>NW_026972119.1:5000000-10000000 GCF_036711695.1 Zophobas morio | reverse complement strand
GAAGAAATAGAACCGAAAATAACTTCTACAGATCTAAATTCATAAAAATGTGCCTTTGGCTAATTTTCGAAGGGTTCGACGGACAAAAAACTTTGTTTTTTATTTATAATTATATTAATTTTTCCAATGTAATTTTTGAAAATTTTACAATGGAAACAAAGTCGTTACAACTTTTTTTTCTGCTACAGTTCTTGGCAGAAACTTTATTTTGTTCTGGGTCTTAAAAAAGCTCTTCCTCTTCAAATATATAATTGAGCAGAACTGTAAATTAATTTCCTAAGAGGTTAAAAAAAAATCAAAACTACTGGCCCCGCCCACCCCCCCTCTCTTTTCTTACAGGGTATCTCATTTGCCAAAGTCAATCTTATCTTAGCAGGTAGTAGCCCCGCCCACCCACCCTCTTTTTTCTTAGTGGGTATGTCATTTGCCAAAGTCAGTCTTATTTTAGCAGGTATTTGCCCCGCCCACCCACCTTCTCTTTTCTTAGAGGGTATGTCATTTGAAAATCAAGATTTCAAAGCATTCGGTTTTGCAGATTCAAAATTAAATTGCAAAATGTTGTTTCATAATTTTGATTTTTTTTCCAAAAATCTGGACCTTTCAAGATTTCTAATCATTTATTTCATTTCTTCTTTCGGCTTAGCTATCACCCCAGTGGCATCAGCATATTATATCAACACTCAAACTATCTTTTTTTTAATCACTACCCCTTCTACCTGTAGTTTGCTAAACATTTCTTCAAGATCAAAATTTTACTCTTTTTCCCATTCACTCTTACATTGATCGTTGTTTTTATACAGTGAACAAATATGGATCTTCTTTCTTATTTATTTCTTTCCCTATTCCATGGTGCGATATATAAACATTATCCATTGTTCCCCTCCCTTCCCTGAATCCTGCTTATGTGTATGGAAACAATGTTTATCTCTTTATTTTCGTTTCTAGCCTGTTTCTCAGTACCACCGCATACCGTCCTTAGCTCGTATTTAGTAAAGTTATCACTCTGTTATAGTTTTCAGTCTCTGTCTGTCTCTCTTCTTGAACAGGCTTTCTATAAATGATTATAGGGTCGAAGTAGGTCATGAAAACGTGTCGCCTCTCAGTTTTGGGCTTTACTAAATGCCATCAATGCTTCATATCTTATTAAAAAATATACTAATTCATAAAAAAAATTTATTGCTGTTAAATATCACAGTAAATGGTGAAAATGTTCCCCCTTTTTTTTTCAAGGCACATGTTCACTCTCTATTTAATTTCAAAAATGTTCTGTAACATCCTTTGGTCAATACTTTGGGCCCATTGTTCAATTTTATGTAGCACCAGGAACTCCTGACTGCTGAGACAATCTTGTCAAAAATGTTTGCGGATTCTGCTCAAGTAGTCTCAAGTTATTAACAACTTCTTCAGATACTGAAGGTCTTCCAGGAGATTTCTCTTTGTCGACACTGCCAGTTCGAACAAATCTGTTGATTATATCTCTAATGTGAACCTCTGATAATGTTTCTTGAATTGTCAAATCACGATATTTGGTCAGATATTCCTGCTTACAAACGATTACAGAATACACACACACTCCGTTTACGAATGTCCCATTGCGACAATAAGACATAACAATGAAAGTATTTTGTTCAACGGAATAAATCATTTTCACGGTCTTCGCTTCCTAGCACAAAAACAAAACTTTTCGTACCTAAGAACCAAGAGTTTTGAAAATGACTATTTTGTTGTTTTGAGCTTGGAGCAAATTACTGTAATTCACACTTGAAAAACATTAAAACAATATCACACTTGAAAAACATTAAAACAATAAAAACGATAACTTTAAATGAGCCCTTAGAATCATTTATAAAAACCCTGCATATTCCAATTTTTTTGCTTACAGTCTTTTCTCTTCCTATTTTTATTACTTCTATATCTCTTTCTCCGATTTAATTTTCTTTACCCTTTGTGTTTCTTCCTACATTATTTCTATATGTTTCTCCGACCTCGTTATTTTCGTTCCGCAGTGTACGTATTTTAATGAATTTTTATTTTCGTATTTTTTTCAACATAATGACTTATTGAAGTAACAATATTTTTATAATTAGTTTTCCTCTTTCTTAAAACCAAAATTTCTGAAAGTTTCTCCTCGGACACTGTCCATACCACAATAAAATAGATCCGTTCGAGTGATTTCAACAAATTTCATTCCTCAATTTTTATCGAATTTATTTTAGACAATACGGACTTTCCAATTAAGAACATCAAACTACAAAACTGTTAAGTGTGTGATAAAAAAGTACTTAATAAAAGTGACTGAGTAAAATATGGTATCGAAAGAACATTCTGAGTTAATTTAACATGTAGACGTGATAACATGACTATCAAACAAATTATCACTAACAACGTAACAACAAATATTTATATGAAGCAGTTTTCCTAATTGTTGACTAGATATTTATAAGAGTGTTCAGTTTAAACATATAGAGGCAACTTCTACTTTTGTAGAATAATTTAGTTTATAAATATACGAGTTCAATAGTGCCTGTTAATGAAAGCAATTAACTTCACTCTGTTTCATTTGCCTGACGTCCTAGTTAAACGTTTCATGAACCAAAAATAATGATATTTTCATTTTGCAGTACAAGTGCGGTAAATTACTATAGTTTCATAATCTGATTAAATGTTAATTTGACGTTTATTACACAACCCAGGTTAAAAATCGTGCATTAAATGCTTACTTACGGTGCTCCTGTAAAGTAAATATTTTTACTTGATAACTACGCCATGAATACGAACATATTAATAATTTATATCGTGCCATAATTGAGTTGTAATATAAATTCGACAGTATCAAATGCCTGTTTTTAATAAATATTGCACAGATATTCATTAAAAGTAATATTTCCCGAAAGTTTAAAACAAAGAAAAATTCATATTAATTCCTCAGACTTAGTGTTTCGTTAATATACTTCGTCTATTCATCCACCGAACAAAACTTGGCGCGTTTAACTCGCAGAAAACAACTCGAACTTTGCTATTTGAGTCTGTATGAATTATAAAGTGCGAGCCGAGGCTTTGTCACATTGTGACAAGCAGATGCAGCTGTTTAGATAAAGGGAACGAAGAAAACGTGCAATAATAATTCGCACAACTTCTTGCAAACTTCATATTTACCACGCGTCATGTTCTGTTCCGATCTGGAGTTGCGTGTAACAACTGCACAACTTTTCGATAAAATTAAGCCGGAGAAACGATAAGACGAAACGAGATGGGGGGTTGCCGGATATCACAACGCTACCCTCGATGTCAAGCCACTTCCCCTTGTAATAAACTTATCTATTGATCTGAAACAATGCCATACAACCAGAAGGCTACTTGTGCACGCCGAAAAACAAAAAAATAATAATTTGCTCTAGAAAAGTTTTAAGAAATACGAACGTTTGGAAAGCGATCTAGAACAGATTAAAAAGTAAAACGGGTTTGCGATTACTGCAAAATTCATATTTTAGTTCGGTTTATTTAAGAAAAAAGTGGCTTCGAAAATCAGGTAAGTAAAATTAACGAAAACACCAAAAAAAGCCACTTTATTCTCTTTTGTTTGATCACTGGTTTGGTTATTTTTTCAGTAAAATTACTGTTTGTAATAATTTATATGAACAAAATTTCCCGTGGAATTTAAAAGTTATTGTTATAAAACATCGTTCTGTGAACATATCAATAAAGAAACACTAATAAGTGATAGCGTAAACTAAACAGTATTGTAATCGTCTGTCTGTCTGTTTGTCTGTCTGACTGTTTGTCGGACGTTTATTCGGATTTTTATTAGACAGATAAAACCTTCGAAGTTGCTGCACCGATTTTTGTTAAATTTTGCATGTATATTAGGAATGTCATTAAGATGACACAACGCCAACCAAAAATTGGCTAATCATCCCCACCAACAATTTGACCACATCATCTCCAAGATTTATAATAGTAAAAATAAGATACCTTGCATTTGTAGTGTAGTAATCCAGATTTTTTGGAAAAAAACTAAATTTTTTTGATATCTAAATGTTATGACTCTTTGTTTGTGGTTTATCAAAACACTCATAGTTTGTAGAATTACTTATACAGAGTGACTCAAAAAAAATTAATCACTTTATTGTATTAATTAAATCAAGAAAGACACCCTTCGAGTTCCCGAAAATTTTGAAATACATTACTGTTACAATTAGCATCTGTCCAAATTGATATACTTTCCTTACAAAAATGATGATGACGTCATCACAAAAAAATTTGTAATGGAAAAACTCACTTGAAACAAACGCCTAACACGCTTCACTTTAACATTACATACACACTTTTATTTTAATTTACCTATAAGTGTTATAATCAAAAAATAAAATTCGTAAATTTAAAGACTATAATTTTGCGAAAAATCTGGATTTATTTAACTTCTGCCAAGTTTTCTTATATCACAATTTTTCGGTTTTCATGGTCTTAAATTTTTCAATTTTTTCATTTTTAAATGTTTCGGCTTCATAATTTTTCGTTTTTGCAGTTCTAATTTTTTCAATTTTTCAGTTTCTCGACTTTCAGATTTTTCGATTTCCGATTTGCAATTTTCCAGTTTTGCAATTTTTCGATATTACAGTTTTTCAGTTTTTGGTATCCTCAATTTTTCAAGTTCTTGGTTTGTATTTTTCATTTTCTGGATTTTATATTACAATTTTTAGTTTTTTCATATCCTTTACTTGTTAAATGTTACTTTTGATTTTATCATTTTTGTTTCATTCAATTGTTTAAAGGTTCAATCTTTAATATTTTAATCCTGGATTTTCCAATTTTAAAATTTTTCAGTTTTGCAATTTTTGGATTTTTCCATTATTCGATGTATCAATTTCTTTCATTTTCAAAATTTAGATTTTACAATATTTCGTTTTTTCGATTTTTAAGTTTCCCAGTTTTTACTCTTTCCATTTGTCAATCTATCGTTTCTTCAATTTTTGTTGATTACCAATTTTTTGGAATTTTAAAAATTTTCATTTCATAATTTTTTGTTTTTCAATTTTTAATTTTTTACAGGATTGCAAATTTTTCCAATTTTTTTTTATTCGAAAAGTTGAAAATCATCGGGGTGGAAAATGGAAAAATTGCAAATCGAAGAACTGAAGAAACAAAACACACTGAAAAATTAAAAATCGAGAAAAAATTATGTATCAAAAAACTGGAAAGAAGAAAAAACGAATCGAATCGAAAAATTAGAAAACCCAAAAATTGTTGAATTGAAAAATTATACAGTCGTCAAAATTGTAAAGTCGAAAAACTGTAACACTGAAATATCAAATGAACTGAAAAATTACATAATATGTTTCGAGAAATTGAAAAATTAAGAATCGAAAAATTGAAAAAAATAAATAAATACTTTTTGAGTTGGAATTTTAAAAACAGCACAATAATAAAGCTGCTCAGACGACCAATTCTGTTTCGGACGAATCCACTTTAAAATTTGAGGGATGTTTTCGATTTCGTCTGTGTACAGTGTTTTTTATTATTGTTATTATTCTATATGTATTTCCGGTTTAAAAATCGGTTCTTTTCAGAATTATAGTTTCTTTTGCAGGTGAAGTAAATTATTGCTCGAATATTTTTTTACAATTTTCGTACGTCCGCAATAATATTTTTCATTGACCCCTAAAAGAACAAAAATCTCGACGCCACTGGTGGCTTTTCTCCGCGCAGCTTTGGATGATTGAAGGTGCTGTTTTCAAAAGATTTCTACTATAAGATCCAACACATAATTGAAAAATGGAAAAATTCTAAAATCGTAAAATTGTAAAAGTGAAAGATTATAATCATCATTAGATAGATATTTAAAATCAAAACTAGCAAAATTGCAAATCAAAAACTGAAGAAACGAAAAATTAAAAAACCGAGAAGCTGAAAAATCCAAAGTTGAGAAAACGAAAAATTAAAAAATCTAAAAGTTGAAAAATCGAAAAATTGAAAATCAAAAAATAGAAAATCAAAAAATTGAAAAATCCAAAGATTGAAAAATGTCATATTGAACAAAAAAAAAAATAGAAATTCAAAAAGTTGATAAACCCAAAAGTTGAAAAGTAAGAAAAATAAAAAACCGAAAGGAACAATAGCAAATCGAAAAATTGATGAAATGACAAATTGAAAAATCTACAAACTGAAAACCAAAAATTCAAAAAAAGATGAAAAATTGAGAAAACTGAAATTGAAAAACTAGAAATTATAAAATTGGAGCATTTAAAAACCGAAAAACGAAAACTCAAAAAAATTTTAATTGAAAAATTGAAAAAACAAAAAAAATAATTAAAAAACTTAAAATAAAGAACCGAAACGAAAACATGCAGTTTAAAAAATTGGAAAAAAAATGAAAACTCGAGAAACTCAAGTCAAAAACTTGCAAAATTCAAAAGTTGGAAAATTGAAAAACTGAAAAATTCAATGTATTGAAAAATTTCACATTGAAAAAAAGAAAAATTAGAAAATCAGAACATTCAAAAATCGAAAAATTGAAAAGTAAAAAAAAAATAAAAAACCGAAACGAACAATTGCAAATGGAAAAACTGAAGAAATGAAAAACTGAAAAATCTGAAAACTGAAAAATTAATAATTAAAAAACTCGTAAAATCTAAAAATTGAAGAAACCAAAAAAATGAAAAATTGAGAATTTGTCAATCGAAAAAATTAAATTTGACAAAACAAAAAAGTCATAACATCAAAACATTGAAAAATCGAATAACTAAAAAAATAAAATTAAAGAACCGATACGAAAAACTGCAATTTAAAAAATTGAAAACTCGAGAGACTCATATAAAAAATTGCAAAATTAAAAACTGAAAAATTCAAAAGTTGGAAAATTGAAAAACTGAAAAATTTAAACTAAAAAAAAGGAAAAATTGTAAATCTAAAAACTGAAGAAAAAAAAATTAAACTGGAACATTGAAAATTTCAAGTTAAAAAAACTGCGTCATTGGTTTTTACTTTATAGAGGTTGTCCGAAAACAAAAATATGTTATAATTTTTCGAGGAAGCGGGATTTATTGGGCTGCACAAATGAGGGAAGTTCACTTCGAAATAGCCTTCGAGCATTTTTTAGTGCTCTGTGTCGCGTTGTAGATTTATTCCAATAATTACTGCCTCCACCACAAGAATTCCTCGTTGACAGTCCTATGAAATTATTACTCGTTAATTTCAAGAGCCGGCAAAAAGTATGGCTTTCAGCCAGTATTATTTCAAAGCTATTAGACACTGCAATTGTATATTATCTAATTTAAGACTCTGCGGTCACGTTTCTTCGAAGTGAAACCTCCCCTGAAATTTCCTTTTTAAAACTGCAACGCTCGCTTTTATTTTGATTAGAATTCCGAGCGTTAAACACGTTGGGGTAGCTCAGGTAAGGCAACGACTGCAACAGTTCTTTATCCGCCTTTAGGGACCACATGCATTCACATTATTTCTTAAAATTAAACTCTGCCCGTTTTCATCGTTGGTTTAGCGCCGGCTAAGTTCCCCGAATTAGCGCATTTTTCTCCCCAGCTCCGAGCTTTCTGCGTACCTCACTCTCCCCAGACAGATAGCGAGAAATGGGTCAAAACAAATTACGGAAAGCTTGTTCCGGAAGCTCTAACCTCAACCTTGAACAACCCATTTTATTTTAGCCCTATAGTTACTATGGTAATATGACAAGTACATTGATGGATTTGCGCCCCTGTTTATTCAAATTAGCTGATAACTCGCTATCGGATAAATCAAATTTGGGATTAGGCACATTTAAATATAAATTGTAGAAACGGTCGACGTCACGGCGGTGCATAAATTTTGAGCCAAACAGACACGAATGGAGGAAATGTCACAAACGCGATTTCACAAATTAAAAATTTGAAATATTGGCAGGCGATCTCACAAATTAGGCTCAGAAAATAAAATTCGTCGCTTCATCATTGTGTTGATCAGATCTCTAAGTTTTATTCGCGGATCTGGTTAACTCATAAATATGCGAAATTTTAACGCAAATCAGAGATAATTACTTAATTTGGTCTAATTGGAGCTAAATGCTTGTCGGGGTAGGGGTTTTGTTCCATTCTAGAACACGCAAGTTACAGGGTGTGTTATATTAACACACACAACGGGTGTTGTCGCGGATTGAGACATTTATACAGTGACCATGTGTAGTGTGCTTAATTTCCGTTCTAATTCTCGGAAATATCGTGATATACCACGACCAAATTTATATAGTTATAAATGGAACTGTTTGGGAGAGCGTATTCGAATCAAATATTATTTTTATACGAACGGTTTACAGCAGCTTTATTATTAAGTCTTCCTGATAAGTAGCAGAAGCATATGTTTATCGTTAATTGGTCATTCGCTGATTAGAAAACACTTAATGACAGGGCCGGCTTAGCGACACCGTATTATTTGATTTTCGTGCTGGTAAATATTTAAATGCTCGAACGTCTCACATTCTAATTACAACTTTGTCGGCTGCAACTGCATACCTGTGGGAGTACTGCTTGCATTAATTTGATACCCGAGCTTCTACTGTAATTTGTGAAGTTGTGTTAAATTAATGTCTTTTCAAGCAAAGTGAAGATAAGTGCTTCCTTTATTCAATTATAGTAATTAGAGTACCAGTTTTTATCAAACGAATACCTTCTGAATTAAAATAAGGAAGTATTTCATGAAAATTCAAATTTGACATAAATTTTGAATGCTAGAATAGAGTGACAAGCTCTAAAAAGCAACTGACTGTTTGTAATTAAAAGATTTAAAAACTAAACAAAAGTAAAAGTTTGTCCGAAAATTATGGTCACTAGAAAAATAGAAAGGTTGAAATGTTAGAACCAATTGCAGGTGGAAAAGAAACGAAAATTTACTAGATAAAAAATTGGTTGAAAGAATTTTGGCGATGGCGTCATTAGTTTGTGGGGAGGGAGGAGATAAAGTTTCATTACGATTTACCATGCTTACGATAACCTCAAAACATTTGCAAGGTTTCAGAGCAACCCGTTTTGCAATTTCAAAGTTAAATTCTGAAATATTGCTATACAATTTTGATATTTTTTCCAAAAAGCTGGATGTCTAGAGTAAAAACTGAGTACATGTACTGCAGATGCATGACTATGTTATTTTATAATAAATTAAATAACATTAATCCTACAACAATCTTAAAACATCTACCAAGCTTCAGAGCATTCGGTATTGTAACTTCAAAATAAAATTGCAAAATATTGTTACACGATTTTGATCTTTTTTTCCAAAAGTCTGGATGTTCGGGATGGAAAGTCAACACGGATTTATAACCCACAAATGCAGATGGAAGTTATTTTATGCAATTTAAGTAAAATTCACGATGACGTCATCCCACTGGTGGTGTAGACGATCAGACAAATTTTGGCGTTTTACCATCTGCACAATAGTCCTAATACACGGAGATGTATAAAATTTGACAACAATCTGTTCTGTAGTTTCGGAGATTATTTGTCTAATAAAAATCAATATAGATAGATAGACAGACAGATAGGCAGACATACGACAGGCGACAGACTGATGGAAACGCGAACCCTGCTTTCGTTCTTGAAAAGTCGAGAAAACATAAAAATAGTCATTTGTCGGATGGATCCTATAGAACACTTTCTTAGCTTACACTCGGGAAGTAAAGATCTGATTACAATAAGTGTACTGTTTTTTATGATAGTCTGAACAATAATCACAGAAATGCAGTTTTATGAATACTAAAAACGAAAAAAAAAAATTCAGTCAGAACTGTTACACAAAAGGTCTGTGTCAGAGCAAATAACCAACTATACATTTTTATTTCACACAATATAGGATGTCTAAGTATGCCAGTTACAGTATTTTTTACCTCCCCAGTGTAACCCGGCGAATCACTACTTTCGTGTTTCTCAACGTTTTAGTATCCTGAGCGTATGAAAAAATAAAACTCCTGAGTTCATTTTTATTAGGTAGATAATCTCCTGAACGACCGGACCAATGGTTACAAATTTTATATTTATGTTAGGAAGTTCGTGTAGATGGTAAAATACTAACCAAAATTGCACTTACAATTTATGAGTCCCTTCTGAGTATTTATCCTAGGGATTCAGATCTGCGTAAAATTGTTTTGTAGTAATAAGTGTAAGAATATTCTGCGACCGTGGGTTCAATCTCCTTTGAGGTGACTTTTTACTTCACGAGCATAACAGAAGAAAGTATTGTAATAGGGTTCATCGGGTGACTAACTCCTTTCATGTTTTCTCGACGTTACATGACCCCTAAAATATCTCGATTTTTATTAGAGGTATTGTCCGAAACTAGTGCACCAATTGTCGTCAAATTTTGTACGTATTCGTAGTTTAGGATTAGATGAGGGAATATTTACTTAAATAAAAACGACGAAATCGGTCAATTCTTTAACAAGTACCAATCGAAACAGAGCTTTTACGTTAGTCACTATGGTTATCAGAGGATTGCAGTCAGTGTACCACATGTAGGTATTAAAGAGAATATACAACTCGTGGTTCAAATGAATATTTTAAACAAAGAAGCATTTATTTCGAAAGAACCAAACCTGTTACAAAATTACTATTTCTTAGACAAATAGTAATAACAATTATAAAAACAACAAGGAATGCTAAGAAGCCGTCTCAGCTTGTAAGAAAGCTCTCACCCGTCTTAAACGCCGCAACACGCCTGAAAATCAAATTGAGTTTAAAAGTAAAAAGTAAAAGTAAAAAAGTGTCCTGGCGAAACTATCTCTCCAAAATAACTATCAACACAACTCCCTCCGAAGTCTGGAACAAAATCAAACAGCTCAAAGGCAACAAAACTTCTCTTTATGTTCCTGTATTGAATAGTAATTGTCTGATTCAGACAACAGATTCCGACATCTCAGAGGTATTGGCAGACACTTTTGAGAAAACGTCTTCTTTCTCAAATTACAGTCCCACTTTTCTAGAATTAATGCAACGAAAAGAAAAAGAGCGGCTTACACATTCCCCAGCAAACTATAATCTGTTGGATCTGTCCATTACCCTAGAGGAACTCGACTTTGCCCTTACCAACTGTCGAAACTCAGAACCCGGACCTGATGATATCTCCTTTTTGCTACTTAAAAAACTCCCTTCTTCTGGAAAACTTTACCTACTCCAGGCATACAATGCTCTTTGACTTACGGGCTCTTATCCAGCTATATGGTCTACTGCGTTAATAATACCGATTGCAAAGCCAGGCAAACCAAAAACTGGAGCCACATCTTATAGACCTATTTCATTCACCTGCACTATGTGTAAACTATTTGAAAAAATCCTGGAAAGTCAAGATCTCCTGCAGCCCACACAATGCGGTTTCCGCAATACCCGTCAACTGTTGATAACCTTTTAACTTTGCAGACCGAAATTCATGATGCCTTCGCGGACGGTCAGTATGTGCTCACCTAGGCAAGCTGTTCATGTTTATCAGTAATTTTTTAACTAATAGAAGCTTCCGAGTCACCGTAAATGGTGGTACATCAACTGAAAGACCGCTGGAAACGGGGACTCCACAAGGATCGGTACTTAGCACTACTCTCTTTAATATAGCAATAAATGACATAGTTTCTGATATTCAATCACCAATCAAACCCGTCCTCTACGCAGATGATCTCACTTTATACATTAAGGGTAAAATCTCAGTTCAATGATCCACCTCATGCAAACTGCCATCTGTACGGTTGAAAACTGGTCAACGCTTACTGGTTTCACGTTTTCATCGGAGAAAACGAGAGGCAATCTTTTTTCAAAACTTCGCCCCCCATCTCCACCTGTCCTCAAGCTGTATAATCAAAACATCGCATTCCAGGCGACCATCGAATATCTAGGTATGATCTTTGACCAGAAGTTGGCGTGGAAAGATCATACTCCTTCGCTTATACAAGAAAGTCACAAAACCTTAGGACTTCTCAAGACTCTAGCTCATCATCACTGGGAGAGCGACTCAGAAATGCTTTTTAGGCTCTACAGAAGTTTGATTCACTCCAAAATAGACTACGGCTCTCTCGCATATTCCTCTGCTAAATCATCTGCGTTGGCTCCCCTAAATTCTTTACACAATACTGCTCTACGTATAGCAACAGGAGCTTTTCGCACGACCCCTATCACATCTCTTTAGTGTTTAGTTGCCGAACCTTCGCTTTTATTACGTCGTGACTTCCTCTTGCTATCTTATAGTTTAAAAAAAGCTGCCGATGTAGCTCATCCACTCCATAAACTCATCTTTTCCCGACGCTCACAGCTCATTTTTACTCAAAAAACGTCCCTATGCTCTCCTGCTTACCATCGTCTTTCGTTGCTCCTTCACGAGCTGAACTATTCACTTCCTGTGTTTTTTCCTAAACCGCCCCAAATTTTCCCTCCTTGGGTTCGCGGCTACCTCCAATTTACTCTTCATCTTGGCGATTCCTCGGTCACCTCTAATAACGACTGCACAATTGCTGAGTGCTTTCAGGCCATCCTGGCAGACATTCCTGATTCGTTCATCATTTACACGGATGGCTCAATGACAACAGAAGGCGTTGGTGCAGCTTATGCTATTCCATCAGGTAAACAACTTTATCGTCTACCAGTCACTAGCTCCATCCTAATAGCGGAACTCGTTGCCATCTCTGCTGCGGTCCAAGATGATTCTTTGCCTAACACGCCACATCATAACATTGTCATCTGTATTGACTCCATGAACTCCTCAAAACTGCTGGGCCAAATGTATCCGACCTGCGTTCTAGTACAACAAATCCACTACCAACTTGCTCTTCTCCACCAAACTGGCAAAGACATCCATTTCCTCTGGACTCCATCTCATCAAGATAGTGATGGTAACGATCAATTCGATGCGGCTGTTAAACTCGCAATGACCCATCCAACCTCTACATTGATGCCACATTCTACGGACTCCGATGTTAAATTACACCTCAAGGAGCGTCTTTATCACAACTGGCAAATCACCTGGAACAGCACTACCTCTCCGGTCAAGAGAATAAAATCCTGCATTACTAATTGGGTGCACTGCCCTCACTCACGAAGGGATGAAATTGTCGTGGCACGTCTTCGACTAGGGCACACCAGACTGGCAACCTCTTTCTATCTTGTTCAACCTGTAATGTGCCTCTCACGGTTGAGCATCTGTTAACACTCTGTACCAAGTACATTACGCACCGAACCATCCTAGTCTTGGATCTTACTCTCGAGGGTCTTCTAGCGAACTCTTCTTCAGCAAAAGATCGAGCACTTAGTTTTCTTAAGGCAACCCAGCTGCACTCACAAATTTAATCTGTTTTTTGTTCAACCTTATTGTACGATTAACCCTGTGCGGTTGATGTCTTCATCTTTTAAAATTAAAAAAAAAAAAAATAGAAAAACTAACTGTTGCAATTTTGTGCTGAAGTTTTTTCCAAAGTTTAAGTGTCGACTTCATAGACAACGTAGTAGCAGTGACGGAACTAATTGCAGTAACGTTTTTCTCATCTGATTAATATAATTATTTGCAGATTTATTAAGGTAGACTTTCCTGTTGACTGTAGGGAGTGGTTCGAGATTTTTCTTTTCTGGAAAATGTTTCACCCATTTGTTAATTTTGTTTACTGGGCAATTTTTGTACCAGTATCTATTTTTGCCTCTCTTACCCATGAAGTTGTACTATAATCTGCAAAAGAAATACTATCTTTATTTTGGTTTTACATTAAAAATCAGCACATCGAACAGGACAGAGGTCTGGCTGTTATTTATTTTTCATTACCCATTTGCTCTCATTGATGACCCTAGATTCCTCTTGCGCAGTTTTTGAAAAAATTGAATTATGTTCAGTTCTACCAGATAGAAGATTTGCTATTGTCGATTTCGTTCTTGAAAAAATGGGTCAAACAGTGTGCCCCTTTACCACCACTCCAGGCAAGCTCATGTAAAGCTATCATGACAAATTTCTTTTCCAAACCTTCAGGAGTCTCTTCATCAAGATTTCCTGCTTCCATAAGAGCTGCCGCGCTGTTTATTCTTTTTGCTCGACGAGGCTGAACCCTAACCGTTTTGAATATTATGTCAACAAAAGGGTTTACTAGTATATTCCATTTATTAAGTACACTTCCTATATAATTTTTACGTCCATATGTTTCACAACTACAACTGCCTCTTTGTAATCCGAACCGTCTTATTTCTTCATATTGATGGCCCAGCTTTTTAAAATATCGTTGCTTGTAGCACCTTCTGCCATTCTGCCTATGCCTTCAACTTCTCAGATGTTATGTCCTGCAGCTCAACTTCAAAATGATCAGCCGTCGACAAGCAAACGATAAGATAACTGAACACCCGTTTAACCCTCAAGCCCTCAGGCTTCAACGTCCAAACGTGTCAGTCCCAGTGATGGTGCTCCAATCCCCACCATCTCAAAGAAAAAAGCAATCGTAGTCTCACAAGTCTCCCTATGAATAAGAACTTAAGAAATCTGTTGAGCGTTCAGCCCTTAGTACAGGTAGGAAGACAGTTGTAAGAGAATCAGATGCATAGAAAAAAAATCGAATGCACAACCTCAACCCAAAAATAATAGAGAAAGCTCAGCGAGAAGCCTCTAAAGAAGACCATGGGAGTCCTGTATTGTCAACGACGATGACGAAACTTTGGATTCAATGTTGCAAGTGCGAACTATGGCCACATTTCCAATGCTTGTTGCGGATAAAAACGTGACTCTGGCAAACATGAAAAAAAAAGAAGTTTTAAGACATTACGAATTCCATTACTAACAAAATTTGGTATTTCTGATTTTTTGACGACATAAAATCATTTTTAATATCCGTGGATTTTTTAAATTTCTGCTGTAGTTATTCATGATGATTGCGCTAGTCAACATAGGATAACGTTAGACAAGTTATGGATGATAACCCCATACATCTTTAAGACGGCTTTCACAGCAAGCCGACTTATCATACAGTACTGCCTAGAAAATTGTTAATAAGGGGTTGGAATGTTTCCCTACAAGATGAACATGTTTCAAAAACTACAGTCACTAGAAAATAAGAAGAGGATGACGTAATGCATGTGGTTTAATCGAACGATGGACAATATGTTGTGAAGAACTATATGTTTCAAGTGTTTATTTATGTTTATACATCGAAAGAATGTCCCGTAGAAATTAGTTTGATTTGAGTAAGATTGTTTTCTCAAAACAGGACCAAAATTATTAATTAAATCACAATCGAACAAAATATTCTGAATATTCTATTATAATTTGTATTTTATAATTATTACATAAAAACGTTTTCGAGAAAAATGGGGTGACTCGTTCTTAATTTGACCAATAAAAATTTTGTGATGACGTCATCAACATGGATAATTATTCTAGTCACAGCACAAAAGAAAAGTAGTCGCAGTGTTATACCAATGCAAGAAAAAAAAAGGAAAGCACTTAGTTCGGCATCAAACCCACGACGGAATGTCACCGGTTTGCCCAGAATGTCGCTGAGCCACTGCGCCACCAGTTCACATATCTCGTGGTGTATAAAATATTATACCGTGCAATTGTTTTTGCGAAAATTTGAATTTTTAGCGAAAAAATCGAAAACGGATTCGTATACTATAAGTATAGGAGTATATTTCTGTATAGCATTCAACTCATTTTAAAATACGGTTCATTGAAATGACGTCATCAAATTGTTGTTGGAGATGATTAGCCAAATTGTGGTTACCATTTAACCATCTACATGATATTTCTAATGTACATACAAAATTTGACAATAATCGGTCCAGCAGTTTCGAAGATTGTACGCGTCTAATAAAAATGGGTACAGACACCATACAGACAGACAGACCGAAACGGGAGACTGCTTTTCTCGTACTGCAGGGATCATGAAACATCGAGAAAACATAAAAGTGGCCATTCGTCCGATGGTCTTGAATACAATACTTCCTTCGCTTACGTTCGGGAAGTAATACCTACAATCTAATTTAAGAATTGATACAAAGATCAATTTCTACAATTCTTTTGGGGACAACTGTGTTTCAAATTCTGAAGACATTGCCAACATGTTTACAAACTTGTTCAAGTATGTTGACAACCATGATATTGTTAACCCCAGCATCAAACTTAACCCTTCAGAACTTATGAACAATCTAAATTAACATTTCATCAACTCAGTCTTGATGATTCAAAAAGTAAATTAAAATGCCTTAAATCTAGTTTTAATCCTGGTCCATCATTTTACTTGACACAATGTGCTTCCAGTCTAGCCTGGCCAATCTGGATCCTATATACTAAATCTTTAACTTCTCGTACTTGCCTTGACGTTTCAATTATAGCAGCTTTATGAAAGGGATTCGAGGCAATTATCAATAATACATTAACTCAAACTTACGTATGCCAAGATATTGACATCCCATAAGCATGGATTCCGTCCAGAAAAAGCACAATAACAAATCTTACCATCTACAATGAATTCATTATAGATGCATTAGAAGAAGGCTCCCAAGTCTTGATTTCTGTAAAACTTCAAGTCAAAATTTCTTTTCAAAAATTACATATTTATGATATATGCGGTCCTCGTCATAGCTGGTTAGCCTCGTACTTATTAAATCGTACCCAGAGAATCTCAGTTAAAGGTTTTCTATCTAATCCTATTTCTATTCCTTCTGGAGTTCCACAAGGTAGCTATATTGCTCCTATTTTATTTTTATCATTTATAAACGATCTAGCATTGGATTTTGATTCTTCGCTGATGACCTTAATTAATTTTTAAAGTTAACGATCTTGATGATTGCCAAACTATGCAATCTACCCTTGCGATATTATCAAACTGGTGCAGTGATAGTAGTATGCTATTAAATAAAGATACTTGTAAACAGATAACAAAAAAAACGTTATAAAATTTTCACTCAGTAACTATTAACAACCATTTCCAGGAGGCTATTAGGGAAATCAGGGACTCGGGAGTCATTTTTGACTCTGATCTTAGCTTTGTAAAACATATAGACACTGTAATCGATTTTTAGTGATGAAGCTTGGTTTTATATCTCAAGGTACATGAATTCACAAAAAATGTAATTACAGAGTGCAGAAAATCCTCATTATTTTCAAGAAATACCTCTACATGCAGAAAACATTTGTGTATGGGTTGCTCTTTCAAGCAGACACTTGTATGGACCTATTTTCTTTGTTTCTTTGACGAGTCGATTACACCTGCGCGGTGCCAGTATATATCGTAACCAACTCGGTCGTGAGAAACTACATAATAACTTTTTTCAACATGACGGTGCAACAGCTCATACAGCACAAACGACGTTAAATTTCTTAAGGGTATTTATTTTATGATGACTATTTGATTAATTAGTTACCATACTAACCGCATGTACCCACTTCCATGACCAGATTTGACGCTCTTGGAATATTTCGTGGTCCCGACGTAAAAAAACACCAACTTGTGCATATCATTGACGAGTTGAAAGCCCGAATTCGAGAAAATGGTAAAGGAATTACACTTTAAATTACCTTATTCGGTTCTGTTAAAACGATTCCATTGTATGTTTGAAAATATTTTTAGCTTTGTCAAATGATATTTCAATTGACCTAGAATCCCTCAAAAAATTTCGCTCTCCTACAATACCATTTTGCACTATTACTTTAAATTAGCAGATTGTTCAGGTGTGGTTGTAAACATAACTTTGTGTAATCGCGATTATTCAATCATGCAATTTTTAAAAATATAAAAAAACTCCAAGCCGGCCCTGTGCGGCCATTACTAAATGGACAGTTCTCGTCCTCGATAAGCGTGACCACGTAAGAATCACTCTAGTTTCTCGGATGATGGATTAATTATATCATGTTAAAAATAGCATTGGGCATCAGTGAATTTGCATGGAGGCTTTAATCACGATCGAACCAGAACACCACTTGATGCATAAAGGCGAACAAAGATCGACGGTTTTAAGAGCATTTTTTATTAGCTAAGCCAATTTCCGGACTGAAATCTTCCGGCATCAGACACTCGAGTCCATATTCGATCCAAACATTCTTTTTTAATGCCTCTATTTTTTTCTTATTTGTCATGAAAGAAATTCCATTTAAAATTGAATAAAGGCACACGCCCGCTTCGTATTTCCACCAATATTAGCATGAAACAAATCTGGTTACACATTGCCGGCGGAAATAATCGAAGGTTTATCGAGTTTGCACTCAGATTACTGGAAGATATCGTTTTGATTTGAATACATGTGTATAATATGAGGTGGAACGAAAAGGAGATCTCGTACAATGAAAAATCGATGGATGCAAAGGCAGAGGCGTCGAAGTTTGAAGTAGAACAATCAATTGCTACTTTAGTGTTTATTTCTGTTTGACTTTTAACTATAATGGTCATTCTTAATATGTTCATTCTTTTTCCAAGTTTTTTCTTCCCTTCTAAAAAAAAAAAAAAATAGTATCTATTTAGCAAAATTTTAAAACGACATGCATTTTATTTCTAGACTCTCAAAGATGTCTCACAATTGTTTAATCAAGAATGCTTTGTATTAAAAAAAATACTGTGAATAAAATTATAAATCCTGAGCACACATGGCCTCGGCGCCCCTGTGCAAAGAGTGCACCACGGAAATCGTTCCATCCCCATCCATTGCGTAATTATGCTAAAAACGTCGAAACCGGCGACGCTGCTGGTGATGTAAAATGATTACATTCAATAAAGGCAAATTAAAATCCAAGAAATGCCTCGCGATGTCAAATCGTCACTCGCTGCAGGATTCGATTGGAAGAGAGTGGTCTAAGAGAAGAGGGCGAGTTTTGGAAGAGCTTTATTCCGATTCAATCCAGATATTACATCAGACAGACGAATGTTTGATTATAAATTGGATTAAATATAGGGAAATCTGGTGAATATTATTACGGAAATTTTCTCGAGTTCCTCCACTTATTTTTAATTTGCCGGTTTGTATGCCGGTCGTGCGATCCTTTAGAGACTTTTAAATAAACTTAGATAGTTGCATGCAATTTTTCTCAGGAATGTCCGCCTAGAATATTGCGGAAAGCCGGAGAGCTAATTCGATGATACCGATATGAAACTGACTCTCCTATATAATAGAGGACGTTATGGCACCGACTTTCGGAATCCGGAATCGTATACGGAGTGTTCGTGTATGTATGAGCCGTCTGGGATGCGCTCAGAGGACGTAACTCGCTACTTTCTGACAGGATAAAATTGAAACAGCATTTTATTGGCTCCACTTTGGACTTAATAAATAGAATTGGTATTTTCTGTCGTTGTACTTGCCAGTTTACGGTTTTAATCTGATAAGTCGTAAGACGTAAATCTTTGCGAAACTTTCTTCTTTAAAAGTTTTTTGTGTCTTTAGCTGATATATTTTTTTCAAGACATATTTAGTTGAATATCAGTGTTTAAGTATCAGCATTAGATAGTTTTTTTTTTGTATTAAAAGAATAACAGTTGAATTCCTCGGTCTTGATCAACACAAAGAATCAGGCGCCTAAAGCACTCTTCAAATAACATGGTACCACACAAGTAGTACGTATGTTATTTCAGTTTTCATGTGGAAGAATTATGTAGGAGGAAGGATTTACCTTTCAGGTAGGCTGTTTAAGTTCTATCTATTTTCACGTTAACGATATCAATTATAAATTGATAATGAACATATGATTATTATTATTGTTAAGTATTATTAATTATTATATGTTAATTTTTAATTTGTAATTTTCTTATTATAAAATAGTCAAGAAAAGAACATTTAATGGAACATCCCCACATTTCGTTTTGAAAAATAATGGTACTAATTTGTATCGCAAAATTAAATTAAATTATTCCCATATGTTGACTACATTATTATTGTTAGATGATACATTGTGAGCTGAATAATAACAAAGTTGTTATAAATGTTTATTCATTCAACTTAGCTGTGTATGCTAAAATGATGTTTTAATGCAAAATTATAACCCACCTGATAAATAAACATTTAGTTAATAATGCATATTAGCGAAAATTGAACGCTGTGGTTTTATTATTGTCCACTGTACTGTTTTGATAGACAGAACATGCTAATTAACCTTTTAATAAAAGGTGCCAACATTGAAGCGACTACTGGTTTTGAATATAATATCGTGATCAATATTGATTGTAATTTTTATGAATCGGACGCTGTTGATACAAGTTTGAAATTGTTATCTTTTTCTTAATTTATTGATTCTTACACGTACAAAATCTACTACAGCTTTGTTGGTTATTTTTCATTATTGATTCAATTTTATAAATGACACTTAAAAAATGTGTACCCATATAGCGACCTCTGTAAATCAACCTCAAATTCTCACATTTGCTTTCCCGTTTTGTTCTGGAATTTAATCTTACAGTAAAAATTAAATTCAATAATTATTGTAAAATCAACCGACTCTGAAGGTGATGAACAACCCAGCTGAAACAATGTAATTGTACGTAGATCTATTTGAGGTTGCAAGTTTTCAGCTCTTTGATAAATTGCTTTACCACCTGCACAGAAAACCGTGCTTCATTCATTTAACGTCACAGGTGTTACGGTAACCGAAGATGGTAAACCATAAATTAGGTGAAAACGGCAATTCTGGTCCCCAAAGGGGCAACTTTAAAAATGCCAACAAGTTTGCTTTAAAAATAGTGCAACACTATAAGAAGCGCAAAAGCTTTGTTAGTCTCTGTAGAAAAATACTTTTGGATTTATAATATGTTAACAAAAGGACGGAAATTCTCTCAGGTGCTGCCATTTTTTTTTTTTTTTTGATAAATAATATATATAACTTTATTCTCACACTTTGCTAGTAGACAGCAGCTATGAAGATACCCAGGTTACCCATTTTTTGTTGTTTTACAAAAGATATCAGATTGTGTTTTTAAATTACAGTCAGTCATCATTTTTTCAATACGTGTTGTCGTATGTAGCTCAAACATGCGTCCTGGGCCCTACTCTCGTGTTAATTTATGTATCCCCTTTAAATATGTACATATACCAACCAATCGAAAGAGTCCATACATATCTATAATAAAATAAATAAATTATATTGGACCATTTTTTTTGTTTTTTTTTTTATTATTACAAAATGCTAAAAAATATTTTTTGCATTCAAAAATTAGGTAAGTTATCAAAGAAGCAGAAAAATCGTAAATCGTGACCGTCGACGGTTTCCGTTTCCTGTTCTGAGTTTATGGTTTTTAGAATAATGCTTATATAGAGCTCACCTGATTTTCCAAAAAATTTGGGAATATAGTACTACTATGTATTGTTAGTATTACACTAAAGCTATCCGGATGATAATATACGTGTAAAATATGCAAATAACAAGCATGGCGTGTTTATCTTTATTTTAACTTATAGGGGCTATCATAAAAAAATAAAATTCGCAAAATAAATATTTTATAAATTTTCGAAAAAGTTGGATAAGTTGTATTTGTCCTTCAGAGTCTAAATAACTGTAGACCAATTTTTTATGACTCGTTCAAAAATCAATCCAAAATACTCTGTGTAGCCGATCTTTTCATTATGGAAACATGAACTTGTACAAAAATTGATAATACATTGATCATCGACAGCAATAATTTTTTTTCCATCTTTATTTTTATTTATATTTTTTTGTTTCTTACTTCCCTTGTAATATTTCTAATAGGACAGAACTGTACATCTTAGAATCTACTAATTCAAGGAGAACAAAATTTAAATAACATTTGCTGAATTGCCAAAAGGAAGTGTTTCTTCCCAAGGTTTTTTCAAGCTCTTTCAAAAATACAATACCAGATTCGGGTAACGTCTTTCAAAAAGAGGAGTTCCCAAAATTGTTTCAAATTCTTTAAAACCAAAGACATTCAAGACCCAAAGATTCTTTCACACTTTTTGAAAATGAAAACACCAATGGCGCCCCAGATTCTTTTAAATTCTTTTAAAAACAAAATACCAAAAGCCTCTAAAATTGTTTAAATCTCTTTCAAACACGAAACATTATTCTTTCAAGAGAAAAAGACACTAGAGACCCGAAGATTTTGTCAAATTAAAAAAAAAACCTTAGAGCCCCAAGACGTTTATTTTCTCAAAAACAAAACAGCAATTATGTCAGAGTTCTTTCAATACTTTTAAAGAAGACACGAAAGATCATAACATTTTTGTAAATTCTATCAAAAACCCCCAAGGTATTTTAAATCTCTTTCAAAAATAAAAGACCATAGACGCCAAGATTCTTTCAAAGGAAAAACACCAAGGATTCCAAAGTTCTTTTAGATTCTTTAAAAAAGACATTGGAGATCCTAGAATTCCTTCAAATCCTTTCAAACATAAAACACCAAAAGTTTACAAGTTTCTTTCTAATCTAGTTGAAAAATAAAATACCATGATCTCAAAGGTATAATTTAATGTCTTTCAAAGACAATATACCGGGAGTCTCAACGATTTTTTTTAAATTCGTTGAAAACAGCGACACTAGAGACACTAAGATTCTTTCAGATTTTTTCAAAATGAGAGTAGCAATGACGTCCCCGGATTCTTTCAATTTTTTTCAGCGATTCTTTTAAATTCTTCCTTCCCAAGCAATGATTTATCCCTTTTACCTAAATTCTAACCTGTGATTAATTTAGTGTCTGATATGGTGTGATATCTCTCTTTCAATAAATTTGCCACATTTTAGCTTTTTTGACTTTCAAGTCATCTTGTGACCATCTCAAATTTAGAAAAAACTTTGAATGGTTTAGTTTAGACATGTTAAAATTAGGATCATTTAAATATTCAATTTTCTCATCAAATTTACATAACCGGATTTTATAGTCTTAAATTCTATAATTTTTTAGATTTATATACATTTTTTGTTAAATAATTTTTCAATGCAGGTTAGTTCATCATTTAATTTTTTTGTAATCGAAAAATAGGCAAACAGAGTATTCTAATATAAACAAATTTTACGTTTTCTTACGATTCACAGCACTTGAGATAAGAAACTGCAGGTTTATTAATTCCGTTGCCTGCATGACGTCTGTATCCATTTTGATTAGTTACGTAATTTCTAAACTGCTCGATCGATTGTTGTCAAACTTTGTATATTAGAAATATCATGTAGATAGTTAAACTAGATAGTTTATTGATCAAGTTAAAAACGAGTCATCCCATTTTCCCGAAACGGTGAGAATACGCACGTCTTTAATTAATAAGAATTATAATAATAATAATAATATTCAGACATTCTTGTCGACTGTGTCTTAATTAATAATTTTAGTCCCTTGTTTTCAGGCGACAAACTCATTCAAATCAAACAAATGTCGACGTGACATTCTTCCGATGTATATATAACCACTTATTAAAGCTTGTTATTACTGCTGAAAGGCCATTTTTCCCATTGGTTATTTACTTTAAATACATATTACACATTGTCTGTACTTGTGCAATTGGCGCAATGTCGTGCAAACGCACAAGTTTTGCGTCAAAAAAATCTCATTTTCAACCAAAAAAGTCAATAATGGTTGCCCTGTAGTTTCTAGAGTTTTGTACTCTGAAAACAGTGGTGAAAACCGCATTCTGAAATTTTCATAAATAATTGAGATATTATTTTTGAAAAATACCTACTTGATAAAAAATTCCATCAAAATTTTAAAAAGAATGATGATAAACTATATTTAAAAAACTGCCCTTACGTTATTTAGCGAAAATTGTGGACGTGTTATACATATTTAAAATTTCATAAGAATAAGTCTGTTAATAATGGAGATATTACTATTATTCCATTAATTATTAATTTAAATTTTATGCATTTACGTAGGCATTTTCACCATCAAATTGTACAATTAAATAGGACATACAATCAATGGACATTCGAAATATTGTAAGGATACTAACCTCCCTTGGGGACTAAAAACATTGAAATTTATTTACTCATTCTTTTCCTGAGTTTGATGAAAAACGAAAATTCAAATATTAAAAAGAAATCTGCACGTGTTCCTGAATATGTTTATCAATGTATGAATCTTGATCTCATATAAATACATTTACGATTACCTCAAAACTTTTTCTAAAGTTTTGCGAATTGGTTAGCAAAGATAATCCACGTGGTTCATACACGCTTCATACATCAATCAAATGTGTCATCAAGGTGGCCTTGACTTTTTGTATATACTATATTATATCCTAAGTATATCTACAATAAACCTAAAATTTAGCTGATCACGTGGAATGTTACAATTTAACTAACCTCACTTTTTTGTATAATAAAAAAATAGTTCTGTCAAATATAAATTATACACAACAGCATGGATTAATTAATAGATAAGCATGAGTTTTTCGCTACGTTTACCTTTATCAAAAACAACGCTTACTCGATGATTTTTTCAGTAGAACACTTAATGTAACATCTACATGTTTCCGAATCACAAATTCGTAGACATCCACTCAAAGAGTTATTGAATGACTTTTATTGAAATAGAGGCCTTAAGATGTGATTGTGCTTGTAATTCAGTAGTACTTTTTTTTAGAAATTCTTATTTAGACTTACTTAACTCTTTAGAAAAACTTTTGAATTGCTTGAAATTTTAAAATGATTTTAATCCCCCGTAAAAATGAATGAAAGGTTATTTCCAGGAACAAAGGGTTCACTATTCTGATATTTATTAATGTTTTATTCCTTGCTGCCACCTTTGATGAAAAATGACATATTTATAGTTTTTCAGGGTAAACCGAATACTATCAAAATATTTCAGAGAGCTTACATCAGGTTAATATTATTATTATTATTATTATTATTATTAATAGATACAAAACATGCTAAAATCTTTGTAAATGAACTGAAACTATCCCTTATTATTAAATATGTACTCCTTGATTTACTTCTGGCTGTAAAGATTATAATGTAACCGTTTTAGTTGTAGGGTTAGTACCTACATAAGTATTGTACATTTAAATTTTTATGGTAGTTTATCATAATAGCTAACTGATTAGAGGTGTAAAGTAAACCAATTCTGTAATTTACCCCTATAAAGTGTTCACAGACCGTCTTGGCGGGGTGGGCACGAAAAGTCATATTTTATTCCAGACCACAATCTGGCCTAATCCGTAAATTTGGTATTGTATTGTGGTGTTCGTCGGTTGTCACAACAAAGAGCATTATTACTAGACCGCACCGGAGGTGTCGTAAACCGCTTCTAAATCGGCAAGTTAAGGTGTCTTCAAGTGTATTTATCAAAGCGAGAGAATGACAAGTCATATATCAGAGGCCATAAAGGCAAATTTGGGGATTTCGGAAAGAATTTAGCTATTGTTGTTGCTTACAATGAGGGAAGCGTCAATAGCAAACGTGGCGGGTTTATGGTTTAGTGATTCGATACAATGTCCGCACATCTATCACGGAAGAACCTATAGGCTGACTGATCAGCTGCTTTATACAACATGCAATATTTTGACAAAAAATCTGTTGGTTTACAATATGTTCTGACTTTGATTGAAATTTATAAACGTTGCGGCGTACCGGTGGTCACAAGCAAAATTTTGGTTGTCATGTCAACTGGCTTCTTTTATTTGAATTATTTAGGTTTTTTGTAGTCTTAAGTTTTTCCATTGATAATATGTTGTTTCATAAAATAAGAGAATTGTTGATAGAGCAAGTGAGCAGTAGCAAGTACTGAAAATGATACAATAATTTTTTGAAAGTGTTTTTAGACCATGTAAATTTGTAAATATCTGAAGAACCCTTATGGATATCTGGTGTATAAAATTTAGATTTGCAGGAAAGGATATTTACAAAGGTACTCTAAATCTAGCATCTATTGTTTAATTAAAGGCAAAATAAAAAGCTAATTTGTTGTTTGAGCAACATAAATCGATAAATATTGCAGAGATGTTTAGACGAATTGTGGTTACACCTGTTTTAAGACAGTAATCTTGTTTGTGTGCCACTAGATGGAGCAAGTATGTACTAGAAACAGTAAATATTCTTTTTAAATCTTTTAATGCTATACAATACAAAAATCGGCTTGACCGTCATATTTTGGATGTCGATTACTATACTTTAGTCTAGTGATAATTATTTAGCACTGTTTTTTATCACTTAGACTGTCAAATCATTTTTAAAATTCTTCAAGTGTCTATTATATTTTGTGCAAATGTACTATTTGATCTATTCCACCATTATGAAAACTGTAATAATTGTTTTTGCACTATGATATAAATTTTCATGAAAACTCACCAATAATTTAAAATGTTAAAAACAGTTTTTAATCTAAATTAGATTTAATCTTATTTAGTCTTAACTGTATTGGCACAAAATCGGATTATTCTTTAATTATTATTGAACAAGATAAATGGCATGCAACGATTAAACTCAGTTTGAATGTCATACTTAAATATCCAAAACTGTTTGACATGAATGATCAGTGTCAATTCGTTCAACTTCAGAAAAACCAAAATTCTGTCAATGTATAATTTATTTTTGTCCACAAACTAGGCCTTCTTCTGCAATATGGGATCATGTGATTAGTTTTACAACATATTAAACGAACTATTTGAAGCAACCACCCCAAAGTTTCGAAAGTTCGCCGTTCAACTTATTATCCACTCTGGTTTTCTAATTAAACTGTTACTCCTAAGTTTATTCTAGTTATATGAGCTGCGTATTTCGAATATAAAAAATATCATAATGTAGAACAGATTGAAAGTTTCTTATAAAAAAATACCAAAAATAATTAAAAACATTGAACATTCAGTTATATACAATTGACATAAATTTCGAGAGATATTCAAGGAACTGAAGCTGACTAGCTAAAATTCGTACAAAAACTTTGATCTTGTTGAGAATTATATCCCGATGTCACTGCTGTAATGTATGTAATTGTGTCAAAATATTTGAAACTTTTTTCAGCAGCATGGTCTCATTGAAAAATCGAAAGCCACAAATTTATCGTCCTTACAAAATATTCTCCTGAAATAACTGATAGTTCTGGTCAAGTAGATATAGTACACTGACTGTACTATATTCCCATTTATCTAAGCGTAATCACGATGTTCGATATCGTAATTTCACTTCCGATTTGTTTATACCGTCCTCAAGCGCGCCTCATGGATCCAACGTAGGCCCTCTGCTATCATGACGACATCACGATCTCAAATTATGCAATGAAATGAAATGCATTAATGATTGTAAAATGCTCGACTATCTTATTAAATGGTGTCTTGAAAACATACTTCTTTTAAATAAATTAAAATGTTGTGTACAGTCTTTTACTAGCAAAGTATATTCAATTTTGTATTCATGTCATGTAAGAGGAGGCATACTATTAGATCGAATTAAAATAGTTAAAGACCTGGGATTCACTTTTGTCCACCACACTAATAGCATTATTACCAAAAATTTTACAACGTTTGGTCTCATTTATAGAAACTCTAAAGAATCTAAAATAGTATATTATTAACTAAGGTTGTGAAGACAGACATTCTAGACCGAGCGCAAATTAGAACCGGAGACGCGCAGCGTCGAGGGCTCTAAAGCGCGAGGTCTAGAATTGGCTTCACAAGCGTGGTTAATATACTATTTTTTTCAGTAGTAACCCATTTGAGGTTTGCGAATTTTCAAAATGTTTTTTCTGAAGTGCATCAATAAAAACGTGTACTCACGTCATTTTAGTAAGCTTTGAAATTTTATTATTTTTTGACAATCCAGAAATGGTCCAGAACGTTTGTTTTAATTTCCTCCATATTTCCCGTTTTCAATAAATTTTTGTGTGAAAAATGTTGTAAAATCAACCATCATGTACCCCCCTCATTCCGTCGTACTTACGCGACCGCGACAAATTTGGCTGAAAAAGATATGGATCTTTTATCGTTAAAGCGACATGGGGAATGGAAATCCTCCAGCGTAGCAGAAGTATACAACGACGGCTCGATCTTCAATAAAAAAAAAATCGCCGAAATCGTCCAAAGCTCATCTACGACAAATCAAGTCAAACCAAATCAGAACCATGAGTCAGTTTCACTCCCGTAAACTTCATTTTCACTCCCATCAACTTCATCAACTTAGTTTCACCAATTTATCCTCAATTACACCGAGAATAATCAATTCAGGGTTTGGAAATCATTCCAGGGCATAATTTAAAAGCGAATTTTCCAAAATGATCGTTTTCAGGTTATGTCTCATTTTTTCTGACAGTTGTGGACAGTTGTTACATTAGGTGGCCAACTTCACGTTTACATTATTGACCAAGGTTCACAATTTTCCAAATTACAGACCTCTAGACAAGTCGATCATTAGCCATTGTAATGCTACTACTGGAAAAACAGTTATTACTTTATGTAGGAATATTTCGCTTGTGAGGTCTATTTTAGAACGTGGAAGCTTTTTAGTATGCTTTTCCATTTCCAGCATTCATTTTCAGCACTTAGAACCAAACTTTTGTAATTCACAGCTGCTTAATAGACGGATCTTATCAATTACTGTTGATTTCTCGTTTTAACTTGAATTCTTTGACTACACATGTTCTTATTCCTTTAGCCTTTTCTGGCATAGAGTATGTTAAATGTGTTTCCAGGGCAGCTGTTTAGGTTTAGGTTCTTCCATTTATTTTTGTCAGTTTATTTAAAGTCCTACCATGTGTGTTTTTCTTTGCCTATTCGTAATGGTGTCGTTCTCCTTGGACTTCAAAGTTACCCTGCTCTTTTTTCTTTTTTACTAAGTTTGTGTTCAATCCATTTCCATTTTTGTTTTGTTGTCGTGTTTTCTACACACTCTTCATTATTATTATTCTTAATCAGTTGTTAAAGAAGACTGGTACTCCTTCGACACACACTTTGTGTAAGCTCCATGTTTCGGTCCATAGAATCAAACGCCTTTTATAAGTACTTATTTGATCTAAATATTTTAAGTTTTCTTTTTAGTGGAATATTGTTTGCTGATCACATTTTGTTTAACGAGTTAAATACCTTTTTTGCTATCCCTATTCTTCAGTTCCTTCCGCTTACTTCATAATGCTGTCTAGATAACTAAGTTCATCTGTCTGTTGTATTAACATATGTATATGTATATTTGGTCCATTGTGGTAACCCACACATTCCGCCACAATGAAATATATGAACAAGATCTTAAAAACTCGCGAAAAATAAAAAAATGGCCTTCAACTGTGATTGTCAACAAAATTGAACCCCATGTTATCCGGTTTTTTTGTGACGAAATGCCTTCAAATGTAAAGTGGTGCAGACCAAGAGGACAAGTGTCCCTAAATTAAATTCAAAATATTGTTTCTGAAGGAAAAAAGCTGTGACAAAGTGCACTTTGGACAGATCCCTTAATTCTCAGCTTTCAAAACAAAAATGAAATAAAATCAAAAGAAGAAAAGAATAATCCGGATTAAAGTAAATGGATGCAAATACTGCATTATGGCTGTAAGGAATTTAAGTTCCTCGTCGTAGTCTGTCACCCTTCCTTGGTGACTCTACTCTATAGACAGGTATAACACACTCCACATTTCTATACCCAAAAAAACCTGCCGCATATTATACCCTTGACCCAGTTTTCTCAAACAAGGCACCGATTAAACCAAGCTTCTCGCTCTACGCAGACGCGAGTCTCCCCATGAAGCTTACAATTTAACCAGAAATCGCGACCTTGTGCTTTTAATTCAACTAAAATTCTATCTTTCCCTAATTTATAACAACTGTACGAATATTAGTATTGCTAGAAATAAAGCAAGCAACAGTCAATTACGCCATAATCTATCAACAAGTTCAAATAAAAAGTATTTACATGTTTACGATCTTCCTTTGACTGCTAGGAAAAAAATTGGATGATATTGTGTGTATAATATGTATTAAGTAGTTCAGTAAATAAGCACATTATTGTTCTCGATCCATAAAGATCAGGATGTGTCTAAGTGGTTCCAACTAGATGGTGCGCCACCTCATTAGCTATTAATTTTTGATAGTATTTGGACTATATTTTTCCAAATAAATCGACTCAAAATCGGGATTCATACAGTGGCCAGGTAAATGCCCACTAACATGGATCTTTATAATGCGATATGTCTCGCAAGATTTTTTTACTTGGAGAGTTGTCATGTTGTTCTTTAATTCGATTGTTAGTACTACTTATTATTTAACGGAATTATTTTATTTCTAAAATTCAGATATTTTCTTCTTTTAGAACATGTGGTAAAAGTACCTCCATTGAAAATAAGTAACGATTATGTTATAACTTTTTTTTTGAAAACTTTTCTAAATTAATCATAATTAATTTTAGAATCTAAATTTCCGTGCACAGTGTTTTAAACGACTCTACATGGTGAAAAACAAACGTGGAAATAGTATATTTACGCCTTTTTTGCATATGCAACAGTCTTTCTTTTAAATCATATATACACACTGTTATAACAGTAAAAGAAAACACATGACTCCAAAGTTCTCTGAAACTAATCTACCATTGGTCCTATAAATTTAAATATTATCCCAAAAGTGTTTCCTTAAATAGCAGATTTAGCAGATTTTTAAAAATGCCAACGTGCCTACTAGCAAGGTAGTAACAAAGCAAACAAACGCAAAAATCGTTGCCATGTGACATTTATTTATTTAAAGTAAGTGTTCGGAACGCCAGCCTTTTTATTCTCCAATTAGTATATAAACCGGGTTTCGGTTCTCTCGCTAATTGAAGCGTGTGGGATTATAAATGAATAATAACAAAGAACAATAAAAGGTATTCAGCTTCTCTGTCAACAGTTATTAACAGAGTAAAACCAACAATGTGATTCGTTTATTGATTTTTATTTTTATTACAGTTCTCTGTTAAACCCAGTAGGATTTAGTAAGCGATTGAAGCAAGCTTCCTCTTCAATGGCCGATGCGAAGGTCTGAAAATTTATAAATTAAAAACATAATTTTCAAGTGATGTTGAATATCTAGCAAGTTTTGTTTGTATTTATCGTTTTTCAACGATTTCGTTGTAGTAAAAATACTACAGGAAACAGGAATGGACTTTTCTTAAGATCTACAGAACCTACAGAGCCGTTCCTAGCATAACCATATAGTTTCCAGTAAAAAAATCTTCACCTAGTGTCAACAGATACAGGGTGATTTTAAAATGTGTACAATAAAAAAATGGGGAATAGCTCATAGTAAGATTCTTGCACTGTGTAAAGTTCACGTTTCTAAGTGGTAGCAATGTGTAGAAAAAATTATTTGAAATTAAAAAATATCAATTGTTATACACGTTACTGATACTATTGCTTGACCTACCATAACTACTATTCAATGAATGGCACAGAACGACTAAGTGTAAGAATGAAAAAAGTTGCACACTGATAAGCAACGTGCAAAAACACGATAAGGGCCTCTCATGTGTCAGTTGCTTGCCGTCGTGTGTTCAGTTAACGTCTCTGGCAATGGTGAATTTTTCCAATTCAGAGCGTGTCGACATGGTAATGCTTTATGGTGTGGTTAATGGAAACAGCAGGTTGGCCCGCAAATTGTGAATCAAGCGCTTTCCAAATCTCGCGATTGAGTGTGCGTGAAGATTTATATCAATGTTATAGCATCTCCGAGATCATGGTACTTTCAAGCCTCAAACACACGATGGTCGCCGTGAGAATAGTGCAAACTGAAGAACAAATTTTGTAACGCGTCGAAGAAGAGCCCGACATAAGCACTCGCCGACTTGCAGCCGAAATTGGACTTTTACAGTTTGTAGTGCATCGTCGATCACCATGAAACATTACCAAAAATCGGTCCTTCTCAGGACCACCATTTTCTACAACTAATAATATTTCGCACTGACCTTTAACGATGAATGAATTCATGAATGAATGAATGATAACCAGCCAAAGTCGGTTTTACTTTTAATTGAAATTGAAAGTGTTTACATAGTTTTCGTTCCAACGATTTTCCACTTACTGCTAAAAAGTGGATCAGTGGCATCGCATCGAGGGTGGTGCACGTAGGTTTTGCCCCATTCGACTTTTAATTTGTTTTTGCTGTATTTCCAGATTACTAGGATAGGTGATGCCATGATTACAATTACTGCATATAATTCGTAATCACAACTTCCTTCAGCGAATTTACTTTTTACCATTTATGATATGTAAAGAGGATCTTCATAATTTAAATTTAGAAACATTACCTAATCATTTAAACTGTTCGGATATTCTGATTGCTACAGTCACTCACCCACAACCATACTGTGCAACAAGAGACAAAATTCCTTGTGAATCGAGATAATTTATTGAAATAGTATGCGCGTATGCGAAGGCAACATATCATCTTAACATTCCAAAGCTTGATTGGCGTTCAAAAAAGGTACCGGGAAGATGTTAAACCGAAGAAGTCGACTAACGAGGCTCCCGTTGATCCGTCGATCTCGGTGCAGATATGGGGATTAGCAACACGTTTGATTGCGTGGTTCTCTGTGACGACCTCAACGTTTTCGTGTGTCTGACCTGCGTGTCCCGTTCACCACACGTCAATTACGCAGCTCTTATCACAAATGTTACTTCGGAGGACGTTTATTTAATTGCACACAACGCATTGTATACCTAAAACTGATTCATAAAATCGTAATGTTTTATTATCGGCGTTTTCGCAAGGTTGTTTGATCTAGATTGCACGCACGTATTGATGCATAAAATATCGGAACCCAAAATAGAATTTTTTTATTCGTATTTTATTTAAATATTTTGGTTGCAGAGTTTTAATACATATCTAGATGTTTCATAAGCTAACAAATAGTGACATTTTTCTTTGAATATTTCGCGGTTATGCTTGTACTGAAACATAAAAGTACCATTTGCAGAGATAAAGAAAGGTGAAGACATATTTGTGTTGTTTGGTACTGATGAAAACGCGTCCCTCAAACATAATCAAAGTTGCAAACATTTATTAATTCAATTTCAGCAACCAATCACATTAAATATTTACCTGTTTGAACGATGAAATAGATATTTGTTTAAATTCCATCACAAGTAATTAACAACACAGTTGAGTTTAAAGTATTTTAATTGGTAGCACACTGCTGCACATACATGTTTCGGTCAGTTCACCTGCTTTATGAAGGCACTGTATGCCAAAACATGTACGTGTGGCAGTGTTCTGTCAATTAAAATATTTTAACTTAACTGTATTTTTAATTATTTGACGTATGCTTATCTAATTTTGTGGGATAAAAATTGCCTAACAAATTTTGTTCGTTTGGACAAAATTAATTTCAGAGAACTAGACGTTATATAGTTTTCCACTTGGCGAATACACGTCAGATGTAACAACTAGGGTTCCTATAATATGCTCTTCACGATTTCTCTGGATAAGGGTAGGCTATGGAAATTTGGCAGTTTAAAAATGGCTCTAAATATGAGGTTATGAAGTCGTTCAGTGTGACAAAATTAGATTTCTTCTATCGGATGGTACGATAAAATTCACTGTTAATTAATTTTTATCCTCTTTGATGTTTTATTACTCTGTTTAAGATCATGTAGAATTTATTGTTAATATACGTACTCGTAGATATAACAAGTTCAAAGTCTGTCAGCATGAATAAACAAAGCAAATATTTAGAATTTGCTTCTGCCAATTTTACTTAATAATTTCACCAAAAAACTGAAGCTTTAAACATTATCCATTATAAATTTGATAACGTGATGTTTAACTTCCAATTATGTTGTTCTTTTTTATATATTTTTTTTTAACTTCATCTCTGCTCTAGGTCAAAATCTGAAAACAAAGGAGAGTAAACTTACTGGCTAAACTTAATCTTTCAGAACAATCACTTTGAAAATCAGCGTTATTAAATGTTAACACAATAATAAGGGAGTACTAACATAAGTTTGGCAGGGTCAGTTTACTAGGTATTTACCATTTCCATTATTTCATTTGAAGAATTGATTTCATTATCTGTGTTCATTCCCTCCCAAAAAATTGGTGACATCATAATTTTATAAGAGGGGATGAACGAATGATTTACTATGATTTTTTACAGTAACATTAAAACCTTTGCAAAATTTCAGAGCATTAGTTTTTGCAGTTTTAAAGTTAAATTGCAAAATGTTATACAACTGATGCACAGATTCATAAACCAGAAGTCTAGGAGAATCGTATTTATAAAATTAAAAAAAAATGCTATTGTAAATTTTCGAGATGAGGTCATCTCTTGGAGGTGGAGATGATTACCTGATTTTTGGTTATCTGAGATTATGTGTCTAATAAAAAAATAACTTAGACAACAGACAGACAGACAGACAGACAGACAGACAGACAGGCAGACAGACAGACAAACAAACAAACAGACGACCATTCTTCCGATACATACTTCTTTTGCTACGCTCGAGAGGTAACAACTCCTGAAAAAATTTGTTTTCAGGTCCCAACTATATCTTTTTGATAAATTTTAATACTTTGGTTTGCATAGTGCATAGTGATCCCACATCATTGGTACACCTTGTATATTACAGTTGTATTTCGTTAGTTGGGACACAAAAAATCCAGATTCCAAATAGAGACTGACTACTACGTATGATCCAACTAATAATCTGGTGTCTATAAGTAACATTATGTTATAAACAACTAAATTGTTAAAAAAATCCATATGTCAATTTGACACTCTTTAACAAAAACAAAATATCGATTTAGACAGATAGATTGAAACAGGTGAAACCCACTGTTCTCAGATTCATCCTGAACAATTTTTAAGTTTTTTGTAACATTTTAAAATGAAGAAAACTATGATGGATAAAGACCATTACGATACTTTCAAAATTAGTTTGTATAATGAAACTCCGGTGGATTTCATGTACGTAAGACTAAGTAGTGAATTCAAATATGGTCAAATATCTAAAAGAAAAATCAAACTTGGAAGACTATTTTTTCTTTGCTCAGTAAACGTCTTTAACAATGTATCATAGAGTTGGTGCGCCATTCTTGAATCACCCTGTGCTATATGTATATATGTACTATGTACTGCATAGTCTCTACAAATATTCAAAAATAAAACAGAGTGGTCAGAGCGCATGCTGGTCTTGTTCCAGAAGTATTTTTTTTATTTTACAAAATAAGACACTGCTGCACTTGTAGTGTGTGAATCCGTGTCGAATTTTCACTCTAGATATCCAAATTTTTAGAAAAAAATTCAAAATTGTCTAACAATATTTTGCAACTTACCTTTGAAACTGCAAAACCGAATACATACTCTGAAATCGAGTAAACATTTTAAGATTAGTAATCATGGTAAATCATTAAGAAAAATGTATTCGTTTATCCCCTCTCAAAAAATGATGAGGTCATCTCAAAATTTTGCTGAATAAATTCTCTCTGAAATATGCAAAGTATTACGACTCTATACTTGTGGTTTATCATCGCACTCAAAGTTTTTAGAATTACTTAAACAGGGTGACTTAAGTCAGGAACTACACAACCGAATTCTTTGAAATCTTGCAGACCTTTTCAACTTGTCATAAGCACGGTAAATTTTTAATCAAAATATATCTGTTTATCCCTCCCAAAAAAATTATGACGTCATCTCAAAATTTTGCCGAATAAATCCTATGTAAAATGTGCAAAATATGATGAATCTATGATTGTAATTTATCATTGCATTAAAAATTTTTTAATTTCTCGGCAGGACGACTAACAAAAATTAATGAATCAGTTAATTTATTTTATTAATTAAATCAGGAACGGCTCACTTCATTTTCCCGAAAATTTGGAAATACAATATTGTTATCATTAGTATTACACTGCACCTATCCAAAGTAATATACGTGTCTGTTCACAGATGGTGATGATGTCGTCACAAAATTTTATTAAGGGAAAACTCATTTGTTTTATTGCACTTCAGGAGCGAGGGAAGTTTTGTCGAAATAACTTTGGACCAATTTTTTTCTCTTTTTTTTTGAAGGGAAAGACTGGCAATAATAATTTTCTATTCAAGGAGATGTTAACACAGTTGGCACAATGTTCTTATGTTTTTTTTTGTCACGGATTTTACATAATGTATCGTTCTCACGTAAACAGGTGTGTGAATAGCGCTCCGTAATTGTACTTGTAACAGGAGATTACGAGGGTTACACACACGAATTTTGGAGTAGACTACGGTAGTAAGGTGTTGAGGATTGGGGGAGAGCAGGAAAGGACGAGAACTAGAAGGAACACCCAAAAATTCGCTGGACAAGCGATTTAAAGTTAGTCAGAATTATCTCCGCTGCGGTGATAAAAAGAGAGATACATTTTTTTGAGAGCTAGCCTTTCCACAAATAGACAACACAGAATACACGCTTACGAAATTGATTGTTGGAAATAAATGTCGGACTGCGACACAGACGATTATTCAACAGAAGACGGGAAGAGGAAGAGAGAGTACAGCCCGAGGGAGACCAGACCAAGTAAAAAAGCACAAAGAACACACACTAAGAAAATAAGCATCGAGAACGATATGGAAGAGTTAAAGAGCATGTTAAAAACTGTCATGCAGGACGTAAAGGATATGAAAATAGACCAAAAAGCGTACCAAGAAGAGATCAGAAGTATAAGAGAAGAAAATGCTAAAATGAGAGAGAAGCTATTAGCGCTGGAACGGAAAGTAGAAAGAATAGAGAAAAAAGAGAGAAAAAAATAATATTGTTATTGAAGGACTGGAAACGGATGGGACGAACATAAAAGAAAAGGCAGAGGAGTTTCTAAAAAACCAAGTAGGAGTCGAAGTTGACCTGGAAAGCGTATATCAAGTACAAACCCAGAAGGAAAATCCTTTAATAATAGCCAAAGTCAACAACTGGCAAGAGAAACTGTTGATAATGAAGAATAAGAAAAATGTGAAGGGTAGTAAGAAGTTTATCGAGGACGATATGACGAGTATGGAGAGAGAAACACAGTGGAAGCTGAGACAAATAGCAAGAGAAAATAGGGCGATGAGGAAAACAGCGAAAGTCATGTACCAGAAGATAATAATTGATGGGGAAGGCTGGAAATGGAACCCAGTAGATGAAGTATTACTAAGGGAGAAGACGGACGAACGAGCAAAAAAACTAGTAACAGTCGAAACAGTAGGAGAAACAAATATGATGGCAATAGCAAAGACACGGGCAATGGAAAAGGTTAACCAAAAAGTAAGAGAAACAAAAAAGCGAAGGGTGCAAGTAAAAATTAAGGAGAAAGGATTGTTTGTGGGAACATGGAATGTAAGAGGTATATATGAGGAAGGGGCAGTAGAGAATCTAGTCAATCAGGTCAATATGCGTAAACTGGATATCTTGGCGCTACAGGAAACTAAACTAAAGAGTTGTGAAGTAAAGCAAATAGGGAATTATATTTTGTTCTGTAATGGAGGTGACAACAGAAGGCTAGGCACAGGTTTCCTAGTCCATGTAAGGCTCAAGCCTGCAATACTAGAATTCAAGGCAGTTTCAGACAGAATGTGTATGCTCAGAATGAGGGGTAAATGTCAAAAACTTAGTTTTACAAATATTCATGCGCCAACGGAGCTCATGCAGATGGGAAAAAAAGAGGAATTTTATAGCCAACTAGAGATAGAATATGAGCGGATCCCAAAATATGATGCGAAAGTAGTCTTAGGGGACGCGAATGCGCAGATTGGTAAAGAGCCAATGTACAGATCGACAATAGGTAATTTTAGCAAGCACCAAGTGAGTAATGAAAATGGGAAGTTATTAATTTCATTTGCAAGAAGTAGAGACATGAAGGTGAAAAGTACTTTTTTTCAGCGTAAAGAAATTTATAAGGGTACTTGGAGAAGTCCAGATGGTAGAGTAGTAAATCAAATAGACCATGTTTTAATGGATAGTAGGAACGAGAGATGTATTACAAATGTAAGAACATACAGAGGGATGGATACAAACTCAGACCACTATTTGGTGCGTATTAAAATGATACAGAACATACCATATATTGCCAAAAAAGTAACATTTAAACAACGACGATACAACATGTCAAATTGGGTACAAAACGACGAGGAAAATAGGAAGTATAGGGTGAGATTGGAAGAGCAGCTGGCAAGAATAATGGGAGGAAACGGAAGCGCAGTAGAAACTAGATGGCAAAGCATTAAGGAAGCGATTAAAGAAGCGGAAAGACAAACCCCACAAGAAGGACTGGTAAAGAAAGCGACTTGGTTTGACGAGGAATATAGGAAGGAAATGCAAAAAAGAGCGCAGCTACGTTTATTGACATTGGGAAACGCATATAGTACGGAGGTAGTGGAGAAATATAAACAGCAAAGGAAGAAGTGTAAGATGTTATGCAGAACCAAAAAGAGAATTTATGAAGAGCGACGCTTGCGTAATTTAGAAGACAGGTATAAAAATAAAGAATTACGGAACTTTTACCAGGAGGTGAAAAATGTAAGGGGCACACGAAAACAGCACATGATATTTGGCAAAGATAGTGAAGGACATTGGATTGGAGATGAACAAAAGTTAATGGAAGGGTGGACGAATTATTTTGAGAAGCTACTTAATGGTGACAACGACAGAGTTACGGTGGTGGAGAGGGAAGAAGAATATGGGGAAGTGGAAGGAAAAGAACTATAAAGAGAGGAGGTAATGGAAGTTATACGGAGGTTAAAAAATAATAAGAGCAGTGGGGAAGATATTATTTTGGCAGAGCTCATTAAATATGGCGGAAGAGTAATTTATGAAGAAATATATCAGCTGGTATGGTCAAAGGGAATTATAATCCCAATACATAAAAAGGGATCAAAGTCAGAATATGAAAACTATAGAGGCATATTGTTGTTAAGTGTGGTCTACAAAATATTAGCTACGTGTATAGAAAATCGAATAGTAGCACAGATCGAGAGTAGTATAGGAGAATACCAATGTGGGTTTAGAGAAGGTAGATCCGTAATAGACCAAATTTTTGCGCTACGCGAAATTCAGGCTGAAAGCTACGACAACAAACTTAAGAAACATGTAATGTTTGTGGATTTTAAGCAGGTATACGATAAAGTAAATAGAGAGCAGGTTTACCAGTCAATGAAAGCGATAGGGGTAGAGAACAAACTACATAATTAGATTAGTACGAATGACATTAAGCAACACGAAAAGTAAAGTAAAGATGGGGGGAAATGAGTCCAGAGAATTTCATGTAAAAGAGGGTTTGGGACAAGGAGACCCACTATCGCCAGTGCTATTCAATATACTTTTAGAAAGGGTGGTAAGGGATAGTGAAGTGAACAGGATAGGGCTGATATATCATAAAAGGCACCAGCTGTTAGCATTTGCAGGCGACATTGCAATAGTGACAAGAACAGAGTAGGAGTTAAGGGAAGTAGTAACAAAGCTAGAAAGAGAAACGAGGAAAGTAGGGTTAGAAATAAATCAGAAGAAATCAAAATATATGAAATGGGATGATGAAGATTATGCACAATCAGACTTTAAAGTGGAAACTTGTGACGGCGGAATCGTACAATTCGAAGAGGTAGACAGGTTTTGTTATTTGGGCATGGTGTTTACGAAGTTGCCGGGTATGAGTGAAGAGATAGCAACTAGGTTATCCCAGGGAAATAGGTGCCTACACTCGCTAAACAGTGGAAAGAATATGGCAGATGAGGACAAACGCGGAGTTATACAATTTGTATAGTGAGCCTGATGTAGTTAGAATAGTAAAAGGGCAGCGAGCAAGATGGTTCGGGCATGTAGCTAGGATGGGTAAAAACCGAAGTCCATTCAAGTTGTTAGAGAGTCGTATAGGGGGGCGCAGGAGGCAGGGAAGACCGCGAAAGAGATGCATAAAGGAAGTGGAGGCGGATTTAAGGAAGGCTGGAATCACTCAGTGGAGGAGAAGATCGGAGGATGGGAATAGCTGGAGAAGAAATGTTAATTTAATTATTTGCTAAATTGTATTAAGTTATGGGCCTAAATGGCCTTGTAATACTCAAATATATATATATATATATATCGTTCTCACTTAGTTCATATACAAAAGAGCCCGAAATATGTGTTCCCAAGTAGTGCTACAAATAAGAGTTAAAAATTAAATTTGGCCGTTTCCATATTAAATTTTTGAAAATCAGCAAACCCAATACCTAACCTGCTAATTTGAAACATTTACTATGGTTCCATAAATAACTATACTTAAGCTATAAACTTACGGAGTGTAGAAGTCCATAACTGTTGAACTTATGAATTACAACACAAAAATTGGTTTAAAGTTATTTGGACAGAATTTACCTTGCCCCTGAAGTACGGACGAACAAAGACAGCTTCTTCCAAGTAAATTAAAAAATTAAATTTTCCGAATTTAATTTTTTTCTATGATACCCTCTATAAGTAAAAAATATATAGATATTACAAATCACAGTGAAGGAAAAAACACTCGGTAAGCACACATTTGATGCAGATGCGAAATATCATAAACTGCATAAACCACATAAAAAATATTGCACAAAAAATGTTTACCAAAGTAATTGCAATAAAAATAAAGGGCGATTCATAAACCACGAACACGGGTATATATTATTTCACAACATTTAGATAACCTTAACTACCCAAAATGATGAGGCGACGTTATCCAAATGTTGGTGGGGATGGTTAGCCAAATTAGCTAGGACAGATAAGTATTTATTTTGCATTATACGTAACATTTATGAAAAGATATTAAGTGATAATATAAACGTATACGAGTGTTCTGGATTTTGGATTTCTACTTTTATAGGAGCTGACCGTAGCCAGCCAGCACTTAAACGAGAGAAGAACCTTCCTTTCTAAAACACTTGAGGCTAATTTTCGAAAACGGATTTTTAGAGGAATCATACAAAGTTTTTTAAAAATTTAGAATAAAATGAGGTGTCTTTCAAGCTTTTGATTATGAATTTAATCAGATATTTTTTATGTTGCTTCTAATGTGATCTTGAAATGCATGATATCACAGCTACTTATATAAAACTGTCAAAATCCTCGTTATATATACAACGAACAGGTCTGTTTTCGAAATACACTTTTAGGACACCGTGAATGTAATTAAAAATTAATTATTGAAGGTTAGAACAAGGAACTGGACTCCTTGAATATAAAATTTGATGTTATCTGTTCGTAATAATAACACACCTGTGATACCTAAATATGACTAACTAAAACTAAATATCGTGAGTGTAAAATGTATTAATTTTAATCCATTTTATAAAGCGAGTAATATGTAAAGTTTTAATGACTTTTTAACTGAAATTTATTCGATGTAAATACAATAAAACTGCGGCTGCCACCAGAAACTAAAAGTATGACGAAATGACAAAGTTTATGCATACAAAGTAGGGACGGAAAGTCAACTTACTAACTTTCTATAAAAATAGACAAAAAAGAGCAGTTTGTGATAGAGCCATTACTTTATTATATTGCTTCAAAGATTAATTTTCTCGTCGCATATTATGGACAATCATTTAAAATTTTCTTTAGCTTTGAAACCATATTTCTAAGTTTTAAGCTTGAACAAAGTTGGTGTAAGAATCAAACCGAAGAAGTGAATATTTGTCTTTTTTTCGTTCTAAAAAAGTAACTATTTATGTTTTTATTTCTGTGTGGAGCTTTTTGGCCACAATATTTCACCATTTTTGTACAGGTAGGTACATTTATAAAACTTGCATAACCTTAATCATTCACTATTTTATTTCAATAGCGCCACTCCCAAAGAAGTAACATTTTCCATTTTTATTTCTGCAAATCATACCATCTGCCAAATTACACCAAACCGAAAAACAGTCGATTAACGATAAGCGTGGCAAACAATAAAACCCTTAATAGCCGCCACCAAAATTCTGCCCGTCATCAAATTTTGAACGGTTAATTGGCGGAAAATAATCTCGAATCAAGAATCTGCCAGTAGATTTACCCTAAAATAGGGGAGCCGATTCTTTAACGATAAGACAAATTAACACTGAATTGTGTTCTCCGTTTTTTCAATTAAGTACATGTGCCCGTTAAATTGCTCCCTTTCATTTCTCCGAGTGATTTGGAAAAATCCGCATTGGTCGGCATAGGATGCAATAAAAGTGAGGTCATTTCCGAAGTACGTGCAACGTGACTGAGTGATTTAGCTACAGTGTGTTAGTGCCACCAACCAGATTACCCCAAGTTCCGGCCTGATTTTGTTGAGACATTCGACGGCAAATTAGTCTGCAGTCGTTTGCCTACAGGACACAGATGATAGAATCGGGAGATATATCTACCAGTGCACATCCAGGAGGAACGCCCTCGGTATTTGCTGTCGCTGTCGATATCTAGCCTCTTTAAATCATTGATAAATAGTGGGCTTGCTTTATAGTTGCGTAGATAAAGCATACATCATAAAGGTTAAAACAGGGGGTTAGAATTTAGAGACGCCAAACAGACTATAAGAAGGGTGGGAAGTTGCTTTATTATTGGGAAGATAGCGGCAGGGTGACTCAACAATAATTTATATGTTCTTTTATGATAATGTTGTTTGCCAGTGTTATTAATTATTGACAGTTGCTTAAAAATTTAAACATAAACTATTACTATTATATTATTAATATATATTCCATATTAATTTGATTTTTCAACTACAGGGAACAGGTAAGTTTTGGTTAAATAACAGATCAATATTTTAAAATATACAGTAAAAAAGTGGTAGAAGTTTATTTCGTGTGAACTTCCCTTGCTCTTGAAGTAAAGCCCGACAAATAACGCTTCTTTGAAAAATTATAAAATTTGTTTTTACCTCTAGTAATTAACAATAATAGCGTGGCGTAAATATCAACTTCGGAAATTCAAAAATAGAAAAATAAAAAATCCGAAAATCGAAATGTCGAAAAATCGAAAGTTCGAAAATAGAAAAAATTGAAAAATCTTCCGGAAAATCAAAAGTTTAAAAACTGAAAGGTGTAAAAATTGATAAATCGAAAATTCGAAAAATTAAAAATCGAAAACTAGTAAGATGGAAAATTCGAGTATCTAAAGTGGAAAACCCAAGAAATCAAAAAAATGAAGAATGAAAAAATCGAAAAATTTGAATCGAAAAGAACTAAAAAATTGAAAAATCAAAAAGAAAACAAACTGAAAATTCGAAATTTGAAATATCGAAAATACAATGACTCAAATATTTGAAAAAACGAAAATCCGAGAAATTCGGAAATCTATATTTCGAAAAATAGAAAAATCCAAGAATAAATATATAAAAAAAACGAAATACCGAAAGTCGCTAAATCAAAAATTTCGAAAAATGGAATAATTGGAAAATCGGGATACCTAAGTATTTTAAAAAAATTCGAATATCGAAAAATCGAAAAACCGAGAAATCGAGAAATAAAAACATTAAAAAACTGAAAAATTGAAACATCGAGAAATCTAAACATCAAAGAGCGAGAAATTGAGAAATCGAAAAGTCGTAAAGTCGAAAAATCGACAATAGGAAAAATGCAAAATTAAAATATCGAAAAACTAAAAAATTCGGACATAGAAACATTCTCAAACAATCGAAAAATTGAGAAATCGAAAAATTTTAAACATTGAAAATCCGGGATGTTGAGAAATAGAAAATTGGAAAAAACGAAAATTGGGAATATAAAAAAATAAAAAATCGTAAAACTTGAAATATCGAAAAACGTTAAATAAAAAAAAAAAAACGAAAAACTGAAACAAGGAAAAACTGAAAAATTTAGAAGATCAAAACATTAAAACATCAAAACATTGAAGAATGAAGAATTGCAAAAAATTTCGAAACTGTACCGAAAATTGATGAAACGGTAAATCGAAAATTGAAAAATGCAAAAAATTTAATTGGAAAGCTGAAAATCCAAAAACTGAAATATCAAAAAACCGATATATTGATAAATTGAAAAGTAGAGAAAACGAAAAGTTAAAAACCTGAAAAATCGAAGAATGGAGAATAGAATAATTATTGAGAAATCGAAAAGCCGAAGCGTTGTAAAATGAAAAAAACTATTAATCAAAAAAACGAAACATCGAACAATTGGAAAATTGAAACATCGGGAAATCGAATTATCAAAAAGTAGAAAATACCAAAAGTCGAAAAATCGAAAAATGAAAGAATCGCGGAATCTAAAAGCTCAAAAATCTAAATAGCGAAAAATCGAAAAACTGAAAAATTAAAATTTGAAAAATTGAAAATAATTAAAAGAAAAACGAAATATCGGAATCTCGATAAATCAAGAAATCAAAATTTTAGTATATTGAAAAATCGAAAAACTGAAAAATAAAAAAGTGGGAAATCGGAAATCCAAAAATCTAAAATTTAAGAAATCAAAAGTCAAAATATTGAAAAATCAAACAATCGAAAAATGGAAGAATCAAAACCTTGAACAATCGAAAAATCGAGAAATCGAAAAATTTTAAACATTGGAAATCCGACAGGTCGAGAAATAGAAAATTTGAAAAATCGAAAAATGGAACTATTAAAAAATTTAAAAATCTTAAAAATCTAAATATTGAAAAATCGAAAAATGTTAAATCATAAAAAAACGAAAAATTGAAAGATAGAGAAACTGAAAAATGAAAAAAAAGGGAAATCGAGAAATCGAAAAATCTAAAATTTAGAAGATCAAAAAATTAAAACATCAACAAATTGAAGTAAGAAAAATTGATTAAACGATAAATCGAAAAATTGAAAAATGCAAAAAAAATTGAATTGGAAAGCTGAAAGTCCAAAAACTGAAACATCAAAAAACCGATATGTTGATAAATTGAAAAGTCGAGAAAACGAAAAGTCGAACAACTAAAATCCTGGAAAATCAAACACTGACGAATAGAATAATTGAAAAATCGAAAAGCCGAAAAGTTGTAAAATAGAAAAAGCGATTAATAAAAAAAGCGAAACATCGAACACTTGAAAAATTGAAACATCGGGAAATCGAAACATCAAAAATTAGAAAAATCGAAAAGTTGAAAAGTCGAAAAATTGCAGACTCGAGGAATCTAAAAACCCAAAAATCTAAATAGCGAAATATCGAGAAACTGAAAAATTTAAATTTGAAAAATGGAAAATTTAAAGAAAAAACAGAAATATCGGAATCTGGATAAATCAATAAATCAAAATTTTGGTCAAATTGAAAAATCGAACAATGTAAAATTTAACAAACGAAAAATCGAGAAACTGAAAAATAAAAAAGTGGGAAATCGAGCAATACAAAAATCAAAAATTTAAGAAAATTAAAATTGAAAAATTGAAGAATTTAAAAATATAAAAATCCCAAAACTAATACATCGAAAAACCAAGATATCCATAAATTGAAAAATCGAGAATCGAAACTTGAAAAATCGAACAATCGAAAAATTGAAGAATCAAAACCTTGAACAATTGAGAAATCGAAAAGTCGAAAAACCAAAACATGGAAAAATCGAGAAGAGGAGAAATGAGAAAATCAAAATATCGAAAAATCTAAAAGTGAAAAATTCGAGAAATGGAAAAGTCGAAAAATCAAAAAATCAAAATTTATTTAGGAATGCCAAATACTGAGAAACTGAAGAATCCAAGAATATGGGAAAATCGAGAAATCGAAAATTTAAAAAATTGAGAAATTTAAGAATCGAAAAATTGAAAAATTCTGAAAATGAAATATCGAATAATTGAGTAACAGAAAAATTAAAATTAAAAATCGGGAAGTTGAAAAATCCCGAAACTCAATTATCGAAAAACGATCAAACCATAATAACGAAAAATTGAAAAATTAAAAAAAAATGAAGAACTGAAAAACCGAAAATTCAAAAACTAAAACATCAAAAACCGAGATATTCATACATTGAAAATTTGAGAAAACTAAAAGTAGAAAAATCGCAATATTGGAGAATTGAATAATAATTGAAAAATAGGGAAATTGAAAAATCGAAAAGACAAAAAGTCGAAAAATTCAAAACCGAGAAATCAAAAAAAACGAAACATCAAACAATTGGAAAATTGTAACATCGAGAAATCGAAGCATTGAGAGGTTGAGAAGTCGAAAAGTCGAGAAGTCGAAAAATTGAAAAATTGAAAAATCTAAAAATTGAAAACTCTAGCCGAAAATTGAAAAATCAAACAAATAAAATTTGAAAAATTGAGAAGTTAGATAAAAAAAAAAATCGCAAAATCGAAATATTGAAATCTGATTAAATCAAGAAATCAACATTTCTGTAAAAATGAAAAATCGAAAAATCTAAAATTAAAATATGAAAAATTTGTAGAATCGAAAAATCGAAAAATTCCAATACTCAAATATGTATGGAAAAATTAATTGGCAAATAAAATATTCGAAGAAAAATCGAAGGCTTGAAAAATTGCAAATCTCAAAACCGATACATCGAAAAACGATAAATTGAAAAATCGAAAGTTGGAAAATCAAACAGTCATAAAATTGAAGAATTAAAAACTTGAACAATCGAGAAATCGGGACGATGGAAAAAGGAAACATCGAAAAACCTGGAAGACGAGAAATGGGAAAATCAAATAATTATCGAAAAATCGAGAAACCTAAAAGTCGAAAAGTCGAAAAGTTGTAAATTCGAGAAATCGAAAAGTCGAAAAATCAAAAAAATCGAAATTTATTTAAGAACACTGATAAACTGAAGAACCGAAGAATATGGGAAAATAGAAAAATCGTAAAATAAAAATCTAGAAATAGAAAATTTGAAAAATCGAGAAATTTAAGTATCGAAAAATTTAAAAATTCCAAAAATGATATATCGAAAATTTGAGTCATGGAAAAATTAAAATTGAAATAACGACAAATTGAGAAATCGAGACACTTTTGATTTGTTTGCAAAAATTTCGATGTCTAGTATAAAAATTCAACACGGATTCATGAACCACAAGTTCAGAACTATGTCACTTTTCAACATTTATTAAAGTAAAATTTTTTCGACAATATTATAATCAATTCTTGGGGGTGCTTTGTGAGCGAATAAATTTTGATTAACGATTTACCATCCTTACAATAATCTTATAAACAGGAATTCATAAATAAGAAGTGCAGGAGTATCTTATTTCCAAAATTTAAATGACATTTAGTAATGGAAAATTTGGAGATGACGTCATCCTCTTAGCCAAATTTAGTTAGCATTTTACCATCTACACGATAGTTTTAATACACACATATAATTTGACAACGACCGTTTCAGTAGTTTGGGAGATTATTTGTTTAATAAAAATCGGGACAGACGGCAAACACACAGACTGACAGACGGAAACGGAAGAAAATTTTTTTTCGGACTCTTGAGGTCATGAAACGTAGAGAAAAGTAGCCACTCTCCCGATGGACTCGATTACAATAATAGTTCCATATGTTATATTCCGGAAGTAAAAACCAATTTTTCTTAATCGGTCTATTCGACAGTTCCATCAATGTCAGTCCTGAATTTATATCGAGTTCGTTTTAGGCTTTTAAAGTAGCGGCGTATAAAATATTGTTTAAAAAATTCCAAGAACAAAAAGCTCTTGTCGCCCAAGAAACCGTATACTGAGACCGACAGAGATCTGTTGAAAAAGAAACCGAAAGGCCAAAATTACCCGACTTCCGGGGGCGGCGAACGGTTGCGGGAAGACCCGAAACAGAAAGTGCTCTTTTCCGTCTCGTGCTAGCGACGCGTAACAATAAAGCAGAGGTCGTGGTATATCGTTTATCGTATTAGAAATACCACCCATGAAAATTACCTCATTAAATTAGTATCCGCTTGGATTTATTACATCAGTTCATTAGATATCGACATGAAACGGGACGAGCATAGAGAGTAAAATGAATGAAGCGCGTACTAAAAAAGGCAAAACAGTCTAGACTGTCGTCAGACGAGTCGCTCCTCGGCGGTGGAAGCGTCGGATGTCGACTGGTGGCGCTCCCACGGTTCGCGGTTGCTGCGGTAACTACGGACACGAAAAAGGTGGAATTCGTTCAAAGTCATTTAATAGATAAGGTTGCCACATTGGGATGCCATATTGATACGTCACAAGGGGCTCTCAAATGGCGCGAAAATTGCCCGTTTTAAATACTCGAGTAACGCACTAAAAACGGAAACTTTTAATCAAGTGACCGCTTCTACTTCGCAAATTTCAATCCTGTGTAAAGAACAATTTAATAAACCTCAAAAAAAATGTTTTGCTGCCAGTAGAACTTGAAAATAACAAATGCGACACTATTAACAGATTTTTTTTTATGCAAAAAAATCTGAAAATCTGCATTTACTGGTTTACTTTTTCCTTTCTAGTAATAATCAAAACATTTCATTTTAGCTTAAACACAAATAAATTCAATTTAAGGCAAAATAGGGTTACACGAGTCGCAGTACTAACACCAAACGTCAGAATTAGCGGTACAGATCGTACAGATTAAAGGCATCAGCTGATCGGTCACACCAACTCAAAATTACAAGTTACTAAAAATTCCCAAGTAATACCAACCTCATTTTGACGTCACATGGGGCTGACACCTCTCCTCCCCCGTAAGCGATTTTGCCCACATACTCGTTTATGTGGTAACCTGTTCTCTATTAACTAACCTTGGAATTCGTTAAGTGTCTTATACACACGCCATTATTTTCGTATGTTGAAACCTGTTAGATTGATAACCACGCCATTCGCCTGTCTGACGTGACGTCTGCCGTTAAATTCCGTCGAAGCATCTACACAACTTCTGTACGAAATTTGCAAAGGGTTTCTCATTAAAGTTTCACGCTTGAAGTCCAGGTCCTAAGGGATGTTTCTCTATTGGTATTTTCCAAAGTTCTCAGTCACGGCTCAAGTTGCATTCAGATTTGCAGTGAGCTCTCGCTCTGCACGGTGCACCCATTTCCGATTTTAGATTTAATTATAGCTCGCTTTAAACTTGATAAATGGTTCGATTATTTGCGGAATACGGAAAAAACGTCGCAATGAACCGGCCTCTATAATTAATAAACTTACACAGTAAAAAGCAATTTAAACTTTTTGAAACGCTCCAACAAATTTAGTTCTAATAACTCACATTTCACGTGTGCAAAATTCAATTTTTCTCCGGCACTTTTAAACAAGGGTAAGAAATGGGGAAGATGAAAGAGCGCACTTCACCTCTTTCCCTTTCATTTTTAATTTAGTAATTTTAATTTAAGACTCGTAAAAGTTGGTTGTTTTCGTTGTTTAATTATTCCATTGTTTTAGCAATTTTCTTAATTAGTTCGGAAGTGAATTTCTATGTTTTTGTGACCGTTTGGATGGCCATATGGTCTAGCCGACGGTTTTTACACGCTATTGGATCTAACATCTGTGCATTGAAATATCATTCCCAAATGTTCGATTGCATTAATTGATTTTTGCGGTGCCCTAATGGACCAAACCTATTAACGCTAGCCCTTAAGCCAGTATTATTTTTTATATTTGAGCACATTGTATATTAGTAATATTTCTCTAAACGTCTAATATAATTGTATGTACAACAAATAAAATCACGTACCTATGCTATAAATAATGCAAAAGCAATACTTTGGAAAGCACAAACTTCCGATGTTGAGTACAGTAGTGCTTCTAAAAATCCCTTGGGTTCTCCAAAGGTAGCATCTTCTAAACACGCCGTATTGTGTACAAGCATATTCAATAGTGTTTTAGTTTACAATAAAATAGGCAGCGAACAGACAAGATTTTGAATAATTTTCAGTTACCTACAAAGTTACAATGTAAATTTTTTACTGATAAAACGATTTTTTTGAGAAGATTTTTTTTAAACGTGACTACCTACTGTCCTAGCAGGGGGTCATAATTGCCGCGTATTTATTTTCTACATGAACAACAACACGGTTTGCGTGATATGTAAATCCCTAATTATAAATAGGTACTGTTGCGTTATAAAAAAACTTTTATGTTTTAAAGAATAGGTGTGTAGTTATTCAGAAACATTATTTTAGGCACATCTGCTGATTTTGTGTCAAAAATGTTGCATCCATTAAATGAATAAAAGCTGTAAAATAGAGCTACTTTGTTAAAACATCTGAAATAGGCTTTGGGATTGATTTTGGACGCATTCCCAGTTACAAATATGTTTTTGTGGTGATTCGTTTTAACATTTGTCGAGTGAATGGGTTAAATTAACCATGTTGGTAACACCAAAGCTCTATTCGGCTTCGGTGTCAAATAATTGCAATGTCAATGTTATTTTAAAAATATATTTCACGGTCTACTTGAGGAACTATCAAAGAAGTGCAATAAGCTAAATGATGTCTTATAAATGTGTTTTGACAACCTATAGGTAATTTGGTTTGTGTTTGTCTATGATATCCAAGTTTTTTTTTAGAATTCTTGTGGAACTTGTTTTTCTGAATTCATTAACGTTTCATAGTTTAATTACCCAAACTCCGCCACTGTTCATGACTCGAAAGCATTATGTCGAAAATGCACTTGTTTATATTTGGTCTGGAGTCCATTTATTCTTAGGAAACGGACAGGAGACTCATGTATTGCAAAGTTGATGAGGCAAGGCACAAGATGCTCCAGTGTCCAAATATATCGAAAAAAATATATTCTGGTGCTTGAGTTTTTAAGAGTTCACATGGAAACATGGAAATAAAAAAATGTGTAATTTTTCTATGCCAGAGAATCCACCTTCGATTTGATTAATTATAATATCAAGAATTTGGAAAAAGATTGCTTTAATTTCTGTTGTTTACCATTTGTTTTACTTCCTTTACAATGTTTCGATGGTCAAATATCAATATCAAATTTTCTATAAATATTGTTAAAAATTCCTAGCTCTCAGACTATCTGTTAACGAACTTACTTTACAAAACATAAAAGACAGTATCAGTCTAAGGTAAAATTAAGGAGAAAGTTTAAAAAAAATGCATTGAAGTTTAAGTAGATAAAAATTCGAATTTGCGATAAATTACGCGGATTCTCGATTACCGAAATCAAATTTTGGCAATGACCAAAGCACTGACTTGACATACAAATGTAGAAACGTTCAATACACAATTTTGTTTAGTAAAATTTTGAATAAATAATTAGACACAGATTTTTCGCAAAATAATTAAAGTCATAATTTTTAATATTCTGCTTTTTATACTAATGCAATAGTGCACCCCAATCATATATGCTGCGTGCTGAAATATCATTGTCTGTCAGTGTGCAAGCACAGAAAATGAGGTCAACCTCAATTTTACCTTTTTTCTACATATACTGGTTGTGGGTACATTATGGGCAGTCTACATATTAAACAAAATCAGTTTTGTGTGTATTACAGAGGCCAGATTCCAGATTCGAGCATTTGTGTAGTGTGTTGAAGCGTACCGTTTAATTATGGGAACAGGGAATACGCACCTATCCAGACAAGAATAACAATAGTTTTTCAAATTTATTCTTAAAGTATTAAAAAAAAAAATTATTGGCCAGAAATGTATCGGTCAAAACTAATAAAAATAACAATACAGCGCAAATTCATTGTAGAGATATTGCCTCATTTGTTCAAGAGGACAAGCCGCTCCTGGAAACCAGTTAGAATTTAACAATTGGTTCAAAAGTATGAATGCATTGATGTTCTGATCAACATTATTTCAGCAACGACACGTATGCCAATTTCAACACGTGCAGTATAATAATAAAACACTGGAGTATACTTACTATTTTTCAGATTTCATCAATAAAAAAATAGGATGAACCAATTTTTGATAATAAGAGTCACAGTTTAAGATACAAAACTCGAAAGGTTATTTCGGCGGAACAAAGTTTAATTACAAAATGTTATTATACAATTTTGATTCTTTCCCAAAGATCCGGATGCCCAGGATGAAAACCCAATACAGATTAGTACACCTTCAAAAAAAATACTATTTGAAATTTTGAAGATGATATTTTTCAATGGTGGTGGGGATGATCAGTCAACTTTTGGTTAGAGTTTTACCATCTACACCTAATCCCATTACACAAAAATTTTACAATAATCGGTCAGGTCGACACAGGCGATAGACAGACAGACAGATGAACCAATTTTTTCGGACTCTGTAGGTCTTGAAACGTTGAGAAAATATAAAAGTGCCTATTCGTCCGATTTGGGAAGTAAAAAAGAAGCCACCCAGTCAGCCCATCAGTTCGAAGACGAACTCGACACTGTACAACGCGGACGTAATGGACTGTCGCTTATACTAATATAAAAGGTGAATTTACTTTTTTTTGCGAAAATTTGGATATCTAGGGAAGAAACTCAAGCAGATTCTTACACCACAAGTATAGGAGGATATTATTGAATAAGATTTAAATCATTTTAATATAGAATCTTTTCAGATGACGTATCAAATTTGTAGTGGAGATGATGAGCCAAATTTTGGTTAGCGTTTTACCATCTAAATGATATTCCTAATACATATAATATATATAATATATAATATATAATATATACTTTATTGTCCAACAGGATTAATTTCCCAATTACAGGACAACAATAACTAATTGTACTCTACATTAATAAATATATAAATAAAATAACAATACTATCGTAGTTACAATTTAACAAAATATATCTTCTAAACAATTATTTCCACAACAACTCATTGTGTAAATGGGTGCACGACGTAAAACGTTGGTCCGAGCTCTAGGGATCTTGAATGTTTGTACAAATCTAGAAGATAGCCGTGGAACATTGAAGCTTATATTACTAAGAAGATCTATACAATCTATTTCGTTAGAAACCAGTTTTGCAAGAAAACGGGCACAGTAAAAATCTCTTCTAGAAGAAAGTGACGACATTTGATGCCGTTGAAGGAGAAGTGACATATCCGTACCCCGTTCAGGGTACGTTCCATCACATTTAAATGATAGAAACTTCAAGAATTTCTTCAGAATTCTATCTAGGACCATGTGCTGCGTGATGTATATCGGATACCAAATTAAAGATGCGTATTCTAACTTGCTTAAAACAAAGGCATAAAACAGAATTTTGATCAGGTTGACATTACGGAAATACTTAGATACCCTCATGATAAAACCTAAGGACTTGTTAGCTGAGTTCGCTATATGTTCAATGTGTGAATTAAATGTTAAGCGTTCATCAAATATTACACCAAGATCCTTGATTGACTCTTTTTTAGTAATAAAAAATCCATCAATTGAATATGAAAACTCAGTAAGGGTGTTTTTACGGGAGAATGATATAAAGAAGCATTTTGTTTTATTAATTTTAAAAATATTATTATTACACCACTGCACGATTTTGTCAAGATTGGCTTGCAAATGTAGGGTATCGTCAATGCAGGAAATTTTTGAGTATATTTTGAGGTCGTCAGCATAAGCAAGAACCGGACAACTAAGAGATAATAGCAAGTCATTTACGAATATGTTAAAAAGTAACGGTCCAAGATTAGAACCTTGCGGAACGCCGCTATTAGATGTAAATAAATAGGACCTGAAGCCATTATAAGAAATATAATTCACGCGATTGTCGATGTAAGAGCATATTAATTGTAAAAGTGAAGCTGAGAAGCCAAAGTTATTAAGTTTACGAAGTAAAATTCTGTGTGGGATGCAATCGAAGGCCTTAGAAAAATCAGTGTAGATGACATCAATTTGACCTTGATTATCGATTTCTTGGGCTAGTGTCTGACTTAGCACAGATAAATTAGTAATAGTGGATCTGCCTTTTACAAAACCATGTTGGTATGGCGATATGTAGGGCCGGACATTGTAGTAAATTTGTTTATATAATACCTGCTCCATCACCTTTGAAAAATTCGATAAAATAAATATTGGGCGATAGTTGTTGAGGAGTTGAGAACTACCTTTTTTAAATATGGGGATGACTCTGGCTATTTTCCAGCGTTCTGGGTAAGTATTTGTTTTTAAGGCCAAATTAATTATTATGGACAGTGGTAGAACAAAACTTGGAATTGAATCATCACCGGCTGTCAGTTTATTAGGAAATTTTTTCATTATTGATATTAGTTCGTTTTGGCTAACTGGAAAAACTGAACAAATTGAAGAGTTTTCATAAGTGGGTAAAAAGGAGGTTGACGAGTCATTAGTTTGTGCATTTGCAAAAGTTTTTGCAAATGCGTCTACAATATCTTGTGGATTAGTATATTCATTGTGCTCCTCATCGATCATGTAGCTGGGAATTCTAGACGTTCCTTTTTTGACGTTTATGAAACTCCACAATCCAGAAGGATTTGACTGTAAGTTAATCTCCACTTGGTTGATGTAATCATGATATGCACTATTCAACTGATTTTTCACGAGAGATCTTAGCCTTTTATATTCATTATAGAAGACATTATTTTTGGTTCTCAACCACTTACGTCTGAAATTTTCTTTGGTTTTAATATTATTTTTTATTTCATTCGTAACCCAATATGGAAACTTAGAAGATGAACAACCGGAAACTTTTGGAACATTTTGGTCTAGAAGCGTATATAGATATTCATAGAAATTGTCCAGTGCAATATTTACGTCATCGAAATTGTCGAGAAATGTCCAGTCTGCTTTCAATAAATCTTCGTAAAGTTTAGGAAAGTTGGCTTTCCTAAAGTTGTAGCGTACATTATTGGCTGCAGGAAATTTATGGGTAGCAGATGATGCTAAGAATTCTAAGTTTACGGCAAGTGAAGGGTGGTGAGCATCTTCAGGTACAAGAGCTGGCACATAATGTTCAAGATCCATTGTAAAATTTTGGTTGTTTACCAGAACTAGGTCAAGTAACTGCTGATTACAATTGCGTATTGTATTATGCTGAACGAGAAGAACGTACAAAATTTGACAACAATCGGTCTAGCAGTTTTTGAGATTATCCATCTAATAAAAATTGACGTAGACGACAATTAGACGATAGAGTCGGAAACTCGGGACCACTTTTTTCGTACACTAGAGGAAACGAAACATCGAGAAAATATGAAAGTAGCAAGCGCCCGATGGACTCAATTACAATACTTTCTCAGTTTACACTCAGAAAGTAAAAATCTGTTGGTATGTTAGATTAACTTGCCTCGTCAGAAGGTGGCACTAGAACACATTCTACATTTATTTTAAAGTAAAGTCCGTCAAACAGTGATGGTCGACTTTCTGTTTATTGGAAGCCACCAACAAACAAGAGGTTTATGGTAATGATAATTTGCAGTTCTGACCTCCTGCGTGATTTTGTCTGAATATAATAAGCAATCTGTGGGGGGGCTTCCAGTTAGTCCTTTTGGAATAGAAAATGAATGTTCACTATTTTTCGGATTCTACTTTATGTTTTGGTTTCCATTTCACCTAGTTGAGAACGAAAGTTTTTTTTATACAGACGTTTTAACACTGAAGAAAATGTTGATGATTAATGATTAGATTGTTCAGTTCTAGGTATGTATTTTAACAAAGGTAGTCATAGCTTTAATCAAATTAGGATTCATGGTAGCTTTTATGACTCTCTCGTACAGTTTCACTTCCAACTGTAAGAGTATTTTCAACAATCATTAAATGAGATGCTGAACAATTAGATATTGCAATATTTTCAACATTAAGTATACGAGACGATTCTTCTGAATGTATGAGTTTGTCACTTCTTGACTCATTATTCTCTTCCTGGCCCTGTATTTTTTCGTGATATAAATTTTATTGTGAATGGAATTTTCTACATACCCCTCGACCACTAATGAAGAATTTCGCCTGCCGTGTCTTTTGTTGTTAGATAAATTAGCACCAACGTCTGCTCAAAATGTTGTCAAACTACTCCGAAAGCAGTGACCAGTGAATTCTTCCAGATTTTGTAATTTCAACCATTTAGCTGTTTTACTTGGCATTTTAGCTAAAGTGTGAATTCCATTTGACTGGGTTATACAATGCCCCTAGTTGTAAAAAATTAAAAGTCGATTGTGAGGGGTGTGGGTTGATTGTGTGGCTAAGTGTTTTCGATAAAGGTATAAATGAAGATTTTGTTCCACTCCACTAACGATGAATGTTCTGTCTACACAATTTTTCGTGTCACCAACGCCAACAATTGGCATTGAATCCTTCCTTGTCGCTTATGTGGCCGAGAGTCATTTTTACCAACTCTTCACACCTTCATGCTCCTGCGATTCCCATTGTCAGCATCACCTTTTCACAATTTACACAAAATAAATAGTTTTTATGAAAATTCTAGTGATACGTAACTTCACATGTAAGAAATTCTCATTAGAAGCATACATCAGGAATCTGTTTATTTCTTCCTTAGCAAGTACTCTAGATTTTTTGGTTTATATCTTGTGCTGCTTCTTTCCAGCAAAGAGTTTACTTTATTAGATTTGAAAATTGAGTGTAGTTTTCAACATAGAATGATGACTCTACAAGGTTGATGGTTTACAAGTTTTACTTTTTTCTCCGATGTGCACTATACCACTAGTTCTTCAGTTATCTATTTCACTTTTTTTCTATTTCACTATACTTCAAATTTCCGGAAAACTTCATCTTTGCCTTATTCTAGAGTATAACCACGGACAAAAATTATACTGTTGTAAATAAACTCAAGATTATCAATCTGCGACCTACACTGGGAGCATTGGTGGTTACTAAGGGCCCAATCCTTCTTCTGTCTGTGAATGATACAGTATAAAATACTTAAAATACATTCGCTATGTTTGCGGACGATTACTTAGTAAAGGCTATTAGAACACACAGTTGATTGCAATAATTTACAAGAAGATTTATTACATGCTTTGCTTGATGGTGTGTGATTAATAAATTGCACTTTAATTTAAACAAAATAATGTTATGTTATTATCTTAACATCTCACGTAAGTGTTTTGTTATTACCTCTTTATATGTGATAAAAGATGTTTTAAAAGTTCTTAAGGAAGTTATATTAGCAAGGTATGGGATAAAATCTTATGCGCTCGGTCGATACTTTGATTACAAATGTATTTTCCTTTTGGACTCTATCAACATAATAATACATTTCAAATTTCAAGATCACAAATCTGTGGTTCTGTGATTGAGGAATTAAAAATGGCACCGACTATTATTATTTTAAGTAATATAGTAATTCAGAAGTGGTATTATTGGCAGTCGTAAACACTCCAAGTGAGACGCACTAGCAACGTCCTTGTGGACCAAATCAAAGCGTCCCCACTACTCGCCGTAAAACACCTTACTTCAACTGAGCGATTGCAGCAATAAGATTTTATTCCGCGCGCTGTATATTAGATACAGTGTTCAATTTTGTAATTAAGAACATCCATTTGAAAAAGTGCAATTCAGTAAATATTTATGTTCAGCCTCTACCCGTACGATTGGTTATTGAAAGAATGAAATGTCCTAAATTGTCGCAGATTAATAAACTGCATGACTTTCATTATAACATAACAATTAGTATTCGCCTACCATGTCTAGATTATATCGGGCGATTTTTTTAATTTCAGCTCTAGTTTTCGCTGCTCATTACGTCACCAAATTACGTAGGTCGTATTTAGAACATTCAGTTTGTTTTTGTTTTCATTTTCGCAAGTCATGTTACGACCTACTTTTCAGGCGAAGTTGTTTTGTCAACAAAAAAAAGTCAAAATAATCACCCGGTATATGTCAATAACTTGGAGCTTGGTATATTCCAAATACCATAAGGTTAATTTTTCTTTGATCTGGATTTTGATATTAATGGGTCTGTGCCTGTATCTAGTATTAATAAATCATTGTTATTTTTATTATTATACACTTGATATAATTAAAAGGATTTGTGTAGTTGTTCACGCACACCTTACCCCCCCTTTGAAGCACAGTAAATACCGCATTGCATGTCGGAATTAATTTTCAAAAGCTTTGTTTAATAATACATATTTTATTTATTAACTTGCTTGTGTTAACAAACATATTAATTTTGATGTCTATATTGTCACAATAATTATAGAGTATAAATGTTTTTCCAGGATTTCAAACATTACTTTTTTAGGACAATCTATAGTTTACAGTCACTTCTAAAAAATAACAACAAACTACTGACAAGCGATCTTATCAGCTTTTTTGAATTAACGTTTAGTAATCCCTAAATTATACTGTACTTACAATGTTTACTATTTTAGAACAGCCCTTGTCTGTAAAGTTAAAAGAGGGGTGTATATTAATAAACTATAGGCAAAAAATCATGTGGGATGGCACATTTTAAAGGATGCTTATCGAACAAATCACACTAAAAATAACATTATTTCCATTCACAAAAACTGGAAAAACCGTTTATAGGTGAATCGATAACGTAAACCGCTTCATTTTTAATTTTCTAGGCCAGTTGTAGAAGCATTCTAAAAAATTAAACGATATTTTTCATCTAAAAGCAATGTGGTATCACACTGCATATTTATCTGATATTATATGCTTAAACTTTATAAATTTTCTAGGACTGAATACATAAATAAAATGTTAGTCAACATTCTGACCTCTATAAATCAATATTTGTGTCTAACCCCAATTTTTTTTTTAGAATAATCAATATCGGAAAAATTAAAAATAGACGTGGAATGTTGTAAAATGTGCTTGTAAAATGAGATTTAGTTAAGAATTTTTTGAGAAAATCTGTTTGATCATCAGTTTTTTTTATTTATGAAATTGTTGTAATTAACGCACAGCGTTGTCCACGAAATAAATACAGGGTCATTATAAAATATTGTAGTCAACTCACCTATGAAAAACAAATGAAATTTTTCTCGTGCCGCTAATCACCAAAATGATTTGAACTGTTTTGAAATGTCACGAACGTCCAAACAAATCTGTCAGATGTGTCAAAAATTGAAATTTCATTTTAAATAGACACGAAAAGACGCCAGGCCAGAGCATTAAGGGTTGCAGTGTTATCGAGCATTTGTGAACGCCACTGCAATACATTTCAGTTTCAAAAATTGTAAATTGTCAGAAAAACGTTTAAGGGCTTTGTCATGAATTACACCTTGGAAAGTCGATTGGAGTTGAACAGAATAAATCATCTGGTCTGTTTTGCAAAGAAGCAATAATTTTTCAAATAATGAAATCCAAAAAGTGAGGTTAAGTTTGTCGAAACCAATGAACACGGTAATTATTTAAAAAATTACATTTTTATAGGTACCCTGAAGGTAAAAATTGTGAAAAATCACGTAATGGACAATGGCAGAGCAAGTCTTATCACAGTTAACGAACACTATGAGTACCTAATGAGTTTTTGCAGTAAATAATTTTGCCAAAGTTGTGATCCCGCGAAAGTTCTGTTTGTAAATTGTAAGGAATCGTCAAAATATTGGTGCAGACATGGTTTGTGACCGGTGCTTTTCTCTTGAAAAAACACAACTGAAATCCTTGATCTTCATCCCTACAATAGGTGAAAACTGCTATGTCCAAACATTACCTTCAGCTTTGCAGTTTCTAGATATCTGAAACATGCCAGATCTGCATAACAGGAATGTCAAAGAGGTTCTACCCAAAACACGCCCACATGGCCATCCTAATATCAAGATTTTTCAAAATTTCTATAAGAAAAAAGATGAAAAAACCAATAAAATTTCAGGAGCATAGTGTTAAGAGTTCTGTAGCTGATTATGAGATCTCTTGAAACAACAGAATGTTTAATAAAGATTTTTAACTTTCCTAATAGTAAAATTACAATTATTACTAAACAGTAAGTTGAAGTAAGTTTTAAATTAAGAGAATGCAACTAACACCGAAAGAAAAATGAAAGTTACTGAAAATAAAAAACTTTATTGCAGTACCTACATACACTTTCTACATCTAATTTTGTTTATTGATCACATTCATTTACTTGAAAAAGTATCAGGCCTATGAATCGTCTAACCACACACCAACCTTCATTGCGTGTGATGGTGTTTCTTCAAAAGCGTGAGTATTTTCTATACACCAAATTCTGAAGTTCTGTCAGTTGACATAATAGCCTAACAGATGAAACCAGGCTTCATCAGAAAAGAACGACAAATCGAGAATCCCGTTATCGTCCATATCAGCTTGAAACCAACTACACTACCCAACGCGGCAAGGAAAATCAGCTGCTTGCAGCTCCTGAACCAACAAAATCTTGTATGGATGCATATGTAACTTTTCTTTTACGATTTTCTAACATGGGCTGTATGGTACTCCGGACAGTAAAGATTTTTGACAAAGCTTTATTCGGACTTTGTTCCATTCTCATCCTTAAATCTTCAACAACGTCTTCACTAACTTGAGCTCTCCCCGTCGGTTTTCACTTAGAAATGCTACCAGTGTCGTTAAATCTGGCCATAATTCGCCATATAGCGTCTTCAAAGATTCTTCATCAATGACAACAGAACATTTCACTAGATACTCGTTTTTAGACGCCTCCACAGAGTACACTCCATCCCCATCCTCATTTAACACCCCATTACGGTAATAGGCATGATGATTGCGCCAAAGAACTAAAAAAATCATTTGTAACACTGACCATAGTTATTCCTCTCTGTTCATTACCTGAGATTATTCCACAATGATCTGTAGTTTTGATAAAAACTGTTTTTTGAGACACTTATTAAAGTTTTAACAAAGGGGAAGACAGCAAAAATGAAAACAAGACAAGTCAATGAACGCACAAAGTGAGGGAAAACGTACCAGTACAAACGAAAAAATTATTGACATCTGACAGAATTTGATGAAGCGTTGAAACAGTGCAGCCGCTAATGTCAACTAATGTGGCGCTAAAAATAAAAATTCCAATATTAGTGTAATCCTTTCCACAAAACTGAAAAAGGCGGCACAAAATGTCACCAAAATCATGGCCTTCTTCGACTACAATATTTTATAATGACCCTGTATTTTAACTATGTATATAAATTTTATTCCGATATTCCGCCAGTAGCTGAGAGCCGGTCAATTTTCGCTTACTGAAACAGCAATAAACCGGGATAAAGTTAAAGACTTTATTTTTTAACGGAAATAAATAAGAGATTTTGCAATGCAAACCCGGTAATACCTGCGTACAATCATCGTTTATGGATTTTTAAAGGTGCTATTCGTATTCGGCTCTGTATTATCGAAATTCTCGTTACGTTTACAGAGCATTAATTTTATTTTGCCGCCTATGGGTGGGTTAATATCGTGACAGTTTCACGAACGTAATTTGCCTAATATACGGCTCGGGTATTTTGGAATTAACACGGTTTTATGATGCCGTATCGTTTTATAACCCTGTTTGCATTTCTAAAATTCTTTGTAGCTGAGCCGTGTCTGTCTGATCCTCAAGCGTCTTCTATAAATCAATCAGGCATTAAGCATCGATTATATTATTCGGCGCAAAGCTGGTTTTGGGGGTAATATTTTAATTCGAGAATGACTCTTATATTAAACGTATAATTTAGAGCCGACATGTACCCAATAATAAACGAGCAGGTAAACAGGGACCTGTAATTATCAAGTTTAATACCGGCCGCGACCAAACATTCAATTACACGGACCACCCACCAGAGTAAATCACTGCACACAACACTAGCTGTCCCGTCACCTATGCTCCGCCAGCGGTCTTCTCCGGTGGCGTAATTGAGAGAAGCAGAATCAAAGGCACAAAGTCTCACGCTGAAATTAAGATTTATTAGCAAGGCGATTTTCAATAAGATGGATGTTTGTTTATGCGCGTGATTGAGGATCAAAGTGGAGATAAAATTTTACACGGTTACATCGAGATAATTTCGTGTCATAATATTAATGTAATATTAACGAGTCTGGAATTATTGTTTATTATTTGGAATGTTTCGTCATTATGAATACAGTATTGTATTTATATTTTACACTTATTCGAGTCATCGGGTATTCATTATGTCTTTATCTTTCTTCTTTTTTTTGCAGCGACATGTAAAAGTATTTTTTTTTTTAATAAAGTTATTTTCAATTCCAAAATAATAAATTACGACAGCAGAAAATTACGTTAGCAGCACCATCAAGACATTAAAAAACGGGTTGTGACGGAGGGACTCAAGCTTCTATTTATAAGAGGTAGAATTTACCTAAAGTCAGACTTTGAAACTATAGATTATTTTCATATATAGTCTTCTTCTTCAAGCTTCGTGCAACATTTTGACGATAATCCCAATTTTTTAAGTAGTGTCGTATTTTCGGATGAAGCAACATTTTACGTAACGTAAATCGACCCAATTGTCGTTACTGGGCTCACAAACGAACTCATTAGATTCAAGTCCAACGTCCCCAAATAATTAATGTTTGGCTGGGAATAATAATAATAAACAGAAGATTCATTGGCCCCTACGTTTTTTACGGAAATTTAACAGCAGATCGATATTTAGATCATCTTAGAACTGCAATGCTTCCGGATCTAATTGCTACGTTTCCTAATCCAGATAATCCGCAAAATTTAGATCGCAGGATTTGGTTCCAACAGGATGGGGTACTACCATATTATGCCATAAATGTAAGGGTTTTTTGGATAATCAGTTTGATGGAAGGTGGACTAGAAGGCGTGGACCAATAAAATGGCCACCCACGTCTGCGGATCTGACACCCTTAGATTTTTTTTATGGGGGAATTTAAAAAGTCATGTTTTCATGAACAGACCGATAATTTAGACGTGAAACCACCAATTCGTCGTGAAATGACTCGTTATAGGTCCCCGGTGTATTGAAAATTTCGTCAATCGGATCTATCATCGTCTGGGTTTGTATCAGATAGTGCATGGGGAACAGTTTGAATAATTTCTATAGCATAGATTTTTACTCCAACGTATTGTTTTGTTTATTTCATATTTATCATTAAGTTTATTTTGTTTGTTATTAATTTTCTCAATTTTTTTGTTGTGTAACCCCTACATCAAAACATGTTTTCATGTGCAGAAAAATAAGCTTTATCCAATAATGCAATCAAAATTATACCTTCCTATTTAAAAAATGCATTCATGACGTCATAACTTTACAAATTTGACGTAATTTTTTTTTGATAAATGTCAAAAATGGAGAGTAAAATAAGAAGGTTGATATGTTTTTGTATTTTTTTCAAAACCAAATGCTGCATTTTTTATGAATTTTGTGCATTATTTTATCATACTCTGTATAATATACAAATATACACAGAAAAAAAAGCGACTGCTAAAGTTTGGTGAAGTAACTTTGTAAACTTTTTATATTTTGTTGTAAGCCTTAGATTAATAAATAGTAATGAAATCTAACTGGTTTTTCTATGTTTTCTATTCCTTTTGTATTTGTTTTGATCAGTGGCGTTCTTATGTCTTAGATGATCTGCGGAAAAACAGATATGAAATATCGTGGAGGAAAAAAAAGACCAAAGAGAAATAAGCTGATGGCAGAAACACCAAAATCTTCCCATGAAATAATTCTTGATGATGTAGGTTCATCCCTTCCGATAATGAAGAAATTCCTTCAACATCCGTTGACGCAAGAGCATCTGTTGTCATAAAAAACGCTTTGGAAGACGGTACTTGATTTGGGACTCAAAAGGGACTGACAGTATTTATGAATAAATGGGTCGAAGTTTACTTCTACAGAACATCTCTCGTGCCTGAATTCCAACAAATCCCGCTTCTTTGAAAAATTATAAAATTAGATTTTGCGATATTTGTTTTATGATAACCTCTATAAAGTAAAAACCAGTGGCATAAATAACACCACGGCAGCCCCTGCGCCGTGGGGGCACAACTTCCAAGGGGACGTCGCACAAGTGCGGACAATGTAAAATATATTTAAAGCAGATAACAACGGGAAAAATGGCCCCTCAGCAATAATAACATGTTTAGCTTCATATGTTTTGAATTAGTTTGTCGCCTCAAATCAGATGACTAAAATTATTAGTTAATTATCATTATTAAATAAAAACGTGCGTATTATCACATTTTCGAGAAAATGGAGTGGCCCGTTCTTAATTTGATCAATAAAGAGTTAGAGAGTGATTAATTTTATTAAATTTATTTTTACTAACAAAAAAATCTACCGCCATCGAGATTCAATCGGTTGACCTTGGTTCTTTGGCGGAAGCACGCCATCTATAACTAGGTAGCGTGCTATGTCCCTAAAGAACAAGATAGACTAAACAATAAACAAATATAATAATAATGATAAACAAAATCAAGATAGGTTCGTAAATCACAAGTACAGGAGTATATTATCTCATACAATTTTGGTAATATTAATTAAAAAATATATTGAGCGGACGTCATCAAATTGTTGGTGGGGATGATTAACTAAATTTTGGTTAGTATTTGACCATCTACTCGCACATGATAGAGATAATATAGGCATAAAATTTAACAACAATCGGTCCAATAGTTTCGAAGATCATGTGATTATGTGTCTAATAAAAATCGACACAGACACAACTAAAAAAATTAGTTTCGAAAAGTAAAACTCAGTTAAGCTCTCACTATACTTCTGAGGGAAAAAATGGCATGGATTTAAAGAATTCAATGAACACCAAAACATTTAAATAAAAAACTTACCTAAGTATTTTTCGTATGGGCAGAAAACGGATTTTTGAGAGTAAGTTAGCATAGCGTCTGTGGAATGAATGATGCACCTTAACCTCGCGTCAGAACAATTAACTTTCAGGTGGCTAACTGTACGATGTAAAAAAAAGTTGTCCTTTCAAAGTCACGCATATTCAACTTTCATGTGACTAACTCTACGGTTAAAAGTATAAGATATAAAACGAAATTTTATGGTGGAAAATATTAAGAGGAGAACAATAATAATTGTCATTCACGCAGCGAGGTCGCGAGTCTATGGACAGCTTGAAAGTTACCCTCACGGGTCCGGGCTCTGATTATAAAAAATTTGGAGAATCTATTCATAATCCAGATTTTTGGCCACAAAGTACTTTCAATAATTAAACTATTTTTCGAGAAAAAACAATGAAAATTTTTCTGTTTCTGAAAGCAGATATAATAACACAGACTTTTATCTCTATGATATTACATAATATTTTAGAGACTGACGCTATTAGTTTTAAGAAATACACATTTTTCATCTCCGATATATTATTTTTTCCTTCAGTGTGACGGTTTATCCGTACTTCAGTCATCCTTACATAATTGTATTTTAAATTATAAGGGTTATTTAAATTTTATAAGTTTTTGAAGAAACTGAAATCGTTGGGTTGTACTTCAGGTTGTAAATAACCTTGGACCATTTTTTTTTTGTATTAAGAAAATCTCGTTTTCCTTTTAATTACAAAATGACAGGAACTTTTTGCATTAAAAAATTAGACAACTGATCAAGCAAGCAGAAACAGTCGTAAATTGTGACCGTCGGTAGTCTTCGCTTCCTGTTCTGAGTTTATGGTTTCTTAGAATAACGCGTTTGTATCAACGCAAAGTAAAATCTTGGTTGTTTTCAGTGATACCTTATTTAGAATTGCTTATACAAAAAAGAGGCAAAAAAATTAATAAATGAGGCAATTTATCTGTAATGTTAATGACGTCATCACAAAATTACCTCTACTTGATTTTAACTTGTTACTTAGTAAAATTCGCAAAATTACATTTTATAAATTTTCGAAAAAATTGAATAAGTTGTATTGCATTCCAGGGGCGAAGGAAGTTCTGTCTAAATAACCTTAGACTAATTGTTTTCTTGAGCTATGTTATACATATATAGCGAATTATTAGATTTATTCATTGTTTTAATCTAAAAGCCGGTATATCAACAAATACTATGTTAAACGTTTGCTTAGAGAATCAATCAATGTGGATGATAAATTTTATTCCAAAGAAGTGAAAGCTTTATTAAACTTGTGAAGTCATTCTGCCATATCACTGAAATTTGATATTTTTTAAATCAGACTCTAGCTGAATCTCGTATAATACAACCCGTTACCAAAATTGTTATATTTAATTTATTTCACGATTTAGAACACAACGTCTGTGGTCATTTGTATCCTCTTCTCTTTATCTAGGAGATAAATATATTCGTTTTATCGCTCCGCTATCATCAGTAATTGACTTACACTTCCATTCTTACTCTATCAAACACCATGATAGCAGATTATATCTAAACTGGTTTAGTCAAGAGAGAATCCTTAAATTGTCTTCTGGATTTGTACAACTAAAGTATAGTAAAAAGAAATCCGACACTTCATTCATTCAGTTGAAAGCTCATATTTTGTGTGAAGTTCAACTAATTATTTTCCTGTGAAACATGAACTTAATAAGTACTTACCTTCAGCAGGTACTAATCCTTCTAAATGTTTTGATCCATCCGTCTGTACAGAAATTTAAATTCCAGTTTTTCTTTTCGAGAAGTAACCTATATTAATTCTTGTTTATTAGTTTCATTTGTCAATCGTTTCGTCCCGAAAATTATAGTTAAAGACCACCGATTTACTTTATCAACATTTTAAATTTATCAGAATAATGATTTTCAGTTGTCGTAAAGATGTATACAGATTATATTAGAACAAAATCTTCTTTGGTGATGTAGTTAATGACATCTAACTTAAAAGTACGTCAGTAGCCCAATTATTAGATTAAAATAATTTAAATATTTTTCTATCATTAGCAAATAATAATAATATGCACTCATTAACTGCCGATGGTGAATCGTTAATAAAATGTAAAAATAATAACAGGTCTAGAGCGACACCCTGGGGCACACTAGAATTATTTTTTAATGTAACATTAATCTTAGCAACTGCATTTTTAAATACAACCAGTTTTTAAATCCGTTTATATTGTATTCTTATTATGAATTAAACAACAATTTTTTCTTCGAGTGAACTAAGCACCAGCCCAAATTAGAGCTAGTTGTGCAACTCGCATCAACAAAGAATAGCTGTACCATTCATTAATTTATTAGCATCTGAAAAACGTATCGATTTATGTGGTAAAAATTCCACCTATCATGCGCTTTGATGCGAGACAACAGATGGATCTCATCAACAAAGCAAATATTAGCCCCATTAATTACGTTTAAACCAACACGGGGCGAAATTATACATTAATCCCATAATTCCATCCCCTAAAGAAAGGTGATGTCAGTTAGGCAATTAACCTTATCTTGCATCTGTTGGGGCGGTTTCGGCTCAGCCACAAATTTTATTGTTTTTTAAGTAAACCCTTCTAGACTACCAGGTAAGTTTCTGCGGGACTATCAATTAGCAAGTAAGAGAGGGCAGCTAACGGTCACCATGTGACATTTTGATAGAACGTTGTGATTTCATGCATCTCGAGGGAAATACAAGAACCGTGGGGCGAACAGCCGTGATAAATGACAATATAACATGTCAGACATGTGCCCTTCATCGACGTCAATTTTATCATCTCCTGGATGGCCTGAAAAATTAATATGAGGGTGGAGTTATGCGATTGGATTTTTTGTGTAATGATTATGTTTCATAAGCATCAAACAGGTATTAGCAATCAGTTAAATCAACAGAAAAAAATATCAATCAGTAAATCAAGTGGCACGTAAGTACATAAATAAAATATTTATTAAAAGACGCTAATGTCCAATCAGTTAATTTATAATTTGTCAATAATCTCAATTACGTTGCTTAGTCAATTTTCACGTTATGGCCATACTTAGATATCTAATAGCTCTTTCCTTGAAATAAGTGTTTCAGTTCATGAACTATAAAGAGCAGGTTAATGCCAGTGGTACAAAATTAATTTTATTAAACAATATCAGAGTACCAATTTTATAGGTAGGTAACTAAAATTGACTATGAAGTTTATGACAAAAGTAATGGCTTCATATGTACTGACATGGATTTAAAACGTATTAATAAATTTGAATGCCCATCAACAATATTTCGTCTTTTCAAGTATTTGATGACGTTGTCTGAGAATATTGCTAACTAAATCTCACTTGGATTGTTTAAATTATCATGGTTGTGTGCCAGATAATATTTTGTAGAATTTGTGCATTTATTCCGTTTAATAACAATAATCATCACAGTGAATAAAATAATTCGATTTAAGTTGTTCACTGATTTCTGGGTGATAATCAAGGATTAATTTCTAAATTCACTCTGACATTTTGATTTTCCATGACTAGTCCAAAGACGCTATCGTCGAACTGAGATAAATAGGACCAAACACTAATTTCAAAATACGATTTTAAAACTTTTTCGTTTGTCTCCACAAATATATCACTTGATAATAGCCTTAAAGTGTAATGGTGAGATATTATAAAGTAAAAACCAATTCCCCATGCTAATTCCCTATGTCCAAACTTGGATGCGGCACCCTGTATAAGAATGTGTAAGATATGAATAGTTTAACGAGTCTAAATTCTTGTTGCACGTGATGATAGCCATCAATTCCTCAGTGATGGTAATTTGAATGATCTTTGGTGAAGTTCAACTCTGATAGTTTCCTTTTACACACGAAACGTTTACGGCGGTCTCCACCGCGGTCAACTTCACTTGGTTATCGCCAGCATTGTTTCCCAATCTGCGGACGCTATCAATTAAACAAAGTGCTTATTATGTCTGTTTACTTAAAACAATGGCTATGATATGTTGATGACATCACCTCAACCAATTATGGTAAAACTAACTCATTATGGCAGCTTTGTTGTGGATTTCAGCGCTCCGGGAACATATTAACATAATTATAGGCTCAACGGAGAGGATTTTCCCAATTTAATATGTAACAGCGCTTGTCTTACATAAAAACCAAGATAAAAACTATTTACCTGTCATGTATGCCTTTAAAGTGAACTGCGAGTACCCCACATGCAGACACGAGCTCGGGTTGTTCACCTTCCTTAAAATTTTACGCTTTTAACCCCACACAGGATGTTCCTCGATCCTGTCTGATATCAACGTATCCTATAAAAGCGGCGAATATTAAATTTTCATTCAAAAAGAAATTTGTACAGTTAGTTCGCAAAAGTACATACGTCAAATTTATCTGATTATGTCCAACAATTGTATGGTGGGGATGATGAAATCGCCTTAATGTTTTACATAATTAGTAATGTTATTTAAATTTCATAAAATGGTTTATGAAGCCGCCTTGTTTTTTTTACCCTAAGCTTCCGGAAAATATCAAAATTATATATCAACAATTTTAAATTTCGCATTTCAGGTGATTCATATATCATGTAACGGATTTTTATTTAATTTTGAATTGAATTGCATTGGAAGTGGTGGCGCATCTATCACGCGTAGTGTTGGTGTGAGCTACGGGAAAAAAACGGGGAGAAAAAGAGAGATAAGAACGGGAGAGATAGCGGGGGAGGAGCGAGTGAGGAGCTCGGGAGGAAGAGAATCAAGTTCAGGGGCTTTTCAAGGAAGATTTTCGGGAAGAGACGGGACCTGAGAACCGAAGGAAGAGTCAGGAGCCTCCGCCGCCTACGCTGAGAGAGAAGAGGTGCCCTCCCACATATTTTAACAGTGATTGGCTTATCGTATGTAATACCTTTAATAATATAATTTGTCGTAAACGTAGTTTTATTGGGCTCGGGTTGAAACCCACTTCGTGAGGTAACAATACAGTAGCATTTATTTGAAATCCTGTAAGTAGGTTACATAATTTTTGGCGCCCAACGTTTAGTAAAGTCCTTTAAACTGCGTTTATGATGGCAGGATCCTATTTTAATATGGAACCAAATTTTTTGAAATCGAGCGAAGTTAATCACGAGTTAAAAGTGCGGGGGGTTACGCCCGATCGCTTAGATCTAGATACAAAGCGTAAACAGCTGCGACGGAGACTACGAGAAGATTTGAATCGTGGTGAAGTCATGTATGCTAATCCCAATTTCGATTATGAGGCGGAAAAAACGGAGGTTGAAACAACACTAAGTGATATCCGAGCCTTGTTGGATTCTTTTGATGGTCGACGGGGGGATGGGAACAGGAGACTTCTCACCAAGTACTATCATGTAATGGGTCGCTTATTTCGATTCCCAGCGACGGCGCCCGTAGCTGTGCAAGAATTCAAACATGATCAAATGGCGATGGCGGAAGCATTGGATGAAACCAGGTATGAAATGGTGGAACAAACCTCTATACCTCCAGATGATGCGACCGCGAGTCCGGCGGGAGTCAACCAGAATACTACGATCGTTAAGCCTACTCCGGTACACAAGTGGAATGTAACTTTTGATGGTAAGTCTCAGCATGATTCGGTCAATGGGTTTTTACAACGGATAGAGGAATTACGAGTGGCTCGAAATACCTCAAAAGCAGAATTATTTAGGTCCGCTGTAGATTTATTCGATGGAAAAGCACTTTTGTGGTATAGATCGATAAAACCATCAGTCAGTTCGTGGGATCAGCTGATTCAGGCTTTAAAGCGAGATTTTTTGCCGCCAGATTATGATCAGGAGCTTCTTAAGGAAATTCATAATCGAACGCAGGGATCTCGTGAGTCAGTTGTTTTGTATCTGGCGACTATGCGCAATTTATTTAATCGGTTGTCGGATATTCCACCTGAAATTTCCCAATTGCATATAATTCGTCGTAATCTCTTACCGGTTTTCCAAACCCACCTCGCTTTGCACGACATTAAAACGTTTACTCAGTTGTCGGATATCTGTAGGACCCTGGAAAGCGTTTTAGCCAATCAGGAAAAATTTCGACCACCTCCGCGGCGAAGCATCGCTCTGCTAGAACCCGATTTAGCTTGTCCAGACGGGGATAACCAAGAAAATAAGTTATTCTCGACCCCTCAATTTCGTAATACCTCTAACATTTCTTCTCCACACCAAAAAAGTGAATTGACATGTTATGCATGTCGGAAACCGGGTCATTTTCGGCGTGAATGTCCTAATAAAACCCCGAAAAAACCTACTTGTGCTGGCTGTGGAAAAGTAGGTGTCATCCACCCTAACTGCCCACGGTGTAGGCCGGAAAACTAAGTGGGGGAAAGCGCTTACCATCGGGCCACCGCTTTCGTTACTTCCCTAAGGCCCCTAGCCAAACTACGTGTTCACAGCGATTAGTTTCAGGGAAGGAAACAATTAATACTTTACTTGTAGAGACATCTCATGATAATCGACCTTATTTGGCAGTAGAAGTTTTGGGAAATTCAATTACAGGACTACTTGACAGCGGCGCGACTCATTCTATCGTTGGTGGGGAAGGACTTGGTTTGTTAGATCATCTAAATCTATCCATTTATGAATCGGAGGCATCCACTGTAGGGACTGCTGATGGTGTACAACAGCAGGTAGTGGGGTATGTATATTTTCCGGTTACTGTCGATGGTATCTCGCGTACGATTAAGTTTTGGGTAGTTCCATCTCTCAAACATTCAGTTATTTTTGGCAGTGATTTTTGCCGTCAGTTTGGCTAGGGGCCTTAGGGAAGTAACGAAAGCCCAATAAAACTACGTTTACGACAAATTATATTATTAAAGGTATTACATACGATAAGCCAATCACTGTTAAAATATGTGGGAGGGCACCTCTTCTCTCTCAGCGTAGGCGGCGGAGGCTCCTGACTCTTCCTTCGGTTCTCAGGTCCCGTCTCTTCCCGAAAATCTTCCTTGAAAAGCCCCTGAACTTGATTCTCTTCCTCCCGAGCTCCTCACTCGCTCCTCCCCCGCTATCTCTCCCGTTCTTATCTCTCTTTTTCTCCCCGTTTTTTCCCGTAGCTCACACCAACACTACGCGTGATAGATGCGCCACCACTTCCAATGCAATTCAATTCAAAATTAAATAAAAATCCGTTACAATCAAAAGTCTTAAACTTTATTAAATTATTAGGTATAGTTTTTATATCTTCAGACACTAATACCGAAGAAAGAAAATTGTGAAAATAAAAACAAATAACCTCCGAAACTACTGGACCGATTGCTGCCAAATTTTACATCTGTATTAGAAATATCGTGTCGATGAGAAAACGGTAACCAAAATTTGAGTAAACTTCCCCACCAATAATAAAATGACGTCATTTTCAAAATATACATTAGTAAAAAAGCAAAACTGAATGTTCTGAAATCTTGTAAGCGTTTTAATAAAGTTGATGACGCCATAATGCAAAATATTATGACTAGACTTGTGATTTATCACTCATAGATTTAAGAATTACTTATACAGGGTGCTTGAAGAAATTAATAAATGAGACAGTATTAATTAAATCAAGACGGACTCAATCCATTTCCCTGAAAATTTGGGAATACAGTAGTGTTATTATTGGTATTACACTCCATCTATAATAAAATAAAATTCGCAAAATCAAATCTTATCATTTTTCAAAAAAATTTGGAATTATCTACCTACCTCCGACCAATTTTTTGTTTTTTCGTTTTCTTCGATTTTATAATTTTTTGGTATCACAATTTTTTTTCAGCTTTAATTTTTTCAATTTTTCAAAATCTCGACTTTCAAATCTTTTTCTCTTCAATTTTTGATTTGCAATTTTGAAATTTCGAAATTTTTCGATATATGTACTATATTCATTTTTCGATTTTTCAGTTCCTCATTTTTTTATTTTTCGACTTTTCATTTTCCCGAACTATTTAACAAATTACAATTTTTCGTTTTTTCAGTTTCTGTAATTTTTCAATCTCTCTTTCGATTTTATAATATTTCATTTATTAAATTTTTCAAATTCTCAATCTTTGATTTTTCAATTTCTCGATTTTGTAACTTTCAAATTTTCCAATTTCGCAATTTTTAGACTTTTCAATTCTCCGATTTTCCGATTTCTTTAATTTTTAATATTTGGTTTTTACAATAGGTAGGTATTTCATTTTTAAGTTTCTCATGTTTTTTTTTATTCGAAAAGTTGAAAAATCGAAAAATTCAACAATTGAGAAACTGAAAAAACGAGAAATTGGAAAATCGAAAAAGCGGATAAATTGGAAATCGGAGAACTAAAGAAACAAAAAATTGAAACATTGAAAAACTAAAATTCAAGAGATTTAAAAAATTGAAAAACTGTTTAACATTGAAATATAAAAAAAATTAAAAATCCTAAAATAAAAGTCGAAGAGGTAAAAGTTTTAAAATCCAATAGTTGAAAAATGGAAAAGTTGTAAAATCGTAAAATTGAAAAAACGAAAAATTTTAATAATTATAATTATTAAATATTTAAAATGAAAACTAGAAAAATTGCAAATCAAAAAATGAAAAAACGAGAAACTGAAGAATCCAAAAATTGAAAAATTTCAATTTAAAGAAATTGGTCAAAAGTTGTTTCGACAGAACTTTCGAGTTGAGTTTTTTTTTTAACACAATTTTGTGATTTTTACAAGGACACGTATATTAACTTGGATTGGTGCAGTGTAATACTAAAAATAGCAGTACTGTACTCCCAAAATTTTCTCGGAAAATGGAATGAATTCCTGAATTAAACAATAAAATAAATTGACTCATTCATAATTTTTTTGAGCCACCTGTTTAAGCATATCTAAAATGCAATGATAAATCACAAGAAAAAACTCATTATACATTGCACATTTTGGGTAGAATTTATTCGGTAAAATTTTGAGATGACGTCATCAATTTTTTAGGGGGAATAAATAAATAGATTTTGAGTAACAATTTACTATGCTTACGATAACTTCAAATCATCTGCAAGATTTCAAAGTATTCAGTTTTGCAATTCTTGATTTAATCAATAAAATAAATTGACTGTCATTAATTTTTTTGAGATATCCCGTATAAGCAAATCTAAAAAAAAATAATGTAATGATAAATCACAAATATAGACTCATCATATTTTGCACATTAAAGGTAGGATTTATTTAGCAAAATTTTGAGGTGACGTCATCAATTTTTTAGGGGGGACAAACAAACACATTTTGATAAAAAATTTACCATACTTATGGTAACTTTAAAACATCTCCAAGATTTCAAAGCATTAGGTGTTGTAGTTTCTGATTAAATGAATAAAATAATTTCACGCATTCATCTTTTTTTTGAGTCACCTACATAAGCAAATCCAAAAAAACATTAATGAATTGATAAATCACATTCACAGACTCATCATATTTTGTACATTTTAGATAGGATTTATTCGGCAAAATTTTGAGCTGACGTCAGCAATTTTTTGGAGGGCATAAGTAAATATATTTTGATTAAAAATTTATGATGCTTAAAACATCTGCAAAATTTCAAAGCATTCAGTTTTGCAGATTCAAAATTAAATTGCAAAATGTTGTTTTATAATTTTGATTTTTTTTTTTCAAAAATCTGGACGTTTCGGGTAAAAACTCAACACATGTATTATGTACATTTTTGAAGTGACGTCATCACATTATCGGTGGGGATGATTAGACAAATTCTGGTTAGCTTTTAACCATCTACATGATATTCCTAATATAAATACAAAATTTGACAACAATCGACTCAATACTTTCGGAGATCATCTGTCAGATAGACGGACAGATGGATAGACAGACGAACAGACAGACAGATCGACAGACAGACAGACAGACAGACAGACGTAGAAGTAGAGAGTCGGCCACCGGACTCGATTACAATACTTCCTTCGCTTACGCTCGGGAAGTAAAAAGACAAATTATAAAATCAGAACACTGAAAAACAGAAAAACTAAAAAATAAAGAAGATAAAAATGCGAAACGGAAAATTGTAAAATTTAAAAATAATAATAATAATAAAGTATATTTGCCCAACAGAAATGTTTCGAGTCGTACAATTGAAGAAATAAAAGAAGGATGAAAAATTGAAAATTTGTAAAAATAAAGAAATTAGAAAACGAATCAGAAAATTGCAAATCGAAAATTTGAAGCAACGAAAAATTAAAAAATCTAAAAATCGCACAATGTAAAAATTGAAAACTCAAGAAATTAAAAAATCTAAAAATCGCACAATGTAAAAATTGAAAAATTGAAAAACATAGATAATTGAAAAACGGAAAAATTTAAACTACAAAACTAAACGAATTGCAAATCGAAAAACTGGAGAAACAAAAAGAGAATTAAAAACAGAAGAATTGAAAAATTCAAGTCAAAAAACCTCTAGACGTGTTAGTTATGCCACTTGTTTTAACTTCATAGAGGTTATAAAAAACAAAAATCGCAAAAAAATATAATTTTTCAAAAGTGCACTTCAGGGGCGAGGGAAGTTCTGCCGAAAAAACCATCAATCAATTTTTATATTCGCAGTCGTAAATAAAGTTATTAGTATTCTGACGAGTTAAAACACCACTTCTGTCTGGCTCGCCAAAAATCCATAAATATTAGCCCATCCAAAATATATTTTATGTGGCGTTACAAAAGAAAATGCAAGCTTAAGCACTCTCTTGCGTAATTCATCGGTTGCTCCATCAATTCTTAAGAATGCAAAAGGGTAAGGCATGTGAATAAATTGCACACATGAAACGTGACATTCCAGGATGATCAATAATTTTGCAGGATCACCAAACAGCACATTTCTCTTTTTCTTCCAAAATATATGACATGATGTGGGAGGTAACAACAAAGGAACAAGAAGTACTGACATATTACGCTGGACAACTGCACAACATGAATCATAATTCAATATTTAAAGAGTACCATCCGGCTATGACGTGTGTACATTCTACTGTGTAATATAATATGCAGCGACGTATCATAAAAGAAAACTGGAAGAAATGTAGCAGCTTTAATAATAAATAAATTCAGAGCGTTTACAACTCAGCAATTCCTCAAGTAGACTAGGCAGTATTTTGTATAAAACACCGACACTTTTGCTAATTCATCCGACACATGTGGAGAGCTCGAAGCTCGTATTGTTATAAATTACTTAAACTAGAGTCTCGTGTATTGTTCCAGACATTTTTCCAGACATTACGTCGTGTTAAATAGATTGCTGTCATACTGACCTATATTTAATAGGAACGAGATTTTTTTGTTGTCTTCAAAACAAGAATGAAAATTTTAAGTAATGCCCTTTTATATAATGAACATATAAAATGAAATTACAATAATTGTTTAAAAAAATGGGTCAGATATACAAGACGAACAAAAAGACGGAAACGGGAGGCCTACTGTTCGATATTCTAAAAGCTATGAAAAGCTTCCATGCCCACTAGATGCGGATTTATTTTGGAACCTGTATATGAAAAAATATCTGACATGACATAATCTTTATTCTGAATAGCTCTCCTCGTTGCTTGACCCAAAAAAAAACTATAAAATTACCCAAAATGATGAAACACAGCCATCTCGAAAGAACACATAAATCTAAAAAATCACGTTAATTAGGGATTACATTACACCATAATTATCGAGTAACCGCACAATACTATAACTTTCGTCATGGTCCGTCCTCATGAATCAGCGCTGGAACCATCATCCAAATTCTCCAGCACAAAATACATGAAAATTGACGTTGAACAGGGTCCGGGTTAATTATACATCATCTTAGCATAACACCTGCCACAATATTTGCTGGGGAAAAATGCAGCCAAACACGGAGTGTTGATCGCCAGGATGAAGCCGCTTACGTGAAATGAGGTTGTTAAGAAGTGGTATGGGTTCAACCACGCCCCGCTAACAACTACAATTACCACTAACGATAGCCGTTATTTGAGATGCGAACCGCAAATATAATTTTATTACTGAACGATCTGCATCTTATATTGATTTTGTACAAGCGAAATTGGTAAGCTGGAAATTAACCGTGGTATTATGTATGAATACGAAAAGAATAATTAGTTTTGCATGTTTCGGTATAAGCATACATTAAAACGAAGAAAAAGTCTGTTGAAAAGATTATACGCAGCGACTAATAATATGGGTAAATTCGTTGTTTGAAAAAGTAATTACGATTAAGCTATAACTTTTGTACAGCAAAAATCTTAAATTAGTAATTATACAATGAAGTTGATTCGGTTATAGCTAAAAAATATGTTTTTTTTTTAGTTTGATATCAGATAATGCAAAGCTTATAAAATTTCAATTTTTAGTTGTTTTCAAATTGCTTCAGTTGTTTCTTGTAACTCATTGTTCGTCCAAATATTTTGTTCTTTACTTACTTTTAAGTTCCTTTATTGGCGAAGTTTGTTTCGGAAAAACCATAAACTATTCGACACATAATTTCGTTTCCTAGTTTCCTAGCATTAAGTGAATATTAAAAGCTTGACAACGCCGATAGAATGGTTCATACAAAAAAGGACCAGCAACACTGAACAGGGTTTGGCCTTCTCCAAAGCTGATAAGACAATTGACAATGAAATAAAGTCAGAAGAACTTTCTGACTTCATTGTGTACTTCAACATATACTGTTCTTTTGCCACTACAACGAAACAAATTTTAGCAGGTCGGAAGCCGCGATTAGAGTACCCGGGGCAGGGGTTAATCCGTGACAGCCGCGCCGACACGACACTGGAAACTGGTATTGAATCTTCGATGCTAGCGAGGATGATGGTAGGAAAAGGAGCCAGACTGTTTTTCACCATTTCTTTATCATTTTAAACTTTTTCATAAAGATTGTATATCGCAATCCCCCAACTGAATTTATTAGAGATGTTGAAGATTTTTAAAATAAAAAACTCTAGACGCGCAGGGTGTTACGGTCGCAAACTCACAGTTGGGTCCCGGCTATGTACAGAAGCTGTCAGCGTTACGTCATCTCGATCGTCCCTAACTCCTATTCTAAACCTGACAGTTCGACTAGGAACCGCGCCCTCCGCTTCTGTCTCGTGTTTCTGTGTTATTTACCTCAATTACATTTAAATGTTCAACTTCTATAACTCTGATATTAACGACAACTGAACAAGTGTTAAAGTTTCGAAAAGAACAATAAACAACATTTAAATTCGCCAACAATCTTGTGAAATTTTAAGCAACAAATAATTCTTATGTGACATTAAAGTTGGACATCAGATAATTTATATGATGGAAACATTCATCAACAAAATATTTACAGAACAAAAATTAGCAAACATTTATAAAAAAAAAGCAAAAAAGATCTGGTGTGAAGTAAACTTGTGCAAATAAAAAATATTACGTGAGGTTAAGTTTGCAGAGCAAGAAAATTTACGTCCAATTAAAATTATAGAACAAAGAAAATTACTGAGGTTAAAATTGTGAAATAGAGAACTAGTAGGTGAAAAATTGCAAAGCTAACAAATTTACATGAGATTAATATTTGCCACACTTTACCAACCATTCAAACAAAGAATTTATATTATGTTAAATTATGTTTCGATCCAAGTGATTGGTTACTTAAAATAATCGACTTTGAGAGTTTATGATGAACTGGTTACCCCTACAAAACACATAATAAATAAACACAAAAATATGCAGTCATGGTTGAAAGGGAAAAGCGTCTCGGTGATGTAATTTTTAGCGTTGGGAGGAAATGCCTCGGTGATGCAATTTTTAACGTTGCGAGGAAATGCTTCGGTGATGTAATCTTTAACGTTGCGAGGAAATGCCTCGGTGAGTAATCTTTAACGTTCACGCCAGTTCACGACATAATAACTTTTGTTAATTTAACTGCCGTAAATGAACTATTAGCAATCTTGTGTGAAGAACTAAGAAGTGTTATAATGTAACACTTATGTATCAGCATCCAGAAACTTATTCATAACTTGTAAACAAAGGTTGTTATTCTGACTAAGTGAATTTCATGAAATCTCCTAGTGAGTGTCTGTTAAATAGTGTTAGCACTAGTCAACGATTAAAATCCTAACCTGATCGGTGAATTTGCAAGCAATAAAACAAATTTACAGCACGTGTAGCGTCGGTCGAAAATTAACACATTTTCCGATTAAAAGGTCGCAAGAAATAGCTGCGCGTATTGGGGAAAAACTATGACGTCATCGCAGGCGCGGATACAGGATTTCGTTTAGGGGGGGGGGGGGCAATTTTTGTGTGATTTTACCTATCTTCTAGAAATTCGTTCTAAACAAAACAAATATTATAAAATTTTAGCTAGTATACTCTTTTTCACATAACATGGGTGACATTTGGTTGTTTTCGTTACACGTATACTTACAGTAGAACCTCGATAATCCGAATTAATTGGGAAAAGGGTGTCTTCACTTTAACGATTTGTTCGGATCAGTGATTTTCCCAAAAATCTGAAAGGGAATTGAATACCAACTTCATACACAGTTCAGTACAAACTTCAAGAAATAAACCTTAATGTTTTTAAACCAAATTAAAGAATTCTTAAGCAAGAATGGATAATAGATACATTCTAAAAAAATATTACTCCGTGACGATAAACACGCTTTTTGGAATCAACACGCCGGGATTTAAATATACCCTAAATTTTTTCAGAATTTTTAGATGAATTTTTCAAAAATGAAATTTTCCATTATGTATTACCTCCATTATACAAATTTCGACCCATTCTCGACGATTTTCGAAATTTAACTAAATAGATTTTCTTGTAGATTTTGGGCCACAAAAGTAACTTCTGGCTTCATTTCTTCGATAACTTAAAGCATTTTTCCAGATTCGTCCAGTTGAAATATCGCAATTTTTAAAAATTTCGAAAAATTCGAATTTCACACCAAATTTTCCGAAAATATTGCTCGGTTACCATTAACATGCTATATTTTTGGAATCAGCACGTCGGGATAACATATTTATAATTTTTTCAGAATTTTTGGGAAACTTTTTCAAAAATGAAATTTTCCTCATGCAAATTTCGACCCATTTTCGACGATTTTCGAAATTTAACTAAATACTTTTTCTTGTAGATTTCGGGCCTCATTTCTTCGATAACTTCAACTTTTTTTCCAGAATTAGTTAATTAATTCAGTGCATTGAAGTATCGCAATTTTTAAAAATTTCAAAATATTCCATACCTACAACATATGCAGAAAGCTCTTGCGTCATTTTTGCAAGAAGGTGCGTGTTTCCAAGTTCAGTTCGGATTGCAGAGTTTTTGTTCGGATTAAAGAAGCATCGAGTTCAAATAGCCTCTGTTCGGGTTACTGGATGTTCGGATAATCGTGAATTCGAATTATAGAGGTTGTACTGTATTTACAAAATGAAATGCGATTTCAAAATTTTGAAATTGGTCAAAATAAAGTACCTCGGTCGTGTGTGGCGAAGATCCAGGGGGGGCGGCATCCATCGTTACGCCTGCCTCATCGTTACGATTAATTAAACAAAGGCTTCCTCCCTTTTATTAACTACCAAACCAACTAATTTAACCTAGCTAACTTACAGCGTCCTTTTCGCCATGCACTCACACATACCACCCTCTTCTAACCAACCCTATAACTAACAAGCAAAACTACCCCCAAGCGCTAACGTGCACATGGTTGCCTATATTCAAGGATTTTTTGGTTTGATTTTTTTTCAAATTCAAATTATTTAAATGTGATTTCGCACAGCTGTTAATTAATTTCATCTCGAAAATTTGATTCAAATTTGGTCACCACAACGTTAAGAACTTGGTTATTGATGCCATGAAAAAACTTGGTTTCATCTTTAGAAACATTCCGTTTTGAGGTTAGTTAGCATCGCTAACTACACTTGCACTTCACCAATATTCCTTGAAAATATTGACTACAGTTTATACTGGAAGCGAATAATATTTACAGGAAGGTCTTCTCATTGATTTTTAATTCCAAAAAGATGTCTGAGAAAATGAAGCTAATGTTGATTTCGATGCTATCTTATTGACAAATTTGTCAAATCGACTGATCATCAACTAGACCAGTTCAGAATAGCGCATACACGTCAGATGATGTCTATACCAATGGTGGAGGCCGTAGTCATTTGTTTTTCTCGTTAAAATGTTGTAGTTTCAATACACAGTATCTCACACTTTTCTTGTTTGTAGTCATTTTTTTCCTTCATAAACGGGACATCAAGTCGCAAATCGACCTGAATGCTAGCACCGAATATAGTTCTGTAAACGAGGTTTTAAAGAAATTTCCAAATGTTAGCCAGCATTTTGAATTAAATGTCACTAACTCCGGTAAGTCGGTTGCTTATCGTTAAAATATGAAATCAAAGCGGGTTGACGCTAGCTGTTAGGTAACCCAAAATACATCCTTCAAGTTCTTCACTGCTGACGTAAGCGTTATGAGTAACTAGAGCAGAAATTTAAAAAATCATCCGGTATAGTATTAAAGGCTTCTCACACCTTTCGAAATATGAGTCTTGTAATGTTTGTGACTTGATATAAATGGACGCAAATTAGTAATGTGCTCTTTGATCGTAACTCATACATTTATTTATTTAGGATATCTATAAATAATAATCTAAAAATATTAAAAAAAGGTTGCAATTCACACGATACCTAACAATTGTGCACTTTTGTTGTAATAATTTATTGAAAATATGTCATTAACTTTTTAAAACCAAACAAAAAATAAATGGGGGATATTTTCTAATCCCTGAAGTTCAACATCATTAAATCAATATTTATTGTTATTCAAAATTTTTAAATATAATCTGCCATGTAACCTCTGAGATGCCTACAGCGTAACAAATAACATGAAGTTCAAGAAAATGTTGTGTGTAACATTTTCTAGAGCTTTAGATCTCCACAGCTTTCATTTTCATAACTACGTATATAAGGTTAAAAAATTCAAATCAAAAAAAATTTGCAGGTATTTTCACTGTTTATGTAAATGCACCTATCTATTGCACGTTAAAAAAGTAATTTTAGTTAAGTACCTACTTAAAAATTCCCCTGTTAGTTTTCTGTTGCCTCGAATCCAATGTTTTATCCGTAATGAAACCCTAGCTGAGAGACGGCCCTTTCAAAACCACGAAAGAGCAATAGCAATTAGTTTTGTGTACTAAAAAAAATCCAAAAGCATGCTTGCACTGATGACTTAACAACAACTTTACTGCTCTCCGTGATTAATTAGAATCCATAAAGAATTTATAAGTAGTACCATTACGTTACGTTACGGGTTAGAAGAGATCGTGAAACAGTATTAATGAGAAGATGAATTTTTCCCACACAAAACCGACCACACAAAGAATTTTCCGTAATTTCAAAATTATGTTTAACAAAGTTTTTTGTCTTTGTTTAATTTCTCATGTTCCCAAGTCACGACTTTCTAGTTTCAAAACAGGGTTATGCAAGATTGAAAAGTGCAATATTTCAACATCAAGAACGACTTTTTGTATGTTTTATGTTTATGATTGGATATAAAAATAGCGGTAATAAAGGGATTAGTCCGAAAGCTCCTCCAAGTTCCATAAAGTCGTATTGGAAGACTAAATCCACTTATAGTTGGAGCCTTGCTGTTTGAGGCGAATTCTATCAAAGTATAAAGTCACGACACTATTCCGCTCTTATTTTCTTTTAAGATGGATGCCAGACGCCGTTACGTAGGACATCCCATTTTATCATATCTCCATTTCGAGTTAAACGCAAAAGAATCGTTGTGATCATAAGAGACGAAGCGATTTTTATCGTATGGAAATCTCATTGAAACCGTCATCCCCCTAATTGCCTGCTTATTAAAATTTCCACCAAAACGAATTATCTTATCGTCGAATCTTACAGTTACAACAATGGAACGTTTTACAGAACAATCCCGGCGCGATTTTTCCTGCCATCGTATCCGCGCCGATCTAAATAGAAACAATTTTTATTATTTATCACAACAAAGGCGAATCCGAAATGTAATTATACAATAAATCTGTTTATTCTAAAAACATTGTCAGACTCGGGCCTTAATAGATTAAACACGAGAGTCACGACGAGTCAGCAATGTCGAATGCGTTATGTAATTAAATTTTATAATGAAGGTGGCGACTTTTGAATCAACATTTAACAGTGATTTGTCTTCGCTTTAATCAGATGTTGCCAAATTGCTTGAACTACATTTGCATAATTCTAATTATTTTCCGATTTAATTTAAGGCGTGGGAGAGCCAACCTCAGATCTAGATGCGTGGGTACAACTCGTGCCTACAAAGTGAACCTCCAAATAAATCCAAAACACTTTGTTACCCCGTAAACCTCAAAATTTAAACACGAAACGCCACTTTGCGTTACTTGATTTATTTCACAGAAAATCCGTTTACAAAATTATTTATTTAAATGGCAGCTGGCTTTAAATTAACGTGAATGACTTTGTAGAGATTCTCAAAAAAGTGGGGTACCGCAATTAGCGCCACGTACTTGACGTATTCTCCTCCCACATACGTGGGAAACAATTTTGTTCTTCTTTGATCTGAACTGAATAAACAATCTTACCAAATTTACATGTTTCAAATAATTTGCATGAAATATAGACAGTCGACATTTTCTAAAACATACAAAAACTAAATTAAAAATGTGGGTTATTGCTTAGTTAGTTTAGCTTTAACATTCCATAAGATTAATAAATGGCGGTTTTAATGTGTTATTGTTTAATTCTATTTAGAATGAATGTTAATTTAAGGAATCAAAACAAACAAACAAAAAAATTCTAGTGTTAAAGCTAATGTGGCGGCACAATAACAATGTAGGTAAGCAGAGAAAGATAAGTGGCCTCGTGGTCCAGTGGTTAGGATACTTGCCCGGAGAGCGAGAGGCGTGGGGTTCGGATCCCACCGAGGCACAACATTTTTCTCTACTTACCTACACTAACATCGATGGTAATATTGTAAGTAAAGTATTTCTAAAGATATTTGGAAACAGAGTTAATCACTTTATGAGTGTCATTAGTTCCTGGTCAACCTTCAACGCCTGATCTCAATCTCCATAAAAGTACCCGAGTAACCTGCTTTTTCGCGGCTGGTTTCCAGAATAGTATTTATATATTTCGTTAGAAAGACTAAGTGCTTATTCGTAACCGTTTAAATGAGAATTTAACTTCGTTTCTTGATCTGAAAATTAATCAAATAACCCTTACTAATCATCCTAAATTTGAAAATAAAAGAAGGTTATTATGTCCTGCGGTTACCTCCTTATCATTGAGAGCTTAACCCGATTGAAATGATATGGTCCATATTAAAATCAAGAGTACGTCGAAATAAAAATAATCCAGAATTTGATGCCATTGCCATCGACGAAATTAGGAATCAAGTAAAAAAAATTGCTCAAAAAGTGTGGTTCAATTGGGTTAAAAAAGTCGTTTCAATAGAAGAAGAATACAGGAAACGACAAGTCAGTGAACTTGTTATATATTTAGATGACAGCAGCGACGAAGAAGGCAATGAATAATTTATTTTGTTTTAATTTTGGTCAGATTGTAACTATACAAATACAATTTTTGAAATTCTGTTTTTAACCTAATTGTAATACGTTTACGAAATAAGGTAGGTAGGGGCATTTATATTCCACTGAGTGTGTAATAAAAGTATTTAACTCTCTTTCCAAAAATCTCTAGAAACACTTTATTACTTTATTTAAATTTCTCAGGCTATTTCAAAATTTTAAAATATAAAGTTGTCTAAAACATGTCTAACGAAGTTTGAAAGATTTTCAAAAACATCTCAAGGGGGCTAGAGGAGGTATACCAATTTTTTTCATTTTTTCAATGATAAAATGATATTAATATAGACGTATTATACATCAAACAATTGAATTAAGCAAAACAATGTCAAAGGGAAATATTGCTTGAAATTCCTCACACTGACAAAGTAACATATTTTAAAGGCGCCTGTCATATTAAATATTTGTTAGTAGCACAATTTATTTAAATCATAATGTCTTCATCAAAATCAAAATATGCCATAAATTAATTGAAAATACCGTGGTGACCGAATTTGAATTAAAATTTCGCGCTGAAAACAAAACCATGGTGCTAAATCGCATTTGAATAATTTGAATTTGAAAAAAATTCAATTAAGAAAATTGTTAAACATAGGCAACCATGTGCACGTTTAGTTCTTTTCTCGTAGTTGGTAACTCTACTAGGGAACTGTAGTTAGAGGGTTGGTAGTGAGAGGGTTGGTAGCGAGAAGATGGCTTGCTTGGCAGAGGGTCGGGAAACGTCACTTTTGATTTGTTTGGTGTGAGTGAGTAGGTTAAGTTTAGTTGGTTTGGTAGTTAGAAAAAAAGGGAGAGCCTTTGTTTAACGAAAATTAATCGTAGTAGTTGCTATGCCACAGTTTTCCGCTAACACGTGGTGTAAACTTGTTTTATTGTTTGTAAGTTCACAGTTCATGTTAGGATTTTCATCTTTAACTGATTCGAACACAGTTTAACAGTCATGAGATTTGTTCAGATAAGGTAATTGTTAGGAGATATCATGAAATTCACTTGGTCAGGACTCATCCTTTATCAAATTATATATACTTATAAGGTTTCTGGATGCTTATACGTAAGTGTTACATAAAAATTAATTCCCTACACAAGATTGCTATTATGTAATTCATTTACAGCAGTTAAATCAATCCAACGTTGTCCCACTCTGGGAAAAGGACCGTACGGTAGAATTCATAATATCGTGGACTGAGGTACGGGAGGATTAAATATGTCTCCCCTTGGGCAGTTATTTTCATCGTATCATCATCACATCATCGAGACATTTTTCTCACAACGTGGAAAGCTATATCACCGAGAGATATTTTTTTGTAACATGGAAAATTACATCATCGAGAAACTTTTTTGCAACGCCGGATGCATTTTGTGTTTATTTATCATGTGTTTTGTTTGGGATAAGCTGGGGACAGTCCACGATATAAACTCTCTAGCTTTTTAAGGTATCATTTAATATAATGTAAATTCTTTGTTTGAATCGTTGATAAAGTGTGGCATAATTTAACATAATGTAAATTTTTTGTTTGAACCGTTGATAAAGTGTGGCAAAATCTAACATCAGGTAAATTCTTTATTCTGGCAGCGGCCATGTTGAAAGAGTATTTTCAAACCGAGCACATGTTTGAACTATAAAATCTCGTTGAACAAATTAACAACGTTGTGGATCATGTGGGACGTGTATTTTATTCCTTAAATTTAGACCATTATTTGCACAGCGCCACAGGATTAATCAAATTTTTGGGAGACATACTTTTGACGCATTTTTTTTTTTTGAATGACGCATTCGTCCGACGCCATTTTGGACCTACAGATTGCCTGCTATGTTCTTCATGTGTTTATTTGGGGAATGTAAACGATGGCCCACAATGAACTTCACTTTTAAAATTTAACCAATAACTCGAATGGACACCAAATATTAAACTCATATAATTCTCGTATTAGCTGTGCAATTTTTCGCCGCATGCAATTTTTCTCTATCTCGCAATTTTAGCCTCAGTAATTTTCTTTGGTGCATAAATTAAATTGAAGGTAAATTTTCATGCTCTGCAGTTTTTAACCTCACGTAATTTTTTTTTTTTTTTGTATGCACAAGTTTTACTTCACATCAGATTTTTGTTTTGTTTTATAAATCTTTGCTAAGTTTTTTATGTAGATATTTTGTTGATTAATGCTTCCATCATATAAGTTGTCTGATGTCCAATCTTAATCTCAGATAAGAAGTCTTTGTTATAGCGAATTTAAATGTTGTTTATTGCTCTTCTGAAACTTTAAAACTTTGTTCAGTTTTAATTTAATATTGAGGTAAATAACACAGAAACACGTGGCAGCAGCGGAAGGCGCAGTTCCTAATCGAGCTGCACAAAAGACGCAGATTTTGAATGGAACTCAGGGGCGGTCGCGATGACGTAACGCTGTCGGCTTCTTCCTATAGCCGGGACCCAACCACGAGTTTGCGACCGTAACGGCCTGCTCGTACATCATCTTCGTAATGGAGGGGTGCTGTGCGGCAGTGCTTGCTAGAATCACCGTCGTGGGGGGAGAACAGCCACAACCAGGAGCCCCAAACACCGCTCGTCCTACAACGCTTCCTATGGGTAATATTGCTCTAGAATGAAAATTGATATAGTTCGATCGCCACACTCTTATAGCGCTCTGATACCGCTGCCGCCGCATAGTTTTTTATTAAAATTTTGTTCTCTTGTTGAATGCCATAATTTTAAATTTGCCGCCACACTTGTGTATTTGCATCCAGATATAGTTTTGGAAATTTCATTCTATACAATTTTATAGGGTAGAATGAAATTTCCAAAACTATACTTTATTTCAGATTTTTCTCTGTTTTTATTAAATTTGTGATATTCAAATATTGACGTTGATTCAGAATGTTTAATTTAATTTCAGTTAAAGTTAGACACGTTCTTTTTGTAGTTGAACATTAAGAGGTGTCTTCAACAGGCACAACTTAGTCGCAGCTTTTTTTTGCCAGTGAAGGAATAAATAATTTTGTGTCCTCCATATATGTATTTCGTGTTTTATTTAGCGGTACTTTTCCAACCTTGGGGTCCATCACTTGCATCTGAACTCATTCCTTTCTCAAAAGGTCGACAACGAACCCTAAAGTAATTATTAGCATTTTCCGATGACTTTCGAGCTTATACAAGTCGTCCCGAAGAATAAATGATATTGTGTCGATTATTATATTAGAAACTAGTGGATCTGGAGTTATATAACTGTTAATATTTCTAGTTCATGGTAGATTAACAATGTACGTACTATTTTACTATAATAATACATAAATTCATTGTAATAAGTATTTTTAATGCATATTTTGCGTTGTTAGTAATAAAACTACGTAGCAATTTTACCAGCAACTAATTTTGTGATAAAGTCATACATTTTTTGTAAGGGATAAACGCACAAATTTTGATTACCCTTTATCATGTTTATAATAACCTTAAAACCTCTTCAAGAATTCAGAGCATTTGGTTTTGCATTCAGATACATAAAATATGTGGAAAAAAGCTAATATGTGATAAACTATTAACAGCAAGCCAACGAAGAAAACACGAAAATTAAAAAACATACTAAAAATGCAATAAAATAACATGTTCCACCAATTTAACAACCTCGAACGTTATGTTAATTTTTATGCGTTTCATTCCAAAGTTTCATATTATGTCATTTTTAAATTGTCAATATTCGTCACTTTTTTTGACTGCTCACTGGATCAGGTTGACCTATTAATAAAAAAATACTACTTTCCATCTAAAATCTACGCTTGTAAATTTATTAAATAGAGAATCATTATTCTTCAAAACAAAAAAAAAATCCTTAAATATATAAATTGATTAGCTAGACTTGCAAAATATAATTAATAGATTTATATTAACCTAACTTTAATTCTAACATTTCAAAAGAATATGGTTATTCTGCCTTGAAGGTCCATTATCAACAGCCTGCCATAAATTATCAGTACTGTTCAGTATCAAATTATGAGCCATGCCCAGTAATTGTCTATCCTTTTTACTCATCTCAGCTAAAGTAAATTTTCTCTTTTAAACAGTTCCATATTTAAAGTAACCTCATACAATTTCAAATTTTGTTAAAAAAGTTATCCTATGCATATATGACGTTTTTTTTACGCAATGCCACATTTAGATTTTGAACAAAGCAATCTTCTGCTTCTTTAAAGTTTATTTAAACTATCCACATTCTTGCATTTTTATTTAAAACTATCCCACTTCTGACACCATTTAATTTTGTAACCCGGTCTAGCAAGATCTCAATAATAGTTGAGAAGTAAAAAACAACAAACAAATTATTAATTTAGAAAAAATACCAAAAATCGGGACTGCACTAAGGATGAATTTGGAAAATTTAATTAATCTCTAAAAAGCACCTCCATAATCCGAAAGGTATTTTTTTCTAAATCAGTTAGAATCTCGTTTAATAACTCATCAGAGTATTTTACATCTTATAGTGTAAGATGCCGCACCTGAAGAAACAATGTAAAAGTTATTGATTAAAGTTCGCATTGTTAAGTTATGTATAGAATAACTGAAACTTTGTAGATAGTAAAAGTAACTTCGCTTCATACAGACGTACACTTAGCGTAAAATCGAGACATTGTGAATAGCGGATCCGGATGTTATCCACGGATCTAAAACTGACTCGTACTCACATATAGACTCAGATTTATCACAGATTTTTCAAAAGTGAAGTATTGTATACAAGGTTTTTTTTCTAGCAGAAGACATGAAAATTTAACGTTGCCACAGCATAGCAACTAAATAAATAAGAATAAAATACTTGAAATTTTAACTAAACAAACTATGGAAAGAATATTTCTATGTATAGTTCTTCCCCATTTTTAAATCAATTTTAATTTTTACATTGCTCACGAAGAAGAAACACAAATCATTGTAAACGGTACATTAGACATGGTTCAAATATCCATCAACTACTCGCGCAAGCATCGAAAAAAGTACCTTGAAACGACGCTGGCTCGCTGCACCATCAAGTTCTTTTGAATGAAAAACCGTAGTAAATTTCAGCGTGCTATGTTTGTTTAAAGCAATAATCTGTCTGTAATTGTAAAATCTAAATATAAGCGGCGACACATAAAAGAATCCGAAAATAAAACTGAACGACTCGGAAGAAATACGACCGTTTTCACCGCCGATTTCGCGTTAACTTACTCGGAAAGATCGCAGCAGTCAGAGAGGGTGGAATCTTAAAGTTTACATACTCCATTGAGTTCGAGTTTTATTTGTGGTTGAATTTATCGTTTATTTTGTTTGAGGGAGCGCTACGTGAGACATAACAAGCTGTATTGATTCGTTATCAAATTGGATAAGTCCCTCCACTAACTGCGTCTAGCCATCAATACCAAAATCGTTTATGGAGTAAAAATGTGGCCATTTCGCTTGAACTCCGGTAATGATCCGGTTCGATTGGATCTTCTGTCCGGCAAGTACGAGACTTTTACGACAAAGTGTCCTGTTTCATGCAAATTCCTGGATCTTGGATTCTTGCTAAGGTTGCAGTTTTGGGATATTTTAAGAACTGGGATACGTATTCTGCGAATTTTGTTTCGCCAATATCTATAATTTTTTCTCAAAATTACAAAATCCTCTTTCTGGGAGTTGACACATTTTTATAAAATCACTCTGCGAAAAAAAAATATCTGTGTATATCTTTCGTCTGCACTATTTCAACATAGACTTATTAATTAGAACGGTTCCGGTGAGGTTTTTCCGGTTGTTGCTGGAAGATACGCGCTATTAGTGGAGGTCGTAAAATTAGGATAATTTGAAAACGAAACACGAATTGTGGAGACGTCAGGTCTAAAGACAGTCGAGCGTGAAGGGGCGGCTGCTTTCGGCGGCGAGACGCCACCACAGAAATAACTCAGGAAGGAGAGCGGCGTCGAAAGCAGGAATTTTAACTACTGTGTTATAATAATTCCGTCTAAGAACTGCTGCCACGAAGTACGGACAAAGTGCTTTTGCTGCCTTGCGATAGTGAACTTATTGATTTTGAGCACGATTTATTTTTGCGTCAGGGTTTCGTTTTAAGTGACGCTTATAAGGGCAACACAAACGACTTTTCATCTAATTTTTATGTGGGGTTGAATCCATGAAACGATTCTGCCCGGATTATTTTTTCATTATTTAGTAGTTTGGTTTCGAGACGAACACCGAAGTATACAAAAATAGTAACAGGAGGATACTAATGGAATCAGTGAGTAAATTTGTAATTAACACGAATTACAACAAACAAAAAAATACCTCTAAAAATGTCGTTAATGCTCTCGTCCAAACTACATGATTCTTCACACAGCATCTTCTTACGAAGAAGTTGAAATTTTTATTTTAAACCTAATTAAATTAAAATAAGTGATCAAAATGATGACCTTGAACAACCAGACAATGACGTACGCAAAATAAAACTCTTCGTACTGACTCTTCGTACTGATGTCTTGAAACTTTTAAACATTTCACATTCGAAGTTTTTAATCGTCGATATCGCGAGATATAAAAGTTGTTAACAAAAAGAATTCCATACTGTTAAACCAGAATATCTGCTTGGTACTCTATGGGTCTCCCAATCCTTGTTTGGGGACAATATTATCTGAAGATTGTCGAACGTTAATAGCCTAAATCATCAACCATACAAAATAACAATTCCTGATCCGCTTGTTGTACCTTTTATATTTTTTCTTTATTTTGGTACTTTCTAATAGGAAAATAATGGTGTTCACTGGGTTGCAATCATTTTCAAGTTAGGATTAGACCCAGGAATATAACATCCGTAATTTGTACAGAGTATCCCTCGAAAAGACGAAGCAACAGCTAATTAATTTTCACAAAAATAAAGTGATTGGTAAACCAATATAAGGTCTTTCAGGCTGGTTCACAGTTTCACACTTTGATCAATCATCATGACTTTCAGAAAGTAGTTCTAAGAGTTTTTACTGTCCTGTCGTCTATTTCCTGGAGACTTTACTAAACCCCTATGGAATTTTGGGTCTACGTTAATAATATCGTGTAGACAGTTAAACTTTAAGCCAAGGTTGTTTCGTTAAATTTGATAAAAAAAATCTTTACTATTGTTTGAATTATTTGTCTTTATTTTAATCTCATAGATGCAAATTTTTGTAAAAAATTAAAAAGTATGCAACAAAATTAGCAAACTGATCTTAGAAGTACAAATTCCAAATACTTATAATACCTTAATAAATAACGTAAACATGATAAATCACTAATCAAAATTTATCTGTTTATTCCCTCCAAAAATTTAATGACATCATCTCAAAAATTTACCACATAAATTCTTCCTAAAATTTATAAAATATTATGTGTATACAATTGTGGTTTATGAATAATGCATCTATATGAACGGTTATACTTCTATAAAATTTTACAATTTTCTTAGAAAATGCAAAATGAATTGCTCTGACATATTGCATATACTTTGAGGTTATGATCGGCTTGATAGATCACCAACTAAAATTTGATGACTTTGCCTCAAAGGTTTCCGAATAAATTCTGAAATGGCTCGATACGTGTGGTGTATTACTTAGCTCATATTTTTTATTTTAATACAATTTTCAGAATAAAATTTTATAATTGATGAAAAAAAGTGAATTGGTTTGATTCTGGGTTAGTTGTGAGGGAATTTCAATTTAAATACCTATAGACTAATTTTACTTTTTTAAATCAAACAAGTCCAAGAAAGATTTATTAAATCTTACTTTGGCTTCCCGGGTGAAAGGTAAGGATCTATTGTAAAAACGACTCCTTTCATGTTTTCTCAAAGATTTATGATCCCTAGAGTACGAAAAAATAGGTCCCCCGTTTCGGTGTGTCTGCCTCACTGTCCTCAAATTTTATATGTATGTTAGAAATATTGTGTAAATAATAAAATTTGGCTAATCATGACCACTAAAAACTTGATGACGTCATTTCAAAATTTTTATTAGTAAAGGCCATTTAAATTTGATAAAATAACTCCTGCTGTTGTGATTTATAAATCCGCCTTAATTTTTTACCCTAAGCAACTAGATTCTTACAAAAAAATTCGAATTGCATCACCATATTTTATAGCAGTATAATAGCACTAATGAACTCATGGGTCACATTTGAGAATTCAGTAATGTTGCGTATGCCTATATTTAATAAGAATAATAAAATAAGAATAAAGAAAAATTTCGAGGTTATAAGCATAAACAATCTAGGATAAGCATGTACTGATAATATATTTTTTCTCGTTCTCTCCTTTAACTATATTTATTTGTCGGTGTCCGTACGGACTGCGCTCTCCGTGGTGCAGAGGCTGATAGGATATTATTTACGCCACTGCCTTTACCTGTACTTTAATAGTCCACATATATCTCTATTTTAACTTATAGGGGTTGTCATTAAAAATATTTTTTTATTTTTCGAAGAAGCTGTATTTTTCCGAATGTTCTTTAGGGGCAAAGGAAGTTCTGTCTAACCAGTTTTAGAGTTTTCTTTTTCATATTCGTGGAGATAGAGGTAAATATTAGTGAAAAACGTATTTTTCTTGTGACTATCGCAAACGAAGAACTTGGTCAACAAAACCATAAAAAATCCGACAAAAATGCGACTACAAAAAACGACCAACAAATTGATCGAACGTTTTTAGAAAGAACTTCCCTCGCACCTTAAGTACAATAAAGCATATTCAGCTTTTTCAAAAAAAGTAATCCGTCGCTCGATGGTCTCGATTACAATACATCCTTAGCTTATATTCGGGAAGTAAAAAACAACTATATACAACAAAGTGACTAAAAAAAACAAAACGTCCACAAAAAAATTGGTGAAAAGTTATTTCGACAGAACTTACCTCGCTTCTGAAGGACAGTCCAACAAATACTGCTTCTCTGAAAAAATATAAAATTTGATTTTGCGGAATATTACTTTTTCGTGATAACCTCTATGGAGTAAAAATAATATAGAAGCCACTAGTCACAGTGTAATAGAAAAAGAAGGTTTCACCTTCTTAAAAAAACACTTGGGGCCCGCGACAAGGTTTCACCTTCTTTAATAAATTGACTGATTCATATATTTTTTTATCACCCTGTATAAGCAAATTTAAAAAATAGAAAGGCAATGGTAAGTTACAGGTACAGTTACCATGCTTACAATAACTTCAAAACGTCTGCAAGATTTCAAAGTATTTAGTTTTACACTTCTTGATAAATCACAAGCATAAACTCATCATTCTTTACACATTTAAGATAGTATTTTATCCAGCAAAATTATGAGGTGACGTCATCCGTTTTTTAGCGGGGGATGAATAAATACATTTTGACTAAAAATTTACTATGCCCATGATAACTTTATCTTCATCTTCACGATTTCAAAGCATTCGGTTTTGTAATTCCTGATTAAATCAATAAAATAAATTCGAGCATTCACTATTTTTTTTAATCACCCTGTATATGTAGATCCAAAAAATATGAGTGGAATGATAATAATTCATAACTACAGAATCATCATACTTTGCACATTTAAGATTTTAGGATTTATTCAGCAAACTTTTGAGCTGTCATCAATTTTTTGGAGGGGGAAAGTAAATATATTTTGATTAAAAATTGATCATGCTTATCACAACTGTAAACCATCTGCAGGATTTCAAAGCATTCGGTTTTGCAGATTCCAAATTAAATTGCAAAATGTTGTTTCACAACTTTGATTTTTTTTCCAAAAATCTGGACGTTCTGGGTAAAAACTCAAATCGGCATCATGTCTAAGACTATCTGATTTTATACAATTTAAAACCCATTTACTATGTACAATTTTGAAGTGACGTCATCGCATTAGTGGTGGGGATGATTAGACAAATTTTGGTTGCAGTTTTAGCATCTAAATTATATTCCTAATATAAATACAAAACTTGACAACAATCGGCCCAATACTTTTCTATCTGTCTAATAATAATCCGGGACGGCAGACCGACGGACAGACAGACAGACAGACGGACAAATAAAAGAACAGACAGAAACTCTAGAGGTCATGAAAAGTCGAGAAAGTGTAAAGGAAGAGAGTTGGCTGACGGACTCGATTACAATACTTCCTTTGATTACGCTCAGGAAGTAAAAAGTAACAAAAAACAGTAACAGTAGCATAGGCCAAAAAAATCCATTAAAAATGAAAACAACAAAAAGCAACTAAAAAGGTGATCCAAAATACGACTTGAACAAGGAAGTCTTAAAAGGTGACAAGAAGGTCAAAAATCCACAAAAAATGCAATAAAAAAGCACTACAAAAAGTGACAAAAAAAACAAAAAACACTGCTACAAAAAGTGGCAAGAAAGTTCGCAAAAACAAAAATTGAAAAAATAAGAATAAATCCACAAAAAAGCGACACAAAAAATGCGGAAGAAAGGACACAAAAAAGGTGACTAAAAAAAGAGCTAAACACACTACAAAAGATGCAACTATAGGAAGGAAGTGAAAAAAGTTAAAAAAAGTTCGCAAAAAAAAACAAAAAAAAAGGCTACAGAAGCGACAAGAAGGTCACAAAAAAGAAAACAAAGCAAATATGGAAATGTGTCATGTTATTCAATTTAAATAGCATCTACTATGTAAAATTTTGAGTTGACGTCATTGGTGAGGACGATGAGATAAATTTTGCTTGGCATTTTACCAACTATGCGATATTCGTAAAGTACCTACATATAAAATTTGACAGACAGACAGATGGAAACGGGACATCTATTTTTTCATACTCTAGCAATTATGAATGAAATGTTGAGAAAACCTAAAAATAGCGGTTCGCTTTGTGGATCCTAATACAATACTTCCTTAGCTTACGCTCAGAAAGTAACTATACATATAGAAATTATTGGTAAAACTTTATATTAAAAATGTCTTCTATGTTAGCTCCTGGGAAATAAAACTTAATTAAATGATTGGGAAACCAGGAATGATGGACAATTATTCGAAGCATAACAACGATTTTTTGCCATTCAATGACATAGCTGTTTGTCCATCATCCCTGTTATCCCACTCATTGAACCGAAAAAGTGGACGTGGTCCCTGATTCAAAACTTAATTAGTATATGTGAGGAACTTTCAACAACGTGAAATTTTGTTTGTTGTAAATATTATTATAATCACTGAAGACATCTAGGAGTTTCATATTAATTACTCAACTTGTATAGTAATTAATTAAATAGAAAAATCTGAACATGTTTCCAGACAATAAATAATTTGTTTGGTAATCCAAAATTTGGATGTAACAACATGACTAACCAAGTTTGCATTTTCATGCACAACTATGTTCGGTTTTGTACACAGCAAACTTCAGTGGAAAACAGCTTCAGGCCCGGATCAGATACAGATTACAGATTATATAACACCAAAAATACGTACAATGTTATTCGATACCCAAAGTTATAACTTATAAGTTTCTACAAATAATTTGCGTCAAAATTGAAACGGAACATAATTTAGTTCAGAGTTTTCTCATTACGACACCTATGAAAACAGTATAAATACGGGGACATCGCACAGCTTTTGCAACTTTTGCGTCTTGTACGTCATCGCTGTCAGCCTCTGATTATCATGTCGTATTCCTCTAAAGGGATAATAAAAGTTTCGGAGAGCCACGCCCCCCGATGTAGAGAATCGAGGTTAAGGAACTCGGATAAGCTCCACTTGTCTTGTGATAATCCCACACGATGTTAAACATTTGTTAACTTCGTTTTACTCTCGAGATTCTAGTTGAACCAAACTAAAATTAACATTTAGATATGAAACACCGACAAAAAGTCGACTTAACCCCTCCGGATCTGACAAATCCTGTTGGAATCGTTCCGGAAATGCAGGAGAAGAATCTTATTTTAGGCAACATCAAACATATCCGCGCGGCTTTCTTTTAAAGTCACTAAACCAAATGAAAAAAAAACTCAGCTTTCTTTTGTCCGCATTTTCATCTAGCGTTATCCTTGATCCGAGGAATCTGATGAGCTGATTACTGTAAATAAGGAATTTCGTTGTGCTTATGGTGTGGAAGATGCCGTGTATGGCGGAATCGTCCTTATTTTTTTCTGAAACGAGCCTTAAATCCAGTGACGTCATGTTTCTCCGCCGTTTAGTGTCCGGTGATCTATCATTGTTAACCGCAGCTACCTAAGTGAGATTTGTGCCCTGTGTGCTCCAGGGACCCCACCCCCATGCCTCATTTCGGGACATCTTATATGAATAATTGATCGGTTTTGGGTCAGTAGTTGCACTTTCAATTAAGGACCAACACGGATGAATGCATCATGCTGTTTGTTACGATGAACATGATACGGTTTAATGCATCCTTTACAACTGTCAGAAATGGAAGTCAACCGCATACATATTTAGGTTCTTTATTGGTGATGTCTGTGAAGACCTTTTGTAATATTAACAGAAGACTGATTTCCCAATTATTGTTTTCAGCACAAAAATGTATCAAAGAGATTTAATTGACAATGACAGATTTTCATGAAACAATGTTTATTTCCAATGAAATATAAAACACAAGGATATACATTTTTTGTTAAATAAAATAATAATCAATAATTTACTGAGTAGATACTTATCATTTTAGTGAACATTTCCGAAGCAGACATGCACATGAGCAGTTTTTTGTGTCGTCAAAGATTTAATACTTTGATGATACTTATTAAACTCTTTCTAAACTTTGTTAAGTATAAAATCTACAAACTGTGTCCAGTTCTTTGTTTCGTAGGGCGGAAAATAAGTCAGTAGCCGCAGAAATATGATGGAAATATATCAGAAAATCACTTGAAGTGAAATGAGGAATTATCCTCTTCTAGGGAGCAATACCTTGGTATTCTCGATTTCAGATCACATTCAACAAAGTGAAAATTCTCAAAAAACAAAAAATCAAAACCATTTTTAAACCGACCTGTAGAGTAGCCCGTTTTGGAAATCCTCATCCGTCCAGGACACTATAACTCAACTTCGCCACTCTCATACTCATCGTTTTAACACCCCCATAAAAATATTCACATTGTTCTTCCCTCATCAGAAGAGATTCACCCTTCGGTGTCGCTCCCTTCACTCCTGAATTTCTGGTACTTTCTACCCTTAATTTGCTGAAAATACCCGTTATGAAAGTGGACGAAACGTCAAAGTCCCTTTCAAATCTGACACGATCCAAACTTGGACTTCACTCCCCGCTATGCAATCCTGTAAGTCTGTAAAAAATGTTAAAGTCCTCCCATTTTCAAGTTCACGATGATATTAATTTAACAGATGATTGTTTTCTAGGTTTTTTTTTTCAGAAAATGGATTAATGCTTAAGAATAAGCAGATTAAATGTAATTTATGAACTACTTTAAAATCTCGATTGTGGTGTCCCGATTTGAATCAAAATTGCGCCCACCGGACTCCTACTAAGGAAAGGGCAGAAATGTGGATAAAAGAAAAACCACTATGGCCCACTTTTACAAATCGTGGATAAACATGGGAATGGTTATCCAAGGTATAAATATATCCCGTCATTTAACCCTTGGATAAATAGGTACTGCTTTTACAATACTTTTTATCTGATCGTTAGTTATTCCTCGGTTTACCTAATTTTGTTGTGATGTTGGTAACAAAATGATACGTAAAATGTCAAAAATATTGACACAACAGAAGTGTGTTATCCAAAAGTTTACAGAAATTTTAATAAATATGGGGAGAACAGGTGAAAGTTTTTGATTCCGGTAGTAATGAAGAGATCAGGAGCCTGGTAGGACGAATGGGACGTCCAAAGGGACATTGACATTAACATTAACGTTAGTAATCAAAATTACAATTTTATTCCCATTTTTTCTCGGTGATGAGATTCATGCGTGAATGTGAATTACGCCCACAATGTTCATCTCCTCCTGGATCTTCTTTACAATAACATTACCAAAGCAATTTTTCTATGATGCAGAAATTTTTCCTTGGATCTGCTTTGTGATAACATTACTCTCACAATTTTCCTCTATAATGTAGAAGTTTCTCATTCTATCATCTTTGCAGCGGCAATCGACAGCTTGGGTTTGGTCACGTAGCAAGGGCTAATGGGTTAATAACAAATAATGTGCATTAGCGATTGTAATACGACTTTTTCAGAGTGTGTCTCGATTTTTTATTATGCTGATTATTATTAGAGTGATTAGGAATATTATAAATCTGTATTCGTGAAAAAAAGCAATTTATGTAGATGCAACCATCGTAGGTTAACTTTTTGGAGGTTATGTTGTTCATTTTGATAAAACTGAAGAAACGAGAGAATAATGTGGATCTACACCTTCTAAAAGAAAAAATAGAGTCAATAGTTTCGAATCAGTTATGAAAATGATGTGGAATAGTGTTATTATTAATTACTATTCCTTGGATAAATTCTTATCCCATGTCCACAGCGGGGGTTAAGAAATACCGTTGTTTATCCCTAATTTTATCTATTCCGTAGTTATCCTATGATTGTAAAATCGCTATCCGACGTTTATCCAAGGAATAGAGTTATCCTTGGTTTATCCCTGGTTGGTAAAAGTGGGCCTAAGAGGGAGATGCGCAAAGGAGGTGAGTTAACAAGGCCATATTGACTTCATCCAATGACGGATCAACTTGTATACTTTTACTCCGAAGTCATATTTCGATTTTTGCCATTTCTTTGTTCTTTTAGCAATCTGTATTGTTGATCTATCCATCTACTAATCAACTAACGCAGCGATTTTTTATCGTTCAACCTAAAGAAGACTTGTTGTGGTCGTAAGCACGTGGAGTGTTTGGAAATTCATTTCGATGTGTCCGAAACACGAAAGACGCTGGAAGTCGTGTTAGTAAAATTAACAATATCGTCAACTGGGAGATGGAGAATTTAATTTGTTCTAATTTCTTTATTATATTTTCTGAATTTACTTTAAACTATAAAAGTATCGCCGAGTTTAAAAATCAGCGTATGTTTCTACTACTTTGACAAAATGCCACAATAAAAAATTGGTCTGAAGTTTAGACAGTACTTCCCTCGCTGTCGAAAACATGAGAACTGCATGCCTATTATGTTTTTTTCTCATTACATCTTTGTAGCGGGGCAATTTAAAAAAAATGCGATGACGTCATCAACATTTTTGCAAGGACACGTATATTAGTTTGGATAGATGTAGCGTAATACTAAAAATAAAAGAATTGTATTCCCAAATTTTCGGGAAAATGAATTGGGTCGTCTTGATTGAATATTGATTTATAATAAATAAAATAACGAAACAGTTTATTCACGTATGCCGCGTGTATCAGCAGAGGCGACTCAAAATCATTTATATATAAGCATTCTTAATTTAAGACAACATGCGGTAACACTTGTAGAGATTGTACACGTGAGAGTCAAACTGCAAACAATGCCGATGGTCGCCCAGACTTTTTTATTGCTTCGACTTCCGCTTATTATATAAAACATTGGATTTTATTTTAATTTTTGATGGTGTAACTCACAATTGGTTGATTATAACTTGTCTATACCACATTCACGGAACGTAGTCAGCGCAACAAAACAAATGCACGTCTGTAATGTTAAAATAAACGTAAATAAGTGTGCTACGCCTATATTTCAAACGAGTTTTTACTTTACAAAATTTTGTGTCAATCAAATTGTATTGGTGCAATGTAATACTCATAATAACAGTGTTGTATCTCCAAATTATCGGGAAAATGGAGTAAACTATTTCTGATTTAATCAATAAAATAAACTGACTCATTCATTAATTTTTTTGAACGACCTGTTAAGCAAATGTACAAAATATGAATGGAATGATAAATCACAAGCACACACTCATCATCTTTTGTACATTTTAGAGAGGACATAATCAGCAAAATTTTGTGGTGACGTCATCAATTTTTTGGAGAGGATAACTAAATATATTGTGATTAAAATGACATGCCCTGTAAGAAAAGAGAGGGTGGGTGGGCGGGGCTAGTGGCGGCTAAAATAAAACCGATATTTTGCCAGTGACATACCCTCTAAGAAAATGAAGGGTAGAGGTTATATCATTTGGCAAAATCAGTCTTATCTTGGCAAGTATTAGCCCCGCCCACCCACCCTTCATTTTCTTCAAGGATAAGACATCTGCCAAAATCAGTCTTATTTTGGCAAGTACTAGCCCCACCTGCCCTTCCTTTATATTCTTAAAAGGTATGTTATTTGGCAATATCAGCCTTATCTTGGCAAACATTAGCCCCACCCATCCGCCCTTTTTCTTAGGGGGCTAGTAAGATAAGACTGATTTTAGCAAATGACATATTCGCTAAGAAAAGAGAGGGTGGGTGTGCGGGGCTACTACCTGCTAAGATAAGACTGATTTTGGCAAAAGACATACCCTGTAAGAAAAGAGAGGGTGGGTGGGCGGGGCTAGTACCTGCTAAGATAAAATTGATTTTTGCAAATGACCTACTCTCTAAGAAAATGAAGGGTAGAGGCTATATCATTTGGCAAAATCAGTCTTATCTTGGCAAATATTAACAACAACAGTCGGTTCAGTACTTTCGGAGATTATCTGTGTAATAAAAATTCGGGACGGCAGACAGACGGACAGACGGACAGACAGACCGAAACGGGAGACCTATTTCTTCGTCTTCTAGGGGTCATGAACGATCGAGGAAATGTAAAAGTAGTGAGTCGTCCGACGGATTCGATTACAATGCTTCCTTTGCTAACGCTCGGGAAGTAAATATATTATCAAGAATTTCATTTAAATTTTGTGATAATATTTGTAATGTGTTTAAAATTTTGAATAATTTTTGAATTTGACTGATGCTGTATTTAGAGAGTGTAACAAAAATATTAGTTAACGAAATTTTGACTGCAGTTAAATTTCTTTGTATCTAATCAGTTTGTGTCCTTTCTTATTCTTTTACGTAATTTTCAAGTTAAAAACTCTCATTTTGTACTATTTCAAAGAGAGCGATCAGAAGAAAACTTCCAGTGCAGAAATAGGTTTAAAGGATTGCAATTGCAATTAGAAAGTTATCTTTTCGTTTGTGACATATTTATGTCATAGACCTTTCTAAAACTATTTACTACAGAGTGACTAAACAGAGAAGTTTGATTTGTAGAATTAATTAAAAATTGATTTTTAATTTTTATTCAAAGTTTTATTCCATTCAGAAAACTGATTTTGTTTTCAATTTTTGGTGAAATGATTTTTATTTCCGGTGAAGCTAGAAGTGTATTGGATATTCTTCAGAGCGTGAAAGGTTATAAAAATATTTTTACTGGGTCAGAATTGTTTAGAAAATCTTTGTAAGCAGTATGTATGTACATAGTTATATTTCACCTATGAAATACCACTGCCGCTCCTCAGCATAATTAATTCAAAATTGATATTAATTAATAGCTTATAATGATTATTTATTAGGCATTTAGTGGTTATCGATGGATTCCAGGAGAATATAAGCAAACACTTGTTACAAAACAGATGATCAAAACGTGCAGTTAGCTGCATCGTTAAACTTCCATCCATTTGCTGCTTTTTACGGTTATCGAATATGACGCATTTTTCGTGTAATCTTGTCGGAGTTTAGGGGCCCCGCGTTAATAAAAATGCAGGCGATGATGCACCTGCAATATTTATCAGCAATTTCTGAGTCGCGATATTGGACAAATTTTGATTTATCCGAAGTCGGGGTGTCGTTATATGTGGTGCACATATTAATAAAAAGAAGATGCGCCGTGCTCCGCATTATCTGTGTCTGTTGAAACATTAGGGGATCGTAATGGCTGTTGAGAGTTTTTTACTTTAGGGGAAACTTTTATCTCATAAAAGTGTGTCCTTCTTGGCAAAGTTTTGGCGTACATTTTGAAAGTAAAATATAACGGAGTAGCCGCATCGCAATCGCAGCGCTAGTGAAGTGATCAATCAAGCGAAAGCAATACTTATACATTATATAAAATTTATTGTTAAAAATGTATGACCACGAATTTTACATTTACCAATCAAGAGGTTTTCAAATAAAATAAACCACGAAAGCTCATTTCTTTATTGCGTCTATCCTGCTGCCATTTTCTTTTTCAATATTTCCTTTCTTTTGGAAGTAGTTTAAGTGTGAAAAATGTCCTCGTACTCGTATCTATGTAGTATCCTATTTTTATTTCCACAGTTCAAATAGCTTCGTCGATAACATTCTGCTCTTCCTTGGATACAATTTATTGCGACCTACTTTAAGGAAGAAAAAAAAATTAAAACCATATCCACAGTGTGTAAGAAAAATCAAATTGAAATATGTACCAATTACGTTGCGAAAATTACAGATATAAATTCTTGCTTTAAAGTTTCCTTCATCATCTCATCCGATGTTTGACGTTATATTAGTTTAGTCACGTATATCACAAACCGTACAAATTTTAACAAACTGTCGGAAAATTGTTACTTCTTGCTGTATGATGTCCGAGTGCGATGCCGCAGAACGTAGAAATGGCTGTCAGAGACAAATCTAATAGATACACTATACATTAAACATGTCACTGGTTATTTTTGCGATAAAGAATATCAAGAATATTCCGTCCTAATGTTTCCATTAGAAAACTTTTTTTTATAAGCTTGTGTACAGCATAAAGGTACGTTCAATCCAGATGCGACATCAAATCATAAATTAATTTTTGTTAAACTAAGAATAAGTAGGAACTCCCAAATTAAAAAAAAATTATCAGTATTAGCACATTATTCAATGTGAACGAATTACACCGAGGTTCTTGTCCGAGTGTTCGAAAATATGAAACGAAGAGTCAATTTGTGTCTAGAAACTGAGGGTGAACATTTCCAGTAATTAAGTGTGATATTCGTGATTTAAAATGTTATAAAAAAAATATTTTGTATGATTTTGGAACATTCAAAATCTTGGTAGCATCAATATTCACTAACCCAACTTTTTTAAATTGACGCAAAACACACCCTTGAAATTCAAAGTTTGTAAGACGTTTCATTGCTGACATAAGCATCATGAGTAACTAGAGCAGACATTAAAAGTTTCACCCAGTAGGACGAATAATAATTTTTCGAGAGAATTAAACACGAATTAATTTGTAGGAATAATAAGTTCGTTTATTATGGATTCAATATCAATTCCTATCTACGTATCAATCAACAAACTGTGTTAAATAACGAGGCTTCGAATAATGCCTTGACTTTAGGTGTACCACAAGGTAGTGTTTAGGTCCACTTCTGGTTACATTGTATATTGACGTATTTTTCTTCGTTAAATCACAATTTGTTAATCAATGCATTGTCTCAACGGGTCACTAAAAACTAGAAAATTTCTGCTGTGACTGTATTTTTAATCCCCCAGCCTAGTATTGGAAGTATTCTTCCGGCGAATGGCCATTTTATATCTTTTCTCGGCGTTTCACGACCTCTAGAATATGAGAAAATAGGTCTACCGTTTCAGTCTGCCTCACTGTCCATCGTCTGCGGGTCGATTTTTATTAAATCGATAATCCCTGAAACCGATTATTCTCAAATTTTATACATATGTTAGGAATATCGTGTAGACGTAGATGGTAAAACACTAACCACATAGTGTGTAATCATCCCCACTAACAATTTAATGATGTCACCTCAAAATTAAATTTAGCTTATACTTCTGTAATTGTGATTTATGAATCCGCCTTGAGTTTTTATCCTACTATAACGATAATGAGACCACGACCGCTGCACCAACCCAACTAGAAAACGGATATTGTTGAGAGTTCAATCTTCGCACCTGGAGAGGAAGAAGAGTTATGAAAACGTCTAATCTCCATTTCAGCGTCACCGCCTCCCCAGGATTTGGAGCAGCCCCGTCCAATGAGGAACAGCCGCCAGGAAGGCCAAAGAACGACCGTGACCGATATGTTATTTCTTTTTGCTATTGCTGTTTTTCTTTAGCTGATAAGTTATTATTTTAGCTGTGTAGCTAGTGATAGGCAAAAAAAAAACGTTCATTTTAAATATTAACTGTAGTATTATTTGTTTCTACCGTGGTCGTTCACGAGAACTTTCGATTTGATATCTTCAAGAACAATTTTTTTTTCTTACGTTGTGACTGGTATTTTTTTCACCTGATAGGGAATACTATAAGATGAATAAAATTTCGCTAAATCCAATTTTGAAATTTTTCGAAAAAACTGGGTTTGTTGGACTGAACTTCGGAGCGAAAGAAGTTTTGCCTTAATAACCTTAGAGCAGTTTTAATTATTAGGGAATATAACAATATATTTTCTAAATTTAAATTGTTGAATCGATCAAAAATAAGAAATATCGCTTCGTATCATTTAATAAATACAAAGGATTCTTGATAACTCAAAACACCCCTTTATACGGTTGATTCCACCTACTTGTGCTGAATCTAAATCTAATTTACCTATTTTCAATACCGAAACTATAACGGCCTTGCTCCGTCGGAATTTTTCATAAAATGCTCTAAAATTGTACTATTCTGTTGGCATGGTAGCAAATTACAAATGCATTATTATTAAAAAAATAATTCACTAGTTGCCCCAAGATTCTTTCACTAAAAAATTATTAAATCTGACTTTCTTTGTAATCCGACAAACACAGAATAGATATACGAAAAACAGACGATAGACGATAGATAAACGACAGGTAACAGAGAGACGGAAACTGCGATCTATTTTTTTGTATCCTAGGGTTCATGAAATGTCTAGAAAATATGAAAGCAGTCAGTCTCCGGATAGGCCCTATTACAAGACTTCCTTAATATACTTGGGAAGTACAAACATTAGAGGCATCTAAAATTCTTTAACATGCGGCATCAATTTTCTGCCGCCTGACTTTTAATATTTTTTTAAGCTCTATCAAATGGTTTAGATAAATCTACAAACGTTTTTCAGTTTTTTTTTTTGATTTTATTTTTAGAATTTGCGGGAAAACTCCGCGCCGCGTGTACTCACGTAATATTTCCATGACAGATTTGTCAGTCAAATAACGTCAATTTTACTCACCATCTGTCAAACTATGGCAATTTTTTTTAGTAAGTACATTTAATCAAATATTAGAGAAATCCTTTAAACTCTTTCAAATACAAATAAACACCAAGAGATCCAAGATCTTTTCAAATTTTTTCAAAAACAAAATTTCTAAGTTTCTGTGATATTAAAGAAAACATACACATGAACCCCTGTCCCCAAACTCTTTCAAACACGTTCAAAAAGAAAAAAATCAGGGGCGTCCAAGATTATTTCTTCCTTAAAAAAAAACTTTACGGATGTTTAAGATCTTTTCAAAGTCATTTATAAATAAAATGCAATAAAGTCCAGAATATTCTTCACATTCTTTATTTAAAAAAGACATTAGAGACGCCTTAGATCTTTGAATTAAGTGAAGAGTAATTCTCATACACTAAATAATTATAGCCAATCTCTATAACACCTATCTTAAGTTTAGTAAAATCCTTTGAAAATGATATACAAGTTCAATTGGCACCCTATTTTGAAATTAACAATTTCCACTCTAAAACAGTTCGAATTTAGGAAAAATCAATCCACATCACATACCTTTCCTCATTCTGTACCAAAAATTAATGGTGCTTAAAAAAAAATATGTACCTATATGGTAATTTCGTTTTGCGACTTGCAAAAGCAATCGACTGGAACTGGAACTGGAAATGGAACTAAATTGAACATTTTATTTGTCAAGGAGATCAGTCAGTGGTACTAGAGTATATTCACTCTACTTAGCTCGAAATTCACTCTGGTGTTCCCCAAGGGTCGGTCCTTGGACCTATTGTTTCCCTCTTTTCTGTTAATGACATTCACAGTACTCTTCCAAATGGTTATAAATGATGATACACAAATGATACAACCTTTTTAACATCAATTTACAACGTTACTAAATTGAAGAAGAAAAGAAAACCCAAATGTCACTCTGACAATCGAATCGGACGAACACAAAACACGTGGAAGTTGCCTTCATTTTTTCTTACACTGTGGTTGGTATTATCGATAATTTACAGGGGTATCACAATATAAATAAAATTGCGTTTGTTGGACTGTACTTCAAGGGCGAGAGAAATTGTACCTAAAGAGACTAGTTTGTTTAATCATACTTGAGTTATTTCAAAAGCCATAAAGACTTCCTTGAGACCATTGATATTGTATATGTTAAATACAGTACAACCTCGATAATCCGAACCCACGATTATCCGAAGGTTCAGTAATCCGAACAGACGCTAGTTGAAGTCGAAATCTCTTTAATCTGAACAAACAATCCGAACTGAACTTGCAAACATGCACCGCCATGCAAAAATGACGCAAAATCTTCTAAATGTCTTTAGTTAAATTTCGTTCAAAATGTGTCGAAATTTGCATATGGGGAATACATAGAAAAGTCGTCTAAAAATTCTCAAAAAAATCCAGAGATATAAATCCCGACGTGCTGATTCCAAAAATATAGCGTGTTTAGGGTCACGGACCAATATTTTCGAAAAATTCCGTATGATTCTGGCATAATGGTTGGAGTTATCGAAGAAATGAGGCCGGAAGTGACTTCTGCGGCTCGAAATATACAAGAAAATATATGCACTTAAATTTCGAAAATTGGTCGAAATTTGCATAAGGAGTACACCTATGTATACATCGTGAAAAATTTCATTTTTGAAAAAGTCGTCTAAAAATTTTCAAAAAATTCAGGGTTATAGGTCTTGATGTGTTGATTCCAAAAATATAGCGAATTTATTGTCACGGAATAATATTTTTTAAAATATACATATTGATTATTATCCATTATTGCTTAAGAATTTTATTTTGGCAATACAACTTTATTTTTATTCAAGTTATCTTTAGAGTCAGAATTTTACAGTTCGTCGATATCTTACTCTAATAAGGGATTTATTGACCGAGAGTTAAAATGCAGGCATGTTTATATTGAAACATTTTTTTTTTCGAAATTGCAAGTGTCCTTTCTTAATTTTCCGATAAATCACGTTTCGTTAAATTAGAACAAAATCTGGGTCACAATATTTTTCATTTACCCGTTCGGCTTGAAACTGTCCATCTAGTAACAAGTAACAGTCTATTAAAATTAATTTATTCAGGGAGCAACTTCTGCTCGCCAGGGACGTGCCATCGATAGCTAAACTCCGTGGCATAGCAAATAAGATTACAGGATAAAACATATATATATTCCTAGGAACAATTGGCGCAAGACGAGACTTTTTACGGTTGTTCTATAGCGGCTGTAAACCTTCCGTTACGATTTTGACAACTACACGGGTTGATTAAATTCGTTTTTAACCGTCGAGGGCTGGGTCCAGGTCGATTCGCCCTTATTAAAATTCGATTACTGGTACCGAAGAATTACCAACGAGAGCACGTCCGGCTGTGCTACCGATAGATGCGCTCGGTACGGGTTCAGGTGCCATTTGAATTCACTTTTCTTCACGTACATCATGTCCAGAAAACCTTCCGCCGCCGGAATAACCCTCAGGAGAAATCTAAAATGACCACAAAAAGACATACTCCGATTCTACGAAAATTTATAAGGAGGAACAGGCAGATTAAACTTTGATCCCTAGGGTGGACACATAAATTTCCTTCATTTGACTCGATTTATACCGCTTTCTTGTTTATTAACTACTTTGTTAAAAGGATAGCGGACAACGAGAACTACTGGAAGCACATGGAAATTAAAAAAGTATGTAACTATATCCACAACGTCCGACTCATAAAAGTGCCTTAAATCAGTTTTTAAAGCCAGAAAAAAAATTAATTAACAGCATCGTCCCACTTATTTTAATTTTGAACAATAACTTAAAGTAATCGCGTAATCTCACACAGGTGCATCATAAACGGAATAATATTTTCTCGTGTTTGCATTGCGTTAATATTCCACCCTGAAAAAATACCCACCTGAAACCACCACAAGCGAGTGCGTTTACGAAATTGAAAAATTGGAAATGCAGCAGCTCGGCGTTTCGAGCGCATTAAAACTCCGGATTTATCGAAACGGAGAAAACTTTTGTACGTACTTTGTTTGAGTTATCAGGGCATGTTTGAGTGGAACGTGTTAGAAATCTACAAAACAGAATGAAACGACAGCGAACAGACCGCAAGTTTTAAATAAATTAGCATCCCTTTGAAGTGGCCAAGAAACGATCGCTTTCGTTTTACGACGAAGAAAAGCACTTCTCCGTTGTCTTAGATCAACGTCAATGATCGAAACATTGATATCATCTCAGCCCTTTGTGTGGTCGCCCTTTGAAGAGCATGTGTGACGATGTGCTGACATCCAAGTCGATGCATTTCCCCGGGATATCCGCACTGAAGGCTCAAAGGAACGTCGGAAATAATACGGGCTCTTTTGTAAAGTGTTTTTCGAATTTTCTGGACGAAACCTTTAAAATTCATTGAATATTGTACAGTACGTGGAAGTGCTTTTCTTTATAAGTTTAATTAATTGTGGATCTGGATGTGAACACAGGGAAAAAAGCTCAAGTTAAATTAGTAAGTTCTACAAAAATGTCACAATTTTTTGCGTGTTTGAGTATGTGAAGCAAAGATTTCAATAAAGTCGAAACTATTGTAGTAAAATGTGTTAGGTCTTTGATTTTTGTTACCAAAACCAAATTCTCAGTGTTTTAGGACCTTATTAACTACTTTGCCAACACATTTAAGTTTCCAGTATTGTTTAGGTCACAGATGTCGTCCAGTGAAATTCGGCTAATATAACATGGATAATACTAGTCACAGTACAAAAGAAAAGTAGTCGCAGCGTATTACCAATGCAAGAAAAAAAAGTAATGGGCCAAGTTAGGCAACAAACCACTACAGCAATATCTCACGGATTCGCTGAGTCTCCGAGGTCTCGACTTGCCGCTACGCCACGGGTACTCCTTTCCTGTGTTGGTAATATATGCGTGTTGAAACTTGGAATGATTTTTGCGAAAATTTGAACGTTTAGCGAAAAAACTGAACGCGGATTCGTACACTACAAATAACGGAGTATATTTTTATATAACATTAAAATTATTTTAAAATACAATTCAATGAAATGACGTCATCAAATTGTTGATGGTGATGATTATCCAAATTTTGGGTAGTATTTAACTATCTACATGATATTTCTAATATACGTACAAAATTTGACAACAATCGGTCCAGTAGTTTCGGAGATTACTTGTCTAATAAAAATGGATACAGAGACCAGACAGACAGACAGACTTTTTTCGTACTGTAGGGATCATGAAACATCGAGAAAACATAAATGTGGCACTTCGTCTGATGGACTCGATTACTATACTTCCTTAGCTTACGCTCGGGAAGTAAAAAAGACTATTAAGGTAAATCTAAACAGATTTTATATCAAAAGAAATCTAATTTAGAAATAAGCAAGAGAATTTTAGAAGATACAGGTGTCCCATTTGTATAATACATATAAGAATACTAATAATTTGCTAATTTTATCAAAATTCTAGGTCTCCATCTTTAAATATGCCAGAAATATATTTTTTTAAATATGACTATTATTTTTTACAAAACAGTTGGCCCAAATTTATTTAGACAGAACTTCCTCGCTCCTGAAGTGCTGTATAGTTCACCCAGTTCTAATTCGGTTTTATGATAGTACTCCATTGTGCAAAAGTGAACTTCCTTAACAATAGATTACTACTGCCGGTGATGGGACAGTCATAAATAAGGATTTAACCATGCCGTTACCAATATACAGTATAATGGTTAAATCTTTATTTATGACTGTCCCATCACCGGCAGAAGTAATCGATTGTTAAGGAAGTTAATTTTTACACATCATAAAACCGAATTAGAACTGGGTAAACTATACAACATATCCAGCTTTTCGAAAAATTATAAAATTTGATTTTGTGAATTATATTTTTTTATGATAAACGATATAAGTGAAAATAAAAATGCACATGTGTGACTTGTTAAAATAAAGAGAACTAAATAAAAAATTTGAAACAAATGTGAAGGAAATGGAACCACACAGAAGAAAGAACAGATAACTGAAACAAGTAATAAATGAACAAGAAGGAAGACTAGAGATACTAGAAAGAGAGATAAAAATAAAAAATTTAAGGATGGACGAAAAAACAACGAAATAGTTAAGAAAGACAAGAACTTTGGCAGTGAAAAGGGTAATCGAGCAAAGAATAAAATGGAATGTGAGAGCATCTAAAGAGATTAGTGCACAAAAAACCTAATAAAATGAAATCAATATAAAATCGTTATTCTGGCTCTCCAGAAAATGAGATAGGAAAGAGTAGAGACAATTGATTATGAAGATTACATAATTTAACACTCACAGAAAAGTGAAAAGTATAAACAGGCATTAAAAAGTTTCTTACAAATAAGTAAATGGAAAACTGGCTACATTAAAGTGTTAAATAACTATTAAGCTAAAGACGTTGGTATTCATCAATGTGAATGCACCTACCGAGGAGAAAGAGTCGGAGAAAAAGGAAAAATTCTATGCAGAATTGAAAAAAGAAGTTGATCGGCTGACGAGGCACGAAACAAAAATTATAATACTAGACCTGAACTGAAAGCTTAGAAAGGAAGGAATACACGAAGAGGTAATTGATACTGCAGCCTAGAGAAGAAAATTAATGACAATAATAGAATGCTAATGTATTTCGCAGCTAGAAGGAATATGGTGATAAGTAGTACTTGCTTACAACAACATCCACAAACAGACTAAGAATGCCTCAAATATGACGTCCCGAAATTATAGAGAAACTGATGGGAATATTGATCACTATCTAGTGGTTGCCACGTACATACAAGGAATAGGCAATTCAAGAATGGAAAAGGCAGTTGAGACAATGCAGAATTATAACAATGAGAGGCTGATTAAGAATAAGGATTTATAGAAAACTACATAAAAAGTTAACCGAAAGACTCGAGAAATCAAAAGTCAAAAAGAAGAGGGAGGACAAAGAATTGAGGAGAGATGGAGAGATAAAAGAAATAATTACCGAGACTACCAAAGACGTAGTAGAAATAAAGAAAGAAACAAACAAGGTGTAAGAAAATGGTTTGATATCGAATGTCAAACAGTGATAGAGAAAAGGTCAAGAGCTAGAATAAATATCCTAAAAACAAAATATTGAAGATTATGGGCAAATATGGAACACAAGACAATTCTACCGTGAAAGAAAAATGCAGAGACAGAAAAAAATTGAGATTTATTTGGAGACAGTGAAAGGATACTAGAAAGATGGAAGAAATATTTCGGAGAACTACTCAGTGCGCAAAAGTGAGAAGCTGAAGATGTTGAAGAGATAGAAAAATTGAGACGTAGAGGATTATAAAGAATTTGAAGATGTAATAAACCGCATGAAAAATAATAAAGCAGCTGGAGAAGACAGAACTTAATGGGAGAGAGACAACAACAACAAAAGAAATAAGTATACAAATTGGTCACCCAAATCTAGAAGAAGGAGACCTTACCCGAGGAATGGAGAACCGCTATCATTTTTCCTCTTCTTAAAGAACGAAATAGAACAAATGCAGCCAGATCTTTGAAAAACCAGAATAATTTAAGTACCTAGGTGCTTCAATAACCAAAAGAAATGAACATGAAAAAGATATAAGGTCCAGCGTAATATTGGGGAATAATTGCTACTTCGGCCCTGCAGCCTCTAAAATCCAAGCTGATCTCGTGAGACCGACTAAACAGGATGAAAATATACTGGACATGTGGAAGAGGAAAATATTTTGGTTCATCAAAGAAAACCAAACGTGGAAAAGAAGAACTAAACGAGAAGTGATCACGCAAAATTTTTTATTAACGATTTTCAATGTTTATGATTACCTTAAAACTTTTGCATGATTTCAAAGCATTCGGTTTTGTAGTTTTAAAGTTAAATTGCAAAATGTTACGACAGATGACAAACAACAGATAGGCAGACAGACGAAAACGGAAGATTTATTTTTTTAAACTGTAGGGGTCATAAAACGTTAAGAAAACATGAAAGGAGTCGTTTGCCAGATGGACCCAATTAATTACAATACTTCTTTAGCTCACGCTCGAGAAGTAAAAGTGCAAATGTTTTTCACTTGTTAATTAGACATATGTATAATTTTCAATCAAAACACCATGTATGTTTCAAAATATCAAATTAATTTTAAATTCTAGCTTTGAGGTCTAACACGTTAGGTGAAACGTTGTTTTAATAATTATTAATAGGAAATGTAAATGGAATTTGAATATCTGCACTTCATGTTCTTGATAATAATAATTAAAGTTACCAAATTTAGCAAGATGATTTTAATCTAAACAATGTGTCGTCCTACTCATCTTCCTACACAAATTCTGGGGTACCTATTCAAGTTTTTCTTGAAGTTTCTTGCAAGTTTAACAGTTTATCTTCCTCCCACGCATCCCAAAGAGGGGATAACACAAAGAATTTTTGTATACCAAAGATTCAAAATTAGACGTTCTTTCAAATCACTTAGGCTTTTAACGCTAATTCGAGACAAAAATTATTATAAAGTTCATTCAGTTTGTTCTTGTATTTTTAAAAAGATGGAAGAGGGGATAAGAGGTATTGACAGGTTGAGTCACTAAGCGCGGGTTCCTCGATATGTTATTAATTAGTAGAAATAGAAAAAAGTCAAAGACCGAAGTTGTACCATTTTGTGAAGACTATACTCTAAAATTATTTTGAACCATACAGAGTGTTCTGTTTTTAAAGCGTAAGACACCGCTTAGTTTTTTAAATAAAACACCTTATATATCTTCACATATTTTGATTGACCTTTTTTAGGCTTATTCCATTTTTCTTGAAATTTTTTAGCAATGGAAAAGTTCACAAAAGAAATCACACTGATGTTATTAGTTCCTGAACGTAAGCTAAGAAAGTCTAGTAATCGAGTCTATCGGACGAATTTCCACTTTTATGTTTTCTCGACTTTTGAAGACCCCTACAGTACGAAAAAAGTAGTCTCCCTTTCCGTCTGTCTACCTAACCGTATTTTAAAATAATTTTAATGTTATATAAAAACATATTTCTATATTTGTAGTATACGAATCCGCTTTCAGTTTTTGCACTAAACGTTAAAATGTTCGCAAAAATAATTGCACGGTATAATAACGTTAATTTATCACCACAGAATAGAAGTCCCCGTGGCTCAGTGGCTCAGCGGCTTTCTCGGCGAACGGGCGACATTCAGTCGTGGGTTCGATACCTTTTTTTTCTTGTACTGGTAATACGCTGTGACTACTTTTCTTCTGTGCTGTGACTAGTATTATCCATGTTGATGACGTCATTACAAATTTTTTATTGCTCAAATTAAGAACCAAGTCACCCAACTTTCTCGAAAATGTGAGAATACGCACGTCTTTACGTAACAGTGATAAAATCAGAATTATAATGTTCATAACCTTTTGTTCGACTGCGGTTTAATTCATAATTTTAGTCCTGTATTTTAAGAAGACAAATTCATTCAAAGCAAATTAATTTCTACGTGATATTCTTTCGATGTATAAACATAAATAAACACTTCAGATTGCTATTGACTAGTGCTGAAGGACACTTTATCCCATTAGTCATGTGCTTTAAATATATTTGATATTGTCCGTACGTCGCAGGGGTTGCGGGGCAGTTATTTGTGTGGTTATCTCAAAAAAATAAAATTTTATAATTCTTTTAAAGAGCTGGACTTGTCGGATTGTACTTATAAAGAACCTCATTTTTAGAAAACGTGTGTCTTTATTTAATTATGATCAAGGAAAAATAATAATCATCTTCAAAATATTTTATTCCAGAATGGTTTAATTAATCAACTCATTCAAATCAAACAAATTTCTACAGGACATTCTTTCGATGCACAAACATAAAGAATCGAAGTTAAGCATGTACACTGATAATAATAATATACTCTTTTCCGTTGGCTATTTGCTTTAAATATATTATATATAATTGAACCAATTTTTTTAAGTGTGTCTTACAATATTTTGGGGAGAGATAAAGAAAAGGTGCGCTTTGTTGTAATATAAATGAGATTAAATTTTCATATACAGAGTATTTATAAAACATGTTTTAATTGTCACAATTTTCAAATATCGAATTTTCAGTTTTTTCAAATAGAACACCCTATATTTTATATTGCATCTTAGTCTGCTAAGAGGCTAATTAATTTGCTGTTTTTTTTATTACTTTTACAAACTAATTTTATATATGGCTCTGTAAATGGTTAACACTATTAGGCAATAAACTTATTATTATTATATCCTATATTTTGTTCTCTTTCTTTTTGCTGAGTTTTCTCCAAAATTAAAGATAGATAGTTAGTTTTTTAAGAGACACATCTACATATTATAAAAATGAGAACAAACAAATAGAGTAAGATACAATAATAAAATACAACTGAAATATCGATATTTGAAAATTGTAAACTTGTAGCCTTTTTAATAATAAAAACTCTGTATATTAAAATTTGATTTAGTTGATACCACAACAAAGCATATACCTTTATGCTCTCTTTAGGTAGTTGAGTGTACCATGATCGATAACAACTTACTAGGTGCTCTAAATTAACGAAACTGTATCACGTGACAACTAACCATATTGACGAAATGACATACGCTAGTTAGGGGTGACTCGTGATATAGGGCACTGTGGTACAATTCTGCTTTCCTCAGGCATTAAATTTTTGTGGATGTGGTTATCTTATTAGTAAAAATCGAGAATAGGAATAAATATAAAATTACGTCTGCCTGAAATAATTAAAAGTTGAATTGAGTTTTAGCTCTTCCGGTAATAATTACCCCACAAAAGTTTCTAATACAAAATTTGAATTTTATTTTAAATACTAAATTACTCAATACGGGAGTTTCCGATTTAAAGAACATTGACCTAAAAATACAGGAAATGAATTTGACTTGGTTAGGACACGACGGGAGAAGAGTTTGATATCGCATTCGTCAACATGCGTCCTGACCTCCCGACTAGTTGCTTTCTGAAAGGTACAAAGGTTCTAGGAATCAAACGTGCATGATGAATATCAACAACCTCCGATTCGCAAAATAAATGCTTCCTCCTTTCGTACAAGCAATCAAAATCATTCTGGGGGCTTCCAATAAGCATTGTTTTTTTTTGCTGTTTCTACTGTATATCTAATTTCTCATAATAATCAGTTTAAATTTGCCACGATGTCAATAACTCGAGACATTATTCATTAAATCCAACTCAAATACTGCTTTTAGACTATTTTTACCCCAAATATTGATTATTCCAAGCTCTTTTTTCTGTGTCTGTTGTTCTTTCTAAGATTGTTTAATTGTGGGTCCGTAAGTGCTCGTTTTTGGGGAATTTTAGGGGAGTTCACCCTCGATAATATTTAAAAAGCGGCAGTGCCGGTGACGGGAACTATAAAAGACATGTGACATCGAAAAATACTTTTGTAATTGATATCCGGAGGGGGATTGGATTATTATTAAAAACAAATCGGGGCGGAAAGATGGCTCGATATGGAGAAGGGACCACGCTAAGGAAATGATGGAAAACAGAACGACTTCGAAATGAATCATAACGGAAGGGTTGACAGGATGAGGGCGGGTAATTGAATAAACCGTCGAAATAGATAAGCTTATCAAATCGCAAATTTTATTATGCGATTGCTGTAGCAATAATTGATTCAATTTATGAAGCAAAAGAAAAGCTCATGGGCACGTGGCCTTGGTTAATTCAATTAAAAATAACGAGATAAATATCAGCGCTTAATGCAACCAGCGACCAGTAATAAGTTGACGACTTTGTTTCGATATTAGAAATTATGTGGTGTGTTTGTACAAAAATAGGTGCCCTGACTCTAAAGCACAACGGAAATGACATCACTATAAATAGCAGATATTTATCAACGGTGGCCATTTTTATATAAATTAGCCTGGCTTGCTTGATGTATGGCAAACTACGAATTTTATGTAGTATGTCAGTTACGTTACCTTAAAGCTTAAAGTTCAAGGTAGTTTTCTGTTCAGGACACTTGGGATGAATTTTGTAAACAATTTCCCAATAATTTTGTGGACTGTACACGTTTCACCAATGTCTCGAAAAGTTGTGTGAGTCAGTTCTGAGAAATTGGAAGTTTAGAAATGATTGTGATAATAATAAAGGAAGATTATCACAACACAGAGATTAACTGTTTTGGCTCTAAAATCGAACTCCTTCGCTACGCTCAAAATTTCCACTTCTACTTTGTAAATTGTTCTTTACGATCTTTTTGTTCAAAAAGTGCGTGACTGATGCTGATTGCTGATCTGCTGAAAGTTTAAAGAGGCCCGTTTACATTGTTCCTATCGGCCAATAAAATTAAACGCCCATCAACGCCTATATTGTTTAAAATGTTCGGTGAATAATTGATACCGGGTAAAGTACCGACCGATTCTGATCAGATCACTCCGTTGGTTTAATGGTTTTGGTGTAATGGCCCTTTTTACAGCTTACCTCTTTGCACTTTATCCCATCATTCATTCATGGCCGTTTTTCGGGCGTTTATGAAATCATTTTATCGCGGCTCAGTTTGGTCCCATAAAATCGATTATGGCGCGATTATTTCAGGTGTGCGACTTCAGCAACAAGAACGGCGTTTTCACGGTATCCTTCTCTTCTAATAAAATCGATTGTTTCACATGATTGATGAGAAATTTCCGTTTCTTTTATTTCTAAATACGTAACATGGCCTTGCACTTTTACACCGTTGGGCTCGGGTGACGTGTGAAAATAAAAAAGCAGAAAAGTGTGAATCGAAAACCCACTCGCTGCAGACATAAAATTTCGTGTGCACGGAGCTGTACAGGACTGACCAGTTCACTAATTGAGATAATTAGAGAAACGTGTCGAACGGACCCTCCATTTCATTTGACAACTTCACATGTGCTACAAATTTATGATTTTAATAGCTTCAATAAATTCTGTTTATACACTTTAGTTAACAAAATGTAATATTCTGCTTTACATAACGTGAAGCTTTACAACTCGTACTGTTTCAGTGCTAATGTACTGCATTAAACTGGAACAATACACCTAACAGAGTCGAAAATTGTGCTGTAATTTCGCGAGAGCGATGTATACTTATTTCACAATGCCGTCCGATTGTTTCGGAAATAACCGAGATGCTAAATTGATTAACTAATAACCCTTTATGGCCAACATTAAATCGAAATTTTACGTATACTTGACAGTAAAATTATCATTGTGAACGTCAATAAACCAGTAAAACGGGCTCATTTAGATTATAGCCTTATTTTCGACGGTTATCTTTGCAACAACCGTTTAACTGGAGGAACTTTCCAAGTTTTATGAAAACAATAATTATAAGAACAAAAATATTGCCTACTCCATGCACTTGTTCCAAAAATTCAAACTTATGCACCAAATGGGACCCATTTTAGTAAGAGGGATAATTATCATTTTTGAGTTAGGTGGAGTATGCATGCAACAGGCGCATACTAATTGGCTCCATTGGTTGATACTGAATCTGGATTAACAGGTACATTGCCTCTTGTTTCGTATACCAATTAGCTCCCGTCTGTTTCACTGATTAACAAAACGAAAAAACATACACGTAATAACCATCATCCCTATATTTTTGTTAGTCTTTTGAGGTTGTGTTATTCTAACCAAATTAAAAAGAAAATGTTGGCGCGATTTAATACTTATAAAACATTTTTATTGTTATGAATTGCTTGCGTAAATGTTGCTTGTAGTCATGTTTGCACTGATAGTCTTTGACGTTACCTACTTTAAGAAAAAGTGTTGTTAAATTGTCGTGTTTTGTCCTAACTCTGAAACACGAGTCGGTTCAAGAGACTGAAGAACTGATCGATGTGCCTTTAGGCTGCGGCCTGCGTTTTTTGTTGCCGGCTAATACACAGGGCATTTCAATGAAACGGAAGCACCCTAAATAAATCGGCCAATTTTTAATTATGAGAAAAAACAAACACAGGTCAATTTTTATTTTTAGGGGGACATATTTTGATGTCAAAGTACAGCCCTGAACTAAAAAATTTTAAATGACAAGGGGATCTAATAACCCTGATTTGAAAGATATTTTGATGCTTTATGCGACTGCATAATTTATTTTGAAGTTTGCTTGACACTAAATTTGTGAAAAAAATCGGTATTTCTTTTTAACGCTAAAAATAAAAAAAATACAAAACGTAACTACGATTCACACTATGATATACATACTACGATAACATTCCGTTTAAATTGACCTACAATAATCGTCATATTGGATAAAATAATTCAATTTGAGTCGTTCAGTGATTACTGAGTGAGGCAGCGCGAGTACATTTCTAGCTTGACGGGCTCCCAGGACATGTCACGATGCTCCCGATGGGGTTTTGAGGAAGAGCTGCTGCTCGAACTCTTCATCTTGGGCTTTTTGGGTACGGCCTGAGTGTAGTTCGAGATGGCTCGTTTGACGGGGTCGCGCACTATGACGAATGAATGGATCAATTTGTGCATTTATTCCGTTTAATTTGTACTACAATAATCATCACACTGGATAAAATAATTCAGTTTGAGTTGTTCATTGATTTCTGAGAATAATTTCTAATTTCACTTTGACATTTGGATTTTGCATGGTTAAGCCAAAGACGCGATCGCCGAACGTCGACAGTGCGACGGAAGATTTTGCGACAAATCGGATTGGGCGCGAATTTCAAAATACGATTTTTAAAACCTTTTTACAATAAATGAGTGCCATGCAACGATTTGAACAAAATACTGGCTGACAGCCCTCTTCGACCTCCACAAAGGCATCACTCAATAATAGCTTTAAAGTGCTCTGGGGAGATATTATAAAATAAAAACCATTTGCCATGTTAATTCCCTATGTCCAGACTTGGACCCTGTATAAGAATAACTCCAAGGACGGTCAAGCTGGATGCGTAAAAGTTCTGTGCACCTCTTGAGAGTGACGCAGATTTAATTCGGCAGACAATTTATCAATTATGTGATGAAAAAATAATACCAACTTTAGATATTTTATATCAAAGACTGAAAATACAGAGTCTAATATCCTGTTTGGAGACCACGCTTAGGAGATTTCTTAAGAAAATTGGTTTTTGTTATAAAACGATTAATAAAAAGTTGTTATCATGGAGTCTGAGAGAATTCGTAAGTGGCGGTATGAATATTTAACCAGCATCGAAAAATACAAGTCTGAGAAAAGATGAAACGTGGTTTGATGCACACGACGTCGAAAAAAAGGATGGACGGACAATTCATGAAAATGTGTTGTTGATATGCTCCGGCAAGAGAATACCGAATTAATATATTAAATGCCAAAAATATAAAACAAGCAACAGTGGAATACCACGAGAACATGTCGCCGACAGGATTCGAAGATTGGTTTACTAAAAATAGTTCCACATTTACTAGCAAATAGTATTATAGTTATGGATAATGCAGCATACCATTCCCAATGGCAAAGAAAAACCAAATATAGCTAGTACGAAAGCCGAAATAGTAGAATTTATATACCAAGAAGGCATATTTTTTGAAGAAACATGATGTAGAATTTGTGAAGTAGGCCCTGACAGCACTGAGAGGTAGGTAATCGTCCGAATGGAAGGTAATCTAAAACTCATTTCATTGTTTTTCATGGCAAGTTGCATTATCAAATTATCATACAATCTACTATAAACTTTTTTTTATGGCAAATCCCATTTACATTTTACAACATAATATACTTCTGCACTTGTAGTTTATGAATCCGCCTTGATTTTCATCACAATTACTTTATATTTTTTTTTTTGTAATATTGGCCAACGAATTCCTGATGGATGTGTGGATTTCTACGTGCCCTACCAAATTTGAGCTTTGTTCACGTTCGTTCGAATCCCATTCTCTTTGGTCTTTTTTTTTTCGAACATATGAATATGTTGAGTGTTTGGCTTTAGGAAGGAGGAAGGTCCTGTCTAAATAACTTTAGGGCCAGTTCATTATTGTTGTCACTGAGCCCAGCCGTCGAACTGCTACTTTCATATTTTCCTGAGGTTTTGGTCAGTTTCGGCCCAAAATAAGATTTTCGGCTGAAATTTGGTTTCGGCAGAATACGGACCGAAACTACGACCGGAGAGAAAGTTGGTCATTTCTTAGTCTGAAACTAGGTTTTCCGCAGTTTTAGCTGCGCATGCGTACGCATTTAAAAAATCTAATTTAGTCAAATAAATAACTACTTTTATTGTTCTTACACAGAATCTACTACAACTAAAGGGAAACAAAGGGAAATTTCGGTTTCGGATGTAAAAACTAGTTTCGGTTGAACACCAAATCCAAGACATCTCGAATATAAAAAAATCCAAAGTAAATAGGTCACTTTTCTTTCACCAGCGTAACTTTCAAAGTTTTATTGACGTTTAAATGTCATTAATTCTCTTGTTAATTTATACGTATTCAACTGAGTCCAGTTTACACAACTAAATTTATTGGAAAAGTCCTTTCAAGAGGTGTCCTATTTTATATTGGCACCACTATGTCTCCTCAACTGCTTGACCGATTGTTGTCAAATTTTATAGGTTGGTATTTTAGTAATATTGTATAGATTGTAAAAACTAACCAAAATTTGTTTGATCATCTCCACCAAGAATTTGATGACGTCATCTTAAAATTTTGCATGGTAAATACTATTTAAATTTAATAAAATAACATGTTTTTGCACTTGTGGTTTATGAATCTGCCTTGATTAAAAAAATTCAAATTGTACAACAACAACCTTTCATAATAATATAAGTAGACCGCAAAACCAAGAACATTAGTTGGTTGGGTTCGGTTCCCTCATGAGCCATTGTTTTTTTTTACATTGACCGATATTATTATCTGTTATGATACAAAAAAAAAATGGATATGTCAGGTACGAGGGAAGTTCTGTCTAATAGCATAAAACCAATTTTTTTACTTAAATTTGCTTCCGCATAGAATTCAGGTTTCGATAATAATAAATTTATCTTGAGTGTTCTGATTTATCAACAAAAAAAAGAAATGTGTCAGACTACTAGACAATTTTGCAACTAAAAATTGATTTTAATGAATTTTGTCTTTAGTCCCAAAAATATCACTTTTTAGACAGATACTATTAACTAATATCAAATCCTTTATTTGAGTATTCATTCTTATTAAAATATGTACTGTAATACAACACAACACCACACAAAGGTTGTCAATGCGTTTCGTCAACCACGTTGGCATTTTCTTGACAAAACTAAAAACTGGTTTAAAATCATTTAAACAAGACTTCGCTTCCACTTGAAGTCAAATATTTAAACAAAATCAATAGATTATATATAAGATTCGAACTCACGTTAGTTTTGTAAAGAAAATTCCAACGTGGTTGGCGAAACGCGTCAACGGTTTGTGTGTTTTCAGTGTTGTGAGGCAATAAAAGTGAGTGTTATCCGGCACCGAGTAATCAGAAAAGATTTCTGCTCTGTAATACTTGGTTGTTTCTTAGAAAACAAAGATCTACAAAATGAAACTTTCTGTAATTATTAGAAATTAATCTTTTTTTCTTTCTAATCTGATTTTTGTGGTGACTAGAAGTCTACCTTTCAGATTTTTCTGGCATGAACAGCTTTTTCACAATTTTTATATTCAGAGAATTACAGAAATAAAGTATTTACGCGAAATAAATCATTAACATCTTTACAAGTGTATAATTAGCTTCAATTCAATTAGCCAGACATCATTTCATGTAATTCGTTGACATGATCACATTGTTATCAAAAATTTATTCGAATCTACAGAGAAAAACTAATTTGCAGATTTAGTATCAGCATCTCCGCCTTAGTAAAGTCCTATTCTTTTTGTTGATAAATTTTGTTTGTAGACAAGTTTCATGAAGATCCGGGCCTGTAGAATAACCGACCAGGTCACCAGGTCTCACGTTACTGGATTTTGAATACCTTAATTCAGTGGTTTACATAACAATGAAGCGACGTATCCGCTTGAGAGAACTACTCTCTGGAAGGCTCTCGAGAGCGGTTCTCTCAAGTCTTTGAGAGTTCGGCGAATCTGGTGGAGATCCAAGATTGACTTTCAAGTGTGTCGATTTAAGAGAACCGCTCTTGAGATCGTATTTTTCTCAAATATGCATGTAACTTTATTCCATAATTTTTGAAAAAAAAATAGAGACAGAATCATTTGGGAGTGTCAGCAAATTGGATGGAAGTCAGTGGAGTTCATTCTGGGCCCTTTATAAAATTAAAGCTAATAAACTAGAGCGGTGTTACATGTCCAATTCATGTTTAGTAAAACGTCATACAAGTTTTTAAAGTTTAAACATGAAAGAATTTAAATGAATTTTTACATAAATGGAAGAATAAACCCAAGGTAATTTATGAAGCCAGACAGAGTATTAAAATATGTTTTAAATGAGAGATCATTCAACCTCTCTTGCCAATTAAAATTTTTGACTTGAGGGCTGACGTCTGTATTTTGCTACTTTTGGAACAACAAAACATTGTCTGCATATTATAACTGTATAGACTTGTTATTTATTTATAAACTTTTGCTCTAATACATGCTACAAACTTATTTTGATGTTTGTTTTATTTTACATTACATGAAACTGTTGGGATATTATAACATGTATAAACAAAATTTATGAACAAGTATGAAAAAACTAGCACTTTGAAACGAATAGGTATAATTTAAATTAACGTAAATACAAAGAGTTAGATCCACTGTTGGTACTTATTTAAGCATTATTGTTAATAATATATAATTAAAAGTATCATAGCAAAGTAAGGCAACGCTGGAAGCATTATATTTTGACCTATTCCATGCCTTTGACACCAATGTGTTAAAATTAACTCTGATTACGAGAATTATATATCCATGGTGTTTGGCAAGAAGGTATCCATGCACAGATTATTGATTATTTTTAACAACGATTTAGTTGTATTAATTAATTTTATTTGTAAACGATGTCTAGGTAATTATTTTGGAGATGAGACGTTATAAACCAAAGCTAGTAATGGGTCTTCTTAATAACGGAAAAATCATAGTCCACTTATTTTAACTGAAGGAATCTTAAAACGACCACTCTTCTGATAAGATCTGATTGAATCTCCGTAAATCGAGTAATAGTTTTAAATCTTAGGGATTTATTTTGAGCAACTTGTGGCATAACAGGTTCACATCGACTGATTATGCAGTAAATTAGCAAGTTTATGATGATGATTAACCCAGCTAAAAAGAAACTCAGCGTAAGTGGCTAAGTATTTACTCTTTAGGGTTGCATAACTCAGGGATCACGTTTAGAATAACTTAGTGGAAAAATCCTCTTCACGTGGTAATTCGTATAGTACCTTACGATTTTCAAAATAATGCAGCAACTAAACAAAAAATACAATCTGCTACTTGTTTTTGCGCACATGTATCTTATTCTATTGTTCTAGAAAGACTTATCTTTCAATGCAGCTAAAATGATTAATGAATTTAATTAATGGTAAAGCAAAAAAAGATCATTTAAAATTTAGAGCGCCACCTGAAAGATACAGATAAACGTGTGAATGATCCTAGACGCGTTCACCTTGTTCACAAGTACGAACGCTCGGAAACCTGCAACAATTCAGATATTTAGATACCGCTTCTGTCCTACTAACAGTTCATCTGGAGTGAGATTTCTCAGGCGGATGGATTTCAAGAATGCTTCATTACCTTAATGAGATTTCTTCGATATGACAGATCGAGTAGCGCGTTCACTTCGTATGCAGATAATCCTCAAAAGCGTCCGAAATAAAATCATACTAGATGCCCTCCTTCTGGACATCTTAATACCCTTGTTATCTTTGAATCTAGACCGGTCGGTCTCTATAATCTTCGCTTACGCCACGTCGCTCCGGATTGTTCGCTTTTCGAAATTGTTAACTTTTATTTGTCTTAATCGAGAACGCAGCACCGTCGAGACGTTATTACGGAACTTGGTCGAAATTCTTGCTCGCGGAAAAGCTCCAGTAAATCGCCAGCAAAGTGGTTTTATTAACTTGTTGCTTGTGGTATGGAGGGTACTTAGGAAATTTGGACGTCTCGAGGAGATTAGTCCCGATAAAATGTCAGGTAGTAGTGAATGATAAGGGTTACTGTAGAATTGCCGAATACTTTTCGCTTGTCTGAACAATTAGTTTACGCTCTTCTCTGCTTGGGAGCCGTTTCTTTAGCAGCGATCACAAAATTGAGGTTTTTTTGTGACACCTTATTATGTAATTGGCTTAAATTGAAATCTGAGAGGGAATTAATCAACCAATCTGTAAGTAAGTGGGACAGTACAGTTTGAGGCTAAAATGATGTCTTTCTTAATTACCGTTCATTAAAACAGATGGCCAATTATAATCAACATTAATTGACACTTCTTAGCAAAGTGAGGACATTTCTTAAATCACTCGCCTCTTGTTTATCACAGTTATTAGTCGCGAGCTTCTCTAACAAGTAGATTTTTTATTTTTCTGTTTCTCTTATACTAATAAACCATGTCAAAGTAGACAGAGACATGCTTGTATAAAAAGAACGTCTTTTGTTTTCGCGTTCAGACTCGACTCTCTGTGTTTCCTCAGGTCTTATTCCTATTTAGAGAATAAAATTAGTGTTAGTTATTTGAAAAATGTTAAATCATTGTCAGTTGTTTCATCCGAGATTTATAAGTCTTTCTATTATTTTCTAAACGATTCTTATGTTAATCGAAACCGACTTTTCATGTCTTATGTTAATTAGTTTCGATGTGTTTATTTTATCTAAACATGGTTTTTTATATGTATTCGTTTTGTTTTGTGTTTCATGAAAAGCGTTAACAACCCGACTGGCACATTCGTTACAATATAAGACAAAAGATTTATAGTACTGATTTTAATAAATTTGTGCTATTGACTTTTTTTAGGAATCTCTATTTTTTTTTTCATTTCTTACGTGTTTTTTTTCTAGTACAATGTTTTGCAAACTTTTACTATTATAAGTCCTCTATAATTCATACAGGAACTTTTTACAAATTTAGTATTAAACGCTGAATTTGAGACACATTTACAAAGTTATAAGATTAATAGAAAAACTAACAATCTACAAATTTATACAGTTAAAATTAATAAATATCTGGTAAAATGTGGGTATGAATTATGATTCATTATTATTTTTATCAGTATTCGTTTTATATAATTATTACTGTTGCAGATTTTAGTCTAGAAACATATTAACTTGAAGGAAAAGACATTCACGTAAACAACTCGAAGATTATAATAAACTTTTTGTGACCAAGTCAATTGAACCAGACTTTTGAGACTTACAATGAGCCTAGAAGTTTTAACAAGTGAAAATGCAGCAACGCTGATTTTTTTAAACTCATATTTTTTAAAAGGAGATGTGTTCGAAATTTTGGTTTTCGCTATGTCTGAAATTGTAAACCAAATCTGTGAACTGGGATATACAATTTTTCATGTAAACAAAACTTCCCTGGCTCCTGAAGTACAATCAATCAAATCCAATTTCTTATGCATGAATAAACCACAAGTTTAAACTTAAAATTTACTCGTATTTTGGCATTTAGATGGAATTTATACAACAAAATCTTAAGATTACATCATCAAGTTTTTGGGGGCATAAACGGATAAATTTTGAACAATTTACCAAACTCATGATTACCTATTAATGTAAATAATTTTAAGGTAATAATTAATTGTTAATTAATTAATTAATTATTACCTTAGAAAAGGCTTTGCAGTTTGTTTCCTAGGTTAAATTGTCAAGTGGTGTTACACAATTTTGATCTTTTTCCAAATCTAAAAAAATCTAAATGTCTAAGATACAAACTAAAGGCGAAATCATAAACCAAGTACAAAAATGATGTTATCTAAAAAAAGTTATATGTCATTTTGTTGGATCATAATTTTTAATAGTCTAATAAATGCAGCAGAACTGTTGAGATATGTATGCAGTTGTTGAATCTATACTTCTAACTTATATTATAAAGCTGCAGAGTTTGTTTGGTTGAACGCGCTAATCTCAGAAACTACTAGTTCGAATTCAAAAAATCTGTTTGTGTTGAATAGTCCATTTATCGAGGAAGGCTATAGGCTACATAACATCACGGTACGATCAATAGGAGCGGAACAGCAATAAAAAATATCGGAAAAACAGGAAAAGTATTCCTCCTTTGACAGCTTCCGTTGCTTACCCTACTTAAACGGTTAAAGTTACGTAAAAAGCATGTATGATGAAATTGTTCCCCTTCAAAAGTACTAAAAAAAAAAATTACTGGACAGCATATGTCTACTTTTAAGGTCGACGCAGTATATATAACCTTTTTTATGGAAATGAAATTTGTTCTAAAATAATCTAATATAAAATTCTCCTGTCACAGTGTTTGTAACCAAGCTTCTCCGAAACGGCTTTACCGATTTTTATGAAATTTGTTGTGTATATTCGGTAGGTCTGAGAATAGGTCGTAGACTATTTTTTATATCCCTAACTGATAAGGGTGGTCCACCAAAATTTTTTTTTTATTTTTTGGACAAAATTTTTTATTTTTATATTTTTAAGATTTACCATCACCCTTCTACCACCAACTCCCATTTTTTAATAACGATATGAGTATCTTTACTTTCATCCACGGATGCGCAATAGGGTTGCAAGATGGCTATTGAATATAATCATTGTCGTACGATAAATTTTGATGTACAATCTATAATTTAATTTAATTATATTTGAAGGGTGCACGGGATTAACGATCAAAAATATCGACAAAAATGAATTTTAAAGTTTGAAACCCAATAGATTTAAAACAACACAACCATTTAGTATTATTGTTTAATATGAAATTTATTAATTAATAATAACACACAACGAGTGGACAAACAAACTTAGTAATTAACTTAAACAAAAATAAATATATAATTCTGGAAAAAGTGTATTATGTGTATTATCTTCCTAAGGATACCATATGTTAAGCCCTTCTTTATGCTGACTGTGATTGTTTTTTGATTGATTTTAATTTATACTACTGTAGTATTTAGCATTTCTTACAAGATGGTAGTCTTATCTCAATTTGATAAAAAAAGGGACTTTGATCGTTATTCCCGTGTACTCTTCATTTATATGTATTTATTTTAATTTAATTTTTTATTTAACTACCAAAATATTCACTAGAAATACCAAAGCAACGTTTGCCGGGTCGGCTAGTTAAATATAAAGGTTGTTTACCAACTCCATCGCTTCAGTACCCCAAAGCTCTAACAGGTTATGGGCCCAGGACACATATAGTCTGAGCGGCGAGTATGTGGATCAACATTCGCACAGTGAATAAAACGATTCAGAAGTGCGGGTAAAAAATTAAATTTATTTCTGCGTTTATTTGCCTTCTTTGTTTGCGAATTTATACATCATGCGTCAATAGTGAATAGTTCTTTAATAAAATAACGATCACTCGCTAAATTAATAAATTTTAAAGTTTGGTTTTGCGAAATTTTTTCAGGGTGGTCGATTTTTTTTTTTGCCGGTCAGTGTATTTTAAATGGAATAAGTTATAAATACTGCTCTGGCATTTGGAAATATTTACTTGTTACTTTAGTTTTTAAATTACACATTGTACTTTATTGTTTTTTTATACAATATTATATTTATTTATCATATTTCTATATGAAAAATAAATAAAAAAAGTATATTTTATAAAATACAACAATTGACGATACATGGATATTTACTTTAATTAACCCAATCATCATCATTAATCATCATTTTGTCAAAAAATACAACTTCAACATATTTTTGGTTTTTGTTATTTTTTAAAAGCAAATTAACGACTTCGCCGCGTATACGTATTTAATTTATATAAATTGACAACGCAGAGTTAAAACTCCAACCGTGCGTCCCTGGGTCGACGCACTCTTTTTTTTCAAAATAGAAATAACGGATTCGCCTTTAAAATTTAAGGTCAGTTTACAATTCTACGTGCATTAGAACTGAAAACTAACTGAAAATAAAATCAGTCAACATAAGATAGTATATCAAAAAATTCTAAATAAGTAATTTGATATTATGACACAAAATTATAAGTTTATTAAGTAAACTACATAAATAAATATAGCAATAAAACAACTAATACTTTGGCATGGGCCCATTAGCTTCTACAACTTTAGCCAATCGTCTAGACATCGAAAACCATAGATTTTTATTGTAGTTTTTAGGTAATGTATACCACATGTCCGTAATGTACACCAAGAGATCATCCTTACTAAAAACTAAAGGCTGGCGCCGCAGTTTTTTTACCAACAGGCCCCACATATTCTCAATAGGATTGAGGTCTGGGCTTCGACTGGACCCATCCTGAACGTTTACATCATAATTTTTGAACCACGCTGCTACTATATGAGCAGTATGAATTGGGCAGTTGTCCTGTTGGAATATAAATTCATCATTTGGGAAGACCCTTCTAACCGATGGCAGCATGACATTTTCGAGAATCTGCTTGTACACATGGCTGTTTAATTGCTCTTCTATATGGAGCATGACACCGGGACTGCTTACAGAAATCCATTCCTAAATATTTGCCGAAAAACGTATGTTTTGCTCAGTGGTGGCAACGTATCGCTCGTTGTAGCAGGTATTTCGAGGCCTATCGACTCTTACGCAACCGTTGCCAGACGACTGAAAAACTTTTTCGTCTAAAAAAACAACTCTGTTTCAAAAACCTTGTCTCAAGGTAAATGCTTCAGTGCAAATCCTATCCTAGGCCTAAGAAGCATTTTTTTTGGTAGCGACATGATTCGCGGTTCTGACACTGCAACATCAAAAGTATTATATTGTTACGAAATAAACCCATACGCCGCCCCGCTACGACGCCTATGGGTTCTAGTATGTACGGCGATGATAAGTGACTCATCGTCGGTGACGGCGGCAGGGCGACGTTCGTTAAAGAAAAGCGTGGAAGCGGAAGTCGCGATGGGTATTCCAGAAAGACCTCGACTGCGGAACTTCTAGATGGGAAGTATGGCTTTAAATAGAAGTCGGTTCAGTCATGAAAGAGTCCAGCCCAATTGCACCGGAATTATTTTGTACATAATCGGTGTGCAGTTAGTCGTGTAAATTTGAATTAGTAAGAAAAAAATTGTTGAGTTTACCCACGTCGATTTTAAATTACCGATAATAATCATAACAATATCATCGTCCTTCGCCATGTATGCCGACGATATTAAATTATACAATAGTTGTGATAAATTTCCTGCATTAATAAAAGAGCTATAAGCTATATACTTAAAGAAAACTTTCCTACTGCAATGAGACAAAAATTTTTAGCAAACAACGGTTTTCATGATTGACTGAAATGCACTACCCAAAGAAGTTAATATTTAAATCAAAATATAATGCTTATTGCTCCAGATTCTTTATTAATGATAATGATAATAAAAAGACCATGTTTAAAAAGTAAACAGTATTATGATTCTCTTTTGGTACACTGCATGTAATATAGAATTCCTAGTGGAACTGAGCAGCTACGACTTAAGTTTTATCTAAACACGGCAAAAGTGACAAAATTCAAGTTAAAAATGCAACTTTTCCTCAAACGACTATCAACGTATTTAATTTTTCCAAACACTCGTAGAAAAAAAAACTCCGCAACCACTTTTCCTAGCTCGCGGAATTTCATAAAGCTCTGTTGCTAGTTAGAACGTAATGTCCGCCAGTATCTCACTTCCAGCTTTCAAGCTCTTGTACGTGTAGCGAGTTTCACACAACGAACATCCCACATTTTGTGAAACTTTCATTAAATAAAAACGGCAATACCCATACTCGAGCGACTGTTAATAAATTGCTGGTCCAAGTAGCAGGTAGATGGAGCGCGTTCGTACTTGGTAACGAGATTACAGACTTAATTACAACTGATTCCATTAGCATGGGGCGCAGTTTTCTGTGTTACAAATTTACATTACAGCGAATAAACGCGAAACCAGCTGACTTTTTCGATGAGGCGTCTCGCAATTAGAAGTCGGGTACGCGATTTTTGAAATTACAATACCCGACAAGTTATAACAGTAGAAGCATAAATTTGTCCAAAAAAACACAATGGTATCACCTTATCTACCAAAATTTGCGCGAGTTCTAGACGACGTTCTCCCGCAAATGCTGCTTTTAATAATATATTAGTGTGATTTTCCACGTACACCCTCCTTGCCGCGAAAAAGATTGGTAATAAAATATACTTTTTTCATTTAAGGGCGAGAAATCTTTATTGTGCTGAATGGGAAATCGCTGATTTTGTGTGTGCGTGTGAATATCAATTTTCCGAAATTGCGCACATCGGAGAAAATTTAATGCGGCAATTATTGAAGACGTTTCTGTTTTTTTAATGTAGGATCAGCGGCTTGTGCATAATAAATTTTAAAGTACAAATAAAAGATTCGAATAATTTTTTGGACATAATTAGGGGTCATTATTTCTTTTAAATTTGCGGAATTATTTATTATAATGTAGAAAACGTTGATGTTTTTTTTCTCTACAGCGACAAATGAATTTAAATTTGGTCGATGTCGGTTTTTTCAGATTTTTATTTTTTTTTAAGAAGGTATTAAATTAAGATCAGCGTCGTGTCGGTGACTGGCGGAAATTAAAAAAGTTAATCCTTTTTAAAATTCTTGGCAACTTGTTAGCCGAAGTTGTCGTATTTATTGTACATACAGGGTGTTTCTAGGGTCATCACAAACAATACTCATGGAAATGTACATAATACACTCCTAAATAGGAAATCTTTCAAATCTCTAAGCTAGGTAGCTCCTTTAAAAAATAGGGTGTTGGTTCGAGAGTAACGCACCCTATTAAAAATAATTGTTAGATAAATATAAAAGCTCTTACAACCCTAGAAACGGTTTTATTTCAGAATCACATCTTCTATGCTGCATTATTTAAACCTAACTTAATTTCGAAAAGCGATCGTTCTTGTCAAAATGGTGGTTAAAGTTTTTATAAAATTAATAAATAGTGTTAAAAAAGGCTTGTTTAGCAAAACAGATTGAATTCGTGTCGAAAACCGTTATTCCGTGGTAGCTAACAAAACAAGTACGCAACCGCCTCTGGTAAATAGAAAAAAGTGGTAGCTATCTGGAATACCGATAATATTATAGGTATTCGACCCGTAAACTTTTCCCATTCATAACATTATCAGGGAAAACTAACAGCGATTTGTGTTATGAGAGGTTGGCAATAAACGGATATCTGTAGCACACTTCGGTTGCAGAGTCGACATAAAATTTTATTATTGGAATCATTAAAGTTAGATGTAATATATAAAACCGGCCTGTGTGCATTAAATGATAAAATATTAGTCTTCCTATACACCTAAATAAATTATAACAGTGGGAATTCTTTTAACAGCTTATATTTTTAATGGATGGATCACCAGAGGCGAATTAATTTAGTCCTCGGTAATTTGTCTTAAATTATTCAACATAAAACTGTCCCAACTAATTAATTTCGTATAACTTTATTATTTAATGCTCCGGCTTTTCGTAGCAACAACTACCTTCCTTTGATAGATCGACAAAGTACTTAGACTTAAATGCAGTTAATTTCGGAAGAAGCCGTACGTCCCTTAGTTTGTTAATTGTTGTAGTTAAGTAGCTTTTAATACCATCAGACAATATGATTTATAATTGCGCTTTGCATGTAACATAAAGGACTCCTATTTCATACGGGTGCATCTCCACTTTAACTGCAAGATAATCCCTCAAGCGAGTTTTTAATTTAAATAACGAGTCTCTAACCATATGCAGCGGTTAGTTTTTGGTCGCCGCAAATACATCCCATTTGTAGATTGTATCAGAATTCGGAGTCTGAGCAAACATCAGAGAATTCTTAGGAAATCTTCAAAGAAGAGTTTTATCCTACCTCAAGGCGATGCTTAGTGATGTTAAAAATAACGGACTTGCGATAGCTTCCGGGATAAAAACAAAATACAATACCGCAACATATTATTCGTCGACCACAAATAATAGTATGAAGAAAAATAAAAGGAAAAACGTCGGGTCCGTGCAGGTAGAACTAAATGCGTATTGTTCCTGTATTTGCTCACTTTTTATTTGTAGTCGAGCTTCATGTTGCAGTTTCTCGTGAAATACGGTTCCAATGTTTACACCCTTTAGGGCTACAGGTGTGCAGTTTCGATACTGTGGATTTATTTGTTTTCGGTACATACCTATCAATATGCACTAGAGGCAACATGTCAACATTTTTCTAACTTACACCACAGAGGAATTATTAGCATAATAAGGGCAATATTTTTGAAATGGATATTTTAAAGCTTTTAACTCTCGATGTCCTCATTCTCCAACCGCAGTTAAAAAAATGGTTCCTTCAAATACAAAAAGTGTCATACACATACAAAATAAGTACAATGCGCACAGTATGATCCTAATGTAACCCAATAAAAAAAATATTGTTACAAATTTCAAATACCGATATTTGAATTTTTTCGAATAGATCACCAGGTATTTTATTACTGCATCTTATTATATTTTTGTTCTCTTTCTTGGAAGAATGAGAAAAAAACAGTAACAAAATACAGGATCTTCTATTTAAAAAAACTCAAAATCAATATCTGAAAATTCGAACTTCTAAATGTTAGGAATCGACATAAAAATTTGAATATCACAAAATTAAAAACACTAAGAAAAAGAGAAACCTGAACCTAAGTATCTTAGACAAGTATAACATACGCTAAACATTTATATGCCCAAAAAATCTGTCGTATATTTTACTCTTTATCCGGTCTTCGAAAACTAACCAAGCGTATCCCAAATTAACGGAGACGTGAATCTCGCCATGAAAGATGACAAACGATGACTGAATGAGTATTAAAATTATTAACTTAAATTAATTACGACACAGTATCAAGAATTTTAAACAACAATAATTTACATGATGTTAAATTAAGCCACACTTAATCAAGAATTTTAAATGACAAAGAATTCCCATACGTTTACTTAATGTGTTAATTCGGGTAGCTGATTAAATCAAAATGCATTAACAGATTTCCTAGTGAATCGAAACTTCGCATCACATACAAACAAAAAAAAACATATATTTAATAGGATCAAAATCACAGTAAGCTGATCTAGGAAACTCTGCGCTCTAGAGCGGGGCTGTGGAGAATAAATGTTCGAATTCAAGACGCCAAAATATTATTAAACCTGCAAGAAAATAATAAGAAGTGAAACAAACTATTAAACCATGAGGCTAAAGAAAATTTCTTCCGAGATGGATTATCCTTTAAGATCAGTTTAAATGCCAGAAATGAACTATTATAAAACTTTAGTGAGAAGTCATGAAATGTGTTATTATGTAACACTTAACTAAAAAAAAATCCTAACATGAATTGTGAAATTACAAACGAAAATAACACGACGTGATGACAACATCATCAAAATTAAAAACAATTATTACTATTTTCTGACACTACAAACTAAATTTTCACCAGCAGTGAGGGCGCCAATTATCTAAGCTGTCAACCCTAACTAAAAATCTTTGCACAGAAAATGGGATTCTGGACAATGGCAACGGACTTGACAAGAATATGAAAAATAGAAAAAACAAAACAAAAAAATACTCAGATAAAAAGGTGACGAAAAATAGGCTTACCGGAACATACAATAGGAGAAACATGTACCAGGAAGCACAATGAAATAAATCTTTAAGGAAATAGCGAATTACAAATGCGACATTTTAGCTCTGAATGAAACGAAAATACAGGATGTTAATAAATGATTTACATCTATTTGACTTTCTGCTAACTTAATTAATATGCCAATTAGTTGTCAAACTTTGAAACAAATTTCAACATAAATATAACTACAGAAGAAACACATAAAAAGAACAAATTGTAGCATTGTAGCGCTTGAACAAAAGATATGAAACGGAAGTTAGAAAGATACTGTAGGTGAGCAGAGAAAAACGTTGTGCCTGGGTGGGATTCGAACCCCACGCCTCTCACTCCCCGCGCAAGTATCCTAACCACTAGCCCACGAGGCCACTTGTCTTTCTCTGATTACCGCCGTGTTATTGTGCCGTCACAAGACTAAAACTAATAAGAGAAGGAGAAAACGTAGAAACAATGTCGGGAGAAATGATAAAGTCCATAAAAGAAGCAGCAAGTAACATAAAATGAATAACTACAGACAAAACAAAAGAAATTCAAGAACTATGCCGAGATAAAAAAGTAAATACAATATGAATAATTGTTGGAATTGGAAACAATTATAAAAACAAAGAAAAAGGGAATTTAGAGAAGAGCATAAAACAACTTTGGAAAAGTGAAGGAACTAAGACATCGCTTATAAATCAAGGAAATTAACATCAAATGAACAGAAATTACAAAATGAATGAAAAGAATACTTGCAAAAGTAACGACGAGGGGCAAGAAATATAATCAGATATAATAAAACTCAGTCAAAAGAACAAAGAGACGAAGACTTTAAAAAACAACAAAAGCGGAGACAGAGATGAGCTAGCAGTTGGTTTAAATATGGAGGAGTAGGCCCTGTAGAGATAATACACCAGTAATAATAATAATGGGTAGAGGAAAAAATGCCGAAAGAATTATCCCGAAGTAATAAATAATTTTCCCAATTCATAAAAAGGACAAATCAAGCAAACTTGTGAGATTAGTGAAACTAACGTTACAAAACTCAATAAACATGATAAGAACAAAAACATATAGCAGAAAAATTTGAAGTCAGAGTGAACTAAAACAGGGAGACCCGGTTTTGCTATTCAGTTTAGCTTTAATAGAACAGGACTCTCCTTTTCCACAAAAATCACCAGTGTTTCACAAGCAAGCATAGTGACAGTCAACAGAAGGTCTGCGCTTTGAATAATGTATATATTTTTAACTATATAACACTGTCAAGAAACATGAAAATTAATACAACTGGTCATTCTATATGTGTGTGAAACAGGGATTTTAAATAAAAATAAAGAGAAGTTATTTGCAGCATGGAAAAGAAAGGTACTAACGAAGAATTATGGAGGAAAGGATTTGGATAATAAATAGATAAGACGAAAAAAACTAGAATTACAAGATTTGTTTGAATGCTCAAAAATCAGTGGAGTAGCCAATAATTAAAGTTTAAAGAGTATATATGTGCTTTGGGCCACATAATGAGTCTTCCACGGGACAAAATACCCAAATGTATACTGAAGAGTGAAATAGGAGGAAGAAAGCGTAAAGGAAATCCCATCACCAAGTGGAAAAACAAGTGGAAGAAGATGGAAAACTTAAGATTAAAATAAATTTGACTCACAAGTATCCTGCCAGGTACCAGTATTTTAGGAATGAAGGAGTGTTTGCTGCAAGGGATTTCCTGTGCTTCACAGGAATTGCCGTTACAACCAAGCGTCGCGTCGTTTCAGAAGACGAGTTGGACTTCCATAATTTTTTTCTTATGTAATTTTTTTCAAAATGATGTGATTTTTATCGACTACAATTACACAGGAGCTGTTCATTTAGCCGTATAAATTTTTATTTTCAACTATATCTATTTGCCTGGCAATTTGAGGAAAAAACTGAGGTCAAAATCTCAAGATCCCGCAGGGCCCAAAAGGCAAATTGTTTGAATTTGTAAAACGAACATGTATCCCACTATAAATGAATAAGTGTAATTCAGTGAGAAAATTTCATGACAACACATGTGAAAAATACAAAATTCAAAGCAACATTTTTAATCAAATACAAAAATAACGTCTTCAGCAAAAAAAAACAAATATTGAAAACACAATTAGGTACTATAAAATTATTTTAAGACTTGAAAAGGAATTGTTAACATATTACTTTGAGTTACTGATATACTAGAGGATCCCTCGTATCCTAAATTTGATATTAAATTTTTGTGACGTGTATAATCAAGTCAAAAACAAGGGCCAATTGCAGAAGAGTTTAAATGTCCTGTAATTTTTATAAGTTCCTGGTCACACTCTAGCTTTAGATAATTGAGTTATTATTGGAATGATTTGTGACTCTACTCGCTTTGATATCAAGTCCAATTAGCTTTGCCGAATTTTGGATCCATTTTGAAATTATATGTATTTATACCAAGTACCACGTTCTTGTACTAGTCTTATCGAGAACGGATTGGGAGTTAGAAATAGATGATCTGTTGTTATATTTTTGAGTTTGTTAATAAATCGGACAATAAATTTCATCTTCTTCATAAAAATGCTAAATAGTGTTTTTCGTAGATCTTGTGTTTTTTCGAACGGTACTAATTACTTCTTCTGTAATATTTTCACGGAAAACATTACCAAAATGACCCGTTTTAACTTTAGGGACATAATAGTTTCTTCCTTTCTATCCGATTGCAACCTGTCAAGTTTTTACATTGAAGTGAAATTATCGGTATAATGCTCTTTTACTTTTGATAAATTTGAATTTTTGACATTTGCCCCATTCGAAGAGATAAGAAATAATTTTGTGACCCAATAATCTAAAATTATTTTGATTATGCATTACACATTTAGCATGGGACTATTAACATTTCGCAAACAATATCCTATAAAAATTTTCGTTCATAGACTTGAAAAAAAAACGTTGTTAATTTTAAACGTTGCGTTTCAGAAAATATGTTTTTACAGCAGAGGTTGAACGTGGATTTAGTTACATATAGATTGTAAATAACTATCTGTTCGATTATCAGAAAAAACAAATAGAAGCTTAAAGGCATGTCATCAAACTCCAGATGTTCCATTTTCGCTGCTTATAAAGTTATGTGCCACAAGGAAACATTCAGCCGCCTCCGGCCTTGCAACAATGTGCTACTTTCGTTGCGTATCAACACGAGGCGATAAACCACCTAATTCCAAGTTGTTGCGAAATAACAAGAGTTGCCCTTTTTCAAGTCGATATTTCCCGTTTCGTCTTTCTTCCGAGGAATGCGAAGAAACTAAAATGAACTTGTTTGGAATTCGGCGTATACTTTAATATTCCAGTGCATTGCCGATAATTTGTTTAGCAACTTCCCACTTAATTAAATTGAATAATACTTGAAATAACTCTAAGCCGTTTATTCGTCTCGAGATATTTTCTATCTAAATTTTAAAACCAATTTAGACTGGATGCATCAAAGCCGTTCGAGTTTACAAGCATACTTACAGAAACCGCGAGTTATATCAAATTAAATGGGAAGTAGCGGCACAAGAACGTCTCTTATTGCTGTTGTGAATCACCGCCAGCGTAATTGACAATAAAATTAATAGGTTTCGAGTAATGACATGGGTGGTGTTAAAATCTTTTTAATGGAGAGCACACCTCAAACGGTCGAGTAACTTTGTTACAGTTCATAACTGTACCGTTATGAGGCGCACAAATAAATCATTAACGAGGAACACGAACTAATCACCATCTCAAAGAATTAGTTGAAGCATAGGCGGGCAGCAGGTTGGGCGGCGTTTGCAAACAATTTCATTAAAAAAAAATTAAGATGTTCGCAACCCACAGATTTTTCGACTAACTTCAATTAGTTAACCACACAGGACACCTATTTATTAAAGATAATTTAAAGTTTTCGTTATTTAGTAAGGTTAAACCTATGTTGTTTTGATGCACATAAATTACCTTATTTTTGTTTTTGTTCCTAGTTGGCTCTTTCTTAAATCCATTTGCATTTTAATTTTGAAAATAAACAGCAATTTGACTGCGGGCTAATAAATGCGATATTGCGTCACTGTTCAAAAAACAAACGTGTCCTAAATCAACCTAACAAGTCTAACACTCGCGGAATTAACAGGTTCGGAAACTTCATTCGGGAACGGCTGGTTCCCTGTTGGTCGCATCGCACTAGCATTCTTGTTGCAAATTAACTACTCTTTCATGAAAGTTTACTTGTTACGAAAATATCTGCATAATAGAAAGGCATACGCTTCCTTCCAAATTTTTGAAACAACAATAACCCTACTGAATAACCCAAAACTTCATTATTTAGAGTTATTTTGTTATCTGGGCATTTCTTGTTTTTAAATAAGTACTAATAAAATTTACAGTTTAAAATCGGAAGGTGCACATTTGTAAGAGATCTCTAAGCAAGACCGTTGTTGGACACCAACAGAGTAATCATATTTTATTAGTATACAAAAAAAATTAGTCTAAAGTCATTCGCACCTGAAGACAAATATTCAAACAAATTCAATGTCTTACAAAAAAAAAAAAATATCGACAAGGATGGGGTTGAACTAACACGAGCAGAGCTCAAGGTCTCTAGGAAATCCACACGTCCATCGGCAGTCGTTATGCAAGTAGTCCAAATATCGACTATGCGCACAAAAATTTTTGTAAAGTAGGTAAGTAATTGTGATAAAAATCAAGGCCGACTCGTAAACCACAAATATAGTAGATGTTATATGTTATAAAGTGTAATACAAAAAAAAAGAATTTACGTCAATTAATTGTTGGTGGAGATGATTAGATACATTTTTGGTTAGTTAATACACTATTCTTATTATTTGTATTGCAGTGCATCTATCCAAATTGATATATGTGTCCTTGCAAAAATGTTGAGCACCTTTTTTGTATCTATTTTATCACTGCATACTTATCTTTATTTTGACTTATGGGGGTTCTTACAAAAAAACATGAAATTCGCAAAATCAAATTTTATAAGTTTTCAAAAAAACTAGGAATGTTTTATTCTACTGCAGGGGCGAAGGAATAATAATAAGCGAGGGGAATAATAGGTAATAAAATTCCTTCAGTTAACTTATTGACTAAAAAAACAAAGAATTATATACAGGGCTGACTGCGAAATAAGTGCAAATATTTTAACCACGGCATCCCCCACCCTAGTAGTGCCGAAATATAGAGAAAATAAATTAAAAATCGAATGGGGCAAAACCCCCATGAACCACCCTCGATACGAAGGCACTGAGCCACCTTGTAAACAGAGTTGGAAAAACGTTAGAATAAAAACGACCTAAACACTTTCAGTTTCAATTGAAAGTAAAACCGACTTTTTGCTGCTTATCATTCGTTCATTCATTTACTCATTCATCGTTAAAGGTCAGTGTGAAAGTTTTTTGGTAATTTTGATTCTGACGGATGTTTGGTCCTTGTCACAACGATTTTACATTGTTTATTGGAACAGAAATAAGAGCAACTTAGAATGCTACTACCTTTTTACAAGAAATGTTGAAAATGTTGTCCTTCACTAGCAATTCAAGCGTCAGGGCGTCGCAAGAGGTTTGTTGGTAAGTAAAAAACACCATAGTAGCGGCTGCCACTTTCACTTGTTGAAGCTCTTCGATTATTTCTGGACACTGTTGATTTCCACAAACGAATTGTTTCATCCAACCAATACACTTTTCTCGAAAACCGTCTCTTGAAATCGTACTTGTTGACGACTATGTGAAGTTCCATCGGACAAAAAGTGAGTTACACAACGTGGACAATCAGTGGACTCCAAACCGTGCACTTTGTCAACATGGTATGATTGTGACCGTGTGCTTTTAATGTAGGATACACTACAAGCTGCGAAAATCCAATTTCTTCTTTCTGTCCCATCACGACCACGATCGGGAGTTTGAGGTTGAAGGTACCATGATTATCTCCGAAATCTGTACCACTGACGTAAATGTTCGTGCACATGGAATCGCGCGATTTGGAAAGCGTTCGATCCACAATTCGCGGGCCAAACTTGAGTTCCCATCCGCCACCCCATACAGCATTACCATGTCGGCACGCTCTGAATTTGTAAAATTCACCATTGTCAAACACAACCGAACACACCCAGCTACGGCAAGTAACTGATGCACTACTGTCCTTATCGTCTTTTTGCACTAGTTTTTTGGTTCTTAAACTTCGTCGCTGTGTGCCATTCATTGTAGTAATGATGTAGGTCAAGAAACACTACCAGCGGCGTGTGTAACAATTTATATGTAATTTGAAATAATTTTTTCTCGACACTGCTAACACTTAGGACCGTGAATTTTATACAGTGACATACTCGTATCGTGAGCTATTACCCATTTTTTTTTTTGCACATATTTCGCAGTCAGGCTGTATAGTACTTGCTAAGATAAGACTGATTTTGGCAAATTGCATATTCTTTAAGAAAATAGAGGGTGGGTGGGCGGGGCTAGTATTTCATAAGTTAAGCAAATAGTAAAACAATAATATACGATAAGCGTTTTATTTTTTTACTTTTTTCACATCCTCCCACTTGACAAAAGAACAAAACTAGCCCCGGCCACCCACCCTGTCTCTGTTTCAGTGATTAATTTTAATGGATCTGTAAGAAATTAATGATTTTATATTGACCAGAAAAAAAATTAGTCGTTAGAATGAAAAGGGGGTGGGTGGGTGGAGTTAGTAGCTATTTGATAAGATAGTGCTGATTTTGCACTTGTGACATTTTGGACCATTTTTCAACTATTTTCTAAAATTACCTAATGACATTTTTATGTAGATTTCGATATCAAAATCGCTAAATATACAATTTTTGCAGTTAAAAAACGACATTTTTATTAATTTTTATTTGACAAAATGTATACAACTACTTTAAAAATGTATTTTGTGGTTTTTATAGGTATTTTCACAGAAACGTTCAAAATTTGTTTGTTTATTTGAGACAATAGAGAAGCCAGGGCAAATCAGGTCACATTAGGTCAACTCAGGTCAAGTGCATGATACATATAAGAAATAAATTTTATGACAAATAGTATAACAAAAAAAAGATTAGATTTTTTTTCTTCTTTTTTCATTGGACTATTCTAGGTTCCATTATTAGTTTCCAATCTCACTGGACAGAAGAACATAAGTAGCCCCGCCCACCCACCTTGTCTCCTTTTCAGTGATTAATTTTATCCTATCTAAATGAAATGAATGATCTTACACTGAACAGAGATAAAATTATTCGTATATTATATATTATTAGGAGTATATTATATTATTATATCTTATTTATCTATCAGAGCAGGTACGTGGAAACAAAAATGGGATAAATCAAGAATCGAAAATTTCTGTAAAATTTAATTCCAAAAGGAATTTATCCGGACCGGGAAAGCAGGCAGGCGTTTAAATAAAAAAAAGTGTGTCAAAGAAGTAGCAATTCGACCGGCCAGTAAAATGTTTAAAACAGATTATGAACAGAATCAAGCACTAAATAAAATAGTTTATAAACAATTAATAATATGCAAACGTTATTTTTGCCCCTGCACGAAAAATCAAAAAGAAAAAATTGTCTGAACATACGCACATAAGGAAAAGAGTCCATAAAAAATAAAATAAAATACTTACACAATATGTACCAAGATATCAAAAAAATTTTATAAAACAAAAATAAGACAAAATTCCCGGTCAAAATAGTTTTCATAAAGGATAAAAAAAAATGTTAAAAAAACAACACCCAATTTACCATTAATGCAAAATTCTACCCTTTAGGCTTCTTTTTCTGCTACAATTAAGCGAATCCCCTCATCTTCATTTACGAACCCACTGTAACAAAAAACCTATGAAATTTTTGTGTGCACAAAGAAAAATAAGGTATAAGATAATATCAACTTTACAAATATTAATTTTTTTAATAAAGGTGCAATTCAACATTACACTAGTTTAATAAATAGGCCAGATTTAAAAAATAACAATCCGAAAAACTTTTGAAATCTCAATATAAATTCTAAGCAAAATTTTACATTTACATTACGCGATTCTTGGTGAAGATGAAAATCTAAGTATATAACAGATTCAAAATATACCCAAAAAGAGTTTCGGAGAATATTTGCCTAAAAATTTTCTAATAAACAGATAGACGGAAACGGAACATCGATATTTTCACACCATAAACTGGGAATTGTCCAGAAAATAAGAAATGAAAGTTTAATAAAACTAACTCTGCTGCACTAAGTTTGGCATTTAAGAATATTGTAAAGATAATTTAACCGAAACTTCAATAAACACTTCCCAATAAAATTGAAGACCACTGTTTAAAAAAAAATGATCGTCTGAAACGTTTTGCTGATTTTTAGTGAGCATCTTTTAGTTGCAGTAAACTATGTCCCAAATACAAAAATGTTTTCAAAACAATTCGGAAAATTAAAAAAACAATAACGATAATTGCAATCAATAATATTTCTAGTATTTACTAAGTCGTTAAATAACAACGATTTGTATAACACAACTAATTCTCCCTCAACATCCGTAATTTTATATCAATTAAGTAATAAAGAACTGAAGAAATAAGGCACAATACATTGAATAATAGACCGATGTGTAAAGCCTAATAGCAACACTTACCCTTTAAATCTTGATTTCCTTTCCTTCCGCGCGGACTTGCAGGATCCTTACTCATGGGCACATCACAACATTCACCTTTCACTTTAAGCCCGAAACCAAATTATTTTTAACAAAATTAAACCACTAAGACTAATTTACACACCGCATACGCTCTGAATAAAGTCAAACCGACAGAACTCTGCGTAACCTGAAAAACGAACAAAAAATTCTCGCCCATACCTTATCTTATCAGACATTTTTTGCACAGTTTTTTCATCGACGCATCGCATAGTAAATGAATCTTAATTCAAATACTGCAACACTATTCATTAGCAGAACATAATTTTCACACTGTGTGGATAAATAAGAAATTACGAATGTTACCCACCATTCGGCAAAATCAAATTAGAAAACTCGACTAAATACGTCTTTCTAAAATATTTTATTTTCAGACAGTTAATGACACATCACAGAATTGAAATTTTTTTACCATTTCTGCCAAAATACCCATGTAAAATACATTCATACGGGGTCAAAGGCCGGAAGATTAAACATTCGCTGTACACTATAGAAAAATTCTTCAACGCAGTCTAATAGAATTATAATTTAAAAGTATTTTCACACGTAGAATGTTCCGTTTAACTTATACAATTAAGCTGTATGTTGACTTTCGGAGCGTAAGTTAGAAAAATATTGTAGTGGAATCTATTTGGCTACTTTTTACCGACGTTTCATGATCATAACCCCCAGAATATAAAAAAATTGGTTGAACTTCATTTCCCTTTGAAAAATAATGAAATTTGATTTTGGGCTTTTTGAATGATTCAAGAAATACTATTGCTATTAGTGTTACTTCATGTGTGTCAAAGCTCCCCAAAAAATTATAACGTCATACTGTGTTATTGATAAAATGTCGTTGGTCTGAGTATTTGTTCGACACGTGGAAGCGTACTTGGGTAATTTCAATAGAACTAAACATTATTCTACAATTACCCACTTCCCTCACACCTGACACACGAACGCAAACAAACTTCGCATTTCGTTAAAATTCCAAACGGCGAAATCGGTTTTTGTGTTGGTTTTATCCGAGTATAATCCTGGCGTATTTGGTGCACACTACGGTATAAAAGTGGAAAAACTCGCGTCGAATGATTTATCAACGGACAAATCGGTTCCGGCCGTTCGCCGCCACCTTTGTCACCTGTTGAATCCTCCAAAAATCTCATTGTGCTTTGTCATACATAATTCATGTTCCTTTACTCTTACACTCATTTTAGATGTTTTTAAATTTACGACTGAATAACGCTTTCTCGTAAATCTGTCTTAATATTTTTTTATATATTCAGCATCGTCAGAAAATGAATATTTTGTCCGGAAAATTTACGACAAGTACGAAACTAATCGAACACCGTTACCTATTATTTATTCGAATATCTGGTTTCGTTGCACCACTACACCTGCCGCGTTTATATAATTTTATAGTTATAGTAAGTGCCTGCCACTGTGTCTAAAGTTACTGCTTCTGATTGAGGAACTCGTAAAAGTTATTTAATGCTGTTACGGCTATGAATTTACTCGTGGAACACATCATAATTGAGATAAATTTATGACGCTCGTCTTCCATATTTCAAAGCACTGGCAGAAATACGTTCTAGTAATGTCTGCCATAAATACCCTTTTTCATGACCAACAATTTGTTGAATTATAATTACTATCAATGCCCCGTCGGTTCGAAACTTATCACCGCCGTAACATTACTCCGACATGCAACTATATTAAGACGTAATTGCTGTTTTTCTTGTCCCTTTCATATAAAAGTGCTAAACCAATCATCGTTGCACACTATTACGCAGCATGAAATCTTGCCGCAGACAATTATTACTTTCTTGGGGATTCTTTGCGGGAACGATATTTCAACTAAATGCGCTCCAGGTTAAAAATAAAAACAGAGGTTACGTACTCTCTTCTGCAACTTGGAAGGAAATTGTAATTTAAATTGTGATGACAAATATCGTTTCTCAGCTTTAATAAAAAATTACGTTTGTTTTATTTTTACATTCACAGACACGTACCCATAGATAAAAACGGCTTGGTTATCTACTAATTTCTAGCACTTTATTGTATCGACATCAATACTAAAAACGGTGACATTTTTAAAAGTCGTTTCTTATTTAATCAATAATACAAACTATGTACTTCAATTATGAAGTTTTTTGAGACATCCTCCATAAACAATCCTAAAAATATGAGTACCCATGTAACTCCTTTTGCACTTTTTCAAGATTATAACAATGTTTTTCGTTTTTGGGAAGACATACAATGTTTGTGTCATAAAAAATAGTTACTACCGAGGAAATTCTCCGCAAAAAAAGCAATTTTAATAACAGATTTGACCAAAATTTTTATCATTACGATACATACATTTCACTCATATAAGTACTTGTCCCTACGAACGAGGCTTCTGTAAAACATTTCATCCAAATCACTGAATTAAAAGCTTCCTAAAACTACGAATTACTAAGGTAAACTTAGGAGTGCCATCAAAACGACTTTTATTATCATTGATTTGATGAACATTTGGAAATTTAATTATACCAACAAGAGCTGCATTATGTTAATTAGTAATCACGATAATTAATCATTTGTGACATCAAAGCTCCAGTGCAAATATATGGCTTTCGGCAACAAATTTAACGACATCATTGACGGAATATTGCCGAAGGCTCCCCTAAAATAACCATAAGTGAGACACTTACACCCAAAATCGTAAAAAAATTATTTATGTTTATTTTTGTACAAAGTGTAGCTTCTTTTCATGATCAAATAATTTTTACGATTTTGGTTCATTTTAATAATACAGCAACCACAGATTATTATTTTATTTGTATTGAATATTGCATATTTCCTTGGGCAACTTGCCACTTTCATGTTTTCGCGACGTTTCATAACTCCTAGAGTACGAAAAAAGAAGTCTGCTGTTTCTTTCTGTCTATCGTGTATCGTCTGTGTTAATATTTATTAGGCAGAAAATTACCGAAACTACTCGACCGATTATTGTCAAATTTTCTGGATATATTAGGAATATCATGTCGATAGATGCTAAAACTCTAACCAAAATTTGGCAAATTGTCCCCACCAACAATAATTTAATGACGTCCACTCATTATATTACTTAATTAACGTTATCTAAATTGATGGAACAATATACTCCTGTACTTGTAGTTTACGAATCTACCTTGATTTTATTTATTTATTATTATTTTATTTGTTTATTATTTAATCCGTCTTTTTCTTTAGTTACATAGTACGAAGCACTATACGTAATAACAATTTTTTACTGAGAAATCTTTGATAATATTTATTTGGCACTTTGCTAAAAATTAAAAAAAATATATTATTGTGCAGAATTATTTTAAGATATGTTATAATTAGAACTCATAATTCCTTACACCGGTATTTATAACATTGTCAAAAACACGAAGTATAATTTAACTGTCAAGCTGACGTTAAAGTAGAGACCAGGAGCTAGTGAACACCAATTTTCCATTTCCAAAAGTGTTTATTGGAAGCTCTTAATGAACTGCTCAGGATTACAATGGCGATGATTTAATAAAATGTGTCCAAACAAGTCTGACCGATTCATAGGACCTCTGTTCCTTTCAGACAGGCAATCGGAGGAAAAGGTCAGGTTCATAATTTAACATTAATAAACGAATGTAGCGTAATAGTTTAAATGTGTTTTTATACATGAAAATGTCGAGATACCTACGAAAAAATTTAACCAAAATTAAATCATTAATAACAGCTACAGAATGAAATATTAGGATAAAATATAATAAAATGATCGGTAAGCTTTAAAAAATTACAATATTTGAAACATCGCTAAGGGTATGTGGAACGACAAAATACCCAAATAAAAAGTAATTAACCCCATGGGGGAACGAAGATATCAAAAAGCTAATGAAACAAAAAAGGTAACATATAAAATTCAGGGAGAAATTAAAGAATCGGAGCGAAAATTTGGTAGAAGTTTGGTGATGGGAAACTCTCAAATAGTGTTCAAAACCTTGGAAGAGACGAAAATCCAAGGGAACACGTAAGTTTATTAAGAAAAAACATGAAACAATCTTAACAAACCCGACAGAAATTAAAGAGAGATGGTTTGAATATTTTAATGAACTTTTGGACGAACACGATAACATAAATAAAAGGTACAGTATAATAACTCACAAGACAAACGCTAGAAAAGAAGCGAATATTACTTATGAGAAAGCGGAAAATCACTGGTACCACTTAAAATAGTAAGTCGACAGGAGAGGATGGGATTAAATCGGAGATGTTTAAGTATATGGGAGAAGAGGAATCAGGTGTTTGTACAAAATAATAAAAAAACTATGGAATTGTAAAAAGTTGCCAAAGGAAACTTGCGGCAAAAGTACAAAAAAATGGATTAAAGGTGTTATGTAGTAATAACAGGAATTTCCTTATTAAATGTAGCGGGTAAGGTGTATGAGACAGATTAAGGGACCAAATAGAAGAAAAAGCTGGATTTCGACCAGGAAAAGGGACGCAAGACTGCCAACACCATACTTACGTTAAAATTAACTAAAACGTTCCTCTTTTATTCCCTGCCACTAGCTACAAACCTAAATACGGACAAAAGCTAAATGATTATGTATCTATTTTGTCAGTTCTTTTCGGCTAATCGCGCGCGAGGGTTAAAATCAAAAGAACGGGGGCTGACGTCCGCTGGGACGAACAGTAACATGCAGAGTCCAATTCGGTACTTATTACAGTACGGTGTTGGTGAGGGCACCTATACTTCCACCCGATTCTCGCTCTTCCAAAAAAAAATTCCTCCACCCTTCCTCCCTGCTGCTCTTCACACATCCAAAGACTAAATTTCCGCGTTTCCGGTGGCACGTCGGCGCGGCGCGGTTGGTGCGAAAAATAACCCTTGCCAACTACACCATTCATAATGGTTGTCAGACGTAAAGGCTCTAAAATCAGCAATTCCGAAAAAATAAATTTGGCTCGAAGTTGACAAATTGATACTCACGAAAGTCACCTACCTTTTTCTGACGGCTCTGAAGATAGTAGTACTGTTACGGACCATGCGCCTAATTTCGCCCCAACACGATACCACTTTAGGTGTTTATTCAAGAAGAGTTTCACGACCACGACCCAAATTTGCTCTTAGTACCTGGTTTTATCTCGGTACTATGGTATCCTACTGGAAGTTGACCGAAGTACATTTATCACTATCAGCATTCCACGGAAATACTAAACAAAGTTGTAAACAAATCTGGAACCGGAACAATGGTATTAGATCAGATGGCAATGAAATAAATTTTAAAAGATTTTATATACACGGATGATATGTTAGTTATCCTAGTGCCAAAGAACTATAGAATGCGATCCTAAGGTCGAATACTGTTATGAAAGAATATGATATGAAGATAAACCTAACAAAAACAGAAGTGATGGTGATATCAAAAAAACAGGAAATTGTAAGTATATTCATCTTGGGATGGATGAAGCCAAAACAATCAGGGAGAGAGAGGGCAGGACCAACTATATGCTGTCCTCTTTCAACCTGAAACTTAAGGAGAAAGAGGCGACGACTCAGGAAATGCAGACCCCTATTGAAGAGGCAGAAACCCCAGGAGATGAAGACTCTACCGGTGGGGACGGGCCCGCCTGAGACATAACTCGCGTGTCTCCTAAGACAGGTAAGAAATTTTTGGCTGCAGCAGATAAATTTCATCCAGATTAATCTGCACCATTGTCACAAAGCAACGACTGTTTTGTGTCGTCGGCTAGACAAGATGCAGAACACTATAGCAATAATCCAAGAAACATGGATAGTAAATGGCATTGTCGTTTCAGGTATCACAATAGAATCTCCAAGGACATGTATTTACATTCCCAGGAATATTAAAGCCGTCCTCCTACCTCAGGTCAGCTCAAGGGATGTGACTGCGGTAAACGTTAAATGTAACATAGGAAGAGGCGAAGAGCAACTGGTAATAGCATCAGGGTACTTACCACAGGGAGCACATAAACCATACCCTACATGGAAGACGGCGAACTTGGTAAACCTCTGTGACACCGGAAATATAAACCTCATCATCGGTATCGATGCAAATGCCCACTGTCTATGTGGAAGCGAAGATACCAATCAAACAGGAAGAACACTGGCTGAGTATCTTTTGGGAACAAATCTAGAGATTCTCAATCGAGGTTGCGAACCAACTTTCGTAACATCGCGTAGTCAGTCAGTAATAGATATTACACTGGCTGCATGGGATATCTCACAATATATAATGGAATGTATACGTTCAAATGTATAGACATAGAGACAAAGACGGACAGGAACCCTAGGCTGACGAACTGGACTTTAAACAACGAAGAACTGGAAGACTGACTGGGAACCTCCGTACAGTTGATACCAATAAAATATAAATCGACAGAAGACAGTGAAAACTTTGACCATTATAACGAATCTCTAATGTCAGCCCTTGAGAAAAGTTGCCCCCTAAAGAAGGAAGGCCTGGGCAAAGGTACACCACGGTGGAACCGGAAGGCTCAACCTACTTCAATCGGGGCTTAGAAAACTTTACACACACTAAGAAAACTGAAGACTGGGAAGCCTATAAAGAGCTCCGGAAAGAGTTAAAGAAAGAATTAAGGAAAAGGAAACGGGAAACGTGGAGATCCTTCTGCAGAAGATAACTTCTACTGCTTCGGCCGCAAGGCTGAAGAGAGTTTTCTCAAAGGACTACGCACATCAACCAAGTTTCCTAAAGAAAGAAAATGGCACCTTTACTGCAGAAAGTTTGCTGCAGACTATGTTTCCAGGCAGTACAAGGACTACCTCCCACTCCAAAAGGGATGTAACAGGTACTCAATTTTCCTCGGAGGACAGAGTGGGAGATGGAAAACAAACTCTCCACTTCAGGAATGTTCTTGGATATTGAAGGAGCGTTCGATAAAACGACCTTCAAAAGCATAGGACTAGCCCTAAAGACCACGACTTTAACGCCACCTTGAGTAGGTGGGTGACCAGTATGGTGAGGAATAGGAAAGTACTGATTAATATAAATGGCACTGAGATCGAGGCTGTTGTAGACAGGGAATGTCCTCAGGGAGGAGTACTCTCTCCTGTACTGTGGGATACTGTTGTAAAAGAATAAAACCTTCTTTACAAGATTTTATTTAAATAATGGGTGACAAGTACGACGTAGTACATCAAGAACTCTACATAAGTGCCCTGTATCGTGCGTCATTATCTTCTGTCATGCGCGTCTCTGCGTCCTCTGCGTACTCTCGACCTTTATCGAGATGCCAACGTTAAGTGGTATCAGAATTAGTCTTACAGTGTCGTTGACAACCTGATACGACGTCTCATTGCCTCAATGATCTTGGCTACGCAGATGATCTAGTCATTTTGTGGACTTAATTCAGGGGTTAAATGAAGGCGATCGCGACCTTTGCTTGGACTTTTGCGAAGAGTTGACGTTACTTTAATTTTCTAAATAAGATTGTCTTTTCCGATGAAGCTATCCGAAATAACACTCAGTGGACTCAAGAACATCGTTCTTAGCATTGCAAAAAATTAAATGAGTCTGATACGTCCCTATTTTTTTTTTTAGATTTGCGTCGTTCTGGCTGTGTCCAAACCATGAAAATGGTGATATGCCCAACCAAATACTGTGGTTCCAATAAAACCGGGTACCTCCGCATTTTGGCCCGAAAGTTAGAGATTTTTGACAACATTTTTTAAGTAAAGTGGACAGGGCGACGTGGGACATTTGAATGGCCACCTCGTTCAGCAGATTTAATGCCCCTTGATTTTCTTATAGGGGTATTTAAAACAAAAGGTCTACATTAACAGACCAGTTAACCTGGACAATCTCAACAACCGAATTCGAACACAAATGGCCAATATCACCTTAAATACCACTGAACGAGCGATATAAAAAGCTTTTTTTTACATACGTGTTGGTTTTTGCCAAATGATTGATGAATGACAGTTTGAACATTTACGATAATTTTGTTCTTGTTTTACTGTAATATTTCGGTTAAGATTGTGTTACTAAATTAAATTTTTGTTTTTCCCAAACAAATGCCCATCTAAGGTATCCATTTTTTTACGAATATTTGACTAATAGAAGATATATCAGAATCCGAGAGAAAAAGTTGGTGTTACCATTTAAAAACTAGTTGATGACGTCCCTGTGCAAAAATGGCTTGTTACTAACAATGTCATTAAAGGAATTATGAATTTTGTGCGAAACTTTATCACCATTTATCAAAAAAATGTAGTATAAAAATGTATCTCTGACTGTTGGCACCCGCAAATTACACTATCGGTTTGCCAGTAAAACCAGAGTAATAAACGTACACATAAACACTCGTATTCTACAGTGGTATGCGTCAAGCCTAATCGTATAAAACAGCCTACGTCACAAGCGCAGTCATGGTTTGATTTCTGAGTTATGCAACAGATGGGCGTCCCAGTATCTCTCTGTTTACACAACCTAATTTCCATGTCAGCGCAAACGCGAATCATTTGTTAGCGATCTCACTAATTATGGTGTAATAGCCTCAGGTGCATCCGGCCATCGAGGTGGTCTGCACGTCGTTGGATCGCCGTCACGAAAACTGAACCTGAAGATATCACGGCGATGAAACGCCTGCCCGTAAATGTTATTATTATCAGTCCTGTTGAAAATCGAAAAACCCCACTTGAGCAGTAGCTGTCACGTGGTACGTTTCAATTATGCATTCACATGCGGTCGTTTTCAAAAATTCTAACTTTCCCAAAGGTAACCACGAGCGACCTTGACGTTTTCGATCGGATAATAACCGTAGAACAGCTATGAACTTGTTCTTGACCATGCTACGGCGATGCAGGACGGTATCATTAGCAAATCAAAAATCGTGAGATAATTTGAATGTCAACAAGTAGTTAAAATCATTATTGGTATTTCGACCACCCATAACGCTGCAGATACACTTGCAGGGCAGTGATTTCACTAAACATGCACACCTTGTTAGAGGGAAGTAGATGTATGTACCATGTAGGTACATGAGAAGAAGATATCGCTAACAGGTTTCATCTTCACACGGCGTATAATCTCACAGTTAAAGATAAATATCTACGAATTAGTTCACTGAAAGAGTTTTTAGCGTTAAGAGGTCCATTTCTCAGAATTACTGAAATTCCAATAATTTTCCTTCCATCGGAATATTTTCTCACAACACACGAATTAACCTGTCATTGTTTTGCATTCATCAATTAAATTAGAACAATTACAATAAATATCACAAAATCGTAGGCGATATTATTTTTTATATAACTTTATATACATATATAAAATAAATTACTAGCAAAATTTTTATTTTCATGAAACAATTTTGAAATTCTCGACTGATAACCAAAAACTTACCTGCTGTAATAAGGTAATTTTGACTAATGCACTATTATGCATCTGTATCTTGTATTTTAGATCTTTCAGAATACAAAAATGCAAATGTCTGCCTTCCGTCTACTGCCGACAGTTTTTCTGTCGTTTGTCGCCAGGTCATTATCTATTAGCAATTTTCCATAAAAAACAGCTTTCCGAACTATTCAACTGCTTATTCTTAAATTTTGTTAATATTTTAAGAGAATCATGCAAATGGTAAAACACTAATCACAGTTTCCTGTTCACCCCTGCAAAAAATTGGTCAAAAGTTATTTAGACAGAACTTCCCTCGCCACTGAGTGTACAGGCGAACTAATACACATTTTTTTGAAATATTGTAAAATTAAATTTTGGGAACTTTTTTTTTATGATAAACCTTATAATTTAAAATAAAAATAGTGTGGACTGTTAAAATACATGTATGCGTCATTAACAGTCTAACAAAGACCCATGTGTATATCAGTTTGAATAGATGCAGTGCAATGCTAATAATAGTACTACTGTATATTCAAATTTTAGTAAAATGAGATGAGCCGAGTCCCTCATCCATTCCTTTTTTTGGAGTCACCCTGTTTAAATAATTCTAAAAAATATGAATGCATTGATTTACCACAAATATAAATTCATAATATTTTCATATTTATTTTACGAGCAGATAAATTTTGGAAGGGGATAAACGTATAAGTTTTGATCAACGATATACCCTTTTACATATAACCTTAAAATGCTTGCGATATTTCAGAGCATTCGGTTTTACAGTTGCAAAGTTAAATTATAAAATGTTGTTATAAAATTATGATTTTTTTCCAAAAATGTGGACATCCAGAGTAAAAACTCAAACGGATTCATAAATCATAAGGAGTATATTACTTTATAAATATTAAATAAAATTTATTCAATTTTGACATGTAAACAAACGTTTATTTTGCCGTCAGTAGGCCACTAAAGCTTTGGTTTATCCGGTAGCACCATAAAATTTTTAAACCGCTAGCGAAATAAAATTTTTATTTTGCTGTTTTAAAACCATGGTTACCATTTCTGTAATTTTTCCAGTGTCTTGCTGCTCTTTCCATCTGAGGAACTTTTGATACACTTTCTGATCTGGTCTTTTCTGGGAGCAAGTTTTGTCGTTAGAATCTTGCATAATTTTGCAATTTTTCGATAATTTTAGTTTGTTTAAAATAAACAAACACCGTCGCCAGAGTCACATACTACACACACACACACCTGATATTGTACACTAAATTCTATGCATATAAAACTTTTATTTGGTCGCTGTCAATTCTGACGTTTCTCGAGTCTGAACTTTGAATCACCAAATTTTTCACAATTTGGGACTTGAGGTTGTCAAAATTGAATAAAATTTTGTATTACACTCGCGGTTAAAATGAATGTGTAACTAACTCGTGGTCTTAAGGCGCTCGCGGCATACGCCGCTCTCGCCTTAAACTGACCGCTCATTAAACATTCACTTTAACCGCTTGTATAATAAATAACTATTACTGTTGTAAATTTTGGAGATAACGCCATCTGTTTGTTAACGAGGATGATTAGCCAAATTTTGGTTAGTTTTTTACCATCTACACGATAATCCTAAAATACAAATAAAATTAGTAGTTTCGGAAATTATGGATCTAATAAAAATTGACAAAGACGGCCAGACAGTCGACAGACCACGGGAGGTAATCTAGGGGTCATGAAATGTTGAGAAAACAATAAAGTAGCCAATCACCCGATGGACGAGATTACAATACTTCCTTAGCTTAAGCTCGGGAAGTAAAATTGATGATAAAGGTTTTTCGCAATTTTATTTTTAATGTATAGTACATATTATGTGTTCCTTTCACTGTCATTCCTATGCAATTCTATGCAGAGATTAGATGGAAAGCGCATGACAAGTTTTATTAAGAATGGATTTAGAAGGCAAGTAAAATTAACTAAAACGAATTGTTCGTCCTCTGCGGCAAACTGATAACGTAATTTCCAAAAATTGAAAAGTTTGTCTGTATTTCTTGAAGTTTCGGGGACACAATAAGGTTATGATGAGTGTTGCACTAAACGTTTCAAAAACCATGCATTCGTCTCCACCATATTAATAACAACGTTCCAAAAATTGTTAGTTAATTTTTTATTGAAACATAGCACCTGACATGCGTACATTATTGCCTGTGCTTCCACTACGAGGCCACCATAAGGCATCTAAGAAAGTAGTAGTTTTATTAGGGCATGGGTCATTTGCGCACCACGGTCAGAAAAATATGCAGGTGGTTCTAATATCACCGGACAATTGCGCGCAAATTACCTTAGATTTAAGGGATAGTTGCGCGCAACGGTCAAGTCAGGTCACATCATTTGCGCATTATTTCAAGGGTTAATACCATAAACAGTAGCTGCTCGTCGTAGTTTACAGGGGTGTTAGTCACATCAAAATAAATAAGTTATCGGAGAAATAATTTTAAATTCACACTATTACACACCTATTTATTAACCATCAAAAAAACATATAGGGTTCAAAATATTTTTATTGCTCTTAAATTTTCCACCAATAGGTTCATCTTATAAAAGGTAAAACAATTAACTGGGAAATTACTTATTTTTTTAACAAGTCTGCAAGAATGGATCTTCTGATCTTTCTATTCCTGTATTACTAGACTTATTCTGAAACTTATGGAACTGTAAGAGGCTTCTTATCAGTTACGTACCTGCAGGCAATGGCAACACTTATGATCCTCTATTTGCTCGCAAGTGTCCTATGACTTTTTGAAGGTTAAACTAACCATGGCGCGCAAGTGACCAACACCCGAGTTATGATTTTTTTTTCAAGACTCCTCGTTTGCGAAGAAAGTGCATCTTCACTCATACCTTTAAACAGATAGATAAAGCAACACCTAATAAACAGTTTTATTCATTTTTAACGGAGACGAAGGAGTTAAAGTCGTAAATCTCCTATTTTGACAGATGTTCTATACATAACTTTACATATTTTTGGACTTAGCAGTAGTAAAATCATATTGAATCAAATATTCATAAACCAAACAAAATAAATATGTTACAAGTAACTATGAATGTGTTCGCAATTCTTAGTTAAATATGTATATATTTAAAACACAGTTATTAAAAATATTGGAGCCTGTATAAGCAGTTCTAAAAATATGAATCTTACAAAACTTCAGAACATTTGGTTTTACAGCTTCAAAGTTAAATTGTAAAATGGTTTAAAATTGCGATTCTTTTTCCAAATGACCAAAGTTAAACATCAAGACGGATTCATGAACCACATGTGTGTGTTATTTGATAAAATTTCAATAAAATTTGCTATGAAAATTTTTGACATCACGTTGTTGGTAGGGATGATTAGCCACAAATACGTACAAAATTTGACAATTGGTCCAGTAGTTTTCAAGATTATTTGTCCAGTAAAAATCGACAGAGACGACAGACGGAATTTGGGGGTCTACCGTTTAACACTGTAGGGGTCTTTTTTTATATTTTATAAAAATAAAATGTGACGAATTTCAAGCACAGCTAAAAAGAGGACACCACTATGTGTCAAGTCAAAAATTACGACTATGTGTCAAGCCAAAAACTTATAATTTTAAATTTGTATACATATCGTGTACACAAAATTTGTATTGGTTAACGAATTAATAGCTGCAATACAAACTGGTGGTCGCCACAAAATTAAGGCGCTGTTAATGTAGTTAGTGGTGTATAATCAGCATTTATTGTCTGACGTACTCTTACACTCTAATAGTTAAAAAATTAATAACGTGGTCCAGGAATCAGTTATCATCATATCAAGTGTACGAGTACGTCAGCAATTATAAAAGCATTATAAAATGATCATATTAAAAAATTAAACCAAAAGAAATATAATTTGATAAAGTTCATGTGGTTTATATTTACCTATACTTGCTTGATTCTGTTAACACACATGTTGCAAGAAATGCATCAATTATCTTTTTGTCACACCATCGCACTTGAATTAATAATAGAATAGCATTTCATATATTTTTGGACTGCATGGGAGTAATAGATGTCTCGTACTATCGAGATATTCTTTGAAATATGATACTTTATCCTAATCAAGTTAAATTAACTACCAATGAATCGCTAAGTCATACATAATATGTATTTAAGTTGTTTAGTTTGAATTAGCAATGCAACAAAGGCCATAATACTAATTTGTGAGTAAATGTAAGAAGTAGAATTAAATTGCAATTATACAAAAATACTCATATTTTAATATTGCATTGCAGTAATTAAACACCAGTCAAGTTTAATTTGCCATAATGAATTACTTAATTATGACGTAAATTAAACTAATTATATGTAGGTAATTGCACTCAACTGCCGATAAATTAACTACCCTTCGTTATAGTTCATGTAGTTCACGTCATTTAACAGGATTTTAATCCTTATAGTTAATTATTATAACTGTAAATAACTCCCATTTTCCACAAGAAAAGTAAAACTAGACAGCATAGCAACATAACACCTTTTTGTTTTTCTTATGTACTTTTTTGACAATAGTCATAAGAAAGCATTTCCCGCAACTTTTTTTCTAACAATTTTACTTCTTAGACATCACTAAAATGGTTATTATTGAATTAAAAAAATCACATTAATGCCTCATTAATTTGTTACTCCAAACTGAGCACTTAGTCTTTGAAAGATGACCAGTATTTATGCTTATACGTCGATCTGAAAAACGAACAGTTTCAAACTAAATGTTTGCAAAAATTTCTGCCTTTGTTAAAAAATTAATTATAGGAAAGTGTAACAGCGTTATGTTTGTTAATTTAATACATATTATTCTAATTTTTTTTTGTCAAAAACTAAACCAATCCAACAGTTGCATTCCTTGTTGTTTTAAATTTAAAATGACAGACACAATACATCTAATTTTCTAAACTTACTAACTATTGTTTTCCAATACCAGAGTTGTCTCTTTGAAGCCGTAATTTAAGCTCATAGTGATAAGAGATTACTTCATCTAACTTGCATGCTCTTGCGACCTATATTTTACCAGGAAAATTAATTAATTATGCGAGCAAGCATAAATAAATATCTTTAATTCAATAAGCTACGATGAGCATAAAGGACGAACCGTTTCCGAACATCTATAACTAAGTAATGAGGTCTGAACCCAGACAATACAAATTGTACTATTCATAAACATGTCGAAGCCAATATGTGGGTGGAATAGACAACAATATATCATTCTACATGTGGACTAAACTAGTCAGTGATCATATTCTAAGGCCATGTTGCGCATCAGTGCAAAGTAATTCAAATTTAGAAACAGAATTATGACAGTTAAAGAAAATCCATCATTCAAGTTATTCCCAAGAATAGTTTGGTTATAATTTTGTGAAAGAATATGACGGGCTCAGGCATTATTTTAAACTTTCCTTGTTTCGCTCTGGTGAATAGTAGCAGCAACAATAAATCATCGCAGTGTTAAGGAGTGTTGTATGTAATATATTACAGATTAGGTAGCTTGTTTATGACAATTCTGGTAATTTGAAAAGATTTGTCCAGTTTGTCAAACATGTTTCGTGATAAATGAACATGTCTGCACAGGTCTTGTAGATAAAATATTGAAGCTTTCTTGCATGACGCCTTGTTGGAGGCAAAACATGTACTTGAGATAAATTTGGTAGACGTTTAGAAATAAAATTTGACAAAAAACCAAATGAATTTCGTGACTATGATCTTTTTAACAACAAATTTGAGACGTCAGCGTTGTCACCTTTTTTTCACAACCTAAGTTGGAAAAAATGTGATAGGGTTATTTTCGCAGTTTCACACCGTACAACACAAAAAATAGTAAAAATCTATGTATTTAACCCCGCCAAACAACGTTAATTTACATTGTAGCTTTTTATCTGTGGTTAAGTTAAAATTTTAAAAGGGCAGCAGAGGTAGCGTACCAAGTGTAACATTTCGTTCTAATTGAAATTAATCGGATCAGAATGCACGTTTCTCGTCGTGGGAAAATAATAGGACATATCGGGCCGAACAAACGTTCCATTCCATGAAACGCAGCACAACAAACATCCACTGTTATTACGAATTCTGCAACTGACATTTTTCATTCAGTTTAACATATGTGGGATCTGGACAAACACAGCGCATCTTCTCTTTGTGCTACTTTTTTGTACCGACATTCATGTTAACACTGGAACTGTCACGCTGAATCGGCCTGGGATTTATGGGGACGCTGGGGCACTTCCCCAAGGTAACTCTTATCAACAATTATTACGCTCTTTCACAGAAAATATCGCTGCAGTGATCTGCAAACTTAATAATTTATAGGGCTGGAACAAGCATGATAAAATATGAGCGCAGAACTGGGTAGAGTTGAGGGTGTCAGGACCAGTTTTTGGATTTCGCACGGTCGCGTTAATACTGACGTTGTTTCTTATGGTGGATGCATCTTCTTCCAACTCATTGGGGTGAATTGCGACGTGTGGTTATTTAATGCGAAAACATCTCGGCTAAGGAATGATTAAGAGGGTTATATTCTACAGTGGTTTTCTGAAAACCAACAGATGTTAGTTGGAATGATTTATCTGGCGCGTATTTGAATTATAATTTGCTTTATAGTAGAGTCGTTTTCTGTCTCTGGTAGCAAATCTAACTACTGTTAGAAAAAGACGTGACATCAGATACTGCTGTGAATCAAGGGAACTTCTCACTCATTTCTTTTTATGAATTATGTTGTTCAATTATTGTCTGTGAACTAGAAGAACTATGCAACTATGGAACTGGATCGAAGCTTTCTCATTTTTGTAGAACAATCAACGCAAGTACCGATTTTAATTTCAAAAATAAAAAATCGGTGCAAAAAATTTACTCATTCTCTAGGTAATAAATATTAATACAATTAAAGATAGTTTCATTGTATGTATTTTGAAAAATTCATCAAATCGACAGGAACTGTACTTGTTATATTTGGCAGAACTAAAAATTGGAATCAACTAACCTAAATATGAAGGTAAAATAAAAAGTAAAGAGCTTAAGAAGTTTTAAAAGCAAAATTTAGGGCGGCTTTTATATATTTTTATACAACTTTTTCTTTAAATAATAAACACAAATTTTTGTTCGATTTTAAAATACAGTTTATAGATAAAACTTGAACTACTCGTAGATTGTAGTTTTCAAGTATTTATTACCTATAAGTTTATTTTCTTTTAATCATCAGTTTTTTTATCCATTGGATACTTCCACATTTTCACGACGTATAATAATCACTAGAGTATGAAACAATAAGTCCCCCGTTTTTGTCTGTCTGTGTCGAATCTTACTGAATGATAATCTTCAAAACTGCTAAATCGATTGTTGTGAATTTTATACGTATTTTAGGAATATCGTGTAGATGGTAAAAAACTCAAAATTTGTACAATTATCCCCCCAACAATGTGATGTCATTTCAAAATTTTGCATAGTAAATGTTATTTAAATTTTTTTAATTTTTTTAATGGTTTATGAACCTGCCTTGATTTTGATTGCTATTATAATTTTTATTGTTTAATTCTTCTTTAGATAGGCAATACAAAGCTATTTATATTTCAGTTTTGGGATTTTTCAATATTTCTGTTCTTCGAATTTTCCATTTTTGATTTCTGGATTTTTCGATGTGCTGACTTTTTACTTTTTTGATTTTTAAATTTTACATTTCTCAATTTTTTGGTATTTTAATTTTTCAATATTTAAAATTTTAGATTTTTCGATTTCTCGATTTTTCTATCAGCTCTTCCATATTTCAATTTTTCAAATGTTTCGATCCCGGTTTTAGATTTTCTGTTTTTCAATTGCCGTTTTTTCAAATTTTCGATTTTTCAATTTTTAGATTTTAAATTTTAGATTTTTTAATTTTTCAAATGTTACGATTATTTAATCTTTTGATTTTTCGACTTCCTGGTTTTAGATTTTCTGTTTTTCAATTCACATTTAGTCAAATTTTCGATTTTTTAATTTTTCAAATTTTGTTTCATAAACTCTCAATTTTTCGATTTTTCAATTAATCGATTATTTGATTTTCCCATTTCTTGACCTTCGAGTGTTTCGATTTTCCTGTTCTTCAATTCTTTAATTTTTTGATTTTTCAGGTTTTTGATTTTTCAAATTTTCGATTTTTTAAGGTTTCTATTTTTCGACTTCATTTTTTGATTTTTCGATTTTTCAGTTTTTAATTTCAGTTTTAGGATTTTCAATATTTCAATTCTTCGGCTCTTCTACTTTTGACTTCTGGATTTTTCGATGTGTCTACCTTTTTACTTTATCGATTTTTTAATTTTTGGATTTTTAAATTTTAGATTTTTCAATCTTTTGATATTTTAGTTTTCCAATATTTCCAATCTTTCGATTTTTCGACTTCCTGGTTTTAGATTGGCCTATTTCGGTTTCTCAATTTTTCCAGTTTTCCATTTTTACGTTTTTTGATTATTCCGCTTTTCCAATTTTTCAACTTTTAACTTTTTGTTTGTCGATTTCTCTATTTTTCGATTTTTCGGCTTCATCACTTTTCGATTTCTCGTTCTTTTGATCTTTCAATCTCTCAATTTTTCAATTTTTCGAAATTTTAGGTTTTTTGATTTCTCGATTTATCGAGATTTGGATTTTTCGATATTTTGATTGTAAATTTCTCAATTTATAAATTATTTCTCGGTTATTGTTTCGGTTTCTCAGTTGTTCGCTTTTCGACTCCACGATTTCTTGATCATTTAATTTGTCGATTTCTCAGTTTTTCGATTTTCCAGTTTTTCGATGTTTCGATTTTTCAGTTATCCGATGTTTTAAATTTGGGAGTTTCGATTTCTCGATTTTTCGTTATTGGGTTTTTAAATTTTAGATTTTTGAATTTTACATTTTTTCGATTTTCAGTTCTTCGATATTTCGATTTTTCAATGTTTCATTTTAACGATTATTTAAGGTTTCGATTTTTCGATTATTTTAATTTTTCATTTTTTTTCTCACTGTTAATATCATACAGTGTATCGAAAACAACTAAAAAAATTGTCACTAACAACATTTAAAAATTCATACAAAATAGAACAGTGATTCCAAAACATTTTCCCGAAAAAAATCCATTGGGTTATTACGATTTCAACAATATTCTTAGTTTAAGACGTTTTGCTAGTATAAAACACAAATAAAGAATTAATTCTTAGTTAAACAAAATATATAAAATCATCTAAATATGTACCAATATGCAGGTAATCCGTGGACTATCGACTGTAGATCTAAAAAGAAAAAATAGTGTTTTCTTAACAACTTTCAAACACTTTCTAACAGTTTTATTTGATTTTGGTCTTTGTACTGATTTATAGTTGATGTTCTGGTACTTCCTTTAGTCCTTGCAAATCCTTCATATCTCCTACTATTTATTTTGGGAGTATGTTTCTGTTTTTTTTCTATTTTATTTTTTAGTCTATTTCATTTATTTCAGTTATGACTTCAGCTAAACTAAATTCTTGCTATATTCTCTCCTAAAGTCTGGTATGTTTTTATCTTTAGTCGTTTCCTTTCTCCATCTAAAAATATAGACTTTTCAAAACATATAGAATAAGAAATTACAACTATCCGTCTATCGGTTATTTGAAAATTTTTAAATTATTAAACTATGAAACTATAGTATTGATAATTTTGACACTTCGGTGTATTTCAAGATTATGAAGAACAGGACAGTATAAACTAAGCAGAATTTATTTGTTCCTGAAAGAATTATTGACGTCATTTTAAATTGTGTTAAATAAATATAACTTGATGCACATATATTTCAAACTTTATTTGTGAGGGTTCTAAATTATTGGAAATTACTGGAAAAAGAAATTCTAATAAACTTTGCGTACACATGTGTTTTTATTTATTCATTTATTCGTTTATTTATTTATTCATTTATGCATTTATTCATTCATTCATTTGTTCATTTGCTCATTTGTTTAATTGTTCATTTGTTCATTTATTCATTTGTTCATTTGATCGTTTGTTCGTTTGTTCATTTGTTCATTTGTTCAGTTTTTCATTTTCATTTTTTCATTTATTCATTTTTTTATTTTTTCATTTTTTCATTTTTTCATTTTTTCATTTTTTCATTTTTTCATTTTTTCATTTTTTCATTTTTTCATTTTTTCGTTTATTCATTTATTCAATTATTCATTTATTAGTTCAGGAGCGTAAGTTGTAATGGGTCCATCTGCCGAAAGGCTTGTGTCACGTTTTCTCAAAGTTTCATGACATCCAGAGTATAAAAAAATAGGTTCTCCGTTTCCGTCTGCCTGTCGTTCGCCTCGATTTTTATTTGACAGAAACTACTGATAATTTGATGATGTCACCTTCAAATTTTGCATGGTAAATGCTATTCATATTTTATAAAGTATAGTTGTGAATATATTCGCCATGATTTTTTTACCCTAGGCATCCAGTGTATACCAAACTTTTACACTAATATCAATAAAGGAACGCAATAGGTGAACCATAACTCACTTGGTTAGAACGTTGTACTTTTATAACGCATGACGTCATTTACAGGTGTTGCTAACAGGAGTCTCTACCTTTAACGCATGGGATTTTCAATATATTTTCAAAATGTAATGTCTCCATTATCAGACTTATTGTTATCAAAATTTTAAATATAACCTATCCACCATTTTCTCTATATAACGCAGTTAGTCAGTTTTTTTTTTAATTTGTTTATTATCATCATCATCTTCTTTTTAACATTTAGGCGAATTTTTCGCCACATATTTTTAAAAATCAGTAATTCAATTACTTACAAAAATTTCGGAACGCGATTTTTATCACTGTTTAGCTTATAAAACTCCCTCGGATACCTGAAAACATTGTTGATTTTGTGTCAGAAATGAGATATAACAAAAGTAGCTTCTTCGATAAAAGCTTCATTTTACTTGATCTCATTTCTGATGAAAAAGTTGACAATATTTCCTAAGCAGTTTATAGAATTTTATAGGGTAAAAACAGTGGTGAAAACCGTGTTCCTAAATTTTCATAAATAATTCCATAGATATTGATTTTTGAAGATACGTGAAGGAAACTTCTACAGATTCTAAAAGAAACATGATAAACTAATTAAAAACAAACTGACTTGTATTTTACCGAATGTCTGGAAAATAGCTGCCAAGATAAGACTGATTTTGGCAAATGAGATCCCTCTAAGAAAATAGAGGGCGGGTGGGCGGCGTTAGTACCTGCTAAAATAAAACCGATTTTGGCAAATGACATACCCTCTAAGAAAAGAGAGGGTGGGTGGGCGGGGCTAGTTCCTGCTAAGATAAGAGTGATTTTCGCAAATGACATGTTCTCTAAGAAATTTAATTACATAATTATAAGAAAATGCACTAGGGGCTCCAAAACACTTTCATATTCTTTGGAAACAGGAATACCTAGAACCTCAAGATGTTTAAAATTAAAAAAAAACATGGTTTTTAAATTAGCGCAAAAACAGGTCAGGTCACAATTTTCCAGAAATAGAACACCAAAGTCTCCCAAAATTGTTTTAAACAATTTGCAAAAATCTCGGTCAATTTTTGCCGTATTTAAAGGGGTTATAGAAGAAAAGTGGCGGATTTAAGTTGATTACTAGAAAAATTTGCCATTTTAGACATATTTTAAGTTTCTTGTTGTCGAAATAAGTCTACACATTTATGAAAAAAAAAGGCAAAATGTAGCTCCACCCACCCGCCCTATCTCAATTGTGATGACTTTTATTTAGTCGTCGTGAGCCAAGAAGGCGAAGCTTAACTGCAAAATCCTTATTTCTCTACGAGAAATTAAAAACATGTTTTTGAGTATCGTGTTGTTCAAAGAATGCTATGTATATTACGAAAAAAATAATGCCAAAGAGTGGGCCCCACCCACACCCGCCCCGATCTCAATTCTCAATTGTGATGAATTTTTCATTCGTTGTCAGACCGAGGGGCGGCGCTTAATTGCAAGATCCATATTTATCTGCAAGAATTTACCATGTAGGACATGTGTTTGAGTATCGTATTATATAATGTTAATATTGTGTATATTAAGAAAAAATTAAAGTCAAAGATTAAACCCCACCCATACTTGCCCTTATCTAAATAGTAATGAAGTTTTCATTCGTTAGCAGACCTAGGGGCGGAGCCTAATTGCAAAGTCATCAAAAAGTTCATAACATTATTATAAATAGAGAGCGGAAAATATGCAGCAAAATTTTGGGAAATATGATCATATGATATGCACCAAATTTATGCAAATATGCAGTAACTTTCTTAATATATGCAGAGATATGCAGTTGCATATGCTCCAATAATTAAAAAAAAGATTAATAAGCGAACTAAATTTATTTACAAATTACAAAAACAGGTTTCCCAAGCTTACGTTTTATTACAAAAAAATACATAAATCAATAATTATATCTCACTAACACATAAATCACATTTTTAATGATAATATTCTTATACTAAAAAATAAATATAGACAGAACAAATTAAAAAAAGTTAAATAGTAATCGACTAAATTAATTACTATTTTGGCAATAATTTATTTTTAAATATTTTTCGAAATATTCTAACAAAAAATTTTTCCGGTGATTCTAAAATATGTATTTGTAAATAGAAAAACTGCGGCTTCGTCCACAGATGTAGAAATACTTACCGGTTTAGAGCAGGCGCGACAAAACACAGTTCCTTCTTGAAGAATAAGTTTAGGAAAAGGTTTAAACCATATATTAATTTGAGTTATCTTCGACATATTGACACACCTGTATCGCTTTCAATGCAAACTCACGATGAAAAATAATAGGATAACTTCCCTTGGACCACCACAAAACATACCATTAATACACTGATGCAAAGAACAAAAATATTGGGACTGAACGTATATCCAAAAGTAATTAGGGCGCAAATTTACCTGGAAGGATGGCTTTAACACTCAGTGGTTTCTCCAAACTACCATCTGGATTCTTATTCTGGATTCTTAATTTATGGGGGCTGACCGTGGCCAGCCGGCACTTAGGCCTCGCCTTTGGGCCCATTGTACCTTCCCCAAGTCCATATCAGGGTGTTTTCCCGCTCCTCTACTCGTCAAGCCACCCAACTGCTTGAAAGCCACCCAACTGCTTGAAAGCCACCCAACTGCTTGAATCCAAACTACCATAAAACCCAAACCTTTCAGTTATTTGAAGCTCAGGACAATATTTGCAATATGATTCATGAAATTTCGTCTTTCTAGATAAATGCCGATAGAATGGCAATCATTTTTTTTTCAAATTAGCACAAAAATTGATAAAAATGCAAAATATGCACCCATTACGTGAAATATGCAGCAGAAGGCAAATATATGCAAATATGCAATTTTTTTATTGCTGTATTCATTTTTAATTAGCATGATTCGTTCACATATTAAATATCAAGACTTATATGCAAAAAATTACAGATATGCAAATTTCATAAAATCCGCTCTCTAATTATAAAATTGTATTAAGAAAATTTCACTTGAAACATACAGCATATCAGACTTCGTTACCTGTACTTTAATAATCTACTCTTACTTTTTTTTTAACACACAGGAGTTATATTATCATAAAAAATAAAATTGGCAAAATCAAATTCTAAATAATAGTGTTGTTTTCCCTTTATTTGCTTTCACTATATTCCCTTTTCGCTGTAATTATTTTCTAAAACTTTGCAACGATTGTGATCTTGATACTGGTCGCTACACCTATTTCCTTTAAATTTAGATTTATTCCTTTTTACTGATTTCTTGTAAAGCCTCTGAGCTTGGAACTGTTCCAAAATCCGTTTCTGTTCTTCCATTTTTTCCAAATACAAATTTTATCATTATTTTTCTGATAACGCTTTAAATTTTGCACTAAAATGGACACTATTAATTCGCTTGCTCTTCATTTTCCTCATTCTTTGTTTTCTACGTAATATATTTGTTGAATAGGCATATTTTCTCTCTTCGTTATTTTACTATATCTTTAGCCTCATTTTCTCGTATATTTTTTTTTCTTTTAAACTAAAAGTATTTACAGGTAAATCGATTCTGTCTGTATGAACAATAGCCCACTTAACACACTATTAATTCTGCCATTACGAATTATGGTCAGTAAATATAACCAACAACGATAATAATCAATAAATAAAAAACACTTGCGGAAAGTTCCCTGATGTAAAGATCACTATCTTTACTAACAATTTAAACGGGTTCCTCCCATTATACATTTATATATGTGTATATATTATTATTATAGTATGTATTGTGTATTTTAATGTAAATCAGCTAGTCTGATGATGTCATTAGGCTATCTGGAAAAATATTTACTATATTATATAATATAATATAATATAATATATAATACTGCACATAATAATCGAATATCTTCTACCTGAAGAAGGTGAATAATATGTACATAATGTACAATTTTTTTCAAATCTTAAATCTTTAATCATTGCGCTATTACTAAACTGGAAAGATTTTTAACACTCGCATCAATAATCCTGTCTGGAGAAACCTGACCTTTCCCAACCTGCGAACTTCAGAGAAGGTCCAGAGCGACGATGCATCCACGTCTGAAGCAGATCTTATCATTCTTTCAAGGGGCAAATAGGTGTGTAAGAAAATATCTCTCAAAGTATCGAATTTATTGGCAGTGCGTTGACGAACGATAAAATTTATTGCCGCTCTTGGTCTCTTTAATACCGTTAAGTTACCATCTTGATTTGGGTGTACTAGATGAAACCCGATTACCAGATGCCAAATTATTGTGACGTGCTACAAGATTTATAAAAGGTACCATCAACACGCTGTATAATAATTCTCTCTGCAAATGTTTTAAACCCTATCGCACCTGCTTATTCCTCCCCAACAAAAACGAAGTTTGTCCACTGCTAATTTTAAACCTGATTTTCACTTAGAGTGAAAAAAAACCATTTTATATACTTGCGGATAAAATCAGTTTTTATTCACGAGTATCATAAATAATAAATTTATACTTTCTTGTCTGATTTATAAATCGGCTGAGAAAATTTCAATGCTATTTATAATTTGCGTCATCAAGTAGAAATGAGTCGTGCCATTTTAAGTTAGAAAACTCGTTGAATTCCAAATTAACATTTGTCAAGTCATAAATTTTCATGTTAACAAAACCAAACTTCCCAATAAAGTAACTTCCTTACCCGCACGACTTTAAATTCTCATGTGTATAAAACTTTCGGCAAGAGTTTAGTTCCAACCCTCGTCTCAACATATTCTAAACCAATTTAAATAAATTCGGTACAATTGTGTGACGGCATCGATTTATCTTCACATCTGCCAATTATGAATAATTGTTCCCAAATTCACCAGAACTAATTGAAAGCATTCAGACGTCGGCCCTATAGGATATACCCCTATTTCCTGAAACAACTCTTCACAAAGATTCATTCGCCATAAATACACATCCGCCCTTAGAAAGGATTAATTTAATGGCCTTCATTTTGGGGCGTTTCATGGATATCACAAAAGCTTATTTATCATGGATGCAATGCCGTGATATGGGGTGCATCTGATCGTTTTAATGGCGGGATTAACCTCGCTGGTGCATATGGCGGTAATAATGTATGTTGAGGCCTGGTCAGCACGTCATTTGGTCAGGGATTAGTCGCTAATCCCATGTTTAACATCCTTCGAATCTTTATTTATTTCTTGAAAACAACAAAAAAATGATACAAACTCGTTACGCTATTATTGAATTTCATCCGATTTTAAAGAATTAGAAAAAACATGTAATATGAATGCGTAAACTTTTGTAAAAATTGTTTAATGACTTTTGCGGAATTATGTTACAGGAACACAAATTTGCACGTAGGTCTTAGATAAACGAAAGTGGTGAATGGAAATATGTAGTCAGACCAGCATTATATCGAAAAATTTTAAAATAAATATCTACCCCAACTGAATGGATGCTCATTATCAAAATATGTATCACAGTCTTCACTCTCACTACTATTTCAGTCAGAACTCCAGAAGTTATTGAAAAAGTGAAGGAAATAATGGAAGAACATCCATCCACTACTTTTAAACACACAAGACGCAATGCTTATTAGCTAGTTATTCCGGTTATCAAAGAATTTTGAAAAAAATTAGGTCGAAAGTTATTTCGACAGAACTTCCCTCGCACCTAAAGTACAATGAAACATATCCAGCATTTTCGAGTTGAGTGTTTCCTTTACACAATTTTGTGATGACGTCATCAATATTTTTTCAAGGACATGTATATCAACTTGGATTGATGCAGTGTATAATACTAAAAATAACAGTATTGTATTCCCAAAGTGTTATGAGAAAATGGGGTCGGCCATTCCTGATTATCAATAAAATATTGATTCATTCATTAATTTTTTTGAACCACCTGTTTAAGCAAATCAAAAAGATATAACTGCAATAACTTCAAAACGTCTGCAAGATTTCACAGCGTTCGGTTTTGCAGATTCAAAATTAAATTGTAGAATGATTTATAATTTTGATTTTTTTTCCAAAAAACTGAACGTTTCGGATAAAATTCAACACGGAGTCTTAAACTATATACATGTGCAGGACTATGTTATTTTATACAATTCAAAACCCATTTACTATGTACAATTTTGAAGTGACGTCATCACATTATTGATGGGGATCTACATGCTATTCAAAATACACATAAAAAAATTTACAACAATCGGACCAGTAGTTTCGGAGATTATCTATCTAATAAAAATCCGGACAGACGGCAGACAAACAGACAGATAGACAGACAGACGAAAACGGGAACCTATTTCAAATATTATTTCATACAATTGGTAATGTTAATTATCCAATATAATGAGTGGATGGCATTAAATTGTTGGTGGGGATGATTAACTAAATTTGGGTTAACGTTTTACCATCTCTGTGATATTCCTAAAGTACATACAAAATTTGACAACAATCCCTCCAATGGTTTCGGAGATTACGTGTGTAATAAAATTCGACACAGATGACAAACAGACAGACAGACAGACAGACAGACAGACAAGACAGACGAACGGACGAAGGGAAACGAGAGATCACTTTTTCGCACTCTAGGGATCATGAAACGTCGAGAATACAGAGTCATCAAAATTGATTGAGAGAGTTGGTACCCCCTGTTTTTGCCTTGAGGTTTGTCAACCTTATGACAGATTTGTTTAAGGTTATATGCCAATGAATTCAGGGGCGTGACAAATGAACTGGGGGTTGATTGTCGAACTCACATGAATCAGTTGTGAATACGAAAGTTATCTTCTTGCAAAGTTGCGAACGGTTTTGACGTTTGTACGAATCGCCTTGGTCGATGCGCACCCTATACCTTATTGCTACTCGCATCTTTACGAACAAATTCCAGAAATGAACGCATCTAAAATTCGAAACTTCAAATCTGACAACTAAAAAAAAATCGAAAAAAGACGCCACTGAGTTTTGAAATTTGAAACTTGAAACTTCAAATCTGACAGCTAATCTTTTTATACAACTTAATAAACCAAATTATTCAAGTTCAGGTTTACCAACTCTCTCAATCAATTTTGATGACTCTGTACATGAAAGTGGGAAGTCGCCCAATGGATTCGATTATTATACTTCCTTAGCTTACGCTCGGGAAATAAAAAATCAGCGAAAAGTTAGCATCGAAACCTCAGGCGGAAGACAAAATGGTAACATGTTGCAAAACTTATGCCTTTAACCTATCAGAAAATAACAAGAATTTAAGGAAAAATAAATAAAACTCAGCTCTATTCAGAGTAGGGAAGAAATTTGGGATCACTTTAAAGAATTCGATACAAACGCGTTGATCTACCCATGGGCTCTAAAAATTTGCGTGCAATTTGTACCTACAATTTGGAAATAACGTAAGCATATTATTGGTAGGGATGATTAGACAAATTTTGGTTAGCAGTTTACCATCTACATGTTATTCCTAATATAAATACAAAATTTGACAACAATAGGGCCAGTAGGTACTTTCGGAGATTATCTGTCGAATAAAAATCGGGATGACAGACAGACGGGTAGACGGACAGACAGACAGACAGACAGCCGGTAACGGTAAACTTATTTATTCGTACTCTAGGGGTCATGAAAGGTTGAGAAAACGTAAACGTACGCTCGTAAAATAAAAATTGAAAATATACACCTATAAAGTTCGAGTATTGCAAGAATTAAAACCCCCAGAAATAGAAAGCTCCTACGTTTTACATTTTCTAGTGACATGGACTTCTATGGATGGCTTTGTAAATTTTCAAAATATGAGAATATTAGTTAGTTGCAAATGTCTGTCAGTTCGAAGAAGTTGGTCTGTACCTTCAAAAAATAGGTATTTTAGTGGTTGATTAATACCCATATTTCTCAAAACAACCATAAATTTAAAGCTATATTGGTAGATGACTTATTTATTTAACCAACTGGTTACGACATTTTGAACAACAAGATGGTGCCACGGCCCAGGCGACAATCACATACCTTCAAGAACATTTTCCCGAACGTTTGATCTCGGTTGATTTGTAGTCTCTCAGATCCCTAGATGTATCCTTCGGATTTTTTTCCATTCGGACGATACTCAGAGAACAACTGTACCCCTTTCAGGACCAGAAAGTTCAGTTATTGAAACCAACAGACTTACCACGTAGGCAAAAGTTTTGTGAGTGGGTTAATAGAAAAATAGACAAACAAGCAAATTTTGTATCTCTTATACCATCAACTGATGAGGCCGAGTACACGAGGGAAGGTGTAACCAACACCCACATTTGGGCCGATGAAATTCCGTGTACCATTAGGGACCAGCATTTTCAATTTCTCTCTAAATGTGTGTCATATTGACAAGATTAGGACAATACGTATCCTAGTAACTCTTTTTGGGCATAAATTATTAATTATAATAATTATTAGTATCCATGGGTCACTGAGGATCCATGGGCGGGTAACCTTAATTGGGATAAAACTTTAATAATTTTTAACTTGATAATTAAAAAGTTCCTGACAAAACTCTATTAAAAAAAGTTGTTGAGTTTGATGAGCTTTATAACTGAGTAAAATTAATGTACTTATTTCTGGGACACCCTGTATAATAAACCAGGCTGTCTGAGATTGTGACTCTTATATAGAAAACATGGACAACAAATTAGGACAGTTACACAGGCCCTTTAAAACAAAACATAAGTCGAAATAATTCCGACGGACAAATTAGTAGGACAAACCAAAATAAGACAACAAATCGTCGTAACTGATGGCACTGAAACTAATATTACATTTAATGCAGAGAAATTTAAGGAAACGATTCTGTACCTTTTCTAATCTGGCAATACTACCAACATGATACGGTGACCAGATTAGAGTTCAGGAGTCCATTACGGATCTCACTATTGAACAATTCAACGAAGATTACAAAACTTTTTACACTGGCGCTCTAAGAATCCAAGCAATTTGTTAGCCTTACGTGCTATATTGTCAGTGTGTTCATTAAATTTTAAACGAGAGGTAAATGTCACACCTAAATCATCTACTTTATCTTCAACAGATAACGGATTGTTTAATACATAGTAAGCAGGCTGAGCCACCGATCTTATAGCAGAAAACGTGATCACGTTACATTTCAAAAAAAAAAATTCTAGGTCAGACATGAAACACCTGACCTGACCGACTGGATCTTATAAAATATTTTAAGGTCTGCAAAAAGCAGAAAGTGACAATGTTTAAAAACTGTTTCCACATCTTTTACAAATAATAGAAAAAGGACTGGTTCTAAATGGAACCCTTGAGGCACCCCCGAAGGGGCATCAATAAGTCTAGGTTTTATGTGGCATAATTTGACTTTTTGCTTACGACCCGTGAAGTAAGAATTTAGCCGTTATACCCAATCGTTTAATTTTATCAACTAACTTACCAATATTTACTCATTCAAACGCTTTTTTATATCCATGTAAACACAGTCCAAGTCAGTACCATGTTCAATATTTTGGACTGGGAAAACTCAATCAAGTTGGTAGTAGTCTAGTAGTTGATCGCCCTGACATAAAACCGTGTTGTTCATCGATTACAATATGTTTAACAGATTGTGACAATATATTGTGACCGTACATTAAAAAATCTTGGAGAGAATTGGTAATTTAATAAGACCCCTGTCATTTTTCATGGCAGTTTTGTGTCCGCTTTCGTGGATGCGAACTACATCGGCTATTTTCCAAGGTGAAGATTTTAATGATTTCGTGAAGATGATTTTCAACGGAAAAAATAAAGCATGTGCACAAATCCTGAAAAAAGCTGATGGTAATTCGTCAGGACCTGGGGCTCAGTTTATCTCAAGCATTAAAAGCGACCGTACAATTGTTTCTACATTAATGTCAATGTGACCGATATCAAAGATATCATCAGTGGGGGCACTGTCCCACTTCCTTTTAAGATAGCTTGTTTAAGTAGTTCTAAAAAATCGGTCGAATGTTATTTCGACTGAACTTCATTCGTTCCTGAAGTACAATGCAACCTATACAACACATATTTAGAAACGTAAATATGTATAATGAATACGAAAAATACACAATGTTTTACAGAAAAATAAATAATTTAAAATAGTATTAGCAGTTATGTAACGTTTAATCAATATTTTTGGTGTCTTGTCCCAAATTTGACCAATCGGGAAAGAATAAATAATAAAAACAAACAGGTAGTCAAAAAGGTTTTAAGATGATACTGAATTATGCTATGTTAACATTTTTAAGTAGGAGCACGAAGTGGCAGTTAATTAATCAGTTTTATAAGTAAGATTAAATTTATTTCAAGAATTTTTTGAAAACCGAATAATTGGCAAAAAGAAGTCAAACATATCTTAAAATCTGATTTCTTTTTATAGTTACAGGTGACTGAATTTAAATACAGTGAAGTATCGTCGTTATCGCTGATGAATCGTTACATTTTTTATATGTGTTCATTAATTAAAGAGCTTTTTATCAGGAACATGTTTTCCTTCTGACTGAATTTTTGACGTGAAAAGATATGAACTTGTTTGATATAAATGTATACATACATATTTATTTTTGCGGTCAGGTATGTTTGTGGGCTGATCTATTATTAGCTACCATATTAAAAATATGGTACCACTACAGCAAAATTTTGCGAATATTTTCGTAAGCCTGTATTTTTAAGGGGTCGCATAATTTTCGATGGTTATTTTGATCATCTTGAACTTTTAGGCGTTGATGATGACATTTATTAGTAGTTTGTAGCAAAAATGGTGGTGTGGGTATGGGGTTAAACCGTCACGTGCGATTACTGTCGAAAATGAAGACTTTGTGGCGGTCTCGATGTTTATGTCACATCTCATACTGGCAATAAAATGTAGATAATGTGATCATGAATCGCACTGGGAGTGTCCACCATAGCAGGAACACGTAGGTATACAGCAGTTATACTTCAAATCACATTATCTCGAAAGTAAATATAATATTGGAGAGCAATAAATTTATATTTTATAACGCGTTTTTCAGGCGCACTTCGAAGAACACGACGTGACTTCTTATTGTGGGTGGATTTTATGTCGTAAAAAATCACCCTGTCTTTTAACATAATTTTATGAAGGTATAAGAAGAAGCGGATAATTTCTCACATGAATTGCAGTAAACTAGTTGGCGAACAACACAACATGACCATAAACTTACATTTCATAATGTGAATATGGCAGTAGAAACAATATACTTGTTGGGTCTGTTTATGTGTTAGAAAATCAACTGCAGCAGCCGTATTCCCAACCGAACTAAATGGAAGTCTGGAAATGACTTCAGTAACATGAAGTAATTATTTTCAGTTTATGAAATTGAACATCAATACAAACACGTAACCATTTAATTTTTACAATTTAATCTGTGATTATTTTTTATCAAAGCCACGTAGGTTAATATTTTTTGCACAGTGAGCCCTTTCCAGTTTTCTGGTGAAAGGGTGAAATTACGAGGTACACGACCCAACGTGCCCTTAAGCAAAATGAATTTTTAGGCGTTTAAGTACTCAAAGTCGTTGATGTTTCGTTTGTTCTTTATTACTTTACCAGATTTTTGATACTTAAATTAATTAAAAAATAACTGTTACAAAAAACTCGATGGACTGCCCACGCTTGTTTGAAGAATTTTACCAAAACCTTTTTTTGGCAGTTTCTTTGATCTCGATGAGTCAAAATTATATTATTTAATTTAGCAAGGCTTTATGCACAAATTTTGCGTGTGTCGGACTGTGTTTCAAAGATAAAAAGATCTGAAATCGTGTTGTCATGATGAACCCTTATATTTCATAAAATAATATACTCCCACACTTAGGGGCTATATGTTAGATGATTAATCACGTATTTTAATAAAAAAAAATATATACACAATTCATTTAAAAATTTTGCGTTGTGCGTTATTATTCCTATTTACCTATTACTCCTACCACTGTACCGCGTTAGTGCTAAATATATTTTAATTATTGTTTTTCAATGATTCCTTAACTTTGTTTTATTTTTTCGAAAACATGGCTATGTATAAAACGTTTTAGAACATCGAAGCCAAAAATTAACCTCTGGATAAGCACTGGTGTTAAAATAATAATAAAACTATGTAGTTCACTTTCGGTACAAAAGTAACAGACCAATTAAAATATTCAAATTTGGGCGTAGAATTTATTTCCATAAATTGTGTTAAAATTCACCAAAGTTTCAGGTGCATTTTAATTCAGAATTACTTTTTCTGTGCTGAAAATACTGTCACAGTGAAATTTTAAGATGCATTGCAAAATCTGCCTTTTCAAGAAAAGTTTGTTATAATAATAAACCACGAAAACAAAAGGCTTTTAATAAACTTGATTTATAAAAATTCCAAAATAATTTCCTAGTTCGATAACCGTTGCTCAAGTTCTCGAATATCTGCAGGCGTTTAAGCATTAAACTTGAAGTTGTTCAGTCAAGTGAACTGAACCTATTGTTGGAATTAGTCTGGTTTAGAGCGAGATATTCAATCTTAATGAAACTGAATTTAATTTATTTACTTTATCAGTCAGCAACAATCTTTGAGCGTTTACCTAAAAGAAAGCGATAAATTAAAATATGCCGAGTAATAAAGTCGGTTTAGATCGCCGCTGTTGTAACAATTCGACATTGAAATATTTTCGGCTTTCGTCCAGTCGTAAATTGCTAATTAAACCACCAATTTAAGCATTAAACGATATTGTAAAAGAATCGAAGTAGTGCTCATTAGTGAACGAGCCGGCACCTAATAGATTCCTTCGACATAGATCTGTTTAAAATTCCCTCTGTGGTCCGCGTTATTCGTTATGTGAACACATCGAAGTGTAAGCTATTCCACCTAAATATCCCTAATTACAAAAGGCAACGATCACTCATTGGGAAATTAATGACAAGCGGTGGCATCAAAGGGGGCCTCCTCTACACGACCAACAGCTACCGAAGATTCGACCAATGGTGGGTTTATTGGCATTTTCGGGACGGCTCGAATACTTCGTGTGGAGAACGACACGGTGGTCGAGTGTTCCAGAAAAAAACTACACTGAGATAAAATACCGGGCATTCTGCGACTCCACTGGAAGGCAAAAACTCACAGTCACGGAACGTATCCAGCCACCTAAATATATAAATTAGAGTCGTTTTTGTGGGAAAATTCCAAATTTCATGCCCAAATTTTATGGCTGCTATAAACGTAACGATTTGGCCCGATTTAATGACACACCGAACTCATTTTTAAGCGTGCTAAGAAAATGACACTGGTTTATTTTCTTTCAACAAACCAATAAATAGTCCATGAAACGAAATTTTGTTGCTAAAGTGCGTCCAAGGTAAATAGTCTGCTAAAAATCTCGTTACTTTTGCTTATTTAGACTTACATATTCCAGCAAAAGTATGGAAGCTAAGTGGCGACTATGAAAGCAGTGATGTTTCATGGCGTTATCGTCAGTACTAGCAGGGAAAAAGATCCAGAAACTTGAGGTTCAAAATTACTGATGTTTTGCTTTAAATATGTTTCTAAGATCTTTCATCTCATTCAAAGTTCACCAAATTTATCAGCTTTGAAGAGGAATAAAAGCTTCTAACATTCATTGTTATTATGTCCCTCCCTATTTTCTTCATTTTTTTTTATTACATTTAAAAATGGAGGGAAAAACAAGAGTATTTACAGTTTTGCCAACCTGAACTACACACACCGAATGTAGGTGGCAATGTCACTAATGTCAATATCGGCACTGATACAGTGATAAACACATTTTTTTTTTTTTTTTAGAAAAAGTTCAGAAAAGGATGAACGACGAAATAAATGTTCACGGTCAAAGACTGAAACTATTTATATGTGAGGAGGGTAAATAGAAAAAGAATTATTCTCAAATAAAATAACCTAAACAAATTTTTAGAGAATAAAAACTTTAAACTGTTCCTACTTTCCAATTAGGTTTTGGTTCATATCTAACTGCATCCGTTTCTTTTGTTTTCAATGACTATTTCAAAAGTAAAAAGTTTACCTTCGGAAAAAATAGTGAACCTAATAATCCGTGTAGAGTTTAATTGATATCTAAGCAGTACAGCAATATTATATTATATAATATTTTATGAAATTTGCTGAAAAACCTGTAGATTTATCATGTGCTTTAGAAGCTGGTTGCAAAATTAAAAATAGTACCAAAATTATTCTAAATTTAATATGAATACCCCCAAGAGTAGGCCAGTATGTAGAACATTGCAGACAATATGCTCTTCTCCGTCCAAAGTTAAATCATAGAAGGTTTTTTTTTTCTATCAAAATAGCCAGACGGGAATGAGATCATTTTGTTATCGGGAATTTTCCAGAGCCCGAATCCAAATATAATTTTAAATGAACAAAAATTTCGGCATTTCAGGTGCCAGTCTAAATTTTTTCCGCGGTGTTCACCACGTTCTTGATCACGGGACTCCACATTTTTTCAACTTACTTCAAAAACAGAAACAAAAGGGGTTTCCGAGATTTTTTCAAACCACATCAAAAACAAAACAAAAGGGATCCTTGAGTGTCTTTCAATGGTGATACAATTCACCAAAGTTTCAGGCGCATTTTAATTCAGAATTACTTCAACAACAAAAACGCATCCTCGAGATTCTTTCAAACTACTTCAAAAACCAGTCGTAAGAGATCCCCGAGACTCTTTCAAACTACTTAAAAAACAAACCAAAAGGACTCCCCAAAATTTTTTCAAACTATTCAAAAAAGCAAACACAAGGAGCCTCGGGATTATTTCAAAAACAAAACAAAAGTAGTCTCCGAGATTCTTTCAAACTACTTCAAAAACAAAAGGCAAGGGGTCCCTGAAATTGTTCCAATTTACTTCAAAAACAAAAAAAATCCTTGATATTCTTTTAAACTATTTAAAAAACAGACCAAAAGGCATCCCCTAGATTCTTTCACAATACTTCAAAAATTAGACACAAGGGATTCCCGAGATTCTTTCAAACTACTTCAAAAACAAAACACAAGAGGTGACTGAGATTCTTTCAATTTGCTTCAAAAACCACACCAGGGATCCCCGCGAGTTTTTCAAATTACTTCAAAAACAAAACAAAAGCAGTTCCCGAGATTCTATTTCAAAAACCAGACACAAGGTGTCTCCGATATTCTTTTAAACTACATATTTCTAAAACAAAACACAAGTGGTCCCTGGGACTTTATCAATTTACTTCAAAAACAGAACGGATTTCCGAGATTCCTTCAGACTACTTCTAAAACAAAAGCCAATGGATCCCTGAGATTCTTTCAATCTATTACAAAAACCAGTCACAAGTTGTCCTCGAGATTCTTACAAACTACTTCAAAAACAATACACAAAGGGTCCCTGAGACTTTTTCAATTTACTGCAAAAACAAAAGGGTTTACCGAGATTCTTTCAAACTACTTTCAAAAAACAAAACACAAGAGGTCCTGAAATTCTTTCAATTTAATTCAGAAACAGTACAAAAGGCATCCCTCAGATTCCTTCAAGCTATTTCAAAAACAAAACAAAAGCAGTCCCCGAGACTTGATATTCTTTTAAACTATTTAAAAAACTGACCAAAAGGCATCCCCTAGATTCTTTCACACTACTTCAAAAATTAGACACAAGGGATTCCGGAGATTCTTTCAAACTACTTCAAGAACAAAACACAAGTGGTGCCTGAGATTCTTTCAGTTTGCTTCAAAAACCAGACACCAGGGATCCCCGCGATTTTTTCAAATTACTTCAAAAACAAAACAAAAGGGGTGCCTGAGATTCTTTCATTTTACTTCAAAAATAAAACGAATTTCCGAGATTCTTTCAGACTACTTCTAAAACAAAAGCCAATAGATTCCTGAGATTCTAGTCACAAGTTATCCTCGACATTCTCTCAAACTACTTTAACCATACACAAGGAGTCCTCGAGATTCTTACAAACTACTTCAAAAACAATACATAAGGGGTCCCTGAGACTTTTTCAATTTACCTCAAAAACCAGGCACAAGTTGTCCCCGAGATTCTTTCAAACTACTTCAAAAACCAGACACAAAGGGTCCCCGAGATTCTTACAAACAACTTCAAAAACAATACACAAGGGGTGAGACTTTTTCAGTTTAGTGCAAAACAACAGTGATTCCCGACATTCTTTCAAAGTACTTCAAAAAAAAAACACAAGGGGTCCCTGAAACTCTTTCAGTTTACTTCAAAAACAAAACAAAAGGCATTCCCGGGATTCTTTCAAACTATTTCGAAAACCAGACACAGGGGTTTGGGAGATTCTTTCAAACTAGTTCAAAAAGTAAACTAAAGGGGTCCACAAGATTCTTTCAATCTACTACAAAAACCAGGCACAAGTTGTCCCTAAGATTCGTTCACACTACTTCACAAACAAAACACAAGAGGTCCCTGAGATTCTTTCAATTCACTTCAAAGACAAAACAAAAGTGGTTCTCGAGATTCTTTCAAACTATTTCAAAAACAAAACGCAATGGGATTCTTTCAAATTAAATACTTCCCAACAAGATACAAGTGGTCTCCGAGATCTTTTTCCGCTATTTGTCTCTATCTAACAAATGAAACTATTAAGACAAATATTTTTTACAAAACAAAAAATTGAGCAAACCATGGGAATTAATTATTTGGAGCCCAATGGTAGATGGTAATATAACTCCAAATATGTAATTATAAACACTAATTTAGACTTATTAGATAAATGGTTATTTAGTAAAGCTTTTCTCATCCTGGAAATGTTATCATTCAAATACAGTTACTTACAAAAACTGAAAAATTTGATTGTATTCCTAAAATTTTGGAAAAAAGTTCTTGATTTCTCAATAAATTCAATTTCCTCAATCTATAAATTTTTTGGAGTTACTCTGCATAAACAATTATAAAAAATTTAGAATAGATTCATGACACTTTACATATTTTACTCAGGTCATCAAATTTTGGTGGAATGAACGGATAAATTTTGAATAACCGTTTACCATGCTTACGATAATCCAGGATTTCAGAGCACTCGGTTATCTAAATATTATAAAATAATGTACTGCTGTACTTGTGGATTACGAATGCACCTTGATTTCTTACTTTTTAGAATTGCGTTCCAAAAATTTTGTTTATGCAATATTTTCCACGTGGTTTATGCAGCTGTCCCTCAAATGCTACGTGGTCCAGTGGGTTTGATGACTGATACTCAGAATAGTGCGTTGCTCCGTGAGTTCGAATCCCATCCTTAACTAATGTTTTTATTTTCTTACTTCCTGACCGTCAGCTTGACATATCAACATGTTTATTAAATCTAAGTTTATTGTAAGTTTGTTCCTCGTTAAGTAGTAATAATTTACATGAATTTAATAAAATATATCACTCATCATTGTTACTGTCCCTTTTTGATAATCAGATACCTTTCGAAATTTATTGAAACTTTCAATATTGTATATCTAGTGGTATTAATCGGCTTAATTGGTTTAGTTTCTGATTATGTAAGGAGCGCATTTTTACGTTACAAGGATTACAGTTAAAACAACCGGACAAAATATGAGTTCTTCATTTTCATCCGGACTGAATGGGAATGTGGTTCGAAACCATGAATACTGGTTCTTCGGCTCCTTATCTTCAGGTTGCACAGTTTATGGCATAAAAGTACCAAAGTTTGCGGCACGAGCCAAAGATGAATGCTGCATTTCGTATGAATAAATTTAGACTACAACCGATCTCGATTTTTACATTTAGGCTAATATAGATCATACAAGATGATACTGATCGTTTTACTGGTATCTACAAAGCATACTCAAAACAGTATACACAACAAAATTTGAAACATTGTTTTTTACATAATTATGATAATCTTAATTTTTTTAAATAACTGGAAATTTAATAAAGCTACAGATGCATCAGCTTGAACGGACGTCGTGTCTTTCGTAAAGATTTAGCCATTCGTCACTCGATGACCGGAAGTTCAAAAAGGAGCTAATGAAGGAAACACATTGTGGGCAAAGTTTTCACGCCACCGCGGCAAACAACGTTAATAAAGAAATTTGAAGTAGGAAGACTGGGATAGACGTAATTTTCAATCTCAGACCTCCAATTATGCTCCCTGAACGAACAAGCCATTACCCTGTTAATGCACAAAGTCCATATTTTCCGCCGTGTTAAAAAACCATGTTAATATAAAGTTTTATAAGTCGCGCATTTTTACACCCAGGTGCGATATAATGCTCCAATATCGTTACAAGCACGAAATTTATAATGTGTTGCTACTTTTACCGAGTTGTTTTTATTAATGAACGTTAAGTAACTTCCGTACTATAATGGAGGAAATTGTGTGCAGAACCTTGATAAAAATTCGGCATGTGCTGTTAGTGGTTTTCGCGAATCCAATTTCCTGCCTCCATGCAGAAAATTCGGTCGAATTTCACGTAAAACTGTTGAATGTTTGTCTTCATTTTAGCCCAAGACAAACGTTAAAGATCAAAATGAAATAGGTCAATCGCTGGGGAGTCCCAGTGATTCCACTTAAAACTGAATCAGACGAGCTTTCCGTCTCACGAGCTTTCGTAATTTGATCAAGGTACCTGCGTGTTTGCCTGAAAGCTTCAGCCACATTGATGGTTAGCGAATAATTTATGACGAAAGAGAGTGGCTGAAAAGTTCTTCTAAAACCTCCAGTGTTGTTTATTTACCGAGAATCGGATGTAAATTACCGAAGTGGAGCGATCAAGTTCGCTAAACCGAGAACTGAGCCAAACCCTTGAAGAGTAACGAATTTGTCCGAAACTTTACTGTTACTACCTGACGTGAAATTTTCATGTAAGGCTGAAAATTTAATATAGACAGTTGCTTCTGTTATGCCATAATTTAATTAGGACCGAATCTGTTCCCGTCGGACAAAATTGTCTATGGGTATATGATGTTTTCCAATATGCAGTAAAACCGTGGCGCGGATCCTATCATACTTAAAAACCATCGAAGTTCTGGACAGACCTAAAATTAAAACAGTAAAATAACAACCAGATTGTACAGATTTTCCTCTCGGAATCTACAGTTCGTGCGATCGTAGCACGGACGACTCCACATACTCACAAATTGATGAATAATTTTAGAATTTTAACGGCGACGTAAATTGTTAAAAATGTGAAACAGAAACAAGCCGATATGGGCACCGCAATTCTATAAAAACGCAACTTTACTGGTGCTAGCCTTTATAAAACTATACAGAATTATTTATGATAAGTTGGTGGACCTGTTTTGTCACCTGCCGTTTCTGTGTGTGGGGCTCAATTCACACAACTATGCAGTCTCACTACCATCCCATTTGGGTATTTTTCTCGTAAATATCGAACGGAAGCCGGAGTATTTTGACTTTAATTTTGTTGGGAGAGTATAAAAGTCAACAAGATAGAATGTTATGAGGCCGGTTGAACGCGTTTAATTATGGAGAATATAAAATAAATTTCTTCGCACAGATTCGCTCTCTAACTCAGAGTTATACGTGTTAATATGAGTCACGACATTATAATTCTATACAAGAGGTTTCCTTCTTTGCCAATTATACCTGTTTCGGTGCTGACAAAATTGATTATTCTATCCACAAATAAATCGGATTTATGACTAGTAATCATCTTGTAGAAGTTATTATTAATTTATTTTTCCATCGCTACGTTCGAGAACATACAGTAAGACAGGCTATCATCATTTTTATGGGCAATATAGAATACAGCCTAGACGTAATATCGATTTTAGTAAGCTGAAATGGTACAGTTTGTCGAGTTTTAGCGAGGATTTAAACTTTCTCAAAGGTCTGACATAATTTCTCTTCTTCTCCTCTCAATTTAGCGTCATTATTAGGACTTCTGCACGCCACGTATATTCGGAAAACTGACAATTCAGTTGTCTGCGTTTGGCTATAACAATTAAGTACCAGACTGCTCAAAGACAAACGAACAATCCGTTATGTTTCTACGATTCAATTCAGGTACAGATGTTCATCTGGCGCAGAACATTTAATAGACTTCGGGACTAACGGTGTTGCCTCAATGGCTCAAAACCCCGAATTTGTGAATGCTATGATTTTTTATTATATTTGTTTATTTTTATCGTGTTATGTAACGTGACGAGTTAGTCACAGTTTTAATACTTTCTATTAGTGTTTTTAACAGTGATTTAAGGACAGACAATTCTAAACAAATAAAAAGGATCGTTTATAATTATAGTCGCTCCATTTTTATAATCGAAATTTAAGTATTAGTATTATTATTACTACCATTTTCAGGAAGTAAATTTAAACTTTATAAGTTTTTTAAGTACAGTCTGCGCAAGTTCATTTTATGGGCAATCAGTTAAGTAAATCACAGCATAGATTGGGCTACTGGTCGTACTAGTAATCAATTTAAGTTTTTTTACCATTTACCCATTTTACGTAATTTGCGTAGTAATTTGATGGCAAGCAGCAAATCAACGTAGTGTATACTGAATTTTCCAACGGTTTCAGCAAGCTTAACCACATCAGTTTACTAATAAAATTACGAGTACGTAATATTGGTTTCTCTGATCATTTACTTAAGTTAATGAGTTTTTGTTTACTAGTTAGAAAGGTCTTTGTGCACGAAGTATCAAAAATACTAGTCACGAAAAATTATTGTGTCATCGCAAGTTCTTATTGTAGGTCCCTTGCTTTTTCTTATTTAGTACAACGATTCAATTTTTTCAACTGTATTAATTAATCACTTGACTTTGTTTTTACATATTCTGCTCAAAAACTCTGCAAATTATTCTACTGAACAATAACAGTAACAAAATTTTATTCAGTAAAACCTATAATAATCAACATAACCAGACAACATAATCAACCATTTAATCTTTACTACTTCTTAGACTTTAAGTATTAATTTATCAACTTCTGTTTTATCTACCTGCGAATCGATAGTCATATTTTTCTATCTTTCCAGTTCGCTGAAATGGAAAAGTTCCCTTATAAATTAACAGTCGATTATGATTCTGTCCCAAGTTTTCTTATTCGAGACTGTAGATCTGTTTTCTGCCTTACCGCATTCCTTAATAATTAACTTGCCCTTAAAAACAAATACTTTTCCAGAATGCTGGAAAATTACGAAAGTTATCCCTATAGTAATAAAAATCGATTCTCAACTTCTCAGCAACTATCGACTAATTACTCTTTTATCAAAACTTCTCGAGGATGAAGGAGCGTCCATCCCCACATATATTTGTAATAAGACAGAAACTAAGCGAAGACATTGATCATCAAATTCAAATTGATATCATTTATCTTTTTTTATTTTTATCTAAGACCTTTGATAGCATCTTATCTGTTAAACTTAATAACCTCACTTTTATAATAAATGCTCTCTTACATTTACTTCTAATTGCAGTGTTCCGCACGGTTCTAATCTTGGACCTTTACTCTTCACCATATTTGTAAATGACCTATTATCTCTCACTTATTGCTGACGATATCGAAATATACTTTAAAATTTCTTCCATTGGCGATATATATGCAAACCAATCTTAACACAATCGCATAGTGATGAGGCAATACATAACATTTTCAGATTTTTTCTTCATCCCATTTTCTAACAAAAATACACTTACTGAGTTTTCATATTCAATTGATGGATTTCAAATACCAAACAAAGTCAGTAAAAAATCTAGGTCTAATAATTGACGAATGCTTAAGATTTCTTGTAACCTAATCAACATCCTGTATGTCGTCTTTATTTTAAGTACTCATGTCTTGTTCTAGACTGAATTCAGAAGAAGTTCTTAAAATTTCTTCCATTTAAATAGGTTTTTCAACGTTCTTCAACGACATCATATGTCGTCACTTTCTTCTAGAAGAGATAGATATTCATGGTGACAGTTTTCTTGCAAAAGTGGTTTCTAATGAAACAGACTGTGCAGATATTCTTGGTAACATAGGTTTTAATGTTCCATGGCTATCTTCTAGATATGTAAAACATTTAAAATCTTAAAAGCTTGTACCAACGAATTACGACGTCTATCTATATATACCATGAGTCGGTGGGCAAATAAGCGTTTAGATTTAGATGACGTATTTTATTAATTTGTTTGATACTCTTAAGTAGTTTATCGATAGGCAAAATCAAATTTTGTAATTTAAAAAAAAAGAACAGGATATGATTTGTTGCACTTCAGGGGCGAGGAAAGTTCTGCAAAAATAACTTTCGACCAGTTTTTTAAAATGGAAAACCCTATATATTTTTGCCTATTCTTTTGACCTGATCTTAGGCTTTGTAACTACAGAGTGAGAGTGTTTGTAATCTGTTAATTATTAAAATTTTCAAACATCAATATTTCAGATGTTCGAAACAAAATGTCTTGCATTGAAAATGGTTTTGATTCCTTTCTTTTTTGTCAAGTATTGTCTATATTCAACATTGATAGTTCTTGCGATTTTTTACTTTTTTGAGACACACACCGCCAAATGAAAGAAAGAGAGCAAATAATAGAATAAGATGGAGTTGTGGGTATCGATGGTGATTTAAAAGCGACGGTACGGTTTTTAGATTTTATTTCGTTGTTTACTGTTCGAGGGTGCCAGGGAGAAGAAGGAAGGGTGTTTAAAATGGTACACAGGTAAGCTCGGTTTCGAAGAGGTGGAAGTAGGTAAAAACGGAGTTTAGAAAATTCTAGAAGGGAAAAGAGAAAGTATGTAGGAGCGTAGGGCAGGTAGACGAAGGATAGGAAGTATTTACATTTTTACAATTATTTGAATACGCTCAGGTAGAACACCTGATTTTGTGGGAACGGTTGTTCCTACAGTACCCTCCTGCTAGTGTTTTTTTTTTTTTATGAAAAACCGCTTTGCAGGCGCTCCGGGAAGCGCACCCGTCTTCCTGACCTCGTGGTTCTCGCTGTTGTGGAAGCTGGCATCTCGTCGTCGTCGTGGGGTTGATCTGCGAAGGGCGCTGGTTCGTCGATTGTGGGCGTCGTCCTCGTAGTGTCGCGGCCAAACCATGACGTGGGCGTGTCGTCATTGAGTATGTACGCGGGTTTGAGCCGATCTATTGAAACGGTGACATCTCGACCTTTGATGTTGACGACGAACGTTTTCGCCGATCGCCTTACGACTCTGTACGGACCGTCGTATGGCTGTTGAAGCGGCTGCTTGGGACCGTCGTGGCGTACAAAAACTTGTTCGGACGTGGCGAGATCTTTAAAAATGAAGGTCTTCTTTGTTCCATGTCGTGTTCCCTCACATGGCTTCAAGTTACGCACGTGTTGACGTAACTCTTTGACGAAGTTTGCGGTGCTGTTGTCTGCGCTGTTTTCGTCGCGTGGGATGCCTAGGAATTCACCGGGCAGGCGGAGAGGTTGGCCATATACGAGCTCCGCGGAGGAACCCTGGAAGTCTTCTTTCCATGCCGCTCGAATGCCGAGCATGACGGTGGATAGGGCTTCAGTCCAGCGATTATTCTGGTGGCACATGATTGCCGCTTTTAACTGTCGGTGTAGGCGTTCAACCATTCCGTTGGCTGAGGGGTGGTAGGCTGTAGTTCTCAAATGAGTGGTTCCTAATAAACAATTTAGTTGTTTAAATAGGTACGACTCGAATTGTCTACCTTGGTCGGTGGTTATTCGTAGCGGGGTGCCGAATCGTGTGATCCATGTGTCGTAAAAAGCTCGTGCCACGGTTGCTGTTTCCTAGTCGCTAATGGGTACGGCTTCTGGCCAGCGGGTGTACCGATCTACCATGGTAAGGCAGTAACGATAACCCTCTGAGTGTGGCATAATTACTATGTCCAAGTGCACGTGCTCAAACCTCGCTGATGGTGGCGAGAATGTACCGATGGGCGAAGAGACATGGCGTGAGATTTTCGAACGCTGACACTCTACGCAGTTGCGGGCCCATTCTCGACAATCTGATTTGACCGATGGCCAGACGTAACGTTGCGTCACCAGTTTTACGGTGGCTTTAACGCCTGGATGGGATAGACGATGAATCGACTCGAATGCAGCTCGGCGAAATGACTCGGTGACGTAAGGACGCGCTGTTCGCGTGGAGACGTCGCAGAGTACCGATACGTCGCAGCCTGGGATTCGTACCAGTTTGAGCTGCAGGCCTGTATTACCTGTTCGAAATCTCTCGAGTTCCTCATCCTGCTGTTGTGCTGCTGCCAGAGCCTGGAAATCAATCGAGGTTTCCACGGCCTCGATGCGAGAAAGAGTATCTGCGACAACATTTTCGTTCCCTGCTATGTGGCGAATGTCAGTCGTGAATTGACTGATGAAGTCCAGGTGTCGTATTTGGCGGGGCGAGGACTCGGTATTCTTCTTCTGAAAGGCGTACGTGATCGGCTTGTGGTCTGTATAAATGGTGAAAGACCGCGCCTCTACCATATGCCTAAAATGTTTGACTGCGAGATAAATGGCTAGTAGTTCTCGATCATAAGCCCCGTAGTTTGACTCGGTGGGACTCAGTTTTTTGGAAAAGAAGTCCAACGGTTGCCAGTGACCGTCAACCTTCTGCTGGAGGACTGCTCCGACGGCGAAATCTGACGCGTCCGAAAAAATAGCCAATGGTGCGTTTGGCTCGGGATGTGCCAATAATGTGGCTCCGGCGAGGCTCTCCTTGCACGCCTCGAATGCGGCCACCGTTGCTGGTGTCCAGTTGACCGGGGTTTTTCCTTTGACGTTGCCCTGGAGGAGGTCGTTCAAAGGTGCTTGAGTCTCTGCCGCCTTAGGTAGGAATCTTCTGAAAAAATTCAACATACCCAAGAACTGACGCAACTTTTTTACTGTATTTGGCTGCGGGAAGCTGTGGATTGCTTCGACCTTTTCTGGAAGTGGACGTGTACCAGCGCCGGAAACGAGATATCCTAAGAATTTGACCTCTGGCTGGCCGAAGACGCATTTCATGGGATTGATAACGACGCCGTACTCTCTCAAACGCTGAAACACAGTTTCCAAGTGCTGGAGGTGTTCTTGTGGTGATGCGGATGCGACGAGGATGTCGTCGATGTATGCATAGCAAAAATCGAGACCCTGCAACACCTCGTCCATGAATCGCTGGAACGTCTGCGCTGCGTTACGTAAGCCGAACGTCATGAATTGAAATTCAAACAAGCCGAATGGGGTGGTAATGGCAGTCTTCGGAACGTCTTCTTCTGCGACCGGGATCTGGTTGAATGCGCGTACCAGATCGATCGTTGAAAATATGATTTTGCCGTGTAAGGATTGCGCAAAATCTTGGATGTGCCTCACCGGGTACCTGTCGGGGCAGGTTCTCGCGTTGAGGGCACGATAATCTCCGCATGGCCTCCATTCGTCGCCCTTTTTGGGCACCATGTGAAGCGGTGAAGACCATGAACTTTGGGAAGGGCGGGCAATTCCTAGCTGGACCATGGCGTCGAATTCTTTTCTTGCTGCCTGGAGTCGGTCGGGCGCGAGTCTTCGGGGACGTTGCGCAATGGGAGGGCCCGGAGTGGTTACGATGTGGTGGCGGGTGGAATGTTTCACCGCCTTAGGGGTTCCGTCTGGACGTGTGACATCGGGAAACCGTTGGAGGAGTTCGTGGAACGGTGAACTTCCGGCGATGGTTTTTACGGACGGGATCTCACACTCAGTCACCTCTCCGATGGAAGTGAGTTGGGTAATTTGATCGTGTAGTCGCTGGTTTCTTATGTCCACCAGGAGTCCGTAGTGAGCCAGGAAGTCGGCTCCGATAATGGGTTTTACCACGTCCGCGACAACAAATCTCCACGTAAAATCGCGCCGTAAGCCTAAATTCAACGACAACGTGATTGTTCCGTACGTCGCGATGACGGTGCCGTTTGCCGCGGAAAGTTCATATGCGGACTTCGTACGCGGTTTTGGTAGCAGGGCGTGCGGGAACACACACAGATCGGCGCCGGTGTCGATGAGGAATTTTTTGCCTGTTGTCCTCTCGGTGACGAATAAACGGCTCGATGTTGTTGTAGGGGTGGTGGGGCAGGCGTCAATGGCCGTCTTTAACGACTGCCCTCGGCGTTTCCCGCCGGTAGGGAACTGTACCTACACGGCTTGTCGCATCTTCTTGATTTGTCGCCGAAACGCCAGTGGTACCAGCAAATACCGCTGTCGCCTTTTATTCGATCACGGGATCCCGATCGCGAACGCGAACGCGATGATGATGATGTGCCTGGCCGCGAGTCCGGTCGCGAACGGTCTTGAGGCTGCGATATTGGGGAGATCCCAATTGCAGCAAACTTTTGCAAGACGGCCGCCAAGGTGCGTTCCAGTCCGTCTATCCTCGATTGCTCCTGGGTCGATGAAGGGGTTGCGGGTGATACGGTTGTCTCGGCTATTTTACCCAGGTTACCATAAGCTTCCGCAACGGAGTCCGCGATCTCGGCTCTCTTATCCAGCGTGAGGTCCTTGTGCGCGGCCAGCAGCGCTTGCATGTGTGTGGGCAAGCGTCTCGTCCACAGCGTCTGTAGGACCTCTTCTGGGAACTCCGTCCCGGCGAGAACTCGTAGGTGGCGGAGGAACTGCGTGGGTTTGCGGTCCCCAAGTGGACCGTCCTCCAGGAGGCGGCGCGTGTTTTCTTCCTTTGATGTCCCCATCCGTTTGATTAATTCGCGTTTTAGCAGTTCGTATGTCCGCTCACTTTTGGGCTTTAGGAGTACACCGCGTATCTCGACCGCGTATTTTGCATCCAGGGTGCCGACCGCGTAACTAAATTTAGTGCTTTCTTGCGTAATGCCCGACCCTTCAAAACCACTTTCAAGTAACAGGAACCATAATTCCGGATCCTGGGGCAAAAACGGTGGAACTTTTACGGCAACGCGATCGACTGACGGGCTATTTGTATCGTTTGGCGCCATTGTTTTTGATTTTCTCTCGAAATTCCGCACTCTACTCGTCGCGATCACTGGTAATACTCACGTTTTTTTCTTCTTTCAATCACGTCGGGGTCACCAGTTGTGGGTATCGTTGGTGATTTAAAAGCGACGGTACGGTTTTTAGATTTTATTTCGTTGTTTACTGTTCGAGGGTGCCAGGGAGAAGAAGGAAGGGTGTTTAAAATGGTACACAGGTAAGCTCGGTTTCGAAGAGGTGGAAGTAGGTAAAAACGGAGTTTAGAAAATTCTAGAAGGGAAAAGAGAAAGTATGTAGGAGCGTAGGGCAGGTAGACGAAGGATAGGAAGTATTTACATTTTTACAATTATTTGAATACGCTCAGGTAGAACACCTGATTTTGTGGGAACGGTTGTTCCTACAGAGTAATAAAATACAGGTTGTTCTATTTGCAAAAACTGCAATATCGATATTTAAAAATCGTAAACTTTTAATTTTTTTTATAAACACTATTTTAAAATTTGATTTAATTGATACCACAATAAAGCACGTACCTTTGTATATCTAAATTGCCAAAAAAATTCAAGGAAATTGAAATGACGTGTCTACGTGGCATCGAAAGTTCAAAATGCACTAGGAAGAGACTAATGAGAATATGTAAAAATATATAGGGTGTTCTGTGGCAAAAAAAAAGTTGTATACTATGTCTCAAAAACACTTCGTATGGAACCGAATAAATTATGGAGCACCGCCGACTTTTAGTGTTATACAGTGTACAGTATATTATATATTTATTGTTATCATCAGACTAAAATAAGTCGCATTATTAAGTTATTAACTTATTAGCCACACTATAAATATTTAGGTAGGTATACTTTACGAAACATTTATGTATATGGAAATCCTTTGAAAAAGTTAGTAAGAAAGACACTATACATACTTATTTAATTTAGCTTTCCGAGTTTTCAGGTTAAGTCCAAGTTGTAAAATCACGTACTCAGGTCAAATAAATGTGTATAAAAAATGGACCGGTGTTCACAATCTTGAAATAAACTCTGCTACGAAATGTCAGTACAAAACAATAGCATAATAAAATTAAAATATAAAAAGTATATTTGCATAATTTTAGAATAAAATGTGAAACTACAATTTAGTAGTTTAGCATAAATATTTTTCGTCAACTTTGGTAACCATATCACGTAAACCAAATTCATATAGGTTCCAAATGAAAAAAAAAAAAAGGTGTACCTGAGGTTGTTAGGCAGAAATGTTCTCACCTTTCAAGCACTGTTAGTTAAACTATAAGTTTTTAGATCCACTACAAAGTTATTCTGGAATTATTATTAAACAAAATTGAATACTGTTTTTTGTATTTCGGGACACGTGGACATAAAAAGAAGAGGAAGGGATGTCTTCTACGTCAACAGTTTCGCAGTTTATTTACCGCTTTTTCAAGACGTTCAAATACACGAAATATTCTTGAGGCGAACCATTTGCGTCTTAACTTAAAAATGATGACATGTGAGAAATGATACCAACCAAGTTAAACTGAAAAATGTTGTTGCACTATTTTAATACTTTTTTTAACTCAGATCCATAATATTAAAAATAAGGTTAGACCAATAGATCATAAGAGTTGAACCATATTCTTTTGTAGATTTAGGATGAGATATATTGAGGTTGTTGACGTTTTACCATCTATACGATATTGTTAAAATATGGCTAAAATTTCACCACAATCTGTCCGGTAGTTTTAGAAATTATGGGAGAAAGCGGGAAATGGGAGACCTTTTCATTCGAAGATGAACTCAAAATTTGATCTTTGGTGATGACACTGTTCATTTTTTGTGCAGAAAATGCTTACTGAGTTGGGTCAAACTGCTATTTGAAACGTCGAGAATGTAAAATTCACGTATTACTTATAAAGAGGAAATCAAACATTGTGAAAATACGATCTAGTATCAGGAAATAATAAGATAATTACTTAGACGCAGCGCCTTAGATTCCCTTTACTTTAAAAAATTTGATTTTTGAAATAATTGTAACAGTAATTCCAAACAACACGATACAAATAATATAGATTCAAAAATTATTAATAAATGTAATTTGACTTTTGCTTGAGTTTAACTAGAAAAACAATTGTTTTACCAATTACGTTCATGACAAATACTGACAAATCAATCAAATCATAATCAGTTTTTTTTCTCAATGTGTGTCATAATATATTTTTTAATTGTTGCTAACATTGTTATTTGACAGTTTTTGGTACAAACTGAGTGCTTTTAAAATTCGAAAACCAACTTATTTTCTCTAGCAAAAGCAAAATTAATGAATGTCTGCAAGATAGATGTAGTTCATAACTTACCGAAGCTGAATTAACATTCATCTAACAACGACAAAAGTTTGTTACTGTATTACACACTAGTTGGAAACATTTATATGAAATCTCAGTAAAATGTAAGCAATTTTATTTTATGTCTGTACAAACCGGATTTGTCATTTTGAATACTGCTGTTAAATATTACATTCATGTAATGTTCTATGCAGTTGTCAATACGTCTTAAAAAATCCATTCTTTATGTGTTACTGAATTTATGAAAGAAGGAAACCGTCGAGTAACTATCAGGAAATTAAAATTAAACACTTGTTGGTGAAATACGTGTTTGCAAGATATCCGCATGAAACTTTTGTTGTTATTAAAGTTATTTTAAAATATGCAAAAAGCACATCTTTTTAAACGTAACATCCTATATAAATATTTTTACAGAGTTAGATTTCCTAATAAAAGGGAAAGAAAAGGATGTCTAATTATTAACTCATTCGTACAGAGTCATTAAATTTACAAATCAACATTTTTTTTAAGAAAAGTGGTACATAAAGATCAAATACTAGGAGTAACAAAAAGAGTTGTGAAAATATATTATGGTAAAAAGAAACTCTCATAAGCCGTGAAATTTATTTTTAAAATAATGACGTTGACAGATCAACGCCTTTCCTGTCAAGGTTGACAGTCAAATAACTGTCAAATAAAGAGTCAAATAGCTGGAATGCTATAGTGTCTTTATTTTAAATATAATTTACACATATTTTACACAGTCTACCAGAGGAGTTTTTTTTTTGATCATACGATAGATATTTGCATTGGGATGACAAAAATGGTAACTTAAAAAAATTCTTAATTTCAGTATTTTTAGAGAGAGTGGCTTGGGATTTTATGTAAAACTGTCGTTAGATTTAAACTTATTTACATGAAGCGACTGAATTTATAAATTGTCAATTTTGTCAAGTTTTTTAATTAACAACATTTTCGAATTTGTTTCTAAGTAATATTTCCTCTTAAAAAATTACCATTTTAAATGTGTTTTAAGTTTCTAAGAATAAAAAAAAAACATCACAATTGAGACGGGGTGGGTGGGTGGAGTTTATATGTTGCATTTTTTTCTTAATATACATAGTATTCTTTGAACAACACGATAATCAAAAATATGTTTTTTATTTCTTCTAAAGAAATAAGTATTTTGCAGTTAAACTCGCCCCCCCTGTTTCACGGCGAATAAAAAAAAAATCATCAGAATTGAGATAGAGCGGGTGGGAGGCTTGGTTTTTGCCTTTTTGTTTTAAATTGTGTAGACTTCTTTTCACAACATGCAACTTAAAACATGTTTAAAATGCAAAATTTTGTGTAGTACTTGGTAAAATAAGACTGATTTTGGCAAATGCCAAACCTTCTGAGAAAATAATAATTTCGCTGAGACTCTTTCCTGCACTCTTCAACCATTATAAAGCCGAGAAAAATCTACGTATAACGCGAGCGCAGCCAGCACGTTCAGGTGGAATTTAAAAAATATGTTTTGTCATCTCCGAGAAGCTAAATTATTAAGAACAATTTTGTTGTTTAAAGATTGTTTGCGATCTGAAACATTCTGAAAGTGCTCGCTGCGCTCGCCTTTTAGAAGTTGATTTGTTTTAGAATAATTAATGTGCATAGAGAAATCTCGAGAATGATCATAATTACAGTTTAAGTAGATTTAATGACCGTCCATTCGTAAATCGTTTTATGACACTAAATTAATAATAAAAAAAAATGGTAAAAAGCTGTTTCACAGAACTTCCCTCGCACCTAAAGTACAGTGAAACATATTCAGTATTTTTGAGTTGAGTTTTTACTTTTGCATTTTAACACCTTTAAATTTCACAAGTTTCTACAAGATTAATAGAAGCAAAATAAGTTTTATCGTAACAAATACTAGGACCGCCCACCCGCCCCCTTTTTCCCAGAGAATGTCATTTTCCGAAATAAATCTTATCTTAACAAGTACTGGCTCCGCCCACCCACCCGTTACTTTCTGAGGATCTATCATTTGCCAAATTAAGACTTATGTTAGCAAGTAGTAGTCCCGCCCACCCGCCCTTTATTTTCTCAGAGGGTAGTACTTGCTAAGATAAGTCTTATTTTGGCAAATGACATATCATCTGAGAAAACAGGGGCGGGTGGGCGGGAATAGTACTTGCTAAGACAACACTGACTTTGGCAGATGACATATCCTCTAAGAAAAGAGAGGATGGGTGGGCGGGGCTAGTAGATATTAAATTAATCGTTACAGTCTCCAAGATTTACAAGATAATAATAAGTGTCTTCAACTCGTTCAATGCTTTTAGGATTTATAAAAATTAAAGAAAGCATTTTTCCGATCTTTACGATTTTTAGGTCTTTAAAATTTGTGTTTTCTTTAAAGTCTTTGGGAATTTTTAAAATCTTTGGCGTTTCAAGAGTTCACGCGATTTTAACAAGTTTTAGAATCTTTGGCTTTTTGGAATTTCTCTAGAACCTTTAGAATCTTCCAAGTATTCGAAACAGCATTTTAGCTTTTGGTTCCTTAGAGTTCCTAGACCCTTTAAAGACTTTAAAGCCTTTAAAATCTTTACTCTTTAGACTCTTTAGTCTTCCCAACCTATCGAAATTTTTAATATTTTGGGAATTACTAGGAGTTTTATAAAGCCTAAAATTTCTGCAATTTCTAGGATTATTACTTCCCCCAGGTTTTTTAAAATTTTAAAGATTTTATTGGGTATTTTTTATATTTATAAGATTAGAACTTTAATGTAGGATCTTAAATGTCTTTACATTCACAATTTCGATTGTGTGTAATCCGTGCAAGCTTTTATTTTTTTTAATCTTTCAAACCAGTGGAAACTTTGGAACAGTGGAGTCCAGTAATCCAGACAAAAAGCTAAAACTAACCCCACCCACGTCCGCTTTTGTATTTCATTGGTTTTTTGATCAGATGAAAACTCAATTTAATCTTGTCAAGTGGTCGAATCCAGGCTTAAAACAATTCGAAGTGGCCCCGCCCACCCACCCGGTTTTCCTCTTGATCGCTCATTCTATTGGACAAAAAGGAAATTTTATAGCCATAAACAACGAAATCTAATCCCACCTCCACCGCTTTTGAATTTCATTGTTTTTTTTTTTTTTGTTAGATGAAGTCTGAATTTTACTACGTGAAGTGGCGAATTAGACCTAAAAAATTCAATTTTGTTCAGGTTCATCTAATAATTTTTATGGAATTATTGTCCAGTTAAACGGTAACAAACCTTGCATAGAAACAAGTTTGAAGATATTTTTATGATGTTATTGTTATCCTAAATGAATTTTTATAAACCTCGGAATTTTTTTATTGTCCACCACAAATGTGTATTTTTGTCCACGCAACTGTTGAGACACTCTGTATACAGATAGTAACTACAAACGAATTTTCAATTAACGTGGTTTACCATGCGTTGGAATGCAAAAACTGCATTCGGTGAATTTCTTTTTCTCCCATTTTGTAAATCGTGTACATTTGCAATTACCGTTACACACTAGTGACATGTACGTGTATTAAAAAATTATCTGCAGGCACTGCACAATCTCATAAAAAATGCATCCACTGCTGCATCATTCATGGGAATTCACATTACGTAATTTACACATGATGTCAGAATGAACCCGAATTGCCGACTGCAAGTGATGGAATATTTAATTTTTCTAATGAAGTATTGTCACGTTACGGGCATTCTAAATAACAAAAAATAACCGCCATCAAGAGTGTAATGGCATTTCACAGTCCCAAAGACAAAAATTTTAATTATGCACGTAGCCTCTTCCTCCCCATGCCCTTCCAATTTGTTGCCAGGTCAGAAATTAAAATATTAGAAACAACTGCATGGCAAAACAGCCATGTGTTAAGATCGGATGCACATCCGGTGGCCAATGTGACATCTTCAAAATATGTTCTCACTTTGTATCCCATTAATGGAAACAAATTCGTCAGGATTTATGTTTGTTTTCGGTGCCACGTGATGGATGGCTTGCAGGGGTACAGCTGCCCTCGAAAGCACACGACTAGATATTTCTATTTGTTTAAATAATACCATAAATATCTCACGCAGTTTATCATTTTAATAACGTGAATTTTAACGTATCACACGCATGTGGATTACGTTATAACACTAATACTCTTATTTATATGCATATTTGACAGCAGAATTCCTCACGTTCGGGAGCTCCAGAGAACCTCGGGTGCATCTGTTCTTTGCTTCAACTGTCTAGAGGAAATTAGGTTTTTTTTTTATTTTCGACTGATGTCTAAATACAAACTTCATATCACACGTTTCTAGCTGATTTTGTTTCAAATTAAAATATATGTTCTATCTATGCTATAAATAATGCCAGCCAAAAAATTCTAAAAAACATTCGACACCCAAATTAAAAATTCTTAAGACTACATTGGCCGGAACGCGGCTCCACATGCAGCAATTTATTCTAATCAGAACAGTTCGTTCAATTATTAAAGCACCTAGTCATCAAAGTCCGTGAAGTTTTCTTCGAAGAATCTAACATGTGTGGCGTTTGCGAGCGCAGATGCCAGCAGATTATAAAAGTGTTCGTATTCGAGTTTCGGCAAATAGGCCATATGGCGGCGTGTTTCGTTACATTTTCAAGGCGGTTAAAAACGTAACAACTCGCCTCATAATATTTCAGAAATTGCAGGTTTGTTTAAGTTTCCGGAAGAACTTTTTAATAGTGGGCTGCCATTAAAAATCCTCAGTGGTGCAATTTGTAAATTTAATGGAGTTTCCAAGTTCTGGATACTTCTAGCGGCACTTTTACGCCGCGCCATATGTGTGAAACACTTAACTTTTACGTGACAATTCCGCGCGCTTCTGCTTTCCGAACGCCAGGGCCGGCTTCAACTGCCGTGCTCTTTGAGCTCCCTCGAATAACAAGTAAACTTATGTTGAATGTAACAAAGTAACCACATTGTAGGGATCTGGAAGGATGAAAATTTCAGGAGCACTATCAGGAAACAATTATTGAAAAAAGTCACAATCCACCTCTACATCTTAAGCAACATTTTGTGGTTGTTGATAACAAGATTAAATCGTGCATCGAAAGTTCTACTCTGTTAACAAATACTTTATTTAAACGGTTGGAAAAAATTACACTAATTTAAGTTTAAGTAGTAGTTGACATTAAACTAGTCTCTTGTAAGAACATTGCACAAAAAAGTAGCAATTAAAACCCAGTAAATATCAAGGGGAGGAATGTAGAGGAAACTAAATGCTAAAAAATATATAACATAAAAAATTGGAAATTGATAATAATTAGGTAGACGCTACACAGGCTATGTTGGGTAAAAATAAACAGTGCGCTATTAGAAAAAACATGTCTGCTATTCAGTGGAAGAACAATACAAACATTTTTAAAAACGAGTTGAGTTCGTCGTTCATTCAACATTTCTCTTTTTATCTTTGGCAAAAATAAGTTAATTTAAATCAAAATAAAATAATACTCCTAATTAGTTAGATACAACCTGCCTACTAATTAATAAAAACACTTATTTGTTCTGTAACAATTTTTGTTTGATTTTTATAGTTTTAAAATTAAGGAAAATTGTCATTACAAAACACTAGTGTTAGAATAATCTGAATATTAATTTACAAAAAAAATGGTCGAAGCTTATTTCGACAGAACTTCCTTCTCTCTTCAAATACAGTACAATTCCAGCTTTTTCGAAAAATTATTTTATGATAACTTCTATAAGTTATAATAAAGGTAATGTATGTAAAGGTAAAAAACAAAATGTCGTGATGATATTTTTGGAAGCACACGTAGGGTAAATGTGTACAAGAGTACGCACTTAGTGTAAAACTGTCAATAACTTTTTAATTATTTTGGATAGACAAATTTTATGACATGGGTTCGTCATATACATGTTTAGAGATCAGATATATTTAATTGTACGTCCCAAGACCACTATATTTTAAGAGTAATTTCAATTTTTGTCAAGATGTGTAAATCCGCACTCTTAGACAGTCCACTGCACAAGAGTGCGCACTTGAACGCTTATGAGTGCGCATTACATTTTATGAAAAAAATCTTTATTTCTAAGGTGAAAATAAATAGGGACAAGTGACTACAGACTACACATACAACGGGATCCATATTTCTTCGTACTCTACGGGTCTTGAAATTCGAGAAAACGTAAAAGTAGAGAGTCGGTCGACGGACTCGATCACAATACTTCATTCGCTTACGCTCAGGAAGTAAAAATTAAAAAACAAACATCACCATAACCACCACCACACAACTTGAGAAGCAGTACAAAGTAGTAGAGTTAAATAATTCATTATAGTAGATATCATATGTATCTATAAGACTACGTATCGCAAGTATTGCGCACTCTTGTACATTTGTACATAACCTAATGTTTTCAAAGTTAAAAGCTTTTGATGTATAGAAAGTATAAAACTGCTAGTGTATAACGACACCTTAAAAGTTACAGCTAATGAACATTATTACTGTAAAATAAAAGAACTGGTACGTACCTTACAAAAAACTAAAACTATGAGCGGTAAAAATTACATCCACACAACGCGTAAACATAAAATCGTCAGTACGATCAAACTATAAACTATATACAGGTCACTGTTGCACCTTTATCTCAAGTTTAGCATTTGATTGTGAATGGTATAACTTCATCTTACCCAGATGGCACTAATAAGGAGAAATCATCAGTACGTACTCTTATACATATGCGCACTCTTGTACACATTTACCCTATATCAATTTGGATGATGCAGTGTAATACTAATGATAACAATCCTGTATTCCCAAATTTTCGGAAAGCTAGAGTAAGTCATTCTTGATTTAATTAATCATATAAGTAATTCTAAAAATTATGAGTGCACTAATAAAACATGAATATTTTGCATATTTCAGGAAGGATTTATTAGTAAAAATTTTGACATGACATCAGTTTCAAAATGTCGTTATACACTTTTTTCCAACAATCTGGAGTATCTTATTTTATAAAATTGAAAAAATATGTAGGTATTATTGTAAATTTTGGTGATAACGTCATCCCATTGGTGGCGGGAATAATTAGTAAAATTTTATTGTGGCTTTTTACCATCTACATGATATTCCTAAAATACATCCAGAATTTGAAAACAATCGGTCCAGTAGTTTCGGAGATTATGTGTCTAATATAAATTGATATAGGCGAGGTACAGACGGAAAGGGAGAGCACTTTTTTCGTTCTCTAGAGGTGATGAAACGTCGAGAAAACATGAAACTGGCAACTCGCCTAATGGACTCGATTACTATACTTCCTTAACTTTACGCTCAGGAAGTAAAAGATTATTTTTAAGTTTTACAAAAAACTACCACGAAGTTGAACAAGAACTTTTAAAATGTTATTAACTAACGATCTCCACGTCAACTAGAAGTAATGAAAAGGGAAATATATTTATTTTCTCAGATTTTTGCAAAGTCTAAACTAAAACATTTAACCTTAAAATTGCACTTCATACAAAGCTAAATTCGAGAGAAAATGAAATATCCAGTTATTATCGGTGGTGTCAAGGATCTGCAAAAGTGTAGAACATAAAATAGAGTTCGACAAAGAGTGAACATGAGTGAACTGCTTATTAGGGATTTCAAATAATTACTTTAGAGAATAGGAAGTCAACATTCACTATTTGGTAGACTCTACTTTAACAGATTTATTTTGCAACAACAATTTCTTTTTTTCTTGGCTTCTTATAGATCATAGAATAGGAAAAGTTTCTCTTTTCTGTCTATACATCTGTTAAAAATTGGTTCCGCAGATGTTTTCCGAAACCAGCGAATCAGGTAGCGGTTCCCACTTTAAATTCTCATTTATTTAAAAAATTTGAAATTTGCAATTTAGATCGATTCCTTAACACAAAGAAATCTATAAGGTGTATTAAACAGATTGTTTTCTTATTTTTTCAGTAGTGTAGCAGTTGAGATATAACTCGTTTGGTTTAATGCTTTACGAAGTTTTTAAATAATACTGTCCTTCTTTACTTATTTCATTCTAATGTCAAATACTTACTTGAAAAAAGGGAGGTAAAAAGACCACAATCCATTTTTAATTGGTGGTTTAAAATCTATTATACTTACTTATGTATCTTGTTTGCTAAAATCCTGTAAAATGATTTTGAAATTAAAAGACTTTCATGTAGTTAATTTTTCCAAACGCGGGCAAATTTATACAAAGTTATGTTAAGTAATTTTCGCAAGCCGCCAATAGTGTGTTTCTTATTACTGTGTTTTTCTGTATTCCATTAATTTTTTTCTTAGATCCTGAAATTCTCATAAATATTTCAAAGTATGAAATTACGTGCAACTGGGAATGTGTTCTGCTCAAAAATCTTTTGCTATAACCTTTCCGCCTCTCTTTTACTATTTGACATTTTGGAATATCGTATTTAATTTCTGTGATGGAAAATCTTAGGTTCCCATTACTTTACACTATTTATTGAAAGATTTGCAAAGAGTTGTAAAAAGTACACGAAAATGAAGGAAACTTCAATTGTTTACAACCACTTTTTTACTTTTTTATTATTTTTTTGTTTAAATCGCTTAAATTAAAAGTTATATGACTAAAAGTTTTCATTCCATTAGTAAAGAATTGGTTAGAGAGAACTTCCGACGCATCTGAAGTACAGTCGGACAAATAAAGTTTCTTCGAAAAATTATAAAATCTAATTTTCGCTATTTTATTTCTTTTTTTATGACATAACTTAAAATACAGATGTGTGTGGAGTGTTGAAGTTCAGGTAAACAAACATGTTATCTAGTGGCGTAGAGAACAGCTCCACAGCTCGTTATTATTATTATTTATTAAGCTAGAATATACTAAAATCATTGTTTTTCATTATTACTATATATAGGCGGCCGCAACATTACGGTATTCTCAAATTTTACCACCCGAACTTATGACCCCACCTCTTTTAGCCGGTCGCCGGGTGGTTTACCTAGAAAATCCTAGAAACGATACTCAGGGCTGGACTCGTTATGTTATTACGTTTTCTACATTTCTAGTTAGCTAAATACGTGATTGTAAAATAAATGTTTTATTCTTTTATACTTGTACATTATAATACATTTATATTCAATAGAACGTGATGAATGCCGACCTGGCGAAGCTCCGAATGCAGGGTATAGTTTTGGAAATTTCATTCTACCCTATAAAGTTTTATTGGCAATAACGAGACGGACAGTAGTACAAATGCAAGAGATATTTACAACCTAAAGTTGTCGCGTGCCGGTATTCCCCAGATGTTAGAAAGCAGAGTAATCGGTCCGTTTAGGGACGGTCGTTACTCACGAACGCAAATGACCATTATTTTATGAGTACAACTACTACCTGCTCACTGTTCTCCGACAAATTCGGGTGAACTGGTGTGAGCCATAAATATAGGGTAGAATGAAACTTCCAAAACTATAGTAGCAAAGAAGATTTTATTTATGGTAGGATCTTGTTACCTATCGTCTAATTGCGGTTTTCATGGTTGCTTAATTTTTATGATCTTCCCTGTCTGGTGGTAGTTTGCAAAAACTATACCGATTTTACAACGACAATTTTGTGCAATTGTTTTGATTTAAAGTAAAATGTAAAACTTGTTGGTTCAAATTTAAATTTTTGCGAGAACCACAGACCTAAATATAAGGATTAGATAAAACAGAGAAGAAGAAAAATGATGTACACTTAAAATGAAATTTTCCGTTTGAGTTGGCATTACCAACTTTTTTGAGAGGATAAATAGACAAATTTTTGTAGGTCATCTAGATAGTACTATTAATAAGTACCAATTTTGTATTACTATTGCAGTGAACAACTTTGAAATGTCTTGATTTTCATGAAAACCAATGGGATATATAATAATACTCCTATAATATTTAATGTATATATGTTACGTAAAATTTAATGAGTCAAATTTAATTTTTGCGAAACTATAGACGTAAAATTAAAAATTTGGTTTTATGTTATTAGAGGCAACTTCCCAAGCCTTTGAAGTACTATTGAATAAATCAAGTTGTTTATAAAAAAACTTGTAGAAGTTCATACTCAAAAACATCACTCATACTCCACAACTGCTTTGATTCGAACGCATTATGTTACGGAATCACACTCTGTTGCCTTGTTTACATTTGATCTGACCTGGAGTATCAGTTCGCATTTCTCCACCAATGACAGAAAACTATGACTGAATTAACAATTATTACAAAACTATTAATGCTTTGATAAAGCGCTCAGCTATGCCTATGTTTCTAGTGAGTTTTCCTATTGGAAAATATTCCGATAGAAATTTCAGAGAGGACGTTCATGTCAATTACAAGACGTACAATATAATTAATACTAATAATAAAAAAAATCGAATGTAAAACAAATAATAATAATAACCGAAAATAAGGCGGATTCATAAAGCACAAGTACAGGAGTGTTATTTATTACTTACTTTATGAAATTAAAATGGCATTTACTAAGCAAAATTTTAACATGACGTCATTACAGAGGAGGTGGGACGATCAGAAAAATTTTGGTTACCGTTTTTTCATCTATACGATATTCCTAACACATAACATTTGACAACAATTGGTAAAAATCGACAAATGTAAAGGACAGATGGTAGACAGACAGACAAACGAAATCGGGAGACCTATGTTACTTCTTACTCTAGGGATCATGGAACATGAAAGTATCCATTCGTCGAATACATATACCTTATTACAGTACTTATTTACTTTACGCTTGGAAAAATTGCAGAACCTGAAGCAATTATTAAAAAATACATTTCATTGCCTGCATAAAGAGTTTTTTATAGTATATAGTACCTATTTATAGCATGTTTTTTTTTACCCGTAATTTAATTAGCTGCTTCTGTTTTTATTTGAACCTATAGGAGGTATCACACAAAATTGAATGACACGAATGCTGCATATTTCTATTTTGGTGATTTTACATATTTAAAAGGGAATAAAAAACAAATATTATCGTTACATTTTTTTAGAAATTAAAACCTTTAAGGAAAATGTTTAAAACGATGTGCTATATTAAAAATTAATAAACTTTTTTTTTTCTGTACCGCATAAGCAAATAAAAAAAATGCAACATTAAAAAAAAAACGTTCTGACAGTAGTATATTATATATATTATATATTATATATAATATTTTCAACAGTCTAAAAGTTTGTGCAACTTTTATTGTGCTTTAAGAAAGTTCTCGATTTACATTTCTTTAAACTGTTTGATAACGACCACAAATACTAAATAAAAAGATTTAAATTGATTGTAGTAAACTAAACTCAGTAACGGTTCTGTAACATTTAACACAAGGATCTCTAGCACGTAAATTGTTATTTATCCAGCGATTCAACGACATAAAAATTTGTTAATGTGATCCCCAGTTTGGACAATAATAGCACCAAAGTTTTTGCCAAACTTCACCTGTATTTTTTCCCAAAGTAATTGTTATCATTTTCATGGAGTTTTTTGATTCTTTGTAAAAAAACCTTTGTTAAAAAATCTTTGTTACATCGCAGCCAAGTGCACACTCCCTGGAACACACTTTTCTATTTTATTTAGAGTGCCCTATCAAGTAATAATTTATCGAGATTGTAAAAACTGGAAGCTTTGAAGCTATTTCTGATAGAACTTTTTTAGTCTACTCCATTTGCCATATTAAAATTACAGCCTTGTAATCAATCCAGCTGACGTTTTAGCATCTTTATGTTGATATTTTACGTTGTCACTGACAGAAGGTACTTTGTTAAAATACATTAATAATAAATTAATAATCATTTTTAATATGGCTTATATTTCACCTGGACACAAATTTTAATCATAATATCGAACGAAAAACTCAGTAAAATAAATATATACTATAGAAAATTAAATGAAAAGATAAATTAAAAGAAAACAGAATATTAGTATTAGTCATATATTTCGGGCACATTCCTACGAAAAATTATTGGGTGCTTTTGCAATTTTAGATGTAATTTTTATTTCATTAACATCACCTAAAGTTCGGTTATTAAAATCGAAATAGAGGCCTCAAAACTTTTTAAACTTTTGGACGAACTACCGGAAAATGAAAATTTAAGTAAAATTTTATAATTTTGTAATTTTTTGATATTATTGTTTTAGCGCAGTCTCATCATTACTTTCTTTGCACAAAGTGATGGTGAGAGAAAAGCTTTATAGAACAATATTTAATCGTTAATTTAGTTGAAGCCGGCCCTGCAAATCACACCACTTAGATGTTCAAGAAGCGATAAAGAGTCCCGCAGCCTCGTTGAAAAATTATCCATCGTCCCTTTGACGAAGGCCGGAATTAATCAAACGCGTAAAAATTTGTCAAGTAGTTCAACAGCTCATTTATTTCCGCTTAGACTGGCCGTATACAAATTGTTACGTTAAATTTTTTCTCAAACTTCTCAGAATCATGTTTTTATTCATAACACGGCGTTGGGCCGAACCAGGTGTGTGCCGTCATCGGCACCAAAAAGGTAAACAGACGAATTATTTTTGGTGGACTAAAAGTGTAGCCAACATCCTGTCGCCTAACAGAAATTAAATCGGTACGAGGTTTAAATAAGTAGGAAGAAGTGTCTCGAGAATTTGTCAGTGTTGGCGCTTCAGGTGACTGAGGCCCTTAGATAAGAACTAAACAAGTCTTTGTTAAGGCAACAGAACTTGTTTGAAATAAGTTAGCTAAAGCAGCTGTTTTGCAAATAATTGTGAGATAACTATCTGGGAGCTTAAAGCGCAAACTTAACTGGAGGAGACAGAAGTGACATGTAACACCTGTTAATGTTTGTTAGAGATACGGTGCCTTTAATCGGAGAAACGAATTTGTACGATGATAATATACAGTTGAGTTTAGTGCGGTGTTTTGTTTCATGTGGATTCAAATTAAAGCTTATGTTTTAAAATAAGTTAATATAACCTAAGTTAATACAATCATGATTCTATTAAGGCTGGTTTCATCATTTAGCTCTGTTGTATTTAAAATAATATTTTGATTGTATGTTAAACACGACGTTCGTTGATGGAGTTATTCTTGAAATATTGTGAATGGGATACTAATTTCCAGTTTAATTTCGGTAAGGCGCAAAACGAACATTTTTTTACTTCAAAATGTTTAAAAAACTGTTTTAACATAAAACCACATGATTATATAAGGTTCTGAATTTATAATAATAAAATTGTGAAATTTTAGATAGCTCTTGCTACACAGTTTTGGGCAAACTTTAACCATTTGTTTGTCCTTTTCAAAAATTTGTTGACAATCTCAAAATTTGTAATAATAATGTAAAAACTGAGTTTTTATTATTTAATTTAATATGTACCTATAATTTTTGGGCAATGTATTTTGTTACAAAACCTGTATTTATTATAAAAGTTTTTTTTTGTATTGAGGTTTTTCCTACTGCGGTCATGGAATAATCGCCGTTAATTAAAAACATAAAATGTTAAACCAGATGTATCTATTATTTTCTGGCACAACATTGATGAAATAAAAAACCACTTTTTAATATTCAGATACGAGTTACATGTTTGGTTTAGAGTGCGTTTTGTCAAATAAACTAAAATAATTTGAATTCTATGAAAAACTGCATCCGATAAATTTCATTTACTACAAATAATTATTTTTTGTGTTGTAATCCATTTGGTGAATAGTTACTTTCGTGTTTTCTCCACATCCATTTTTGTTTTCATTTATAGGGGTTGTCATAAAAAAATTAAATGGGCAAAATATTCAAAATTTTATAATTTATCTAGGAAACTGAATTTGTTTTAATGTAATTGAGGGGAAGGGACGTTCTGTCTCAGTAACTGGAGACATTTTTTTTCCGTTTTTTTTCTAAGGGCAGTAAAAATATTATATACGTTACAGTTAGAACCAGTTTTCAACAAAGTGTGAAACAACTGCAGCTTCACTCAATTATAACATATAAGTTAAAAAAAAAAAACGGAAAGAGGTCTGTTGCACTAAATTTTAATAATACATTTTTTTATTCGCTAAATTTTACCCCAGTGGCTAAAAATATTTTAAATACAGTCTTCTATACAGCTCTCCACTTTTTAATTAAAAAACCAAAGATTATATTCATGTACACCAATAATAAATGTTATAAACGTTAGTTTATCCAAGAAAAAAAAACGAAACTTTATCTTAAAACCGTAAATTTGTCAGGAACTAAATCGATTATTTTACTTTTGTTGGAAGAAAATTGCTTATTAAAAAAACGGAAAACACATTAGACTTTACTGCACTTAATTGTACGTACAGAAAATTAACTGATCAAGCTGCAGCAAAAAACACACTTACATATAGTGAACGACTTGCGATTTTAATGGTTACATGGTATGCTGCAATTTTACCAAGATTTTATTAAAAGATAAATATGTTAATTTCAGCAAACTTCCAAGGTTTTATAAAATTCAGTTCAGCGAAATAATAAAAGTTGCTCCCACTAGTCCAGATAAAATTGCTTCATTAAATGATGCTCAAAATTCTATTTGAGCTGTACGTATAAAGCCTTTAATGGTAAAAAATAATCTCAATAAATGATAACACTGTGGTTTCTACCAGCGTTTTCGCTTGGATAAATGTGCATCGACTGTGTAAATTTAGTTCGTAGTTATTTCATCATAAGAATTAAACTGAAACCAGTAATTAGTGGTCGTAAAGTTCTGCATAGTCTAAAACGTCAAGATACCAATTTTTTAAAGTGATAAATTTTATTTTTCTCGTTGCAGGAACACAAAATGGATATAAAGTTGTGATTAACAATTCGCGTGCGCTCCTAACCACAGCTACAATAAAACTCAAAAAAACTTGATAAGAGTTGGTTTTGTTCTCGCGTCAGTTGAAAACTGAAGAACTTCCAGTTTTAATAATATAAATATTTGTATCGGATGTCGCTTTTATCAACAAAATGATTATTACAATAATTATATGTTAAATATTACAATAATTCTAAATTAATTTAATTATTAAACAATAATTGTAACATTAAAAATAATTTTAATTGAATTATGATGTATATGACAAGAATTACAAATTGTTTGATCTGTATAAAAGCATTAGTTCTGCAATGATTCAAAGTGAATGCAAGAGAATGGCTAGAGCTTAACCCATGACCTAAAAATAAAATTTGTTGTAGTAGGATTAGCTATACCATTTTATACGTATTTCGTCTAGTACTGAGAGAAATAATTCCCGCGTTGTCAAACAAAAAAAAAAAAAACACATTGAAATCGGTTCATCCGTTTAGGAGCTACGGTGCCACAGACAGACCGGCAGGTAGATAGACAAATGGGTCAAAGTTATAAATCCTTTTTTTTGTTTGCATACACCAACGAAATTCGTAAAAGCAAAAGGTTTTCGAGACAAACTTTGGCATCCCTTTTTACAGGTGATCGCACTAATCGGAAATTTGTACTTCCGAGATTCCGATAGTGATTAAATCAACTACTGAAACTGCAAGGTTAACCAATTTTTGTTATACCACAATTTTCATGATGTTAAATTACATGTTAATTCTTGCTTATTAATTATATCAAATTGGATTCATATATTACCTCGTGGACCGAAAGCCCCACACACACATTCAATGTGATCAAAATCACAATCAGCTGGTCGGAAACGCTACGCTCTAGGGCGCTGCCGTCGAGAATAAAAATTCGAAATGAAGCTCAAAAATATTGTTAAACCTTCAAGAGAATAATTAGACCTGACGCAAGCTATTAAAATTGTAAAAAAATATTGAAGTCGTCTCGTTTTCCAAGTCCACGAGGAGATTAAGTTGATTCATCGGAATTTCATCGTCCTTTCTCTCAAAATGGGCCAACGTAACGTTTAGATCAGTTTAAATATCATAAACGAACTATTATTATCAATTTCGAGGGAGAAGTTAAGATGTATGTTACAACCTAATAAAACATCCAGAAACCTTAGTTATAATTTGATAAACAAAAGAATGGAGTGCGAAATTTTATTTCAAACTGGGACACCACAATACCGAGTTCCGAAAAGCCGTCAACCGTCATTGACCATTTCGTTTTATTAAACAAGTTAGAATGATATGGTTTTTCAAGACCTCTTATTAATTTATTGAAATCTATAATATGATTCATTTATTTAAATGTTCAAAAATCAACAAAATTAAACATTCAGATATTATTTTCTATCTGTCAACCTTTTTTTTTTTCATCAGCCCACTCTTCTTTTTTTAATCAAACCGAAGTTCCGTTACAAACTCCCCCTCTAAACAACACAAACGGCCCTCCGGTGTTGTTTAGGATGAAACATTCTTTTTAGGACGACCCCTCCTCCCAGCGTTCAATTCTTTCTGGAGGATTTGTATAGCTTCCTAATTCGTAGGTTGTGGGAGAAGCAATTCGCAAGATCATATAAGGACCATCCCTTTTTGGGGTAAGCTTTGAAGAGAATCCACTTTTGGAGCTACTGAGAGTATGAGATTTCAGGAGAACCTTGTCACCCTTCTTGCATACAGCTGATCGTCGTCTGGAATCTAGGCGGGTTTTCTGGACATCTTGTTTCTTGCAATTTCTATCCATTGCCTCAGTCAGAGTAGTAGCTAGCTTCTTTAAGTAAGGAGTTATTCTTGGTATGAAATTTTCTGTATCAATCACTTTGCGTAGATCATATACAGGATCATAAGGAGCTCGTATCTCCCTACCAAATCCGAGAAACGAAGGACTATATCCCGTAGAATCGCAACATGTAGAATTTATGGCGAATCGAATGCTGCTCAGGTGATGATCCCATTCTGAGTGATGATCTTGAACCAAAATGGCTAACTGAGTCTTCAATTCGCGGTTCTTCCGTTCAACAGTGTTACTCTCTGCATGATACAAAGGAATGAACGGATACCAAAACAATAAGTAATTTGCTGCATTACATCACTAATAAATTGTACGCCGTTATCAGAAATCATTTTCCTCGGAGTTCCAAACCGCAGGAGTATTTCTTCGATGAGAATTTTTGCACAAAATTCAGAGTCAGCTTTTACTAATGGGAAAAGTTCTACCCATTTTGAAGCAACATCCTCAATTATTAGGATCCATCGATTCCCCCTGGGAGTTGCCGGTAGAGGGCCAAATAGATCTACAGCCAAAACTTCGAATCTCTGTGAAGGGGCTGGGGTTTGAAGTAGGCCCGCAGGTTGACGATTCTCTGGTTTATATCTCTGGCATTCCATACAACCTTTTACATGGCAAGCAATATATTTTCTCATATCTGTGAAGTAAAACTTTGAAGAGATCTTTTGAAGAGTTCTTTCGATGTCGTAGTGTCCCCCTGTAGGCGAATTATGGTATTGTGCCAAAACATCTTCACGTAATTCTTTGGGAATCACTAATTGGGGATTTTCAGAGTCCACATATGGGTTGAAACGGAAGAGAACACCATTGTTCATCGGGATACGTGATGAACAATGGTGTTCTCTCCCAGACCATCTAGACATCTCTAACGGATCTTCACCTTCGAGAGATAATATAATAATCTAGATCTCATTATGTTCCATTTGTTTCTGTCGCATAGATTTAGCATCGTATGACGGTAGGTCAACACTAACGAAGTAGCTCTGTACCTTTTCTTCTTCATCCGAGCAAAAAGATCGAGACAACAGATCAGCTACTACGTTGATTTTACCAGGAGTATATACAACGTCCATAATCATGCCTTGAAGGCGGAGCGCCCAACGAGCCAAACGACCCGAAGGCGATTTTAAACCACCGTAATGGTTGATGATCCGACGCTATAACCACTTTCGTACCTTCTAGATAATGTCGAAATTTTTCTACAGCCCATACTACGGCGAGCGCCTCTCTTTCGGTAGTTGAATAATTTTTCTCGCTGTCCTTTAACAAGCGACTGGCGTATTCTATCGAATGTTCGTCGTATTTCTTCCCTGGAGTAGAACTGCACCCAAGGCGTAACAACTTGCATCTGTTCTAAGGATATACGGCTTGGTCTAGTCGGCTTGAGCAAGGACTGGAGCGGTAGTCAATCTTTCTTTTAACATCTCGAAGGCTCTTAATTCGGTTTCACCAAACTGGAAAGACGCATTTTTCTTAAGAAGATTAGTTAAGGGACGTGCAATTTCGGAAAACTCTGAAACAAACTTGCGATACCAACTACATGTCTGAATGAAACTTTGCAGCTGTTTGCGATTGCTTGAAGGTCTCAACAGTTTGATAGCAGCTATTTTGTCAGGGTTAGTTTTAATTCCATCACTGGTCAGTATATGTCCGAGAAATTTGACCGAGTCACAGAAGAACGAACACTTCTCACGTCTAGCACGAAGACCAAAAATTTTAAACGCGAAAACACTGTTTGTAAGTCTATTATGTGCTTCTCGAAGGTTTCTGAAAGTACCAAGATGTCGTCTATATATATAAATACTGCAGTGTCATTCAAACCGGATCTAAATCTGTCCATCAATCGAACGAACGTCGCGGGCGCGTTTTTCAACCCGAAAGGCATTCGATTGAATTTAAACGTCCCAAATGGAGTCACAAAGCAAGTTTTGTCACGATCTTCTTCTGCAACAGGAACTTGCCAGTAATCTGCTTGTAAATCAATTGTAGACATGAATGGTGTATGTTTAGCGGTGTGAAGAATATCGTCTATTCGCGGCATTGGATAACTATCGCTTACCGTTACTGAGTTTAGCTTACGATAATCTACGCAAAGAGGATAGCTGTCTCCTTTTGAAGTTAAAACCACGGGGCTGGACCATGGTGACTCGCACTCTTCTATAATTCCTTGTGTTACTAATCGATTTAATTCTTCACGCAGGGATTGCTTCTTTGGTCCGTTCAGCGGGTACGGTGGTACGGAGATTGGTACAGCATTTTGTGTGTTAATTCGATGCGTAGCAAACGTAGTTTCTCCCCCTTGTTCGAAGATGGTGCTATTATTCTGAAGTAGGGCGTTTATTTCATCTTTTGCCGTGTCTTTAATCTTCAGAGCTTCATTTTGGCGTAGGGTTATGGGATTAATGTTTACGGAGTTTGTTTTAATTCCATATTTGAAAGTATGTTTTGGTTTATCTCTAAAAAACTAACACTCGTTTTGGAAATCTATACCAATTATAGCCTTCTTCAAAAATTCCCACCCTAAGAGCGTATGGTTCTGGGTTAAATTCGGCATTATAACAAAACTATTTGGAGTTATTTTGTCTTTTATCTTAACGTCTACATCTGTTATCAGTAGTTTCCTATCTCTAGGAATTCCGTCAGCTAATGTTACCACTGCATCCATTGTTTCAAACTTAACTCCCTTATCTTGTAACACCTTATACAGGGTGTGACCAGCTATGTTCCATTTTGATCCTGAATCGGCGAGTCCAATTCCTTTTGCACCTTTCACTTCTAAGGGTAGGATTGGAGCGTCGCAGCTTGATTCATTTTCTAAAGATAACCGTGAGAATTCAAAGAAGTTAGTTTTGACGTCTGCTTTTTCTCTGCATTTCGGGCATTTCCATCTGTAGTAGCCAGGAGTACCACAGCCATAACACTCAGGTTTTGATCGTGCTGATGTTGACTTTGACAGTTCTTTATCATCGTTTTCTTTTTCCAGTTGGCGACATTCATTCTTTAAGTGACCAAATTTTTTGCAATGTTCACAACGAGGTCGTAACTTCTTTATTGCATTCCGTCCTGGTTTGTGTTTCTTTGTTTGCGAAACGCGGATTCACGGAAACGATTGTTCTATTTCGCGGGCACAATTAAGCAAATCTTTGAAAGAGTTTATTTCACTACGCGTAAGTCTCTTTCGAATCTTCAGAGCTAAAAGTCCATAAACCATATCCAGCTGAATTTCTTCTGCGACACTATATGGCAATTGTGCGATTAAAGCTCGAAATTTCGCAACGAAGATATCAGTGGCTTCGTGTTGTGTTTGCTCCGAGCAAAGAGTTCTCGGAAGACTGCATGAGGCGGTAATTTCTTCGAATACACTTGGATATTTACTGCACTCTGCCAGTCTTTCGTCGACGGTTTGATTCCTTGCCACCAAGTAGCAGCGCTAGACTCGAGCAACATTGAAAGACCACGCAGTGCATTTTCGTCACTGATATTGGTGCAGTCTTTATATGTTATGATGTTGTCTAGAAAAGCTTCTACATCGGCGTCATCTGACCCATTTATCTGTCATCTGGCACTACATTTAGCAAAACTACCTGCAGATCGAATGTAAGAAGTTGGTGATACGCTTCGTTGTGCCTCGGACTGTTGTGTAGTTGCAGCTTGCTCCTTAATTGTCGATAGTAGTTGCTTCAATTGGTCAGCCGATAGAGTAACTGAAGCTGGAATATTAAGTTTCGGCGGCATCACGGAATTTTGCACACAATTAACCGCGAATGTACAATGGGGTGCTTCGGGCCACTAGGGGGACGCCGATTATAATATGATTCATATATTTAAATGTACAAAACATCAACAAAATTAAACATTCAGATACTATTTTCTATCTGTCAACCTTTTTTTCATCAGCCCACTCTTCTTTTTTTAATCAAAACTAAGTTCCGTTACAAATCTTATTTGCTTTATAGAGGATAGTGTATTAAATATAAAAACTACATTAGTTTGTTCATATAGTCCTTCGTCTGAAGTTGGAATACCACAAGACTCCAGTCTTGGACCGCTGTTGTTTTTGTTATTTATAAATGATACTGGACGTTATAAGAAGTCAAAAACATTTATTTGGCGACGACTCGAATATTTTTCTCCAATATATTTTACTGAGGATTAGCTGTCCCTTCAAAAGGAATCTTAACGCTACTTCAAATTTGTGCCAAGTTAATAGTTGTTTTTTAAATATATGTATTTAAAATTGTTAATCCAAAACTAGTTATTATTATTTCATTTTCTTATAGCATAGACAATGCTGTACTAAACAGGCGTTCCATTATTAAAGATCTAGGTGCAAATTTTTCACTACATATTTACGAATACGTATTTGATGTAGTTGATAAATATTATAAGTTCTAAGATTTGATTTTATATACCGTAATCGTAAAAATCTCAGTAATACAGGGTTAATATAAACATCGTTACAGGTCACATCAGAGATGTAATCAACAGATTTGTTCGAACTGGCAGTGTCAACAAGGGGAAATCCTCCTGGAAGACTTTCAGTATCTGAGGAAGTTGTCGATGATTGGTAGATCCAAAGCATTGACGAAAGTAAGTTACGGAATATTTTTCAGTTGTTTTTTTTTAAATAAGATATGTAGAATTTAGGCAACTAGTTATAGAGGTGCGTGTGGTATCTCTCGTGAAGCCTTGGGCCGGTACTGTCTTGGGCATTTAGTAAAATTCGCATAAAGTAATAGGCGCCACGTTTCCATGACCTACTTCGACCCTATAATCATGAACAGAAACCCTTTATTAAATCACTTATGAATGCTTCATAGTTTTTGGTAATACGGTCACATAATGAATATGCATCACTTATTTGAAATCCTGCATATAAGTTCTATATTAAACAAATTGAGGCGACCCAAATGTTTGAAATTCATATCAAAAAGTAAAAATTGTATACAAATAATATAAGCCTAATTACTTTTATCATTCCACGTCTTAACAACACCTGTTGTTTTATACAAATATCGAAGTGCCACATAGCATTGTTTAAACTTGTTGATAGTGAACATTATTTTGTTTACAATATCTTTACAGAACTCCTTGGAGGATAGGATCGAGTATCCCCATCAGTCTAACGACAAACTTTTTTTCTTTCCAAAAAAAAACTATATTCGAAAGCGTAGTCTGCTTCGTATTTCTGTCTTACGATCAACAAATAAACAGAAAGCATTACTTGGAATAAACAAATAACAAACAGTAAGCACCGAACTCGAGCTTCCAGTCCTGCAAATCCACGGCTTTGATAAAAAATTCAGTGCGCCAAAGCTGATGTGTCTGTATTTGAACAAGGCGATTTTGTGATTAATCACGAAATAAAATCGTATTATAAGATAAAGCTTTTAATTATACTTAAAATGGATCATAGTCTCGGCAGAGAGAGTGATCTTAAATATCTAATAAAGCCACTATTTACTGTTAAGATTCTAGTTAAAGATGCAAATTGAAGTGTACACTAAGACAAGCAAGCTGGAGCTGTTATTAATTCACGAGTTCGTAATCACGAGATGCCGTGGTAACAAATTAAACTTGTAGCCTTTCAGCGGAATTTACCCCACACTAGCTATTCATTTCTTGTCTATTACATAACTTTTAATAATTCACCGGGATTGTCGAATATAGACTGCGCCCCTGTTTGTCGTCCCCCAGATAATGGGATTCTCCAATTGGCATTTTCGCGTTTTCGTTTTCAAAGGGTCGTTATGGGTTCCTATGAGTCAGACATGGCCACAAATCTCGGTTATCCCTGATGAACCGTGCATCTAAAATATTAAAATGATTATGCAAGGGTGTCTAGAATTAGTGATGCCGGTTTGCAGGGGTGTCACACCATAACATACCTTGGATGCTTGCTGCGACTTGATGATATATTAACGTAACATATGCGCAATTTGTTATGTTTTGGTTAATTATTAACGTAGCCCGTGATTTATTGATATTTATTGTCTTGTTTTGGACCGATAAACGAAATAATTCTGGCGATGGCGGACATATATTGCGTTCCTGTCAAAGCAGTTTAATTGAGTAATTTTTCAGTCTGTTTTTAATCTTTCCCCAAACGTATCGATAAATAAATACAAATTTAAATACCAATAATAGGTTTTGCGATTGGTTTTCAAATCGAGAGGAGAGACGTATTTTGTGCAATTTGTTTTTGAGCAAATCGGTCTTTATTTAGAAGTTCGCTTAATTGCGAATGTGTTCAACTCGAATACTGGTTAAACGTAGTTTGAAACGTTATGTTTGTTGCATATTGGTTCGAATACTTTTATTATTATTCCAGATATCCCAAAAGTATTAAGAAACTTTCTGCTAATATCAACCTCAAAGCTGTATAAATTTATAAACTACTCAAATTAATGCAGATAATGTTTAGATCTGAAAAGTATCTCAAGGTTTCGCTAAATTTGCTTCATTACGACGATAGTTAGTTACGTATTATTAATGATCAGATAAATATAAATTATTTTATAGCAGTTACAGAATGTTAGTGTAGTTATAAGTTACACAGTTATCACTATTTTAACGAAGTAGCTATAGTAAAATTTAGTAGCCGTGATGTATTGTTTATTTTTCAAGGATCCCTGGATGATCTCAATTCCTTGTTAAATTTTATTTATTCTTCAATCAAATTCTTCTATGAAATCATCTCATTAGTTTGTTACTGTCAATTTTCTGTTCTATAGATTGCTGCACATCCCTCTAAATCGTGAAGCCTTGGATAGAGAACTAGATATCATTCGACCATTAGCAGTTAACAATAATCTTTCTCCTACACTTACTCACGAAAAATTTTCAAGAAACCTCTTACAAATACATATAAACTTTCTGATAGTTTCATTCCTTGTCTCACTTCCACGCTACTCTGCAATCTATCATCTGTCTCTTTCTTCGCTACTCCTTCACTCATTTTCAAAATTTTGAAGAAATTAAACTATAATATTTCTTTTCTCGACTTCAAATTTTCTTCTTTGTTGGTAGAAACTCAATTCCTATTTTCACTTGTACGGATGTTTCCCAATTAAAATGTAATGACAGCAACAAAGTTGCCCAAAGAGCTAGACAGTTTTTTCTTAGACTTAGAATTACAGAGCGCAATAGAATAATGTTTCAGTAATTAGACACAGACATAACAAATTTAAAACTCAGCTTTTACCACTCATATTTTGGAACATAGGCATTCTTGTTTTCAGTTTTTCTCTTCCACTCACTAATATTATAGTTATTTAGATCTTCTTCCTCTTCTTCTTTTTCTTCCCAGCTCCACTTTCAGCATTTTGTTCGCGACTCTAGTTTGTGGTAGTTTTCAGCATGTCCTAACCATCTCATTCTTTGTCATTTAGTTGATCTACAATCGTGGGGCTATTTTATGGTTTGTACACATCAGAGTTAGTCTTTCTTCGCTAGACCTCTTTTGCTTTCATTCCCTCATATATACTTCGTAATATTTTCCTTCCCCATATCTTTAATTTTTGTTCTTCGGTTTTGTTAAGGGTCCACAGTTCACATCCATTGACGATAACTGGTCTTACGACAATTCTATATAGGCAGACCTCATCAGTCATCAACATATACTTGAAATTTTTGTCTATTAAATTCAGTCTCATTCATCTTTTAGTAGTATCTTGAATAATATGACTGATATTAAGGGCTCGTTCTCTCTCACACCCCTGTTGGTTTTAAATGTTTGTGATTTTTGTCAATTTACGGTTGCTCTAGATTCTTCAATTGTGTGTAGATTTATTCTTTATAGATTCTGTCGTATGCCTGTCTGAAGTATATGCACAAAGCGTGTACTGTCGGACTATTCTTGTAATTAGTCGATAATATCGTCCTTTCCGAGAACCTGGTTGGTAATAGAAAATTACATTGTCGTTTGTTCCAGTCTCTTTTTCATAAGGTACGTTAAAATCTTGTAGACTGTATTAAGTAGCGCAATTGCGCAATTCCTCGGTAATGTTGCAGTTGTTATATCTCCTTTTTCAAGGACTGTGGTTAGTACTGCTCCTGACCATTTTGTGAGGGTACTTTCTTCTTCCCAGATTCTCACTATTAAATATGTATTTAATTTGTATAACTTTTTTTCTAACTCCCGCAATCCCCCTTCTTTAATAAGTTAGTTTATTATTCCATTTTTTCCTGATTTTTATTGTTTTTTAGTTTCTAAATAACTTCTTTGAGTTCTTGTTTCGTTGGCACTACTTTCTCATTTATCACCGTAACTTCAGGATCATATCGAAGTGCTGTTTCCATCTATTTGCCAGTTTCTTGAATTCCTTCCACTAAGTAACTTTCTTTGTCTTTGTAAAATGTCATTTTCTGGCGACTTCTACATTCATTTTTTGCTTCCTGGTAGAAATTTTCAGGTCTAGTAAGTAAGTAAGTAGTAAGTAAGACGAAACAAGGCAACGTTGTTTGTCAGCTCTGCAACAGACACTAAAAGAAGACAGCGAAGAAGACTTTGAGACAGAATGGAACGGCATGGTTCCATGAAGAATGCGTAAAAATGACCAAAGAAAAAAATAAAGCCAATAAAAAATAGAATAGAACAAACATAATGTTACCAAAAAAACTACAACGTCAGAAAGAAAGTAAGTAGTGGGGCTCCTAGCTCAGTTTGACCTTATTTGACATGAACTAGGAGCCCCACTACTTTTCATTGAACGTTTGTCATCGCTTTGTGCTCGGTCAACCTGACCCCGAGTTCGGGGACGGTCGTGGCTTGCACAGACTCGAGTTCTATACCGATTATCCTCTCATATAGCTTACTAGTCAAGTACAGATTTGTAAATAAGACAATTGTGGTCAGATTGGCCGAGTGGTCTAAGGTGTTAGATTTAGGCTTGATTCTCAAAAAGAAGCGTGGATTCGAAGCCTACACCTGACAGTTTTTTTTTCCTCTATGTTTTCCTTAGATCAGGATGAATAATTAGAAAAATACAATTCGGCAATTTTTGCGTTTAAATGAAACACATTTTAATGTTATGTTATTTATTGAGGAAATGTAGAATACAGCCAACTGTAAATATTTTTAGCATTATTTAATAAAGAGAAACATTTTTTATTATTAGATATATGATTATCACATGCTGGGATTTCTTTCATCAATTTCACACAGTCTTCTATAGTTTCCAGATTCACAATTTTGGGACACCCAATTCTCCACCCAATGCTCCTTGATGTATTTGATCAAAATTTGTTTTGCAGGTGTCTGATCCTTGGAGCCATCATTAAATCTCAACATATAATTATAACGTGTAACTTGTTTCTTGGTACTTTCGTCCAATTCTGATAATGACAAACGTTCGATAAAAAGTAGTGGCTCCTAGCCCAGATCAAATGAGATCAAACTAAGCTAGGGGCCCCAATATATAACTACTAATCAAGCAACCGAATCGTATTAGAAAAATAAAGAAGGGTGGATCAAGGAGTATATGCAAGAAATAGAAGCTAAGAGCAGAGACAAGTAGTTATGCATAGGACTGAGACGAGGAAAAGCTGACTATCTACGAAAGTTCAGTACAAAATACGATATGAAGAAGAGTTATAATAACATTCATACAGAAATAATGATTAAGATGGTTTGAGCCTATTCAAAGAAGGGATAACAACAGGATCAACACAATTACCAACTGAAAGCCCGCTGAAGACAGACGCAGAGGCAGACCCAGACAAAGATGGACAGACCAAATTCATGAAGATATCAGGAATTTCAAGATCAAAGACTGGAAAAAAGTGATTGAAGACAGGAGGGCATGGAAAAAATCATTGACAGGATTTGAGCTAACACACAGAAGAGGAATGCTATATATAGGCTATAATAGTAGTAATAATAATGTTGGCCACGTATTCAGTTTCCTTCATTTCTTAGTATAACGGTGAGGTTTGCTGGCAATTCGCCACTCCAAATTTCTTTTGCAATATCAATAGTAAAGGGTGTTTCAAAATGATTTTCATCTAGTTAGCTTTGAAATCGCTTCAACTCCTATTTTCCTCTAGATGAAAATCATTTGAAGCAGGTTGTATAACACTATTTCTTTTCTTTGTTTTCTCAGGTAAGTGTATTAATAGTAACAATATTTTTGTAAACTAATTACCTGTTATTTGTTCAGCTCTGATGACAGTACCAGTGGGTATGGAAACATGTTAGCACTCTGTCTATATTAAGAATTTTATTTTTTTGAGGCGCTGACTTTTGTTTTAGCGTTTATATAATGTACCTTACGTAATATACATATAAAATTTTGAGATCACGTATTAAAGATTTTGGAGGAAATATATAGATATATTTTGATTAGCAATTTACCATTCTTACGATAACCTTAAAACGTATTGAAAAATAGCATTTAAGAAAATTAAAATGGAGCTCATGTCCCAAATTTTGAGATGCCGTCATCAAATTGTCCTTAGGGATCATCAAACACATTTTGGTTAGCCTTTTACAATCTGCACGATGTTCCTAACATATATATATATATAAAATTTGACAACAATCGCTCAAGTAGTTTCCGAGATCATCTAAAAATTGGAGACCTATTTTTTCGTACGCTAGGGTTCTAGAAAATATTGAAGTAGACGGACCCTACTGTATAAAGGAATCTTTACGGAAAACTCGCTTTTGCAATATTCATTCAAATCCTTATTAGTGATTGATTACTAATAACGGTTTTCTGCTCCGTAAATTGTTATCTCAATTGTGTATGAACTAAGGCACGTTGGAATTAAAAAGTTACTGCAGAAGGTCAACGGAAATAGATAACATCGCTAGAATTTGCATGCTCCATTTAAGACACTGGATTAGATCATTACAGATTAGCTACAAGTCAGATCAATTTGAAAATAAATCCTAAATGGAACGTAAAACTTACATAGATTCATCACAGTAAAAAACCCGTAATTATTTCACTGGTTAAATGGAAAAGAATGGCAAAATTATTTTACATAGTGTGTGTCCACTAACTAAGACCATCACTCTAAACTTAACGTATACTAAAGAAAAATTGTAATAAATGTTCATAAAGTAATCGTCCTAACAATGTGCAACCTTAACTTATCGTACTGGTTGGTTCATTGGCAGCAATAGTCGGTTTTACAGTAGCAGATCGTTATACAAAATTTGGATGAATTATGTTTTACGTGTGTCCTGCTTCATGCTATAATAATAGTTTATGTGAAATATAAATCATACTTTTCATCTGTATTTTTACTGAAAATCTCTAAATGGAATAAAAATGGAAAAGTCCATATTCTGTTCATTTAAATTTTTTTTTATAATGACTTTAAGAGAGCCTCGATTATGTCCTTACGGGAAAGGTATTTGTTAATAATTTTCACGTAAAAAACGTCACTGTTCGTAAACGCAATCGATTCTAGAATCAGTAAAAAACCGAATACTTGAGAATTAGTAGATGCTAATTACTGTTTGTTGTGTATGTAAGGAAAAGATAGAAGAAAATATTATAAACCACCACCTACACAACGTGTTAGCGTTTAATTACTTAATTATTGTTATTAACAGACTCAAGGATAATTACAGTAATATACAAAGTACTCAGGAGTATACAGAAGATTTTTTTGCTTTTACGACATGGTAATAAACGGTATCAGAGAGAAAGTTCCTGAAATAAGAAAATACATTATAACTTCATGGTTGCATTGTTTCAGTTCTTAACATTTTAATATCCCCAAGAAAAAAATTGTATGTGTATTTTTTTTAGAAACTCAAAATTATATTCGTTTTTCTGACATTTTGGATAAAAATTGTTCGATCCTTAACTTTCTGGATTTTCTAGGTTAAAAAGATACGAAGCCATATTCCCATAAGGCGGATTCATTTTTCATGTGTACCTTTTATACTTACTAGACTTATTTTATTAGACTATTAGACTATTTAATGTTCATACCTAAAAATAACAGAATTTCATGACAAGTTGTCTTGAAGAATTGAGGGTTTTTTAGACATCACACCAATTTCATCAATCTCAACGAGAATTATATAATTTTATGAACTTTGAAAGTTTATTATATGGTATTATTTCGATGCTCTATCGTCCTGAAATGTGGCACAATGTTGTTTGAATACTCTTATACTATAAATCAGGCTTACAACATAAACACTAAATTTATTGACAAAATTCTAATTCAGTTATATCCATTTTGATGATCGTTAACCTTTTACTGCACATTTCTGTTGTACTTCGTTCCTTCTCTATATTTCTAACAGCGTTTTTCTTCTGCCCATTTACATTATTAAAACCTAGTAGTTTTTCTGTCACTGTCAGTACGAAAGGAAAATAATTTTTGGTGAATGTGACCAATTCTACTTTTAGATTATTATATTACTGTAATTGCAAGTTTCAATTTTTTTTCACTGGGGCCTCATACTTATCACGTTTAATTAATTCAAGAATGAAAAATCCCTATACCCACTTTTACTCTACTTGTAAGCACAATTTTATTAAATTAGGCCTTACTCACACTTCAGAAAACGTACACAGCCAGCCTCTGACCTTCCTTACTTTTTACGATTTTTTAAAGACGACCATAACATAAACTTTCACAGAAAATATTAAAGTTACTCCAAGTCGGAGTGACCCTTCAAATCTGTTGTATGCAATAAGCGGACGTTCAGCAAGTAACGTTGTTTGAAAGTTTAATAAGAAAAATTCAATATGTCCTCTTGAACTTCCTTACAACGGATCTTTTTATTGTGTCCAGAAGTTCGAAAGTAATTTTTACATATATTCCGTAAAAAGTCCGTATCCGCCGTAATTGATTTTTTACAACATGACATTAGAAGATTTTACCCTAAACCGTGTCTGATGGACACGGGGGGAGGCAAGTTCATTTTTTAGAAACATCTGCTGCGTTGTACAATATTAATGTGATAGAGTGATGCCGTTGATCCCTAATCGTGTAATCCTCATTTTATTTGGGATCATTACGCTTGCAAATCTAGGATTGTACACATGTCACAACAGAGAAGTCTATGATTTATTGACGCAATAAAAACTATCCCCCTTTCGTACCTACAAGCTTGATCGATATTTTTTCTTCATAAATAAGTCGCGACACGAGGCATTTTATTTTGACATTTAGTGATAATTTCTAATTATCGCCGGTGGTATTAGCATAAACCCTTAACACGCATCCGCTGACGAATAATATTTAATATGTAATTGTAATTTTTATGAAGCTGCCGACAGGTAAATGTCGCCGATAGTAACCAGTCACGCCACTGCATATCATTCCATCAGGCACTTGCCCTTTTGACGTATCTACTATTCCAAATAAATTTCACATTGCGACATGCAAAGTGCTGACTGGCCACAAATAGAAAGTTGTAAAGTATAGGGGAGCAGAGGGAATCGGAAGAACATAAAAAAGTCCGTTATTTGGGACGTAATTGAACATTGAAATATTGAAGACAGTGAAGGTGGAGACTTTACTGCATTCGTCCGGTTGATTTCAAAGGCGCGAGTATTGCGGTCTCCAATTTGTTGCCACAAAAGAAAGAGAAATATCACACCAGGTACAATACGTTTATGGAAATATTTATTGATGTAACTAGTACACTGACCCATGTAAATGGAATTTCCTTCACTATAGTGGGAATAGTGTGAATAATAAAAATCAAACATTCCTCAGAGAAAAAAAAAAAAAAACATTTGGAGGAAATCTTATTACGAAATTTAAATGAAATTGTACACGTAATGCTAACAGAAAAATGTTCTCCACTAATGCAAATTTATTATGAATTAGATTGTCCCCGGCGTTCGCAAGTGGCTGAAGAATGTCTAAATGAGTGCATCCTTTATAGATCAGAATTTGGTAGCAATGAAATTCAGTATTTTTATGTATATTTTATGTATATTTTAATTACAGTTAAAATTATTGGTATGTCAGCTGTACTTTCTGCAACAAATGAAGATTTGTTTCTTTTCTAACTTCTGACCAAATGCAAGAAAAATCAATTGTCCTCTGCTTTTTTTTAACTAGAGATATTAAGAAATCAATTAAATACATAGTCTTATACATCTTTTTCGACAGTTATCTTTTACTTGGCTTAGCAAATCAACTTTCTATTTCGAGCAAAATACAAAAGTATTTACTGCGTTTTTTCCTTTCCGAGCTTAAACTAAGAAAGTATTGTATGGTAGGGTCCAGAGGGGATGGGACCCGGACCATCTGAAAATCGGAAATTTTCCAGAGGCGCCGATAGCCGTGGTACACCAGGTTGCCGTTGCCCGAATCCCAATTTTATATACATTTAAATGAAGTAAAATCTCGCCCTTTCAGAAATCGGTCTAAATTTTTTCCGCCCTGGTTCATCAGGTCCCATCAGCCCCTGATCACGGAACTACGAGATTCAAAAACAAAACAAAATAGATCCTCGAGATTTTTTCGAACTACTTCCAAAAACCCGACTCAAGAGATACCTCAGATTATCTCAAACTACTTCAAAATCAGAAAAGAAGTCCCCGATATTCTTTTGAATTAGAATTAGAATTCAAAAACCCGACACAAGAGGTCCCCGAGATTCTTTCAAACTACTTCAAAACCAAAACAAAAGAGGTCTCCGAGATTCTTTGAAACTACTTCAAAAACAAAACAAAAGGGGTCACTGGGAGTTTTTCAAATTACTTTAAGAACAAGACAAGGGATCTTCTAAATTCTTTCAAACAACTTCAATACCAAAACGAAAGGGATCCCAAGGTGCTTTCAAACTACGTCAAAACCAAAACAAAAGGGATCTGCGAGATTCTTTTAAACTACTTCAAAAACCAGGCACAAGGGACACCGGGATTCTTTCAAACTACTTCAAAAACTAGATATAAGAAATGCCCCAGATTCTTTCATACTGTCACAACCAAAACAAGAAGAGGTCTCGAGATTCATTCACACTACTTGAAAAACCAAGCAAAAGAGGTCCTCAAGATTCTTTCAAATTGGGTACTTCAAAAACCAGATACAAGAGGTGCCAGGGATTCTTGAAAACTAGTTAAAAGAAAAGTGGTCTCCGAGATTCTTTCAGACTACATCAAAACCAAAACAAAATTCTTTCAAACTAACTCAATCACAGATCAAAAGGGGTCCCTGAGATTTTTTTAAATTACTTCAAAAACAGGACATTTTTACATACTTATAATTTAACTATTGTAAAGTGCCATGAGCGTAAATATACTTCAAAAACCATAGACAAGCGATCTCCGAGTTATTTCAAACTACCTGAAAACCAAAACAAAAGTGGTCCCCGAGATTTTTTCAAACTATTTCGAAAACAAAACGCATCGGGTTCCCGAGATTCTTTCAAATTACTTCAAAAATAAGGCACAAATTTCCCCAAAAGTTCTTTCAAACTACTTCAAAAACCACTTCAAAACAAAAGCAAAGGGTCCTTTACAACTACTTCAAAACCAAAACAAAAAAGGTCTCTGAGATTCTTTCAAACTACTTCAAAAACAAAACAAAAGGGGTCTCTGAGAGTTTTTCAAATTATTCCTACTTCAAGAACAAGACAAGGGATCTCCTAAATTCTTTCAAACTACTTCAAAAACAAAACAAAAGAGGTCTTTAAAATTTTTTCAAATTACTTAAAGAACAAGACAAGGGATCTCCTAAATTCTTTCAAACCACTCCAATACCAAAACGAAAGGGGTCGCCGAGATTCTTTCAAACTACTTCCAAAAACCAGACACAAAGGATCCCCAAGTTCTTTCACACTACGTCAAAACCAAAACAAAATGGATTCCCGAGATTCTTTTAAACTACTTCAAAAACTAGGCACAAGGGACCCCGGGGTTCTTTCATACTTTCAAACCCAAAACAAAAGAAGTCCTTGAGATTCTTTCAAATTACTTAAAAAAACAGATACCAGAGGTAGGTGCCAGAGATTCTTTCAAACTACTTAAAAAAAGTGATCTCCGTGATTCTTTTAAACTACTGCCGACACAAGAGGTGGCTGAGATTTTATCAAACTACGTCAAAACCAAAACAAAAGAGATCCTCGAGATTCTTTTAAGCTACTTCAAAAAGCAGGTATAGGAGACTCCAGGATTCTTTCAAATTACGTCAAAAACCCGACACAAGAGGTGATCGAGATTATATCAGACTACATCAAAACCAAAATACAGAAGGTCCCAGCGATTCTTTCAAACTAATTCAATCACTGAGCAAAAGGGATCCCTGAGATTCTTTCAAACTATGTCAAAAACAAAACACAACAGATCCCCGAAATTCTTTCAAACTATTTCAAAAAGCACTTCAAAACAAAAGCAAAGGGTCCCTAAGATTCTTTCAAACTACTTCAAAACCAAAACAAAAGAGGTCATTGAGATTTTTTCAAACTACTTCAAAAACAAAACAAAAGGGGTCTCCCAGAGTTTTTCAAATTACTTCAAGAACAAGACGAGGGATCTCCTAAATTTTTCAAACTACTTCAAAAACAAAACAAAAGGGATATTTGAGATTTTTTCAAATTACTTTAAAAGTAAGACAAGGGATCTCTTAAATTCTTTCAAACAACTGCAACACCAAAACGAAAGGGGTCGCGGTATTCTTTAAAACTACTTCCAGAAACTAGACACAGGGGATCTTCAAGGTTTTTTCAAACTACGACAAAACCAAAATACAAGAGATCCTCGAGATTCTTTTAAACTACTTCAAAAACCAGGCACAAGGGACCCCAGGATAATTTGAAACTACTTCAAAAACTAGCTAGAAGAAATGCCCCAGATCCTTTCATACTTCCAAACCAAAACAAAAGAGCTCCCGAGATTCTTCACACTAAAAAAACGAAGCAAAAGAAGTCCTCGAGATTCGTTCAAATTACTTCAAAAACCAGATACAAAAGGTGCCACAGATTCTTTCAAACTACTTCAAAAACCCGACACAAGAGGTGGCCGAGATTCTATCAAACTACATCAAAAGCAAGACAAAAGAGGTCCCGGCGATTCTTTCAAACTAATTCAATCACAGAGCAAAAGGGACCCCTGAGATTTTTTTTAAATTACTTCAAAAACAAGACAAGGAATCTTATAAATTCTTTCAGTTTACTTCAAAAACCAGAGACAAGTGATCTTCGAGTTCTTTGAAACTACTTTAAAACCAAAACAAAAGTGGTCCCAGAGGTTCTTTCAAACTATTTCAAACACAAAACACAACGGGTCCCCGCCCGAGATCCCTTCAAATTAATTCAAAAATCAGCCACAAGTTTCCCCAAACTTCTTTCAAACTACTTCAAAAACCACTTCAAAACAAAAGCAAAGGGTTCCCGAGATTCTTTAAAACCACTTCAAATCAGACACAAAGGGTTCCTGACATTCTTTAGAATTACTTTAAAGACAAGCATCACAGACAGGTGAGAATTTGGCCATCTGGAAATCGGTACACCAGTGCTCGAATCCAAATGTTAGATACATACTTTTAAATGAAGTAAAATTTTGGTTTTCAGGCGCGGGTAAAAACTTTTCCCCCGCTAATTTAGCCCTGATAGGGTCCATCCCATGAATGGCTACTTTCATGTTTTCTGGACCTTTCATAACTGCTAGAGTACGAAACAATACATCTGCCATTTCCGTATGTCTGTGTTTCTGTCTGTCTATTTATCTGTCTGTCTGCCTGCCGGACCGAGTGTTGTCAAATTTTATGTGTGTATTAGGAGCATCGCGTAGATGACGAAACGTTAACCAAAATTTGTCTGATCATCCCCCACCCATGCTGTAATGACGTCACCTTACAATTTTGATTAGTAAACGATTTCAATTGTATAAAATAATATAATCCTGTACTTGTGCGCTATGAATCCGCCTTGTTTTTTTATTGTTATTATTAATAATATTTCCATCTTTACTAATTAAACCTTCTCTTCTTCAGTCACATAATATGTAGCTGCATAAGTCTGCTTGCGGTTACGCGGTTCGAAATGAAAAACGATTCAGCCCATTTTTATATTATTACTTTTATTATTACATTGCACGTATCGGAATTGACATACGTGTCATTACTGAAATGTTGATCGCAATTCTTTCCAATAAAAAAGTTCACTAGAAACACACGCTTTAACAATGCATTCATTTTTGTATAATCATTAATCGAGTTTCCTCTAAACAAATCAACAGAGGATACGCTCGTAACATTCGAATCTAAGGTAGTGGCGGAGTGTGGGTTATTGAAGTGTGATACATTAATAGAAGCAAGCTGTACAAGCGTTTTTTCTAAACAACTGGATTTATTTAATTGTACTTCAGGGGCTAGGAAAGTTCTAATAAAATAAGATCAATTTTTTTAGCTATGTAATAAAGTACTTATCACTTTAATGTTTTGTATACATTTTTCATTATTGTCGAAGAAAATTTGTTGGAATATTCTTTACACCATCACCGTTTAGTTGAACAATAAAGATTGCTAAATAAATCTTCAGCATTAAGTCATCAACTTTGTAATAAGTTTAGGTACATTAATTTTGATATGCACAATGTAACACTAATTAGTAATTATAACATGAACCTGTTGTTGTACTACACGAAGTATACTTCATTAAATATTTATTGTTTAAAACTTATTGACGTCATAAATAAGAAGAAACTATTTTATCATCTTTACCATAAATTGTAAAGTTTCATAAATTAACTATCGACGTCTGTCGGTCGTCTGTTCTGTCTGTAATCTATTGGCGATTTTATTGCAGATAATCTTCGAAACTACTGTACAGAGTGTTGAGAAATTTTACACGTATATTTAACGAATATCATGTAGGTGATTAACCACTAACCAAAATAATAATTCAATGACGTCATCTTCAAATTTAGCATAGCAAATGTTACTAAAATTTCATAAAATAATATATTTCTATACTTGTGAATTATGAATCCGCCTTTATTTTTTACCCTATTTTTCCAAATTTTTCCTGAACTAATTAATCATATCTTTTTCTCTAAAGACTATGTTACTTAAGTTTTTTATTTCAGTGCAAACTCCAATAATTCCAAGCGGTGGTGAATATGACGGAAAAATAAAATAGCTAAACATTTTCTGAGTTTAACTTTCACAATTTTACCTATTCGTTTTGGGTTAAACGTATTATATAACAAAGAAAATCTTAAAAATATTTTAGATCTCATTTTCAGCTGTCGTTTCCTCTTGCACAGGTTACAGGACTTCCAAGACTATTCTGTCTAGAATAAAATAGGTGTATCAGCTAATATGCTGATTGTCATTCCGTGTACATGTATTAGTATTCGCTGCATTACTGTTCGCGTCACTCACATAATATATTAACTGCAGTATTATACACATATCATATACATATAACCATTGCAAGATTAATTTAGGCTAAAGGTTCTATTACCATAAATAATGGGAATAAAAAAAATACTTTTGTTTAATGAAGAACAGTGAAAAATGAAGTATTGTTGCACTGTCAGAGATGGCTACCGAAATAAAACAACTACGAACAAATAATTCTCGTGAACGGATTCCCACCAGATCTTATTTCCCTCGGCTCCCTTACCCGCACAATAATTTGTTGTGTGTACACCATGCCGTATTTTTATTAGGAAACGAGCTGATAAAAGAAGGTCACTTTGACACGATTTTTTGGGGTGCGTGATTCTTAATTACAATGTTTGAATGGCAAGTATCGTTGGCGTATGTAATTGCCCTCTAATTGGAAATGTGACGATGGAGGAAATTCTGCTGCCGTTGCACTAAATTTCTCTTATAATTTATTTGGAATCAAGCAATCGATACAGAAATAGGTCAGCGGATTTGCAATGATATGTGCCGTTAGCGCAAAGCGTGACTGACATGGAAATGTGGAGAAAAGGAATTTGACGGAGATTTATCCTACCTTTTCATGTGTTGTCGAAAAATACCACCCTCTGCAGACAAGCTTTCGCAGAAGGCTGTTTGAAAGAGAAACGGCTGTTAGGCCACGTAACAAATTTAAATGGCTTATTAAAATTTTACTTTTGCTTTTATATCTTTGTTTTACATGTAGACAGGGGAACGTCATTTGAAAAACAAGTTTTTTGTGAAGACAGTATACGTCGATCTACTTACTGTACTGTGCTGCTCGAAGCAAAATTTTATTTTTCAAACCGAATCATTGGGGAGATTTGATACAAATACACTGTTACTAAAATAAAATTGTTGCGATTTTTCCAGCAAAGAAAGGGATTTTTCCTCCAGTAAAACACTGCATTTTTAACCGCGTCAGCCCGACTGACGCTGTGCACTTGCAATCATCACTGCAATGTTATTGTCGACGTCTAACGACTAACATCCGAGCTACAACAAATCGTTTTTTTTCCACTAAACCGACAATAAGTTAAATTATTGCAGGTTTAATTAAGACATTCCCTGAAAAGCACCTCCTATAATTTATTTAGTTGCAATCTACACGATTGTCACTTATTACGACGACTATTTGAGCTATGTAATCTTCAACATTATTTCACTAGTGGTGTAATGAATTTCATTATACAACATTGATCTTCAAGAATAAATTTATAAATATAGACATGGAACTTTTTATTTAAGTAAATTACAAATAATAAAACATTTATGTATTAGGGTTACTAGAAACATTAATAGCAATGTTTTCGCAATTGGATATATTGATACCAGCTGATGTGGTTAGCTGTGCCGTGTTTGTGCTGATGTATTGTTCATACAAGAACTATTTGCCATAGTTTCTCCTAAAATTTTAGATCCAACTTTCTTAAATTTTCTTTTTTTCCGCCAGTGTATTCAATTTCCACCCTCCATGGCGTTCTACGGTTAAGTAGTTTGCTCCAAGCATCGAAGTGGAAGAGCGTCTGAAGCAATGCCCAGTGTACTTTTTAAGATCTGATAAATTCAAAAATATAGTAATGTTTTTTGGCATACTCCCAAACGTATTTTACCTTTCACTAGGGGATTTGTACTTTTTCGACAGATTGTCTAAGTACACCAGCAGACTCTTTCCACTAGTTATATTTTACAATTTTTTCTTTAGTTTTGATTTTGCTGGTAATAACATAGGTAGAACACTGGTTGCAGCTTCTTCGATATCTGAAGAAACAGTCTCCGAGTCACTCATCATTAATTTCGTCTCACGAAATTGTTGCCAAAATTGAATTTTTTTGTAAAATATTTATTTTATTAGTTTTATGTCTTATTTAAACGGCCGCAGATAAAATGTGTGTTTAATTATCTTCAGGGAAACAAAAAACACAAAGTATACCAATTACTATAGTTATTACTAATTAATTTTTTACATAAATTACTTCACTGTACTAAATAAAACGAACGATAGCAGCATATTTTCTACAAAAATACAAAACTTACAAATGGAACGCAGGAGATAAATATCCAAAGTGAATATTTTTTCTAGAAAATATGTAAAATAAAAGCGTGACAAGCAAACATATCAGCAATCACAAAGTTATGGTGGTAAATATGCTGTATGTTATACACAGGCAGAATGGCAAAACATGCCAGGAAAAATAGCAACATCTAAGTTTTGTCTAAATTACCTACACATATTTTTAAAATTTGGTTTAAAGTTGTTTAAAAACAATTTTCTTGGCCTTTGCATGCGTGCTAAAGTAGCGTCCGCCAAGTAGTGACTTTTTGTGATTAAAAGTGGTTGACTATTGGAAGCCTCCAATATACTGCTCATGATTATGATGGTGTTCATGCACACGTATGATTCATAGAAACTTTGTTCCTTTCAGACAAGCAATTCAAAACGTAATCCTAAGTAGTGTATCGGTGGCTTCCAATGTTCGCTATTTGGCGATCTCTACTTTCAACCTCTTTATCCTTGCGTAACTCTTATTACTAATTTTTCACAAGAGTAAATGTTTTAATTTTAATGTGTATAGTGCAAAAGCTAACATGACTTTACACTGTTCTGCAAATTTCAGGTTAATTAAATGGATTGTTTTTACAATATTAAAAACTATGTTGAAAATTATAAAAGTTCTTTATATAAGCTCATTTAAAATTTTGTGTTTTTTTAATCGATATGCACAAGGCTACAGTGTTTATACACTATTAAGTCATAGGTGAAGAAATATGTAATAACATAAATTAGAAGGAAGATTTACTTTGCAAAATTTTATAATGATGCGGCAAAATAAGTAAGTTTTGGTTAGAATTTTGGCATCTACACGATAATCGATAAAAATATTTACGATTTAGAATCTGACACCAAAAGTCCAAATCAATAGATTTTCATTTGATAAGTACTGACCCATGAAGTACAGTGAAACAAGTCCAGTTGATTCGGAAAAGCAATGTAAATAGTACTAATCGCATTTTAAGAACAAAAATTACTGGCTCATGAGGGTGTGGAACTCGTCACTTTCGCATTGGTAGCTTGGACTCCAAGCGGATAATGTAGAACGTGGCTTCTTTTAGCATATTCATTTAAAATGTTAGTATACAATTGTAATTATTAGTATACCAGGGTAAAAATTCAAGGTAGATTTATAAACAACAAGTACAGGACAATGTTATATTATTATGTAGGTAGTAATCCATTGACTCGATTACGGATTGCAGGTGAGAAAGCAAGATAACTTAAAAGGAAATAGCCCAAACCAAAAAAAAAATTGAAATGGCTATCTTTTTTTACATTTCCCTTAGGAAATCCTGTTTTCCACTGACAGGGTTTGGTACTTAATAAACTGCAAACTAGATGAAAATCAATTAATTTTGTCTTCGACCTGAAAATAACTTTTGATTGCCTAATGTAAAGGTCAAAGATTTCAAAAACCTCCTGTACTCTCCCAAAGCTTGTTGTAGCAATGTCATAAATAAGATTCCATATATTGAAGCATATTTTAGTCACCATCTTATTAACGAAAAATAAAGTACCACTATCGCACAGAGGTCTTTAATTTTTCTAGAATGCCTAACTATGAAACTAACTATGAGGTTAATGTTACCTAAAAATTTAACTTTTGTGTCAAAAATAACACTTAAATCACCAACTACATAAGGTAAAGTTTTCTGAGTAATAATTAAATTTTATCTCAGTTGTACTCTTCTTGAAAAATGATATAATGGCAAATTAAGCTTTCTTGAGCCTAAGGTAAAAAAATACAATAATCGAGTTCATCCGGCGACTTGCCAGTTTCATGTTTTCTCGACGTTTCAGAACCCCAAGAGTACGAAAAATATGGTTTCTCGTTTCCGTCTGTCTGTCGACTGTCTCTTTGTCTATCTGTATGTGTCGATTTTTATTAGACAGATAATCTCCAAAACTACCAGACCGATTGTTGCCAAATTTTGTATGCATATTAAGAATATCATGTGGCTAATCATCCCCATCAATAATCTGATGACGTCCGCTTATGACATTATCAATGTTGTATGAAATAATTTGTTCCTGTACTTGTGGTTTACGTATCTATCTTCATTTTTTTTTTCACCTCATGTTGTGAGAGTACGCCACTTCTTTATTTAATAATGATAAAATAAGAATAATAATAATAATCAAAACTTTTTATTCGATTGTGGCTTAATTAAAAATTTTAATCCTCGGTTTTGAAGAGACAAACTCATTCAAATCAAACTTTTCTACGTGATATTCTTTGGCCGTATAAACATAAACACTCGAAGTTAAGCATCTTATTGTCACTGACAGGATATGTTTTCCCTTAGGTTATTTGAGTTAAATATATAATTTTGCATTTTCCGTACGTGTGCGGACATTTACAATCTGTACCTCCACGACGTAGGGGTTTCAGGTGTGTAATATTAACTATGTTGATGACGTCATTGTAAAACTTTTATGGAAAATCTCACTTGAACCATCAGATGCTCCTTTATTTTAACTCAATCATATGCAGACGCTGATGCTTGATATCTAACCATGCATATTGTAGAGGTTTTTTGGAAGTGTAAACATAAACACTCAAAGTTAAGGATGTTATCAATATCATTACTGACGGGATATTTTTTTCCAGTTGGTTATCTGTTTAAATATATTATAGATTATCCGTAGCTGTGCGGACCGCGTCTACTTGGAATTTGCATAATAAACTTTGACTAGTTTCTTAGTGTTGAAGGATAACCAGTTGTGGGAACACCAACTAAGAATTTTATCAAAGTTACTCTGGAACCTTCTATAGTGTGCGGAAGTTTTGATCTCAGGAAATATATATTTTCACATCATCAACAAACATTACACAATTGTTACTTCATTAACTATATCGTCTACAAATTCGTTCAGCAACAACAGGCCCAACACGCATCCCTGAGGAACCTCTGAAGCTTGAATGTAAGGATGAGATTCAAAACCATTATATGTGACATAAAGAGGCTGTTTAGTCAAACTGGAACTAATCAACTACGACTCCGATGTACCAAACTTTCTAAGTTTAACAAGTGGCAGATTGTGATTTATTCGACCGGATTACCACAATTTCGACCTTTTTTTCCAAAAATCTGGATGTTTAGACAAAAAGTCACAACGGATTCATAAACCACAAGTGTACGAGTACGTTATTATATCAAATTTAAGTAAAATTTACTTCGCAAAATATTCAGGTGACGTTATCACATTACTGGTGGAGTTGATTAGGCAAATTTTGGTTTGCGTTTTACAGCCTACATGATTTTCTTAACATAGATATAACAGTTAATAACCATCAGTTAAGTAGTTTCGGAGATTATCTGTCCAACAAAAATCGATATAGATAGAAGAGACGGAAACGGGAGACCTATTTTTTGTACTCTGTCTTCAAGACTTTGGTTTAGTTATTCCACGCCTGAATTGACGTTGTTACTCAAAAAATATTGTTACGAAATAAAACCATACGCCACCCCGGTACGACGCCTATGGATTTTCTAGTACGCCGGATTTGAATCACCGATAATATATTATAACAATAAGTGTAACAAAGTGCTAAGTAAAGTTTTTAAAAGAAATAAAAAATTGGCAAATTGAAATTGATCGATTTCACTCAAAAGCTTTTTAAAAATGTTATAGGTAAATTACAGATAAATCAAGACATTTCTTATTCTATATTAAGTTTTCAAATTTTTCCCAGTTATTAATCACTAATCAGTTTAATTGAGGTGGAAGATAAAGAATAGTTTCGAAAGCAGGATTTTCTGAATATGAACAACACTGAATAAGTGAAGAGATTGTCTTTCAGCTTTCAAAGTTTCACCACGATTTGAACGATTTAATGTGGTCACGTGTATACGTTATTTCTTTAACAAAGACTTCTAGAATTGATTACATTAGCATTCAACATTAAAATTTTCTAAGTTATTAGTACACTTGCTGTATTAATTTGGATACTTGTAGCGTCAGTTGCCGCATAAATTGTTAACCGTTTAAAGCCCACGGAATCAGCTTGGAAGCGAAACTCGAGCAAAACGATAGCCCTCCTATTGTTAGAGTAATCGAATAAATACCCACTTGCCACTGCGTCATTCATAAAACCGTGCAATGTAAACACCTTTCTTAACCTCATTTGGCAATAAAATAAAGGGAAGCAATAAAGCTCGTATAATCTAGAATATAAAAACGGTGACCCTACTTAGAGCTTATATTATTCGTGGAAGTCGATAAAAGCACATTATCTTATCAAATGAAAGAAATTAACGGTTTCCTGTAGTGCAAATAAAAAAGAGTGGTAGCAGTGGTGGCAGCCCTCAGTTCTTGGTTATCCCTGAGCATTAGCAACCGACACGCAGGTCCTATCTCAACACACATTAGCATGCGACCTCCAACCACCATTAGAAACTATTACATATTATACATCACGTGATGTGGGGGTTTTATTTGATCCGAGTTCATTACACGCTTTCAGCGCCGGCCTGAAATAATAAAAATGTCACAAGTTAACTTCACCATTAAAGTCGAGCTGACGCATTTGAACACAAGATATGAGGACTGACAACAGTGTAATATGAGTTGGCCGGTTCCGGCATCTCTTCTTTATTCCATTAACAGCACACAGGCTCAAAAGAACAAAATAGAAAAAAGCATAGAACACACTTCAATGTAAATATCCGTAAGCACGTTTGAGGTAACAATCTAATCTCGGAGTATGCTCAAGCGGATTTGTGGCTTTCTTTATGGAATCCAATAGATATGGAAAGCTGCTGGGTGGTGATTTTTACATTGTTAGTGTGTGGTGGCTTAATAGTGTTGCTAGTAAACCAAACAGGCTGTTAAGCATACGATTACGTAACCCATGTGGATAAATGCGACCGTTAAACAACTTCTAAATTAGGGTGGTTTTGTTTCTCCCATGGTAACAATTCACTTGCTTTATTTGAAAGTATTTCCTTAATTTGTTTTGTCAGATGCTTCCTTGTCACTTTTGTTTTGTTCATTGGTAAATTTATTTCCATTTGTGAAGGTAACGTTTGCATTCATCTTAATCCTGATATGTACATTATCTAAGCGTGCCCTTATTTAATGCGCTTATTTCCTTTGCTAACTATATCTTAAAGTGAAAAATTTGACTTGTGTATTCTGTGTAGAGTTTAATTTTTTAGTTAAGGCTAATTTCGTGGCATGTTTTTGTAATCAACTAATGTCAGAATAGCTATCGTTAAAATTTTATGAAGTGAAAATATTGACCGCTGCTAGTTTATTACAAATATTTTTAACAAAATCTATTCGCTTTGCTATCTTGGGATAATATTTCCTGATCACAAAATATATAATATAAACAGAACTTGTTAGTTAAATAAAGATGTTATCACTCTAACACAAAGCTTTTTTAATACTTTAACAAAACCTATGGCAAAATTAAATCGGAAAACGAAAGATACAAATGTGTTGTAATGGTATAGTTATGGACCGAAACTTATAACTGTAAGAAGTATCACTCAGAACAAAATCACACCACAAAGGCAAACTTATGGACAATTTCTCCCGAAACCCATCTTAACCACTTAAGAAGAATATTGTAGTTTTATTTAGAACCTTGTGAAGTTCGTGATAACTTCGTCCGCTGAAAGTGAGCTTGGAAATATTTGCTTATGAATTTTAATTAGGTAAGTAAAAGCTTTTCAATTAAGATCTTGTACTTGGTCTGTAATTCCACTACCTATTTTTTTTCTTACTATGCCAAAACTTCGCTACAATTCGCAGGAGATTTGACTGTAAATTGCAAAAAAGGTAAGTAATGTTAAATAAAGTTGTTTCCTAAACTGATGAGGACATAATTTAGTATTCTTTTATGAAAAAGCGCCACTTCTATCAATTGATGTGACGAACTTGACATTGCCGAAACAAAAAAAAACTGATGGTTAGTTGATGACTAAGACGATTTTGCATTGGAATCAACTATGTAAAGAATAATCGAGAATGAAATAAAGTGGTCATCATTTCCATTTTGAAACACAAATATGGTAAGCAAAAATTTTACAGTTCTCTGGCAGGTTGAGCATATTGGAATGTTGTTTCAAATTTATTTTTAATAAAACTACATATTTCAGAAATAATTCTACATGAGTCGATGTATTGTGCAGCAGGTATCAACAAAAACAAGCCCACATTCCTATCAACTGTATCATAATTTTTTTTGACTTTTGAATATTGTCTGGATATCACAAATTATCCAGTGTACAGTAATCCTTGTTGGGCCAGTGATGATTTAGATACATAATTAGTGAAATTTGTTCTTGGACTCAAACTAAAATATGTACTGCATCTCAAGACAATCTGTGAGTAAAAGGTACCATCGAGTATTTAAAATTACATCGCCCACTAATTGACTGATAATAATTTCAGAAAGCTTTTTTTTTAACAAAATTTATCTGTTGGTGAATTTTTCCAGTAGGTGTAGAAAGAATTGATAATGCTACATTCTTTCTTTAAATCATGAAAGAAGAGAAAATAAGATGAGACACCACAGCTAAGACGACTTGAATCCTACCAAAATCTTGTGGAATGCAAAATTATTTTTTCTCAACTTATAAAAACCTCAAAAATCTAGAGCTACCAGCATTATACAATTTGAACGACACAAATGTAAAACAACGGTAGCATAACGAAAGAAAGCAAGAAAATTAGGAACAGTGCAAAAGGGAAAGGAAAAAAATGTACAATGAAAAAGACAGAGTATTTAAATGAATAAATAAAATACAAACCTTTTTCTGAGCATTTCCGGAAATTACCGAAAGAGATTTTGTTGATGATTTTGAGATGTAAGTACGTATAAGTTATTTTCGCTTTCATTTCTTTAAATATTCAAACCATTTTTCCAGAATCCCCATGATGAATTAAAATCTTTGTAATATCTTAAATATTTGACTTTGAAGCCGAAAATTTCGAATAATATTTTGGTCTTGAAACATCAACAGGCTCTTTTTCGAATCAGGTCGTCGGTATCTAAGTATATACATAACAAATTTTTTCTGGATTTTTAGTCAATTATACCAAAAGCTCAATTTTTCAGTTTGTGAAATTTTTGACCCTTTTACGAGCACTTTCGAAAATTGCTAAAAAAGATTTTCGTGTTGACTGCAAGACGTAAAAGCTTTTTTGTTTTCATTTCTTCAGATAGTTATTCTAACCACTTCCCCCAGTGGTAGCGTGCAGACGTGTTGCGTTCGGGCGGTTCCTCAGGAACTTTATCGGGTGGAGCTGCCAGCGAAGTTTCGTTACACCTGTAATGAAATTTTTTTATTTTTAACATCTTTTCGAATTTTTAAGACAATCCGACCTACCTACGGTTATCACACTCTTTATTTTGATCACGGACTCCTATTGGTGTTAAGCCCATCAAATATCTCGTAGTTTGATGACGAATAGGGGCCTGCGGCTGTTGTTCAATTATTCACATTGTTCCTCGATTTTTATTTTATGCCATTACGCTGTCCATCTTGCGAATTTACCGACTCGAGCCTGCAACAATACGAAATATTAAAATGGGAAATTTTGGATATACAAACTTGATTTTGAAACCGAAAATTTTGAATAGACACCTTGGTCTCAAAACATCAACACTCTGTACTTCAAATCACTTCGCCGATGTCTAAGTATATCACAGAAATGTTTGTGCATAATGAAATTTTTAACCGTTTTTGGAGCATTTTGGAAATTTACCAAAAGACATTTTCTCGTTGATTTTGATATCTAGAAGTTATGTTTGGCTTTATTTCTTCGGATATTACCCATTTTCCCGAATCCCCGAAACGAAATACCTATGGTCTTTTTCAGGATATTTTGAAAATTTGCTTTTGAAACCAAAAATTTCTATTGTCTTGGTCTGGGAACATCAATACGCTATTTTTCGAATCAGCTCGTCATAGATATCACATAATTGTTTGTGGATTCTTACGAAAAATGTTTCCCTTTTCCCAACAATTTCGAAAATTGTCAAAGGAGATTTTGGGAGGCAATACCTTCATTATTTCTTCAGATGTTCCAACAATTTTTTCAGGATCACCAAAATGAAATATGGTCATTTTTGGGACTTTTTAAAAATTATATTTTGAAATCGAAAATGTAACTATCTTGATCTACGAACAAAAACAAGCTGTTTGAATCAGCTCGTGGATGTATATAACACAAAATTTTGCGGATTTTCAGGCAATTTTGCCAAAAGCTCAATTTTTCAGTAACTCCCTATTTTTAGGAAATTTTGACATTTTTCCGAGCACTGTCGAAAATTATCAAAAGACATTTTCTTGTTTATTTTGGAATCTAGAAGTTATTTTTGGCTTTGTTTCTTCGGAAATATGGTCATTTTTGAAAACTTTTGAAAAACTGGTTGTGGAAACGAAAATTTCGATTATCTTGGTTTGGGGACATCAACATGCTATTTTTCGGATCAGCCCGTCGATATCTATATCATATCATTTTTTGTAGATTTTGAGGTAATTTTGTTAAGAGCTTAGTTTTTGAATACTTACGAATTTTTTTCCTTTTTCCCAGCATTTTCGAAAATTAGCAAAAGAGATTTTCTGGATTTTGGGAGGCAATACCTTCATTTATTCCAACAATTTTTTCAGAATCGTCAAAATGAAATATGGTCATTTTTGGAATATTTTACAAATTTTATTTTCAAACCGAAAATGTCAACTATCTTGATTTAGGAAGATAAGCTGTTTTTTGAATCAGCTCGTGTATAGCACGCAATTTTTTGCGGTTTTTCAGGCAATTTTGCCACAAGCTCAATTTTTCAGTAACTCCTTTCTTAGGATATTTTGATAGTTTTCTGAGCACTTTCAAAAATTACCAAAAGAGATTTTCGTGTTGGCTGCGAGATGTAGAAATTATTTTTGGCTTCTCTTCTTCAGATATGTCAAACATTTTCCTAGAAACGCAAAAAAATATGGCCAGTTTTGGGATATTTTAAAAATGTGAGTTTTGAAGCCAAAAATGTCAATTGTCTTGGTCTGCAGACATAAACGCCCTATTTTGTGATTCAGTTCGTTGATATTTACCTAATTTTTTTTTTGTAGAATTTTAGGGAACTTTGCTGAAAGCTCAATTTTTCAATAACCCTCTCATAATTTTTTTTACCTTTTTCAGATACATAATTTTCGAAAGTATCTGAAAAAGGTAAAAAAGAGATTTTAGTGTTGACTACGAGACGTAGAAACTACTCTTGGCTTCTCTTCTTCAAATATTCCAACCATTTTTCTAGGATCGCCAAAATGAAATATGGCCGCTTTTAGGATATATTGAAGATTTGATTTAAAAACCAAAAATTTCGATTCTGTTGGTCTGGGGTCATCAGCATATTATTTTTTGAATCAGGTCGTTGATATCTATATCATATATTTTTTTGTGGATTATCAGGCAAATCTGCTAAGAGCTCAATCTTTCAACAATTCCCTCTTTATAAATTTGTTTACCTTTTTCCGAGCACTTTCAAAAACTATCGAGATTTTCGTATTGACTGCGAGATGTAGAAGTTATTTTTAGCTATTCGTACAAGTATTTCAACCTGTTTCACAGAATCGCCAAAATGAGATATGGTCATTTGTGGGATATTTTAAACATTTGATTTTGAAACCATAAATTTGGATTGTGTTGCTCTGGGGACACTATTTTTTTAATCAGCCGGTCGATGTCTATATCATTTAATTTTTTGTGGATTTTTAAGCAACTTTGCTAAAACCTTAATTTTTCAATACCCTCCTCCTTATAATCGCATTTACCTTTTTCCGAGTACTTTCGAAAATGACCGAAAGAAATTTTCATGTTGACAGTGAGACGTCGAAGTTTTTTTTTTCAACCATTTTCCCAGAATCGCCAAAATGAAAAATGCCCGTTTTTGGGGTAAACAATATTTTTAAACCGAAAATTTCGAATAACTTGGCCTAGGACTATCGATAAGCTGTTTTTAGAATTAGCTCGTTGATATCTGTATGGCAGAATTTTTGCGTATTTTCAGACAATTTTGAAAAAACAAGCAAGACAGTGGAGAAGTTAAAAATAAAAGGAAAGGATTTCAAAATAATCCACCGTTTTGAAGTTTTCAAGCAAGATGAGTAAGAAAAGACAGAGGCTGAAAAAAATAACAGCAGGTACTGAAGATGTTCCTCCTAGGGAAAAAATGGGGGAAACCATAAGGATGATTAAAAGCAATAAAACACCCGAAGATAATATAACTTTAGAAATTATAGCAAGCGGCGAAGACGAATTGGAGGAAGCTCACTAGAATATAACTTCGGAGGTATTGTTGCAAGAAACTATACCAAGCAAGAGGAAGGTAGTAAAAATAAATATGTCCAATTCAGAAAAAGGGCGACGTGGGAAGTTTTAAATATTACAGAGGCATCACTACATTGGATGTAGCATTGCAAAAAACTGGTCGTAGCAACAAAAAATAGGCTGACTAAAATAACAAAAAAGGAACTGGAGCAATATCAATGCGGATTTAGGAAAAACAGATCAATCACAGATTAGATTTTTGTATTAACACAAATTTTAAGTAACAGCATAGATCAGAAGTTTCCCTTTTGTATGATATTTATGGATTTTAAACAATCATTGATACGGTAAAAAGGAGGAAAAAAACCAGTCTCTTCAATATAGTTTTAGACAAAATTAGTAAAGGTCGTGAAATATCAACAAATAAAACCACATATGGTCAAGGTCAATAGACACAAATTATGCCTTATGCAGATAATGTTGTTACGAAATAAACCCATACGCCGCCCCTGTACGACGCCCATTGGTTTTCTAGTATGTATGTGTTTCTTCTAATATGTCGTATGACTCATCGGCCGGGCGACGCAGCGTTCACTAAACGAAAGCCTGGAAGCGGATGTCGCGACGAGCCCAGAAAACCCTCGAAGCGGCGTTCTCGATACATCCAGAGAAACGTATAGATTTAAATAGAGGCCACCATCGAGAATGGAGTCAAGTCCAACCAGTTATAATTTTGTACATAATCGCTGTAGTAGTTAAATGTGTAAATTCGAATTGTTGAGTTTTACCCACGCGGATTTTAATCACCCGATCAACGTAACAATATAGTGATTCCGCCAAGGGGTAAGCAAAAATAAACCGATAGTAAGACCAATTTGTGCGGAAGTGCATTATGAAGGCTAAATCAAAAAGAGAAAGAAATGGTTGAAGTTAGAGAAGGTACTCAGGAAAATATACAAAGGAAAAGGAGGGAGAATTATGGCTGAGAAGAATCAATCAAGGACTAGCCGAGTTATATGAAGAGGTAGTTTTAACATAATTATTTTTAATAGGACACTATTTTAAATAAATCTGAAAAATCTATTCTTAAAGATATCGACTAATTTTTTTTTTCATACAGCGTACAGGAATGTGTTGTAATCCTGAAATTCATTCCATACAGTTGTTGAAATTGTTATATTTTTTTAGTTGGCTTCAACATGTATGATAACGTCACTATTAAATTATATAAAATTAGTTTTTTTAAGAAATGATAACTCCAGAGAAGTTCCATAACATTTCGCTATAATAATTATCTAACAGCGATTTTTTTCTTAAATGAATGAAAATACTCCAACAGAAACCATGTGTGCACTATTTGTAAAGGCTTGGTAATCAGCTGAACAAACATTTGTTCGATATCATCACTGTTGAATTTTTAATTTGTGTTGTCTGTACGTAAAATATTATTTATTAAAAAAGCAGATAAGCAACGTTCAAGTTCATCAGCCCTGAAAATGAGATTAAGTTAATGAAAAAATGTATGTTACCACAAATTTGTAACGTTTTTCAAAAAAATTAAAAATTGAGACTACAAGCAAATGAGGTTCAATATTTGAGTAATCATTTAACCAATCTACACCCTTCTGTCACACTAATTAAAGAAACGTGTACATTATCGCCGCCGTTAATGCAAGATTGGCAGTGATTCGATTAACGTCACGTGACCAAGACAAGATGTCCGCCGGTGATGGAGAGCAGCCTAAGATAAACAAGATTTAGAAGGGGTTGAAGGAAACGCGATAATAATCGTTTGAAATAAAAGGCTCCAATGTTTACAAATGGGGCGAGGTATACACACAAACATTGATGTTGTCATCACGAGTTCGTCAAGAGTGTACTGAATGGAGCACAATGGTGCTGCACTTAACACAGAAAAGAAAACACTCTGATGAGTGGGATAGATAAATAATAATAAAGTCATTTTTGTAGCAGTGAATGGAATATCATTTTCCTCCTGCCAGATTCATCTAAAAGCATTTATTGTACGAATGAACACGTTTAAATATTATGCGTGCCTTACCAAGAGAACAAATTGCGCTCCATTACGACGGGTGTTGGGTTACGTGTGTATCAGTAAGGAAAAAGTATAACCGAGATCCTTAGCAGGATTCCAGCAACAGTGCTCTCTTCTGTGCTTGATTCTCGTTGTAATGCGATTAAATAAATCTGTGAAGTTTATCCGCGAACAGTCGCTCCAGTCATTGCGATATCAAGTTCGCGAAATCATATTTTAAGGTGGGATCAACTTCACTGGTGTTAACAAATATATTAATACCGAGATAATGAATACTAGCTCAAAGTCCACCGGAACTTTTAAAGTTCGATTTGTACGATAAAACCGCCAGACAAAAAAAAAAGGTAAACCTGCAGATTCGTATTTTACGATGCGTGAAACGGCAACGAGGCATGAAACAGACATTCGCCAAAATACCCCTATTTTAGAATGTTCGTTAGCTTTCGCCAGAAAATTCAAATGTTGTGCCTGATTAATTTGTTAAAAAAGCGATCCGAAACCACAAAACGTTAAAAAAAAGACTAGCGGCTTTATCTAAACTCGGTGTAAATTAATCAGCTAATGAAATTCTGGGGACGAAGATTAAGATTCCACACACAGGTCAGTCTTTGAAGTTCAGGTTGCTCAAAGCTGTAGGTATTCTCCTTCAGCATGCCTGCACTATCCGATACCCCACACTAAACTCGAACTAAAGCTTTGACGACACAATGACAGTATCGGAGCACAGCATTCCAGTTTTCCCGTCTATCGAGATATCGTATTGATCTAGCCTTATGAAGTACTATTGTTTAAGAGTCTATTCGACACTAGATACTTCATTTGACCGGTTAAGCGCAAATGTTTCGAATTAAATAAAAAAAATTGTTTCACAGAGATTTGAAGAAGTATTTAGGGTAATACAACACGAGTTGAGGATCTGTTTTTAATTGTGCAAATTCAAAGTCTTTTCAATTTTCGCGCTTGTCTGGTTCGTGGTATGGTAATTAAATAGTAAACAAAACAGTTACTGGTATGCAGCGTTGCAGTGTATAAAATATATTTACTGAGAAACAGTAATAGTATTTGTCCGACTTTGTAACTAGATTAGCAGTTTTCTTTCACTGTTCCGTGAACCTCTAAGAAGAGTAATTCGCAAGTTGTAGTCTTGGCGAAAGTTTTTAGTGCGAAGTTTGCTGAAGCCTTGACAGAAGGAAAGGCAAAAAGCACAAATTTTCATACAACTATTGTTTTAAAAACTGATATTTAATAAGAACATAAAATATGTATTTTAATGTAATTACATTGTATTTCTTATGCAATGATTCTGTTCTACTGAAAGTTTGATAATGGAGAAATACGTGAAAATATGTCCTGTTACCAACGACCAAGTTGCAAGAGAATCTGACGCTACAAATACTTGTGGATTTCATCTGATTAACAATTGTCTTTTGCACATTTTGTAAAAACATGTTCCTAATTTCCGCAGTTAAATATCTCACTTTGGTCTTTTACTCTTTGGTATTTTACTCTTAATCTATCGTTCTATCTGTGCCTTAGAGCTATTAGATATAATTTAAAGAAGAAGTATTGTTAGTCTTCGAAAAAATTTAATTCAAATAACACAGTTGTGCTACTTTTTGTATCTGTTACTCATTCAGTTTATCTGTAATTGTAATATTAAACCACCAAAAATTGTACTTATAAAGAATTTTTTAGTTTACTTAAGTCATTAAACGTGGAAATCTGACTTTTTACTAAAATTTATTCCAAGAATATCAGTGGAATTTGTCGTTCGTTGCGATAATCCAATATGTAGACAATAAAATAACTGAACATTTACCACAATCTATTTCTAGCTATGATAATTATTTCAATAAAGTTAATTTGCTAATTGTAAATCATACAATAATGCAAAATATAAATTGTTTCAATCAGCTTTTGATTATTATATGTAAATATTTGAAAATTCGGAGATTACCGAACAAATTATTGTTTAGTAGTGCAACAAATTAACGCCAAGTTTTTAACAGTTTCAAAACTAATTAATTTTACTTTACTTTATTTATTTACTACTTATAAAATCCTTTACATGGGTTGCTGAATCAATTACAGCTGCGTGTTACCAGAATATGCTACAGGAATCCATTGACCTACTTGATTCTAAGGAACTATATAATGGCTTTTTTCAACATGACGGCGCAACAGCTCACAAACGACGGTAAATGTCTTACAGAAATTTTATGATGACCGTTTGATTGTGATTATTTATCACAGTAACCATATTCACCCTTCTCGCTCACCAGATTTGACCCCATTGAACTATTACGTCTTCCTGATGTTGAAAAACACCATCTTCACACAAACTATGCATACCATTGACGACTTAAAAGTGTAAAGTACGAAATGAAGATGTAAGCGTCATGGGTAATTAGAGCAGAAATTAAAAAATTACTCAATTTCAGATTGTCTGATTTTAGTATTCATACTGTCAACTGTCAGCCATCTTCTACAGACTTCTAAGCATAAACCATTTTATTACTCTACCCTCGTCTTCATGGAGCTGTCTTTTGTCTGACGATCCTTTATCTTTATGGGTCAAAGTGGGGTGACATTTGACTTATTGACGAAATTTTTGTAGTGTACTCCATAGGGTTTACCATATACCAATTTTTTCATCAAAACCTGACCATGTAAAGGTATTATTTTCCCACTGCTAGTATTCTCATTCATTCCTTCAGTCAAAAGATGTTTCTGAGCGCCTACCAAAGATTTTTTCCCAGTTCATACTGCTTTGTCGTCAATAATTTTCAAATTATGTTGTAATATGTATAAAACAACGATTTTTGTATCTCCTAACTCACTAAATGTGTTCTTATAATATGTAGTGAGTTCAGCACATTCCCAAATGCGGTAGTACAGATAACACATTTAATATTTTTTCTATTCTCGCATCTAAAATGTCATTTTAAGTTTTCAGCGCTAACTTTGTCTTTAGATACGAACATAAGCCGTGACTAAAGAGCCACCTAAGCCACGGGCTAAAGACAGCCGCGCTGCTGTTCGTCACGGCCTGAGTTTGCAAATTTTGCCGTTTTGATTTCTGTTGGACTTGTTTTAAATTGTACACCGCCTTAATCATCAAATGCGACTAGGGCGACAACGAGTAATTTGCTACCGATCAAATCAAAACGATTTTGCGAGATTCTAGGCCTGATACTGCTCTTCAGGGACGTAGGGACGTAGGGGATGGAGCCGCACCAAAACCTCTGCACGCTAAATTGTGTTAATGGTATATTTGATTTTTCAGAATCATTAATCCTAAGCTCTGTATTGTTAAGCAGAAATAACTATTTAACAAATCTTTTATGATATTCATGATATTCAGAATTTCGATAATTGTAGTTTTAATTTAAAGTCTTAGAAAAAGCATAGTATTAACATGTTTATTGACTAATTTTTTAAACTCCACGCTCCGCTCGTGTCTAAACAAACTGGTATCCAAAGAGAGGCGTTTATAAAACTTATTACACAATATACTATTATAGCCAAAATGATTCCTACATCTGAGGTAGAAATATATGAAAAATGTCTCCGAAAGCAGTCTAAAAACTCACTTGGTCCTTGGTCATTTAAAATATTTAAATTTCCATTCATTTAAAATGTACGTCGCGTCGTGTCCAGACCTTATTCATGGTGGTAGTAACAAAGTAAACGATTTTTACAGGTTATGTGTTATGTTATACTTGTAACTTTAATATACAAAATTAATAAGCTAAAGAAGTAAATACTGTAATGAAGCCCATCCAGGAAATGGGCACTTTTATGATCTTCCAACGTTTCATGACTCTAGAATAAGAAAAAATAGGTCTCCTTTTTTCGTTTGTCGTCTGTCTGTCTGTCGTTTGTCGTCTGTGTTCTGTCGCCTGTCGTCTGTGAGGATATTTACAAGCAGGGTGTGGAACGGCAGAATAATCCATAAGCGTAGAAACATCAAGGCCATGAATTTACGTTGATAATATTAGTATTGTTCTGAAAATTTGCCTTAAACTTACCATTACCCTTGCAATAGATTTAGTATGGGAAATTCAAAGATCACTTACAAACCACCAAATTACTAAATAAGTATGTACCTGAAGCACACCTGCGGTATTTATATTTTTATCGTGGAAAAACTAAACTGTTGCTGTGCATGACCTTGCTTAGTTACGTTGACTATAATGTGGTGACGATCCAAGAATTCACTTGTTTATTAGATAACCGAAACTACTGGACTGATAGTTGTAAAACTGTATAATGTACTCGTGTGTTAGGAATACGTGTAGGCAGTAAAACACTAACCACAATTTGTCTGATCAACCCTACCAACAGACACAGTGTGGTGGTGTCTCTTCGAAAATATGCATGGTAAACGCAATTCAAATTTAAAAAAATAACAATGTCCAGTCCTTGCGGTTTATGAATCCACCTTGATTGTTATCTTAGGCATTCTGGTTTTCGCAAAAAATTCTAAATCGTATATAAACAATTTATAACAGTATAAGAAGAACGTACAGCAAGGGTCAAATTGCTCAGTGGTTAAAGCCTCATGCCAATAACGCGATGGTTGCGGGTTCGATCCCCTTGTGGACTATTTTGTTCCCTCTTACACTGCGACTGATATCTATATATTTTTTAACTTATAGGGGTTACCATAAAATAAATAAAATTTTGGAAAATTAAAATATTGGTGTTTTTTTCGAAAAGTTTGGAATTCTTGAACTATTGACTGTACTTCAGGCACCTGAGAAATGCTCTGTAAACGACCCTACACCAATTTTTTATTTTTTGTGATTAGCTTTGCTAGTACCTAATAATGAATATTGATGGAAGTTTAAAAACTGAGTAATTAGTTGAATCAGTCATTTTATATATAACAAAAAATCCATGTATACTCCTTTATGGACAGATGAAACATGTGAATGAGCCACAGTACACTAGATTTGGGTCCAAAAATATAGGTTTTAGAGGTCCTAGCCTAAAATTTCGGAGAGTAATATGATAATAATTAATTTTCTCAAAATATTCGATTGTTTTATCACAGTATTTTGTTGTTTTCGGCAGATGGACTGAACTGATTCATGTACTTTTCAAATTCCTGAAATAGTGTGACCAACCGTGTACCCTCAGCTCAGGGGCGTCTGGTGCCAGGGGTCACAATGGCATGTGCCCCCCAAAATTACAACGTTTACAAACACACTGGACATAGCAAAATAGTAATTTTTAATATTTAAAAAATTATCCGGAAATTTGTGTCATAATTATCAAAACTAATTTTTTTATATCTCTCCATTTGTATAAAATGTATCAAGACTTACATCTAAAGATGTTATGTCTTGGATATAGGATACGTTGCTGAAGTGCTGATAAAAGCGGAGAGCAAATTATGCCTCATTTGAACGTTTTGTCTATACCGTTGCCATGGAAACCGTGCGTCTAGTCCCTCTATTCAGCTGGGATCGGGTCCTGCTCGAACAGTGACCACTACCAGTAACCTAGTTGCGGGATTTCATTTTCATTCTACGCGAGGGTAATTGTTTGATTTTGCATAAAAATAATGAATTCAGTTGAATATTTAATAAAAAATTGTGCTCTGTCTTACGACGGTAAAATTTTAGTGAAAAATCTAGGGAGAACCACCCCCATTTATTAATAAAAAAGTGTTCATGACAAAACGAGAGACTTTCATAAATATTTTAATAGACATAACAAGAATGGTAAATTTTTTTAGATGTGCGGTTGTGAAAAAAATAATAAATTGTTTTGTTTTCTGTGTCTCCTCAGTAATGATTTAAAACAAAAGGTATGTGGACAACAAGTACTTTTTTTCTTTTCATGAATGTATTTTTGTATGTATTTCCGTCACACAATTTCGTCTGTTTCAGCCTGTTTTATATCTTCATATTTAACTCATCAATCAAATTGTGTCCCCCAATTTCAAAAGGTCACGAGCCGCCACTGTCTCAGCTTACTACAAACTCTTAATTTTTAACTGTTTTGAGCAGATAATTTTATTACCTTTGTTATTTTAGTTACATTGGAAAAGCTTCATTTCGTTCGAAGTGTGTTAAACCACAATAGACACTTTTAATAGATACCTAAGGCAAAAACGAATGAGTTAATTTAACGTTTTTTTGAGTTTGTTATCAAGTTTTATTACAGTATTATAATGAGAATCTTGATAAACTAAACTGAACAACAAAAAAAACAAATTTATTTGCTGGCTTCAGTATTTTAACCGCGTGCAATTTTTCCTTACTCTTTACAAGAATCTTCACCTTCTGGTTTTGATGAAAATCGGCTTTTTGTCTTTGATTTTATATATCTTTAAAATACTTTTGATGCTATAATTTCACAAAAGGAGCAGCTCTCTGATTACTTCCATTTGGAATCCTCCTACAATTTCTTGCTCATGGTGAATAAATCCCTCTGAACAGAAGGGAATGGGACTTTCTAAAAATTAGGAATTTTAAATTTTATATGAATTTAAATGAAGCAAAATTTTTAACAAATTGTCCATTTCGTCCTTTCAGGGGCGCCGGTCAAAATTTTTCCCGCGCTGCTTCTGCCGGTCCCGTCCGCCCCCGTTTCTACATTAACAGCGACATTTTTATTATGACGTGCTTATGAGATCAGAGAATTAGTCCCAGATGCCTATATTATTATAAAATATTCGAGGGGGAATTCTCCACAGAACCAGAAGTTGTATTGTTATTTTTAGTTTAATAGATCTGTGAATACAGAGTTAAAAATGTTCATGAAACTCACAGTGAACTAGTAAAAACTGAAATAATTCGCGATTCGAGTTCTCAACTTTAATAACTTCATTAAACAAACCGCAGTGTTTTTCATTACCTTCGAGAAATATGCCGTATGAAATTCCACTTTGCGGATTAAAAGCTAAGTGAGAATAGATCTCGCAGTACTGTTTATTTGTAGTTTTATCCAGAATCAAAAGCTAAATTCACATGACTTACATTAATCCAATTACCCAGAAGCTTACGTAACGCAATCAATAGCTTACGCGTTAAGCCAGCGTTAATAATACGTTTACGTTAAGTGCTCCTCGCGTGAACAAACTTCCTCCGCAATAAAGAGAACTTTCAGTTTTCGCTGTTTCGAATGTGGTGTAATAAATTATTTACAAAATACACTTGTCCATTACTAAGTATAATTAGACAAAAGCGGCGCATTTAGTTCCCAAATGGGAACCATTGTTCTATTTTGATGTAGCAAACATCTCTTTACAAAGCGAAAACTGGTATCCATTCGATAATAATTAACTAATTTAATTTCCATCGTTGTCAGTTATAAACAACACTAGTGTTGACTTTCCGAACACACATACGATAAATGATAATGATTATTAATTCTGGATATTGAATATTAACGCTAACTGTGAGTAATTGGCAGTGAAATACTAATGGCCCGTTTTCGTGCCAGCGGTGGAGTCAGTAAAGATGAGTTCTTAGCTTACAGGTAAGTGCCTTAATTGGAACAACGTACTATATCAGGTTTCACCATTTCAGACACCCTTCTCGCGCTCAGGTAGTTCCACATCGTCTAAAGTGGTACAGGAGGTCTTCGAATTCGGAAGGTGGATAAATATTTGTTTCGTTTGAAGGTAAGCTAAACATCCAACACGCTAAAACAAATGAATTCCAAACAACAAATTGTTTGATTAGGGGCGCCACAACGCTCTTCTTCAAGACACAGAATAGAATCCGTCTAGCGTGACGCCGTTGCTGGCTTTCTCCAGTGGTGGGACCGGATCCAGAGAACTCTCTGACAACGGCCTAAAAGCCCGTACTAAGCTAATAAAAGCGTCACATAAAAATCTCGTATCTTATTACTTTCCCAACGTTTGCGTTACTTCTACAATTATTGTAACGTTAGACGGAAAATGTTTGAAACCGTCCGTCAAAAAGACGCGTCTGTGCCGTTGTTAGACGTAAAGAAAACATTTCCTAAAGCAAAGTGGAGACGAATGAGATATGTTTTAAAGTGACTTCATTCGTCATATGTGTGTATACAAACCGCCACGAAAATAACAGTCTAGAGATTAAATTACCCAACAAAAGAGTCGCAGGAGACAAATCCGGAGCCGAGATTAGCGCCAAGACAGACTTGCGGTGGAGGAAGGCCAGGTGGCTTGAGGTTGCGAACGTGTAAATAGCTGGAAAGCTTCTTTGTTTGAGGTAATTGTGCTGTTGGGAAGTCGGACAGGTGTCTGATGGCGGGCTATTTGGACACACGGTAACAGTAACTAATTTGTTTTATTGTGCAAATTTTAAATTACAATATATAGTACGAAAACAATGGCCCAAAGGGGTCTTCCCTCCCAAACAAATTATCGATACAGTAAAAGTCTATCTTTTCAATTATTATTAGAAAAAGGTACAAAGACCAAGTTTCTCAAAAATCTACCTGCAAACTAGAGATTACAATCTACAAGGGGAACAATGATTCACTGACGCCACTTTTCTGCTGAATGAATTGTTTAAAATTTGTTTTTGCTTATATATATTTTATTTTGAGTAAATCTCTACGGACAAAAATTTAACTTTTTTTTCAGCCCTAGATTTAATGAAAGGTGTTACTAAAAACAACTAATTCAAAATAGAAGAGTCCTGAAAACTGAATTATTTGATGTTTCCGTCACAATGTCTAGGTTAGGGTCCAAACAAAGGCAGCCATATTAATATCTCTCCCAAATTCAATTATTTTATTAAAAATAAGCAAAATTAAAGATCTTTCAATGTAATTTCCTGTGAAGAAAAACTCCTTTTATGTTTTCTCGACGTTTCATGATCAGTGGTCTACGAAAAAAATAGTCCCCTGTTTCCGTCTGTCTGTCATCTGTCGCCTGTCGGCTGTCGTTCCTCTGTAGATTTACATTAGAGAGATATCTAATCTCCGAAACTACTGGACCAATTATTGTCAAACTTTATATATATATGTTAAGTATATCGCGCAAAACGGTAATCAAAATGTGTTTGAACGTCCCCTCCAAAAATCGGATGACCTCCAAAATTTGTAGTAGATAGTAAACGTAATTCAAATTTTATAAAATAACACTCCTACACTTGTGGTTTATGAATCTGCGTTGAGTTTTTACCTTCAACATAAAAATTTATGGAAGAAAATCAAAATCTGGTAACAAGATTTTGGGGTTTAACTTTGAAATTGCAAAACCTAATGCTCTGAAGGCTTGCAAATATTTTAAGGTTATCATAAGCGCGAGAAATCGTTAATCAAAGTTTGTCCATTTACCCCCACCCCAAAAAAATGATGACGTCTGTCTATACATATCTTTATTTTAACGTATAGGGGTTATCGTTATCATGGAAAAAGGAAATTCTCAAAATTCCACTTTATCATTTTTCGAAGGTGTATTTGTTCGTGTGTATTTCAGGGGCGAGGGAAGTCGGATCTAAATAACCAATTTTTTTCGCTACATCATACTAAAATAGGAATTTTAGCTTTGAAATGTGAAGTATAAAAATAATACAAAATCTTCGTTATCTGCAATGGATTTATAGACTGTAATAAAACATTTTTTCCAGCATAAAAAAATATAAAAAAATTTATTAACTCTTCTCATAGCAACGAGTACTGCCCAATGATCACTTTCGATACTTGGATACTTGAAAAATTTAAAAAGAAGTATTGGCCAAAACAGACTGAATGGATAGGTATTGCTATACGCACATGGCGAAATTTCAGTTACAAGTGAAGATAAATTAGGACTGCTAGAAGAAGACTAGACGTAACAATTTGAAACATAAAATCTTTTTACAAAGGTATTTTAGAATTACTATTTTTTAATAGTCAGTGTCGAATTTGAATTTCCTTTAATAATTTAATGGATAAAGTTTAACCAACTGATTTTGTCCGTCTTTACTTATAAGACATCGACGAGTGTTTAATTTACAACAGAGAATACGAAGGGGCAGTTTTTCCGTTCTCTCGGTCTGGCTCTTCTGTTAAAAATTTAAGTAGAATGAAACTATAGTCACTGAAATTTAGGCGTAATTTTAAATTACTGTAAATAAGTTAAAACCTTAATCAATTGTTTAATAAATCCATTTAGTGCACGATTTTAGATAAATCTTATTTAAAATCTGTTTAATAGTCTCTAGTCTTATCTTTACACATACAGATGTTCCTATAGTAACGAATAGGTCGAGCATTAAAATATGAATGTTTTCAAAATTGTGCTGGAACTCTTAACAGTGGTACAGGTGTTAGACTATAATGATTACAATTGACCTATGATTCTTTAGTAGGTGTTCCTGTCGAGATTAATTTATTGAACCTACGAGGGTACCGCTGGAGCGGAGACTTGAAGACAGCCGTGGCGCGCCGTCGCGAGAACTGTCACGTCTCACCATGCTCAAAATATGAGGAAGTGAGAAAACTACCTGTGAGACCGCCACCAAGTAGGCTACCGAATGAATTTCGGCGGGTTTCGACTTTGTTTTTTTTTTTGCTCTATAGTCATAAATTCCTTCAGTTAGTCTTTTTCTTAACTTAGATTTTATATGGTAGGTCATAAAGTCCGAATATTTTTACTGGAAATCCGTTTCTTCATCTAGAGTACCCCAGTACTTCCTCTGCATTGAAGAAACTGGCGCCGGAACAACAGCCCCCCTTAGAAAACGCCAACCCTAGCTAACTGACCAGGCGTGTCAGCAGCGGCATTACCCAGTCAAAGGCGCGGTGCTGATGTACGTCACACCCACCACAGGATATCGGTAAAACTCCTATCGGGTTTCGTTGCAATGTATAAATGAAAAATACGTCCAAAAATACTATATTCCGTATGCTTTATCCATCTATGGCTTAGAGTGACCTTGTTTACAACTATTCTGCTACAGATTACCTACAGGCAACGACATTTGTCTTAATGACCACACGAAATTGGTAGCCATGTATTGCCCACTCAATCATAACAAGTAAAAACACAACTACAAAAATTTTCCTAAATCTCTAGGAAGTAATTACCTAAATAGCTGGTGAACACTGAAACCCCAAACATACCCAATGGAGCTAATGAATCACAACGCCTAAAAGCAGGGAAGTACTCGAGCTGTGGCAGCTAACAAGTCAACACACCTAAGTACTGGACAACTCAGATATACCACTCCTGCGACCCAAAATGTCTTTCTGATCTAATAGATTTTCGGATCATAAAGATTATAAAAACATTTTTTCACAACAAGAAACTTGAAACATCTTTAAAATGGTAAATTTGTATAGGGAAATATCCATTTTGCAATTACGCTCCACCCCTCGGTCTGCCAACGAATGAAAAATCTATCACGATTGAGATCGAGACGGATGGGTGGGGCTTCCCTTTTGGTTTTCTTTTTTTAATTAATACATTAAGTTTTCTTTGTATAACACGATTACTTAAGAACATTTTTCACATGGTAATTTATCGTACAAAAATAAGGATTTTACAATTAAGCTCTGCCCCTCGGCTTACAACGAATAAAAAATATCATCAGAATTGAGACAGGGCGGGTGGGCGGGGCTTATATTTTGCCTTTTTTTCTTAATGTGTATAGTCATTTTTTCATAACAAGAAACTTAGAACATGGTTAAAATGGCGGAGCCTATTTGCAAAATCGATATTTCCTTATTCAAATTTTCCATTTTAAACATGTTTTAAGCTTCATGTTGAAGAAGTTTACCATATTAAAACAAAAAGGCAAAATGTTAGCCCACCCACCCACCCTATCTCAAATGTGATGATTTTAAAATAAGATAAGATCCCAGGAATCCCTGATATCTAGATCTTAAGTAAGCTTGAAAGAATCTCAGTAATCCCTGAAATTTTTTTGTCTTGAATAAGTTTGAAAGAACCTCATGAATTCCTGGTGTTTTGATCTTGAATAAGTTTGAAAGCATATAAAGAATCCCTGGTATTTTGGAAAGCGAATGCGTTTGAAAAAATCTCAGGAATCCTTGGTGTTTTGGATCTTTAATAAGTTTGAAAGAATATAAAGAATCCCTCGCATTTTGGATATTGAATAAGTTTGAAAGAATCTCAGGAATCCCTGGTGTTTTAAGATCATGGATAAGTCTGAAAGAATCTCAGGAATCCCTAGGGTTTTAAATCTTGAATAAGTCTGAAAGAATCCCAGAAATTCCTGATATTTTGATCTTGAATAAGTTGAATAAGCTTGAAAGAATCTCTGAAATCCCTAGAGTTTTGATCTTGAATAAATTTGAAAAAACCTCATGAATTCCTGATGTTTTGGATAATGGATAAGTCTGAAAGAATCTCAAGAATCCCTGGGGTTTTGATCTTGAATAAGATTGAAAGAATCTCAGGAATTCCTGATGTTTTGATCTTGAATAAGCTTAAAAGAATCTCCGGAATTCCTGCTGATTTGCACCTTGAATAAGTTTGAGAATTTAAAGAATCTTTGGTATTTTGGATATTGAATGAATTTGAAAGAATCTCGGGAACCCCTGTAGTTTTGATTTTGAATGAGTTTGTAACCAAAGAACAAACTGGGAAGAACTGGAAGAAAACTTGGACACACAGATTGCCCAATAGATGATTTAATAAAAAAGAAAAAAAAATAGTATGTGTAACAATACCAATTATTATTACTCGTAATAACGCTAAACCAATCTTTCTCCCACGATCAAACAAAAAGTACCAAAGAAGAGGTATCTACGCAAAAAATGGCAGACAGCGAGAAGCAAGAAGAAGTAAACTAAACTAAACCACCAAAAACCTAACAAATTATTGAGAAGTATTCAAAAAGAATTGGTCGAATATTATTTCCACATGAGTTCTCCAGCCCCTGAAGTACACGAACTGTATCACAATCAAATCCCGCTTCGTTGAAGAATTAAAAAAATTGATTTTGCGAATTTTTATTTGTACCTAAAGGACATTAAAACAAATGTAGGTAATACCAGTAACAGTGTAAGAAGTTAATACACATTGTTCACTTGTTTATAGTTGGTCTGTAGTGTACTTCTCCTCCAACCGTGATAGAAAATGGATTAACAATTGCTCAAAAAGTTTGAATGCACTGGTAAATGGCAAGGCGATGCCTGTTTTTCTAGTGAGTTTTCCCACACGAAAATGTTTCAATCAACATTATTTCAGCAAGGACACGTGTGTCAATTTCGACACGTAGGGTGTGCCGTTCTCGAAATTTAATAAAAAGATCTAGATAATCACAGTAACATTATAACAAACAAAAAACGCCACAATATTTTCGCATCCAAATCTTACAGGAATTTCGCAGATTGCTGTATAATTTTGACAAATTTTGCGAAAATTTGGATGCCTCGGGGAAAATTTCAAGGCGGATTCATAAACAACAAGTTCAGGAATATGTTATTTTGTGAAATTGAAATCCTACTTACTATGAAAAATTTTGGCAGGATATCATTACATTCTTGGTAGGGATCAGGCAAGTTTTGGTTAACGTTTTACCTATCCTACACGATTTTCAGAAAATATATATAAAATTTGATAACAATTGATCCGGTTTTTTGTCTAAGAAAAATTTGGACAGCCGGCAAATAAACGGGCAGACTGAGAAATAGACAGACGGAAACAGGGGACCTCATTTTTTGTACCCTTGGGGTCATAAAACGTCGATAAATCATGGAAGCAACCAATTGCCCAACGGACTAGATTACGATGCTTCCTTAGCTTACGCTCGGACTGTAAAAAGTATCCAAGAGTAGTTAGGTTACCTCACAATACATCTAGCAAAAGTTTTTAAACCACGTTTGGAGGCAGATTCAGGCACCATCAGAGTCTTTAGAACTAACTACTGGTTCATTCAACGTAAAATTTCACAAATTACTGATACCAAAGGGTGGAGAAAATCAGAACACAGAAATCTTACCTACCATTAAGTTTGTTACCGATCCGATCAAAGTTATTTAAAATCCTCTTCTAAAATAATCGACACCAATTTTAATACTTAAGAATAAGCTTATCAGATCGCGATGACGGATTCAGGGAAAAGTATTTAGTATTAGTGACCAGATTGTTAATTAAGTATGTATTAACACAGAAAAAATAAACTGCTTTTCTAGCGACGTACGCTTTTTATTAACTGAAGGAACATTTTGTCACAGTTTTAATGAACAATAAAAAGTGGTATTTTGTATTTATCAAGTTCTCCATCACTCTAAGAACTGGAAAACTAATTATCAAGAACTCTAGTGGCAATCGTTAACTAAGATTAAATTACTAATGAAAATGTCTGCAATTTCAATTTTACCCCCACCATGATGAAGGGGAACGAAGTGGAAAAACGTCAACTCTTGCATTTACTAAAATGTTTTCAGAAGTACAACGATAAGAGTGACCTGTATATTATTTAGTATAGAAAGCGTTGTTTTTTAATGTCAAATATTTTCTGAATATTTTTTGGCAAAAAGTGTTGTATTCGTCACTATTAAGAATATTTAAAGAACAAGCTGTCTTATTTCTAGAATTTCATGTGTACGTATACTCGAACGATTACTTGCTTATATAATAGACCTAATAGTTAATAATTAGTTTATGAAGTCCTGTCTATAAATATACCTTCAAAATAAAAGATTTTGGCTAGAAATTTACAGTGAAAAATTTTTCAAATGCTTTCTTTTGTTGAATAAAATTTCTATTGTCAAGGTTGAACATTCAATTTGTGTTATATTTGTTTGATCAGTCCCAAAAACAAGCGAATAAACCTAATGAGTTCTCTTGCATCTTGTTCTGAGGTCAGTCAAAAAATATGTAAATTGTAATTTGAAGACTTTTTGAGGAAAATCGTGCAAGTACCGATTTATTTCGATAAGGTTGGCTTGAGTTATGATGTATTTTTTGTCTTTAAGGTTTAATTTGCTGGCTTATTATTATGCTCAGAATTATGCGATATAATTTTAGAAAACAACTGTTTTGAACGCCAACTTTTTCCGTTTATTTCCATTCAAAGACTAATAGCTTTTTCGCAAAAGCTATCGGACGACGTATGATATGCAAAACTACAGTACAAGCCTTTGTCTAACGTTATTTGTATTTATTTATAGTTATTTACCTCTGAAGCACAAACAATCATGTTAAAACGTATAGCGATGTAGGGGAACGAAGTGGAAACCTTTCAATTCACAGTGGAGCACTTTATCACTTTACTTACATATCTGAAAAGTATAGTTCTACAGAGCAACTTTGCCTACAGAAAAACTATAATAAAAAAATTGTTTCGGTAGATATTCCGTAATCACTAAATCATTGTTAGTCATAAATCATAATTTTTATTTATTTATTTTTTTTTTTGACGATAACGCATAAAATATGCGTAAAGTTGAAAATATTGATACACTCATAAATCACAGATAAAAGACCATATAACAAGAAATAAATCTTGAGGTAGGGTCGCACATTTTGCCTAATAATAACGTGTTAACTTCATGAATAAAATATTTGTTTGTCAAATAAAAAATCTTTGTTACTTTCTACAAAAACATTCGCCATTAAAAACATCACATTCGTGAAACCTTTCCAAAATTAAGTTATTTAATTAAAATTTGTACATGTATGTAAATTCGGGCAATTTAAGAGCTTTTAATTGCTTTTTTTGGACGCGTGCAAAGAACAGACGTGGACTATTAAATAATGCCGAATAAATAAATCACCAGGTTTCTGTCTTGTTCGTTAATAAGCAACAGTTATTTATAAAAATCGGTGATCAGTTTCGACTTTAATTTATTCCGTAATAAAAAGTAAGCCATTTTATGAAGTACATAAATCACAATCTACTTTACAAAAGGATGTTGCGTGATTACCGGCAAACGTACATAAATATACATTTATTTCATTACATGACGTAGATATGCAGTTCGGCACATTTTATTGAGTGCTGTATAGCCCGGTGAAAATTGTTCTCGGAAATAATATAAGCAGCACGTACTCAAAAATGATACGATACACAGGAAATGTGTATTGAAATCCGCAAGACTTAGTAAACATTCGATTAATTTTCTGTTTGATCGGTCTCGCCAATTAGCAATTTTAAATTGAGTGTAATATTGAAACAATGAATTGTTGCGGAGTATACATGTTATTGAATTGCATGCGAAACAGTTGGAATTTGGTGCAACGCGATGCACTTTATTTGATATCAGCTATCGCAGCTGGAATAATTTATGATGTAATAAATGGACGTTAAACATGGCAATTATAAAATAAAAACTAGCGTAATTGTTTTTGCCGAACCATTGATACCGACGACAGCCATAATTTATTGAAGCGATTTATTCGCAGTTTTTGAATCTCCACCACCACACAATAACCGGGTTGCATGTCACTTTACATTAAGTGTAATGTCCAATTCACCTTTTGTTATTTCCAGTAACAGCTCTTTCGATGAACATGATAATAGTTTTAATAACAACCACTGCAGTGACTAATAAAAGTTTAATATCCAGTTGTTTTCAAAAATACTAAAACTCTGATCAAGAAATGCATTATCAAAGCGATAAAAACCAAGCTTGCTGTTTTACAGCGCTAAATTAACTCATGTGTAAAAAAATCCCATAAACCACGATTCGTTTATTACTTCGACAACAGATAAAGTTGGCCCTACTTTTTTAAACGCATGAAAATTTATTTACCGTTGGTTGTTTGACATTTAAATTTCATACTTCGTACGGCAGATTTAGATTGAAAATTTCCTCGTCCACGATAAAGTTTAATTTTTAATTCAATTTTACTTTCTAATCGTCATTTTATCGCAGGCAATTTGTCTTGGATTTTATTGGAACAAAGTAAAAGCTAGCGCGTCGTTAGTTTCGATAACTATGGTGGTGTTTTGTTACCATAGTAAAGAACAACACATCGTTGCATTGGGAAATGCAAATTAAGGATTCGGTCTTTTCTTTTTGTAAATCATGTCTCGCCAGGCATTTTCCACTCGAATTGCGAGGGTTTTCTTGAAGCAAATTTTCTCCATATTTTATGTTTTAACATTTAGGTGTAGATAGTTTCACTCGTGCAAATGGTCCTTGTAGATAAAAGCCCTGGAGATAAAGTTGTCTGGTGCTTTTTTTTTGTCAGACGGGGAACGTCCTTTGGAGTCGTCACATCCTCAATCCAAAATCCTGTAGCAAAAATACCTCACTTTTTTGTCATGGATAAAAACCCCTTCTTTTGATATAATATATGAAAGAGTACACAGATTATAAGTATATTTGCCTTTAAATGAGATTCGAAAGACACAAAGACGCTGAACTCAATTTGTTTCGCTTTTTCGCTGCGTGTACATCAGCAGTTGGCTATGTGACGACATTTTAACACCAGAGTTTATCAACGATGTTAAAATATTAATATGAACCACGTCTGTTGATTTTTATTTTGTTGTTGTAACGTTTAATTTTAACTGCTACCCAATTATGAATATAATAATTTTCCAAGAATGTGTAACATCTAGGAAGACCAAAGGAAACTTGGATTTTGGCTTTTAACATCAATAGACCTCATAGTTTATTTCATTTAAAGGCAGTAATTATGAAAGGATTACAAAAATATAGCATAGATGTAACTAAAACAGCCCAAATTCGTGTAATCTCACGGTCCACATAATATTCTCTTTTACAAAGATCTCTTGTGAATGATGTGGATTTTGGTATTTAGCACGTTATCACACTTGACAGAAGTTTATAAAAAACCTTTAGTTTGAGTGCATAGCCAAAAATCAACTTCATATGAAGACACACCTGAATACATTTCTGTATTTATATATGTAGAACTGACTTAAAAATCAATGACAAAACTTTACTCAGTATGACTCTTTTATAAAGTTTGGGGATGTAACATTTCACTCAAAATACATTTCCTAGGCTCATATTTGGAATTTCTTCTCTATTCTGGACACTATCCATGAAAAATGTGGGAATAAATTGCACCTGGTCGTTTCGAAAATGGTAGAACTTGATCAAGACAAGTAGAATCCAGAAAGATCTTCCTGAAACAAAATTCTCAAGAAAATCATAAAGCAATGAAAAGTTTTGTTTTTATGTACAATTACATGTTAGCCTATTTTTTTCTTAAAAATAAAATTAAGTATAACAAAAAACTTGCTTTTGTGTATATGTTACAGCTAATATCCGAAATCCGTTATTATGCATAATAACTAGACATTTTAGGAATTATGCATAATAACTAAACTTATCAGTTATTATACATAATAACCGGAAACATTAGGAATTATGCGTAATAACTGAAATTTTCAGTTATTATGCATAATAACGGAAACGTTTAGGTACCTAATATTGATAATAACTAACACAGAAACAGGAATTATGCATAATATTTTCCAAAAAGCTACCCACCCTGCCTCGCTTTCCCCTACATATCACATGTACAGTTGATTTAAAAAAAAAGGACAAATTACAGTTATATAAAAGTCATATTCCCATTGCTTTTCGATCTATAAGAACCTGAATTGCTCATCTTGCCCCGTTTTTTTTTAAATCAGCTGGACATGTTCTAAGCCTTTGAAAATGGTAAAAAGTGAAAAAAAATTAGAACAGGATGATACCCACTGCAAAAGGAAGAAAATATAACAAAAATAAAGGGAAAAATAATCTACGGGGTGAGCTTTTAAGGGTAGAAAACGGTTTATCACGATTTCCGGCAAAATTACAAGTGCTATCGCAAAAAGTTAAATGGCAAAGTTGTACGTAATAAAAAGATCTACAATTTTTGTATTTACACTTTCTTTCCTCAAAATTTATGCGAAAAATGCAAATAACCGAGTTTTTGGTTTTTTATTTTTATCTCCCACAAACATTTTTTTTTTCACGAAATTTGGTGAAAACTTACCTATAAATTTTTATGTATAATTTATAATTTAATTTAATTATAATTTATTTATTTATTTTGATTTAATTTTTTGTTTAACTACTAAAATATTCACTGGGTCTGCTAGTCAGACGATAAAAATTTGTCAAATTTGGCCTATATTTTTTATAAAAAACATGCAAACAAAGAAGATATTGCAAAAACATGGATTACAATTAATCAAATATATTTATAAATGTAAAAATGACAATATAACACTGAATCAATTAAATTATCTTTCATATTGACAAATCTCCCACCAAGAGAAGGCGTTGGTTTAATGGATTTTAAATTTTTGAGTTTATCAGTGTAACATGGAATCTTATTTTTTTAGAGTAATTAAAGTGTAAATTTTAATAAATAGCTCAAAATTTAACATGAAAAAAAAAAATCGAATTCGAGTTTTTCGTTTTTTTGGATTTCCTGTGAAAATTTGCCAGAGTAATGTATACTTTTTTTTTACACCATCAGAAAGTAGAGATTTTGACGAACAAAAAGCACACCGATTTTTTTAAAAAAGCAAACATTTTGACGTGAGAATTTTCGATTGAAAATTAGGGTGGTTTTTCGAAAATGAGGGAGAAAAATAAATATTTTGAATCAAAAAAATTACAGTGATTTTGGGACATAAATAGATAAGTTTTCACCAAATTTCGTGAAAAAAAACTTTTTTGTGGGAGATAAAAATAAAAAACCAAAAACTCGGTTATTTGCATTTTTTACATAAATTTTGAGGTTATTTAAAAAAAGTCTAAATACAAATTTGTAGATCCCTTTATTACCTAGAACTTTGCCATTTAACTTTTTTCGATAGGACTTGTAGTTTTGCCGGAAATCGTGATAAACCGTTTTCTACCCTTAAAAGCTCACCCTCTTCCACTTCCCAACCTCAGATCGCCCGTAAATTATTTTTCCTTTTATTTTTGTTATATTTTCTTCCTTTTCCAATGGGTATCATCCTGTTCTAAATTTGTTTGTTCTCAAAAATTATCGGCCCTGGCTTATTAGGCAATACCTATACTTAATGACTAATGTGTCAGGTATTATGCATAATTCCTGTTCCTCTGTTAGTTATTATCAATATTACCTAAACGTTTCCGTTATTGTGCATAATAACTGAAAAATTCAGTTATTACGCATAATTCCTAATGTTTCCGGTTGTTATGCATAATAACTGACAAGTTTAGTTATTACGCATAATTCCTAAAATATCTGGTTATTATGCATAATAACGTATTTCGGATATTAGCTGTAACATATATATTTATGGCGATTCTGATCTCATAAAGTAGCTCATATATCAAGACACTTATATTTAATGAACTTTTTTAATCGCCAGTTAGTATTGACTAATTGAAATCTGAATCAATATTGAAGGAAAAATATAAGAAGGGACTATTATTTTGGTCTTAGAGACTCATATTTTCCGCCAAGATCGAGAACGAACACTGGTTCTTCTGTAATAATTGTGAAATTTCTTGATATATTCATCGTTGTTCAATTATCGAAACAAATAAGTGTTCTCCAACATTTTCTGCATTATCAGCTATTAACCCTGTTATTGCAGCATAACAAGGACCTTATTTCGAGGAAAACATGAAACAAATAATTATTATTTACAAAGAGAACTAAATAATATCTGTGCTACCAAACAGCAATGATCAGAACTTTTTTAGATTTGTTATTTACCTAAAAATTGAAGTGAAGTGTTCCAGATATTTCTTCAAGCTAAAATCTTTCAAATAACATATAAAGAGCAATCAATTATAATAATTTTCAGCTAACTTTTCAAATTTTACCACAAACTGAAAATCTTCTCATACATATTTTCAAACTTTTCTGAGTTGTTTGAAAAACATATACCAAGTATTTATTCGACGAAATTGCTCACAAAATTGTAGTGGTTCCACTGGTGAATACTTGTAAGGCAACATTTTGACATTTTATTTATTATATTCAAAATTTATTATCCTACAAAGTTTATTTAGACTACTTGAATATTACTTAGGATATGTTGATGTCCAGTTAAAAATCTAAGCACTGAATATCTGCGATTTAAACAATTTGAAAAATTTAAGCACTGTCTTAAACAAGTGTAGTGGAACGAAAAAATTATAATTATGTAACGCTATTATATTAGTTATATCAGTTTTTATTCAACTTGTTCAATTTAAAACCGAAGCACGTTTGTGCTCACAAAAGAAAAAAAAAAATAATTTTAAAGAAATTTTTAATATCAAAATACTTTTACCAAGTACCAGCGCATTAGAATGGAAATTGTTTGTATTTAAAATATGTATTTTCGTGTTGAAAGCTGCAGTATTAAAAATATTCCTGTTTTAATACCGGAAAATAATGGGTCCATAATAACAATAAAATAGTTTCAGCCTGAAAAGCAACTTCAGCTACGTCGCAACGTGTATAAATAATTCTGCAGCAATTACAGTACACAATTACTTAAAATAACAAACTATAATTGATTTAAGAACAAAGGATAATTGTTGCTATAATTAATAATTGTGATTGCTGTTGCTATAAATAAAAAATTTTTACTTAATAAGCAGTTTTAGTTCGTTCAGTAAGATAAATTTGCTGATCAAAATACTTATACCCTGAATAATATATGCTATTTTTTCTTCAGACTTATAAGATTATATAAAAAACAAAATATCAATAATTTAGAAATACTTTCCGGAAATCGTGATAGCCGTTTACAAAAACATTTTTGGATGTTGTTATGTAAACTTATCAAACGAAACAAAATTGTCACAATTTTTTGCGACAATGTCTGCATTTATAGTAACACCACCTGAAATAGCTGAAGTGTCAAAAGCTGAAATTGAAAAACTTCTTCCGACAAAATAAGTGTTGCTTATGAAGCAGCTTTCAGAAGATTTACTATTTGGTGTTACCAAAAAAACACAGTCGTTTACACATGCGTATTTTTCGGAGATGACCAAACCAAAAGCATGAAAAATTCCAATTTGTAGTCCCATTACTTGATGTGGATATTTCAAAAAGTTGCGTGCCTTCTTGAAGAAGCAAAATGAAGGTTATTCGCCGAAAAAGTCCGAGTTTTAACAAAGGAGCAGTTCGGTGAGTTCATCCTCCAGATAAGAAGTACTTGGGAACAAAGGTAAAAGCGTGATATGGTGTTACAAGAATATATTAAAATAACAATTTATCAAGTCATATTAGAAATTAGATGCTATTGAAGACTTTGGTTCCATGTTTCTAGTGAAATCAAACTTCAATTTGCACGACACAGTAAATAATAGTGATTTGGAAAAAAATACAAGAAACTGTCTTCTTCAGAATGCGACGAACTGCAATTAACAATGATAAAAATTAATAAATCATAATTAGAGTTAAATCTTGTATGTTTCATTCATGCTGAACGCGTTTTTTAATAACGTATAATTAAAATACATTATTTATTAAAGGTAAGTTGTTAATATATATGTAGCTAGTCGCCCAATGGATCCTATTGGGCGACTAGCTACATATTTTCTCGACATTTCATGACCTTTTGAGTACAAAACTAGGTCTCTTTTCTTCGTTTGTCTGTTGTCTGTCTGTCGTGTGCCATCTATCTGTGTCGATTTTTATAAGATAGGTAATCTCCAAAACTACTTGACCGATTGTTGTAAAAATTTTTATGTATATTAATGTATTTAGCTAAACATTCCCACCAACAATTTAATGACATTTTGTCCATTTTTTTTACTAAACGGGATTTAAATTTTATAAAATAACAATCTTTTCATTATACTTTTTTAATTTCTAGAGATTAAAATAAAATCTAAAATAACCCAGTTTATCTCGAAAAATTTAAAATTATAATTGCTTACAAGTACTTGTATAAGAACGGTGATTTTAATTGAATAGTAATTCCAGGTGCATTTACAAAATAAAAAACAAGTCGCTAATTAAATAAAAAATTTGGTTTTCAGATTTTTTATGATAACCCCTTTAAGTTAAAAAATATGAAAGCATTGATAAACCGCAAGTATAGACTAATAATAATGTTTTATACAATTTAGATTGGATTTAGTCGGCAAAATTTTGAGACAAACGGATAAATGTTGGTTAACGACTTACTAAGCTTATGATAACCTTAAAATGTTTTCAGAGCATTCGGTTCTGAAGTTTTCAAGTTCAATTGTAAAATGTTTTTATAAAATTTTGATTTTTTGCGAATAAAGAATTACGGCAAGTACAATATGTACTATGCTACAAGATAAATAAACCACACCATAAAACGAAGACATATTTCCGAGATAATACATTTTTCGTCGTAACGCTTAGTGAGTTAAACGCTCACCAAAATTTGTTTGATTACATTAGTTTACAAATTTAAACTTTTTTTCATATCCAAAAATAAAAAAAATATTTTCTACTTCTAAATTACTTACTGATAACAAATCCAAAAACGGATAATCCCTATCACGTCAGGTTTTTTCATAAATCCAAAATAATGAACTTTGCTTTTACCTTCACGTTAGTGTTAAACTGATTCATGTTAATGCACCGTTGTCGCATAAAAAATGTCTTCGAGATCGTGCAAAGTAAGTGCAAATCAGTTTTGTTACGTTTGTGGTAAAATTATAGTACCTAAAGCGGGAAAACCTGTTCAAATATGCTTAAAAAGAAGGTATCAAGGTTTTTGGGACGAAAATGTGTTACTGTTGGTCTATTATAAGGGAAACTGACAGTACTGCCAATAAAAGAAACGCTAGTGTTAATCATTTTTAATTTTCAGTCATAATGTTTATAATATATACTGGGTGTTGCTTTTATTTGATACAACCCCCTGTAACTTCCTTATTCTTAAAGATAAACCTGTATTTCTTTGAGCATATTAGTATCATTTTAAAAGATCTTTGTGAGGCCAACCTCACATTTTTATTATCATTTCCCGTAGAAAAATCAAAAGCAACCAATTATTCTAAAATCAATACTTGAAAATTTTTAAATAAAACATTGATGACAATCTAGTAGCTTGAAAAATTGACTCATGTTATTTATTTACGTAAATGATCTTTTAAAATGATACAAATTTGCTCAAAGAACTATATGTTCATATATATTTAAAAATAAAAAAATTACAAGAGTTGTATAAAAGAAAAGAAATACGGGGTACGTTTATACAAATATCTCAAAAACCTGACGTGATGGATTTTTTCTGCTTTCAGATTTGAATTTCCCGAACCCAAATCCTTTGGATTCAACTATTTTTGTCTTTGGATATAAAACCTTGTAAACTAGTGTTATTATCCACACCCAAAAATTAATGATGTCGTTAAAAAATTTTCCTGAACATATCCTATTTAAATTTTGTAAAACAATATGCGTCTGTACAAGCGATTTATCAAGAACAATTTGGAAATTGAGGTACCAGGTTGTTGAAGACAACCATATTCCGCGTTGATTTACATATAAAAACGCTAGCTGGCTTACACTAGTTTAAATAATTTTTAAAAAGAATTACACATTGTTTTTTTTTGTTTACAGATGTACATAGAAGTATAGTCTAAAAGTTTTTTATGTGGACATTAATCTTTCTTTTAAAAACTTTTGAAAAACACATTTTTATGTATGTTATTTTATAAAATTTAAATAACATTTATTGTGCAAAACTTTGAGATGATGTACTCGAATTTTTGGTAGGGATGGTCAAACAAATTTTAGTTAGCGTTTTCCCATCTATTCCTAAAAAACCTACAAAATTTGACAACAGTCAACCCAGTAGTTTCCGAGACTATCTTTGTAATAAATATCGACACAGATGACAGAGAACAGTCTTAGTTTTTTTTTCACACTTTAGGGGTCATGAAACATCAAGAAAACATGAAAGTATACGTTAGCAATAAAATTCAGAGTGCTAAAACGTCTCTGACACAATCAGCTTACAGACCTGTAGATCTTGGTATCCTCCAAATATCCATACTAGGATCCATTATCTTTTTACAATATATGCAAATGATCTGTCCTCAAAAATTCAGACAGACATTGGTTTTAGTATGTTTTGATAATAAAAATACTGTATTAGAAGGGCAAAAATTGTTACAGAGAAATATTGTAAATAATCAACAAATGACCTGTGAGTTACAAATTTTGAAAAAATCAGTGTGCTTCTTATTTAAAAGTAAACAGTTTATCACGTGTAGTGAATTAGCTAATTAGCTAGGGGAAAATTTGTTATGGTCTCTCCATTTTATTTAATCTATAAGAACACATATTGCAAGACAGTTACACAGGGTACCGTATCCAAGTTTGGACATAGGAAATTAACACAAGGAATTGGTTTTTATTTTATAATATCTCCCCAAACCACTTTAAACCTACTATTGAGTGATTAGTTTGTGGAGGTAAAAGAGGGCTATCGGCCAGTATTTTTTATTTTTTTTTGTTGATTCTTAATATTTATTTTATTTTTATTTACTACAGTTTGACGATCGCGTCCTTGGAGTAGCCATGGAAAATCGAAATGTCAAAGTGAATTTAAAAATTATTCTTCGATTCTAACTCAGAAATTATTAAACAACTCAAATTGAATTATTTTATCCAGTGTGATGATTATTATAGGACAAATTAAACGGAATAAATGCGCAAATTTTTCAGCTCGGGAATACATACTTACAAGCTTAAACATGCTTTGATATTTTTTATAGCAGAAAAATATACAGGAATCAATTTATGCGACAAAAGGCTTTTGGCCAACTATGGGTAAATTTCACACTTTTTTTCCGAATTACTAAGCATTGGATTCAATTGATTTTACATCCGTTAACCAGAATGGAATTTCTGCTGACTGGAAGCCTGTTCGTTACAAGAAATTTTTGAAAAAAATGTAAAATATTGATTTTCATCACGAGCATTTTATAGTATATTGTTCAACGAGTGAGAAAGTTGGTCATTTTTCTAGGACGAGAGTTTCCGGAAGGAGCCAAAGGCGAGTGGAGGAACTCATCCGAGTGGAACCAATTTCTTACGAATTTAACACTATACTTTTTCTGTTCATATAATGAAGAAAATAAAGACAAGAAAATCAAGAATTATTTTTATTAACATTAATGATGACGTGTAAACAAATCATAACCATTCAATTTATACTAGGAGTGATAGTGAGGAACTGTGGAGAAAAGGCAATGTCGCGTTCTGATTGGACAAAAGTTGTAGAGAAAAGTACTCATTCCTCAATAGATTGAAAAATGGTTAATTTTCTCAATCCAAAATGCAGCAAAAATTCAACATTTTCTCAATACAAGCAGAAAAAAAAATGTTCTCTATTACCAATGTGTTTTGGGATTCATAAAGCTTTTTCTGAAATCATCTGATTTTGATCAATTACTCAGACATTTTAGAGCAGGAAAAATGAACTTTCCGGACTAGTCATGTAAAGAAAAGTTTCAATTTTTATTTCTTTATTTTTAACAATAAAACGTAACATTTTACTTAATAGTTGTATTTTGAATATTTGAAACATTGATAATAGGTAAATTTGTATAGGGAGATGAATTCAAAATATTACTTGATTCCTCTGTTGTTCTTCCTTGTATTTTTTCCCCAATTTCTAATTTGTTTTCTATCGAATCAGCTATGTACTCCACCGCTACGCTGTTATACTATCCTCAAACATATTTGGCGTTTATGACTTCACACCAATTTGACTCCCATTATAATTCAATAGGCCGTCACAACCGGATGTCTTAAACCCGCTCACCGATACCTACCTGAAAAGACCTTTTCTGGTAAAAGCACAGGGCAGGACTGAGTTTTGCATTTACCGACAACTGCGCCTTTCGAGTTTTTTATTTTAAGTAAAAACAAAGTAACTTTGTACTCAATCATTTTTTATTACAGCACAACTATTTACTTATTAACTACTACTGCTTATTTATTGATCGAAATAGTCACTGTCATCATCACTCGACTCTTCTAAATTAATAATTAACGGTGTTATCAACCGTGCCCTGTACTGGTCTTCTTCTTTTGTGGAATGTCGTACACAATTGGCCCACATTTCGGCAGTTATTTTGGAAGCTTCTTCCCTAATTATGTCAATTGTTGCACTACTAAATTTTGGTGCCGTATTATTCCTTCTTATATTATTTTTCATTTGCGACCAGATTAGTTCGATGGGGTTAAATATACAATGGTACGGCGGAAGTCTAATCACCCTAAATCCACGATCTCGCGCCATAGCATCTATTTTATATTGTTTCTCAAATTTTCGAGTGTGTAACACTTCTAATAATTGTGTCTTTGTGTAATTTTCTTCAAAGTATAAATCATGTTCTGTAAGGAAATTTTGAAATTTGAAAATTTTAACAAACAAAATTACTCTGAGTCCGGTCCTTCGCGTCTCGACCGTCCCTGGCACGTCGAAAAGGTCTTTTCAGGTAGGTATCGGTGAGCGGGTTTAAGACATCCGGTTGTGACGGCCTATTGAATTATAATGGGAGTCAAATTGGTATGAAGTCATAAACGCCAAATATGTTTGAGGATAGTATACTCTGCCTGTCTCTTGAGCGTTGTTAAATTTCCTCCTGCGTCCATTAACAGAGTCAACGAGCTACGGCGCAGGCAATGACCGCTGTATTCGTTAGGGTTTGGTAAATTCAGATATCCAGCAACAGCAATTCTAATTTAAAAATAAACGAGGGTGTGTTGTGTGAGATCGTCTCAACGCTATATATTTCCTGTGAAGAGCAATAATGTCGTTATTTGGCCATTAACGACAACAAAACGTTTTGGTTTATGCGTTTTTGTGTCAGGAATTTAGATCACCAAGATATCGCCTCTGTCATCGACGTTGTCAATCAACATCTTCACGAGTTCGTCACAACGACACGCCCCAGCCAATGCCGTTATTAGCGTAACTTGCAAAACAAAAAAAATCGGTAAAAGCAAATACTGGTAGTACATCTTTTACTTAAGTAAAAAGTCTTAATCAGGAGCTTGAGAAAGAAACTGGTGGACTTCCGATCCTGAAAATGTTCTGGATTTTTTCGCTTGGTATCCAACAGATTTGTTTTTTTTTTGTAAAGGAACGCTTGAGAAAATCTGGACTGATGGAGACTTTTTGAAAAACAGTTGTTTCAATCACGAATGTTCATTTGGTCTTATTTGTCATTGAAGATCGACTTATTTACTGTACAGTAACTGAGGGCTGCCTTTTTGAATAATTCTTATAAAAAGTTCAACACTTCTCCAAATTTATACAATATTTCATTATTTCATTCCTTACCTACAAAATTATTTGTCTTTATCTAAAAGATTAAAAGATTCTTTTCAAAACCGCCAGCTGTTGTTTTAATGGTAAACTTTATTTTATGTCGCTTTTTCATCTAAATGCATTTTAATGAGATTTTAGTAATAAAAACCTCATAAAATATTTTTTGCAAATTGTGTATTTATTCAATTTGAGTTGTTCAGTGATTTCTGAGTAAGAATCGAGGAATAATTTCTAAATTCACTTTGACATTTCGATTTTCGATGGCTAATCCAAGAACGCGATCATCGAAGTGAGACGGAACGTTCTGCGACAAATCGGATCGAGCACTGATTTCAAAATACGTTGCTTTTTACAGTGAATGCAACGATTTGAAAAAAAACTGACCAATAGTCCAGCGTATTGTTTGCGACATATCCACACATATCTAAAAATTCTGTTAATTGAAAAATACTTTTTTAACTCGCAGTTTGTTTAACGGTACAACAGTAATCGGCATTTTCCTATTACAAAATGATAAATCACCATCCGAAAATAATAAATAAATCTGAGATTCGGTTGAGCTTCAACTGATAAATTCGAAGGTGTAGATTGGCACCGTGGTACCATGAATTATAGTCCATCAAACAACCATAAATAAATCAGTACCGATAATAATAAAATAATAGTGGCTCGATCAAGACGCTATTAATTTCATGGCGTACGCATTTGTTTACTGCACTTAAGCGCACCTCTGTGTGGTAACTCGTTAGTGGCTGGCAGGTGCTGTCCGTGTGAATTATTTTGCACATGTTTACGGTTTGTTGGCAGAGACGATCATTTCGACGGCATGTGTGACTTCTGCGGTCGCTTTTTGTGTCATTTTAACTAATGACACAATTTGTCGGTGCTCAAGCCGCAAACTCAACACCGACGTCTATAAATACGACGCATTTTAAAAACCCTCCGAAAGCGCTCGGTTGCATTCCAGGCGCTTTTTTATTCAAATTATATAAGCAAGCTCGTAATCCAGAATCTGTTAAACCCTTTAACTTAACCTGACCCACGCTGTCCATAAAGTTGTCGTATCAATCAAAATTTCATGGCAGATGCCGGCCGTTGCATCAGATATATAAATTCTCAAACGATGGAATAATTTCCGTTGAGTATGTAACGTCTGTTCATTTTATGAAAATAATCATTCTTGATTTATAACACTGCTCGCCTACACACACAAAAAAGTTTCCGGCAATAAAGGTATTTTAATTACTTTTCCGGGAGTCGGTGACAGGGTGGAGTGCACGAGTACTGTCCTATTCTATTTCGAGTTGTAAGAATATAAATTTTCAACAGATTCGGCTATAAATCGAAGGCTAATTGATATTAATGGACCTTTTACGTATGTGTCGTATGAATGTCTCTCATCTCAAATTAGGATCAGGACACACTTCGAGGCTTGTACTGAGTCGTCGTAAAGATAACAATCGAGTTAGGTACTTTATGGTCCTGGAAATGGGGTACTTACCAGAAATTTAAATAAAAGTATATCTAATACGTCGACCAGTATGCAAAAGTTTATAGTGACTTTGGTATATACTGGTAGGATACCGGCGACTTGTATCAACTCCGATATTTATAATTAGTCTTTTTTTTTGTGAAACATTTTTGAAAAACAAGAATAATTATATGTTTGAAAATTATGTAGCAGAATTTTGGTCACAAGCTGCTTTATTTTTCCGTATTTGTTTTTAATTTAGAAGAAAATTTGGTTTCATTTAAACAGAAAATATGTAGTTGTAAAACTGGAGATGCGACGATTAGCTTTGAAGTGCTAACTATACATTTTTGTAGCTGTTTTTTCTGTGCATTTATTTTATTTGTTTGGCAGTTTTAAGTCGTCTGATGGTTAAGTCAAAGCTTTCTAGCAAATGTGTTTTATTAACAAAAATTAAGAGTGTTTAGAGAACTAATTTTGGTGAGCGCGAACAACTGAAACGTGCCAAGTTGGCACAGATTTTAATAGGATTTTAAAGCTCATTAAAGACACAGTTTAAACTTAATTTATTTCATTAGTTATCTCGCTTTTCACCTTTCCAAAATATCGGTCGTTTCAAAGTTGAAAATATTGTCCCTATTTACGAAACTTTTGAAATGTTATCATATGTGGTTCTAATTATAAAGGAGATGGTTAGACAGTGACGATTGCCTAGTGGCAAGAGGGAAACATATTGTAAATAATGTAAGAATCAGAAACAAATTTTTACTAGAATTTGTACAATGTTGTCTTCATTTTGCGGTAGAAAATACGATAGAGATGGAAGAAAATCTTGGTCAAGTGTATTTTTTGTTAAAATAACAAAATCAGTTGAGCCCAGTGGAGATTCCAGATTTCAGACACAAATGTAACAATAATAAAAATATGTGAAGAACGAACCTAGTGTTGTCATAAGTAAGACAATAGGTACGCGTCTTGAAGCCTCAAGGCTGTTCATGCACCTGCATGTGCGTATAGAGTTATAGACACTGGAGAAAAATGCTGTCACAAAATATCCGGCAATACTGAAAATATTCTTTGATATAATCGGATAGAACACACTTAGAGGCACCTTTTTTTCAAATAAACAATCTATTTCGCTTGACGTAGTTGAATTTTCTCGAATATAACATCCTACAAAATTTTGCAGATATCGAATTCTCCTTAGACATGAGTAAAAATTTGCGTTTTATATAACAAAAAAATGCATGCTTCTTGACAGATGAAAAAAAATGTGAAGAGTATTTTTTCCAATTTCTACTAATAAAAACCTCATTTTGTACGTGAAATCTCGCTATTAAAACAATAGTTTAATCGAAAGGATGAATAAAATGTTTATAGCAACACTTTATTCACACTGTCATTGACAACACGAATAAAATAAAAAAAAACTAAAAATTCGCACTACTACTGAAATTTTCGTTGCTATGGATGTTGGATATTCAACTAAAATTTGCAACGCTTGTTAGTCCACCTCCTGTAAAATAATCCTAATGAAAGTCCAGGAGCATCGTTTGAATTTGACCGTGACGAAAGTACAGGCAGCTTAGGCAATTTACCTTCTTCAAATGTTCATCATATTAGTAATAATACAATTAATATTTATGAATATGGAGCACCTAAACAATAAATTTTTTGAAAAATTTTGCGAAATTGGAAAAAATCTTGTATGATGCACGTGAATAAACGAATTTTATCCACTTAAAAACATTATCACACTCAGCTTCGCCTCGTGTGCTAAACTGTTTTTTCGTTGGATAAAATTCACTTTTATTCACTTATACCATAAATAGCTATTATTATTCATAGGAAGTGATTATTAAATGTGCAAATTATCAGTTTTTTTTATGTTTTTCAAACAGGACAAGTTTCTTTTTGATGCTAAATTTGTTGAATTTTACCCATAAAAGAAGCATATACAGCGTTGTATACACAAATCACTGTAAATTGTAGCCCTAAATGAATGTTTGCAATAACGCACAACACATGTGTAATCTTCCTCCATAGACAATTTGGACATCCTGTATTTTTTCAAATATTTATTTTTAGACTGCCAACTTGTACACATAGACGTTACTAGTTACCAATTCGTATTTTTTTAAATCAATTTTTCAGTTTATCTAATACCGACGTTTCTCATTTATGTCATGGTTATATGAAACAATTTAAATTTTCATCTACAATTACCTATTAGTTCTACTGCTAAAAACACTATAAACCCTTGTTCGTATCCATTACGTTTTGAAATACCACATAAAACGTTTACCCATAAACATATTAAACGAAATGAATTTTACAACTTTCGAGATAACTTGATACTTGCAGGTATTTGAAGCGTCATTTTTCTTTCATAATATGCAATAAAACAAATCCAGTTTTTTCGAAAAATTACAAAATTTGATTTTACGCGAATTTTAATATTTTATAAGAACCCTTATAATAATGATATGTATGTAACGTTAAAGTAAATGTAAAGAAGCGTGCTGAGCGTACGTTTCAAATGAGTTCTCCCTGAACAAAATTTTGTGATGTCGTCATCGACATTTTTGCGTATATCACTTTACTTGTCTAATCAAAATAGATGCAGCCACCAGACAGACAGACGGACAGACAGACAGACAGAAACAGGAGACCACTTTTTTCGTACTCTAGAGGTTATGACACGTCCAGAAAATATGAAAGTGACAAGTCGGCCGTTGGACTCGATTACTATACTTTCTTAGCTTACGCTCGGGAAGTAAAAATACATAGTATAGTAACTCAAAAACTGCAACATTTTTTCTATTTTGATCTAAATTTCTAAAATTTGAAAATGAATTATTACTTTGTTTGTCTTGGCTGTTTCTACTTTATTACAAACTAATTAGTGTTGATTCCATCATCACAAAGCCAACAGTACTTACTTCCTGCATTGTCAAAATTTTGAATAATTAAATAAGTACTTGGGACAGATTTCTTTATCAATGGGGTAGGAAATCGGTATTGTAAAGAAACCTCACATATGCGTCATCGTTTAATATTGTCAAATTCTCGTTTTAATACTTATTTTTCGTTTCCACGATTCGCTTTCTACTTGTTGATAATGTACGAGTCTGAGTACGTTACAATCGATGTGTATGAAAATAAATATGAAAATTTTCTAAATTATAGAAAATTGAGAAGAGGAAATTTTTGAAATACACATGCACGAAATACACATTTTAACTAATTTTACTTCTAAGATTGTATTTGCCTTAATTTTTTACGTTTTAAGTTTAATATTCAATATACTAGAATCGCCGCACAACCTGTGAACAACAAACCCAACGTTCTTATTGGTTACAGAACTTGTGTCTTGAAACCGGTTTTACGGCACACTCGTCCTAAAATCGTGACTCCAGCTATGATCGAATTGATTGTAAATATATAAGTAGTGTATTTATGATTTTGGCGATTTATAGGTTTTATTCAGTTTAAGGATGGTTTTCAACTGAGTAGGGTTTAAAGGCAAGCTCTTCGCGCGACTTGATGATCACTGCATTTGTTCAAAGAATCTTAGATTGAAAAGAAAAATGAAGTACAAAAATGTAAAATTTTGAAAAAGTAATAGATGTTTCATTTTGTACTTTAATTTAGAGACGTGCAATCTAATTGTCATTAGAAAATTTCTCTTGATAGAAAATATCGTTACGATTTACGGAAATTTAAATTGGCATGTGTCAAACTCAAGAAGTGATCTCTGAGTTACACAAAACTACTCGACTAACTATACAGGGATTATGTATAGAATAATTCCGTCTCAACTTAACTTGTACTCATTAATCGCCTGGAATGGACTTGATTAGATCGACTGCTCCCGACGGGGCCCCTATATAAACAGCCACGCGTTCTTTCTGGAGAGTTCGCGATCGCTGCTTCAAGGATATTCTGAACCCCTCCACCGAGAGCTCCGACGAACCGCTTCTAGGGGTTTGAATTCGCGATTTTGGGTCGTCGGGCTGGTTCTATTAACTTTCGGTTACGATGGATTGTTTATATATTTTAACTTTCATAATTATATTCTGTCAAAAATAATATAATCAATAACAATTTTTTTCACTAGCAGCCTGGACGCATGCAAATGTCGACTTATTTAGTGGTAGCAAATTCAACTTTTGCTACCACCGGTTCAAAAAGAAAAATTGAGGTTATGTACGTAATGTTTGATGTGATTATTTCTTAAAAAATGAACAAATGTGTGCTACAAACATTACTTGAGTATACGCATGGTAGTTGGTAGATGGTACAAGATAAAATGATTAACTCAGCGACAAATATAAACGGTTTTCTTTGTGTTGAAGATTTAGATTAAGTTTGATTAGAAATCAAAACAAAATCATGTTGTGTCAAAAAATTGAACGTTTATTTTTCAGTTTATTGTCTTATGGTTTCTACTAGTGAAAAAAATAGTATATTAACCACGGTTGCAAAGCCACTTCTAGACCTCGCACTTAGAGCCCTCGACGCTGCGCGTCTCGGGTTCTAATTTGCGCTCGGTCTAGAATGCTTGGCTCTGCAACCTTGGCTAATAATATACTATTATTTATATAAAAATCGGTACAAAAAATATTGTGAATTACTGTCCCCCGGCTCGATAGGGATAGGCGATATGTCAATATATATCCATAAATTTCAGAATATCGAAAACATTTTCGACAATTGAATGTATTGTGTCCAACTGTCCATGGATCGACAAATCGTTCAATAGTAGGTACAATATTTTATACAGCATTATGTTTTACTTCCTGAGCACAAGGTAAGAAAGTACGTTATTGTAGTATATTGTCCCTCGAGCGACTGGCTACTTATATATTTTCTCGATGGACCATGACCCCTACAGTACAAAAACATAAGTCTCCCGTTTCCGTCTGCCTGTCTATCCGCTGTTTGTGTCAGTTTTTGTTAGACAGATAATCTTCGAAACTACCAGACCGATTGTTGTCAAATTTTGTATTCTTGGAGCTAATTTTTTAAAGATACTCAATTATGTGATAAAGTTATTTCGTGAGACTTGGGAGATTTAGAGGAAGTCAGGAAGTGGCACATTTAGTCATACTCAACTTGTCAGAAAATTGTTGAAAAGGACGTGGAGTGCAGAAAAACCTCACTGTTTTAAAGAAACTCCATTTAAGTTTGGTATGTTATTTCTCAATGATGATTATTTGGGCCCATTTTCGCATAGCAGTTAGTTACAGTTACGAGATATCAGAACGTACTGCAGGAATTTATTGACTATCTTTATTCGGAAGAATGCAGAATAGCTATTTTCAGCAAGACGGTGCAACAGGTCATAAACTCAAACAAATTTGAAGGGAATTTTATGACGACCGTTTCATTAACTCCCACACAAATCATATCTATCCACCTCGAACACCTGATTTGACACCTTTAGATTACATCTTGTTCCCAACTTTGAAAAACTGTATATTTAAACAATCAGTGGATACAAATGAAGACCTAAAAGTGAGAATTACACAAGAGCGAGACATTTTTGCCGAAAGTTTTTACTCGAATATTTGAAAATATGATACACCTAATCAATGTATTTATCGAAGCTGGAGGCCAACACTTCCAGCATTTATTGTAAATTCATTGAAATATATTACTTATCATAAATAAGTAAATAATTTTACATCCATCGAGGGTTTCATTTTTTGGATATAACATAACCTAGGTTTCTAAGTCCAGCCACAGACAACCCATATATTCAGTACCTACTGCACACTTTTAAGTGAATTATGTGCAAATTTCATTAAACTCGTTAAACGTTTTTTTAACGAGAACTCTATTATTTATTCTTAAATAAAAAGATGTAAAGAAATACATAGTTTTAGAGGTAATGGTACCATCTTGAAATTTTCTGAAAAAATTGTTGAACCTGTTTCAGTTCGTTCGACATAAATTTTGACAGATACTCGGACTGCTTCTAAAATTTTCAGATGGTGTTGAGAATCGCTGGAAAGTCTCACATACGAAGTTTATCGCCACGCGTTACACCCAGAGTAGTTCTGGGTATTCGTTGTCGTGGCACCAGTGTTGGCGAGCAGAGGAATTAAAAAAACAAAAAAAAAATCCAATTTAAAACATGTACATATTTTTAGTAGCCGTCGACAGCTATACAATCAGAGGGATAAAACATTTTGTTATTTAAAAAATCTAAAATTATGAGTTATGACCATCCTTACGCCTTTCAGAGTCTTAAAATGGTAGTGTTTGTTGTCATGAGTGCAATAAAAGCTAAGTTTAATGATAAAGTGAATGCTATGAAAATTAAAACTCGCAAGTGTTACAGCAGTTACACATCCAGATTGCCTTCCCCTATACTTGATAGTGATATATGAAATCTATATAAACATTTAAAATTACCAGGGCAGAGTCAACAAAATAATCTCAAAGCGTAGTTTCTAGTGAAGATTTATTAAAGAGAAACAGTGTAAATGCGAATAAATACATTTTAGTTAATGTTCTGTGTGTACATCCATAAATTAATATTAAAGTAAAATTCATTACATAGCATCTGAGATAAATTGTAAAATTTGATTATGCTAATTTTATGACGAATTTGTTGTGCTCAAGTAAAAACCACAGTAAGTCGTCCCTAAAGGAATATGTTATACTTATTGCCCATTTAAAATCAGATTTGGTTAAAATAATCTCAAACGACCTGTTCTATTTTCGTTTTGTTTAGCGTAGTGCCGTCCTGCAGCTAAAATTTTATACTAGTGTGACAGTTTGCTACTAACGAATGGCATTCTACCAAAAACAACAACTAAATATCTTCAGTTAAAAAAAATGGTAATGTTCTGTTTAAAAACAACAAATCGAGGACATACTAGAAAATTATTCAACTTGTCTGAGAAAAAAATCTGTGACAAGAGAAAAAGAAGAAATAAGCAAAATGCAGCTGGAGAGTTGGGATGGAGATCAACTACCAAAAAAATGTAAATACTGTTTTAGAGCAACACTGAAATGACTGTGTTTTATAGGAAGTGAAGACGTAATGTTAGCAATTTTTTGTGCGTATTCAATCAAGTTTCTTATCATGGTAGGCAGAAATCTGCTAAATATTACAGTAACAATAGGCCAAATTACAGCTCCACAGAGTGCTAAACCATAGGTACGGCCGAGATCGGATATCGTAAAACGCAGTAATTACTGTGGCTGTAAGTAGATGATATAGAGTTTCAGGATGAGAGCAGCTGAAGAGCTGATTGAAACTGATTACTTCCATTAATAAGTGGGTATTTTGGAAGTAAGGGGAACAAACTACAGACAATTACAATCTGATAAAATGCGGTAATTGAAAAATGTAGCTTGTCTATTATTAATGGACTGTAGGATGAATAATGGTTCTTGTAATTATTATGTTAATTATATGCAAACACAAATTAGCATTAACCGGTCGAAAGTTCACAGTAAAAACTGCTTAATTATTTTGTCAGTACCGCAGGTAATAACTTTATTCCAGCGAAAACTGTGGCGAAAAAGCGAAAAATAGAGGTGCGCGTGAAGCGCGCTGTGTGTCGCCCTCCACGATGGGGCCCGGAGATATTCCAAATTAGTTCCAATTTCTCTTGCATCATCGGATCTGCCAACAAGCTATAATTTCGTCAAAGTACATATTTTATAAAACATCCTGACATAATTAAGCAGCCAGTATTTATGGAGATATGGATCTTAGGCGGGCCGACGTTTCGTGGATATTGTAGGCGGCGAAGTAATGGTTCGGGTTGATGACAGGTAATGTCCGAGGCAGGCAACACGTGATACATCGCGTACCATATGAAAAGGCAATTATACTCTGAAATAACTTCGACTACGGGGCACATCCAGGCCGCAAAATGCCATTAATATTGGTTTAAGCATGGGCGCGTAAAACGCTCAGCGCTATAGCTGCGTTGACACGTTTTTTCCGATTTGTCTCTCGATAGGACAGATTTATAACAGGTCAGAAAAGAGGAAGTTATACGTTAAAATAGTTTCTATATTTCATCTACAAACATAGGCCGATAAAAGCAAACGACTTGATGTCAGGTCAAATAACGAAACCACTTCGCGACAGCGTCCGGCCACAAACGGCATTTCGATAATGAAAATTTACAAACAGAACAACGGATTGCATGCTGTTTATACTGGTAGAATATTAAATATTAATTACGCGTTTCGTTCTAAAGATTTAGACTTGAAACTGCTTTTACGCAGATTATAAGTTTAAATCATAATAACATTAATAACTCAGTACCCACCAGAAGCAGGAAATATTCACAAAACACGGAATTTTTAGAAAAGTGACTACAGGACACAGGCAGATGCCGTTTATATCTGATGGTGTGCGACTATTTACATGGGGAATGGCAAGATTCACACTTTCAAGTGTCAACGAATTGAAAATCCTACAGTATACATAAAATATAAGCTTTTGCATTAATTAAACAAAGTACGTTTCCCGAGCATAGAGTGAACATTTACCAACTAGCACATTAATTTATTGGAGAATCGCAGTATCACAGCTTACATATTCCATGCATTTTGTGCAGTGTTAGGTGAAACTAGACCCAAATTTCACAGCATATTTTCTGATTACAAATGACTTAACATTTATAAGTAAGTATATGTCGTTTTTAAAAAGTTACCTGACCGATAAAAGGTGGTTTTCTTAATAATTCTTAATGATTTCAGTTAAACTATCGAAGTTTGCTGAAGACAACATTTTCGTAAAAATTTCTGGAAACTTGAAATTTTTTATTTCTATTTGCTGGGCGTAAGCTGGGGAAATATTGTATGCAATAGAGTTCACTTGAAGAATAGCCAATTGTATGATTTCTCGACGTTTTTTACATTCTAAAATATGGAAAAGTAGTTCTTCCTTTTTGTCTATCTGTCGTCTATCGTCTCTCTTATCCGTGATCTGAAATTTTGTCGCTTCTAAGATTATCGTGAACATATGTAGTAAATTCTTAAAAGTGCATCTTGCCTTTTTGATAGTATGACGTGTTGGTTCTTTGTCGTTTAACAATGCCTCAGAATTTTAATGATGCATATAGACAAAGAATTTTTTAAAATTTTGGTAGGCTGTAGCAGCTATAATTTTTATCTATTTTTTAGAATTGTTTATACAGGATGTTTAAAAGTATAATATAAATGAATCTATTAATTTCACATGTTAAATGTATAATAATAATTAACTTAACTGCTCCAAAATTCTAAGAACACAGAGGACTAACATAATATACAAGATGATTCAAAGCACTACTGCATAATTTTAATCAAGAATTATATGGCAAAAAATAAGCAAAATATTCTACTAAAATTATGTCAATTTCTCAAAATTAGAGAATGTAGACAATTTTTAATTTTTAATTAATTTTTTTAGATTATCAAAACTACTTTTCACAGTCATTAATTTTATTAGCAAAGAAATTATTGAATACCTTCAAAAACACATTGTTTTAGAAATGTCATTATTACAATTTTTTTTTGTTACCAAGGTATTATAATAAAATTTGTTTTCCAATAATTAAGATGGAAAATAATTTTGCTAATTTATGAAATTTTAGAATCCCCTGATAGTCGCATTTTAAAGATTTGATAATTCATTCATTAACATTGTTTGCATTTTTATTGCCATATAATTTGATATTAAAATTGTGCAGTAGTGTAATGAATGACTTTAATCAGACACGAAGGAGGTGTTGAGATAACATTAGATCAATTTTAAATGTAACTCTATCAACAGATTGCTGCTGTTTTAGAATTAGGATAATCAAATTCTCCGATTTTGATTTAATCTTCAAAATAAATTTGTTTAGTTCATTAATTTTACTTCCCGAGCGTAAGCCAGTTTTTTGTTTTCTCGGCGTTTCATAACCTCTAGAGTACAAAAAAGTGGTCTCCCGTTTCCATCTGTCTGTCTGTTCGTCCGTCTGTCTGTCTGTCATCTGTGTCGATTTTTATTAGGTAGATAATCTCTAAAACCACTGAACCGATTGTTGGCAAATTGTGTATGCATATTAGGAGTATCATGTAGATGGTAAAACGACAACAAAATTTAGCTAGTCATCCCCACCAACAATTTGATGACGTCCGCTCACTATAGTGCATAACTAACGTTATCAAAATTGTATGAAATAATATTTTCCTGTATCTTGATATTGTTTTTTATTATTACATTTGTTTACTATTGAATCCGCCTTGTTTTTACAGACAACCGTGTTACAGTTGGGGTGGCTGAGGTGTAATGTTTCCGCCTTACAGATCCAGAGTTGTCCGACTGAAACTGGTAGACGGCAGATCTTTTTTTATCAGATTAAATAAATTTAATAAAATCACTCTTTAAGTTTTTATTGAACAAATTAAGAACGCGTCACCCTATTTTCTGGAACGCACGTTTTATTTAATAATGATAAAATAAGAATTGTAATAATAATCAACACAACATTTTGTTCGATTGTGGTTTAATTAATAATTAAGCTGTATAACCATAAACATTCGAAGTTAAGCATGTTATTATCGCTGATAGGCCATTTTCCCAGTAGTTATTTACTTTGAATATATACAATGTCCGTAGTGGTGCTTATCGCGTCCTCTTGTAATTTGTGTTATTATGCCACCAGTTTTTACTTTATGGAGGTTATCACAAAATAAAAATTGCAAAATCACATTTTATAATTTTTCTAAGATTTGTCGGACTGTACTTCAGGCGCGAAGTTCTGGCGAAATAAAATTTGACAATTTTTTAAACATATTGTACAAACCATTTTAAAAAACAAATATATCTTAGCAAAACAAATTAATGTCCTAACAAGTTTCCGAGATCGTATCATGAAAGACAAAATTAAATACATTTTTCTATAGCATTGAGAAAAATATTAAAGACGTGTCAAAATTTAGAAAAACATACGTAAATTCTATTTAAAAATGTTTTCTTTTTACATTAATATTAATCCTTATATATACGTAAGGTTAAAATGTAAGGAACTTTTCATGCTACAGCCTTCCACTGAGATCTACTACAATTTTGACACAAGATCATCATTTTGGTAGGCATTTTTCGGCTGTACAATTATTTTGATGTACATCTAAATGTAAAACCAAATAGTTGTCTCGTAGTTGTGAAAATTATCTCCAATCTCCAAAACGGCATATCTGCATTTTTGATTTCTACAAACTGTGAAAACCTCCACTAAAGATAAAATCATAATACAATACCTATTTTAATTTACTAATAGACAATTCAAAAATAATTAATTTCTTGGACAAATGAGTGCAGAAATATTTTTTAAAAATTACACAACTTTCCGAATGATTAAAATATTTGATAGTCTGGTAGAACTCATTCAGGGCTAGAATTGATTTTTTTAAATACACAGACAGCTGAGTTTAAAGGCAACGCACATAGTTAAATTATTTAAATGTAACACCCTAGTGTTTTTTACAGATTAAAAAATCCATGTACGAGAATTTTTGATCAATAGTTTTCAGTATATTTTCACTTTTACTTAAGGAAAATTATCACAATTAAAAATTGTTAACTCCGCCGCGTTTAATGGAATTTTGGTTGCCTTGCCTTGACAAATGTTTAAAAAATGAGCGAATGTTTTAGCGTCTGCAGAAAACTATTCTCTTATTTTTTAAAAGCGACATCTTGTATTTTAAAACATTTTCCAGCTTCTCTCTATACATATCTCTAATAAATTTTCTTTTGATACCAAAGTTGGTGAGGTTTAGGTTAATAGTTTTTACGAATTTATTGTCAGTATAAACTACGATAAATTTTGTATAATAAAATATATTTGGAAAAATTCGAAAATGTTAAGAATGTAAAACATCAGAAAACTGGTAATTTGTACATTTCATCAGAACACATAAACATTTAACCTCGTTATGTCTGTTGTACACATGCTAAACAATGAGTACAAAGAGTTTTGTACAAAATTTTAAAGTTACATCTCAAAAAAAGACAGCGTTGGAAGCAAATTTTTAAATGCAGGTGATGATTTTTTTTCCATAGAAAACCAAATATCTTGATCTTGAAGATCAGCATTTTTTCCTTTTTCCTTTCTGAGTACATACTAAGGAATTATTGTAATAGGGACTATACGAAGGCAATCTTCACGTTTTCTTAACGTTTCATGACCCCTAGCCTCCAAAAAATTACTTTCCTACTTCCGGGCGTCTATCGAACCGATTGTTAGATGTGTTAGAAACATCGTGTAGATGGCAAGACGCTAACCGAATTTATTTAATCATACCCTCCAAGAATTATGACATCACCTCAAAATTGTGCTTGGTGCCATTTAAATATTATAAAACAACATTCTTGTGGTTTATGAATCCGCTTTGAATTTTTACGTTTGATATCCAAATTTTCCCAAAAAAGTCTACATTATATAAAAATATTTTATATTTATTTAATCAAATTTAATAATTTTTCAAAAAAGCTGGATTTGGTGGACTGTACATCAGTAGCGAGGGAAGTTCTTCTAAATAAATGGTTGGAACACTAACAAAGAATCAACTTTTCGGTGGACCGACAAGGGAGGATTGCAATCATACCACCGATGGACTGGAGACATTTTAAAAACCGCACCGCGCCGATACAAAAAACGTGTGAGAGACTTGGAGGAATTTTCGACGCGCGTAGGGACAAGAGAAAAACAAGAGTAACTTCCCAACTTGTCTTGGAGACACGGTAAATACTCTGAGAGACCCCGTATGCTTCAGTGTCGCCGCCGCCCCAGGAGCCGAAGCAGTACCATCTTGAGAGGAGCCGGCTAGAAGGAGGTCGCTCGGGACGACCTTCTTTCTGTTTAGATTTTTTCTTTAATATTTTAGATTTCACACTAGGAAGTAAAGACCGAATATTTTGAAGTTTAACTATCGTATTATTTCTAGATGTTGGATTTTTCAGCTAGAGCACCTGTCCAGAGAGAGAGAGCTGGCGCCCCGAGCAACCGCCCACGCAGAAGGTGTCAACTCCTTTGGCGTGAAGACGCTCTCTTCGCCCAGATCGGTCACACGTGTCAACGCTGATCCAGGGCCCAACACGGACGTACGCCACATCCCTTGATATTTTGGAAAACATTAACCGTCAAAGTTGAAGAATAGACTTCGTAATTGTGATTTGTTTTAGTGAACTGCTTGCAGAACACATGGTTAATTAATTAGTTGTTAATAATTTAATAATAATTTGCTAGAATACGGTGCAATCATTTTTAAGAGAATTTTAGACTGTAAATTAAATTCACCACTTAAGTTTAATATTTTCAAAAATGTGTAATTCAGGAATTGTTTTAACCAGTTTTTTTCGAGTTTTTCAGAACTTTATTAACAACGTAACATAGAGCATGTACGTCATTTGTCCATCACCCTGTATTATTATTCACACTATTTAATACCACAAAAATTTGTCAAAAATGGAAAATATGGAAATAGTGCTAAATGTATAAACTTAACTTTATTACTAAGAATAAAATTTTACTAACTAGGTAAAATTGGCTTCTTGTATTTTTTTAATATTATCTTCTCATTAAGCTCTTCATACAATTACGAGACTTTTCTATTTGAGTTCTACATTTTAAGGCTTTTCTCCACAGATCTCTTCTAATAGTATTCTATTAATTGTTACAAATAAATTACATTTCTACTGCAACGTTTTGTACACAGTATTACCTACTTCCCTTTACACGACATAGCTACCGAATTTTTAAACAAAAATTAATGCACCCTCCAAGCACTAAATAGGATAACCATAGGGTATATGATTTGAAACATACATATACATAACTTCGAGAATCTGAGATCCGCCTTAAAGCCTCGACCACAAGAGAGGCCTGCTCTCGCTTCAATTTGCCATAAGATCCTTTCGTGGTTGGAGCAAAGTTCATACACTAATGTAGAAGCACATAGAAACGTTAATGACCGCTCCAGCAAGTGGTAAGTGATACAAGCGATACTTCGGGGAATCCGCGGTCACGTCTTAGGGACACCCCAGAGACATTAACAGGGTCGAGAGTGCAGAAACTTGGTTAATTATGCGTTTACATGTGCTAGACATGTCTAGTGAAAGGGATATTATATCTGTGGTCGTTAAAACCGCTAAAATTACTTACGGTGTTTTAATGAACACCAGAAGACAAAAGCTAACGTCGTTTGGCTTTAGTTTATTTAATGATATAGCAATAATGGTCAATTTTTAACCATATATAATTAATTTCGTAGGCTTTTCAAACAAAGAATGGATTGTAGCGCGTGAGGTGTTTATATCATAATAACATGTATTTTATGCAACATTTGTTTCCAACACAAAGAGCGGAGTTTATAAGGTTAAGTTAATAGATTTAGTGGGATTAAGAAATAATACACAGGGCGATCAAGATTCATGGGAAAAATAAATTTGAATATAATAATTAAAGAAATTGCTCCAAAGAGTTTAGACAGTTCTGTCGTCTAAAAAGTGACAAATCAAATGACAAAATTTCAAAATTTCATGACCTCATTAAAATTTTGGTGAAGATGGGCAGATCAATTCGTCTTAGCGTTTTATCATCATATAATGATCGTAAACTGTCACCGACGGACAGAAACACAGATAAGCAACCCACAGGATACTGAAACGAAACAGACATTTTCGTGTTCTACAAACTGCCAAACGTCGAAACAACATGAAATACATCTTCCGCTTACACTCAGATTTCCATAAGTTTAAATTAAACAAACAAAAAACCAATTTGCAGAAAGTGTGTTCTATATTTAGAGCTAAAAGCGTTACCAGAAGAATATTTTTAATTCTTTCAAATCGCTATTTTATGTATTATGAACCTCTGGTAGTTATAAGTACGAGGACGCATCGTTAAGGAGCCGAATAAAATGAATAAAAGAAACATTAGGCAGTCCTAACAGAAAAAACAGTGGCGTAACAAGTATCTTGTTTTCTGATCACATTATTGAATAAATATTTGCGTCTCGTTTGAAAGAAGATTAAAGAAATGTTTGGGTTGAACCGATACGCATCTGCATGTCTTGCGCGTCAAGCGAAGCGACAGGATGGCCTTATAAAAAATAAGAAGACATAAAATATGCGAGATTACGAACATGACGTGGTCAGAAGTCGAACTTGGACCTCCAGGTAATGAATTACGCGATTGACAGCTTGACAGCTAATAAAAAGCGTTGTTGGTGATCACGATTTTATTTGCTCAAAACAACCCATCTCCGACACCTCTTCAGCATGATGGATTCGAGCCGAATCGACGGTATATTTTAATTAAGTTCACTCCGAGTTGTTTAAATATTTAGATCCAGTCGCCGCCACTGGACGGTGCACAGGTATAAAGGGTCTTTATCTCGCATCAGCGGGACTGGGCTAACTAAAACCCTTTCAACGCAAAACTACTATAATTAATGATCCCTAAAGTGTCTTTCTAAAGTCTCAGAGCTGCCATCGGAGACAAAATGAATTTTTTTGTGAACGGAACGCGATTGTATCATGTGTTCGAAAGACAAATGGTGGGTCATCACAATTTAAAGGCTTGGCAACTTATTGATTGTTTTTCGTGATAAAAGTGAGAAAATCCTTCGAAGACGACTTACAAGAGGTGAGCTCGGTACCGTATGGGTTGAAATTGATGGATAATTATTGTCGCTTTTTACTACAAGCTCGTTAAGTCACCAGTGGATATCGTGGACGTTTTGTTTTAGATCATGTTTTGTCACGCCTTCCCACATATCACGCGATACAAATAACTTTTGGGATTTGTCGACTTAGTTTCTCGTGTTCTACCATTAGTTTCATGTTCATTTTTGGATTAGATAAATGGATACAGCAGACACCATTTGTATCTGATGCAACCCTTTCGTGTTGGAACAGGACGTTTTAGCGAGTTTGCTTGTTCATTCATTTCACACAAAACGGCCGAAATTATTTTACCTCAAAAAGCAAATTGTTGAGCAAATATTGAATTATAAAAGAAAAGTGAGTTTTTTTTTTCTGAGTGAACTCAAGAATACAATTTATTGTTTGTTTCTTCTTGTAGATGTCATTATCAGTGGTTTTGAAAATTTAACAAATTATAAGTATAGTAGAAAATAAGTATTTTATGAAGTCGCATTTAAGCATATTTTTTTTAATGATTTTTGGTTTACTGTAAACTTTTTGTTTCATTGCACCGAATTTTTCTTGTGCGATTACTCATTGAGGTAACTTAATAAAGCTTTATGTGAATCATAATAAAAAAGGTACATGACATCATGACACGCGGTAGTGGGTAGACAGAAGACCTAAACTGGAATATGCAAATGACGTGTTATAAAAAAAATAAAAAATGATTTAAAAAATGAGGCGAATGTGATGAAAAAGATTAATTGAGGTAAGGCAACCAGATAAAAACTGTTATTTCATTTTTTAGTAGAACAATAAACAATAAGAATTTTCTTATAGAAGAATAGGGTAATTAAAGTCTCTGTGTGTGCCGCAGCATGACCCCCTGATTTAATATGGCATAAGAATCTCAAAAAGAACGTAAATGACAAGTTTAGTGTACGCAGTGAGTTATCGTGGGATATTTTACTTACGAAATAATAATAATATTAATATTTATTTCTTTAAGTACAGGAAATATCTAACGATACGAAAATACAACTCCAAGGTGGATTAAATAAAATAAAAACAAACAAACAAACAAATAAACAAGTCTCTGCAAAAATAACCACACTACGAACTGAAAAGAAAAATTTAGACCGTGCCAACGTAAATACCAACTAAAACAAACTAAAATCCGCAAATAATATTTTCTACACATTTGGAAACTGAATTTGTTAAATCAAAACTTATTGTAGTTTAACGGGTTATCTATGTATAATATTATGCGAAAACTACAATAAACATACCGTATGACTAAAAAAAAGTCGCCTAGTCAGCCATGAAATCCATTGCTTAAAAATTATGGTGATGGCAATACTATTGCTTTCCTTTGAAGTTACCTATCAGTTTTAACATAATTCAAACTAAAGACTAAATCAGACTAAAACAACAACAAATAGAAATATAAAGTAAAAAGTGTTTTTATATTTGCAAATTCCATAATATTTCTGTAAACGAAACATCAATTTCGAAGAAAATTTATAACAATATTATTAATATGGAAGACGAACAAGAAAGAACTGTAAGTAAATGATGACCACTACTTTAAACCATTTACCTTTTGTTCAATATATTTCCATTTAAATGATAAGATAAGGCAGAAAATACAACGTACTCTAACACCGAAAGATATCATACACCATTTTAAGATGTTGCAAGATATATTTTCAAGCCATTTTTGAATCAGCAGATGTAACCAAATCTGAAGTACATACTTCGAAATCTGCAATAGAACTAACTGCACTGTATATTTTGAAATCACATTCTAGTATTTCCGACAAATACTTAGTTAATAAAAAATAAAAAAAATAAATAAAGGACCTAAGGTTAAACGTTGGGGTACGCCGGGGATGGTATCTACCAGAAATTACGATATCTAATAAAGTGTTAGTTAAATGGGAGTGAATTAATGACATAATGAGCCAGAAAAACAAACTTCCTTTGACTTTTTCATGGGGTACCCCGTCATAAATTATCTAGCCGCGTATAAATATACACAGACGAGGAAAAGAGGAAATAGGAAAAACGATTTAAACTTTAACATAATATTATTTTCGGAATACATATACCGAGTGGGTCTCTTGCCGCGTAGTTGAACTGTAAAAAAATGAAGATATCGGAGATCGAACGTTCTTGCCACTGAACCATGACCCACGTTTTAGAATATGAAACAATAAGAAATCTAGTAATAACAAAGAATTTTAATGCGGATTCATAAACCACAAGTACAGAAGTATGTTATTTTATAAAATTTAAGTAGCATTTGCTAAGCAAAATTTTGAGGTAGAATTATAAAATTGTTGGTGAGGATGGTCAGACAAATTTTAGTTAGCGTTTTACAGTCTACACGAGATTCCTAACATACATATAACATTTGACAACAACCAGAAACAGAATTTTGTTCAGTACTAGCCAAAAATATTATTTACGGCCAACTGTCTGTCATGAGTCGACAACATACTTGTAACTTGTAATAGATGGTAATATATCATAAATATCCATTATAAGGGATTATAAACTATTCGACCTGGTTGCTTTCCGCAGTTGCCAAATTCTTCTTCAAAATCGCTCAGCAGACAGTTATATTCCTCTTCATACCTTCACACTAGTTTGTATGACGCAATAAAAAAAAACTTGCGTTGCAATCCACCAGGAATCGTCTCGTCCAAATTTCACAAATTTGATCAGAAATTCTTGTTCATATAAGCTTGAGGCACTTTTTTCTTTTTGCAGGACATTTTTGCAACTGCTTTCTTTTTGCATTTTCAGTGATTTTGGTGCATGCAAGCCTTACATCTTTAAATGGATTGAAAATAATATTAACACCTTCATAATATTTTTGTCACAAAGTGTTTGCTGTTGTCTTGCAAAGTGTTTCGACAACACCTTCTTTATATTCTTCGCTTCATTCTGAAGGCAAAGTCTTTTAGAATTAAGGCCAGCTGTGAGACAAGAGTTTCCTCGTTCAAAATGTATTTTCTCTCAGCGCAAGCTTTAGACGTTTTAGCATTTATTGGAGTCATTTTCACCATTGCTCCGTCTATTTCTTACCAAAAGGCTCTTGAAAGTTAAAATTACTTTTTGACCACAAAAGTTTGGGTATAAATCAGCTTAGATGCCAGTTCAGTGCAAATGAGATAGTCATTAATGAAATATTATCAGAGCACAGATTTTGCTTAGAGAATAGCACTAATATTATTATATCAAAATAGGCATTTGAGACTTAATGAACTGAAAAAAAAGAATAATAGGAAAAGGAAGACTAACGTAATAATATCAGGTTTAAAGACGATACGATTCTCAAACATAGCATAGAAAATTTCATTAAACAAGATTTATAAGAAATAAATAAGAGAAACATGTAACAAATTCCAGGATAGCGAAAAACCAGTGAAGAGGGGCTTCAAACCTCTCACAGTGGATGGAGTGACGTGAAATGGGGTAGTGATGACAAAATAAATAAAGAAGCAGTCTTAAAAAACGAATAGCAATTTTTGGATTGAAGACAGTACCTACAGGAAAAAAAAACGACCCCAGCAACGGAAATGGTTAATGAAAAGGAGAAAAGAAAATATGTTCTAAATAAAATAAAATAACCAACGGTCCTTAGCTACCACTTTATTTAAAACGACACCATTTAAACTAGTTTTCTAGGCAACTCTTGCATCATTTTCAGAAAAACTAAAATATATCTATGTTAATTAGACATGACGTCATTTAGAGCGGAGTCATACTAGGTACTTTAAGATTAGGTTGGTACCGAATTTAGTTCCACGTGACACCATCAGAATTGACATTTAAATTTGATTTTAACGTATAACTTCTCACCACATGGCACAATCTAGAAGTTCAATTTGTGGCTAGAAGTTTTTTTACCATTTTTATTAATTTATGGTTGAGATGTTTGAAGTGTACACCACTAGAACCCATATGTATTAGTTGGCTAGGATATATTTTATTAGTTAGCATCATTATAAACGTGGAAGTAGACATAACCTATAAAAAAAATCACAAAATCACATTTTTGCTATATCTACTTTAGTTTTTCTGAAGATGATGCAAAACTTGCTTAGAAAACTAGTTTAAATGGTATCATTTTAAATAAAGTGGGAGCTAAGGACATTGGTTATTTTATTTTATTTAGAACATCAATTTGCCCCACCATGGTCGAACATGAAATGCACACAAAAGAAAATATAAACAGCAATAAAAATAAGGTAAATACAATAAACGTAGCTTTGTGGAATGTAAGGGTCACAGCTCAGGAAGGGGCCTAGCTAGAGGAAAGGGCGTTTAAGATTAAAATGGACGAAATGGAAAAATATAAAGTTGATCTAGTAGCAATACAAGAAACTGAGTGGAAATCAAGACGTTATAGATATGGCAAGCCATATTTTTTTTAATAGCAGTATTAGCTGGATATTAGGTACATAATTCTTAAATGATATTAGACAGTTTCTGCAAAATTAGACTTAACGGTAGGCACATTAAGATATCTACAGTAAATGTACCTACTGCCAATGAAGATAAATACGAAGAAATTAAATTAAAGTTTTATGAAGAACTATATGATATTTATAATAGCATTCAGCTGATATTCGAAAATACAACAGACATGAAAATACGAATGAAAAATGAAAGACGAATGAAGGAAGTTCGCTATTCCGGCAAAAAATGTCCATAAAGTAACTTGGGAAGTAATCGGACGATAATACTGAACATTAAATTGATCACATACTGGGGGAAAGTAATTACCAAAACAGCCTACAAAATGTTAGAAGTTATAGAGGAGTGAAAGCCGAGCAGTTACAGTACAAAACTCAAAGAAGGAAAAATAAAGGAAGAATACATGAACAGATTAAAAGACGGATAAGACACGATTACCGAAGATGAAACGATTGAAAACATACATATTGTTACGAAATACACCCTTACGCCGCCTCAGTGCGACGCCTATGGCCGTCGAGAACTCTCTGGTCTTACGCCCGTGATGATTCATCCGCAATGCGACTGAGCGACGGAGCGACTAACCGGAAGTCTCGATTGCGGGCCGAGAAAACTCTCGATGCGGCGTTCTGGATCCATCGAGAGGCACGCATAGGTTTAAATAGAGGCCACCGTCGGGAACAGGCATTCAACTAGTTGAGTCAAGAGCGTCCACTGAAATTCGCCGGAATAATTTCTGTACATAATCGTTGCAATAGTTAGTCGTGTAAATACGAGTTATTAAGAAATAAATTGTTGAGTTTAATTCACGCCAATTTTATTCGCCGCGAAACGTAACAATACAATAAAAGTTTGTAAGAGAAAAATCACCCAACAAAAATAAAGAGTGCGAGTGGTTTGATGAACAATGTGAGCTATAGGTAGATCAACGAAGTAAAGCTAAAAAGAAAATGTTGATGAAGAATATGGCAGAAAATTAAAAACAAGCCTCTTGAATTAAGAAGACAAGTCAAAATCTGTAGAAAGAAAAAAAAAGGTATTTAGATGAGAAAATCAAAAAGATGGAAGATAATGAAAATGTGAGAACTTTTTACCAGGAGACAAAATTAATGTGGAAGATTGCAAAAAATTAAATTTTTCAAATCAAGCAAAAAAACTTAGTGGAAGAAGCTCAAGATATGTCGAATAGATCTAAACAGCACTTTGAAATGAAACTAAAATAAGTTATTAAAGAACTAAAGAACAGTAAAACTATAGGGAAAAATGGAATTATTAAATGAACTTATTAAAGAAGGGAAATCAAAATTAAAAGAAAAATTGTACAAAAGTATGCTCACAAAATGGTTAGGGACAGTACTAATCTCAATCCTTAAAAAAAAAGAGTTTTAACAAACTGTAACAATTACCGAGGAATTGCACTAGTTGATACAGTTTACAAAATTTTAGCCAACCTTATAAAGAAGAGATTGGAACAATACCACAATGTATTCAATTGGTGATTACCAGGCAGGTTTTCGGAAAGCATGATCTGTCAGAGAGCAGATTTTCATAACGAAACGAGTGTTATCGAAGAACTACGAGAATAATTTCATAGTACATGCTTTGTTTATAGACTTCAAACAAGCGCTGTCGTACGCTGAATCTATAAATACTAAATATCTAGAGGTGTAAGACAGGGCGACCCCTTATCAATTATGGTATTCAACATAGTACCAAAAAATATGTAGAAAGAGTGTGAAATTCATAAATAAGGAAAAAGAGGCTACAAAGAGAATGACACTAGAAATCAATGAAGAAAATTTCCAACATATAGTGTTGAGGTCTGGCGAAGAGGCAGGCACAGAAAAAACGTATATAATAATACTAATAACACTATGCAACACTAAAAAATTCACAGAAAGTTCAGATAGTGTTTGAGGTTGGGTATACTCCATACACTAAAGAAAAAAATGTTTTGTAGTCATATCACATCACAAAACATAGATAACGGGTGTTTTGTTTTTCTTGCTTTATGGGACACTTGATTGCATTTAATCGTAAAAATATCGCTTTTATGTATCCACCCATGTTTGCAGACTTCTGTTGGTGTCTTCAGAGGGATACTGCGAGATCTCGCTGCAATAGGAATGCCAATTGTTCGGAAAAAAAGACCTTTTTCAATGAAAAATGAAGTATTGTTTTATTAATTTTGTATGATTTCAAAAAATTCAATAAACACTTTTCATTTTGAAACCTGATGTGATAGGTTGGGTAGCTATACTCCATATACTAAAGAAAAAAATGTTTTATCCTCATATCACATCACAAAACATAGATAACGGGTGTTTTGTTTTTCGTACTTTTTGGGACACTTTATTGCATTTAATCGTAAAAATATCGCTTTTATGTATCCACCCATGCTTGCAGACTTCTGTTGGTGTCTTCAGAGGGATACTGCGAGATCTGGCTACAATAGAAATGCCAGTCGTTCGAATAAAAATACCTTTTTCAATGTAAAATGAAGTATTGTTTTATTAATTTTGTATGATTTCAAAAAATTCAATAAACACTTTTCATTTTGAAACCTGATGTGATAGGTTAGGTACCTATACTCCATATACTAAAGAAAAAATGTTTTATACCCATATCACATCACAAAACATAGATAACGGGTGTTTTGTTTTTCTTACTTTTTGGGACACTTGATTGCATTTAATCGTAAAAATATTGCTTTTATGTATCCACCCATGCTTGCAGACTTCTGTTGGTGTCTTCAGAGTGATACTGCGAGATCTGGCTACAATAGGAATGTCAATCGTTCGAAAAAAAAGACCTTTTTCAATGAAAAATAAAGTTTTGTTTTATTAATTTTGTATGATTTCAAAAAATTCAATAAACGCTTTTCATTTTGAAACCTGATGTGATACGATTCTTTCAAGTATAATCCTCAATTGAGTTTGAGGTAAGAAATTTTAACTACATACTGTGCATTCTGTGAAATTTATTTTTTTTTAATTTGTTGCATAGTGTAATAGAATAAATAAGCAACTGTACAAAGGGGAAGTTTTCCGTTTTTAACAACAGACAACGTTGACTAAGGGTGAACATAAATATGTAGTAAAAATGAAGAGAGAAATGTGATCAACTATAGAATAAATAAAAGAAGCAAAAAAACTACGAAACTAGTAAAATCTAAACAGGTGTTCAAAAGAGCAAACGAGAGACAATACATAACGCCCATAAGACCAGTAACCCTCTATGGATGTGGACTCTTAACAAGGATATGGGAAAGGCAAATCTTACGAAGAATAAAAGTAGGAGAAATTACTTGAACGAAACTTTTCCTAGAAGGTGCTAGATCACCGGATTTAACCCCACTTGACCTTTTTTGTGGGGTTATGTAAAAATCGAGTTTATGTTCATAGACCACAAAGCATCGAAGAACCCCAACACGGAATATTAAATGTGGTTACTGATATTCCTCTAATATGTATTCTAACAGATTCATTTGAAAGCTTTATGCAACTATTTACTATTGCCAGGAAGTAAATGGAGAACATTTCGAATATTTATTGTAAAATTATTATTGTTTAAATATTTGATCTTTTTTCATTAATTTAGTTTTTTATTTAAATTTTTCAAAAAACTTGCATAACAATATATTCACTATTTACAATAATTAAATCGGAGTTATTTTTAAAATATTTTGTAAATTATTTGGAAACAGCATTTAAGTCAATCTGTTACGCTGGCACCTTTTTTTCAGTTTGTACCCTCAGTTCTATCATTTTTACAATGATTGGGCTCTAGCATAATTTTTGAAATAATGCATGTGTTACATTTCTGAATTCAGAAAAAATGCACTATTTAAGAACGTAACATTTGACTACTAGTGCTATTTAAAAAAAAAAAAGAACGTTTTAGCCTTGTATTTCAAAAACAAATAAAGTATAACATTTGAAAAAATTGTAGAAAATAGAACTTGAGTATTTCCATGGACCCCCAAAAGTTCAAAAAGTTTCAACCAACCGTTGTTGCGATATTCAACGGCTTCCATACTGTTTGGCGACCCTATTTACTTATAGCTAATCAAAATTAGTTTATCCATCGCCACCAAAATTTTCATAATGTCATCTCAAAATTTTTCTAATGCTAAATTTTAAACGTTACTGTAATTTATGAATTCATCCATATTTTTATATTAATATGTAGGCATTAACATAAAAAAAATATATATCATTAGACCCATTTTTAAGTTTAACTTTATCAACTCCATCAGTTCAGCTAAACACACACCGGCATTTTGAATACTTATAATAGCGAAGGACGGATGATAATAATTGGTCAAAATCGACAACAGTTAAAATTTTAAAAATGTTGTTATAAAAAACAATATTACAAATAAAGTAAATACGGAAACTCACTAAATTTCGTATTTTGAAAATACACTGCTTACAAAAAATATGATACATATTAACGTAGCGTAATCGTTCAGTAAAAGTATATACGGATCGATATTAACCATATTGGAGAATCGCACACAAAAATGTGCAAAAAATTCTTCAATAATGACTTTAAATTGAAACAATTACAGCGAAACCAGGAATTTTAATTAAAAATTAAAAGATAGCCATTTCGAATCATTGACGATAAAATTTAAATTGTGGTCCTATATGCTCAGAATATTAAAAATATATATTCCTTATATACATAAATTTTACAAAGTAAGTAATAAATACATCCGTTGTCAGAAGTATATCCACGGTACCTATATTTTTTGCTTTCAAGCCTTTTTTATATTCATCAAGGCTTTGGTGCGAAATGGGAGCACAGCAGAGCAGTTACTCCCGGAATCTTCGTAATTAAGTTTCCAATTAATTATGTGATGTAAATTTAACTAACAAATTGCTGTAATGTAGACTCACTGCGGCTGCTGCGTTAATGTGTTTAATGAAGCGGTGTAGCACTTAACTTCTACACAGAATGTAAACAAACGTATGCATTCATGCAGCAGCCGCAGAATTAGCCGTGGACAGGGTCCGAACTCAAATTGTTCATGCAAATATTCTGAATTGCTGAATTGATTTGTTACGTTGAGGTTAAAATTCGACTAGATGCGAATTCAAGATTAAATTGCAACTATGAGTAAAGCGCGCTCGCAGCCGGCATCAGAAAGTAAATCAATGTTATCATGTCTACTGTTATTGTTATGTGGACTTTGTGGAGAAGCCGGAATGGATAGACTTTTATTTAAATTGCTTTTAGCATCTCATCGTGTTTAATCAGGGCTGCTATCTGAGATTAACTTCGTTCGGTATACGCTTTATCCAATTACTTTCAACAAACTGAAAAAGTTGAGAAACACAATAGGTATAAAAAAAGGGAGATTAACCGAAAGCTGCGTCCCTATAATTAATTAAAAGCGGAATTATACGATTTTGACAAAAGAAATTCGTGAAATCTGACAAACGAGGCTGATAATGGCCCTTTTCATGCGCTGCCACTAATAACTGCTAAAAAATACAAGTTAGTATTTATGAAATATTCCCGAAAATTTGAGAATTCAGTACTGTTATTACTAGCATTATACTGTAGGTATCTATTCAAACTGATATACACAAAATTTCGTAATGGAAAAACTCACTTGTAACAAACGTATAGCACGCGTCTTTACATTTACTTTAATATTACATACATATCTTTATTATAACTTATAAGGGTTAGCACAAAAAATTGGCCTAAAGAGTTTAGACAGTACTTCCCTCGCTGTCGGAAACTTGACGACTGCATGCCTATTGTGTTTTTTTTTCTCATTACATTTTTGTAGTGGGAATTTAAAAAAAAATTGCGATGACGTCATCAACATTTTTGCAAGGACACATATATCAGTTGGGATAGATGTAGTGTATCTAATACTAAGAATAAAATTATTATATTCTCAAATTTTCGGGAAAATGAATTGGGTCGTTTTGAATATTGATTTGTAATAATCAATAAAATAACGAAACAATTTACTCACGTATACGTATCAGAGGCAACTGAAAATCGTGTATGTATAAACATTCTTAATTTAAGATGACAGGCGTAACACCATACGTGAGAGTCAAACAGAGAAACTGTAAACAAAACGACCATCGGTTTTATTGCTTCGACTTCCGCTTATTATATAAAACATTGGGTTTTATTTTAATTCTTGACGGTGAAATTCACAATTGGTTGATTATAAACATGTCTATTTCACATTCGCGGAACCAAGTGAGCGCATAAAACAAATGCAGGTCTGTAATGTTAAAGTCGATGTAAATAAGCGTGCTACCCTTATGTTTCAACCGAGTTTTTCCTTTAACAAATTTTGTGTCTACCAAATTGGGTTGGTTGGGGTGTAATACTAATAATAAGTGTTGCCTTTAATTTAAATTGACTTCATTAATTTTTTTGAACCACCTCTTAAGAAAATCTAAAAAATATGAATGGAATGATAAATCACAAGTACAAACTCATCATATTTTTTGAATTTTAGATAGGATTTATTCAGCAAAATTTAAGGGTGACGTCATCAATTTTTTTAGGAGGGATGAACAAATACATTTTGAACAAAAGTTTACCATGCTTATAATAACTTTAAAATATTCCCAAGATTTCAAAGCATACGGTTTTCTAATTCCTGATTAAATCGATAAAATAAATTCACGCCTTCATTAATTTTTTTGAGTCACCCTGCATATGCAAATCCAAAAATATGATTGAAATGATAAATCACAAGTACAGACTCATCATATTTTGTACATTTTAGATACGATTTATTCGGCAAACTTTTGAGCTGACGTCATCAGTTTTTTGTAGAAAATAACCAAATATATTTTGACTAAAAATTTATTATGCTCTTTATAACCTTAAAACATCTGCAAGATTTCAAAGCATTCGGTTTTGTAGTTCCTGATTAAATCAATAAAATAAATTTACGCATTCATTAATTTTTTTGAGTCACCCTGTATATGCAAATCGAAAAAATTTGAATGGAATGATAAATCACAAGAAGAGACTCACCATATTTTGTACATTTTAGATAGGATTTTTTCAGCAAAATTTTGTGGTGACATCATAAATTTTTTAGGGGGGACGACCAAATACGTTTTGATCAAAAATTTACCATGCTTATGATAATTTTAAAATATCTTCAAGATTTCGAAGCATTCGGTTTTGTAGTTCCTAAGTAAATCAGTAAAATAAATTTACGCTTTCATTTATTTTCTTGAATCACCCTGTATATGCAAATCCAAAAAATATGAATGGAGTGATAGATCACAAGTACAGACTGATCATATTTTGTACATTTTAGATATGATTTATTTGGCAAATTTTCGAGCTGACGTCATCAAGTTTTTGGAGGGGATAAGCAAATAAATTTTGACTAAACATTTATTATGCTCTTTATAACCTTAAAACATCTGCAAGATGTCAGAGCATTCCGTTTTGTAATTCCTGATTAAATCAATAAAATAAATTCACGCCTTCATTAATTTTTTTGAGTCACCCTGCATATGCAAATCCAAAAATATGATTGAAATGATAAATCACAAGTACAGACTCATCATATTTTGTACATTTTAGATACGATTTATTCGGCAAACTTTTGAGCTGACGTCATCAGTTTTTTGTAGAAAATAACCAAATATATTTTGACTAAAAATTTATTATGCTCTTTATAACCTTAAAACATCTGCAAGATTTCAAAGCATTCGGTTTTGTAGTTCCTGATTAAATCAATAAAATAAATTTACGCATTCATTAATTTTTTTGAGTCACCCTGTATATGCAAATCGAAAAAATTTGAATGGAATGATAAATCACAAGAAGAGACTCACCATATTTTGTACATTTTAGATAGGATTTTTTCAGCAAAATTTTGTGGTGACATCATAAATTTTTTAGGGGGGACGACCAAATACGTTTTGATCAAAAATTTACCATGCTTATGATAATTTTAAAATATCTTCAAGATTTCGAAGCATTCGGTTTTGTAGTTCCTAAGTAAATCAGTAAAATAAATTTACGCTTTCATTTATTTTCTTGAATCACCCTGTATATGCAAATCCAAAAAATATGAATGGAGTGATAGATCACAAGTACAGACTGATCATATTTTGTACATTTTAGATATGATTTATTTGGCAAATTTTCGAGCTGACGTCATCAAGTTTTTGGAGGGGATAAGCAAATATATTTTGACTAAACATTTATTATGCTCTTTATAACCTTAAAACATCTGCAAGATGTCAGAGCATTCCGTTTTGTAGTTCCTGATTAAATCAATAAAATATATTTACGCATTCATTAATTTTTTTGAGTCACTCTGTATATGCAAATCCAAAAAATATGAATGGAATGATAAATGACAAGTACAGACTCATCATATTTTGTACATTTTAGATATGATTTATTCGGCAAACTTTCGAGCTGACCTCATCAATTTTTTGGAGGGAATAAGCAAATATATTTTGACTAAACATTTATTATGCTCTTTATAACCTTAAAACATCTGCAAGATTTCAAAGCATTCGGTTTTATAGTTTCTGAGTAAATCAGTAAACTAAATTTACGCATTCATTAATTTTTTTGAGTCACCCTGTATATGCAAATCCAAAAAATATGAATGAAGTGATAGATCACAAGTACAGACTCATCATATTTTGTACATTTTAGATATGATTTATTCCACAAACTTTTGAGCTGACGTCATCAAGTTTTTGGAGGGGATAAGCAAATATTTTTTGACTAAAAATTTATTATCCTCTTTATAGCCTTAAAACATCTGCAACATTTCAAAGCATTCTGGTTAGCAGATTAAAAATTAAATTTCAAAATGTTGTTTTATAATTTTGATTTTTTTTCCAAAAATCTGGACGTTTCGGGTGAAAAGTCGATTCAGAGTTGTAAACTATATGTGTAGGACTATGTTATTTTATTCAATTGAAAACCCATTTACTATGTACAATTTTGAAGTGACGTCATCGCATTACTGGTGGGGATGATTAGACAAATTTTGGTTAGCGTTTTACCATCTACATGATATTCTTAATATAAGTACAAAATTTCACAAGAATCGGTCGAGTACTTTCGGAGATTATCTGTCTAATAAAAATCCGGGACGGCAGACGGACGGACAGACGGACAGACGGACAGACAGACGGAAATGGGAGACCTATTTCTTCGTCTTCTAGGGGTCATGAAAGATCGAGAAAACGTAAAAGTAGAGAGTCGGCCGACGGACTCGATTACAATACTTCCTTTGCTTACGCTCGGGAAGTAAAAAAGTAAAGTTAATGTCATTTCCGGCGAAACTAAAACTACGACGAGGCCAGTAACTTATTTATTTAGTAGACTGTGAACGTGCCAAACTTCAATTTTTATGTTTAAAAATACTTGAGATATTTGAGTGGAATAGGACACCCGGTATATGAAAATTGACAACAATAGGTCCGGTAGTTTCGGAGATTGCCTGTCTAATAAATATCGACACAGGACAGCCGCAAATGGGAGACCTATTTTTTCATAATCTAAGGTCATGAAACCTCGAGAAAACATGGAAATAGTCATTTGCAGTAGGTACTTCGTTAGCTTACGTGTAGAAAGTAAAAGGTGTTGTGACAGAACTGTCTACGCCCCTGAAGTACCATGAAAGAAGTTTTGTTTGTGAAAACGCCCAACGCATATTTATTTAAAAAAAGTAGTCTATTCCTAGAGTTTTTGTCAAAATTACATAAAACCTTCCTGATTTAAACTATAAAAAAATTTTTAGTTTTTTAAACATCATATAGAAAAAAAAACCATAAATAATTTTTAAAGAGCAAAAACGTGTCATTTCGAAGCATACTTTGGTTATTGAACAAAATTTGTGATTTAATTTATATTATCTTGCCAAAATTTAAAAAAAAAATCTTTTCGGATATTAGACGACAAGCTGTAAAATTTGGTACTACAAGTAATTAATCGATTAATTAGTTAATTACACCGTTGTGAAGAAGAAATTAAAATAAGAATTGTGATATAATGTCCATGATAAGTTCAAAGTGTATGCAAAATTTCAGGGCATTCGATTTTATAATTTCGAAATTAAATTTCAACTGTGACTTGTTATCTAGTTTCTTTTCATCTATTATGGTTATCTTTTATTTAAATATCTTCTTAGGAATGTAATTGCCAAATAAATCTGTCCAACATCCCGAAGAAGAAATTCAATTCAATTTCAATGTTTAGATAAAAACCAATTTTAATTTTTCAATTCCTCGATTTTTTAATTACAAAATTTTTCAATTTTGCTATTTTTGGATTTCTCAATTATCCAATTTACCGACTTCTATAATTTTCAATATTTTACAATATTTTGGTTTTTCAATTTCTCGTTTGTTCAATGTTTCAAGTTCTTGATCTCCCAATTTATAGATTTTTCAAAGTTTTCATTTTTACTATTTCGTTTATTCATTTTTGATTTTTCAGTTTTCCAATTTTGCAATTTTCCCATTTTTTTTTATTCGAAAAATTAAAAAATCGGAAAAAATTGAAAAACGGAAAAGCAGAAAAAAATTGTAAAATCGAAAAATTATAGGGTTCTCAAAATTGTAAAGTCAAAAAACTGTAACAGTGAAAAGTCGAAAGAATGAAAAATTAAAAATTGAAAAATTGAAACATGGAATAAATGAAAAAGTTTTAAAATCCAATATGAAATTCAAAAACGAAAAAATTCTAAAACCGCAACATTGAAAAAGTGAAAAATTTTTTAAATTAAAATTAGAAAATCAAAAATTGAAAACCGAAAAATTGAAAAATCGAATAATTGAAAAAATTGGTCGAAACTTGTTTCCACAGAACTTCTCTGGCCCCTGAAGTACAATAATATATACAGGGTGTTATTGAAAGGTACGTACAACAAAATTATAAGGGGAAAATTGACCTTTATCCAACCTTTTTAGATACTACTGAAGGATAAATAGGTAAAATTAATTTATTTTAGTAAATCCTAGCAACTGTAACAATAAAACTTTTGTCAAGATTAAATGTTGCTATAGAAACGAAAGATGATGTTTTTATCAGGGGCCTACAACGAATTTGAACATAAATTTTAATAATTATTATCTCTAAAAGGAGAATACTTTTACCTGAACTTTTTTTTACTTTTAGCACTCATAATTCGAGACCAATTGCCGATTTTATTTTGTACGTACCTTTCAATAACACGCTGTATACAGCATTTTCGAAAAATGATAAAATTTAATTTTACAAATTTTATTTATTTTTTTTAAGACTACCTATAAAGCGAAACAAACATATGTAAACGTATGTTTGAAATGTTCCTGATTTAATCAATAAAATAAATTGACTCATTCATTTTTATTTTGAGTCATTTTGTATAAGCCAATCTAAAAAATATGAGTGGAATTTTAATAAGAAGTACAAATTCATCACTTTAGATAGAATTCATTTGGTAAAAATTTTAGGATGATGTCATCAAGTTTGGGGGAGATAAGATAATATATTTTGATGATTATGATAATTTTAAAATATCTGCAAAATTTCAAAGCGTTCGGTTTTGCAGATTCAAAATTAAATTACAGAAGGTTGTTATATAACTTCGATTTTTTTTCCAAAAATCTGGAGGTTTTAGCTAAAAACTCAACACGGATTTATAAACTACACGTGTAGGACTATGTTATTTTACACAATTTAAAATCCATTTACTATGTACAATTTTGCGGTGACGTCATCACATTATTGATGGGGATGATTAGAAGAAGTTTGTTTAGCGTTTTACCATCTAGATGATAATCAAAATATATGTATACGATTTGACCACAATCGGTCCAGTTGTTTCGGATGGCGGACAGTTAGACAAAAAGGTGGAAACGGGAGACTCATTTTTTCGAACTCTAGTGGTTTTTTAGACAATATGTAATCAGTCAGTCGCCCGATGAACTCGATTACAATACTTCCTTAGCTTACGCTCAGGAAATAAAAATTAAAATAAAATACCGAGACGAAAAGTTGCAATTTGAAAAACTCAAGAAACCAAAAAACCAAAAACTGAAGAATTTAAAAATTCAAGTCAAAAAGGCTGCGAAAGTGTTATTTACGCCTCCGGTTCTTACTTTGTAAGATGTTATCAGAAAACAAAAATGGCAAAATTTTTTTATAATTTTTCAAAAGACGGGTCTTATTGAGCTGTACTTCAGGGACGAGGGAAGTTCTGTCGAAATAATCTTCGACCAACTTTTTTCACTTTAAAACAGTTTTTCATTCTAATTTTTCTAGAATTGTTTATTTTGATATACAGGCGTTGCAAAAAAACTACAAAATCAAGGTAGATAGAAAACATATAGTATAGACAATAATAGTTATTTATTCTTCAAGAAGGTAAAAAGAAAATTTACCCATGAATAAAAAGTTTCCCTAACGAGAGAGGGTAGCGAGCGAGTTGGGCAAATTTTCGTTTACCTTCGAGTGGAATACAAAATTAAATTTTACCCTCACAAAAATTGTCGGTAAAAGAGAAAAATAACTATAAGCATAAAATAAAAACTCTAAGTTGATATCCTCCACCAAATAAATGTGATATATTGTAAATTAGTAAATTTAGGTTGAAGGGAGCTTAAGTGGATGGTTAACCCTTCGATTCAGATAAAGGGTTGTACAAGTGATTCACAATAAAAAACCTCTATTGAAAACAAGTTTAAAACATAACTTAATGGAATTTTAATTTTAAACACCCACATGACTTTGACAATGATATAATGAAGTCTACAGTGAAAAATGGTGCAATTATGGACTTCATTAAAAAGCGCTTATTTATTTAAAAGATTTATGAAACTTTCACTCGTGTCATCTTTATTAGAGTCGTAAAAAATTTCGAGGGGTTCTTCTGCAGACAGTGCGTAATAAATAATTGCTACCACCAAATTAAAGCATGACGGTCAAAAAGTGAATCACGTTTTTTCAGATTATTAAGCAATAATCCCCACAAATCAATATCTCCAGTTCACAGAGCTTCTTTGATGATGGAAATGTTTATTACTGGAGCGTACACAAGCACGTTTTTGAAGGACCAATACAGAAAAACCGCCCTGGAATGTTATAGATTGGAGCAGCGCTATTGAGATCAATTTGTTTTTGATTGGCATAATTGAGGCTGCCTGATTGAAATCGTGGTTAAATAATGCATCTATCCAGAAATAAGTTTCGTTTACATCAGCTCAAGTCGGACCGTACGCTATTTTTGTGACCGCAGAGAGACAATTCCGTTGTTATCCGTCTGTTTGTTTATCAAATTACTTTGAGTAGTTGTTCGATTGCATGATGCTTTGCGGTAATGCACATACGCGTGTCTGTTAACTGGGCAATAAAAATTTATTTCAACCCATAAGGAAAATGAACATTTTCTTCTGATGGGACTGACTGTCTTTGATGTCGCAAAGTAGAGTTTGCATTGCGGTCATCTGCGAAATTGAATCCTAATTTTCTGTGTGCCAGCACCGCATACAATCTTTTCTCGACCAAATTCAATAAAGGCGGAGTTCGAATTGCGGAAACGTAATTTTAGTAAGTTTCTAGAAAAACACTTTTCGATGGAGTTTACTCGGCGAAAAATCGAAATTCGGGTTAAGTACATATAATCCGAAACACATTTATATAAATATTGAATAAATCAACACCTAATTACTTTTTTTCTGAATCAATGGAAAGCGGCGACATTACACATTCTTAACAGAGCGTAAAACTGAAAGATTGCACACCTTAGGCGCTGACTCAAGTACCTACGTAAAATAATTAACTGAAAAACAAATTATGAAATCATTTAATGACTTTTTTCCTTAAATACTTATTCAAATCTGTGACTGATAAAACTCTCTAAAACATTGACAAATCCTATTTACTTTACTTATGAGATACAGCAGAATTTAGACACTTTTTACGTCTAAAAGTAAATCCTTATTCTTCTAGTCCACTGATAATAATGTGTAAAATTCTATGACAAAAATCGACATAAAAAAGATAGTCTAATCTAAGATAGAAGAAACTGAAAAATATGTATGAACTAACTGTCTGTTTCAATGTATTAACAACTATGAAAAAATTTTAAAAAGAAAAAAATAGATAGTATTAGAAAGTATAGAATTCTAAAAGAATGTAATTAAAACGAATGAATAAGAATAGGTAATTGTCAAAGTGAACAAAAAATCTACATAACCTCCAACTTTTGCAAAAATGTATTGTGGTGACCGAATTTAAATCAAAATTTTCGCGCTGAAATTAATTAACAGCGGCGCGAAATCACATTTGAATAATTTGAATTTGAGAAAGAAAAAAAGAATTCAAATCATAAATCGTTAAACATAGGCAACCAGGTGCACGGCAACGCTTGCAGGATGGTTGGACAGTTTGTAACGCTAGGGGGATTTTAGTTAGAGGGTTGGTTGGTTGGTTGGTTGGTTGGTTGGTAGACAGAAGGCGCCATGTCGAAAGCGTGAGTCATTATCTTTCTGTTCGGTGTAGTGGACGCATGGTGAAAACATGCGATCTTTCAACGCGGATCACGTGCTGTAAATTTATTTTATTGTTTGTAAATTTTTGTACTTTTTCCTAATCGTCAGCTAGCTACTTGCTAGAAGATTTCATGAAATTCACTTAGTCAGGAAAACACCTTTGTTGTTTAATTACCAGTAGGTTTCTGGATGCATATACGTAAGTGTTGCATTATAACACTTCTTAATTCTTCACACAAGATTGCTAATAGTTCATTTATGGCAGTTAAATAAAATTCATTATACCGCGAACTGGCGGGGGGTTAAAATAATTTCTTCCCTTAGGCAGTTATCATCGTTATTCTCATCGTTATCATTATCACATCACTGAGGCATGTCCTCACAAAGCTAAAGATTGACTACATCACTGAGGCATGCCCTCACAACGCTAAAGATTGACTACATCATCGAGGCTTATCCTCACAACGCTACAGATTGATTACTTCATCGAGGAATGTCCTCGCAACGCTAGAGATTGATAACATCAACGAGGCTTATTCCTCGCAACGCTAAAATATACATCATCGAGATATTCCCTCGCAACAATAAAATTACATCACCGAGACGCTTTTTCCTCGCAACGATGATTGGATATTTTTGTGTTTATTTATTATGTGTTTTGTTGGGGTAACCAGTTGGCGGTATTCTAAACTCTCAAAGTAAATTGCTTTTTTTTAAGTAACCAATCACTTAGATCATGATATAATTTGGCATAATGTAAACTCTTTGTTTGAACCCTTGATAAAGTGTGGCAAGTATTAATCTCATGTAAATTTTGTTACCTTTGCAATTTTTCACCTCATACAATATTTCTCAATCTCACAGTGTTAATCTCAGTAAATTTCCTTTGTTGTATAATTTTAATTGAACGTAAACTTCCATGCTTTGCAGTTTTAACCTCACATAACAATTTTATTTGCACATGTTTATTTCACACCAGATCTTTTGTTTTTATAAATCTTTGCTAAGTTTGTAAATATTTTGTTGATGAATGTTTCCATCGTATAAATTATCTAATGTCCAGTTTTAATCTCACATAAGAAATATGTGTTGTTTAAAATTTCACAAAATCGTATGGCGAATTTAAGTGTTGTTTATTGCCCTTTGAAACTTTGACACTTGTTCAGTTGTTATTAATATCAGAGTTGTAAGAGATTGAACATTTAAAATGGAATTGAGGTTAAATAACACCGAAATACGTAGCAGAAGCGGCGGGCGCGGCTCCTAGCGGGGGCTAGCGGGATTTATCGCGCCATCTGTACAAGGATTGGAGACTTTGAATAGATTCAGTGGGAACGGTCTGGACGATGAGGTGCTGTCAGCTTGACTTCACCCATAGTTTTCGACCGAAACGGCCTGGTTAGGACGGCATGTTCGTCATGGAGATGTGCGGTGTGGTAGGCTTGCCGATAGTTAGAATCACCGTCACGGGGGAGACCAGCCCGGACCGGGAGCCCCAAACTTCGCTTGTGCTAGAACGCCCCAGGGGTACTTTTGTTGTGCTTCTGTTAAGTGCCGTAACTTAAAAATTTGACGCCACACGCCCGTAATAACTTGTGTATTTGCTTCCAGTTACTTTAATTCAGATTTTGCTTTTTTTCTATTAAATTTGTGATATTCAAAAATTTGCATTGATTCAAAACATAAACGTAGGGTTTTTAGTACTTGTTTGGTTTTCATATATGTATGTCTGTCAATTCGCGAGCATCTTTTCTTTCATATTTTTTAAGTGTTTCATTTGAAATGTAATATGTAATATGTAATACGATAGGGGGTTTTGGGGCTGAGGAGTGAATACGAGATGGCAAGTCCGGGTCGCCTTCGCTCGCAGTTCTTTCCTCCTAGAAAGGGGGCCTTCCTAAAAATTTGTATATTATATCTTGCGCTCTCTACTCACACGCAATGTATGCTCACTTGTATGAAAGAACGTCTTCCCGCCACTTTTCAAAAAAAAAAACACACAACTTAGGTGTCCATTTTGTTAGACGATCACAGCCAAGGCCAAATTTAGAATTTTTGAATTTTTCGCGGGCTTTTCAAACTTTTCAAGGTCAATTAAAGGCGAGAAGTTTGGGTTATCACAGTATTATTCTTCGAATTAGACAAATATTTCCCAACTATGAAAACTCAAATTTACATGCAGAGTCCATCTGGTTCCAACAAGATGGAGAACCACCTCACTGCGGACGTCAAGTACGGCAATACTTGAATGAAACTTTTCCAAGAAAGACGATAGGACAAAGGGGAGCAGTTGAGTGGCCAGCTAGGTCACCCGATTTAACCCCACTTGACATTTTTCTGTGGGGTTACGTAAAAAATCGAGTTTATGTTAATAAACCACAAATCATTGAAGAACTCCAAGAAAAAATATTAAATATGATTATTGATATTCCTCCTAACAGATTGATTTCAAAACTTTGTGAAATGTATTTACTATGGCCAGGAAGTAGATGGAGAACATATCAAATATTTGTTCTAAAATTATTGTTTATTAAATGTTAATTTGCTCTTTTTTTAATAATGTAATTTTCTATTTAAATTTTTCATTCAAAAAGCTTTCATAACAATGTATTCACTATTTGCAATCATTACATTGGGATATTGTTCTTTCTAGAATATTTTGTAAATTATTTGGAAACAGCATTTAAATCAGTCTGCTACGTTGATACTTTTATCTCAGTTGATGTACTCTCAGGTCTATCATTTTTACAATGATTGGGCACTAGTATAATTTTTGAACAAAGTGTCCTACGCCGGGACCATGACAGGTGACTAGCTGCGATTTTCTGATTTTCAATATTTTTTGACAATTTATTTTACCATGTTGGGAAAAAATAAAATAATCCATGCGTTACATTAGTTAGCCTTGCAACTCAAAAACAAATAAAGTTTAAAATTTGAAAAAATTGGAGAAATTAGAACTTGAGGATTCCTAGGGACAGTTCAAATTTAAAAAAGATTCAATAAACCGTTCTCGCGATATTTAACTGCTTCCATACTTGTTAGTGACCCTGTGTAGCAAGCAATTATTTGTTCTAGATTTCTACACATATCTGGGTCAGAAACATAGCTCATAAGGTAATCAATATGTTATGTCGTAAGCATATAAGCATTTATTAAAATATCAAAGCTGAAATTTAATAAAAGCACAGACAGAGTAATTCCAATTAAAGAAGTATATATAAATATGCATCTAAATATATTTACTGACAAAACTAAGGACTAACTTAGAACTACAAATTTTATATAATTAAGAGAATGTTATCTAATGGGATTCCAGCAAAACAAATGCTGAAAACTGGGATCGTTTAGGTTGAGGTCGATTACTCAGATAAGCTTTGAGAGGATTATCTAAGTTTAAACGCGGTCACGGTACCAAACCCAGATCCCACTGTTCACATTCATAATTTGATGCAAAACTTAGGAGGCAAGAAATTAATCACATTTCTGGTCTAGTCAAAGCTGTCCATCAAATTTCCGTACATCCTCTTTAACAAACGAAGGCAGCATTTATTACACCGTTTAGATGATTCCAGTTCGGGACTTGAAAATGTTAACTAAATTTCAAATATTTCTGGATTTGATGGTACTTCAAGGCTGCCAGAAACGCATGTAACGGTTATCGAGGGATTGTAAGATATTAGTTGGCTAGGAAAAAATCTACTTACTTCCTAATTAGAATCACATACAGTTTTATTTAACCAAAATATTAAGTTTAGTTAAACGAGCCCAGCAACTAATAAACAAGTAGTTTCAGCGACAAATAGAATGTTAAAATAGTGACGTTTGTGTTAGGATTCTTTAAAATATTATACTCCCTGTAGCAGACAGAATATTTCCAGATCGAAATTTTATTTTATTATTTTGATATTATACATTTTGGTTTTGGTTACCAGGTATCTTCATTTATTTATTTATTTAGACCTATTTTTAAAGAAGTAGAAAGCTTCAACTACTTAAGATCTATGATAACAAGGAACCCTAAAAGTCATTCCGGGATACATATAAAACTTAGCACCGAAAATAAATGGCCACACTGGTTAAATGCTGGTGGATAAACTCAGTGTTGTCTACTTTAGTACCACTGAAATTTAACATCCTTCTGTTGCGTGTTAGAATAAAGCAAAAGTTGGGACGATGTAATATCAGTCCAAATTAACGGATATGGTGTTAAATGGCACTTATCTAAACTCTACGATCAAGTGTTTTTATTCAGTTTGAACAACACTTTTGGGTGATTTTGACTTGTCCACTTCCTTCATGCTATATTTTTGGCATCTTCATCCTACCAATTGCACCATACTGTTACGAAAGAAACCCATACGCCACCTCAGTATGACGCCTATGGGCCGTCGAGAGATTTCTATTAGGTATGCATGGCAATGACGGTGACTCATCGTTGTTGACGGCGGCTGAACGGCGTCCGAAAAGCCTGAAAGCGGAAGTCGCGATGGGTATTCCAGAAAGACTTCGATCGCAGAAGTATGGGTTTAAATAGAGATCACCTGCGGGAACGATTATTCTTCAGTCAGTTCAGTCCACGAGAGTACATTAAGTTGCGCTGGATTTATTTTGTACATAATCGCTGTGTAATTAGACGTGTAAATTTGTGTTACTAAGAAATAAATTGTTGAATTTTATACACGTCGATTTTATTCACCGATAACAATACTCTTACATTCTAGGGTCTAAATGTGTCTAACTTCTTATCGATTTTACGAAGTGGTAAAATCACATCTTGCATGTCATTCGTCCAAAATCATTTTTTTTAAATTTGTTCGTTTACGATTTCATAGTATGTTTACAAATACAATACAAGACAAGAACGTATGTCAATTATAACTCCAGTACAACAGCTCTAAGGGGTTTTAAAAAAAGTTTAAAATAAAAGTTAGATGATTGATAATGTCATCTGAAGAAGTTGAGATCTTTTAGACTACCTAAGATCCGTTATGTACGCAATTTTAGCATCCACTAGTCGACTAGTTGTAGGTGTAAAACAAAATACGCCAAAAATAAATTCAAATGGGAGTAGCGTGTAAAAAAAATCTAAAAAGTATGTATACAGTAAATACACATATGTATAACACGAATATAAAAATGATAAAGTCCATAAAGGATATCATTATTATTACTAAACTCATAAATCTTTATACTTATAGCGAGTTCCACGTTTCCGGACTGTTAGGAAAAAAACGTATAACCGGTCAAACTATCGCCCTGTAGCGTCTAGTTAAAATATTTGCCAAAGTACTAGAAAAAATATTGTTCAACCAACTAAACACCTTTTTCGAAACAAATCATCTTTTTTCACGAAACCAGTACAACTTGAGCAAACGAGTCTTCCACTATTGATGCTGTCCAGAAACTTGTTGATTTTATGTCTACATGTCCGAAAGAGAAACAAGCGGGTGTTTCAGGTTTTTGGGACTTCTCGAAGACATTCTACTGCGTTTCCCATAATACTTTGTTAAAAAAATTAACCATTTATAATTTAAAACCATCCAATATCAATATGGTTTTTTCAAATATAATATAACAAGTGGTCTGATTTTTTCCGACAAAATTTGTGACACAAATTAACGAGTAGCTGTTGCGACGAAAATCACACGAGTCGACGAAGGAGACGAGTGTGATTTTCCAAAAGCAACAGCTACGAGTTAATTTTCACACAAATTTTGCAGAAAAAATCAGATCACGAGTTATATTCGGCTTGACAATCCAAAGAGAAAATTTTTATTTACTTTTTACGGACAATAATTCACATAATTTATAGTTAGCGTATTCGTTGAGTAACCATACCTACTTAGTCTAAATAGTAACAAAACAACAAAGCAAAACGTAAATAAATTTCTAAACATCAAATTTTGTGTGTGCTGCTGGTTGATTTTCTTAATTCTGGGAGCAAGATTTGGTAATAAGACTGTGTATAAAATTCGAAATGCAGTGAAAGAAAGTCAGTGCCGAAAGACCGCAAGAACGCAAGATTCAATTTGGAAGCAGTTTACAGAATTTTGTGAAATACGCAAGTTTCCTCTAAATAAAGCAGTCGAAATGAACGAGGTGGCCAGTATTTTGGAAGATTATGCCTTTAACGCCAACAGAAAAGTAATTTGTATTATCGTTTTTTTTATTAAAGTTCATTTGACAAGTTTGACAAATTAATTTGACATAATTTATTTCGCTGAAAAACAGTGTTGTTGCCTGACAGAAGAATGTTTTTTCACTGAAAAAATTTTTCGGTGAATGCCATTGGACAAATTTCAAACAATTCTGCCATTGTATTGGTTAAGAATTTTCGAGTTGGATTGTCTTATCTAAATAATTGATCACAGGTGGTTAAACTAAATAAAAAAATGTCGAAAAGTTTAATAATTAATTAAGGAGTACCTCAGGGATTGACTCTAGGTCCGCTCTTATTCTGAATATTTACAAATATTCTGCCTTCGTCCCATTCTACAAATGCAGTATTTTATGCTGACGACACGACTTTGTTAAACAAGGCGACATCAGTTATACAGGGTTTCTATAAATGATTATAGGGTCGCAATAGGTCATGTAAACGTGCCACCTCTCAGATTTAACTGTACGGAGATCCGTACTAAGTGCCCAAGGACGCATGACAAAGATCACACATGTGTATAACTGCTTGCCTAAACGCTTCACATGTTTTAAAAAAATAAAACTAATTCATTACGATAAAAAGAAACGAATTTATTGCGGTTAAACATCACAGTGAATGTGAAAATGTTCATCATTCTGTTCAAGGCACATGTTCGCTCTCTTTTTAATTTCAAAAATGTTGTGTAACATCCTGTCGTCAATACTTTGGACCCGTTATTCAATTGTTCAATTCTGCTCAAGTCGTCTTAAATCATCAACAATTGCCTCAGATGAAGTCTTCCAGGAGATTTCTCTTTGCTGATACTGCCAGTTCGAATCTGTTGATTACATCTCTAGTGAGGCTCTTGAACGATGTTTCCCGAATCCATTAAATCGCGGTAGTTGGCCAGATATTTTTGCTTACAAGCGGTTACAGAATACACCAACTCTTCGTTTACGAAGTCCCATTGCGATAGCAAAACATAACGATGAAAGTGTCTTGTTCAACAGAATAAACCATTTTCACAGTCTTCGTTTCCTTACACAGAAAAAAAATTTTCGTACGTAACCACCAAGAGTTCTGGAAATGACTGTTTTGTTGTTTTGAGCTTCGATCAACCAGAATTACTGTAAATCGCAATCTATTTTTTAATTATTAAGCGAAGTATTATTGGAGATTAAACTCCTTTCTTTTCGTATTATTATAGAACACGTATACGACTCGCGCCGGAATAGAATGTCGAGTTCGAGCTACGAGGTAATATTTTTCCATACCGACACCGACACCAGTCTGAACATAGACATGTAACTCCACGCTATAGAAAGAGAGAGAAAATAGATAAACTGGTGTCAATGTGTATGTAAGCGAAGAAAAGCACGTCGGAGGTGACCATTGTAGCTACGCGAAGAAAAAATCTTTGCTGCTCCGGTGCGGAATCGAACCGCAAATATCCCGCTTGCCGGGCAGGTGCCTTGACCACTAGGTTACAGGGCTGATCTTTACTTCGCTTACTCAGCTATTATTGTGCCGCCACAAATGTAGTCATGACGCGCTGGATCGCCGGGACTCAGTAGCGAGTGATAATCACTGAATTTAATCGTCACTTATTCCATAAATACAATTAACGAAATCGTAATTAGTAATAACGGCTAAGTAAATGAGAACGAAGCAATGTTATTCTATTCACAAATAAACGAAATGCAGCCCGTAACTGCAATGAATTCCCATCCCGTACAAGCCGTATCGAATTTGACCTTGTCTAACCCGACGACCATCCGCTGTCTAGTAATCATAGAAAGAATATTATGTCCTAACCTCCCTTTTATATCATAGTTTGCTTTTTACTGTCTTACTGTTGTCTATATACATATTTTTTTCATGATACCGTTATTGTGACAATGGATAGTAGTGAAAGTGAGCCACCAGAAACTGAGAAAAGTCACAACAAATTTAAGTAAGTAATGAAAAGGGATAAAGGTATCGAAGGCGATAACGCTATGATTGAACAGTAATTTGTGTTTTAAATCGAATAAATTATAAATACTGCCCCCGCATTTGTAGATGTTATTAATTTATTGACTTGTTACTTTAGTTGGTAAATTACACATTGTCTTTAGTTTTTTTTTACACAATATTATTATAATAATTAATTATGATATCTCTATATGATAAATAAATAATGGGGATGGGGTGAGATTAGAGAATAATAGCAGACTAATTTGTATGCTGTAATTCTAGAATCTCGAAAGTTGTTTTGTTAATCTAATCAATGCATATCATTACTTGGTCTTAGTACCCGTAATGATAGAAGTCTTGCCTGAATGCCGGTCATTTCCGGGTCAGTGCTGGGTCTTAATAATAAAAAAAAAGTATATTTTATAATAAACAACAATTAACAATACATGGATATTTACTTTAATTAATACAATCATCATCATTAATCATCATTTTGTCAAAAAATACAAATGCAACATATTTTTGTTTTTATTATTTTTTAAGAGAAAGTTAATGACTTCGCCGCGTATACGTGTTTAATTTGTATAAATTGACAACGCAGAGTTAAAACTCCATCCGTGCGTCCCTGGGTCGACGCACTCTTTTTTTTGTCGCGCCCGCTCACGAGACCTCTGGAGAAACAATTCTGCGGCTTAGAATACCCCAGCTGTTCCCTCTTCGCCCGAGCAACCGCTCCCGTAAAAGGCGCCACGTGGCGTGAAAATCATCTCTTCGCCTAGACCAACCAGAATCGTCATCGTCATTCAAAAAAAACACCTTATACTTCAAAGGCTTCAACTTTAGGTCAGGTACTGTTCATCAGCACTCGCAGCAACTACTCCTAATTTTACGGATGCCTAAGTCAGTGACAAAGTTTATAAGAAATAGTAAAATATGCATTTACTGCTACAGTTAACAAGTAAACAAGTTACGTATTTGCTACGAGTTCCATTAAAATCCATTAGCATTTTCTAGATGTTTGATTTTTTGTTAAGGCAGTGTACTGCGTATCCAGCATTTTTCCTCGATGTAGCAGTCGCAGTGCGATCAACTTATGTCTGTCGTTTCATCTGGTTCCATTGGATTCCCGACAGCATGCATTTGTGTGCAGTTAATTTGAATTTAACTTAATAACTTCTGTCCGTAAATGTTTCGTAACAAGTATGCAGCACTCGGTAATCGAGCCGCTGTGAAAAGTTGTGGCTGCGTTGAGATTCATGAGTCAATTTAGTTGCAATGACAATAAACCGGGGTCGGGGTTAATTCCGTACGGAATGTGGAGCTGCTTGTACAATTCGTGCGGAGATGGTGTTGTTCGTTTGCGTTTTTTAGGTCATAATTTCATTTGGGCTGTCTTGTTAAGCGTCCCATATTAAATTGTTCCGGAGCATCTGTCGCACTGACCTACGACCCCTTGAGGTCACTTTGCTAAATCTCGACCATTACCCACGGACGCAAGACTTTAATTGACCAGCCCTTGGAGTAATTAGTCGTCACTGTGCCGCTTTGACTCCAACGAGCTTTGCCATCAAATGAGATTTTATAAACTGCTTTGCGAAGGCAACTGCATGAAAATTCGGTTACGGACGGGTTTTATTGCGTCTACGCGCAGTTTTTGGTGGTCCAGCTCAACATACCGGAAATTAGAACAACCACTGCTCGTCTCTTGTTCTACCAGCAGTCTAAATGAAGCGCATTAATTAATTGGCAGATAGAGTGCTGTAACAGTGAAATAACAGCTTTCCCAGGGAAGAAAGTCGGCAGGAAACTTAAATTAATCTTCGAGGATAGCGCTTATTGTTATTAATTACATGCACGTATCCAAGAAAAAAACAAATCCTAATTTGCTAAATTTAGTACAAAAATTCCGTGAAATAAAATGAGTACAAACTGTGAGAAATTTTAATTAAAACTGCAAGTTTTCTATTAAACGACGACTGGATGCGATGTTAACTATACTTTATTGTTATTTCAGATTCAGTTAATATTACAGTTAAAGTTTAACCAACAACAAAATTTTACACAATACGATAAACAAAAAAATTATACCGTACTGTATGTAAAAAAATCTACTCTATAAATGTCTTCTTATACTTAAAATGTGTTTCTATATTAGGGAGACTCGCTAGAGGACGTATAACTTTTTTTTTCTTTTTATTATACATCAAACTGTAACTTTTTTATGTTCTAAGCCCCTGAAAAAAATCAACACAAGTCGTCCGGAAGAATGAATGCTATTTTATGGATTTTTATGTTAGAATCTGGTAGATTGGGAGTTATATAATTGTTAATATTTCTAGTCCAAGGTAGATTTTCCAAAAATCTGGATATAAAGGGTACAAACTGAATACGAACTCATAAATATTGTTGTACAAATTTAATTTTTTGCCAAAAATGTGGATGCCTAGAATTAGAACTCAACACGAATTTATAAACCATAAATGTAAGTGCATTTTAATATAAAATTTAAATAAAAACTTTGTGATGAGGTCATTAATTTTTTAGGAAGGGAGAAGCTCATAAATTTTGATTAACTTTTTACCATCCTTGTTCTTTAGTTTTTTCGATTGCTTACTTGATCAGGTTGATCTGTTAATGAAAAAATACTACTTTCCATCTAAACTCTGCTCGTAATAAGTTTATTAAATAAAGCTTCATTATTGTTAAAAAATCACTTTTAATCCCAAAAAGTTCTCATTTCGAATTCAAATTTGTTTGTAATCAAACCAGGAAATTTTGGTCCTTGTCCACTTTATTCTATCTAAGTGTTTATGAATTATGGCAACCTGCAGTGAGGAGGCGGAGCACTTTAATAGTCCTAATGACAAGAGTTTTGCGTGCGATAGTAACTTTCGACAATTACTTCATAATTGTTTCTTTAGCAAATAGTTTATCAGTGAATGTTGTAATAAGTTGCGTAGGTACAAAAAAGAAAAATTAAATAATTTCTCTCAATGAAAAGTATGTACCTACCAGAGAAGAGCATTGCATTTTATTCACATTCTTAAAAAAAACAAATTGCAGTTAGAAGTACACATATTGTAAAGAAAAAAAAAACTAAATAAGTACTTATCTGTTTATTTTTTTCTTAATAAAACCTAATAATAATCAATAATATTATGTCTACCGACTCCACTTTGGTGACAAGTTTAATCGAGCGGTCTAGTTAAATGTACACATTTTTACGCAGTTGATACACTAAACACAAGTCCAAAAGAAACTGAAAAAATAATAACATTTTCCTAACCCATTCAGCCCAGAAATTTTTGTATTTTTCCCTTAGAGTATTTCTCGTAACCCTCAGACATGTTCTCAATTTCTGTTTCTCGTCTACGTCTCACTACTGTGCTAAAGGTGAAACAACGTCGTTGGATTACAAAGCAAAAGACAGTTTTATTGAAACTGAGCGCTACAGTTTCCACTGAAATGGTATTGGATTCGTGCATATTAGACAGTACTTCGGTAGTGTTATTGGTTATTGGGTGGTTAAATACCCTCTCTAAACATTTTATCGCATTTCCTACCTTTGCATTTGTATATCGAAATGTCGAAGTAAAATTTTATTGGATAAAGGAATTTGTTTATTAGGTTACATTGTCTCCATTTAAAAGCATTGCATTTTTGAAGGAGTATTTTTTTAATATTGTACGAAGCTCTAGCATGCAATGGAAATTATTTGTGTTTAAGACTAATGAGACAAAACTGCTTTTGAAATTTAGCCAATCAAATCAAAATTAAAGATATTTAGAAAAATTGGTCGAAGATTATTTCGACAGAACTTCCCTCGCCCCTGAAGCATCGTGTACAATTTATCCAACTTTTCCAAAATTTATAAAATTTCATTTTGGAAATTTATTTTTTTATGAAAAGCCTCATAAGTTGAAATAAAGATAAACTAAAAGGCAGGTAAGGTATTCACCTGTTTAAAAATTTTGTGAGCCACTCTTGATTTAATCAATAAAATAAATTGCTTCATTCATTAATTACTTTTGCCCAATTCTGTATAAGCAACTCTAAATAAATAGTCACAACAACCATATCAAAATATCAAAAAACAAAAAAAACTATGGACGACTCAATTTTACATTGAGACAAACGGGCATAATTTGCCACTTGTTTTTTTTTTTTCACTGCAAAAAAAAATTCTTAGCATTTTGTAATTAAAGAGAAAATATGATTTTTGTAATACAAACTTTAAAGTTATTTTAATGCTGATCCCAGAGAATAAATTCATTATAACGGAAGCCATTCACACGATGACATTTTAACAATATTTCTAAACGAATTCCAGCTTGCATAGCATTGTAACTACTCCCAAATTTCAGACATTCGGACAATATGTCAGTCATACTTATTTATAATCGTTTAATTGGCTGTATACAACGATAATATCTCCAGCTGTCTGCTTTACGAAGAATAGGTCTTTATAAGGAAAAGTTATGGCAGAATTTTGATTTATGAAACTGCTGGTACTATTAGTGTTCCGGACAAAATCTAATTACTAAGTTTTCCCCGAAAAATCGTAAAGGCAACAATTTTTTAAATTCTACCTTCAGTTGTTGCACAGAACTAGAGCTATTACATTGTGTATTAACAAAAAAATTAAACTTGGAGATTTTTTTTATTCACGAAATATGCATTTGTAACGAAAGCTAATTCCAATATTGTGCTAAACCTCGTCACCATAAACACATAATTTATTTTGTTAGTCAGTTATTTATTTGTTTATTTATTATAATATACAATTTACATAAAATTTCGTTTCAGTAAATATTATTCTACAATAAACAAATTGCTTAATGGTAGTCGTCAAAATATTTACCTTTTCGAAATCCATAAAACGTGTGTTATGATTCATAATTAATAACCAATTTGTTAATAAGCATTTTAACGACATTTCAAAACTTGATTTCGGGAGAAGTTGGTAGTAAATTATTCATAATGATTCACTTCATTCATACGTGACCGCTTCTAAAATCGATCTCTGAATAACAATTAAATCGCAAACAATGTGGAACAGTACGTGTAATCGTGACTAAATGGTAATTAATTCAATTGTTGTTTTTTCTGAGAAAATATGACGTGTAGCTTGAACATTGTAGCTAAAAATTGAAGAATTAGGTCGAAACTTTCTCCACTACGCCGTAATAACATATTTATTATACGGGAACATGTGTCGTATAATTTGCCATTTTCTGATTAATTGAGCCTGAAGCCAGTCCATTATTAAAGCAGCATGAGACAGTGTTCTGGTCTATTATTGCGTTTAATCGATGCATGTAGATAACTATACATAAATAAGCTATTATTCTAAAAGGCAACTAATTTGTCAGTGTGTTATTACAATGTTAACTCATGTGCGATATTTAAATTGTCTTTATTATATTCACTGTTACGTCTGTATCAACGTGGAGACAGTCTATTTGTTAAAAACAAGCTGGAAGTCTTATCGTAAAACGTGAATATTAAAATTTTTGAAACCGGTTGTTTAATTAGCTTTTTAATTGTAATCTGCTTTCATACAGCGAACCTAGAACAGAAAAAAGCTCCTGTGGAGAACGAAGCTAAAATATCCTGTTTACAATCTCTTTCGCCATAATTAGCTCTAATCCTTCCTCATTTTTATTTATTCATTAACAATAATAAGCTTAGAGTAATTTAATACGGACGTTGTTTTCACGTCGTTCCATAGATCACATTAGTGGCATCTTATTATTAAATTTTATATCTTAGAATAATGTAAACGCGAATTAAAATTCTGTAGCAGGTTTTCTTGGAGTAAGCAGTCCGTGGTATTATTTTCATATTAATCACTCAAAGAGACAGAAAAATTACCCTCTAATTGGTACCTGTCAACACGAAACCGATTAACCGTCGGGTTAACAAGTTTATAAACAATGTAATAACCCGCCCTTCCGGCAAAGTTCGCCCTTTTCTTTAGTTTCCTGGCCGTAATAAGCCCTCCAATCTAATTTAATATTAAATGAAGCGTACGCCTCCTGCTGGTACAATTTTATCTATATGGAGTGTATGGCCCATAGCTCACGCTCTAAACATGTGAAATTTAAGTGTTTATTTAAGTGAAACTCCTTCCTATGGGCAATGCTTCTGTGAAAATCTGCATAATTTAGCCAAGAGACGCCGAATTAATTCGAGACTAGTTTACCGCGGATCTAAAGGGAATTCTGCAGTGAATTTCAAGCAGTGGTTTGTGTTAATTTGTGATTAAAACGTCGATAGCTAGACAATAGAGAGTTTTCAGAGTTATTCTGCAATATTTATCCTACCGCTGGCTCACCGCACTCCAAAAATTTCGGTGCGCTGCACCCGGAGTTCGAGAGTGGCGGTGAAATTGTTCCCAGTTAAAGACCGCCAGAAATACACAAAATCGGTTGAAATAGCTATTCTATACACGTATTATGTTCAGACCGGCATGCACAGTAGAGGCTACAGACACCCTATCGACCCTCAATCCTATAAGCCATCACTTCATACATACGCTCAACAACCCCTTCGAATTTAACTCCTGCAGGATTTTCGTATGGGTGCAATGTTCGCCACATATGGCTAAGGAGATTCTCTTATGCAGGGAAAGCCTTCGAAATTAGCTTTTAACTTCTTGCGAAAGATATTTTTCTTAAAAATTGTCGCAGTTTTGATTTATAGTCGCTACTGGAAGTTTTCGTTATCTTAAAACACAATCGAAGCTAATCCACTTTTAAAATATAAGCTTGTTCATATTAGAATTTTTCGCCATTTCAAAACCCTTTCGTTATCTTTTTTATGTCAGTATTGTTTAACTCACCCAATTGGAAAGCTGTTAAAATGAGGGAACACTATCGATACGGAGATTTCAACAATTTTTCACGTTGTGAGGTACCATACCTACGAATATGCGGTTTTTTGCGAGATATGTGTTGCAGTTACATTCAAGTTTTGTGCACAGTTTAATTGAACTACACCTGAGTAATAATGAAAAATAAAACTTGATTACATGCTAAACTAGAATACAAAAAGCGTAGTTCTTACGTATTATGATATATAGAGAGCGGATTTCTGTCGGGCTAGACAAGGCCAAACTCGGTACGGCTCGTGCGGGATGGGTATTCATTGCAGTTACCGGCTGCACTTCGTTTGTTTGAGATTAGAATAACGCTGCTTCGTTGCACTCTGCTGTTAATTCCAGTTCTCATTTACTTAGCCGTTTGATTAATAAATCGTTAATTGTATTTATGGAATCAAATGACAATTAAATTCAGTGATTACCTATCACCCGCTACTGAGTCCCGGCGATGCAGCGCGTCCCCACCTATAATCGTGACGTAGCCCGACAGAAATCCGCTGTCTAATGATATATCACATACGAATGTTGTATTGTGTACCAAATTCTAGCCAGGGGTACGATTTTGTTTCTCGATCGAAAAAAACTCGATAGCGATAAAATCTCGTTTGCTGATTGGTTGAGAGGCTGAGTTGGTGAGACATTTCTGTCACATTTCTCGATTCTGTCACGAAATCAAGTCTTCATGGAGTGATATTTTATCGATAGCTCTGAGTGAAGTGATAAATTTTGGAGACATAACCTCGAAGTTTATGTCAAAATAGAAGTTCAAAATCGTAATTCTGAGTTATAAGTTTTTAAAATTAAGGTAATTGTAAACTTTTGAGCATTTAATAAGCTTATATCCAAAGAATAAATGCAAACTTTACATTTAAAAACTACGCAATGACATTTATCGCAAGTGATAATTTATCACTTCGATCGAGAAACAAAATCCCACCCCAGGAGAGTTAATCTACACATATTTTTTAGCGTCCTAAAAAATCATGTATATATATTTTATTAAATAGCCTCTACTGGCTCTGTTTTTTTATAAAAAGAAGTTAAAAAAAATGTATATAAAAGCTCCGTTTATTTTTAGACAGATTGTTTCAAAATTGGAAGGAGATTCATGGTTTAGACGACTACATCGGTAGCAAATATAACGTGCGATAAAAAAAATATTGCACTAGTCCCGCCCACCCGCCCTCGCTTTTCTGAAAGGATATGTCATTTGCCAAAGTCAGTTTTATCTTAGCAAATACTAACAAAAAAAAATTAAACAGTGAAAAAAGGGAATCCGAAAAATTGAAGACAACAAAAATTTAAGAATCGAAAAGTGAATCATAAAAAATTGAAAACTCGTGAAATTCTTTCTTCAGAACCAGTAAGAATGAATGATCAAAACGGAATAGGGGTGGGTGGGAGTTACCACTTTTTACTTTGTTTTAAATCTTAGATTCTACCGCTTGTCAAAATAGAATTCAATTTCCATTGTACAGTAAATAAAATAAGTCAGTGAAATAGAGAAAAAAGGTGGGCGGAGCTGAGTCAAGCTTCTTTCTTAAGAGTCTTATAAGCAACCAGTAGCCCCGCCCACGACCACCTCTCCATTCCAGTGACTGGTCTTATTGTTGTTCAGTCTTACCTTAGCAAATACTAGCCCCGCCCACCCGCTCTCAATTTTCTTAGAGTGTATGTCATTTGTCAAAATTAGTCTTATCTTAGCGTGTACTCAGACCACACACTATTAAATAACATTTTTATTTCATAAGTTTCAGTCTTGTTATTTTATTTACTGGTTTTGTTCATTTTAAGACATATTTGGTGAAAATTTCAGTTACATTAGTCAACTCCTTCAAGGTGTTCGGTTTTTTAGGAAAGATAGTATTCTTATATCAAATTTTTGTACGTCCTACTTTGAAATTTTGGAAATAGTTCTTTGATTTCATTAGTAAAAAATTAATTAAAAAATATACTGCATATAAAAATATGTTTCAGTTTTTTCATCATGCAACCAGTATTAACTTTCGATATATGCAGGCCAACGAAAGAAAAAAAAAAAAAACTAAATCTCGGTAAGGGTAACTAAGCGATTTTTTAATTTTTAGTGCTGTCGTGACCAATTTTTTTATACCAAAAATAATTAGAAAAATGAATTTTCATTATGATTAACTATTTTATTACACAATCTCTGAATTATTGAACTATCATATTTGATAGGTATTTTCGGGACGCGTGTAAACGCTATCTAAAATTTGTTTCATCATCTCCACCTACTATTTAATGACATCACGTTAAAATTTTGCATGGTAAATGCTATTTAAATTTTATAAAATAACGCATCTGTATTTGTGATTTGTGACAACTTCTTGTATCCCTATATCTAATTTCAGTTGATTTATACAATAGGTTCTCAAGATATTTAACGGTTTCCATACATTCTAGCTACTGTGTATACATAGATTGAAGCAAAAACTGAAATGTCAGTAGTGTCACCAATAATCTAATAACTCTTAGAAACCACGGAAATGAAAACGCTGAGGAAAATAGCCAATAGGATCAAATATGTAGTAAAGATATTAGAAAAGAGCTCGATGGACAACCGATTAATAAATGGACAAGAATAAGACGAAGAGGCGGACACATACCAAAAATGGGAGAAGACAGAATCTAGAGAAGACATATCACCAGTACAAAAAAAAAAGATCCAGAGGAAGATCAGCCAAAAGATGATGAGAATCATTGTAGATTTCGCAAGAACAAGGAACATGAAAAATGGTAAGCCTCTATAATTAGAGAATTTATGTAAAGTAAATGACTCCAATTATGAGTATTGCCGCTGTAAAATCTCTAGCCGCTTTCGAAGCTGTACCTTGTGTAAAGCTGTCAATCAAAATTAGTTGCCACCCCTGTACCTTTCCAGAACCGTATTTGTTCTCTAGTAAATAAAGTATTCCTAATGCGTAATGATTTTATTGCGTTCTAAAGTACTAAATACTCCTCATAAAATACTTAATTTACGGGATTTGCATTTATCTTTTGGTGCACTTTAAATAGGTGATTTTGAAGTCCAAAAGTATTCTGAGGATTTGAGGATTATGGCGTTCTGGGGATTTCCGGATTATGAAGTTTTGAGGAATTGAAAACTATGGTGGTCTGAGGATTTGAGGATTATTGTATCCTGAGAATTTGAGGATTAAGGTGTTTTGAGGATTTGAAGATTATGGTATTCTGAGGATTTGAGAAATATGGTGTTCTGAGGATTTGAGGATTATGGTGTTATGAGTATTTGACGATTATGGCGTTCTGAGGATTTGAGGATTATGGTGTTCTGAGGATTTGAGGATTATGGAGTTTTTAGGATTTTAGATTTGTTGTGTTCTGAGAATTTGAGGATTACGGTGTTCTGAGGAATTGGGGATTATGGTGTTTTGAAGATTTGAGGAGTATGGTGTTCTGATGATTTAGGGATTACGGTGTTCTGAGGATTTGAGGATTATGGAGTTTTTAGGATTTGAGGATTATGGTGTTCTGAGGATTTGATTATGATATTCTGAAGATTTGAGGATTATGATTTTTTGGGGATTTGGGGATTAGGGCTTTCTGGACATTTGAGAATGGTGGTGTTTTTGAGGATTTAAAGATTAAGGTGTCCTGAGGATTTGAGAATTATGGTGGTTTGAGGATTTGGGGATTCTGGTTTTCTGGGGATCTGAGGATTGTGGTGTTTTGAATATTTGAAGATTATGGTTTTCTGAGGATTTGGGGATTATGGTGTTCCGGAGATTTGAAGATTATGGTGTTCTGAGGATTTCAGGATTATGGTGTTCGGAGAATTTGGGGACTATGGTGTTCTGAGGATTTGAGGATTATGTTTTTCTGAGGATTTGGAGATTATGGTCTTTTGAAGATTTGGGCATTATGGTGATGTGGTGGTTTTGAAGATTTGAGGATTTTGGTGTTTTAAGGATTTGAGGATTGTGGTACTCTGAGCATTTGACGAATGTGGTGCTCCGAGGATTTGAGGATTACGGTGTTCTGACGATTTGAATATTCTAATGTTTTCAGTATTTGAGGATTATGGTGTTCTGAGGATTTGATTATGATATTCTGAAGATTTGAGGATTATGGGGTTGTGAGGATTTGAGGATTATGGTGTCCGGAGGATTTTAGGATTATGGTGTTCTGATGATTTGAGGATTATGGTGTTATGAGAATTTGACGATTATGGCATTCTGCGGATTTGAGGATTAAGGTGTTCTGAGGATTTGCGGATTATGGAGTTTTTAGGATTTTAGATTTGTTGTGTTCTGAGAATTTGAGGATTACGGTGTTCTGAGGAATTGGGGATTATGGTGTTTTGAGGATTTGGGGATTATGGTGTTTTGAGGATTTGAGGAGGATGGTGTTCTGAGGGTTTAGGGATTATGGTGTTCCGAGGATCTGAGGATTATGGAGTTTTGAGGATTTGAGGATTATGGTGTTCTGAGGATTTGATTATGGTATTCTGAAGATTTGAGGATTATGGGGTTCTGAGAATTTGAGGATTATGGTGTCCTGAGGATTTTAGGATTATGCTGTTCTGATGATTTGAGGGTTATGGTGTTCTGAGGATTTGAGGATTATGCAGTTTTGAGGATTTGAGGATTATGGTTTTCTGAGGATTTGAGTATTATGTCGCCTTAAGGATTTGGAGGATTGTGGTACTCGGATCAGTTGAGGATTGGGGTGCTCGGATCATTTGAGGATTGCGGTGCTCGGATCATTTGAGGATTGTTGTGCTCGGATCATTTGAGGATTGTGGTGCTCCCAGAATTTGAAGATGATGGTATTCTGACGATTTGAAGATTATGATGCTTTGAGAATTTGAGGATTATGATTTTTTGGGGATTTGGGGATTAGGGCTTTCTGGGCATTTGAGAATGGTGGTGTTTTTGAGGATTTAAAGATTATGGTGTCCTGAGGATTTGAAAATTATGGTGGTTTGAGGATTTGGGGATTCTGGTTTTCTGGGCATCTGAGGATTGTGGTGTTTTGAATATTTGAAGATTATGGTGTTCTGAGAATTTAGGGATTATGGTGTTCTGGAGGTTTGAAGATTATGGTGTTCTGAGGATTTCAGGATTATGGTGTTCGGAGAATTTGGGGACTATGATGTTCTGAGGATTTGACGATTATGTTTTTCTGAGGATTTGGAGATTATGGTGTTTTGAAGATTTGGGCATTATGGTGAGGTGGTGGTTTTGAGGATCTGAGGATTTTGGTGTTTTAAAGATTTGAGGATTGTGGTACTCTGAGCATTTGAGGAATGTGGTGTTTTGAGGATTTGAGGATTATGGTGTTGTAGGGATTTGAGGATTGTGGTGCCCCCAGGATTTGAAGATTATGGTATTTTGACGATTTGAAGATTATAGTGTTTTGAGGATTTGAAGATTATGTTGTTTTAATGATTTGCGTATTCTGGTGCTCTGAGGATTTGAGAATTATGGAAAAATGAAGATTTTAGGTTTATGGTGGTCTGAGAAATTGGAGATTATGGCGTTCTGAGGATTTGAGGATTATGGTGTTTTCAGGAAGAAATCTATGACTGAAACAAGATACCTCCAAAATTATTTTGAATAATGACAGTCCAGTTGATTTCAGATACCCAACACAAAGCAATGAATTAAAATACATATAGTTAAATTTCGAAAAGAAAAATTACATTTTTAAGGGAGATCTCTTCTACATTTGGAAAAAAGGATATTTTAAATTATTTTTTCTCTGTTCTATAAGTGATTGGTGCGGTTATAATGAATGCGAGGCTATAAAATTGTTCTACCCATTGTTTTTTTTACTTCTAGCAAATTTGTCTAAAAGGTCGGAACGCATTTAAGATATCCATGAAAATCACATAGACTGTGAAAACAAGATAGCGAAAATTGCTTTAAATTAATAACTATCATTCCTCTTTAATTAAATTTAATATCGCATTAATTTATTAGAGACAGAAAAAAAGGCAAAAATCTAAATTATATGTATCTTTGCGGATTATGCTCTAAAATTATTTTTAAGTATACATTGTCAAACCTAGGCTTTAAAAGCACAATTTATTTTTGAAATTACGATGCAACGTTTCCATGTTATTCAAGTTTCATTGAAATTTTTTGCTAATGAAAAATATTCACAACAAATTCGAATAAAAATAAATTTTATTATACAGGGTGTTTCTAGAAAAATCTAAAACTTTACAATTTTATAATATTGATATTTCAGTTTTTTCAATCAGAACAGTATTTTACTACTGTATCTTACTCTACTTTTTTTTTCATTCTCTTAATATATGTCGACGTCTCTTAAAAACGTAAAAAATTGCAATAACTATCGACTTTAAATATGGAAAATACATAACAAACAGAAAGAGAACAAAAACTAGAATAATATGAGTACTAAAGTACAGAGTGTTCTATTTGAAAAAACTGAAAGATTGATATTTGAAAATTGTAAAAATGATTTGTTTTTTGTATATGAAGATTTAATGTTACTGATACCACAACAAACAGCGTACATTTATTTACCTGTCCATAAAATAGTGTAACACGTATTTTAAAAATAAATGTGGTTGTAAAGCCTAAGAAGAGCTCAATCAAAACATGAAAAATAAATAGGGTGTTTGATTTAAAAAAAAAGTACTCATGAAATGGAAGATTACTTATTAGCTAAAAGATACGTATTTTGATTGAGATATGACAAAAGATAGAAAAACCAAAAGCGGACTCCACTATCCCTGCGTTATCAGATTATCACATAAAAATATCACAGACAGGATTGTCAAATATTACCCAATTCAAGAAAGGAACAAGTAGATTAGAATCAAATAACCGTGGTCCGAAAATGAAAAAAAAGTCCTCTTTATGAATTATTAATTTGTTATGACAACGAACAAATGTATCCTCTTAAAAATTATAATTTTTTTAGTTACTTAATATTCTAATCTTTTAAATGTTTGCTCTTTTTCCTTATATAGCGTTTTCATACTTTTAAATTCAAATTCACATTTTGGATAGACATTTACCTCAATAACTTTATTTTTTCAATTATTCTGTTGTTAAATCAATCTTTGTATGATTTTACGTCCAATTTTTAGTTTATCAAAACCGATATCATTTATTTAGCTACGTTTATTTCCACAAATGCATACTTCATTTGTTTATAAAATACCCACAAACACGATATTTATAAATAGAAGTACGATATACTATTTTGCATTTACAGAAAAATGTAAATTTCAATTGAGTGATGATAAAAAGTTGTGTCCTCATGAAAAAACAAAATGCAAATATACCGACATTGTTTAAAATTTCAAATTATCATGTTCATGTACCAATCAATCCTAATGCCATCACCATAATGTATAAAAATAAAAGTTATTGTCGTACATGCAAGGCCAACATGTACACGGTCTGAAAGACGTCTTAATAAGTCGATTTAAATTAAGTTATAATGTTTAATGCATTAACCCATTATGCGATGACAATGTTTCATTTCAGTGACGGGAACAAATCGTACTCGATGCAAAACACATACTTGTAGTAAGCGTAATTGCACGGTGCACCTCTGCGTCATTTATTTCAGGAATGGGAACAATTTAACGAATTGACGTAATTTTTAAGCGCTTTGAAGTTAATTCCGTCTTAATTAGCATGCAATTACGAATACCGGATCCAGCGGCCGTAAAAATGATGCAGAATCCTATAACGCGCTTCCATTCTCGGCTCCCAGGTTGATATCATATTCTTCATAAAATTGCTAAATATAACGGAAGATGTACGAAACATTATATGGTGGACTACTCATTTTATAACATAATTAAGAAGGCTGCTAAGGAACTTACTCAAGAATTTCCCGACGTTATGGCACAAGCTTACCATCCTCAATGGCAGCGTAATGTTGCCTCGTGTTTCGTCATTGCTACTTTTATACCGCATTGTCTGGTCCATGATCTTTTCTACGTGACGAGATTACTACTTTATGTAACGTGCTTGCTTTTTTGCGTCCTTTTCTGTTCGATATACTCCAGATATGAAGGGGACGTGGGTGCGACCGGAATTAAGGAGGCTTCGGTTCCTTTACTAGCGACCTATTCACCACTCCTTCGGGTAGATGTACGTTTTACAGATTTTTTTTTAAGTTGAAAGGTGTGTCTGATGCTTTGACACCGAAACAAGTCAACACTGGGTCTATACCGGGGTCCGTATCGTCCGATGGTAACTTCATCGCCCTTGATCGGCTTACCAGTAAGTCTGGATTAATATTCAAATATTTACCTCTACAAATTCTACATATTTTTTGCCTCCGTTATCAATTTGTCAGCTAATTAACAATCTAGTAATCACTAATATGTAGCGACATATCTAGAACGTGGGCGAGAGATTAATAACTTGTGAAGTTTAAAGTGACTATTAATTCAAAAATATAATAAAAAGATAATACAAATTAGGGATCCATTAATTATCATTAGGATTTTAAACAAGTTTATTATTGATACATATCTACCATACGTAAAATGTACAAAAATTCCTTGTCACATAATTAGTTTATAAAAAAATTGTGTATATCACCTTAATCTTATTAGAACTAATGTTTTAAGATGAGGGTAATCCAGCAACTAAGTGCCATTTGAGCATGTACAGGGGCGGATTTAAAAACATTCGGCCCGAATTTAAACTAAAACATTTCAGCTCACATAAAGATGGAAATGAATTTCTGTTTGTTCTTTATTATTTAAAAATACTGACTGAATAGGGCATATTTAATAAAATTCATCAGGAACATTTCGAAATGAAAATACACATTTTACTTCAAAAACTAAGTGGGATGCTAGTGAACATCAGTATTATTACGAGAGCTGTTAAAATATTTAAAATTTAAGTACTTTTTACTTCCTGAGGAAATAGTATAATAGGGTCCATCCGGCGAATGGCTATTTTCATGTTTTCTGAACGTTCCATAATAGTATATGAAAAAATACGTTATTAGATACATAATCGACTGTACTAGACGAATCGTTGTCAATTTTTAAATGTATTTTGTGAATATCGTGATGGTAAAACACTAACCAAAATTTTTCTGATCATTTTTCCAACAATGTAATGACGCCACCTCAAAAGTTTGTATAATAAATGTTATTTAAATTTATAAAATAACATATCTCTACACGTGTGGTTTATGAATCCGTCTTGAATTTTTTTTGATATCTGTATTAAATTTGTAAATATAGGAATAAAATATTTTGGTGGATTTTCACTATTATTGTAATACAGATTTCCCCTTTTATTTCTACAGTGAGGAAAGAAAAGGAAAATTCAAAACACTGTTTTCTACAATGTCAGTTATAGTACCTAAAACAGCTGACAGTTCTAGTATTGATCTTGTAGTAAATCGAAAAACTAACACGTAAAAAGTACGTTTGTTGCGGTTGAAGTGATTATCATTAATAGAGAGCGGAAAATATGCAGCAAAATTTTGGGAAATATGATCATATGATATGCACCAAATTTTTGCAAATATGCAGTAACTTTCTTAATATATGCACACATATGCAGTTGCATATGCTCCAAAAATTAAAAAAAAGCTTAATAACCGAACTAAATTTATTTACAAATTACAAAAACAGGTTTCCCGAGCTTAAGTTTTATTGCAATAAATACATAAATCACATTGCAAAGTGTTTAATTACATCACACTAACACATAAATCACGTTTATAATGATAATATACTTATACTAAAAAATAAATATAAACAGAACAAATTAAAAAATAGCAGTAATCGACTATTTAATTACTATTTTGGTAACAATTTATTTTTTAACATTTTTCGAAATATTCTAACAAAAAGTTTTTCCGGTGATTCTAAAGTATGCACTTGTACTTGCGTACTACATCCATAGATGTAAAAATACTTACCGGTTTAGAGCAGGCGGTATAAAACACAGTTCCTTCTTGAAAAATAAGTTCAGGAAAAGGTTTAATCCATAAATTATTTTGAGTTATTTTCGACGTATTAACACACACGCCTGTACCACTTTAAATAGTTTTAATGCAAACTCACGATGAAAAATAATAGGATAACGTCCCTTCGTCCACCACAAAACATGCCAATAACACACTGAAGTAACGAACAAAAATATTGGGGGTGAACGTATTTCCAAAAGTAATTAGGAGGGAATTTACCTGGAAGGATAGTTTAACAGTCAGTGTTTTTTCCAAACTACCATAAAACCCAAACCTTTCCTAGTTATTTGAAGCTCAGGACAATATTTGCAATATGATTCATGAAATTTCGTTTTTCTAGATAAATGCCGATAGAAAGACAATCTTTTTTTTTTCAAATTAGCACAAAAATTGATAAAAATGCAAAATATGCACCCGTTACGTGAAATATGCAGCAGAAGGCAAATATATGCAAATATGCAATTTTTTTATAGTTGTATTCATTTTCAATTGGCATGATTCGTTCATATATTAAATATCAAGTCTTATATGCAAAAAATAACGGATATGCAAATTTCATAAAATCCGCTCTCTAATCATTAAAAATATAACTAAGAAACATCCCGATTAAACCAGCTTTCAAACAAAAAACCGTATTAAAGTCGGTTAATCCGTTTGATAGACACAGGTTTCAGATTTGTAACACCCTCTTTTTGGATCAAAGGTTAAAAACAAATAGTATGTACATACACACTACAACTGTTCAACTGTTCATGCCCAAAAGTGAGCTTTAAGTCAAACAATATTGTGCATTCCGGTGATACTGTTTTGTAAATTATAAAATCACAGAACTTAGAACCTTGTGCGAATCCACAACTTGGTACAAATCTCGATTCCTTAACACATGGTCAACGAAGATTCAGTGGTTCTAATGCAGACCATACTGATATTTTTCAGTTTGGTCAAAAACTTTCACAAAATCTAAAAATATACAACATCAACTTGTAGTCTGCTTTCGATGGCTTTAGAAGCATATTGTGTAAGCCATGTCAAATTGGTAGTCGTAGGTGAACTTTTTCATGTTGCAAAAGAAAGGAAAAAACCAAAAAAACGATGCAAAGTGAAAAAAGAAAACAAAATTCAAGAAGTTACAGAACAAATAGAAATTGAAAATAAGAGACATTACAAAAAAACACTATACTAAGAGGAGCAGATAAGACAACAAGGAGATACATATAATGTGGGAGGTAGAAGGAGTAAAAGAATATGAAGAATCAACATATGCAGAAATAATATAAAAAACATTTAAAATGGAAGAGCTGCATGATGCGAAGGGATATGTGGAGAACTCATAAATTATGATATGGAAACAAGAAAAATTGCCAAAAGAATGAAAAATGGGTCTATAGTCCTATTTGATAAACGTAGCATATAAAATAACGACAGGAAAAGACAGTCTAACACGTTACACAGAAAAAATCATAGGAAGTTACCAATTACGGCTTAGGTAATAGAAGGAAATGAATTTTACAGACACGTAAACGACAGAACAGGAATAGGTAAGGGTAAAAGAGAGGAATGTTTATACAGATTAATAAACCATATAAACAGCATACACCAAAAAATAAAATTCACAGTAGACTTAGAAAGTGAAGAGAAAATACTGGATTACAAACTTATGTCTAGAAATGAAGACTAAAGGAGAAAAGGACCAAAATCCAAAACAGTGGACAAAACGATGAAAAGAATAAAAAGAACCCAAGAAGAAAGAGCCTATACAAAAAATAAGCAAAAAAAAGAAGAAGAAAATAAAACGCATAGTAAAATGACATATAATTAGAACGTAATATTTAAAATATAAAGATGCTCAAAAGCTGAACTATTGAAATACTTACTAGAAATTAAAAGGGTAAAATGCCTAAACCTCCAATAACAAGTGCTGAGGAAATACTAACTGATACTTGGTTCAAAACGAGGTTAACCCGAAAAATGACAGGTGGTGGCAGCCAATTGACAACCAAATAGAAAAAAAAACAGTTTTGAATAAAAAATAATCATGACTGACGCCATTACCAAATAATATAATTTCGAACTATAGAGCTGAATAGTGACGAAGAAAGAGTGGTGAAATAAAGTATGAAAATACCGATTACAGTTGAATCAAAGTTTACCTTCAAATAAACTTCAACGATATTTTTGTCAGAAATTTGTTCAATGGTTATAAACAGGTTATTAAATTTGAAAGAAAGTTATAATGAAACAAAACTGAACTCATTAAACAAAGATTTACATAACTCCTAACAAATGCTCAATGTGACCTCCTCCTTTCCTTCGCAAGCGTCAATTCTGTGCATAAAAGACCTCTTATAAATAGTGCGATACCAACAATACGGATAGTACAAACTTCCGTTGTCCGATTCTGACGTTCAAGAATAATAATGAGAAGTGTTTGGCAAGTTCTTTCTTTAAGAACTCGCCAAAAAATAGTCGCGTAAGGATGAGCAGAATATCATCATATCATTAAATTGTTGGCCCAGGTATCTTCTAACCATTCTATAATTAGAATAAAAAAAACTCTCTACAGCGCTCAAAGATTTCTCCCACTCCTCATTATCATTGCAAGTCCAGTGTCATGCGGCGTTTACAATAAAAAATGCAACTATGGACGAAACGAAACAATATTGGGCGCTACTGAAGTAAAGTGGTGGGAGTTGCAGCGACAAAAAATTCATTCTCTAGTCATAACTATCAAAGCTAATTCCCAAGGCCAACTGAATCCATCACACTTGGCGCGTGATAAGGCCAAGTCACTCCCTAAAAATGAGGTTTTCACGAAGCAAGCCTTGGAGTTTAGAAAGTGGTGTCCTCTATCCCCAGTCATAAAAACCAGTATAAAACCGTATCTTCCCAACCCAAATGCGAAGGGTTTTGACTCCCACGATTTTTTTTTTACTATTGTTAATGATTGTTGTCTATTACTCATATTATTAGTGAAAATAAAACAGCAGAATCTTCTGATGAAATTGCAGATTTACGAGAAAATTATAACACCTTAACTTTGGAACTGCAAAATAAAAAGAGATCGCATGCCCGCCGTGCTGCAAAATTTAAAAAAATTTAAAACAAGTTGAAAAAACATTCACAAAGCATCGAAGCACTGGAAAAAATTTACACTGATGCTGAGAATTCAGATGAAAAAACCATATTTTTACTAGATCTTCTTCATAACTATAACAAGAAATCTCCTAGATGGTCCGAATTGTCTGTCTGTTCGTCTCTGTACAGTGTGGTTCACCGAAGGGTTATGATTTTTGCCATAAAAATTTAGTTAAATTACCATCCAGATCGACGATAGTTAGACACCTTGGTAATTTTAATGGACAAAATAATTTAATCAAGGAACGTTTATGCGCAGAAGCATCCCGTTCCAAGATTATGTTCGTTAATTATTGACGACATGTCAATAAAAGAAAAAATGTATTAAAGTAGAACAGAAGATTATATTTATGGTCTTGAAACTATTAACTCCAATTCTATCACAGAACATCCCAAAGTTGCAAATAAAATGGCGTGTTTTGTGGCAAATGGTCTGTCAGCATCCTTCACTATCGTAGCTAGGTACTTTTTCCATTCTTCAATGCCGGCCTCTGATTTTCATTCTTTAACTTTGCAAGTTATTAAACTTCTTACAGATTGTGGTTTTATGGTATTACGCATTGTAACAGATAACCATCCGTCCAATGTGGCTTTGTTCAAGAACTTGTGTGGAGGAACTGTAGAAAATTATTTTAATCACCCATATCTTCCTATGCCCATATTTTTATCATTTGACTATTGCCATGCCATTAAAAATGCCAGGAAACTTTTTTTTAAATCATAATATGAATTCGACAACCGGTATTATCTCCTCGTCCTATTTAAAGGCCTTATACGGTTTGCAAAGAGGATGGCCTTTAAGACCCGTCAGATATCTTACAAAAAAGCATTTCTATCCTTCAAATCTTGAAAAAATTAATGTTTTGCAGGCTGTGCAGATAGATATTCTCCCCAACGGTTACCTCAGCACTAAAATTATTAAAAGAAGAGAAATATGAAGACTTTGTTGATAGTGATGCAACTATTTTGTATATGGAAAATATGTTCCATTTTTTCAAGTCCATAACATCTCAAGTAGAAGACATTACATTCATGCATTAGATAGCAACCTTGCCCCATATTTAACATTTCAGATCAACGCCTCCATTGGTTGAATACTACTTTCCAAAATTACATAGATGATATGCAGTCCACTTCAGCCAGCACAGGATATAAATGTTTAAGCAGCGAAACAGCACATGCTCTAAAATTTATTGTAAAGAGTACATTTTTATGTGTCCAATTTCTTCTGACACAAGCTGGATTTTATTATGTGTTAACTCGCTCATTTAGTTCAGATGCTGTGGAAGCGACATTTTCGCATATTCGTTTAAAAGGAGGCTCAAATGATACTACTGACGCTCGTGCAGCTGAATATGTCTTACGACAAATTTTATGAACTGGAATTCTAAAATCTTCGTCATCTGCCAACACTGCAAGAACTTTAAGTCACATCAGCCGCAATGAACTCTCCCATCAAAGATCAACAGTTGCTGAATTTGCCGAAGAAGATGTAGAAGAATTATTTTTGCCTACGGATTTACGCTTTAAAATCCATTCCTTACAAAGAAATGAAATACCTGAAATGAATCTCTATTCTGCATCAGTAGTCTTTTTATCTGGATATATAATAATGAAATTACAAAAAAAAATCAATGTCATGACTGCATTGCCCCATTAGTGTCAACTACAATGCCTGTACCTCTCTTGAAATTAATAACTCTTCAGGATCATGGTGGATTAGTGTATCCGAATTTTGTGGGGCTTGTAAAGAGAATCGCCGATGTAATACAGGACATTTTACCTTATTTAAAAAAAGAAAAAACATGCGGTCAACTGATCAAGATTTTACAGCCCACTTTACAAAAACATTATTTATTGGTTTGTAGGCAGCACCAAAATGAGATCAGCATTATGGTTCTGACAATAATCGCAAAACCAGCTTTGTCCAACATTTGCCTAGAAAAGACTGATTCATTAAAAAGAAAACTAATTTTAGATCACAAACCTCAAAGCAGAAAAATCTTAAAAGTATAAATAATTTACTTAATTCTTGTCAGTTTTATTCTAGTTTTGTCCATTCTCTTTTGTTTGTGGTAATAATTACTGTACTTTGAATTAAAAAAAAAAACGAATGACAGTAAGTGACACAAAATGTTTACTAGAGTGACGCTGACGATAATCGTAATCATTAAAAGTTTCACAAGGTGACGCCACTTTCTAAACTTGTCATAATCTTTCAAAAGCCGAGTGACTTGGCCTTATGACGCGCCAAGCGTCATGGATTCAGTTGACCTTGCTAATTCCTTTATCTAGCTCCATTTGTATGAAATGTATCAAAACTTAGATCTACAGATGTTGTAAGCGGAGACGTTTTGTTTACATCGTTGCCATGGAAACCGCGCTTCTAGTCGCTGTGTTTGGCTGAAATCGGGTCTTGTTTGAACAGTGACCACTAGCAATAGTTCAATTAAATAAAAATAATGAATTCAGTGGAATATTTAATAAAAAAGCGTTTTCTCTTACGACAATAAAATTGTAGTGAAAAATTTAGGGAGAGCCACCCTCAATTTATTAATGAAAAAAGGTGTTGGCATTTCTAAAAGCCACAAGAAACCACTGCTAAAAAGGTCAGGTCAAGTCAGGTCAATCCTGTACATAAGAGAAAACTTGTTAGTCGAAATAATAAAAAACTCAAAATAAAGATCTGGAGTATAATTAGGCAACAGACAACTCGAATAAATATAAAAACTCAAGAGCAAGAGAGAGAAACAAACGACTCCTACGCAACAATACATACGAGAGGAGAGAAAACAAGAAAAATCCAGGTTAAAAGTGGGGTAGGACAAGGTGACACATTATCAACAGTACTTATTACTACAGTGATCAGAATAATATAAAACAAAATTGAAATGTAGGTCCAAACTCTACGAAAATTCAATACAAATAATAGGGTACCCGAATTACGAAAAAAAAAACAAAATACATACATGCAAATTTTGAAGAAGTAGAAATAAACATTTGGAAATATTCATTAAGAAGATGTAGGAAAAGGTAGATCTAAGGGGAAACAATACAACAGTAAATACTGTATTTTGGGGAAATAAAAGAATATTTAAAGATAAAAAGATAAGTAGGAACACCAAAACGAAAACAAAACTACCATAAAACGAATAGTAAAGAATGGCAAAGAAACATGTAGCTTAACGATAGAGGAAAAAGAACAAGAAAATCATATAGAATAAGATGGTATAGTCACATAAAAAGAAGAGAAAAGTAAAACTCTTTCAAACTAATAGCAGGTGGATACCACCGGGAAAAAACCAAAAGGAAGACCAAAATTAAGACAGAACGAACAGGAGGAAAAGGATTAACAATAACTCAATTCAAATTCAAAAAAAGATAAAAGACAGGAAAGAGTGGAAAAAAGTAGCAGATAGTGCGAAAACTTACCAGGAGTTTTAAAGAAGAGAAACAAAAGAGGAAATGAACTGAACAGACCTAAATAGTTCATTATGTCTGGAATCCTTGTGGTACTTTTTTGCTTAGAAAAAAGTCTAATGCGTTTTAGGTTCTCTGAGAAGAGACTGTCCAATATTTTTTATGCAATACTTGGATGAGAATGCGATAATCGAAAGTTTGCACTTTTGCTCATTTTTGAATGCAGATTTTTTATCCTTAAACGAAAGAGCATAATAAAGGTGTCGTTTCAAAGTTTTATAAACCGAAATGGAGTCGTTCCCGGAATTTTCATTATTTTTAAATATCGATGTTTAGTGACCCGAAATAATCGTTAAAATATAGCAAATCCATTGTTAAGCTACAAAATCAAATGTACAACTCGTCATTTTTAAACGACAGATTAAAACTAAATTTTTCAGCTTTTATATCATTTCATTGTTAATTGAGGCGACTTCGTGATACAGTGTGACGCTTCAGCGAGGTCTAATTTGAGGCCACGTGAAACATGTCGGGCAGCCTGAAAAACTAATTAAAAATTTACCAAATAATACTAATAATGATAATGTCTTTATTTCAACAGGTCACACCCAATTACTGAAAATAAAAGCTGTACTTACACAGCTGTACACAGGTCCAATATAATAAAACTTAAATACTAAAAATACTAAAAATAAAATATACAAACATGACTGTACATTTTTTATTGAGAACCAAGCTGCCATGGCAAAATGATGGACACAGCAAGGCGAAATTTTATTAAAGTTATCGCACGTAACCACTAGTGGCAACTTTCGTAATGCATTTGTTCTAAATGTGTCACAATAACAGTGATATATGGCGTGCATTTAGTCCAGGAATAACAATTGATTTTGTTTACAGGCCAGATACAATCTGTTTTATTATTTAGTAATTTCTACAACAATGTTACTCTCGAAATAAATCGTCCTGTCCACATTAAATCTTTTACGCAATAAAAATTGCTCTGTAAAAACAAAAACTTGATTGATATCTTTTTCGATGGAGATCCAGTTATTGCAAAATAATTTCGGTAGACGAAGCTGTAAATAGAAAATGCTTTATTGACACTATCAGCGGTAGGTATCATTAACAAAGGTAAATTTATTTGTACTACATAGAAAACCCGATGACGCATTGGTATGTGAAATCTTTAATGCTTATCTCTTTAAAGACATTGTGATCAGTGTTAATAATGCAGCAGGAAATGACTACACACCTTATATCATTTATAGACAATAAAATGAGTAATAGGCCTAGATTTGAGCCTTGAGGAATATCACTTAATATTATACAAAATACTACATCTGTAAGTTTATTTTGTTAAACAACTTACAACGTTAAGCAGGCCTAATTATGTTTTTCTTACTCAACCTTTTCTCACATTCATTTTTTCCATCCAGCGGAAACTCTTAACAGATCTCCCAAAACGTCGTCCGACTTAAAGATATTTTGTCCTTAAAAGACAATTCACTCGGTTGTTGGCATTTTTATGAAACGACAATAAATTTTATCTTAACGATAATAATGCATCCCACACGGCTACCTAAGCAATTATCAACGAAGGATCGCGCAACGGTAAGGCCGAAAAATTCACCGGTTCCGGCCATTTACACAACAAAACTGTACATTGTCGTTTCGGAATTTTAGACACACATATATTTTTTTCGCTATAAAATTAACAATGTAGAGACCATATGTCGACGTATTTTGTACAGTAAATCCACAAAATTGCTTTTTGATATCGAATAATAAATGGGATATTGTTCATTTTCTGTTTTGTTCGGTAATTAATTTCGTAATCAAGTTTCGGCCTCTAGGGTATTATCAAACGTTTCTAAATACATTAAATTAACATAAATAAACATAACCTATTAAATTAGGGTATAATGAAATGCCTTGTTATTTTAACAAAACCAGACAGGAGAAAACGTAGTGTACATTTGGAGAATTTAAAAAAGATCCAATTAGGGAAACATTTAATCCGTTCATGCTTTTCGTTACAATTTTGCTCTACACTTAAAAGCAGAGAATAAAGAATAATAATAACTGCAATATCTATAAGCGAATTAAATTATTAAATTTCCTTTATGCTTTTGAAAAGAAAAACGTAAAACTAATTTGTACTTACACCAGAGTTCTGTACAGATAATCGATAACAATTTTATATTTCACAGTTCCTTGCCGTATATGGCAGCGAACAATATAATTACTCTGTGATTTATTTGTGTTGTATCAACTCCAAAGATAATAAAATATCCGTTCCTCGGGGGACATTTTGGCGTTTTTTAATTAATTACGTGTACTTAATATACTTTGTTAGGTAGATATAATAAATTTGGGATTCTGTAAACAAGGCTGATTAAAAATTCCAGTGTTTATTCTAGTGTTCATCACTTATCGTGATTAATAATCTCAATAATTTAAACATTTAACTGAATAACTTTTTTTTTAATTTTGAAAGCAAATACAACGACTTTTTGCGTCTGTATTTTATTACTGTACTCGTTAATTGTTGTATATCTCATATTGGTACACCTTCCCCTACACATTCTAATAAAATTTGATCGGCGTTAAAGAGAAGATACTTGTGCCGCCAACTATAAACTGTTCAAACAAGGGATCCGCGATAATTACATTCAAACAATTCAAACTCGATTATACGAAATATCGAATAAAATAATTCGTGCTCGAAATAATCAGATCTAATTTGTTTTGCAGCATATGCAAAACGCAGCGAAACATTAAATGTTTCGAGCCACTGTCGAAATTAAACTCTGAAAACCTGCAATCACATTCGGAAAACAAATATTACAGCGATTGGAAAATGTAATCACTGCAACTACGTATCTTGTTCATTTATTTTATTAATGACATCGTATGGAAATTGATGGCTCGATTTTTGTAATGAGCGCAGTCAAGATTCAGAAAAAAAACGATATTTTTCGTTGTTTCACTGTAAGGTTAGTTTAGTATTTATTTTGGCTTCATCTCTTGACGTGATATTTGTATTTTAATTTGGTGCTGAGTTTATGTAATGGGTTTTATCCAACTACTATGTCAAAATTATTGAAATTTGCTACTTGGTTAGGAAATAAATTTGACAACTGAAAATATACAAAACTAAATCCATTTAGAAAGATAAAATAGATAGCGAGAGCAACATTCATTGTGAAATGAAACCTTCCCTTGTTGTTTGTAAGAAATGGTTTCCGCTGTGCACTGATAAGTAATTTAAACATTGTATGACTGATGTGTAATAAAAATGTTTAAATAAATTCGAGTTTTTCATATAGTCGAAATATACTCGAAGACTTAAAAAAAACAAAAACAATATAAAAAGTGGATTTTTTTCAAAGAACCAAATATGTCTTTACTTCCCGTGAAATGGCAGTAGAATTACAATTGAGTTCAGGATATTTCAAAGTAGATTTTATTTTTGGATTCTTCTTGCAAATGTATTTTGTTGATCGTTACTCTGAAGGAATTTTAGCAGATTAGTGGAGATTAGAGTGATCATTCAGAAGATGTTAGCACATAAATATTTGGACCATTTCTACATTCCCTTCTTTTAGTTTACCATTACCAAAGTTACCACACTCCTGTGTTACCTCAGAGTTGTAAGCTAGGTAAACATACTTTTTTACGTTCATCTATCACCTCTAAGACAGTTTATAGAGCACTTATAGAGTCAGCTTTATTTCATAAGCTACTTTGTTGCGAAATTGATGTATGTTTCTTAACACATAGTCCTTAATAAAAATATTTTATCTCCCCTTTCTTTCCGTAATTTCTGTTCTGTTCTCCAAGTTTGCTTTTCTGTTTCAATTTTTCCGTTCTGTTCTTTCCGTTCTATTTTTAGATGTATACTTGTTTCATTTAGTAGAAGATTTTATGATATTTTTGAGCTTCTGACGATGGGATGGAGATGCACCTGGTTGCTAACCCAGAATCAACCTCTTATAACATGGGGTTTATCTAATCTTATGAGGTATCTCTTAAACGAACCTCTTCTATGATTTTAGTTCTCTGTATTTACGTATTTATTTATTTAATCATATCTGTCGTGTGTATGTGGTGCGTCTGTCATCTGTCAAAGATTTGATGACGTCATCTCAAAATTTTGCTAAGTAAATCGTATTTAAAATGTGCAAAATAATATGTTTTTATACCTGTGATTTATTAATTCACTCAGATTTTTATTCTTGAGCTCATAGATTTTTGGAAAAAAATCAAAATTGGTTTTTAAACACTGAAATTGAATTAAATTTGTTCTTCGGGGTGTCGGACAGATTTATTTTGCAATTACACCCCTAAGAAGATATTTAAACATAACCATAGTGGATGAAAAGAAACCAGATAACAAGTAACAATTGAAATTTAATTTCGAAATTATTAAATCGAATGCCCTGAAATTTTGCATACACTTTTAAATTATAATGGACATTATATCAAAATTCCTATTTTAATTTCTTCTACACAATGGTATAATTAACTAATTAATCGATTAATTACTTGTAGTACCAAATTTTACAGTTTGTCTTCTAAAATCCAAAACTTTTTTTTTTAATTTGGGCAAGATAACATTAATTTAATCGCAAATTTTGTTCAATAAACAAGGTATGTTTCGAAATGCCACGTTTTTGCGCTTTAAAAAATATTTCGGTTTTTTTTCTATACAAATTTCATTCGAGATACACCCACATAAAACTTTATGACAGATAATTAGTGAAAACCCTGCACAATCGCAACAGTAATTTATTGCTTTAACACCCTATGCGACCAGATATCGGCACGTTTCGGCAGAATTTTTCAGGGCCGTACTCTGTTAAAAAAATAAGGTGAAATAATAGACAAATTGTATTAGTTAAATAACATTTATAAGATTATAACTACTATAACGACCGACAAGTAAGACGTGAAATCAGTTATTGAAATGAAGACCAATTCAAATCTACCCAAAGTACCTTTTGGGAATTTGAATAAACAATTTCATTACCGAAAGCAGGTAAAACTTTCAACTCAACCCGAATACGGCTCTGTATAAAATGACCTGTCAAGCCCTTTTCATAATTTATGGTTGCGGTTTCAGGAACACCGCTTTTTGAGTGATTGGTGCCATAACAATTTATGTGGGTGTATCTCGAATACGGTTACTATACATGATGTTTAAAAAACTAAAAATTTTTTGTAGTTTAAATCAAGAAGGTTTTATGTAATTTTGACAAAAACTGTAGGAATAGATTACTTTTTTTAAATACATATGCGTTGAGCGTTTTCACAAACAAAACTTCTTTCATGGTACTTCAGGGGCGTGGAAAGTTCTGTCACAACACCTTTTACTTTCTACAAGTACCTACTGCAAATGGCTATTTCCATGTTTTCTCGAGGTTTCATGACCTTAGATTATGAAAAAATAGGCCTCTCATTTGCGTCTGTCTTCTGTGTCGATATTTATTAGACAGGCAATCTCCGAAACTACCGGACCTATTGTTGTCAATTTTTATATACCGGGTGTCCTAGCGTACTTATTCCACTCAAATATCTCAATTATTTTAAAACATAAAAATTGAAGTTTGCCACGTTCAATGTAGTCTATTAAACAGATAAGTTACTGGCGTCGTCTTAGTTTTAGTTTCGCCGGAAATGACATTAACTTTATTATTATTTTTTTTTAATAAAGAGTATAATCTTTCAATACACTAAATAGTGCCCTTTTTGGTCTTTTCAACGATGTATCACATGATACGATATTTGCGTGAATATTTTAAAAAGTATTTAAAAAAAAATCAAAGTTCAAAGTAAAATTAAACGACGCAAAGAAATAACTTTAAATTAAATGTTCAAAATGACGACGTTCTGCCTCTAAACAACATTCGGCTCGATGAAGTAAACCGCTACTTCTTACTACTTCTAACATTTCTTAATCCTATCACATTCTATCTCAGTTCTTTGCTTAAGGTCTTCAAAATCTGTTAGAGGTTGCTGATACACCCTATCTTTTAAATAGCCCCACAAAAAAAATCGAGAGGTGTTAGATCTGGAGATCTGGCATGCTACCGAACTGCTCCATTTTTGCCAATCCATCTATGAGGAAACGTATCATTCAAATGTTATTATTCGCGCGTTATGTGACGGTGAACCATCTTGCTGGAAATACAACGAGTGGAACATCTTCTAATAACACAGGAAATTCGTTTACAAGAAATTCATTTGACTATTGATTATTTCACACCAAACGTTGATACCCCCATGGGTTGAACATTAGTGTCTCTTGGTCAATGAGGATTTTCTGAAGCTCATACCGAGTCATATATCATACTCTCTTTTATAGCACTACAAATTGTACTCTTTTCGATTTAAAAAAAAATAGTTGATGTAGTTTCTGGTGAAACTGAAGCTAATACGATGCGAATAGTCTACTCATTTAATGGATTGTATTACATATATTGAACATGCCTAAGTTCAAGTTTTTATGTTTTAAAATAATTAAGATTTTTGAGTCAACAGGTACCCTGGGACACCCGGTATATATTAGCAATATCGTGTAGATGGTAATCAAAATTTACCTGATTATTCCTTACAACAATTTGATCACGATACCTCAAAACTGGCATGGTAAATAATATTTAAATTTTATAAAATAGTGCACTACTGCACTTGTAGTTTATGAATCCTCTTTGATTGTTCATCCTAGGCATCCAGATTTTCGTAAAAAAATCCAAATTTCTATAACAATATAAGAGGTAGAATTTTCTAAATAAATGTAGATGTTGCAATTAAACTCCGCCCCTCGTTTTGATTAGTGATTAGGAATGAAAAATTCATCACAATCGAGATAGGGGTGGGTGGGTGGGGTTTATTAATCTTTGTTTTTTTTCTTAATATAGGTATAGAGTTTTCTTTCAACAACAGGATAGTTAACTGTTTTCTGTTTCTCGTTGGGAAAAAAAAACTTCGTATATTAAGAAAAAAATGGACGAGATATAAGCCCCGCCCACCCACCCCTCCTCTATTGTGATGAATTTTTTATTCATTGTGAGCTGAAGGGTGGAGCCTAGTTGTAAAATCCTCATTTCTCTACAGAAAATTACCATCTGAAATATATTTTTAAGAAGTAGAATTTTCTAGAGAAATTTTGATGTTACAATTAAACTCCGCCCCTCGTTCTGATTAGTGATTAGGAATGAAAGATTCATCACAATCGAGATCGGGGTGGGTAAGTGGGGTTTATTAATCTTTGTTTTTTTTTTTTTAATATAGGTATAGTTTTTTTTCAACTACAGGATAGTTAACATGTTTTCAGTTTCTTGTTGGGAAAAAAAGACTTTTTATATTAAGATAAGACTGATTTTGGCAAATGACATACCCTCTAAAAAAATAAAGGGCGGGTGGGCGGGGTTAGTACCTGGTAAAATAAGAAGGATTTTGGCAAGGTACTGACCCCGCCCACCCACCCTCTCTTTTTTTAGAAGTTATGTCATCTGCAAAAATCGATATTATTTTAGGATTTACTAACCCCGCCCACCCACCTTCTCTTTTGTTACAAGGTTTGCCAAAATGAGTCTTATCGTAGCAGTTACTAACCCCGCCCACCCACCCTCTCTTTCCTTAGAGAGTATGCCATTTGCTAAAATCGGTCTTATTTTATCAAGTACTAGTCCCGCCCACTCGCCCTGTATTTTCTTAGAGGGTATGTCATTTTCCAAAGTTAGTCTTATCTTAGAAAACAGAGGAGGGTGGGTGGTTGGGGCTAGTACCTGGTAAAATAAGACTGATTTTGGCAAATGACACCCTCTAAGAAAAGAGAGGGTGGGTGGGTGTTGCTACTAAGTTCTTAAGTAAGACCGATTTGGGCAAATGATACAATTTCTAACAAAAGGGAGGGTGGGTGGTTGGGTCTAGTACCTGCTAAGATAAGACTGATTTTGGGAAATGACACGCGCTAGAAAAATATAGGGCGGGGGGCGGCATTAGTACCTGCTAAAATAAGACGAATTTTGGCAAGGTACTGACCCCGCCCACCCACCCTCTCTTTTCTTAGAAATTATGTCATCTGCAAAAATCGATATTATTTTTGGGCTTACTAACCCCGCCCACCCACTTTCTCTTTTGTTACAGGGTATCTCCTTTGGCAAAATCAATCTTATCGTAGCAGCTACTAACGCCGCCCACCCACCCTCTATTTTTTTAAAGAGTATGTCATTGCCACAATCAGTTTTATCTTAACAAGTACTGATGACTCAGTTTTACAAAAAATGATCAAAATTTGGAGATATTATTACGAGCTTACTTACAGAGTGTTATTGAAAGGTACGTACAACAAATTTGACAGTCTTAAAGAAGCCTGAAAGACTTTATTTGTGTTATCAAAATTATAAGGAGAGAATTAACCCCTATCCAACCTTTTTAGACGCTACTGAAGAATAAATAGGTAAAATTAATTTATTTTAGTAAATCCTAGCAACTGTAACAATAGTAAAAAAATAAGAGACCCTTTTTTTGCTATAGAAACGAAAGATGACCTTTTTATCAGAGGCGTACGACGAATTTGGACATAAATTTTAATAATTTTTATCCCTAAAAGGAGAACACTTTTACCTGAACTTTTTTTTTAATTTTAGCACCCATACTTCGAGACCAATTGCCGGTTTTATTTTGTACGTACGTACCTTTCAATAACACGCTGTATGTACACAAGACAAGAATTTTGAAAATTTTCTCTGGTGTTTAGTCTGTTAAGCACTAATGGATTTGTCTTTTGTTGGTTTTGTTTTTGTTTATAATTTATAAATGTCTTAGCAATGGGCGATCAGTTGGTAAGGCGTCATGATAATAACACAGAAGTTCCTTAGATCATATAATAAATAGATACCACCATGCCGTGTTCTTTCCCTAGGACAGCCTGTGACGACATCCTCCTGTCACACATCTCTCTCGTGCATGGAGGGATTACAATGAAGCTATCCTTGCCTGATCAGTATTTGAATTTTGCGCGCCTAAATTTTAGGAAGTATGTCTGAACTAACTTCGGAAGAAAGATGTTGACAGCTTGATTTTATAAATAATTCACAGTAGATAACGAAAGGAATAGTAAATTATTGGGCAGCAATTGTGATCCTTTATGACTACATCACTTAAATTAGGATCTTTGTTCTAAATTCTAAAATTGTTTTTTGTACAACAACTCGAAAGAGAGGTTAGAAGAAACATCTGTCAAAAGCGATTTGTTGCGCTGGTGCGGTACAAGGATGGAAGTGAAATAGATATATACAGATGAAATGCATATAACAAAGATGAAGATGTGGTGATCACACAAGGATAGCATTATACCACTCCCCTTGACGTAGAAAACGACAACATACACCTTCATGTCTAGTCACAGCTTTCAGTTTGAGTATTGGTATCTATTTATTATATGATCTAAGAGAAGTTCAGTTCCTTGATGAGCCACTTTTTTTTTTCTTATACTGTGTCTGTCATTTTCTATATTTTTGCTGGATTAACAATAAAATAAATAAAATTACCCGGAATCAAATTTTATAATTTTTCGAAGAATTTCGATTTGCTACAGATTGTCCTTTAGGGGCGACGAAAGTTCGGTCTAAATCACCTTAGACTAATTTTTGATATTATGTTATCCCGCTTGTTTTGAATGCATTTTAGAACTTAATTTCTTTTGGTTTTTTTTATCCTTTTACGGGATTCTTTGGTCTACTAAGTACGAGCATGACTGTAAATTTCACAGCAAAGAATTGTACTTCAGAAATAAGTAACCTATGAACACATATTTTTGTTACCTTACGCAAACAAACTTTAATTTTTTAACACATTAGTAACTACAAATGCATTAACTTTTATATGCATGTAAGTACATGTACATACTTAAATTTTGTCACATTTTTAACGTATCTACTAAGTATTTGATGTAACGTTTAAACTTAAACCCAAATACGCTGTAGTAAGGGATTGTTTAATCATCAAGGGTTTCAACAGTGAGAAGTTGAAATTCGATTAAGTTTCGGTGAACCCTATTCTAAATATCGGACTGCACATACCGCACTTTAACATGAGCTGCAGCAGTTGCAGAAGTCAAACTTAGACAGACAACCCCCTCATCTTAAATGCAATTCCCGCAAGTTTCAACTCCATCTCCTCGTTTTACTTGCCAAAGTCTCAGGTCTATGTTCCGCAAAAAAATATTTTCAAAACAACTCCTTAGTGATGGCTTGGAAAACGCCTCGAGTAAAATACGAATTGAATCTTTCAATTCAAGACAAACGACATATGACAACAAGAAATGTAATACGTACCGAAATTTTAATATCGTTTGTAGATATTTATTCTGCGCCTGGAAATGAAAGGAATTTTTCGCAAAGGTAAGTTGTTTTGCTGCGTCGTACTAGAAATATTTGATTCATTTTTTATTTCATTCAGATTCGATGGACTTTTCACAGCTGGAAGAGATGTCTAAGTTTTTGTGAGATAAATCATATTTAAATGAGTTTAAAAATAATCCATCAGGCTCTCAATTTTGTGAGATATTTAAGAAATGTAACGCTCTGGGTTCTAAGGACGATTTTCACTGGTGATAAGCATAGCGAAAGAACACGTGTTACGGAGGCAATAAATCATATGATATTTATAGAAGGAAAACAAATTATTAAAAATGAAATTAACTGGAATTTATTATATGATGACAACGTCTGCCTCGTTTTATCTCGTTAATTACTTTTCTCGAAAAATACTTTTATGCCTCCACAGAATTGGCACATAAAATCGCATGTTTGGTTGCCTATAGTTTTAAAGAGTGTCTTCTGCTGGTGGTCTCGTGGAAATGTTAATTAAGACATTCTTTCGGTTGCTGTCTCAGTGTCTTCACATAATATTTAATTACGACTGTGAAGCTACAACAGCAGAATAATTTAGATAATTGGTAGGCATGTCGATATCGAAGACCCTCCAACTATGTGTATGATTGTTACAGGACGTCGCTCTCCGGACCCTATTAAATGTAATCAACGTCTAATAATTCCCATTATACTCTATGCATAACTCTGTTACGTTTACTGATTAATACATCACATAATGCATGTCCCATAACGGCCCTAATTGTAATTAATTGGCCATGACGAAAACCAGCGCAGACGATGATCGCCTAACGATTTGTAATTTCATCACCTTTAGAACCGATATCCAACTATTCAAACAAAAAATAATATTAATTAAACATTTCAGTCATCCACGACAAAAAAGTTTAGAAATTAATTACCGGAAACTACCATAATAATTATGGGAATCATAATCCCATAGTTTTTAAGTGTGCCCTCAAGCTGCTATTAAATGACACAACTCTTTCTTAATCCAGTTTTTTCGACTTTACGCGACTCGTCAAACTGATGACAAAAATTCAGTCGCTTTCTTATGATCCGCATTTTCAATGCTATCCTGTTTCCGCATTAAAGCTGTTGTTTTAGGGTAACGACAACCATTTGTCACCGGAACGTCTCCAAGACGCAGGAATATTTTTACAACAGTTATTTGTAGATCACGTTTGATTGTTATGGCATGTTTTATAGACCTCGAGTTTCAAAAGAAACAACCAATTTCGGACGAAATGTCACCCTCTCACGCGGCTGTAAAATCAAAACGCATCATTAATTAAGCCGAAGCGGCCACAAAAGTTATGCTTTCTTAACAAGCAAATTAGTTTTTTTCGTTGTCTCGACGGTAATTACTGTATCGGCAAATGTAATTATGTTGTAAACGCAGGAGCACGAACTAATTGTAGTTGTTGGAAAGCAATAAAAAATTTAATTTCGGTTTTAAAAATCTATTAGCAACTTCTGCTTGGTTGGCTGGAAATTTCAGTTCGAGTTTCAGGGAAGGTCTAACAACGAAATATTCGTCCGGTGTTTTAATGTTTGCAATAGTTCTTGGCCAATTTTTGTTTCTTTTAGTTTGATAACTGCAAAGTCACCAGGAAAACTCTGACAAAATAATAATTATTAATCAATCAACACTGGGCAAATAGAGAAGCTAGTTTCAATTTACTAGTACTAACTTACACATACATGACCTATGAGGGGTTGGACGGCACCATAGCAGATGATTTTTTCAGTGGCACTCTAAAAACGACAGTCTAGTGTATCGACTTTTGGGTAAAATAGCCCTTTCGTTCCAACTTTAAAGACTTTATTGTACACGAGGTAAAACAAAAACTGTAATTGTTTGTACGTTTCGAGAAATCAGATTAATTCAAATTCTTAATGAAAATTATTAGAGCACACTAAAGAAAACAGCACCTGTTACATTACTTATCCTACTTCCCAGAAACTAGCAACATGTAATGTTTACTGGAATACTAAACACATCGTGATATACATTTTAATTTTGGCCACAAGCATGTGACCCTTTATAGCGTAGGTCGTAGACAGTCATCAAAGAATATTTGTTTTACAATTTTATTACACTGCCTGTAAGAAAAAGACAACGTGTATATATATGCACAGAGAAAAGGTTGACGATAACATAAATTCGCTAAGTTTATATTTGGTGTGCCATATATTTTATGATGGCCTTCTTAAATTCGTAAGTTTCGACACCCCTCTAGAAGGCCTTTATTACACATATATTTTCTTGTTTTTCAGAAATATCGCACTGTAACCCACATCATCATGCGCTCATTTTGGATTATTGCTCTAATTGTAAACCTGCAACTATTGTGATTTCACTGATTTTTCGATTTAATAGCTGTTTTCTTATTGATTTGAAGTCAACATTATATACAAAAACTATTTAATTTTTATCGCTCACTGCCACCTATTTTCGCACGACTGCATTTTCAGCGTTTTAAACTAAGCATTAAATCACAGGTAAAATTAAACCTTAAAAATTAATAATTACAACGGCAACTTTTTCACAAAATGTAGGTGATCACGTTTCTTGTATACCTACTTTATAACTAAAAAAATAAATAAATAAAATATGAACGATCGCGTTTTTCCTTTTTGTTGCAGAAAACGTATAATTAATATTAATTAGTGTTTAATTGATGCACTTCATCTTCATCACTAACTTGATGATTTCATCGTGAACACTGTCATGTGTTTGTTAAGAGATTCAGCGTCATATGTTTGCGATTTTAATACATCAAAAATTAGATTTCTCACGTTGATTAACTTTAAGCTCACGTGTATGGTAACAGAAGGGTGGAAGAGAATAGAAGTTGGGATTAGTTGAAATTTTCACCCCCAACTTTTGAATGCGCGTTATCCTATAACGCAGCTGATGCAGGAATTTTACTTTCGTGTAAATTATTTTGTTTTTATTCGCGACTTGATCTTGTTTATAAGATTCCCTCTGAGTTTCTACTTCGTTCTTTCGATAATTTAAAAATTGTTGCGACGCTTTTCACTACCCGAGGCCTACTTTCATGTTTTTATATTTCCTAACCTGTCTCATCCATCGTCTGTCTCTCGTCTGTGTTGATTTTTATTAGATAAAAGTTTATATGCGTTCTAGGAATATCGGGTAGATTAACTAACCAAAATTTGTGTAATTATCTCCACCAACAATGTGTTGGCGTTATTTCAGAATTTTGCATGATAAATGCTGTCTAAATTTTATAAAATTACGGAGTCCTGTACTTGTGGTTTAAGAATCTGTCTTGAATTTCTTACACTGTGACTGATTTTTTTTTTTTTTTCAAAAAAACTGGACTTGATTGTTTAAAAGGGGGGAGGGAAGTTTTGTCTAAAAATAAATTTCTGCTAACAATGCAATAACTCTACAAGCCTGGCAGACCCATGACTTGTTTTCTGTTATTAATTTCTATAGTGTGCTTATTGTTTCCATTCGGTTACTTCTATCCTCCTTAGGTCCTTAACTACTTCTTTCTTCCATCTCAGTTTCGTTCTTCCTTTTCTTCTTTTTCCTCCTACGGTTTTTAAGGGCTGCCCTATCCTGTTCTATCCCCATCGCCATGTGCTTTTTTACCTTTCCCATTGTCCACGTTTTACTCTCGTATATCACTATGGGCCTAATTACTGTTTTATACCTTACTGCTCTTGAGATGATTTTCGGTCTTAACATATTGCTCATCATAATCACACATTTATTTGCCGACACCAATCTTGTGTGTACTTCTTCCGTCACATTTAGCCTTTTTGTAAATATAATTCCCAAATATGTAAACCTATCCACCCTCTGAAATTTATATTCCTTGCCTTCTGCTGTTCTAATCTTAAAATATTTATTTTCTTTAAACTTGTCTCTGGACATATCATATATTCTGTCTTATTTTCATTTATTCTTAACCTCATTTTTCTGCTTTCTCTATCCTTTCTACCACCCTTTCAAGTTCACCTTTTTTTGTTGATATCAACATTACGTCGTCTGAATATGCTAAGCATTGATATCGTTTATAATACACTGCTCGACAAAAAAACCCGGACACTTGAATGTTTGTAAATTTACGCCAATGTTTAGTGTTATAACTTTTTTTACTTTTTTCTGCTTCCACATGTTGCAGAATAAAATAATGTTTTCTATTAATGAATAATAGATGACCCGGGAGGGTTAGTGTATGTCCTGTTCCCCTGTAACTGGGCCTCCAGGCTGTTGGGAAACATAATAGAATAAAAAAAATAAATAAATACATTAATGATTTGCTTTTTGGAATATTTTTACAAAAGTTCGACCACAACAGTAATCACAAAAAATTCAAGTGCTCGAGTTTTTTTGTCTAGCAGTGTATTTAGACTAAGTCTGTTCTATTTATTTGTGAGTCCCTTATTATTTTTGTAGCACCAAGTTGAACCTTTAGGTCCATCAATACTAGAAAAAAACATCTCAATTCCATTCAAAAGAAACACACACCAGACACAACATCAACTTTTGCAGATCATAACCTCATAAATTCCCCACACCTAGTCCTAAACGATATAAAATCCTTCCACAACCTCAAAATATACCCATACGTCACAACCTAAATAGAAAAATACCTACCAACAATTAAAAAGAACTTTCACGCTAAGATTCCAACCTCTTAAGTTGGCACCCGCAAAACCACGCACACAACACAACCTCAAAAACAACATCCACAACAAACATACGTACAAACATCTTGGTAAGCCCTAAATTATGTAAAACTATTTCCAAACCAACATACTCTTGTAAGTCTGATGATGGTATTGATAAGTATCGAAACATGTGTAGCCATATATACTTATATAGATTACTAAATAAGTTCAGAAGACTTGATCATATTTAGAAATTATAGTGAATTCTTTCAAAGTATAAACATAAACACTTGAAGTTAACCATGTCAGTACTAAGGGTACATTTTTCCCATTCGTTATCTGATTTTAATATATTTTCTGTCGTCCGCCGTACTTGTGCGGGCCACTTCCCCTTCCAATTTGCGCCCCCACGGCGCAGGTGCTGCGGGGAGTGTTATTTACGCCACTGGTTTTTACTTTATAGAAGTTATAACAAAACAAAGATTACAAAACCAATTTAACTTTGAAACTGCAAAACAGAATTCTTTGAAATCTTCGACACATTTTAAGGTTATCGTAGGCATAATAAATCGTTAATCAAATTTTTTTTTGTATCCTCCTCCAAAAAAATTTTATGCAGTTATATACTCCTCTGTGATTTATGAATCCATGTCGACGCTTTATCCTAGACATTTAGATTTTTTGGAAAAAAATCGAAATTGGATAACAACATTTAGAATAATTTAATCTTGAAATTGCAAAACCGCATGCTCTGAAAACTTGCAAATGTTTTAAGGCTACAGGAAACATGATAAATTGTGAATAAAAATGTATTCGTTTATAATACAATAAACGTTCTTTAAATTTTATAACATTTTGCCTTGGCATCCAGATTTTTGGGAAAAAAATCAAAATTATGTGGGTAACCAATAATTTTCAATAATCAAATTTCATTTTCTTTTAGCCGCTGCTGCTTGTAATCTGAACGTGTTAATAATAGAATTCTTTCAAAGTATATACAAGTATAAACAGTCAAAGTGTCAAAGTTAAGCAAGTATCGATAAATTGATAATGTGTAGGTACATTTTTTCCCGTTATCTGCTTTAAACATATTTCATATTGTTCACAACTGCGTGGACTGCGCCCCCTTGGAATTCTGGGCTAAGGAGGTGTTAATTGGACCACTGGTTCTTACTCTATAGAGGTTAGCACAAAACCTGTTTATACCAGGTGAATTAACTATTTAATTCGAATCTAAGTCTAATGCGCAATTAACGAACGAATCTGAGAAATTAGCTGATTAAACGTATTTGTAAACCTAAGCTTTTGTTTTATCCTGAAAAATATCAAACTTTTTTAATCAATTCAATAGTCATCATAAAACAGTACACCGGATTTATGGTAGGTGAATTAAATATTTCGTCCGATTTAAAATTTAATATGCGATTACTCAGTGAATTCGTCATTTGATTGGTTGAGTCTGATCACGTGATCGATTAACTGCGCGATTAAACTAATGAAGCGATTAATTGCTTCTATAAACCAAGTCTTTGTGTTTTAATTATTTTGATATGTTACATTATGTCGTATTGCTTTATTATTTTACGACACGCGAAGCTATTTATTCTGTAGAAATGAAAAAGCATATTTATCGTATATTTATGTTTCAGACAGGCCAATAAACATAGTTTCCGCCTTAAAAATTAAAGTCACAGTTCAGGTTTTGTTTCATTAATTTAATGATATTTTTGGATACAGTAAAATTTTCAACGTATCGAGATACGATTTACATAGTTTTTGTTTAAAATTTTAAAGTACCTGGTTCAGTATCTCCGCAAATTGAATGTAATAAAATTACCAACAAATGATAGGTCGACGAAAGAGTAAATCTGCATTTGCGTAATCTGCAAACTATGAAACATCGAGCAAACATACAATTATGGTCATCAAAATTATATTTGCGTGGAAAGAACATCAATAAATTTTAATATATAATATATAATTCTGAAATATGAAACTGAAACGTTTTGGACAATAAAATTTGCTTGTTGTATGTAGTTTATATCGTGGATATCAATGAAATACATTATATGTATAAGTTAAAATAAATTTCTTATAAGCTATTACACCCTTTTAATTTTTGGTACGTTGTACCAAATGTTAATGGAAGCTTCCAAACTTATCAATTTTTGATACATTTTGTAATTGAAATATATTCACGAAATCAACAAGTAAGTATGACACAGCGAAATATAGAGCGAAAAGCAAAGCTCGCTTACAGTGCAATTTATTATTGCCTAGTGAGTGAGTTGATTATTATTATTCTTAATATAAAAAACAAAAACAATCAAATAGGTAGCGCTAAGAGATCCCGTCCAGCATCTTCTTAATACACAATGTCGATAAAAATAATTCGATTATTTGTACATCTACTTCTTTATTTATTAAATTGTCATTTTAATGTTATGTGTAGTCACGATGGACATAAAATCCAGCGGAAAGTTTTAATGGCAGTTCAATGTTATCCGATTGGGAGGCTAAGAACAGCTTTTTCGACTATCGGGTATCAAAGATTAAAGGAGACAGATGGAGAGTGGCAGCGGTTAACAGGGTTGGATGACGAACGCGCCACGTGTTTGGGATGTCGAAGGCCCACACGCCGTCAAGCTTTCCACTTCGGATCACCGCGAACACGGGTCCGAAAACTTTCTAACTACCCAGAACCAATATCTTCACTTCCCTATTTTTTATCACTAATTACCTTAATTATCTAACTTATTCTGTTTCATCAGAAGAGAGAAGTTTGACAGAGATAAACTGAAAGCAAAAGAGGACTTGTTCTTAATAATAGCAATAATGACATTAATATTTCGAAAAAATTACACCCAAGAAAAAAGACTTGATCTTGACAACACAGTTATTTTCACTTATTTTATTCCGTTATGATAATATGAGTCCTCTTGAATATGCAAATATAGATCACCATTTTGACAATACCATCTCACAATGTATGATGTCGTACGATTTTTGTCAGTTGATGTCAAAACCAACACTAATAAATTGTAACACTCAATTAATTACGTAATTTTTAGTTTTTTTCTGACTTATACACCTTGTAGTTTTGTCTCGTGCTTTTTGTTTTTATTTTATTGTCCTTTCTTTTCGTGCCGCCGGAGGTAAATAGCATAATAATACGTGCATAAAACTGTACATATGTAGAAAAAATTGTGCATATATATGCGCATATTTTGACAAATATTTGTGCATATAAATCCGCTCTTTAGTTATGAATATGTGGAAGTATATTTCTTCAAACATTTACTACGCATGTGTAACATGCGCTACTATTAGTAAAACATTTTGATGTGGAAATTAAAGCCAATTACCCAAAAACTGTCGCTTAACAATTTTAGTAACGACGTCCCATCAGCACTTCCGTAATTCCCGCACGATCCGCCGAAAAACGTTACACCATTCGAAAATAGCGACAGCTCCTATTTTTAATCCCCTTTGTTCCACTTCTCCGTCAGGTTAATTTACTCGTCATTACATTAAACTTTGATTTATTTACTTAAAACGCGTGAACGTTCCAGCTTCACACACAAGTTATTTTGCATAATTAAAAAAACCACGTTAATGGACTTTAAATGAACCGAATAAGTTGGCAACATGTCGAAGTAATTTTTTCTCAAATTCCACGAAAGTACTTTGTGGAACGAGCTTCAGCTGTTTGAACAAGATGAGTTGGATGGGAATGCGACGTACTTCAGGTTCTTCAATTTCAAGTACTTTTCTTAAATAAGTAAAGTGGCTGTCGCCGTTCAAAAACCTCATGCATAAAACACGATTACACATAGAGTGTAACTGAGGAGGGCACCTACGTGTAAGTTATTTATTGTAAGCTGGCTACCTACGATTTTTGCTTGGAGCTCTTGTAGGTATATTGTACGATTCACAGTGGGACGTCATATGGTACAAATGATATACGGTAGCGTCCACTTCGATGCCAATGGTTCGAGACGAACCCCCACACCATGAAGAAGGTGATAAAAAATAGTGACAAATTACGGATTGGTTTTTCCGATTTCAGATATTAGTATTATTAATTTTTTTTCTTAATTTTCAGTCTGAAAGTGGGCAGACACTTAAAAGTTTTTTGGCTAGCAAAAGCAAGTGCTCCTCTAAATTTTGTAATTTCGTTATTGAATAAAATTATGTATTATGTAAGATATCCTTATAATAAACAATAATTATTAAAAATCCGGTATCCTAAAATATTCACTCAAAAACAATGACAATATATATAATATTCTGCTACCGTTACAGAGCCAGATCCTGTTCCTGTTAATGTATTTCTTTTAAGGCTTTTAAGGCAGCGATACGTGTTCAATAAAAGTGTTTTGCCTGTATTGTCCAAAATTTACTTCTGGATACTCATAACGAAACTAGTCCTTTTTAACTAAACATCATAATGTAGTAACACATTGTTTAAATATTTTAGTGCAAAAATACACGTCTTTACGTTGTAGTAACTAGATAAATATTTGGTACAAAAAATTTGTAGAAATTACACTAATTAAGATGTCAGAGTAAGTCAATAAACACGCGTCCCTCAGTATCTCATTAATTATTACAGGAAGACAAAAGTCAATGACCAGAGATATTGCTTTTTGCGTTAAAATTATTTCCAACTGTACAAAGCCTTTTGCTTTTGAGGCGCATTGCTATACTATCATACATATTAAAAGATATAATTTCTATCTGAAAAAACTAAAATATCGATATTTGAAAATTATAATACATAATGAAAACATTTTTTACAAACACTCCGCATAAGAAAACGTATTCTCATTTTCACTATTTTATCTTATCAATTACTAGCCCCGCCCACCCACCCTCTATTTTCTTGTAGGAAAGTTATGTGCCAAAATCTGTCTTATCTTTGCAAATATTAGCCCCGTCTACACACCCCCTCTTCTCAGTCTAACGACTAATTTTATTTCTGTTCAGTATAAGATCATTCCATCCATTAAGAGCGGATAAAAACTAATAGAATCTAGGAAGTGAAAAAAGTAAAAAAAGCGCTAATTGTAACTTATTTTTGGTCGAATATGTCAAAATCAGTCTTATCTTATCAAATAGTAGTCCCGCCCACCCACTCTCTATTTTCTTGTAGGATATGGCATTTGCCAAAATCTGTTTTATCTTGCAAATATTTCCTCTTTACAAAATGTTCTACTTAATACAGATTTTAAAAATAACCCTACTGTGGTTTTTTTTTGTGGACCCTTCCATTGCCAAAAAATTTCAGGAAAATTGAAATAACGTGGCAACGTCGCAACGATCTTTCAAAAGTAAACTGTGGTTGTAAATGTTAAGAAAAGGTCAATCAAAATATGTAAATATACATAGGATGTTTATTAAACAAAAAACAAGTTATGTGTTACGCCTTTAAACTAGAACATTCAGCATATTTAATAGTATATTGTTTTGTTAGGAGCAAAAATGAGACAATTAGGTACAGTTGAGCCACGAAAAGTCCTTTTTCTTCGAATAAAACATGTTATTTTTTCTTGTGAACGTGAAGCTGGATCCAATTTATTGGATATAAAAATGTTGCACTATAAAAAAATGTGAGAAAAATCAATCAAAGGTGATTCTTAAAGCCCTAATATGATGACTAACGTGTTCTAAGGTCTAAAAAATTCAAAGACACTTTTGATCATGATCACAAACTAAAGAGGTAGGTAGCCAAACCTTATTTTTTCTGCCGCTGATGAGCGGAGTCACTGTTATATTCTATAACCTTGTGATTTTTTTTGTCTTTCAGTTTCCATACAATTTTTCATTTTGATGTGAAAATAGATCAGTGGCAAATTTATTCACCGAAAGGCCGTTTCTTCTTGTTTAATATTCCAATTCCAGCTACTTAAAACATCCCTTATCTTAAATGCCACCGTAAAAATTTGTAAAAGACAACTTCTAGCACAACTGATCAAAATACCTTTGATTCTATCACGTAAGTCCCACAAACGTGTACATTTCACTTTCATTTGGCTAATAAAGAAATATTTGTGTTAAATTCGTCTGATGTTTCTATTCTCTGGCGTTTATGTAGTTTAAAAATTGAGGTTTAGTCCAATTTTACAATGTTAACCTTACTTTTTTCAAATATTTTATAATTACAGATGGCATGATAAAAACAACCACTAAGAAGTTTATTATTATTAAATTTCGAGGTAATTAATAAAAGCATGTCAAACCTCTAAGGTGATATAAGTGACAATATAAAACCGACTGAGTTGTGAAAACTGGCATTTGACAATTGTCTGTGATTGACATTGGCGGCATAAAACATAGACAGTAAGAACATCAATATCAGTACATAAGTCGGCTAGGCTTAAATTTCATTGGTTGATTCAGCGGCAGCAAAAAAGTTTTGCAGCCTAGGCAGATTTTTTTTTCCGCCAAGGCAGTGAAGTGGGACTTTGTGTCAGTATTTCTGACGTTTTAAGAAAAAAATAATTTTAGAGTATAGTGCTTAAAGAACAGTACAACTTACAACTAACAGTTAATGAGATATCAAGAACACCGCACTTGGTGACTCACCCTATGTATTCAGTAATTTCAGAAAATTTACACCACATTTCCATCGTATTAATAATGCCTTGCTGAAATATTTCACTTTGTTTACTTCGTTAATATTAGCAAAAAAACAAAGCTATTGGAAACTTGAATGAAGTACCTATACATCAGTTCCGCTCTCCAAACATATGTATTTAAAGTTTCTTGATATCATCAACAAATTTATTTAAAATTTCTATTAAAAGTAATTATTATGTGTTCTCCAGAATCGCGTATTAACAGTTTAGTTTCTAGTTTCCACAATCTCCAGTTTGAATTAGAGTTTCACAATGTTTTCACATTGTTTTCCTTTGTCTTCACCTGCGTGAACCATCCACTCTATGCGATAGTCATAATAATAACCTCAAACATTATATTATACATAATACCACTTCAAATAATAAACTTTAAACTTTACAATACACAATACCAAGTTCCAACTAAAGTATCTTATACTGATGAATCAATAAAAACACGATCATAAACAGCCATGGATTTTTGGAAGTTTGTTTTTAATCATTGTATCTACTTTAGACTATAACTTTCAAATTATCGGCAGTCTGACAAGACGAAAATTCTATCAAAGACAAAAGAAAGGTTAATATTTCTTCAAATGTTTTTCACACAAATCTAACATTCATTTTCCAGTAAATACGTCAAACGATATTATGATCTCACTCTGATCACAAATTATTGACTACAATTTCTACAAACCAAAAGCTATCAAATGCAACAAAAATTGATTTAAAGTTTAGTAATCCAACTTAAAAATGTTTTTTAATTTTTCGTTGCGGAAACTTCCAGAGGTTCCAAAATACTGTTACGAAAGAAACCCATACGCCGTTCTGGTGCGACGCCTATGGGTTCTAGTATGTACGGCGCTGATGGGTGACTCATCGTTGGTGACGGTGCTCGGGCGGCGTTCGCTAAAGAAAAGCCTGGAAGCGGAAGTCGCGATGGGTATTCCAGAAGGACCTCGACTGCGGAACTTCTAGAAGCCACCTTCGGGAACGAGATTATTCGGTCAACGAATCGAGTCCAGCGAGTGTTGAGAAAATCCAGACAAGTTGCGCCGGAATCATTTTGTACATAATTGTTGTGTAATTTGTCGTGTAAATTTAAGTTACTAAGAAATAAAATATTCGTGTTTAATCCACGCCGATTTTAAATACCCGTACAACGTAACAATACTATGACTAAGCCCTAAATCGATTATTAAAAAAAGTCTAAAGTTATTTAGACATAACTTCCCTCGCCCCTGAAGTACATTCGGACAAATACAGCGTCTTCAAATAATAAAAAAAAAAATTCTGTAACAGCCCCTAGAAATTAAAAAAAGTTATGTGTAGATTGTTAAAGTATATAAATCCCAGTAGCACAAGCACTACAGAAGGTACCAACACCGTCAATAGCAAATATAGGTATTAATGTAAAGCAGATAACCAAGGAGAAAAATATATTATCAATACATGTTTAACTTTGATTGTTTATGCTGATACATCGAAAGAATGCGGCGATTAAGCCCCTAGCAATCTGCCTCGTCAAAGCAGAGAAGGCGACTAAAATTATTAATTAAATTACAATCGTGCAAAACAGTCTAACATTCTAAATATTATTTTGGGTAAGTACAGAGAAGCTCCACCCTTAAAGAATTCAAGACCCAACCAGAAAAGAGGGTCAATTCTGTAAAAATTTGTCAAATTTAAAGGGTGTTTAATTGCAAATTTCCATAGCAACGAGTTAAATTCGTAAATCTGATTGGCTGTTTACATTTTAATAACCTTTAACAGGTTTGATTCAGAATTGCCCATATGGAGTTTCAGAACCATCGTTGGTATTTCATACCATTTTTTTTATGTTAAACATAGTTATCGGTTTTGACAAATTGAAATGAATGACGTTTATTTCGTTTAACGCTTAACATAAATAAAATTAACTTAAAAAACTTAAAGCATATATCAAACACTGCTGTGAAATTTTATTGTTGGTTGCGTTTTGAATTTTTCAGGCGTGGAGCTTCCCATAAATAACCCTGGGTATTCTCAAATTACTGAAAAAAAAAAATTGTGACCTATACTATGATTACTGAACCAGAGACTTGCGCATTAGCAAACTCCCCATACGTCAGTCCTCTTGTCTTGTACTAGAATAAAATGTAATGAAATAATTTCGATTTTTTTATGAAAATCTAGACGCCTAGTGTAAAAAATCAAGACGGGTTCATCAACCACAAATATATGAGTAAATTATTCTATAAAATGCAGATAGCGTTTACTAAAAAAAATATGAGGAGGTGCCGCCATCAAATTTTTGGTGGAGGTGATAAGACAAATTTAAGTTAACGTTTTACCATCTCCACGTTGTTCCTAAAACACAGATAAAATTTAACAGCAATCGGCCTGGTAATTTCGTAAATCTGTCTAATTAAAAATTGACACAAACGGAAACCGAAAACCTATTTTTTCGTACTCTAGGGGTCATGAAACATCAAAAAACATGGATGGACACTATTACAACACTTCCTTAGCTCACGTTTGGGAAGCAATAATAATTCTTGCCCCACAGCCATACAAATATTAGTAATATGCTAATCTGACCAAAACTCTTCAATATTTAAGTCTCTTTGTTGACTTTCAGATTTTTTTTATGATGAAAGAACCAAGCAAAATACAAAAAATATGTATGCTTGTAGCGATTCCTATTTGCTCATATATATTCAAATATTTCCACATTTACAAAATTGCTAATACATAAGTATCCCAGGTGTTTAAATTGGTCCAATTAACTCATAATATCACATTTAGAACTCGTTAATTTCCAGGAATAAAGGGAAAACAAATCGAGCTGAGGAAGATATTGTTGGTCTTAATTATCAAGTCTAACTAGGTTCTTAGGAAATTATACACATAATTTTAACTTTGCTAAAAGTTAAAAACTAAATCTTTAGTTTTCAGCCGGTTATCCATTAATAAAGGCGTTGACTGTAATAAATTTGTACAGAAAGATAGAATCGAGAGGAGTTAAACGGAATATAAATTTTTCAGTCCCAATAAAAGCAACAAAAGGTCTACAAATGAACCAAATCATTTGCATTCGTGATCAAGTCTTCTTACGACAAACGTAATATTTACTCTCTAAGACGTATCTACATATAAGTCCAAAAGTCACAATGGTAAACCGAAAATTGTATAACGCTGTAATCATTGCACTTTGTCTAAATAGTCTTTGTTCTGTAACTAGACTGTAAAAAAAAATCAATCTGCCCAAATAATATGGCAGTTTCTCAGTTACTTGAAAAATTTGTTGTCATTCGATTTGGGAGTACTTTATAATATTGATAGATCGATAATCGATTTTATTTTATTTTCACATTTCTATTACTGCTGACCAGTTCTAGAATATGTCTTAAAAGTTTGGAACATCTCTAAACTGTTAAAATATGTAGATTCTCTTACTTGGTTCATTGCAATAATGGTTTATACGCGGTTCCGAGGACATAATTTCATGTTAAAGAAAAAACGAATATATTGATCTGAATACCGACAAAAGTTCTTGATCGATAAGGCAGTGACGCGGTACTGAATATTAGATAATTAAATTTTTATAAAAGGTAGTCGATGATAATCTGTTTAACATAACGGAAAAACTTAGCATCTCTAACCATAAGTAATTTCCTGTCAAAATCTATTAATTAACATGAATAGCATAAAATTATTTTAAGCCAGGTTTATTATTTTTATACAAAAGATGACGATTGTTGATTGTTCATAATTTAATACAATTATAAAGATAATATTTTTAATAAACACACTTCTTTTCAGTAACAAAATACATCTTGAATTTATAAATATTTATAGAATAAAATTCACCATAATAAACTCAAGTAACCACCTACGTACATACTCGTACATCTAAACCGAATATTTTTGGTAATTTTCTTATTTCCGAAAAATTATATGGTTGTGGTTAAAAATATTGCTTAATCTTAAAAAATATTGTGGAAAGCTGTCCCTATTCTCAGAAAAATGCACGAACCGCCACTGACATCCATTCCCTCTTTCGTCAGAGCACCTCGCGAGCCTGCTAAGTAAAGTAAAATTAATCATGAAAGATTATTTTCAGTGGTGCATACAGAATGAAAAAGCGTCCACCACTAGTTTACAATCTTTATTTATGTGTGCATGAAGGTGTCTTCTACTTTATGCCGACCACCAGCATTGCCGTATCCATCATAATTTCTCGAAGAGAGATCGTGTTAGAGGCGGTCTCTCATCGCAATATTTTTCCGTAAACACCGATTTAATTAATTTGAACACGCAAAAATCGGTTTTAACGTTTAATTAATTTCGCGTCAAATAAAAACGAATACCTCCGGCGTCTAATTTACAAAATGTTCACTGAACACAATAAGTCTGCAACGGACCACGATGTGCACCGAATTAAGTAATGGAAATGGTCCGTCCATATCAGAAGAGTGAGTAACGCTGGTTATTCATCAAAAACAGACAGTCAAAATGAGCGGCCTTCATCACTCTATTTGATCCCTTCAGATGAATTTTTCCATCGCAAACAAAAAGGGGCATAAACAAGCGCGTTCGCTTGGAATGGCCTAACGCGATCACTTAGAAAAGTCAAAGAGCAAAAAATTAATTAATGAAGTGGGACTTGGTAGTGGCTGTTTATTGTATACTCTCTATGGATAATATACAGGGTGATTTCGAAATGTGTGCAATAAAAAAAGGGAAATAGCTCACAATAAGATTTATTGCACTGTGTAAAGTTCACGTTCCTAAGTTCCGCGAATTGTGGATCGAGCGCTTTTCAAATCGCGCGATTCCGTGTGTGCGAACATTTACACGCTCGTCAAGACGTACAATTTCAACGACGGTTTTCCATAAATATGTCGGCCTGTATGTAAATGACCGCTTAGTTGGAACCGCGGCATAGTACCTCGAGTTTTTAAACAATGTGTTGGAAGAGCATCTAGATGTGGAAGTGCCTCTAGATGAACGAGTTGGCAAGTGGTACTTGCATGATGAAGCACCACCACATTTTGCTAGGTCAGTAACTGAATGGTTAACTAACAATTTTCCCATCCAGTGGGTCTGTAGAAACGGCCGCGGCCTAGTAGCTTGGCCTCCGCGTTCAGCCCATCTCAATGCGTGTGATTTTTGTCTGTGGGGGTTGCATGAAACAGTTAGTTTATGAAAATCACAGTGTCCAGAAACCATAGAAGAGCTTCGACACGAGTGGAGATGGCTAGCCCTCACTTGGTAAAACTCCCGGAGCTTATTCACGTATCCTTGCAAAACATGTATTGCTAGTCAAGGAGAACATTTTCAACATTTATTGTAAAAAGGTAGTAGCATTCTAAATTGTTCTTATTTTTGGTCTAATAAATAATGTGGAATTGTTGTAGCAAGGAGCAAATATCCGTCAGAATAAAAAGTGGATCACCATGAAGTTTACCAAAAATCGATCCTTCTCAGGACCACCATTTGTTTCTATAACTAATAACAATCTTTCGCGTTGCCTTTAACGATGAATGAATACATCAATGAACGAAGGATAACCAGCAAAAAGTGGGTTTTACTTTTAATTGAAACTGAAAATGTTTACATCGTTTTTTTTTTTCACCTACTGTTTAAAAGGTGGATCAGTGGCATCGTATCGAGGGTGATGCAAGGAGGTTTTGCCCCATTCGACTTTTAATTTGTTGTTTCTATAATTCCACATTAGTACGGTACGTGATGCCATGGTTACAATTATTGTATATATTTCGGAATCACCCTGTACAAGAGTCCTAACGATACAGTGCTTCAAGATGGCGAACGGTGAAACGCACGTTAGTACAATGTTAGTATTGTGGATGAAAAAAGTGTTGTTTGTTGTGGGTCGAATAATTCATCAGCTACTACTGATACTGTCACTGATTGAACCACCCAGTATTCAGATAATTGCTGAACCAATTAAGTGGGATGAAGTAAGTCCTCACTTATTCAGGTACATAATTGATAGTAGAGATGCATTAATTGCATCCGCGAGAAATGAAATATCACTCTTAAATCAACAAATGGATATAATGAAAAAGAAGCTACAACCTTGTGAGATAATATCAAAACCGGAAAAAAGATTCATCCGAACAACGATGATAACCCGAAAACGGAACAGCTGATATCTAGACAAAAGGGAGATTCCAGAACTTCAAAATCGGTAAATCAGAACAATCTCGTCAAGAACAGCGGAAAATATAGATCGCAATAATAAGGAATGGATTATGTAAAAAAAAAGAAAAATAAATCGCGAGCCATAGTAGGCAGTTCCACTTCATCCACAGGTCTTCTAGAAGCCACTCCTAAAAAAGCCTATATACATATCTACAGATTGATGCCAGATATAAGTTTGGAGCAAATCATTGATCATATTAAACCCCAAGCACCGGAGGTTACGGTCCAAAAGCTAGATTCTAGGCATTCTAAAAACTACTCTTCATTCCAAGTGACTGTTAATTACGAAAATAGGGAATCAATAATGGACCCGGGTATCTGGCTAGATGGAACACGACTAAATAGGTCTTTTCATCTAAGACAGAAGATAAAACTATCGACTTAAGCAAATAGTATTAACTGCTAAATGTATTAGTGTTAAATATTCAGTCAATTAAATCAAAAATTTTAGAGTTAGAAGCATTTCTAATAGACAAAAATGTTTCACTACTGGGGATAAGGGAATACTGGTTGAATAATATAGAGGCAGAATGCTTACAACTGGGAGGCTTCTCAACGACATCATATTTTGCAAGAACCACTTCTCAACATGGAGGATCTTTAGTTTTGCAATACGAAGGAATAAGGTTAACACCTGTAGAATTGTGTAGGAAACTTTGTCCTGAAAATCATATTGAGATCTCTGGTATAAGTCTAACACATAGTGATATTTTCTTTATTAATATTTATTTACAATTATCGGGCGAATAGAACTGCTTTTTCACCAATCTTAGTATTCTACTTCATCGCATAAATGTGTTGAAAAATAATGTCTTAAGTGCGGGTGATTTTAATGTTACTTTTCTAACTTATCAGCCCAAGTCTGTGATTTTATGGCTTACTACAGTCTAATAAAGCTCGTACATTTTCCTACAAGAAAGTTAAACTGCCTAGATAATATTTTCACAAATATTAATACTAATTATTGCAAAACTAGCCCATTAGATTTATCATTATCAGATTACAGAGGAATTAAACATGAAAAGTCCATTTTAAAAAGTAATTCACCAAATAGTAGTACATAAGTATAACTTACGTCCCGCTTCTTTTCAGAAGTCGAGAGCTACTCGTCGGTTCCACAGTAATATGTTAACAACTAACAGTAATAAATATAATAACGTGTTATTTACTTTAAAAAAAGAAGAAATACCTGAAGAATATTCAAAGTCTACTAAATTCTTCGGTTTGCACATTGATCGTCAGTTAAATTGGAATGATCATGGGAAAGTAGTTGCGGATAAATTGTGTAAAAATATTTTTGTACTAAGAAACCTCTATAACCAAGTTCCCCTTGAAACTCTGGGAGTAGCCTATTTTGCCCTTATCCAAGCCCAGTTATCATATGGTCTATTGATCTGGGGTCACTCGAGCACAAGACATAAAATATTTGGTCTACAGCGTAAAGCTATTATATTTATAGGTGGTTTAAAATATCGTGGCGACTGTAAGGATCACTTCATAAGTTTTAAAATTATGACTTGCTTTATATCTTCCATTGTTTAATTTACATTAACTCTGAACTCACCGCTTATAAGACACACCGCGATGTTTATACTTATAATAAGCGTCATAAGTCGGCATAAGTTATCGAAGAAATGAGGTCCGAAATCTACAAGAAAAAGTATTTAGTTAAATTTCGAAAATCGTCGAAAATGGGTCGAAATTTGCATGAGGAAAATTTCATTTTTGAAAAAAGTTTCCTAAAAATTCTGAAAAAAATCAGGGATATATGTATATCCCGACGTGCTGATTCCAAAAATATAGCATGTTAATGGTAACCGAGCAATATTTTCGGAAAATTCGGTGTGAAATTCGAATTTTTCGAAATTTTTAAAAATTGCGATATTTCAACTGGACGAATCTGGAAAAATGATTTAAGTTATCGAAGAAGTGAAGCCAGAAGTAACTTCTGAGGCCCAAAATCTACAAGAAAATATATTTAGTTAAATTTCGAAAATCTTTGAGAATGGGTCGAAATTTGTATAATGGAGGTAACACATAACGGAAAATTTCATTTTTGAAAAATTCATCTAAAAATTCTGAAAAAATTCAGGGTATAAATCCCGTTGTGTTGATTTCAAAAAGTCACGGAGTAATATTTTTTTAGAATGTATCTATTATCCATTGTTGCTTAAGACTTCTTTAATTTTGTTTAATAAAATTAAGGTTTTTTTCTTGAGATTTGTTTTCAACTGTGTATGAAGTTGTTATTCAATTCCCTTTCAGATTTTTCGGAAAATCGCTGATCCGAACAAATCGTTAATCCGAATACACTTTTTTCCCAATTAATTCGGATTATCGAGGTTCTACTGTACATTATACGTGTAACGAAAACAACCAAATGTCACTCATGTTATGTGAAAAAGAGTATACTAGCTAGAATTTTATAATTTTTTTGTTTAGAACGAATTTCTGGGAGATAGGTAAATTCGCACAAAAATTCCCCCCCCCCCCAACGAAATCCTGTATCCGCGCCTGCGCCCATAGTGTAAACAGAATAGTGGAAGAAGTACGAAATCAATTACTATTGGTAAATTAATTGATTAATAATATGAAAATGGCTTTTGTTAAGGTTTTTTAAGAGTGCAAGTATATAAAGATACACTACCAGATGTACCATTGCCTCCTAAACCTGTTATTACACGATGGGGTACATGATTTGACGCAGCTTTATTTTATTTCAAATATTCCTGTGAGATGAAAGAAATTACGTCAAAATTTGATGATAGTTCATCTGCAGCAATCAAGGAAGCTAAAAAGATTTTAAGTAGACCTAAATTAAATCAGATTGTAAGCTTTATAAATAACAACTATGAGTTAATTGGTGTAACTTTAACAAAATTATAAAAAAGTACCCCTGAGTGAATCCGTACAGCTGATAGAAAATAAAAAAAAATCAATAAAGCACAACGTCCTATTGCTCAAACAATCTCAAAAAAATTAGACCAAGTACTTATTAGTAAAAATGGGGGTTTTACTAGACTAACTAACGTGGCAAAAGTTTTCAGATGAGGTAAATATAGACCCTCAATTGTGTCGTCCGTTAAATACGCCCCAATAACATCTGTCGATGTAGTGTATAACAATTTTAACTGATCGAAGTAAATTATAATAATATTTTTCAAGAGAGTAACTCGTTAGTTAATAAATTAGCTGGTTAATAGAGTAATAGAATACACCGACATAGTTAGTTTCAATTTGTAAAAGTGTAGTCCAAATATGTATTACCTAAGTTATAAGTGTTGTAAGAAATGTTATCATTATCATTATCCTTCCGGTACCGAAATTTTGAATTGTAGCTCTAAATGAGTTCTATCAGATTGTCCCCATTTGTTTTCAATAATAATAATAATGATTTATTATGCTCCATACAAATGTACCAACCCATGTTGGATACTATTGGGACACCCTGTATATATTTTATACTTGAAAATTTCGCATTTAAATAAAAGCCTTCTGGTCAAATGTTAAATATAAAAAACTGGTTTGCCTCCTTTGCTTTTGCAAAAACCGAAGCAACTTCATTATTTAGAATTTTCAAGAAGGAACAAAAAACTAATTAGTTAAAATCTTGGCCAACGTGTAGATTCTCCATTACCAGATCTCCATTCTCGGTGATCCAACAGGTAAATTTTGACGTTTTTCCAATAATCGAAGAGCCATAAATTTGCGGAACCTGTTGCGTTCGGCAAAATTTGCTTGTAAGTCATCACCTCGTTAAATATCGTCCAACTATAAAGAAATCGCCATATGGCAAGACCGCCAAACTGGTTCTTAACACACCTTATAATTTTTCTCCAGAAAACGGTAAGCATATGGACGGCTCGGAATCAGATTTGTGTAATTTAATCGCAGCCTCGTTAGGCTCTTACCTGTCATCGAAATGAAGGCAGACGATTTTTCTTGTTCACGAAAGAGGCTCAATTAAAATTCAGAAGCGCGATCAAATTTCGAGATAAGAGAGCTAGGTAATTGGAAGTAAATTAAGTAAATAGTCGAAACTAACCGCAAATTCTCGGCGCTGATCTGAAGATGCCGAAATAAGTTGTTGGAAGTAAATAGCCAGGCCTGCGATCAGTTTCAAACGGATTCGGCATTGAATATGTATTAATAGAAATTTATTGGGACGATTGCGGCCGGCTTTTAGACTGATAGGAGAGATTTATGCAGTCATTTGCCCAAAGGAGAATTAATTTATAAGCTTCGACGGACATTACACGACTAAGTGACCGTCATAGATTAGGTGATGGAAGGGTCGAATTATTGCTTCTTTCCCATGAAGTTTTACAGCACATTTAAGATATGAAAGCGCCAAGGGACGGTTCCCTGCAATTTATGTCGGTCGGTAAGGTAGAGGAAATCGCAAGAAGCCGAACTTAGAAGTGGATTTCCCATGTGCGGGTCCACCATGACATCAATTAAAATAAATTGATTAAAGTGCTGCGCTCGAGATCTTCTAAGCGTGGTGTTTTATTGTGTATCGAACTGTAAAGGATAAAATCTGATATCGCTGCATCTCCCCCATGACCTGTCATATGCCAATATCCAAGATTTTAATCTATTAATCAGAAAAGTTAATATCATAATACTTGGCTCGGACGGTCTTATTGTTCGGTTTATCATCACATGGTCCACCATGGGGAAAATATAATTTCAATTTGCTGAATAACTCTCTGTCGGCGATATGTTATTAGTCATTCGAATACTTTGGCTTTTTTCTCGTCTCCATCACTAGTGATCAGCCATATCATTGCCGAAACCACTGGTGCATAGGAAGCTTCCTTTATTTAACAAAGTGCCTTAACAAAGTGGGGGAGTGAATGATTGACAGCTTGTCATGAGGGTCAAAATGGTAAACAATGTACAGATCGGAGGCATTCGGACTTTTTATTCTTCTGTGGACGTACCGGACGTTTCGGTCCAGTCGCACAAAACTCACCAATATCCTACAAAAATATGGTCCACAAAGCCCCCTTTTTTGTATCTTTTCCTAGTCTATATTTCTAGTGTTTAATAAAGTGAGAATTTAATTTCAATAGAAGCAACCGAAAAGCAACCTCTTCTGATTTAAAATTTTAATTTAATTTTGGCACTTGACACTTCAGAATATCTTATTTATATGCAGACGTGTTTTGATTGCAACGAATAAATCGGGAGGCCAAGTTATTTGCCTTTACAATGAGACGCGAATCTCTCAACTTATTTCCAATAAATAAATGACATATTTCTATTCAGCTCGATGCATTGACTTTGTGAAAACTAGAAGCCTGGCTTTGAAATTCCCTGTGGTGAATAACCAACACTCCTGACGCAATATGGATAATTCGCAAAGGAATAGTTTTATTATAACAGGCAAACTTAGCGGGATACTCTAACCAACTGAGCTAAGTAATCAGCAGTTGTTCGTATATTATTGTAAAATGTTGTTAGAAGATTTAGATTTTTTGCGAAAATCTGAACGCCTAGGTTACAAAATCAGGCGGATTCATAGACCACAGGTACAGGAGGAAGCACCTATTATACAAAAAATTAGTTGAAGATTATTCCCATTGGCGTCAATAAGATTTTCATATTTTTTCTGATTTGAATTTTTCAATTCTTCAATTTTTCATTTTTTTGTTTCAATTTTTTGAGTTTTCAAGCTTAAATACATATTTCAGTGTTTCAATTTACCAAATTTGAATATTTCAATTTTTAGATTTTCCAATTTTTAAATTTGAGTCCCTTTTCGATTTGCAATTTTTCATTTCATTTCTAATCTCTTTACTTTTTCAATTATTCGATGTTTTGAGGTTTCGATTTTATAATTTTTTCTATTTTCAATTTTATTTTTATTAATTCTTCGTTCGTTTTCGATTTAAAATTTTTTGAGTTTTCAGTTTTTAATGTTTAAATGTTTAGATTTTTTAATCCATTATTTATTAAAATTTTTGATTTGCATTTTCGGTTTCCGATTTTCCAAATAATGAATGTTTCAATTTTTAGTTTTGCAATTTTTCGAATTGCAATTTCACCAGTTTTCAGTTTTTAATTTTTCAGTTTTTAGATTTTTCACTTTTTCGTTTCTTCAATTTCTCGATTTGTATTTTTCGTTTCGTATTTTTGTTTTCTTTATTGTTTTCAATTTGTCTTCTTTTCAATGCGAAATTTTTCGGTTCTCAATTTTTGGAGTTTTCAACTTTTAGATTTTTTAATTTTTCGTTTTTTCAATTTTAGATTTCCAGTTTCTCAATTTTTCAATTTTTTGTTTCTTAATTTTTGATCTGCAATTTTTCTATAATTTTTACAATTCTTCACGTTTTCAATTTCACGATTTTAGATTTTTTCCTTTTACAGTTATTAGATTATCAACTTTTTCATTTATTCAGTGTTTCAATTTGGCCGATTCTATAATTTTTCAATTTTACAATTTTACAATAGATTTTTTCGATTTTTAAGTTTCCGGATTTTTAGTTTTTCAAGTAAATTTTTTCGTTTCCTCAGTTCTTCACCTTGCAATTTTTCAATTTGCCACTTTTTAGATTTTGCATTTGCCAGTTTTTTGATTTTTTGTTTTACGATTTTTGCACTTTTCAAAAATCAAAAAATCAAAATAAAAAAAAATAAAAAATTAAAAAACGAGAAAGCATAAAAAGAAAACTTTGAAAAATCTTTTTACTTTATTTTTTCAGTTTTTCAATGTCCTGATTTTATAATTTTTTTGTTTTTTTCGATGCAAAAGTTAAAAATTTTTGGATTTTTCAATTTTTCGATTCGTAGTTTTTCAGTTCTAAATTTTTCATCTTCTAGATTTTTCAATTTTTCGTTTTTTCAATTTTAGATTCTTCAGGTTCTTCATTTTTACTTCCCGAGCGTAAGCAAAGGAAGTATTGTAATCGAGTCCGTCGGCCGACTCTCTACTTTTACGTTTTCTCGATCTTTCATGACCCCTAGAAGACGAAGAAATAGGTCTCCCATTTCCGTCTGTCTGTCCGTCTGTCCGTCTGTCCGTCTGTCCGTCTGTCCGTCCGTCTGTCCGTCTGCCGTCCCGGATTTTTATTAGACAGATAATCTCCGAAAGTACTCGACCGATTGTTGTGAAATTTTGTACTTATATTAAGAATATCATGTAGATGGTAAAACGCTAACCAAAATTTGTCTAATCATCCCCACCACTAATGCGATGACGTCACTTCAAAATTGTACATAGTAAATGGGTTTTCAATTGTATAAAATAACATAGTCCTACACATGTAGTTTACAACTCTGAATCGACTTTTCACCCGAAACGTCCAGATTTTTGGAAAAAAAATCAAAATTATAAAACAATATTTTGAAATTTAATTTTTAATCTGCTAACCAGAATGCTTTGAAATGTTGCAGATGTTTTAAGCCTATAAAGAGCATCATAAATCTTTAGTCAAAAAATATTTGCTTATCCCCTCCAAAAACTTGATGACGTCAGCTCAAAAGTTTGTGGAATAAATCATATCTAAAATGTACAAAATATGATGAGTCTGTACTTGTGATCTATCACTCCATTCATATTTTTTGGATTTGCATATACAGGGTGACTCAAAAAAATTAATGAATGCGTAAATATATTTTATTGATTTAATCAGGAACTACAAAACGGAATGCTCTGACATCTTGCAGATGCTTTAAGGTTATAAAGAGCATAATAAATGTTTAGTCAAAATATATTTGCTTATCCCCTCCAAAAACTTGATGACGTCAGCTCCAAAATTTGCCGAATAAATCATATCTAAAATGTACAAAATATGATCAGTCTGTACTTGTGATCTATCACTCCATTCATATTTTTTGGATTTGCATATACAGGGTGATTCAAGAAAATAAATGAAAGCGTAAATTTATTTTACTGATTTACTCAGGAACTACAAAACCGAATGCTTCGAAATCTTGAAGATATTTTAAAATTATCATAAGCATGGTAAATTTTTGCTCAAAACGTATTTGGTCGTCCCCCCTAAAAAATTTATGATGTCACCACAAAATTTTGCTGAATAAATCCTATCTAAAATGTACAAAATATGGTGAGTCTCTTCTTGTGATTTATCATTCCATTCAAATTTTTTCGATTTGCATATACAGGGTGACTCAAAAAAATTAATGAATGCGCAAATTTATTTTATTGATTTAATCAGGAACTACAAAACCGAATGCTTTGAAATCTTGCAGATGTTGTAAGGTTATAAAGAGCATAATAAATTTTTAGTCAAAATATATTTGGTTATCTTCTACAAAAAACTGATGACGTCAGCTCAAAAGTTTGCCGAATAAATCGTATCTAAAATGTACAAAATATGATGAGTCTGTACTTGTGATTTATCATTCCATTCATATTTTTGGATTTGCATATGCAGGGTGACTCAAAAAAATTAATGAAGGCGTGAATTTATTTTATCGATTTAATCAGGAATTACAAAACCGAATGCTTTGAAATCTTGGGAATATTTTAAAGTTATTATAAGCATGGTAAACTTTTGTTCAACATATATTTGTTCATCCCTCCTAAAAAAATTGATGACGTCACCCTTAAATTTTGCTGAATAAATCCTATCTAAAATGCAAAAAATATGATGAGTTTGTACTTGTGATTTATCATTCCATTCATATTTTTTAGATTTTCTTAAGAGGTGGTTCAAAAAAATTAATGAAGTCAATTTATTTTATTGATTAAATTAAAGGCAACACTTATTATTAGTATTACACCCCAACCAACCCAATTTGGTAGACACAAAATTTGTTAAAGGAAAAACTCGGTTGAAACATAAGAGTAGCACGCTTATTTACATCGACTTTAACATTACAGACCTGCATTTGTTTTATGCGGTCACTTGGTTCCGCGAATGCGAAATAGACATGTTTATAATCAACCAATTGTGAATTTCACCGTCAACAATTAAAATAAAACGCAATGTTTTATATAATAAGCGGAAGTCGAAGCAATAAAACCGATGGTCGTTTTGTTTACAGTTTCTCTGTTTGGCTCTCACGTATGCTGTTACGCTTGTCATCTTAAATTAAGAATGTTTATACATAAACGATTTTCAGTTGCCCCTCATATTACTAGACAGCGGATTTCTGTCGGGCTACGTCACGATTATAGGGGGGGACGTGCTGGATTCCATAAATATAATTAACGATTTATTAATCAAACGGCTAAGTAAATGAGAACGGGAATTAACAGCAGAGTGCAACGAAACAACGTTATTCTAATCTCAAATAAACGAAGTGCAGTCCGCAACGGCAATGAATTCGCATCCCGTGCGAGCCGTACCGAGTTTGGCCTTGCCTAGCCCGACAGAAATCCGCTCTCTAGATATTACACACCGGCGCCGTATACGTGAGTAAATTGTTTCGTTATTTTATTGATTATAAGAAATCAATATTCAAAACGACCCAATTCATTTTCCCGAAAATTTGGGAACACAATAATTTTATTCTTAGTATTACACTACATCTATCCCAACTGATATACGTGTCCTTGCAAAAATGTTGATGACGTCATCACAATTTTTTTTTAAATTCCCACTACAAAAATGCAATGAGAAAAAAAAACATAATAGGCATGCAGTCGTCAAGTTTCCGACAGCGAGGGAAGTACTGTCTAAACTCTTTAGACCAATTTTTTAATTTTCTGTTCCTTCAATTTCTGATTTGCAATTTTTCAATTTTTCATTTAAAATATGATCATGATACCTAATAATTTAAAAAAAAATTTCACTTTTTCCATTTTACGATTATAGAATTTTTCCATGTTTCAAATATTGGATTTTAAAGTTTTACTTTACTCGATTTTCAATTTTTCCATTTTTAATTGTTTATTTTCTCGTTATTTAAATTCTCAATTTTTCGATCTTTCAATGGTGCAGTTATTTGACTTTACAATTTTGACGATTCTATCATTTTTCGATTTCAGTGTTCCATTTCTTAGATTCGATTAATTCTTTCTTCTATCTAATTTTTCGTTTCAATAATTTTTTACGATTTTTAAGTTTCTCCATTTTTTCGTTTCTTCAGTTCGTCGATTTGCAATTTTTCTATTTTCCAATTTTTCAATATTTATTTTTCCGATTTTCCAGTTTTTCGATTTTCCAACATTCCGATTAAAAAAAAATGGAAAAATTGCAAAATTATCAAATTGAAAAACCAAAAAGTATAAAATGAAAACCTTCAAAAATCTAAAAAAATTGAAAATTTGAAAGATTAAAAATTGAAAAACTTGAAAATCGAAAAACTGCAAATCGAAAAATCGAAATACGTATTGTAAAATCGTTATATTGAAAATTAAATAAATCGGAAAATCGGATAATTGCGTAATCCAAAAATTGCAAAATTGGGAAATTTAAAAATTGGAAAATCGGGGAAAGGAAAAATCAGCAATTAAAAATTTGAAGAACTGAATAAACGAAAAATTAGAAAATCGAAAGAGACATCGAAAAAGTAAAGGAAATTGGAAAAACGAAAAATTTTGATATAAAATCAAGAAAATGAAAATTAAAAAATTGGGTAAAAGAAAAATAAAAATCAAGAAATTGTGATGACATCTTCAATATTTTTGCACAGAGACGTATATCAGTTTGGATAGATGTAGTGTATTAATAATAACAGTACTGTATTCCCAAATTTTCAAGAAAATGCAGTGAGTCGTTCTTGATTTAATCAGTACAATAAACTGCTTTATTCTTTTTTTTTTAGTCACCTGTATAACTAATTATAAAAAATATGAGGGAATTGATAAACCACAAATATCCAATCATAATATTTTGCATATTTTAGAGAGGATTTATTCGGCAAAATTTTGAGGTGACGTCAATTTTTTTGTTTTGCAAGTTTTCAGAGCATTACAAAATGTTACACAATTTTAATATTTTTTTTACAAAAATCTGGATGTATAGGGTGAAAATTAAAAATGGATTAATACAGCATAAATGCAGTTGAAAATTTTGGAAATGACGTCATCAAATTGTTGGTGGGGATTATTAGCCAATCTTTAGTTAGCAGCGTTCTATCATCTACATGATATTCCTAATATACATAGAAAATTTGACAACAATCGGTCCAGTATAGTCTCAGAGATCATTTGTCTAATAAAAATCCGGACAGACGGCAGACAGATAGGCGGAAACGGGATGCTTAGCTTACGGTCGGGAAGTAACAACAAAAATTTATCAACCACAGTTTGCAATAATCAAGTCACACCTGAATTGGAAAACGTCATTTTACGAACACAAACTCGGTGTAAACACTAGAACTTTTTTATGGGAGATTTTTTGGCGCCATGAAACGAGAATGGTATCAAATAACGAAAGGAAATATCAGAAACAAATGCTAATAAAGCTTAAACGACTTACCTAACACGGAATAATCTAATCAGTTCTAATCAAAGGTAAGTAACATGAGAATTTAGATTACAAAAAGACATGTAAATACGCTGCGTAACTTACACCGTCAATAATATTAATTAATTACCGGCTCGATCTACAGCGTGAAATAAGCATCGATTTAAAAGCATTAAAAGCTTACATCAAGTTATAAATTCTTCCAGTAAACACACTCGATCTAACGAGAGTCGGAACTTTTTGTGACATTTTCCCTTGTTAGGTCCAATCCTCTTTCGCGTATCTCTTTCACTTAAGCTTCTTCCTAATCTTAAATGGCCATTGTCGTCCGAGGTAGTACCAAATACCACGTACTTTTTATCTTAATCATTTATAATTCGGATGTTTGCGTGTCATTCTTAATGCGGTCGAAGCCAAGCATTCCATTTGAGGATCCCTTGACGACTGTTAATGTCTTCAACGTGCCACTGTAAGCCGGTCGCTATCAATTGAAGAGATTAGTGCGGCTCGAACTAGTGTACCTAAGTGCGAATACCTGTTAATTACAGACAGTTTAGATACGGCACGGCACAAATAGTTTACTTGTAAACAAACCGATATCTTATCCTAATTGTGCTACCAGAAGCTGAAGGTATAAATGCCGGTGGTTAAGCAGATAAGTCAATTAATTACATTAGCTTTATCTGACAGATGGTGCCGTTTCCTCTTTATGTCAGTGCCACGTTTTACTCTTGTTTGCGTCCGTCAAGGCGGCGGCCACATATGTAGCTGTATCGAAAAAGAGGGAAAAATCTAACCGGAAATACAGTTACGAAAATAAACAAGCTCATTTTTTTAATATAATATATCAGTCTACATTGTTTGATAAATTCATGCGGGAAGCATAGTCACAGACATAATTTTCATACAACATACATAATATATTGTCCCCATGAAAGTATTTTATTGTTAACTCATTGTTAAAATGTCTAGGATTAGTGAAAATTTAGACAGAACGTGTATCAAAAGTTCTCGTTGTCTCTTTAAATATGCCTCCTTTTTTTTCTTTAAAATTATTATCTGTTAGTTGTGTTGTAGAAACAAATAGAGATTCTTTTGTTATTCTGGTATTTTTTTAATTTGTTGTTTTTGTTGTAGAGTACAATAATTTGTTTAATATACTACTACGAAGCAATCTATTTTCAAACAAGTTAGAAAATCATATAAGACACAGAAAAAAAATTATAGAAATGTCCACGTCTTTCGACTACTATATAGGCATCTTCTCGGACAGAAAATATTAAACCTAACAAATGACCACGTTTCTATTTATTTATACTCTATCACTTTCCAAAAAGCCAAAGGGAGGAAGTTTCACTAATCCTGTGGTTATTCTCAATTTGGTTATTTACAATTATTAATTTCTAATAACTTACCAACTATACTCTGGGCCCTACTTTATCTTCATGTTGGCGAGAAGACTTTACAGATGTATTTGAATAGGTATAGTCCACAGTGCGATCAATCAAGGTTTAAAACTGTGTTTACAGCTATCTGGATCGAATAAGAGGTCCATACCGGGCTAATGAACCAATAATAATAAAGTCATTCACTCTTGCGAAACAAAAATGGTGTTTATATCAGACCGATAAGAGTAATAAGGATGTTATTTTGAACCGAAAAGATTAATTAAAATACGTTGACTACCTGGTAGCTAATGGTCCATATCTTCAATTGGCGGAAAACCGTTACCTAAAATGGAAATATGTAAAACGTCGATTTCAAATCCTGTAAACCTTGTCATCCTTGAATACAGACGTATATAAAAACATCTAGTAGCTTAACCACTAATGAACAAAGGTTTGACTAAAAAGTAAAAAAATTGTTTGGCAGTTTCAGAAACATTATTCTCTCTTGAAGAACTGTTGGTTCAAGACGGCTCACCAAAGAATATATATATACATAATAAAACAATTTTCAATTCAATGAACAATTTTTCCAGCAACATGAAGGAACGATGAGTGGCCCTTTGCCCTCCTCCTTCGTAAGCCGATTTGAAAGGGGTTTCCAAGAAAGACTTCAATAATATTTTTCAGAGAATGCAGGACATTTTTGCTGTTTTCAACATAAATAAATGATGTTTTCAGAATTTGAATCCAGAGAGCTTCAAATTATCAAAATCACATAACAGAAAAAAATGTTGAAGCACAGGTAAAAGAAAGGTGAAAAAGACTTGAACATTATTTCTCTCTTGTACAAAATCTAACTTAACATTTTATTTGTTCGGTACTTAGATAATAAAAATAATAATGTCATGTTATTATTTATTCCTACGTTGTTTTTTTTTTGGTGGACGAGGTAACCGTGGATTTTATCTTTTTCACTTTTATACCCATATTATTTTTTCATAGTTTTTCATTTAATACATTTCTATTATTTCTTAATTTTCTTTCCGCACTTGTCAGGAGAACCATGACGTTTTAATTATCTATTTTTCAAGGTTAAAGTATCCGTTCTTTGTTTAGCTCATTTATTGAATCTTAATTTGGAATTCTATTGTATTCAGTGTCCTGTATCCTTATTTTTGTCCACATATTTCTGTTCCCATGTGTGTTAATTCCTAGAAATATTTTTATTCTGCTAACATCTTTCCACTCTTGTTTTCTATGTTTTTTATTGTGTATGTTTTCTTTTCAACGCAATAATATCTATTCAAAATTTGGCACCAAACTAATTAAAAATTAAGTCACGTGTCAAACGAGTAATGAACCAACTGCGTGCTAGTAAGCAGTTAAAAATGTTTGACGTATCAAAAATTGTCAAAGTTTTCAAAACCATACGTTTAAAATGTTCGCAGTTAATTTTAGGTCCCTTGGACCTGGTTTATAGAAACCGAAGTTAAAGTTAATTCGCGATTAACTTTTAATTGAGGTTCGTTGCTAGGCGACGTGCAGGTTTTAACCAATCACGAGCTCCCATTCCACATTTTAATCCAGTGTTAGATTAATCGAGGATTAAATATTTAACTCGCGCTTCTATAAACCGGCCCTTAGTGTTTTATTTTCGGATAAATTTAAAGGAATCTGGTATTTTGTTGCTGGATGAAAATCTTTTGAGCTTTTAGTGTTGTACTTTTTACGAACCTGAAAAAGTCTTGAGTGTCGCACGAACCCCTGAAAACCTTTTTTTTATTATTTCAAACAATTTTGGGGGACTTTGGTGTTCTATTTTTGGAAAATTTTGACCTAACCTGTTTCTGACTTAATTTTGGAACCCAGTTTTTTTTTTTAAATTTTAAACAATCTTCAAGTTCTAGATATTCCTGTTTGGAAAGAATTTGAAAGTGCTTTGAAGCCTGTAGCGTATTTTCTTATAATAATTTATTAATTAAATTTCTTAAAAGGAAAAAAGGAGGAATTTTATAGCCAACTAGAGATAGAATATGAGCGGATCCCAAAATATGATGCGAAAGTAGTCTTAGGGGACGCGAATGCGCAGATTGGTAAAGAGCCAATGTACAGATCGACAATAGGTAATTTTAGCAAGCACCAAGTGAGTAATTAAAATGGGAAGTTATTAATTTCATTTGCAAGAAGTAGAAACATGAAGGTGAAAAGTACTTTTTTTCAGCGTAAAGAAATTTATAAAGGTACTTGGAGAAGTCCAGATGGTAGAGTAGTAAATCAAATAGACCATGTTTTAATGGATAGTAGGAACGAGAGATGCATTACAAATGTAAGAACATACAGAGGGCCGGATACAAACTCAGACCACTATTTGGTGGGTATTAAAATAATACAGAACATACCATATAGTGCCAAAAAAGTAACATTTAAACAACGACGATACAACATGTCAAGTTGGGTACAAAACGACTAGGAAAATAGGAAGTATAGGGTGAAATTGGAAGAACAGCTGGCAAGAACGATGGGAGGAAATGGAAGCGCAGTAGAAACTAGATGGCAAAGCATTAAGGAAGCAATTAAAGAAGCGGAAAGACAAATCCCACAAGAAGGACTGATAAAGAAAGCGACTTGGTTTGACGAGGAATGTAGGAAGGAAATGCAAAAAAGAGCGCAGCTAGTTTATTGACATTGGGAAACGCATATAATACGGAGGTAGTGGAGAAATATAAACAGCAAAGGAAGAAGTGTAAGATGTTATGCAGAACCAAAAAGAGAATTTATGAAGAGAGACGCTTGCGTAATTTAGAAGACAGGTATAAAAATAAAGAATTACGGAACTTTTACCAGGAGGTGAAAAATGTAAGGGGCACACGAAAACAACGTTTGATATTTGGCAAAGATAGTGAAGGACATTGGATTGGGGATGAACAAAAGTTAATGGAAGGGTGGGCGAATTATTTTGAGAAGCTACTTAATGGTGACAACGACAGAGTTACGATGGTGGAGAGGGAAGAAGAATATGGGGAAGTGGAAGGAAAAGAACTAGAAAGAGAGGAGGTAATGGAAGTTATACGGAGGTTAAAAAATAATAAGAGCAGTGGGGAAAACATGATTTTGGCAGAGCTCATTAAATATGGCGGAAGAGTAATTTATGAAGAAATATATCAGCTGGTAGCAGTAGTATGGGACAAAGAGTAAATGCCAAGCGAATGGTCAAAGGGAATTATAACCCCAATACATAAAAAGGGATCAAAGTCAGAATATGAAAACTATAGAGGCATATCGTTGTTAAGTGTGGTCTACAAAATAATAGCGACGTGTATAAAAAATCGAATAGTAGCACAGATCGAGAGTAGTATAGGAGAATACCAATGTGGGTTTAGAGAAGGTAGATCCGTAATAGACCAAATTTTTGCGCTACGCGAAATCCAGGCTGAAAGCTACGACAACAAACTTAAGACACATGTAATGTTTGTGGATTTTAAGCAGGCATACGATAAAGTAAATAGAGAGCAGGTATACCAGCCAATGAAAGCGATAGGGGTAGAGAACAAACTAATTAGATTAGTACGAATGACACTAAGCAACACGAAAAGTAAAGTAAAGGTGGGGGGAAATGAGTCCAGAGAATTTCATGTAAAAGAGGGTTTAAGACAAGGAGACCCACTATCGCCAGTGCTATTCAATATAGTTTTAGAAAGGGTGGTAAGGGATAGTGGAGTGAACAGGACAGGGCTGATATATCATAAAAGGCACCAGCTGTTAGCATTTGCAGACGACATTGCAATAGTGACAAGAACAGAGAAGGAGTTAAGGGAAGTAGTAAGAAAGCTAGAAAGAGAAACGAGGAAAGTAGGGTTAGAAATAAATCAGAAGAAATCAAAATATATGAAATGGGATGATGAAGATTATGCACAATCAGACTTTAAAGTGGAAACTTGTGACGGCGGAATCGTACAATTCGAAGAGGTAGATAGGTTTTGTTATTTGGGCACGGTGTTTACGAAGTTGCCGGGTATGAGTGAAGAGATAGCAACTAGGTTATCCCAGGGAAATAGGTGCCTACACTCGCTAAACAGCATCCTAGCGAGTACTAATATTTCGAAAGCCACAAAAGTCAGAATATATAAGACAGTAATAAGACCGATAGACACTTACGGGAGTGAGGTATGGATGATGGAAGTTGAGGAGGAACAAATAGGCGTGTGGGAGCGAAAAGTGCTCCGAAAAATTTTTGGGGGTAGAAAGGTGGAAGGAATATGGCAGAGGAGGACAAACGCGGAGTTATACAATTTGTATAATGAGCCTGATGTAGTTAGAATAGTAAGAGGGCAGCGAGCAAGATGGATGGGGCATGTAGCTAGGATGGGTAAAAACCGAAGTCCATTCAAGTTGTTAGAGAGCAGTATAGGGGGGCGCAGGAGGCGGGGAAGACCGCGAAAGAGATGGATAAAGGAAGTGGAGGCGGATTTAAGGAAGGCTGGAATCACTCAGTGGAGGAGAAGAGCGGAGGATAGGGATAACTGGAGAAGAATTGTTAATTTAATTATTTGCTAAATTGTATTAAGTTATAGGCCTAAATGGCCTTGTAATACTCAAATATATGTATAAATTTCTTACAGGATACGTCATTTGCTGAAATCAATATTATCTTATCAGGTACTGGCCCCACCCGCCCGTCCTCTACTTTCTTAGAGAATGTCATTTGCCAAAATCAATCTTAACAAATTCTAGCCGCATCCACCCACCCTCTCTTTTCTTAGAGAGTTTCAGTTTGCTCGGTTGAGGTTGAGGTTTCTCCCGAGAAGCAGTTAACCTCCCCTTTCTTAGAGGCTACCTCATTTGCCCAAATCAATCTTATCTTAGCAGGTACTAGCCCCGCCCACCCACACTCTCTTTTCTTAGAGGGTATGTCATTTGCCAAAATCGGTCTTATTTTAGCAGCTACTAGTCCCGCCCACCCACACTCTCTTTTCTAAGAGGATATCTCATTTGCCAAAATCAGTCTTATCTTAGCAGATACTAGCCGCGCCCATTCACCCTCTCTTTTCTTAGAGGGTGTGTCATTTTCCAAAATCAGTTTTATCTTAGCAAATACTGAAGAGTAACTTTTACAAAAAATGATCAAAATTTGGTAACATTACGAACCTACTTGTATGCACAAGGCAGGGATTTAGTACATTTCCGATGTTTAGTTGGTTATCCTTTAATGGATGTTTCTTTTGTTGTTTTTGTTTTTGTGTATAACTTATAACTGTCTTATTAACATGTTTTTTTTATTTATTTATTAATAATAATGCACAATGATTAATGACTAGGTACTGATTGTTATGGTTATTGTCCTAAAAAAAATAGAAGATGGATTTCAGTCACCATCGTTACTAAGAGATCAGAAAGTAAACCGGAGGCATTCACGCATTAGATGCGTGCACTGTTGCCAATTTTATTTTTATAAAATTACGTTTTATTCGTAATCTACATCATAAAGAATTTTTTTATTATTAATTATCTTTTTGGAATTTCCGAAATCCCCGTACATAACGTACTGAAGAGTTAATCCGCCATTTTCCAGACACCCGGAATAGACATAATCATGTGTAAATGTAAAATAAATAAGATATACTGTTTTACCTTCTCCCTGAGTTATAGTCCATCAAATCCCGCTTCTTTGAAAAATGACAAAATTTAGCTTTTCCATTTTTGTACTGTGATAACCTACATACATAATCACAAATTCCAAAAATGCGTGGTTCGGACATGTACGCACAATATGAAATACATATATTTAAAGCAGATAACCAACGGGAAAAATGTATTATCAGTACTTGCTTGATTTCAATTGTTTATGTTTATACATCCAAAAATGTGACAAGTATTTCCTGATTTGAATGATTTTCTCTTCTCAAAGCGCAGAAGTTCAAGTTATTAATTAAGCTACAATGGAACAAAACGTTCTGAATATTATTATTAATATTCTTATTTTATTATTAATAAATATAGGCGAACGCAACATTTCTATATTCGGTATCGTAAAATGTTGTGACCACGGTTTGATTTTTCCCAAAAATCTGAATGTCTACGGTAAAAACTCAATACGGTTTTACAAACCACAATTGCTGGAGTATGTTATTTTATACAAAATATATAACATTTATTATCGAAAAAATTTGGAGACGACGACAACTCATTGTTGATACGGATGATCAAACACATTTTAGTATTTGACAACAATCGATCTGGTAGTTTCGAAAATTATCTGTCCAGTAAAAATCCACACAGACGATAGACAGACAGATGAAAACTGGGGAACTATTTTTTCGTGCTCTAGAGGTCGCAAAACGTCGAGAAAACATAAAAGTAGTCAGTTTCCAATGGACCTTATTACAATACTTCCGAGTTTACGCTCGGGTAGTAAAATTGGTCTAAGGTGCTAGACAGAGTTCCCTCATTTTTGAATTTCAGCCCACGAAATATAGCTTCTTGGAAAAATTATAAAAATTGATTTTATGAATTTAATTTTGTTCATGACAACTCATAGGGGAGTTAATAGTATCTTCTGTATAAATGGACTGAAATGCATGATTTAATCCTAAAAATGAAGATTATTATGAGCCCAAGACAAAACAGTTGATGAAGTTGAAATCATTTATTTTCTACGAGTGACAAAATATAGAGCAGCGATTACGAGAAAAAAAGGAGAATACGAAAAAATATTTTTATCAGAACAATAATTATTTAGAATTTGTTTGTGATGGCACTGACGGTATTTGAACAAAGGAATCTCAGAGTTAGTGCCGACAAAGTCCAGCAAAATTTTCGAAAAAAGTACCCATGACGAATTTAAGAAGCAATACTGATAATAACAGTACTGTGTTCTCAAAATTTTAGAGAAATGAAATGAATCGTCCTTGATTTGATCAGTAAAATAAATTGCTTTGTTCACCAATTTTCTTGAGTCGCCCTGTGTAAATATTTCTAAAATAAAAGTACGGGTACGGCCCTTAGAATTTACGAAACTTTCAGTACAAAGAAATTAAAAACACAGTGTCCACTGAATGCTTAGTGTGGAAAGTAAAGACAAATACATAGACCACAAGTAGAAAAATATGTTATTTATGAAATTTAAATAACATTTACTATGCGAAAATTTGAAGTGACGTCATCACACCTCCCTTCCTAACATACGTGTAAAATTTGACAACAAACGATCCAGTAGTTTTGAAGATTAGGTATGTGTCTAATAAATAGAAAATATGAAATTAGACGTTCACAATCTTAACCATATAATATTTCCTATCCCTGTTCTTAAACCAATTTAAAAATTGTTCGAGTCCGGCACTGATTTCTTGGCAGACTTGTCGGTTATAAACATTTGTTGGGGTTTGGGGGTTATTCATACTGCGAAGCCATCTTAAAGCTAGTATAGAATACCGTAGTCATTTTCGCTTATGAGTATTTCAAGCCATACTATACATTATGCTTCACCACATAAGTGTCTTCAATAGAAAACTAGAATTGACAATTTCTAGACATCTTTCAAACTTTAACAATATTTAAGAACAGAAATAAAATAGAGAATAGAACCCTGGTTCCCTTTCGCCCTCGTTTTCCAAGTTTTCTTCTACATTTATAGCCACCAGTCTATCGCCTTTTTACAATTAGAAAAAAAATGCTATATTACTGAATTTCTTCATTTGTGATGAAAATTTAAAAAATTTAATTTTCTATATTATTATTAATTTAGTTATGGAACAACTCACTTGAAACATACAGATAAAATGTGTGTTTACGTGTACGTATACTTTAACAGTCCTCAAGTATCTTTATTTTAATTTATAGAGGTTATCATAAAAAATAAATAAAATTCGTAAAATTAAATTTTAGATTTTTGTTAGACTGTATTGTAGGAGCTTGAAAGTATATTTTGCCTCTTTTTTCCTAATATGTGTAGTCTTCTTTTCACAACAAGAAACTTGAAACATGTTTAAAATAGTAAATTTTCGTAGGAAAATACCGATTTTGCAATTACGTCCCGCCCTTCAATCTGACAACGAATGAAAAATTCATCACGACTGAAATTGAAATGGAGGGGGTAGGGTATATCTTTGGTTTTTTTTACTTAATACATTTAGTTTTGTCTGAATAACACGATTAGTTATGGACATGTGTCACATGTTCCATTTAGAAAAATTGGTCTAAAATCATTTAACCTTAGGTTAATTTTTAATTTGAATAAAAAACTTCGAATTTATCATTAATAAATCTTGTGAGCGACATAAAACTTTAAAAGGAGCATGAACCTAAAAAACTCATTGCTATTAATTTATTTGATTACCCTTATTAGAATTAATTTTTCTAAAGTCGAGGTAAAATTGATCCTTTCATAATCGTAAAAATGTAAAGCTTGCAATACTAGCTTCACATTTTACCATTAAAAGAAGGATAAATTTTGCCTCGACTTAATTAACAATAACTTGGTTTTCCAACTCAAGTTTGGATTGTGTGACTAAAACAATAAGTGCCTAAAGTAATAAAGAAATAATTTTTGAATGATTGATGCAGATTTAATTCACGTTCTCTAAAAAAAATGCACACGACAATACCTACTTGGATGGTTTGAGTTTGGATTTGCCTCATAAATCTGCATCAGCCACTCGAAGATTATTTTTATATTACTTGAGCAGTTCATTGCTTAGTCACACAGAACAAATTTAAGTTACAAGACTAAAACAGAAAAATGAAACATTAATTCAACAAAGTCTGGTGCTCGCCTTCAGTCTGATTTTCGTCTGGAATTAAATAACCCAACTTCCAAAAAAAATATTATACAGGAACGTCAGATGAGATATTCACTATTTTAATAATTCTACAAAAGAAAATTTTAACTACAATTGATTAGTACACTTCAAGGAGAAACTAAATATTGGACTAAAAATAAATTTATTAATCATAAATAATTAAGCAAATTAAAATACTGATAAAAATTTGCAACGCATAATTTACTCGTGATTTACGTGAAACACTTCAAAATTCCGACAATTATTATCAGTGAATTTCGCACCCCGGTGTTTGCGATCGCAGTTGCTTCAGTCGTAATCCGAAGTCAAAAAAGCGGGTCTGGATAATGAGATGAAGAAAAGTCGGCTTAAATTAAAAGATGAATGCGGCACATTTTGTCGACTGGAAAGTGAGCACTTCGTCTGCACAAAGACAGATATTGTTCCTTTTCAACGCCTCCATCGAGTAGTTAAAATAACACAAGTCTGTCATTCAAAGGGGATTACGCTAAACCAAACATGAGAGCAAGCCGAGGTCAAAATTGGAAAATTTCATTACAAAAGTCCGATTTGAAAAGTCTTTGTCGAAAGTTGACAGGACTTATTAGCACGTACAAAAAGAGATGATTGAACAAGGATTAAAACGTTAACTGTGAAAGGCAAGGATAGCAGTAAATTGAGTAAGGAGGATATGATTTGGCGGAAAGCGAGCAAACAGCCGCGCCGAACAATGGACAGAACAACGTTATTAATAATAATCATAATAGATTTAACCGATGAAATTTCATTTTCCAGGGGAAATGGAACTATTATACTTTCATCAATTTCTAATTAAATACTAAAATGGAATGGTATCGTTTCAATTAAACTTTCATTAAACTGTCATTACATTTTTCGATATATCTCATAAATAGTTGAAAATTTTAAATTCAGTCGGCAGATTGTCGGAGTGAAACTGGTAAAAGCCCACACGAGCTACACACATGTTTTTGGCATAGTGCTGATGTGCCCGTCAACAGTTTAACAACTTTATTGTTTAAAATTTTTACAAAAATAGTGGCGTGTCCAGTAGTAGATCAAAATTAAATGAATTTTTACTTGATGCCTTGCCACTCGAATTTAATAATCGACTAAAACCAAATTCACTTTATCTGTTAGTTGATTTGATAAATTAAGACCTGGTTTATAGAAAACGAAATTAAAGTTAATTCGCTCTTAACTTTTAATTGAGGTTCGTTGCTAGGCGACGTGCATGTTTTAACCAATCACGAGCTCCCATTCCACATTTTAATCCAGTGTTAAATTAATCGAGGATTAAATATTTAATTCGCCTTTCTATAAACCGGCCCTTAATTTTCTATGGGTTTATCTTTAAAAGATACATCTGATGATTCCATCACACGGTAGACAATTTCTCTTTTAATCAGCTAATAAAAAATCTGTAAATTTATTCAAACAGAATGTCTCCTTAACTTTATGGAGAAGATAAATAAACAAATTTTTCTTCGTTATTTTCTTATCTCATTTTAATTCATAAAATTTAGGGCAATTTTTTTTTAATTTGTTTGTAAAACTTTCTAAGGGCCAGATCAATTATGATGACAGCAGTTTTTCAAAATTATGAGTTAATTATCTAAAAAGAATCCCGTAACATCCGATGTTCAGCAAGGCACATCTAGTATCTACTTTATTCGCATTATTTATTAACGATCTAACTTTACAGATTCAATATTGTCGATTGCTTTTGTATGCAGATGATCTAATTATTCTATGCAATTAAAGCGATCGATAGCTACCATAAATTGCAACTAAATCTAAACTTAGTATCGCAATGGTCTCACACAAATTGTACGCAAACAAACTAAATAAACTTTGGCAAATGTATTAGCTTTCCTCATTTTAGGACATAATAAGCTGTGTTTATACAATTGAAAACTTAATGCTTGACGGAATCCAACTAATTAATTAAATACTTTCACAAATTCGATTGATTTTCACGAAATTTTCTGAGCGAAGCTTCAAAAAAGGGATTTCGATGACAGCAGTAGGGTCTATCTGACGAATGGCTACCTTCATGTTTTCTCGACGTGTCATGACCCATAAAGTACGGTAAAGTAAGTCTCGCGTTTCCCTCTGTCTTTGTCTTTCTGTTATTTGTCTGTACTGTCTGCCTCCTGTTTGTCGTCTGTCTGTCTATGTTATTTTTTTAGACAGAAAATCTCCGAAACTACTGAACCGATTATTGTCAAAACACTAACTAAAATTTGTCTAATCTCCGGACCAACAGAGGGATGACGTCATTTCCAAAATTTACAATAGTAAGTCTTAATTAAATCTTATAAAATAAGATGGTCCTGCTTTTGTGGTTTATGAATCCGTGCTGAGTTCTTACTCTAAACATCCAGAAAAAAAAATCAAAATTATATAACAATTTAACCTTGAAACTGCGTAACTAATGTTCTGAAATCTTTCAAACGTTTTAAGCATTTGCTGTAAGCATGGTAAATGTTAAGCAAAATTTTTTCGTTTGCCTCCTCAAAAAATTGATGACGTCACCTCAAAATACTGTCTAAAATATGCAAAGTATTATGAATTTATATCAATCCATTAATATTTTTTAGAATTACTTACACAGGATAACTACAAAAATTAATGAATGAGACAATCTATGTTTTTCATCAACTCAGGAACAGCTCACCCCTTGTTTCCGAAAATTTGAGTATATGGTACTGTAATTATTAGTATTACACTTCTCCTATTTAATTTGAAATATATGTCTCTGCTAAAATGTTGATAACTTTATCATCTAATTTTGTTATGAGAAAACTCACTTGCAACACACGCATAGCACGCCTCTTTGGCTGTACTCCACACATATCTTTATTTTAACTTATACGAGTTATAAAGAAAATATATAAAATTCGAGAAATTGAATTTTTAGTTTTTTGAAGAATCTGTATTTGTTCGCCTGTACATTAGGGCTGAGGGAAGTTCTATCCAAATAACTTTAGACCAATTTTTAAGACTTGTATCTGAAGAAAGCATGCTTGATATTAAGAGTCAATTGTTTTACTTTATTATACAGGGTGAATCGCTATGCGTGCGCTCTTCTATTTGAAAGTTGTGCAGTTTCCTGAGAAGCAATAAATTTATTTTCAACTGTATAGAGTGTCCTGTTTTTGGAGTCACAACAACTTATTTTTACTTCGCGAGCGTAAGCTAAGAAAGTATATAATCGAATCCATCGTCTGTCTGTCTGTCTGTCTGTCTGTCTGTGCATCTATTTTTATTTGACAAGTAATCTCCGAAACTACTTAATCGATTGTTATCAAATTTTGTATGTCTATTAGGAATATCACGTAGATGGTTAAGTCCTATCTAAAATTTGGCTAATCGTCCCCACCACTAATGGGATGACGTCATCTTCAAAATTTATAATAAAAAGTTTTTTTTAATTTCATAAAGTAAGATACTTCTGCATTTGTGGTGTGTGAATGACTGTCGAATTTTCACCTTTTTTGGAAAAAATTCAAAACTGAATAACAATATTTTGCAATATAACTTTGAAATTGCAAACCCGAATGCTCTGAAATCTCGTAAATATTTCATAAGCATGATAAATCGTTAAGCAAAATTTGTTCGTTTATTCCTTCCCAAAAAATTGGTGATGTCATCTCAAAATTTTTGCCGAATAAATTGTATCCAAAATGTACAAAATATAATGAGTGTGATTTATTATTGCATTAAAAGTTTTTAAATTTCTTATACAGGGTGACAAAAAAAATTAATGAAAGAGTCAATTTATTTTATTAATAAAAAATTTTGTTAAAGGAAAACTCATTTGGAACATACGCCCACCACTCTTCTTGACATTTACTTTAACTTTACATACATATCTTTATTTTAACTTATAAGGGTTCTCATATAAAAAAAGTTAAATTCCCATAATCAAAATTTTGTAATATTTCGAAAAATCTGGATTTATTTTATTGTATTTCAAACTTCGACCAATTTTCTTTATTCCCGTATATTTTTAAATGTCCTAAATTATCCTGCGAGAATATTTTATTGTTGAAATCCCGTCAGCATTGCCAAGTTGTTTCAATTGTCTTAATTTTTTTTACAGTATTACAACATTTTATAAATAGATACACAAAAGCATGGAACATGTTTCAGTGGTAAAAAAGTTAAGTCTTAAAATGCAGGTGTTCATAAAATCTAAAATAATATAATTTTTTAATATTCAAATTTCAGGTTTTTCAAATAGAACTTCATTGGTTCAATTTCATGTAGTATTTTCTATACATAAAGTTTATAAAGTACATATCAAGAAATTTCCTTATTAAAGAGTGCTAAGTTTCATGTTGCGACTCGAAAGGAGAACACTTTGTAGAGTTCAAAACAATTTTATTTACTGTTCCTCAAACGCCCCTATAATTTTGATCTCTTTAATAGCAAATAACAAGATATCCCGCTTAGTGACTCACCCTGTATATTGTACGAATTAACTACAAATATGTCTTATGATGATTAACTTTATTTATAGTTTTTAGAAGTCGAACAAATCGGATATTTGTGTTAAATTCGCATATGAATTGGTAATCAATAATATATTCCCCAGCTAGAAATACTCCTTTTTTTAATGTAAGGGTTTCGAAATTCAGTTCTCTGCTACTTGCGCTAAACTTCTACTAAACACTTTATGGAATGTTCTCACTAATGAATAACTTAATAATTTTAGCAAATAAGGATCAGTTGAAAATCTGAAATGAAAATATTATATTTATTTTTTTATTTGCTATTCTTCACCGTTAGGTTTTAGGGCCAAACTCTTCCACATAAAATTCAATGTTAAGTTGCATTGTCTGGGCATTTGGAAACACATATGTACTCATTATTAAATAAATAATTTCAAACTAGATCGCCAGCATAGACTGTGGTATAGTTTGCCAAGGAATGCAGTGGTTTTGCGACTCTCAATCCTTCACTACCCTTTTTAGCGAATAATGATACTCATTAGATGTCAATTTATAATACCACCCGAAACTTTAATAAGTAATAGTTTAAGATGATCTCTGTCCAAAAACTGTGGACTTGAGTAAGTCAAAATCTAAAAAACCATGATATTCCTCGGCACACAATAAAAACAATGAGGTAGTCAGGGTGCTATATGAAATTAAAAATAGCGTAAATCTTACAAAATTCCATAACTAGTAAAAATATATTTGGAATTTTGATAAATTTTTATATTCAATGAATAGCCTTCTTCTAAAAATGTGTGCTGGCATAATTTTACTCGAAGATTTTAATATACCATTTCGTGCCACAGGCGATAGAGTTAAATCCTGGCCAAATGACATTCAAAGCTTTCGTTTAAAAATACTAATCCAAATGCCTACAGCAAATAGCACATGTCTTTTGATAACATTATTACCAACGTTGCAATACTTTACGAACTTAGTGGTTTCGTTGGAGTCTTATCTTACTAGAAAGCGATAAACATTTGAATTGCGTGGGGAATATCAGTCAATCAAGATTATGTCTACCTGTGTTTCACTGAGGATTGGTTATACCACTTTTACAATATTTTATGAAGTGCCGATTTCAAAGGTTATATTTTATCCATACAAAAAATGAGAATTTATTGTTTTTGTGAGTTTATTGTCTCACACATAAAAATTGTGAGACAATTTTACCTACAAAATAACATACATTTTTGAACAATATAAAATAATTAACAGAACAAAAATCAAAATTGAAAAATAATTTTACGTGCCTTAAAACATATAAAACTTCTCGGCCACTGCAATTGTGACTCAATATTTGACAAATATTTCAAAATGTTTTGTATAATAAACGATTACAGTACGTAACTTATAATCAGTTGCTATTTACTTTGATTTCAGCCCAAATAATTCTAAAAGTATGACCATTAACGAATGACTTTCCATTATCAGTGATGGTTTTGATGGGGGACAATGCGTGGGAGTTACCTTCTGTGACCTTTCTCGAGCTTTCGACTGCGTGGTTTGTTGAGTGAAAAGCTTAATGCGATTGAAATTACTGATACAGGTTATTCTTGTCAAATTTATTTAGACAACACCTCTTACAACTCGGTATATCTGTGTTATCTGCACCATTAAGAAATGAATACAGTATCTCACAGGGATCAATAATGGGACCTCTTTTCTTCCTGGTAAATGTTAATAAACCACGAACGGTTTACTTTAATACAATTCTAATAAAGATAAATTTCTCGATGTTAATACTGATCCAACGCTCTAGGTTGACATTATTTATGCAGTTAGGTTACACCATATCTGCTGCATAAACTAAGTTTAGTATATAAGCATGGAACACTTAATATAAGCAAGATTGTGTATTTGCGCTTGTTTCGGAGATGTTTTGTATATGCTACCCCGTCTTGGGAACACACGTGATATCTGAGACGAGTTTTTAAACTCCAGAGGAGCGCTAACGGATAATCTTGCTACAAAATTATCTCGGGGACGTACAATAATGTTACAAATAACGCTCAGTCGTAATAGCCTCGCTCGACACCACATAATGTACATACATAAAGATGTTAATAGTTCGGTTCTGTCGCGTAAACAAAAATAGAAATCTTTAAATTACTACGAACCAAAATTTTTTCATTAAAAAAAGAAGACGATTTTCTAAAATTTCTAAGGGTTACAACACAAATTCAGTGTTAACTTTAGTTTTAATTATTAATTGCCTTCAAAATTACACCCTTTAATATAACGAGTTCTTGGTAAAACATAATTGTGGGTTCTATTTCTGAATAAACAAATTTTGTATGCACACTATATACAAAATATAATTTTATATTATTAATCTTTGAGTATTATGTGCCGTGTCAGTCTTTATGTATTCGACGAAACCTGACCGGGAGGGAATTCCGGTGTGTCATTATGTTCTCCTATCGACCATCGAAGCCTGTAACTGACCTGGGAGGGAGTGTGACATTTTCTCTATAATTAAATCTAACTAATGAATTTAAGTTACTGAAAAACATCTCGGAGATAGCTTTTATTATGAGTAAGGTTTAATTTGTCAGTTTCCTGAAAATACGTCATCAAATTTTTGAAGAGATTGGCATCGTGTTATGACTTTAATAAACATTAAACTTTTTTTGAAAAGTTGTCTACACAAATTCTGGTTAGTTCATGATAGTAGAGTTCAAATTTGAGAGCAACCAGTTTGGTAGTTTCGTCGTTCGTCACAACAGACGTAAAGGAGAATATAAGGGGAGACAATGTTTCGTGATACCCCACTGGTCAAACCATAACTGACAGACTGCAATGATTCAACATGTTCTTCTCATGGTATTCCGCCTCTACAAGCAGTGAAAGTTCCAAAAACATGAAATCAGGCATTTATTAAAGTGGCCCTAGTGAGCTCTGACTGGAAAGTGGTTAACAATGAAACGACACGATGATGACCCGAGTTTGTTTGTCGTATATACCTCATACTTCAGAATTCAATTTCCAGTATTATCTTGCCTGTTGTGGAGTTAAGCATCTCAATACGTAATTCTGCTGAATCATGTTTTATTGCAATAAGTTGCTTCAACCCCCATGAAAAATCTATATACGTAAAAAAAGTGGTTTAAAGTTATTTATAAAGAACTTAACTCGCCCTTAAGGCTGGCGTCTGGTTCGGTTTAGCCCTATACTAAATACATTGAAAACATCGTCGCGGTTTCCGGAGTTTCATTTTAAAAATATGAGATATATCGCTTTAAAAAAATTATATTTCGAATTAACAAACTTCAGTCCAGGGGACCTCCATATTTATATTCATATCTAGTATGCAGTTTTTACAAAAAAAAAATTATAAAGTTGAACAACTTTTACATCACATTTTAACCGGCACATCGATGCATTTTTTGACGAAGTGCTGAAGTTTTTTACATTCTGAGATAGGAGGTCCCCTGGGGAAAAGTGTCAGCTTTCTTTTGATACCATTTATAATATTAAAAAATCCACAACTGAGGTAAATATCTCGCGAAAAGTCAAAATCTATTGAAACGAGAAATCGGCATTAAACGAGCTGTGATGCGGTAGCAGAATGCAGGTTTACTTAGATTCTGACTTGGTTGGAGATTTCAGTATTTTAAAAATGCAATTCCGGAAACTACGACGATGTTTTCAATGTATTTAGTATTGGGCGAAACCGAACCAGACGCCACCCTTAAAGTTTTGTACGACAACAAATCCCTCTTCTTATACAAGTTATACATTAATTGGATTCTGCTAATCTTTTTTATGATAATCTTCATAAACCGTGACTTACTAAGCGAGCATCCCTCGATATGTCATTAATTATTATTAAACAGACAAAAAAAAGCCAAATACCTATCACATTTGTACGGTTCTTTGACAAGTATATTCTAAAATTTTTATTTTTAACTATACGGACAAAGTGTTCTGTTCTTAAGGTGTGACACACATCTTAGTTTTTTTTTAACGAAACACCCTATACATATTTTTAATTGAGTTCTTCTTAGACTTTACAGTTTGTTTTTGAAATTATGATGCGACGTTGCAACATTATTCTAATTTTCTTGAAATTTTTTGGTAGTGGAAGGGTTCACAGAAAAAAATAAGAGTAGGGTTATTTTTAAACTCTGTGTTATAGCATTTTAATAAAGTTGAACCGAGAAAATAGAAACCTGAGTTCAACATTTTGAGGTATAAATGGGAATAAATATTCATTTACAGAGAGTTTATAAAAATATTTTTATTTAATACAGTCTTCAAATATCCATATTTCAGTTTTTTCAGATAGAACACCCTATATTTTAGTACTGCATTCTATTCGATTTTTTGTTCTTTTTCTTTATTGCTGAGTATTTTTTATACTTAAAGTAGACAGTTTTTCAGGTTTTTTACTTTTTTTAAGAGACATGCCGACATATTAGAAGAATGAAAACAAAAAATAGAGTAAGAAGATACAGTAATAAAATATAGGGTGTTCCATTAAAAAACTGAAGCAACTGAAGTATAGTTAAAAACAAATTTAAAGTATAATAATCAAAGAACCGTACAACTTTGTGTTTAGCTTTTTTTCTATTTCTAATACTTAATTGAGATATTAAAGAACGTGGCCTTAGTGATTCATCCGGTATATAATAATAAAAATAGGGGTGGATAATTAAATTGCAGGCAAGGGGGCACAGCATGCTGTGTGTTTCTTGTGACATGTTCTTAATACTTACGTTTGTGATTACGGTATCAAATTTTTAGTGATTACGGAGATACCAGTTTTTATATGTACAAAGTAGTAGAAACTGTGACTATATTTATTGTTTTGAGACATCCTGTATAAACAATTCTAAAAAATATTTATACACTGTCAAGTGAGATTTACTTAAAAAAATTTCAAAATGACGTCATTAAATTTTTGGTAGGGATGACTAAAGTACGGATGCGTTTTATAAGACTCAAAAAGGGTAATCGAAATTTTACTTCCCAAGGGTAAGCCAAGGACCAAGTATTGTAGTACGATCCATCCGATGAATAGCTACTTACAGATTTTCTCGATATTTTTTAACACCTAAAGTATGAAAAAATAGGTTTCGTATTTCCTCTCTTTGTGTCAATTTTTGATTGGACAGATAGCCTCAAAACTAGCGAATCGATTTTTGTCAAATTTTATATGTTATCTAGTTGGACCGAATGTTGTTAACTGATTTGTTCGATTGTATTTAAAGGATGAGGGCAGATAAAACAAATAAAATTGTACCAATTTCAGATTTTATTACTTTTTGAGAAAGCGGAATTTATTGGATTGTACTTCAAAGACTTGGGAAGTTCTGTCAAAATAACTTCAGACCAATTTTTGTAAGGTCTCCCACAATAATTACTTCAAAAAAATATTTATGATTCCATATTATTGCATTTTTATTTAGACAAAATTTAACGTAATAAGAAGCAATAAATAGTTACTGAAATATCAACGTCAGTCTCAAACTCCATTTGTTAAATTTCTTAAATTTAAAATAATATTCCTTGTATACAAATTTTCTAATAATAATGTACCTACTAATGTTTCTTTGCATTTCTTTATCTATCCATATTTCAACAAGACATTTAATTTCATGTTTAATTTTTAACTTTTTATCACTTAGCAATCAATAATTTTCTTTCATTTTCTGATAATTGCGTGTCTTAATCAAATATTTAAAACGAACCTCGTTCAAATAAAGTGTGTATGAAGTCTATAAACAAATTTAAAATTTGCAAATTAAAATAAATATTCAATAACGAATTGAAAATTAAGCCTATTCGAAATTTCAGTGAGATTAATTTATAATTTAGACTTTGTAGAAAATTAAATTAAATTTATTTATTCATCTCTTCCACAGACTGTACAATGTCATAAAAAACATGAATCATTAAATGGTTACAAGGAAGCAGCCCTTGCGCAGATATTATTCTCAATATTTTGTTATTTTCATTTTTTAATTTGGTTTTAAAAAAATTTTTTTGTATGAATTTTTCTTTCAATCATATTTCTACAAGACTAGACTGACAAGATTGTTTCTAGATTGTTATTTCCCAGTTATAAAACAAACATTCGTGTGTTCACCTCTACTTATTTCTATAAAAAAAAAGAATTTAATAAGAAAGTTTTCCTCAAACCGGTGTATTTTAGATCTGCACGTTTTTGAAATTATTAATTACATTGACTACTAACGTAAAAAAATAATTTCATTATATACGCAAATCGTAAAAAACAACAACAAAAATGTAGAGATGGTACAAAAGATATCAGATGACAGTCAACATAAAAAAATAAGCGACAAAATTTATTTCATTTAACCACATGTTGAAGCAACAATAAATAGCAAAGTAATAAAAGCTAAATCCATTCACACTATTTGAATATTTGAATCCACCAAACTCACACCTCCTTTAAATCCAACCACAAAACTTTTAAAAGTCTGTGCAACTTTTACAGCACAATAAATTTCAATAAACGCCAACAAGATAATAAAAGCGCATTAGGGCATCATAGCTCAATTTTTTTTATTATTATTATTAAAATGAAGCGTTCGGGCAGAGACCGAAGTCTGTTATGCCCGCGCAAGACGACAATTGATGCAATCACAAATTATTTTAAATATAATAAATTATGGATATAACTATATACAACTATCTACGGTTTCGAAAGGTGTCGTAGTTGACCTTAAATCTAGGAACGGAAGCACTTTCAACAACTTCAGGGGGTAATGCATTCCATTCGGTGAATACCCTGTTAGTGACGAACGTCTGACGAATGGAAGTCCGAAAATTGTCCTTCTCCAATTTGAACCGGTGACCTCTGGTTCGTCCATCAATGTTGACAGGAAAAAGATGTCTGATAGGTGAACTAACATTTGTAAAAGCCTGAAATGTTGTCAACATGTCACCTCTTACACGCCTGTCGGCTAACGATGGCAATTTCATAAGATTAAGTCTGTCAGGGTAAGAGGGGCGCACTTGTCCGTACGGTATTCTTGTGGCACGACGCTGGACAGATTCTAGTAAATTGATATCACGTTGTAATGTTGGAACCCAAACGCAGTTGGCATATTCTAATATCGGTCTAACATAAGTTTTATACAGTTTAGTTACAGTATTTACATCAGCTTTAGCAAATGTCTTTCCGAGAAGATATAGTATCTTGTTGGCTTTTTTCACGACTTTTGTGATATGTTCAGACCATGTCAAAGTAGACGTTACGATAACACCCATATCCGACAAAGAAACACACTTGGTAAGCTCGGTGCCGTTGATATAATAAGTTTGCTTTGGATTGTCGCTGCCTAAATAAAGGATATTACATTTGTCCGCATTAATTGGAAGTAACCATTTTAGTGACCAGTTATAAATAGTTGCTATATCCTTCGTTAAGACTTCATAATTGGAACAAATATTGTAGATTTTCAAATCGTCAGCATACATTGCCCAAGGAGAAATTAAGCAATCTTTTATGTCGGATACATACGCTAAAAACAACAAGGGTCCTAATACAGAGCCCTGTGGCACACCGCTCAGAACTGGAAAAGGAGAACTAAACATATCACCAACCTTAACCTTAAATATTCGGTCAGAAAGAAAAGATTCAATCCACCTGAGAAGACTATCTTGGATTCCATAATGTCGTAATTTCAAAAGGAGTCGGCGTTTCGGCACACGATCGAAAGCCTTCGAAAAATCAAAGTACGCGATATCTACTGAGCCACCAGAATCGAGTTCTCTAGTCCAGTTGTCTAAACAACAGAGCAAATTGGTCGCTATGGACTTTCCAGGTGTGAAACCATGTTGCTCACGAGGTATAACCTGGTGTGCTGTTAAAAACGCCACCAACTGATCGTAGATGATACATTCCATTAGTTTCACTACTGCTGAAGTTAAACTTATAGGCCTATAGTTCGCCGCATTAAACTTGTCCCCTTTTTTGAACACAGGTGTGATGGTGGCAGTTTTCCAATCGTTTGGCAATCGTCCTGACCGAAATGATTGCTTCATCAACATGCAAAGCGGGCGAGCAAGGGAACTGCCACACTCTTTTAAAATTTTTGCACTAATACCATCAGGACCAGGAGATTTGGTAGTATCTAATTTGTGCAATTTATCTTTTATTAAATCGTAGGAGAAGCATATACCACTAAGACAATCGAAGTTATGAGTAGTCAACAAATTCGGTATATCCGCGTCTGGTTCAATTGTGAACGACTGAGCAAAAGTTTCAGCAAAAATGTTGGCTGTAACGCAATCGTCCTCTATAATGTGCCCGGTTGCATCTTTCACCTGCGGCTTTCTGACAGGCCCTGATAATTTATTGCGAATGTAGCTGTAGAACTTTTTGGGATTTTTCTGATCGGCAATACTTTTTTCATATTTATGTTTTACATCTTTGATGATTGACGAAACGCGGTTAGAAAACGCACGATGAACCTTATAATCATCTTCCTTGCCTGTTCGTTTAAAGGTTCGCCAAAGTGAACGTTTCTTTTTTATTAATTTTAATATTTTGTTGTCAATCCATGGTTTAGAAGAAGATGCTTTGTAAGTGATGGTGTAAGAATACTTATCAGTTGCTAGTTTTAAATGATTTTTAAAACTTTCCCAATTTGTATCAACCGATGGATGGTTTAAAAGGGTTGCCCAGTCTACAGTAGACAAATATTCATCAGCTTTTTTAAAGTCAACAATCCGCTTTTGTAAGGTAACAGTTTTAGATCTCGCTACAAAACAAAGTTGGAGATCTAGCTTTAAAGTTACATGATCAGATTTGCCGAATGCGCTTTAACTCGACTTTCCACGAAACCAAGACAATGCAGTTCAACGCCCCCGTTGCACTAACCACCTAATCGTAAACTAATAAACCAATAAACCTCGGCCGTAACGAAAGCTGTCATAACTCATAAATTTCAATCGAAATGGTGGTCCTTGACCATTGTGCCTCGTCACCCTTAATGGGAAATATTCTATTTTCCGGTGAGCATCTGCGTTTTTGGATGATTCTGCTTGAGGCTGACGCGCTTTAGGAGGTCATTGTTGGACACTGGCGGTTTTGCCTTTTCGGGGTTGTTTTCGCAGTTGGACGCCTTTTCGAACGAGAACAAATGGATTGATGCGGTTTATTTTGGAAAGTTTGAGGTTTGGTATTATTGCAACTTCTTGGAAAGAAAGCGTTTTACGGGGTTAGTGGCGGTGGAAGGGCAGGTGGTGTCGCTGCAGTTAAAATCTAAAAAGAAATCATTGAAACACATATTTTACAACAAACAAATTACGTTGGATTTGTAGGAATAATTTTAAATAACTTACTGTACTTAAGTACCTACAAAGTGAGGAATAAAATCAGATTCATTTTACTGTCGTTTCCAGTATTTGAGAGATATTAAAAACAAACAAACAAAAGAGGAACTCTTTACTGTCAGTGAATTTTTTTAGGAGGAAAGACTGTTGCTGATGTTCATGAAGAGGTTGCCATGTGAATTTCCTTTGTTATTGTTTCGAGCTTTTTGTAGATTTTACTATATCAGAGAACTTCAAAAGCGTCAAATACAAAAATTAATGTTTATAAAAAAATGACCAGTCTTTCCTCAGGGTGTAACGACGAGTCCTATAGGAATAAAATAATAATTGTTATATTTGATGCGATTCATCAAATATAACAAAGTACTGTAAAACAAATATGGAAGGAGGCTCATTGCAGCAACATTGTAATCATTGAGGATTACTGTAAAACAGGGGCGGCTGGTCAGGGGCGGCAGGGTCGGCCACGCCGTACCAGTCATTTTAAAATACTTAGTAAGCATTGAAATTAGAAAATAAAAAAAGAAATAAAGTTTGAATGTACGTTAGGATAGATCATATATATTAAAAATATATTTTATTATATTGTAGGTACAAAATAAAGCATTTGTTGCTAATTTTAAATGCTGATAAACACGGTTTGCCGGCGAGATTTCGGCACGCCGTATCCAGGAATGCATTATGCTCGATGTTTCGACTTCGTAGCAGCTTACGATTTCATCGTTCTCTTTGTCTAGTACACTGTAGTAGACAAAGACCTGGCGGAACGTATGTTGTGCCAGGTCCGGCGAAATTCTCCTTCGCCGTACCCAGCAACGCGAATTTAGTTTTTAAAACGCTTAATATTTAAGATAGCTAACCAAATTACAAAACAATAACGGCTTCGATGTTCTTCAGTGCATACTATTTTTTTTTTAATAATAATTGTCGATTTAATACATTTTCCTGTGTATGAATAATAAACGAAAAAAATTACATTAAATTATCTAAAATTTTATTTTTCGTACATAACTTAGCTACAACATAAATGCGCTTTTTCTGTATTTTTAGCATCTAAGCGTTTTCAGATATTTCAGAAACGAATTTAAAGTTTTAAATCATTTTAATTTTTCAATTATTCAATTAATTTATTTGACAATTTGTCATATACCTACATTAAAAAAAAAAATAAATGTAAATGAAGATAGTTAAGAGTTGGTACTTTTATTATTACTTTTTTTTATATTTTTTAACTGCATGTCATTATTTAATTATTATTATTTAATTGTGGATGTCCGGGGTCGGCAAGCCGTATAGCCGCCGGTCGACGCGGAACTCAGTAAAAATAATGTTTTCGGTGGTTCTCAATTAATGATAAAGCAGAACAAGTAGAATTAAGGATTAATAGTATTTGGAATCAAACTGACATTGTCAATTTCCTATAAAAAATTATTTTAACAGGTCGAAACATTTGAGATGTTTTGTACATCCTGGCACGTAAAATGTCAGTGGTTAATGAGTAGCAGCCATACATTACGAAAATATATAACACCAAGGTGTAGACTCAAAATATTTGGCCGACCCGAAATTTTGACCCACCAGCCGCCACTGCTGTAAAATGTTAATAGTCATTGCACACACATTTTGCACCCACTCTTTTAAAGATCACAGTTACGTATTTTAAAACTTACTTTTATTATTTTCTTTAAAGGTTTAAAAAATTGCATTATTTTGGATACTATTGTTGTAAAATAAATAAAAGTCTCACACTTTGAATATTTCTTTTTAAATTAGTGTTACCCAAAAAACAAATTTTTCTTTTTCAAAATTATCCAACCAAAATTTATTTCAGTACCAAAACACATTAGATTTCCAAACAGTATTGGCAAAAATTATAAATACATATTTTAACAATAACATAAACACGTATTAAATAGGAACAAATAAAAAACAAATAACTTGGCGTTCGTATGAAACAATATACAAGGTGAGTCATTAAGAGCGCGATTCTCTATGTTTCATTAATTATTATTACAGACAGTTATTAGAAAAAAGTAAGAGATCAGATTGTACGTTTCTTAATAATTAAAATTATTTGTCACTATGCAGTGTGCTTTGTTTTCGAGGCTATATATTTTTTCATATTTTTATTGGACTCTTTAGTATCGAAATTTTTATGTGACGTTGCTTCTCGATTTTTTTGCTATTTTTATAATCTGTATTGCAATATTTTAACAAGATAAATAGATATATGTACTTTTTTGGTACCAATAAAATCAAATTTATTATTGATGTTTGGGGTAATTAAAAAAGTTGTGAAACGTTATAATTTTCAAATATTACGATTTCATTTTTTAAGCAGAACACTCTACAAATTATTAGGTACTGTAACTTATTCTATTATACCTTTTGTCGTCTTTCTTTCAATACGTCGCTGTGTCTCTTAGAAAAAGGAAAAAATCGCAATATTATTGGTTTAAATACAGAAAATGGGTGACAGAAAGAACGAGAATAAAAACAGAATTACAGGGTATTTCATATGAAACTGTAATAATTAAAAAAAAAATTATAAGCACTCTGTATATCAAGACCCAATTTTAGTCGTACCACAAAAGGCGCATGCCTTGAATTATCTCTTCTCAAAATATTTAACCTAGATTTTACAAATAACCCTATTGCATTTTTTTATAAACCCTATAGACGGTGGTTACAAAGCCTAGAGGAGGTCAACGAGAACGCATTAAAAACAGAACATTCTGTATAGTTGAAAATAAAATTAGTGATGGCCCCTAGAGAACCGTACAACGCGCGCGCGCGCGCTTAGTGATTCACCCTGTATATCGATGTTTTTTTTTATAGTTATCCAAACTTTTTCACATTTGAACCATAAAAAATGTCGTTTTCATCTCAGGGTATATTTTTCAAATAAGATTGATGTCTAGGATATCAACTAATAACTTACTAAAATTTCCAAAATATCTATTACAATGTTTAAAACAAATTATGAAGTTTAATAGGCCATTTTTTAGGAGAACATATGTACCTACATGGACAAAATTGAAAATAAAAAATGAATTGCTTAAACTGTTCTGAAATGACGTTATTACTTTTTCAGAAAAAATGAATAACGGACTTTCTGTTAGTTTTTTACCATGATCATCACTGAAAAATATTAATGTGTGAGGTATTTTTTTTATAACTATCAAAAACAGTCGTTGTTGGACGTCTAACAGACAGTAATTTCCGCTGTTTATATACTACAGCTGTCATTCTTTAATAGTTGAACTGATGATGCGGATAACTGTTCTAACTCCGTCACAATTTTTTTTAAATAAACTTTTTAATACAGTTTAGGTTGAAAAGTATTTTATTTGTAGGATACTGCTATATGTTTTTGGGTGCACAGTACTTTTATCAGTTAAAGGAACTTCTAGTGAAGTAATGGTTAAACAATGAAAAAATTAGTTATAGTTAATAGTGGTCAATCTTACTTAAACGTAAGCAAATATACTCAGTAATTAATTAATCGTACTTAATAAAACTTAATTAAACAAAATTGTTAGCAAATTAATTGGATATCAAATATAAAATCTGACTGTAATAGATAGAATACTTAGAGAGCATTATTAAATATTATTAAGACCCACCACTGACCCGGAAATGACCGGCATTCAGGCAAGACTTCTATCATTACGGGTACTAAGACCAAGTAATGATATGCTTTGATTAGATTAACAGAACAACTTTCGAGATTCTAGAATTACAGCATACAAATGAAAAGTGACCTACACTACTCTGACCTACTGGTGCTAATCTAATCTGACTGACATGATCAGACTGTTCAAGAAACTTACGAACAATATGACATGTTCCTAACAAAACAGCTTTTTGAATTTTGACAATTATTGAATCATTCAAGTGCAAAGACTTTAAATTCTCAACTAAGCTATTTGGAACTACACCTACATTAGAGATAACTAGGGGTAGAATTGAAATTTTTTTAAGATTTAACATGGATTTCATTTCTATCGATAATTGTAGATATTTGGAAATCTTGGTGTCGTATGTTTGAATAATGTTGTTTGTGTTGGGAATAGCAATGTCAATGAGAATGGCTTCGTTCGTGTGTTTTTTGATAAGTATGATGTCTGGTCTGTTAGCTGTAATGTTTAAGTCTGTAAGTATTGTGCGATCCCAGTATCATTTGTATTTGTTATTTTCAAGGAATGGAGACGGAATGTAAGTGTAATAGGGTGTCGTATCTTCGATTAAGTTCATAAGTGTTGCTAATTCTTTGTGAATGATTTTGGCTGCGTTGTCGTGTCTAGCTTTGTAATCAGTTTGTGCTAGGATGCTGCAAGAAGAGATTATGTGCTGGATCGTTTCAGGTTTTGCTTTGCATAGGCGACAGCAGTCGTTTTTTATGTTCGGATCTTTGATGATGTATTTTCTATAATTCTTGGTATTGATTACTTGGTCTTATAACTTTTATTAAAATTAATTCCTAATTAGATTAATTACGTTAGATTTTAATTAATTATATATAAAGTGAGTTATTCACAATTAACTGCTAACTGAACAATTGATAATTAAAAAGCAACCAGTTCAGTCAAGGTAATCGTAGTTAATTAACTACCTTTAATTGCCTTTACATATGTTACGCTTAGAATATTATTATTTGTTGTTCTTAGCTAATATCGTCTTACGCTGAACCACTGGTCAATTATCTGTCAACTTTGATTAGTTAAATTATTAGTTAATCAGTTACATAAAAACAAAATGTGTTTTGAAATTTTGAAACTGATTTTATTTTACATTTTTTGTACATCCTAGAAACATTGGTCTTATGTTATAAGATAGAACTTCCCTCGCCCCTAAATTACAATCAAACAAATCAAATTATTTAAAAAAAATTGATCAAAGGTTATTTCGACAGAACTTCCCTCCTCTCTGAAGTACAATAAAACATATCCAGCTTTTTCGAAAAATTAAAAAATTTGATGTTGCGAATTTTATTTTTTTTTAAGAACCCCTACAAGTTAAAATAAGGATATGTAGGTAATAAATGAATGTAAACTTTTACGTTGACGTCAACAAAATTTTTGTATTCACAAATTTTCGGAAAAATGGAATGATTTAATCAATAAAATAAATTTACTCATTCACTAATTTTGTTGAAAGATAAAGTTATCAGTTTTTTGCAAAGGATAAACAGATATATTATAATTACAAATTTACCATGCTTACAATAGGTAACTTAAATATGTCTGCAAAATTTCAAAGTATTCTGTTTTGTAGTTTGTTTTTATAAAATTTAAATATCTTTAATTATTGTAAAAGTTGATTAGACAAATTTTAGCGGTTTACCATCTACACGACATTCCTAGTTGTACAAACTTTGACAAGAGTCGGTCCGGTAGTTTAAAAGATTATCTGTCTAATAAAAATCAACACAGACGCGAATAGACGCCAGGAGGTGGAGCAGTGGAGCCCATGAGGGTATCGAATCTGGCATCTTCACCTTAATACCCTACATTCTGATCAACTACGCTGTAAACAATTGGACAACTACATATTACACTCGTATCAAATATTACCAGTGGTGAAAACTCAAGGCGGATTCATAAACCAGAAGTACACGAACATGTATTTTATAAAATTTAAACACACTTTACTAAGCACAGTTTTGAGGTTATATCATCAAATTGTTGGTGGGGATGGTTAGGCAAATTTCGGTTAGCGTTTTACGATCTTACAATATTCCTAACACACATATGAACTTTGACAATAATCGGCCCGGTAGTTTCGGAGATTATCTGTCTAATAAAAGTCGACAGAGACAAACAACGAACGGAAACGAAAAACCTATGTTTTGATACTCTCAATAAAACATGAAAGTAGTCATTCGCCGAATGGACGGATCCTATTACAACGCTTCCTTAGCTTTTAGTTGAGAAGGGAAAATTATCGGCACAGCAATAAAATATCAATTTGCTCCCCACATTTATCTTATGTACCTACTGTTATCGTTTAAAAATACGTGGCGGTATTTCAACAAACTGTATAACCGTCGAAAATGCGGAGACTTTTATAGTTTACATTTATTTTTCCCCCATATCTAAATATCACTAGATATCTTTTCGCAATGGGTTAAATTATAGTCGTAAATTAAATAAACTGGCTGCAATACACGAAATTTCCGTCAGTTCAAAGCTTCTGAGCTTCAAATCAAAAGTTAAGTACATAGTTTAAATGAAAAATAATTGGTGTTGAAGTAACAAATAATAAGTTTGCAATTAAAGTACCATTTCAACAAATTCAAAAAAGTACATCATTAAAATGGCTAATAATATGTAATAACAATAATAAATCGTGTATTATGAAAGTGGCAAGCCTTTTATCACATACAATTTTAAAAAACAATTTTTCTATAAGGTTTAATTTATACAATGAACGACAACAAAGTAAATATCATCTGTTGATACACAAAAAATGAAAGAGTCATATCATTGGAGTGGAAATCCATTAGGCACTTTAATTGATGGGAAATGAGGTTTCTAATTTAAAGAATACCGTTTGTTATCTTTGTTAGCTCAGTTGTCTTACGTTTACTTACTACTCTTCTGTATTTACATTTCGCTGTTTCGTTTTGTTATCTCAGTCTCAGGTATATTTACAAACAATGATCTTCTTCTGCGGTTTTCGTAGGCTAAATAATAAAAGTTTTGCATGTTATTTTGATTGATAATATTTAGAAACTATGTATAAATTGACTGCATCTTTCGCAAATTTTGCCACGAATTCTCACATTTGCATTTTTTGATACTAATAAATGACGAACACAAATTTGATGTTAAAGACTAATTTTGTCTGTTTCGTTTACCTTCGCGTTAAAGAAGATGTAAAAATCGTGAAGCATTCTGCGTGATAATTTGACATGTGAAATTACCCACAACAAAAACAATGACAACTTATTTCTTCCCGAGTTTATGGAATACGTGCTTTAGAATTATCTTCTTTTATTTTTTCAGATTTTTTTGATTCCTGTCTTGATCGTTTCTTCATTTCGTGAGTAACTGTACCCTCGAGAAATGAGTTAAATGAGTTTCCGCAGCGTCCGATTGGTCTGTTTCAAAAAGTACAAAAGCAAAACACAATGGTCATGTAAGTAACGGTTCATGTGCATAAAGTACCATCTTCGGATCCTTTTAAAACTGGAGGCAACGAGATGACTGATATCTCGCGCTGTGTTATGTCGTCCATTGATTACAGGTTGGAGCGGCGATTCAACAAGCCTTTAATAACACACAATGCACAATGTCAATATCATTATCCAATCAGAGATGTCTTTGCAGACAACATAATTACGATACGGCTGTAATTTATATCGTATTAGTCAAGTCAACAAGTTTTTCCATCCTTCGGCTCTATACGGGTGTCCTCTCGGGTAGCAATTATCGTCTCTAACTGATAATTTAATAAGAATTCCTGGCGTTGCTCGGTCGGGCCAGCGCACAATGAGTTTGTCGAAATTTCCTCGGAGTTGTGCGAATTTATTTCGCGGACATGACTTTAATGACTCAATCTGATGACATTATCGCAACCGCACCGACGGCTTGCCAGGAGCATGTTAACGAGACGGCTAAAAGTGAGTAACAAAGGGAACCGGGAAAAAATCGAGGAGAATTAATTTACAGGTGTTGGAGGGGCCAAACAAAAAATCAATTTCACTTTTCAACACCGTTTCACTTTCATCCCTTTATAAAATTTAACAGGACGTGACCTGCCTGATGACGGCACGCACAACACATGTTGTGACGTGATTATTGGAATAATTTTCACTAATAACTCATTCTACGTTATTGGAAGTCATTTCTCAACGTCAAGTTTACAGTCGAGCACAGTAATTGGGAGAATGGGCTGGACATTTCACAAGTGCCGAAATTTTACCGTCCATCCTAATAGGCAATGAACGAAATAACAAGACCTCAAAAAAGTTGGATCAACGAAAATACGATAAATTAAAATTTTACAAATATTCAATTAATCAATGCAGAAGTCTTCGTAGAAGGTTTTCAAACCAATATTAAGTTACCATATTTCCAAGATTGCTTCTTACTCATTCAAAAAATTCAATTGTCGTCAGCTGAAAAATAATTGTTGTTTTCATTAGCATTAAAGTCATTTAGTTAGACTATGTAACGATTAATATCCTACATCCTTATAAGGGTAGTTACGAGCGTTGTAGGTGTTTTGGTAATAAAATTTATTTTTGTTGTTATTAACTGAGCACGTGAGGTGCGCTAACAGGAAACGACGTTTTACATTTACATGTTAATCATTATGTAGTCATCCTCAAGAAGCTTTTATTATCTTCCGATCGTAAGCTTAGGAAATATTGTAATCGAGTCCATCGGACGTCTGGCTAGTTTTTAAAATAGGCAAATACAACTTTCAGTAAAACCCGTTGCACCTAGGTATATGTCTAAGCTGATTTCGCTGAAAACAGAAACACATCAGCTTCAGGATGTAACAAGATAGGTAACGAAATCGAAGGCTTTCACGGTCAGACTTAATAACAGAAAGATATTTTCAGGGTTTGGAAAGATCCAGACACAAGAGATTCACCTCCCGTATCGTTCTCTTCTCTCCTGAACTTTGGTTTTTATTGTCCCTGAATTCATAAAGATATCTCTTGCAAAAGTGGATACGCTAAAATCGAAAATTGACCTTCTTTAATTAAATAATAATAATAATAAAGAAATAACACACAATTTTTTAACAATGAAAAATTATGCAATGGAAATTTAACTAATAGAGAAAAAACTGATTTAACTGGTAGACTTCCAAATTGGCAGGATTTCTAGTCAAAACCTTGGTCTCAAGAATTTGAATTTAATAAATTGCCCAATGAATTCTCCACATATCCAGTAAACTATCCACAGTTTAACGAAGTGAATTTTCGCGAACCGAAACCGGTACCGACAGCCAGGTCCAGGAGGAAGCCGTCCTGAAGGAAGTTGCCGCCCAGAAGGGAACTTTTAAGTTAAGATTAGCCGTAAGATTTTTGATTTTAGCCGTGCCATTTTATTGTTTACAATTTCTGGCCATTTATTTTTATTCTCGTGTTTTTGCGGGCGCTCACCACCTGAGATCCGTGTCTCCGGTTGGAGAGCAACCCCGGCGCTCCCTCCCCCGGAGAGGGAGTTGGCGCCCAAGCGACCGCAACTCCTGACCGAAGGCACCAATTGTGTATACACTGGTTTAATAAAACACTTAAACCATTTCCTTCTTAACCCATCCACATACCTAAAACCTAAAGATGATAACACAACAAATCCATCAAAATACAGACTTACCACCTGTTTACCTATAATTTACAAAATACTAGCCTCATGGATAACAAAAAATCTGTCAACACTATTGTAATTCCGACAAAGAACAGAAATGATGTATTGAATGATACTTTGACAGCAAAGAGCAAGTAATAATAGATTTCATCTTCTGTGAACAAGCTAGGAAAGAAATATATATACTGCTTTTATTGATCATAAGAAAGCTAATGATTCAGTTCCGCATTCGTGGCTATGAAAAATTCTGGAATTATATAAAGTTGATCATTAAATATGTGAGCTCTTCTCAAACAATCAATGGAATTTTGGAAAACCACCCTTCCAATAACCTTAAATGTTCAAACAATTTAGTCAGCTCCAATAATGATCACAAGAGGAATATTTCTTCTATTTGGCAATAACTCCTCTTTCCAACATTTTGAACAGCTACAATTATGGCTTTAGTATAACACCAAAACAGAAAGTAGCTGAAGTCACTTGCTATATATGGATAATATAAAAATATATGCAAGTACGAAAAACCAATTGACAAATCTAATAAATCTAACAGAACAGTTTTAAGGTAACATTGGGATGAGCTTGGGTATTGACAAATGTAAGACTCAAGACGTGGATGAATCAAACTGAGTAGATGCTCATATTCGAAGTACAATGTACCTACTTGAGTATTAGCAAGTATTTGCTCTTGTATACCTGAACATGTACTGACAGTACATACATAGAGTAAATGCTCAGGTATATAACAACAAATACTCACTAATATTCAAGTAGGTACTTTCTACTTGGACAATGACCATCTACTCAGTTTTATTTATGCTATCTGTGCAAATTACATCGACCCATCGAGTACCATCCAAACAGTTTGATAAATACTGTGTAATGTAAGTGAGGTTACTGACAGTTGAACAACCACATATAAAGCCATGATGTTTAATGACTATATATTTTTTAGCTAAGATAGATGGAACTGTATAATACACTGTAGGGTAAACGAAGAAAAATGTTGCTTCTCCGGTGGGAATCGAACCACACGTTTACCGCTTGGCGGGCGGGTGCCCTTACCACTAGACTACGGAAAAGCTTATCTTTCTTCGCTTACTATGTCGCCACAGTACTCCCCCCGCGACACAATGCGCACGGTCGTGCTGGGGTGCGAAGGAATGTTGCGTGTGTGCGCGTGCGTGTTATCACGTCGGGGTCACCAATGTAGGGCAAACAAAGAAAAATGTTGCTTGTCGGGTGGGAATCGAACCACACGTTTACCGCTTGCCGGGCAAGTGCCCTTACCCAAAAGTCATATGCGGCAAGGCAAGAAGATCATAGGTAGTTGCAATTCACTACGGTGAGATAAAAATGTATTCAGAAGAAATAAAAAACAAACAGGTGAAGTAATAGTAGAGTCAGTACTAATATATGGAAGTAAAATGTGGTCTCTGACAGCGGAATTGAAGTATAAACTAGACGCGGTCAAAATGGATTATTTAAGAAGAAGCATGCAGATTTTTAAAGTAGACCATCCAACTTAGGAGAAGAATGAAGACACAGGAAACGATAGTAGATTAGTATAGAAGTAGTTTGGGCACTTCATGAAAATGAATGACCCCAACAAGTTTTGAAATGGAATACACCAGGTAATAGGAAGAGATCCTAGAACGAAGAAACTGGAAAAGTTATGAAGAAAAGAAACCTAGAATATAGAGACTGAGAATTTGGACAAGTGTAACTAGAAGAGCATCTGTTCTAGTGTAATAACATTATGTGTGGCATATGTATATAGAAAGAGAATAACTATAATGTATATAAAGCTAAGAATAATATTACAGACAAGTACCGAGAGAGCAATATAAACACGATCAAAGGTCATAAATTTTTGAATATGTCTTGGAGAGGATTTGCATCTTTCAAATTTTGAATTGAAAATGTAACGATCAAACACAAACTTTCAAAAATCCTCCCGTGAAAAATCGAGTGCATTTGGATTAAAAATAAACAGATTTACCCAGATTACAGATATTATAAATTAGCAAGAATAGTTTTTACTTATTAAAAATGATGTATAGGTATGTATGAAAAAAGCCTTAACCTAAGTATTTTATGATCCTACTCAAGAACAACGAGTGGTTACGAACAACTTTGAATGGACACTAGTCAATGTTCGTCTAGCAGTAAAGCCAAGTGAGCACCTAAAAGCAAACTATGAAGAAATATTAGGTTTTTTATTATTATTTTGCTATGCTCCAAGAATTCCGCATTCATAATTCTTCTAATTTCTTCGTAATTATATTGATGACGTTTTTGCCCCATATTTAACTGAAAACTACTATTACGTAACGATTTGTCTTCTACTGTTGCTAGCAATCTTATATGGTGTTAAACAGGCCATCAGCAACATGAATAACTGGAAGACTTCAGGCTACGTAAGAACCATAATTAATACCTGAAAATTTTCACGTCGTTGCATTTACCAACGAGTGTCCTTAAAAATACAGATATAAGTGACTTTCTCGAAAACTTGATGTGGCAACAAGTCGATAATTTCGAAGTTGTGTATGTCACTTTGTTGTGAAACTGAGTTTCCACAAACTTGGAAATGTGGAAGTTGATATTGCGAGTTTGAAGATGCATAACAGTGATTTTGTTGCAAATCGTGGATCGCAGACGAGAGAGCATACATAAGTAGTTCGTATGGTAAGTTTGTTTTTATAAATCAACAAATGAATTACACATTTACAATATGTAGTTTCAATAACATAAGTTAAAGGAAACAGCTCCTGTAATTTTGTAGTGAGATTGAATTTTCCTGATTCTTTATTCTGATTCAGTTAGAAAAAATCTCATTAGAGCACAGGTGTCAGTGCAAGTAAATATTATATTGAATTTGAGTAGAACTGTAGAATTCTTGAACATCTCACTCCTTTAGTTCACATTTTTCTTTAATTAAAGTAACAAAAACTTACCTCTTGGAAAGTTATAAAATATGACGTTGGCTTGACACTTGAAAATATTAGTATTTTTATGTATGTGGAGTAAACTTTGTTATAATGTAACTTAGTAAATTAACTTATACATTATTTTCAAGAAATAAACAATGTTTTTCCATAGGTCATTATACTCATCCTAAACATGAAAAACCAACAATCTACTGCCGTAAATAAAAACATAACCCGTTCTGACATTAAAATTAACCTTTCCCTGTTAAAATCAGTTTCATTTTTTCCCTTCTCTTCCAAATATCAAATTCGCTAAACTTTGAGCGAAACTCGTTACTTTAGACTCCTTCGCAAACGAGTTCTTTTTAATTAGATAATATCGTTTAATTACACTATGCAACAAATTAAAAAAAATTAAAATTCACAGAATGCGCAGTATGTAGTTAAAATTTCTTACCTCAAACTCAATTGAGGATTATACTTGAAAGAATCGTATCACATCAGGTTTCAAAATGAAAAGTGTTTATTGATTTTTTTGAAATCATACAAAATTAATAAAACAAAACTTCATTTTTCATTGAAAAAGGTCTTTTTTTTCGAACGATTGACATTCCTATTGTACCCAGATCTCGCAGTATCCCTCTGAAGCACCAACAGAAGTCTGCAAGCATGGGTGGATACATAAAAGCGATATTTTTACGATTAAATGCAATCAAGTGTCCCAAAAAGTAAGAAAAACAAAACACCCGTTATCTATGTTTTGTGATGTGATATGGGTATAAAACATTTTTTTCTTTAGTATATGGAGTATAGGTACCCAACCTATCACATCAGGTTTCAAAATGAAAAGTGTTTATTATAATTTTTTAAAATCATACAAAATTAATAAAACAATACTTCATTTTTCATTGAAAAATGTATTTTTTTTCGAACGATTGGCATTCCTATTGTAGCCAGATCTCGCAGTATCCCTCTGAAGACACCAACAGAAGTCTGCAAGCATGGGTGGATACATAAAAGCGATATTTTTACGATTAAATGCAATCAAGTGTCCCAAAAAGTACGAAAAACAAAACACCCGTTATCTAGGTTTGTGATGTGATATGAGGATAAAACATTTTTTTCTTTAGTATATGGAGTATAGCTATTACTTATCACATCAGGTTTCAAAATGAAAAGTGTTTATTGAATTTTTTAAAATCATACAAAATTAATAAAACAATACTTCATTTTTCATTGAAAAAGGTATTTTTTTTCGAACGATTGGCATTCCTATTGTAGCCAGATCTCGCAGTATCCCTCTGAAGACATCAACAGAAGTCTGCAAAAATGGGTGAATACATAAAAGCGATATTTTTACGATTAAATGCAATCAAGTGTCCCATAAAGTAAGAAAAACAAAACACCCGTTATCTATGTTTTGTGATGTGATATGAGTATAAAACATTTTTTTCTTTAGTATATGGAGTATACCCAACCTCAAACAGTATCTGAACTTTCTGTGAATTTTTTAGTGTTGCATAGTGTTATGAAAAATTAAATACATTTTTAATTTTTATGATTAATCAAATCCCACTCTCAGCCTATCATTTTAACTAATTTCAGTAAAACTGACTCTAAATGGAGTCAAAAGATAAACAATTTATTTTTCCAAGCCATCGATTTTAGATACACCACATGGAATGAAAGGAGCGGCGGTTAAATTAAAAGCGTAATGTTTAATTTTAAATTTCGAATTTCTCATTGATTGTGTTTCCACCAGCTTTCAAGAAAGAATTAACTGAAGCTGCTTATAGAATTTGTAAATTACAAAAAGACTGACTTGATTTGAAGGGGTAAGTTGTAGCATAATTAATCAGCGGGCAGCATCACTTTGACCATTTTTCTCAACAACAACATCCGAACAGTTTAGATTATATTCCTTAGTAAGAGACTCAATAACAACTTGTTATTACTGTTACTATTATTATTATTAATTTAAATATTTTATAGCTACAGTAAAATAAAGAAAACAAAATACTTACTTAACTGGTAAGAGAACAAAGTGTCGAAATTTTGGTGTCTATCTAATTTTTCATCGGTCCAGTTCTTTCGTCGATAATTGGCAAACAGAAGCGGACACGTCATTTAGAGGGTGTAACGATACGTATCCAAAGCGAAATTTTGCGGTGGGTGTCCTCAAATTGCTCCATTTCTTTGCTAAGGAGGCGAATTTTAAATAATTACCATTTATGCAACCAGTTTGTAGGCAGCTCTCTCATTATATTTCCCTACTGCATCTAATTATGGTCCTCTCTTCAAATTCGCTAATTGGTTCGACATGGTAAGGACTCTTGCACTTTTTTCGTAATTACCACGAACTGCTTATAAATTGCTAAATTACGTCTTTTCATTCTCATTTCTCCACCCGTTGGATTTATACGATATTCGTTTCGAAACGTCCTCGACAGAAGATTTTACCTTTGAATGTGCATTAGTGTGCCAATAAAAAGCCTGCACGTTTTTCGTAGCAGTTTTCAGTTTAAAATCTCCTCGTGGAAAATTTGAAAAAAAGACGTCTGCCTAATTTTCTGTTTCCTGCTTATTACGATAACTCTCTGCGACACCAAACAAAATGAAATTATCGAACAAAGAACCACTAACGTTTTTAAAGCAAGCAACCTCTTTTGCGATTCGTTACAGTTTTCGTGAGAACGCGGCGACAACTCGCTGTTGTGCCCTTCTTTTTTCTCGTAATGGATGACTCTTTTTTAATTACAGTTCTAAAATCAATTATCGTTTAGTCTCACTTCACATCACTAACGAAATTGTTTCGTTTTTATGGGATCTTTTTCAGCGAGTACATGCTAAACATAGCTGAAATCCTCACTTCACACATGTAACGTATTAGTGAATTCTGGAAGCTGAAAGTAATTAATCAGACAAGCATGTTAACAAATGAGTCTTGTCTAAGCGATGTAAAATGAATTTCTAGTTTCCGCGTATGTGGAGAGTAATCAATTTTGAACGTGATGGACCACTAATCGACAGTTAGGATAATGATTATTGTAGCTGAAACTGCGAAACGCCGGTCATTCCAATGTACGGGTATTCCAGCGAAGAGAAAACTGTGATTTCAGCACATTCACCGTTTCTTGAAATGCAGAATCTAAATGGAAATATTTTTAAACTGTAATGTACGTTGATCACGTCACGGGTAATCTTATCAGAGTATGCAGTTTTAAAACGCGACGAAACAAAGAGCCAAGAACTTTATGAGTAATACTCGCTACTTTTATCAGCGAACTCGATTCTGACAATGAGTCGCTTTCTTGACTCTTAAAAATCGCCACTTTATGCAAATGTGCTTGGTTCTCACCGAAAGATATAATTTACCTACTTAGTTAATTAAGTAGTTAATTGTATTTTATTAGGATCTAATGAAGATGGATCTCTAAATTAGTACCACAATATATTTTCAGTTGTTTTGTGTTACTTTTACGTAATTTTATATTTTATAGTTTTAACTAGCAGTATTAACACTCTGTCTACGTGTGGAAAACAGCAAGGTCCGTTTTAACATCTTCCGATTCATTTTCACTATGCTTTTAAAATCTGTAAGAATTGACACGGACAGTTTTGTTTTTGTTTTTTTAAAAAAGTTTGGCAAATAGAAAAAACCGTTGGCAAAATTCGGCAAAAGATATAGTGCGTTTAAGACTTTGATTTTATAAACATTTGACTGCAGATGATCCCTCATAAATTTCAATAAATATTCAGAAGCAATGGCACGTTACACAGACAATTAGGTGCGCCACGTGCCGTATTGCAATAATTTTTATTTGTTATTCTTACAACAGGAGAAGGTATTCTTAAGTTTACGGATTTACATAGTCTACTGTGAGGAAATCGTAAAAATTATCGCCAATTGAGTAGCAGTTAAGCCATAACCGTACTATATCTTTCGTAGAACTTTAACACTTCCCGTTTTCACAAAAAATTAAGATAACTTTTGTCTTTTCATCTTTAGAGTTTGTTCTCAAGATTTTCTTCATTTTACAGTATGTCTATTTCTTGTCAAAATTGTGTAGTTATACCTAAATGCATTAACTGTTTGAAAAAAATTGGTCTAAATTTAGTTAGCCAGAGATAAATTCTTCAACCAATTCAAGGATTGTTAAAAAAAATCTAAAATTTGATACTGCTAAACGTACCTATATCTTTCGTAAAAACCACTACAAGTGAAAACAAAAGTAAGGGTGCATTACTAACTAAGTATAAGTAAAACAGTATACCATGGGTATGTTTTTAATGAATATTTTAAATAAAATTTTGTGTGGATGTTACCAAACTTTTAGGAAAAAGTATATAATTTTGGATAGGTACAGTGCAATACTAATAGGCCGTTTCTGATGTACCCAATAAGATAAACTGCTTGAAGTACAAGTCTCCGCTTTTTAAAAAAATTTAAAAATTTGATTTTATGAAATTTTTTGTGTGATAATCTCTATACATTAAAAAATACATTGTAGCAGTAACAGTGTAAGAAACAAAAAAGTCACGTGCGCGACCTTCAATTTCAAAGCCTCCCATTGTAAAAGCAATGCACTATCTTATATCTTTCTGCGAGCTCCACTTACGCATATGATCGTTGTTCGGGTTGGGACCGTGTCAATTGAGTTTTTAGGCTCAAGGGGACAAAAGTGTGTTTTCTGATTCGGAAAAGGGGAAGGATGACAAATTGACCACCGTTTTAGTATCTGCCTGTGGACGATTTTTTGGTTTTGGAGCAAGGGACTGAAATTTTTGGATATGGAATTGTTTCTTTTGGTCTAGAGTTTTTTGAGATTGGATGTGGGTGATTCTATCAAAAAGAGACCAGTGGATGGGGCATAAAGAGTCGGAAAGTTTTAAATAAAGTTTTAGGACGTCTCTAGACACAACATCAAGATCCCGTCTAGTGGCACGGATGGGTTCGCGTAGGAGGGACATCCTGGCTTTGGTCAGAATTTTTCCTGATGAGAAAGTGGAGAACTGGTTTTTGGGTTTTAGAAATTTGGGGATTATGTTGTGGTCACGACAGCGAGAAATAAAGGTGAGTGAAGATAGGAGTTTTGCCATTTTCTGGTAGAGTTTGGAGAAAAGAAGACTTTGTTTGGAGATATTCTCTCCGTAGAGGTTTTGGAAATAATTTCGAAGGCTTCCACTGTCGGAATCAATATATTTTCCAGTGACAGACAACCTCCATTTTTTGGCGATCTCGCGGAGAAATATTTAACCTGCACATATTTGATTTCCCAAGGCAAATTCTACAAACAAATCTCTGGTACTCCCATGGGATCGCCTCTCTCACCAGTCGTCGCCAATATTTTCATGTAAGCTTTTGAAGCCACAGCCATTGAATCCGCGTAACTCAAACCTAAAGTCTGGTTCCGCTACATGAACGACACATTTGTCGTATGGCCCCATGGTCAAAACGCCCTTTCAATCTTTCACGACCATCTCAACAGTCAACCATGGAACTGGAAACCAACAATTGTCTTTCTTTTTTTGATGTTATGGTAACCAGGTTACCCGAAAGTCGACTTGGTCTTTCAGTCTGTCGAAAACCTATCCATAGCAATCGATATCATCACCACCCCGTCCAAAAAAGGTCGTCATTGACTCCCAAATTCATCGAGCCATTACCATTTGTCAACCGGACAAACTCCAAAAAGAATTAGAACATCTCCAAACATCCCTTCAACAAAATGGATACGACCACCACTATCAAGTCTGCCATTCAACGTCGGCTTAATCGCAACTCTGACAATACTTCAAATCGCCCAACTGATTTCGTATCGACTGCATATCTCCCATTCATTGCTCAAGTCACTGCCAAAATACTCCAAAGGCAAAAAGTTAAAACAGTCTTCAAACCTGCAACTAAAGTTGCACAAATTCTTCTTTCCGTCAAAGATTCTCATCAAGCTCTAGAATGTAGAGGAATCTAGAGCATTCCCTACTCCTGTGGTGTAAAATATATAGGAGAAACTGGTCGGTCCATAAAAATTCGAATTCAAGGGCACAAATGTTGTCTCAAAACAGGTCTTCTGTCCCACTCTGCCGTAGCTGAACCCCAACATGAAATCGGCCACACCATTTTGTTTGAAAATTCTCTTCTGTCCAAAGCACCACATTTCTATGACCGGAAAATCCGTGAAGCTTCAACCACGACGGTTTTCCCCACCACGTCTCTATAAAAGGATCACAACCACATTCCTTATGGCCAGGTCAGAAGAGTTTCGCCTCTGGTATGGTTGAAATACTGAGTTACCCAGTTACCGTGTTCTTTTGCCCTCTTCCAAATTTCTCAACCCTGCTTCTGAAGATGCCACTTACGAAAATGTGCGAAACGTTGAGCCCAAAAACTCAATTGACACGGTCCCAACCCGGAAAACGATCATATGTAAAAGGTGCCTCCAAAATTTCGATTTTTTCGCGAAAATTTGGATGCCCCCGGAAAAAACTTTGTCTGATTCATGAACCACAAGTATGTTACTTTATAAAATTTGAGTTAACGTTTCACCATCTACACGATATTTCTAACATACATACAAAATTTGACAACAAACAGTTTTGGAGATTATCTGTCTAGTCAAAATCGGTAGACAAAGGACAGACAGTCAGAAACGCGAGACCTACTTTTTCGTGGGGGTTATCAAACGCCAAGAAACCGGAAAGTAGCCATTAGTCTAGTCGGATGTACCCTTAGTTTACACTCAGGAAAGAGAAATGAGAAATGCATGAAAAATACCTGCACAAAATGACTTCATCAAGTTGAAAGATTTGAACAAAATAAATTTAATTGGCGACCATGTTCACGATAGCCTTACACAGTATGCCAAACTTCAGAGTAGTATGTTTTGTAGTTTCTAGGATGAACTGTAAAATTTACTGATATTTATTTCCGAACGTAAGCTAAGGAAATATTGTCCATCGGGCGACTGGCTACTTTCATGTTTTCATGATGCTTCATGATCCCTAAAGTGCGTGTTTCTCTGTCATCTGTTGTCTGTGGCGACTTTTATAAAACAAATATTCTTCGAAACTAACATACCCCTATACTTGTGGTTTATGACTCTGCCCAGTAGTTTTTGAGATTATGTGTCTAATAAAATTACCAACAAACACATTGTTTTTCTACTAATTATGAAATATAGAGGAAACATGAAATTGACCATTTGTCAACTGGACCATTTTATAATACTTTCCTAATTAATGCGCTAAAATCAAAGTTCTATTCCTAAAATTTACCGTTATATCATCATGAATCGCGTTTAGTTCCCTGAATTTTTTTATTTTGTCTGTAGCTACGGCGTGTCACAGACAAATCATCCCTTTTTCCAAAAATGTCATATTTATGTATTATTAAAAGCCAAAGTTTTGCCTGGAAAGAGCGTCTAGATTTCCAAAATTTTAGGAAAATTTTGCCAAGCCATTTTGAACATGCTAACAAACAGTAAGCCGAATGTGATAGATGTACTCTACGGCTTAGCACACATTAACAAAAATTTAGTCTTTTTTTTCTAAATAAGAATTTTCAATTTCATTGACTTTTTCTTCGTTTTTTTCTCTGTTTTTGTCATCTCAAAATTTTACAAAGTCAATCTCATTTTGAAATATTTAATAAAACATAATTCTGTGTATATAATTTTTTCACATATTCTTATTATTTTAAATTGTTTATACAGGTTAACAAAACGGTTTATTTTGTTGATTAAACTAAAAGTGATTTATCTTATTTTCCTCAAATTTATTCAAGAAATTGAACTTGCTTAATTAATTTTTTCCTCTTTACATGCCTTGTGAATTCTAATAATGCTCTTCTAATTTGTTCTTTCACGTATCTCGCAAGTGTAAGCTATGGAAGTATAGTAGTCGAGTCCATCAAACGAATGTCCACTTTTATGTTTTCTCGACGTGTCACGACCCCTACAGTACGAAAAAAGTAGTCTCCCGTTTCCGTCTGTCTGGTGTCTGTAATCTCGGCATAATCTCCGAAACTGCTAGACTGATTGTTGTCAAATTTTGGATGTATATTCGAAATATCATATAGATAGTTAAATGCTAATCAAAATTTGGCTATCATCCCCACCAACAATTTGATGACGTCATTTCAATGAATTGTATTTGAATGCAATATAAGAATATACTCCTATATAGTTTTTGCAAACTAGCACCGGACAGGAAAACTCATAAAAATTAAGCAACAAAGACGACCATAATCGGATTACAACGTACCGAAATTTATGACACTACCTCTTTTAGCCGGTCGCCGTCTGGTTAATCTAGAAAATTCTAGAAACGATACTCAGGGCAGGAGTCTATTCTATTTGTTCTATTGTCTTCCGAAATCTCCACGAAAATGTGTTTATTTAAGTTTCGAAAATCGTCAAAAATATAATCAGTCTTATCCTCGCAGGTACTAACCCCGCCCACCCACCCTCTCTTTTCTTAGAGGGTATGTCATTTGCTAAAATCAGTCTTATCCTAGCTAGTAGCTGCTAAGATAAAACTGAGTTTGGCAAATGACCTACCAAGAAAAGAGAGGGCGGGTGGGTGGGGCAAGTAAGTGCTAAAGGAAGCCCGATTTTGGCAAATGAGATACCTTCTAAGAAAAGAGAGGGTGAATGGATGGGATACTAGTAGCTGCTAAAAGAAAACTGATTGTACTAGCTCCGCCTACCCGCCTTCTATTTCCTTTTAGAGATTTCATTTGCGAAAATCAGTCTTATCCTAGAAGGTACTAGTCTTGTCTTGGTACCTGTCGCCTTTCTTAACACCTAATTAACGTTTTCATTGTTGCTTAATTTTTATGATCCCTGTCCGGTGCTAGTTTGCAAAAACTATACTTGTAGTGTAGGAATCCGCTTTCACTTTTTTTGCTAAGCGTTCAAATTTTCGCAAAAACATATGCAAGGTATAATAAAGTTATATTCCCAACACGGGATAAACGTCTCCGTGGCGCTGTAGGGGGGAGAACGGCGACGTGCGATAGTGAGTTCGATACCGAACTTGGCCGTTTATTTTTTTTTCTTGCATTGGTAATACGCTGTGACTATTTTTCTTTTGTGCTGAGACTAATATTATCCACGCTGATAACGTCTCTATATAATAATACTAAAATAAGAATTATAATATTCAGAACATTTTGTTTTAATCTTCTGTTCAGAAGTTATCACAAAACGAAAATCGTAGAATCAAATTATATTTTTATTTTAAAGAGCTAGATTTTTCGGATTATACTTATAGCCTTCGACCAATTTTTTATTGATCAGATTAAGATCTTCATTTTCTACAAAATGTGAGAATTCCCACGTCTTTATTTAATTATGATCAAATAAGAATAATAATAATCATATTCAAGACACTGTGTTCCATTCTGGCTTAATTAATCATTTTAGTCATCTGTTTTGAGGAGACAACTCATTCAAATTAAACAAATTTCTACGTGACATTGTTTCGATGAGTAAACATAAACAATCGAAATTAAGCATGTACACTGATAATAACTCACATTTTTCCGTTGGTTATTGCTTTGAATATACTTATTTCATATTGTCTGAATACCTGCGGACAGCACCTCCTTGGAATTTGCACCCCCGCGGTCAACTGGTTTTTACTACATAAATATTATCAGAAAACAGAAAAGTTTATAATTTTTCAAAGCAGCTGAATTTGTTGGATTGTACGTCAAGGGCGAGGAAATTTCAGTCTAAGTAACATTGGACTAATTTTTTTCGTTTTCTGTAGAAACGTAATAACAATGAATAATGTTTTATCAAATATTTATCGGCAGAACATTGAGGAGAACAATAAGAAAACAAGGAGTGCAATACTTTGAATATAATTTAAGTGTTGATGTTATACATATATTCAAAATCACCTTTTCATATGTTCTAGAACTATTTTAGGTCCGTTCTACAAAATACAATACACATTTTTGAATTAGCAAGCCCACTTTTTTAGATCGTTGTCTTCAATCTTACATTTTCTTTTCCATTAGTCCTTCCTTGTTTTGAATAACTATTTTCGTCCCGTTTGAACTTTTAAATGTAATTTTGGAGAAGTGTCACTCTCGTAACCAACACCTAAAAAATACGAAAGTGTGTTTAATGTCTTTAGCTCTAAAATCGTTTATTGCCTGTCCCAATCACTTATAACATTTCAATTTACATAAAACGTTGAGATGTTTACAAACGTAATGTTACAAATTACTCACCGAAACAGTATTTATGTTTGAAAGTATATTACATTCCATGTCCGCGTAAATGTAATTATCCACTATATGGTGTGTTTACTTCTGACAGTAAAGCAATCGTTAAGTAAAATTACGCGAAACAGAATCTTTATATTGTGTTTATTTGCTCCACGTAGTATTTACCAAAATTATACGTAAATGAAATAAGCAGATTAGCAACTGCTTTAAAAATTCCCACCAATTCCTGATGCAATGCCTCCCATTTACCCGTTTTAAAAATGCATGCAGTTATTTTTTGCACGGAATGAAGAGTCTTAGTACGAAGTAATCAGGATATGCACTCCCTGAGCTATAACTCACTAACTCGGTATGAATAATTCTCCTTAATTTACTTAAAAGCCGTTTTATGGCACTGTATTGTAAGTCTTCCCTTGTACATTTTCTTTATTAACTAGCGAAAAGTTTTATTTTTGCGACGCGCATTATGATACGGTATTTGTGAGTGTTATCTATGTATGTGACATTCAGGACAGTACTTAGGGAGTTTCATGTGTTCAGTTTTTGGAGCGTATTAGTTGTCCTATATTTAAAAAAAAAATTGTCAAGATTAGTACTAATTGCTTCTGAACTGGGCCATCTTTTTCCTAAGCACGGTACTGGTGATATTCTATCTACATTCACCCTATGAACTTTACAAAGAGGCACACCCTGGAACCAACACCAGTTAACAAATTACCTTAAGATCGCGTATCGAAGTGGAATGCAGTCAGCGGTCCCTTATCAGGGGTGTACCGAGGGGGTATCAAGTGACGTGTGCAGTCAGATAAATCACCTGTGGCACGCTTGCTGGCGCGAACACGTCTTATGCACCAACTTATTATAAATACCTGGTCGTTGGATGGAAAATAACCCCACTGGCGATAAGACACGTGAAATTGACTGGTGATTTATGACTGTGAAAGCGGTGATTGTCTGCGAAGACATGACAAATACATTCCCCGATTAAAGTTACCCCTTATTACGCAATAAAGCTTCAACAAATCATTGTCAGAGGCCGGAAATGGTTGGCACTGGGGAAGGATTAAAAAAAAAGAAACGCAAATATCATCGATAACAATTTAATACCGTTACCTCAAAATTTTGCATAGTAAATGCTATTTAATTTTTTGAAAATAACATGCTCTATTATTTTTTACTTACTCTTTTAATTTGTCAACACAATTTAAATTAATAAATTCTAAAAACATAGCATGTATAGATAAAAAAATTCAGTCCTTAAAATATTTAATAATATAGAAATTGTGATCAAAACTGTTTTTAAAAACAGCGACTGGGGGGACAATCTAATCAACGTTAGAATTTTCTACATCCCTAACCACAAATGACAATTAAAATTACTTTAATTCCACAAAAAAACAGGAAATGTTTTGGAAACCCAACAGGCTTTGTTATGTGAACATAATTACTGTGTTTTTAGAAGCTCAAATGTGGTTTTCTGCTCGAATGTTTCGACAGAATTTTATGTGGTTTCACAGCCGATCCGACTCAGTGCAGCTTGAGGTGGATTTCAACGGCACCGAATGAAGTATTTTACCTGAAAATAAGCAGCAAATTGCGCCGTCATATGTTTTGGGATTTACGATCTAAAACCTGACTGGGTGGCTAATTATAATTTGCCTTTGATAAACGAGCATTAAAACAGAGCTAAAAATAATACCGGTATGTAGTACCAGTACATCGAAATTTAAATATGTATTAATTTAACTGTTATTACAAAAAAAAAGATATGTATGTACTCGTATATACCATTATAACATTAGAACTTTCACCATTTGATCCAATTTTTTCATAAAAATCTTTTTATTCAAATTTTTTTTAGTAGAATTTAACGACAACAATTAGAACGTTTAAAATTTTGTCAATCGAACTGTCTTTAAATCTTCACAACAAACCCAAACTAACATTTACCATTAGGTGAGAATATTAATATTGAGCTACGTCAGTTTTTTTAAATAATTTATACAAAATTAAAAAGCACCTGAGGAGAGTTCTGTCTTTAAATGTCTCTAAACATTGTCATCACCAGTGTAAGGAGTGTATTAAATAAATTCACGCTTCGTTGTTGCGATTGCTACTTACGATTCACGATTATGCAAATTTTAAATTAGTTTACTATAAAGATGTTCATTATCTCGTGTTAAATAAGATTCAAGAGTCTATTTTTGTTTTTGTTGTAAACTTGTAAATTAAGATACTTAAATCATTATATTCGCGCTTTGTAGAAGTTTCATATACGAGACAAAGAAAAGTGGAAACAGATTCTTATTAAAAGCTCTTACTTTAGCAGCTAAAACATATTATTACGTTCTCAATGTCAGTTCAGTGTGTCATTAAAGGAAACTTTTCAACGAGATGTCGCTACCTTCTCATTTCCTGAAACTTTGTAGGAAAAGAGCAAATTTTATCAGTTACTTAGATGTGTAAAATTATTAATCTTTCGTAGAAGTTTTAGTAAAGAATAGTACGTAGGTATATAAGTACCTATTGAATTAGTTTGAAGAACTTTGTTGAAAGAATTTTGGACACCCGGTATCGAAAAGATATATATTTATAACATATTAAACTAAAATAGTCACAGCCCACAAGTTTATGTTTGTATAAGAACTGACAGTCGCAAAGAATACCTAACACGCTTTTTTAGCATCGATGTTGACTGACGTTCCGATTGTATAGTCTTGCAAATTCTGTACCAGTTTTATTCGTTTCTTACTATCTGCGTCGACACCTATTCAAGGCCATATTCCGTTATCAAGTCAATTCAACAAATAGTTTTTGTTACGGGCAAAGCTAAAAAAATGCCATATCTCAAAAAGTGGCATTGAATAACATTTTATACCAAATATTTAAAGAAAAGGTTACACAATTTTGTTAAAATTATCCTATTTTTCGCGGAATTCTGCTGTTGAATAATAAATCATTATTATTATTAAATTTATGTTCAAAAAACGTTTCATTTACTACCCATTTAAATAAAAGATTAGAAATATATGTATGTATACAAAAATATTTAATATGTATTAAAAACTCTTCATCCTCACCTAGCAAGAGGTAGGTATGTAGCCTACCAAAATGTCTTTTCCATAATCACTTTGTCGTATTATCCTAATCACTCATTGTTAGGGCTGTTAATGGTCTCGACATGAGATCCCACTTTAACAGACCATAAAACAGGTACAGAATTTACAAAATATAATATACAGGGTACCCCAACAGCCTGGTCTTACAATATCACGCATTCGCCTTGAATAATTATTGTAATATAAAAATTTTTACTTTCTCCTTTTAGTAAAACTTATTTAAATTTTTTTCAGCCATACGGTAGGTTTCGTTTGTAAGCTATCCGTCATAGTTATATATTTTTTTTACCTTAGACCCTGTAGAGCAAAAAAACACCAATCATATTTACAACAGAACACAACAAGATATCTTTAAAAAAAAATAGAGCTTGAAATATTTTCTACTGAATTTTGAATGATATAGCATTAATCTAATTGAAAAAGCATGCATTCCATAGTTGAATTTTTAAATAATAAAATTGTTGATGATATATTATAACTTAACAATTCCTGACGCTTTCGTATACTTGCATATTTCAATAGTGTAATTAATTATACACATCTCTCCTTCTGAGTTGTTTATTTATAAATAAGTTCCCATTCTTATATCGGGTCTCAATTTTTTGTTAGGCTAAGTAAATTATTATTATTATGATTGATATTATTATCACTACATATTTTCAAAGATTTTTATTTTTCTTGAACAAAATTGGTCTACAGTTATTTAGACAGAAACAAAATACAGATTCTTTGAAGAATTATAAAATTTAATTTCGCAAATTAAATTTTTTTCATTATAACCGCTTAAGTTGAAATAAAGATATGTTTGGACTGTCAAAATAGATATAACTAAATGAGCATGCTTTACATGTGTTTCAAGGGAGTTTTTCCATCAAAAAAAGATTGCGATGACGTCATCAATACTTTATCAAGGACACATATATCAATTTCAATAGGGGCAATGTAGTACCGAGAATAACAGTACTGTACACTCAAATTTTCAAGAAAAGAGGGTGAGTCCTTTTTAATTTGATCAGTAAATCAAATTACTTCATTCATTATTTTTTTTTTAGGTTACCATAGATAAGTAATTCTTAAGAATATGAATATATTTAACCACAAGTATAGATTCATAATATTTTATAGGTTTCTTTTTTTACAACGCTTACGATGACCTTACCTGGCAAGATTTTACAGAATTCGGTGTAACAGTTGTAACGTGACATTTACGCGGCGGCGCAGCTCTGCGGGAGTGACGAAAAAAAAAAGAAAAAGAGAAGAAGAAAAAGGTGAGAGGCGAGGTTGGGTGAAGACGACCAGGGCCGGTGTCGAGGCTTTGGGAAGAGGGACCGTGTTTGGAAGACGAGAAAAGGCTGGGGCGAGAACACCAAAGGCCAACGGAGTCCAGGAGAGGCACAAGAGTCGAAGCTGACCTCAACAGGACCGCGGCGACGGGAACGGGCGTTCTGCGTATTGGTACCAATACGGTAAGTCGCCGGGAAGTGCGCACCGATCGTCCGGGACAAACCGGGAGCGTCCCAGTTTGCGTTGTGCCAGTTTTTTTGCCTTAAATCGTCACGGGTCGCCGGTTCACCAGGGTCATCAATTCACCTACCAACGAGCTGCCGCCGCCCCTCCCAATTTATTTTCATTTTTTTGTACATGCAAATCCTCATTATATACGTGATTAGACCGGGTATTCGTTGCTTCTCCCTTTTCTCCCTTTCCTCCCTTTTTTTCTCTTTATTCTACTTATTCTACTCTTCTTTCTTTCTCTTCTTCGGCTTTCCTGTCATCTTTTTTTTTCTGTGTGCCTTCTTGTGGTACACTGGCGCCCAAGGCAAAGACAGTTGATCGACCCATCACCCTGCAACGACGAAGGCGCTAGCCTGGCCGTAAGAAGGACGCCACACAGTTTCAAAGTTAAAATGCAAAATGTTGTCATACAATATTTTTTTTAGAAAGATGGGTATGTCATTCATAAACTATAAATGCAAATTTTATTCTATAAAATTTAAAAAACATTTACTATTGTCAATTTGGAGAAGACGTCATCTCATTGTTCGTGGGGATGATTAGCAAATTTTGGTTAACATTTTACCCTTTACACGATATTCCTAACATACATATAAAATTTGGCGACAGTCGACCCAGTAGTTTTGGAGATTATCTGCATAAAAAAAATTGATATCGATGACAGACAGACAACAGACAGACAGACGACAGACAAACCACTTTTTCGTACTCTAGAAGTCATAAAACGTTGAGAAAGCATGAAAGTGGGAAGTTACCCGCTGGACTCTATTATTATACTTCTGTAGGTAAGCAGAGCAAAATGTTGTGCCTCGGTGGGATTCGAACCCACGTCTCCTTGCTTTCCGAGCAGGTATGCTGACCACTACACCACGAGACGACTTATCTTTACTCTGCTTACCGACGTGTTACTGTGCCGCCACAGTACTCCCCCCCCCCCCCCCAGCGACACAGCGCGCGGTCGTGCTGGGGTGCGAAGGAGATAGTTGCTGGCGTCGCCCCTGCCACTCTTACGTTCGTCGTTCGAACCCTGGCGGTGCTGCGGACCCCGAATACACAGACAGCGGGCACAGTGCGGTGGCAGAAGGATGTTGCGTGCGTGTTGCCTGTCACCAATGTAGGTAAGCAGAGAAAAATGTTGTGCCTCGGTGGGATTCGAACCCACGTCTCCTTGCTTTCCGGGCAGGTATGCTGACCACTACACGACGAGACGACTTATCTTTACTCTGCTTACCGACGTGTTATTGTGCCGCCACACTTCCTTAACTACAACTCAGAAAAAAAATTGCAACTTCGCCAAAAAGGCCAAGATCTGGATTTAAAAAAAAAATTGCGCCTGATATATTTTTTCCTTTCTTCATAAAGATTATATATCTGTAAAAATGTGTAAGGTTTTCAATTAACCTTCTTTATGCCAGTGCAAGGGAGAAGGGGGGGGGGGGGGGGGCACACTCGCAGTTGATTTGATAAGGTAATTTCTATTGAAAATTGATTAAAATTACTAGCATAAATGTTTCATAACCTAACTTTGGAATAATTCAGATATGGACACCAAACGTTTGAGGCTCGATTTGCCAGCAACTTCAAAGAAAACTGCTTTTACAGCGAAAGAACTTCAACACCTAGGGGAAAAAAAGCGATGAGGACGAAGAACTTGCAGAACTAATAGAAAATGATCAGTACATACTCTGATGGGGAAGAGGAAATAGTGTGAAGAACAAGGAGAATTTCCTTATAAACAGTGTCTAGTTCCAGCGATGTTAGATGAATTCAGTTGGGACGATAATTTTGTAACAGCAAAGTCTGGTGTGAAAGGGTCAAACGTTCCTGTCAAAACTAAACGGAGAGTCCCAGTAAATATTACGCAAAATTCTAATTGTACAACAACTGAGGAATTCTTCAAATGATTTATTACTAAACAAATAGTGGAAATAATTGTTGAAGAGACTAATGGCAAAGCAAACCTCGTATTCGAAAAATGGAACAATGTACATCCTGACGAAATAGCTCGCGTTTGGAATCCTACAGATTCTATTGAAATATATGCTTATATTGGGACTGTTACTTGCGCAGGGTGTCTTGAAAGGAAGTGAGAAGCCTGTAAAGATGTTATGGATTAGAAATTAAAGTCTTTGTAAACCCATTTTTCCGGATACTATGCTCAGGACAAGATTTTCTATGTTGACAGTTTTTCTGAGATTTGACAACATTCACACAAGACACGAACGAAAAACCGACGATAGATTGGGATCCAGTAGAAACATTTCGAGACTACAGGAAGAGTAAATCGGATAGGTCCGGTTTAAAACACTGGATACTTGCTTATAGAAAAATTTGCATAATGTGCAGGTATATTAGAGAAAAGTTGGTGCCCAACCTAAAAAAGATCTAGGCAAATGAGTTGTATTAGACCTAGTTGACCATTTATCTACTGGTTATGGTGTCACCACAGACAATTTTTTCACAAGTTTATCATTAGCTGATGCCTTACTACAGAAAAAATTAACTCTTTGTACAACCATACGTAAAAATAAACCAGAGATTCCTAAGGGACTTTTGTATTCGTCTAGAAATGCAAATTTTTCTAGTCGATTCTGTTTCACCAAAGAACGTACTCTTGTGTCGTAACTGCACCAAAAGGAAATCTAACCATTGGCCCATGGCAGTATTTGCAAACCTATAGACATCGCAGATTGGAATAAAAAAAACTAGATCGTAGACGAACTTTTCCTTTGACATTAGGACATCAACTAATAAAGCCGATGGTACAAAAAAGAAGTGAAAATGTAATTGGACTAAGTACCAGAGTTTTGTGGAATATGAAGACAATTCTTCCGGACTTAAAAACTGACTGAAGCAGAAGTGAAAGAGCGTGACGGAAGAAAGCAAAATCGGTGCTTTGCTTGGTCTCGAAAGAAAGATAAGAAAATTGTGATGATTGCGGGCGCTGTGTATGTGGGGAGCACCGCAAAACTGTTTCAAGCAAAGTGTGTCATTCTTGTGCTAAGAACAAAGTCTAAGTTACATTTAATTTTATGAACGAAAAATAATAAAGCTGTTACACATATTTTTCTGTGGTGTGCACTTGCAGTCCCCCTTGGTGCTATCCGTTTAGCACAGGCCTTGGTAGCAGGAGGATTAAAAAAATTGGTCTAAGGTTATATAGCCGATCGAATAATTGCAGCTTCGAAAAATTATGAAATTTTTTTTGGTGATTTTTTTTATGATAACCACTATAAGTTACAATGTAAACTGTCAAAATGCAGATAAAGAAGCATGTTGTAAGTACGTTTCAAGTGAGTTGTCCATAACAACATTCTAGCATGGATATTTATATCAATTTGAATAGGTGCAGTGTAATACCGATAAGAACAACATTCTTTTTTAACTGATCAATAAAAAAAATACAATTTCTTGATCCCCGGACCACTTACTTGTGACACAGACGCACAGCCCATTAAACTAGAACTGTGGTTACCGAGCTTCGTAATGTGTCTAAAGAACAAGACAATAAAAAAATAGGTAATGACAACAAAATTAAGATCAATTCATAAACCACAAATACGTGATTTGGTATAAATTAAACGGCCTTTACAAAAAAACGTTTTGCGAGGGTGTCATCAAATGATCAAGTTGTTGGTAGGATGCTTAGCTAAATTTTGGTATGCATTTTACAATTCACTACGTATAAAATTTCACGACAAAGGATCCAGTAATTTCGGAGATTAGCGACACAGACGACAGAAAGACGAAAACGGGAGATCTGTTTTTTCGAATTCTAGGGGTCATGAAACGTAGACATCATGAAAGTAGTCAATTACAATACTTCTCTAGCTTACTGTCGAAAAGTAACAGTACGATTTTAGTCTGGAATTTTGGAATCATGTTCATCAAAGAATTTGGGAGATCTTTATATTTATGCCGGACGAGTTAATAATTATACCAGACACTAAAGCGTCAATGGTTTAAGTTGTACGGCTTTTTACTTATTATTAAAATCATTTTCATCTCTACAGAGTGTTTCTAAGATCTAATATGTAACCCCGTTTTTACTTATTGAGCAATATAACAATGTATTGTAATAAGGTCCAACTTAAGAAAGACTACTTTCAGGTTTCTCAGCGTACAAAAAAATAGGCCTCCCGTGTCCTCCGTCTCCATATGTCTGTTTGTCTGTCGTCTGCCATCTACCGCTTTGTCGGACCTATTGTTGGCAAAGTTTATATGTGTGTTAGAAATATCATACCCACACTATACTAACGTCAAATTAAAATTTTGCTTAATAAACACCATTTCAATTTTATAAAATAATATACTCTTGTATTTGTGTTTTATGAAACTGTCTTGTTTTTACTCACTATTATTATAATTTTTATTGTTGAAACCTTCGTATTTTAGTCACATAATACGTAAGCCTGACTCACAGACATGTGGAGAGGCGCTCTCACTAGAAACACAGGCATAGCTTTGCGTTTCATCAATGCATTCATATTTTTGAAGCAACTGAAGAAAGTTCGGAGGGTCATCCCATTTCCGACATTTTCACTTGGCGGCACTACTAAATATTATTAGTATTAGTTGCAATTAAAATTAATGTTTGCAGTTGTGTATACAGGGGATTCAAAACAGCCGTTCATATTTTGGAACCTCCAAACATTTACATAATATTCTGTTAATGCGGGTGTAATGCAGTCTCCATTTCCTGCTATCGGTGGAGGAGTGCAACACTCAGCGTCACACCAAATATAAACAAGGCAACAGAGTGTGTTTTCGTAACATAATGGGTTCGACTCAAAGGTAGTGGCGAGAACAAACCATGATAGGCATGGAATCAGGCTCCTGAAAGTGAGGGAAGTACTCTTTAAACTCTTTTTTATGAAAAACCCTACAGATTATTTTTTGTAGTTAAGTTCCCAGGGTATTAAAATTTTACGGATTTAATTTTTACTTCCCGAGCGTAAGCAAAGGAAGTATTGGAACCGAGTCCGTCGGCCGACTCTCTACTTTTATGTTTTCTCGATTTTTCATGACCCCTAGAAGACGAAGAAATAGGTCTCCCATTTCCGTCTGTCTGTCCGTCTGTCCGTCTGTCCGTCTGTCCGCCTGTCCGTCTGTCCGTCTGTCCGTCAGTCCGTCTGTCCGTCTGTCCGTCTGTCTGCCGTCCCGGATTTTTATTAGACAGATAATCTCCGAAAGTACTGGACCGATTGTTGTGAAATTTTGTACTTATATTAGGAATATCATGTAGATGGTAAAACGCTAACCAAAATTTGTCTAATCATCTCCACCACTAATGCGATGACGTCACTTCAAAATTGTACATAGTAAATGGGTTTTAAATTGTATAAAATAACATAGTCCTACACATGTAGTTTACGATTCCGAATTGAGTTTTTACCCGAAACGTCCAGATTTTTGGAAAAAAAATCAAAATTATAAAACAACATTTTGCAATTTAATTTTGAAACTGCTAACCCGAATGTTTTGAAATGTTGCAGATGTTTTAAGGCTATAAAGAGCATCATAAATCTTTAGTCAAAATATATTTGGTTATCCCCTCCAAAAACTTGATGACGTCAGCGCAGAAGTTTGCCGAGTAAATCCTATCTAAACTGTACAAAATATAATGAGTCTGTACTTGTAATATATCACTCCATTCATATTTTTTGGATTTGCATATACAGAGTGACTCAAAAAAGTTAATGAATGCGTAAATTTATTTTACTGATTAACTCAGGAGCTATAAAACCGAATGCTTTGAAATTTTGAAGATGTTTTAAAATTATCATAACCACGGTAAATTTTTGATCAAAATGTATTTGGTCGTCCCCCTTAAAAAAATTAGGACGTCACCACAAAATTTTGCTGAATAAATCCTATCTAAAATGTACAAAATATGTTGAGTCTCTTCTTGTGATTTATCATTCCATTCAAAATTTTTCGATTTGCATATACAGGGTGACTCAAAAAAATTAATGAATGCGTAAATTTATTTTACTGATTTAAACAGGAACTACAAAACCAAATGCTTTGAAATCTTGCAGATGTTTTAAGGCTATAAAGAGCATAATAAATGTTTAGTCAAAATATATTTGCTTATCCCCTCCAAAAAATTGATGACGTCAGCTCGAAAGTTTGTCGAATAAATCATATCTAAACTGTACAAAATATGATGAGTCTGTACTTGTAATTTATCACTCCATTCATATTTTTTGGGTTTGCATATACAGGGTGACTCAAAAAAATTAATGAATGCGTGAATTTATTTTATTGATTTACTCAGGAACTACAAAACCGAATGCTTTGAAATCTCGAAGGTGTTTTAAAGTTATCATAAGCATGGAAAGTTTTCGATCAAAATGTATTTGCTCATCCCCCCTAAAAAATCTATGACGTCACCACAAAATTTTGCTAAATAAATCCTATCTAAAATGCACAAAATATGATGAGTCTTTTCTTGTGATTTATCATTCCATTCATAGTTTTTGGATTTGCATATACAGGTTGACTCAAAAAAATTAATGAATGGGTAAATGTATTTTATTGATTTAATTAGGAACTCCAGAACCGAATGTTTTGAAATCTTGCAAATGTTTTAAGGTTATAAAGAGCATAATAAATTTTTAGTCAAAATATATTTAGTTATCTTCTACAAAAAACTGATGACGTCAGCTCAAAAGTTTGCCGAATAAATCCTATCTAGAATATACAAAATATGATGAGTCTGTACTTGTAATTTATCATTTCATTCATATTTTTTGAATTTGCATATACCGGGTGACTCAAAAAAATAATGAATTCTACTGCGAAAAAAAAACATAACAGACATGCAGTCGTCACGTTTCCGACAGTGAGGGAAGTACTGTCTAAACTCTTTAGACCAATTTTTTGAATTTGCATATACCGGGTGACTCAAAAAAATAATGAAGTCTACTGCGAAAAAAAACATAATAGACATGAAGTCGTCACGTTTCCGACAGCGAGGGAAGTACTGTCTAAACTCTTTAGACCAATTTTTTTTTTGCAGCAATAATATCGAACTCTTGTATAAAGACTAAAAAAAATAATTGGTACAATTATCAAATAGGCATTTCTCAGGGGTTTACAAAGAACACCTGTATTTTATTACGGCATCTTACTCCTTCCTTTTAGTCGACGATTTATTTTCTAACAAAAGTTAATAGTTAATTTTTTTAATGCACATCAAAATATCGTAAAAAGAGGATACAATTTTTTTCTCTTTTCTTCTATCCACGAAGTTTGCGAAATAGCAGGAACAATCAACCTGTAGATGTTCCTTATGTACATAGTTTGTAACACTGATCCAACAGTGTAAATGACCAAAAAACAAATTTTTTTTCAAGTGTCCACCGAGTGAAAAAACGTAAAACTAATTATTGTAAACAAAACTGAAAATGTTAAAGCTCTGTACAAAAACTGCAAAAGCTCCTGTTGTAAAGGGAGTAAAGTAACAGTTCATCATAATGACAGACTTGATCTAACTTTGTTTTAATTAGCACCTTATTTTTAAGTAAAATGTAAGAAAAACCGTTTTTTAATGTTGTTACAAAGTAGTGGTAATCATGTAACACTCACCGAGATCTGGGACACTCAGCAAAAACAGACTTACACAACGTAAATAATTCATAATTATGATTCGATACGTGCGGTATTAATTTATTAATTCGTTTCCAGAGTTCCATAAATCGAAAATATACAGTTGTACATTCGTCGGCATTAATTAATACTTAAACGAGCAGCGCAGTTAAACGAAACGAGTGACAGCCGTGAAACCGTAATTTTGAGTTCATGTTGTCACCTAACTAAAAATTACCCCTGCAACTAAGTTAAGATCTTTGAAACACAACACAGAGCCCATTCGTAAGATAAATTGTAATAAAATTTAATTGTATCTTCTCCGGTTTCTCATAATAAAGTGACGCTAACTTGAAAAATTAAAAATGATGTAGCACGCCTGGCAGAAAAATGAACACGTACACGTATCACTTTCTTAAATTAGGAATGGTGTGGATGGCTTAAATTAAACCAAGGAGGATAAGTAATAATTAGCTACGTATTTTAAACATAGGTTGTCTTTAAGTGTCAAAATTTGAAGTAATTTATTTCTTTTCTTATATAGGTTTCTCTAAACTTTGGAATGTTTTCATTTTTAGCACAAAAAAAACTTTCGTAGCTGCAACTAAAAGATCTAAAATTAAAATTAAGATGAAATATGTTTATCGATTTTAAAAATATGTAAATTTTTTGGGTTGTTTTCGAATATACGATCCATAACTTATGAAGCAGAAACATTTGAAAGGAACTCCATTTCAAAGTAAAAATTTCCGTGTTTGCTTGTGTTCTCTTCTAGAGTTGCTACACTTGCTAAACGCATCAAAATCCTCATAAAATCCATGGCCTCTTTGAAGTCGGATTAGTATATTTGACATGATTCGCTCCAACAGTAGCATAAGCGTCCCTAATTAATCACTACGTTGAGATTCTTCGCCGACTCTTCTGAATTATCGAGTGAAAAATAACCCTCCTTATAGCTTCGGCACGAAATAAAAGTCAATGCCCTGTGTATACACAGCACAGTTAATCATTACACGGTTAGTAAAATTGCTGAACGAAGTTAAATTAAAATTTTTCAAGGAAATTATTTTGATACTCCGGAGTATCGATTAATTAATTAAGAAAAATGATTTAGTTTGGCATTTACAACTACATGACGATGGTCAAGTATTTATTAATTTAAACAGTAATTTATTAGGCGATGTAAAAAGTAAACGGTTTGATGAGACACAGTCTGAAATACTTAAAAAATGAGCAGTAATCATAGATGATTAATGAAGAGAAAGCTAGACGAGTTTTAAACACTCATGTACGCAATTTGACAGAGCTTTGATTAGATGTAGTGATGGGTTTTTGGAAGTGAGTCTAAAACGACATACAGAAGTTGGATCATGTTCGGGGGAAAAAAACAACTTCATAAAGATAAAAACTGATGCTAATAACAGTAGTTCAAAAAATAAACAACTTATAATTTATAATAATATATAGATAGCGTAAAGCGAAATGAACACATGTAATTAATAGTTCTTTTTTATAAACTGGAATAAGTCGAGGCAAAATAAACAAATTTGAGCCAAAATCATTTATTTTTCTTTCAAAAAAGCTAACAATTTTTTTGTGACCTAGGTGGACCTTCCTTCAATTATTTAAATTAAAAAAAATAAAACACGTACCTAATTATGCAAACCTTATTTCGTTTGGAATAACATGTTCCTAAGCTTTTTTACGAATATTTTAAAATGCATTAAAAAAATTGGTCCAAGGTTGTTTCCACAGATCTTCCCTCGCCCCTGAGCTCCTGTCCAACAAATCCCGCTTTTCTGCAAAATTATAAAAATTGTTTGCTTTTTTGATTTTTGAAATTTTGGATTATTAATTTTTCGTTTTTTCAATTTTAGATTTTTCAGTTTCTCCATTTTTCAGTTTTTCGTTTCTTCAATCATTCTACTTTTAAATTTTTCGATTTTTTACTTTTCGATGCTTCAATTTTTCGTTTCTTCAGTTGTTTTCTTAGTTTATTGGTTTAATTTATTGTATTTGACTTGTATAAAACTGTATTTAAGTTTTTAACACCAATAAAGTATTGATTGATTGATGGATTAATTTTGCAATTTTTTGAGTTTCCACTTTTTCGATTTTTCAACTTTTCGAATCAAAAAAAAAGGAAAAAATGCAAAATTGTAAAATTAAAAAATCAAAAATGAAGAAAAGAGAAATGTATAAAATGAAATGTAAAAACTTCAAGAACTCGAAAAATCGAAATTCAGAATTCAAAAATTGTAAGATAAAAATTGAGAAACTTATAAATCCAAAAAACGAAATGTGTATTGTAAGATCGAAATATTGAAAATTAATGAAATCGGAAAATGGTATAAGTGGAAATCCAAGAATGGCAAAATTGAAAAATTCGAAAAATTTAAAAAACAAAAAATTGTAAAATCGAAAGAAATAAAGGAAATGAAAATATCGGGAAAATGGAAAATAAAAATCAAAAACTTAAAAAACTGAGAAAACGAAAAATGAAAAATTGCAAAATTGGAAATTCAGGATCTCGAAAATTAAAAAATGTAAAATTGTAATATTGAAAAGCTGCAAAATTGAAAAATTTCAAATCAAACAATTGAAAACGCGAAAAATTGAAAAAAACGGAAAATTAGGAAAATTGAAAAAACGAAATGTGCATTGTAAAATAAAAATATTGAAAATTAATGAAATAGGAAAATTCGTATAAACGGAAATCCAAAAATTACAAATTAGAAAATCGAGAAATTGAAAACTCCAAGGTTGAAAATTTGAAAATGTGAATAAATGAAAAATTTATAAAAAAAAAAATATATAAAATCGAAAGAAATAAAGGAAATGAAAAATTGGGTTAATGGAAAATCAAAATCAAAATCTTAAAAAGTTGAGAAAACTAAAAATGAAAAATCGCAAAATTGAAAATTTTGAATCTAAAAAAGCGAAAAATAAAAAATTGTACTGTTGTAAACATGCTAAATTGAAAAATTTCAAATCAAAAAACTGAAGAAACGAAAAATTGGAACATTTGGAAGTCAAGAAATTGAAAATTTGACAAAATTAAAATAGAAAATAAGGGAAAATTAGGAAGCCGAAACATTCAGAAATGGAAAAATTGAAAAATAATAATAAATTCAAATTTTTCGAAAAATTATATGATTTATTTTGCGAATTTTAGTCTCTACGATAATCCTTATTGTTCGACTTTCCACTTTTTCATTTTTTCAGGTTTTCGATTTTCCAACTTTTCGGATTAAAAAAAATGGAAATATTGTAAAATTAAAAAATTAAAAATGGAAAAAGGAAATGTATAATATTTTAATATAATATTTAATTTAATATATATATTAAAATTGAAAAATCGGAAGATAAAAATTGAGAAGCTTACAAATAAAAGACGTGCAAAATCGAAAAAACAAAATGTGTAAGTATTGTAAAATCGAAATATAGAAAATTAATGAAGTCGGAAAATCGTATAAGTGGAAATCCAAAATTTGCAAAATCGAAAAATTGAAAAATTGGAAAAACGAGAAATTGAAAAATCTAAGATTGAAAATTTGAAAAATTGATCAAATGAAAAATTTAATAAACGAAAAATTATAAAATCGAAAGAATAAAGGAGATGAAAAAATCGGGAAATCAGAAAATTAAAATCAAAACTGAGGAAATGAATAAATGAAAAACCGCAAAATTAAAAATTAAGAATCTAAAAAATCGAAAAACGAAAAATTGTATTATTGGAAAACTGCAAATCAAAAATTGAAGAAAGAAAAAATTGAAAAATGGAGGAAAATGACAAAACAAAAAAAGTGATTTCAAAAAATTGGTCGAAGGTAAATAAATCCAAATTTTTTGAAAAATTATAAGATTGATTTTGCGAATTTTATTTTCCATGATAACCGTTATAAATTATGTGTGTAGCGTTCAAGTAAGGGTAAAGAAGCATGTTAAGCATTTGTTTCGAGTGATTTTCCACAGTACTAAGTATATTTCCAAATTTTCGCAAAAATGGAGTAAATCTTTCTTAATTTATTTAATAAAATAAGTTGCCTCAAACATTAAACCTTTTGAGTCACCCTGTATAAGTAATTTTAAAAACTGCGAGTGCATTGATAAACCACAAGTATAGAGTCACAATTACTATTTTGCATATTTCGGAGAAGATATAATAGGCAAAATTTTGGGATGATGTCGTCAATTTTTTGGGAGGGCATAAACGAACAAATTTTGATTAACCATTTATCACTATTACCGATAACCTTAAAAAGTTTGCAAGATTTCAGAGCATTTAGTTTTGCAGTTTCAAAGTGCAGGAGCATGTTATTTTATAAATTTAAAAATATATATTATTGTAAATTTTGCAGATGACGTCATCCCATTGGTGACAGGGACCATTAGCCAAATTGTGGTTAGCGTTTAACCATCCACATGATATTCCTAATATACACACAAAATTTTACAACAATCGGTTTAGTAGTTTCGGAGATTACGTGTCTAATAAAAGTCGACATAGACACCAGACACACAGACAGACAGTTAGACAGACGGACGAAAACGGGAGACCACTTTTTTCGTACTCTAGAGGTCATGAATCGTCGAGAAAACATGAAAGTGGCAAGTCGCACACATCGTAAAAATGCATAATTTAAAAAGTATGCAGAATTTAGTACCTACTCAGTCCTCCTTTATAATGTAGCAGCTTTCCGTCTTCGCAACGAAATTAAAAAATTCTTCTATCTATTTTTGTTTACATACTTTGGTGTATATTTTCTACGGCAAATACGTGCCATTAAATGTAAACACGTCTGCTACCAGTAATAAATAAATCATCAACGGTTTTTTAATTACTTCTATTGGCTTTAAGCGGCATTAAAAGTAAGCAATCAGTGTTATGGGTCGTTTTTGAATTTGTATGAGTCTCGGGTCTGTAATCTGTTAATAGTATTAATTAATATTCTAATGGCTTTCGTCTACCTTAATATTTGTTATTGCTCTTGATTAATACGTTCCATAACAGCGGCGTAGTCTGGGCACTCAATGATTAGCTACGTTGTTGATCGTACACAATGATGAATTCGATTTTTAATCGAACTACAAGAGAATTGCTGCACGGCGTAAAAAAAGGCGAGTAATAAATTGTGGCTCATTATAGCAAGGAGTCGGTCTCACGAAGTTCCGTGGGGATTTGTTTGCAATTAGTAATAATTTTTAATTAAGCCAGTTGACTAAGGTGGCAATTTTCGAGCACACACACTCGGACCCCGGCATGCCTTTTAACAGTTCGCGTGTCAGTTAATCGTTATTATTATCATGGCATTAAAATTAATTTTATTGTAGCGGAGCTTTTTGCCATCGACAATGCGAAACTCATAAATAATTATCACATTATTTAAATAATAAACGCATTCCGTCGGCTCGATTTCATCTTTGCCTATTTTGTATTTTAACACCGTTCGGGCGAAGAACGCCACCGATTCGACGAGCATTTGTGTGTGAAAGTTCTATAAAATTTACGATAAGGACATAAATCAGATTGAAAACCAACGGAATTATGAAAGATTAGGTGATGCTTAATTATACAAATAACTTAGATGATGTATGGCCTCTTAAGTTTCTAGGACGGTAGTTCTGGCTTTATTATTCATAAAAAATATATAATTTACTGCTCTTTTTAAATTAATACCTATTAATATAACATGTAAATCTAGCCAAGCGTCGGCCTTTTATTGCCAGTTGACGCTAATTTGGTTACAATAAAAGGTGGAGAAATTCACGGCCACCAGATATGTCGCGGAGCACCACTTTACCTTTTCAACGTAGGTATTTTAATAAGAAAATAGTTACTTGTCACTTCACAATACGCGATTTTTCTTCTTCGCCAGGGTTTTGGTGTAAAAAAAACTACAGTTGATATAAATATAATATAAATAGATGTCATCTACACAGATTTTTCCAAGGCATGGAACAGATAGATCCCTTTATCTTATTAAATAAACTCCCGTTTAGGCTTTACTCAATACTTATGAAACAACATTACTGGGAAAACAATTATTTGTTAAACATCGCAATTTTGTATTCAAAGCTTTATCATCATGGGTTTATCGTTCGATGTACCCCAAGTTTCGATTTAAGGACCAATATTGTTCTTATATTTGTATCGACGACATGGTTGATGTAATATCCAGCTACCGCTACTCTTTGCTGATGACCTGAAACTTTATCTTGAAATAAAATCAGCAAGAGACTGAACTGTTGCAATAATCACCATGAAGTTCTTGTACAAGTTACTTAATAATCATCGTGTTAGAATAAGAACAGTGCTTTAAGATCATCAGTAGTACTTTCGTGCAATACCATCTGTGAATCTTACGACATTAACTGTGAATCGATGAATTGCATAATATGTAGAAGATTAACTATTTACATAATTATTTAGATAATTAGGTTAGAGATTAGATTACTAGAATTTAGGCTGTATTTTGTCCTAAAATGACTCTACCCCTTGAAATAAATAAGTACATTATTATTATTTACGAATGTACAAGGAGTACTGATATAATAGTTAATATTACTAGGTAACTTGTGACAGACAAAAGCAAATGATATTACTAAGTAAAGAAAAATGAATTTTTATCAGATCTGCTGATTGCAAATTTTTGTGATTTTTATCATTACAATTTTGATAAAATGTGATATCCTGCTGTTTACAGATGTGTAAGACTGTTGGCAAAAGAAGTTCATGAAGATCTCTCAAGTGCGGTAAACAAACAATGATTTCCTAAGATACCGCTAAAATTGGGCTGAAACAGAATCACAGAATTTACATCAGGGAAGAAGAAAAACCTGGAAGACCAATGCTAGTCGACTTGTAAAATAATTAATTTTATTATAACGAATTTTAAAAACTACAGAAAAACGACACGGAAAAAATTGTGTGAATCTTGGATTATTGCCAAAATAAGAGTTCACCGTTCTCTCTGTACTGAAATCAATTTAAATCTTAAATCACTTCCTTATGGATTTTAGCCTATCTTCATTTACCTTTATCGTTAAACTGCTGTATTGCATTTTGAGGTGAACTTCAAATGAAAAGTGCAATAAAATAAGTTTTTAATAAAATGGATAATAGGCTACTTATTTATATGTAGTTAAAAAATTAGTTAAACTTATTTAGATAGAACTTCTCTCGCTCATTGAATACAAAATTCAAGAATTATGAAATTTGATTCTACAAAATTTAAATTATTTTATGATAATCTATATAAAGTAAAAAAAAAGTAATATAGGTCACAGTGTAAAAAAAATGCATAAGGATGGGATTCGAACCACATTGGATAACAGAGCACAAGTCCGACAATCTTAATCAACTATGACCAAGATATCGTCTAGATAAAACACGTGGAAAATATTGCACAAAAGCAATGTTTGTAAAGTAATTGATAAATATCAAGGCGGATTCATAAACCACGAGTACGGGAGTATATTATTTTATAAAACTAAGCGTCTTACCATCTACACGATAATCTTAAATGACACATAAAATTTAACAACAATCAATACCCTAGTTTCGGAGATTATTCGCCTAACAAAATTCGATAGAAGATTATCTGTTATCGGGACCGTGGACAAAGAACATATCTATCATCCTCTTTTTAAAGTGTCCACGTGTCCCGATAACATATAATCTCCTAATTAAAAAAATAATGGACAGGAGTAATAATAATAAAATTAGATAGAACAGACGGAAACGGTAGACATAATTATTTGTCGTATCCTAGAGGTCATGAAACGTCGAGAAAATATGAAAGTAGCCATTCGTCCTCGGCTTACGCTTGTGAAATAAATTTAAACAAAAGGTAGCACTAAAGATTACATCTTTGAACGTTTGATGCAGTACTTCATGGTTCTACTCCTAGAAGAGTACATAAATAACTGGCAAGATACTACGTGTTTCGGTATATAGTACCTTCATCAGGCAAATAAAAAAACGACTAACACGTAACTCGTGGACAATTGTAATGCAATTTTCTTGATATTCTAGTGCCAATTCGTGTTTTGAATTAGTAACAATGCACAAAATAATTGTTTATATTTTAATAAATGACAACAAATTTTGTTGTTGAACCTAATCATAATGTACGACGCCTATGAGATTTCTAGTATCTTTAATGAGCGGTGGTGACTTATCATCAGTGACGGCAGCGTTCAAATAGAGGACATCCTGGATGCGGTGCCGAAAGTCTCGATGGCGGGCTCCAGAACATCGTCAGGAACGGTCAGTCCTCTCAAGGAGAGAAGTAGAGTCTAGTCAAATCCATTCTAGTTGAGTCGGAATTATTCTGTCCATTATCGCTGTATAGGCCTGTAGTTTTGTATTACTGTGAAATAAATTGTTAAATTTTACCACCGATTTTAATTACCGATTAACGTAATATCTCAAAATTAATTTATACAACGAAACTAATACATTTTCTCAATACAGTAAAACATTTTCGAGAAATTTGGCTCATTTCTCAAGCAATTAAAAATTTTCAATCTCTTAGATTTTCATTCAAAAATTAAAGACAAAAACTAATTCAAAACTAATATTACTGTTTACTATTCATAAGGAATTATTGTAACAAAATCCATCCGATGAAACGCCACTTTAATGTTTTCTCTAAATTTCAGAACTCCTAGAGTGCAAGCAAGTGGGTCTGTCCGTCGTCTGTCATCTCTCGTCTGTCTGTGTCAATTTTTATTAAGCAGATAATCTCCGAAACTGACCGTTTTTTTAATTTTTTTTTATAAAATTGCAATAAAATTCAAGACTATTTAGTCCGTAACAGCTTAATTAATAGTTTTAGTAGTCTCCTCTGTTTTGAGGAGACAAAAATGCAAATCAGGCAGTTTGCTATGTGCTTAATAGTCGCATTCTTTCAATCTCTTAAAATACAGAAAATTATTTTTTTTATTTTCGAAGAAACTGTACTTGTTCGAATGCACTTCAAGCTCATGGCCGAGAAAAGTTCCCTCTAAATAACTTTAGGCCAATGTTTTTGTTATGTATATGGTGCAGACCCAAACTTTAGTCGGGGAATCATCGCGCTAATGCAAAACAGAGACTCGCCTGGAATGTTTTCACATGTTCGATTCAATCAATTCAAAATTAGTTAAGTATTCTCATTTATTATTTTAAAATTACGTCATTAATTTTATTGTCCGTCGATTATTTCGTAATACGACCTTCAGATGGTTTGAAAGCTTTGGTGACGTAGAAAATTTTTTTTGTATGTTATAAAATAGTTCATGAGAAAGGGCATTTTAACCTCCTGAGCTTAAGCTAATTGCAATAGCGTTTGATATATGACAAGGATTATACAGAAAATCTCCTAAATGACTTATATCCTCTCAGCATTTTGTTAAATAAATCTTATATTTGTAACCGTTATCGTAAAAAATTAAAAATTTTAAAACAATTTTTACAATTTATCTTAGAAAATAAGATAGAACTTTTTGAAAGTTTGACATGATACTAACACTAATTTATTGATTACAGAATTATGCAAAAAAATAAAAATATAGCATTTATTTTTTCATGCTCTCTAGAAAGTTAATGACGTAATGATGTTTTACTTCCCGAACTTCCCTAAAGAGGTATTCTAATATGGCCCATCCGGCGTATAGCTAGTCTCATATTTTCTCGACATTTCAAGACCATTAAAATACGAAAAAAGTAGGTGACCCATTTTCGTCTGCCTCTGGGTCGTCTGTCGTCTGTGTCAAGTATTTATTAAACAAATACTACTGTAACTTGGAAAATTCTATGTGCATTGTAATTTATCTGATCATCCTCATCAATAATTTCATTGTATATCCTATTTAAATTTTATAAAATAACATAGTCCTATACTTGTGGCTTATGAATCCGTCTTGATTTTTACTTCTCGCATAGCAAGCTTCTTTACCTTTTACTTTAACATTACATGCATATCTTTATCTTAACTTATAAAAGTTGTTATAAAAAAAATCGTGGAATTTAATTTTATAATTTTTCGAAAAAGCTAGATATGTTCAGGGACGAGGGAAGTTCTGTCTAATTATGATTAGACGATTTTTTTCAATAAGTGTTAAAAATGTGTTCCGAGATGTACCTAATGTTGTTGCGCTGTAGTACTATATTTTGTTTTTAAAATTATAACATCAATGAGTTAATAATTTTATTAATTAAATCAAAAAGTTTATCTAGTTTCGTAAAAATTTTGGAAATTTCACAATATTTTTTTAATAAACAGGGTAAGTCACTAAGCTGTCATCGATATCTCATTAATTATTATTAGACGTAGCAAGAAAAGTCACAGACTAAAGTTGTACGTCCTTTGTGTACCGTAAGTACATAACTTAGGTTTTTAATTAAAAAATCTTACTTGATTTTACATATTCTCATTACTCAATAGCCTCTTGCTAAGCTGTTGTATCGTAAGCTACCGTAGATTATTTTTGATATTCCAATGCGGGGTTGCCACATTATTCCAATTTTCTTCAATTTTTTAGTAATGCAGCAGAGATGCGCGCTTCTAATATTCAATGTTCTGAAATACTTAAGTTAATATTAACTGCATCCTATCAAAATATCAGGAAAGTTCATTATGTCGCTTCTAACATAATTTATAAATTTCCCATAAAAATTTGTTTTTTTTTTAACTCTATTACTAGACTATGAAAACTCCATCAAAAAAACGTCTCAGGGTGTACATTTCAAGCGAAATTTACTTCAGAAAATGCCAAAATGACGCTACTAATTTTTAGAACAAACATAATATTAATTTTAATTAATGCTAACGTTTACAGAATAATCTCAAAGTAGACCAAAAATTTCGGAGTACTCGGTTAGATAATTAGGACCATTTATCTAGTTGAACAGACATTAGAAACAGAAAGTGGCGTTATCGTCTTCTAGAAGCTGTGTACCGTCAACAAAACAAATATTAGGCATTCTTAGAAGTGACTCTTGTTTTATTCCTCTTTATTATACTTATATAACACTGGTTCGTTTAGTTATCATTGGAAAAGTAAAATACTGGAGAAAACCAAAATAAGTACCAACATTACCAAGCAACTAAGCAAAATGTGAAATATCATAACAAACGAATTATGGTGGATTTAAAAATTAGAAAAGATGCAGCTGTTTGAAAAACATAAATAGCAGGTAGCTACTTTAAAAATGGATGGACGACTATCAGACCGCCGAGAAATGGAAAAAGGAAACCTGCGTTTTCGTGTACTACGAGTGCTGCGACATTGAGAGAGAACTTGCAATTAGATTTTCATCAAAATAATCGGACTACAGTTCTTTCTTTTCTTAGCTATCGCGTATATAGCAAGTAATAAGATCGCATTGATTGATATTTTAAATGACAGAAATTGCAAATGTACTAATTATGGAGTATTTAAAATAAATGAGACCGTTTTTGTTCAGACGAATATTATATCTGCTGGCTGACGTAATCTGAATGTGTAACAAATAAACACAGTTATATTCGCGCTGGAAAATGAAACAAACTACCTGTAAAAATGTAAACACGTAGCTGAGCAGGTCATTATGTTGTTGTTAGTAACATATCTAAATAAGAATTCTTGTGTGTAATTTGAGTAACCTATATTCTTGACTAATACTACTACTCCTTACGACCTCTATTTTTAATGTCGGCTCTTAGAAAATCTTAAACAGGATATAAATTTTAAAAGACGTTAAAACTTGTTACGCTCGCTTTAAATTTAGACATAAAAGGCACGAAATATTCGTAAAACAATTCATGCATTTTATAAATCCCATAAATAAGGTTGTTATTAGATAAATAGGCATCTAGTATGTAGATTTAAAGTGTGTAATTAACAAAAATTACAATAATTAATTATCTCTTTTTTAGGCAAAGCCCCGTCATACCAATAAAATAAATCTTACTTTTTAATTAAATTTTGATTTGCTACTGCACATTTAATCATATAATTTCAACATAAATTAAACTGGTTCATTGTAAATTACTTATTTAAATAATCATTGTTTGGCTATAAAAAGGCTTCGATATCGTTATCTCCGTCACGAAAAGGCCATTTGTCTTCTCTCTATGATTTTATCTAATGAAACCAGATTCACACCGCCGAAATAAGACGTTAAACGTCGGCGCTCGTCCCGAAAAACCACCTTGTCAGATGCGGCGAGCGTGAAACTGACTTATTGAATACAGGTCCGATGATTACCTTATATCGACAATTATTATGATTTAATGGAAGAATCACGCATTTGCATAAGATGATAATATGATGCCTGATGATACGGTCTCGGAAAGAATTCTCGTCGACCGATTAAACTTGGCCTATTCTGATACAGATTTAAACGTCACAGAGACCTGTAAATAATTATAACTGACTCGTCGTTTTATTCTTGAAATTTTACAGGAACAGAAAGGCCAGCGATCAACTGTAAATTCTAGTTTCCAAAGATAGTCGAAACGCGCAGCAACTTATATAAAGCATGCAATTATTCAGCTGAAGATTTTGAAGATAAACTAGGTATTCCTACCTCATAAATCCACGTTATTTAGTTTCTCAAACCCACTCAAAATTCTTCGCGAATTCGTACTATTAGCAATTTGAGTGTCAGCATTAATTTATCCTATTTATTTATATGATTAAATTCGCAATCGTTTTAATAATTCAAGCTGTACTTTTCGCGGTATTCGGCAAGAAAGTATAAATAAATAATTACTTGCCTGGTTGGAATCAAGGGTTGTTCAACTCGTTGTCAACTTTCTGTCTTTTCTCCGTCTAATTAATAATATAATTGAAAAAGCGGCGCTTAGAACACTGCTTAATATCTTCATTGTGGGTACGTGAAATTCGTAAAAAGGTAGGTGCAGTGACGTGCTAACAAGGTGTTTTTTTTGTCCATTCTTGTGGAGGAAACAAATTCGAGAACACGCGAAGTTTGTTGAAAGAGATATTCAATAAGGTGTGGGTTTTTGTTCTTGTTAAGACTTCGCGGTGGTCCCGGTAATTACAGGTTACCGAAATAATAATGCCTGGCATTCGAAATGCGACTCATGAGAACCTATCTTTAGTAAATGATCTGTTGGAACGTGAGTCTACTTATCAAAATATGTAATAAATGGTAACTTGACGGGGACTTGCCCCTGATGCAACCATTTTCTGGAAAATTTGATGACGAAAACTCCACCTTCATACTCATATCAAGATCTTTACAGCGCTTAACCGCAGATGTTATCGTCTTCGGCCAAAAACTATTATTGTGGTTTTGAATTTTTTGCTTTGTTTGAAGAAGAACGGATCTCCGTGTTTGCTAAACTAGATAAGGAACAGTTGGCGCTATTCCGACCGTTAGCATATTGCACCTTGTTACACTTTTATGCAAACGCGAAGAAGCCAACAAGATTTATCCTTGAACGAGAATCAACTTTAACAAACTGACTAAACTAATAATTTACAAAACGGTGTTTGTCTTATTCCCCTCATATATAATTAAAGCAGAACAAAGACCATCCAAACAGTAAATTGGATGTCAAACTTGTTTAATCTGTTAAAATATATAGCGGTCAGTTCAAATATATTATAAAATATGTGAAGCCTACGCAGTGTTTTCAAAGCGTTCTCGTCGACTCAAAGAATGGTTTTCTTCGACTTGAACACAGCTTTAGTTGCCTTTCCGCTTAAGATAACTTCAGATTGCCACATTATCATCTTAATCACACAATGTGCCTATGCATCTAGCGTCTTGCGTAAGTATTTACTTTACTGGGCTTTTTTGCCAAGACTTTATCATATTTACAGTTGGTTCCACTTTAAAACTTGTTTTGCTCCGAGTTACGTAGTATCTACGTTTAACATTGCAAAAATTTGCATGCGTACAGCGTCTTTATGAATTTATTATTTCTTGTTTGTACACGGTGATGGTCCCGTTTTTAGTTCGTTCCTTAAAAGGCTGAATATAACAGTCCAAAGCCCCTAAATGCACTAACCCAAATTAGTTTTATCTAAATCATGATCTTGATAGTATTGAGGACATGCGCCAAAGTACGTATGAATGTTTCTTTTATGTTTTAAAATTTGGCAATATACTGCATTTGAGTAATTGAATTTTTGTAATATGGTAAGTGCATTGAGCGATTCAATTTTCATTTGGTTTTATTGAATTACTCAACATAATAAAAGTAATACTTACTTATTTTACTAGCAAATTTAAAAGCAAAATTCGTTAAACTACTTATTTAATTGATCATTTATTTTCCAATTGTTTGTAACAATATCTTATATATTTATGCACACTCTTTAAGAAATTCTAATCCCTAAATACAGCAACCTTTTTCTCTACAGTGCAAAAGTAGGTCTTCCATTTCCACGTGCCTGTTGTTTGTGTGTATGTCTGTTGATAATTACTGTCCAATTCTAGGTATACTTTAGGATTACCAAATAGATAACAAAATACTAACCACATTTGATACCGTAATTTCAAAAATTTCATCTAATATTTTGAAAAGGACACGGTCATCAATCATTGTATTTTTTACATTACTACGCTTATAACAGAACAAACTCAATTAATAAGAAGCACCAACGTGTGGTCATTTTTATTGATAGCACCATTATTCAGCTAAAACAACGAAGGAACCTGAACTTGTTATAAGTCAATCTGAAAAGCTTTTGAAAGAGAAGCTTATAATTTTTAAAAATACACTTAAAACACGTCGATGTTTTAAGGAAGGCAATGCAATATGTTCAAGAATTCGCAAAATTCACATACGAAAAAGTGAACAATGGACGACTACCGTTTTTAAACAGGCTTGTAATTAGAAATAATAACGGGTTAGCGTTTGATATATTTAGAACGAGAGCAGTACACTTCGTTACATCGTCGTCCTCAATAATCTCCCAACAAAAGATAACAAATCTGAATTTTTACTCAAAAGCCGCTTTTATTACTCTAAACGAATGTTTATATTAAGAAGCTCAACATCATCTATCGGTCTAATACATTTACGCTCCAATTGCAGAGATAGCTAATGTTCCATTCCATTGTTATTTCTTCAAGATAAAAGTAATTTGAAGAAATAAAGCACTAAGTGTTTGAGTTTTCACAGAGGCACGTCAGAAAAAATAAAATGGTTAGTGCTGATCCTAATCTTCCTCTCTAATGTATCTTCTTCGTTTTCATAAAACTTAAAAGTGGGCAACAGTAGGGTGACAGATAATCTCTGAAACTATCACACCAATTGTTGTCAAACTTTATCTGTCAGGAGCATCGCGTAGATTGTAAAAGTCTAACCAAAATTTGTTTCATCATTCTCACCAATAATTTGATGACGTCAATCTACCCCTGTACTTGTAGTTTATGAATCCGCCCTAATATTTAATCACAATTATTTAAGAAAAATCCTTGTGCAATATTTGTGGCCGGGTGATTTAACGCGTTGAATTTGCGTGGATGTTTGACATAAAGTGCAAGAGAAGTTCTGTCTAAGTAACTTTAAGCCAATTTTTCAACTTTCTAGCTATAAATTAACTATGCAAAGGGACTTTAATGGTTTGAATTATGATACAACAAAATTTATTAAATGTACCCGCATCATTGTAAATAATTGGATTAAAATCTCCACATAACTATGGTTACTAACGATCTAGTGACATAATAAAATGTTAAATACATTTTTTAACCAAGTAGTACACTTAATAAAAACTAAAAAAAAAATCAAATCTTCTAAAGACGTCCACTGTACAAATGACAAGAATCGGCATGATTGTTTGATAATTTTTATGAAAGTACATAATTATTAAATATTATTTTCAAAATTTATATCAGTGGTAAAATTTCATTCAACAGCAAAGAGTGCTCATCATGAATTATGGAATATTACTTGACCCGACTGTAATACTATTTAAATTCTTCACTGAAATCAGCTATACATATTTAGCTTTCACATACAGCGTGTTATTGAAAGGTACGAACAAAATAAAATCGGAAATTGGTCTCAAAGTATGAGTGCTAAAAGTAAAATTGATAAAGTAAAATGGTCTAAAAGTAAAAAAACGTTCAGGTAAAAGTGTTCTCCTTTTAGACATAGAAATTATTAAAATTTTTCATCTTCAATCATCTTTCGTTTCTATAGCAACATTTAGTCTTGACAAAAGTTTTAATGTTACAGTTGCTAGGATTTACTAAAATAAATTAATTTTACCTATTTATCCTTCAGTAGCGTCTAAAGAGGTTGGATAAGGGTTACTTCTCCCCTTATAATTTTGATAACAAAAAATAAGTTTTTCAGATTTCGTAGACTTCGGGAATAGCTGTCAATTTTTTGTACGTACCTTTCAATAACACCCTGTATAAGTACGTAGCGTGCAGTTGGTCTAACTAATAAGGAATAATTACAAAACTTGGTTCCAATATTATTCCTCTGATGTGTTGGTAACTAGGTGACTATTGCAGGAAGTCGATTTGCTTGTATAATTAAGATTTGATCACCATCAAGTACGTATGTACTCTAGGTGATTATGACAATAATTTCGATTAACTGAAAATTCTTGATTATTATATGAGTTTTGTGTAATAGTGGATGGCATTGTACAATGCTTTCCATTCATCTATGAGTTTAAAGAATCTTGCTGAAATGAACAAAATTCTGATTTGTAACAGAAGACCGCGAAATGTACTTTTAACAACCGAAAAAACTTTCTATATTTTCTAAATTTATCTAATCATCTCCACCAATTTGATGACGTTCTCTTATTTTGTTTTAATAAATGCCATTTACATTTTATAAAATAATATACTCCTACACTTGTGGTTTATGAATCTCCCTTTGAGTTTTTCTCTAGCGTCCAAATTGTAGCAAAAAAATCCAAATTGTATAACAACTTTTTATAAGCAGCCCTGAATACGCAGACTCCATGGCATAGCGGCAAAAGAAAAAAAAAACTATCGCAAAATCAAATTTCATAATTTAACAGAGAAGCAATATACGTTGTACTGTACTTCACGTGCGAGGGAAATTCTGCCGAAATAACCTTCCACTTATTTTTTTATTAAAGAACCTAACCGACTGTACATATCTAATGCCCCTAACACTTTGAATTCAAATGTTCCTAGTATTGATACAACAATAAGGATTTGAACACAGCACATTTATCTAAAGAAAACTTACTCATTTCACAATTTTGTACTACCTCAAGAAAAATGTAAATACCCTTTGCATTAGATTGGTGGTAACAATATTAACACAAATTTAAATGATCAATGGTTGTTAAGACGTTTGTGATATTTTACAGAGAAACCCTAGAATCCATTCATCTGTTGGTAGCAGTATAGCTTTGTATATTTTTATGCTAAATAAATTATAACAGTATGTATGACACCCTTCAAATTTGTAATTACTTTTATAACATAGGTACGCGTCGTTCAAATTTTCAGTTGATATCTGTGACATTTTCATAACTGTGACAAAAACAAAAACATAATGGATATGGATCAACTGCTGGAATTTCATTTCTTGTATTTGTATACCACTATACCGTTTGAATTTAGGGCCTAGCCCACTTTGAACAACATGGGAGTTCTAGGCCAGTTACCTTAGGTCAAAGTGGGCTAGACCTGGCACCTAACCGTCAGGAAAAAGTGATGCCGATTCTAGGGCAGGTCAACTGAGGTCAAGTGTTGCAATCAAGATGCCGGACGACGAGGATGCAAATCCAGTCGATCCGCTAAAAAGTTTACATTGTAAAATCTGTAAATGCTATATAGCTAAAAACGCGCCGAAAATTAGATGTAATGCCAAAAGTTGTTCGACATATGTTCATGTGAAATGTTTTGAAAATCTGAATAACATCATTACTATCGACAAAAACAGTTGGGTTTGTAAATTATGCAATCCGAAGCAGTATGGTGCTAGTGCTAGTGATGTAAGTGGTGCCCAGATCAGTGCTGATGTGCAAGATAAAGTGAAATTGTTAGAAGAATTAGTACGAGAGCTACAAAACGTTAATAATCTGCAAAGAGAAAAAATTGCCAATCTTGAAAAAGCGAATTCCTTATCTACAATGCCAGCATTGTCGCGTTCATATAGTGAGGTGGCAAAAAATCAATCGTGTGATATTTTAGTTAAACATCCAAGTGGGTCATCTACAAGTCAGGAAGGTAAAAATGACGTCCTTAATAATATTAGAAGTCAGGTGGATCCTGCGGCTCTGAACGCCCGTGTGGAGTCTACGAAAATTGTAAAATCGGGGTTGATTATAAAGTGTGCTGATGATGAGTCCCGCAGCGTGCTGATGCAAGAGCTTAAATCTACGTTGGGTGAAGCTTATTCTGTTGAGAAGAGCAAAAAGTGGAGTCCGCGTGTTATAATTAAAGGTATTGATTTAGATTTCTTTGAATATGATGATGCAAGATTGATCAGAAAAATAGTAACATCTAATGAGCTTGATGAAACCCTTATTACCAGTGATGTTAAAATTATAACTAGGATAAAATTTAAAAAAAGTTTTAATGTTGTAATACAAGTAAGCTATCAAGTTCGTAATATCTTAGTGAGTAAGGGTAAAGTTTTTGTAGGTTGGCGTTCATGTAAATGTAATGATAACTTTAGGATACTAAAATGTTTTAAATGCCTAAGATATGGACATATGAGTCGTGATTGTAAAAATGAGGAGTCAGTATGTTACAAGTGCTCTCTAAGTCATGAAGCTAAACAGTGTACTAGTGAGTCTTATAAATGTATCAACTGCGCTGAGTATAATTTAAAAAACAAAAATTCATTAATTTCGACACAACATGTATGCGGGGACAAGCAGCAGTGCGCTATGTACAAGAAGCAGCTTAATATATTAATATCTAAAATTGATTATGGCCAGTAGCTCAAATAAAAATAATTCTAAGCTAATGAGTATAGCGCATTTGAATGTAAGTTCCCTGTTTACAGGATTTACTGAATTTCAGAATTTAATATATTCCAATGACTTTGATGTGGTAGCGGTGATGGAGACTTGGATTTCTGATTATATACTTTCATCAGTGGTCAATACGGATAATTATAAACTATATTTTTAATATTTACTGTTAAATTATTGTGTGAATTATATATTTTTGTTGTGGTTATTACATATTTATATTATTATTTTCTTCCTAGATATTGCATCTCTAAGTTAATTTTATTATTTTATTGTTTTTGCATTTAATATTTATTTTGTAAGGTTGAGTGGAATAGCCTATGGCTAGACTCCGCCTAATCATGTATCATTTTATCATGAATAAAGTCCTATGTATGTGTGTATGTAAGTGTTCCAGAATCCCACTCATATAACTAATGCTACGGACTCGAAAATGCCAACAAAACCTTCAAATTTTAGCTATAAAACAAATTTCAATTGAAATGTATTTATTTTTTCGACCTATTTTGAAGCAGTTGCAATATGCAGAGTCGACTACTGGGCATGCATTTTATACAAATATAGTTTTAAATCTGATATTGAAAATTATCGCAGTCTTCTAATTATTTTTATTAAAGTCATTTCAAATCATACAGGCTGTGCCAGTGCTAAAGTTGTGTATTTTTGAAAATGGACAGCCTATATATTTTTACACATTTATATTCTTTACGAAAAGTGGAAAATATACTGATTTGAATAAAAAGTGCAACACCTATTATTCGTCAGGGATTTTGTTGAAATTTTCACAGAAGCTATAATGTAGTGCGACAAGAAAATGATTACAATTTGAAAAAGAAAGGGTAACAATTAACAAAGTTACTTAATAATGAGTTGCCCCACCGCGATTAATTATGCACTCATTTACTCGCCGAGGTACACTATCAATCAGATGATTAATATCGGCCTGAGGTAGCTCACGCCAAGCTTCTTGAAGACGAAGCCGAAGATCATTCAAAGTATCCGGAGGATGGGGTAAATTACCCAGTCGGTTACCGAGCATATCCCAAACGTTCTCGATTGGAGACAGATCAGGGGACCGCGCAGGCCATGGAAGTACCACCACATTAGTTTCGTCCAGATACTGTGTTGTAACCCTCGCCGTGTGTGGGCGAGCATTATCTTGTTGGAAAATGGGATTAATTAACCCCCGAAGATATGGTACTGCAACGGGCTCCAATACGTTTGCTATGTACCCGGCAGCGTTTAAATTGCCTTCAATGAAAACGAGGGGTGATCTACTGTTATAACTAATAGCCCCCCAAACCATCACTCCTGGCGTAAGGGCAGTGTGACGTTGAAGAGCAAGATCTAAATTTCTGCGTTCTCCACGTAGTCGTCTGACCCTCCTACGCCCATCATGGGCCCACAAACAAAAACGGGATTCGTCACTGAACACCACGTTATGCCATTCTTGCACCCAATTCACTCGCTCATTACACCACTCTAGCCTGCGGGTGCGATGACGTGGAGTAAGAGGTAGACACCAAAATGGTCGGTACGAACGAAGTCCATAAGATCTTATTCGGCGATATACGGATGCCATTGACAGTCTTCTTTCTAGAGTTTCCAACCAATGATTTCCCACAGCACGGGTTGTGGAAAACCTGTCTCTTAGCGCTAAAGTTCTTAGGTGACGTTCTTCACGAGCAGTAGTGGTATTAGGACGTCCAGATCCGCGGCGACGCTCATGAAGTCCTTCTTCAGACCATCTCGACCAACATCTTAGTACCGTTGCTACATTGCGGTCCACACGATTGGCAATTTCCCGCAATGAAAATCCAGCCTCTCTCAAACCAATTATTCGGCCTCGTTCAAACTGACTTAGGTGACGATACTTGGCAGGTTGTCGAATTCTAGGCATTGTGAAAGATGCGTTTGACACGAATTTGACAGAAAAGCTGGTAAGAGTTATGCATTGGCTATGTGACAGAGCCAGACCTTGTAGACAAAAGACAGAAGAAAAGTCCAGTTATCGCTGGAATTTTTTGTTCCAATTTTAATCACTTACTGCATATGCTAGATTACACCTTCTGTGAAAATTTCAACAAAATCCCTTAACGAATAATAAGTGTTGCACTTTTTATTCAAATCAGTATATATTGTGTCAAATATAAGGATTTTTCATCAAAAATTGTCAAGAATTTTCATTGTTACGGAAGAAGTAGGCATATTTAAAAGTTCAAAAAACATTTTTTTAAAGGTTTGGGATTTTGCATGACACTTTACAGTCACCTTGTTCTAGTACACGTCAAACATTATTTACACTTATATGTTTATACAGGGTAAATAAATTCAAAAATTGTCAGTTTTCTTATGTTTTTCACATAAGATTTTTGAACTTGTCTCCTAATAACCTTTTTTTGATAGGTTTGTAGGAACTTAACAATAATTTAAAAAATACTGTTAAAATAAAACGCAGGGTATCCTGAAAACTGACAAATTTAATGAAACTCTATAAATAACCTGAAAAACCATTTAATTTTTTATTTCTCTAAGAAAGAGAAATGAGCAGTTTTATGCAAATTTTCAGACCTCTTTCTAGATGTTAATGTGTTGAAAACTGTTGATCAAAGAAATGTTCGTCTAATTTTTATCCTAAGCGAAGGAAGTATTATAATAGGGTCTATCTGACGAACTGCTGCTTTTATGTTTCTCCGACGTTTGATGGCCCCTAGAGTATGAAAAAATGTGTCTCCGATTTTTGTGTTCGTTTTTTGCCGTCTGTCCTCTATCGATTTTCATTAGACAGGTAATCTCCGAAACTGCTGGACCGATTGTTGTCAAATTTTGTATGTATGTTAGGAATAGACAGAATAGATGGTAATACGCTAACCAAAATTTACAACAGTAAATTTTATTTAAATTTTATAAAACAACATACTCCTGCACTTGTGGTTTATAAATGTGTGTTTAGTTTTTACCCTAGACATCCAAATTTTGAAAAAAAAAAACAAAGCAAAAATGTATCTGTAACATTTTGTAATTTTATTTTGAAATTGCAAAACTGAAACCTTTGAAATCTTGCCAACATTTTAAGGTTAATGAAAATGTATCCATTTATCCCCATCCAAAAACTGGATACATCTCAAAATTTTGCGAATAAATCGCATCCAAAATTTACAAAATATTATGAGTCTATAGCTGTGATTTATTAGAATAATGAATGTGGCAATCTATTATGGCTCACCCAATTTTTCCAAAAATTTGTATTACACTACACCTATTAAAATTAATATTCAAAATGTTGATGACGTCATGACAATGTTGTTGAAAAACTCACTTCAATATACGGATAGCATGCTTCTTTACTTGTACTTTAAGACTTCACACCTATATATTTTTAATTTAGAGGGGTTATCATAAAGAAATAACATTTTTAAAATTAAATTTTTAATTTTTCGGAGAATGTGTTTGTTCGGCTGTATTTCAAGGGTGAGGAAAGTTCTGTTGAAATAAGTTTAGACCAATTTTACTTCCCTAGCGTAAGCGACGAAGGTATTGAAATCGAGTCCATCGGACGAATGACCACTTTCTTGTATTCGTACAACGCTGCGACTACTTTTTTTTGTGCTGTGACTAGAATTAACCATATTGATGACGTCATCACAAATTTTTTGTTGCCCAAATTAAGAACGAGTCACCCCATTTTCTCGAAAATGTGAAGAGTACGCACGTCTTTATATAATAATGATAAAATATTAATTATAATATTCAGAACATTTTGTTCGATAGTGATTTAATTAATAAATATAAAACCATGTCTTTCGACAAATAAACACTTGAGCTTCGGATTGCTATTACCTAGTGCTAAAGGACAAGAAGTGTAATTTATGCCTCTGGTGTTTACTTTACAGCGGTTATCACAAAACAAAAATCGTAAAATCAAATTTTATAATTTTTTTAAAAACCTGGATTTGTCGGATTATGCTTACAGCCTTCGACCAATTTTTTATTGATCAAATTCATTTTCTAGAAAATGTGAGAATACCCACGTCTTTATTTAATTATGACCAAATAAGAATAAGAATAATCATATTCAAAACATTTTGTTTCATTGTGGCTTAATTAATAATTTTAGTTTTCTGTTTTCAAATTATACAAATTTCTACGTGACATTCTTTCAATTTATAAACTTAAACAATAATACACTCTTTTCGGTTGGTTATTTGCTTTGAATACATTTCATATAGTCTGTATAACTGCGGACGGCACCTCCTTGGAGTTTACACCCTCGTTGCACTGGTTTTTACTATATGAAGGTTATCACAAATCAAAAATTTTCTATAATTTTTCAAAGAAGCGGAATTTGTTGGATTATAGAGAAGTTCTGTCGAAGTAATTTTGGACCAATTTGTTTATTCTATTTCTGTACAAATATTTAGGGTGTTATAACACCAATAACGCTAAGACACTGTACAATTTAAAATTTAAAAATAGTACCATCATATTTTATACAATAGATTTTTAACGAGGTTTTATAAAAGGTAAATCAGTCTGCATAATTTAATTGAATTCACACAGTTTATATCAGAGCTTTGAATTCCAAACAACAACAATATATGTTGCATGCACTGATCTATTGTACTGTTAAACACGACATTTTATTAATTGAGTTTATTTAGTTTGTAACATTTTGGTTGTTCTATTTAATCTAGTTTTAATGGTCAGATACATTCTGTGGAGTGTCAGGGTAATATCTGGTCACGGATCTAACCTAGGTCCTTTTTTGTTTCTAATTTTTGTTAATGATATTTCGTACTTAAGTATTAGGTATGTGCTTGTGTACGCTGGCGATCTAAAAATAACTAGTGGTAATCAATAGAGATGTAGATGACTGTGACTGTGTTTGCAATGATACATATACAGTAAACCCTCGTTAACACGAACTCGTCGGGACCATGATCTTGACCAATTCGTGTTAACCGAAAATCAGTTTTTGACATTTAAATAAAAAATATAACAAAAACAAATGTATGTATAAAAACAACTTATTTAAGCTGAGTTTTCTTCGTAATAGATTTCTAACAATATATAACCAAATTTTGAGCATTAGTACTAGTACTACATACATATAAAATTTCATGGAGCAATTTTCCTTAACAACTTTCTGAAAAAATTTGACGCAAATGATCCCAACATTAATTTTTTTTTTATTTGAGATCGGGTTTTCAGAATGGTCGATTATGTAGATTTTGGAATGGTGAACTTTTTAGCTACTGCAGTTTGCATTTTCGTTTTAATATTAATGAATTTTTGGCCTCCTTTTGGTTTTTGATCTGCCATCTTGGACGTTAGCACATTGAACAATAAGAACGAACTGATTACAACTCGGTAAACCACATAGACATATTTTTGCGTTGTGCTTACTAGATACCCATTAAGATAAAGTAAATCGTATTTGAGCACGATGCAAGGAGTTTGCACTTTTTGTTCGCGTTAACCGAGTGATTTTATATGAGAATTATAACTTGGGACCGAAAAAGTTGTTCGAGTTTCGTATTAACCGAATTTCGTGTAAACCGAATTAAGTTGCATTCATTTTATAAGTGGACTGTTTGGGACTTCGATTCCAGTTCGTAATAACGAGGTGTTTGTCTTATCCGAGTTCGAAGTAACGAGGGTTTACTGTAGTTACGATCTTAGAAATTAATTACTATTAAGCCACACACGTCAAGTGGATTAAATAAATTTATTTTTATGATTATGGTACACAGAATCAACATTTTGAAGAAAATAAGCATATTTAAAGATAGAGATACATATTATGATGAATTACTTCACATAATAGACATAACAAGGATTTTGTTCGTAATACACTTTAGAGTCGTTACACAAGGTCAACCTTAGAATATTGTACAGTTGTCTCGTCGTGGTTAATGTACTCTTCATGTTTTCCACTTAAAAACATTCAGCTAAAATTTTGGAAATACTTGTACGTCGAGAAATATGGAAATTACCCTGAACGTAATTACCCACACCCTAAGTTATTCAAAGAATGTAAATTAGTAGGGCTAAATTTACGACGTGATTATTTTTCTTTAAGGTTTTTATTTAAAACACAAAATGATATCATTCTGGATGTGATTTACTGACTTAGTTTTGCCTTCACGTGTCCCGAGAGTTGATATTATTTTATAAGTATATAAGTGTCCAAAAATAATCAACATTTTAATGTCATAGTTACTCTATGTTCTCTGTTTATTTACTTTCACTAGTTGATGTTTTATTTTTGCAATTATTATTACTTTTACTACTCATGTTATCTAGTGTTGTATTATTGTAGTATCTGAACTCGATCTAAAAAAAAGTAATACAATTTTTGATTTTTTGGTAGGCATTTTGTAATTCTTCTCTGTCATGATGCTCACAAATTTATGCATCTTGAGATTGGTTATGCTGTTCCTGGTACAATCTTCCAAAATTTAGGCAAGCAAGTGCATAACTAAATGGATGGTTACCATAATGGATACCCGACAGGCACCATCAGTATTCTGAATAAATTCGCCTAAATGTTTATGACATTACAAACGAGTTATAAATAGCCATTAAAGGCAGATAAACAAAATGCTTAAGATAATCTAATACAATTAAATAGTCAAATATAAATTATCTTGTCGGCAGCTGTCGGGATGGTCCTTCGGCATTCACCTACCCAAGAAAATCGGTTGTCGTCTTACAAGAATTCACGCACTCATCTACCCATCACGCACGACCTCTATAATCATGCACGTCTATGATTATGATCCCGAAGCCAAATTAGACCCAATATAAACATCTCGTCCGCTAAACCAACAAAGGCCCTTCCCTCCAGGCCCGTATTTAGGCAGCGCACCTGTCTGCCGCTTTAAATTTACAGCAAATCAGCTGCCGTTTTTTGAGCATTCTAATTTCAGTTTAGTGGGATCCGGCCCAACTAGATTTTTATTGTCAGATGGAATTTATTACCCCCTTTATTGTTTTTAAGCTCGCATACTTCGGACAGCTAATTGCCATTTTATTCGAATAGTTTTACTGCAGTTCCACCTTTAATTACCATATTTATTGATGCAGCTTTCACAATTCAGATGAAAAGCAAATATACAAGAACTCTACTACGCCGAACTGCCGTTAATTATCTCCATTGCTAGTTAACATGGAAATGTTTTTAGATTTAGTAAAAGTATTGTTTACCTTCACGGGTACACGAAGTTGTAAAAGATTTTTTATAAAATGATCACTATTCTTTGTAAATAGAGAAATAAATTGCTAAACACTTGTAAATTTTTGCAAATCAATACTTTTTTTTATTATTTTTTAGCAGCTTGGTCTGTTTAGTATCTAAATTCAAGTCGTAAATTTTTAAAGACAAATCTAGTAATCTCTTAAATGTTTTTGTATATACTTGGTTTAAACTTAATTTAATTCAATCTCAAATTGATTAAAAATGAGGTAAATAAGTAATAATGCAAATGTCTCAAGTTTTGAGAAAAGATTAATTAAAATTTGGGTTAGCCAGAATTTTGTAATGAAAGTTGTACTATAAAAAAGTTAATTAGTTGATTTATTGGAATTTCAGCCATCATTCCAGAAGGGCCCACGCTAGTGGTAACATTGTCTCACGGAAGACGTGACAACAGAAAAATGAGTTAGTGAAATTATGAAAAAAAAAAAGGGTAGAAGAGTAGAAGAGTAGAAGAAGTAGGTAGAAGAGTGGTTGACTTCAATGTGAGATTAGAATTGAGAAGAATCTAAATTAATTCTATTTCAAAACCAAAAGAGAAGACGATATCAATACGTTATACCACATTTGATACAAAAATTATCCGAGAAAAATCTAAAAGATTTTAACGAAAAAATATTTAATGAAATCTCGCAAAGATTCTTGAATCAGCAAGGCATCTTGCCATAAGCAAAGAACCAAAAACGGTTTCATGTCAGACCAGGTCACCTTAAGTCAGGTCAGGTCAGGTCAGATCAGATCAAGTCTAAAGAACTATTCATTAGTGGCAGGGAAAATGCTGGTGTATTTCAACCAAGACCAGAGCCAATAACAGAATTCACATCTGAAGAGATGGAAAAGGCAATACAAAAACTTAAAAACGGGAAATCTCCGGGACCTAATGGCATTAAACCAGAGGTAGTTAAATTACTGATGAGACATAACCTAGACTACTTTAGAGAAATGTACAATCGGCTACTAAAAGCAAATACCTTTGCTGATTAGTCTTAATTGAAAAACCCAAAAAGACAGAAGAGGAAGAGACAAAATATAGACCTATATGTCTCTTAAGACTAATAAAAGAGATGGCTACACCAAAACCAGTATGGCTTCAGAAAAGGAAAATCAGCGACGAATGCAATTCATCGTGTCACCGAAATCGCAAAGGGTCGGCAAAAGAAATGGTGTGCTATTTTAAGAATAGACATCAAAAACGCTTTTAACACAGCAGATTGGGGACTAATAATATGAAAACTGAAACAAAGGCAGATCTCGAAATAACTGATAGATATTATAAAATCATGCCTGGACAACAGGAAAATACATGTAGATAAAAATCACACAGTGCCGGTGGGGGGAGGACTACCGCAAGGGTCAGTTTTAGGAGCTACTTAATGGAAACTTTTATACGACGACGTCATGGGTATAGAGTATCCAGAAGGTGTCGAAATTATCTGCTATGCAGACGATCTAGCAATAATAATTACGGCAGGTAACGTAAACGACATCCAAACAAACGGGAATAGGGCTCTGGAAACGGTCGAAACATGGCTAAGGCTAAATAAGCTAGAAAGAAACACTGGAAAGAAGCTGACAAAAGACAACTTGATAGAGACCATGTTGGAAAGTGAATGCCACTGGAGGCAGATGGGACAGTACATGACCACATGACATGAAAACTTTATGACTGTTAAATGCAGAGATGAAAAAGACAGAGAAAGCAGACAAACATAGAAGTAACAAGACACGGCCCAACCAGAAGTACATGTGCTAAACGGTTCCGGGAAGGGCCACAGCAGAATAAGGAGGGGTTTTAGCGGGTATGGTCGGCACAACCAACAAACCGACGAACCTCGTACTCCTCAGAACTGGGGGTACGTAACGGTATTTTCCCCTCAAAAGAAATAAAAAAGATCAGGTCAAGTCAGGTTAGGTCAGGTCAGCTAAGTTAAGGTTAGGTCAGATCAGGTCAAGTCATCTCAGGTTAGGTCAGATCTTTGGGCCAAAGTAATGTGGAAATATTGTCCTGGCTGCTTCCTACAAGGTTAAGGGGAGGGCTTTTAGGGCGGTAAAAATCCCCCACTCCCCCACGAAACAGAACATCTTCTCACGAGGAGCCTTTTGAAGGTTTCCCCTCCCCTCAAAAAAGGTTAGGTCAGATCTGGTGAGATCACTGGTACTAAAGAGATGATGATGATCTTGATTATTCCATTGAAGAAACAGAGAAAAAGCACAAGAGGTTGTTTCATTTTAAAAGTAGGTGCACCAATGAAAAATTTAAAAAATATCCAAAAAATTGAAACAGGAAAAGTTGCATCATTTAGCACTCTCCTGAAATTTAAAAAGACTTGCACTGTAGACAGTTCAGTAAGTGTGATTGAAGAAGCTATCAGAGACATAGTGCACAATTTTTACATTATTGAAAAAAGAAGATCTTCTCCAAGAAGCATTATGGCAAAGGTAAGAGTAGCTGAAATAGAATTTAAGGCAGATTTGACGTCATTATCGAGACTGATACACAAAATGGGTTTTAAATGGAAGAAAACTTCTAATGATAGGAAGACCTTCATGGAATCATATGACATTCCTTACAAACGAACAGAATACTTGAAAGCAATGATAGTATATCTCTAAGAAAGTCGTTCCATTGTATACAGAGATGAAAGTTATATTAAAAGCTGCCACACGCAATCAAAAGGGTGGAGTGATGACAAATTTCCTTTTAAAAGACCTATTGGTAAAGGGCGTCGGTTAATCATGGTACATGCAGGTGGCGAAATGCCACAACGTATCACTGGATAAAGAACCAGTTTCCACAACCCTCAAAAAAATATGATAGAATGGCTTCAAGCAAAAAATAATTTATTCCAACTATGACAAAACCAGAATTATACAACATTATTAAAGAGCACAAAACTAAACATCCACGCTATAAATTGGGTGATATAATGGCGAAACACAGTCATGCTGTATTACGATTACCACCTTATCGTCCGGAACTAAATCCAGTAGAAAAGGTCTGGGATATGATAAGAAATTGGATAGCAACACGAAATGTTACCTTCAAGTTGCGAACTGTTGAAAATGAAAGATTTAATGAAATAACTGTTCAAAATTGGATAAATGTGTGCAATTATACAAAAAAAATTGGAAAATGACTATATTCAAAAGGAACATATTTTGGACGATACAATGGATTTTCTAAATTTTACAATAAACACTGACTCTTCCTCTGAAGAGGAGGATTACGAATAAGTTCAGTCCTTATCCAGTAGTGATTCCGACTAAATTTTGATATAGATATTTTGAATTGTTTGTTCATGAAATAATTAAAAATAGATTCAAAGTAAAATGTAAACAATGTTGACAATAAATAATATAAAATATAATTTTGTTGCCACATTACTAACATCTCACGAACACCTGGTTGCTAAGCTTAAGCACATAAGCGAAACACAATGAATGCTAGACAACTCGATGGGATGTGCTGTACTGATGAGATCAAATAAGATCGAAACTGTAGTCTACAGCTTCCCAACGTGTTGTCTAGCCTTCAGTGTGATTAATCACTTTGCAAAATATAAGTTCACAGAACAATCTGTTGTTTTAACATCGTCATTATGTTCAATAAAACTAAACGCTTTTCTTATGCTATCAGTAATGATTTCGTTCAGTATTGTAGGTTCTAACGAGATAGCTACTTAATTGACGAATACGTGAAAATGAAAATATTTGGAAATAGATCGCCCTTTTTTTATTGCCATATAATCGTTTTCTGGGTTGGGACCGTGTTAATTACGTTTCGCAAACTTTCGTAAGTGGCATCTTCAGGAGCAGGGTTGAGAGGGTTTGCCTTATTCCTAATTTCACAACCTTGCTCCTGAAGATGCCACTTACGAAAGTGTGCTAAACGTTGAGCCCAAAAACTCAGTTAACACGATCCCAACCCGAAAAACGATCATGTATTTGTAAATATTATCATCACCCAACTTGACTGAAAATTTTAACACGCCACTGTCCACTGACCGCTACTCACCAACTTGTTTCTGATGCGCATCATCCACACCACTCTCGACGTGTTTTTGACGTGCAAAACAGTCTAATAATATTTTCCTCAAAGTTTCTTTAGGCAATTGAAAATGGGTAAATTCCTAAATAAAAGTAGCCTACATTAATTACTTTTAATTTTTTCTAACTCAATTTTTAAAATTTCCGTCACTAAGCTGCAGCAGTAAAGGAATGAACAAACAATTGTTAATGTTGATTCAGACAAGAAAACAAGAAACTAATCAGATGGAAAAGAGGCAAGTGTCAACAATTAAAAATCTCCGACAAAAACAATGAACCCTTAAAAGATCTAAAATTGGTTAAAATTCGCTGTGATGGTCCTACACCAACTGCGTTATGAACTGATGATCTTGAAATGGTTGAAGTGATTAACATCAAACATAACTAAGAACCAGCCTGATGAAACCAGCTTTCAAACAAATAATAAACCAGTTAAATCGGTTCATCCATTTGACAGCTACAGTGCCACAGACAGACAGACAGAGAAAGCTTCAAAGTTCACCTTCCTTTTTGCGTCGGATGTTAAAAATAAGAATTCAAGAGAACAAGCCATCTATCAAGAAGGCGGTGAAAACTGAAATATTTCATGAAATTCCCAAATACATGAAGAACTGACGGTATTCTTAAAAGACCTCAAAGAAAAACATTCCAGGAAATGTCGGTGGCGTAGAACAGGCACCTACTGTTTATTTACTTCGCATTTACTTTACTTGGTTTTTATTTACTTTACTGTCAGCAAAGTAAATACTTACAAAGAATTTTGGGAAATTTCCAGAATACATCGAATATAGAATATTACTAGAAGGACATTAAACAAAAGCAGAAAAATTTGGTATAAAGTTATTTAGATAGAACTTTTGTCGTCCCTACAGTACATTCAAACAAATACAGCTTATTCGGAAAAATAAAAAGAAAATCATTTCGCGATTTTTTTTTATAACAATTTTTGTAAGTTAAAATAAAGATATATGTAGATTGTCAAAGTACTGCTAAAAAAGGCACCTGCAATGTCAAATATATTTAAAACCAAAGAAAAAAAATCAGTACATACTTAACTCAAATTATTTAATATTTACTCATTTAAGGGATTGGACTATTAAGCACATACCAAAACAATCTCCTCAAAACAGAGGAGGCAACTAAAATTGTTAATTAAACATTCTGAATATTATTTTGGGTAAGTTGTTGTTATTACAATAATTCTTATTTCATTATTATTAAATATAGGCAAGAGGAACATTATTGTGTTCTCAAATTTTTGAAAAAATGTGTGAATCGTTTTTGATTTGATAAAAAATATAGCGTAAAAGTTTCTCCAAGGTTACTTAAACAGAACTTCCCTCGCTCTTGAATACAGTACAACTTATCCAACTTTTTCAAAAATTTATAAAATTTCATTTTGCCGGTTTTACTTTTTCATGATAACACCTTTAAGTTAAAATCAAGATAAGTACAGTAAAGTAAAGGCAAAGAATTTTTGTATTACAAAATTTTGTATGACATCAATATTATAGCAAGGACGATTTGAATAGGTGGATTGTAATACCAACAATAAGAGTACTATCACACCCAAACTTTCTGGAAAATCGGGTCAGTCATTCTTGATTTAATGAATAACATACATTCCCACATTCATTAATTTTTTTGGGTCATTCTGTATAAGCTATTCTAAATAATAAAACAGTGGATTGTTAACGGTTCCTCTAGTACCGAGAATAAGATTTTGCATTGATAAAAACACATTATTCTAAGAAATTATGAACTCAAAACAGGAAGCGAAGACAGCCGACGATCACAATCGACAATTATTTGTGGTTGTTTTATAAGTTGACCAATTTTTGAATGCAAAAACTATTTCTTAGCATTTTATAATTATAGGGTCCAAGGTTATTACACCCCCTACTGTAGTATAGTCCAACAAATTCAGCTTCTTCGAAAAATTATAAAATTAAAATAATCCTTATAGCTTACAGTAGAGATATGTAGGGACTTCTGAACATCAGTCACATTGTAAGGGAAACAAAATTAGATATATCGGAGATCGAACCCGGACTTATAATAATATACAAAATGCATGCGACAGACAGACGGAAATGTCAGACCTATTTTTTCATACTCCAGAGGTCGTGCAATGTCTAGAACACATTCGCCAGATAGATCTTATTAGTTACTACAATAATAATTCCTTATCTTACGCTCGGAACTAACCATCCAGTGAAGGGTGTAAGAGGGGTTTTCACCAAATTTCTCCGTATTGATTGAACGGGAGTGTGTGCCATTGTCATGTGAGTGACAATATATGACTGTTATAGAATGATTACAAGAAGAATCCTTGGTGGCTTTCGTCGTGAAAGAATTGGCTTAACTCAAAAATCAACGTGGCTTCAAAATTTTTAGAGGGTATTTCCAAAATTTACCAAGACATGGGCTATCAGACATAAGAGTCCCCCAGTAAACGAAAACATCAGTTAAATTCTGTCAATTTGGTAGTGGATTTGGATTAGAAAAAGAGTCGTAGTAGAGAGTCGAAGAAGTAATTTGTAATAGAGTGTTAATTATCTATATGTGAAATCTTGGTAACGCTTTCATAGCAGGTTATCATGATAAATCGTTAATAAATTATATAACACAATTTTACAATATATTTTGAAAAGTTATCACCAATTAATTAATAACCAAATTTGTTTATCCGTTATCATTAAAATTTTAAGTAATTGAGAAGAAAAGGATCTTTAAGATCCCGCTGGGGGCGAGGCAATTATGTTGTTGGACAATTTTATATGAAACATGCGTACTCTTAGTAATTTTATAAAAGTACGTTAAGACAAATTCACTCATTCAGGGGAAAATATGACCCTCATTATTCATTAAGTAACTATCACTATCCAAAAGATTTAGGTATACTGAAATTTCCAGTGCAATCCACAGAAATTGTCCAGTTTTGCCCATAAACGATTTAAAATCTCTTGAGGAGTCATTAAACAAATAACCGATTTTTGCAATATACTTACACTATTCATTCGGCTGGCAAATAAACTGAAAGCTAATACCAGATGCTGTAGACTAATAACAGTAATAACTATGAAATTTTGTGAAAGTTCAAATGTGGATACTTTTAAGCACTACATCTTCAAAGCTTTGACACTTAAAGGACAGCTAGTATTAATCCTTTTGTAAGGTCTTGTTTAGTTTCTTTTCTGCTTACGTTAAAGTAAAATAGGACACATCTATCATTTTTTATGCTTACATGGGCCTCGGTTATTACCCATAAAAAAAACAATAGGTACATTTATTTATTCTGGAGATAGATCTTTCACAATTTCGTATTAAAAGATTAGCATATGAGTTTTATTTGTGTGGGATGTTGAGTGGGTAACGAGGTCGGTTTTTCTTGCTTCCATCAGACGAAAATGAATCCGAAGTGTAATCGAAAATGACAGCAAAATCTAAACTTTAAAGGGTGAAAGTAAGTAAGCGTGCTAACTATACGAGCCTACGTGTAAACATGGAAGCCGCCGTAGTTTGGATAATAACGGCAACCATTAGACAAACAAGAAAAGTTTTGTTTAATTTTAATTTAATTAATGTTGCACATAAACACAAGCCGGAAAATATTTAATTACGAAAATACATTAGTTATTCCCTATACCTGCCTCGAGCGGTACAAAAACTGCCGAACAAACACTTCAGACAATATTCTCTACGATATCCTCTGTACATACGCGTACAGAAATCTCAGTGTTTACCTTACCTTTTGGTTTTGTTGTGGTAAACATAGGTTTTATTTGTTTTCAAACCCCATTACTAAATATTGACGTCGAGTTGTGAGTGCTTCTGCCTCTATCAATTTGTATCTTATTATCTGCATTTAAAAACCAGCAGCCAATTAATGATTCAGCACATTTTCAACCCGAGTAAAAATAAAATAAACAACAAAACCCTATTTAAATAAGCAAATAAATAACCAGAAGCACTGGGGATACATGAAATTCATAAACAGTCTGCTCCGAATTTCGATATGAATTGTAAATGATCGACAGCAAGACCGCTGCGCCCCAAGGACTTAATTGTGATTCGTTACGTCCTCAGGTAAGGCAAAAATATTGTTTTTACTGCTTAAATTACACTTGGGGTATTTTTCTTTGTCTCGATGATTCGGGCTCCACGATTTTTTCCTTCATTTTTCAGAATCCTTTCGATTTTCCATTTCGCCTGCTGTGTGTATTATGTAACGTTATCTTGCTAATTGCAAGTTCGCCATCATCATACCGCAGCGATGATTAAGACAAGTGAGGACTCGGGTTGAGGTTATGTTGTGGTAGGAAGTCACGCTCGTCGCCCACCAGATTGCGCTGGCGTATCTCCATGCCATCTACAACAGACCATAGGAATAAAGACGTACATGTACCGAACATTACGGCACAGATAAAGCAGATAACTCCAGCTTTAATTCTTTCCTTAACCGGATCTATATTTCAACGAACATAAAGATCAACGGACAAATTATGGATACACGTAGAAACATAAGTATTCATAACTTATTTTAGCTGCCACGTTGGCCAATTCGACGTGATATTGCTCAAATATAGCAGAGTATACAGTTTACTAAAGTGGTATAAACTTGAACACATATGGTTTTCAACTTTGCTAGAAACTTCTTTATAACCAAGGGAATATGTGTGTTTACGTAAATACATATAAGCAGACAAGTTTCAATTTTGTATTCATTAAGAACCTTTTTTGTAGTTTTTTTTATTTAGTCACTATCATTAAAATGAAGGTAGCATTTTCAAAAAAATTCTTTATCGAACAATAATCACTCTCAGACATTATCATATGTATTCATTAGAATAGTCCAGTTTAAATTCTAGTTTGTGAAGTAAGTAAGTTAAAAAACAGTTTAACAGTATTTTCTTAAACTATTCACTACTCACTAAAGTTAACACATAATTATGGACAAGGTGATCAACTTTCCAAGAAACAACAATTAAAAAAATACGAAACATCTATTCTTGGAATGTAATAACATGGAAAAATTATAGAAGAAGCAAAAAAAAATGTAAAAGATATTATTATGTGTGAGTTGGTCAACAGGTTGAAAACAAACCCAAACCAAACAAAAAAAAAAAGATATGTATTAGGAGAAGAGAAGAAATAGGAAATTGCAGTTCGGAGCAGCTGAAAACAGCAAAAAAAATCGAATTTGAGTTGGAGAAAGCCTAAAAGAATTCCACCTGAAAAAAGAATTTCGATTTCGAACCCAGAAGAAAAATAAACGAAAACATGCTACAAGGTTTCTGGCCGAAATCTCACAGAATTGGCAAAATTTCATTTAAAAAACTGAAACAATGAACTTGAAACCAAAAGAAATATATGTAGAAGACTTACATTTAAAAGCTAGAAGAACCAGAAGGTTGTTAGAGTAAGGTTAAAACTGAAGAAAAACCATAACTAAATGTTTTCCGGAAGGAAGGCTCTGAAACTTTCTATATGGAGATCTGAAACGCTACTCTTGTAAAATTGGGACAGTTTCGTGTTAAGAAAGGACAAACAATGGAAAGTCTATTAGAGACATGCGGCAAAAAATGTCTTTCTTTGGTGGTAATGAACAGTCAAATTTATACAACGATCATTTAATAATAGCCATTAAGACACGAGTATGACAATTACAACACAAGCTTTGACGAATGTCGTAATGACTACGAGTGTCTTAATGGCCATTAATTGAGAGTTGTATACACTATTTTTTCTACAAACAATTACAATAATGAATGACCATTATTTTAAAAATATATTATTCAAACGTTGCAACTAGAAATATCAAAGGAAATAAACGAAATAAACTTCATTTTACTTGGTTATTTCAGTTTATTTCAATGCCAGTGTGTTTTTGGTCTGCACTGAACTCATGAATTTGTAGTAAAAAAATACACTATTAAAAATAAAAATACACCTATACAAACAGATTATTAAATGCTTCGACATAAAACTATCTATAAAGTCAAAATTGCTTGAAAAATGTTATTATTATTGTTAATATTATTGTCATATCATTCTTCTGCCTGCTGTAGGAAATACACAAAATTATTAAATTGAACTACGTAATTTATGACTAAAGTTATATAGTTTATAAACTCTATATTAATCTTAAATCAACTTCTCTACGCATAGACCATCGCACAAAAAAATATTTTCTTATTTACATATGTAGTCGAACATTTTTTACTATTAAAGAGTTCTCAAACTGCACGCTTGAATTTGACACTTTGGTTTAGATTTTCGAAGTAATTTTTAATTAAGTATTTTCGGTGTTCTCTCTGTATACAAAATCAGTTGATTATTAATGTAATTGTTTTCGTGTATTATCTAAACCGTTATATTTAGTGCATTAATTGAATGAGTGTTATTTGGAGTTCATATTTAAATATTTATTGCAATTGTAAATAAATAACAAACTGTGTTATGTATTTAAAACATGAATAGAAAATTAACAATCCATCAGTGCGTAAAATTGTTTTTTAGTAAGTAATTGAATACACACGTGAATGTTGTAAAACAAACAGTACTTTAATATTTAATAAATAATTAAATTCGATATTGCATATGTTGCATCAAAAAATTTGAGTTGTAAAAAATTTTAAAATTTATTCTGTAATAATTACGTTAATATTTAATGTACGGTAATGTAATCAGTAATCACAAATCTGCTGATGCATTACGATGATTTTTTTAATACAATTTTTTTTTAATTCAATAGGAAATTTGTTGTTGTGTTAGGACGCCACTCATTTTCGTTTTGTATATGTTTTATGTCGTCCCTTGAAATTAGACATTTTTGAAATTTATAGCAAGTTTGTTTTAGAATTTGTTTGTATTCAACTATTATTCAATGCGGAAAAACACCACCTCTAATACATACTACCCATTTTTTTAATAAAATTAGTGGAGGAAATTGACGTTGTTTTAAATTTGTTTTCTAGGACCTACTTAAAATAAAAATTTTTGTTCAATTGCAACGTTTTATGTTCGTTCATCATCATCATCATTATTATTACTGAAAATTCTAGAAACTACTAAAAATAGTAACCTGAGTTCATTCATCCACCCCTATCGTGCTAATTGGTACGCCAAGCGTTCGTCTCATTAGTAAGTCTAGTTGTTGTCAGCGGGTTTTTTGAATATTTTCGTTCTAACTGTTCGTAAACTTTTTTCTAGAGATTAACAGTCTATTCTTAATTTCGACTTTAAGGCTTGTACAATGAATTTCTTCGAGATTTATTTTATTTTTTTAATTTTTATGAAACTCTATTTAATCTTCGATCTGTCTACCGTAAAATGTAAGATATTATTTGAACTGAGTTATTATGTCCTATAGAGTTCTCGACGTTTCATGAAAAAAGTAATCTCACGTTTCCGTTTATCCGTCTGTTGTCTGTGTAGTTTTTAATTATACACGTAATCTTCCTAAACTACTAAACCGATTGTTGTCAAATTTTGTGTGTATAGTAGGAATATCGTGTAGATGGTAAAACGCTAACCAAAATTTGCCCAATCATCCCCACCAACAATTTGATGATGTCTTCTGAAAGAATTCTATTTTAAAATAATTAAAATGTTATACAACAATATACTCCTATACGTATGGTGTATGAATCCTCTTGAATGAAGGACTTGTAAAGTATAATACCACTATACTACTAACACGAGATATAAGCCTCCGTAGTGCTATTTTGAGGAGAGAAATTCATTCAAATCAAATAGATTTTTACGTTACATTCTTCGGCTGTATGAACACAAACACTTGAAGTTAAACATGTTTTTATTATTACTGGGAGGACATTTTTCCGTTGGTTATCTGCTATAAATAACATACATTGTCCGTAGTTGTGCGTGGAATCTGCGCTCCCACGGCTCAGGGGCTGCGGGGGTGTTATTTATGCTGCTGGTTTTTACTTTAGATCTATATGTATTGATATTTTTCTTAATATAATCCAAATATTGTAAAATAAATAGTAATAATTATTATTATTATTAGTATTATTGTATTAATGTAAATTGGCTAACAGGTAAAACCCAATTACAAGACAACTGAATAACGCGGTTGATTCAGTGAGATGGAAGCTGATGAATCAAGTTTAACATACTATAGCTAAAAAATTTACTATAGATCCTAAAAGGATATAACTTTGATTCATACAGTGTCAGTAAAAATGAATTTTAATCTTCGAAAATATGTCTATATCCTTTTTAAATGATGAATAGTTGTTTAGTATTCGCTGTTTCAACTTCAAAAGTGTGATATTTTCGGCAACCAAATGATGGTACTTTAAGACGGAATTTAGATAATATTTTTCGAGTGAAGTAGTATATATGACATAGGTGCTGCTGATCTGCAGATATTTACCATTTCGCATCACAAACCCCAATCTTTTATAAGATGAAGATATGGAATATTCGATGTGGTTTTTGGTTTATCAAAACAAACACCTAGGTCCTTAAAAGCGTCTGCTCCCTTAATGTAACTACTTCAAACGAGTAATCAAAAATAATATCTGAAGATTATCGAGAGAAAAATACAATATAACATCTATCTTGTTTAATGTCAGATTATTACAAACAATAAAGGTCCCAAGACCGAGCCTTGTGGTACCCCCGATTTTTGTAGAACTTTTGACGATCTGTGAATCCTTTACTGTACAAAAAGCGACCTAATTCTGAAATATGACTCAAAGAGTGTAACTAAGTCATTAAAAAATCCGAAGTTGTTCAATTGTTTGATGCGTATAGTATGATCTATGCTATCAAAGGCCTTAGTGTAATCAAAGTATAAGACATCACCATGTTTGTAATTATCTAATGATTCACATAAGTATTGTGTAATTGTCATTAAATTAGTTACAGTGGATCTTTCAGCAATAAAGCTATGTTGGTCAAAAGAGATGATATTGGCATTGTGGCTATATATTCTGTTAAGCAAGATAATTTCAAATATTTTACATAAATTCTTAATTATGGTTATAGGTCTATAGTTTTTCATATTAGAATGTTTGTAAACCAGATAGGATATGAGTTTAAAGATTTTAATAATAATGATGAAAATGTAAAACTCTGTAGGCTGCGAAATGTGTTTTGACATATACTTCTATATTTCAAGTTGGCAATAACCTAACATCTCGCCTCTGCAATGGAAACAAACGATTACAGATGGAAGAATGACTCCGAACCATAATACCATAGCATAGGATAGACTGAAATAATGCCAAATATGCAGACAACACAGTTTCTTGTGGAACCCGTTCTTTTAATTATCGCAATAAACATATTATCTTGATTAATTGTACCTCCATACGAATACCAAAAAAGTTTGTTATCAATATTAATTCTCAAGAATATAGCGGTATTAATTTTACTTAAATACATTTTGTTAAGCAATTATTTATTGCTGTTAAACCAGTAAACCAGTTTTTAACCTTTGATTGACTTTCAAGATCGTTTGAAATTACATTGTCGAAATTGTTACTAGTAGTAAATAGTGACGTATCATTATAAAGTACTGACAGTCTTCAGTCAATACAACCAGGTAAATCGTTTATATAAATGAAAAAAAGAAGTGGGCTTAAGATAGATCCTTGGGGTACGCCACATTTTACTGGCAGAAATATTACGTTTCCGTATTTAACCTTTTGTACTCTACCTGTCAAGAATGAAGTGACCAATTTGCAACTGGTAGCATGGAGAGTGCTTTTTTAAAATTATTACTCAGGAATGGTGATGGTGACCAATTTTTAGGTTGACACTTTTCATTTAGCGTTTATTTGTGACTGCGCACTTATTCACTTGTCGCCTGTCCTGGTGTTGATTTCGTGACTTCTTTTCCTCTTGAATAATTTTCATGATGTTACGAATATCTTCATGTAACATGAGTTTTTCATAGAGTTCGTCTATAATTACGTCTTTCTGCTCGATTATACGTTTTAGTAGCTAAAAACAGAGCTATTTAGGCACATTCTCTCTTCCACCATCTTGATGACCCGATTCTGTATCAGTCTATAACAGTTTTTAGATTTACAAATTCGAACGCCAAAACTATTTGTAGCTCTAATTAGAAGTCTTAAAAAATTTAAAATTCGAATACTTTGGACACAGATTCTCGTCTACATGACCATATAAACATTCATCCATACTGTATCACCCATTTCTACAGTTTGTCACAATTCCAGTAGATATAATAAATCTGGTCCAGTTTGTGAATAGTAAGTAGCTTGTAACGAAAATCTTCAGTGTTCTACCCACCACATTCTCGTCTACAGGAAAACAAAATGGACCGATGACACATCCATATATCAATTTTTCCTGTAATACTGATGTAGTTGGTTGCAAAACAGCTTGGTGGAAAGAAAAACGTGACATCTCACAGTGCATGCTGGCGCGCAGTATGCTAAGCGCTTGAATAAATTGAAACATACACAAAGGCAAGCCCTGCGAGAATAAAAAGAAGTTTGTTTTATCGAAGACGTGTGTATTGATATACCGCCAACGTAACTAGCGGCGACTGAAACAAACTTATACGAAACTTAATTTGGTTTCAGGCACGAAAATAAATGGGAAACAATTTACACATTAGAGTGGAGAGTGAGCCGAACGGACTTGGAGGATACTCAGGTGTGGGATTATTTATGCCTCGGTTTAAAATTCTTTACGTTTCGTAGTTCTTGAAATGGAACTGAAATTCCGAGTTTGCTCGGAACGGCCTATTCTGGGCTAAGTACACACATTCTGGGAGAGAAGATGTCGTCGGGAATAAGGTAATACTTTCAGACAGAGTGCAACAGATGAGGGGCTTTTATTTATGTCTTGGGTCACGCGAGGTGAACTTATAATGAAAACCTATCAACGTATTCCAGCTAATTAAAATATAAATAATCACCGATCGTTGAGAGCAGCTTGGTTATGTACTTTTTTTGTTAATTATTGGATTAATTGAAAAATCGGTGATGATAATGACTACTCCGTACTCGTAAGCTGAGAGCTGGTTGTTGGCACGAAAGTTGAATTTAATGAACGTTTTTATAAGAAAATGCTGCAGGAAAGTTACTCAAAATTAAATTTTATGTGCGATTGGATTTTGCGACTGGAGCGTAAAATTGTTGAATGAAAATTTTTCTTTTCGTCGCCTAAGTTAAAGTATAGGTACACATTAATATCCGATTCTGCTGATGCTTGTACAGGGTAATAATTAAACGCCAGAGCAAAGGTGTTTAATCTTTATTGGACAAATAAAAATCCGTTTCTGGCTAAGCAGACTTTTTATGTAACCAATTCATTTTCTTTCTTTAATTAGATAGGTTGTTATATTTTTTATATGATGAAAATTAAACATTGGGCTGCTGAAATTATTAAATTAGATATAATATATTAAACAAATGCATGAGATCATTGTAAACAGATTTTTTGTCAGAATCGACAGTGCACACTATAAAAATACTATATGTATAATCGAAAAAATGTGATCTAATACAGCATGAAATTTGATGTTGGCATTGCAGCTATTTGACAGTTATTTGACCGTAACTGTCAAACCGAACAAGAAACTCGTTCGTGTTGCCACATAACATTTTTAACATCAAATTTCAATGGTTGCTGGACAAATTTTTTTTTCAATCATATGGTACTCGCTTATGAACTTTTTTGTTGATTATTGAATAAATTGAAAAATTGGTGTTGATAAAAAGCTTTGAACAAATGTCATCTTCTGTGGGAGAGGCTAATCATCGTATGTCTGCTAAGTAGGTTGTCCATACTAATTCCCCGCTCAGAGTAAACGCCGTCAAGCTTGTAGGATAAGTAGGTATTTTAAGAATTGGCGCAATAGCTTATCAAAATTTCTTTGTTATGATAAATAAGTTGGACACCAAATTAGACACGCATATTCGTATGCAAAAAGAGAGATTTGATGGTATCGATGTTCTTAAAGTAGTTAGAGAATCTCATTATAAACCCTAGTATTTTATTCGCAGGATTTTCTATGTAGTTTTTATATGTGAATATTGAACGTAACCTGAGAACCAAAAATGACACCTAGGGCTTTAATATCACTTCTATTGACTAAGACAGAGCGTCCAATGATGAAATGATCTGCGTGTGATTACGGGAAAAAGAGATGTAGAAAGATTTATCTAGGTTTAGAGGGAGTTTGTTGGGGATGCTCCAATCAAGTATGAAATTTAGCATTTGAACATCTTCCGGAGAGGAAATGATGGAATCTATGTTTTAAGATCATATGTGAATCCTAATCGCGAAATAGTTAAGCAGTATTAAATTATTAGTATATATGATGAATAAAAGAGGTCCTAGATTTCACCTTTGGGGGACTCAGAAAATGGAAATATATTCATGATCAGAGCTGCATTAGAGGTAATATACAATCCTAAAAAGTTTTGGAACTTCTTTCAAGATAAACATAGCCGAATACAAATTCCTTGCAGATTTCAGTTTGATGGAACTGATCTGATGACTCTTAAATTAATTGTTGAAACACTGAAACGTTTCTTTTCAAGTATTTTTCCTATTATCTTTTTACATCCTCATCATGAACAAGTTAACTTGGCTATAAAAAAAATTAGACCCTAATAGGTGTGCTGATTTGGACTGTGTTCCTGCATTTGTAATTAATCTAGTGCAAATTGGCGCCGCTTGGAAGGGAATAAGAAATTCTCCAGTTTGTTCTCAAGTCGTAATTACAGGTTTAGTTCCGTCAAATTTCGCAAGAAATTTTGAAAGTACATTGTACCGTTCCATATATCCTAGCATAAAAAATGTTGACAACCGAACAACATCAATTTATATACCGCCATTTAACGGCCAGTAACCTAAGTAAATTTTTATGAAATCATACCAAACGTCTGCGTAAACTACATCACTTTTATTTCTCTATTCCTCTCGTCTTTATCGACTTTGTACTCGCGTGAGAAAAAGTTGAGCGTGATTTACAATAATTTAAATCTGTTAACTACTTATAATCATCAGATGTACCTCAGGCCTCAAATTAGGATCCTACTTTTCTCCTTCCGCTGATGACGTTAGCGCTAGTATTTCTAATTCTCATTGCCTTTTATATGATGATGATTATAAATTTACAAAGTCTTTGCTACTGAAGAAAGTTGTCTACTTTTGCAGGAATATCTTAACGGAACTTGAATCGATGTATCTATTTCATTTACATTTCTTGATAACAATAATCTTCATAATCTTGATCTTGGACTAATATTGATATTTACAAAAAACTTAGTTTCAACTATGAGTTTCAACGAGCATACGAACCAAGTTGTCACTTCATCTTTTGAATCTTAATTTAATTCGAAATACGAAATCGTTTACTGATTGCAAAGATCTTCTGTCTTTATTTCATGCATTGGTTCGTTCCAAACTGGAATATGCGCCATCTATAAGTTTATTCAGAAACACAAATTCAAAACTCAACCCTTAACCTTTTCGCTGCGGACCTATTATTTCCTTTGCAACACTCCTGTGCGGGGTTTATTTTGGCTAAAACGTATTAGTACGTACGAAGCACTGGTACAGTTTCTCGCACGTACATCTACGTATACAGTAGCTGAGAATGTCAAACTCCGCAGTTTTATATATGTGCACAGCACTATACACAATATTTTCTGAGCGAGAATCCATGCAAACAGGGTAAGAATTGTTCAATCATTCACTGTAATTTTTTTTTTATTTTGACGGTTATAAGCAGGTGGCATTTTTATCAAAATAGAACTTTATTGAAATTTAGTTCTTACAATAAAATAATAAACATAAAAAATACTCTATCAGTTTGCAAAAAATAAAAATAACATTTAATTTAGAAACATTCAAAAATTCAAAAATTCTTTTTGGTGTGATACGCTTCAAAACATGGAATTAGGCATAATGCTTTGCCACAGTCTTCGGAAATTTTACCTGGTTCTTCAAATTCTTCATCAGAAACATCAAGTTCATTCTCTGACTCGATTGTGGAATATAGTTCTTTTAGGCAAGCTACTTCTTCGTTTGACAGTCCGACATAGTCTGATATTTTGCTTACTTACAACTGAATAAAACAATATAACTGCATCGTGTTTGGGCTCAAAATAAAGCTAAAACAATGCTTTTTTACGTCATGCGCACTCTAGTGTCGTACGTACAAGTACGGAAGCAGAGTGAGTTTGTGAATCCAGGAACGTATATATACGCGAAACGCACACCGTTTACGGTTTTTTAAAACGTATATATACGAGTATAGCAGCGAAAGGGTTAATACAATTGCATACATAGCAGTATTTGATATTTACTATAGTTGGATTCATGTATCTTTTTACACACGTGACCAAAGTATCATACAAGCTCAGACAGCACCTACCATAGGAATCTTTATTTTAAGGATTACAAAAACCAAGAGACAAATAGTATATCTACCGAAATTAGTCCAAATTACGCTCGACGTCAGTTATTCTCTTCCGCAAAGTTCCTTGAATTAGAAAAAGATAAAATCCGTAATAAATGCGTCCACATCATACGATAGGCATAGTCAATTTAGTGACTGTTAATAATTCATCGATTTTTTCATCAAATGTCACTGTCATTTTTGGTTTTGCTCACTTTTTTAGTGATTAATCGCAGTTTTTCGTTGTTAGTATTCTTGTTTCGTTTTCCTATTTTCTGTTTTGTTATCTTATTTCTTGTTCGTGTTTGGTCTACAGCATCCCGGGCAAACCTTTGAGTTCTCGTGCTCAACACATGGCGTCCAACCTTATGGAGTATTTTGCTCTTGAGAAGGAAAACGGTGGTATTTTAATCGCATTAAATACTATAGAACAAGTAAGGAAAAACCACTTGAAGGTTCATGGTTAATAATTTCGCTCAAATTTTTAGCAAGTTGTGGATGCTCCAGGCGTAACTCGCCAAACGGTTTCGAAGATTAAAACTCGAAAAGAAAGACTGGGCGTGCTTCCCAGTCCAACAAAATCAAGGCCCAATCGTCATGTTGACGTTATGAACATTGTCATCTTTTTGACAAATTACTACGTGTGTAAAAAGAATCATGAATCCAACTATATCACTATTTTTCCAAGTAATAGTTATTTACGTGGCAAGCTTAGTAAATTAGCCTTTACGGGCGAGCCGGAATGTTTGCAGGGCGAACGACGTAGGAGCGAGCTCTGTAATCCGGTGAGCCCCAGTAAAGGCTAGTTGCAAGCGAGCCGCATACAACGTTTTACTTCCTCTTGCTGAAAATCCTGAAAATGAACAACTTTGGCATCTCTAGAAATTTTACTTGAAATTACAGTCATAGAAATTATAGTCATTTTTCATAGTTTGCTCCGGTAACTATGGAAAATTGAATTGTTTGAAAATAACGGGACTGTCAATTTGTAAATTCGATTAATAATTTAAATAGTTTAATTTTGTTTCTGAGCTCTGTTAATTGTGGAATTCGATGAAGATGAAGAGTTTGAAGGTGATTTTAACGTTAGTATTAGCACAGTATTAGTGAGATTAAGAAAAAGGCCGACGCAGCGAATGTGTGTTTGATTCCGGTGCTGTCATGACAACGTTTTACAGGCACGGTGCCTGTAAAGCTGCCACGGTAACGCTTTACAGGCAGGGTGCGTGTAAAGGCTAATTTACCGAGTTAGTTCAGACGACAGTAAACGAGCTTTAACAAGACAAGAGGAAGTAAAATATAGTTAGCTGGTTGGTTTTGATAATCTGGACATCAACGTCAACTGTTAGGTTAGAATTAAAAACAAACAAATTCCAAGAGCTCGTTAAAGAATCTCCTGTACAGACAATGTTTTCTACACAACTGTGAAGCACTCATCATATAACAAAATCATATCAATTTTTTGGCGTGTGATTACACTCTGTATCAATTCTGACGAAATGTCAGCTTTATCATGACAGTATCTGATACACAACATAACTATGTTTAACTCTTCTTGAAAAGTGGTGTGAAATATCAAAGATGGTCTTGAAATCGTATTTCTGGTTGCGTCCTGAATTGTTTAGGCATGCAGCTTCTTATGAATAATCCTGTATAACATGGTCTAGAATTATTATTATCAGTCTGTAACGATAAAACGTTACAGCAGATTATTTATTCAAAATTGCCCCGGTGAGCGCAGAATTGCGAGGAGGAGTAGCACGAGGGGAGAGGCGCGAGAAAAGTGAGAGGAGGCTGCGTCGAGGAGGTTCTTGGAGAGAAGGTTCTGGAAGGAGAGGAAAAGGTGGTGATCCAGTTGGTATCCTGCCGTCGACATCGGGTACGTGATCCTTGGTGTGGATGAGGACACCCTGGGACAGGCCGAAGAGTTGCCTCCGGGAAACTGACGAGTTTTCTCTTGTCAAGGCCACTCGATCCGTTAAGGGCACTCTAGTTTTGTGAGATCCAGGTCCTCGCGTTCTTGCTACTCACCCTATTCGTGGTCCCGCTTTTTGGAGTTGGAAGAAAGAAATCCCGATGGTCGTCGCTACAGTATATTGTGCAGATAAGGCTGTTTTTTTATTCTATTGTTACGCTGCATTAGATTTCACTTATTTGGACGCTTTATTTTGTCGTACAATTGTCGTACTACCTATTTACGAATTGTAATTATTTTAAGTTATTTTTCATTTTCATTCGGAGTATCCGGTTAATTTTATATATCATTATATTCTTTGTTGTTGCAAAGTACATGCAGGAAGGTGAGAAAATAGTATTGTTAGATTGGGTTAGGCACAAGTAATTGAATAAACCTTTTTTTGTACTCGGCTCTCCACACGACCCCGCAGCCGCCGGAGCCAAACGTTACAAATCGTTAAATTTAGAATTTATGCATCCACGATTTTTAAAGGACGAAGGTGATTTTTTATATTATCTACCTACCCATTGTCAAGTACACCTGGCATTTCTGAGTTCACAGTTCAAGTTTTAGTCAAGTGTGATCATTTGTCGACATTTGGCAAAAAATTGTAAAGTAAAAATTATTGACACTTTGACGAAGGAGGGCAATGGATCGAAGGCGATACATAAGATGGTTGCTGTCTATGGAACTGATACATCAAGTTATTTAAGATCAACTCCTGTTCCAAAAAATTTCAATGGGGTAGAGTCGAGCCCACTGAAGGGCGAACTGAGGAAATGTGCAAGTAGTTGCGGAACTGGTCCTCAAAGATCGACGAATAAAGATCTCCATGATCACTATATGTTCGTATCCGAAGCTATCGTCTGAAAAAATTTACATGACGCTTTGAGTATGAGAAAGGTGTGTTTCAGCTGGATCCCCAATTCGATATTTCACAGGAGCATTTAACATATCTGCAGGTCGCTAGCGATCTTTTCTGAAAGATTACTACAGGGGACGAGACTTGGGTGCATCACTGGGAACCTCCTACTAAAGAAGAATCGATAAACAAAGGCTCAAGGAAAAAATTGATGGCCACCATTTTCTGAGACAATGAGGAAATATTGTTAATTGAATATATGCCAAAAGGGATTACAATTAATGAAAAAACAATTCAAGAACTGGCTTTAAGAAAAAAACGGCCAAATTCTTACAAAACGAAAACTTAATTACGTCATGACAATTGCAGGATGCATAAACGTTCATAAAGTGCAACAAGTAATAAACGGTCATGGGTTCAACAAAATGCCTCATCCGCTCTATGGCCCCGACTTGGCCCTAGGGAGTTTTTCTCATTTAAAAACATGAAACAACATTTTTAAAGGGAGAGAATTTTCGTCAGATGATGAAATAAAAGCCGCTGTTAACGCATAGTTTGCAGACCTTCCAAAAGATTTTTTTTTTTAGATAGAATAGTTAAAGGAAAGATGGGAAAAGTGTATGACTGTTGAAGGAAATGGTGTAGAAAAGTAAATATTACTTCAAATTTATAAGACTTCTTTCATACCTGGGTAGATAATAATAAATTGAGGATTCTTCTAGTAGTTATTCACAACAAATGTTGCTTACAAAATTATCAGTTCATTTCCGTTGCTCCAAACGTAACATTGTGAGCTTGATCTTTCTAAAAAAAAACTTCTGAAGTGTATTATCTATTGCAATGACTTATTTATTGTGTCAATGAGCTTTAACGTGGGTACTTGGACCTGAACATAAAAATCCTAATTAGTTCAAATTGCTAATTTAAGGTTACACTAACTGCCATAAAGGATGTGTAATAATGTATGGTTGTTCTAATAAACACTGAGAAACTTGTTATTGGTTTTATTGCGAGAAAGCCAAGAAAACTTACAAACAAACGCCCACTGGCAAACAACGTCAAAGCTAGATAAAATAAAATGTGCATTACTTCTCATTGCGTCATTGCACACTCTGTACCGGACGAATTTGGACCGTTGTGACCTTTAGGGCAGAACTCATTGAAGAAATAATTGTCAATTAAATCAGTCCCATTACACAACGATTATGTACAAAAATAATTCCAGCGCAACTTGAGTGGACTATGTCTTGACTGAAGTCGACTCGTTGACTGAATAATGATCGTTTCCGAAAGTGGCCTCTATTGAAACCCATACTTTCTTTCTAGACATTCCGCCATCGAGGTTTTTCTAGAGTACCCATGGCGACTTCCGCTTCCAGGCTTTTCTTTAGCGAACGTCGCCCGGCGGCCGTCACCGATGATGAATCACCCATCATCGCCGTGCATACTAGAAAGCCCTCGAGAAAACCCATATGTATCGTACCGGGGCGGCGTATGGGTTTATTTCACAACAATATTCTGTAAATTCTCCTGTAACAATTTACCTTCAACTTCAGTCTTAATTTCAGTATATATCTTAAAGTTACCAGCATACATTATATATTTCGATATATTGATCTACATGCTGTAGAATATACAACGTCAACTTCAATACAAATTGGACTTTATATAAAATATTAGTAATCGTCTATTTGTAACTTCATGCTCATGTTCGGAAATGATTTTTGAAGTCTGGTAGATTTTTATATCAGAAATAATGTCTTGGCAAAATTGCATATTATAGAAATCGGTTTGTAGTTCTCGATGACGTTTTTATCACCCTTTTTAAACACTGGAAAAATACGTGTCTATTTTCTGTATTTGAATATTTATAATCTTATTTTTTGACACGCCACCAGATTTTGGAACCGAAAATTTTACCAATTGGCAGCTCTCAGAAGAGGTACAAGGATCCCAGACTAAGGATGGATTTTGAGGTTTATTAAGTTATACGCGAATATTTCGAGAGTAACGACGAATCTCTTCAGTATAGGTACTACTCGTTTCTTCTGATTCCCTAATTTATTCTAAGCAAACAAATAAATCAATGGAAAACAAAAAAGAAGTCTTTTCCCAGACGTTATATATCTTTTAGAACCACCATACGATGAGGAAAAACTTAGAGAAACAATTCTGTCCACTTCCAAACACACAACTGTTGATAGTGAATAATTCTTTCTTTGTTCAGTTAGGTTTGGAAAATTTTCTAGTACTAAGATATTCTGCAAAATTTTATTTGCTGCTGTGAACAACAATATTTAAATAAACAATTTTATTGTGTACTTAGGGATTAATGTAATAAGTGGGCATTACACTACATTTATTTACCAATTTTTTCTAATCTACCTTTTATATTACGTATCATACCATACTATTATTATATTAGTACTAAAATAAATACGCTAAAAATTAATTTAAATAAGTTTCTATTAACGGTGGCTTTTACTTCCTCTAGAAATGGAGCTTGTGACCATATCAAACCCATAACATGATTTAAATTGTGCAGAATATTATTATTATAATTTTAATTTAATAAATTAAAAACCCCGTGTTGCTAAAAATAAAAATTGTTTCAGCTCCTCAAACTTTACTCAAGTTCGTGCAAGTTTCGTTTACTGAAAGTAAATATCATTTCACTATTAATTCTTTATGTCTTTTGAACACGTGAACTGACGAGCTTTCAACAATTTCTGTCTTTTTCCCGCTTATCAAACCTATTTCCCAAAAGCATCTAGTCAACCCTTCCAGCAAATCTTTACATAGCGATTAAGCAAAGTCAACGTGACGAAGTCAAACCGTGTGTGAACCTGATCGAAGATGATTCGAAGATTCTCCTCGTCCTCTGTTCATTATTCAAGGGAAAGGCCCGTAAACATTCAATAAAGGCGAATTAGCGCTTTAAGTGGCAGATGAGTACGATTGAGGAGTTTATTAAGAATCACGATATAATCAGGTAATTTGTATGGACTAAACGACGGGTCAAGTAAACTTTAAATACGACGGAATGTTCCAAGTTTGAACGTTCATTTATTCAAATTGCTGGCTGTACACATCGAAACCCAATAAAGAGGATCGAGACATGCATGTCCCACTCTTCGTGCATATTGAGTAGCTTCAGTACGAACTTCACGCAGTTTGTTGACTGCCGGAACACCGCTGATGGTGGAGACCGAGACGCAAGACACGTCGGAACGACAAAATCCAATGCGACGATCATGAACGGACTGATTTACGTGTGGTGATTTGGACGATGTGCTGTTTCTGTTGGAAAAGGTTGAATTTGTTCGGGTCGCGGTAACACTTCAACACTGACGGTGTTGTTTATGACCACGAAACGTTGGTACTTACAAGGATGTTGACACTGTTACGGGGAAAGTTCTTTAAATACTGCTAGATTGGAGAGAAAACCTTTGTTTGAATGTGAAGTCGTTTTTTTGTAGTCACGATTTTGTAGAAATATTGTAACAGTATGGAATTATGAACAATATAAATACAAGAACTATTCCTATATATGTAGTTAAATTACCATATAAGTATTAAGACCAAGCTCCGTTCAACACTTCCTGACATGTACCTATAACAGTTTTACACAGCACCAAATGTTTCATTCTTAATTTAGTTAACTGATAACATCGGCACTAAAACTGAGAACAATGGAAAAACAAGTCGTTTCTGATAGACTTGTAATTAGAAATAATAATAGGTTTGAATTCGATGTATTCCAAAAAGGCGTCAGTACACTTCACAACATCAGTACTAACTCTTCAATAAAATATGGATGTTCAACGAACGGCTCATTTTTTCTCTAATGCTAATAAGGGAAAAAAATCATTAACTATGCAGTTAGAAGCCTAATTCAAAACACAGATCTTCATTTTAAAGATAAAAATCAGAAAAGACACCTTCAGTTATAGATCGTTTACAGTCAAAATTTTCCCATTTTCTATATTTACTTGATAATCTTACATACTTTATTTTATCTGTTAAAAAAACCTTCTAGTTACTAAATGATCGCCTTTTTTACGGGAACAGATCGCAGAGAACCACCAAATGTGAAAGATTCATCTGTCGTAGAAAATTATTTTTATCTTTATTTCTTCCTAACGTAAACTAATTTTGACCAAATGTGGTTCAAATTTTTTAGCTGCTAACTACAAAGTCAAAGACATAAAATGAATACTGACGTAGCTCTGAAAAGAGAATGTCATTCATTAATTACTACGACGAAAAATATGCTCTAAACTAATCTTGTACCAAGTGTTTCGTTTTTGAGGTGCAACTTGAAACTTGGATTTTTAAGTGTTCTGTTTAATCTTTTCGTTACAACCACATTTTATTTTCGAAATTCTAATGCGAGGTTGCCATGTTTTTTCAATTTTACATTATAGAAGCTTTTTATTGCAGTGATGATAGAGTTAATATGTTAAATAGTCATTTATTTTCATATAGAACGTCCTATATGTTATTGTACTGCATCTTACTGTGTTTTATTCTTTTTCATCTTTGTTAAGTATTTTCTACATATATTCAAAGTTTATAGTTTCTGCAATTTTTTATTTTTTTTAAAGTCACCAACATACCTATCGAAGGAAAAAAAATAAAAAAAAAATTGTCGAAGATTATTTCGACAGCACTTTCCTCGCCCCTGAATTTTAGTCCAACAAATCCCGTTTCTTTGAAAAGTAAGACAGATAAATAATACCAATAATAGTGTAGGATCCTAAATGCTATCATATAAATGTGTTTTCACACGTCATATATATTTTTTTTTTAACGACAGATTTTTGAGAGTTTGTGTTACTAAATTCATTACTGATTCCAACGCATTATGTTACGAAAACACACTTGTTTATATTTGGTTTGAAGTGTCCCTGTCGTCAACCCATGACAGGAAACAGGTTAACAATTACTCCAAAAATGCATTTATAAAGCAAGCGTGTAGTATGTCAATTCCGACACGTGTACCGTTCTTGAGATTTGATCAACAAAAAATATAATAGGTAAAAGAAATAACTGTGTAAAAAACAAACGACTCTATGCCACATTTGACCGTGAGCAATTTTCGCGTAGTATAAACGATTACAGTACAATTTCGATTTTTTGTTAAATTTGAATGCTTTGGGAAAAGCTGAAGACGGATTCATAAACAACAAGTACAAGAGTATGGATTTTGTAAGATTTAAATCCTACTTACTACAAAAAAATTTGAGGAGATGTTATCACATTTAGCTAATAAAAATCTGGACAGATAAACAGACAGACGGACGGACGGACGGACGGACAGACAGACAGATACAATACAAATAATGGCACGTTACACAGACCCTTACCAAGGGCCCTATTGAAATAATTTTTACTTCCTGAGTATAAGCTGTCGTCTGCCTGTTGCCTGTGTCGATTTTTGTTATATAAAAAAACTACTGGACCGATTATTGTCAAATTTTATATATATTTTAGGAATATCGTGTAGATGTAGAATGCTAACCAAAAATTGTCTGAGCATCTCCACCAACAATGTGGCCACATCACCTAAAATACTTCGTACATTTAGAAAATTGTAGTTTATGAATGACAAACGCCGTATTTTGTAAATTGTGAACGTTGTACTTTATAAAATATGAAAATATGAACTGTATAAACACCTGAGCGCCGTGCTTTTAATTTAGAACTGCTTATAGAAGGAGACTCAAGAAAATTAATGAATTGAAGCAATTTATTTCGTTGATCAAATTAAGTTCGGCTTACTCCATTTTCTGGAAATTTTGAGAATACAGTACTGTTAGTATTGGTATTATACTACACCCATTCAAATTTATGCGTGACGTCATCACAAAATTTCGTAATATAAAAACTTACTTGAAAGATGCGCATATAAAAAAGTAATTTACAAAATCAAATTTTATCATTTTTCCAAAAAGCTGCCTATGTTGTACTTTATTTCAGGTCAGAGAAAGTTCTGCCTAATTCCTTAGACCAATTTTTATTTGTTACTCTTACAATCAGAAAAGGTCTTCCCAAGCAAGCGAATTAGTGTCCCCACTGTAAAAATTAGCCCGATATCTTTCGTCGAACTTTATCTTTCTTTATCTATTCATAAAATATTGCAACAAAAATTCAAGAAAATTGGAATAACGACACAACGTCGCATCGGAATTCAAAAAATAGACAATCTTTGTAAAGCCTATGAAAAGGTTAATCAGAGGATGTAAGAATGCAGAAAACGTTCTATTTAAAAAACAGAATACTCTGTATAGGTAAAAATATTTTTAATGTATGTTATTTAAAGAATCGTAGAGCTCTAATCTAACATTTTTTATCTCTACTAATAATTAACAAGAAATCGACGAGAGCGTGTTAGTAATTCACCCTGTATATTCTGATAAACCCCTTTTACGTCATTACTGAAATTATCTGAATTGGGTATTTTATGTCAATAAAACCAAACAATTTGTTTGGAAAAGAACGGAGTATGTCGAAATTTTTCGTTGTTCTAGAGATAATAACACATTTAAATTAGTTCAGTTTTTGTTCACTTTTTTGATACATTCTGTATACGCGGGAATTGACAGATGAAAAAATTCTGAGATATTGTCAAAAGCGAAAAACGAGTGTTACCTATAGTTGTATGGTCTACAGGATGTACGATTTGAAGGAGCAATTACTTAGAAGTAATTTCAACGATAAAACGATTAAAATAAACCTTTACTAACTTCCAACCAACGTTTTTATCCTATGAATACGTCTTTATTAGTAATACGTTCCAGTACTATGTCTAAAAATGACATTTAGTGCATCCTTCTAAATATTTACATTTAACAAACATATAAATGAGAGAAAAAGAGAGAACAGTAAGTGTGTTACTCTTCTACCTGAAGACGCTACTGTATATTGTAACACGTGTATACTAAATTCAATTGACATACACCTTGTAAAACTTTTATAACTTCAGCGGCTTAAGCCAAACCATCCTTATAAGTCAAATTGGCTATTGTAAGCTTTATGGACCCGAACCGCAAGGATTATTATTACTGTCACTTGTTGCCATAACGGATCTGTCAATTTTTACTAGGTATATGTGAACTGAATTAAGTTACACAAAAGCCAGTTTTAATGCTAAAAAATAAGGGTGCTTTGTCATAAAGTCATAAAAGTTTTACAAGGTGTGTGTCAAGTGAGTTTAGTATAGTAATTTTCTACAATGAATTATTTTGAACTCAGATTATGTTTAACTCTTTTAAAAAAATTACAAGTTTTATTCGTTTTTCACTCTATTTCACGACTATATCAGCTATATCTTAATTAAGTTCAGTCCTTACTCCAGGGGGTCGATTCTCGAACTCGTTCGCAAAGATGCGAGTACGAATAGATGCGCATGCCAAGATGCTATTCGAAACGAAAATCCGTCTTCTTGAATGAGATTCAATGCGAATAGCAACTCGATGCGCATACGAAGGCCTCTGTTCGAGTGAGGATATGGCAACAGGGGCAAAATACAGAGGATATTTAAATGCGATGGTTGGCAGAACTCACGCGGGGTGAGTTTGAATCCAAGAAGGACTATTTTAATCTGTTACCTTAAAATTTATTAAGCAGCAAAACACGTATTAGCAGGATTGGCTCGATTTAAATTATTGCTTTAAAGTATTATTGTTTTTTTTAAGTTTTCTTTACAGTTTGGAATATGCAATGCATATTACGGCCCTTTTAATGCAAATTTATATCAAAATAAGTTGAACTTTAACTAGAATACAATATTTCCAACAAAATAGAACGATAATTCTTTTAAATTGTATTTTAAAGATTATAGGAGTAAATATTATAAATAACACTATCAATTCCTTTTCTGCAATGTAAATTACAATAAATTCTCTTTATTGTTCAAAACTAAGAAATACGACTCAAGGATGACATTAAGTCGGATACTTACTATTTTAATCAGGATTTTAATCCCAAATAATTGACAGACTAAAAAAACATTAAAATATCGCGATTAAAAAAAAATGTTGATTTTATGATTTTATGCAACCCTACGTATTTAATACAAATTCTTGTGATTTTTTTACAATGATGCAGATACAAACTTAATAATGTTTATTTTTGAGTGGGACCACCGCAGCCAGCAGGTATTTGCATATTAATACCTTTATTTTTGCTAGTACTCTCCTAGTTTATAGAAAATTCTTAGCGTTTGGTTACCCGATATTTATTCAGGTATATTTATGCATACCATTACAACCGTTTTGTACAGTAAATGCTCTTTAAGAATTCATTTTAGTTTTTATTTTTGAAACAACTGCACGTATATTTGAAATGTTCGCAGTGGCTAGCCAGAGTCACCTAAAAATTATTGTTACAACCATAATAATAACGTGTTAATGTATTATTAGAAATTACCCAAAATATCGCAATAGTCCGTTGTTTCTTCATACATATGTAGCTATTATGTGTACTACACAGAAATCGGCTGTTTCAATTTAAAATTTTTAAATTTGCATCACAAATGTCAAAATTGTAAATGAAATTATAAAATTCCCACAATCAAATTGATACATTACAATTTGTGTATTTTTGGAATGGTAACCGTTTCTATTAATGTATATTAACAGATACAGCATATTAAAGATATTATATTGACGTTACAACAGAACGACCAAAACCAAACAGAGTTTTAGGTTAGCTTTCACCACTCGCAAACCAAAATGCGATCGCATCTACCCACTCGTAACTTGACGTTCGTATACGCTCGTACATTTGCGTATACCAACGTGTGCGCGCGCTTCGAGAATACCGAATCTTCAAAACCGTTCGGAAATTGGCCACTTGCGTATGCGGAACTTATTCGAACGAGTTCGAGAATCGACCCCCAGTACTCAATACCTTAATTTTCTATCACTCTAGAAATAAAATATAGGGGTAAATTAATATATCAGATAAAAATGCAAATAATTTGCACGTTTTAAAAACGAAAAATTATGAGATGACGTCATCAAATTTTTAATATAACGCAAAGTTTTAACAGTTTATCATCATCTTCGTTTCAAAATTTTGATGAAATTTTTCATTACGTATCTTTAAAAATAAATATCTCCATTATTTGTGAAAATTTCGGAACGCGATTTTCACCACTGCATTGACCTTACAATACTCTATAAATCACATAAAAAACATTGCCAACTTGTTTGTCGGAAATGACATTCAGTAACAGCAGTTTCTTAGACACAGGGTGCTTTTACCGATTACAAATTGTTCGAGTCCGGCACTGATATCTTCGAGGATAAAGAAGCTTGTCGGTATACAAACTTTTATTGAAATTTGCGGTTAGTCACGCTGTGAAGGGTCCTAAAAGTTAATGCAGAATATTGTAGTCATTTTCATTTATTTCTAGCCTCACTCCAACAACAAATTTTCTTAATGTGCACTAATTTATAATCTGGTTAATAAAGTATCTCTTACTTACAAAATATGCTTTATAGTAAAACAGGAAGGAACTAATGAGTAACGACAGATGTTATGTTCTAGCACAAGAACAACAGAAATGGGAGCAATATGGAACAAAAACAGTAATTAGTAATTAGTAATTGAAGAGTATAAAAAAGCACAACCGACACATTAATATTAAGCATAACTTTAATGTTACACACATTAAAACTTAACCTTGTATTATCTGTTATCCAAAAATATGTTTATTGTAATCTGTCTTAAGCCAAATTTTGAAAAAATACATTGTAGAAGAAAGTGCTTGAAATCTCCCGTTTTGAATATGAGTGCACTATTTTATCAAATATTGTCGATTACTAGGGAAATTATAATCTTTGATTAGCTGTACCCTATGAATGAAAATTTCCCAACAAAAACAAGACTCTTAAGCCTCAACTTTGTGCTATGATAAATCCACTTCCACGAATTCCGCTCCATAACTGTCATACCCTGACGCCATGTAAATGTGCAATTTGAAATTATAATTTGTGGCCACATTGAAAGGTCTAAACAATACGCCTTCGTACCTCTTATGAAACCAGTAGCAGCCAGTGAACTACATAATTTTGCTTGTCTTGAGATCAATTAACTATGTGCAATAACGCATATATGGAAACAGTGGCCCGATTACATCAGTAAAGCGCATTCTTTAGTTTTCGGAGGACCTTTCTCACATACACAAGTGCTTAAGATGTGTAGCATGGCTCATAATATTATTTACACGTACAATAGTAAATGTATTGCACGATTCTTACGACATACAAATCAGTTCTAGCTTTTATATTATAAGAGATTGCGAGTGATAGCCGACAAGCAAAAACGAGAGCCGAATTTAAAGTTTACTAAAAATTTCTTGTTTTAGCGATGTCGATAGCGCATTCGTCTGCCGACAAAGTTTGTAGTGTAACAAACGTGGTTTTTCTGAAGGTTAGTCCTTGGGGGGAAGCAGCAACTCAGTTTTGCTTGCATGCTTATATTTACCGAACGGGAGATTTTAGAGTTTAGCTAAAAAGCTTTTAAGACAGAAGAATATCTAATGGAACGATGTTTGTAGGTAAATGACGAAAAGTTATCTTTATAGGTGCATCAAGGCAGATTTTGGTGTTGTATGAAGTTAACACGCTGACACCGTTGATGTGCGAACTCAGTGTAAGTTCATTTCATAGTTTAAAAGTTTTAGATGGTACAATTAAGCAAATTTAGTTTTTTTTGTCCGAAATTTCCCATATTTTATAATATAATCGAAGCCACGACTTCCGTATAAACAATCAAGGCGGCTTCGTAAGGGACAAGTACAAGAGTATTATTTTATAAAATTTGGTGTGAGGTGACGTTATCAACTTGTTGGTGAGAATGAACAGCGAAATTTTAATTTACGTTTTACAGTCCCATCATAATCTTGAATTACACCTAAAGTTTCACAGTAATTGTTGTAATAATTTGAATGATTGTCTAATAGAGTAGCCAACAAACAATACGAATTTGACATTATTTTAAAAATTTTGTATAATTTACATTTCTGTTAAAAAAAATCCGAAAATTTTATAATTTTAGATACTATAATTGATAGATAGAGAATTCCTGTTTATGAAGGCTGTTTTGAATTGAACCCGCTTTGGTTTATTTGAATTGTTAAATGGAAACGTTAATTAAAAGCTAACACAATAAATCTCCCAAATTGAATTATTTAATGATCTATCTTGTCGAGGAAAATTTATTATTCTTGAATTTACAGGATCAGAAATGTAGGAATAATTTCTATCGCAACACAGATCTGTAAATCGACTGCAGTCTATTAAAGTACGCTTAGCAATAAATTTAAGCTCAGTTAGAATCAGGCACTTGAAAAAAGCTGGCCTCAAATTCGGTGCACCTCCGCTGCAACCTGTAATTAAAACAATTAAAATTTATAAATGTCGTTAAACCCTAAACGAGAATTAAAATAATAAATTTCTATGTTTTTCAAACCGCCGACGAGCAAAGATGAGACAATATAACCTATTCACTATAATTAATACTAGTTTAAGAATTCAACACTCGGTTAATGAGTAACCGAATCCGGTTCTAAATTTCTTAAATGGATCAGTGAAATGAAAGTCAAACAACATGAAGTTAATGTAAATTTTCGAGGGCCTCACACTGTCAAAAATCGTTTCTCCGATGTTTATGGCATTCTTACGTTAGTTACTTTGTTGAATGCAAATCCACTCAATTTAAGTACCATCGTCAAGTACGAAGACGAAATTGAAATGAGTCACTTTACCACCATGAAGTGGAAATTTACAAATTAACTCACGTTTATTGAGACGAACTGAATACAATACAACCCCTAAAAAACATGTAAATAACATTAATGATACTTTTTGTTTAACGCCGACAGTGGGATGTACTGAGCAGGTAAAGTCGAAATTGAAATTCTTCCAGGGCTTCCAATAACCATAAACCCGGGTTGTGTCTACATTTTAAAATAAACATGACGGGCGGCAGGCGGTCAGTGCACAAAAAAAACAATTTCGACTCGATTTTTTATAATTACTACCTACAAGAACGAAGGCGAAGGTGCATATCTCACAAAGTTAGCTTTGTTGCCTATTGTCATGGTAAAAAGGAGTATGAGTTATGCGACAGGTATCTTTTACCTGCGGCAGCTAAGAACGGTTGAACTAAAATAGTAACGCTAACAAGACATTTATTTAAACAATACAAAAAGAAGCTGTTCGGGAATTGTGCATTGTTCAACAATAATGATTTTTTTAAAAGAAATTTGCATTTATTTAGTGTTTATAATTCGAATAAAGTTTAATTAAGAAGCTGTTTTTCTGTGATTACAAATAAAAATTTTAGATTTTTTATCCTTGTTTATAATGTGTTTTATTTTTGACACTACACGTCAATAATACCATCACGTAATGTTTTAAACCTATTACAGTCCATACATTTTAATGCCGTTTCTTACAGTGTAAACTTATTTTGCAAGATGTACGTTTATGATAAACATTTAAGTATATACGTGAGCAGAAAATACCCGTCATGGTTTTCAAAAAAAAATAAGGATAATTTATTTTCAAACAACTACAACGATTCAGACGGTAGAAATTTGTTTCTTAGAATTTTTTGTGGATTTTTAGGCAGCAACTTCGCTAAAAGCTCAAATTTTTAAACCTGCCCGGACAAAAATTTTGACCTTTCCCGGATACCGCCAAAAATTAACAAAAAACTTCTAATGTGGATTTCGAACTCCAGAAGTTTTTTGTTTTTGAAAATGCCTACCTACCATTTTTCCAAAATCGTCAAAATGGAATCCATAAAATTTTATTGCATTCTGAGGATGATCGCAGTAAAGACGAGAGAAACCTAGGTCAATAAAAATAAAAAATTCATGGTGAATCTGATAATTCTTATTTTACGGAAAATAAATAAACCACGATAGGTTATACTATATAGATGTTTATTTATAAAAAACAAAAATTTTACTTTAAACCGCAATATTTCGAAAACCAATCAACGTATCGAGGTTACATCACTTTTGCTGATGGGTGTATCATTCCTGCTCAAACACGAATTTTTTCATAATTCTTGGCCTCCCAGTTTTTCCAGAATCGCCCTAAATATGTCCCTAACAACAATGCCATAACTATACCGGGATTTTCGATGTTGCCCTCAAATATTAGTCTGGAACCATGAACCCTGTATAATTTTTTATTCACCTGGTCGAAATCTGTTTCCCAGATTTTTTTTGTAGATTTTTAAACAACTTTGCCAAAAGCTCAGCTTTCTAATACCTGCCCGTGTGAAATTTTTTCCTGGTTACCTTCAAAAATTGCCAAAAAAAAATTGGTTTGTTGATTTAGATCTACAGAAGTTACCTTTGGCCTCAGTTCTTGAGAAACTTTCAGACTCAATATTTCTAAAATCCTCCTCCAATTGCCTCTAATTATAGATTAATTTGACAAAAAAATATGACAAACATTTCTTACCTGTGTCGACTGGGCGTTCCCCAAGGATATATCCTTGGGCCGCTGTTTTTCACTGTCTTTCTAAATAATTTTGCGCCCCATTTGAACGAGGGGGTGGAAATATTTTATTTGTTGATGACAGTCACGTAACTATGTAGTAGTGATTTCGATTTATTTTGTTTTTAATTAGTTCAACAGGAAGAGTTTAGCAATCAATAAAAATAAATGTTCAACGTGCACTTCAATTTAAAACTCATTCATACGGTAGAGCGCCTACATAAACAACAAAATTACCAAAGGTATCTAGCTATTAAGTAATATGGTACTTAATGTATCGCAATAATCTTAAGGACTTGTAATTTTGGGTTAGCTCACAATATTCTCAATTATAGTATACAAATTGTGGGTCACTATTCCTCCAGATATCGCTTTTTTGCGCCATCAGAATTTTTGCTAATTTGTACTATAGAGTCAACTGTCAACTGGCTTTTAAAGAATTCGAAATTTTACTCACATTAGACAAAATTTAAATCAGAAATTTATGTGAGTAAATAAAACTGCCACTGGCATGTCATGAAATTCTCGAACTAGAACATCTGTAGAATTGAATGTAAGGTAATTTCATTTGAGAGCATTTAGGTTTGTAGAAATTAGACAAGAACTCGAAAGAAATTTACTCTCAACAATTACTATAAGAAAATTTGAATATAATAATTTTTGGGGAAAACAAAACGTGATTTTCGCCAATTCTAACTCTAGAAACTGTAAGACAGTTGACAAATGGTGACAAATTTCTTCTTTTTTTTTCGCAAGTGTAAAAATCCTAGATTTCCAAATGCTCGCAAAATCCAAATTGTATATCTATCAACCTTTTTTGACGGTTTGTCTACCCAATCATCCATTTTGCAAAACAAGTCAAAATATTTTCTTTTATCGTCCTCTGGCGGTCATCTTTTATGGTTTTCAAAAATAAGTATGTTAAAAACACACACTTTACTCTCCAATTTTTAATTAACGTCTATTAAATTGTTTCGGGTTTTCACCCTTGTTCGACCCACTACAATAATGAGTCAGTAGTAAGTAGGTTTACAATATCTTATTATTACTTATTAATTATTATTTGTTATAATAGAATTGGTCCGAACAAAGATGAAAACCTGAAACTAGTTACTCTGAAATAGGTTTTAATAAAACATTGGAGAGAAAGCTGTGTTTTTAATATTTTTCTGAAAACTATAAAAGTCAAAATATAGTTCGGAACTCATAGAATTGGATCAAAATATGATTTCTAACTAAAATTTGATGGTTTTCTTGGTACTTTCGGGCCCACTGGGTGTCGGAAACACTAGAAAACGCAAGAAAAAATTTGAAAAGTAACATTTCTGCTGTTTTTAAACGAATTTCCTGGATCTACAAACGTCAGAATATGGAAAATTAAATCAATCGTCTCCTTTTCGTAAAATAAGTCGATTTTACATATCGCAAATAAGTCATGTGTCCTTATTTTATTCTTTGATTTTTATTTCTGTAAGCTAATTATTGTACGAATCGCTACTTTCATGTTTTCTCGAGATTTCATGCTCCTAGAGTACGAATAAATAGGTCTCGCGTTTACTTCTGTCTGTCGTCTGTCGTCCCACCTGCAGTTTGATGACGTCCCCTCTAACTTTTTGTAGTAAACGCCATTTAAATTTTTAAAAATAACATGCTTTTGTAGTTGTGGTTTATGAATTCGCTTTGAATTTTTATCTTTGGTTTCCAAATTTTCGCAAACAATCCAAGTTGTATAACAACTTTTTTTGACATCGTTGCATTTTTAACTCAAACATTCAAATTGAAGACAAAATCTTCAAAAATCGGGCATCATCATTTAAATTACATAGCGAGTAACGCCCGTGATTGATGCGAACGTCGGGTGTTCCAATAGCCCATGGGACTTCTTTTTTCTTAAATACTGGCTGTTACTATCTTCTATATTTTTTAATCTATAGAGGCCATCCTCAAAAAAATTAAACGACGCTGGATTTATTGGACTGTACTAGAAGGGGCTACAGTTCTGTAATTTTTTTTATTTTAACACAGCTTGATTTTCTAAATTTTAAAATTCTGTTTTTCTCCTGATAAATTGTAGGTTAAATTTAGTGTTTCGTCAACTGATGATACTTAATTAACATAAATCTAAGTGAGTACAATAATTATTATGTAAGTAATAATTTATTTACATTACAAAGAAACCTATTACGAGTGGATAATGAAGAGTGCGATAAACATCACAGTTCGGACAGTTTTTGTGGCAAAGTTTCAGTATATAATATAGTATCATAGTATTAAGACCATTTATAAAGAACGAATACAAAGTAGGTCCAAGACGGCTGCCTTGCGGGACACCAGATGTTTCAATAAAATATTTAGAGAAGAATCCATTTATCAAAGCATGTGTTGTCTTTTAGATAAATACAAAGATTTTCACTGTAACCTTGATATACAATAAAGTTTCAAAGTGATTCCAACAGGTTCGGTAGTTTCGTATATTGTCAAATTTGTTTAATAGAACTATCAACAAACCGAAGCAAACTGGTTTTTGGTTTACACAGGTTATGACACATGAAGAAATTAGATATTTGTTATCATGATCCTGTTGTAACATGTCCCTTGATATCCTTCTGTAAGCAAAAACTGCCGGTTTCTTCATATGAAATGGTAATAAACGCTTCATTAATCAAGGCTTATGATGTATGAATAGAGCAGTTTGATACTGCGATATACGGTTCTCGTACTGAATTCCCCACAAACTGTTAATAAGTAACCTGAAATTATTTAATAACTTTTCCACTGATTTTGCCCAGATGTGTCTATCTGGCACACGTTGTAATTCCAGAATGTTAGACGTCCTTTGACAATAACTGAATACGTAGTTAGATAAGACGTACCTATGCATGTATTTAAATAATTCCCACGTTGTGCTTGTAACTTGAAAATTATTTAAGACGTTTCTCGTTATGTATCTGCAATAAAACTAAATTATAAGTAATATTTTCTCTGCCGTGGTCCTTGTCCCATATAATGGTCCGCCCTCTGCCTATTCATTGTCTACACAAAGTGTACCTTTCTCTTGCTCTCCATTTCTATAAATTGTATGTGAGAATGTATGGTTATGTTTTCGGAGGCCAGTTCGACGTCTCATACGTGATACTCTGACCGACTATCTGAATGTTAATGACCAACTTGTAGTAGTCGAATGGTAAAGATAAAGAAGATTGTAACATGGAATCCCGCGGTGATCCCAGCGCCGCGCGGAATGTTTCACACTTTCCTAAACGATAAATTAACATCGTTTCTTCTATCATTCGTTCCCTTGTACCCACCTAATGAGAATTAATATGTTAATTAAAAATTTTTTAATTCACTCATTGTCGAAGAGATAATTCAAGCGATGAATATTCGAATAGCCAGTAGATTGCGAAACCATCACCAATTTTTCTTTACCTAATTAGAAAGTACATACCTACAGCCACGGCAAACAAAGCCGAATAAATCACCGCCCACACGCCACCGCACTAGGGACAATTTGTAGTTATTGTCTACGCTATTGTTCTATAATATTTTTACTGGGATTGCGTCAAGTTTGGCGCATCTTTCCCGTATAAATCGTGGACTCTTGGACGCAAGACATATGCATATTGTCGGTGATAAATCACGGATCCGCGCGCCCCTGGTGGCGAATTACCATACTAACCGCTACATCTACACCTATTTACATCACCAGCATGGGTGTCGCACGATTGTATTAGTATAATTATCATACATTAGGATACTTTGAACTCTGCCCATTTCAAATTAGCTCTGTGAACTTCCTCGCGGTCGCGCCAAATAATAATCTTCCGTCTCGTCATTGTCAACGTACACCGTTTATCGCGAATTAATTCGATTTTCTACACGAATTAAGGCGGTTCGGCGACGGCGGCGCACCAACAGCTTTTTAATGAGTGAGGAAGTGACAATTAAATTTGCTTTTGACAGGCCGCCGAATAAGAAAGGCTGCTGTGCGGCTTTTGTCGCCAAAATGATGCGTGCAAAATATTTAATTACAGATTCGGTTAACCATAAACAGACATCGGGGACTTTTTTGTTAGACAAAGTTGTGTGTCTCTTTCTCACATGTAAGTCGGACGAAAATGCGCTAACAGAGTGGTAAAAATTGCAAACTAGTGGTGTCAGTGACTCTCTAAGTGAGGAAAAATGTTAAGTCGGTTCCGAAACAATATATACATATGTATTACGAGCTATAAAAAAATCCTCTAGTTACTAGTTGTTCGTTTTTTTTTTCTTTGAGCACCTGTCACATCTGTCGTTTGTATTCCGTGTTTGATTCAGTTGTTTGTAGTTCTTCGTTTTTGCGTTATTGTCTTTCGTCTTGTTGTTTGAACAAAATTATTTTTTTATAATTAAAATAATGTCGTTGCTTTCATTTTTTGACTCATAAGTGTAAAATTGTGCTGGTTCAAGTTAACCTCGATAGCAAGATCATGTCTTTATTAGCAAAAGGTATTCATTATCGAATCCAATTTTTGTAATGGGTGTAAAATTGACAGTGTAGCAATAGAGTATTCCGGGCTGTTCTGAAGAATTTCAAAATGAATATCCAAGAAATGAAGTTTTCAAGATACTCTTCGAAAAAATGTGAAATTGTTTCATTAAATAGGAAGTATTGGGAGGAAAGATGGAGGACGGTGGAAGGCCGAAAATGTCCTCAAATGAACTTATTGACAATGTTCGAAATTTAATTGAAGAGGCACCCAGAACTTCGCTTCGAATTTTAACACAGAAAGCTGAATTGTCAAATGGGATTTTTAAAATTTAAAAAGGAATTCACAATTCTTTCCGTTTCTATTAACTTGTGTACAAAAACTAATGTCAATTGATCAACTTCGAAGAGTTGAATATTGCCAATGGTTTCTAAATATGTACATTAAATGACGATGAAACGTTAAATTACACGTTTTTGTCTGAGAAGGCTTGTGTCCATGTGTTAGGCCAGGTCAGATCAGGTCAGATCAGGTCAGGTCAGGTCAGGTCAGGTCAGGTCAGGTCAGGTCAGGTCAGGTCAGGTCAGGTCAGGTCAGGTCAGGTCAGGTCAGGTCAGGTCAGGTCAGGTCAGGTCAGGTCAGGTCAGGTCAGGTCAGGCAGGTCAGGTCAAGCCATTGGCCTAACTTCGACACAGACATTTAAACGAAATGTAAATGATAGCGGTGAGGCGGAAAAATGCGTCCTAAAGCAGAAACTACAAGAGAAGGAAGCATAAATCAAAAAGCAGAACGAGGAGATCCAGCATCTAAAAGATAAAATGCAGCACTTGGAGAAAAATCATACGAAACCAGAGACTGAGAATATAATAAGAGGAATGGATAGTCAAATTATGGAGGTAGCAAAAGTGCCAACAGCCGAGAACGTGGTAAAAATAATGGCTGAAAATTGGTCTGAAGAAGTCTATAAACACGCTAATATTAAAGTGGGGAATCCACTGATGGAAGACAGAGAAAAATATCTGGCTCTAATATTAACCGAAGAGGACATAGATAATCTATAAGAAAGCGGTTGAGTGGTACCCGAAGTTGTTGGAAAGTGCAGCAAATGAGGAATAATTAACGATAATTGAACTCAGAAATGAAATAAAAGTTAACGATAAAAAAATAATCGAAAGATATATTTACAAAACCAACACGATAAAGGGGAATGAAAACGACGCATTTAATAAGTTTATCCGGATAAAGGAGGATATGAGATCAAAAGGAAGGACGAAAATAACTATACCCAAAATCATGGGACTTGAAGAAAAGAAAGTAAGGAAAATGCCTGAAATAGCGTTTAAGGAAACTAACACTGAAGTCACCATATGTGCACAAGGCTCTGGCAGAAAACAGGTTGCCGAGGCTAAGGAAGGAAAAGAATTTAATACAGAAGCTTCGATAATAAAGGCAGAGGGTCAAACATATACAGAGCTTGTTAAATCAGTGAAGGAACAAGTAAACCTGGCAAGAAAAAAACTAATATTGTTATAACAGGGATCGGCCCAACTATAATAAAGCAAGAAGATATTGATAAAATTGTCAAGGAATATGAAAAGAAGTTGTTTTACAGATAAAAGAATGGATGCGGCCGTATACGTACGTAACAAAAACATGGAGGAAATAATACAAGGACTGTTCCCCAGAAGAACTGACCGGTGGGAAAAAGAGGCAAGAGTAGAGCAGAACGAAAAATTTAGTATGGGAGAACTACATGAAGCCGGTGCCAGACTAAGAAACGGCAGAGCACCTGATCCGGATCAAATGACTCCGGAAAATATAAAGATAGCTGTCTCTACAATACCTGAAGCGATTCTCGTAATAATGAATGACCTTTTGCAGAAACAAGTATTTCCAAAAGAGTGGAAAGTTGCTAAAGTTGTTTTAATCCCAAAGAGTGGGAAAATTATAGAAACTACATCGGCTTATAGACCGACATGTTTGCTTGATAGTATCAGTCAACTGTATGAGCACCTAATTGCAGCCAGAATCAAAAAAGAGCTCAAGAACGGTGGTGACTTATCGAGGAGCCAGCTTGGTTTTAGGGAGGGGCGATCCACCACGGACACTGTTAAAAAAGTTTTAGATATAGCCGATGTGATTAGACGGCGCTCGGGAAGACGAAAAAATAAATGCTGCGTCCTAACCACAATAGATGTTAGAAATGGTTTTAACTCGGCGTTCTGGGCCCAGATAATTAAAGAGCTACGGAAAAAGAAGATATCGCAATACCTTCTAAACATCATCTCAAACTACCTAAAAGATGGGAAGATAATGATAGAGGACAAGGTCATGGATATTAAGGCAGGGGTTCCGCAAAGATCGGTTTCAGGACCGTTGTTGTGGAATATCCTATATGATGGCATATTCCAGCAGTTGGGGGTAACTACAATAGGCTATGCTGATGACCTTGCACTAGTGATCAAGGCGGACGATCAAAAGCAACTGAAGCGCAGAGCGAACGCAGCTATGAGGATATCCAAGAAATTAATGACCACTAACTGTTTAGAAATCGTCCAAGAAAAAAAGGAAGCTATAGTTTTATACGGGCCGAGAGACAGAAGTACTTTGAAATTCCATTCCGGAGGTGATACCATCCAAAACGGCTAAATACTTGGTCCTTGACAAATACAGAACGAGCGACCCTTTATAATGTGTCTAAAAACACAAAAGTTACCGAAATATTAAAGCAGGACGCCATAGAAGAGACATGGGGGCAAGAAACGAAAGCGCAATGGACCCACCGACTCATCCCGGATTTGGCCAAATGCTATAAGTGCAGACATAGAAAGGTGGACTTCTACTTCACACAGTTTGCAACAGGGGATGGAGCTTTTAACAGTTACACGAACAAGATTAAAAAAACGGACGACGATATCTGCCTCTTTTGTCCAGAAGCTGCCTCGCCAAAAAATGCATTCTTCAACTGTCCCAAATTTAAACAAGAAAGGGAGGACGTAGAGAAGAAAGTCGGACAAAAAATTAATGTGGTGAATATGATACAGATAATAATGCTCGAAAACGAGGAGAACATTCTATACGAAGAAATCCAGAAGTTAATAAAAAGCAAGGAGGCGGAAGAAAGAAGACTGGAGAAACAGGAATCTGGAGGCATGAAGGCAATAGAAAGTAGGAATCAAGAAGCTGTGATTCTTGATGATATGCCACAAAGTGGCTGTCCCGAGAACACTTACAGTTGCTACAGGAGAGGTTTTAGGGAGGTAAAAATCCCCCACTCCTCCGTGCATGAGATCTAAGCGCCGGGGGCCTTTTGAAGATTTCCCCTCCACAAAAAAAAAGGTCAGGTCAGGTCAAGATGAGATTTGTAATAAATTAGACGAAGATATATTCGGGGACGGAGACAAAAACAACGGCGGAGAAAATAAGGATTTCTAAAGAACGCTCTTCATGTTGAAAACGAACGACTCTCTGGTTGTAGACCCCCGCGAACCACAAATACTTTTCCAAATACAAGAAATTACAAATGCCTGTAACAAGATAACTACGGCCGGATATCCTTCCATCAGAGATTATCAAAGAATCGGTATTAGGAGAGGTCAACTTCTACAAAAAAAATATTTGATAACTTGCTGAGAGTGAACAAAGCCCAGATATATGGCACAAAACAAGACTCGTATTAATAGAAAAACCCAAGAAAACAGTCACGGAAATAACCAAATACAGACCGATTTGTCTTTCAGCTCTTTGTGCAAAGTATATGAAAATCTGATAAATAAAAGCCTAAACGAAGAGATCAACGAAAGTCGTAGGCTGCAAGATCCACTATCAACGCCATAGAGGAAGTGATAAAGATCTCAAAGGGAAATGATGGAACCGAACACCTAAATGGTGCGCTCTCATTTTGATAGACGTCCAAAACGCTTTTAATACAGCGGATTAGAATTGATAATAATCAGCAGACTCCAAAAAAGAGCAATTTCCGAATATCTAGTGAACACTGTCAAAGACTATCTTAATAAAAGGAAAGCACAAAAAGACAAAAACACCAGATTGGAGATAAGAGGGGAAGTTCCACAAGGATCGGTAGTAGGCTCGACTTTCTGGAACATCATATATGACGACATTCTGAAAATCGACGTCCCCGATGGAACCACTTTGATATGCTACGTAGACCATATGGCTGTGGTAATCACGGCCTCCACCAAAGAACAGCTGATGTCTAAAGGAAATGTAATGCTAAGCAAGGTCAAACTATGGATGACTATCAATAAACTACAGACAGCAAAGGAAAAATTGAAGGCAATAATACTCAGTTCCAATAGAAAGACAGAAGATATTGTATTCGAGCTGGAGAAACACAAAATAGTACCCAGTGAAAGTACCAAATACCTTGGGATGGTCATCGACCGCAACTTGACTTTCGGGAAAGAACGAAGAAAACTAGAGCGACTGCTAGGGCAACTGCTAGGGCCTTGGAGTGCTTAACACCTATTGTACGTGGACCCAAAATGAAAAAGGGAAGAATACTATATGACAAAGAAGTATATAATGAAGTACACCCAACGAGTGATGGCTCCACGCATATGTGGAGCTTTTAGAACGGTCCTTTATGACGCAGCTATGGTGATTGCAGGGATGACTCCGATATATATACTATCTCAAGAAAGAAAAGAGCTATTCAAGAATCCGATAGCTAACGGAGCAGACAGACCGAAAACCATGGAAACAACCCTCATCAAAAGGCAGGAGGACTGGGAAAACGCTACGAAGGGAAGATGGACACATAGACTAATCATGAACAACAAACATGGGTGACCAGAAAATGGGGACAAGTAAACTACCAAATGTGTCAATTCCTATCCGGGCATGGATGCTTTATGAAGTATGTAGCTGCAATACAAAAGAGAGGCAGCAGAAAGTATATGTACTGCGAATCCGAAGATGAATCGGAGCATAGACTCTTGCACTGTTATAAATGGGACAATGCGAGAAATGACTTACAATAGAAGATCAAATCCAGGGCACTAATAGATAACCACGTTGACAGAATGCTGGACAGCGAGGAAAACTGGTAGATCGTAAAAAATACATGACGAAAATAATAAGACAAAAAGAGAAGGATGAGGGACAGGAAGAACAAGAAGACAGCATATTCCAGATAAGAAGAAATTACGACACAGGCCTCTGATGTAAGCGATAAACGATACCATGGCCTGAAAGCAAGGGGGAGGGGTTTTAGTGAGGTAAGAGTCCCACACTCCTCCGACGAATTAAATTTATTCCCGCAGGGAGCTTTTTGAAGGTTTCCTCTTCCCCCCAGTTCAGGTCAGGTCAGGTCAGGTCAGGTCAGGTCAGGTTAGGTCAGGTCAGGTCAGGTCAGGTCAGGGAGGAAGGAGTGGAAGAAGATGTAGAGCATGCGATTTTCGATTGTCACAGATGGACGAGAGAGAGAGAAGAATGTGAAGTAGAATTGGGCATGAGGGTGAATGTTGATAACATGGTTGAGAAGATGTTGGAGAGTGAAGAAGGATGGAAGATAATAGAACGGATGTTAGTTACAGTAATGAAAGCGAAATGTGAGTATGAGAGAGAGAGAGAAAGGAGACAGGAAGTGAGAGATGATTGAATGAAAAAAAAAAAAAAAGACGAAAGAGCAGCAGCATCAGTAAGGGACACAGATATAAATAAAATTAAAAAAAAAAAACGACAAACCGGAAGAAACTGTTAAAAAAAAAACAAGATGACAGATTTAATCATGACAATAAAAAAATAAAAAAAAAGGGGGAGAAAAAAAATAAGAAGACAGGAAAGGATAAGAAGATAAGAAGAAGAAGAAGAAGAAGTCACGACCAACCACCCCCCTGAAGTATTGCTAACGCGGTTCCGGGGGGGTAGGAGAACACCTGGTCGAGGAAGGGGTTTTAGCCGGTAAGAGTCCTGGCACTACCAGAGACGATCGAACCTAAGTCTCTGGTGCCCATGAGGGTTTCCCCTTCCATTGAAAAAAAAAAAAAAAAAGGTCAGGTCAGGTCAGGACAGGGCACTTACGTCGGTAGAGAAACAAATAAAAGCTATGAAACTCACGTTAGCCAAACTCAAAACACGCTGCTGTGGGAAGAACCACTATTAAAAATCGAAAATAGTATCAAATATGTAGGTAAAGTCTTATAAAGTGAAAAAAAATATCATGTACTAAACTAGCTGAGTCTGTCTAAATAGAACAATAGCAGTAAGTGTAAGCCTACAGGACTGTCCCCACAACAGCTACTTCAGTGACTTCAGACTTCTCACCGATAGAACTAAAGGTAGTCACAAGAAGAGAAAAGAACATAGAATAACAGCAAGCTAGTCAGAAAATTTTAAATACATGGCAACTCAGGTGCTCATCATATGAAGGATCTACCAAGATTTTTATAAAAGACGTAAGGGTGGAAGCAACAGGAAATGGGGAGAGGTAGACTTCAACCTAAATCAGGTTATAACAGGACACGGGGTCTTTGGGAAGTACTTGGATCGAGTCGCCCAGAGAGACACAGATGAGTGTTAGTACTGTGAAGAAGTGTACGACACACCGTATTCTACTGCCAAAGGTGAGAGGAAAAAAGAAAGAAACACTTAATCCAGATAACCCACAAAAATATATGTGAAAAAATAACAGACATGGAGAAAGAACGATGTAAAAAACTATGATCTGCGAGATAATGGAAAAGAAAATTAAGGAGAACAATCTACAGAAATAGAGGAAAAGCGAAAGTAGGGAATCCTATGATGAAATTCCGGGAGATGATCCCGTAGTGGTCACGTGCAGAGAGGGTTTCAGTGGTAGGCCATTTGGAAACTGGGAAGTGCACAGCAGCATTTCCTCCCCCTCCCAAAAAAAAGGCCAGGTCAGGTCAGATCAGGTCCCATTATTCAAACTTCTACCAGATGTTGAATCTGATTTATTTTCCCCATGAATATTGTGGAACAAAATACATTTAGTTTCGTCCATCTTCAGCCTTAAATAGTTCACAGAACCAATTTTGCAACAAGGCCATTACATTTTCGGGTCTTTTAAAAGTAACAATCTTTACTTTGTTAAACTGGTATCATCGACATATTAATACAATTTTCTTTTCCAAGACTGGTAAATAGATCATTTACGTTTACTACAAACAACATTAATCCAAGTATGTTCCCTTGCGGTAACCCAGACACTACTTCTCTTTCGCCTGATTCAAAATTACTTCCGGATTTTTTTAATGACAACCCTTTGCGAATGGTCTTGTTTATAGGACTTTAACCATTGTAGCACATTTCCTTTAATTCCATAACTTTCCAGCTTTTTCAATAACCGAATGTGATACAAGTAATCTAGATTTTAGTGTCGAGTGCTCCTTTTTTTTCATTTTACGAATCAGAGTTTCTTGAACAATAAATTTCGTCGTTAGGCTGACGCTAAAGCGACAGCATACCTTGGTTTTTCGACGCTACTTATTACACGTGTAATGAGATCAGATTCTTGAAGCTAATCAACACACACTCGTTAACCCTTAACCGCAAAGTAAGCCACAGACATCCAAAGACACTAATTATTTTCAAAGTAAGTATAGTGTTTTATTCCACTCCTGATGTTAAATTAAAAAGAAATCAGTTTAATATTACCACACGACGAACTGTAGTATCGTAACTTAATATCCCGTGTCACGAAGTCACTTGTTAGACTTTCCAGGAGTGGCCATTTTCAACAACGAAACTAAGAGAGTCTTAAATTGCATTTTTGTAATTATAAGTAATAATACCTAAATTATAAATAATGTCATAAAAAAATTATATGTTTCAAAATTTCATAGAAAGGAAAAAACAATTTGTAATGGAACAGGTGAGCCAAAATGCTACTTTACGCAAAGAAATAAGTTGTTTCAACGAAATTAAAACATAGTATCAAAATTACCAAAGACCTTTCGCAAATAGGCACATACAAAAATTTTTATCGATAAAATATTATGTTTTTTCTTGTCAACTTCCACTTTTTGTATTTCGTATAAATCATGCTTCCAGTTTAATTGTTATCTTCCCTCCCTTATCTTACATCATTTTTACCGTGTGACTAACAATAGGACAAAGAGGTCGTTTATTTGTGTGGCGACAATTACACGCACGTTATAGTTGTTGCCCGATATTTATGGGTACTTACTTCGTCTGAAAATTTATACTCCATATTTACATTTCTTGATGTGTTAGGTACTTAATGGAAACATCACGTTTTCGCGTAGTCGGTCGTGTGGGCGCACCATTGTGACACATAACAGTCCTGCGATTCGTTAAAACAGCCAAAACTTACAAATTCTTTTTCCATGCACTGCCAATAAATAAATCAACCAAAAAAATGAATACATTACTAAAGCCAAACCGTTCCTTTGAACCAACACATTCGCAGCTGTAGTTTTCCGCTTGCGAGGCCAAAATTCTTTGCACTCATCACCGGTCTTTTGTTCAAGTTATTAATTTTATCATTAGTCTTGCATCTTGAGTGTATAACCACCTGTTAAGTAGAACTAGACCGAAGAAACTTTTCCAATTTACCGCTTTGTTCATATAAGGTCCTACGAGATTTCTGGCATCCAGGTGTTCAGCAGTTCGACAGAAGAGCTAATTACGCGGAAATGGTCAAGTTTGATCTCCGGCGAAGTCGATTCATTAGACTCTTGTGTTAATCAGTGTGGTTTAATGTCTGCCTTTTATGCGGGTAATCTGTTCGGAAGGACAGTGAGAACTTAACGATCTGATTTTATGACAAAGTTTACGGGATTTTTTTGATTTGCACTGAGGCGACGGATTTTGCCCGACGTCTTATTTAGCATACAAAACAAAGAACTGAATTCATAATTGATCCGACATAAAAATAAAATGAAATGCATAACTAAGAATCAAAGACGCATGATTTATCACATTTTGAAAACTTAAAATGAAATCTCAATAGTGATAAATTTAAAAATTTTAAAACGAATGGTGATTTTTTTTCTATAAACTTAACTCAGACAAAAAAATGACTGCATAATGAATAATTTTAATTTCCATTTTGAAATTCCTATAATTATCAATGACGACTTGAATTTTTTAAATGACAATGCGCGTGTGTGTAAAAATCGCCTGGGCGATGACCAAAGCTAAAAATAAAGTGAATGTATAAGTTTAATACTGACAGATCTTAAGTTAGCTCAATTATAAATAAACGTTCATCTAAAGTAAATATTAAAACCGCATTTTATTGTACCATTAAGTCATCAAAATCGGTAATAAAATCGCACTTTATTATACAATTATATGCCTCTCATTTTTTGCTGTGCAATCCCTACAGAATTCCAACTCGTTAGTAGATAATAAATATGAGACTATCATCACGCTAAATCAAAGCGATTTTTTTACAGTTTTATGCAAACTGTAGCGATTTAGTTTTGTTTTTGGAAAAAAATTCACACTATCGATTTATAGTCTTGTAATCTTAAGTGATTCAAGTCATATCCTAGTAAGTAAATAATCAACAAAGAGAAAGACGACATCATCTCCATCTATTTTTTTCAAAATAAGATACTCCTCCACTTCTGTCCGTATCGAGTTTTCACCCTTGATATCCAGAAATTTTGGAAAAAATTCAAAACTGTTTTGTTTCTGTTATGACACAAGAAATTGAATTAAAAGTGAAAAATTTGTTTTTAAGACGCACTAATAAAGTTAAGGTGATTACTACACTAAAGTATAGTAGAAACAGTGTCGGCCGACCTCCCTCCATGATTGAATAAGAATACAAAAATTGTTGTATACGATGGTCTCCAGTTCTCCACATTCCAAAGAAAAGATTGAAATTAATCTTTTTTTATTCGTTGATAATTTAGTTTTTATTCAGTTCAAAGATTTTTAATTCTGCTTCCACAAGAACTTTTGGAACATGATAATTTTCAGATGCATCTCTGATGGTATGTTGCAGCTTTCATTTGAGCTTCATCCCAATTCATATCTTTTATTATCTCTTATTATGATATTATGGCAATGTTCAAAATAGAAACTTTTAAGAAGTGTAACTTGAAAACTGTTCTGTACTATCTTAAAATTACGTGTCCGACATTACCCAAAAAATATCGATTTATAAAATCAATAGAAGGTTTTTTTGTATCATCCAAAGTACGTAGAACAATGTTTTCATATTCTTTCGTGAACAACAAACGTTATATGTTATGACCAAACCAATCCAAGTATAGATTTGTTTTTTCTGAGGTTAGGTTCTGTACCAGAGAGGAACGACATCTATTGCCAAAACAAAGCAAACAGTACTGTCAGAGTCCGATATAACCCGCTGTTCGATATTATCCCGCGTTCCCCTAATACGGCACCGACACAATTTTTGCTAGAATTATTATTAGTTTTTGTCACATAAATTCACAATTCTCTAAAGGTATTGGCATGCTACTAGGTATATGTGCCGGAAATGACCACTTTCACACGCAGTTCACGACCTTCGGTATCGGATCTCGTTCCCGTTCGTGTGCTATCCCTGAGTTTCGGCACTTTCAACAAAAGTAACTATAATAATTAAGATCAAATTTTGGTGTTTTTTTTTTAACAAATTGACAAGTGGGTCTTTTACTTGAACTTCTCAAATATGCGTGTTTGGGGTTCCCGCAAATAATGCCCCAATTTGGCTTCATTTCATCGAATTTTGTTCTTTCTTGAAAGAAGCAGAGGAAAAAGTGTTTTTTTTTGCAATTTTTTTTTGTTCGATTTAACTTTATCAGGGTAAACTATCAAAATACCTGTATAGAGATTAAGGAAAGAACAGAGTTATTTGATCTACTTCCACCAAAATTACTGTTCCATATCTGTTGTTGAGTATGAAACATATGTTTTACAGGAACAAATAAAATAATAACATTCAGTTTTGCAAAAAACATTAATTGAATTTATTGAATTTCTGTGTATTCACAGTTTCGAAAGAATAACCACTTTGAACGACTACTAAATTAAGTACACATACTCAAAATTTAAAAAAATCTTTGCAAAATTTCTAACATAAAATGACCATGGAAAGAAAATATTTTTGGAAAAATTCTGTGACATGTATCATATTTTCCAGATGTTTCATGACCTCCCAGAGTATGACAAAATAGATCTCCCGTTTCCGTCTGTCTGTTATCTGTCTACTTATTATCTGTGCCAATTTTTACTAGACAGATAATCTCCGAAACTACTAGCCAGATTGTTGTTAAATTTTATATGTATGTTAGGGATATCGTGTATGTGGTACAACTCTAACCAAAATTTGTCCAGTCATCTCCACCATCAGTTTGATGAGGTCGACTTAAATATTTTCGTAGTAAACAGTTTCTAAATTTTGTAAAATAACATATTCGTGTACTTACGTGGTTGATGAATCTGCCTTGAGTTTTAGTAAAAAAATCACAATTGTGTACTTACAATATATTATTATTTAAATTTAAAAGCCACATTCCCCAACAGTTAAACGTTTAGTTAATTAGAACGCGGGCTACTATCACGAAGGTCACTGGTTCGATTCTCTCATGGAGCACTGTTTTTACCGCCCAACCGTAAGAGAAGAAAGTATTGTAAGAGAGTTCATCGGGCGACTAGCTATTTTCATGTTTTCTCGACGTTTCGTAACTGTCGTGTATGTCGATTTTTATTAGGCGGATAATCTCAGAGATTACTCGACGAATTGTTGTCAAATTTTATATGTATGTTAGGAATATTATAGATGGTAATACGCTAATCAAAATTTACAATAGTCAAATAGTTAGTAAAACGGTAACTAAAATTTGTATAAATATCCCCACCAACAATTTGATGACGTCCCGTTATTATTTGTTACTTGTATTATTTATATTTTTTATTTATACCTAGGGGATAATCATAAAATACGAGTAAATAAAATTTTACGAAATCAAAGTTCCTAATCGAATTTGTTCAATTGCATTTAAGGGATGAGGAAAGTTCTATTTAAATAATCTTAGCCCTTTTTTTTCTTTTGAAGAACTAGATTCATTTAATAATACTTCAGGGGCGAAACCAGTTTTGTCTGATAACATAAGACTATTTTTTTGTAATTCTAGACTTCGAACAAGTTTGTGTTCATACAGATATGTAAAAACAAAATAATTGGGGATTCTGTTTACAAAGACGTAGGACTGGTTGAATCTCGTTAATATTATATAGCACAAAAACCACTAAAAAGAGCTGATAAAAAAGATAGAGAAAAAACATCATCTCCTGTCGGACGTTGGCAGACGCAGTGAAAACAAAAGCAAGTAAAAACAATTTTTTGTTAATAATACGAAGACTTTATTTCATTTTTACTTCAATTAAAATAAACCGTGAATTAACTTACGCATTGCCAGCATGGTGGCAAATTTTTTTATTGCTCTTAAATTTTCCACCAATAGGTTCATCTTGTCAAACAGTTTGTGGGGAAATTATTATTTTTTTTACAAATGTATAAGAAACAAAAATACATATGTGCTGATTTTTTATTCCTGTACCTACTACTAGACTTGGAAGTGTAATAATCCTCTATTTGAGCGCAGGTGTCCTATAACCTTTTTGGGGATTAAAATCTGCCACATTGGGTAAACTAACCGCGGCGCGCAAGTGACCAACCCCCTACAGATTATGACTTTGTAACATGCTTAAAAATATCGCACTTCCTACTCTACTACTAAGAAATTTCATTGGATTCGACAAAATCAGAAAACACGTAAAGTTATTTGTATGCAAACAGGGATTTTCCAGGATGACGTCACTAATTTCTTGGAGGTAACAAATAAATAAAATTTTCTTGATGACGATTGATGAGACATTTTTAAATTATTTCCACGAGTCGTTGAAAATTCAATTCAATTCAAGTGTAATAATCACGCAAAAATTTGAAGGATGAAACTAAAATCATGTCACGTTACACAATTGAAGAAAAATTTACTACACAAAATTTTAAGGGTCAGTAAATGAATTTTAGTGACTGTTTTATCAACATAAAAGCGCCAGTAGAAAAAAGACTGTTCGAAACAGAAATAATTTTCAAAGTTTGTACATTGAAAACTAGATCAGTTAAAACGCACTTTAACTTCACACCAGGTCAGAACTGTTGTTCGGATCGAGACATAAAGGCCATACCACAATACCCAAAGCCATTGTGAGAGCATGACATCTAACTGAAACGCCCAGACGGCTTATATACCTACAAACACACAATGATACACACATTTTCAATTCGTATTCTTTTATACATTTGGTACCGTGACACTCATCTTAAAAAATATGAAACAAAAAAATCACTAAACCGGAAACAACTAGACTTTTCAAATTCTGAAAGACTCTGATTGTCTTCAGTTACATATAAAGTTAATATTGGGTTTCCAGAACATTAGTCGAGCATTTCATTATTAGGAGGTAAGTGGAACTCTCGCGAAATTTGACCTGGTGTACCATCTAAGGATTCTTCATCGACCTTCAGACGTTTAAAGTGGCAATGATATAAATAAATATTTCTCAAATTGTAAAGATTTTGTAGCAAATTTTGTAGAGCCGTGATTTTCAAACTGACTACTTTCTAATAGTGCAACATTTGATGAGTTATTACTATTGTACAAACAAAAATCCACTCCCATAATATATCTGGTATCAGTAGTAAATTCTTTAAAGCTCATAAATTAATTTTATAAATATGCGTAATGTCATTGACCCAATGTGTGATAAATTATGTAACCATGCACTGCAAAAATAAATGTTTTACTTCCTCGTGTTAAACGCAGTATGTTATGTAGAAAAATATCGATATTGTTTAGATTTCTCGCTGTAGCCTAAAAAACTAAACAAACGAGAACAATGTCATATGTCTGCATAATGAACCAAAGTTCTAGATTTCAGTGCGAGATACTGGATACCGTTCAGTAGTATCACTGCTCACTGCCTATTGTTTCCATGGACTATAAAATTAATACAATAATATAGCCGAGAATTTTTAATGTGACAGTAATATAATACGTGTGGAATGGGAAATATCGAACAGTAATCTGAAATCAATAAATTTTACTATGAAATAAACATTAACGATCGGTCACTCTTTGCTTAAAAAATTTGTAGTTTCATAAAGGAATACTTTAACTGTAGAGTTCCCGCTCTTTAATTTGCTATCGCACAAAAAATACAGGTATTTTCCGACAAATTCTTGTTATGGCAACGATAAAATTTCAATGCATATCAAATCTGGACGTTGTCTGACATCTACAGATGCAAATTAAACCAATTTATATTTAAAGCGTATTAAAATTAAACATTGAAACGTAACTCTTTTTCGGTTTATATAGGGGGAATAATGATAGTCCACATCGGAATCAACGTAGTATTTAGACGAGCAAAAATGACTCCCACTTGATTTATTCATATGACTAAGCAAATGTCTACCATGTAATTGGACTGTATCTATTGTGGAAAACTCTTACACCAGGACCACCTTCTTTTAATTACTGCGAACACCTGTAAAATTTGTAACATTTAATTGAACGTGTAAACACAAATTAGCTGAAATGGTGAAATAATAATTGAAATAATTTCGATATTTGCATTTTGAATATTGCATATCTCCCAAAGAGGAAATTGCAAGTTTGGATAATAATTATAAGCCGAAAGTTTATATTTATTTTAAATGATTTAATGATAATGTTCAGTTAAATTTCATATTGCCATAAATAATTTTAAACACATTCCGAGAGACAGTTACTTCGAAACATTCGCCATTTAACTGTAATTTATTTGCAAAATAAACAGTATCTGAAATAACACTATGGCTCTAAATCAACAAAAACATATTTTTGTATAGTTGCTGTGTATAATAATTGCATGTTTCACACGAACAATTTTGTAATTGTACCATATACATTCGAAAGTAATTGAACGAAGACACGACACTCTGCTTAAACATTTTAGCTATAAAAACAGTCCAACTTATATTCGAACCAGTGTATAACGCATTACCAAATCCTTCGGGCAAATAACCGGTCAAAACATTTTTTCAATCCACCTCGGGCATCACAATTAAGGGGTCCTTGTTGGTATAAATAAACAAGGTGCAATAACATTACCAACATCATCTTTCAAGTTCAATCGTTTGACGAAAGTAATAAATTCCCTTAAAAAAATCCCGGTTTTCGAGCGAGCGGCCCATGTGGGCGTCTAGAGGAACAACGGAATTTGCCCAACCCCGATAATTATTTAAAAATGTAGATGAATTTAGTTTCCAGACAATATTTCCTTGTCATTGCGGTCCCATTATTAAATTTCTATGATGGCACTTCAGGTCAGGATTTTAGAATTCGCTCGTTAAGTAAACAACAAGCTTACCTTTAAGATGACTGGCAGTTTACCGGTAAAAACTGTACTGTTTCGAACCACAACTATTATAAAAAGATGACAAATGGCGTCGAGTCAAAAAATCAAAACAGTCATTGCTCAATTCCTCTGAGGTTAAGTTTAATGTCAAGAGATCTCGGTGTGTATGTACATGATGGATAACTTTCTGTCATTTTTAGACCGCAACCTTGAACGTCGTTTAGGCCAACATCATGTTTGAAATGATTACTTGGTGTAGTCCGTCATAAAATGAAGAAGTTCGAAGTCGAAGTGATTCATTTTCTCCTAGTCAGCCACCCAAGTTTTATACTCACTCATACACGTTTATATTTAAATATGCAATAAAAACTTAAATACAATAGTTAGTCTAAATAGTTGAGGAAACATCCGAAAACTTGTACCCATCTTTTTGTAACGAAGTTTGCATCTGACCGAATTTTCTTGCAGAGACAAAAGCAAGCTGCCACTTACAGTATGGACGGACTGTTACAAAGTAAAGGCTTTCAGAATAATTACATAAAAAGTTGGTTTATCCGACGTATAGAAGTTCTATTTAAATAAAGAGTATTTTTCTTGCAAAGGAATCCATTAGTGATATTGCCCGAAAATTAATATCATCACCAATCTAAATTGCTTTCTTTTTACCGATAGCAAACTCCACAAACTTGAGGCCGCGCCAGTTTTATAAGAACTAACGCACTCCGATGATTACCGGGCAATTAAAGACATAATTTTCATCCATCTAGTTAATGTATTTGATTTGATTGCTTTGATAGCACGTCGTCATTCGAAAACTGCCGAGTCATACTGATTATGTACAAAAACAATTAGTGGAAGGCACAACAGATCCAGTAGTACCACCCACATGGTATACTAATTAACAAATCCGATATATCGATATTAATGGCCATGTGAAAGCCTATATAATTTTATTTACTTAGCTGACGTTGTTCGTTTAAAAGGTAACGCCTCCAAAAACAAAAATCTCTTTATAATAGATGGGCCGGCGCCGAGGTAATCTAGATAGACGGTTGATGTAATGCGAAAAACACAAATTAAGGATGGGATGAGGGTCTGAATATCATTTCACTGGACAACTGGCTCGACTCCACCCCGAAACCAGCTTTTCTAGGGCCAACGTGCTCATAACAACGTTGAAATAGAAAGATGGGAACACATGTCGGTCGACTTAAAGAATGTTTGAAACTGTCGGGTCATTTTTAGCAAAGAGAATAAATGCTAACGCTTATGACTATAAGCTGTGTTATAATGACCTGGATATTAAAGGTGTAAAAAAAATGATACAGAAACATTAAGCAACTGTTCTTGAAAAAGTAAATAACAACGTTTAGAACCCGACATCCGTCTATTTTTTACTTTAAAAGAGTACCCAGATCGTATTTATTAATGTGAGAAACAAAATTTCCGACTTTTATTTTGAGGTTGTTTTTTCTACATAATTTTATTAAAATATACATCTCGTCTGCTTGTGATAAATATCTGCGTGTGCCGTAATTATTTGCGTACTAAGTTGTATAAACGTTATTCATATTACTTTCTCTCACTTTCATTTCTTCCGGTTTAGAGAGTCTAGTTTTTTTAATTTATTTTTTTCTTGGGTATATTTTGTTTAACGATCTTGTTAATTTATGGGAATAAATCTTGTCTGTGTTTTCAAATAAAGAACGCCGTGAAATATTCTAGGAGATTCATCTTAACTGATGTACGAAAATTACTTAGAAACTACTGCTTGCACAAAAAAAAAATTAGGAGTACAGTAGTCTAAATTCTAAAATCAAATTTGATTAGAAGTATTACGAAATGAATCGTAGCCCTTCCGATTTCTCCGTAGATAGAGACAACTTTCATTTTTTAAATGTAAACACGCTATTAATTCGACGACAGTATACAATTTAATACCAGATTTACAAAGGTTACATATAAATAAATACATTGTAAATTAAAATTGTTTTTTAACAATAGCCAGTAGACTAATACAATTCACATTCTATAAATATTGTATCGTGTAAGCTTCTGTAAACTTCGAATTATAGCATTTATAAAATGATAAATTTTTCAAAAATAAAATTGTGTGTTCATTTCAAGTTTGTGATATAATTATCTTAATAGTTATTTGTGTATCAAGGCCATAAAGAACAACAAATCAGATGAGGTCGAAAAAGTTCTCTGTGACCGAGTGCACACAACATTTTTTTAAGCGACCATACAGAAAAATGATTGGTTATGTAAGTGGTTTTGAGGTTAAAAAATCATTTTTGTTTTCGGAAGAAAAGTCCCGCAGGTTTGATAAAAAACACAGTACTACTTTCCTCCTATACTACGGAAAACTATGTTTTCAATGCCTCCGGCTCGCATCACCTGTCGGAAACCAACCAATTTCCGAAGTAGTCCGGCAAAAACCTAGGGATTTTTCTATGATTATCGATATCGATTGGCATTATCGTTTGTCATTTTAGGGTCGAGTAAGTTTTAAGCTAAAAAGGAAGTAATTTTGACAAAAGATACTGTATATATTAAATCCGGATATATAATAATCTCTGTAAGCATTTTCTCTCAGAATTTGGGAATCTTCTTTGATCACTCGGTGTACATACAATGACATCAGACGTTTATTACCCACAACACTGAAAATACGAAATGATGACATTATCTAGACGAAAGGTGTTATTTTGAGTCCAGAATTTTACAAGTGTGCTGAATTCATCACTTATTCTGATCTCAAAAATATTAAAGTTCGCTGAAAGATATGATTTAAGTGCTTAATTTTTATGAGTTCATAATAGTGAGCTGTAGTAAATCCGTTTGCCTAGGAAGACCTTCTCCTATTGTAAGAGTAAATTATTTCAATGCGTCAACAGTCTGTGCTTTTTTTATTAAAGTTTATGAGGGATGGTTGTAAAATGTAAAATGATAATTCAAAACCTTACGACGAATTTTAACAACTGATTCCGGAGTTTTTATTTATTATTATTTAAAAATTTTGCTACAGAAGTATTTTTCATGTTTGTGAAGTTTTACGAAATCATCATGTGGGTGTATATGTATATCTATTCCGGAACTTTAAGTAAGTAGTATAAATTTTATGATATTATTATTATAAAATTATTATATCCTAATGATGTGAGTTTCGTTCACGTCACAGGTTGGTTTTGCAGTGGGGTTTATAATTATGATATCAATTTTTCTTTCAACTGTTATTGATCTTTTTCTAAACATTTCATCTGTAAGTAAGTTTTTCGATATAAATATGTCCCATCGTAATAAGAAAGTGTTCCGAGAATCCACTTTTTGCCTTATTTTTCTTTCGCTGTAGGAATTAATTAAAACTAAACTCTCTAGAAATAAATATTATAATAAATTAAAATGTATGATCCTTTGACGTAATTACTATCATTTCCTGTTTTGCTAAAATGGCAACTAATTTTGTTTTTAGACAACGTTTGCAGAGATTTTCATCCGGATTAAATTCACTAAAGTTGTCATTTGCTATAAAATCAATTTCTGGCTGTTCGGAACATTTTTACCTAAATTGCAATTAATCTTTTAAGTATTGGTACAAAACAAAAAATAATCAGAACTGACGTGCATACCCTAAAACTCTTTATTTCGTTTGAAAATATTAAGTTATTTTCAAAAAGCTAGCACCACAATAAAAGTATAATCTGATCTATTAACTAGACCGATAATTTCCAAAAATATAAAACATTTAGCTTGAAATTTTATGTTATAATAATCACGAATACACTAGAACTAAAGTAATGCTGATCTGTTCTATCTAATAAATTGATGAGTAATTTTAAGTTGATATAAGTAATTACGTAATAAATAAATTTTGGTTAACGGAATTAGACTTTTCACTTATAATATCCCTAGTTCATTGATTATTTCCGCAAATTTTTTCGAATGCATTTCAAAAACATATTAATTATCCATGTGCCTAACCGATCTAGACACAATATAATTAAATTAATAACTACAACAATTGTGTATTTTATTTAAATCAACAATAAATTTTATCCCAATTGTGATTATGTCAAAAAATTTCCACTTATTAATTTCTGTTAGGTTAGTAAAGCCGACAAAAATTTCCAGGAAATTTCTATTCTCTTATTGGTCTGTATTCGTGTCGTACAATTTTCACAATTATTTTAACGTACACCGAAAATGTCAAAGTCATCGGTTCGACATTTTCAATGATTATTATCTGTTTAAATCAAGAAATTAAGTGCTTGTCAAACTGATCTTACTGCAATATATCCGTTAGTTCTTAGGTACTCCGAAATTAAAAAGGAATTTTATGACCCTTTTAGATTTATAATTCTAAGTACTAGAGTACGTTATTTGGCAAAATCTTATCTTGGCAAGTACTAACATTTATTTTCTTCTAGGGTATGTTATTTGGCAAAATCAGTCCTATCTTAGCAAGTACTAGCCCCGCCCACCCGCCCTTTATTTTCTTATAGGGCATGTTATTATGCAAAATCAGTCTTATCTTGGCAAGTACTAACATTTATTTTCTTCTAGGGTATGTTATTTGGCAAAATCAGTCTTATCCTAGCAAGTACTAGCCCCGCCCACCCGCCCTTTATTTTCTTATAGGGCATGTTATTATGCAAAATCAGTCTTATCTTCGTAAGTACTAATATTTATTTTCTTCTAGGGTATGTTATTTGGCAAAATCAGTCTTATCTTAGCAAGTACTAGCCCCGCCACCCGCCCTTTATTTTCTTAGAGGGTATGTCATTTGGCAAAATCAGTCTTATCTCGTAGCTGCGTCGGTCCTCAGAATGATCACGGAAACCCATAAAACCAAAAAGTTGCTGCTAATTCAATGCTTTTTGTGTAATTTTAGCAATAGTGTCATATCTTTATGCACATCTAATGACGTGAGAATGCATTTTCTTAAAGATAAATAAAAATTTGCAACTGACTTTAATTTTAGTAAAAATATTAAAAAATTAGGTATTTATATCATTTTCAGTAATTTCTAAAAATTACGTCATGGAGCTATTGTATTCACCACAATTAATCTAAAAGTTGCTAAAACTTGAAATCAATTAAAACAACAAGATACATAAAAACAATAATAATAATTATTTAAAATTCGCGTTTTATTTTATGGTAATTTACAAAAGTCAAAAGATGTAAGGATTTATTCTAGTTTACAGCAGTGAAAATAAGAAAAACTGATCTAAAGTTCTTTAGATAGAACCAATGGCGGCTCGGGACCTTTTGAAATGGGGGGACACAAGACGTTATTACCAATTAATAGACGAAACTGAGTGACGGAAGTAAATACAAAAATACATTCAATAAAGTAAAAAAGTACTTGTCACTTGTCCACATACCTTTGGTTTTAAATCATTACTAAGGAGACACACAAAGCATTTTATTATTTTTTTTTAAACGGCACATCCACAAAAAATTATCATCTCGTTTTGTCATGGACATTTTTGTTTATTAATAAATCGAGGGTGGCTCTCCCTACATTTTTCACTAAACTTTTACCGTCGTAAGACCGAGGACGATTTTTTATTAAATATTCAACTGAAATCATTATTTTTATTTAAAATCAAACAATTTCACTGGCGCAGAATGAAAATGAAATCCCGCAACTGAGTTACCGGTAGTGGTCACTGTTCGAGCAGGACCTGATTTCAACCACATCCAGCGACTAGACGCACGGTTTCCATGGCAAAGGTGTAAACAAAACGTCTCAATGAGGCTAATATTTAGAAACATTTATTGTGATTCTTCCATTCTACATTCTGTGGCCATTTCTCATACAAATAACTTATAGTACGAAAAGCTGTATCTTCATGAGTATCTTTCTGTAAAGCACACTTAGCAACAACACTTTCCGCCTCTTCCTCACTAGTACTTGCTAGGATAAGACTGATTTTGGCAAATGGCATACCCTCTAAGTAAAGCGAGGATGGGTGGCAAGGGCACTCCAAGATTTTTTAGATTAAAAAACCAGAGACTCTAAAAACAAAGGTTTTTCGAACTTGTTTAATAAAATATAAATCCCTGTAGCGTAAATACTATTATTATTGGAGCGCTCCGCTGCTAGGTACCGTTTTTAGGGTTCTACGACGAGCGGATTACACAGACAGCCGCAATTCCACTTCACCCGAGGCGAGTGGATTAAGAGGGTTAAGAGCTCTTACGGATTGCACTTATAGTCACTACTGTAATTGCGCCGAGTGACAAAATTCCTTCTATGTCAAGTGGATCACGCAGACACTCGCAATTCTACTCCACTCGTGACGAAAAACACTGAAACTGTAAAATGTTGTTTAAAAATTTCATTTTTTTCCGAAAAGCTAAAAGTCTAAAGTAAAAATTAAGGCAGATTAGTAAACTACAAATACCAAACCTTTAATTTTCCTAAAATACAGACAGACGGAAACGAGAGACTAACTTTGTCATACGCTGGGAGACATGAAATGTCGAGAAAACATGTAATTAGTCGTTCATCGCGTAAACAACACAGTGGAATCGAAGGGAACAAGATAAACACGAAAGTCAACATTGATAAATAAAGACACTACAAATACAAGATCTGAAGATAAGGTTATGATGGAATATTTAATGATGGTTATTTTGAGATAAATATAAAAATAACTGTCAAATCATACTTGATTAATGATGCAACTTATCAACTACTGTGGTCAGTTCCAAGTTTACTTTTTGAAGATGGCATCGTTTTTCACAAAAATTAATTGAAATGAAGCTGATTTTTGTATCCAAAGTTTAATTTTCTAAAAAAAAAAAATACGACAGTAAGCTTTAGGAACACTTATTGTGGTTCTTTCATTCTACAGGAGAAAACTGTGGCCATTTCTCATACAAACAACTTATAGTACGAAAAGCTGTTTCTTCATGAGTATCTTTCTGTAAAGCACACTTAGCAACAACACTTTCCGCCTCTTCCTCACTAGCAGCCACCAGTTTGGCCAACTTTTTTAACTTTTCCATATCAACATCGCCATCCTCATTAATCAGTTCAATTTTTTTCAAAACGCAAAGAACGTGAGCTTTCAATTTCGAATCGTCTATTCTATCTTCACCATTCAAACCTGTATCGATGTCTTGAGCAGTCACACCAGTTTCATCTCTACAGGGTTTGCTATATTGTTCAAGAGTTGCGTTTTGTTGTGGAGTCAAAGCCTGAAAATAAAGAAGAAAACGTCGGAATTCAAAAGAAAATAATTTACCAAAGCTGACACTAAAAAAGTGGCAAAAAGTAAACACCGTGCGCACGCCATGTCGGTCAAGGTACTTTTGTACGAATTTTGTGCGTCGTTGTGACAGTTTTTAACTCGTTATCACCACAAAGTGAAAGTTTATCGGGTCTAAATATGAATAAATGCACACACAAATCATAGAAATGTTTATTGTCCAGTGGCGGTTCGTGAGTTAAATTTAATTTTTACTCTTTCTTGTGCCCCCCGACACCAACCGCCTCTGAATTGTAAGAATGTTTGTGATGTGAGAGTTTAAAAACTAAATTTAGATTATATACAATGTTTTCGTTACACGTATAGTATACAGTAGAACCTCGATAATCCGAATTAATTGCCAAAAAGTTGTGTTCGGATTAACGATTTGTTCAGATCAGCGATTTTCCCAAAAATCTGAAAGGGAATTGAAAAACAACTTCATACAGAGTTGAAAACAAACTTCAAGAAATAAACCTTAATTTTATTAAACAAAATTAAAGAATTCTTATGCAATAATGGATAATAGACACATTCTAAAAAAATATTACTCCGTGACCATAAACACGCTATCCTTTTGGAGTCAACACGCCCAGATCTATACCCTGAATTTTTTCAGAATTTTTAGATGAATTTTTCAAAAATGAAATTTTCCATGTTGTATTACCTCTATTATGCAAATTTCGACCCATTCTCGACGATTTTCGAAATTTAACTAAATAAATTTTCTTGTAGATTTTGGGCTTTAGAAATCATTTCTGGCTTCATTTCTTCGATAATTTAAACTATTGTTCCAGATCGTCCAGTTGAAATATCGCAATTTTTTAAAATTTCGAAAAATTCGAATTTCACACCGAATTTTCCGAAAATATTGCTCGGTTACCTATTTTTGGAATCAGCACGTCGGGATATACTGAATCCCTGAATTTTTTCAGAATTTTTAGGAAACTTTTTCAAAAATGAAGTTTTCCTCATGCAAATTTCGACCCATTTTCGATGATTTTCGAAATTTAACCAAATACTTTTTCTTGTAGATTTCGGACCCCATTTCTTCGATAACTTCCAACATTTTTTCCAGAATTTAGTTAATTAATTCAGTGCATTGAAATATCGCAATTTTTAAAAATTTCAAAATATTCCATACAACATAATATGCAGAAAGACCCTGCGTCATTTTTGCAAGTAGGTGCGTGTTTCCAAGTTCAGTTCGGATTGCAGAGCTTTTGTTCGGATTGAAGAAGTATCGACTTCAAATAGCCTCTGCTCGGATTACTGGATGTTCGGATAATCGTGAATTCGAATTATAGAGGTTGTGCTCTATTTACAAAATGAAATGCGATTTCAAAATTTTGAAATTGCTCAAAATAAAGTCCCTCGGTCGTGTGTCGGAGGGGGGGGGGGGGCAATTGCGCCTATTGCCCCCCCCCCCCCCTGGATCCGCGCCTGCACGGGACCGACAACCGTCAACGCTTGGGTTACAGTAGTTTTATTTTAATATCGGGTTGCTACAGTCATTATTAAATCTTATCATTACTAAAAAATGATCCCTTTCCGCTCAAGATACACCACTGCACTGAAGACAAATTGGTTAATTGACAGTCGCGAAATGTCGCTGTTCATTCACGGCAATTAAATTATGCCCAACTCCCACTGTAGCGACAATACGTTAGCGATAAAATCTTCTCCCAACAGTGATTTCTTTATTTAGATTTGCTTTTTCGTTTATCGTGAAAACCCTACCATAAACATTTCATAATTTTGATGAAACAATTACCTGGAAAAGTCTAGTCGGTGCAATTACGGTTTTAGTTTAATTGAAAATAATTTCTTCAGTTCGGCATAACCTAGAATTATGTATAAGCAACAATGCATGCTGGGAGTAACCAAGCACTTCAATTGGTTCATGAAGGAACTCTGCGTGATATTTCACCTTTGGCGTGACTTTGTGGATCAAGTAACCTGGGCACGTCACTAGACTTGCTGTAATTGCGTTTAAAATAAACGGAAATACTTTAAAATATACAGTTGGGTTCATTATAATATCTCTTATCGTTTGCACTGATTTTAATGTTTTGATTGTAGACGTACTTTTCCTCAATCTTCATTGATTGTACTACGTGTGGCTTACCTTGAACTTCTCTTGAATATTTACATTTAATAACATATAATTTGGAGGAAATAAAAAGTAACTAGGTACTAAATTGCATGTACTTAGTAGCAGAATCCGGAATGATCGCTTTTTTCTGTAATGTAAATATGCGAATGTTGGGTTCGCGGGAATTTTTTTCTATTAGAAGTAGTTTCAACCAATAAAACTTGTTCAATTGGAAGACGAGTTATTAGAATGATGGAAGCAATAAAACGATAAAAAATAACGACATGGAAAAGAAATTCGTAGCTTTACATAAGCATCGGTCATTGCAAATTTACGTAGGTATTTATTATGCAGTCCTGTAAATGTTTTACACTCATTTACTGACATACCTGTGGATAAAATGGTTAATACTTTTTATATCGTAATTTGTTACAACTGAGTGTGAAAAAACCAAAAACCCTCTAGTTCCTAGTTGTAATCTATCACCTCTGACGTTTGGATTTCCGGGTTTGAGCTTCCAAGTTTGCATCACGTCACACTTCTTTTGACATATCGCGTCGATGTAAATGAAGACATACGTTTTAGGGACAAAACCATTAACAAGTAACTGGAATTTTTTTATTGGTCGTTATAATTTATAAAATACGTACAAAATTTCAAGAAAAAAATCAATTCTCGCGTGTGCTCAGAAATGCGCTTTCTTTATATTATTGTTACTTTTGTCTAAAGATTTTATCCCCAATTCGTTCAAAATATTTGGATTAAAACAGGAAATAAAGGTCTTCTAATAATACTAAACTTAAGATAAATATATTTTCATGTTGAGTAAAAAAAGCACAGGATGTGTTTTACTTAGTAAAATGTTGACTTCAAATAAGTTAAGCTTCCAACCAAATGTTACTAAATTGGTTTATATTTCTGACCGATTTAAAAAGATACTTGATTTTTGAAATCCAGATTTTATTAATGTCGCTAATGTAGATATTGGCCGTCAAAGAAGGCTGTGGGAAAAAATCTTATATCTCAACGACTGGGCTTCTGTCAGATATACACTTTTTATTTGTGCGTTCTTCTCAAAATATGTTCCGTCTAGTCTGATACTTGACAACTATCAATGACAAAGTAATATCTACAGAAAGATGATTTAAAAATACAAAAACCGACCAACTTTTTTAGTTTTTGCAAATGGTATACTATCATATTCAATTTTCAAGTTTTTATTTTAACATTCATGACAGTGTGATTTACCGGCAGATTTAAATGATCACCCGATTATTTTCGCTGCCAGATTGGCGAAAATTACAACAGTTCTTTTAAAACTTGCATTAGAAATGGATAATCACATTAGAAAAATCGTTATAATTGCAACTGCTTTAACGGAACAGAGCAAGAAGTCTGAGACAAGGGTATCTGCTAAATCCTTCCTTGTTTTTGATATACACGGACGATGTGAAAAAACTATGCTGGACATTATAATAAAATAAAAGACAAAAATGAACCAATATACAAGAACAGAATAGCTCAGTTTAAATGTTTGAAATGAAGAGAATTGTAAATTCATAAACCGGGATAACCAAAAAAGTATACTTATTATATGGTACATTTGAAAAAATTCCATGTAGTGTGAAGTAGAAATTATAGCAGTTTTTTACACTGCTAAAGGGCATAACTGTATTCGAGCGGTTAAGAGAACAGAAATTCAAATATCTGCTTTGTAACATCGTAGATAATTACGTTATATAATATCAAGCAATTACAAACTTTAGTTATAATTTATAATACGAAATAAACTTATTACATCTCTTGTTAAGGATTATGTTGAACAAAAAAAATGCGACAAATACTAAATTATGGAACAGATACAGGAGAAAAACGATACAAGAACTAATAAAACTAAAAACATTCGAATATCTCGGATAACGAAATAAAAAAAATCAATAATTATAAAACCGGTAAGCTTTAACAAATTAAATAGTATTTCATAATACGATAAACAACCAAAAGTGCCGAAGTTTGATTATAATATCTTCTTCTTCTCTCCGGAGTAAATAATTTTTCTGAGCATAGATTCAGATTCAGGATTCAAGACTCCTTCCAAAAAGGATAGTTGTAAACCAATCTAATTAATCAATTCAGTGTGTTCAACATAACTTTTAGCCGCCCCTAGCAATTATGCTTGATTTTTGTTAATAACAGTTTTAATTTGGTGTTTAATTGTGTCAGAATAATTTAATGTTAATTACTATACAATCAGTTTATGTTAAAACACTGAACTGCAGCAGAACAAAACCACTTTACATGAAATTCGCATGTGTATGTGTTTTTATTCGCTAAAAATTTGGCTCTAAATTTAATTTGTGTTTTAGCCAACGTAACGAACAGGAAGCATATTTTCAATGCAAGTTTCGAGTAGGTATATGGAAGTTTAGTTTTAATATTTTAGTACCAAAATTAGTGTCCGGTTCGAAGTATCTTTGATCTAAACAATTTTGTTACAAAAAATCTTATTTTCTTAATTCACTGAAATATATCTTCTTTAAAAGCAATAGATAGCTGGAAAGAATTTATTGGGTCGTTTACAACTAGCGTCAAGTAAATGATGTTTCTTCGGGAAACAGATGAATTAAACTGAAATAAAGATAAAATTACCCTCAAGTGTACGTGATAAAACGCTATACAACGGGTAAAGGAAATGTAAACATACTGTTTGCTCAATAGAAAAATGGTAGTTGAATTGATGATGATGCCTCCCAACATGCAACGAAGTAAAAAAATAAAAATAAAACAATGATAAAAATTTTTAAAAGAGAAACTATATTTATAGTAGAGTCCGAGAAATGGTGATTTTCATATTTGTTAAGTTCTATGATGTTATTTTTTTGTCGCAACGTTTTAAAAAGTATACATATATACAGAACGTTTCGGAAAATGTCAGCCACAAAGCCTGGACATTATTTCTTTGGTTAACACCGAAAAAAGGTTCAAACAAATTTTTCTAACATGATTCCCTCTCATTCTGTAGCTTTTTGGGGTGAAACATTTGCTTGCATTGTTTTAATGAGTATTTATTATCTATTTTTTTTTTGTAATCCCATAGCAATGGAAAAATTTAACAATTATTAGCGTCCTCGGATGATTTTTCGATCTTATACAAGTCGTCCGGAAAAATGAATGCTATTGTGTCGATTATTGTTTTAGAAACTAGTAGATTTGAAGTTTTATAATTATTAATATTTCAAGTCCATGGTACATGAACAGAATGGACGTACTATTTTATTATAGGTACAAATTCATTGTAATATTTTTAATGTATATTTTGAGTTATTAGTAATAAAATTACATAGCCATTGTTTAACACGTATCAGCAGCTAAGTTTACTATTGATCCCAGAAAGGAAGTGTTTAATAAAAAAGCCATACGTCCAATAACTTCAAGTTTCCATGTCGGGATTATCTGAAATGTTTAAACCGTAATCGCAGTCAAGACAAACGAAACAGAATTTTTCTACTATTAAAGTTTTGATGAACAGTGTTTCTGATTACTTTAAAACGTTTGTAAGATTCCAGAGCATTCGGTTTTGCATTTCAAAATTAAATCGTAAAATTTTGCTATACGCTTTTGATATTTTTTCCGGAAATCTAGATGTCAAGGGTAAAAACTGAACACGAACTCATGAATCACAATTGCAGGATATATTCGTAAATACTGGTATACAATTTTAAGTTTTGTTTTTCGAAAAATCTGGATATCTGCGGTAAGTCATTAAGTTTTTGAGAGAAGATTAACCCATAAATTTTGGTTAACCTTTTATAACCATAATTATACCGTGCTTACGATGACTGTAAAACGTTTTCAAGAATTGAGAGCATTTGGTTTTGCAGTTAGATATAAAAGAACTAATAATAATATGTAATAAAAACAATGAAATAACCGGGAACACGTTTCATTACTTGAACACACACAAACGTTATGTTTATTTTTATACATTTCATTCCAAAGTTTCGTCCTGTGTCATCTTCAAAGTGTCAGTATTCAATAGTTGTTTCAATTGTTCACTGAATATGTTAGGTTGATGTGTTACTTAATAAAAAATACTACTTCCCATCTAAAATCTACCCGTAATAAATTTATTAAATAAAGATTCATTATTGTTAAAAAATCACTGTACTGTTTGACATAAACATTCTCTCAAAAAGTTCTCGTTTCGAATTCAAATTTTTCTGTAATCAAACCACGAAATTTTTATCCTTGTCCAACATCTAATAAGTGTTTAGGGAGTCTGGAAACCCGCAATGACGAGGCGGAGCAGTCTAATACCCCTCACTGTTGAGTACCGACAATACTATTGTGTTCGATTGTAACTTTCGGGAATTACTTCATAGATCTTCCTTTAACAGATAGTTTATTAGAGAATGTTCTCGTAAGTTACGTAGGTACAAAAAAAAGTGCAAACATAATTTATACAAAGTATATTTACCTACCAACAGAAAAACATTGAATTTTATTCGCATTCTTAAAAAAAGAAATTGCAGTTAGAACTACTACGCATATTAAAAAGAGAAAAAAATTATTATTGAATACATAAATTTACTTTATTGATGTGTCCTTTTTAAATAATTCAGTACACAGAGTAACAATTTGCATACATTATTATTTAAATAAATATAAATAAATAAATAAAAAGCTCGCAACATCCCTAATATTTTTGAAAATGTTTGAAATTCTTTTATTCCTCGAACGGAAGTCTGTATTCCAGCAAGTGATCGCCAGATCGAAAAATTTCTTTAGAATTAATTCTTTTAATTTAGTTTTATTCTTGAGTAAAACATTAAATAAAATGAATTTACGGTTTAAATATTTCTCTTAGGAAAAATAAGGGAAGTAACCAATTAACAAAAAATTACTTTGTTGGTTAGATTTGAAGGCTCAAAAATTGAGAGTTTTTCACATAGGGTGATTTTCACGAGATTCATTACTCTTGTTCATTTCTTGGCTTTGAGTATAAACTTTTGAACGTTAAAAACAAGAATCGATGAATGCGTATTGGACAGAATTTACATCCGAAATTTGGCCTACGTTTTCCGAAACACCCTGTATTTCATGGCCAACTATGTACCAAATTTTTTTGCGACCTATGAGCCGTCGTCTGTAAAATATACGCAGTAACTGTATCTGGCAACGTTCAAACATAAACCAAAACATGAAAAACATTTTTATCCCGTTCAAATATTTACAGTAAAAAGAAACTTCATCTTTTGCTACATCGTGAGACGACAGTGTGAATAAATGCCGACATTCCGCGACTAACAATTAACCAGTTTGTCTTCAGCGACTTTACCTGACTAATTGGCACCGTTACGTGAAGGGTTGGTGCAGAAGAGCTGGAAAGGAAACAGACGGAAGTAACGCTTGCAACGCCGTAATAGCAAACTTCCGTTAAAACTACATCACGATTGGTTATTAGAAAACACACCAGGCTTGCCCCGACTTCTAATCTAAAAATCTCACAATGCATCATGGCCTCCATATCCGGCTGGGAAACTTAAAATGGTGGTATGTACGGCCAATTATTTCGTTGTTGAATTTAGGAATCCAAACGTATAATTAAAGGGTGTATTAAGTACTTACCATTTTAAATTGTATTCTTATTTATTTATCCGGAAATCTAATTAGGTGTAGGCTCATCAATCTTCTAATTAAAAATGTTTGTGGGTAATGGGAAGCGCATTTGAATTTCAGACCGAATGTGTTAGGCGGGCCGGAATTCAGGATTACTTCTTAATTGTTGTATATTGCTGCCATTTAGGTGGGTTCTTCTGAGAAATTTTTTACTGACGAGGTGCTAAACGTCTCTATAACTCATCAGACAGCCGCGTGTTTTACTGAATTTAATTTACCCAAAGCTCCGCTCTCATAAAACTCTGGATACTAATAAGTTGTTTTAACCCGTGGACCGAATTTGTTTTAATGAAGAAAATTATGCTGCTTGAATTTAGAAACCTCCAGACACCGCTATTACGACTACTTTAATTTTTTTTTATTTTTTATACAATTTTTCGTCACTCTTGTCTTCCCAATTTAAATCAGAATAATTGAAACGTAGAAGCAGTTACAATTTTTGTATTTTTTAACTTTGTTATTTTAAAAAAGTTTTCTAGTCCACATAAGACCCATTTGTTCTTTACCCCTCATCATTTCAAGTGTCAGGAGGACCGAGTTCGTTGTGTGTGATCATCGTTGGCCTCTAGTGAAAGGATAGAATCCAATGAGGGGATTAAATTTATCCCTGTCGGTTTAACAGTGACTGCCTACGAGTTGTGGTATAAAATGCTAATTTACATGGACCGTCTGCTTGACGACTAAAAAAACTTGATATTATCAACCCCCAAAGGGTTCCATCAACATGGTAACACTAGGGTGAGCACATTTCATTCAAAAAAGTAATTATTTTATTTAAAATTCTAAAAGAGAATCTTTGTAAGTGGCTTTAAATGTGGGACTTGATGAAAGGCTAAGTAATAACGCAATTTAAAAAGATAACACCGATGCAGAATATTAATGACGACACAGTGCCGGTAGACAGAAAAAGGGAACAATTGCAGAATTATGTTTACTTAAGGAATATAGAAATTGACTGTGTTTACTGAATAAACAGTGTTACCGGAACTCGGTCTTGAATTATTAAAAGGATATCGATATTTGTGGAAAGACATGCAATCAGAGCTCACATATTGTACGCTTTTTAAGGCGTTGAATTTTAAAGAATATTGTCAATATTTGAAGACGCTCAAGCAGCGTCTCGAGGGATATGTTTCTCCATTTTCTTTTCTTAATATGTTGGTCTTTTCCACTTTCTAAATTGAAGTTTAATACGACAAGTTTCATGTTGCAAAAAGTCTTATTACTTTCACGTAAAAAGTGTAATCGGCAAGCTTCAAAACCTTCACCTAACATTTTAATAACATATACCTTCATAGGATATTTATTACAAATCCTTACACGAAAATTGTAACTGTTATAAGTTATAGTAATTTTAATTAAAATTATTCATTATATTTAACACCATCAAATTGTATGCTACTCTTTAGCATTATACTAAATATGCAAATAAATAATAAAACCGTCTAAAAAACTTAGACGCCGCAAATTTAGAAACACCAAAACCTTATTTCCTGCTCTCTTCAAAAGCACCAAAATATGTATAACTTTCTCTAATGACACAATTTTAAAATTAATTTTTCTGACACAGTGTATGTATATTTTTTGGGAGAAAATGGCGGCAGTTTTATCCACGAATTTCTGAATCCTGCTTCACTGCGCTAAAGAAAATAACTGAAATAGTAAAAAAAAATGCATAATTTCAGTGAGTTTGACTTTAAAAATTTATTTCTGCGAGTTCAGAACCGATTTTACCGAGCGGGAATATCCCGAATTACATTCGAATTTCCAGATTCCGATGTAGTTTCTATTCAATTTAATTTTCGATGGCATGAGTTATTCTTTTTCTTGGTTTTGTAAGTGGCGACTAATTTTCTCTCGAAAAATATTCTACCGACAAAACCATCCTAGCTAGGCGTTGGGACAGCGCACACAATCGTACTTCAGTCCAACCGTGTTTTTCGTTTATTTATAGATTTATAATTACTTTGAGAAATCCCATCAATCACTCATTTACTTAACAAATTAGTTTATCGCAAACTCATGTACTTACTCAATCCGGCCAAAATTATTTCTTAAACATTTTTTGTCTAAATGTTTTAGTTGTCAAACAGAAGTCAGATATAATATAAAAACAAAGTAAAATCCATGTCAAAACGAGAAAAACTTATAAAATTAGTAATGATAAAAAAATAAATATATTCATATGTATAGATGTTAAAATGAAATGACCACTAAAAGAATGACTTAGTTGGTGTTGAGTTCCTCTTTTCTTCTTAATTAATAATAATAATAATAATAATAATATATTACTGCAACAGATAAAAATAAATAAGGATATTTTTAACACAAAAAACATCGAGTTACCCACGTTTATACAATTTTTAATACACGGTTTGCAATAATTAATGTTAACGTTACATTCAAACAATTTTAATTATTGCTTCCTTCGTTCCTAACATGCAACAAATATCTCATCAATGTCAGAGTATAGACATTATCGATTTTTGGTAGAGATCAATCTCATGGCGAGATAATAATTGATGACTTCCTTTTTTACTTTCCGAGCGTAAGCTATAGTAATCGATTCCATCGGACAAATTGCTGTACACTTTCATATTTTCTAGAGGCTTCATGACCCCTACAGTACGAAAAAGTGACCTCGCGTTTCCGTCTGTCTGTCTGTTTGTCTGTATCAGTTTTTATTAGAACACGGAATCTTCGAAACTACTGGACCGATTGTTGCCAAATTTTGCATGTATGTTAGGAATATCATGTAGGTGGAGAAACGCTAACCAAAATTTGACTAATCGTCCCCATCAACAATTTGATGAATTCATTTCTAAGAATTCTATTTTAAAGTGATTTAAATGTTGTACAAAAATATACTTCTACAGTTGTGGTGTACGAATCCGCCTTGAATTTTTCCCCTAAAGGTCCAATTTCTAACTTTTTGAAAAAAAAAACATGAAAACAGTATAATAGCCTTTTACTACTAACTAACGATATAAGCGGCCTCATGACTAAGGCGGTAGCATGTTCGATGCCTAACTTAGCCGTTTCCTTTTATTTTTCTTTTATGCTATGACTAGTAAGTATTATCTATGTTGACGACGTAATCATAATTTTTTTAGTGATCAATTAAGAACGAGTCAGCCCATTGTCTCGGAAATATGAAAATGCGCACGTCTTTATTTAACAAACATATTGAGAACATTTTGTTCGATTGTGGCTTCATAATAATTTTAGCCCTCTTTTTTTGAGAAGACAAGTTATTCAAATGATACTCACTTCTACGTGACATTATTTCGATGTATAAACATAAACGCTTGTTGTTAGGTGCTGACAGGACACTTTATCCCAATGGTTATCGGCTTTAAATATATTTTACATTGTCCGTACTTGCGATCGCAAATTCTTGGAATTTGTAGAGGCTGGAGGGGTGTTATTTATGTCGCTTTTTTGTCGGATTATATTACAATGGCGAGGAAAATTCTGTCGAAATAACCTTCGACCATTTTTTTAGTTTTGAAGATAAAATAAAACACGTTATATAACATGATTGCTTAACTTAAAACCCTACGCTAAAAATTGGTCCAAGTTTATTCTGGTGGAACTTCCCTTGCTTCTAAAGCACAATCCAAAAATTCCGTTTCTTTGAAAAGTTATACTATTGGATCTTGCAACATTTTATGTGGAATAACCTCTATACATTAAAAAATATAGATAACAGCAGTAGAAGTGTAAGAAAAAAAGGAAGGCCCATTTCAGCTCCAAGGTTATCACCGTTATCTGTTTCGCCATCGTCGCTTTGACGAAAATTTTAATGCCTAGGGTGAAAAAACTAGAGAATAAGAGTGTGTTATTTTATAAAATTTAAATGGCGTTTACCAAAAAAACTGATGCGACGTCATCAGATTGTTGGTGGGAATGATTCGACAAATTTTGGTTAGCGTTGTACCATCTATACCTAACATACATATAAAATTTAGCAACTATGGATCAAGTCAACTACAGACCTACTTTTTCGTACTCTAGGAGTCATAAAGCGTCAAGAAAAGATTCGTTGGGTGAAATCAACTGCAATGCTACATTGGCTTACGCTCGGGAAGTAAAAAGTACTCACTTTCAAAAAATACTCATTTTAATATTTAGAAACCAGAAGCGGTGGCGTTACAATGTGAGACGTGTATTAAAACTAATTTTGCTTCCCATCAAACTTAAGTTTTCTATAAATGTTAGACATCGTGTGAAGTTGATTTTCTGCTGCAGTCACTGAAGTAAAATTTCGGAAGTTCATGTTTTATATATAATATACAGCGTGTTATTGAAAGGTACGTACAAAACAAAATCGGCAATTGATCTCGAAGTATGGGTGCTAAAAGTAAAAAAATGTTCAGTGTTCTCCTTTTAGAGATAAAAATTATTAAAATTTATGTCCGAATTCGTTGTACGCCCCTGATAAAAAGATCATTCAACATTTAGTCTTGACAGTTGCTACGATTTACTAAAATAAATTAATTTTACCTATGTATCCTTCAGTGGCGTCTAAAAAGGTTGGATAAGGGTTAATTTTCCCCTTATAATTTTGATAACACAAAATAAGTTTTTCAGACTTCTTAGACTTCGCGAATAACTGTCAATTTTGTTGTACGGAACTTTCAATAACACCCTGTATATAAAAAACATATTGGTAACTTGGACTATTTACAAAAATTCGATTAATTGAAATAATTTGAACAAAAATTTAGTTGAGGGTTAGTTTGACACAACTTTCCTCGCCCCAAAGTACAACAGATCTTACTTCTTTGAAAAATTATAAAATTTGATTTTACGAAATTTTACTTTTTTTGTGATAACCTCTATAAATTGTAAATAGTATAGATAATACTAGTCACATTGTAAGAAAAAAAAAAGGCCCATGATGTACACTAAAATTTGTTGCACAGTGAAAATTTTTCTTAATGCCTAGGGAAAAAAACAAGGCAGTTTCATTAACAAGGGAAAATTATTGTATACCATTTAAATAATATTAATGTATAAACTTTTGAGATAACATCAAATTGTTGGTGGGGCTGATTAGTCAAATTTTAGATAGCGTTTCACCACCTATAGTTTAGGAAATGTCGTTGTACCCTATAAAATTTTATTGACAATAACGAGGCGGACAGTAGTACAATAACAAAAGATATTTACAACTTAAAGTTGTCGCGTGGCGGTAATCCGCAGATGTTAGAAAGCAGAATAATCCAGGTCCGAACGAGAACCATCGTTACTTACGAACGTAAATGAGCATTATTTTATTAGTACAACTACCTGCTAAATGTTCCCCGACAAATTCGGGTTGAACTGGTGTGAATCATAAATATTTCCTCGTTATTGTCAATAAAATTTTATAGGGTACAACGATATTTCTTAAACTATACATGATATTCATAACATACATCTAAAATTTGACAACAATGGGTCCACTAGTTTGGAAAATCATTATCCGTCTAATAAAAATGTGAAAAGACGACAGACGACAAATGGACAAACAGATAGACGGAAACGGGGGACCTATTGTTTCGTACTCTTTGGATCAATGAACCCAATCATTCGTCAGATGGACAATGCTTCCTGCTTCCTTGTCATAAGCTCGGGAAATAAAAAAGTGTCTATATTTTGCTAATGTCATAATATACAAATTCAAAATTGGCATTCAACGCTGATGAGTTTATTTTATATAAAATTTAGTTCGTCGGTAACTGTAGCACACATCACAATTCAAATGACTAAAAATAAAAAGGACTAATCAAATATGTCTATGTCAAAACATACCTATTATAAACTGAAGGGAAGTACAAAATTCAAGGCATTTCGCCCAATACGTAGGTAGTTGGTACTAAAATTGACTACCTATCGCTTGAAGAAGTAGATAATTATATGTGAGTCTATCAAACATGGGATAAATTTGATAAAAATTTACCAGTTTGGTTAAAAGGTTCAAGAAGATTAAATCGGTTTTTATGTGATCTAAACTTCTAAATAATTTTCAAAATCTTTAGTTAATGATGTCAAAGGTACAACGTCAGCGACACATTTTTTACAACTGGCAACTTTAATTTTCTATAACTTGGTAAAAAAGAAAAAGTAAAATCTATTACTTCAAAGTACACAACAAAAATGTACAAAAACAAGTTTCAAAATTTTCAAAAATCTCCAATGCTTCACACGGTTTTTAACACATAAAAATTGTTGCTTGTCTCTAAGAAAAAATTATGATTTTTTTGTATATTTCAGAGCTTAAACAATACGAAAAAGCAGGTTTCCCATTTCCGTCTGTGTGTCTGCATGTCCCCCTGAAAATTTTGTTAGATAGCTATTGATTATATTGTAAAAATACATCAGATGTTGTTTGAAAAATACTTTAATAATAATCAACCTCTATTTTTAGTTTTAGAGATACATGTTAAGTTAAATAAATAAAATATAGGTAGAGTAAAAGAATGTAGTTATTGGAAAAATATGGGTGACGTCACGACAAGTGTTTTAAACGCACTGCATAATCTGGACCTTGTTACAAATATCAGCACTGTTTAAATTTTAATCTGGAAAAAGTTAAAACAGAAATCCGATTTACTTTAGGTAGCATCTTCTACTATGATTGGTCTAAAGAATAACACTATGCAACACTAAAAAATTCACAGAAAGTTCAGATAGTGTTTGAGGTTGGGTATACTCCATATAATAAAGAAAAAAATGTTTTATACTCATATCACATCACAAAACATAGATAACGGGTGTTTTGTTTTTCTTACTTTTTGGGACACTTGATTGCATTTAATCGTAAAAATATCGCTTTTATGTATCCACCCATGCTTGCAAACTTCTGTTGGTGTCTTCAGAGGGATACTGCGACATCTGGCTACAATGGGAATGCCAATCGTTCGAAAAAAAAAGACCTTTTTCAATGAAAAATGAAATATTGTTTTATTAATTTTGTATGATTTCAAAAAATTCAATAAACACTTTTCATTGTGATACCTGATGTGATAGGTTGGGTACCTATACTCCGTATACTAAAGAAAAACATGTTTTATACCCATATCACGTCATAAAACATAGATAACGGGTGTTTTGTATTTCTTACTTTTTGGGACACTTGATTGCATTTAATCGTAAAAATATCGCTTTTATGTATCCACCCATGCTTGCAGACTTCTATTGGTGTCTTCAGAGGGATACTGCGAGATCTGGCTACAATAGGAATGCCAATCGTTCGAAAAAAAAGACCTTTTTCAATGAAAAATGAAGTATTGTTTTATTAATTTTGTATGATTTCAAAAAATTCAATAAACACTTTTCATCTTGAAACCTGATGTGATAGGTTGGGTACCTATACTCCATATACTAACGAAAAAAATGTTTTATACCCATATCACACCACAAAACACAGATAACGGGTGTTTTGTTTTTCTTACTTTTTGGGACACTTGATTGTAGTTAATCGTAAAAATATCGCTTTTATGTATCCACCCATGCTTGCAGACTTCTATTGGTGTCTTCAGAGGGATACTGCGAGATCTGGCTACAATAAGAATGCCAATCGTTCGAAAAAAAAGACCTTTTTCAATGAAAAATGAAGTTTTGTTTTATTAATTTTGTATGATTTCAAAAAATTTAATAAACACTTTTCATTTTGAAACCTGATGTGATACGATTTTTTCAAGCGTAATCCTCAATTGAGTTTGAGGTAAGAAATTTTAACTACATACTGTGCATTCTGTGAATTTATTTTTTTTTTTAATTTGTTGCATAGTGTAATTTGTCTTGTCTCTGAATCGACCATACCATCAGAAATCGAAGTGAAACTTTTTATCCACTGCACTGTACGCATCATCCAAATAAGCTGCAGCGTTAATGTACAATATATCAGGCTTATTATTAAACGCAATCAAACAATAATAGCAATTGATTAAAATTTAAAATTAATTAACAATAAACAAAACCGCGTGGCAGGGAATCGAACGCAACACTGTCGCGTGACAGGTGGAGACACTGACCACAAAAGTAATGATAATTCGTTTTTGGCGTGCTTAAATAATCGGTATTACAGTTGTCACCACATTTTATTTTTTAATTACCATGTCATATACACTTGAGAATAAAAATATTGATCATTGTTAAACCACTGATTATGGAACATATCACAGAAATTTAAGCAAAATTTTAAGATAACATCATGGAACTCCAGTAGTTTTCAAGATTTCACCGAAAAGTCACCAACTGACAGACAGACAAACGGAAACAAGGGAGCAGCTTTTTCACATCCCAGTAGCTATGAAATATGAAGAAAATATGGCTGAATTACAACTACCCTAAATCATTTGTATTTGCGGTTATATTCAAAATTCTGTAGGTTCGTTATGAAATATAAACTGTCATGTATTTTTTTTTTGTCTGATGTTTGTCTTGTAATACTTAAGTAGAATAATGCACGAAATGCGGGCATTTTTATACCAGACTTTAAAATTCAAGATATATAAAATATTTTACGTGTCTTAAAAATTGTTTATCCTCTTTGTTGTATCCACACACACGTGTAAATATCGCTTGACAAAAACATCGCCGTTGGTGGTGCACGTCGGCCCTTTGCCGCGTCCGGAAGAGTCAAGCCATTCAGCCCATTGTATTCTTTTGTGTACACGCTTTTTATTGGATTTGTTGGCGTTTTGTATCTTTGTATCATCTTTTAATAAGGATTTATGGCATGTTGTGACATTAATACTGGGATTTTCGAAGTCGTATGCCTATACACGCCCAATAATCCATTCTCTTATTATTTATATTGATAATAATTAATTAGCCGGAGGATTCCCCGTGCAGATAAGCACTCCTCTTTAATCATACAATTTATTTTGCCATTTTTATATAAAGTGTGCATAACGGCGAATTTGAAATAAATTCCATATAGTCTCTGTTTTTTTTTGTGCTCTCTGACATGAGGTTGGGGTTCAATGATGGACAGATGCGCGTATGTCGGAGGGCCCTCATTTCAATGGGGCCGTAATGTGAAGCTTCGAGGCCGACATTTCGTGAAATTGCTACTTTGTAAATGATAACATCGCCTATTTATTTCAAATGAATTTCCGATTCTTTACAGACCTTTTTTATTACATTTTATTGAATAGAAGCGCAATCATAGAAACTAATCTTTAAATCTTTTAGAAGAGGTCTGGTCTTTTATGCCTTATTCTTGTGGAATAAAACTGTGAACTTGGCCGCTCATACATGAGCCGCCCCAAAGGAAGATGTAAACGGAGCTAAACAGAAATTGAATGGGCTGTTAAAACAGACCAAGGACTTTAAATTCCGATTTCGTCCAGATTTGGACACAACGAGGCAAAACATTCTTTTATTCCTTGTGAATGGTTTTAAAATGAAAATGAATTCGAACTACAGTACACGGAAAACAGACAGTTCAAAGGTGCCATTAACGTTTGTTTTATTTCTTAAATAACGATGTTAAAAAAATGTCGATTAGAAATATTTCACTATTTTATTATTACACTGCAACTTATTGGTGTAAATAGCTACTAGGTGCCAGATGTGTTCATTTGTCGGTCAATAATTTAAATATTAAGGACCGTTTGACGTCTTTCAATAAAAAAAATACGCCAAACTGGGAACAGAATCAATTAAACGAGCCATCGCTCGTACGGTTGTTCTGACTTTATAGCGAATCTTTTACAAAATTTATTACAGTGTCATACGGTCTCGAGTGATATTCGTTTTAAAATCAACATTTTCTAATATAAATTATGAAGGTATAGTCAAGTTTTGTAAATATTTATGAACAATCTTTTACTTGAAGTTCAAGGTTTCGGCATTGGCCAAACTCTATTAAAAAAATTATTAGAAATGCAAAGTTGCTCGTAATGTTTCTATCTGAGTGAATCGTTTCATCTAAAGTTATCAGCTCCAACTGTTGACTACCAGAAAATTATTACCGTATTCTCCGGTCAGATCCCAGTAAGTGATTTTCTTCATTTTGTAGTTTCTGGTATTTATAACTTGAAAGGAATACACTGGAAGGTTCTTGTTAATGGATGTGTTAGAAGATTTATCGACTGTCTTCGTTTAGCTTTATTTAAGTACGTATTAAGTTATTCCAAAATTTCCTCAAAAAGACGTTTGTTTAAACCTTGCTTTAAGCTGTAGATTTATTTATTGTACATTAGGTCTCTAAGAGCTCTATCCTTTTTATAGTAAGCAAGTCCATCCGGCGACGCGCAACTTTGATGTTTTTTCGATGTTTCATGACCTCTAGACTTCTAGAGTACGAAAAAAGTGGCTCCCCGTTTCCGTCTGTCTGTCTGTCTGTCTATCTATTCGTGAGCGCATATCACGCTTCTTTACATTACGTACATATCGTTATTTTAACTTATAAGGGTTATCATAAAAAAAATCGTAAAATCAAATCTTAATTATTTTTCGGAAAATCTGCATTTTACAATTTACATAATTTTTCGTTTTTCAACTTTAATTTTTTAAATTTTTCAATGTCTCGAGTTTTAAATTTTGCAATTTCTTGATTTTTATTTTTCATTTTCCTATTTTTTTAATTTTCATTTCCTTTATTTGTTCAGTGTTTTTTCGTTTTTTTAGTTTATTAAAATTTGTAAATTTTCAATCTTAAATTTTTCAATTCCTGGATTTTCCCATTTTAAAATTTTTGGGTCTCCAGTTATCCGATTATCCGATTTCTTTAATTTTTAATATTAGGATTTTGCAATATATAGTTCGTTTTTTCGATTATGCACTTTTTCACATTTTAGTTTTCTGATTTTTAATCTTTTCGATTTTTGAATTTTTTGTTTCTTCAATGTTTCAAGTTCTTGATTTCCTATTTTTAGAATTTTCAGTTTTCGTTCTTTTATTTTTCAATTCTACAATTTTGCAATTTTTCCATTTTTTGAATCGAAAAATTAAAAAATCGAGAAGCTGAAAAAACTAAAAATTGCAAAATCGAAAAAGCGGAAAATCCAAAAATTGCAGATCGAAAAACTGAAGAAAAGAAAAACTGAAACATTGAAAAACTAAAAAGTGAGAAAGTCAAAAATCGAAAGAATTACTGAATCAAAAAACTGGAAAGAAAAAAACGAACTAAATCAAAAAATTATAGAATCGTGAAAATTATAAACTCGAAAAACTCTAACACCAAAGAATCGAAAAATTGAAAAACTTACTATCGAGAAATTGAAAAATTAAAAATAAAAAAATAAAAAATCAGATAAATAAAAAAGTTTTAAAATCAAAAGTTGAAAAATGGAAAAATTCTAAAATCGTAAAATTAATAAAGTGAAACATTTAAAAAAAAAATTGGTCTAAAGAGTTTAGACAGTACTTCCCTCGCTGTCGGGAACGTGACGACTGCAAGCCTACTATGTCTTTTTTGTATTACATTGTTGTAATTCTTGATTTTATCAATAACATTAATTGAGTCAGTCATTAATTTTTTTCAGTCACCATGTATAAGCAAATCTAAAAAATATTAGTGCAGTGATAAATCACAAGTATAGACTCATCATTCTTTACATATTTAAGCATTTTTTCAGCAAAATTTTGCGGTGGCGTCATCAAATTTTTAGGGGGGATGAGCAAGACATTTCAATCAAAATTTTACCATGCTTATGATAAATTTAAAACATCTCCAAGATTTCAAAGCATTCGGTTTTGTAGTTCCTGATTAAATCAATAAAATAAATTCACACATCCGTTAATTTTTTTGAGTCACCCCGTATATGCAAATCCAAAAATATGAATGGAATAATAAATCACAACTACAGACTCATCATATTTTGCACATTTAAGATAGGATTTAATCAGCACAATTTTGAGATGACGTCAACAATTTTTTAGAAGGGGATCTGGAAATATATTTTGACTATAAATTTATCATGCCTATGACAACTTTAAAACATCTCCAAGATTTCAAAGCATTCGGTTTTGTAGTTCCTGAATAAATCAATAAAATAAATTCACGCATTCATTAATTTTTTTGAGTCACCCTGTACATGCAAATCCAAAAAATATGAATGGATTGAAAAATCACAAGTACAGACTCATCATATTTTGTACATTTTAGATAGGATTTATTCGGCAAACTTTTGAGCTGACGTCATCATTTTTTTGGAGGGGATAAGTAAATATATTTGGATTAAAAATTTATAGTGCTTGTCATAACTGTAAACCATCTGCAAGATTTCAAAGCATTCGGTTTTCCAGATTTAAAATTAAATTGCAAAATATTGTGTCATAATTTTGATTTTTTTTCCAAAAATATGGACGTTTCGGGTAAAAACTCAATTCGGAGTCATAAACTACATGTGTAGGACTATGTTATTTTATACAATTTAAAACCCATTTACTATGTACAATTTTAAACTGACGTCATCGCATTAGTGGTGGGGATGATTAGACAAATTTTGGTTAGCGTTTTACCATCTACATGATATTCCTAATACAAATACAAAATTTCGCAACAATCGGTCCAGTACTTTCGGAGATTATCTGTATAATAAAAATCCGGGACGGCAGACAGACGGACAGACGGACAGACGGACAGACAGACGGAAACGGGAGACCTATTTCTTCGCCCTCTAGGGGTCATGAAAGGCCGAGAAAACGTAAAAGCAGAGAGTCGGCCAACGGACTCGATTACAATACTTCCTTTGCTTACGCCCGGGAAGTAATTATAATTATTATAGTACATATAACTTAAAACGACAACTAAAAAAACTACAAATCAAAAATTGAAGAAAAAGAAATAAAAAATTGAAAAATTGAGAATCTGAAATATCTAACATTGAAAAAACGAAAAATTAAGAAATTTAAATGTTGAAAAATCGAAAAATTGAAAACTGAAAAATTATAAATCCAAAAATTGAAAAATCCCCAAACTGAAACATTCAAAAGTTGAAAAATCGAAAAACTGAAAAATTTGAAAATAAAAATTCGAATAGTTGCATATCGTAAAATTGAATAAACAAAAAATTGAAAAATTACAAATCCAAAAATTGAAGAAAAGAAAAATTGCAAAAATTTAAAAAATTGAAATTGATAAAACAAAAAAATATAAAAGCGAAACATTGAAAAATTGAAAAATTGTAAAAATAAAGAAAATATAAAATCGAAACGAAAATTTGAAGAAAGGAAAACTTAAAGAATCGAAAAACTGAGAAACTAAAATATGGAAACTCGAGCAATTTTAAATCGAAAAATTGCAAAATCTAGAAACTGAAGAAATTGAAATTGATAAAACAAAAAATTATAAAAGCGGAACGTTGAAAAATCGAAAAATTCTAAAAATAAGGAGAATACTTAAATAACCGAAACGAAAAACTGCAAAATCCGAAAATTGAATAGATCAAAACTTGGAAAATTGAAAAACCAAAAAATTCAAAGCCAAAAACTCGAAAAGTTGCAAATCGAAAAACTGAAGAAACAAAAAACAATTGATAAATTCAAGTCAAAGAAAGGTTTTTCCTTAAAACAAGTTATCAGAATAAAATAAAAATCGCAAACAATTTTAATAATTTTTAAAAGAAGCGAGATTTGGCGGCCCTTCAGGAGCGAGGGAAGTTCTGTCGAAGCAACCTTCGACCAATTTTTTATATACCTATGCATTTTATAATGAACAGTTGAGACTAGAATTAAAATAGGTAATCTACATCTCAAAATGTATTAGGGAAATAGCAAAAATTATGACATTATTTAGATGTATCATTTTAATTGTCCTTTGTTTATAATTATAGTTGTGTCTACATATGTAGGTATACTGTCGTGGGTCTTAATAGAATAATGAGTACCTACGGTAGAATGACAACAAGTCGTACAACATAATAAACAGGTAAAAGATCATTTAGACGAATGTCTAATTTTGTGTTTCACAGTATATGTATATGTGGAATACGAATTTTTTTTCCGTATCTACTTGTCTGTATTTCTGTCTTCCTGTTGAAGGTTTGATTATTGTTTATGCCTTTCCAAAAAATTTTTATTTGAATCTGAAAACTAATGAGTGGAAAAAAATCTAGAGCCGCAAAACCTAAACTACCATTTTAAAATACTAATTTTGTAAAATTACCATAATTACCATAGTATTTCAAAAAAGGCATGTTACTGACAACGTGGATTCAGAAATTCTGTCAAAACTATAAACACTGATCTTAAAGTTGAACTGTTAAAGCTAAATTCAGTTACAAGTGATTGACACATACCTACATATGTATTAGCGTCTGACGTTTAATAATAAATCAAGCACCAATGTAATATTTATTGCAATTAGTTTTTATTGTTGTTCAAATAAAATCATAATTTTACAAAAGGCAACACAAAAAATGTTACATGTTACTCTTGCCAAAACAGACAAAGCATAACTCACTACATACAGCGCTCGACCTTTGGTCTCGCGCTGTTCACATTCATTACACTGTTCCTCCGTTTCGGCACTTAGGTATAACACAAGTAACTATTTATTCTTAGAATTGTTTATTCGGTTCCTGGAAAACTGGTAAATAAAACGATTTATTTTATTGAATAAATTAAAAATTGTGTATCAAATTTTGCTGAAACGCTAGAAGCGTAATTGTGCTGCCATTAGTGTTACACTGTACGTATCAAAAATTATTAAGAAAATTAAAAAAGCTCATCGAATCTTCTCAAACTAAGTATAAAAACAACAAATCGATGTGGATGTAAACGCTATTGTTTTTCGCTTGAAGGGAGAAACACTTATGTATGTAGATATGGTGTCCACGTCTATTTTTTTGTTTTTCAGTCAGCAATATGACGGAGAAGATAGATCCCGAAGATGGCATACGTTACTTTTAACGGATCACTTATCCATTTTGTAATAAACAGATTACAACCCTTTAATAATTTGTGGTAACACCAGTTAGGAAGGTAGCTCTTTTCATAATTTAATAACAGCTCTTAAGTAGGTCTCACCCGAATGTATTCCTAGACATTAAAATCTCGTTTGAAGGCTAGCCTTGAAGCTACGAAAGAATTATTGCTGAAGACATAACGAAGCGTCCGTATGTCAGTATTACTAGTGATTTCCGGTCTCTTGCCAAATATTGTTATACTTGCTAATTATTGTCTTTATTAAAAGTTTCCATTTAAATTTCTCGCATTAAAAGTGGCAATTAGAACTTTAAACCAGACTACTTCATAAAGGACAGATTTGTAAAATATTACACCACCATTCTGTCCATTTCGTCGGCGAAAAGGATGTTCATAATATACCTATACTATACCTATACCTACACTTTTTATATTGGTGCGGACATTTTTAAAACAAGCGATATGCATTAGCAGACGATCATTTTGAGTGTCAACTGTTACTAAATCTTAATTCTGAATATAGTCGTACAATACAACGTCTGCGTTTTATTTTGACATTTGAACAATAATAATAATTAATAACAGTTATATTTCAAATAATGAATTTCCTTTGCCAAATTGCGAGTGCCATTGTAAATAATATACTACTTTATTAACCAAGTTTTTGAAATAAAAGATATTTAAAAGTTAGATATTATTAAAATTGTAATTAATTTTAGGACCTAATTGTCAAAATGTCAAAAACTTTTCCTTTTAGTTACGCATTATGGTATTAGTAAATTTCAGTAACAGTCTGATCATGTTGATTATACAACAATTAATCCCACATATCACACAGGTATAGTAGAATTTTGGCAAGGTGTTGCAAACTGTACCAATTAAGACTTCTGGCATGTTTCTGTTTCTGTCTTCGTCCGACACAGTGTATTTACGCAGGTAAAGAATGCCGGCACTTTTTAACTTTTTTGGAGGGGGAAACGTATGGCTTCGTAAAGACAGTATGTCGAACGAAGACAGAAACAGAAACATACCGTTTTACAACACCTTGCCAAAATTAAAAGAATTCTGTTGTATCAGTTTTCACACTGACCACACCAAAACTCAAAGGAAATCGTTTCTTGAACGATTCAAATTAATTTTGAAAAAAGAACTAAATGGGACATATCCAATGAAACTAGACAAGATCTTCTGATATTGAGTGGTCAAAAACTGATTTAGAAAGAAGAACAGTAAGAAAAATATTCCTAAAATAGATATACCAAGAAATAATAAAGAAAGAGGTTTTCAAAACTTATAAAATTTATACCTACAAGAAGCAAGTCCAAGAACTGAAAAAAAGGGTGAGGAAAACGAACTTTTTCGCACCCTAACACATATTCTACACATAAAAGAAGACATAATCAAAATTAGAAATTACAAACAACTACGCGGAAGATGCTTCAAAGACTTAGAAAAGGTGCTATAATAAAATGTCATTTATTTGACAAAAAAATCCAGTCTGTTTGCCGAAACAGAAGAATTACAGAAAACAAATTATTAAAGATCCAAAAGTAAGAAAAAGTTCAAACCTAGACATGACGATGCATACAAGATTAAAAAAAAATAGAAAATACACCTTCAAAATGTACACATTTTACATCTTGCAATTTTCCAACGTTCCGAAAATACTGATGTACAGTCAAATTAATGAACAAATTTTAAATCGAAATCACGAACGAAAAAATTACGTATAGAATCTGCACGCACGGTAAATTTTGCTTTTTCCGCAAATTTTTGAACATATTACAGTCACTGATTAAAAAATTATACAGAAGGAACATTGGAAACACTTCCAGAAATTAGTGCATGAATTATGAAGCGTATTAATTATGAAGGTTATTTATTAATTATATTCAGAAGATATAAGTAGGTATAATAATTATTACAGATCCATGGCTTGCAAAACCTTTGAGTTTAACCTGTACCACAAAATTTATGTAAATATTTGTTTGAATCTGCAAAGTTTTATGACACCCTAACAAGCTTATGTCTGACTTGATAACCAAAAACAAGTTGATCTATTATATATAGGCATTTCTTCGTATGGATAATGTTCTTGTCCTTTCAGAAATTAGAATCTTTTGGAATCTCTTACAATTTGGTTGGACTAATTGTATTATACTTTAGTGGTAGATTTTTTAATGTTTAGTATAAGGGGCAAAAATGGTGATCATTTGTCTTGGAATAGTAGGGTGTACCACACGGTTCCGAACTTAGATCTTCGGTTTTTGAAATTTTTATTATTATTTAATCTCACCGTATTCAGAATAAATTTGACGGCCTTGAGGTGGAAGACGATATTAAAGTCATTTTAGATTTTGGAACTCCAAAAATTTATTTTAAACGAAGATACATGTCCTTTAATTTTCTCAGTAAACATATTTATTAACTTAATAATTTAGACTTTAAAAGACTACTTAATTTAATAAGTTTAAAGGTATTGTTAGCATAATCTCCCATATATCATATGCAGGGTTCCAAAATTACCGCAGAAAAAAATGTAGAGCAAAACAGAATGCGTCAACATCAACGATAATTTTAAAAATAATTTTTATTTTTGTTTTCCGTTTAAAAGTTAGAACTTATTTAATTAAAAAAAAAAGATTCTTAGAGAACCTGCATGCCTAGATGCAGATAGACGCAATTTAAAACTTTTAGTTTATTAATCTTGTTTGTATTTTCGTTTAATTTTTGTTAGTATTGTTATTTGATTTCCGTTTATTTTTTAGTAAGCTTGTAATTAATTATGCAATGAAGTGGTTGCTATGAAAACAATTATATCGTTGCGTTGAGCAGTGAATAAAATCGACGTGGATAAAACTCAACAATTTATTTCCTACTAACTCGAATTTACACAACTAACTATTACAGCGATTTGGTACAAAATAATTCCGGCGCAACTTGTCAGGGTTTTCTGGACACTCGCTGGACTCGACTTGTGTTGTCTGAATAATAATCGTTCCCGAAGGTGGCCTCTATTTAAGGCCATACTCTCTTTCTAGAAGTTTCGTGATCCAGGTCTTTCTGGAATCCATCGTGACTTCCGCTTCCAGGCCTTTCTCTAGCGAGCGCCCGCCGCTGTCCTCGACGATGAGTCATCTCCGTATACACTAGAAAGTTCTCGACGGCCCATAGGCGTCGTACAGGGGCGGCGTATGAGTTTATTTCGTAACAATATGTTCAGTATTATTTTATTTGTTGATGATTCTGTAAGCATATAAAAAATGTTTCCATAAAAACGTTTGCATCTTAAAAACGGGAGAACACATTTGAAAAAATACTACCATTTTTGTTTACGCAATCTGTTTGACTTTGTATTTTTTCTGCGGCAATTTTCGAACACCCTGTATATTTCGCTAAATATCCTGTCTGTGCTATGGATGATGAATTCACTTTTTAGCAGACGAATCTACTTTTCCTTGAAGTTCTTGTGTCATGCATTGACCTCTTGTTCTTCTTTCAAAGCTACACATTAAAGTCTCATTTCATGGCGAAAGTTCAAAACTTTCGAAGTTGACATTGCTAAATGAAACGTTCTCCATCTATCTTCCAATTTATCCGGTGCTTAAGAACTATTTTTATAATATTACGTTTTCTGGTATCAAGCGATTAGCTCCATGCATACTAGAATACCTCTTACAGGTTTTCTTATGGATTCAAAAAATCCCTAGTAGAGTCGAGTACTTACTTTTGCCTTGGAAATTGTAGGAATTTTACTAGCTACAATCTTGTGCTGATCTAGACTGACTGCCAACTACTTGTGTTTTCTAAGTGGCCTTGTGATTGAATCGTAAATATATTATGGTATCTTCCTGAACTTCTTGACCTTAGTAGGCCATAACTTTTTTTTTTTTGTTAGTTGCCATTACTGACTAACGTGGTTTTTTATTGTGACATCTGGCATGTATCTTTTGTACATGCTAGTTTGCTAGTTTTGAAATACCAGGAAAATCGTTTAATCAAATACATAACTTTTTGGTCTTCATCCCAAAATGAGATAGAAAATTTATGACTTGAAGCTATTTCCAAATGTACCCCAGAGATATGATAAAATTTTTGTAAACATTGTACAGACCTTATTTCACCTGATTGAAAAAACACGTGGGAAATTCGTCGTTTGAGAACAGAACTCCATATTCCATACCTACTATTCATTACTTCATCGAAGGAATTTATTCAAAATCAGAATTAGGAAATTATTATAATGACGGCACCGATTTGTGGAACGAAATTGTATGCTGCGTTTAAATAATTGGTAGATTTAATTATTAATAAGTGAAAATAATCTTGTCAGAGGATAGACGTTTTTAGTAGGTACAACAGGTAAGATTTACTTTTAGATACTAGATTTAACACCCGGAAGACTTTAGACTTGCAGAACATCCACGAAGAAAAAATACATGATTCTTGTGAAAATACGCTAGAAAATGAACAATTTGCCAATTCCTGCAACTCTTAGTCAACAAAAGTAGACAAATTTGGCTGTACTTATTTATTCAGTAAAATTATGAAGTTTTGAATGTTTAATTAATTAATTAATTAATTTAATAACATTGTTTCTTGATGATATATTTAAGCTGGCAAGATTGGTTAGGTTTCGGCCAAATTCAGGTGACAATCCAAATCGATATAAAGAATGTTGTCTTTTTCAAGAAACTTTAGCTTACTAATGTTGATTACCAACCAAGTTACTAGATTTTCATGGCTTGGAGCGCTCAAAAAAGATCGCACAAATCACAATAATAATAATAAATCAAAATATTTATTCGATAATTCATAACATGTTGAATGTTTCATTTTATTGAAAGAATGCCTTGTGTTGAACACACCACTTGTTTACACTGTCCAATGTTTTTACATAAATATATAAATGGTAAATGTAAATATTAAGATTGATCAATAAATGCGGTTACAATTCCCAAAATAAACACAAAATACAGGACATTGGCATGACAATCGGGCTTTAAAAATACAAGAAATGTATACTCCTGTCGTCTTCAAATATTTGTAAACGTTTTCCTTACAATCGCGGCGCTCCTCCATGCAGTCGTTTCAATTTCGAACCGATTTAATTAATACTGTTGGCGTATTTTTACAATCGGAAACAGATAAACTCAATTAGCAGCAAACAAAACATTTAACCAAGTCAGGCCATTTGCACAAAGCTCTAGAAGCTTGTTGTTCCTTTTTTATCAAGCTTCTGGTTAATCCCCCGATTTAATTAATTATGAAGATTATCTGCAACGGCCGGCTCGTGCAGGCGCCGCGCTCTTATAATTCCTGTTTGCCGAAACGCTTGGCAAAAAGCTAAAAATGCGTAAACACGGACTCTGCTGTGTGAATTGGCGCTTATAAAAATTAAACGTTATGGTTCCTTGATTTAATTCAGCTCCTTTAAAAATTCCATATCTAAATGAATATCTGGCGTGACCTTAAAAATGGCGCTGCTGCAAATGAGCTCAGGAGCGCTCTCGCTCCTTCGGCTGCGGTTCCGCGAGCTCGTAATGAACTGTGAACGTCAATGACGTTTATAGTTCATACACACCAGACAAAACACCGTCGTTTCGGATGCCATCCGGTGTATGCCTTTTCTTTTATTTAAACAATGAGAGTCAGGGGCGGCGCTGAGGGGGGCAGTTGGTGGGCAAAAAGCCCCCCAAAAAATTTACCGTGGTGCTAAATAGGAAGTAGTCGATTTACTTAATTGCTGTTTGGCAACGTCGCAAAAACAAAATTCGCGCGGAATAATGGCACAAAATGATGTAAGAGTGAAACGACACACAAGAATGCGAGTGGGTGATCATGAAATAAGGAAATATTTTTATTCCGAAAGTTATAAAACTGTGTGTTTTTTTTTATTTCTTGTTATATAATTTACCAAATACAAACACCAAATACCATCGCTATGTTATGTCTAGTAATTGTCTACCGTTGCCTTTACCAACAAAATTCTATATATGTTAACTGATACGTGAAAGAGCAGATACCAACGGGGTTAATAAATGTATCATCTGCTATGTTATTAACTGTGAAGATTGCACAAATAATTGCCGATTCCTTATGACGAAACCGAAATTTTCAGGAAATCTCAGTATCTGAGTATGATTTTGACGAATATATCTAATTTCATGTTTTAAATATTTCACAGCTTGTACGATTCGAAAATATCGGTTTCTCGTTTCCGTTTCTCTGTTATCTGTCGTGTGTCTGTTAGCATTTTTGGTAGATGAATAATCTCCGAAACTACTGGACTGATTACTACAAATTTTTACATGCACTTTGTGTATATGGCAAAACGCTAACGAAAGTTAAATAATAATCATAATAGTTTTCTGATGTTCGGACAAATAAGAATTTTACATCAGTCAAATCAGAAAATATGTATTTACGTTGTATGAAATACGGCACGAATTAACTGTCAAACATACAGAAACTTGTTCACAGTATACTTGTTACCTCTCTACTACATAATGTTTTATTTGATGAGCAAATTACAACAAATTAAAAAAAATCACTTTTATTTTTTAATTTGTATGCATTTTTTTTTATTCTGAACCGTTTTTTTTAATAAACTTTCTGCAAAATATTCAGATTTTAAAAATTTAGCGCCTCAGAAGAGTCGGATGTTGAAAATGAAATTACCTTGAAATTTTCAAAAATAAATCTAAATGATATCATAAAAATTTCAGAGAGGCTTGGAAATAAATAAAAGAATTAATGAGATGTTGTCATTTGACCTAAGACATAACTCTACGTACAAAATGTCTATTTTTAATAAACTTCCAAAACACGGTAAATAGGATAGCTTTTTGGGACATAATTCATGATTAATTAGGCCAAAGATTTATCTAACTCTAGAAATTGTCCCAGGCAGGCTTTACTTTGATTCAATAGATTATTACTTCCTGAGCGTAAGGTAAGGAAGTATAGTAATCCAGTCCATCGGGTAACTTGCCACTTTCATGTTTTCTCGACGTTTCATGACTCCTAGAATACGAAAAAATGATCTCCCGTTTTCGTCTGTCTGTCTGTCTGGCGTCTGTGTCGATTTTTATTAGACGCGTAATCTCGGAAACTACTGGACCGATTGTTGTCAAATTTTGTATGTGTATTAGGAATCGGCCCCACCAACAATTTTATGACGTCCAAACAAAATGTTTTTAGTAAAGGCAATTAAAATTTTATAAAATAACATATTCCGTAGTTGTACTCACTTGAAGTATACGCATACCATGCTTCTTTATATGTAGTGCAACAATCCACACATTGCTTGTTTCAACTTATTAGGATTATTAGAAAAAAAAAATAAATTCCGAAAATTAAATTTTATAATTTTTCGAAGCTGCCTTTATTCGATTGTACTTCAAGGGTGCGCGAAGTTCTGTCTGAATAACCTTAAACTAGTTATCAAAGAAATGATGTAAGTCCATCTGAAAATCATCAATTTTTTTTTCACTGCGGATTGCTCTGTAAATTTTCATTTCATCAGCAAATAAAACAAAGTTACTCCGTAGACTAAGGCCAATATCATTAACAAATAATGAAAAAAGTATCGGACCTAGAATAAAACCTTGCGGAACTCCTGATGTTACATTTTACTTACATGAAAACCGGCCCTCAAGTCGAGTTTTTAAATAAGGTGAAATTTTTGAACACACTGTAGATTCAAGGATCTTACCAGTGATGGACAAGATCGAGAGTGCCCGATAATTTTCTACCTTGTTTTTTGGGCCAGATTTATGTTAGAACTAAAATTATAAACGCATGTGTCCACAAGGGTGGAAAACAACCTGCATTAACAGAAAAATTAAACAAAATCTGCAAGCTGTGTTGTAGTTTTTGTAAAATATAGATGCTATTCCATCAGGCCCAGGCCTCTGAAAGTGCATCTAGCTGAAAACACTGAACTTAGATTTGGTCTTAAAATATTACTCAAGGAGAATATATAGTTGCCCCAACATATAGCGAAATCCGTTACTCTCTTTAGAGGCTGTTTTATCTCCAGCTGTGAAAGGTTTTAAATTTTTAGATAATTTGAATAAGGTGGTGCTTCTGCAGACTTTGTTTATTGAAATTTGGAAGTAAAAGTAAAACCGTATGTGAATTCGTGTACTTAAGTAAGAATTTAATTTCTATTTTGGAGTCAGTAAGTGTTGCGTATTTTCCTGTATCTTACCACTTACATCGTTTTTTGCCTATATACAGTCAAATATGACATCTGAGGTTTATACAGATAATACTTATTCAAATCACCCGACTTACGAAATATAATAATTATATGTGAATCTCTTAAATACAAACAATACTTATCTAAATTATACACAAAGCAGTCGTTACCTTAAAAACTCTCTACATACCTATTTATTTCTAATCATCCTTAGCCGGTATTTTATTTAAGCTGGAGGGCACTGTTTTTCGTGTAGTGATTTTGAATTAATTTTAGTAGGACTTGATAATTTTCAGTTCATTACCAACATCATCATTACATTACATTTTTCACTCGTTAGTGTCTTTTAATGTTTTTTTTTTTTTTTTGTAAATAATTTTATACGACTGTGGGTTATTATAAAAAGAAAGATATTTAAATAATAAAATAGTAAGGGTCAACTTTCCAATTTCTTAAATTTATGTCTCAAAAAAGAAAAAAAGCTGTCGTTACTGAACTTAGTACACGCCAAAGACAATTTTAATAGCAATTTATATTATTCTTTCTCTTCTTTATCTGAAAATAATTAATATATTTCAGTTCTTTTATTATAATTTTTAGTGTTATTATAACGAAGTACACCGCCCCTGCTTCATCTCGGAAACTTTATTCCGCCGCCGCCACTGCCAAAGGTGCTGCTTGTTTTGCGTGATTGAATGGTTCTAATTGTCGCCGCAAACCGCAGACGCATTCGATGTCTTCGGAATTACAACCAACGGGTCTTCATTCACTCGAATGTGAAGGACCACAGTCTATGTTCGAGTAGAAGTTATTGATTTTGCAGAGTGCCACGGATCGAGTATTACGAAACAAAAAAACTCTATCAGACCACTTGCACGACGACGAGTTGTAGAGGAACGAGAAAACAATAACTTTTTTATTGGGAGTAGAAAAATCAGTCGTTGCTTCGTACTGAAAATTAAATAACTTCTGTAGCTTGTATCCAGGCAAGATTCTAAAGAAATACTCAAACGGCACGTGAAAGCAAAAAGACTGTCGCAACTTCAAAGTTTTAGTGATAAGGGCCGCCAACTTTGACATGTGTTTCAACTTGTCCGACCGACCGCCAGCAAGCTTGACCGTCGCAGAATTAGCTCCCGGGGGTTGGTCATTTAGATCGTTTGTCACATTTGTAACGTTTAACCGCAATCACGGAATCGAATATGTAGGTAAGTATTACTATTAATTTTTTCAAATATCGACTTTATAAACTAAAAACATTACCCCCATGGTAAACATGGGAAAATAATAATCAAAATATGTGAGATTCTTTGTTGGTTTGGACGCTTTAACAATAAAACACGCAGAACAGTGTATCAAGTTATATTTTACTTTCGTCCAACAGGAGAGTTTAATGCATTTATTTCAGTTTTTGGGAACACATGTTTTAGATTTTCTCATTTCACATGTACCTAGGTATTACTTCCTGGTTTAGAAACAGCTTCCAAACGTTCATTATTTTAATGTTTGCTTAGTTTCAGCTACTTCCACTACGTCTTCATCAGACATTTCATTCTTCCGTTTCTCTCGCGATAAATAATGACAACTGGAAAAAATTGTACCTCATACGTGATATACCTACAACTAAGAGTGTATTTTTTTTAATTACTTAAGTCCTTATTTGGTTCAATAACCTATGAAGACGGACTTCCGCATTTTCAAATGTTTTATGAAGTAAATATCATTCATACGGAATCTAAGAAAGAAGAAAGGAGCACAACGCGAAAAAATTTGCAGTTGTTTTTGCTAAGGCATTATATAAATTTAAATTAGTGTTCGTAATTGAAAAAATTAGTCCAAAGTCATTCAGACAATACTTAAACAAATTCAATGTGATGCTAGAAAAGGTATCAGCTATGCGCACAAAAATTTTTGTAAAGCAATTGTGATAAAAATCAAGGCAAACTCATAAACCATAAATATAGGAGCATGTTATGTTAGTGTAAATATGAGTTACTGCAAAAAAAAAGAGTTTACGTCATTTAATTGTTGGTGGGGATGATTAGATAAATTTTCATTAGCACGATTTATTGTATTGATTAAATCAAGAACGACTTTTCTCAAAATTTTGGGAATACAGTACTGTGATTATTGGTAATGCACTGCGTCTGTCCAAATTGTTGATGACATTATCAAAAACTTTTCTAATGGAAAAACTCACTTATAACATATACGTAGCACTTTTTTACATTTACTTTACCACGGCATACATATCTTTATTTTAACTGATAGGGGTTCTTCCAAAAAAAACTAACATTAGCAAAATTAAATTTTGCAAGTTTTAGAAAAAACTAGGTATGTTTTATTGTATACTTCAAGAGCGAGAGAATAATAATGAGACAGGGGAAAAATAGATAATAAAATTCCTTCAGTTAACTTTTTTAACTAATAAAAAAGAATTACCTTTTATTATTATATCTTATTTGTCTTATTTATGATTTTAATTAAATATAGAAATATGTGTAAAGATTTGGACTGCAGAGCAGGTATTAATGTGGAAACAAAAATAAAATAAATCAAGAGTAGAAAAATTCTGGAAAATTTAATTCCAAAACAAGTTTATCCTGACACAGTGTAGTAGGTTGGCGTTTAAATAATGAAAAGAAAAACGTAGGTATACTAAAGAAGCAGTAGATGAAGTAAAATAAAAAGAATTCGATAATATTTAGTCTGGAAAACATCTTATTCAGAGTTATCAATTTTTGAATACACGAAAAGAAATTGATCACTTAGAACACCGAAATTAAAAAAAAAATGTATCTACATGTCATTCTGTCCTTATTTTACATATAGTTTAATGAAATGTTTAAAATAAATTATGAACTAATTCAAAAACCAAATAAAACGGTTTATAAGCAATTAATAATATATAATTTAAATGTTCTTGGGAAAAAAAAGTCATTTTTTTCTCCTGCACGAAAAATCGAAATAAAAAAAATTGTCTGAGCATACACACATAAGGAAAAGAGTGTATAAAAAATAAAATAAAATATTTAAAAATATGTAACAAGTAGATGTTAAAAAAAATGTTGATAAAACAAAATTACGGATCAAAATAGCCTTAATTAAAATAAAACAATGTTAGAAAAATAACACCAGATTAAAATTAATGCATAATACTAACCTTTGGGCTTCTTCTTCTGCTACAATTTAGCTAATTCCCTCATCTTCATTTACGAACCCACTGCAACAAAAGACATCAAATTTTTGTGTACACAAAGAAAAATACAAATACTGTAGAAGTTAACATAAACTTTATAGAAACTAATTTTTCATAATTAGTAGCAATTCAACATTACACAGGTTTAGTAAGTAAACAAAATTTAAAAAATACTAATCAGAAAGAGTTTTGAAATCATAATTTAAATTCTAAGCAAAATTTGACATTTTCATCATGCGATTCTTGGTGAAGATGAACAAAAAAATCTATATAGCAGACTAAAAACACACAAAAAAAAAGAGTTTCGCAGAATATTTTCCTAAAAATTCACTAATAAACAGATTGACGAAAACGGAAAATCGATATTTTTCACTCAATAAACTGGGAAATGACCAGAAAACAAGAAATGAAATTTTAAGAAAAATAACCCTACTACACTACGTTAAGAACAGTCTAACGTTAATTTAACCGAAAATTCAATCAACACTTTCCAATAAACTAAAACATTGAAGACCACTGTTTTCAATTAAAATGACTGTCTAATAAAACGTTTTGCTAATTTTTAAAACAATTTTGAAATTAAAAAACAGTAACAATAAGTGCAATAATATTATTATTAAGTCTTTACGTAAGGATTTCTAAAATACAACTACCTACTTCTCTCGTCACATCCGTAGATATATTTATATCAATTTAGAATAAAAGAATTAACGAGATAAAACACTTACCCTTTAAATCCTGATTTCCTTTCTTTCCGCGCGGATTTTTGCAGACTCCTTCCTCGTGAGCACCTCACAACACTCACCTTTCGCTTTAAGCCCGAAACCAAATTATTTTTAACAAAAATAGACCACTTAAACAGACTAATTTACGCACCACATACGCGCTCTACGAAATCGAACCGGCAGAACTCCTTTGCGCAACACGAAAAACGAACAAAAAATTTCGCCGATACCTTATCAGCTGACATTTTTTGCAGAGTTTGTCTTTTATTAAATGAACCTTGAGTAAAGTACTGCAACATTATTAATTAGCAGAACATAATTTTCGCGCTATGTGGATGAATAAGAAATTACGAATTTTACGCACAAGTCATCAAAAATAAATTAGATAACTCGATTTAAATACGTCCTTTAAAAATATTTTTTTATTTTTCGACAGTTTCTAACACACCATAGAATTCAAATTTTTTGACCATTTCTACCAAAATACTCATGTAAAATAGATTCATACGGGGTGTTCCAACGATCGAAGTTGGAAAAGTATTGCAGTAGAATCCATTTGGCTAATTTCATGTTTTATCGACGTTTCATAATCATAACCCCCAGAATACCAAAAAAATGGTCAAACATTATTTTGACAGAACTTGCCTCATGATTTTGATTAGATAAATTTTGTTTAGCGTTTAATCATCTACCTACATACATACAAAATTTGACAACAATCGTTTTCGTACTCTAGGGGTCATGAAACGTCGAGAAAACATAAAAGTGCTTACGCTCAGGAAGTAAAGAGTATATAATTATAACATCGTTTAATTTTTACCTTTAGACTCATTATTATATCGTAAAGTAATAGTATGCTGTAGTTCGTCTACCTATTGTTTATAGTAGTAATAGAGTAATAGCATCGACACCTGCCAAATTAGGATCTCTGATTATTCCTAGCACGTGTAGAAAATTTATATTTTAATTAATTATTTGTTATAAAATGAAAGTTGTTCTGAAACATATTGTCATCGTGTTTGGAACAATATAGTTTTTTTTTGCGAAATTAAACGTATTATAATAGCGGACATGGTTAAGCTATTTGTTAAGTACGAAACCTCTCATTAAGGTCGAAAAAATTACTGTGTAACTTGTAAAATACTGGTTATATGCGTAACTCTGAACCAGGAAACCCACGCTCAGTGAACTAAAAACAGTAGCAGAACCAACCAATTGTCCCGCTATGAGTATATAAACAGGAAAATATAGAATTATCGAAGTTAATGGGTGATCAAGTTGATTACAGTTGCGAAATGTGGTTGAAACAGTTAGTGACAGGAGAGCCAATTTACCAATCTCGTTTGCATAATGTGCGGAAATATGTCGTATATACTTCCCATGAAAGTTAATTGTTTATAGAATTGTACTTTTTTGATTGGTTTCCTGAAATAATTAAGTTAAGAGTTAAGATAATTATTTATGCTACGTTGATATCGTTCCGTGGACCTAGGTACTACAAAAGTAACTAACTCATTTTACATAGTATGTAAGATTTTTGTTCCACAACTGAGTTATTTATCACTCTGTTATCACTCTACATGCCCAAAAACATGTTGTACCATATGATCGAAAAACAAGTCTTCTAGTAGGCTATGAAATTTCGTTTTAAAACAATTATTTTGGCATTCCAGAGTCATTCAAGTTTCCCATTTCCGTCTATCACTCTGTTTGTCTGGTGAATATATTTATGTCTACTTAATTATGCTCGCATTTATCCTACTACCTAGGTACTCCAAAATTTGAAATAATCTTTTCACCACGAAAATCGATGACGTCAAAAAAATAGCTCTGCGAAACTGATCATTTAACTTTCCTGAAATTATGGAAACACAGTAAAATTAAACTGGCACTGATAAGTTTTTGTTATCAAAACATATTTATCTTCATTAAAAATTTGTTTTCATTCTTAACTTTGAAACTTATTGTTTATTCTGTTTTGTCAGAGTTAAAAACAAAGTAAAATCCACATTAATTTAACAAAACAATAAGCGTAGGTGTTTATTGTAGTTTTTGTTAACAATAATTGCGTACTATTTGTTCACAAATAAAAGTTTGTGGGTTAAAGTTATTGATCGATTTTCATGACGCAAACATAATTCATCATATATATACGTCAATATGTTTAAAATATTTATTATAAAATTATGAAAACAGACATCATTAGAACTCTGAAAATGATTGAAAAATGTTGTAAATTAAAAAAGTGTGACGATAATATGCAAGATTCTTTTAGAAGAGCATAAGCAACATTTTTATGACTAATGGTGAAAATAAATTCACAACTGTCGCAGAAAATTCTGTTGCAGATTCATTTTAAAATAAAATGAAAAATAGCGACAGGATTTGGCATGCCGAGACATCTGTAATGGGATCGCATCTGTTCACTTTATCCCGTAACCTGTAAATATGTGAACTGCAGAAGTTTCAGATTCATACTGAACATATTGCAATACATAAATGAGAGAGTTCAGTGCCGAAATCGGAAATAATTTGCTTAACCAATAAAAAAACAATTCAGTAATGCCTTGCTTATAAAGCGACGAGGTATGAGCAATAGTGTATTATTCAACGAGCGTGTAATGATGGCGATTACTCATGAGGATAAAGTTTGCCAAGCGAGCCTCCGGCGAGTGTGATAAATCGCCCAAATAGGTAATCGCCACACGAGTAGGATACTATTCCACGACTCGTCGCAAAGGAACAGGATTTTTAGTTAAAAAGAAAAAACCTATTGATCATAGAACAAAAAAGCACTTACAAAATGACTTGTTTTATAATAAACCGACTACAGTAAGAAAACGAAATTATTTTTAGCAGATGGTGTAGTAAAAACCCCTTCCCGACTGTTCCTATAATAACGAAATAAATTTTAAGTAAAAAAATTTTAAGTAGTAATAATGATCGGACTGACTGAACAGCTGGAATTTTAAACGCGTTCTTTACATTGCCGAATAACGACAAGGAATGCTTCCCACTCGAAGTTTCGAAAATCGCTCTACGAAGGAAACGGTTAGAATTTCTCAAATTTTGTTAAAAATTCTCCTTAAACAAGTTTTCCGCCCGCATTAAAGAATTCTCAAGAGTTCATTTTGTTGTATCCCATCTCCCCATTTTTCGCGTCGGCTCTTGTTCCACCAGGAAATGCCACGGTTCGCGTCTTGCTCAAGAAGCACCTCATCGACAAATTAAATGTCACTTCCCCGTGGCCCGGAGCCGTCCGGGCCGCCACCTCAGCGGGAATTGCACCTAATCTCACATCTGTACAGTGAGGTCAATCCACATGATGGATGAAACACCGAAGTGGTTATTGTTTAATGTCTCCAGAGGGGGTCCGCCGTAAAACTTCTAAAACCAAATCGAACGGAGCGGCAGGTAGACGGCGGCGGGGCCGTCACACGATGTTATATTTGACAAGACCGTGATTACGATTCTTCCACTTTAGGCGATTCTGGTAATTATTTTGTGTGCTTTATGTGTTGGTCGTGATGATTAGCTTACGCCAACGATTTGTTTCTTGAAACGTCATTGTCCAACGGTTCTCGATTCGCGCTAATCGCCATTTATCTCCGGTGCAGGAAAATTTGCATAATCCAATCAGTTTGTTTAAGCGGGCCATCGCCTAAAACAATTTTAAGCGTTTTTCGACTCCTCCAGTAAGAAAATGTAAAATTTCCTACATCGTTAAAGTACCTCGGACCAAATTAGCTTGACAAATAGTTTCATGAAATTCAAATATCTAAAAAATTCACCAAGTGAATTCACCAAATAAACCGATTTCAATAAAGACGATAAAAATAAAGAGACAATGTTTTGCTGCATAGTAAAATTCACTTTGAACATTTTAGTAAAAATAACACTAGTTTAAATTAAAGTAGGGTCCAGGAAAAAGTGAAGAAAAGTGTTTATCACAAACCTTCAATAAATCGCTTAGGATTATGGAAATGATAATTTATGGCTTGCCTAAAAATAACAGAGGTGCATGAAAACATTTTAGGTTAAAAAAAAAGTTCTCTTTGAAATATACATATTTAGAATAATCAAAAGTCAAGAAAAGCTAATTCGGTTTATTCTAAAATTTATTAAAATAAATTAAAAATCGACAATGTCAACATCTGTGTCGCTGCTACATATCTAAATTTACGAAAATGTCTGGAAACTCTTATCACATGAGACAGTTCTTCCATCAGTCTTTTCAAATTTTGGTCGCATATTATCTACCCATTTAGTAATTAAAAATCAAATTTTCCTGAAATTTTATAACTTGTGCATAAATTGAGAAAGAAAAATCATTTTTGTTTTCCTTTATTATTTTGCTAAGGCAACATACTTCTGCGAAAAAATGCAGGTATCAAATCAAAATCAAAAGAGTAAAGAAGATATTTTATTGCAATTGGAAATGAAAAATGATTAATTTTTTTATTATAAAAAATTGAAATGAGTTTAACCCTGAAAAACATCTGACTTATGTTCTTTCATGTGGTCAACATCAACTTCCACTATACATGAATAATAATAATAATAATAATACTTTATTTACCTTCAGAAAATATTATACAGAAAATACAGCAAATATTTAGGAAGGGATTGTCAAAATAAAATAACACAAGAAATAAATAGCACCCAAATAGTGCAAAAAACAAAAGATGGTACTTATCTACATATTGCACGATAACATATACTTGCAATGAACTCATATTTGTTAAATATCTATTGCAAAAAATATGTTTTGTATAATTTTATTGTTTACTTTTACTTGCAAATGTATTGTTCATTTTCATTACAAAAAGGACGCCACTGGTTTTTCAGTAACACTAACAGAACTTGAAATTGTTTTCAGAACGAAAAAAAATTGAAAAGGAATCGGTATCTAGAAATGGTACTTGGAATTTTTCTATAAATCTCTTTTCATAAGCACCATTACTCAGTCAATTGTGGTTGCACATCGTAGTAAATAACATTTTATTATTCTATTCAACAATATTTTATAACAACAAAGTAAAGCCAAAAATTCTCTTCAAGAAATATCCCAAAATAAGTTTTTGTTACAAAATTCTTTATTTATTTACAAAAAAAGTTGGGCGAAAGTTGGTTCAACAGAACTTCCCTCGCTCCTGAAGTACATTGAAACATAAAAAATAATCACCCAATCAGATTTAGGAATTTAACTCGTTCCTGTGGAAATTTGCAGTTTAACACCTTTTAAATTTGACGTTTTTTTAAGTTTTTACAACATTAATAGAGGCAAAATCAGTCTTACCTTAGCAAGTACTAGCCCCCCCACCCGCCCCCTATTTTCATTCATATTTTTTAGATTTGCCCCTATTTTCTCAGAGGATATTTGCCAAAATTAGTCTTATCTTAGCAAGGAGTAGCCCCGCCCACCCGCCCCCTATTTTCTCAGAGGGTAATTATGTCATTTGTCAAAATAAATCTTATCTTAGCAAGTACTATTATATATAAAGTATTATTGGCTAAGATAAGGCTGATTTTGGCAAATGACATAATCCTCTGAGAAAGAGGGGGTGGGTGGGCGGGGCTAGTACTTGCTAAGATAAAACTGGTTTTGGCAAATACCATACCCTCTGAGAAAATAGAGGGCAAATCTAAAAAATATGAATGCAATGATAAATCACAAATAAAAACTCATCATATTTTGCACATTTTGGGTAGAATTTATTCTGCAAAATTTTGAGATGACGTCATCAATTTCTTGGAGGGAATAAACAGATATATTTGGCTACAAGCTTACAAGAACTTTAAAACATCCGTAAGATTTCAAAGTACATATTCATTTTCGCAATTCTTGATTTATTCAATAAAATAAATTGATTGATTCATTAATTTTTTTGAGTCACGCTGTATAAGCAAATCTAAAAAATATGAATGCATTGATAAATTAGAAGTAAGAATATTTTGCGCATTTTAGATAGGATTTATTCGGCAAAATTTTGAGATGACGTCATCAAGTTTTTGGAGGGGATAACCAAATATATTTTGACTAAAGATTTATGATGCTCTTTATAGCCTTAAAACATCTGCAACATTTCAAAACATTTGGGTTAGCAGATTCAAAATTAAATTGCAAATTGTTGTTTTATAATTTTGATTTTTTTTTCCAAAAATTTGGACGTTTCGGGTAAAAACTCAATTCGGAGTCGTAAACTATATGTGTAGGACTATGTTATTTGATACAATTTAAAACCCATTTACTATGTACAATTTTGAGGTGGCGTCATCGCATTAGTGGTGGGGATGATTAGAGAAATTTTATCAAAATTTCGTTGAAAATCGTAGTTTTTTTTTAATATTATAGTTTTTAAAATTGGGTTTTTCCATTGTTTAAAATTTTGACTTTATTTTTTATCAATAAAGTAACTAAACACGACAAAACTTGTATTGAGATTTTCAGCAAGCGACGTTTTGTTTTTAATACTGAATCTTTTAAAGTGATCAGCGGCAAAATTGTAGATTATATTCTAAAATCGCAGTAGGTATTTCGGAAGTACAAAATATGTATTTAGCAAAATAGGTATTTGCCAAGATTTTTAATCTCAAAATATGGTACATAATTGATTGCTTTCTAGATCTACATTTTTCAAAAATAATTTGGAAATATTGAATACACGTCTGGCGTAATTCGACATTCTCAATACTAAAAAAATAAGTCATAAAGATTTAACTATACAAAGTGTTGTGTTTTATTCCATTTTTGTCCTCTTTCTTTTTCTATATTTAAAGTTGACAGTTTGTGCGATTTTTCATTTTGTTAAGAGACACATACATATTAGAAGAATGACAACAAAAAATAGTACAGTAATAAAATACAGGATGTTTCACGTGAAAAACCTGAAATATCGATATTTGAAACTTGTAAAGTTGTAGAATTTGTTGTAAACAGTCTGTATATTAAAATTTGATTTAATTGATACCACAATAAAACGAGTGCGTTTATTTATCCTTTACAAAGTACTGTAAGACTTTGAAAATAACGATTTTGCGATTTCTTTATGAACCCTTGAATTGTCAAAAATTGCAAAAAAATTGGAATAACACGGAAACGTCGCATCGGAATTTAAAAAATAAACCGTAATTATAAAGCCTAGGTACAGGTTAATGAGAATATCTTAAAATATATAGGATGTTTCATTTAAAAAAACTAAGTTACGTATTACACCTTTAAAACAGAACACTCTGTATAGTTAAAAATAATTTTAGAGTATAGTGCTTAAAGAACCGTACAAATTTGGTATTTGACTTTTTGTCTCACCCTGTATATAGAACATTTTTTTAAATCAATAGATGCAGAACAACAAAGACTTTATGCAATTCATTCATCAACTTCTTCAGAATATCGATGCATCAATCGTCAACACACTGCCGAGAAATCTCTCACTTGAAATGCATCGCTAATGGGTTTTACACGCTGCCAACCCAGGCACAGGCTGAAATAATATTAATATATAGTAACAAAACTTAACCTCATAAAATTACTTTGTAAAGAAATTATTTTCTTTTTTTTCATTTTAGAGCGTATATTTCACCGTCTGCCAAATAAATTCTGTAAAACATCAGACAAAAATTAACTTGAATTTCAAACGGACCCTATAATAACTATAATGCTGAATGTAGGTCCGAATTTCTAAATTCTGGAAGATTTCGACCTAAAAGTACTCATGAACTCACTATTCTTCACTGTTTTGGCAATTTGTAAATAAAAATTTTAATATAATGGGTATTTTTGCAAATATAGTTACAAGTTTTAAAACAAGAAAAAAATCGTTTATTTATTTATTTTTAATCGTTCTGTATTAATAACTTCAAAAAATATGAATACACTGAAAAATCACAAGTATAGACACATAATTATTTGCATATTTTAGATGGGATTTATTTTTACTTCCCGAGCGTAAGCAAAGGAAGTATTGTAATCGAGTCCGTCGGCCGACTCTCTACTTTTACGTTTTCTCGATCTTTCATGACCCCTAGAAGACGAAGAAATAGGTCTCCCATTTCCGTCTGTCTGTCCGCCTGTCCGTCTGTCCGTCTGTCCGTCTGTCCGTCTGTCCGTCTGTCCGTCTGTCCGTCCGTCTGTCCGTCTGTCCGTCTGCCGTCCCGGATTTTTATTAGACAGATAATCTCCGAAAGTACTCGACCGATTGTTGTGAAAGTTTGTACTTATATTAAGAATATCATGTAGATGGTAAAACGCTAACCAAAATTTGTCTAATCATCCCCACCACTAATGCGATGACGTCACTTCAAAATTGTACATAGTAAATGGGTTTTCAATTGTATAAAATAACATAGTCCTACACATGTAGTTTACAACTCTGAATCGACTTTTCACCCGAAACGTCCAGATTTTTGGAAAAAAAATCAAAATTATAAAACAATATTTTGAAATTTAATTTTTAATCTGCTAACCAGAATGCTTTGAAATGTTCCAGATGTTTTAAGGCTATAAAGAGCATCATAAATCTTTAGTCAAAAAATATTTGCTTATCCCCTCCAAAAACTTGATGACGTCAGCTCAAAAGTTTGTGGAATAAATCATATCTAAAATGTACAAAATATGATGAGTCTGTACTTGTGATCTATCACTCCATTCAAAATTTTTTGGATTTGCATATACAGGGTGACTCAAAAAAATTAATGAATGCGTAAATATATTTTATTGATTTAATCAGGAACTACAAAACCGAATGCTCTGAAATCTTGCAGATGTTTTAAGGCTATAAAGAGCATCATAAATCTTTAGTCAAAAAATATTTGCTTACCCCCTCCAAAAACTTGATGACGTCAGCTCAAAAGTTTGTGGAATAAATCATATCTAAAATGTACAAAATATGATGAGTCTGTACTTGTGATCTATCACTCCATTCATATTTTTTGGATTTGCATATACAGGGTGACTCAAAAAAATTAATGAATGCGTAAATATATTTTATTGATTTAATCAGGAACTACAAAACCGAATGCTCTGAAATCTTGCAGATGTTTTAAGGTCATAAAGAGCATAATAAATGTTTAGTCAAAATATATTTGCTTATCCCCTCCAAAAACTTGATGACGTCAGCTCGAAAGTTTGCCGAATAAATCATATCTAAAATGTACAAAATATGATGAGCCTGTACTTGTCATTTATCACTCCATTCATATTTTTTGGATTTGCATATACAGAGTGACTCAAAAAAATTAATGAATGCGTAAATATATTTTATTGATTTAATCAGGAACTACAAAACGGAATGCTCTGACATCTTGCAGATGTTTTAAGGTCATAAAGAGCATAATAAATGTTTAGTCAAAATATATTTGCTTATCCCCTCCAAAAACTTGATGACGTCAGCTCGAAAGTTTGCCGAATAAATCATATCTAAAATGTACAAAATATGATGAGCCTGTACTTGTCATTTATCACTCCATTCATATTTTTTGGATTTGCATATACAGGGTCACTCAAAAAAATTAATGAATGCGTAAATTTATTTTATTGATTTAATCAGGAACTACAAAACCGAATGCTTTGAAATCTTGCAGATGTTTTAAGGTTATAAAGAGCATAATAAATTTTTAGTCAAAATATATTTGGTTATCTTCTACAAAAAACTGATGACGTCAGCTCAAAAGTTTGCCGAATAAATCGTATCTAAAATGTACAAAATATGATGAGTCTGTACTTGTGATTTATCATTCCATTCATATTTTTGGATTTGCATATGCAGGGTGACTCAAAAAAATTAATGAAGGCGTGAATTTATTTTATCGATTTAATCAGGAATTACAAAACCGAATGCTTTGAAATCTTGGGAATATTTTAAAGTTATTATAAGCATGGTAAACTTTTGTTCAAAATGTATTTGTTCATCCCTCCTAAAAAAATTGATGACGTCACCCTTAAATTTTGCTGAATAAATCCTATCTAAAATGCAAAAAATATGATGAGTTTGTACTTGTGATTTATCATTCCATTCATATTTTTTAGATTTTCTTAAGAGGTGGTTCAAAAAAATTAATGAAGTCAATTTATTTTATTGATTAAATTAAAGGCAACACTTATTATTAGTATTACACCCCAACCAACCCAATTTGGTAGACACAAAATTTGTTAAAGGAAAAACTCGGTTGAAACATAAGGGTAGCACGCTTATTTACATCGACTTCAACATTACAGACCTGCATTTGTTTTATGCGTTCACTTGGTTCCGCGAATGTGAAATAGACATGTTTATAATCAACCAATTGTGAATTTCACCGTCAAGAATTAAAATAAAACCCAATGTTTTATATAATAAGCGGAAGTCGAAGCAATAAAACCGATGGTCGTTTTGTTTACAGTTTCTCTGTTTGACTTTCACGTATGCTGTTACGCCTGTCATCTTAAATTAAGAATGTTTATACATACACGATTTTCAGTTGCCTCTGATACGTATACGTCAGTAAATTGTTTCGTTATTTTATTGATTATTACAAATCAATATTCAAAACGACCCAATTCATTTTCCCGAAAATTTGAGAATATAATAATTTTATTCTTAGTATTACACTACATCTATCCCAACTGATATACGTGTCCTTGCAAAAATGTTGATGACGTCATCGCAATTTTTTTTTAAATTCCCACTACAAAAATGTAATGAGAAAAAAAAACATAATAGGCATGCAGTCGTCAAGTTTCCGACAGCGAGGGAAGTACTGTCTAAACTCTTTAGACCAATTTTTTACGTTTAGTTAATTTAATTTTGATTAACGATTTGTTAAGAGTAATATTTTTATTTTTTTATTTTTTCCAAAAATATGGAAGCTTAAGGTAAAAACTCAACATGGATTAATAAATCGCAAGTATAGGAGTAGGTGTGTTATTTTATAAAATTTAAATAAAATTTGCTGTCATAAATTTTTGAAATGACGTCATCACAGTGTTGGTGAGAACGATCAGACAAATTTTGATTAGCACTTTACCATCTATATAGACGATAGACGACAGACGATAAACAGACAGAAATGCTATACCAACTTTTTCGTACTCTTGATGTTAAGAAACGTTGAGAAGTAAAAATAATAATCTGACGATTTGGTTTAAAACATATGAGAAATTAAAATGTATAGTTCCATTATGCGGAGTTTTAGTTATTCCTTTAAAAAGGCTTACACGTTTTAAATGTTCTCAATTGTTTACCTGTATATTGTTTTAACAAATGAGAAAAAGGGGTACGTGTTTTGTAGAGACGTCTGTTTAATTAGATTTTTAATACATTTTTGCAACTGTCAAAAACTGATGTTGTTTTTAAGACATGAAAGGATATTGCGTTGTGCCGGAGGGCTTTGTGTGTATCATGTTTCAAATCTCTTTTGTTTTATTGAACGGTAAGCCACGATTGTGGATGCAATTGAACAACTTTGTAAGATATGTCATTTCGTAAATTTATTTTAGGATAACTTTATTATTTATTAACAGGAATTAATAACTTTGTTCAATGTAAACATGTAGACAGATCTATAAATTCGTATAAATTTTTGGAAGCGAAAATAGTGTAAAAAAAATACCAGCTGAAAATAAAAACATTTCGTTACACAATTGCCGACAATTTAATTCATTCTATAGAATGTTCACTTATTTAAGCTTACTGGTTGTTTTTAAGATGTAGGTAGCAAATTTTCAGTTTTTTCCGAAATTTTAACTTTGTGCATAAAATATGAAATATATTTTCATTTTTATTTTTATCTCATTTACATATAAAACATAGTTCAATAAAAATATTATGGTGATACCAGTCACAGTGTAAGAAAAAAATATTAATTAATTAATTAATTAATATTATCATGTGCCAAATTATCCAAGTCATCCAACGCTTGTGAAAGCTTTTTTCATAGTACTTATTTAAAATGTTATTTTACATTTGATTTTTTTGCGAAAATTTGGATGCGTGGGATAAAAAACTGAAGGCGGATTCATAAACCACAAACACAGGAGTATGATATTTCATAAAATTTAAAATGCATTTACCATGCAAAATTTTAACGTCATCAAATTGTTTATGGGGATGATTACAGAAATTTTGATTTTGGCGTTTTACCATCTAGATTCTAGACGATATTCCTAACATACATATAAAATTTAACACCAATCTCCACGCCTGTTGTACTAATAAATCTCTACAGTAAAAACAAACACAATTATTTTCTGGATTGTTTTTTTTTATTGTCTGTTTAAGCGTTTTTCTCAAATTTTAAACTGTTTTGTATGCTGATAAATAAAAACTTCCGAATATATTATTCTTTCTTCTCATGAGTGTAAAACAGCGTCGGAATAGTAATTCCCGCTAAAAGTTTTTACTCTCGTTTCTCTTTTAAGTGTATGTTTTTGGACACCAACACCACCTGACTCAATTTTAGACTTTTTAAGCGTTACAGTTTAGGACAACGCATAATGCTTGTTCTTTGCCACTCAATTGTCTAAAAACAATGCCAGTCACGCCCAGCTTCCAAAGTGACCATTACATATAAATTGATCCGTTTACGTCTGCTATAGGCCGCCTTTACACACAAGCTCAACTTCAAGGGGATCTTTATATTTTTCTCAACACTTTACCTTAAACAAGATAAAAACACAAAACTGACAGTGAATTCTAATTACGATCGTCTTCTTCCTTTTAACGTGTGACGATGAGATATTTATTGTTATTGACTTACCTATCTCAACAAGGCGGCTTCACTGTTTTAAAGGAATACTAATGCTTCATTAATTTAAAAAGAAGTGTATTGATCAAAGATAAGGTCTCGCCGTATCTTTCAATACATCAGTATTCCGAGAAAGGAAGACGACGAGTTGCAACCCTTGTATTCTCCACAAATTTCAGAATATTGATAATAAATAAACGTTTAGACCGGAATTGATTCTTTTCGTCGATATCGTCACAATATAACTTGCACCTGTTTGAGCCAGAATAGGTTTTTATTTCCGGAGGGATCGCTTAGGGGAGTGTTGTAGTAGGGTAATTTTGACGAATGTGTAATTTCGTGTCTTCTGAGAGTCTGATACCTTGTCAGTTGAGGATTTATTAGTTAAAGATTCTCCAAACTACAGAAACACAGGTTTGGAATTTTAAATGTCATTAAGATTATAAAGTCTACATACATTTATAAAGTATACATGTTTTATTTAATTGGTTAGTGTACGTTAATAGTCAATAGAACAACAATAAAATTTTTATTGTTACAAAGTTTAACAAGGACAATAAAATTTATGAAATTTACTAGATTTTTCTATTATAAAAAAGTGAGATAAGTAAGAATTTATTTGAAAATAATTCGTCATTTGTCATCAATTGAGAGTTGACATAAATATTAAGGGGCCTAGTAATTTTAAATTTTACAGTGGAAGTTTATTTTTGAGTTTTGAGATTAAAATTAGAAAAAACAGAAGCTTTCAAATTTTACAATGTTCAAATATTGATATTTAAGATTTTTTAAACAGAACAACCTGTACTTTATTACTGTATCTTACCACATATATTTTTTGTCTTCATTCTTCCAAGATGTCGATGTATCTCTTGAAAAAGTAAAAAATACTAGTAACTTATCAACTTTAATTATAGAAACTACTTAATAAAAAAGATACAGAACAAAAAATAGAATAAGATGCGCTAATTAAATACAGCGTGTTTTATTAAAAATATAATATATCAATATATGAAAACTATAATAATTAAAAAAATTTGATAGACACTCTGCATAGGAAGATCCAATTTTGTTTATCTTCGCGTAGTTTTCAAGAGACCGTTGAAAGGCTACTTTCCAATCTTATTTTTTTTATCTGACAGGATTTTAATTTTTTATCCTATATATTTTCCTAAACCATCTATATTTATTTCGTATAGACGTGGTTTTGACAAGCAGTGAAAGCTTCTTTAATTAAACGAAATATTTCTTTAAAAACATTAGCTTCCAACAAATATAAAACACCAATTTCCAAAAAATAGGGTCTTAAAAATGTATTATTTTTAAATTTGTTACGCCCTCGACAACAGTCAATTTTTTAAAGTATAGTAATATTGAAAAACGGGGACAGAGTGTTTAATGCAGATGCTGGTCCTGTTCCCTACTCTCTCTCAACACACAACAATTTGAGAAATTCATTTGAAAATTGCGCATTTTAGTCTTGCTAACATAAATTTTGTTTTGGCAAATGACATATCCTCTGAGAAAATAGGGGGCGGGTGGGTGGGGCTAGTACTCGGTAAGATAAGACTGATTTTGACAAATGAAATTCCCTCTAAGAAAGTAAAGGTTGGGTGGGGAGGGCTAGTACTTGCTAAGATAAGACTTATCTTGGCAAATGACATATCCTCTGAGAGAATAAGGGGTGGGTGGGCGGTCTTTGTGCTTATATTAGATAAAACTGATTTTGGTCCTATTAATCTTGTAAAAATATGTGAAATTTAAAGGTGTTAAATTGCAAATTTCCATAGGAAGTTAAATTCCTAAATCTACCCGAAATGTGCAAAACATGATGAGTTTTTACTTCTGATTTATCATTGCATTCATATTTTTTAGATTTGCTTAAACAGGTGGCTCCAAAAAATTAATGAATGCGTGAATTTATTTTCTTGATTAATTCAATAAAATTTCCATTTTCCTAAAAAATTTTGAGAATTCAATACTGTTATTTTTTAATTTCCATTTTACACTAAATAAAATAAGTAAGTGAAATGGAGAAAAAAGATGGGGTAATTTAAGATTTTTTCTAGGTTTATGAGTAAGCAGTAGCCCCGCCCACCCACCCCTTCTTCGTTCCAGTGACTACTCTTAACATTGTTCAGTCCTAGCTTAGTAAGTTTTAGCCCCGCCCACCCAGCTTTTTTTTTCTTAGAAGATATATTATCATTAACCAAAATTAACGATTTTATCTCTCTTCAATTGAGATCCACCTTTCATCGGACTACACAAAATGAATCTCGAAATGGAGGCAGGGTGGGTGGGCGGGGTGAATTATATCTTCTAACACGAAACGCGTACTTTTATTTATCTCTCCACAAAATATTGTAACACAGATTTTAAAAATAACCCTACTGTAATATTTTTTTTGAACGCTTCAATTACTAAAAAAAAAATTAAAAATGGAAAATGTGGCAAAGTGGCATCGGAACTTAAAATAAACTGCAGTTGTAAAACCTAAAATGAAGTTGATCAAAATATGTAAAAATATATAGGTATTTCACTAAAAAAAAAACTAAGTTGTGCGTTACGCCTTAAAAGTAGAACACTCCTGATAGTTAAAAATAATTTTGGAGTATACCCCCAAAGGACCGTACAACTTTGGTCTTTTGGACTTGTTTTTCTACTTCTAACAATTAAAAAAGGCACGCTTAGTAACTCACCCTGTACATATTACTTTTCAGAGTACGCAAGTTTCCTATATGTTCGACTAATAGACAGGAATTTAACGAATGTAACGGGTGATCAAAAAATTTTCAGATTACTTACAACTGACCACGAGAATATTTGTCATGTCTTTGATTAAATTTCAGATGTATTTGCAATTTAATCATTTAATTGCATAACCTCATTTGTATTTCAAAAATTTGAATTTTTGACATTTGCAGTTTATCAAAGGCATGACAAATATGTATTTCCATGCTCTACGCTATTCTGAAAACTTTTTGATCACCGGTTATGAAACAAAGTAAAAATGATAACAGTAACTTATAACCTTAGATTCATGCAACATATAGGTTCATATTATATTCATAGCGATCTAAAATATATCTTGACAAGTGACAAACAACTTAAGGCGATTCCCTGCGTTTTTCACTTCATTACATTTTTAGAATGTAATAATTCCGTTATTAGCGGAACTTATTGCTATGAAACTTAAATATAAATTGTCCACAAGTAGCTTTATAGGTGTTTTTTAAAACAGTTTGCCATCATTATAGTTTTTAAATTTTTGGTGAAAATTTTGGTCACGTATTTTTAAAATTCAATATCTCAATTAATTATTTATGGAAACTTCGAAACGCCGTTTTCACCACTGTTTTCAGCTGAGAAAGCTCTATCATTACGTGGAAAACATTGTCGTTATTTTGTTGGAAATGAGATGCAGTAAAAGCAATTACTTTTTCGTATAACTTATTTCCGACAAAAAAATCGTCAATGTTACCCGGGTAGTGTATAAAGTTCTGTAAACTGAAAACAGTGGTGAAAACTGCATTACGAAGTTTTCCTCAATAATGAAGATATTGATTTTTAAATATACGTGATGAAAATTGGAGAAATACGTATGTTTCACTTGTCAGTCCTTTCGAACGATGAGCGAGATCTACCGAAGTATGCCGAAGATCCGAATCAGTTGCCGAAGGTTTACGAAGGTTCTTTACTGAACATCGTCGATTTCTTCATGTTATGTGAATACTTTTTGTTGCGATTCTCGGCATGGGTAAAACTTAACAATTTATTTCTCAATAACTTGATTTTACACGGCTGATTATATAGCGATTATGTACAGAATAACTCCGACTCGACTGGAATGGATTTGACTAGACTCTACTTCTCCCATTGTCCGAACTTCACTTATTGGTTGAGATTGACTCGTCCCCGAAAGTGGCGTCTATTTAAACCCATATATAAACTTCTAGATCTTTTGCGATCGAAGTCTTTCGGGAATACTCATCGCGACTTCCGCTTCCAGGCTTTTCTTTAGCGGACGCCGCTCGGCCGCCGTCACCGACGATGAGTCACCCATGCATACTAGAAGGCTCTCGGCGGCCCATAGACGTCGTACCGGGGTGGCTTAGCGGAAAATAACAAAATTGAAACTTTTGGAAGTACTTTGTCATCAGCACGATGAAAAATTTAGGATGATGTCGCATTATATAGTACCCAAAAAGAAAATATAGCAGAGTTATAAAAAAAGTTGAAAAAGATATCAATCAAAAGATTTTTTATTATTTTTTCTGAAATTTGGAATAATTAATTAAGTTAAAAATTATACAAAAAGGTATATTTTTGGCAGTACACATGTATTAAGAATGTATAGTTAATTAAAAAACACATTCGGTTTCACTATTAAAAAAATGTTACGGTTATTTAGAATGAAGTAAATCCAGCTACTTCCTAAAACATTATTTTGCGATTTTTGTTAAAACGTCTTTAACTTAGAAAAGATATGTGTGGATTGTTAAAGTAGGTACAGGTGTGCGCATATTTTGACGTGGGCTTCCCATGATAAAATTTTGTGATTTATCTGTCCATGTCGATTATTACAAGTCAGATAATCTCCGAAACTACTAGACCGATCGTCGTCAAATTCGACAAGTAATTTAAGAATATCGTGTAAATGGTAAAACGCTGGCCAAAATTTGAATAATCATCCCCACCAACAATTAAATAACGCAAACTCAATTTTTTCATGGTAACGCTTAGTTACATTTTAAAACATAACAAACAATTGTACTTGTGATTTATAAATCTGCCTTTATTTTCATCACAATGACTTACGCGCATAACGAATTCGTGGTGGATGGGTGAACGTCGCCACTCCTTCGCGAACTTGAACTCGCGTAAGTTCGAATCCCATTGTCGTCGAAAATTTTTTTCTGACACACTGAATTTGTACTTTAAGACTATTTTTTTCGAATAACTAGAATATTATTGTCGAATAAATAAATTAAGGTGCCACAATTTAAAATTTTTGAAGCATCTTATCAACCAAATTCGTATTGTTACCTTGATCGGTGAATTTAAAATCGGCGTGGGTTAAACTCAACAATTTATCTCTTAGTAACTCAAATTCACACGACTAATTACAGAGCGATTATGTACAAAATAATTCTGGCGCAACTTCACTTGGTTTTCTCGACACTCGTTGGACTCGACTTGTTAACTGAATTCAGCTCTCATCTGGAATTTCTATTATTCCATTTTTCGAATTTTCATTTCTTAAATTTCCTCAAATTTCGATTATTCCATTTCTCAGTTTTTAATTTTTCAAACATCAAAATTTCAATCACTTAATTTTTGATTTTTCGAAATCTCCGTCTCACACATTTTCTGTTTTTAATTTTTAGAATTTTCAATTCCTCAATTTTTCAAATTGTCATTTTTGAAGTTTTTAATTTTTTTTATTCATTTTTTGAATTTTGCAATCCTTCCTTTTTCTAGTTTTTTTTGATTTTCCAGTTTTCCGATTTTTTCACTTTTCGATTTTTCAATTATTCACCCAGATTTTTTTATTTTGTTTAATTTAAATCTTTCAATTTTTGGATTTTTGGTCAATGGATTTTTCGACTTTTTAATTATTCGATTTTGGAATTTTTCAGGCTTCAGATATCTTTTTTTAATTTTCAATTGTTTCATTTAGTATTTCATTTTTCAATTTATCCCTATTTCACAATTTTTAATTTTTAGAATTTTCAATTCTTCAATTTTTAAATTTCAGTTTCTCAATTTTTCAATCTTTCATTTCTTCAATTTTTCATTTTTGAAATTTTTCGAATTTTCTATTTTTGTTTTTTTTAGTACATTTTTCTGCTTTTTAATTCAGTTTTTGAATGTTTCAATCCTTTTTTCCAATTTTTTCATTTTCTAGTTTTCAGATTTTTTACTTGTCGATTTTTCATTTATTCCAATTTTCAATTTTTTTATTTTTTCAATTTTCTTCGATTTGACCACTTTACAATTTTTCGATTTCTCAATTTTTGATTTTTCAGCTATTCCTTTTTTCGCTTTTAGATTTTTCCGGTTTTCGCATTATCGAAATTTTAATTTTTAAAATTTTAGATTTTAAATTTCCATATTTTTGGTTTCTTAAATTTTCGATTGGATTACACTAACTGCTACCGACGGTGGTTACCATTTAAACAGCACGCGGTCCTTCTCGCTTCCAGGCTCTTCTACGGCCGAGAGAGTCATCGGCGACGTACATACGAAAACCCATAGGCGTCGTACCGGGGCGGCGTATGGGTTTATTTCGTAACAGTATTTATTATTACACCATCGAACAATACGTATCATATTCGATCTAAAAAATGAAGTTGGTGTCGCACGTGATAACCTAAAGCTCAACTAATTTTATACCATCTTTAGTGTTATTTTTTTGTTTCAAATTTCAGACTTTTCAAATACCTAATTGAAATATTATAATGAAACAAGCTACACATCAGATACTGCACCATTGAAAAAATACTGTTTCTAATGCACTGAAAAAACTGAAAACAGTTTGTCGTTTTAGAAAAAACTGAAAGCCATATATGATAATAGTAACTGACCGTTTTAAATTTCAACTACCGTCATTTCAGTTAGTTGAGATATTACAGTAGAACAAGCAATCTGAAACACCCGGTATTGTAGACGCTGTAAATTTTTGAAAAATCTTACAAACGAGCTATACCTAATTAAAATATTAAATTATTTAAATTTACAAAAGATCTTTTCTGTGAAAACTTTATCTCGTAACGTCATCTCAAAATACTGCTAAATAAATCTTGCTTGAAATACACAAGATAACGTGCTCCAATACATACCGTTCAATAATTTCGCCATATTTCTAAATCTACGTATGGGTTGGCCTAAAAAGCTAAATTTGGACCATAAATTTCGTAGTTGATCCCAGAGGCTAAACACGGAAATTTGGCAGGATCCTTATATTAATCAATACGTTATATATTTCCAAAAACTACTGAATAACTCTTGACCAAATTATATAAAACATTGCTTTTACTTCCCGAGCATGCTAAGAAAGTATTGTAATAGGATGCCTCCGACGAATCGCAACTTTCATGTTTTGTCGACGTTTCATGACCCCTGGAGTACGAAAAAGTAGGAGTCGCTTTTCCGTCTGTCTGTCTGTGTCAATTGTTATCAAATTGCAGGTGTGTGTGAGTAATATCGTCATCTCCAAAATTTTCAATAGCAAAGTTTTTACCCTAGACATCCACTAACACTTAAAAATAGGACAAACTGACAGAGAAAAAAGGATAACACACATTTCAGTGTGCAATATGTCAGCGCATATTTTGTTTGAAAGCGAGAACACGGAAAAAAAACAAAACCGTTTGGTTTACAGGAGCCTTAAATACCTCTCGAGATTTTTTGTAGCGCGGAAACTAATGAGAATAGCGAGCACATGCCCCGGTTTCACAACAATGGTATTGTCTTTGAAGATGCTGATCCACTGAGTGCAGTGTTGATTGAAATTGTGGAATTTGCCTTGAATCATCTCCCAGCAATAAAGTCTCCACTGGCAGTGCTCATATAAAAGGCATTTAATCCTTTATCACGCGTTAAAATCTTGAGAATCATTCAATCCGCATCAATAATACCGGAGTGAATTTTATAACCGGCTCGTCCCAGCAACGGGTTACTAATTTTTCGTGTTCGAACTCCACAAAGCGGTTCTCAGTGGGACGCCAGAAGAACTAATTCTATTGCCGATCCATCAAGTGTCTATATTCAAATCTCTCACAAACCCAATCAGTTTTAGCAATCAGCTGGTTATTATTAATCACTTTCAATTTAAAGATGTTGACTTCCACGGGAAACTATTTAAAAATAACAATGATATCATAATAAACACTTTTCGATGCGGTAATTGAGTTTTGGGATCGTAATTGATGAAATAATGGACGCTTAATAAGGACAATGTAGACGTTAAGGCGCTCGATAAAATTAATTTGGTGATGATGCGATGCGGGACCGTACAGGCGAAACAATCTCCAAGATAAATAAACCAATCTCGAAATTTGGCCAGTCATGTGGAAGAGGATTTCTAGTGTCATTGACTAACTACCGAAAAAACAAAAATCTGAGAGAAGAAAGTGTGAAAATCTGTTTTACTGGATTACTATCGCTTTTCGCATTATTAATTTTATGGCCTGCAGCTAGAGTTTTAAATTTAAACTTAAAAAATTAAACATGAATCGTGATAGCTTTTATTTCATCACTTCAGACGATTTTTACCAAATTAAGCTCATTCAACTCATTCATTTTCCATTTAAATTTCATTACATCAATCAGTGTAACTCTTAAATCAATAATAGCTGTTAAGACAAACAGTGTTTCATAGAACGAGGTCGTAGTTTAAATCCGAGCAAAGAAGGACCAAGGATTTAAAAGACCGAGTGCTTTAAACTATCAAACACGTGTTGTCTTTAAAATAACGCTTTGAAATGTTATTTGTTGATCTTCGATCCCTTGGTACAGGAGAACAACTATAACGTTTTTTGCTCCTATAACTCCGCAAATACAATATTACAACAATTGTGGACGCGTTTCGCCAACCAGGTTAGTATTGTAGAACCTATTTTGAATATATGTATGTCAAATATTTTTCGCTGAATCCTTACACTTATTGTTAAATATTTATTAAAAATGGTTAACTTAATGGTCCTAGCACCACATTTTGAAAACACTCGGTTCCAAATTCACATTTTTAAAATATCGTAAAAATTTCCATCTTCATTTTGACGATTCTGGAAAAATCGAACGAATTTTCTACGAAGTGAAGTCTAAATTAACCTCTGGCAATCGAATTCAACAAAATCATCTGTTTTGGTAATTTTTCGGAGAGGGAAGATTATCACAATATTCGGTTTGAAAATAAAATTATTTAAAAATAGTAGAAATGTTCGAGGAATTGGATCCGAAATTAGTTTCTAGAGGCTGAAGTCTATAGCAAAATCTCTTCAGCTAATTTTCAAAGGTGACCGAAAAAAGATGAAAATTCCTTAAATATCGAAAAATTGAGTTTTCGAAAAAGTTGCCTAAAAATCGCTGGACAAGTCTGGGCTATAGATCTCGATGTGCTGCTTCGAAACATAAGTATAGCGTGTTTATGGTCTCAGAGCAAAGTTTTCGAAATCTTCGGTTTTAAAATAAGGTTTAAAAAAAACAAAAGCTGTCACACATGTTTCATATTGACGATTAACGAAAAATGGTAGGCATTTTCTAAGAAATAAAACCGAAAATACTTTTGGAGACCGTTACCTTAAAAAAAAATGTCTTCAGGTAGTCTAGTTGAAAAAAGTCCAAAAATTTCAAAGTATTGAAAAATTGACTTCTCGGAAAAATTACGTAAAAAAGTCTGTTATATTACATCTCGACGATGTTTATGATCTCGGAGCAATATTGTCGAAATATTCCGTTTGAAAATCAAATTTTTTAAAGACTATCGTATTCAGATGGAAAAATGGCAGAAATTTTCGAAAAACAAAGTCTAGAGTGGCTTCTAAAACCCACAATTAAAAAAAAATTCTTCAAGTAATTTTTGAAGGTGGTCGAATAAAGTCAGAAGATTTCGTAAGATTAAAAAATTGGGATTTTAAAAAAGTTGTCTAAAAATCCACAGACAAATTTGGGACATATAATTTTTTTTAAAATCCCAAAAATTGGCGATTCTGGAAGAGTGGTAGAAATTTTAGAAAAAAAATTAAGCCGAAAATAGCTTCTGGAGGCTTAAATTTACAAACAAATCTCTTCAAGTAATTTTCGAAGCTGGTCGAAAAAAGGGAAAATTTTTTTACGTATTAAAAAACTACGTTTTCGGAGAAGTTGTCTAAAAATCCTCAAATAATGTCTGCAACATACATCTTGACATGATATTTTAAAAAAATAGCGTGTTTATGGTTTCGGAATAGGATTTTTCAAATATTCATTTTTAAAATTTAATTTTGTTCAAAATCCCAAAAATTCGGGTATTTCGTATTGGTGATTCTGTAAAAATGGTAGGAATTTTCGAAGGAATCAAATCTAAAATAGCTACTGAAAGCCAAAATCTTAAAAAAAATCCTGTTCAGATTTTTTCAAAGGTGGTCGAAAAAAGATCAAAAATTTCGTAATAGCACTGAAAATTTGAGTTTCTACAAAAGTTGTAGATATAAAAATCCCCAAACAAGTCTGGAATATACATCTAGACCTGCTAATTCGAAGAAAATAGCGTGGTCTTGCGAGAAAATTTTCCAAATAATGATATTTGAAATCAAATATTTTCAAAATCCTCAAAATTGTCGTATTTTGTTTTGGCGATTTTGTAGAAATCACAGGAATTAAAAAAAAATGAAGCCTAAAATAGTTTCTAAAGGACAAAATCTCTAAAAAAATCTTTTGAGATATTTTTCAAAGGGGGGCGAAAAAGGTCAAATATTTCCCAATAAAAGAGTAAATTTTCAGAAAAATTGTCTTAAAATCCCCAAACAATTCTGGAATATACATCTCGACAAGTTAATTCGAAAAAAATAGCGTATTTGTGATATTATGCCAAGACTCTTCCAATTTTCAAATCTAAAATTAAGTTTTTTCAAAATCCCAAAAATTCGCATTTTTCGTATTACCAATCCTGGGAAAATGGTGGGAATTTTTAAAGAAATGAAGCCTCAAACAGCTCCTGAAAGCCAAAATCTCTAAAAAAAACCCATTCATACATAAATCAAAGATAGGCGAAACAAAATCAAAAATTTTGTTATCGTACTGAAAAAAAGTTTGTCGAAAAATCTTCAAACAAGTCTGGGATATACACCTCGACAAGGTAAATTGAAAAAAATAGCGCATTTATGTCACGGTAGGATTTTCCAAATATCCGATTTGAAAATCAAATTTTTCCAAAATTCCAAAAATTGTCGTATGTCACATTGGCAATTCTGGGAAAATGGTAGAATTTTTCACAGAAATGAAGTCTAAAATAGTTTCTGAAGGCCTAAATCTCTAAAAAAATCTTTTTCAAATATTTTCAAAAGTGATCAAAAAAAAGGAAAAAATTTGAAAAAAAATGTATTGAAACAATATTCTGAAAAATTGACTAAAAATTGTCCTCTGGAATATACATCTCGACGTGCTGCTTCGAAAAATAAAGTGTGATTGATGATCTAGAAATTTCGAATTATTTGGCTTTAAAATGAGATTTAAAAAAAAAGTCCTAAAAATGATCAAAAATATATAGGAATTTTCGAAGAAAGTCGGAATAGCTTCTTGGGTCCGAAATCTACAAAAAAAATCTCTTCAAGTAATTTTCAAATGTGGCCGACAGAAGGTCGACAATTTCAATCATAAGTACTGAAAAATTAAATTTTTGGAAAAGTTGCCTAAAATCCCCACACAAGTCTGGGATTAACATTTCGGCGTGCTGATTCGAAAAATATACCGCACCTTTTTATGGTCTCGAGTCAAGATTTTCGAAATACTCGGTTTATAAAAACAATTTTTTTAAATCCCAAAAATTATCATATTTCGAATTAGTGATTTTGAAAAAATGGTAGAAATTTCAGAAGAAATGAAGCCGTAAATGGTTTCTGAAGACCAAAGTCGATAAAAAAATCTCTTTAGGTAATATTTAAAGATGATGAGGGAAAAAGGTCGAAAATTTCGTAAGATTGAAAAATCGAGTTTTAGAAATGTACATCACGACGTGCATATGTGTTGACGGTCTGGGAAGAATTTCGTAATATCAGGTGTGAAATTCATTTTTTTTTAAATCCCATGAATTGTAATTGGCGATTCTGGAAAAATCGTAGAAATTTTCGAAGAAATAAAGACGAAAATAGAAAATGGGAACAGAAATCTACAAAAAAAATCTGTTCAAGTAATTTTAGAATGTGAGTGGAAAAGCTCAAAAATTTCGTACTGGTATTAAAAAATTGAATTTTCGGGAAAGTTGCCTAAAAATCGCCAAGTAAGTCTAAGATATACACCTCGACAAGCTACTCATAATTCAAACAAAATAGCGTATTAATGTTGAATCAGGATTTTCCAAATATTCGGTATAAAACTCAAATTTTTCCAAAATTCCAAATATTGTCGTATATCACATTGGCGACTCTGGAAAAATGGTAGAATTTTTCCCAGAAATGAAGCTTGAAATGGTTTCTGAATGCCAAAACCTCCAAAAAAAACTTCTTCAAATGATTTTCAAAGGTGATCGAAAAAAGGTAAAAAATTTCGTAAGTAGGTACTGAAAAATTTAATATTCGGAAAAGTTGACTAAAAATCTACAGGCACCTCTGAAAAATACATCTCTGCTTGGAAAAATAATTAATGATCTCGAAATGTCGTAAGATTCGGTTTTAAAATTAGATTTTTAAAAAATCCTAAAAATTGTCATATTTCGAATTAATAATTCTAAAAAAATGGTAGAAATTTTCGAAAAACTGAAGCCGAAAATGGTTTCTGAAGATCAAAGTCCATAAAAAAATTTCTTGAGATAATATTTGAAAATGATGGTAGAAAAAATTCGAAAATCTCGTAAAATTGAAAAATCGAATTTTCATTAAAGCTGCCTAAGAATCCTCAGATAACTTTGCAATGTACATCTGGACGTGGTGTTTCAAAAAATACGTGTGTCTACGATCTCGAGATATTCGACTTGAAATTCTTTTTTTTTTAACAATCGAAGAGATAAAGCCGAAAATAACTTCTGGGAGCAGAAATCTACAAAAAAATGTCTTCGAGTAATTTTAGAATGTGGGCAAAAAAGCTCAAGAATTTCGTAAAAAATTGAATTTTCGGAAAAGTTACCTAAAAATCCCCAAACAAGTCTGGGATATACACCTCCATAAGCTAATTCGAACAAAATAGCGTATTTATATTTGAGCAGGATTTTACAAATATACAAATATTCGGTAAAAATTGTTGTATCATATTGACGATTCTGGAAAAATAAGGTAGTTGAAATTTTCAGAAATGAAGCCATGTATAACACAATCCTGGTCAGATAATTTTCAAAACGGTCAAAAATTTCGTAAGTACCTAATTGAAAAATCAAGTTTTCGAAAGTAGTACTGCCTAAAAATCGCCGAACAAATCTGGAATAGGTATACATTTCGGTGTGCTAATTCGAAAAATATAGCTTGTTCCAAATACTCGGTTAAAAAAGAATTTCCATAAATCTGATTCAATTCCATAGATATTTTTGAAGCCCACAGAGTAAGAAAATCGTTTTTGAAGTAGATGTTCGTAATTGTTTTAAAAACCCGAAAACCTACTTTTTTGATTGTGTATAATAACAGGATTTTTTAGGTACACTTATTAAGAAAAATCGATGAACATTTGTTGCTAGTATAATTTTTTTGACATTAAACAGTGGGTGCTAGAGGACTTTTTTTCGATGATATGATATTTAAAGACAATAGCGAAAGATACATTGGTCATGAGGTGCATACAGGATATCGTTCGCTATAATAAAATATTCTTCCAAACTTAGTATTAGTTTGTAATAATAAAATAACTTACTATTCATCTTTTGCGCTACACTGCACTGAGCAATCACAAACATCAGTTAATAAGTTATGCGCTGAATATTTGTTATAAAAACAGTTGCTGAGATAATAATATTCATGTATTATCGTTAACGCTATCGATGCACATCGTCCGTTAATTTACTTCCAATATTCAAGTTAAACTTGTTGAACCGTGAACTCTAACTTAAGTTATGCTTGTGGATGTAAAAATTTTGTGTTTATGTATATCTATATTTGAGATTATTCCAACAATTCCAACCCAAAGGTTGCAACTTGACATTTAAATGTGATTCGTGAACTTGTTATTGATTTGCAACTAAGTTTCCCCCAACAGACAATAAATTAATAAAATATGAGGCATTACTTAAAAATGAAGGAAAACTGAACCACATAAAAAATCGAAACAACTCCTATATTACAAACCTATAACTAAGTTAGTTTAAGTGACAAGAAGCTAAACGTCGCTAATTTAGAATCAGTCCACAACACAAAAAGATAAATGTCTTCAAATGTATTATTATACTTAGTGTACAACCTTATTGTTATTTTAAAATGCAGCATCCTTTTATTAGACCATCTGCTTTTCACGACTTCGGTGCAAGAGGGTTCTTAGTATTCAACACCTAAATCGTCGTCAAAGCTACTGAAAATAAACAGAGCGTCTTTATAGTTGCTGCACGTTGACACATTTATAATCAACACTTTGATTTTTCATTTAACGCAACAGATGTAGATGCTCTACATAATACAATGTGCATTAATGAAGAAATTTTAATAACGGTAGGTTGCTCTGCCAGGTTAATATTAGAGAACTTGTACATCGTCGAATTCATGTGGGGAACGTTTCATTAGACGTATTGTGAGTTATTACTGAAAACCGTTATAGCTACTAATGATGCTAACATTACATGCATTCTAATTAAATTCGGCCGTTGGGTTTTTTTGTTCGGTTTTTTGCGATTCGATGGTGGGTTTACTTAACCCACGTTACTTGCGCCACACGGGTACATTTTTCTGAAGAATCTCTTCCTCGATATGCTTTACTCTAATAGATTAGCTAAGCCCTAGAATAATAACGGAGATCGGAATCGTGACCAATTTAAAACTTCCACCTATACAATAAATAATAAAGCAGCAGTACTTTGCGAGTGAGTAACGATAACATTATCAGCAACTGCTTCCTAGAGAAACTATATCTTCATTTTTCTAAACTACAACTACGAACTAATTACGATAGATCGGTAGTCGGAATAGTTCATTCTAAACTAGTAAAAATCGCCGGAGAGGTGCTACAAATAATTGATTGGTTCTGCTTTAGTGAAACTAAATCTTCCTCAGGAAAACTTAAATTAGCGACGACAATCCGCTGCGAGCTTACGTAAACTTAATCAAATCTATTGTTACCTAAGAACAATGGCAATTTGTGCTTGTGCTCGGGTCGCAAACGCCCGTTTCAAATATTCCCGTTTACTTTTAAGAGGATGAAAATAAAAATCCGATATAACTCTAATGTTTATCACAAAAATGTCAATTATCGCGATTCGTCAACCATAAACGAATTTAATTCAGGACCGGTACTCGTGAAAAAGAACAAGAAAGAATTCAACCTTTGTGTATTTCTGTATTATGGCAAAGGCATGATTAATAAAAAATTTGTTTGATATTTGCTCAACCAAACTGAATGTTTTCGCCGATACGATCTTTTTCGAAGAGCAACGGTTTTATTAAATCCCAATTATGATAATAACACATTAGTTTGGCCGTTTGCAAAGCCCATCTGTTCCAGTTGATATTAAGTCTTAACTTGCAACATGGTTGTCCATCATTAATTCATTTTAAAAACAAACTGCCTGAAGAACAGACTCTACAGGTAGTACGGGCCGACTGAAGGTTTGGTAGCTGTCGTGGTTTACGTATTTGTAAATTTTGCTAAAACTTCTTTCCTCAGCCCCCGTCTGTCTAACGACCCCATATATAACATGTTATTACATGCCATACACGTTCAGATTCACCTGCATTGTTATCATACTGTTTAATAATCTTTGAAGAGTGCGCGTACACCCATGATCGAAAAGAATATTTCAGTTGAAAAACTAACTTCGTCGAAGCACTGAACCTTGAAATGGAAAAGCCGATGAACTATCGAACTAGAACCTAGCCATCAAATTATTTACAACCCCCATTTTGGCCATAACTAGCTAAACAGCCGCGGCTCAGTGCTTTTGTTGCCCCCTTAAAATGTTTATTTCTTTACGATGGGGTGGACGAGCCCTTACGTTGTTAATTGCAGGTAAGAAATTTCGCAAACATTGGCCATAAAATAATTCAGATGTCAGAGAACCCATGCCGCCGCCGCATCTGCGAAATAAAAACGGACCCATCTGATTAGAAACACTTCCTGTGACAAAAATTAAAAGGTCGTTAGCCTTCACAGGAAAAAGGGAACAAAAATGCAGAAGTCATCCTAGCGTGTTAGTGAAGTGAATCCGATTGAAAACAGTAAAATTGGTTTGCAGAAGCTGAGCGGCAATAGAAGAAACGTCCAATTTTACACGCTTACAGAATCGTTCTTTTTCTCTCTTACTGGAAGGTGTCCGACGGTCCATCGCACTGTCCGAAAGAACTAAGCAGATTGCAGTTGGTTACGCTAGATTGTTCCTCATAAATCCTCTTATTCAATTGCATTATCTATTTATGTTGTGCAGTTTACACTGAGACGGTTTGTCAGATGTCTGGTGCGACTAACAGACATAAGTCGGGCGAAATCCTCAGAGTTGTATTGAAGCTAGAATTGTTGCTGTCTTTATAGTTTTTTTTTTATTTTAGATATGTGGGATTACTTATTTAAACAGAAAAAGAGAAGTACAAGGAATACTTACATGATTGTGTCAGACGATTTTTTTGTGCCCTGGCAAACAGTATAGAGTTCAAAAGTGAATAATAATATGATGATGAATTTGGAATCGAATGCATATGAATGCATTTGGTTTACATGTGTAATGATTTGATCTCCACACACAGCTGTTCCAGCAGATCGATCATTTAGAATTTCACATTTCCTGTATACTATTAAAAAATTGAAAAATATATTTATACAGCTTTATTTTTACTTATTCTACATATTTAAATCCGTTGTTATATCAATCAAAAAATACTTAACGAAACATATCGAAATTTTTTGACCATCGTAGTTCACAGTTGTCTCTAAGTCATCTGTTAGTAAGCAAGGGTTTTGACGACATATTTTTTTCTTGGCGGTAATGTATTAAATTTAATAAATTATTTTATCTTGGAGCTCAAAATTGGCAGTAATTTCAGTTCGTGTTTTATTTTATTTCTAACTAGGTAAATATTAGAGTAATTGCTGCTAGAGAAGTTTTAAATTATTATTTTTCAACAGTTCTACATAGAGCTTCATAATTAGTAAATGCGGATCAATATCCAGCTACTTGTAGAACTAAAAGAAACTACAGAAAAGGTCAGTTTTTAATATATTTTATAACGAATACTTCAAGTTTACATTGAACGTGGATAGTTCGAAGAGAATTGCGTTAGCAGTTTCGTAAAAAAATGTTTCCTGTAACTTTTTGTGAAAAACTTTATAGCGCTTTTCAGTAAAAGGACTTACTCTATGAAAACGAGTTGATGGAAGACGCTTTTACTTAGTTCAAGGAGTAGTTACGACGACATTTCTCCAAGAACCAAGTAAACTGCAATTTGGAAAGTATATCACTCTAAAGTTGTTTGAATGAGCTATTTCGCAAAATATAAACACGTTCAGTTGCAATATGTTTCAAGCATTTTTCGTTGAGTTTATTTTTCAAACAACTATTTTTATAAAGTTGGCTCAAACGATTAGTTTTAATTTAAAACGAATTTTTAAACATTCATAATCACGTTATGATGTTTTATGTAACTATGCAGGTGTTTCTTATGGCAAACATCAAAAATTAATTTTATGGTAGAGGTAATTCTAGGGGAGAACACTGCGGTCTATTAAATAACGCTATTGGAATCAAATTTCCACAACACTGTTATTATATTGAAAATTTAAAATTTGTCACTACTTATTTCCATTTTCTACAACAACTTCATTCTCAGACTGTTTATTAAATTTAACGATCCCTAGTGAAGCGAAGCCTAAACTATAGATCTGTAAAAAAAGAGCATTTCGTGTTCTAGGAATGTTTATATCGGATGGTTTTTTTAAATTTCTGCTCTAGTTAGCCATGACCTTTCGTCAGCCGTTTTAATTAGACTATTGACAAATGCGTCATGGCTAACTAGAGCAGAAATTTAGAAAATCATATGCTATTAGACGACCATTATCTGGGTATTTACGAACCCAGAATCTGAGTTCCACGAAAATGGGCTTCCAATGTACAATCGCACGCAAAAGTATTGTCGGTACCCAGCAGCAAGAGGTATTAGTCTTCTCCGCCTCCTCATCACGGGGTTCCAAAATCCCATAAACGCTTACGTGTAAAATATTGTTATACGATTTTGATTTTCTTTCCAAAAATCTGGGAGCCTAGGGATTTATAAACCATAAGTGCAGGAGTATGTTATTTTAAAAAATTTAAAGAACATTTATTCGGCAAAATTTTGTGATGTCATTTATTTTTTTGAGAAACACAATTTTTGGGGAAACACAAATTTAAACCTTAAAACGTTTTCAAGATTTCAAAGTATTCGGCTTTGCAGTTTCGGAGTCAATTTACAAAATGTTGTTATACAATTTTTTTCCCAAAAATCCGAATGTCTAGTGCACAACTGCAGTTATAAATTAAATAATAAACCAGTGGAGCATTTCCGTGTTTTCTCAAGGTTTCATGACCCAAAGACTACAAAAAAATTGGTGTTCCGTTTCTGGATGTCTGTCGTCTGTCTTTCGTCGGTATTGTTTTTTATTAAATAGGTAATCTCTGAAACTAACAGACTGCTGTCAAATTTTATGTGTGTTGGGAATATCGCCTAGCTCATGGAACAAAATTTGTCCAATCATCCCCACCAGCAAGGTGATGACATCATCTCAAAATAGTGCTTAGTATTTTTTAAAAATTGTATATGCTCCTGCACTTGTCGTTAATGAATCCGTCTTGATTTTTACCCTAGGCATCCACACTTTTTGAAATGAAAATTGTACATCAACGTAACAACAATTTACTATTTAACTTTTAAATTGCAAAACCGAGTGCTCTGAAATATTCCAAACGTTTTAAGGTTACTATAAGCATGGTAAATCATTAATCAAAATTTATCCATTTACTCTATCCCATTTTAAAATGTGGAAAATATGAGTTTGTATTTTTAGTTTGTCAGTGCATTCATATTTTTTAGAACTGCTTATACAAGATGACTCAAAAAATTAATATATTTTTTATTTATTGATCAAATCACCGTATCTTCCCTAAATTTTGGGAACATAGTATTGTTATTACTGTTATTAGTATGCACATTGCACTGAGCCTGAAATTGATATACGTGTCTTCACTAAAATGTTGATGACGTCATCACAAAATTTTGTAATGCAAAATCTCTCATACGCTTCCTTACCTTTATCTTTATTTTAACTTAAAGAAGTTATTATAATAAAAAATCAAATTTTGTAATTTTTCGAAATAAATGTATATGTTATATTGCAATTTAAGGCGAGGGAAATTCTGTCTCACTGAAATTAGATCGATTTTTTTTATGAATCTGTTCAACTTCTTTAGGCAAACAAGTATGATGTTACAGTGTACAGTGTGTTCAAATTTAATGCGAATAATGTCAGATACGTGGAAAACGATCAATATGTAAGAAATTATATTAATATGAAGACAATGAAGGAGAATATGAAAGTTACAAAATAGCATAAAAATACAATTAAATAACTGGGAACATGTTCCATTATTTGGAGAGACACTAACGTTGTGTCATTTTCTAATTATCCGTATTCGTCAGTGTTTCCGATTGTTCATTGAATCAAATTGATCTTTTAATAAAAAAATGCTACTACCTCTAATAAAAATAAAAAAAGATTCATTTTTATTAAAAAAAATCACCTCGGTGTATGGTTTAAAATATTATCTCAAAAAGTTCTCGTTTCAAGTTCAAAACTTACTGTAATCAAAATCAAGCCAGAAAATTTTAGTTTTTGTCCACTTTATTCTACCTAAGCATATATGGGATTATAGAAACCCACAGAAAGGAGGTGGATCAGCCTAATATCCCTCGCTGTTAGGTACTCTGCATAATTTGCATCCATTTTGCGAACAGGGCATAAAACTTGGTATTTATATCTAACTAAGCGTTGGTCGTGTCTAGTACATATTTAAATATCAGAATAATTATTATTCATGTTACTAAGTATAACTTTTTGGTAATAATAAGATAATCAAAGTCACATGGGTCGCTTCCTTTTTAAACATAGTTCGTCAGAAATAAGTAAATATAATATTCAATTAATTTCTTTTTACAATTTTTGCTTTCCAAGCGAAGGAAGTTTTGTAATCGAGTCCATCGGGTCACTCGTTACTTTCCTGTTTTTTCGACGTTTCATGACCCCTGGTGTATAAAAAAAAGAGCTCCGCCGTTTCCGTCTGTCTGAGTCCGTCAAGAATTTGATCACGTTACCTCAAAAGATTCTATTCACGTTGAACGGGTAAATAAAATCGGCGTGGGTAAAACTCAACAATTTTATTTCTTAATAAATCGGATTTACACGACTAATTACAGAGCAATTATGTACAAAATAATTCCGGTGCAACATGACTACTCTCGTGGACTCGATTGACTGAATTCAGCTCCCGTTGTCTGGACTACACTAACTGCTCCCGACGGTGATTTCCATTTAAACAGCACGCGAAACGCCTACGTCACCGCTTCTAGACTTCTCGGGAGCACCCATTCCCGACTTCCGCTTCCAGGCTTTTCTTTAGCGAACACCGTCCGGCCGCGTCATCGACGATGAGTCATCAACGCCGTACATTTGGAACCCATAGACGTCGTACCGGAGCGGTATATGGGTTTCTTTCGTAACAATATGTTATACAATAGTATACTCCGATACTTATGATATACGATTATACGAATATTACGAATCCGCTTTGAGTGACATGAGACAATGCCTCAGCAATGAATTTGTGCTGTATTATTTTTATCATTTCTGACCGATACATTTCTGGCCAATAAAATGTTTTTTTCCAACATTTTAAAAATAAATGTGAAAAATTATTGTTTTTCTTATCTTGGTGGGTTATTCGCTGTTCCCATAATTACCGTGCGATTCAACACACCACATACAGGCAGACTCAAAATTTGCCTCTGTAGTGTATGCAAAACTGATGCTGTTTAATATGTTGGCTGTCCGTAATGCACCCAATGTAAGTGTTGAAAAAAAATAAAACTGAGGCTAGTCTCATTTTCAAGAATGATAGAATTTTTAGTTTTAAATTTGTTGTGGAAATACCGTAAGCAAATTTACTACAGACGTATAGTACAAACATTAATAAAGAGTCATTCAATTTCTTCGACAATAAATTCTCAGTAAGTATAATTTTTGCTTTTACTGTGACGTTTAAACTAACTTTTTGGTATTTATGTGACAAATTTAGAATTAAACGCAGACTTTACAAAGCAGATGTCACCAATTTATCCTTTTTTTAATTACATAAATTTATAGATCCCTGTCAGAGTTTATTACTTGTTAATAGAAATTCCAACTCTGTATGAATAACTTCGGAAAAATTGTTTAATTGAATTTTTCACCTTTGATCATCTCTGTTCCCGTGTAATTAAACACAAAAACCAGAGAGTAAATCCAAATAGTAATTACTTACTCGGTAAGAACACGATAATCGTTTCGAAAGATCGTTGATTTATAGATTACACAGTAAAAAAAGTCGCTGTTTGTTATTTATGCTTTTCGATGTCCTGGCTAATCCATAAAAAACAACTTTCAAATGCTGGTTATTAATCACAAGATTAAGTCGATTTACAGACTTGACCACCCAAACTTAAATCTGCATCACATCTTGTAAGCACCGTTTAGAGGAATTTGACAGAATTATTTATCGGTGGTACTTCAATCATCTACATTTGTTGCAGATTTGGTTATCAACTTTTCGCGCGAATTGTTTCGTGATATTCGAATGCCGAGTAAAGTATTTACGAAAGAATTCTCTCTTCGGGAAACTTTGGCCCGGGAATTTCTCGCTTTTAAAGCAGGTAGTCTACCTGTGTGGCAGAGTCTTATGCATTTACGGTTAATAATATGAGAGACCGTCCTTGATTTTTATCAATGGGATTTAAAGCGTCTTTTGTGCACGCTTGCGAGAGAAAATTGCCGGAACAACTACTGCATCATTGTATACCTGTATGATTTTAGTTACACTCGGCTGTATTTGCTTCAGTGCTGAGAAAAAATGTCAAAAAACATCCGACGCTGAATTAAAAACCATAATATTTACCATTAAAATTGTTTTCTAAAAACTGTGCGAACTTACAAAAAGTGGGCGATACGTTTTAAGATTATCTGATCGATAAGTGCTTATTAATACCTGGCTTTTCAGATTTTGTCAGCGATATCATGACATAATGTCGTTTAATGTCGACACCATTTTATTTAATTGCCATATTTACTTAAAAATTAACCACAAAACACGGAATTTATCTCCTCCAATCAGATCGAAATAAATAATTATAAAGTGTAGAGACTTTCGACAAATAAGTGAAATTACTCACGTGCTCTCTAACAGATCGGAATTCTTACTGAATTGTTAATTTAGCTTTCGCACACTGTGGTATGTTAATTGCTTTTATCTGTTAATACCAATAACGCGATGATTCTACTAGTGTTATATTAATAGAAACACATAAATTGGTTTAATTGTTTAGTTAACCTTTAAATTATGCTAAAACTAGAGATCAATTGTCTTCTGCTGCAAATGGTGCATAGTGTAGGTAATCTACCAGTTAATGTTTATGGCTCCAACTAAGTAATCGCGCAAGTTATTTATAAATGATACTGTGCACATAATGCTGGACCATCCATCCGTCAATTAAATTAAATTAATTAAAAGCTAATCAGATCAGTGGTAGTTCATGTTAATCTAACGTTATTTAAAAGCGACTTAACAATAAAATTTGTTGTTATTATAGCTACTACCACTCATAACCCTAAACATTTTTAGAACTGCTTGCATAGAATGTCGGATAGAAATTAATGTATGAACAATTTTATTCGATCGATTATCTGAGAAATGCCTCATTTAACTTCCCTAAAATGCTAGGAATATAGTAACCTGACGTCATTTCTGGTGGAGAATTATAGCAACAACACTTTCGAATACAGTATACGTTATAAATGGAGCCACTGCGCATGTGCCATGATTACGTAACCCTAAATGATTAACGATAATTGTGTACGTTAACGTATTTACGTTTCGGATCAGTGGTTTTAGCAGGAAACGATTAATTTTTAATGAAATTGGACTTTTGATGGCTCCAAATGTGCTATACTGTGCTGGAAATGCAGTAAATTACGACTGCTTCCCCCAGTTTAACTAAATTCTTTAAAATTCTTTGAATACTTGTATAATTTTCCTTACTGTACAATTGTTTTTGACGGTGTAACCAAAATGCAAGAACTCAACTCCTCACAAAGTAGAGACCGCCAAAGAGTGGTGACGATTTACAACCCTTGCCTGGTTTTGGGTTAGTGGTCCCAAAAGGATTAAAGGTATTGTGAATCGAACATCTGATTCACTGAACCTCTGTTTTTTTCTAACAAACCATCGGAGAGGAGGTCAGGACTGTAAATTATCTTTACCATAATCCTAAGTGGTTTATTGGTACCATCCAATAAACAGAAAGTCAATGATCGCTAATCTGGCGGACTCAGACTTTACTACAGACAGTACTGTGACGTTCGAATGAAAAAAAAAAAAAAAACTAAATTCTAAAATAGTACGATCACGTGACTAGTGTTTATGGCCTTTTTAACGCAAAATATTGGAATAAACCATTATAAAACATTTTTTTTTATTGAGTTAAAGATATTTAGATAGAACTTCTCTCATAATAACATCTACTTACTCAAAATAATATTCGAGTTCTTCGAAAAATTATAAAATTTTACGAATTTTATTTTTTTTAATAATCACTATAAGTTGAGATAAAGATATGTGTGGGCGTCAAAGTACAGGTAAAGAACATTTAAGCAAGACAGTTTGAATAGGTGCAGTTTAATACTAGTAATAACAGTACTGACTGAATACTCAAATTTTTGGGGAAAACTGGGTGAGCCGTTCTTGAGTTGATCAGGAATATAGACTGCATCATTCGTTTTTTTTTTGAGTCACCCTGTATAAGTAATTCTAAAAATATGAAACACCCGGAAACAATCATGAAACGTCGAGAAAATTTCATATTCGCCCAGTCGCCAGATGGACTCGATTACAATACTTCCTTAGCTTATGCTAATTATGAAAAATACGAAAATTTTTCTGTATGTTTCTTTGTTATAGGTTTCGTGTATATTCCACTAAAATTGTGTAACCCTTTGAATTTAAAGAAGGACAACCATATTTCTAAACGACACTGTGCCGGTGGCAGGTAGAAATCGTGCCAGCTACAAACAAATATTTGCAAGAGCAGTGTGTATTAAAAAGAAAGGGTTGGTTTTTACTTCCCGAACGTAAACTTAGGAAGTATTGTAAACAAGTCCATCGGGTGACTGGCTACTTTAATATTTTCTGGATGGGTACAGAACGAAAAACAAGTCTCCCGTTTCCGTCCGTCTGTCTGTCCGCCGTCTGTGTCGATTTTTGTTAGACACGCAATATTCGAAACTACAGAACTGTTGTCAATTTTTATACGTGTATTATAAATATCATGTAAATGGTAAAACGCTAACCAAACTTTGTCTAATCCAGATTTTTGGAAAAAAGTCTGAATTTTATTACAATTTGTAATTTATTCTTGAATCTGTAAAACTGAATAATTCGAAATCTTGCAGACGTCTTAAAGTTATCGTCAGCATGACAATTTTTAAGCAAAATATATTTGTTTAACCCCCAAAAATTGACGACATCATCTCAAAATTTTGCAGAATAAATTCTATCTAAAAGGTACAAAATATAATGAGTTCGCAGTTGTGATCTATGACGAGTTTGTCCTTGTGATTTATCATTGCAGTAATATTTTTTTTATCTTTTATCTACAGGTGACACAAAAAAAAAGAATAAATCAATTTATTTAAATCAGGAACTGCAAAACCGAATGCTTTGAAATCTTCCAGACGTTTTAAAGTAATTATACACCTACAAATTTTTCGATCAAAATATATCTGTTTATCTTCCCCAAAAAATTTATGACGTCAACTCAAAATTTTGTCTAATAAATACATTTGAAAATATGCAAAATATAATAAGACTTGCGATTTATCATTCCATTAATATTTTTTAGAATTGCTTATAGAGGTGACCCAAAAAAATTAATTAACGGATCATCTTATTTTCTTGATTAAATCAGGAACAGCTCACTCCATTTTCCCGAAAATTTGGAATACAGTGTTACTATTAGTAATTAGATTGCACCTATCCAAATTGATATAATGGACCTTGGAAAAATGTGGAAGACGTCATCATAAAATTTTGTAAAATAAAAACTCAATTGAAACACCCTTCTTTACATTTACCTTAACATTACAAATATATATGTATATTAACTTTAAGAAATAAAATTCGTAAAATCAATTTTTATCATTTTTAGCTGGATATGTTTTATTGTAGTTATTTCAAAAGTAAGGAAGTTCTGTCGAAATTTTGTCGAAAAAGATTTTTTTAACTTATTCATTGTAAGAAACAAAGGACATAAAAGAAATCTTTTGATAAGAACGTGTATTTGCTTCTCTAGAATGAGAGTAGCGAACATTTTAGATCTTTCTTAGGCTCTGCGAAAGTCGCAATTTACATGTAGGGACTAAAATATTTTCTCTATTTGCCGTCCCACTTTTAAGAGTTCATGGGAATCCCGAGAGGAATCCACCCAAAGTCGGAACTTTGGAACCAAAGCTTATAATTCATTTATCATATTTTGACAATGTATGTTTCACTTTTACTTAATTCGCACAGTCACTTTTCTACTGAATAATAGTGCTATTAGATTTTGACTATATTCTTTGTATTCTGGATATATAGGAGCTAGAAATTTGGATAGATATCCGAAAGCAAAGTTTAGGCTCGTAGGAATTAAGGAACTTAGGTTCGTAACAAATTAGAGAATAGGAACTAAAGATGTCATGTTGTAGAAGAAGTAAAAAATAGTAAAGTAAAAAACTAAGCATGGGAAAACAAAATATAAATAAAAGCAAAAAAGTAGACACAAACATAACAAAAACTTTCAACAACACAGATAAGAATATGAAAAATCCAGTAAAACGGTGTAATTGTCATACCTAAAATAATAAAAGAATAAAGAGGAAAACTGCAGCTAAAATCATCAATGAATGTTGCCTAAATAAAAACAGTTGTGAAAATCGTTAGCACACTTAGTTGTTGAAAAAAAATAAAAAAATAAATAACAGAATGGAAACAATGTGAAAATAAGTATATTAAAAAATGAAGCAGAAAAAATACGGAGGGACAAGGACAGGTGGTCCGGGAAATACGAAGAAAATTGATTCAAAATGCGAACTAAATGTCGGGAAAATAAAACACAATAAAAAAATGTATGGAAGAAGTTGAGGCAAAAAGAAGCGGGAGACAACATGAAGACTTGATGAAGCAAATATGACATTTAAGTTAAGTGTATAAGATAAGAAACTGACAGGTACAGCAGTGTGAGATATAAGGAGAAATATAAAAAAAAAAAAACGAAAAGAGATGTAACTAACAACTTGAGTCATTATAACATGATTCAGAGTAGGTGACGAGCAAGCACGTATCTGGATGCAAAACGAAGAACTATTATGCAGATTATGTTGGCGCGTTGCCAGCTATAAACCACCTTCTGAATGAATGCGAGGCTTTAAAACAAAAAGATCGAATTAGCAATTCTAGTCGAAACAAGAAGGAGGTTAAGGTAAATGAAAAAAAAAATCAGTGAATGTGTTAGTTTAAAACAGATTATTTTTGAATAGGAGCACGATATTGATTGAGTTTTTCGGACGATCATCTTAAAATTTATGACCACCGACGCTGTTTGCAGTGGTCAAGGTGATAGAACAGTAAGTAGTTTTCCATCAGTTTTAGCATCAACTGTCATGGTTTGGTGAGCAGCAATTTTAAAGTACCTCAGTGAATAATCTCGTAGATTCATGAATAAAAAACAGTAGCTTTGTATATAAAAATGTTTTAATAGTTTCGAAGAATAATGTACATATTTAACAGTCTTCACTTAAATATGGATAAGTAGTATAAACTAGAATTATGTACAAATACTTAAAATAGTGACTAATAAGCGTTTAGTAAATAGTACTACACGTACAATATAAATAAATATCGTTCTCGAATCATATTTACAGCATATTTACAACAATAATTTACTTGTAATTACGAACTAGTGACATTTGAATATTAATTACGAAAACTACAAATTGCTTTATACGTCTTTAATCCTATCCGTTAAGTAAAACAGCCTTTAAAAATCAACTTACATTCACACAAAGTAAGTCCTCGACTGAGGTTGACTATCCGGTATGGTAGAGTAGAGATGGTGCGGTACCTCAGGCCTACACATCGGGTACTGGGTGTACTGCGGAGGCCGCCCATCGATGGAGACGTAGCTGTGGTTCAGCTGCTCCGACCCATAATGTTGGCTACTAGCGCTGGATCCGGCCTCGTCCTCCGTGCTCCGGGCCGACTCCCCGGAAACGTAGGTGCTCTGGGTGGGCGTGGGTGTCAACGCGGCCGCGTGCACTCCGGGCATGGCCTGGTACTTGTACCAGGAGTCCGGAGCCGTGGGCGCCGCGGTGTACCTCGCGCTGACCTTGCACCGGATTTCCGGCTGGTGGTGCTTCTTACTGCGTCTCGACCGGTTGCCGTTGGCCACGTCCGGCATGGCGTAGCGCAGCTTCTCCCAGAACCGCCGCTCGCCCCACCGGGTGACGGTGCAGGCGCGGAGCAGAGCCCGCAGTTCCGGGTCCATGGGCTCGAGGGGGTCGCCGCTGAGGACACACACCAGCTTGTGGCGGTGGGCCGTTCGGAGCGCGGCCTGGAGGGCGGCGCGGAATTCCGGGCGGGACCACTCGTTGCAGATGAGGGCCGGAGACACCACGAAGATGACGCGCCGGGACGCGTCAGAGGCGCCTACCATGGCGTCGGCGAGGTACGAGGCGCCGCCGTGGAGTGCCAAGTCTCTGAAAAACAACAGAAGCTAATGTTAAAAGTGTGTACGATTAAAACGTTTGCTTTGACAGTAAGCACAAATGGAATGAAATAAAATTAATTCGATCATGGCAGATAAGGGTACATTATTTTTTCTATGGCTATGCCTTCATTAAATAACTGGCAGAAGAAAAGAGATATAACATAACATTATTTAAATTTAATTCTGCTGGACAGCTGTTTGATAATCTCATGTTTTAATTTTGTGCAATTCGAAATTTGAATGTTTTTGTACCGACTAATCATATATGTCGACTTTATGAACTGGTGGTGATTCCCTCAATACTTTAGGAGAAATCTTAGAATTGGCTGTTTATAAAAATTCTATATTACTGCGAATACGCTTATATTTATTTACCTAACAATCCAGATTCAAAATAACATTCTTGTGAATCTGCGCTTCAAATTACTATTTAAAATTTAAATATGAAATTGACAAAGGAAAATTTGTCATTGGAGTCTTTTGTTTGAACCATTGATCGCGACCTTTTGTTAGTAAATTGTTAATGCGCTTTCTCTTGTAGGTATGTACCTATAATGCATTAATGACATATTCCTAAGTATACTAACTTTTAGATTTATTTGTTATGATATATATTATTAATTTTCTTCTGTTATTATATAAATAATGGTTCGATATTTTATTTACACATATTTGCTCCCTGTGTACAATAGATTAAGGATGATTTTCTTTCAGTTGTAAAATATTTAGTTTAGTTTTTGACACCAAATCAGAATTGGACCGATTATGAATTTTTTCCAAAAAAATCACTGATTTAAATGATTCTTGCCTTTACTTTTTTTTTTCAAATTACGAAAATATATTGGTTACGATTTTTTTAAATGCAGTGTAAATCAAAATACATCGAATAAAATATTTCCAACAAAATAAAACGCTTAATTTTCCCGCTTCCGTCTGTTTGTCTATCGTCTCTTGTCTGTGTCGATTTTATTAATTAGACAGACCTCCGAAACTGTTGTACTGATCGTTATTAGATTATTACGTTTCACGCAATAACACGTATTAAAAACGATAACTAAAATTTGTCTGATTATTATCCCCACAAATATTTTGATGACGTCACCTAAAAATTTTGCAAATGAAATGCTATTTAAAACTTAAACCATTAATTCTAAACTTGTGGTTCATGAATCCGCCTAGATTTTAATTTATAGGAATTATCATGCAAAAAATAAAAATCGTAAAATCAATTTTTATCATTTTCGGTGTTGGACTGCTTTTCACGGGCGTACTACCCTAGATCAATTTTTATTTTAAGAACAAATATACTTGTAATAAAACATTAATAATTAAAAATATTCGAGTAAACTTTGTAAACATAAGCAGCCTGTTACTATTTAGCACGATTCAAACATAACATGGAGTCGCATGCTTGTGAATGTGTTTAAAATACGTGAAAATGAAAATTAAAACAACTCTATAAAATATAATCCGCTATCAAAAGCGGAGTAAATGTAATTAAAACTCCTAACTTTGGTTTTGACTTCCTGAGCGTAAGTTAATAGTCGAATCCATCGTCAGTCCGTCCGTTTGTGTTAATTTTTATCAGCAGATAATCTCCAAAACTACTGGATTGATTGTTGTCAAATTTTGTATGTATATTAGGAATATTATGTAGATGGTAAAACGCTAACCAAAATTTGGCTAATCATCACCACCACCACTGGCATGACGTCACCTCAAAATTTTGCTGAATAAATCTTCTCTGAAATATGCAAAATATTATCCCTCTGTACTTGTGGTTCATCAACCTACTCATAGTTTTTAAAATGAGTCAATTTATAATATTAATTAAATCAGGAACTGCAGAAACGAATGCTTTGATATCTTACAAACGTTTTAAAGTTATCGTAAGCATGGTAAATTTGCAGATAATCAAAATACATATATCTATTTATTCACCTCCGCCAAAAATTAATGTCATCTCAAAATTTTGTCAAATAAATACTGTCTAAAATGTAATTTTTCGAAAAAGCTGGAAAAGAGAAATCAAAAATATGATCTTTTAAAAAATTAGCAATTTTTTTATTTTTTTCCAACCCTGCACCAAATTTTATAATTTCTCGGATAAATAAACTATTATCGTTTTCTCTAAGTTATTTCATTTTGCTTTAGAAAATTTAAAATACCAATTCTTAATAGATTGTATATAATCATTTTAACTTTGTTGCAAAACTCTCCTTATAAAAATTAAAGCAAGTTTGACCGAATCATGATACTTTTCTTTTTATTACTTTCGACACGAAAATTTGGAAAAAAGTTTCTTTTTTACACATACATATCTCTTCAACTGAATCCGTGTCACAACCTATATCGGGTGTGAATAGAACCAAAAATTCTTTGAATTCAATTTTCAGAATAATTTCTTTTTTATTTGATTTGATCAAATTGATTTTATATTACACCAAAGTCTAGGAGAAGACATATTTTCAGATATACAGAGTGCTCTATTTAAGGGTTACACCCCAAAGTTGTTTTTACTTTCCGTAGATTTTGTATATGTATTATGGATATAGTGTAGATCAAAATGTATCAGTTTTTCCCCTCCCAAAATTTTGTGGAATAAAATTCTTCTAAAACGTGAAAAGTACTGCGTCTATACTTCTGATTCATCAATGCATTAATATTTTTTAGAATTGTTTATATAAGGAATTTCTGTCTAAATAACCTTAGATCATTTTTTTAATACAAACTTCCGCACAGATTCTTTACCAAAAATGCAAAAAGAGATATCAGATAAAGACTTTTTTTGATTCACAGATTCACTATATTTAATGATGGACCTTTAGAAATTAAATTAGTTTAAACTTATTTACACAGAGTGATTAAATTTGCAAATTGTCGGTTTTCTCGTGTTTTTCTAAGGGAACACAATGTATTTTGTGAGATTTTCGAACTTATTTTTCTTTTGCGATCATGATTTAACAAATTTAATGTTAAAACAAAACTTACTTAAAGAAGATAAACCTCATTTCAATATGTAATACGAGATAACCAACAGTTAATTAATTTTCCTATATAAATAAGTTAAAACACCCTTCAATTTAGTACATCTAACAAGACTAGATAACTTAAAAGTTTTTGTGTAGAATCCCGAACCTCCATCTTCAAATATGGCGTAATTAACAAATTTTAAATAGAACTTAATGCCTTTGTGTCTCATATAATTTTCCTCCTTTTTTTAATAGGGAATGAAATTTACAGAAATTCAAAAAAATGAAAACTTTCCAAAAAAACAACCTGTATATACATAGATATAATATTAATTTTAAATTTAAACCAAAATTTTAAATTTTAAATGTAAACCAAAGTGGGCTCTATTTATTAGTAGTATCAAAGAAGAATAATTCACGGGGAAGGTGCCAGATTATTGAAAAACCCTGTATATGTTACTGTAAATATTATAAATTTGGTAATTATGAATGTTTATTGAGAATTGTCGGTAAAACTGGAAAAATGTATTTACATTTTTCACTAGAAAAGAAAATACTAAATTAAGCATTAATCCCGAAAATTTCATAGTTACACGGTAAAAAGTATGGTTATTTGACCAATGGCTGCAATGATCTTGGTCTAGTCTAGATTATTTAAAGTTATTTAAAGATCATTATCTCCTGGTGCAACAATTTTCATAAAATTCTTAATAAATTGACGTAATTGATTTAATAATAATGATATATAATTCAATAATTTAATATAGTACCCAGCTTTCATTAAAAAACTAGCATAGTGATCACTTACGAAGAATAATATTTTTTTATCAAGCAATAACAAAAATGTTCATTAATTTTTCCTCCTAGTTTTATCACCACTAAAACCGATAGCTTCATACATGACAGCTTTGGCACTTCGCTTTTCTAATGAAGGTTTTTACGTCGACAAAAATCACGTTCTGTAATACTGGCATTTTTTTCTTCTTCTAAACCAAACCAGTATATAAAAAGTAAATATAAGCAGAACGAAAATCATGTAAATTTTGACACAGGATAAAATTTAGCTCAAAGCATATCAATCCAAATCGATAAATCCGAAACAATCGACGATAATAATACTCACAATTTTATTAATATTTAATAATAAACAATAAACCACCACAATCAACAACACACCTTTAATGTGTATTTTAGTAATAAACAGTATTTTCTGTACATTTACTCCTGCATTAACATCCATGCATCAAGACCTCAACTGTTAAAATATTTAAATATTACACCATTAATACAATATGCAACGAGCAGTAATTCCATTTGTATTTAACTTTATTACCACCATACCTGTTTAACCGTGAGTTTACCGAATAAAGTCAATACTGACTGCAGGTCATAATGATGAGCTTTAAGCCGTTAATTCAAAAAGATCTATGTTTATAATACATCTGAATTGCGGTGGTACGTCATTATTGATTTTAGATTAGAGTCTATAACATCAATCTCATTCAAAAAAACAAAGTGGTGCAGATTTTACCATTAATGCTATTATCAGCTTATTTGGTTTCTTTTGTAAAGCTGTTTCGCATTTTACTGTCAAAAGGAAAAATAAACATAAACACAAAAGTTAAAATCATAATTATTTCAATTTTGCTGCTTCCTAACATTTCAACCCGCAAAAAAGTGATTAAATAAAACGAGCCAAAACAGTGTATTGTTTGAAATTCTGAAATTGAAAAACAGTTTTAGTTATGTAGTTAGTTCGTAATAATGGTGAAGCTTCTGTTGGAACTTGAAAATCTGCCTTTGTATTTATTTGCTGAGAAGTATATTAAATTCAGAAATAAAAATCCATTTCAAAATATTTTTAATTCAACGCCCAATTTTACTTTGATAAAATTATAGTCCATAAATAGGTACATATTTCCAATTTTTCAAAAACTATATTTTTACACATGAGGTAGCCTAAACTAGTACACCATAAGAACACTTTCCGACGGCTGTGTCGTTCCATATTCACTGATTTTCTGCACAAATATTTATGTACAATACGTATCAAATTTTGTCTATCCGAATCATAGGAAATTATTTAGTGACCCATTTTTAAAAATGGTGAGTAGTTAATTCGATGGCACATTTGATTTATTACATAAGTAAACGGTTGTTTGATGCTTAGTTTTACGTAATTTCTCATAATTTACAAGAAGAAAGAACAATCAAATTTGATAAAATGTTATCTCGTAATATAAAATTAAAGTGACAAGAAGATTTGCGAAAAATTAATAATTAAAAGAAAATTGTTAAAAAAAGGTATCGACATTGTGTAATCACTTCGTACAGAGCTTAGTAAAATTATACAATTTAATATTTACAAAATTAGTCAGTTCACGTAATAATCTTTTGGCGACATTTTCTCTGATACTGTTATACAATGCCATGTAAATCATTACTAAAAACTGATGTAACTAATTTTATTTTTAGTTGTCGCTTTCCGGATTTGACATTTGTATGCAGGAAAGAATAATTTGTAGTTAACATGTATTCAAATAGCGTAGTAACATACATAAAATATAACATTTTCTAAAAACAATTAGTAAATTCTATTTTTTACAAGATAGATAAAAAAGAAATTTTATTTTTGAGAAATGCAGCTTATTTTCATTAAAAAAATCTACTTTTCACGTGTAGATGTTGTTAGCAATTTTTGAAAAGCACCAATAATTTTTTTCCGGTAGGTCCTTGACCGGTGGTTAAAACTTGGTAACGTATATTATAAATCGTTCGAGGAAAAAAGTATTAAATGTTAAAACAGTTTAAATGTATAAGCCTAGCATGGCTACAATCATCAAATCGGCCCACAGTTCCAAATTTTCTGACATCTAATATTCTTTTTTGTGTTTTTCCACATTAGTAATAAACTTTTATATATTAAATAAATTTAATAAAAACGTTCAAGAATTTATTCACATTTTAACACATCATCTTTTCCAGTATTATTGACACGTAGGTACAGCCGAAAATCAAATTAAAACCTTTAATAAATTGCAAAAATATGTACTTGTTTACAAACACCCAAAAGAATTGGATATTGTTATCATTATTTTAAAAATTCCAGGGTATTCTTGATCAATTAATAAACAAAACATGACGCAGTTTCAATATTATTACAATGTTATTTCACATTTTCTCAGATCGTTTCAAATATGTCATTCTATATCCGTATTGCCCCGAGCCGTTCATTTGTATAAAGAACAACAAAAAAATTTAACACAAAATTATCTACCTACTTTTTTCAAACAACGTAAATAAACGTATTTAAATCCCAGCTGCCCTTTAGTAATGAAAAACAAAACTCATCAAATTCAAACAACAAAAATCCATAAAAAAAAACTAACCTGTTATGAAGACAGAGGGTGTGTCCGAGTTGTTCAAGTTCTGGGGCAATTATCCTTGCGGCCAGTTCTTCATCCTTGTGGCTGTAGACCATGTAGCAATCGTAAAGACGGTCACGTTCGTCTTTGTTATCGTGCGCAGTGGCGGCGTCTTGAAAAATCCGGATCCCATACTTCGAGTGCGCCCACAAGCGAACGTCCTGGCGGAACACGAAAATGACAGCCGCCAACAGGCAAAAAACGATGACGGCGACGAGGGTGGCGGCCAGCAGCGGCACGTAGCTGCCGCCCAGCAACGGGTTATTCTTGAGCACCTCCCGTTGGATCACAGACGTGGCGATCGCGTTGTCCTTGTTATCACAGCGGGTGATCACCTCGGCCACGGTCTCGGAATCGTCGCGATCCACGCAATACAGCTTCGAGGGGTCTCCCCCGGTCTCCCGGATCCAGCTCTCCAGACGCCCCAACGAACTGCAGTCGCACGACCACTTGTTGCCGTCGAGAGTCACGCGCGGAACCGCACCAGATTCGGAAACTGCCCATTGAGGGATGAAATCGACGATCTTGTTCTCGTCCAGCTTGAGCACCTCGAGCTTGTGCATGTTCCTGAAGGTCTGGTTGCTGACGTACGAGATTCTGTTGTGGTCTAAGTACAGCTCGTTGAGGCGCTCAAGCTGGTCGAACTCGAAGCCGCGCAGCTCCTCCAGGTTGTTGTTCTCCATGTGGAGGACTTTGAGGGATTTGACGCCGTTGAAGGTCCGGTTGTGCACGGCCCTCACGTTGCTGTTGTTTAAAAACAAGACCTCGAGTTTTTTCTTGCCGATGAAGACGTGACTGCCGAGCTCGCCCAAGTCGTTGCCGTCCAAGTAGATCTCGGTGGCGTCCATGGGTATCTTCTCTGGGACGGCAGTGTAGCCGGCGTTGCTGCAGTCGACCACATTGCTGGACCACGTGTGGTCGTGGTAGCACGTGCAGTTGGTCGGACACGTCATCTCGCAGTCGCAAGCGTCGAAGTCGCAGCAATGGCACAGAGCGAAACAGTGGGTCTCGTAGGGGCAGAGGAATTGCGACGGTTTTAAACTAAGGAGAGGCTGAGGGGGCGAGCCCCGGGCGTGCGCCAGCTCGCAGTGGACGGTGTCCAGGTCCAGCACCTGGGGGTACTGGCGCAGATTACTGAGATGGTTGATTCTGAGCAGCCACTCCATGCGGCAATCGCAACGAAAAGGATTTCCGCCGATGTAAAACTGCGGAAGATCTTTGTCCTCGGTGACCTGTGTCAGACTCAAAGCTGCGAGGTCAAGATATCTGATATCGTTCCCGTACAGAACTACTTTCTCAAGTCTTAGTTTTTTCACGAAAGTGTTCGGATGAACGCTAGTTATTTGGTTATTATTCAAGAAGAGAGTCTCGACGCTGTCCGGAATGCAGTTCTCGTGCACTTCTGTTATTGAATTGAAGCTAACATCCAGCATTTTAATTTTCAGCGTGTTTCTTACGTCATAATAATTTCCCAGCTCGGTTATTTTATTATCGTGCATGTCGAGCCACTCGAGGCTCGAGGGCAAATGGCTGAAGTCGAACCAGAGCAGCTTATTCGACGAAACGTTCAACCAAACCAAACTCTGTAAATTGGTGAACACGCCACTTATATCGGTTAACTCGTTGGCGTCCAGTCTAATGGCCTTCAAGGTCGGATTACTAGCAAAAGCACTCTGTTCCACGTATTTAATTTTATTGGATGCCAAGTTCAATACTTGCAGCGAAGGTAAAGTGGAGAAAGCATCTCTCGAAATGTTTACAATGTGGTTGTCGACCAGCCTCAAACCGTACAGCGAGTCCAAACCCTCGAACGACGCATTATTAACGAGCTCGATGTGATTCTTGCCCAAATCTAGCGTCTTCAAAAAGCGCAATTTCCCGATACCGACCGGAACGCCGCCCAGCATGTTCCCGTTCAACCCCAAGTCTTGCAAGTTAGTCACGTTCTCGAAGGTATGCGGATGAATGTGCTCGATTTTATTCGAGTCAAGCAGCAGCTGATTGAGGGCATACATACCAGAAAAATGGTAGGCTTCGATCCTCGTGATATAATTATGGGTGAGCGTAAGCGCGTGTAGGTTCTTCAGCTCCGAAAACGCCCCATCGGCAATAAAATCGATGTTATTGTGCTCGAGATTGAGGATCTGCAGCGTGTAGAGGTCGTGGAACACGCTGGCGTCGATGCGTGTGAGTTCGTTGTGGGCCAGGTTAAGCACAACCAGTCGCACCAGCCCAGCGAAAGTGTCCCTGTTGACCCAGCGGCTGGACAGCTCGTTGCGAGACAAGTCGAGGACCGTTAGCTGATCGAGCCCTTCGAGGAGCCCCGGCGCCAGCACGCTCAGCGAGTTGTTGTGGATGTAGAGGTGCTTCAGCTCCCTCGACGACTGGAACAGCTCTGGCGGAAGCGCGACAAGACAGTTGCTCGACAAGTTGAGCGTGTGCAGATTTGTCAAGCCGACGAAGGCGCGATCTCCCAGCGTCGAAACGGCGTTATCTTGCAAATGCAGTTCTTCCAGGGATCTGAGCCCGGACAACCCGTTGTCAGGCAGCGCGATGATGTCGTTGTGCGACAGGTCGAGGACTTCCAGCCCGCTGACACAAGCCCGGCCCGGTGCCAGCGGCCCATTACCCCAGTCGGAAAACCCGAGGGACGACACGTTCTGGAGCTTGTTCATGGTCAGATTTAAATGCGTCAAACTGTACAGGGGACAAAACAGCTCCGGCGGCGTGCTCCAGATGTTATTATCACCGAGGTCCAAACTCCTCAACTCGCTCATCCCGAGGAAGCTCTGCGGGTGCATCTCGAGCGTCATCGACGACCAGTCCGAGTTGTGCGAACGCAGCGAGAAAACGCGCAATTGACGCATCGACTTTAACACACCCGCTGGGATGTTTCTGATCTTGCAGAACTCCAACTTGAGTTCTTTCAACCATCGCAACCCATTCAAGAAACTTCCGTGTTTACTACTGGCTTCCAACGAACTCTCGAAAAACAACACGTCGCTGCATTCCAACTTCAAAACAGTCACGCGGTCGATTTGAGTCTGGCTCAAGTTCCCTAACAAAGAGCCCGCACTGTTAATAGTCCTTATCCTGCAGGATAACACCGGCTCTTCTCTGCTGTCGTTGTCCTGCACCGGCTGCATCTGCCATTCGCACCCTCGTGGGATTGTCTCGATGCTGGTTAACGATCGCGGTGTCACTTTTTCAACACTGATCAGCACCAAAACAAGTACAAACATAACGTTCTCGCAACACATCGTGTTCAGTTTGGGTTTCGTTAAATCATCACTAGGAACGACCGTTGACTTCAGCACGACTGCGGCTCGGAACTGGCGAGAGCGAGTACATCCACTACACACGACGTTTCGGTCGGAACTGAATTTCTGGAGGACACTGTTGCGCTTAGGCAGGAGTTGTGTAAGGACCAAAGCTCCGCCTTCGGCTCCCCACTACGGCGTGCTATCAGGACTCCAGCTGACTTGCTTTCAGCTGAATGGCGAATGTCACGTGTACTTAACGAATTTCAACAACGTGCAAACTTGCCGGCGTCGCCCCACCATGCTTTTTATTAATAAACTAACAAACCAATCGGTTTATTGTAAGTTCGGCGGCTTGAGGCCCGAGGTTATGCAATCCGTCAGACATTGTGGTGAGAATTCGGGAATTACGAGGGGGATTTCTTTCGCACAAAGTGCATTATAATATGAAATGTGGTCGTGTTTTGCGGTACGTATCGACCTCTACACATAAGGCGAAAACGAAATGCTCAGAATTCGATAGAAAAAATATGTGGTTATTACAGTCAAAAGTATTTTTTGTGCATCGCTAGCACTGGAAAAAATAAAAAAGCTAAAAAATGATTAATTTCATTAGGATGGCATGTGTTTGATTTTTTGCATATCCCAGTGTCATAATGATGCATAATTTTTTATACCTACTCTGATGCCATTTTTCCGTTTATATACAAAGTGTTTCAGTTTTTTTAAGTTCCTATCTCAACTGGAGTTGGATGCAATTTTACCACAAAAAATTAGCCATTAATATATCAGTTATCCATTAAATATTGCATACGTTCATACATCTATCATATACCGCGAGATCGAAAAAGAAGTTAGTCAAAGTTGACCATCACGACAAGCCGTTTGTCGTAATTTAATTTTTTTTATTAAATGTCAAATTGACAGTTTAAAATTAGAATTATGACACCTACTTTTAAAACACACAAAAATGAATCAAAAGCACCGTTTTCCAATTTTGTCCCAATTTTATCCCATTTCTGAAGTAAGATTCTAATAACAAAAAAGCTTTAATTTTGCAGATTACTTTTGTCAATGTGACGTTTAATAAAAAATTATTTTAAACTAAGACAAACGGCTTTTCGTGCATGGCCAACTTTGACTAATTTTATTTTCGATCTCTCTGTAGGTATGTATTAGGTTTGGATTTAATTGCCACATTAATAAAATACGAAAAAAATAATTTTGTCTTTCTCTTTTCTTATTGAAACTTGGATTTGGATATTTACAAGTAACAGCCTATGATAAATCACAGGTGACTTTCTTCTCAACTTTTTTCAGCTTTTTTAAGTGACATTACAAATATATTTTAGGACCAAAATGACCCAACAGTTTTAAGGTTACTCAAGTATGAATTCCCATTTACGTTTTTCTCCGAAATCTATTTTTTGCAGTGAAAAAGGTGGCTTATTACTGAAATCGATTTTTATGCGCAGTTATATTTTTGATAAACTCTACTTTCTTTTAAATTTATATTGCTAAATTTACCTTGTTTGTCATACTATTATAATAAGAGTAACAAGAAATTAACAATTTCTGAAAAACAGGATAAGTAGATCTGTGAGTTTATTTAATAATTTTAAAAAATCTACACTATGATCATAAACTGAGACCTCTAATTATCAAAATGCAAGAACTTATCAACTGGGTGCAAATTTAAGTTATTTTTCTGACATGTTTAATAACTCTAGAAAGAAAAATGTTATAAGCAAAATTCATTATTCTATTTTCTACTATTAATTATATTAAGATATAATTGAAGACCATAAAATTGAATGGGTGCCAAAGTATGAAACTTGAGTAAAATCCATATTTTATAAATACATCTATGTTTTTAGTTATGAATTTATTTTTAAATAATGTGCATACAAAGAATAATATTCACTTTAACAGAAATATGACGAAAAACATTAATGTACAACCTACATTTTTAACAGAATAACAGAACACATTGTGATTTCAGAAAATTCAGTTAGATGTTGATAAAATTCTGCATGTTTTCTATTAGGCATAAATTTAATCATTTATAAGTTTTCTTTTTTTCGTCTCTTACTTTTCTGGTGCACTGCAATTATTGGCACTGCGAGGCTTTTACATTTCTTACATTTTTTTCGTGTTAGCGGAATCAGGCCTATTTTGTACTAATTCTAAAGGTTCTTTATTTCAACATCCGTTTTTGAAAAATAAATTTTGTCATTAGCTGAAGTCACAGCAACAATAATATTAAAAGTACGATAAAAATTAACATAAAATTTCAAAATAGGTCTCAATTATCATTATTTAAAATATGTTATGGGCATGTAGATATGCAATTTGAACTTCTTGTACATTCAAAACGAAGCTGCTCCGAAAATCTTTCAGTCATTAACTCAATATGTTTGATGCTGGTACTTATTAGACCCTTTCAAATTTACAGTTTTTAATTGTACAGTACCTTTAGTAAAAACTGTAACATCTACGATGTGGGTTTTAAAATTGTGAGGTTAAGTCATCGACATAAAAAATATAGGTATATTAAACCATAAACCGCAACGATTATAAATTGTAGGTACAGTCGTTTCCAAAAAATTTCGGACAAGATGAGCAAATCAGGTTGTCATAGATCAATGAAAAGCAATGGGAATGACTCTCATGTCAGTGTCATTTGCCCGAAATTTTTTGGAAACGACGGTATTGTTAGAAAACTATATTTTGTGGAAAGTAAAATAAAAAAGACAAATGTTTAGATCAATATTTTGTAAAAATGCACGAAATTTGCATTTTAAGGAAGGACAAACGTTTCCTCATTAATTTAAAATTCTGATATTTACCTGAGAGGTAAAATATAAAAACAAAAAATAAAAAAAAATGTTGAAACTATAGATAACATTTTTGTAAATATCTCAAGAAAACGAAAATTTATCAGAATGAATCACCGGTACGTGCATGGTTATGGGATACCTATAAGATATAAGAACCAGTTACCTCTAAATTTTGTTAAAAAAAAATAGAAGGGAAAATAGTAAAGTGTATGTAATAGTTACGTTAGAACCGATAACATAGCTTTTTTGTCACATCGAGTTTGACATTATTTAAATAACGATGAATTCTATAGAAAAATTAAGCTTGAGTTAAAAAAATCTGAAATGTCAACACTTAGAGCTAGACAGAAAAGTCATGAGCAAACCTGATTTCGTTATTAATTAAAAAACATGTCGATATCTGTTTAAATTTTTAAACCAAAAATTCGCTTTGATGAAAACATTTTTGTTATACTAAAAAACAGTTTTCACAAGTTAACAACAAGAATAAGGTTCGAAAAATCAAACCATCTCAATTGCACAAAAATCAACATTAAATTAAATACATATTTCTAATTTAAATTAAAACTCATATTTGGCAAATTTGCAATGTTGAAATTTTTCGTGTACATAAGGTGTAAAATTTAGACAACATTTAAAAAGTGTTGTCTATGTTTTCTTTTTACAATGAAGAACAATATCTAGTTGTTTTGTGTTACTTCAGCATTCGTTTTATTGATGTTGAAAGATAAAACAACCGCCGCTACACCACGCTGGCCACCAAAAACTCAAAACATTTGAGTTTGATGACAGATATTTGGCTACTATTCAAAATGAGATATACTTAATAAAAAAAAAACGAGAAAATAGCCAAGCTTAGTGAAAAACTTTTCGAATAAAGTTATGCTACCCGGAATACAATGCATACATACAAATTGATTTAACATAAACTAAAAATAAAAAAAAAATCTCGATGTTACTGAACAATATTTTATTTTCACAGAGGAAGCCTAGATCTTTCTCATACCTTAAAGTGTACCTACATAATTTATTATGAAATTTCTACAGTAAAAACGGATGCATTACGTTGTTAATATTTTAAGACCCATTTAATTAAAAATGCCGCTCGACTACATAGCATTTTGCGACGTATTGTTCAAGAATATTAAACTGCAATTATTGTGCTGAACTTTTATAGTCGTACTGTTCTCATTGGTGTGCGTGTATGGTTGTACTCGGTGTAGTTCTGCATTTTCAAATAATAATCACTCGACTTTTTCTTAATTTTTGAACTTTATGGAATGTACATAATTAATAAGCGTTTCTCGAAAGGACTGGTGTAATTTGGGTTAGCTTCGTCTTCGTTGCCGGTATCAACTCAAAAACCATACACACGTAAGTTTTGCCATACTTCCTGATGTCTTTATTAAATAAATAATGTTTTTGTTCTTTCGAAACTAAAGTAATTTAAATATCAAGTCTAGTTGTTCGAAATATTCCGAGCAAAAGTAAACAACAATACAGTTAATTTCAATTTTTTTTAAGGTTATAAAAAGTGTAGATCATATGTTCGAAGATTACGCCAATTTTCAAGCATTTTCTAAAGAATGCTGCTTACTTAGTCGATGAAGTTTATTGAAATCACTTTTTATTAGAAAGATTTGTCGAGACACTATTTAAATTTAACATAATAAATTACATCATTGATTGTCTCAATTGTTGGGTCAAATATACATCCAATTGAACTTCCGTTTGAACTGAAAACTAACGTCTGAAAATCGTCACCACTGTATCAAGCAATTCATTATTATTCAAACAGAACACTAAATTGACAATTTTACTGTAACTTTATTGTTCTTTTTATGCTTTGTTTTATTTCTTATTGTAAACTTGATTTGGTAACTCAGTAATTGGGCTATACCCAATAATTATTATTATGAACAAAAAATAATTAGGGGAAAATATTTTGTATATTCTTTTTAAAAGAGAAAGTAAAACAAAAATATAAGAATGTCGTATCATAGAAATCTTTGTTTAATTATAATTGAAATTCTTTATAAGAATTATAGAGAGAAAAATGAAACTAATAATAATAAATTAAATATCAGAAAACAATGATGGTATTTACAAATTTTTTACATTTTAATCCATTCTCGAAGTAAATGTCCGCAGAAGTGTGCGTGGGATTTCCTGCATTTTAACATGTAAGCTAAATAACCTATAATTTACTACACCGCATTTAATACCACAAAAATTATGTATTACATAACATCCCGTATTACATTAGACTACCTTAAAATTAGTTAAAGTCATTTTCCCAAAATGAAAATGATGTGAATAAATAATTATAGAAGTAGAGTCTATTTTTGTACAAAATAAGCAGTAACATGTGATGATGATTGGAAATTTCAAAATCTGTGTTACAATTTGAAGATTGCATATGAAGCAGTCAGACACAATGACCAGAATATAATGACATTCCTACTTTAAGTTAATTATTAAAACAAGTTTCAAAGTCCAACTGGCAGAGCTTTGTGATATTTAAATTTAGTTAATTAACGCGAAATGTAATTACTCTTATTACTGAAACTTAACTAACTACATATGTTTCTAATTTTTTGTTTATCTGACACAAATTATAGTTATTAATATGATCAGAGTATATACAGGGTAAGTCACTAGGCACGCACCCCTAATTATATTATTAGAAAAAGTCAGACTTTATAACCACAGTTTATTTTTTAAATTCCGTTGCCACGTTATTCCAATTTTCTTAAATGAGTGTAAATAATATTAGGTCTTAATGTACCAAGTGTTTATATTAATTTATTTCAATTATTACAATTTTCAAATATCCCTATTTCAGTTTTTACAAATATAACACCTGTATTTTATTACTACATCTTATTCAGCTATTTTGTTTTCTTTTGGTTAAATATTGTTTTATTTTTAAGTTAATAGTTGCTGCAATGTTTTACTTTTTTAAGAGACACACCGACATATTGAAAGGAAGAGAACAGAAAATATAGTAAAACGCAGCAATAAAATGACAGCTTCTATTTGAAAAAAACTGAAATATCGATACTTGAAAAATATACCTTTTTGTTTTTTTTTAATGAACGTCTTGTGTATTAAAAAAACGTAAATAAATGAGCTGAATAAGATTTCAATGAATCAGTGTCTTGTACTTAGTTTATAAACAAGAAAATGTATATTATTAAATTTATACCGGACATTAATAACTCCAATTTTCGTATGATATTAAATATTATGTCATCGCCGTCATTATCAATAAATTCGATCGTTGTAGATGGGATAAATAAAGGTAATGTAAACAAGCGTATTTTTATAAATCGGTAATGTTATAAATAATAACAAACGAGTGTTTGTTAACTTTATTAAAAATTAATACATATTATATTAAATGAAGTATGAATTTGCTTATAAAAAAAACTATTTTTTTTTAAGATATCTGACTTATTTTCCGGCAACATTTGAATGAAAAAACTCAGGTGAAAATGAATTTTAACTTGAATATTAAATTTATCTTTTAATGCAACAGTTTCTATATTTCCCAAATTTAGCACCATCTAGTATCTGATAGTGTTACTTGCCGCTTCAAAGCGAACTCTCCCACCTTTGAAAGTAAAAATGATCCTATCCTAACCTCTCACTTGTGACGTTTGATTATGACAATAGTCCGTTTTTTACAGAAAAGAGTAGAGTACGTTCAATTCACGAGAAAATTTTTCGTCATGAATAAAACCTCCGTTGAAAACAAAACTGGAAAAGAATCAGCACGACTAAAAGCGAAAAAGGCATCAAAGGAACGTTTAACGGAGTCTCACAAAAACAACGTGAAATTCGAAGTTTTATCTACACCCGTGAAAAGTGACAGTGATAAAAAGGAATACAAGTAACTATGAACCACAAGATAGATTGGTAAATTCATTGCTCACATTTTAGAGTAATACGTTTAGAAAATGGTTTAACTGCGTGCCTTATTTCTGATCCGAGACCAATAGAAGATGATGAAAATGATGAGGAGTTGACTTCAGATGAAAGCGATGAGGGTAGTGAAGAAGGATCGGACCCAGAAGACGGCGATGAAGATGATAACGATGATGAAGACTCTGTTCAGGAGCAGAAAATGGTGGATTTTGTAGTCAAAACGCTTTCGAAAATTAATGTACAAATTTCAGGCTGCAGCAAGTTTATGTATAGGTGTGGGTAGTTTTAGTGATCCTAAGAACATTCCTGGAATGGCGCATTTTCTTGAGCACATGGTTTTCATGGGCAGTGAAAAATTTCCCAAAGAGAATGATTTTGATGCTTTTATTTCAGTAATATGTTAATTGGAAAAAATCTCAATACCCAAACTAAACGACTTTTTTAGAAAAGAGGTGGATCAGATAATGCTTCTACTGATGCTGAGGTGACAACATTTTATTTTCAGTGTTTAGAGAGAGATCTTGCGACTGCGCTTGATAAGTTTGCACAGTTTTTTATCTCGCCATTGATGCTGAGAGGGTCTATTACCAGGGAACGTGAAGCTATTGATTCTGGTAAAGTTTAAGCCCTTTGTTGTGTTTTTTTTATTTTCAGTGTTGTAAATTGTAGAGTTTCAAATGGCACTACCATCAGATTCATACCGTAAAGAGCAATTACTTGCAAGTTTTGCTCAAAGTGACAGTCCTGTGAATTCCTTTGGTTGGGGAAACTTAGCTACTTTAAGAGATAATGTTTCTGAAGATGATTTGTATTCTGGAGTGCACACTTTCAGAAAACGGCATTATTCAGCTCATAGGATGACTTTGGCAATTCAGGTATTCTTTTATTATTTTATGTTATTTATTTTGTACTACAAGCTGAGGTAGTTAAAAAAACGATGTAGGTATGTATAAGTAAAATAGAAAAATATGAAATAACCTCAATAATAAATTTCACCATCAAATTGTGGAATAAAAAAAAATCAAATATTTGAAACTACATATTTTACAATTTTCTGTTCATAGTACAGGAAGCAAAAAATTGATTTAAGGTTATTTAAACCAAACCTATTTTTTTCGAAAAATGATAAAGTTCAGTACCAGTGTAAAAAAAATTATAAATCGCCCACCAGGTATTGGATGCATAAGCGAAATATCGGCTACATGAAACATATAAAAATATTGCACAAAAAAAAATGTAAATAATTGTACTGAAAATCAAAGTGAATTCATAAATCACAAGTACAGGGTTACATTATTTTAAGAAATTTAGGAAACGTCGACGGCATCAAATTGTTTGTGGGAATCATTGGACACATTTTGGTTAGCCTTTTACCACCTGTGCGACATTCTTAAAATATTTATAAAATCTGACAGCAATCAGTGAAGTAGTTTCAAAGATTATCTAATAAAAATCAATACAGGCAGACTATAGACGACCGGAAACGAAAGCCCGATCTTTTCGCACTCTACGAGTCATGAAACGTTGAGGAAACATGAAAGTAGACATTCTCTGGATAGACCCTACTACAATATTTCCTTAGCTTACGCTCGGGAAGTAAATCTTTGTATAGTATCTGTTGAAAATAACTATGCAACCAAAAATACTCGTGGTACAAACTCACATTTTGATATTTACTTCACATACGAGAGCAATGTAACTGACAAAATATGTTATATTTAAATATAACAACTGCTTCAAAATTCATCAAAATATGTACTCACGGGTCAAAAACCTGAAGTTAGAAAAGCGTTTAATTTTGACGAATATCGTGACGTAGACGTAATGGCCAATTAGATCAGAAATTTAAAAAATCACCCTACAGAATCGCGACGAATTCGTTCAAATCATTATTTAAATCAAGTAATTTAAATCGGGCCAACCTTGATCTCTAATAATTAATAACTTCAAGACTACTTAAAAAAGAAAAAAAATTCCAATTTTTTTAGACGTCCATCTAAAACTCAATATGTGGTTTGTTTTTGATTTACGTTTTATCGCAAAATGTTAGACTTATACCAGTATAAAAGGTTGTTGTACAATTTGGATTTTTTTGGAAAATCTGAATGCCCAGGGTAAAAAAATCAAGACGGATACATAAACCACAAGAATAGGAATATGTTATTTTATAAAATTTAAATGACGTTTACAAATAAAAATTGTTGGTGAGAATGATTAGTGACATTTTGGTTATCGTTTTACTATCCCATTTCGGGAAGTAAAAATTAGATTGAATTGCCGTCGCACCAAGAACAAGGCGGTTTTTCCAGTGGCGTGCTCGAAAGGGTTTTCCGGGTACTAGCCCTAAGACAAAAAAATAATTTATAAAATGTAAAATCAGCAGGTAGCAATAAAATTTAGGTACTTGAGTTTTTATGTTGTGAATATTTTTGTTTTTGTTCCATAATTATAAAAATAGTAAGGCGTTTTACTGCATATATGACATACATATTGAAATCTGATCCTCCTTCGTTGACCGACCGTTCCCGATGTAGTACGGAAAAGGTCATAAATGGCTCTTTCGTCGAGCTACTTTGCAAACAAATCTTTAGCATTGGTCCAATGCGGCATGCTCCCTCCTTTCATTTTACCTTCGTGGGGAGAACTAATAAATTACAGCTAGAAGAGTATATTATTTGCACATGTTACAATGATCAAATAAAAAATAGTTTTAAATTATAAACTAGGAGATGAAAAGATTCTTGGAAATTGTTTTCTCAGTTGCGTTTGTCAAAATGTTTGTATGAACAAAAATTGGTCATAGGTTTCTTCAACAGAACTTCCCTTGCCCCTGAAGAACAATAAAATATTTCTAGCTTCCTCGAAAAATTATTATAGATTTAATTTTGCGATTTTTTTTTTAACAGAACCCTTATAACATAAAATGGAGACATGTATGCAATGTTAAAGTAAATGTAAAGAAGCGTGCTACGCGTACTTCATAGACATTTTTGCAAGGACAACCTGAATTTGGATAGGTGTATAAGCAATTCTAAAAAATATTGATTCAGTATAAATTACAAGTATAGACTCATCATATTTTGCACATTTCAAATAGAATTTATTCGGCAAAATTTTAAAATAACGTCATCATTTTTTTAGGGGGACAAACAGATATATTTTGATTAAAAATTTGCATGCTTAGCATAACTTTAAAATGTCTGCAAGAGTTCAAAGCATTCGATTTTAAAAATTCAAAATTAATTTGCAAAATGTTACACAGTTTTGATTATTTTTTTTTTCCAAAAACAAAAATTCAGCACGGATTCATAAACTACAGGTGTAAGACTATGTTATTTCATACAATTTAAAACCCATTTGCTATGTACAAGATCTATATTTTTGTACTCTAGGGGCAGTGGTTGGAAGTAATTTAATTACAAGTAAATCATTACTGTAATTCAATACCTTTTCAGGTAATGAGTAATTATAACGATTCATTTTTTTTGAATAAGTCAGTCACCTTTACAATTACTTTTAACCCAAATACTCAAAAAAATTATTTTGTTTTTCTCTACGAATCGTTTACCTGACCTGCTGGGATTATTATACCTGGTTCGTCCCAGAAGATTAACCCAGTAGGGAGTTGAAATCTAAAACGAGTTTAGTACAAAATTTGTTAAAATACCAGGTAATCATAATATACTTGACATAGGCTCTTCATCATTTTTTTACACCGTTGAAATGAGCGTAAAAAACTCTATCCAGACTGCTTTTCCGTTTTTTAAATTTTGTTATCAAAAAAAAAACTACAACGCGTTAAAATTGTGATGAGTACAAGATTATCTGGTTTTCGCTATTTATGGATCAATTTTAAATTTTCAAAAAGGTACATTGGTAGAAATTGTATTAAAAAAACCATTGCGCTTTACAGAAATAAAATATCTCAATCAATAATTGAGTAAACAGGGGCAGAATATTTAATATTTGTGGTCAAACAAACTTTAGCTATTTTTCTGCTCCACTCAAATCTATAACAGGTAACCGATAGAACCCGTCCTTTTTAACCCCTCATGATCCGACAATAAAATTTTATGAGTGTCCACCCTCTAAGATTTTCTAAATTTAATCTGTAAGTCACAACGCCAAGTATTTTCCAAATCAGTAAGTCAAAATCTATATCCTGGAATTTTTTTCTAAATTTTTTAGCAGACTTTTTCAAAAGCTCTATATTTTGAAAATGTTATTATTTTTTCGACCAACTTCGAACATTACCAAAAAAGATTTTTCTGTAAATTAACGACCTCCAGAAGTTTTTCTTCACTCTCAGTTCTGCGAACAGTCCTTCCATTTTCCAGAATTGTTAAAAAAAAACATTAAAACATTTATAAATTATAAACAAAAACAAAATCAATAAAAAAAATCCATTAAAGCATAACCAACTAAACAGTAGAGAAGATGTTCAAAATTCCTGCCTTGTGCATATAGGTACTTAAGTAAACTTGTAATGTTTCCAATTTTTGATTATTTTTTGTAAAAATTTGTCATCAGTATTTGCTAAGATAAAACTGATTTTGGCAAATGACATACCCTCTAAGAAAAGAGAGGGTGGGTGGGCGGGGCTAGTACCTACTAAGATAAGGCTGATTTTGACAAATGACATACCCTCTAAAACAAGAAAGGGTGAGTGGGCGGCGCTAGTAGCTGCTAAAATAAGACCGATGATATATCTTCCAAGAAAAGAGAGGGTGGGTGGGCGGGGCTGGTACCTGCTAAGATAAGAGTGATTTTGGCAAATGAGATAAATAAATAAATAAACAAACTATGTTTTGGTAATCAGTACGTCGAGATCTATATCGTGGAATTTAAATTTTTTAACAAACTTTTTGAAAAGCTCTGTATTACAATACTTATCTTTTGAAAATTTCAGTCTTTTTTTGACCAACTTCGAACATTACCGAAAAAGATTTTTCTGTAAATTACCAACCTTCAGAAGTTTTTTCACTTTCAATTCTTCAAAAACTCCGTTCATTTTCCAGAATCGTCAAAAGAAATATGGCTATTTTAAATGTATTTTTTGTTAATTAACTTTTAAAGGGAATATTTAAATTTTTTTCCGGAAGCATTTAATATTTTTTCGAATAAATAAGTGCGTCGAAATTTATATCCTGGAATTTTTTGTGAATTTTTAGCAAACTTTTTCAAAAGTCCGATATTTCAATACTCTCATACTTAGCAAGTACTATCCCCGCCCACCCACCTTATATTTTCTTGCAAGGTATGTGATTTGCCAAAATCAGTCTTATCTTAGCAAGCATTAGCTCCGCCCACCCACCCTACATTTTCTTGCAAGGTATGTGTTTTGCCAAAATCAGTCTTATCTTAGCAATTAAAAACAGACTTTTAAGTTTACAGAATCTTGTAGTCCTCTTCTAAGTATTTAGGAACATCTTTTTATTAAAGATTATTATTAATTATTGGTGGACTAATATTTATGATACATTTGCACGTCGCCAATAAAATATTTTGAAATCTCCCACCAATGCAAATTTTTGTTTAAAAGTTATTGTAGTTGGCATCGAACTTTTATTTGTTGCTAGGGTGGAATGCAATTAGGCGCAAAAGGATCGACTCTTCAATTTTTGATAAAGTATATAACATGTTGCCCCACAACAATTCCATCTAGCGCCGCAGTGAAAAGGATGTTTAGTGTTGGCGCGGATGTTTTTAAGACAAAACGTCATGCCTTAGCTGACGAAAATTTTGAATATCAGTTATTATTGAATTGAAATTATAAATATTTGTTTTATTTTATTTACTGATGTGAATAGGTAACAAATGCGTTAGTAAAATAAATCATTCACTGCCTTTTTCATTTTAACACGTTTTTTCGTGACTCTATGGACCCATACAACAAATATCTAAAATTGTGTCTTCATTAAATTTTTCAAAGTGTCAAAAGTAAATTGTAATTGTAATGAATTACTATTATTACTGAATAATGAGTAATTGTAATGCATTACTTTTTAAATTCTCGATTACAATACTTCCTTAGCTTACGCTCGGGAAGTAAAAATAAAGAGAAATATTGTACAATAATTTGAAAATTCAATGGTTTAGAGACCCATTTAATGATTTATTGCTTAATACAAAATAACCTAATATTAAACCAATTAAAGTTTATTATGTTACTGAAGTAGATAAGCTTCTTGTCTAATTCGTTTTTTTTATGGAAAATTGTAGTTGTAAAGTGTAATAGGACAAAATTTACAGTCATATGCAAAATTTTAGAGTTAACTAAAACGTTTTTTTTTATAGAAAAGTTAACAGAAACTGCAAAATTAAGCAAGATGACTAAATACTTATGTTCATTATGTCAGACATATTTGTATAATTTATGTTTGGTGACTAGTTTCCGAATTTGTAAAAACTGATTTCCACATGCCAGTTTTCTTTTCTACAATTTTTATATTTTGTGTTCAAGGAATTCTGATTTTTCTAAATTTTGGTTTATATCTGTATAAATCCTAAAATGATCCGTTTGTGTTTATTTATTTATGAATGTCTCATTAATAGATTTACCGTATGCTTTACATTTTTATTTATTAAATTTGAATATGAAGTTCATTGAAAGTACGAAATCATAGATTCAGTTTTCAAATAGGGTGTATACATTGCTCTGGATTATCTTTTTACGAATACAAAACAAGTCAAAAATCAAAGTTGTAGACTCTGGGTAACATCATTGACCTTTTTTAAAACTTTACAAACATTTTAAGTTCTGCAGCCCACAACTTTGTTTTTTCTGCATTTAATAATAATAATAATAATTAAAGATAAATCGACGAGCGCGACGTATTGACACCCTATGTATTTTGCTTTCCCTATTGTAGGCTAGGCTTCCGATGAATGTTTTGGAGTCGTATGTGCTGGACTGTTTCAACAGTGTACCATCCAATGATCAGCCACCTGATGATTTTTCACAGTTTAAAAACGTTTTTGATACCCCGGAGTTCAAAAAACTATATTACATCCAACCTGTACACGATTTGATGCAGGTATTTACCACAAAAACATTTGTCACTAGATTTTATATTCTTTTACTAGCTGGAATTGACGTGGGCTTTACCCCCTCTTCTTGATAAATACAAAAGTAAACCGCAGGAATATGTCTCTTTCCTTCTTGGAGACGAAGGAAACGGAAGTTTATTGTCATACTTAAAGAAAAAGTATTTGATATTTTATTTATTTTCACCTATAAAAGCAAGTTTTGTAGGGTTTGGGTGTTAAGTATATCAGCTGGCAATGGCGAATCCGGAAGCGAATATAATAGTTTGTATGCACTTTTTTCAATAAACATGACTCTGACTAAAGAAGGCCTGGAACACTTATCAGAGGTCAGTGGATTTCCTTGCGTTATAATTCATAATTTTGCGAATGTCTAGGTTATTGAAAGTGTGTTCTCTTACATCAATATGGTAACAACTATTGGACCTCAAGAACGTCTATACGAAGAGATGAAAATAGTTGCTGATACATCTTTTAAGTTTGCCGCTGAAGAAACGGCAGTTGAAATTGTAGAAGAATTATCGGAAGCGATGCAAATTTATCCACCTGAAAACTACTTAACGGGGTCGGATCTATTTTTTGAGTATGATCCTGAAGCTATTAAAATGGTACTAAATTGCTTAATACCAGATAAAGTGAATATCATTGTTTTGTGTAATAACCTACCCCCTGGGCTAATTTTTGATAAAACTGAAAAGTGGTTTGGTACCAAATACACAGAACAAGGTTAGCAAACTAAGACTATGGATTTGGGTTGCAACAGCTTATTTTTAAGTACATATTATAATTTGTAGTGTGGTTGGGAGCGACGCTATTATACACTGTGGTTTGAAAAAATTACTGACTGGTGCGTGTTTGTTGTAGCTATTCCTGATCGGTGGTTGAAAACGTGGCGGAAAGCTGCACCTCGTAAAGAATTTGATTTGCCAAAACCTAATGTGTTTTTAACTGAAGATTTTACTATTCTTGAAGAAGACGAAAAACACCCAGAATACCCTGAAAAAGTATTGGGTACAGAAGTAGTGGAACTATGGCACAGAAAAGATCAAAAATTCAAATTGCCAATTGCGTACTACAATTTTTACTTCATAAATCCGAAGACTATCGAAACACCGAAATTGTAAGTGAAACCTCAAATTTTAATTTTACATTTTTTAGTGTATGCATATTCTTGACTTTTATTGATAAATAAATAAGTATACATTTACATAAAAAATTAGTACATAAATATTAATATTTTAGAGCAGCTTTAACGGACCTTTACATGAGCTTAATGCAGATTTCGCTAGCCGAAGAAGGTTATCCTGCACAAGTAGCTCACTTATCTTATTCGTTTAGAACTCACGATAAAGGAATTGTAATAGGAGTGTCAGGGTATAATCAAAAACTATATGTAAGTTTTAGTTATTTTTAAATTTTACTAGGATTTAACGACTGCATCATAATAAATAGTTAAAATAACTTGTATACATTATTTTATGAAAACTAAGAAAAGCAAACAAAATGTTTTAGGTGTTGATTGAATTAATTGCGAATCATTTATTAACTTTCAAAAAAAATTTAACCCAAGAAATGTTCAACGCAATGAAAGACAAACTGATTAAGTATTACTATAATCGCCTATTGAAACCCAGTGGTTTAGCAAAGTAAGTGGAAAAAATTTTGATTTCGTTTAGTATACGTTTTTTGTGCAGGGAACTTAGGTTGACTATCTTAATAGCCAATTATCAGTCTCTCATGGATAAGTTTATGGTCGCTTCGACGATCACGTTCGAGGACATACAAACCTTTGCGGACGAATTTGTAAAGACATTGTACATTAAAGCTCTGGTCCAAGGAAATGTCTCACGAAATTATGCGATTAATATAATAAGCAATCTGGTTGCGACACTACAATGTCAACCCATAAATCCTTTGGAATATCCAAATGTAAGTGTTTTACGTTTTGACTTCGCAACTTATTGTTTTATTTCTTTTAAGTTCCGGGTGAGCCAAATACCAAGAGGAGAATCTTTTTGTGCTATAGAATCATTTAACAAGAACGACTCTAATTCTGTCGTGACCAACTACTACCAGTGTGGGTCTTATCAGATTAAAGACAGCGTTATAATAGATCTTTTAATGGTAAAATCTTTATTGTAGTGTAGTATGAATGTTCTATTTTCTGGTTAGCTGATTTTAGAAGAGCCTCTTTTTGATACCCTGCGTACAAAAGAACAATTAGGATATGACGTTCAGTGTTCCACTAGAGATACTTTTGGTATTATAGGTTTTACAATAACTGTCCACGCACAAGCTACTAAAAACACTACCGCATTTGTTGAACAGCGTATGGAGACCTTTGTAGAACAAGCAGCAAATATTTTGACAAGCATGTCTAAGGAATCTTTTGAAGATATAAAAAAAGATTTTATAAAAACGAAGCGTTGTGTCGATGTACATCTAAAAGAAGAAGTCAACAGAAACTGGACTGAGATCACCGATGAAGAATACATATTTGACAGAATCAAGAAGGAAATCGAGGAGGTTCAAAAGATTACCCTCGAAGACGTACAACGGTGGTGGCAAGCACACACTGTTCCTGGTAATCTGAATTGTAGGAAATTAAGTGTTCAAGTATGTGAGTGGTTACGCAGAATTGTTGTGTTATTTTTTGTTTAGGTTGCAGGTTTCAAAACTTCAAATGATCCCGCCACAGAAGAGAATAAGGACACCGCACAAAATTCAAAAGGTAAAGGTGAAAGATCTTTAGCTGCGTAACACTAAATGGCTAAGTTTCATTCATTGCAGGATCGAAATTACAATTGAACTTTATACATTCTACTAGTAATAGAATGGAAAGTGAAAAAGAGGAACGGTGTTTTGTGGACGATCTTACTGAATTTAAAAAAACTTTATTTTTATATCCAGTCGCTAGTAAGTTTAATATCAAAGCCTGAAGATTGTCCGCCTTACCGTTTCAAGACTTCACCAAACATGTGTTGCCGGTTTTGTATTTAAAGTGTTCCCACTATGCTCTACAAACAGATTAAAATATTAATTTTTTATTGTTATTTATTTTTCAAGGGTGTATTAAGTACCATTTAAATTTTGTTCCACATCTATATTTATGTAACGGTGTTACTATTGTAATAACCCAAACCTCCCGCCTTTTATTTGTCATTGAACAAAATTTGAAAAAGCCCGCTAAAATTTAAAATTTGACCTTGGCTGTGATCGTCTACAAAAGTGGGACCCTACATTGTGTTTTGAAAACTGGCGGGAGGCGTTCGTTCATACAAATTGGCGCACTGCGGAGCGGGAAGAGTGACGGATTTAAAAAACTTATATTTGGAAAAAAAAAACTATGAAAAATAAATCCAATAAGAGCTCAAGGGACCTTGGCCAAGGGCCCCAGAAGAGCTTAAAGAATTTATTCCTCAGAGAAAAAAAAACCTTTATTTTCACTCGAACCTGAGAACATAGAATAAATATTAGCAACCTTACAAGTACAACAAAAAAAACAAAATAAAAGGTCGCGGAATTCTCAGAAAGTAAATGGATGGCAACGTCCCAGATATTACGGTAGTGTGGCCTCTACAAACAAAATGGGGGCGCGCAGCGAGCACAGGGCGAAGGCCCCACACCTCGTGAAGGTCCACATAGTCCTACCTCACCACTTCACGCGCGTGGTCTTACGCACCCACCTGACATAGGTTGACCTTCCTGTTTCCCGCGTACAAGGTAATTCGGTAAAACTCCGAGTCCGCTAGGGCCGGAAGTCTAGCAAGACCCGCAGACACTCGCACGGAGACGCCGACGCCACCGCGTCCACGCCACACGACCCCCGAGTTAACTAGCGTTATCAAAATGAGTATTTGGATTTCAGACAAGCAATAAGCGTAATTTTAATTGGCCACACTCCATCAACACTTATTTTAAATAACAAAGAAATTTAAATGAGATTAAATTATGCACGTGTGATCAACAATCTTATACAATAAAGAAAATAAAGCGAGAGATTATTCATGTTTTTATCAATAACTTTAAAGAATAAGAATTTTGAAAGAGATTAAATTATTCACATTTTGGCAATGATTTTATTAAATTAAGCTACATTTACGTCGTTGACTTTTATCAAAGAGAAAAGAAAAAGCTATGGATTTTATTGAAATGTTTATCTGACCTTAAACAAAGAAGTTACGACTGCATTAAATTGGTCTGGGCAAAGTTACGTTGTTGACCGAATTAAACAAACAAACCCCCCCCCCCTTCAACACATCCCCAAACAAAATACTCAAAAAAAAAACATACGAAATAAACAAACAACAGATAAAATACGACACATAAAATATGCAAAATAAATAACATATAGGTAATCGTAGGTGCACATTCGTTTTGAATTGTACCTTCCTTTCAATAACATTAATTTTCAAATTCATCGACAAAACTTTCGGTCAACAACAAATCCCCGATGACTAATACAAAAGCTCACAAAGGACGCCCTTGCAATTCCCCGGTCAACACCCCGTACCCCCACCCTAACACTTTCTCTTTCTATTTTTAACGGTTGAATATTTGAAAACTTACATGAAATTTTCCAGAATTAGAGTTTATAATAAACGAATAATAAATCGAGGAAAAGCCATTCAATTACCTTGGATATTATAACGTCGGTCAAATTAATGTGCCTAATTAATCGATGTTACTAACACAAAGAAATCCCCCCGTCCCCCAGACTCTAATATTATTAATTTTCTAATGCCGTTCTCAGCGTTAATTTTGTTAAAAATTCACTTGTTCAGATTATGTTTGAATTTACATTACTCACACGTGCAGAAATTATGCAACGCAAAATAATACCTCGAAAATTGCCATCCAACTTTCCGCATAACATTCGCTAAATAAAACTGCCCTAGCTAACGTAATTCCCTGAAAAGCCCTACTAAAACGGATTGAAATTATGTTGAAAAGATTAGTACGAAAATTTACGGCCACGGCGTCATCCGGAAGCGCCGCCATTTTTGTAGCATCCGTTCGCGTATGTGACACCCGCGAAGCTCACATGTGTGGTTCCCGCGTCTCACCTACTCCGTAACCATCGAGAAGCAACGCCGCTTCTTCCATCAGCACACACGGAATCACGTGGAAGACATACCTCTTGGATCTCCAAACCAAACACGTGTTCACCACCGAAATAGGCCTCTCTCTGTTCGAAATCGAGCAGAGAAATCTTACGTTCGCTGGTTCGTCAGGGGGATGGAACTCCGTTGAAAGGAATCACCGCTGAAAACGGAAACAAAACGCACAGACACTTGGAAAACGCAGAGAGCACCAACTTGACGTCTTACTCGAAAGAAAGACCAAGTCAATATGGCCGCGGCTTACCCTTCTCCAACACACCCTTCTGCGCACCTCCCTCTTAGTGGTTTTTGTTTCTTTCCATTTCTATCCCTTTTCTTACCAAAAGTTTGGCGCGCGGAAATTTGGTTCGAAACGGCTTACTACACTATTTTTGTTATTATATAATATAAGCTTCGTAGTTGTTTTATACAGCAAAGAATATTTGAAGTTTTATTAATACAGCAGCAAATCCCATTGAAATGGTACACATTAAAATATACAAAAAAGAAATGGATGCACAAACTGTAGGTACATCGTTTACACTTATTCCAACCTGTAATAAAAGGGTGTTAACATTTTTTTTTCACAATAAAAAATAAATCAGTGAGAGCTGAGCTTCTAATCTTCAGGACCTGCAAAAAATTTGGTAAGTTAATGTTTTCTAAAATTAAAGAAAGTAAAGTAAACCTTACTGAAATCAAAATTTTCGAAATTCATTCGTAAATACAAAGCGTAAAAACAGTGATGCTTTAATAAAATCACATTTCAAGAAATAAAATTTAACACTGATAATCCAAACTTGCCGCCTTTAAATTGACTTTGAAAAAATTTGAAAGACCCGCAAAAAATTTAAAATTTGGCCTTGACTGTGATCGTCTAACAAAGTGAGGACCTACGTTGTGTTTTTTTTTAAGTTCTTTCATACAAGTGAGCATACACTGCGTGCGATTAGAGAGCGCAAGAAATAATAGACAACATTTTTAGGAGGGGGCAAAAAAAATTGCGCGGACTTGCCATCTCGCATTCACTCCTCAAACCCAAAACCCCCTATCGTATATTCACGGACATATTACATTTCAAATGAAACACCTTAAAAATATGAAAGAAAAGACAAGCACGAATTGACAGACATACGCATATGAAAAACGAACAAACACAAAATCCTATACATCTGTTTGGATCAATTAAAATATTTGAATATCACAAATTTAATAAAAACAAAGCAAAATCTGAATTAATGTAACTGGATGTAAATACACAAGTTATTACGGGCGTGTGACGTCAAATTTAGAGTTATGGCAGTTAACAGGAGCACAACAAAAGTACCCCTGGGGCGTTCTAGCATAAGCGGAGTTTGGGGCTACCGGTCGGGGCTGTTCTCCCCCCTTGACAGTGATTCTATCGCAAAGCCTACCCAAACAGCACATTACACATCTCTAGGACGAACATGCTGTCCGAAACTAGGCCGTTACGGTCGCCAGACCCGTAGTTGGATCTAGGCTAGCACGAAGCCGAGAACGTTACAACATCGGCGGCCGAGTCTGAATCTATCCAAACCTGCGGACTTGTGCAGGGTGACGCGATGAATCTCGTTTTCTGTATTATTTAACCCCAATTCAATTTTAAATGTTCAATTTCTTATGACTCTGATATTAACAACAACTGAACAAGTGTTGAAGTTTCAAAAGAGCCATGAACAATATTTAAATTCGCCATACACTCTTGTGGAATTTTAAACAACAAATAATTATTATGTGAGATTAAAATTGGACATCAAATAATTTATACGATGGAAACATTCATCAACAAAATATTTGTTGATGATAATCGCCTAAGGGAAGAAGTTATTTTAACCCCCCGCCAGTTCGCAGTATGGATTTTGTTAATTTAACTGCCGTAAATGAACTATTAGCAATCTAGTGGGAAGAATTAAGACGTATTATAATGTAACACTTACGTATATGCATCCAGAAACCTATTCGTAATTTGTTAAACAAAGAATTATTGTCCTGACTAAGTGAATTTCATGAAATCTTCTAGCAAATGGTTTATTTTAAATAATCCTGATTGTTAAATTGTGTTAACTGTTGTGTTGTGTTGACTGGTGAATTTACAAACAATAAAACAAATTTACAGCACGTGTTCCGCGTTGAACGAAAGTCCGCACTTTTTTCCGATTAAAAGGCCGCAAGAATTAGCCGCGCGTGTTGGAAACAACTGAGTCGTCATAGAAGTTACGATTGATTGTCGTTAAACAAAGGCTTCCTCCCTTTTACTGACTACCAAACCAACAAATTAAAAAACTGTCAGGGTTAGCATCCCTTTTACAAGTGAGCGCATTAATCTGAAATTTGTACTCCTTAAGTTCTAACGAAGATTAAATAAATTACTGGACCGCAAAGCTAACAAATGTGATGTTATATTATCTTATCAACAATGTTCAACAGCAACAAATTTACATGAGATTAAATCAGGTGTTATTTCAATGATTAATTCGTGGATCGCAACTTCACATCACAAACAAACAAAAAAAGATTCAATGCTATCATAATCAGCTGGTATCAGATACATAATATTGCTCGTTGTTTCTCACTGTCGCATGCAATTACCTGTGGGACGCCGAAGGTACGAAAGACGTTCTCTTTTAGAAATATTGTGATACTATTACTTGGTATCTGTCGCAAAGGTTTCAATAAACCAAACTTAGTAAACCAATCTCATACAACATACAACTAGCAAAAATCGGTTTCGTTTAGATCACCTTGAAAGCAGTCCCATCAGGTCTAAAGTTACCATTTGGGCTAACGCTAGTTAAATCAAGTAATTTCTGTGCTTTACACACTTGGCAGCTATATATATATTAGGGTGATTCAAAAAAAAAAAAAAATATTTTTTTTTTCGTGCAAAGAGGTTCAAAAGTTTCTTTTCAACGTAAAAAAATACCAGTTAAAATTTGAGCTCTTAATATTAATATTAAGACCGTCCGCATCGCGTTTTTCTATTTCCCATAAGAATAACATGGGAAAATTTTTGTTTGCACCGTCCGATTTTTATTGCTAGCCCGTCGTGTGTCGTGAAAAAAATTCAATCACATATTTTTATAGAGAATTGAACGCTCTACAAAAAGTGTCTCCTATGATTGTGCGAGAAACCTGATAGTTGAAGAGTTATTTTAGGCTAAAGTTAAATTTATCCAAATTTTGACGTTTTTGATGCATTACAATAAATTTGATGGTCTTATTGGAATAAATCACCACAAAAATTTATACACATTTTAAATTTAGTTTTTTAAACAGTAATTGTTTATAATTTTATGCTATAATAAGGCCAGTAAAACTCTTTCCGAACATTTTCAGCATCAGTGGGTTAAAAAATCATAGTCAGGTTTCTCGCAAAATCATAGGAGACACTTTTTGTAGAGCGTTCAATTCTCTATAAAAATATGTGATTGAATTTTTTTCACGACACACGACGGGCTAGCAATAAAAATCAGAAGGTGCAAACAAAAATTTTCCCATGTTATTCTTATGGGAAATAGAAAAACGCGATGCGGACGGTCTTAATATTAATATTAAGAGCTCAACTTTTAACTGGTATTTTTTTACGTTGAAAAGAAACTTTTGAACCTCTTTGACACGAAAAAAAAAATTATTTTTTTTTTTTGAATCACCCTAATATATATATATATATTGCATTATGTAGTAATGATACGTTGGACGCCTTTACGTATGCGGAGTCAATATTAAAGCTCCTACACTCTTTTCAAAGTCTAGAAGACGCCTAGGTGCGCAGCTGTAGGTTCCGGTGCATATAACTTCTATTCTGGACTACGGCTTCTGCTCCGAAAATGTCTAAAAAGGCGATACTGTGGTGTCCCGATTTAAAATTGAAGAAAAAAACCGAAACCGCAAGAGTAACTTACTTCTTTCAGTAATGTAGACAACCAGGTGTTCCAAAATAGGAATCCCCCCAGGGGCGGCTTGTCCTATGAGGCAGGTGAGGCAGTGCCTCACCAATGAATTTTAGGCCTTATTAGGATTTTCATTATTTTTTACCGACACATTTCGGCCAATAATTTGTGTCTTTTTTCTAAAATTTTAAAAACCAATATAGAAAATTATATTCTTATTTTTATCTCGGTAGGTACTCGTTGCTCCCTTAATTAAACAGCGCGCTTCAACACTCGACACAACATGTATTTTGTGACGCGAATGAGGCAGACTCGAAGCTTGCCTCTAGAGCAGATCCAGAAATGATGTCGTTAATAGGCAAGCAACCTGCAATACACTCATAAGCGGTATGAGTTGAAAAAAGACAAAATTGAGGCTAGCCTCATTTCCGTGCTTGCAAAAGAGATGGACAACAATATTTACGCGCGGAGAACGTGCGATTACAATGCAGTCTGCATTGGCAGAAGTATTCAAAATTTGGCCGTTGATTGTTTTGTCACAAATCTCTGTGTGTATAAATTGATTTAAAATTTTGGTAACAGAATTTTTCCTTAAAAGTGCCTACGTTTGCGTGTGTCGCGTTAGTGCTTTGTGCTTGTCATAATTTGATTTCGGTAATCGTTATTTAAGATTAACGAGTAAATCGGAATTTTTCTCTACTAACGTTAAATGACAATGGCAGTTCTGGTTTTTCTACTCTCACGTATGATGATAAATTGTATGTAGTTAAGGAATTAAAACGACCAGTTCCAGATTTGAGTAAATCGTTAATCTTTCTTCTTAATATATATAAATCTCGTGTCACAATGTTGGTCCTCAATGGACTCCTAAACCACTTAACCGATTATAATAAAATTCGCACACCATGTGCAGTTCGATCCAACTTGAGAGATATGATAGTTTAAATCTCAAATTATAGTCGCAATTTTAATTTATTGCTAATTATTTGTCTGCTATTATTTGACAGTCACAATTATCTGTTAACTCCAAATGATTCTAACAGATGTCGATACCTTTCGACTGGGTTTCTAATATTTAAACCACGGCCAACTGTATTAATACATATGGCCATCCCAATTCGTATAAAAAGTTGATTCTTTGACGTTTCCAAAATCGTTAATCAGGCAACGACATCTGTTGAGTACAATTATGAACTTGGTTGGCAAATAATTGTCAAAATGACGTTTTAAAATATCACGTTTTTCTGAAAGTGTAGATAATGGCACAAGAACATTAATGATATTACTCATATTATTTAGTTTTGAAATAAGATAGATATATTTTTACAAAACGAAAATTATTTAACAAAAAGGAAGGTACATATTCATAATTTTAAAACTTTTCTGCTGGTAGGTTTGTTACAGATCGTTATTTTCTTCAACCAGTCTGTTTGTTCCAAACAAATATTATCAATAACTGGTTTCACTGTTGCTCGAATAATTATATCACAAACTCTTGATTTATGTTCCAAGCAACAAAATAATGGATTTTGGTCCAAAGAAGGATGGAGCAGATTACATATTTGTTGACATGTCTTTTTGGAGTTTAAAAACGCCAACATTTTTTGAGTGACATCACTTAACAATTCCGCAGCGGAGGATCTGACACATTGCATATTCTGCCGCTCTGGCATCCGTTGCATCATTGGAGCCTCCTTTTAATCTCACGTGTGAGAACGTTGCTTCCACCGCATCGGCGCTAAAGGAACGCGTAAGAACATAGTAAAAGCCTGCTTGTTCTAATAAAAACTTAACACACAAATATGTACTTCTGGCAATAAATTTTAAAGCATGTGCAGTCTCTTGAGTGAAACCACGAAAACCGGTGCTAGCAGTATTTGATAAGATAAAACTGATTTTCGCACTTTTGACATTTTCAACTATTTTTCATTTATTTTCGAAAATTAGCGAAAAAAGTGACAATTTTTCGTAATTTCCAGAAAATTTTTGTCTGAAACAGTTAAAAGACGATCTGACCCACCGGAAAATATGTAGTTGACTTATAGATAAAATATTTTTTGACGATTTGTCTTCAAATAACTGAGAAATGCGAGGAAAGGACTCCAAAAATCTCCAAAATTTCCAAAAAATTTGAAACCGTTCCAAATGGCTTTATTTCAGAGAAAAACATTGAGTTTCTAGTTTTATAGAATACTAATCGCAAATTTACCTTATGAAATACTAGCCCCGCCCACCCACTTACCCTCCATTCTCTTAAAGAGTATGTCGTTTGCCAAAAATTGCCTTATTTAAGCAAGTACTAGCCCCACCCAGCCACCCTGTATTTTCTTAGGGATATGTTATTTACTAAAATCAGTTTTTTTGTTAGCAAATACTAGCCCCGCCCACCCGCCCTCTCTTACCTTGTAGGATATGTCATTTGCCACCGTTAGTCTTACCTTAGCAAGTACTAGCCCCGCCCACCCGCCCTCTAGTTTCTTGGAAGGTATGTGATTTGCCAAAATCACTATTATCTTAGCAAGTACTATATTGTATATTGAAGTGGCAAAATAAATGATTAAACAGTAATTAAATAGTACTTGCTAAGATAATACTGATTTTGGCAAATCACATACCTTCCAAGAAAATAGAGGGTGGGTGGGCGGGGCTAGTATCTGCTAAGATAAAACTGATTTTCGCACTTTTGACATTTTCAACTATTTCAGAAAATTAGTTGAAGACATTTTTTGTAATTTCCAAAAATTTTTTGTCTGTAACAGTTAAAAGACGATCTGATCCAGCGGAAAATAGTTGGCTTATAGATAATAATTTTTCGCAGATTACGAATCTACAATATTTTTCACGATTTCTCTTCAAATAACTGAGAAATGCGAGAAAAGGAGTCCAAAAATTCCCAACATTTCCAAAAAATTCTAAAACCGTTCCAAATGGCTTTATTTGAGAGGAAAACATTGACTTTCTAGTTTTATAGAATACTAATCGCAAATTTACCTTATGAAATACTAGCCCCGCCCACCCACTCACCCTCCATTTTCTTAAAGAGTATGTCGTTTGCCAAATATTGTCTCATCTTAGCAAGTACTAGCCCCACCCACCCACCCTCTATTTTCTTAGGAATATGTTATTTACTAAAATCAGTTTTTTTGTTATCAAACACTAGCCCCGCCCACCCGCCCTTTCTTACCTTGTAGGATATGTCATTTGCCACCATTAGTCTTATTTTAGGAAGTACTAGCCCCGCCCACCCGCCCTCTAGTTTCTTGGAAGGTATGTGATTTGCCAAAATCAGTATTATCTTAGCAAGTACTATATTGTATATTGAAATGGCAAAATAAATGATTAAACACTAATTAAATAGTACTTGCTAAGATAATACTGATTTTGGCAAATCACATACCTTCCAAGAAAATAGAGGGTGGGCGGGCGGGGCTAGTATTTGATAAGATAAAACTGATTTTCGCACTTTTGACATTTTCAACTATTTTTCAACTATTTCAGAAAATTAGTTGAAGACATTTTTTTGTAATTTCCAAAAATTTTTTGTCTGTAACAGTTAAAAGACGATCTGATCCAACGGAACATAGTTGGCTTATAGATAATTTTTCGCAGATTACGAATCTAAAATATTTTTCACGATTTGTCTTCAAATAACTGAATCTAAATGTTACCCTTTTTAAAAAACTTTCTAATACCACCGTTTTTAAACTCTAAAAAGACATGTCAACAAATATGTAATCTGCTCCATCCTTCTTTGGACCAAAATCCATTATTTTGTTGCTTGGAACATAAATCAAGAGTTTGTGATATAATTATTCGAGCAACGGTGAAACCAGTTATTGATAATATTTGTTTGGAACAAACAGACTGGTTGAAGAAAATAACGATCTGTAACAAACCTACCAGCAGAAAAGTTTTAAAATTATGAATATGTACCTTCCTTTTTGTTAAATAATTTTCGTTTTGTAAAAATATATCTATCTTATTTCAAAACTAAATAGTAGGAGTAATATCATTAATGTTCTTGTGCCATTATCTACACTTTCAGAAAAACGTGATATTTTAAAACGTCATTTTGACAATTATTTGCCAACCAAGTTCATAATTGTACTCAACAGATGTCGTTGCCTGATTAACGATTTTGGAAACGTCAAAAAATCAACTTTTTAGACGAATTGGGGTGGCCATATGTATTAATACAGTTGGCCGTGATTTAAACGATTAAATTATTATTGTCAGTCAAATGCCACCGAAAAAATCTAACCTCAACAACGCGAGCAGCAAAGGGTCACGACGCAAACGTGTTGAAAGAGCTCAGCAATTACCAGAACAAATCGAAACAAGAAATGCAGCTGAAAGAATCAGAACTGCAGAAAGTCGTGCACAAGAATCTCAAGAACAGCGTGACGAACGTCGGCAACAGAATATTACGAGAACAAGAGCGGCACGAGAACGAAACATAGCTACAGTACGAGTACTAGATCGACAAAGGCAACGGATCAGCCGCTCATTAACACGTGCATCATTCGTTCGGCTTGCCTTTGAATATTCACCAGATATTAACTACTCAGCGCATTCAAAAATTGCTATCGGTGGAATGGATAAAGTATGTCAATATTGTCAGGCATTGAAATTTCGGAATGAAGCAGCCGGCATGTGCTGCGCATCAGGAAAAGTTGTGCTGTCACCTCTACCCGCTCCGCCGGAGCCTTTATTATCCCTTCTTACTGGCAATTCAGATGATTCCAAATTATTTTTGCGTAAGATACGCAAATTTAATTCTTGCTTCCAAATGACGTCATTTGGGGCAACTAAAATTTGCGATCGTGCATCCGATGGACGTAATTTTGAAACTACATTCAAAATTCAAGGCCAGGTGTACCATAAAATCGGATCACTGATGCCAATGCCTGATAACAATCCGAAATTTCTTCAAATTTATTTTATGGGCGATTGTGAAGAGCGCGTGACGACTCGGTGCCTGTATAATTTTATTGAACAAGCAGAGGAAAGAGCAATTGTGATATTATTGGAAAATTTTTTAGAAGATCACAATCAACTAATTCAATTGATCAAAAGAGTTTCGCCACGACTGCAAAATGACAATTATCAAATCGTCATAAAAGCCGACAAAGTACCATTAGGTGAACATGCTGGTAGATTCAACGCTCCAACTGTTGATGAGGTTGCTGTTATCATGGTTGGTGATCCAGTTGACAAAAGATCTATAAAAATTACACGGCGAGACAACACTGTCAGTACGATTTCGGATCTACGTACACCGTTCATATGACGCACTACAATATCCATTGATATTTTGGCAAGGACAAGATGAATATCACCTTAATATCAAACAGTATGATCCAAATACCGGTAAATTTGACAATTATCTATTTACTTTCTTACTAAAGGGTTATAGTAGTAGAAAGTCAAATAAGGAGATCACCATATTTTTTTACAAATACCATCTGTGTGAAAAAGCATAGTGGACTCCGTGACTGATGTTCTCTTATTGTTCCTCTTAGATTGTTTACTATAATGTAATATAACAAAAACTTTAGCCACAGCAACGCGTGGCCGGGTCAGCTAGTTGATCTATAAAAAAAAATTAACATAAATCCAGAGTATTTATATTTTATATTTTTTTCGTTTTGTTTTTTGTTATAAATCAAATTAAATTTATTTTATGTTGTATTTGATTTTTTTCTATATGTTTTCTTTAAAGTTTATTTTAATTTTGTTTTTGTTAGAAGTTATATTAGTTTTTTCTGACCACGTTTCCCTTTCCTTTTGTCCTATCATTCCCATCCTTTCCTTGCAAGAGTTCCTTACACCTTCACGTTGGTCCTTGGTGGACAGTTAAATGAGTTTACAAATTTGTTTATTTGACTAAGTAGAAAATATTTAAGTAATCTTGCATTATAATATTTTGGAGCGTTTTGTGTTTGCCTCATCAACTTTTCAAGTCATGAGCCGCCCCTGAATCCCCCAATGCAAATAGATTCAGTGGAAGGACGTGGTATTAATGGTATTAACCTTCACTCGATGAGTAAGTGCAACATACGAGCTCTCGAGTGTGTGTTACTGAAGTGACATGTGTTTAAAAACGGTACGTTCTATTTTGTTTTTTAAATTTTATTAAAGGGCCATTAGAAAAAAAAATGCAGAAAATTAAAAGATGCCATGGTTACCCACAAGTGTAATTAGTTAATTAAAGTAGTATAAGATCATTTATACACTGCGAAATAGTGACAAGTCGGGAAATCCGTGTATTGGAAGTCAGTGTTTTGCCTGGGCAATTAAATACCTATGAATCTGATGAATTCGTTCACGGTTCGCTTGCACTTACATTGGTAAAATTGTCACACATTACATCACATAAACACCATTTTGCGCAATTTACAACTGTTATCAGTCTATATCTACAGTTCTAGATAAATTTGTCTAAGTTATGATTTACGTTTCATAACTTCTCATTCGAGATACTGAAACAGGACATTGGTAATATCAAAAATTAGATTTATAGGTAGTAAGTACAATCAATTCGGCACGAGGTCGTCCAATTTGAGTAAAACTGAGTTTTCGGGATTGGGATTGCTGTCCTTCGGCCGCCGTTTTAAAAAGGAAGGTCATTTTTTTTTATATATCAAATATACATATATTGAAAACCAGTTGCACTCTTCTTCTTTTCAGAATGGTGGCCGAATGATAACATTCCGCCAGTTTTAAAACACAGTGCTCCATTTTGTGGACTCTCACAATTTTTAAATTTAGGCGGATGGTTTAGGTTATATTATCACAGCACTGCAGTTGTTAACAGTGAATACTTTTCTTGGGTTCTAATAAAAAACACAAATACTTACTCCTATGTAACTGGTAAATCCCCATAAAATCAGTTTCATTTTTGGATCAACGGTCAACTTTTAATAAATTATTATAATTCTTGCTTTTGGTTTTGGTAAATAAATAATCTATTCTATAACTTTTGTGCAATAATTGAATTTGTATTTATGCATGACAATAGTGTCATAAAACCGCAGGACGGCCTGTGCGTGGGAAAGCAAAAAGAAATTACTGGAGGCTGACGGATAATTAGAACCAGCAGTTTGCGACGTACTTATAAAAGCACTTTAAAACGGTTGAATAACCAATTTAGAATCAATAAATCAATCTGGTAATAAATAATAACGCAATAAAATGTAGATAACATTATATAAACTACCAAATGATAACTTTCGAAGATGTGTTGTGTTTAGCGAAGGTTCTCTGAAATTAATGAAATTTTAAAATATTCCAGTACTTGTGATGGTTCCAAATATTCAATACAGACACTAGGACAGTTGAAATAGAACGAGCAAAAGAAAAAGATAACTATAGACGGTGTTGTGGTTTAATATATATCGACATCCGTGACATTTGATAACATCACCTAATTCTCATGATACCCATACCAAGAAATCCACGACATGCGCAGACCTACTAAAGACTAATTATCCTTAGCCATGAATAAAACCCCCGTTGAAAATAAGTCCCAAAAAGGACAAACAGAGCTAACATTGAGAAAGGGCTCAAATGAATCCTTGATGTCATCTGGTCAAAACAACGTGGAATTCGAAGTTTTACCCACACCAGTTAAAAGCGACAACGATAAGAAAGAATACAAGTTTATATGTAACTATGAACAACGCAGTTCGTTAAAATCAATACTTATACTTTTAGGGTAATACGTTTAAAAAATGGTTTAACTGCTTGCCTGATTTCTGATCAGAAACCAACACAAGATGTGGGATTGTCAAAGGGAAACCATGAAGATGAAAATGGTCACGAGTCGAGCGAAAAGTGTGCGGATGAAAATAAGGAGCAAAAAATGGTGGACTTAGTAATAAAACTGACCTAAATTGAGATAGAATTTTTTCAGGCTGCTACAAGTTTATGTATAGGTGTTGGCAGTTTCAGTGACCCGAAGGACATCCCTGGAATGGCACATTTTCTCGAACATATGGTTTTCATGGGCAGTGAAAAGTTTCCCCAAGAAAATGATTTTAGTTCTTTTATTTCAGTAAAAGGCTCTAAGTAATGTTATCCAAGTCTATTTTTTTTGTTTTAGAAAAGAGGTGGATTAGATAATGCTTCTACAGACTGCAGTGTTACAACTTTTTATTTTCAATGTTTAGAGAGAGACTTGTTTACTGCGCTTGACAAATTTGCTCAGTTTTTTATCTCCCCTTTAATGAAAAAAGGCTCAATTGCTCGAGAACGTGAAGCCGTAGATTCTGGTAAATCTGCGTTTAGTCCGCTCTTCTGTTCTTAAGCTATTTTATTTTTAAGAATTTCAAATGGCGTTACCAGCTGATAGTTATCGAAAAGAACAACTGCTTTTGAGTTTGGCTAAGAGTGATACTCCTGTTAATTTTTTTCCTTGGGGTAATCTGACTACTTTAAGAGATAATATTTCTGAAGATGAACTTTATTCTGGTCTGCATACGTTCAGAAAACGTCATTATTCAGCGCATCGAATGACTCTGGCAATTCAAGTAATGTCTTATACAGTAGTGTAGCACTAATTTAATAGTAAAGTCTAACAATTCTGAACTCAGGATTCTACCAGATTTTGCAACTTTAACTGAAATTTTGAACCACTTGTTTCTAAAGTTGGATTTATTTATTGTAGGGTAGACTTCCTCTTGATGTTTTACAGTCATATGTATTAGAATGTTTTAACAATGTACCATGCAATAATCTGCCACCTCGTGACTTCTCACACTGTAAGGATATGTTTGATACAACACAGTTTAGGAAGATGTATTATATTCAACCAATGAATGATTTAATACAGGTACTTACGGAACTTCAATTGGTCTAGTATATATAGTCTATGTATTTACCTTCTGCAGCTGGATTTGGCCTGGGCGTTACCTCCCTTACTTGACAAATACAAAAGCAGACCATCTGGCGCTGTTTCGTTTCTTATTGGCCATAAAGGAAAAGGCAGTCTGCTATCATATTTAAAGAAAAAGTATTCGCATTTTTATTTGCTTCCATCTTTAAAATGAAAGCTTGTAGGGTATGGGTATTGGGTCTGACAGCTGGCACTGGTCAATATGGAAGTGAATCTAATTCCATGTATGCAATTTTCGCTATATACATGACTCTAACTAAAGAAGGCTTGGAACATTTATTTGAGGTCAGTATATGTTCATTAAGTTACGATCTACATAACTTTGTTGTATGTGTAGGTAATTGAAATTGTTTTTTCTTATATCAACATGTTGAGAAAAATTGGACCACAAGAGCGTATTTTCCAAGAAATAAAAACAATAACTGACACATCTTTTAAGTTTGCCGCTGAAGGAAAGGCAGTTGAAGTTGTAACCGAAATGTCAGAAAATATGCAACTTTATCCACCTGAGGATTACATTACAGGATCTAATCTGTTGTTTGATTATGATCCTGAATCTATTGAAATGGTACTAAATTGCTTAACACCAGATAAAATGAATATTAGTGTTCTGTGTAATAAGAATAACTTACAACCTGGGCTAAATTTTGATAAAACTGAAAAGTGGTTTGGTACCAAATATTCAAAACAAGGTTAGCAAATCGAGGCTTTAGACGTGTGTTGGGACAAATATTAATTGTTTTTAAAAAAATATTATTTAGTGTTTTTGGGAGTGGTACAGCACTTTTTTATTATTAAAAACGACAACATAATGAATTTATTATTACATATTTGTTATAGATATTCCCGAACAGTGGTTAAAAAAGTGGCAAGAAGCTTCACCTCTTAGGGAATTTGCTTTACCTTCATCAAATATTTTTTTAACAGAAGACTTTACTATTCTTCAAGAAGATGAACAGCACCCAAAGTATCCTGAAAAGATTCTAAGCACAGATTTGGTGGAATTATGGTATAGAAAAGACCAAAAATTCAAACTGCCCATTGCTTACTATAATTTTTATTTTATCAACCCAGTGGCTATCCAAACGCCAAAATCGTAAGTTATTCTTTATTTATCACATATCTAAATTAATAATAAGTTAAATTTTTCAATATTACGATTGCTTAAGTACAGTATATCGTGCGCTTAAAAATACAACGAACGAAAGTTGGCTGTAGGTAAAGCTAACTGCATGGGTGGGACAAATCTTGTTCTTTTGAACTATGACAAAAAGCGATCATTAAAGGTTATGTTGACACTGATTTATGTAAAGTTGAGGGCAGTAGTACCATTTAAAGTGGATAAGCAACGCCAAGTCAAATCATTATTTTCGATCCGCGAATAAACGCTGATTTAAGATCTTCAGTACTCTGTTAATTTTTCTTCGATGATATGAGTATGACATTACTGTAGTAAACTATAATAGGCATATTGCTAACATTTTAGGGCAGCGTTGTTGGACATATATATGAACCTATTGGATATTTTGCTGAGTGAAGAAGGTTATCCTGCAGAAGTAGCCCATTTATCTTATACATTTGATGCCTACGACAAAGGACTTACAATGGGAGTAGCAGGGTACAACCAGAAGCTTCATGTAAGATGATTTTTTAAGACATCTGTAAGCCTCACATATTGTACGTAATTACTACTTTTTTAAAAACTATAATTTTTAAAAATAAAATTGATCTGCCCAAGATATGCAGAAATACAGATGTACCTACAGATAGCTTCCTTCAAATAATATAAAAAATTAAGCTAATTTATTATATGGCATTAAATTTTGCAATAGCGCACTTTAACTTTTGTCTTTAGTTTTGGCTTAATGCTTGTGCAACATTTAATACCTATATCGTTTATATTTCCTGTGCTAATTCTATTAAGACTGGAATTTTTCGAATGTGCTGAATTTTTTCCGATGATGGATGTTTTTGAATGTAAATATTTTGTAGGTGTTAATTGAAATGATTACGAAGCATTTTTTAAACTTCGGTGATATTTTGACGCAAGAAATGTTCGACGCCATGAAAGATAAACTGATTAAAGGCTACTATAACTACCTACTGGACCCCAGTGACTTAGCAGAGTAAGTGTGAAGCTTGTCTAGATTCCATTTTATGCATAGTTTTGTGCAGGGAGCTGAGATTGTACATACTCATAGATAACTATAAAACTTCGTTGGAAAAATATATGGTTGCATCTTCTATTACAATGGAAGATGTAAAAGCATTTTCACGTGAATTTGTAAACAACTTGTTTATTAAAGTTTTGGTACAGGGAAATGTTGCAAGAGACCACGCAAATAATGTAGTAAACAATCTTATTACGACACTGAAATGTCAACCATTACCTCCTGATACATATCCAAATGTAAATGTTTTCCTTTTTGTTTTATAACCTGATTACTGTTTCATCTTTTTTAAGTTTCGTGTGACTCAAGTACCCACAGGAGAAACTTTTTGCGTTGTAGAATCATTTAACAAAAATGATTGTAATTCAGACATAACCAACTACTACCAGTGCGGACCTGACACAACAAAGGATAGTATGATAATAGAACTTTTGATGGTACGATCCCTAAAACAGTTTTCTCTATCAATAAGATGAAATCATTTTAGATGATTTTAGAAGAACCACTTTTTGACACATTACGCACAAAGGAACAATTGGGTTATAGTGTTAACTGTTGCGGCACAAATACTTTCGGGATTACAGGATTCACAATAACTGTCGTCGCACAGGCCACTAAGAACTCTACAGACTATGTTGAAAAGCGTATTGAGATATTTGTGAAACAAGCTTCAGATATTTTAGCAGACATGTCGGAACAGTCTTTTGAAGACACGAAAAAAGATCTTATAAAGACAAAGCGCTGCAGTGATGTGGATTTATCGAACGAAGTTTCCAGAAACTGGACCGAGATTGCAGAGGAATTCTATATATTCGACAGAACAGAGAAAGAAATAGCAGAACTTGAGAATATCAAACTTAGTGACGTGCAACAGTGGTGGGAAACCCACACTCGTGGTGGTAATGAAGAGAATTTTAGGAAATTAAGTGTGCAAGTATGTGAGTGGCCATATGGAACTATTAAATTGATTTTTGTGAAGGTTGTAGGTTTCAAACATTCAGATAATTTCAGCGAAAAAGAAACCGAAAATAACTTGGTGACACAAGATGACAAGAATGAAGGTGGATAGTGTCTAAATTTCGTGATGCAAAGTGACTTCATTTAATTTTATTGCAGAAGTGAAATTGCAGCTGAACTTTATAGATTCGGTGAGGAATGAGACGGAAAATGAAGAAAAGGAACGGCTTTTCGTGGAAGATGTTCACACTTTTAAAGAAACTTTATTTTTATATCCTCTTGCTTGCGGATTTACTATGCACAACTAAGAGTGTCCATCTTGAAATATTTAGTGTGTCTTAAATTTTAGGTTAATTGGTTTTGTAGTTGTTCATATACTAATATATATATTATTATAGTGCGTACATTTGACTGTTTTCCAAAAATTTAGGCCCATAAAGGTAATAATAAGCGTGGATCTGCAATCCGTAGGTATGCAAGCATATTACTTAGCCCGCAATTTAATGGAACTTAAATAACAAAATTTTAAGATGACGTCATCATAGTTTTGGAAGGGATGAAGAAAGAAATTTTGAATTATGTTTTGTCGTGTTGATATTAATATTAATATTTGTTACTAATGCACGCTTATTACTTGTAAGATATATTAATTATATTAATTAAATAAATTTCACAAATTCTCGGACGCTTGTTTTAACATATTCTTGATCTGTCTCTTCTGTAGACGGACAGATCTGAAATTCTGTTTCATCAGTTCATCACTATTGAACATTCCAGATCTATTCTTTAGCACTTCCACCAAGTTTTATTCGTTAAAATGTTTAAGGATTATGGAAACCGGCAGTGAGGAAGCAGAGCAATCTAATCCCCTTGATGCTGGGTACCGACAATTCTTTTGCGTGTGGTAGTAACTTTCGACAATTATTTTTTAGATCTTTCTTAAGCAAATAGTGAATGTTCTAATTAGCTGTGTAGATACAAAGAAGAAAAATTAAAGAAATTTATTCTTAAAAAAAATTGCAGTTAGAACATGATGGATACCACCTAGTTTATGTGTTAAATAATTCCATTTTCAAAATGCAAACTGGAGAAGCGGAAAACGTTTATTCAAAAGGAATTGTAGAAGAAATAGTCGGCCATTAGATAATACCATTAGCCGCAACTTTTATTAATACATTTTCTTCGTAACGTTAATATTAAAAAAGTTAAATGTAGTTTCAGCCTTTGAGTTTTACGTCTTACACTTGAGAAGACTTCGTCAAAATTTTTCAGTTCCTAATTTTTCATGTTTTGCTGCCAATAACTTTGCTGATGTTAATGTTGTACCAAAAGTTATGAATAAAACTATAAAGAATTATATTATCTGCAAAAATTACCTTTAGAAATTTATTGTCAGATTCACGGTTGCGGAGGTAAATCAACACTCTGGACGAATGATAGTACCGCCAGTCCCGAAAACTCAGGTTTATATTCACGGCTTACCACCCTATGACACTCATAAAAAAATCGCTGCCTATCCAAAATGCGCGGTTGTCCCTTTTTTAACGCCGAATTTACTGGACTATTAAACATTTTGGAAGGTAGAATTCAGAAAATTATTATCAATTAAATCGTGGACTCGAAGCAGGAAGGGATATTTTATGCTTATTTTTTGACAAGTTTTTGCATTTTCCATCATTCGAACGGATTCCACCAATTTTAAAACACAATATTCCAGTTTGTAAACTATCATACTTTTTAAATTTAGTCGGATTCTTTGGGTTATCACTGTTATCAGTTATCAGTTATCACAGCACTGCAGTTGTTAACAATAAAACAACACTGTGAAGTGGATACCTTTCTTCTGTTCTAATAGCAAACACGGAATACTTACTCCTAAAATTGGTAAATTCCCATAAAAATAGAAGAAGCTTCAAAAAGCCGACACACAGGTTTCATTTTTGGGTCAATCTATTCTATAACTTTAGTGCATTAATTGAATTTGTGTCTATCTATAACAATAGTGTCATAAAGCAGCAGGATGGCCTGTGCGTGGGAAAGCAAAAAGCAATTATTGGAGGCTGACCGATGATTAGAACCAGCAGTTCGCGATGTACTTTAAAACGTTTGAATGACCAATTTAGAATCAATAAATCAGTCTGATAGTAAATAATAACGCAATAAAATATAGATCAGACTATATAAACTAGCTAAAGATAACTTTTAAAGATGTGTTATGTTTAGAAAAGGTTCTCTGATATTAATAAAATTTTAAATTATTGCAGTACTTGATGTGATGGTCCAAAGAAAAAGATAACTATAGACGGTGTTGTGGTCATATATCGACATTCGTGACATTCGATAACATCACCTGCTAATTCTCATGATACCCTTACCATGAAACCCACGACATGCGCAGACCTACTAAAGACTGATTGACCTTAGCTATGAATAAAACCCCCTTTGAAATGAAGTCCCGAAAAGGACAAACAGAGCTAAAATTGAAAAAGGTCTCAAATAAACCCTTGATGTCATCTGGTGAAAACAACGTGGAATTCGAAGTTTTACACACACCAGTTAAAAGTGACAGCGATAAGAAAGAATACAAGTTTATATGTAACTATGAACAACGCAGTTCGTTAAAATCAATACTTATACTTTTAGGGTAATACGTTTAAAAAATGGTTTAACTGCTTGCCTGATTTCTGATCAGAAACCAACACAAGATGTGGGATTGTCAAAGGGAAACCATGAAGATGAAAATGGTCACGAGTCGAGCGAAATGTGTGCGGATGAAAATCAAGAACAAAAATTGGTGGACTTAGTAACAAAACTGACCTAAATTAATATAGAATATTTTTAGGCTGCTGCAAGTTTGAGTATAGGTGTTGGCAGCTTCAGTGACCCAAAGAACATCCCTGGAATGGCACACTTTCTCGAACATATGGTTTTCATGGGCAGTGAAAAATTTCCCCAAGAAAATGATTTTAGTTCTTTTATTTCAGTAACAGGTGCTAAATAATGTTGTCCAAATCCAATTTTTTTGTTTTAGAAAAGAGGTGGATCAGATAATGCTTCTACAGACTGTGATGTTACAACTTTTTATTTTGAATGTTTAGAGAGAGACTTGATTACTGCGCTTGACAAATTTGCTCAGTTTTTTATCTCTCCCTTAATGAAAAAAGGGTCAATTGCTCGAGAACGTGAAGCCGTAGATTCTGGTAAATCTTACGTTTAATCCGCTCTTCTGTTCTTAAGTTATTTTATTTTTAAGAATTTCAAATGGTGTTACCAGCTGATGGTTATCGAAAAGAACAACTGCTTTTGAGCTTAGTTAAGACTGATAGTCCTGTAAATTTTTTTCCTTGGGGTAATCTGACTACTTTAAGAGATAATATTTCTGAAAACGAACTTTATTCTGGTGTGCACAAATTCAGAAAACGTCATTATTCAGCGCATCGAATGACTCTGGCAATTCAAGTAATCTCTTATATTATAGCTCTAATAATTTGGTAGTAAAGTCAGTTAATTTTGAACTCAGCATTCTACCAAACTTTGCATTTTTAACTGAAATTTTAGAGCACTGTTTATAAAGTTGGATTTATTTATTGTAGGGTAGACTTCCTCTTGATGTTTTACAGTTATATGTATTAGAATGTTTTAACAATGTACCATGCAATAATCTGCCACCTCGTGACTTCTCACTCTGTAAGAACATGTTCGATACCACACAATTTAGGAAGATATATTATATTCAACCAATTAATGATTTAATACAGGTACTTATGGAACTTCAATTGGTCTATCATATAAGTACTTCATGCATCTGGCTTTTGTAGCTGGATCTGGCCTGGGCTTTACCTCCCTTACTTGACAAATACAAAAGCAGCCCATCTGGATGTGTTTCATTTCTTATTGAGCATGAAGGAAAAGGCAGCTTACTATCATATTTAAAGAAAAAGTATTCTCAGATTTACTTGCTTCCATTTTTAAAACGAATGCTTATAGGGTATGGGTATTGGGTCTGACAGCCGGCACTGGTCAATCTGGAAGTGAATCTAATTCCATGTATGCAATTTTCGCTATGTACATGACTCTAACTAAAGAAGGCTTGGAACATTTATTTGAGGTCAGTATATGTTCATTAAGTTACGATCTACATGACTTCGTTGTATGTGCAGGTAATTGAAATTGTTTTTTCTTATATCAACATGTTAAGAAAAATTGGATCGCAAGAGCGTCTTTTCCAAGAAATGAAAACAATAACTGACACATCTTTTAAGTTTGCCGCTGAAGGAACGGCAGTTGAAGTTGTAAGCGAAATGTCAGAAAATATGCAACTTTATCCACCTGAGGATTACATTACAGGATCTAATCTGTTGTTTGATTATGATCCTGAATCTATTGAAATGGTACTAAATTGCTTAACACCAGATAAAATGAATATTAGTGTTCTGTGTAATAACAATAACTTACAACCTGGGCTAAATTTTGATAAAACTGAAAAGTGGTTTGGTACCAAATATTCAGAACAAGGTTAGCAAAGCGAGGCTTTAGACGTGTGTTGGGACAAATATTAATTGTTTTTTAAAAATTATTATTTAGTGTTTTTGGGGGTGGTACAGCACTTTTTATTATTAAAAACGACAACATACTGAATTTATTATTACATATTTATTATAGATATTCCCCAACAGTGGTTAAAAAAGTGGCGAGAAGCTTCACCTCTGAAGGAATTTGCTTTACCAACACCAAATATTTTTTTAACAGAAGATTTTACTATTCTTCAAGAAGATGAACAGCACCCAAAGTATCCTGAAAAGATTCTAAGCACGGATTTGGTGGAATTATGGTATAGAAAAGACCAAAAATTCAAACTGCCTATTGCATACTATAATTTTTATTTTATCAACCCAGTGGCTATCCAAACGCCAAAATCGTAAGTTATTCTTTATTTATCACATATCTAAATTAATAATAAGTTAAATTCTTCAATATTACGATTGCTTAAGTATAGTATAATGTGCCATCAAAAATACAGCGAACTAATGTTGGCTGTAGGTAAAGCTAACTGCATGGGTGAGAAAAATCTTGTTCTTTTGGAATTATGACAAAAAGCGATCATTAAAGGTTATGTTGACACTGATTTATGTAAACTTGAGGGCAGTAGTACCATATAAAGTAGATAGGCAACGCTAAGTCAATTCATTATTTTCGAAGCGCGAATAAACGCTGATTTAAGATCTTCAATACTCTGTTAATATTTCTTCGATGATATGAGTATGACATTACTATAGTAAACTATAATAGGCATATTGCTAACATTTTAGGGCAGCGTTGTTGGACATGTATATGGACCTATTGGATATTTTGTTGAGTGAAGAAGGTTATCCTGCGGAAGTAGCCCATTTATCTTATACATTTGATATCTACGACAAAGGACTTACAATGGGAGTAGCAGGGTACAATCAGAAGCTTCATGTAAGATGATTTTTTAAGACATCTGTAAGCCTCACATATTGTACGTAATTACTACTTTTTTAAAAACTATAATTTTTAAAAATAAAATTGATCTGCCCGAGATATGCACAAATACAGATGTACCTGCAGATAGTTTCCTTCAAATAATATAAAAAATTAGGCTAATTTATTATATGATATTAAATTTTGCCACAGCGCCCTTTAACTTTTGTCTTTAGTTTTGGCTTTGTGCTTGTGCAACATTTAATACCTATATCGTTTATATTTCCTGTGCTAATTCTGTTAAGACTGGAATTTTTCGAATGTGCTGAATTTTTTCTGATGATGGATGTTTTTGAATGTAAATGTTTTGTAGGTGTTAATTGAAATGATTACGAAGCATTTTTTAAACTTCAGTGATATTTTGACGCAAGAAATGTTCGACGCCATGAAAGATAAACTGATTAAAGGCTACTATAACTACCTGCTGGACCCCAGTGACTTAGCAGAGTAAGTGTGAAGCTTGTCTAGATTCCATTTTATGCATAGTTTTGTGCAGGGAGCTGAGATTGTACATACTGATAGATAACTATAAAACTTCGTTGGAAAAATATATGGTTGCATCTTCTATTACAATGGAAGATGTAAAAGCATTTTCACGTGAATTTGTAAACAACTTGTTTATTAAAGTTTTGGTACAGGGAAATGTTGCAAGAGACCACTCAATTATTGTAGTAAACAATCTTATTACGACACTGAAATGTCAACCATTACCTCCTGATACATATCCAAATGTAAATGTCTTCCTTTTTGTTTTATGACCTGATTACTGTTTCATCTTTTTTAAGTTTCGTGTGACTCAAGTACCCAAAGGAGAAACTTTTTGCGTTGTAGAATCATTTAACAAAAATGATTCTAATTCAGACATAACCAACTACTACCAGTGCGGACCTGACACAACAAAGGATAGTATGATAATAGAACTTTTGATGGTACAATCCCTAAAACAGTTTTCTCTATGAATAAGATGAAATCATTTTAGACGATTTTAGAAGAACCACTTTTTGACACATTACGCACAAAGGAACAATTGGGTTATAGTGTTAACTGTTGCGCCACAAATACTTTCGGGATTACAGGATTCACAATAACTGTCGTCGCACAGGCCACTAAGAACTCTACAGACTATGTTGAAAAGCGTATTGAGATATTTGTGAAACAAGCTTCAGATATTTTAGCAGACATGTCGGAACAGTCTTTTGAAGACACGAAAAAAGATCTTATAAAGACAAAGCGCTGCAGTGATGTGGACTTATCGAACGAATTTTCCAGAAACTGGACCGAGATTGCAGAAGAATTCTATATATTCGACAGAACAGAGAAAGAAATAGCAGAACTTGAGAATGTCAAACTTTGTGACGTGCAACAGTGGTGGGAAGCCCACACTCGTGGTGGTAATGAAGAGAATTTTCGGAAATTAAGTGTGCAAGTATGTGAGTAGCCAGATGGAACTATTAAATTGGTTTTTGTGAAGGTTGTAGGTTTCAAATGTTCAGATAATTCCAGCGAAGAAGAAACCGAAAATAATTTGGTAATACAGGATGACAAGAATGAAGGTGGATAGTGTCTAAACTTTCTTGATGCAAAATGACTTCATTTAATTTCAATTGCAGAAGTGAAATTGCAGCTGAACTTTATAGATTCGGGGAGGAATGGAGCGGAAAATGAAGAAAAGGAACGGCTTTTCGTGGAAGCTGTTGACACTTTTAAAGAAACTTTATTTTTATATCCTCTTGTTTGCGGATTTACTACGCACAACGGCACAACTAAAGAGTGCTCATCTTGAAATATATATGTGTTAAATTTTAAGCCAATTGGTTTTGTAGTTGTTCAGATACTAATATTATCTTGCATACATTTGACTGTTTTCAAAAAATTTAGGCTCATAAAGGTAACAATAAGGGCGGATCTACAATTCATAGGTATGAAAGCATATTATTTAGCTCGCAATTCATTAGAACTTAATTAACAAAATTTTGAGATGATGTCACCATCGTTTTGGAAGGAATGAAGAAAGAAATTTTGATTTTGTCGTGGTGATATTAATATTTGTTAATAATGCACACTGATTAGTTGTAAGATATATACTTAAAAAAAATAATCAAATAAATTTCACAAACTCTCGGACGCTTGTTTTAATATATTCTTGGTTAGTCTGATCTGCAGACGGACAGATCGAAAATTCTGTTTCATCACCATTGAACAGGATCTATTCTTTAGCACTCCAACCAACTTTTTCTCGTTAAAATGTTTTGGGATTATGGAAACTGGCAGTGAGAAGGCGGAGCAATCTAATACCCTCGCTGATGGGTACCGACAATACTTTTTTGTGTGGTTGTAACTTTCGAAAATTCGATCTTCCTCTAGCAAATAGCGCATGCTTTAATAAGTTGTGCAGACAAAAAGAAGAAAAATTAAAGAATTTCTAAAAAGTATAAAAATATATTTATAAAAAGGTACTACCAACGGAAGAGCTGTGAATTTTATTCACATTCTTAAAAAAACAGATTGCAGTTAGAACTGCACATGTTTGGGCAATTCTTTTTTAATAATAATAATAATACTAATAATAATATATTAACAAGAGAAAAATATTAAATATCTATTTATTTTTTTCTTAATAAAAACGTAAGAATAATCAATAATATTGCGTTTATAATGCACTTATTCCACTTTAGTGATGAGTTTGATGCCGCGGCTACAATAGTAGATTATTTTTAGAGTTTCCATTTATAAAATTTGAAGTGTCTTTTATTACATGCCTTCATACCTACTTAAATCAGTACACAGAGCACCAGAAATAAATAAATAAAAATATTTTATGTCCTTAAATATAAAATAATGTATCGGAATTGTCAATTTAAAAAATATACATATATGTTAATATTGTTAATGTTGACGTTTATTTGATTTTATTTTTTGGAAAAACTAGTGTTAGTGAATAGCTGGAAAATATCCGGATAAATATTTAGTTATTAAGGAAAATAGCCGGTTATTTAACAACACTATGCAAAATATTGATTCAAAATTGTTTAACACATATGAAAATTGTCGGATTAACTGTGAAATAAGTATTTTAGTTGGAGTAAATACTTCCAATCCCTTAAAAAATGAACTAGGTACAGTGTAGTGTACCATATCGCAAATGCAGCTGGATTTTTGCAACATTATAAATTTGGTGGTTAAATAAAAGGGTACAAACATGATACAAGAAGGTCTTCTTGTATGTACCATGGGTGCAACTATTTTTGAATTTATGTTTTCCGGCATATTCGACCCCATAGTCTCAAATCTAGTCAACCAATCAAACCTCTACTGCGCGTGAACGCCGGCACATTGACAGCATTTTGACAACTGACAACTATATGAAAACGAAAATCAAAACAAGACCTCAGAACTCAGAAAATCCAACTTTAAGCAAATTTCTAACCAGAACAACACAAATTCGCCTTGAAAATGAGTCGCAGAAAGAAAATAAAGGTGCGTACACGATTTACCTAAACTAATGTTTGCTCCGTGTTTAATTAACGACACAAACCCGTATTTCTCAAAAAGTGAGGTTATATTATTAAATATTAACAATTGTAGGTGGAAAATAAAGAACTAGACGATAAACTTAACCACGCAGACGAAGAACATGCAACAGAGCCCGCGGACAAACATAAGGGTGCTGCTGCTGACAAAAAAGTAAATTCTAGCGCCAGTTCTTCAAAAGCTACGAAGAAGGAATCGAAGAAAGAAGAAGTGAAAAAAGAAGAGGAAAAGAAAAAAGAACCCGACCCCGAGTCAGAATTGGATGATCCGGTTATTAAAGACTTGTTTTCGGGGTTGGAAGGCGCCGCGTTTCAGAGTCGGATGCCATTCGATAAAATGACATCGACTGAAGCGGCTTGTTTTCCTGACATAGCTCAAGCGCCATTGCAGTCTATTAAAGTGTATTTGAATGTACGGAATCGTATTTTGCAAATGTGGTTGGATAATCCAAAGCAGCAGCTTATTCTGGACGATGTAATGGAGAAGATGGAAGTTCCATACAATAGTGACGCGACATTAGTTAAACGCGCACACGCTTTTTTGGAGAGGAATGGATATATTAATTTCGGTGTTTTTAAAAGGCTGAAGCCCTTACCAGCAAAGAAATTTGGAAAAGTGATCGTAATAGGGGCTGGAATTGCTGGGTTAGCAGCTGCACAGCAATTGCAACAGTTCGGATTGGAAGTTATAGTTTTGGAAGCCCGCGATCGAGTTGGAGGGAGAATTGCAACATTCAGAAAGGGTAAAACGGTGCAAATGGAGATAACAAAAATAATTTGTTTGTTTTTAGGGAATTATATTGCTGATTTGGGGGCTATGGTGGTCACGGGGTTAGGTGGTAATCCTGTCACAACATTGAGTAAACAAATAGATATGGAATTACACCGCATTCGACAAAAATGTCCATTGTATCAATCTAGTGGTGTAACAGTTGATAAAGATAAGGATGAAATGGTGGAAAGAGAGTTTAATCGACTTTTGGAAGCTACATCTTATTTGTCACATCAGCTAGATTTTAACTATGCTGGTAATAAACCTGTGAGCTTAGGTCAAGCCTTAGAATGGGTGATTAAACTTCAAGAAAAACATGTTAGGGAGAAACAGATTCAACATTTAAAATCTGTTATAACATTACAAGAGAAATTAAAAACAAATCAAAAACTCCTGGTAGGGATTAAGGAGCATATGCTTGAAACTAATGCAAAAATCAAAGAACTATCAGGTATAGATAAAAGAGATGTTCAGCTAGAATTTGCTTATAGAAGTGCGGTCAGAGATTTGCATGCTTATGCCAAAAAGTGGGATCAACTGCAAGAACAAGCAAAGGAAATTGAAGGGAAGCTGAAGGACTTGGAAGCCTCCCCACCTAGGTAAACAACAGGTTTTTTTGCGTGTGATCCTAATTTCCTATATTTTTTTTTTAGTGATGTATACTTGTCATCAAAGGATCGCCAAATTCTGGACTGGCATTTCGCAAATTTGGAATTTGCAAATGCAACTCCCCTTTCCAATTTGTCGCTGAAGCACTGGGATCAGGATGACGATTTTGAATTTACAGGGAACCATCTAACAGGTAAGTGGTTTTAATGTAAAATGCAGTAACAAGGAGTAGAATCTCTGCAATAATTTGAAACTTTCTTTAAAAAGCTGGTGATAAGTTATTCATGAATCTGTATCTCTGTAGAGATAATCATGGTAATAATGTGAGAGTATAATGGGTTGTCTATGTTCTGGAATTTGCAGAACAAATTAGGAAAAAGGGAGCCAGTAAGAATTAATTTGGCGAATTTTTAGCGTCAAAGTAAACTAAAATCTAAAGTTTCGTGTTAATTTACATTTATGCATATTATCAAAAAATTACTTGTGTAGCACGACGTGCTTTATAGAAAGAAATTCCCACTCAGAGAAGTATTTTATGTATGAAAAATTTCATAAAGGAAAGTGTCGTTTGAAAACAGTAAAACTGCTATTTTGACACTCAATTTTAAGCTACGGACACATTGTAATGGGGTCTAATGGGTGAATGGCTAATTTCGTGTTTTCTCGAGGTGTGACAGTTCTTACAGTAAGTATGAAAATAAGTTTTCCGTTTGCATCTGTCTGTCCAAATAATCTCTGAAATAAGTGGACTTTTGTATAAAATTTTAGATATTTTGGGAAAATCGTATAGGTAGTAAAACGATAATTAAAATTTGTCTAATCATCCCCACCAATAATGTAACGTCATTTACTTTTGCAAAGTAAATCCTGCGTAAATTTTGTATGGTAACATACGTTTCATAGCGCTGGTTTATGAATCCGCCTTTGTACAACAATACAACATGTTATAATTTAAGTTAAGTATTGCAATTCCGAATGCTCAGAAATCTTACAAAATCTCTTAAATAAATCTTTTAAATTTATCGTAAATCGTTAATCAAAATTTATTTTAACAAAAATTGGTTATTCAAAGGTGAAAAATAAGAATCGTTATGCTTAATCGTCAATACAAAAAAAGTATCGTTATTTCTTGTACAAGGTGAAGAACACTGTTTTTAATTCCAAGAAGAATCATTATTTTAACTTTTATGTAACAATATAATATTTCAACAAAATAACTACTGATTTAATTTTGTTAAGCCAAACTTATTCGAAACATTTAAAAAATGAAAAAATAACCGGATATGTCTAATTCTGTTTGAGAAAAGTTTTGTGTAAATAACTTTAGAGATTTTTTTTCTTTATATATCTGATACACTTTGGGAAATTGTGAAGGGTTTTTTCCGTTACAAAGTTTACAGTTCTTTCGTTCCGGAAGTATAATCAATTAATCAAACAAATCCAGTCACAATGTAAGAAAGGTGATAAGAGGTGATGTCAACAAATTTGTTGGTGGGGATAATTAGAGAAATTTTGGTTAACGTTTTATTTACTATCGACATGATATTCTTAACATACATATACATATCTAAAATTTGATAATCGGTCAGGTAATTTCGCAGATTATTTGTCTAAAAAAAATCGACACAGACGACACACACATAGAGAGAAAGAAATATACAGACAGAAACAGGAGACCTTGGGGTTATGAAATGTCGAGAAAACATGAAAATAGTCATTTGCCGCATGGACTCTGTTACAATACTTCCATAGTTTACGTTCGAATTTATTTAATAAATATTTTTTATTTAAAATCAACTTATTCATCAATTTAAAATAAAACCGCCAGTGTTAATACACATTTTTCTGTATTGTCTAAATTTAAACACAAAGATATACACGAATTTACGAGATAAATAAAAATGAAAAATCAATAGTAGATTATTTGAAAAGAATGTGGAAAACGGTATGGAAAATGACAAAACTAGTGAAAGAAAAATAAAAAAAGAGGACAGAGAATAACACAAGATCAATAGTTATAAACTTAAAGAAACAAAATATCAAGAAAAATTTCAAGACATACTAAATACAAAATTAAAAGAAGCAGACAGACGCGGACTAGAAGAAAAATGAGACGAATTCGGAACTAGCTGGCTGAATGGAGCAAGAAAGAGTTGTGGCACTACAAAAATAATAAACAAAAAGATAAAAAGAACAGAATGCTGGATCGTAGAAATAAAACAAAGAATCAAAGAGCAAAAAGATGGTTTGAAAATATATATAAACACAAAGAGAAAGAAAGACGTAAAAAAGGGAAAACCACAATAAAGAAAGCAAAACAAGAAAAGCAAAAACTGTTTTTCGGAACCCTTGAGCAACTAAAACAAAAAGAGCGATATAATATATTTAACATAAAAGACAGGGATGGAAACATAATTACAGATGAAGAGAAAATAATTGACAGATGGCAACATTTCGAGAATGAAACACCAAAAAAGAGGAATTATCAGAAGCCCTACGAAAAGTAAAATTAGAAAAAGCACTTTGGTGTAAAAGTTTATTGCTGGTTTTTCAAAAGTATGCTGAAGATAAAAAGTTATGTGAATTAAACAGTTTCGTGTAGGGCAATAGAAAATTTTCTTATAAATGTGTTCGCAACAGTTTGGGTAATGTAACGAGCATTTCAAATTATTACCTTGGAACTGTTCCGGAAATTGTTTTTTGATAATGTGATCGTACATTTTGGTCGACATTATTACTTTTTAAGTTAATGATTTCATTTCGTAGAAATTTTCATTTGCAACATTGACTTAACGTACTCGTATATGGTTTATGAAAAAATAACCGTAAAATACGGTTTGACAGGTTTTAACCTTCACTTGTGAAAAAATCGCTGCAAATATTTCCAGTACATGCTAATTTTATCGATCTTGCCGCTGATAGTATTCGTAGTTTATTTTTCTCTTAGGCGTTACGCCGTTGTTCCAGATCTTTATTGTTATTAATATTATAAATGTCGTACCACAATAGTTATTGGGAGCTATGTATTATTGCGAAATTTAACTTTAAGCACCGTTCATTTTATCCACCGACATTCACAACGATCTAATTTTTCAGTTTCAGAAGTCGAAAAACGATTTAATTTCGTCGTGTTTACTTAAAATAGCTATTTGTATAAAAATAGTTGACTGCCTGAGAAAAACTTTTTTGGTTACTTCCTGTTGGTGAGCGCTAAAGGCACGCGAGTTACGCGCACCACTTTTATTACTACCGCCTTTAACTGTGACGTTTTCATAACGTTAAAAACAGATAATTTGTCGCGTTGTTGGTATTTTCTTCGTGGTATGCTGGGCAATCCGAACCGTCACGCATAATCGCAATGGTATTGTAAATAAGTTAAGTAATGTTTTATTGGCGTGTGGGTGGTGTTTTGAATTGAGGTCTGAGCGAAGGAAATTTGCAAATAAATTCATTTTTTGTTTGTGAGTGGTACATTGCCCCGAAGATCACAACTTTGAACAATATATTCTTGTAAAATGTTGTTTTCTCTCTTCAAGTGGATTATTGATGCCGTTATTAAAAATAGTGGCAATACTGGTCTTTAACTACCAGTGTTCGGATTGCGTAAGTGAGGATTACTTCGAGTTCCAGATTGAAAGAGAAGAACGAGATTTATTTACTGGCTGGAGCTCGTTCTTTCTAAACTATTTTGTTGTAATTCAAGTGCGGCGTAATGTACAGAAGTTATGCCCATCTATTTTGCTGCATCGAGTTTGAAATTACTTAAGAACGGAAGTGCTAATAACTGTTGTTCGGACTTTTTGCCATAGTGATCTCAGTGAATCACCAGTATCTCTGGTGTTGTACTGCTGGTATAATTTATTCCTTTAAAAATAATATTTTTTTCAACGTTTTTGGAAAAATGTTGCATTTTTTCTGTCTATCACAAGTGACAATTATTTCAGTTTCATTTAATTACCGTAATTAATATTTTGAAGATGCATTGACATTTTATAAAATCAGTGCAGTGGGTTTTTTCCCGCGTTTTATGACCCTCAGAATTGGAAAAAGTATGTCGCCGCTTCGGTTTGTCCGCCTGCCTGTCTGTCGTCTGTGCTGATTTTTATTAGACAGATAATTCCCGAAACTACTGGACTGATTGCGTCAATTTTAGATGTATTTTAGGAATATCGTGAACATGGTAAAATGCTGCTAAAACTTGTCTGATGACGTCACCTTCAAATTTTGCATGGTAAAAATTAGATTTTATAAAATAGCGTCTAGGTGGTTTATTTTGATCATTAATAAAAGTTCGTTTTTGTAGACCACTCTAATTTTTATTTACATTTTTTCTTTGTGAAAGTAGACTTGTTTAGTTCGAGGTGGACAATTTTGAAAAGGTAGCGATTGCCAACATCTGCAAACCTACCAAATTACGAGCTGAAATACTTAAAATCCAAACAATAGTGTAAAGTGAAAAAATAGGCTATGGTTCTTGTTGGAAATTCCATATCCAATCATCTTTAGCAGGTACCTGGGGTTGTGAGAGGTGGGGGTGTGTCCCACCCACCCCATTCAGTCGGTACCAGTACACACATTTATGTAGTCAAAGTTCTGGAATAAATCCCAAGTAAAACGGTCGCAGTGTTCACTTTGGTCCTTCGAAGTAATTCCTAATAATCACAAACAGTTCTTATTTCTTCGAAAATTCTGGTTAGCTAATTTTTCATATAAAATTGTTCTCTTATTAATTGTGTACTCACACATCAAAATACGACCATCTCTGCTTAATGATGTATTTTCTAAAGTAATTTGAAAATTATTTATTTTGATTTCTTTCCCCAGTGTAAGGTAAAAAATATCGGTTTCCGGTTCCGTATGTCTCTCGTCTGTCTGTTTTAACGATTTTGTTTCCTTACTGTGAAAATTTGGATGGAATACTTTAAGACTATCCTGTAGATGGTTAGACGCTGACCATTATTTGTTTGTCCCACCAACGATGTGACGACATCACCTCAATATTTTGCTGCGGAAATCGAATCAAAATTTTATAAGATAATAAATGTGTTTCTATATTAATTTGTAATTTATTAATCCATTCTATTTTGGACCTCAGGCATCTAGATTTATGGAAAATAATTTGAATTTGACAAGAACATTTGAAAATTTGTCTTTCAAAGTACAGATTTGATGACGTCATTTAAAAATTGTGCTAGATAAATCCTATCTAAAATATGCCTAATATTCTGCCCCTATAATTATGATTTGACATTGTAAACTTTAAGGACATTAGATAAGTTACACTGATCAAAAAGTGTTTGAGGTGACGTAATTAAGATTTTGAACGAATAAGTAAATTCATTTTGGTTAATGCTCTGTAATTTATAAAACATTTTCAATCCTGTATCAAAATCTCTAGGAAGTCCACTGTCGAAGATAAATTATTGTTTTTTACTTTCCGAGCGTAAGCTAAGGAAGTATTGTAATAAGATCGATCGAGTTATTGGCTACTCTTCTGTTTTCTCGACATTTCGTGACCCCTACCGTACGAAAAAATAGATCTACCGTTTCCGTCTGTCTGTCTGTCGCCTGTGTCAATTTTTTTTAGAGAGATAATATTCTAAACTACCGGACCAATTGTTGTCAATTTTTTTATGTACTTTAGGAATATCGTGTAGATAGTGAAACGCTAACCAAAATATGTCTGATCATACTGGCCACCAACAATTAGATGACGCCAACTTTAAATTATACAATAGTAAATGTTCTTTAAATTCCATAAAATAACATACTTCCGCATGTGTGATTCATGACTTTTTGTTGAATTTTTACCCTAAGCATCCATTTTTTTTAAACCGAGCGTGCTTAATCAGTTCTCCCCTCTATAGGAGACAAAATCGACGAAATTTAATTTTTTTAGCACAAATTCCTGCTTTCATCTGCCACTCCTGACATACTTGAAGTTAAGCATGTACTGAGAATAAGTTTTTCCTATTGGTTATTTGCTTTAAATATATTTCATATTGTCCGCACTTGTGCGCATAGCGCTCACTTGAAATTTGCGACCTTAAGGAGCAGGGGCGTTCCTTACGCCACCGGTTTTTAATTTAAGGGAATGATCACGGTGCACACTCCAAGCAAAATTCACTTAGCAGAGTTTGAGATGACGTCATAGACTTTTTGGTGGGGATAAACAGACAAAGTTTGGCTGGCGAAAGCTAGGCTAAATTTCAAAGTATTCCGTTCAGTTCTAATAGAATTGTCAGTTAGTAAATGACAAAGAGATGGAAAAAACCTGTGTTACAATACTGACTTTAGCTATGGTTCGCGAAGTATAAATCGAAATATTATTTTTACACATGAAGGGTTACACTTGACAACAATCTCTAAAACTACTGGACTGATTGTTTTGATGAATATCATGTGGACGGTAAAACGCTAACCAAAAGTTGTGTAATCATTCCCAACAACAATTCAAGACGTCGCGTCGTCTCAAAATTTTGTATAGTAAATCTTATTTATATTTCATAAAGCTTCATACCTCTGTACTTGTGGGGTATGAATCTGCCTTGATTTTTTGCTTTAGATATCCAGAGTTTTGGGAAACAATCAAAATTTGTAAATAACATTTTATAATTTAACTTGCTAACTATAAGATCGACTTCCATGAAAGTTTTCAGATGTTTTAAGGCTTTCGTAAACATCGTATTCGCTAATGAGATATTTTGTTGTTACTCTCTCCAAACACTTGATGACGTTATCTCAAAATTATTCAAAGTAAATGCAATTTAAATGCTATAAAATAACATACTAAATTAAAGTTCTAAAAATCAAGTTTTATAATTTATCAAAGAAACTGGATTTATTAGATTGTACTTCATGTGTATTTCAGTGAAATAGTTTCATGACAACAGATGTGGAAAATACGAAATTAAAAAAAATAATAAATCAAACAAAAACAACCTTTATAACTATTAAAAAGAAGAGGAACAATTAATATGAATTATTATTTTAGAACTTGAACAGGAACTGGAAGGAATTATTGAAATATTATTTTGAGTTACTGATGAACTAGAGGATCCCTGGTGTCTTAAATTGATATTAAAAAGGGCAAATTGACGAAGAATTTGGATGTTTTATAATTTTTATAAATTCTTGGCCACACACTAGTTTTAGATAATTGAGTGACGGACGTAGATTGAGCAAGTTCATAATTTTTTCCCTTGCAGAACGCCTCAAATTGCCTCCAGATACTGCTTTTCGTCCATCCTGTGTTTTTTGAAATGGTACTAATTACTTTTTCTATAATATTTTCATGGGAAACATTACCAAAATGACTCATTTTAACTTTAATTCCATTCAAACAATAGTTCAAAAATTAGGTACCCTTTAAGCTTGTTACAAAAGTCATTAGAGATATGAATAAAAAGAAATTCCAACTTTTATCCGTGGATAAAATGTTACCTTCCTTTTTATCCGTTTGCAAACTACCAAATTTGACATTAAGGAGCGTATTTGGGTGAAATTTAAATTAAACCGGAATAGAAAATTAAAAAGAAATCATTCACTTATAAAAACATCAAATAGTTAAGTAATACAGCTTTCGTAATTCACACCTGATAGCATTTATCCGACAACCTTTGCCATTATATGTATATGAAGCCTAAACAATGATTTTTAAAAAACTATTGAGAAATTCGATAATGCCCGTCATACCAATAAGAACAAAATAATGTTTCACAGAAGAGTACAAGGTGGTACCAGTTTGAAATTGGGTATCAGTCTTTGGAAAATTCGTGTTGCATTATTAAATTTTATTGAACTTAAGTTCTAATTTCGTAATGTGACTTCTTACATAACCTCTTCTACGTGTTTGTACACTTTTTTATTTTTCAGGTTTCTTTCGTCTTTATGTTAGTTTCAAATCGAACTCGGTGGCATTTTCGTCCCAATAAGTTAGTTTTCGCGTTTTTAACAATTCATCAGTGTGCCGGCGGGTAACCAGGTCATTATTGTTTATTTATTGCTATAATAACACGTTTTTCTTCTCGTAATAACGTCGATTTACACCTTGCGGCAAGACGTACGTGATTGACAGGCATTAAACCCAACGGCTTTACAGGTCAGCGAGCGGATAGAAACTCGAACAGTCGACTGGCCATTACCATCATTCATAACAGTTTTTCGTACAAAAGCACTTTTATTGAAGAGAGATTTCTGTGGCAAAAAGGTGCGTGGACGTAGAATCGAACAACGGTCGATGTTTTCGTTTCGTCCTCGTGTGCATGAGTGCTTCATTTGCCTTCTCTGTCCGACAGGGGCCTCCAGATCGACCAGATAAGTCGCCTGATAAGCTGGTCATCTCACGATTTCTGGATTCGTTTTATTTTCGCTTCGACCTTTAAGCTTTTTTGGTCAATCTCGCGAGCTGGCGATGCTTCTACCGATTAAATACTTGTTTACGTACAGTGTTATTAAGCCGTGTGCTTTGTTGCTGTTTTCGCAAATTCCTTACTAAGCTAACTATGTTGGTAGTGCTTCGATGAAGAAACGATGCTTTGAAAGGACGCACCGTAAAGCAATTACCTTATAAGGTGTTTTTGTACTTTGTCTGTCTATTTAAAATATTTCTGAATCTAGGTCGTTTCGATTCGTTTTGGTATACGTTGTGCATTTCCAAGATTCTAGATTGTATGTAGTAGAATTTTAGGATGCATAGCAGCGACATCGGTTCAAGGATACGCTCCAGTAAACCAAAGGAATTAATTTATTTTTCTTCAAATTCGTGACGTTTTCAAATCATTTGCTTTATCATTGCCGAAATTGTTTTTTGTTCAACGCGTCTTAACAATATCCTGTTACTATGGCCGTTCGAATAAGGAAAATCACTGTTTGTTTACATTGCTGTAACCGCATAACTTTACGTTTCTAGAAACAACCAATGAGCTGTTTTTTGTTACTTACCGCGTAATAAATAAACCTGAAACTATATACAGTGTTTTAAGCATCATCAGCGTTTTCAATATACCTTGGCTATGGGAAAAAGTAAATTAGACTTTGCCGTAATTTTAAAAGTTCACACTGTCACCGTCTTGGCAAATTAAAACTAGTCATCCAGTAAAGGGTCACTAAAAATATGCTCTCTAAGAATAAAAATAGAAAACTGATCCATCTATAGGCGAAAAATAATTAAAACGTAAAATATTCTCATTATCAACCAGCATTTGCAATGTTTGTGTCACCTTTGCACTTCGTTCTGTTTCTGTGTTAGTAGAGTCCGTTTAGTGAACAGACGGATTGAAAAAATATAATTTTACTTTAACTTATTAGAGATTTTTTTAATTTTAAAAGTAATAACTAGAGCTGTGCGGTCGAAATTTATTTATCCCCACTATCCGTCCCATCAGGCCAGCAGTGCAGGCCGCTGCAGTCTTGCCTTCCTCGCTTCTCGCTTCCCAGAAGTGTATTATTTTTCATAATTCATTCATCATCAACTGACTTTCAGTGAACATTATTTTTCGCGTAAATTTCTTCGCGATACGTAACATCGGCTGCGAGCCACTGGTCTGCCGTAGTAGGGGTCGATTCGAAGCGTTTAAATTCCGACCGCCTAGCTCTAGTAATAACTGTGACCATCCGAGAAACTGAAATTAAAAACTAAATTCCTAATCGAGATCTGATGCCTCCACACTTATAGCCACAGGGACGACTTGGTTTTCCATTTCAAAATAAAGTAAGTCTTTAAAAAAACTGATTTACAGAAAATATCGAATAAACAGTTAAAACAAAATTCGAAAAATGAGAGCAGATTGATAACAAGCACGACGACACTCAAGCATAAGTAAGAGTGAAAGCTTCAGTTGACGTAAGCGAAAAGGACAGATTTGGAGGACTGTGGAGACTGTGAAAAAGTGTCGTGCCCAATTCAGCTGTTGACATCGCTCGACCATAGTATCAGAGTTTTAAAAGAACATGCACTTTTACAACTGCATCTGTTCGGTAAACGCAGATAAATCTTTCGTAGACCAGAATTTGAGTGTTATTTATTATGCCTTAAATGAATGAATGTCACTTTTAGGTACTTAACTCCTGGTACGATTTGTCAGAATCTTTAATAGGAAACATTATATTCCGAAAGATATCTTAAGATACTTTGCAACGTGTTTGGTCCGGTTGTGTCAAAAAATCAACACCGGGCGTAACCAATTTTCCATAAAGGCTTTGTATTTTGGTTGTGCTTTGGAAGACTTAGATCAGAAACGGTTACTTTGGATTGCCTTTTACTATTCCCACAATATGGAATAATCTTAAAAATTACATAGACGAGTGCAATTTTTCTTGCATTCTCCGATTCTCAATAAAAAATAAATCAAAATCGTATACCTTGATCTAAATTCTGTAACAAGACCGTTTCTACATAATGCAGTTTGTCAATTCCCAGACTTTTGACAAGATGAGTACATTTGCGAAGTAGGTGGGCAAATCAATGAGACACAATTGAACGACTAATTTGAGTATTTTGAATGTCAAAAGTAAAAGTCAAAACTCTCTAGTCCAAGCGGCGACCGCAAAATTACTTTGCTCATTTTTGATAAGATGAGGTTTTTAAGGAAGGTGGTATATTATTATATTGTGACAATACACAAGTTCTAGGGTTGGTTTTGGGTATTTTGATAAGATGCCAGGGAGCAAATTCGATATATCCCCTCAACGCAAGAGATGAACGCATGTCATAGTCACAAACTTGTAGAGCTCGTAGAGTGAATACATAGGGCTCCCTAAGAAATCTGTTTTGGATACGTAGGCAACCCATACACTAAATGAATTTTTTTGCATGGATTGCTAGATTTCTTAGGCACCTATATATATTCACACACTACTCTACGAGTTCTAAAATTTGGTGCCATGTCATAAGCGAAGTAATTTGCCTCCAAAAAAGGGGACATCTTTTCAAAATGTCCAAAGGAAATCCTAGTGCTCGTGTATTATCATTATATATACCACCTTCCCCGAAAATCTCAGCTTATCAGAAATGACCGAAGGGAAAAACATTTTCAAGTTCAATGTTCAATATTTCCACGGTTTCTTTAAGAATAATAATAAGAAAAGAAGATCATAGATCAGATTAGCAACTCTTCAACGATATATCATCCTATTACTTACAGAAATGTAAAGGGACTCACAAATCAATATGTCAAACCTAACTTTGATACAGAGAAAATATGTATATAAACTGGGAATATACATTTACAGGATGAGTCACTAAGCGTGTTCCTCGATATTTCGTTAAGTATTAGAAATAAAAAATAGTCTAAGGTTAAAGTTGTACAATTTTTTGGTAACTATGTATGTACTAAAATTATTTTGAAGTAAACAGAGTGTTCTATTTTTAAGGCGTAACACAAATAACTTTTCTGAAATCAAATACCCTATATGTTTTTTATATATACTGATTGATCTCTTCTTAGGCTCAATAACCATAATTTATTTTCAAAATTCTGATGCAACGCTGCCAAAATATTCCAGTTTTTTTTTAAAGTTTAGCAATCCAAGGGTCCACAAAAAAGTGGCAATAGGATTATTTTTAAAATCCGGGCACTATATGTATTTTGTGGAGAGATAAATAAAGATGCATAAAGATTAAGGTAGTAATAAAATTGGATTTTAATACATAGATGTTTTTAAAACATTTGAAGTAAGTTTAATAATTTTCAAATATAGATATTTCAGTTTTTGATTTTGTTTTTTGTTCTCTTTCTTTTTGGTTAAGCATTTTCTATACTTAAAGTTGATTGTAATTTTTTACTTTTTTTAAAGGACACCGACATATTGAAAGAAAGAGAAGAAAAAATAGAGTAATATGCAGTCAAAATGCAGCATGTTCTAATTGAAAAAATGAAATATCGGTATGTGTTTTTTATAAACATCTGTATATTAAAATTTTATTTAATTGATTTCATAACAAAGTACGTATACCTCTATTTATCGATCCATAAAGTATTGCAAGACAGATCTTAAAATTAACGGTATTTTTTTTGTGAACGCTTGTATTGTTAAAAAAAATTAAAAAAACTGGAATAACTTAGCAGTGTCGCATCGGATTTTAAAATAATCTGTGGTTATAATTATAAAGCCTAGGAAGGGGTTAATAATAATGTGTGCAAATATATAGCTATTCTATTTAAAAACATTACGTTGTGTGCTCGCCTCCAAAATAAAACTCTCTGTATAAGTGACTCACCCGGTATACTTTTGTAGGCATGGATAGAGACTTCGTCAGAGTCATGGTTCAAACGAACTGAAAAGATTTGTAGTCCTTTCCCATGATCAGTAGTTGAATATTATATGAATTATATGACTAGAATAGGAATCAAGGGAAATATCTAATTTAGGAAAAACAGAATCCAATACATTCCTATCGATGATTCCGTCAAGCGATTTTTCTTTTCACTGCTTAAGCGTAAGCTAAGGAAGTATTGTGATAAGGTCCATTCGGCGATTTTTACGTTTCTAGACGTTCCGTGACTTCTAAAATAGGAAAAGTAGGCTTCCCGTTTTCGTCTGTCTGTGTCAATTCTTATGAGACAGATAATACCGCAACCACTGGACCGATTGTTGCGAAATTTTAGATTTATGTTAGGAATATTGTGTAAAGCGCCAATCAAAATTTGTGTAATTATCCCCACTACCAATTTGATGACGTCACTTCAAAATTTTACAAGGTAAAAGCTATTTAAATTTTATAAAATAACGTACTTCTGGAGTTGTAGTTCATGAATTCGCCTTGAATTTTTATCGTAGTCATTCAAATTTTTGCAAAAAAAATCTAAATTGTATAACATTTTATACTAATGTAAGAGGAATTTTCCGCAAGCAGTTGATGACTCAGATGGTTGAGTATTTGCTAATAACGCGAAAATCGTGGCCTAAATCCTCTTTCATGGCCCAGTTGTTTTTCTTACATTGTGAATGGTATTGTTTTTCTTTTTATTTTTTTTTTCTAAGAAACTATTGTTTAATTGTATCCACTTCAGGGGCGAGGGAAGTTCTATTTAATAAAATTCGACCAATTTTTTTACACATAATTTTACGATTGATAAAATAAAGACTTTGTTCCACATTACTAAACAGAATGAATTCTTTAGTGTTTAGAAAATGTCTAAAGAACCATTACAAGTTCTAAGAAAAGAGCATGGTGAGAAATTGGTCAAACGTCTTGCTATAAGTGATAGCTTTTAGACAATTAACCTTGAAAGATTTGTTACCGTTAATGGAAAATAAGTAAGCGTTTGCTTAGCTGGGATTCATGATTGTGGCTTTAATCCTCCATACTTACCAGATTTGCTCCCCTTTGAAAAACACATCTTTCAGAATTTTAGGAAAATCTTACTAAAGCATCAATTTCGAAGCGAAGATTGCATCTATTTAATGATATTTGGGTTATTGAACAATATGTTCTTCCAAATTTTTGTTGGTTTGCTTCTCAAAATTACGTTAGACATTGATATTGTTTTCATGGTGATTATAACTGAATGGCAGATATTGAAAATATAAAGACGTTTTATTTTCGTTTTAAGAACTATACTGTGATAATTTATTTTGAAAGCAGTATTGTCAACGTGACAGCACCTTTTTTGTCAGCTCTCCTTAATAGTACTAGGACCAGTAGTAAATTTCTTTACTGTTCGACTGTTTTAATGTGTATAAAACCGTTAATTCAAATGCCCAATTTTTTCTTGCATTTAATGAAGCATTTCCCCTTGTTAAAACTCAATTTACTCCACACAAAACTAAACTATAGCTAGACACTATTATTAGGCCGTGGTCTGCACTATTCGTGATCTGTATTATCTAAGTAATAATAACTTAAAATTTAATGCAAAAAAAAAACGTATAAATAAGAACGGAAAAACCTCAAACATAACAATAACGTGAAAAGTACCTTTAATACACTAAAAAAACACATATATGTCAAAGGAAAACCGTTTTAATTTCATCACATTAGCTTGGACAAGAAGATCAAAAAATTCAACTGATACAGAAAATGCATAAAACGGCACATGACCAATTTTTTTCCAGCTAATGTGGTCAAAGTTCCTAATATTGTAAAAAAAATGACCAGACTTCCTCACAAGCGTTAAAGAACGTATGCTAGTTCATCAGTAAACGCTTACATAATTAATTCTTGTTCTGCTAATGATGTCTTCCCAAACATACTAACGCATGTTAAGGTAGTCCCAGTATTCAAAATACATTTTTCCAATCAAGTTGAATAAAATTCGAAGGGTCATAAGGATCACTGATGGGTTCTATATTCTTTTTGTTACATGTGAACCCAAACGAACTTATGAGTAGTCGTTCTATTTATCAATACGCAGAAGTATTGTTACTGATATTAGTCAAACTTTAATGTTGACAAAATGGCAGCTTTGTGTTTTGATGTATCAGACATTTGCCTAGTAAAATGTATCCCTATTAGTAATTTGGTACTAGAAAAAATCTATCTCCTTTTGGTTTTGCTTACAAAACACTAATGGTACTTTTATGTAGTTTATCCCCCTCCGCCAATATTTGCTTAAAAAGCATCGAACAGAGAATCATATTCTAAAAATGAACAAAAGCTCCAGGTTGCTTTTGTAAAGCCACAGTATGTTGCAGAAGCCAACTAGTAACTAGTGTACTCCGGTCCTGAATAAAACCGCGAATTAGGGCTAGGGTCCCCTGCCGCGTTCCCGCCTCATAATCAAAACACAATAGCAACAAATCAATCGCAACTGCATAAAAACTGATATTAATTGGCGGGGATATTAATTAGTCCGTGCACTGCGGGTGTCTTCGCGCTAAAGCTGCAGCTCGATCAAAACAAGTTTATCTTTGTAATTAATATCTTCAATTCAACGAGTTCCTATTGCGTAACCTACCATTAAAAATTACACCTTTGTTGTGAAAAATTACCAGCAGTCAGTCAGCAGCGAGCCCAAAGCGGAAAACACACCTTCAAAATCGGAATGCATATTAAATATAGGAACACATTAGGCGCTAATGACAGCCCATTAACGCAGAATGTCTACCGCTGGAACGAATCACAAAAAAGAACAACCGCAACGACTAACTAATGCAGCGCATTGTCAACACCGGCAAATTCAGTTGTAGGTGAAGTCGACAAAAAGCATGATTGACGCAACCGGCAAGTGAAGTTAATCGATTATCTCTACATCTCAAAAAAATGCACGAACATAATTTTGAAAAGTGTTCCCGCATTTAATGACCGTAAAGGCACGACAGAGGTTCATTTAAAGAAAAAAACTTGCTTTGTAGGTGCCAAAGATACATTGAAGGAAATTGTTGCTAAAAATATAATGTTTTTTTTAAGGTAATTTGTGTCGTTTTATCATAACCTATACGTGTATAGAGTTAAAACTAAAAGTGCATTGTTGAATCACAGGCAGAGCAATGATCGTTGTTAACAATATTTTTTTACTTTTTGGAGGAGAATGAAAGATTTTAATTAGAGGTAACACCAGCTGCGTCATAATATTAAAATATTTCTAAAACTGTTAAATTGTGCCAAGCATTTAAATTTTTTTTCGAATGTGACATTTTTAATGCTCTGGAGAAGTGCAGATATTGACAGATGAGGTTGTCATGTTTGACAATCTCATTTGTCAAAGGGCTGATATTAATTAAGTTTTAATTATTTTAAGTTTATTCAAACATGTTCCTCTGGTAGGCAGAGTAACTTCTAATGACAAAAATATCTGTAATATCTGTAGCTATTTTAATATACCTACGAAATTGCGGAAACTGAATGGTTGTCAAAGCTGGATATTTTGTGATGAAATTTCTTTAGCCATTTGGTGTTAAGGGCCCATTCCTAGGCAACTATTCTTGAAATGATCTAGGGCCGGTTTATAGAAAAGCGAATTAAATATTTAATTCTCGATTAATTTAACAGAGGATTAAAATGTGGAATATGAGCCCGTGATTGGTTAAAACATGCACGTTGCCTAGAAACGGACCTCAATTAAAAGTTAATCGCGAATTAACTTTAATTTCGCTTTCTATAAACCGGGTCCTAAAGTTGCTATTAATGATATTAATTTTTCATAAATTGGAAATTTAACGATACTGAGTTCAACTTTTCATGATCATTTAACTGTGAACTCAAAATATGTATTATTGATTTGGTTTCTACTGTAAGCAAATATTTTTTTCGTTAATACTTTCTTGATTTTCTTTTCCGTTTTTCTTTAAGTTTTGTTGAAATATGCAACAATTTTCTATTGTTGTATAAGTTGAGTTTAATTAATTAAGTTAATGTAAGTTTCAGAATAAAATGTTGAATTTCTTTACATGGGTATAGGGTGAGTCACAAAGCGGACGGTTCTTGATGTCTCATTAATTTATTATTATTAGAGAGAGAAAAAAAAGTAACAGACTAAAGTTGTACGCCTCTTTAAGTAGCATCCACTAAAATTATTTTCAATTATACAGAGTGTTTTGTTTTCGAGACATAGCACAACATATTTTTATTTACTCTTATTAGCCTCTTCCTAGGCTTTATTAACCATAATTTATTTTTGAAATTCCGATGCGACGTTGTCACGTTTCTCATTGCAAGGGTTCACAAAAAAATTGCAATAACGTTATTTTTAAGATCTGTGTTGTTGTGTTGTAATATCTTGTGGAGAGATAAATAGAGGTATGGTCTTTGTTATGGTATCAATGAAATAAAATTCTAATATACAGAGTGTTTATAAAAACATACTATGATTTTCAAATATGGATATTTCAGTTTTTTCTATTAGAACACTCTGATTTAATTACTGCTTCTTATGTTTTTTATATTTGTTTCAATATTCTTTCCGTTAAAAAAGTAAAAATTCTCAATAACTATCAGCTGTAAATATAAAAATACTAAAGGCCAGTCGCTACGTTTTCTGCATGGAATTTTCGGTACATTTTCGGAATGTAATATCTCTAATATTAACAGACCTATAGTTGTGAAAATTTAAATATAAGCCGTTTACAACTTTATTTATATAACCCAAGCGTAATTTTGTTAAAAACATTTTGGGATCATGTTTTTTTTTAATTTTAGTGAAAATAAACTACTTTTAAAAATCAATATCTCGATTATTTAAGGAAATCTCGTAACACTGTTATCTGCTTACAAAACTCCAGAAATCGTAGCAGATATATTGTCGACTTTTTTTGTTAGAAGCGATACAAAGTAAAAAAAAAAGCTTCTGTCGTAGAAGCTGCTAAACGTTTATTTTTAGTATATCATATATGTATATTAAATTTCAACACATAAAAGCGAAAAAATATTTACTAAAGTTTTGCAAGCTGAAAACACTGGTGAAAACCGCGTTCCAAAATTTCCATAAATAACTGAAGTATTTTTTTTTTTAAACGCGATGCAAAAATTTCAACAAAATTTGAAAAATGATGATAAACTGTTTAAAAAGAACTGCCCTCGCATATTATATAGTGAATGTTGTGGACAAGTTATATTTAAAATTTCATAACAACAACTGCTAGTAATGGAGATATTACATTTTGAAAATATATGTATTTAACAAAAGTAACAAAAAAGAAAGAGAACAAAAAACAGAATAATATGCAATAATAAAATATAGATGTCCTATTTGAAAAAATTAACATATCGATATTTGTTATAAAATTGTTATAATTTAAATTTTGTTGCATATTAAAATGCAATTATTTACACTACAATGAAGCACTTATCTTTATTTATCTCTACATAAAATATTGTGACTCAGATTTTAAAAATAACTGTTGCGATTTATTTTGGGAATTGATATTTCAAAAAAACTGGAATAACTTAGCAATGTCTCAGTGGAATTTAGAAAACTGTGGTTATAAAGCCCAAAAAGAGGTCAATCAGAATACCTATATAAAAATATAGAGAATATTCCATTTCAAAAAACTAAGTTGTGTGTTACATCTTAAGAACAGAACACACTGTATAGTAGAAGATAATTTTGGTGTAACTGTACTTGTAATCTTAGACTTTTTTCTATTTCGAATAATTAATGAGATAACGAGGTGCGCGCGTTTAGTGACTCATCCTGTATATTCAGCTGCTATTAGTATGTACTGTAATTCTAGCTCGAGTGTTATAAATCTCTTTTGGGCTTCAGTCTAGGACCGTTTCTCTTTTTATGTTCCTTCTAGTACTTTTTACGAATTATATAAAATAATTGTTACATAATTTCAATCCAAGATAGTGAAATTATCTAAAAGAGTACAAAGCAGATGTCATACACTGGTGTCCAAGGAATAAGTGTTATTTAAACAAATACAAACGCTTTATTGTAATATACACTGCCATACAAAAACACTGGACACTTGAATTTTTTGTGATTACCTACAACTGGTCGAACCTTGGTAAAAAAGATTCCAAAAGGCAAATCATTAATGATTTCATTAATAGAAAACATCACTTTATTCTGGAACATGTGGGAACAGAAAAAAGGTAAAAATAAACATTAGCGTAAATTTACGAATATTCAAATGTCCGGCTTTTTTTGTGGGGCAGTGTATTTAAGAAAACACACGAAGATGCTCTCATTAATCGCGTATTCAAACAATGTGATTTATTGTAGATGTCGTAGGTCCTTTAATCAAAATTCAGGGAATTGAATTTCGTTTCCACTATACATACCTACAGGTGTTCCCAGATAATATCTCTCAGCTTAATATCTTGAGAACGGATGGAGCTATTGAAATTCTGTAAACGCCATTGCTTTTAGCTTATAGTGGGAAGCTTAATTTAGTACGTTGCATGCTGTTATGTGTTGATCGGTGAGTAAGATCGGCGTTAAACTTAACAATCCGCGCTGACTGAATCAAGTGAATAATGGACTTGACTAGACTCTACTCCCGTTGCCTGGACTTCACTAACTGGGGTCCTTCTCGAAGGTCTCCGTCACCGCTTCTAGGTTTGTTCTCGAACACCCGTCGCGACATCCGCTTCCAGGCTCTTCTTCGTCCGCTGTCACCGACAATGAGTCATCATCGCCGTACCTACTAGAACCCATAAGCGTCGTACCGGGGCGGCGTATGGCTTTATTTCGTAACAGTACGGACTTTGGTAGATCTTAAATTACGATTACATTAATGTAAAAAATCCACCAAAGTGTAAAAGTTATAAACATAGAAAAATTGAAATTGAGTGAAATAAAATACATACTAACAGTGTATTTTATAAAAAAAAATGTAGTCTGTTTCAAAACATTTTTTTAAGCGTATGTTCGAACTGTCATCATTAAAAAGGCTCAACCATTCTTGATTTAGTTTTTTAAATCACGTAAATTAAGGCCACAACAATAAATCGAAAGACCTTAAATCTGGACTGCAACCTGGCCATCGAGTAGAGTCATTATTACCGATCTAATTTCCATAATATATTTAATGTTTTTTAGAATTAAAAAAAAATGGCTGTACACCTGCATAACCACATTGAACATTTTGAATCGATTCAACGCTTCTTTTTAAAACTTCTTGTAAATGGTTACGATGAGAGATTATTATTTATTATTGAAGTTTAATTTCTTGTCGCTTTACTAACGCCGAGCAGTTTTGCATTTCAAGAGCAAATAGATTTTCTTGTTGCTAGAACGAATTCTCGTTTTTAGTTTTTCTGCTCTTCCAATACTTCCAACAGAACCAACCTTTTATGAAAATCATCCATTGCTCTATTTCGCCTTATTGCGACTTCGATTTGATTTATTTTATTACTGAGTGCGTTAAAAATCCATTTCTTAAGTGATTTTGACGGTAGTTAAGTATGTTGAATTATTGTAATGTTAAGTTTGCTATTTCTTGCAGAGAAGTGGAATACCAGTAGGAAATAAATATTATTATTATTTGTAACTGTGTTAAATAAAACAACCACTACAAAAGAGGTCCAAGAAACAAACGTTTCAAGTTCTAAAACCATTCATCCAGTACTAAAAATATGAAAAAAAAACCCTAATAATTGTATTGTTGATTTACAGAGTGTGAAGTGACCCTTCGGGCCCTTCACGTCTTTTAAAATGTAACATTCTACGTTTGGGAATATGTACAAGAAAATTTATTGTGTTACTTAAAATGAATCGTCAATAACAAATAACAGCATCTACTGATTTTAGTCCAGAAAAATACAAAACCACCGTTTTTAGTGGACATTGTTTTTCGATTTTGTTTGGATAATTTGTTTGATATTTCTAGCAAAATTCAATTTATTGAGTCAGCTTATTCCTACAGTATCTATAACATCAGACTTTCCTTTCCTGATGCATCAGTAATGAGTACTAGACACTTTTCGCCTTTCTAAAACAAATGTCACTGATTTACAAACAACAGAGGTTGTATTTTTCTCTTGTAAAGTTAGGAACGTGCTAGAGGTGCCAGTTCCGTGTACAGTGTTTGATTGTAATCATGCAAACGCAACTCCTCAGTATAAATTTCGATGACTGTAAAACGCTATACATTTGTAATCCGTGATGATGAATTATATTTTGGGACGCACGATCTTGATGCGGCCCTGACGATTTCTCATACAACGCGAGATCTGCTGATGTCGGAATGTTTTTTAATACGTTTCCTGCGAACGCCACTGTTCAAAATCGATTAATAGGTGCTTCTTTATGGTCGCGTCGAATTTTTAATCGTCCTTTTGTCTCCGACAACAATAGGATCGCAATTATTTCGAGCAGGGCGCGAACCAAATTCGAAAATAATTCGCGGGGTCACCTGTTCACTAAATCGTCTCATAGGCGTTACGTTCGGAAATCTTTCGAATCCCAAAAAAATCGCGACGAAACCAGATTTCACATGCACGCAAATGGCAGATTAGTTTGCTCACATAGAATGCACGGAATTGAACAATAAATGAGAAAAAATGCAGCTGGCTAGAGGAAAGTCGAAGGCGAGGATTTCATCCTATTATTTGTTGGGCTCATTAACTGGAAAGCGGATTTCGAAAAAATCCGGTCATTATATGATAATGCGTGATCTCGGGGACTGTTTTGTCTTTGCGTTTCGTCGCTGAGTGTCCAAATAATATTCATTAAATCGGCAGATGCGGCCAGATTACTTAGATGGTGTTTGGATAATCTTAAACTTGCTATTTAATTTTGGCTCATTTTTTGGTCATTTCGAGCGGCTGTCTCCTAATTCTGGTGTGTAGTCGATGACGTCGAGTTAAAAAGTCAATTGTCGCGCCTCACTGGTGTCGGTGGCATTCTACGAATCAGGCCGCATCTAATTGATAAAATACAATATACCGACGAGAATCGATTGGTTACGGATGTTAGTGCTCGTGTGGAGCCAACATTGTCTTCGGAAATCCACAAAGAGGATCTCGGACGCGACCTTGCCGTTCACGATGTGGATGGATGAAATTGAGTTATACGGATTTTTTGTTCATATAACGTGTGTTGGCCTTTACTTCATAAGCTTACGGTGTAACGTTTCGTTCATATTAAATATATTCTTCCACTTACAAAAAACTATAATATATTGATCAAATAACGCTGCTAATTCTGCACAGTCATAGCACTTGCATCTAAAGTAGATGAAGAGGAGTGGAATAACACACTGATGGTTTCACTTATTGGATTAAACTATGTGGCTCTTTTTTATGAAAATAATATAGTTCGTACGTAATTTCTAGGAATGGAGTACCACATTCGATAACCTGCAACATGTGATTGAACGATAATTACACAACCACAATCTCAAAGTTAAAGCTCGTTGAGTCATTAAAAATCTATGCAATCGATTTCATCTCTATCAAAGCTCGATATAAATTTCTTCGCCTAATTTAATTTCATCTCTTTTTAATTATCTATACCATTTCACTCTACTTGTATGGAAGTATTGTAACAGTGATTTTATCTAGAATCACTGCTGTTTTCACGTCATCCGTCTGGGGGTCTGTCTGTCGGACTTTAGTCTGTCACTATTTTATTGACCACAAAATTTCCGAAATCGAATACTATCGTACTATTAAGTTTTAAGTAGCCAACAAATCTACGTTTTTTAAATTTGAGTATAAGATATGCATAAAAAAATAATTTTAAATTTGATAGTTTATCTTAGACATTGTGACTAGAGATCGTAAGAAAATTGACTAGACATTATTACTAATGTAGAGATCACAAATATTAACTAAATTTTAATGATATTTAAAAAAAATATAAATGAACTTTTATTAAAAAATAAAACGATCTGATTGGGGAATATTTTCTTCTTTTTTGAACTGTTTGTGTTCAAAAAAAATAACTCTATTTTGAAATTTTGGAATTATAGAAACGGTATATATAATATATAATTCAGCTCTGCAGGCCTTAAAGGCCCTGGGCTTTTTTAACAATAATTTTCCATTTGTTCCTGTCGGCTGCTTTGGATCTCCAATCTTCAATGCCTAAGTTTTGAAGATCTTTTCGAACATCGTCTATCCACTTCAGTTTTGGCCTTCCTCTCTTTTTCTTTCCTCCTTTTAGGCGGTCTAATACTTTCCCAATTGTCCTTTCCTCTGGTGCTCTTCCGACGTGGCCTAGCCATCTTAGTCTCTGTGCTCTGATTATCTTCGTGATTGTTGGTTCTCCGTATATTTCCTCGATCTCTCGGTTTGTTCTTCTTCTCCATTGGTCTAGTTCTTTTATACCTCCATATATCTTTCGTAGTATCTTGCGTTCCCATGCTTCCAACTTCTGTTCCTTTTCGTTCGTTAGCGTCCATGTTTCACTAGCGTACAGGACTGTAGGTCTTACTATTGTCTTATATACTTGTTTCTTTGTTCGTCGTGTTACATTCTTACTCCTCAGAAATTTGTTTAATCTTCCTACACTCTTGTGTGCTTTCGCGATCCGTACTTCTATCTCTTCGTTCATTTCGTTTTTGTTTGTAATTACTACTCCAGACTCCTAGATATTTGAACCTATTTACTTCTTCGAATTCGTATGTTGTTCCTTCTTCTGTAGTTACTTTCAGTGGCTTTGCTGGGGTTTGTTTTGTTTCCATCTTCATAAACTTCGTTTTCTCTTGGTTGATCGCTAAACCCATTCGTTTCGCTTCTCTGATTAAATTTTTTGTCATTTTCTTCATTTCTGCGTCTGTTCTCGTTATACATGTCACGTCATCTGCAAAGGCTATATTTTGGTGTCTTTTTTCGTATATCGTGCTAGTTCTGTGGATGCCACTTCTCTTTATTATTGCTTCGAGTACTAGATTGAACAGGGTAGTTGATATTGGATCTCCTTGCCGGAGTCCTGTTCTTACTTGAAATGGTTCTGACAACAGACCATTTATCCTGACTCTGTTTCTGGTGCTCTGCAGGGTCATCTTTGTCAGTTTTATTAGTTTTCTTGGGACTCCCAGTTCTTGCATGGCTTCTAGCAGTTCTTTCCTGTTAACCGTGTCATAGGCTTTTTAAAAGTCTATGAACATCAGATATAAGTTGATTCCCTGTTCGTAATGTACTTCTTGTAGTTGCTTCAATATAAATATCTGGTCTACAGTAGATCTATTTTTCCTAAACCCTGCTTGATATTCTCGAACTATTTTTTCCATATGCTGCTTTAGTCTTCGGTTGATGCAAGTGGCCATTACCTTATACGTTACATCTAGCAGCGCTATTCCGCGATAATTTTCGCATTTCGTAATATCTCCTTTTTTAAATATCGGGCAAAGTACTGCTTCACTCCATTGTTCTGGCATTTTTCCTTCCTTCCAACATTCTAGCACTAGTCGATGTATCTCTGATGCTACTGCTTCTCCTCCGTACTTTAGCATCTCGCCCTTTATTCCGTTTCTACCAGGACTTTTATTGTTTTTCGTCTGCCTTAGTGTTTCTCTGATCTCTCCTTCGTCAATTTCTATTGTTTCATCTGGGTCATCGGAGTCGTTCACTCTTTCGTTCGTATCTTGCTGTGTATCCTGTTCGTTTAGCAGCTCTTCAAAGTATTCTGCCCATCGTTTTATTCTTGCTTGTTCGTCTCCTATCAGGTTGCCGTCCTTGTCTTTACAATATATTACTCGTGGTTGATAGCCTCTTTTCTCTTTTTTCACGTCCTGGTAGAAGTTCCTTATTTCATTCTTGTTGAAGTTTTCTTCTATTTGTCGTATTTGTTCTTCCATCTTTGCTCGTTTCTTATTTCTGCATATCTTCTTGTACTCTTTCCTTTTTTCTTGGTAATCTTTTTGGTTCTTCTCATTTTTTGATTTTAGATATTTCTGTCTGGCTGACCTCCCCGCTTCTATTGCTTTTCTACATTTCTCGTCAAACCATTCGTTTCTATTTTTGTTGTCTAGTACTTCTTCCGAGGTCTTCCATATGTTCTCTTGCAGTTCTTCCCACCTCTCTTCTATAGGTATGTCTTGCTCTGTTGATCTTATTCTCTCATTCATCTTTTGTTCGTATTCCTGTTGTACTTCAGCTTTCTTAAGTTATATATAGAAACGGTACTTTAGCATTATACATATCAAATACTTTGATCTCTGACAAAAAGTTGACGTCGTTTTAAATAATTGTTTAGCAAATCTTACAGATTTTTGTGTATTTTTTTAAGTTGTAATTTGTTATTAGTGTTTTTAATCAGCAAAATTTAAAATAGTTAAATTTTTAATCTTTATCAATTATCTTGGTCGTTTGTTGAGATTTCACATGATCATATTTCTTAACATAGCAAGATTTTGCCATAAAATCCGGTGAGCCATTCTTGATTTAATGATTAAAATAAATTGCCCCATTAGTTCTTTTTTTGAGTCATCCCTGTATACGCAATTCTAAACAAGGTCACACTCTCAACAAAGCATCGACATATCAAATAAGGAAACGTTGAATTTTTGACAACCTATTATCATCGAGGACTTGATTTTGCATTAATACAAACGCATTATTCTAGCAAACCATAAACTCAGGACTGGAAGCAGAGACATCAGCCGGCACAATTTACATTTTTTTGATAACTTACCCAATTCTGTGAATATCTAAAAAATATTTCTTAGTATTTTGCAATTAAAGAAAAAACGTGATTTTCTTAATACAGAAAAATTGATCGAAGTTTATTTCTACAGAACTTACCTCGCTTTTTGAAGTACAGTCCAACAAATCCTGCTTTTTCGAAAAACTCTAAAAAGTGATTTTACGATTTTTGTTTTGTGATAATCTCTATAAAATAAAAACCAGCTGCATCCCCGCACAATAGCGGTCAATGTGTAATATATTTAAGGCAGATAACTAAGGAAAAAAATGTCTTCTCAGTAATAATAACATCGAGTGTCTGTGTTTATACTTCCAAAAACTCGACGATTAGCACGGTCAGATACCAAGCATCCGCTGCCGCATGCGATTATGTTAAAACAAAGGAGCATGCTATGAGATGGTTCAGTGAGTTTTTCGGTAATAAAATTTTGATATGACGTCATCAACAAAGATAACATTAGTCACAGCGCATCATCAGTGACATAAATAAAATCCCCGCAGTACCTGTATCGTGCGGGCGCAAATTCCAAACAAATTTCGTGGTCCGCACATGTACGGACAATATAAAACCTATTTAAAGCAGATAATCAACGGGAAAAAAGCTCATCTCAGTATAATAATAAGCTTAACTTCAAGAGTTTATGTTTATACAGCCAAAAATGTCACGTAACTATCGTTTGATTCGAATGAGTTTGTCGTCTCAAACCAGAGTACTAAAAGACGTGAGTATTATCACATTTTCAAGAAAATGGGGTGACCGCAGGTCGGGATTTTCCTAAATAACTAACAACAAGGCCGTCTATCTCGTGCTAGTAGTAAAATGTTAGGAGTATTATATTTTGTAATTGTTTTTGCGAAAATTTGAACATTTAGGGAAAAAACTTAATGCGGACTCGTACACTACAAGCACAGGAGTATATTATTGGATAACATTTAAATCGTTTTAAAATAGAGTTCTTTGAAATGACGTCATCAAAATGTGGATGATGATTGGCCAAATTTTGGTTAGCGTTTTACCATTTATATATTTCTAATATATGTACATACAAAATTTGACAACAATCGGTCCAACAGTTTCGGACATTACGTGTTTAATAAATTGATACTGTAGGGGTCACGATACCTCGAAAAAAATATGAAAGTAACAATTCGTCAAATGGACTCGATTACTAACTATACTTAGTTAGCTTATGCTTGGAAAGTAAAAATTGATCCAAGGCTGTGTATACCTTTTGCTATACAGGATATCTCTTTTATTTGATACAAATTTGCTCAAAGAACTAAGTATATGTTTATCTTTAAAATTAAAACAGTTACAGGGGTTGTATCAAATAAAAGAAACACCTGGCATAGTTCAACAAATTCAGCTTCTTCGAAAAATGAACAAATTTGAAACAACCCTTATAATTTAAACTAGAGATATGTCTGAACTACTGAACTACAGATAAATCATCATAGTGTAATAAAAAAAAAGATATATTGGAAATTGAACTCCTGCCCTTCCAATTCAAAACTAACTTGGTTGCCATTGAGCCATGGCCCCTGTTTCGCATGTATTTAAAGACCAGTTTTACTGCGAGAAAATTAAACAATAAAAATAACAAACAAAATCAAAGCAAATTCATGAAGCACAAGTACAGGAATATGTTATTTTTATATACCATGCACCAAGCAAAATTTTGGGATGACGGCTATAAATTATTGTTGGGTATGATTAGGTACATTTTAGTTTTTTATCATATACAGGATGCCCCAAACATACATCTAAAACATGACAACAACCGATCTGATAGTTTCAGAGATTGTCCGTCCAATAAAAGTCGACACATACGATAGACATACGCTCGGAAAGTACTAAATAGTTGTTACAAAATTTATTTTGCCATTTGTACCATTAACGTTTTTATTGATGTTATTAAAATAAAACATCTTAAATACCTGATTTGTTTGTTCTATTTTTTGTAAAATTTTTACGTCTGTTGAGTTAATGAAGCAGCTTGAATGATCTGAAGCAGTAAATGGTGGCATTGTTGTATAAACCACTTCCAGCACATCGTTTAATGGTTTCCAAATTGTTCATAATTATACGTACAGTACACGCAACAAATTAAGAGCATTTCAAAACTTCAAAACGGTTGACCTTCTTTACAATGTAACTTTCGTTGCCTACAGTACTTAAATAATAATTTATAATTTTCGCCTGTGATTTATGTATTATTTGATTATTTTTTGCCGACTATAATTATAGTTTGTGTACCATAATATTAAAGTGTCTCTTAATTCTCTGTGTGAAAAATTCACACTTAAGGTTAACAAACCTATTTTAAATTAGGTGAAAATTATACTATTTAATTTGATTTTAGTTTTTGGGAGTGGGGGAAGGATTGTATATTTTAAAACATACTAAACACCCTTGGTTGAGAAAAGTGCTTAGTTCTCCAAAATTGCATATTGAAGCAAAAAACAATTTATAAAATTATGTTGCAAAACTTGTTTACACTGGAGTTGACTATCACATGCAACGTGAGCATCGACATTTATTTGCATTAGTTGTTTCCACATCACATGTACTTTACGTACATTACTAGACAGTTACCTTTATTGATGGATAACTATTCGATTTGAATTATCACTTCTGACCTTCTCTGAAGTATGTACAAGTTCATTATCCTGTGCTGATATGACACGTAACATGCAATATCGACAACTTGGACAGAATATTAACATAACTTTTTCAAAAAATAGAAATCGGTTTTTAGTTCAAAGCACTCGAAGATAAGTATGTTCCAAGGGTCGTCGATTTTGAGCTACTTCTAACATTCTCTGTTCTTTTTAAAGTATTTACAATAGTGCTCTAATATGACCCAAAACGTGGTCACAAATCCGGTGGCATTTTTTTTTGTTAGCTTATCGTAGTGTATTATTGTGTTAGTTATAACTCAAACCGTCTACAATACAAATATACTAGCTGTACAAAATACCTTCAAAGGGTGATCTGCTACTCAAAAAGTGCTTTTGTTATTCTCGTCAAAAGAAATGAAACTGGTCTCTGTGGAAGTCGTATCTTTGATTATAACTGTACAGAAAAATTTGCGTTTGAAATTGGCCTGGAGGTGGAATGAAAATGTAATGCTATATATGAATACAAAGGAAGAAACAGGATTGGAGCGCCGCTTGAAGTGTTGTACGATCATTTGAAAGTCCGTATGCGACGTGTGTATAATACCATTAGATTTATGTACTGAGTACTTTACTGACATTTTATTGTTAGAGGAATGTTAATGTGCGCTTTTAATTTTTACAAATGTTACAGCTTGTAATTTTATTATTACATTTTGTTGGAATCGGCTATTTTTTTCTTGTTATCGTACCCTGGAAATCACAAAATATACATACTAGGTAAATTAGAGTAGAAAATTATTTTGGCTCTTTTTCTACATTTGTTCTATTTTCCATTCTACTCACTTTCATTTCACCTAGATCTAGATATAATGTAGTTCATAGGCATCTCATACATTTCCCAGGAGAGCCGTTATTAATATGATGACTAACCGTTGAAGCAACCAGTTCTCATCGATACGACTAAAAAATAACATAACGTTGCAGTTTACCACTATAAAACATCCCATTATAGTTTCAACTTTGTGTTGACACATAAATTACAATAATGGCATATTGCATACCGAACACGGAAGGTGTAACGTATTCGCACGAGTGCACGAAAGCCGCTTTCTTCTTGCACGTTTTATACACTATTTTTCCTAGTTTTATAGAGAGGCATGGCTGCTTTCGTATTTCTAAACCTTACTGATAAAAATAGGTGTGAATAAGTACTTGTCTTCTCAAACTTTGTAGAGCAATAAACTAATTGCTTGCTTTAAACTTCTTATAGTTTATAGCCAATTAACTTAACTACAGTAAAAATGTGCATCCATTGACGCCCACATAACGACGTGTACTTATAATCGTGAATATTATTATTATGTGATGTTTCGTACCACACAGGTAATTACTGCAAGAACACTGTTAGATTTTGTTGTGTAGTGAGCATACATTCAGTTGCATTTTAAGAACTATTTTTTTATTTCTAGTTGGGTTTTCTCGACCTTTCATGACAACTAGAATACGAAGAAATAGGTCTCCGGTTTCCGTCTATCTGTCTATCTGTCTGTCCGGATTTTTATTAGACAGATAATCTCCAAAACTACTAGACCCCATTGTTCTTAAATTTTGTATGTATATTAGGAGTGTCATGCAGAAGGTAAAACACCAACCAAAAATTGGGTAATCATCCTCACCAATAATTTGATGACGTCATCTCCAAAATTTACAGTAGTAAATTTGTTTTTGTTTTTATAAAATAAGATTCTCTTGCACTTGCGGTGTATGAATCCGAGTTGAGTTTTTAGCTTAACCGTGCAGATTTTTGGAAAAAAAAAATTAAACTTGCATAACAACATTTTGCAATTTAACGTTTGAGGCAGTTTATTGTATTAAACCAAGAACGACTCATCCCATTCCCGAAAATTTGGGAATACAGTACTGTTATTATTAGTATTATACTGCATCAATCAAAATTGTTGTCCGTGTCTTTGCAAAACTGTTAATGATGTCATTATAAAATTTTGTAATGGAAAAACTCACTTGAAACAAACGTGTAGCATGTTTCTTTACATTTATTTCAACATTACATACCTATCTTTATTTTAAGTTATAAGGGTTAACATCAAAAAACAAAATTCGCGAAAGCATATTTTATAATTTTCAGAGAAATCTGGATTTATTTATTGTGGTCTAATTTTATGAGATCACAATTTTTCCTTTTTCTTCAATTATACCTACAATTTTTTGATATCACCATTTTTCGCTTTTGAATTTTAATTTTTTCTATTTTTATTTTCTTAACTTTCAAATTTTTCAATTTTTCTATATTACAATTTTTTATTTGTGAATTTTTCAGTTTCTCAATTTTTAATTTTTCTATTTTTCTATTTTTCGTTTTCACAATTCTTAAAGCTCGGGACTTTTATTTTTCATTTTCCTGAATTTGTAATTTTCGATTTCTTGAGTTTATATCACAATGTTTCTTTCGATTTTATAATATTTCGTTATTTCGATTTTGCACTTTTTCGATTTTTAAATTTCTCAATTTTTAATCTTTCGATTTTTCAATTTTGCGTTTCTTCAATTTTTCAAGTTCTTGATTTCCAGTTTTTAGATTTTTCAATTTTAGAATTTTGCATTTTACCACGTTTTTAATTCGAAAAGTTAAAAAATTGAAACATCGAAAAATAAAAAATCTTAAAACTGGAAAATCAGAAAAAATGACAAACTGAAAAAACGAAAAATCGTAAATTAAGAACTGAAGAAACGAAAAATCGAAACATTGAAAAACTAAAAATCGAGAAACTTAAAAGTGAAATTAATGAATCGAAAAATTGGAAAGAAGAAAAAACGAATAGAATCGAAAAATAGGAGAACCCAAAAATTGTTAAATTGAAAAATTATAGAATCGTCAAAATTGTAAAGTCGAAAAACTGTAACATTGAAATATGGAAAAATTAAAAATGAAACGTCGAGAAATGACATCCAATAATTGAAAAAGTTCAAAACTCCAATCCTTGAAAAATGGAAACATTCTAAAATCGTAGAATTGGAAAAATGAAGAATTTTAAAAATTATAATTATTATTAGCCACACATTTAAAACGAAAAGTAGAAAAAATGCCAATCAAAAATTAAAGAAACGAAAAATTGAAAATTCGAGAAATTGAAAAATCTAAAATTGAAAAAACGGAAAATTAAAAAAATCCGAAAGTTGAATAATCGAAAAACTGAAGAATCCACAAATTCAAAAATTTCACAATGAAAAAAGAAAAATTATAACATCAGAATATACAAAAACCGAAAAATTGAAAAATCTAAAAATCGAAAAATTAAAAACTGAAAACTCGTGAAATTGCAAATCGCATAATTGCAAAATTTAAAAATTGAAACATTCAAAAGTTGGAAAATCGAAAAATAAAAAAATTTAGATGAAAACTCGAAGAGTTGCAAAAAAAATGAAAAATTGAAAAATTGCAAATCGAAAAATTGAAGAAATAAAAAATTGAAAAATTGTAAGAATAAAGAAAACAAAACATCGAAACAAAAATTTGTAAATCGAAAATAGAAAGAAATGAAAAATTGTAAAATGCAAAATTGAAATGTCGAGAAATTTTATATCGAAAAATTGGAAAAATTAAAATTGGAAAACAGATAATTGTAAAAACGCAATATTGAAATCACGAATAATTGAAAAAAGTAAAGAAACCGAAACGAAAAATTGCAAATCGAACAATTGCAATCTGAAAATTGAAAAATTCATAAAATAAAAATTGCAAAAAATTTGTATAATTTTTCAAAGAAGCCAGATTTATTGGGCTGCACTTCAGAGCCGAGGAAGTTCTGTCGAAAAATTAAACAATCTTATTATAGTTGAAAAATTGGAAAATTGAAAAATATATAAATCGGAAAACTAAAAATTGAAAACTCGTGAAATTGCAATCGAAAAATCGCAACATCTGTAAACTGAAACATCTAAAAATGGGAAAATCGAAAAATTGGGAAATTTAATAATGAAAACTCGAAAAGTTGCTTAAAAAAATTAAAAGTTAAAAAACCGCAAATCGAAAAATCGAAGAAAGGGAAAATTGAAAAAATTGAAATTAGAAACGAAACATTAGAAAACCGAAAAATTGTAAAAATAAAGAAAGTAAAAAACCGAGACCAAAAATTTCAAATCGAAAATATGAAGAAATGAAAAGAGTCGAAAAATTCTAAAATTAAAAATTGAAAGAGCGAGAATTTTTAAAACGAAACATTGGAAAAATTAAACTTGGAGAAACTGAAGCTTTTAAAAATGAATAATTAAAAAGTCGAATAATTGGTAACACAAATCTAAAAATTGTGAAGAACTGAAAAATTTAGACTTCAAAACTCGAAATATTGAAAAAATAAAAAAAAAAAAAATTAAGTCAAAAGCTGGGAGTGTTATTTACGCCACTGCACTGGATTTTCCTTTATAGAGGTTATCAGAAAAGAAAAATCGCGGGATTTATTGGGCTGCACTTCAGAGACGCGGGAGTTCTGTCGAAATAACCTTCCGTCATTTTTTTTTTCTTATAAAGTTATTGGATATCAGTGATCTCAATCGTTCTTGATCTTACGGAACCTTTCCAAGTCGCATTAGTCGACCACATTTAGATTTTATTTGTCTTATTTGCTTTCTCCGTAAACGGAATTCAGATTGAAGCGAATCTTATCATAGAACTGACGTGAAATGCTGATCGGATATGACAATTGTAGATTGTGGATAGCATTTACCGAGCGCGGTAACCGATGAGAGCCAAGATAAGTCGATAAGTCAACCGGTGAACCGGTTCAGAAGTGACGGTCGAGAAGGAGACATCATTAATTAATTTATAAAGCTAATAACAATTCCAAAGAATTTAATGCCGCATCATTCCGTAGAATTTAGTAACAACTAATAAGCAGCTTGAAATAATGAACAAAGAAGCTTTCTATCGCATTTTCCGTACCACTAAAAATTGTAAGAGAACGGGCTTGTTTTTGACAGCCACTTTAAGGATTATTTTTAATCATGCGATATTGCATCAGGACCGGTTTCGAAGAGGACTTGTGATTACGATTTGTTAATTTTGTTGTAGGACGAGGCAAAATATTGACGTCTCTAGAAATGACATGCAACTATTGTTTAGAAAATTATTAAAGTTGTAATAATTATTACATGTACGATATGCAGTCTGGTACAGGATCCGAAGTATGTAGTCGACGAGAAAAGCCGAGATGATTGCATGTAGTGGTGGCCACTTTTAATTTGAATGTCTAGAAATAATTTCTGGCAAAAAACGGCTTTACAACTCACTCATCACCGGATTGTTCTCAGTCGGGAGCGATCGTTTGGCGGTAGCCCGCCATAATAACGGAAATGATTCTTTATGTGACATGTGGACGGGCTAAAGCGGCTTACTTGAGCTTAAAGTCTTCATACCTCCGTCAAGATAAGAAACGATCTTGGAATCACACCCATTTAATTCCATTTGTCGTGTCGTTTTTCGTTATGGTGGGTTGAAATGTGGGGGCAAAACTTCGTGCCGCCTCATTTTGAGATACCGAACACCGGATCTTTATAATTTGCAAAAGATCTGGTTGAGGATTCTGATAGTAACCGAAGAAGGGGGATGGTCAAAGGCGGCCGCTCTTTGCAATCCGACACCTCTTCCGTTCATAATCGCGATGATTGTTGCGGCTCCACCTAAATGCCTTCAAAGTACTTATCTATTGTATGCTACAAAATGTCTTCAATTAAGCGTGTTTATTAAGTGTGCCTGAATGGCTCGAATTTGGGCTCGTTTAAGTGGTCACTCTTATTCTAAAGGTAATAGAAACATTTCTCTAGGGTGAACTTGCGGTGTGACAGGTGTTCTACATTCCACGCATGTTGCCACATGTCTTTTAGGACGAAACTTTTTCGTTTGATTTGCATAATGTGTGTCACTTTTATTAATTATAAAGATGTTATCGTGACGATCGGTTTGTTAATTTATTGTGATGTAATTTTATCAATGTCGTTCCAAATAGATTTCAGGATAAAAATGAGAGTTTACTGGTAGCGGTTATTATCGAAAACCAATTAAATGTCATTACATCGACAAAGAAACGAGATTGCATCTAAATGTTTGTTGAAATTGTTCTGTTGCAATAGTAGTTATGATTAATATTTTGTTTGATCTTGATGTAATTGAGCCCTGACTTATTTTCTTGAATAAACTCGATCAATTTAATTGTCGTTTAGATTGCTGTGTAGATTTTGATAATTATCTGTACGTTATGCAACTCTACATTTTTTTTTAATATCAAATTTAAGCAAGTAAGATAAACCACTTTACAAAGTACATATCCATACAAATGTATGTTTGTTTATTTATTGATTAACGGGATTATTATAATAATAATTAAACGTTTTAATTAAGTATACATGAAAATTCAAATTTATGAAATATAATCGATTGGAGAATAAAATTAAAAGTGAAAATAATACCGAGACAGCAATAAAAGACGCGACAGCCAGGAATCTTTGTCACATTTTCAAGTGAAACTTTCAAACTGACGGTAAACTGATAAAATTAAGAGAAATCACCAGAAATCCATGCCTATATTTGATCGCGTTTTTTATTGCTCTGACGGTACATTATCTAAGTGTAATTACCTTGTATATGAGTTCGACCAACTTCTAGTGAAGAAATTGTTTCTGCATTTTTTCTTTCCAATAAATCATATGGCAGAACCATAAACGAGATGATACTGCGTGAGAGAAAAATATAAAAATTTTAAGTATCTTTTTCGAAAAAATTCTGACAATGCCTCCATATGAATTCAAGCATTTTTTGTACTGATTTATTAAAGTATTAATGTAGAATTGAAAACAGCACCCAAATCTTTCACGTCATCACGATGAACTAAGGTAGAATTACCTCACTATAAGTCAGGATCACGAAGCAATGCGTACACGTCACGGACTCTGTATGACGTCATGCCTCTACCACGTTTATTATACAAATGAATCGGTTTGAAAACTGTCAACAAACATGTCGGCTTGTTATTGTTTTGGTTTGTTCTATTTATGATTATAGCATGAGAAAACCGTTAGTGTGAAGCAACAGTTTAGAAATAAGCTACACTTGCAGTGTTTCAGCATACAAGGGCATGCTGCAGGCTGCATAGACGCTATGAATTACAAACTCAGGCACAGGAAAGATCACGACTGTAACCCCTTTCACGTGTTCCTAGTCACTGAAGCCTGCCACTCACGTTCCAACGCCGCGGTACAATTGTGTAGGATATGACAAAATTGAAGTGTTTTCGAACATCTGTGTATGCGATCAAGCAAATCGGTTGGATGTGGACGGTTGGTGAACAAGTCTGTCTGCAGCAGTACAATCGTGTTGTATTGGTTGGAAACTTAATCGTGTGGGGACAGTGTATGTTATACAAACCGTGAAAGCAGGTATAAAAGTCCATTTTCTTCGGACATGTTGCCACCACGATCGCAAATTTTTAACTGCAAGGTCGTAACGTGTGTGTACTGCTGCTTTTCAGCAAAATTGTACAGCAGTTGTATCCAATACAATCGTACCCCGGCGTTGGAACGTGAATGACTGGCTTTAAGAACGTTCATTTTTGCATTGACTGCTGGTAAAAACTGCTGACAATTGGGTGTTAAACACATACTTGGAGGGTGGTACAAGGCTTCATACTGTATTTAAAGCTGCCAACGAGAATGTTAACATACGTCTCAAACAGACAGCATTGAACAGTTGTGACAGGCTTCAAGTTAGAGAAATATGCTTACCGTCTTCAATGCCACAATAGGCACGTCACATCTACAGAATAAGTTACTTTATTGACATGGAATAGATACAAAAGTAAAGTATAAACAATAATAAGTATGCATGTTACACAACGTCGTCGTCTGACCAGTGATTTGTATATTTGGCCAGTGAAGTGATAGTGTGATTATAAAAGACATCAGCAGAACATGCCGCTAGTACAATCAATTAGGATGGTAATGGAAAATAACCTACATGTTACAGTGGCTGAATGCCCTCTGCAGTATTAGAATCTTCACTGTCATAATCACTAAAACTATAATGTGAATCTTCGTTAATGTCGATTATAAACGGCGCAATCTCTTCACGGTCAAATACTAATTCCCGTTCCCACCACTCCCGTATTATTTTATTCATATGGTCAACAGTATTTTTCCACATTGTGGGCGTGACATGTGCTAACGCTTCTTTCCACATTTCCACGGAATTTTTTGACCATAACCATCACGCCCAATGTGTTTGGAATAAAAATTTGTAGTAATTCCCCAAGTATTTTCTATAGGGTTAAACACACAATGATATGGCGGCAATCGCAATACTCTATGGCCATTCTGTTGGCCCAATTCACGGCAACATACGTTTTTGGTTTATTTCTGAAAAACATGATATTTTAAATGAAATGATAGAGAATAGTATATGCATTACTGTGCAACCAAATGAAGAAGTTCCGTTTTTAACAGCTGTGAATCTGAACTTATGTCATGTTGTTAAAGCCATTCACGAATTTCTGCCTTTTTCCATGAACCACTGGGACATTTGTTTGCAAAGGTACTGTGGTAGCTTGCATTGTCTATAATAATCTGTGGTGGTTCTTCAAGGTTCATGAGCAATTGAAACCACTTGAGAAAATTCTGTTGATTCATTTCGCCATGATAGTCTGGATTTTTGGTATTAGAAGAAAATACTAGCGCTGCTTCATCAATAAATCCATTGCTTGTACCTGCATGTAATACAATATACCTAAAATATAGTGAGAAGAATAAATAACTAACGTGAAACTGACACATTACTAAATTTTCCCTTCTATTTTGAACATCCTGATACTTATGACACTATCGTCTTGCAATGACCTAACTACCGAACCATTTTCAAATATCCATGTTTCATCAAGATATACACATGGCAAAGAATTTGGGTTCTGCTGATTGTGCATGTATTCACGTAAGAATTTGGTTCTTGCATGAACAACATGTTGTAATTCCATAAGACGCTTCCGTACACTGGTTGGCGAATAACGAAACCCAATTGAGAATGTAAAATTTTTCCTAACGAGCTCACAGAACCCTCAAATATATGTTTCTCCTTCAAGCAATCAATTAATGGCGATCGTGTAACATGTATTTCTGTAAAATAGTCGTTAGTATCTATAAGGCGTGCGCATCAAATTCATACTTTCTTCGACCATTCCATATAAGCATTCTCGAATAGCACACTGCTCCGAAGTGCTAATATCACACACTTGCTTTGTTCGGGGGTCTCTATTTCTTGGGAGAATGTACACCTTCTCCGGTTTTTATTTGTTGTACCACGGAGTTCACTGTTCGCACACATACACCCAGAGCAGCAGCAACCCTCTGTACAATGTGACTGCATTAGTAATTGTAATAAAATACACCTACTTACGTCTTGAACAGCTGTTAGTGGTAAAAGAGGTTCCCCGCTATCGCATTCTTTAGCAAAATAGTCCACTAAATTATCGTCCATTTGCTTTACATCTTTGTGCAAGGGCTTCGGCATGGTGGAATGTTTACGTTCAAGCAAGCGACACGTACCACGGTACAGGACAGTTAACTTGGAGTTCTATAAAGAACTGTTATAGTTCTGAAAAGAACTGATACGATTACACGAGCAGAAAAGTAGAAAAACGCGAAAAATCAAACAATAACACAACATAACCAAAGTTGACACCAATGACACTTGTGAAATCGATAAAACTTTAGCATATGTTTCGCTATCAGTCGTACCAATATAATTTCCCCCAAATTGATCGATTTTGATCCGTATTGCCACGTATTGCGGCGCGTATTTTTGATTTAGTGTTGGTAACGGATCTACGTCATCCATGACGTGTACGCATTGCTTCGTGATCCTGAGTATAACAATAAAGTTCAGCATCAATTTTATTTTAAGAAATAATATAACGTGACATTTGTCAACACAAGATGCTAAGATTGTAATTCAAGTGCATCTTCCATGGAACGAACTGTTTTAAACACCTTCAAATAATTAACGAAAACCACCAATCAAGTCAATAATAAGAATGAAAATAACCATGTGAACCCTGCGATAGGCCAAATGGAATATAATAAGAATAATCACCAATTTTAACTTGTTGCGATTTTCTCGTCAGAAATTATGTTAACCATTTGATTATGTTGTTGTTCAACTCTAATTGATTCGATTTAGACATTAATAATAATCTTATCGAAAGTGTTTGAATAATTCGTGTACACGGAATCCACTTGTACTTTTTTATAACAACCTTCATTACAGTAGCGATAATATTCTATTAATTTAGTTACAAGTGAATCTGTGTTTGCAAACACAATGTTGTCTCTTTTTTATTTATTTTTTATGTTTATTTATTCGACTGTAAAAAGTCTAGCTTTTATCGAATATGGTTAGCAAGTCCCAGGACAACAATTTAAACCACAATTCGCTTGAGAGCAACTCACATCGAATAATAATGGATTTCGTCTACGTGAATCAACCATAATATGCTATCGCAAAACCGTCTAAAACTTTTTAGTTAAGGCATATGTATTTCAAAATGGAGTTTTTAAGTCCCAAAAATCAAAAGAGAGAATAATTTTTATAAATAGTAGATTTATACTAAATTTAAAACTTCAAACGTACGTGTTTACTAAATGGTTTGTGATTTTTTACTAATTTCGAAATACTGTGACAACCAAATCAGCATGACAGACATTGACCTGACCTGACTAGACCTTTTTACTTCCCGAGCGTAAGCGCAAGTATTGCAATCGCGCCCGTTTCCGTCTATCTGTCTGTCTGTCTGTTCGCCTGTCTGTCTGTCAGTCTGTCTGTCTGTCCGTCCACCTGTCTGTCTGTTTGTCTGTTCGTCTCTCTGCCGTCTCGATTTTCTTCTTAGGGGAGGAGAAATCTTCAAAGGAGTCTGTTACTTTTTATGTCCACATCATTCTTGTATTAGATAAAATAAGCATCAAACTTTTACGTCCTTACAAATTGTCAAACAATATTTCCATTTCCGTGCTACCCATGGGTGCGTCTAGGTTGTCTTTTTTAAAATCTATCAGAATACCCTCACACGTTCTTTTTAGTGTCTCTATTTGCATGTAGGCTTGGGTATTCTCATGTATTTATTATTTATTTATTATACTCGAAAACAGTGTGCTCCAGAGTATCTTAGTTTAGCTCCTCTGTTTATCCAGGGTTCCATTTTTTAATTAGCTGTTTTGTCCAGCAATTTTTGTCCGTCTCAATTCACCTTTGTTGCCAATTTTGCAGTACGAGTACATCTCTTCTCACCATGGTTCTACTTTTACTCTTGGCTATATTCTTTTTTTTTAACAGTTACGGCCAAGTATCTGATTATCCTCTCCAACCTTTTCTTATAATTATTAACTTTCCAGACTTTCTCCTAACCACAAGTTCCACATATACATCCATCCTGAGATTTTTGTCCAGATTTACGCCTCGATATTTTAATTGTCTTTCTGTTTTGGACTGAAAATTTTCTCCAATCTTGATTTCTAGTTCGGCAAGTTTCCCATCTTTTTCAAATTACATCTTAATCCATTATTTAGTTGTTGTTTGACTAATTCAATTGTTTCTTTGGGTCTTTCTTGTAGTCCTGGTTTCTTCGGGACATTCTATTTTTAAAATTTTATCCTATATAATGTTCCACAATATTGGGCTGAGTACTGAGCCTTGTGGGACCTCGTATGTTATTTTATATGGGGTGTTCAGAAATTTGTGCACTATATATGCAAAAAGCTATCCTAAACCATCTATCTGGTGAATACTGCAAAAATATATAAAAAAAAAATGTCTTACCCTTCTTTCACTCATTTCACTCTTGTTGCAATTAAACACCAAACTGACAAAAATTTCTTCAAATAATAGTATGAATAAAGAAATTTTATAAAAATGCACCAAAATGTGATTGGACCTATTGGGTTAGCTCAGTTACAGTTAAACTAGGAGTATAACACAATTTTGAACTGTGACATCTGAAACCATACGGATCTTTCAGTAGATTACATTTTTTACTTATTTCTCCATTCAGGCGTGTTGTTATCAGTTTTTCTGATAGCTTATAGACCTTACTTGATCTGACCTAACCTAACCTAACCTAACTAAAGATGTGTACAATAAAATAGTGTTTCCAGGTTGGAATTTTAATTGTTTTATTACCTTCGTTTATAACATTTTTAACGTGATAATTGAAATACTAAATTTGTACTAAAATTAACACCCAATTCACTAATAGAGTTAACAGTTTCAGCTTCTATGTTTTCTACAGAATGTAATGGAACTGAAGATGTCTTTTTAGGTGTATATTTATTAGCCTAATATTTACTAACGTGTGACTCAGTGTTATTGAACTTTCACATTATACGAAACGTTCGCAGAATTAAGGTCTTAAAAACAATTAACGCCATGAAATACCTTCATTTCATTGACAGAAGAAGCAGAAAACAACAGTTAACTGAAAATGAGTAATAAATAGTAAAAAATCTTAAATGACCCAAGTCAAATCCTTGGGGTACTCCTTACCTAACGTATATTAAACACAAAAATATTTAGTTTTTGCCGTCGATTTATAAAATACGATTTGATCTAAGTTAATGGATCAGCGGTACCAATTTTTTCTCTATTTTTGCAACAATTGCGTGTAACTAGTGTCTTCTCGTGACCTTTTGAAATGGGGGACACAATTTGATTGATGAATTAAATATGAAGATATAAAACAGGTTGTTATTACCAATTAATAGACGAAATTGTGTGACGGAAATAAATATAAAAATATATCCAATAAAAATAAAAAGGGTTTCTCCACATACCTTTTTGCTTTCGTTCAAAATTTTACGTTCATGGCATCTAACATTTTGGACAGTTTTAGGTGTTCCTTTAAAAACCCTTGCTTATTTCAAATGATCTGATAAAGCAGAGTCCAATTCAGCCATAAAGTCAATCAGACCTTGAAATATAGCTGGATTTTGTGATTCCCTACTTTCGTCATATCCACGTAAAGCAAATTCAGACACTCCAAAAAATTTAATTGGCGTAATACAGGGTGTTATTGAAAGGTACGTACAACAAAATTAACAGTTCTTCTCGAAGTCTAAGAAGTCTGAAAAACTTATTTTGTGTTATCAAAATTATAAGGGGAAAATTAACCCTTATCCAACTTTTTTAGACGCTACTGAAGGATAAATAGGTAAAATTAATTTATTTTAGTAAATCCTAGCAACTGTAACCATAAAACTTTTGTCAAGACTAAAAGTTGCTTTAGAAACGAAAGATGATCTTTTTATCAGAGGCGTACAACGAATTTGGGCATAAATTTTAATAATTTTTATTTCTGAAAGGAGAACACTTTTACCTGAACTTTTTTTTAACTTTTATCACCCATACTTCGAGACCAATTGCCGATTTTATTTTGTACGTACCTTTCAATAACACGCTGTATATGGGGATTTTTGTCGACCCTTGCGTTATGTGCCCGAATATTATTAATATAAGCAGTGTTTCCGAATGTCTGTATTACCGAAAAGATTATCCAAGAATATTTATCATACGCAGAATGAAAAGAAAAAACCCGCGATAGTAACTCAATCCTGCCGAGCACTGTCGAAACGGGACCGCAATTCAGGTGAATCAGGCGGCTACGACGTGGGGTTTCCATGGCAGCGGTGTCAACAAAACGTCTAAAGCAGCCATGATTCGGTCTCTGTTCCCGGCTTTTATCAGCATTTCATCAGAAATAACATATCATGTATCCAAGACACATTTTTAGATGTAAGTGGATGTAAGTTTTGATACATTTTATATAAGTGGAGCGAGATAAAAAATTAGTTTTGATAATTATGACACAAATTTCCGGATAATTTTTTAAATACTAATTGAAAATTACTATTTTGCTATGTCCACTCTGTTTGTAGACGTTGTAATTTTGGGGGGGTACGTGCCCTTGTGCCCCCCGGCACCAGCCGCCCCTGAGTGTAAAAGCGACAAAATTCTTACTTTACTAGACTCTCCAGTGTATTAACTGAGGCCTCGTAAATTGCAAACACCACAACATGATAACTGTTTTTTTTTATCTAGAGTTCTTGAATAAGTCATAGTATATGAAAACATGTACGATTCTCATTAACATGTATTTTAAAGTCACAAGAAGAAGCTTCTCGAACTGAAAAGAAAGAAACGTTTTTAAGTTTGCAACCTAGGATGTTTTAAAAGTTCTTTCAGAATTTTTTTTAATCACATGGTTGCTACATTACAAGCACGAAATTACTGAAGACAGTCTTTTCAGCGACTCAGAATACGTTGAAAGAATGACAAGTCACAAGAAGAAGCGTCTCGAACTGAAAAGAAAGAAACGTTTTTAAGTTTGCAACCTAGGATGTTTTAAAAGTTCTTTCAGAATTTTCAGGAACAAACTTCGATTATTGGTATGGGAGTTCTGTTCAACTACGTGAATTTTCAAAAATTTGTGTACCTATAGCTTTTTTGTTTAATAAATGTGGGACTAGTGAGAGTCTAGCTTCTCACCAGGTGCAAGCGGCACTAAAATCTCTTAGAAAATATATTTACTATTTGAATAGAAGAGGCGGATATCTGTTACCTACCTACTACACACCTAAATCAGGTGATACTTTAATATGTTTTAATGGTAGTACCAGACAGTTTGTTATCCTACATAATTATATCAGTTCCGTACATAAGAAAATTAAATTAACAATTGAAATGGAAAATAATAAATGCATCAGATTTTTGTTATAGATCATACAATTAGCCGTCTAACAACTATCATGAACTTATTGTCTTCCATAAACCCACACACACAAAAACAATTCACATCCATGGAGTCATAAACTTGCAGCATATCAATCGATGTTACATAGATTGCTAACTCAGTACCTTTGTCTGAAAATAACTTTAAACAAAAATTAAGTAGCATTAAAATAATCAGTAATAATACAAAACAAGGGTTTTGCAAAAGATGATAATAAATAATTTACTTAAAAAGAGAAAGGAAAAAGTAGCTATGTTTATCATGTACAGTTGCGGCCCCCCAAAAGTGGACGATAATTTTCTCTATTATAATAATGTATCGTCAAATCATGGGCGCTCGAATAACAAAATTTGTCAAATTTGTTTATTCAAAAATGCATGCCGCCACTTGTAATAGCCAAATTTAATTAATTTAAAAATTCAAAAGAATGCCATGAGAACGAAAACTCGTGCACTTTGGGGGGGGGGGGGGCTACTTTAAATAATAGCACTGGAGTCTTTTTGTTAAGTCCTGGAAGCTGTTCCCTAGTATGTGTTGATAACACGGAAAGAATAATTTAATTAAAATTCTAGAACATCAAAGCAGCTATATTAAAAATAAAACAAACTGTAACCATTCAGTGTCAACTTTAAAATCCTCCATTTGGCAGAAAATTAAATGCTCTTGAACGTCGATATATTGACTAAATTTGAAATATTATTGTAAGTTATAAAACAGGTGCTAGTAATTCACTTTTGTTAAATTTAAAATTGCATCACTACCCCATAAATTTTAGCACCCTCAACCTGAGTTATGAAAACAGAAATCCCCTAGTAATACATAGGGGATAGATACAAGATCAAGAACCATAATTTTAAACCATGTTTTATATTGTTTATCAAAAACACAAATAGTCTAATCTACTCTGGAAGTATGAGTACGTCAGATGGTACCATTTAGATTAACGAGATCTTTTATTTCCTTTGATGTATCACGTACTGTATAACTTCCTTCAAAAGCCAAAAACATGTGTAATAAAATCTGTCATTAAAATTCTACTATCTCAGTCACTTCTATGAAAACGATGTGTATCTAAATTGTTATCATAATCAAATATTGTGTCATATTCAACCTACACAGAAGGAAGAAATACGAGAAGCAAACGTCGTCATACATCTCTGAGAATTGATAAATTGTTCATTGTTATAAATGATAACGCAGGGATATTTCTATTTATATATTTTTTATCCTGACAGAATTAAATCATTAACTGGAAACAATTTCGAATTTTTAAGTCAGAGATTTAGTTGTACTACTCATTCAACTTTATGCCTGGATTACGATAATTTCTTAAACCGTATAAAACTTAGGTTTCATCAGTTTGTCAGTCTGTTTACATGAGGTACTTAATGTTATGATAATTAATTTTTTAAAACTATTTTCTGTGCAGCGAGTTTGATATATGGCTCTCTTAAGTAAAAATTCTTTTGCAACGTGAATTTTTAATAGGCTGCGTTGGTGTAGAATGTAAATTGGATCAGATGTTTATATTCTGCTTTCATATTTTTCTTTAAATTTAATTCAATATGCAAATTAAATTGGCCCAGACGGTTGATCTATAATGCAAGAGTGTAGCAGTACTCAAAATGGTAAACTAAAAGAAACGTCTATCTAATATCGTAGATTTTGAAATAATGGAAGGTGATGCAAGAAACACATTGTCTCGTGCATTTACAAATTGTTTGTTAACCGATGGCCGTGTTGGAACGGTTTGTTTGCTCACTGGCTCCAAATATACATAAACGAGAAGTTTCTGAGGTGTTGTTTTCGTTGCTGTGGCTTTTAGTAACCACTGTTAATCCTTTGGCAATCGACTACCCGTTCGTAAGTAAACTTCGAAACAAGTAGGCATCAAAATTACATCATTTAAATAAATATTTACAGACGAACTGGCAGTGCATATATTATTTTGTACACAGCGTTCATGCCACGATGCGAGCGGTCCAGTTACGGACTATCTTGTAGTCTTGTTCGTAAAATCACCGAAACCTTCTTTGGTTAACCATGGCACTAGCGGCAGAGGTGAAATTCGAACACGGTAACAGTTGTATGAAGAAGTTTTAATTGCTTTTCCCCTGCTGCGGTGTTTATCATGGAAACGCAATAGGAAAAGGTAATAAATATTAAGTAGGTTTGTCAGCATTGCAATCTATTACATAATACATTAGTTTGGAAGAGGATACGTATGTATGTACAGGTGATTTGTAGGTGTGAAGATAAAACTTGCCACAGAAAACACACAAGCTTTTAAAATGCGCTCCAAATTAACAAGAATGACTTAATGGAGTCAGTGTTAGAAGATACATATATTAATAAAGAGAGCAAATAGTGGGACAAAAAACTGGTCTGAAGTTGTTTAGGCAGTACTTCCCTCGCCCGTGAAGCACAACCAATTCTGCATGCTTGTTAAACTGTGTTCCCCAATGTGTTGTTATTCCTTGTTTCGAAATATAATGGACTTGAAATAGATGGACTTAAAAAAAAACTGAAACTACGAATCCGTGCACATATTTTTTTTTTCATTTCATTTCACTTTAGTGGTTATTTCTTTTTAAGAACAATTAAACATTTTTTGGAACTTATTAATCTTTTGGAACGGTCGAGTAAATAATTTTTTTAGTGTTCTACTATGTATTTTGTGATCACTAAAATAAACTAAAATTTTAAATTTGTTGTGTTGCATGTTTTAAGTGAGATTTTTTCAATGTAGATTTGTAAAAATGGTACCAAACTTTCCGAAGAGATATATATCAATTTTTATTAATATAAACATTAAAAAAAAATGGAAATTATCTGTCTTATAAAATCTATCAACGTGTAAATAGACGACGGACAGCCCTAAACGAGAAACTGACATTTTCGTATTCTACAAACTGGCAACCGTCAAGAACACATGAACACATGAAATTTGATATTTGTCAAATTGACCCTATTAAATTTTAATTTCTACAAGGCTTTCTTCGTTTACGCTCAGAAAAAATCTAGTGGATATTAGGAGGTTCCCACGTTTGGCGCTTATGGATTGTCAATATATCTTCAGAATATAATATCTCCCTTATTGGTCAACCAGCTTGATACGTTTAATGGTGGCATTGTTTCGATGTATATGTATATGTATGCATAAATAATAGAAGTTAGGCATGCACTGATAATACATTTTTCCCTGCTTTAAATCTATTTGATTTTGCGGCATTGTTGGGGCCTGGACGGATTGCGCCCACAAGTTGTAGGGGTTGTCATAAAAAGTAAATAAAATTCGCAAAATTGAATTTTATTATTTTTCGAAAAAGCTGTATTTGTTCGACTCTACTTCAGAAACGAGGGAAATTTTATTTAACTAACTCCGGACCAATTTTTCCGAAAGAGCATATCTTAATGGACGTCATACACTATTAATTATTCTCCAGAGTGTCAATTAATAAAAAAATTACCCTTCATTTGACTAACTGAATAACCCAAACCTAAATTATAACAAATTTTACGATTTTATGACAACCATAAATGAAATAAGTGTTTCTTTCACAACTAAAATTACGTTTAAAAGTAGGTTTGCAATGAAACTATTTTTGTTTCATTTTAATCACTAAAAAATATTTAGTATTAACCTAAATATATACCTACACTATTAATTTGTAAGAAGTATGTAATTTTTCCAATTCCTTCGTAACATTTCCAATTTTTAGAATAGGTACGTAATCAATTTACATTTTTAATTTTTAATTTATCTTCCCTGATAACAATATTTTCAATAACTACAAGCCAGCATACAACAAAGCCGCTGAAGTTATGTTATCTGTGATGTCACTTATGAAAAGAATAAAATATAGTTGCCCTAGAAGAAATCTCTGAGATATCCTCTCCAGTATCTCAGATATTTGAAAAGATAGAACCTTGAACTTTGGAATGGTTATTTAATAGAAAAAACTGCGAAAGAACTACATTTGATACTAAATTGGTTTAATTTTAAGTTAGGGAAGTATTGTAACGATAGTTTATTTATGAACAATATTGTGTATCCATTAGAAAAAACATATTTTGGAAAGTTTTTTCTTTTGGAGAAAAAAAATGTTTTGCTACTTAGTTTACGAAATATAAAAAATTATCGTATAAATTAGACTTTCAGAATTTTTGAAAAATATAAGATTTACCCTTCGGAAAATCTTTTGGAAATGATCGATCACTGTGCAGGTGTAACATATTTTTACTTCTCGATCGTACGCTGAGAAAGTATTGTAATCGAATCTATTGGGCGATTGGCTACTTTCATATTTTCTCGATGTGTCATGACCCTTTGAGTGCGAAAAATAAGTCCCCGTTTCCGTCCGCCGGTCCGTCTGTCTGTCTGTCTGCCCCTTGTCCGGATTTTTATTAGACACAGTCTTTGATACTACTGGACCGGTTGTTGTGAAATTTTGTAGGTATATAATGTAGTAAATGAATTTTAAATTTTCGGAAAAAAAATCAAAATTGTATAACATTTTGGAATTTAATTTTGAATCTGCAAAATCGAATGCCTTGAAAGCTTGCAGACTTTTTAAAATGATCGTAATCGTGGTAAATTTTGAATCAAAATATATCTGTTTATTCCTCTCCCAAAGAAATGATGATGCCATCTCAAAATTTTGCCGAGTAGATCCTATCTAAAATGTGCAAAATATGATAACTTTATACTTATGATTTATCATTGCACTCATATTTTTTAGAACTGCTTACGCACATTTTCCCGAAAATTTGGGAATAATACAATACTGTGATTATTAGTATTATACTGCAGCTATCCAAATTGACATACACGTCAAAATGCTGATGACATTATCACAAAATTTTGTAAAGGAAAAACTCATTTGAAACAGCTTTATTTTAATTTATAGGGGTTCTCATAAAAAATGAAATTTGCAGAATCAAATTTTATAATATTTCAAAAAAGTTGAAAAATGTTTTATTGTACTTCAGGGTTAAGAGAAGTTCTGTCGAAAAAAACTTTTGACTAATTTTTTTCACTGGTGAAGAGAAATGTTATTGTGGAATTAATAAAAAAAATATACTCTAGCTTTTTTGGCAATTTAAGAATCAGAAAAAATTGACAAAGTATATATCTAAAAATAATAATAAGAAAATGAAGTATTGGAAAAACCAAAGTTGCTTGTGATGCAGATATATAGGTAGATTTTTGAAAGACAGTAGTACACACTTTAATAGACTTAGATTCATTCTGTGCTAGATAGTTCTTTGTACCACAAGGCTAGAAACTAGACTTTTGCGAATGTGAGTAAATTTGAAAATAACGAATATTTGCAAAAGCTTGTTCTAGACGAGCGATGCAGAAGATTTTTTGAAAATAATTTCGGAGGCTTCCACGGTCGGAATGAATACATGATCATTTTCCGGGTTGGAACCGTTTTGATTGAGTTTTTGGGCTCAACGTTTCGCACACTTTCGCAAGTGGCATCTTCAGGAGCAGGGTTAAGAATAAGGCAAAAGAGCACGGTAACTCAGTATGTCAACCATACCAGAGGAGAAACTCAAAAGAGTTGAAGATGCCACTTACGAAAGTGTGCGAAACGTTCAGCCCAAAAACTCAATTAACACGGTTCCAACCCGGAAAACGATCATGTAGAAGATTTTTGATTTTGATCGTATTGTTTTTAACGGTACATAATTCTACAAGTGAAAGAGTATAAACAACCTCCTATACACGAATGGCAATACGACTCGTCCGACGGCCGAGAATCGAGAGTTCGAATTTCGCTTGGTGCTGAACATTTTTTTCTCGCTTTTGCAGGATTTTTTTCAATTACACCATTGTTTACTTTATTGATTCCTAAAATAATGTGTATGTATTTTAGCAGTTACCTTAAATACGGTAAAAACTTAGAAAAACCTTGTTGTCAGATAATCATTTTATCGGATTAGAAAGCTAATTATGCGAGCCGCAGGTAACGAAATAAGAATAGAAAGGCCTGAAATATAAAAAACACATATACGTATCTGGCAGCGAGATATAAAAATTTGGCTGATTTGTAAGAGGACCCAAAATAATGTCAGAGATTTTCGTAAATTTGGAAAGACAAAAAATATCTGTTAAGATCATTTTGGGAAAGACTACAGAATATTTGAAAATTTTGAAATATGTACTGACTAAATATTATTTAAAAAATTATATATTTCTGGATTGTTTAGATAAGCTAGAAACACGTAAACATAAAAGTACGAAGTATTTTTTTCCTTTCTATGATTTATTTTTGAATTTGAAACTATTTATTTTAAGTAAATTGCTAAATAAAAATATCCAAATAATAATTATCTGGCTGTTGATCTTAACACTGTTAATCTGACGTATTCATGCACTTGTTGACTACCCAACCTTATTTAAGATAGATCTAATCGTCTTGATGAAAAATTTTCGAAATATTTCACGTGAGGTGCCGTTTGAAGAATGCCGCATCATTAAAGTTGCAACTTGATGATACTTCACTTCATCAAAACTGAAGACTTTTGTGGACGTTATTCAAATGGAAGGTTAAAGAGCGATGATATTATTCTCTACATGGTCTCTTTATTTTCAAGAAATGTAAATTGTGGGATACATTATATAAGGAAATAAGTATCCGTCCCGTTTGAGCCTACGCTGCTGGGACTCATTATCCCATAAACACAGCGGTTGGTATTGTATATTGCAGTTGACCATACTGATCACTGCTTGCGATTTGCAGCGCTTGTTTTAGATTAATGCACGCCATTTGGGCCGGCCTGAAGTATTTTGTTATTCAAATATTTTCCTTATACAAGTTCATGCAGAAAGCAGATACGCGTATTCTCTGTAAAAGCGGTGGAAAAGTAATAGTAGAATGATTTATTCTACCACGCTGTTGGCTTCGGTGTATTCTCAGACTTCCATACCAGCTCAAATAATTAAAAATTGTTTTAAAGGAGTCACAGTTATCGTAGGGAATTATAATCCTCTCTATTGTGTTGCAAGTACATTTAGTGCCCAATTAGCCGGACACATCAGGTTTTTTTTTCAGAAATATGTCTGTGATAAAATTTTTTAATGGACGAAGATGCCAGTCAGTAGTACATTCGATGCATAACTTTTGTATACGAAGCCTTAATTAAATGAAAAATTTTAAACGGAAACGCCATACCCACTGTCTTGCGGCTGTCTCCATCTGGAAAGATAGAATTGATAAGAGGTTTCATTAAGACGCAACCCATGCATAATTATTATAATCTCGTGTCAAAAATCATCAAGTTTTTGATGACATAATTACCAGAACGCACCAGTGTCAGTCGGGGTTTAATGTTTTTCTTTTCACAATGTCTTCTGTGAAAGTCGACTATTTGAGGAGAAAACCATATTAAATGTTTTTTTTTGTATACCCAAATTGTCCGTGACTAAATTAGAATGTTGATGTGAACTAGGTAATAATTTTAATGATACTTTAATAAAACTTTAATGACGGTTCTTCTATGGTAATAATCATGCCGGGCACAGAATCCATGCAATCAGTTTATTACATCATAAAAATTGCCCAAAGTGTGTGCTATATGTCTAATAGGGTGTAATTTATTTTTTATTCAAGATGTGGAACTAAGCGCTAAATTATAAATTAATAATTGTTCGTAGAGTCGTTTGCGAGCTATTATTATTCCCGTACAGTTTAAAGAATAATGAGTTAATAAAAATATCTTTGTGACATTTTACTGTGTGGAAGATGAATGTTTTCTTGTGATATTGCATCACATACTTTGGATTTATACGTAACGATTTGTCATACTTTGAAGTGTAATATGCATTTTTTGCCACATCGGGAGATTTTTTTAATTCAGTAGCGCAAAGGAGTGTTGACAAGGTCGTACATTCTTCGCGTTTATGAAATTCTAGGGTGGTTGTGTTTAAAATAGATTAATATGAATAATTTTCAAATTTTAATACTAATTTATATGGCCACCAGTTAATTAATTATGTTACAGAAACGTTGTCGCCCACTTCGGTGTTTTTTTTAGCTGCTGCAAAAATGTTTGCATTTAATGATAACATTTTTTAGAAGTCAACCCAGAAATTACACATTTAAATATATTAATACGACGACCAGTTTAAAGCAATTTTTCTAAAGTCGGGATCTGCTCTTTTTTTGTTGTAAAGAATCGCTTAACAAGTAGATTACAATGGAAGTGTAGCGATACATGTAACGACATATTTTTTGTAATGCGTCATAATTTTGTGGATTATGTCGTGTAAGCAATGACCGATAACATGGAAAAACAAATTAACGCTACCTTGTTCTCAGTTGTTTAGTACTTCGTCAACTTCAATTTTTATACGTTTTTTGTTTGTATGCGCTGGCGTAACAATATTTTTGAATGTATCGCGTGTTAACTTGTCATTAATACCCGACGAAAAACCCGAATGTTTTAAATTTATTTAATTTAGATAATAGAACTTGTTAGGTAAATTTATTATAAACGATTTGCATGTGGTAATTTAGTGTTCATTAAGAAATTAAACATAATTAAAACATTCCACTAATTAAATAAACTTTGTTACATCCATTTCGGAGATAATGCATGGTAATCAATTAATAAAAAAGTGGGATTTTTTAGAGACACTCTATTCTTTAATACATATTTACATATAATAACACAACATTTAATGGCAATTGCAGTACCTAAGTAGAGTTTACATCAACGTGAGGACTTTGAATGGCTAGCCGTTAAGTTGTGTTATTGCGGTGTCGATCCATCCTCGGTAATAGGGCACGCTCACGTAGACACCATAGACATTAGCCTGTCCGCACCCTTTACCCCAAATAACCAATCCAACCATGGTACCTTTTCCCGTGTTAGGGCACGTCAACGGTGCACCTCCATCGTACTACAATTAAGAAATAATTGTACGAACTGTGCTCATATCAACGTAATCACTTACCGTGCAAGCATCTTTGTCTTGTTGACCTCCGGCACAAATTTCACCGCCATTTTGATCTAAGTATGTATCAACTGTGGGCAGAACTGGTAGTAATCCAGCTCTACATGCAGCAATACCAATGGGATTTATATTCACTTGTTTCATGGGATTGGTAGGCTCATCCGCTATTTGAAAACTTGTTTCACCCCATCCTGCCACGACACATCTGTAGTAGAATTTAATAATTAAAAAAAAGCCTGGATGTTAAAGAGTTCTTACGTTTGTCCGATGTAGGCACCGGCACTTTCTGCTCCACCGTTGGCCGCTGGAAGACAGAGCGAGTTGATATTTCCACTTAGGTTGAAGGGATCACTAACTGTGATAATTGCTATGTCGTTCTTGAGGGTGGCAGGGTCGTAATTTGAGTGTTTGGTGATTTGGGCTGCTGTTCTGACTTGAGCGGTGGCTAAATTGGCTGGGTTTGTTACACCCATTAGAACTGACACCGCTGCTGGATTGCCCCTATGAAAGGAAAGAAAATATTAAAATATAAACAGGATATTTGTGTCTTTTTCCCTGAAATCTCTACAAATTAAGCGAGATACTGTAAAAGTGCAAGGGGTATGTGTTTTGACATCACCGTTATACAGTTCATTGTTTCTGCACTACACTATTACAAATTCTTCCGTTCTGAATTTTCTTCTTCATTTCGTAACATCAATTTGTTTCATCTGTCATTTATTTGTTCCTAATGTAAATTTTTAACTAGGTCGTGAGCTACTATTTTTTGCTTTCCTTCTTTTCTCATGGTTGGTTCCTGTAATATCGTGGAAATTTATTATTTTTGAAACTTCAAATTTTCACTCCTTCAGGTTTTTGTGGTTGTTTCGTTTTTGAGTTCGCTGCTAGAATCAATAATTTGATTTCTTGATAATTCATCAAACTGCCCCATCTTTAGTTAGCTTTGTGACAGATTTTTTGGTCCCTCCACTTCTTTGTACAGTATTGGTTTCCCTGCGGTGAGAAATAAAAGAGATTCTTCTTTAGATCTAAATATTCTATATAGATCTAAAGAAGGAAATTTGAAGAACTGCTTGTAAATATCTTTTTCTGTTCTCTTGGTGATAATGAGATAATATTCAATATCAGATCATCTCTTGGGTTTCTGTACTTCTTTACCATTCGGCAAAGTTACAGTGGTATTTAAAAAATAAACTACGGTTTTAAAACCTAGGAAGGTACCAATGAAAATATGCAAAAATATATAGGGTGTTTCTACTGAAAAAAATTAAGTTGTATGTTATGCCCCAAAAACAGAACACGCTGTATAATTTGGAAATAATTTTAATGTGGTATTCAAAGAACAGTACAACTTTAGTATCTGTCTTTTTTATTTTGAATAATTAATAAGTTGTCGAATGACGTGGGCTTAGTGGCTCACCCTATATAGATTCAGCGAAAATTTAAGAAAAGTCTTTGGAAAAATAATGGTTTCATTTAATTTTTCATTTTCATTAATAAGTCTGTACCGACTATAGGTTCGGATTTTGAATTATCTTTTTGAGTTTTATGTCGAATTTAAAGAAAACATCTTGATAGTTGATATGATTTGAATTTTCACATTATTTTCATTTTATTTGTGTGATAGATTTCTTTGTGTACAAGTATAAATAATCCAAGGAACTCTAGTTTATGTAAACAGAATTCTGGGGTTCATCAAGGGTTTGCCTTGTCTCCCGATCTTTTTGGAATTTGTGTTACTGATCTGAGTATTAAATTAAATGTTTTTCATTTATTATACGTCGATGATTTGACGGTTTATTGCCAAATTAATACAGTGTCTGACCATTAAGCTACGGAACATCATAGTTCCGAAATGGTGCAGACTTTAACTTGAGTTAAATAAAGATATTGTTTGATCGTTAGTTTCTCTAGGAAACACACAGTGAATAACATGAGAATAAAACGTTTAAATATATTTAAAGATCTTTGTGTTGTCTTTGACGGTGAAGTTAAATTTGGAAGTCACATAGATAATATATATGCAAATGTTGTGTCGTTATTTTGCGTCAGTCAAATATATACAGGATGAATCACTAAGCCTGCCCTCCTCGTTACCTCATTAATTATTCGAAAAAGTAAAAAAAGTTACCGATTAAAGTTGTATGGTTCTTTGAGGTCATACAGTCATTTTGCTTTCAACTATACAGAGTGTTCTATTTTTAAGGCGTAACATCCACCTTACTCTTCTTTTTAGCCTAAAATTGATTTTTGAAATTCCCTTGCGACGTTACCATGTTTTTCAAATTTTCTTGAAAATTTTTAGCAGTGGAAGGGTTCACAAAAATATCTATAACACATTGGCTGATATGCATAAAAATAAGTATTTACTAAAAGTAAAAACTTTTAGTAAAAGCATCTACTTATTAGTAGTTACTACAAGTAGAAGTATTTACTGAAATTCATATGCATAACCTTTTACTTATACTTATAAGTAAATACTTGCAATTTTCCAGTAAATACTTAAAAACTGATTAACGTAACTGTCATAAAAATAATTTTGTGATTTGTGTCATACGTACGAATTTGGTTGCAACATGAGTTCCTCAGACTCCGAAACCGGTGAAGAAAGTGTTGAAACTACTGAAATAAACAACAAGAAGGAAAGATTTATTTAGATTTTAAAGAAATAGCCGATATTCTTATGAACCAAATCGCAAACACCAAACAGCCGAGAGAAAAAAAAAGGCTGCTCTAAGTAAGTTCGCAAGCCAATACGCCATAGATTATGGAGAATCTATGACGGAACCAAAAATATTAAAAAAGATCAACAACATGAAAACAGAAATTAAAAAAAAAGACCGACTGAAAAAAACAGGAAATAAACAAATTAAATTCAAACGATGGGAGGAAGATTTCATAAAATTATTGGATAGTGGTGACCGCAATCCCATTATCCACCATGTACCAGGAAAGTTATATTTTTCCAACCACTCCTGTTTTTCTGCATCAACTTCTCTCTGTTCTGCCGGAAATTTTATCCATTGATGGGCGCTGTCGTAAATTTTATTACTGATTTCGTGAACTGTCCCTGAGACGGTACTTTGATGGGTACCACTATCTTCCCCAACACCCACTTGAAATCCCGGATCGCCCATGTATCTTAAAAATATTTCCATTTTCAGTTTTGCCGATAAAGCACCCCCACGAGTTTCAGCTTGATCACGCAAAAATACATCCGCTAAATACTGCACGTTTTCTTCCTCGAATCTGTACATTGCCTTGTACGTATTCGGATAGGCTTGTCTCCGGGGTTTATATAATTTCTGTTGACGAAAAGGAAGAACAAATAGCGCCATTCTAAACTGTTCTAAACTTTAAATGTCAATCACCTTCTTAAGACACACTGCACGTTGACTGAATTCAATTTAAGTATAATCACTAGTCTACTAAAAAGTAGCTTGAAAAATTTTAAGTACTTACTTGCAAGTACAAGTAAGTACTTGTTATTATGCATGCAACTTGAAGTATTTACTGGAAAATTAAGTAAAACCTAGAAAATTTTTCAAGACCAAGTAATAAGTAAATACTTATAAGCTTACACTTATTATTATTCATACGAAAGTCAGTATTTACTTGTAAATTTCAGTATTTAGTATTTACTAAACTTTATGCATATCACTCAATATTTTGTAGAGAGAAAAGTAAAGGTACGCGCTTTGTCGTGATCTTAAGAAAAATTGAGTCTTATTTTGCAGAGTGACTATTTTGAAATATAAAAAAATATGTCAGTTTTTTTTAATGAAACGTCCAGTATTTTGTTAATGCATCTTATTTTGTTTTTTGTTCCCTTTCTTTTTTAAAGGTAAGTACATATTTTCTATACTTAAAATTTTTAATTATTGCGATTTTTTTGCTTTTTTAAGAGACAAACTGATATCGAAAGAAAGTGAAAAAAAATAGATACAGTAATAAAATACAGGGTGTTCTTTTTGACATGAAATATTAATATTTGAAAACTGTAACGTTTTAGATTCTTTTAATAAACACCCTGTATATTAAAATTTTATTTAATCGAATTGACAATAAACCCGTATCTTTGTTTATCTCCTCATAAAATATTTCAACAGATTTTTTAAAAACAACATTATTGCGATTTTTTCTGTGAACCCTTGCATTACTAAAAAAATTCAAGAAAATCGGAGTCACGTGGCAACACCGCATCGGAATTTCAAAAATAAACCATGGCTGTAAAACCAAGGGAGAGGCCAATGAAAATATATAAAAATATATTGGTTGTTCTATTAAAAAAAAAAAATGGTCCAAAGTTTTTTTAGGTAGAACTTTCTTCGCTTCTGAAGTACAGGCGAACAAAAACAGCTTCTTTTAAAAATGAAAAAAATACATTTTGCGCTTTGTTTTGATAATCCATAGAATTTAAACTAAAGAAATGTACTGACTATTAAAGTACATGTAAACAAGCAAGTTATACGTATGTTTCAAGTGAGTTTTATCATAACAAAATTTTGTGATCACGTCATCACCATTTTAGTAAGAACGCATATCAATTTGAATAGGTAAAGTATAATACTAATATAATAACTGTATTGTAAGATCAATTTTTTTGGAAAATAAGATGATCTCTTGATTTGATCAGTAAAATATTTTGTCGCATTCATTAGTTCTTTTGAGTCACTCTGATAAACCACAAGCATATAAATTATTATATTTTACATATTTTAAATTTTTTTGGAGGAGATAAACCGGCAATTTTTGATTAAATTACTCAAATTAAAATTGCAAAATGTTATATATTTTTGTTCCAAAAATCTGGATGTCTAGTTTAAAAATTAATCAATAAAATAAATTAATTTTTTTGAGTCACCCTATATATGAAAATCTAAAAAAATATAAATGCAGTTATAAATCACAAGTATAGACTCATCATATTTTGTACATTTTAGATAAGGTTATTATTATATTAATAAATCAAATTAATTAAAAATTTAGCATGCTTACGATAACTTTAAAACGCCTACAAGATTCAAAGCATTCGGTTTTGCACATTCAAAATTAAATTGCAAAATGTTTTACAATTTTGATTTTTTTTCCAAAAATCTGAATCTCCCGGGTAAAAATTCAACACGAATTTATAAATTACACGTGTAGGAGAAAACGGGAGACAACTTTTTTCGTACTCTAGGGGTCATGAAACGTCGAGAAAACATGAAAGTGGCAAATCGTCTGATGGACTCGATTACTAAACCTACTTCCTTAGTTTATTTACGTTCTTGAAACTAAATTATGTGCTATACCTCAAAAACAGATCACACTGTATAGTCGAAGATAATTTTAATATATCTGCTATGTATCTAAAAAACCGTACAAATTTAATAACTAACGAAACATCGAAGACTTACCCTGGACGTCCACTGTTGAAAAAATTCAAAGACGTTTTGCTAAATATTTTTTTTTTTTTATAATGTTGGATATACTCACAGAGGTTATCCACATCATTTGCTGTTATATCAACTTCAACTTCCAATGTTATCATAGGAAATACGTCTGTGTTAAATACCTGTCTCAGCTTACCAAAAATGAAATTGATAGCCCTTATTTGTTACCAAGGTTATATTTTCAAGTTGCAACATTTAACTAAAAATATTTGTAAAAACTAATATCCTTCAGATCTCTCAATTGTATCGAATGATCACCAATTATTATCATTGAGCTGTAGATGATGCAGTCAATATTTCCGCAATATGTGGAAATGAAGGACTCTTCCAATTTCTGATTGCATTTTCTGTTCACGGTTTTACATCTTTTTTTTTTCCTTTATATTAAGCATTCTTTTTGTTGGTCTATAATTCGGTTATTCCTGTTGCCCAACATATTGAGTGGTAATATATGTCACCCTTCAATTTTTCCGTTTCACTGTTAGCTAGATTTTGGTACGTGTTTTACCTGCAATCTAGTATTGGATTAATTTTGGATGTCAGATTTTGACACCATATCACTTTCTATTTCAGCTGTTCACATTCTTGAATTTTTTTATGTGTTTTTTTAATCTTCCGTTTTATCAACCTCTTGTGATCATTAAATTATGAAATTAACTACTTGTCAGTTTTACCCCACCCGAAGCAGTCATTTGTTATCATTATCTAGTTGTACAATTTACGTTGTGCTAAAGTGCTACGGATGTGGAAATATGTATCTTACCTGTCGCCATATACTTTGTGAGCTGCTGTGAGGATGTGGTAATTGTCGATAAGTACGCCGCTACCAGCATATACAGGATTGGTTGAATTTCGAATGTAAGCTTGCCAAGGGTGAGCACCATCTGTTGCTTGACCATCGGCCGTTGATACTGGGCTAACAAGCCGTTCGCCACACCTACTCGATGGTCCTTGCGTATAACAAGGTATCTGCCCGGCGGGACAGGGTTCGTTTCCCTGTCGAAAGAAAATAGATCTATAATGCCTTAACAATCCCGGAAAACTTACGGGAGTAACTATCCGAGGATCAATTCCCGGAGAAGTCGGAGTACCACCATTGGCACAATAACCTGCCGGGACGCATACGTACGAATCTCCAGCGGCAGTAGTTCCTCCTCCTTGGGCCTTTGTACCACCTGCCAAAAAAGCGCCGATTTTAAAATTCAAACACTGGAAAAATACTAACCGATGGTAAAGACCAATACGGCCAAGATGTGATAAAAGTGAAACATTCTTTCACAGTGCAATGGTACGTATGGTGTGTATTCTAACACCATCCAGATTTTATAGATACAAATGTGAATTTCCCACCAAATGGAGCCACTTAGGTGACATTGAATCTTTGTTCTGGTAAAGTGCGAGTACATCACCGCGCGGGAAGCCCGTAATAAAACGATTTTTGAACCTTGTTTGTGGTCGTTACAGGAATTAAATACGTAATTTGCCATTTTTCGATTCTAATTGCCGGAAATGCGTCCATTTAAATTCGTTCAGTGGTGAAGGGCGCTAGCTTCAAGGGTGGGTGGAACTTAAAAATAAACAATTTGAATGTAATTTGTGTGTAACATGTTGATAATTTGTTGGGCTTTTACGGGCATGATTCATATTAGCAGTGAGTAACTGTGAACAGTTAAACTTTGTCTGATGCTAAGGAACAACTTCTCGAATCCTTTTGACAGGTGAGTTGAGTACATTAACATTTAAATAAGCGGTTTTTATCGCGATAATTCTTTTCACTCGGATATACCGAACTAGTCATTAGCGCTCGCAGATTAATTACGGGAAAACTTGTCATACGGTTTGATAAGCGCTCTAATAGATAATTACCGCAACTGGTTGTTATTTGTTTTATTATAATTAACAAGCTATAATGGTTATGTGTAATAAGCCATCAGCCATCAATGGAAAAGGCTGCTCAACAAGATAACGCATGAGAGCACTTAGTGTCTAAATTATGGCATCGTCGTATTATTTACTCCCCGGTATAGCAATCAGATATGAAGATCGTCGTCGGCATGTACTTTTTCTTATTGCATAATTTATTCATAACTTTACGTAACGTCACATTTAGTCAGTTTAATTCCAAGAAACTGATTTCTTGTGGCTAGTAATTGTTTAAAAATTAAATTGTCATTTCTTATTTAACTGGATCAAGAGTTTTTTTTTTTTTCAAAAATAGGAGTAATAGGAAACAATAGTCGCCTAAGTAGATAATTAAGTGATAACTAATAATGGGTAGTCTTAGGATGTAGTTAATTTCTTCTAATTAACTATTTATATATTTTGGTCAACTTCTATATGCACCTTGTGCTTTCTTTTTGAGGCGATATCATTTTTTGAGAATTTTTTTCGAAACTGGGGTTATCACAATCAGACTGTAAGATCACGTACACGTTCTGCTTGCTAGGATGATTATCTCTAGAATTTTTCATTTTATTGTATCTTAACTACTCTTACCTTCAAATTCAAGTTGTTTTGTTTTCTGCTCATGCATGTTAAGGTATGTTTATGTGTATGTGTATACTGTTCTATCTCAGCTAAATGATTAAAATTAACTTGAAATGTACTGCTTGTACAATAACAATTTTTATTTTTGTTTCAATAGTGTTCTCAATTGTTTGACCCTTGTAAATTCACTACCAACAATTTGATGACGTTACTTCAAAATTTTGCATGATAGATATTATTTAAATTTTATAAAATAATATTCTCCTATACTTGTGGTTTATGAATCCGTCTTCATTGTTCACCCTAGACAATCGCGAAAATCCAGTTTGTATAACAGTATTTTATAACAGCAGCTCAGTGGGCCATTAACTCAGTTGATCAAGCATTGCGCTAAGAGCGCGCGAGGAGTGACGGAAGTTCTGTCTAAATAACATTAGACTAATTTTTTGAATCTAATTCTAAATAACTCAACTTCGAGTAAGTATGCGTGTACATGTTTTACTGTCAACTGTCACAAATACAAAACATATTGTCGAACGCAGTTTCCATCAGGCAATCTTTAGTTGATACCTACATGTTTTTTTATTCTCTCTATTTTACAGTATCACTTTCATAGATATTGATAGTTTTATTAAATTATCGTAACGTTTTAATTAATCCACCGGCAAATTCAAGATTAGTATCTTGTGCATGTGACCGTAGCAAAAAATGTAAAATTTTTCGAGTAATAAACTTGTTATCGAGTTAATATTTTTGTACTACATCGTCGTTTTGCATATCTCTAGTTTAAGATCTAGGAGGCTACAGGCGAAATAATTTTTAATAATTCATTGATCCGTTCATTTGTGCATGTCACATTCATAATTACCGAGATGTTAACACCAGAGACACTATTATTAATATGCATGAAATAACTTCATCTTTTGCAGTTAGAAATTTCTTCAATCGAAATGACAGATATAATAATCGAGACCTTATCTGAAAATGAATTTATTAGTGCTGCGATCCACAGTATGCAATCATTGTGTGCTTAGGCTTTTACACTGAAAAAATGTGTAAAGGGGTCGATAATTTACATCTTTAATTGGTGTAAATGTCGGTTGCACATGTGGGTGCTCTCTCCACTATATCTGGGTAGCATAGTGTAATTTAAATGCTAACTCAATTATTTATTGTTTGCGAAATGACTGTGCGCTGCTGCAGCAGTGCCACTTCAATTAAACCAAGTGAAATATAATTTCAAAGCGTAATTGTATATTATTAAACAGCTTGTATTTGTCTTGATAATAAGACGGTTGCCTTATTTTGCGTGATACAAGACAACGGTTTTTTATGATCTCGAAAGTTTCTGTTTATGCCGTGCATGCATGTAGGTAGGTCTTCAGGAAAGGCTGAAACTGACACGGCTACCACAAAATTTCATTTGCTTTGGATTAATTATTAGGTTCGCGCGGTAAGCTGAAACGGTTACTTTTTTTGTAAATTCTAGAGCATCTATTTTTGTCCAAAGTTCAAAGAATAACGTCGGTAATAGAGAACGACTTTGCCTTTATTGACACTATTTCTAACATTCCAAGACCCATTGTTCTGGTAGATGTTCCATTTACTTACAGTCTTGTCACATATTTAAATGGGTTTAAATGGAATACATGTGGGCCTTTCTAGTGTCTGAAGAATAGTAGCAAGTCTAGGATGATCAAAAGTGGTTCATTGCGATTGTAAGCTCCACTTCTGATTGTTCCTTGAATACATGCTTCGGATTCCTTATTTTTGTAATAACCACCGATAAACTCATTTGTCACTGAAAAGATGTGGCGCCAGAAACATACAGAATTTTTGAGCTGCTATTTTTTTATGTTGATAAAATTTTTGTTGCATTTTTAACAAACATTTCTTTGTTTTGTAATTTCAACGTAAATTTGGAAGTTATGTAACGAATGAGTCACAGACAATAGTTAATTACATTGCTAGTTCGAAAAGTGATATTTTATTGGACAAGCTGGTTTGTTGTGTTTTCGTGTATGTAATATTTTCGCTAGTCATATATTTTATTTATACTTCCATACTTATTCAAAAACGATTAATAAGTTGCAAAACACATAATTGCAAATGCAATATTGACGAAATAATTTTCTACTACGAAGTATTGCAACATTTTTTATGTTTTAAAAATTCTCAAAAGCTATAACTTTAATTTGCTTGCAATTGTGATCTAATGATCATTCCTATAATATATTTGCAAGTTTATCATTCATCACCATTTTTTCCTATATGTTCGTTCCATTTTTCTTTCTTCTTTATCACCTTCAGAACATCATTTTTGTTGGTTTGTCTGCCATCACCGTTCTTAATATGTTCATTTCCAGTGTTTCGTATTGTTCTTTGTGTGTGCTCGTGTTTCCCCACGGTACATCATAATTGCTAGGTGTTTTATTTGTTTGTTCTTTTACCTCGGTTTTAAGTTCTTTACTACCTATTATTTTGCGTCCTACGTAGCTCTGTTGCATACTTTGTACATTGATATGGCCGTTAACTGCCAGTTTACATCTTGTCTGATATTTAGACGTACCATAAATTTTGTTTTTTCAGTTACTGTTACTATGTCGTTCCATTTTGAGGTGACACTTAGTGATTTAACAGTGTTTAGAGGTTGTTTTCAAAATCGGCTATTATCTGACACATCTGTAGATTAAATAGAAATGGGCTTTACTAAACTTATTGTCCAATTCCAGAATTGATATATAATTTTGGGAATGGTATTACTGTCAATGTTACTATATTGATTTTATTATTACTTTTTAGGTCGCCTATTAGGTAATAAATATATGAATAGTATCAACGTTTATTCTTCTTTCAGTAAGATTTAGTATGCAATTTTTTCGTGCTTTATCGAAAACTTTTCAAAGATCGATAAAGCATAGATATCCGGGCACATTGTGGTCTATTGACTTTTCTATTATTGGTCGAAGTCTAAAGATAGCATCCGTTATTTCTCTATTCTTCCCGAATCCTTGTTGTTCTTTTATATGTAAATAGTTGAAGTGTTTAGCTTAATTCCTCTATAGATATCTGTATAATTAAGTGAAGTAACCTTCCAATTTGTGTCTGTCAATGGTTTTTATTCCAGTATATTTTGTCGTTTCTTCCTTTGGTTTTTCTTTGTAAATTTCCTCCACTATTTTTCATTGATTTTCTTATTTTCCTGATTGAATCTGTTTCAAAATTGTACATACTTTTGTCGGTGCGGAATTTGTTTCCTTTACATGCGAAAAATCTTTTTCACTTTCTTCGGCATCATGGAGTTGTGAAAACTTTGCTTCCAAGAGTTGTTGTTCTTGACCTGCTAATGAAATGCATTACTTGGTATCATTTCAAATATTTTCTATTTCATTCCTTTCACTCATATTTTGACTTCGTAATTTGTCTACTAACCTGTTTTGGTAGAGTTGATTTGTACTTAGGTCTTTATTTCTTTCTATATTAAACTTTTCTGTTGTTTAATTTTCCTAACACTACCCTGTAGGCAGAACCTATGTTCTTACGATGAAACGGTGTGGATGTATCATATTTGAGTGTATTTTCCTATTGGTTGTTATAAAATGGATCATAGAGTTTTGACCTGTTGTGTTTGATCAAGTGATTTTTCTTGTATTATAATTTTGTCTAGTTTTTGGATTTGTATGTTGATGTTTGTTCCAAGAGAAAAGAGTACTTGAAAAATGATTGATACGTGTTGTTTTTGTTTGTTGTTTTAGTTTTGATGATTTCTTTGTTTTTAATTTTTCATCCTACCCCTTTTCCGAATCATCAAAATGCCTTAATTTTGCCACCGCTCCGCTCCTAAGAAAATTCCAAGCGACGAAATTATTAGTGCTGTCGAAACTTCCATCAGAAATCTGCCAAGAGAAAACGCAGACTATTCGCTTCGAGACAGCCAAAATTCTCTAATCAGCACGCCCCCCAAAACCCAATTTGTCCACAGAAGATACGATCGTTCTCACTTCTCTTAAAACTAATACCTGTCATTCTGCCCGTTGACAAAGGCAATGCCACAGTCATTCTGGACAATACACAATACTTCGACAAAATAAGTACACTCCTTGTTACAAGACGGTTCCTATTCTATTCTTCCTCGCGACCCAACTTCCCGCATTGAACGTGAGATCACAAATCTTTTGAGATCGGGTGATTCCCCCACCCGATGTATTCAAACGTCTAATACCCCGAAACTGCAAACCACCACGTATATGCGGTCTGCCCAAAATTCACAAAAACAATTGCCCTCTCAGACCCATCGTCAGTACTTTGGAGTCTCCCACTTACAATACAGCCCAATATCTCGCCCGTGTTCTGAAAGAATATACGGGGAAAATTTCCTCACAAATTCTTAACTCCGCACATTTTGTCCACCTGATCTCGCTTGACCCCGAACATAGAATTGTCAGTTTCGACGTAACATGCTTATTCACAAAAGTCCCTGTAGTCGAGTCCTTAACATTAATCAGTGAATTGTTTTCCAGTGACGGACAACCTCCACTTCTTAGCGATTTCGATAAGAAATGTCTAACCTCCACATATTTTACCTTCCAATGCCAATTCTACAAACAAATCTTTGGTACTCCCATGGGATCCCCTCTCTCACCAGTCGTCGCTAATATTTTCATGGAAGCTTTTGAAGACACAGCCATTGAATCGGCCCAACTCAAACCCAAAATCTGGTTCTGCTACATGGATGACACATTTGTCATATGGCCCCTTGGTCAAAACGCCCTTTCAGCCTTTCACGACCATCTCAACAGTCAACACCCCTACATTCAGTTTACCATGGAAGAGGAAACCAACAATTGTCTTCCTTTTCTTGATGTTATGGTAACCAGGTTACCCGAAGGTCGAGTTGGTCATTGAGTCTATCAAAAACCTACCTATACCGATCGATATCTTCACGCTACGTCTCATCACCACCCCGCCCAAAAACGGTCTGTCATTGGCTCCCTAATTCATCGAGCCATTACGAGTTGTCAACCGGACAAACTTCAAAAAGAATTAGATCATCTCCAAACATCTCTTCAACAAAATGGATACTGACAATACTTCAAATCGCCCAACTTATCTCGTATCGACTGCAAATCTCCCATTCATTCCTCAGGTCACCGACCATCTGGCCAAAATACTCAAAAGGCAAACAGTTGAAACAGTCTTCAAACCTGCAACTAATGTTGCACAAATTCTTCCTTCCGTCAAAGAATCTCGCCAAGCTCTAGACTGTAGAGGAATCTACAGCATTACCTCCTCGTGTGGTGTAAAATATATAGGAGAAACTGGTTGGTCCATAAAAATTCGAATTCAAGAGCATAAACCTTGTTTGAAAACAGGTCTTGTGTCCCACTCTGCCGTAGCTGAACAACAACTTGAAACCGGTCATACCATTCTGTTTGAAAATTCCCAAGTTCTGTCCAAAGCATCACATTTCTATGAGCGGAAAATCCGTGAAGCTATTGAAATCCATAGATGTCCTCATAATCACAACCGAGACAATGGTTATTATCTGTCAAATATTTGGAAGCCCACCCTGAATGCAATTGTTCGTTTATCTCCCCCCACTCCGCCCGGAGCCGTCCAGTCAGCTACAACCGTGACGGTTTCCCCCATCTATAAAAAGGTGACAACCACATTCTTACTGCCTTATTCCTAATTTCTTAACCCTGCTCCTGAAGATGCCACTTACGAAAGTGTGTGAAACGTTGAGCCCAAAAACTTAGTTGACACGGTTCCAACACGGAAAACGATGATATATTGATTCCGATCGTGTAAGCTTCCGAAATTATACCCTATATATTTTTACATATTCTGAACGACTTTTTGATAGATCTTTTAACTACAGTTTACTTATGAAATTCCGATGGTATGTTATTCCAGAAATAAATAAAGGTACGCGCTTTGTTGTGGTATAAGTAAACTTGAGTCTCAATATTCAGCGTTTATACAAATAATCAAGTTACTACAATTTTCAAGTATCAGTATTTATGTTTTTTCAAATAGAATTTGATTCTAGGAAGCAAAAAAACCACTTGGGACCATAAGGGGGTGACTCTTTTACCTTACGGAAGAAAATGAATGGAAAGACCCTTGATACAGGTTTTCCCCATGCGAAAATCCCGCGTTTAAGCCAAATTGTTCATGCTTTTATGATATGATCCTTGTTAGCTAAACCATGAAACATAAACAAAAACATCAACAATTCGGACTAAACATACATACGAGTCTGTTAGCAAGAGTTTTTTCTGTTTTTTTTTCAAAAGGATTCAAATTTTCATAGTTTCAGAAAAAAATTGTCTAAAGTTGTGTAGACAAAATTGCGCATTGTGAAGTGAAGTGAAACATTCAAACAAATTCAGTGTCTTAGGAAAAAAGAGTGGCAACGAGGATGTGATTCGTACTCACCCGAGCAGAGTCCAACTCGGCCACCACGTGTTTTTATGCGTAAACCAGACATCGGTTACGTGAAACACGTGGCAAATATTGCACATAAAATTTTGTAAAGTGATTATGATAAAGTCGAGGCGGATTCATAAACCACAAGTATAGACGGAGTATGTTATACAGGGTGACTGCGAAATAAGTGCAAATATTTTAACCACGGCATCCCCCACCCTAGTAGAGCCGAAATATAGAAAAAAGAAATTAAAATTCGAATGGGGCAAAACCCCCATGAACCACCCTCGATACGAAGGCACTGAGCCACCTTGTAAACAGAGTTGGAAAAACGTTTGAATAAAAACGACCTAAACACTTTCAGTTTCAATTAAAAGTAAAACCGACTTTTTGCTGCTTATCATTCGTTCATTCATTTACTCATTCATCGGTAAAGGTCAGTGTGAAAGTTTTTTGGTAATTTTGATTCTGACGGATGTTTGGTCCTTGTCACAACGATTTTACGTTGTTTATTGGAACAGAAATAAGAGCAACTTAGAATGCTACTACCTTTTTACAAGAAATGTTGAAAATGTTGTCCTTGACTAGCAATACAGGCGTCAGAGCGTCGCAAGAGGTTTGTTGATAGGTAAAAAAACACCGGAGTAGCGGGTGTCACTTTCACTTGTTGAAGCTCTTCGATAATTTCTGGACACTGTTGATTTCCACAAACGAACTGTTTCATCCAACTGATACACATTTATCGAAAACCGTCTCTTGAAATCGTACTTGTTGACGACTACGTGGAGTTCCATCGGACAAAAAGTGAGTTACACAAGGTGGACAATCAGCGGGCTCCAAACCCTGTACTTTGTCAACATGGTATGGATGTGGCCGTATTTTTTTAATGTAGGATGCACTACAAGCTGTGAAAATCCAACTTCTTCTTTCTGTCCTATCACGGCCACGATCGTGAGTTTGAGGTTGAAGGTACCATGATCTCGGAGATGCTGTACCACTGATGCACCCATTACCATATCGACACAATCTGCATGGGAAAACTGCACCATAAACCGATTTCACCGACCGCTCGATGCTAACTGGCCCTTTTCGTGTTTTTCACGTTGCGATTAAAAAAGTGCCTGATAAAGTAACTTTTTTGGTTCTTTAACCGACTCGCTCTGTTCCATTCATTGTAGTAATTATGTAGGTCACAAAACAGTCCAGCGGCGCGTACAACAATTTACATTGAATTTCAAATAATTTTTTCTAGACACTGCTACTACTTAGGACCGTGAATTTTACCCAGTGACATAATCATATTGTGAGCTATTCCCCATTTTTTTTTGCATGTATTTCGCAGTCACCTTGTATTACAAAATTATCTAGTATTTTCAGTTTTATAAAATCGACCACAGATAGACAAACAGAAACGGGCGACCTATTTTTTTCATACTCTACCTATTATGAAACGTCGAGAAAACATGGAATTAGCCTTTTGCCGGAGGACACTATTACAGTATCTCCCTAGGTTACGCTTAAGAAGCAAAAAAGCGTGACGTTTCCTTGTTAGATGGATTGCTATTTTAGTTTGTATTTTTTTCATGGATACCTACGTTGCAAAACGTTGCTTAGTACATTTCCCATTTGGATAGTTTATGAAAAATGGCCGATCCACATTTTATAACCTCGATGTGACTTTTAGAATTTGGGTTTTTGGAACCATTACTATTGTTCTTTTGTTCTCCATATTGTTAGTTCATCTCGGAACACGTACCCATTAGCGAAATTACTCATAGACCTACGATATGTAAAAAAATTACAGTTACCTAAAATTCTAAATAAATTATATACAAAAAAAGTGCTTCGGAAAGAGACTCATCGATGCCACCTGTTTCAGAAACGTTGGTCTTCATAGTTTGAAAACAAAATCAACAGATGATTTTAATTTAAAAAATCCTTAATTTTCGAAAACTTACATTGTCAGTAATGCCAGTGTTTCTTGTTGTCATCATTATAGCTTTCAATTTTCGTAGTTTCATCAAAAATGGGAGTGACAACTCGTGGCATACTAATTATGTAAGAATAAACTTCCAGTTTCTTACTTTTAGCTTATTTTGCTACAGCTGTTTTCTGTAAAAGTTCCAGACTTTGTAAGTAGCAAGTCCAAGGTAACGGTATTTACAGCTTGGGCTGCGTCAAATGAAACACTTTCTTCATCGCCTTGATCACTATCTTTATAGTTATCTTCAAACGTGTGGCAGAAACACAGAAAACGACACCACAGGGAAAACTATAAGGATAATGTTTGTCATTTGTTTACTTTGTAGGAGGTTGTGCGCTTGACGTGACTTTACAACGAAATGAACAGATCATGCGAAAATAAATTGCATAGATTTATTCATTTATAGAACAATGTAACAAATTTACCGACATTTATGTGACCAAATTAATTAAAAATCATATGGATAGTGCTAGTTGACGAAAAACGTTTCTACAAACTCATCTGCATGCATACGTCGAGTGTAACAGTGACATTACTATTCACATTACAGAATCTTTTTCATTAAAATCTCAGGTGTAGCTTCCAAGTTTGTCATGCGAATCAAGAATAGTGCTGCTAATTTTTATTCCGATTGGTGTCGTGTTCCTGTAAATGACGAGAGGCCCCAATTCCGCGAAGAGCAGTGTGAACAAGCACCGCGGAATATGTAACTACTAATAAAATTTCATCTCACGTTCGAGTTATTGTGCGGGAAAATGTGGATATAGTTTCTATCGTGAACACAATCGGGGTTTGAGATATACGAGAAGAAACTATGGTTGCTTAACAATAATATTTTTTTTCGCAGTATAATCTGCTTCGTCAATATACCCGGGCAGCTACACGATTTGGGCGGCCCGTGAAAATATTTACAGTCTTGTGATTGCTATAATCAGAGGTTCGCTTGTTTATAAGAGAGAGTGATTAATGGTGAAGAATGGTCCCTGATTTATCGACGGAGGTTGTCGTATCTTTTTTTTCTTATCAGCGATGGAGTGATAGATTTAAATAATTAATTAAAAAGAGCGAATTAATTACACTGCAACAACTTAAAAGGCAATTTTCTATGATCTACGGGTCTGGTATTTACTTACGTATTTATTTAAATTAAATCAACAGGTTCTGGTTACACCTACCATTTCGCGAAGAGACGACCGTTGTTGCCTCATCTAATAAAAAGGCGTATATTTCCTTTTACCAAACACGAAAACGATGTATACGTGATTTAGACAATTTGATCTACCTTGTTAAGCCGAGACCTAAGAGTGAAAGTGGGAACGTGGCATTTAGATTCCTCACTGTTTGCATGGCGAACATTGCTTCTTTTGAAAGTATTTATATATACCCAAATGGGTTTGCGACTTGCTATCTGTAAATAGGCGCTGTTAATCTAAATTGAAGCCGAAGTTTCTCATTTACAGACTTGTATATCTCTCATTGTTTAAATTGGAAAACACCTGTTGCGAGTATTGGCTTAATAACATTTCTAGGGATTGATATTAATACGGTCTTGTTTCGCATTGTGTTGCCTAATTTTTTCAGTGTTTGGAACAAATTTTCTTACGTAAGAAGTAACAGGCCGACCTGTACACGACTCTTTGTACGCTTAATTGAAATTATTATGATTTCTGATACCGAGGTACTTATTAGACTCGATGACAGGAGAAAGCAACCGACGTGTTTTTGATACGTAACAGCTTAACAGCATCTGTGAATTTCACTTTTTCGCCGGACGAGATTCTTTTCAGTTTTTTTTTTGTTTTTTGTTTTTAGTATTAAGAAAAAATTGTTTTCTGTTAGTACAAAAGACAAAAAGCCCTAACTAAAAACACAGCTTTGAAAACACACTAAAACACACTTAGTAAAAATACGTTTTTTCGCTTGTTGGAAAACTGATGTCTACGACACGTGATGAAAGTGTTTCTTTTGACGTGCGTTCCATGCTCATGACTAGAAGACAACAGGTGAGGAAAACGATCAGCCGAGGGCAAGTCGAAATATTTGCGAAATAAGTATAGTGTATGGAGATAGAAGAGAGAAAAGTTTCATTTATAATTAGGAGGCCACATCGTGCTTGTTTTACATAACAAGCATGGAATTATATTCTCTTCTTAGAATATGGAAATTTGTAGTCTGAGCTGAAAGCGAACGCTTCAGTGATCTTTTTTTGACTAGATTTTTTATACATGTTTTAAATTTTCGTTTATCTATTTACAGTGAGTAAATCTCTATGCGGGTGATTAAAGATTACTGTTGTAGGTTGTTCTGTTGTCTTGTAACACCACAGCATTATAATTTTATCTACATTATTATTAGTCTCTACATATTCAGCTTATTAATGTATAGTATGTGTCAAAAAAGAGAAAATTTTAAATTGTATATACATTTTCGGGAATAATCGGTCCTATCTTTTTGCTGAGCTTGGAATAGGATGGCAAAATAATGTATACATCGGAGCAATTAAGTTAAGCTTAGTAAAATCAGCATAAACAAATTTTTACTTCGTGAGCGTAAGCTTTCCCGTTTTCGTCCGTCTATCTATCTGTTTCTGTTTGTCCGCCGACTATGTCGATTTTTGTTAAGACGGAAAATCTCCGCAACTACCGGACCTATCGATGTCGAACTTTACTTTATGTATGTATATGTGAATATTGTAATGTAGTTGGTAAAACGCTAACCAAACTTTGTGTAATCATCCCGACCAACAATGCGATGACGTCATATCAAAATTGTACATAGTAAATGAGTTTTCAATTTTATAAAAAGTCATATACTTTTAGTTTAGGAATCCGTCTTGAGTCCTTACACAAGACATCCAGATTTTTTGAAAAGAACATCAAAATTGTACTTGGTAATTTAATTTTTAAACCGCAAAGCCGAATGCTCGGAAATCTTGTAGACGTTTTAAAGTTGTCGTAAGTATAGTAAATTATTAATGAAAATATATATCGGCCAAAAAATTGATGATGTAATCTCAAAATTTTACCTAATAAATCGTGCAAAACATAACGTATCTATATCTGATTTATCATTGCATTCCCATTTTTTAGAATTGCGTATATAACATGACTTAAAAAAATTAATGAATGAGTCAATTTATTTTATTGATTAAATGAGGAACGGCTCATTTTAGTTTCACGAAAATTTGGGATTACAATACTGTTATTATTAGTATTACATTGATATACGTGTCCTTGCAAAAATGTTGATTACGTCATCACAAACCTTTATAACGGAAACATTCGCTTGCAATATACGCATAGCATGCTTCTTAAAACCTTTACTTTAAAGTTCTGTCTAAATAACTTGAGAGCATTTTTTTTTTATATTGGGCCTAGTATTTATTCGAACTCATTTATTCCTTATTAAATTAGTACAAACTATAGCGGTGCCTCACTCAAAATTCCGCGGCCTTATTTCTTGAGAACGGATAGAGATATTAAAATTCTGTAAACTCCATTGTTTTTATCCGTTAAAATGCCATTTCAGTGATATACAACATGTAGATATTTATTTCATTTTCAGTCGATAAATAAATAAAATCTGTAAACATAAAAAAATGAAAGTTGAGGGAAATAAATTGTGATTGCATTTGAAACAGATCTGTTTAATTATAAAATAAAGTGTGAGTGCTTTATTTCTGTGTACTTAATTTTTTATGGTTTTCAATTTTATGCGTTTTAACCGCTGGAGTTTAAAAAAATGGGTTTGTATCGCGACGCCGACGCAGTATATATGCGTTATATTTGAAATGTAATAAATTAAATTTTCCTCTTCAAGTTAAAAATAAAGGCGTCTACAGAATTTCAATATCTCTATCCGTTCTCAAGATATGAGGCCGTGGAGTTTTAATTGGGCCACCTGTATAGCTGTACAGACGTGATAATCTAATTAAAAAAAGATGTTGCTTCATAAATTCACATGAAAAAGATAGTTCAAGAAATAATAATTATGCTTGAATTTTTGAACGTATTTCCCCTTGTGAAATAACCAAGTACAGTCTTAACAACGAGTAAATGATTCTGTACAAAAGGATCATTGTTCCTTAAGGCACCAAATGTTCCTCAATACGATAAAAGTACGTATTTGTTTAGGTTACTTGAAACTAGGAAACTTAAAAATCCCCGACACAAAAAAAGTACGCTATGAAATTGGTTAAGATTCGCTGTGACGGTCGACGCGCTATCCCCACCTTCGCGCGAACCGAGCTTATTCCTACACCAACTATGTTAAAGTTTGTCTATAATTATAAGAATTTTATGGACTCCCAAAGTTAATTCGTTTTACAGCTCTGTTGTCAATTTTATTGTACAGCTGAAGAGCGGGGCGAACTCAGGTGCAGAAAACATCGGCTTTCCCCTGACAGGCTCTTTACCTGTACAATAGAATTGACGCCTGGGCTGTAAAACGAATTAACGTTGGGAGTCCATAAAATTCTTATAATTCTGGACAAACTTTATGACAGTTTTGAAATGGCTGAAGTCATTATCATCAAATATAGCTAAAACTCATCCCGATTAAACCAGTTTTCAAGAAAAAAAAAATTGCATTGAAATCGGTTTATCCGCTTGGAAGCTACAGTACCATAGACAGATACAGCCGAAAGTTGTTACATCACGGTCAGTTTCAGTCAATTTATCAAAAAATAATTCCTATTAATCAAGACAAACGTTTCTGTGTTTATTGTTATGAGATTATCTCCAATAGATTTTTTTCTGCTATAAAGACCAGGTATACGCACGATAAGAACTTTTAAAATTAAATCTAACCTGTTTCTAAAAGTGCTACTGATGATGTAAGCCACGAGTTTTACCATTTTGGTACATGATTGTATCTATTGTTCTCGTGACCATTAAACTCCTTATTTTCAGAGCAGTAGTTAACTATACTAGGGTCATTTTGACGAATGTGTAATGTTAAAGTTTGTCCAGAATTATAAGAATTTTATGGACTCCCAACGTTAATTCGTTTTACAGCCCAGGCGTCAATTCTATTGTACAGGTAAAGAGCTTGTCAGGGGAAAGCCGATGTTTTCTGTACCTGAGTTCGCCTCGCTCTTCAGCAATACAATAAAATTGATAACAGGGCTGTAAAACGAATTAACTTTGGGACTCCATAAAATTCTTATAATTCTAGACAAACTTTAATTTGTTATTTCCCGGCACATAGAATACGGAAACGCAAACTTACCCTCAATTATCTCAATGCCTACCCCACTATTGGTGCCGTCTATTGTTGACTGTGTCAGATAGTTGACTTCCAGAATTGCTAAACCGATTACCTTAAAATATTAAATTAATTTAAATTGGATAAGTAGGAATTGATTTCACCTTAAATATGTGTATATATACCACGTGTTTCTTTTATTTGATACAACCCTTATAACTTTTTAATTTTTAAAGATAAACATATAGTTCTTTGAGCATTTTAAAAGATCACTTATGTGAGTAAATGACATGAGTATCAATTTTTCAAGCTACTAGATTGTCATCAATAGAAAAAAATCAATCTTTACATTTATGAAAAAATATATCTAGTGTTCCATAAAAAAAAAATTGACGTCATATTAAAAATGTGAGGTTCCCATCGCATAAATCTTCTAAAATGATAAATTTGCTCAAAGAATAGGGGTTTCTCTTTAAGAATAAAGAAGTTACAGGGGTTGTATCAAATAAAAGAAACACCCTGTATCATAATAATCTACGCCAATGTAAATTTACATATATGGATGAGAAATTTTGATGGTCAAATTTAATCTACACTTTATTTCGGTTTTGACAAGGTAAGATTGGGATTGCAGAATACTAAATAAAATTGTTTTATGTATTCCATTCTGAAAGTTGAAGAAAAATAAGTAATATCTATTAAAATAAATCATGACGTAATGTAACAATACGTAGGCGTTTTATTCAGTAGAAATTGAAGTTACCAGAGATTGTGAGGGATTGTTTTGGTGTTTTATTATCTTGTATGGACATTGTTAGAGATAAGATAATCATTGAAGAAAAAATTAGTGAGAGACAAAGAAAATGATCACAAGATACAAGTTAAATTAGAAGCATCATTTTCAATCCAAGAGTCAGATAGACAGCTATAGCTTTCTTGCCAGTTATAGGAGGTTCGTTTCTTCTTGTGGACTAAGCACTAAAAGCTTTTGTTGTTTATTTATTTCGTAGCCGTCAACGTTTCGCTTATCAGAGGAAACTTTTCAAGAGTATCACGATTTTGTTTGCTAAATTTGTTGTTGATTTTATTGCTGCTTTATGTCATTCTTTTTTTTTCGTAAATGTAAGCGAAATAAAGTATCGAAAGAATCTTGACTTTGAACAAAGTTTGCTTCTCTTCTGTAGATCATCAATCCTTGATGTCATTGTTATATGTAGTTTTTCTCTACTTGCAAGTATTATATTCATCAAAGCTCCTTACCCCATTTGCTAAAAGACAACATATCTTAAACAACCCTTCCAAATTGTGATGGAAAAAATAGATTAACTAGTTCTCGTTCTAACTAGGACAATTCAGATTGAAGACCCTGATAGAGTCCGTTTAAGAAGTAGAAAGTATTTGCAACAAGTAAAATGAAATTGTTATTATCATGTACAATAATTGGAACGTTCGAGAACCCATGGAACCAGATTTAGTGTTATAGTCGGTACGGCCAAATAGTGAACATACTTTCTACTTGTAAAGTACTTATTGGAAGCGCCCAATAAACTGAAACAGAATCTTGGTTCCTCTCAAATAAGCAATCGGAGAGGTCAGAGCTGTAAATTTGTCATTATCATAATCCTAAGCGGTTTATTGGTGATTTCCATTCTGCTAACACTTTGCAATATGCAAGCGAATAACTTCTAGATCCAAGCAAGATTCAGTGCTACAAAATTAACAGAAACATCGACGCGAAATATGATTTTCTATTTTGCGCTTGTTGAAGACGCGAATAGCGCTGGAACCTTCCAAACCCCGTGAAGGAAGTAGCTCCAAAACTGGCAATTGCGAATCCATGCGTCGTGTTCATGTGAATATCTACGATCAACTCGGCACACAAGCGTCCAGATAGATATTGCGTACCTCTGAATTCCATGTAGAGAAGAATAGTCAGATGAACGATCCGTTTTTATATCGGTGCCGAGATGCACGGCTACAGTTTTGACATAACCGAGTTCGCTCGGAGCTGATTTCATCGCCGGAATTTTTTTTCAAGTCGGCACATTATATCTTGTGTGTGTGTTTCTTCTCGCAAGAGCAGCGAACGCTATTATCCCCAAGTACTACACGGTTCTTCTGGGCTGTGATTATGGCGGTCAGATTGTCTGCTGACCCCGAAGAATGCAGGCCCACTTAACAACGCAAATCACCGCGTTCCGTCATAATTTATAAATGGTTCATGTTTCTCCAACAGTGTGTGATGGTACTCTGTGGCGGCTAGTTAGCAGTAACATGAAAATTAGGACTTTAATTTATTGTGGTGGCCCAAATAACTTGTTTAATATGATCGCCACAACAGGTCAACGAGCAATCGCGATAATAGCCTTGATTGGGATTAATGGTTTGTTTGCATTTTTTCCAGCGACAATTGTGTGTGCGTTTATTAGACAATTAATGTGGTGCCAGCACCAATGCGGAATAAATTAATATGAGGCTGTTATTATTATTGGTTTTATTTATGTATTTATTTACTAGGATGCGTTAAATATACGTGATTCCACGACTAGCATTATCCATAGCGACCACTTTGTTTAGGTTCACAATTAATTTTTAATCTTAACCTGATTGGTTACCAAAATCGCATCTGCACTTGCCTTTTAGAATCTGGCTCGAGTATTTCGAAATGTCTTGTATGTAGCATATATTTTTTCCACGAAGGACTAATTCTTGGCTGTTAACGCCATTAAATTGCACAAAACGCCTTAGGGCGGCAAAAAATGCCTCTATAAAGAAACAGGTAACTATGTTAACTTGGAGGGAAGACTGGAAAACCAGAAGTAGAATCTTTTTATTAAATAATTTCAAATAAAAATGTTATAACAAAGATAGGTTTCAATGGTTCAAGCTATTAGTCGCTCATCGCACCATAATTTTAGATGACAAATTTTTAAGAACTGATACACCAAAACATTTTTGGTTGAATCGTTCTTATAACAGCCACACTGACTAATTAGAATTTAGATTAACATTGAAGCTGAAAAAAAAATAGCTTTTTTATTCGGTCCAGCATAATTCAGGTTATTTGAGGTTACATTCATTGCAGAAGACGTGTTGTAAGGATTATAATCACAACTGATTCACCCATTTGATGAGAAGTTGAAGTCAAAGGAAGTCTGGCACTACATAACCAAACCCTGTATCTTATATAGACTCATTTTTGTTAGAAATTAATTTTTTTAAGATGTATTCCTATATAACCTTCTTCTGTGCTGGATGATTCCCTCGTTTCACGGTTGTGACATCCACTTCTACGTTTACCAACAAATTTACTGAAGAACGGTCCGGTATGAATTTCAAAAGAAACAAGCACCTAGATTATCTTTGATTAGGTTTGATAGTTAGGGACACATATTTTCTTTTCTCCTTTCTCACTCTTTGACAAAGTTCGTTTTAAAAAAACAGCAATGCTAATTTTTAGTATTCATTAGGCATAGTACCGATGCATTCGTTTTTGCTGGCGATCTTAAAATGCCGACACTATAAAATTTTAAATACATTTTAAACCGCTATGAAGAGGTCTCGGCTAAAGTTTTGTATGCCACACGTGTGCTACTTACCTAAGACGTTTGAGAAAAGTATCCCATGAAGGCATACTTTAATGCAAGACATTTCTATCAAAAATAACTATTAATTCAGTTGTTTATTGACATAAAAGTTAAAAACGCAATTATTTAACTACGATAATGGGAACATTTTCTTTGTTTTATTTCGTCACAATAGAATTGCCAGTAAGTGTAATCATTTCGGTGTTACGTGATTCCGTCCTCTTGAAGTAAATTTGTCATTTACAGTCACTGCTAGGTGCAACTACAATGACATTCGACGGCCCGAGAACCCACTGAAAATTGACGTAAAAAATCTGTTTTGTTTTTAATTTAACACTAGATCTTTTCTCGTAAAAAATTAATAAACACGACCAGTCACAGGCGCCAATTATTTAGCGTTATTACCCAAACATCCCGCCAAAATTAGAAAGGTGCACAAAATTTTCAAAAATGGAATCAAATGTTACAAGTCGATACAAATATTTGAAAATCACACATTTAAATTCACAAAGAAAAGAAAAATGATCATTAAAAAAAATCTGCCGCATATTATACGCTCTACCCTCTCTTCTTAATATCAACTACGCCAATTTAACATTTGTTAGGACAAAAGACACGAGACAAAAACCGCCAACTTTAACTAGAGACCCTGTGTTCTGCTTTCGCCATGCGATATTATGCTCTTTCTTCAATTAAAATGCAAATACTACCTTTGTCGATTTTATAACGGTAACTGAATGAGTATTAGAATTACAAGAAATGAAGCAAGGAACACACACCGCACACTATTAAGAACTCTAAACAACAAAGGATTTAGTGATGTTAAATTAAGCATAAATTCATGTTAATGATCAACATAACATCAACACATATGAACCATCAAAACAATAATTTGAGAATAAATGTTCAAATTCAGGCTGTAACACAATAATTAAATTCTGAGAAAATATTGAAGCTCTCCCATTTTATGATATTAATGGTATTAATTTAATAGATAATAATTGCCAAGGTTCTTCCTCTCAAACTGGATCGATGGTAAGATTATAGTTTAAATGTCATAAACGAGCTGTTATAAATCTGGAGTGAGAAGTTATGAAGTGTTGATAATTTAACAAAAACATCCAGACTTTAGATATATCGTTACTAAAAAAAATGGTCCAAGGTTATTTCGACACAACTTCTCACGCTTCTGAAGCGCAGTATAACAAATCTAGCTTTTTCGAAAAATTATAGCATTTGATTTTGCAAGTTTTATTTTTTTATGAAATTAAAATAAAGATATGTATTGTATGTAATTGTTACGTTGCGGACGAATAAATTTGGCGTGGATGAAACTCAATAATTTATTTCTTAATAACTGGTATTTACACGACTAACTATTGCAACAATTATTCCAGCGAATTTCAATCGACGCTATTGACTGACTCCACTAGCTTCTCCGATCGAGATCTTTCTCGAATATCCATCGCGACTCCGCTTCGAGACTTCCGGTTACCGGCTCCAGACTTGTCTTTATCCGCCCGCCACTCGGCCGTCGATGAGTCACTGTTCATCGATACACATACTAGAAAAACCCATAGGCGTCGCACCGGGGCGGTTATGGGTTTATTTCGTAACATATCTCAGAGCATTCGGTTTTGCAGTTTCAAAGTTAAATTGCAAAATGTTATTATACAACTTTGTTCTATAAAAAATTTGGATATCTAAGGTGAAAACTCAACACGGATTCATACACCACAAGTACAGGAGTATCTTATTTTACAAAATAAAAAACAAATTTACTTTTGTAAATTTTGGAAGTGACGTTATACTGTAACGTGACATTTGACATTGACGCGGCGGCGCAGCTCTGCGGGAGCGACGAGCGACGAGGCGAAAGAAAAAGAAAAAAAAAAAAGGAGAAGAGAGAGGCGAGGTTGGGTGAAGACGACGAGGGCCGGTGTCGAGGCTTTGGGAAGAGAGACCGTGTTTTGAGAGACGAGAAAAGGGCTGAGGCGAGAACACCAAAGGCCAACGGAGTCCAGGAGAGGCACAGGAGTCGAAGCTGACTTCAACAGGACCGCGGCGACGGGAACGGGCGTTCTGCGTATTGGTACCAATACGGTAAGTCGCCGGGAAGTGCGCGCCGATCGTCCGGGAGAAACCGGGAGCGTCCCAGTTTGCGTTGTGCCAGTTTTTTTGTTTTGCCTCCAATCGTCACGGGTCGCCGGTTCACCAGGGTCATCAATTCACCTACCAGCGAGCTGCTGCCGCCCCCCCCAATTTATATTAATTTTTTGTATATACAAGCCTTATTATATACGTGATTAGACCGGGTATTTGTTGCTTCTCCCTTTTTTCCCTTTCCTCCCTTTTATTCTCTTTATACTACTTATTCTACTCTTCGTTCTTTCTCTTCTTCAGCTTTCCTGTCATCTTTTTTTCTTCTGTGTGCCCTCTTGTGACACACTGGCGCCCAAGGCAAAGACAGTTGATAGACCCACCACCCCGCAACGACGAAGGAGCTAGCCTGGCCGTGAGAAAGACGTCACAATACCATTAGTGGTGGGGATGATAAGTCAAATTTTGGTTAGCGTTTTGACATACAGTGCACATGACAGTTTTAATATACATACAAAATTTGACAACGATCGGTCCGGCAATAAAAATAATAATAAAAATCAAGACAGACAGACGGACAAACAGCGACAGACAGACAGAAACGGGAAATCAGTTTTTTTACTCTAGAGTTCATGAAACCTCAAGAAAAGATTAAAGTGCCAAGTCACCCAATGGACTCGATTACTATACCAGCTCCTAGCTTACACTCAGGAAGTAAAAATAAGTTGTATCTGACGAAGTCAATTTTCGCCACGTGTTTTTATATATACTATTGTAGTTAAATTGTATACCATCAACAGTTAACTATAACATGAATTGTGAATTTACAAATATAAAATAAAAATTATACGTGTTGATGGAAAAGTCAAAGTTTTCCACATTTCAGATTGGACAATCATTAATAAACAGGTGTTGCACTGATTACACTCGTTAAAGGTAGGAGAGACAGTACCAATTTTAACACACATGTTTACACTCAAAAGATGTAACTTTGAAACTGGGTCACGTGCGCTCAAATTTTTTGCTGTACATTCCAACCCTAAGTGCCAACCTAAAGGTGCTGGAGACTCTAAATAAATAAAGTGTAGTTAATATTATGTACTCCTGAAATTTGTCTTAATTGTTTATCAAAATTTCAGACAAATTTGAAATACAGCTTTTTAGACAGATTGTCCAGTTTCAATTTATTTAAATAAATTTCTAGATGACGTCAGTTCCGTGAAAAATATGAGACGAATGTTATGAATCATCGGCAGGATAGTTTTGAATATTACATTTTTGGATATTTCATTCTACCCTATAAAATTTTATTGACAATAACGACACGGACAGTAGTACAATGATAAGAAATATTTATGGCACACACCCGAATTTGTCGGAGAACATTTAGCACGTAGTTGTACTCATAAAATAATGGTTATTTTACCTGTCCGGACCTGGATTACTCTGCTTTCTAACATGTGGGTATTACCGGCACGCGACAACTTTAAGTTGTAAATATCTCTTGCTACTGTACTACTGTCGTTATTGCTAATAAAATTTTATAGCGTAGAATGAAATTTCCAAAACTATATTTGTTGAAACAGTCCAATGGACCAAGAGAGGACGTGAAATTTGAATTTTCGTATTTTGCGAACTGTAAAAGAAAAAAAGTGTACAATTAGTTATGCGTCAAGTAGCTGGAGGAGCAAAAATAAAAATTTGTAGAAATATCAAGAATTTTTTTTATAATTCGATGAAGTAATAAAATCAGCTTATTAACATTCTTTGATATGTTTTTTGTCTTAGATATTTTACTGAACTGTAAGCAAAAAATTAATTTAAAAAATATTTTTTAATTACATACTGCTTGTAAAATTAAAAGGTTTCATAGAGTCGCACTAGATTACGGTCTGAAGGTGTGTCTGTCTGTTATATGAAAGTAGCGCGGATCAAATTGATTTTTGCAGTCGTGAGTTTATGCGTGGTAGGACACTTACAAATTTGCAGGGATCTCTTTTTAAATGCGAAAAGTATGGTTTTTACAGTGCAACTACCCAAGGGCTTGGGCAATTTTTAGTACTACTTAGTACTAGAAATAATTTAAAGTTTGAAGCTAGCAAAATTTGAAAATTTAGTATGATACTATAGAATAGAACACTGCTTTCACAAAAAAGTTACCTGGTGATAACAACTGAACTCTTAATCACCCGCTAAATTGTTGAAACCAAATTATTTGCTGTTTAACGTAAAATCCTTAAAAATGTTTCATGATTTTGACTGACTATTTTCAAAAAAAGAAGTTGGTTTTCATTTTTTGACACGGTGGACTAACATCGACGTCGTCTAAAGGTGTAGTAAAACTGCCATATGATTTATTTAAAATCTTTATATAACAATAAAAACACTTGATTGTAATTTAATCTAAAAATAACACTAAATGTTAGAAAAATAGCATGACGTTCCCACAGCTGCACATCTTGATTTGGTTGCAGACTGTCAAAAAGCAGTTTTATAGTCTGCTGCTTAACATTATAACCCGAGGTGCTGCAAATTTGCCTTGCATATTTAAATAACTAGATTATGATGTGCTTATATGGCAGTTATTGATTGTTGAAGTGTGGTTTAATTTACAAAAAGAAACAAAGATAGTAGGAAGTTTTTCCAGTTGTAATAATATTTTCGTATAAATTTGTACACGAATCAGAATACAATTCTAGTTTTCTATAGCGAACTTAATGACATATCAAACGGCCTTTAGTGAAAACATAGTTCAAGGATAACGAAATAAACGGATTAAAATTGTTAAACTTGATTTAGGTAGCAGTTAAAAATGGCTTTCGGTGTACTTGAGGAATTAAATGATTTTAAGTAAATTCCACAAATGTTCTTTACGTCTTAATTTTTAAACCCAAAGTTAGCACCAACAAACCGTATTAATCAATGAATGGAAGCTTGTTATGAGTTTCCATTTCTAGTTATAGGTTCCGATATATCTTATCGACTGGTTATTGCTAATTATCCTGACCTGCTGCGATGCTGTCATAATCTATTTCTGTGGTAAAATGTTCACTTGCCTGCAGCTTCGCCGACATAATTATTACATTATTTTTATTGCCAAATTGCCAATAAAGTAGTTATAAATTATTTCAGTTTTCAAGGAAAACTTCTTGGGTACCTACGGGTAGCTCGGCGAAATACCGTTCCGAGAAATACCGGGTAATTGCAGGTTGCAGGTTTTATATGATTGAGGGAAAAAATGTGACTGTGTCCACCATAACTTGTAATTATCAGAATCCGCAGATATTTGGCGGAAGTTTTTTATCCAAAAATTTTATCGTTACAAATCTGTTAACTTTATCCGTTTAAAAATATGTAAATTCATCTCACGTGTTACGATAATAATTTAAACCGTGCTGAAAACTACTTGAAAGAAATGTGAGTTATGTAATGCAAATATACTATTGTTCGTTAGAAAATATAAGTTTCAAAATATATGGATTACTATTAATCAGCAGTGGCTCTACACGGTCGCAGTAGCTGATCTAAAATCTATTAGATACTTACGAAATACTTATTGTTTATTTTGCAACCGGGTGTTTGCACGTTGCACTACTTTTAAATGTCAGACAGCGTTGCTGTACATTGCTTACTCCAACTATGAACAATGCACAATTAAAATGTGTAAGTAGTAGTACTGCAATATAATATCAATACCCAAGTCCTACCTGACTATCAAATCTAAGTAAAGCGGGACTGGAATGTCGCGCTTAAACCGTCCATTATGTAGGACACGTGTCTTAAGATATTTCTTAAGGAGAAAAAATTGATAGCAGTGCCAATTTTGCTCAGTCCTTGTGCTTATTTATTCGCTATCATTAAAAAAAATCAATTCCTATTATGACACACACTTTTACCTATAGATCATGAAGGCGGATATCTCGGCTCAGTCCATAGTTACGAAATTAATAATAGCCGCCGTATCTCCGTTATTGTTCAGATCGGTAGCTGCATTGCATGCCATTTCACCATTTTTTTAATCGTGAAGCAAAAATTCTTCGATTTCTATGAGTCAGGCACAATTTGAGTCGTAACTCCCGGTTGCATTATAAGGAATAACCTTGGTCTGAATTGTAACAATAATCAACAATAGGAAAATTTGTAATTAGTGTTACTCTTGTGCATCGGTAGCACAAGAATGAAGTTGTCTCGACTTGGACCGTAAGTACCATTGTTTTAATGATAATCTGGGACAGCACTTTTACCGTATTGTTTTATAAGAATATCGTTTGTTGCACAACTGCCGTGACTTATAGGCGGTCTCGAACAAAATTGTAAATCTTGAAAGTTAATTACCATCACATACGCTCCGGTATTGTTGGGTATTGTCGACAGCCGCCGGATTTTCAGGTGGTATTATTTCTCTTTTTTAGGTTTTCAGCTACTAACTAATTAAATCTTTACAAATCAGTTACACTCATTAAAATTCCCATCTTGGTACCGCAAGTTTTGAGAAAAGTGCCTATTTTTGTGAGAAAGTGTTGAGCGGATTATCAGATTTCTGACGCGTTGTTAAACTTGACACGTCGTTAAAGTTGGTTCAGCCAGCAATAATGAGTTATAACTTGTATAATGAGGGTAAGCTAACATTTAATGACGATTGTTAAATGATTAATCTGATAGTTGTTCTTGACAAGTTAAAAACGGACACAAATTGGCAAATCCAGATTCCAATGTTTGTGGATATTCTATATTTAGAAAATTATAAAGTTGCGATTCGTGTAATCGAGGCTTGATCATCGGTGATGTCCTGTGAAACCAATTATAAGAATTTCATTTAAAAAGTGTAATTGCTGGTTTATTTCCGACTAAATCGGGTGATTATTTAAAGTAGACGTTCCAGCAATTACCCGAGTAAATTAATATCATGTATTCAGATCTTGTTGATTTTTTCCGGGAATTTCCAAAGTGTTCACGCACTTTGACAATTTGTAGTTGTCTGTTGTGGTAATTTATCATTTTCCGTGATTTCCGGATGTGTTCCCTTGGAATTAAGATATCAAAGAGACATTTATTTAACGACTCTGAATTTAGTCACATAAATTAACAGCACGCAACATCAATGAGTTTTCGTATAAAATTGTGGTAGAGTAAAGTCTGAATGTCCATGTGTAGCTGTCCACCATCTTTTACAATTTCACAGTAATTGGAATTACGTTGTTCAATTTTATGGCTATTTGGCATTGTTCTGCCCAATTAACTTTAATGCAACATTTATTTTGCCATAACATTTGAGCTATCGCTCGCATAAGATAACTCATTCCCGGAGTGTTTACACTAGCAAGATTTTTAACCGTTTTAGGTGAATAAACCCCCATTTTAATAATAGCCAGTCGTGTAGACGTCATTTTTTGCCTTTCATCTATAATAGGGATAACTAGATGATGCTGTTGCGTGCCTGGAGGACAATTATAAGTAATGAAAAAACGCTGTGCATGTGATGCACGGCAGCAGGATTATTATGAGTCAACAAATAGCGTTTAATCGGCAAACTAAAATTTTAAAAATCATCGCAACTTTGTGTCTCGTCGTTGCGTTTTTGTGGCTTTGTATTTTTCTGCCTAGATTTCGCGGATAAAAATGATTGCTTATTATTTTCCGGCTTTAACTGTACGGGAGATAAGCCAGCGTCCCCGGATTTAAGTCTTTACAAGATGTACATCTCATAATTAAACACCAATTAATCTGGGCAAACTGTAACAACTGCCGCTGTTTCCGGTGCTCCTAACAATGTTGGTTTTTAAGTCGCTAACAAGATCGGTCGTTGGTTAATGGAATTCCGTTTATATTTTTTGCTTTTGCGAGCTACGTTTTCGTAATTGCATTATTAAGTCGTTAATACATGCACGCTGGCCAGAACGCACGCTCGAAGAGAATCCGCGTAGCTCGTATGACTAGAATGTTGATATGATTTCATGTTTTCTCTTTGGTTATTTTTTTCGTCGTCGGAGCGACAGGAGGTTCTTAACATCTATTTTGATTGGGTGTTTGACTCCTTACGAAGGTAACGTAGATAATAATGTTGTTGAGTTCGCGTTAGCCAAACTGAAAAGTGTACCAAAATACACGTTGTCAGATGTCCAAGACGGCTGCAACAAGAAGCTGGTGGAGAAGTGATCTGGAATCAGGTATGGCGTGGGCTTGCAACATCCGCCCGTTGAGATTGTTGATAATCTGGACAGCGACTTCTTAAAGTCACTCCTCGACTTAATCTATCATGATACCTGGCGAATACATTTCTGACACCTCTTTACAGCTGTCGTAAAACATTCGGCGTTTAATACTATTAATTTACGATGAGGTACCGATTACTTCTTCTGAAACGACCAAAGCTGCTGATGCCTTGGCCCATCCATAAAATTAACTGATTGACATTTATTGGGGATAAGTTGCGTTATTAATTTTTTCAACGAGCCCATTGGTATTTAAGTGGCTTTATATATTTCTTAGATTCGAGAAAATCTCGTAAACATTCTAGAATAATTTATTACTATTTTTATTAATGGTTGCTTTTATAGTTTAAATAGTACGTTTCGTAGGCAGAAATGGGAGAACTTATACGTGGGCTACTTATCCGACCGTTGAGATTACCTGCGACTTTGTTTACTTACCATTGCGATATTGCAATTTTTACGACTAGGATAAAGATTTTACCTCCCAAACACATAATGCAAAAGAGTTATAACAGCGTGCGATGTTGATGTTTATGCACTACTATCGCACAAGCGATCTGCTCGACCTGCTCGATTTAATCGCTACACTTTTTGTGTCCAAATGCTTACCGCAAGGTAGCAACTTGTGACCGTTGTTATCCAGGAAGACATTTACGCCATAGACACACGTAAAATATTGGCGCAAGTCACTTTTCAGAAATGCAGTTTTTAAGGGTTTTGAGATCGTTCGCCCTTTATGGATACTCCAAGGCGGGTTTAGCGAATTCGAATAGAGGCGCGAGTTGTTTACGACGTCGTTCTTGCGGGTATTTATTTGCCCGGACTGAAATTAGTGACACTTTGTAGCCAGTCCAGTGTCGTAAGATGTGCAAGTTATTCCGGTGGAATTCACTTTACAGAGGCGGGTATTCGCTGTGCAGATTTAAATTCGCTTAATAGTCCTAGTTTATAATCGTTCAGTTCCAACTTCGTTCCCGACTACTTTATTTCTCATTCACTGGAAAATAATTGAACTCCGTGCTATAATAAGGTATAATCTGCTGGTGCACATCTTACTTAGTCCTTTGACTTCACAATGCGATGCAAGCGGGTTTCATTTTCATTTTCTCATAATTTTCTTGAGGATAAGTGGATGCTACAATTCTAACAGTATGGCCACTGCTAATTGGTGATTACGAGGACTAGTTGGAAAGTAGCGAGGATATTGCGATATTTCTTTCTCTATAATAAAATTAGTTGAGAATGATACTATATTGACAATTAGGAGCAACAAAACAACAAGATTGGTCATTTTTTGAGCTTTTACAACGACAAAGTGACATTTTTATTAAAAAATTGATTGTATGTTATGTGTATGTGTCGACATTATTATGAATAATGCTTCCTTTAAATTATGACCAATACATTTCTGGTAATTTTCCCCACTTTACATCTATCGCTGCTTTGTCAAACAAGAAGAATTTTTATAGTGTTGTTTAATTTGTAACACAGTCAATAGTAAAACTATTATTCCGTTATCTGTCGCTATTCCATCCGCAATTTGTCTGTTTTATAATTTGAGTTTTATGTAAAGAATTATCGAAGCGTGCGCCTTCATTGCAAAGTGCAAGTCATTCCTTACAGTATCTTTGTACCATGTGCTCTATGAATTTTTTGCATTTTTCCTGTTGTGATAAGGATCGGACCTTCTTTGTATAACATAACTAAATAGAATGTAGAAAAACTTTAAATTCTCAACACAATACAATGAGATGTATCTTAAAAAATGGTCTCAAGTTATTTTGACAAAACCCCAATCGCCCAAACGAGTACAGTTTCTTAGATAAATTACACAAAAAGGTTTCTTTTTTTAAGGTTAACGTTTATTTACTAAAACGCAAACATAGTTGCATTCCGAAGTAGATTAAAACAAACTGTTTGCATATTGAAAGAATGCAACTATTAAGCACGTATAAGCTGCCTTTGTCAAAACAGAGAAGGCAACTAAAATTTTTAATTAAGCTAGAGTGGAGCAAAACATTCTGAATATAATATTAGGTAACTAGCCATTATTATACTTCTTATTTTTTTATTATTATTAAATATAGGCGGGCGCAAGATTACTATATTTTCAAATTTTCGAGAAAATGGGGTGAATCATTCGTAATTTAGCCAACATAAAAATTGTGGTCTATCGAGCCAGCGACCTTCAATACAATTCGGATTTTTTTTTGCGAAAAAAAATTGACTAAAATATCAAGACGGATTCATAAATCACAAGTATAGCAGTATGTTATTTTATAAAAGTTAAATGGCGTGTTAGCGTTTTATCATCTACACGATAACATGTCTATACCTAAAAGAATCACTCCTGTAGTTTCAAAGATGATTTGTCTAATAAAAATCAACACAGGCGACAGACGGAAAGGGGGACTTATTTTTTCGTACTCTAGGGTTATGAAACGTCGACAAAACAAGAAAGCAGCCAGATAGATCCTAATACAATACTTCTTTAGCGTACTCTCGGGAAGTAGATATTTAAGTTATTTGGACACAACTTTCCTGGCCACTGAGTACAGTTGAACATTTCCAGCTGTTTCGACAATTGATAAAATATAATTTTGCGAATTTTATTTATTTCTTTAATAATCCCTATGAGTTAAAATAAAGATATGTGTTAAAATAAAGGTAAAGAAGCATGCTAAATGTATGCTTCAATTGAGTTTTTCCATTACAAAACTTTGTGATTACGTCATCAACATTTTAGCAAGGACATCGATATCAGTTTGTATAAGTGATGTATAATACTAATAAAATGCATTAGTGTGGACCCATAATATTTTTCACATTTTTTTTATAGGATTTATTCGGAAAAATTTTGAGACATCCGTAATTTTTGGGCGGATAAACCAGATAAATTTTGATAAATGATTTACCTTGCTTACGATAACCTTAGAAGGATTTTAGAGCCTTCAGTTTTGTAGTTTTAGAATTAATTTGCAATGTTAAACAACTTTTTTTTTGAAAACTCTAAATAAATACGATAAGTTTTATTTTGTAAAATTTAAATAATATTTACTATTTACAATTTTGAGGTGACGATGATTAGACAAACTTTGGTTAGCGTTTTACTATCTACACGATATTCCTAACACTCGTACACAATTTGACAACAATCGGTCCGGTAGTTTCGTAGATTGTTATCTGTCTAATAAAAATCGACGCGGAGTCTATAAAACATAAATATGAAAAATATGAAATAATTCATTGGCTGGAAAGATCCTACTGCAATACTTTCTTAGCTTATACTTGGGAAAAATGTATTTAATAATTTTTGCGTTGAGCGTCAAATCAATGTCAGTTCCTTGCCAAAATAAAAAAAAATGTTTCCTGTAAATATTTTAAGATAAATTGTAAAATTTATTTATTTTTTACCATGACCCATATTGTCACTGAAAATACATTATTTACGGAACAAGACGAATTCTGATTAGAGATTTTCCATATTCACGATAAGCTTAAAGAATAAGCATACAATTTTTCCTAATACTTTTAAGTTGATTGATCGTGTTTTGCGTTCGGCGAAAAACCGAAAAGTTAGCCTATTTTCATAGTATATTATTATTCATGATAATAAGTTCATGTTTGAAACACATCCAAGAATAATATATAATAACATATAATTTTTAAATTTCAAACGTATTGTGTGTTTTAGCGACTGTCCGGCATCAAGTGCAAGAAAAATAAATTCAATTAAGTATTTTCCAAAATTATAATTTAGTTCCAAATGACAAACTGAACATTATATTTTCACTTCCTAACCATAAGCTAAGAAAGCATTGTAATAGGGCCCATCTGGCGAATGACTACTTTCGTGTTTTCTCGGCGTTTCATGATCCTAGTCTATGAAAAAGTAGGTCTCACGTTTCCGTCTGTTGTCGTCTGTGCTAATTTTTATTTGATAGATTGTTGTTAAGATTTATATGTAATATTGTGTAGATGATAAAATCCACCACAATATTACAATTGTAAAGGTTTTTTAAATTTTATAAAATAACATATCTGCTCCTGCACTTGTGATTTGTGAATCCGTGTTAACTGTTTCCCTAGACCATGGCCGACTAGTATAAAGATTATGGCCTGTCCAAAGGAATGCCAAAGGTACCATACGTGCTGCCATCTATTAATAATTAAAAATCGACAAAAGAATTATTAACACCTTTTGAAAGGCACAAAGGCATTCATACCCAAACAAACCACCATTACACGTTTTGAAGTCCCATAATGTCAAGTCAAATTAAAATTTTGCTAAATTATTAAGTGTAATTATTAATAGATGGCAACACGTATCGTACCTCTTGGACAGGCCATAATCTTTATACTAGTCGGCCATGCCTAGACATACCGATTAAAAAAAAAAAAGTAAAAAATCTATGAAATCTTGCAGACGTTTTGATGTCCTCGTAGATATTGTAAATCGTTAATCAAAATTTATCCGTTTATCCCATTAAAAAAATTGATGACGTCAACTCAAAATGTTGCCGAATAAATCCTACCTAAACTATGATTTGTTTATATTTGTCGTTTACCAAAGCGTTCGTATTTTTTTGAGTTACTAATACAGGGTGACTCAAAAGTATTAGTGAATCAGTATATCTATTTTATAGATCAAATCAAGAACGGCTCACCCAATTTGCCTAATAATTTGAGTATACAGTACTAGTATTAGTACTATTATACTGCACCTATTCAAATTGACATACTTGTCCTTGCTATAATGTTGGCGACGTCATCACAATTTTTATTATGGAAAAACTCACTTGAAATACATGCATAGCATGCTTCTTTACCTGTTCTTTAAATTGAAGTTTATCTATTTTAGTTTTAGAACAATTTTTGATTATTCAAATGATGCTTGAGGGAAGTATCGTAAAGTGATCGTTTTTATGAATATTTAATTTGATGACTTTTGATATTTTACATCTCATAAAATATGGAAGTGTAGATTTTCCCTCTCTATATGTCATTAGATAAATAATCTTTTTCACACGGAACCGAAGATTTTTCCCAAATGAAATTAGCAACAATTGTTCGTCTGCCTTATAAAAATTGTTTAAACAGCTAGACTGAAGTAGAAAAAAATAAATGAAAACGATAAGATAAAAGCCTCTGAATGAGGCAGAAGAAGAAAGTTTCTGAAGAAACTAAAATATATTAAAAATTACAAAGTGAATCTATTGGAACTATGGAAAATTTAACGGAGAGGCAGATAGAGAAATTAGAAAGATGGAATGCTATTTATTTTTCAACAGTGGAGCAGAGAAACCAGTAAAAGATTGAATTTAATGATAAATCAAAAAAGATTGTGTTTCTTCGTCCGGCTCGAAGGATCAAATTTATGTGGAGATGTTTCAAGGGTAGTAAAAACAAGCTTCTGGATTATTAAAATAGGAACACAAGAGGAAACTAGGGTAGTGAGTAAAGGGAATAGACCGAGACGACAATGAAAGGAGGCGCACAGAGTTTGCTGAAGACATATGAGTGCATGAATAGGATTTCAAAGAACCAGATGCAGCACATTTCACTGAAAATAAAAACCCTTTTTGCAAATAACCAGTTGATAGTAATCCATTTTAAAATGCTCTTTCTCGAACAATAATTCACAACAAAACTAGAAGTTAAACTGCGGAAGAAGATCGCCAGATTGTGTTTCTCGGTATTTATATTTTTTTCGAATCACAGTTGGAATCGAGTGCTCGCATCGGTCATTTATTTTCTGATCTCTCCTCGTAAATAGTTAGTACCTCATTATACAGACGTCATAATGACAGACAGTAATCGTTGAGTAAATGATGGTGTTCATTGATTAAGCGATTAACTTTGGTGATAAAGTCTTTCCACCTGAGTGAATTTTTCTTTCGCTTTCTCAGAAATTAACGATAATACTCCGAAAATGTTGCAGAAGACATTTTACGCGTTCTTCGGTAGCATCCAAGCAAAACGCCCGATCATCGAACAATGGGCTCGTCAAAGATCCACATATTTAGCTTGGACAGTTCCGTTTAAACAAGGCGATATTTATCATCTTTCACTCAGCTTGTTCCTCGCCCCATCTACGATCACTCGAACCACTATAATTATGAAATGTCTGAAAACTGTGCCCTGCATTTATTTATTCTGTTTGACTGGTCAAAGATTAATTCTGAGGACAGAGGGTTTAATCATGTAAAATATAACAGGGGTAGGTAGAAACTATAAATATCTCACTTCGTTGCACAAGCTAAGATAGGTTAAAGGTCGCAGTTATAAAATTTCATTTAAGAGACTTAAATATCTTTGACTTTTGTAGGTACTCAAAAATTTTACCACACATGAATAAAACATGCGCCGATGTTTATTTTCTTCACGGTGCAGGTACTTGTAGATTTGTTGATTTTTGATGGTAATAAAATAAATGAGGGACATTGTAGCCGTGATTTTATTATTTAATCCTCACCGAAGGTCTTCCCATTATGAACGACAAGGCGTGTCCGGATTAAAGTTGAATGAAAAATCTTTCCCGTCAAACTGTGGAGGACCTTTCAAATATTCGAGAGGCTTCAACAGTTCGTGCTGTTTCAACATTCTTATGACGAAATACTGGCACAAATAGAAAAAGCGCCTGACTCAAACCCACCAGGAGCTGCCGTCAAAATTTTTGTCAAATGTGCAGCGATTTCGATCATTCACCTGCCATTTAGTGTTGCCAATTTGAGAAGCAAGTCAAAGAGATGTATAACAATGGAGCTGGGTCCTGAATCTGTTTCATCGGTTGCTCACGTCTCTTACGACTCCTTAAACAATATAATCTTCTTGTCTGTCGTTCAGAACTGCCGAAAGCGTCCGGAGCCTATGTTTATGTATTTGTATGTTTGAGTGTATGATAATTTCGAGTGTCTGGGGTATATTTATGCATTGTTCCGCGGCGTACGTGCCTATTTTTATTTATTTGTCGAATTTACAACATCTGTTACATGACCAAATCGGCGTAATAATTTCCAGCGTTGCTCGTTCGACAGGTTTTCTTTTCAATTATCGCGGTGACCCTCGAGAAGATACGGGTGGTAAATTTTTGTTAATGAATGTATTTGTCTACTTTCTTGCTTTTCGGGCTATGGCTGGAAGCTTTTCGTTGGGTTTTAAGTAACTGGACAAAAAGGGAAAGCACTATTATCTGTAATTTTAGTTGAAAATAATTTTAAACATATATTTAGATTTACATCCATCCATTTACCCACGTCAGCTGTGTAAAAAAAATGATTATTTGTGGGAGAGTGTGTGAAACTGTTGAAGGTCGTTATTAAATCTTGATGACATTCGTTTTGTCGTATTTGGTCAATGTGTAGTAGCACATATTCTTTGCATTAGTATGAACACTGAGGTTACAAAGACATAGTTGACAATTCTTCAGTGGTTGAGAATTTTATACATTGTGGGTTAGACAGTGCACAGCTAATAAGCAGCCGCACTGCATTTCTTGAAGATTGCTAATTTTCATTAAACGAATGGCTATATGGGACCGCAACAACCCGTATCATTATATATTTTTTACCAGTTTCAACTTCCCGCAATTTTCTTGGTCATTACCAAGATAAATGTGCAGCGAATACTTCGTAGCTTTTTCCAGAAGTAATTAAATGTCATCAATTCATTAGACCGGGTGCTACATACTGATCTAATTGGGTAGAATTAGAATGTGGATCTTGCTATGTCGTGTTAACATACCAGACATATTTGTAATTCTCAGAACAATTTTTTGCAAGTTCTTGCACAAAGGTTAATTAAGTTGCGACTGTACGGCTTTAAGATCTGTCAGAGATCTCGGGGAAATAATATAACAGTTTTCACACAACTGTTTTAGTAAGTGAGTTTTCAATTTATGTCATGTTTTTGTCATTTGTTCAGTTACAGTGAAACAGGTCCACCATTACACTTAGGGTTCCTGTATATTGTAAGTAAACAGTAATAGTAGAGCAAGTGCAGGGTCATTCCATATGAAACCATTCAACTATAAAATTAAATAAACTGCTGTGTTTTTAATTTTTATTATATTTTCAGCAGTCAGTGCCCAGTAGAAGTGTAATTTTAAAAACATGTTTTTAAGAAATGTAGCGTGAATTTAGTGCAAAATTCATGACATTTTAACTTAATAATTGTTTATATCTTAGTAATTAACGGTCTTATGAAATGAGAGGTGCTAATTTTAAATAAAATATGTACATAACATTACCCAATTTTTGAAAAAAAAAATTTTTTTAAACTTGAAATAGTATATTTTGAGAAACACATTTTTGATTTTTTTTTGTAATATTAAAAATCGTTTTTTTTTATCCCATTCCCCAAAATTGTATCATGAGATACGAACAGGATCACGATAGAACTAAATAAAATTCTAACAAAAATACAGTACTGGCGTTTCCGCATGAGAACAAGTAGGTAAAAAAAATTGAAATGAAACCCGACATGAAGATGTATGACAAATTCTCCAAAACATCCCCAACCATTCTGGACTTAAAATCAATGAAATTATAGTCGGTGAATATCAAATCATTGAATCTGGTGATTTCCAAATCACTAGTGATCTGAGCATGATGATGAGCGCCATAAGCTTCGTGATTAAGGTTCATCTCTCATTTAGAAAATAAATGTGTCGCTCAGATTTATTGGAGAATCAAATAGTGAAGAGGGAAATATTGGTTCAGTTAAAGTAAAAATTCGAAAGATCGCAAAGTTGAGCGAAAAAATTTTGATTCCCAGAGTTGGGTTGGTATCGAATTCTAAAAAGAATTTTATAAGGACCTGACAAAAAACAGGAAAGAACTCGTGCTCAAGAAGCCGTTTTGGTAGTAAATTTATTTATTCATAAATTTATCAAAAAGAGTTTGGGATAGCCTAGGTGGTAGTCCCCAAAGGCCATACCACAGGAAAATAACAACGCCAATAGATTTTTTCCATGTCTGTACAGGAAATATTGCAGGAATATATTTTTTGTTTAATTTCCGCCGACAAAAGTTGGGGTTCCTTTTTATTCATAAATGTAGTGGTGTTTGAAACAAGCTTCCATGGTAATTTTTAAACTACAGTTCGAAAGTCATTTGAGGTCAAATTGATCGTTTTGGGTAATACTTCCTATCAAAATATTACAGAAAGGGTAACTAGTACCATTCCAAAAAAACACAAGAATTACGAGAAACCGTGTATCTGGGGGCAGTTTGATGTGTTCTGTAAGGAAAGAAATTATGAACTTGCCCAATCTGCGTCTGTCACTCCTTTAGCAATCATCCTGGGAGATCGGCGTCCAATATGAAAAAACTTAACGGCGAAGACTATCAAGAGTATGTCATCAAAACCGTGTGGAACTCTCCTGCGAAACTATTGCAAGAATTTTTTTTCAAAATGGCATTGTTTTTGATCCTTTCTCCAACATTATTTTCAAGGACGTAGGAGATGCAAGAAATGCCAAACTGAAAAGTTACAACGGCAACCAGAAAAGTTTGTCCCAACTGGTGGTTGACTGTGTCGAAAGCTATAGACAAGTCTGTGTATATGGAGTGAACCTGTTGTCCATTTTCTAGAGCATCTATTAAAACATCTGAATATGCTAGGAGATTTAGCTCAGGTGATTTATTAGCTTGGAACCCAAATTATTCGTCTATTATAAGTGATTGCAGTAAAGGAGTTAGATGGTCTGTTAGTATTTTTCCAAATAATTTAGGAATGATGCTTAATATACAAATTTGTCTATAATTTTTAACATCAGATTTGTTTCCAGATTTAAATATAGGTGTAACAAATGCATTCCTCCAGACTTCAGGGAAATAACCGACTTGAAGTGACTTATTAAAAATTATAAAAAGTAGTCTAGTTTTAGTAGATTATAGTAATTATATTTCAATGATGGTTCTCTTTAATTGGTAAAAATTTGTTTTTGGAACTAAAGCTAAATCTGTTCTTGGAACGCAGAAAATTCTGTGTATTGTCAAAATCAGTGATGCAGTGAAAAAATGGAAAAAAATTAAAATAAAACTATCGTACGTTTAAGATTTGTCATTTTTCGTCTATATATCTAGTTATTATACAGGATGCCTTATAAGTTGAGGCATTCCTTTAAACACATGATACTATACGTTATTCTAAAGGGTTTTAGCCTAAATCACTTTAGTAAAAGTAGCTATATAAAAAAGTTAGTTGTAATTATACTTGTCTAAAATTGTCCGTTGAGTTACTACGGTTCTTGGATTTTTCAATAATGTCAGTGTTAATTGTCATTTCTTGACATTTCATCAACGATGTGGAAGTTTTTGCTTTTAACTCTTTACTGCTTTTGCATAGTTTTTTCTTCTAAATCTATAGGAAAGAAGCCAAAATAGGTGCTAAAATAGGCGGATTTAGGTCCGAAAATGCCAAAATGTTTATTTTATTATTTTACATAATTTGCGATCTATCTTCGTTAAAATTTCCATAACGAATTAGATATTTTTCTAAATTTTCGGCAGGAAAATGTTTCCTTTTGTCAGTTAGGACATTTTTGTACGTAGAGAAGGATCTCCCAACATTTGAATTAGAAATTTCAGTGAGGTTCATTTTTAAATTTTTTCTACATTTCCACCTTATATTCGGAGGATTCCGCTCTCTTCCTGGAGATTTACCTCTATTCATTTTAAATCAGTCTCTGATTAATTGTAAATAAAGAAATGTAGCTAGGTGTAGCCAAAAAATGTAAGTCCTAGATATATTCTCCAACAAGATAGGAGGTTTAAAATCATAGGAGGTTTGGGAGCATTCTCGGAGCATATAGTCGTATATTCCTATTAATTGAGCACTCAGCAAAAAAGTCTTACTTCTTTGCCACACTATCAGATAAGAACTTTGCAGCCAAATTTTTGAAAAAAAGAAGTATTTGTCTTCATAATTAACTTCACTTTTGTCGACTGTATTAATAAACTGTGGCCCTGCAAGTGTATAGAATACTTGAAGTAGGATTAATCGCCCATTATTTGCGGTATTAATCTTTTTTTCCAAGAAATTTGTATAATTTTCTTCGTTTAAGGCTTTTTTATACACTTTTATATTGCTTCTTTTTTTGATTTTATCAGTTATTATTTTGCTCGTTCTAAATTTTTTTGATTAATTTCTTAGTTTGCTTCTATTTAAACCTATACGTTCCTCTCTATGGATCGAGAACGCCGCTTCGAGGCTTTTCTGGGCCCCGCAATCGAGACTTCCGGTAACCCGCTCCAGACTTATCTTTGTGGAACGCCACCTGGCTACCGCCACCGATCATCGCCGAACGTACTAGAAAGCTCTCGACGGTCCACAGGCGTCGTACCGGGGCGGCGTATGGGTTTATTTCGTAACAATATTTTATTTAATTCAAACATGAAATTAATTAATTAATTAATTCATTAATTAATCATCAGAGACATCAAAAAGACTGCAAGACCTGGCGAATTAACGTTAGTGTAAGTCTATGGACGTTCAAATGTTTTATTCAACTGAGTTAATTAACAACTGTCGGAAAAAATTACTGCCATGATTACATAATTTTGTGTAGCTTTTGTAAACCAGTTTTTCTTTGTTACTGTTGACGTGGTGACATCACGATGCAAATAAAACGTAAAATCAGATACGATATATATATTTATTTGTATTGGATACTAAATAGTGAAATAGTAAAATGAAAATTCATTTGTACCTTTTTGTGCTTGGTCTTGTTTACTGAGATTACTTCGTTGTTATAAACAGTGTAACTACATGCTTTTCATTATTTGCAGTTAAAATATGTTTGAAAAACTTCGTTTGACGTAAGTGCGAATTTTAAAGCCTAATTTTAACTGATTTTCCATTTATATTTGCTCCAAGAATTTAAGCGGATCGTTTCTCTCTAAGAATCTTGTTTAATATATATATAGAAAAAATTATATATATATATATATATGTTAATGATAACTTTCGACCTCAAATTCTCTCACGTATATATACTTTTGGGCTCAAATTGGAAGTTTCGGCCTCGCCGTAGCTTTTGAGGCCGAAGTGACTCACACATTCAACGTAACATTTGGACTCACGCACATCCAGTGACATCTTTTAACAGTAATTTTAACAATTTTGGTTTGAGAAAAGATTGTTAAGTATAAAAGTTGGTTGCATAGATGATTTACTTAACAAAGCTAATATTATGACTAGGTTTTATATAAATACGGGAAGTTGTTTGAAGGTAGTAATTTCCAGAAGAATGTTGGAAATTTATCTAAAATTAAAGAAAATATAAAGCAACTGAAAACAATTGGACAGTAGAAGAGCCAAAAATTTAGAAAGAAGTTAGAGAGTAAGAAAGAAAAAAAAAGATACACAACAGCTATAGAATGTAAGAAGCGGAAAGTTGAGGACATGGAATGAAGACAGGGAAATTTGGATGAAAAATTTTACAAAGAGAGTTGGAATTAACTGAGCAAGGAAGCATAAAGAGAAGGGGGTGGTAATTATAAAAAAAAAAATAGAGAGGGAATGGAAAAGAAAAGCGGAGAGGACAAATGGGGTTTAAAATTGCTTGTTTGAAATATTGCATTATTAAGAAAAATAAACAGAATTTATTTAATGAGTACATAAAATTTTGATTTTGTGTGATTAACAGAAACATGGATACTAAAGAGTAAGGGGAATAAATTGAACAAGGAAAAAGGAAAAGTTGAGGGTGAAGCAAGTGGGGGATCCATTACAGGGGTGACAAAAGATATAAAACAAATCGAAGAGCGGGTAAGAGAAGTGGAACGCATAGTGGAAAGAAAGATAAAAGAAAAAAAGAATTTGCATATTGTATTGCATTGGAATTAAAAAAAATTTGAAGAAAAAAATTTAAGAAAAAATTGATGAGTCTAACGAAGAATTTCTTCTGATAGGAGATGGTTTTAACGCCAAAATAGGCAACAAAAGCAGGGAATATAGCGGAGAACGCACAGAAAAATCTAAAGATAAAATTTTAAATAAAGACAGAAAATTTCTATGGAAATTAATTGAAGAAAGAGTTTGGTAGTCTTGAATGGGGTGAAGGAGGGGGATGAAGATAAAGAATTTATCTGTATATGTAACCCAGTAGCTGATGAAGAAGCCGAAACATTTAAATTAGGAGAAAGAATTGATTCCGACCACATGCTATAAGAAGTAAAATTGAGGGATAGAAGTAGAAAAGTCGGAGTCACAAATAAGGAAGTAGATAAAAAGGAGAAGGGAACTGAGCATTATAACAGATGTTGGAAATTGAATTCAAAAGAAGTAAGCTAAAATAAAATAGAAGAATTAAAAACAACAACTGAAAAAGCAGCAATAAGAAAAGGATTTATAACGAAGAAAGCAGAAAAGAGAAACAAATGGCGGGTTAATAGATGCAGAGATTTAAAAACATAAGAAAAAAAATGTTTACGAAGGTGTAAAAAGGGAAAGATAAAAAAGAAGAGTACTGTCCAGCAAGAAATAATAACAGGTCGGTGTGAAGAAAAAAAAGAAGAGATTCCGAAAGAAGAAATAAAATAAAAGCCATAAAATCAGAGCAAGAACCAAAATAAGGAAAAACAAAAACATGATCAGTGAAGAAATGCTAATAATACAATGGAAGTACCATTTCATGAAACTAATGAGTGGAAATGAGAGTATTGTAGCGCAAAAGAGTTAAACCGAGAATGCTGAACATTACAGTGGAAAAAATATGGAAACAAGTTGGAGGGTCGAAAAGAGGGAAAAGACCAGGGAGGAATGGATTGGTAAATGATGTATGGACGTTTAGAACGGATGATTTGATTGAAAGACTGTGTGAAATAATGAATGAGATGTGGAAAAGTAAAGGTCTCCTCGAAAGTGGCGACAAGGACAAATACGTCCAATGGCGAGTATAAAGGAACCTAGGTACAATGGGGGTTATACTCGTCTAAAGATAATATCAGAAACAACGCCAAGGTACCTAGAGAGAGAAAGAACGAAGGAGAAAAAGTAATTGCTAGACAGAGGGGTGGACATGAAGAAAGAAACAATAACTTTTGCTTAAGCGAAAGCAGAAGAATATATAGGATGTGTGGAGAAGTGCAAGAGACTTTAGAATACATGCTACAAGACTAGGGCGAAATTAAAGAAAAAAGGAAAGTATAACAGAAATATTGAATGAAGATGGAAGAGAAGCTGGGTGGATGAAAGGAGTGGAAAAGAGCGGAGTAAGGCTGGAGCAAAGGGGATGCGATAAAGGAAGTAAATTGTAAAATCCTTGATTGTTGACCATTATTATTGCTATACCACACCAAAATAGTATAAACAAAAATAAATAATTGGCAGAGTGGTGAACTATCTAGCCTAAAATTATTTTCATCTTTTGTACAATTCGGCCTCACAGAATCGTAGAAAACAACTTTCAAACTTACAACCCAAGCTAAAATTAACTTAATAGCAGTTATTTTAATAACAAATAAGAGAAATAAACCTACAAGAAAAAGTCATAATTGTGTTATTAATTATGAAGTAACTATTAAAAAAATCTAAAGATTGTGATGCCAAAAGTTACTTTAAATCAAATAATGTCTTTCATCCATAGAAACTTTTGGCCTCATAATTACATGACGAATAACTTTCGGACTCATGTGCTAACATACATTAAAGTACAAGGTACATGAATAAATCTAAAATCGGAAACCCAAAATTTGGTCAAATCGAGGCAATAAAATTCATGTGAACCAATATTCGGTGCTATATATTCAGGCACACCCCCAAGTGTAAAGATTCAGATTTTTTCCATAAAACGAAACATTTTCTATAAGGTTAAGACAAAATTACGACTGTGAATGGTAGAAGTATCTGTAGACGCATTCATAAAAATATTTTTTATTCAAAGTTAAAGTGATAATTTCAATTTTTTAAATACTTGCTACTTAGCCAAATATAAAGGAAGATAGGTCCAAAGTTGCTATAAATGAGCTAATTATTTTAATATGTTTGTTTCCATATTAGCGTGGGTATAAATTTGGTTTAGGTAGTTCTGCAATCAACCAATTATTTATTTTTATTTATACTATTTTGGTGATACCAGTTTCAGGGTTCATCCCCTTTCTCAGCCACCTCGTCAGTAAACCTATGACACTTTAAAAAAGTCAATATTTGGTTAGATTTTTAGACTTATTAGTGTTAATATTATCTGGAAATTGATGTGCCGTTTTTTGATCCTAAAATACTTGATTTTTGACCATTATTCTTGCTATACCACACGAAAATAGTATAAATAAAAATAAATAATTGGCTGAATGTTGAACTATCTAACCTAAAATTATTTTCATCTTTTGTAGACTTTGGCCTCACAGAATCGTAGAGAACAACTTTCAAGCTTACAACCCAAGCTAAAATTAACTTAATAGCAGTTATTTTAATAACAAATAAGAGAAATAAACCTACAAGAAAAAGTCATAATTGTGTTATTAATTATGAAGTAACTATTAAAAAAATCTAAAGATTGTGATGCCAAAAGTTACTTTAAATCAAATAATGGCTTTCATCCATAGAAACTTTTGGCCTCATAATTACATGACGAATAACTTTCGGACTCATGTGCTAACATACATTAAAGTACAAGGTACATGAATAAATCTAAAATCGGAAACCCAAAATTTGGTCAAATCGAGGCAGTAAAATTCATGTGAATCAATATTCGGTGCTATATATTCAGGCACACCCCCAAGTGTAAATATTCAGATTTTTTCCATAATACGAAACATTTTGTATGAAGTTAGTACAAAATTAGACTGTGAATGGTAGAAGAATCTGTAGACGCATTCATAAAAATAGTTTTTTATTCAAAGTTAAAGTGATAATTTAAATTTTTTAAGTACTTGCTACTTAGACAAATATAAAATACGAGAGTTCGAAAGTTGCTATAAATGAGCTAATTATTTTGATATGTGTGTTTCCATATTAGAGTGGGTATAAAGTTGGGTTAGGTAGTTCTGCAATCAACCAATTATTTATTTTTATTTATACTATTTTGGTGATACCAGTTTCAGGGTTCATCCCCTTTCTCAGCCACCTCGTCAGTAAACTTATAACACTTTAAAAAAGTCAATATTTGGTTAGATTTTTAGACTTATTAGTGTTAACATTATCTGGAAATTGATGTGCCGTTTTTTGATCCTAAAATACTTGATTTTTGACCATTATTCTTGCTATACCACACGAAAATATTATAAATAAAAATAAATAATTGGCTGAATGTTGAACTATCTAACCTAAAATTATTTTCATCTTTTGTAGACTTTGGCCTCACAGAATCGTAGAGAACAACTTTCAAACTTACAACCCAAGCTAAAATTAACTTAATAGCAGTTATTTTAATAACAAATAAGAGAAATAAACCTAGAAGAAAAAGTCATAATTGTGTTGTTAATTATGAAGTAACTATTAAAAAAATCTAAAGATTGTGATGCCAAAAGTTACTTTAAATCAAATAATGGCTTTCATCCATAGAAACTTTTGGCCTCATAGTTACATGACGAATAACTTTCGGACTCATGTGCTAACATACATTAAAGTACAAGGTACATGAATAAATCTAAAATCGGAAACCCAAAATTTGGTCAAATCGAGGCAGTAAAATTCATGTGAACCAATATTCGGTGCTATATATTCAGGCACACCCCCAAGTGTAAAGATTCAGATTTTTTCCATAAAACGAAACATTTTCTATAAGGTTAAGACAAAATTACGACTGTGAATGGTAGAAGTATCTGTAGACGCATTCATAAAAATATTTTTTATTCAAAGTTAAAGTGATAATTAAAATTTTTTAAATACTTGCTACTTAGCCAAATATAAAGGACGACAGGTCCAAAGTTGCTATAAATGAGCTAATTATTTTGAAATGTTTGTTTCCATATTAGCGTGGGTATAAATTTGGGTTAGGTAGTTCTGCAATCAACCAATTATTTATTTTTATTTATACTATTTTGGTGATACCAGTTTCAGGGTTCATCCCCTTCCTCAGCCACCTCGTCAGTAAACCTATGACACTTTAAAAAAGTCAATATTTGGTTAAATTTTTAGACTTATTAGTGTTAATATTATCAGGAATTTGATCTGCCGTTTTTTGAGCCTAAAATACTTGATTGTTGACCATTATTCTTGCTATACCACACGAAAATAGTATAAATAAAAATAAATAATTGGCAGAGTGTTGAACTATCTAACCTAAAATTATTTTCATCTTTTGTAGACTTTGGCCTCACAGAATCGTAGAAAAGAACTTTCAAACTTACAACCCAAGCTAAAATTAACTTAATAGCAGTTATTTTAATAACAAATAAGAGAAATAAACCTACAAGAAAAAGTCATAATTGTGTTATTAATTATGAAGTAACTATTAAAAAAATCTAAAGATTGTGATGCCAAAAGTTACTTTAAATCAAATAATGGCTTTCATCCATAGAAACTTTTGGCCTCATAATTACATGACGAATAACTTTCGGACTCATGTGCTAACATACATTAAAGTACAAGGTACATGAATAAATCTAAAATCGGAAACCCAAAATTTGGTCAAATCGAGGCAGTAAAATTCATGTGAATCAATATTCGGTGCTATATATTCAGGCACACCCCCAAGTGTAAATATTCAGATTTTTTCCATAATACGAAACATTTTGTATGAAGTTAGTACAAAATTAGACTGTGAATGGTAGAAGAATCTGTAGACGCATTCATAAAAATAGTTTTTTATTCAAAGTTAAAGTGATAATTTAAATTTTTTAAGTACTTGCTACTTAGACAAATATAAAATACGAGAGTTCGAAAGTTGCTATAAATGAGCTAATTATTTTGATATGTGTGTTTCCATATTAGAGTGGGTATAAAGTTGGGTTAGGTAGTTCTGCAATCAACCAATTATTTATTTTTATTTATACTATTTTGGTGATACCAGTTTCAGGGTTCATCCCCTTTCTCAGCCACCTCGTCAGTAAACTTATAACACTTTAAAAAAGTCAATATTTGGTTAGATTTTTAGACTTATTAGTGTTAATATTATCTGGAAATTGATGTGCCGTTTTTTGATTGTTTTGCGCGAAATAAAAATCACCTTTTAGTTACACGGTTTATTTAATAACGCACAAATAATATAAAATGCCGGTCTCTCGGGTGGGCACGTCTTTACCCTCTCGATACTTCTCGACGACTCCCCGAGAGCATGAAATAATAAAATTAGGTAAACTACCCTAAAACGGGTGGGAGTAGGGTGGACAAATTGGCTACGCCCAAACCCCTGTTCAGGTAAACTGAACATAGTCCCCCCGTTGAAGTACTAACTTCAAGGATGACCTACTTATTAAGATAAATAATACATAATAATAAAGAAACAAAAATGCCTAATTAAATGAATACATGTCAACTAAGATCATATAACAGGAATTAAATTGAAATTAACAAGAGTCCAATAATAAAATGAGATATATATACACATCTATAGCCCAATTGCGCATTAAATTGGTAACGGGCTTAATTTCCGCACTGATCTTTGCACTATCCCGTTTCTGGTTCGCACTGACACAGTCCTTATTTTACCATCACGACCGGGATGTATGATTTCAACTCGACCGAGACACCAACACAACGGGGGCACGTTATCCTCGTGCACGATGACGATGTCGCCCACATCAAGTTCGGCAAGTGACGTAAGTGCAGTACCGATCAAAAAATGGCCAGGGGTAAGTGCGGATAGATCGTCGGGATTTGAGGATAATGGGAGTTATAGGTTGAGAGTTAAGACACGCCTCGATCAATGTCAAATAGGTATACATTCCTTCATATGTGAACAATGACTGCCCTATAACTCGTTATAATGATATTTAATGGTCTTAATACCTGCTTCCCAAATTCCACCAACGTGTGTTGAACGAGGTGGGATAAAATGCATCAGATTTAATAACACCGAAATGTATGACTCGTAATTCGCGATTGGCTCCCTTAACATTTAATGCGTTATCGTAGTAAATATTTGAAGGTTTCTCTCTTCGAGACATAAATTTTTTGAAGGCTCCAATAAAGGCTGACGAATTACAGTCGGTGACTAATTTTAGGTGAATTGCCTTGGTGGCAAAACAAACAAACAAACAAATATAAGACTTTTTTCCACGACCCCTCCCTTCTCGGATTAGAATTGGGCCGGCGTAATCGACCCCACAATTAAGAAATGGTCGTACTAGATTTACTCTACCTTCGAGTAAATTTCCCATTATTTCTTCGTAGGGAATCGGTTTCGAACGTCTGGAAAGTACACATTCGTGGAGAATTTTTCTAATTATGTCACGTCTGCCGATAGGCCAATATATTTCTCTAATAACTGCTAAAGTCGCTTGCGGACCAGCATGTAACTGACGCAAGTGTGTCTGCTGTACAATTAATTTTATAATATGGTACAAAAATCGTAAAGAAAAGGCTACTACCTTAATTAATTTTGAAAATGATGAGTACCTTAATAATAAATCTGATGGTGATTGACCTTTATTGTGTACTACTGCCTTTGAATAGACGGCCTGACGTCGTTCTTCAATTTCGAAAATAATATTTGTTAGTACCTTAAGATCATCAGAATGTGTGACATTTTCACGTAATAAAATTGGATATAAAAACGAGTGGATTTTTGGACCAACTAATAACTCGTCATTTAAGCTTTTATGATTAGATGATCTAAATGATGCGTTAAACACAATACGTAATTGTGTTGTGGTACTTTCTTTAAGAACACCGTGGTGTGGTAAATAATTACGTGGATTATCAATTTCGTTTTCAGGAACTTGTACCGCATGACCTTGTTGTAAATACTTTGTAATTACTGCCGAAAAGGATAACTTAAAATTCTCATCCTTTCGGAATTTACATTCTAAAGATTTAAAACGTTTTATGGCACCATCCCGAGATGTACCTAAGTTTGGGTTTTCCGCCTTGAACGGAAGTGGTACCGAATACCTTCCCATTTCTAAGCGTTTATGACCCTCCATAAATTTCTTTTCGCACAGGATTTCGTCGGCCGATTGAGGTTTTGCGGAAGTTTTAAATTTATTTAATTGCCAAAACTTTCCAACCATCTGTTCTAGGACGGGTTGGACATAATAAGAAGAACCCTGTTTTACAACCCCCGGATTATCTCCATGAGCATTAACCACTACCCAACCGAATTTAGTTTCCTGTAGAATAAAATCCTTATTCAAACATCTCCGATTAGGCTGTAAAATTTCGAAGAAGGCTTGAGCACCTAACAATAAATCTATCGTCCCTTTGACATGAAATGCAGGATCTGGTGATTTGTTGTGGTGCGGAAATTCTAAATTAGCGATTGAAAATGACCTGGATGGTAAAAATTCCGAGATTTGTGGCAAAATAACACATGAAAGGTTTAAATCATAATGTCGGTAATTAGAATTAATTTTAATACTTGCTAATTGTGAGGCACTAGTATTACAACGGTTGACACCAGCGATTGACAAAACGTTCGGTTGTGATTTAAGATTTAATAATTTTCGCTCTGAAATAAAATTTAATTCGGAGCCACTATCTAACAGTGGCCGCACTTGAGGTTTATTTCCAAATTTGCCATAAATTTGTACTTGGGCTGTTGGAAGTACTTTACTAAAATAAACTTGTTGAGAATTTCCCTTAAGAACAACGGATTGATCTGATTCGACTTGATTATTGTCAGTACTAGTACTTGGTATTTCGTTCGGCTCGGGATTGTCTACATGCAACAACGTATTGTGATGTCCTTTACAAATTTTACAGACATACGATGATTTACATTCCGTAACTTTATGACTGTTCTGAAAACAATTAGAACATAGTTTTTTGGAGCTCACGATCTTTAACCTATCTGTTACCGTTAGGTTAATGAATTTTGCGCAACAAAATAAATTATGAGGGTCAGAACAATATGGGCACATTACTGATCTGTTTGAATTGGTAATTAAATTTGTTTTCTTGTTTTTATTTGTTGATTTTGCTGCTACTCTAAATGTTAATTCTGGCAGTTTTACATTAACAGCGCTATTTTGAACGATAGGAATATCATATTTTTTTACAGATTTGGCTGAATATTTGGCTTCCAATGCCTTTAATTCGCACATAACGATATAAAATTCCTTGTCAAAAGTGATACGCTGATCTGCCGTAGATGTTTGTTTTAAAATAATTTCCAGTTCCTCAATTTGACTTTGAATGTCGAAAAATTCGTCATAAATTGACCTGGTTATAGTCAAACATACTTGTACTATTGACAAACAAGCTGTACTTTCTTTAGATGACTTTAAATCGTTTATTACGTTTTGAGCCATAGATAATTTGCGTTTTAGCGTTCTCCGCTTAATATTTAAACCAGAAAGTTTTTCAGTAGTCATTGTTCACTAATGATTCAACGATAATCTACTTAACACTGATACGAAATAAAGGACTAATGAAAAAGGAATGAACTGCACTTACTGGTTGTCGTCAGATGTCACGATGCTCAAGATTGCCCTGGACGTGAAGCTGCCGAAGAAGTCGTCTACGGTCTGGCGATGTTGTTGTAGTCCTCTACAGTCTGGCGATGTGTCGTCGTCAGATGTCACGATGCTCAAGATTGCCTTGGACGTGAAGCTGTTGCAGAAGTTCTGGGGATGCTGTCGTCGTTGGATGCCACGATGCTCAAGAGTGTCTTGGACGTGAAGCTTTTATCGACGATACAGGCGAGAACAGTACCACTAATTCCGCGAGAAATCCGGCTCGAAGGACCAAAATGTTTTGCGCGAAATAAAAATCACCTTTTACTCGTAGTTACACGGTTTATTTAATAACGCACAAATAATATAAAATTACCGGTCTCTCGGGTCGGCACGTCTTTACCCTCTCGATACTTCTCGACGACTCCCCGAAAGCATGAAATAATAAAATTAGGTAAACTACCCTAAAACGGGTGGGAGTAGGGTGGACAAATTGGCTACGCCCAAACCCCTGTTCAGGTAAACTGAACATTGATCCTAAAATACTTGATTTTTGACCATTATTCTTGATATACCACACGAAAATAGTATAAATAAAAATAAATAATTGGCTGAATGTTGAACTATCTAACCTAAAATTATTTTCATCTTTTGTAGACTTTGGCCTCACAGAATCGTAGAGAACAACTTTGAAACTTACAACCCAAGCTAAAATTAACTTAATAGCAGTTATTTTAATAACAAATAAGAGAAATAAACCTACAAGAAAAAGTCATAATTGTGTTATTAATTATGAAGTAACTATTAAAAAAATCTAAAGATTGTGATGCCAAAAGTTACTTTAAATCAAATAATGGCTTTCATCCATAGAAACTTTTGGCCTCATAATTACATGACCAACGACTTTCGGACTCATGTGCTAACATACATTAAAGTATAAGGTACATGAATAAATCTAAAATCGGAAACCCAAAATTTGGTCAAATCGAGGCAGTAAAATTCATGTGAATCAATATTCGGTGCTATATATTCAGGCACACCCCAAGTGTAAATATTCAGATTTTTTCCATAATACGAAACATTTTGTATGAAGTTAAGACAAAATTAGACTGTGAATGGTAGAAGAATCTGTAGACGCATTCATAAAAATATTTTTTTATTCAAAGTTAAAGTGATAATTTAAATTTTTTAAGTACTTGCTACTTAGACAAATATAAAACACGAGAGTTCGAAAGTTGCTATAAATGAGCTAATTATTTTGATATGTGTGTTTCCATATTAGAGTGGGTATAAAGTTGGGTTAGGTAGTTCTGCAATCAACCAATTATTTATTTTTATTTATACTATTTTGGTGATACCAGTTTCAGGGTTCATCCCCTTTCTCAGCCACCTCGTCAGTAAACCTATGACACTTTAAAAAAGTCAATATTTGGTTAGATTTTTAGACTTATTAGTGTTAATATTATCTGGAAATTGATGTGCCGTTTTTTGATCCTAAAATACTTGATTTTTGACCATTATTCTTGCTATACCACACGAAAATAGTATAAATAAAAATAAATAATTGGCTGAATGTTGAACTATCTAACCTAAAATTATTTTCATCTTTTGTAGACTTTGGCCTCACAGAATCGTAGAGAACAACTTTCAAACTTACAACCCAAGCTAAAATTAACTTAATAGCAGTTATTTTAATAACAAATAAGAGAAATAAACCTACAAGAAAAAGTCATAATTGTGTTGTTAATTATGAAGTAACTATTAAAAAAATCTAAAGATTGTGATGCCAAAAGTTACTTTAAATCAAATAATGGCTTTCATCCATAGAAACTTTTGGCCTCATAGTTACATGACGAATAACTTTCGGACTCATGTGCTAACATACATTAAAGTACAAGGTACATGAATAAATCTAAAATCGGAAACCCAAAATTTGGTCAAATCGAGGCAGTAAAATTCATGTGAATCAATATTCGGTGCTATATATTCAGGCACACCCCCAAGTGTAAAGATTCAGATTTTTTCCATAAAACGAAACATTTTCTATAAGGTTAAGACAAAATTACGACTGTGAATGGTAGAAGTATCTGTAGACGCATTCATAAAAATATTTTTTATTCAAAGTTAAAGTGATAATTAAAATTTTTTAAATACTTGCTACTTAGCCAAATATAAAGGACGACAGGTCCAAAGTTGCTATAAATGAGCTAATTATTTTGAAATGTTTGTTTCCATATTAGCGTGGGTATAAATTTGGGTTAGGTAGTTCTGCAATCAACCAATTATTTATTTTTATTTATACTATTTTGGTGATACCAGTTTCAGGGTTCATCCCCTTCCTCAGCCACCTCGTCAGTAAACCTATGACACTTTAAAAAAGTCAATATTTGGTTAAATTTTTAGACTTATTAGTGTTAATATTATCAGGAATTTGATCTGCCGTTTTTTGAGCCTAAAATACTTGATTGTTGACCATTATTCTTGCTATACCACACGAAAATAGTATAAATAAAAATAAATAATTGGCAGAGTGTTGAACTATCTAACCTAAAATTATTTTCATCTTTTGTAGACTTTGGCCTCACAGAATCGTAGAAAAGAACTTTCAAACTTACAACCCAAGCTAAAATTAACTTAATAGCAGTTATTTTAATAACAAATAAGAGAAATAAACCTACAAGAAAAAGTCATAATTGTGTTATTAATTATGAAGTAACTATTAAAAAAATCTAAAGATTGTGATGCCAAAAGTTACTTTAAATCAAATAATGGCTTTCATCCATAGAAACTTTTGGCCTCATAATTACATGACGAATAACTTTCGGACTCATGTGCTAACATACATTAAAGTACAAGGTACATGAATAAATCTAAAATCGGAAACCCAAAATTTGGTCAAATCGAGGCAGTAAAATTCATGTGAATCAATATTCGGTGCTATATATTCAGGCACACCCCCAAGTGTAAATATTCAGATTTTTTCCATAATACGAAACATTTTGTATGAAGTTAGTACAAAATTAGACTGTGAATGGTAGAAGAATCTGTAGACGCATTCATAAAAATAGTTTTTTATTCAAAGTTAAAGTGATAATTTAAATTTTTTAAGTACTTGCTACTTAGACAAATATAAAATACGAGAGTTCGAAAGTTGCTATAAATGAGCTAATTATTTTGATATGTGTGTTTCCATATTAGAGTGGGTATAAAGTTGGGTTAGGTAGTTCTGCAATCAACCAATTATTTATTTTTATTTATACTATTTTGGTGATACCAGTTTCAGGGTTCATCCCCTTTCTCAGCCACCTCGTCAGTAAACTTATAACACTTTAAAAAAGTCAATATTTGGTTAGATTTTTAGACTTATTAGTGTTAATATTATCTGGAAATTGATGTGCCGTTTTTTGATCCTAAAATACTTGATTTTTGACCATTATTCTTGATATACCACACGAAAATAGTATAAATAAAAATAAATAATTGGCTGAATGTTGAACTATCTAACCTAAAATTATTTTCATCTTTTGTAGACTTTGGCCTCACAGAATCGTAGAGAACAACTTTGAAACTTACAACCCAAGCTAAAATTAACTTAATAGCAGTTATTTTAATAACAAATAAGAGAAATAAACCTACAAGAAAAAGTCATAATTGTGTTATTAATTATGAAGTAACTATTAAAAAAATCTAAAGATTGTGATGCCAAAAGTTACTTTAAATCAAATAATGGCTTTCATCCATAGAAACTTTTGGCCTCATAATTACATGACCAACGACTTTCGGACTCATGTGCTAACATACATTAAAGTATAAGGTACATGAATAAATCTAAAATCGGAAACCCAAAATTTGGTCAAATCGAGGCAGTAAAATTCATGTGAATCAATATTCGGTGCTATATATTCAGGCACACCCCAAGTGTAAATATTCAGATTTTTTCCATAATACGAAACATTTTGTATGAAGTTAAGACAAAATTAGACTGTGAATGGTAGAAGAATCTGTAGACGCATTCATAAAAATATTTTTTTATTCAAAGTTAAAGTGATAATTTAAATTTTTTAAGTACTTGCTACTTAGACAAATATAAAACACGAGAGTTCGAAAGTTGCTATAAATGAGCTAATTATTTTGATATGTGTGTTTCCATATTAGAGTGGGTATAAAGTTGGGTTAGGTAGTTCTGCAATCAACCAATTATTTATTTTTATTTATACTATTTTGGTGATACCAGTTTCAGGGTTCATCCCCTTTCTCAGCCACCTCGTCAGTAAACCTATGACACTTTAAAAAAGTCAATATTTGGTTAGATTTTTAGACTTATTAGTGTTAATATTATCTGGAAATTGATGTGCCGTTTTTTGATCCTAAAATACTTGATTTTTGACCATTATTCTTGCTATACCACACGAAAATAGTATAAATAAAAATAAATAATTGGCTGAATGTTGAACTATCTAACCTAAAATTATTTTCATCTTTTGTAGACTTTGGCCTCACAGAATCGTAGAAAAGAACTTTCAAACTTACAACCCAAGCTAAAATTAACTTAATAGCAGTTATTTTAATAACAAATAAGAGAAATAAACCTACAAGAAAAAGTCATAATTGTGTTATTAATTATGAAGTAACTATTAAAAAAATCTAAAGATTGTGATGCCAAAAGTTACTTTAAATCAAATAATGGCTTTCATCCATAGAAACTTTTGGCCTCATAATTACATGACGAATAACTTTCGGACTCATGTGCTAACATACATTAAAGTACAAGGTACATGAATAAATCTAAAATCGGAAACCCAAAATTTGGTCAAATCGAGGCAGTAAAATTCATGTGAATCAATATTCGGTGCTATATATTCAGGCACACCCCCAAGTGTAAATATTCAGATTTTTTCCATAATACGAAACATTTTGTATGAAGTTAGTACAAAATTAGACTGTGAATGGTAGAAGAATCTGTAGACGCATTCATAAAAATAGTTTTTTATTCAAAGTTAAAGTGATAATTTAAATTTTTTAAGTACTTGCTACTTAGACAAATATAAAATACGAGAGTTCGAAAGTTGCTATAAATGAGCTAATTATTTTGATATGTGTGTTTCCATATTAGAGTGGGTATAAAGTTGGGTTAGGTAGTTCTGCAATCAACCAATTATTTATTTTTATTTATACTATTTTGGTGATACCAGTTTCAGGGTTCATCCCCTTTCTCAGCCACCTCGTCAGTAAACTTATAACACTTTAAAAAAGTCAATATTTGGTTAGATTTTTAGACTTATTAGTGTTAATATTATCTGGAAATTGATGTGCCGTTTTTTGATCCTAAAATACTTGATTTTTGACCATTATTCTTGATATACCACACGAAAATAGTATAAATAAAAATAAATAATTGGCTGAATGTTGAACTATCTAACCTAAAATTATTTTCATCTTTTGTAGACTTTGGCCTCACAGAATCGTAGAGAACAACTTTGAAACTTACAACCCAAGCTAAAATTAACTTAATAGCAGTTATTTTAATAACAAATAAGAGAAATAAACCTACAAGAAAAAGTCATAATTGTGTTATTAATTATGAAGTAACTATTAAAAAAATCTAAAGATTGTGATGCCAAAAGTTACTTTAAATCAAATAATGGCTTTCATCCATAGAAACTTTTGGCCTCATAATTACATGACCAACGACTTTCGGACTCATGTGCTAACATACATTAAAGTATAAGGTACATGAATAAATCTAAAATCGGAAACCCAAAATTTGGTCAAATCGAGGCAGTAAAATTCATGTGAATCAATATTCGGTGCTATATATTCAGGCACACCCCAAGTGTAAATATTCAGATTTTTTCCATAATACGAAACATTTTGTATGAAGTTAAGACAAAATTAGACTGTGAATGGTAGAAGAATCTGTAGACGCATTCATAAAAATATTTTTTTATTCAAAGTTAAAGTGATAATTTAAATTTTTTAAGTACTTGCTACTTAGACAAATATAAAACACGAGAGTTCGAAAGTTGCTATAAATGAGCTAATTATTTGGATATGTGTGTTTCCATATTAGAGTGGGTATAAAGTTGGGTTAGGTAGTTCTGCAATCAACCAATTATTTATTTTTATTTATACTATTTTGGTGATACCAGTTTCAGGGTTCATCCCCTTTCTCAGCCACCTCGTCAGTAAACCTATGACACTTTAAAAAAGTCAATATTTGGTTAGATTTTTAGACTTATTAGTGTTAATATTATCTGGAAATTGATGTGCCGTTTTTTGATCCTAAAATACTTGATTTTTGACCATTATTCTTGCTATACCACACGAAAATAGTATAAATAAAAATAAATAATTGGCTGAATGTTGAACTATCTAACCTAAAATTATTTTCATCTTTTGTAGACTTTGGCCTCACAGAATCGTAGAGAACAACTTTCAAACTTACAACCCAAGCTAAAATTAACTTAATAGCAGTTATTTTAATAACAAATAAGAGAAATAAACCTACAAGAAAAAGTCATAATTGTGTTATTAATTATGAAGTAACTATTAAAAAAATCTAAAGATTGTGATGCCAAAAGTTACTTTAAATCAAATAATGGCTTTCATCCATAGAAACTTTTGGCCTCATAATTACATGACGAATAACTTTCGGACTCATGTGCTAACATACATTAAAGTACAAGGTACATGAATAAATCTAAAATCGGAAACCCAAAATTTGGTCAAATCGAGGCAGTAAAATTCATGTGAATCAATATTCGGTGCTATATATTCAGGCACACCCCCAAGTGTAAATATTCAGATTTTTTCCATAATACGAAACATTTTGTATGAAGTTAGTACAAAATTAGACTGTGAATGGTAGAAGAATCTGTAGACGCATTCATAAAAATAGTTTTTTATTCAAAGTTAAAGTGATAATTTAAATTTTTTAAGTACTTGCTACTTAGACAAATATAAAATACGAGAGTTCGAAAGTTGCTATAAATGAGCTAATTATTTTGATATGTGTGTTTCCATATTAGAGTGGGTATAAAGTTGGGTTAGGTAGTTCTGCAATCAACCAATTATTTATTTTTATTTATACTATTTTGGTGATACCAGTTTCAGGGTTCATCCCCTTTCTCAGCCACCTCGTCAGTAAACTTATAACACTTTAAAAAAGTCAATATTTGGTTAGATTTTTAGACTTATTAGTGTTAATATTATCTGGAAATTGATGTGCCGTTTTTTGATCCTAAAATACTTGATTTTTGACCATTATTCTTGCTATACCACACGAAAATATTATAAATAAAAATAAATAATTGGCTGAATGTTGAACTATCTAACCTAAAATTATTTTCATCTTTTGTAGACTTTGGCCTCACAGAATCGTAGAGAACAACTTTCAAACTTACAACCCAAGCTAAAATTAACTTAATAGCAGTTATTTTAATAACAAATAAGAGAAATAAACCTAGAAGAAAAAGTCATAATTGTGTTGTTAATTATGAAGTAACTATTAAAAAAAATCTAAAGATTGTGATGCCAAAAGTTACTTTAAATCAAATAATGGCTTTCATCCATAGAAACTTTTGGCCTCATAGTTACATGACGAATAACTTTCGGACTCATGTGCTAACATACATTAAAGTACAAGGTACATGAATAAATCTAAAATCGGAAACCCAAAATTTGGTCAAATCGAGGCAGTAAAATTCATGTGAATCAATATTCGGTGCTATATATTCAGGCACACCCCCAAGTGTAAAGATTCAGATTTTTTCCATAATACGAAACATTTTGTATGAAGTTAAAACAAAATTAGACTGTGAATGGTAGAAGTATCTGTAGACGCATTCATAAAAATATTTTTTATTCAAAGTTAAAGTGATAATTTGCATTTTTTAAATACTTGCTACTTAGCCAAATATAAAGGACGACAGGTCCAAAGTTGCTATTAATGAGCCAATTATTTTGATATGTTTGTTTCCATATTAACGTGGGTATAAAGTTGGGTTAGGTAGTTCTGCAATCAACCAATTATTTATTTTTATTTATACTATTTTGGTGATACCAGTTTCAGGGTTCATCCCCTTTCTCAGCCACCTCGTCAGTAGACTTATAACACATTAAAAATGTCAATATTTGGTTAGATTTTTAGACTTATTAGTGTTAATATTATCTGGAAATTGATGTGCCGTTTTTTGATCCTAAAATACTTGATTTTTGACCATTATTCTTGCTATACCACACGAAAATAGTATAAATAAAAATAAATAATTGGCTGAATGTTGAACTATCTAACCTAAAATTATTTTCATCTTTTGTAGACTTTGGCCTCACAGAATCGTAGAGAACAACTTTCAAACTTACAACCCAAGCTAAAATTAACTTAATCGCAGTTATTTTAATAACAAATAAGAGAAATAAACCTACAAGAAAAAGTCATAATTGTGTTATTAATTATGAAGTAACTATTAAAAAAATCTAAAGATTGTGATGCCAAAAGTTACTTCAAATCAAATAATGGCTTTCATCCATAGAAACTTTTGGCCTCATAATTACATGACGAATAACTTTCGGACTCATGTGCTAACATACATTAAAGTACAAGGTACATAAATAAATCTAAAATCGGAAACCCAAAATTTGGTCAAATCGAGGCAGTAAAATTCATGTGAATCAATATTCGGTGCTATATATTCAGGCACACCCCCAAGTGTAAAGATTCAGATTTTTTCCATAATACGAAACATTTTGTATGAAGTTAAAACAAAATTAGACTGTGAATGGTAGAAGTATCTGTAGACGCATTCATAAAAATATTTTTTATTCAAAGTTAAAGTGATAATTTACATTTTTTAAATACTTGCTACTTAGCCAAATATAAAGGACGACAGGTCCAAAGTTGCTATTAATGAGCCAATTATTTTGATATGTTTGTTTCCATATTTGCGTGGGTATAAAGTTGGGTTAGGTAGTTCTGCAATCAACCAATTATTTATTTTTATTTATACTATTTTGGTGATACCAGTTTCAGGGTTCATCCCCTTCCTCAGCCACCTCGTCAGTAAACCTATAACACTTTAAAAAAGTCAATATTTGGTTAAATTTTTAGACTTATTAGTGTTAATATTATCAGGAATTTGATCTGCCGTTTTTTGAGCCTAAAATACTTGATTGTTGACCATTATTCTTGCTATACCACACGAAAATAGTATAAATAAAAATAAATAATTGGCAGAGTGTTGAACTATCTAACCTAAAATTATTTTCATCTTTTGTAGACTTTGGCCTCACAGAATCGTAGAAAACAACTTTCAAACTTACAACCCAAGCTAAAATTAACTTAATTGCAGTTATTTTAATAACAAATAAGAAAAATAAACCTACAAGAAAAAGTCATAATTGTGTTATTAATTATGAAGTAACTATTAAAAAAATCTAAAGATTGTGATGCCAAAAGTTACTTTAAATCAAATAATGGCTTTCATCCATAGAAACTTTTGGCCTCATAATTACATGACGAATAACTTTCGGACTCATGTGCTAACATACATTAAAGTACAAGGTACATGAATAAATCTAAAATCGGAAACCCAAAATTTGGTCAAATCGAGGCAGTAAAATTCATGTGAATCAATATTCGGTGCTATATATTCAGGCACACCCCCAAGTGTAAAGATTCAGATTTTTTCCATAAAACCAAACATTTTGAATGAAGTTAAAACAAAATTACGACTGTGAATGGTAGAAGTATCTGTAGACGCATTCATAAAAATATTTTTTATTCAAAGTTAAAGAGATAATTTAAATTTTTTTAAATACTTGCTACTTAGCCAAATATAAAGGACGACAGGTCCAAAGTTGCTATAAATGAGCTAATTATTTTGACATGTTTGTTTCCATATTAGCGTGGGTATAAAGTTGGGTTAGGTAGTTCTGCAATCAACCAATTATTTATTTTTATTTATACTATTTTGGTGATACCAGTTTCAGGGTTCATCCCCTTCCTCAGCCACCTCGTCAGTAAACCTATAACACTTTAAAAAAGTCAATATTTGGTTAAATTTTTAGACTTATTAGTGTTAATATTATCTGGAAATTGATGTGCCGTTTTTTGATCCTAAAATACTTGATTTTTGACCATTATTCTTGCTATACCACAGGAAAATAGTATAAATAAAAATAAATAATTGGCTGAATGTTGAACTATCTAACCTAAAATTATTTTCATCTTTTGTAGACTTTGGCCTCACAGAATCGTAGAGAACAACTTTCAAACTTACAACCCAAGCTAAAATTAACTTAATCGCAGTTATTTTAATAACAAATAAGAGAAATAAACCTACAAGAAAAAGTCATAATTGTGTTATTAATTATGAAGTAACTATTAAAAAAATCTAAAGATTGTGATGCCAAAAGTTACTTTAAATCAAATAATGGCTTTCATCCATAGAAACTTTTGGCCTCATAATTACATGACGAATAACTTTCGGACTCATGTGCTAACATACATTAAAGTACAAGGTACATAAATAAATCTAAAATCGGAAACCCAAAATTTGGTCAAATCGAGGCAGTAAAATTCATGTGAATCAATATTCGGTGCTATATATTCAGGCACACCCCCAAGTGTAAAGATTCAGATTTTTTCCATAAAACCAAACATTTTGTATGAAGTTAAAACAAAATTACGACTGTGAATGGTAGAAGTATCTGTAGACGCATTCATAAAAATATTTTTTATTCAAAGTTAAAGAGATAATTTAAATTTTTTTAAATACTTGCTACTTAGCCAAATATAAAGGACGACAGGTCCAAAGTTGCTATAAATGAGCTAATTATTTTGACATGTTTGTTTCCATATTAGCGTGGGTATAAAGTTGGGTTAGGTAGTTCTGCAATCAACCAATTATTTATTTTTATTTATACTATTTTGGTGATACCAGTTTCAGGGTTCATCCCCTTCCTCAGCCACCTCGTCAGTAAACCTATAACACTTTAAAAAAGTCAATATTTGGTTAAATTTTTAGACTTATTAGTGTTAATATTATCTGGAAATTGATGTGCCGTTTTTTGATCCTAAAATACTTGATTTTTGACCATTATTCTTGCTATACCACACGAAAATAGTATAAATAAAAATAAATAATTGGCTGAATGTTGAACTATCTAACCTAAAATTATTTTCATCTTTTGTAGACTTTGGCCTCACAGAATCGTAGAGAACAACTTTCAAACTTACAACCCAAGCTAAAATTAACTTAATCGCAGTTATTTTAATAACAAATAAGAGAAATAAACCTACAAGAAAAAGTCATCATTGTGTTATTAATTATGAAGTAACTATTAAAAAAATCTAAAGATTGTGATGCCAAAAGTTACTTCAAATCAAATAATGGCTTTCATCCATAGAAACTTTTGGCCTCATAATTACATGACGAATAACTTTCGGACTCATGTGCTAACATACATTAAAGTACAAGGTACATAAATAAATCTAAAATCGGAAACCCAAAATTTGGTCAAATCGAGGCAGTAAAATTCATGTGAATCAATATTCGGTGCTATATATTCAGGCACACCCCCAAGTGTAAAGATTCAGATTTTTTCCATAATACGAAACATTTTGTATGAAGTTAAAACAAAATTAGACTGTGAATGGTAGAAGTATCTGTAGACGCATTCATAAAAATATTTTTTATTCAAAGTTAAAGTGATAATTTACATTTTTTAAATACTTGCTACTTAGCCAAATATAAAGGACGACAGGTCCAAAGTTGCTATTAATGAGCCAATTATTTTGATATGTTTGTTTCCATATTTGCGTGGGTATAAAGTTGGGTTAGGTAGTTCTGCAATCAACCAATTATTTATTTTTATTTATACTATTTTGGTGATACCAGTTTCAGGGTTCATCCCCTTCCTCAGCCACCTCGTCAGTAAACCTATAACACTTTAAAAAAGTCAATATTTGGTTAAATTTTTAGACTTATTAGTGTTAATATTATCAGGAATTTGATCTGCCGTTTTTTGAGCCTAAAATACTTGATTGTTGACCATTATTCTTGCTATACCACACGAAAATAGTATAAATAAAAATAAATAATTGGCAGAGTGTTGAACTATCTAACCTAAAATTATTTTCATCTTTTGTAGACTTTGGCCTCACAGAATCGTAGAAAACAACTTTCAAACTTACAACCCAAGCTAAAATTAACTTAATTGCAGTTATTTTAATAACAAATAAGAAAAATAAACCTACAAGAAAAAGTCATAATTGTGTTATTAATTATGAAGTAACTATTAAAAAAATCTAAAGATTGTGATGCCAAAAGTTACTTTAAATCAAATAATGGCTTTCATCCATAGAAACTTTTGGCCTCATAATTTCGGACTCATGTGCTAACATATCTTAAAGTACTAGGAACATGATTAAATCTAAAATCGGAAACCCAAAATTTGGTCAAATCGAGGCAGTAAAATTCATGTGAGGCAATATTCGGTGCTATATATTCAGGCACACCCCCAAGTGTAAAGATTCAGATTTTTTCCATAAGACGAAACATTTTCTATGAGGTTAAGACAAATATTGGTGGATTGAGAAATAAATCTAAGAAATAAATTCATAATGATGTTGTTAAGTGTAAAATACCTATGAAAAAAGATCTAAAGACTGTGATGCCAAAAGTTACTTTAAGTCAAATAATAGTTTTCATCCATAGCAACATTTAGCCTCATAATTGCATGTTAGGTAACTTTCGGACTCGTGCGCTTCGTATATGTGAAAACAGGTAATTAACCCATCATTCCGGGCACAATTTTGTTTTTGGAACGAAGTACTAGATTAATAAATTTAAAATTGGAAACCCGAAATTTCAACACAAGCCGGTGAAATTCATGAGGTGTATTATTTCACGATATGGATTCGTAAAATTTAAGGCACAATCTCAACATTCAAATTGTAATTGATAGACTCCGGCTTTATCTAGTTAAGTAATTTTATCTTTGTTGTTCAGTAACTGATTTCTGGTTGAATTAATTTTTATAAATGAAATATTAACATTTTTATTCACTCTATTTAGTATGTTTTTAATTTTGTAAGATAATGTTTCAATAAAATCCAGAAAATAATATCTACCTATGTCTTCCTTAGTATCATGGTCCGTTTTGAACAACGAGCAACATTGTTTTTTTTTTAATTTTGTATCTTATTTTGTCAATTAGATTGTGGATTAATTTTACTTTAAAGTCATTATTTATTGCAATTTGTTTTATGGACTGAAGTTCTTTATTATAGTTTTCATGGTTTAGATTAGAATTGAACAATATTTCAATTAAAGATGCAAAAGTTGATATTTTATGAATCCATAGGTGGTTGGAAGAATTGCAAATAATGTTGTCTGTGTATGTTTTATTGGCCCAATATCTTACAAAATTAAAAACATTCTTGGAGAAATATTAAACACGAGAGGCCAAAAGTTGCTATAAACGAAGTCATTCTTTTCATCTTTAGTACACTTTGACCCCATATGGATTCATACAAAACAACTTTCAGGCTCACAGTCCAAGGGGACATTAAATTAGTAACCCTTGTTTTAAGAATACCAAATCGTCTTTCAAATATCGGCGGATTGAGAAATTAATAAATCAAAGGGACAGATTTATAATTATGTTGTTTACTGTGGAGTATCTACGAAAAAAATCCAAAGACTGTGATTCCAAAAGTTAATTTAAATCAAATAATAGTTTTTATCCATAGCAACATTTGGGTTCATAATTACTGCTCCATTAAAATATTAAACTGGTTTTTCAAATTTCGCTTGTTTCTTGGATAAAATAATATAAAATACGAGAGGCCAAAAATTGCTACAAATGTAATTAATGATTATAAAAGAGTATAAGTAATTATTTTCATCTTTAGTACACTTTTGTCACACAAATTCATACAAAACAACTTTCAGGTTCACAACTCAAGCTAAAGTTAAATTAATTGTCGTTGTTTTAAGATTATCAAATTGTGATTCAAATACCGGAAGAAAGAAAAACAAATCTAAGAAACAATTTCATGGTGATACTATTAACTGTAAAGTACCCATGAAAAAAATCTAAAGAATGCGATATCAAAAGTTACTTTATATCAAATAATACATTTCATGCATAGTAACATTTGATCTTATAATTACATGTTTCGGAATAATGAGCTTCATATCTATCATTTCAAGTACAATTTTTGTTTTTGGAAATGAAATTCCAAGTGATTAGAAAATAAAACAGAAGCTCAAAAATGTATGGAAACGATGCATGACGTTCCAAGATATTAATTCCTAAAATTTAAAGCACACCCTTAAGCAAATATCCAGATTGGCTCCATAAGTAGAAAAATAATTTAAGAGATTAACAAAAACTTGTACTGCTAATTGTAGAAGTGCCTGTACACACAACCATAAAAGTAAATTTCTTACTCCAACTTAAACTGGTATTTTAAAATTGACATGTACGCCTTTCTTGGAGAAATATAAAAAGAGAGGTTAAAAGCTGCTAAAAAATAGTAATGTTTCTTTTTTCGAAATCGCGCAGTAATGTGCTTTTTCTATGTTCAAAAATCGGCACAGAAATTAAATGCGGTGTTGTCATATTAGTATTATCTACCTCCACAATTACATTTTACAAGGTTATAAATTGTTTTTCGGTTTAGCAGTAATTCTATACTCTTTGATAACCCTTTTTATTAGTTATTAGAAACACATCCGGTTTATTAATTTTATAAATATAATTTATTAACTAAATTTGCGCGTAATCTCGCAACGTCGCAACCTTGCATGGCAACAGCGGATTTCTTGAAGTGCAGCGACATTCTATGGCAGCGAACAATGTGTATCCACATAACCTGTAATAAGTTTTTGTTCGGTGCAGAAACAACCATGGAAAACATTATATGGAGAATATCTCATTTTGCATACGAGTATTTCGCTGAAAAAGAAAATTCTGTGAAATCAACATTTTGGGCTACATAGTCGTTGTTAAAGTCAACTCTGTTAATATAAAACAGAGTAGATATAATCTAAGTACACCAAGTTCTCAAGCAAAAAATATAGGTTATGTTTCCCAGAAATCAAATATATTTACAAGAGAAAACTTACGAAAATTTTTAACAGAGGCCCGTGATTAATGTACCTAATGTCAAAGGTAATCTCAAAGAAGGTCAATCACATTGTCTATAAAACATAATGTTTTAGGTATATTTTTTATTCGAAGTTGTAGGAGTATGCGGAAAGGAAGAATTTGAACAATTTTCTTGTATCTACATAACCTATAATAAGCTTTTATTATTATTACAGAACAGATTATTAGCTTACATGCCCATTTTAAATGAAAGTATGAAGCATACCTCTTATTTTTCGGCACTTTTAATATTTTTGCTTGCAGAAAGATCTGCAGCAATTGCAAAATAGAGATGGATAGCAATAATAACAAGCAGTTTACATGCATTCAACCGAACTTGCAAAAACTGGCAGATAATATATCAAATTTATTACCTAAAAACTCAGCCACAGTTTATGAAAAGCGGTATGAATTTTTTTTTTTTTGCGCAGAAACAACCATGCAAAATATATGGAGAACACCTCATTGCATACGAGTATTTCGCTGAAAAAGCAAATTCTGTGAAATCTTTAACACTTTGGGCTGCATAGTCGTAGTTAAAGTCAACTCTGTTAATAAAAAACAGCATAGATATATCTAAGTACACCAAGTTTTCAAGCAAAAAATATAGGTTACATTGCCAAGAAATCAAATATATTTACAAGAGAAGACTTACCAAAATTTTTAACAGAAGCCCGTGATTAAATGTACACGATGTTAAAGGTGATCTCAAACAAGGTCAATCACATTGTCTATAAATCATTATGTTTTAGGTTTATTTTTTATTAGAAGTTGTAGGAGCATGTGGAATGGATAAATTGAAAAATAATGACGGCATTCAAGACAAAAACGATACGCTAATAATTAAAATTCCAACGTCTAAAACTGGCAAAGCACGAGAATTTACAAATATGTGTAAAAATATTTATCCAATTGAAATATAGTAAAAATACCTAATTTTAAGACCGCACCATACACCAGACAAATCATTATTTATACATTACATTTGGATAGTGAATGCAGCAGCTGCTGCATTGTACAAATATACCTGCAAACACACTGTAACAAATTATGCAGACACCTCTTTTGACTAAAAGATATATATTTAACTTTATCCATACGTTGTCAACTTTGTTAATAATTGCAATCTCTAACTTCATAAGAAATATGAATAATCTACTTTGGTGTTTTATAGTAGTATTAAATGTTCATAGAATATAATTGCACTTACTACGAAGTAAGCTTTCCTAGTTTTAAGTTGTTTTCTTTTCTCTTTGATTATCTTAATTTCTTCAGCCTCTATGTGGCTGTTTTAATTCCAAAAAATTGTTTCTGAATAAACTGATTCCTACCACTTTTTCTTTCTTTTACTCGAAAACAGTTTAAACTATAACTCCAAATATTTACCTACTTTACAACGTGTCAAGCATTCGGTTGTTGTAAATGATGCAACCATAAATACAAATTTGAACACTGATATGACAGGTTTGAGGCTAGGATGTGGTTTTCATATACTCCCATTACTTGTTGCCTAAATCTGGCGCGAGGCCAAAAGTTATTATTGACGTATATATATATATATATATATCTAGGCGGCAATTTGGCATCGAAAACATGCATATTGTAGGCAATTCGGTAACTTCGTGGTTACTTTCGCACCTGTGCCAAATTGCCACTTTCATCAAAGCGGAATTTTGGCATAAATAAACGTGAAATTTGACATCGTTGCACACGTTTTCTTATTTCATATGAGAACCTGGCTTGCTTGTCGATAATCTGCAATGTGCTGCCTCCATGCGAAACATGTTACTCATTAAAAGGAACTTTCGCACATTCACATGGCAGGCATTGCATTTGCATGTTTTAAAAGTTGTGGTTAGTCAAACTATTATTTTTGCCATAATATTACTCGATCGAGCCATAATCACGTATAAATACTTATTTACAATAATCAAATTTAAGTGAGTTTTCGGAGTTGAGAGTAAAGACTGAAACAATATCAAAAATGATATTGTTTGGTATCCAGTCCAGTACAAGTTTTTCAGACACGATATTGTTGAACAACTGTATTGATGTTCACTTGTTTAAAATTAAACTTTCTAATTAGTGGAGAAAATTTTGTATCCATCAACTTCAGCAGAAAATTCACCAGAGGAGTGCCAATCAACCACTGAGACTATGAATACTCTCAACAACTGAAATTGTGTGAAGACTTTAGAACTCTTGAGTGAAAAATGGGCAGTGAAGACGTTTCAATTTTTCACTAGTTTTTGATTTTAAAAAATTCCTTGTCCTTTAAATTCTGTCGACTATTCGCCAGAGGAGTATTGGTCAGCTGCTGGAGTAAATGGTGATTTTATCAAAAACTGTGAACTAGAAATAAAATTTTTTGAGATGTCTTCAACCTTCTCTGTGAGGCAGTGAAACTATACAGTGTTCGTTAAGTTTTCTCAATTGGTGGAGTGACAAATAAAAGTGTGAAAATTATTTGCAAAAATTGGTTGAAAAAACATCTTCAAATTTGTGTTAATATAGAAATTTTGTTGAGAACTACACAAACACATTTTCTGTCCTTTTTTCTATGTAAACTGTTCACATTTTAAATGTGTTGTTGAAAATGTTTCTTACTATTCAGGAAATTTGGCACCCTCGTTATTAATACAGTTTTTTTAGTAAAAATATTAATTTATAACACATTTGTTAAAGTTCTTTTTATAATTATGTTGGCCACTTCGAAAAAAAATTAGATGAATTTGCAGCAGTTGAAAAAGATGAAGTTCTCCTGTGTGCCAAACTTCCTTACTGTTAAGAGATGTCCTCGTAAATGCGCAAGTTTGGCAACCGTCCGAAAACTTAGTGTATTTTCAAAAAAATTGGTCTAAAGAGTTTAGACAGTACTTCCCTCGCTCTCAGAACCGTGTCTCTATGTCAATCATAGTTTCTTCTCATTAGAGTTCTGTGACGGGACATTTTAATGAAATTGCTTTCAGTCTGAAAGTCACGGCTCGTTCTTTATTTGATCAAAAATAAATTGACTGATTCATTAATTTTTTTGACCCACCCTGTAAAAGCAAATCTAAAAAATATGAATGCAAGGATAAATTACATGTATAGTCTGATCATATTTTGCACACTTTCAAAAGGATTTATTCGGCAAAATTTTGAGATGACGTAATCAATTTTTTGGGGTTGATAAACAAATACATTTTGATTAAAAAGTTACCATGCTTACAATAACTTTAAACCGTCTACAAGATTTAAAAGTATTCAGTTTTGTAATTCTTGATTTAATTAATAAAATAAATTAACTCGGTCATTAATTTTTTAAGGCACCCCGTATAAGCAAATCTAAAAAATATGAACGCAGTGATAAATCACAAGTACTGACTCATCATACTTTGCACATTTAAGATAGGATTTATTCAACAAAATTTTGAGGTGACATCGTCAATTTTGTAGGGGGGATGAGCAAATACATTTTGATAAAAAATTTACCATGCTTATGATAACTTTAAAACATCTCCAAGATTTCAAAGCATTCGGTTCTGTAATTTCTGATTAAATCAATAAAATAAATTCAGCCATTCATTAATTTTTTTGAGTCACCCTGTATATGCAAATCCAAAAAATATGAACGGAATGATAAATCACAAGTACAGACTCATCATATTTTGTACATTTTAGATAGGATTTATTTGGCAAAATTTTGAGCTGACGTCATCAATTTTTTGGAGGGGATAAGTAAATATATTTTGATTAAAAATTTATCATGCTTATCATAACTGTAAACCATCTGCAAGATTTCAAAGCATTCGGTTCTATAATTCCTGATTAAATCAATAAAATAAATACACGCATTCATTAATTTTTTTGAGTCACCCTGTATATATAAATCCAAAAAATATGAATGGAATGATAAATCACAAGTACAGACTCATCATATTTTGTACATTCTAGATAGGATTTATTTGGCAAAATTTTGAGCTGGCGTCATCAATTTTTTGGAGGGGATAAGTAAATATATTTTGATTAAACATTTATCATGCTTATCATAACTGTAAACCATCTGCAAGATTTCAAAGCATTCGCTTCTATAATTTCTGATTCAATCAATAAAATAAATACACGCATTCATTAATTTTTTTGAGTCACCCTGTATATATAAATCCAAAAAATATGAATGGAATGATAAATCACAAGTACAGACTCATCATATTTTGTACATTTTAGATAGGATTTATTTAGCAAAATTTTGAGCTGACGTCATCAATTTTTTGGAGGGGATAAGTAAATATATTTTGATAAAAAATTTATCATGCTTATCATAACTGTAAACCATCTGCAAGATTTCAAAGCATTCGGTTCTATAATTCCTGATTAAATCAATAACATAAATACACGCATTCATTAATTTTTTTGAGTCACCCTGTATATATAAATCCAAAAAATATGAAAGGAATGATAAATCACAAGTACAGACTCATCATATTTTGGACATTTTAGATAGGATTTATTTAGCAAAATTTTGAGCTAACGTCATCAATTTTTTGGAGGGGATAAGTAAATATATTTTGTTCAAAAATTTATCATGCTTATCGTAACTGTAAACCATCTGCAAGATTTCAGAGTAGTCGGTTTTGCAGATTCCAAATTAAACTGCAAAATGTTGTTTCAACATTTTGATTTTTTTTTCAAAAATCTGGACGTTTCGGGTAAAAACTCAATTCGAAGTCATAAACTACATGTTTAGGACTATGTTATTTCATACAATTTAAAATGTATTTACTATGTACAATTTTGACGTGACGTCATCACATTATTGGTGGGGATGATTAGACAAATTTTGGTTAGCGTTTTACCATCTACATGATATTCTTGATATAAATCCAAAATTTCACAACAATCGGTCCAGTACTTTCGGAGATTATCTGTCTAATAAAAAGTGGAGACGGCAGACAGACGGACAGACAGACGGACAGACGGACAGACAGACGGACAGACGGACAGACAGACGGACAGACAGACGGAAACGGGAGACCTACTTCTTTGTCCTCTAGGGATCATGACAGGTCGAGAAAACGTAAAAGTAGAGAGTCGACCAACGGACTCGATTACAATACTTCCTTTGCTTACGCTCGGGAAGTAAAAAGAAAAAGAATGTATAGATTAGAGTCACTGATGAATAGATTATGCTTTTAGACATTTTTTCTTGTAATTTGTAATAAAGATGATACATAGACTTTACATGGATATTTTTTTATCCTTATCTCAAATACTTATTGTGTGAAATTGTTTTTTTTATTTATTGTAAATATGCTCAATAATTTATGTTCAGAAGGTTTTATCAATTAGTGCAAGTTTAATGCAACTAAAAAATTTATGGGTGCCATACTTCTTGAATGATAAAAAAAAATCTTATAAATACGCAACACTGGCAACTCCTAATAATAATAATACAAGAATAAAAATGAATAAGGTGGATGATTACTTTTTTACTTCGCTTGTATAAGTTAAGGAAGTATTGCAATCGAGTACAACGAGCGACTGCCTACTTCTTTGTTTTCTGGAGGTTTCATAAATCCTAGAGTACGAAAACACTGGTCGTCCATTTCCGTCTGTCTGTCTGTCTATCTGCCGTTTGGCCGTTTTTTTTTATTAGACAGATAATCTTCGAAACTGCGGTCCCGGTTGCTGTCAAATTTTTAATGTGTATAATGAATATTGTGTAGATGGTAAAACGCTAACCATAATTTGGCTAATCATCCCCATCAATAATATGATGACGTCATCTCCAAAATTTACATTAGTAATTATTATTTAAATTTTATAAAATAGGATACTCCTGCACAATTGGTTTATGTGGTTTATGAATCCGTGTTGAGCTTTTACCATGGACATCCAGATTTTTGAAAAATAATAAAGCAAAGTTTTGTAACAACCTTTTATAATTTAATTTTGAAACTACAAAACCGAATGTTATGAAATCTTAAAAGGTATCCGTGTTGAGTTTTTACCCTAGACATCCAAATTTTTGGGAAATATGTAGTTCAAAATTGTATTTTACAATTTTAATTTGAAACTGCAAAACGCAGGGCTCTGAAATCTTGCAAATGTTTGAAGGTTGCACCAGGCATGACAAATCGTTAATCAAAATTTGTCCGTCATTTTACAATTTTGATGAAATCTTCTAATTTGTAACTGTTTTCGGGAAAAGAAACTGATTAATCACTTCTCTCCTCTGTGTTGTGGAGACACGAAGTAAAAACATAAACAGTTGATGTTAAGCATGTATTGAGAAATTGAGAATTTCAATCATTTTTTACAGTTGGTTATCTGCTTATTTAAATATATTTCATATTGTCCACACTTGTGTACCCTCTTGAATTACGGCTTCGCGGCGTAGGGGCCACAGGGGACTTATTTACGCCAAAGATGTTTACTTTACAGAGGTTAACACAAAATGAAAATCGCAATATTAAATTTTATATTTTTTTAAAGAAGCAGGATTTCTCGCACTGTCCTTCAAGAGAGAGGAAAATTCTGTCGAAATAATTTTCGACCATTTTTTTAAATAAATTAAACTGTTTTAAATAGCTTTCAGATGTTATTTTTAATTATTTCTAATAAAGTTGATTATATGGTGTGTACATTTGTTTTTTTTTTTTAGAATTTATTCTAAATACATGCAGTAATTTATTTTTATAATATTGCGTCAATAGCAGAAGTTTCATGTACTCGAAAATCTGATGTGTGCCAAACTTCCTTGTTGTTGAGAAAAAAAAATTGTAAACACGGTATTCTGAAAACTCCCTAAAATATAAAAAATACTTTCTTTTTTCAAAAAAAAACAAAATTAATAGAATGATGTGGATAATTACTAAATAGTATATTGTTTTATTAGGAGCTAAAATGAGACTTTTCGTGGCGAATCTGTAGGTTTGACGGCCGAGCGCGCGAGGCCGGCAATTACAGATGAGCCACGAAAAGTCATTTTTCTCCGAATAAAACATGCTATTTTTTCTTCAAACGTCTGCAATTCAATTAGAGAAGTAATTTAAAAAAATGGAATTACATATCAGTTCTTTAAAACGAATGAATTAAGTTAACTGTTACTATGGTTTTTCAGTGTGCTTTGGAATGATTTGTATGCTGTTGCTATGGTTTTACTTTTGCTGCCGCCTGTAGCGGCAGCAAAAATTTTTATCTGTCGGTGGTGAGGAGCGGCTGAAATGTCATACTTTAAGTTCATTTGTTGAGGTACATAAAGTCATGTTTTTTTGACGTTTGAAGAAAAACAATATTTTTCGATGTTTAATGAAGTAAACTGATATATATAAATACACTTTGTAAATTGATCAAAGTATATTTCGACAGGATTTCCTTCAGCCCTAAAGTACAGTCGAACAAATCCAGCTTCGAAAAATTATCAAATTTAACTTCGAATTTTTTTTGATGACGTCATCAACATCTTAGCAAAGACATGTATATCATCAATTTTAGTAAATGCAGTGTATTACTATTAACAACTAATAAAACATGTCCCATCCATTAATTTTTTTAATAACTTTGTATAAGAAATTCAAAAAAACATGAATGCGTCGATAAACCACAAGTACCTACTTTTAGTAGTAGTGTGCACATTTTATATATATATCAACTTTTTACAAGATATTCGGCTTTTCAGTTTCAAGATTAAATACTTTGTTGCTATACAATTTTGATTTCTTTCCAAAAATGTGGATGTCGAAGGTGAAAACTCAACACGGATTCATACAGCACAAGTGCAGACGTATCTTATTTTATAAAATTAAAAACAAATTTACCATTGTAAATTTTGGAGATGACGTCACCCCATTTGTGGTGGGGCTTATTAACGAAATTTTGGTTAGCGTTTTATCATCTACATGATTGTCCTAATCCTAATATATATGTACAAAATTTGTCAACAATCGGTCCGGTAGTTTCAGAGATTATGTGTCTAAGATTAAAAATCGACACAGACAGACAGGCGGACAGACAGATAGACGAACAGACAGACGGAAACGGAAGACCACTTTTTTCGTACTTTAGGGGCCATAAAACGTCGAAAAAACACGAAAGTCGCAAGTCGCCCGATGGACTTGACCACTATACTTCCTCAGCTTACGCTTATGTAAAAATCAAATTTGTTTAACGACATGTTACAGTTTAATTTTGAAGTTTCAAAACCGAATGATATGAAACTCTGCAAAGGTTTTAAGGTTATCGGAAACACGTAGGTAAATCGTTAATAAAAATTTATGGGTTTACGATCCCCCTAAAAACTGATGACATCATTTTACAACTTTGCTGAATAAATGTTATTTAAATTCATCTTGTGTTATTGTGATCTTAAACATGCAAATTTTTGAAAAAAATCAAGACTGCGTAACAACATTTTGCAATTTAACTTTGAAATTGCAAAAAACTCATTTCAAAACATAGGCGTAGCACGCTTCTTTACATTTACTGTAACACCACATAATACATATGTTTATTTCAACTTACAAGGCTTCTCGTAAAAAAACTAAAATTTGCAGAATCAAATTTTACAATCTTTCAAAGAAGCTGGATATGTTGTACTTTAGGAGCCAGGAAAGTTCTGTCGAAATATCAAGTGATCAAGTGACCCCAAAATAATTAATCAGTGAAGTGTCATGTTTTATTCACATCCCATTTCCTTGAAAATCTGAGGGTAACAGTACTGTTACTAAAATAGTGTTATACTGCACCTATTCAAACTGACATACGTGTCTTTGCTAAAATGTTGCTGACGTCATCAAAAAAATTTTATATAGAAAAACTCATAAGAGACATATACACACTATTCTTCTTTACCTATACCTTAACAATCCACGCATGCTTATATTAATTTTAGCCCATAGGAGTGATGATAACAAAGTTCTCGAAGTCAAATTTGATCATTTTTGGAAGCTGTACTTGTTCGACTGTACTTAGTGACGACCAATTTTTTTAAGTAATTTTCAATGAAGTTGATAAAAACAGGCTCTACCCTTATAGTTTTGTAAACTTATCTTAATTGTATAAGTATACTAAATAGTACAATAATTTATATTTGCAACATTTCGTCGATTAGCAGAAGTTTTATTCACTTGACAAATCTAATGGTGCCAAACATCCTTATTGATGAGAAAAAATTCTGTAAATCTGGAAATCTAAAAACTCTAAAAATATGAAAAACATAATTTCATCTAAAAAACTGTCAGAATGAATGGAATGAAGCGGGTGATTATTTTCACCAGTAATTTTACAAAAAACAGAATGTATCTATTTTAGTATACTAAACTCATTGTCAACTAGTATGGGGATTATTGTAATTTAATATGTACTACATGTAAATACCGAGAACAGTTTCAAAACATCACCATTTAGAAAAAACTTTTACTACTATTTAAATTTACAAAAATATTGCGACAGCTAAATTTCCCAATTATATTATATGTTCTCATAAAAACGGAAGTTAAACAACACAAAAAAATGAATAGTTACCATATTGATATATAACTTGTTTTCAAAAATTATCAATTTTTATGAAAATAGTCGAAAACATAAAAATAGCCCAACTGATTCTCTGAAACCACTCTTTGTTCCCGTGCGGATGTTTTGGCTCCCGTGCGCGCTGCACGTGTTATTGTTATTGTTATTTAGAATCGGTTGATCTACTGAAACTATCATTTTTACAAAGCGCGTCAAAGGTGATGTGTGCAGTGCATTCGCTGGGCTTCAGGGCGTCGCAGAAGCAGAACAGAACTTATGGAAAACAGATCAGCAGTTTGTCAGTTACCGTTGTTGCTTGTTAACAATTTTGGTGTATAGAAGGATAACGGAGGATATTTGACAAAAAAGAGTGAATAAATAAACGTCAGTTGTCGTAGATTTTTTTTATTACAACTGTAATTGTAACAAATGAAAATTCCAAAATTTTTGAGAAAAAAATCTTATGTTTTAGGCAGTTGCCAGAATTCTGTATTTATAGATTTTTTTCTCATCCATGAGGAAGTTTGGCAGCCACTAGAATTTATTATTGACGCGCATGAGACTTCTGCTAATTGACGACATGTTATAAAAACATTATTTTAAGTTTTGAGAATAAATAATAAAGAAATAATATTTTTAGATACCACTTGAGATGAATTTACAAAAATATACGACGAAAGTCTGTTTATATCAGCTTTAATAGAAGTTATAAAAAAAAGCCTAAAAGCATTATCTATGCAGTAGTTACCCCAGTGTACACATTCTCTCATTTTTTTTAAATACATACATCACGTTTTGAGGTGTTGCCGAACTTCCGTATTTATGGGAATCTCTCCTAACAGCGAAGAAGTTTGGCACACCCAAGATTTTCGATTTTTTCAAATACTGAAAATTTTTTCGTGACAAATGATTTTTATAAACACAAATTATTGTGGTCTATTAGAGTGAGAAATATAAAACACTAAAAATTAAATTTTAAATTTCATTTAGAACTCCTTTTACAGTGAGAGGTGGGTATACCAATAAAATCAATTTTCTTAGAACAGAAACATTAGTCCCGAAATATAGTACATTGATGATAAACTCATGTGGTGAATCTTTTTGACATTCTTGAATAACAATTATATATTTATGTATTCAGGAGTTAGCGAAATTCTGCGTTTACAAACAAGTATTTTACGAATGAGAAAGTTTGGCACTCACACCACATATAGACCAAAAATATTTCTAATATTTGACAAAATTCATAAACGCAAAATAAGTAATTAGAAGACATAATACTGAGCCAAAACAATTGTTTTGTACACATTATTTGAGATTCGCTTTAAACTAGTACACAAGCATACGAATAACGTCCACTTAGGAAAATATGTAAAATTTGATCTTTATTTATTCATTTTTTACTTCCCGAGCGTAAGCAAAGGAAGTATTGTAATCGAGTCCGTTGGCTGACTCTCTACTTTTACGTTTTCTCGACCTTTCATGACCCCTAGAGGACGAAAAAATAGGTCTCCCATTTCCGTCTGTCTGTCCGTCTGTCCGTCTGCCGTCTCCGATTTTTATTAGACAAATAATCTCCGAAAGTACTGGACCGATGTTGTGAAATTTTGTATTTATATTAGGAATATCATGTAGATGGTAAAAGGCTAACCAAAATTTGTCTAATCATCCCCACCAATAATGTGATGACGTCACTTCAAAACTGTACATAGTAAATAGGTTTTAAATTGTACAAAACAACATAGTCCTACACATGTAGTTTATGACTCCGACTTGAGTTTTTACCCGAAACGTCCAGATTTTTGAAAAAAAAAAAAAACAAAATTTTGAAACAACATTTTGCAATTTAATTTGGAATCTGCAAAACCGAATGCTCTGAAATCTTGCAGATGGTTTACAGTTATGATAAGCATGAAAAATTTTTAATCAAAATATATTTACTTATTCCCTCCAAAAAATTGTTGACGTCAGCTCTAAATTTTGTTGAATAAATCCTATCTAAAATGTAGAAAATATGATGAGTCTGTACTTGTGATTTATCATTCCAGTCATATTTTTTTGGATTTGCATATACAGGGTGACTCAAAAAAATTAATGAATGCGTGAATTTATTTTATTGATTTAATCAGGAATTACAGAACCGAATGCTTTGAAATCTTGGTCATGTTTTAAAGTTATCCTAAGCATGGTAAATTTTTGATCAATTGTTTATCAACCCCAAAAAATTGATTACGTCATGTCAAAATTTTGCCAAATAAATCCTTTCGAAAATATGCAAAATATGATCAGACTATACTTGTAATTTATGGTTGGATTCATATTTTTTAAATTCGCTTATACAGGGTGACTCAAAAAAATTTATGAATTAGTCAATTTATTTTTGATCAAATTAAGAACGAGCCGCGACTTTCAGACTGAAAGCGATTTTATTAAAATGGCCCGTCACAGAACTCTAATGAGAAGAAACTATGACAGACATAGAGACACGGTTCTAAGAGCGAGGGAAGTACTGTCTAAACTTTTTAGACCAATTTTTTGAATTTATGACCCTGATCGTAATCACACATCTTATGGAAATAAAACGTGTATTTATATTAGTTCACTCCAATAAAATTAGAAAGATATTGTTCTAGTAGTTATCCACATTATTCCATTCATTTAGTCTTTTTTTGAAAAAAAAAATGTTATTTATTATCTACAAGAGAAAAGTGATCATTCACTAGTGGACTATTTTTCACGAGTACATAAACATTCTTTATCATCGAGTGTAATATTTTATTTTATTTTCTACCAGATTTTAACTAAAACTTTAAAACTGTTCGAATGTGCTGTACGTAATATTTTTAATACGCTGCGTCGCGCATCGGCGAATGCAAACGTGTTGGCTAATACATGTGTTGTCTTGGTTTGACTTTGGTTTCAATTTGTAATCTTAACAAATAACAAAATAAATTGTAGATAAAAGACTCCTTTATCTACCGGTAAACAAGACTTGTTTATCTACTAAACATAAGGCCAAACGACCTACTTTTAATGGCTGGTACAAAATAAAAGATTTTTTTAAATTTATTAGGAGTTTCCAGAGTTCCGTATTTGCAAATTTTTTTCTCATCAATAAGGAAGTTTGGCACGCATAAGGTTTTCAAGCCCATGAGACTTCTGCTAATTGACGAAATGTTAAAAAAATAACTTAATGTAATTATTTAGAATAAATGCATAATAAAAAACCAAAAGAAATTTTACACACCATTTGAGGTTCCAAAAATATACTCGTAAAATTTATTTATATCAACTTTAATAGAAATTACATACTTATTGACAAAAACATCTAAAAGCTATTTATAACAGTATACTTCATTAAAATTAAAAAAAAAAGTCAAAGTTTAATCATACACAAATTCAAGATTTGTAAACCACAAATACAAGAGTATATCATTTCATACAATTCTGGTAATGTTGACTATGCAGCATAATGAGCAGACGTCATCAAATTGTTGGTGGGGATGGTTAACCAAATTTTGGTTCGCGTTTTACCATTTACATGATATTCGTAATATACAAACAAAATTTGACAACAATCGATCCAGTAGTTTAGGAGATTATCTGTCTAATCAAAATCGATACAGACGGACAGACAGAAACGGTAGACTATTTTTTTTGTACTCTGGGGGGTCATGAAACGTAAAGAAAACATGAAACTGGTAAGCCGCCCGATGGATTCCTTCACTTACGTTCGGAAAGTAAAAAAGCCTAGTAATCATCCACTTCATTCAATTTTAATTTTTCATTATTAGGGAGTTGCCAATGTTGCCTCTTTATAGAAATTTTTTTTACCAATCAAGAAATTTGGCACACACTAAATTATTCAGTTGCATTAAACTTCTACTAACTGACGAAATCTTGCAAACATGATGCTAAATGTATTTATAATAAATACAAAAAAAAAAACAATTTTACACAATATGTATTTGAGATGAGGTTACAAAAATATACGGCTCCAGACTATTTATATTAACTTTATTAGAAAAATAAAAAAAAGTCTTAAAGCACAACCTATACATCAGTGACTCTAATCATATTCCTTTTAATTTTTTGAAAATACATTATATTTTGATATTTTCAGAAGGTTCCCGAACTTGCGCATTTACGCGAACATCTCTTGACAGGAGGGAAGTTTGGCACACAGGAAGATTTCGCTTTTTTCTAATGCTGCGATTCCATCTAAATAAAATAATAATTTTGTTTCAAAGTAGACAAAAAATTAAAAAAAAAATACAAAATGTGTTATAAATAAATGTTTTTACTATAAAAACTACATAAATAACGAAGGTGCCAAATTTCCTGAATTGTAAGAAAAACATTTTTATAAATATGACTCAAAAAAATTAATGAATGCGTGAATTTATTTTATTGATTTAATCAGGAATTACAGAACCGAATGCTTTGAAATCTTGGAGATGTTTTAAAGTTATTATAAGCATGGCAAATTTTTTATCAAAATGTATTTGCTCATCCCCCCTAAAAAAATTGATGACGTCACCCCAAATTTGGTGAATACTTTTTATCTAAAATGTACAAAATATAATGAGTCTGTACTTGTGATTTATCATTCCGTTCATATTTTTTGGATTTGCATATACAGGGTGACTCAAAAAAATTAATGAATGCGTGAATTTATTTTATTGATTTAATCAGGAATTACAGAACCGAATGCTTTGAAATCTTGGACATGTTTTAAAGTTATCCTAAGCATGGTAAATTTTTGATCAATTGTTTATCAACCCCAAAAAATTGATTACGTCATGTCAAAATTTTGCCAAATAAATCCTTTCGAAAATATGCAAAATATGATCAGACTATACTTGTAATTTATGGTTGGATTCATATTTTTTAAATTCGCTTATACAGGGTGACTCAAAAAAATTTATGAATTAGTCAATTTATTTTTGATCAAATTAAGAACGAGCCGCGACTTTCAGACTGAAAGCGATTTTATTAAAATGGCCCGTCACAGAACTCTAATGAGAAGAAACTATGACAGACATAGAGACACGAGCGAGGGAAGTACTGTCTAAACTCTTTAGACCAATTTTTTGAATTTATGACCCTGATCGTAATCACACATCTTATGGAAATAAAACGTGTATTTATATTAGTTCACTCCAATAAAATTAGGAAGATATTGTTCTAGTAGTTATCCACATTATTCCATTCATTTAGTCTTTTTTTGAAAAAAAAATGTTATTTATTATCTACAAGAGAAAAATGATCATTCACTAGTGGACTATTTTTCACGAGTACATAAACATTCTTTATCATCGAGTGTAATATTTTATTTTATTTTCTACCAGATTTTAACTAAAACTTTAAAACTGTTCGAATGTGCTGTACGTAATATTTTTAATACGCTGCGTCGCGCATCGGCGAATGCAAACGTGTTGGCTAATACATGTGTTGTCTTGGTTTGACTTTGGTTTCAATTTGTAATCTTAACAAATAACAAAATAAATTGTAGATAAAAGACTCCTTTATCTACCGGTAAACAAGACTTGTTTATCTACTAAACATAAGGCCAAACGACCTACTTTTAATGGCTGGTACAAAATAAAAGATTTTTTTAAATTTATTAGGAGTTTCCAGAGTTCCGTATTTGCAAATTTTTTTCTCATCAATAAGGAAGTTTGGCACGCATAAGGTTTTCAAGCCCATGAGACTTCTGCTAATTGACGAAATGTTAAAAAAATAACTTAATGTAATTATTTAGAATAAATGCATAATAAAAAACCAAAAGAAATTTTACACACCATTTGAGGTTCCAAAAATATACTCGTAAAATTTATTTATATCAACTTTAATAGAAATTACATACTTATTGACAAAAACATCTAAAAGCTATTTATAACAGTATACTTCATTAAAATTTAAAAAAAAAGTCAAAGTTTAATCATACACAAATTCAAGATTTGTAAACCACAAATACAAGAGTATATCATTTCATACAATTCTGGTAATGTTGACTATGCAGCATAATGAGCAGACGTCATCAAATTGTTGGTGGGGATGGTTAACCAAATTTTGGTTCGCGTTTTACCATTTACATGATATTCGTAATATACAAACAAAATTTGACAACAATCGATCCAGTAGTTTAGGAGATTATCTGTCTAATCAAAATCGATACAGACGGACAGACAGAAACGGTAGACTTTTTTTTTTGTACTCTGGGGGGTCATGAAACGTAAAGAAAACATGAAACTGGTAAGCCGCCCGATGGATTCCTTCACTTACGTTCGGAAAGTAAAAAAGCCTAGTAATCATCCACTTCATTCAATTTTAATTTTTCATTATTAGGGAGTTGCCAATGTTGCCTCTTTATAGAAATTTTTTTTACCAATCAAGAAATTTGGCACACACTAAATTATTCAGTTGCATTAAACTTCTACTAACTGACGAAATCTTGCAAACATGATGCTAAATGTATTTATAATAAATACAAAAAAAAAAAACAATTTTACACAATATGTATTTGAGATGAGGTTACAAAAATATACGGCTCCAGACTATTTATATTAACTTTATTAGAAAAATAAAAAAAAGTCTTAAAGCACAACCTATACATCAGTGACTCTAATCATATTCTTTTTAATTTTTTGAAAATACATATTTTGATATTTTCAGAAGGTTCCCGAACTTGCGCATTTACGCGAACATCTCTTGACAGGAGGGAAGTTTGGCACACAGGAAGATTTCGCTTTTTTCTAATGCTGCGATTCCATTTAAATAAAATAATAATTTTGTTTCAAAGTAGACAAAAAATTAAAAAAAAAATACAAAATGTGTTATAAATAAATGTTTTTACTATAAAAACTACATAAATAACGAAGGTGCCAAATTTCCTGAATTGTAAGAAAAACATTTTTATAAATATGACTCAAAAAAATTAATGAATGCGTGAATTTATTTTATTGATTTAATCAGGAATTACAGAACCGAATGCTTTGAAATCTTGGAGATGTTTTAAAGTTATTATAAGCATGGCAAATTTTTTATCAAAATGTATTTGCTCATCCCCCCTAAAAAAATTGATGACGTCACCCCAAATTTGGTGAATACATTTTATCTAAAATGTACAAAATATAATGAGTCTGTACTTGTGATTTATCATTCCGTTCATATTTTTTGGATTTGCATATACAGGGTGACTCAAAAAAATTAATGAATGCGTGAATTTATTTTATTGATTTAATCAGGAATTACAGAACCGAATGCTTTGAAATCTTGGACATGTTTTAAAGTTATCCTAAGCATGGTAAATTTTTGATCAATTGTTTATCAACCCCAAAAAATTGATTACGTCATGTCAAAATTTTGCCAAATAAATCCTTTCGAAAATATGCAAAATATGATCAGACTATACTTGTAATTTATGGCTGGATTCATATTTTTTAAATTCGCTTATACAGGGTGACTCAAAAAAATTTATGAATTAGTCAATTTATTTTTGATCAAATTAAGAACGAGCCGCGACTTTCAGACTGAAAGCGATTTTATTAAAATGGCCCGTCACAGAACTCTAATGAGAAGAAACTATGACAGACATAGAGACACGGTTCTAAGAGCGAGGGAAGTACTGTCTAAACTCTTTAGACCAATTTTTTGAATTTATGACCCTGATCGTAATCACACATCTTATGGAAATAAAACGTGTATTTATATTAGTTCACTCCAATAAAATTAGGAAGATATTGTTCTAGTAGTTATCCACATTATTCCATTCATTTAGTCTTTTTTTGAAAAAAAAAAATGTTATTTATTATCTACAAGAGAAAAATGATCATTCACTAGTGGACTATTTTTCACGAGTACATAAACATTCTTTATCATCGAGTGTAATATTTTATTTTATTTTCTACCAGATTTTAACTAAAACTTTAAAACTGTTCGAATGTGCTGTACGTAATATTTTTAATACGCTGCGTCGCGCATCGGCGAATGCAAACGTGTTGGCTAATACATGTGTTGTCTTGGTTTGACTTTGGTTTCAATTTGTAATCTTAACAAATAACAAAATAAATTGTAGATAAAAGACTCCTTTATCTACCGGTAAACAAGACTTGTTTATCTACTAAACATAAGGCCAAACGACCTACTTTTAATGGCTGGTACAAAATAAAAGATTTTTTTAAATTTATTAGGAGTTTCCAGAGTTCCGTATTTGCAAATTTTTTTCTCATCAATAAGGAAGTTTGGCACGCATAAGGTTTTCAAGCCCATGAGACTTCTGCTAATTGACGAAATGTTAAAAAAATAACTTAATGTAATTATTTAGAATAAATGCATAATAAAAAACCAAAAGAAATTTTACACACCATTTGAGGTTCCAAAAATATACTCGTAAAATTTATTTATATCAACTTTAATAGAAATTACATACTTATTGACAAAAACATCTAAAAGCTATTTATAACAGTATACTTCATTAAAATTAAAAAAAAAAGTCAAAGTTTAATCATACACAAATTCAAGATTTGTAAACCACAAATACAAGAGTATATCATTTCATACAATTCTGGTAATGTTGACTATGCAGCATAATGAGCAGACGTCATCAAATTGTTGGTGGGGATGGTTAACCAAATTTTGGTTCGCGTTTTACCATTTACATGATATTCGTAATATACAAACAAAATTTGACAACAATCGATCCAGTAGTTTAGGAGATTATCTGTCTAATCAAAATCGATACAGACGGACAGACAGAAACGGTAGACTATTTTTTTTGTACTCTGGGGGGTCATGAAACGTAAAGAAAACATGAAACTGGTAAGCCGCCCGATGGATTCCTTCACTTACTTCATTCAATTTTAATTTTTCATTATTAGGGAGTTGCCAATGTTGCCTCTTTATAGAAATTTTTTTTACCAATCAAGAAATTTGGCACACACTAAATTATTCAGTTGCATTAAACTTCTACTAACTGACGAAATCTTGCAAACATGATGCTAAATGTATTTATAATAAATACAAAAAAAAAAAAACAATTTTACACAATATGTATTTGAGATGAGGTTACAAAAATATACGGCTCCAGACTATTTATATTAACTTTATTAGAAAAATAAAAAAAAGTCTTAAAGCACAACCTATACATCAGTGACTCTAATCATATTCCTTTTAATTTTTTGAAAATACATTATGTTTTGATATTTTCAGAAGGTTCCCGAACTTGCGCATTTACGCGAACATCTCTTGACAGGAGGGAAGTTTGGCACACAGGAAGATTTCGCTTTTTTCTAATGCTGCGATTCCATCTAAATAAAATAATAATTTTGTTTCAAAGTAGACAAAAAATTAAAAAAAAAATACAAAATGTGTTATAAATAAATGTTTTTACTATAAAAACTACATAAATAACGAAGGTGCCAAATTTCCTGAATTGTAAGAAAAACATTTTTATAAATATGGAAGTTTAACAACACATTTAATGAGTACAATTTACAAAAAATAATGAACAGAAAATGTGTTTGTTATAGATAGTTTCCAACCAAACTTCTACATTTACACAAATTTTAAACTGTTTTTTCATCTAATTTTTTCAAATAGTTTCCACACATTTATTTGTCAGTCCACCAACTGAGAAAACTTAACTAACATTGAAAAACTTCACTGTCTGTTTCTCACAGAGAGGGTTAAAAGCATCTCTCAACTTTTTATTTCTGGTTCAAAGTTTTTGATAAAATCAACTTTGGTTGAGATATTCCCCTGGTGAATTGTCGATTGAATCTGAAGGACAGGAAATTTGTTTTAACCGAAAATGCTGTCTTTACAGCCCATTTTTCTCTTCAAGGGTTTAGAAGTACTAACACAGTTTCAGATGTTGGCAGCACTCCCAGTATAACCTTAGCAAGTAAACATTAAAACATTTGTTTAACAACATCGCGTTTATAAAACTTGCACTGAACTGGTGAGAAAACCAAATCTTTCTTGATAATATCTCAATATCCACTGTCAATTTAGAAAACTCACTTATATTTATTATTGTAGATAAAAATCTATTTTTGCACTCATGACCTTTTTTGATAGCTTTCGCGCATTCACCAGAGTGCGGGAGGTCGAACTTCCCGCACACGTGCATTTAACTTCCCGTTGCCATGGTAACCTTAAAATACTCGGGTAGTGTCAACATTGTGACGTGTTGACGGCGCTGTCAATGGCGTTGTTTATAAATAACTCACAGTTAATCTCTTCAGTTTAAAGGTTTATTCGTCGCAAAAAATATTGTACACAACACGTTCGTGAGCCTGCTTCCCGCATTCACGCAAATGCGGCACTCCCTTCGGTCGTGCCTCAAACAAGCGTTCATGCGGGAAGCAGGCTATCCCGAACTAGTTGCGTAAATTACTATTTTGCACTCATGATCTTTTTTGATGGCTTTCGTGCATTCACCAGGGTGCGGGAGTTCGAACTTCCCGCACACGTGCATTTTAACTTCCCGTTGCCATGGTAACCTTAAAATACTCGCGTAGTGTCAACATTGTGATGTGTTGACGGCGCCATTGTTTATAAATAACTCTCAGTTAATTTCTTCAGTTTAAAGGTTTATTCGTTGCAAAAAATATTGTACACAACACGTTCGTGAGCCTGCTTCCCGCATTCACGCAAATGCGGCACTCCCTTCGGTCGTGCCGCAAACAAGCGTTCATGCGGGAAGCAGGCTATCCCGAACTAGTTGTGTAAATTACTATTATCGTGTTGTTATGATTTCGAGTAAGTTCCATTCCACACTGTTCCCACAAAAATAAAAATTTGACTGACCTCTACAAACTACAATGGCTGTAAACACTTGCAATGATGCATAGTTTTCTACAATTTAGTCAAAACAGTGTTTAACGAAGCTAGCAAAATTACGTGCTGCTATCACTGAGCAAGTGGCCAAACTGTCATTTCAGGTGTGATGTAGCTAAGATATAAACCAAGACGGCATGAATTGCGCTGTTGTCACATGAGCACCCTATGCGAAACTGCCTGCTAGATGAATATATATATATATATATATATATATGTTAATGATAACTTTCGACCTCAAATTCTCTCACGTATATATACTTTTGGGCTCAAATTGGAAGTTTCGGCCTCGCCGTAGCTTTTGAGGCCGAAGTGACTCACACATTCAACGTAACATTTGGACTCACGCACATCCAGTGACATCTTTTAACAGTAATTTTAACAATTTTGGTTTGAGAAAAGATTGTTAAGTATAAAAGTTGGTTGCATAGATGATTTACTTAACAAAGCTAATATTATGACTAGGTTTTATATAAATACGGGAAGTTGTTTGAAGGTAGTAATTTCCAGAAGAATGTTGGAAATTTATCTAAAATTAAAGAAAATATAAAGCAACTGAAAACAATTGGACAGTAGAAGAGCCAAAAATTCAGAAAGAAGTTAGAGAGTAAGAAAGAAAAAAAAAGATACACAACAGCTATAGAATGTAAGAAACGGAAAGTTGAGGACATGGAATGAAGACAGGGAAATTTGGATGAAAAATTTTACAAAGAGAGTTGGAATTAACTGAGCAAGGAAGCATAAAGAGAAGGGGTAATAATTATAAAAAAAAATAGAGAGGGAATGGAAAAGAAAAGCGGGGAGGACAAATGGGGTTTAAAATTGCTTGTTTGAAATATTGCATTATTAAGAAAAATAAACAGAATTTATTTAATGAGTACATAAAATTTTGATTTTGTGTGATTAACAGAAACATTGATACTAAAGAGTAAGGGGAATAAATTGAACAAGGAAAAAGGAAAAGTTGAGGGTGAAGCAAGTGGGGGATCCATAACAGGGGTGACAAAAGATATAAAACAAATCGAAGAGCGGGTAATAGAAGTGGAACGCATAGTGGAAAGAAAGATAAAAGAAAAAAAGAATTTGCATATTGTATTGCATTGCAATTAAAAAAAATTTGAAGAAAAAAATTTAAGAAAAAATTGAAGAGTCTAACGAAGAATTTCTTCTGATAGGAGATGGTTTTAACGCCAAAATAGGCAACAAAAGCAGGGAATATAGCGGAGAACGCACAGAAAAATCTAAAGATAAAATTTTAAATAAAGACAGAAAATTTCTATGGAAATTAATTGAAGAAAGAGTTTGGTAGTCTTGAATGGGGTGAAGGAGGGGGATGAAGATAAAGAATTTACCTGTATATGTAACCCAGTAGCTGATGAAGAAGCCGAAACATTTAAATTAGGAGAAAGAATTGATTCCGACCACATGCTATAAGAAGTAAAATTGAGGGATAGAAGTAAGGAAGTAGATAAAAAGGAGAAGGGAACTGAGCATTATAAAAGATGTTGGAAATTGAATTCAAAAGAAGTAAGCTAAAATAAAATAGAAGAATTAAAAACAACAACTGAAAAAGCAGCAATAAGAAAAGGATTTATAACGAAGAAATCAGAAAAGAGAAACAAATGGCGGGTTAATAGATGCAGAGATTTAAAAACATAAGAAAGAAAATGTTTACGAAGGTGTAAAAAGGGAAAGATAAAAAAGAAGAGTACTGTCCAGCAAGAAATAATAACAGGTCGGTGTGAAGAAAAAAAAGAAGAGATTCCGAAAGAAGAAATAAAATAAAAGCCATAAAATCAGAGCAAGAACCAAAATAAGGAAAAACAAAAACATGATCAGTGAAGAAATGCTAATAATACAATGGAAGTACCATTTCATGAAACTAATGAGTGGAAATGAGAGTATTGTAGCGCAAAAGAGTTAAACCGAGAATGCTGAGAGAGAAAGAATGGCCGAACATTACAGTGGAAAAAATATGGAAACAAGTTGGAGGGTCGAAAAGAGGGAAAAGACCAGGGAGGAATGGATTGGTAAATGATGTATGGACGTTTAGAACGGATGATTTGATTGAAAGACTGTGTGAAATAACGAATGAGATGTGGAAAAGTAAAGGTCTCCTCGAAAGTGGCGACAAGGACAAATACGTCCAATGGCGAGTATAAAGGAACCTAGGTACAATGGGGGTTATACTCGTCTAAAGATAATATCAGAAACAACGCCAAGGTACCTAGAGAGAGAAAGAACGAAGGAGAAAAAGTAATTGCTAGACAGAGGGGTGGACATGAAGAAAGAAACAATAACTTTTGCTTAAGCGAAAGCAGAAGAATATATAGGATGTGTGGAGAAGTGCAAGAGACTTTAGAATACATGCTACAAGACTAGGGCGAAATTAAAGAAAAAAGGAAAGTATAACAGAAATATTGAATGAAGATGGAAGAGAAGCTGGGTGGATGAAAGGAGTGGAAAAGAGCGGAGTAAGGCTGGAGCAAAGGGGATGCGATAAAGGAAGTAAATTGTAAAATCCTTGATTGTTGGCCATTATTATTGCTATACCACACCAAAATAGTATAAATAAAAATAAATAATTGGCAGAGTGGTGAACTATCTAGCCTAAAATTATTTTCATCTTTTGTACAATTCGGCCTCACAGAATCGTAGAAAACAACTTTCAAACTTACAACCCAAGCTAAAATTAACTTAATAGCAGTTATTTTAATAACAAATAAGAGAAATAAACCTACAAGAAAAAGTCATAATTGTGTTATTAATTATGAAGTAACTATTAAAAAAATCTAAAGATTGTGATGCCAAAAGTTACTTTAAATCAAATAATGGCTTTCATCCATAGAAACTTTTGGCCTCATAATTACATGACGAATGACTTTCGGACTCATGTGCTAACATACATTAAAGTATAAGGTACATGAATAAATCTAAAATCGGAAACCCAAAATTTGGTCAAATCGAGGCAGAAAAATTCATGTGAATCAATATTCGGTGCTATATATTCAGGCACACCCCCAAGTGTAAAGATTCAGATTATTTCCATAATACGAAACATTTTGTATGAAGTTAAAACAAAATTAGCCTGTGGATGGTAGAAGTATCTGTAGACGCATTCATAAAAATATTTTTTATTCAAAGTTAAAGTGATAATTTAAATTTTTTAAATACTTGCTACTTAGCCAAATATAAAGGAAGATAGGTCCAAAGTTGCTATAAATGAGCTAATTATTTTGATATGTTTGTTTCCATATTAGCGTGGGTATAAAATTGGGTTAGGTAGTTCTGCAATCAACCAATTATTTATTTTTATTTATACTATTTTGGTGATACCAGTTTCAGGGTTCATCCCCTTTCTCAGCCACCTCGTCAGTAAACCTATGACACTTTAAAAAAGTCAATATTTGGTTAGATTTTTAGACTTATTAGTGTTAATATTATCTGGAAATTGATGTGCCGTTTTTTGATCCTAAAATACTTGATTTTTGACCATTATTCTTGCTATACCACACGAAAATAGTATAAATAAAAATAAATAATTGGCTGAATGCTGAACTATCTAACCTAAAATTATTTTCATCTTTTGTAGACTTTGGCCTCACAGAATCGTAGAGAACAACTTTCAAACATACAACCCAAGCTAAAATTAACTTAATAGCAGTTATTTTAATAACAAATAAGAGAAATAAACCTACAAGAAAAAGTCATAATTGTGTTATTAATTATGAAGTAATTATTAAAAAAATCTAAAGATTGTGATGCCAAAAGTTACTTTAAATCAAATAATGGCTTTCATCCATTGAAACTTTTGGCCTCATAATTACATGACGAATAACTTTCGGACTCATGTGCTAACATACATTAAAGTACAAGGTACATGAATAAACCTAAAATCGGAAACCCAAAATTTGGTCAAATCGAGGCAGTAAAATTCATGTGAATCAATATTCGGTGCTATATATTCAGGGACACCCCCAAGTGTAAAGATTCAGATTTTTTCCATAATACGAAACATTTTGTATGGAGTTAAAACAAAATTAGACTGTGGATGGTAGAAGTATCTGTAGACGCATTCATAAAAATATTTTTTATTCAAAGTTAAAGTGATAATTTACATTTTTTAAATACTTGCTACTTAGCCAAATATAAAGGACGACAGGTCCAAAGTTGCTATTAATGAGCCAATTATTTTGATATGTTTGTTTCCATATTAGCGTGGGTATAAAATTGGGTTAGGTAGTTCTGCAATCAACCAATTATTTATTTTTATTTATACTATTTTGGTGATACCAGTTTCAGGGTTCATCCCCTTCCTCAGCCACCTCGTCAGTAAACCTATGACACTTTAAAAAAGTCAATATTTGGTTAAATTTTTAGACTTATTAGTGTTAATATTATCAGGAATTTGATCTGCCGTTTTTTGATCCTAAAATACTTGATTTTTGACCATTATTCTTGCTATACCACACGAAAATAGTATAAATAAAAATAAATCATTGGCTGAATGTTGAACTATCTAACCTAAAATTATTTTCATCTTTTGTAGACTTTGGCCTCACAGAATCGTAGAGAACAACTTTCAAACTTACAACCCATGCTAAAATTAACTTAATAGCAGTTATTTTAATAACAAATAAGAGAAATAAACCTACAAGAAAAAGTCATAATTGTGTTATTAATTATGAAGTAACTATTAAAAAAATCTAAAGATTGTGATGCCAAAAGTTACTTTAAATCAAATAATGGCTTTCATCCATAGAAACTTTTGGCCTCATAATTACATGACGAATAACTTTCGGACTCATGTGCTAACATACATTAAAGTACAAGGTATATAAATAAATCTAAAATCGGAAACCCAAAATTTGGTCAAATCGAGGCAGTAAAATTCATGTGAATCAATATTCGGTGCTATATATTCAGGCACACCCCCAAGTGTAAAGATTCAGATTTTTTCCATAATACGAAACATTTTGTATGAAGTTAAAACAAAATTAGACTGTGAATGGTAGAAGTATCTGTAGACGCATTCATAAAAATATTTTTTATTCAAAGTTAAAGTGATAATTTACATTTTTTAAATACTTGCTACTTAGCCAAATATAAAGGACGACAGGTCCAAAGTTGCTATGAGCCAATTATTTTGATATGTTTGTTTCCATATTAGCGTGGGTATAAAGTTGGGTTAGGTAGTTCTGCAATCAACCAATTATTTATTTTTATTTATACTATTTTGGTGATACCAGTTTCAGGGTTCATCCCCTTTCTCAGCCACCTCGTCAGTAAACCTATGACACTTTAAAAAAGTCAATATTTGGTTAGATTTTTAGACTTATTAGTGTTAATATTATCTGGAAATTGATGTGCCGTTTTTTGATCCTAAAATACTTGATTTTTGACCATTATTCTTGCTATACCACACGAAAATAGTATAAATAAAAATAAATCATTGGCTGAATGTTGAACTATCTAACCTAAAATTATTTTCATCTTTTGTAGACTTTGGCCTCACAGAATCGTAGAGAACAACTTTCAAACTTACAACCCATGCTAAAATTAACTTAATAGCAGTTATTTTAATAACAAATAAGAGAAATAAACCTACAAGAAAAAGTCATAATTGTGTTATTAATTATGAAGTAACTATTAAAATTATCTAAAGATTGTGATGCCAAAAGTTACTTTAAATCAAATAATGGCTTTCATCCATAGAAACTTTTGGCCTCATAATTACATGACGAATGACTTTCGGACTCATGTTCTAACATACATTAAAGTATAAGGTACATGAATAAATCTAAAATCGGAAACCCAAAATTTGGTCAAATCGAGGCAGAAAAATTCATGTGAATCAATATTCGGTGCTATATATTCAGGCACACCCCCAAGTGTAAAGATTCAGATTATTTCCATAATACGAAACATTTTGTATGAAGTTAAAACCAAATTAGACTGTGGATGGTAGAAGTATCTGTAGACGCATTCATAAAAATATTTTTTTATTCAAAGTTAAAGTGATAATTTAAATTTTTTAAGTACTTCCTACTTAGACAAATATAAAATACGAGAGTTCGAAAGTTGCTATAAATGGGCTAATTATTTTGATATGTGTGTTTCCATATTAGCGCGGGCATAAAGTTGGGTTAGGTAGTTCTGCAATCAACCAATTATTTATTTTTATTTATACTATTTTGGTGATACCAGTTTCAGGGTTCATCCCCTTTCTCAGCCACCTCGTCAGTAAACTTATAACACTTTAAAAAAGTCAATATTTGGTTAGATTTTTAGACTTATTAGTATTAATATTATCTGGAAATTGATGTGCCGTCTTTTGATCCTAAAATACTTGATTTTTGACCATTATTCTTGCTATACCACACGGAAATATTATAAATAAAAATAAATAATTGGCTGAATGTTGAACTATCTAACCTAAAATTATTTTCATCTTTTGTAGACTTTGGCCTCACAGAATCGTAGAGAACAACTTTCAAACTTACAACCCAAGCTAAAATTAACTTAACAGCAGTTATTTTAATAACAAATAAGAGAAATAAACCTACAAGAAAAAGTCATAATTGTGTTATTAATTTTGAAGTAACTATTAAAAAAATCTAAAGATTGTGATGCCAAAAGTTACTTTAAATCAAATAATGGCTTTCATCCATAGAAACTTTTGGCCTCATAATTACATGACGAATAACTTTCGGACTCATGTGCTAACAAACATTAAAGTACAAGATACATGAATAAATCTAAAATCGGAAACCCAAAATTTGGTCAAATCGAGGCAGTAAAATTCATGTGAATCAATATTCGGTGCTATATATTCAGGCACACCCCCAAGTGTAAAGATTCAGATTTTTTCCATAAAACGAAACATTTTCTATAAGGTTAAGACAAAATTACGACTGTGAATGGTAGAAGTATCTGTAGACGCATTCATAAAAATATTTTTTATTCAAAGTTAAAGTGATAATTTAAATTTTTTAAATACTTGCTACTTAGCCAAATATAAAGGAAGATTAGTCCAAAGTTGCTATAAATGAGCTAATTATTTTGATATGTTTGTTTCCATATTAGCGTGGGTATAAATTTGGGTTAGGTAGTTCTGCAATCAACCAATTATTTATTTTTATTTATACTATTTTGGTGATACCAGTTTCAGGGTTCATCCCCTTTCTCAGCCACCTCGTCAGTAAACCTATGTCACTTTAAAAAAGTCAATATTTGGTTAGATTTTTAGACTTATTAGTGTTAATATTATCTGGAAATTGATGTGCCGTTTTTTGATCCTAAAATACTTGATTTTTGACCATTATTCTTGCTATACCACACGAAAATAGTATAAATAAAAATAAATCATTGGCTGAATGTTGAACTATCTAACCTAAAATTATTTTCATCTTTTGTAGACTTTGGCCTCACAGAATCGTAGAGAACAACTTTCAAACTTACAACCCATGCTAAAATTAACTTAACAGCAGTTATTTTAATAACAAATAAGAGAAATAAACCTACAAGAAAAAGTCATAATTGTATTATTAATTGTGAAGTAACTATTAAAAAAATCTAAAGATTGTGATGCCAAAAGTTACTTTAAATCAAATAATGGCTTTCATCCATAGAAACTTTTGGCCTCATAATTACATGACGAATGACTTTCGGACTCATGTGCTAACATACATTAAAGTATAAGGTACATGAATAAATCTAAAATCGGAAACCCAAAATTTGGTCAAATCGAGGCAGTAAAATTTATGTGAATCAATATTCGGTGCTATATATTCAGGCACACCCCCAAGTGTAAATATTCAGATTTTTTCCATAATACGAAACATTTTGTATGAAGTTAAGACAAAATTAGACTGTGAATGGTAGAAGAATCTGTAGACGCATTCATAAAAATATTGTTTTATTCAAAGTTAAAGTGATAATTTAAATTTTTTAAGTTCTTGCTACTTAGACAAATATAAAATACGAGAGTTCGAAAGTTGCTATAAATGAGCTAATTATTTTGATATGTGTGTTTCCATATTAGCGTGGGTATAAAGTTGGGTTATGTAGTTCTGCAATCAACCAATTATTTATTTTTATTTATACTATTTTGGTGATACCAGTTTCAGGGTTCATCCCCTTCCTCAGCCACCTCGTCAGTAAACCTATAACACTTTAAAAAGTCAATATTTGGTTAAATTTTTAGACTTATTAGTGTTAATATTATCAGGAATTTGATCTGCCGTTTTTTGAGCCTAAAATACTTGATTGTTGACCATTATTCTTGCTATACCACACGAAAATAGTATAAATAAAAATAAATAATTGGCAGAGTGTTGAACTATCTAACCTAAAATTATTTTCATCTTTTGTAGACTTTGGCCTCACAGACTCGTAGAAAACAACTTTCAAACTTACAACCCAAGCTGAAATTAATTTAACAGCAGTTATTTTAATAACAAATAAGAGAAATAAACCTACGAGAAAAAGTCATAATTGTATTATTAATTGTGAAGTAACTATTAAAAAAAATCTAAAGATTGTGATGCCAAAAGTTACTTTAAATCAAATAATGGCTTTCATCCATAGAAACTTTTGGCCTCATAATTACATGACGAATAACTTTCGGACTCATGTGCTAACATACATTAAAGTACAAGGTACATGAATAAATCTAAAATCGGAAACCCAAAATTTGGTCAAATCGAGGTAGTAAAATTCATGTGAATCAATATTCGGTGCTATATATTCAGGCACACCCCCAAGTGTAAATATTCAGATTTTTTCCATAATACGAAACATTTTGTATGGAGTTAAAACAAAATTAGACTGTGGATGGTAGAAGTATCTGTAGACGCATTCATAAAAATATTTTTTATTCAAAGTTAAAGTGATAATTTACATTTTTAAAATACTTGCTACTTAGCCAAATATAAAGGACGACAGGTCCAAAGTTGCTATTAATGAGCCAATTATTTTGATATGTTTGTTTCCATATTAGCGTGGGTATAAAATTGGGTTAGGTAGTTCTGCAATCAACCAATTATTTATTTTTATTTATACTATTTTGGTGATACCAGTTTCAGGGTTCATCCCCTTCCTCAGCCACCTCGTCAGTAAACCTATGACACTTTAAAAAAGTCAATATTTGGTTAAATTTTTAGACTTATTAGTGTTAATATTATCAGGAATTTGATCTGCCGTTTTTTGATCCTAAAATACTTGATTTTTGACCATTATTCTTGCTATACCACACGAAAATAGTATAAATAAAAATAAATCATTGGCTGAATGTTGAACTATCTAACCTAAAATTATTTTCATCTTTTGTAGACTTTGGCCTCACAGAATCGTAGAGAACAACTTTCAAACTTACAACCCAAGCTAAAATTAACTTAATAGCAGTTATTTTAATGACAAATAATAGAAATAAACCTACAAGAAAAAGTCATAATTGTGTTATTAATTGTGAAGTAACTATTAAAAAAATCTAATGATTGTGATGCCAAAAGTTACTTTAAATCAAATAATGGCATTCATCCATAGAAACTTTTGGCCTCATAATTACATGACGAATAACTTTCGGACTCATGTGCTAACATACATTAAAGTACAAGGTACATGAATAAATCTAAAATCGGAAACCCAAAATTTGGTCAAATCGAGGCAGTAAAATTCATGGGAATCAATATTCGGTGCTATATTTTCAGGCACACCCCCCAAGTGTAAAGATTCAGATTTTTTCCATAAAACGAAACATTTTCTATAAGATTAAGACAAAATTACGACTATGAATGGTAGAAGTATCTGTAGACGCATTCATCAAAATATTTTTTATTCAAAGTTAAAGTGATAATTAAAATTTTTTAAATACTTGCTACTTAGCCAAATATAAAGGACGGCAGGTCCAAAGTTGCTATAAATGAGCTAATTATTTTGATATGTTTGTTTCCATATTAGCGTGGGTATAAATTTGGGTTAGGTAGTTCTGCAATCAACCAATTATTTATTTTTATTTATACTATTTTGGTGATACCAGTTTCAGGGTTCATCCCCTTTCTCAGCCACCTCGTCAGTAAACCTATGACACTTTAAAAAAGTCAATATTTGGTTAGATTTTTAGACTTATTAGTGTTAATATTATCTGGAAATTGATGTGCCGTTTTTTGATCCTAAAATACTTGATTTTTGACCATTATTCTTGCTATACCACACGAAAATAGTATAAATAAAAATAAATCATTGGCTGAATGTTGAACTATCTAACCTAAAATTATTTTCATCTTTTGTAGACTTTGGCCTCACAGAATCGTAGAGAACAACTTTCAAACTTACAACCCATGCTAAAATTAACTTAAGAGCAGTTATTTTAATAACAAATAAGAGAAATAAACCTACAAGAAAAAGTCATAATTGTGTTATTAATTATGAAGTAACTATTAAAAATATCTAAAGATTGTGATGCCAAAAGTTACTTTAAATCAAATAATGGCTTTCATCCATAGAAACTTTTGGCCTCATAATTACATGACGAATGACTTTCGGACTCATGTTCTAACATACATTAAAGTATAAGGTACATGAATAAATCTAAAATCGGAAACCCAAAATTTGGTCAAATCGAGGCAGAAAAATTCATGTGAATCAATATTCGGTGCTATATATTCAGGCACACCCCCAAGTGTAAAGATTCAGATTATTTCCATAATACGAAACATTTTGTATGAAGTTAAAACCAAATTAGACTGTGGATGGTAGAAGTATCTGTAGACGCATTCATAAAAATATTTTTTTATTCAAAGTTAAAGTGATAATTTAAATTTTTTAAGTACTTCCTACTTAGACAAATATAAAATACGAGAGTTCGAAAGTTGCTATAAATGGGCTAATTATTTTGATATGTGTGTTTCCATATTAGCGCGGGCATAAAGTTGGGTTAGGTAGTTCTGCAATCAACCAATTATTTATTTTTATTTATACTATTTTGGTGATACCAGTTTCAGGGTTCATCCCCTTTCTCAGCCACCTCGTCAGTAAACTTATAACACTTTAAAAAAGTCAATATTTGGTTAGATTTTTAGACTTATTAGTATTAATATTATCTGGAAATTGATGTGCCGTCTTTTGATCCTAAAATACTTGATTTTTGACCATTATTCTTGCTATACCACACGGAAATATTATAAATAAAAATAAATAATTGGCTGAATGTTGAACTATCTAACCTAAAATTATTTTCATCTTTTGTAGACTTTGGCCTCACAGAATCGTAGAGAACAACTTTCAAACTTACAACCCAAGCTGAAATTAATTTAACAGCAGTTATTTTAATAACAAATAAGAGAAATAAACCTACAAGAAAAAGTCATAATTGTATTATTAATTGTGAAGTAACTATTAAAAAAATCTAAAGATTGTGATGCCAAAAGTTACTTTAAATCAAATAATGGCTTTCATCCATAGAAACTTTTGGCCTCATAATTACATGACGAATGACTTTCGGACTCATGTGCTAACATACATTAAAGTATAAGGTACATGAATAAATCTAAAATCGGAAACCCAAAATTTGGTCAAATCGAGGCAGTAAAATTTATGTGAATCAATATTCGGTGCTATATATTCAGGCACACCCCCAAGTGTAAATATTCAGATTTTTTCCATAATACGAAACATTTTGTATGAAGTTAAGACAAAATTAGACTGTGAATGGTAGAAGAATCTGTAGACGCATTCATAAAAATATTGTTTTATTCAAAGTTAAAGTGATAATTTAAATTTTTTAAGTTCTTGCTACTTAGACAAATATAAAATACGAGAGTTCGAAAGTTGCTATAAATGAGCTAATTATTTTGATATGTGTGTTTCCATATTAGCGTGGGTATAAAGTTGGGTTATGTAGTTCTGCAATCAACCAATTATTTATTTTTATTTATACTATTTTGGTGATACCAGTTTCAGGGTTCATCCCCTTCCTCAGCCACCTCGTCAGTAAACCTATAACACTTTAAAAAGTCAATATTTGGTTAAATTTTTAGACTTATTAGTGTTAATATTATCAGGAATTTGATCTGCCGTTTTTTGAGCCTAAAATACTTGATTGTTGACCATTATTCTTGCTATACCACACGAAAATAGTATAAATAAAAATAAATAATTGGCAGAGTGTTGAACTATCTAACCTAAAATTATTTTCATCTTTTGTAGACTTTGGCCTCACAGACTCGTAGAAAACAACTTTCAAACTTACAACCCAAGCTGAAATTAATTTAACAGCAGTTATTTTAATAACAAATAAGAGAAATAAACCTACGAGAAAAAGTCATAATTGTGTTATTAATTTTGAAGTAACTATTAAAAAAATCTAAAGATTGTGATGCCAAAAGTTACTTTAAATCAAATAATGGCTTTCATCCATAGAAACTTTTGGCCTCATAATTACATGACGAATAACTTTCGGACTCATGTGCTAACATACATTAAAGTACAAGATACATGAATAAATCTAAAATCGGAAACCCAAAATTTGGTCAAATCGAGGCAGTAAAATTCATGTGAATCAATATTCGGTGCTATATATTCAGGCACACCCCCAAGTGTAAAGATTCAGATTTTTTCCATAAAACGAAACATTTTCTATAAGGTTAAGACAAAATTACGACTGTGAATGGTAGAAGTATCTGTAGACGCATTCATAAAAATATTTTTTATTCAAAGTTAAAGTGATAATTTAAATTTTTTAAATACTTGCTACTTAGCCAAATATAAAGGAAGATAGGTCCAAAGTTGCTATAAATGAGCTAATTATTTTGATATGTTTGTTTCCATATTAGCGTGGGTATAAATTTGGGTTAGGTAGTTCTGCAATCAACCAATTATTTATTTTTATTTATACTATTTTGGTGATACCAGTTTCAGGGTTCATCCCCTTTCTCAGCCACCTCGTCAGTAAACCTATGTCACTTTAAAAAAGTCAATATTTGGTTAGATTTTTAGACTTATTAGTGTTAATATTATCTGGAAATTGATGTGCCGTTTTTTGATCCTAAAATACTTGATTTTTGACCATTATTCTTGCTATACCACACGAAAATAGTATAAATAAAAATAAATAATTGGCTGAATGCTGAACTATCTAACCTAAAATTATTTTCATCTTTTGTAGACTTTGGCCTCACAGAATCGTAGAGAACAACTTTCAAACATACAACCCAAGCTAAAATTAACTTAATAGCAGTTATTTTAATAACAAATAAGAGAAATAAACCTACAAGAAAAAGTCATAATTGTGTTATTAATTATGAAGTAATTATTAAAAAAATCTAAAGATTGTGATGCCAAAAGTTACTTTAAATCAAATAATGGCTTTCATCCATTGAAACTTTTGGCCTCATAATTACATGACGAATAACTTTCGGACTCATGTGCTAACATACATTAAAGTACAAGGTACATGAATAAACCTAAAATCGGAAACCCAAAATTTGGTCAAATCGAGGCAGTAAAATTCATGTGACTCAATATTCGGTGCTATATATTCAGGCACACCCCCAAGTGTAAATATTCAGATTTTTACCATAATACGAAACATTTTGTATGAAGTTAGTACAAAATTAGACTGTGAATGGTAGAAGAATCTGTAGACGCATCCATAAAAATATTTTTTTATTCAAAGTTAAAGTTATAATTTAAATTTTTTAAGTACTTGCTACTTAGACAAATATAAAATACGAGAGTTCGAAAGTTGCTATAAATGAGCTAATTATTTTGATATGTGTGTTTCCATATTAGCGCGGGTATAAAGTTGGGTTAGGTAGTTCTGCAATCAACCAATTATTTATTTTTATTTATACTATTTTGGTGATACCAGTTTCAGGGTTCATCCCCTTTCTCAGCCACCTCGTCAGTAAACTTATAACACTTTAAAAAAGCCAATATTTGGTTAGATTTTTAGACTTATTAGTGTTAATATTATCTGGAAATTGATATGCCGTTTTTTGATCCTAAAATACTTGATTTTTGACCATTATTCTTGCTATACCACACGAAAATAGTATAAATAAAAATAAATAATTGGCTGAATGTTGAACTATCTAACCTAAAATTATTTTCATCTTTTGTAGACTTTGGCCTCACAGAATCGTAGAGAACAACTTTCAAACTTACAACCCAATCTAAAATTAACTTAACACCAGTTATTTTAATAACAAATAAGAGAAATAAACCTACAAGAAAAAGTCATAATTGTGTTATTAATTATGAAGTAACTATTAAAAAAATCTAAAGATTGTGATGCCAAAAGTTACTTTAAATCAAATAATGGCTTTCATCCATAGAAACTTTTGGCCTCATAATTACATGACCAATGACTTTCGGACTCATGTGCTAACATACATTAAAGTACAAGGTACATGAATAAATCTAAAATCGGAAACCCAAAATTTGGTCAAATCGAGGCAGTAAAATTCATGTGAGGCAATATTCGGTGCTATATATTCAGGCACACCCCCAAGTGTAAAGATTCAGATTTTTTCCATAAGACGAAACATTTTCTATGAGGTTAAGACAAATATTGGTGGATTGAGAAATAAATCTAAGAAATAAATTCATAATGATGTTGTTAAGTGTAAAATACCTATGAAAAAAGATCTAAAGACTGTGATGCCAAAAGTTACTTTAATTCAAATAATTGTTTTCATCCATAGCAACATTTAGCCTCATAATTGCATGTTAGGTAACTTTCGGACTCGTGCGCTTCGTATATGTGAAAACAGGTAATTAACCCATCATTCCGGGCACAATTTTGTTTTTGGAACGAAGTACTAGATTAATAAATTTAAAATTGGAAACCCGAAATTTCAACACAAGCCAGTGAAATTCATGAGGTGTATTATTTCACGATATGGATTCGTAAAATTTAAGGCACAATCTCAACATTCAAATTGTAATTGATAGACTCCGGCTTTATCTAGTTAAGTAATTTTATCTTTGTTGTTCAGTAACTGATTTCTGGTTGAATTAATTTTTCTAAATGAAATATTAACATTTTTATTCACTCTATTTAGTATGTTTTTAATTTTGTAAGATAATGTTTCAATAAAATCCAGAAAATAATATCTACCTATGTCTTCCTTAGTATCATTGTCCGTTTTGAACAACGAGCAACATTGTTTTTTTTTTTAATTTTGTATCTTATTTTGTCAATTAGATTGTGGATTAATTTTACTTTAAAGTCATTATTTATTGCAATTTGTTTTATGGACTGAAGTTCTTTATTATAGTTTTCATTGTTTAGATTAGAATTGAACAATATTTCAATTAAAGATGCAAAAGTTGATATTTTATGAATTCATAGGTGGTTGAAAGAATTGCAAATAATGTTGTCGGTGTATGTTTTATTGGCCCAATATCTTACAAAATTAAAAACATTCTTGGAGAAATATTAAACACGAGAGGCCAAAAGTTGCTATAAACGAAGTCATTCTTTTCATCTTTAGTACACTTTGACCCCATATGGATTCATACAAAACAACTTTCAGGCTCACAGTCCAAGGAAACATTAAATTAGTAACCCTTGTTTTAAGAATACCAAATCGTCTTTCAAATATCGGCGGATTGAGAAATTAATAAATCAAAGGGACAGATTTATAATTATGTTGTTTACTGTGGAGTATCTACGAAAAAAATCCAAAGACTGTGATTCCAAAAGTTAATTTAAGTCAAATAATAGTTTTTATCCATAGCAACATTTGGGTTCATAATTACTGCTCCATTAAAATATTAAACTGGTTTTTCAAATTTCGCTTGTTTCTTGGATAAAATAATATAAAATACGAGAGGCCAAAAATTGCTACAAATGTAATTAATGATTATAAAAGAGTATAAGTAATTATTTTCATCTTTAGTACACTTTTGTCACACAAATTCATACAAAACAACTTTCAGGTTCACAACTCAAGCTAAAGTTAAATTAATTGTCGTTGTTTTAAGATTATCAAATTGTGATTCAAATACCGGAAGAAAGAAAAACAAATCTAAGAGACAATTTCATGGTGATACTATTAACTGTAAAGTACCCATGAAAAAAATCTAAAGAATGCGATATCAAAAGTTACTTTATATCAAATAATACATTTCATGCATAGTAACATTTGATGTTATAATTACATGTTTCGGAATAATGAGCTTCATATCTATCATTTCAAGTACAATTTTTGTTTTTGGAAATGAAATTCCAAGTGATTAGAAAATAAAACAGAAGCTCAAAAATGTATGGAAACGATGCATGACGTTCCAAGATATTAATTCCTAAAATTTAAAGCACACCCTTAAGCAAATATCCAGATTGGCTCCATAAGTAGAAAAATAATTTAAGAGATTAACAAAAACTTGTACTGCTAATTGTAGAAGTGCCTGTACACACAACCATAAAAGTAAATTTATTACTCCAACTTAAACTGGTATTTTAAAATTGACATGTACGCCTTTCTTGGAGAAATATAAAAAGAGAGGTTAAAAGCTGCTAAAAAATAGTAATGTTTCTTTTTTCGAAATCGCGCAGTAATGTGCTTTTTCTATGTTCAAAAATCGGCACAGAAATTAAATGCGGTGTTGTCATATTAGTATTATCTACCTCCACAATTACATTTTACAAGGTTATAAATTGTTTTTCGGTTTAGCAGTAATTCTATACTCTTTGTTAACCCTTTTTATTAGTTATTAGTAGAGCTGTGCGGTTGAAATTTATTTACCCCCACTATCGGCCCACAGTGCCGATCGCTACACAGCCTTGCCTTGCCTTCTTCTCGCTTTTCAGTTGTGGATTATTTTTGATAATTCACACAAATAGTTTTATTGTCAGCGAGACGGACACCTGAACATTATTAAAATTATGATTACTCTTATTTCGTGAATATGGATTTTCAAATCATCAACTGACATGCCGTTAACATTATTTTTCGCGTAATTTTCTTCGCGATACATAACGTCGGTTGTAAGCCTCTGGCCTGCCGGAGTGGGGGTCAATTCGCAGCGTTTAAATTTCAACCGCACAGCTCTAGTTATTAGAAACACATCCGGTTTATTAATTTTATAAATATAATTTATTAACTAAATTTGCGCGTAATCTCGCAACGTCGCAACCTTGCATGGCAACAGTGGATTTCTTGAAGTGCAGCGACATTCTATGGCAGCGAACAATGTGTATCCACATAACCTGTAATAAGTTTTTGTTCGGTGCAGAAACAACCATGGAAAACATTATATGGAGAATATCTCATTTTGCATACGAGTATTTCGCTGAAAAAGAAAATTCTGTGAAATCAACATTTTGGGCTACATAGTCGTTGTTAAAGTCAACTCTGTTAATATAAAACAGCATAGATATAATCAAAGTACACCAAGTTCTCAAGCAAAAAATATAGGTTATGTTTCCCAGAAATCAAATATATTTACAAGAGAAAACTTACGAAAATTTTTAACAGAGGCCCGTGATTAATGTACCTAATGTCAAAGGTAATCTCAAAGAAGGTCAATCACATTGTCTATAAAACATAATGTTTTAGGTATATTTTTTATTCGAAGTTGTAGGAGTATGCGGAATGGAAGAATTTGAACAATTTTCTTGTATCTACATAACCTATAATAAGCTTTTATTATTATTACAGAACAGATTATTAGCTTACATGCCCATTTTAAATGAAAGTATGAAGCATACCTCTTATTTTTCGGCACTTTTAATATTTTTGCTTGCAGAAAGATCTGTAGCAATTGCAAAATAGAGATGGATAGCAATAATAACAAGCAGTTTACATGCATTTGACCGAACTTGCAAAAACTGGCAGATAATATATCAAATTTATTACCTAAAAACTCAGCCACAGTTTATGAAAAGCGGTATGAATTTTTTTTTTGCGCAGAAACAACCATGCAAAATATATGGAGAACACCTCATTGCATACGAGTATTTCGCTGAAAAAGCAAATTCTGTGAAATCTTTAACACTTTGGGCTGCATAGTCGTAGTTAAAGTCAACTCTGTTAATAAGAAACAGCATAGATATATCTAAGTACACCAAGTTTTCAAGCAAAAAATATAGGTTACATTGCCAAGAAATCAAATATATTTACAAGAGAAGACTTACCAAAATTTTTAACAGAAGCCCGTGATTAAATGTACCCGATGTTAAAGGTGATCTCAAACAAGGTCAATCACATTGTCTATAAATCATTATGTTTTAGGTTTATTTTTTATTAGAAGTTGTAGGAGCATGTGGAATGGATAAATTGAAAAATAATGACGGCATTCAAGACAAAAACGATACGCTAATAATTAAAATTCCAACGTCTAAAACTGGCAAAGCACGAGAATTTACAAATATGTGTAAAAATATTTATCCAATTGAAATATAGTAAAAATACCTAATTTTAAGACTGCACCATACACCAGACAAATCATTATTTATACATTACATTTGGATAGTGAATGCAGCAGCTGCTGCATTGTACAAATATACCTGCAAACACACTGTAACAAATTATGCAGACACCTCTTTTGACTAAAAGATATATATTTAACTTTATCCATACGTTGTCAACTTTGTTAATAATTGCAATCTCTAACTTCATAAGAAATATGAATAATATACTTTGGTGTTTTATAGTAGTATTAAATGTTCATAGAATATAATTGCACTTACTACGAAGTAAGCTTTCCTAGTTTTAAGTTGTTTTCTTTTCTCTTTGATTATCTTAATTTCTTCAGCCTCTATGTGGCTGTTTTAATTCCAAAAAATTATTTCTGAATAAACTGATTCATACCACTTTTTCTTTCTTTTACTCGAAAACAGTTTAAACTATAACTCCAAATATTTACCTACTTTAAAACGTGTCAAGCATTCGCTTGTTGTAAATGATGCAACCATAAATACAAATTTGAACACTGATATGACAGGTTTGAGGCTAGGATGTGGTTTTCATATTCTCCCATTACTTGTTGCCTAAATCTGGCGCGAGGCCAAAAGTTATTATTGACGTATATATATATATATGTATAATTTATTTTATTTTTTCAATCGTTAGTAGTACGAAATTCGCCTTAACAATTTAGAATCATCGCACCATAAATTTCTCATATATATCTTTTTGGTTATTCGGGAAGAGGTTGTGATCATCTAGATTTATTAAATAGATTTAATGTTTTTGTCTTTAGAAAAACAAGATCCCTTAATTTTTCTAATAATGTAGATATATCTTCTCTACGTAACAATAGGTGGTTTTTAGCCATGTTCCTTTCTTTCTAGCTAATTACTGGTTCTATAATAAAAGAATATGACGTAATTTGTGATTTTAAGTTATTGAAACCTTGTACAGTTTAAAATTATTTTACCAAATTAAATTAAAAAATATGCAGAAAGAAATACATAATGTGCATAATGTGCATAGATTCATTGTCACTGTAACATCTGTCGTTTGGATTTCCGTGGTTCGTTTAGTTGCTTGTGCATTAAACGACGGGCTAGGAATGTTTAGAAGCCGATATTGAGCCTTTTCATGGTTTGTAAATTTATTATTTAAATAACCCATTAACAAACGAAATTAATTTTACTTCAAGATAAAAAAGTGGCAGTTACGTTAATCATAGTTAATAACATTTCAGCAAAGATAGTGTAAGCAAGGCACATAATGGTTAATTTTACGCTTCTTCAACATAATATATCAAGTCGATGCAGTAAGTCGCATCTTACATTTGTTTAATTTATTGTAATCCTATTTAATAAGAAAGATCTGTTTCTCTGTCACCCGTTGGAAAGTTTTGCTATTCCTCAAATCTACTATGTACACGATCTTTCCATTTAACGTGTCTGAGACAAAATAAATGGATGCCGTGATCATCAGTCGCTTTGGTGACCTATTGCACCAATTTTATTAAGCATGATATCGAGTAAATGTCATATTTATAGGTAGGCCCACGGTAACCTGTTTTTGAAACTTCGTATACTATTTAGATTACGTTCCAGCTCTGCAACGGTTCACGGTTCAACTTTACGCTGTCTTTGTATTGCAGTTACAAGTTGTATGTTCGCTTGGAAATTGCATGACCTCTGTATCACTCGAATTCCAACAACACGCATAAATCAATATGTCGTCATTTATCATATCATGGGGAACCCTGGTGGAACGTTAGCCTACAAAAATTTTGATTCATAGAACGTTGGAATTATTTCCGGCATAACACCCTTTGACCTAATACCATTCTGCTAATTTTAGACACTATGTTATCGGAAATTCTGTTTGAATTGCATTCAAAGCAAAATTAATGAGAGTAATGTAATGAAGAATATCGAAAATTTTATTAGACCCGGAATCTCCGGATCTATTCGATTACTGTCAAATTTTTGGTGTACTTTAAGTTTATAATGTATATCATTCTGTATTGGTACACTTGTGAAAGAAGAAAATGATTCTTCAAAATGCTGTTATAAATGAAAGAATTTTAGTGAGTATTAATAATACATTGGAGTTCTGTCTAGTAACTTGAAACTTTTTGTTATGCTGGTGCATTGGTTGCAGTGTATGTCGATATCAGTCACACAACACAGTTTGCTTTAAGCACAACTGATTAGGCAGCTTAGGGCCTCGTAAAACTGATGTGCGTATTTAATGCTGATTCAGACTCGGGTTGAATAGAGGTCTGCAAAATAAATTTTTCATTGGGCGTTTAATTCGACTATTATTTTGAAGAGGCCGTAAAGCAACATTTTTCTTGTTATTATTTATGCGTTAAATTGTTAGTATTTTACCACGGTCGAGAACCACTATAAACGAACCGTCTTTGTGCTCCATAGTGTTAAGTCTTGGAAGTTTTGGTTTAATCACTAACTGTTGAATACAGCACAATAGACAACTGCCGTTATTAACACAACAGGAATAACGTTTGTAAGTATCCGTGGAATGATTGGACTTGGCCATTTTATCACCATTTACGGGTTAGTTGGGTCCCGCTTTACTGCATGTATTGTTCTACAAACATTAAAATGTATCATTTTACAATCAAAACTGAGACCTCGCCTGTGAATACGGAATCTAGGCATTGATTATACGCACGACTGAGCGCGCTTTTGTATTTCCCTCTTTTTTTTACTTGAAGTTGTTTTATAAACAGCCCCTCCAAACTAGTTTCAATGGGAAACTAGGCGGAGGGTGCAAGGGAAGTCAAACAGGTGTCAGATGAGGTACAATAATTTCACTCTGGAGTGAGCAAGCAGAATTATGCTAAAAACTTCGTGTCGTGTTGCCTGCAGCACTAGCGGTTGCTGTTGATTTAGATTTATATTTTATGCTGTAACTTTTTTGGAATAAACGTATTACAATAATACACATTGCAAAAAAATTCTCAATCTCTCTTATAATTATGAATAATGTAGCTACTTAAAACTATGGAGTCCACTAGGCGAAGAAGTTTTGTAGCCATTTTTTTGATGAAAACATATTATTAATTAGAAGTTTAAGTAATATGTACTTAAATAGTTAAGTATTAAGGGTGGCGTCTGGTTCGGTTTCGCCCAATACTAAATACATTGAAAACATCGTCGTAGTTTCCGGAATTGCATTTTTAAAATAGCGAAATCTCCAACCAAGTCAGAATCTAAGTAAACCTGCATTCTGCTACCGCATCACAGCTCGTTTAATGCCGATTTCTCGTTTCAATAGATTTTGACTTTTCGCGAGTTATTTACCTCAGTCGTGGATTTTTTAACATTATAAATGGTATCAAAAGAAAGCTGACGCTTTTCCCCAGGGGACCTCCTATCTCAGAATGCAAAAAACTTCAGCACTTCGTCAAAAAATGCATCAATGTGCCGGTTAAAATGTGATGTAAAAGTTGTTCAACTTTATAATTTTTTTTTGTAAAAACTGCATACTAGATATGAATATAAATATGGAGGTCCCCTGGACTGAAGTTTGTTAATTCAAAATATAATTTTTTTAAAGCGATATATCTCATATTGTTAAAATGCAACTCCGGAAACCGCGACGATGTTTTCAATGTATTTAGTATAGGGCTAAACCGAACCAGACGCCAGCCTTAAACGTATTCCTATAAAGAGTGTTCACGCAGAAAGAATGTATTCATATGTTAATGCTAAATATTTATTTACTGGAGGTGTAACGTCAACATTTTTGGGCACCAAAATAATAAAGTATTTTTCTGAATAAATTCCCCCATATGCTTTGGGAAAAAATATTCAATATCCTTCAAAAAAAGTTTATAGACAATGCATACTAGTTATTTATGTATTAAGGGCAAAATCAGGGAGATTGTGGCACGAGGGAATGTTTAAAGCCCGACGAAGGAGGGCTTTTAATTTCCCGAGTGCCACAATCGACAATTATGCACGTGGTACATACAACGTTTTATTCTATTTTAGTTTCTAACCTATTTTTAACGAAATATTGAGTATTTTCGGCAAGACTGTGTGAATTGTGCCGATGCGAATTTTAATACATAGCTGGCTATTATTTTGATGTTGTTATGGATACCACGTTGATTATTTGATAATTCGTTTTTCAAAATGTAAATTAAAGAAGCGGAAAACCTTTATTCAAACGAAAGTTTAGAAGAATTTGAAGTCGGTCAGGTAATGATTTGATAAAATATTATTTTTCCAACTTAAGAAAAACGTTGAATATCGAAGCGTGTTTGAATAATTAATTGATTAGTGTAAATGAACAATCAATTGTTGCTTAGCAATTTTTGACAGATTTGTGCTAAAAAGACCAATTTAAGCCCGCATTTGGGTGCTTATAAATAAGATTATGGTTCTAAAATAGAATAAAATAAATAAATATGTATAGATAATATGTTGATAGATCTGTTATTGAGTGATGTCTTTACAGAAATGTAGAGTTTTACCAGATCATTACCAGATCATTTCGACACTGTACAAGTAGTTTTAAATAAATTTAGGACATTCCAACTTATTTTATAAAAATAGTACTAAAATTTGATGTTCTAAATTTTCGCCGAGGAAGCTACTTTTTTGTTTCCGTTCTCAAATTAATTTTGAACTTAGTATCAAACACATCTAAGAAACAAAAATTGATTTAAAAGGATTGATCTCGTTTCAGAAGTAGGAATAACAGATGTTTTAATAACTGATTTTGCAGATGTTTTAGCAAATACAAAAAAGGGCCAGAAATACTTATAATATAATAGCTTTAAGTAGGAGTAATATTTAACTAGATGACAGTTCTAATTTGAAAAGTTGCAGTACAAGTCAGAAGAATTGCCTAAAGTTATTTAAACAGCACTTCTCTCCCTCTCTCAGGCGAAGAAATGAAGATTCTTCAAGAATTATCAAACTGAATTTTATTGATGACCCCTATACCTAAGTTAAAATAAGGATATGTGTAGACTAAGGTACGAGACAAAAAATTATCACGGTGCAGAATTTTTGCCTAAATGTATTAAAAGAAAGTGAAGATACCTGGTTGATACAGCGATCCCATTTTTAATAAATTTAATAAAACATTTTTACAGAAAACACAAAACTGAACGAAATTTATTGAAAATAAGTAATTTTGTTAACAGACTTATTGTGACAAATTATTATCACGCTTAAAAGGGAAATAACTAATTAACTAAATGAAAACTAATTTAATACCCAATGTATTTTCCACCTACTTCTATGAGATTATAGGCGCGTTGCTTCATAGAATTGACCAAATAGATAAAGTAATTGACGTCCAAATTCTCCCAAGCCGTCAAGATACCATGTTTCAATTCATTAACTGTTGCGTACTGCTTCCCATCTTTATAAACCTCTCATACAAGACAACCCCATACATTCTCAATAGGGTTGAGATCCGGGCTTTTCGCAGGCCATGGTAGCAAAGCTATATTTTGTCGTTGAAACCACGTTTTCGATCAATTAAACACATGAATCGACGCATTATCTTGCTGAAAAATCACTTTGCTCTCTTGAAATAGGTTCAAATGTGGTTTGAGGTGCACTTCCAACACATCTTGGTAATCCAGAGAGTCCATTCGATTTGAAATAAATGCTAAGTTAGTATTTCCTAAGCTATTAAAGGCACCCCAGATCATAATATTGCCACCTCCTTGGACTCGTTTCGAGAAGTGTTTAAGTTCTTCCGTAAATCGCCCCAATAATATCTAAAACCATCAGAACCATCAAGATTAAATTGCTTTTTATTTGAAAACACTGTCTAGAACTATTCTTCATTTTTCGTCCGCATTTCTCTGGCCCAATCACGACGTTTTTGAATATGCTCTTTTGTTCATATTGGTTGTTTCTTATATTTGGCATATTTAACATTTTTGTCATTAACCAGTACTCGCAAAACTGGTCTTTTGTGAACAGGAAGTCCTAGGGTCGTCTTTATCTCTTGGGACGACATGTTAGCCTTTGTAGCCAGAGTCATAATGGATCTTTTGGCACGTACAGTGAGTTTTTCTTTTCTTCCACAATTTTGTCCTTCATTTTCATTGTATTTCTTCCTTACAAACTTGGAGATTGTGGTCCAAACTCTTCCTATTTTCGCAAAAGTCAAACCTTGGTCATAGTATGCCTCAATCTGTCCTTTTTCATGTTTTGTTAGATCGTTTTCTTTGCCCATGACGAAAGACAATTATTGTAGCTCAACCAAATATATTTCGCCACTTTAACAGTTCTAACAAACAATTGCGTATCGTACAAATAAACAACAATTACGCATACCATGTTTTTCTAATTAATTTTTATACAAAAAGTGATGCGTGATAATTTTTTGTCTCAAAATTCCTTGACACAATTGAGTTTTCACAGATCAGAAATTATTTGATGCAAAAATATCACTGAAAAAAGCATTTTTGTATACTAAATTAACTTCTACTGGGTGTATTATTTAATCAAAGGACTACATAATTAAAAAGTTTTAAAAAATTCCACCGTGATAATTTTTTGTCTCGTACCTTATTAAAGTACAGATAAAGAAGTTTGCTATGCGTATGTTACAAGTGAGTTTTTCCATAATAAAATTTTGTGAAAATTTCATCATTTCAGCAAGGGCACATATATCAACTGGTAGGAACAGTGTAATACTGATAATAACAATACTATATATTAAAATTTTCGGGAAAATGGTATGAGCCGTTCTTAATTTGACCAATAAAATAGATTGCCTTTTATTCCTTGAGCCACCCCTTATAAGTATTTAAAAATAAAACACATTGATAAACACATGTATATATTTTAGATTGGGTTTATTTGGCAATAATTTTTTGGCCGACGATAAACCCGTAAATTTTGTTTAACGACTTACCATGTTTACGATAAACGTTTGCAAGATGTCAAAGCATCGAATTCGGCAGTTTCAAAGTTAAATTGCACACTGTTATACAATTTCGTTTTTTTTTTTTCTCCAAAAATCTGAATGTCGAGGGTAAAAATTCAAGACAGATTCATAAACCACAAGTAGGTACAGGAGTTTGTTATTTTATAAAATTTAACTTTTATTGATGTAAATTGTGGAGATGACCTCATCCTATTGTTGGTGGACTTTGGTTAGCGTTTTACCATCTAGACGATATTCCTAACATACATACTTGTAAAATTTGACAATCGGTCCAGTCGGTTCGAAAACTTATCTGTCTAATAAAAATCGACACAGACAGAAAATTTGGTGTGTAGGGGAGAAATTGAAAGCGGATTCACACATATTCGTACTCTAGGGGTAATGAAACGTCGAGATAACAAGAAAATAGCCATTCGTCGGATGGACTCTATTACAATAATTGAATAATTTCTTAGCGTAAGCTCGGGAAGTAAAAAATTATGAAAAGTATTTTTTTTCCAAAAATCTGAATGTCGAGGGTAAAAATTCAAGACAGATTCATAAACCACAAGTAGGTACAGGAGTTTATTATTTTATAAAATTTAACTTTTATTGATGTAAATTGTGGAGATGACCTCATCCTATTGTTGGTGGACTTTGGTTAGCGTTTTACAATCTAGACGATATTCCTAACATACATACTTGTAAAATTTGACAACAATCGGTCCAGTCGGTTCGAAAACTTATCTGTCTAATAAAAATCGACACAGACAGAAAATTTGGTGTGTAGGGGAGAAATTGAAAGCGGATTCACAGATATTCGTACTCTAGGGGTAATGAAACGTCGAGATAACAAGAAAATAGCCATTCGTCGGGTGGACTCTATTACAATAATTGAATAATTTCTTAGCGTAAGCTCGGGAAGTAAAAAGTTATGAAAAGTATTTAAGCCTATTAGATTGCAAGATAACAGTAAGAACATAACTTTTGCGTAGTTAAACAGACAAATCGGTTGTTAATCATGGTGTAAATTGTTGGCGTTGCCAGTTACAGATGTAGAAGTCAAGTTTTATTAGTTGAACCAGCGGAAAATTTGTCAAATTTTATGTAGAAGGTTAAGAATGTAGACTGTGAAACGCTAGCAAAAATTTGTCTACTCATCCCCACCAACTATATATTTGGTGACCCCAGGTCAATATTTTGATGGTAAATACTATTTAAATTTTATAAAATATTATATTGTTGTACATGTGGTTTGTGAATCCGCTTTGACTGTTTACCTGGGCGTCCAGATTTTTCCTTAAAAAAAAATCAAAAATAAGTATATAATAGTATTTTATAACAATATAAGGCCAACCTGACCGCAGCGGTCAAACCCAGCAGTGGTAATCGTGTCGAATTAACAACGCGAAACACGCGGAGTTCGCCGATTCGATCTCCTCATAGGCCACTTTTTTTACACTTAAATTATATAATTTTTCGAAGAAGTGGGATTTATTGGACTGCACAGCATAGACAAGGCAAATTCTTTCCAATCAATGTTTGATCAATTTTTGTACGTTCTGTGTTTGACGCAAAGCAGTATTAACTGTTACACGTTGCTTAATTCTTTTGCAATCTTAAACTCAATTGAAATTATGTCCATGCAATTGTGAAACGAAATTTTATAATAGTCTTTGAGGTCAAAAATATTTGATGTCGCAGCGAAATATAAAAAAAATCGAGAAACTTGAAAAAACCTATACACGACAATTGTAATTTAAAATTGAATAAACTGAAAAATCTTCTGAAATTATTGCGCAAATCGTATTATTTGAAAACCTAGAGGGAAATTATACAATGTATTTAATATACTAAAAAAATTCGACTACCAAGTTTAGATATTTCCTTGATTTGGGCAACTGTATAACATACTGTGTAGTTTTTTGGCGAAACATTTATCGGCAGAGATTTTGAGTTTTGAACACTATTTTTTTACAAGTGTTCTATGTGAAGTATTGAAGCATAATATTGTTACGATGATCGGTGATTTAAAATCGGCGTGGGTAAAACTCAACAATTTATTTCTTAGTAACTCAAATTTACACGACTAATTACACAGCGATTATGTACAAAATAATTCCGTCCCAACTTGACTGAATTCATTCATTGGACTCGACTCGCTGACTGAATATTAATCTCGTTTCCGAAAGTTGCCTATATTTAAAGCCATATTTCCTTCTAGAAGTTCCGCGATCGAGGTCTTTCTGGAGTACCCATTGCGACTTCCGCTTCCAGGCTTTTCTTTAGCGAACGCCGCTTGGCCGCCGTCACCGACGATGAGTCACCCATCATCGACTCGCATACTAGAAAACCCATAGGCGTCGTACCGGGGCGCCGTATGGGTTTTTTCTTAACAATATATATGTATTTTTTATATTTTTGTAACCATTTTGTGTGCAAAGTTCATCTTTACTGTTATTACATAGTTCTTCTTCTATAAAATATTGGCACACAGTTGTTTAAAAGGGCCTAATAACGATTTTTTGTGGACTGTTGCATCCTTAAAAAATTTGAATATATGTAATTTGAATAATTTGGCAACGTCGCATCGGTATTTCAAAAATGAATTATGTTTGTTGAAAATATATATCTTGTTACGTACATTAAAAACTACCACCTTAAAAACAAAGAGAGAACTCTAGCTGAAAATAATTTGGAGTTCAAACTCAAAAAGCCTTGCGTTTCTGCTTGTGATTTTTCCCACCTCAAAAAAATTTCATGCAAATATTTTTTTAAATTAACCTGCTAAAAAAGTCGACATAGAAGGCAGTACATTTTAGTGATTATTATTACCAGATTAAAATTATTAAACATTCTGTTCTATTTTGTTTCTATGTGTATGTGGAATATCCTTATTTTTAAACCTAAACGGAGTTTTGAACTGCATACTTATTTTTATAAGCTGTCATTTTACTAGATTAACAATTGTCATCCACTATAGACTGTACAGTAGTTCTGTATGTATTTTAGGAAAATCGTGTAAATGTTAAAACGATATCAAAAATTTCTCTAGTTATCCCCAAGTGATGATGTTATCTCAAAATTTTGCATAGTAAATTTTATTTAATATTTGTAAAATAACACACTCACTCCTACACTTGTTGCCTATGAATCTGCCTTGTGTTTTTAACATCGAGATTTTTGTAAAAGAAAACAAAAATTGTATGAAAGCATCCTAAAAACATAGCAAGACTGCATCCTTTCTTAAAAATATTCTCAGTGTGTTAATAATAAACGCCTCCTCAAGATGCGATTTTTTTTATAGATAATTTTACCCGAATGTACACTCAAATTTGTCAATTTGCAGTCACATAAAAAAGAAGGTAACTTTTTATCCGCGGATAAAATTTGGGGTTCCTTTTTATTCATAACTCTAATGATCTTTGAAACAAGTTTCCTTCGTAATTTTTCAATACGGTTTGAATGCCATTAAAGTTAAAATGAGTCGTTTTGGTATTGTTTCCCATGAAAATCCAAGGAAAGAAATTACGAACTTGCTCAATTTAGGTCCGCTATTCAGTTAGCAATCATCCTGAAAGATTGAGCGTTTAATATGAGAAAACTTAACGTGGAAGACTATAAAGACTATGTCATCAAAATCATGTTGCACTCTACCACGAAAATGTTGCAAGAAAAATATGTTTCCGAAAATGGCATCGTTTTTTATCGTTTCTCTGACGTTATTTTAAAGACGCAAGAGATGTAAGAAAATTATGAAACTTAAATGAACTACAAGGTTTTCAGAAACGATTTTTTCAGCTGGCCTGAAGAGGTGGAGAAAGTGTGCATTGTTTGACGTATCTATTATTTTAAACATGAGAAGACAATTAATGGAGAGTTAACCGTTCGGATTGAGTATAATCCCAAATTTGTTAGAACGACACCAGGAGAAACGAAAAGATGTTTGGATAGTAGGTGGTTGGTACAAAATAAAAATGATGAAAATGTTAATCCCATCAAATGTAACAACAGAACGTGCTACTTGGTATAAATATAATTTCAAAATGGACCCAAAATTCGGCAAGGCTCATTAGACTTGATATCAAAGCAAACTAAATCACGGATCATTCCAATGGGCCAAGTGCGGTAACTCAATTATCCAAAGCTAGAGTGTGTGACCAGGAACTTATTAAAAATATAGGACATTGAAACTCTTCTTTAGTTATCCCTTATCTCTAACTTGATCTTACACGTCTCGAAAATTTATAGATATATCTAATTCAAGATTTTTAATTGTTAAAACATTATTTTTGCGTTAAAAAAATTGTTTTTAAATTTTGTACTTTTCACATCTGTTGTCATGAAATTATCTCATGAAATTACACTCGAGCCATTCATGTCTAGCCGGATAAATTCCAGTGGATAAAATGGTGTTTGCTCCAGACAGTGTACAAAAACCGTACCCATCTTTTTTATGAAACTTTTACTGAATGTTCCCTAGCGTTCTTACGACAGGTAAAAAATAATAATCATAGCATTCCTTTCTTGGGGAAACGTGCCCCTTTAATCTTTTCAACACTTCTTGGACTTCCTCTTTGTTAGGTTGGGAGAAAAGTCATTCGCGTGTCGTTTGTGCTATTAATAAGTTACCGAACGTGATAGGTAACCACACAACAGACAATAAAACTCGGTTAGTGAAAAGGTTCACAGTAAGTAAGAGCTTGTAAGAAATGCAGTTATGCAGTGTAGCTCAGAAAATGTCGAGTGGTTAAATATCATTCACCGGCCGTCAGCAACTTTCGGATGAATTTCACTTTTTTACTTGGTAATTCTCCGCAACACGATTCAGCCAGAGATAAAAAAAATTTTCAACTTGTAATACCAAGTGATTGTGTGTGTGTGTACGTTAACATGTAACTGGCAATGTAGAAATTGCAACAATGATACGTCCCGACACGACTTCTATTATTATACGTTAGATGGAATGTCGAAATATTATTCCTTCGCTCCATCCGAGTCTGTCGTGTACTGTATGATCAATCGTTAATTAATGCTCCAACTGTGGCGAAAGTGTTGCGCGAGTTCATACCCAATTAAACAAAATGTAAATATTCATATTAATTTGATTGGACGTTTTTATTTCGCACTGAGTGAACGTCCGTTTGCGACAGGTCTGATCTGCCATATAGATTAAAAGTAAATATCACGATGCTAAGATAGAAACCAACACTTTCGCTTTTGGAGGCAGACAATCGAAGATCGTGTTTCAACCGCGTTGACTATTTGTCGAAAAGTGCAATGCAGCTAGTTGTCCACAGCTGGTGAACGTCAACTGGAACTGTTATAAATTATAACACGAAAGGTCGTTTCCCTGAAGTAATTTATATTGCGTTCTGCACTGTTATTACCGTAAACACTTAATGATCGATAGCAGTCCTCATAAGTTTCGATTAAACGCAAGAACTGTGTATTACTTCTGCTGTTGTATTGCAGCCTTAGAGCCAAACTGTTTTTTCCACAGAACCGAGATAGATCAGAAATGAATTATTACGAAAGTACAGAGTACCTATATACCAAATTGTAGAAACAATTAGCGTAGACCGGTTCATAGGCTTCGGTTTCAGCTCTAAGAATCAATTTAATAAGTCAGAAAGTGGCTTAGTAGAGAATGTTACAGTTTTTTTTACCGAGATGATCGTGTGGAATGTTTGGTGCATTAACGTTGTCAAAGTTTTCATTAGCGAATTGAATTTTCGACTGACTGGTTTTAGATTTTAGATGAGTTTAAAAAAATAAGAAAAAATACGTGCAAGCAAGTTCAGCGACATCTGTGTTAAATTAGAGGATAAAACGGTTTTTTGTAGACAGGATGTTCTCTTGATTAAATTTTAAGTTTAGATTTACCAACTTATTACGGTAGCAGGTCGGGTGTTGAAACAATAATAATTAGTAGCGTTAACTGACTAGCAACAACAGAGGAAGACAAGCTATTATAACTAGGGAGCGGATTTCTGTCGGGCTAGACAAGGCCAAACTCGGTACGGCTCGTACGGGATGGGAATTCATTGAAATTACGGGCTGCACTTCGTTTATTTGAGATTAGAATAACGCTGCTTCGTTGCACTCTGCTGTTAATTCCAGTTCTCATTTACTTGGCCGTTTGATTAATAAATCGTTAATTGTATTTATGGAATCAAGTGCCAATTAAATTCAGTGCTTACCTATCACCCGCTACTGAGTCCCGGCGATGCAGCGCGTCCCCACCTATATCGTGACGTAGCCCGACAGAAATCCGCTGTCTAATTATAACATAAAACATAAAGGATGGCAACAGAGATTATATCGTTGTTAAACCAACAACTCGTTTAGCGGGATAAACTTTGAAGAATTTGCAAATTAAAATTTTTCGGTAAATGATTTATTAATTATTGCGGCTGCTAAGATTGATGTCACCATCATTCACAATAGAAAATGTTCGATAAAGGCGTTGCTTTTGACATAAGGTATCCGAATTTTCTCGGTTGCTGAACGAACCATTGCGATACCTACCGATTTTTGCGAAATTTGCATAAATTCACCAAATTATTTTAATTAAAAATGAATGACATTAAAAAAAAACAAACACTCAAATCAGATCGGGTCAGGTCAGGTCGAGTCAGATTAGCCCAAGTCAAATCAAGGCAGGTCATATTAGGTCCGATCAGATTAGGTCAGGCCAGATTAGTTCAGCTCAGATCAGTTAGGTTTGGGTCAGGTCTAATCGAACCAACACTATAAATTTTTGTTTAATTAGTTTATCATGACAGAAAAAAGAAAGTAATATTAAGTATCACAGTCTGGCTAGTAGTTTTTTAAGATACTTAGAATCTTTTTTAAAAAATGATCATATAAGAAATTTGATATCCAAATATGATTTTAATTTACATCCTTTTGCTCCATTTGCCTATAAAAATTGTGGTTTATTATTTTTACTTCTTGGAAGTATTGTAATCGGGTCAGGCGAGTGGCCATTTTCATGTTTTCTCATCGTTTCATGATCCCAAGAGTACGAAAAAATAAATCTCTGTTTCTTCTGATTGTCGTTTTCCGCCGTTTGTCGTTGTTCATTTATATTAAACAGATAATTTCCGAACGTTCTCGACCGATTGTTGTCAAATATTATATGCATTTTAGGAATATCGTGTAAATGTCAAAACGCTAATCAAAATTTGGCCAATCATCTCCACCAATAATTTGATGACGTTATCACAAAAGTTTCTACATTAAAATTATTTAAATGTTATAAGGGAGGCGACCGGCCCCGAACTACAACGCAAAGGTCCCGTTTTCCAAGTGACTTAGTATCTATATTTAAGAATAATTTTTCCAGAAATTCTAGAATACTATAATGTTGCGACCGCCTATATGTAATAATATTAAAATAATGATTTATCTTATTTTATTATACCATTGTATCTTAGTTAATAATTTTAATCGCCTCGTATGCCTCATCACAATTCTTCCGCATATTTTAATCAATCAGCTTGGCGCGTATTTATTGGTCGCATTCTTTCGATGATAAATAAACAATCGACGTTAAACGTGTACTGATAATGCATTTTTTCCGTTCGTTATCTGCTTTAAATATATTTAATATTGTCGGTAACTATGCGACCCTCGCGTTCTCGGGCGCAGCGTTTGCGGGGTTGTTATGTACGCAACACATATAGGTTATAGGGGTTGCCATAAAAAAAGAAATGAATGTAAGTGTCATTATGTTTTAAATCATGTTTTAGGTAGGGTAATAAATAGTTTTATACCAATAAACATTTAAAGAAGGCAATGAAAATCTGTAGACTTAGACCTCCTTAGGTTTCATCAGTACAGCATATTTTAGTGGTTGTCTAGTATTCGAATATTAATCTTTATATAACCCTAAGGAACAAACAAGCATTTTTCTCTTACGTCTCACTAACGTAACCCTTGTATCGTAATGTATCTTTCTGTTGTAAGAATTAATACAACGATTCGTTTCTGTTTTTTTAGCATCTTAATTTACAACAATGAAAATTACATAGTTAGTATTTTCCAAAATAAGGCCAAATTAGTATTTTCGAAAGCCAGAAATCTAGAATTTTAAATGATGTTTTTATAACTAAAAATTGGTCTAAAGTTATATATTAAGACAGAACTTTTTTTAAACCTGAAGCACCAGCAGTGTTCATTTTCTTAGATAAATTAAACATACCAGTAAGCTTTGCAAATTTACTTTTTTTGCTTTATGTATCAAAAAAGATGGTGTAGGGAAGATAGCTTGGACAAACCTTCCCTCGTTCTTCGAAAACTTATAAAACTTAATTGTGTGAATTTTATTCAATTTTTTTTTGGTAATCCTGATAAGTTAAAAAAGATGTGTGTAGACTATTGACGTATAGGTAAATAAGTATGCTATGTGTAACATCAAAATTTTAGCATGGTCACGTATATCACTTTGAATTGGTGCAGTGTAATTAGATTGATGAAAACCTAATCATAACAGTATTGTATTCTCAAATTTTCGGGGGAAATGAGTTGGAGATGATGGGGCTCAAACCTTTTATATTCAAACCGAGCGCTTTACTACTGAACCACATCCCACATTTAACGTTGCTTCGTATTACGTACCTAAAGAGTTTTGTTATTAGAAGGATTAAACAATAACGGTTAAGTAATTATTGAAAAATATCAAGGTAGATTCATAAACCACAAATACTCAGTGACTGTGCTATTTTATAAAACTTAAATAACACTGATCATGCAAAATTTTGTGGTCGAATAAAGTGCCATAAAAACAACAGACACATAACAGGAGACCCATTTCTTCATAATCTAGCGGTCATGAAATGGGGAGAAAACATGAAAGTAGTCGTTGATCGGATGGACTCCGATTACAGTACTTCCTTGACTTACGCTCATCTGTATTATTTTACTCTTTGCTAAAGGTTATAGAAAAAAAAAAATTTGGTGGCGATGAATAGACAAATTTTGGTTAACGATCTATTAGACTGATGAAAACCTCAAAACATATTCTAAATTTTAGGCAATTTGTTTAGTATTTACTAAGATAAACTGTAGACATTTTTTGTAGTTTTGTTTTTTTTTTTCTTCGTCAAAAAATGCGGGACCAAAAAATGTGGATGCGACGCATAAGATTTTGCATATTTTATGTACAATTTATCCATCGAAACTTTGAAATGAAATCATCACTGTTTTGGACAGGATAAACAGATAGATTTTGATAAGCCATTTACCATGCTTACTGTCACAACCTTCGGTCGGTTTTGTATTGTCTAAGATAAATTTTTAAAATTTCTTCGTCATGTTTGATTTTTGTTCTAAAAATCTAGATAACGAAGGCAAAAAAATAAGGGCAGATTCATAAAACGCAACTGTAATAAGAAACTAAATATGGAAACATAAGTAATTTTGTAGTAAATGTATGAGAGCTTTTCTACTTGCTCATTCTATTGGTACTGGAATTCATCTTTTAATTTCTCTATTCCTTAGTTTTCGGGATGGTTTTCTAGAGGTAGCAGGATTTTGTTGTGTGCAATCCTATTTCTTTAAATACAGTATACCATAATTTTGAGCTTCATGATATTGTTGAATTGTGCCATTACAATGTTTACTTTATGCTCGGAATTTCATATATTTTGTCTCAAATATTTTCTATCCGATTATCTGTAGTGCAACTTTTTGCATGTAGAAAGAACGTTCATTGTGTATACTCTAGGGCTCTGAAACTTGTTTTCATTCATTTATTCACAGGAGGGTTGTTGGTGGTACTGATATACAGCGCTTTCATTAATACCTGAGAGATAGTGGGCCATGAATTTTTAAAATCAGTTGGTACTTCATGCGCATCACTGCGTACTGCTTAACCTAAATTTCTAACACCTCAAATGTCAATTACAAGTGAAGCATTTGTAGCCAAACTGCTCCTCCAAGAGGCCACAGGATACTATCTTGCAAATAGAGGATTATAAGGGTTGTCATTGCTTACAGATACCTAGTTGATAAGAATCCTAAAATCAAAACTTTCTATTCCTCATTAAAACTGTTTTATTTTTTACAATATGAACTTATTGGCAGAAAATAAAGAGTATGAATTCACAGTTAATTTTAAGCCCAGTAAAATTGAGAGATCGGACAATTATCCGCCAATTGGCAACTCTGATTACGACAGGCAACGATTGTTGATGGTATTAACCTTTCAAATTATATGCAAATCTCTCTGACCTCTGCGCGCAACTGTCCGGTGGGATTAGGACCACCTTTTTCCGACCGGGGCGCGCAGCTGACCCATGCCCACTTCCCTGGATGATTTCATCTATTCACACATTTAACCAATGTTTATTAAAAGACGAAGGAAAAGACAATATTATTAATTAATTAACACAACTAATTAGAATCCTGAAGTAGAAGAAGTGAAACTTACATATGCTGCTTTTATTATTATAATCTTTAACCTTGTCTTTAACTTGTCACTTTTCGTCATTTAATGTCAACAACAACCACAGCAATGCGAAAACATGAGAGTGAAAGCAATATAATTCTTTTGTTTTCAGTGAAGTTATTTACATATTCGATTACATTTCCTTTGTTTTACAAAAACGTATACAACAAGAATATGTTCCACTACAATGGAAAGCTGTGAAATTTGGTTAGGTTTTGAAAAGACATCTTACAAAATTTAAAGACCAACATTTTCGTATTGTATAATCCGTGGAACGTTAAGAATACATCATGAAATTAACATTACAATTTTAAGATTTGTCCATTTCTGAAGCATGATTCTAGTAAAAATGTTTGTTCAACCGAAAGCATTTTAATCTCATAATTTAAAATTGGCGGTAATTTCGTAAGACGAAAATTGCATCAAAGACATTTTTTTTATTGCTCTCTCGATACTTTGTCACTAGTTTACGCGTGGGAAGTAAATATATAAAACTAGTAGGTACTAGCCAGAAAACTCTAATAGCCAAATATCTTCCCTTGTCTTGATGTAGCGTTTAAATGTGGAAAAATATGTGACATTTGAGAGAAAAAAAATAGTGTGTAATAAACGTAACTATCTGGACTGTGAAGGATATTTTAGTTAAGCAACTTATAAATTCTATTAGAACGTAACTTATAATAAAGCAGATTACGAAAAACCAGTAATCTTCTATCTTGCATACCAAGTTATGCATCCTACGACCTTGAATAGCTTTTGGCGTTCATACTTTTAGTAAATTGTCATGACCATTGCGTTCCAAAGGTTAAATCTGATGAACCCTCCTATATTAAAGGTTACTATACATTCAGTAATTCAATTTTCTTATTTTAAAATATTATCGCTTTCACACGGCAAATCAGCTGCTTCCTTCAAGCCTCCATTAAAACTTGGCAGGTTATAATCATACTTATTATTGCACAGTCCAATTCGATCAATCCTGTTTCGTGGTAAAGCACAACCAAAACGTCATAAGCAAATTATTTTCTAAACGGCTTCACATCCACACTGCTCGCAAGTTATATCACAAGCGATTTGAACTTCTGCAATGCCGTGCATCGAATTTCTGTAAAGCTAACCTTACAGCACTTAGCATACGGATGTGTTGAGAGCACTGGGCGGGCGAGCTCGTGATCGCTCACGTATAATTATCAGAGAAACCTAAAACAAACAAGTGCCTGGTTGACTCGCTGACCCTCCTCAGAGCAGCCCAATCTCGGCCCAATGAGCTGAAGACGTAGGGGCCGATCGAATTGACGACGCGACGTGCAACCAATAATTTCAGACGATTTCGTGATTTCGTAAAATGATCGTTGACGTATTACACGACTCTGATCAGGGTTGGCCTAATTTATGTTAAACATACGTTCGTACTTCTGCTCGTACCGCGGTGGTACCGGGACGTCTTCGGTAAAAAACGAGCACCAGTGAGAGCAGGAAATTTTTGTTAATTTCAACAACTTGTCTTTGGATAAAGAGATATTACACGAAACTCGTTCTTAGGCAAGATGTGGACATAATCTGGGCTCTTATTGAATTACAAATATAGAACGCATGTCCTGGGAACATTCAGCACGCAAACAGCAAATGGGCTGTGTAAGGTTATAACGAAAGTATGTTTCCAGAGATAGAATCAGATTGTGCGAAGATAAACATACACATCGTGCATCAATGTATTTATTTATTTTTTTGCTTTTAATATTTATTAGTATTACCAAGTTCAAAACATGCATTATTTATTGTTAGAAACAATATGCTATTATCAAATAAATTACAAAAAATATGTAACTATCCAAAGGACATATGATTATACTTTTATCCAGTTCTATCTCTAGATTATTTTATACTGTTGTGTTTTACTCTTTTCCAAGTTAACTAATTATATAAATTTTTAGATGTCTAACTAAAATTTGTCCAATCATATAGTTACAGTTTATGAATGCGCCTTGATTTTTTATTATTTTTCAAAAATGTTTCTGCAGTATTTGCCACGTGTTTCACGTAACCAATAGATATTAGAGATGGTTTACATACAGAACAAGGACGTTGTGAGTGAGTGGGTGAGTGGTTAAGACGTTAAGCTTGAGCTCCACCCACCTAGGTTCGAATTCCATCTTCATCGACAGTTTCTTTTTTATACCGTAACTGGTATTATCTACATTTATTTGTACGTCCTAAGAAAGTATTGTAATCGAGTCCATCGGGCGACTGGCCACTTTTATGTTTGACCTATTCTTTCGAATTATAATTATAAACACTCGAAGCTAAGCATGTTGTTACTGAGAGTAGATTTTTTCCCGTTGGTTATCTGCTTTAAATATATTCTAAGTTGTCCGCACGTGTGCGGACTTACAATTTCCACCCCCGCGGCGCAGGGGTCTTACTTTAAAGAGGTTATCACAAAACGAAAATTCCAAAATCAAAATTTATGATTGTTGAAAGAAGCAGGATTTGCGGAACTATACTTCAAGGGCGATTTTTTTATCCTATACGGATTATCATAAAATAAATTAAATTTTTACAAAATCAAATTTTACAATTTTTCGAAGAACCTGGATTTGTTGGACCGTATTTCAGGAGAGATTTTTTTAAATATAGTCATTTATCTAATATCATTTTATTTTCCTAAAATCACGTAGACCAACGATATCTTCAACTTTGGACAATCTTTAAATAATAGAACTTAAACATTTTGTAGAAGAATGAGAAAATTGTTCTCAGATGGGTTTCATCTCATAACAATATGATGAAAAATCTGTAAGATGAAAGGAATACGAAAATGAAAATAAAATCAACTTCAAAAGTCACCCAACTATTATATCTAAAATTACCCACGAGTTTCTGTACTACACTTAATGACATAACTATGTTACAGAATATTTGATAGTGGTACCCGGATTTTAGTTTGTCCAAAAACCGGAAGAAGGTGGAGGATACGATCGGAACTGGTTAAGATTTGAATTTATTGAAGTTTTCTACTAGATTATCTGAAACTGACACATTATACAGTTAACAGAAATAACGATTATGACACAAACTAGACAAATAAAATCCATATTTTGCTGTCTAGTCCTATTTCCTCTTTCTGTCTTCATTCTTTCTGTCTTTGCTCACTGTTATTTTTTCCACTCATAATTTTGCTTTTGTCATGTACATACTTTGGATTTTACCTCTGATCCCACCACGTTGAACACAATCTATGCATTTTCCCTTTGTTCTTTTATCTCGATCTTGCTATCATATTACTTTCACGCTTCTTGAATTTCTTCTTCAAATACGTAGACACTTCATGGTGTATAACTTCCAGGTATCTTTCATTAAATCTCGATTGTTTTGTGCTCTTGTCGACCAACATCTTGATTCCTTACTGCGTTTTCCTGTCCATTCTTTCTTTTCTCCCTTTTTTTTCCAGTTTGTTCCACGTTTTCTTTCATATTATTATTTTATTTTCCTTTTACTTCTCGAACGTAAGCTAGGGAAGTATTACAATGGGGTCAACGGACAAAGGGCTAATTTCATGTTACGTCGACCTTCTAGAACACGAAAAAGTATGTCTCCCATTTCCGTCTATCTCTAGGCGGTCGTCTGTGGGTGGTATATCTGTCGTCTGCGGGAAATTATATTAGACAAGCAATTTTTGACACTACTGAGCAGGTTTATTTTAATCATGTCTACAGATGGTAAAACGTAGCCAAAATTTGTCTGATCATCTCCATCAATAATTTCCTGACCTCATCTGAAAGTTATTTATTATTATTATCATTGATCTAATCGTGTTTTAACTTTATGCGTCTGGAGTTTTGGCAAAAAAATCGAAATTTACCACAAAATTTTACAGTTTAATTAAGTGATAATCATGGTAAATCGCTAATCCGAATTCATTTGTTCATACCTTCCAAAAACTTCATGACGTCTCAAAATTTATTTTTGTTAATTTTGACAAAATTTTGACTGTCTAATTTATTTACGTACTTTTTTTGTTCTATTTAGTGAGAACCATAAATCTCTGAAACTACCGAATCTTGTCGTGAAGACGGTATGACGCCAACCAGAATTGGTCTATTCATCACCTCGAAAACATTGATGACATTTAAAAAAGTTAAATGTGTATTGCAATTGCTCCTTGACCTGTGGGTTAATAATCCCACATTAAATTAGGACTGTCAGATTTTACAATTAGTCTCGTACAATTCCATAGCGAATTTAATATAACATGCTAATACTGATTTAAAGATTATAAAAAAAGTAGTTAATTTGTTAACGATTCCTTTCGGAAAGTTGATGACGTCATATCAAAAAAAAATTGTATCAAAAAATATAATCCAAAGTGCGATTTTGTTGGTATTTCTAAATGAGAATGTACAAAGCATTAAAATATGAATTGATTTATTTTATAAATTCTCTCAGAATTGGTTCATCGAATTTCTCTGGAATTGTAAAAATACGGCAGCGTTATGAAAAGATTGTAAGGTTTGAATTGTGTTGGTTGTACTTGAGTATCAAGGGAACAATCATCACACTTTTTAACAAATTACTAGAATTAACTTTCATAATAAGAATAAGACTCTTAAGTACGACTGTAATACTTGAAAACTTGATTCTTATTATTTATTAAAAGAGGGTAATTTTCTTTGCTTTTTATTCTTTATGAATATTGTCACGATTAATATACAAAACAGTACTACTATGCACAAAAAATGTAAGTCCTCGCACTCTTTTTTAAAACAGTCCGTCGTTATAAGGGTCCGGTCGTGCCTTATCCACATCGTCAAATAGATACATTTCTAACCACTGCTATTGACAAAGGTTTCCTTGGAAAAATCGCGCGAAAAAATGTCGAATATAATGGTTTCGTGGCGTTCCTGGCCTCCAGATGCAGTTGACCAGCTGAAGTGTCCTAGGATGAGTTGCGGCCAACATCCGGAAAAGTTGAGTTTCTTTTTGCAGGGTCCGCTGCTTGTAAGCCTGTGTGAGAACCTGCTCGGCACAATGTGCATGAGGATCGTGCCTTTGCAGATATACTGGTCAATGCCGGTGGTAAGCGCTCACTCGTTACAAGCTAATAGTGCAAAAAAACCTCACGTACATTGTTATGTTATAGGGGAAAACGGAATTGATAGTACTGATACTTCCTCTGATAGGCTCTCCTTGACCTGCGTCCATAGTTAGAATCGCATCGCATACATTTTTTCAGAAACTGGGAATACGTTGTATTATCCTGCTGCAAAATATTCAGCAGTACGCATATGGTGGTACGTGTATAGGTAAATGTAAAAGATAGCGTTTCTAGTAATCTTTAACCATAAACAGTACTAGATCGGTCTAACGGATTTTTGGTAGTCTGTCGAGGGTAGTACCGTTCGTAATTAAATCCTATAAAGTTCTAAGTGCTGTTGCCGAAATCGATAACATTTTAAGTTAAAGGTTGGTAATGAAGATTTCGTGGATTTTAGCTGTAACGAACGAATTAAATTGTTAAGTGCTTGTCAATCATCTAAGCCATCATGCCAACGATACGCAATTACCTAATTTTAATGTTTCCTTGCTAGTCAAAAAAAAATCCAATCCATTATACTGAATCTTCATTCTAAAATAATAAAAGCAGAACCATGCTGCCCTTTTATTACTAAATATATTACTTATGTTATAAATTCTTGTCTGGGAAATGAATATTTTTCCAAGTAATGAAGAATCCCTGTTGTTGTCAAACTGTGTCAAATATATTGGAAAAGTTTACCTATATGAAGTCACGTACGTCAATCATAACGAAAATATGTTACCAACTATGCAATTCGAATTCCACTAATCATGAGTATAATTTGTTAAATTTTATTCCAATCATGTTTAAAGATAAACTTAAAAAAAAAATGTGCATTACAACAACAAAATTTTATACTCCAGTTAAGTTAGTTTAGGTGTTCCGCAAGGATCAGTATTGGACCGTTATTATATCTTTTGCATACATTTGATCCACCTAACAAGCAATCATTTTGTTCATTTGCTGTTGATTTTTGTATCATTTTTATAACAATTTTGTTATTGAGCCAATGATTTACACTATTCTGTAAGCACTCCAATTAGCACTATCTAAAATTAAAAAATGAAAAATGTGTTCCTTCCCATGTTTTTCTTTAAATAAAGACGAGTTTGATCTAAATCTTAGTCTCTCAGTTGACCCAAAGTGGTAAGTAAAATTTTAGGAATCATATTTGACAACGATTTAGAGTTCATCACACAAATCGCAGATATTATTAAACTGTGAGGATGTTGTCTCAGAATTGGCATACTATTACCTTTTAAATACGAAATAACTATGCGAAAGTCGTATTCTTCCAATAATGAACTAAGTATGGATGTTCTAGAAAACTCACCTAAACATCTAAATAATCATAAAATCGTCAATAGTAGTAATTCGAAAGTTGAACTCCGATCAGTCAAGTCTTTGTAAGCTAAAATCAAAAATGAGAATCTGGTGTTGTCAAAAACTGACAAAATGTAATTCTTCATAAGGTTGATTATATTACGAAAGCTAAAATTTGTCTAAGTAATGGCTCTCTTAATAAGTTCAACCTCGATGCCACCTCTAATTTCATGTCCATGTACTATCTTCAGATATTCCCAAGACACTTACATTTTTTGATACACATAAATCCCCACACATACCAATGAATTCTTCATTGTATGACTTCTCCAAAATTCATAAACTTGATTGCCCCATTAGACCGCATGTTTCTTTTGTAAACTTTCCATCTTACCATCTCTCTAAATGGCTTAATCTTACGTTAAGAAGAAGTTCCTTTTGATAACAAATATACTATCAAACATATTTTTGTCCTAGTTGAAAAATTGAAACATGTATTCATCCCTCCAGATTTATTCCTTGTCTCTTTTGACGTTTCCAATCTTTTCCCTTCGGTTCTCCTTTCTGATTTTCTTAAATTAATTAATGCCCTTTTATTTGAATCAGACTTATCTCATCGCATATCCTTAACCTGATCACATTATGTGCGTTAGTTTTGAAACAATATTTCTTTAGCTTTAACAATATTTTTTATGAACAGCATACTCTTTAACAATGGAATCTTGCCTATCTCCATTTTTAGCAGAAATTTTCACGAACAATATAGAAACTAAAATCTTCTCAAATCTCTAATTTATAGAGAAAATTACATTCTGGAGCCGTTACCTAGATGATAGCTTATCCCTCTTTCAAGGTTCTCTTGACGATCCTAACTCTTTCCCAAATTTGATCTATTCTATCCATCTTTTAATAAAATTCACGAAACCAAAAATAATAATTCCATTCCATTTTTAGAATTACATATTACAAAAAACATGCTAATCTTATAACATTTACAGAAAACCTACCAATACCATGATACTTTGGTCTTCTTTTCCGCTCTCATTCCATAAATTTACAGCATTTAATTCTTTGTTTTTTAGATTATTCCACGTTCCCCTAAGTCATGAACCCTTTGAGAGTGAACTTGGTATCATTAAACTAATAGCTATTAATAATAAATTTCTCTTACACTTAGTTTTGAAAATCTTCTGTAGAACTCTATATCAACATAAACTCTCCTATAAATTCATACCAATTTCCAATTACATGCTATCCCCTACTTTGCCTCCTAGCTCCTTCTTTGGTTCTCCTTCTGTCCATTTCAAAATTTTTAAAAACTAGATTATAACGTTGCCTTTAAGACTAGTTAATTTTCCTTCTTTGTTTGTAAGAAACAAAGACGCTTTTCCTATTTTCTTTCGTTCGGACGTTTACCAATTAAAATGTGATGCTGATGACTGTAGCACAATATATGTTGGTAAAACAAGCAGAAGAATTTCCCTTAAAATTAAAGAACACAATACATTAATCATTCAAAATTCAAGCCCTGGAATAACTAATACAAATTCAGCTTTTCCCAATCATGTTTTAAAATTTGGTCGCTCCTTTTACCCCGTTAATAATGCTAAAATCTTTCATCTTTTAACCGAAACTACCACGCTCAATTTTTTCGAAATTCTTAAAATCTTTAAGTAAGTAATAACAACCAGTCTCTTCATTCGGAAGGAATGTTGAACTTTATTTTTTATTATTAATTTCTATTTCATTTTCATGTATGCTTAGCTTTTATAGCAATTTACTACAGATTAGGGTTTGGGGGTATATATTTTGTATTCGGAGTTTGCTTGTTTTTTTGAGGTTAAGTCAAGTAGCTTTTGGTTAGATTTTGGTTCACTATGTATTCTTTATTGTACTCTTTTACTCCTCACTGAGAGCGTATATTATTACGAGTATTATTATTATTGAACACCGCTTTGATTGTAGTACCACCAGACCTTCCAGTTTGTTATCAGCAGCTGTGCATATTGCTATTCCGCATTTTTTGTTTTCTCGTTAACTACAAAAGAAATAGCTTCCAGTCTTTCGTAAGTTCGAAATATTATTGGTATTTTTTCTGCTCCTTGTTGTACTGACTAACTGACTAGTGAAGAAGAACGAACCGCTAACATGTTTGTTTTTTTGTTTCAGGTACTTTTAATGACACTGATGACGAAGTACTTAGTGTAAGTTTTTGTTGTTTTTTCTATAATGAACAATGTCCGCTGCAGAAGTGCTGGTAATTATTATCAGCGTTAAAAATCATAGTTCTCGCTTAACAAAAACAAGGCCACCGTCAAAGCGAACACTCGAGATTTAGCTGCTTCTCCGTCGTCAACCTTCAAATCAGATCGTTTCGTATGATAGAAAATTTATTCGTGTAATTCATTCATTCGAAATCGCTTACATTTAATAAAATACGCTTCCATATGGAATTACTGTGGAAACAATAGTGGAAGAATAGTAAGCAGAACATGAAAGTCATATCGCTGTTCAATATATTTTTCCCATAGTAATTGCAAAAACAACCACAACATGTAATATTGTAAATTCGATTCAGTATATTTAAATAAGCCATGCTAAAGTATGCAACCGATAGTATTGTATTGTAGTCAGAATATTTTATAAGTTGGAATGTTGCAGTTTTAACCAAATGGAATAACGTTACGTTATGTGCATTGAATACTTCAATCGCTTATCGTCGTTAATTGTTCGGTTAAAAATTGTTAGCTGAATCTAAACGGGGATTAGCGCTTCGAATGAATAACGCGATAATTGCATTGTAGTTGCTAATTTGCCTTTAGTTCGTAAATCGTGAGGCGAGTTTTGTTGGTCATCTTTTAATGTCACGCAATGTATGCATCCATCTCGTTTAACGTACGCCAGAAGTTGCCATCTGACGGCTAAATACGGAGAAATGTAACCGACAGTGTTATGACCGTACGGCATAATCACAAACACATTGTCGGGAAGATTCTAGGAAGTAACAGCTAGAGAAATCAGCTCTATAATAATAGCATAATTGCATTCTGTGAAGTAGCGGCAGCATTTTTCACGAGGATTAAATTATAGAAGAAAGTGCACTCATCTTCAGCTTTATAATGCGTAACTCAAATATTTCTGTTTTCGCAAGATGTGATGAGTGTCTTTGTTACAATTATAGGTGAAGGTTAACGATTATACTGTTTAGCAATATTTCAATGTTTCAACAACAAAATCAAAATTTCTTCCGCTAATTTAATTTCTGTAATATCAGAAAATTGGTCTAGGGTGGTAGGCACGACTTCCTTCGTGACTGAAGTAGACAGTTTTAATTTTTTTTGCGAAAACCTGGATGCCTTGGGTAACAAATTAAGGCGGATTCAAAAATCAAAAGTACAAGTATGAAATGTTGTTTTATGAAATTTAAATAGCATTTAGCTTGCACACTTTGGTGACGTCATCAAACTGTTGGTAGGGTTGATCAAGTAAATTTTGGTTAGCGTTTTACCAGTAAGACAATATTTCTAAAATACCTATACATTTTAAAACTTTGGGAAATTTAGGAACAACGCCAACATAATGTTATTTAATTTAGGCACGCAATGACCTTTTGTTCACATGTTACCTTCTTAATATTGTTCATTGCGCATCGGGTCACGTCTATACACTCTTTTCAAGTTAAAGTCGATGTCCCTAGTAGAAAAAAACTTCATGCATTCATTATACTAAGCCAAGCTTTTTTGAGTTGCGGATGATTTACGGCTTTTTAAACCCTTGACTCAAAAAATTCACGCACGTACAGTAAGAGTAACTGTAAACGACACAGTACAACAAATTTTCTGACAAGTTGACCAGGTTTTTCATTTAACTTTATGATTATCGCCACCATGCCAATAAATAGGATAGCGAAAGAACAGAATAGTTAACTGCACTGTAAACACCCACTTGGACTGGATGTTGATAGCCTGGTTTGTGCATTATTTTATGTTAAAAACAAACAAATGTATTGGAATATGACTGTGCATTGTTGTGTGACAAGAAATGAGACTATTAAGCATAAACGATTAAGGATGCAAGAAATTTCTCTGATGTCCTTATGAGTTCACTGAGAAAATGTCTCTTCTCTCACACACATAGTGACAAAATATTAAATAATTCAAAAGTTTCACGACCCGTAAACCGTGAATTACTTAACATGTACTAGTGTTTATTTAACCAGTTAATTAATGCTTTATTAGCATTCGTTTACGAGAATACGAAGAAGGCCAAAGCCTACGTACCCTAATATAAAATTCTGACTGTGCGATTCTTTGAAGTTATAAATTCTATGACCTCCTTCAAAATTAATTACGAGGAGTGTAAAGACAGGAATAATTTAAAGCTGTTGTTGCAGACTATTGTTTAAAATCTACTACTTTTGCGTACTCTGCTATATACAAGATAGATATAAATTTATTAAGATATCGTAGCGTAAGTCATTTAAGTTAGGAAGTTAATTAACTAAAACATACGTGTTCATGAATTTCGTTGTTTGTGTGGTAGTTGAAGTTTAAAAAAAAATCAAATTTGTCCCATAATGACGTGTAAAACGTGCTGTCTTCACTTATGTTCCAGTCTCCAAAATTTAACAATTTGTTAAACGGTAGCAATTCTTGGCAATTAGAAATGTAATAGAATATTGTTTCTACTTAGAATGTCAACCACAGGTTTCTTTTTGACCCAAGTCTACGATATGACTGACTGGTCATGTACGCGCATCCACTTAGATATATCCCATTTGGTCCTTTTGAAATGCTGGTAAATGTTATGTTTTAACTTATTTTGTGTCTTCAAAGAAGAAGTCTAACTAATATTAAGTTGACAGAATTTGAATCCCGCAGTCGAGGCATATTTCCTGAAAATTTTAGTTAATTTACGATACATTTATAACTTAATTTTACATAGTTTTTCAGTTAAAATTTTTGCTCCAAGATTTCACAACGTTATCGTATTTAATAAATTATTAAATACTCAAAATTTTCCGAAGGAGAAATTATACTTTCAACAACACCATAAGGTATTGTAGCATTTATCACCAAATTATAGATATATATTAATGACACTGCATTTTAAATCTAGAGGTAATCACTCTCCATCGCTTGAATATCCAAATTTTAATGGTTTTAATAATTTATCTGTGAAGACTGCGTCCACGTTAACTCTATTTGTGGAAACAATAGCTATGATCTAGTATCCTTTTTCTGTCGTCTATATCGATTTTATTAGACAGATAAAACTCTTTAAAACGGCTTGTTATGAAATTTTAGACGTATTTTAATAATATCGAGTATATGGTAAAACGCCTATCTATATCTGTCTAACCACCCCTGCTAAAAATGGATGACGTCATCTCAAAATGTTCGTATCCTTAGCGGTATAAACGGAGGAAAAACAAAGGGGTGACACTAGTGATGGCAGGTCCAGTTCCAGTCCGCCAGTTTCGGGAAGTAATTATTGTTTCCACCCAGTTATTAAGTGCACAATATTTGCAAAAAAATTGAATCCATCGGCCACTACCGACACATCTATATTTCACTAACGTTAGCCTGCTTGCCATAACCGTATAAGGTTAAACATTTTCAAATGATAAATGAGGCCTAAGGAGGTCGATGGTACAACACGTTTTCATTGAGTTCTTTAATCTTTAGTGATATTTTCTCTGTTACCACCTGCAAGTTCTCCAGTATTGAAAGTAGTGCCTCTAGCTCACATTAAGTATTTTAGGAGTACTGTTTACTTATACCTACCTGTCTGATACAAGTTGCACATGAATATTAAACGTATTTTCAACATTTATAAATATTCTGTCTAAGTGGCATTAAAATTGAAAAATTTGTGTATCTTAGCTAGCGGTGAAAAATGAGTGATTTAAAATTGGGACCCAGAAGCGTTATAAAATTTTTGCCAAAAATTATCAATAAAAGAATGATTGCCGTATGTGGTGAGAATGTCCCATCAAGTAAAATTCTAGACGGAACAATTTCGTTAAAATTGAAAATCTATTCAGGATGGTCCAAAGTATACTATATTTTTTCATCCGGCTCGAAGGATCAATATGTATGAATGTTGATTAAATGATGAAATTTTGTTTCTTCATTTATTTTTTATTATTTACAAGGAAGACACTACTTACTTTTTACACGTGGTTATACCTAGACCAAGAGTTTGCGATTACCACTATTTACAAAAACTAATTTTAAAGTGGTCTACTGCACTTGTGCAATATGCAAAAGGACAAAAAGGTTTTAACGGCAAGTACAGAAACGACAATAGAAAAAATTAAGGAAACACATCGAAGATTAAGGTTTCGATTATTGCAAGGGAAGTTCAAATATCAGAAACAACAGTTTTGGCAATTTTGCATGAAGGTTTAGGGATGCGTAAAGTGTGTGCGGGATGAATTTCTAGGCTTTTCACTCTAGAACAGAAATTTGCAAGGAAAGTTTCGGAGTTCTTTTCAAAAATTATTGGGGATCATTTGGACCCTCCAACGAAACAAGAATCCATGCAGTGCGTGCATGTCGGGTCCCGCCACACCAAAAGGTCCGAGGGGAAAATTGATGGCAACAATTTTCTGGGAATGTGAAGAATTCTGTTGATTGAACACATGAAAAAGGACACAAGAATTAGCGGAGAAGTTTACAAAAAGAATATCAAAAACGTTAAAGCTGCCATCCGAAAAAAAATCTCAAAATTTGCCTGAAAAAACTTTGCAGCTGAGGTACAAGAATGTGGTTTCCAGGAGTTGACATCCGCCTTAGGATGATGATTTGAATCTGCTACTCATGATTATTTTTCGTAGTTACCAAAAGAATTTTTTCTTAAAGGGATCTCCTTATTGAAGAAAAATTGACATAAATAAGTGTATAGATCTTAAGGAACATTTGAACTTTTTTGTTGTAATTCTTTTCGATCAGAACCGACCAAAGTCCATTAAAGTCTTCCCTCGTATATGACATTTTATAATTTTTGTTACAACATAAACATTTTGTACTCCCCGGTCAAAAACAGCCTACAAAACTTAAGAAAATTCCTCACTATAAAGTTGTTAGCTCTGTACTTGGTATACGAATCGTAATTCGTTTGCTATTTTAAGAATGTCTGTATCAGTCATTATAGTCTTGATTTACATTCAACAACTGTGAGCATTAATGATATAATAGATGTAAGCTTTTGCGTAATTAGAGTTGATGACATTGTTAAAAAGCTGTCCACTTTTAAATTAAATTGAAATCCAGTTAAGTATGGTTTACTTATTACTCTTTTAGAAATTTTTACTTCTTTATTATTCCAATTAAGCAAAAAACATCGTTAGCAAATTTTTTGCGATTCCTGTAAATCAAATGCCACCTTTTCATCTGTCTAGTTGCTGTAGTTTTTTAGGCTTATGATCTCGGATTTTAAACTTAGTACTTATTGTTGAAGTAAGATAACTTTTATAATGGGAGTTATCCGTAAATAAATGTCTCGGCAAAAAGTTCACTTGTATGAGATCACTTCCAGGAAACGTTTCCCATAGGGATATCGCGTCAGTCACACTTTACATTTATTTGAAATGAAATATATCCGGTCCCAGAACTTTTTACCGGGGAAAAAGTGATCGTGACTACCATTGATGTTTCCTTCAAAATTTCCAAAAAAAAAATATAGTTACCTCAAGTGTACGAAAAATTATCAAGTTTTTTATACCTATTAAATTTGAAAACGATAACTAAACGATTGGATTTATTTATGTATTACTTTTCTCTGTCCGGACCCCAAGATAAATATTTCCGTTAAAATTAGTTCTTCATCTTCATTAAAACAAAGGAAATAGTTCCACTAAAATATCGTTACCACAGCAGGTGTGTATAATCATTCTTTCGTTCGTAACCTTCTGCCCTCATTTTGACTCATAAAGACTATTAAATTTATGTTTTATCCTAAAACTTCAAAGACATTGAACACTGACTTCGAATAGTTGTGTATTGTTTATTACACATATATGCGTCAATTATTAATTGTATGATAATAACGAAAAATAACTTCCTTGTGAAAATATGTTGGAGTTGTTTATTGCCCTTTTAAAATACGACATCACAGTTACGCTTTGTAAATATCAAAGCCTGCGTTTGAGTAATTTATTTTGACATTAATTTTTCTAACACCGTTTTTATCAGTTCTGTATTTGTAATTAAATTTTATTACACGTAATTTAAGCCTCGACGAACATCCCTATTTTATAGCGGGAACAAATTAAATTAATTTTATGTCAACTTCCTCGTGAACGTAAAAATACCTATTGTTGTTTCCACGCACAACAGATTTAATTCATAGCGTGTTTAGACAATTTAAATTTTTTTAAAGAGTTAATAACTTCATTAAGTGTTGTCATGGTAAGTATAAAACTCAACAGAACGTTTGAAAACACTCAAGACTTTCATTTTTGATTTTTTCAGTTTTTTCAGTTATGCTCGTGTTATGTAAATAATCGCTGCGTTGACAAGCCATAAAATAAACATGCATGCATTCTGCACATCTGAACAAACTTGCAACAAACACACTTTTGTAGATTGTGCCGTTTTCCCAGTGGGAAATATTTGCGTGTGTTATCGTGTTCTCGTTCCAATGAAGACCACCTCTGTTGTACATTTTTTGACGGTGAGATTTTTGGAAATGTTGAAAACTGGTAATTTTATTTCATAGAAGTTTCAGTTATTCTCTTTAACCTTCTGTTATTTTATGGCCAATTTTATAACAAAACAAGCGGTTTTATGAAGTCGTTGCATAGTTTGTAAACTAACGGAATACTCGGTTCAGAATTTATGGAATTAGCGATTTTTCTTAAAATTCTTGTTAATGTCCGATAATTAACAGTGGGTTTTATACACAATAGAGAGTTTTTTCGTTGATTTATGTGCCTGCCTTATTCTGCTACATCATCGAACTCAAGAAAAAGATTAATTATGCGGAAGTGACCGTACGTTCACGTTAGAAATGCATCCAAATCGTTTTATTATGCATCTTTTAATTACACTCGACTTGCCGGAGGAAATTGGACTCGGGCACAATTCTTTTACGGGTTATACAGCATCGAAGGAAATAATTGCTGTATTGTTTATCACGAGCTGTGGACTAGATTTCCGTGGTACATTTATCATTTACGTTAATAATGGTATTCATTGTTCTAATTATTACGCTTCGTCTGGTAAGAGAGGCGGTGTTAATTAGTCATTGCTTATAAGATTTTCTCGGTACTAAACAAAAACACTATTGATGATGCTTCCTCGTGTATTAAATAATTATATCTACGTAGCTCCATGTTCGCATTCCTGGAATGGTCGTATATTTCGCCGGATACAAGACCAACTGGTAGATGCTAGAGCTCCGTGTAGAACGTAATTAGCTCGAGAATCGTTGCAACTTGCATCGCTTTTGATATTTTCGCATTTTTTTATCAGCGACTTCGTTTGCTCCAAGTGGAGCATTGTCAGTGAGAATTAAATGATCGTATCATATATTCAACATATTAACACATAATTGTGATCCCGTCGGTTAAACGTGTGCAGATAACGTCTGATTTATTGCTTTCATTGAAATGTATTATGCATAGCAGTAATACTGATCTCGAAATAATTTAACGCTAACGAATGATCCGCGTTTTTAAATTGTCACTTCGGAAATTTAAATAATTATGTAAAGCGAAGAAAAATTTGCCGTAAAAGCGAAATTTATTGGAGTTTAATACAGGCGTTTTTGTTTTTTGGACATTAGGCAGGAGCTCGATATATTGAAACCTGTTTAGCTAATTGAACGAAATGTGAATAATCGCCGATCGGCAATCTTGAAATGTTATTAAAGTAAAAAGTATACATATGCAGGTAAAATTAACTCGATAACATGTTAAAGGGGAAGTTCGCCGGTATTTTGGAAAACTGTTGTAAACAACTTTGAGTTAAAGTTGTGTTGTCGTAAAATTTTGAATTGTCCTAGTTTCATATAGTTCTGTACTTCAAGGATGAAATAAGATAAAAAACAGCACTCTGCAAATTTTTGGTTTTTTAACGCAAAGTTTTTTTTTAATTTCGAGTATAAGTTCATGTCGATTTCTCATTTCAAATTGGAAAAAAAAATTGTAAGAAAAAATAAATGTTTTTGACAATTTTTTTCAAACAATTTTGAAAAGTTTCCAAAGTGTAAGTGAACAAACTAATTTGATAAAAATTTTAGAATAACAGTGTTCAGACCTACGGCTAAGACTGTGTTTGTTGTTCATCCGACCATAATAGGTATAAGTACTACAACCGCGGAAAGATCAGGCTGGTGTTCAAGCGTTGATCACACGCTTTTATTGATTACTGGATGTGTTCGGCATTTATCTTGAACTTCGGTACGGTTATGTTAATTAACGAAGAATATTATAGCAATATTTTTCAATACACCCGCTGTCAAATAAACTGTTTTTAAAAGTTTTTTGTTAATATCAAAACATTTAAATGTAAACCTTTTCAAGAACCCTAAAATCTAATAGAAAATGTGATTTTTCAACTCTATACAATCTATAAACAAATATGCTAACAGAAGTCTGTTTTAAACTATAGCTAATGTAATGTTCTAGGATTGTACATTTGGACTGTTGTAATTGTTTATAATTCTCTTCATTATTTGAACAATAATCACAGAAACATTATTTGCTGTTAGCGATGTGTAAAACTCAAAAATTAATACGATCATTTTCATAGAATTTTCTCAAAAATGCAAAAAAATCAACTTGTGTCCATATTTGTCATAACATAAATTTTGGCATAACATAAATAACAAAAATAAAACATTTTACCCCATTATGGTTCTCTCTCCCGAACTTTTCATTCATGATGTCCTGATGAATGTGAAACCCTTTTCAAAGTTGATACGACCAAGATACGCAAAACATCTTTTCGTTATTGTTAAGAAAGCGCAGTCTTTTAAAAGTTAAAAGTAAATACCACAACATTTTCTATTAAATAAAAAAGCTAGAAGGAAAAGTAAGTCATATGAAACTGTCTGAATAAGTAATTATTAGAAATAAAAAAAAGTCAAAAATTAAAATTGTACGGTTTTTTGAGGTCCAGATATTTATTTTTAACTATACAGAGTTTTCACGGCGCGTTACAAAACCCTATACATTTTTGCATATTCTGATTGACCCCTTCTTATGCTTTATAACCAGCGGTTCTTTTTGAAATTCTAGTGCAACGTTGCCACGTTATTCTAATGTTCTTGAAATTTGTTAAAATCCAAGGTTCACAAAAAAAAAACCGCAAGGAGCTCCTTTTAAATACTAAACATTATACACAATTAATATAAAATGTTTCTAACCAATTTCAAATAATTTTACTTTCAGATATCCATGTTTCACTTTTCCAAAAGGAAAGGTAGTAAATTTCTGCATTTTATTCTGTTTTTTGTTCCCTTCCTTTTTGTTAACAATTTCATATGTTGATATTTATTGCCATTTTTTACTTTTTTGTTGCAAGAAAGAGAACAAAAAGTATAGAACAAGACGTAGTAATAAAGTAAGTATATTTTAAAATTATTTTATAAGCACTCTGTATAGTAAAATGTTGTTTATTTTTCTGTAAAAAATTTCAACACACATATTAAAAATAATATTTATTGAGATTTTTGTGTACAGTGGTAAAAATTGGTCTAAGGTTATTTAGATAGAACGTCCCTCGCCCCTGAACAACCGACGCAACGGTCAAATTCAGCTTTGCAAATTAAACTAGGGGTAAAGAGAGGATGCAACGCATATATTTCAAGTGAGTTTTCTATGACAAAATTTTGTTTGACATCATCAACATTTTAGCAAGAACACTTATGTTCATTTGAGTAGGTGCAATGTAATACTAATGACTTTTTTTAAAGCCTAAATTTGGCTAGCATTGTTGACACAATAATTTTATACTACCAAAATTTGAAATTTATTTTCAAACGTCAGTCAGAGTGATAATTTAGAACGATGGTTTTTAAAATGATAGAAACTCGTCGTTCGAAATTTTTTGTCCGACATGGTTAGGACGCTTAAAACGGTGAAAATGTGTGTATGAAGTAAGTGACGACAAACGCCTGTTTTACGAAATGCGATGTTCGCCTACAATAAACAAAGATAGAACAGTGCGATACAGCTTTACTACACTCATTGTCTGCACACTTTGGTAAACCTGCGCACTAGAAATCGTTTTCTCTGTTTGGTGACAGTGACCCTTCTTGTTCAGATTTCGTTCATCTTCTTTGGTTTTACCATCTACAGGATTCTTCCAAATACATATAAAATTTGACGATAATCGGTGCAGTAGTTTTGGAGATTACCTATCCAATAAAAATCGACGCAGACAACAGACAGATGGAAACGGGAGACCTATTTTTTCGTGCTCTAGGCGTCATGAAACATCAAGTAGTGATTCGCATCATGGACTTGATTATGATTAAGTACTTCGCTATAACGTGGCAATGTCGTATCGGAATTTCGAAAATAAACTATGATATCGAGGACCGCGCTCATAGCGACTCACCCTGTATACAGTTGAACTTGGATACTACAAAACCGGTTGCATTAAAAATTTTGTACACGTTTAATGGTTATCGTGAGCACGGCAAATCGCTAATCAGAATTCATCTACTCATCTGTTCTAAAAATGTGATGATATCACCTCAAAATTTTGTGGTCTGATTTACCTTTTTCTTTGTAGCCTTGTGCATCCAGGTTTTTAATGATACATATATTTATGATTATTATCTAAAAACAAATTTTATAGTTTGCCGCCTTTTAGAATTTATCAAACGAAACACTGCGCGGTAGAAAAAATTGGCCACCCTGAAAATTTTCAAAACCACTTTAAAAAGTATTAATTTAGCCAGTGATTATTTATTAAAGACCCATTCACTGTTGACACAGGATGTACATTGTACAAACTAGCTAAAAGAAGAGACAAATAAATACGGAATTAAATTTAAATTAAGTTTTTTTTTTCCGGCCAGTATATACATTTAATAATTACAGAACAATCATTAAAATTTATTTATTCATGTCCGCCAGAGAGTTAATGGAGCAATCGAAAATTTGTTTGAATAAATGTTTGTTAGAAATTGTTAATACAGGATGTGTTGCAAAATTAATGAATCAATTAAATGTATTAATCAAATCAAAGTGGTTTATCAATTTTCCCAGAGTTCTGAGAATGCAGTATTATTTTTGTTTTTAAATTTACTTATGTTGTAATTGCTCAATTTGTTCTTATTTACATAACGTATCGAAACTAGAGTTATGTAAGTATGTTAACAAACTATTAAATCAACATCAAAGTTTTAGCATGCGATTTTAGAAATATTCATTAACTAACAATGTGTATTTAAACGGATAAAATTATCTGCCTCGATTAGAACTTTCCCGACTTGCAAAGAAAAGGCCCAGTTTTCTTTCGTGGAATACAAGTAACTATTTTCAAATAAGTTTGTAAAGCATTTTTTTTTTTTTGTTTTTAATACAGAACTGCTAGACTTACAAGTGTAAAATAGTAAACCTAGGATCTTGCTCTGTTCACTATTTTCCGCTAAAGCCCAGTTAACTTTTAAATAACCTGCGCTTTATTTAGATACGTTAATGAAAAATATTAAAAGGATGCAAAAACAAAACACAGATTAAAAAACAATTTGTCGCATAGAAATACAACAAAAAGTAATATTGTAGCAGAAATTTAGTAACAATATTAGCGAACAATAACTATACAAAATTGTTTAATATTTGTCCCGTGCTCCCGTGGAACTACCTACTATTGCCGAGTCATTTACTGAGCCATCATTGTATGTAGGTATGCAACTTGGTTCCTGCAGTTTTAAGCCCATTATTAAACTTGCGTCGATCCTACCCAACAATATTTACAGTAATTTGAAACTTTTTAACAACCTATCAAAAAATTTAAGTAAACTTATAATATGCCCACCACAATGAACAATCTTGACCAGTTTTTTTATTTAACCGTTTCTCCCAAGGATTTACGCGTCGGTAAAAATTTTACAGCAGCGGACTTATCTGTGGATCGGATTGTGGCCGTTTTATGTGCACCAATTAAAATGAAGCATACAGACTGCCATAAAAATGGAGCGGGCGATTCCTCTTATCGCGGAATCTATACGATCCTGTCCGAGTTAAAATTTTATAAATTGAAAAATGTCGATTGTTTTCAGCATTCCTGAAAACGATATTTTAGAGTCGATCCGAGGGCGAGGAAGAATTGTAGCTTCGAATTTCTTCAGCGGCTACTAAGGTGGAAGGGAAACATCGACCGGAGAATGCAGCGAAAGCACTGATCCGATGCATTGCAGGTTGGATAGTATAGCGCTTTCATGCGACCGCGTTCAAAAGTAAAAACTTGTAAAACGAAATGGACAAGGAGAAGAATGATCGTGGGGCTCTGCACGGCTGCTGCTGCTCCGGTGCCAGTGGCGTAGGTAGCGGGGGGCCGGAGTGCAAGCGCTCGCGGCGATGTAGGAATAGAGGCGGTCTTACTGCTTAGAATACTGTACAACTGAAACGTTGAGATTTTCAGCTCCCCCTGCACTGAGTCAATATAGGATTTATTTATTCTAATTAGTTAATGTTCTCGTGAAGAAACCAGCTACCAAGAAAATTCGGCTTATTGTGAATGCTCCCCATTTTGACTCCATTTGTTTATGAATTTTATGACGACGAAAATTATCGCTTGCAACACGATAGGGCAACAGCTTGCCAAACACGACAAAATTTGAATAGTCTTTAACATTTTACTTCGTTTACACTTTTTTTGTCTGTCTGTCAATTCGATTCTTAAAAGAACAATATACTTTTACTTCCTGAGTGTAAGCTAAGGAAACATTATATGCAATCGAGTCCATCGGGCAACTTGCCAGTTTCATGTTTTCGGGACGTTGCATGACTTCTAGAGTACAAAAAAAGTGGTCTCCCGTTTCCGGCTGTGTGTTTCTCTGTCTCGATTTTTATTAGACGCGTAATTCCCGAAACTACTGGAACGATTGTTGTTAAATTTTGTATATATATATTTGGAATAATAGACGGTTAAACGCTAACCAAAATTCGCTAGTTTTAAGGTTATCGTAATAGTGGTGAATTGTTAATCAAAATTTATTCATCTCAAAATTTTATCTAATAAATGGTCTCTGAAATATGCAAAATATTATGACTCTATACTTGTGGTTTATCAATGCACCCATAGTTTTTAAAATTACTTATACAGGGTGGCTCAAAAAAAATTAATGAATGAGGCAATTTATTTTACAAATTAAATCACAAACGACTCACTCCATTTTCCCGAAAATTTGGAAATACAGTTCTGTTATTATTAGCATTACGCTGCGTCTATTCAAATTGACATACGTGTCTTTGCAAAAATGTTGACGTCAGCACAAAATTTTGTGATGAAATATCTTGTACATATCTTTAATTTAACTTATATGGGTTATCTTAAACATATAAAATTCGTAATATCAAATCGTAGAATTTTTCAAAGAATCTGGATTTATTTACCTTCGACCAATTTTTTTATACCACATTTTTTTTGCTTTTTCGTTTTCTTTTATTTTTTAATTTCTCGACTTTCACATTTTTCAGTTTTTCGTTGCTTCAATTTTTTCGATTTGCTTTTTTCTGTTTTGCAATTTTCCCATATTACAATTTTTCATTTTTCGATTTATCAGTTGTTCAATTTTTAGTTTTTAGATTTTTCATTTTTTCGTCTCCTAGATGTTGCAAGTTTTTAGATTTCATTTCCTTATTTTTAATTTTCATGTTCTTGATTTTACCTCAAAGTTTTTCGTTTTTTCGTTTCCTTAATTAAATTTTTCAATGTTTCTTTCAATTTTGCATTTTTTTTTTTTTTGTATTTTCAGTTGTCCGATTTTCTGATTTCTTTAATTTTTTGCTTTTTGCAATATCTACATATTTCGTTTTTTCAATTTTCCATTACTTCGAAAGTTTCTCAATTTTAGTCTTTCAATTTTTGATTTTTGTTTTTCAATTATTTCAAAGTCTTCATTTTATACATCTTCGTTTTTTCATTTTTGATTTTTCAATTTTCACATTTTCATTCGAAAAGTTGAAAAAATGCAAAAATTGCAAAATCAAAACGATGAAAAATTGAAACATTGAGAAACTAAAAATCGATAAACTTAAAAGTCGAAAAAAGTTAATGAATCGAACAATTGGAAAACCCAAAAAATGTTAAATCGAAACATTTAAAATAAAAAAATTGATAAATCGAATAATGAAAAAGTTTTACAATTGAAAAATGGAAAATTTTATAATCGTAAAATTGATAAAGTAAAACATTTTAAAATTTATAATTATTATTACATATTTAAAATGAAAATTAGAAAAATTGTAAATCAGAAATTGAAGACACGAGAAATGAAAAATTGACAAAACTGAAAAATTAAAATTGAAAAAACGAAAAATTAAAAATCGAACAATTGAAAATTTGAAAATTGCAATCGAAAAAATGAAAAAAACAAAGAAACTAAAAAACCGAAACGAAAAATTGGAAATCGAAAATTGAAGACATGAAAAACTGAAAAAAATCGAAAAATTGAAAAACTAAAAATTAAAAACTCCTGAAATTGCATATTTAAAAATTGCAAAGTTAAAACCTGGAACATCAAAAATTTGGAAAATCGAAAAACCAAAATATTTAAAAATAAATACTCGAACGTAAAATTAAAAAAAGAAAAAAATGAAAAATTGAAAAATTTAAGTAAAAAAAAATTATAAAATCGGAACAACCAAAAATTAAATAATTGAAAAAATAAAGACAATGAAAAACCGAAACGAAAAACTTAAAACTCGAGAAACTCAAATCGAAAAATTGCCAAATCTAAAAATTAAAAAATTCAAAAATTAGAAAATTGAAACTTAAAAACTCTAAAAATTGCTAATCGAAAAACTGAAGAAACAAAAAAAAAAAAGAAAAATTGAACAGTTCGAAAATTCAAGCAAAAAAAGCTGTGGGAGTGTTATTTACACTACTCGTTTTTACTAATACAGGTTATCAGAAAACAAAAATTCTAAAAAAAAAATATAATTTTTTCAAAAAGCGCGATTTGTTGGGTTGCACTTTAGGGGGAGGGAAGTTCTGTCGAAGTAACCTTCGTCCAATTTTCTGTTTTGTATAGAAGAGCTAACGCGCTTACCAAACAAACGTATAGTTTTCAATATGTTGAAAGTTTTGTGGGAAGCTTTATTGTATCTTAATTCAAGAGAAACCAGGAAAAATTGCCTGTAACTCGCCCTACATACAGATAAATTAAAAAACTAATTTGTTTGTTTTAAGGGGTAGGTGTTTGGCAAGACGCCAAATGTAAACACAAAGTTTAAGTGAGTACGATATCTGTCATTGTAAAGAAATCATCAAGTTATGTATTATTAATGGCAATTTTCTCTGTTTTCACGGTTTTCATTTCTTCCAAATTTCGGTTTAAATTTAGCGCCGTGTCAGACGGACCCAAAACAGGCGAATTTGCATTTAATTAGTATTTTTTAATAGCTAAGAACTATTTAATGCCACTCATTATTTAAATCTTATTTGCTATTTTCTAATTCGTTCAGTTTCAGTTAAATAATCTTAAAAATTTAAAATAGACAGTTTCTTGAGCCGAAACTGCCCATAAATTGTATATAAACAAGTATTTCAGATTTTTGAGATGTCGTAGCACTTTTATGGTAAAAAACAGAATAACCTGTCCGCTTGAAAAAACAACGAGAAAAAATAGCCGGACTAATAGGATTCTGAAATCATTCAGGCTACTGTGTAAGACAAAATGTCCTCCACATTAGTCAATCTGACAACTAAAAAATGTTGAATAGTTGTTGATGCTAATTCAAATTAAAATTTCTAAAACAGTCTCTTTGAAACGCCGAGTTAATTAGGAGGCGGCCATCACAATGAATATAATAAATCTGTTGCAATTTAAAGCGACGAGTGAAGCCTTAGCACGAGATAGCACCCAATATAGTTAATAAAGAATAAATCATCTCTCTCTCGAAAAAACAAATTAGTTGTAGGTTGTTCCTCCGTTTCGGAGCAGTTTAACTGCCGCATCTTCCTATGACATTCACATTCGTGTGCGAGCGGCTAAAACACACATCGTTTAGAATACACAAAACGCATCACCTCTTGGTTATGTAAGCATCGATATAACAAAGAAACAGTTAGGTTGGCCAAACTTTTTTCCAATAGTCGTTAAGTGAACCCAAGTCGACTTTATAAAGACCCGGTTTCAAATATGTGGGGAAAAAGTTGTTCGTGCGCTGACTGAAACTCGGCAGCGAACAGTGGCGTAGCCGCAATTTTTAGCACAGAAGGGGGGAGGGGGAGGAGGGGGAGGAGGGGGAAAGGCAAAAATCATATTGCCACATGCTACATAGATAAACACTATTAGCAAGCAGAGAAAGACAAAGAGAGCCCCAATGATTTTCCTTCTCGTAGAGAAGAAAAAATTTCACCGAATGAACTTTTTGTTTCAGATTTATTTATTTACTAACTGTATGCAGTAAAGTTATGAATATTTTTATAAACATAAATTTATATTTTTTCCTTGAGTTTCGATTAAATCAAACGTTTTATAAAATTCGTTAATGAAAATCTTATCATGAATATGACTGTAGGCTCTATGCGACTTTGGATTTTCGTTTAAAAAAAAATGACGTTTCAGTAATTATATTATATTTTGCCTTTTTTTTATATACATAGCATTTTTTGAACAACACGATACTCAAAAACGTGTTTTTAATTTCTTGTAAAGAAATAAGGAATTTGCAGTTAAGCTCTGCCCCCTTTAGTCACGGCCAATAAAAAAAATCATCACAATTGAGATAGGGCGGGGGGGCGGGCTTACATTTTGCCTTTTTGTTTTAATATTTGTAGACTTCTTTTCACAACATGAAACTTAAAATATGTTTAAAATGGAAAATCTGTATAAGATTTGGCAATTAGGCTCCATAATTGCAAAATCCCTATTTCCTTGCAAAAATGTACCATTTTAACCATGTTTTAAGTTTCTTGTGGTGAAAAGATGGCTATATATATGAACACAAAAAACATAATTTAAGCCCCGCCCACCCGCCCTATCTCAATTCTGATGATTTTTTTATTCGTCGTAACCCGAGGGGCAAAACTTAACTGTAAAATCCTTATTTTTCCATGAGAAATTACCATGTGAAATATGTTCTTAAGTCATCATGTTATATAAAGAAAACTAAATGTATTAATTAAAAAAGAAAACCAAAAGAGAAGTCCCACCCATACGTCTCGATCTCAATCGTGATGAATTTTACATTCGTTGTCAGACCGAGGGTCGGAGCGTAATTGCAAAATCGATATTTCCCTATACAAATTTACCATTTTAAAAATGTTTTAAGTTTCTTGTTGCGAAAACATGGCTATGTATATTAAGAAAAGTAAGACAAAACATAAGCCCCGCCCACCCGCCCTATCTCAATTGTGATATTTTTTTTTTGTCGTGAGCCAAGGGGGCGCAGCTTAACTGCAAAATCGTTAAGGATTTAAGGAAATATGGATCTTGCAATTAAGCCCCGCCTGTCGATCTGACAACGAATGACAAATTCATCACAACTGGGAATTGAGATCGTGGCGGGTAATCTTTGGATGATTTTTGTTTATGTTCGACAGCCAAAGGGGCGGAATTTAATTGCAAAATCATTATTATTTCTCCACAAGAAATTACCATGTAAGACATGTTTTTGAGTATTTTGTTATTCAAAGAATACTATGTATATTAAGAAAAAAATAAAGCCAAAGGTTAAGCCCCACCCATACCTGCCCTGATCTAAATACCAATGAAGTTTTCATTCGTTGACAGATCTAGGGGCGGAGCTTAATTGCAAAATCCATATTTCCTTACAAAAATTTACCATTTTAAATGTGTTTCAAGTTTCTAAGAATAAAAAAATCATCACAACTGAGATGGGGTGGGTACGCGGGGTTTATATTTTGCCTTTTTTTTTTAATACACATAGTATTCTTTGAACAACACGATACTCAAAAACATATTTTTAATTTCTTGTAAAAAATAAGTATTTTGCAGTTAAGCTCTACCCCCTTGATTCACCGCGAATAAAAAAAAAATCATCAGAATTGAGATAGGGTGGGTGGGCGGGCTTACATTTTGCCTTTTTGTTTCAATATGTGTAGACTTCTTTTTACAACATGAAACTTAAAAGATGTTTAAAATGGAAAATGGAAAACGGAAATATCAATTTTAAAATTAGGTTCCCCCCATAATTGCAAAATCCATATTTCCTTGCAAAAATGTACCATTTCAATAATGTTCTAAGTTTGTTGTTGTGAAAAAATGGCTATGTATATTAAGAAAGAAAAGGCAAAATAGGAGCCCCGCCCACCCGCCCCTGTCTCATTTCTGATGATTTTTTTTTATTCGTCGTAAGCCGAGGGGCGAAGTTTAATTATAAAATCCTTATTGTTCTACGAGAAATTACCATGTGAAATTCTTGAGTGGGTAATCGTGTTATACAACTAAAACCTAAAGAGAAGCCCCACCCATCCGTCTCGATCCCAATCGTGATGAATTTTTCATTTCTTGTCAGACCGAGGGGCGGAGCGTAATTGCAAAATCCATATTTCCCTATAAAAGTTAGACTGAAAACAATTTTTCTTTGTATTATACTTACTAGTAGGGCAAAAACCTTCTAGGTACGGATCTTCGTTGATCCTTCACAAATGACGCTTTGAAATCTGGGTATATTTCAGGGTATATAATTTGTAGATAATTTTATGGATTAAGGGCTTGCATTAATTTTTAATAGTAAAATTTTATTAGTATACAAAAATTCTTCAATTTTTGGCTTGGTTCATGAGTTCGGCATTTCGTTATGTTTTGGAAGTATTATAATATCAACATGAAAATGCATTGATTACACGTAATTTTTTTACAAATACATACACTAATTTGTCTGCCTTCTGTGGCTTAAGTCGGTAACCTTTCGAATTTTGTTTCATGTATGAAATTACCTACATACCTAATTTGAGGATTTGGATCCTTTTTTTGTACTCACATGCTCAGTGGCTTTGTTTCTCCAATGCAAAAAAATGTGTCCATAGCACCATTTCAGAGAAGGAATTGAACTTTTTCTTTGATTAATTTTGAACTGACTGGTAGCAGAGCTTTCAATCTACATTTCAAAACATGCACACGGTAAGTAGCTAAACGTGCGGTGCTTGATATCTCATTAATTATTAGAGATACAACAAAAAGTCAAAGACCAAAGTTGTGCGGTTCTGTAATGATTATACTTTAAAATTACTTTTATTTCTACAGAGTGTTCTGTTTTTGGGGTGTAGCACACAACTTAGTTTTTTTTTAGTGATACACCTTATATATCTTTACATATTCTCCTTAGCCTCTTTCTGGGATTTATAACTACAGTTTACTTTTAAAATTCCAATGCCACGTTGCCACGTTATTCCAATTTTATTGAAATTTTTTGGCTGTGGAAGGATTCACAAAAAAATTGGAATAGGGTTATTTTTCAAGGATATTTTATTTACATATTTTGTAGAAGGATAAATAAAGGTACGCATTTTGTTGTGGTATCAATTAAGTCAAATTTTAATCCACAGAATGTTTATGAATAAATTCTGAAACTTTGCAATTTTCAAATATCAATATTTCTAACTTTCAAATATCAATATTTCTGACTTTCAAATAGAACACCCCGTATTTTATTACTGCATATTACTCTAATTTTTGTCCTCATTCTTCTAATATGTCAGTGTGTTTTTCAACAAAGTAAAAAACTGCAGTAACTGTCAACTTTAAATATACAAAATACTTAACAAAAATTAAAAAGAACTAAAAATTGAATAAGAAGCAGTAATAAAATATAGGGTGTTCTATTTGAAAAAACTGAAATACCGATATTTTAAAATTGTAATAATTAAAACGTTTTTATAAACACTTTGTATATGAAAATTTAAACCCATTTATATCACAATAAAGCGCGTACTTTTCTTTATCTCTCTGGGAAATATTAAAGACAATCTTTACAAAAAATTGGTTCAAGGTTACTTGGACAGAACTACGACTGATACATTTTTGTTGTGCAGTTTTTCGAAATCACTAAGTGTTATTGTTAACTGCGTGACAAATTGTAAACAGGACATCTGGGGACAAATAATTTGAAAGTATACATAGTCCTCAAAAAACTGTACAACTTTGGCGTTTGCCTTTTTCTTTTATTTGTAATAATTAATGAGATATTGAAGAACGCGCGTTTAGTGCTCACCCTGTGTATTTTTTGTTGCTTATAACAATCCTAGTAGTGATGTACGTAGTCACAATGAATCTCTCTCAAATAAGCATACAAGAAAATAAATTTCCCTTTTCAAATTCTTTGGGTTTGACGTTAATGTAATTTCGAGTACCTATTCTCGTTTATAAATATTTGATTTTGCACAGCTCGTGATTTGTAAATGAATTATGAAAACATACTTTCAAGTCAATCACATGTAGTGGGAGGAATACACAAGTATATCTGAAAACATCGCAGTTGTTTGCAGTTGTGGTGAAATTTAATTTAATAGACAATTAGCGAAATCACGTTCCGTAGAACGTACATCACGCAAAACGTAAAAAAACTGTTATATTTATAGAAACATAGAAAATACAGTGTCCCTATTGGGGATTGTGTACGTTAACGTAACATACGTTGTACGGTACGTAATTTCTCTAATTGTCTAATATATTTTTGGAGATAAAAAAAAATGCGTAAAACTTGGTATTGGTGTTGGTATTGCAGTTATCTGACACTTTCTTTGACAGTTTTTGACTGTAAACGTCAAACTCATTAACACGAACAAGGAACGCGTTAGTCAACGTGATTTTTACTCCGCGAACGTAAGCTAAAGGAGTATTGCAATATGGTTCATCGAGCGACTGGTTACTTTATGTTTTCTCGACGTTCCGTACCCTCTAGAGTCAGAAAAAATAAGAAATCTCTCTGTAAGTCGGGTTGTCTGTTTCCCGTCTGTTATTTTACTGTTGATTTTTATTAGGTAGATAATAATTCCCGCAATTACTGCGTCGAATGTGGTCAAATTTTGTATGTATTCGGCTAATCATCCTCACCACCAATTCGATGACGTCTTCTCAGAAGTTGCTATATATGCTATACAATAATATACTCCTACACTTGTGGTGTATGAATCCGCTTTAAGTTTCCCTCTAGGTATCCAAATTTTTGCAAAAAAAATCGTAAAATTTAAAGAGTAGCGATTCAGACGCATCAGAATTTCATTTCGATGGTTATTATCTGACAATGACTTACTTCAATATCTGTAGTTAATAATATCTCTATTCTCTATAGTTTTCATAGAACGCGCCTTTTTCTGATCACTTGTATGTACATGATATTTTTTTATTATTTAGCTATCTTTCCAGATATTCTGGAAACACATTACTGTTGTTATTAGTGCAACAAACCTGTACCTGTCAAAATTGATATATTTGCCTTCACTAAAAAGTTACTGACAATCATTACAAAATCCTATTAAGAAAATTGCATTTGAGCAGCATAACATGATCTTCTACGTGTGGTTATAATGCAAACATATTTTAATTTGAGCATGTAGATGTTATCACAAAAAAATAAAACTTGCAACATTTTTTCCCTGATCTTCCGAGAAGAGAGAAACATCATGATACTGTCTGCATTGCATATTTATATTCACGAGTTAGTCATGCATTAACATTTAATTCGAATTAAATATTTAGTTTTCTACAACAAACCGCTCCTAGATTTTGCATTTTAAAAATGTAACCTTTGTAAATGCGATGTAAAATAAAAATAAATAACTCGTTACTTGTACTTTGTTTTTAATAAGATTTTCAAATCTTGAAATTTTAGTTTTGATAAAGTTTTATTAAAGGGATCAAAATCGTTCTATACTACACAAATATTGTAGTACTGAAATATGATGGTCTCATTGGATAAACATTTTTTTCTACAGTCGTTTTGTACTGAACACTTTACTTTAATAATTTTCAACCTGAAAAGTACCATTTACCGGATATACTTGAAGTATATAATTATGTGCTATTATAAATGAACAATTAGGTACTGAAAATATGTCAACATTAATTATACGAGGTGCTTCTTCCGGATGAACGAGCGTCTGCTAAAAATGCTGTCGAGCTACGCCGAAAGCAGTGACCAGTGAATTCCAATTGTTTAGTTTTCTCAATGTCCCTTCTTGTTAAAAACGAAGAGTGAATTCTGGGATGTATAATTTATTATTTACAGCGGATTAGGCAAATTTTGCGTTTTGAGATGGCGCGCTTGCATACGAATCACTCAATGCAGATTTCCATCGACAGCTCCCAGTCTCACTCACCGCTGAACTGTTTATTTCATTACGAGATCTTACGGTTAGATAGGTTTTTAATTGTTGTCGCATCGATGGTGCCGAGAAGAAAACAAGCGGCGATTTGCATCTAGCACGCGTGAGATTTGCAACACTAGACCTTGTTTGTACCAGGCCGTCGAATCCTCGCTTGCGGCGTCTATCCTTCGAAGAACCGCTTCAAATTGACAAGGGGTTCAGGATTCATTGTCTTTTCTATATACTTATCCCACGAAATATGCAAAATAATTAGAATACTAATCGGAGCATTGATCTAAAATTAATAATTTAAGAAAAAAATTAACCGTCTCTTTCTGGAATTTGATTAATGTAGGTATAATATGACACCATACACCAAATAAAGGGGTAACTTGTAGTCTATTAGAAATCAAGTGATACAAAAATAACCTCATCAGTCAGCATATATGCTTGTTGTGGGTAGGTATGGTTCAGATGTTGATAACCACCTCTAGTTACGAAGAAAAAAACACTTTTTAAGTTACGCATACTTAATAATCTAAATTTTTGTAACGCTAGACGAACCTATGAATCACAGTCAACAAAGAAAGATTTTTTTATGGAAATTTAAAACATTGTTAGAATCAGTAGGTATTGTTTGGTTATATTAGAGTTAAAAACAAAGACAAAATTTTCTATATTTTTTGGAAATATGATGTGATAAACAACAAAAAAACGCAATTTCAAGAAATAATTTGATTTACTATAAAAGCAAATCAGAAAAACTTCATGATAATTTGAGTAAGATTCAGTATCAACTTCTTTAGAAATCGGTAGGTTTTTGGATAATTGACACCACCGCTGCGAATTCTCCCATATAAAATGTATTGCTTACGGATTTTGTAAGCTGTCAAGTCAAAGCGGAACGGAGTTTAGATGTTGACTTTCAAAATTCAAATTTATGCAGAATTAAACAAATCTACAAATTGTACAACAGTGTAAATTCTTTAAAAATAAAGAAACTCGGCAATTGGCTTGAGAAAATTTCCCATTGTATTTATTCCTACTCCAACGTCTTGGTAAAATCAATTTATTCAGCTCATCTCGTCTGCAAACGCCAAACACACCTACTATTAGGACCACCTAGAAAATTAAAAGACTGTAAATATGATTAAAAAACGTACTTATAAGCGTTTTTATCTTCACCAGTAAATATCCCTAGTCATGTTTCTGTTAAAAACCTACCAATTTGTTGTTTATTAATAGTGTAATTTCTTCGGCTTCGTACCTTCGGATATTTTTTCTTATTTAATGCAGCTCTTCTAAGATTCTGGCTTCCATTGTTTTAATGATTATTTTCAACGCTTGTCCGCTTTTGGCTTGGTTGTCCGAAAGTATCAAAGGTTTTACTAATCAAACCACTGTAACGTAAAATGTGTTCGTGCACATTTGATTCATAGAAACGTTGTTCCTTCCAGCCTAGGGATCAAAAAGTAAGTCAGGGCCGTAAATTCTCATTATGATAATCCCAAGTGCTTTAGTGGTAGTTTCCAATAAAGAGAAAGTCAATGTACACTACTTGGCGGACTCTACTTTAAACTAATACGACCAACGATAAGGCGGTCCTCTTTAAAAGAAAAGTAATAACCAAATACAAGAAAAAGCCTGTATCTGTGTTCGGGGTGCTGTCATAAATTTGCATGTAATAAACTGCATTATTCGTTGACAAGGGTAGTGAAGAAGTCAAAAGTCGTAAAACCACCATGTCATTTGTACCAGTGTAATTTCACACTGCACTTACAGTTATGTATTTTGCAGAATTTCCACACTTATTAGACCGGTTACCGTCGAAAACAAAATAAAGAAATTTTAGTAACGTTTTTTTAAAGAAAGAATTTGAGTAAAGTGAATTAGATAATAACTACAAAGTATAAGTGTAACTATGTGTGTTCGTAATGATTGCCCAGGTGTACGATTAAGTACCGCTTGCACTAATTACTCATTTCTCGCCACCGCCCGTCTGTCGGCAAGCTTCCTTTGCATTCAAAAAATCAGACGGGCAAAAATTCCGTCGACCATTTAACCATCCAACACGACGAAACAAGAAAGAAAGAAACGAAACAAATAATAACTGCCGTTGACGCTCGAACTGGACTTTTGATGCAGCAAATCTCAGCCAACAATATCGGCGTGGTAAAGAGATTTGCGCCGAAGAGCCGGATGGTGAGCCACGAGCAAATCAAGTTAATAAATCTCTCGGCGATTTCGTTTCTCGGTGAGTTTGCATACTGCCGAGTTAATCTGACAAACTAAGCTGGGACAGACGACACAGAACACCCATCTCGATCGAAATCCCATTACGGCCCGAGCGTTAAAAACGAAAGGAATTTCAATCGCGGGTACACGGCGAAGAAGGCGCAGGGGAAGCGCGCCGTCATGAATCTGCACGTTTTCCACGTCAGCATGGTTGAAGCAGGCGGATTTTGGCTGGGTTTGGTATTCGCTCGCTTCGCAAGAATTAATTGGACTGCGAGCGGTAACGGGCAGATTTATCAAAGTGACGAAAAATTAGAGGCGAAAAATCTGTTGTTGGATTATGTCGTTCAATATCGGTATACATATTTTCTTAACACGTAAAAAACTAAGTATCATAGGATGATCTTCCACTCGTATTAGAAGTCGTAGACCATCTAAAAACAGAGGCTAGAAGTTGTACATTTGTGTTCCGTTTCAGCCTAACTCAAAACTACGTTTTATTAGGAAATAAATGTGAAAATTGAAGAAATAGAATATAAGTGAAGTTAGACACCTCATAAAAAGAATACCATTTTTTATGAATACTTTTAAATTGTTATTATTTTCTCGACGCACTAATAGAAATTGTATAAAGAATGGTCTGCATAGATACTCGTATTTCATCAATAAAAAAATTTATAAACAAGTGCTACATGAAATAATTGTGTGCGCATTAAGTGCGCCAAATAAATGTTTGAGAATGTCATTGATTTCTTGTACGAAATAACCTGCTTTCTACAACCTTGAAATATCACTTTATTGAAGTATGCTGTGGACAAAATGACAAATGATATTAAATTTGCAACAAATACAAAAATTATCGTACTATAGATATGCATATAGGCTGAATTGAACTACTATCCGTAACTATGTAGTTTGTGATAAGATCGATAAGTACTATATCTTTTTTCGATTGGAGGAATTTGTCGACAGTAGAAAAACGAAAAATAGTACATGTAGCTACTGTAGAACAAACACAATTCGTTCATCTTATTCATCTAAAGCATGACATCTATTGTGATTTGTTCCAGTTGATGTTTTATGAAAGGAAATAATAAACTGGAGAGCATAACTATAGCCCACCTACAATTTTCAATTTTTTGTCGCTCAATGTAATTGCAACTTAATGGAACTTAGGAGGGTGATAAAAGAGACGAAAATTATAAGTAAGAAGTGTATTTGAATTTATTTATGAATAATTAAAATAACTTAAAAAAAAAAAGTAAAATTGAATGGTGCTAAATATAGCTCCATATTTTTTTTTTTTAAGAAATACGAACGAAAGATTGTTAATTTAAGAAAGCGTTGGTCCACCATTTTTTCTAATTTACTCAGAGTCTAGAATTCATACTGTTAACTAAATTTTTTAGTAATTCAAGCTCTCAATTGGCCCAGCTTTTTGTTCATTTATGGTGGCATATGTCTTATTGTCGTTATATACTCGTCGAACTAAGATTCCCCAGAACCTCAAGACTAATATTTTTTTTGCGCAAACCAAGCCATGGACTGTCCACTGACATGTATTCGTGCATTATCTTGTTGGAATATCAAATGTCTGTCTTCATTGTCATTTAAAAATGGTAGCAAATTTGCTTCAAGCACCTCAAGATACTCTGTGCTGTTCATTCGGGTTGAGGGGTAAGCTAATCTTAAAATTCCTTCCTTATTGAAACCACCCCAACCATGAAAGTCCCCCCTCCAAAATTACGATTTGAAAAATATTGCGGTTCTTAAATCCCTTTGGTAACAATCAATTCCATCCGGGCAATCTAACTTGAATTTTTTTTTCATTAGAAAAAATAATCTGAAAAAGACTGACGATAAGAACGAACCCAAATCACAAATTTTTAGTTATATCGTCTCAATTGCGATTCAAATTAACACGAGCAAATTTCACTCTTGCTGTTTTTTGGCGGGGAAGAAGACGCGGTGCTTTTTTTAACTTCTGGCGTTTAATGTTTCCACTTCTTCCCAAAATTGTTCCAATTGTTCCATCTCGGCGACTTAAGCCTTCGTCAGAAAAAAAACAAAATTTTGCCTTTTTCTAAATCACTTAAGTAACTTCCACGAGGCATTCTCAGGATTCTTGCCACAAAGGAATACCATTATAGTCATGGCCCACTTTTTTTAATTATTTTTATTTCAACTGGGGCTGTTATAGTTATGCTCTCATTTATTTTTAATTTTTTTTCAATAAGTTAATAATTGTTTAAAAATAAATTCAAATACACTCCCTTCTTATTGTTTCTGTCTTTTCTTTCACCCTTGTAAATTACATCAAGTTACAATTACAGTGAGCGATAAAAAAACTGAAAAATGCAGGTGGGGCTATAGTTTATTTATTCTTTACCCATCGTAGTATAACTATTCCTAACCGGTTGGTCATTCATTTTTTTTTATATACCGACCAGCAAAAGAAACCGGGCACCCTGAAATATTCCGCAAAATCGCTTTAAAAGTTATTAATTCACCGTTGACACAAGATGTACATATTAGCTAAAAAAAGAGAGAAGTAAATACAGCCACTAGTTATAATTTTTAAAGTGGTTCTGCGAAATATTTCAGGCTGGTCGTTTTTTTTTTGCCGGTCAATGTATGTGTAAAATGTGGTGGACCAAATCTGCAATGTGAGAGTCAAAAATTGCGAATGCTTTAATTTACTTACCTTCAAATGACAGACTTGTTAGTAATAAACCTTATTTTGACCATTTAATCATCTAGGTTATTTTTAGAAAATAACTACAATCTATAGCAGATTTTTTCTAATTTTAGCAAACTGTACGAATTACGACATCTGCAATGTTTCTGTTTCTGTCTCGTCCGAAACACTGTATTTATGCAGGTATACATCAAGATACTATTTTTTTTAAACAGACCAACGAAAGGTCAAGGATCAAATACACGTAAGTTGATTGAACTATTTAAAAAAAATTCAGTCTCTATATCGCATCCCACTGTATCGTTTAGCACAAGATTCAAAGAATGTTTTCAACATCGCAAAAAATTCTACTGAGAGTCAAATATAAAATAAATTTCTATTCTTTGCTTTTATAATTCTTGTCCTCTACAGTTGCGTAAGTCAAAACCAACTCTTGAAGTAGTACTTCTTTTTTGGTTGTATCAGCGACAGGAAGCAATATTATAAAATGTTATTAGATTTAGGGCTTTTTGTAATGTTCATATACCTTGCAATTGCAAAATGAGTTGGTTCTTTTTACTGTCTTACGAACTGTATTGGTTTCTTTTTTCTCTTATTGATGATTGAAACCTTTTCTACTTGTCTTATATTAGTGCAGTCCAAAATTATTGAGCTGACTATGTTTTTTATATTATATATACATAATGTGTTTTTTGATTCTTTATACTATTAATGTGTTTCTTCATTACGAGGTCATAAATTCCAGATAATTTAACAGTTTTCAAAAATACATCACTATTTAGAGTATTGTTGATTTTATCTGAAGGCTCTCTAAACGGTGACTTTAATTCTGTCAGCGTTTTACGTGCGTGAGTCTATGGAGAACGTTTTACCAAAATTACCAAAATTTTCAATATTTATAATTTTTCATGTTCAGTATCTACAGTGGTGTTTAATTTTTTTCTTTTAACCAATTCCGTCTAAAAACTAGAACTTGTTTGACACTTCTTTCATGTTTAGTTAAAGAGTTAGTGAACTTATTAGTATCTTTCGAGAACAATTAGCAACAGAAACAATAATATAGGTATAGTTTCCCCAGTTTTAATTCGGTTTTATGATAGTACCCCGTTGTGTAGAAATTAACTTAAGAATAGATTACTATGGCGGTGATGAGACAGTCATAAATAAGGATTTAATCATGCTGTTACCATTCTATAGTATAATGGTTAAATCCTTATTTATGGCTGATCACTGGCAGTAGTAATCTATTGTTAAGGAAGTTAATTGTTACACATCATAAAACCGGATTAAAACTGGGGAAACTATAGACTATTTATGGATTCAAAGTAAACCATCCAACTTTGGAAAAATGTGTTTTTGTGAACCAGCGTTCATTCTGTACTTCATAATAATGATGCAATAATTTCTATTTTTGATATTGACGCACTTGGTCTAGCGCCGATAAAGAAGGTAACTTCAACTTTTCCCACATTTTTTCCAACATTGAAAAAATAAGTGCTTGCTTATTTACTTTTCACTGCCTTAGCTTTTTTCATGTCTTTTCCTTCGTACTCATGTCTTTCACTTTTTATTAGCTGCTTGCATCGCCTCTCCCTTGCGTCGACCGTGCTTCGGAATGTCACACAAAATGCTTATATAGAAAAACTTCTTGTTTATTTAGAATTAAATATACCTATAGTATATGAAAAATGGTTTTGTTGAAAAAAGATCTATTATCTTCTGTGTTGTCCCAGTTACATTTCGCAAAAACCAAATCGCTGTAATCCGCTGATTTCAATAAAGCTTTTAACCATATACGTAAAACATTTTATCCATTTGAAGATATTGCGAATACCTGGATTTTCGAAATCCTTAGTTTTATTTCTAGAATGTGATACCACTGGAAGAGAACTTTCATAATGTCATCATTCCATATTAAAAACGTTTTATTTTCATTTTGGTGTATCACAGGGATCCAATTTAAGACCTTTACTTTTTGTATTATTTATTAATGACATTATCCACCATATATCGTGTTAGAAGTTGCTTTTCGCCGCCCAATTGAAAAAATAAAAGCTCAAAATCATTGCGAAATTTTGCAAAAATATCCAAATATAATACTCCTATATAACAATCTGGGAGTTATTTTTGATTCGAAATTTTATTTCTGATGGGGTTGGTTGTTCGAAATCGTAAAGGGTTTGGCAGAATATGTATGTATATTTTTAAAACCGCCACGGCATTATGATAAAAGTATGAAATAATGTCAAATAATGTTTATGACCCTTCTACTTATGAGGTGACGATGAGTCACGTAAAGAATTGTTTTATATACTAATGTTTTGCGTATAGGTACGTATTAAAACTTTAAATTATTTGTTTCTTATAAGAATAATTAAGATTGACCAGTATTCATTCGTTTTTTCGATAAAATACTGATGCAACTAATGATGTTTTGGTTATTTCTGCAATTTTCTGAAAATAGTGGAAAGTAAAAAAAATCAACTACGATAACTGGACAATAAGTATTTAATTAAAAACAAAAATTTCATCATAAGTATCACTGTCTTGAAGATCAATAACATATTTGACACATTTACTCCAATGTATGGAAACAATTTTTTCGTTTTTTTTTTGCGAATTGTTTCCACAACCGATGAACTTAATGAAGGTGTGATATCAAACGAAGCTGACTTCACTAATGCTCAAATGACATTCAATGTGCTTTATAAATAATAATACAATGGTATTCCGAAAATGCGTCGGTCTCTTCTATCTAGCTTGGCCCTACTTTCAATACAGTTTCACTTGATTCATCGTCATCTCGCCTCTGTGCAGGTTTGATTCATAAATAGAATGATATTAAACATTATTTGACAGAAGTCATACTTTTCTGGTAATCTTATGGCGGCTTTAGAACACTTCGCCAAAATTAAAAGAACTCACTATCTTTCTGCTTCTTCTGTGGTATTTAATTGGCTAGTAGGATATAATATATAATTTGGTCGCGCATTTATCAAATTCAAGTTTCAACATTCAAAACCTTTCAAAGAAAGTTTCTTAATTATATCACTTTGAGTTAGTCTCTCCTCCAAAAAGTTATGACCAGTAGACTCTATTAGCCTGATTTGAGTTTTTTACAAAAAAACTGGAAATTAAAATAATTATTATTGTTATTGAAAAAGAAAACATTGTAGCCAAAAATTGAATTTATTCTTCATAGAAGTTCAATAAATTAAAAAGCCATCAAGTTGGTGTTGTTTTTTAAAGAAAAAGCACAGTAAAAAACGCATGTGGTTTGTTAAACCATTATGTTGTACATTGATTTGACAAAGTTGTTCAAAAGTGTTAATTTTATTAATTCAAAAAAAGTGAGGTTAGATTACCATTCCGCGTTGTCAACTATCATAGAATAAATATTAGGTTTATTGTAGACATGCTTCACAGTGATTACAAACAAACCCAATTTGATGACTCTGTCAATTGAAAACCCGATGTTCTCAATTATTTTTTTTATATTTTATTTTGACAACGTCGCTGCATAAAGTATATAAAATAAAGGGGTGATTTTAATAGCAAAACAGGTAGAGCCACATGCAGTGAGGTTAAGGGAAGATTTAGTGAACAGGAATGGAACGACAACGGTAAAAGGGACTGGCTCAGTTTAAAGCCCTTTTAATTCCCTAAAGTTTCTAGTATAAATTAGAAAAAAGTGTGTATACGTATTTAACAATTTTAACCGCTATTATTATAACTTTTCGTATTCCACTGCTTTAAATTTTGTATGTTTCATGAAATCGTGTTGACAAGTCTACTACGTTACAAACTACGTATAGTATTTTAATCCTGGACTTCACAATGTATCGTAGAAAAGCGAACGGTATAAAAATAGTTCTATGACGCAACTGATTGTATATTTTTGGCCGGTTTGATGAGGATGACACCAGTTAGCTAACATGTCCATTGACAGTTACAAACACATTTGGCTTCAAATTACCAGAATCCATTTCCAACAATACTTTATTCGAATGGTCTAACACACTAAGATATTTCAAAGAATGTGACGATGCCATTTCTGATGCTAAGAACGGTGCTATGTTTTCACTAATTGTTCAACCTTTAATTTATCGAAACGTGATATGAAGTTAAAGACCTCGTCCCGTAAAAGCGAAATTTGAGACATGTTGGATCTTGTGAAATTTGGTTATTCAAGCAAACTAAATTCGTTATAAGTGGATACAAACTAGAGCTTTTTGTTGTATGTAAGTAATTACAACAAGTTGCAACTTCTTTATTGAAACCGTATGACAAGTAAAAGTTCTACAACGCTTCGAGCTAAGCGAAAACACGAAAATATAGTACTACAGGAACTTTACGCAAAGTCTTAAGCTGAGTTGAAATTGGCCCATCCTCTGCCAATTCGTAGGTAATGAATCGGTAATTTGTCATGCCGGCACTGTTAGTTTAATTTACATCGCACATCTGCTGTTTGCATTTCCTAACAATTTCTGTTTCAGCGAGCTTTCATGTCATTCGATCAAATCAAGATAGGCAGTATATTCATGCATGCTCGAAGTTGCAGGTTTTCTGCACAAAGCTTGCTAACGACTCTCTTGTTCCGCAACAACGTCGCTAATATGTACCTACTGATTGCATCTGAACGGGCAAGTCGGTGAAATCGTTCATTTATATCTTGTACATACTCGGATTTAATGGCCACTTACTAGAGGTAGATATTCCGTTATTAAGTGCGCGTAGACAACATAGTAACGTTCTTTAATTGAAAAGGACGAAAAGTCGCATAATAATAATTCGAACTTTTAACGAGTATGCTTTACAGGTGTTGAATGGCGATGGTAATATCTGTAGATAACGCAAGACAGGTAACGCATTGGACCATAATCCACGCATTTTATGTTGAGAATCCGACGGGCTGTCGGTTTATGACTGTCTTGTCATTTACGGCGGCCAGCCTTATTTACGATTGGTCCGCAATCATAAACGCTACAGTGCATGCATATACATAAGAATACAGAAACAGAAATTTTTCGACGCGCCAGGGGACACGGTAATTATCGACCCGTTTCGAAAAAAAAATTCGATATTAAGACGTGAATGGCTTTTACTCGCCTGTCACCGGTGTGAAACCGGCGAGAAAGCCGTCCCAAAGGTGTGATGTCGCTTCAGACGTAAGGTCGCTTGCTAGACATACTAGGAATTATAAAATGTACAGTCAACTGACTACAGAAAATTTCAGTTGAAAGAAGTGTGCACACTGCAGCTGACTTGGAAAAATTTAAATGATCACAGCGTAAATCTGGTTTTAGTGACTTTTTTGGGGTTTTATGCTATTTGTTTCAATACAGTAACACTGTTGCGGCTGCTGTCATTCAGATAATCGTGGTTGCGGCGTAACAATATAGGTATATACATATATGTAATATTAAAAAAAAGAAAGAATTTGCTGTGAAACTTTCATAATTATGACATTTCATTTTTTATTAAAAATTTAATTTGATTAGATGTTGTTAAATTTATTACCAAGCTTATTTTCACAAGGTCTTAAATTTTATTTGTATTTATTTCTGTCTATAGTTGCTATAAACGATAAAATGTTTCCTTATTACATTATTTTATTTCGTAATAAAATCCTTATGACTGTAGTACATCAATTTCACTGCAAACTGTTTTGTATGTGATTACAGTTAAATGAAAAATAAAATAATGTTATCAAATTTGTACAGCGAATTACCAAAGAAATTTTGGTTAGCGTTTCCTAGACATGCTATTTTTAAGATACATCTAACATTTTACAACAGTCAGTTCAGTAGTTTTGGACATTATCTCTTTAATAAAAATCGTCTATACATGAGAGATCACTTTTTCATTTTCTAAGAGATATAAAACGTCAAGACAACAGGTAGTTATTCATTCGTCAAATGGACCGTATTACAAATAGATTACACCCAGGACATAAACGCTGGAATTAGAAATCTGGTATTTATGGTCTTCTTCTGAAGTGGTCATGTTTAATATTAGGTAACAATAGATAAATGCAAACTTGGCTGTAAGAACATAGACACTCTTTTTAACCTCTGTACCACATTCAACTTTTTGAAATTCTACAACTTCATAAGTTAGTTAAAAATTCCAATACTGTCAGTGAACAAAATTGTTTCAGTACTGCCATCCGGTCTCCTTTTCTATCCAACTTTCAAAATTTTCCATTTCCTGGTTCCATTAATTCCCTACTTTACTTTTAGGTTCTTTATGTTTCCGTAAAATAAAAAAAAAATTGATTCCGATACAGTTTTCAGCCATGCCGCTATTTTATATTTGTACTTTGATCACGTGTTGTGATTTCTTCGGTTAAGTGTTTTTAATACTAATATTTCCTAAACTAATTTCCTACCATTTTTACTTTATTGTGTTGGTGTCTATCGGACGACTGGCTACTTTCATGTTTTTTCGACGTTTTCTGACCCTATAATTAGAAAATAATAGGTTTTCCGTTTTCGTCTATCTGTCGTTTCTCATCGATCTGTGTCGATTTTTATTCGATAGATAATCTCTGAAATTGCGAGATCGATTGTTGTCAAATTTATACAGGGTAATTAAAAAATGACGCACTAATTCTAAAACACGTTAAGGCCTTCGAAATTTAATTTTTGATATATTTAACTATGGTTTAATTCACCCTAAAAATATTTCAGAATGAATGTGACAAAAGTGGCTAATTTTTCACCTTTCTATCTAAACCGATTTTTTTTTTTGTAAGTGAACATGAAATTGACGTAAAGAATTTTTAATGATTTTTCTCGAACTTGTGAACTTAATAATTTGGCGTTGAGTGAGAACGCTATTTTTGAATCACCCTGTGTATTTTAGGAATATCCTGTAGATGGTAAAACGTTAACCAAAATTTGCCCATCCCCACCAACAATTTGATGACGTCCCATCAACATTTTTTTAATAAACCACATTTAAATTTTATAAAATAACGTACTCCTACACTTGTACTTTATGAATCTACCTTGATTTTTTACAGTAGGCATTTAAATTGCAACATTTACATTTTATAGCGGTGTAACAATACTGACGTGTCAAGAGCTCGGTGGTCGTGGTGTAAAAATATTAAATTAATAACAGGTACTTGGGTAAAATAATATTCAGGACGTTTTCCTCCATTGTAGGTTAATTCATAAATTCAGTCTCTTCTATTTTGAGGAGGCAAAATCGATCAAATTCTTCCGCTTATTCTGGCCAAATAGCTTGGTGCTTATCAATAGTCCCAATCTTTCGATGTATAAACATAAACAATCGAAGTTAAGCACATACTGATAATAATTATTTCGTTCGGTTATCTACTTTCTGTTATTGGTAGATATGCGGACTGCCTATACTTCCTAACCTGTATTTCAACAGTACATATCTTTAATTAAATTATAGGGGTTTCATAAAAAATGAATAAAATTCGCCGAATTTAAATTTTTACTTCCCGAACGTAAGCGAAGGAAGTATAGTAATCGAGTCCATCGGCCGACTCACTACTTTTACGTTTTCCCAACCTTTCATGACCCCTAGAAGGGTGATAATACGTGTTCTTGCAAAAATATTGATGACGTCATCACAAAATTAGGTAAAAAAAACTCAATTCGAAAATGCTAAATATTAGAGATGTACCGACTGTAGGTCTGGCCGACTAACCGACTAGCCGATTGTTCGGCCAGTAAAAACCGACTAGTCGGCCGACTGTTCGGCTTTGCTAAAACCGGTTTATAAATGCGACAAACAGTGTGTTTTTTTTCTATTTCTCTGACTACCTTAAAGATTTGTTCTATTTTAATAAAAGGAATAACTAAAGTTCCTTCGTTTTCCAAAAAATGTGTTAAATTTGTTTGGATAATTTTAACATTTAATTTTTTTTAGTAACTCAGTACAAAAATAAAGAATAACACATTTTAGGGCCAGTTTATACAATATTTTAACTGAGATTAAGTTGATCGCGCATTTAACAAGGCCATTAGCGACGTCTGATTGGCGTAGAGTCGGTCACATGGTACTTCAACGCAGGGTTAAAAATTAAATCGCAATTAAATATTTAATTGAGGTTCTGTAAACCGGGTTTAATTGTTTTATATACTATTTTAATTTCAATAAAAACAAGCCGACCGATCGGCTGTTTAGCCGACTAGTCGCCGACTGCAGCCGACGATGAAAAACGGCCGAATAGTCGGCTTATCCGACCGGTCGGCCACTAGTCGGTACATCCCTACTAAATATGTTTCATTGTATTTTAGGTGCGTGGGAAGTTCTGTTGAAACAACTTTCGATCAAGTTTTTTATTTTTCTAAAAAGCTGTATTTCTGCGATTATACTCCAGAGGCGAGGAAAGTTCTGTCAAAGTACTTTAGATCAGTTTTTTTTTTCACTATGGCGTGTATCATCTATATTTTTTTGTACTTTTAGGGGTTGCCATAAAATGAATAAAATTTTACGAAACCAAATTTTCAAACTTAAGGTTTGAATTTTTTGTTGCCACTGCTAATTTACTTGTTTCTCATAGTCGGACATATTTTAAAGTAATTTACAATGTCAGTTTTTATTAAGAATGCCAATCAGCGATTTTTGCATCCAAAATTTTTCGGGACCACTAAATATAAGTCGATAACAATTTAGACAAAATTCATAAAAAAAACTAGAGACACCCCTGCAATCTTCTTGTAAATATTGGGATAGTGTCTATTCGTAGCTAGCTCAGTTAAACTAAAGTCCGCCAAATAATGAACATTGATTTTTCTGATTGAAAAAGTGCTTATTGGAAGCCTTCAATAAACCACTCAGGATTATAATGTGATGATTAAAAATACTTGGCTGCTTTTGAGTTGGTTGTTCAAAAGGACCAAAAGTTTCCAAAATGTGTTAATGCAGATCTTATTCTATTCATCCAAACAATCGGAGGGCAGTAAATTATTATCATCACTAGTAAACAAAGTAAATATTCGTTATTTGGAGGACTCCACTTTACTAGGGCAGTTGAGGTGAAAAATCGTATATACGCAATAAAAGGACCCGGGTGGGTTAGGTAGCATCGCGCTTGCCTGCCACACCTTGGGTCGTGGGTTCGATTCCCGCCCTGCTCTGGGTGTTGTGTATGTCCCCCGTTACCCTGTAATTGGGCCTCCGGCCTGTTGGGTAACGTTAACCAATAAAAAAAAAAAAAAAGATATTTTCAGGTATTGTATGCACTTATTATCATTTTGATAACTTAATCTTTTTCCACTAAAGCGTCAAAGAACAGTAAACCTACAAGGTTAAAGATATGGTAGTTACGCGTTATTCCAATATTGTGTATTAGCATTTTAACATAAAGGTTGCGTTTGAAGGACAATATAAAATTTTATATTTTACCTTTTACACTTACTTTATTAAAACTCCTTTTGGGTAATTCGCATCAACAGTTGCATATACACACTGATTAATGGTACAAAAAGTATGTCAGAAGTTAGCTGTTCTCTCTCTTTCGAAACGCCAGGAAATTCAACGCACGACCACTGCATTACCTGGAAACGGAAACCCTTGACCTTCATATTGCACTTAGGTTTTGATTCACGCATGTGAAACAGATCATTACTTACCACGCCATTACACGAAGGACTTTTGTTTTAATATTATCACATCTTTTACTTTGTTACTGTAACAATGTGCGTTGACTTTAAATGAGTAATGATTTCTTCACACAAATATTCTGTTATCGTACTCGGCGGAATAATTAATTGCACATTAGGTTTGATGTTTGAAATCATTAACACTCGTTTGAAAAGATTTAACAACGCTAATATTAAACGCTATTTTCACATTATTCACCACACGAGCAATCTTGAATGTCAAATATACAGGAGGAAGTCGTCCAGAGTCGTAATGTTAATATTTTTAAATCAAAATTTGATAGTTTATAATTTGTTAAAAAGTTTGTAATTGTACAGTTCCACGGGCATAACGGGGCTTGCCCTCTGCCCTTTATCTTTTATTAGTAATAATAATAATAATAATAATAATATTACTGGTTACTGACTTGCATCATTAATTCAGAAAAAAAAACTCTTTCGAGCGTGTTTATAAAATTTTGTTTTAATGGGAAAATTTGATTTCATTCATTAAAATCTCTACTAATTGATTGATTATGTTTTGTAGAAAATATACATAGTTTCTACTCGATTTTCAAAATATATAATAAAAATTAGTTACCACCAAAATTATGGAGGTCATAAATTTAATGGACCCAAAATGCCTATGGTTTTAAACCTTAGATCGTCCGAAAGATAAATTAACTTGTCTGAATGCTTTTTTATTGAACTCATTCCATATTTTATGGCCTCATACAGCTACAATCGGGAAACTACTTTTGAAATTAATTCAGTAATTTGGAAACTAATAATAATAATGCACAAAAATACTCAAACAGGTTTCATGTTCCTAATCCTGCTTTTTTGACGTTGTTGAACCACATTATATGCACTTTTAGATAATGAAATAATATTATTGAAATTTTGTTAGTATTTTTTATAAACCTCAGCAAGTCGTATAGATTTATCCTTTTTACATAGTGTCCTTCTCATAGGTACCTATATCTCTCATGATATCGTTCGATTTTGTCAAAAGATTTTGTTTATTTTGTAAAATAATAAGAAAAATATGGGGGTCAATTTTTGGAAAAAGATTCCAAATTATGTAAGAAATTCTGTTTTTTTTTTTTGCGAAGAATTCGGTCAAGAAATAAACTACCAAATAATAAAATAGTTTATTTTATTGACAAAATTGTTGTTTTAGTGTTACGCTATACGTATTTATCCTTATCAGGAAGCTGGTGACGTCATCATAAAATTTTGCTAACTGTCGCTCGAAATATACAACAAAGCTTTGCGGTATTCCTTCTAAACAACTAGCCAACAGACATATTTTTTGGTTGTGTGAAAATGTAAATTAAAGGAAATGTATTAAAGGTAGAGGGATTAACTGAAAATGAGAGGAAAAAGATGTTACAATATTTGTAAATATTGCCGCGAACTTGATTAGTCAAAATTTGCACTTTTTTTTAAGAACGTCAGGGAGGAAAATGAATTGATCTGATCGAACAGCTCTTTAAATATATTACTATTTTTCTACATTTTTTCAAGTGCTTTTCCCACTTTATTATACAGGGTATCCTAACGAAAATTCCTGCTGCGATTATTGTTTCTTTTCAACTAATGAGAAATAAAACACATTTGTGAAGTTTTTTGTATTATCATCTCCACAAACTCTTTTTGAAATTTGTCCACCCAACTTGTGCCACTTTATTTTAGAGCTTAACCCGATTAAATTAGTTTGTTATTAAAAAGTTCGCTAGTTATCAGAATAAACTAAACAGTTCAGAAAACATGATTAAGTAGAAAGACTGATCTTAATTAAGTTGTGTTAATAGTATTAATCCAGGATTTAGTACGGTAGACGTCGATGTCTTAGTGGCATCGATGTTAAATTGCCGAGTGTTGCATCTCAAAGGTGTAACGTAGCTTCAGATAGAATGCCGCTTACCAGCTATACCTAGAAATTATGAAATATACAGTTACGTCGTACCTTCCAAGTTTACTCCAGCATTTGTGTATAGTTGTATTAAAATAACTATGCAGAATGATAAACGCCGCGTTTCCTGTTTAGATAATCTCCGTAAGAACCTAAACGATGTTGAAAACGTTTGCTCTTCGCTGGAGTTGATTTTTTTCGAAACATCCGGTTAGATATACCCCTTTGAATTGTTTTTGCTCGGTATTCGCTCCGAGGGATCATTATTTTTGTACGTTTGATGTGGATCAATAGACCATAGTTAACCTACCTGCGAGCAATATGTAGGTATTCATTGTTACTTATTTTCAAACGAAACAATGCACTTTTCGAAAAAATACACAGCTCTTCTCGGAACAGTCAACGAATTAATTAGTGCGTTTGGTCTTTATAATTTAATTTATCACCACCTTTCTCATCTTCCCCAAGTCTATGTTTGGCTAAATATTGCAAAAGTGGGCGTAACTGCTTTCGAGCAGCAATTTCGTTAGTTTCTTGGTAATATTTTATGCGAAATGACATATGTACCGTTTTCTGAACACATAAACCAAATCCGCTTCCTCTTCCTTCTTTAGTCACCGATGGCTAAACAGATAAAAATTTCATAAAAGCATCATATCTAAATCCGGTGTTTGTAGTGTCAAAGACACTAATAGCAAATAACACATGACTTTGCGGTTACTTGTAATCACTGCGGTGACATTTTGGTTTAAATACGTAATATTATGAACTATCACATTTCATTCTGAAATTTTCTTGTTTGGATTAAATATTTTTCTACCATTCTTGTGTAGGCGGAAAGTTGATGTCATTTCTATAATAAAATAATCTCGAGTTCACCAATACGATTTTGACAAATTTTTCACACATTGCCGTTTTTATTAATTATGCTCGCGTATATAAAAAGTGTACCGTAATTAAGGATTGCAATTTTACCACCATAATTATTTCTTGAATGAGAATAGTGCAGGTTTGATGAAGTTTTCAATAACGAAATTTTATGTAGGTAATTAACTGTTTTTAAATTTTTTAGATATTAAAACTGCCAAAATTTTGTTGTGTTTAATGCGACAGTTGTTACTTTTTAGTGCCAGACTTTTGTAAATTCCTATGTAATTTTTAGTGTCAATTTATGTATTAATATTTTTGGAATTTTTTATTATTTAAATTAAATTACAAACGGAAGCTTAAATTTTAACTAAAAATACATCTATCGCCATAAAATAGTGTTTGTAGCTACTTAAAATTCAACCGCAACTTTTCAGAAGGTGTACAATTACCTGCAAAATAACGCACCAAAGCTTATTTGCATTAGTTGCCGCTTCGGTGTTTCGAAAAAGTCTTCTAAATTACCCATTTAACACAAAGGCTGTGGCACAAAAATGAAGCTCCGCATAGATAATTTAGCTTTTTTTTTCATATTTTACAACCAGCTGGGAGATAGGCATGTAATTATGAAACATTTGTATACATCGACTATTTCATTTCTAACCATGGGTCAAAATTCCTCAAAACTGCAAAATTTAGGAAAAATTTATACATACGTCGAAAAATCTCCAAAATAAAGTTGGTTTACGCTGATTATTCTAAATACGGTAATATAATTTAAATAATTAGTACTTAAGTATATGGTTCTTTTTTTTCACTGAAAAAGTTTGAAAAATGGCACATAAAAATGAAAATTTTGTCTGGGTTATAATTGATTGAAGAAAGGTGGAACATTGAGGGAATATTTCATGTGCAAAGTAAAAATTAAAGTACATTTTTCAACGAATTGTTATTTTTCAGACTCGCCTCAGTTTGGAAAATACATTGTTTTATTTCCAGGTAATCAAGAAAAGCGTTCTTTTCTAATAACTTTGCCATTACTAGACAGTCCGTAAAAATACTCGCATAATAATAATGACATTAAATATTCAGAATAATATATTTCCAATATTTATGATACCGTCGATTGTAACAGTACAATTTTTAACCTTGATAGTATTCAAATGCTGAAACCATTCTCGTAGTCTGCACGGTAAGAAAGTGTAACAATAGTAGATTTACATTGTATTAATATTACTATTTTATTACATACAATTAAATATTTTGATAAAATTATGAAAAAACTGACCTTATATTTTTATTTATTGATTTTCACATTCAGAAGACCATTCAGTAAACTTTTTAAAACAAACTTTCTTTCATAAGTGGATTCGAACTGCTGAAAATGCACACAATTTTGAAAATTTTCACTTATTTTTGAAATTATTTCTTCATGATATGTTTATTAAAAATAAAATTTTCCTTACTTACCATAATTACTACCGTAGAAACAACAGATGATTTTAAAATTGAAATTTGCGTCGTTATCTCCTATGATATCTTAAGGTAGTTAATCGACATTGAAATTCCAGGGATTATTACGCATGCATGAAAAGTCAATCGTAGTTAAAACGATTAATCGTGATTGAATCAAATGATTTTTTTATGTGTTTGAAGTTTAAGTGGCACTTTGCTTGTGAAATAGTCATGGTGAATAAATACATATTTTTTTTAACGATAAAATAATTATACCTGTAATCTCTCGATTGCATAACGGGATTTTACCGCCAGCTAATTTATTAAAAAAATGCCAATGCACTGTTGTTAAAAAATGTTGAGATGTCCCTAAGTACCTTCCATTTGCTGCCCAGCTGATGTAAAAATTGCTAAATGTAACAAGCTCAAAACGAGCTTAAAGTTAGGTTAGAAATATTGCACTCTACCTATAGTCTGCTTCTACCAAATTTCACTATCTAGAAACAGGCATTTAAAAGTTAACGGGGGAAAGGAATACTTTTGCGAGGCACTCATTCCTTCACAAAGTCTTTCATTACCGACGAGACCATTGTTTGAAGTTATTTCCACTTCCGTGATATTTAACGTCTTGTTAGCATGCAAAATGGAATCTGAGGCATTTGATCTAAATTGATATGAGTATACACTGTAATTACTACACACAGCATGTATGTATTTGTTAGCATTTTTCTTGCACATAGCAATTTAAAATGCAAATACTGTTGTCGTTAGCTGCCGTTTCAATTATCAGCGACTAACGGTGGTTTTTAGTACTGTTGGTAATTTTTTTTACAACATTCTGAATACCGGAACTTTTCAAAGTTTAAAAATATGACTTTAATTGAATCTGATATGAATAATAATAATGACGATTCGTGTCCTTAGAAAGATATAGGTGAAAATATACAAAGAGGAACAAATAAAGGTAAAAGCGTTTTTCCATCCAAGCAATTGTTTTTATTTTCATATGAAGTGACAAGTATAAGCATTGTTTTAATTTCGACAGGAACTTAACACAATGGTGTATTCTTTCCAGTTTCGTGTAGTATTTTAAGCTTTTAAGAGAGAACAAAATCGAATACCATTTAGAATTTTTAAGCCCTTTGTATTATTCATTAGCGTAAGTATAAGCCTAATAAACATTCCAAAAGTAAACGTAAGAAACGTTTATAATTTTTAATGCTCTGTTTTCAGCATTCCTCCATAATACATACATACATTTGTGTTGTTTAAAAACGTTACATAAATGAGTGTAGTGACCATCTGGTGGAACTGCGTGTGAAATCTAAATATGAAACCGAAATTACACTCGAACGGGAATTAATATAAGTATATTGCCAGCCGCATTTACCAAAAATATAAATTCCTTTTATTTGATAGATCATTTATATACACTAAAAATAATAACAGACCTAAGAATAATGCTATGAAATATCGTGTGATACTTTTACTTGGGTAAGGAACGCAGTATCATTTATCGTTAACTTATATTGTAAAATTATATTTTCCAAGTAAATAATAATAATAATAATAATTTATAGATTTCAACAGGTCACCCCAATTACAGGAATCATACAAATAAACTTAATTATTATAAAAATTTTACGACATATCTCATTGTTAAGAAGATTATACAAAAAACGTATGATTAGATTGTTGCGAAGCACTCTAAGAATTGTTAAGTCTCTCTAGTAGAATGTCGTGATTAAATCCACGAGAAGGACCATCTTCCATGAAGGCTAAAAATTTCACAAATTTTCTCCGAACAGCCTCCGGATTGACTCTGTGAACTTCGTAAACTGGCGACCATATAATAACACCATATTCCAGTTGATATCTGATTAAAGAACAGAACAAAATTTTGACAGTGTTCTGATTGGAGAACTCACGACCATTTCGAAAAACAAATCCATACATTTTGAAAGCTTTTGCTATTATGTCGCTAATATGTTCCACAAATGTAAATTTACAATCAAAAGTTATTCCCAAATCTTTGAAGCTTTCTAATCTTTCAATCACCGTCAATGCTATAATCGTATTGAATAATCAATTGCTTTCTAGAATATGACACAATTTTGCACTTTGAAATATTCAGCATGAGTCGGTTGTGTTTACACCAAGTACACAAAAGATGTAAGCAAAATTGCAAGAATGTCAATTCGATATCAGTATATAATTTGAAATCATCTGCAAACATATCTTTTTACATACTACTACATCCGCTAGATCATTGATGAACAGGAGAAAAATTAGAGGGCCTAAATTAGAACACTGAGGTACACCTGAAGATGGAAAAAAGGCTTTTAGATAAAATTTCTATATTTAACAAGGTGTTATCTTTCGTGCAAATATCACTGGTATCGTTTGATTAATGAATTAGTGAAACCCTGAGGGTTTAATTTTTCGAGTAGTATGAGATGATTGATTTGGTCGAATGCCTTGGTAAAGTCTGTGTATATTACATCACACTGTGTGTTGATAAGAAGATATCATATGCTTGGTTGAGTTGTGAATGTCACACTACAGAATCATTTCTAGAACTTTTGCAAAATTTCATAACAAAAGATATCTCTACAGTTGGTAAGATTATTCTGTCTTTCTTTTTTCAAAATTGGACAAACGTACGCTCCTTTCCATAAAAGGTGGAAATACCGAGTGTTTTTTAAAATTAAATTGAATAATATACAAAGCGGTTGTGCAAAGGGCTGTGCATAATTAGGAAAGAAGGAACACCAGCGATGCCGATTGTGAAGATATCTTTACATTGCTTTAAACATTTTAAGACGTCATCCACTGTAATATGCATCTTCATACTGAAAATGGGCTTTAGGGAGAACAGAAAAATCTGGTGGACTAGACTTGATAAACATGCTGCTAAAATATTCAGCAAATCCATTTTCAATATCCGCTGGGAATGAAGGTTGTTTGTTGTTAATTATTATACTCCATATCGGCTGGAATCCTCGATGTACCCTTTTTCGTTAGAATGAAACTCGAGAACTTTTTTGGATCACTAATTGATGCCTCCATAGTACCTAGGTATTTTTTATATGCTTCATTAATTAGACGTTTGCATTGAGATCGACGCTGTTTGAATAAGTTATAAGAATAAGAGTTTTGTGCGTTTTGTTATAGCCAGATTAAATGATTTATAAAGTTGGACATAAAATTGTGAACATGCATCTTCGACGTTGTCAATGTGTTCCAAGAACTAAGTAGTTTTAGAATTCACGTTTATAAACAAATAATAATATAAGCTTTTGGTACTAGTTTAGTTGTAGTTGAAAAGAATATGGCAGATATAATTTCTTTTGAAAAGTCGCTACGTGATTTAACGACTATTTGTACGTCATTAAAAGAAACTGCCCTATTGATTACTTCAAAAAAAAATCTGAATAATGTAGTTAATTTCAATGAAATTTTTATTCTTCTTTTCAGTATTTACTACGATCCTGACATTGACTTTCGCTTGTTAGGAAGATAAAACATTCACTAAAATTTTAAATTGTACTTTATATTTTTTTGTTTTTTTTTTTAAGTACTTAAAGAAGTTTTTAGCAAATGCTTCTTTAGATCTTTTACTTCAAACAAGAGATATAGAAACATATTCTGGACCGCATACGACATGGTTATTTGATAAATAATGTCTGTTTTTTTGAACATATTGTTCATAAAATATGAAAAATGGCTCTTAGTAAACTTGCGCATAATTACTATAGCAAAATATGACCCTTAAATAACAGTTTGTCTTCTTTACTAATATATTTTTTAAATTTATCTAATCTACTCCCGGTCAAATTCTTCATGTTGGGCTGAATGTGAAACTTTCTAACATCTCTTGTATTATAGAGTGATTCCAACTTTGAAATTGTTGCCAGTTAAATAAAAAAAATCTGTGACAAAAAAGCACATTTTCTGACAAATAGTTTAATTTTTTACAGCAGAAAAATCACTGAGTTAAACAGACTAAGATTTTTACAGTAATACGAATTAACGAGTTTCTAAAACAGATCCCTAATAGGAATAATTTTAATTCAGAATTCAGAATACGGAAAAATCTATCTGGCATTGCTAAAACACTGCTTCAGTATTGTCAAAATTGAAAACAGATAACTGTAGTAAAAGTTCTATGAAGGTGGCATATAAAACTATTTCCCTGACTTTTTATCAAATGACAGGAGGTTTTAATTCATATAGCATTGCAGAAAAAAATACATTGCTTTAAAAACTTTATTTAGATGCACTCCTCTAGCCCCCAAATATAAGTATTCTCAGTATTTTGGAAAAATTAGATAAACCACTTTTGATATACCTAGGTATGTAATTACTAAAATTAATTGATTCTTCATTATTTTTTTTTAAACCCTCTGTATTAGCAACGGCAAAAAATACAAATATGTTATAGAAACGCGAACAACGTCGGTAGCCCACTTTCATATTTTCTCGACGTTTCATGACCCCTAGAGAACGAAAAAATAGGTCTCCCGTTTCCGTCTGTCTGTCAGTCACTCACACTTTGGTGTTTTGTTCAGTATTTAATTTTTGAGTACGAGCTATGTATGTGTTATCGTTTTTCTTCTGCAATGTAAAAAAATATATAAAAACAGTTTTTACAACGTATTTGTTTTACATGTGCTTAAATCGAAACAAGCACACATTTTTTTGTATAGATTGAAAAATCTAGTGTTAATAAACAATCGAAGAAATCGAAGAACGCCATTTTTAAAGATATCCTGCGACTGTTCCGAATTTAATTGAATTGTTGTTTGTTAATTAAGAAGGAATCGTAATAACCATATAAATTCGTAGTCGATTTTGAACTTAATAGAGTCGAACGTTCGAATGGATCGAAAGTTACGGGCGACCGAGCATGAAGTGCAGCGTCTGCATCTTATAGATCTGTTACGCTGAAAACAAGGTCTTCTGCTGTGAAATATCATACTCGAAATGTTCAATTCACGATTAAGTCGAAGGTGTGAAAGTATTTTTACCTACCTAGATTTGAATGTGCAAATATTCATTGTATGACATTAGCAAGCCGAGAAATAACAAAGGAAGGGGCGTCACCTGCACGAAAGTTTGCAGACAGCTTATCACCTCTCGGATGATTTAAGAGTAAAGTATACATCCCTTGTCCCTGGAAAGAACTTTCGCCAGGTAGACGGAAGAGGAACCACGAATGTAACGCCCGATTAAAAACGAGAGGAACCAATTGAATGGCTAATTAGACATTCCGTAGCAAAAACATTAGGCACAATGCACGACCACAATGACTGGTACTTTCACACAGTCGTTGGCCATTACAATTAAATTACTATTCACGTTAACACTACGTTTTTTCTAATCGGAATTCGTAATGAGATTAAAGTAATTTATGGTCGTGTGATTGACGTTCAATTAGGTATATTGAATTCGCGACAGGCCTGTGAAATAATTTCGAAAATCACGAGAAAAGTGAGTCACGTGATTTCGTGTCTTCGGCACCCAATTCGTCAGTTACGTTAATGATATATTAGGTATAGAACAGGCTGGTCCTGTCACAACTGGCTCTTTGAAGATCCGTCCGTATTCCTACAAGCAAAAGAAATTCTTTACCAATCAGGTTCCAATTATACCAGATTCAGAACCAAGTAATTTTATTGAGGAGTTAGTTACTTGGGTGTCTGACAATTTTATGGCCGCAGCATAATCAGACGTGTTCACTTTTATTGCCAATTTTAAAATGTTGCTTAGAGAAATTGCTGAATATAAAAAGCGCCGTTAATAATCATAAAAATGAGATGTTGTGACGTCCTCTAAAATTAATTTGAACTTTGGAGACATTAATTTGAAAAATTGTATACTTTTGGCCGTGCCCAAAAATGAATTTTACGTAAGATCGTAGGTACTGCTTTGCGAAAAGTCGCAGCTCGGTTGGATTAATGACTCGGCCGGAAAATAACTTAACCCGAGTTGTGTACCTAATTAATTATTTTAGCACATTATGTGGATACCGTTCTTGTCCGTTTAACAGACAAAAGATGGTAAATATTTTACATTTTTTAGAGTAATAATTTTATTCACAACAGGAACTGTGGACGGTATACCGGAAATATTTATAACTATTATAAAATTTTGAAGGTAATTAATTATCCCAGTCTTCGTTACAATGGACCCTTCTGCAATAAAGGGAATTTGTATATGCTAATTAGTTTTGATAAAATGTAAAGCTAATTCCGTTCACTGCCTTTTATTTAAGATCGAAATAATTAATTTCTGCCTACTTTTAATAAACATCTGTTCCTTTATTTTTAAACGCACGTAAATTTGCCTAGTTGCTTTGTACATTTAATTTAAATCACATCTCTATTTTTTCCTCTTTTTAGCAACTCGTGTCAATAGTAATTTTAAAGTGAAGACACACACATATTCATACATATTTATTGAATTTGCTTTGTATGATCGTATTCATATTTCAAAATTTAAGTTATGTTTATTAACATTGAATATATTCAACTATAGTGTGATTAAAATTCGCTTTAAGATTTATCACTTATTTATGGTAATATATGCGTCACCATATTTTAGTTCCAAAATTGAAATTTCATCAGGAAACAATAGATTTCGTAATGCATTAAATGTAGGGTATTAAAAGTGTAGTTTTTGAGATTGTTGGTTTCAATAAGCGATGTGGTATAATAATATATAACAATTTTTATATATTTTGATCAATTTTCAAAACTTGCTGCTTAGTAACATCCCCACATGTAGCACGTGGAGTACAGACATGTCTGAGGGAGTTATGTTAAAAATAATGTTACTCCACGATCAAGCTAAACTGTTTTCTTGAACCCATTACAGTGTTTTGGATTACAATTTCCTTAAACTCTTTTTTCTTTTTTCCTTGTATTCATCACCAACGCGTTTAAAATTTGTCAGTTTTTCCACACGAAATTGAAGCAAATTTTTGTGTTGGTACTTATGAATTATTAGCAGCAATGTTAACATGTCAATTCACAGTTGTCAACTTTGCAGGGGCGCGCCTAACACACCTTACAAACATTTGATGAGTAGATGACCTAAATTTCATTTTGACATTGAGGTATGCCATCACAAAATTTTGAACATGTTACCAACCTGTCAAAAATCACAATCATTAGTAGTCACCCAGTATATCCGCCAGTGTATTTCGTAGAAGTAACTTTCTGTTTTTCTTCTTTTTTGTTGTGTCAAAATAACATATCTTGATTAAGAAGAAAATGTTATGGAAATTACTTTCAGACTATGCTTAGCAAAACTCTTATTCCTTTTTATTCGGCTAGTCAGAAAGTAAATGTACACCACTCAAAAAAATGTTTTTTCACTAGCAGCCTGGACGCATGCAAATGTCGACTCATTTAGTGGTAGCAAATTCAACTTTTGCTACCACCGGTTCAAAAAGAAAAATTGAGGTTATGTACGCAATGTTTGATGTGATTATTTCTTAAAAAATGAACAAATGTGTGCTACAAACATTACTTGAGTAAACGCATGGTAGTTGGTAGATGGTACAAGATAAAATGATTAACTCAGCGACAAATATAAACGGTTTTCTTTGTGTTGAAGATTTAGATTAAGTTTGATTAGAAATCAAAACAAAATCATGTTGTGTCAAAAAATGGAACGTTTATTTTTCAGTTTATTGTCTTATGGTTTCTACTAGTGAAAAAAATAGTATATTAACCACGGTTGCAAAGCCACTTCTAGACCTCGCACTTAGAGCCCTCGACGCTGCGCGTCTCGGGTTCTAATTTGTGCTCGGTCTAGAATGCTTGGCTCTGCAACCTTGGCTAATAATATACTATTTCAACCTCCTCATAAAACAAAACGCATTTGTTCTGATTTATTTTTAAAATCTATGCAAAAAAGGAAAAACTAAATTTACTAGTTGATGTTACAAGAAGAAATAATTTCACCATTGTAAACTCCAGAAATATCGAAGCTTTAGAAGTATCTCAATAGTTTTATAACCAGTTAAAAAAAAACTGTTTAAATTAAATAACTAACTAGTCAAAATTATTTGACATTTTCGCAAAAATATTAAAAACTTTTACGAATTTTAAATCTCAAAAGAAAAAATGACCCATGAAATGTTAGTTATAAACACTCAAAATGGCAATTGGTGAAAAAAAGGATGTGAAGTTACAGGCGTCAATTTTTTTCTTTTTTTTTACTGCACTTTTGAGGCATTGTGTTGGCTTACAATTTTTGGTTTTTAGAAAAATTTCTAAATTCGTTGAGTGCTGTGATTTACTTGCGTACTTTTCGTGTATGGAATTTTATTTTTTATATAAGTGACGGATCAGGTCGACGGTGTGTTGTTAGGAAGGCTCTATAGAACTGATAAAATGGTTAAAAAATCGCTCAACCAAATTTTTGAAAGTATTAATTTTCGAAATTGAAGAATTAACTTTATAATTCTCATATGTCTTAATGTGAATTTAATTCCGAAAAAATTGTCAAAAATGACATCTGTCAACAATAAAAAATCACGTTATGGATCGCATTCTAGCAAATTATTATTAAATTTTTAATAAGTAATTATGTAACAGTCTATTAGACATTTAGTTCATTAAAACAAATCAGAATTATGAAGTTAATTTTTCAACTTTCAAGTTTAATATTTTGAAAAATTTGCTGCAGGGATCTTTTTAACCAATTTTTTCGAGTTCTTCAGAGCCTTCTTAACAACGTAGCGTTGAGCTAGCTTATCCGTCATTTTTTATCAGAAGGTAGAGTCTCCATTAATTTTGACTATTGTTTGTTTAAAAACACAATACTATAAACAATTTAGATTCTTTAAACTCGAGTAACTTCTGTTTCAAAATTTTCGAATGATCCCGTACTTCAAAAATTATTGTAAAACATATTTAAGCCTCCAAAATGAATTGAATTGAAAGAAGTTTTCTTGTCAGGATTACAGGTATTTTTTAAATTCTGAATTCAGTTCAGTTAATTTTGAGAAAATATTAAGCTCAAAAATATATATGTACATTAGGGTGATTCAAAAAAAAAAAAAAAATTTTTTTTTTTCGTGCCAAAGAGGTTCAAAAGTTTCTTTTCAACGTAAAAAAATACCAGTTAAAAGTTGAGCTCTTAATATTAATATTAAGACGGTCCGCATCGCGTTTTTCTATTTCCCATAAGAATAACATGGGGAAATTTTTGTTTGCACCTTCTGATTTTTATTGCTAGCCCGTCGTGTGTCGTGAAAAAAATTCAATCACATATTTTTATAGAGAATTGAACGCTCTACAAAAAGAGTCTCCTATGATTTTGCGAGAAACCTGACTATGATTTTTTAACCCACTGATGCTGAAAATGTTCGGAAAGAGTTTTACTGGCCTTATTATAGCATAAAATTATAAACAATTACTGTTTAAAAAACTAAATTTAAAATGTGTATAAATTTTTGTGGTGATTTATTCCAATAAGACCATCAAATTTATTGTAATGCATCAAAAACGTCAAAATTTGGATAAATTTAACTTTAGCCTAAAATAACTCTTCAACTATCAGGTTTCTCGCACAATCATAGGAGACACTTTTTGTAGAGCGTTCAATTCTCTATAAAAATATGTGATTGAATTTTTTTCACGACACACGACGGGCTAGCAATAAAAATCAGAAGGTGCAAACAAAAATTTTTTGCACTCATGATCTTTTTTGATGGCTTTCGTGCATTCACCAGGGTGCGGGAGTTCGAACTTCCCGCACACGTGCATTTTAACTTCCCGTTGCCATGGTAACCTTAAAATACTCGCGTAGTGTCAACATTGTGATGTGTTGACGGCGCCATTGTTTATAAATAACTCACAGTTAATTTCTTCAGTTTAAAGGTTTATTCGTTGCAAAAAATATTGTACACAACACGTTCGTGAGCCTGCTTCCCGCATTCACGCAAATGCGGCACTCCCTTCGGTCGTGCCGCAAACAAGCGTTCATGCGGGAAGCAGGCTATCCCGAACTAGTTGTGTAAATTACTATTCCCATGTTATTCTTATGGGAAATAGAAAAACGCGATGCGGACGGTCTTAATATTAATATTAAGAGCTCAAATTTTAACTGGTATTTTTTTACGTTGAAAAGAAACTTTTGAACCTCTTTGCACGAAAAAAAAAATTATTTTTTTTTTTTGAATCACCCTAATGTACATAATAACTGTTAATTTTGATAAATAAGAATTGCAATTTTATTCTGTATTTAATTATATTACACTGTCACAAAGGGAATATTAAATTAAATTAGCACTACAATGTTGTAAAAAAATCCGAACTTCGTATACTTGGAAAAAATGTATGTAATATTTTGACGATTAAGGATCTCTATTTTTTGTTTTTGTTGTTTTAAAGCCTTACAAATTTTCGTAATTCAGATTCAAACGTATGAAACAAGCTCGTTTGAGTCTTTATTTTAACTCTTTTTCGTAAAGTAAAAACGGTAACATGACCTACACCTCAAAATTTACTTACTAATTATTGTTGTTTAGTCGTCTCGTGCTAATATTAATTTTTGCACGTTAGTGAGTGTCATAAAAAAATTTAACAATTTAGCAATGCATTAAATAAATTATTTTGCCACTAGTCGCAAGATTTTATCTTCAGTTAAGTGCAAAAGTCACTATGTTATAAGCAACTGTAGCCAATTAATCTTCTCTGCATTTTTACATCAAAGCATTGAAAACAATGTCGGCATTTTTAAAAACAAATTTGATCCATGTAGCGCTAATGGTCTTTTAAACACATAATTAATGAATACTACTTAACTACCGTTAAGGTGAAATTAAAAATTTGTTTATAAAATTTTGTACCCAAAAATAAACAAAATATAAAAACCGCACTACACAACAATTTTAAGCAGCTATTATCCTGTTAGTACGGTTATGCATAGTTATGTTGCCTACTTAATCTTTTGAAATGACTTTTCGAAATTACTGATTAACTAGTTGTATCAGAATTGTTTGAATAATTTGTTAGTGGGTTGTCTGCATCATTAATTTTATTGTGGCGTCCACGTAATGTAATGTCTCGGTGGAATATTTCTAAATTTTATTTAATTTATAGGCGAGGATGCTTCATTAAATTATGAATTATTGTTAACGATTAGAATTTTTATTGGCTGCCTGTTATTACCATATTTATTAACAGAAAAAACAACTTTCGGTTGTTTCTCCCTGACTGTGGAGAAATCCCCGTATCCCATAAACGTAAACCATGGTTCGTTTATAACACCATAAAGTGTGAACGGATGTTTTCTTGTGGAACTTGGACGAAGACATGTTGTTAACGTCATGCATGGAAAGCAGGAACGAAAACAGTTATTTTGTTTTATTTTATTGTTACTTTATTCATGATTATTACTTTTGACAGCAAGGGGGACGTCTTTTTTATTTATATTTTATTTTGGTGGGCGCGTCTACTTACGTTTTTATTTTACATTTCGCATCGTAAATTTACTATAAGTTACGAGGAAGAATGTCAGCGTCATTGTAATAAAATCGGAAGTTGTGCAACAGTTATTTACAAATTTAACCATAAACGTGTTTGTCACATTAATTTAATAACTGTCATAAACCCTACCTGAATATTGTCCAGGTTTTCATAACTCATCCATGCTGCTTCTACGGTAGAGGTACTGTATTCGGTTTTAATCTATTAGCTAGAGTGAGTCGTTTGTTATTTTGTTATTACATCATTTTTTTAACGATTATTTGCCGTTATTTGAAAGCATTATACCTACTGTTACTGGTACTCAGATTTAGAAACGCTCATTTATAAACTTATGTCAAGAACTTAATTAGACCGTTTTTGATCGTTTCTTATACGTATTCTCAGAAGTAAATACTTAATTAAATAAGAAGTGGTCGTAGTTAAAATGAAAAAAAACTCTTACAAAATATGTATAAAGCAAATATACACCCACTTCTGTTCGATTATTGAGACAGTTGATTTTTGATTTTATCGATAATCTAGAAATTTGCTGCTTGCGAGATATATTATAGTAAAAATAGTGGAAGGAGTTGCTCGACACATTAGACACTGATGCATACATGCAGGATAATTATTTGTGTCAATAGTCCAGAAAATATTTCGGAGAAGAGTGACGTTTTTTTGACACATAACTGAGTCAAGAAGTTATTGTAAGACACTCTTTTCTATAATTGTTTTTTAACATTAAAATAATTTTGTAGAATTCTAGAAGCGAAAATGTCTGAATTTATGTAATATGTACATTGTAAACATGTGAAAAATTTTTCCACCTAAAGTATGTCCCTTTTTTTTAATGAAAGACATGAAAACAATTCTACAAAGTGGCCGGATGTTACAAACTGAAAAAATACACTATCATTTGAAGAAACAATTTTCAGTAGAGGACTAATAAATAAATTAATTTTCAGAAAAGTACGGCACAAATCATTATTTAAAAAAAAAGGTCTCCCGTCACTAGTAAAAAGTGGCATTTGTGTAGAACTTTCACATTATTTTAGAAGCGATTCCTATATTTTGTTAAAAATATTTACACTTTACAAGAACCGAAACATAATAATTAACGCGAACATGAATAAATGACAAACTGCGTACATTAAGCAATAATATGCATGAGTAAGCAAGGAAACATATGACGACTTAATTTTGTAATTTCTTATTTTGTAAAATACACTAGGCAACTAAAATTTTGACAACTTTCGATTTCATTTTCCCAAAATTAATAATTTTCAGTTAGAATTTTTTACCAGAACAGACCATACTTTTAACACTAAAAAGCACCCAAAGTTTTAATGACTCAGCTGATTGTAGATTTGGCAACACTGGTTTTAATTCGATAATAATTCTCGTTGTTTAGTGATTTTCCTGAGAACAAAAAGAATATTTCAAAGAACTTATCTTCCCCAGCGGGATGTTGAGCAGATCATAAAGAAATAAAACACTTGATTAAAAAGTCGCTGTTCAGATTTTATTATTTTACATTGACAGTAGAAAAGGCATTACTAAGTTATTTTATAAATAAAATTTACTTACAAATTACGGCATGTTCTTTAATGGAATGTAGATTTAAATAATTACACAAAAAAGAAGTAAAATTGGCAAGTAACGCAGAAAGTGTTGAAAAAACAACTTACAACAATAAATACCGGGTATAAAAATATATAAATATATACAGCTTTACATACAGTTTTGAACATACTTAGCTATACAAGTCCTTATATACAGCAACAAGTGTTAGACTCCGTCGCAGGATCGGAGTGGTCCGGGGTCCACACATTCAAGCACTCGCCAATTCTCTCTCGGCTTCTTGCTCAAGTCAGTCCGGCCGTCACACGCGCGCACTCACACCCCCGGAAATTGACTATCACATCCGGCACTCACATTGCACTCACAGTCTGTATTACGTAGTATCACAATAATTGGTTGACATAAAACAGTATCACTGTCAAATGTGGATGGCTACAGTCCGCGTCGCGCCGCCACCACCTCCTCCTCCGCCGCCGCCGCCGCCGCCGCCGACACCACCACCGCCGCCTCCGACACCGCCGCTCGGAGGATTGGGCGCCTGGGCCCGTGCGCTATGCCGGTGCACGTGGTGATGCACGTGCGGGCCCCTCACGGAGCCCCGATGCCGCTGGTTGTTCGGTACGTCGGGCAGGGCGAACTTGAGCTTCTCCCAGAACAGCTTGTCGCCCCATTGCAGATACACGTTGGTCTTGAGGTACAGCCGGATGTCGGGGTCCAGGTCCTTCTGCGGCACCTCGCCGAGCAGCACCACGATGAGCCGTCGGCGGCGGTCGCGCAGAACTTGATGGTGGGCAGACTTGAACTCGAAACGGCACCACTCGGACTTGATGAAGTTCTCCGACAGGATCATGATTGTGCGCTTGGACGACTCCACGGCCTGGACGATGGTGTCGGCGAGGAAGGCGCCCACGGGGAAGTCGCGGTAGTGCAGACACAGCTTGTAGTTGGGCTCCAGCGCCGGGGCCAGCACCTCCGCGACCCACGCCTCGTCCTTCGAACTGTAACTCACGAAAGCGTCGAATAATTTGTCCCTGTCGTCGCGGTCCAGGTCCGACGACCTGTGGAAGAGCCGCACCCCGAATTTCGAATGGAGCCAGACGCGCACCTCCTGCCGGAAAATGAACAAGAGCAGGGTCACGATTATGATCACGGCGAAGACGGCCAAAGTTATCACTAACAGCGGCAAGTAGTCTTGGATTATTTGTCTCTGGATGATGGTTTTCGTGGCCGTTAGATTGCCGTTGATGCTGTTGTCGATGTTCACGGCGCCCGTACACAAAGTACCGTTCTCTTGACTCACATAAAATCCGACGTCTGGATTGTCCGCGTACATGTCCTCACTGTAGTAGTCGATTTCGGTCGTATTGAACACACAACGCACGTTCGCGCTATCCGAAACCACGTCGCCACGCACCATCCATTCCCGCAATTTTTCGCTAAATTCGCACTCACAGGACCAAGGATTATACGCCAAAGTCACTTCGATCATGGTCGTAGGTAGTTGCCACACGTCGTACAAGTGCAACCTGTTGTGGTCCAACTTGACGATTCGCAGCTGCCGCAATCCTAGAAAGGTGGTGTTGCTTATATGCGTTATCCTGTTGTGCTGCAAGAAAATTTCTCGTAAACTGTCGAGCCCTTCGAACTCGAACCCGTGCAGTTCGCCAATTCTGTTCTCGTCGAGATGCACAATTTCCAAGTCCTTGAGACCGTTAAAAGTACGATTCTGGATCAGTTCTATGTTGGAATTATTCAAAAACAAAATTTTAAGTCTTTTGCGACCGATGAATGCGTGACTATTTAACGAGCGCAAATCGTTTCCGTCCAAGTACAGTTGAGTTGCATCCATCGGTATTTGTTCGGGGAGTTTGGTGATGTACCCTCCGGAGGAACAATCGACGACGTTGGCCGACCAAGATTGATCATGATAGCAGGTGCAGTTGGTCGGACACGTCATTTCACAGTCACAGGCGTCGAAATCACAGCAGTGGCACAATGCAAAACAATGTGATTCATAAGTACAAAGGAACTGATAAGGTGCCGCTTCCACGAGGGGAACGTACGTTCTACCTCGATTGTACAACAACTGGCAATAAATGCTTTCCAAGTCGACCAATTTAGGCTGAGTCCGAGCTCGATTACCGATATTCACTTTCTGGAGCCACTCCATCGTGCAATCACACTGATACGGATTACCGCCAATGTAAAATTCCGGCAGCGGCTTATCAGGCGGAACCGCCGAAATTCGTAACGAATTCGGATCTAAGCTTGTGATTTTATTTCCGAATAAATCCACGCGCGTCAGATTCGGTTTTTTGAAAAACGTGTACGACTGGACCTTCGAAATTAGGTTGTCGTTCAGAAACAACACTTCCACGCTGTTAGGAATAGCACTTCCGGTTATTTCGGTTAGTTTGTTCGCGCTAGCGTCGAACGTGCTCAGAGATAGGGTTGATTCGATTTCAAAGTAATTGCCCAATTCCTCTATCTGATTGGAATGAATGTCGAGCCATTGCAAACCGGTCGGTATTAGGGCATAGTCGAACCATTTCAGCTGATTGTCTGATATGTTCAGCCACACTAAACTCGGTAATTTGGCAAATAATTCCTGGATGTCCGTTAAGTAATTGCCGTCTAGTCGAATCGCTTGCAAGTTGGCGTTGGCATCGAACGCACCTGCCGCTACTTTCTGTATTTTATTGCGAGAAAGGTTCAGTATCTTGAGCGACGACATTTTGTCGAAAACCCCTTTCGTAATGTTACCGATGTTGTTTTCCGTCAGTCTCAAGCCGTACATCTGATTCATTTCGCGAAATGTTTCGTTTGTGATCACGTCAATGTGATTTTCTCCGAGATCTAATGTTTTCAGCATTGGTACGTTGTGTAGTACTTCCGGTACTTGTATCAATTTATTACCGTTAAGATGAAGGTCCTGTAAACTGGAACAGTTTTTCAATGCCTCGTGATGTATCCAAGATATTTTGTTATTGTCTAGCGACAATAGTGAGAGCACGTGAAGTCCGTTAAATGTATCGCTGTCGATTTTTGTTAGTTTGTTGTTGGAGATAATTAACGTGTGTAGATTATAAAGCGCAGAAAAGGTGTTTTCGGGTATCGCTTCGATGAAGTTGTCGTTCAGTCTTAAAATCTGGAGACTAATTAGGTTTCTAAAGACGGACTGTTCTAGTTTGGTTATTCTGTTGTGTGAAATATCGAGAACAACGAGGCGAACCAATCTGGCGAACGTCGCTGCGTTAATCCAATCGGCCGTCAATTCATTGTGCGACAAGTCGAGTACTAGCAGTTGCGTCAGTTCACTAAAAAGATCCGGAGCTAAGACGTTTATGGAATTGTTTTGCAAATACATCTCTCTGATATCTTTCGTGTCGGAGAACAGCTCAGGCGGCAAACTGACTAAACGGTTGTCGGAGAGCTTGAGTACGTTGAGTGCCACGAGTCCCTCGAGAGCACGATCTGCCAAATGTGTGAGGCCGTTTCCTTGAAGATAGAGCTTTTGAAGGCGTGACAGTGCAGAAAATTGACTCGATGGTAGCCTGTCGATGTTGTTACGTGACAGATCGAGGAGCCTCAAGTTGGCCCCGCAGCTTTCCGACGGATTGTGAGTGAACCGAAAACTGGCCACTTCGCGCAACCGATTCCGGGTCAAATTAAGCACTTCCAGCGCGTACAGAGGACACAGCACACCGTCGGGCAAACTCCACATGTTATTTTCACCGAGATCCAGCCGCTCGAGTAAACGCAACTCGTCCGTGAACGCGTTCGGCGACACTTCCAGGGTCATGGCTGACCAATCCGTGTTGTGGGTCCGCACCGTGAGGTTCCTCAGCTCCTTCAGGCCGCGGAAGGCGCCGTCGGAGAGGTTACCGATCTTGCAGTACTCGATCGAGAGTTCGCGCAGCTCGACCAGGGGCTTGAAGCTGCCGGCGCTCAAGGAACTTTGGAAGAAGAGGGCGTCACTGCACTCCAGCCGCAGCCGCACCGTGTGCTGGGGCTGGATCACGCTGAAGTTGGTGTTCTCCAGCTCGCTGTTGATCGTCTGCAGGCGGCAGACGAGCGCGACGTCGTCCTCGGTGCCGCTGTCCACAACCACCCACTTGCACTCGTCGGGCGCTTGGTACCGCAGCGCCTTGCTCAGCGACGCCGACAGGACGCCGAAGACGGCGCCGAATAACACCGCACACACCACCGTGGTGCCCATCGCTCGAAGTGCCAGGAACTACACCATCGTACGTTCGGATGGCTTCTCGCATGCCGTGTCCGCCTCGACCGGGGCTCGGTGCTTGACTGCGGGCCCTCGCACAAGGCCACTCTTTCCTCGCCTCTCCGCCGGTGCTGCTTCTCCCCGCTCTTTGCTAATGCCGAGTCAAGAATAGACCGACTCGGAGGTATACTGAAAAAACTGTGAACTCCGGCAATGCGTTTTTCAGGCAGCGCCGAGTTTTCCGTCTGATTGCCCGTTCAAGTCGCCCGGATCGCGGCTCTTATCGCGGCCGTTTTCGGCAACGCCACCCACGAACCTTTCCAAAAACTCGTCCAAAATGTGATAATATGCACGGCCAAATTTGCAACTGCAAAAAACATCCAATTCGCTTAATTAGTTTAACGACTCTCTTACTTGTGCTGAAACCTATTAAAAATAAAGTGTGAATCTTCTAATAAACTATATGACGGGTCAGCGTTGTAGAATATCCATCATTCAGTAGGTACATGATTAGGCGATGTTTAGTGTGGGTGGAGATTTAAACGCCAGGTTAGAAAACGATTTGCTGTTTATCGTCTAATTAAAATCTCGGCTCGACTGGAACAGCTGTAATATTTCTTTATAAATAGATGATTGTTCTCTGTGTCTTATCAAAAAACATGGATGCGATAAACATTATTAATAATAATAAAAAAACGGCTTGAGAGTATTGTACCTACTTTTCATAATCATTTAATCTACTCTCTTACAATTTTATATAATCAAATACTGGACACATTACCCACACATTATTGTCCATTGTCAAAAAATAAACAAATTTGATCTTCTTAGAATTTACTCAGAAGAAAACTGTGTTGGAGAATTCAATTACTTTCTTTCGTTGCGCCTATGCCCACATAGGTGCCCCAGATAAAACTTCACGAACTTATATCTTGCGAACGGATAGAAATGTTGAAATTCTGAAAACGCTGTCGTTTTTAGCTTGAAGAAGGAATCTTAATTTAGTGCAAAATATTTTTGTACAGCATTAAATTACGAATATAATGACATACTTACATGTTACATGTACTATTCTATTTTCAACTAAAAACTCTGTCGGAAGTGATTAATATAATTTGAAACTGCTGCATTGAGATTCAGTTAACGCTAAATATGATAAACGTGTCATTCTCGAAGTCAGCTAATACAATTAATTATCACTATAGGATCAATAAGTGTAGAACATCGGTCAATGATCTGGGTATTATTTTTGGCAGGGATCTAAGTTTTACGAGTCATATAAATTCTATTACGGGTGCTGCATTTAGAAGTTTGGGAATTATTTATAGATGCTGTAGACACTTGACAAATATTATATGTCTAAATAAATATACTCATTTAGCATTATTATTATTATTTCTTTCTCTAATATTGGGCATTGACCCATAGAAGTATGTATGTATTTATTTTTGGTCACTTTGAATTAATTATTTTAGTTTTTCTGTCACTGGGGCGTGCACCTGTTGGAAAAATAAACATTGTTATTGTTATTATTATTTTATCTCATTCTGTTCTTGTCTTCAGTGAATAAATAGCCTGAAAACGTTTAAAAAAAATTGTAGTCGCACATTTTCCAAATCGTTGTTTTAATTCGCGGCGATTGGTGTTGATAAATGAACTTAGTACCTTCGCTAGACAAACCGAAAGTGAGCAAGACAGGCGCAAATGTGGCCGAGCCGGCGTACCGCAATGAAACACGGCGATTCGTAGTGAGACGCGTTATTGCCCAATTAATAACGAGCTTGAAGGAATCCAGCAACACGAAAAAGCCATCTTTAAAAGAATATTAAAACATCCCCGCGTTAAATAAAGTAAATGAATAGGTGCTAGTTAAGATAGCCGTAATGGGTGATAATATTTCAATACGAACCGCTCCCGACCACCACCCGTTGCCCGTAATGGCCTGCCACCGGGAGATTTTCTAATTTTCATCGAACACCATTTGCGGAGAGAAATTGATTAGACAGATTGATATTCTCGCTACGGTAGAACGTGAAGGACTGGTATGTATGCGCGATATCAATTGTTCCGATAATGTCAGGCGAAGTTGATGCAAGAACGCCCTAATGAATAACTGGTAATGGAAATTTCAGCGCAAGTCATAATAGTGCTGCAACTTTGTCGCGAAGTTTAAAAGAATTTTCTTGTGTTGGTTGAAGTCTCAGGTACAGGTGTCCTGGAATTCGGACCGTTATAAAACCTAAAAAGTAAATTGAATTTTTAATTTTATTTTGTGGAGATCATTTTTGGTTACAATGTTCAAACAGTCAATTTAGAAGATAGCTCTCTTTTGTTGCGACTTCGAAATATGGTAATCGAATAAATCCAAATTTTGGTTGATTATTTTGCATAAAGCCACAAATTGTAGGTATTATTTCTTTTAACATAGAATTCTTTTTAAACTATTGTATATCGATTCGACAACTAATAAACTGTACATAAGAAACTCTATCATTGAAATTTTAGTAATGCACAAAGGCAACTGTTTTGACAAATTAGAATTTAAATATTCCTAGAATTTTTTTTTTTTAATTATATTTTCATTATTTCTAAATCTAGACCAAGTATGTAAAACTTATCCAATTATGTATAAAGGTGAGCAAATAAATGTTGTATGGCTCTTTGAGTAGTACAAAATAAAAATATTTTTAACCATACAAAGTGTTCTGTTACTTTGGTGTGTTTACTAAAAGTTTGGAAAATCTCAGAATGTATCAAGTTTAGGTATAAAAAATGCTTAACAACGTCGCAGCGAAATTTCAAACATAAAATATGTTATATGTTTATTGACTCACAATTGTAGTATATAGATTGTACTTTTGAAATAATTTTCATGAATCCTACTAAATGAAACAGTATGTGTAATATTTATTCATATCTGTGATTGTAATAATTTTGCATAAGCTTTAATTTGTAGGTTAATAAATACAGATGTGTGTTTTCGTTTAACTCTTGCGTTTTAAAAGCTAAGAAAATAGCTCAGTTAACAAAATATTAGCACACTTTTATGATGAATCAATTGAAACATTAAAGGAAAAAAAAAGATTTATTTTAAAATATTATGATTACAGGATGATTAAGAGATGGTGCACTTACTTTATGATACGTTGTTAAGGACTATTTATTGGACTAAAAAAAAACCTTAGCACCAAATGTAGACACAAGCCTTCAAATTTTAATGTTCCTTTTAGATATTTGACCATATTTTAACTCACTAATTAGTGTTGGGTAAATGATATTGATCGGACCTTTATTATTCAAAATAATTTTTAAAGTATGATATCTTTATCTAAGATTTTCTTCAGTAGATAATATTACCAAAAAATTATCTTGCCATTGTTGTCATGGCATTGGCTAGCAACAGTGGGGCTAATTGTTAACCTTTTTTAATCTCTCTAGGTAAATCGATATTTTGTTTTTGTCAAAAGTGAAATTAGCCTTAAAGTATTTTTTAATATATTTTTTTCAAACTGAGTTAGTGCGCCTTTTTTTGAATCACCCTGTATTTATTTATGTTTTTAAACAAATATAATATCTCTGGATATGGTTTTTTTATTTCCGGCTAATTATAATACCGAATTTAAGCAAAATATTTCAACCCCTTCTTGTACTTTTTATGTCACTTAGTATAAATAGTTAATTAAAATATCTTAATTATTTTGATCTTCATTCATTTATCATGTGGTTGTGTTTCCAGTTCATAGAATTAAAAATTGCAAATTTCCCATTTCTGAATGTTTGTCTAGAATTCACTGTCCTTTAATGTATTGTTAATTTTCTTATAAATAGACATTTCATGAGACTATCGATGAAGCGGAGCAAATAAGAGTGAACCTCATCGGTGAGGATCTCCATAAAACACAATGCCTAAAATATTGTTCAAACCGTTCATTTTCGATTCTGTCCCATTCGTTCCGTTCAAAATGGATGTTCTTTTTACTCGGAAATTTTAACGATTTTTGTGGGTATGGTGGAGATCCTTAAGCGGAAATTTGATTTTTCATCCCTTCGAAAAAATTCCTCACGCGTCAATCTAAAAATATTTGCTCCATTACATATACATAGTTTAATAATAATAACCCATTTCTAAATTACATATATACATCGAAATTTGTGTATTTATCTTTATTAAAAAATTGATAACTTCAACCCAAAAAAAAGGGCCTTCGTGCATACAGCATTGATTATACTTTGGAGGCGACGGAATTTCGGTTAAAAATAAGTATTTTTGTAATCATAAATCCTTTTCCTTTTACACTTTTTTTTTTGTAATTTATAAAAAATCTGTACTTACCGGGCGAGCCAGAACTTATTTAATAGATAATAGATTTTGTATTCATGAAAACACTGCCGTAGAGGAAAATGTAAATTTTACGTTTCGTCAGCAAAAAACAATATTTTAAATATCCCTGGGCCCAAATCTAGGAGACACAGGCCTTCAAAGTTTTCGATATTTCACTATACTTTTTTTATTCACTACTTAGTGTTGGGTACATCGGACTTTCATTATTCAAAATACTTTTAGAAGTTTTATTTTTATTCATTTTATAATACACAAAAAAACTTAAAAATTGTTCAAAATGAATCTGACAACAGTGACTAATTTTCAATCCATCTATATCGATATTTTGTTTTTGTAAGTGAACGTCAAATTGACGTATAACAAAAATAAAAAAATCATAATGAATGTTTTCGAACTTGGACTTGTGAAATTAATAACGTGCTCCTGAGTTTGTGTGTAATTTTTTGATCATTCTGTATAACAGTAGGTTTGAAAAGTGTTACAGCGTTTCTTGTAGTATATTTAAAAAGCGATGGATTTTTGAAGATTTGTTAATTAAAATTTTGTTAGTTTGAGTTGAAAATGCAACGATCATTGGCATTAAGCATTTTTTAATGTCAGTTGCCCTCAGATGATCACAAACGAATGGAATTATAGCCAAGTGACGCTTTCAATAAAAAAACCTGTGAGTTACCTGGAATGTAAAACAAATAAATTAAAATTAAATAAATGCAAACTTTTTTATTTCATACTTTTAGTTGACGTCATAACTCTTAAAATTAAATTGTTTCTCATCCAATAAATCATCACGTTGTAATTAAAAGTAAAATGTTGGGGGCGGCAGTTTCATCGATCCACACTAGCAGGAAATAATAATGTGCATCTCAGGACGTAAGTAATATTTAGTTAGTTATTTTAAGATTAAACGTTTTTGGCGCAGATGTCGAACATTCCTTGAAATTGTTTTGAGTAAACTCGGTTGACAAAATAACGTTTTTCTTAAAAATGCTTTTACGAATACAACATTTTAATGTAGTAGTAATAATTGTAGCCAGGTGTATAAGATTACAGCTAAAGCAAACATTTGTCGATACAAAAATATTTATTAAAATGTTTTGAGATAAGGTAACTAATTTTAGAAGCCTCCGATCCACTATTAACGACCTACCAAAATTTTAAAGTTGTAGTACTATTTCTTGTTTCGATTCTCACTTTTAGGACAACATTAATGATAGAAAACTTAAAAATGAGTGTGGACTGCCAAACCGCCACTCAAACTATAATATTATTTTTTTTTATTTCTCCTCTAGCTACCCATGACGCTTACGGCAGCCGATTCAGTTTCATTGTTGACATAAGCACCATGGCTAACTAGAGCAGTAATTTAAAAAATCACTTAATGTGAATGAAATTTGCATAACAGTATTTTAAGCTGACGTCATCCATTTTTTGTTCACTTTTAAATTAGCAGAATAATTTGTCCTGTTATACGTATAAAATTTTACCTGTCTAGAAACTTCAAAAAAATCTTCCACGATCCAGAGAAATGTATTTTCATATTATACAATTTGGGACACGTCAAGATAACGTGAAATTAGACATTTGCCAAAATAATTATATTACAGTAGTCGTTATTCTTAGTGATTTACGAAATGCGCGCACATAATTTTATTAGTAAACACCCGACATGGTGGTTTTAATTATTCATTATAATGTAATTTCATGAAAAAAAACTGCTTTCAAGTTATTCTCCTCAGGTTCGTGTAACTATTGGTTTGCATCGGTTTCCGAAATTGCAGTAACCAGAAAAAGAAAAAAACCCATTCTTTTATACGTGACCCATCCACGTAGCGATATTAATTTTGTTAAGTACAACGATTTACAGCTGCTTGCTGCAAAAGAATGACTCGGAGTGGAATGTTAGTCCATAAAAATGCAATAACTAATGTACATAAAGAGGCTGAATATCGTAATTTAATTTGTTTTTTGGTTGCAGGTAAGCAGAAAGGAGTTTTTTGTCCTTCATCATGCGGCATAATGTTCAAGCGCGATGGGTAAGTTTTGTATGGAACTTGTTTGGCACTCGAACCTTGAATGCCAATTTCGGGCATTGTGTGTTTGTAATTTAGGTTTGTTTCATGGCATGCAGCAGCATTTCTGATTGTGTAAAATTCGCCGGAAATAATGCCTGATTACTTCACCGAGAAGGCATTCAAATTGCCGACGATGTATTTTTCTGTTGTTAAATAACAGTTCATAAACCACCTATCAATCATTCCGAATAATGTAGTAGGTTTGGGTGCGCAAAAGGCACAAATATTGAATAACATCCCCCTGCTGTCGCCGCACAATGAGTCGGCATTAGCAAAGCAAAGACAGCTGTCTCTTTGGGGACACGTCCCAGTCCATTTTATGGTCCGAACGTGTAGTCAAATGCCTTCTTTCACAGGCCTTTATCAACTATTATCTAACCAATTATGACCCATTTCTCGTATACTTATTTTTTATTGGCCTGGAAGGACACCCACGAACCCGATGGTGGCAGTATTTACACGTAGTCCCCTATTTAAATTTTAAAGTTTCTCTTGGAAATTCGTGTAAGCAAACAAGTCAGGTAGCAGCGATTGTCGTGTAATGCGTGCATAATGGGTCGGCTTGTTTGACGAAGGCCAAAACGACAAATGGTTAAAAGTGTCGACGGTTTTTTTTCGTTTGAGCATTACACACTCTGTTTTATAACTAAGCGGGGTTGGAAAGGCGAATCTGTTAATGGCAAGAATTTAGGTGACTTTGCACTTCGGCATAAGTGTAGCAGACCAACAGTGGTCATCTTTGTGTGCTCGTTTGGGTAAACACTACTAGCGCTTTGACAGGCTTCTTCTGTAAACGGATATGCCTACCTGTTCTTTGTCGTATGTACACACGAGAAGAGCAATAAATTACCAGAAGTCGTCGCTGTTGAGGATATACCCGGTGGTAAGTTTGTGGTTTCTAAAGTGACATTTGAGGATTTACTGGCGTGTGACGGCAGAAATATTTGTCCGTTTGTATCGGTATCGGATAAAATATGGAACCATGTTGCTGGTAAATTTTATTTTGGGGATCGCATTAGCTAAGGTTACTTTGTTTAGACATCACATCATGGTTAACTTTTTAAATTCGTTTGGATATTGTTGATTCTCTTCTGACTAACCGACATAGTTATGTACTTTATAATGGTTTCAGTTCTTTCGACTTTAGTATAGTGTCTGGTGTTCCTATAAGGGTCCAACCTGGAGCCCCTTCTACTAAATAATTTTATTAGTGATTTTTACTATCAATAAATTGTTCTATCCTTGTATATGCTAATCTAATTTAAACAAAATTAAACATACAAGTAGAAGAAATGTTTCGTTATCTCATACACTAGAAAACACAGCATCGTTGACTTCAATTACTCTTTTAATGATCATTCCCTAGGACGTAAGAAGTCAATTAGAGTGATGTCACGTTACTTTTAAAAATGAATTAACGTTTAAATCTACATTATAAATCTTAATAATTCTACTAGTAAATATTTTGGCTTTGTTTGCCAACTTCCAAATTTTTTGAAAACGTCGACTTACTTAAATCATTTTTTTCTGCCTATGTCTTAAATAATTTGGACTATGCATCACTAATTTGGTAATCTATGTACACGAGACAAAATATGTTGTTTCAAGTCATACGATTTTTTTTTTATTTCTCTTATTCGAAGTAAATTAAACAAGATACCCAAAAAGAGGAGTGGATATATGTATAGTGGTGAAAATACCCCAAGGAAAGCTTTTTCTCTTTTTGTTTTATGCACTTTGTGTGAGAAAAAAAATTACCAACTTTTGAGTATGTCGTAGAAATTTTATTCTATCTTCGCAAAAGTATTTGAGCAAGTTATATCTGTGAACATTTCTATAAATGTGCATAGATATTTATTAGCTAATCAGCATTGTTTCTTACCAACCGTCTTCAATCTAGCAATTTTTATCCAGCAAACAAAGCAAGAAGTAAACAAAAGACAAATTGACTTTTAAACAAATTTAGCTTTTTGATTTTTCTCCTAATTTGTTGTTATTTATGAGATCTTATTTGCTGAACAGAGTAAATTACGTCTGTTATAAAGGCTACAAATCCAGTGTCTTCACAGCAATCTCCGGCGTTCCTCAGGGATCCAACTTAGGGCCTTTGCTATTTATCCTCTTTATTAATGACTTACTCACCATCTTAAATTGTGAGATATTGGCGTATACTGATGACATTAAGATATTTACATCTATGTTAAGTATAGATGATGACATATTGCTTCAAGAGAATTTAGAAATTATTATTGAGTGATGTACTAACTACATTTCCCCTTGCCCTTAATGTCATAAAATGTTACTTTATGTATTGTACCACGAGAAATAATTTTATCAATTCATCGTACTCAATATGTGGTCATTTATAACAAAGAAAAAATATCTGCGTGGACCTTGGAGTAACTTCACAGAACTAGCAGCAGATTCTCAGATCTTCTGTTGATCAAAAAGTTATATTTTGCTGCCCTCGTCGGTAGCAAACTAGAGTATGCGTTTGTCGTATGGTGCCCTTTTTATGCATGTCACAATATCCTTGTAGAAATAATTCAAAGAGAATTTCTGAAGTTTCTATGTAATAGAATTGAAGGAACATATCGTCCACATAGGGGAAGAATGGCATAAAAGACTGTTTTGAAAGAGCCATCATATTTATTCTTTAGTGTCTGAATGAATTTGGTTTTTATTTTTATATAAGCAGCACTGGATATTATCATCCACAAATATTTGACATTTCGCCGAAAGTAATTTTTTAATAACATATCAAGCTTTTAGCTAACCAGTTATACAGATGCGTGTGGTCTTTGCATGCGTCCTTGGGCATTTAGTAAAATTCAAAACTGAGAGGCGGCACATTGTCATGACCTACTTCGATCCTATAACCCTTTATAAGCAATTTAAATGAAAGTAATTCTTACATAGATTTATGGATTGGTTGTGGTGCTATGAAAGACTCGGCTCTTTTTGATCCAATTTTTTTGCCAAAATTGCTTTTTAAATTTTTAGGGAAAGATCCTTAATTAACATGGCCAACATTAAAAATTGATTACGAAAGGCGCTAATTTAACCAAAGTTTATTATAATTAAATAAGTTTGTTAATGACAGCTTCTCAGTAAGGTTCTACGCCAAAATTTTTTAGATTTAGTAAAAATTATATAGTGCTAACGTTGATTCTATCCTTTTTATTTGTATAAACGTTCTTAAACATAACTGCGTTTAGATTTTTGTTAATTTGTTGTGTAATCTCAATTTGGCTCTTTCATAACTGTTGGTGGTTATTTCAATGCCCACATGTTATGAAGAGGCCGAAAATCAGTTTTTTTTTTAATAGTAAGTCGGTTACCTAATTGGTTGATGTCTGGAATATTGTTTATGAGACAACTTGTATAAATACCTAAACCATAATTTTAAGTTATGACAATAGTTTTGTTTGTTTCTGACTGAATTTTTTCAATCCTCTTTTAATACTTATTACTTTTACATTATGTAGAATTAATATTATCCTTTTAATTGGAAGTTCTGTTGGGTAATTAAAATATTTATTTATTTATTTACGTTTAGATCGCGACTTACACAATTTCAAACTTCCAAGTCCATCAATTCATGAATAAAAAATTAATTAAAAAACGCACGGTTGGGGAAGTTGCTGCTGTTCCTTAGTTTATAACATTTCGAAAAGCTCGTTTATTATAATAAATCCAAGAATGTATAAGTATGTTCCTTTTAGACAGCCATTAAGCCAACACATGGCACTCTAGGTAGCATTTCAATGCCCAATTTGTCAACTTCATTTCGAGTCGTATAGAGTGTGTCTAATAAATTAAGAGTTGTAGAAAAATGCGGCAAAGTACATAAATCTATTAGCTTCTCTCGGTCATTTCATGGTCAAACTATTCAGTTTGGCTACTTATGGGAGGCAACAACCGCAGGTATGCCGAGATGCAGTTTCAGAACGGGGCCTCGGCCCATAAATTGTTCGCATTAGATTCAAGACCTGAGGATCGAAAGTGTCCATGTGCAGCGTTACAACTAATTAACTGCAGCTCCCCGCTATGGATTCTTAATAAAATGCAAATGCCCCAACGGACACTTGTTGGAATGATAATTTGGATATAATCGTAGAGCGCTGGTGGTGAGTTATTGACCGACCGGGGGTTCTCCGCAGGTACCTATCCGCCAACACACCTACAGTCGTCCCAAAGCTTCTTACTTTTTAAACAACAATGGAAAAAGAGAAGTTTCTACGAACGAGCTACATAAAATTTTTCATTATTCGCACCGAGTCGGTTCATCTTCAGTTTTGTTGCTAATAAATAACGCTTTATGCCACTCCAGATGGAATGAAGATTAAATTAATTACAAAAATTCTGTCACGCCTGTGTACCTATATTCTTAATATTTACTAAATAGTAAACATTGTTGAAATGACTTCTGAACTATTATTAATTTTCAACTCTAGTCATAGTAGCTAAATGAATCCATCAAACGTCATTTGGTCGATATTAACTATTTCAAACCGGAACTACACCGTGTGATTGGTGACCGTGTAGAATTTATGTTCTTTCTTCAACACCACGATTCCCATATGGCTTGGTGCTACGAAAGTCTATAAATATTATTCAACTACTCTTTCTAATATTTATAGTATTAGTTACCCGATTTTTTTCATCGCTTTGGACACTTAATCGTTATTTAGTTATTTGCACCACAAAACCCCGAAAGCAACAATTTTTTGATCGACAACTATCTACAGAATATTATATATTTCAAATGGTTGATTTTGCACACATGACTAAAAATGATAATAATATATCTATGTGATTGGAATTGTACTTAAAGAACTGTTATTAGTTATAGATGAACCCCGCTTGCCGTTCTTCCAAACTGTTGTCAATTACAGTTATAACAGATTTTTTTCACGAAGAAACAGCAAAACTTCAATCCAAACTGCACTCTGCCGAACCATAGCGCCACTTGCCGCACTTGTTACGTAAATAACCACTTATCAAAAAATATTTCAGAAAGCGGAACTTCGTTTTTCTGAAACCGCATAGTGACTTTTTTTTTCGGCTATCGCCGACGAACCACAACTTGATAAATCAGTACGGGAATTCCTAAGTGTTACGTGTCACGAAAAATTCTGTTCATCGATGAACCCGTGATTTAGAAAGATGCTTCACCTATAAACGTAAAATTAATTTTAATTGGTTCGTTTTGTAGCAACTAATACTTTTCAGTAGAGCTGTGCCAGCGATAAAAATTAAATAGCGCCGATTACAACAGATCCAAACAGCAATCGGTTTCACAATATCATTAATTAAGGTCCTCATATCCATACATAACGTCCAGCCGATAACCATCGAGTCTGTCACATTAAGAGATTACGAAATGCGTATTTGTATACATTTGACAACGACAAAAATGATGCAACCAGTGCTAGCCTCCAGCGCGAAAACACAAAAATTGCAATAAGGCGGCACATCTAAAAAGTGCAACAACGCTGTATTGTTCTCCCACGCCTAGAAAATCTAATATGTTTCTTATTTCACAAATGGAGATGCACATTCCGACAATGACACGCCTTATTTATAACGAGCACCGTCAAATAGCGCCACCCTCCTTGACCAATAAATAAATTGTCCGTTGACCTCAAGGAGCATAATGTTCTTATTATTCTACACCAGTGGAGCTATATAAAGCCTATATGATGTAATACTCACTTGAGAGCTGCCAAATCTTCAAAAACAAAACTAACAACAATCTGTATATGATAATAATAATCAAGAATGTTAAAGATATCGCAAACAAAAAAATGACAAAAAACCTTACCGCAAGAATACAGTTTATGTAAAAACAACATTAGATTTGAATAGTTGTTACGTTTTAACTGAAGGCTATTGCACCAAAACTATTTTAGATTTTGTAAGCCTTTATAGAATACAAACATGAGCTTACCTTTAACATCTGTCGTCTGTTGGCAACATTATTACTATTAGATATATGTCTTTGAAGTTATAAAACTTATTACTTAGAAATTTTTGATGATTTATAAGATTCCTTCTCCTCAAAAAATTGGTGACGTCATCTTAAAATATTTCTTGCTAAGGTTAACAATTTTGCCGCATTTTTTTACTTTACAAATGATGTTTTAAGAATCATTTTGGACACTGTGGTGGGTATAATGCATTGATAAAGTTTTTTTTTCGTAGCAAGCTAGACCTATTTATTTGCAAAATCTTCAATTCACAATCTAAAGTCCGTCGAAAGATATGGTTTAATTGATACTCTCCCTGCTATAATTTTTATGAATTCGTCACAGTAGGCTATAAAATCTACTTGCCTGGGTAGACCTCCTATGTAAGAGTAACAAATAAAAATGCTTTCAATACGGCACGTGGGCTACCTAACTATCTGCGTAACGTGCCATTGCTTATTTTTATTGAATTTTATGAGGGATGCATTGTAAAATGTTTATGAACCGCACTTTACCTACCTTTCGCCGAACTTCACTTATTTCCATTTGCTTAACTTTGTCGGCGTATTCTGGTAAAACATCTGTTAATATTTTTTTCCAATGAGCGGCTACATCTATTTACAAGCACTGCTTTCGAAGTCTGAAATTATTTGGAATGAATGTTATTTAACTCGAAAATTTATTAACAACACTAACATAGAGTATTGACTCTTGCAGAATCGCACACCTGTGGTGTTTAATAGATATTCGAAGCGGGCGCGACCGACAAAATTAACAGAGTTCATTTTCCGTGGGCTGGAGTTACCAAAAATATGGTAAAACGATTATTTCTCAATACATTGCTTTGATTAACACAGCTACGGTTGTAAAATGCCTTAGACCATTTTAAATTATGCTTACAGTTATTTTTGTGTGGGTGAATGGAATTGTTTATTATGATTTTCAAGTTATGTTATGTTTTGCACGCTTTTCATGCAGTGGATAATTCTGAAAAAGAACACAGTTGTTTAAGTAGCTTTAAGTTTGATGCAATTGCCTAAGAAACGGTAAAGGAAAGAAGTCGATTAATTTCTTAGTAATAAAATGAAATGTTGAGCTAAAATCTCAACCAATTTTTTTTTACATTACTCAGTATTTGTCCTACATGGGAACATGTGTAAATTTTTGGTTAAATATTTTTTTTTTAAGGAAAAAAGAACAAAGATTCTAAGAATCAGATGTGCCTGAACAGGCTAAGGTTATGATGACTAACGACGTGTGAATCGCAAAACTTCTGATCCTTTCGGACAAGCAATCCAAAAACGGCCAAGCGCGGTACCGAAATCAACACCATCATAATTGTGACCAGTTCACTGGGGACTTCCAATGAGCACTATTGGAAACAGAATATTAATGTTCCCTAGTTGGCGGACTCTGCCTTAACTGCCCAATTAGTTTTTGTCGATATTTCTGTCATGAAGCAAGCAAATACTATTACAAATTCAAGTATCAAAAACTTGTACAAATTTGATAAAAATATGACGCGGTATGGGGATAATTCTAGTTATTTCCCAAGGATCTTTAGCTAAAACTCAGCCGCCTAATATCTTGAAAACGGATAGAGGTATTGAAATTTTGTAAACACCATTATTTTTTGCTTGAAGCCTAATTTAATTCAATTGCAAATATGACGCATACATGGCGTCGGCGTTACGACACAGGCATACATTTTTTTTTTAATTGTAACTTCATACATTCTAATAGATCCTTAAATTGCGATTAGAGTGCTGTACAACACTTAAATATTTATTTAATTTTCATGTGATGAACAACTAAAATTTTTAAACAAAAAAAAAAAAATGAAAATTGAGTGAAATAAAGAACTACCACTATTTTGCGACAGTTCGAACATATGTTAAAATAACTACTTTTGAAATAGACCTTGTTGATTATAAAATAAAGTGAAATTCAACCTTCATTTTTTATGTTTATAGATTTAATTTTTTATCAACTGAAAATGAAATGTCTAAGTACTGTGTGTCATCGTAATAGTAATTTAAGGGTCTCTTAAAAGCCGTTCAAAATAATGTTGCAAATTAAAAAAATACAACGTAACTATCTCATACTTGCAATGTACTAAATTAAGTTCAAGCTAAAAACAGTGGCGTTTATAGATTTTCAAAATCTGTATCTGTTCTCAAGAAATTAGGCCACGGAGTTTTAGCTGAGATACGCTGTATGTTAGTTCTCAGAGCAAGATTAATTAAAAAAAAAATTATTACCTGCGGTGTTATGATTGGAAAATTTTTTGTAATTGCATCTAAAATATGCTATGATTCAGTGTGCATATTCTTTTCTGCATCTATGAACTGAGATGGTATTTTAGAAGTAACTACATAAGTAGAAGAAGATTTACAGATGTATGTCTAAATATAGTACTGGCTAACATATTTTTCTCGTTTTTGCAATTATTTATTAACATTAAAATTTATGTTTGACAAAAAGGCCTTTTTGAATACTTGATTTAACAGGTCAAATCTTTTTCAAATCATCGTGGTATTTTTTGTCGCATCCTAAAACAATTTTAAAGATCTATACAACTCTTGCAAAACCTCAGAATAACCATGGCATTTTAAGTCTTTGTATTTCAAGAAGGCGACAGATGTAATAAATAATTTTCATTCTGCTGCGTTATGTAGGAGATGTAATTGAGTTTTTGAGTCGATTGATGATGTACAAATAAACACTCTTAATTCTAACCAGTGTTTTATCACCGTGTCAATAAGAAAAATAGAATTGTTGAAACGGCTTTGACGAAGTTTATAGGTATAGTTGTATCCTCCATAGATGATTGATTATGGGTTTCTACTAACATGACTAGAATCATGCGAGACTAGAGAGAGACTTTAAAATAGTTTGCTTCTTATCTAGAAAGTAGGACAGAGTAAGTTCATGTACACACTGGCGTCCGACTTTCAAAGTTTTAATTGCGGAGGACTTACCTCAAGGATCCATTTTGGGGCCGACACTATTCATAACATCATAACATTCATTAATGATCGTTTTGGTAGACTATCTTAAACGGATAGCAGACTGTCACAACTGGGAGCTACGCGGATGACACAGGCATGATTGTTGGTAAAGATAAATTTTTACTAGGGGGAGAAGTAGTGACATGCTTACAGAACAAGTAAGAATTGAACATCTGGTTATAATATTACTATTAATGATAAAATTGGAATGAAACTTTTATTATGCATTAAATTTTACATCAAATCTTTGCACTTGTTTTACTTATTTGAAACACAATTTATCCCTTTAATAAAATCTATTTCTTTTCATCAAATTATAATATTCATATACCTACCCAATGGAAAGCATTTTTGGATAGAAGATCTTTTATGCATTTCTTAAGTGATTTAAATCATAAGATTTGACGTAATTAGGTAGACAGTTGTACATTCTAAAACAGTGATACCCAGTGCTATTTCTGGTGCACGTGAGTCGAAGAAAATCTCCTCTGTGGTGATGACGGTAAAAAAACGACCACTCTGAAATATTTCGTAAAATTGCTTTAAAAATTATTAATGTATTTAAAGATTTATTAAATGATTGTTGTTTTATTTTGGCAATCATTCACTGTAGACACAGGATATAAATATTAGCTAAAAAGAGGTGAGATAAATAAAAACAATCACTAGTTAAAATATAATTTTTAAAGTGGTTTTGCGAACTATTCCAGATTTTTGACGGTTTTGGGAGTTACGAATTGTCTACGATTTTTTCGACATTTTCAAAATTTTTAGCAATTAGATGATTTGTGGAATGTATGGATTTTTCGAATTTCCATTCTTCAATAGATTTTTGCAATTTTCCTAATTTTTGGTTTACCAAATTTTTGCAGTTGTTGATTTTTTTGGAATTACCAACGGTTACAAGTGTTTTCATTTATGACCCTTTTGGAGATTTCGAACTTTTATTTATTAAAAAAAAAATGAAATTTTAAAATTATTAGAATTTTTGACATTTTTGGAACTTCTGGCTTTTTGGAATTCTAAAGTCTCTAGATTTTTGAGACTTTCGGAAATGCTGATGTTTCTAGGAATTTTTAGACATTTTCAAAACTTCAACCATTCAGACTATTTGTGGAATTTCTGGAGTTTTAGGATCTCCATTCTTTAATAACTACTGTAATTTTCGAAATTTTTGGAATTGTTGAAGTCTCTGGAATTTCAAAAATTATGACATTTTTGGAACTTCTGGAATTTTGGAATTTTAAAGAGTCTAGTTTTTTGGGGTTTTGGATGTTCTAGATCTTCTGGAAATTTTTAGGTATTTTCAAAATTTCAAGCGTTTAGACTATTTGCGGAATCTATGGAGTTTCGAATTTCCATTCTTTAATAAATTTTTGCAATTTTTAGTTTATATGATTTCTGATTTATTAGAACTTTTGTAGTTTTGGCAAATTTTGGAATTTTGGAATTGTTCAAGCCTGTAAATTTTCGGAAAATACGAACAGTTTTATTTTTTTGAAATTGTAAAATATTTCAAGTTTTCAAATTTTTTGGATGCTCGAATTTTTGGAATTTCTAAGAGTTACAGGTGTTTTACTGTTTACGGCCTTTTTATAGTTTTAGGGTTTTTATTACTAAAAAAATTTTGAAATTTTAAAATGGTTAGAATTTTTCTGAAAATGACTTCTGGATATAGAAATCTACAAGAAAATGTCTTCAACTAATTTTCGGAAATAGATGAAAAATGGTCGAAAATGTCAATAGTGACCAAATCAGTCTTATCATGTCAAACACAAGCCCCGCCCACCCACCCTCTATTTTCTTAGAGGGTATGTTATTTGCAAAAATCAGTCTTATCCTAACAAGTACTAATTTTTTGTAATTTATTGATTTTTTATAACTACCGAATTTTTAGAACTTTCGTAATTTTGGCACTTTTTGGAATTGTCTCTGGATTTTCAGGAAATATTAACCTTTCAGTAGTTTTAGGCATTATGAAGTTTCAGAAATTCGTGGAATCCTGAAAGTTTTTAGAATTTTGGGAATTGTCCGAATTTTTTAAATTTCTAAGAGTGTTTTACCATTTACGACTCTTTCGGAACCTTCAAATTTTTATTTATTAAAAAAATTAATTGAAATTTTATAATTACTAAAGTTTTTAACACTTTTCGAACTTTTAAAGTTTCTGGATTTTTGAGATTTTTAGAAGTTCGGAATTTTCTAGAATTTTTCAGATATTTTAAATATTTCAAGCATTTAGATTTATTTGCGAAATCTGTGGAGTTTTGAATTTCCATTCTTTAATAGTTTTTTTGCAATTTTTAGATTATACGATTTCTGAATTATTAGAACTTTTGTAGTTTTGGCAAATTTTGGAATTGTTTAAGCCTGTGGATTTTCGGAAAATATGAACTGTTTTGTGCTTTTCGCATTATGAACTTTTGGAAAAATGTAGAACCTTTCAAGTTTTTAAATTTTAAAATGATTAGAATTTTTGAAACTTTGGAACTTCTGGATTTTTGGAAGTTTAATTTTTCAGATTTTTACACTTTTGAAAGTTTTGAATATTATAGGATTTAAAAAAAAATCCAAATTTCGAACATTACCACAATTTTTGCAATCTACAGTCTTTTAATTTCCATTCAATTAGAGATTTTGGAAAACGGTAGGAATTTCCGAAATCTACAAGAAACTGTTTTCAACTAATTTTCGGAAATACATAGTTGAAAAATAGTCAAAAATGTCAAAAGTGGCCAAATCATTTTTATCTTATCAAATAGGTACTATTCTATATTTATGACATGAGAAATTGGATTTATGGGATGGGAATTTACATGTATATGAAGAAGACATCGAAGAATGATGGAATTCTCAGAATCGTAAATTCTGTATATTTATTTTTAGTGACAGTCGCCAGGCATATTCATTTGGTCGTGGTATTAGTCCTAGAGCCGTTTGTACATTAAATTTTTTTATAAAGTTTGCAAGAAAAATATTTTATATTTGTACGGTAAAATGCGTAAGAAATTGCGTAGACATTCAAAAAAAGATCATCTGTTTTGAACGTCTGCGCACTAAAATATAGAATATTTAAGTAATTTAAGTCTCCCCAAGCTATTACATAAGACAATACCTACTATCGATTGATCCATAGTATACTGTGATCAGTGCTTGAATTGATATTTAGTTTTTGATCTGACGTAACATGAACAGCTTTTTCGCCAATTTTGTCAGCATATTGTCGATATGTCTTTCCCAAGACATTTTTATATCCATATATACTCCATGGAAAATTACAGCCTTATTAGTATTATCAATTTTTCTTAACATAAACATTATATCTTAATATGAAAATATTGTTTTGTTCACTGTGTCGTACTTAGATCATCATTATCATTATTATTATATTATAATAGTAGTATCATCTGCGTATAGCGATAAATTACAAAAAGGAGTGTGCACGTATTGTTCCTTGTGGTATACCAAAATTGATAAGGTTTATTGAATTTATTGAATTTGCCCGAAGGCTTCATCACGTCATATAAAAGTACCAAAATACACTAATACAAAAAAATACAAAAACATATACATTTAAACTTAAATTGTCAAGTATGAATGTTGAAAATTGAACCTTTCAAATTCATAAAATGAGTAGAATGAGGCATCTGTTAACATAGTTTCTATCTTTGGATAATGGATTGAAGAACTTCGGTTCATAATAGTTTGTGGCGTTTCTAGTTCGCATTAACCTACTGTACTCCAGAGCAATGTCACCTTGATGTCGGGTGTAATGAAATGATCATGTGTGTCTTTATGCCACACTCTCTAAGTGATTTTTAATGTATACCTACTAGAGGCATATATTTTAACTCTGATATTATTCTCATTACTCTCCTTTTTAGTTGTAGACATATGAGGGCTATATCCCTACGCTAACAAAGCGTACGAGAAAACTTCCTGAAATAGAGCATAATACCCCAGTTTTAGTATGGGTGGTGACACCAATTTGGTCAAGATCCTGATAATAAAGATGACTGAAGCTAATTTTTTTGAAACATAGTCTACATGTTGACTTTGATATAGGACAATATCCAGAAATTTGACTTGGGTGTGGTTTATTATATTTAATGATCTTAGGGCAAATATCATATTAAGTTTTTGTGTCGTTCAATGATAGTTTGTTTTCTTTGAACCAATTTTTAGCCTGATTCATAGAATGTCTATTTTCTGTGTGACTTCAGCTAAGAACACATGACTATTTGCAGTTGTGGTGTCGTCAGCAAAATGGATGGCTAAGGAGTTAGATATGCCATTTTGGAAAGTCATTTATCTAGATTTTAAAAAGTAGGAGTCCTAAGATCGACCCTTGTGGGACCCCATGTTTTACAGCCTGACCCTTGCAGGAAACAAATTGCCGTCTACTTGATAAATAGTGTTTAATTGATATTATGGAATCATTTCTAATGCAGTAGTAGCCTAATTTTTCTAATAATATATATGATCGACACATTTAAATCAAATCAACTAACGTTTTCATACTTTTTGTTCCCAAAATCGTTTAAAATCTGAAAATGATTGCCAGAGGGAAATAGTTGGTTGGTTTGCGGACAATTTATGTCTAAACTCAAAGTGGTTTGCACTAAGAAGTTTCTGATTGTCGGTGGTTATAGAGTTTATTTAAACCTTAACTTCAAGCATTTTTGCGAAGCTTGAAAGTAGGAAAATTGGTCTTAGTTTGTTAGAAAGTTATAATCATTGCCTTTAGGCTCAGACACCTAATAATTCAGCAATTGTTAAAATGTCAGAAAATTCTTTGTTTATAATGCACATATTAATTAATTTCGTCAGAGGAATAATGATCAGATATGCAATGATTTGCAGTATTTACTTCCTCCATATGCGCTACAGCTGTGGGATTTTTGAGACGAAAGACAATATCACGTATTTTGTTAAATGATATATGTAGAAGCCAGAAATCCGACTGATCAGAATTTTTTAAGTAGTTAGATGAGACTAGATTTTAGATTTGAGTAAATAAATAATCAGCAATACTTGTAAAATATTCATTGAAGATGTTGGAACTAAGTTGGTTAGGAATGCACTTGTCTTTTTATTTGAGTTAATGGCTTCCCATGTTGCTCTTTGTTTAATATTAGCGTTAAGAATAAAATTGTTACATGCCGTTCTCTTCGCTTTTATAATTCCAGTGTGATATAATTTTGTATTTTTTTTTATATCAACAATTAGTTTTAGATGGAGAATTTTTAACTTTGTTCTCAAAAACTTCAGATTAGCTAATCTTGTAGTTGTTTTTTCCGCATTGCATTTTTTCATGAGAAAACTTATATCAACTGCTTGTTGAACTATGCTTGAGGAAATTTATTCACTCACAGATTTGGTTACACGTTCTATGAACATGGGATTTTATATTTTTTAAAAAATTAAAAAGTTCTGCTGGATTTTTGAAAAACAAGTCCTATGTTATCTTATATCTTTTATTACTGCTGAAGCGTCGATGACAATAAATTGTCATGTTATTAACTTGACGATTAAAATGTATGTAGACACGTGTGTGGCGTTCTGCGAACCATTCCAAGAAAATATAGTTATTACCAAGATAATATTCTCATTGGTGCCAAACCTAAGTGAATACACAAGGGGAGCAGTAATTACGTGCCATTTACGCAGTAGCTTCATGAGTTCGCGTATGCAGGCGCCTGGTAGGTGGTAATGTAACCATTGCAAATGTTATGATCGAACGTCAGAGGTACAAATGGACCCGCATGCATCATTATCGACGAAACACGTTACTCATTCAAGCCGGCCGTCAAATTCGAATCGAACCATCACTCTTATCCCATAAGGGTGCGAACATAAAAAGACGAAAGACTTCCGACAAATCGACTCCCATTAAGTCTAAATTTTCCGGATGAGGCTTATAATTGCTCTCCGTTGGAACGTTTCCTTTCATTTTGCCGTAAATTTCATTAAAACAATTAATTTTTTGAGAGGCAGTCGCCGTGACCGGCCCAAATTTAGACAAATTATCTACCTATCCGGTGGTTGGCCCAGTCGGCGGCGAGTCCATCATCTAACCGTGACATTGAATTCATGACACTACCAATATAAACAAAGGTTTCACCTGGCGACCGCGATACGCGCAACCGAGTGTTTATAGGATGGACTGATTGTTCCTCGTGATGAAAGGAAGACCGCAGACCCATTAGGGGAAGTCGATGACGCAAAATGGAGGAATGTTTGACTAGGATTTTTAGAAATTATGCTGTTCATTACTGTTTCTGTGTGTCACTGCTGAAGAAGATAAAATAAAAATAGCTACATTACTTAGTTATAAAGCACATCTAAAGGTAGATTATAAATTTTTTGTAAGCTTGTTTCGTGAGGAAGATGCAGCATAAAAGACAAAATAAGAAAAACTTAGCTAGAACTTGGACATTCTGAAAATGAGACCGCCGCATTTATTCCCTTATGACTACAAATCAGATAGTTAATCCGAAAAAACTCTTTGAAGTAGGTATATAATTGAACAGATTTTTCACATCAAAAGCAGACTCGTATGGAAAGTAAGTAATCGACTTTTGCAAGAGACGTACGTAGAAATACTTACTCCTTTATTTAATAAGTTTTCGTTATGAGTTTTCTGTGGAACGTTAAAAAATACAAAAATTTTGCTTCATGTCGTTTGTGTTTCCAATAATAAAAATTTTTCAAGACGTACTTACATGAGACTTGTTTGTGGTTTAGTAATGTATTCTGCTTCGACATTGTTTCGGTATATCTATGTTCTTAGTAAATCATTTCTGTTACGACCACTGTTACATGTAATAATTTATTGCTAATTACCTCAGATGGGTACTAAAAGCGGTTTGTTGATTAATATATGGTATGTTACGATACATTACGTGCTATAGATTACCAGGACAAATATAACCACAGTAAACATAATAAATTGCACAAATGTTAATGGCTGTTTTGACTTTGCTAGATCTGGGCGAAAAATATTCAATGTACCGAATATTCTTGAGTAAAATGTAGCGAGATTCTTGTTTTATAAAACTGGGGATCGCAGTAAAACGCAAAAGAATGGCTTACGTAGATTTTTGCCTTTTAGAACTACTATCCTTTGAAGGATTTTATTTTATTACTTCCTGTACAAACTATTGTGGAAGGTCACTTGGCCTCAAGAAAACATATTCTGTATCTGTACATACTACAGTGTGTCGCTTGATTTTATTTCCAAACACACTGATTGAAAGTTGTTGCTTTAACAGAATAATACTACAAGCTCGTGAACACTATTAATGATAATGGCATTCAAAATTATAATTGCAAATTTGTAGAATTCTTGCAGCAGTCGGTCTTCATTGAAAGTCAAAGAGGAAGTATACGCTCTGAGCTTGGTTATTATTCATATTCGTCTTATAAAATTACTAGTAATATAAACGGTACTAATTTTACAGTTGAAGAAACCTTCACAAAAATTAAAAGATGAAATTTTAATATGTACTCGTACAGTCTTTACATCAGTAGGTATTTGGCTATGAAACATCGAGTACCAAAACATACAAATTTTCTTTTTGTATTCAGTGGGAGTTGTTAGGCAAGCTTTCTTCAGACCCACAATTTTTTTTTTAATCGGTGTTATGCACAAAAGTTTTATTGTATCCGAAGTATTTTATCGGAGTTTACCGTTTCCGTCTGTTACTTTTTTGTCTGTTAGCGATTTTCGTAGACAGATAATTTCCGAAACTACTGGACTGATTAGGAATTTTCGGTGTACCTACTTTAAAATTATGTTATAATTTGAGGAACAGTTGCTGGAGGTTCTAGTAATAAAACGGCACAGAAAACAATATATTATTGACATTTTGACAGCACGACATCATAGAATTAACGTATTGAAGTACTGACGTATCATCGGTTCAAAAAGTTCAAGTCATTTTTCAAGGACCTGGAAAAATAAAATTGTATTAACGGTGCAGTCAAAATAGAAGTAAAATATTGGATAAGCCAGGTTCAACTGCTCATCATCATGAAAATCAAGAAAGTGGTTACAATGAAGATTGAAGTAATTTTTGTTTTTCTGTTTCTACGAATTCTTAGTAAATCGATAAATTATTGTTGGATAAATATTCCCTATTCTCCTATAATATTTTGCATTCAAACGTTTGGACTCTAAACTGTCCATCTGGTTATTGCTATGAACCAGTCATAAACCCTTAATAAAATCATAAAATTCAACTGTGCCACCCAAGCTGCAAAGGCCTCTATAGACATTAATTAAAATGTTATTATTAAACGCAAACTTGGAGGTACACGGTTTTGTTTTACAACTGAAAACAATAAATTAGGGTACACTGTGGAAACAGTCCCTGAACTGACATCACTAGCTACAATAGTTTGTAGATATTTCATCCTCCTCAGTTTGAACCACATAGTCAAAGCGAGTTAATTATGATATTTAAAATTTTTAATTTTACTTTTACTTCTCGAGGGTAATAGGGTCCACGCACGGATACTTTCAGGTTCTCTCGATGTTTCATGACTCCTGTCTGTCGTCTGTCATTTCTCGTATATATTTGTCTATAATAATTATAACATAATAATACTTTTATTGATTTGACAACTGCAGTTATACATAAGCCAAAACTTCAGTTGTTATTATTTAAGTAAAGAAAATGGAAAGTACAATAGAAGAACTAAAATTACAAAAAAATATTCATTAAATGTATAATTTTCATGTTTTCTCGATGTGTCATGATCCCTAGGGTACAAAAAACTAGATCCTTGCTTCTGTCCATCCGTCCGTCTGTCGTCTGTGTCGATTTTTGTTAGGCAGATAATCTCCGAAATTACCGAAACGATTGTTGATAAATTTGATATATTATGTGTTATGAATATCGTGTAGGTGGTAAAACACTAAGCAGCAATGATGACGTCACTTCAAAATTGTACATAATAAATGGGTTTTAATTAAACATTTTTAAACAACATTCTAAACTTGCGAGCATTAATATCGGACCACTATTCAAATATAGCGTGTAGCATGTTTGGACTGGCCAGCACGCAGCCCGGATATGAATCCTATAGAACATCTGTGGGATGAACTTAAACGAAGAATTAGAGATAAGATCCCGGCTCCTGGGTCACTTCAAGAGCTCAGAATAGCCATTAAAGAAGAATGGGCTAATATCCCGCAAGAAGTTGTCACTTTAATTGAGTCAATAAATAGACGAATGCGAGCGGTTATTAGAGCTAGGGGTGGCAACACCGAATGTTAACATCATTTTCTTCTTTAAATTGTTGATTTTGTTAACATAAAAAATTTCGTTCTTTGCCCAAAAAAGAATATTCCAAAACAATTTCATGAAGTTTTTCGTAACTCTGTTTTAAAGACAAACATCTGGTCTTTCTAATGGCTTTTTTAGTTTCTTTAAGTGTAATACAGTTCGCTGGAAAATTTGATTCAAAGTCAGATGTGAATGGTGGCCCGATTGGTGTGTAGCAAACGTTTTAAGTTTATCATAAGCATGGTAAAACGCTAATCAAAATGTATCCTTTAACCCCCTCCCAAAAAATTATCAAATCTTTATTCAATAAATTCTATCTAAAATATGCAAAATACGTGTGATTTTTATAAATGCGTTTTAAGATTTTAGAATTAATAATAATCAGAGAGATAATGTTTTTTATCGATTAATTCAAGAGCGGCTCGCCTCGTTTTCCCGAAAATTTGTGTATACGGTACTGTTATTAAATTCAATTTGATTTAGGTGTCTTTGCCAAAATCTTGATGACGTTATCACAAAATTTTGTTATAGCAAAATTCACTTGAAACACACGTATAGCATGCTTCTTCCTGTACTTTAACAATCTAAAGATTTCTTTATTTTAATTAATGGGGGTTATCATAAAAAAAAATAAAAGTTCACTAAATTAAATTTTATAATTTTTCTAAGAAGCAGTGTCGCTTGTACTACTACTCATAGAAAGAATTGGCGTAAGATTATTTAGACAGACCTGGAACAAATCCTGTTTTTCTGAAAAATTCTAAAATTTGATTTTAAAAATTGTATGTATTTTATGATAACCTCTATAAGTTAAAAATATAATTAATTCAAGTCACAGTAAAAAAAACACTCGCAAACAATGGGATTCAAACCCTACGGCAGCACACAAGTCCGAAATCAGGCACGAAGTTCAAATGCAAAGGCGAGCTGTCTAATTCTTTAGACCAATTTTTAATTATTTTTAAGAATTTGAAGATGAGAGAATTTATTTTTAATTTTCTTGAGAATGGGTTTTAAAACCATAAATTGTCTGGCTAAAATACAGGATGGGTCAAAATTATACGGCTTGTTTTACAGAATAAACTCAAACTATTTTCAACTAAGATACAAGACGTTCTTGTTTGAGGCCAAAATACAATGTATTATTATTTTTTTTTAATTTAAACTTTCAAGGTTATTTTGTTTTTGAAATTCCCATGGGACATTACCATTTCTTTTCATTTCTTTTTTGAAAATTTTTCAGAAAGCTAAGGATTTACAAAAAATTACAATACGGTTATTTTGCAAACTTGTACTGCTGCAGTTTGTGGTCAAATAAACAAAAATATGCATTTTGTTGAAAAGTGATCCTTGTATACAGTGTTTAATGGTGTTTATAAAAAAATGTCAATTGTTGTAATTTTTAAATTGTAACACTTGTACGTTTTTCTACGTAGAACAGCCTGTATCTTATTACTTTAGCTTTTTTTTTGTTAAACATTTTCTGTAATTGCATCTTTTTTTAAAGGAAAATATCAATAGAATTTCAAAAAAAATGCAACGACTTGGCAAGATCGCATCAGAATTTCAAAAATAACATATGCTTGGAAAAGTTAGAAAACAGACTAATTCGAGTACGTAAAATTATATACATATACAGGGTCGCTAGAATGTATAGAAACGGCTAGATAACTTGAGAACCAATTGTACAAATCACCTGAAATTAGGTACGGGGGTACAAAAAGGTGCGATCTAATTATTCGTCAAAAAAAATTTTTTTTACTTCATTTGTTTTCGAGATGCAAGGCGAACTTGATTTTTTTTAAATGGCACTACCATATAGTTAATGCATTTTTGAATATAGCTTTTTTTTCTGAATTCATTGATGGCGCACAATCATACTTTCTTTCTGATTGACAGGATTATGTTTTCTAACGAATCCACGTTTTGTTTAAATGGTTATGAGATAGACACAACTGCAAGCAATGATCTGACACGAATCCATTCTGGATGTATGTAATTTGGTCCTTCTTTAAGGCTCTCGCCTAGACTTAGAGAATTGCTTCCCAATTACCAAAATCCGGAGCTACCAACAGAGACTATAAGGTTTCAGTAAGACGCTGCTCTACCCCATTTTGGAGGTCGAGTGCGACAGCACTTCATTGAAACTTTTTTTTGTGGGACTATTTGAAGTATCGCGTTTATATCAATAGACCGATTCACATTGAAGATTTACAAGAACGCATACGTAACGAAATTGCTAGCATTCGTCCAAAAATTCTCATTTACTTACTACAAAATTTTATTTAAATGGAGAGCATTTTGAGCATCTTTTGTAGAAAATAGAAGTTTAACTTTGGTTTCGGTCGTTATTGGTTTATTTATTTATTGTTTAATGATAATTAAAACTAATAAAAAATATTAATTATTTAATTATTGTTTAATAATTTATTTTGCCATTTAATTCAGAAAAAAGTATGATTGTGTTATGTTAATGAATTCAGAAAAAGAGCTCTACTCAAAAATGCGTTAATTATATGCTAGTGCCATTTAAAACAAAAAATCAAGTTTACCTTTCATTTCGAAAACAACTGAAGTAAAAAAAATTTTTTTTTGACGAATAATTGCACAACTTCTTAGTACTCCTATACCTAATTTCAGTTGATTTGTACAATTGGTTCTCAAGATATTTAACCATTTCCATACATTCTAGCGACCCTGTATATAAGGTAAAATACGGTTTGAAAGTTCGTTTTCAGCAAAATTCGTGACTGTATTGCCACCCAAATTATTATGCAGAGAAGAAAATGATCTTTCTCATCCATCTTGTTTTTACGTTTAATTAAACGCAGTTATTGTAGAAAAACAACCTTTTATAAATTTCCTGTTACTTTTTGTATTTGGAAAAGTAGTTCTATCAAAAACAACTGAAAAACGGCTTGACCCAAAAAACGTTCCGTATTACTTTATTAAATTCAAAAGTATATATACTTAGTCCATTTTGGCCTCACCTCATAAGCTTGCGTATTTCATTAATCCCATTTATTTTCTATACCAGTCGAAGTAATTTCGTTCACCACTCGGGATGAAAAACCCCGTATATTCCTGAGTTTATAGTTGTCGGTTCATAACACGTATCTGTGCGTTGACCGAAGATGGTGCGTTGGCGAATTCTTCTCAGGACTTCACAACACTAACGACAAGAAGTTTTTCTAGCCTCACTACGAGAAATATTATTTGCATTTAACTAACACGATGCCATTTAGCGGAAATTACCCATCTACGAAAAAGGATGTTTCTACACGAACGCGTCATTATGACATAGGCGGTCAAACAATTTTCTTGTATTTCAACACTTGATTCTCATTCATTTGAATCCACAAAGGTGACCGATGAGACGAATCGATGGCGGCGGCATCTTAATTGGCCCTATTCAAAATTAATCATCGAGTCTCAAAATACCGCCCAACATCAAACAGAAACATCTTCGAATGTAATTTTTAATCAACTCGTTATGTGTACAGTTGAGCGGAGGTGAATATCGGGGGCATTTTTCATAATTGCCAGTCGTTATCTTTTAATCCTAGTATCCATAACCGCCCAGACATATCCTGCCCCATCTTGGTCGCGCATTCGAGTAGCATTTTACATACATTAGTAGTCGTAAATATGGTGACGCGCATTCCCCTCGCTCGAATAAAGTCCGATTTTAAGTTTTCTGGGCACATTTTATTTCTTCAATTATCATAAACATGTCGATTTTCATGATTCTTGGGACAAAATTCAATTTGTTGAAGACGACATTGCAATTTTACCTAGCTACTCACCTTGGTTCTTTTCTTTTCCTTCATAAGTGACCAGCGGCGTAGCAAATTTACACATCTACTTCTACGTGCTATTATTTGACGACTATATTCATGTTTACCTAATATAAAGCTTCCACTGCCTTGAACGACTTCCATTTGAAAGCGTTATCTAATTTCAGGGGTTCTTCAAGGGTCTCGTGTGAAACGACTTTATTCTGTGTTTTTCTGAATGATATTAATTATTTATCAATGACCTAAAATTATATCCTTGTTTTATTTCACTGTCATAGTTCTATTTTTTTATCTTCACTTATTAAGGCTATTTATATATCAAATTTGCATATATTCCTCAACGGCGGCGCCACTGATTACCAAATCAAGCAACCAGCTGAAGTTCAGGTGGTCTTGCTGCACGGACAACAGCCAACACGGTATTATGGTGTGATAATGTATCTATTTTAAATTCGTAATTATGTGAAGTACGTGCCTATTTATCGAATTACCGAGGGTAACAATAACGAAGCGGCAGGGACTGTCCCTCTTTATTGTTCCTGTACCACGACGGAATTATAATCACCTGACGCACCTTCAGCGCCTAAGTACTATCATTCTTCTGTGTTAACTGAGTAATTCTTTTACCGTCACCCAGCTCGGGCAGAGGCAATTTTATTGTTGAACGAATCGCTTCTTGTTGAAGAGACACCGATTAAAGTTTTTTCTGTTTGTTTAGCACCGTTTCTATATAATTTATTCGGCAGTATAATATATTATCATGTTGTTTGGAAATTTTCCATACTTCCAAGGTGTTCATCTATTAATTTTAAAGCGTCGCATAATAATGTTTATCAGTTTTAATAATCTTACCCTCATTCATCATTTATATAAGCAAGCTCAACACACAGTGGCAGTAAACAATTTGGAAATTTAATAATTTTTTTGTGTTTTGTGAAAGTTGTCGGATGTTTTTAAATAATTTGATGTTCTTCGGAATTTATGAGCACTCGACTAAATTAAAGAAATATCTAATTATAGCAGTGTGTTTTATTTCTTATGTTTTATATTGTTCCTTTCTTTTTTGCGAACGCAGAAGTTGTCTTTGTAAAAGTGGCCAGTCACAGCTGGATGCATATGCGGTACCATCGAAAACATTCTCATTTGTCGTTGGCCTTAAGTAGGATTTTAATTTATTTTGTAAACAAAACATTTATACTGTTTATGTTTGTGTTTGTTATTAATTGTAATGTATTTTTTAAATATAAATTTTGTAAGCAACTTAGGGTCCAAAATATTTTATTTGTAGAACACTGCAACATCGATACATTAACTTCATCACATTAATGAACAAAAATAAAAAAAATCAGCGGTTCGCTTTCGTTTGTGACAGTTCGCATCTCCAATACTTTTTCTGTTATTTCGGAAACGACTAACTTCTTTTTTTTTAATTTGTTTATTTATTCGTTATTGTTATGGGAAACCCCTATTACAGTAATAATAATTAAATTTATTAATTATGCATGAACCTTAAAAATACAAAGAAACTGATTCAGAAATGGGGCACGTACTCAACGGTACGTTATTAATTATTATTAATGAAGTTCGAGAAAAATCATTAATAAATTTCTTACTCTAGTTTGATTTACAAGAACAAAATATTGATTTAGGTGGATAAATTTTAAAACTTGAAACATTAGCCACTATTGTGAGACTTCCTTTTACTTCCAGAGCGAGAGGATGCATTGTAATCGAGTCCATCGGGCGACTGGCTCCTTTCATGTTCTCTCGATGTTTCATACCCCTAGACTATCAAAAAATAGGTCTCTCCTGTCCGTCTGTCCGTCCGCCGTTTGTGTCGATTTTTATTAGACAAATAATATCTAAAATTACCGTATCGATTGTTAAATTTTCTATTATGTGGAATGGAATGACGTCATCTCCAAACTTCACACTAATTTCAATTTTCTAAAATAACGTACTCCCCCAAATGTTGTTTATGAATCCGTGTTGAGTTTTTAAAGCCTTGGCATACGAATTTTTCGAAAAATTTTTTTTTTAATTTAACTTTGAAACCGCAAATTCCAATGGAAAAAACTCGTTTTAAGCTTATCAGAAGCATGGTAAACCGTTCATTAAAATTTATCCATTCCTACCCCCCAGTAATTGAAAATGTCGTGTTAAAAAGTAACATAGTCCTGAACTTGTGGTTTATGAATACGTGTTAAATTTTCATGCGAGACACCGAGATTTTTGGAAAAAAATATAAATCTTTCTAATTTTCGATTTTTCGGTTTCTCAATTTTTCGACATCTCAGTTTTGAGATTTTTAGTTTTTTGATTCGGCAATTTTCAATTTTTCAATTTCTCGATTTATCAGTTTTTCAATTACTTAATTTTTTGCGATTTCAATTTCGGATTTTGCAATTCTTCATTTTCTCGATTTTTCAAATTCAGGATTTCTCAATTTTTCGATTTCACGCCTTTTCGATATTTCAGTTTTATAATTTTTCAATTTTTTGATTCTCTAACTTTACGGGTTTAAATGTTTTCATCTTTCAAATTTTCAAATTTTAGCGTTTATAAGTTCATTTGTCGATTTTTCGAATCCCCTATTTTTTGTTTAATCGATTTTTCAGTTTTTTTATTTTTCCATTTTTCGATTTTTTAATTTTCCCATTTCTTGAATTCTCGACTTTTCGGTGCTACGATTTTTCGAATTTTCAGTTTTTCAATTCTTCAATTTTTCGATTTTCCAATTTTTCAATTTTTCAGGATTTTGTTTTTCAATCTTCATTTTAAAATATTCATTTTTCAATTTTTGGATTTATCAATTTTTCGATGTTTGAGTTTTGGAATTTTTTGAAATTTCGCCTTTTAGAATTTTCGATTTTTTGATTTTTCAACTTTTCGATTTTTGATTTCCCCATGTCTCGGCTTTTTGATGTTTTTTGATTTCTCGTTTTTCGATTTTTCAGTATTTGGGTTTCTCAGGTTTATGTTTCAATTTTTTCGCTTTTTAAATTTTCGATTTTTCGACTTTTCGATGTCTCAATTTTTCAATTTTTCGATTTTTTGATTTTTCAATCCATGAATTTTTCAAAATTTTAAATTTGGGGTTTTTCAATATTTTAATTCTTCGATTTTTCCACCTTTAAATTTTGGATTTCTTGATTTTTCGACTTTCTTATTTTTTGATTTTCCCAATTTCTCGACTTTTCGATGTTTCGATTTCTCGATTCTCCGGTGTTCAGTTCAATTCTTCAATTTTTAGATGTTTCAATTTTTTTATTCTTAAATTTTCGATTTTTCGACTTTTCAATTTCCCGATTTTTCTCTTTTTCGATTTTTCAATTTTTCGACGTTTCAGTTTTGGAATTTTTCGAAATTTCGACTTTTACAAATTTCTATTTCTTGATTTTACAATTTTTGATTTTTGATTTTCTCATGTCTCGACTTTATGATGTTTCGATTTCTCGGTTTTTCGATTTTACCATTTTTTCTGTTAAATTTTTCGATTTTTCAATTTTTCAATTTTTTCCATGTTTTAAGTTTTGGGATTTTTCAATTTTTCGATTTTTAGATTTCTCGATCTATGAATTTCCCCTTATTTCAGTTTTGGAATTTCTCAGTATTTTGATTCTTCAATTTTTTGAATTTTTCGACTCGATTTTCCGGCTTTTCAGTTTTTCAATTCTTAAATTTTTCGATGTTTTAAGTTTTCGATTTTTCAGGTTTTTGATTTTTCAATATTTTGATTTTTATATTTTCGATTTTACGACATCAATGTCTGGATTTTTAAATTTTTCGATTTTTCGACATCAATTTCTGGATTTTTCAATTTTTCGATTTATCGATTTTCCGGCTTTTCCGTTTTTCAATTCTTAAATTTTTCGATGTTTCAATTTTGCGATTTTTCAGGTTTTTGATTTTTAAATTTTTGATTATTCGATTTCAATATCTTGATTTTCCAATTTTTCGATTTCTCTAATTTTCAGTTTTTCAATTTCCCAGTTTTTTGATGTTTAAGTTTTGGGATTTTTCAATATTCCGATTTTTAGATTTTTCGATCTATGAATTTTTCGTTATTTCTGTTTTGGAATTTTTCAGTACTTTGATTCTTCAATTTTTCAGTACTTTGATTGTTCAATTTTTCGATTTTTCGACTTTTGGAATTTTCGATTTCATTTTTCTACTTTTCGATTTTTCGATTTTGCCATTTTTCGACTTTTCGATGTTTCGATTTTTCGATTTTCCGACTTTTCAGGTTTTTGATTTTTCAATTTTTTGACTTTTATATTTTCGATTTCACGACATCAATGTCTGAATTTTTCAATTTTTCGATTTTTCGACATCAATTTCTGGATTTTTCAATTTTTCGATTTATCGATTTTCCGGCTTTTCCGTTTTTCAATTCTTAAATTTTTCGATGTTTCAATTTTGCGATTTTTCAGGTTTTTGATTTTTCAATTTTTTGATTTTTAAATTTTTGAATATTCGATTTCAATATCTGGATTTTCCAATTTTTCGATTGATCGATGTATCAATTTTGCGATTTTTAGACTTTTCGATTTCTCTAATTTTCAGTTTTTCGATTTCCCAATTTTTCGATGTTTAAGTTTTGGGATTTTTCAATTTTTCGATTTTTCGACTTTTGGAATTTTTGATTTCTTGATTTTTCTACTTTTCGATTTTTCGATTTCTCGATTTTCCGGCTTTTCAGTTTTTCAATCCTTAAATTTTTCGATGTTTCAATTTTTCGATTTTTCAGGTTTTTGATTTTTATATTTTCGATTTTTCGACATCAATTTCTGGATTTTTCAATTTTTCGATTTATCGATGTATCAGTTTTTTGGTTTTTCGACTTTTCGATTTTTTGGTTTCTCAATTCTTGAGTTCTTCGGTATTTCAATATTTCGTTTTTTTAAATTTTAAATTATTCGATTTTAAATTTTTTACTTTTTTGATTTTTTGTTGTTTCAGTTTCTCGATTATGCAATTTTCCGATTATTCAGTGTTTCGATATTTAAATTTTTCGATGTTCCAAATTTTAAACTTCTCGATTTTTCAGTTCTTCGATTTTTGCTTTTTTTAATTTTTCGGATTTTATAGTTTTAGCGTTTCCAATTTTCCGATTATATTTTTCGATCTTAAATTTCTCGATTTTTAAAATTTTTGATTTTTTGATATCGATTTCCCGATTTTTGGGAATTGGTCAGTTTGTCGATACATATTTCAGTTTTTCGATTTTTCAATTTTTCAATTGTTTAAAATTTTTGATTTTTCGATTTATCGGTACGCCGATGTTTCAATTATTGTCCATAATTCGTTTCAAGAGTTTGTCGATTTTTCAAAAAGAATTTTTTCCCGTTGGTTATCTCTTTTAAATATATCTCATATTGTCCGTCCTTGTACGGACCGCATCCCCTTGGAATCTTACGCCCCCGCGGCGCAGGGGCTGTGGGTGTGTTATTTACGCTACTGGTTTTTACTTTACAGAGGTTACCAGAAAACAAAATCGCATTTTTTGTTTAATTTTTCAAAAAATCAACGTTTTTACTTCCCGAGCGTAAGCAAAGGAAGTATTGTAATCGAGTCCGTCGGCCGACTCTCTACTTTTACGTTTTCTCGATCTTTCATGACTCCTAGAATACGAAAAAATAGGTCTCCCATTTCCGTCTGTCTGTCCGTCCGTCTGTCCGTCCGTCTGTCCGTCTGCCGTCCCGGATTTTTATTAGACAGATAATCTCCGAAAGTACTGGACCGATTGTTGTGAAATTTTGTACTTATATTAGAAATATCATGTAGATGGTAAAACGCTAACCAAAATTTGTCTAATCATCCCCACCACTAATGCGATGACGTCACTTCAAAATTGTACATAGTAAATGGGTTTTCAATTGTATAAAATAACATAGTCCTACACATGTAGTTTACAACTCTGAAGCGACTTTTCACCCGAAACGTCCAGATTTTTGGAAAAAAAATCAAAATTATAAAACAACATTTTGAAATTTAATTTTTAATTTGCTAACCAGAATGCTTTGAAATGTTGCAGATGTTTCAAGGCTATAAAGAGCATCATAAATCTTTAGTCAAAAAATATTTGCTTATCCCCTCCAAAAACTTGATGACGTCAGCTCAAAAGTTTGTGGAATAAATCATATCTAAAATGTACAAAATATGATGGGTCTGTACTTGTGATCTATCACTCCATTCATATTTTTTGGATTTGCATATACAGGGTGACTCAAAAAAATTAATGAATGCGTAAATTTATTTTACTGATTTACTCAGAAACTACAAAACCGAATGCTTTGAAATCTTGCAGATGTTTTAAGGTTATAAAGAGCATAATAAATGTTTAGTCAAAATATATTTGCTTATCCCCTCCAAAAAATTGATGACGTCAGCTCGAAAGTTTGCCGAATAAATCCTATCTAAACTGTAAAAATATGATGAGTCTGTACTTGTAATTTATCACTCCATTCATATTTTTTTGATTTGCATATACAGGGTGACTCAAAAAAATTAATGAATGCGTAAATATATTTTATTGATTTAATCAGGAACTACAAAACCGAATGCTCTGAAATCTTGCACATGTTTTAAAGTCATAAAGAGCATAATAAATGTTTAGTCAAAATATATTTGCTTATCCCCTCCAAAAACTTGATGACGTCAGCTCGAAAGTTTGCCGAATAAATCATATCTAAAATGTACAAAATATGATCAGTCTGTACTTGTGATCTATCACTCCATTCATATTTTTTGGATTTGCATATACAGGGTGATTCAAAAGAATTAATGAAAGCGTAAATTTATTTTACTGATTTACTCAGAAACTACAAAACCGAATGCTTTGAAATCTTGCAGATGTTTTAAGGTTATAAAGAGCATAATAAATGTTTAGTCAAAATATATTTGCTTATCCCCTCCAAAAAATTGATGACGTCAGCTCGAAAGTTTGCCGAATAAATCCTATCTAAACTGTAAAAATATGATGAGTCTGTACTTGTAATTTATCACTTCATTCATATTTTTTGGATTTGCATATACAGGGTGACTCAAAAAAATTAATGAATGCGCAAATATATTTTATTGATTTAATCAGGAACTACAACACCGAATGCTCTGAAATCTTGTAGATGTTTTAAGGTCATAAAAAGCATAATAAATGTTTAGTCAAAATATATTTACTTATCCCCTCCAAAAACTTGATGACGTCAGCTCGAAAGTTTGCCGAATAAATCATATCTAAAATGTACAAAAGATGATCAGTCTGTACTTGTGATCTATCACTCCATTCATATTTTTTGGATTTGCTTATACAGGGTGATTCAAAAAAAATAATTAAAGCGTAAATTTATTTTACTAATTTACTCAGAAACTACAAAACCGAATGCTTTGAAATCTTGGGAATATTTTAAAGTTATTATAAGCATGGTAAACTTTTGTTCAAAATGTATTTGTTCATCCCTCCTAAAAAAATTGATGACGTCACCCTTAAATTTTGCTGAATAAATCCTATCTAAAATGCAAAAAATATGATGAGTTTGTACTTGTGATTTATCATTCCATTCATATTTTTTAGATTTTCTTAAGAGGTGGTGCAAAAAAAATTAATGAAGTCAATTTATTTTATTGATTAAATTAAAGGCAACACTTATTATTAGTATTACACCCCAACCAACCCAATTTGGTAGACACAAAATTTGTTAAAGGAAAAACTCGGTTGAAACATAAGGGTAGCACGCTTATTTACATCGACTTTAACATTACAGACCTGCATTTGTTTTATGCGCTCACTTGGTTCCGCGAATGTGGAATAGACATGTTTATAATCAACCAATTGTGAATTTCACCGTCAAGAATTAAAATAAAACCCAATGTTTTATATAATAAGCGGAAGTCGAAGCAATAAAACCGATGGTCGTTTTGTTTACAGTTTCTCTGTTTGACTCTCACGTATGCTGTTACGCTTGTCATCTTAAATTAAGAATGTTTATACATGACGTCATCACAATTTTTTTTTAAATTCCCACTACAAAAATGTAATGAGAAAAAAAAACACAATAGGCATGCAGTCGTCAAGTTTCCGACAGCGAGGGAAGTACTGTCTAAACTCTTTAGACCAATTTTTGTTAACTGCACTTCAGAGGTTCTCGAAAAAATCCCTTGATCAAGTTTTTCAATCGCATCTCAGCCCGTGCGTAATGAATGCGTGTACATTGTAGGTACTGCATTTCCTAATTAGTAATGAAAAACTTTTAATAGTCGTAGAAAAATACAGACTGCGTTCTCCGTAAATTACGGTTGAGTGTTTCATAAAAACGTGTGCTTTTTCGCACGCATATACTTAGACGTAAGCGCTATGATACATAATATTCTCTAATGACGTTGATTCACAAAGCAGAAATGTGACGCTTTTGTTTTTATTTGAAAGCTAAGAACCATCTCTCGAAACCACGTGACGTAAACAACTCAAATAACAACGTGTAGAAAGGCAAAAACGTCTTACCTAAGCGAGCATTGGAGTCACCATCATACACCATGTAATTTGTAGCCGTATAAAATTGTCCCTTCTTATTGAATCTTTTACAAACATGTTTAATCTATGCTTTACAAAGCAGATATCGAGGATGAAATTCTCGGCCGGATACATTTGACAGCCTATAATTTGGGCTCTAGCGGTCGACTGTTGTTTTTTTGCCAGTGCGGGTCACCGTCATAGTTAAAGCGCAGATTTATGGTGGCTGGCCGCGAGTTATTATCGCGTCCGACAAAAGTCGGTTTCTCTGCTGTTTGTTTTTCGGCTTGGGTTAGAAGATGACCACGTCACCGTCTAAATTTTAGGTAAAGCAGATAATTTGGTGGTGGAACGTGGTCGGCTTATTTACTTATGCCAAGGCATGCGCGTTTTTCTTCCAGCGGGCGTTTGAAGAAAAAACTTAAATAAGTTAATCTGCTGTTGTTAAATCGTGCGTATTAAAAGTGTATAATTTGAGCTGTTTTGATCTCAGTTGATTGAGCAAAGTACCTACTTTAAAATAGTTTTGTTTTATAAAAACCCAAAGTCCGAGTTTATTATTATGTAAGTATTTCACTTTTAGGATCATTTTCGGCACTACTATAACAAAAAAATTTCTCTAAAGTCATTTAAACAGGACTTCCCTCGTACGTGAAAACAAATATTCAAACAAATTCAATGTGCTAGAAAAAAAATGCAGACAAGGATGGGATCGAACTATCCACACCTTCACCGGCAGTCGTTGTACACGTAACCCAAATATCATCGCACAAAATTTTTTGTAAAGTAATTGTGATAAAAATCAAGGCGGACTCATAAACCACAAATATAAGAGTATGTTATGTTATAAAATGTAAATATGAGTTGCTACGATAAAATAGCTTACGTGATTGAATTGTTGGGGGAGACGAGTAGATACATTTTGATTAGAACGATATTCTTAACTAAATGAGGTAATTCATTTTATTGATTAAGTCAAGAACGACTCACTCCATTTCTCGAAATTCGGGGAATATAGTACTGTTATTATTAGTATTGCACTGCATCTATCCAAATTGATGTGTGTGTCCTTGCAAAAATGTTTATGACAAAGTTTTGTAATGGAAAAACTCATTTAAAACATACATGTAGCACCTTTTTACATTTATTTCATCACTGCAAATATATCGTTATTTTAAGTTCTAAGGTTCCTACGTCGTGAAGAAAAACGGGGAACTTTATTTTATACATACTTATATCAGAGAACATAGGGAAGCGTCATAGTTTAAATTAAATAATGGTTGAGGACTCCTCGACTTAAGTTGGCAACAGTGTTTGTTTCTAACTAGGAATAAAATTAACTAGAAAAAATGTCATAATATTTTTAACGACCCGTTTTACTTTCGACAAATTGACATTAGATTTAGTAGAATATTACAAGCTGCTTAGTATTTCCTTCACTTTAGTTCAGGTCACACGAATTACAGTTCGTCGTCTGAGAACTCGTTTGATCTACAGACCACAGCGCACTCATGCCAGTGTCGACTTTAAGCGTTCGGAAACGATTTTATTTATAAGCCATGGTCCGTGATCTGATATACATCCTAACCGGTTTCGACCATAATTTCTTGCTGTTTCAAATTTCGAATTCTCAGTCTCAATTCTATTTATTATTCAATTTTTGGGTTTTACAATTTCTCAATTTTTCAATTTCTCGGTTTTCAGTTTTTCTCTTCAATTTTACGATTTTTAAATATTTCGATTTTTCAATTTTTGACTTTTATAAACTCTTTATTTGTCGATTTTTCAATTAATTGATTTTTCAGGTTTTTTGGTTTTTCAATTTTTCTATTTTGATTTTTCAACTTCACTTTTTTGATTCATCAATTTCTCAATTTTTCAGTTTTTTAATTTCTCAGTTTTTGAACATTTCAGTTTTGGGATTTTTCAGTTTACTTACTTGTTATTCAATTTTTCGATGTTACGATTTTGCAGGTTTTTGATTTCTCAATTTTCCGATTATTTGGATTATCAGTTTTTGGATATAGCAGTTTTGGGATTTTTCAATATTTCTGTTCTTCGACTTTTCCATTTTTCACTTCTGGATTTTTCGATGTGTCGACTTTTTACTTTTTCGATTTTTAAATTTTAGATTTCTCAATTTTTTGGTGTTTTAATTTTTCAATATTTAAAATATTTGATTTTTAGATTTCTCAATTTTTCATTTCAGCTCTTCCATATTTCAATTTTTCAAATGTTTCGATTTCTTAATCTTTCGATGTTTCGACTTCCCGGTTTTAGATTTTCTGTTTTTCAATTGTCGTTTTTTCAATTCTTAGATTTTTAAATTTTAGATTTTTCCGTTTTTTGATATTTTAATTTACTACCTTATTACTTTTTCGATTTTCAATTTTTGGATTTTTAAATTTTATATTTTTCAATCTTTTGATATTTTAATTTTTTAGTATTTCTTAATCTTTCGATTTTTAGACTTCCTGGTTTTAGATGTTCTGTTTTTCAATTGTTCGATTTGTTAATTTTTTATCCCCGATTTATCGAGATTTGATTGTTCAAGTTTTCGATTTATCAGTTTTTCAATTTTTTATTTTGGCCTATTTCGGTTTCTCAGTTTTTCCAGTTTTCCATTTTGTTCGTTTTTTGATTTTTCCGCTTTTCCAATTTTTCAAATTTTAACTTAGTTTGTCGATTTCTCTATTTTTCGATTTCTCGACTTCATCACTTTTTGATTTCTCGTTCTTTTGATCTTTCAATCTCTCAATTTTTCAAATTTTTAAGTTTTTTGATTTCTCGATTTATCGAGATTTGGATTTTTCGATATTTGGATTGTCAATTTCTCAATTTATAAATTGTTCAATTTTTAACTTTTCGATTTTTCGAATTTGGCCTACTTCGGTTTCTTAATTGTTCGACTTTTCCACACCACGATTTCTTGATTTTTTGATTTTTCGATTTCTCGGTTTTTCGATTTTCCAGTTATCCGATTTTTTAAATCTGGGGGTTTCGATTTCTCGATTTTTCGTTATGCGGTTTTTAAATTTTAGATTTTTGAAGTTTACATTTTTTCGATTTTCTGATGTTTCATTTTTCGATTTTCAGTTCTTCGATATTTCGATTTTTCAATGTTTCGGTTTTACGATTTTTTAAGGGGTCGATTTTTCTATTATTAGATTTCTCGATTTTTCGAATTTTCAATTATTTTTATTTTTCATTTTTTTTTTCCTCACTGTTAATATCATACAAAAATTGTCACTAAAGATATTTAAAAATTCATACAAAATAGAAAACAGTGTTTCCAAAACATTTTCCCAAAAAAAATCCATTGGGTTACTACGATTTCAACAATATTCTTAGTTTAAGACGTTTTGCTAGTATAAAACATAAATAAAGAATTAATTCTCAGTTAAACAAAATATGTAAAATCGTCTAAATAGGTACCAAAAATATTCGCTTAGTCGTTATAAAAACCGACCAAAGAACTGTTTCCCGTAGAAATTATAGTCCAAACCAACCAAATTGCTTCTGAACGCTTAGAGTCGACAATGGCCTGAGCGGGCTCTGGTCTGTAGATCAAACAAGTTCTCAGGCGACGAGTTGTAGTGAAACAACAACATTAGTCTATGCTTATATATTGACTTTCCTAAAAATCCGAACACCTTGAAGGAGTTGGCATAATATAACTGAAATTTTCACCAAATGTGTATTAAAATGAACAAAACCTACAAAACCAATGATTAAAATAACAAGGCTCAAACTTATTAAATAAAAATGTTATTTAATAATGTGTGGGTCCACCACGATTGTTCATGATCATTCAGATCACGCGGGGGATGCTGTAAGGTACCAAGGTACCCACAAATGTTCTATTGAAGATAAATCGGGTGAACGAGCAGGCCAGGGGAGAACTAACATTATTTCGTTGAAGGTACTCTGTTGTGGGTGTGCATTTTCTTGCTGAAATAGGGGTCTATTTAACTCAACAACGTCAAAAACATTAATAAAACAAAAATAAGACAAAATTACCGACCAAAAAAGCCTTAATAAAAGATAAAAAATGTTAAAAAAAATAATACCAAATTTAAGATAAATGAAAAATTCTAAACATTAGGCTTCTTCTGCTACAATTTACCCAATCCCGTCATCTTCATATATGAACCCACTGCAACAAAAAACAGATAAAAGTATTGTGTCTTTTAGCAGACTATTTCTTGAAGAAAATTTCATTTTTTGGCCTTATGCCATTTATTTTAATAAATAAAATTGTAAACACTTATAATTAAAAACCAAAATCTCTCTATTCGTATTTTCGTCCTCATCACAACAAACTAAACAAGTCAGCAAAAATTATAAATTCAACAAAATTTAATGTGTTTTCATTGGTCCATGCGGGGAAATGCTCGCTTGATACTATGCTATCATTGGTTGATGATGGGAACTTATCGATCCATAAGTTTTTGACTAAAAAAATGTTCACGTAAGTCGCCTATGATATCATAATTTGATTTTTCTCACAATTATATTGGACGAAATTTTCTGAGGGAAATAGTCTGTTTAATAAAATTGGATGCACACGCCAGACGGACAGACAGACAGATAGAGAGACAGACGGAAACGGGAAACTACTTCTTTCGTACTCTGGAGGTTATGAAACGTAGAGAAAACATGAAGTGGCGATTCGTCTGATGGCCTCGATTACTATATGTACTTCCTTAGCTTACGCTGAGGACGTAAAAACTGAAGTGAGCACAGAAACATCACACTACTAAAATTTCGAACTTTAAACATAGTCATACGAGAAAAGACAAAGAGCTAACCAAATAGCTACAAATTCTGAGAATGAATTATGTCGGTGTTACGGAAACGAAAAGGGAAAACTAAGGACTAACACAATTAAAATTACCAAACGGATACTAGATGGAGCAGAGGAATATTAAAGGGCACAATCGAGCATACGTGTATAATAAAAGCTTTCAAAAGAAGGTTGAAGAGCTACTAAAGGGTTAACGATCGGAGAGGAACATGGAAAACAAATGCTAACACTTCAAAAATGCTAAATTAATAGCCGTCGAGAAATATGAAAACGACAAACTGATGGATAGAAAGAGAAAAAAGCGGCAGTTAACGAAAAATGGAAAAAGTGTATGCATACAAAAAATACGATGAAATATACAAAAATCAGACATTCGAATCAAGTCAAAAAGATTGTAAAAAAAAGAAAGAAAAAGCATGGAAAGATTTCGGCAAAAAGATGAAAAATCCATATATGCAATAAAAAATTTTGTTTTGGGACTCTAAAAAACGTGAGCCAGAGGAAGACTCGAGTCCTAACAAATATCAAAGAAAATAGGAAATGTAGTACAAGAAGAAGATGGGATCATGGAAAGATGGGCAGTTACTAGAAGGAAGGAATTCTACAAGAGAAGAAGAGAGAAAAGGACACGCTCTAGACAAGACAAAATAACGGATAATATCAAGCAGTGAAGGAATAGCGCCCAAAGAATGAGGGACATGGATTATGACACCTGTTTTCAAAAAAGTAGGTAACAAAGAATGTTGTAAGTACAGAAATGATACTATTGGTATAATGGGAAAAGTTTACACCAGAATTCTAAAAAAAAAGTTAAGAGGAAAGACGGAACAATTTTTAGAGTAGACACGATTTGGCTTCCGATCTAAAAGAGGAATAAACGGTGCAACATTTATAATGAGAGAAATAATAGAGAAAGCGAAGAGAAAAGGTGGAAATGTGTACATCGGCTTTATAGAGCGGAATTAAAAGACAAAAAATCTTGAAAACTCTGCGAAACAGGGGAGAGTTGAAACGTGAGTTAGAACATGACAAATTCAGCCATTCTCAAAACAACCTCGAAGTTGAAACAGGGATGCAGCTTGGATCCACTCCCATTCAGACTAGTCCTAGAAAGATAATGAAACAAGCAGAAGAAGATGCAAAAACACAAAATACGGTACTCTAAAATAAAATTATAGGTTCATGTTCCTATAATCAGCTTGGAAAAAACGAAACCAACTAACACACTTAGATAAAAACTATGAACAATGTAAACCTACAGTAAACAGAGGAAAAGAATAAATAACAACAGGAGGCAAATTATTTAACAACATCAAGAACCGAAGAAGCTAAAGGTACCTACTAGAACTGCAGATATGTGATAATGACATGTAAGAAAAGTTCGAAATTGAAACCACAAAAAAACGAAGCAACGCATGAGTCTAAAAATGTATGTATCTGTTAGCATGTCATATTATAGACAACATTATGAATGTCAATTTGGAAACCATAAAAACGTTAATTATAGTACCGAGTACCATAATGAAATCATAATACTCACACGAACACAAGTTTATTAGAAAACATTAACAACACTGTTTTTACAATTCGACAACTTAATGTTACTAGAGGCCAGCGCTGGTATCGAAAATGTTGCGTTATTTTCATTAATTTGTACATTATTGTGTATATTTTAAATTTGAACGACACTGCTTTCTCTAATAATTGCTGCCATTTTTTTTTTGTTGCCAATGGAATTTTCTATGTATCCTGCAACCTCCTTGACGTTTAACTGCAAGAAGATTTGCTTCGGAATCTGCCAACAAAGAGGCAGAGGAAGGCCTCCTGAAACAGCGTCCAATGTATTACCATGGATGAACAAGTTTCCAAAAAGTAGCAAGAATTTTTGGCGTATTCCCAAAAGTGTGTACTCCAATAGGTTTCCAATATATTTTCCAGTATATTTATTTAGGCCGGAATATTTCCTGATGTAGTAACTTGACTTTCGACGATTTTCTATACGCAGCAAATCCATCAATTCTCGGCTACGCCTCATCTGATATCTTCACGGCTAGTAATATATTGATTGATGTTATGGTCCCTGTAACATAAATAAAACTATTATTTACATTCCAATTGGTATGCTAATAAACTAAAAGGACTACTTAGACTCAAAAACAGATTCAGAAAATGTTTCCTTTGCATCTTGTATCTGCCCTGAATATGTTAATCTAATGTCCTAAATAAGTATTTTTTTTACAAATAGTTTTAGTTTGTGCGTAAAGGGAATCCGAATTAAATAACAATTGAAAATTTTATACCTCTGAAGTCGATTGGGCGAAACGAACATTAAATCCGGCTCTGGGAAAGGAACAAACCTTGTTGTGCTTGGCTAGAAATTCGTTGTACCATAAACTACCCAAAGAGTAAATAACTTATGCAGCAATAAAATTCATATAAATTCCATTCACGATACCTTTGTTTTATTGAATATCGTGCTTGTGCATAATTTACTAAAATAAGCTTATTTGGGCCACATTACACATTTCATACTGTTTAATTCAATTCAATTAGATTCAAAACGCCTTATAAAATTATAACAGTCGACGTAAAACGGGTTGTCTATTTTGAAAGAGAGTCAAATCTCGCAACGGTAGAGCTTTTGAAGCGTCGGCAGTGCAGTAAATCCTCATTTGGGTCGGCGCAAGACCGTATCATGTCAGAAAGTGCTAATATTTAAATTGGGCGTACGAGATTACGTGAAGAGCGCATGGCACTGTAAGTGAAATATTTGTTATTGCAAATAATTAATAACTTGCCACACGTGCAATCAAGATAATGCCATTATAATTTTTAATTACGGCCATATATTTGGAAGACTTATATAATTATTAGGCAGAAAATTACAGACCGACTTTCTGGCTCATATTTCAAAGTTCGCTATCTGTGAGGAAGTCTTGCATTCTTACGTGCAGGGGGTGATTTATAGCCATCGTTGTGCCCTAGCATTAGCTGCAGTCTCTCGTCCCCCCGAAATACCTGGGCCCTTAGTCCGATGTGTTGCCTCGACGGTCGGCGTAATAATTATAGGAGGTTGTGAACTTTTATGGACAAACAGGTAGATTTACACAGATAAAATTTTACCAATCGAAGTGGGATCCAATCGTTCACCCGGGCCGATGGTCTTACAACTTTATAGCGCGCTTCAATTGAGCGATGACTTTAACCAAGCAGCCATTGTCTTAGGGGGTCGACAGCGATATGTCGAACCGCGCCTGCCATTGTCGTCATCGACGGGGTCACTTAACAGGCAAGATTGTGATGAATGGACTCAGTCGAGTGATGGTCAAATTTTGATAAGATCGCCACTTGTTTTGTTGTAAAAACCCTTTTCTACCGCCCGGGTCGATCGCTGGAATTTCTTCCTCATTTTCAGAACCCGAGAGTCGTTGATTCTTTACTTACAAATACGGGCATTTCAACTTGCTTTAATTCTGAATCTGAAAGGAGGGATTATTGAAACTCTTCAGACTTACTGAGCTACTGTGGTTATTGGAATTTTACGGTCGCGCGCCGGGCTTTTACTCGAAACCACTTTTTGCAATTTCCATTGTTGGTTACATTGTAACGAAAGTGTTAAGTTAAATTTCACCCGAAAAAAGAGGTGCGCCATTTTTCTTGTTACATTTTCGTACTTTCGAATATAATATGGATATAATAGTAATCTTTAATTCTATCTTTATTTTAATTTTGACTTTAACGTCAAAATACTTTTCGTAGAGTATAATTCGTTCCTCATTTATACATATCCCAACTGCTGATTGTCAAGTTTTCCAGTATTTTTTTGTTTTTTTTTCTTATCAATATATTTTTGCTCCCCACACATACAGGGTTAGTCACGAGAGAATTACTTCTGAAAATTATTTTTACGCAACCCAAAATACTAATACCCTGTACCACTTGATATTATCTAAATTTAAAATGAAATGCCTAATCCATGATTGCTTTGACTTTGGCAGTGTCACTTTGACGTTAATTAATTTTTAACATTTTTTTTCATCGTTGACTCGCCTCTAGAGCCCCATTGGATCGACGACATACGGTTAGATCAATCTGGGCTATACGGAAGCCGTAAGTGCAATACCAATGTTGTTCGCCGCTAATGTGCATGTGTTAATTCGCCATCTCTTCGTCACCTAGAGCCTCTTCGAAGTGCAAATCTGCAACCTCTGGACTTCTTCGGCCATCCATTTACAAAAAAGCCGTAGCATCCCCCCAAAATGCCCAACATTTTCAACAGATTAGTAGTTAAATTATTTACTTACTTGTTTGAGTTTGTGTTGTAACCTTTGAATAAAATGCCGTAAAAGGAATTTTTAGAAATAATTTTCTCGTGATTAATCGGTTGTAAAAGATCAAGAGGCACACTGACAAATTTATTAACGGCGCCGGAGGAGATTTCCGACTGGCTGCGGTACCACCATGGACACTCGCTTAACCTCATTTTCCCCAATTGTCAAAATGAGATTGCCAAACTCAAAGCAATCATGGATTAAGCATTTCATTTTAAATTCAGTTAGTATCAAATGGTACATGGTATTCGTATTTTGGGTTGCGTAAAAATAATTTTCAGAAGTAATTCTCTCGTGACTAACCCTGTATATTTATATACCTAAGATAGTGTATGATTTACTCTTTATTAATCATCATTTTGATTATTCCGGACACATACTTTCCATTGACAAGAATTTTAGCCAGTGTATTGAACATTTTTCTCATTGTCTTGTCCTTTGTTTATAGCTCATTCCAGCATCATGTTTTCGTCTAACCAAGAGTAGGTCATAAATTAATATTGCTGTAAACGTAAAACGCTAATCAAAATTTGTTTGTTCATGTCCGTCAAAAATTTGATGACGTCATGTCATAACGTTGCTAAGTAAATCTAGCTTGAAATCTGTATTATTATCATTATAGTTATAGTTAACATAATAATAAAATTTATAAAATGAAATTTTAAATTGTCTTACAACTTACACACTTGAATGACTACAGGATGTCCAAAAATAAAGAATATGTGAAACGATTTTAATTTATGTTTAATTTTCTCGTAGACAGTCCAACTAATATCTGCCTTATTATTTCAGTAACGATTCATTTAATTTCCTTGGGATTCGTAGAATTTTTACTAAAAAATAAGTTCTAACACGCAGAGTTCATTGTGCTTCAAGGACGAGGGAAAATATCTTTAGGCTAATTTTTTTTAAATTCTTTTAAAAACTGTGAAGGATTACAAGAGTTTCTTCTCAAATCGTTGATTTATCTAGACAAAAATTGCTAAGTGGTTCTAGTCAAGCAACATTTTTCTTTTTTCATCTAAAAATTAATTATTTCCGGATGTACTGTTTTGTGTTTTTGATTGTATCAGTAAGATCCTCTGATGTAATTTATTTCCTAACAGACGTGTATAAATAAAAATAAGCATTTTTTATTTATTGATAGTTTGTTTACTATAGTCATGTTAATATCGTAGTTACATCCTTAGCTTTACTAGAAAACTTGTGAATTTTCAATTAATTTATTAGATTTTTCGTTGTAACCTACTTTTTCCCATGACACTTGTTTTTAGTCGTTTATTATATTCGTATTTGTTCGTCTGTCCTTCAGGGACGAGGAAAGTTCCATCTTGCTAACTGTAGACCAATTTTTTGTTTGGAGCTTGTTTTTCATTCTATTCATATAGTAGTCGAGTCCATCGGGCGACTTGCCAGTGTCCTGTTTTATCGACGTTTCATACCCCCAAGAGTACGAAAAAATGATCTCCCGTTTCCGTCTGTTTGTCCATTTAGCGTCTGTGTTGATTTTTATTAGACACGTAACTCCCTGGACCACTACTGGACCAATTGTTGTCAAATTTTGTATGTATCTTAGGAATATCATGTAGATGGTTAAGCGCTAATCAAAATTTGCTAATCAGCCCCACCAAGAATTAGATGACGTTTTTTCCCTGCCAGTTAGCAATACAGTAGCATTGTACTGCTAACTGAGGATATAACCGTTCGTGAGGTTGTGGTTGAGGTATCAGCATGCGGACCGGCAGTTTCTTTTTTTTTGTGAGACAGATATGTCAATCGGGACATGCGATAAATTTAGGTTTTTGCAAATTAAAAATGTCAACAATCTGTCAGTTTTAACAGCTGACAACCGGAAATTATAGAAAACATCGTGACACCAATTTCAACTAAAAATCCAGGATTGCCAACAGACTCAGGCATTTCTTTATCTAATACTTAGTATTCATAAAATAACAGTTATAATATTCACAACATTTTCTTAGATTGTGTCTTAATTAATAATTTTAGTCTTCTGTTTTGAGGAGACAAACTCATTCAAATGAAACTAATTTCTACGTAGTATTATTTCGATATATAAATATAAACACTTGAACTTAAGCTTGTTATTAGTGCTGAGAGGATATTTGTCCCGTTGGTTATCGGCTTTAAATATATTTTACATTGTGTGTACTTGGGAGTGCAAATTCTTGGCGCAACGGTTTTGGGAGTGTTATTTATGTTGCTAGTTTTTACTTTGTAGAGATTATCACAAAAACTAAAATCGCAAAATCAGATGTTATTTTTTTTTTGAAAACACGGCATCTGTCGGATTATACGTCAAGATCGAGGAAAATTCTGTTGAAATAATCTTTGCTTAACTTTTTAAGATTATTATAAACATTTTTATTCATTCCATTTAACAAAAAAAAAAAACAAACCTCATGAGCTTATCTTAAGTTTGTGTCATAATTATCACAACTATTTTATTTTATCTTCCTCCATTTGTATCAAATGTATCAAAACTAACATCCAAAAGATATTGTATCGTTGGCAAGGTCTCGATAAAAACGGAGACCCAATCGTGACTCATTTAGACTTTTTGTTTACACCGTTGCTGTGGAAACCGCGTCTCTAGTCGCTGTGTTTGCCAGGAATCGGGTCACATTTGAAACAGTGACCGTTAGCCAGTAATTCAACTACGGGAGTTCATTTTCATTCTGCGCGAGTGAAATTATTTCATTTTAAATAAAAAAAATGAGACTTTAATAGTGCGGTTGTGAAAAAAGAATACATTTGTTTTGTTTTGTATACCTCCTTATATAAACTAAAACGTATTTACATTTTTCTTGCACGATTATTAAAGAGCATGTTTACAAGTGTTTACTCAACATTAAAAAAATATGTATTAAATACATTGTGTATTTCGAAAGGAATCGGCATGTCCCGTCTAAAAAGTTAGCTATGTCGTTTTACTTAAATAAATAGTTAAATAGATCAATTACAGATTTTTTACATTTCACAGAACTAAGAAGACAAATGTTAATAAGTATTTGAAAATTGCCAATACGAAAGCAATCAAATTTAAAAAGTCTGAAATTGGTTAAGATTCACTGCAATGGTCAACGCTCTCGCACCGATCTGATTCCGACACCACACTGTGTTTTTAATTAATTGATGATCCTAAATTGGCTGAAGCTATTATGACCAAATATAGCTAAAAATCATCCTGATTAAGCCAAATATCAAACAAACAAATAAAAATACAGTATTGAGATTAATTTATCCGTTTGGGAGCTACGATGCTACAAATAGAGACAGCTAAAGGCTTCAAACTTATACGTGGGAGTCAAAAATCAGGGAAATAATTTTATACGAATCGCAAGCATTTAGCAGCTAGTGCTAAAATTAAAAAATAATTTAAATAAATCTGTCTATCAAGAGGATTTCATGAAGTAATTTAAAACAATTATTGTATTGTTGTTTTATAATATTACACCACATAATAGACCTGAGGTGTAATTGTACTGTCAACATTTCTTAAATTTATAGAGATATAAAATTGTATGAGAGAATATTATGGTTGTTCATACTGTATTAACACATTATTTATGACCATGATATATTAATTAAGTTTGTCATTTTTTGACATCTTTTATTTTCCCCCAACCCTATAAACATAAATTATATTTATTCGAGCACTCGAGATAAGGTTGCACTATGATTGTAGCCACCCACTTGAACACATATAGCAATATACTAAGCCACAAGGGAAGATCGTTGTCTCTAGTATAACTTACATAATACTTGCATAAACAAGAAAAAAAAAACAAGGTTCTAACTAACAAAACTGTACCACTGTACAAAAACTTAATTACATATCTTCTGTGCAGCAATCGGAAAATGTGTCGAATTTCTGAAACACGCCATGCACTCCTACTTTCTGCTCCATTTCTATATAGTCATTTTCGCAAATTATTTCGGTAATTCAGGATAACTGGAACTAACGCGAAAAATACTGGAGAGGTAAAAAACAAACTAGCAACACCTGCTGCATTCAAAATTTTAGATCGAAAAACAAGATGAACTGTTTCACGCATTCTAAGACGCGATTAGTAGTGCAACAGAAAAACTGATTAAAATGCAGCATTAAAACGAATTACCTGAGGAATTACCTCTGTTCCGTAAAGTAGTAGGTCCCGTCTCTAATTATTTGATAACGCGAGCTTTTAATACAACACAAATGGACTGGGTACTAACTGAAATTACTGTTAATAGAATTAAATTACACATGTATGTTTCTTTGCATCGAGCATGATGAATTTTAATGTATTTGATCTAAGAACAATATTATCTAAATAATCGTTTCAATGCAATTAATTGCTGATTAAAACTTAATTTCACTCAATAATTTGCAGATGGCCGTTTATATGCTTCAGTACCATAATCGAAAGGTATTATACTATGTTCAACATAACAATGGAATGATTACAATGGTAACTTACGGTTATTGTTTGAAAGTGCCTTTACCTTTTTCTCATTAATTCCTTTAATTTTCATCAAAATAATTTTGTTTCATTATTACTTGAAAGTATTAACGCATTTTTACAACGCGCGAGGGCGTCAGACCCAAGTTACGTCGAACTTTTTTTTTTTTATTTAAAAATATAAGTCCTGTAGTAACTTTTACGTCATGATAAATTTCTTCCATTCATTCATGTTTACTGATTTCTTTTTGGCTTCTATCCATGAAATGTCAATATCTTGGCTACTTCATCGCCCCATTTTACTGAGGGCCGTCCTCTTTTTGCCTTCCCTTTGTTTCACGTTCTATACCCTTTTCACTTGGGTTTAGTCGTCTATTCTGTTTGGATGATTGGACCATCTTAACTGCGCTCTTTCAATATGGTTGTCCGCACTCTCCACCTGCAGGTCGCATTTTTTATTTTATCCATTATCGAGACCCTTTGGACTTTTCTTAGGCGTTTCATTTCGCTGGCTTGTTCTTTTGTCTGTCTGTCAGTGTCCGTGTTTCACTTCCATACAGCAGGGTCGGGAGAGAAATTGTGTTGTAAATTATGAGTTTCGTTTTAATACCTATTTCTTTTTTATTGAAGAACCCCTTGTTAAATGCATGGCATAATCTCGTTATTTCAGCTATACTGTTATTTAGTTCACTTTGTAGTTTTCCAAGTTTGACCACTATTGTTCTAAGATATTCATATTCTTTCACCTATTCTAGTATTTCTCCTTCAAGTTGTATATGAACTTTTCTTGTGTTATTTGAAGTCACTTATATTTTGGTTTTCTTCTTGTTAATCTTTCTGCCTTTTTTTTGAGTTCTGCAGCCCATATGTTTCCGTTGCCTTGTAGAAGTTCTCATTCTGTAAATGTACTTTCGCTAATTTTTACACTGTTTAGCTTATGATAGCTTGGTACAGTCTTAGATTTTGCGCTACATTTCATTGCTCTCACTAGATTCCAATTCATTTTATACATGAATTGAACATCTTCATCCAACTAGTTCTTCAGTTACTTTCAGATTTCTTACTGCCTTCCAGATCTGCAGTCTAGCTACTTTATCGAAAGCTTTTTCTAGATCTTTAAAGCAGCAATACAGTTCTTTATTACGATTTAGGAATTCTGAGTGTAAAGATGTGCGTTTGTACGGTATATCTAGGTCTGAATCCACTTTGCCCTTCATGAAGCTTGATTTCAACCTCTACTCTTAGTCTAGTTTCAAGTATTCGTTCATAGACCCTTTCTGGTACACTTAATATTGAAATTCCGCGGTAGTTTTTTTTATAAACTGGTCGAAATAAGTTAAGGATATTATTTTATTTTTTTTTCCACTGGCGAAAAAGTATCAAAGGTGGCGTGGATATGTGTCTTATGGCTTTGTGTAACACCTCCGTGAGTAATAAAGTTTTTGGACGAATGCTTAAAAAGTTATCGAAGAAATTACAAAATTATCACAAGAGGCAGTACATTCAAATGTTTATTTCCTTGCATTTTGGTGACAGTATAGCGAGTAATTGTCAAAATTAAGCTTTCTAAAATGCAAAGAAGACATTTATCACCAGATGCTGCCAATAGAGCCATAGGAATGTTAGAAGCTGGTGCCCGCCAGGTAGATGTGGCTCAAATGTTAAATGTGAGTCAAAGTGTGGTCTCACGATTAAGTAATCGGTACCAAGAAACTGGATCTTTAATTGAACGACAAAGGCAAGGTAGACCCAGGCCTACAACAATACGTGAAGATCGTTTATTGATTCGAGAAGCCCGGAGAAATCCCAGATCTCACTGTACTTTACTCAGTCAGGAGCTTTTACACGCCACTGGTACTTCTGTAACGCCAAGAACTGTTCTGAATCGAATCAAAGAGACAGAGTTACGATGTAGGAGACCTTTAGGAACGGTTCCTTTAACTCATGAACATAAACGTGCCAGATTGGCATGGTGTGAAGAAAGGCTAAATTGGCAAAATGAATGGTCAACTGTAATGTTTACAGATGAGAGCAGAATTGGTCTTTATAGCGACCGACGTACTGTTCGAGTATGGAGAGCCCCAGGCAGACGAGTTGATGACCGGTATGTCCAAGAAGTACATCCCTTTAAAGGGGGAACAATTATGGTATGGGGAGGCATTTTTCTTAGAGGTCGTACGGAGCTGTACGTTTGCGAACGCAATATGACGTCCCAAATTTATGAGGCTGACATTATAGACGATATTGTTGACAATTGTCGCTATAATTTGGAGCCCCATTTTCGATTTCTGGATGATAACGCAACTCCACATCGAGCCCGCCGTGTGACGCAGCGCCTGCAGACTCTCGGTATTGAACGTTTACCGCTTCCAGCACGTTCACCAGATCTTAACCCTATCGAACATGCTTGGGATATGCTTGGCCGAGCATTCATTGAGCACCAACCACCTCCTGGTCACTTAAGAGATATGCGTCCTCTTCTTCCCATATTATGGGACAATTTAGATCAAGAGATGTTGGATCGCTTGATACTCAGTATGCCCAGACGTGTACAGGAGTGTGCCCAAAATCGCGGTGGTGTAACACATTATTAAGGCCCTGATTAAGGCTATTTTACGCCTACCTGTTTGCCCGGTGGTGTTAGGATTTTGCTTTCTTTTTAATTCTTGTGGTGTTGCAGATATATTTTTCGAATAAAACCTTATAAACATACTCAACATACTGCTCTTCATTAATTTATGTTATAATATCGCCAGATTTTTTTTTGGATTAGTTGACTTTTTAATATCCTTAACTTATTTCGACCAGTTTATATTGGTATATTTCTTACTCTTCTTATAGCACTTTAATTTCCTTAATTGTTATTGTCTCTGATGTGCTTTCTGTTTATGCATTCATATCGTATTCTGGTTCATTTTCTTCTTCTTCTGCTTCTGTTGGTGTTTCTAGGAGTTCAGAAAAATACTCTTTCCATCTATGTACGATTTCCCTTGGTTCACTTAGTAGTTGATCGTTTTTATGTTTATTTTGTTTCTGCTTTTTTTTACCATATTTTTAACTCGCTTTTGCCTCTTTGTGTGTTTCATAAGATTGCTGATTTTTTTCATTTAGGTAAATTCTCTGTTTTTTCTTTTTTTTTTTTGATTGTCGCTTTAAGTTCTTCATTCCACCAACTCGTTCTTTTCTTCGGTCCTCCTATCTTTGTATATCCACAAGCTTCCCCAGCTGCATCATATACCGTTATACCGTTTTTTGTTTCTCAACATCTTGTTCTTATTCTTACCATTTTCTCTAGAATTTTTATGTGTGCTTTCTCTGAAGTTATTTCTGATTTCTTCTTTAGCAAGTTTGCATGCTCTTAACTATTGTCTGTTTTTCTATTGTTGTTTCTCGAACATTACTTACATTATTGTCAGTAGTTCTGATTTTTTCTGCAACTAGAAAATGTTTGCTACTTACTTTAGCACTTTGGTGCTTTGGACCTTTCTCTTAAGACTCTGTTCTGTTATAAGGTATTCCCTGCTCTTCTCGTGTGAATTGTATGTATGTCTTTCTACTCGAAGCAAGTATCTATTATTTCTACTTGATTTTGTATACTGAATTTTATTAATATTTTACCGTTTCCACTTTTTGTCGTTTTCCCAAATTTTCCCATAACACCATTGCTGCTGACAGTGTGATTTCCAACCCTGGCATTTAATTTTCTAAGTATTAAAAATGAGCTTACCTTGTCTGTGTACATCTGTGTCAACTTCTCTCAAAATTCATCTTTCGTTTTTTTATTATATTGTTACGATGATCGGTTTTTAAAATCGGCGTGGATAAAACTCAAAAATTAATTTTTTAAGGTTCATTCACAATGACAAAATTAGTAATTAGAATTAGCATTAGAATTAAGGTCAAAACCTTGCAAGGTGAAATATCATACAAACATTCACAATGAAATAAGTAAATTAGAAATTACTCTTAGCAAATAACGCAGAAGTTTGCAAGCTCCAAACTTTTGTGTTAATTTCTGTATTAATTTTAATTTTGCGCCTGCGCACGAATGTTAACTACAGAGTCCTAACCTACAATAAAATTGAAAAAACTCGAGAATGAGTTAATCGTCAATAATGGTTTCAAGACGACTTGCTGTGGCAGTGTTGTCAGGTTATTGACTTACCACACGCAAAAAACAACGAAGATGGTGGGTAAGACCTATAAACCTAAATAGAAACCAGCAGGGAGACTACCACAATTTAGTGCAAGAAATGCGTTTAAGTGATATAGATATGTTTTTCAGTTATACGAGGTCGACTGTTGAATAATATGAAGAATTGTTATGTTTGATGGGTACCTCATTGACCAAAAAAAACAACAGAGAAAATTACTCCAGATGGTTTGTAAAAAGAGAGCATTGTGAAAACGATTCAAGAATAGCCGATATGACACTGACTATGGAGCTCATCGGGCTTATTCAAACCGTCTGTCTGTAGAAATAAAAGCGGCTAAAAAACCTTATGAGGAGTTCATAAGGTTTTTTAGCAAATTCTAAAGATCCAAAGAGACTCTACAGATATATTCGTAATAGGCTCACCGGCCCTGTTAGAAATCCACAACTTCGTAACGAGAATGGCGTCATAGTAACTGATGACGAAATCATTGCCAACTTATTTGCTGAGACTTTTGTGCAATCTTATACTAGAGAGACAGTAACAAACACAATACCTCTGTTATCTACACCGAAAGTCAATTTTGCTCTTAGTGATATAGCGTTCCCGGAGGAATGAATTAAAATCAAGTTGAGTAAACTTAAATCAACCACTTCACCTGGACCAGATGGGATTACTCCGACAGTGCTTAATAAATGTGCTGAGACCGTGTGCATACCTTTGAAGATTTTAATGACACAATCTTTTCAAAACAGTCAACTTCCTGAAGATTGGAGATTGGCCATTATAAAGCCGATCTTTAAAAAAGGCGATAAATTTCAAGCTGTGAACTACAGACCAATTAGTCTCACGGCGGTCATAGCCAAAATCATGGAATCTATTATTTCCGATGAGATAAGAAAGTTTCTGCTTGCGAACAACGTCCTTTCTGCCGAACAGCACGGATTTGTTCCAAAAAAGTCTGTGTCCACTAATCTTCTTTGTGCCGTATCAGATTGGACCAAAAATTTCGACCGTGGTGTTGCTACCGACGTTGTGTATTTTGATTTTTGTAAAGCCTTTGACAAAGTTCCAATAACAAATCTTCTGTTAAAACTTCGACACTATGGCATTACAGGACTGTTACTAGAATGGATTAAAAGATTCTTAACTAATCGAAGTTTCAGAGTTAAAGTCGGTGCATCACTGAGTGATTTGACAGCTGTGGAAGTGGAGTGCCGCAGGGTTCGGTGCTGGGTCCGTTGCTCTTTATAACGTATACTGCGGATTTAAAAACAGAAATCCAGTCAAGGTGTTTGTTCTACGCTGATGACTTAAAAATTTACAATGACAGTTCCACGAATTGCAGTATTTTGAGTAAAAATATTTTAATAGTGAATCAGTGGTCCAAGAAGTGGCTCTTCCCAATAAATAAGCAGAAATGTTCAGTGCTACATATAGGACCGAACAACAGCAAATATGTTTACTCAATGAATGGAGTAGTATTAACCAGTACCAATTCCCAATTGAATCTAGGTGTAATAGTAAACTCAGAATTGACATGGAGTGATCACATCGTGAGTGTCATTAAAAAAGCAAATTCCCTTGGATATTTACTACAAAGATCTTTTATAAAACCAAGTGTAAGCACCACGTTAAAATTGGTTAAAAATTTTGTAAGACCAGTACTGGAGTTTGTAAATAACGTTTTTCCACTAGTAGCATTACAATGGCTAATTGTCGACTTGTCTAGAGGTCTGTCATTTGGAAAATTGTGAACTTTGGTCAATAATGTAAACGTGAAGTTGGGCACCTAATATGACAACTGTCAACAACTCTCAGAAAAAATGAGACATAACCTGAAAACGACCATTTTGGAAAATTTGCTTTTAAATTATGCCCTGGAATGATTTCCAAACCCTGAATTGATTATTCTCGGTGTAATTGAGGATAAAATGGTGAAACTAAATTGATGAAGTTGATGGGAGTGAAAATGAAGTTTTGCGGGAGTGGAACTGACTCATGGTTCCGATTTGGTTTGACTTGATTTGTCGTAGATGAACTTTGGACGATTTCGGCGATTTTTTTTTTATTGAAGATCGAGCCGTCGTTGTATCCTTCTGCTACGCTGGAGGATTTCCATTCCCCGTGTCGCTGTAACGATAAAAAGTCCATATCTTTTTCACCCAAATTTGTCGCGGTCCCGTAAGTACGACGGAATGAGGAGGGGTACATGATGGTTCACATTACAACATTTTTCACACAAAAATTTATTAAAAACGGGAAATATGGAGGAAATTAAAACAAAAGTTCTGGACCATTTCTGAATTGTCAAAAAATAATAAAATTCCAAAGCTTACTAAAATGACGTGAGTATACGTTTTTATTGATGCACTTCAGAAAAAACATTTTGAAAATTCTCAAACCTCAAATGGGCTACTAGTGGAAAAATAGTATATTAACCACGTTTGTGAAGCCAATTCTAGACCTCGCGCTTTAGAGCCCTCGACGCTGCTCGTCTCAGGTTCTAATTTGCGCTCGGTCTAGAATGCCTGTCTTCACAACCTTAGTTAATAATATACTATTGGTGGCCTGTGCTCATTGGAGATCTAAATCGTTTGGAGTCAGTACAACAAAGAATGACTCGTCTTCCCTATGGTAATGACCCTTTCCGACCGTCTTATTCTGAGCGTCTTATCATAATGTCGCTACCCATATTGAAGGAGAGAAGAATTTGAGGGGATGTAATTTTCACCTTCAAATCGTTGAGGCTCGAGAATCCATTGATGCAGGATTTATTTACCTTATGCCCATATTCCAGACCTAGAGGTAATTGCTTCAAACAGAAAAAAGAGAACTCTTGCACAACTGTAAGACAACATTTCGTAACAAACAGAGTGTTTGACACATGGAACAAGTTGCCGGAGGAAGTCGTCCAGAGTCTTAATGTTCATGTTTTTAAATCTAGATTTGACAGTTTATAGATTGTTCACATATTATTGTAATTGTACAGTTCCGTGGGCATAACAGGGCTTGTCCTCTGCCCTTTATCTTTTATTAATAATAATAACCCTTGCTTTTGCATACAGAATTGGAAAATCGACAGCATGTTGTATTAATAATGAAACGACCGAAGTGATATGGAATAGTTTATCACAAATAGTCTTAAAACAACCTGACTCAAATGGGTGTAAAATAATAAGTGAACATTTTCTTGACACATGGAATTTACCAAATTGTCTTGGTGCACTCCATGGCAAGCACATTGTCATTCGAGCTCCACATAATAGTGGATCATTATTTTTCAATTACAAGAAAACATTTCGCCCTGTACTGCTTGCAGTATGATTGTGATGCTCACTATAAGTTTACATATGTGAACATTGGAGTCTACGGGTCTCAAAATGATGGAGGCGTACTGAAAGTCTCGTCTTTTTTCCTGGCCTTGACAAAGCTACGCCATATTTTTTTGTGGGAGATGAAGCCTTTTCTCTCCAGCATAATTTAATGAGACCGTATGGAAGAAAGAATTTATCAGTAGAGCAAAGGATTTACAATTACAGAATATCGAGAGCCAGACGATGCATAGAAAACAGCTTTGGGATTCTTGAAGCTCGATGCAGGATTTTTCATACCGTCATTTACAAAAATCCAAAAAACGTAGACAAATTGGTGCAAGCTTCAATATGTTTGCGTAATTTTATAAAGAGCAAAGAGGAGAGTATGCCATCGAGTTCTAGGCGTTACGTTCCACCATTCTTTGCACATTCTGAAATCGATGATGAGGTTATTCCAGGAGAGTGAAGACAACAAGTTTCATCAAATTGTAGCACACACCATCTAGCAGAATTAAGAAGACTAGGTGCTCGGTATACAAAGCACAGTGCTACTTATTAGCTACAGAGATTTTGTAAAAAACTATTTGAACTACGATATTGGTGCAGTGCCATGGCAGATGGAGCTTATATTAAATACATAATTTGTATATTTATTGATGATAAAAATATAGATTTTTTAAATATTTTTGAAAACAATCTATACATGATTATTTCAAATTCGTTTTCTTGTGTGTAATAGGAGTCCCATTAGCTCATCTTTGAAATCTTCCGTTATATCATTTGGCATTTTCAACATTTCCCGCTCTAAATTAGAGCAGAAAACATGGCATGGCATTACCACTTGAATCTTTTTCAAAAGATGAAGCCAACACATTGATGCTTGTTCTTCTAGTTTTTGTTTCTTATGAGAATTACTGAAATTAAATAACTATAAATAAAACATAATTTAAAAATCAAGTAACAACTTACTTTGGAGAACCAAGTGAAACGTCTTTTTTGTTTCTCCTTTTTAGCAATATCGAAGACTCATTACTGTTGTTACTACTAACACTATTACTGCTAGTACTGGCAACATTGGCAAAAGGGTCTTTGGTTCCGTCATCGCAACATTCTAGAATTGGACGAATAGTTTGCTGTATTTCTTGAAAAGATATGCCTTCCTCAACTTTAATGCACGCTGGAGTATCTGGCTCTCGAGTATTATTTTCCTGACTGCTTTGAGTGTTGCCTTTGCTGATGTTCGATATTGATCTACAAAAAAATATGCTACATAATGAATACTTTTTTATTCCCAAAGTCCATACTTTCTTGGCTTCACCACGTCATCCAAAAAGGTCATCAAAGGGAATAAATGCCACTTTGGCTTGAAATAGCTTCCCGCACCACTTTTTTCATACTCATCTTGTTCTTTTTTTATTCTTAAGTATTTTTCTCTTAAACTTTTAAACAATTTTTGAGCAGATTCGCCTTTAAAAAAGAAGTAGACAACTGATAAACTCAAACAATGGCAAAGTTACTGGATCTTACCTGACATTTGAAATTGTTGCCCAATATTTTGCCAGGCCCTGGGGTGGAATTTTGTTTCTACCGATACGTTACGAAGCGATAACGAAGCGATAAATGACAAGGACTTAAATATAAATTTCAGATGCGAAAGAAAAAGACGACCACATTTTATCGGTATCGATATTTTATCGTTATAGAAACAAAATCCCACCCCTGTTCTTGTAATCAATATTTTTAAACAGGAGATTTGATTTATCAAACGATAATTTTAAGGTGAACAGAAGTACGAAACGTTTAACGTGCGTAATCTGCCGTTTTGTTGACAGGTAGTAAAGCCAACAACCAAAAATACGGAATACGATAGAGAATCTGCATGCTGCGATATTTGTATCATAGAGGGCGTTACAAAAATTAGTTTATTAATTTTATCATTGTGAATGCTTGTTTTTGGAGTTTTTTTGAGCTTAATTCTAATACTAATTCTAATTACTAATTTTGTGATTGTGAATGAACCTTTAGTAACTCAAATTTACACGACTAATTGCACAGCGAGTATGTACAGAATAACTCCAACTCGACTGGAATGGATTTGTTGTCAAATTCTAGACTCTACTTCTCCATTGTTCGGACTTCACTGCCTGTTCCCGACGGTGTCTCCCATTTAAACAGCCACTCGGTCCTTCTCGAAACGCCTCTGTCACCGCTTCTAGACTTGTCTGGAGCACCCAGGCTCTTCTTAAGCGAACGCCGTCCGGTCGCCGTCACCGACGATGAGTCACCCATCAGCGCCGTACATACTAGAACCCATAAGGGTCGTATCAGGACGGCGTATGGTTTTCGTTCGTAACAATATCTTTCGTTTGGTCCAAATACTATTATAATAGTTAGTATTTGGTCTGCTTCCAACTTTATTCTAATTGCTATGATTCTTTCATTGATTTTTGTCCAACTTATGACCATGTCAGAAGGATCTTTTTTGATGGTACAGCCTACATCCGTTTTTGCCCATATTTCCTTATCTACACCACCATACATTATCGTGCACTCATGAATTTTCATTTCCTCCTCTTCTTCTTCTTTTTATACATATTTCGGCTAGTACTAATATTCTCAAGTCAGTTTTATTAAACTCTTTAACAATCTCAGTTTTTATTGTCTTCTGCGGCTGCCTTTTTCATTTTTTTGTCTTTTTTGTGTTTTGGTCTTCCCATTTTCATTTCCTTTTCAATTACCATATCCACCACAATTGGCTCCGTCATATTTTTTTATCTAGTTTTTTGGGACTACATTTTTTTTGTTCTTGTCCATTCTACTCCGTCGACAATTAATTTGTTGTATCACCGTTGTTCCTTTTTCTCTTTCTGTTTGGACCATTATCCTGATTTGCTTTTCTCTCCTTTTTTGGTTTGGTCACCATTTATGTAGTTTCTTTCTGATTTAAAATGTTTCAGTTTCGCCTTGTTCTTTATTATCAATAGCTTATTACTCATATCTTCCAATTCCACTAGGTAGCTAGACTTTTTTCCTGATTTAGTTACTGTCTTCACTGTCAATATCAATTTTTAAATGTTCTTTCATGAAGTTTAACATCGTTGATTCATCTGTTTTGATCGTTAACCCATTTACCAGAAGTTTATTTTTCATTCTCGCTTTTTTGCATTCGTATTCCTGATACGATTTATTTCTTCTTTAATTTTAACTAAAAATGTGAACTTTCCTTGCGTTAATATTGTTATAACGGAAGTAATTCTGTGACAGATGTGTCAATCGCGACACGCTATAAATTTAGCTTTTATTTTGGATCTCTTTTACAAATTAAAAAATGTCAACAATCTGTCAATGTTGACAGCTTACAACCGGAAACTATAGAAAACGTCATAATAGCAATTTCAACTAAAAATCCAGGATTGTCAACAGACATAGTCATTTCTGATCGCGCGGTATTACTTCGACTTATACTGGGTGACTATTAAATTATTAAATTTTTATATTAGCAGTTCTGAATTTTTGTTGACAATTCTAAATTATTGGCAACAATGCTACTAAGTTAGTTTACAATTGTCAATTTTGACAGAAACGCGTTTGACAAACGTGATGAGAGGATGGCAGCTACTGACTTAGTGACAAATTTCAAATTAATAATCAGCAGGTGTATCATCATAAAATTTTAGGTATGTTGCCAATTTGACAAAAAAATCCGCAAATGTTAAATGTCACTCGGTTTTACATTTATTATTTATTTCAGAGTGGTTGTTCACGCTGATTGCTATGAAAATTCTAAATAAAATTGGCAATATATCAAGTTTCGTAATTTTGAAATTCTTTGTTGGAATTTCAATTGCTTTGCCAGAAACACGTGTGCTAGTCATCATTTCAAATTTTATTAAATCTAATTTTACTGCGTTCGGTGTTACAGTTTTAAAGTTAAATTTATAGATGTTGTACAATTTTATTTTTTTTTTTATAAAAATCTAGATATCTAGAGAGAAATCAAGATGAATTCATAAATCACAAATATAGGAGTATGTTATTTTATAAATCATAGAATACCTAAAGAAATGAGTACAAACATTCAGGTACAATCAAATGTGTTTCATTGCTAATCAAAAAGTTGTGAACAAAATTATAACTTAATTTTACTTTTGATCCGGACAAGGATTGTATTGTCTAAACCTCTTGGTTGTATGTAAATTAGTTAATGCACCCTGCATTTTTACTAAATAATAGAAAATCTCGAAAGTGACTGAAGTTTCTAAATCTGGCAGTAAATCAGATGTCCACTTTGTAGCAAAAATAGTTTTGCCAGAATATCATCCAGAATTATAATGGTGTGCTCATTCATAATAATATTTTTTTTTATTCTAAATTTCTTGTCTTCCATTGTCTATTTCTCGGTGATTACTCAGATTTAATTTTGGTATTTAAGCATAATTTAGCGCAACATGTAATTACTTCGTTTGCTGGTCGAAGTCGTTTATTTGGACGGAGACGAAATTTGCAAGCACAAGAAAGAAGTCCACGGGGAAAAAGAGTTAAAACCGTATTGAATAAGGCGTTTTGCGGTGGCAATAATTCGTTCCATGGCAGCAGTTCGGTCGGTATAGGTCTGGAGTTGGCGGGCCAGCTGGTTACCTATACTCGAAGAGCGCGTCACGTAATAAATAACGTGATAATGGCCAGGTAGGCAAATACTAATTCCATAGCCATTGTGTTAACGGACTCCCGATTATTTATACGTATTTATTTACATTGTCACCAAACTCGAATCTCATACGCGGTTTATTTATTGGCACCGGAGGCCAACGCGCGCGAGACCATGAATATGCGTTTATTATGTACGGTTTTTATTTATTTAAATTCGGTGGGAGGGAACTTTCGATAATTTATGTGAGTCGACCAAATTATTCCCGGAATCGTAATTTATCGCCGCGTTCAGGTACTCATATTATTAAAAGTTTTCTTTACGATGGCGGCCATTTCGGAACGGCCACGTTGGAGAAGCAACAAATTGTTTATTCATAACTGGAATATTTTTCTCGCGATCTATGTTTCATTAAACAATAAGCTTCACCGATTAACGCGCTTTTTATTTGATCAAGATTTATGTTAATTAGCTTAATTGGGCGTATAAATTCACCGTCAACTTAAAGCCAGTGTAAACTCGGGAAAACACTTCGGCTCATTGTCGCACCTGACAGAGCATTCTTCGAACAAAGGACTGTTTAAAATTCCCCTTTGTTCGACCCATAATTTATTTAAACTCCAAATGATTTCTAAAGCATGAGTTTGTAGTGTACTTAACCGGTAAAGAGTAAAGTCGTTTAGATGCTCTCACTAGTTTCTATTTTCCCAAGCAGCAAAACACGAGCAAATAGGGAACTTCGTAGATTTACTTTTCCATGTTTATGCACTGAACTATAATTACGCATTGATAACGTGCAATTATCAGCCAAGTTATTTAAATTAATGTTGTGAGGATATTTAAATCTACTTTGTACTCACATATAGGTATGCTAGCTAGGTGAAAATATTACCTTTTTTCATTTTAGGGGCTATAGTTTTACTACTTTCGAGTGCATATTTTGTGTTTGATAGCAAAATTTTTGAGTTTCAAAAATACAATAATAAACTAATTATCCAAAAGACTGGTCCAAGATTATTAGGAACTCCTGAAGTGCGACTCGACAAATTCGGCTTCTTTGAAAAATGGTTATTCTCTTATACTGTTATAAACTGTTTGGATTTTTTTTAAACAATCAAAGCGGATTCATGAATCACAAGTACATGTCGCACATAACATTTAAATATCACACAGTCAAACGATTATACGAAAATTTGACAATAATCGTCTGGTGGTTTTGTAGATTATCTGTCTAATAAATATCAATACAGATGACAAACGACAGTCATTCGTTTATTTAATACATTAATTCAAATATATTACGTATACACAGGTGAGAAGATGACAGAATGTTTTTAGAAAAAACAATGAGGTGATAAAAAAGATGCTTTATAGTCGAATGTAAATTAACGAAATAAGACCGCTCTTTTAGGCACATTATGTTTTTACAAGTTCGCTACAATCTGTTTGAACATCTTTGTGTGTTATTTTCATTGAGGAAATAAAAACGGGACTCTCCACAGTTTCGATTCGTACGTACCTACATATCGCCAAAAGTGAGACAATTAATATGTACCTAAACTTGTCAAAATACACAGATAATCGGATCTGTTGTTATAATAATAAGCTGTTTTTTATATTTTAATTACATGTGGTCGAAATCAGGAAAAAAGAGAAAGGCAACTAAAACAACCAAAACAATTTACCGTTACATCTCATCTCTCTTCTCTACTTTTTAGATTTCAAATTAATCGAAATAGTTTATAATCAAATCCACCTTGAACATAAAGTCACAAATGTATGTTTCCTGTAAATTTAGCTCACAAAGAAGTTTACTTTAATAATAGTCAACGGAATTTGTTCAAATATAGACGGTATAAAATAGGTATGTACACATAATAAAAAAATAAATAAAGCCGAATAAACACTAGTGGTTGAGATTGCAGTGAATGTGGCACATTTAAATATTAAAACTTATATTTGTATAAGATCTGCAGAAATTAATAACAATGCGCTTGAGCTAGATATATATACTTACGGTTATCTAAATATTATAGGTAGGTACTCCTATTTTTTTAATAAAAATGATAATTTGGGTTTTCATCTTGACGCACCAATGAGAAAGAAACGTCTATGATTTCTAGTTACCGAAGACGTTTATATGTACATTTTACTTAATGATTGTAAAAAAATTGTAATTTCGTTTTTTAGTTATTTACAAAAATTTAATGGCTTACTGCCCTATATTTCACAGTTATGTTGTCTTAAAAACGTGTAGACTATAAGAAAAGTTTTAATATAAATTCTACCGTCACTCTAAGTTATAAATGAGTTTTCCAATGTACAGCATAATGAACTTTTACTCTTTGTATAAACAGGACATATTTGCGGCATGGGTGTTGCACTGACGCGACATTTTCTTGTAAATGTCATCAGACAATGTCTTACTTCATGGTTTCCTTATTTAAAACATAATGCGATATGATTTGTAATTCTTGTAGTATAGAGTCATTGGCGAGATTAAAATCGTTTGACAACAAAGGTGTGACATTGTAGATAAACACCCTAGTTGTTTATTATTTATTATGTCTTAACTTGGAACAAATTTTACAACAAAGTCTCGCTTATGACAATTCAAAAAAAAAACATTTTTGTTCACTTGAGTCAAGTTTTGATGTTGGTCGTGTTGTCAAAATCGCACTTTTTTGATTGAGGTTATTTCGAAGACAAACCTTGTCGTAGGTTTTGTTCTGGTTTTAACAAAACATAATTGATTAGTAAGTTATATGTAATGTTATGTTAGAACTATTATTAAAAAGTAACATTGAGCGAAACGTTTACTTATTTTCACTAGCTAATACCTCACATATTTTTCGTGATGTTAAAATTTGCTGGGATTTAACAAAAAATTTTGAATTGTAATGCTTTTTTGTTACTGTGGAAAGGAGTCTCGTAAAGAGAAAAATTTAAGAATTGAAATGTTAACATATGTATTTCAAAAATTTTTATTTAAAAAAAATCCAACCGGCTTTCTCTTCTAAAATTGTTTTGCGATCTGTGAAGATGAATTGCCGATCGATGTTAATTGCCCTAAGTAGTTGCTCCCATAGTTTTCACGACGTAATGAAATGTTTTGCTTCAGCTGTGTAATTTTGATTAAATTTTAAGTCCATTTTTGACCCACTTTAATTTTTTTGAGTGTTAAAATAGAGAGACCTATGATTAAACATGAATTTATAATTTCTTTTAGGAGTATGTCAGAGATCTGTACGAACTCTTCCTTTCAATTTATTATTATTCCCATGTGATTTTTTCCAAGTTTTGAATCCGACTCAGTCGTTAGTTTCGAATAACCCTTCTAATATTGATGGAGTATTATATGCTAAAGCTAGAAGAAAATATTAAAAGTTCGATTTAGAATCTGCGGACTGTTAAAGTACAGGTAAAGAAGTATGGTATGCGTTTGTTTGAAGTGAGTTTTCAGAACAAAATTATATACTCATGTAAACCCATCATGGTTTCTTTTTTTAATAATGTAAGAATTATGGCCTTCACCATGAATTTTTTATTATTTTATTTGTCTGGATCTTTTTGCGAGCATACTCAGAATACAATAGAATTTTATAGAATACTTTCACGATCGTGATAATTGTATCCCAGTCGTAACTTGTGTTAATTTTAAAGTTTGAAGTTTAATTAATTTGCTTATTGTTCGAATAAGGGCGAAATTGTTAGGTTATGGTGTTGAGATTTTGACAAATTTTATAAAATTTTATTGTATTTGAGCATGTCGGAGTAAGGACGAGAGAAATCTAGATGAATAAAAAAATAAAAATTTATGGTGAAGCCGACAATATTTACTTTTTTAACAAAATTTTATTATGACGTGTTCAGTATTTCAGCAACGACAGGTATATTATATTAGTTTCTTTTTAATTGTAATACTAATAATAGCAGTATTGCATTTTCAAATTTTCAGGAAAATAAGATCAACTATTCTTGATTTGATTATGTGCCTATTTTGTGTCTAAAGAGTAAGACGCATTAAACAATAAAAAATATAAATACCTATAATAAACCAATTCAAGGTAGATTCGTAAACCACAAGAACGGGAGTTTATTATTTCATAAAATTTAGGTAATCTTAATTATGCAATATAATGAGCAAACGTCATCAGATTGTTGGTGGGGATGATTAGCCAAGTTTTGGTTAGTATTTTTAGCGTCTACACGATAGTCTTAATGTAGTAATCGACACAGACGACAGACAGACGGGAATGGGAGATCAGTTTTTTCGTACTGTAGGAGTACGAAACGTCGAGAAAACATGAAAGCAGCCAATCACCCGCCGTCAGCACCTTAAGAATTGGAAGTACATGTACAGGGTTTCTATAAATGATTATAGTGTCGAAGTAGCTCCTGAAAAGGTGCCGCCCCTCAGTTTTAAACTTTACTATATGTCGAAGAACGCACGACAAATACCACACGCCTCTGTATAACTGGTTGATATCTTATTGTAAAATAAAACTAATTCGTTACAATAAAAAGAAACAAATTTATTGCTGTTAAACATTAAAATAAAGGTTGAAAATGTTAACCATTTTATTCAAGGCACATGTTTACTCTCTTTTTAACTCCTGAATGTTGACGAAATCTTGTCAAAGATGTTCTTCCAGGAGATTTCTCTTTGTCGACACTGTCAATTTGAACAGATCTGTAGATTACATCTCTAATGTTTCTTGAGTTATTAAATCAGGGTATTCTTCCGATATTCTTGCTTACAAGTGGTTACAGAATATACAACTCTTCGTTTACGAATGTCTCATTGCGATATCAAGACATAACAATGAAAGTGTCAACAGAATAAACTATTTATACGGTCTTTATTTCCTAGCACAAAAACAAAATTTTCGTACACAAGCACCAAGAGTTTTGAAAACGACTGTTTTGCAGTTTTGAGTTTGGATCAACGAAAATTACTGTAATTCACACATGAAAAACGTTAAAACAATAAAAAGGATGACTTGAAATGACAGGTCACAAATGACATTAATGTCATAGTGAGGCATAATTTCAGCGAAGCTGGATTTTTGAAATCCATGGCCAACTACGCCCTTAGAATAATTCTATAAACTGACACCACCGTGGTTTCATTCATTTTTGTTTGTTATGTACAACAGAATAATTTAATCAGTATAAGAGAGACACTGGTATTTACGGGGCTTTCATGAATGATTCTAACATCCAATTACTTGCGGTTCTGGTCCATAAAGCTAGAAAGTTTGACTTATAAGGTTGGTTTGGCTTAAGCCGTTTAAGTCAAAAGTTTTACAAGGTATATGTCAAGTGAGTTTAGTATAGTTGAAACTACACCGCCAAATACCAAGCACAGCTGACTGTTTTGCAGCGTGCCGAGAGTGCTATTTAAAAATTCTTTTAGGATGCATGTTGTCTTGTCATATGAGTATAGATTTTTATGTAAACCCATAACCGTGTGAGCTGTGTTAGTTTTTCCATGGTTTTCCTATTTTTCTACGTGGGTAAACTCAACAATTTATGTCTTAGTAACTCAAATTTACACGACTAATTACACAGCGATTATGTACAAAAGAATTCCGCTGACTGTATAATCCGTTCAAGAAGGTGGCCACTATTTAAACCCATATTTCCTTCTAGATGTTCCGTGATCGAGGTCTTTCTGGAATACCCATCATCGCCACACTTAGTAGAAAACCCATAGGCGTCGTACCGGGGCGGCGTATGGGCTTATTCTAGGAGATATGAGATGTCGAGAAAACATAAAGTTAACCATTCGTCAAATGAACCCTATTCAGCCATCTGCTTACGTTTAGAAAGTCAAAATCCGGAAAAATAAATATTAGATTAAATTTGTTAACTTCTCATGGACGCCATAGCTTTCAAAGCGATACCAAAGTTTTTAAAATATGGCGTGTAGTTGTTTAATTATAGTTTTCCGTACTCGTGATTTTTTGTAGTAATTTTACTTTTTTTCAAAATTTTCGCGACTATGGGTACATATATTCCATTTTTTTATGTTTGTACAAAAAATTATCTTGTCAAAAAAACTCTAAAAACAGTAATTAAATAATTTCTAACTTGCTTCGCCTAAAACAGTTTGCTTGCAGGTATAGTACTAATCTAAATTCGAAGAAATGTTTTATAAAGTTTTGGCTTTACGACGTTACGGGAGGCTGTTTTCAATAAGAACCAGATTAATGAATGAATGAGCGCACATGATGAATGGTCTTTGAATAAACTAATAATAGACAATAGATAATGGAACATATACATACCACATAGATTACGACAATGCTGACGTCACCTTAAAAAAATGGAACATCATATTATTACCACTATTTATACTTTTTAATTAATGTTTCACGCGATTTTGTTAAAATCCTAGAAACGTAGTAATGAACATTCAAAATGCAGTGCGTCCCTTCAAATAAGTTCGAAGCAAATAAATTCGTAAATGGTTTTTGTTCACTTTATTTCTTTTTCCCAATCAACGAAGAGCTCCATCGTAGTTTACATTTCCAGTCACCAAATTCTTCCGGGAGGATTGTTTCGCCGGCGTTGTGGGTTGAGTGGTACCTTAATTATATGCAAGAATCAAGACAGGTACCTATTGTGTAGTGGTACTCGAAAATTCTTTCGTGTATGATTCGGTATTCGCGGTGGTCTCAATCGATTGGGCCAGAGGAGGAGGTACCACGGTTGGGCCCGTTGTAATCGATTGATTCGGCGAATTTTCAATTTAACATGTTGCTAACGCCATTTCTCTCAGTCGCATGTTTGTACCTTACGCATAAATCCGGTCTGTCAGCGCGCGGCTCCGGATTGAGTTGGTATTATTAGTCCGGCGCGCGAAATCGTGTTTAAAAGTCCGGTTTCGGATTGAAAAATGATTATCGAATCGTAAGATGACATGATGAAATTCTGAGGGCATGAAAATTCGAAGTTACAGCGAGGTCATCGCGGGGTCAAGAACGCCACCGCCGACGCTTTCTTGCGGCCTTTGTATCTATCTAATAAATTGTAACAGTTTCTCGCTCAAGAATTAAAAGAACAATGACAGTTGTAACGTGATCTACAGGCGTATTACCTTTCAGAATTAATAGTAATGTTTTTGCTGAAAAATTGGTCGTATCCTTTGATAAGCCGGCAACAATTTATAATTGGAAATTTCAAAGGGAGTGTTATTATTACTGGTTTAATATCGAATACCATCAGAGCATATCTTTCAAAAGCAATTGGCGTATTATGTTACGTATGTAAATGTGATAAGCCGCGACCATAAAATATCGTAAGTCTACACCCTGCCCTCTGCGGTTTCGCTGCTCGTTATTAACTGCAACCAGAAATCTAGTTCTTTTTTTTTCGGTAAACACACCCGAGACACGAAAATAAAACCAGAATGTCGTAAAATATGCATTATACAACTTGTCGAAGTGTTAACATTTCTTTCCTTTAATTTGTTGTTGACTTTTCGTTTCTAAGATAAGCGTCCAAATAGTTTGCAATAAAAACCGAAGTAAAAGAACACCAATATATTACTGCACAACGTGAATAAAATTTGTGTTTGCTGTTTTTGTAAGCGTTACTCGGCATCGTTTACTCTTCCGACGTACCGTTGAAGTTTCCCGCTCCACGCTTAAATGAGGAAATCTGTATGCAAGACCTCTTGGTTTTAAATCACATCGCGCTACAACAATAACATTTAACGCTGTTCTTAGTTAATTACAAAGTTGCATGCCATAAAAAAGTGCAAAACATGAAACAGTTATTTGGAGAAGGAATATTAAGACTGCACGATTATTAATGGAAGCATTAGGAAGGTAAAAGTACTTTGAAGATTCGCTTAAAGCCGACGGTAGTGCTTACAATGGTTTTTGAGCGATGATTAAGCTTAATTGAAGTCCAGATATTGTAATTATATTTGTTTTTATTTGCATGTACTATTTAAATGGAAAATTGCATATTGTGGTTCTCTAAACGACCAAAAGTTGTATATTGTTAGCAGATTCTTTATTACCAAGAATTAAACGGCAAGAAATATGAGCCTTTTTTAATGGTGAAATTTTATCTTTTTATGTTTGTTTCATGATGATGTTAAATTTGATATATACTGTCAACTTACTCAAGTATCTCAAAAACTAATGAGGTTAAAAAATGTGTAAAATATTGCGAAACTTTAATCCCACAGTATGTATACTTTTCATTAGAACCTTTGTTTCCTAAACAGTTCGTGGTGAAGGTAATAAACGACGCAAGTTCACTTCTTATTGAATTCATTTCCGCAGAGTATTTATGGATTCCATTTGTCTTTGTTGAGTGGCATTAATGTTACAACGTCTATTGTATTAAACGATTTTCTTTTATGTATGCAAGCAGAGTAGATCGTAAATAAATCATTTTTCTAGGTGGATACAATTTTTTCTTTTTGTCCCATGGTTTTTCCTTTGAGAAACGCATATGGTATTGGATAGGTCCTTCTTGGTCTTTTTTTCGCCAATTTTTTACGCTCTGTTGTGAAATGGGTGTTGCCGGCATTTCAACATTTTGTTAAACCGAGCTTCAACTTTCATATTTTATCACAATTCTTATTTTTGTTAGAAGAGCTGAAAAGTCCAGTATGGGGTTCAAATAAAAAAAAAACAAAGCTGTCCTAAAATATTAACCATTGCCCCCAAAAATTGTCAAAAATGTATTCTTTTTTCGATCTGTCTATTTCTGGTGGAAGTTTTTAAATAACTTCTGCTTTTATATCTTCTTGTTTTTTAGATTTTTGCTGCTAAAGCTCTTTTCATGTCTTTTACATTTCTCCCGTTTTTCACACTTAGGTAAGTTTTTTCTTTGTTATCTATTTCTTCTATATGTGTATTCTACATGATAATGAAATTTTAGCCAAATTACATTAATCTAAAATAATGTATTTAAATTTGTGTGAGGAGCCACTTAAAATTATTAAAGCACTTAAATATAATTTAAACGGTTTAATGAAGAAAAAAAAATACAGTAGAACTTCTCTATTGCGAACGTCCTTTATTTAATTTGGATTGAGAACATTAGAATAGTTTAACGCCCAGGTGTAACTGTGATAAGTTATTGTGGAGTAAATAACAAAGGTATGGCCATTGTTGTCCGTTTGTCTGACAACACGTCTTATCATATACTATTGTGCGTATATTTACGAGCAATTTCGTGGTTAACCTTCAAAGTTAAGATCAGCGTTACCACTTTATTATTAAATTTAATGGTGCGAAAATTTTTTTATTGGTACTTAAATTCACTGAATGTTTCGACAGATTGTATGTACCCTCATGTAAAGAAGGATTGCGAAAATTTTCGATTTTAAAACCAGGTTGAGATGCATTATGTAACTGAAAATTCCCTATTTAAATAGATATTTTTTATAAATATACCTACTAAATTGTCGCAATTTAACTTAAAATTATAAATCCATTGCAAATTTAGCTCGCTATTCTAAAAATCTTAATTTATGGCTATTGTGGCTAAATTTAATTAGGCTTTCTGTATAGTTGAAATATCTAATTGTGCCGATTTTAAGCTGTGCTGTAAGATTTTAAATTTATTTTTGTTATTGTTAAAATTATTACCAGTTTCTTGTTGTATTTCTAAAACGTTCATAAAAAAGTAAAAAACCGTAGTACTTTTTTGTACTTCAGATAATTTATTTAGGAGTTCCGACATTGACTAGATTTTTTCATCCAAAAAATTTTCTTAAGGCGTTTAGCGATGTCTGATTGGCGTAGAGTCGGTCACGTGGTACTTTAACGCCGTATTAAAATTTAATCGCAATGAAATATTTAACTGAGCTTGTGTAAAGTGTTCTAAAGAATTTATTATGACAGGTAAAAGAAATAAATCTATTTTACGAACATCAAGTGAAATTGATTACAGTATTACGTGGATAATGTTTAGAGTTGTATCTCCGGACACGGGTCAGTTGCACGCTATGGTCAGAAAATTCTGTAGGTGGTCCTAATGTATAATATTTTTATTGCTCTTTAATAAAAAATAAAACAGTTCGTTGAGAAATTATTAATTTTTTAAAAAATCTAGGAGAAACGTTTGTATCACAATCAGATCTGCAGATTTTTTTATCCATGTACTGTCAGACTACGAAACTCATCGAACCATAGTGTAGGAGGCTTATCAGTTAGGTACCTATAGAAAATGGCAACCCTTATAATTCTTTATTTACGCCCAAGTGTCCTGTGACCTTTTTGAAGATTAGAACCTGAGGTAAACTAACCGCGGCGCGCAATCGACCAACATTCCGATCCCCAGTTATGAAATTATTCGTGAAGACGAGCATACTTGTTTTCTTTTCAGGGCCGAATTAGCAAAACAAGACTATAATAAGTCAGATATATTGTTCTTACGTTGCAAATATTTGAAGTATGTAAATATAAAAAAAATAAATTACGTAAGAAATTTTTGTCCGGTCTGATCAGTTCGCAGATGAAGTTAATAAAAAATATTGTAGGTAGTTTCGCTTATTTTGAGCCTTGCTCTAGTTGTAATGACAAAAAAAGTTAGATGCTTTTATTCCAAATACAAAAATTAGTATCTATCAAAAGTGACTTTCCGTTATAGAAGTGAGATATGAAATGCAGAAGAAAAATTGTTAGGACTGTGGGAAAGGAGAATCTTGAGGAGAATTTTTGCAGGAAGGAAGCGAATAGTTGATGATGAAGAAGACTCTTGAAAAGTCCAGATCTAATATCGATAATGAAAGGCTAGAGGTTGAGACTTTGAACACCTAGGCTTTAATCGCCTTCGTACTGTTTTACGGGAGTAGGTATATATTCCCTAATTTTTTTATTGCAGATTTTTTGTGATATTACAGTTTGATCTATGTTGTACAAATTGGACTTATTCCACAAAATGAACTAGACTTACTTTTCTTCTCTAATTGATAATTTACAATTTGTTCATGTAATTTGTAACAGTAGAAGCCCGTAGTGTCTAAATTATCTGCAGTAATGTTCGTTGTTTCCCTGTAATCGTACAAACGTTCCTTTATTGCCGGTTTGGGCACCGATAGCATCGTCTTCATCATCCCACCCCGCGGTACTTTTTTTCTGTTTTGAGGTGTAATGAGTAAAAAAATAAGCAATAATTGTCGAGAAAAGGTTCCTTCTTAATGTTTTTGATTAATGGGATGATAAAAATAACGGTTTTACGTAAATGGGAGGAGTACCTTGCGATATTTTTTGATCTTAAAGTATATTACCAGTTGTGTAACCGCCAAGTTCTCGTTAAAATCGGCGCCTTTTTTATTTTAGTGTCGGCACGGCGTTGCTCAGAGTGAATTTGGGCGTCATCTTCGATGGTTCCGTCCGATTTCGTCATGAAATTCCGACGGGGGTTTTGCCGTTTTCGCCGATTCGTCGCTTTCGTTTTTCCGCCAGAAAGAAGTACCTTGTCGTCGGTCATGCGTAAAGAGTCGACCAGACTCGGTAACGGGACGGGGGCCGAGATAATATATACTTATTTTTAATGAGGTTTTTAACACATGAGTTAAATGGATGTGCGCTCACACATATTTGAAGCTCGTACTGATATCTAATCAATGAATCGATGATGAATCCCAAGCGCGGTCCAGCGCTATCAGCGATCAGCTCACTTCGAGGACCGGTCCGGTCACTTCGCCGCACCTCTTCGTCCGTCTCTGCGCTCCCTCTGCGAGCCCGTCGAACCCGCAACAGGTACAGTCGGCCCTAAATTCCGTGCAACGCTCGTTTATCGCACCGAATATTGCTTTTTATGAAGATTGCTTTTGACGAATATTATGTGCTCGTGGGGTTTCCGACGTCCTCGCTTTCTAGGAATTTGCTCGTTTTATTACTCGCATTCGATTAAGGCGAAAGCCACTAAAGCAGATGCGGACGGTATGCTGTCGCAGAAGAAACTGAAATTGCGAAAATAAAGAATCTATTAAGTTATTTATATGGAACCTCCCTCGTCTTGAACCACGACCAGTTTCTCATATGCTTTGAAATAAGAGGTTCAATGTTTACGTATTTTACTTACTTGTGTAATATACTGTATAAAATAGATATGTGGTAGTCCTATAAATTAGAACACATAGTTGTGGCGACGTTACTTCATTTTTTTTATGTAACTGTTGTGATAATTTCTTTAAAAATAGTGACGAGGTACATTGTAACTAAAAAATTAAGAAACAATAGTTTTTGCGATAGTCCGTAGTAATTTTCGCCATGAATGTTCGTTAAAGCATGAAGATTGAGTCGCAAGTAAAATAATTTAAGAAGATGTATGTGGAATCTGGTTTATTAAATAACTTTTTGAAATCACATTATCACCATCTTTCTTGAGGATAAATCTCTATGTTAACCTTCGTAAGTATAGTGCAGCATTTATAACGGGACATTTTGCTAGCCAATAAAGAGTTCAGCGGTAAATATCATTCTGTGTCTGATACATTGGCCTATGATCTATAACACATTTTGTATTATGACAAGATGTCTCTCTATGTTTCAAAATTTGTGGTTATTGACTCTCAACATGCGTGCGATATTTTACGTCTGTGCATGTTCAGCATCTGGTCTATGTCCCGTCTATATCGGGCCTAGGTTTCATCTGTCGTTAGTCTATGTTTGGTCTATGTTTAGTTTGTATCTAGCGTGTGTCTATTTTATGTTTGGTCTAGGTTTGGTTTATCTTTACACTGCCTCGGGTCAGTGTCGCTCTGGGTCTGATTTATGCTAAGTCCTTATTTAAACATGAACTTAGAATTAGGATTGCACTTCTGCAACGTAAAATTACATAAAATGTTTGTCTAATTATAATCTACTATACCACACACATAGTTGTTTGGTGACTGCTGAAACATGCAAAATCTCGGTTTAATTATAGTTTGGTACAGCATATTCAAAGTTGGTTTGTTCAATTGGAGAAACATCTTATCATGTTCTGGTGGTATATTCTATTCATAGAAGTCAAAACACTTTTTGATTATGGAAAAATAACTACTCTCTCTAGGACTTTATTAAAGTCAAAATAGACAGTTTATTATGATAAAAATATGTACAGGTGAATCACAAAGCCCGCGGTCCTCGATATCTCATTAATTATTATTAGAGATAAAAAAAAGTCAAAATTCAAAGTTGACGGTTTTTTGAGGAATACATATAGTCTAAAATTATTTTTAAGTACACAGTGTTCTGTTTTTAAGGTGCAACACATAACTTGTTTTTTTATGAAACACCCTATATATTTATACATATATTGATTGACCCCTTCTTAGGCTTCACAACTACAGTTTACTTTTGAAATTCCGATGCGACGTTGCCACATTAATCCAATTTTCTTTAAACTTTTTGGCCTTGTATTTTATTACCGTATCTTACTTTGTTTTTGTTCTCAGTCTTTAATATGTCGATGTGTCTTTTATAAATGAAAAAGAACGCAATAACTATAACTGTAAAGATGGAAAATAGTGAATAAAAAAGAAAGAGAACTAAAAATAGAAAAAGATAGTAATACAATACAGGTGAGCCATTTTAAGATTTTTAGATTCTTATAAACACTTTGTACATTATAATTTGATTTAGTTGATGCCACAACAAAGCTTATACTTTTCTTTATCTCTACACAAAATGTTGTGACACAAATTTAAAAAGTAACTCTACTGTGATTTTTTGTGAACCTTTCCATTACAAAAAAATCGAGAAAATTGAATAACGTGGCAACATCGCATCATAAATTCAAAAATAAAGTCTGACTGTAAGAAGAAGTTAACTAAAATATGCATAGATAATACCCATATGTGTTTCCTTTAAAAAAACTAAGTTGTGTGTTGCGCCTTAAAAACAGAACACCCTATATGATTAAAAATAATTTTCAAGTAGTCCACAAAGAACCGTTGATCTTTGGTCCTTGGCTTTTTCTTCTATTTCTAGTAATTAATGAGATGTCGAGGACCGAAGCTTAGTGACTCACTCTGTATATGTCGCCTGTATTTTATTATGATTTACACGGTAGCCAAATAAAACATTTTGGCAAGAAAAAGTGTCTTCAATTTTGTCTAGTTCTGATGTTACCTAAATTATATTTCATGGTTGTCTAGTTATTATATAATTCATCAAATCAAAGTGTAATTTTGTTGGCTATGAAAACGTCACTAGCTCATGTGTAGTGTCATCTAAGAAATCTAATTTAAAGACAACGCTTTTTGAATATCATCAAGCAAATGTTCATTCAGTGTCTATAGTACAGAGTTCGTAGGTATTTTCAAAATAGAAAATCGTCTACTCTTTGCCAATTCGGTTCAAACATATAGTTTTATTTAGTATATATAGTCAAGCCTGACAATTTGCTTCTGAAAGAGTATGTAGCCTCTGGATGTTCGTGATTTATAATATCCTAAAAATATAATTTCGAAAAGATTTCTAGTTACTAGTCTTTATCTAGTGGCAGTTTAATACCTTTTTACTACCAAAGCGTAAGCTAAGTAATAAAGTCAGCCATCGAACAGCTACTTTCATGTTTTTTCGACGTCCCATAACCCTCAGAGAATGAAAAAATAGGTCGCCCGTTTCTGTCTGTCGTTTGTCGTAGTCTGTTGTCTGGCCTGATTGTTGTAAGTTTTATAGATATTTCATAACGTGTAGATGGTAAGCAAAATTTGTTTGATCATCCCTGCCACAATTTGATGACGTCTCCTCAAAATTTTGCGTGCTAAATGCTATTTAACTTTTACAAAATAACATATTCCTGCACTTGTGGTTATGAATCCGCCTTGATTTTTGCAGAAAATAGAAATTAATAACAATATTTTACAATAAATAAATTAATTAGTAATAGATCTTTTTTCTCTAAAAAACTGGATTTGTTTGTTGTGTTTCAGGAACGACGGAAGTTTTCTCTGATAACATAAGACCAATTTTTACAACTGAAGATGGTGGAAAAATATTTTAGTATCTGTTTACCTGTGGTCATTTTTTACTGCGACCACGTATCTATTCTCCATTTGAGAGTGATAGTAGTTAACATCTACACCTACAGTTTTTTTCTCGGAAAAGTATATCTAGTTTTTCTAATTCTTGAGTCTAATTTTTGGAGTTATTTTAGATAAGTGTCATTATACAGGCTGTAATTGGAAGTGTCATACTTGAAAAAATTTGTCGCGTTCGCCAGAAAATAGGAGTCGATAATAAATGTATCTTCTAGAGTCCACATCTTTCCGTATCTTTTTTGATTTAAAGAAATAAACGTTAAAAGTTGATTCAAAGTCTGACAGATTAATTAATTTACCAAATAGTGAAATGAAGTGGCACATTAATAAATGAATTGCGTAGCCCTCTAGATGTAAATCATTTATTAACATCCTGTATTTTTTTATCTAAAATATACGATAAACGCAAGAGATTTAAACGCTTCAGCTATTTATTGTGATATTAATAATATGTAGAGAGAACCAATCCACTCTTGATAAGATATTCAAGTTAATAGTGTAATTGAAACTAAGCATACAACTTTTATTTGTTAGAGACATAATGTAGCATTTGTCAAAATTTATAGGTAACATGTTAGATTTACTCCAGTTTTCAAAAGTGTGAATATCTTCTTGAAGAATTTGACAGTGCGCAACATTAATAATATGATAAGAATAAGAATGAGAACATCGTTGATATAGATATTAAAAAGCTGGGGACCTAGAACAGAGCCCTGTGAGACGCCGGACGGGACCAAAATTTTAAATTTTTTCGGATTGATGTTGAAGGTACTTCACGCATTGATATCTACCAGTTATATTACTATGTTCCCAAAATTTTAAACGAACTAGATGACCGAGAGACTTCTGATATTTTTTGGAACTTTGTGTGTTCTAAAAAATGAAAACTTTTCACCGAAGCATAAACAATACATATCTTGTGGCGCATTTTTTATTACAAATTTATTTCAGAATATTTTGAGATGTTTTCACTAAGCTCGATTTAGGTAGGTATTTCTTTTAAATGATATGGTTTATAATGAATATTTTTGTATAAGAGCACACAGTCAACTTAACCAACGTGCTGTAAAATTGTTATATATAATACGTACGCACCCTAATATATCTGCGAACTCGGACTATTTGGAATGTTCGGGTAAATACTTTTTTTATAAAATGTCGAAGCATGAAGTACCGTTTCCACAGGCAAGCTAACCAAAAAAAAAAATATAAATAGAACCGGTTTACCATATTTTACCTTCGACTGCCGGAAACGAACACGTTTCAGCATGAGAAGTAAACGCAGGAGCATTGCTAGACCATACTTACGTGCTTGGGAAACAGACAGATGTGCAACTGTGCCTTTAAAATATGCTTGCGGAATTTGTTGAGAGTCAAGCCGGAGAGAACCTTTTTTCAGTTTGTATGATTTTTGGAGGTTATTATAAGAAAAAAAAATGTAATAAATGTGACAGAGCAGTTATTAATAAAACTGCCATTTGGAACGCGTTTATTATGTAAGGAAAAATCTGGAAAAATACAAACACAAATTAAATGATCGTACAGACTATCGTTTCCCGACTATAAATGTTACGGTGCGCCGCTGTTGTGTATATTTATATTTTTTATTATATTTTGAATTAAATACAAATATTTCGCTTACTGCCGTTTTCTTTTCTTACAATTATTTATTATTATTATTATGTTCAAAACTGAGATAGTAATTTCTTCCTTCAATTTCAAAAACTCTAACTAATAAGGATTTCAAAAAAAATTCTGGGAAATAACTATTTTTACAGGTGCATGAATATCGTTATTCGTTGTTCAATTGATGCTTTGCAATGTAATTTAATTCTTACGATGTTATCTACCTCATATATGATTTAAGATTTACTTATATTAGACGCATCAGAGCAGAATCCCGCATGTAGTTAATGATTATCATTTAAATTAATTAATTTAAATGATAATGATGTTATGTTCGCAGTGCAGTAGGTAGTCATTAAGCTTATTATTAATCCTCACTAATATTTACCAGTAATTTCCATCGTAGGCAGTTCACATAAGCTTCTTACGTAAATCGGATAGTACCTTTTTTAGTTCGTGTTGTGAAATACTCCCATGCCTTAGGAGTGCGTACTATTTTACTATAAATTTATTCATATCAACGGATATATGTTTGAAAATGTTATAGTAGTTAAAGAGCAATAATGAAAAAACTGTACTGACCTGAGAGGAAATTTATTTTTAAAATAATGATGTTGGTATTGCAGCTATTTGACATTTTATTTGAACGCGTTAGTGTTGCCAACATACATTTCAAGGGTTGCTAGATGTCTTTTTTTTTTTAGTCGATCATATAAAAAAGATAATCTGGTCGACAATGAAAGCGCACAAGTTTATGACTAAAAGAAAATCGGGGAATGCAGTCAAAATTAAAAACGCGCAGCTGCTCAACGTCTTCATTTTCGGGAATGGCATTTTTTCGTCGGCTTAATATCGCGAGATATCCGCCGCTTCTTGAAAGAGTGTTGTCTCTCAATAAAAATTATATTCAACGGTCTCCTATCAGCACTTAAATAAACGAAACACGACTCTTATCTCAAACGTTCGAGCGCCGAGTCGCGTTCACTTAGCAAAGATATAAATTGTGGCTCACGTATGCCGCATCGGTCTCCCAGGATCATCACCGGAATTCGGAACATCACCGCAATCGGTAGCTTGAGATAAGTGGCATCTCGTGTTCCCCCCCTGAACACGTACGTTCATTACTGAGCCGCGACGGACCGTATTGGGGGAAAAATTATAAGGTTGCCGTCTCAAGGCTGGAGGTTGCCATCGTTTTTACGCTGCACTGGAAATGCCAAAGGTGGAGAGTGTCGGGAAATGTTGGTTTCGAGTAGGAGCGCGACAGGGGCAACTTTTTTTTAACACGATCTTTTTTTGCTGATTCCGTTTTGAAATTTACGTACATTTTTGAGGTATATTTTTTCAAGGGGGTCATAAAATGCATTCGTGAGTGTTGTATAGTACGCAATTAGAAAGTGAAATTTTTGCTGGCAAGTTTCGGGCCAAGTTGCAAGAAAGGCCTGGCAGACTACAAGTTCAATGTACAAAATTTTTGATCAGTCATCAATATCTATATCTTTATGAAAGAAGACCCAAAGGAAATTGGGAATTATAGGCACATTTCCATAACGTCTGGTAATAGCAAAGTATTTGACACAAGAAAAATCTGTTCCAAATAAGACCAATTTTTTCTGATATTTATAAATCTTTTGACTGTACATATGATGACCAGTTTTGCAAAAACTTTAATTATTATATACATACTTAAATTTACATATTGTGCTTCAAAATTTCTGTCCTATACCCTTGCATTACGAAGTACCTCAAAGTTTAGTTTTTGGACCTATACTGTTTATTATTTATGTTAATAATATACAGCATGAATATTCTTAATTCCCACGATGCTGTTTGGAGACGATATAACTTTTCTTGTTTGTCATAATGATCCAAAAATGCTAAAATCCATCTTAAATTCCTCTCAATCAGTACTAAAACACCTGTTTTCTCAAGATTTTCTTACATGAAATGATGTCGAACCCTTGCAATTTTTTTTTTTTCAAATTAGAGAGTACTAAATTTTTGTGTGTTTATCTTGATACGTGTCTAATATGGATTGATCACATGAATAAATTTAAACTGGCTTATAGAAAAAAATAACTTATGCGCTTTTGTGCTATTCGTTTTTGTAAACTTCAAAATTCGTACTATATCTAGTGTCTACATTTTTGTTCGGTTAAACTATGGACTAAACAAATTATGATCTACATCAGACTTTTGGTGAATTATATGGAAATATTGCCATTCGCCTAAAAAATAATTTAGACATTGAGTTCCAGCGTGAATTTTTTTTTCAACTATATGGTATATGCAACACGTGATTTGCCTGTTGTTGCCTTCAGAAGGAAATTTAAATTTAGAATTTTATTTCAAAGATAAAACTTCAAAAACGTGATTGATTTGTTAATATTGTTACGAAATAAACCCATACGCCACCCCGGTACTATGTCTATGGGCAGTCGAGAGTTTTCTGGTATGTGCGGCGATGATGGGTGACTTATCATTGGTGACGGCGGCTGGACGGCCTTCGCATAAAGACAAGTCTGGAGCGGGTTACCGGAAATCTCAATTGCGGGGTCTAGAAAAACCTCGAAGTGGCGTTCGCGATCCATCCAGAGGAACGTCTGGGTTTAAATATAGGCCACCGTCGGGAATGAGGATTATTCAGTCAACGAGTGAAAGTCGAGACAATGGGAGAAGTAGATTCTAGTCAAATCCATTCCAGTCGGAATTATCCTGTACATAATCGCTGTGTATTGAATAATGAATTAATTAATATTTGTAGAGTTTTACCCACGCCGATTTTAAACACCGATCATCGTAACAATATCATATTTATTCAGTATTTTTAATTCATCAATGGATTTTCTCGATAGTACTCGCATTCGAAAATTCTCATCGTCCATCTTTAAAATAGTGTTGTCTATGGTATCGTCATCTAACAATGGCCAGTATATTATTTTGGATGTGGTAATTTTAAATCTACTTAATACATAAACATATATAAAAGGCCGATTGACTGACCTATCAACACCCACCCCAAACTGCTAATGACAGAAATTTGAAATTTGGAGAGGATGTTCAATTTATACTGGAGGCATCGTTTAAGAAGGGATTTCTCGAAATTTATACCCCAAAAGGGTGAAAAGGTGTGGTAAAATTTATGGAGGACCAATATTTCTAGTGTAATTTTACATTTTTATGTAAAACTTGGTATTAATGCTCTTCACACAAATAATAAAACACGTATTTCAGCATTTTCCGAGATTCAACCCCTAAGGGAGTGAAAATTGGGGGCTAAGTTTAAGTGGCTAAATTTGTATGGGAACAATATTTCTACTGTAAATTAAAATTTTTAAGGGAAATTTGGTATTAGTGCTGTTCAACACAAATAATGAAATTTAAGCATCTTGCAAAATTCAACCCCCAAGGGGGTGAAATGTGGTGGCTAAGTTTGTATGGGAAAAATATTTATATTGTAAATTTTTGACGTGGAAATGAGTATTAATATATAGTGATACGCGTATTTAAGCATTTTCCGAGATTCACCTCCTAAGGGGGTGAAAAGTAGTGGCGAAGTTTGTATGGGAAAAAGATTTGTATTGTAAATTTACATTTTTACGTGAAACTTGATTTTAATTAAGATATTTCAACAAAATGAATCGTCTACGCGAGCAAAGCTGTGCGCGAAAACCTAGTTATTCAATAAAACCAAAGATTTTCTGTAACAATCAATGCGGATGTGCGTGGGTGAACTCAACAATTTATTTCTTAATAACTCGGATTTTCACGACTGATTTTTTTTGTTCTATATTTAGGCAACTAGAAGAAACTATTACAGAAATCCGTTCTAGGCCAAATGTGATCGTTTGAACTAAAGTTTATTTTGGTTAAATGCCTAAAATGATACAAAAGATCTAAAATGAGTTAATTTGGCCTAAACCTTTAATTTAATCGCCTAAAACAGCAATTTTTTTAATAAATTTTGACAGAATAAAATTTATATGCCGTGCCTTTTTGACCTAGTTAAAAAAAAAATTTAAATCCCTTCCAAGAGTACAGGTTTACAAAGATATGTTGCCGAACAAAGCACTCCCACTAGAGACTATTTTGACACGTTGGGGGACGTGGCTGAAAGCTGCCATTTTTCATGCAGAAAAGTTTACTGAAATAAAAAACGTATGTATAAAAGTGTGGTACACTTTTAACAATAATTTTGTATTGTTTTTTTTTTAATTGTGTTAATGTTTGATGAATTCTAGATTTGAAGAAATTGTATAGTTTATTAATATTAAGGTATTAGTTAAACTTTTGTAATCATGTTTTCAGTAACGATTAAAAAAGAATTTATTTTTCTTTCCTAAAACTGCCTAAAATGAAATTTTGTTGCCTATTTTTATAAAAATGCAGTCCTAAAATGTATTCCTTTTCTGAGGTTTTTTAAGACCTAAAATTCGCCCTTTACTGATTACACAGCGATTATAATTCCGGCGCAACTTTGCTGGGCTTTGTCTTCGCTCAACTGGATTCGTTAACTAAATAATCTCGTTCCCGAAGGTGGCCTCCATTTAAACCCATATTCCCTTCTCGATGTTTTCCAATCGAGGTCTTTCTGGAATCCATCGCGACTTCCGCTTCCAGGCCCTTCTTTAGCGAACGCTGCGTCGCCCGGCCGATGAGTGATACTACATACTAGAAGACCCATAGGCGGCGTATGGGTTTATTTCGTAACAGTATTCTTACAGCTTCAGTTATGTCAAAGGGAACGCTGTCTTTATAGATTTTATCAATACCTCGATGCTTATTTTCTACATTGTTTAGGAAACTAGAGAAAATGCCGGGACGGGAAAAACTTATAGACACAATTTAAGCATTATTTTTGTTATCTACCTTATGTCATGGCGACGAGTTGTACATCTAACTTGACTGTACATTTGCAGAAAATAGTAGAAAAAGCTTAATGATAAATAATAGGAGTAAGTAGTACATTAATAAATTACAAAGAATTAAAAATGTTGGTTTTTCCTTGGAGAATAAAATTTTTTGAGGATACAAAAAACTCTCTAATCCCACGTTATTCACATAATTTTTAGGATTGAGCAATGAAAAATTAATTTAAAAAATCTTTTCACCCAAAAGTAGGAGGCCTTCCAAGTTTAATTTTTGTTTTAGATATTTAACTATATTTCAACTCGCTACTAAGTCTTGGGTAGGTAGGTACATGAAATCGATCGGAATTTCATTTCGTCAAATTTGTTTTTTAAACAATGGATATGGTTATGGAAAACTGGAGGACTGGAGAAGAAGCCTTTATTAATGCATTGAATTAAGCTGTTGCCTGCTCTATGTAGGCTTTCAGTACTGTTAGCTGTTACTGCGAGTAGAATTTGATTTGAATTGCTGGTTTATTTTCATGATTATTATCAGTTTGTGGCTTTCGAAAAAAGTTGTATCTGCGCATTTGTAACTCCAGTTGGCTAAAAACTTGCTGCATGCAGAGAATCCTTCAGTTCAAAGTCTACTCCGATTTTGAACGATTCATTCTTTTTTACAAAGTTGTGCTGCGGGCATTTCTTAAATTTCTTCTTTTTTCTGCCTAGATCACCCAGCTGTTTTCAACGATGCTTTTTTTTTAATTTACTCTTTCTGGGTGAATGTTAATGAGTATGTTTGATCTCTTCTTCCGATTTGCATTAACTCTTATTCCACAGTTTACCTTCAGTGTCGTCTTTCTTTTCGTGTTTCGTATCCTAGCCAACGATTCAGAAAATTCTTCGCGTATTTCATCCATTGAATGTTCCAATTTTTTGTTCTCTCTAGATTTGGGAGTATGAGGTGTTTTCTTGTTCCTTTTCATCAAGAACAGTACCTGCTGTTCTCTCAGGTGTGATACTTCTTTTATTCGTGATGTAACAACAACTTTGTCAATAACATCATGTAGATTGGGGAGATTTAATGTTGACGAGAGACTTGAGGTGTTCGGCTGGGAAACGGATATTCGTCATTGTGGGAACTAAATAATTCAAAATGTATCTTGCCAGCGAATAACAACTATCAATTAACGACGTCATATATGTAAGTTGTACTTTGAAATTATAGAAAAAAAAAATTTCAAATAATTTTGGAACTATCATATCAGTGTCTATAATTTTCTTCATTTGGTAATATTACAAATAATTTACAAATTGCTTACAATGAATGTGACAACAGTGGCCAGTTTTTCACATTTTTTACTCCGGCTATCTACATTGATATTTTGTTTTTGTAAGTGAACGTCAAATTGATATAAAGGATTTTTTTATTATTATTGTTGTCGAACTTAGACTTGTGAACTTAATAATGTATCGTTGAGTTAGTGTACCAGTTTGGATCATTCTGTATTCCCAAGGTAAGATATGTATTCACATAAAGGAAAAAGACTCATTCCTCTTTTAAATTTTAATTCTGTAACCGTTTCATGCTATAAGGCTAGTCACAACCCTAAACATTATTTATTCACATACACATATTGTCACATATCGGGCGTTCAATTGAAAAAGTTATCAAGCTGGCCTTGACTCTTTTCGAGTTTCTCATTTTTTCATGACGTCGTCCACTTTTGACCTATGACGTTACACAATTTTTTTTTTAATGAAATACAATATTTTTTGTTTCAGTTTCGGATAGTAGCCTTAAGGACCTTCTTAACAAATCGTGCATACATCTTCAATAGTTTTTGAAATACACCATTTATCTAACCAAAGAACGTGAACCTCACACAAACGTGTACATTTTTTTTTAATAACAACAAAAGTGATGGTTTCTTTGCATTTTGGTTTTATCAAGCAACAACAATCAGCAGCTTTTGACGTGTTTTTAACTTTTTTGATATTGAGTGAACTATTTGATCGCCACAAAAACTGGCTTTTCAAAAATGTTTTTTATTCCATTGCACCCTTCAGTTATCCGATTTATCACTTGTTTTTCATTTTACAATGGAGTAGTATTTTCAGATGACTCCATAAACAGAAATCCACTTCACTTTTATCACCCCGTATCTTCGAAACAAAGCGTTTTTCTGAAAATCAGAAAAAAGGAATAACCCCCTGAATTTTTGCCGCACATTTAGTAAACACGTTGTATACAGGATATACAGAAAGCGTGTTTTAAATTTCTTTTGATAAAGCACACGTATGTCATTTTTGTTACATAAGCTAATACGAAGACTATTATTTGAGAAATAAAATTGTAATTTCTCTTTTTATTTTAGTTAAATTCAAATGTGACAGTTGCTTTCAGTTACGGTTGTCCCCAGTTTTCCCAGCGAAAAACGTAATCTAATCACCTAGTCTTAAACAATGTACCCTGTTCGACAACGGTCGAATTCCAGACTTGCCAAGTCCCGTTAGTAACTTTTCGCACCGTTCACTACTGGAGTTAAATTTCAAGAAAAAAAACATGTGGATGGCTGCTTCAGTAGCCTGGAAGAATTCATTAACGGTATTATTTCAAAGAATTATAAGTGTTAGTTTGCAGTCAGTCATTTTGGTACACAGGTGTACTGGCCTACCGACCCATTTGGGTAGTCGTGAAGATTAATCATACTTCTTTTGACCGAACTACTTGAACTTAGTGCTCCTTCGACGGGATTCCGTTCATTCTTCAAGCTCAGAGGTTAAATTTTTGCAGAAAGGTTTCCAAAGCTTGCCCGGCTTTTTATGTATTTTTGAATTAGCCGCTGTTTTTGATTTTAAGGAGTTCCTTGATTTTCCTTTGTCAGTCTTTCGTAAGGATTCATTGACCGTAGTCACCGCTGTGTCTATGTCTTCTGTTGATTTATGTATGACATAAACGAGAAAAAACCGCACAGTTTAAGTTTTACTTTTTATTTAACCAAAGCTATGCCAATCATAGTCTTTATAGTCACATAAATTGAAATTATGTTGAGGTAATAAATTTATCGTTTTATCCGGACTGCAAAGATTTGCCACAATGAGTACAATGAGTAGTGTCTGGAAATTCCTATTCTTATATAAACCACGTAAATACAGCACCTGCATCGCTTTAATTTGGACGACGCATACTAAAAAAAAAAATTCGTACCCAACGACCCACAGTTTGAATTTTTAACTTTAATTCAAAATTTTTGGTAACCTTGTCGCACTATTTCGGAAAACTTTTCTTCTGTATTAAAATCGCCAACCAGATGCAATAATGAAGGCGTATAATGAAAGCATGAGCAGCGAATCGTTCTTGTTGGTTAGAAAACACGTGTTGTGAGGCCGGTTTCACAATATGCTCTACAAGTGCAATTCTAGTTCTCGTTGAATGTTATTATAACTCACTCCTCTTGTAGATTTATTGTTGTGATATTGGCGATTTTGAGGTATGTCAATCAGCTTTTTCAAAGGTGTTATTCTTCATTATTTTGAAAATGGAGGCTGTATCTTTTAATTTATAATTATAATATACTGTACTATAACTGTACACATTTTTATTTTAGAAAGCAATAGCACACTAGTTTCCACCATCAGACGTCACTGGGTATATAAATAAGTTCATGTACACTTCCTGTTATAGTTAGTTGATTTTTTTCTTTAGATGGACACCAGAAGAAAAAGTTATTTTCCTCGAACGCGTAGGTCCATTAATACTGAGCCGCGATGGACCGTATTAGGTGAAAAATTATGGTTGCCGTCTCAAGGCTGGGCTGGCTGCCATTGTTTTTACGCGATACTGGAAATGCCAAAGGTAGAAAGTGTCAAAAAGTTTCGGCTTCGAGCAGAAGCACGCCAGAGGCGGAACGGCCACAAATTTTTTATTAATTAGATTTTTGCCGGGGAAAACCTGTAAATTTTGCATTTTAATGGGCCCGGTGTGTTTTCTGACAGACTACTTCTAGCATCTCATTTGCACACAATCCGCGTTCGAGATTTGTGGAACTATTTATATAAATTACAGAAAATGTCCCCGCGTTTTGGAATGCCATCCTTCGATGGCACGGCGGACGACGCACAAGGAAAATTAAATTTTATCGTGCTGCTCCATAATTAATAAAGCGTTTCGCTGTGCAGAAGCAATTAAGACGCTTTTTACGTCCGTGCATTCGCTGTATCTAATGACTCTATAATTTTTATTGAGCAGTAAAATAAAAAGCAGAGGAATGGGCCGTTCGGGCCCGACCTATCGGATTGGATTTAGGCAGTGCTAATAGATCACCCCGTAAGTGAAACCTATAAAGTCCGAGCGGTTGTGACAGAGTATGCATACTTCCGCTGCAAGTTATAAATTCGTTTGACATTTAGATTTATTTAATGTATACTTATTTATCATGTAACCAGGACTTAAGATATGCAGATAGCTACAATTAATAAAATATAATGTTTTATCTAACTTATTGCCTTCGCCGAGTGTAAATTATTCCGCGTTATCGTTAATTACTCATCAGGATTTCAAAACCTTGTAAGGTTCAGCCCGCTTTATACAACGTGTTCTACTTTAGTGCGACTTGTGGCAGTCGAAAATTTATGTGGGTAGCCATTTTACTTCTGGGCTTAGGTATCGTGACTATTTCCCATATTTTGACGGTTCCGTACAATATTTTTAACGACGACGACCACTCCTGTTCATATTTCATGCCGAACTATGTGCTTTTGGTGGCGCGGTAATGCAGCGATATGTCTTGTAGGTAATTAAGTCGACACCTTCTTATATTAAATATAATAGTAATTATTATTTGATTATCGCCGCTGCAACATTTTTAAATTTATATGCCATGCATAAATAGAAATTTATAAATTATATTATAACGAGGATGGAGCTTCGGGCTCGATACAATTGGCGAGCGTAGGCATGATATATTTTTGCAGCGTTGTTAGCAAAACTAATATTTTTGAATTGTCTGTATTAATATTACGGTTTCAAAGAGGTTAATTTATAAATGTAGTTTTTAAAAATAAATTTCAAGTGTTTAAAAAAGGTATCGTGAATAATAAATAAACTGGGATTTTGACTTTTTTATGGAGTGCAATGAAACAACTTCTTGAATTTTTAACAGAATACACTGCTATATTTTTCGTTAGTGAAATGGATATTTTTTTGCACAAGTTTCTATCAGTTCAAAATAATTGTTCATTTAGATGACAATACGACATTGTAATAGTTAATGAGTATTTAGTTAAGAAAAGTTCGCAATATTCTAATGAAACTGTTTTAGTTGTTTTTAAATTTTTGCAATATGTTGACATTTCTCAGTGCTTTTAATCTTCAATTCAAAATTAGACAAAACCACTTAGATTATATACGAGTACATAAAGATTATTGTTTCAATTGTGTGTTTAAGACCAGTCATTCATTGTAGCCTTCGAAAAGTTTATACATACAAGTAAGTCTCTACAACCACAATCTGTTTGCTCGTTCCTCTACTTGCAAAAATGACATCTACTTCGCACTCATCTGGTGATTAATGTAGCTTTAAAAATCTAAATAATAAATTAGTAACCAGAGGCTTTGTCTTTTGAAAACACTTCATCTACAAGCCAAACTTCAGTAATTGGCGGTAAAAAAAGTAGTTAATGACTCTTTCGTTCTTTGATGTATTCTTTTGGAGCATCCCGGTACACAGATGTCATCATTAAATCATCCATGCCAACTCCGATTTCCTTTCGTTCTTGCTTTACATTCATCCATTTTTACAGGAAAAAGAATTAATATAAATAAAAGAAATGAAACGTAGGTAATGCTCAAAATCCTTGGAAATTCATAAGCTTCCCGATATCGATATTAAATTTGAACATTTTTTGATTTTGCGATTTTGATCTTGATAATTTTTACTTTCCAAGCGTATTGCAATAAGGTCTATATGACAAATTTCTAATGTTATGCTCTCCCAACGTTTCGTGATTCTTAGAATATGAAAAAGTAGGTCCCTGTTTTCTTTGGTTCCTCTGTCGTCTACTGACGATTTTATTGGACTGAGCGGTCTGTTCTAAGATTTTAGTGTATTCTTACTGACTTAAATTTGTTTCTTTATTCCCACCAAAAAACATTACGCTTCTGGGTGTGCGGAAAAATATTCTTAGTTGTAAGACAAAATCTTGCAATTTATTTTATAAAGACAAAATAGATCCCTTTGAAATTTTTAAAACAATTTATATTTATCGTGGACATTAAGTCTTACTTGAAATTGAATTTAACAAATCTCGGGACCCCAGTGTTTAAGTTTGAGAGTCTTGAGGAACCCTAGTGGCTTCTTTTGAGAACATGGTAATTTTTTTAAGAATGGGAAAAGGAATTTTAAAACATCTCGGTGTTTCCTGCTGTTTTGTTTTTGAAAGAGTTTGAGAGAACCTTGCGATGTCTTTTTTATAGTAATTGATAGGAGTTGTCAACACAAAAAATTGCAAGTGTTGCCGAGACAGGGGAAGTTCTGCTTAAATTACGTCATTTTTTTTTAAACCATTGAAAGTCGAGTGGACGAGGGTTTTTTTCTTCTGTACTGAATACAATAGGTATACGTATACTCAATCCTGCAATCTATGTCAGTAGCATGTGGGTAGTTATTACACAAATAATGATGACTTATTCATTAAATAACGTATTGACTCATGGTAAGCCCAACAGTACATAACCGGAATAACCGCCTAGGTCCCCTGATCTTGCTCATCTACTTGCTTGGTCCATCCGACGGCTATTTTGATATTTTCTGGACGTTCCATGGTCTCTACAATTCGAAACAATAGGTTCCCCGTTTCTGTTTGTCTGCCGCCTGATGTCTGTCTGTATCGATTTTTATTAGAATATAATCTCAGAAACTACCGAACCGACTGTGATCAAATTTTATATGTACCTACTTTAGGAAATCGTATTTAACATTAGTCGCAAAGGAATTTTAACTTTAAACGATAAGTCATTAAACAAAATATATTTCCTTAAAAAATAATAACCTGTTAGAGGCATGACACCAAATTAACTAAAATGAAGTTGGTAGTTTTCCTTTGAAAATTGTTTTGTGTCTTTTTTCATGCCCTGTAGATATGATATACAGTTTTATAAAGTTAATTCATGACATTGCATAATTTATATGCATAGATTTGTAAACTAAGATAATTTGAAAAAAAAAATCATCTCAAATTGAATTTCCTTTGCATAAATTAATACACACGTCTTTCCCTTGTGTTTTAGTTCTTGTGAATTATAATTTTAATTTTGTTTTAGAGCACAAATAGTACACCTCTCTTCTCATATAGTTTTTTCACTCTACTAAATGGCCGGCTAATTCAGGGTTCTAAAATATAATATACTTCTGCTTATATTAATTATCTCTGGTTATGTTTTAGGTTTGTTATTTATAGAAATATTTTACAACTACGGCTAATTCCATGTTTTCTACCTAGAATATGCAAAAAGGGGTTTCCATTTCGGTCTGTCTGTCGTCTGTGTCCTGTGTGGATATTTATTAAACACACAATCTCTGAAGTTACTGGATTGATTTTTGTCAAATTTTACTTGTGTTTTAGGAATATTGTCTACATGGTAAAACGCTAACCAAAATTTGTCTAATCATCACCACTACGAATGGAATGATGTCACTTCAAAATTTTGTTTAGTAAATGATACTTAAATTTCATAAAATACCATACTTTTATGCTCGGGGGTTTATGAATCCGCCTTTATTTTTTACCCTACATATTTTCTTGGAATACCATTTTAATCTACGTTCCCAGTAAAATTGGAATGTTTAACAGATGTTTAAATCGGAGAACCTAAACTCCGGTCCAGGTCGGGCGTTCACTAAGCCGTCACTTTAACTCCGTTCCCCAGTCATCTTCGCTCCTTAGGAATGGCATTTTAAATCCGGTCGGTCGGGCAAATATATACTTGATTCTGATTACGCTTATTTAATGCGGGAACACATTCAATTTATTTTGGAATAGGAAGCGAAGAACGTTAACAATTATTTTAATTATAGTTTATTTAAACAATATTAGCATTCATGAAGTTACAAGATTTGTCATAAATTATCTTGTAATACTGTTATATTGTAAGTATATATTATATGAGACACATTTTACAAAATCGTATCTAGAAATGCGGTTTTCATAATATTGGAAAATTTTTGCGATATAAAATGCTACCGTTGTCTAACTTCTTTACTACACGTCTGCTGTCTGAATAAGTCTTCTTACTAGTTTGGGCCGGAGTTAAGGCGAGGCATTATGGCACTCCAGATACCAATGTAACGAAATATAACCTTGGACCGGAGTTTATGATCGCCTCTTAAAATGGTCTAATTTTTCTTAAAAACAGGTATAATACTTAATATTATTAAAAATTATATATTTTTTTATTATTATAAAATAATGAGTGGATGGACTATTGTCATCTATAAATGCAGTAATTCTCTAAAATTGTCACTAGATACTTTCAAATAAAATTATTGCTAGAAATGCGAAACAATTAAAATTGTGAGAAAACCTTTTTTTTTTCTAATTTGTATTTGAAATAGTAACAAATACATTAAAAAATTAAGACCCGATTTACAGAAGCACTGGATCACGCCATTACTTGAATCATGTAATTAATTGATCACGTGATCAAATTCAATCAGTCAAAATTTCAGTTTCACACATTAATGTTTAATTCATTCAAATTAAATGTTTCATTTGCCTACTATATACAAGCCCTTGGAAGTGTAATGTTACTACTGTTATCTTCGCAAATTTTTTTGTCAGAGATTAAGATATTAGTTGTTTAATAGTGCGAAAGGGTAAAAATTTAGGGAACTACTAAAAGTAAGATTATGAGTTAACCGGAAAATGATTCCAAAGTACATTTAAGTAAATGTTAATGTTAAGTTAATGACACCACAAGCAACGAAATTAACTCTTCGCCTGTTCATGTTTAAAATGTTCTATAAAGAATTCTTGAACTTACTTTTTGCTGCAAATACAGTTTTCCTAAGGAGCAAGGAACGCTTGATGTGTAAATATATTGCCATAACGATTATATATGAAGGCCATGTGTGAAGTAATAGTACAAAAGTGCAAAAAATGCTATGTTAATTTCTTACGGTTAGTCGCTATTAAGCAACGTTTTGACAGCGGAAGGAAGAGCTAAACAAACATTATGGTAAATTACTTCAAAATAAAAGTGCTCGTAATGTTCGCTCGATGATGTAACATTGTTGGATCCTCCACGAATTTCGTGTTCTTCGACGACTATTGAGCCTTCAATAATGGTAACTCATCAATCTCTCGAGTCAATACGTCCGTTTAGACACTCCTATAATTCGTGTTTATCAACATCGACTCAGTCATTTTTGTCAGTAATTTCGTAGCATTGTCGTTAGAGTGCCAAAATTCTATTAACCGCCTTTTACCTGTCCGTTGATGAATGAGTGACCACAGGATAAGGAAACTACTATTATTTAGCATGTTTATGTTTGTTTATTTGCCTGTTAGTCCGAATATCTGTCACTTTGTGGTTTACCAGTTCAGGAGTTAATAAATCGCGCTTTTTATCATGCCCATTTATTGGGCGGAATGTTGAAGCCGAAGAGCCCGAGACAGACGCTGTTATTGGTAATTTTGTAAACTAGTTTGTAATTTAGATAAAAATGACAGATCACCTGAGACTCGATAGAACGTTGGCGATTATAGTTCAAGTAACAGATAGAACTCTGGCGCGCTGTAACTGTACATCATATCTGCATCTTGTTCTATCATATTAGCACATTAAAATTCTCCGGAGTAGTCATGAAAAATTACACAGCATTAACACGTAGCAGGAATAGACGTATTATATTATATCATCTTAATTGCTCACTCTGAGACGACAAGAAAATTGTCAGCACACGTTTGATAAATGCACTTTTGACTGTAACTTCTAACGGGCTGATGCACTTTCAGTTATTCGGTGGACGCTCACCTTTGTTAGCAGTACCTAAATGAAGCGCGACCTTTGTTTGTTTAAACATTAGCCGTACGTAGGCTCTTGAAGAGAAACGTTCGAATGAGAGGATGTGCAGATGCAGGAATCGAGACTCGTCATGTGTATCTCGCATCGGCCAAGACAACTAGTTTACTGCGTTTGTTTCCATCCAGTTGTTTACTCTGTGTGTGGGAGACTTAAAAGTACACGAACATACTTTGCAAGAATGTGCAGACGTGGAAAACAATTATAGGTAGTAACGTTCTTTTTACATCAACGATTTTTTGCATAGGAGGGCATGGGTCGATGTGCTTCGAGTTTAATGCAAATAGAAGATGTAGATTACAGAAACACGTAAAAGAAAAGAAAAGTGCAAAAAACGAAGAAGATATAGCGGAAGTTTGATCTAAATTAAAACAGAAAAAGTAGCTTTACGTTTCATTTAGTTCGGTAACAAGTCGCAGATGGTTCGAGATTTTTTGTATTTTTATAATTGGCGTCATAACTCGCGGTTCTCATAATGCTGTAAGTTTTTTAGGGTTACCCTCAGATTTAGGGTTACGCTCAGATTTAGGGTTACCCTCAGAAATAAGTTAAGAATCGCTGCTTTTATGTACGATTATGATGATAATATGGTCTCAAATTGCTGATAAATTATCAGTTTTAGTTAAAAAATGTTTTCAAATGTATATTGGCCACCAAAAAAAAACAGCCACCCTGAAATATTTCCAAAATCGCTTTAAAAATTATTAATTTAACTACTGATTGTTTTTTTATTTAAAAGATTATCCACTGTAGACACAGGATGTACAAATTAGCTACTAAAAGCAATAAATTAATACAGTCACTAGTTACAATATAATTTGTAAAGTGGTTTTGCAAAATATTTGTGGGTGACCAGTTTTTTTGCCCAATGTATTATTAGTAACTGCATCTTTCTCTCTTCTTCTTTCAGCTACAATTTTTGTTTTTGTAACTATGACGCATTTAAAGCTATTTTTTGTGACTGAAAAGATCAAATATTTTTTTAATGGCTCAATTAAATTGTTGTTATTTTGTGTTTTATTATCATTCTTCTCTGTTGTCTGAATTTTAGTTTAATCAGTTAATTAATCAGCAGTTAATTTTCTTCAACTGTGAATTTGATGATTCCATTTAGTCAGGTCCAAAGATTCCCATTTCGTCGTTCTTGGTTCCTTTTTAACAAAACTTCGTTTAAAAAAAATGTGTTTACATTCTCAATTTGTGTTAAGCAGATTATTATTAAAAGAGGAAAGAAGTTACATGTGCAAGAATGGTAACACCAGATTTCATCTCACTGAAAATGGGAGAACAAATAGTAAGAAAAGATGCAACAATTAATTTATTTGTATTGTGGAAGACGAAGCAATAAATCCAGAACAAAGTTATTATCAAAAAAACATTCGGCAGGTTCTCTGATTTTTATACACTTAAGTACAGCAAAAAAAAACTTGTTTTTAATCTAATAGCTTTAATCATATGACAAGATACCGAAATTTTATGATCTAGTTTTATGCCTGACATCCTACATGTACAGTATATAAATTAAGTCGACAAAAATCGTATTTAGAAATTGATACTAAAAGTAAATATGTGACGCAGGATGAGATAATTTTCATGTCAATGATGTCTCTGAGATGAATTAAAAAATTCTCCACTTTCCCTTCTTCTTGATTCGAGACGCAGTGTCACAGATTCTTGCTGTTTGTTTGTTATTCCTTCCAACTTTCAATTTTGTCTTTGTTTGATTTTTCTTCCTTGGTCTGACGGTATGTTGCTGAAAAAAAATTGATTGTTACCAAAAAACTTTTGGTTTCCAAAGTCATACATTGGATCACTAGTTTATAGAAACAGTATTTGAACTGTGCAAATAAATCGTATTTTGCTGCAGAAATGCATCAATCTCTTGACCAGATCGAAAATGATTTAACGAAACAATCGTTAGAATTTGAAATTGACAGCTAATTGACAGATTAATTAATTAGCAAAGATTCGAATAAAGCGGCACATTAATTAATCAATTTCATAGCTTACTACAAATCATTATTAACAGTTAACACCCTGTAAATTATTGTACATTTAAGTGCAAAACTTTGACGAAAATAAGTATCTACCATGTTTTTGGCTTTAAATTTGATGGCATTTTTTTCAACCTTCGAATCTTGGAATTTGCTTTGATCTCACTCAATCTTATTTTGGGTTCATCGAAATATTGGTGTGGGCTATATGTTTTTTTTTCAGTTCTTGTTTTTACTTGTTCACGTTTTCATTTAAATGGTATTCTTTCAGTTTCTCATCTTTTATAAATGATAATTGTGTCTCTATCGACTGTCGTCTGTCTGTCGTCCTGTGTCGATATTAGAAAAAAAAGCCAGAAAATATAGTTTTGGCCTTTAGTCATCATCAGATGGATAGAAAAAGCTCGTCATGATGTTTTCCACTTCGGGACCAAGTTTTCGAAGTTTTTCTACCAACCCGAAACATATAACGGACAAAGGAAGGGATCAGTGATCATTTAATTCAAAGACTACATGATTTGGTGGAAATTTAATAGTGGAGTGTTTCTTATTCTGCGTCAGCCCTTTTGCACAATCGTTTGGAATCTTTCTGGTCAGAAGGAGAAAGATGGTGGAGGAAGCCGCAGGTAGTACATAGATTAGTTAGGAATTAGTAAGCAGGTTTGTGTAGCCCGAAAGGATGTTTGATGATTGTCTAACGGTTTGTTTCTTTTCTACTTAAAGTATTTAATCCTCACATTTAACTAAATTAATTCCTGGCGTCGACTGACAGAAAGCTCATAAGTATATTCTCACACACAAAACTACTGTGTTAAACAAACAACACCCGTTTCTAGTAATTTCAAAATCAGGGCCACCATATGCGTTCTACTCATGTTTGTGAATTATCGAGGTCTACAGTTGTCCACAACAAAAGACATCACCATTTTCAATCGCTTATCTAAAATTGATTCTTTCAAAGTCAAAATAATTTAGCGTGACAACTTGAAAAAACCCGACCTCGACCTTTTCGAAACCGTCTTATTTGCTTTTGACAGTATTGGCAGGCCTGATTTGCGATTAAACTGATTCCGATCTTGATCAGCAATGAAATATAAATGGCGTCCTGTAAGTTTCGCAGTCGCTACGCTGGTATAGACGCATCACAACTGAGTCGACCTCCGACCCGAGGAAAACACTCAAACACAGTCCAAGTCCAATCCAATCTCCAACAACAAACAAGAACAATGTGCGCCAACACGCTTTAACAACTTACTATATGCATATGAGGCAGCGCGAGGATAGACAAGACAAGAAAAAATAGCGGCATGCTTGACGATTTATCACGGCACGATCAGTTATAAACTATGTGCACGATTGCGCAAAGGTCTCGACTGCGGATTTAAAAAAAAAATCAGATGTGTTGCGCAACAATGTGGCTTAAATTTTAAGACATTATCGCCCAAATTTCTAGAGGACGCCAGGTTTCGGGATGGGCAACGAATTTTGCAAAGTAACCATCATGCTTAACGGTTATCTGCCACATACTAGAAGCAAATAAGCAGATACTAGTCGAATTTAGTAAGCAAGTTTCGTTTGTGTAGAACAGGTGCCAATATGTTGTTACCCATACACCGTTTCCTTACCTGTACCATTGCGAATCTACATATTCAATTACATTAAAAACTGAATTATGTTGAATTGTATACTGAGTCTTAAACATACTTAAGTTAATTAGGTGTCTCAGCCAATGCGAAATTAACCTTATTACACAGGTTTCCACTAACAGCAATGTCAGGTTTATGGTATCTAAGTTTTAAAATTTAGGACTAGCTGTTTATAAAGAACGAAAGAATATCACATTATTACAAGAGATTATTAATACCTGGTTAAAGAGACAGACTGCTGATCCTCAGTGCTACCCTGCTGAGACAAGTAGCATGATAGAGTTATCAGTTATATTATAATGAAAAGCAGTTCATAAACTGAAGACTAACTAACACTTACTTCTGGATTATTTTCGTACGTTCTGCTTAGGGATCTTAATTTGTTGTGACATTTCTAATACTTGCTTATTACTTAGTCAGTTTAAATGAATAAGATTTATTGTGGCCATTAATTTCTGACGACCTTTATAATGTAACCTAATAAAACAGCAGCTTCCTTCAATTAAAATTAATAAAACGGTTTGGTACATGAAAGATTCGTGATTTGTCTGTTATTTTGTTTTCGTTGTTTTTGTTTAAATTTTACCATGAAATGCACAATAATTATTATATACGTTATTATTAAACGTAGCATTGGATGTGTCTTAGGCACTAACTTAAATGAATGCCAGTAAAGGTGAGTGTCATAATATTTTGCTGAAAATTACTTTTACGAGTCACCGTTTTATTGCCACGTGATTCATGTAACTGAACCTGTGGAGCTCTGGAGCAACCGGTCAAATTTAGATTTGTACATTGTTGGACTCTTTCAAGTCATACATTGTTAATAGTAATTTATTATTTTGAGAAGTTAAACTTCAAATGTTACAACCTGACAAAACCACAACAAAAATCTAAAAAATTTTAAACATTCGAGTTTTTATTTTAAAATAGAAAAAAACGTGTGAAGTAGAAAAAATAGTAATAAAATAAACGTTTCATACGACATTTTAGAGCACTCTGACCACTCGTTTTCTAATTTTGGGAGTCGTACTCGAAAATAACGTCTTATGAAACTTTTTGAATTATTTATTTAACCATAGCAAGCGACTATTGACAACTAGAAACTTCTAGTATAACATAATCGATAGAGTTTTGGTTTATTTTTGTATATGGTTATTTAAAAAATAGATAAAAATTAACACTCAAGATGTCCACAGCATACTTCAAATAGTCAAAAAAAGTTGCTAGCTGATAAGACTCTGTTATTTTATCTTTTTATTGCATTCAGCGTCGTGACTATATCTTGTTTATTTGAAATTTTATTATTTTCTCAATAGTATAGCATTTGAAAAAAATACAGTTTTTTGTGTCAAGAGTTGTATTAGTGATCCACCTCAGCCTTTATGATTGCGTGAACAATACGCTACTTTTAAACGTACTCAAGAGTTTGCATTATCTAAAATTTAATTATTGTTTTTGACAAACTAAAATTTAGCATTATTGTAGTATACAATGAATGGTGGGAAATACAGAAAAGTGCTTTATGGACGTATTCAGTATCGTGTAAACCTTTTTTGTAACGTTTATATATACAAGGTGTTTCTTTCATTTAATACAACCACTGTAACTTTTTCATTCTTAAAGATAACATTTTAAAAGATCTATATGATGTCAACCTCACATTTTGATTATCACTTCCGTTAGAACCGGAAATGACCTCAACTTTTTTTATGCAACACTAGGTATATTTTTTCATAAATGGAAAGATTGATTTTTCTAAAAAAAAGCAACCAATATTCTAAAATCAGTACTTAAAAAGTTATTCAATAAAATAGACGAAAAATTCATATTCATTGATGACAATCTAGTAGCTTGAAAAATTGACACTCATGTCATTTATTCACATAAGTGATCTTTTAAAATGATACAAATTTGCTCAAAGAACTATGTTTATCTTTAAAAATAAAAAAGTTACAGGGGTTTTTTGACAGTATTTTTGCTGAATATTGTATAGCAGGATATAGAAAATTAAATATCATGTCAAGTTAGATCAAGTCATGTCAGGTCCAGTCGTGTCAGCTTATGTATTGTTGCATATTCTATTAAACGTTTGGTTCTTGTTCCACAATCCAGTGTCAGCAGTTACGTATGCTATGTTTGCGGAAAAATGAAACCCATCGGTCACTACCGACCCCTATCGGTCATTATCCATAACTTCTATATCTCACTAATGTTTGCTTGCCTTGAGCTTATAAGGATAAATACTATCCAATTATAGGCAACTACGGAAATATGCTGTACTGATTAGACCTAAGGAGATCGAAACTGCAATCCACAGATGTTCAATGTGTAGTTGTCTATAATTTTTAGGGTTATCTATAATGTTTAATTGTGAAACAACTAGATTTTTTGAGCTTTAAACACTGCAGCCTGGAAATTGTCCAAACACCAATACCAAAGGTGATTTCTAGTTAGCGACCGTATAGACTGAACCAATTTTGACTAAATTTAGTGCAACTCTAGCCCATGATACAAGTAAATATGGTATGGACATACGCAGGTTTGCTGACGTCACCTGGCTGTATTCAGGCGGGAAATTGAAATATTTACCGAGCCCAACTAAAGTCACTAGATCTACTATTACTTTTAGAAAGTACGGCAAACTGCCTGTGGTCGGAATTCGACAGAGAGGAACCTAACCTATGTGTTAAACAAAGATAGCGCGAGGCTAGTAATTTTCGCTATCTGTCAACGAAAGGTTGATGTGTTTACGATTTGAGGTTACGACAGACTGTACTAGAATTATTGAGTTAACGGACCGGAAAGAACACTATTCCAGTCCCAAAGTAACTCCAGCCCTATTCAACGAGAAAGTGTCACCGGTAACCAGCAAACAGTCGTGGAAGACGTGTTACCACCAAGGCAATTGACGGCCAAATGACAGTAACAGGATCGCCATACTGGTTAATAGTTGTGTATTAAATTATTGGTTTGTACTTACCAAATGTACGAGATTCTTTGTACAATTATTATTACTATTCACAATCAGTGTAAAAACAATTTGCAATGTTTCACAATTTTTATTCTGCAGAGTATCTTCGGCTGAAATATACATATTTTCTTATTATTTGCTATCATCCCCGCTATTTTTTTAACAACGCTAGGTCGCTAGCAAACCACCAATTTGTTTTTACGCATCAGTTTGGTAACAATAAACAATAACCCTCATAACCACAAAAACTCATAACTGCCTCATAACCCTTAAAATTGATATTTGACATCAGATGTCAACACAGAAGTGGAAGGTCATTCATTCCACATGACGTCAGATAACGTTGCGAAGAAGAAGACGAGTTTTGGTTCATGGGATGTCCATACCATATTTACTTGTATCATGCTCTAGCCTAAAGAAATGCGTATTTTAATTTAAATGAATTTAATTACCAATAACTTTTGTGGTATCTAAAATTTGAATCAAAAATACTATTTTTGTTATATCTTGTATCACACGTATGGTTTTCATGTTTTTTTATACTGATGCAGTTCTTTTTTGGTCTGACAAACAATTTGTAAGGTAAAACAAGTGTGCATACATTGATAAAATCTTGAAAAATTGGTTTACAATAAGGTATATATTAACAAACAGCTTTTTTCTGCAATATAAATACTCGTTTTAAATGACAATTACTGTGGCATAACTCAAAATAGAATAAGTTCGTCGTAATTGACCCTGATGTCAAATATTTTTTAATTACGGAAATACCTGTCGATTATCTTCTACACACATTTAACTGATTAGTATGTTCCGCTTAAGCGAATTTTCAAAGTGAATATCTAAAAATTTTGGGGTTTTCGAAAAATTATTTAGCTGAGAACTATTGTAGGTGTTAAACTGATATTTTTTTGTTTATTTATGAACAATTTATTGACCATTGACTAACTTTCTGAACTACCTTTTGCATATTGGACTGTGTAAAAATCTTTGTGTGTAAAAAATGAAGCTCATGTCATATTACTTGAGAAGTCATTAATATATGCTTGAAACAAAAGGGGTTCTAATACTGAGCCTTGAGGCACATCTCTAGTACTAGTTTTTTTCACTAGTGAGAAGCACTTGCTGGGTTCGAATACTTAAGTAGGATTTAAACAGATCCAAACAGATATCACGCATTCCATAATAAGTATTCAAATTTTTCAAGCAAATGAGAATGAGAGACAGTCAAAAGCTGCTTGATATACTTTTGATATCACAGAAGTGACAGATATTGGTCTATGATTATTATCAGACAAAATATGTTTACCCTTTTTCTTATGAAATTAGAGTTATTTTTGCACACTTGAGGTATTTTCGAAAATACCTTGTAAAATACACGCACCGACTGTAAGGACAATTTGTTCCTTCGATTTATAAAATGTGTACTTTGTACTTATTCCCGGGTAATTTTGCATTTTTCTGCTTTTTTTTAATTCGTTAATAATTCTTATTATATCAGATTTATGTGGTTGTACGTACAGAGAGCAAAAATCGACGTTAATACCACTATCATTTTTTTTTGAGTTGAGGATTATAATATTTTAGGTTCCGTAATTTTGCGATGATTTCGGGAGACTTTGAAAGTCGTTTAAGCGCTTACTGAAAATTTCCTGATAAATGCTTTTTTTCTAGAAATGTTTAGCCATTATTCATTGTTGACATTCCAGATTTTATGAAAATGTCGACCACGTAGATCATGGCCTTTTACTCGAGCATTTTTGATGATACAGTTATTTTGCTTTTCATTGTCTGTGAAATTATGCATCCCACACAGATGTAGGTATCACATGCCTTTTTAGCTAAGAACTAATCTGTTTACAGACTGTATCATGTAGATAGATTTAGTATTAGTACCTACAGGAAAAGGTCGCGACTACAAAACCAAACCGAAAACAGGAAAAGTGAGAGAATTTCGAAGCTTTAATCCCTGATTTTGTAACAGATTCGATTAAACTTGTTCGTTAGTGATTACCTGTCTGACTTTTTAAAAGTTGAAATTTTCACACCATGGAATATTTGACAAAAAAAACCATCGATTTATTTTGAAAAATGTATCACCAGTTGAAGTCATGATACAATAAATCTCAAGATATGATACTCGTGCGGCTCAAAATGACACCAGTTCGCGCATGACGTCACTCAGAGAGTAGAACTATTGGAATTTCAACATAAAAGCACGAAGGATCGCTAATATTTTTAATTTTTACTGTTATAATTCTTTATGTATTTAAAAAAGTGTGTTGTATGTACAACCTCTATATTATAATATAATAATTATATTTATAACGCTGCATAAAATGACCGGAAAAATAAATTTACGTACCTATCTGTCTGAATTAAATTGTAAAAACGAATTTAAGGGAGTTTGATACGCATTTTTATCGTGTGCGACGAATTAAAATTTCGCGTTTAATATTATTTTTCGTGTACTCAATAGAAAAATGCGCCTTTAATTTGGAGATAATTATAAAAAGTGCTAGTTTTCTCGTTAGTAACATTTTTCCAACCATTCAACATAACTGGTGTCTCGTCCGCTTTATTTGAATTTTTTGTTATTCTCAATCATTCAGCAAAGTATTTGTAACACCTTTCATACTTTTCCTACTATTTTACGGGCACTACATTCGCAATGGTTTCTGCAGATTATCTGAAAATGCCAAGATCTTCAGAATTATCCATTTTTTGCTTTTTTACGTTTTTATTTGATTATCATGAACATGCTTGTTGTTATGGTAATTGTTTACATTTAACGCAAACATAATTATCGTAAATTGAAATCTACTTTAGAAATTCTGTTTTAAACTTTGAAAAACTGAGTACACGAAAAAATAACATGTTCAACACATAAGAAAAATGTGTTTTTTGCTTTTTCGTTCCCTTCGATAATTAAACCTTCCATTAAAACGACCACTTTTTACTACTTGTAAAACAATCTATTATTAATAGAACAAAAAATGGTTTCGACACAACTGACAAAAACAACATTTTACCACATAATCTGAACTTAAAAATAAGAATTTTTAATAACTACTAAAAATAAATACAATGTACCTACTATTGAACCGTGTGTGTGCATCATTTTTAAAAGTGGCCATAGGGATCCCCATGTTAAATTTTATACCCCATATTGTTATTAAGTTTGATTGTTTTGCTTTTAGGAAGACATAACGAAGGCACAGTTCCAGACTTTAGTTTTTTTTAACCTTTTTTAAGGAGATAATTCAAAAGTTCGTGTTGCAAATTCCGTTCAAAATCGTTTTCATTAAAATGCTGCGAACACACTCTTGCATTTTTTACTGTAAAAGAGTCCGAACGACAACAAGAAATAACCCATAATAATTGTCTTGTAACATTGTCCCTTGGAAACGAATAAAATTTTATGTCGTTCCGAAAATGTTTTGATTGATTATCGCTATTACACCCAAAAACGGCACAAGGCATCGTTGTAACTTTATAAAACCATTATAAAATAACGTGCACCCCCTAACTTTCTAAAAGGCACGTGGAATACAGAAAAACGTCCCAAAATACGCGCGAAATGCCTGTGTTTACTCTCTGAGTGACGTCACTCTCCCACTCCGTACCTGCGCAATATCATACCTGGTATTTATTGTATCATGAGTTGAAGTTATATTTCTTTTTTATGATGCACCATGTACATTTTATAGCAGGTATTTTGTGAAACTCAAAAATTTTGGTTCTAGTATTCAGTTTGTAAATAATATTTTTAGTTACAATATTTCTTAATGGTTTAGGCTTTTTATAATCGGGAACCCTTAATAGCCGATTGTAATTTTTAATTTTTTAATTTTAAAGCTTTTTAAATCTTATACACGGTTACACTATAATACTTAATTAAATTCCAATTAAAATGACAATGGCCTAATTAACAAAACATTTATTGAAAATATATCTCAAAACGTCAGGAACTTATTTCTTTGGACAAATGTGAAAAGGAAATTATTTGAGAAACAAAAAATGTTTTTTTTATCTCAATAAAAATGATCATATATTTATTATTTTCATATAAATAATCTTAACTCCAAATTTTTCAACTGGAACACTGTGTTGATACCTATCTATAATCTTATAACATGCACAGTGAAAAATTTTTAAAGACCATGAAGCTTAGGCACAACATAGGTTCATATTTTTCTTAGTTGTTGAGAGGATGAGTCCATACAAATATACAAATCATTGTAATTGGATTTTTTTTTAATACAGTTTACGCGGTATTAAAAGTAACTAAGTATTTTAATATTAGTAATATGCTTGTCACAAAAAATGGTTCATGTGTTAAAATGCAAATGTGATATTTTTTCGTCTTTAGTTGTACGTTCATTCTGGGAACGAAAAATATAATTTAAAAAAAAAATGGCATTTGGTGTGGCTATAAAATGCGCATCCAAATTTAACCCATTTAGTAAAAAGCAAACCGAAACATGATAACTTTCGATCTGCGTTAAAGTCGACACACTTAGACTTAATAAGCGCCAACGCATTCTTAATTCGTCACTTTTTATCTCTTAAAAACAACTTTTTCAGTAGTTCATAGACGTTTCAATCAAATGCATCGGAATCCGTAAGAGAGAGATGTCCCGTCCACCTGGCGCCATCTTCAGTTTTTTGGTTGAAATATCCGAATAATGCCGACGGAATACGAGCCTATCATGGTCACAATCGGCGATTCCAGCTGTATAGTGTTTGACTCGGCGCGAGGGCGTGCGGTGACTTCAACACCGCATGGTCTCACCTGACCCCCACCTTGTTCCCTCTCCTCCCCCTCGTTTGTCTATCGTCAGCGGCTGCATAACAAGGCGCGGATGTATGGGCGGAAGATACTGGACCATTCATTTCAGCTGAGTGCTATTATTAAAATTGTTGGTTTACCATGCTCTGTTCTTGGTATAGCCATCAATAACAAACCCATAGTAATCCGACCTTGTCAATTTTTTCTCGATGGTGCATTTAGATTTGAAATTATTTTGTGGAGTACAGTTATCAACCTCCAGATGTGTGTATTTCAAAACGAGGAAAGTTGAAATGGCCATAATAAATAATTGGCGGTGTGATTAGGTGTCTTTATATCCACTGCACACAAGATTAATTGCCGGAATCGTCATGTTTCAGTATTTTAGTTTTTTCTTTTCTTTGACGTTACTAAATGTGAAACAGAAGGGAAGCGCCAGAGAAAAGGATGTTAAAATATGATAAGATCCTTTACATTTCCTGTCATCTCCATTTATTTGCAGCTTTTAAAACGATTTTCTCTCACTGTACGTGCAAAAAAGCTGAACTTTGATCAAAACGCTCAAATGTTTTAAACATTTTTATATTTTCCTGAAAAGCCAGTCACCTAAAAATGTTTGAGTGGTTGTACCACTTTTGTCAAATGTAAATTGTTGTGTCAAATAAGCCCATTTTCTATGAAAGTTCTAATAATCTATGAACATCATGGATTCTATAGAGGACGATCAATGGGATCAAATTTGTCTGTAATTACGGAATATAATCATACACACATGTCGAAATCGCTATTAAACTTTTGCACAAATCTTCTGATTTCTAAACTGAAATCTTGTGCTAAAATTCCTATTTTATGTATCGCTCACAATATGTTATTATGAATAATACGACGTTACACAATACATCTAACCTCTGGTGTACCATAAGGTTTCAACCTGGGACCGGTTCTTTTTTCATTATATATTAATGACATAAAATGGTTAATTTTTGTTTCTAACTTTTTGTGATACGCTGCCGTTTCTAAGATATTTAAAGCCGTATGTGGCGATGATGATCAAGAGGATCTTTTCTTTAAAAATAGGCTTATTCTATCCAAGACGTGAGTTCTTTGATGCAATTTTTCTAATTGGGTATTAACACGTAATGTTAATTCAAAAATTCAAATGTCTAGAATGCCAGAGGACACTTGGAACTAAATTTTTTATGATTAACCAAGATTAAAACAAATCAAAATTTGTGTCATAAATTTGTATTGAATACCTAATAAATATACAAACTTGAATTTTTAAAGTCTGGCGCCTGTGTTGTTTTTATTGTAAAAATTTTGTTGTAAAATTCTGTTTATATACATATTAGGAATATCATGTACCTAGATGGTGCAACACCAACCAAAATTTGGTTAATCATCCCCACCAACAATTTGATGACGTCATTTAAAAGAATCCTATTTTAAAATGCTTTGATTGTTATACAATAATATATTCCTATACTTGTGGTGTACGAATTCGTTTTGAGTTTTTTCCCTAAACGGTCAAATATTCACAAAAAAATTAACACAACTCTAACTACTAACACTAACTCACGATATAACCCTCCGTAGCCATGAAGTTCAGGCGTCAGCATGTGGACCGGCGGTCGCACGTTCGTTGCCAAACTTGGCCGTTCGTTTTTTTTCTCTGTTTCTCTCGCGCTGTGTATTGTCTATGTTTATGATATAACAATTTTTTATGGAAAAAATCACCCTATTTTTTCAAAAAGCAAACTTATAATAATTACATTCGGAACATTCTGCTGGGTTGTGGTTTAATTAAAAATTTTAGTCCTCTGTTTTGAGGTGACAAACTCATTCATATCAAACAAATTTCTACGTGACATTCTTCCGGTGTATAAACAACACTTGAAGTTAAACCTTGTTATTATTATTGTTGAGAGGTAATTTTTCCCTTTGGTTATCTGCGCCCCACAACGAAGGGGCTGCAGGGGTGTTAATTATGCCGCTAGTTTTTACTTTATCGAGATTGTTGCAAGACAAACATCACAAAATTTAATTTTAGAAGCGGGATTTGTTGGACATCAAGAACGAGGGAAGTTCTGTTTTCTAAGTAAACTTCGATTTGTTGATATCATGCATGTGGTGTTTTTTGCGTTATCTGGTCGCAGTATGTAACTACAACTTGGTTGTATGTTTATCTATCTATCTATTATTCCATTAGTTCTACCTTCGAAACTTGAAAGTGACCAGATCATTCGCCTTGGAAATCTAATTGGAACTAATTAAATAAAGGAACACACCTTTATAACTGTTACAAAATTTAATCAATGAAATTCTATTTTACTGTCTTAGATAGGTACGCTTATCAGATCTTTTACTTTGAATTGAAAACTTGTCGAAGGCGTGAGCTGCAAGAAATTGTTATTTGGTTCATTGGAGTTACGCGAATTCTCTATTTCAATTTAGTTTTGTTCTACCCACAACGTTAAAAAAATCTGTAGATTTATCAGACAGTAGGTAACGGTTGAATGTTAATAAAATTACAAGTAACCTCTCTTCTAGAAATATGCAGTTGAAATAAGGTTTGCTACATCCACATTTCATATTCTCATTAATAATACAAAAAGAACATCCAGAATAACCGAAAATGATTAGCGAGACGTGGTGCTAAGAAACACCGCGAGACGTCAGTCGAGTTGTAGATCCCGGAAACCAAATTGTACTATGGTAGATCTGGCGTCTGTACTAATATGAGACATTTTTCTTAATTTTTTTTTCTGATGTAGTAAACTAATTTTACGTAAGAATCGGTATTTTTCAACTCGTTCTGAAGGAAACCACGTTTTCCAGCCGCCGCAATGGTTAAATGAGATAAAAGGATTCAAGATGAAAAATTTTTTAGAAACCCGACCGAGACTTTTGAAATTTAGAATATCTATTATTATTTAACGAAAAAAATATTATGGCAAGACCGTTTTTTTGTCAGAATTTTAAACTGAATTGCTGTATATTATTTGGTAGCATCACAGAATCTTGAATGCAAAGTGTCGTCTGTTTACAGTTTTTGGAAAAAATTTAAAAAATTTTGGGAAACTTCGCTAAAATTGCTGACTCTGAGAAATAATCGTGTTTTATGCATCTCTAACAACACATACCGTGTAAGTGACAACTTTGAATTCAACTCCACAAAAAAATAAACAAAAGTCCCTTCAAAAGCCTGACATGCTTTATTATGCGAATAAAAGCAGTTTTGAGTCGTTTTGTTGTGGTTTTCTGTTGAAACGCTTCGGCAGAGGGTACATGTTTTTGCGGCTCGTCGGCCAGTCCAAGACCACTTTTGGCCCAGATGGCGCATCGTTTTATATAGATAACAGCCTTAAAAGTTTTTTTAAAACAACAATAATCAGCGAAATGCAATTTTGAATTTAAGATTTTTAAACTTTTTTTAAATACATTTTTATACTTGTTCCGAATTTTAGAAGCTTCTCATTGTTTTTGTCTTCATTTGTAGAGTTCTATCAGCTCAAAGCCAATAATGTGTATCGGAAATATGTAATGTTAGGTCCTTGGACACTACTTATACTAGTTCCTATTCACATTAGAACTGTGAATAGTCGTCGAAAACTTTTTAAAACTCAACAACAGGGGAAAAGTGATATTAAAAATTATCATATCGTACGCCACTTGATCTAAAAAGAACTTCGTATAATACTGTCTCGTACAAATGTACACATATAAAAGTGCCGAATATATTAGCAGATGCTAAGTTTGATTAAACATATAAAAGGAATAAATATCCGAATACAGGTCCCAGAAATGATTGCATGTCCAACCTGAAATTGTTGTCACAACAAGTTTACGATCATTTTGGCAAGGTTTTTTGGCTCTGTTATGGCTTTAGTTTCTGTTTTAAGAGAGCACATGTAGCGCGGATCAGATCGGCTACATTTTGAAATTTCTATCGTCTGGAATTTGCTTGTCGGCGGTTCGCAGAGGGCTGAGGGGTTGCAAAAACGTTCCCAACAGGCTTTGCACGTTTATAAATCGGCGCGTCAATTCGGAATTCTAGAGCGCTAACTCACGCGGTGAGAAAGAGAGAAGGCGGCTCGCGGGTTTTTAGCGGTTCGACATTTTTTCGAGGCCCAATTATTTTTCGACACAAACTTCGTCTGGAAGCCGTTTGTTTTTGATCACCAAAAAACTGGCCTTCGCACTTGTTTTTGGACGAGCAATGGCCGCTCGGGATTTATGTAAGTGTTGGCCGATATGAGATCGCCGCCAGATTGGGGACTTGTATACACGACCGTCGAATTCATTAAATATTGTGTATGTTTTATCAGCCCACGGTTATTTATAGACTGCTAGGCCGTCGAATCATCGCCTCGCTATCGAATTCCGGTGATTAAGGACCAGGGGAACATTTCTTTGACAAGCATTGTTCTTTCCGGGAAAACGAATTCCTCTGCCTAATTTGATAAAGGTCTGGCGTTATTTAATAAACGCATACATTCATATTTCCTCGTTTCAGTTTTAGTTAGTTTAGTTAGACAATATTGTGCTTACGGCTGGAGATGTTGGGTAACGATAAAAGCCAGGTTTAGGAACATGTTGGGCAACTCGTGACACATATTTACTACAAACAAAAAATTATCATATTCGAAGCGTATTGCATTGTCAGATTAGGTCAAGTTAGATTAGACAGATTGGGTCAGGTCATGTAAAGTCATATCAGGTCATTACCAGGTCATGTCAGGTTTCGTTAGCCTATAATTTTATAACTCTAAATTAATTGCTACTGTATTCTGTAAAATTAATAATCCTTAAATCCTCCAAGAAAAGTATGCTGTGTATCCTAATGCCAGAAAATTAGAAGATATTAAGGAATTTAAGCATGCATGGTTGTCAAGGTTCTAATGTAGTGTAATTTCCGGGCTTTTGTCTCCTAAACAACTAGACAACTCATTACCAAAGAAGAGGAACAATAATTGAAAGTATTCACGAGAAACCTAAGAATAAGAACCATAATAGCACCAAAAGTTACATACGGAGCGTGGAAACTAGTGATTAATCATGAAATAGTCCAAATACTGAAGGAGGAAAAAATCGCAAGATTTTATAAGGTACACAGATTTTATAAGGTGGTCGGATATATTTTTACAAAAAAGGAAAATGAACCTATAAGATTCAAAACCTATTAACAAAGCAAATTTATAATTCGCTAATTACATAATACATATACAGGGTGACTGCGAAATAAGTGCAAATATTTTAACCACGGCATCCCCCACCCCAGTAGAGCCGAAATATAGAAAAAACAAATTAAAAATCGAATAGGGCAAAACCCCCATGAACCACCCTCGATACGAAGGCACTGAGCCACCTTCTAAACAGAGTTGGAAAAACGTTCGAATAAAAACGACCTAAACACTTTCAGTTTCAATTAAAAGTAAAACCGACTTTTTGCTGCTTATCATTCGTTCATTCATTTACTCATTCATCGTTAAAGGTCAGTGTGAAAGTTTTTTGGTAATTTTGATTCTGATGGATGTTTGGTCCTTGTCACAACGATTTTAGATTGTTTATTGGAACAGAAATAAGAGCAACTTAGAATGCTACTACCTTTTTATAAGAAATGTTGAAAATGTTGTCCTTGACTAGCAATACAGGCGTCAGAGCGTCGCAAGAGGTTTGTTGATAGGTAAAAACCACTTTCACTCGTTGAAGCTCTTCGATAATTTCTGGACACTGTTGATTTCCACAAACGAACTGTTTCATCCAACCGATACACATTTATCGAAAACCGTCTCTTGCAATCGTATTTGTGGACGAGCATGTGGAGTTTGATCGGACAAAAAGTGAGTTACACAACGTGGACAATCAGCGGGCTCCAAACCCTTTACTTTGTCAACATGGTATGGATGTGGCCGTATTCTTTTAATGTAGGATGCACTACAAGCTGTGAAAATCCAACTTCTTCTTTCTGTCCTATCACGGCCACGATCGTGAGTTTGAAGTTGAAGGTACCATGATCTCGGAGTTTTTCTATCACTCATGCAAATGTTCGCCCACACCAATTACCATATCGACACAATCTGCATGGGAAAACTCCACCATAAACCGATTTCACCGACCGCTCGATGCTAACTGGCCCTTCTCGTGTTTTTCACGTTGGGATTAAAAAAGTGCCTGATAAAGTCACTTTTTTTGTTTTTAATCCGACTCGCTCTATTCCATTCATTGTAGTAATTATGTAGGTCACAAAACAGTCCAGCGGCGCGTACAACAATTTACATTTAATTTCAAATAATTTTTTCTAGACACTGCTACTACTTAGGACCGTGAATTTTACCCAGTGACATAATCATATTGTGAGCTATTCCCCATTTTTTTTTTGCATGTATTTCGCAGTCACCTTGTATACAGGGTTATGATAAAGTAATACACAAAATTCATAAAAAGCGCAGCATTTGTTTTTGAAAAATGCGAAAACATGCAAAATTTGTAAAAGTTATCACGTCATCAATGCTTTTTTTAAATGAAACTATAATTTTGATCGGGTTGTATAACAAAAAAAAAATGTAGAGAATTAATAACAAACGAAATGGACATGATATGAGTATGAAACAAAATGAAATCCAAATAACTAAAAATTAAAACCAAAATCTGTTAAAGAGAATTGTTTTTGTCAGTTTCTTAAATTGGTTTAATAACAAATAACAACAATAATAAAGAATACTTTTTGGCGGTATGTAATCCGCTAGTTTGTGACTTGTAAACAAATTTTTGTTTTTTATACTTCTATCAAAGTCGCATAATAATGGCTCCTTTAACTGAAATAGAACGTATAGAACTCCTTATGATGGTAGGTTATGGCGATAGGCTTCGAAGACACGAAGAACTGTGTGCTTTGTTCAACGAAGTACATTTTGAACGACGTCCAATTGCTAGAAGCACAGCTGGTAGAATTGTTGCAAAATTTAATCAAACAGGAAATTTGAGAAATGGCTTTACAAGAAAATGTTAGCCAGTCGTTTGTGGTAAAGTTTTTAAAGAAGAAAAACTGCATCCAGATAAAGTTCAACTCATCCATGAACTATTAGAAGATGATCCTGACAGTCGATTGGAATTTTGTGAAAGCTTCATGAGACATTGTGACGATAATCCCAGTTTTTTAAAGTGTCGTATTTTTGGAAGAAGCAACATTTTACTTAAATGGTACCGTAAATCGACACAGTTGTCGCTACTGGGCTCGACTTCATTGGGTTCAATCGGCAGACACCCAACGTCCCCAAAAAATTAATGTTTGGGTGGGACTAATAAACAGAAGATTCATTGGCTCCTACTTTTTTCACGGAAATTTAACAGCAGGTCGATATTTAGATCATCTTGACCGCAGTGCTGCCGGATCTAATTGCTACGTTTCCTGATTAAAATAATCCACAAAATTTAGATGACAGGATTTGGTCTCAACAGGATGGGGCAAATTATGACGTAAATGTAAAATTTTTTTTTGAATAATCAGTTTCATAGGAGGTGGATTGGATAGCGTGGACCAATAGAATGGCCACCTAGGTCTCCGGATTTGACACCCCTTGATTTTTTTTTATAGGAATATTTTAAAAATCGTCTTTACATGAACAGACCCGACAATTTAGACGACTTGAAAGCACGAATTCGTCGTAGAATGACTCGTATTAGGCTCCAGAGCATTGAAAATTACATCATTAGCATAAATTTTACTCCAACGTACTGTTCTGTTTATTGAATTATTTATTATTAAAATCAAGTTTATTTTGTTTATTATTAATTTTCTTAATTTTTTTGTTATCCAACCCCTACATCAAACTACCTTTTCATTTTCATTTGCAGAAAAATAAGCTTTATCAAATAATCCGATCAAAATTATAGCGTCTGATTTAAAAAAAACCATTGATGATGTCATAACTTCTACAAATTTAACGCAAAATTCTTTTGACATTATGTCAAAAGATGGAGAGTAAAATGAAAGGCTCGACATGTTTTTGTGTTTTTTTCAAAAACAAATGCTGCGCGTTTTATGAATTTTGTACATTACTTTATCATAACCCTAGTTTAGATACATATTTGGGTAGTCCATGAAATTAAAGGTCACCCCGTTTCCGTCTATTGTAATGAGCATGTTGTTTATAGATTTTCCAACAATTTGATTACCAAATGATAGACCACAGACTTTATTTTCAGCCTCCATATTTGCATTTGTGACTGACAAGTTCTCTGGTATTGAGATGAATGGAATGTTTGCGACCCGAACTTTTTTTGTTAGATTTTCTTCCAAATAATATTTTGCAACGTTGGTGGTCCCCCTTCCACCGAGTTATTGTAAAGTAATATTTTTCCACGTTGCCACAGATCTTCTAATGTAATGCCCAGCATACTTCGCCGGATTTTCAAACCTGAGGAAAATGGCAATTTTTTCAGGAATGTCTGAAAAGAAAAAATAAATGCCACAGGGTTGATTAGTACATTTTCTATTTCTGTAAAATAAGAACAGTCTGCAATGTATTGTGACTTGGTCGGAGTGCTACATATTTTTGACTAAAATCACAGGATTACCGTTATCTTTCAATTTTTTTTTTTCTTTCGACATCCTCAAATCTTATTTTGCCGGTTTATTGACACTGTTATCGTCAGAAAGACTTGGTTCGGAGCTGTGCGAACGAATTCGTCAACCTCCTCTCTCGTAAATATTTTGGATTTTTTTGCCCTATATCCTACTATATCGTCGGCTAACGCCTCATCATCTGACAACATCCTTATTAATAGCTATTATGAGGATGATACGTGCTTCCGAGGTTTACGATGCGTAAGCATAGCAAGTATGATATAATTAAAAGTGACATTGCAAGTCAAAGCAAATATGCATAAAAAAAATAATAGCTATTATGATAACCGTCATAAGTTAAAATAAAATCTTTTGTAGTAAACTAAAGGCCCTGTTATTTCCGTGTTTCAAGCGAATTTTTCCACTACAAAATTTTGTGATAACGCCGTCAAAATTCTAGCAAGAACAACTATATATGAATTTGGATAGGTGAAGTGTAAGACTAACAATAACAGTACATTTCCAACTTTTCTGGAAAATTGTCTGAAGGATTCTTGATTCAATTAATACATATATAATCAATTGTCTTATTTTTTTTGAATCATTTTGTATAAGCAATTCCAACCGTAAACGACTTCTCTGCTACCGAGGATTTGATTTTGCATTGTTACCAGAGCGTTATTTTAACAAACCAAATCAGAGCAGGAAGCTTAGCGGCCGTCGGTCATAATTTACAATTTTTTCTGCTTGCTTGATAACTTGTCTAATTTTTTTTTTTTGCAAAAAATATTTCTAATCGTTTTGTAATTAAAAAAAAACTGTATTTTCTTGATCCAAAAAAAAAAATTGTCCAAGGTTATTTACACCCCTTAACAAATTCAGTTTCTTCGAAAAATTATAAAATTAAAATAGCCCTTATTTAAAGTAGAGATACGACTACTAGAGTACGGGTAAACCAGTCACAGTGTAAAAAAAAATGGATATTTCGGAGATCTAAACCCCGGCCCTTTAGATGCAAAGGTAATGCGATTGCCTCTGAGTCATGGCCATGTTTTAATGGTTTGTTTTTGTATTTATTTTCCAATATTTCTACTACAACAAATATTGGAAAATAAAATTTTTAATAATAACGAACAAATCTAAGCAAATTCATAAGCCATAAATACATGCGTAGGTATGTTATTTTTCCGGGGACGTCACCAAATTGTTGGTAGAGATGATTAGACAATTTTTTTTCCGTTCTAGCGTCTACACGATACTCCTAACATGTATATAAAATTTGAGGACAATCGGTCTAGTAGTTTTGGAGGTTATCTGTCTAATAAAAATCGACACAGGCGACAGACAGACAGATGACATACAGAGAGACGGATAGATAGGCGGAAGACATCTTTCGTACTTCATAGAGGCCGTGAAACGTCGAGAAAACATGAAAGTAACCAGTCGCCCGATGGTCTCTATTACAATACTTCCTTCGCTTACGCTTGGGAAGTAAAACACACCCGATTTTATAAAGAGAAGTGACGAAAGAAAATAGCTAATCCGCCATGTATGGATTATGAGAGTTCTGAATACGCAGCTACTATTTCCAAAGAAGTGTCCAGCTTGTACATATATAAACGACAACTATACGAGATCTAGGTTCACAATATTTTGTAATTCCACATAATCTTTTGATTACAGTAGGACTTTAAGTCTAAATTTTGACCTATTGTGGATCGTCACCCCGCTCTTTACATTTATCATAGACCATAATCAAAGCCGGACTTCATTGTTAACTAACGATGGTAGAATTTTATCAAGATATTAAAGTACCTATTTCTTTACATCACATTAAATTTACTGGTTCTTTGTCTTTGGAGATGGAGATTCCTTGCGACCAATGGCTGTTAACCATTGTTTGTAGTTGTTATCTAGAAAATTTGGAAGTATGTACCTACTTTACAATTGTCTCTTCCTCGTAATTTTTTCTCTTCTTTAAAAGGAAACAGTTTCTTCGTCAGAATCAAGTACTCATGTTGGAACATTTTTTTGTATTTGTTTTTACTTTGAAGGAAATTAAGTATGATATCATTGTCTATTTCTACTCTCACATATGCATCCATCACTTGACGATCTCGTTTTAATTTTTTAATATTTTTTTGTTGTAGCCTTTTATTTCTTATTTTAGTACATACTTTGTCAAAAACGAACTTTTTTTTCTGTAAAGTCACTTTGGAACTTGTATGTAACGTGACCTTTGTTCGTGTTTTCTAACAATGACGGACAATAAAAAATATTGTTTTTCAGTTTTAATGCTTTTGCCAAAGAGTCAAGTGTGTAAGTGTAGGCCATCCACAGATTTAGTGGTTTTACGACTTTGACTTTTTGGAAAACCCCTCGTTACCGAACAATGAGCATTCGAGCTACCGAAATTTGGGATAGTGTCATAAATTTACATCCAAAAAACCTGCATTATTTATTGATAGAGGTGGCGGAGGAGTCAAAGTCGTAAAGCCACTAAATTTGTGGAGGGTCTATACTCCTTTTCTTCTTCTTATTATTATTAACACTTTCATTTAAAATTAGTAGTACCTAAGTACCCAAAATAACACCAATTAAAGTTTCTCTCAACATATAATCAAACTTAGCTGGATGGATTATTATTATTAATACTTTATACTTAGTTATAATAAACGAGATATTACCTTTCCTCGTGAATCTGCGATCAATTATATTGATTTGCTTGCTTTGGCTGTGTAAAAGATGTTTCATTCAAGATTTATATACCTTCCTTGTATTTTCCTGTATTTATAATGATACATTAACATCCTCTAACATTTAACCAATATTTTTATGCTGTTATTAAAACTACCATGTAAAAAAGTCAACGCTTTGTTTGCAAAAATCGGTTTTGTGTACAAACTACTGGGTGCAAAAAATACAACCAAAACAGTTAGCATTTTTGAAAAATTAGTGACCTTTTGACAATTTTTGTGTGATTTTATATTTGAACATTTCAGCAAAAATTCTCCTTGTTTTCGTTGTCTAAGGCTAACACAGTGGTAATTAATTTTAGTTTAGTTTAGTTTATTGACGGAGACCGCCGTTACAATGAATAACTAAATAAAGTAATATTTGACAGAAATTTGAATTAAATTAAATTATGTATAAGCTGAAATTTAATAATTTTACACGTAAGTAATAGTAATGAACTTACCTGTAAATCTTCGTAGTAAGCTCAACATGAAAAGACATTTTGGTACGACATTATTTAATATTTAAAATTGAACACCCAAATGAAATTGCTTGCACTGTTAATTAATTCTGAAATATTTACAGAGTATATTTCTGTAAGTAACAAAATTTCCTGGCTTCTAAAATCCTTCTGACAGGAATTTACCGGAATGGCAAAAAATTGTATTTCTTTCATAACACATTTTTAGTATTTATTTTTTTTAATAATTCAAAAAGTTTGTTAAGTCGTAATGTATACATGTTTCAGATTTCAGGAGTTTATCGCAGAAGTAGAAAAGTTAGAGAGAGTATACCTTAGGTGAAACATCCTGTATAATATCCAAAATAAGTAGCATACGAATTCAGTTGATGGCAAATGTTTAATGAATCATCTGAAGGATGTTTTCACTGAAGAAAGTTACTGCAATCCTATTTAAATACTTTTGACTGGTTAAATTATTTATCGTCACATATTAATTAGAACAAGCGTCTTTCGAATAATTAAAAATAAATGCTTTTTTTGTTGAGCAAAATTTGAAAAAATAGGGCTTCCTATAGACAAATAGAGAAAATTTACTGAACTCATATAAATTCTAAGATGTAGGTATTTGCAAAAATTTAAAATGTACTTGTAAAATCAAATAAAAATTAGTTTAACATTAACTAGATTCTGTTGCGTATTAAAATGTATGTCTATTAAACTAAGTTGTGATGGTCGGGAAGATCGTGATGGTGGCGACTATAGGAGAGAAAATGGAGAGAGTGTTAGGAGAATCTAATCATGAACATGCCATTCAATCGAAGAGCTTCATAGGTACGACATAAATTTATGTTAATCTCAGAAACTCGAAACGGAGCATCACTTCACTTGTGACTGACATTTAAATTTATAAATTACAAAACCAAATTACTTACAAGACTTTGTTTACTTGTCAGACGAGTACTGAGTCTTGGGGCAAGAATTACGACCGGCTATTTGAATCGTATTTTCATCCGAAACGCTTTCCGTGCATTCTTCGAGTTTTTAAAGGGGTTCTGATAATGAAGAAGAGAAAAAAACATGGAATAAATTGAACGTATGGTTTGTTCGAAAAACTGTTTATCGGCGCTTAACGTATTCTGACATAATCTTCCAGCAGAAGACGGTCTGACGTCCTTAACTGTCTGGCGTACAATTAAAACATCAAATCTCCTTAATTTAACGTCATCCGACAGTCAGACAGCTATTTCTAAATTAACATATTCATATTTATATGTGTTCCAAGTTTTGAATACCAAAGCAGTCTTCAAATTATTATTTAAGCCTGTTTATGTGTAAAACTGGCCCGGTGTCGTTGACCACACGATTCATTTTATTTATTTCGTTTTTCCATCGGACAAAAATATTCATTTACCGGATCAATTAACCAAGTGTCAATTTATTAGCGAAAAGAATTTTTATTAATTACATAAAAGTTAACTAATTAAGAGAACGACGAGGTGAATGGGATAGAAGGCAACCATAAAAATAATAAGGTTATTTATTACAGCTTGGAGTGTTTGGGTGGTTTTCGTTTGCTGTTTTTCTTAATTAAGTAATAATATCTGGCTTCGAGGATATCAGACCACTTCAGCATTATTTTATTATCCTGTGGTATTTTTTTAACCACAGTAGTAATTTTAACCCAATTTACATAATTTTGATATAATTTTGTGTCTATTGCCAATTTTATTACCAAATTCATGTCACGATACGTTGACATTCTAAAAAGAGCCTATTTACATCTTATTATCATGGTAAATGAGCGACTTTAGAAATATAGACCCTGACATCCCATATTATAGCACTGTTTATTCGGTAATTATTTTTTAAATCCATCATTACCGACCGAAACTAATATAAATTGCCATTGTGGTGGTGCCGTTACCGGTCAGACTCCTAATTTACACATCAAAGAATGTTAAAAATCGACTTTTTCTAATTTGCTAATTCTTGCTACCTTTTAAGTAGACGCGTCTAGCACTTATCATTAACAAGCGAAAAACAAACACTCACATGCTCGTATATGAACACCAACTTCGTCATTAGCGTCCGACAGTAACGAGAACATACGATTAGTTACCCACTGGACGGCCACAAGAACTTCAAGAAAGGTCCATAATTAGCGAGCGACTAATTTGAGAACATGAAATAAATTATTCCGTGATTATGATATCGTAAACGCGGATCTGTGATGGCATTCCAAGCTGTGACCAAATGTGGGTTAGACTGGTTTAAAATAGTATGGAGATGTATAAAATGTACCACGCGTGGTACATGACGTGTAGACGAGGTGGAGCGACAGCGGACAGCAAATGATAGCATCGCTCGTCATTACAATAACAAATAAGAACACAGAGTACTGTGTTCGCCAGAATGCAAGGGCATAAATAGTCGGTGTGTTCCATTGCTGGGATGGCTCTTTTTGGCAGGAACTAACTTCTCACAAGTCAAAATTCGGCGCAGCTTCGAAGAAACTAGCGAAATTTATTATAACCGGAAACATTTCAGATGATGGATAGTTTGTTTAAATAATTAACCTCTAACCTGCTATCAAATTATGGTAATAACACTTCATTCAACAACAATAGCTAATAGTATTATGATTTGCGAAGTAATTTGCCGGCGTTATTACCTCCTCTATATCGGTGCATTCGAGGTTTTATACATTGGTTGAGCACTAAATTATTAGAACTTATAGGAGCATGTGGGCTGTATGAAGACACTTAATATACACTGTTAGATACAAAGGATTTTATGGTCGGAATAAGATACGTAATTATTAACCGTGATGTATGAGATAATCCACACTGATTTTGTCGGTAATTTCAAGATACTTTTGTATACATATATGGGTTTTGTGTTTAAAAATTAAAGAATACAATTTTAGTGTGATCTATTGGGTGTAGTAGAGTTCAAAAGGGTCAAATTTTACATTTTATATTCGTCAGCCAATGTAGGTACTGTTGAAGAAAAGATAAATTCGATTACTGTTTAATACGTTTATTGTGTCTCTTGTCACCGTCTTCATTACCATAATGATATTACCATAATAATAGCGCACAGAGAAAACAGCATTAACGTGCATGTATTTAGGTGGCTCTTCCGTCCCTGTGTAGCTAAATACACGCCTTCGATAACTTAATATATGAGCAGTGTTCGTTATTTTTTTAGCTGCACCCGAGAAACAAGATTCACAATATTTTTCCGAAGACAGCACCTAAAGCTGACGCTTTATTAACGTTATAGCGGTAAACACTTTAGGTTGAATAGCTTACATACCATCAGTTGTACTAAACCAGTTCAATTGAGTTTCACTTACATAATAGAGAATAAAAGAACTTAGGAATTGTTCCTATAAAAATCTTTTATTGTTTTTCTAAATTGAGCGTAACTTAAATTAGATATGGAACACATGGAGTACCTTACTAAAACTGGTAGTGCTACCCGAACATAAATAGGAATCGTTCGTACAGTTTAAGCGTGGCCCATGGAAAGAGATTTTAACCAATTTATTACTCAGCATAGTCCAGTGCGAAATTAACTATGTTAACGACAAAGCGTGTGATTTGTTCTTCTGCTTCCAAGGATCATATCATGTCGAACTCGTTTAACAGCAAAATATTATTAGTACTCTATCAAGATATATCTCATTTTTTAAGCCTTATTATTTTTAATTGTCCTTGTTTTTTTAACATTTAAGGTGATTCTATTAGCTAGTTATCAATCTTCGAAATCGTCTTCGGGCAATTAATGCTGTTTCCAGAATGACATATCTTGGCATTATCAACGTACTTGAGGAACTGACATTTGAAAGTACCAAATAATATATAAAATAAGTGTAGGGCAAAAAGAATATCTCTCCTTATGAAAGTAGTGGGACCTGTTCTATCAAAACATTGTGATCAATTCTGCAGAGCGCCTTTTCAAAATGAGTACAAATTATTTCTACTTGAAACTTATTGTCCGCAGCTTCGGCAAAAAAATCCTAAACACAAACTAGATTCATAGTTCTTGCATAAAAAAATAGATCCTCACATATGGATATGAACATTTTAAAAACTTTTGAAAAATTACATATGGAATAATCCTTAGTTCAAATCGTCCCTTGTTTAGGAAATAACATCCTATTAATTAATTAAATACTATTGGCAAAGGTATAGCAATTAGGAGTATAATTTTTCTGGTCACCAAGCCGAAAACTTGCCATTTAATGAGGTTCAGACCTAAATGAATATTTACTCTTATTTAACGCTAATAAAACATCACTTTCGGTAATTATAAGAATGTCAATCGAACAATCCGATGTAGGTGAAGGTAAAATCACTGCATACTTCATCGGCTGACGATGTTTGGTTTCTAATATTTTTACTGTAATATTAGAATTTAATAAAGTAATAAATATTATAGTATATTCATCCCGTTATAAATATATATTATATTTTCAATTTGTTATTACCAGAGTTAGGCACAGGCGAAGTGATGGGCAATCAACCAGACAAATATTAAAAACGAGGCCGCGACGTCAAACGATAAATTTGGCTGGCCGGCTGTGTAGTCTCAACCTCAGTGGCATTTGATGCAAATCAGGGTTTATCAAATCAAGATCATCAGGAAAATTGTGATGTTGAATACTAATTTTTAATTTTTAAAGCATTTTAACATCTAGGAGAACTTGTATAACTGAGGAAAACCGAGCAAAAGTAGTAATTGTTATTAAGAATTCCCGAAATTATAGGCCACGACTGCAATAGCGCTGACAATCGGACGGCACTGAACATCACTTCTGCTATGCCGAAGTCTGGTTATTATCATTGATAATGGAGTTAAAGCTATGGTGCAAATTGTAGCTCATTTGTTGACGTCGTATTTAACATGTTTATGAATTATTGAAGCAATCCTTCTTGCTATCACCCTAATTTATTTTCATTGCAGTGTCTTCATTTCAATTAATTTATAATCTATGATGAAACTAATAACCCGAGAATTTCAATTAAAACTGTTGGGCAGTCTTAACTATGATGATTACAATTTTCTAAGAAAGACAACTTAACATTGTGTAGTTTGTGATATAATGAGAGAAAACTTGCTTTTTACTTTCCAAGTAAGTTAAGGAAGTATCGGTCCACGACCCCTAAAGTACGAAAAAAAAATGGTGTTCCGTTTACGTCTGTCTGTCTGTCTGTCTGTCTGTGTGTGTCGATAAACAAATAATCTCCGATACTACTGGACCGATTGTTGCAAAATTTCATATGTGGTTAAATAAAATCGTGTCGATGGTAAAGCGTTAACCAAAATTTTTATGATCATCCCACCAACAATTTAATGATGTTCTATCATTATTTTGCGTAGTAAAGGTTATCTAAATTTTCTAAAATACTTACCTCTGTACACGTGGGTTATGAATCCACCCTGATTTTTGTAACAATTACTGTAGAAACAAATTTTTGTGCATCATTTACGTCATGGGCGAAATGGCGATTGTCGAACTTGTGCTCTCTTCAAATCTCATCCTTACCGAAGATTTTTTCCGCTGTGACTGGTATTACCTACTTTTTTCTGTTTATATGGGTTGATAAAATTTTGCAAAATCAAAAATTTTTCTCTTTGATTATATTTAATGGACAAAGGAAATAATGTCTAAATAACTTTAGACCAATTTTTTGAAATTGTATAATTTTATCATATTTTTTATAGCTTAGCGATATTAATTTATTAATTTTATTTATTATATAATACCAAAGAGATTTCCTTTTTTCTTCTGCCTGTTCACAGGACCAAGTTTGATAAAATCGGGAATAAAATTGGAAATACAGTCACAGTTTGGTATCTAGTGATTAAGTTATGATAAAATCCACATTTTTAATACAAACCATTTTCACTTTGCGATTGCAAGCGACGGCGACGGAAGTATTGTAATAATATGATCCATCGGACGAATAGCTGCTTTAATGTTTTTTCGATGTTTAATGACACCTAGAATACGAACAAATAGTTCTCTCGTGTCTGTCTATCGTCCGTCATCTGTCTGCTGTCTGTCTGTGTCGATTTTTATTAGAAAGGTAATGTCCGAAACTACTGGACTGATTGTTTTCAAATATTCGGAATCATGTTTAGATGTTTAAACTCTAACCAAAATTTGGTTAATTTGACATCCCCTTAAAAGTTTTGTTAGTGAACACCGTTTACATTTTATAAAATAACATTCTCGTATACTACTTTAGACTCATATAAGAACACTGACGTGTGGTAAGCTGATCCATAAAAATGTTGAATTATTAACCCGAATGTTGAATTATTAATCGCTGGTTCGGTTGACTTATGTAATACAACTTTTTTTATTGATTAAATCAAGAACAATTCACCCTATTTTCTAGAAAATTTGAGAATACATTAATGTTCAGTTTTCATGATAACAGCTACTTACTTTGGATTATTGGGGTTGAAAGAAGCACTGGTTGCAATGGTGGTTCACTATCTTTGTTCTTCTGATCTTTTTTGTTTTTTTTTACCGAAGATATTCAGAATTTTTTGTTCCATTTTCCATTGTAGCTTAATTAGTAACTTTAGTCTCCCCCTCTGTTTTCAGGAGATGACTTGCTACATCCTTAATGGTTACAATTTTTGCTTGTATAAGCATAAACTATCAAAGTTACGCATGTACTGATAATATATTTGATTGCCTACTTTTAATATATTTGAAACTGTCGGTGGCTATGGAGGTCTTATTTACGCCGCTGCATGCATGCATGTTTCTTTACCTATACTTAAGCAGTCTACACATTTTTTTATTTTAACTTATACGGATTGTCATGAAAATAAAAACAATTCTCAAAATTTAATTTTTTATCAGCCACGTATCCTACAAATTCTGTTTTCATTTCTACATTTTTTCATCTTTGGAAGTAAGTTAAGGTATCGTAATATTACAAACAATTTTTCACGCTAGATATTTTAACAACGGCTTAATAATTTATCGCTACTTCCTTGAAAATTGTAAATATAAATTGCTATTTGCTAAAAATTAACAATCAGATCTAGTCCCAAATGTCCTCTAAACTATATCTGGTCGTTTCTTAAAATTGATTTCATTTACATGTGTTTATCAATTTTTTTCGTGGCATGGGCACACTACACACAATATTGTGATAGTGAAATATCGGGTGAGTTTTTTTATTTCTGCTCTAGTTGGCAATGACGCTGACGTCAGCTGTTTCAGTTGCACTGCCGACGTACGCGTCATAAGAGCAGAAATGTAAAAAATCTGAAAATCGCACGCTATAAAGTAACAAAATCGAATTTATGGAAAGAGTAAAAAATGTGCTGCTCAGGTAAACATTCTCCTTTCGTATAAATTGTTGTGCGAGCCGAGGATGTACAAAATAAAATCAGCGGGAGACAGCATAAAAGCTGGCACATCCGGTTTCACTGTGTAGAGTGTAGACAACTTTTTGTTTGTTAAATGTAAGGTTTCTTTAGCTTTTTTGGAACAGAAGCTTGTTACCTCTAAATATAAGAACGAAAGTTACAGTTTTTTTTTGTCTGTTAGATTATTATGTTACATCGTCACGAGTTGTCTCTCAAATATCAATAAATTTTGATAATCAGTTGCCTGTATTTTTGAGGAAAGCATAAAATATTTTCGTTAAATTTACTGACCCTAAAAATTACATAATATTTACTTTCGCCATGAATATTTTTTACCTAAACCCGAATTACGAGTAAATATAAAAATGTTATACGAGATTTTTTTCTTTTTTTTATGTAAGAAACTAACTGTGCAGTCAAAGACAAATAATTTGCTTGGTTTGTAATTTGTAAATACTAAAATCGTTTTTTCTATGATGTTACCAAAAACTTCGTCCAGATTTTGTGTTCTGAAGATTGATAACAATGTAACACACCCTTTAATTTCGTTAAATAACAAAACTGATAATCCAAAACTGAAAGTCGAAAGATTATGGAATATGGTTATTATGTTGCTCCAACGTATAATGAATCGTTACAAGAAAACATTTAATCTACAAACGAGGCCTCGAAGGTGGATCATCATATTTGGAAAACCCGCATTAAAACCAATGGTTTCAATTCAATCGATACTTTTTTGTAAATAATGAGATGTTAGAGAAAAGTTGACAGTGATTGATGGATAACAAATTCCTTTTAGTAAAAATATGCCATGTGTTTGGTGTCATCCAATACAAATCCTAAAGCAAAAATTTGCAATTCAATAACGTCTCGATTATGTATTTGTCATTAGTTTTACAATAATTATAAATTTAACTCGAAAGTTGTCATTTTATTTACATACCACAAATTAGCACCATGTTTGGCTAGTCGCCAATGAGAAGATTCCGAACTGTCTCGTCATGTTAGCGTATGGGTTTCTTAAAACAGATTGATCGTTTCGAGTCTCTTAAAACTCGAGAACGATCAATTATTAAATAAAATTGATAGTTTAAGTCCAGTCATTTAGTAAACATCCTGAATAGTTTACCAATTTTCGGTAATTGCCCATTAGATCAGTCCGATATTTATTACACTAAATTGATGTTAGCGCCTTTCCCAGATAAATTAAGGCAGAAAAATCCCACAAATTCCGTTCGATATCCACACAGAATTTCGACAAAAGTGGATCCCGGTTAACAAGTGCTCCTATATCGGTAATGTTGACAATTCGACCCGATCACGTGCTGTTGTTATATCATACAATCACTTTCATGGTGATTTGATAATAATAGTAATGAATATTTGAAAGGATTTTGAAGCATGGTGCCGCTCTCCTCAATCTTATCGACGGATCTCGAGCTCTCTTGAAAGGGGTCCGCGGCTGTCGGTCGACAGTGACAGCAAATACCAAAAATATCTTAGCGATCAATGACAATCTTTCAGAGATCTTATCCCGTTAAAAACAACTGGCCTCGGGAGTCAAAAAAACTAACTGGCCAAGACCAAAATCGACCGTAAAGTAAAACCGGAGGTTTTAGAATGTGCTTCAGGTAAGTCTCTGTTCACATTTACTCGACATTTTTGTCAATTCGTTAGTGTATTCTCGCGTTCGAAGAACACAGAATTTTTCAAGGGGCTTGTGAGTCAGTTTTTGTACACCGAACCACGTTAAATTTTTATTTTTTAATTCTTATATTATTTAGTTATATTTATGATCCAACAAAAACATTTGATGTACTATACTTAAAAAAAAATAACATTATCAATGTTTTTTTTTCACCAATCTTGAAGTTTTTCCATATTGTGAACATCAGTTTCGCTGCAGAAGGATTTTCTTCTTGTGTAATGCAAATAATGCATTAAAAGTTCTTTTTGCGGTATGGGCATTGTTTTGCAGATGTAGGTACTGAAAGATATCTGATCTAGGCGGGCCAAATATAAAAGAAGTTGTCTGTTTTAACGACGCTTTTATGCCCTATACAATAACAATTAACGTCCATAATTGTGTACTTCTGCCGTTTTTATGTCACAATAAATTAGTGAGAATGTAAAATTCCAGCGTAAATGCACGTGAAAATGTCGAGGACACCAGATCGGAATATTCGAAGTATTCGAATTAATTAAAAGATGGATCTTGATGCACGATTGCAGATGCCCTCCACTTAATAAGGGAAGGGAGAAATTATACCGAATCATCAAGAGAACGATAACGATCGGACTAGAACTCTTTTCCGATTTCCCATAAAATTAACATTGTCTGTTTGTGTGGTCTTCTGGAGAACACAGAGTTATGTAAATTATTCCAACCGTGGCCAATGGACTCGTTTATCAAAATTAAGACACGCTGTTGACTTTACACACTCCTAGAATATTTCCGGGGTATCCTGACTTCGAGGAGGAATCATAAATATGTGGTGTTTTAATGATTAAGAAGATTTTTTCGGAAGATTAAACTGCGTTATTAATTTTGTCCAACTAACACTTGGTCGATGTCTCGGCTTATGCCTACAATAGTGAATGGTTAAATATTGTCTCCTGATACTACCTCTTCTCAAGGATCTTTATCGCTTTGCCTTCGTTTAAATCATACATTTTAATTTTCGCGGACATTTATATTTACCACCAGAGAAAATACCTACTTTTTCTGTTCATAAAATTAAAACTCAAAGAAGAAAAATAAGGTGACAATAATTTGAATATTAGTCTGATAGTACTGTTGACTATTATGATTAAAAAAAAGCCTTGAATTATTTTTCCAGGTAAACGATACAAAGAATCTAGAACACAATTTTTTATATACTCTTTTTGAATCCTTTTTAACTAGAATAATAAAAAAAAATTGGTCTAAAGAGTTTAGACAGTACTTCCCTCGCTGTCGGAAACTTGACGACTGCATGCCTATTGTGTTTTTTCTCATTACATTTTTGTAGTGGGAATTTAAAAAAAAATTGCGATGACGTCATCAACATTTTTGCAAGGACACGTATATCAGTTTGGGATAGATGCAGTGTAATACTAAGAATAAAATTATTATATTCTCAAATTTTCGGGAAAATGAATTGGGTCGTTTTGAATATTGATTTGTAATAATCAATAAAATAACGAAACAATTTACTCACGTATACGTATCCCAGGCAGCTGAAAATCGTGTATGTATAAACATTCTTAATTTAAGATGACAGGCGTAACAGCATACTTGAGAGTCAAACAGAGAAACTGTAAACAAAACGACCATCGGTTTTATTGCTTCGACTTCCGCTTATTATATAAAACATTGGGTTTTATTTTAATTCTTGACGGTGAAATTCACAATTGGTTGATTATAAACATGTCTATTTCACATTCGCGGAACCAAGTGAACGCATAAAACAAATGCAGGTCTGTAATGTTAAAGTCGATGTAAATAAGCATGCTACCCTTATGTTTCAACCGAGTTTTTCCTTTAACAAATTTTTTGTCTACCAAATTGGGTTGGTTGGGGTGTAATACTAATAATAAGTGTTGCCTTTAATTTAATCAATAAAATAAATTGACTTCATTAATTTTTTTGAATCACCTCTTAAGAAAATCTAAAAAATATGAATGGAATGATAAATCACAAGTACAAACTCATCATATTTTTTTGCATTTTAGATAGGATTTATTCAGCAAAATTTAAGGGTGACGTCATCAATTTTTTTAGGAGGGATGAACAAATACATTTTGAACAAAAGTTTACCATGCTTATAATAACTTTAAAATATTCCCAAGATTTCAAAGCATTCGGTTTTGTAATTCCTGATTAAATCGATAAAATAAATTCACGCCTTCATTAATTTTTTTGAGTCACCCTGCATATGCAAATCCAAAAATATGAATGGAATGATAAATCACAAGTACAGACTCATCATATTTTGTACATTTTAGATACGATTTATTCGGCAAACTTTTGAGCTGACGTCATCAGTTTTTTGTAGAAGATAACCAAATATATTTTGACCAAAAATTTATTATGCTCTTTATAACCTTAAAACATCTGCAAGATTTCAAAGCATTCGGTTTTGTAGTTCCTGATTAAATCAATAAAATAAATTTACGCATTCATTAATTTTTTTGAGTCACCCTGTATATGTAAATCGAAAAAATTTGAATGGAATGACAAATTACAAGAAGAGACTCACCATATTTTGTACATTTGAGATAGGATTTATTCAGCAAAATTTTGTGGTGACATCATAAATTTTTTAGGGGGGACGACCAAATACGTTTTGATCAAAAATTTACCATGCTTATGATAATTTTAAAATATCTTCAAGATTTCGAAGCATTCGGTTTTGTAGTTCCTGAGTAAATCAGTAAAATAAATTTACGCTTTCATTTATTTTCTTGAATCACCCCGTATATGCAAATCCAAAATATCTGCACTTACCTGGCAACAATTATTGTAACTTGGTCCAATTTTTAAAATTTGGAGATATATATCCTCAATGACACTCACTCTTCAACAGTTTTTTTCGAATTGGCTTCGCATTTCGCAATCGCAACTGTTTCGTCTCGCCACCCAAACAAGTGATTCCCCCCGCGCCGCTCGTCGTTTCCAACTTCCGCTTTTTGCTATGGCTGGGAGTTTGTTTATATAAACTATGTCTCAACGTGCGATAAAGAAATGACACGGTCAGTGGCGTAACTGAAGCAAATGCATATGTACTTTTTCTCTGCTTCTCTCGATGTATAAACATTAACAGTCGAAGTTAATCATGTATTGACAATATATAAAATGATTAAGAGATATTCTTCCGATCACAAAAAAAAAATTCAACATTTGCTATTTATGGTGCTTATTCACGAACACACAATAACAAATAAATATTATAACATTATTGTTGCGAAAATCGGAAGTGCTGTTCTTGATTTGATGGGCGAAAAAAGTTGGAAGTGCCGGGATCTGTTACCGGAACTTCTAATTGCACTGCACACTCCACCTCCACTAAACCACAGGCCACAGTTGCTTATGTTAAAACTCATCATATTTTGCACATTTTGAGTTAAACTTTTTTGGCAAAAATTGTAGATGACGTCATGAATTTCGGGGGAATAAACAGATATATTTTCATTAACAATTGCTCACAATCAATTTTAACCATCTGCAACATTTCAAAATATTCAGTTTAGCAATTCTTGATTTATTCACTAAAATAAAGTGACTGATTCATTTCTTTTTTTGAGTCACCCTGTATAAGCAAGTTAAAAAATTTGAATGCAATGATTAGTTACAAGTGTAGTCAGATCATATACTTTATTCAGTAAAATTGTGAGAAGACGTAATGAATTTTTTTTGGGGTTGATAAAGAGATACATTTTGATTAAACAGTTACCATGCTTACAATAATTTCAAAACGTCAAGATTTCTAAGTATTCAGTTTTGCAAAATCAATTGACTCCGTCATTAATTTTTTTCAGACACCCTGTATAAGCAAATATCAAAAATTTTACAAGTATAGTCAGATCATATACTTTATTCAGCAAAATTCTGAGAAGACGTAATGAATTTTTTTTGGGGTTGATGAAGAGATACATTTTGATTAAACAGTTACCATGCTTACAATAACTTCAAAACGTCAAGATTTCTAAGTATTCAGTTTTGCAAAATCAATTCACTCCGTCATTAATTTTTTTCAGACACCCTGTATAAGCAAATATTAAAAATTTTAAAAGTATAGTCAGATCATATACTTTATTCAGCGAAATTGTGAGAAGACGTAATGAATTTTTTTTGGGGTTGATAAAGAGATACATTTTGATTAAACAGTTACCACGCTTACAATAACTTCAAAACGTCAAGATTTCTAAGTATTCAGTTTTGCAAAATCAATTCACTCCGTCATTAATTTTTTTCAGACACCCCGTATAAGCAAATATTAAAAATTTTAATGCAGTGATAAATCACAAGTATGGACTCATCATACTTTACACATTGAAGATGGCATTTTTTCAGCAAAATTTTGGGGTGACGTCATAAATTTTTTAGGGGGGACAACCAAATACATTTTGATCAAAAATTTACCATGCTTATGATAATTTTAAAATATCTTCAAGATTTCGAAGCATTCGGTTTTGTAGTTCCTGAGTAAATCAGTAAAATAAATTTACGCTTTCATTTATTTTCTTGAATCACCCTGTATATGCAAATCCAAAAAATATGAATGGAGTGATAGATCACAAGTACAGACTGATCATATTTTGTGCATTTTAGATATGATTTATTCGGCAAATTTTCGAGCTGACGTCATCAAGTTTTTGGAGGGGATAAGCAAATATATTTTGACTAAACATTTATTATGCTCTTTATAACCTTAAAACATCTGCAAGATGTCAGAGCATTCCGTTTTGTAGTTCCTGATTAAATCAATAAAATATATTTACGCATTCATTAATTTTTTTGAGTCACTCTGTATATGCAAATCCAAAAAATATGAATGGAGTGATAAATGACAAGTACAGGCTCATCATATTTTGTACATTTTAGATATGATTTATTCGGCAAACTTTCGAGCTGACGTCATCAAGTTTTTGGAGGGGATAAGCAAATATATTTTGACTAAACATTTATTATGCTCTTTATAACCTTAAAACATCTGTAAGATGTCAGAGTATTCCGTTTTGTAGTTCCTGATTAAATCAATAAAATATATTTGCGCATTCATTAATTTTTTTGAGTCACTCTGTATATGCAAATCCAAAAAATATGAATGGAGTGATAAATGACAAGTACAGGCTCATCATATTTTGTACATTTTAGATATGATTTATTCGGCAAACTTTCGAGCTGACGTCATCAAGTTTTTGGAGGGGATAAGCAAATATATTTTGACTAAACATTTATTATGCTCTTTATGACCTTAAAACATCTGCAAGATTTCAGAGCATTCGGTTTTGTAGTTCCTGATTAAATCAATAAAATATATTTACGCATTCATTAATTTTTTTGAGTCACCCTGTATATGCAAATCCAAAAAATATGAATGGAGTGATAGATCACAAGTACAGACTCATCATATTTTGTACATTTTAGATATGATTTATTCCACAAACTTTTGAGCTGACGTCATCAAGTTTTTGGAGGGGATAAGCAAATATTTTTTGACTAAAGATTTATGATGCTCTTTATAGCCTTAAAACATCTGCAACATTTCAAAGCATTCTGGTTAGCAGATTAAAAATTAAATTTCAAAATGTTGTTTTATAATTTTGATTTTTTTTCCAAAAATCTGGACGTTTCGGGTGAAAAGTCGATTCAGAGTTGTAAACTACATGTGTAGGACTATGTTATTTTATACAATTGAAAACCCATTTACTATGTACAATTTTGAAGTGACGTCATCGCTTTAGTGGTGGGGATGATTAGACAAATTTTGGTTAGCGTTTTACCATCTACATGATATTCTTAATATAAGTACAAAATTTCACAACAATCGGTCGAGTACTTTCGGAGATTATCTGTCTAATAAAAATCCGGGACAACAGACGGACAGACGGACGGACAGACGGACAGACGGACAGACGGACAGACAGACGGAAACGGGAGACCTATTTCTTCGTCTTCTAGGGGTCATGAAAGATCGAGAAAACGTAAAAGTAGAGAGTCGGCCGACGGACTCGATTACAATACTTCCTTTGCTTACGCTCGGGAAGTAATAATAGATACATTTTGCTGTTAATTTGAATACTACCTACTGCACTTAGTTGTGTGTTTTAATATCACAAATCAATAACAATGTGCGAACTTGCAAGATAACGTATTTTCGCGTGAGTCAATAAACATGTGTAAAATCACACTTTGATTTATGTACCACAGCCACAGGTTTAAAAGGATCATTCAATTAAAAAGTTATTTTTCTAATTCGACGTTTTTAGAGTCACATTAAAGCATTTTTTCAGCTGAAAATAATGCTGCAATAGACTTTCTTGAAACACTGTTTTGTGGGTTGGTATTCAGATTTGAAAAATAAAATTGATATTTCTCACCAGGCAACAATTGCCATGACATTTTTGCAACCAAGTAAGATTTTACCCAGCTGGCCCAGAACGAGGAGACAAATTGGTTGTTTTTTAGTTATGGATAATGTTACTTATGACGTTGTAGTAGTAGAAACACTACTGACTTAATTTTGCTCACATTTTAGATCACTTTGTTGAGTTATAATCAAATGTTTTGACAATATTCATTGATAGCATAACGATAATGACAATAATTTTGACTCTTCTGTCATTGGTCTTTACTGGTTAGTTCTTGTGTTTCCATTTGTACATATCATAATCTTTGTCTGCTACGTTTTCGATAGTTTTCATGTGTGTAGAGTTAATTCCTTTACTCTCATTTTATTTTATGCTTTGTTGATACAAGAAGTCGAATTTTGTAGTAAATCTGAATATTTGTTGTTCTTTCCCTTTTTCCGTCTTCTGTCTTCTGTATTTAGTATCTAATACTGAGAACTGTAGTATATTCTGCAGTAATTGCATGTACTTTTATCAAGTAGTTCAACTTAGGTTTTTTATTCTCTAAATGTCAAAATTTTACACACATTTTTGAAAAATTATAGCGCATGTCGTATCTCGGGATTCGGGATTTTACCTTGCTTTGAATAGATATCCTAGAGGTTTACCCATTTGTATTTCCCGATCATAAGCTAAGGAATTATCCGGCGAATGACTATTTTTATGTTTTTTCGACGTTTCATGACCCCTAGGGTACGAAAAAATAGGTCTCCCATTTCGGTCTCCGAAACTATTGGACCAATGGTTGTGAAATTTTGTATGTGATTTAAGAATGTTTGTAGTCCCTTGATCATTTTACGTAGTAAAAGTTATCTAATTTTTTTAAAATAAAATACTTGTACTCGTGGTTTATGAATCTGCCTTGATTTTTGGCATAATTACATTACAATTTTTTTTTCTGTAACCTGTTTCACGTGTTTCATGAGTGCCACTTAAGTATTATGATTTGACGCCCGTGTGGGTCCAAGTCCCATCCTTATTAAATGTTTTTTTTTACACTGTGCTGTGACGGGTATTATCTATAGTTTATAACGAGCGTTCAAATAAAAACGACGTGAAGTTGGCTTTTGAAATGTGAACGAATCATTCACTAAGTTCTAAATTCATATTTACAAAACCAACTTGACGTCGTTTTTATTTGAACTATTTTTTTTATTTTTCGAAAAAACTATATTTAGAGCAAGGGTACGTAATTTTGGATCAATTTTTATTTATAAAATATGATTCTAGATTTGTGAAGCAGAGAGATAGATACCTATTATTACGATTATGCAGCTCTATAATACGAGTACCTAAAATTTGAAAAAAATATTTTACCTAGGAATTTTTTACTTAATTTATGATTTTAAATTATTTAATTGTTTCAAAAAGTAATTAATTTTAGAACGCAATTTTGACTGTTCTCGAACCTCAAAAAATAAAATAGAGAGCATGCTTAAAGCCCCAAAATTTTTTCTAACAATGTGATGCTGGGAAATAATACGAAGATATGGAGAATACAGGTGACATACAGTGTGGCACTTGGAATATGTTGTTTCTAATTCTTACAACGAAATTAAATAAGGTTATAATATTATGAGCTAATTTTATACAGGGTGAGTCTCATTAACTATCAGAAATGGATGTACGTTATCGTATCAATTAAATTTTTAATATACAAATGTTTGAAAAAATTAAAACTTTACAATTTTCAAATATCGATATTTTATTTTTGTAAAATAGAAAATCCTGTATTTTTTTTTCGTTCTTTCAATAGGTCGGAGTCTCCTTTAAAAAAGTAAACAGTCTCAATGACTGTCTACTTTAAATATAGAAAATACAAAAAAAGAGGACAAAAAACAGCATAAAATGTAGTAATAAAATGCAGGTGTTCTGTTTGAAAAAACTGAAATATCAATATTTCAAAAATTGTTATAATTTAACTTTTTTAAGAAACACTCTTATTTATACCACAATATAGCGCATAGTAAACTGGTCGAAATAAGTTAAGGATATTAAAAAGTCAACTAATCCAAAAAAAAATCTGGCGATTTTATAACATAAATTAATGAAGAGCAGTATGTTGAGTATGTTTATAAGGTTTTATTCGAAAAATATATCTGCAACACCACAAGAATTAAAAAGAAAGCAAAATCCTAACACCACCGGGCAAACAGGTAGGCGTAAAATAGCCTTAATCAGGGCCTTAATAATGTGTTACACCACCGCGATTTTGGGCACACTCCTGTACACGTCTGGGCATACTGAGTATCAAGCGATCCAACATCTCTTGATCTAAATTGTCCCATAATATGGGAAGAAGAGGACGCATATCTCTTAAGTGACCAGGAGGTGGTTGGTGCTCAATGAATGCTCGGCCAAGCATATCCCAAGCATGTTCGATAGAGTTAAGATCTGGTGAACGTGCTGGAAGCGGTAAACGTTCAATACCGAGAGTCTGCAGGCGCTGCGTCACACGGCGGGCTCGACGTGGAGTTGCGTTATCATCCAGAAATCGAAAATGGGGCTCCAAATTATAGCGATAATTGTCAACAATATCGTCTATAATGTCAGCCTCATAAATTTGGGACGTCATATTGCGTTCGCAAACGTACAGCTCCGTACGACCTCTAAGAAAAATGCCTCCCCATACCATAATTGTTCCCCCTTTAAAGGGATGTACTTCTTGGACATACCGGTCATCAACTCGTCTGCCTGGGGCTCTCCATACTCGAACAGTACGTCGGTCGCTATAAAGACCAATTCTGCTCTCTTCTGTAAACATTACAGTTGACCATTCATTTTGCCAATTTAGCCTTTCTTCACACCATGCCAATCTGGCACGTTTATGTTCATGAGTTAAAGGAACCGTTCTTAAAGGTCTCCTACATCGTAACTCTGTCTCTTTGATTCGATTCAGAACAGTTCTTGGCGTTACAGAAGTACCAGTGGCGTGTAAAAGCTCCTGCCTGAGTAAAGTCCAGTGAGATCTGGGATTTCTCCGGGCTTCTCGAATCAATAAACGATCTTCACGTATTGTTGTAGCCCTGGGTCTACCTTGCCTTTGTCGTTCAATTACAGATCCAGTTTCTTGGTACCGATTACTTAATCGTGAGACCACACTTTGACTCACATTTAACATTTGAGCCACATCTACCTGGCGGGCACCAGCTTCTAACATTCCTATGGCTCTATTGGCAGCATCTGGTGATAAATGTCTTTTTTGCATTTTAGAAAGCTTAATTTTGACAATTACTCGCTATACTGTCACCAAAATGCAAGGAAATAAACATTTGAATGTACTGCCTCTTGTGATAATTTTGTAATTTCTTCGATAACTTTTTACGCATTCGTCCAAAAACTTTATTACTCACGGAGGTGTTACACAAAGCCATAAGACACATATCCACGCCACCTTTGATACTTTTTCGCCAGTGGAAAAAAAAATAAAATAATATCCTTAACTTATTTCGACCAGTTTATCTTTATTTATCTTTTCACAGAATATTGTATTTTTGTGAACCCTGTCATCGCTAAAAAATTTCAAAAGAATTGAAAAAAATTGGCAACGTTGTATCGCAATATCGGAAATAAACTAAGGCTATAAAGATGTGACTCAGAATATATAAATATATACTTCCATTTGAAAAAACTAACTTGTCTGTTTTGCCTTAAATACGGAACACTCTATATATAGTTGAAAAAAATTGCATATATACATATGATCCTCAAAGAACTATTGAACGTTTTAATTATAATTATTGAAATATGGAGGAGTGCGCGTTTAATGATACAACCTGTACATATATGATATCCATATTTTCAACTGAATGACGTACAACAGATTTGCAAAATGTGTCATATCACTTTTTGCATATTTATAGAACGCATGAGTCTATGATGTCCCTTGTGACCGCCGTGGTGTCCACAATGTTTTTTTAACCACCGGAAAATGAAAAACATTCAACAAAAAAAAGTTAAAAAAAAAGCAGAAATTAGGTTATACACTGGGTGTGTGCAAAATGGCGAATTAATTCTCTGCTACGCTCTTAACCATCAACTGGTGAGTCTGGGAAAAATAGTCAAAAAGTTCTTTCTCACAAGATATTAATTATCACAATAACTAGTAGTAAAACTTTTAGTTAATATTTCCCTCACCCATGACCAATTGACGATGTTTAATTACCATTTCAGTTAGAGTGTACAAAGATATGATTGTGTTGTTTTTGTAATAATTTGATAAAATTCCATTTGACAACAATGTTTGGCTAATATAACGCGAAGGTACAAATCAACAAAAATCGAATAAGCAATAAAATATTTCACGTATCAAAAATTTTCAAAACCCAACGTTTAAAATGTTCGCAGTTAATTTTAGGTCTCCTGATGTTTTATTTTCGGATAAATTTAAAGAAACCTGGTGTTTTGTTGCTGAATGAACTTGAAAAAATCTTTTGAGCTTTTAGTATTGTAATTTTTACAAATCTGACAAAGTCTTGAGTGCCAGGTGTATTATTTTGGCAGCCCATGGAGCTTTTTTTTTGTAAATTATTTAAAACAATTTTGGGGAACTTTGGTGTCCTACTTTTGGAAAATTCTGACCTGATTTATTTTTGTGTTAATTTTGGAACCTAATTATTTTTAAAAAAATTTAAAACAATGTTGAGGCTCTAGGTATTCATGTTTGGAAAGAATTTGAAAGTGCTTTGGGGCCTCTAGTGCCTTTTCTTATAATAATTTAATTAAATTGTTTACAGGATACGTCATTTGCTAAAATCTTATCGTAGCGTGTACTAGCCCCGCCCACCCACCCTCTCTTTTCTTAGAGGGTATCTCAAACATAACTTGTCCACAAACTTCTCAACATAACTCAATGGCGGTTTTTCTAAAAACAGTTTACTATTTACTCGTATATAATCATTGTTTTTTAATCAATATCTCAATTATTTATGGAAAATTCGGAAGGCGGTTTTCGCTACTGTATTCAGCTCAGCATAAAAAACTGGAATATTGAATTATAAAAAAAAAAATGTAAGGAAAAATTTCACTAAAATTTAAAAAAATATATGGTGGTGAATGTTTTTATATAAACTGCCTTTAGGTTGGATAGAGCAACTTATATTATATATAGGGTAAATGTGTACAAGAGTACGCACTTAGTGTAAAACTGTCAATAACTTTTTAATTTTTTTGGATAGACAAATTTTATGATATGGGTTCGTCATATACATGTTTAGAGATCAGATATATTTAATTGTACGTCCCAAGACCACTATATTTTAAGAGTAATTTCAATTTTTGTCAAGATGTGTAAATTCGCACTCTTAGACAGTCCACTGCACAAGAGTGCGCATTTGAACGCTTATGAGTGCGCATTACATTTTATGAAAAAAATCTTTATTTCTAAGGTGAAAATAAATAGGGACAAGTAAATACAGACTACACATACAACGGGATCCATATTTCTTCGTACTCTAGGGGTCTTGAAATTCGAGAAAACGTAAAAGTAGAGAGTCGGTCGACGGACTCGATTACAATACTTCATTCGCTTACGCTCAGGAAGTAAAAATTAAAAAACAAACATCACCATAACCACCACCACCACACAACTTGAGAAGCAGTACAAAGTAGTAGACTTAAATAATTCATTATAGTATCATATGTATCTATAAGACTAAGTATCGCAAGTATTGCGCACTCTTGTACATTTGTACATAACCTAATGTTTTCAAAGTTAAAAGCTTTTGATGTATAGAAAGTATAAAACTGCTAGTGTATAACGACACCTTAAAAGTTGCAGATAATGAACATTATTACTGTAAATTAAAAGAACTGGTACGTACCTTACAAAAAACTAAAACTGTGAGCGGTAAAAATTACATCCACACAACGCGTAAACATAAAATCGTCAGTACGATCAAACTATAAACTATATACAGGTCACTGTTACACCTTTATCTCAAGTTTAGCATTCGATTGTGAATGGTATAACTTAATCTTACCCAGATGGCACTAATAAGCAGAAATCATCAGTGCGTACTCTTATACATATGCGCACTCTTGTACACATTTACCCTAACAAGTTATATTTAAAATTTCATAACATTAATTCTGTTAATAATAGATGAATTACATCCTGAAAGTATATCGATAACTCCATAAGAGCCAAAAGTAGGAACTCTTCTTTAGTTGTTTTCAAAATTGTGTGATCCTCATTAAAACAGATTATTCATCTATTTTTAAGTAATTGATTTTCGATAGATTTCGATTTTAAGATCTCCAAAATCTAAAAGATATCTAAAATCTGAATTCACTTAACTTAAACTTTAAATCAGATCCTAACTTAATTGTGCTTTTAAATATCTGCCAAGTGTGATATTATTGTGAGAATTTTAAGATTAAAAAATTGGCGTAAGGTTATTTAGACTTATTTAGACAGTATTTCATTCGTCCCTGATATACAGTCAGACAAATCCAGCTTCTTTGAAAAATTAAAATATATAATGACGCTACAATCTTTTTGGAAAAAATGACAAATTTTGTTTGGTGTGTAAACATTTACACATTAGTTTCAACTGAGTTTAAAATTTTAAAGGAATTGATTGGATAGTTCGGGAGGTTGTATATTATATATCGTCTAAACCTAAGAGTATACTTCAAAGTTTACTTCTTCAATCATTGCTTTTTTGTAGTATGTTCACGATCTTCCATATTATAACCAGTACTCCTGACCTTTCGATAATCTAAAAATTTGATATAAATAAATGACAGTAAAACGGTGTTGTTTTTTCACGCAGAATACCAATGGAAATTCTTTCGAAAACCTATCTAAAGTTGCTTGTTTTGAGGTCTCATGTTCAAACTGTGTCTAATAAATTGTGCAAAGTTGTCTTTGTTCTGAAACAGTTACCGAGGCCTCGCCTAACGTACTAACAGTATATTATGCGTTATTTCAGCTTGTTACTCTGTATGTCGTACCTATTTGGGGTTACAGTGGTTATGCAAAACAATTTCTCGGACTATAAATACTTTTTTGGCCTTGGATAAAGGAATATTGTAAAATCGACTCGAAGACCCTGACAATTTCAATGTTACCGTTAGCGACACACAGATAATAATTGTCTTATAAGTTACCTAGATGACACTTTGAATAACTGTTTTAATTTTTTTTTGCACTTCCGGTTGAGCCTAATATTTTTAAATGGAAGAGCAGTATGTCGTTTCATTTTCGAATGCTTGAATTAAAAAATATCAGTATCAGAGTTGTGAACATTTATTTTAGCTTCAATCAATATTGTCACTGGGTTGAAAATTATTGTTTCAATTCCTTTATTAAAATTTTGGTAAAAAAGTATCTTAATGTCTCTCAACATTTGAAAATGAAAAAATATAGCGGATCTTCATGTAAATTTGGTAAATTCATAGATGTTTTTACAAGAAAATCAAAGAAATATGGATTGATTTGGGTGAAGTTAGAAATTGAACTAATGTTCACACATCGAACTTTATTGTGTGGACAGAAAACGTTTCATCTCCAGAACAAAGTTATGCACATACTCACGAAAAATTACATCACTATATATCAGTACAAAGTGGCTATCCATTTTCAGCAAGAGGTAACATTTGCTACATATTGTATCAAATTTTGATATTGATATTTATGGTCGAAAGTTGCAGTAGTAGCCTCAGTTAGTTATTAGTATTTCTCAAAACTGCATCTGTAATATCTGTAGTAGAAAAAATCAACCGTCATCACGCTTTTTAACCATACTATTCAAATACGACTTACAATTTTTGTATATTTATATTCTGTTATGAACCTTTTGTTAAGTTAGGTAAAATTTTCGTTGCATAATACGGTCAAGCGATGGAGGCATCATCAATATTTCTTTTTATTTAAACGCAGGGTATTAAAAAATGTTTAAATCAAAGGACGTCAGGCGATAGTAGTGTGTTCATTCTTCATTCTTTAGAAAGTAACTAAGCTATGGAAGATCATGTGACACGGCTACTGTCTGATAAGATCGGCGTGAAGGTGCTGTCTGTGTGGCGAAAACTTAAACGAATAAGATACACACCTTAATCCCCGTCACAAAATCTTAATCTTGCTCATTTTCGTTGTTGTTGTCTCGACGTAATCAAGGATAATTTATTAATTATGTCGAGGATAACGCGGGCGTCGCGTCCAGGACATAGTCGAGCCTACTTGACGTTTTTATATACTCGCGTAGTGCTTCTCGTTTTTCAGACGTTTTTCATCTTTTAATGCAGAGCTATAAATGTCGCGTCAATTATTCCTGCCATACAATAAAGATTACAAGATGTAATGTTAAGAGGGAGGATCGGAGGACGAAACCTGTTAGTTATAAATAAAGTCGGTTATTACATACGACATGATTCTGATATGCTGTGAACCTTTAACAAAAGGTTACAATAGACTATTACCCACCTTGGCAAATATTACTCCCATCAACTTTCCAGCGGTCACTGAAGTTAATAGTTTCATCAGTATATAAGAGGATAAACTAAAATTCAATTTCATATTTCTTGCCTCGGTTATGCAAATACATAAACAGCTTCTATTATGGTTGGCAATAAACTCATATGCTGTTTTTGCTGGAAGGATTCTTAATGCCAAGATCACTAAACTTTACCTTGAAAACATGCACGTTAGTTGGGAGCAAAAATGCAGTATTTAATTGTATACAAAAATCTAATCTCAGCTTTAATTATAAAATATACTAATGGTATTATTTATGAAACAATTTCGCAAAATTTATTTTTGAATATAACTATAATTGGTTGTAAAATGCAAGTTTTATACTTAACCTTTAACAAGTTGTTTAATATTCACAAAATACAACACTGCTTTTAAAAGAAATTTGAAAAAGGTGTAATTATAGTTAATTCAGCACGTGCCCGATAAATTTCTAATATGATAAATTTACTGTTAATCCAGTTGCCTATGGGAGTTTTTAACTTATGTGGTGCGTGCTAATTTGACACTCACAGTGTAGCCAACAGAATACAGACCAAATTTGTCAATTTGACACATTAAACATTACGAAATTGAAATTTATTTAAACAAAACATTAAAAATATAAATTAAAATAAACACAAAATCAATAATGCAACTGCTGAAATAATGAAATAGAAACATCCTTTTTTTAAGCATAGATTGACAACAATACCTGTCCAAGATATACAGGGTGAGTCACTAAATGCGCGGTCCTCGATATCTCATTAACCTCATTGAAATTATTTTTAACTATACAGGAACTAAGGATTATAAGGTGTAACACACAACTTGGTTTTTTTTAACTTTGGCTTTTTCGTGGGCTTTATAAGCACAGTTTATTATTTATTAATGTTATTAATTTTCTTGAAATTGTCTTGGCATTGAAAGGGTTAACTAGAAATATCGCAATAGGGTTATTTTTGAAATTTGTGTTACAATATTTTGTGAAGAGATAATAAAGGTACACGCTTTATTGTGTAACCAATTAAATCAAATTTTAATACACAGAGTATTTATAAAAATTTTCAAAAATTTACAATTTTCAAATATCGATATTTCAGTTTGTTTTCTAATAGAACATTGTAAAATATGTCGATGTGTCTCTTAGAAAAGTAAAATTTCGCAATAACTATCAACTAAAATACTTAACAAAAATGGAATAAACCAGCAAATAAAATAAGATGTGGTAATAAAATGCACAATGTTCTATTTAATAAAAGTGAAATATCAATATTTGATTATTGTAAAAATATTTTTATAAACACTGTGTATATGAAGATTATTTATACCAAAACAAATCGCGTACCTTTATTTAACTCTTCACAAAATATTGTTACGATAGACGGGTATTTAAAATCAGCGTTGGTAAAACTCACTAATTAATTTATTTCTTAGTAATTCAAATTCACACGCGACTAATTATACACAACGATTATTATGTACAAACTAATTTCGGTGTAATATGACTGACTTCTCTCAACATTCGCTGGACTCGATTCGACTGAATGAATAATAATCGTTGGCTTCTAAGTATTTAAAACCATACTTTTCGTTTAAATGTTACGTGATCGAGGTCTTTCTGGAATACACATCGCGACTTCCGCTTCCAGGCTTTTCTTTAGCGAACGCCGCCCGGCCGCCGTCACCGACCATGAATCACCCATATATACTAGAATCCATTCGCGTCGCACCGGTGTGGCGTATGGGTTTCTTTGGTAACAATATTGTAACACCTATTTAAAAAGAAAACTAATTTGTGTGTTACACTCTGAAAAGAGAACACTCCGTATAGTTCAAAATAATTTTTTAGGCGACCATTACAAATCTGGTAGTTTTTTCGTCCCTAATCACATACATGATGTGCCAGTTTTTTCTACCGAAATGTGAAAATTATTTTTTTGGACTCAATTGTCAGTTTTTTGTACTCAGATGTCGAAAATTTACTTCTTTGGATTCTTCGGATTCTTCGGGTTCTTTGGATTCTTCGGATTCTTTGGATTCTTCGGATTCTTCAAATTCTTGGGATTCTTCGGATTCTTCGGATTCTTTGGATTCTTTGGACTTTTCCCACTTTTCTAACATTCCAGATTTTTCTGATTCTTCGGATTGTTCTGGATTTTTTGAGCTTTTCGGACTGTTTGGAATTATAAGATTTAGATTTTTGGTTTTTTTTTGATTATTGACTTCATGAGTTTCTTGGATTTCGTAGGATTTTTTGTATTTTTATAAAAATTTGTTTTGATTTTTTAAATTTTTTAGATATTTTGGATCTTTTAGTTCTTTTGCACTTTTTGACCTTTTTGGACTTTTCGGATATTTTTTTATTTTCTGGATTTTATGGATGTTTTTATCTTTTGGATTTTTTGGTTGTTTTGGACTTTTTGGACGTTTTAGACATTTTGAACTTTTTAACTTTTTGGATTACTTGAATTTCTTGCATTTTCTAGATTTTCTGAATTTTCCAAATTTTTTGGATTTTCTGGTTTTTCTGGATTTTCTAGCTTTGGATTTTTGAATTCTTTGGAATATTTGGATTCTTTGGTTTCTTCGGATTCTTCTTCTTCTTCTTCTTTTTGGTTTTTTGTTATCCGATTTTTTTAGATTATTTGGGATATTTTCAAATTTTTGAATTTTTAGAATTCTTGGATTTATTGGATTTTTAAAATTCTTTAATTTTTTTGGATTTTCGTTTGAACTCTTTGGATATTTTCGTTTTTCTTGAAATATTTTTAATTTTTGTATTATTTGTTTTTGTTGGATCTTTTGGAACTTTTGAATTTTTTGGACTTTTAGGACTATTTGGAGTAATAGAATTTCTTGGCCTTTTTAATTTTTTATTTTTTTAAATTCTTTGATTTTTTTTTATTTTCTTAATTTTTTTGGATAGTCTACATTTTTTTGATTATTGAATTTTACTTGTCTTCTTGAGCAACATTTTTTTAAATAAAAAAGCTAAAAGCGCCGTTGGGTACTTGAACTTCATCGAACATCGTTATGAAACAGAACGGTACCAAATTTTTTCTTAGTAGAGAACCAAAGTAGCACTTTTAGCACTTTGGTCGTTTTAGTTTTTATCAAATCTGCAGGAATTTTCCTCCAACAACAAAAAATATTTTCTACCCTCAAAATCATTTACATAACCAATAATTTCTTGTATGGTCGCCTAAAAAAGTTGAGTGTACCTCGGCCAAAAATTTTTCGGCCTTATCCGATTTGTAGTCCTCGGCTACGCCTCGGCGTCAGTCTTCAGAGCGGCTGCATAAGTTCTTCTTTGTGGCCTTGATACACAAACAATAGTTCTTAAAAAACCGTACAACTTTGGTCCTTGATTTTATTTTTTATTTCTAATAATTAATGAGATATTGAGGAACGCGTGCTTAGTGACTCACCCTGTATATTTAAAAATTTGTTACAATTGTACAGTTTAAACAAACTTTTATATTTACTTCATGCGCATAATTTTTCAGGACCTAAGATGTAGGAACTGCTGGGACCGGAGAAAATATAAAGGTCGAAAAACCTGAAATGACTGTGCAAAATTTTATTTGTCTGATGTCTAACTCATGTTAAGTTCAAGTGCATAGTTAGAGCCCATGTGCAATAGATTGTATGTGAGAGATTTTGCGGAGGTGTTGTCCGTTTGTTAAAGATGTATCGAATTTTTTAAGAATACAAATGAGCATGAAGACTATAAAACAACTTCCCATTGTTAATGGCAGTTTTCCGTGATTTTTTTATTTTTTACATAAGTTTCTTATATTCTCAAAACGTTATATTTTAGCGTCGTTTTAAAGTTTTGTTGGAGCTTTTTAACAGTTTCGATTGTAACTAAGAAGCTCTAATAAACTTGTTATAGTAATTTTACTGCTAAAGAACTTAAGAATATTTACGTAGCTTGCGTTTATAAAGTAACGAGATGATAAGTGACCGCTTGTTCTTGGCCATTGTCGTTATTGCCCATAACTCCCAATTGTACAAAAGAACTGCTTTTTGATCATCATTGATTTTTAATTCTGGCTTGTTTTTGGTTTTACATTCTATACATGCTTGAGTTTTTTGGATATTTTTATTGCTGAAATTATAAAACGTCAATGTGATAAGGAAATATTCGTCTTAGTTGGCCACTTGCCACTAAAATAAATTTCAATTTTAAATACTTATTTATTCATATGAAAAATCCCTGCTATGTGATTATATGAAAATTGTATGGTAGAAGATAATCTTTGACACTAAAAATAACAACTTTGAAGTGTTATAATTTGGCAGAAACTATCCTAGCATCGTTTAAAAATTGCTTACAAAAAAAAAGGAATTTTCGTATTCTTGTAAAAGTTTGCAAGGAAATCAATATTTGTTGTAGGAAAATTTTATCCACTTTAAATTAGCATCAGTTTAATTTATAAATGTTGGACGTGCCAGGAACATTATTACAAATTATGTATTCACGCATATTTAAAATTACATAAACCTATCAAAAAACGGAATATTTTAGATGATTTTTCGAGATAATTTATTCCACTAACTGTTGGGTATGATTCATGCAGTGACATTTTCGACTTGATCGCCGTTTCAATCAAAAATTTATTTACTAAATAAATATGGCTGCAGGGACAGATACAACACTTACGTCTGGTGATAAAACGGAGTGTTAGTTCCCACATTATTATACGGGATGTAAATTTTAAGTGTCCTCTATTTATCTTTTGAGGAATCAAAAATTTATAAACAGGTTTAAAGAAACAACATATTTAAAGTGAGGCGACTGCAGATGGTATATTATGGTAATTAACGACAAATAAAGAACTATTATAAAATTTTTAAACAATATTTACATAAGTTCCTGTTTACCAACAATTTTTTGGAGTTAAAACGTCGGAGCTCATGTGTGGCTGAACGTCTCATTAAGGGTATTTTTCAGAACTACGACTCGTATTATTTTTTAATTGAGAGAAATTGTATTAAATATGTATCGATATATATATTAAAGAGACATTATGCAGCTGTTCCAGAAAGTACATTATTATTCCGCGTGGGTACAAAGTAGAAAAATATGCTTTGTTTAGCAAGACACAATAAAAGTGAATGTATATGTATATATTTTTGATTGTGGAATACTAATTTTGTTGCATTAAAGTAATCGATTGCCTTTCGTAAAATTCTCGTTTCGTGGCATTTTAGCCGTTTATGGTTCGCGAGTCCGTTGGTAAAAGTCATCCCAACCAATCATTCCAAAGCTAAGTTTCGGACGTACACAAAAACAAAACAAAATACTGCTAATAGACAGGCTTCAGTTTAATGAATAAATCGAAGCAAGCAAACCATGACTTAAGATAAAGCCATCACGTTACTAAGTGGCCTGGGCAGCTTCGTACAGCCAGCACACGTTTAGTGAATTAAAGGGGGCGTCACAAAATTTCAAGCATAAACAGCATCATGATGAATAGAAACGCAACAAACATTCCTCCAAATCCAGTATTTGATGCGTCTCATGTACACATGATGAATATTAGAATGATTCAACACGTGCACTTGTTCCGGCTCAAACTTCGACCAATTATGTACTGTCCCTCAAAGGAGCTTTTTGAAAGGTAAAAGGTGCCGGTTTGTATGGAAAGGTGTGAGAGCAGCTTAGTGAGGAGAGTAAACCATTAAGAATTATTTTTTATACAATGTCGGCTGGTACTACCGAAAATTAACCGATAGGACACCCATGTCGTTGAAATGTGAAACCCGCCACCATCAAAAAAATGAACAAGACCCTAAAACATGAGACACAAAATTGGCCTAGTTTATATTCGTGGAACCCAATTATTCAATTTGAAAAGTGACGAGGCAGTTTTCAAAAAGCCGCTAATCATTTTGTAAAATGCCTACAATAATTCGAAAAAACAGCCAGTCATTTGGCGAAATGACGGTTTAAATAAATATAACTTCATGTATTGCGTGAAATATTTACAAAACTCGGTTTCTTGGTTGTGTGGTGGTCGGTCAATTGATTTTGTGTATATTGCAACATGGTTAAACAAGTCTAATCAGAATTGTTCGCAGTTGTTGACGATGAATTGTTCATTATGAAAATCGGAGAAATAATACAAAGTAGACAAGAAATGCAATAATATCGATATCGACTATCGATAATAGTTTAAATGTAGGAACTATACGCCCTGTATTAAGAAGCTTTAAAACTAAGTAGAGCATTAAAGCAATTTAACAATTTCTATAAAATGACTGATAGTGAGTTACTCTTATCAGTTGAAGTCATGAATATGTTTATCTACCGGAATAGCGTTGCTAATGAGAATGAAGGTTGAACCTTAATCATAAAAATATTTACAATTCTATTGTATTAAATTGTGTTGGACTAGACTCTAACAAGCTAATCTTTAGGTCAGATTTAGTACTGTCAATAAATCATTTCAATATTGATGTGTTATCATGCTATAATGTTTTATTACACATGACTTTAACGTTAATTTTAACGATCACTTACCAGAACAAACCTTTTTAAAAATTTTAGGTGACAATATTTTTGGGTTGAAGTTTTGGGATTTATTTACCCTGTTTATATAATACAGGGTCATCATAAATAATTGTTATTAACTTGGCTTTGAAAACCAATGAATTTTTTGTTGTTGCCTCTCCATAATGCGATTCGAAGTAATTCGAACTATTAATTATATTATATGTAATTATATGTCATTGTATTTGAGGAATTGTCAAAAACAAAGAAAACAATCTACAAGAATTTAGAATTTAAACCTTACTTAGAAGTGTTATTTCATGTCCGTGCCCCCGTGCTCGTGTGTTCGTGCAGTTTATAAAAAAATTGAGTCTAAAGTCATTTAGACAGGACTTCCTTCGCACCTGAAGACAAATATTCAAACAACTTCAGTGTGCTAGAAAAAAAAATGTCGATGATCGAACTAACGCGAGCAGAGCTCAAGTTCTCTAAGAAATCCATACGTCCACCGGCAATCGTTATGCACGTAACACAAATATCATCTATGGGTACAAAAATTGTTGTGCAGTAGTTGTGGTAAAAACTAAGGTAGCCTCATAAACCACAAGTATAGGAGTACGTTATGTTATAAAGTGTAAATGTGAATTACTACCAAAAAAAGAATTTACGTCATTTATTTGTTGGTGGAGATGATTAGATAAATTTTGGTTACAACGATATTCTTAACTAAAGAAGGCAGTCTATGTTATTGATTAAATCAAGAACGACTCACTCCATTTTCTCGAAATTTTAGGAATACAGTACTGTTATTAGTAGTATTGCATTGTATCTATCCAAATTGATATATGCGTCTCTGCAAAAACGTTGATGACATCATTACAAACTTTTGTAATGAAAAAACTCACTTAAAACATATACCTTTTTTCCATTTACTTTATCACTGCATATATATTTTAATTTTTTTCTTTAAAATTCGCAAAATCAATTTTTTTTAAGTTTTCGAAAAAGCTAGGTATGTTGTATTGTACTTCAGGGGAGAAAGAAACAAAAACTAGACAATAAAATTACTTCAGTTAACTTGTTAACTAAAAAAAATGTTTTTTATTATTAAAATTTGTTTATCTTATTTATGAAATAAGAATTTTTAATTAAAGATAGAAAAATGTGTTAAAATTTGGGCCCCAGAACAGATATTAATGTGGAAATAAAAATGGGATAAATCAAGAATCGAAAAATTCTATAAAATTTAATTTTAAAACCAGTTTATAGGCACAGTCCATTGAATAATTAGACCGATACATAAAGCCTAATAGCAACACGTACCCTTTAAATCCTGATTTCCTTTTCCTTCCGCGCCGATCCTTGCAGACTCCTTCCTCATGGGCACATCACAACACTCACTTTTCACTTTGAGTCCGAAACCAAATTATTTTTAACAAAAATAAACCACTTCAACAAACGAAGTCAAAACCGACTGAACTCTTTTGTGTAACACGAAAAATAAACAAAAAATTATGGGCGATACCATATCAGACATTTTTTGCAGAGTTTTTATTCATCGATACATCATACAGTAAGTGAAGCTTTATCAAAATGCTACATTATTCGTTAGCAGAACATAATTTTCGCGCTGGTTGGATGAATAAGATATTACGAATTGTACATACAATTCGCTAAAAATAAATTAGAAAATTCGATTATATACCTACCTCTTTGGGTAATATTTTATTTTTCGACAGTTAATGATATAACACAAAATTCAATTTTTTTCACCATTTGAGTCGTACGGGGTGTTTCAACGGTCAAAGAGAGGAAAATTAAACATTTGCTGTAGACATACATATTTTCAAACATATAGAGTGTTCCGTTTAACTTACACAATAAAGTTGTATGTTTACTTTAGGAGCGTAATTTAGAAAGATATTGTAATAGAATCCATTTGGCTACTTTCATGTTTTATCGACGTTTCGTAATCATAACCTCTAGAATGGAAGTTTATTTCGGCAGAACTTACCGTATTTACCCTTGAAACAAATCCCGTCTCTGAAAAATCATGAAATTTGATTTTGTGATTTTTGATTTGTGTATAAAGTAAAAACCAATTGCAAGGTTCCGTGGTCCGCACAAGTGCGTTCGCGAGAAAATATATTTATACTAAATAACCACCGAGAAAATGAACTGTTAACAATTACATGGTTAACTTCGAGTATTTATGTTTATACTTCGAAAGAATTGGACTATCGTCACGTACAAGCATCTGCGGCCGCTTAAAAGAAAATGAAATTTGATTGATTTTGTCTCCTTTTGTCTTCCAAAAATATAAAATAAGTATTCTGTAGTTAGTGTTGTGTTAAAATATTCTAATACACACCCAAGAGCACCCAATTTTGTAGTTGTCCATTTTCAAACAAATCTCGATCTGAACAATGGTTAAAAGTGATATTGTCCTCTGAAGTTCTGGTCGTCGTGCCACAACATACGAAAGTTAATTCTTTCATCAGCCATATTTTTTCCTATTTCTAAAAATTTCTGGATCTTCTCCACATATAATTGTTATTATTTCATTGTTTCCATGTTAACAAGCAAACTTTCATATACCTAGTGATAATTTTCATATTTATGTATGTAGTCCAGGTGCCAATGACATTTGGAAAACGAACTATGTGAAAAAAATCTTCTTTCATACCTACTAGTTCTTCTACAGGTTGAAACATCACAAAAAATTTTCGGTACAGTTTAACCACTACTCTGGGCACTCGAGGAATTATTCTCATGTTTTTTGTTTGATGAATGTCCATAGAATACGCAATACAATCTAAGTGCCTATCGTAAGAAATAGAGATTGCTAGAAGTGAAATATTAGTCTCCCACTACTGACGTTAAGTTTTATATTTACATATCTAAAGGAGCATCAAATTCTTCCGTTTCAAATATTTCAACGTACTTTTTTAAATCTATGGTCAGCTAAAATTAAATAAAGCTGAATAGTTTGTCGGATGCCGGAAATCTTCCCCCTTATGCTATGAACATAAAGCGACTCTCCTTTTTTTGTTTTCAAAAATATTTTCTAACATCACTGCATCATTGGTTGTTCTAAACATGTATTCGATGTTTGTATATCTTATCTTTCATCTATCCAAATCTAGAAAAATCTGGTAGATCAAATTGGGTGAACGAGCACGCCACTCTGGATTCAGACTTTGACTTATTATACAATTCCCATAAAATTCTTGCAAGTGTTGAAAATAACCAAACTGCAATCAATTCCTCATCACCTAACTGGTTAGAAAACCTCTAATATTGCTCTTTGCTCTCTGTATCTTGCAGAATTAATTATTGTATTGTGAAAGAATATTGGCCCAACCACTCTTCATAAAGACCTTTCTTCAAAAGCAAAAGGATTTTTAGCATTCCAAACTCTATTATTTTGAGTATTAACTTAACCACTTCGATGAAAGCATTCGTCATCAGAAAATAACGGCAAATCCAAAGTTCTCTTGTTGTTCATGTTGTTTTGAAACCACTGAAAATATGCAACACGACGATGATAATCAGCTATTTTAAGTTCATGGACTGACGATACTTTATAGGGAAGCATGTGTGATGTTCTTTTCAAAACTTTCTGACAAGAGGTGTACGGAACACCAGATTGCAACACGAGTTTACTCAGAGATTCTTTTGGGCTGCTCTATCCTTTCCCTCAAATCTTCGATGACCTCCTCACTAACTGGAGATCTTCCTGCTGAGTTCCGTTTAGGATCATTTCCAGTGCTGCTTAATCGTTCCACTGTTCTTTTTATGTGTGTCATTAAAAAATGTTCAATGATGTTTAATTCAGGAAATTTAGTCAGATATTCATCCTTGCAAGCTTGAATAAAATGCACGCATTCCCCGTCCGCCTTTAACGTTCCATTTCCATAATAAGACACAGTAATGAACGTATTTTGTTCTAAGATATACCCCATCATAACCTAAAGGAGATGTACTTAAATCATCAATACCCATTAATTCGTTTCTAATTACCGTAATCGCTATTATGGGATGGTTGTACTTTTGATAAAACTTGGGTTGTATTCAATTTAAGTTACAACAAAAAAAAAGAAAAATGGAAGATCAACAACACGAGTAAACAAGACGATCGCAGGTTAAGTAAATGGCATACCTACTCGTATGAAGTTCTGACTTCTAATTTTGCGAATTTTGCGAAAGTCAGAAGCGGTACACAAAATCAGTTGCATCAGCGTCTACTTCGACTACAATCATTTATGATAACCCTGTACTTATCTAAAAATAAATCTTCTTAACTATTCAATCATTGCACAATTTTTCTCAGCGCCAGACCTTTGTCTGAAATTTTGGCACTGCTATCCCAGGCGTTGCAACGCCTAAAGATTAATCGAACACTTCGCCAAACAAACTGCAATATAAAACCTGTAATATTTAACAGTCGCTTGCAATATCGCCTTCATAATTTGACTGGAGATACTTCGTTATCCACCCCATGCGAGCCTTCGGCGAAGCAGCAGCTTCCAACATCAGTGACTTAGTGTTATTCTGACTTGCAGATCAGTTAAGGATCCAGAAACAAACATCTTTGGCTAATTACCGGACGGCAAAAGTCGCCGTGTCTTACCGTGGGGCCGCATTTGCATATCGCGATGGGTGATTGCTTCGCGCCACTTCAATTAACACTTGCGAAATAAATTAGTTCGAGCGGAACTCTTTTATTCAGCTCGCATTGATAAATAACAATATGTGCGTAAAGGTATGGCTGCTTTGTCCAATACGGTTTCAAATTTTTGTCGCGGCCTTCGCCTCCGGACAGCCGAGCCTTTATTCGCCAGGTGATTCGGGGTGAAGGCGGTTGCGATTTATAACGTTTCAAGCGCCAATTAGCTGAACATTGCGTACTTCTATATCTGAAAACCATTTACAACTTGTCACTGGTTTACTGCGGGACATATTGGAATATGGTTAATAACGGACCGAGCGTGCATAATATCTTGTCCTAGCTAATGATCCGTGAAATCATATTTAATGTGTAACAACAATAGCGGAGGAATTTTAGCCAGCGAATTACAGCAGAAAAAGTAAATAATTTGGTCGTTACAGTATCCAGATCTAATGACTTTACCTTATAGCTGCCCTTATTTTGGAGAATATAACTTTCAAAAAACATGCTTTTCTTCGCTACGTATAGCTCTCATTGCTATTAAAAGATTGCAAAATATAAATTATTGCGGATTATTCTTCAAGAAATGGATGTAAAGCACTTGTTTTTTTTTTAATTTCTCCACACAACTGGCAATTTTTTTACAGTGGCAGTGCCAGAAGTGAGTGTTTTGTGATTCATAATGATGCACCTCTGTCAAGTCAAAACAGAATTATAGGCAAGCGCCAAAAAGATTCAAAATCTAAACATGACTAGAAGCGGTTCTTCGGAAGTCTCGATGCCCCAGAAAGCCATCGAAGCAAAAATCGCGAACTCTCTAGAAGGAAAATAATTTGTAATGCTTATAACTACGTGGGACGAATTTTTCCCAGTGAAAGCATACAGCAAAGTTTGTGTTCGAGTGTACAAAAATATCCGTAAGAACGGTCGAAAGGATTTTAGAGAACGCAATAATTTGCAAAATAAAAATAAAACGCCTGATGCTACACTTTATCAAAAAAAAGCACAGAAAACGGACTATTACTAATTTAGAAGACTATGAATGAAATTCTTTTAGAAACAAAATATTTTTATAATTTACGGAAATTACATCGGCGTGGGTAAAAATCAACAATTTATTTTTCGATAACACGCAAATAGACAACCAACTATACAGCATTAATGTACAGCTCAATAAGTAGTACTCCTTAATCGATTGTAACGAATTTGACTAAACTGCCCGCCCCCCACGGTGTAAACAGCCACGCGTTCCTTCTGGAGAGTTCGTGATCGACGCTTTGAGGTTGTTCTGGAGTCCGCCATCGAGACTTCCGGCGAACCTCTTCCAAGGTTTTCTTTATTCGAACGCCGCTGTCATCGCAGTACTGTATTAGAAAATCCATAGACGTACCGGGGCGGATCATGGGTTTACTTCGTAATGATATACAATTTTCACCTAACTGAAGGACGTCGAGTAACAGAAGAGCTAAACTAATGAAATAAGATTATTGCGCTTCGAGTATTTAGAAAAAATTGGTCGAAGGTTATTTTCAACAGAATTTCCCTCGCCCCTAAAGTACCTACAGTCGAACAACTATAGCTTTGAAAAATTGGTCTAAAGAGTTTAGACAGTACTTCCCTCGCTGTCGGAAACTTGACGACTGCATGCCTATTGTGTTTTTTTTTCTCATTACATTTTTGTAGTGGGAATTTAAAAAAAAATTGTGATGACGTCATCAACATTTTTGCAAGGACACGTATATCAGTTGGGATAGATGTAGTGTAATACTAAGAATAAAATTATTGTATTCCCAAATTTTCGGGAAAATGAATTGGGTCGTTTTGAATATTGATTTCTTATAATCAATAAAATAACGAAACAATTTACTCAGGTATACGGCGCCTTTTTTTGAACCACCTCTTAAGAAAATCTAAAAAATATGAATGGAATGATATATCACAAGTACAAACTCATCATATTTTTTGCATTTTAGATAGGATTTATTCAGCAAAATTTAAGGGTGACGTCATCAATTTTTTTAGGAGGGATGAACAAATACATTTTGAACAAAAGTTTACCATGCTTATAATAACTTTAAAATATTCCCAAGATTTCAAAGCACTCGGTTTTGTAATTCCTGATTAAATCGATAAAATAAATTCACGCCTTCATTAATTTTTTTGAGTCACCCTGCATATGCAAATCCAAAAATATGAATGGAATGATAAATCACAAGTACAGACACATCATATTTTGTACAATTTGGATACGATTTATTCGGCAAACTTTTGAGCTGACGTCATCAGTTTTTTGTAGAAGATAACCAAATATATTTTGACTAAAAATTTATTATGCTCTTTAAAAACATCTGCAAGATTTCAAAGCATTTGGTTTTGTAGTTCCTGATTAAATCAATAAAATAAATTTACGCATTCATTAATTTTTTTGAGTCACCCTGTATATGCAAATCGAAAAAATTTGAATGGAATGATAAATCACAAGAAGAGACTCACCATATTTTGTACATTTTAGATAGGATTTATTCAGCAAAATTTTGTGGCGACGTCATAAATTTTTTAGGGGGGACGACCAAATACATTTTGATCAAAAATTTACCATGCTTATGATAATTTTAAAATATCTTCAAGATTTCGAAGCATTCGGTTTTGTAGTTCCTGAGTAAATCAGTAAAATAAATTTACCCTTTCATTTATTTTCTTCAATCACCCTGTATATGCAAATCCAAAAAATATGAATAGAGTGATAGATCACAAGTACAGACTGATCATATTTTGTACATTTTAGATATGATTTATTCGGCAAATTTTCGAGCTGACGTCATCAAGTTTTTGGAGGGGATAAGCAAATATATTTTGACTAAACATTTATTATGCTCTTTATAACCTTAAAACATCTGCAAGATGTCAGAGCATTCCGTTTTGTAGTTCCTGATTAAATCAATAAAATATATTTACGCATTCATTAATTTTTTTGAGTCACTCTGTATATGCAAATCCAAAAAATATGAATGGAATGATAAATGACAAGTACAGACTCATCATATTTTGTAGATTTTAGATATGATTTATTCGGCAAACTTTCGAGCTGACGTCATCAATTTTTTGGAGGGGATAAGCAAATATATTTTGACTAAACATTTATTATGCTCTTTATAACCTTAAAACATCTGCAAGATTTCAAAGCATTCGGTTTTGTAGTTTCTGAGTAAATCAGTAAAATAAATTTACGCATTCATTAATTTTTTTGAGTCACCCTGTATATGCAAATCCAAAAAATATGAATGGAGTGATAGATCACAAGTACAGACTCATCATATTTTGTACATTTTAGATATGATTTATTCCACAAACTTTTGAGCTGACGTCATCAAGTTTTTGGAGGGGATAAGCAAATATTTTTTGACTAAAAATTTATTATGCTCTTTATAGCCTTAAAACATCTGCAACATTTCAAAGCATTCTGGTTAGCAGATTAAAAATTAAATTTCAAAATGTTGTTTTATAATTTTGATTTTTTTTCCAAAAATCTGGACGTTTCGGGTGAAAAGTCGATTCAGAGTTGTAAACTACATGTGTAGGACTATGTTATTTTATACAATTGAAAACCCATTTACTATGTACAATTTTGAAGTGACGTCATCGCATTAGTGGTGGGGATGATTAGACAAATTTTGGTTAGCGTTTTACCATCTACATGATATTCTTAATATAAGTACAAAATTTCACAACAATCGGTCGAGTACTTTCGGAGATTATCTGTCTAATAAAAATCCGGGACGGCAGACGGACGGACAGACGGACGGACAGACGGACAGACGGACAGACGGACAGACAGACGGAAATGGGAGACCTATTTCTTCGTCTTCTAGGGGTCATGAAAGATCGAGAAAACGTAAAAGTAGAGAGTCGACCGACGGACTCGATTACAATACTTCCTTTGCTTACGCTCGGGAAGTAAAAATTATAAAATTTAACTTTGAGGATTTTTTTATGCTAACCTCTATGAACTAAAATTAATATATGCGTGGATTGTTAAAGTACAGGTAAAGAAGCATCGTTTGCATTTGTTTCTACTGACTTTTTCCTTATAAAAATGTTTTGATGGCGTTATCAAGATTTTAACAAGAAGACACGTATATTCATTTGAATGGGTGCTCTGTGATACTAATAATAAAAGTACTGCTTCCTCAATTTTCTGTAAAATGGGATGGGAAATAAAACATTTCGCCCCATTCATTAATAATTTTGAGTCACCTTTATACAAGCAATTCGAAAAAATATGAATAGATAGATAAACCATTATATAGACTCTTAATACTGTGTGTATGTTAGATGTATTCGATTAAAGTTTGAGATGACGTTATTAACTTTTTTGGAAGGGGATAATAAACGGATAAATTTTGATTAACGATTTACTGTGCTAACGATGACCGTAAAATGCTTGCAAGATTTGAGACCATTCGGTTTTGCAGTTTCAAACTTAGGTTGAAAAATGTTGTTTTACAATTTTGATTTTTTTCAAAAATTCCATGTCTAGGGTAATAACTAATAACTCAAGATCAATTTTAACAACAATCGGTCCGGTAGTTTAGAAGATTTTCTGTCTAATAAAAATCGACACAGACACGAACATATGACAGACGACAAACGGGAGACAGACAGACGGAAATGAGAGATCTATGTTTTCGTACTCTAGGGGCAATGAAACGTCGAGAAAACATAAAAATATCCATGCCTGTTGCTTATTTGCATGTTTTTCTTTCTTCCTTAATTGGCGGTATTTTTTATTAGCGTTCACGTCTCTAGCATCTTTTATTTTGTCCTTACATGCTTCATTTTTTTGTGGGTGACATATAGGCATCCTTTATGAAACTACACTTTTCTGTGTTTTATATCCCAATACATTTGCTTATAGCTTCCTTACGTTTATTCCATCTATCTGTTAAATCTTCAACTTTGTGTATATCTGTTTTTTCCATGCTCTCTCTGTTTGCTTGTGTAACTCTTTTTGTTTTTCTTCTTTACTCAACAGTTGGATTTAAAAATTGTTCCGTGTTACACATTTCCCTGTGTAGCATAACGTATTCTTGCTCTTATTTTAATTCCCAAAAGAAAGTGATCGATATCTACATTTGCTTCCATGTATGACCTGACATCCATCAGTTTGGATGTATGGCGCGCATCGACTAGGTAGGTACCTACATGGTCAACGCGTGTTTCCCACCATCACGTTTTTGCTTTCCGCGAAGTTGATAAGTAGGCAGCCATTTTCATACGTTTTTCCGTGAAGGCTACTGCCAGATTTGGTCCTCGTAGTACATCGTTTCTGGTACGATAGTGTGAAATCATTGTTCTTTTTAGGATGCCTACCGGTTGTCGTTTACCATATTCTTGGCCTGTTTCCGAGGCTACTTGTGATCTCCTAACGGATTAAGTTTTTCCAGGGTAGAGTTGTTAGCACTGAACCCGACCCTCTTTTCGGAGGACGATTCTCCTTTCCTCGCCTTTCCTAGCCCTGACTTTGCTTCCCACTGAGGTTGATTACTCAGTGTTTCGCAAGTATGCTCAGATCGGTAAGGTCTACCAGGAAGAGGTGAGGTAGGAATTGAGTAGGAGAGGCTAGGCGCGGTGCCATATATTGCGCATCTCTACCCCTTTAGACCCCATTGCAGCCAATTGACAAATACATTAATTCCTAATTTGCTGCCCGATAGGGTATTAGTAAGTGATATTGTATCTTATCACAATATACAGCTGCACGGTGTCCCAACGTCTAATTCCAGAAACCTGGAAATGATAAACTGACGTACCTATAGAAAAAGTATACCATTATTTAGTAAAAACATATGAAAGATAACAACGTTTATAAATGTATTATGCGACGAAATTTCGGTGACGGTCCGTAATTTTGCCGATATCGCGTGGGGGTGGCGTGCCTCGGTGCCAAGCCTTGGGCCTACTAGTGCCGCTGAAAAAGTAACACGTCTGACCGAGCTAGGCTTATGCGGACACCTTCACACCACCGGGTGTGGCACCTTCGGTCGGGAGCGGCCGTACTCGGGCCCCAGTTCCCTTTCCTGGGAGGGAGCGCCGGAGTTGCTCTAAAACCGGAGACACGGATCTCAGTGGTCAGCGCCCGCGAAAACAAGAAATAAAACAGGAAAATTAACAATGTTGGGTTTTTATTTCCTGCCACCAGCAACACGGCTAAAATAATCTTACGGCTAATAAACGTGACGGAAAAAAATCGGTGACGGCGGTACGGTTTTTCGCCCGGGGGCGGCGATTCAAAAACGGTACGCAAACAGGCAGAAAACGCAAAACGGTTCTTACGGTGGTCGGTTTTCACACCCAAAGAAAAACTTAAAAAAAAAATTTCTTCACAGCCGGATTCCCCCAACTTTCTCGGTACGCGTCCCGGTTTCCGCCCGCGAAAATTCGCCTCCTTACAATATTGGTACCACATGGTCATCAACTATTACAGCTACCACCATATTACCCAGGTCTTAACTCTATAGAAAAAACTGGGCAATAATGAAGAACAGTGTCGCCAAAAATAATGTTAGTTTTAAACTTGAGGCAGCCAAAATTTTACCTGAATAAGAATTTGTCAGGATTACGTTTAGTAAAATCTGGAAAAAAAAGTGTGTAATAGCGTCAAAGTAAGAATTCCAGAGCTGATCATTAATCTTGATGAAGATACATCAAGTTTTTATTCACTTTGTGTTGTTATTATTGCTTACAAACCTGTTAATTTTGTTATAGTATATTGAATTATTTGTTAATCTCGTCTTTGATAATTAATAAATACTCGTATTAAAACATGGATAACATTTTTTAACATGAAAAGAACTGATCCCTTATGTCTGTATTTAGCATTACAGTGAAACTTGTTGGAAATATACGTTGGTTAAGAAAAGCGGGCCGTAAATTGACATCTGCCACGAACCTAAGAAATGTAGCCATGCATTAAATATAACGCTATTTTTCATGTACCACTTACAATAAGCTCTGTGTTCTGAAAGCATCTGCGTTTTTGAAGTTTGGACTTTTTTAATAGTCACCTCAAGAAACAAACTGTATTTTAGTGTATGTGCCATTATATGATGTTTCAAAGTCATTTCAGTGTAAGTTAGAAGAGTGTACCTAAACTGTTTATTGTACTATAACAAAGTATTGATGTTAAAAAAGCTAACATTAACGGGAACTTTTATCTTTACATATATCTTTAAAAATATTGGCCGCAGAATTTAAACGTGGTCGGCGAAGCTTGAAAGTTGGTTCTCGTTATGGACTTTCTTCAAGCAATGTAATCTCAGCAAATTATTCGCAATCACTTTGGAACAGGCTAATTTTAACTTGTCAAAAATTCATGGAGCTGTGAGCATTGTAGATATATAGGCATCCCTATTTAAATTTTGGACAGTCAAAAATCAGTTTGAAAGGTAATGTCTTATAAGAGTAGTGTACATCTCTGGATACAGATGTTTTTCAAAGCAGTATTTTGCATGGTGTTTAATCTAGGGCTCCTGTAAGCTTAGAATTTGAAAATACGACTAGTATGCAATTAAGCAATTGATAAGATAATTTTTTATAAAAAGGAGTCAACATTGGCGAAGACTCCTGTGACCAGGGTTTGGAAGCCTCCCTTCTTGTGTACTGTAAATATTTATCTCCGGGACACCCGTAACAATTTTGGTGGACGTCTTCTACGAGCAACAGCATGATTAACGACGCGGTCCGCGTCGTTACGACACGCGTTTCATTATCGATGTCGACCTTGTCTTTTGTTCCCTGATTAATTCCATACGAGGGTCTTGACGCCCGCATGAAATTGATCGAGTGACTCTCCAAGTGGTGTTCTCTTTTTTCCGGTTCCCTTCTTTTTGGTCTTTGTCTTTTTGCTTTGGACAAGCAATTCGAGGATTTATGAAATTGGTTGAGGGTCCGGTGTGCGAATGGACGTGACTGTGACAGCGGGAGGTCGCACGAACGGCCGAGCCCAATCACAGGTGTCAGCTTCCTGACAGTTCTGCGCTTAATTTTTCGCTTTCGAACAAGCGGTTTACACTGCGCTGGTGAATAAATGTCCTGCTAATTTGTCGAAAACGCTGGAAATTTCAATGCTGCTTGTGCGGTGATTTTAACGGGGGAATAGTTACAAACTGCTGACGTAACGCCATTGATAAATTAATAAGTTTGTAATTTGTGGTCGCGTGGGTTTGTAGCAGTTAGTCATTATTACTGTTTTACAAATAAAATGGTTGTGGCAAACCAGGTTTCACAGTCGTGTGGTTTTTACTTATTTATCGAGGCACAACGACACAGTCGGGGGAATTTTGTTATTAAATGGGGTGCCTCCATAATGTCGACATCAATAGGACGAATTTTGTCAAAAGTTATAAATATAAGTTGTTCAATTTAAATGTAAAAAAAATTCGTTACGTTGTGATGTGGCTTAACCACTGATATCGGGACATCCGTGGAACTGAATCCGAATGTCTCCTCTGCAATGATACGTCTAAATAAGTTACGTTATAGAAAAGTTTTTAACAAAATTAATTTTAATTGCCCATAATTTTATAAACCTGGTAGACACCAGAAACTAAAATCTTTATAAACAGATTTTTAACGTTCATTTAAATTTTACAACTTTGTTTGTGCATTTATCTAAAACTGGCATTCCCATTGGAACAGAAAGCGTTTATGATTGAGTAGTATTTTCGTGTGGATTAATCACCGACATTCTTTCTGAGGATGATTCGATTACAAATTATGTTTTTGTGTAAATGCTACAGACACCGTACTTAATTTAGACTTTGTATAAAACTGTAGCAAATAGTAAAATCGTTCGCTAAAATAATTCACTTACCATAAATTTTGACATATAATGTGGAAGGCAAACTATAGCTAAACAAAGTATAGAAGTACTTTTTAAAAGAACCTTCTCATCAAAGAGAGAATGGCGTCAGCTGTTTTTGCGTTTTATCGACAATCTTATGTGCATCGGGCGGGCAAGCATGTTACATTGTAGGTGCCTATAACCCATGGTATAAACGTCTTTTTATGACACGGCGAATCTCGCATTCAAGCGTGACGTCATCCGGTGAGTTCCGGTCGTACGCTGGCGCTTATTTTGAGCGATATTTAATGTAATTTCTAATAAATCAAGTGTGCGAAAAGTACATTCAACTACAGTGATTCAGTATGAGTAAAATTTAATTGATCTAAGGCCAACGCAAACCTCAAAATATTTCGGACACAAAATTATAACCGGAATGCGAGAATTTCAAATTTGTTTGTCAGCGTAGGTGGAGTCAAAAAACACGATATGTATTATTTGAATTTCGATATTATAATTATTGGAGTATTATCTGATACAAATCACACAAATTTTGTACAAGGAGATACTAAGAAGATCAGTTGGCATAACGTATAATTTTATAACAACGACATTGGTACATTCCATGCGAAAAAAGATGTTTCTCTAACCCTAAGTAACTCCCTAGGCACGATTTTTGAAAACTTGGCATTGCTTGCGTTTATGTTTCGTGAACAGATAATAATTTCTTTTTGATTGCATGTTATTATATTGATGAAAGATTTTTCAAAAAAACTCTAAAAATTGAAAGTTATCTTCGTTTTCGGGGAAACAAGTGATTGATTTGCAACCTATAAGTTTATATAAAATATGGAGCTCTAAATATGTATCTGTCGATGCTAATTTATTGTGACCGCTGAAATGTAGGTACATTTAATTTCTTATATATAATATACTTACGGGCACTAATTATTATGTTTCTTTAACACTGTTGATTATCTATGTATTTATAACTAACCTTCAAATTTTTAGAGATCAATTTGCAAGTGTAGCTGTTTAAATCTCATCTTAATAATAAGCTGCAGTCGTGAAAGTTGTCCAGAGCTTTCGTCCTAGTTATATCTACTCGAAATGCGGAAAATAGCTTAGATTCGGTCTTATTATTAATATTATATTATGTATATACGAGATTTCGAATTACAAATGTGTTTGCTTGATGGAATATTACGTAACTATTGTTTCTTTTCATGTGAAGCAAATTACAGTTGATTAACACGTGAGTCTCATTAAATGCCATTCTGTCTTGACGAATCAGTTTGCTTACACTAGTTGTGTGTTAAATGACTAGATTAAATATACCGATATAAAAATATGTAACATTATAGTTTTTGCGTGGTTGTGATATTATTAGTAGCACTGTTTCTGAATAAATTAATTTTAAAACGAGGCATCTTAACTTTAATTTTGGATTCTACACATCTTCTATTTCAGCTGAAACGCCTATAATAAAAAAACGGGTAGGGTAAATGTGTACAAGAGTACGCACTTAGTGGAAAACTGTCAACAACTTTTTAATTTTTTTGGATAGACAAATTTTATGATATAGGTTCGTTATATACATGTTTAGAGATCAGATATATTTAATTGTACGTCCCAACACCACTATATTTTAAGAGTAATTTCAATTTTTGTCAAGATGTGTAAATGCGCGCTCTTAGACAGTTCATTGCACAAGAGTGCGCATTTCAACGCTTATGAGTACGCATTACATTTTATGAAAAAATATTTGTTTCTAAGGTGAAAATAAATGGGAATAAGTGACTACAGACTACACATAAAACGGAGGACCTATTTCTTCGTACTCTAGGGGTCTTGAAAAGACGAGAAAACGTAAAAATAAAGAGTCGGTCGACGGACTCGATTACAACACGCTCAGGAAGTAAAAATTAAAAAAAAATCACCATAACCACCACCACACAACTTGAGAAGCAGTACAAAGTAGTAGAGTTAAATAATGCAGTATCGTATGATATGTATCTCCAAGACTATTAGACTACGTATTGCAAGCAATGCGCACTCTTATACAATACCTCGCTGCGCACTCTTGTACATTTGTACATAACCTAATGTTTTCAAAGTTAAAAGCTTTTGATTGACAGAAAGTGTAAAACTGTTAGTGTATAACGACACCTTAAAAGTTACAACTAATGACAATTATTACTGTAAAATAAAAGAACTGGTACGTACCTTACAATAAACTAAAACTATGAGCGGGAAAAATTACATCCACACAACGTGTGAACATAAAATCCTCAGTACGACCAAACTATAAACCATATTCAGGTCACTTTTGCACCTTTATCTCAGGTTTAGCATTAAATTCTGAATGGTATAACTTCATCTTACCCAGATGGCACTAATAAGCAGAAATCATCAGTGCGTACTCTTATACATATTCGCACTCTTGTACACATTTACCCTATAAAAATTAAGCGTTCTAAACTTCAGTATAGAGTACTTATCTATAATTGTGTAAAAGATATAAATACTCATATTACACACGACTATTGCCAGTGAATTTTATTTGAAGAACATCTCCGACAAAATTATGCCATCTTAGATAGAACCTGTGCTAACTTTTTAGAGATTTCAATGTTTAGGACGAGTGACTTCGACAGTAGAGCAAGCGACGAACTTGTGATGAGCGATATTTTTTGTAAGAATGGACGCTCCATTTTTACATTAAATTAACGATTTTATAAATTTTATGCACTGATGGCTTAATTTTGTTATGAAAGAAATGGGGAATTCCATAAGTTAGTGACCGATCATTGCGAAGGATGTGTTTTTAATTTAGTTCAAATCTTTTAAAATATAGCTATAAATTATTATATGTTAGACTAAAGAAAGTAAGTGTACTGCTTTCATTAATTTATTCTGTTCTAAAATATTTTTGACTAATACCTACTCCTACTAGCAATAATTACATTAACTACGTAATACTTATTACATTCACATAATCTAATTTTTGTTACAACCGAATAATCGCAGTGTTCGTAATTTAATAACTTTTTTCCGTTTCCTTCTGTCTATCTTGTCATCTGTCTATCTGTCGTCTGTCGTCTGTCTCTCTTGTCATCTGTGTGTCGGTCTGTCGTTTGTCTGTCTTGTCATCTGTCTGTCTGTCGTCTGTCTGTCTGTCTGTCGTCTACCTATCTCTTGTCTGTCGATCTGTCATCTGTATTTATGTCATCTGTATCCAATTTTATTAGAAAGATAATCTTCGAAGCTACCAAACCCGAAGTCAAATTTTATAATTTTATTTTTGGAAGAACCAGGATTAGTTGGACTGTGCTTCAACGGCGAGGGAAGTTTTGTCGAAATAACCATCGACCATCTAGATTTTGATTTTCACCGTTACTTTTATTGAAAACGTTAAATATAAGTAGGTATACTGGAACATATTTTTAACTCTGAACATTATGAAAGTATGGGCTTAATTTCTATGTTTAGTTTTAAAAAGCACACATCAATGTATATATGCTCTCAGTTTTCAATATTGAAGAATTCATTAAACTCAAAACAGAACATTGATGTAGTTGGATACCTTCAAAAATCAGAATTATACATTCCAAAGAAGTCTAAAATCAAAATCAGTCCGAAAACATATTATTATTTCCCGAGCGTAAGCTACAGAAGCATAGTAATCGAGTCCATAGGACGAATGGGCACTTTTATATTTTCTCGACGTTTCATAACCCCTACAGTACGCAAGAAGTAGTCTCCCGTTTCCGTCTGTCTGTCTGTTTGTATCCATTTTTATTAGACACCTAATCTTCAAAACTGCTGGACCGATTGTTGTCAAATTTTTGTATGTATGTTAGAAATATGTAGATGGTTAAATGCTAGCCAAACTTCGGCTAATCATCCCCACTAACAATTTGATGGCATCATCTCAATGAACCGTATTTTAAAATGAGCTGAATATTATACAAAAATATACTCCTATATTTGTAGTAGGTATACATACATACCGTTTTGTTGGTTCGATGCCGAACTTGACCTTTTCCCTTTTTTTTCTTGCACTGGTACTGTGCTGTGACAAATTTTCTTTTGTGCTGTGACTAGTATTATCCATGTTGATGGCGTCCTCACAAATTTTTTATTGGTCAAATTTAAAACGAACCATTTTCTCAAGAATGTGAGAATACGCACGTCTTTATAGAATAATGATAAAATAAGAATTATAATATTTCTAACATTTTGTTCGATTGTGGTTTAATTAATAATTTTAGTTCCCTGTTTTGAGACAAACTCATTTAAATGAAACTAATTTCTACGTGACATTCGTTCGATGTATAAACATAAATAAACACTTGAGCTTCAGATTGCTATTACCTAGTGCTAAAGGACAAGAGGTGTTATTTAGGCCTCTCGTTTTTACTTTGCAGCTGTTATCACAAAACGAAAATCGTAAAACCAAATTTTTTATATTTTTTAAAAAGCTGGATTTGTCGGATTATACTTATGGCCCCACTTTTTGCTTTGCTTACACAGGATTACTCAAAAAAATTAACGAATCAGTCAATTTATTTTGTCGAATAAATCAAGAATTGCAAAACTGAATACTTTGAAATCTTGCAGACGTTTTAAAGTTATTGTAATCATGGTAAATTGTTAATCAAAATCCATCTCTTTATTCCTCCCAAAAAACTAATAACGTCATCTCGAAATTTTGCCGAATAAATTTTACCCAAAATGTGCAAAATATAATGAGTTTTTACTTATGATGGATCATTGTATTAATTGTTTTTTAGATTTGTTTAAACAGGTGGCTCAAAAAAAACTAATGAATGAGTCAATGTATTTTATTGATTAAATCAGGAACGGCTCACTCCATTTTGCCAAAAAATTATTTTTAGTATTACACTGCACCTTACGTGTCCTTGCAAAATTGTATAAAGAAAAAACTCAACTCGAAAATGCTGGATATGTTTCATTGTACTTCAAGAGCGGGGGAAGTTCTGTCGAAACAACTCTCAACCAATTTTTTTAAAGCACCAGAATGGGAGATGTAGTAGACAAGTCGTTGGAACAAAAAATCGGAAAAATGGCGAAAGAAGTTGCCTAGTCTTTAAAGTTACCAAATGCAGAAAATTATACTCGACACTGTTTCCGGCGTTTATTAGCTACTTTCCTAGTTAATGCAGCCAGTGATTTGTTAACCTTGAAACGGCACGCAGGTCGACAGTCAAGTAATGTCGAAGAAAGATATGTTGACGAGTCACTTAAAAATAAAATGAAAATAACCGAGAAAATCGTCAATTCGGTAGAATTATCCGCTCGCAATACTCCGTTTACCCATGCCTCATGGGTACAAGATGCAGTAGAGAATTTCTACAATGACCAGATGCCCCATACTCATCGAAATATACGAAGTATTCTACTTATTTATCAGATACATTTTTTACAGCGTGAGGGATTTGCTAATTTCAAATTTTCTCGACGTTGACCCTGGTGGTTTTATGAAAACAGGTACGCCTGTACTTGTGGATTACGAATTTACCCTTATTGTGTTTATTATTAGATATTAGATTTTTTTTATTGTTTAATCTATCTTGTTCTTTACACAGACAATAAGATTTCTAGCGGTTCAAATTAAAAACGAGTCACTCTATTTTCTGGAAAATGTGAGAATACAGTAATGTTGTTACGTGCTTAATCGTGACATTCTTCCACTGTGTAAACATAAACAATCGAAGTTAAATATATATCTACAGTGATAATACATTTTTTGTCGTTGGTTATCTGCTTTAAATATATTTCATATTGGAAATATTTGTTTAATAAATGTTTAACTTTATCAATGTTAAATATTTACAGCAGAAAATATCAAACATTGTCCTAACTACAATAAAAAAAATACAATAAAAAGATGTTCTTTACAATTTCGTAAGGATTGTAGCTGAAAATAGTAGCAACAATGTTTATGTTTCTGACATATTTCGTAACCTTACATTTGAAATAACATAACCTAACAAGAAAAATTTACGTTATTTTGATTATGCTCTTCCAACGACTACCCTCAAACCCACTAGATTTTCATGGCCAACTCTGTGTCGAAAGGGTCATGATAAACAAACAAACTTTTATTGCTTTAATTTGAAATCAAGTCATAGCGGTCAAAGTTTTAATGTTATCACTTTTGCAAAAAATGTTTGCCGTTTTTTTTAGTTAATTGTGCTAAACAACAGCACCTTGGAACTACCCGCTCAAACATGAGCTTGCAACAACCTATTTTACTTACCTTGCCACGTCAAATTCTAAAACGAGATTCGTACTAAGCAAAAAAAAGGGTATACTTGCATAACTTGAATCTGTGTATTTATAACCTAAGCGTATTATCCTTAGCTGACTCAGTGTTGTTTGTTTCAGGTAAGCCATGCAACGAGCTTTAATCGGCCAACGTGTGAGAAGTTCACGGGAATCTGGCTGGTATATTGGAAGTTCCTTGTGCGGCGTAATTACGCTAGACACGACGTCCCGTTCTCGGGTCAGATGTCTCTCCTGGAGATAGATTTATTCCCGGTCTCTCGTGGTTCCATTGTTTGCAAATCGAGCTCGCTTGTTACCCGCCATTGTTTAGCGGTTTTCTTCCTTGGTCCATGGTGCGACTCGTTAAAAAATATTCGTACCTTAACGGTTTATAATCGTTATTAACTGGAATTTATCTTATTGGCAGCGTGGCAGTTAAGCGTATGCGTACCTTCTGTACCTTTCGCTCGAGATGGGTATATAGATGTTGGAGATTTAATGAGCTTCGGGTACTTAATAAGTACATACTGCCGTGTTCTCGGACGGCTGTAAATGTGCAGCCGAGAAGTATGCCACAAGATTAACCATAAATTAACGGCGAAATACCCAGGGTTTAATTAATCGCAAGGCCCCCGGTCGTGTTGTACCGGGTTCGATGTGTGTGAAAAATCTCTCTTTTATGCCTTCACGACAGACGGGAGATTCGTGTGGAACGCACGCCCATGCTTCTTTCGGTTTCCTGTCATCCTTTGTTGCGGTGCTCATTTGCCGAAACTGTAATTGTATTCGAATAAATAATAAGCCTTGATCGACAATTCAATACATGATGGACCTGTTCCGCGGGAGGTATCGGTATGTAGTTGGAATTGTCCTCTTTTTTACCCAGCGCCACCAAATTTCCAGACGAGCTTTACACCGGACAATATTTTACTCGCAGTCAATTAAAATTATACCGGCGATGTCGGCCAACGTTTTTGTGCGGGGATCTTTAGACATTCTTCTTTGCTAATTATGTACCTGCATGTATGACTCTTTCCGTCGTAATATGTAGAGTAATGGTTCCGCCATAAAGTGTTTCCTAATGCATCGGGAGACAACATCTTGCACGGTTTAACACGGTATATGTTAATATACTTATTCATATCATTAAGGGATGACAGAGCGTAATGTAAATTGCTCATAACAAAGTTGTATTTATCTCACCAGTCAGGTAGGTATGCCAATGGGATAAAGTATCGTGTGGTGCCAATTATTTAAGATTGTTATTATGCGGAGCTCAAAAGAACCAATCAGCTAATTAAAAATTTTAATATTGAGGTAGACAGATTCGTTTTACGCAGAAAAACTAACGCGTTGCTTATACTAAGAAAATGGTCGCTTTTGTTTATATTTTTGAAATTCGCTAGGATCGGTTGATGGCCGTTCACTTTCATTGGAAAATTACGATAACATGATCAATAGAACTAGAGACAGTTCTGTTAGGGTACTTACAATGTAGTAGCTAATTAAGCTGTCTGTTAGTTGTAGACGTTTATTTTATCGAGTACTATTCGTTCTGTTCCAGATCCTTGCTTGTCACGATAGTACCTCTATATTACAAGTATAATGATCTCACATTTTGCAATTGAGTTTTGAACAATAGGTATTACTGATCTTTCGCATATTAAGTATGTGCCTACTGTGTTAAATTCTACATCTAATCAGATTTGGAATTTGAGAAATTGAAAACATACTCCGCAATTACAGGATTTTACTATTTTTCAATCTGCTTAGGACAATTACGTCGACTTACGAGTATCATAACGATTATGATTTGTTTCTCCTTCATCTCAGCAACATCCAAATCGCGATCAAAAATTACGCTGCGTCTATAACTAACTGCATTATGTGCGAAATTTGGAAAGTACTTGCAATGTAAATCAATCTAATGTAAGAATGTAAGTAGGTATTGGAACGTAAATTTTGTACACGAAAGGTAAGTTATTAATTAAGAATAGGAAGTGTCTGTATGAATTCTGACCTAAATATACACGTATCATTTTTTATTATTGTTCAGCAACACTCATTCCATCTCATCGGAGGTCTTCGCAGGATTCTAACGTCCATTATCTACTTGTGTTTTTCACCTGTCTTATTAGATCCTGTACTTCACAGTCTGGTCTTATTTTTCCTGAGTTTTTCTATATAAATATTAAATAGTAGGGTGTGGCCAGTGATTGATCGAAATGTCTTAATTTCTGTTATCTTTAAAAAGTGTTTTGTGACTGTGGTACATTTTTACTTTGCTTGTTGTTATATATTTGTTACTCCAAATGACATTTTTCAGAAAGCCAAATATTAGAGCAGCTTTGGCTTTTGGTCTTTCACGTCTTCTCTTATACATTTGTTGCTTCCGATCTTTAGTACGAGGTATTAAAATTTGGAGCTAGTTGGCCAATTTACAGCGTCGAGGTTTTTTGGGGCTAATCAAGATTTGTCTAATCATGCCCACCAACAATTTGATGACGTCACCTCAAAATTTTGCATGGTAAATACTATTTAAATTTTATAAAATAGTAAACTCCTATACTTGTGGTTTATGAACCCGTCTCAATTTTTTACCATAGAGATTCAATCGAAAACGTGTGACACTATGTTATGCTAATATAAAAAGATCGTTCAGAAAGTGTTCGATGCCTCAGATGGTTAGGCGCGCTAAGAATACGAAAGTCGCGAATTCGATCTCCTCATGGGCCACTTCTTTTTTTCTTATACTGTGACTGGTAATATTTGTTTTTTTTTTAACTGGATTTCTTTGATGGTACTTGAGGGGTGAGGGAAGTTTTGTCCGATAAAGATGAGCAATTTTTTGTAGAAGGTTTGCTAAATACTTTTACCCGTAAAAACATGCGCATGCACTTTATTAAAGATATATTGCATTAATTATTATTATTATCCATATGTGAGTACACTCTGTTCACATCAACGTAATTATAGATAATGTGATTAATTATGTACAGTTTGAAGTATTTAATTAAATGCAGCATACGAGGGTAGCGCCAAATATTCCCGGCCTGGCATAGATCCAGGTACAGTAGGAGGACAAAATCTTAGGAATATGTCAGTTCAAGTCTCATTAGGTCTGAAACATAAAAAAATGCAGCTTACGCCAAATAGTTTTTTGGTAACACACATTTGTTCATCACGATGTCAGAAGTCACGAAAATTGAGTATAAAATTACTCACTCCAGGAGGTATTTCCTCTCAAAACATTAAAGATCGGTTGGACGAGGTGTATGGCCAAAAATCACCGACATATTCTGTGATGAAGGAGTGGTCAAAACGGTTTCGAATGGGTCAGAAATCGTTGGAAGATGATCTAGAACAGGAAGGCCCATGGAAGTGTTAACGGACAACAATATTGCTCTTGTTGAGGATCTCGTATTAGATGATCGACGCTTGAAGGTGAAAGAAATAGCACAAAAGTCGAGGCTCTCAGATACAACCGTTCGCCGAATCGTCCATGATCATTTAGGCATGAATAAAATTAATGCAATGTGAGTTCCTAAATATCTCCCAGCAATTCAGCGCCAGCGTCGTATTGAATCTGCTCAGTCTTTTTTGGAGCTCTGTGGAGAAAATTCTGTGGACGCACCGAAGACAAATGTCACAGGGCATGAAACTATGGTTCTGTACTAAGAGCCTCTGTACAAAAGAGAGTCGATGGAATGGAGATGAAAAGGAGAAGCGCCACCAAGAAAGTTCAGAGTCTGTCAGTCGACAAAAAAGGTGATGCCTACCATCTTTTGGGATTCTGAAGACATTCTTCTTACAGATTTTAAAGAACGCAACACCATAGTTAATGCGACATATTACGTAGCACTTGTGCGTAAATTACGCCAAAATATTCGAGACTCCAGGTGTGGAAAACTCACTAAAAAGATGGTGTGCTGCTCAACAATGCATCCGTGCACTCTGCTGCAATTACGCAAGACGCAATTCGTGATTGAACTTTTCAACAAATCGATCACCCTCCTTATAGCCAAGATATAATCTCCAGTGACTATTACCTGTTTAAAAAATTGAAAAAAACCTTCGAGGATGCCATTTTGGAGACGACGAAGAGGTGAAGTCTGCAGTTTCGGCACATTTTGGGACCAAACCGAAAGAATATTTTTTTAAATGTATTGAATTGTTGCTGAAACGATCTAATAAGTGCATTGATGTCAGGGAGGACTACATTGAAAAATAAAATTTAATTGTAAGTCTACGCCGTTTCTTTCATAGCCAGGCCGGGAATTTCTGGCGCTACCCTCGTATATGACTAATATTTTCAGTTCAGTTAATAACAGTGTGAACAAATTTCATTCGGCGTCAAGGAATTTAATTTGTTGTACATATATATTTATTTTAGAAAGCTGATCACACACCCTTTTAAGCTTCAGTAGTTTCAGTGTTGACTCAAAACTGTGCTTATTTGCGGTAATAACTTAAAGCCACCTATTTTGTGGTCACTACTTCAATGGTACTTAATGTTTTTATTTTTGTTGAATATTGAAGGATATATGTAATATCATTTTCAAAATTGATGAAATACGTGGCCAAATTCGTGAGAAATTTAAAAATGTACAAAAATGATGTAGGTCGTAGATCCAATTTTCAAATTCACCGCATTAAATCACTTGGCCACGATTTACTTCTTTTGTGAGCCAGATGTCGGTTACGTGAAACAGTTGGCAAATATTTCACAAATATTTTTACTTCCAGAGCGTAAGCAAAGGAAGTATTGTCATCGAGTCCGTCGGCCGACTCTCTGCTTTTACGTTATTTCGATCTTTTATGACCTTTAGAGGACGAAGAAATAGGTCTCCCATTTCCGTCTGTCTGTCCCTCTGTTCGTCTGTCTGCCGTCCCGGATTTTTATTAGACAGATAATCTCCGAAAATACTGGACCGATTGTTGTGAAATTTTGTACTTATATTAGGAATATCATGTAGATAGTAAAACGCTAACCAAAATTTATATAATCATCCCCACCACCAATGCGCTGACGTCACCTCAAAATTGTACATAGTAAATGGGTTTTCAATAGTATAAAATAACATAATCCTACACATGTAGTTACTCCGAATTGAGTTTTTACCCGAAACGTCCAGATTTTTGGAAAAAAAATCAAAATTATGAAACAACATTTTGCAATTTAATTTTGAATCTGCAAAACCGAATGCTTTGAAATCTTGGAGATGTTTCAAAGTTATCATAGGCATGGTAAATTTTTAGTCAAAATGTATTTGCTCATCCCCCCTAAAAAATTGATGACGTCACCTCAAAATTTTGCTGAATAAATCTTAAATGTGCAAAATATGATGAGTCTGTAGTTGTGATTTATTATTCCGTTCATATTTTTTGGATTTGCGTATACAGGGTGACTCAAAAAAATTAAGGAATGCGTGAATTTATTTTATTGATTTAATCAGGAACTGCGAAACCTGATGTTTTAAATTTATAAGCGTGGTAAATTTTTTATCAAAATGTATTTGCTCATCCCCGCTAAAAATTTGATGACGCCGGCGCAAAATTTTGCTGAAGAAATGCTATCCTAAATGTGTAAAGAATGATAAATTTGTACTTGTGATTTATCACTGCATTAATATTTTTTAGATTTGATAGTACGGGGTGTCTGAAAAAAAAATAATGACTGAATCAATTAATTTTTTGATTAGATCAAGAATTGCATAACTGAATAGTTCGAAATCTTGCAAACGTATTTGTTTTAAATTACAAGTACTATACGGGGTGTTTCTTTTATCTGTTTACGCGTGACAATTTTTGCATAGGCAACATATTATACACCCCAGAGACGACTTCCTCCAATTAAATTTTTTTTTTAATAAACAATCATATCAATCACAAAAAAACCGACAAAGATGTCAATGCCAAATAATGACAAAATTGAAAAAATTAATACTCATTTTATTTTAAAATACCCCGCTACAAAAATGTAATACGAAAAAAAAACGTAATAGGTATGCAGTCGTCGCATTTCCGTCAGCGAGGGAAGTACTGTTTAAACTTTTTGAAGCAATTTTTTTAAAGTAATGTAATTGAAAATCAAGACGGATTCGTAAACCACAAGTACAGGAGTGTGTTATTTTATAAAATTTAAATACTATTTACTATGCAAACGTAACGTGATCAATCTGTTGGTAGGGATGATTAGACATATTTTAATTAGAGTTTTACCATATGTATAAGCATATTTAAATCCTAACATGGATTTAAAATTTGACAATAACTGTTTATTTTTTCGCACTACAGGGATCACGAAACATCCAGAAAATATGAAAGTAACCATTCGAACTTCCTTAGCTGACTACGCTAAATAAGTATAAATAATTTTTTGTCTGTGTCTAATGTCGAATTTAAGGAAACATTCGTTTAATCGATGTCTCTGTAGCAATTTATTGAAACTTAAAAATAGATCGAAAATGTGCTTATAAGACAAAACTATATATGTATTGAATATATTTATAATACCATAAAAAGAAAATGTTGGTTTTTGATTAAAAAAATATACAAAAAATATGTGTATGTATATACCTACAAAATGGTTAGTCCCGAGTGATATAGTCGGGTCAGCCAAATAGTGAACATTGACTTTGTGTTTCCAAAAGTGCTTATTGCATAAAATAACACATTTTTCTCAGTTCTAAAACGCTTCTGACCGGATTTTACGAGAAACTTTTATCTTTTTCACCACACATTTTTAGATCAAACTAAGTTAGTTCGAAAATGTTTGGCAAAGAAACTTTTTAAAAGTCTGTATTGATTTTTATCAGATAATTAATCTTCGAAATTTTCGGAACTATTGTTGTGAAATTTTATATGTTAGGAATATCGTGTTGATGGTAAAAGGTTAATCAAAATTTACCCAATGATCCCCACCAACAGTGTGATAACGCCACTTCAAAATTTTTATTAGTACCTAAATATTAGTTAAATTTTACAAAGTAATGTGCTTCTTCAGATGCGGTTTATGAATGGGTCTTAATTTTTTAACCTAGACATCCAGATTTTTGGAGAAAATTCAAAAATGTATAACGACCTTTTACAATTAACTTTGAAACTGCTGCTCTGAATTCTTGCGAACATTGGTAAATCGTTCATCCAAATTTACACCCCCTAAAAAACGTATGTCCTCATCTCAAAATTTTGCAGAATAAATCCTATCTAAAATAAGTAAAAAATATAAGAAATCTATATACAAAAAAAATGAATTAAATTGGGAAGTTTATTTATTTATCAAATCAAGAACGGTTCACTCCAATTTTCCGAAAATGTATTAATTATTATTACCTTTTCAAATTCATCCATGTGTGTAAAATATTGATGTCGTCATCATAAAATTTTATAATGGAAAAATTCACATATTTATTTAAATTTACATGAGTTATCATAAAAAAAATTAAATTCGCAAAATCAAATTTTATAATTTTAATATCTGTTTCTTTTTTGATGAAAAATGTTCGTCATATAATGTAAAGTAGAGTCCGTCAAATAGTGAACATTGACTCTCTGATTCCAAAAATTTCCCCCAACAGACTACTAAGGGTTGTAATTTATTTACACTACTTGTCTGCTTTTGTGTTACCAAAGATCAAACGTTTAAGCTCAGGCCCAACTTCTGAACCGAGACAATTGAAATTTCAGGATATCTACTAGGGATAGAAATAGATTAGAGGAGTGAAAAGTTATGGAATGTATTTTTACAAAACCTCTGAATTTAGAAACTGGGAGTATTAAAAGTACCTTCTCGTTACGATTTAGCCATTCGCTAAGAATGTACTTCCCCAATTTCGACCTACATGGGGGTAAAAAGTAGTAAAAAATATTTGACAAATTTTTTAAAACTCTTAATTGCGTATCAACTTGATTAATTAATGCTTACACGTGTTCAGCACAAAATACCTTCACAGACATCACAAAATCCGCCGGGAAAATTTGCAGAATCATGATAAAAATAAAAAACAGAAAAAACTCTACCTCACAACTGATAACAAAATGACGTAAAGAAACGCTCGGGTCTCACAGACTCAAAGTCCTATTCTTACCAACTACAAAGCGTAACAGAAAAACATGAAATGTGTTCATAATCTTAAATCTGAAGCGTATATGAAACTACAAAGCGATAAATTGCAAAATAAAAAAAATATATACGATAAATAATGTAAGGTGCTGGATCTGTGAGACTCAACCGTGGATCGGAGGATTAATCACGTCAATTCGTGCAAATTCTAAAGCATTTGTTTGCTGTTTCAATAAAATAATAATCGATACGGAGATTTCGGATTATAATCGCTTTTCGGCCAAAATCATCTTAACCTTTTTTTTACCTTTCTGCAAACCTGTATATTTTGATATCGTGGCATCATACTTTAATAGATGTTTCTGTGAAATGATTTTCCTTGTTTCAACAGCCAGCTTTTCAATTTATAGATGAAGAGCAAAATTGGGGAAGGATAGTGTTGTTTAATGAACATTACACATTATAACATTCGATTGTTGGTGTCTCACTAATCTTGAAAATCTCATTATATTTTTCAGTGTTGCAAAAATATATTTTAATCTTATCAATACCGGCTCATGTTTATTATTTTCCGTTACTGTTTCATATAATGGATCCATTCTTGTAAAACCACAAAGCTAGTGGCACGACGTTGACAGTCCTCGAATTCTTCCAACACCTGCTCCTCATTATCAAACTATTTTTCTGCATCTTTAATAATACGGATTCCCTTTGATCGTCGGTCTTCAACAAATTTCAGACCCAGGTTGATGTTTATTTATTGCAGCTTTTACTGAAAGAATTAATCTTTCAGTTTCTTGTTGTCATGCGGGTTCCTTCAATTCGTGACAATCCAAGACGTGTAACAACTGGAACCCACATCTCCGTCAGTTATTGGACCATTTCATACCTCATTTCTTCCCGTTATGGTTTACTATGCTTTGGCTAAAATTTCGAATTTTAATTTTTACAATAACAAATATATGCTGTTCAGCACTGAACTCAATACTGTTAATAATTCGGCACACGTTCACGCTTGCATAACCAGGTTCACACAGCTAAAACATTAAAGACCTCAGTTGTTGACTTTTCATAATTTTTACAACCCGGATCTACATTAAACGATTACAAATGAGAAATGCGTTGTGTTGAAAGTACTGAAACGATCGTGCAAATCCCTGACCAATTACAAGCGATGCGAGAGCATTTATTATGATATTTATGCAGTCACCTCAACCAGAGGTTAATGCGATTGCTTAATGCTAAAGAATATAACGCTGAATGATTAGACGGTCGCTCATTGTACCTCTCGTAATCCGCACAAGCGGTAAGACTATTATTTTGCCATCTTCTGATAGCAATGTGTTTATTATGTCATCTTAGCCTGCTTAAAACGGCTAATAGGTTTGTTATTGAAAATGCAGATCTCCCGGTGTCTATTGATTCACGCTCGAATAATTTATGGTTATTCGCACAAGAACAAAATGTAATCTTGAAAAAATTTATTCTTTTTGTTCGTGTAAATAACATCTACTGTGATGTCATGATCAAATATAAAATTACCAAATAAAAGAATTCTTTTCCGCGACACTACTACATTTTGATATTTGGGAATTATAAAGAGAGCAAGAAACATGCCCGGTAAGTGATAAATTTTAGAGGTCAGCTTGAATTATACGTATTGGTTTAAGCTGCTCATTACATTTTTAAAAGAATTTCCAAGGTTTATTATCTTGCGACCGTTCGGCTGAAACTCGTATCAGCGCAATTTATCCTTATACGGTAAATCGGATGGTAATATGAGAACCAAGTACATATAATTTTATCAGAGGCACTTTAACAATTAATGCGTTCATTGCTTTTGAAAACTATCACATCGTTTTACGTTTGCCATAACGTTAATGGTGAGTGAAAATTTTCAGAAGCAAAATGTTAGCAACCGCAGGTTTACTTACATCAAGCGATGGGGCGCGTGATCATGGTTGTACCAAGCTGCTAGCAGATTGCAGACCACCGCAGCTTTATGATCGTTTTACAACGGCCGTGTGAGCTTTAGGCAGTAATTAAACACCAATATAAAACGCATTATTTGCACTTTGTGCTGCATAGTTAAATGGATTAACAAGCACATCCGTCGTTAACAAATTAATTAAGCATCACTTTTAAGTAACTTATATCTTGAAGGAAGACCGTAAATTTTAACATCTAGACATTTCGTCGTTGTTTATGTATGATTTCACGTTGTTCAAATGGTTGGTACTTGTTTTGACTGTGAGTGGATTGTTATTTATGCGACAAGTTGTAAAATTACAATGTTTTTTAAGGGTTATCCAACGAGGCGAATGCCGAGTTGAGTAATAAAACAATTAAACAAATATTCACTTTGTTTCTAGTATTACTTTAGACGTTTATCCGTTCAGAAATTCGTTCTAGCGCAATACTGTTTTTAATGTTATTTTATACAAAGAAACAAAGTTTTACTTCCATAATGTACATTAATATAATACTTGTTATTATAAATATTCACATTATTAGACATTGGAGCATTTTGTACCTTTCCTCACGAACTTCTCAAATCGTGGGTCGCTCCTGTCCATTTCCTGAGGACAAGTGCACTTCAGAGCAAGTGTCCTTGATTGTTATGACCTTGACTGGATTGTTTGATTAATAATGAGGGATGAAAACGCTTGTTTTCTCTAATTATGTTTGGAACATTTTTCTTTACGACAACCGGTCAACGGGTTTCGGATATAATCCTTGATACCACCGATTCTACAATTTAAATTCAATTGGTGGTGTACATCACCTCATTTTTTTATATACAACTCCCACCTATCAAATATTTTTACAAATCTAAGGTACTTAAAATGTTTTTTGTATCTTATGAGCCAACACTTTATGCAAATTAAAATGCACTGTAGAAACACTGGCAATAAACGAGAAAATTCTTTTCAAAGTCACGCAATCTTTTACGTCTTTTGAATTTTCCAGAAATTGTCAAAATTTTCGCCGCTTTCACTTTTGTTGGATATTTTTTCTATTTCTTCGTAACTCCAGTAATGGAAAGGCGATGAGTGTGAAAGAGATTTTATCTGTTCGTTGATGAACATTGGCTCTTTTTTGGTTCCTTTTATTGTTTTTTGATGCTTCTACCTGTTTCTTCCATGTATGGTGCACTGCACTCTTCACAGATGATTTTATATATTACTCTGGTATATTTTATCTTTTCCGTTGAAGAGTGTGTGAATATTATTTGTTGATTTCAGAGCAATTGTTGTGTTAAATTTTTCTCGGATTCTTTTAATTTTCTCCGATATACCACCAGTAAGTACAGGGGATTCTGCTATATATTGTCTGTTCTTTGCATCTATCATCTGTTTCTTTTATTCGTCTTGGTCTGTTTATTTTCTTTAATATCTTATATTTATGTCTTCTAAGGAATAGTCGTTGTTGAGGGTTGTCTTCTTTGTCTTTTACTACACTTTCTATATTTGTGTTTTTAATTTGAATATAGAGTCGAAATAGGTCATGAATACGTGTCGCCTCTCAGATTTGAACTTTACTAAATGCCCAAGGACGCATCACAAAGTTCACACGCATCTGTATAACTGGTTGCCTAAATGTTTCATACCTTATTAAAAAATAAAAGTAATTCATTACAATAAAAAGAAACAAATTTATTGCGGTTAAACATCACAGTAGATGTTGAAAATGTTCACTATTTTGTTAAAGGCACGTGTTCACTCTCTTTTTCATTTCAAAAATGTTCTGTGGTCCTTTCGTCATTACCATTGTTCAATTTCATGTTCCAACAGGAACTCCTGACTGCTGAGGAAATTTTGTTAAAGATCTTTGTTTGCGGATTCTCCTCAAGTCGTTTCAAATCATTTAACAAATCAGATACTACAGGTCTTCCAAGAGACTTCCCTTTGTTGACACTGCCAGTTTGAACAAATCTGTTGATTACATCTCTAATGTTTCTTGAATTATTAAATTATGGTATTTGGCCAGATATTCTTGCTTACAAGCGATTACAGAAAACACGCACTCTTCGTTTACCAATGACCCATTGCGATAACAACTGCTTTCTTATGACTGGATGTTGCGATTTTTTATTAATAGTGATATCTGTACTTGTTTTTTTTTTTGTATTATTAATTATCACTTTCCATTTTTTTTGTGAAGCAGATATAAGGGGCAATTCTGATTAAAACCTGTTAAAATTTAAATGTTGTTAACAAATAAACACCCAATCAGATTTACGAATTTAGGTTCAAAAAATTGCTTCTATATTTCTTTCACCCTATTTTTTTCCAAATGCAGAAGATGTCATCTACATAACGCATCCAAATTAGTATTTGTTCTTTGAACTCTCTGTTTTCTGGTCTTCGTTGTTCAAATTTATGCATTAATTTCCACCAAATAATATTAGAGAAAGAGCGGATCCCATACTTAGACTTTTTCTTTTATATGTATATTTTATCGTGGAAGATAAAAAAATCTTGTTCCCAACATGTACTAGAATTTTCGTTAGATTTTCTTTATTCTCTGTGGCTCTTTGTGCTCTATCAATGTGTTCTGTCAACTTCAAATGCTTGCTTTTTGGGGATACTTTTGAATAAATTAACGATGTCAAACGACATTAGTTTCATATCTTCTGATAATTTTATATTTTCTACTTTCTTAATGACTTCTTCTCTTTACTCCAAATTGAAGTTTTAAATTTAATTGTTTCTTACATTACGTTCATCCATTTATTTATTCAATTTATGTGTTGGCGATTTAATGTTGGATACTACTGGTCTAATTGGCAAGTTCTCTTTATGGAGTTTTATCATCCTATGTAATCGAGGTATAGTTGGATTTAGATCTGTCATATTAATCCCATCAAATTTCTTTAATGTATCATTGCATGTTTTAAATGTGTCCTTGATATTCTTTATGAAACGGATCATTGTATTTTTGGTAATCAATTTCCAAATTTTCTAGGAGTACTTTTTTGTGATATTCTGTTTTATCCATCAGGAGAATACAATTACCTTTTTCAGCTTTTCGTAGATAAATACCATTATTTTTAATTTTTTTTCTTTAGATCCTTCATCGTCTTTTGGTCTGCATTGGGTTTTTTAACCACATTTTGCTTAATTTCTTAATAGCTTCCGTGCATTCTATTCAGCTGCTTTTGCTTTCTCTTTATCACTGATTTTCTCTATTGCAACCGCTGTGTCTATGCCTTACATTTATAAATCCTTAATGTTGTTAATTTTTATCGCGAATTTCGGGCCTTTTTCTAGAAATTGTTCTTCCTTCTGTGTGAAAGAGGTCGTGGATAAGTTTTTGATCCTTGGGAAGAATTCATGATGGGCAAAAATGGTTTTCCTTTTTGCCAATTCTTAATCCGTTTAACTTTCTTTGCTGTCTTTGTGTTTTTTCATGCACTAAGCCAAATTCTTACTGACATAAATCTCCTTCCATCACATTCAACTGGAAGGAATTCGTATTTGTTGTTAGTTATCAATGGGTGGTATACTGGGGTTTTTTATAATGTGTTAATTGTTTTAATAAGTGATCTCTTGATCTCTTTTAAAAAAAAATCTGATTTTCTGTTAGACATGTTGTTAGAAATTAGATGTCCAATTGTAATGTCTTGTTGCTAGGCGATACTTAGTGTAGGGCCGTTGTAGGTTTTCCTTAGCGTTGGTGTGATTTTACAGTCTTGATAGGTATTTTATTACCTTGACTGGATTGTTTAATTAAATGATGAGGTTTTTCTTCTCCAGTTATTTTTGGAACATTTTAGCTGGGACAACCGGTTTCGGATATATTGAATATATTTTTATCCGTCATCATGTAAACAAGTCTGGGTTCGTAACATAATGCGTTAGAATCATAGACAGTGGCAGAGTATAGGTGATTAACGTATGATACGTTAACGAATTCAGAAAAACAAGCTGTACAAAATATGTATGTAGCGTCATAAAAAAATTTGGTTGTCGTAGATAGGGGAAGAGGGCCCAAAGCGGGCACCATAAGAAAAAATATTAAAAAAAATAGTTTATGGCAAATCTAGATCCTTTAAATTCTTATATTATAATCCTTGATTTAACACTTTTCAATGATGTATAACTAAAATTGCGGAAAGTTTATTAAAAAAAAAAGTTAGAAGCAGATAACTAAATCTCTACAACTGCCCGCTTTGCCCTACGGGGAGGCCTAAAGCGGGCATACAGTTAGGGCAAACCAGGCAATGGTTAAGGCTGGCGTCTGGCTCAGTTTTGCTCTATACTAAACACAAATTAACTAACGAATTTCATTTTTAGCTTAAAAATCACAAACATAGAAAAAACAGATGTGACACGCCCTGCGATATTTTTCAAAATCATGTGAAAATTATTTATTTATCCGCGCGGTTAGGGCGCACCATCTGTTTAAACGCCAAAACTAAAGAGAGTGCCCGCTTTAGGCTCTTCCCCTAAACACAAAAAAATGTATGGGTTGTCAAAACACATTTATGGAATATAATTTACCTTCTTACACTGTTACTGGTATTACTTATCTATATGTTTCAATGTATAGAGGTTATCACAAATAACAGTTCGCAAAATATTTTTTTTAATCTGGAACCAATTTGCTAAATTCGGAAAAATTTAAATCTACTTTTAGAAAATTAAAAGACACCAAAGTTCACGTATAATGGGTGACTAAGTAGATAACTATCGTTGCGTACAGCGATTAATTTCGTAAAAAAGCGTAGTTATATCTCGCACCGAACATGCAAGAAAATTGCGTGCGGGGAAGTTCACATGAGTGGACTTTCACGTTTAATTAACAATTGTGCACCCACTTAGATCCGTAGTTTATAACATCCATTTTTCTCGCGGCGGCTTCGAGTTCAATGTTTATGTAAACGTGGGCGAATGAGTTACCTATAATTTTTGTCGCCGAGCATATCCTCCCGTAAAAATTCCCCTTCATAAATAGCCGGGCTTATTACCCATCATGCTGGAATATCGTTTTTGTTGGGACGTTTTTTACGCCGGCAAACCAGCTTATAAATATTCCGAATGATCAACTTATAAGTCAGTGGTCAAACCGACAACTGTTCGAAATCGATTACCATTCACTACTAAAAGTGACCCATTCTTGATCGAAATGCTCTGCACGCTTCCGAGGGGATTACTGGATCCACGCGAGATAGTGTGAAATGTTGGAGCTACGTGGGGCAAAATGCCGGCCGAAGAGGAGCTCCGTATATGCAGTGATATCTTTCGCATGGAATATGAAATATGAAGTGCAGTGAATCACGCCGATGTAGTGGGCTCATAAATAAGTTTATATTGCCAATTGTTTGCACCGACTTGCCCTGCCCTGTGCCTCGAGCCGATGGAAATAGGCTGAGGCCATTTGTCTCGCCGCCTTTATTACGACTATTTTCATTCTTTTTCTAATTTGTTAACTTTATCGCTGTAATTGTATCTTGTAATTACTTCGCCTCTTATACGTGGTGGGCTTAATGGCTTATTTCCAATACCTGATTCAACTTTTTCCATTACCAGAAGACGTAAAATACGCAGAAGGAAACGTAAAATGCCAGTAAAAGCCTCACATAACTTTGAAGAAATGAAATTTGCAAGTAGCTGCTTTATTTAACCAGTCATTACTCCCTCCGCGAAATCAATCGTTTTCTGGAGGATCTCGTCACTTTGGATGCTTTTTTATGCGGGACGTACTGCTATAAGCTTATCTTATTTAATGCTTTCTGACACCCACCAATCTGTTGACGCTTTAATTAGACACCTAATCGTTCTACAGAAGAACCGATTTCTTTGAAATTTTCAGGTAATCTTATAAAGGAATAAAATGCGCTTCAAAGTAGTGTATCTTGCCTTCCTTCTCCCAAATACGACGCCATCTCAAAAGATTGTTAAAGGGTCCTCAGTTGGAATGTGTAGCGTGATATGCTCCTTTAGCTGTGGTTTATGCTTGAGTTGGTGGCATTTTGAAGACCGTTTTAAAAATGTGAGAAATCGAATTCCTCTTTTCATCATATACGTGTCAAAGAACACGAGACCCGAATGTTTATGGCATTTTCGTTACCTACTCGATGCGACAATGGAGCGACGGAGTGTCTTTAGGTATTATGTTGATTTATAGCAGGAGAGTCTTGAATACGAAATATGTTTCCAGTTAGAACGTTTATTATTTTTGTAGTGTGAAAAATGAAAATGAACACCAGCTTTGAAAATTTAGTTTGTCTGTGAATTACGTACAAGGTTTCACCTCAATGTATCTCTCAAATTACTGTCACGTTAAAATACTTTTTTTTGTATAATTTTAGGAACGATTTGAACTTCATCGTAAAGTTTCTGGTTTTGTCGAAAGTTTGTTTTATAAATTAATGACGCCGACCCTTTTTGACTAATTTCTAATTTCATGTTTCCTTGGCGTTTTACGGCTTGTAGAATACGAAAATGCCGGTTTCTCATTTTGTTGTCTAATATTTATATGTCTTCTGTTCAGGTTTTTATTGAACCGACTATTTCTTACTACAAAACTGATTTTGTAAACGATTAAATATATTGATTGCTGTCGAAATTTATCTGTTCCTCCCTTCTAATAAAATTCTGACGTCATTTCAGTACCACACTTTAAATATTTAAGAATTCAACAGAGTAACCTTTGTTTTACTTACACTGGTTATGCTAAAAAATACCATCAAAATTTTTAGTAGGTCTTAGTGAAATGTGATCATTCCTGTGGCGCTGTGCAAATAATGGTCTAAATCAAAGGAATAAAATGCATGTTCCACATGGCCCACAATGTTGTTAATTTGTTTAACGAGATTTTACATTTCAAACATGTGCTCGGTCTAAAAATACGCTTTCAACATGGCCGCTGTTAGAGCAAAGAATTTACCAGATGTTAAATTATGCCACACGTTATCAACGATTCAAACAAAGAATTTACATTATGTTAAGTTATGCCACACTTTATCAACGATTCAGACAAAGAGTTTACATTATGTTCAATTATATCGTGATTCAAGTGACTGGTTACTTAAAACAATTAGCTTTGAGAGTTATATCGTGGACTGTCACCAGCTTATCCCAGACAAACACATGATAAATAAACAACACAAAATACATCCAGCGTTGCGAGGAATATGCGCCTCGGTGATATCACTTTCAACGTTGCGAGAAAAAATGTCCTGGTAATATAGCTTTCCACGTTGGGAGAAAATGTCTCGGTGATGTGATGATAATAGCTGCTTAAAGATAGAAATGTTTTTTAATGCCCGTACCTCAGTCCACAATATTATGAATTCTACCGCACTTTTCAGGGTCTTTTTTCCAGAGTGGGGCAACGTTAGTTTGATTTAACTGAACTATTAGCAATCTTGTGTGAGGAATTAAGAAGTGTTATAATGTAACACTTCAGTATAAGCATACAGAAAACTAATTCATAATTTGATAAACAAAGAATGAGTCCTGACTAAGTGAATTTCATGAGATCTCCTAGCAAGTGGTTAATCTAAACAAATTCCTGACTGTTAAATTTTGTGAGAACTACTTAACGATTAAAATCCTAACATGAACTGTGAATTTACAAACAATAACACAAATTTTCAGAACTTGTTAGCGTCGGTCGAAAATTCGCCTATTTCCGCTTGGGAAAAACCGCAAGAATTAGCTACGGTGTTGGGTAAATTGTGACGTCGTCGTCGTTACGATTAATTGTCGTTGAACAAAGGTTTTCTCCTTTTTATTAACTACCAAACCAACTAAACTCAACCTAGCTTACTCACCAAGTGGTTTCACACACAACATACAAACCTCACCTTCACCTCCCTCTACAAAGCGAGACTCTTCTACCAAACCTCTCACTAGATACTACCAAGAAAATCCCCAGGAACTACCAGAAAAGAACTAAGCGTGCACATGGTTGCCTATATTTAACGATTTTCTTGATTGAATTTTTTTCAAATTCAAATTATTAAAATGCGATTAATTGTTAATTTTTTTCAGCGCGAAAATTTTAATTCAAATTCGTTCACCGCAGTATTTTGGCAGAAATGGTCAAAAAATTTGAATTCTGTGTTGATCTGTCGAAAAATAAAATATTTTCGAAAAGTAGGTAAGTTAAGTAAGATTTTCCATTACAAAACTTTACCATGGTGTCATCAACATTTTTCCAAGATCAGTGAGCGGTTCTTGATTTAATCAATAAAATAAATTGCCTCATTTGTTTAAGAATATTGTACTAACCAAAATTTATCTAATCATCTCCACCAACAATTAAACGACGTAAACTGCTTTTTTTCGTAGTCACTAAATATCTACACTTTGTAATATAACATACTCCTATATTTGTGGCTTATGAATATGCCTTGATTGTTATCAAAATTATGTGCATAACGACTGCCGGTGGACGTGTGGATTTTTTAGAGAACTTGAGCTCTGCTCCGTTAGTTCGATCCCATTGATTTTTTTTTAGCACATTGGATTTGTTTGAATATTTGTCATCAGGTGGTATGGAAGTTCTTTTTAAATGATTTTGGACCAATTTTTTTAATATATCGACACAGACGGCAGACGGCGACAAAGACACAGACGAAAACGGGAGACCTATTTTTTTGTACTCTAGGGGTTATGAAGCGTCCAGAAAACACGAAAGTTGGATGAATCCTATTACAATATTTCCTTAGCTTACGCTCGGGAAGTAAAAGCAAAAAATAACATCATTCATGTTATGAATAAAAAATTATTGCCTCAAATATCTACTTTGTGAAAGACTTTGCTTTAAGTGCCTTGTTCGTATCTTGAAAAAGCATTAATATTAAACAAAATACGAGGGAATTATTTTTTATTTTGTAGATTCTTAATTGCCGAAACCATAGATCACCTTACAAGAGGTATTTAATATATTTTTTTTTTATATAAAATATAACATTTAGTTTAAAGGTTGTATATAGGATTTCCCTCACCCTCCGAAGTGTGACCCGATGCATCCCATCAGATTGTTGGTGGAATTGAACAAACACATTTTAAGAGTAGTTAAACATCTACGTGAGAGTTCTAAGTATTTCCAGAAATCTGGAGTAATCGGTCCAGTAGTTTCGGAGAGGAGTGTAATAAATTTGCAAATTACAGTTGGACAATACTTTCCTAGCTTACACTCGGAGAATAAAATTTAATAAAATTTACAGTCTTGTGCGAAATAGCATAATAGTACGAGGCTGTCGTGTGCTATTCAGTGTCCAATAATACTTTCGTGTCCTCTTATGACAGTATTCGTGCAGGCTGATCGTATTCGAGATAAACTCTTAAAAACACAAATTTTTATCGGCGCTTTGTTTGAGCCCTGGTTTTGCGGAGGCAGTCGTGATTTTGATGTCGAAGTTGATGATCTACTTGTCTTTTTTCTTGTTTCATCATTTGTTGAACAACATTACTAATACCGTACAGTCACGAAATAGAAAATAAAGTGAATTCAGTATTATAATTCTTATTATAGCTGCACACAAATTACACACCATTCCACGAATTTGCTGAAGATATAATTTGACCGATGGAATGCATAGAAAAGTAGAACAAATCTTCAATAAAACGAAGGACTTTTTGTAAAAAACTAAAATAAAAAATAATAATAAATTAGGTATACTCTTTAGGAAATGCATACCATCACTTGATTGAAAAACGTGAAAAACCTACATACTTACTTCTGGATGATTATATATTACCTTAAAACTTTCTTGTCATATATGTTCTACAAAAACGTAAAAAATTTCGTGGATGGTATATCTTTTCACATAGTACCCTTATGCTTCAAAATCGAGGAAAGTTCTGTGTAAATAACACCACATTTTTGTAGACTGAAAATCCTGCGTCCATAAATCACGACCAGGTCCGCCTGTTCTTTCTGAAATCTCTGCGGTTACCTTGTACGGACACGGTTTTGTTTATAACCTGGTTGCATGATCGTCGAACAATTTGACCGTTTTACTGAAATTATTACCCCGTCGAGACAGATAAAACTCCAACTTTGAAACAGTATACTTTTTCTTTAGAGCTGTTGATTGCATTTAACAGTTAATTAAAATGGCTCGGAGCCGAGAGGATCGTGAAATATTAATGGGAGGGATTATTTAGTGGTCACGCGAGCGTCTGCTCCACCACGCTCTCTTCGGCTTGTTGTCGCGGTTGAGACGCCCCTGGTTATACACCGAGTTTGCGTTGTGTGTAGAGCGAAATAATGACTTTTCAACGGCGGCGGACGCCTCTTAAATTGGCCTCGTACTGCAGAGTGGGCCAACATTTCGCTCTTGTTAATTTTGATAAAATTATGTGCAGTACCATCTGCAGCCAGCGAAGAAAGTGAGCAATTATCGCACTAGGGCGGCAATGAGCGATAACCACCTGCACGAACACTATTAAGCACAAACATTTATTTAGATTATCTTTCGCCACAGTTTTAAAGAAGTCGGTGTATCTCTCAATATTAAATCGAGGCAACGATACTTTAAGAAAGATTTTTCATATGGAGATCTATATTAACAAGTATTAACTGGAGACAACAATAAAGAGATTAATATGTATTCAGAATTAAATTATGTAGTGCAAATTCCGGTTTTATTTTGTAAAATTACAGGTTTTGCTCTTTTGTTGACCTCCTACGAAGTCCTTAGCGTATCAGTATCGATTATAGAAATATGTATTAAATAGTCAATTTTAAAAAGTGGTGTCTCATTGCGGAGGCAATTTACTAACAGACCTTGTAAATGGGCGGTATTCCACATCATAAAGTAAAGTTAATTATATCTTGTCGTTCTCTTTTACCTTTATTTCACTAACCTATATTACTTTATTATACCATTCGAGCACTGCCCAGTCCAGACAATTGAAAGAAATGTCAAGGTTGTGGTTCTCTTCTTTCTTCAGTAACAATGTTTAGAATATGCACCGCTGTGGACATTCAAGAAATTAATTAGTTGAAACTCTCGGTAATCGAAAAAAAAATTGAAACCTTGTGTCATATTTGTCATTGGTAATCATGTGATTTGCCTTTCTGTATAATATCGCCCTCGAAATCACTATACAACGAATATTGAAAATGATCCTGGAACGACGATCGTTCGTATTCATTAGTCATTTTTATCTGGACCGTATCACACGACTCACACGTCACATGCAGCTTCAACAATGTGTTGTTAAGATGCCATCTACGATTCGGTAAAAAAATACCGGACAATCTGAATTTAACGAAGATTAATCGAAGCGAATCGTACAGTCGGCACTATAAATTAATAACTTGTACCGTTTGGTAGCACTGATTAATGCGACAGACACCTATCCGGCAATTATTGTCGTCATTGTAACACCACTGATTGATGCTGGGCTACCGTTGATGAAATACGGTGACAAATGTAGCACATTTTGCTTATTATCACCATGGAATATATCAAAACATTTTTACCCACAGAAAAGACGTAAGGCATAGTTTCTACTTCTTCAATAAAATTTCCAGTGTAATGTGACCTTCAAATATTCTTCATTCTTCTTGTTATACCTAAGTTTTTCAAAACGCTATACATATTGTTATTATGGCAAACTCTAAGCACAATGTGTGTTCATCCCCACCAAAAGTGTTATTACGTCATCGTAAGACTTTACCAAATAAATGCTATTTAAAATGCGCAAAATTTTGCTTATACAACTGTGACATTAATGTAGGTATGTAATTAAAGGTGTATAACAAAATTTTACAATTTAATCTAGCACCAACAAAACCGATTGCTCCGACCACTTAGATCATTAGGGAAAGTTCTAAGTAATCATAGATCAATTTTGTTACCTTCTTTAAAAGCAAAGATAACATTTTTAAATAAATATAGGTTGTCTTTGTAACACTATGTTCATTTAATAATCACAGACGAATGAAATTTTTAATTAGAATTTTAAACCAATGCACCAAAGACCTGTGAATGTGAGAATTTGACTGGTTGAGTTTGAGCACGTGATCGGTTAACTGCGTAATTGGATGCGAGGTACGATACGGCTTCATTAAAAAAATCAAATATAATAATTTACTAGCCATTTTTTTTAAAACGTATGTGTCTTAAATTATGTTTATCAACTGGTAAAACACTAGTATTATTGTTAAAGAAAGACCTCGTTATTTCTCAAAAAATGAAAAAGTTTTCGTTTCCTTGTTGAACTGAAGCAAAAACTCTTTGGTGTGATATTTAGTATTTCATTTAGAATTCTATTAATGACTAGCTGACCCCGTGAACTTCGTTTCACCTACAATTTAATTTTGAATCTGCAAAATCGAATGCTTTGAAATCTTGCAGATGTTTTAAACATATGATAAGCATAAGAAATTTTTATTCAAAATATATTTACTTATCTTCTCCAAAAAATTGATGACGTCAGCCCAAAATTTTGCCAAATGAATCCTATCTAAAATGTCCAAAATAGGATGAGACTATACTTGTGATTTATCATTCCATTCATATTTTTTAGTTTTGCTTATAGGGGGTGTCTCAAAAAAATTAATCACTGAGTCAATTTATTTTATTGATTTAATCAAGAATTGCAAAACTGAATTTTGAAATATTGCAGACGTTTTGAAGTTATTGTTTGACATGGTAGGTTTTCAATCAAAATATATATATCTATTTATCAAGCCCTAAAACTTGAAGACGTCATCTCAAGATTTTGCCGAATAAATCCTATCTAAAATGTGGAAAATATCATCAGTATATTTTCGTAATTTATCATTGCATTCATATTTTTTAGATTTGCTTTTACAGTGACTCAAAAAAATATATGGATCAGTCAATTTATTTTAGTGAATAACTCAAGAGTTGCAAAAATGAATACTTTGAGATCTTGCAGACGTTTTAAAGTTATTGTAAGCATGGTAAATTGTTAAGAATATTTATTTATCCCCCCAAAAAATTGATGGAATGGCTCACTCGATTTTCGCAGATAATTTTGGGAATACAATACAGTTATTTTTAGTATTACACTGCACCAATCCAAGGTGGTATACGTGTAGATAGTAAATGTTGATTAGGTCATCACAAAATTGTGTGAAGAAAAGACTCAACTCGAAAATGCTGAATATGTTTCATTATAATTTTAGTGCGAAGGAATCGTTCAATCAATTTTTTGACAATGGTTGATATAAATAAAACTCAGTAGATGCTCATCCTCGAAATACGAAGTATCTACTCGAATATCAAATCAAAATATTTCTAGTTTTTCTAGATGATACTAATACTTCAGTAAGTAACAGTTGATGCTCAAGTAGCATCTCGATACAACAAAAAATGACAACAGTGACAGTGTTCAACCATCAAGGCAAAAATCGAGTCACCAAGGTATAAGTACTGCACAATTTATGCATAAATAAAAGTTAATTACATGAAAAGTTTTCGATATTCCTGCTCCTAATGTGTTTTTCAAACTGAATGCACCTTTTGACGACGTTCCACGTTCATGAAAGTCACCATGTTTAGTTAAAATTCACTCTTACAACGATCCTACTGGTTTTCTAAGCTGCTTTACAGACAGCTCAGTTATTTGCCACGCCGATGCTCATTTCTAGATTAAATGCTCACAAAACGCGTAGATGTTCAGTTTGTGTCCGGAGAGATACAATGTTTCCAAGTAGGTACTCAGTACATAGAGTAGATGCTCAGGTATGTAAGAGTAATAATGAAGTAGGTACTTCGTACTTCGAATATGAGTATCCACTCAGTTTTATTCATACCACCCAATGTCTCGCTTCAATGTTTGATTATGTTGATTATGAGCACAACGCTGATCAACTTCTGTATCCGAATTACCCATGAAATAAATCATTGCGGTTTGCACCTGAGGTAGTTCGTCGCACATTTGATTGACTTCGTGGACCTATGTGAGCTTGTCGTCTTCTCGGCATTTTAATGAACGTCATAAAACGACACAGAATTATTTTCACAGTCAATCAAATCTGTAAATTTTGTCTTGAGAATTTTAAAATATTGAAAACTTCAAATTAAATCCTCGAATAACGGTAAACTTTGAGGTTTTGTCGAAACCAACAAAGTGAATATAGGTAAATAGAATGGCAGATCAAAATGAATAAGAAACTTTCGCAATGTGTAATTAAATTCACTTTAACCAAGACTTTTCTTAAAATAAACGACGTTTTTTTTTTACGAAAAAACAAAGAACGATTTGAAATGCAATATACTTTTCACAATCGCACGGAAGAATTAGTTTTGTATGACACGTCAGTTAGACGACAGGTCCGTCAGAAACGCCAACTATTGAAATTAATTGGAAGTGGCGATTCCCATACAAAATTTTTAGAATTTTTTTATTTTTTAACTGTTCTTTTAAGTTATCCTTATTTTTTTATTTATAAACCATCCCCGTAATATAAAAAAATTTTCACATCGGTCAAGCCGTTTTTGAGTCTTAGCGAGACTAACAGGAACAGCAATTGATTTTTATTTTATAGACGATTAAAAAATGGGGGTTGGTGGTAGAAAGGTGAAAGTTTAGGGTTATGTGTATTTTTTGATGCCAAATCTTAAAAAAATAAAAATAAAAAATTTTGTCCAAAAAATAGACAAAAATTTTTTAGGGTGGGCCACCCTTATCACTTAGGGGTTTAAAAAATAGTTTACAACCTATTGTCAGACCTACCGAATATACATAAAAAATTTCATACAAATCGGTCAACCCACTTCGGAGAAGTTCGGTTACAAACAGTGACGCGAGAATTTTAAACATAATAATGCATTATTATTTTAGAATAAATTTCATTACCATAAAAAAGGTTATACTGACTCGACCTTAAAAGATAGACATATGCTGTCGCGGACTTTTCTTTAGAACTTTTAGAGGGGAACAATTTCGTCATACATGATTTTTACGTAACTTTAACCGTTTAAGCAGCGTAAGCAACGGAAGCTGTCAAAGGAGGAATAATTTTCCCGTTTTTCCGAATTTTTCAGTGCTACTTCGCTCCTAATGATCGTAGCGTGATGTTATATAGCCTATATGTAGATATGATACATGGACTATCCAACATAAAAAGATTTTTTGAATTTGAACCAGTAGTTTCTGAGATTAGCGTGTTCAAATAAACAACAGCTTCAGCTTTATTCTATAAGTATAGATAACATAATCTAAATTGTATTAAACTTGTGCGTCAAATATAATCCAAGCTTCAATAGCTTGACGGTTCTGGTCGATAAAATTTGATGAATGCCGTTTGATATTTCTCATTAGTTTACTCTAAAAACTTTTACGTTGCATTTCCACCTACGTGTATAGTTCATTATCATTTCTAAGGCTTTGTTTATACCTTCTGAAACTGTGTCAGTTTTTTATGTATAGCGCATCTATTAAAAAAAAATGGGCGAAAAGTTATTTCGACTTCCCTCGCTTCTGAAATACAGTCCAACAAATACTGCTTCTCTGAAAAATTATAAAATTAGATTTTACCGTATTTTACTTTTTCGTAATAACCTTCATGGAGTAAACAATATAGAAAGTACTGGTCACAGTGTAACAGAAAAAAAGAACGTTTCACATTCTAAAAAAAAAAAAACATTTGGCGCTCCCGAGAAAGTTTTACATTTTTAAAAACAACAATTAGGACCCCCGAGAAAGTTTCACATTCTTAAATAAAAATAACGTTTGGGATGCCCGAGAAGGTTTTACATTTTTAAAAAAAGACATTTGGCGCCCCCGAGAACGTTTTACATTTTTAAATAAAGAGGGACGTATTCTGACCTTTTCGAGAAAGTGAGGTAATTTCATCAATAAAAAATTTATTATGACGTCATAAACATAGATAGGCAAAAAATTTTGTCCATTTTTTCTTTACATACAAAGTCTTCTGTTCCCAACAAGAAATTGAAAACATGTTTAATTATCCTGTTGTTCAGAGAAAACTTTATATTAAAAAAAAGATTAAGCATTATTAATTAATTAATTATTTGATAACAATCGGTCCCGTAGTTTCGGAAATTATCTGGCGAAATCTAAAAAAAAATTGAAAAATCCAAAGAACGAAAAATCAAAAATTGAAAAATCAAAAATCGAAAAATCCAAAATTGAAAAATCGAGAACTTCAGACATTGAGAAATTGAAAAATCGAACAATACAATAGTCGAAAGATCGGGATCTCGAAAAATCAAAAAATCTAAAAATTGAAAAAGGGGGAAATCGACAAATTGAATAACTAAGAAATTGAAAAGTGAGGGAATTAAGAAGTCCAAAAATCGAGAAATCGAAAAATGAAAAAAATTAAATATCGACAAATCAAAAAATCGAAGAGCTGAAGTTAGGAAATTGTTAACCATGTTTTTAGTTTCTTGTCGGGAAACGAAGACTTCGTATATTAAGAAAAAATGGACAAAATATAAACCCCGACCACCCACCCCTTCTCGATTGTGATGCATATTTTATTCATTCTGAGCCGAAGGGCAGAGTTCGGTTGCAAAATCTTCATTTCTCTACAAGAAATTGCATATGAAATTCATCACAATCGAGATTGGGGCGGGTGGGTGGGGCTTAATTCGTTTTTTTTTTAATATATAGAGTTTTCTTTCAACACCAGAATAGTTAAACATGTTTTCAGTTTCTTGTTGGGAACAGAAGACTTGGTATATTAAAAAAAAATGGCAAAGCGGGCAGTTGTAAAGATTTAGTTATCTGCTTCTAACTTTTTTTTTAATAAACTTTCGCAATTTTAGTTATGCATTATTAAAAAGTGTTAAATCAAGTATTATAATATAAAAGTTTTAAGGATCTAGATTATCCATAAACTATTTTTTTTTATATTTTTCCTTATATTATTATTCCGCTTTGGGCTCTCTTCCCCTAATACACATTGCGAGAGAAAAAAAAAAAAAACGAAAGGCCAAGTTTGGAATCGAACGCGCGACGTCCGGTCCACGTTCCTGACTCGTAACCACTAAACTAGGACCGCGATGCCTTACGCTAATGGTAAACTGTTATTATACCGTATACATCATGTTTCTGCAAAAATTTGGACTGTTAGGAAAAAACTCAAAGCGGATTCGTACACCGCACTTATAGGACTATATTGTTGTATAACAGTTAAATCAAATAAAAATAAAATTCTTTGAAATGACGTTATCACATTGTTGGTGGGGATGATTAGCAAAATTTTAGTTAGCATTTAACCATCTACATAATATTTCTAATATCCTACACACAAAATTTGACAACAATCGATCCGGCACTTTTGGCCCTACTACGATTTTTTGTGAACCCTTCCATTGCCAAAAATTTTCAAGGAAATTGGAATAACATGGTAACGCCGCATTGAAATTTTAAAAATAAACTCTAGTTATAGAGCCTTGTTTTAATGAGAATTTGTAAAAATATAAACTGTTTCAGTTAAAAAACTAAGGTGTGTATTATGGCTTAAAAACAGAATTCTATGCAGGATGATTCAATTATGTAGTAGTACCCTGAATCACTCTGTATATTTAAAAGTGATTTTAGACTATACTCAAGGAAACGTACAAATTTCATCCTTGACTTTTTTTATCTCTCATAATAATATTAATGAGATATCGGCGTTTTTACCTGAATCGGAGTATTGTTTAGTCTGTTATGTTCTTTAATTTTCAAGTCATTTTTGTACCTTATTGACCGACACATCTTGAGCAAGAAAGAAATTTGGAATCGGGTTTTTGTTTCTAACTAACGGGGAAGAAAAATTTGTTTTAGTTTTGAAGGAAATGTTACTGTCTAACTTTTAAGAAACTGGACACTAAGAAAATATAATAAAAATTAAAAGATACTGGGGGACTAGGATAGGGGATAAAATCACAAGTAAATTTATGCTTGCAGAGGGGTTCGTTCAAAAAATATTTGTAACTAATTGCGTAAAGAAATTTTTATTGACAGCTATTTGTCGGATGATATGAGGTTCTCTTCGAAGTCTTCTCGCCATAAGGGAATGTCTAGTAATCTGTAGAAGAGGCAATTCAAAACTGTAAACTTGTGGGATCTGGGATGGAAAGAAGACCAAGACTATTGAGTTTTGATGAGGTGGTACTTTAAAAATATTCAAAAATCATATGGTATGCCTCAAGGGTCGGCTCTAGGGTCACTCCTCTCTACACTTGTTATATGCTGATGATCTTAAGACTTTGAGGAAGCCAATCAGGAAATATATTGTGACCAAATATATAGTGCTCTAAACTTTATTACGTTTTGTTTTTTACAAAAAGATCACATTATTCGATAACCTTTAAAAATTAGAAGATGTAGTCCTAGAAAGACCGGGTGTTATTAAAGGTTTGGGAATTACGTATGATGCCAAATTATCATTTTAAGAGATCATGTTGAAAAAAACTCCAAAGTCTGTATCCGCTTAAAAAGGATTTAACAATGTTTCCACCGTTAAAACAGTATAAATAATTTTTTAAATTTGTTAGCTCTGTGTGTAACGGTACTTACCCTCAGAGTTAAAGTCTCTCTTCTAGAAGATAATTTTGTATCTAATCATGTTTTTTCTATAAGGCGGTTAAAATTTCATAGATGGTAACTCTATCTTGGACATATAGCATTTTGAATACCTAGGCTTACAGTCATCATATTTTATTTTTTCTTTGACCAAGACAACCATGTTTTTCTCATCGTCGTAATAAAAAATATTACAGAGTTATAGTAGTTTGAAACGTGATCTGTATATTTTTTATGTAGTACTAAGTATGTCTAACTCAGGTTTAACTAGTATGCCTGCTCTCTACATTTCTGCTTTATGAATTATTCTGTCCCCCCAGTTCATCCTTATAACTGAATCCGTATGTCTTCTCTAAAACGATATGTTTAATGCTACATCTAAGGTTACATCATAGCAAGAAATTTTGGCAGATTTTATACCACAACTTTCCGCTATGAAAAAGAAATAGGTTATTTTCAACAAGATCTAGCTATGGCGTATTGGCAGGTTACGGGAATTTTTGACAACTGGATCGTTCGAAATGCAGTTGGCCTCCGAAATCTTATGATCTTACTTCTTCAGATTTTTTTGGCACCCTATTTAAACATCATTATTTGCTTTCAATGATTTGAAGGAATTAAGGTTAAAAGAAAACTGACGACGTAAATAATAGTGCAGAGATGTTGTATTAGACGAAGACCTCATATTTATGCATTGTACAAAATGGGTAAAATTAGCTAATCTTGTACCAATTTTCCTTGTAACTTCACACTTATTTCATTAAAAATCTTATTAAAATGTGTCTGCCAATTTTGCTTTTACATTTGTCATTTTTTGATATTTATCAATGTAGTGTAATCACCGACATGCTAATACCTTTCCAAAGATAACTCGATTACAAATTATGTTGATTGATACACGTTCGCATGTGGTCGCCCCGCGGTTTACTAATCAAAGCGTGCGGAAAATGTCAGAGGCGTGCGTAAAATGTCAGAAGCGTGCGTAAAGTGCCTAGTTATCTTAGACTACTTTTGACACGTGCAAAACTGTCACCGATTTCAATTGTTATGTGTCTATAGCTGCTTTTATATTTTAGAGCGAGGAACACTTCAGAACCAAAGTCCTTTTAATTAACTGAGTTTTCTCTATTATCTAGTACATCTTGTGCAACAACAATACAAATAACAAATAGCTTACCTTCATTAATGTAAAATAGTATCATTTGTCTCTAAAATAAAGGAAGTTTTATTATTAATTAATTATTTTCTTTATGCCATTACGAGAGATTTATTACGTAAAATGAATGTTGTTACACGATCGTGTATCTTTGTTATTATTATTTAATTATACTTTAATAGCGTATAATCCAATAATAGAATAGAAAACAATAAATGCTTCAAAAAAATTTAGCTCGTTGTATTACTAGTACGTGCTGAACATGCAGGTGTGGCAATAGCGGCACGTAGAACACCCACACTACAATGCATAGCAAAAATTCATCGCCTTCAATTTAACACTGCAAGTTGTCTACCTTTTTCCACTCTCAGCAATTTCAGACACTTATAATTTCGGTCTCGTCTAGACTCAAAACCACGCAAAATTTTCGCGAAACGTGAAATGATACAGTCTTGCAGTTTTGCTGTGCGTTTTGTTCGTTCGTCACTTTTTCTTACAGTGTCGTAATGGCACATTTCGTATCACTCAGTAAGTTAATGATGTCTTCAATCTCGACTGATTGTGTTCGAAGCTGGTACAGAATTGCGTCTCTCTTTTCGGTCTCGCTCTTCTGCTTCAGTTAGCTTCGCCAATTAATTTCTTTTCGAACGCTTTGTATTTTTCCGAAACAACCCCGCGTGTACCAAGCAGTCCGTAGATCAACCCGTGTCCGCAAGGTAACAATTCTTTCACTACCTGACTGTTCGACTGCTGCGAGGTCAACTTTTCTAATTAACACTAACGGTATGACGTGATTGATTTGTATACACGGCGGGCGTCGTCAACTGGAGGCATGTGCCCCAACCCCACGTTTTCGAGGCATGCGGGCATATACGCATTCGTTAACGAGTATCTTCGCGGGGTGACGTCGGCACGGGCCCCACTAAAGGAAATATATTAGTTTTCCTATAATAAATACCGCCATACGTTATCTCTGCGTCACCCAACACTTATAATATGCAAATTATGAGAATGCTAATGACGATTTTTCTTACTGTTGTTGCATGTATGTGAGCCCTATATTACAGTGTAACATGCTGTCTAATAAATTTTGCATGTATTAGCCATATTGCGTTAAGCCTTGCGTGATAGAGATCGTTTTTATTCCTACAACTGAAAACTCGGCGCTGAAATGTTTATGCACTGCGAGAAAGGAAAATGTACTCACATGTTGGTAATGTTAAATTTTTAAATGCTCAGTAATGTTGATACCCTCTATGCAGGCCCGAGGTAATTCCAGTATAATAAAAGATAGAAGTCCAGTTTTAATTTCATTGTCCTTTTTTTCGAATTTAAAAGGGTTCTGCAAGTAAAAGCATATTCTAATGACAAAAGTTCAAAAAAATCCTTCCTGTATTGCTCCATCGTCATAGTCGTAGTATGTCGGTGATTAAATAAATGTCAAAAAATGACAAATGTGAAAACAAAAATTGCGCACTTTTAATGAAAGAACTGTGGAGTTATAATAGTATATTATTAGCCAAGGTTGCAGAGCCAAGCATTCTAGACCGAGCGCAAATTAGAACCCAAGACGCGCAGCGTCGAGGGCTCTAAGTGCGAGGTCTAGAAGTGGCTTTGCAACCGTGGTTAATATACTATTTTTTTCACTAGTAGAAACCATAAGACAATAAACTGAAAAATAAACGTTCAATTTTTTGACACAACATGATTTTGTTTTGATTTCTAATCAAACTTAATCTAAATCTTCAATACAAAGAAAACCGTTTATATTTGTCGCTGAGTTAATCACTTTATCTTGTACCATCTACCAACTACCATGCGTATACTCAAGTAATGTTTGTAGCACACATTTGTTCATTTTTTAAGAAATAATCACATCAAACATTGCGTACATAACCTCAATTTTTCTTTTTGAACCGGTGGTAGCAAAAGTTGAATTTGCTACCATTAAATGAGTCGACATTTGCATGCGTCCAGGCTGCTAGTGAAAAAAATTAATTTTATTAACTTATTGGCAAAGCCAGAGAGAATAAAGCCATCAAAAAGTCGGCAGGACTAAGATCACAGCATCGGAGACCAGATATTTTCTGTATTTTGATTAATGATTTCTTTGTCAAAAATTGCCGCAACATTGCTCTTATGGTTTTCGCCCAATGCGCTGTAGTCCCGTCTTGTTGAAAAGAGGGTATTTCAATTTAATCGTTGTAAAAGGTTGTGGTATAAAATCTGCTAAATTTTATTGATGATGTTGAGCAGCGGGTAGCTTACCTTCAAGAGGATTACCATGATTACTTTCAAAGAATTAAGGCGCTACTTTCTATCGTTGAGTAGCTACACTCCAAACACCAACTTTTTGAGGATAAAGGGGAGTCTCAGCATAAACATGAGGATTTTCGGTGCCCGATATTCTCATATTTTGAAAATTAATGTAACCTCAAATAAAACCAGGCCTTTTCTGTAAAAAGTTCCATACGATAAATCCATTTACTGCGGTAAATGTCATGTGAATGATGTAGAGGGCTGCTCCATTTATTATCTGTCTAAAATTTTCAATGATTTCTGAAGTTCTCTTACCTTTCGATCTGCCACTGGTGCGGAAAATGGTGTTTTAATGTGACTACAAAAACACCGAAGTGGAAAAATTAATATTAAAATAATTAAACGGTAATTCTCATTTGACCAATAGTACCAACGCGAACAGGTAAAGTGGAAACGATTCTTAAGACAATAAAAATAGGAAAAATTATTTCTATATTGTTTTCAAAATTCAAAAATGCGTTTAAGAGTACAGTCTATACTTCCAGCACAAAATTCATTGACTTGGTTTTTTCAAACAGTTCTTGTGTGAGTGGTAAGTATTGACAGTGTGTTAATTTCTTTAGAATTTTTTAAGCTGAAAAAAATTCTGGTCACGAAGGAAACCAAATTCATGATTATAACTTTATAACTTTGCAGTAAGCAATTTGTACCTCGTTGTAATGAATTAAAACTTACCACAACCAAAATTTAAACAGCATTTGCTTTAAATTGTTGCTTTTTCATTAGCTCTTCGTTCTTCTGTGTTTGAGAAAATCCCAAGAAACACTTCCGAATTCATCTAATAACACAGACACTTCTACTTAATAATACAATTTTTATGTTTACTTTCGAAACTTATCTTCTTCCATAATTAACGTTCCAAATTATAACTCCGAAACGATCGTCTTGACTAACCATTATGTTCCAATGTTCTATGTTCAAATTCAAAAAGGGTAATTTGCTGATTTTAATTTACATTCGAGAGCTACGTTACTTTCCATGGCTTTAATTTTCTGGCAGTTAACCATTTCAAAATTATAGATACGTGGATGTTCTCCAATTTATAAATTAAGTCCTGGTACGACGCCTATGGGTTTTTAGTATGTGCCGGGACACATCATCACCGACGGCGGCCGCTCGAATAAAGAAAAGCCTGGAAGCGGAAGTTGCGATGGGTACTCCAGAACAACCGCGATCGCGAAATATCTAGAAAGGAAGGTATGGGTTTAAATAAAGGCAACCGTCGGAAGCAGGCCAGTCTAGTATAATCCAAGAGTCGATTATAATGAGTACGAGTTAAGGCGAGTCAGAATGATTTGCTGATATATTTTCGCTCGTATAAATTTGTATTACAGCGGAATAAATTGTTGAGTTTTACCCAACCGATTTTAAGTTCCTGAAAAATGTAACGATACGTATCCTCAGTGTTTTTGATTGTTTAAGTTCCAGTTTGATATAGATTATATCTCTGGTATTAATACCTTTTTGCTTTTTTGCTTCCCGAGCGTAAGTTAAAAAATATTGCTGTAATCGAGTCCATCGAACGACTAGCTACTTTCATGTTTTCTCCACGTTTCATGACCTGTGGATTACGAAAAAAATAGGTTTCCCGGTTCCATCTGTCTGTCTGCGTTTTGTCCGATTGTTGTCAAATTTTATATGTGTATTAGGAAAATATTTTAAAATTATCGTAAGTATGATAAATAGTTAATCAAAATTTATCGTTTATCCCGTCCCAAAAAATTTGATGAAATCCCAAAATTTTGCCGAATAAATTCTATTTGAAATAAGCAAAATAATATAACTTCATACTTGTAGTTTATCAATACATTCATAGTTTTTATAGTTACTTATTCAGCGTGACTCAAAATAATTAATGAATGGCCGAATATGGAATTTCAGGGGACGATTATAATTGATATGAAATTAGATCCTATATATTTTATTGATCAAATCAGGGGCGACGTTCTTTTTTTAAAGTCTCAGAAGTGTCAAAGAAAGAGTCGAAAGAGTCTGAACGAATTGTTTCAATTGTAATTATAAATATCTAGATTTAAAAAAACACATCTTTGAAATATGAGCGCAGCGAACACGTTGGTTCAGGTTTCCCCAACTTTAGTAATCACAATTATTATTTTTAAGATTCACTGTTTTGTAGGCGATAAATACATTTTTACTTTCCAAGCATAAGGGAACGAAGTATTGTAATCGAATCCGTCGACCGATTCTCTACTTTTACGTTTTCTCGACCTTTCATGACCCCTAGAGTATGAAGAAATAGGTCTCCCATTTCCGTCTGTCTGGCTGTCCGTCTGTCTGCGGTCTGTCGGGATTTTTTCTTATTAATAATTTCATATGTTAAGGACAGCAGTGAATTATTTTTAATAACATCAACACATGCTCGCTGAGCTCGCTTTCTAAATGTTCTTTTTGCAAGTTAGTCCCATATAAGTGACTAAGAAAGTATCTCAATGAAGCTACCTGTGTTTTGTGAAATCTAAAAACTTATTACATTAAAAAACAAGTCTTTAGAACGCGAGCGCAGCGAGCACTTTCAGGTTGCTAGGGTCTGTCCGACTTTGGTATCCACAAATATTTTCAAAATTCGCTTTTTTTTCATTAAGAAATTCGCTCCATAATTTAATTTAGCTTCCCAGGCACAACGACGAATTTTTTAATTAATCGGTGTCATAACAACATTTACAAAGAAAAGTGAAATAGTTTTTATTATAATAATTCTCGCTGTGAAGGTAAATTACTGAAAAAATCAACTTGTAAAATGGGCGCGTAATCAGCACGTTCAGGGTGTTTTACTCCCACAGACACTAGAGATCACTGATCAGCGATCACAAACAATCTTTAAGCTCATGTTTTAAATAACAACAAAAATGTTCTGAATAATTTAGCATCTCAGCGACGCCAGTAAATAATTTTAGAATTACGCCTGGACATACCTACTCGCTGCGCTCTCATTGTAAACTTCTTTTTTTTTCAGCTGTAAACAATCTCAGCAAAGTTGTTTGGGTTCTACTGTAAGAATAAATCTGTAGAATTAAAAAAGCACACCCTTCTTATACGGGCGCAGTGAGGACGTTTAGATTAATAAATTAGTCTCCCCAACTTTAGCAGATAATCCCAAAAATTTTTTGGAATTCACTTTTTTTGTACACAAAAAAATTCTCTTCTTAATAATTTAGCTTACTAGGTACAGTAACGAGTAATTTTTAATAACATCTAAACGTGCTCGCTGCGCTCGCATTCTTAGTGTAATTTTTTTAAATTATACAGTTTCATAAAAACATTTACGAATGAATCGTCAGTGAGACTATTGAGGTTTCTTTTATAATAATAATACGTTGAAGCTAATTTATTCTGAAAATCGACTTCGAATGTGCAAGTGCATTAAGTTGGTGGAATCTCATTTTTTTTTTTAATTATTTTGTATCTATATTTTTTTCATATAAATTTTTTAATATAAAATAATGAATTAGTTAACTGTATTGATTAATTTTTAATAAAAATTGTCACTAAAGAAATCTGATTTGACCGAACCTGAGCTGACCCGCGATGACCCGACAAACATCAAGTCACCATTCTGATCGTAAGGGAAGTACAGCATAAATTCCTTAGATCGATTTTTTTTTAATGTGATTTGTTAATTTATTTTTCTTTTAATATTTACTAAATAATTTGCAACAATAAAGAGTGCAAAAAACCACCAAGAGCATTTACATGTTTTAAATTAACAAAAATTTGAGTTCCTGAATTTTCCGCAATTATATCTTAATAAGTTATGTTATTCCACAAAACAGATTTTTTGAAAACTTTTCAAATCGTGGTCCTGATCGTTTCAGTTTGTTCACGTTTATGTGTTTCTGGATAGTATTGGTTCCGCAAACCCAGTAAGTTCATGCCTGGCTCGTTTTAACTCGTTTGCTTCTTATGAAGTTTGTGGACTTGTTTTGTTTCAGAATATTTACAGGGTCTTCTATCGTCTTCCTTTCTCAATCTTTTTCTTTGGATCTTTTTCTGTTGGTCTGGTAGATATTTCCAAGGACCTGAAACGAAAAATGAATAATATTTAGATGTATCGTAAAATAGTCGTACGTATCTGTGATATTTTTTACAAGCTATTAATAATGACGTCGGTAGTAGCCGCAATTATTAGTGTGTACTATTAAAATTTAAAGACTCATGTCAGAAAACCATAAGAAAGTTCGAGACCGTGGTAATCTCTTGAGAAAGCCATTTTGACGCTACCTGCTAAACTTTGTTTAAGTGTGGTTGGCTACAACTATGTACTTCACGACGGCTTTCAGACTGTTCTAAGTAACTTAAATTACTCTATTTCTTGGGGAACCCAAACTCATGACGAATCCAGCACTCATTTTCATTATTGGCAATTGCTGAGAAATGTGTCACCTTTTCAGTACTGTTGGCAAAGTCGCACATACTTAACTTTTTTTTTTTTCTCGCTTGGGGTATGAAAAAATATCAGACTTGCATTCTCATATGTTGTCGTAAATGTCACGTACCTAGTCTGGCGTGCAGAAGGCTTATTTGCTGAGTGAATAATTCCCATTTATTTATTTCTCCGAGTGAGTGACCGAGAAATGGAAGGCTCACTCGGATTCTACAATAATTTCCGAAATTCGAAGGCCGAATGGTATCGAGTCGCGTCAGTCATTATACCTTCGCTTTCTGGTTTCCTCGGCTCTCATCCAATCTAAATTCTATCACACCCATAAATATCAATAACATTTAAACAAAGTGCGATTACAAAGATAACTAACAATATGTATGCAAATTACCGGTATTTACAACTATTTTATGTAGCCGTGTGATAGGTTACACTCACAGACACTCGTGTTGGTATGTTTATAAAATAGGTGCGATGGCAGCGTTCGTGTTGGTGTACATGACATGAGCGTAAAACGTACATTGCCCTACATGATGTTATCACGGGTTGGTCCACGTGACGTCACCGGAGATGATACATGAGCAACAACTTCGTCTTTTACCAAAACAACCGACATACAAGCATTTCGTCGTGCGTGATCTTTCCTTATCCCGTCGTGGGTGTCGACTCGTCTAGTCATCGTTTTAAATAATAATTATTATTTCAGTTGAGCACTGTCCGAACGAATTAGAAGGAACAGCTTCTGAGTGTGTAGATGAAATTGAGTTATCTACCTTGTTGCGTTTACGGTTGGACCAGCTTTTGAAACGATTAAATTGATGATGGTGAAATTTTCGTCGCGGCGAACGAGGGAAGATCACAGCGGCGAATCGAAGCACCGCGAGGACCGTAAAGAGAGCACTGCGGTACTACTCGTAAATAGAGCTCCGACGTGTTGTAGTAACGTACGATTTGTTTGTCGTGATTGTTTAATCGCAGAATTTATCGCATATTTTGTTCGGCAACAATCGAGCTGTACGAGTACACTGACTTTCCTGAGAGGTACTATGTGCACTTATATCTGCATTTATAGTACTGATTGTAGAAAAGTTGAACCGAAATATGACAGGCAAAAGTACTCTTATGTTTCGTTTGAAGAAATGTTAAAATCGAAAGGACATTAATCCTGAAAAAAGAAAATAATTTGAAGTTAATTCATTTGCTCATTCGTGGTGTGTTGATGTCTTTTTGCGGCGTTATAAAAACCCATTACTTTTATAAAAATATACATAAATACTGTTAGTTTAATACGTGTTTCGTTGTTCACACTAGATTATACTTTGTCATCATTCTAGGATTTTTCGTAATTGTGTTAATAAGTTTATTAGTGCTTCTTACTTTCTTCATCAGAATAAAATCCACCGTTCATCAAAATTTCTCTTATTTTCTTCTTAAACGTCTGATATTTAAGGGAGTTTATATTTTCTGGAATCTGATTATAAAGACTTCTATGTGTAAGCTGCATTGGTTTGAAAAATCTAACGTGTTTGTGGCATATAATTTTTAATTTATCATACTAAAATATAAAGCTTTTGGTTTTGATGACTCAATTATGATTCTTCTTTGCCAGATCTAATTTTCCATATCTCTTATAATGGTTCTATTTCGAAATCTAACGTTACATCGTGTGAGGTACCTCAGGGGTCTAACTTGGGGCCGCTTTTTTTCTTGTTTTTTATTAACGACTTGCTTACTTCGTATCTGCGTTCTTTCTTGTATAGAATTCATTCTATGTTATTAAAGTTCAAATAGAAAAGTTGCAAAGTAAGTTTTTAAAATATCGCAAAAATTAATTAAGGGAACTAGGGGCTTGTTGTAACAGGGGTAAGTTGTAACACTAATTTTTCACCGGGAATTTAAACTTTATAACATCAGTTTTTTACTGAATTTAATTTTTGCATCATATGACATCATGTCATCACAGCCGATGTTCCGTCAGCCAGTGCAGTGCATGGATGTGTGCACGTGCTTCATTTTGGCTAGGTAACGTAAAATATTGCTTCAGTAAAATTTGGTTTTTCATGTCTGTTATTAAATAATTTAAAACGTTTAGTTTTGCATATAGTTCAAAAACTACTCAGTTTTGATATTCCTTATACATTTTGACATTTAGCGACATAATTTTCTGGAAATTTAATTAAATGTAAAAAGTTTAGCTACGGGGCATGTTGTAACAATATCCTGGGGCAAATTTTAACATGTTACAACCTGCCCCAATTTCGCGTTTACAAATCGCGTACCTACCTACTGGTTGTAATATCAGATTATGTAATTTGTTTTGTCTTAGAATGAGACAATACAAGAGGAAATCAGGAAGGGCAGCACACAGTCAAGACGTATACGAATTGGCCGCAACAGAAGTTTTGGAAAACAAGTGTAGCATTCGAAAAGCGATCCAAAATTTTGATCTATGCCACGTATCCCTTTTCAGGTATATTAAAAAAAAGAAAAACTATGAACGTCCAAAAGTTGGGTATGTTAATCCTAGACTCGTTTTCACTGCCGAAGAGGAAGGTAAAATGGCTTCCTATGCCCTTAAGTGCCCCGAAATATACTTTGGGTTGCTTCCAATCGATGTAAGGAAACTAGCTTACCAATCCGCTGTGCTACTTCAAGCAAAAAATATCCCTCCTTCTTGGCATCAAAATAGAATGGCTGGTCCGGATTGGTTCCAAAATTTTATGCGCAGGCATTCTTAGTTATCTCTTAGGACACCAGAAGCGACATCATTAAGTCGAGCAACGTCTTTTAATAGAACCAATATTAGCCCGTTTTTTGAAATATACCAAGATCTTCAAAAATATACATTTACTGCTTCTCGTATATGGAATATTGACGAAACAGGAGTCACGACAGTGCAAAAACCGAAAAAAATTGTAGCTGCTCGGGGACAAAAGCAAGTAGGTGCCATTACATCTGCCGAAAGAGGAACACTTGTAACACTCGCTTTACTCAACTTTATCCCACCTATGTTCATATTCCCCAGACTCAAATATTCCGAAATGTTTATTCGCGGTGGACCTCCAGATTGCATTGCAGCTGGTAATTCTTCAGGATGGATGACGGAAAAAGAATTTTTGGTATTTATGGACCACTTCATCAAACATGCTAAACCCACCGAGGAAGAGCCCATTCTTTCAATGCTTGATAACCACAACTCACATATCCATATTGAAGTCGTAGAAAAGGCTAAAGCCAACAACGTAATCATGTTGTCATTTCCGCCTCACTGCTCACATCATTTGCAACCTTTAGATGTTGGAGTCTATATGGTGCTTTTAAAAATTATTTTAATCGAGCAGGAACATCCTGGATGAATAATCATCCGGGAAAAGCGATGACCATATATGACATACCTGGTGTGGTGAAGGATTCATTACCGCTTGCTTTAAATCCTGCAAACATTATGAATGGTTATAAAGCATCCGGCATATGCCCTTTTAATGCCGATATCTTTCAAGATAGTGATTTCGCTCCATCTTATGTCACTGATCGTCCAAATCCTATTGAAGAGCCAGTAAAGGACACAGAAAATTTGACATCGAACTTTGAAAATCCAGAACCATTGGAATTTGCCCCCAAACTTAATTCTGAAATTATATGTGCAAAATTCCAAGTTGCTCAGGTTTGCAAAAAAATTGGTCACCTTCATAAGTTAGACCTCTTCCAAAGGCTGCACCCCGAAAACAAACTACGAATAACAGGCGCAAAAGAAAATCGGCTGTTTTAACTAACACGCCTGAAAAGGAAGCTTTAAGAAAATATTAAGAAAAAATAAAAAAGAAACAAAAACAGGATTGTAAAGATAAATCAAAAGGAAAGGGAAAGGGGAAAGGAAAAGATAAGGGTAAATCAACAAAAAAGAAAAATGACCTAGAAAATGTTAAAAAAAGACTTTTGCATTCTGATTCAGAATCTGAAACTGAGATGTGGTATTGTCTCGTTTGCAGTGAAGCTTACAGCAGTTTTGCTAAAGAAGAACGGGTAGAATGTATTGTATGTAAAATGTGGGCACACGTGAAATGTGTGACAGGAGACACTATCTCCTTTGTTTGTATTAATTGTAATTCCGAGGAAGACTGAATTTAGTCATTAGTTACAGTCTATTTTTCGAATGTTGATTATTATGTTACATACTTGTATTATGCCATGTTGAGTATTAAACGAAGTTTGTCTAACTAAGAAATTAGTTAAACACTTAAATCTTTATTGTTGACTGTTTTTCTAAAAGTTTATTTCACTGATAAATATTATAGATAATGAAGTATTGTGTTGATTTTTGAAAGATAAAGTTAAAATATGTATCAACATCAACTTTATTTTGACCGTTACTACTTGCTTCATGGCTGTTACAACTAGCCCCAAACACGGGGCAAGTTGTAAGAATGCACTTTTTTTAAGAAAATGCATGGTGTGAAGTAAATATGAACAATTTTGACCTTTTACCTGTTCAGTCTAATAGGGGAATAGTAAGACTAAGGACAGATGCGTTTATAATGGTCAAACAACCAATAGACACGAAATTATATTCGTTTTTCTAAAAACTGTTACAACAAGCCCCTAGTTCCCCTATATCAGTCGGTTTTTAGGATAAGTAACATGTTATCATTTTCATCTGTGTTTGTTTTGGGTCAGTTGTGAAAAAACCAACCAAATTGTATGGATCACTACAGATTTTTTTTTATATTTTTAATCTAACGACAAATTTTTAGTAAAGATACAATATTTTTTAAAATGACGTTATAAACATTTTGGTTAGTTTGCTCTACTAATTTAAAAATATACAGGGTGAGTCACTAATCGCGCGATTCTTGATATCTCATTAAAGAAAAAAAAGTCAAAGACTAAATTTGTACGGTTCTTTGAGGACTGCACTCTGAAATTAATTTTAACTGTACATATTGTATTGTTTTTAAGGGAAATATGCAATTTATTTTTTTTTTAAATAAACACTTTATAAATTTTTACATATTCTTATCAGTCTTTCCAGAGGCTTTATAACAACAGCTTATTTTTGAAAGTCCACGTCATTCCAATTTTCTTGAAATTTTTTGGTATTGAAACAGTTAACAAAAAAATCGTAATTGGATTAATTTTAAAATTTATGTTACAGTTTGTTGTGGAGGAATAACTAAAGGTACGCATTTTGTCTTACTTTACTTTATAATTTTCAAGTATCAATATTTCTGAAACTGAAAATTTGAAAATTGTAATAATTATTTTTTATAAACACTGTCTGAAGATTCAGATTTATTTACCCTGCGGTTTTTTTGTGACCCCCCTTTCCATTGCTAAAAAAATTCAAGAAAATTAGAATAACGTGGCAACGTCGCATCAGAATTTCAAAAATAAACTGTGCTCATAAAATCCAAGAAAAGGTCAATCAAAATATGTAAAAATATGTAGGGTGTTTCATTTAAAAAACCTACATTGTATGTTACTTCTTAAATACAGGAAAAACACTCTGTGTAATTAAAAATAATTGTAGAGTATACTCCTCAAAGTCTCACCCTGTATAGTGTAAGACTAATCACAACGTCAATTTTTTAAATTATTCCTTTCTATATGGAGGAATCAATAAATGTTAATAACTCACGTTCTACATGTTTTCTTTTTTATTTAATGCAACCCCTGTAACTTTTTTATTATTTTATTTTTAAAGGTAAACCTGTAGTTGTTGGAGCAGATTTTTATCATTTTAAATTTCTGTCTGATGATAAGCACAACTTCGTTTTTTAAAGGAAGGACACGGTATATTTTTTACAACGAAAAAACAATTAGAACCAATATTCTAAAATCAATAATTAAATAGTTATTTAGTAAAATAAGTCAAAAACTATCTATTTAATTGCTGAAAAAATAAGTGTTTGATCGGCATCGTTTGAAGCTTTGTCATTGTTGTAATGGCTCACAACAATACCTAAATAATGTTGTAGAAATTTTGGAAAATTTCAGTAACAGAAAAACGGGAAATAAAACGAAAGCTTGAACCTCACTCCAAAGGTTCCACACATTATACCCGAACAAAAAAAAATTGGATCGGAGATAATTTAAAACAAATTATTGATAAGGTCAGTTTAAAATGATAAAAAAGAAGATTCACAAATATCACTGAAGATCATGACACCGTCCTCAATGTTTTGTTAGTTGTTGAAAATAGAGACATTTTTATCCGACAGTTCGTATTTTGAAAAAAAAAAAAATGGTGGGTGTCCGTTTAAATATGGAAAGCATGAACATCTTCAAGCAGGTGATTTTGTCACGGCAAGAATTTGCAGAGTGGCTACTAATAAGAAGCTAAAAAGTACATTTTTTTCTGAAAAATTTATTTGGAGTGACGAAGCTTTGTTCACCTAGAAAAGGATTTCCAGTAGGTACAATACTCACTAGTGGTCTACTGAAAATTTGCATTCCTTCAATCCAAAAGGAAACTAAATAGCTTGGAAATTCAATATATGGGTTGGCATAATTGGACCATACTTTTTTTATATCAACCTGAATGGCGAGCAATATTTACGTGTTCTAGGGCAAATTGACGAAAATTATTTGGATGACTTACGGTTGAAGCACGTTCAAAACTTGTATTTTCAACAAGATGGGGTATCATCTCACAACATGGGAAACGTGGATATTTTTTAACAGAAATGTTTCAAAACCGATGGCCTCCAAGATCGACGGATTTGTACCGCATTGATCATTTCTTTTGGGGCTTGATAAAAGATAATGTTTACTTTGATGAATAGAGAGACAAAGATATCTTGAAACAACGCGTCAAGGAGATTTCCACAACATTAAACCCAGAGTTTATAGCGAGTACCATACAAGGCATGCGTAAACGTGCGAAAATATGTATTGAACTAAATTGAGACATTTTTGAAAATTTGTTGTGAGAAATTCTTATGCTCTGTATTCAAATTTAATTTAATTTTTACCCTGTTCTACTATTTTGGACACTTAGAAAAAAAAAAACTTTCGGAATATTCCAAAACTAAGTTCTCGTTTTGAAGTGGTTTGTATCTTATTTAATGGTGGTTTATGTCTATCAGAATTTTTTTATGTAAATTTAATGAAACTATGCGAATGAAAATAGTATATAGTTAAAAAAAAAACTATTAGTTTTTCAAAAATATAAGATTGATCTCATTTCTGGTGTTACCGGAAGTGAGAATTAAAAAATGTTAGTAGTTGATAAAATTAGCTTCCACAGGATCTTTATGCCCTAAGAACCAAAACTGTCGAACTGTAAATTCCCATTGCTGATTTTCCCTCTCCCCGTTACCCTTTACTTGCTTCACGACTGTACAGAGATATCTATAAGCAAGCATTGGCGATAAACACACTTTTCTTAAATCACAATACAGCTTTGCAGCCTAAAAGTTAAACAACTTAAGTCTCTGTCTCTAATCCGTAAAACCAAAGTACAAACTTCACCAACTGTAAAATATCACTGCAACCAGCGTAAGCTTTCATTCAAAGTAGTGCATAGGACTGGTGGTAAAGTTCCCCAGTATCTACGTGCGGTCCATAAAGTTACGAAAATGTAGAATGCAACAGGTTCCGACAGACTTTGTATTATTTGTACCTATTTATTTTTAATAAGATTATCATATAAAATTTTCGAATGACGTCAGCAATTATCATTAAATCAATGATCATGAAACTTGTGCAAGATATATGAGTTGGTGAATTCTGATTAACAATTTGCTAATTTTATATTGATACTAAAGTATTTGCAAAATTCAGGGCATTAGGTGTTGCAGTTTCTAAGTTCAATTGTAAAATTTAGTTGCACAATTTCGAATTTTTGTGAGATTGTGAGAGGACGTCATGAGTTTTTTAGCGAGGATAATTAGACAAAATTGATCAGCGCTAATACACGATGGATATCAGACATATAGCAAGGAATACATACTTTTTTATATTTTAGGAGCTATGAAACGTCGAGAAAACATGAAACTAGCCAGTCATGAATCACGCATTACAATACTTCCCGAAAGTAAGTTAACCCTCGGGAAGTAAAAATTGGCACCAAAAAATAACTTACGCTTTCTGACACGTTGATTGGAGAGAATGAAGATTTTAATTTTCCATTTCTCGTAAAATTAATGCGTGAAGTTGGAAGTCTGCAAAGTTTGGCCACTAATTCTACGTCTAGTTTTGACGTTCTGAATGATAGCATGCATGCGAATTCTGCTAACTTTTGTCTATAGAGATTAACTTTGCTGAAAACTATGAAACTGGTTGTTGTGAATACGGCACATAATTAGTCTCATAATTAGTGATGTTACAGCTTCAAAGTTGGAGCGACTAATAAAATTCGTACATTTAAGTATACCCATATCCCACTTAGCTATCGATCGGAAGATAAAAGAATTAGTAAATAAATAAAAATTTAACAAGGGGTATCATTAGCGAAAAAAGTAACCGCCGAAATACCTGAAATAGTTTCACACGGCAGATTAAAAATCGCACTTTCTGAATTCCGAAATTCAGATGTGTCCAAAACCGCGCACCATCTTTCACGTTCCATTACCTGTTCGTTATGGGCGCAATCCGGCACCATCAGTTACGAGCACCCATGCAACCGAAATGGACAGCCGAGCCAAATCGTAATTAAGCAATCAGCGAACGCACGGAGAACCCATCCAGGACGAAACTGCATGCCCACGACAGAGAGGCAGCCACAAAACGGCTACACCAACAACAAAAGCCGAGTCCTGAGATGCAACCTGCCGTGATTCTTTCATCAATCTGCCGGGCTACTTCACGAGTCCAAGCAACGCCTTGGCCATGAATCAATATTTTTAAATTAACCAATTTATTGATAGTGATCTAGCGGTACAGATGGCTGCTATCATCGCATTGTTTATGTACCTTAGTGTGTGCCGTATCTAGACACGAATCGGTCTGGATCGTCGGAAACAAAAACTTGTCGTACGATAATGGCTCCGACAATGTAAAAACAGGCTATACGCGTTCACGCATGAAAACGCACCGAGCCGTCAACGTAAATTCTACACTGATGTCAATTCTAAATTAAACATCTGAATTTCTGAATAGCTGTCGCTTATTTTTTAAACGGGCGTGTGAAGCTACACTGGTGTGAAACAAATCCGAGAGAGTGGAAAATGTTAACTGAAGAAGAAATTTCAACAGTAGGTGTACACTGTGCCACTCGCCTAGGCAAGCTTGGAATGAGATCACCTGTCTGTGGTTGAGGTAGACGATCCCGGAACAGTCCATCAAATTTGATCTAAAATGATGGGGATATCTACAGCGTATCAAATCTGATGCCCATTTTAACACCGATCTAGGCAAACGGTAAAGACAAGCTCTAAAAATAACGTTTCTAAAACCATATTATGTTGATATGTTGCTTCCAGATTCTGACGATACGCTTTCTCAACTAGATTCTGCACACGTTCTGTGTAATCTTCAGGATTTGTTAGTTATCACTCAGTTATTTATGGCTCTCTATCGTCCATTATCAGAACCAGGTTCAATTTCTGACTTCATTAAGCAGTAAGTCAAAACGGTCGATGTTTTGCGATCAACAGCTGCTAACTATCACTATCAAATGTTGGTGGACATGATCAGAAAATTTTGGTTAGTATTTTATTCTTATTATTTCTTTATTGCCCAACAGTGTAAAATGCACAAATTACAGGTACAATGTATTTACTTCATGGTATCACTCTTCGTCGAGAGTGCTAAGCGTGCGGGTCGTGCTCTGTGCTTCTCAGCCTTCTCTGCGGAATTTTGCGATAGATTGTTGTTGCTAATTGTTTTCTCACTATTTGGTAGATAGTGGGTGGTGATTTTGGCTAGTTCTAAATTTTTATCCATCTACGGTGACGATTTGGTGAGTTTGTTCCATTTTGTTGTCTGCTATTTGGGTGAATTAAAAGACGCTTATCGTTACTATTTTTTTTTTACTTAACTGATAGGCCAGCGGCCGACCTCCTTTTTTTGTGGATGGTCAGCCGAGCTTATTTTTGTGTTTATTTACAATACATGATAATAATTTGCTATTAGCGTATTTATAATTTTTTTTAGCCTTAGAACCAGCATGTACACAAACTGCGGTAAATGCCTGGGTGCAATTAGATCGTCGAAATCTGGTTCAATTAGTCTTTTTTGCGCTGGTACATGTAACAGGCAATTTCATTATAAATGTGTTGGAATTCAGGATTCTCATCAGGATCAATTTGTTTTAGTTCCTGGATTGTCGTGGAAATGTTCGGATTGCCTGAAAAAGTGTTTTGTATTGGATTCCTACAGATGGGGTTGAAATCGAGAAACGCTTTTTATGCTGATGATGGAAAAATATTTTGTAACCTATTAACAGCCTCTGTATCATTGCAAGAGGATCTTGGCTTTATTTATGCATGGACCACCTTATAACTATTACCTCTTAATACCAACAGATGCTCGGTGTTTCGATTGGGCAACAAAAATCCTGGAGTTCAATACAGCATTAACAATTCTGTGCTAGAACCATTAGATCAAATAACTGATTTAGGTGTCATATTGGATAACGGTTTAACCTTTGCGGCAGGCACATGCTGCTCACATTGTCAAGCGTGCCAACACCACAGCGTATCTTCTTAACAGAACTTTCGGATCGCTTGATCAGTCACTCCTTAAACTACTGTTTGTTGCGTTTGTCCGCCCCATTTTGGAGTATGCGAGTGTCATTTGGCCGCCACCATTTAAAAAAGATATACTTCTAATCGAGAGGGCGCAGCGCAGTTTTACAAAAAAAAAAACCCTCGACTGAAAAGCTTATCTTACGAAAACAGACTTTCTACCGTGGGCATTTGGTCTTTGGAAAAACGTCGCCTTCTCAATAATTTAGTGTGCACCTATAATATTCTAACCCGACAGTTTAATGTCGACCTTTCTAACATTTTTATTTATTCTCACAATTCTTGGTTACGGGATCATCCATACAAAATACATATATCATGAAAAGTATAACAGCAGAGTTCGGAAAAGTTTTTTCAGGATCTTCAGTATATGGAATGGGCTAAATGATGATGTCGTGAATTGTTCTTCTACGGCAGTGTTTAAGCAAAGGATATTACATTAATTCGAAAATCTGTCGTCGAAATAAACATCTGCATGATTGTGTATTACTCTATTGAGATAGATGTAACTGTCTAGCATCTATTTATGCACAAATCTTTACTGCTTTTCTCGTTTTTTTTTCTGTTTTATTCTTATTGAGACATCGAAACAGTGTGGAGCTTAATAGGTTGTACTACCTCAGCTCTGGATTGAATAATAATAATAATAATAATAAAGATGATATCAGGTATAGTGGTTATCTTATATTATTATATTTGTCTACATTGGCGCTGAAAGTTAAATAATGTTGGGCAGCTGTACGTGGAACCGGGAAGTTTTTCAAGCATTTGGGGTAGATCCAACTGTGAGTGAAGCAGTTTATATACTAACAGTAGAACATTCATTTAACGCCTAACTAGAATAGAAATAAAATTAAATTCTACTAAAAGATCATGCTTGTACCCTCTGAGGGAATAAACTTTATGAGTTTTTATAAATAGTAAGTATTTTAAGAATCTGGACATTTTCAATTATAACATTGTAGATTTAAAATATAGAATACCACTCAGTGAAAGCATATTCAAGTTTGTTTAAGACATAAACTCTATACAGTGTTATGAAAAGATTTACTATTGCGCGTAATAAATAATAATAATATTTATTCCTACAGGTAACACCCAATTACAGGAATAATATCAAACTAACTAAACTAATTCATGACAGTAACTAAAAAAGTATAAATAATGAAAAAACAAAAGTATCTACAGCTAATTAAACATTAACCCAAATCTACAATGCAATTACAAATACTAAAACTAGAATCAAAATTAATATCACATAAATGTGCAATTTTGTTCAATAAATTACACATAACCGACACTGGAGAGCGAACTGAGACGTTTGTGCGGCTAGAATCAATATAAAACAGAACTTGTTGACGAGAATTAAGTCTAGGTACAAGTATATTAAATCTACTTAGAATACCAATGCAGTCTACTTTATTGTGAAATAAATTATATAAAAATCTGACCGCTATTACTTTTCGTCGTACAGCCAAAGACAAAAAATTAAAACGAGAAAGTAACAGGGAGTGTTCATAACCTTGAGGGGGATAAACACCATCCTCCAAATGTACTAAAAATTTGAGGAATCGTCTTTGAACAGATTCTAAATGACGGCAATGTATTTCATAAATCGGATACCAAATTAAAGTACCATACTCCAACTTCGACCTAATCAAGGAACAAAACAATATTTTAAGTGTTCTAATATTACAAAAATTGCTGCAGTTCCTATATATAAAGCCATAGGTTCTAAGTGCAGCAGCAATAGACGCATGAATGTGTTGCACGAAGGTGAGTTTACTATCAAATATTATACCTAAATCTTTGACTGTATGACATCTCTCAATAGTGGAACCATTAATGTTATACTCGTAAATAATATTTATGTGTTTTCTTGAATAAGATACTACATTACATTTGCTTTTATTCAGAGATAGACGATTTTCCAGACACCACTGCACAATATTTTCGATATTTCGTTGAAGTAATGCACAATCATATAAAGACTCAATTTTCGAATAAAGTTTAAAATCATCGGCAAACATTAATTTGTCACACAATACCACATCTGCAAGGTCATTAATAAATAAAAGAAAAATCAACGGCCCCAGGTTAGACCCTTGGGGTATCCCAGATGTGGAAGAAAAAGCAGAGGACGTGAAGTTACGATATCTGACCCTAAATTCACGATTAGAGAGGTAAGACAAAAATAATTTTAGTAAAGAATCAGAAAACCTAGAATACGAAGCTTTTGTAATAGTATATGGTGATCGATTTGATCAAATGCCTTGGAAAAGTCGGTATATATACAATTAACTTGTCCTTTGGCATCGAGCGTTTCTGAGACGAACTGTGAAAATACTGTTAAGTTGGAGACAGTTGAACGGTTTAACATAAATCCATGCTGGTAAGGAGATATTATATGTTTAATTGAACTGTAGATGTATTTATATAAAATTGATTCAAAAGTTTTCACAAAATTGCAAAGCAAGGATATAGGTCTGTAATTCGAAATTTGATTAGCTTTACCTTTTTTGAAAATTGGACAAATCATGACTTTTTTCCAAATACCAGGAAACTCTGAACGTTGCAAAATTAAAGTAAAAATACTATAAAGAGGATCAGCAAGGACATGAGCGCAGTCTCTAAGTATAAAACTAGGAACATTGTCAATTGCCGATGTTAACGAGTTTTTGGATTGTTGCAAGTGTGCTACTACATCAGATATGGAAATATGATCTACAGAGATTATCGATGATCCGGGGTTGCAATGTACAGAGATGCTGTCAGCAGCAAGAGGAGACGGGGGAATAAAAACACTATTAAAGTAATGGCCGAAAGCATTAACTATTTCAAGAGGATCTGAAATCTCGATGTTATCATGATATAGTAAGCCTGGAATACGTGTCGATCCTTTTTTATTATTTATAAAACTCCATAATTTTTTAGGATCATTAGATAATGAGTTCTCAGCAGAACACAAGTATGCTTTATATGCTTCACTAATAAGTTTTTTACAGAAAGCACGCTGAGTTTTAAATAAATTGAAATGGCGTTGATCTTTAGTCCTTTTAAATTGTTTATACATTGACGATTTAACACGCAGGTTAGTTATTACTTCGGATGTGAACCAGTGACGCTGATTTCTGGGAGCAAATTTAGGTACTGACAGATCAAATAAAGCATATAATTTGTTATAAAACATTGAGCATGCTATGTTAACATCTTTAATATCTTTTAAAAAAGTCCAGTCACAGCGTGCAAGCATGTCATAAAGAAGAGGATAATTTGCATTCTTGAAATTGTAACATCGATCTTTACTATTCAAACGAAAAGGAAGGGAGGAACTCTTAAGAATTGTTTTTATGCGTAAATAAAGAGCGGGGTGATGATGTAAATCTTCATCTACCAATGGCGAGACTGCTTTCTCGACCACGCATTCAGAATTGAAAAAAATTAGGTCCAAAAGTTTTCCATGAACATTAAGAATATTGTTGTACTGATGTAAATAAAACCCGGTATCTGATTTCGGGATGAAATAGTGTTAATATAATGTTAACGAAATCGGAAAGAAATATCAAAGTATGCAGGAAGTTATGGAAATACACGCAAAGAAAAATTCTGGCGAATCTGATGATCATTAAAAGTTAAATAAACGTTTGTTTCGTTGGCAAACTCGACAAGAAAAATTCAACTCTTAACCACGCATTCACGCCACCACGGTTAAGCAGTAATTATTATCTAACAATTTAATCTAACAAGGATAATTATAACGGCTAGTTTTGAAACCTTAGCAACTAAAGAGTGGTGATGTGTAACAATTGCTACTATTAATTTATTCTACAAATCTTGACAAGAAACAAGAAATGAAAAGTGAATATTTGTCAACTCATCATTGACAAGTAAAACTTGAAAATGTTCTTTGTTAAACCAGATAAACAAAATACAATCTGCGTAGAGTGTCAAAATTACAACAAATTCTCAAAATGTCGGCCCCCATTACGAATACATGCCTTAGCACGCCGACTTAAACTTTCTTGCGTCCTGCTTATCATATCGGTATTGGCCCTAATTCCAGCAGCAGTGTTCTGTATTCTGTCTATAATTTCCTCGAAAGTATTGACTGAAGTTCGGTACACTGTTTCATCTGACCCCATAGAAAGCAATCACAGGAGTTAAGATCAGGTGATCGGGGAGACCACAGAACCGGTCCATTTCTTCCGATCCATTTTTCAGGAAAGTTTTGGTCAAACCAATCTCGCACCTCTCTTCCGTAATGAGCAGGCGCCCCATCATGGAGATACCACAATCCCTTCTTGTTGCCAGCAGTACTTCCTTCAAAACGTTTGCCAAATTATTGGTTAAAAAATCCAAATAAGCATGAGCTATTAACCAACGGGGTAGTACGTAGGGACTTATCAATTGGTTTCCAACTAGGTATACCTGCCTATACGTTTACCGAAAATCGATGATGATGGGTTTTGTGCGAGTTAAATACACCATCTCTTGTGAATATTGCGTCGTCTATTGAAAGCAACATTGTAACGAATTGAGGATCCTCTCTATTTTTTGCACACAGCCACTGGCAGAAATGAACCCTACGCGTGAAATCTTCAGGTTTTAAGTGTTGAACTCGTTGTATGTGGTATGGAAACAGACCCCGCTCATTTAGTGTTCTCCAAACCACAAATGGTGAAACTCCAATTCGATAGGACAATCTTCTAACGCTTATCCCTGGATTTTCTTCAACAGCATTCAAACTTTCTTCCCCGGCGTCGAGCACACGCTCAGTTCTTTCACGACCACGATCGTTGCAACAAGGTTGAAATTTGCCGTTTTCTCGTAATCGCTGTTCAACGGCAGCAAAGGTTTTATGGTTGGGCAACCTACGTTCAGGAAATGTTTCATGGTATAAACGTTGGGCTCCAAGTGAATTTCCCAACGCTTGCCCGTACATGAGCACCATGTCGGTCATTTCAGCATTCGAAAAATCTGCCATTTTTAACTTACCGACGCACGTCAGATGAATCTGTCATCATTTTTGCTAAGCAACAAATATACCTATTTTTTACCTTTTTAATTATTTTATGGTAACTTCTATCTTCGTAAAATCAGTAGCGTAGGGGAAATTTTGCATAAAATTTCATCGAATTTTATCTCAAAAATTAGAGGATTTTTATTAGAACGATTTTTGGTATATGGTCTCTATAACTCGTGACCAGTTACCACAAAAAAAATTCCGTGCATTTCAAAATCATCCTGTATAGCTAAGTCTTTAACAGTTTTATAGCGCGGAAGAAAGCTGTGATCAACTTTATGATAATGTTGATTTTTCGGATACACCACTAATATATCCTAGTTAAGTTAGTATTGTAGAATATTTTCGCAACATCTGCACATAACATAACATTGAACAACGTATACTGGAAGAGATCATTTATATATCAATCGAAAATGAGTGGTTCTAATATTGACCCTTGAACTTGCAATAAAAGAATGAGATACAAAGTTTTTACAAATTGTGTTCGGAGTGTAAAATAGAATCGAAAAAGGTTTAATAAGTAATTTAGAAGTGAAACCAAAGTTTACAAGCTGTTTAAGTAGAATATTCTGGTAAGTGATCAAATGCCTTTGAGATTGATTTTCTAATCTTTGAGACACAAATTGTGAGAATGTCATAAGGTTTATCGTTATTTTCAGCTTTTTTTCACTTTGTAGGGAAAGCCCCTGTTTCAAGAGATTTTTTTAATATTAATAATTGGGATTGGGATATGATTAGCACCTGATGTCACACCTCGTTTCAGCATTTTGATGGCTTTTCTTACGTCATCTTCCGTGATTTTAAATATATTTATCGTTTTCTGTTTATTAAATGTCTATTTACATTTATCAAAGTTGGCTGATAGGCAAGCCATAACTGTATCCTGTAATGTGAATTGTTAACATTTATCAAGGAATTGAAAAGCAATGAATATCAAAACCAATAAATGTAAATAACTTTAATTATGCAAACAAAAAGAGAACTTTAAACAATACCTAATAGTTTAATAAAATAATGAAAATGAGAATTCCTTCACTACAACTGCTTCTTATAATTCCCGTTAAAATAAACATTGATGGCGCAATCTTTCAAACCAGAAATCGCAATTCCTGGGAATTTGCAATTTGCAGATTCCATCTGCGAAAATGTATTTTGCTGCACAACTTCTGATTCATCTTCATTGTAAATAATTTCAGCTGAAAGTGCTGAAATCGTCGAACTAAAAGTACCAGAAACTGCTGAACTTGCACTGTCAAACATTCTTTTTGCCATCTTAATCTTGTTTTCAATTGATTCTTCTACATATCCTTCAGCTATGTTCGTACTTCTCCATTCAGGATTCTAAAAATTTAATTCAATAACAACATGATCATATATTTATGTATAACATAATATACATCTTCTTCTTCTTCTTCATTCAACTAATCTTTTAAGATGGGTTGTGCTTGCTCCGGTGTTGGCTAGGATTGTGACACAACTTTGCCTTAGACAATGGCCAGTGTATTGCACGAGATTGAGTAAACCCAAGAAAAGTAGCAATCATTTTAGGAATCGAAGTTATCTTATGAATTCCTAGACGCTGTATACTACATTTTCCTTGACTGTCAAATACAAAGAAAAATGCATGTTTCGCATGTTTTGACCGTAAATTCATGTACTTCTTAACACTTTGTATACCATTTATAGCGCCATTGGAGGTTATGGTAAAAAATCGAGATTTGTAATTCTTGGTTTCTGTCATTGTCACAATTAAAACGGAATCGCCATAGCTTAAAGTAACTTAAAATTTTGTACCTTTTCTATAGAACAAAATTTAGAGCTACCTTCCCTAACAAATATTTTTCATCACATGCTTCTACCAAAAACTTTTGAATGTTATCATTAGAAAGAACTTTGGCTTTCTTGACTTTTTTACCGACGTTCTGCCTCTTTATAAATGCTGGCGACCTGTAAAATTCTTTCATACCTAAATTTTCATTGATGTTAAACATACTTCGCCATATGGAGTAATACGCGCATAATGATGACGGGCCGTGGTTTTTAGACTGGAAAAACAGGAGTCCAAAAAAAGATATCGGAAAATAACATTTGAAATAACTTACCAGTACCTGAAAATATCCTAGAAGAACATCTTGATTTATCAATAAAACGTCGTTCTCCCTTTGCCAGTTGTTAAATGCCTCATACACCTTTTTATACTTAATTTTAGATTTTTCTGGAATTAAACTGTTTAATGCTCGACTCACGGCATTTTTCACATTTTCATGCAATATGTCGCCTAAATCCATCATTTTTCTAAATTGTTTACAACATTTTTTTTATTAACACATATAGACAAGTACACAGAGAGAAAACATGAAAGTAGCAGTTGGTATAAGCTTACATAACACAATTTCTCTTTTACGCATTACGAAAATTCTTTATTATCATTTTTTTCGTTTTTATTGAATATTTACTACTTTCCCCCCTGCTGCTGTTTCTTACCGGCAATTTGATTTATGAAAAAACCTCATAAGCTGTTGCCTCGTTCGACCGCAATTTTATTATTGTCATATAAATCTTAATTACGATGGTAACGAGGCGGTTTGTTTTACACCGGAGCCATTAAAATTTCATAAGAGACACAGGATTTTCGATGCGAGCTCGTTCCGTAGGACTATCGCGTTTCTGGATCGACGCTGTCCAGATAGGATCTCGTCCGAAATTCCTGCTCTGGTAAATGCAATTATCATAAATTGATTTTTCGACGAGTTGCGATTTTAATTTCGACGCGAATAAATCGCATTGTAGAGTGATAAGTATCGCGCGATGTCGTCGGCCGTTGTGGACCGAGCTTTTTTTTACACCGTGCGTCTTTGAACTGGACCGCGAACACGCATTACCAGAATCGCCGGTGTGGACGGCATAGTCGGCCCCTTAATGATGATTAAATAGTTTGTTTCGGTTTTAATGAGACTTGAATCTTGCGAAAATTATCGAGATGAGCTGCCAGATGTGTTCAAAAAAACGAGAAATGACACGACTCAGGATATGCATAATGACAGAGCGTAGAATAATGGCATTTTTTGTCAAAATGTGGGATGTGGGGGATAAATTTCGCGTCTGGGAATTTTGACATCTCTGTAATGGCGCAAGTGAATATATTGTTTTCTACCTCTATAATATTCTAGTCTTTCAGAACTGGCTTTAACAGGACTTTCAGGAATCACTTGTTCGCTTTGTAGACTATGTTCACGATTTTCGTAGATCTTAGTAGACGCCATCTTTTTTTTTCTTTTTGTTGGCTACCATGACTAACTGACGTGGTTTTTTACTCTCATATATAAAAAATGGTGTTCTTTTTTCAGTCGAGTGAGTAAAAAAAAAGTAAAGGCATTAATGTGGGTGTTTTTGAAATACGTTTACAACAAATGACAGCTGCCTAGTGAGCGTAAGAGGTCTTAGAAATTTCCTCCTAATATTAAAATCAATGTGGAGATAATCGAGCCCTATCCAGACTTTTTCCATACCACTGCTGAATCGCCAGATATAGGTGCTTCCACAAGAAAAAAATCACGAGGGTTAAGATCACGGATCTTCCTGGATAATTCTAATTGAACCATCTCAGCACTTCGAGAGCGTAATCAGCCAGGTTTTCGTCCTGCAGATACTTAGCGAGTCGCTAAGGGGTTACCATCCAGTAGCGCCGCTTTTATAAATCATAGATAAACATGGGAATAGTTATCCAAGGTATTAATATGTGCTGCCATTTAACCCTTGGATAAGTCGGTATTACTTTAACAATACATTTTATCTGATTGTTAGTTTTCCCTAGGTTTACCTAATTTTATTGTAATGTTGGTAACAAAATGATAGATAAAGTGTCAAAAATATTGACAAAACAGAAGTGTATTGTCCAAAATTTTAGAGGAATTTTTAAAAATATGAGCAGAACAGGTAGAAGTTTTTGATTTCGATGGTGATGACTGATGAAGAAATCAGGGACCATGTGAGACCGTTGCCATTTTTTATTATATGTATATCAAAAACACCCTGTATAAACATTCGGTAAAGAAATAAGTTCTGAATATTTAATTTATTGGTGTAAGGTTTCTTGATGATGTTTAAAGTGGCAGCAAGGGTTAAGTTTCTGACACAGTTCATAACCTTAAATACGTGACAACCCAAATGGACATAACGAATGTCAGTCAAGATACTTTAGCTTATTACTTGATTACCAACGAAATTGCTAGATTTTCAAGGCTTTCTACGATCTAAAAAGTTCGTGAATGCACCATATACCGTATGATTTTTTTTTATTTATGATCTAGTTTTGGCTGCACATTATATCAGCAAACTACGCAGGTCCTTTCTTGAAACATACAACTTGTGTTATTGTGTGTGGTCCATATTCTCGCGGCTTAACAACGTATGTTGTGCTTTGTTTTCATTTTCGCATATTGTTTTTCGAATTTTCGACAAAAATCAGTTTTTTTAAAGCTGGATCTTCATTTGCTGTCTTGATTGGTAGCATTAAGAGGAAATCAGGTAATAAAAGTGAAAATCATACAAGAGTGTGAAAGTGTTTTATCGGAAGTTCTTACTCAAGTAGTTGAGAATATGAAACGCCGAGTCGATTCATGTGTGAAAGCAATTGTTGTAAATTCAATTAAATTAATGTTACTTATCACAAATAAATCATTTTAACTCCAACGAGTATGTAATTCTTGTTAGGTTAACATAACCTAGCTTGCCACACACAGTCGATATTCAGGTTCTGTTGTGAAATTGCGAATTTATTACAGCAATAATGCATATTTTCAAGAACAAATAAGTGATTGCTAGCTAAATTTATTAACATTTTATAACAAATTTTTAGATCTAGATCACAAGTCAAAGAAAATCACCCGGTATAATGAAATAACATCGAAAGAGAGCAAACAATAATGACGCGTTTCGTTATCAAGGTCAGCATCATCAGGGTGTTTAAATTACTTTATATCTAAAACTAGCAGATTTTGTTTGTATGAGATGTACGTCAGTTTTTTCTAGTTTTTATTTTAGCTTTTAAATATGGATAGTAGCTTAATTTTTTGGTTAAAACAAAACCTCCAAATTTCCTTATGAAATAAGTATTCCTTCACAATCTTCCTGCAGTGTAGACCGGTGGTACTTTTGCGTGAGCGGGTAATACATTGAAAAATTTTGAACCAAGGTATTTAGTACCGTTACTCGATTTTTGTAACCCTACTAGTTTTTTGGGGTAAAGACGTAATTAATTACATGTTTCATAGTTATCCATGTTATTATGTGTCAAATATTTGGTCCCATCAGATTTAACGTAGATCAAGTTGGGTTAGATGTATAAAGAAGGTAGAGTCAGTATCCGCAGTGATATAAAAGCAATTTCTACAAAATTCTTACGGCACGTCGCTGTAGCGAGAATGTTCGATGTCTTGCACTGTAATAATCCCATAATAACAATCCAAAACTAAAATGTGCCTGGACTAAATACAAATATGCAATTCTTAGTCTATCTAGAGGAACCAAGGTTAGAATCAGCATGTATTCCCAAGAATTTTGCAGATGCTGAGTAACCATCCGGCGCTTGAACTTTTTTTTAATGTAAATAATACGTTAACGCATTTGTTTTTATTAACAGTTAATCTGTTACTGACAAACCATTTATTAGCACTTGACTGTGTCTCATCATGTTTTAATGTTGTATCATTCATATCTTCACTGATTGTGACAACAGCCGTATCGTCCGCAAACAACATATATTAAAAAAAACAACGGTCCTAATACAGTACCTTGTGGGACGGACTCCCCCAGTTATAGGAGGACGACCGAAAATTCCAGAGTTAGTCTTAACCATGTGATAACGGTTTCCTAAAAATGATGATATTAGTTGGTGCTAGATTATACATGTATAATTTTTGTAACAGCGTCCCATGAGGAACACAGCCAAAAGCCTTCGATAATTCCAAGAAAGAGGCAATACCAAGTTTCCCCTTTTCCAAACACAATCCCATGGTTTCTACTAGTGATAGTGCCGCATCAGTATCAGACAACCCATTCCGAAATCCATACTGTTTGGAAGATAAAGATGGTTGCTTTTTAGAAATAGTGATAATTGCTTAAATTTTTTTTTTATGTATTGGGACTCTGGAAAGGTAGCTGTTGTTATGCATTATGTTAATTTACTTAGTTAATGGTGATATTAATTTATCTTTGACAGATTTTATTAAATTTACATTAAATTCACAAATATCTAATGAGTTACTTGACTTCAATCCGTTTATCCGTTAATTTGCCATTATTGACAAATTAAATAAAATTAATTTTTAGCTTAATTGCTAGTTTTTTTTTTTATTAATATTTATATATTGCCTATACTGAAAAGTAATTCATAACCTACCAATTATTTCTGCCACTCTTTCCCCTCTCCAACTCCAAACGAGTGTAGGCAAACCAGTTCGGGATAGGCCCATGATCTGAATTCATTACATCATCTTCGTTCTTAAAAATTTGTAGACTTTTGGGAATATTTAAAAATTTATAATTACTGGCAGCTTTAACTAACTTTAAACAATTTCTGTCCATTCTGTGACCATTTTCAAAAATATGTTAAGCAACGTTTGATTTTTCAAATCTTCCGAATTTGAGATGAGCAATGTGCAAATTACTTTATAAACCCCAACTTTTTATTAGGCCCTACTTTTATCCTTCGGGTTTTCTGTATACACAACCTTAATACCGAATCCTCTAAAAAATGTTTCCAGCTCTTTCGTTACTGCAGGAGCAAAAGAGATTGTTTGAAAAATAGATAATTCAGCAATGATGTAGCGAATTGTCCTAAATCTATTCTATAAACATCAAATTTTAACGTATTACTATTTTTAATTATCATTGTATCAAGAGAGGTAGTTGTGAGTGAATTTAATGTCGTTGAATTGACTGTTTACTTACTATGTTAAAAATGGGAAAAGTATCATTCACATACCTTAGTTACCTGCGTGAAAAATATTGCAACTTATCTTACAAATTTCCTTACCTATAATTAGTAGCAACAAACTGTGAAAATTGTACAGATCGTATTAAAAAATATATTATGGTCAAACGAGAAAATTTATCATCACAAATTTCAAAATTTACTTTTTCCAGTTAAAATTTTTTAGTTTTGAAAAGCCAAGTGTTGTTATTTTTAAAATTAATGCATATTAATAAAAATGGTTTCAAATAACTTAGAGTGGTCAACAAATGTATATTTCCGAATTCTTTAAACACAAATAAGTAGTTAAAAATAAGGAAAATGCATATTGCAAAATATGTATCTAGAAGTAAGATACGTATGACACTGCTCTTCTTAATTCGTTTAGAATTTGAGTAGTTTTAAGTTTCCTCTCTTTTCGGCATAACGAAGAAACAAATTAACACTCTCGTAGGTATTGTCGTGTTAATGATGAACGCACTAATTAAAACAAATATCATTAAAAATTTGTACCCATACTACTGGCCCTCTACAACCAACAACAACGATAAAAAAGATGAGACTTGAATACCAATGAGACGGTTCTTTTCTGTAATGGCGGCTGTTGTAACAAGCCCAAAAGACATCCTCACCGGCGTAAAAAAGGAGATCTTTTTCTTTAGCATCAATACCGACAACTTTTTTATTCTTCTGCGTAACGGGTCTTTGTGTACGGTTCATAGTGAAGAACATGGAGACTTTATAAATCTTATGGGAATATTTTCGAGCGGTGTATTAGAATGTATTCCAGTGTTAATTTTAAAAATTATAACCCATGGAACACTCCTGATTTAGCAATGAAAGCTACACATTTCAGAAAATAGTCCGTTTTGTAAATTACAATTGCCTGAGTTTAAAATTGATCATGAACTAATCAAACACAATTTAGTTTTCACAACATACCCTGTTGTTAAGCGTAAAAGTTTGGGATTAGGCGTCCAAAATAATTCTTGAAATATTCAAAATGGTCCCTTAAAATACCAAATCAGCCATTTTTAATAGACAAGAAAGAATCCTGGTTCTATTTTTTACTGGTTTACAACAGGTTGATTTTTTTTATTTGTGATCTGATATATATCCAAGAATTTGTTGAGCGAAAAGTAGGTCGTAACTTGACACAGTTTTAAATTAAAAAAAGAATTATAAAACTGGTGGGTAGATACGATCTGTGTAGGAGCTAATTTTTTATTTCAGACAGGCTTATACCCAGTTACAGGAAATATTACAAATATTATATTAATAAAACAAACGTACTTGAATAATGGAAATTATATTAATTCAAATTGTTTGAAACCAATCAACATTACATATTCTAAAAACCAAGTTAGTTACACATGTTTTGTATAGGGGCTTCAAACAGAACATTTGTTCTGAATAAATGAATCTGTAGAATTTTAGTGATCTAGAGGGGATATTGACAATATCCTTGGAAAAGCAGAATTTACTACTCCTATTTAATATGACTCCTAGATCTTTGATTTCATCCACTCGTAGCACTATGTAATGGTACTCTATAACATTTTTTTTTCTTATTGAATGATACAGCATAGCATTTATCCTTATTTAAGAAAGAGCGGTTTCTTATACACCATTTTATGACTGAGTCTAGGTTATTTTGGAAGGTTTGACAGTCATTTATTGATTTAATTTCAATGGAGATTTTGAGATCGTCCACAAAAAGAAGTTTATTGCATGAAATTTCGGCAGCATAACTAATACCATAACATAAATAGTAAAAACAACAAAGGACCTAAGTTGGAACCCTGAGGAGATACTGAATGCTGGAATGTAAGAATCAAAGACAAAGTTTCGATCGAAGTCCTTTGCCCTTCCATACATCCTTTATTATTTCACACATCCTCTTTCTCACCTTCTCCGTTCCATCTACATCCGTGCTTTATTTTGTATCCCGTCCCCTCCCGGCGTTTTTCTTCTTTTCAAGCGTTCTATCAGGCAAATTGAACTTTCTGCTTTGAGCGTTTTCTTATTCGCTTCTAGTATTTCCATAAAATGTTTCCTCCATTGTTCAATATTGATCTCTTCCGTAACTGCTGCCTTTTTCATTATTTCTTTCTTTCTCTCTTTCTTTCATTCTTTCTTTCTTTCTATCTTTCTTTCTTTATTAATGTGGGTTCACGCTTCTTGTTCTGTTCTAATCACTTTTATTGTCTTCTCCCTCCTTTTGCGCCTGTGATTGTTAATAGCATTTAGTTGTGTAAAAGTTTTGAAAATTATTTAAAATAATGTTATAGCAATTAAAAATATCTGTGATGAATGAAGGGGTGGTTAAATCTCCTAAAAAATTCAAAGCATTGTCAAAATTTGTGTAAGATGTAAAAGGTGGTACGTAAAGAAGAAATATATAAAATGAAGTCTTGTTTGAGATTTTTAAACCAAGTAAGTATATCAATCTCGGGAATTGCAGTTGTTCTAGTGCAGACTTTCAAGTCAGTGCAGATGAACTTATTTTTTTTTGTGAGAAGAATACCCGCACCCCAAGTTGGTCCAAGATTTCCTAGGTCCCTTTTTGATATACATTGTAATTCTCATTAGACAAATCACTATTTAATACATCATCTGAAAGCCAGGTTTCTGTTAAACCTATAAAGTCGCATTTACTCAATTTCTAATTAAACGGTGGTTATAAAATTCCCTTAGAAAGTTCAAAGTTGTTTCAGCTGTATGAGCTGTTGCGCGGTCATGCTGAAAATATCCATCCTTCAATAAATTCCTATAGAAAGTTCTGGTATTTCGCAGCTCTACCTGACTCCTCGAAGAAAATGGGCGCAAATAATCGAGATAAAAAAGTAAGAAAATTAAGAAAAAAATAAATAAGTTGAGGTAATTAAAGCATATGTACCTACTGGTTTCTCTGAACAATCTGCAACGCAGTCTCGTTATAATCCAGCAGATTTGATAAAATTGCAATATTTATTGGAGTTTAATCTACGAAGAATGAACCGATTTTTAGCCGGAATAGTTGCATAATGAATCCCAACGTTGTGCTCTTTAGTAACCATTGACTTGATAACAAGAATATGCAATCCAACAATATTTTCGCCGTCGATTCCCTCGGGGTAGTTTTGGAGTGGTTCCCATAAGAGGCGCATAAATGAAATCTCGTTATGTGACGGCAATGTATTCCAGTGGAGGAGCCATCAGGACCGGCACCGAGCACAATGCGACACCCCGCTAGTATTCTAATAACTCGACACCGTCAAGGCCGCCACCACCAGCCGTTTCTTAATTGACTTTTGGAACTGCATCGCACCTCTGGCCGCGCACCGTACCATTCAGTATTTGCAATTAAAATAACATTCATCCGTCGGCGATTTTTCTAGTGGTTCGAAATATGGTCATTACCGTTTTCTACATCGCCGATTCCCGATAATGGCTTCATCACACGTCGGTTGACACCGCTTTAAACTGTTTCAGCGTTTTGTCATAAAGCAGCGGTGAGCCCAACGGCACCAAGGTGTGAACGATGGGCCCTGGATGTTTGTAGAGGTGTCGCAAAGTCTGTATCCTGGAGCGCGCTATTGATGGTTACACGCGTCCTGCAGAACCTTGTAGGCGGCTAACCGCCGCCCCCGCGTCTTCGACGTACATGCCGTAGCGACTATGTTATAACGATCTGTACAAAATAGCTCCAGCTTCGACGGTGTACCTTAATTTGTTTCCTGTGTCGACTGAAACGACATCAAAACAGGACGTGACGTAGTTACGGACCATATTAGCACGTTAGCAGGTCCCGATTTGCAGCAGGTGAAAAGCTGCTGCTGGCAGTGCTTATATTCATAACTCAGGCCTAACTGCGGCAAAGATGTCGACGATAAATGTTTATCTGTCACCGGACGCGTAGGCAGGCGGGATGGTCCGGAAAAAGGGAAAAATTTAGGGCGGCGTGGACACACACCTGCCTTATTGTTTATGTCAAGTTGCCTAAGTACAAATTCTCGGTGGCATAATATGTTTCTTTTTAAAAAGTACGTAGCAGAGTAGTATTTCCGGATGCTTGATAATTTAATTTTATCGACTAATGTTAATATGAGGGGTTACTGGTTGTAAACACTTAAAGTAATTTTTATGACACTTTATCTAGAAGTCACTTCGTATTATTTTATCTCTTATTCTGAACATGTTTATTTCATGTGATTTAAGTACAACATGGAACATAATTTTTCGATTTTACTGGGAATAAATCGAGAAATAAATACTCGATATGCATCTATTTCAGTTTCGATTGTACTTGTACTTAATTTATTACACTCGCTATTAATATAAATAATTTTCTTCAATTACTTTATTGTTGACTTATTGTTGTATTATTTACAACTCTTATGCCAACACACTGTTTCATTTTGTGGACCAATTACACGAAGCTCACATTTATACTTAATTAACAATTAATCATTTACACATCCTTGGATGCACAGAATCAAATTTAATTTTAATTTAATGTAATTTAATTTATTAACGGAAAACTCATTTTTACCCAGACATAATCATAACAATAAAATGATCCACATAGGTAGAAATATTAATAACAATAATAAAAATAATAAATATTATAAAGATACCCTACCATGTTAACTAAAAACATTCACGTGTTAAATTAACATAAAATATGTCATCATAATGAACTGCAACCTTGCGCCGAAATAAAAATCTACTTGTATTAAATAAACCTTGCAGTATTCATTAGCTGCCTCCATCATCCTTTTTATTGGGTGATTTCGACTCATATTTGTTGTTGACGTCGGAACCCTGAATATAATCTGACCTCTAGTTGTTTTAGACGAAGATGGTACTGTAAATGTCAATTTAGACAACAGACTTGGAGTATCAACAAGTGCATTAATAATACCATGCATGAAGCAAGCATCAAAAACACGTCTTTTGGACTCTAAAGTTTAAATCTTGAAATAATCCATCTATAGTCACTGTTCACATGAGTCCTTCCAAGTTTAAGTTCCAATGTCCGTAAAAATTTCTTCTGGACATTTTCCATTAACTCTAAATCGACGATATAAATTGGAGCCCATACAGAAGAAGTAACAACACAAATAGAGCGTTTGAAAAGAAGAAAAGCATCCGGGGGGACGGGATAGCAAATAAAGCATGGATGTATGGAAGGGCAAAGGATTTCTCCGAAAGTGGAGAGAGGACATACGTCCTGCATTTAAAAAAGGTGACACAGATGACGTTAAAATCTATCAGGGAACCACCTTGCTGAATATTATGTAGGAGTATAAAATACCATGATATTAGAGGAGAAGTTGAGGATTGAGATGGGAAAAAGGAATATTTTACCAGATAGACAAGCGGGTTTTAGAAGAGGCAGGGGTACTATAGACAATGTACACGTATTGTATAATGTTGTAGGACAATAAATAAAAAAAAGGCGGTGGCATGATGCATGCAACGTTCGTGGACCTCAAGGCAGGTTCGATACGGTAGATAGGAAGAGAATGTAGAGACAATTAAGAGGAAAAAGAATAAGTGAACAATTAGTATGCAAGATAGAAGAAATCTGTACGGAAGTGGAATGCACGGGAAGGAGTAAATGGAATTGAGAGTGAAGTTTTCTATATACTCGTATATAAGGGATACTGTTTGCGACTTTTGTAGAAAATATTGAGGATACGTTGAAAACAACGTAGGCAGAGGGGAGAATAAGTGTGGTGTCTGGCATATGTCGACTACCTGGTAATCATAGCAAAGGATGAAAAAGGAAAAAAACAAACAATGAGTAGCTTGGGAAGATACATATCTGAAAAGGGAAAAATGAGAAGTAAGTGTAGAAAAATCGTAATTAAGAAGTGAGAGAAAATGAGAGAAATAACAAAATGTAAGAGAGGTAGAAGAGAATGTAGGAAAAAGAGTGTGGAAAAGAGAAGACGAGAAGAACGATCAATGGCCACAGTACCTTCACAGAGCGCATGGAAAAGAAGTAACGGTAATGAATGAGAACCGAGGATATGCACGATATGTGGTAGTTTGAAAGAAGCGGTTGAGCATGTGCTATGTGAGGATCAAAGGATGAGGCAAATGGAGATGTCACGATAGCAGGTTTTAGAAGAGGATGGAAGAGGAATGAGATGGTTGAAAAAGATCTACAAAGCAAGGGAGCAAGCATTATATATATTGTACGCAATATCTACGTTTTTGCGATATATGGAACCTTAAAGCTTATCTGTGGAACGTATTTAAGCTTTTTCATTTACCTTTGCAAATGTGTGATACCTTTCAACAAATTGTTCCAACTAGTTGACAAATGTTCTCATAAGAACATATTTAGCAATTGAAATTGTCCAGTTCAGAAAACTGATATAGTTGATTGCAATATATATTTGATATTTGATATATTGAGGAAATGATTAATCTACACCATACAATTTCCTTTGCTTAAGAAACTGCTATGAAATCAAGAGCAGTACCTACCTTTCTAAACTTCCCCGCCATTATTATAATAGTTGTTGTTAACACAGTGTCAAAAACTCCAACTAGGTAAAGACTGTCCACGAAAAAAATTGGCCACTTAAAACGAAGCGTTATTTTTTAATGAAGAATGTAAAACATAGTAGGCTTTGCTTAAATTACATTTGTTATTGTCAGTTTCTAAAGACACAACCACTATTGTAGATTGTTTTTGTATGAGAAAATGGATTCGAAACAGTATTTGCTTCGTCAAAAAATCCTGTGCAAGAGGAATGAAAACCCAGAAATGTCTCCTTGAAAATTTCGAAGTCGACGGTGGCAAATGCTTTGAATAACTTCAGTGAACGCTTAACTATTAGTCGCAAACCAGGTTCAGGCAGAAAATCTGGTGCTGCATGCAAAATCATGGAAAATAAAGTGTTAAGGTCTTTCAAGCGAAATCCCAATGATTCTGTGAGAGATGTGGCCAAAAAAGTGGGAACCTCCAAATCTTACGTTCAAAAAGTGAAGAAGAGAAACGGATCAAAGACTTTTAAGGTACAGAAAGCACCAAACCGTGATGACAAGCAAAACTTGACGGCAAAAACTCGGACTAGAAAATTGTACAGGAATTTTTTAACAAGAGTCGACTGCGTGATACTGGATGACGAAACATACGTGAAGGCCGATTTTCACCAACTTCCTGGACAAGAATTTTTTACTTGTTCCAATAAACGTGATATTCAAGACAAGTACAAACGTAAAAAAATGTCAAAGTTTGCTGAAAAATTTTTGGTTTGGCAAGCCATCTGTACTTGCGGTAAGATCTCTAAGAGTTTTGTCTTCAAGGGAAATATAAATCAAGAAATTTACTTGGAAGAATGCTTGAAAAAGAGGTTATTGCCACTTCTAAAAGATCATCATGTTCCCACTCTTTTCTGGCTAGATCTAGCTACAGCACACTATGCAAAGCGAGTTGTGGAGTGGTACCAAAATGAGAGAATCTTTTTTGTACCCAAAAGCAGTAATCTAGCTAACTGCCCCGAGTTAAGGCCCATTGAAAAATATTGGTCTCATGTAAAGCGGGAACTAAGAAAAACAAGAGATAGAGCTAAGAGCATTACTGATTTTGAAAAAAAAAATGGAATAAAGCATCGAATAACGTTCATGTATGCACAAGATATGATGAAAAGTATAAGAAAAAAAGTTCGAGATTTTAGTTATGGGTAGGTCTGAATCAAATTGGTTACAATATGTTATAGATTACTTTAAGATCATCCTTACGTTATAATGTTAAGTTGAAAGTTTCATAAATAAATATTTTATAATTTTCTTTGAATGGCCAATTTTTTTCGTGGACAGTCTTTAAGTATTATCATTTTATCCAATACAGTGAAAGTTAAGTGGATCCTTATTATCAAACAGTTGTTGCCGAAGAAGTCTACTATTCTGCCTAGGTATCAGGTTTGCATGTAACGTATTCACGAATGGATTTTGTAATGCAAGAACTACAGTGACAGAGTTGTATTTGAGACACTAACTTACCCTGTGCCGTATTTTATACGAAATTCTAGGTGTTATTGACAGTTTTGTCTAAAAACTTTTGGAAGTTGTCGAGATATCCAGTTTGATATACTTATTAAATTGTTAAAGACGCCAAAGGCAAGAAATAAGCGGCTACAAAAGAACTAAGCCTGAAAATTTTCTTCGTCAATAAGAAGAAGAAAACCACCAGAATAGCCAGCGAAGTATGCAACATTTTTAATATATGTATTATCTTTGTATACCAGATATAGTGTCTTATTCAGTCTTATTTAAAAAAAAATTATCCTAGCAAGTAGAAAATTTCTAAAATTTATTAGATCTATAAAGATGAAGTTATAGTGGCAGTTAATTTATACAGCCATGTAGCGATTTCTTTATTACGTTAACAAAGTGGTTTTATTAGTGGTCGTTCCATATCTACTCATCTTTGTAATTTACGCAGTTTATTTCGGAAGCATTCAACGATAAGAAACATGTTAATGCGATATTTACACATTTTAGAATGCGTTCGATCCGAACCATTACATTGTAATTGATACCAAATATTATGAACCTGTTTTTTTCTGTGTTTGTAATCATTATCAAATATTTTATAGTGTCACTACTCATGTTGTGTGTTTCAGGTTCTTTAATGTATTTAATTTTTATCAGTATGTAATATGTAATATTACTGAAAGAATGCGTTACATCCAAAAACTACATTATCAAAGGACTCAAGAGCTTGGTTAATCGAATTCTTTACCTCCCTGAGTTGAGTGGTCAAGTCATCTTGACGATCAGACAATATAAAAATTATTGTTTTTTTAAATACATAGTTTAAAACAATGGTTGTTGCATTACGGGAACTGTATAAAAAAAATATAGAATTACTAACATGTATATACATTACACATATCTTAACAATAGTTTCATTGCAAAACTGCGATTGTTTAAAATTACTCAAAAAATCTTACGAATATGTACTGTAGCGTTTGCGATTACAATGAACCCTTGATGATTGATCCCTTTTAATCCACTATTCTTTATTCCAGTTCTTTAACTGTTACTATAGATATGTAGCTATTATTGGAAACATTTACCCCTTCACAGTATTACTTGATGATCCTATTACTACGTATTACTCAAATTACTATTGCGTATTCTAAATGATCAATCTGCACCGACTGTAACAATTAGGTTGTATGTTATTTATGGTTTGGGAAATAAAATCCTACCGTTTTTATTGTACATGTTATTAATTAGCTCTTGTTCTTCTTGTGTTGCCATTAGAACTTCTCTGTTGATGCCTTAAACCTTTGCATTTTCTGGAAAGATGGAATACTTTCGGAATTTTGTTTCCATAATCGTTTCACATCTTTGACCTAGAATTTGCTGATTTAAGCAGTTTTTATTTCAGAACATCAATATCCTATCTGGCACTTATCCAGGACCGGCTTCAGACAGTAAGCACGTGAGATGCTTATATGAAGGGAGCAAAACAGATCCAAAGACGGATCCAACCATTAAATGTCAGATGCTGCTAGGATTAACTCAATGACTCACATACAATTCTTAGTGTAATACACTGTCGCTGCTGCCATTTTGCGCACGACAATACAAACAAATTTAGTCCGCCTCCTTGGTTGTATTTTTCGTCATTACGTGTCTAGTGACCTACTGAAATTTTTTTGGGTGTTGACTATCAACTGATTTCAAACTGAGTGTTTTCTGTAACAAATGACGAAATATACTATAAATACTAGGTAAAGTTTACTGAACAAATACAAATTGTGTGATCATTTACAAAATTATAAGTTTTAGCACTGAATCCTTCTTAGTAGCGAATCTGGTGTGGCAGTGTATGTAAATGAATTTTTATTATTATTAGTGATAATGTATTATTTTGAAGAAAAACTGAAATACTCGGCTGTTAATTCTAAATCGTTCATATTTGAAATTACGAGGTGATTTCCAATATCTTCAATTGCACAAGTATTTATTAAGCAGAAAGAAAATATGATCAGTACTATTACTCGTTTAGACCATGGCCGGGGTGAAACTAGTGGTAGATTTTTTGTTTATTCGCCAACAACCTTTTGGCCTCCTTATGTTTTTAGAAAAAAAATCAAATGTATATAATCATTTGACCTCCGGCAAAATCAGATGCTCGCAATTGAATCAAGTACCTAATTGACAATATCGTCCGGAATTTTTAAATTAAGCAAGATTTCTGACTGTCATCACGTTTTCTTTTTCAGGGATGATCGACCGTTACCAATCTGTGCACTTTCATTTCTTGATTCCTCAAAAGCATTTGATCAACTATGACATATTCTCTTGCCCGTCTCGTGTGTTAAAATTGTTTGAGTCCTACCTTGTCGACCGAAGGATATTTGTGTATGTTCGGAAGAGTTTTCTGCGCTTTCTGGTGTTCCTCAGGGCTGCGTAATGGGACCACTTTTATTTAACATCTTTGTGAATGACATAGTTACAGATCTAGAAATTCTGTATGATTTATATTGATGATCTCAAATTGTTCTCACTGATCAAGATAGAAGAGAACTGTTTAAATCTACAGAGTACTGATTGAGGCATTCTCAATGGGTTGTCTTTAAATTCTGGTAAATGTCGTGTAATATCTTATTCAAATAAAAAAGAAGATATTTGAACATGTTAAACAGACGTGAGATGGTCAGAAATCTGGCGGTTATATTGGACTGTTAAGTAAGTTTTTCATGTCACATTGGTGACATCTGCAATAGATCTTCGTCTATGTATGGATACACACTTCGAAACTGTGAAGAGTACAGAAGCAGTGATATCTCTTATGCAAGCATGTTTCAGATGCATGATTGAATATGGTATGGTCTTCTGGTTTTCTCATCATGCTGTTCACATTTCGTTGTTGGAAGAAACTCAAACATGTTTTCTTACATACCTTTGTTTTAGAATTCATGGGGAATATTGGTTATTCTCAAAGCGAGTTACTTAGTAGTTTTTCTCCACATGTACTATGTTTCTCTATAAACTACTTAAATACGAAGCTCTTTACCCTGATGTACTGATAATTTATTTTCATATCAATACTAGGTTTTCAATCTCAAACATCAAGAGGTTATTTTATTTTCACCAAGAACGGATTTGTTGAGATTTTCATCTCTGTAGAATATGGCAAGGGTTGGCAACTCTGTTCATAATTTAATCGACTTATTTCGTTGTTCCAAGAAAAACACCAAACAACTTAATTTTCTAAGTTCTAATTTTGTAAGCTCTAATTTTGTAATGATATTCAGTAATCTGTCTTTTAATTTTCTTTTATGGGGTACTCACTTTTTGGGACGATATTTATTGTTTATAATCTGATGAGTTACTGGACTAGAATTTACTGCAACATATTGTGAACACCTTTACCGAGAAATAAGTTATCAACGGACCTTAAACTATACAACAAAGGTTAAAATCATTTTGGTTTTTAGTAAAAGAGCAAAATTAAGTACAAAAATTTGAATTTTACTGAATCATTCAAGTGACGAATGAACTGTAATGAGCACAATTTTTTGTTTATTATGTGATATTTTTAGAAAGAATTTAAGATCTCACACAATAAATACGTTTCGTGTCAAGTGTTTTATACTTGAACGGACGTTGAAAAAGACAACATCGGTAAAATTTAATGATTCTTCCACTTGATACACTCTTAGCAGTTTTATTATGAAGTTCGAAGACAAGGATTTGTGACTATATCAATTTTACATTAATTTTGCAGCATGTTTCATGTCATTAGGCCATTTATTAAGTAGTACCCATACACGATGACACTTTTGAATAGTGCTTGAGAGCATATTTCTTAATCCTTTGAAGAGCGTTCAACCAGCCGGTGTTGCCGGCTATGGGCGACTCTTATCGTTTATCCACCAGCTGAAAGCAACACTTCATATTTCTTGCGATAATATGTAAGATTTGCGCCCGATGAAGTCGTTATCTCCGTGAAAACGTCGATAACAAACGCCGCGGTGGTCTCAGGTATTCGACTGAACCCAGTTTTGTACAACAACGAACGTAAATTATGTGCACGCAAGTTTGATACACCACGATAAATACATCAGTGAGCGCCTTTTCTCGGGAATTTTAAAAGTTTCAACGAGGTTATTTTAGGTCTAAAGCGAATTTATTACGTTAGATGGCGATTACGAAAATAAAACTCCAAGGAACTGCAAACTCGCTAGGTAATTTCTTTTTAATTTCACATCAAAAATGTGATCAGCATGAACAAAACTCAGGGTAAACTGCACGTCTACTCATAATAAGCGACCGTACCTTGCCTTATTACCACAGTAATGCGGTTCAGGAGCTTAACCCGAGGCTGAGTCTGGAAAAAGCCGGCAATTTACACCCAATTAGAGATCGTCTAAATTGAATAACGAGTACCAGGTAGCATCTTCATAATGGTTAGCGTGTACTAAACAAACACGAAGCAATTAAAAACCGTAGAACGCGCTCAATTAAGCTGAAATTTTTGTTTTGCATAGTATAGACAAACTGGCAGATTTCTGACCCGACCGACCTCCGGTTCGACGAACCCGAAACTCGAAAATCTCGACGCTTCACCACCTTCGATATTTTACGTTTGACATTAAATGTAGTATCATGTCTTTTTGCGACATCCGTAGAACCACCTTGCTTGATTTTCTTTGACGGTGTTCCAGCGGATTCGAATTTTTCGGTTACGTCGACGTACGACCTCCAACTAACCAAGAAAAAGGAAAGTGAAAGAGAGATGGGGCGGAAATTTCGATATTTTATGGTCGAATTTTTATTCGCGTCACATTAGGTGTAAGAAACGAGCAAAGCCGCGAACAAGTCTCGGTCTTATATCTTGGTTTTTATGGGCTACATGTGACCCGATTGTGTACGACGTAAATCTGCCGGACAACAGACAATATCTGGCTTTAATTGTTGCAGGATCTTTTTAGCAACGCAACATCTTGTTCTGAAACCCAATTAAATATTAACTAAAAGGGATATTACATTCGTATTAAATACATCTCTACCTAACAAATGTCACAATATTTTTCGATAATAATGGTAACTTGGCGGAAAAACAAAAAAGGAAGAGTACAAATGAAATATAAGTATAGATATTCCAAATAAACCTTTGTTTTTACACTACTTATTGACAAAATTCTTAAAGATGAACATAGATTGTATCTATAATCTTGTTACCAGTGACTAACCCTGAAATTGTACCTGTTCTAACCCAAACAATCCATCAAAATTAGGCATGTACACAAAATTGTTCACGCAAAGTAGTTGTTGGAATTTTATTAGTTGAAATTAAATAAATGGACTGTATTTTTTACTTGTTTTTATTTTACTACCTCCGATGGTTACATTGCAACGATCCGACTTACACTACAATGTCCATACAAAAAATGTCATGATATTAGGGGGGAAATAGCCCGTCCAAACCCCGCCGCCAGAGGTGGTGCGAGCCGCACTTCAGACGGCGGCCGCCTTAGAAGGTTGAAGATCCGCACACGTGCAGCTGCCTTACAAAGACACCGCCAACACGTGGAGGCCGCACCGACAAAATATAAAAAATGTCCTAAACAGTAGTACACCTCAAGACTTGAAAAGTGCATTTAAATCAAAATGCAATATATTGCAAGCAAATTATTTATTCCTCCATTCTGGAAAGGGAAAGTCTGAAAACCAGCAGCAAAATCCCTCTCCAGCTTTCGAAATGAAATCAAATGTTACAAATCGGTAGAAATATTTGAACATCACATGTATAAACACAAAAAAAAAAACAAATCTGAAATAAAGTAGGGGAATAGTAATACTCAAGTTATAGCGGTAAATTTAAATTATGGCAGTTGAGATCTCAGCAACCGCGCTATAGAGAACGTAACCAAAGCAGAATTTAAGTTCCTCGTTATCTAGTATCCTTCCTTGATGATTTTATACTAGTGACAGATATAAGACACACACACTACATCTCAATACCTAAAAAACCTGCCGCATATTATACTCTATACTCCATCTAGGCAAAACAACCATCTATTGAACTAAGCTGCGCGTCCAATAAAATGTTTAATCGAGACGAAAACCGGGAGAGGGGGCGGGGCCACTTTGAAGATTATTTCAATAGTGGATTCGAACACTTGTCAAGGTAAAATTCAATATTCATCTCATAGTAAATATAAAAAGCCAATGAAATTCAGAAGTGGATTAGTTTTATCTACCGTTTTAGTTTAGATTCCACTATTCGTCAATACAAAATTCACTTTTCATCCAATAAAATAAGCCAGTGAAGTTCAAAAGTGGAAGTAGGTGGGATTACTTTTACCTTTTTTATTTAGATTTCACTATGTATCAAAATAAAATCTACTTTTCGTCCAATAAAATGATTGATCGAGAAGAAAACCGGGTGGGTGGGCGGGGCCACTTTGAAGTTTGTTTCAATAATTCTGGATTCCAACACTTGTCAAAGTAAAATTCAATATTCATCTCACAGTAAACAAAATAAACCAATGAAATTCAAAAGTGGAGATGGGTGGGATTAGTTTTACCTTTTTAGTTTAGATTCCACTAGTCGTCGGTACAAAATTAACTTTTCGTCTAATAAAATAAGCCAGTGAAGTTCAGAAGTGGAAGTGGGTAGGATTACTTTTACCTTTTTTGTTTAGATTTCACTATTTATCAAAATAAAATCCACTTTGGTGCAATAAAATGATTGACCGAGACGAAAACCGGGTGGGTGGGCGGGGCCATTTTGAATGTTGTTTCACTTGTAGATTTGAACAATTTTCAAAGTAAAATTCATTAGTTATTTCACAGTAAATATAAAAAGCCAATGAAATTCAAAAGTGGGTGGGATTACTTTTACTTTTTTGCTTAGATTTCACTATTTATCAAAATAAAATCCACTATTCGCCCAATAAAATGAGTAATCGAGAAAACCGGGTTGGTGGGCGGGCCACTTTGATGTTTCTTCTAATCGTAGAGTCAAACACTTGACAAAATAAAAATCAATCTTCATCTCATAGTAATGAAATAACCCAATGAAATTCAAAAGTGAGGTGGAAGGAATTAGTTTTACCTTTTTGTAATTCCCGTGTATAAGTTAAGGAAGTATAGTAATCGAGCCCATCGGACAAGTGACCACTTTTATATTTTCACGACATTTCGTGATCCCTAGAATACGAAAAAAGTAATCTCCCGTTTTTGTCCGTCTGTCTATCTGTCTGATGTCTGTATCCATTTTTATTAAACACGTAATCTCCGAAACTTCTGGACTGATGTCAAATTTTGTATGTAAGTATATTAGAAATATCATGTAGATGGTTAAATGCTAACCAAAAATTTTGCTAATCATCCCCACCAACAATGGGATGACGTCATCTCCAAAATTTATAATAAAAAGTTTTTTTTAAATGCGATAACGCGTAAAGAATACAATTTAACATTTGTTACGGCAAATTGACATGAGAAAAGACCATCAGCTTTAAGTAGAAACTATGTGTTCCTCTTTCGCCGCGCAATCTTATTCCGAAAGTTAATCCATTCACATACAAAAAAAAGCTCATATGAAATACATAGACACAACAGGCAATATTCAATACTGTCAAAACCAAAGGAATAATTCAAGAATAAATGTTTAAATTGAATCTGTCAGAAATTATTAAACCTGTAAGAAAATATTAAAAATTTAATTCATGAACATATCTGTCAAAATGGATCAACGTTTAAGGTTACTTTAAATGCCATAAATGAGCAATTTTTTAATAATACGGAATTGTGGAGTGTGTTATAACATAACTTCAATTAAAACATCCAGAGCTTTTAGATTTATCCTTAATTAAGATAATTTGTGCCTGAATAAGTGGATTTTCTGTCACGTATTTGACGGGAACATTTTCCATTATTATTGCAGTTACATTGTATTGAACATGAACAATTACACTTGTTGATGGAGTCCTCAAAATTTTACACATTTCAGATTACTCAAATTTACTAAGCTGTGATGACACTAATTACACACATCGAGGACGACTGTGGCGTCAAATGCGATTCATTTTTATTTAAACAATTCCATTTTAGTGAAATTAAAAATTAAATTTGACCTATCCTCTTTCTAACACGTATTTTCACTCACAACACGTAACACCTAAACTACCAGACTAACAGAGAGGCCTTCCATAATTTACAGAACGCTAAAACATGAATGGTTGTCTATGTTATCAAAATTTTTTTTTTTTTCAAATGAGGTTTCGCGCCGTTGTTTTTCTCTTTTCACAACGCAAAATTTAAATTTTAAAATCTGGACACCTCAACCTAATATTTGAAATAAACGCCCAAAAGGGCAAAAACTAAAATCATTATAAACTGAGTTCTAACTTATGATTCTGATTGAGTGGGAGTACCTACTCGATTTAAACGGCTCAAGATGAATTCCGTGAAGAATTTCTCTACAACATTGTCGACTATCCGCATTTTTGCAACTCATTAAAACGATGTGTGGCAAAGTTCCGAGAAACCTTGTCTCTACAAGAAAAGGAGGGGAGTGGCAGGTCGAAGATAAGAAAACTCCAGAAAAGATGGGAAACATTAGACATATTAGGGAACAAGCCCTTACAACATGCCTACGATATTTAAAGCGGTAAATGGGGTTATCGTTTGGAGGTTCTCGAGCGATATGATGAAGAAATTTAGCATTGGTTCTTGTAATTCTCTTCAAGGTAACCTAGCCTCTGCTATATACCAACAAGACAGGGCTCCAGCGCATTGGGCTAAGACCGCAAAAGCAATAGAAATTTCCATCTTCTTAAAAAGTGTCGCCATTTTCGTTTTTACATTTGTTATTTTCGTTATTTATCAGTGCTAAATCCTTTCCAAAGATGACCCGATTGCAAATTATGTTGATCGCTCGATATTAAATAACACAAATAAAACATAAAACTGGTCCTAAAATTGACCTCGACAACGTTCTAAGCTCAGTAGCTTTTTATCCAAGAACATAAAGATTTGTGCTTTGAATTTAAACAAAAAAAAAATAAATAAATAAATTCAGCAATCCCAATACTACGTATTAATTAATATTAAGGGAAATTAGTGCAACTGTTTTCGTCGCATACTAATTATTTTGTCTAAAATTAGTAAAAAATGTTTAAAAATATTATTTTTTCGATACATTGCCATCCTATGCATCAAGGTACGTGGGTTTCTCTATTTAACAATAATGTTGACGTGTTTTCCCAAACATGTTTGACATCTTCACTGACAAAAAGAAGTAATAGTTCTTTCTTGTTACTACGACGGTTTCGATTCAAGATTAAAATTTATAAGTGTCGCATTAGCAAAGACTAGGGTTGAACAGGATTCGCATCCTCACTAACGACTCGTGTTCTAATTTAAATATTGCCAGTCTTTTAAAATAAGTATCTAAAAATTTGTAGGTGTCAACATGCCTACCGAATTTAATCAAATTTTTAAGGATCCTGTGGTCACTTTCAAACCTACCAAATTTGAGACGAATAATACGCTTCTTAAAAATCTTTGAAGGTACTGAAGTGCAAACAACTTTCACACCGAGTTCTCTGAAAACGTTTTCTAATCTGTCTTAGGAGTAATTGGAAGTTGGCCAAGTACTTCTCCAATTTATATAAGGGAAATCTTAGCTGCTAAACTTACATCGAAACTGCTTTCTTTTTACCGTTACTGAACATTCGTTAACTCCTGGGGGCATAATTTAAGTGATTGTTTTTTTATGTTTACTAATAAGCAATTTGCAAGTTAACGTCATTGTAAACAGCGTTGGCAGGAATTGTTAAAATTCCATTTAGTTGATTGAAATTTTTGGTGCTTAACTTGAGGTTTTGGTTTTTAATATTTCACAAAGGGTCTACTAAAATGACACATTCTTGTATTATTTTTAGGTAAAGAATATGTGTTTACACGCAATTTTATCGTTCGCAATCAAAACGTTCAAACATCATAGGTTCTATCTTTTTTTGACTAGGTTCTTATCTTATAATTTCATGCTCTAGTTTTCTAGAATTACTTAATGTTGTTCTCCAGTAACGAACTTTCGTGTAATTCAATAGTCAATCGGAAGTTAATTTTATTGACTGAGATACAAGGGGTGCAAAAATAGTTTCGATAAATCAGTTTATTTCACTTGTGCTATTTCCTCTTCGAAAATTAACTAAACCTAAAAATTTACATATTGTTGCTATTTATATTTATTGTTCTAACAAACGTTCACCCAGTTTCCTGCTGATTTGAATTCGCACTGGTGGTACCAATAATTGGTTTTGTGTTTTTGTTCTCTAACATTAAAAACACGTATGGTGCGATATTTATCAAATATTAAGTCAAAGCGTCAGCATTAGTTTCACGCTAATCAGTTTTAAATTAAAAGCTTTTTCAGTATCTGCTGGGTAATCTGGTGTTACATAATTTTTTATCCCCATGAGGTCTGGTCGTCATTGTTGTTTGATAATTCGCTGTTTAAAATAGTTGATAATGTTCAAATAATGGTGAGGATTTTTTCAGTCGCCTTTTGCAAATTAACTTTAAATTATTAAACAATTGTGTGTCCAGAATGTGATTCGAGATAAATTCTGAGACCACAGTAATGTTTTTACTTTTTATTTGCTTTTAACCAGAACAAAATAAAATTTTCGGAAGCAACTTGTTTCATTTATCGGAGAGACTTGACTTGTTTAGTTGTATTTTACCCAAATAACTTTAGATGGGTTTTTTTTTTAATTAATGATCCTAATTCACTAATCTATTAATTACTGAAGGAGGAAATAGCAACCGGTTACGTTTAACATACTTATATTTTTAGTTGTCCAATTATCTTTTTTTTACTCACGATGGGAAGGAAGTGCGAGGACCCATTTTTGTATTCTTGTATAGTTTTAGATCGGTCATTTACAATCCATCTGTGAAACAGTTACAATGTTTTTTAATTTTTTTTTTGTATGACGAAACCTACGACACCCTGTTGCAACATACAACAGTTTTGTAAACGTATTGCTTAGTTGAATTGTCATATTCGATTACAAGAAGCAAGTGGAAACTAACCTTGAGGAGATTTTTAGTTATCTTCAAAATAAGCATTTCTTACGAATAGAAACCTCTTTTCAAAATTTTCCTGATTCATTGTATTACGATAATCATCATACTTTCTAAAGGTCTCCTGAGACTACCTTTTAAAAAAATTATATCTCGTTGGGAGGCGGAAATAACAAAACGACTTACTGGCGTAAAAAGATGAATGTAGGGACTACAACTCAAAATTTCAAATTTGTATTTTCCCTCAACATACGATTTCAGGTGGTAAAGTTTTCTATGTCTGAAAGTTTACATATTTCAAGCATTTTTTTCCAAGAAAATGATAGTCCAGGAGTTTTGAGCTTCCGTTACATTTTCCATTGTAAAATGCCTGAAAAAAAAAATAGTTCTCACAGATCATATAGTATTGGCACACGAGCCAGCTGAAAATCACCAAAATCAGGAAATTTTGACGAAGTTTCAGTAGTCCACCATGCATTGAGGATTTGTTCAAATAGTAGGTACTTATATTTATGATTGAAAGCACACCTTTTAGGCACTAAAATAGAATTATAATCATTTCAATAAGTGTTATAGAAAAAAAGTTACAGATTTCGGGGGGGTGCCGATCGGAAGTGAAGAATACAAAAAAATAAATAACGACGATTTTTCATAAAAAACATCTCCAATTTTGTCTGCAAAATCAAAAATGATGTGGCACCCTTTTTTATTCAAATTTGGTGTTTTTATATGGAACGACCTATTGATATTTGTCTCCAGATCGCAAATATTTCACAGTTCTCTCTATCTAAAAGTATGACTAAGAGTGGTCTTCATATTAAAGTGCACACATATCCTCACCATAATTCATCCCGAAGGTATATGTTTAAAGCTTGTCGGAACGAAGCGCGTAGGTGCCTGAAAAAGGAGAACAAAAAAGTTTTTGTGACGCCTCTGGATACTTCTTATAAGGATGCCGAGGCGTCGGATCCAGATTTATTTCCCCCCCCGAGTTGTTCACTGGGTTTTGTTTTTGTATCGAATCGCAGTAATTAACACATCCAATGGCCGAAAATTAGGGGCGGCATAAAATACGAGTGCAACAATGACGCTTCTCAACACATAATAAAAACTCCACGCTAATTTCGCATAGGCATAATAAATCCGGTTATTCACCATAACTTCTCGGGCACTTCATTTGCGGCTGACGCCGTTAAAATCGTACGCGTACATAAATCGAGCTTTCTTTCTCCTTCTGGCAAATGACATTCTCCGCAGTCCTCTGGCTTAGTCGCCGCCGCCCGTTTGATTTATACACCAAATGTGATGTAATAGGTAAACATATATCTCCTGCACGGCATAAACGGTGGGCATTTCGTGTCGGACAAGTGTAAATTGCGCCTAGGTCGCAGTAACTCATGCCATTAACGGAATGCGTAGTCCTATGGATCTGTTCCGGAGAGTGGTGCTCACGAAATCCCCCGAGGTCCGTTGCGGGTGGCGGCGGCGGCGGTCTTCTCGCTCATTCCGAGTGCTCATCCACCGAGGAGATAGCCAAGACCGTGGAATGTTCTTAATATAAATTATGGGCGTATCTCGTAAATATTGGTTCAGTACCTTCCAGTAGTACCGCCGTAGCGCATAGGGTATTTGTTCCGTTGCTCGTATATATCGTGTATTAACAGGTTGCTTTCGTACCGATTCATGGTCTCACGGTTCGTTTTTATGGTTCACGAGCTGTAACTTATGGGAAAGAGAATTAGCATGTCTTCACCACCAACTCGAGGTATTAATAATAGCCACTTACACGCCTGTTTGAATATGTTCCTATTGATATATAAAATTTCGCTTTATGCCACACTTGACGCGAAATAAGTTGCCGGTAAGGTCGTGTGCGTTTCTTGCGCTTTTGTTCCACTGGTTATTGTACGACTGCGAATATTTCGACAAACAGGTTTAGACGTGCCAGGACTGCCAGGAGCAAAATCGACGATTGTTGCATACGAACGGATTTTGGACTATTTGCAAATTCCAGAGTAAAGAACTGTATCATTTCATACATTCGTTTTAGCTCTCGATGCACCTTGCCTGCGGATGCTCGAGACTGCTGACTGACCTTATCCTGAAACTCGATTCTTGAAGGTCTACAAAATACGTTTGGCATCCACATTCGTACAAAATTTTGGATCACTAGAAGTTTCTTAAATTTTCAGAACTCATGGAGCAACTACCGGGTGATTTTTGTTTTGTACTCTAGTTAGTCAAGAATTTGTTGCCAGAAGAAAGTCTACCGAAAAATAGGTCGTAACTTGACACAATTTTAATTTTAGAAAATTATAAATTTTTGAATAAATTAATATAGCACATAATTCACTATTTTGAAGACTATGTTATGTCAACAAGAATTAAATCCGCGTTGGATTTAATTAACATGACTAAGATATTATATATAAGTAAGATATTTAGTTGAATTTACAATAATTACTGGAAGTATCATACTTGCTTCCATACTGGAGTTAGAACTTCCACACTGTTATATGATTCTCAATTGTAGGTCTTCAGTTGTATCTATTTATTGTTTAAAAAGAGTGTTTTTCAAAGTGGAGAACAAGAAATAATCAAGATATGTCAGATGAGGTGATTGAGGTGGGTACATATGGTCTAGGTGGAAGCTAATTAAATCGTCGTCATAAAATTCCCTTTGGAAGTTCAAACTTGTTTGCGCTCTTGCTCCGTCATGCTGAAAGTGTCCATTCTGCAATTTTTCAACTGGTCTACAAATTCCTACATGTTCTGATATTTCACAGCCTATAAATGACTACTCGGAGAGCCCTGAAAGTCGTCTTCGATAAATCGCCACCAGACTCCAATTTTTTGTGGATGTAGTGGCGTTTCTTCACAATAATGAGAATTTAGAATTTTCTGCACTCCACAATTCCACGTTCTCATATTTTTCGAATTCACATATCCTGGTATATGAAACCAGGTTTCATCGCTAAAACATGTTATATCGAGAGGATAATTGCTCATTGTTTAATTAAGCTAATTACAATAAACATCCGGTCATTTTTAATAATTTTCTGACTAGTTGAAAGCGTACTTAAAGGCGTATGGAGGTTATCATCCATATTTTGTGAACATATTCAATAGCCTCGGGGGTTCGTAGTGTTAATATACAACTAGATCACAAATCAAAAAAATCAGACGATAGAACTAAATCGGAGGACAGGTATCCAGGGAACGGGAAATCGTATTCTTCCCATTCTGCTTTTCCTTTCCGAACGTCTCATGGTTTTCAGTTTACGTTATTTTAAATCAAGTCTTTAGGTTTTTTATTCTCTAATTGTATATTCAATATTTTTCTTTGTATAGTTTTCGGAGAATTCTGTAATATTTTTGCTGTTGTGGAGGCACAATAATACGTAGTAGTAAGCGAGGAAAGATAAGCTCCTCCGTAGTCTAGTGGTAAGGGCACAAGCCCGACAAGCGGTAAACGTGCGGTATGTAGTGTACTGAATTAAGTTTCCTCCTTCAAGCTAAAAACAGTAATATTTACAGAACTTCAATATTTAGTTTCTATGCGTTCTGAAGATATAAGAGTGCGGAGTTTAACTGCGACACCTGTAAAATCATATTTTTATATACTAAAGCTGTTTTTTACATAAATACGTAACTGTTAGTTTACATAATTATTTGAAACAAAATCATGATATTTACAAGTGATAATGCAAAAAGACGGCATCAGACATTTAGGAGCTGATTTTTTTAATTATATCTGTATTAGTTTTGGATGTTTCATCGATTGACATCGAATCGTATACAAAATGCTAACAAATGAGGATTTTCTTGGGTTTTCTACTGGAATATTAAATTGCCTATGCGATATGTTATGACAAGCTCTGCTATGTATCATCAAATTGTGCGACATGCTATGTAAAAAGTTAACTGCTTTGCACGTGTGTCTTAATTGAATGGTAATAAATTAAAAAATTACAATAAGTGCCATAAAAAAATACATGTGGTATTCTAAAGAAATTGACATATTAAAATTAATTGCCACTTTGTGTTATTAGTTATTACAACACATATTTACAGGTCTTCAAAAAATGGCGCATGCGCTCTAGGAACGTTGTTGTATAATTTTCTTTAATTTAAAACCTTACAAAAAACTTAAAAATTGGGAGCAGCAGAAATGACGAATCCAAGAATCATAAAGTTATGAGGTTTGTGGATCAAAAACAACAATAAATATGTCTTCTTGAATTGTAGAATGTACAGAATTGCACAGATAGTGAAACTTTTGTCGACTGTCAGACAATTTTAGTAGAATAAGAAATGTAATTTATTTTAATATAGTCTTTTCTATAGTCTATTATGTACATTAATTTTTTTCTTCGATTTTTGAAAAAACTAAAAGTGATTGTATGACGATTAAATCGTGAATTAATCATGAAGTTTCATCGATTTTATCAAAATTGGATAATTGATGTTAAATAAAATAAGAAAGACATTTCGAATTATAAATTTAATGTTACTATTTTATTCAAATAAATTTACGACTAGAACTACTTGCCGTAGTCAGTCATCAGATGCCTATAAAATTCATTACGTCTCTTTTCTTTATTATTATGTGATAAGTACTTTCATTTTCCGTTAGTCTCTCGATTTCATCTCGAAAAGTGGTCTATAACTTTTATGAATATTTAAAATACTTACTTCAAAAATTTTAGATAAATGGAACGTTCATCCTAATAAAATCTGGCACGCAGCCGTCGTAAAACAGCACCTTCCGAGGTCAACCTCTGCATGCCTTGTAAATCACCGATAGCGTGATATCCTCCTGACGTCATAAATTAAATTAATACCATAACACATAAATTATTACGATTACTTAAGAATTACCACCATTCATGTAATACTCGAAGTAACATCAAACATCGAGGTTCTTGCTCTAGTTTGTTTTTTTGCATAATCAAGTTCTCACAGTTTACGAAAGTAAAAATATCCTGGTGTAAAATGCAAAATGTAATCTTGCATAAAAAGGACTTTTTAATGTCAACTGTTCTGGTTAAATATCCAGTAAAGGGTTGAAAGTACAGCAATAATACAATATACATATGTATGTACTTAGTTTTAATTATTTTCAAAGTCAAATGAGTTTTAATATTCTTTTCGTTGCTAAATCTTGAAATCTATTTTTTAAATAACATGGTATTTACTTCATAAAAATTTGCGTGCAATTTTTTGTCTATAACATGTAATGCCGGAAATGTTGCCGGATTCAGAAATTACAAATTGTGTTCATAATCAAGCAAACAAATTATATTTAATTATATTTTCTCACTATTGTGACATAAGAAGCGTGACAATTATGAATTTGGTTAAATTATAAGGAAGATAAAGGACCAAAAATTGCTAAATTTTTCCTAAATTGACCCAGGTCATATTATGTATGTTTTCAAGGTCACAGCTCTAAGCAAATTTAAACTTAATAGCATGTTTAGCTCAAGGTATTCAATATGTACCTATTATACGTTTCAAAAGTCCAAAATTAAATTCCGATAAGGGCAGAGAAATGGAAAAGGAAGTCAAAAAATTGTCCTAGATTTCGGATCGCCAAAATAATCATTTTTTGAAAATACGTATTTGAAATTAAGTATGTACAAACAAATCATTGCGTTAAACTTGGTGTATAGGTCATTTCGGGCCTGCGCACACTAAAGGCAATTTTGCATACCCAGGGTGTTTTTGAAGTGCAAGGAATTTTTTTTGTTGGTAATTACAAATTAGTCATGATTTATTGAGACGATGCAACAAAAATTGCTTTAATAAAAATCCTGTAGTTTTGAAGAGAAAATTAATTGAAACTTTGTAGAAAATGTCATGTGTGCTACGGGGTTGAAGAATAATGACTAATAGTAATACTTATAAAATAGAGATTAAATTTCCTTCAAGATTTTACTAAGGGAACTATCGTTTATTTAGTTTGTTAAAATGCCCAGATTCACCTGATTTTTTGACACCGTGTATAATGCTGTTTTTACTTTCCAAGCCTAAGCTAGGAAGACATTATTTTTAATAGGATCCATTTGACAAATAGCTAATTTCAACTCTCTTGACATTTCCGAGCTCCTAGAATATAAAAAAGTAGGTTTTCCGTTTCCGTCTGTCGATGGTCCGTTGACATTTTTTAAACAAATAATTTTCGAAACTAATAAATCTTTTTGGTTATATGTATAGTGATGTTTCAAAAGTTTTTATTTCCTAAATTAGTAATGATTTATATCATTTTTCCAAAATTCAGGGAGGAAGAAATAAAATTTACAAAATGAACTTTAACATTCTATTAAAAAACTGGCCTTGCTTGATTGTGCTTCAGTGGCAAGAGAAGTTACATCTAAGAAATAACTTTAGACCATTTTTTTCCTAGGAAGATATCGACACCGTTTTCTTATTTTCGTAAGAGGTGAAGTATAGAATTTTGAAGTTTAAAGTCTGGGAGAATTTTGAAATGAAAGAACTGTCACTGTTGTCACGTTAATCATTCTACCTCGTTAGCACTAATGTTAATAAAACCCATTGTCTCGTAGAATTCTCCTGATGAAGGGAAGACATGTCCCGAAACATTGATGCAACTAAGGTAATTTCAATAAATAACGTCCAAAAACAATAGAACAAGTTATTTTCATCAAAACTACCAATGATATGGACCCAAAAAAGCGAAGTAATATTGAATGCAGTTTCGATTGATTTTATAGGGGATCGTAATTAAAAATCAACCCTAATTAGATGTTAATATCTTTCTCCTAATGAGCGGTCAGTTAATTTTATTAGGGCTGAAAAAGGGAAAATGATTAACAGATCAAATATGCAAAAAAATGAGCATAGTATAGGATCTACTACCGTATTAAAAAAAAATGTTTTGTGGCCCTGTTTGTAGATTTTTACTTGTAGTATTAACGCACACAATTTTAAATTGTGTATGATGGTTTGTGAGCATGTGGACGCCTACGGTAAAAAATCAAGGCGGATTCATAAACCACCAGTACAGGAGTGTGTTATTTTATAAAATTTAAAGAGCATTTACCACGCAAAATTTTAATAAGGCTTCCTCTAGACAAATAAAATAAAATTTCTTGAACTCACTTAAATTATACACCTTTTTTTTGTAAAAATTAAATACGTATTTGTAAAACCAAATATTCAAAAAAGAGATTAATAATTGTATTGGAAAAAATTAATTCAACTTTAACGAGATTCAAAAAAGAAGAAATGAGCCTTTGTTTCGTCTTATATGTATGTCTACTAAATTAAGTTGTGATCGTCGCGAAGATGGTAATTGTGGCAACTACAACAGACAAATAGAGAAATAGAGACCATTTTATTACTGTTACAACTTTTTTTTTAGATATATATGTGATGCAGCACTTCCACGAAAATTAAAAGTGTCAGTACAACCACTTCAGAAATGTTTACTTCATTAATTTTAAGAAAATTGACATTACCCTAAAGCAAACACCTTGTACATAGAAAAATATTTTCAGAATTTGAGCTTTAGTGACTGAAATTATTGGCACAAGTCATGAATACTTTATTTAACTGTCATATTTTATACCTTTTTGCGGTTTGAAAGACCTGAAGAAGTTCAACGTCTATGATTCACCGTGTATATTTGATTGTAATACGCCGATGTGATAGTGCATGTACAAGTTATTGTGTTGAAGCACAAAGTACACAATTTTCAGCGACTCCGGCTATGATGGGGTCAATATTTTTTCTCGGTCGTGCGAAGGTACTGTTAGAAATAGCATGTTCCGGGTTGTTAAAAATGTAATTGTGTATGCAAATAATACGATAGATAGGTCACTCGTTATCGAAGATAGTTGTACTTAAATTGCTACGACGTTGCATGCCATCTTGTAAAACCACACAGAAAACGTCAAATTTTTCTCGACATCTGACATTTTCCGGTCATAAGATAGTATAACACTGCCATTAGCATCGCGATTGAAACGGTGGCATTTGCTAGATTATTGTTGAAAGATAAATCGTTATTCCAGTCAATTTAACAGATATACGATATAAAGTGGTGTCTTAACGGCATAGCTTTACACTTTCGCCACGTCCGAGGTATTCGTAGTAATTGGAGTAACGGCAAGTGATGGATGAACTATTTGCGCCATGCTCTATGAAGATGTAGAAAAAGAGGTGTCGGAGCGGCGATTCTTGTCGAGAGTTAAATTGAAAACAATTTGCCACATTAATCACTGTTGTATTACCGCAAATCATCCGACGGTGCGTCGTCAGTACGTCCGGAATGCAGCATTGTGTTCGACCATGATGGTACGTCGTTTTTCACGTCGAGACGATGACGTCGATCCCGCTGCGACCCAGCTTATTGTCATTACAATCGACACGCGGTTGTTCTCGCCACATCGCGTCGTTTAAAAACAATCAACGATAATATCGGCGTAATTGTTTCATTGGATTGAATAGAACACGGCCGCGATCTTCTTTATCGGCCCGTTCGGACATAAACTAGCCCACTCTATTTCCATTTAGTAGCGCGCGGATCTACACACGTGATACAATGGTCTACCATCTCGACAGATCATCGATGCAGATAGCAGAACAAGTCGAATTATTCAAGATGGCGTTAAGATATCTCGATGAGCCTATGCTAATGCAACTTGCGTCTGTCCTTCCAGTTCTATTACCCAGATGAATTTATAACAACCTCCGATGCCATAATGGGACGAGTGCATTTAAATTGAATCACATAGTTTTAAAGACTTACTTAATGACGTTCGCACTTTATATGTTATTTTGCTACGGTAGCACCAATCATCGCTCGATAATGGCTTAGATAATAATAATATCGATTTTCCTCATACCGATCAATCATGAAAATCATTGCCGAAGAATGTAGGTATTCTTTTGATCTCCAAGTAAATCGGAGCGGGATTTTCTCTGTGAACTACTCCGGAGTTTGTATTTTCTTCCTCTCTGCCAATAATTGCTAGAATTTCTACTTTCTGAGCGTAAGCTAAGGAATTATTGCAATCGAGCCCATCGGCCAACTCCTTACTTTTATGTTTTCTAGACCTTTAGCGACCCCAAGAATAAGAAGTAAGAAATAGGTCTCCTATTTCCGTCTGTAAGTCTGTCTGTCTGTCCGCCGTCTGTTCGCATTTTTATTAGACAGATAATTTCCGAAGCTACTGAACCGATTGTTGTCAAATTTTGTATGTACATTATCATGTAGATGGTAAAATGTTCACAAAAATTTGGCTAATCAGCCCCAACACCAATAGGATGACGTCATCTCCGAAATTTACAATAATATATTTTTTTAATTTCATAAGATAAGATACTCTTGCAGTTGTAGTGTATGAATCCGTGTTGAATTTTCACTCTAGCCATCTAGATTTTTGGGGAAAATATCAAAATTGTGTAACAACACTGGAATTTAACTGTGAAAAAACTGCAAAACCGAATTCTCTGAAATCTTGTAAACATTTTAAGGTTATCGTAATTATGGTAAATCGTTAATCAAAATTTATTTGTTTATGCCCGTCATCCCAAAATTTTGTCAAATAAATGCTATCTAAAATATGCAAAACATGTTCGAGTTTGCTTATTCTTACTAAATAGATGTTTCTAGTCTAAATATAATTATTCTGATCAAACTATATTGCTTCTAACAGTGAGATTTTGGAAAAAAATCGTATAAACTTAGAACTTCCTTCCCAAGTTCATTTTGATAACTGTATTTTTAATGATAACGTCAGTATACTTAATTATATTAATAATCTACATATCTTTTTACACATTTTTGATACAATTTACGTAGGAACCTTTGAGATGATGTCTTGATTTAATGGGAGTGAACGGTCATAAAAAAGCATGCAGTAAATTTACGAGCAATTCACGTAGTAGTTTGTAGGATAAATCGCAAATTGTTTTTGTTCATGTTTGATTTTTTCCAAATTTTGCACATGTAGGGTTAAAAATAATTAGGGATGTACTGATAAAGGAGAAGTGTAGACCCATAGTATTTTGTATATTTTAGATATCAAGTAAAGTTTGAATTAATGTCATCAAAAATAGGTAAATTTTGATTACCGATTTACCATCTGTGTATCATCTTACAGCGATTTCAACGCTTCAGAATTCTTTGTGTTACTTCCCGAGCGTTAACTGAGGAAATATTGTAATCTAGTCCATCGGGCGACTGATTAATATCATGTGTTCTCGAGGTTTCAGAACTCGAGTGTACGAAAAAACAGGTCTCCTGTTTGTCTAGTTGTATGTCTGTCTGTCTGTCTGTATTCTGTATGTCTACCGTCTGTCCAAATTTTTATTAGATATAATCTCGGAAACTACTGGATTAATTGTTGTCAAATTTTGTATGTATTATTAAGCTGGCTAAACAAAATTTGTATAATCATCCCCACTAACACCAAAATTTTGTACAATTAACAATCAAATTTCTTAATGAATCCGGATTATTTTTGTTCATTATTATTATAATTATCATTGTTTGAACCTATTTCTTTCACGCTAACCTATCTAATGTTCCCGTGGTCGGAAGGTGTACTTTGCAGGTTTGGGGTCTGAATCCAGTGTTTCGACTTTTTTTTAGTCAAATTACTTTCTCATCGATTTCTCGAAAATGTAAGAATACAGCAATGTCGCACCCGCCTATACTTTATAAATTAATAAAATATTAATTATCATAACAACAACACCTCGCTCAAAATAATATTCGAAACGTTATGGCTTAATTAATTTTAATTAGGGAGTTGTGTCCTTTGTTCAAAGAGACAAAATCAATAAATTTTCATTTTCTTTTAACACAAATGTATGCAGCCGCTGATGGTTGTAATCTGAACATGGTAACAGTCGAAATATTCCGAAATATAAACATATACACTTGAATTTAAACATGTTACTCAGACTACACTTTTTCCCATTGGTGTTCTGCCTTAAATATATTTTATATTGTCTGCACTTGTGTGGACCGCGCCGCTTGCAATTTGTGTTTACGCCACAGGTTTTTACTTTATAAAACAAATTTCACAAAATCAAATTTTACAATTTTTCAAAGAAGCGTAGTGTGTTGGATTGTGCTTAAAGGGCGAGGGAACTTCTTCCATAATTTTTTTACGATGAATTTTGTTTTTACTTTCCGGGCGTAAGCTATTGAGCATTTTATGGAAAATTTTCTCTATAGTGGAACAGTTCAACACAATTTATGAAGAAATGCAAATGTTCTTTTTTTATTAATCATAACGCAAAATACTTCATATTTTATTGTCTTTGCCATTTCTATTGAAACACCACCTGTTGACTATACTTAAAATTTAGCAGTTGGTAACAGCTTTCAGTTGATTGACAACGGCTTTTAGTTAGAAAATTCTCTTGAAGGAGTGAGAATTTTAAATGTTGGTCACTAAAATGTTATTTCTATCTTCACATCGTTACTAGTTGCACTTAATAATAGACAAGCCATTCTACAAAAATAAACGTTGTAAATTCAGACAAATAATAGGAAAATGTGTAAAATAGATTCTATTTTCGTGAGCAAAGAATCTTCATGTTGTTACAAAATAAACCCATACGTCGCCCCGGTACGACACCTATGAGTCTTCTAGTATATATGTGTTTCTTCTAGTATGTAGTATGACTAACGCTAACGGAAAATCTGGAAGCGGATGTAGCGACGGACGCAGAAAATCTTCTAATCCCTTGATCCATCGAGAAAAACGTGGAGGTTTAAATAGAAGCCATCGTCGGGAACGAGGATTATTCAGTCGAATCACGAGTCCAGCGAATGTTAAGCCAGCCAAGTTGCGCCGGAATTAGTTTGTACATAATCGCTGAGCAGTTAGTGGTGTAAATTTGAGTTACAATATTGTATTTCAACAATAAATGTATTTCTTTTCCATATAAAAAATTCTTTTTGGCTTTGTTTCCAGCATATTAACTATAAAAACAATAATGACATTTTCATAACCAATGTTGACAAATATTTTTCTTAATCCAAAAAAATATCTCAAAATGGGTGGATTGCTTCCACGTCGACCAAAACAATATTTTCCATAATTTCCTTAGAATTTATTTCAGTCTTTGTTCTTTAAATGTAACATATTTCTTTTCGTTTTACCTAAGACTTCTTGCCTTTTAACTATATTTATATTTATATTATATTTTGACTAACAATTTACCATGGCTATGATAACTGTAAAACGTCTCCAAGATTTCAAAGCATTCGGTTTTGTAATTCCGGATTAAATAAATAAAATATATTCACGCATTCATTAATTTTTTTGAGTCACCCTGTATATGCAATTCCAAAAAATATGAATGGAATAATAAATTATAAGTACGGACTCATATTTTCTACATTTCAGATAGGATTCACTCGGCAAACTTTTCAGGTGACGTCATCAATTTTTTGGAGGGGACAACTAAATATATTTTGAATAAAAACTTATCATGCTTATCATAACTGTAAACATCTGCAAGATTTCAAAGCATTCGGTTTTGCAGATTCAAAATTAAGTGTCAAAATGTTGTTTCCTAATTTTGATTTTTTTTTCCAAAAATGTGGACTTTTCGGGTAAAATCTCAATTCAGAGTCTTAAACTACATGCGTAAAACTATGTTATTTGATACAATTTAAAACCCATTTACTATGTACAATTTTGAAGTGACGGTATCACATTAGTAGTGATTAGACAAATTTTAGTTAGCGTTTTACCATCTATATGATATACTTAATATAAATACAAAATTTGATAACAATGGACCCAGGACTTTCGGAGATTGTCTGTCTACTAAAAATCCGGGACAGACAGTCGTCGGAAGGGGGAGACCTATTTCTTCGACCTCTAGGGGTCATGATAGGTTGAGAAAATGCAAAAGTAGAGACTCGATTACAATGCTTCATTTGCTTACGCCCGGGAAGTCAAAAATTGGAAATATTTCCAAAATCATCATGAAAAAATACGTTATGTTTGTCCTATTTTAGTCCACAAGAAATCCTATGTAAAGCGAAAACAATTTTGCAATGTAAATATATTTTAAAAACAAAGACGAAACGAAATTTATTACTTATAAAAAATGAAAACAAAATTTTTTGTATCATCGATACTCCATATGTGCAAGCTTTACGCAGAAAGAATTGTTGTTTTTATTAAATTTTTTCTTTATAAAATAGTTCGTTAGTTTAGAATGTTGCACAACGCTAACTCATAGTATATCACGTTTATTTGTAAAAGAAAATTTACTGCATGCAGTAATTCTTTCTGTTAATGACTTCGCGGTTGCTCTATTAATCACTAAAGTTCATCTCGTTATCCTGCACCAATTAAAACTGCAAAGCACTTATAGTTCTGAACATTGATTAATTGGCAATAATCTCATTTGCGATTTAACGTAATTTCCTTTAAGTATACTTCTGGAGAATCCAATTTACATAAATTCAACAATTTTCATCTTTGTGGAATAGCAACTGGTATTTACGTTTATTAAAATTATTTTACCGTTATTAACATTTACATTGTAAGTAACTTGTTGAACCGCCGACAGGATATTAATTATAAAACTATTAAAGCACACGTTGTCGTACATACAGTATGCGAAACGGCCAATTTTTCGGTTAGTAAAATTGAATTTGTAATTACTAATTAATTAATCTAACAAGCTTCTCTCTCTACTCTTTTTTTTCTAGCGCACAAGTCTCTTGGTCACAAAATGTTATGTTATCTGTAGTAATAACAGTTATATGACGTTTGTGTCTAGCAATTTTGTACGTATGTAACATCTAATTTGATTGTTAGACGCTACCATTTTAACGTAGCTACGATAATGAAATGTATATGACATTGCAAATTAATGCTCATTAAATTTAATAAGTACTGCTGCTTTGCTCCATTCATAACCATGCCTTGAAGGACTTTGTATGCTTGTCTTTTATTGATTGTTATGCCAGTGTGACCATGTTTGTCTAATTACTCAACCTTTATTGAGTTAATATTTTATAAAATTTTTTGTTACTTTATTTAGCGTTTTGTGAATACAAGAATCAGAAGTTTTGCAGTTCCTGATGAAAAATCAAGCTCTTTGAAAGTAATTTCTTTCGGTTTTTTGCTTCTCATAGAAGTTGTGTTTTTCTTTGTGTGTACTTTATGTATGTTTTGACTAACACGTGCTTAATAGCTTCACCAACGCGAATTTCACCCTTCAGTGGTTTTTTCGCCACCTAAAAAGTGTTGATAGGGTCATAACTTTGAAGGTAGAAACCCAAAGCCCTCAATACAGTTCTGAATGCATTGTACTATCGTAAAACGTGCTTGAATTTAACGCCTCTTTTATGTACAAAACAAGTGTGTAAACGCTGCTGATTATTTTATTTTTTCTGTTCAGCAACAACACTGTTCTCGGCGACACCTATTACACAACTGAAGTATGTTCAATACTGCTTAAGTGTTTGAAAAATGGCGATTCAAACCTGGGGTAATTCAGGCACTAATGTGTAATGCAAATTAGCACTTTCGGTTTTTGGGTTAATAACGAAATTTCTTTATGAATCCGCCTTGTTTTTGTTTATTGTTAGTGTAATAAAAATATAAACAAGTGACAGAACGTGTTTTCGTAATATAATGCGTTCGAGTCTAAGATTGTGGCGGAATATGTGGGATTAAAGTAGCTACATTGATGAATTCAGGAACTGGATTTATTTAATTGTACTTCACCGATGAGGAAGTTGTGTCAGTATTAATAACATAAGACAAATTTTTGATTTGTGTTCTTTTACCAGTACCACGTTCGTGTTGAGGATGACAGTTGACAATTATATTTCGCCTGTGTGTCGGTGATGAGTTTGACAGATGACGAAACAATCGAAAACATTTTTTATTGTTGAAAATTTTTGTATATTTTGCTTAAATTTTCAATATCTGTACACTGTTAATATCCAGACAGGTCTTGAACGTATGTTTGAAGTCTAAAAATTGACTGCCGCACAAAAATTGAACTGTGACTTGACGTTTACATTTATTTTCATTAAAATTCGCGTAGATGGAAAATTTTCAGAAATCAAAGACATGATTCATTGGTGTATCTCAAAAAGTTTTTATGTACAGGCTGAAAGGAAAACAAATTGTTGATTGAAATTAATTGTTGTTACACTATTAGAGACTTTTTTTACACCAGCATTTTTATTCGTGTTTTGATTATGTTCACCAGAATCAGAGTGTGACCTAAATGACACAGAACTCGTTTAGTTTTGTTAAAAAATTCGTAAAAGTGGTCTCCGCCTATAAATTACATAATTGCAACTGTCAACAATAAAAGAAACGGTCGTAAATAACAATAAACGGCAGCCATTTATTATGTTTATGTTCAATTTGTCAAATATTACGGCTAATGATTTTGTGTGGTATGTTGCACTTTTCAGTGTAACTCATGACCTTTTCATTTCCTGAATTTTTATCGTTTTGAGTGTAATAACAGCGAACAGATAATTAATCAACAACAAATGAATTACATATTTGGATTTTTTTTTAATGTAGCCTACCTCTGGCAATAACTCGCTTATTAATTGAGTTATCGGTATGCTGTAAAACCCGTGTTTAATAAACATTTTAAAGCAACAAGCAGTACGTCAAAGTTTTGTGGCGATTATGACCCATAGTCTTTTTATATAATTTGTTAATTTTCGAGCGTATGCCAAGGAAGTATTGTAATGGGGCCCATCCAGCGAGCGACGACTCTCAAGTTTTCTTAACGTTTCATGAACCCAAATATAGGAAAAATAGGTCCCCATTTCCGTGTGTCTATCGTCTATCAATTTTTATTAGACAGATAATCCCCGAAACTACTAGACTGATTCTTCTGAAATATCATATGTATCTTACGAATATCGTCTATATGGTAAAGGAGTCACCAAAATTTGTCTGGTTATCTCCCTTAACAATTTGATGACATCAGTTTTGCATACTTGTGGCATATGAATCCGCCTTGAGTTTTTGCCATAGGTAACCAGAATTTCGCAAAAGAAAGCAAAACATTGTATAACGTTTTATAGTAATAAACTAATAAACATAAGAAATACGTTTAGAAATGCTAGATGGACTTTTTTCGTACCTTGTGACTTTTAATTTATAGGAGTTATTAATCATAGTAAATAAAATTCCACAATTTTAAATTCTATAGTTTTTCGAAAAACCGCATTTCTTTGATTGTAAGTATTTAAGAAAACACGAAAAAATCAATTTATTAAGATTGCTTTGCATTTTCAATACATATAAAAAGAAAAAACCTTACTCAGTCATTCAGTAACGCATCAACTCCAAACCCAAATCTTTGGAAGCTTAAATTTTGCACAGAGGTTCCCTTTATGATGTAGGCAAGGAATAGGGACGGATTTTTCCAAATTCCTACGGGATAGAGAATAATCTATACAGATAAAAAAGTAAACTGACTGACTGATCTATCAACGTACAGCTCAAACCGCTGAGTCTAGAAACTTGAAATTGATAAAAAAGTGTTTTAATGATTACAATTTTTTTTTTCAAATTTTGTTACTGCATCTTATTGTATGTTTTGTTTTATTTTATTGTTGTTGAGTATTTTCTATATTTAAAATTGATAGTTAGAGCTATTTTTTATTCTCTGAGACATACATTGACATATTACAAGAATGAGGACAAAAAATAGAGTAAGATACAGTAACAAAGTACAGATTGTTCCATTTGAAACAACTGAAATATCGATATTTGCAAACTTTAAAAATATACCCTATTGCGATTTTTTGTCAACCCTTCCATTATCAAAAAAATTCAAGAAAATTGGAATAACGTGACAACCTCGCATCGGAATTTCAAAAGTAAATTGTTGTTGAAAAACTTAAGAAGAGCTCAATTAAAATGCGTAAAGTTATATAGGGTGGTTCATTAAAAGAAAGTTGTGTGTTAGGGCTTAAAAACAATACACTCTGTGCATTTAAAAATAAATTAAGCGTATAGTCCTTTAAGAACCGTACAAATTTGGTCTTTGACTTTTTTTAGTGACTCAGCCTCTACAATAGATATAGACGTGTTTACAGACATTAAATTTTATAAGGCAGGTAAACCAGTGTTGCCGTATATATTGTTTATAAATTTATCATTACACCGTCGCCTTGACTCCTGTCCTTGTATACTTCTTTCTTTTCCTCGATTGTCATCATAATCGTCTTTACTCCTGCTCTTTGTATTACATCATTTTTAAGATATTGGTACGTTGAACGGTGAATAAAATCGGCGTGCAATTTATTTCTTAATAACTCGAATTTACACGACTCACCATACAACGATTATGTACAGAATAATTCTGCCTCGACATATAAACAGCCGCGCCGTCCTTCTCGAAGGTCTCCATCACCGATTCTAGGCTTATTCTAGAACACCCGTCGCGACATCCGCTTCCAGTTTCTTCTCCGTCCACCGCCACGGACAATAAGTCATCGTCGCCGTATATACTAGAACCCATAGGCGGCGTACCAGGGCAGCGTATGGGTTTATTTCGTAACAATGTTCTCTATTTCCTTTCTAAAATAAATGAGAGGTAGGTATTTCCAGAGATAGATCATCCAAGTTTAAAAGAAATAGGCTACAACTGCTACAATTATGAGAAAACTACTATGGTAACGTACCTAAATTTTCATGAGCAAATTCGTTGGTCGACTAATGAGAGAGATGAGATGTGACATACATGGTTTATTTTGATACGATGACATATCGTTCATGTCATGCGTTAATTAAGTTTTGGTGGGAAATACTTATTCAGACTTTTAAGTATTTTAATTGGTATAAAATATTTACGCATTATTATTACAATGTTTGGAAATATCTCACTGTGTTACTGGGAATTTCAATCAGGGAACACGAGACTACGTGGAGTTTGTTGAAAAGATTGTTCTGAAACTATACAATAAACACTAACTTTGACCAGCAAAAAAGATAAAGTTCCTAACAAGCTCTTTATTGACATCTCGAAATTAATTTATCATGTTGCCAATGTTCCCTAATTCAGAACCTCAACTATATGTCGAAGACACAACATTTCGTCTTAATTATGTCTTCTGCGGTTGCCTTCTCGTTAGCGATGATTAATTAATGCAAAACATTTTCATTTGCAAGAAGAGAGCCGGTCTAGCTGGAGTTAAATGGTGCGGTGACATTCTGCGACTGTCCGCCAGTGGTGAAGCTGCCCTTTGATAAGATCATTATAGATTTATGTTCCTGACATAGTGCCGTGTCGCCTTTTTCCGTAATTCTGTCAACGGTTAATTAGAGGTCTCTCTTATCTAAACACTCCACTGTTTATTTCCACACTTGGCTAGGATTTGCTCGTGCATCGCTCTCGACCCGATCTGCATGTAGATCTCCGTTTCTCCTCTCTATTGTTCCAATTTTTCGGACCCTCCACTTCAGTTCTCGCATCGCTGGCTTCCATCCCTACAGCAGCCGCCTTGCCGCCTCCAGACGGCAGTTGGGACGCCCGTGGACAGGTGGCGTTTGCCCATCGGGACAAACGCGCTGGATTTTTCGGCGTTTAGGCCGATACCATCGGACAGAGGTGTTAATTAAATCCACTTCTTGCAGCGACTGGTCCCGAATCAATCACTGTCGGACGTAAACGATGTGTTTTATCAATTTTCTTAATCACCAACACACTCACAGCATTATTATTTATTTGTCCAAAACGTTCATCATTATTCGTCCGTTGGTGGACAAAAAATCGTCCGCCTGTTAAGGTATGACAGATCCTCGATGTTCAGTTTCGGCTTTATCAATAACTTTTGATGTCCAACATTTGTTTTCAAAATAAATCCCGGCGTTAATTTATTCCTGTAAGAGGAGACAAACGAACGAGTGCGACGCGCGACCGCCCATCTGTCTTCCGCTGGTGACAATAAATTTCTCATTAATCATATTTTGTTCTTTTTTTTCTCGCCCGGTTTGGGAAATTTACGTTTGACGCTTTAGTATACGGATCACATCGTATTTTATGACTCAACTTTCAGGTTCTTTTATCAGTTCATCTGACAATTATTTCGGTGATTTTTGAATGTTGTTTCAGATTTTGCGGTAAACCATAAATTCTCTTTCATAATTTAAGTATTACCGAAAAAACAAATTAGTTATTCTAGGCTTTCATCTCGTTAAGAGTTGTTAAAGGAAAAGTTCACCCTATTCCATAGGTGACCATATACAGTGCATCTCTTTTAAAAGTGGCCATAGCGATTCCCATGTTAAATTTTATACCCCATGTTAACTTATGTTTGCGTAAAGATTCAGAGTTGAAATTTTTACTGGATGTAACTTAGGTTATCTTTTGTCGATTTTATTAAAGGTCATGTTTTAGATTAAAGGATATTTCTTTAAAAAAATTAAACACATGTTTTTTCGATCGTGGACATTAAAACCGCAATTTCAGCGAAATTATCTTTTATTTTCTTCATTTTTGTTTGAATTCCATCATTCTGTTTCTTTTCTAAAAACTGCAATAAAGGTATTTAATGATTAAATCAAAATTATGCTGTCAAAAGTGACAAGTTAAAATAATACGTTAAAACCTTCTATGATGTATCAAAACATTGTAATCAAAATAATTTTTATTTTTTAAAGCACAAACTAATAAATTACTGCAAAAAGTTGTAGTGGAAATCAAAGTAGAACCCTAAGGCTATTTTCTCCGCAAAAATCATCTACGAGTTTTCATCCTAACGAAAGTTAACATGGGCTCTAAAATTTAACATGGGAATTGGGAATCCCTATGGCCACTTTTAAAAAAGATGCACTGTATATAATAAAGCTATTGTCGTCAGTGTAACTCAACAAATCGTTGCATAGGAGAAACGTATTAGGGCCTATAATTTGTCCTTGTGGAATCCTTAGGACCACCTTTTTCAAGCTATACACTAAACATTTTGCTTATCGAAATTTCGGATATATTTATGGATTATGATTTGAAACAGTACAGAGATAACTCAAACATAACATAATTTTTAAATTAAGAATAATGATAACCTTCAGACAGATTAATAATCTCTTTATTTCCCAACGGATATCACCCAACTGCGGAAAAAGAAACAATCAGAAAATAAAAGAAAAGTAACTATTGTGGATACTAAGCTAACTAATATAATTTTGAATTAATTATATTAAGCAATGACGTAAAATAATTTATAAATTTTTGGAAAATATAGCACGAATTCGGTAAGTAATCAACAGTAACTTTGACCAACGAATTTATTTATAGAAATAACAGACATTATCAGGCTATAAAGAAACTGACATGACACAAAACATTTGTTAAAATACTTAACCCCCAAATCTTACCGGAAAAAAGTTTCAAGTAATCATACTCATATAAACAAATCCCATTACTAAATATATAACTGTTTTCACAGTGTAACTAGAGGTACGGTTTATAATTTTGTGTCCGTAGAAGTTATATCAAATTTTGTTCTTATAAGTAACAACAGTATTGTGGCAGTGGTCAGACTGACAGAACTTGAATTGCAACAATTTTTTTCATTAAATACTTATTAATTCAAATAAAATTACAATATACTTTTTCCCATTTGTCTTGGTACACTACAATTCAGCTTAGTAACTAGTAACTGCTAATAAGACCGATTTCAGCAAATGACATAGCCTCCAAGAAAAGCGGGGGTGGGTGGGCGGGGCTAGTATCTGCTAAGATAAGACTAATTTTGGCATATAACATACCCTCTAAGCAAAGAGAGGTTGGGTGGGCCGGGCTAGTGGCTACTAAGATAAGACTGATTTTGGCAAATGACATATCCTCTAAGAAAAGAGAGGGTGGGTGGGCGGGGCTAGTGACTGCTAAGATAAAACTGATTTTGGCAAATGACATACCCTCTAAGAAAAGAGAGGGTGAGTGGGCGGGGCTAGCTAATTCTAGGGTTCTAAAGCATACTTATCGTTGATTTGACCATATTATATTGGATTTACATTGTTTGGAGTGGGTTCATATTTAAGGATGATGTCTTAACGATTCTTAACTTTTGTGATAACGGATGACAAGAGTTAAAATTTAGAATTCTTTGTGAGATCGTTGCTTTTTGATACCAGTTGGTAATTATCAGATATAAGCGCAAAATATACCTTGAATGGCTTTGAACAGTCGCCTAGGTAAACGCGTCGCAGAGTATCCACCTGATAGTGACCATCATTGAAGCGGTCGGTCACTCACATAAGGACTGAATTCGATGTTATTTGGACATAAAAAAACGCTCACTATTTGCAAAACGTTTATAATAAAAATATAAAAAAAAAAATACCACACTTGAAAGAACACTTGACAATTACTAATAAATGTACTATTTTATTAAAATTAAATCCCATACCCAAAAGCTCGTACTTTTCGTTTTACATGTCTCTTTAAATTTTGTATAGTCATATTACAGCCATTCCATGATAATGGACAGGACATGTGGATGCAAAATTATTTATTAATTTTGCATTTCTTACAGTATTATTGTTATAATAAATAAAACAAAATATGGAAATATTAGCAGATTTAATAAAGCCTTTTGATATTCGCTTATGGATGACACGTGCTGCTGTTGTGACCAATGAAAAAATTTTGAAAAGTGATAACGGATGGGACACGATATTACCCACCGTGAAAACTTTAGTAAATTTAATCGGAATTTTCTGCGAATTACTGTAAGTATTAACTATGAAATTGACAAATGTGAAATAAACTAAGATTGAACAATTGCTTGGCACAATATTTTTTTTTGATAGCTCGTAGTATGTTATTGTATCGAAGTTTCATAACATCTAGTGTTGGTAACGGACAAGACATAACGGATGGTACAAACAAAATCAATTTTTTTTATTCAAACGTAAACTACTTATTTAAAAACACGACAAGTATCAAAATTAGGTACATACATACTTCATTTTGAGTATTGCAACAGATATGCTCTAAAAGTTCTTTCCCAGTTGCGGAAAAAATTGGTATCAGTTCATGAAGTGTTTCAACAATAAAATTAAAATTTGCGTGATATTTGCATACGCACACATTATGAGGCGTTTCAGAAGACAATAACACATGTTGAGGTCTCATGCTGTAGAACTTACTTATATGTATCTTGCAATCTGGATATTCGTCTTTATATAAAACAAATGCTTCTTTTACTGCCATTACCATATGACGTTTTTGAAAGACTTCTCTTTTACCGGAAGATACGTTTTTAACACTTTTCGTGTCTCTTTTTCCGGGCGCCTGTCTGCTGATATCATCACGAAGATAAAAGTCGACGATTTTTTTTTTGTTCTTCTTTCGTAAGGGCCCGCGCTGAATTAGTTGCAAATGTAGATGCTTTTGAGGTTGAAGGTTGTATTTGAAAAAGCAGTTGTTTAACTACTGCCTCTCGTTTACGAGGACTCGCGGGCAGCACGCTTTTTACTTTCTTCACAGCTTTTCCCAATGATTGAGGACACTTATATGGAAATACTGCTTCTTTTTTTTTGTTTTGCTGTTTCTTTTAGTTTTAATCTGTAGATTCTTTTACGTTCTGCTGCTTTTTGTTTTTTAATTTTATGTAGAGTAAGATTTTTCACAAGAAAACTTCTTTCAACAACCCTTTCTGCGCGTTTTCTTTGGGCATCTTTTTCGCGGTACCACTTTGCTTTTACAGGATCCGCGTTAATACTCTGCCGGTAGCGACGCATTGCTTGCTGTACTTTTTCTTTACGTACTACCTCGACACTCATACCTAGAATAACATTAAATGAAGAAGCGTCATAATAAAATAACAGTTAAGGAAAAATGTTTTTAAAGATCAGAATTATGATAATGGACGGGACAGATTTAAAAAAATCAAATTATTTACTTGTTGTTATTTAATTTTTAAGTGATTAAAACTTTGAGAAGAACTTGTACTTAAATAGAAAAAAGTATTAACAAATTGATTTAAAAGTCGGAGTTTTACTCAAGTTCTCAACTTATCCGCGTTTTTGATAACGGATGGGACATTTATGCATTGAAAGTCTAAAATTAACGTATTTCACCCCAATACTTACCGTTTGTGATAACTATTAACACAAAACTGATTAAACTGAGACACTTTTCAATAACTTATTATAAGGTTATGCAAGTGTCAACATCAAATCAAATCACAGCACATTTAGTTCGGATAAATTATTTAAGATTTAACATTGATACAATGTTTGTCATATTTAAGATATTTTAACGTAATTATTTTTAAAATATTTCATACTGAATACACGTACAGTAAAATATAAACCTTTAAGCACAATATCCATTACAGATATTCGAATAATCGCAAAGTCAAAATGTAGCCCCAAAATAGTTTCCGTTATGGAATGGCTGTTTAGTAACAGTTATTTCATATTTTTTCCACATTATTTTTATAGTTTCTGCACTTTTTGCTTCTTTTTGGGATTTTTGGAGATTTCTCTTGATTATCCAGCACCGTTCAATCGGGCGTAACTCTGGACAATTAGGTGGGTTCATACTTTTCGGTACAACATTCATTTCGTTTTCCTCATACCAATTCATAACATCTTGAGCATAATGACACGTGGTCAGGTCAGGCCAAAACAGCGGCTATTCTTCATGACTTTGAAGTAGAGGTAAAAGCCGCTTTTGAAGACATTCTTTTCTATAAATTTCTTTATTCATAGATCCTACAGTTATAAAGACGACACTTCGTTTTCCGTAAGTGCAAATTGCTTGCCATATTAAGAATTTTTTGCAAGTTTCGCAAATTTTTTTTGTTTGTACGTTGGGTCTACATTCAGTTTAATGACCGCCGAATAATATTCTTGACCACTGATTTGTTTAAAGTCTGCTGTGACATAAGTTTTATCGTCAATAACAACGCATTTTGATTTTGTCAAAAATTGGGTGTACAATTTTCGACTTCGAGTTTTGGCAACCAAATTTTATTTTTCATCCCGATTAGGGCATTTCTGTACTTTGAATGTCTTTAAATGAATGTCTTTAAATCTTTTCTTTGCTTAGTTTTTTGTACAAAAGAATGTGACACACCCACCTTCCTTGCTACATCTCTAATTGATAAATTGGGATTTCTTCCAAATGCTTGTACAACTTTTTGAATATTTCCTTTGGACACAGGACCTGGTCTCCGACCAGCTTCTGGTTCGTGGTCTATGTTCAAACGTTCGCGAAAATTTTTAAGAACATTTGAAACCGTGGAAAGAACTATGCCTAATAGTTTTCCTATTGCCCGATGTGACATTTGTTTATTTTGTAAATGGGTGCGCAAAATTTCTTCACGCATTCTTTTTTGGTTTTGCTGCATAATTTAAACTAGGAAAAAAACAACAATTATAGTTAAAGAATACAACAGCATTTACTTTGAATTCACTGACTGTCAAATTTGACATGAAAAAAGTTGCGGGGACTTTTGTATGTCCAAATAATTTCGATTCCACTCCTTATATGACACGCCACGATTTAGTGGCCCTGTTTAAATTTATACAAATAATAATTACCGAAAAATCCAATGTTGTGAACACAACAAAGCGGCTTTATCAAGAAAACAAATATACACTGAAGCCTGAATGAAAATAGCTGAAGCTACGCCGTCAAATGCCAAGCATAACTGACTGTTTTGCAGCGTGCCGAACCATCTATGAAAGGTGTAAGCTCCGAACAGTCGTAATTATATTATTGTTCTGTGTCCTCCTGACTAGCATGTCTAAGAACGTAATGTTTTTTGTTTCCTACTTCTATGGTAAATTTTAGGTCTTTGTAATAATTATTATTAAATGATGTTTTCTTTACCTTTCGGAATAGAAGTCAAAATATCATCTACGTAGCAATATAAAAACTGAATTTCGAAAGGTAGAGTGGTTACAAGAAGGTCGTTGATGATTGCATTGGCTACTATAGGGGATGCCGGGTTACCCATAGCAGTACCAGTATTTGTCGATAAGAGAAATTGTCAATTGTTAGAATAAACTTGTGAATAAAGTTTTTTGTAATTTCTTTTTTTTTAAGAATCTTTTTATACAATTCATTAAAATTTTTATCTTTATTCTTACAATTTTAAATGTGATTCTGGTGGTGTAAGTGATTTGTTATGAATTATGATATTTATGCATTTAGCTCTTCGACGATTTTTGTTTTCTTCTCCCTCTACAAAAGAAAGTTCTTCAACAACACCTACAGTTAAGTTACGGACGTAAAAAAATAAAAAAGCAATCATCATTTTTGTCTTGTCGAAGAAATAATAATAATAATCTCTCTGACGTCATACACTCCACTCTTCTACCCAATTTATTTTTGAAAACGTTTTAGATATTTTTATTACAAGAGAAACTACGCTGTCCTATCCTATCATTTTCTTTTTCTTGAAGTTCTTATCTCTGCTGAGGTTACACTGTAAAGTTATTCATTTTTTTGTGAACTATATAATTTTGTTTTCTTGTTTGAAGTTAATATCTTAACCTCTTAAAAAATATAATTTACAATGTAATTTGCCAATGGAATAAATATTCCTTGAAACGGTACTTTAATGCACGGAAGGAACTTTTTTGACGAGGCACAAGCCGAGTTAAAAACTCAATGGCGAGAAATTCCGCTAACGAGTTACACCGAATTTTTTGGTACAAATGTAATGTCTTCATTGTATCTCACGTGAGCTTTTATTTTCTAAATAAAACACAAATAATTACATCGCATCAAATTACTTTATTCTGCACGAAGTCATATGAAATATCAAAAAAGTACGTTAGTAATGTAATTACTAAAAAAAACAGTGTCTAACTCGACGGCAAAAATATATTTAGAACAATTTTAAACAGACAATTTACATCATATAAAAATATGTCGTGACGAACAAATATTAAATAACAACTATTGATTACTATAACTGAAACAACTTTCTTTGATTGTAAACTGAGTAAACGAACAAAACCTTGTATTCGTTTTCATGACGTCTACACACTCACACTGATTTCCCTTATTAACTTTTAACTCAGATCAGTACTATTATGTCACAATGTCAAATTGGCGTCATCATTTAAACCAAATTTGAAAATCGTTTTTAATAATATCAAAATCGCTGAATTAAATCAAAATTCAGAAAAAGATCTTTCATTAAATCGTTTATCCCTGTTGGCGTTATCTTGTTCACTGACACCACTCTTCAGAAATAAAATAAGTTTCGTGATTCACTTCGTTATTAACAACTTTAATTTACGATCCCCGAGGTTTCTTATTACCAACTTTCTAATATATATTTACGATTAATATATTTATTAACGAATGACATTTAGTTTTTTTTTTCACTACAAATTACTTCTCTAATTGATACACGACTACTGATTTGCTACCTGATGCGATTTGCCGCATTCGTCGATGCTATATCATTAAAGTAATGATATTCTAATCTGTATATACTTAAAATAATAAACACCTACTGTACAAGTGTTTTAAATTGCAGGAAATAATTATTTTAGTTTAATATATTATATTTCTACGCAAGTGATGGTTGTCTTGATAGTGAATAACCATTGGACGTTACTGTGAATAAAAAACTGAAAGTTGTGAAAAGGGGATGAGTTAGCTTGTAAATTATACAAACGTGAACTGGACTCCAAGCAGTTCTCCTCTTCTTCACGAATAGCGATTATCTGAGGGTAGCTGTAGACAAAAACTTGTCGCTAATAAATGGGGTGCCCGGATTCGGTACTTTTACGGGATTTGTCGACACATCATATCGACTCCCTTGACACCGTCAAGCACTAATAGCAACTTCCCTTTATTTCGTCTAACGTCGATATCCCTCATTCTCGTGGCGCAAAAGCTGGAAAGAAGGCCCGGAACGTCGCCGGAAAGGCGCAACAACGCCGTTAAGATTATAGAATTATTGTCGTACGGCAGTAAAAACCTCATGGAGGGGATCCCTAATTTGGACCACGTATTATTGTGGTGTTTGAAGTACCTCATTCCGCACAGTTACATTACGGCATTCGTACGGTCGATGTGGCACCCAATGTACGGGAATGAACCGTAGATGTATGAGGGGGCGGTTAACGTCTCACCGTCCCACTGTAACTTTGTAATTACGGTCGCATTAAGCTGACGTTTTCAAAGAGATGGCGATGACTTAGAGCAACCGCTCGGGACCGCGCACCACTTACGTTTCTATTTAGTTCCCAAATTGAGTTGCGCCAACTTGGCGGCTTCTTGAAGAGGCTCCGATGTTCTTAGGGATTATTCAACCTCAAGACTCGGAACCGTAACCGGATATTCCTGGGGACTTAATGTTACTGCAAAGTGCAAACTACACGTGAATTAAATTCTTATCTGGCGGTTTGGACCAGCGCGCCCGAGTTCTGATGGACTTTAAAATATTTTTAACACGTTTTTTTGATTTTTCTGTGAAAACTGTCAGACTTCCGCAAGTTTGGTTCAAAAAAGCGTAACGTTTGCTTACAGAATGTGCAGTTCTCTTTGAAATAGGGATCGTTAGAAGCAACTTCTGAGATAAGGCAATTGTATTGAATTGTACTTTCTGCACACTGAAGATTACTAGAAAAACTCAAATTGGTTAAAATCGAGAACAAAGATTTCTCCTACAATCTGGTTTTTTGTTTACTGCGTCAACAAGAAATTTTGTTTGGTTTCCCTTTATTCCCCCCCGTTCATTGTCATTCTCATTCGATTTGCTCCACCCAATAAAAAAATATTTTTTTTGGGCTTCTCACCTTAATTTTTTAAAAAATTTAAAGTTCGATGGAGAATAATCATAACGAGAAATGAGAAGAATTGAAAAATGAAAAGAATTACAAAATAAGAAATTAGAAATGCGAAATGCGAATTGAGAAATACAAAATGAAAAATGAGAATGAGAAATCAATTGTAAGAAATGAAAAATCAAATGTGAGAAATGAGAAATGGGAAATGAGAAATGAGACGTGCGAAATGAGATACGGGATCTACGAAATGAAAAAGAAGATATGCGAAATGAGGAACTAGACGTGCGAAATTAGACATAAGAGTTGTACGATGTGCGAAATAATATATTACACGTGCTAAATGAAAATAGAATCCTACGAAATGAGATATGAAATGTGGGAAATGAAAAATGACGTTTGCGAAATGAGAAATGAATCTTGCAAAATGAGAATTGACACGTGTGAAATGAAAAATGGGATGTGTGAAATGAGAAGTGAGACGTGCGAAATGAGAATTGAGACGTGTGAAGTGAGATATGGATATGAGATATGGGAAATGAGAAATGAGATGTTCAAAATGAGAATTAAAATGCGCTAAATTAAAAATGAGTTGTACGAAGTAAGACATAGGGCGTGGGAAATGAGATGAGGGAAGTGCGAAATGAAAAATGAGATGCCCGAAATGAAAATTGAATTGTACGAAATGAAATACGGGATGTGAGAAATGAAAAAATCAGATGTGCGAAACGAAAATTGAGATGTGCGAAATGGAAGATAACATGTGCAAACTAAAAAATAAGATTGCGAAATGAACACTGAAATGTGCGAAATGAAATACGGGATGTGAGAAATGAAAAAGTGAGATGTACGAAATAAGATGTGAAGAGTGCGAAATAAGAAATGAGACGTGCGAAATAAGATGTGAGATGTGCGAAGTGAAAAATGAGACGTGCGAAATGAGAAATGAAATGTGCGAAATGAGAATTGCGACGTGCGAAATCATATGTAGGAAGTGCGAAATGAAAAATGAGATATGCGCAATGAAAAATGACGTGTACACAATAAGATACGAACGTGCAAAATGTGATATAAAATGGACGAAATGATGTATGCGAAATCAAAAATGAGTTGAGCGAAATGAGAATTGGGATAAGCGAAATGAGAAATGAGACGTACGAAATGAAAAAGGAGGCGTGTGAAATGAGTATTGGGACGTGCAGGATGAGATGTAATATATGCGAAATGAGACGCTAGGAACAAGAAAGAGACGAGAAATGCGAAATAAAAAATGAATTGTGAGAATTGAGATGTGCGAAATGGGAAATGAGACGTGAAAGATGCGAAATGGAAAATGAAATGTGGGAAATGCGAAATGGGAAATGAAATTGAAAAAAGCGCAATGAATGCGTGATATTAAGGTAGCATTTAATAATATGTTAAGTAACAAAGGATTACAAATATTTTTTTGTTCCCAAATGTATGTCAGAAATGAAAAAGATCTGGGGAATGAGAGGTGAAACGGGGCTATAGAATATGAGATGTGCAAAATGTGAAATGAGTTATGAGAAATGCGAAGTGAGATGTGAGAAATTGAGAAACAAGATGTAAAAGAGAAATGAGCGTTCTGAAATAGAAAATGAGAAATATAATGTCGAAATGAGATACGCGAAACAGAAATTAGATGTGAAAAATATGAAATGAGACATGAGAAATGAGAAATGAAGTGTCATAAATGCGAAATGAAAGATGAGAAGAATTGAGCAATGCGGAATGATAAATGAGAAAAACGAAATGCGGAATAAGATGGAAGAAAGCGAAATGACAAGTCCGAAAAAAGAGAGGGAGTATGCAAAGTGAGTGCGTAATTAGAAAAGATATTATATTTTTTTTTTTATTTCCAGAGATGTGAGAAATGCGAATGCTATATATTTTTTTGATTTTGAAAGTATATCAGAACATATACCTACATACGAGTATATTAAAAGTTTTTGCTCTGAGACCCACTGAAATCCGGAAAAATCTCAATAACGATACTCTGTTTAACGTCCTCTGCTTTACCAGAGTTTCAAAGCTTACGTTACACAGACGTTTAAAATACGTTGATAAGAATGTCCCAAGAAAATTTAAAACAATTTATGCTTTCCTGGTAGTCATTTTAGCACAAATTTAGCTTAAAATACATTTTTTGTTATGTTAATAAAATTCAGCGTGCCGGTATGAACGCCGTGCACCATAAGAAGTTTCGAGAGTTATAAATAATGAGTGTCAAATATTTTATAGTCATTGTCAACTCATAAAAGAGCTACGTATTAAAAATATAACTTACTCCTGCAGCTCTGCTTATTTTGGTTTCGGTCTTTGACCTTTAGTCCCCCTATTTGTTTGGACTATTTTCCTTGGTTTTCATATTATAAGTGATGTGCCCGAAAAACGTCAAAAAAAGTGCCCTGTAAATGTGACAGTATTGCAAATTCAGCTGTATTCAAAAATTAATAAATTTGCTGCAATTGACCTCAAATTTTTCAGGAACTGGAAAATTCCAACGATCTGCGATACACAGTTTTCGAGGTATTTAACCGGTTCCATAATTTTTCGCGTTCCAGTACTTCGTGTAAGCTTTAATAGACAAATGATTAATGCCTCATTAATGCATAATGTACTTTTTCCAAATCAAGAAACATTAGTTTCATTGACTTCCACTGTATTTAACCGTTCTTTCAACAAGTAGTCGCAAGAGTTGGTTACGATGCCGTGAGTGTGAGAATTATCCACTTAATTGCGAATATTTGCATATATATCACGGTCGTTGACAGATAAGAGTTTTGCAGAGTACTCAGAGATAGAAAAGCTCAAGAACGCGTTACTTTATAGTCGAGAATCCTCTGTTTACGGCTTCTTGTAGCTCATTTATCATATCATTGTTACGGGCGACACCGATAATAAAATGCATAACTTACGACCGTCATCGAGGGTGTTTTATTAGATGAAGACAACACAGACCTTGGTCTTCCTCGGATTTTTCTTATTACGAGACAAGGGAGAAAAGTCCGCAATCGCAATAATTATACCGGGGATAATAAAAATTGACGCTCTCGAGCGGCGTAACTATAAAATAAGGCGATAAACTTAGACTTGTACGTGATTTTTTCTTCAACGTAATACCTGCCACAAAGTTTTGCACATAAATGTCAACAGGATGTTGTTGTTTCGTAATAAAAGCAGATAATGTTGTAAGGATATTGCTTTTTTTATTTATTTCTTAAATTAATGTGTTCCATAAATCTTTTTTTTTTCAAGAAGGAAGACTCATCATGACTATGAAAAATTATTAGGGCAGGCAGCAATATTATTACTGACTTCGGGTTTTTGCGCAAAATTGATTTGTTCAGATTTAACAGTCGTTGCTCGAAAATAAAGCAGTTATAATATGATTCAACCAGAAAATTCTGACGTACATTGAGATAATGGAAGAGAAGTGATACTCGTGACCGTAATAATTGAGCAATGCGCTTTGTCATTGTTTTCATTAACTTTTCGTCCGCCTTGGTAAAATGAAAGAGTAGTTTTCCGAAAAGTAATACGTAAACGGAAATTTTTTCAGGTGTAATCGGATCGACGAAGAATGCATGTCGCGTAACTACACGATAGGTGACAATAATTAAAATTGGAGTTGTACGACATAAATCTTATCGTGTTTGAATTAGCGGATGTCAAAACACATTTTAGATAAGCATTTTTTTAATTAATGCCTCCTATTTTATTATGTCTAGAGTCATTATTTAGTATTAATTTGTCTATGTTTTTCATGGTTTTCATATTAAATGTGTAAATGTTTGAGATTTACTACCTCCTGATTTATTAAAGTAGACAAAAAAATTAATTGGGCAATTTTATGGCTTACTCAGAGTTGATTCTTGATCATATTTTAGATACTCTCTTCGTATGTTAGCTAGCAACTTCCCATTATAGGAGATATTACTGATTAGGATAGCTACAGCAGCGGGAATGTTTCCGTTCCTAAAATTCAGATATGTGGCCTAATGGCTTAACAGTAAATTTCGTATTATCAGCAGAGCAGAAACCTATTGCAATTAATAGTAGCGGTCTGAAAATCTGATAAAGGATATTTAAATGTCATTATACAAATTCATAACAAGTAACATATTCTTGAGGCAGCTGCCACACACTTATTACTACATTAACATAATATTTTGACAGAGCTTAGTAGACCTAAATACCCTAATTAGTTCGTCTTCTCATATTGGTCATCGTATTTAAAATACAGCTTATACAGTTTAAATTAATATGACAAGTACCCTCAGGGTTGTTCGTTGTTGCTATCCCAAGTAAATGATTTAAAACAGAAGCCGTCAGTTGTTTTGTTAGATGTATTTACCGTAATTGTTGACACAATTTGTAAGTCGAATATAAAACATTATGGTTAGTTAAAATAGAAATAAAAAAAAAACTGCCGTTAATTACTTTTACCAAAAGTTCGGTAAATAATACTCCTAAATAGTAACTTTTCCTAACGAATTTATTTATAAAAATCGAACGTACAATTTGTACGATTATTAAACACTTTTTCCCGTGCTTTTATCACCGGTTTTTAACGCAAAACGACTTGAGTTAGAAGAGTACTACTATAACATAGTTATAGTAGACCTAAAATTTTCCCAACAAACACTGTCTTAGGGGCCAATTCCAAGTTGGTGGCGCAAGTCACTGGTGCAGCGCAACTTTATAATGCTAATTTGGGTATCAAATGCTGGTTGCTAGGGGTGACGGAATAAGGCGCAATTTTTCGAGATAAATTGCGCCAACTTGCACTGCCTACTAGAGGTGCCGCAACTCCATGGTGCAAATTTCAATGGAAAATTCGAAAAATTGCGCTTGTTTATTCCGTCACCCCTAGCAACCAGCATTTGATATCCAAATTAGCATTATAAAGTTGCGCTGCACCAGTGACTTGCGCCACCAACTTGGAATTGGCCCCTTAGTTGATAAAAATCTGTTAAATATCCCTCAGTGTCTCTAGACTACGTGCAAATAGAATTTTTGTCACGGAATAAATATTTATTTTATTATACTACAACCTCCAGCTGCCGTGACATTTAAGTTATGTAACGTCAACTCCAGTATTTGCCAACAAAGTCGCCGACCTCTTTCTGTAATCATGTCCTGTGTAAGATTTTGGATCTTGGAGTTTTAAATATTCGGTAATTTTTTGAGGTTATTTGTCCTAAAGTATTTATGCCCACAAGTTAATTTGCACATTTTCCTTGATGAACTGAGTAGAGAATCGACGTGGGTTTGTCTCCTTGGATCTGAACTGTTTCAGAAAATAAGCTTTTTCATTGGGTTTATTAATAATTATGAAAGCTTGATTAATTTGTATTTTTGTATCAGGTACATTAACAATGAAAACTAAACCTCCCATCAGCCCATTATCATAACAACTCTGATCATAATATAGATTTCGTCAGAAGCTTCCAACAGAAATTTGTTCATCTCCTCTCTTCACTTGTGAATACCTTAGATTTTTTTGGATGATGTCCGATATTTTTCTTCTTTAGAAATGTCACTAATTTCTTGCATTGTGATGTGTCAAGACCATTATTTAAGTTTATAGTCCTTTTAAGCATAGAATACTCTGCCCCCTGCTTCCAGAAGGCTTCAGTCTCAAGCTTCTCTGAGCAAAATAAACCATCAAAGTTTTTTCAGTTATCGACCATTTTCTTCTCACACAACCATTTTTTAAAGCTTTCATACACTTTTCCATATTTTTTGATATTTCTGTCAGGGTTTACAAATTTTATATTCATACAATATGTATTATTACGATGACACTGATAATCACAAAACTAATAAAAATTGAATTTGTTCATTCGGCTTCTGATACGGTTCTAACAAAATAAATCCAAGGGATTCGAGGAAACAGAAACCATTCCGTACTTTGAAAATGTTCTTGTCAAAGTTCTAAAAATAATTTAATCTGATTTTTTATGATTTAGTTTCTATAAATCCTATTCCACGTAAAACGTTGTACTCCTCATTGTTGTGAAGTACCTAACAAAATAACGAAAGACGAAAAATCTGGACTGCGCCACGATTTAAAATACCAACTTTTTTTGAAATTAATAAAGTACGGCCGAAGGGTAATAGCAATGCTAATTTTAAAATCAAGGTTGTGTTTTCGAGGTTACTCAACCATTCCAGGCTGTAAAAAATAATTAAACGGAATACTTTTCATTATTATTGAAATACCTATAGTATTGCATAAACACGTAATACATACACTGTAATTACGGCTATTGTCTAAACTGGAAATATATGGAGACTATGGGAATGGACATAGTAAAACAAAAAAATACAGGATGATCAAAAAATGACCGATAAGCTCGATGGTACGTTGTCAAGAGAGCTCTGAAGAACTCGAAAAAAATCCCTAGACCAAATTTTTAAAAACATTAAACTTAAAAGTTGAAGAATTAACTTCGTAATTCTAAGAATGACATCTGGATCGTATTCTAGCAAATTATTATTAAAATATTAATAACTAATTATTTAACTGTCTATTAGACAACTTTTTTGTTTGTTCAAAGACAAAACCAAAAAAAAAAACTGGTTACTAATTATTTTACTTGAGTTTGTTACTATTTTCAACAAATGAAATAAAACATGTTCTTGTGTTTGAAGAAATCAATCACCTAACAAAAGTGACAGTAATTTCTAAATGCCGACTGGAATTAAGTTAATTTTGTGAGAAAATTAAATTATGGACGTGCCTAACGATATATGCTTCAATATACATACATGTCTGCTAAAAGAAATTTACATACGGAAACCAAAGACAAACAAGCGTATTGTAAACCAAATGTGTATAGAAATTTCCAAATTGTTTATATTATAAGAATAAATAAATATAAAATCGCAAACGTGTATAACTAAATTGGAAATTCAAATGATCGTATACATATACTTGGATTCCAGTTGCCATAAAAGTCCAAATATCAACGTAAACGTGTCGTGACCTTGCAAAATGTATAAGCCAAGGACAACTGGTGATACAAAAACCAACAGTGCTTCGTTTGGTGTAAGGTTTTTACCTTACCTGGAAATTTAATATTAAAACTTTTAAATTTACTTAAACTCAGAAAATTGGAAATTCTAATGATCGTAGGTATATACTTGGGTTCCAGTTGCCATAAAAGTCGAAATATTAATCGTAAACGTGTTTTGGTCTTGCAAAATACAGAAGCACAACTGGAAATACAAAATACAACATTATTTCGTTTGCTAGAAGGTTTTTCACCCCTGTAATTTCCATTTACGGGAAACGGTAATAAATAACTATATAAGCAAACCCTAAATGACACTATACCAATATATAAAACAACGCGACAGGCCTTAAATGCCTAAGGCTTCTATGGTAGTCTTCTATTTCTTCCTCACGTGTGCTAGTGTTTCCTGTCTTGTACCCGTAATAATGTGGAAACTTCCTTGACCGTTTCCATCAATTTTCTGGGAAGACACTTTTTTTGTACCTTGCTTCTCTACTCAACAGTACTTTGGAAGATCTTCCATCTCTGATTCTACCTATGTGGTGCAACCACCTTAGTCCTCGGATTTTCGTTATAGTTGTGTTTTTCGGTTATCCATATACTTCTATAGTTTCTCTAAGAATCTTTCGCTGTCATGTATATGCAGCTTCATTTCTGCTTCATGCTTGTTTAAACTTTCAACACTTCCATAGTCTTCAGCTCTTCTCTTCTGGATTTGTTGCCTTTCTTCTCTACAAGTTATCTTAACAAAAATGGTGAATATATTCCTTATTATTTTTGATCTCCTTATATTTTGTCTCTTCTTCTTCCTTTTTTCACTAATCTTCTAAAAATTCGTTTCAGTTTGCGCAGCGTTCTAATCATTATAATACATGTTCCATGTAAGTGATGCACTGGCGTCTATAGTTGTAAATATTTATATAGTACTCTTGTATGTCGCTTTTTTAAGAATTTTTTTCAAGTACCACAATATTTTTGACGTTGGGTCTCCTTACCGCAAACTTCGATTAATGGTAAAATTGTCAGAGACACAACCTTCAATCATAACCCTGCTCTTAGTCCCCGTTAATAGTAAAGACCTAATTATTTGTATTATCTCTTTGGATAATTTGAAATATTTTAGTACTTCGAAGAGCTTGTTTGGGTTTAATGTCAATAAATATCATACATAAACACAGATTAAATTCATACGAGTTAGCTTTGGATTTGCTTCATTCAAAAGATTTAGTCTATTTAACATCGTCCCATCCTAAATCCTTGCCATGCTCGTCTGCATTTAGTACGTGTTTAAAGTAACTAACCCATCTTTCTAGCTTATCATGTATTTATTCCTCTCACTAGCTAGCGCTCCTCGTCACTTAATATCTTGACCGTGGATTGTACTGTGTTCTTTCTTTTCTTGCTTCCTGGTAAAAGTTTCTAACCTTATTTACAAAATCTTCTTCCACTCGTATCAGTTTTTATTTCTAGAAACAGTCTATTGTTTTCCTTGAATATCTTCTTCGCTTCTTTCCCTTTCTCAACATACACTTCTTTACTTTTCGTGTTATTTTGTTTTATATTGTTCAATTGGTCCTTTGTTTGTCTTTTGACACTATGGCGTTTGCTGCCTTCTGTATCATATCTTTTATTTGATTCCATGTGCCTTCAATGTCCTCTGTTTTCTGTTGGTTCAATAGTTCAGTAGTTCTTTGAGATTTTTTTTAACTTCCTTATTTTGAGGTAGTTTATCATTGTACCCTCTGATTGCATTATTTTTCGCATTTTAACTCTAACTAGGAAGTAGTCTGAACTCCTTTATAGCTTCGACTGTCTTTTATCGCTTTCATTTTTGTGCTTCATGATGTCCGTGTTGTGCTTAAAGACGAATTTTACTAATCTGCGTCGAAATTTTCCGTGTGTACCAGTTATTTTCTTGTATATCTCTTCTCTATCAACTTTTGCATTGGAATCAGCAATAATTATTTTTATATCGTACGTACCTTCTATGTTTTCTAATTTTTCATAACTGTGCTTGCATGATATCCTTCTTCCTAACCTTCCCTTGTTCTATCGTTAATTCATTATCCTTTCATTTCTCATTTTATTCGTTATTCCGTTTTCTCGTTCTTTATATCTTTTTTACACCTACTTTTTTATTTTTTACAATGTTCCTTTCATTTCATTTTCGTTTTTCTTTTCTTCCCTAACCGATTTTTGTAATTTTATTTCAGTTTGGATAAGATCATTTTCCTTAAAGTAGGTACTGCGTTCCCCTTGATTTATTCTCATTCTTCGTAACCCTTTCATTATCTTCAGTCGCATCATTTTTTAATATATCCTTTGTAACTTCCCCGATTTCATATTCATTTTCTGAAATTACTTACTTTTTACACTTACGTCAAGTTCATCTGCAATAAAGCTCATAGCTTCCTCCATTTCTTTGTTTTCCTTAAAATCGTGTTTAATTATGTGATGATATTCTCGATTGTATTTTCCAAGACACCTCTAGGCTTCAATTTAATTTTTTTTTTAGGTTACTTTTATTTTAACTTTTTTAGGTTCTTGAAAAACATTTTGATCTGTTTCTTAGTCTTATTCCTCTAACCTCAGCCTAAGTTCCGTCATCATTTCTCTCAGATCTTGACCTATTATCTCAATTGGCGATTTACCCATTTTCTTGCTTCTTTTAAAAAGGTCTTGTTTAACTTGTTCTCCAGATTCATCCATCCCCCTTTTCCTCTTACTTTCTTCAGTTGATAAAGAAGTAGAAACCAACTAACCTTACACTTTTTGAATTTAAATATAAAAAAAAAATGTAACAGAGGTCTAATATTTAAAAACAGTGGTTAGAAAAAAGAATATACTTACAATAATTTACACTGAGAGAACGAAGAGAAGTAAATAAAACAACAAAATAATATTGATGTAAAAACAAAAACAACTACATTCAGCAGCTTGACATCTACAAGAAATATATAAAATGAACTAACTGAACAAAAATATCAAATACCAATTGCATTCAGACTTAGGAATGCACTGCAAGATTTATTTGCCGGAAAAAATTTCGCTTGAATTGCAAATTGAACATTTTCTAACTACAAATGAAATACAATAACTGTATTTACTTAATAATTACAGACCATTACAGTGAGTAATAGCAGTGAGTAATCTTAAAATTTCGACCTGCATTTTTAACATTTCTGATCATAGCGATAAGTGAAATATTACGTGACGCAGTTAATCAGCAGTAAGTAAAGGGGCATTTCGTCCAACATTTGAATGTATAGTTAATGACATGACTAGTTGGAAAGCAGTTATTTATGCGACAAGTGAGTAAAGTACCACATTTTCGTTTAATTTGAAAAATTAATCGTCGTTTTAATTTAGCAATTTTAGTTTCCATCGATCTCTTTAAGATCAAATGGCAGTTTATGTAAAGACAAGACCCATTTGAAGTACTAGTTAAAAACAACAGTATGTACTCAGAGTAAGGTAACACTACCTATTTAAACTGGTAATAGAAAATAGTTATTTATCTTATTAGTGGGATAGAGCCATTATTACAGCACTACGAGTGTGAAGATTGCAGAAGACGAGGTCGTTAGACCGAGTCATCTGTAATCACACGAGTTGCTGTAATATGCTCTAGCCCACGTATGAAATACAAAACTTTATCTACAACTGCCCAAAAATGAAAAAGAAAAAAAGCCGATTAAATTTTTTTATTAATTAAAAATCAAGAATCAAGAGAATTTTTGCAGTGTTATGACAACCGCTCAAATTTGTTGTAAACAACGCGTCAGTTTTTAGGAAAAAAATATTGTTCAATCGAGAAATGAGTGATTCTGAAGCAGAAAGCTTGCCTTTCGAAACAGAAGAAGCTGCTACAAACCTAGTGTCTTCATTGTTCCCTGATAAATCAAAAACTAAATACGAAAAACGGTTCACTGACTGGTGTGCATCCAAGAAAATAAATCATGAAGCAAGATAGAAGGTGCTGTTGCCATTTTTTGAAGATTTGTCGAAAAGTTATAAATGCAGCAGCCTTTGGGCTGTATGTGAAGGTACTGAAGGTTATATCGACACTTCGATTGAAAACAAGAAAAAGACCGCTTCTGATATTCTTGGAGGTGATCCTGGAGCCAGAACAAGTACGGCCAGTAGCTACAACCGAGATTCAAGCATTGTTAGAAGAGAAATCTTAAATACTGGAGCTGTAACAAACATTTTGTTAACAAAACCTAAGCATTATGGACAAAGATACAAATAATTTCATTTCATCTGGTATTAATATCAGTAATTGTAAGAAATGTATTATCGACGTGTATAGCAAATAAGTTAAGAATTAATCAATGTAATTTGTTGTAATTTACATGTTAATAAAATTCAACTAAGAAGTGGAGACCTTCATTACACCACTAGTGGTGTAATCTTTCTATTACACCACTAGTGGAATAAGAGGGTTTATTACTCAACTCAAACAGTGCCGAATGAGTTGCGTAATAAGGCCTTTATAAAGCAGTTGTAGATAAAATTATTTAATGATATTATCAATTTCAATTTTCCGTTAGTTTGCAGGTGACAATAAACCCAATATAAGGTTCCACTCTTCTAAAAAAAATTCAGTGTTCACGACAAAGCAAACAACATTCTTTCCCTAGTTAATTAAAACGTATATTCCAAGAAGCGGCGGCGTAAATAATCCGAACCCCTACCTCTATTTTATATAACCCGAAGTTCTTTATGAAAATGTATTCTTAAATAATATTTATTCTCCCGAGGTGATGCTGTTTCCATTTTAATGGTCACGTTGTTATAAATTCAACTGGTCGGGCGACGCAACCCACGTGTCTTATTGTTGGATATTAGACTTGAAATTTATTTAAAAATTGTCTGTTTTTAATATGGTTGGCTCATTTTATGTGATACTAAAAAATCCGGACCTCTGTATCCGTGAATAAAAAATTGAAACATAAAAAGAATAGAAGCGCTCTCGAAACTGACTTATCATTTTTACGACCCGGAGCTGTTGTGGATGCGTGTTTCGGGCGTCTGGCGTCCACTTGCTCAGATACTGATCTCAGCGCCGCTTCTTTTGCTGGTACTATCTGAGGATCAGTAATAGGACCGTACTGGCGACCAACTGACCGGAATGCAGGACCGATATTCCTGCGATACAGACGTATACAAGAATATCTCTAATATCTCTCTGTCGGTAGCATGATACCATCGTGGGATTAGGGCTACCGATATCACGGGCGGTACTGTCATCAACTTATTCAATATGTGGACAGGTGGCAGGCTCAAAAATGACCGCGTTTTTATCCTGCTGGTTATTGTTGTTTCATTGTGGTGCTATAAATCTTGGGAGGGTAAGTGGAGGAAGCGTTTTTGCTTCCACATGTGTCGACCGAACTTTTGACTTAATATAAAGGAAGAAAGGTGTTAGGGTGGCGTTTTAACGTCGCGTTGACTGAACTCACAAGATTCTAAAACAAGTCGTATACTTACTTACCACTTCTGCAAAATATCACTTTCCAGACTAATAACGTAAGTCATTATCCCCATAAGCACTGGAAAGTTAGATTTATATCCTGTGTGTTTTATACACAAAGCAAAGCCACCATTCTACTATTTCAAGCGAAACTTGACGCTTTATTAGTTACTACCGCTGTCAATTTTTACAACAATTAATTAACAGAGGTTGAAAAACACTAGTATAATCATTTACTACTGGCTTTTATCCCATTGTCCCGACGTAGGCTGCCTATGACGCGACGCATCAACAAAATAATGAACGTCCTTAATGAACCAAGATCGAGATATATTACGTAAATGGTGTCCGTTTTATCGATTTGATCGATCGGTTTACTGATCCGAACGTATTAATGATAGGAGAACACCTCATTATCAAATAAATGAAGCATGCAACAAGGACGGATGGAATCCTCGACGGTGTGTGTGATTAATTAGTGTCTCCTAATGCAGCCAGCAACTGATGGTAAGCGTGCTGGGGTCTGGGTCGACCGTTTCCAAAACCTACGAGATTGATGCTCCGGTAAATCTATTAATTGGGATTGTCTGTCCGGTTCAATTTAGATTAATTGCCGATAGATCGGCCAATGCACACGGCTGGTATTGAACGTACCGTCATTATACTACTTCCATTCAATCTTAGATTTTCAAAAAATTTGTTGCCGTGACGTTTATGGATTGTTGCTCTTATCTTAACAGTAATTATGCTCGTTATGGGATTTTCTTCTTGAATTGTTTAATGATAGGGCTCTCTATTTGGGTGGAAGGTGAATTTACATTTCGAAAGCGAAATGTCGGGGGTTATTCACACTGTAATGCACGAGTCTGCATCGATCTTAAAAGGTCTTGGGAATATATTTTCATAGTTCATAAGCAATATAGAAAAAGTTTCTTTATTTCTAACGAGACATTTGAGAGAAATCTAAAACATGTAATTTAGTTAGTAAACTTTCCCTGACAAGAATGTTTTTTCAGACACATCACGGTTTAATAATAATATAAGTATGTAATATAGTCAACAACACGCGTTTAAGAATGGTGTGTTATATCTCAATGCTTGATTGGTTTCTATTTGTGCTTTTATTTTGAACTTTCGTGAGTGAATAGTTAATAAAACATTCTGCTGTGTGAATTAATTTAAAGAGACAGTTTCATTTATTTGAGGAGTATTTTGTAATTTTTAACTTTTTGTTCCCATAGTTTTATCGGATTCAGACAGCTCAGCTGTTGCCTTATTACTTTTCTTCTGTTTTCTTTTGTTTTCCCTACCGTGGTCTACTTTAAACACAACTGATGCTGAAATCTCGACTTTTATTATAATAACAAATCATCGTGGTTATGTGATAAATGTTCATCCATTTCGAATTTCAACATGATTACACCTGAACATATCCAAGAGATTATTATTAAAGCACAAATGATTATAATGAAAAATGAAGTAAAACAATCTCATTTTAAATGATCATTTTCAAATCTTCAAAAAATGACTATACTTTTATCTTCATAATGTTGGTGGACTTAAATCTAAGATGGAAAATTTTTCAAAAATGGTTAATACGTTTGTACATATGATATTCTTATAATTTATGAGTTATAAGTCTTGGCTTTCTAGTAATATTTTATATAATGAATTAAATTTAAGTGACTACGATATCTTGTGTGCAGACCGTAATACTAACACAAGTAACAAGGTTCCTGGTGAGGTGTGAGTATGTTGAAACAAGATTTTCAGACATTGAATATTCATTGTGGTAATACCCTGGAAAATGTGTATATTCAATTATAATATCATGAGAGCAAAGAAAAGACTAACCGATTAAAATAGTATTTTACTCGAAGCGACCCGTTGGTATCTCATAATCATAATTATTTATTTCTTTTTTTAAAAAATCTATTACACATTCAAGCTGCAGTTTGAAAACAATTGCTTTGCAAGCTTTCGGGTATATTTTCGTCGAAACATTGAGAAATCTTAATCACTTTGAAGTTGTTTTTTCTTAGTTGTATGGGTTTTACGAGCACCTTCAAATACTAAATCTTTGAATGGGCCCATTTTCCGATTATGCTCTTTAAAGTATGTATTTTTCTTGAATAAATTTAGCACTTAGATTTCATACAAATTCACAGCATTTTCTTGTAATCAGACTCCTGATCCTTCTAAATATTCGCCACTTCTTCATAAGTCGTCTCAGATGGCAGCTCGTATTTTGGTGTTTGCAAAAGTCTTCATATGATTGCCAAATATATGTCTCAGTTGTCACAGTATTTACCTACAGGTTTTAAATCTTCTATCGCTTCATCAATTTATTCGCTTGAATTTGTACCAAAACTACCCATTTTGCGCAAATTTTTTATTTTTTACTTCTCGCGTCCCCCGAAACTACAGAAACCATCAAGCTGATTACTTGTTTCTTTTTGCACAAAATAGATATAACGAAACATAAAATCGATTATATCACCTCGTCAACCGCATAGTCAATTATTAATATATCGGTTTCTAAGAAAATGGAATATTTTAATTGCCTTAAAAACTTACGAAAAAAAAAATTATTAAAAAGATTTCGGTAATGATTCGGAATTAATTAATTAATCAGTTTCCTGACTCTTCATATAGTATCGCTGGTGACTTTAATATGCCATACTTGGTATTGAATATCAATGAATTTAATGCCAACACGCTTGTAGATTGTAGTGACTATTACGATTTAATTAGCTCGACTTGTCCGTTTATTAGACTCAAAGAGGTTAACAAAATTCCCAATAGCACAACACTTTTTTGGATTTAGTTTTTACTAATATCGTCTATTAAAAACTTCTACTTCTTTGGATCCAATTTTTTTCACCAGTAGTCATCATGCAGCTCATTCATAGTGTATTTCTTCTAACTCTTTGTCTGAGCTGCCCTCTGAAATGCGAGTTTTTTATTTTATTAATGTGAACTATGCTTTATTAAATGAGTTTTATGTTTTTATTTTTTTGATGACAACTTAGATAGGAATGTGGAGATATTTTATCAGATACTTTTATCAGGTTTAGAAAATTTATCCGCATAAAGATTATTAAGGATAACATTAGCAATTATTCCAAATCGTTAAATACAAAATTGAAGGAATTTTGTCGGTTCAAAAGGTTATCTCATTGTAAATATAAAAGGATGGATTGATTGATGATTATCTTTATTTTAAATCCTTGAGATCTCCATGTAAATAATTTGTATATATCAAAATTAATAGTAACATTTTAAATAATCCTAAGTTTTTTTGGAGAGAAAAAATGGTTATGGAATTCCCAGTGAAATGGTTTTCGAAACGCAACGTGCTACCGAGGGCCAACATATAGCGGATCTTTTTGCTAAATATTTCTCTTCTATATGTGTTGAAGATGACATTAAGGATATCGCTTATGATTTTGATGCTAATTTTCAAGTTAATGATCCTGGTCTAAATATTTGGCTGTCTGAAGTCTTCGATTATATTTCTAAATTGAAACCAATATGTATGTAGTTCTGGTCCGAATAGTGTTTCAAGCATAGTCATTAGTAAATGCAAATTTCCATTATGTTTACCTTTATTTTTATTATTTAAGGAACCTGTGGAAAAGGCTGTATTTCCTAAATTATCGAAAAGATAATAATGAGCGCAGTACAATTGTGATCTATAGAGGGATGTACAATCAATCTGCTACTCCAAATTTTTTAGACTTAATTATAAATTCAGTGAATTGCTTCTTTAATTATTTCAAATAGTCGACACGGTTATTTTACAAATATTAACTAATTTACTTGAAGAAGCTCAAAAACAAATAAGATTGCAAGCGAAAAGGGAAAGGGAAGCCGGCAAATCTGTTAAGGTCGGTTTTAGTAAGTTAATCATAGATGGGAAGCAATGGAAATGGGACAAAACCAAGGAACGTTTAGAACTAAAAAACTGAAAGCGGCAGGGAAAGCGATAGAAACGAAGACGACACAGGCCAAGGACATGGACAGGAATGAGTAAAGACGGACCCAGAGAAACCAGGAGGGAGAGGAAAAGAGGGACTCTCGACTGCGGCAGCTTGATGACCTACCCAGTTTAAATACCACCATCATTGAAACCGAACTAAAGCCGATCAGTAAAAAGGAAAACTTTTTTGGAATGAAAGAAACCAATAGGATAACAACATGGAACGTAAGAACAATGCTCGAGGTTTCCAAAGTGGCTCAGATTGCGAAGGAAATGGAAGGGTTTAAAATAGGGACCATGTGAAACAAGATGGCCAAATAGTGGAGAAATAACAAACTCCAACGGAAACCTGCTGTTATATTCAGGTAAAGATGAAAGAGAAAGTAGAATGGAGGTGTGGGAATGATATTAAGCAAAAACGCGAGAAGGAGTTTAGTAGAATGGAATCCAATATCGGATAGGATCTTATTGACAAGATTTCGCACACCTGCCAGAAACATATGTATCGTATAGTGTTATGCTCCCACAGAAGTGGCAGATATGGAAAGAAAGGAGAACTTCTATGAAGAGTTGAATAGGACACTAATGAAAATACACAGGGTTTATATAATAAGTAATGTTGATGAGAGACTTTAACACCAAGGTTGGCGACAAAAACGAAGTGTATGAAAGAATAATGGGCAAACATGGAATGGGAACAAAAAATATAAATTGCTATTATTTTAAAACATTTAATAGATGCATTTATGCGGTATCTTATTTTGCTGAACACAAGCTTTGTTAATGATGAGGTGTCAATTTTTTTAAAGGTTTTATAACTCTGAAAATTTCTGTGTTTATTACCGCACTTAATTTGGTAAATGACAGTTCAATGTGTAAAAATCAAAATACCATGGCTATCTACGATACGTAAATGTCAGTTTTACAGTTGTCGAGGCCAAAAATAAACATAGATATCTCCGCGAAAATACTACTGCCAACAATAGAAGACATATGGGAGAAAGAAGTCATACCAGAGGCGTGGGGCACAGACATAATAGTCAAGTTACCAAAAACGGGAGACTTAAAGAATGTTATAACTGGAGAGGCATTACCCTAATCAACACAGCACCAAAAATACTAGCATCTATCCTGCACAGTCGAATAAATGAAAGAGTAGAACTTAAACTCAGACAACAGCAAGCAGATTTTAGAAACGGGAAATCGTCTATAGACTAAATTGTTACTTTTAGAACAATAATAGAGCAAATGCAAGAAAAGAACTTACAACTGGTAACAGTGTTCATCGACTTCATGAAAGCGTTTTGTAGCATCACGCATAAAAAACTGTGGAGTTTACTAGGGCAATATGGTATACCACATAAGATTATTAGAGCGATTAGGGCAATGTACAAAAATGCCAACTGCAAAGTAAACCACCAAGGATACCTAAGTGAAGCTATACCGATAGGGAGAGGGCTTAAACAGGGATGTGTGCTGTCACCACTGCTATTCAACATCTGCTTAGACAAAATCTTAGAAAAAACCATAACAACCAGCAATGGAATACCTTGGGAATATTTTAGAACAAAACGTCTGGCGGACCTGGAATATGCAGACGATATTTGTTTACTTTCCTACAGCATGAATGACATGAGAAGAAGGATAAATAGTCTAGAGCAAGAAGAAGAAAGTATAGCTCTAAAAACTAACGTCACCAAGACACGAGAAAATAGAGCAAGTTCAGTCTTTTTGCTATTTAGGGAGCATAGTAAACGAGAAAGGGGGATCGGAGGAAGATATACAGAACAGAGTGAAAAAAGCAAGACAAGTTTTCCGTATGCTAAATAACACCTGGACATCCACACAAATAAATAGAAAAACCAAAATCAGGGTCTTTAACAGCAACATTCAGCCTGTACTATTATATGGTTGCGAAAGCTGGGCGGTCACAAAAAACAGTGCCAAAATCATGCAAAATTTCTCAATTAAGTGTCTCAGGAGGATTATGAAAATTTTCGGGCCAGCGAGGATTTCAAATAGGGATTTATGGAACGAAACGAAGCAGATCCCAGTAACCAGGGAGATAAGGAAGAGAAAGTGGGACTGGATAGGGCACACCTTAAGGAAGAACTCGGAGGACATCACCAGACGCACCCTGAGATGGTCAGCGGCGGTGAACAGAAGTAGAGGAAGAGCCATGCAAACGTGGAGGCGTGTGGTGGAAGAAACAAGTTTTTGCAAATTGATTCGGTTTAAACTGATTTCTCCAAAGCTTTGGATCGGGGGAATCACAGGCTGCTGATAAGCAAATTGAATAAACTTGGCTTCGATGATAAAACTATGAAATTTGGTTGTCATTTTTCCTTGCTAATAGTTGCTAATAGGTGCCAACAAGTTAGAATTCATTTATTTATTTCCACTTCCTTTCATGTTTCCGCTGGTGTTCCTCAAGTCACTAATTGTGGCCCAGTTCTCTTCTCTTTATTCATTAATGACTTGACTTATTGTTTTAAGTTTTCATCTTTCCTTGTATATGCCGATGATATAAACTGTTAATTCTTTTAATGACTGGAAATTCAGAAGGATCTTGATATACATATTACCTAATTGATGCTCTAGTAATTTCCTTCCTTTGGATACAAAAAATTGTAAAATTATTTGTTCTTATAATACAATCCATGGTCGACTTTGGATATACATTAGGCAACCATCACTTAACACGTGTCTTTGAGATCAATGATTTAAGTATAATATTTGATTCGGCCCTTACATTCAAATTATTACTAAGTATATTGTTTCCAAAGCACAACATATGTGGGGATTAATTTGGCGTCTTTGTAAGGATTTATCTGACAGCTGTAAAAACATGTCTGCAATTTATATCATCGATTTGGAGTTAACGGAAAAAGTCCAGAAAAAATTTTTACGTACACCGGAATTTAAACTTGGAACGACCCATGTGAAACGTCACTACATATAGATAATGCATTATTTCAACCTCCCGCGACACGTATTTTTGATGCTTCTTGCAGGGCGTTATTAATGAATTTATCGATAATCCAAGTTTATTGTCCAAATTGGCATTTATGGTACCATCTTCGACTAGAACAACTACAGGTCGGATTATATTCAGGGTTCCGACGTCAACAACAAATCTGAGTCGAAATCACCCAGTAAAAAGGATAATGGAAGCAGCTAATGGATACTGTAAGAAGGTCTCTTTATTTAATACAAATAGGTGTTTATTTCGGCGGAAGATATCAATTCATTATGATGATATATTAGTTTGTTAATTTAACACGTGAATGTTTGACTTTAAATGGTAGAATATCTTTATAATTATTATATTATTTCTACAATTTCTTGTTATGTTACATTGTATGGCGAAAGATGTTTTTTCGTTAATAAGTCAGATTAAATTAAAAAATAACTGATGATGATTAAGATTGAAATTTAAGGTTTAATATTGTAAAAAAAATGTGTAAGTATTGTACAACATACCCAGTTTCATCGATAGAAATGATAGCAACGTACGAACTATTCAAAAAACTAATTAGACTCTATATTGCGGATAACTTGTTATGGTAACATATCGATGCAAATGCAGAAGTTCAAAATTATATAATTGAATAATTATAAGTTTTATTAAATCAACTCTAAATCATGAGCACTACTGTCATCATCTTCACTATCACTATCATCTGAAACGGAATTAACATTGATAATGATTTGATTTAACAATTGTCCAGAATTTTTTCCGTTTGCCATGCCGAATGTATGATTTTTTCCGTGTGCTTAATATCATTTTTCCAGTGCATATTGGGAACTTAGTTTATTCCATTTTCCCAAGTTTCAGTACATGAACACGAGAAGCATTCGTTTTTTAGAATACTTTTACCGCACTTTCGTTTTACAGTGCTACCATACCATTTCAATGCATTAAAATGACAATGGTAACGCGGAAGTCTAATTAGGACCGTGTCCATGTTCTTGAGTATAGTGATCTAAATGATATAATTTTTCTGGCAATATATTGCGTACAATATTCTAAACCTGATCTTTCATCGCTTTTTCAGGATAATCTATCTTTTTTGTGTTTAACCATGCCACCATTTTTTTTTTGTCCAACTCTTGACGAATTTTTTCTTACAAATAAAGCAGAAATATAAGTATGGTATACTTATCTAAACTAAAATAAACACCATAAGTTTACTGTGGAAAGTTGTATTATCCATTATAATAAGTTACGGTTCCGCAAGATTGGATATTAATTGCTCTTTAAACCACTTTTAAAAATTTTCCTGATTCATGTTATCATGACAATCGCCAGATTTTGTATTTGTCTTAAAAATAAGAGACGCTCCTTCAGTAAATCCATGTTTATTGGCAGCGTGAACTACAATATATTTACATACTTGTGTAGATCTACAGTATTTACTTGAGTTTTCATATTACTAATAGTAGTGGACATATTCTCCTTGTACTCCGTATCACTTGAACCTGTATTTTTTTATAAATTCTATAAATACTTAGTTCTATTTTTCTTTTTTCCTCGAATTCCACAACATCATGGTTGCTTTCTAGATAATCTAACATATTTAATGCAACTTGTTTTGTGTGATCACTAAATCGTTTCATTGTTCAGAATTAAGTAGAGTAGTATAACGTTAAATAATCCCGAGATTCTGTTGAGAAAAAATTTTGATGACAAATTTCAGAATTTGACATAAAATTTCGACGACATACTCAAAATTTGCCAATTTTTTTGCCATAAGATAGAAAGAAAAAAAGTGTTACCTAGGGTATTTTCACCACTATAGTTGGTTATTCATTTTTATAGCTAAAATGGGGCTACATTTTGTTTTTCGGACAGCCGTTGTAAAGTCATCGCCATTATAATCCTTACAAAATTTAGAAGCAGATATTCACTATTTCCCGGACTCAACTGTATCTGTTAATCTTATACGATAGCAACCAGTGTCAATTTGAACTTTCCAAACCGAATATTTACTGTATTTTAATGTTGTGTACTCGGAATGAAAGCTAAAATACCTTATTTTGATTCATACTGGACCTTGATGATGCTATACCTAGTAATTAAATGGGATACGTCTAGGTTTTCGCCGATTTTATTAATTCCATCCATTGTTGGCGTAATTGGGGCAGCAAGTCCATCGGACGCGAATAAAAACGTTCCGAAATGCCGGCGATAAATCATGCGGTTTTGGTGGCAACGGTAGCCGGGAACGTATTATTTGCGGTGGAGCTTTCGAGGGTCGATGTACTGGCACGTCCAAAGTAAGACCGCCGAGAAAAGAACACGTTAGTGGATGATTGATGGCCATCCCGGCGGTAAGACCGCGGGATGTGTGCTGAACTTGCAGGGAGTCTTCAGTCTATAATGTCGCCAAGAATCCATAAGACGATATTGGAATTCAATATAGACAGCTTACGTTTCATAAAAGTGGAAGATCCAACTTGTCACCAGTATAAATTATTACGCACAACGTAGAGATGAACTAGCACGAACTCCGGCCGGAGCTTAAACCAGACGATACAAAATTAGTTAATGTCTAGCCACAAAAAAGTTAAATGCAACGATAAAATATGGCTTTTCACTTCCAGTCTCGGAAATATTCTCCATCTGCGGTATAAACTCCACCTTGCTGGTAATGCTGGAATTGCTTGTAGAAAACGGAAGAAGAAAAGTAACAGAACTTGCTCTCGACATTGCAAAAAACGAGTGTAAATGTACTGTGTCGTGCAGTTAATATCAACTGATAAATTCTCGGTGTACGCTGCAAGAACTTTCGTTACGATAAAACGCGGCACCTACAAGTCACATAGCAACAATTCGCTGGTGGTTTAATCCGTTTGCGTTGCAAAAATAAAACTCCGACAATGTAAATACCATTTAGCACTAATCTGAGAAAGTAAAAACCCAAAAATTGCCGTCAATGAAAGTGTTCAATAATTAATTCCAAATTTAAAATTAAGGAAACATAAACAGTTTTAGCAAAATATAGATACAATTTTCTTATTCTGATGACATTTTGCTATGCTTCTGAAGCGAAATTACGGTTGGTTAGCAGAACCATAGTGAGAATAATTCCAAAGATCTTAAGACGTGTGGCATAAAATTTTCAGTTCAAACAATTGTATTTTAAAATAAACAATCTAAAAGTGATTTGTTTGTTAAAATTGGGACCTTTCCAAATACCAGTTTCTGTTTCTGGAGCAATTTTTTTCCAAAATTTTCTATTTTTTGTCATCCTTGGATAATCAAATAATTTATGAATAAATTGGACTAAAAAATCACATAATATTAAATTCAGATTAGAAACATGGATAGTAATGTACAAGTGCCAGTTCTGAGCTGTTTAATTTATAAACTTTATACTAGTTTCATATAATTTTGTGCAGCTATAAATAATAAATACATTGATTTTACTTTTTGATTTTCTTGAATGAATGAAAAATTGTGCCAACTAATAATAAATACTAGTAGTATTTTTATTAGACTTGGATGAAGAACTAGATTTTGTTATGTCAATTTTAATAAGCATTTTCCTGCAAAACCTAACTGATGAACTGATACGGGAGCTACAAATTCAAGTCATGTTATAAAATCACGTACCCATTAGATTTTAGCTTTTACAGTTCGCCGAAAATAAAGACAAGTTTCATTTCTTATTATTTTTTGAAACATATATTATTTTTTAAAAGCAATAACACGGAGTTTATATCAGGTTACGTAACAAAATTTCGAAGTAAACAGGTTGCGAAAATTCCAGCAATTCTCAGAACTGTATTACCATATAAATTGACTATTGTTAACTGAAAAAACAATTGGTTCCACATTGTTTTATATTAAAAATTGTTTGTTAAATTTGAATAAAAAGAAATAGTCCTACGTAAACCGTTTTTGATTGACTCAATAAAATAAATTGCTACACTTATTATTTTTTGAGACATTCTATATAAATATGTATGTAGTTTTAAAAATAATGTATTAAATGTAAATTATGAAAACACTATAAATTTCGAACTAAATTTACCTAGCAATATTTTGGGATACGTCATCAAGTTTTTGAAGGGGATAAGCAGTAGATGAACTATAATTATCGATTTATCACATTCCTGACAAGCGTTTACAAAATTTCACAACCGACAGTCGATTGGGTATTTAAAATTAGTGTCCAACCGAAACTGGTTTAGGTTTTTTTAACGCATTTGTAGCTTTGGTAGAAAGTTAACCTCAAATAACAATGAAGAATTACCATTTTTTTGAAGAAGTCCTTCCATAAGTTTAAAACACCTCTGCTAAGAGCTATTTTATGTAAACTCCAAAACAGCGTGTTTATTTTTTTCGATTCCACTTCTAGTAAAGTGTCAGTTTTTCAAGGAAAAATTAGTCGAACAGAAGTTCCTTCGCCCCCAAAGTACAGCCCCATGTATTTCAATTTCCAACCTTTTATTTTAATATTTTTTATCGTTTCAGTACATCCGTAACTTCAGTTGTTTGTTTTTATACTTCGTAAAAATTCGCTATCAGCACGCTCCGATAACAAGCATCATTTCTCCGTTAAAAGAAACTGAAATGTGATTAATTTTGTCTTTTTGAAACAGAGGAGAGGACTAATTTAATTTTGGATGAGCTGTCATTATATTTATAATTTTTTTATAATCAAATATAGGTGCCATATTGATGAATTCTGAGATTTTTGAGACAATGATAATAAACAAAATCAATCATTCGTGAACCACAATACACGAGCATATTATTTCATAAAATTTAGAAAATGTGAATTACGCAATATAATAATAAACGGACATCATCACATTGTTAGTTAGCGTGTTACCATCTATATTATATTCCTAATAGGTATATCTACAAAAGTTCACAATAATAATCGGTCCAGTAGTTTCGAAGATTTTCTGCCTAATAAAAATCGACACAGGTGACAGATGACAGAAGACAAACAGACGGAAACGATGACCACTTTTTTCCTACTCTAGGGGTCATGAAACGTCGAGAAAACATGAAAGTTGCCCGATGGAACCGATTACATTATTTCGGTTACGTTGGGGAAATAAAAATTGTTTAAGATTCCAAAACTTTTGTGGGAGACTTTATTTTATGAAAAAGGTCCTAGATCTGAAGGCACTGGTACAATATTTATGTAAACTAAAAAAATTGAAAAATAGTAATTTTCGAGAATAACTTTTAAAAGTGACAATAATTACAAAGAAAAATATTTTCTGTCCCATATAGAATAGAATAGAAGAAAGAGTTTGAATTATAGAAAATTTTGGGCAAATTCCAAATTTGGGATTATTTTTGTCATCAATTGAAAGATAAACTAGCACCAGAAAGAGAGAGATAAAAAAATCCAAATCTAAAGTTGTTTTTCCGACTGATCTTCACATAAACTAAAACTATGTACAAAACTTGATTTCTGAAAAATTTACCAAGTGCCGCAGTTTGTCTGCTCCACTGTATTTGAACTAATTCCAGAGTTGATAATAAGTTGTTTATAAAAATATATGTAATAAAATGTATAAAAAATTACCTAAAGGTCATAAATAAATATTTGATTTTTCTAAGTTAAAGCAGCTCATGATGACAATGTTCGCCAATTTTGGACGTGAGATTATTGGCGACATATTTTTTTTAATTTAATTTTGATTTATTATATTCTTTAAAGTGGCTAATTTATAGTATACCTATACGCTATATGGTGTAGAAAGTTTTGGGCAATAAAACCATTGGCTAAATTAGTTTCGGAACTCTAATTTTGGGCCGAAACTGGTCGAAACCGAACCTTCTTCGGTCAAACACTTACTAGTTAAAATTAATTTTTAATACCATATGATCGAAAATATCTTGTCTAGTGAGCCATGGAATTAAGTTTCCATGGCTCACTAGACAAGATATTTTTAACAAACCGTGGTGACTGTTGTTTTCGATCAAAATTACATCTGTACTGTCAGTGTAAGAAAAGAAGAATTTCGTTAACAGTTTCCTATAACCCCAAAAACGAATAATGCAGATTTTGGCAACGCAATTTAAAGAAAAATGATTTCATGATCTAGTAGAGGAGTTTTTTTTTCGATCACTGGTATGGTTGGGTATTCTTGAATTTTTTGCCATTTCCACTTCTTCAAACACCAGAAATCTGTCCAGAATTGTCGGAGATTATCTGTCTAATAAAAGCGCCAACATAGGACAGACGACGGACAGATGGAAACGGGGCCCTACTTTTTCGATTCTAGGAGCCATGAGACTAAATAAATTATTTTTTGTAAATTAATTTATTGTTGTCAAATTGTAAAAATTGTAAAATAATTTTGACAACTCATTCAACTCTTTTATCAAAAATAAGTTAATATATTTTTTAAAAGGTGTCTCGGTTTTTTTTACAAGTTCAAATTGTTTTTAATTATTTCCTTTTAACACGGTAATAATAAGGCATCGTTATTTTTAAGAAAACAGAAAGCTGTAAGTAAAAAACGACAAAATATAGTTGTTCTTCAAACGGTATTTTACCAAAGATCGCGTTAATTTTATTATGTATGTGTTAAATTATTGCAGTTTTTTAAACCGGAATGGACAAAAATATTTTAACGCTTTCTAGCTTTTTATGTATCCAGATCATAGGTAATAGGTACTTACCGAAATATTAAATAATGATTTTCACCTTCAAACCATTTAGAGATAAATTTTAAACAAAAAAGACAGAAAAAAATCAGGTAGCATCTCTAGGAAATTGTCAAGGACCACAGTGTTTTTGTTTATTTCGAACACATTTCGTTCGTCCATTCGAAATGAATCCGTGAATCAAAATAAATATTTTGAATTTTCGTAGGCCCTGAAGCATTTAATATCGATGTTTTCTTTTAATTTGAGATGAAAATACAATTTAAATGCCAGTAACGTAAATTAGTCTCGATAAGAAGTACGTGAAATTCGCAGTACTGGAAAAATAAATTATGTTATTTATGAATTTAATTTGGGCTATCGATTCATAAACCGAAAATATAAGGTAGATTAAATTTTTAATTGGACGAATTCAGCAAACCGTGACTGTGTATCTTTAAGACTATACGAGTATCTTTATTAACTGAAATTGAAAATTTATTATATTCATGATTTAACTAAACTGATACTACATACTTAAAAAGGCACAGTTATACAGCTACAATTTTATCAATACAAATTTGATGAAAAATAATTCAAATAGAACGCGTTGAGAGCATGCTTGAATTTTTTTAATTACCAGCACTGTTAAGTATTAGATTTTCAGTATTGGTGGTTAACGAAATTTAAATATTAAATCCGACCTCCTAATCACTTATTTATGTGTCCAATCGGTCGTAAAAAACTCTAGGAAAATGGAATTGATCAATTGATTTTAATAACATCACCCAAAATTTTCAAAATATGGTCAAATATTATTAACAAAACACGGAGTTTTGTTTTCGCAAATTTTTTCTAGATTGCTCTTCTGCAGTTTTTAATTGAATTTGTAGTATTTAAAACTTCCTATAAATTCTGCAACGAAAATACTCTATTCGATAATACAAAAATGCAATTTAGCTGAAATAAAAAAATTGCAAGATGACACGATTCGAATTTTGAAATCTTCAAAGGTCATTAACATTCCTATTACAGGAATACTTTTCAGTATTTACCCAAATCTGACTTTTTTGTGGAATTATAGAGTAAAAATCACGGCAGCAGTTTCAGCACCAATTTTTGAATTCAAACCCTGTTTAAGAAACCAGACAAAAGCCGTCCACAAGTTTGATACCTCTTGTTAGACTCTTGCCTCTATAGAAAAATAATTTATTAGGCGATTACTTCTTCCCTGGAAACCGAAGTCGTAGTTTTAGGTAATAGTTGTTAGATTTTTTAATAGAAATTTGTGACTGTCATTTATGGTACCTCTGGCATCGAAATTGGCTTATAAAACCATTAAAACAGACAAGCGGAATGCACTGTGTATAAACAAGATTTGTGATACTCTAAAACAACCCATTTCATAGCTTACTAGAAAATGAAACGATCTGGTATAAATTTGTTTCTGCCGTTGTTTTTTTAATGGTCGTTGTATAATTAAATGTAATGTAGTTATCGTCACATTTTATAGCAGGTGATTTTCAGCTTTACTGCCCCATCACCAGATTATCAGAAAACACATATAAAACTGAATTTATTCCACGTAAAGTGTTTTACGTTTGTCAAAACCCAAGGAACTAAGAACCATAAAGCCGTATATGCATTGCGAGTGGGATCTACAATTAACCAAACCATGCCAAACGGCTCGTTGGTTTTATGACAGTTGCGCTATTTGTCTAGGGTGAAACGTCAACGAAATCTAGCGCGTTACATTGACGGGGACTATAATTATAATAGAAAATAATAACTAGGCTAGTTTTAATTTAACCACAATGAATTAAATTATCCAAAACGTTGCGGCGAGCAGCTCTTGATCGGATCATGTTTTTGAACAAAAGCGATCGCTTCGTTGGAATTTCATGGGAAACAGTTTTGATTCATGATGCAGTGTGCACTCTCCAGACAGCATTAATAGTTCACCATTTTTATTTCGACCGAAATTATGGAAAACGTCCAATTATGTCTTTGTACCTACCGAAATCAGGCTACCGGAACAGTTTCTTTCACAAGCTTACTAACTGTTGAAGAAAGTGGAAAAATTAATTTTCACAAAATTATCCTACCCAACATTGTAAGCACCACGATCGTGAAATGAGTTTGATCCATCATGCCTGGTATCCTGTTATTAAAGTCGGAGGCTTGCATAAATTTTAATGGTGCTCTCGTCAATGTATAGGCCTCGTTTCACGCATCAAAAAGAACCCAGTATCCAGGCTTATTTGAATTTATAATTATCATTTTAAAATTTGTACATTGTGTGATTTATAGTTGGGACTGTTCGTCAACTTGTTTATTAATTATTACAAGATACAAAGTTGAAAGTATCTAAAGAGATACTGTGTACACCAACATGTAGCAATTGTAGTTTTCGTGTTTTATTTAGTTTGCTATTCTTTTTTATTTACTCATCTGGTAGCATGAGGATGTCGTAAATCAGTTGGATATTAGGTGTCCGCACAACTATAATAAGGTGGTAAATCGTTCACTGTTCATAACTGATTTAAATGCAAGATTAGTAATTTCAAGGATTTATTATTACACAGATGCTGATACGGGACAGTGACATAGACCAAGATGTTGACAATAATTAGATATTATTTATGTATGAGAATTTAAATGTGTTTTGAGATTAGTTTTGCAGTTGTCCAACGATACGTGGTCTTAAAAATGATGCGAATATTATAAAACTAAATAAAGCTAACAGGGAGTAACGCCATGCCTCTGGATTAATAACATTATTTGAAAGAAATGTTTGCTTGGAAACTTGTTACTCGAGAATATTGAGAAGCAATTAAAATGTCATGTTTATTGTATTGACATTAAGGAAGACTTCTACAGTTTCTTTTTGCTAACACTGATCGTAGAGATTTACGTACTAAAACCTTTCGGTCATATTTATAAGTTGTCCAGCAGGAATTTTCAACTGAAATTTGGCAGAATATTCTACTAGTATTTTATAAATCAATTTCGCCTTATGGAACAGAGAAACGGAATTATAATAAAAAAAAGTACATTAAATTTGTTATAATTATGTTGCTTGCTCATGACCAAATGTCGAAATAAATATTTGCAAAACTTCAAATTATTCGCTCGTGTTGCTTTTATGGTAGAATTTCTGTTACAAAAAATTCAAAATTGTTAATAAGGTCAATTAAAAAAAAACCTAGCAAAAGTTATTTCATTATTACTATTTGAAGTTACTTTGTTAAGTGTCACAGTTAACATTTGATAACGTTTATTTTTGTTGTAATGCCGTAAATATTTTGTTCTGTCCCCACTCATATCGATTTATAAAATACTAGTCTAATAATAATCTGCCAAATTTCACTTGAAAATTCCTTCTAGGAAACTTATTAACAAGGCCCAAAATTTTTAGCACGTAAATTTCTGACCACAGTCAGAACACATATGAGCAGGTCTTATACATAGGTTTGTGATTAGGATATGGTTTAGTTGTATTTACGTCACTCTCGAAATCGGTGGTAGATTAACCGGTTATCTAAATTTGCTCTGTTTCTTATTCGTCTTTTAGTCGTCTTTTTGTTTGTACGCATCTTTATGTGAATGTTTTTTTCTCTCCGTTGATCGACTGAAGTGTCAGTATGGACTCTATTATATAGAAAAAGAGGCAATCGTATAGACAATTTTTGGTAAATTACGTTTCTAAACTCAATTTTGCTGTAAATCTTGAATAGGGTGTAGGTTACGAATTTCTGTTTTCACTTCGATTTGTGAAATATGGAGAAAAATATGAAAAATATTTTCCAAAAAATGTGAAAACACGCTCTAATTTGTTTAATAGACTACAACTTTGTAGGAATATAGTTTTCATTTAATGTATTAAAATAGAGTTCGTGATGATGACGTGTCGTTTTTATTTTATTGTATTTTTTTAAATTCAGAATATAAAAGTATTGTTTAATCATTTATATTTAAAAACAAGTCCCATTATCCTCCTGGTAATTACCGGCTGTGTTGATAAATAAAATCTCGAACATTTTTTGTTTATCTAATTGAATTTTTACAATCTATTTTCAAGAACATATCCTTTTCAAAATTAATATATTATTAATAACACTAAAATGGCGATTCAAAATTCGTAAAAATTTGAAAATGAGCAACCATTTGTAAAAGTACTAAAAAATTATAAATAATGGGCATGTTAGCTAAATTTACGAAAATCATTGACAACAATATAAAGAAAAGTGCCAATATGGACCCAATTCGATAGAAAAACACAATCTTATGGACAATTTTTTGGTAAATTACGATTCGGAAGTCAATTTTGCTGTAGGTCTACAATATCGAAGAAAACAGGATACGTTTCCTGAAGATTTAAAAATAAATAAATAAATAAATAAATAAACAAAACCTTAAAAGAGGTTCTCTATTCGATTGAGAGAAATAACAACTTGATGAAGGATTTTTCATAGGTCACAAATATGAAGTTGGTTTCCAAATGTCCGAGAAAATGGGAAAATATTGCTCAAACATTTTCCAAAGAAATATTAAAAGTTAAGAAAATAAAAGGCGGGTGGATTGCTCTAGTACTATTCCGGACAAAATATTTCAAACGACTTCACATTACATTGACATTAAATTGTAAATGTGGCTTAATGAACACCTAATCTTACCTTACCCAGTCGCTGTCCACTTGCGAACAATTGAGTATAATGGTAGCCTTTCCATTACCCAACTAAGCCGAAATTTGTCCATATGACATACCAATTTCGCGAAGATATAATTTTCGCTTTATCAATACGAAATGCTGCCGGCATTTTGACAAAATAATTTCAAATTGTCAAAATTTTAAATTTATTTACAAACGTTTGTCAGAATGACAATAAAGGGTGATTTACAATGATGGTTTTTAACATGACAGAAGCTGATCGTTTGAAATTTTGTGTCCGGAATAGTACTTGCCAAAATAAGATTGATTTTGGCAAATGACCCACTTTCTAAGAAAATAAAGGGCTGGTGGACGGGGCTAGTACTTGTTAAGATAAGACTGATTTTGCCAAATGATACACCCTCCACCCTTTATTTTCGTAGAGCGTATGCCATTTGGCAAAATGGGTCGTATCTTAGTAAGTGCCAGCCTCGTCCACTGCCCCTTCATTTTCTTAGAGAGTAGTGATTTGCCAAAATCAGTTTTATCTTGGCAAGTACTGGCCCCGCCCACCCGCCCGTTTTTTTTTTCGAGGGTATGCCATTTGGCAATATCAGTTTTATTTTAGCAAATTCTAGCCCCGCCCACCCGCCCTGTATTTTCTTAGAGAGTGGGTCATTTGCCAAAATCAGTCTTATTTTGGCAATTGAAGTACCGGTCCACACTAATATGTCCTAGAAATCGCTTTGCAGATATGTAGTTTGTACGTACATCAATTTTTTATATCAACAGTTTTTTAAAAATAATCATAATTTCCTTCGTCGAAAGAGCCAAACTTCTCTGGTATTATTATTATTCATTACATTAACAATGAAGCAAAAAGTCACTAGAAACGCATGAAACAATATTTTGGTGCTGAACAATTGGAAAATGATGTATTTTTGGCTTTTTTTAAACAGAAATCCAAACATCATTTTCGAGTGTTAATCCCCCTTAATTATTTCCGTTCATTCTTCTGACTAAACCAGTCTTCAATAATAATTGCTACTCTGAATTCCGTTGGTAACAGAAACTTCGATAACTCTTTAAAAACTGTTCTTTACTTCTTCTTCAAAGTGATGCAAAAATTCTTAGGATACTCTTTTTTTCTTCTCCTCAAAAAATTAATATTTTGAGATATATTATAAGATTGAACAAATAAATGATCAAAAAAAAAAAAAATTAGACCAAGCTAATGTAATTAAATGACACCGATAAAAAGTTCCCGTTTTTACTTTTTACCAATTCGCCCACGAGGTATTTGATGCATGAGCGAAATATCGGGTACGAGAAAGACGGGGAAATTATTGGACAAAAAAAAACGTTTTTTTAAGTAATTATGATAAAAGTCAAGACGGATTCATAAACTACGAGTACACGAGTGTATAATTTTATAAAATTTTGGTCACCGTTACTACACAAAACGATGAGGAAGAATCATTAAATTGTTGGTGGGGATGACTAGACAAATTTTGGTTGGCATATCACTATTTACGCGCTATCCTTAGATCACATATAAAATTTGATAATAATCGGTCTAGTACTTTCGAAAATTATCCGGAAAAGGGAGACCTATTTTTCGTATTCTAAAGGTAATGAAACAACGAGAAAACATCAAAGTAGTCATCGGCCAGATGGACCCGATTACAATACTTCCTTAGTTTACACTCGGGAAGTAAAAAGAAACAAAGTGATGGTACAACCCCTAATAATAACTTCATTAATTTTTAGGATCATTATGAGCTAATGTAATTTGATGTTCCTTGCATGTTATTTTTTTTTTACTTGTCGAGCATAAGATAAAGAAATATTGTAATAGGGTCCATCCTACGAATGACTATTTTCATGTTTGTGTAGACTACAAAACAATAGGTCTCCCGTTTTCGTCTTTCTCTCTGCCGTGTGTCTGCCATTCGATTTTTGAGGCAGATACACAGTTTCGGTTATTGTCAAATTTTAAATGTATGTTAGGAATATTGTATAGATGGTAAAATGCTAAAATGCTAAATTTGTCTAATCATTCCCACCAACAAAGTGATGACGTCATCTCAAAATTTTTGTAGAGTAAATGTTATTTAAATAAAACTTACTTAATATTATTATTGAACTTTAATTTGAATTAACTATGTTTCTGCAATCTAAACCGGCTAAATCTTCTTCTTCTGCTTCTGGAAATCTCTAAATCAAGCAATTTTTTATAATAAATTTCTTCTAGAAGTTTCATTTCAGTTTTTACGTACTTTTCTATAACCAGCCTCTTTTGCACTATTCCACTTCATCAGGATAACTAACTAACGTTCCTTCTCAGTGGAAAATTCTAAAACTTTCACAAAACCTGGATAACTATTTCTTCCGCATTTCAACGTGCATTGCCGTCAGTTACGTTCTGTGTTCAACCATATAATTTGTACTGAAGCTCAAGTTTGTCATTTTTCTTTTCGAAACAAATGTCCTCTAGAATTTTCTTGAAATAACATAAATCTCTCGGTTTAACCTGAATCTTGCATGGAATCTATCTGTTCGTTCCAGTAGACAGAATTCTGCTGGAACCTTTCCCTTTTTTATTTATATCTTCTCTATTCTTTTATCTAATCCTACATATTTATTTCTCATTTTTATTTTAAAACTTTTATCAACACTTCATGAGAAAGAAATGTATTTTGTGATCACGTGGACGGTTCCGTCCAAAATTAAAATAGGCAGCTAATTTTGAATTTGTTTAATAAAATAATTCGTAGCATTTACCGAATCAGTGAAGAAATATTAGGTCTTTTTTTTAGTTCGGTGATATCCACCGTCTCCTAAATTCTTCGTAATATCTATGCCCTTGATATTCAACCTGAAAGAACATACCTATGTAGAAATTTACTTGACACCTGATAATGTAATCGTAGTCAACCGTCCGATTGTGGGTATTTACCGGAAAGTCTTTCAAATTCTTTTTAGCCAAACCAAGACCTTGAAATGACGTGAACGAAGTAAATTGAATTAAGCTTTGTTCTAAAATTGCGCCTACATTTTTTAATGCTGACACATGCGAAGCTCAATTATCATCAATTAAATAATTAAATGCCATTATAGTCTTATTTCTACAAAACCAATTTTAAAATATTTCGTCGTGACACATCCACTGATTTTTTTGCCAGAAACTGATGTCGATATCTGCTAAAAATGGAAACAATCTTGAAACGTCGTCGTCAGAAGAAACAATATGTAAATTTAGTATTACTTTGACAACATAATTCATATACTACATTCATAACAAAGGACCACAATGAGACCCTTGACGCACATCTCCAAGTTATCCATATTTCTAAGCAATGCGGAAATGCAATGGTGACTAATTTTTCTTTCTTCCTTCTCTTATAGATTCTTAAGTGTCGATTCACTTTCGTATAATCTATTTTTGATAGGGTTTCAAGTTGCATGTAATTTGATCTTTTTATCGTGAAATTTTAGTTATTTAATGGGACAAAATATCAAATTCTGATTTACCAATAGCCACAGATATAATAAATTCTTTTTGCAGTGAATGACGATTGATTAAAATCAGAATCTCTTGCGGTTTTTAAGATGTTGGGATTAAAAGTATAAAATTAAGGCGGTGTATAGAGTTTCATAAGGCGTATGTGGTTTGTGAAACATTTTAACATCAGCGTCGAACAAAAAAAATAGTCGGTTTAGTTTATAAAATATTAACGGTTGAAAATTATGTGACATTACGTGGAACTACTATAGCTTGATGAGAAAATGTATACCTGCTTTTTTTTGTAAAACTTTGGGAAGATTAGCTCGCTTGCAATCTAAAATCTAGATTTACTAATAAGTTGTTTCTTCTCTGTTCACTATTGAGTACTGCTAAGTGAGTACCGTTTCCTACTCCGTTTTATTAAATATTTGCTAACTAATTTAAAGTGCGTCGAACTGCCCATAGGACCGTCATTCTATCTCTTTGTTATTGTTTTGACAGTACCTTATAGCATTCTCCGCACACTCTTTACGTAACAGGTTAACAAGTACGTCGTGGTCCATTATTCCTTCACTGCGAGTTAAATTTCTGATGTTAATCAAAATGTGGACCTCCTCGAATTTTATTTATTGATTTGCATTCTTCTCCAGTCGATTTTTTTTTCTTCAGTAGCCGGTCGGCACACAACACTTGTAACATTTTGCTTAATCATTCAGTGCGGACTCCTAACGAGCCGAAAGTAGTGGCGGTGGCATGAAACAGGCGGTATGCGGTCCGTTAGCCAGCATATGAAATTAGGACCGGCCATGTCTCGAGTACTCATTATCAAGACCGTATATCAACCAACTAAGTACACATGTCATGACGTCAGAACGACCGACCAATGGAGAATACCGAAACCACGTAAGACAATGCAACTGGGCGGAGATCATGGCCTGCGGCTCTCCGAACTCGTCCTCTGCCAAAAATTCGCCAAGTGTAAACTTTCCAGTTCGATGGTACCTATTACTCCGTCAGATGCGCGGATTTCGTTGGAGTGCGGATATGTTTAGTTGATGTAGTTTGACAACGATAGTCGGAATGCTTGCGAAGTGGTACTATCCTGCCGTTGTGGTCACTGACACATATTTTGGCGATTTGTTTAATCGATATGGTTTTGAAGTGAAAAATAACTTGTCTTTCAACGTGGTACCACTGGCAGTTGTGTGAAAATCACTGAAGTACTACAGTACTGATTCCTTTGATTCACGTAATTTAAGAATATTGAAATTTACTTGTTCGCCGAATCCATTTACCAATACGTGTTTCGTGGGTTTTGAAAGCGCCGGTACTGAAACACCTCTTTCGTAGCCGACTGATCATCCCTCTTTATCGGGATTCGTAGTAGGTAAAAAACGATCCTATTTCTGAGGTTAGCAAATGGATCTTGTGCGTATTTCTATCAGCTTTGTTCAGCAAGTCACGAATTGCAAGATTCCATAAACTTTGTGTCCCAGATTATACAGCACGCCGGTATTATACAGCAGCCGGAACAGTCTGCAGGAAAAATCGTAGTCGTGTATCTATATTTCTGCAAAGAAGTACAGATCAACTTAAAATGATAATTTAATTCCATTAAGGATCGCGAGTAGTTCATCCCGTACATCAGTTCTAATTGGCAGAATAGATGATGTGGTTACTTGCGGACAATGATGAACTAATATGGCGAACGACGAATGACGGTGAAAATTTTTGGAAAAAATGAAACCAGTATTTTTTACATTGTTTTATTAATTTATCGTGTGTGTAGGACTAATTGTTGAGAAAAAACTGGCTTAGGGTGCACGTTTAAAATGTTCCAAGATTCCTGTTGGGTGCAGTACCGTGTATAAATTGTCAGCACTGTCACTTTTTTGTTGAATGGAACGCGAACTTGACCTAATATCGTTCTGACACTTATTACGTTGTTCATAAATCATAAGGAGAATACATCATTAGGTGAAAAGGTAGTTCCTTTGTGCAGTTATTGTCTGAGAAAACGACAGTCTGATTGAATCTCAGTGACACAAGGAGGTGTACAAACATCAAAGGCGTACACTCACATGCTATTGTGATGAGTGTTAAGCAAAAGTTGTGTTATTAAACTTTAACTATAATTACATCGTAATTGTTACATGGGATGTGTTGTCATGTTAGAGATTTTTATTTCGGAAATTTCATGTAGTTGTAATTAGAGATTGTTGTTTTATATTACATTGTGTGTGCGAACGTCAATTTTAATTTTTTTTATGTGTATATGCAAAGCTTCTATATAATGCACGAGGTTAATTATTTAAAAAAGTATTCTTACACTACTAAACAAATCTATGTAATTCCGCTGTTCCGGAGTTCAAATATTTAGGTAGTCAAAAGTTTCTGTAAAGAAATTGTATTTCTCAATTTCAGTGAATTCAGGTGCTACCAATAGTTATTTATGTTACAAGTGTTGAAAACGGTCCATTGCATTACGAACGGGAATACGGCGCGAGACGCAGTCGAGCGCTGTATGTGAGTGAGTAATGCAATGGAGTTTTCACACGAGTATCATACAAAATTTTTTGCGCCGTCTTTTTGAAAAAATAAAATTTTTCAATCGCTAAAAGAATAAATATTACTGAACCGAAATTATGTTGGTATTGAATTTATCACCAAATACGTCAAATACCAATCTGTCAATTTGTCCGGGCTAGATTTTGAATTTCAAAGTTGAAATGGAAATTCGTGCACTTATTCAGAAAATTGCAGATAAAGCAACTGCAAATTTGTTGCCTGCAAATTCCGCAAATCCATATGAAACCGAATATCAAAAATTCATCAAGTGGTGCGAAGAAAATAAAATATGAGAATTTTCTGAAACGACGCTCTTGGTTTATTTCCAAATTAAGTCGGAAATTATGAAAGCATCCACACTGTGGACAATATACTCAGTTCTGAAAAGTACTCTTGGCATCAAACATAACATAAATCATTCGAAATTTTAAGAATTAACAGCGTTTTTAAAGCGGCAGAATGACACAAGCCCAAAAGTCTGAAATGCTTACCAGTGGAAACATTTTTATATATGGCTCCAGATCAGAGAGAATCTTGTGATTATCATTCAGCGTGAGGTTGCGAATAACGGTTTTTTAATTAACAAGAACCACTAACAAACAGTAATAACATAATAGTTGTCAACAACGTAAACCAAACCACCGAACAGTGTCAACTGTCAAATTACTACAAATCCAAATTTTGATCAACAAATTCCCCTATTTAAGATTACAACTTAAATTGCACTTTTTTTTAATTTCGAGCCACTTTTTGTTATAATAACTTTAGATACATGATTATCAATTAGTAGTAGTTACTTTGTGATAATCAATTTATTTTTTCAAAGCTTAAATTCCTCGTTTGTATTTTGCAACACTAGATCCTTTTTCATTGCCATTTCGACACGCCACGTGTCAACGTAAAATGTCAATTACAACTATGGCAGCGCAAAAAATAGTTTACAAAACTGTAATTATTTTATTAAGCAAGTACATAATTTGAAAGAATTTTAGTTGCATCAAATAAACTCTAGTGATTTATAAGTGTTGAAGTTGGTTCAAATATTCTTTTCTACGAACAGATAGGTACTTCCCAAAGTGAATTTGGAATTACGTAGAAATCAATTTACTGATGTAATTTATAGAATATATAAATTTTCAGTGTTGCAAGTAATAAGTGTTGTAAAAATTTACACTTCAAGTTGACTGCACATGTAGAAACCTGGTATTACCATAATATTTCGACATAGGAAGTCGATTTTACTTTGTTTTGAAAATTGGTTAAGTGGTGATAAACACGTCGCAACTGTCTCTGAAAGGAAATGTTATAATATTTTTCCACGGTGATTTTTTTATTACTATGCAACATAACTATGAAATGTCTTGAGTCAGTTCCCAGAAATAGATCTTTTATTAAGCATGAGAAAATTCCATTAGTTATATGTACCTACTATAAGCAATTGGAATTAACCTAAACTGATTCAATTGACGCTTATAACCATATAACTTTCTTTATTATCAAGCAGCTTTGTTTTTGTCTCCCAAGTTGTAATACATCATTTTTTCTTCTTTCATAGGAATTTTAAATCAGATCAAGTTGTAAACGTTCTTAAATATGCACATTTTGTCCAACTTAAAATGGGAGATTAAGCAAAACAGGTTTCATTAACCTCGATTTCCTGCAAGTTGTTGTTTGTGGGCCAACTCATTGGAATATTATATTGTGGTTATTTTCGGTTTTTCAGTAATATACTCGTAGATTTTTGGTTTGACATTTTTATGAGTTGATTTTTTTGGAGAGCCTCTTTGCACCTTTAAAGAAACTTTTTGAGAGAAGTTTTCCATTCAAATAAATTTCTTTACTCTGCTAAAGAAACGAAAAGAAGTATATTCATCCCAGGGAATAACATTTGTCTGGATTTATTTTTTAACAAATTAGTTTGAACCAAACTTGATATGATCTTTTAAAATAAGTCACTATCTAAAACATGGTTTAATTTTTTTTTTTGCAATTGTTCTGTAATGAGCACTTTAATAATTTTCAAACTGGAAAGTACTATTTTACAGCTGAATGTTTTTTACCGTACAAGTCCTATAAAAAAAATTGAAGTTGAAGTTTTGGATTTATACATAATATTCATTAAGCACACAATAATGACGTTGTCAAACTACGCCGAAAGCAGTGACCAGTGAATTCTTTCGGATTTTGTAATTTGAACAATACCGCTATTTTCCGTGGCATTTTAGCTAAAGTGTGAATTCCAACTGGTTGGGTTTTACAATGTCCTTGTAAAAAAGTAAGAGTCCATTATGGAGATGTGGCCTGGTCGTAGAACGAAGCATTTTCGATGAAGGTATAAATAAAAATTTTCTTGCCGTCCACTAACTGTCTACATAATTTTTTGTATCACCAACGGCCACAATTAGCGTTTTTGCCAGGTTTTCACGCCTACATGCTCCTACGATTCCCATTATCAACACCACCTTTTCACAATTTACATAAATAATTAGTTTTTACAGAAAACATTTGTGATACGTGCGTTCATATCTAAGGCAATCCGCATCATGACCTGTTCTAGATTTTTTTTATATCCTGTGCTAATTGTCTTCATGAACAAAGTTTACTTTATTATCTTTGGAAATATTTATGTCTCGTTTCAATTTGAGTGTTGTATTCAGCATAGAATGGTGGCTCCATAAGGTTGATGGTTTACAAATTTTACTTTTTTTTTGCTTTTGTACCATGCTTCAAACTCCCGGAAATTTTTTCATACCTTTCCCGCGACACAGAAAGTATCAACGGCCTTGTTAATTTTATTTCCACAGTCTAAATCACTTTTTGAATATAGGGATCTTATATGTAAAAGAGAAATTTGAAAATATTGGCTCCTCTAAATATTTTATAGCGACATCTTATGTACCAACGTTGTAGAGAATAGAAAACTGTATATAAATCATTCTTTGTTCTTTTTGTAACACTTTATGGTACATAAATAAAAGGAAAAAGGATTTCGCGATTTGTGATAAATAGAGAGCGGAAAATATGCAGCAAAATTTTGGGAAATATGATCATATGATATGCACCAAATTTATGCAAATATGCAGTAACTTTCTTAATATATGCAGAGATATGCAGCTGCATATGCTCCAAAAACTAAAAAAAACCGTAATAACCGAACTAAATTTATTTACAAATTACAAAATTAGTAGTAATCGACTATTTAATTACTATTTTGGTAACAATTTATTTTTAAATATTTTTCGAAATATTCTAACCAAAAGTTTTCCGATGATTCTAAAGTATATTTGGTATAGAAAAACTGTGTAGGTACTACCTCCACAGATATAAAAATCCTTACCGGTTTAGAGCAGACGCGACAAAACAGTTCCTTCTTGAAGAATAAGTTCAGGAAAAGGTTTAATCCATAAATTAATTTGAGTTATCTTCGACATATTAACACACATGTATCGCTTTAAATGCTTTCAATGCAAACTCACGATGAAAAATAATAGGGTAACGTCCCTTCAACCACCGTAACACATACCATTAATACACTTAAGTAACGAACAAAAATATTGGGAATGAACGGTATTTCCAAAAGTAATTAGGGCCCAAATTTACCTGGAAGAATGGCTTAACACCCAATGGATTCTCCAAACTACCATAAAACCCAAACCTTTACTAGTTATTTGAAGATCAGGACAATATTTGCAATATGATTAATGAAATTTCGTCTTTCTAGATACATGCCGATAGAATAACAATCTTTTTTTTTTCAAATTGGCACAAAAATTGATAAAAATGCAAAATATGCACCCGTTACGTGAAATATGCAGCAGAAGGCAAATGTATGCAAATATGCAATTTTTTTATAGCTGTATTCGTTTTTAATTATCATGATTCGTTCACATATTAAATTTCAAGACTTATATGCAAAAAATAACGGATATGCAAATTTCATAAAATCCGCTCTCTAGTGATAAAATAGTACTAGCCATGAGATGTGTCGATTAAATCAAGTTCATTACTTTGACATTTTATTTGTTTGGTTTAAATTAATTATTCTGATTTTGGATTCGAAATAAACTTTAAAACATGTTTCCTAATTAGAATAATACACCCCCTCTGCCTATTCAACGATTTGGAAAGGTGGCATTTAAATAATCTGTTACAATATGTGTGTTATGAACCCGACAACTATCTCGTTAAACCAAATCCCAAATCATCAATAGCTGGTACTACACTTTGTGGCCGCAGATTTAAATATTGAATGTCATTTAATTGGTTCGGAATAAAATATGTCCCAAAAAATTGTATGATGACCCAATATTTCGGCCAATGATATTGGATGTTAATTGACAAAAAGAAATGTTGATTTTCTGTATTCACATATTGGCAGTTTGGTGAATTTACTTCACCATTTAAAGAAAAAGTTTCTCAAAACAATATTCTCCTTTTTTTGTCCTCAAAAATTTGTTTCTGATTTCGAATGCATCCCCAAATTTTGTCCCACTTGATACATTTTTGTCCTCGGCCATACTAAGAAGAACAGCCTTAATTTTTTTTCTGCACTAGCACCAGGAGTGTGCCGTTGGCACTTGCAAGATTTATTTACAGTACCTCTGCACTTTAAACCGTTGTAGGATTCTTTCAGTTGTTGAAAAAAGAGGATTGAAAAATTGATTCCCTGACATGAAGATGGCTGTGTTTATGGCTCTGGTATAATTTTTAAAATTACTTTTGAACATTGCACGGCCTCCTTGATAGAAAGATAAACTTTCAGTATATAAACCTCGAAACATTGCCAAAAAGATGTAGTGTGTCAAGTAAATTAATTTTAGTTAAAGTAAGCAATATTTTTTGTTAAATCATTTTACAACTTCAAAATTTTTCTATTTGTAGGCCAGCAATTCACACACATTTTTTTAACAGATATGATAAATAGAACATCGGAAAATTGGATTCTCTTGCAACGTTTGGTGTAGAATTTACTTTTAGGCAAGACATCAACATCTTTTATGGGCCTTCGTTCTTTTACCTAATCTAAGTCGTCCAGAAACAAACCTGACTATTAGGTCAAGAAATATAAAATTATTTAATTTTTAGGCTATGATTGTGCGAACCAAGCTTTAGATTTAGTTGCCTCATCAGTAACGTATAGCATTTCTTCAAATAAGACGATGAGATAATTTCCTCTGAAAAATTCATCTCATGGTCCAAAAAAATATTCCATGTATTTTTCAATGCGTGGCAAAAATCTTAGAAATACAGGTATGTCTGTATTGTAAAGTTAGTATTATTCGTTTTATCTGTCACAAGTCTTATTGTTATAAATCCACATTCAGTTAATAAATTTGAAAGATTCAAATTAAGTTTCTAAAAATCGTCTACTATTAAAGAGGAATAAAAAAGAGTACCCTGCTGGTGTGGTGTATTTGGTGGATAGACCCATAGCAGGACCTTTTGTTGTCAATTTTTGGTTTTTGGCCAACTATTGCTTCATGGCAGGTATCGCTACCATAAATCTGGTCATCTGTTCTGTTACCCTTTATCGATATGTCATCTATAATAAGGAAACAAACGTTCTACAGATACTTTGAGATTAAAAATTTCAAAATTTTGTTTAATTAACTGCGGAGCCATTGTGACCACCCAGACAACACGATGTTGTTGTTTTTGATGGTTCAATAAATTAGATCGGTAGTATTCGTAACCTTCTGTTGCGCAGAACCTCCAAATTCTACAAATTGGCACCGTTTTTTTGGACTATCGAGAGTTTTTTGCCTTAATTTTCAAAAAAACGTCGAACAACAAGGTGGCGTTTTTATCAAATTCGTCAAATTAACGTTTAGAGTTTTATCTTTACTGCGTTCTTGTTCTAAATCTTTTAATTTTGGCAACACTTTTGAATATTTATTGTTTGTTCTTTTTGGCTGGAGTACAAGAACCTTGCAGTGATATCGTAAATTGGCAATTTCGATGGCCGATTTTGTCTCAATTTCTGCAAATTTTGTATGAGGAAGAGAAACAATTTTCGGGGAGTTTGTCAGGAAGCTAATCAAAATTCTGTAAGGTATATATATTAAAAATATTGAGCCCATAATTTTGTAAAACTTACAGCTGCAAAAAGTAGAACATCCTTAGTTAAACGGCATAATTTGTCACATATTATATGTTTTCGGTGATAGAAAAAGTATCTACATCTAAACGAAAAAAAAAACATTGTCTTAGTTTCCACATTACCAGTTACTTTGTTACTCGACATTGGTTTTTCAAAGCTTCGACAATAACTTTCTCCTCTATGGTATAGTAGTTAATATTGTTTTGATGAATAAAACCAGAAAATTCAGCAATTAGAGACAAATTACTAAACTGTTAATAAATTGTCACATTTCTTGTCCACTACAACTTTATCATAATCTTGAATTACCTTTTTTTTTCAACACCATAAGGTGTTACAAAATAAATAAAAAAGCATTTACATACAGTTTCTAATGCTCTACAATATTTGTAGCTAAAGTTTTGCTCTAAACTAATTAAGGAGGCAATATTTTCAACTTTATGTTTTTACGTGGAAAATCCGTATGTTCAATGAGCGATTCTATACCGGCATATACAACTCATGGTAGCGTGATTTTTTTACTGATTCCCAATATCTAAAAAATATTAAATTGGAGCTACTGAAAACAGTCCAGACCATTACGAGTATCTTTTCCAATTTTTTAAGCAACGAATATATTTGTTTCATAAGCTTTTAAATAGAGTGACGTCATCATTTCCTTGGAGAATAGTAAATATAGTTCGAGTAATCCTCTTCAGCAAATAGGATGAGCATTTGTTGTAATATTTTGTAAAATGTTCATCACAATATTAATGTTTTCAAACCGGAATTGACAGTATTAAATCACAACAGCAGTGGTTTTCAATTATTGCAAGTACCGTAAATTTATACTAATTTTGATATGTATAAATATTACACTAATTCTAACATTTCTCCATAATTTCAAGTAAAGAATTTTCTCTCATATTTTAGCACATTTTAGCCTATTTTATAAGAAATAAAAACATCGCACATTTTAGGACGCATATAGTTTTTGACGATGACGTCAATGACTTTCCGTATACGATGTATATGCATTTTAGTTAATTTATTTTGGGACACTTTCATGTACGAAGCTGAAACTGGATGGGGATTTTTAAAAAACAGAAATTTATAAATATGTTTGGTTCACGTCATCATGTTTTAAAAAGGATTAGTGTATTGTTCGTATCCTGTGAGCTGATGTAGCAAGAAAGTAGCATTCGTGAAAATAATTCTATAAAAAACCCTTTCGGCATCGGCCGCAAATAAAAAACACACGTTTACATTTTGTGGTCAGTGTTGCCAGGAAATTATTCAGGATTTTAGTATTTTAGTATCCTACTAAATATTACATTATTGGCCAATAAAATGTGCTTTATGTGTGACTCAGTTCGCAAAAATTGTGTTGCCAAATTATAGGTGTAACAATGGCACTAACCTTGGTCACTCCTACAGTTAATACAGTAGCCAGAAAGAAACTACTCAACAATGTCTCTTTACCTTAGGAATGCAAGAAGAAAATAAATATTCTACTTTTTATGTAAAAATTAGTGTGATGACTTCATTAATTCAGTTCTATATTATTTACATCTAGTTATATAGCAAACACTGTTATTTTTTCTTGCACTGGATTTTGCAACTTCAGAAAAATCTTTTTTTTGTTTTTCATGCAAATATTTATGTTCAACTACATGCGATCTCGGTTTGCGTTTTTCTTAATTAATACTTTCATCCTAATGGAATATACATCCGTTTAGAGGCCTAATCGATGTCTGGCATTTTCCGTCGCTTTTGCACAAGTATGTTCTATTGACTTGTCTTGCGTATAAATTCTCTCTTCGTCAGTTTTCAGTTTTATGGTCGGTCGATTTTCTCTCATGCGTTCGTGTGTTTGTTTAAGCTGCAATTATCGACCAGACGCTGTAATTACCCGGCTCCAATTAAAATAATGGAACGATGCCATGAACTATTAGCATTTCATTGGAGGGACGAGAACACAGAACGTGATCATTTTTTGTCTGTTATTACACACACACAACGTGCACACAATGCACGGATTAACGAAAATAAAACCGAAATTGGCCTTATCGCGCCAGCATCATCTGGCAGAGGTTTATAGAGGAAGATTTTTTATCGTATGGTATTCGGGAACTTGATGACTATGATAAATGGTGCAACTCGCCTAGTTATTATTTAATTTCCTTTTGTCGATTTTATCTACGAAACTATGAAAATTGTTCTTAACTGTTGTTTTTCTCTTCCAGTTCGCAACGGCTATTCGTGTGTTCCTGTGGCTTTGGCCGACGGTTTGGACATCAAACTCAATGCCGCAGTCAAGAAGGTCGAATACAACAAAAACGGAGTGGAAGTCACCGTGTACAACCCCAGGATCCCTCACACGGTCAATACATATCACGGTAATTTTATTTTATGTATATGGTTGTATGCCTTAATTGGGTACCGTTTTGTACTTTTATCTCAGACACAAAAATTGCTACAAGTATATTTAGGTTTGCCCATCACACTGCGCATTTTTTGTAGCCAAAACTAATTCGACGAACGTCGACACACTTATATAGTCATAAATTTTGTGGTATAATAAATAAACGCTTCGGGCCATTTGAGTATACCTTATGTTCTACAAACCACAGATCTTAAGGTACTGATTAAAATTATACGTAATAGGCTATAGCAGTTGCTGGTGCTTCTTAATTTATGGCTATATTTGAGGTGCGAGTTGTGGTACCTACAATACACAAAAAAATTCAAGCTTTCGTTATATATTAATTTCAGTATTTTCTTAACAAGCTAAAGACAAAATTGCCACAAAAAGGTATATTTGGAACGTTTCTTATTTATCTAAAATTATAAGGTGAACGATACTGGTGAATACGCTAATAAGTGACTTTGGTATAACGAGCAAAAAGGCTTCAAGGCGGGTCTCACATCATCAAGCAAATCACTTCAGCACAATACTTGAAAAGACTTACCACAAACCGCATATTTTGTAAATCGCAGAAAACTCGTTACGTGTGGATAATATCAAATTACCGGTGCTAATTTTGGCGTCTGGTAATGTTTAATGACCGAGGAAACAATGTAATATCGACTTGTTATGTCCAAAAAGCATTTATGTTGATAGCAAAATATTCAATCACAGCCACAATAATTCAGTTAAATTACAAAAATCATCCAATAAAGCACGGTTCGCTTTGGATTGTCAAGCGAAATATGATTCGTGATCTAATATTCTAATATTTTCTGCAAAATTATCGTGTAAATGAGCTTGCAGTTCTTACTTTTGCAAAGTCACGCCAATCGGTTCGTTTTTGTTGCCATAATTGCATTATTTAATAAAAACATGAAAAAAATCGTTTAGATGTAGATAAGTACGTCAAATGGTACTCAAATACCAAGTGTTAATCACCACAGTGACAAGGTGTCACCATAATTGACCACTAAATTACTTCGTGTTGTTTTTTCTTTCTGTGGGAATGCAGGCTTTTACGACTGTTATTCAGAACCAGGAGGGGTTTCCGGGTGATGCGCTAGCCAGCAACTGGTATATTAATAGTCCATAATATTTTATTTTTGTTAAAGTGTAAAAAAAAAAATAAAACGGGATGCACAAGAAACTTACCATGTAAAGCTGCGAAACCTACTACAATACAAAATGTTTAAATATGTAAAGTTGCTCTGTTATGGTGTCATAATCCAAAGCATGACGCTAGAAGATTTTATGGATTAATGTATTTTTTTAATGGTTCTTGGAAGACTTTTCGAGGAAAAACAGATTAAAGATCTTTATCTTGAATGGTTATTGATGACTTGTGAATGTTTTTGGTACAAAAAAGTATCTATAAATTTATTAAACATTACTTTCCTTGAATTTCTGAACCACAAACAGGATTATGAGACCACGAAACATATTTTATAATACAATAATTTATTAATTCGTAGATGACGTCATCAATTTTTAGGTGGGAATGAATATATGAATTTTGATGTAATATGTAACATTAATCATAACGTTAATAATTCCCCAGGATTTTAGCGAAGTCAGATCAACGGTTGATGACATATCCAATTAAATATGTGGTTAATTTTTTTGAGGATGCATTTCCACAAAAGCATGTAACTAAAAATTCAAACCATATTTCATTTCTGAACGTGTTTTTATTAAATACCGTTGTATCTAATAACTAAGCTTGATTTAATGTTCTAATCAACGAATTAATGTTAAAATTTATATTTAGAAAAAGTTCGCTAAAGTAAACCTTGCAACACATTATTGTGGTAAGTCAAGACAATATACAAAAATCGGATTAGGTCAAGTCAGATCAAGTCAGGTCAGTCAGGAACAGTAACTAACACTGTTGTTATAACAGCACTTAGGAGTCCTGCTATATGTCGCTCAGTTAGTAAAGAGTTTTATGACTTAGAACAACAATTGTCATAAAATAATGATTTAGTTTGATTTGATCTTATCTGGTGTGTTGTGTGATCTAGGCAGGGTAGGTTATTTTCAAACCTCATCGGAACCACGTAAGCATTACTTTGAGGAGGTGGTTAGTCACTTCTTATTCTTTCGTTTGCCTTTTCTTCGTGGAAGGGATATCCTTCACCAATTCTTTTATTTTTTCCCACGAATGCGTATTTTGCAACATTTTGGCAATCATTTGTTCCCCTGTTATGCTATATCTGGGACATTTTAGAACAATACGATCTAAATCATCATCATGTTGACATTCATCGCCGTCTCTTTTTCCAATTCTCTTAAGATACGTTCCAGAACACCCGTGTCCGGTTAGAAATAGAGTTTTATCCATCATGTTGTTTATCGCGCTAGTCGCGGATGCATGGGATAGAAATATTTGTACCCTGTCTATTGTCTGCTTCCACTTCTTCTGCCATGTCTCGATTGTGGTTTCCCTTGCCTATGACGGTTTTCTTTGTACAGTTTCCAGATTTTGCCAATTCCTTTGTGTTCCCATTCCAACTGTCTATATTGGTCCTCCATTTAATATAATGGACTGACTTACTCTTCTTTTCTCGATTCTCCGTCCTCCTACATTTGGCATGATTATGCTGAATGATGGCAGCTTTTCAGTCGCTTTGGCTACCGTCCCCTGTAGATGTCGTGTGAAGGACAAATTCTTGCCGATGGTGATGCCTAATTACCTCATGGCTTTTCTGAAAGTAATTTTCTAGGAGCTCAGCTTAAAATACAGTTCCCTTCGATCACATTTTTCACTCAAGATCACCGCCTTTATTTTGTCTCTTCAGATATCAAGCCTATTGGATACTACCTATCTTCTGACTAGTTCTAGTGCATTATTGCTGCCTGCGTGCAATTCATTCATATTTGCCGCGGTAAACACCCAACCCAAATCATCGTCGAAGCCTTAACTCCTGAAGTGACTTATAAGAGTGAGCACATTCCATAGCAGGAGAATGAGATCTGATCTGACCTGACCTGATAGGAACCGCCGTATTATGGCATACCGTCTATCTGTTTCATATCCCTTTTTCTACTGCTCTCACCGTTCTTGTCCTTCAATCTCGATTTCTTCTTTTTCCTTATTCCTCGTGCTATCCGTGAGAAAACTAATCAAGAGTTGCCAATGCTTTTTATCCTATAACATCAGCAGGACAAGATTGTCCGCCCTTCTCTTCTTCCCCAATATCTCTTCCATTTCGTCTCCTTTTCCCCTTTTCTGCACGTTAAAATATGCTCTGGGGAATCCGTTATGTTACAACGTATACATGTATTGTCCCTCGTCTTGACGGTTCTTTTTGTGAATTCACTAAAGCCAAAGACATTTGATCCATGTACCTTTCTGCTCTTTCCCCCATCTGCCACTTATTCAAGATCCTGTTCCTCTCCTGTGGTCTGATAGCCATCGTGATTCATTCAATTTTGGCCCTATCATATAGATTTCTGTTGTCTCCCATCAGTAGGGTGATAGATGGTTCGGCTGCTAATACCTGCAGTGCTGCTGTTGGCACCGTGCGATATTCGCTAATCAGTCTGTCTAGGGGCTCTTTTTGCACCCTTTCCAGTATTGTCGAGTTTTTAGGGCGCTGAAGTGTTCCACCCCAAACCGGTACTACATACAGCAGGATGGAGTTTGTCACTCCATTTATGAGGATATTCCTAGTGTAGCTACTAGGCCCCCGGCAGTGTGGCATAAGACGTCCCAGTGCTGCTATTGCTTTTTCGATTTTACTGGTGGACCTAAAGTTCTGTTTTGATCCTAGATGACTCCCAAATACTTAATTTGTTTTGGTGGTTTAATAACTGCTCTTTTTAGTTTAAATTCTAGTGTCTCTAATTTTGTTGGCCCATGACGACTAACACCTCACACTAATCCGTCGCGAGCTCCAACTTTCTCGCCTCCATCCACTCTTCCACTCTTTCGGGTGCTCTGTTGCTAAGGTATTGAACTTGAGACTATCTGCAAACGTACCTATCAGATTAACCCCCTGGATTTTTATTTTCAAGACGCTGTCATAAAATATATTCTACAACAGAGGACCGAGTACAGACCTCTGTGGGACACCAGTAGCCCGTCCCATTTGGTTCGTTTGGATTTTTCTCTCATCGAGGTAACTGAGGATAAAGTTAATCAGATTATGTGTTACGTTTTTATCCTAGCTCCACGGTACCGCATACGTCAACACGTATGGCATCTACGGTTGATCGACTTTCCCGAAAACCGTACTGGTTCTTTGATGTTGCGTTTGTCTCCTGCAGGCTCAGTTTATTTGACGTCGATCATAGGTTCCATTAATTTGCTAATGCTGTTCAGCAAACAGATTGGTCTAGATGATCAACGACTTGCTGATGCCTTTCACATTTTTGCTATCAGTATTATGTGTGCTTTTTTCCATTCTGCTGGGACAATTTCTTTTGCTGGTAAGTTATTCTCGTTCTCTTGCCTTCTCCTGTTTGTTCCTGTTACGACATCACGAATTCGTGTACATTCCCTGCGTTTTTTACCGATTTCTCTGCACCCTCAATACAGCTCTTTCTTTTTCTTTTTAGTTTTTTCATGCGTTGTGGTTTTGCTATAGAATTTTTGGACTATGCTGATACCCCATTGGTAGCCCAAATGGCCTGCCTTGACCTGCCTTGACCTGTCTTGACCTGGTTTGGCTGATTTGACCTGATCTAACTTGATATGTCCTGACCTACCTGATCTGACTTGACATGTCCTGACCTGACCTGACCTGACCTGACCTGACCTGACCTGACCTGACCTGACCTGACCTGACTTGACCTGCCCTGACCTGACGTGACCTGATTTGAGCTGGCTTGACCAGACCTGACTTCGATTCCGATCATAAATGTCGATCGACCATTTCAACTCGATTTCTTAATTCGATTTATCCTTGCAAAAATTATCCACAAATAGTATTTATTTTTATTTAGTCTAACACAGTGTGTAAACCTTTATTTACGGGGTTAAAATACCTATCAAAAAGTAGGTACATATTATTTACAGTTACTGTTAGTAAAACATAGATAATAAGTTATCTCCAAAATAAAGAAATAATATATAATATTAAGATAACAAACGATTTCTTGATGTCTCAAACAATTCCACTTCATCATTATATGTATTTGCCAATCTTGACAATCTAGCAATAGGAGTAAAAAAAAAAACATAATTTGTTTTATGAAAATCCACCTTAAATACGGGATGGCTACGAGTATGTTACTTGAAGGACAGCGTAACTTGAATTTTTCCAAATGTGAGGAACAATCTATTTCACCTGAAATCAAATTATGTAAAAATTTTAGATCATTTTTCGTTCTTCTCAGTTCCAACGAGTCCAACTTCAATACTTTCCTAAGTTCTTGATAATTATATTGATAACCCTGATGCCTAATTCCTAATTTAGATGAACAGATGCGCAAAAATTTATTTTGCACACCCTCCAACGTTTTAACATTTATTTAGTAACAAGGAGACCAAACGGTACAGTTATATTCTAAAATGGAACGCACCCAAGATATATTATGCCAATTTAAACGTATCAATTGGAAACTCTTTTAGATGTGTATTAATGAACCCAAGGATTTTATAAGATTTGCATGAAACAAGTTGAACATGTTCAGTAAATGTTAGTTTTTGGTCCATCATCACACTAAGATCTTTTGTCTTCGAAACTCGTGACACTTTGTGATTAAATAACGAATACTGATAATCAACTGCAGTTATATTTCTGGAAAAAGATATAATGAAACACTTGTTTGTATTAACCTCCATTAAATTAGTCTCGCACCATACACCGACCTTTTCAATATCCTCTTGGAAAAGTACAGTCTTCGTAAGACCTTATATCTTTATAATTTTGAGGTCGGCCACAAATAAAAGTAGGTATATTAGAATTCCGTACTACTTCATTAATATCATTTATAAAAAGCAAAAATAATAAAGGACCAGAACGTGACTCTTGTGGAACACCGAAGGAACAAGGATCTGTTTGGATATAAAATTACCGAATTTAATATATTCAATGCGACCCCTGACAAAACTACCGATCCAGCTAATCAACCTGCTATCCAAATTCATTTAAAAAGGGTATGTCAAGTCAATAGTGCAATTATTTATTTGTCCAACTTAGAATTGATTTTTACTGATTATATTATATACATAGCTACCATAGTGGCTATAATATACATGCAGATACTATTTTTAACAATAAAAAAAAATAGAAAAAAAATACATGGTAGTTTTTTTTGTAAATATTTTCAATTAACTTTTTTTATTGTAACGGTTTTTAAAATTTTATTGTGCCAAAAAAAGTCTAGGCATAGGCAAACTAAGTAATAATAATAACTATGAAATTATTCACCATATTTTTTTGAGACACACTAGAGGATCATATCAGAAAAATTGGCATTTGGAAAATAAGCCGAAAATGATAATAATAATAATAAAATAAATTTTCGTCAATATTTTCAGATAACGACGTCCCAATTTCTTATTAAAAAATGTACAGAGATTTATGTGTATTAAAATCACGTTATGCAATAGACGGACAGAGAGAAGAAATTTGCACCTTTGTGTTCTACGAACTGTGAAGCGCCGAGAACCTATGAAATTTGGTATTCGTGAGAATCACTTTGTTGCAATACACCGCTTGCCTCTCTCTCGGAAATTTAAAAAGAATAGTGACTTAGTAATAAAGAATGAAAAAAAAAAGTACCTAACGTAATTTCAATTACAAATACGAGGACTTCAAAACAAATGTATGTCCGAGGCAATAATTTCGCAACGTTTGTTCTTTAATAACAGCTTGTTTACCCACATTCTTCATTACATTACATCAAACCTTCTGTTTACATTGAAGAAGCCTCGTAATTAGTAGCGATCTTCTTCTCCGATATACGTTTACCAAGTTGATTCAACGTGGAGGTCGTAATTCAAAAAAACTATTTTAATTAGCGCCGTAGCAACATTATAATTTGATAGAACACGCCCTGTAAGCTATACTCTGAGCTTGCCGGAAGTCGTAAATAAACAAAAGTAGGGGCCACTGACTCCAGTCGCTAGTAGCTGCTGGAGGAGGTGCTCCGGTATGTCGGCTGCCATTGGTCGCTGTTATCATATGCAGATATGATATCTGGCCGCCTCACCAATTAGATCGGTGCCCCAGGTGGAACGAATGATGTTTGTCGCACTTATCTTCCGAAGACAGCGGCGCCCCACTACGCCACGTCCGGATTTACCCTGAGAAAAGATGAAACGTTTCATCTCCAATTTCGATCGTTTACACCCAATCTGGACTTAATCGTCCGTTTTATTTACCTAAACGGTTCGGAACAAAAGCCGCGGAATGAGGCTTCATCCAGTGTGAAAAGAATATCGGCTGAGAGCTGAAGGAGAACAGCTGCTCATGCTGAATCGGCTTCCTCCTTAATTGAATAGTGAGTTGCCTGGAGTGTTTAATTGAAGTTGAAGTTTAAAACAACTTTAAGCTATCGTCGACTTATGAATTTGATCCGTTTATCAAGGAAATTAAACGGGTGTATACGGAAAAAGGAAATAAATAAATCCGTTTTGTGCAGCTGCACACTTCGGAAATTAGAAAATGTTATCCGTCCAGAAAAAATTAACGTGTTATCTCAAAATGTTGCTCTTGCTCAAAGTATAAAAAAAATATATAAAATAACATATGTGATGGTAAATATGTAATAACTTTTTGTTTTATTGTATTCATTTATTTGATATAAATTTTGATAGTTTTGTTTAATTAGAATTGTTGTTTAACGGAAAAAAATATTAAATATGTATACATAATTATGTAACCTATTATAATATTACAATTACATTTCTCCATTACGAATTAACCAACTTAGGTTCCAAAATATTTTATTAGGTATCTACACGAAGACAGGAATTATATTCTCAAACAAAAAAAAAAAAAACTAAATCCTATAGATTTTTATTTACAATAGTTATTTGTATCACGAAGCCAGACACTTAGCTTTTGCAAATAACGAATGGATGCCTTGGGTAAAAACTCAAGACGGATTCATAGACTACAAGCATAAGAGTATGTTGTGTCATAAAATTTAAATAGCATTTACCCTGAAACATTTTGAGGTGACATCATCAAATTGTTGGTGAGAATGGTTAGATATATTTTGGTGAATTTTACCACTTACACGCTCTTCATAGAATATTTTTAAAATTTCACATCTAATACATCTAATATTTGAGAACAATTGGTCCGGTAGAGACCATTTTGGAGATTATCTATGTAACAAAAACCATCACAGGCGACAAACAGACAGATAACAGACGGATGGAAACGGGAGATTTATTTTTTCATATTTTAGAAGTCCATGAAACCTCCAGAAAACATGAAAGTAGCGATTCGCTGGAGGTTCCCTATTGCAATACTTCCTTAGCTTACATTCACTGTTTCTTTAATTATTATTAATTTTTGTTAACTGTTATTTAAACTGTACAAGGTTAATAAAACAGTTTATTTTTAATTTGCCAAAAAGCAGTAAAAAGTATTTAGCTTGTTTTAAACATTTCGTTGTATTAAAAATATATAAATATACAGAGTGAGTCACTAGGCGCGTGTTCCTCAATATCTCATTAATTAATATAAATAAAAAAAAAGTTACAGACTAAAGTTGTACAGTTCTTCTAGGACTATGCTCTAGAATTATTTTTAACTGCACAGAGTGTTCTGTTTTGAAGGCGTAACACACACAACTTGTTTTTTTTTAATGAAACACCCTACGTATATTTTGACATACCCACTTGGATTAACTTCTTAGGCGTTACAGCCATAGTTTCTCTTGAAGTTCCGATGCTACGTTGCCACGTTATTCCAATTTTCTTGAAATTTTTAGCAATGAAAGTGTTGACAAAAAAATCGCAGTAAGGTTATTTTTAGAATCTATGTTACAATATTTTGTGGAGAGATAAATGTACGCGCTTTATTTTGGTATCAAAAAAGTTGAACCTTCATGTGCAGCGCTTATGAAAAAATTAATTATTACAATTTTCAAATATAGATATTTAACTTTAGAACACCCTGTATGTTTTCATATATTCTGATTGACCTCTTCTTGGGCTTTATAACCATTGTTTATTTTAGAAATTCTGATGCGACGTTGCCAAGTTATTCTATTTTTTTTTTTTTAATTTTTAGCGTTAGAAGAGTTCACAAAAAATCGCAATAGCCTTATTTTTGGACCTAGCTTACAATATTTTGGAGAGAGATAAATAAAGATACGTGCCTTATTGTGGTATACATAAAATTGGGTTTTAATATACAACGTATTTATAAAAAAAATTAAATTAAATATTTCAGATATTTCAGTTTTTTCAAATAAAACACCCACTGTTTTATTACTCGTGTTTTTTTTTTCTTTTTCTTGTTTTTTAAATGGATTCTGGATTTAAAATTGATAGTTATAGCCATTTTTTAATATTTTAAGAGACATATCGGTATACTGTAATGTAAAGTTTTACATTTTTTTATAAACACTTTGTATATTAAAATTTTATTTAATTGGTACCACAACAAATCACGTACCCTCCATTAAATATTGTAACATAGATTTTAATAATAACCCCAATGCAATTTTTTTGTGAAGGCTTCCATTGCCAAAACATTTCAAGAAAATTTGAATAACGTGGCCACGTCGCCTCGGAGTTTCAAAAATAAACTGTGGTTACAAATCCTAGGAAGAGGCTAATAAAAATAATTTTAGTTTATAATCCTCAAAGAATCGTACAACTTTGGACTTCGATATTTTTTTGTCTATACCTATCTAATAATAGTAATAATTAATGAGATATCGAGAACCGCGCGTTTAGTGACTCACCCTGTATATTTAATTTTTAGTTTCCTCATTCAGAAAATTTTGGGAAACCTAATAATTTTATTAAGGACAAACACTACGCTTGTGGCTTGCTTTTTTAAATAGTGATCTAAAATTAACAAAATATTGTCAATATTTACTGCGCTCCTGCGCTCCCCTTTTACATATGAAAATTTTGTATGTAAATTTGCAATATATTTTAAAGCAAAAATAAACGATATGTTTAGTAATGGCGCACCGTGAGTTTTTTGTGGAGATAAGCAAGTATTAATTTTGATACGTAGAGTGCTGTAATCCAACACTGATCAAAATCACAATTACAGTGTCCCAAATTTCGAAAAATTTTGAAAAAATGTACCATATAATACCTTAACACATTATATTTTCACATGTCCCTTGTAAAAAATTCTAAAACATGGACTGTATTACTAAAACGCAAGGAATAGGTATCATATCATATATACCTATTGAGTTTGGAAGAGAAATTTTATATTTTTTATCTAAATGATTTAATAAAAAAGCTTAGTTTTTGTTGTTTATTTAAACACACTTCTGTAGTTTTAATCGCAAAATTACTTATACATACTTATTTAACGAAGCGAAAATTCTTATTCCTTTGACATTTTTTCAAAAATCACAATTTCTCTTGTAAACTCAATTTGGAGACATACTGTATGTAAACCAACTGAGATTATAAATACACTAATTTTTTTTGAAAAGATATCATTAACTTTCTAGAGTGAATTAGTGTTTAAAAGCACAAAAACGCATTTTCCGGTAATGATTAAAATTTTATCTTTTAAAATAATGAATTTGACTGTAGCCAAATATTATACAGGGTGCTTAGAAAAGGCCGCACCCACTCAACGGTACATTTTTAAGTTCACAAGCCTATATTCGGGAAAAATCATTAAAAAATTCCTTGCATTAATTTGACCTTCATTTACAGAAATAATTTAAACCGATAAATCAACAAACTCTAAAAATTAGCCACACTTGTCCAATTAAATCCTAAATAATTTTTAAGATTTTGTTATATCATAAAATGAAGAAAACTGGATGAAAAGAAGATACCTCGAAAATTATTTTGAATAATTGATTTCATGTATCCACACTAAGTGGTAAATTAGAAGAAATATTGAAAATATTAGGTAAATTTTGAACGGCTATATTTTCTACATTTGGGCCCAAGAATTTTTTAAATATTTTTTTCTCTGTTCTATAAACAGTCCCCAACAACGTGCCATAGAGGTGGTACACCATATTTTTAGCACCCTGTATATCAGAAAAGAGTAATTGTTCACCCTTTTGTAACGTAATTCGTAAGACGAGGCACCATTTCCTAAGTGTTAATAAATTTTGTTCCAGCAGTTTTATGAGATTCAATCCCTATTAATCTTTCTTTAAAATGATTACAACTGATGTATATGAGTAACGAAAAACATAACTAATCCGTGTTACCCCACCTTCCCCTATAAGCCGCTGTTACTTAAAATCGAAACTCTAAATCGTTTTGAAAATCAACGTCCACATAATAACAGGAATAATTCAGACTAATATACGGTAATGTGGAAGAAAAAATGTAAAATAATTACATTTTTCAGATAGTTTTCACGATCGACACAGATTTAGTTTTAAAATTCCCACTAGATTTTCATCTCGCTTTTACCGACCACGTTCTTGCCTCTTATTTGAATTCGAGATCGGACCGATCAGATTCGTAAATGTCACTGAAATGAGAATAACCTATTGAGCACTCGCAACAATGACGGAAAGTTATGTGCTATAATCTTAATAAATTACTATAACTCGCAGGCGCGTTCGTGACAGGTTCGGAATTCGAACTCTACATACAGCTCGAGTGTATAATCAAATTGTTAACGTTTCTTAAATACAAATTGCTGAAGCCACCTAGATACCGTTGACTCGATACAATTATTAGAAAAGTGTCCAGCAAACCAGGATTCTTTTCAGCGAGGTATTTTAATTCTATAAATATTTCTGCGTTTAGCATAATTTTAAATTTGGAAGTGACGACCAAATAACGCTACACGGTCGCTAAGCAGGTGTGTGGCATGCCGCATTCATCAATATCGTATGTCTTACTGTCATACACGATCGTTAGTTTTGGTCGTTAAATTGATTTTGAAGACTATGACCCGCAATTTGAAAGGTTATGGTTTTAACCGACACGACAGACCCGAAGCAGGAAATTTATTTGACAGATAACATCGTTGGAATGGGAAAACCTACGAAATTTAGTTATTTTGTATCGTGTAATTTACGGCCTCTATTATTATCTTTAGTTAAAAAATTTACCCGCTCGTAAGAACTATGATAAATTGGAAAGCTTCCACAATGGAAACGCTCAGAATTAATTTTGACGTTTGAATGTGACGTGTCTACAATTTCTCACGTCGGCTTTAATTATTGGTGGGCACTTTTAACAAATTTAACGCAGTTTCTTGATTTGTAGGTACACGAAATAACGTAACTACCTTGCTGAGAAACGTGCGAGGAATTAATAAAAATACTATTTGCAGATACATTCCTTGCTTCGGTAAGAGAAATTTCCCTGTAATTATAAAATATATGTTAAATCGTATGGCGCATTAAATGCACTTATTAATTCATGGCAGTCAGCAAAACAGGATGGTACATAATTATAAATAGGATTTATTCCATTTTGATTCTATTGCAGAAGCTGGCACTAAGTTCCTTTTACATTGTTCAAACGCATATTTGCTCAGTGGAAGTGCGAAGTAATATAAAATATGGTATTACCAGAGAACATAGAGAAGCGTCATAGTTTAAATTAAATGACGATTGAGGACTCCTCGACTTGTGTTGGCAACAGTGTTTGTTTCTAACTAGGAATAAAATTAACTAGAAAAAATGTCATAATAGTTTTAACGACGCGTTTTACTTTCGACAAATTGACATTAGATTTACCAGAACATTACAAGCTGCTTACTGTTTCCTTCACTTTAATTCAGGCCACACGAATTACAGTTCGTCTGAGAACTCGTTTGATATACAGACCACAGCGGACTCAGGCCAATGTCGACTCTAAACGTTCGGAAACGATTTGAATTATAACCCATGATTCGTGATCTGATACACATCCTAACCGGTCTCGACCATAATTTCTTGTTGTTCGAATTTTCAGTTTTTCGAAATTTTAGTTTGAGGATTTTTCAGTTTATTCCTATTTATTATTCAAATTTTGGATTTTGCAATTTCTCAATTTTTCAATTTCTCGGTTTTCAGTTTTTCTCTTCAATTTTACGATTTTTAAATATTTCGATTTTTGAATTTTTGACTTTTATAAACTCTTTATTTGTCGATTTTTCAATTAATTGATTTTTCAGGTTTTTTGGTTTTTCAATTTTTCTACTTTTTCAGGTTTTGATTTTTCAACTTCACTTTTCTGATTTTTCAATATCTCAATTTTTTCTATCTTACGATTCTGCAGGTTTTTGATTGTTCAATTTATCGATTCTTTGGATTCTCAGTTTTTGGATATTTCAGTTTTGGGATTTTTCAATATTTCTGTTCTTCGACTTTTCCATTTTTTACTTCTGGATTTTTCGATGTGTCGACTTTTTACTTTTTCGATTTTTAAATTTTAGAATTCTCAATTTTTTGGTATCTTAATTTTCTAATATTTAAAATTTTTGATTTTTCGAATTCTCGATTTTTCATTTCAACTCTTCCATATTTCAATTTTCAAATGTTTCGATTTCTTAATCTTTCGATTTTTCAGTTTTTTGATATTTTAATTTTTCAATATTTAAAATTTAAAATTTTTCGATTTCTCGATTTTTCATTTCAGTTCTTCGATATTTCAATTTTTCAAGTTTTCGAATTTTTCAAGTGTTTCGATTTCTTAATCTTTTGATTTTTCGACTACCTGATTTTAGATTTTCTGTTTTTCAATTGTCATTATTTGTAAAATTTTCGATTTTTTTTTTTAAATTTGACTTTTATAAACTCTCAATTTTTCGATTTTTCATTTAATCGATGTTTTGATTTTCTCATTTCTTGAGCTTCGATTGTCTCGATTTTCCTGTTCTTCATTTCTTTAATTTTTTGATTTTTCGGGCTTTTGATTTTTCAATTTTTCGGTTTTTTAAGGTTTCTATTTTTGGACTTCACTTTTTTGATTTTTCGATTTTTTAGTGTAGATATTTCAGTTTTAGGATTTTTCAATATTTCAATTGTTCGGCTTTTCTATTTTTGAGTTCTGGATTTTTCGATGTGTCTACCTTAGGGTAAATGTGTACAAGAGTACGCACTTAGTGTAAAACTGTCAATAACTTTTTAATTTTTTTGGATAGACAAATTTTATGATATGGGTTCGTTATATACGTGTTTAGAGATCAGATATATTTAATTGTACGTCTCAAGACCACTATATTTTAAGAGTAATTTCAATTTTTGTCAAGATGTGTAAATGCGCACTCTTAGACAGTTCATTGCACAAGAGTGCGCATTTGAACGCTTATGAGTGCGCATTACATTTTATAAAAAAAAATTGTTTCTAAGGTGAAAATAAATGTGAATAAGTGACTACAGACTACACATAAAACGGGAGACCTATTTCTTCGTACTCTAGGGGCCTTGAAAAGTCGAGAAAACGTAAAAATAGAGAGTCGGTCGACGGACTCGATTACAACACGCTCGGGAAGTAAAAATTAAAAAAAAAAATCACCATAACCACCACCACACAACTTGAGAAGCAGTACAAAGTAGTAATTATAGTTAAATAATTCATTATCGTATGATATGTATCTCCAAGACTACTAGACTACGTATTGCAAGCAATGCGCACTCTTATACAATACCTCGCTGCGCACTCTTGTACATTTGTACATAACCTAATGTTTTCAAAGTTAAAAGCTTTTGATGGATAGAAAGTATAAAAGTGCTAGTGTATAACGAGACCTTAAAAGTTACAACTAATGAAAATTATTACTGTAAAATAAAAGAACTGGTACGTACCTTACAAAAAACTAAAACTATGAGCGGTAAAAATTACATTCACACAACGTGTGAACATAAAATCGTCAGTACGACCAAACTATAAACTATATTCAGGTCACTTTTGCACCTTTATCTCAGGTTTAGCATTAAATTCTGAATGGTATAACTTCATCGTACCCAGATGGCACTAATAAGCAGAAATCATGAGTGCGTACTCTTATACATATTCGCACTCTTGTACACATTTACCCTATTACTTTTTCGATTTTTCAATTTTAGATTTTTCAATCTTTTGATATTTTAATTTTTCAATATTTCTTAATGTTTCAATTTTTCGATTTATTAATTTTTCATTCCCGATTTATCAAGATTTGATTGTTCAGGTTTTCGATTTATCAGCTTTTCAATTTTTTATTTTGGCCTATTTCCGTTTCTCAGTTTTTCCAGTTTTCCATTTTTTCGTTTTTTGATGTTCCGATTTTCCAATTTTTCAGCTTTTATAACTTTTTGTTTGTCGATTTCTCAATTTTTCGATTTTTCGACTTCATCACTTTTCGATTTCTCGTTCTTTTGATATTTTAATCTCTCAATTTTTCAATTTTTCAAATTTTTAAGTTCGTTGATTTCTCGATTTATCGAGATTTGGATTTTTCGATATCTTGATTGTCATTTTTTCAATTTATAAATTGTTCAATTTTTAACTTTTCGATTTTTCGATTTTGGCCGAAATAATTTCGGTTTCTCAACTGTTCGACTTTTCAACTCCACGATTTCTTGATCTTTTGATTTTTCGATTTTTCGGTGTTTCGATTTTTCAGTTATCCGATTTTTTAAATTTGGGGGTTTCGATTTCTCGATTTTTCGTTATTCGGTTTTTAAATTTTAATTTTTTGAATTTTACATTTTTTCGATTTTCTGATGTTTCATTTTTCAATGTTTCGGTTTTACGATTTTTTAAGGTTTCGATTTTTCTATTATATTAGATTTCTCGATTTTTCGAATTTTCGATTATTTTTATTTTTAATTTTTTTCTCACTGTTAATATACAAAAATTGTCACTAAAAACATTTATTAAAAATTCATACACAGTGTTTCCAAAACATTTTCCCGATAAAAATCCATTGGGTTACTACGATTTCAACAATATTCTTAGTTTAAGACGTTTCGCTAGTATAAAACACAAATAAAGAATTACTTCTTAGTTAAACAAAATATGTAAAATCATCTAAATAGGCACCAAAAATATTCACTTAGTCGTTATAAAAACCGACCAAACAACTATTTCCCGCAGAAATTATAGTCCAAACCAACCAAATTGCTTCTGAACGCTTAGAGTCGACAATGGCCTGAGCGCGCTCTGGTCTGTAGATCAAACAAGTCCTCAGGCGACGAGTTGTAGTGAAATAAGTTTTTTTATTGGCTATTTAAATTTGGCGCTTGCCTTTGGCGGTTGAGGACTCCAATGTCAATAAGAGTGGTTTTGCAAAATCAGCCTGTATGTCGCATCTATATTAATCTATGGTATTACACAGGGGCGGCTGGTGCCAGGAGACACAAGGACACGTGCTTATTCTTGTCCGCTTTTGTCGACACATTCTACATACCTACTCTCTTCTTCGCTCATCCAAAATTTATTTTTTCTCTCTTCATTCCCGCATCTAGATCGGGTCATGATTACTCACTGCTTCTTGTTTTTGGTTGATAGTTGCTGTGGCTTTTCTTTCTCTATTGCCCTTAAATATCTATCATTATACCTAGAATTTCTCTCTCCTCTTCCCTCGTGCTTCTGTAGATCAAAATCTCTTCTACACCTGCTACACCTGTTTTACTCGACTTCTCACTCTTTCTATTTTCTTTCAAGAGTAATCATTGTAGTATTTTGCCCTCTTCTTCCAAAGTGCTCGCAATTTTTCCCGTTTCGTTTCTTTCACAATATAACCTGGTGTTTCACTTAATATCCGTTTAAATATCTTTCTTGGTTTCTCTCTACCTCTTCCAACCTTGTCTACCCCCAGATCTATACCCCATACAATAGAACAGTTTTAACAAAACTATCAAACAGCAATCATCGCCAAATTTCCTTTTTGCAATTCCTTCTACCATCTCGCTCACCTTGTTAGCTGTTTTGCATATGTCCTTTAGATATGTGCTCATTGAGTTGTCCCAGTTAAGTAGAATCCAAATATCTAAATTCCTTACTTCCTCTATTTCTCTGTGTCCCTATTTTCAATTTTTTTTTTCTTCTGCCTTTTTCCTCCGTTGCATCATTTTTGTCTTGTCCACATTTACTTCAGATCCCTTCCTTCTCATATACCTTTCAAGATTTCTAATAATTTCTTTCATTCTTCCGACTTAACTATCACCACAATGTGATCAGCATGTGCCAACACCCAAAACTTCTTTCGTCCAACCACTAACCTTCCTATCTGTAATTTGCTAGACATTTCTTTAAGATCACCAATGTAAGCCGCGAATAGTCCTTGGGCTCACCGAACACCCTTGTCTTACCCCCTTTATTATATCAAAATTTTCACTCTTTCCCATTCCCTCTTACATTGGCCGTTATGTTTTGTACAGTCCCTTGATCCTGTTGATTTTTCCTTTTCAAAGATTCCCACATCTTTCTTCTGTATTTCTTTCACTATTTCATAGGGCAATAAACATTATCCGTTATTGCTCTCCCTTCCTTGAACGCTGCTTGTATGTCTGGCAACAGCCCTTCTGTCTTCATTTCCTTTTCTAGTCTGTTTCTCTGTACCATCGCTTACCATTTGCAACTCATACTTAACAAAGTTATCTTCTACCGTTTTTCGTATTCTCCTTGTCTTCCTTCTTGTATATCGGGCATATTATTCCTTCACTTCACTGTTTTATATGGTTTCATTCACCCGTAGCCCGTTTATAATTTCTGTCATTCTGCGGATAACATTATCACTTTCAACCATGCTTCATTTGGAATCCCATCTTTCCCCGGTGCTTTGACCTTTTTTGGTTTCTCTTGTTGTCGTCTTACTTCTTCCTCTGTCAATGGCTCCACTTTGTAGTTTTCATCTTTTCTTCTATTTCAGTCGTTTCTTGTTTTTCTGTTCTCTCTGCCTTTGCTATGCGCGCTCCCAGCAGTTCCATAAAATGTTGTTACACCCAATTTTTTGCTTTACAGTTTCTTACCTCTTCCTGCTTTTCTTAATGTACTTTCAAACTTTTCTCTCATTTAAATTTCTTTATCTTTTGTGCTTCTTCCTTCATTACTTCCTTTTTTTCTGGTCTTTGCATTTATTTCTATATATTTCTCTGACTTTAAGAAACTCTTCTCTTGTTATCTTAGTTTTCTCATCTACTTAATACCTTCCGCGTTTCCCTTTTTAAAACGTAACAATCTTCATTCCACCAGTCTTTTTTTCTTCCTCCACATATTCTTACACTAATTTTTACCTTATTGCTATTTTATCGGATGTTACTATTCATCCCGTTTTATGCTATATTCATCGGTAGTTTGCGTTGTTAACTACCCTTCATATGCTCCACTAGCCTTCTCATCCCATATTATTCTCAGTTATTTCCCTAGTTTCTCCTCTTCTTTTTCCTGTTTTCTATCATATTCTTCTATTCCAACCTCCAGTGGCGTATGTTCGGAATATATCATTTCCCTCCCTTTGAATTGCGAAATTTGTTCCCACGCTTCTTCATTCACTATTGAATGAAATTCTCTATAAACTCTCAAAAGTCATCTTCTCTATTCATTTTCTTCTCGTTCTGTTGTTCATTCACTTTCTTTTTGTCATCATCTCGGCCCTTATTCAAATTAGTTTAACACAAGGAAGCATATTAGGTCCTTTATTACCGATTATTATCCTGTTGGTCCTGCATAGGTTAATTTCCCTTCATAATTTTACCCTAGGCAACCCATCATACGTAAGACGAAAAATAGATATAACCTTATTTTAAATTTAATCAAAGAAATGAAAAATATTGCCCTAGTGCACCCTACGCTGAAAACTTGTTACTTATCATTAAGTACTGCGCGAACTTGAATTTAACCAGTTTTTCATTCCCTCATTTTGATGTTTTTACTTTTTTTATTCGTTAATTAATAGTGCCTGAATTCTTGCGGATAAGGTGGAAAACCACCAGTGCGATGATGCAACTGAACCTCGCGTCGGCGAGATTCAAGTTCAGGCGGCTAACTGTATACTTAGTAAAAAAAAATGATTAATTTTTCTTTAAATCCATACATATCCAGGAGCATTCATCCTACAGTTTATCGACCATTGTTGAGGGATGTGTTGAACAAAATTCGGTAAAGAAAAAAGAAATTTCCAAAAAAAATTTTTCATGCGTTAATCCATCAAATAAAAATGACAATGTGAATAAAAGTAACATCATGCCATAGACATCAACTGATAATAGCAATAGCAATCGTTCTTATTTGGGCAATTTTAATGAAGAAGAATACAACATATCTATTCATTATAGCAATATTATATTATTTAAGTCAGCTCAGAATCGTTACAAATAATATTGGCCCCTTTTATAATTATATTACAACTACTTCTTGTTTTCCAATTCCAAACATGTTAATTAAGTGATTGTGTGATGTGTATTAGTATTTTTTTCATTTATTGTGAAGAAAAGGATCAACATTTTATTAATTCTTCATGTGATAATTGAACTATTAAAAATTCATTTGAGGGATTAATAGTTATTAATGTACCAAGGGCATTATTCGGATTTAAAAAAAATTATATATATAAACAAAATTGAAGTTGAGGAGTGAAATATCGCTCTTACACTGTATTTTACAAACAATTAGTATTAATATTTGTGACAAAAACATATATCTAAGAGTATGTTAAAACTGTCGTCTTTCACATTGAACATAAAATTTAAACTTTAGGTTTGCGACGCGACGTCGATGCCATAAATGTGTCATATCTATTAAATTAAGTTTCCCCCTGCAAGCTAAATTCAATGGCGTTTAGAGAATTGATATTTCTATCCATCCTCTAGGTGTAAGTCTGTGTAGATATACATGGGAAACCTGTATCTACCATTCCATTTGAAAAATAAAAAATTTGATGGTGACTTCTAGGAAAAATTACTAGTTATACATAATTTGGTATGCCACAAATCATATTTATGTTAGCAGCTCTACAATAGATAAATGGGTGCGAATACCAAACTGAATCTCACAAACAGCTTCCGTGACTTAAGCATGCAGTAAAATTTAAAAATTATGGTTTTTGCTGTTACAAAGTAGCAACTTAAGAAAAATGAATATTAAGTACGTACAATTAAGCGAACGTAATCTGAAGTCGGCGAGATTACGTTAACAAAAAACACCGTGCGGGCAATATTTTTCGTAAATAATGTGCTCGTGCACATAGATCATAAATTCCAAACAAACAAAAACCCTAATGAGCCAAAATTAATTGTTCCATTTATCTCGCTGCATGCAAATTAAATACCTTGTTAAGAGGCACTTAGGCAGCATATAAATCGATGGCAGTCAGCTTACCGCAGAACTAATAGTATTTAACAGTATTTACTGCTTGTAACGATTATTAGAATTTCTTATCCCAACAGAGGCGATTGTGACAAAGACGACATAATTACATCCCGCCTCGTGATATAAGAACCCGCATGGAGGAGTTACGCGTCGAAGAAACAGATCGAAAGCCTCAGAAGCAAACAATCGGCAGTCTTCCCGGATACATTATGGATCAACCACCGCATCGAGAATTCGTTTCGAAACAAATGCTCGCCATCTTAATGACTCGAATTGTAATCCCACTGTTTACCTTTAATTGGTTGCGTCAGATGCAGAACATAATGCGTTTGAACGCGAAGATTTATTGGTTTTCTGTTCCAGCGTTAATGGCTCCCGAAAGACTGCATTGTCTTTCCGCCAGTCCCCAGACAAATTTCTCGGATACCGGCGTTCGTTCGAGAACTGATTTTGATTTATTTTGCTTGCAGCGGATGTCGTACTGTGCACTCTTCCATTGGGAGTCTTAAAATTATGCGCTTCGCCAAATTCTTCACAATTGAACACCGTCCAGTTCGTGCCACCGCTGCCGGATTGGAAGACCTCGGCTATTCAGAGACTGGGATTCGGAAACTTGAATAAGGTCGTTTTGTGTTTTGAGAGAATATTTTGGAATCCGCAGGCGAATTTGTTCGGACATGTGGGCAGCACCACCGCCAGTAGGGGAGAGTTGTTTCTCTTCTGGAATCTCTACAAGGCTCCGGTGCTTCTGGCGCTGGTGGCGGGCGAAGCCGCTGCCATTATGGAAAATGTCACCGACGACGTTATTGTTGGAAGGTAGGTGGAACAAAGGCCACAGTTTTATATTTATTGTATGAACGTTCGTATTACGAAATTAAAACGTCTTACGCTGGAAATAATTAATACATGTCGAGTTCGTCTATGTAATTTTTTAGATTGGACAAGCAATTTTTAATCCTCCATTTTTAACAATAAGCATATCTTAAGGTTAAAAATCGTTTGAAAATAATACCCGCATTTATCTGCAGACTAAATGTCTGTTAAACGTTAGGTCGTGTATAACATCGTATCTTAAATCTCTAATATAGTGTTTCAACAAAAAGGCAATATTTTATGCAGGTACTTCATTAGTTTTAGCTGGAGTACTGACGAAAATAATAGACCTACAATCGGGAAAAATGATGTCTTGTGATTTTAGTAGCATAGTTAATGTGTTAACCCTCAAAGAACGTATTGTTTATTTGTTTTAAGTCATTTAAATAGACAAGGTCATTTTCATATGTGCCAATTTTATTTGTATTGAACGCAACATTGTCCACATTGCTGCACACTAAGTTTGTTATAGTAATTCTATAAAAAAAAATGAAATTGTGGAAGTAGCTACCACGTAATTTTTTCCCTCCTTATCCTAGAAATAATTTCTTTCTTTTCTCAAAAACGTAATGTCTAAATCAAAAGTTTTCACCAGTGTACCCTGTATAGTTTGTATAAATTTGTGAACATTCGTTTCAATTCATACACACCTTCACACTGAACCTTTAACACAACAGTGGACATATCCAGCCGTGCTGGTGTCATCGGTACACGCTACGTCTGAATTTAAAGACATTCGAAATTATCCTTCTTAGTCTTTCGTTCTACCCCCACTCCATGAGAAAAGAGTAGACTACAGGACCAGCATCTGCGTTGCACCTTCTAGCGTCTGTTACATTTGTAAAAAATGTCGACAAAATCACCCTAGGTTCAGTATTTTATAAGAAAATAATTCTCCATTAGATTATTTTTTATAGTAATAAAAGTTTATTATACTTGAACAACAATTACGGTGAAAATTCTTGTAAATTTTTGACATATGATGTATGTCTAGAAAAAGACGAATTCCACGGCCGAATGGCACACTAGTAAACAAATTTAACAAGTGGTTTAATTTTTTGTGTTAAGAAAAGTAATATCTCAAATAAGAACATATGATATTTGGCTTTAATGGAAGCTAGCCGACCACGTGCCGTTTGCCGCACGACACACCGTGGAATATGGCCTATGATTTATATAGTTTAAGGCCATTCGTTACATTTTCCCAATGAGATTTTCAATGCATTTTCAGAATGTAATATCTTTACTATTAACAGATCTATTGCTGTGAAATTTTAAATATAACCTATCCACAACTTCCTCTTCATAACGAAAGGGTAGTTTTATTAAAGCAGGTTATCACAATGTTTTTCTTTTAATTTTAGTGAAATTTTTGCATCACGTAGCTTCAAAAACCAATATCAATTATACGCGAAAATTTCGGAATGCGATGTTCTACACTGTTTTCAGGTTACAAAATTATAGAAATCGTATGATACACATTGTCAAATTTTTTTTTGGAAATGGGATACAGTGTAAAGAACCTTGTGTCCTGCAAATACCGGAAGCTTCTTTTTACTGAATCTCATTTCCAGCACAAAAGTCCACAGTGTCTCTGGTACGATTTCTTGAGTTTTGTAAGCTGAAAACAGTGGTGGAAACCGCGTTCTGAAATTTCCGTAAATAATTGCGATATTGATTTTTAAATGTACGTAATGCAAAAAAAAACAAAATTAAAAAAACATTTAATAATAAACGGGTTAAAAAAACCTTCACTCATACTATAGGAGTATAATGAAATTTGTGGACAGGTTATATTTACAATTTCATAACAAGTCTGTTAATAATGAAGGTCTTCCATTCTGAAAATGTACTGGCAACACCATAAGAGCCAAACGTAGCGACTTCTCTTATTAATTAAAAATACTTAAAGTTATAAAATTTTATTGTTATACAAAATAATATCTCTGTAACACAGATATTTCTAGTGAAATAAATAGGGAGAATATACAGGGTGTCTCAGAAATAAGTACATTAATTTTAATCAGTTATAGAGCTCATTGAACTCAACAACTTTTTTTAGTAGAGTTTTGTCAAGAACTTTTTAATTATCAAGTTAAAAATTGTTAAAGTTATACCCGAATTAAGGTTACCCGCCCATGGATCCTCAGTCACCCATGGACACTAATAATTATTGTAATTAATAATTTATGGTCAAAAACAGTTACTAGGATACGTATTTTCCTAATCTTGTCAATATGACAAACATTTAGAGAGAAATTGAAAATCCTGCTCCCTAATGGCGTACGGAATTTCATCGGCCCAAATGTGGGTGTTGAACACCTTCCCTCGTGTAACCGACCTCATCAGTTGATGGTATAAGAGATACAAAATTTGCTTGTTCATTTATTTTTCTATTAACCCACTCACAAAAGTTTTGCCTACGTGGTAAGTGTGTTAGTTTCAATAACTGAACTTTCTGGTCCTGAAAGGGGTACATTTGTTCTCTGAGTATCCTCCAAATACTACTCTCTGATTCATCACACTAGACAGTGATGCGTGCTAGTGCCCGGTCGAGCTTCGACACTCTTCAAAACAGCCTCTTCAATATTAGCAATTCTATTACTACGTAACTTACTCCGATCCTGAGGTGCAGGTTTAAAAGATCCCTACTCTCGAAAATGCTGCAACGTTCTTAAAACTGTGCATATTTGGCAGACGATTTGGGAGGTTTTCTGAAAAAATTTGTTGGGCGCGAGTGCCGTTTCCCCGAGCTTTACCGTACGTTAGTTAAAACGATATCGGTGCATTCCAGATTTGAAAACAAAGCCATTTCAACACATTTCGTCTATAAATTAGAAATCTGTGCCAAACAAACTTTAAAGAGACAACGTTTAATAAAAACATTGACATAAAAATGATTGTCAGTGTCAAAACGGTTGCTACGGTACCTTCTTCATTGTTGTAGTGTTGCTATTATTTAAGTTATTATTTAAGGTGAACATAGACGGCTCGTGAATATATGGGTGGGAAAATTCGAAATTCGACTTGAGTTTTCGAAAAAATGCTAGATAAAAAAGTTGTTCCGTTTCACGAGTTCTGTTACTGGTTAAAATTAATGTACTTATTTCTGAGACACCCTGTATATGTGTGAAAACCTAAGGAAAAGAATAAACTTTTTCTACCGCCCACGTTTTTTGGTTTTCTAATAGAGCTATTAACGCACGCAAATGACGTCACAGCAGTTCGTTAATAGCAGAAAGGCGTTCTTTAATAGATCTGGTGTAATTTAGATCGGTAAGATTGGTAGCAATGACGAGAAATGTCAAGCGAATGTCAGTAGCAAATCTAAACTTAAAATTTCCCATGTTTCCGGACGCGTAACTTCTTCGCAAGACATTTTAACCAATTTTAAATTACAAAACCTCGAATTGGTTCGAATTACAATTGTTGTTGTGAAAATTAGAACCTCAAATATTTCGTGGTTAGTGTCAGACCGACCCATCACCAACCACGACAAAAGTCCCCAGATTAAAAAAAATGCAAATTTCAATTAAATTTTGGGAAAAAACGTGTGCGGTAGAAAAAATAGTATAAATAACTCGTTCATAAGGCCATTGAGGCACTCATCCTTTATATAACTCGCGGCTTCGCCGCTCGTTCTATAAACTTGGATTCGTGCCTCAATATTTGCCTTATGAAACTCGTTCTTTAATATACTATTGTAATAGTTAATATAACAGTATTGTTGGAAGTGATTATGGTATAGTCTTCCACAGAGTCTCACTGTTATGGAGTCAAATACCTCTAAATAAGCTTATAATAGGCCGAGGTACAGGGATGGACCCCTGCGGTCGGTTTTATAATACCTCTATTATGGTTTTCTTTGTTGAGATATTTGACTCCATAACGATGGGACCCTGCCATATAACGTTAAAGCCTGTGGAAGACTACAACAAAATCACATTTTTTACTACTTCTACTAATACAATAGAAGCTGAAGGATACATCAAAAAAGACAAAAAACAAATTCTAGAAACGCGACAGGAGGTAGCTTTAAAAAGTTAAATAATATTTGTAAAAGAAGCGATAATTGAAAAACTGGAGAATTTAGTAAATAGTACACCATAATGACTACTGCATCAACGAAACGAACTATGAAAAAGCAAATGCAGTAAATAATTAGAAAATTAAAAAAGAAAGTAATTATGACAATATATATACATAAACAATGTTACAATATTAAGTAATAGGAAAATATAGAGAAAAACATGAGAACAGCTTTCTGAAAGATAAATATATATGTTCGATCATATTTTTACTCAATTTAGAACAAAAACAGAGATTGCGAAATACGCTACGATTTTTACACTTTAACTTAATGAAGTATTAATGGGAGAAACGGGTTTTCTATACAGTGTGATAGCTTCAATCCTTACAAAGAAATTATTCATGTAAAATACAATTTCAATAAAAGTTCGCTTACATATTGAATCCACTCATCGGAACCCTGTGAAGAGGTTTTACCTTTTAGTTCTTAACCTAGCAGGGATTAACGGAGCTACAGTTTTTGCTTTAAAATTCCTGGAGAAGTAAGAACAGTTCTTACCAACCAAGCGGTAGACAACCAAAAAGGCAATATAGAGTTGTGCAAAAAATTGTAAGGAATAAACTGATCGATAAGACGAAAGTGAAGCTTGGATTTAGGTAAAGGATAGTATTATTGACGTTATTAAGATTTATAAAAGAAGAATAGGAATTGACATCATAGTACGGCAGTAAGAATTACAACAGAATAAGCGACAGTTTGCCGATAATTTCGTTTTTATCTAGCTGGAAATTTAGAAAATACCTTTTGAAATATGCAAGCAACAAGAGTAATTACAAACACAACAAAGCTATGATCTTTGAGCTGAAGAGATATAAAAAATGCAAAAGATAGTTAGGTGAAAAGGGACGGGAAGAAAAGTAGTAATGAGGTATCATCAGATATCCTTTTTCCTCAGAAAAAGTATGAACCAATAATGAAACCGAAATATTGGTAGGAGTAAATAGTGCTCTAAGAGGAGTTTAAGATCCATCTGAACATGAATGGGGATAATTTTTAGAAATATTTTTTTTTGTGGATTGCCTAGTTTCAAAGATAACAAGAACAAGCTGAAACTTCTATGGACTTGAATATGAACAGGAAGGAGAGCGTTCACGAATAAAAAGAGTAAGAAAAGAGACTTAATATGAGGTACCGATCTCTTGCGTACTCCGAAACCCTGCGCCATCCTTCTTTGTCGGTCTAAAGGTTTTCTTCTAGTTGTCTGTTTCTCATTTCTCGGTCAATTCCTTCCCTTCAACTGAGTCGTGGTGTTAGCCTTTTTCGTTTTCCATGTGGGCTCCATTTTTGGATCTGCTTTGGTAGTCGATCTTTGGGCATTCTTTGTACATGCTCATACAACCTTTATTATTGAGTACCAAGATTTTCAATCATTTATTATGTGACGTATTTTCTTTTCTTTTTCCTATTTCGATTTTCCGCCAGAGAACCTCCAGAAGTCAAAATCCGTAGCTTCTGGTTTCTTTTTGGATATTTCTTTTAATTGCCGTTCTTTGCTTCTATATGTGGTTGTACTCTTGACCATGGTACAAGAAGACATGGTGTGCTACTCCGGTGGATAAATTTTCATCTGCCTTGCATGTCACGTCACATTGCCTTGAAAGCCGTGTTTGAAACACTCTTCTGACAACTTCGCAAGCTGTCAAATGTCACTTTATCAGTGATATGTGAGGTTATAACAGAGGTTGAGATCCGGTTCAATTTTTAATCACGGGTTAACTTATCTTCGAAGGTGCCAAGTTGAAACCAGATGCTAATAACACGTGTTCAAAATTTGGCATCGTTCGTTGATAGTGATAATACGAACATGCAACAAGCCAGAATTTAAATTTGGCTGTCATGACAGCCATATGACGTCACACAAAATGCGCAATATCATACCATGTCTTGTTGTACCATGTTCTTGACAAAGTTGTTATAGATTCTGTATTTGTTGGAGTTAGATACTGTTTGGTTCTACAAAATACTGTCGAGACGTGTGATGCCTTTCCTCCCTTTATTGTTTCTTTCTGGGATTGTTTCGTCTAAACTTCCGTCTTTTGTGATGGTCAAACCAAGGTACTAATACTGGTCACTTGTTGCATTTCATACCCATCATCTAAAGTGAGATTTTGCTGTTTACTATCCGATACTCATATATTCTGTTTTCTTTATGTTCATATCTAATGCCTATCTTTTATACTCTTTGTTTAACTTTCTATTCATATACTCGATCTTGTGTTAGTATTAGTTGGTCGTCTGCAGATGTTAGTGTGTAAGTATACTGTATTATTATTGATGTTTTTACATTTACGTTTCCATATTTTTAAGGCTTTTTCTAGGCAAATCTTGAACAGTGTCGGAGAAAGACAGCAACCTTATTTGAATCCCTTGTTAATTTGGAAGCTTTTGAGACGATGTTTTCAATTTTTTTTCTTGCTGTGGAGTTGGGATACTCTTATTTACCGCTTGTATTAAATTTACTTTATATTATCTTTTCTAGTCATTCCCATAGTTTATTTTATGGGATACTGTCTTATGCCTTTTTTAGGTGGACATATACAAAGTGTAGTTCTTGGTTGACGGGAATTTTTTTTTCTATAATTTGCGTGACGCAAAACAGATGGTCAACTGTTGATCTTCCTGCCCTGAACACAACGTCTTCTTCAGTTTCCATATCACTATTCGTTTTCTATTTTGTTTTTTTACTAATTTTTCATACATTCTACTGACTGAACTTGTAACTGTGATATCCTTATAGTTGTCACACTTACCTCTACTTGCTTTTTTATACATGGTGGATATGAAGTCTGTCTTACATTCTTTTGGGATTTACATTCCATTTAGGAAATTATGGAAGAGCTTAATTAGGCTGACTGTTCGATACCATATTTCATTAATTCAGATGATATGTTTCCTGGACCTAGTGCTTTGTGGTTTTTTGAAACTTTTATATACTTCAGTAGGTAAACGAAGATGTGTCGCCACACTTCTTTTAAATTCTTTTGTGATTATTCGTAGTGGGGAAGCTGAAATGATGATATTTTGATTTTTGATGTTATTATGTCTTTTTTCTTTTCTGATTTCAGTGATTTTAGCAACTTCCAGTTTTCAATACTCTTCCCTCCTCCTAAATATGCGTTTAACCTATCACATGTTTGTTGCCAGGTTTCATTTTTCTTTTGAGAAAATCATTCTTGGGACTATTGCTTTAGCTTTTCTATAATTATCTTGTCAACTTTATATTTTATACTTAAGAATTTTCCATGCTTTTTCCTTTTGTCCTCTCTCTTCTAATAGTTATATGGTCGTTTTCGTTTGATTTTTGTTTGGTATCCTTAGGCTTCTTTTGCGCCTTCGTGAACACATATTTTTATGTCTTGATAGTTCATTTAATTGATGTAAATTTTTTATTTCTAATTTCTGATTTAATCTCTTTCTATATAGTTAATTCGCTCACGCTGTCTTGTTCTAAGTTGTTTAGATTTTATTTTTTGTCCTTTAATTTCTCCTATTTTTCTTCTGTTTTTTTGGGTTTGCCAGTCACTGACTAGTCATTGCCACGAGTGGCTCCTCTATATATTTGCACAGTCGAATTTAGCCAGAGCAAGAAGGCGAATGTCTAAAAGAAAAATTTAGAACAATAAATTCAAATGCAATGAAAATTTTGAAAAAATACACAATTCATCTACAAATTCCTGACCTGACAATCTGCCAGAAGCAGTAAGCATACGACAACTAAAAACGTTAAATTTCCAAAGGTAACCTTTCTATAACCAACGTGTTACTGGTACTTGCAATTTTTATAACAAAAGCGGACTTTGATCAGACACTCTTTTGCGATCTGGCCGTTTCATTGAATACAAATATTGCCGAAATGAATGTGACCACTTGTTACATGATTTTCGACAATACTGAGATCGGAATATCACCAAAATAAATTGATTACAGTACGCAGATTAAACTGGAAATCAGAAAATACGGATTAATTCTAGAAGAATATAACGAAAAGAAAACATAATATACCAGGAACATGAGGAAAACCTGGAAATATGTAAGTTCTATTTTGAGAGTAGAAGGAAAATGGGAATCTCACTCGATATAGTTTTCTTTATTCGATTGAAACATTTCCCATGATCGAAATTCTGCAGGGAATAAAATTCTGATTTTCATTTCATTGTGTAGTTTTTTCTTCCAAAATTTTGCAACCCCATGTGTGGTATGAAAATATTGTTGAGATGTTAGAATTACTGGGGAAATGGATCTGATTTCTTAGCAACTTAACGATGGCCGTTCAATTCACCCGATCTTAACCCGATTGAACACCTCAGGAATCATCTATATCGGCAAATTAGATTTTTTTTTTCATAATCTTCAAGGGAACAATACAAGAGCAATGGCAAAACATTTCGGTAGAAGTGTGTTCCCTGGCTCGACGATACCTCGTAGTGAGTGAGGCAAGAGGTTATGCAACTAAACATTGATTTTTCTACAACTTGGTGGTATTTGTAACAAATCGAAAAGTTTCACACTTCTGCCATTGCTTTTGTTGATTCTAATTAAAGGAGAAAATATTTGTTTAAATCTGCTGATTTTGAAAGATATCCCTTAACTGCTTCAAGGCGTACTACATATCCACAAAAATAATTTCCTTAGAGACATTAGAAAATTTGATGAGCCTAATAATACGATTTCCGTTCGTTTTTACACTTGTTCCATCGAGTTCTTGCATTGTTGTATACCAGATTAACAAAAGTTCTTCCACGTTCCAAAGAAGGCATATTTTGATTTTTAAAGTTGCGGACTTAAAGTTAGGATTCTTGTTGGACAATAAGTTTGACGAGCTATTCAATTTGTACACACTTTAGTACTTCTGCACTGGAAATATGGCGACAATAAATAAACTGCTATTTTTGTTTGTTACTTTCGTACCTAGGGAGACAACCTAGAATTTCTACGTTCTCTAAATGGTAATATGTGTCTATGTATTCAGTGTTAAGTGAACTGGAAATAAGAAATTATATACGTTACTTTAACAAATATGAAAAACAACATTAATGCTAGCGTTTAAGAATATAGGGGTATTTTTTATTTCACTTGACACTTATCAGCTAAGTACAGTTAGCCATTTACATCCACTCGGCTACAACTCCTTTTTATTACGCATAATACGAAAACGTGCGGATTGAAACGCTATTAAACATCTCTTACTTCTTGTACGTCTAATAATAAAAATTACTCCCATCTCTCTCACCGATAGTAGCTACATCAATACCGAATTAATAAAAATTTGTATTAGATGCATCGCCGTCCTACGAGGAATTTTCGGACAATCCGGGGTACCCCAACCTAAAGAAACGGTCGTCACTCGATGGAGAGCTGATCCGTGGTCAAGAGGATCGTACAGTTTTGTGGCTGTCGGTAGTTCCGGAAGCGATTACGATTTATTGGCATCACCCGTGATTCCGCCGAGTAGCCAGGGAGTATCGGTCACATCGGGCCCCGCCAGGGTCTTCTTTGCAGGGGAGCACACAATTAGAAACTACCCCGCGACTGTCCATGGAGCTTTTTTGAGCGGTCTTAGAGAGGCAAGCAGAATCGCCGATCAAATTATTGGAAACCCGTGCCTTCCTCAACCCACGGAATGAGGGGAATGAGGATCGTGTAGAGTAGGATAATTCTAAATTTAGTTTAGGTTTGATTCGGGACGATAAACCGAGCTTCATTTTTTTAACAACGTGTCGTGAATTTTTAACACGTTGAGGGACGCAAAATATTAATTTTCCGATAATATTCGGTTCATCGTCCACTTAATTTAGCGTGTGTGTGTGAAGAAAGAAAAAGGTAAAGGTGGCGTAAATTGCCGGAATAATTATATCCACACATTTTTTTGGTGTTTTGAACGAATTTATAGATCTTTGTTGATAGCCGAAATTGGCGTGAGCGATGTTAATAATAAGTTACTAGTATGGTGAACATAATTTATTTGCTTTACTACTATAACGTAAAGTGTATGCGTAAGATAATTCTAAAAGTGCCCTATAAATCTGACATAATTGCAGTCTGTAGTATCGTTGCATAAAAAGTATTAAATATTGTAAGGTTGTAAGTTGTAAGATAAATTTCTTCTGTATTTTATGCACAATTATGTGCTTGTACCACGTCACGTAAATTATAGCAAAAGTATTCCACTGTTATAATACCCTATTCGTAAAAAAGAAAGTAAGTACAGTTCCAGGTAAAGAAGGATGATTAACCAGAACTAAAGCGAAACAGATCACGAACGACTGCAGCGGAGTGCCATAGAAGTGAAATTCCTGTTTGGACTAGGAAACAACTTAGACTCTAAATGATAGAAGCAATTTATTCTAAAATTAAACCTTTACCTTATCCACTTTTACAAGCTTTTGATTTATTATTTTATAGCCAATTTATTCATTTAGTTGATATTAACGACGTTAATGTAAGTTTCGTTTTATAGCGTAGTTAGTAATATCGCCATCACTAAAATGTCATAACGCGTTCTAATTACATGCTCTACATAGTAAGCCAACAAATTGTAACGTGATATACTTAAGTAAAATTGTTAGTTAAGTAGGTAGCTTGTAAGATGGAAATCAAACATTTACACTTTCGTTTCACAACTGGCAGCTTGTTCAGCGTGCGTTCTTATCAGTTCGTTGAATGTTTGGTTTCTTTTTAATTTTTTGATATTGTAATGAAGTAACGGTTCCGAAAATAAATCGCAAATGACAAGCAAGGTATTGAAGCTCTGTGCATTGTGCAGAAAAACACCCATCTCTCATCCTATTAATAATGCGTTCCTTGTACCAAATAAATCACTGCCTGCACTTCGTATTTCTCAATTTGTTTCGCCTGGAGTTTACCAATTTACAGTTTATCTTGGTTAGCGTCACAGCGAAGGTGCACAATCAAGGACGGCCAGATTCCGAAAAACTCATCCCGTAACTGCGAAAAAATCTCTTTTTCGCTGTTTTAATGAACCAAATACCGACAAACAGGTGTCAGATTGTATGATTCTCGTAAACAAACAGCAATTAATTCCTCTCGTATTGTTGCGGTTTAGGTGGTTGATTTGACTGGCGGCTGGTTGACTGGAATGGTAAGTTCATTAGTTATGTAAATCGAATTCGCTCTTAAATAATGATTTACTGCTCTCGAAGTCTGATGGTAACTGGATAAGGAAAGCTTTCGGATGGCCACGGCAGATATCCTAGGCAGTTATACAACGGATACTATTTAATCATGTACATTTTCATAAACAAATAGAATATTTTATGGGAACCGGAAAGTAGCCGAAGGGGCTGTTGCGTGGACGGAAACATGGCATACGTTTGGCCAAAGTGGGCAAGGGCGGCTCGTCATGGAAGGCTGAATTATTGTCAGTTCGAAGAATTTTTTTAAAACCAGCTAAGTTTTATTCTTGACTGATTCACTAAAATTTTATAGTAAATTTTCATTTTATCTTAATTGTGGTTTTCAAAAATTATTATTGACAGGATTATATACAATTATTGCGTCAATTTGACGTTCAATTAATAAACTAGATAGCGATTTAGACAGAGTTAAATAAAAAACCGTGAAAAATTCGCTACTGTTGTCAGATTCATCCTAAACAATTTTTAAAAAGTTTCTTGCTATATTATAAAGTGAAGAAAACAAAGGATAAACACAAAATACCTCCAAAATTATTATGAATAATGAAAGTACAAAATAGTGAATCAAAAATATGGTGATACATATCTCGAAAGGAAATTTGGATAAACAATTTTTTGAACACCTGTATATCAGAACAATGACCAAACGCCATCTCAGGGAAATACAAGGAAACAGCTTTTTGTTACCTGTAACTAAACAACATTCATTTAGCTTTATCAGGCACCTGCAATCACCCGCTTCAAGCCGTATTTACGCCTCTAAAATTTATTCGTAGTTCTTTCTTTTATATTGAACCATCATCTGTAAATATGTACCTACGTATTATATCCAAGTTTTTTGTATTTTTTGTCAATAAGGTTTTTGTTTCAATATTTATTATCGTTCACTTCAAATAACTTAGGGTTACTTGTAACATTACTTTCAAACAAATTGAACTCGTAGAAACACAGCTTTTGAATTTTATTTGATTTAACATCTAAGCATTTCTGGTTCCGTAGTGGTGCTTAGTAGAATAAAGAAATTAACGAAGAAATAAGCGTGTAGGAGATGATAATAATATCATATGGTCCACAAAATTTCTATTTAGAGTAGGCTGTTTATTGGAAACAATTAGGAAGTGTGCGGATATTAAAATTACAGCCTACCCTAAATAACAGTTTTGTTGATCATATGGTATCTGCTGAGCCACGTACATAATTCGTGCTCGCAGTTGCCTGGGTTTCAAAAAACAGTTGTCGGTACTTTGTGAAAGGCAAAGAGCATCACTCCCGCGATGCCGAAGCCTGGTTATAAGAAACAATGAGAATGTCAAAAAACACATACAAAGAAAATTGATGAGAATTGTTAAAAAGAGAGTACACAAAGTGAAAAAACAGCAGCATGGCGAAACACATTGTGGTTTTAGAAGGAGTTTGATATATATTTTTTTAAAGGAAATAATCGCGAAAACGATAGACAAACAAGGATGTCTTTTACAGATTTAGAAATAGCCTTCGAAAATATGTCTTTGGCAAAAATTTGGTTGGTACTTGAAACGACAAGTGTGAATCTAAAGTCGATATAGCAGTAAGAGGATTTATAAAAATAACAGCAACTACGTAAAAATCTAAACTGTTTCATAAGAATTAAATACACCAAAAAATTGATCTAAATTTATTTAGACAGAACTTCCATCTCCCCTAAAACACATTCGGACAAATACAGCTTCTTCGAAATAATAAAGTAAAAAAAATATTTGCGATTTTTATGTATTACATCATCCGCACAGACACAGATAATGCCATATATTTAAATCAGATAACCAATGCGAAAAAATAAATTATCAGTACATGCTTAACTTCGATAGATTATATTTATACATCTAGAAAATGCAACGATTAAGCAAAACATTCTGAATATCATTTTGAATACATAGTTCTGTTATGATGCTAATTCTTGTTTTCTTATTATTAAATATAGGCATACTGCATTTTCAAATTTTCGTCTACAAAAAATTGTGAGCCATGAGGCAATCGAACCATTTTTGTCAAAAAATGTGGATGCCTGGAGTAAAAAATGAAGGTGGATTCATAAACCACAAGTACGTTATTTTCTAAAATTTAAATTTATTAAAGAGAATTTTGAGGGGGCATCATCAAACTGTTGGCAGGGATGATGACCCGAATTTTAATTAACGTTTTACCATGCACACGTTATTTGTTAGTAGTATTTCGAAGATTACCTGTCTAATAAAAATAGATCGATACAGGCAGAGGACAGATGGCAGATAGACAGATGGAAACGACAGACCTAATTTTTTGTACTCTGTAGGTAATGATAGTAGGTATTTTCTCAATGGAGCCTGTTACAATACATCCTTAGCTAACGGTCGGGATTCAGCTCAGTATTATATGTACATGTATATAGTTGTAGTGGGTAATGTTATAACGAAGTTTGAAAATAAAGGTACGAAATGCGGAACAAAATCTAACTCGCAAAGACATATAAAACAATATAATATGAATATTAATGTGAAAAAAAAATTATTGAAGGTCATTTCGACAGAATTTCCCTCGCCCATGTAGTGCAATACAACTTATCCAACAGTTTCGAGAGTTTATAAAATTTGTTTTTTTTTATGATAACCCCTACAAATTAAAATAAATATATATGTTTAGTAAAGGTAGATAAGCTCTTCGCATGTTTCAAGTGAATTTTTTCATTACAAAATTTTTTGAAACGTAATTCAGTTTGGAAATGTGGAGTTTAATTGTAACAATAGTAAAACTATATTCTCAAATTTTCTGGACAATAGAGACAGCCATTTTTAATTCATTCAATAAAATAAATTATAAATAAGGTGTTACGCACAACTACCATACACATCTAAATATCAAAGAAAACAGTGCTCGAAGACTAGATTTTGCATTGATACACATTATTCTAAGAAACAATAAGCTCAGAACAAGATGCGGAGACGCCCGATGGTCACAATTTACGATTGCTTCTGTGTATTTGATAACTTGCCTAATTTTTTCAATGTAAAAAAAGAATTTCCTGCCATTTTGTAATTAAAGAAAGAACGAGATTTTCTTAATACAAAAAAAAACTGGTCCAACTTATTGACACCTCTTGATGTTGGGTCCAACAAATTTAGGTTCTCTTAAAAATTATAAAATCAAAGTGACCGTTATAATTTATGGTATGAGTAGGAAAAAAAAATGGATACATCGGATTTCGATTCTAGGACCCTTTAGATCCAAAACCAACGCGGTTGTACCTGTATTTAACAAGGAAAAATATTGAACTATAAAAATTGTAATAATAAACAAAAACAAGGCAAATTCATAAACCACAAGTAAAAAGTATGTTATATTTTATAATTTATAGAGCAGATACCAAGCCAAATTTTGGAATAATGATAAACTGGGGATTTAAATCCAAAGCACTGAAGAAACGTGAAACGGTGCACTAATAAAAATGCTGAATAAAAGAAGAAACATGTGAATGGAAGCAAGAGATTTACGCTAACATAAAATGACAACGGATACTCCAAAAAAGTGAAATCTGGAAACTGATGCGGCAGTTTTTGAAATTCCAATCTTTATTGGCATTTTTGCGTCAACACTTTACTGAATAAATAAATAAATAATGAATTAACTAATTAATTAATTATTATTGAAACCGTTGAAACTTCGATCTCGGTAGTATCCCGGATGCGAATTGCGGATTCTCTACTTTTTTTTAAAAACAAATCATTATTATTAATTGTGCATATAATTATAATTTTTATATTAGACGTAATTATCGTAGTTGAAATGTCTTCGTGGTTCAGATCATGAGCAAATTCACCTATGGTCTAGCTATACCTGACCATACTAAGGCTGAAAATGGACTAAAGACTTTATATAACAAAATCTAGAAGAATATATAAACCACAAATACAAAAATGTATTTTAAAATAAATACGATTTAATTATCAAACTTTTGAGAAGACGTCACAAAATTCGGTGGAGACAGACAGACTAGCGATCTGTTAAACGGATTATAACGTTAAAACATCTGCTAAATGTCAGAGCGATTGGTTCAGTACTTTCTAAGAAAAACTGTAAAATTTTGTTGTACAATTTTGATTATTTTTCCCACTATATTCACCTACAATATAAAAAATTTACATATATAACTGATAAATCACAAATATAGGCATTTTGGGCAGGATTTATTTATATTTATCACAATTTTGAGATGACGTCAACAACTCTTTGGAGGGGATAAACAGATAAATTTTGTGTAGCGACTAACTATGTTTGTAGTAACCCTAAAACATTTGAAGCCTTCAAGCAGTGGACTTTTCATTTTACAAGATGAAAGTAAAATGTTACTAGAATGAAACGTCAAAACGTTTATATAGAAAATATTGGGGCACGTTGATTAGGGGCCATTCGTATTAAATAATCTTGATGTAGTCCTTTTTCTTAACTAATACAGTCCTATTTAATGTTGTGAAGCTTTGTTAAAACCGTTTATTTAGCGCAATGTTTATTGAAAGATAGAACTAAATTAAAAATCTATTAGTCTGCTGTTTTCAAAATTCTAGGTACCAGAACAGCTATTAGCAAAATACTGTAGACAGACAATAAGTTTCACAAATGTGAACCAGCCTAAGTGTGCAACGCGGCCTGAATAGTCGAAAACAAATTTAGTTGCAAGTTATGGAAATCAGTCTTTTATACGTATACCGTAACTGTTAACATTAACGTGTTCACGTTTTATCAAAAAAAATCAGTATCTTAATTATGTTTATCTACTTTCATTATGTAATGTGCAGATTACAGGTTTTTCTTTGATATTGTAATGGTAGTTTTTACCGCACTAAGTGCGGTAAAGGAACAATTACAGAACTAGTGCGGTAAAGAGTGACTTTTAGAAAAGAAAGTTGCAAAACCATTTATTAACATAAATTACACAGTTTGAAACATTTATAAAGTTAACTCCAGACGCTGCTCCTATGTTGAAGCTGCGCTTCTCCACCGTGGCCTAATTTGTTGAACCCACAGTAACTGAAGAACCCATTATTTTTGCAGCAATTATTTTCTTATTTTCGACAGATATTTCAACATATCCTTCTGCCATGCTATCCGACTTCCAGCCTCTATGACCAAGCAACATGTTAATTATTCCCTGAAAATTTCCTCTCGTTATAGCAAATTCTACATAATTTTAGTTTTTGAATTCAGTAAGGTGATCTTGTTAAATTCTTTTTAGGCTCTAACGTCTCTTGTCGTCAAATTTGTCATCTCCTCGTGTCGACAAGCACCAAGCACTTCGACTATCAAAACAACCTGAAACTATATAAATTTGAGATTGTTTTTTATTAATATGAGCTGCAATTTGCCTTCATAAATAAGAAATCCTTATCATTTATTTTCTTAAGAAATTGATTTATCTCTTCTTTGGAAAAAATAAACGATTTTCTGGGTCGGTAACCTTCTGATTTCCGAGAAGAAATCCACAACCTGATGATATTCAGTAATATCAATATTCTTCGTAATCAACACTAAAGTTCGCAACATGGAATATCGTCACCATAAGGAGGATGGTTTTAACTTCTCTGCTTGTTCAGCAAAATAGGAATGCATCACCTTGTTCAGAAACGTCACCAATTTTCTTAACTTCCATCCATTCATCAAAATATTTGTACGCTATCTCGTAACGTTCTTTAGATTTACCAGGAACTAACGTATCGATAGCAGATAGCAGATTGAGCAGCCACTTCAATATCAGAAGGCAAATTATCCTCTGAATCACTAATTTTTGCACATAAATTGCTTTCACTGAACGCTTGTGAAAAACGTAAACAAATCAGTAACTAGGGTTACTAATTTAGCCGCCTTATTTTTTCTCCATAAAAACAATTTAAAAAATTACAAAAATATCTGTGTTAATTATTATGAAAATTATTGAAAGTAGATAAAACGTTGTACAATATTTGTATCGTAATGTTTCTTTACGATACTTGATGGATTATCCAACTCCCTTCGGCTCGTTGGACAATTTTTCCATCGCGTATCATAAAATTCCACATTACGATACACATATCGTAAATATCTATTACGATCAATCGTAGTTCAACAATACCTACTCTAGGATTATTTTTAAATGTCCGCCCAAATGATTGAGCCTAAATCTTTCGTAGAAATTCTACAGCACAGGTGAACAACATTGTATAAAACTCTAAAACAAAATACAAAATTTTAAACCTTGAGCAGCCGCCGCTGGAAACGAGTCCGAAAATGCAAAACGAGTTCCAAAAACCAATTCGTCAATGTGGAATAATGGAACGTCACGAGTTGAACAGTTAGCAACGCTGAATGGCGAATGAGGATCATACGTTTAACTTTGCGGATACTTTTATTTATCGCTGACTGTTGAGAGACCATTACATTTTACGACTGCCAATGTGCTTTTGACACACTGCTGAGCGAAGTACTGTTGAAATAATAATAATGCTTTATTTTACGCACATCTCCATTATGCGCTAACAATGCCTCCCTTCGGAGTAAAAGACTAACGCTTGTTTCATAGCACTTTTTAAACAAATAATGATTCTTTAACCAATGTGAATAGCAGATGTGTATGAGGCAGATATTGTCTGTAACGATTTGGTTAATAAAGGCGAAGGAGGTATCCATCCAAGAATCAACAGCATCATCCGCTAATAACAAAGGAGAGGATCAGTGTTCAGATAAACCGAGTTATTTCGTATTTCAACAAACGAGCTCGGCTCCATCATATATAATTAGCCCAAAGCCATAACATAAATTATGATGTTAACTTTTTATAGGAAACGCACGCCTTTGATTTATATTACCGTCGAATAGACGTATGCTATTTCATAAATTTTTATTTAAAGAGGTTCTTATAAGGTCGCGCTCGTTTACACATGTAATCTAACAACTTCCAACTCTCGGACACTTGCCATCACGGCGAAAGTGACAAAGTCGGAAGAGAGCAGAGATGGTATATATTACGTCCTTAGATAATGTGACCATTGTAGTTAGGTGATTAATTGTTTGTGCATTGTTTACAATTGCTTTTTATTGCGGCGCGGCCTGATATTAAGTGGGCGGATGAAGTTAAAAAATATATGACAGGTGGTTTTAATTTAAATCAATTTGCTTTGACAGCCGTAGCTAAAATTCAAATGCGCATAGAAGAAAAAATGTATTTTTCATTAATCATTGTTTGACCAGTCTACTCTCTAGCGCAAGATAATACACCAGCTTAACTAGGGCGCTAATTAAATGATAAAGATTTTTGCAAGCTAATCGAGGTAAGATTGTTGGACTGTGAAATAACACTTAGTCATTCCATATGTTCGCTACAAATGGTATTATTCGGAACAATTGAAAGCTTTAATGTCAAGTCATCTATAAAGTTGGAGATTATCTACAATGTAGATAGCTCGTGTGCTCGTCGAAATTTGTGGATGTTTATTCGCATAGTATATAGTAAGAGATATAAACAACCCGATTTGCGAAAAATTACGTTTCCAATTACTAGGACTGTTTTTGCTTTTTTGCCTTTAACTGTGTCTTCCATACAAATTGTTGTTACTGTAAATTTATTAGGTTGGATGCATTGGTAACATTTTACATTTACAAAAAAAAAAAAAAAAACGGTTGAATAGAAAATCCAATGTACTTTCTAAACAGGCACTATTTAGTCATAACATGACAGCACTCTTTTGCATTCTACGAATCGATATCGTTTATTAGATCAGAACTGTGGTGTTCGTCTGTGGCTCGTTATTGTGTTGTGAATTCGTGAAATGTTATGAAAATAGGCGTGAAATCTTTTAGCAAACAACAAAAATACATTTTTCATTATACACACCTAGGAACACATCCATTAATTTTATTTTATTTGAAGCTAGAGTTCACCAGTTGATCTTTTTTAGGAAACTAGAGTTCCACATTTTAGAGTAGTAAAATTTAAACCAGCGCTTATGCATAAGATGTTTTTATGCCACTTTGGTGTGAAAAAAGTGTAAAAATGAACACAAGCGCAACAATTATTTCATGAAATTAGAACCACTGTAATCACGAATGACAGTTCGAAGATACATTATTGTCTTTTTTTTTAAATACAGGTACTTCACTCATGGACTACATTGACACTATCTTATCCTTTAAGACTTACTTATGCATTTTTGTGAAGATCAGACTTTCGTACGCTAGCTCTAGATCTGCCTTTTTCTCTATTTTTTTCTTTGGTACGTGTGATGCGTCATTACCTTCTGATATATTATATTACCCTTCATTAACTCTCATTTATAAATATTTATTCAGATAGCACAAAAAAAAAACTCAATCGAAGACAATAATGGATTTTTGAGAATTTGTCTTTGGTAACTGCATTTTCAAGTCAAACTTTCACATTGACGGTAATCCGACAAGTCGAACATATCTATCAGACAAATCTTAAAAAATCCTAACACCCAAATTGTTGACATAAAAAATATCTAATAGAGAACCCAAAATTGATCCTTGTGGATTACCCTTAGTCATAATTTTGATTAATAATTCGTTTCTCCGGTTTGAGTATGCTCCCTCCTCTCCGAAGAAGGAACTGGTGCCCGAGCAACTTCCCCCATAAAAGACGCCAGCCCCATGACGTGAAAGGGACTTCATCGTCAAAACCGGCTAGGCATGCCTCAGCGGCATTTGAGATATCGACAAAACGCGAACCGACATGGTCACCGTCACCAACCCCAAGGTTTCATCACAATCTTGCTAGTTCAATCATCCAGGAAGTTTTGGGTCCGTCTCTTGGGTGGTCTCCATTACATATCTTTGCAAGTCTAGCATTCACTATGCTTCCTATAGGCTTGTTCCACTCCTTTCTGTCCTTCATCACCTTTATAACATCGCTGATCTTAGATTCCTCTTCCATACTTCGGTTGATCTGTTTGTCTCGTGGCATAGTTCCTATCATCTTTCGTAAGATCTTTATTTCCACTGTCCTTATTTTCTGTTTCGTTCTTCGGGTATTTTCTCTTATTTCCCTGCCATATATCATTATAGATCTTTAGCAGGAGCGGATTTTCCTGAGTGCCCGTAGTCATAGTACACCACAGCTTCACTGTCCGAGTCCAAATTTTATAGGTACTTTTAAAATGAAGTGATATTTGTAAAAAGATGCTCCATTCTGACTTTTCACGAGCGTTGGTCTAATTTTTTTCTGCGCTGTTTCAGCATCCATCTCTGATTTTTATAATTGTTTTGTTTGTATATATATAGTCCTTTTTGAGTCGAATTTTAGATTTAGATATTTATTTCTCCATATGGTATCTTGACTAATGCAATGATATAGCAACGGGTTCAGCTTGTTATTTACTTCCGAAGTAAGCTAAAAAATTATAATAATTGACTTCATCGGACAAACGGCCATTTTTATGTTTTCTCGATGTTTCATGACCCTTAGATTTTGAAAAGAAAAAAGTAGTCTCCTGTTTCCGTCTGTCTGTTGGTCGTCTGTGTCGATTTTTATTAGACGCGTAATCTCCGTAACTGCTAGGCCGATTGTTGCAAAATTTTGTATATATTTAGAACTATTTTTCTAATCGTCCACACCACCAATGTAATGACATTCCCTCATTTTTTTTATGTACTTCTGAAAAATATTACAGTTATCGTCTTCTTCATTGAAACTTTTCAAATCTCGCAATGTCTTTAAACGTCTATATTTTTTAATTTCAGTAAAGTATCAGTGTTTCTATTTTGGTGATTTTCAGGCCTAATAAGGTATTTTAATCATAAATTTCCGTTTCTTGTCATTTCCAATTGCTTCGAAAGTCTTTTTAAATTAATTTTAACCAAAGTCTTTTTTCAATCTTGAGTTTCGAGTAACGAAATTCATCACCTGTTCTCTTTTCCAAATATAATTCTGTTAAAAGCTTATCTTCCTCGAATCCCTTTCTGTTTTTACATCTCGAGCACAAGTTAGGACGATATAATAATAGGATCCATTTGATGAAAAGCTAATTTCTTCGGCTTTTACGACTTGGGCAACACCAAATGTCAATCTTTTCTTTTCCGTCTGTCTGTTATCTCTCGGTCTCTCGTTTATTGTCTATTGGCTAATTTTATTGGTCTCCTATTCCCCAGATCTCTGAATCAGTTGCTGTGGAATTTTGGATGTAGGTACTTTAAGATTATCAGGTAGATAAATGCTCTAATAAAATGTTATGAAATCGTTTTAAAATTTTGTTAACTAAATCCTATTAAATTTTATAAAATACTGTTCTTCTATAATTGTCGTTTATTAAGCCATCCACATTTAAACGAAAATTTTCGCCAAAAAAATCTACGAGTAAAAACTGCCATGCAAGAAATTACGGTTCTAAGAGCGAGATAATTACTGTCTAAACAACTGATTGTTCACAGAATAATTCTGACTCGACGGGAATGGATTTGACTAGACTCATACTCTTCCATTGACTGGACTCGTATGCTTATTCCCGCCGGTGGTCCTAACCGCTATACTTTCTTCTAGAGAATTCGCGAGGTTGTTCTAGGATCCGCCATCAAGACTTCCGGCATCGCATCCAGGCTTTTCTCTATTCGAATACCGCGGACACCGATGATAAGTCACCACGGCTCATCGCCGTACATACTAGAATACCCATAGGCGTCGTACCGGGGCGGCGTAGGGGTCTACTTTGTAATAATATTTTGAACCACCGTTTTACTAGTTTATTTTTATTAATTCCAACTCTCTCAATCAGACTAATCTATCGTCAGTAATCCACCGCATTGCTGACGCCAGTATTACGTCAAACGTAATTTCCACTGATGATTCCAATGTCAAAAAGTTAGCAAATTTTATTGTAACACCACTCTATTGTTGACCAGTAAAGTGAACGACGCGGGAAATTTGAACTCAGTATAGCATACGAGAACCGTATTTCAGTTCCCCATGGGTGAAATCGACGAATCACTTTAAATTCTACCATTAAAGGAATTTTCTTATATATCCCAACTACTTGCACCATTAAGACTGATGTTTTTACTGGATACATGGATACGAAACATGAACGGAGCTGGTGGTATTTAATTAATATTTAAATTTAACTTTTGCCACTGCATTTGCCCTGAACGTATGTCGTACAGTGGTTCATACTGCAATTGACTTCCCCTTCCACTTAAATTGCTTTGATTTTCAGACGGTGGAGATACGGCTGTAAATTCAAAATGGTATATAAGGGAGATCTCATATTAGCAAATGTTTGCAATCAAATGCCAAATTTTGATTTAAGAATCATCGTCAATCCCAAACCTTTTTTTTTTCACACATTTTTACTAGAAAAGGAAAAACTTAGCATTCCTGATTGAACCTTCTGTGTACAAAAAAAATCACTTGCATTTTAGTACGAACTGGGCCTGAAAGACCCATTTGAAAAAATAAATCATAATTTAAAAAGCATTATTTATTTCAAAACAATAAAAAAATGTTCTACATTAAAAATTGCCCAACAACTGTTTTTTCGATCGGCATTTAAATAGTCCTCGCACATTAACTTGGGAATTAAGAGAGATCCGAATAAAGGAATGTCTGTCCATAGTAAAACAAAATATATCATAATTGTACTTCATACAGAATAATGTATCAATTTACATTAACTTACCATAACCTTGTATTGATTTCGCATTCTGGCTCGAACGAAACCTTCAAGCATCTTTAATTCAGCATCCTAATTGACTTTCACCACATTATTTGATTGCAAAAGTAATTTCTCCATTCACAACGCATTTCCGATCGTCCATACAAAAATCGGTAATCGCTGCTATTGTTGATACATATCTTTCGGTCATTATTAATAACAACTTCAAAAAAACACATCTGGATCGGCCTAAAGTCCTAAAATTGTGATTAGGATTGTTTTTTGTTGTAATGAAAACATGGAATCAATTGTCATACTTTGGGGATTTTCACTACCTAACCTTCACTACCACCACGAAATATTCGCTTTCTTTTTCTTTTCGACATGTTTTGATATTTTCTGTTTCACTCATACGCAAGGCGTTAGTAACGATATATGTTACTTTGTTTCATATCCTTGTTTTCAATTTGCAATATTTTTAACAGATCCTTTTTATAGAGCTCAACCAACAGCAACATGAAGGTAATTGTACGGCCTTTATCGCTTGAAGCCAGAACAGTTTAAATTTCTACCTGTACGGAGTATTTTTTTGTAAAATCAAGCTCCCATAAGAAACCTATAGTAGAATTTTTGAATTATGGACTGGCGCGCAGTGGTCGTTTCTAGCTTTACTTGAGTGGTCTATTGAAACTTTTAGTAATTAACATTCCAACATGATCCTATGTAAATCTTCTTTGTCTTTAAATCATGACTATCTTCTACTTTCCGTTTGGGATCCACTTTCTCTGTACTGATGTTTATTTATTCACACTTCGAAAATATTCCTTTCTTGGGCATTTTTTTTTTTAAATTGTTCTGTGGTTACAAAATTTTGTCAAAACTGTAAAACAGTTCCTTTTGCTGTTTATTTGTGTGCAGCTGGAGGCTTGTCGTTTTTTGCACTTGTGCCACTGACTGCACTAGTAATAGATTGCCCGTCCTTCGATCACTAATTTCGAGTATCTTAATCCGATCGGTAACTCAGATAACAGTGTTTTGATGACTAACTTACAAATTTGTTATTTACGTAGGTCAAGCCTCCAAAGAAAAAAAAGACTTCGAGCCACTGATCGGCTTTCCCAAGTTAATTGGCAATCAATTCTATCGGATGGCTCGATGTACAATAAATGGGATAATTTAAAACAGTGTTGTCCGATGCTATCTCACAATGCCCCAGCACTACCTTTTCTAAAATATCCTTTTCAAAACCTTGGACTAACAGCAGAAGCTTAGGCTTAGTCCGTAAAATCAGTTATTATATGATGAGGTAATGAAAGTTCTGCTGGATCAAGATGTCGTCCCAGATGAACGGCTTTCTGCCAGGGAGTTTTGCTGTTTGTCTGAGTGGACCAAAAACTTTGAATCTGAATGAGCATTAGACATCATATACCTGGATTTCTCTAAGGTCTTTGATAAAGTGCCAAAAGTACTCCTACATAAGCTAAATCTGCTTGGCTTACTTGATAGTCTGTTGAGGTGGATTAGTTCGTTTTTAAGCGACCAAATTTTTCGCGTTGGAGATGCATTCAGCAGATATGTTAATGTCGTAAGTGACGTACCGCAGAGCACTGTGCTTGGTCCATTACTTTTCATTGCTTATACAGCTAATATTAAGGGAATTATATCATTCTCCACACTGAATTTGTGCATTATTTGAAAACTTAAAAATCGAACGCCTTAAATTAAGTTTTATCTCAAGATTGACAATATCACTGTGATCTCTTGACGAAACGAAGTCGTACGTCATTATAGAACAGTCACAGTTAAAAGAGTTGCAAATATGTATTATTGACACCAAACTGAGACGTCCAAACGTAACTTCGACGAAATAGAGAACGTCAGAAGAAACTTAGACACCGGGAGAAGGAAGATATCAAATGATAGTGAAGATGTATACTTGGTGAATTTCTTTAGAGAAAGTCTTTTTTGCGATTGCAGTAGAGGTAAGAATTGCAACAAATTCAATAAGAACGATTTGCAAAAGAATAAAGGAAACTAAACTACGCAGCTAAAAAGAATCCTAACTAAAGCAAATAAAATGTCCAGCAATTTGTATCTGTAACTTTTCGGAAAACATAGTTTTTTCGGACGAAAAGACTTTGTAGTTCTGCAACAATAGACGTGTTTCAGTACACCTACAAACCAGTTGTCGAAAGATATGAAGAAAGATACCCTCGCAAAATCCAACTTACTGGACGATTTTGGGTTAATGTTTGGGGGCGAAATATTTTCGAAGACATTATGTTGCCATCGATAAATCCGGTTTTGGGCAGCAATTTTGTTCTCAGCTGACAACTGCAAATTCACACAGAGCTTGTTAGAAATTTTTTGGAACCTAATGGGGTACCGCACTTGCCTTGGTCAGCTAGAAGCCCAGACCTAAATCCAACAGAAAATTGACGAATTGATACAAGTCGTAGTATACAATCCCCCTAGAATATGTGCAGAATAACACGGAATGGTATTGTTCCATTTTAGAAACTTCAATTTCGGAGTATGTCACAAAGACAAAATTTTAGACATGTCAAAGTGTAGTACTTTTCAATGCCCCTTACTGGTCGAACTTTTTGATTGATAATAAGGCATTGTTTCGCCACAGGGCTAACTATGTTTGAAGAACCAAATTCTAAAATTCCAGAAAGTGGCCTGCACCAGATGGACATTCTTTCTTGCAGCACCAGTCCGCCGGCTGTCGATGACGTCGCGGCAATAGACGTATTTATTAAACCATTACTAAGAACCAATAAAAATTAATTGCACCACTCCTGTTTTGATTGCATCCATTCGAATAAAGGCTCTTTAAAAGAAGCGCTCGTCGAATTCGAAGCGTGCGTGCAACGGTTGCTATTTTAAAACAACGGGATTCTTCGGACATGAATCAAAGCCTTTCAATATGCTAATGCGCGCCGGCTTAGCTACATCCATCACCGCGACACTGACATGACAAATCACCGGAGTCCGGAGCCCGCCGCCCCCCGGCCGTCCCCCGGACCGCAAGCGGTCACCGGCCAAATTGGTCCTACACACGAAATCAACAAACACGGCCGCTTTCTTTATTAAACGCTTCACTTTTACGCGGATCATCACCATCACTCTTGGTAAATTAATCCATATCTTAAATTCCCTACGTGCATTCCACATTAACGAAGCGCCCTGCTACTCGGCCGAGGTCAAGAGGGCCAAACTTATTTGTCCGCCATCTTTCCGACGTGGAAATAAATTAATCGCGTATCTCGTGTCACCTTCCGTCGGCCGCAGGTGCGGACGGACGATCACAAAATGGGCTCTCGGGCTCTGGGAGGCAATAAGGCGTGCTAAAAAACAAATTATGACTTAATTCTTTCGAATTTGGTACAGTAGCCATCACCGAAAACTGGAATTCTTCGGCTCGTGGGATCCTCGGTAACCTTGCGCTGCGCTGCGTTGCGTCCGAGGTTCGCAGCGACTCTGACGTAATAATGAGTTCATGTCTATAATATATTGAGATAACTATCTAAATCTTATTATGTATAGGTTTTTGGAAACGTCTTCTCGAACACGTTGATGGTCGCGCCGCTCCAAGATTACCCACCTCTTTAATATTTAAATACGCATTAAAACTTATATTTAGTAGGAAACATCGGCCAACTTCAAAGCACTTTTTAACTTCATTCTCTACGGGAGTAATTTCTGCGTTAATATTAACATTACGTTCGACATGCATATTTTAATTCCTCGACGTTGCAAAGCACTTTCTGAATCTCGCTGCATGAATCTGGAATAACGTAAAATTTTCATAGCGCTTGGTGGCCACTCGGACGGGAATCTAATTACGTGCCACAGTTATTAATCGCTTCTCACTTCGAATTTGTCCATTTCTTATTTTATGTAGTAAATAACATAGCATGGTTAACAACCAGTGCTTCCGGTACACCCCAAATGTACCGTACCTTCTACGGATGCTTAAACAGTACCTACCCTTATTTTGCACGTTAAATGAGGGCATCACGAAATAAACGTCTTCATAAGTAATATATACCGTCAAAACATTATAAATGATAAGAAATCACACTACATGTCAGAATACACTATATTTCGCCGATTGTTTACAGTTTTGTTTACTTTTTGAAATGATGTATTTCGTTTATTGAACAGATGGAGTGATCACCTGCGTACAAGATGAGCGTCCAAGCTTACACGATAACATCAAACGTATACAGAAATTTATAAATACCTTAAAATAATAAAAAGAACATATCAAATAAACTGTCCACAAGTAGATGGTAATCAAATAATACTTGACAAATTGTTGAATGCCGTCAATAGAACACAAAACTGAAAATCGCCAGGTCAAGATAAAATACATAATTTTTGGGCAAAAAATACAATTGTATTGCACAACGCACACTCATTTAGGAAAATACTTAACTCAGTTTCTTCTTAACTTATCCACATTTCCATTTTATGTTATAGTGTAATATGTTTAAAGCCTGTAGGTCCATCAAACTACAAATCTACCACCTCTTTACCTACAATTTACAAAATATTAACCTCATGCATAACACAAAAAAATTATCAACGCTGTATTAAATCCGACATCATCAACGATTGTATTAAATGACCATTTAGTTGTAAAGAACAATTAATCGTAGATGCCATCCTGAACAAGTTGGTAAAGAAAAGAAAAACATAGGTATATATTTTGTTGTAATGAATTAGTTTTATTTTTTAATAAGGTATGAAACATTTAGGCAACCATTTATACAGATGCATGTAGTATTTGTCGTGAGTCCTTGGACATTTAGTAAAGTTCATATAAACTGATAGGCGACACGTTTCCATGACTTACTTCGACCCTATAATCATTTATAAAAATCCAAGACAACTATCAAAATCATTGGTTCAAGAATTTAGAAAATGTATACAAGAGGCAAGTTTCAGAATTGAAGAAATATTTGTTGACACGAGTAGAAAGAAATGAATTATTTCGCGCTACAGCGACGGTGTATTTGAATCACACATTCTTAAATCTGTCTGAAACCAAAGAAACATCGAAAACACAAAATATTTGTCAACGCATTTCACTAACCACGTTGGAATTATCTATGCAAAGCTAAACTAAATTTACATTACAACTAGACGCTTATTTACACCCTAACTAGGACTCCTTCTACTCCACCAATGGTGTAGGTCTTACCCATGATGTAGAAGAACGATTTAATATTATGTTCACTTTTCTTAAATTCCAATATTCAATTATTGAGATATTTAACAAAATTAATTTTTATTTTTATTTCTGCGCAGTTTTTTATTATTAATCTTACCTATACTACAAACTAATTTATAACCAAGCGATTATTTCTACCACTCTTTCCCCTCTCCGATTCCACAAGTGTGTAGAGGGACGAGTTCGAAATGGGCCCATGATCTGAATTAATTAAATTATCATTGTTCTTAAAAATTTTCTAGATTTTCCTGAATATTTAAAAATTTACATTTACTGACAGCTTTAATTAACTTTAAACAATTTACTTCTATTTTACATTCATTCTCAAAACTATGTTGAGCGACGCTTGAGTTTTCAAATCTTCCAAATTTGAGGTGAACATGTGCTCTTTGAATCTCGTGATCATGGCTCTTTTTGTTCGCCCAATATATTTTTGATTACAATCCTTAAAACTTATTTAAAAAATCCCCGGCTTTTCCCTAACCCCTACTCTATCCTTCGGGAAAGTTTGAAGACTGTCCGGGTGCATACACAACCTTAATACCGAGTCCTCTAAATATTTTTCCAGCCTTTTTGTTACAAAAGCAGCAAAAGGGAGTGTGGCTACAAACGTCTTCTCTTGATCTCCTGTTTAGATTATTATTATTACTAATAAGAATTACTCTTCACTAGTCCACTTTCAAAACCGTTACAACTGGCTGCATCTTTAATGATTTTAACCTCCCTACCGAACTTAATATCTCACTATCTTCCAAAATAATGTCTTTAATGTAATTATTGAAAACTAGGGAATTTTTAATATCGAAGCTTGATTGTTTCACTGGCAAGTTATTAAATTCGTTCGTTAACCACTTTGAAACTTGCAAATAGATGCGTTAATTCCAGAAACAGTTGCCCGCATTGATTTACCAGGTTTCTGAATTTTTGGCAAACAATACAATTTGGGAACTGCAGAATTAGCAACATCCAACTTAAGTCTTAGTCCAAGGTAATGAGGTTGTTAGATATTTTGAACGTGTTGTTTACTTCTCTGAACATATTTGGTAATGGATTTTTAACAATGACTCATTAGGACCGTTCGCGATAAGAATATCGAGCCTATCAAAATAATCCTCTTTATCTAAAATAACGACTTTATTACCCTTCTCAGCTTTAACATAAAAGCAATCTTTCTCTCACAAACCTTTGATGACTTTATAATTGTCAACAGGGTTATTAAGTTTTTTACCGGTTTTTAAGTACATATTTTTCATTATGATCTGTTTACTGGCCTCTCGAACAATGTTTCGTAGGCTCATTAAGCCCGCTGAGTAGATGTTTCTTATTCCAGCAATGACCTCTTCCATATTCAGACGGATTGGCCGCAAATAGTATTTCAAACCATGATTCAAAAATTCTAATTCATTGTCATTAAAAGTTTGCTAAAATTGGTTCTCAATAATGTTGATGTTCTTGATAGGAGGCTCCACTTTCCAGATTCCAGATTTGAAAATTTTAATCCTGTCATCTTCTTGAGCAAAAGAAAAACTAGTTTTAAGGATTACTACTTACATTCCAACTGCTACTCCTAGTGACCATACTCTTCCTTGCTAGGTATAGCCAGGTAAGTGTGAAATATAGAGTCTGCATCAGTAGTCAGCTTTATTTGTGATTCCAATTAGAAATACATTTGTAGATTTTCAAAAATGTCTGCCAATTAAATCTTATAACCATCTTAATTAATATTTTAAACAATTTAATAGTATGTTGCGTGTTGCGGAACCTTTGATTTTTTAAACTTGCCGAATCTGAGATGAACCACAAGTTCCATGAATCGCGTGATGATTGATTGACCTTCTCGTTTGTCCAATACATTTTTTTTTACAATGTTTACAGTTAATGACGTCACACTCCAAATTTTCATTTAACCTTACTTAATCACCCACGTTGCCGAGAAGTGTGTAAACGACTTTATACATATAAACAAATCCTCCAGATTTTTTCTAATTCTTCGTTGACTGAAGTAACAGAAGTGAGATCAAAAATGTTTTGTGTTGGAATAACGTTTTCTTTAACATCTAAGTGAACGATGTCTCCTCATGCAGAGAGCAAAAGGAGGAGAGTACAATGACCAGAAAACTCAACAGCCATCCCTTAATCCATCAGGATCAAAATTATTCCTTCAGACTAAAGACTGAAGAGCTACTTGTGTGGTAATATACAACTTACACTGAAAAACTACTAAATTTGGTTGCTTATTATGTGTCCATAACAGAAATCTTGCCTTCATTCCTTAGTTTAAACTTCCTGAACAGAGTCTTCATTGTATTATAATTCAAAATTATAAACATCGTACGTGAAAAAGCACTAATGTCTACCATGATAAAAGTGCTTTTCAACCTTGTTGATTTATTATTAATTACACACCGCGAAAGCACGATTTTATGTATTTATAAAATTGTAGTAAACGAGCGGTGGCTAACCATTTACAGGAATAATAATCAGTTTAAAGTTCACTTATGGGCATCCAGGAATTTCTAAGCCATTGGAATTTAAAAGTGCATCTGCAATCTAGGCGTGTAATTGGAATGAATTCGAAGTAGTACCAATAAAGTGCAAAAATATATTGGCTGTTAAATTAAACGACATCTATTGATTAGACCTGAAGGAGATGAATTAGGAACACCGTTAAACGCAATCGCTGACTGTCGTTTTGCCTTTTTATTTTTTAGTGAACTAACTTATAAAAACACTAAACTCATTAACTCTTCGTGTAAGTAGGTATGTAACTGATTTTATAATTTATAATAATTGTAACCCTGAAATACACTCGACTTTCGCTCCTTTATTAATGATAATATCGATACCAACCCGTATAATCACATTATTTTGCACGTGCTAAGTAGAATTTACTTAGCTAACTTTTGCGGTAATGTATCAAAGTTTCGGTGGGGATGCATAGACAAATGTTGGTCGATCTGTCAAGCTGATGATAGCTTTAAAGCCTGCTCTAAATTTCAAAACAATTGGTACAACAGTTTCTGAAATAAATTTAAAAAATTTGCTGTATAATTTTGAATTTTTTCCAAAAATCTGTACATGCAGAGTTATAAATGTGGGTGCATTAAGAAATCACAAGTACATATATAACAAATATGTTTATTAGATATTTACCATGTTTACGAAAGCCTCAAAGCTTGCACAAGATTTCAAAGTAGTCAGCTTTTGATTTTTTTTTCAAAAATCTATATACATCTGTGGCGAGCAAGTTGCCTGCGCTATAGGCAACCAACCGTACGCCTGCAAAGAACACCGCTAATTGGCTGGCGTACCACGCAGAAGCGAAAACGAGAAGCGAGACTAGAAAAGGCCTGATGGAAGCACAACTCGCTCTCTCCGCCATCGTCCACAGAAGCAGCAAGATCACAAGAACACCACGCTCCTCGTCGCCGCAGAGTTCCAACACAACCACGTTGCTTAAATGTCATTCGTTGTAAATATGTGTACATAAATAAATCCATACCAAAAACATCCACACATCTAAACTAAAAAAATGCCCTTTAGTTATTTAGACAGAACTTCCGTCGCACCTGAACTCAAAAATTCAAACAACTTCAATGTGTCAGAAAACGAGAACGCGATACTCGTGGCGAATATTACGCAAAAATTATTGCAAAGTACATAGTTGTGATAAAAGTCAAGGCGGATTGATAAACCACAAATACAGAAGTATTGTTATTTTACAATGTTTAAGAAATACTTACTAAGCAAAATGTTGACGTGACGTCATTAAACTGCTGATGGGAATGATAGGACAAATGTTGATTAGCGATTTACCATCTACACGATATTCCAAACACATACATAAAATTTGACAAAAATTGGTCGGGTATTTTCGGAAAATATACGTTGGAAAACGCCAACCAAAATTTGTGTAATCATCCGCATCAACAATTTGCTGACGGTCAGTGTTATATTTGTTATATTGAATCCGCCTTGAGTTTTTACCATAGACATCTAAATTCTCGCAAAAAATCCAGATATCATAACCTTTCATAATGATACAGACTGACAATTTAGTAAAAGGTCATAGCCTACTAGAGGTAAATCGTTTATTAACACTGTGATAACCCAAACATCCCGCCTTAAATTGACATCTGAAAAAAAAAATAGAAAAACCCGCGAAAAATTAAAAAATTTGACCTTGGCTGTGATCGTCTGACAAAATGGAATCTACGTTGTGTGTTTTTAATTTTGTGACGAAATTCGTTCAGATGCAAGCGGTGGACGCCAACGTTGGAAAGGTACCGCTAAATAAAACACAAAATATATGGAGGACACAAAATCACGTATTCCTCCACTGACAAAAAAAAGGAAAAAAAAACTGCGACTAAGTTGTGCCGGTTGAAGGTATCTCTTAATGTTCAGCTACAAAAAAAATCTTGCCTAACTTCGAATGAAATCAAATTAAACGTTCTGAATTAATGCAAATATTTGAATATCACAAATTTAATAAAAACTAAGAAAACATGTGAATTAAAGTAACTGGATGCAAATACACAAGCTACTACGGGCGTGTGGCGGTAAATTTAAAATTGTGGCAGTCAACAAGAGAACAAAATTTTAATAAAAACTATCATCAGCATCAAAGCGCTCTAAAAGTGTGACGATCGAACTATCTCAACGTCATTCTAGAGCGCAACAAAATTACCCATAGGGGGCGTTGTAGCACGAGCGGAGATTGGGGCTCCTGGTTGTGGCTGTTCTCCTACCACGACGGTGATTCTACTCTATCGGGAAGCACATGCCACCCAGCACCCCTCTATTACCAAGAAACATGCCGCGCGGAAATCCCGGCTATTGGGCCAAGCCGCGAGCGTCACGTCATCCCGAGCGTTCCCCTGACTTCTATCCTAGGTCCGCGTCTTTTGTGCAGATGGCACAATTTCTATGACTCTAATGTTAAACTACAACCGAACAATTGCTAAAGTTTCAAAAAGAGCAGTAGACAACATTTAAATTCGCCATACACTCCCGTGATTTTTTTTTAACAGCAAAGAATTCTCATCTGAGATTAAGATTGGACAGCAGACAATTTATATGATGGAAACTTTAGCAAAACTAGCAAATATTTGTAAAAAAAAAAAAATTTAGTGTGAAGTGAGCAGACAAAAAAATTACGTGAGATTAGGAACTGCAAAGCATGAGAATTTACGTTCAATTTAAATTATACAACAAAGGAAATGACTGAAGTTAAAATTATGAGATAGAGAAAAATTGCATGAGGTGAAAAATTGCAAAGCTAACACATTTACACGAGTGTAATATTTCCATACTTTATCAACGATTCAAACAAAGAATTTACGTAATGTTAAATTATGCCACACTTTATCAACGATTCAAACAAAGAATTTATATTATGTTAAATTATACCTTAATCCAAGTGACTGGTTACTTACAACCATTAGCTTTGAGAGTTTATATGGTACCCTGTCCCCAGTTGATCCCAAACAAACACATGATAAAATAAACAACACAAAATGTATTCCTCGTTGCGAGAATTGGGTCTCGATGGTGTAATTTCCAAATCGTCGCCAGAAAATATGTTGGTGATGTGATGATGTGATGATAATAACAATGATAACTGCCTAAGGGGAAAAATTTAGTCCCCCCGTACCTCAATTCACGATATTATGATTTCTAGCGCATTTTCCACGGTCCTTTTCCCAAAGTGGGACAACGTTAACTGCCGTAAATGACCTATGTACTAGCAATCTTGTGTGAGAAATTAAGAAGTGTTATAATGTAACAGTTACGTATAAGCATCTAGAAACCTTATTTATAATTTGATAAACAAAGGATGAGTCCTGACTAAGTGAATTTCATGAAATCTCCAGCACGCAAGTGCTGTATCTAAATAATCTCAGGACCGTTAAATTGTGTTAGAACTAGTTAACGATTAAAATCGTAACATGAACTGTGAATTTACAAACAATAAAACAAATTTACACCATGTTAGCGTCAATCGAAAATTCGCATATTTCGGCTTGGAAATAGTATATAAATATAATATAAATAATTTTCGTTAAACATAGGCTTCCCCCTTTTTTTTAACTACCAAACCAACTAAAGTTAACCTAGCTTCCTTACCGCGTGTTTTCACTCACCACAAAACAAAAACAACAGTGACGCCACCGAACAGAATGACGCATTTCAAACCTCTACAAAGCAAACCAACTTCTACCAACTCTCTTACTAGATACTCCCCCACAAATTCCCCTAGGAGAGCTACCAACTACCCAAAAAGAACTAAACGTGCACATGGTTGCCTATGTTTAACAATTTTCTTGATTGAATTTTTTTTCAAATTTAAATTATTCAAATGTGATTTCGCGCCCTTATTTTTTTGTTCAACGCGAAGTTTTAATTCAAATCTGGTCAACCTGTTAATTTATAGCAGTTATCACAAAAAAAAAATTACTTCAGGGGCAAGGGAGTTTCTGTTTAAATCTCCTTAAAGAAATTTTTTCATTTTGATTCATTATTATTGTAAATGTCTTCAAATCACTTTACCGAAAACAAATAATAAGTCAAGGAAAGTTAGCTCCAATAAAAAATTGGTCTAAAATTATTTAAAGTGAACTTCCTTTGCTATTCGAACAAATTCAATATCCTAGAAATAAAAGTGTCGTTGAGGATGGGATTGGAATTCATTCATGTGCGAGTTCAAGTTGGTCAAATTTAATGCCGTACCTAAATTATCTGGCCACCACCTGCTTGTTTCATACATGAGCGAGATATCGCTTACTTGAAGCACGTGACAAATGTTGCACAGACGTTTGTATAAAAATTAAGGCGGATTCATAACCCATAAGTGCAGGAATATGTTATTTTATAAAATTTAAATGGTATTTACTAGGCGAAATGATGACGTAACGTCATTAAATTGGTGATCGGGATAATCTGATAAATGTTGGTTCACAATTTCCCATCTACACGATTTGCCTAACACACATATAAAATTATCTACTAAAAATCTACACAGAGGGCAGACGGCGACAGACAACAGACAGCAAACAGACAGACAGACGGATCAGAGCACAAGAATGTAGGTAATTAGTTTGTTAAAAAAATTGAAGTTGTAACGAAGGGACGTTATACAAACTTGGAAGTACAGAGAACTGAGCTAAACGCGGAAATCCAAACGATAGATGTAACAGAAGACAATATTGAGTCTGCGCATATTGGGTTATTCCCGAAAAACAAGATAATCAATTAGTGACTAGAAGATTTTTGTTATTGCTCCTTCTCGTATGTAGATACGGGTTCCTTTATCAACTATGGCTAGACGTGCTCAAGATACCTTAAACTGTTTTTTGTTTTTCATTAATTTTTCTATTTATGTTTAACTGAATAGAAGATGAATTCTTGTCTAGTAATGCATTCGTTAACAAGAATTTTGCTTTATTTTAATAGTTTTTGCGGCGACAATTTCAGTAGCATTTATTACTTTAATTAATTCAGAGATTCCTCCCTATTTTTAAATTTATGTTTTATCAGTGTAGACTTTTAAATTTTCCCTTCTGACATACTAAGTGGTATATTTTTACTACATTATAGTTGATGACAGTGGGGAAATGAAATTGACATTAATTTCATTTAGAGTTCATAAATATTAACAGTTTCAGTGGAATCAGTTGGTATAAAACAAACTTTCGATTTTGATATTCTTAAAAAAATTGTTTTTCTCAAGCAAAATTCATTTATAAAAAAATAAATATTTTGTGAATTTATGTCTCTTTCTACTTGTCGAGAAATGAATGAATCAGTTAATATTGGACATGAAAATTATCTTTAGCTGTGTGAAGATTTTTTTACGAATTCATTTCTACCGAACGTCGAACAAGAAGCGGTTTAATAGTTTTAAACGGCTGTAGTCGTTTCTCGAAACGTAATCTTCCAGATCACCATTATCGATAGTCGATGATCGCATAAAACTATAGCAGTGAAAAACAATAGAGTCAGGATCTGTAATTTGAACCTATTAAGACGTCACACTGGGTATTAATGACGATACGCATTACACTAAACCAACCTGGCTACCGAGCTCTCAACGACTCTTCCAAAAATGTTGATTAAAATTTTAATCGGATCATTAATCTCCCGTTTGCGTTACGCCCCATTTAAGCAACAAAACTCTGACTTGATTAACTTTTAAATATATATTTTAATTAATTGTTATTTATTGATGTTTCAAATATCACTTAACCCATGTAAGACGTTTTTTCATATCAAAGTATAAATTACGCGGATGGCGATGACGAGTCGAAAAAAAGACAACATCTATTTTTAAAAAGAACGAACCCGAAGGCTTGAGGGAGCGATTGCTTTTTTATATACGAGCTGTCGATAAAAAATATGGACTATCAGCTCGACTATCGGTTATAATCTTGTTAGTCAGACTACGAAGGTGGAATTAAAAAACTACCAGAGGGCTCCTCAGATATTTAATATTTTCAGGCGGATCTTCGAACAATGTGGTACCATATGAAGAGGCGAGGCGTTGGCGTGGTCATACAAATATCTAACAATCTAAGTCATACCCGAAAAAATTAAAAACACTCGTAATAAATCACGCAAGTGCTGGTGTCAACGGCATCTGCGCTTGTTATTTGTCTGGCCTAACAAAATTGGCAATTACGCTGATTTTTATCTAATGTTAGAACGCTGCTATCCGCCCAAATTAATGATTGATGTTGATTTCATTTTCTCCCTTCGATTTTTCTTATTTTGCTGGCTTAAGCACCACAAAGGATAAAATTTCATCTGACGATATTCAACTTTGATTAATGTTATTATAAAAGGTGAGCAAAAACTTGGAGACTGCCAAATTACAAGATCTTGTGAAAGCAAGGGATCACTGGAGGCAGTCTCAATGGCGCCGTCAGAAAGTTGACATTAACGACAACGTAACATCTTAATAATATGCTCTGCACTTGTTTACCCTCATTTATTCCCAAATTATATCGCATCATGAGAGGAAACATCTAAGAGTAAACTACAGGATTAAAAGTAGTTGGCTTTTTTATACATCATAATTTCGCCACCAAAAACTTTGATGATACAGTACTATGCTATATACACAGGGGGTCCAGTATAAACCCCCCGAACGGTCGAACTTTGTTAAAAATAGCGAATTGATTATCTTTTTCATCTTTTTACCGTTTTCGGTTTGACGGAAAAGAATTCCTACTTTTTTTGTAATGGGACACTTTTTTACATTTTCTGATGAAGAATAAAAAACTACTGTCAGAAATTATGAACTGGCTTATTTTTTACTGATAAAAAAAATACCGCATTCGTGCCCGTTTAACAAAGTTTTGGATCCCGTGATTAAAAAGTTTTAACCCTAGAATTATGAACAATGTCTTACTCGTTAAAAATAAAAAACACGAAGTTTGTATCTAGCAGTTCTATTGTAGAAAAATCTACTACAACATCTGCGTGACTTAGGGATTATCATGTCGAGTTTCAAATTAATTCTGGTGAATCAGTTTTATTAAAATGTTGTTGCTGTTACATTTTTGGGCGGCATTACCGAGAAACTGATGATTGTGATGTGGTGATGAATTCGGACTTCCCCTTGATAAATCAATGCACTCTAAGACATCGATCATCACCAATTTATTTCTTATATAAATCTAACTATAAATAACTTTTCGATGACGAAGAGATCACTGTACCTACTAAGTAAAAATAATTGAAACATGTTGGTGTAGATAGATTTTTTAGCTTGTTTTGCAACTCGTGTTCGTACCTACTTAGATACATACAACTGGTAATTTATGAGACCTGTAACTACGATACATTTCTAGGTGTAATTTACTGATTACACAAGAAGAAAGTGATATACCAACATTACCAACATGTTTTATTGGTTTATTCGAGGGTCTATTTAAATAAGTACCTACGTTAAAATCGTCTCTGTCGTTTTATTGTTTACATACAAACAAAGAACAAGTGTGTCCAAGACTAAAACGTGGAAAATGACACATCCGCATGTAAATCAGACGGGTAAGTACTCCATCACCTAATCAAGATAACAAACATACGTGGGCATTGAACAATACTGTTTAGAATACAGAACTTTTGTTTACTAACTAGATTTTTATTGAAAGGATAAAATAACACTGAATGTATTCATTGAGAAATAAAATAGAGTTTTTTATAACAATGACAATGACTACAGCACGTGTTAAGCAAAGAAATATATTATTCATACTTCTAAATTGAAATGGTATTATACGAGGATTTTAGTCAATCTTGTAAGTACGTACATAAGAGTATTTTTTTTAAAGCCACAAATGTGGAACTTGAACTTTTTGAACAATAATGACAATGCAAAAAGTACCTGCTTTAAGTGACGCGGGTTATCAGTAAAGTTCGCATTTTATCTAAAATTTTTGGGATCAAGTGTTTAGAAAATGTTTATAGTATGTTGTCAAAAGATAACCCAATTCCTAAGCAGTTCTATTTGGACAATAAAGATGTATAAAGATTTTAATAAAACTTATTGCCCCAGTTATGAAAAAAAAAACTATAAATTAGTATGTAAGACGCACGCTGATGAAGTTAGAAATGTTTACTTCTTGTGTTCATTTTTGCAAATTACTTAAAAATATATTCCAGTTGGACCCAACGTTTTAATCCTGCAAGTCATACGGAGAAAAAACATCACCTCAACGCTTAGTGCAGCAATTAATTTTAAATGGGAGTAAAAGTTGTCTAAATGGGAATTTTTCAAGAGATTTGTGTGATCTTTTTATTGGACTTAACATTCCCATATGTAAAGTGGACTTGATTATACTTAAAATATTTTTGAAGAGTTACTGCCCAGATGTCAGTATTTGCACTCATCAACACTGAGAAAAAAACAAGTTGGAATCAATTATGAATCTACAATGAAATTAGTTCAAAAAGACGTCGATGACGATCCCATTACAAACTTTATTATAAAGAATTAGAAAAACGAACAACGTAACAATTGCTACATTTGTTGCCGATTGTTTTACTAACTTTTATTTACAGCGTCAAATTTTAACAAATAACATTTTATTAATTGTCAGTGATGTGATTTCTTGCAAGCTTAAGCAGCAACCGATCTAAAAGTGTTTTCCCATTAATTAAAATGCAAATAAATACGTATAATTTTTCTTTAATCACACCTTGACATAATTTAAACAAATAAAGAATAGTGTGTAATTATTATTAACGATAATTATATAGCGGATAATTATTACATATATTTGTTCTAGTTTCTTGGATTTTGAAAAATCCGCTAAGAAGAATGCTCAAGCAGCAAATACTAAACGTACAGTAATGGTACAGGGTTATTTACGAGAAATTCAAGACGCAACCAATAATACAATTATATAGCAGTCTTTGATATTTGCTATCACTATTTTTTTAAGTAAACCATAGTTAGCTGTTTGTTTTTGTTAATTAAAATCAAAAGCAAACAATGTCATTGTGTTTCCAAAACTTCAGGAAAATTAAATGACGTCACTCAATTTTTTTTTTGATATACAGGGTGTTATTGAAAGGTACATACAACAAAATAGACAGTTCTTCGCGAAGTCTAAGAAGTCTGAAAAACTTATTTTGTGTTATCATTATCAAAATTATAAGGGGAAAATTCACCCTGATCCAACCTTTTTAGACGCTACTAAAGGATAAATAGGTAAAATTAATTTATTTTAGTAAATCCTAGCAATTGTAACAATAAAACTTTTGTCAAGATTAAATGTTGCTACAGAAACAAAAAATGATCTTTTTATCAGAGGCGTACAACGAATTTGGACATAAATTTTAATAATTTTTATCTCTAAAAGGAGAACACTTTTACCTGGACTTTTTTTAATTTTTAGCACCCATACTTTGAGACCAATTGTCGATTTTATTTTGTACGGACCTTCCAATAACACGCTGTATAAATACTCTACAAACAATTTAAAAAAATTAAATATGTCATCAAAAGCAAAAACAAAAATGCACCTTAGAAGTTTTTTATTTAAATTACGTCATCAACTCGTGTGTTTTCCTTTCATTATTCAAGTACAGGTTAACAAGTATAGCATAGGAAAAAAAACGTAAAAGTAGAGTGTTGGTCGACGGACTCGATTACAATACTTCCTTCGCTTAGGCTCGGGAAGTAAAAAATGAAATTTAATTTAGACTTTCTTAATAAAAATCTTGAGGTGGAGTGTTGAGCTCCGCACTTACGGAAATTACCTGCCTACTAAAGTCGCCAGTAGATAAATGGAGCAAGGAAATTGATATTTTCGAATTCTAAAAGCTATGGAACGTCGAGAAGAGAAGAGATTACTGGAGCCAAGTTTAAAAAATTTTAATTTCGGTAAACATAAAAACTTTCTGGGATTGACAAAATACATATAGTAAAGGTGTAAAATTCTGACGAATGTAACAATTAATCTGCGATTTATGAATACTGTGAATTAAAAAAAAAACTGGAAACATGGGAAGTGGACATTGCCCATTTTAATCCATTGATTTAATGAGAATTTTTATCGCTTCTAATTGACAGTTCTTTTCCCACCTGATGTAGATTAATAATACTTGAATAATAATTTATAGGTAAGCAGAGAAAAATGTTGTGCCTCGGTGGGATTCGAACCCACGTCTCCAAGCAATCCGGGCTGGTATGCTAACCGCTACACCACAAGACAACTTATCTTTGCTCTGCTTACCCATGTGTTATTGTGCCGCTACAGTACTCCCCCCCCAGCGACACAGCGCGCGGTCGTGCTGGGGTGCGAAGGAGATAGATGCTGGCGTCGCCCCTACCACTCTTACGGTCGTTGTTCGAACCCTGGCGGTGCTGCGGACCCCGAACACAGCGGGCACAGGGCGGTGGCAGAAGGATGTTGCGTGCGCGTTGCCTGTCGGAGGTCACCAATATAGGTAAGCAGAGAAAAATGTTGTGCCTCGGTGGGATTCGAACCCACGTCTCCAAGCAATCCGGGCTGGTATGCTAACCGCTACACCACAAGACAACTTATCTTTGCTCTGCTTACCCATGTGTTATTGTGCCGCTACAAATTTATGTTACTAAACATGAAAAATAAATATCCCTACAGCTGTCCCAGACAAAATTCCACTGCCTTATGTCCTTAAAACGAATAGAAATATTGAAATTCTGTAAACGTCACTGTTTCTAGCTTGAAGAAGGAAGCTTAATTAAGTACACTGCAAATACACACGTAACTATATATGGCGTCGCCGTTGCGACGTAAAGTTATATTTTTTTAATGGGAATGTACATTTCTTTCAACGGATTTTGTTAGATAGCTAAATTAAGTATTTTTTACAATTATATAAAATACTTAGGTGTTTATTTCATTTCCAGTTGATAAAAAAGAAAATTTATAAATATAAGAAAGTTTTAAAGTTGAGTGAAATACGGGGGCACAAAAACTGGTAAAAAAATAGGCCATTTAAGCATAGATTCGAACTGTCGTCCGTTACCTGGATACAAATCTTGTTATTAAATAGTTTGTCGTGGTTATAATAATAATAATAATAATAATAATAATATGTTCTTTATTGTCCAACAGATTTACCACTTATAGGACAATATTAATAACAATGTGTGTTTAACAAAATAAAGTTAAATAAAGAAAATTAACAATAAAAAAAGAAAAAAATATAACAAATTTCTGGGTGTCCCTAACAAAATACATCATTATATACATTATCTACAGCTTTACACATGACATGAATCGGTGAACGTTGTAAAACATTTGTTCTCGCCGTTGGCACTTGAAAACTTGCTTCATATCGTGATGCTAAACGTGGCACATAAAATGGTAATTTGGAAAGTAAAAATGCACAGTCAATCTTATTGTGTATTAACTTATAAGCAAATTTTGCACAGCACATTTCTCTCCTTTGTAATAATGACTTCATATTATGTCGACTTTGCAAATTTTGCTGATCAGTACCAATCTGTGGATAAACTCCATCAATTTTAAATGATAAATATTTTAAAAACCTTCTGTGAATTTTCTCTAAGGCCATAATATGAGATACATAAATAGGGTTCCATACAAGACTTGCATACTCAATTTTACTTAACACATATGCAAAATAAAGTTGTTTAATTAAAGTTAAGTCAGAAAAATGCCTACATGTTCTCATAACAAAACCTAATGATTTATACGCCGATGTGCAAACAACCTCTAGATGTGGAAGAAATGATAATTCGGAATCAAAAGTTACTCCTAGATCCTTCATGCAATTCTTTTGCTTAATAATATGATTTCCCAACACATAGGACGATTGAGTTGAAGTTTTTTTACGGCTGTATTTGACAAGAAAACATTTTTCCTTGTTCAATGGCAACTTAAACATGTCACACCAACTAATCATCAGATTGATATTATTCTGCAAGATATCTACATCAACTGCACTGCCAATGGAGTGATATAGTTTAATATCATCAGCGTATGCAAGGACTGGGCAACTAAATTGTTCGAGTAGATCATTAATAAATAGAATGAATAAAAGAGGACCAAGATTAGAGCCCTGCGGAACTCCGGAATTAACTGAGAATTTATAAGACACATAACCACTATAAGCAACGTAAGATGTTCTGTCTTTTAAATAAGAACGCATTAACAGCAATGAATCCTCCGACAATCCATACAAATCAAGCTTTTGCAGAAGAATACTATGTTGAATTGAATCAAAAGCTCGAGTGAAATCAGTGTAGACTACATCAGCTTGACCTCGAATATCAATTATTTCACTTAAATATTGCGTGATAGTGGCTAAATTACTAACTGTAGACCGACCACTAACGAAGCCATGCTGATAGGAAGAGATATATTTTTTCACATTACTGTAGATTGTTAAATATAGTGATTGTTCAAAAACTTTCGAAAAATTTGGCAATATAGAAATCTGTCTGTAATTTAACACATCTGAACTATCACCTTTCTTCAAAATTGGGCAGATCCTGGCGCATTTCCACTTTGATGGAAAGGTTGAAGTTTTAATGGCAAGGTTGAAAATAAGTGATAATGGTTCCGCAAATGCATATCTACAATCCCGAATAATGAAACTCGGGATTAGATCGTCTCCCGCTGTGAATTTATCATGAAACTTGGACATTATATTAATAAGTTCAACTGGGCTGACGTAAGGAAATTGAAATGGTAAAGCGTTACTGGAAGATTGAGATGGAATGTGTGGAGAATCACTTGAATATGATTTCGAAAAATTTTCTGCAAAAGCATTAACTATACTTTGTGGATCAGTGTATTCGGATAAACCATTGTGAACTCGACCAGGAATTCTTGTAGAACTACGTCGTTGGTTTAAATAGTTCCATAAATTAGAAGGATTCGACTTAAGATTTCTTTGAACTAAATCGAGGTAAGAATTATGAGCTTCAGAAATCTGCATTTTCACTAGACTGCGGAGACGTTTAAATTCAAGTTGATATGTTTCATTGTGAGTTGTTATCCATTTACGTCTATAATTTTCTTTGTTTCTTAAATTAGCTATAATTTGAGATGTGAACCATACGGGATACCTTGTTTTACGGGGACACTTTTTTGGAACATGCGCATCAAATATATTATATAAAACAGAATAAAAATGATCTACAGCGTGATTAACATTATCTAAATGTTTAAGATAAGACCAGTCAATATTAAGTAATGCATCATATAACAATGGAAAATTCGCTTTACGAAAATTGTACACCCGTTTATTATTTGGAGGAAATTTAAGAGGTTTCGAAGTTTCTAAACCATCAAGTGTTATTAACAACGCAGGATGAAGTACATCTTCTCTAACTAATGGATCATTGCATTGAGTAACTGACATTTGCCATTGCTTATTTGCAAATACTAAATCTAATAATTTATTATCAGAATTCATAATATCATTATACTGAGTTATGTCCAAAATATCAATAAAATGCTGCAAAGAAATTGACTTACTCGATAAAGGTTTATTTGAAGTAACATAATCTGGAACATTAAAGTCACCAATCAATATAAATTTCTCATTAAATAAGAATTGTTCAAGTGCTGAAGTAAACGTATCAAGATCATTAGCTGAAACATCAGGGGGTATATAGACAACGCCTAAAACAATATGAAAAGTATGAATTACACATTTGCATAAAACTATATCAATTAAAGGAACTATAGCGGAAAAATGTGTTGTATCAATTACTGTACAGGTATATTTATTTGATAACGCAAGAAGAACACCACCACCTTTTGAACGATTTACACTAGCAAATTTGCGATCACACCGAACAATATGATAAGAATCACCTGGTAATAATTCATTGTTAAAAACAGAATCATTCAGCCATGTTTCTGATATTAAAATAATATCAAAATTGTGCACCAAAGAATTAAGATAAAACTCATGTGTTTTGGAATTTAAACCTAAGTTATCAGAGTATCCTGCGTTAAAGAAAGATAAACATTACTAATTTAATTTTTTTTATGGTATCACTGCATATTATATTTATTTAATCGAAAACTTTTATTGAAAATTATTTAAACTCGGCTGCGCCTCGTCACCTGACAACGTCCTCGACTATTATAATATTTTCGTTATATTAATAGCTATAAATCTTTTAAATTACACAAGGATCTCAAACATGCCAAATTGTTTAGGTATCACCACAAAAAGAAAGGGGTACTAAATCTGGACTGCAAGCCTGTCGTGATGCAGTAGGATCTCCATTGTCGCTCCAATTTTCGTTATAAATGTTTTTCATAATAAAAAAGTTGAACTATTTTCGACAGGAAGCAGAGAAAATTGTTGTAGTCCAAGATTTCTGACCCTGACGTTAAAAGTTAAAAGTAGTAGGTATTTTTACGATAATATATGGTAACTTAATATATTTCTTAATATAGATAATTTATATTATTTTCAGTTAAACCTAATACTAATAATATTCAAGTGTTTTATATCACTCTAATCATAATTAAATTGACTATCTAACTCCGTTAAAAAATTTGCAGTGTACTAAAAAAAAGCTTAGGCGAAAAAGAATGGCGTTTCAATATTTCTGTTCATTTTCAACATAAATATAAGGTCGGAGTTTTAATCTGAAATACCTGTATATAAAATTTGTATCCTTATAAACGTCGTAACTTGTAAAATGTACAATTGTTTTTAATCTATTCAATTGTGTTTATTGATGGTTTTATCAGAGATCACAGCAACGACTGATTTTCTTAAGGTTACCGTGAACATGGTAAATCATCAATTAAGATACCTACATTTGTTCATTTCATTCAAAAATTTGATGACGTCATCTAAAAGTTTTATTGATAACATTTATGTGTACTGTGACATCCTTCTTTAATTGTGGTTAAATTAAGGTATCCTATATTTAATGATATAAGTATGTGTATAGGTTGCCGTAAAAAGTAATGTTTTTTTGACTTAGGATATATGAACCGATGTTATACAACATTTAGATATTTATTTCAATTTCAGTTGATAAAAAATATACAATTTATAAACATAAAAAATAAAATTTTGTTGAAATAAAACACTCAGACTTTATTTTATAATCAACAAGTTGTGTTTTAAAAGCAGTGTTTTAGCATATGTTCGGACTGTCGTAAAACGGTGGTAGTTCACTCAATTTTAATTTTTTTTTTATCAACGGAAAATGAAATAAATTTCTAAGCGTGCAATTTTAGAAAATATATGCGACATATTTGCAAGGTAGTAAATTAAGCTTTCCCTTTCACGCTAAAACCCATAGCGTTTACAGAATTTTAATATCTCTATCCGTTCCCAAGATATGAAGCCGAGGAATTTAACTGGTACACCTGTATTATAGCAGGAACGAGAGAAGCTCTGTATAAATAAATTGACATCAATTTTTGTTGTGTGACTTGTCAAGATCTAATGTGATCTGACCTGACTTAATCTTGCGTAACTGAGTCATAAACATGCAAAATTATATTAGTTCGTCAAGAGCAAAAAAAGACTTGACAGTCTTCGAAGTTATGGAAATCCAAACACAAAAAAAGTGAAATCTATTTGATGCCCTTCCAACAGAAATTGTGTAATTTATATTAAAATACAAATCATACGGCAAGCCACAAAATATGTAATACCTACATTAGCCAATAACTTATATAATTTCTTATAGAAAAAGCCTGTTGATATTCACCCGCCGAAACTAAGTACTACCCCTGAAATAGAAAAAATGCAGACAGAAAAAAGCATGTCTATTTATTTAAAAACATAACAATCCTAAATATATTTTTGATTTTTGTAGTAACAAGGTTGCCTGCTCTAATACATGTGAAAATAAAACTTTGTGCCTTTCTATTGTTTGAAATACTACGGGACATAAAATCACAATTTTTCTCCAGTTGTTCCATATTGCTTCACGTTACCCTGAATTTTTCTTTTATTGTGTCAATGTTATATGTTATAATTTATAATAGTTTTAATATAGTAGGACTAGAGTCGAAACCTAAAAAGTGAAAACACGTACGTAAAACGTAATCCAAAAGATATTTTACCGAAAGATATGTATTTTTTTAGAAGGGGATAAAAATGTTGGTCGTGCATAAAATAATTTATGTTAAAAATACAATTTCTTTTTTTTTATCAGGATTTCTAATCACAACTTCTGATATTGAACTTTGTGGTGTTGGTGTACAATTACAAATTTTATTTGTTGTATCTATATTGTTAATTACGGAGCCAGTTGTGTATCCAGTTCAAGACAAACAAATCTCCTCTGCTATCTAAAATACTACTGGACTAATAAGGTGGCCAACTTCTTCGGAAATAATTACCTGTAAATAATTTTGACAAATTTAAAACTGTGTCTATAGCTTAGGGTATAGATTTAATTTTATGCATGCCCCAGAACCTGATTAATGCATCTGCCATTTTGGTAGAACGAAAAAAAACTATTATTTGTCTCTTTTGGAGGGAGAAAAGCATATTTTTCGTAATATTCTACATACTTTCCTGTAGCAGTAACCGTTCCTTAATTTTGTTATATGGTGCTTTTATTAATAAGGTAGACAAAAACAACCTTTGGTCAAGATAAATTAATACATATACTACGGATATTCAATTAATACCTTGTTTATTTATTTTTTGTTTTATTTAATGCCTTAACTTGTTTAATTAAGTAAGTAATATGTGTAATTCGCCTAATAAAGCATTTATTTATTTACTTTATTCCACGGGCTGCTACCACACATTTTCCAACATGTAATTACTCAACCAAATATTATGTTTTTTCGTGTTTAAACGTTGGTAGTCAAACATCAAACGAAATTTCCGGGCCATAATTTCGATCAAAGCATAGAAAATTGAATCAACACCATTAATTAATTACTAAAAAGGTACATTGAAAATAAAATTGCCAGTTATTTATTTACGCCATCGACTAGGGTAGGTTCAGGCATTTTCCGGAACAACGCTCATTTCCGGTCCCGTTTGTCGAACACCGACTGCCTTCATTATCCCATCCCGTAGTTAGGCACTTTTCTCATTTTCTTTTGTCGGTTGCTCTGCACCCTACGTCCTCGCGAACGAACATATTTAGCCATGGGAAAATAAAGGAAAGAGGGAACGCAAGAGCCGGGACGTTGTTTGCTTGATTGCTCCGACTTCTAAGCCATTTCCCAGTCTTTGTGAAGTTCGACGGCTAATTTTCTCAGACGGTGAATTAACTTTAGATAGCCTTGTTAGGTTTTGTTTCCGTCAACAAATTAAGTTAACTTTTTTGTTTCAAGAAGTTGGGTCGTTGTGCGAATCAAACGTGCCTTGCTTTAAAATTCATGAACCTTTTTCGGGATGACAAAAATTAGTATTTTCGGTGTCACAGTATGCTATCGCAATCAAATATTTTTGTTTGTTGAATTTGTATTCGTTACGTGGTGCGCCACCTCTTGGAGAGTAGGAGAGGGAATGGGAGGTGATGATTGGTGCGGATGCTTGGCGCCGGTGCGACACCTAGGGAACTGCGCTTGGACTGAAGTTATTTGGGTTGCAGAGCTTAGAAACGTAAAATGGAATTTTTTCCACTACGTTTTGAAAAGAATTAGTGTAAAATGTACAATTTGCTAAGATATTAGTGTTTATTGTAATAAATTCGAAACACATCAAGTTGTTACCCAGCCATGAGTAATTTAAAAGTGATTTAAAATTTTTGTTTATTATTTTGGGAATACCATGAAGACGTAAATATCCTCAAAATTAGTTTAATTTGCTCTAAAAGTTGAGTAACACCGAAGACGAGTTTTATGCAATGCATGGAAATGCAAAATTTCTAAGTTTTCAAGGTTATTAAAATAATAATAATTAGGTAGCACTATGGATTGAATGGTGGGATTGCTAAAAATACAAAACACGAAGATTATTATATAAAATGTACACTACGTGACATCCCGTTATTCATACATCAAACAAAAGCATTTTACATTAATGTTTTGTAGTTGTTTAAATTTACCAATGTCAGCTTTTTTATTTGTTTCGGCAATGCATTGAACAATCGGATTGACCGATACCAATGTGATTTTTGTATACATTTCATTGTGCTTTCCAACAACAAAATTTTGGTTATCACTGCAGCCATACTGTGATAAATATCTTGATTCATTTTAAATCAATTTTGGATTTGTTCTCTGAAACTGGTCGTTCTGTAATAAATTAATAATATAATAAACCTACTTTCAGTGCTCATAAATACCACGAGTTTCAGCGAATTTTAAAAGCTAAATAACACACACACAATTTTATTGTGTGCTTTTCTAAATTTTTTATTTCGTTACATTTTTAATAAAAATTTGCAATTTTCTTGATATAGCTGGCAATTTTATCACCTTATCTGTATGCAGGAACTACATCGAAAAAATTAAATCAAATAGGTTAGCTACAATTACTATTTGTGACAAACAACGAGTAGTCGTCAGTCATGACAACGAAGCGGCAAAATTCACGAAAATTAAAAACCCTACAATGTACTTAATGATGTTGATTCAAAATTTTTCAAAGTAAGTAGGATTTAAATTTTATGGAATAACATACTCCGACACTTGTGATTTATGAATCTATCTTGATTTTTTTTCCTTGGACATCCACATTTTTGCAAAAAAAATTATCACTAAAATTGCAAAACTGATTCCTATGAAATCTTGCAACTTAACACTTCGTGGAAACGGCTCCAGATTTCGGATTTATAGAAAATTTTTTAAAGACAATTTTTCTAGTGTCTTTTTAAACAACCTTGAACTTATCAAGAAAATTCACTTTTTCGTTGGTGTCTTTTATTCAAAGATTAGCCGTAAAAGTAATCTTGAGATTAGAAATTTGAAGAAAATTCTTCACAGGATACGACTCTTCTCATAGGATAATCGCCACTTAAAAAAAATTGTCCTTTGCTTTTTATTTACTTGAAAATAACTCTTGACAATGATTGCATATTTCAAATCTGCCAAAAATTTTTGCACGACAAAATTCTTTTCCTCCGCGATATCGTTTGTAGGATTTACGAAAAATTTTTTAAAGGCAATCTTTCTGTTGTGATAATCGCCTTTTTAAACAACTTTAAATTTCTTAAGGAAATTCACCATTTCGTTGTTGTCGTTTATCCAAAGATTAGCCGCAAAAGTATTCTTGAGATATGAAGAAAAACTTCACAGGATAGAACTTTCTCATATGATAATAATCACTACGTTAAACAACTCCCATTTATCAAGAAAAATTGTTCTTTGTTATTCATTTATTTGAAGATCACTCTTGGCAACGATACTATGCTTCAAATTTCCTGTAAATTTTTGCACGACAGAACTCTTTTACAGCGATATCGTTTTTAGGATTCACGGAAATTTTTTTAAAGACAATCTTTCTACTGTGATAATTCTCTTTTTAAACAACTTTAATTTCTCAAGAAATTTCACCTTTTCGTCGTTGTTTTTTATTTAAAGATTAACCGTAAAAGTACACTTGATATCTGAAATTTGAAGAAAATTTTTTCCAGGATTGAACTTTTCTCATATGATAATCGTCACTTTAAGCAACTCTGATTTGTCAAGAAAAACTGTCCTTTGTTATTCATTTACTTGAAGATCACTCTTCACAACGATTTCATGTTTCAGATTTGCTGAAAATCTTTGTATGACAGAATTCTTTTTCGCCGCGATATCGTTTTTAGGATTTACGGAAATTTTTTAAAGACAATCTTTCCACTGTGATAATTGTCTTTTTAAACAACCTTAAATTTCTCAAGAAATTTAATGTTTTCCTTTATTCAAAGATTGGCAGTAAAAGTACTGCTAAGATTTGAAATTTGAAGAAAATTCTTCATAGGATAGAACTCTTTTCATATGATAATCGCCACTTTAAACAACTTCGATTTTTCAAGAAAAACGGTCCTTTGATTTTCAATTAATAAGTTACTAATTGTTTTTCGGATTTACGGCTTTTTTTTAAGAAAATCTTTCTATTGTGATAATTGTATTTTAAACAATTTTAAATTTCTCAAGAAAATTCACCTTTTCATTTCGTTTTTCGGATTTCAGGAAATTGTTTTAAAAATAATCTTTCTATTGTGATAATTGTCTTTTTAAACAATTTTAAATTTCTCAAGAAAATTCACCTTTTCATTGCTGTCTTTTATTGAAAGATCAGCCGTAAAAGTACTCTCGAGTTCCGAAATTTGAGGAAAATTCTTCACAGGATAGAATTCTTCCCGGATGATAATCGCCACATTAAGCAACTCCGATTTTTTAGGAAAACTGTTCTTTGTTTTTCATTTACTTGAAGATCACTTTCGACAACGATTCCATGTTTCAAGTTTACCAAAAGTTTTTACATGCCACAACTCTTTTTCGCTGCGATAATCGTTTTTTTAAAGAACTTTTCCTTGCTCTTTATTTGAGCATTCTGATATGTATGGTGATAATCGCTCAGATTTTTCAAGGAAACTCTTCTTTTGGATTTCATTTACTTGAAGATGTTGCGTAAAAAGGACTCCAGATTTAAGATTTACAGAGATTTTGCTTTCTTCTAATGATCGTCATTTTCAACAATTTGAATGACAAGAAAATTTGTTTTTTAAACTATCTCCCACGTTTATAGTTTTTTAATTTTGAAATTTTCGAAAAAAAAAACATGTTTTTTTTTTTACTAGGAAATTAGTCATGAAAACAACTCAGCATTTGAAATCTAAAGAAAATTATCAACAAGACAGAAATTTTTCGGGTGATAAACTTCAATTATTTTCGAATTTTTCAAGAAATTAACTTATGCGATTGTTGTTACCTATTTGAAAACATGTCACAGAAAGAATTCTAAATTCTTTCCCAGTAAATTTTTCTGCCCGATAATCGTTTTTAAAAAAATCGGATTCAGAAAAGAATCTTTTAATTAAAACTTATCGCTAAAACAACTTTAAATTTATAATTTTCAGGAGAATTCTATACTTTTTATTTCAATACGTCATAAAAACAACTCAACCTTTGAAATCTAAAAAAAATTTTTCAAGAAATTAACTTATACGATTGTTGTTGTCTATTTGGAAATGTGTCACAGAAATAGTTCTAGATTTGGAATTTTGGAAAATCCTTTCCGGGTAAAACAACTTTAACTTTGTAATTTTGAGGAGAATTATCTACTTTTTACGTTATTATTATTTACAGAAAATTTCAATTGTATACATTTTACAATTTAACCTTCACAATGCAAAACCTAATCCTCTGAAATCTTGCAAATGTCGGAAGCATGCTAAATCGTTAAACAAAACTTATATCCGTTTATGAACCAGTTTGCAGTTTTTAGCCCAACGATCCAGATTTTTGAAAAAAAAAAAAAAATCAAATATGTGTAACATTTCATACTTTCACTTTCGAAGCGGAAAACCGAATGGTTCGAAATTTCGTAAACGTTTTAAAGTTATCGTAAGCATGATAAATCGATAATGAAACTTTATCTCCCTTTTCCGCTAAATTGATGAATTTATTATCAAATTTGATCCGATACAGCCCATCTAAAATGTGCAAAACATTATGAGTTTATAGTAACTTGTGGTTTATCAATGCATTAATACTTTTTTACTTTATAGAAGTCAACATTAAAAAAAAACCGCAAAATCAAATTTTATGATTTTTCAAAAAAAGTGGGATTTCTAACTTTCCACCAATTTTTTTTTTTGGTTATTTCTTAATTTACCGATAATTTTAAGACGAAGTAACGTTGAAATTAATACATAATTGACATAAAAATGAGTATGTCCTTATGACTTGCAGGAAGTGCAGCGGATATAAATTTTTAGATTTCTTCATCCGAATTTTAATAGTACAGTTACATCAAACTTAGGAACTATCGATTTTTACAGTACCTACTACTGACAAAAATGAGAAAAAATAAAAATTATTTTAATTTCAATGAATATTTATAAATTATTATTATTAATATTATCATTTAGGTGTTAAGCGGAAATAGATCTATCTAGCTCAAGTTAAAAAACAGCAATAGATAGTTTGTTGTAAGTTTCTCAGAACCTTGGTAAGATTTGCTTTTAGAATAAAAGTAACAGAGCTATATAATGATTGTGGGATTTTATTTCACAAGTTAGTGGTGCAACAGGAAACTTGTTTCGGTCATCTTTGAAGGATTTTGTTGCACCGAGCAGTGAAAATTTACACTTTTCCGTCGATGTTTACAATAGTTTTGTAACTTATTTGGAAAATGCGGTTTAAAGGGGCATAAGTTTGTTTGATGTCTTAATTAAGCTTTTGTAAATAACGTTCTCGACGTTGAAAACTTTTTGTTGAATTGTTTAGTAACCGCTGGGCTTTAGTTTGCTATTCAGCTTATACGCATTAGCTTTGCAACAAAGTAAACATAATGTTATTTTAACGTGATTGCATGATGTAATAGTAAACGTGATAACATTATTGGATAATAATCTGTCAACAAACGTGAATTAATTGTTTTTAGAGAAAAATATATAGATATATATATACATATACCTATTAGCCTATTACGTAGGATGTTGAAAAGATAATGAAGGAACAAATTACAGTGTACTATTTTATTTTGTATTTTAATATAAAGGATTAGATACGTTTTTTTCTAAATATACTTCTGCAAATTTGTAGGTAGAACCAGATTATATATTTTATCAAAGAAACTGGACTTGACTGACTGTACTTCAGAGCCAAGGGAAGTTCTGTCTAGATAACTTTAAACTAGTTTTTCCAATTGAATTAAAACATATACCATTTATTAGTGTGCACTTTAAAATATGGTAAGCTTAAAACTTTGTGAAGTTATTTTCTGATTAGCAGTTGTAAATTTATAAAAATTTTCAAGACTACCAAGAAAAATTGTAAGAATTAGGTTCTAAAAAATTACGTTTTTTTTAATGGAAATAATATAACGGCATTTTTCATTGTTCTTAAGACGGTTTTATAGTAAAAAATAAAATCTTTATTATTTTTACTATGCTACAATTACTCAAGACTGTCCACTATTTCGTTCATGTAAAGTCTGCGTTGGTGTAAAAAAGAACACTTTTGTCTCTTGTTGCGTAAAGAAGTATTTTGATATATGACGTAAAATTTTAATTAAGTACAATATTTTAAATGAAGTGATTATTTATTTTTGCTATCGCGTGCTTACAAGCACCAAAACTAAGCATCTGTTTATCCAGACGTCGCTTCCACAATGTCCGCCAAGGTAAAACTCGCACAAAAACTCCTAAACAAAGCCCAATCCATCCAATGAAAAGTGTGCACCGTATGTTTAACATACGATTGGGCACACTTGAATGCCTCTGCATTTTATGAAAGCTATTTAGTCCATTCATTGCTCCTACCCGCCCGATTCATCATTTGAACCCGGTCTTGTTTGTAATAACACACAACAGTGGCGTCGGATATGGGCGAGCAACACTTCCAGTAAGTCATCATTAATTTAAATAAAAAAGCAGTTTCATGAAATCCAGATATAATGAAGTTGGACCGGAAATTAGGTGGACATATTTCGTATTCATCACACCGGTGTTTTCCCCCTCGTTATTGCAGCAGTTATAGCGAAAAAAAGGTTATTTCATTAGGTAGGTATGTACTTTAATAAGCAACTTGACACGGTGTGTTCCTCGAAAAATAAAGTGCGACAAAATGACGCGGTTTAGTGATCTTTGGGAACAATAGAGAGGCGCAATTTGTCTTATTAGAAGGAAATTAAAGTAACAATAAAATAACTGGTTTCCAATTATTCTGCTTAACTAAAACTGCTTATTTTGTAATAGACAAATTACACTGAGCCGAGAAGGATCCTAAACATTTTCTCTAATTTCGTTTTTCATCGTGTACTAACAATTTTTCAAAATATTTCGGGGCTAAATACACGCAAGTTTACAAATTGCCAATAAATATTTAATTTTAATCCATCAAGCTTTTTCAGAGAAACAATTTTTAAGGCAGTTGCCTGTAGTAGATTTATTCACCCTTTAATAACGTAATCATATTCTCTGTTAACTCTTTTTAAGTGGAAAACTGATACATTTCATAATGGGGTTCGACTTTATTTGATTATTGGGGATATAGCAAAATAAGAAGGGGAAACGTATTCAAAACAGGGTTAATAGTATTTATAAAAAGCAAATTATTTGCATGTTTTGCATTTCCAAGAATTACGAGCAGTTTCACCATAACTGTAATGATCTTGTTGCATCCGTTACAGAAGTGTACCAACATAGAGAGTGGTTAGAACATTTTGCCGTGAAAAGGGCGTCTTTGTTTTAGTTGCAGTTTCCTCACAGCTATTTGACTCCAAATGTGACGGTTATTTCGCTGCGTTTAAAGCAAAATTAGTTGTTTGACAATTACTCTGTATGCGTTATGTCAGTTTATTTTAATTTTTTTGTGGCCGCTTAATTTATTGGTAAAAGTGTGTTAAAAAATAAAACGCTGAAAAAAGCAGTGCCTTGCGTACTCTTAATTTTTTAGTTCGCTGTCAATCAATCTCGGTTTTGCAGTTCGATCTTAACAAACAAAATCTATTTGATTTGAATTTCTTTTACTTTCAGCGCTCCATCAGCGAGTGATTTTTGCACAAAGAGTGAGGGATTGTTAATATTTCAACTTTTCTTTGTGCAGTGGTTACAAGTAATTATCGTTTTCAACGCCAGATATTATAGAGATTTCTTATTTTAAATGTTGATTTAAGAAAATACATAAATTAAATTATTATTGAAAATAATAATAATAATAATAATAATAATAGACATTTATTTCCGATAGGTTTCTAGGTACCTAATTCTAGTTACTATAATAGTCTTAATTAATAAATGTATTATAAAATCTTAATTAGGTACTACATAATGTAAACCATCTAAATAATATGTATTACCAAATTTGTTTATGACATCACGAATATGACTTGGTTGGTGGAAAAAAAACATCAAAATTATCATTATGCCATTTGATCAACGTCGTAGTTCTTCGGCTAGCTTTAACGTACGTTAAACTAATGAATCTAAATTTTAAAAAGAAATAAAAAATTCGAAAATGTGCGGTATTCCCAAGATCGATGGTTCATTGCTATTTACGAATTTTTTGCTGCAAAGGGCTGGATTTTTGGCGGCATCTCAATATCATAGACTCAATAAACTCGGGTTTTAGCGACCGGCACCGGCGGTCGAAAATGCAGTAGCATCTGTTTCTAATAAACCTGTCGCAGTGTAGCAGTCCCACTGGCAAATCTAACACCCCATGTAGTACATTACCAACGTTTATCCGACAAAAGTATGACTAATTTATGGTGCGGGACAACAAAATACTTAAATTTTGTCCTCAGATCTATAGTGAAACTTCATGCTGCAATAAGACGTGAAAAAAAATTCAGTTTCAGTTGTTTTATGAAAACTTCCGTATTTTCAAAACTGTTTTAATTTTGTACTTGTGGTGCTTTTTTGGAATAATAAAATATATCTGATGTATGTTACAATTAGTAGAAAAAACTGCACTGCGAAATTATTACAGAATGAGTACATACGTAGTACCTGCACTAGTTTCACTGAAATTATCACAGCATATTTCACTTTTTTTACAATACCCCTTTCGGTGCCTTCAGCGGAAAGATCTTTTTCGAAATTAAAAATGACTAAAAATTTTTTAAGAAACACAATGGGCCAATGCAAATTATCTTCACTGAATCTCTCAATTGGAAATCAAATTGCCAAAAGCTTAAATGTGTCAAATTTTGTATCAACTTGTGCCCATTGGATAGCAAGAAGAAAACAATTTTGAGATTAAAAAAAAATGGGATTTTTTATCTATACGTCTATACTTCTACACTTACTTATATTATAAAGCTGAAGAGTTTGTTTGGATGAATGCGCTAATCTCAAAAACTACTGAGTCGAATTCAAAAAATCTTTTTGTGTTGGATAGTCCATTTATCGAGGAAGGTTATAGGCTATATAACATCGCGCTACGATCGATAGGAGCGGAGGATCAATGAAAAATATCGTACCTAAAAATCATGTACGATGAAATTGTTCCCTTCTAAAAGTTCTAAAAAAAGTCCGCGACAGCATATGTCTATCTTTTAAGGTCGACTCAGTATAACCTTTTTTATGGTAATGAAATTTGTTCTAAAATAATCTAATATAAAATTCTGGTGTCACAGTGTTTGTAACCAAACTCCTCCGAAACGGCTTGACCGATTTTTATGAATTTTTTTGTGTATATTCGGTAGGTCTGAGAATAGGTCGTAAACTATTTTTTATACCCCTAAGTGATAAGGGTGGCCCACCAAATTTTTTTTTTATTTTTTGGACAAAATTTTTATTTTTATTTTTTTAAGATTTGGCATCAAAAAATATATATAACCCTAAATTTTCACCCTTCTACCAACAACCTCCATTTTTTAATAACGATATGCGTATCTTTGCTTTCATCCACAGATGCGCAATAGGGTTGTAAGATGGCTATTGAATATAATCATTGTCGTACGATAAATTTGTATGTATAATTTATACTTTAATTTAATTATATTTGTATGTATTTATTTTAATTTAATTTTTTATTTAACTACCAAAATATTCACTAGAAATGCCAGAACAACGTTTGCGGGGTCGGCTAGTTTCTAATATGTATAATTGTTTATATTTTGATTATATATATTCAGGTAGTTATTGTATTTTGTTTTTTTAATTCAGTGTTTCAGGTAGAATGATTTTAATAAAACGTAAGCCCTAATTGCAATGTACTCATACTTTACTCATTATACTCGTAGTTTTAAATATTTTTATTTCGCTGTTCATTAGGGGCCCCACAGAGTTGTAGAACACAGGCCCGTAGTTTGATTGTTACGCCACTGCAAAGGATATGGAAAAAAGTGGGCTCTGGAAAACGATAAATTTATTATTATAACTTTTGCCGCCAAAAATCTGCATTTTATAAATGATTCTAGGGGCGTAGTTGGGCAAGGATTTCAAAAATTCCGCTTCGCTGAAATTATGCCTCGTTATGACAGTTCTCACTTGTCGTTAATGTCATTTGTAACCTGTCAGTTAAACTCATCGCTTTTATTGTTCAAACGTTTTTCAAGTGTGAATTACAGTAATTCTCGTAAGATACAAGGACAATCTTCTCCCATCAGTATCTGAGGAAGTTGATGATTTGAGATGTCGAACTGGCAGTGTCAACAAAGGGAAATCTGGAAGACCTTCAGTATCTGAGGAAGTTGTTGCGGATTTGAGCTGATTCGATCAGAATCCAAAAACATCTTTGATAAGATTGTCTCAACAGTGAGGAGTTCTTGTTGCAACATGAAATTGAACAATGGATCGAAAACATTGACGAAAGGATGTTACAGAAAATTTTTTAAATTAAAAAGAGAATGGATGTGTGCCTTTAACAAAATGGTGAACATTTTCAACATTTACTGTGACGATTAATCACAATAAATTTCTTCCTTTTTATTATAACGAATTACTTTTATTTTTTGAGGTATGAAGAATTTAGGCAACCAGTTATACGGATGCATCTGGTATCTGTCGTGAATCCTTGGGCATTTAGTAACATTCACATAAAGTGATAGGCGGCACACATCCATGACCTACTTCGACCCTATAATCATATATAGAAGCCCTGTATCTCTTCCAACAGAGATTCTTTTTTTTTTGAAGTAGAATAAGATTTCGAGTGTTGAGAGGTATACTTCTACCCGTCCGAGTTTAAATCGAAAATTCTATACTAAGTATATCTCTTTAAATTTTCTGAAGATCGCAGTTGTTTTAAGGAAAAGAAAAATTGTAAGGTTTTTGCAACTCTAAAAGTAAGAAACTTTCTACAAAAGAGTTGGATTTCAAACTGTTCAGGTGATAATGAGGAACAAGAAAAGTTGTATCGTTTTCAAACAGAATGATTTATGAAATAGGAATATTTAGTACTATGTCATTTTTTTAATTTTATTTTATTAATTAGGTCTTTACGGGTCGAGGTCCATTTACAGAAAACCGGACGTATATAAATACCCAGAGCTAGAACGGGAATCGAACCCACGACCCAAGGTGTAGCAGGCAGACGCGGAGCCAACACACCCACTCAGAAAAAATAATAAACAGTATAGGTCCAAAAATTCAACTTTGGGGCAATCCGTAATGCAATTTAAACGCGAGGAGTTCTTTGAATTGACAAGAACCAGTTTTGTCTATTATGGACTCATGTAAATCTATATAATAAGTGAAGCTTTTGTAACACAGTCTTATGGCATATATAGTCAAAAACTTGGGAAATAACATAAAAAATTCATTTAATTGCAATCCTTTAGCTAACGGTTCACCTGTTTCCATTGTTCTAAGTACAGTCGTTGTAGTAGATTTTCCTTGACTGAATCCAAGCTGAAATTGGTTAAAGAAATTATTAGATTCATTCACTAAATTTGTTTCTGCAGAACTTTTTCAAACATTTTGCTAATAACGGACGTTATGGAAATGGGTCTATAATTTCCAATTTCCTTCGAGTTTCCTTTCTTAAAGAGGGGAATAATTTTAGAGACCTTTAGACAGTTAAGAAAATAGTCGGTTTTTATTGATTCATTAAAGAACTTATAACTACAATAATGTTTATAAGACGTTCACAATTTTCGAACTTAATTCATAAATATTCTTGGCTATTAACGCACTCAACTTAAAAACAATAATATCTGTTTTATATAGGTTAGCCCTCGTAATTCGAAGTAAGTATTTAATTGTAGAATTCGTTATCAAACAGGATGTAATTTGTTGATAACTTTTTCAGTTATATTAGCAAAATATTTGTCTTTCAGCTCATTAAGAGATGAAAGCCAAAACAACAATTTTACTTCTTCATCGCAAGATAAGGAATATGTTCCATTCGAGGAATCGCTACTTTCATCTTTTCTCGATGTTTTGTGACCCCTAGAGTGCGAGAAAATGGTCCTGTTTTTCGGTCTATCAATTCTATCTGCCATTTGGTGTTTGTCGTTTGTCGTCAAATTTTATAGTTTTTTTTTTGGGTATCGTGTAGACGGTAAATGCTGACCAAACTTTGTCTAATCATCCCCACCGACAATGTGATAACATTCCTTCAAAATGTTTTCTGTACTTGTGGTTTATGAATCCGCCTTGATTTTTATTACAATTACTTTCCAAAAATTTTTGTCACGAGTGTCACGGAATCCATATTTGGCTTGTTTCAACTGTGAACTTGATCTCTACTCGCGGAGTTCGAATTACATTTTCGACCAATTTTTGAATGTTTAATTTCATGTGTGAGGGTAGTCCTGTCTAAATAAATTTAGACCAGTTTTTTCTAATCAATGATACTTTGCTTTACAGTTAGAAGGGGAAAAGTTTTGCTTTATTTGGGCTTTAATACCAGGTTATATGAACATATTAGTTTAAAACTACAGAAAGGGGCTGTCAAAAATTTAGAAGAAAACTACCAAATAATATTCCTCCTTGATTAACATTGCTTAATGTTTGTCGGTCAAAAACGTTTCAATTTTGTGTCTTTAAACAACTGTAACCGATGTTTTCGAACCTAGTGCGTAAAGAGCATCAAATTGAAAACGTTCTGGTTCCATAGAGTATCAAGGAACTTTATAATGCTTATATGTATTATCGTAAAAATTTTGCATAAGAGAATGAATGAGAGGACATAAAGTTCATTATTCAATGGAGGTAACGTTTTCCTCTTCCCAGAAGTTCTTAGAACAAAAAAAAAAAACAACTTTTAACTTTAAGAAAGTTCAGAGGAAGCTTAGAACACAATGAGATGTACTACACCAGGTCTAGATTTACAAGGATCACCTAGAAATGTAAAACTAATGTTTATTGACCTCGAACTCATAAGTTAGAACTATGGAAATATGATTTAAAATATTTCATTTTTATGAAATTGCAGAAAAAGGTTATATCGTCTATTATAACTTTATTTTTTTACTCATTAATTAAGTTCTATCAATTTAACGTCGAACTACAAAGTTTCGATACAGTAAATGATGACGTAGAACTGGTCAGTGATCATTTTTGTAGTTATTGTTTTATTAACTCGAAATGTAGTGTGATGTGAAACCATTAGTTTTAAATTTGGGTCATGATTTTTTCCTTGATCTGCATTAAAAGTCCCATCCACTTAGACAAATTAATTTCAAGACTGAAGATAACCGTAGCTATGTTCTGTATAAAGTTGAGTTTCGGATCAGGGCCAAGTTAGTCGGGGGCGGTGTTCCATGACCGCCGCCGCGGCGGAGTAAAGGCAGAAGTTGGTCCGGATTAGTGCCGCATGCCTTCTGCCCATCGACCGCATTGACCAAAATGCATCTGTTTATTGGAAATATCTGTTGGATCTCGGCCATATACAGTATCCCGCTGCAACTTTAATATACTCTTGCATTATTGACCATTTCCTATCCAGCCATTATCTACTCGCTGCGATCAGAGTAGATAATTCAGAGCCGGAAATAACCTGGCGTTTGAATTATTGAGACCGTAGACGTTAACACCCAAATTCGAGTTTATGACTTGAAGAAAGACAGATTGTGATAATTACGAGTGAACAAATTCGTCCGCTTGTTTATTGTAATAATTCTTAAATTACGCCGTGTTTCTTGGGGCGCGCGAGTGATTAAGGGGTAATTACCACGAAGGAGGAAACTAGAGGAGGCAATCACTGAAAAATAATTAAAATATATGAGTTCATCGTCGAGATTCATGAATAAATATGAGCGTATATGTGTTATAAATAATGCGCATTTATTCTCATTAAAGCCATTAAAATGAATTCTCCCAAGGACCGTGTTTACAACGTGGTCTCCGCGCTAATACCGGGGGTTGCGAGTAACTGTAGACATGAGGTCAGACTGAGCAAATTGTTGCGTTAATTATAGAGAGTGGGTCAGTAACTAGCAAAACCCTACAATCAGATCACTGTGCTTCTCTAATTACGTATCGCGAACTTGCCCTGGAGAGCATCGTAATGTCCTCAAAACTGTGCAAATAGAAGTCTTGTTGTTTGGTCAAGCAAATGGTGTCTCAGCGATTTCAAAGTAACATGATCTAGTCCTAAATACTTCGTGTATTTCAAATTGTTTTAATAAATTTAAAATTATTGAGTTTAACAACGTAAATGGGAGTACAAAACCCTAAAATGTTGAAGATGAATATTTTCTAAATTAAGGAACGTTATAAAATGGTGAAATATGACAAAAAATAACTATGTAACAACTTGTTACTTCATTGTAGTGGTAAAGATATTTAAAAAAGATGGATATGTAGCACCAATTCCAGTGAAAAAAAAATAATTTCAGTTTCTTTCCACAGAAATGCCTAAAGTAAAAGTTCAATAAATTCTTTGAAAAATTATAAAATTTGATTTTGCGACGTTAGTTTTATGATAACTTCTATAAAGTAAAAACCAGCGGCATTAATAACACTCCGCAACCCCTGCACAGAGGGAGCGCAAACTCAAATGTAATAGTATATTAAGTATTAAGAACGGTAAGGGGTGTTTCCTGGTCGAAGGCAAAAGTTTGGAGACGGAGCGAAGCGACGTCTCCAATTTGCCTGAGACCAGTAAACCCCCTTAACGTTCGTGATGCTTATACTATTTTTTGTACGAGCATCAAAAGATTTGTGTCTTTTTATCAAATTCATAAATTGAAAGAATTTATATCAAACATCAACAAGGTCGTTTTTTAATTTAAAATTTGTTACTATGGTTTCGATTAGTATAAACAACAATTTTAAAAATCAGTTTCCATTTTGACCGTTGTCGATTTAGATTTGATCTGGCTTGATTTCGAGTTAATTTTCTTTCCGCGACTATTAGTGAGTGATTTATTTGCTTAAAATATCAATCATGAGTGATTCTGAAAGCGAAAATGTCGAAATCGAACACGCATGGAATTTAAAATAAAAAAAATCTTGAATGCATGATTACTTACCGTTCAGCTGAACAGTAAGTAATTTGCTTACCGTTCGCCTCTTAGGGTGGGTTTTTCCATCTCCAGTTAACTTGCGGTTTAACCGAACTCACAGTTAACTAGGCCTGCAGTGTTTTTCCATTTTCGTTAACTAACGGTTTAAAGTTAACTTCTAATTTCATTTAACCAGAACTCAAAGTATCAGTTAACTAGTAGTTTCATATTTTGACGTTTGATTTTATAAAACTGTCATCAGTATTATGGATTTCGTCGATATTAACGTTTATAGCGACGATGAGGAGGTGCCTGTACGAAAACAAAGAGTTTTAAGGGAACGTATAAACTATTTTGAAAAATGGGATAGAAAAGAATTCTTACAAAGATAAACGTTTGCAACTTTTTTTTTAAATTGGCGTATTTGCATTTTAAAATTTGGACCCCTTTAAATTGCCCCCCAACAGTGGAATTGAATTCATCTGCAATGGTACGCCAGGTATTTGCCTTCTGCTCCCATGTTACCTGGCCACTTTTTTTGCATTCAATTATATTTCTATTTTTATGAACCAATTCGGTCAAAATCCTTTCCTCTTCTTTCGTAAGGTTAGAACACCGCTTTGTTTTCTCTGTGTTACTCATTTTTGTACAAAATAATCACACCAGAAGAATTTGAATGACATTTATCACAATAAATAACAGATTTGTGAAACGTTGCCATAGATATCAAATATAAATCATAGTTAACTGTTAGTTTTCTAACCAAATTTACAAATTTGTTGGAAAACGCATTCAAAATTAACTGCTAGTTAACTTGGAGTTAAAGTTAACTAAAAGTTACGAAACCAGAGGTTAACTACATTTTGGAAAAACCCACCCTTTGTTAGTCGTAGCAACCCGTAAACTGAACTTACTGCTATGGAAACCTATACGGTAAATGATCGAAAAAGCAATGGTCGTACAAAAAATATATTTAACTCAGAAAATACGGAAAAACGGGAAAAATGGCTTCTCAGCAACAATAACAAGCAAGTGTTTATCTTTTACATTGGAAGATTGTAACGTGGAAATTTATTTGATTTGAATGAGTTTGTCGCCTCAAAACAGAAAACTAAAATTATTACTTGAGCAAACATCGAAGAAAATGCTCTGAATTTTATTATTATTATCATTATTAAAAAAGGCGTGCGTATTCTGACATTTTCGAGAAAGTATGGTGGCTTGTTCTGAATTTGATCAATAAAAAATTAGAGAGTGATTAATTTTACTAAATTTGTTTTGAATCGGTCAACCCTGCGTCGTAAGGCAGAAATATTACCACTGCGTGCTATATCCGTAAAGAACAAGACGGATTAAACACTAAATAAATCTAATAATAATAATAATAATAAATGAAATCAAGATAAATTCATAAACCACAGAAGTACATTATGTCATACAATTTTGGTAATGTTATTTGTGCAATATAATGAGCGGAAGTCATCATCAGATTGTTGGTGGGGATGATTAGTCAAATTTTAGTTAGGGTTTTACCTATACACGGTATTCCTAATATACACACAAAACTTAACAACAATTGGGGTAGTAGTTTCGGAGATTACATATATTAAAAATAGACACACACGACAGAAAGGCAGACACACGGAAACAGATTACTTTTTTCGTAGTATAGGGGTCAAGAAACGTCGAGAAACTTGAAACTGGCTAGTCGTTCGATGAACTCGATTAATACATTTTCTTAACTTACGCTCGGAAACTAAAAAACACTGTATGAGGGTGCGCTTCGAATCCAGACAGAACCCAAGTCCTGGAATCTGTCGCCTGGACCACGTGGCCCCGAGGTGTTTGATGCATTAGCGAGATATCGGCTAGAAGAAACACGTGGAAAATATTGCACAAAAACTTTTGTAAAGTAATTGGCATAAAATTCTTGGCGGATTCATAATCTACGAGTACAGGGGAGTGTATTATGAATTTGGTGAAATTTATATAACCTTTATTATGCAAAATGATAAGGGGACGTCATCAAATTGTTGGTGGGGAAGATAGGACAATTTTTTTTAATAATAATAAGAGTTTATTTACGGGAACCCCTATTATATTACAGAAAAACAAAAATGTAAGAATAATAGAAAAAAATTAAACTAACTTAACTAAACTTACCCACCGTGTGATTTAATTTAATAGAATAATAATAAAAATAATGGTAAAAAATCAATACTGTATATCTCTCAATGAAAATTTGAATTTTCTAAAAGGTATATCGAACAGTTCCATTTGGACAGAATTTTCTTCACGCGTTATGCGAGCAACAGTCGATGAGAATCCATAATTTGTTCTAGGCAATGGAGTAAAGAAAAGTGAATTACTTCTGAGACTTCTTTTAGGGCAATTTAAACCAAAAACATAACAAGTCACTAGAAGATAAATAACCGTTAAATAATTTGAAAAGAAATATTAAATCAGATTTTAGTGCCCTAGTCTCCTGTGGGTTGAGCTACCTATCAGGCGCGTCCCCAGGGTTGCGGATAGGGGGAGACTGGCATTGTCTGGGGAAGGGAGGTCTGGGGAGGGCGGATATGCCCCCCGGAACTAAACACTCCTGGGGGTGGTGGAAGTCCGACCTGGATTTTTTTTTCCCTTCTCCAGATATGTAGGTTAGGGCTGAGGCTCGTCTTGCCTGGACATGCCTTGGTGGTTGTCGGCTTAGACGGCCGCGAAGGCGGTTCAGTAGAGGAGGGCTGGAAATAAACGTGCCCCCCCGGGATTAAACCCCTGGTGTGGGGTCGTCAAAACAGCCCCGCGGACAAGCTCCCGCGTGTTTGTGCCGTGCGTGGAGACCCGTAAGGTGGGATGAAGGAATCCTGGAGGTTGAGCCCCCCTTGGTGCAGGTTGTCACCAAGGCTGGGCAACACGCCTCTTTGGCCTGGATTTCCACCAAAACGGGAGGTCGAGACTAACCCATCTCAGATCAATCGGCTGTGTCGTCGGGTCAGACCGCCGACAGGGTGAGTCCTTGGGGGAAGTGTAGTCTGAGCACGAGTAACCTCACTAGTTGAGGCTGCGTACTGCAGGATGAGCTTCCCTGGGGGCTATATCCTTCTGCTAGCCCTGACGTCGAAGTTCGACGTCCCCTTGTTGGACTCCGTGGTGGGTGGGGACGCAGGAGGACGAAATCTAAATCCAGACCATGGAAAATAAAAATAATAAAAAAACCACTGAGGAAGTGCCTTCGGGTGCACCTCAAACAGAAAACCCGGCCAATGTGGGGTCGCAGCCTCCTAGGAGGAAGCGAATCTGCGGGGCTGAGGTAAAAAGGCGGAGGAAGGCTCGTTTGCAGGCGATGGCGGCGAATACCGACCCGCCGAAACCGGGTCCATCCTCCTCCGGGATAAACCCCAAGGGTAAAGGGCAGGCTACGATAGCCAACCCTAAACAACCTGCGGGGAAAAAGACCTCAGGGTCAAAGAAGAGAGTGAGGTCTTCAACCTCCACACCTCCGGCAGCTGAAAAGCAAAAGAGGATGAGGAGGCAGGAGACTACCTCTAGAGAACAGAGCTACAGGGAGGCGGCTGCAAGTCATCTCCGTGTAGCTGTGATTGATGTGCAGCATCCACTTGGTAAGCTGACTGCTGACCAGGTGGAGATAGTACAAAAGAGCCTGATGGGAGCGCTGGACAGGCAACTTGACCAGTGCTTGGCATCGGGTAGACAAGCAGCCACTTTCAGGGGCATGAAGTACACAGGGGAAATCCTAAGGATAACCTGTGAAGACGAGTTGTCCCTGAAATAGCTACAACAAACAGTGCGCTCCCTTACACCCTTGTGGGAGGGCGCACAACTTAACGTGGTCCCCTTGGCTGAGCTACCAAGGCTGGTGAGGGCGACCCTGTGGATACCGGGACCACCGGTGGACGCAGGAGTCGTACTTCGCCGCCTGGAGGGTCAGAACCAATGGGCCCACGTCAAAAAATGGCTTCTTTTCCATCGCGAGGCCAAACCCGAGGCTGCCTCTCCAGGCAACCTCTTTGTGTTTGGTCTTGGGATGGAAGAGGCCAAGATAATCAGGGAGAGAGAGGGCAGAATCAATTATATGCTGTCCTCTTTCAACCTGAAACTCAAGGAGAACGAGGCGTCGGCTCAGGAAGGGCGGACCCCTATGGAAGAGGTAGAAACCCCAGGGGGTGAAGCCTCTACCAGTGGGGGCGGGCCCGCCTGAGACATGTGCCTCGTGTCTCCTAGGACAATTATGGGATTTTTGGTTGCAGAAATGGCGCTGCAGCAGATAAATTTCATTCAGATTAACCTGCAGCATTGTCGCATGGCGACGACTGTTTTGTGTCGTCGTCTAGACAAGATGCAGAACACTATAGCAATAATCCAAGAACCATGGATAGTAAAATCCAGGATCGCAGGGTTGAGCAATTTAAATGGCACTGTTGTTTCAGGTACCACAATAGAATCTCCAAGGACATGCGTCTACATTCCGAGGAAAATTAAAGCCGTCCTCCTACCTCAGGTCAGCTCCAGGGATGTGACTGCGGTAAATGTTAAGTGTAACATAGGAAGAGGCGAAGAGCAACTGGTAATAGCATCCGTGTACTTACCACAGGGAGCACAGGAACCATGTCCAACATGGGAAATGGCGAACTTGGTGGAACACTGTGATACCGGAAATATAAACTTCATCATCGGTGCCGATGCGAATGCCCACTGTCTGTTGTGGGGGAGCAAAGACACTAATGATAGAGGAGAAACACTAGCTGAATATCTTTCATCAACAAATCTAGAGATTCTCAACCGAGGCTGCGAACCAACTTTCGTAACATCACGTAGTCAGTCAGTAATAGATATTACACTGGCTACATGGGATATCTCACAATATATAATGGGATGGCACGTCTCCAAAGAGGCGTCAGTGTCAGACCATAGATGGGTCATGTATACATCAAAATGTATAGACATGGAGACAAAGACGTACAGGAACCCTAGGCTGACGAACTGGGCTTTATACAACGAAGAACTGGACGACAGACTGGGGACCTCCGTGCAGTCTATACCAATAGAATACAGATCGACAGAAGACATAGAGAAAACCTTGACCATTATCAACGACTCTCTAATGTCAGCGTATGAGAAAAGTTGCCCCCTAAAGAAGGAAGGTCTGGGCAAAGGTACACCATGGTGGAACCGAAGGCTCAGCCTACTTCAATCGGGGCTAAGAAAACTTTTCAATAGAGCAAAAAACACTAAGAAAACTGAAGACTGGGAAGCCTATAAAGAGCACCGGAAAGAGTTTAAGAAAGAATTAAGAAAGAGGAAACGGGAAACGTGGAGATCCTTCTGCAGCGACATAACGTCGACTGCTTCGGCCGCAAGGCTGAAGAGAGTTCTCTCGAAGGACCACACACATCAACTAGGTTTCCTAAAGAAAGAAGATGGCACCTTTACAGCCACCTTAGAAGAGTCCGCAGAACTTTTGCTGCAGACCATGTTTCCAGGCAGCACAAGGACTACCTCCCATTCCAAAAGGGATGTAGTCGGTACTCAACCTTCCCCGAAGGACTGGGCGCTGGCTGCAAAGGTAGTCACGGAGGCAAGACTGGAGTGGGCAGTGGACAGCTTTTCCCCATACAAATCTCCAGGAGTTGACGGTATTTATCCCGCCCTCCTGCAGAGGGGAATGAGCAGACTACGCCCTATTTTGTTGCCAATGCTTCGGGCGTGTCTGGCTTTCAGCTACATACCGAATGCATGGCGAAAAGTAAAGGTTATCTTTATACCTAAGCCAGGACGACAAGATTACACCTTGGCTAAATCCTACAGACCAATTAGCTTAACATCATTCTTGCTGAAAACGCTAGAAAGACTAAGCGAAAAAGAGATTCGGGAGACTGCTTTGAGCAAGCAACCTCTACATCCGAACCAACATGCCTACATCCAAGGAAGATCCACCGATACGGCCCTACACACAGTTGTAAACCGTATAGAGTGGGCGATGGAGAACAAACTCTTCACCTTAGGAATGTTTTTGGATATTGAAGGAGCGTTTGATAAAACGACCTTCAAAAGCATAGAGCTAGCCCTACGAGAGCACGACGTGGACCCTACCCTAAGTAGGTGGGTGGCCGGTATGCTGAGGAACAGGGAAGTAATGATTAATGTAGGTGGCACTGAGATCGAGGCTGTTGTAGACAGGGGATGTCCTCAGGGAGGAGTTCTCTCTCCTGTACTGTGGGATACTGTCGTTGACAGCCTGATACGACGCCTCAATGATCTTGGCTACCACACAATTGGATACGCGGACGATCTAGTCATTCTGCTAACAGGAAAAAACGCAGATACATTATGTGAGATAATGCAAGCTGCAGTAAAAATAGTCGAGGAATGGTGCAGCAGACATACCCTCTCCGTTAATGGAGAAAAGACGAAACTAATCCTGTTCACCAGGAAAAGGAAAATTGGTACACTACAGATGCCAAAAATATTTAACACAACGCTCCAACTTTCGGACGAAGTCAAATACCTGGGAGTTGTATTGGACTGGCGACTGAATTGGAAGAAGCATGTAGATGATAAAGTAGAAAAGGCACGCTCGGCTCTTTGGCAATGTCGTAGGGTGGTGGGAAGGTCGTGGGGTTTAAATCCCAAGATCGCCCTCTGGATCTACACGGCAATAGTCAGACCGATGCTGTGCTATGGAGCTTTAGTTTGGTGGCCCAGAGCCAGACAAAAAACAACAGCCCTGCAACTTGAACACGTTCAGAGAATGGCGTGTCTCAGTGTTACAGGAGCAATGAGGACCACTCCCACGGCGGCTCTGGAGACTCTTCTTTGCTTAGCACCTCTTAACCTTTACATAGAGGAAGCGGCAATGACGACGTCTCTAAGACTTCACTCTCTGGGAGTATGGAACAAGCAAGGCCGCACAACGAAGCACACTCGGATCTTAACGGAGGCGTTCAACAGAATACCCTTGTTAAGGATGGGGTGTGACCGAATGGGCACAAAATTAATATATGAGAAGGCATATAGAATATCAATGAATGATAATTCAGAAGGACGAGCCGACATAGAAATCTATGTCGATGGTGCCAAAACAGATAGTGGTTCAGGAGCCGGCATCTACTCCGAACAACTGAACGCACAAATCAGTGTACCTCTCGGCACCCACACGTCTGTCTTACAAACAGAACTGATGGGAATAATGCTGGGAGCTAGAATCATTGCTGAACGTGAAATCGGCAACAAATCAATACGCATACTTACTGACAGCAAGTCTGCACTACTAGCCCTGGACAGCTGTATGGTTCGATCCGGGCTGGTTTGGGAGTGCAGACAAACGCTAAAGTATGTAACGCAGAGGAATAGTGTGGAACTTTGTTGGATCAAAGGACACAGTGGCAACGAAGGAAACGAGAGGGCAGATGAGATGGCGACGCGAGCCGCGCGCATGCCCTTCTGGGGACCCGAACCGGCAATCACGCCTTCGGTCGCCCTCTCGAACGAACTCGTAAAGCAATATACCCAGAGACGCCATGAGCAGATATGGGTGAAATTGAGCAGCTGTCGGCATAGTAGAGCTTGTATGGCGACACCAGACCGTAAGTTGACGAAATTTTATCTCTCACTTTCAAGGGACAAACTGCGTAAACTGGTAGGATTCCTTACGGGACATTACCAGTTTAACAAACATCTACATACGATAGGGGTGGTAACAGACCCAATCTGTCGTGGATGCAATGAAGAAGAGGAAACAGCTGAGCACATTCTTCGTGAGTGTCCAGCCCTAGCTTCCTACAGGGAATCCATACTAGGGGACATCTGGCCTAGTATGGCAAATATCAGGGAGTTTCCACCCTCTGCATTACTCAAGTACATTCAAGCAGTTGGGTGGCTTGACGAGTAGAGGAGCGGGAAAACACCCTGATATGGACTTGGGGAAGGTACAATGGGCCCAAAGGCGAGGCCTAAGTGCCGGCTGGCTACGGTCAGCCCCCATAATTTAAGAATCCAGAATCCAGAATCCAGTGCCCTAGTCTTAAGCGAACCTAAAGAGAGTGGATTTCTCATCTGGTAGTAAGTGTAACGATCTTTACTGTAATCCATTTTCTACGCACATGTTCGAAGAAAGGAATTTTGGATTTTCTCCAGCGACCTACTGCGCACCAAATAGGTAGGTTGGTGACCAAATCACACTGGCGTATTCTAGAACAGACTTTACCAAAGCACAATAGACAAACTTATGAACATCGACAGAAAGACGAAATAATGATTTCTTAATTAAACATAACATTTTTAAGAATTTACTCAGAATATAATGAATATGTGGAGTAAAGCTCAGTTTTTGGTAAAAAAATTACCTATAAATCGCGTATCTCCAATACAGCCTTTATAGAAGTTTTATTAACAGAAATCAGTGTAAGCTGTTATTCGATTAAAAGATATTTTAAAACATTTGTCTGTGTTAACTTTCATATCGTTCCATATATCAATGTGTGCGATTCAAATCACTTTGAAGGAGGGCACAATCCAAAGCTGACGATATCCCTCGAAATAATTTTAAGTGTCGTTAATAAAGAGATTAAATAATAAAGACCTATAATGGGTTCCTTGAGGGACACTTGATTTCACAGAAGTGATGTTTGAAGACCAGATTCCAATTTTAACAACCTGGAACCTATTTGATATGAAACTTTCAATCCACTGGACGAACATCTATTCAAAATTCATAGTTTTCAATTTATACACTAAGATTTTGTTGTTAACCCTTGGCTTTCATCAAGTCACTATAAATTGAGCCAACTTGTTTACCCTTTTCCAAAGCATCAATTAAAAAATTTAGGTACAAAAACAAATTTAGCGTGGTGGAACGACGTTGACAAAATCCGTCTTGAACATCACTTATTATGTGCTTAGTTGCCATTTTTAACTGTATGGAAATTAAATAATCAAAAAGCTTAGGTAAAAGCGATTGTATACAAATACTTTTGTAATTTGAAATCAATTATTTATCTCTAGATTAGTGTATAGGAACAAGGTAACTTGCTAAAATAAAACTGATTTTGGTACATGACATACATACCCTCTAAGAAAATCAAAGGTAGAGGCGAAATCAATCTTATCTTGGCAAATATTGGCTCCGCCCACCCACCCTATATTTTTTTCGAGGGTATGCCATTTGACAATATCAGTTTTATCTTACCAAGCTCTAGCCCCACCCACCCGCCCTCGCTTTATTTTTTTAGAGGACGAGTACCTGTTAAGATAAGATTGAATTTTCACAAATGACATACCCCGTAAGAAAATAGAGGGCGGGTGGGCGGGGATAGTACTTTCTAAGATAAGAGTGATTTTGGCAAATGAGATCCCTCTAAGAAAACATAGGGCGGGTGGGATGGGCTTACTGCCTGCTAAGCTAAAACTGATTTTGGCAAATAACATATCCTCTAAGAAAAGAAAGGGTAGAGACAAAATCAGTCTTATCTTGGCAAGTATTGGCCCCGCTCACCCACCCTTTATTTTTTTTAGGGTATGCCATTTGACAATATCAGTTTTATCGTAGCAAGCTCTAGCCCCGCCCACCCGCCCCTTATTTTTTTACAGGTCCAGTACCTGCTAAGATAAGACTGACTAATGAGATTCACCTAAGAAAGTAGAGGGCACGTGGGTTAGGTTAACACCTGCTAAAATAAGACCAATTATGGCAAATGACATACCCCTTAAGAAAATAGAGGCTGGGTGGGCGGGGCTAGTACCTGTTAAGATAAGAGTGTTTTTGGCAAATGACATACCCTCTAAGAAAAGAGAGTGTGGGTGGGCGGGGCTAGTACCTACTAAAATAACACCGATTTTGGCAAATGACATACCCTCTAAGAAAATACAGGGTAGAGGCAAAATCAGTCTTATCTTGGCAAGTATTTCGGCCACCCATCCTTTATTTTCTACGAGGCTATGCCATTTGGCAATATCAGTTTTATCTTAGCCAATAAAAAAATTTTGGTACCAAAGCAAATTTAGGGTGGTGGAACGACGTTGACAAAATCCGTCTTGAACATCACTTATTATGTGTTTACTTGCCATTTTTAACAGTATGGAAATTGTATTGTATACAAATACTTCTGTAATTTGAAATCAATCCTTTATCACCAGATTTGCGTATAGGAACAAGGTAACTGTTTTCCATAGATCGGGAAATTTTCCAGAATGCAGAGATAAGTTGAATAAATAATAACTAATCGGTTTGGTTATGTTAAAAACGCATGGAATTAGAAATTGCGATGGAATTCATCACGACCACTACTGGCTGAATTTTTTAAACTTAAAATGCTGTTAAATACTTCATCTTAGGTAAACATATGAAATCTAAAGGCAACACCTACTATTCTGTTCAAATATATATTGTCGGAAGGGAGGTCACTATACACCGCTTGAGAGAACTGAGCAAATAATTTAGCTATTGATTCTGGACGAACGGCTTCTCCACCAGCAAATTTCATACGACTTGGATATCTCAGATTTTTGTTTTGATTTTTCCAGAACTTCTAAAAAGATTTAAAAATGGTCAGCGTTTTACCATATACTGGATATTTCTAATATAGGTATGTATATAAAATTTTGACAGCAGTCAGTTTGGTAGTTTCGAAGATTATCTTCCGAAGAATTTCCAATACAAATAAAAACAAGTAAAAAATACATATAAAGAGGAATTACATAAACTAACCAAAGAAGTTAAACAAGAACCAGATGAAGACGGAACATCTCCAAAATCCCTAGAATTTGAAAAAAATGATGACAATCAGAGGAGTAGGACTCAAGTACCTGTAATTCTAGCATTTAATGTTTTTCGAAAACATTATAATTGTCAAAAAATTAAACCGATATTTTTAAAGCCACCTATGAATTTTATCGGTGTCTATAAGAAAATTTCTACTATCTCTTTGACCAAATATCAAAATTTTGGTAACCCCACCTAACTCATTCCCATTATTACACTTTCACTTTTTGCTCCTCACTGGCAGAGAAATAAGAGCGAAACATACTGCAATTTCCGGTCAGATTTGTTTTTGACGCTAATTTATTATTAAAGGGGCAATGGATATGCATTCAAAAAGAATTTTGACCTAGTCCAAAAATTGAAAACAAGTAATCATCCTCCAGGTACATTGCTGCCCCTTTTGACGTTTCTCATTTCTTCTCTTCTGATTCTCTTAAATTAATCGTGACTGATTATTTGAATTGTCCTTCATTCCTTTTTATTTAATCAAATTAATCGATCATGCTTGTCTCAGTTTTTAGCGGAAATATTCACGTACAACATTGAAACAAAAAATTTATGAAATCCTCATTTTGCAAAGAAAATTCTTTCAAGGATCTTAACTGTTTTCTAAATTTAATCAATTCTCTTCATCTTTCAATCAAATTCACCTATGAAATTGAACAGAACAAGTTTAGATTATACTCCTGTCCCGCCTTCATAATCACTTACTGTAGTACCCCTATTGTAGTCTCGAGTCTCACACGTTTAAAGAAAGTTGAAAATTTTCAACTTCCCGCTATCACTTTCAGGTGGCAGCTCTGACTGTCAACGCCATCGAGGTCATTACTCTGTTGTGTGTCTCCACGTTTTCACGCGTTTTCGTTTGGAGTATCTTTTGTGGTTTTTCACGTGCATTTTTGCTATGGGGGATCATCGCACACATTCTTCCAAGCGTCCCCGCAGTCGGGGTCGCGCCTCTGATGTCCCAGATTACAGCGCAAACAAGATCGCACGTTTACACAAGCGCTTGCTTCGCGCACTCGAGAAGCAGCAACGACGGCCACGGAGTTCCTCCAGCTCGAGTCCCGTGGCCTCGACTTCCCGGACTTCCGCTGCAGAACGGGGCCAAGCGCAGTTTTTTGAAGTTACTGATCCAACCTGTGATTCACCTTCTCCTGAAAGCTATTCGGAAGCTACATTTAATTGCCCCACTGATGAAGTTCAGACTGAACGCCAGAACTCTGGCAGTGCTCTTGCAGGTGAGAACTCTCACTTCTTGCTTTTAACGGAGTTCGAACGCCAGGACTCTGGCAGTACTAGTGCAGGTGGAAACTCTCACTTCTTGCTTTAGGGAGTTCGAACGCCAGAACTCTGGCAGCGCTTTTCATGTGAGAACTCTCACTTCTTGCCTTTAGGAAGTTCGAACGCCAGAACTCTGGCAGTGCTCGTACAGGTGAGAACTCTCATTTATTGCTTTTCAGGAGTTCGAATGCCAGAACTCTGGCAGTGCCCTTGCAGGTGAGAACTCTCACTTCTAGTCTTAACGGAGTTCGAATTTCCTACATCTGTACAAAGGGGGGGGGGACTGGTCCGCTCCCTTCCGTGTATAGTTGGCTGCCTAGCCTTCACCACCTTGTCGGAACCCTGACGAACCTTCACGTTTTCTCCTTTGCAGGAACAGACCAATCTCTCCCTGAAGAGGTTCTACGAATTTTGGGGGTCGACCCAAATGCGGCGACCGCCGAGCAGGTGCTAATGAACCCGAATTTGGTACAAGTATGGCGCGACATTTTGGCCAATGGTTTACCTTCCGACACTAGGAAGGAATTAATCACCAAATATCCTCTGAGGTCAAACTGCCCTCTTTTAGCGGCGCCTCGTCTGAACCAGGAAGCCCGAATTGCAATTTCCGAGGTAGTGGCAAGGAAGGATGCGCGCCTGATTGCAATCCAGAACCAAATGGGAGCAGGATTGTCAGGTCTGGCAACTGCTTTAGACTTGATTTTCGCCACCGATCGTCAGGATAATTTCGAGCTACGTCTAGTAGAGTGCATCAGCGATGCGGCGAAGTAATTTGGTGACATTCATCATGATCAATCTCAAGCTCGCCGACAAATTATCAAAGCAACTTTGAGCCCTGCCCTCAAGGATACTTTATCGGAGGCGTCCGTTGACGGTTGGCTTTTCGGCGATAACCTCAGCGAGCGAATCAAGACGGCTAAAGCTTTGGAGAGAACATCAGCAGATCTGAAGAGAACTCCGGTGACGAAACCTCGTCCTCCACCTGTCGTCCCACACCACCAGGACGCACGACATTTAAACTACAAGGGCCCCTCTCGGTATCGCCAGTCGCACAGCCGCGGAGGGGCACAACACGGCCACTCAAAGAAATCCAGCCGTCAAAGCCAACAGGCGCAAATAGCTCCATCGTCGAGACGATCCGGAACACACCGCTCTGCGACGAACAGAGCGTTGCCCCGTCAGTAGCTACGGTAAGCACACAATTATATGCAGGGGAGCTCCACACCTTCATGGAGGAGTGGAGGACAATAACAAATGACCACTCTGTCCTATCCATGGTTAACGGCCTAGTTATTCCCTTCCACTCGACACCCTCGCAGACATATATTCCGTCAACTCCGGACTGGTCTCCTGCGGAAACCACCGCCCTCCGCTCGGAGATTAACACACTGATTCGAATTGGCGCGGTTGCAGCCTGTGAACCTTGTGATGGCCAATTCATTTCGCGAATTTTCTTGGTACCAAAAGCAGATGGTTCCTCGCGGTTCATATTAAACCTAAAACCGTTGAACCGATTTGTGGTAACGCACCACTTCAAGATGGAGGACAGGAAGACGGTTATGCGTCTTCTCTCTCGCCATTGCTATATGGCTACTATTGACTTGAAGGATGCATACTTTATGATTCCAGTCGCGCGGTCTTGTCAAAAGTATTTGCGTCTCCGTTTCCAAAATGGACTTTATCAATTTTTAGTGATGCCTTTCGGACTTAGCGTTGCTCCGTGGTCTTTTACCAAGCTTATGAAGCCAGTGGTCGCAAAGCTACGACGCGAAGGAAACGAGTCAGTGGTATATCTCGATGATTTTCTACTGATGGGAAATAGTTTTGGGAGCTGCGCTAAAAACGTCACAGCCACCGTATCCCTTCTGAATCGTTTGGGCTTTGTCATAAACTATGCTAAGAGTCGCTTAACCCCTACCAAAACGTGTACATTCCTGGGTTTCGTTTTTAACTCAATATCAATGACCATCAACCTTCCACCGGATAAGCGATCCGCCGTGGCCCAGCGTGTAGCCACTCTTTTACAGTGCCAGTGCTGTAAAATACGGATATTTGGATCGCTTTTGGGCACCCTGGTTTCCGTGTGCCCTGCCACGGAATATGGTTGGCTCTATACTAAAGCATTGGAAAGAAATAAATGGCGGGCCTTAATCGCCTCAGGTAACAATTATGAAGCCGAGATGACTATTTCCGCAGAGTCAAGGATGGAATTGCAATGGTGGAGTCAGACCTTACCCAATACTTCCGCTCCTATCCACAGGCCTCACTTTTCTGTTGTGATTTTTACCGACGCTTCTCGATCCGGTTGGGGAGCGGTTTCGGGAGATGACCGAGTCCACGGCCATTGGTCGGAAGACGAGAAACGTCACCATATTAACTATTTGGAACTGCTGGCGATTTTCCTCGCTTTGAAGCACTTTGGCCAACATCTCAGCGACTGCGCCATCCTACTACGGGTTGACAACACTACGGCCATCGCCTACATAAATAAGATGGGAGGTGTCCGATATTCTCACCTGGACCATCTAGCCAAAGAAATTTGGCAGTGGGCCGAACAGAAACATCTGTGGCTCTTTGCGTCATATATAAAGTCGGCGGATAACTTTGTGGCAGATGCAGAATCCCGACGAACGGAGTCCAGCTCCGAATGGTCTTTGTCTGATCAGGCCTTTGCGACTATCGTACAACGTTTTGGACATCCTGATATTGATCTGTTCGCGAGTCGCACAAATGCAAAGTGTAGACAATTCGTTTCGTGGCATCCCGACCCTGATGCGGTAGAGGTGGACGCGTTCACCATAAACTGGAGTAATTTTTCTTTTTACGCCTTTCCTCCGTTCATACTCATTTTATCAGTCTTGCAAAAAATTGTCACCGACTGCGCGGAAGGTTTAGTGGTGGTTCCGTTTTGGCCTACACAACCTTGGTATCCCAGATTCCTAAGCATGCTAAGATCCGAACCCATGTATTTGACACCTCATCAAACTTTGTTGTCTCTGGGTGGTAGGCCACACCCCATGTGGAAAACACTTATCCTGGTGGTCGGACGGCTGTCGGGGAAGGTTTCCGTCGACGAGGAGGTCCTGAAGCTTCGATCGCCGTCCTCGTGTCTTCCATCCGAGAATCAACCATGAAGCAGTACGATAGCGCCCTGCGAAAATGGTGGACTCATTGTGCAGCTCATCATTTGGACCCCTTCCAACCTGACACCTCCAGTGCCCTCTGTTTCTTCACCACGTACTTCAACGAAGGTGCGTCGTACGGAACTCTTAATTCCGCCAGAGCAGCGCTGGGGCTTATTGGTCGCACATCACTGGGAGAAGATGCCTGCATCTCAAGATTTTTTAAGGGTGTTCATAACCTCCGACCTCCTGCTCCACGCTACTCTTCTACCTGGGATCCTGCTACGGTCCTGAATCATCTCTGTTCCATCCCGTCAACTGACCATACATCGATCCGGGAACTGACTCTGAAACTGGTTACGCTCATCGCTCTCGTCACTGCACATCGAGTGCAGACATTGTCGCTGATTCAACTACCGCATATAACGTTTTCTGAATCTGGGGCTACGATCAACATTGCACTTCCCATTAAAACCTCACGCAAGGGTTGTCCCCAACCGTCACTTTTTTTGCCCTTTTTTCGCGATAAACCCGAGCTCTGTGTGGCCACGCTTCTCCAGTTGTACATCCGCCGTACGGCTGCGCATCGACCACCAGAGATAGATAGGCTGTTCTTGACCCTGCAACGGCCTTTTAAGTCCGCGTCATCACAGACCCTGAGTCGCTGGATAAAGGCAACGTTGAAGGACAGCGGCATTAATACCAAAGTTTTTCGCGCGCATAGTGTTCGGCATGCGGCTACTTCGCACGCGAAGCGCCAGGGTGTGTCCATAGATACCATTCGGGCCACCGCGGGCTGGTCCCAACAATCAGCTGTTTTTGCTCAATTCTACGACAGACCCTTGTCGTCCGAAGGCGTTTTTGCAGCAGCTGTTCTAGGTTAAGTTATTTGTAAGAGTTCCTAGCCAGTACTATGTTACTATTAAAACTTTTTGCTGATGTCGCCTTCCTTTTCTTAAACATCTACAGTAAGTGATTATGAAGGCGGGACAGGAGTATAATTAATCGATCAAACGAACTGAATAGTGAAGTTCGATCGTAATTATACGATCTGTCCCGCCTGAAATGATCACTCCCTCCTCGCCCGAATCTTCCGCGGGTGCATTTTTCCCGGATCATTTCTGCGACATCACCTATTCTCTCCAGCTTTGAAGTAATGACCTCGATGGCGTTGACAGTCAGAGCTGCCACCTGAAAGTGATGGCGGGAAGTTGAAAATTTTCAACTTTCTTTAAACGTGTGAGACTCGAGACTACAATAGGGGTACTACAGTAACTGATCATTTCAGGAGGGACAGATCGTATAATTACGATCGAACTTCACTATTCAGTTCGTTTGATCGATTAATTACTCATTAATTAAAACATGATTTTCATTTTTATCATACCTTGGTCTTCTTTTCATCCTTCACCCTCTAAGTTTGCAGGTGTCAATTCTGTATTCTATAAATTCTTCGAAGTCGCGAATTTTCTGATAAAGAATTGGATAGTATTCGACACATAGCAGCTAATAATAATTTTCCTCTACACTTAGTCAGGAACACCTTTCATAACCCTTTACAAATTTAAACTTTCTTAGAGCTTCACCCCTCATCCTAATCCCACGCGATCCCCCAGTCTTTCTCTCTACCTCCTTCTTTGGTAGCTTTTTTATATCCATTTCCAAAATATCAAGAAATTAAATTATAATATCTTATTTAAACTTATTTCAAACCTTTCTTCTTTCTTGGTAAGAAACAACAACTCAGTTCCTATTTTACCTGGAATGGGGGTTTTAATTAAAATTATTGTGTTGATAGAATTAAGGGCTTGTATTTACAAACGGAATCAAAGCGTAAATTGAAAATAAAATATTAGTAAAAAAAACGACAGGGAAACATGGCGCGATAGTATTCGTGGTGATGTCAGTAGCATTGTGTCTACTTGACGTTTTGACCTGTACAAATTTGTAGAAATTTAGACGGCGTTCCAACACTTCCCCTCGAGTCAAAATTCGCGCGACTGTCTATTTATTAATGAATGACGTCGTTGGCGCCGAGTTTCGTTCGGAATTGTTTCTTCGTCCTGTCCTGATTTCCTTTACGTATCTTGTTCCAACTCAAGTTTTCGTTCTTCTAAAGAACAATTAACAATTTTAATTTAAATTGCAGTACAGTTTTCCGCCAGATGTGTCTGCAATATTCAATGTATTATGCTATTTTATGTTAGTTTGTTGACCACCCGTTTAGTTCTCTCGATTTCTTACTTAACACGATGTTGGCGTTGCTATAAGTAGCAATTCGTCACATTAAAATTTTTTCAGTATCAACATAATGTAATTTTCCTTCTTTGTTTTTTCGGGTATGTGTATTAATAACATCTTTGTGTAAACTAATTAGCTGCCATTTGTTCAGTTTTGATAATGGTACTAGTGGGTACCAAAACATGTTAGCCCTCTTTCTATAATAACAATTTTTTGAGGCGTCAATTTGATTGGTCTTATCGTTCGTACAATATTAAATACGGCTACTATCGAACAAAAGTTACCCTTAAGTTGGCGCTGGAGTGGGAAAGATAGTAAAAGTTCCAACGCCAACCAAACCACGTTTTTTCTTGATTGCACTTTGTCGAAATTAAAAGATTTGAATTAATTGTTAAAACTTTAATACCATATGACCCAAAATAATAATAAAATCGACTTTTTTGTAAAAATAAGGAAAATCATAATATGGATGTATTTCTTTACAACCAGGTGGTAATGTGTTATGTAGTATCAGTTTAAAATTAGAAAAGACAATATATGGACTTTAAACATGTAGAATTTATGGCGTATGTGTACACCGTATGTTTTAATTTAAAACTTTTCTTTAAAAGCTATTTTCCTTAAACGTAATTTATGACATTGGAGTTTTGAAATTTTGTAACCATAACAAAGAAAAGTGCATGCATTCCGCGGATACAAGTATTACACATGAAAAATATGAAATAATTTATCTCTACAGAATCGTTTTTCCCTAAGTATGTGATGAACATTGTTATGCTGAATGCATAAGAACTGCAATAAGAATAAATTCCAAACAGCAGTAGGAATACCTTTCATATGAAAAGTGATTTCCATGTCGTACGTGTTTGCACAATCATTTGATGGTTAAGCATTTTGTAGTACAAGATCCAGTCTTATAGAGAATTTTGTTCGAAAATATAGATTTGCCGCAGCGGTAAAGTTGGAAAAATATTCCACGTGGAATTCATAAATGTAAAACACAATGTACACAACACATTAATTTGCTAGCAAAATAACGTCGACCCTATTCAGTTTGTGCAATGCTGTTCCAGCTGGTCAACACACAGAAAAATATAACAGTGTTTAATAAGGCTAGATAAACAGTGCTGCAATCAAACCTGATTATTAATAAATTGCACTATTTGTTTGTCAAGATATACATAACGAACTATAGTATGATGAAAATAAACCTTCGCTCGAATTGCATCTAACTTTCTCAAATCAATACACACACTTTTCAGTAGATTTTTTCCGTTCGTTATAACGTATACACATCCCACTATTAGACAAACACGAATCCCCGACACTGATAAATAAAGGACATTTTTTCATGGTTTTAATTAAATTAAAGTCACAAGGAGTACTGATGAGACAAAATTAAAAAGCGGAGGTTGTTAATTAAAAAAGGAAGCCAGACTGATTGCTGCCATTTTTTAAAAAAGCCAGATCCCAGTTTCATTTAACACCAAATTGTAGGGAAGAATATCCTTTTTTTCGGATATAATTGTCTTCATTTTAACAGATTTACGCTCGATCGTTTGAGATTATTACCATCGCTGGTTACGGGACGCGATAATTACCATTGTGAGCGTTGCCTCCAATTATCCTCACATGTTTCGCAGAATATCAAAGTCGGCTAATTTAAAATAAAAGCTCTCTCAAAGGGCTGGGGTAATGCCGTATCCAGCCGAAGACGCCTTTGTGCTTGCCGCATGTTGACAGACTAATTATTCCGGAACGCAAAAATTTGACAGCAGGATGCGTTCCTCGCTCGGGGGCTGTTTTGTTATTGCGGGAATTTATTAGGTTGTCTATGAGAGTAATAAGCGCAGGAGGGGTTATTAAGAACTGGGTCGAGAATGTCCTAGTTTAGCTACTCGGTTTTAGGGGATGAAAATTTAAATGACTTTATTTATATTTGTAAATGCGGAAGGTTGGAGTTTTAACACCCAGGGTGTAACAGTCATTATGTAATATGTATTGCGTTTTTTTATTGACTTCATTAACAAAATTAGATTACCTTGGTGTAAGTCATACACTTTTAACATGCGGATTTTTTTAAATTTAAATATCTGAAACATCAATACATATTTGCTTTTAAATTAGTCATATTCTCAAGTAGGGCACAACTAGATTATTATTAAAAGACACTAGTTTTTTTTTTTTTATCATAACTGTATTAATAACAACCTACTTATTTTACACTTGGATGTTCTATCTCTGGAAGTACCTACTTCTGATTTTTATAACGGAAACAGACAATATCTTAAACATTGTGTACCACAAAGAGCAGGACTAAAGAGGACTATGACAGTTAAAAATCAAAGTTGTACGGTTCTTTGAGGGCTATATTCTAAAATATAACTATACAGAATGTTCTATTTTAATAAGTGACATATAACTAGTTTTTTTTATATTTTCTCATTAGACCCTTCCTCGGCTTTATAACCAGAATTTATTTTTGAAATTGCTGTACGACGTTATCACGTTACTCCAATTCTGTTGATTCCTTTTAGCAAGGGACGGGTTGACAAAAAAATTGCAACAGGGTTATTTAATCAAATTTTCGAATATAGAATGTTTATAAAAAAATTCTGAAACTTTACAAATTTCAAATATGTATCGATATTTCAGTCTTTTCAAACAGAACATATTTTATTACTGTATCTTACTCTATTTATGGTTCTCATTCATTTAATATGTTGATGTGTCTGTTAAAAAAGTAGAAAATTGCAGTAACAGAAAACAGAATCAGATGCAGTAATAAAATATAGGATCGTCTATTTGAAAAAAACGAAAATGCCGATATTTGAAAACTGTAATAATAAAACTTTTTTTATAAATACTCTGTATATGGCAATGTCATTCATATATACCACAACAAAGCGCTTACCTTTAGTTATATTTTCATAAAATATTGTAACACAGATTTTAAAAGTAACCTTACTGCGATTTTTTGTAAACCCCTCCCTTGCTAAAAAAAAATCAAGAAAATTGGAATAACGTAGCAACGTAGCATCAGAATTTCAAAGTGAACTACAGTTGTAAAGTCTAAGAAGAGGTTAATCAAAATATCTGTTTGTAATTTTTTTTAATTCCTGAAATTTTCCTTATATTTATTTTGTGGACACACAATATATATTAGCCATATCCAGAAATAATCTTTCCTCTGTTTTTCTTACGATTTTCCTTGACCCGGAAAAACGCCGTGGTCTTTGTTCTCTTTACACTTTTACATTTAATTTTACAATATGAAGACCCTCGGGCTAAATATCGCATTAAAAACTTATCTTTTAAAGTTCAAACAATTATCGAAGTTCGGTAAAACATGTTCCAGTAATAAAAGTTTCACATTTTTTAAAATTTCGTTATATTACCTGCATAAATCAATCGGTCGATAATGCGAGTGCTTTTTTTTGACTCTCAAGATCCAAGTCGTACAGACAAAACACGTGTTTTGTTTGACAACGACTAGACAAAGATGATAATTGCTAGGTCGATTTTCTTCTGCTTGAAATGTATCAACTACGACAAAATTCATCAATATTTTAAAAATTCCAACTTTTATTTTAAAATGGAAAAAATTGTTCTCCTGTTATCAGACAGAACTTCTCTTCGGTTCTGAAGTAATAATCGAAACAAGTACAATTTTTTAGAAAAAAAAAGTTTTTTGATTTTTTGCGAAAATTTGGATGCCAAGCGAATTCATAAATCACAAGTAGCATTCCCCGTCCAAAATTCTAAGGTGATGTCATCAATTTGTTGGTGGCGATGACCAGCGAAAAATTAAAAAACCGAAATATTGAAAAATTGAAAAATCGAAATATCTAAAATTTATAACATTGAAAAACTGAAAGAGAAAAACCAGCGAAAAATTAAAAAACCGAAATATTGAAAATTGAAAAATCGAAATATCTAAAATTTATAGCATTGAAAAACTGAAAGAGAAAAAACACCATATACCAAAAAACTCAAAATTTAAAAAATGAAAAACTGAAAAATTTAAAAATTGGAAATTTTCAAAAATGTAATATCACTAAACTTGGGAAATCTATAAACTGGGTAACCGAAACATTGACAATGAAAATATCGAGAAAGCGAAACATGGAAAGATTGGTAAGTCGAGAAGTCAAAGAAATCGGGAAATCGAAGTTGGCCCTAATTCGAAAAATTGAAAATTGAAAAATTTAGATAAGTCAAGAAATCAAATACTTGAAAAATTTCAAAATCAAAAAATTGAAAAATTGAGACATCGAATAATTAAAATATCGAAAAATGAAAAAATCGAAAAATTGAAAAATCGAAAAATCGAAACCATAAAAAATCGAAAAATTGAAAAATCGGAAATTAAAAAAAAATCGAAAAATTGGAACATCAAGAATCTGAGAAATCGAAAAACTGAAAAATCTAAATATTGAAAAATCGAAATACATATTATGTCAAATTCATAAAATCGAAAAAGTGAAAAATTAAAGCCTCAGATATCGAAAAACTTAAAATTTAAGAAATGAAAAACTGAAAAATCAAAAAATTGGAAAATCCCAACAATAAAATGTCACAAAAATTAGGAATTGTAAAAAATTAGAATGTCGAGAAATCGAACGCCGAGAAGCCAAAAAAATCGGGAAATCGAAGTTGCCACAATACGAAAAATTAAAAATTGAAAAATCTGGATAAATCCAGAAATCGGAAAATTGAAAAATAGAAAAACTGAAGCTAGAAAAATTGACAGTCGAAAAATATAAACTTTCAAAAACCGAAAAATAAAAAATCGAAAAATAAAAAACCGAAAAATTGAAAAATAAAACAATCGAATAAGTGAAAAATTGAAAAGTTGAGAAATCGAAACTTCAAAAAAATAGAAAATTTAAAAAACTGAAAAATTGAAAAACCAAAAACCTGGAAAATCAAAAACTTGAAAACTTGAGAATTGGAGAAACCGAAAAAACGACAAAATGGGAAAATAAAAAAATCGAAAAGCCGAAGAAATCGAAACACTGAAAAATTGAAAATCTCATACATCGAGAAATCGAAAAGTGGATTCGAAAAATCAAAAATTGAAAAATCGGGAAATTGAACAATTTAATAATCGAGACGTGGAAATCTCGATACATTGAAAAATCATCCAAAAATCGAAAAATCAAAAAACCAAAAAACCAAAACATCGAACAATTTAAAAATCAAAAAATTAAAAAATTAAACATCATAAATTTTTAAAATCAAAGAAGTTTGAAACTGAAAAATTGAAAAAATGGAAACCTCTAAAAATCTAAAAATTGAAGAATTAAAAAGCTGAAAAATCGAAAATCGAAACTTCGAAAAAATCAAGAATTTGAAAAATCGGTTAATCGAAAGATGCCGCGCCCCTGAAGTCTTAAACAAGTCTAACTTTTCTGAAAAATTGTAAGATTTGTAAGCAGATTTTATCCTTTTATGAAAACGCTTGTATCTTAAAATAGAGATTAGTATGCATTATTAAAGTCACGGTAAAGTAGCTTGCTACACGTTTGTTTCAAGTGAGTTTTCCCATTCCAGAATTTTGCCATGATGGCATCAACATTTTGGCAAGAACACACATATCAATTTGGATAGATGCAATGTAATACTAATAAATAATAACAGTACCCTAATCCTAAATTTTCGGGAAAATGAGTCATTTCTTCTTGTTTTACTCAATAAAACAAATTGCCTCTTTCATAATTTTTTTGAGGCACCTTGTATATTTAAGTAATTCTAAAAACTATGAGTGTATGTTTTGATAAACCACAAGTATGTAGTCATAATATTTTGCATATTTCAGACAGGATCTATTAGACAAAATTTTGAGATGACGTCATCAATTTTTTGGAAGGGGGTAAACGCAAAATTTTGATTAATGATTTACCATGATTACCATAAACTTAAAACGTTTGCCAGATTTCAGAGCATGCGATTTTGCAATGTCAAAGTTAAATCAAAACCTTATACAATTTTGTGTTTTTTTCAAAAAATCTTAATATCTAGAATGAACTTAACAGGGATTCATACACCACAAGTGCTGGAGTATCTTATTTTATAAAGTCAAAAACAAATTTCCTATTGTAAATTTTGGAGATGACGCCATCCCATTGGTAGTGGGGATCAACAGTAAAATTTTAGTTAGCGATTTACCACCTATATAATAAACTTACATGCAAAATTTGACAAGCGTTACCCTAAGAGATTATATGTTCAATAAAAATCGACGCAGACAAACAAAACGGACAGAGAGACGGAAATGGAGAACTCCTTTTTTCGTAATCCAGTCTAGAAAAAAATAGTATAAAATACACGTTTCACAACATATTTCGGCGCATTCATCTCTTAGCAAACTTGTCTGACAACTCTTTTCCTAATTTTAGGATTCGTACCCTAAAATGTCTTCAGAAACTTGTTTTTTAATATAATGTTTTCTAACATGTTCATATTGAAGCTGACATGTCGTTTTCAGAGTATTATTCTACAGTGGGTGGACACGTGTTTAACCTCACCGAACCTCTTCAAGAAGATTATAAATCTTGATTTAAGAACAGTTGTTGTTGTTATTTTGGTATGCTGGTATCGTTTGAAATATATAATATATTAATGCGTTTCCCTGTATTCAAAGTTCAAAGGTTAAGTAAGTATAAAGCGGCACCCACACTGGAACAGCAGCCCCATAAAGGAAACAGAACTTTTTCGTTTGTGAAGCTCGCTGATCGAAAATGGGAGGTTCACCCTTAAATCGAGTTTTCGAATCGAGAACTTTGATGTCGTTCATTAATTAAGCGAAATCAAAAAATAATCCTTCACTTTTAAAAGTTGCAGAGAACGGGACAAAAACTGCCATTAACTTTAAAATACAAAGAAATCGGGAACGCTGAAGCGCCTCCGGCGCCCCCTCGATAAAGTTCGAAACAAAAAGTGGACGAGTATAAAGCGTTCGTGACGAAAGATGAATTAAAAAGCTGCGGAATGGACGACTGTGCCGTTTTTGCAAATGTTGTTAATTATCGCTGCGAACATTCAATGGGTTTAATCAGCGACACGAAGTTTTAATATGGAGTTTCTACAATCATTTTCACTTTGCTGCTCATTATTTTTAATCAAATTTTATACACCAATGACTTTCCGCAACTTCACGTTTCAGAGTCGAAAGCTTCAACGCTTTAGCTGCGGCATGAATTAGTGTTAAAATTGCACGAGTGACATGTACATGTATTCCGCAACATGTTTGAAAATTTTATGCGAAGTGTATTACTTTGTCGATACAAGTTTTACGCTTAGAAGGGAAGCAGCACTAGGGATCTGCGAGAAAAAGATGGACGAGAATTTATGCAGTTATAGATCTATAGTGCAGAACGTCTGACAGTTGAGTCGGGTCTGGGAAGTTCTCTATTGCAGATGTATCTGTTTAAGTGAATTGTTCTTCCGGAAAGCCAGTGTCACTCGTTACACTAATCTGCAAAGAAGTTGTGACCTCTATTATTAACTTCAACACTTTGAGACAGCTCTGTTCCTACTGTCTTTTGCAGACAAAGGTAGTGCAGTGGAGCATATAGATCTTATTCGTGTCATAGTCAAACTATTAGGGCTTTTCAATTAAACTTGTCCTAGGGTGGCCTTAAGTAGTTGGCAGCATTATGCAGCTACATGATTGTAAAGTTTACATTTTATACTTTAAAAAATAATGCCAATATACAGGGTTGTTAAAAAGTATGTAAGGCTAATTTGATTTTTTTTAAATAGCACCACTAGTCAAATCGTCAATTGTTGAATAGAAGATTTTTTTTAAATTCAGAACTGTAACGCATGCGTACAATTTTTTAACTAACACGGCAAATAAAATGATAAATTATTTATTTGGAATAAATTTTAAAATAGAAAATTGTAGTTAGTTTTGAAAATATAGATTTGTCATTGTGTATTTCAAAGCGAACTTCTACATCTAAGTTTAAAAATACTTCAATAAAACACTAAAATGGCACCATTAACAGAAAATACTGAAGTAGCAGCATTTTTTAATGAAACTCATCCCAATCGAGAATAAGTCTCTAGGTCGTGGTTGACGGTTTCAAGAACCTTGCGCAGATTTAACGAAGCTGCAAATGTCAGAAATCGTCAAAGAACTGGAAGGCCAAAAAATGCTACAAATGACTAGAATTATTTTAATATCATGCTAGATGTAACTGAAACTTCAAAAACTTCAGTGCAGCCATTGGCATTAAACCACAAAATGAGTAGAGGCTCAGTTCAAAAAATACTCAAACGGAAAAAATATCATCCATACAAAATTCACTTATTACAAGAATTGAGTGAGGATGACTTTGACCGCAGAATTAAATTTTACGAAATAATGGCAGACAGACTAGATCGGGATGGCAACTTCATCAACCAACTATTATTATTTGATGAATCTACTTGTTTAAATTTTAAGATTTTATAATAATTTCTTAAATTTAAATTTCCTCTTTACGTCACCAATAACGAGGTCAAGATCAACGACGCGAATGTAGAACGCTGAAACATGGAATTGCAAGCACCAGAATTACGAAACGCTGACCCCCGCAAGAGCACCATCGTCAGCGTTACGAAGGCAGCGGTAATGGAACAACACTCCCACAATTCTAACCCAGAATGTTCATGGTCCTTCGAGCCATTACTGAACCAGGTGCCACCTTCCAAGTCTAAAAACTCGGGCTGTGAGACTGCAGTCCAGTGGCACCACTCCTTTTTCAATAGAACACCATTTCCAAGTCTACAATTTTCGGACCGTGAGACTGCGGTTCGCTGGTGTCTATTCCTTTTTACCCCGTGCCACCGTCCAAGTCTACAAACTCGGGCTGTGAGACTGCAGTCCAGTGGCACCCCTCCTTTTTTGATAGAACACCATTTTTAAGTCTACAATTTTTGGGTCGTGAGACTGCGGTTCGGTGGTGTTCATCCCCTAATCCGGTATTATTTCCAATTAATGTATCTAATTTTGTAATGTCTAATTTCATAGTCTCTGTTGTTGATAGTGACGCTTCGAGCGTCGAATCCTTGTTCCTGAAAGTAACTGGAAAATCATTATCAACTGTTCTTGGTTGTGTATATCGACCCCCATCTAGTGATTTTGATAGTGATTTGGAGTTATTTAATGCGTTGACCGTCTTAGCTAATGACTACAACAATCTTCTTATTTGTGGAGATTTTAATATGCCTGAGTTGAATTGGCTGTTAGTGTGTTCTGGATCGTTAAACCGATCTTCGCAGTTGCTGGTAGATTTGATTAGCGACTCCCATTTGTATCAAATGGTATCGGAGCCAACCAGATATAGAAAAAACCAATGCCCTTCTGTGCTAGATCTAGTTCTTTCTTCTAACCCTGATCTCATTGCTAATCTAGAATATTCTAGTCCAATCGATAAATCTGACCATGTGATAATTCTGGTGAATCTTCAGATCAATATGCAGGCTACAAATAAAATAACCATTACCACAAAGTCAATTATTAATTATCAGATGTTAGAGAAAGATCTGCTTGAAGTTGACTGGGCATCAACCCTCAAGTACAATACTATATCCGAAAACTGGGAAGCGTTTAAATCCCAGCTTCAAGAACTAACCCTCCTTAATTCCATTCGTAGAGTATTTATGAAGTCCACCAAAAAACCTTGGATTAATGATCAATTGGTTAAAATGATTCGGATCAAAAGAAATTTGTGGCGCTCCTTCAAACGTACTGGTAACGTGGTAGATTATGCTGCTCACCGGACATTTTCAAATCAGTTAGCTTCGAAAATTAAAAGCGCTAAATCCTCATATGAAGCTCAACTTGCTCGAAATAAAAACCCTAAGGCTTTTTACAAATACATTCGTGATACTCTTGGAGGATCAGTTCGGAAACCACAGTTGAGAGACTCCACTGGTGCATTAATTTCAGATAATGACAAAATTGCAAATATTTTTGCAGATACCTTTGCTGAGGCATACACTGCCGAACCTTCTTCAAATCCTCCTGTAGTTTTTACACCTCGATGTACTGCCTCACTAACTAATGTTGAGTTCCTTGAACAAGAAGTATACACTAGGTTCTGAAAGTTGAAGAAAACTAAATCTCCCGGACCTGACGACTTGAATGCTGCCATTTTGAATGAATGTGTGCTTTCTTTATGTAAGCGCTTGAGTCTCCTCATGCAGCAATCATTTATCACCGGTGAATTGCCTAACGATTGGAGAAGAGCAACTGTCAAACCGATTTTCAAAAAAGGGGACCAACTTGATGCTGGAAATTTTCGTCCTATCAGCCTAACATCTCTGATTAGTAAATTGATGGAATCCATTATATGTCACACTATGATGAAGTTCCTTCTTGAACACAAGATTATTCCGGCCGAGCAACACGGATTTGTGCCCAAACGATCGGTAATTACCAATCTTCTCAGTTGCCTCAACGACTGGTCCAGAGAACTTGACAATGATAATCCTGTCGATGTAATTTATTTTGACTACATCAAAGCATTTGATAAAGTCCCGACGCGTCGCTTGTTGCACAAACTTGAATATTTTGGAATTAGAGGTGGATTACTTAAGTGGATAGAAGGCTTTTTATCGTTTAGAACATTTAGAGTTAAAATTGATGGATGCCTTAGTAATTCACAAAAGGTCCTAAGTGGGGTTCCACAAGGAAGAGTTTTAGGCCCCATACTATTCATAGTGTATATCGCCGATCTTACCGTAGAACTTTCCAGTCCTTTCGCTCTGTTCGCTGACGACTTGAAATTGTATAATACCTCGAAGAATAATAATGTTTTAAAGGCGGATTTAATAACACTTTATGCATGGACGCAAAAATGGCTTATGCCCTTTAATATGAAAAAATGTTATGTACTTCATCTTGGCAGCAACAATCCCAAAATGCAATATAATCTTGGTGGCCACGTTTTGCAGTGTGTATCGTCGCAAATTGGCTTGGGCATCACCATTACAGAAGATTTGTCTTCTCACATCTTATGTTGTCAAAAAAGCTAACTCCATTGGGTATTTGATAAGAATAGCTTTCCCCTGTGCCCCCATCGAAATTATCGCAAAACTGCACAAGACATATGTACCTGCAAAAATAAAAACCCAGAATTGACGATCCAAAAGAGCAGAGCTACTCCAAGAATATTGGAATGAGATTCAGCGAAATCATAAAGAATTGAAGATATTGGGGCTCACCCTCAGAACTATCCACAATTATTTCGAAGTGAAGTATTATTTTGATCAGTTAAAAGCGTTGCACAAAAATGCGAAGAAATACCTCGAATCAGTTCAGACGTCGTCCGACGTCGACCCGGAGCAAGAATCCCGCATCCGACGTCAATTGCTCAGATTGCAAAAGATCTCCACCGAGCTGACTAAGATAAACAGTGATTTAGCTCAGGACTACAGCCGAGCCAGGTATGAACTTCTAGCCGAAAAAATCCAGTCAGTCGAGAAGCATCGTTGAACTGCATGAAGAAATCTACGTCCATGAAAGTGAATTCGAAGACAAATCTTTTGCCGACGAGATGTACGAGAAGACTGAAGAAAAACTGAAAGGAAAAATTCAGTCACCGTCCGCCCATCAACATGAGAAACCAAACATCCAGCTACCCCAAATTAAGCTTCCAATGTTTAGCGGAAATTATGAAGATTAGATTCACGATTTATTCAGCAAAGTCATCCACAAAAATACATCGCTCTCCAACATTGAAAAGATGCAGTATCTGAAGACATACATCAGAGATGAGCCCAGCAGAGTCATCCAACATCTCCAGATAACGAAAAATAATTACGAAACTGCATGGGAGCTGTTGGCAAAAAAATTCAGCAATATAAGGCTTACCGTAAGTAAGTTATTAGACAAAATTTTGGATCAGCCAAAAATACCGGAAGAATCAACAGAAAAGCTGAAAAAATTACATGACACGACAAAAGAATGTCTAGAAGCATTAAATAATTTTAGACATTCAGACCAAAACGTGGGAACCAATGCTCACTAAAATAGTCTCTCAAAAATGGGACACAGAAACCAATAGGCTGTATGAACAATCATTAAACAACCCAAACGATATGCAAGAATTCGAGAAGATGATGGAGTTCTTGCAGACAAGATTTCTATCTCTCGAAATAAATACGGCAAACAAGAAAGAAGATGCCGAGTTTAACAAAGTGGAAGCAATTTCCAACTTAAAATCATGCAAATATTGCAGAGATTCTCATTCAATTTACGAATATCCTGACTTCCAAGCCGAATCTCCAGAAGACAGATGGAGATTCATAAACAATGAACGGCTGTGTACAAATTGCCTAAGTCACGATGCAGGCAACAATGTTTCAGCACAGCATCATGCCATAAATATAAAAGAAGACACCATATATTATTACACAACTACCAAAGAAGCGACCCAAAGGTCAACCAGCAAAAAACATTGAACCCAACAAACAAACAAACTTCAAACTCTGGAGAGAACTCAACGAAGAAAATTCAAAGCCATGTAGGAATTGAAAACAAACAGGTACTTCTGGCCACAGCCCTATTAAGAGTACGAACAGCAAGTGGAACCTACGAATATTTACGAGCCCTTATTGACCCGGGATCGCAGGCATCGCTCATAACTCATAACAGAAAAAGCAGCAACGCTCTTGTTACTACTCAGAGAACACGTTCAAGCCGATATAACTGGACTTGGAGGGAGAATACCGAATAAATGAGGCTCCAAAATTCCAGTCAAGTGCGCTCCACAATTTTCGAGTGATTTCACACTCAGAACAGACCTACTGGTATTATCAAAGATTACCTCTATCGGAAGAAGATATCGAAGCAGATCTTCAGGTGTGACAGAATCACATTATCGCCGATCCAGTCTTCCAAGATAAGGGCCCAATTGATGTATTGCTGGGCGCAGGTGAATACCGCAACATAATACTCAACGGTATCCAGAAAACAAACGATGGTTTAATGGGTCAAAATACAGAATTTGGATGGATCTTGTCCGGTACCATAATAAAAGAAGAAAAAAGAAACAACAAACACATAACGGTGAAAAGCATGATGACAAGAAAAGAAAATCACCAAGCTGGAAAAATTGAGAAAACTGCTCGCCCAGTCACCAATTCAAGACCAAAACAAAATCCACTGACACTCCGAAAAATAGCATCAGTTGCACCTAAACCAACCACACGGCCGGTGGTGGCAAATTTGGCTCCACCAAAAATCCACCGACAGTTTGTTACACCAGTAAAATAAGCCATGGTCCAGGCTCCACATACCAAAAGAAACAGAAAAGGAAGAAGAAGAAATACAGTCCGAACTTCAAGAAACAACGTGGCCAGAGATAACTTTGCACACTGTAAGATTCAACGTCATCATCAGAAGCATCATCCTAAGAACGATCAGTGCTGCAATCTGGGCAGCATGGTTCTTCATCATCGAAGAAAGCAACGGACACAACCACGACCTCAAGAGGAGGCTGTCGAGATGAGACCCATTTACCCGCCAAGAGTACTCTAATTAACTACCAATCCATACCATTGCGTTCCCAGTGCAACCCTTCTACAAACCCCATCGCCCCTGCCCATTTCGAGAGACCCAACATGTTTATAGTATTTAACATTACTAGCATGGTAAAAGGTTACCTTGCGTGTATTGTTCAATATTTTATTTGTTTCTCATTTGTAAATAACTAGGAGTATTATAAACTATTAAAAACTCTAGAAGGTCCGAGATTTGAAGAAACATCGTATTTAAGCTTTAGACGTATTGCCTTGCAAACACACGACAGCATGGTACTTATATGGCACGTATTGTGTTGTCTAGTTCTGTCATTTAGATTTTTCGATTTATGGTTTTCGATGTATTGAAATGAGTGTGGCGCAAGCTATATCACTGAGGAAGCAGCAATTGTGAGTGAAAATTTGCCTGAATCAACTTTGGATGTCATTTCAACTTATAATAGTTTAAAATATGTGGCTGTATGAGCACGAGCAGGAGTGTAAAATTTTTACAGGCTATAGCCAGTTAAGTGATATTTTCATGTTGAATACAGTGACTAGATAAATTGATGTTTACAAGTGAGGAACAAATAAAATATTAAAATTTAAACAATAATTTCTTAAATTTAAATTTCCTCTTTACGTCACCAATAACGAGGTCAAGATCAACGACGCGAATGTAGAACGCTGAAACATGGAATTGCAAGCACCAGAACTACGAAACGCTGACCACTGCAAGAGCACCATCGTCAGCGTTACGAAGGCAGCGCTAATGGAACAAAAGAACATACAAGAAACTGGATCGCAATACAATTTCATATCTCTTATTACCTTTAGTTTAGAACCACTCATACGTTGTAAATAGTTAGTTTTGTATAAATAAGTTAGGTTGTTTTAAATAAAATCAGTATTAAGCTTTATTGGCTTTTTACTCACTCCCACAATTCTACCCCAGAATTGTTCACTACTTTTTGTTTGAATGGGCAATTGGGCATGTTAATCGCCATAATTATTGATATTGGTCCAATACAAATCCACACTGGATGGCGAGGTTCATACACAGTACTCCCAAAAAATTAATATTTGGGGTGGCATTATTAGTCGCCACGTTGTAGCCATTTCTTCATTAGCGGAAATTTAACGCCTGACAAATTTACCTGCAGAGCCCATCTGGTTCCAACAAGATGGAGCATCACCTCACTTCGGACGTCAAGTACGCCATTACTTGAATCAAACTTTTCCTGGAAGGTGGATAGGACGAAGGGGAGCAGTTAAGTGGCTAGCTAGGTCACCCGATTTAACCCCACTTGACTTTTTTCTGTGGGGTTATGTGAAAAATCGAGTTTATATTGATAGACCTCAAAGCATCGAAGAACTCCAAGACAAACTATTAAATGTGATTGCTGATATTCCTTCTAATATTCTAACAGATTCATTTCAAAACTTTGTGCAACGTATTTAATAGTGCCAGGAAATAAATGGAGAATATTTCGAACATTTGCTGTAAAATTATTGTTTTTTTAAATGTTAATTTGATCTTTTTTCAGTAATGTAACTTTTTATTGAAATTTTTCAAACAGCTTTCATAACAATGTATTCACTATTTACAATCCACAATCGGAGTGTTGTTATTTCTAGAATATTTTGTAAATTATTTGGAAACAGCATTTAATCAATCTGTTACGCTGGCATCTTTATTTTAGTTTATGTACCCTCAGTTCTATCATTTTTACAATGATTGGGTACTATTATAATTGTTGTGTAAAGTCAGGACTATGGCAGGTGACAGTAGTGTCAAGGCTAGCTACGAATTTTTGATTTTTAGTATTTTTATTTTGACAATTTATTTAACATGTTGGAAAAAATTGAAATGATGCAATAATACATTTCTGAATTCTGAAAAAAATACACTATTTAAAAACAGAACATTTGACTATTAGTGTTATTAAAAAAAAATCAAGTCAGCCCTGCATCTCAAAAACAAATGAAGTATAAAATTTGAAAAAATTGCAGAAAATAGAAGTTGAGTATTCCTAGAGAGCCCACATTTGAAAAAGATTCAGCAAACCGTTCCTGAGATATTCAACCGCTTCCATCATACTTTTTAGCGACCTGTATATTCTAACAACCTAGGGATTTCACATAAAATGTCCACTTGAGGATTTTAATTTCAAATATAAAATTTTAAAATAATGCTTTGTCATGTCATATAAGACGAGAGGCCAATGTCACTCTGTGCAATTGAAAAAAAAAAATAGTTTTTGTGAATTTATTAACATATATATATATCATAATTGAATAACACGTACTTCAACACTGTCATGATTCGAATGTATTATGTTGCTTGTTTATATTTGGTCTGGAGTGCACTTGTCCTTCGGAAACGGACAGGGCCGGCTTATGCGTTGAGAAATAGGTGAGGCATGGAACAAGATGCTCCCATATTTAAATATCCAAAAAAATTGTATTATCGTGCTTGTATTTTTAAATATTCACATGGAAATTGTTTAGCAAAAAATGAAATTTTACAAACATTAAACAAGCCAAAAATGTGTAATTTTCCTATGTCAGAAAATCTAATTTGTATTTGAATAATTATAATATCAAGAATTTCGGAAAAGAGTTACCTAATTATTTCTGTTGTTTATCACTCATTTATTTTCATATACAACAAACAGAAAGTTAAAGTAAAGATGAAAAAATACACCGAAAAAACTGGTCGAAGTTTAGTTAGATAGAACTTCTCGCAACAAATCCCCCTTTTTTGAAAAATATAAAATTAGATTTTGCGATGTTTGTTTAATAGCCTCTATAAAGTAAAAACCAGCGGCATAAATAACACCCACACAGGCCTTGTACCGTGGGGGCGCAAATTTCAAGGGATTGTGCAAATTGCACAAGTACGGAAAATGTAAAATATACACTGCCAGAAAAAAAAACCTGGACACTTGAATATTTGTAAGTATACGCTAATGTTATAAGTAGCATTATAATGTTATAACTTTTTGACTTTTTTTCTGTTTCCAGAAGTTATGTTTTCTGTTAATGAATACATTAATGTTTGTTTTTTTTAATGTTTTTTACAAAAGTTCAACCAATTTCAGGTAATCACAAAAAATTCAAGTGTCCGGGTGTTTTTTGTCTGGCAGTGTATTTAAAGCAGTTAACAAACGGGAAAAGTTTGCCTCTCAGCAATAATAACAAGCGTTAATTTCAAGTGTTTCTTTATACATCGGAAGAATGTCATGTAGAAATTTGTTTGATTTGAATGAGTTTATTGCCTCAAATCAGAGAACTAAAATTATTAACAATGATAGAGTGTTCTAAATATTATGATAAAAATTCTTATTAAATAAAGTCCTGTCTATTAAACTTTTCGAGAAAATGGGGTGACTCCTTAATTTTGATCAGTAAAAATTTGTTATAACATCATAAAGGTAGATAGTACATGACGCAAGAGAAAAAAAGAAAAAAAAACGGTTATATTCTGAGCCAGTGATAAAATGTTATTATACTGTGTTAATTCTGTTGTGAATATTTCGGCGTTTAGGGAGAAACTCAAGGCGGATTTGTACAGCACAAGTGTAAGAATTAGAGAGCGGAAAATATGCAGCAAAATTTTGGGAAATATGATCATATGATATGCATCAAATTTATGCAAGTATGCAGTGACTTTCTTAATATATGCAGAGATATGCAGTTGCATATGCTCCAAAAATAGAAAAAAGCCGAACTAAATTTAGTTATAAATTACAAAAACAGGTTTCCCGAGCTTAACTTTTATTACAAAAAATACATAAATCACAGTTTTAAAAATAATATTCTTATACTAAACAATATAAACAGAACAAATAGAAAAATTGTAGTAATCGACTATTTAATTAGGTACTATTTTGGTAAAAATTTATTTTTAAATATTTTTCGAAATATTCTAACAAAAAATTTATCCGGTGATTCTAAAATACTCGTATGTATTAGAAAAACGGCGTACTACGTCCACAGATGTAAAAAATCTTACCGGTTTAGAGCAAGCGCGACAAAACAGAGTTCCTTTTTAAAGAATAAGTTCAGGAAAAGGTTTAATCCATAAATTAATTTGAGTTACCTTCGACATATTGACACACCTGTATCGCTTTAAATGTTTTCAATGCAAACTCACGATGACAATTAATAGGATAAAGTCTGTTCGACCACCATAATATATATACTTAAGTAACGAACAAAAATATGGGAATGAACGGTATTGCCAAAAGTAATCAGGACCCGAATTTACCTGGAAGAATGGCTTAACACCCAGTGGTTTCTCCAAATTACCATAAAACCCAAACCTTTACTAGTTATTTGAAGCTCAGGACAATATTTGCAATATGATTCATGAAATTTCGGCTCTCTAGATAAATGCCGATAGAATGACAATTTTTTTTTCAAATTAGCACCAGTTACGTGAAATATGCAGCAGAAGGCAAATATATGCAAATATACAATTTTTTTAATAGCTGTATTCATTTTTAATTAGCATGATTCGTTCACATATTAAATATCAAGAATTATATGCAAAAAATAACGGATATGCAAATTTCATAAAATCCGCTCTCTAGTAAGAATATATTATTGTCTAACTTTTAAATTATTTTAAAATAAAATTCATTGAAATGATGTTATCAAATTGTTGGTGGGGATGATTAACCAAATTTTGGTTAGCGTTTTACCATCTACATGATATTCTTAATATACATACAAAATTTGACAACAATCGGTCCAGTAATTTCAGAGAGTACGAGTCTAAGAAAAATCACAGACGCCAGACAGACAGTCGAAAACAGGAGACTACATTGTTTCGTACTCCAGGGGTCATGAAAGGTCGAGAAAACCTAAAAACCGATTACTACACTTCTTTAGCTTGCGCTCAAGAAGTAAAAAGAAACCCCATAAAAGACAAAAAGGAGGTAGGTTTACAGAAGAAGAGAAACTAATGGTAAGATGGAGAGAATATTTTGCAGAACTATTAGGAACAGGTGAAGAACAGAAGGTGAAAAGAAGAAAATATTGAAGAAGAAGACAGTAAAATGTTAGGAATGAAGTGGTAAAAATTATTGAAAGAATTAAAGTATATAATGTCCCAGGAACATGGGACAAGAAGGAATACAATTATTGCAGAAAATACTAAAAGCAGAATGGGAATCTAATAAAATACCAATGGAAAAGTAGACTACAGCGATAACACCTAATAAGGGAAACTGAAGCAACTGTGGTAACTGCAAAGGTAGAATTATTGAAGGAATTGAATAAAGGGGAAAACAACGTAAAATTTCACAATCAACAACGGAGCAGGAGAAGGAAGTATTTTGGGTCTGTGTTTATTTGTAATAATAATAGACAACATAATAGAGGAAATAAATAAAGGGAAGAGGGAACCCACCTATGCTACAAAAAACTGAGATCGGTAGAAATGAGTGAACTACTTTGCATGGATGATTTGATAATCTTTGCAAATAATAGAAGGGAATTAAAATTTAGAATAGAAAGATGGTAAGCAGAAGTATAAAAATAAAACCTAAGTTAGAAATAGTGATACGCAAGGGGAGGAAATAAGAAAAATAGGAAAAATGAGATATCTAGGAGCAATAACAGAAAGAAAGGGAGGATTCGGAAAAGAAGTGACTAACAGTATAAACAGAACTACAGGGAGACACAGAACACCATATTAACAGTAAAGACATATCCCAGGATACAAAAGATATAAAATGTTTATAGTGCTGAATCTTATTTACGGAAGTGGATCATGAGTTTTAAATAAACAGTTCAAAAGTATAATTACGGCTTGTAAAGTGAAGATCTTAAGATGTGACGAGAATGAATAAAGTGACAAGTGAAGAAATAAGAAAAAATCTAAAAGTGGAAATTGAGACAGATCAACTAAGATGATTCGGGGATGTAGTGAAAATGGACGAAAATAAAGGTGTGAAAAGAATAACATACTAAGGAAGAAAAATGATGTATTGGACTCAAGCAAAACGGGAAGGAAAAGATAGGAACAAATGCAGACGAATAATAATTTCTTCACTCACGGTAGAATAGGTCGATGATAAGTAAGTAAACAAGTAAAGTTGAAGCTGCCGCTTGACAAAAGCAAGTGAATAACAACACTCAAGTGTTCTTTTTCTCTATTTCTTAGTTTTCGGAAATTTTCCACCAGATTTCACATTTTTTGAATGTTTGAGTTCAGGTGTCTCAATAACTTTAAACCAAATTTTAATTCAAAGGTCATTTTGTTAAACTTTTATTTGCTAATTATGACCAAGGACTGCTGAATAAATTTACAGTCGTAGCTTTTTCAAAGTTTTATTTTCCATATAATATTTTTTAAATTTATTTAGTACTTCAGATCTTTTTTTTTATTTCGTGTTAACAAGTGTAAAAATAAACTGAAGCGCAAACGATGCAACTTGTCAAGATTTATTTTTAATGAATGATTGGAATCTCATTTTACTTCCACCAGAAAATTAAAGAAACTACCTTATTGAAGACTTGTTTTGAATTTCAATTTTTATTATTTCAAATTTTTAATTTTACATTTAAAAATGTACATTAAAATTTTAAATTTGGACTGTATCTATATGGATATACAGTCCCAAATTTTTAAAAATAATCATTTTGTATACACATACATTGCGTTCTATCTTAACTGATGATAAAAATTACTTCAAAATGTTAACTCATTAACAAACAATATCACAGACAAGTCAGAGTTGCATTTTACAAGTAGAGAAAACGAAGTAGGCAAAACAATATACTCAGAGTAGACGAAATTCCTCGAACTTGCGACGTTTTTCATAAAGAAATTTGATGGGATGGATAAAGTTTGCAGTTCTTCTTCGAATATCTTAATCAAGCGGATCTCACAAGACGAAGGGTGTAACGGGTATAGAAAGCTGGCGTACCAAACAAAGTTTGCCATCTGTCAAATATGTCGAGCGGAGATCGCGCGGTGATTAAGATGTGCATGTAAAGTTGGCGGCGGTCGCAGGGCGAGCGACTCGTTATCTAAATCAATATTGTTGGGTTTTCTGATATTATTGAATTGAAAAACATGTTAAAGATCGATAGAAATCGCGGATCTAGAAGTAGAAATATTGCGGTTCCCCAAAATAATGACTGTATTTATAATATCAATATCTAGTGATTTGTCTATTAATTGTACGAAATGACGCCATCAAATGTGTGTAGGGAGTAAATAAATAATGTAATCAATGTGGATCGATATTTCTGTGTTATTGGAATTTCAAAAAAGTTCGTAATTGACAAATTTTGGTTACGGTTTTAGACACATAGGATTCAGGATAATCGATGTGGTAGTTCGGATATTATCAGTTCATTTAAGTTAGCTCGGAGAAGAGGCGAACCGACGGAATTGAAACACCTATATTTTCGTATTCTATGAACACAAACCGCCAAAGAAACATAAAATTAGTTATTTGTCACAATAACTTTATTACAACACTTCTTTCAGCTCTCTCTCGGGACCGAAAAAACTTTATCGAAATGTGGACCAGTCTAGAGTATCTATGTTATAATATACATTTATTGCATTTTATATTTTATATTTACAAACTGCTTATTGGAAATGTCATCTGCAAAGCACATAAAGTGACAGTTTTGTTATAAGCAAAGTAAGAAAAGCTAATCAACCGGATTCAGCAAATCTGACAATGGATTATCGATAGTGCTGGAATTTTAGCCATAAAAGCAAAACCCATACTCATAACAATACGATGCTTAAGCTCACGTTGCAATAGTATGGAAAATTGCCTGATTGTTACATGCTATTTTCAGTCACGTAGTTCTAATACACGTTTCCAGCTGAATGAGACAATATACACACGTCTTTAGTTAAAAAACGATATTGGCCCGTATTCAGCAACCATGTTTATTTTCATGTTTAAGCCGTGTTTAGTTAACAGCGCTGCTAACGCTTAGATACGGTTTTAGCAACGGTCCTATTCAGCACTCATTTTAGGGTCGTTGTTAGCTAGCAATGCCAGCGCCGTATAAACAACTTGGCAACGTCGCGTATCTTGTCCAATTTGACAATTTGAAATTGCCGCAAAAACGACAATTTAATTTTTCTGTTGTTTTCTATACTTAATACAGCAATAATTACAAAAGTAAGCATATATGGCAGTTTATTATCCCGTTCGTATTTATTGCTTTTGACGTAGATGTCCGCAAAAAAGGATAAGCGCGTCAGAGGGGGCAATTTTTCCGAGGAGGATAAGATGTTCCTCGTCCAATTTGTGGCAGACAATTCCGAAATTTTGGAATCGAAAGCAAGCGATCCGCGAATTAATATAAAGAAACAGCAAATGTGGAAGGCATTGGCCGAAAAATTCAGGGCGCGGGGGCAGTATAGAGAGCCAGCAAAATTGAAGATGCTGTACTTTCGGTTAAAGCAGCATGCCAAAACAACAATTGCAGCCTACCGAAGGTCACAACATCAAACCGGTGGCGGTCCTTCCTCTGCTGAAGATCCAACAGATTTGGACTGGATCATTGCAGATATATCTGCAGTAGATTTTACTGCAGATGTATCTGCATATGATTCAGAGGGAAAGACCGCCACTGAAGTTGTCAGACCTCAGATGGCCAATGCCCCCAAAGAATATACGGGGCTAATAGATCCCATAACGGGAGAAATTGAAATAACAGAAACGTATGTAATTAATTATATATTGAAAAGTTAAAATACAACATAAAATACGTTTCTAGTGTTCCCGAACCGTTGCATGCAGAAACACCTTCCTTGTCGCCGTCTGCAACACCAGTGAGACCAGTCGCTCCTGCCACCCCTAAACGAAACAAACGCAAAAAGCCGATGAGTGAATTTGAAGAGAGCATGCTCAAGTTGCATGAGCGACATATAGAGCAAAAGATTGAAATGGAAAGAGCCATTTATTTTAAAGAATTGGACCTTTTAAATTTAAAACTTAAAGCCAAACAATTAAAAATAGATATGCTGAACAAACAAAAGGAACAATAATTATATAACTTATTTGTTAAAGTATTGTATTGTTAAATTAATTAATTGTTTGCATATATAAAGTGTTTCTATAAGACTGCTATTTTACAAACCTGCAGATCACATCTAACGTTGGAAATGTTGGCGAATAAATTGTTGTCGGAACAAATTTCCAGCCATTTGTTCTGCTACTACCGCCTCCTCTTCTACAGGCTCCTCATCTTCGATATCCTCATTATCTGCATTTGTGTTTTTATTAATATATTATTTTTACTAAATAAATTCTTACCATCATATTCAAAGTTGTCATCATAACTGAGCTTGATGTTGTATAGCACTGCTATGGCTGATATGCAGGCTTTTGCGGTATCCAGTGACACTTGCATGTTGTTCTGGAGAGCTCGAAACATGGATTTCCATCTTCCAAAACAGCACTCCACTGTCACACGTGTGGCTTTGTGCGCTCTATTGTATGCTTCTTCTGCTGCATTGTGTGTGTTCAGAAGAGGCGTGAGCATGTATGGTGTGCATGCATATCCACTGTCACCTAATAAAATGCCTGTCTTTCTGCCGTGCTCAAAGTCATCCTTCAGGGTGCAGTTATTCCAGATTCTGGAGTCATGAACACTGCCTCTCCATCGAGCGACAATATGTGTAATGCGACTGGTAGCATCACACACAACTTGTACATTGACCGAATAAAATCCCTTGCGGTTACAGTACAATAAAGGGCGAGAACCATCCGGATTTTTAATCTTGATGTGTGTGCAGTCAACACACCCAACGATGTTTGGAAAGTGGGCCACATCGTAAAAATCCTGTTTCACCCTCTCTATATCCTGAGGCCAATGAACAAAACGTGGTAACACTCCTGCAATAGCTCGTGACACCCGGTGTACAATTCGTGACACTGACGGTTGACTAATCCCATGCAAATCACCTGCGACACAAAATCAAGGGCAATACAAAATACTTTTTCACAAACATAACGTTAATTTCACTTACACTTTAGTTACATATTGAATGAAACTTACCTAGCTCTGTTTGATAGCATCCTTTAGCAAAATACCTCAAAGTCACCAGTACCTGGAGAGCTGGAGAAATGTTCAAGGCTTGATCAGAAAGATGTTCCAGATCTCCTCGCACCAAATCAATCACGAAGTGTACAGCGTCTTTCGTCAACCGATAACGGTTGCGAAATTCGCGATCACTATACTCCTCAAACGGATCTTTGCGCGGTCTCACATGTCGAACATGTTCAACATTCACACCGAATCCTTCGCGAATATTAACAACGTCTTCGATGTCTCGTGCGAACCCCGCCATTTTCACTAACAACGGCTGTAAACATGCCCCTACCCGCGTTTAAATAGCGTTGCTAAATTGACAGTTCGTCCGCCGCTAAAATGCCCTGTTTAGCGCTAAACAAGGCAGCTGAATAGGTCAAAGTTAGACAACCCTGGTTACAGATTTAACCACTGGTTGCTAAATTTAACAATGGTTGCTGAATTCGGGCCATTATCTTTACATCCGCACGAAAAAGCTGACAGTAATGCTAGTTTATTAAGCAAAGACCTCTTCGCTCATTCCCACGTCATAAACATTTCATAACCGACAACGCATTCTTACTGGGACTACATTATGCCGAAGATATTATCTGCCTGGTTAATTTAAACAGACCCATAACTATCTGCATTCTTCAAAGCGAAATAATTAATTAGCCATGACGAAAGTGATTTTTCTTACGGAAAATGGCAATTTTTTTCCAATGTGTGTCATATTTCAGCTTGAATTTTTGTGTCAAGGGGAGGCGATGGCTTCTAAAGAACATCCACTGGCGTGATTTTGTTGTTATTTGTTAGAAAACGAAAGAAATAAAACGATTTATCGGGATTTGTCTGTGTCGCCGTGTTTTACTCGAGATGAGACTTTTATCTCTGTGATAACTGACGTCCTATTTTTACTTTGTCTGAGCAATGAAAAGTTGAAAATCACGTAGGGCCCAACCGGCGGTGTTAACTTTAAAATAAAATAAAAAACGTACAAGTTTTTGAAATGTCACGAGACCGAAGTTATAAATTGGTGTTTTCATTCACGTATTCGGGGACGCGAGGACGCTTAATTTACCGAGTCATACTAACAAATGGCCTAAAAATTACGCAGTATTATTATTATTTAACAATTATCTTACTTTTTTCTTTTTAAGAACATGTGGGTGTAGCTAGCAAATAGTAATCCATACACAAGTTTCATCAGTCTTTGTTATGCTATGATTTTAATGACTTTTAAAGATTTTTTTTTCAGATTCGTTTTTAGTTTTAAACAAAACTTCCTAAATCAAAGGGTTGTGTTCTATATTAAGATACAATTTAAATTTTAGTGCAGAAATAAAAAAACCTCAAAAGAAATAAAGTGATTGGAACTCTTGTTACTTTTCAGTATCCAGTAACCCCAATTACTTGCTTGAAAGATGGTTTTCAAACTCTCAGCACTTTTCAATTATTTGTACGTCATTACGTCATTAAGACTGAAAATTCATATTCGTTCATTACTACTATTTTGCCCTCAAAGCGTTTTTTGTTTTTTAGAGTGTACAGATTGGAATACTGGACATTGAACCAACCATTGAACTTCTTCTATTGATAATATTTACTTATCGAAAATTAAAAGGAATTTCCGTGATTCAGTAATAAAATTTTTATTGCGTAGGATTTATTTTATCCGTTTTTTTTCAGTAAACTCGGTTCAGTATCTGAAAAATTGAATTTCTGCTCATAAAAAATTCTTTGAAATATTTTCATCAAATACAAGGTAAGCTTTTCAGCGTTTGCTTTTTCTCGATAAGCAATAATTGCGTTCTACAGGCAGTGAAATTAATAAATTCATTTTTCTTTCTACAAGTATGACCGGAAATGATTATGCTGCTTAGACAGATTGTTGTAATTCTTTTTAATTTTATTCGATTTAAGTTAGCATGGATCACATATGTTGTTTTAAAGTTATATATGTTCTTGCTCTAAATTCCGACCTCGCCTGATTTTAGGATTGTTTTAAAGCATCTCAGTTTCTATTTTATTTTTTGAAAAAGTGCTCAGTCCACGATGTCAGATGATCAAAGGAAATGTACGTAGGAAGCAATATTTTTTTACCTACACAGTAACTCAATAATAGACCAGTCTTAAATCCCGTTTTTGATGTTCAAAATTTAAACAAAATTATATGCGAGTACATTTGAAATCGTCAAATACATGGAAATATACTAAGAGAGGGCTTTAAGAAAAGCGGAACCAGAATCTGATAACCAGAAAATCTTAAAAAAAGACGAAAAAGTACATATACAGGGTGTGTACTAAACATGCGATACCAAGTCAGGGGGTTATTCCTTGAGTTATTTTAAGATTTTTTTGTACAGAATAATTTTCGAAAAGACGCTTTCACCGTAGTTCTAGAATTTTAAAAACTGAAAAACTCGAAAATTTTAAAATTTGAGAAATCTAAATATAAAACAGTCGAAAATTTGAAAAATATAAAGTTTAAAAAACGAAAAACTGAAAATCAAAAAAAAAAAAATTGAAAAATCGAAAAATCCAGAACAAAACAAAACATTGGAGAATCCCAAAACTGAAAGAAATATCTAAAGATTCAGAAATTAAAAAATTGGAAAATTGAGAAAATGAAAAACCAAAAAAGCAAATTCGAAAAATCGAAAAATGGAAGAATTGAAGAACTGAAAAATGGAAACTCCGAGAAGTCGAGAAATGGGAAAAGCAAGAACAGATTAACTGAGAAATCGGAGAACTGAATATTTAGTAAGGTCAAAATTTTAAAAATTGAAAAACAGAAATACTGAAGAACTAAAAAATAAAAAAATAAGTACAGGAGTATATTATTTTATGAAATTTAATAAATATTATTTACAAAATAAATGTAAATTTTGGAGATGACGTCATCCTATTGTTGGTGGGGAGGATTAGCTAAATTTTGACTACATACAAAATTTAACAACAATTAGTTGGGTACTTTCAGAGATTATTTGTCTAATAAAAATTGGCCAGTCGCCCGAAGGACTCGATTACAAACTTCCTTAGCTTATGGTCGGAAAGTACAACTTAGATTCTTACAATAATTTTTTATAGTTTATTTAAAAAAAACTGGATTAGAAACAATTTTAAGCATTGGTTTAATGATTGCAGAAGATTGAAAAAATGTAAATGTTCATCTTGTCCAGAAAATTTAACATTTCAAAAAAATATGCCTTGGAGAGTGGTGTTTTAGTAATATTGTTTTAGTTGTTATGGACTGTCTACACAGATTTCTGTGATTTTCTAGTTTTTTCTAAAGTAGTTCTATTCTTATCCGGTGTAAATTATGGAAGTATTGTAATAGAGGCCATCTGTCGAACGGCGATTTTCATGTTTTATCGACGTTTCATGACCCCTAAAGAATGAAAAATAGGTTCTCCGTTTCTGATTGTGCTTTGCCGTCTTCCGTCTGTGTCGATTTTTATTAGATAGACAATCTTCAAGGCTTACAGATCAGTTGTTGTCAAGTTTTACATATATGTTATTAATGTCATGTAGATGGCGAAACGGTAACTAAAATTTATTTGATCATCCCACTAAGAAATTAATTACGTCACATCAACGTTTTATTTTTTAATTTGTAAAATAGCACACTTCTGCACTTGTGGTTTATGAATCCGCCTTGGTTTTTAATCACCATTACTTTACAAAAATATTTGTACAATACTTATATACTTATTTGTCGCCATCCAATATTCCTAGAACCGAATAAAAATGTTTGCGTGATAAATATTAAAATTGGAATGTTTGGTTTAACGAAAGATTAATTTACTCTCATTATCCAATTTTAACATAGTTTAATAGATCTTATACAAGAAAACAACCCAGGTACTGTCTAGATTAACACTGGAATTCCTCTTCATGAAAGAAATTGTGAAACGAGAAATTCAAACAAAGTATCGCAAGTGGGAAACTTTATTAGTTCATTCAACAAGGAATGAAGAACCCGGATTCCAACTCGGCTGACGTCACTCCATGTATACATTTATCCTTTCGTCATATAAATGAGTTGAGTTTAGATCCTCCTTGAACGATAACACTGCTAAAGCAACGGGCACATGTTTACAGAAACTACATTCATTTTTGGGAAGAAATATTTTAAGGAATAGGAAAAAAACGAATACTCTGTAACCATTTTACTCAACCCAGTGATGTTGCGGTTCACATATTTAGTTTACGTCGGAACAGATTTAATTTATTCAATATACTGCGCTTCTAAATATCACCCAAGGTGAACATAAATAGTTTCGAAACAAATACAAAATTAGTTAGTTTCCATTAGTGTACGTCTGTACGTGTTAATTAATAATAAGGCAAGGAGATTTCTGACATAAAAGTCCTGAAAACCGCGAAAATCTAATAAATGTTTTACTATTTGTTAAAGCTAAAATCGTAGTTACTTGATGTAGTACATGATTCCAGTGAACTAAAACTGATCGAACATTTAAAGATAGCGGTGAGTAGAGCACAGAGAGCTAAACCTCAATCAGTTTCAAAAGAAGGAAGTGAATTGGTCCTTATATCTCGTGGTCGTTAAAGAAGGCTTTCAGTTCGTTTATCGAGGTAGCTTTCCTGTGCTTATAAAGACAACGAGTGATAGTTAATATTTCACTTATAGAAATCTATAATAATTAAGAATTATACTTACACGACTTTTTAAATTAATACGACCTTTTCAGTAGTCAATGCATAAAGCCCTTTTTTTTTTAAACTGAGGAAACTAAAAAGCACAGGCAATCATGTCTCCAGCTTTCCTCGTAGAGAATTTTATATTCCGCTTTCAACGAATGCGGTGTAATACCCAGAAGACCCTCGTTCTAATTTATGTTATAATTTTCATTATCAGTGTAGGCAAAAGTTTTACCGCATCCCGGGGGCGGAGTATTAGCGGCATCCAGCAACAATTTGCTTAAAGAATTGAAACAATGCCGGGTCTAATTCGTTCCGACAATGGCAACTTTTTAATTGCGCCCCGACATAAACAACCTCCGGTCGGTTTCCGGGGACAATGAAACACATTAGAGCTTTCGCTTAGAGAATTTGCTTTGGACTACATAAAATTTTATCGGCTTCGCAAAGGCGTCGCTTGGTACTTTTCTATCGACTTGCTGGAGGGTGTTCGACGGTGTGGTATTAACATTAAGGTGCAAAGGACGTAGTAATCTCAATATACAGTGTGATGCATCAAAGCGAAATAGCACAGAGTAACACCTTGTTGATGGTGACCGTTTAGGTGCAGCTTTTTAACGCAATCCAGTATACAGTGCATCTAACAAATTTCGCTATTAATTGTTTGTTGTTGAATAGATATATTTTTAGACAGTGTCGATTCAATGTCGCGTAAAGTACATTTTATGTATCCACTGTGTAGATGCGAGAAATACGTTAAAGCAAGTCGTATCTACGTAGTTTAGGAAACGAGTGCTTTTATGCGCCAATAAAAGTTTAATTGCGTACGGAGAACATTCTACTGCTGACATCTGCACACACTGAGATAAAACTCGAACAGACTTTGCTACAGTTTTTCCGGAACGCTCCTCTATTAATCTTGGCAATTTAAATTTTTGTGGCAATTAATTTAAATCGTAAATTTAAGAGAATGACCGTCTACGATTTCTTGCTATTTCATTTGTGGTTAAAACGTAGTAGATAAGGTTTTATAGGGATGTTACAAATCTAATGAAATTTTTACGTAATGTATTACATTTAAATTTAAAAGTAATGGTTGTAGCGGAGATTTATGTTTCTCTAGGAATAAAATACATACGGGAATTAAAACAAACATTTACGACCACAAAAAATTACCACGGTTATAGTCAGTTTTATTTAATAATAGCATGGAATTAGACACAAATGTCGAAAACCGCTCTGCAAATTCTTGAGAGAACTGTCCTACGGATTATAATAAAATCTCTATGGGACAAAATCTCCTGTATAAGGGGATTTTCTATTAAAAATTTCCGAATATAAAATTAAGTAAAATACTACATATTTCAAAATAATATGTTAAATTAGGCCCTATGGTAAAGAACCAAAAAAAACCCGAAATCACTTTAAGGGAAAAAGAAGATGATGATTTAGGGTGTATACGTGGGCAATGAGACGATTCTCAGGTGGGCAACTTTGACCCAAGTCACTGCCGAATAGCGAAAACCGAGCAAAAGGTTGTCACACATCACACCTTTTTTTATCTCAGTTTGGGGCGATTCTTAACTCAGAGGCAGGACCTATACAAGAATAGAAGTGTTGAAACACTGTAGTAGGAAACAAATACCTGGCGGAAAACTTGAAATTTGTACGCAATGATTAATGAGAGAAATAGCTGTAAATTCAAGTTCTTTGAACTTGGATTATTTTAAAAATCGGATGAGACGCAGGTGGTGATTGATTTTCAGTTTCGTAATTGAGTCAAACAAAATTAAGAACGTCAAGAACTACCTACTACCTTGAGATAACTGAATTTTAACTAGGTTTTTAAAAAGTTAAAGCTATGATTTTAAACTTCTGGCCAAAGATCCCCGTATATATCTTGAGCCTCTTCGGGGCCTCAATTTGACTCTTTCAAAAATACAGCGTGAATTATTAGCAATAGAAAAAAGTCGCAAACTAGAGTTATTAGTTAAAATTATTTTCGACTATACAGAGTGTTTTATTGTTGAGGCAAAACACACAGTTTAGTTTTTTAAATAGAACATCTATATAGGGTGATTCACAGAACTATCGTATAATTTTAATGGCTAATTATATAGCAAAAAATAAGTAAAAATAGAGAAGGTACAGAATTTTTAAATTTGCCAAGTTGTCAAATCTGATTTCCATTAGCGTTAATTTTATTAGCAAAAAAAATTGCTTGATACTTTAAAAAATACATGGTTTTCTTGATTATGTCACCTGACTTGTTACCACACCACGGTGTCATAATAAGAATTAGTTTTGAATAATTAACCACGGTGGAAAATCATTTTGATCGTTCATGAAATTTTAAGATTCTCTGATAACGATGCTTTCATTAGCATTATTTCCTTATTTTTTGTCATATAAGCTGCCATTAATGCAATAGTGCTCTTAATCACCCTGTATATTTTTATTTATTTTCATTAGTCTTCCAAAAAAATGCGCACCAAATCTGAATGCAAGACACAATTTTCCAAGAGCAATTGCAATGGAAGCACAAACGATAAGAAATCAAGTTTCGACAAAGACAGCCCACAATTCGAACTCAACATAGACACAAACACATACACTCAACATTCAGAAAGTGTAATAATCCCAATTTCTCAAATTTTTGGAACACATTTGCTATTTGACTTTAATCCTAAACACGATGGATTAATCGGAATTGCTTTCCTACGTTCAATCAACGCATGTCTAGATTTTGGAAAAATCTTTTGATAACAGATATAATTTCCATTTACTTTCAATGTGATGAAATAAAAAAAAGAAAACTAATTTTCCAAATAAACCTTCAACCAAGAACTGAACAAATCATTCAGATATCTGTTGACAAAGATGTCACAGAAGGAATCTTACACCATTAAACATTCGACACAGCCGAAATTCCAACCTCACACGTCAGAGTCAAGGATAAAAAAACAACGACCACCATAATCATTCCAATGGATCAAGAATTGACCTTTTACCATTCAAACCTTTGCAAATCTATACAGTCAATACATACGAATTCAATCCACAACAACCATTATGTCCAATCCACCCGAACATTGACGAAATCTTAAAAAAAAATCTGTATAATCTCTGATTAAAGTACATGAACGCGGAAAGACGCAATCCGGAAATTTTGCATGCCTCATAGAGAGATCTTTTACACCAGACGTTTACCCCTAACGTTCAATAACCAAATTGAGCATCAAATAATGACCAAAGACGAAATTCCAACTTTTAAGAAATCATACAGATACCCAGAAGTACACAAAGAAGAAGTACGAGTACGAAAACAAATATACTCAGTGCTAAGACGAGGAATAATTCGACCTTCAATTTCACCCTGGTCATCACCCATATGTATCGTAGACAAGAAAATGGACGCTTCAAAAAAGAAAAAAATCGAGACTCATAGTAAACTACCCAAAAACCAATCGATGACAAGTAGTCATAACCGAACATCAATGACATTTTAGACAAGCTAGGAAAGTGCATGTACTTCCCTACACTAGACTTAGCCTCAGGATTTCACCAAGTGGAAATGCACCCTGACGACAGAAAAAAACAGCCTTCAGCACAGCAAATGAACATTACGAATATCTACGTATGCCCTTTAGATTAAAGAATGCCCCAGCTACATTCCAACGAGTTATGGATAACAACCTAAGAGGAAAACAGAACGAAAAATGCCTTGTTTACCTTAATGACATCATCCATTTTTCCAACATCACTTGAAGAACACATCTCACGACTCAAAGAAATCTTCGAAAGATTAAGAAAAGCAAATTACTAAATACAACTAGACAAAAGTGAATTCTTACGAAAAGAAGTAGCATATTTAGGACACATTATCACACCCGAAGGAGTAAAACCAAATCCAGACAAAATAAAAGCAGTCCCGAACTACCCTTTACAGAAAACCCAAAAAGAAATCGAAGGATTTTTAGGACTACTCGGTTATTACAGAAAATTCATACCAAAATTTGCACAGGTTACAAAACCTTTAACAAAATGCTTGAAGAAAAATGCCAAAATCAGTGACAGTTATTCTAATCTAGCATATGTTGATTTTAATAGTCTTCTCGAAGATTTCAGCAATATTCTCGTTTTTGTCTCTGCTATTGATGAATCCGATGTAAGAGAAGCATTGAAAAACATTAAGTCTAATTCTACCTGCGGTCATGACGACATTCCGGGTTTTCTTCTATCAGACTGTGCTACTGCATTTTCTCGGCCCTTGACCATTCTATTTAATTTAATTCTTAAATCTTCCCCCTTTCCTAATTTCTGGAAACTTTCTTTAATTACACCCATTTTTAAAAAAGGCAATAGTCAATTGATTATAAATTATCGTCCTATTTCTTTACTATGTAACTTTTCCAAAGTCTTCGAGTCTATTCTTCATAAATTCATACAATTTCAAGTACGCAATCGTTTATCACACACGCAACATGGTTTTACTAATGGCCGCTCTACAGTCACCAACTTGTGCTGTTTTACTCAATTTGTATCTGATAGCTTTGATGCTAAACGACAGGTGGATGTGGTGTACACCGACTTTTCTAAGACCTTCGACCAGCTTAACCATAACATTTTACTGTTCAAATTAAGTAGCATCGGTTTTTCTGAAAATTTAATTAAGCTTTTTAGGTCGTATTTGTCCGGTAGATCTCACCGTGTGACATTTCATGGTTTTGAATCCCATCGAATTATTGTTACTTCTGGTGTTCCGCAAGGTTCTATTCTCGGACCATTACTTTTTGCGATCTTTATTAATGATATTACCAAAAATCTGAGTTGAATTGTGTTGATGTATGCAGATGATTTAAAGATTTTCCGACGCATTAATAACTTTGAAGACTGCCTGAAACTTCAAGATGATATCGACAAATTTAAAAGTTGGAGTATATATAATCTCCTTCCCGTAAACGCTAGAAAATGTTACGTTATGTCCTTGACCAATAAAACTTCCACTTTGTCTCGAGTTGATTCATTTAAACACCTTGGTGTCACGTTTGACTCTTCACTTGCATTTGCCCCACACGTTTCCTTTATAGTGTCTGAAGCCTTTAAATGTCTGGGGTTCATTATAAGATCTACTGCTTGTTTCAGTAATGGTACTACTTTTAAAAGACTTTATGTTGCCTTCGTCAGATCTAAATTGGAATATGCTAGTGTGGTTTGGGCCCCCGCAACTCAAATTCATATCCAGGTACTTGAAAAAATTCAAAGAAGATTCTTGAAATTTGTATCATTCAAATTAGGTGGCGTTTACCCACCCAGAGGATTTCCGTAAAATGTTCTTCTTGAAAGATTCGGTCTCATCGATCTGGATAGAAGACGCATTAGCGCGTCTTTGTGTTTCTTAAAGAAAAATTTTAACCATCAAATTGACTGTCCTCAACTTCTTAGCCAACTTTACATCAACATACCAAGACCATCCTTTCGTCCTGAGAATTATCAATTTTTCTATCTTTCAACGCCACGCATTGAGATCCAGAAATACTCACCGTTATATCGGATGTGCGCTAATTATAACGAGCATAACGATTCCTTCAGATTGTGTTAAGGGGATGTTTGCTAAAAGAAAACTGTCGGATTTTTAATTTTGCCGTGTTATTGTCTTTACAAGAAGTTTGCGTGTAGAAAAATAAAGACGAGAAGTAGTGGTAAGCTGGTTGAAACTCAGGAAAGCTGGGGTGTAATTTATGACACCCATAATCTCTGGTAACACCCGCTTGTCGTGTATTATTGTTCGATTTTCGTTCGTCAACAGTTCAATTTTCATATACGAATTTATAAAAATGACCACAAGAAATTAATAAGGAATAAAAATCTGAATGTGCACAAAAATGAACTTCGAAAAATTAAGACAACAAATAGTAAGTCCAAGCAATTATAATCTAATTGGGAAACTGATTGATTTATAACAAAAAAAGCACTCAGCCGAATAATTATAAATGCAGTTATTTTTCGGACACAAAATAATCACTTTCGCAACACTTAAAAAGATTTGTGGCAAGTAAAACAAAATCAATTTTAAGTGTCCAAATGGTTCTACTGAGTGTGTCCCTATACTGAAATGCAACGAGAAAATCACCAATTTCTGCATCAGTACGTACCTATATGTCATGATGTAATGCAAATTATAAAATAAACTAGAGACCAATAATAATTTGTTTCGTTTTTATTCATGCGTATTTATAAATATACTCAATTGTTTTACTTAAAACTAAGTACTTCAATTATTTGGTTTACATATTTCAATTATAACTGGTTTCCTATCTGGTTAGTATCGGCTAAATTCAAACTAAAGAGGTATAGAAACTACCTGTGTATACTGAATGGTTATCCGGCTAATTATAAGGTTTATGGTAATCTTTTATTCAACAAAATAAAATTGTTTCAGGTAATACACTTTGATCTTTGACAAAAAGCCGAGAAGCAATAGGATTGGTGATTATATAAAGTAACAATAATAAAATTTCTATTAGTAACATTGACTTACACTTTATGTAAGTAAACAGCGGCGGGTCTAAAAAACAATAATATTTATATGTACAGAAATTAAGAAATAAAAGCATAATAATAGTAAAACCAATCAAATGATGATTAAACTGCATTTTTTGTCTGTAGTTTTAGTAGGTTTTTGACATAATAATTCTGATAAAAGGTTTTTCGACTTTTTCGTGGCTTTGAAAGTGGAATCTTCGACTTTCGTCCCATTTCAAAATTTACTCTTTATATATTTCAATGGTCACAACGAGTTCACAAACTACACTGAAGTAAATTTATGCAAAGATTAAATTTGTCACCGAAAAAATGTCGGAAGTAATAAATTATCCCATCGGTCCAAGAACGTTCGGTGGGTGTTATACCCCGATCCGAGAGAGACCGCAGTAAGAGACAGCAAATGGAACGGATAAAATAAAGCTTCAAACATGATCAGTTTTAAACCAGAATTATGAAGTTTTATAAATCGAGCATTTTTTTTCTTTTTAAAATATCATAGTAAACACTTCAAAGAATGTCCATGACTTACTTTAATGTGAATTTTATAACTATGGTCGGCACAGTCAGACCTAATATTAGTGTGATTTTGAGCATATTTGGGATTTTATTAGAGCAAAACAGGTCATTTTTTCTCCAATTTTATAAGTTCAATAAGTTTCAAAGATATTGTAAAAAAAAATTGGGTTCAGATTCCAACTAGTTGTCTAGTATTTGTGAAACAAAATCTACTGTAAATTCACTGAAAACTAAACCGATAACATCACCTTAAACAAACCAATCTTCTATGAGAAGCAGTGACAATTGTGGCCGCCTGTAATTTGTCAAGACCATTCATCTCCACAACAGAACTAGGAGAAGATAAGCTTATGCAATCAAGAACACTAAATGAGAGTGAACAAAAATACTCGACAAACGAAAAGGAAGCATTAGTAATACTATAGACAACGAAATATTTTCGACTCTACTTATACGGAAGAAAATTCACCATCTATACAGACCATCGCCCACTTCAGTGGCTATTCCCACTTAAAGAAGCCAATTCAAAATTAGTACGTTGGATATAAAAACTAGAAGAATACGACTACGACATTGTCTACAAAAAAAAGGAAAATTTAACACAAACGCGGACGCACTCTCAAGAATACAGAACTACCTTTTGGTCTTTGACGAGCTAATACAGAAAAATGAAAACCAAAACAAAGGAAGAATCCCAGAACCAACAGTCAGCAACAACGACGCACTTCCAATTCAAATTTAATAGACTTCTCACCAACAATCCCTCAAGAATTCTCAATACCAACCTGTCACCAAGTAATTCATTAGACGCAATATCAGCAATTTTGAACACAGATCAAACGTACATAGACCATCAAGCAATCAAGAATCAGATCGCAGACAATCAGATTGCAGAACTACCCATGCAGATTACAGACAATCAGGAAACACTCAATCAGATTTCAGACAAACAGGAAATAACCAATCGAATTAACTAACATAAAAAACACACCATCAGTAGCCTCACGACGAGAAAATAAGGAAATACCAAGAACAATCAACATCTGTGAAGATCCAATTCACCGAAAAGAAAGGCAAACTTTTATAACCACGGTTTTTGCAAACTCTACATCAAGACCAAAAATTATAAGAAATAACGAAATGACAATAAGTCCAAATCATTAAAGACAACAATAATCAACAAATCAAATATTTTTTAATTGATTATTGCGAACCAAAAAGACATTATTATTGCTTTATCGACACCGAAAGAATGTACAGAGATTTTTGCAAGGTATATAACGAAACATTCAACGCCGAAGCACCAATTCTCAAACGCTGTACCAAAAGAATAACTTTAACCACAGACGAAAACGAACAAAAGGAATTACGTGAAACATACACCAGATTACAACGCTTATATTACTGGCCAAAATTAACCAGAGACGTAGTCGATTACATCAACAAATGCGAAATTGGCAAAAGGAGGAAATACGAAATTCCACTAAAACTGACAGAACAAGTTGACAAACCCTTTCAACAAACTAACATGGACCTATTTAAGCACTGCAAGTTTCAAGCAAAAACGCCATCGAAATTTATGACAAATTATTGATCTTTTTCCAACAGTAGGTTCAACAATCCCTGCGCCAGAGTTTGGCAAGTACCAGTGAAAAAAATTCGCAAAATTCGTTTAATACAGACTTATGTGCTGCATTTATTGGCGCTAATATTCCCTTAAAGAAATGAAACAACAATAGTTTACGCTCATTTTTGCAAAAATATTGCGCTCCCCATAATATACCAGACGAAAGCACAATACGTAAAAATAATATTAATTCTGTTTTTATTGACACAATGTGTTGTATCCGACAAAAAATAGGAAGTAATTCTGTCTATTTTGTTGTGGATGAAACAACAGACAGTTGTGGTCGATATATGGCCCATTTATTAATAGATATTCTTAATGAAGAAGTTGTAGGTAACAGTTATCTTATTTGTTCAAAACAAATTGAAAAAACGAATAACTTAATCATAACAAGATTCATACAAGAAGGACTAACAAATTTTTATTTACCTGAAGCAGTTCCTTCGGAAAAAATATTACTTCTGTTGTCTGATGCTGCGCCGTATATGATTAAAGCAGGGAAAAATTTAAAAATATTTTATAATAATTTAATACATGTAACATGTCTAGGACACGGAATTAATAGAGTAGCTGAAGAGATTCGCAACGAGTTTCCCAAAGTAAACAATTTTATTACTAATGTGAAAAAAATATTTTTAAAGGCACCGTTAAGAGTTCAATTGTTTAAAGAAAAACTCCCAAATGTTCAATTACTTCCTCAGCCTGTGTGTGGTCACACGTTGGGGTACATGGATTGAGGCAGCGATTTATTATGCAAATAATTATTCTCAAATCAAATCGGTGATTTTAGAATTTTCGGACACAAGTCAATGCATAATCGAAAGCCAAGCGTTGTTAAAATCTAATGATTTATCTACGAATTTAGCTTTTATAAAAGTTAATTATTCATTTGTGCCACAAATTATAATGGGCTTAGAAAAGCAGGGCATGTCTTTAACGGAATCCATTGGACTGATTGAGCAATTTGACATTTCATGTAAAAAGGTGAAAGGGGGCATTGGGGTCTTAATCAAAAAAAAATTCAAGGAAACTCTTGCCAAAAATGAGGGTTATAAAACATTGTGCATGGTAAAAAAAAATTATAGAAGGCAAATCAGCCGAACTAGAAATGCTACCAGAAATTATATGCATCTGTGGATGTAGAAAACAGCTTTTCTATTTATAAATCTATGCTTTCGGACCGCCGGCAAAACTTTCTACTTGAAAATTTCGAAAAATATTTAATAATAAATTGTTACCAAAATAGCAATTAAATGGTCGATTATTAATATTTCTTAATTTGTATTCTTTATATTTATTTTTTAGAATAGGAATAGTAGATCTTTAAAAATGTTGTTTGTATAGCTATCTATTTTTTGTAATAAAACGTATACTCGATAAACTTGTTTTTGTAATTTGTAAATAAATATTATTTTGTTATTAAGCCTGTTTTTTTTTATTTTGGGGCATATGCAAATGCATACCCCTGCATATATTAAAAAAGTTACTGCATATTTGCATAAATTTGATGCATATTATATGATCATATTTCTCAAAATTTTGCTGCATATTTTCCACTCTCTATTTTTCTGTTTCAAACATACTGGTGTGATCCAAAAGTGTCAAGAAAGCCCGATGACACGTTGTTAACAAGGATCTGAAGAACTCCACCACATTTTTCAAAATCATACAAAGACAAAAAAAAATCTTAAATTAATCTAAGAAGTAACCCTCTTACTTTTGCCACATGTTTAGTAAACACCCTGTATGATGCAAAGATTTTAACATAGTTTACTAACTAAACTACCAATTTTTGCCAAATGTTGTAACATTTAGATGGTAAAACGCTAACCTTACTTTGTCTCAACATCTCGAAATTGTATGTAGTAAACGTTTTTTTTTTTACATTTTATAAAATAATATACTTCTACACGTGTAGTTTATGAATCCGTCTTGATTTTTTGTCCTAGGCGTCCAGATTTTGAGAAAAAATTGATATTCTTTTTATGACGAGAATTCCACTTTTCCATTATTTTTTTTATACTTGTAGTTGTATCTAAACGTGAATGCATTCTCTCTGTTCCACAAACGGTGCATTTTTACAAGTTTTTTAAAGTTTTGCAGCAAGCACTCCCAGTCCTTGAATATTTAAAGTTTGGGCGAGCTTTATACCGTGTCACAATAAATTCTGCAACTAATTTACTCCTGAATGTACTCGTGTCACATAGCTCCATAAAATTAAAGAATGGGCAGTGACAGGCCGCCACTTGCGAGGGAGTTCTGCCGAGAATTGGGGTGTCGTCGAGTTCATCCGACAGGGACAATTATGCGTGTCCACGCGTAAATATACATATGTCGTTCGTCCTCCAATATGGCCTCGGGTCTACATAATGTATGGCCGTGTTCAAATTCTCGACCGAATGCACGGTCATGTAATTAAAATTGTTTGAAGTAATAGGGCTAAACAGCATATTGGGATGCCGTATTCGACCGGCTGGTTCCACTGGTGTCCACAACGTCGTGTATTTTGCTGTCCAATACGCGCTCGGTGGCCATATCGTACGGTCTAACGGTCAGTGCAATATGCTAAATTTTGTATTGCAATACCGAGCAAATAAAGGGATTTGTATTTTAAAAGCCCGGAGTGCGACTTAATTAAGCTGATCAAAATGGAGCAAAACAAATCGTAAATAAACATCACGTGTCGAGTTAGCCCGGCAGGAAAATAATAACAAAACGTGAAGAGACACAGCAGGAACGGGTTTTCATTAATTTAATTATGTTTACAACTTTCGTGGTTGGAGAATATTTGTGAGAAAATATCTCCAATTTGGTGGCAATAACGAATTTCATTCCCACATTAAAATCTGTCGGAGTGGTGTATTGTGATTTCTTGTTGGCCAGTTGCTAGAAATGACGAAAAGTTTTCTTTATTTTGAAATAACAGGTAATTTTGTTTTGATATACAAGGTCAAATTAGTTTTGGAAACTTTGTCACTGCCATTCAAAGTGTTTTGCAACATTTATTGACTCACTCTGTGTTTGAAAACGGTGTATTTGATGTAGGGGATCACAATCCCCGGGGAAATCGATCCATAGATAAATACGGAAAATCTGTAAATCTGGTGCTAATAAATAATCGTAATAAAGAGGTAAAATGATCCTTGCGAACTAGAGCAAAATTATCAAAGGGACATATTAACTTATCATTAATAAGAATTTAATGCATTTAAGCTATTTTTCTTTTTTTCGATAGAAGTATTTATTTTAGAAAATGGTTAGGACATGCATTAGAAATACTAATAGTCAGAACTGGTCAAAGGGACAAATGGTTGCACTCACACAACAGCGTGTTGTACTCAAGACTACCACAAAGCATATGTGTAAAATTTAACTATTTAAACGTTGATACATTTTCAGAGTGAGGACCTTCACAATTATCGTCAGTTAAATTAATATCATCATGGACTCGAAATGAGAGGTGTATTTTATATTTATTTTTTATTATATGAATATGTTATTACATCCGAATGATTTTCCATAGCTTGAATTTGAACATTTATTCCTGAATTATTATTTTGATTTTGACCGTATTTAATACGTGCCTTCTTGTGTAATCTTCATGAACTAATTTTCACCTGCATAAAAGGGACGTTGACGCCCGTATTTTTTTGATATGTTCTCGAATTAGCATTTGTAGGGCTTCTTTCAATCGACAATAACAAAATGAGCAAGTTGAAGTTCATTAGTCAATTGAAACAATGTTAGGGGGTTAGTACTCCCTCTCGGAATAAGCAGGTCGCTGGCCGCGAGGCCGGTGGATGATGCGGTCAATTATGTAACAGCCCTTTCTCAGCATTGATGAATCTGTGCTGTATTTCATGAAACTCGTAGCACAACGTAACGCTCAAAACTGAGGAGAGCTCGATCGCCTTGATAAAAGTCATCGCTCCCGATGCGGATTTTGGTTTTGTTCATATTTAAATGTTCCGCCACACTGTCGTAATAACTTAAGTACTTGCATCCAGTTTTTCGTTGTGTGTATAAGTTTGATTCTGCCAGGAATAATCTTAGACTCCACCGGTCACAAGTTCCCAAATAAATTTGGAAATAGTTGTATTGATTTGTAAAGTTTGATTGAATTTTTGAAAGCTGGAGAGGATTTTTGCAGTCGGGAAATATGTTCATCAAGAGCTTATTTCATAATTTATAAATAGAAAAACAAAAGTTTCAATTTTTTTAAATGAAACACATCGTACATTTTTTATATAAACTTATCAATATGCTTACAAACTTATTCAGTAACTGGGAATTTTGGATAATAGGTGAAAGCAGAGTTTCAGACGTCGTGGTTACTTACATAAATGCGTAGGTCGTGCTACAATGGATTTATAAGAGACCCTTATAACTTTACAGGATCTGACTATCTATTCTAATATGTATATTTCGACATTATATCTGAGCTAGTTTCAGATTAACTTGTAATGTCGGCTATTCTGTGGATACTCAAAGTTTTATGTCGGTCAAGTAACCATAAATGCTTATATATTTAGGAAGGGTCTCCAGTGGTTTAGATTAATGTGGGAGGGTCAAAATGCTATAAGGAACATTAAAATACACTTAATTGACGAAGTTTAAAATATTTCACTTAATACAGAGTAAACAATGTATTATGGAGTCGCATAAACTTTCGTAATTACATCCTAGAATTGTTAAATTTTACTTTGTGTAGAATATTTACACATGTAGATTAGTAACTTATTACTTTCTAAAACGGACTGTGTGTAGATCATTTTTAAAATTATAATCAGATCAGGTTTACAAAGCTTTCCGAGCTTAAAAGAGACAAAGTCATTTACACTGGTTAATTTCTATGGACCTTTCTTGATATTTGCCTCCTTCTCAGTGAAATATAATTGAAGTTTTATAATTCGGAACCTTAGTCTGTTTGGATAAGATGTAGATTTTTCATTAAAAGTATCCCATCACGTAAATCTCCTTTGCGGAGCAGGAGTCCTGTAATAACTAAGTTTTCTTATCAAAATTAGCGTACTTAGACATAATAAGCTTCGCTCCGTATTGGGGTTAATTGTGTTGAATTTAAGCTCTAGTATTTGAGCTTGTTAGGGAACTTAAGCTTACGCTTCGTCCTAACAACAAAAATCAGCAACTGCCACCTTTTGAAAAGATGCTATTAATTATTATTTATTTCAGCTTCCCGCAGAACCTCCACGACAAGTTTTACGTTTGCTCAGGGAATGTTTCTTGAAATTCATCTGGGTGTCTGTCACTCGAAATCCCCTTTTGTACAGTATTTGGTTTCAGTTCTTCCCGAATCAGGCATTTTTAAGGAGGCAAATCCGACAATAATTACAGGGTGGCACTGCAACACAAACGCGCAAGGGAAGTCTGTCGCTTTGTTAGAATTAATAAAAAACATTCTCTTGTTTGCTTCTGCCTCATTTGTCTCCCCCAAGGGTGACTCGTTCAAAATGCAAATTGTGATCCTTATCGAAATGCTGCCAAAATAGGATATGAAAAAAGAAACGTAACGACGAACTCTGCGGTTATTGTTTCTTGCGGTTTATGAAAAATTTGCATATTTGCACACAAAACTGCTATCTAAAACCCAAAGTTAATGAATTTTTTTAGCAATCTGGATACGCCACTGGCGGCTGATGTGTACGCGGACAGCTGCGAACTAAATGGTTTAAAATCATATTTTAAGACAAAAAGGGTCTAAATCTCGGTTTGGAATTTTTGAGCACGCTTCCATTGTCGGCTGTCTATTATTTGGGGTGGCCCACCTTGATTCAATATTCAAACATTGAGGGAATCAGTGTCAACTTTGCTCAGATATATCTAGATTTATGTTATTTTAATGTGCAGAACGCTTAGATAAAACGCACATTGCTATGTTCCTGTTTTATCGGCATCGCCACTGAGGAACAGATTTCATGTCAAAATGACGACCGTTAAACCAGACTCACGCAATTAGATGACTCCTGTAAAGGGAGATAGGAATGATAAAAGTTGCGCTTAGAAACTTCGTTTATAATTCTAACTGAGGCTTGTTTATTTTCTCAAAATATTTTAAAGTTTATCAAAGGGTAAAAACTCGACAAAGTTTTAATGGTACATATAGATAGATCGTCTTGGATTACACTTACAGCGGTTATTTTAATAAACTAATAAACAGTTTTTTATTAACATCTAGTACTAAGATGTTAATTGAATAAAAATGCAACGTTTAATATTGTCTACAAAAAAAATGTAACGAATTTTGTTACAGGTTTACTCAGAGCTTTACTACATTTTGTTAAAAGCGCTAGTCCACACCGAATGCAGATGTGTTTTTAACTTATTTGCAGTCTATTCTTAAGACAAGTGAACTAACCACTAATTTTAAAGGACGGACTGAAAAATATCTGCTCTTTTTTTTATATAGGGTAAAAAAAATCTGAAATATCGTTGTGTTTGGACAAATGTTTATATGTATGTATATCTGTGAATTGAACGTACACAACGTAAGTAAGATATAGAGGGTTACAAATATATGACAAATGTTTGTTTTATTTTCAGGGGTTGTTTTAGTCAATATTATATAAGCGCTAATCAGTCGGGTGGTTTTCATTGCCATGGCGACGACATGACGACATTATTAGTCGTTTTTTTCATGTTAATTTATGTACTTTGTATTTACAAAAATAGTAATGACATTAAAATTTAACCATAAAAGATATCTATCAATCCACTGAATTTCGTACTGTAAATCTTTGAACAACTTTTTGTGCCAATAAACTTATTAATAGGGTTGGTGTCCACCTTTGGAACAAACAAATATTTATACATTTTCTTATACTACAGTAAATTCTCAGTTGTATTCCACTGACTACTTTGCTTGAAAAATACGAGTGTCTAAATTTTAAAAATTTCTAGTACAACTACACTCTCGACATTCAATTTAAAAACTAATAAGTCATATTTGTTAATAAAAAGTTATATTAAATAAAATTACTAACCAATCATTTTTTTTGTGACGATTTTGATTAAATTAAATTCGTCAGTTTTATGGCTATTAGGTAGGTCTTGAAATTTATTATAACCAGTATTTCAAAATCCTTCACATCGTATATAAAGCTCTTAAATTAAAAATTCTTGAATGCCTTGAAATTAATATTGATATATTACTGTATTTTAAAAGATCAAACAGGTGGTCATTCATCATTTTTGATAAATGTAAATCTAAAATTGTAATATCCCATGTTACACTTTAATATTCACAAACTTATATAATATACAAACAATAATTCTCCCATAGTCGCAAGCTTATCAGCCTGATGGAGGAAGGTGTTTTCTACCGAAACACGTGTAACAATGTCCTACAAATAAATTATTTTGAAACCAGGAGAATGTGCATTTCAATACTTATTTATAAATTAATATTTCTGACGGAATGTGAACATATTCATGTCACAATTTATATGATAATCGGAATTTAAAAGGAATTGGTGGTGTGGTTTCTGAGATTATTTGTGCAATAAATTTTCAGCATATACAGCAAACAGACATACAGATAGATAGACAATTTTTATTAATCTTTACTTTAGTACTAAGGCTAGTCAAAACTGTTTGGACCCTGATTTTGTTAAGAGTGTATTTTTTTCTTTATAATGTAGTTTGACGTAAAAGTCAGATTTACAGTTATTAAAATTTAGGTAAATACTCTTGTATAGTTCTTACATATTTTTCAGTTCCAAAAATCAACAGAACTACAAAATTTGGACGAAAGGTGCAGGGAATTCGTAATTTCTTCGTGGATAACATTGTATCTTTAGCGATTTTGATTTTTTTTTTTGGAATTCTGGTCTGTCCTTAAAAAATGGTCGCCTCGGTCGACGTTTTTTTTTTTGTGTTAAAGTTGTTCCAAAGTCAAATCGTCATAAAAAATTAAGAATAAGTTATCTCTAAAACGCTATTCTGTGATTGGAAAAAAGACAATTAACAACAAGTAACAATTTTAGTTCACAAAACATACTTGGATAATTATATTTTAACATAAAAAAAATTAAAAGTCCAAGTTCTGAGTGCAAGATTTCTTATGCCAGAGTTACAGCAAAAACTGTTTAAAGTGCTGTGTCTGGTCTCGCATATTAGAAAAATTGGTCGAAAGTTATGTCGACAGGACTTCCCTCGCCCCCGAAGTGCGTGCCACAAATCTTTCTTTTTCGAAAAATCAAAAAATTTGATTTTGCGAACTTGTATTCAGTAAAACAAATACAAGAGTACCTATGCTATTTAATTAAATTTATTATAAATATTTTGAGATGTCATGACATTGACAGAGAGATTGGGCAAATTTTGGTTAGCGTTTTACCATCTACATGATATTTCTAACATAATATAAAATACAATCGTTCCTGTAGTTTGGAAATAATCTGATTAATACAAATCTAAACAAACGGTACACAGAGTGAACCATAAGACCTAATTTTTCATACTTTATGGGTCAAAAATACCGAGAAAACATAAAAGTAGCCAGTCGCCCCCCGATGGACTCGATTACTATACTTTCTTTGCTTACGCTCAGGAAGTAAAAATAAAATTCGTGAAATTTAATTTTATAATTTTTCGAACATTTTGTATTTTATAGAACGTGTATTTCCACAACACCGAAAACACAAAATATTTGTCGATGCGTTTCGCCAACGACGTTGGCATTATGTAGACAAAGCTAAACTATGTATTTTTTTGACTGTATTTCAAGGGCGAGGGAAGTTGTGTATAAGGAACCCTAGACCACTTTTTGTTCAACATTCAGTGATGTAACACACGTTTGTTTATATATTTGGACGAATTCTTTATATCTGGGCGCGACGACGACGGTCACTCCGCCGATAAGCAACTAATGTAGTACACGTTATTCTTGTAAAGTTTCCGGGAGAGACTTTTTTATGCACTCATTAATGAACACAGTTGCCTAATCTATTACTGTATTCTCACATTGAAGGGAAAAACTAATTCGGGATAGCCTGCGTCCCGCATGAACGAACGGTTGCAGGAATGCGAGAAGCAAGCTTCACAAACGTCTTGTTTACAATATTTTTTGCAAAGAATATACTTTTAAACCGAAATCATTAACTGTGAGTTATTTATAAACTACGACGTTGACAGAGCCGTAAACACTTTGCAATTTGACGTTTCCGGGCTATTTTAAGGTTATCATGGCAACGGAAAGCAAAAAGCACGTATGTGGGTAGTTCGCATGCACAACAGTCATCAAAAAAGGTCATGAGTGCAAAAAATATATTTACAGCACATTATCAACGGAAATAAAGCTATCCGAAGAATATGCGTAGTATTAAAAATGTTAATATTTATACATCGGAAAAATGTCACGTAGACATTTGAAAACAAATTACTAAAATTATTCATAACCTCAACTGAACAAAATATTCTGAATGTTATTATTACAATTCTTACCTTATCATTATTTTATTGTTATAAAGACGAGCGTATTCTCACCTTTTCGAGAAAATGGCGTGGTTCGTTCTTAATTTGATCAATAATAAATTGATTGATTCATTAATTTTTTTGATTCACCCTGTGTAAGCAAATCTAAAAAATATGAATGCAATGGTAAGTTATACAAGTAGGTAGAGTGTTTTTCTGTAAAAGGTACACACCAATAAACGTGCGCAGAAACGAAATTTGGTTCGGCATTGCGGGGTGAAAGAATCCAGCACGTGGTGATTCATCTTCAGTGGCGTCTGGCGTTAGAGAACTCTTTGGAGAATTTTCTTGGTTTATTGTGAGTGTATAGTTTGATTTTTTGGGAAAAAATTGTTACGCCTATGATTTTATAACATAGGAAAGACATTTTCACAAAATAAATTTGTGTTTCCATTTTTTTGGCTGTGATTTCTAGTACCACATAACATTGGCCCCAGATTCAATATCCAAAAGATACGCCACTGTCTATAGTATCATCTATTCCCGCCAACTTCCACGCGCAGATCTCTGACTCCGCCCATGTACCTTTTAGAGAAAAGCACTCTATAGTCTGATCATATTTTGCAAATTTTCGAAAGAATTTATTCTGCCAAATTTTGAGATGACGTAATCATTTTTTTGGGGTTGATAAACAGATACATTTCGGTTAAAAGCTTACCATGCTTACAATAACTTCAAAACGTTTAGATTTCAAAGTATTCAGTTTTGCAATTCTTGATTTAATCAATAAAAAAAATTGACTCAGTCATTAATTTTTTTCAAACACCCCGTATAAGCAACTCTAAAAAATATTAATGCAGTGATTTTAATCTCATCATATTTTGCACATTTAAGATACGACTTTTTCAGCAAAATTTTGGAGTGGCGTCATCAATTTTTTAAGGGGGATGAGCAAATACATTTTGATAAAAAATTTACCATGCCTATGATAATTTTAAAACATCTCCAAGATTTCAAAACATTCGGTTTTGTAGTTCCTGATTAAATCAATAAAATAAATTGACGCATTCATTAATGTTTTTGAGTGACCCTGTATATGCAAATCCAAAAAATATTAATGGAATGATAAATCACAAGTACAGACTCATCATATTTTATACATTTTAGATCGGAATTATGCAGCAAAATTTTGGGGTGTTTACTAAAAATTCGGGACGGCAGATAGACTGACGGACAGATAGACGGACCGACATACAGACGGAAACGGGAGACCTATTTCTACGTCCTCTAGAGATCATGAAAGGTAGAGAAAACGTAAAAATAGAGAGTCAGCCGACGGATTCGATTACAATACCTACTTCCTTTGCTTACAATCGGGAAGTAAAAACTCTAAGAAAAACCTATTACTTACATTAAGATTGTTATGAGTGACTAATTATACAAAAAATAGCTGAATGTTAATTAATTAGACTCAAAACTGATATACGAAACGACAGAATGTCAAAGGTTTTTTTTTATACAAAAACTATCTGAAGCTGATGATCGGATAACAAACTGATATTACTATAAACTGCATTGTTTATCATTATTGAAAATTAAGACTTTCAGCATTAACAACGATTATACCGTTTTTCAAAAGCCATTCGAGTTTCGTTATTCTATCCAAAAATTACGCCATAATGGTTTCAGTGATTCTCTAATTATTCTTATTAATCATATCTACTTGATTGAGAAATAGGTGTAAAATTCCATAATTACTACCCTATCCCATATATCCCAACGTCGGGAGTCCCACAGAGCTCTAACTTAAGACCACTATTATTTTTTTTTTATGAATGATATCGTTGATATACTTTGAGTTACCAAATTTGATTGACAAAAATTTAGTAGTGGAAAACCACCTTAGAATGCTAGATACTGTCATTGATTACAAAAATTCCTAGGTAGCCCCACATAGATTAAATATGTTGAAAACTTTCGTAGTTCTAGTTTCTGTTTAAAAATGCATCCTTGCATTATTCCAAAGAAATATTAAGATCAGTATATTTTAGATGTTTTCAAAATGTATTAATGTATGGAGTGATAATTTTTTTAGATCTTCAAGCTTTACATCTATCATTACGCATACCAAGATCAAGTAATATGCATTGATTAAGGTAATAAAACAACTTTCGAGATTCTAGAATCATCACATACAAATTCACCTGGTAATATTCTCTAATCTCGCCCAATCTCTATTGGCCCAGCGTGACTACAGATCATTTATCAGCGCAAGTTAGTTACTCTGCACTACTCTGATGTACTTGTGCTAACTTACTCTGCCTGATAAGTGAAGAGAAGTCAAAAGTGAATACCAAAAACTGTCATATGAATGAATGGATATGAAGAAAAAAGATAGACTAAAAGAAAATGACTAAAAAAATCATGTGGAACCAAAAAACTAAGAAGCAATAGTAAGGCAAATAGAAATAGGACGAAGCAGGTGAACAAAATGGATGTGAATAAGGAAATGAATAAAACACTTAACAAGAAAAAGAATACCAGTGTAATACAAACGCAAAGGGCAAACAAAAGTAAGACAGTAAGTATAGGGACTTGGAATATACGAACTACTAAAGGAAAAAAAGAGAAATCAGTAGTGAAAATGATAAAACACAAAATTTAGATACTAATAATTGCGGATACGAAAAAGGAAAGAATAGGTATAACAAGAATACATTAATTATTATTACTACTATTATTATTATGAATTGGCCAACAAATTTTTACGTCGAATTATAGGCCAATTATATTAAGAGTAAGATATTAATATTAGGAGTATCTATTGCAATCAAGTAGCTACAAGTTACTACTTGTCCGAATTGTCGGAGATAGATTTTCCAGTACTACAACGACTCTGTTTAATTAAATTAAACTGATGTATGTTGGTGTAAAAGATGTCAATATCAGTAGAAGACAAAATATTGATCATCTGAGACAAGGGGGTATTTCCAGAATATTAGTTTTTGCCGTTTCATGATGTATTAAATAAAATTTCCTAACGTTAAAACTAGGAATGTTGAAATAGGTTTTCGCGAGTAGGTCGGGACAGGACAGTCAATTTGATAATTAACTAACTTCTGAAGGAATTTTAAGTAGACGTATCGTATATATAAATATATAAGTATATACATAATAATACACGCTATTCTGCTCAGGTGTAGATCAAAAAAGACCAAAAAAGGGGTAGGAGTAATAATATCAGATACGTTAAAAGAAATAAATAAAGCAATCTATGGTACTGAAAAAACATCAAAGATAAAAATGAAGATATTTGACGACAGTGGAGAACACGGAAGATTCAACAAAAGAAACTAAAGATGAATTATGTAGCAATAAATGAGGGAGAGGAAAATAATAGTAAGCCAAATAGAAATAGGACGAAGCAGGTGAACAAAATGGATGTGAATAAGGAAATGAATAAAACACTCAACAAGAAAAAGAATACTAGTGTAATACAAACGCAAAGGGCAATCAAAAGAAATATAGTAAGTATAGGGACTTGGAAAGTATGAAGTACAAAAGGAAAAGAAGAGAAATCGGCAGTAAGAATGATAAAACACAAAATGTAGATACTAATAATTACGAAAAAAAAAGAAATAGGTATGACAAGAATACATTATTATTATTGTTATTGTAAATTGGCCACCAGATTTTACGTCCAATTATAGGCCAATTATATCAAGAGCATGATATTAATATTAGGAGTATCGATTGCAATCAAGTAGCTACAAGTTATTACTTGTCCGAATTGTCGGAGATAGATTTTCCAGTACTATAATGACTTTGTTTAACCATCATATTTTAATATTCCTCTAAACTGACGTATGTTGGTGTAAAAGATATCAATATGAGTAGACGAAAAAATATTGATCATCTGAGACAAGGGTGACATTTCCAGGATATTAGTTTTTGCCGGTTGATGATGTAGTAAATAAAATTTCCTAATATTAAAATTGGGAATGTTGAAATAGATTTTCGCTAGTATTAGATCAGGACAGTCAATTTCATAATTAACTAGCTCATGAAGGAATTTTAAGCAGAAGTATCGTATATACATATACATATATAGGTATATACATAAAGATTACTGGCTATTCTGGTCAGGGGTAGATCAAAAAAGACTAAAAAAGAGGTAGGAATAAAGATATCAGGTAAGTTAAAGGACATAATTAACGAAACCTATGTACATGAAAAAATATTAAAGATAAAAATGAAGATATTTGACGACGAACGGTGCGGAACACGGAAGATTCAACAAAAGAAACTAAAGATGAATAATATAACAATAAATGAGAGAGAGGAAAATAATAGTAAGGCAAATAAAAATAGGCCGAAACAGGTGGACAAAATGGATGTGAAAAAGAAAATAAATAAACAAAGGGAAAAGAAGAAAAATCAGTAATGAAAATGATAAAACACAAAATATAGATACTAATAATTACGGAAACAGGAAACAAAGGAATAGGTATAACAAGAATAGATTATTATTATTATTGTAAATTGTCCAATAGATTTTACGTCTAATTATAGGCCAATTATATTAAGAGTAAAATATTAATATTAGGAGTATCTATTGCAATCAAGTAGCTACAAATTATTACTTGTCCGAATTGTCGGAGATAGATTTTCCAGTGCCTACTACAATGATTCTGTTTAATGATCATATTGTAATATTCCTTTAAACTGACATATGTTGGTCTAAAAGATGTCAATATCAGTAGACGAAAACATATTGATCATCTGAGACAAGGGTAACATTGCCAGGATATTAATTTTTGCCGTTTCATGACGTAGTAAATAAAATTTCTAAAACTGGGAATGTTCAAATAGATTTTCGCTAGTAGGTCAGGACAGTCAATTTGATAATTAACTCATAAAGGAATTTTAAGTAGAAGGTTCGTATATATACATATTTAAAGAATACTGGCTATTCTGGTCAAGTGTAGATCAAAAAGGACCAAAAAAGGGATAGGAATAATAATATGACGATATTTGACGACGAACAGTGGAGAAGACGGAAGATTCACCAAAAGAAACTAAAGATGAATTATATGGCAATAAATGAGGAAGAAGAAAATAAGATAATAATGGGAGACTTAAACGGCGGAGTAGGAAACCATAAAACCATAGGACAGGTACAGAAGAATTTTTAGAAAGAGAAGGAGAAGAAACGAGGCACAACAACGAAAAAAGAATGAAAATTTGTGTGGAAAATGATTCAGTAATAAGCAATACTATACAAAAGAAACATTTTATCCTGAAACGTAGAGGAAGCTTTTTACTTAATTGTTCCAAATACAATTGCCCAAAAGACATACCTGATAAACTTTATTTCCAATATTAAGAGGTACTATTATGCATATGCAAAATTAAAAGCAACCCGAGAGACTTGAAAGGAAAGAAAAAAAAATCAAAAATAACCACAGTGGAACTAAAAAAATAAACAAAAAGATCAATAGCACAGAATGGTGGACCGCAGGAATAAAATAACTAATGAAATAGAAAAAAGATTGTTGGAAAAGATATATAAACACAAAGAGAGCAAAACAATATATGATACGACTAACATAAAAGATGAGGATGGAAACATAATCACAGATGAAGAGAAAATAGTGGAGATATAGTAACAACGACATTTCCAAAAACTGACAGAGGGTGATCTAAAGGAAGAGAAAGAACATGAGGAGCAGAATGAGTCATAGGAAAAAGATACAAGACAGGTAGAAGATCTATCAGAAATATATGAAACACAAAAATGGGGAAAAGTGCCTGGGAGACATAATGTAACCTCCGAAATGGTAAAATATAGAGGAGAAGAATTAAATAAATTAATGAATGAGATAATATAGGAAATAATGGTATTGAAAGTAAAACTGAAAGTCAGGGATAATATTATCGATATATAAAAAGGGGATAAGAGAGATTGCAAAAATCTTGAGAGAATAATGGGAAAAATATTAATAGAAAAGATTGAAACCACCCTAGAAGAACATTCAGAAAAGTGAAAAGTACAGAAGACCTAATAGTTGTGATCACGCAAACCAGCGAAAAGTTTATGATAAGCAAGAAGAAAAAGATAAATATTTTGTTTTATAGACTTAAAAAATCGTTTACCGGATAAGAAGAGAAGACATACGGAAAACCTACATACATACAAGGAGAACACAAACATAGAACCAAGAAAGAAGATCCAAAAAAATTTAAAACAAGGATGGAAGTGGACGAAGCAGTAAATGAAGCCAAGAAAACAATGAAAAAACTAAAAATGATATATTGGCAGATGCAACCACCCTAGATAACTGTTTCCAAATGACATGATCACAATACCAAAAACAGCAGAAGATCGACAAAGTAATTAAAAAAAGAAACCTATACAGGAAGATAACAAAAATAAATTTGAAGAAAAACCTTGAAACAGCCAAAGCTGTGATAATCTCGGAAGAAGAGAATATACTATATAACAACGACGTTTCCAAAAACTGACAGAGGGTGATCTAAAGGAAGAGAAAGAACATGAGGAGCAGAATGAGTCACAGGAAAAAGAAACAACACAGGTAGAAGATCTATCAGAAATATATGAAAGACAAAAATGAGGAAAAGTACCTGGGAGACATAATGTAACTTCCGAAATGGTAAAATATAGAGGAGAAGAATTAAATAAATCAATGAATGAGATAATACAGGAAATAATGGTATTGAAAGTAAAACTGAAAGTCAGGGATAATATTATCGATATATAAAAAGGGGATAAGAGAGATTGCAAAAATCTTGAGAGAATAATGGGAAAAAGATTAATAGAAAAGATTGAAACCACCCTAGAAGACATTCAGAAAAGTGAGAAGCACAGAAGACCTAATAGTTGTGATCACGCAAGCCAGCGAAAAATTTATGATAAGCAAGAAGAAAAAGATAAATATTTTGTTTTATAGACTTAGAAAATCGTTTACCGGATAAGAAGAGAAGACATACGGAAAACCTACATACATACAAGGAGAACACAAACATAGAACCAAGAAAGAAGATCCAAAAAAATTTAAAACAAGGATGGAAGTGGACGAAGCAGTAAATGAAGCCAAGAAAACAATGAAAGACTAAACATGATATATTGGCAGATGCAATCACCCTAGATAACTATGTTTCCAAATGACATGATCACAATACCAAAAACAGCAGAAGATCGACAAAGTAATTTAGAAACCTATACAGGAAGATAACAAAAATAAATTTGAAGAAAAACCTCGAAACAGCCGAAGCTGTGATAATCTCGGAAGAAAAGAATATGTAGTACACAAAACTCCAAGTGCAAAGTTACAAATATTTGGAAACAATATAAAGCAACGGAAAAATAGATCAAGAAATCAATGAAGAATGAAAAAAAAATATTTTCTGCAAATTCAACTTATCACTCGAAGTTGAAGTATACTCTCATTAGTTTAATAATTTGTTCAATATGCCTTTTTACTTTAGTATGACTTTTCCAAATACTTTTTTTCAAAATATTCGACAAAATTATATGCACTGGCCAAATTACTGCTGAATCACTTGAGTCATAAATTTGTCTCAAAGATTTATAGTAGGGTTCTTTTGTAAAGAACAATATTTTTATATAATATAAGTGTAGGTATTGTATCGGAATCAAAGTGATATAGCATATTGTAGAATCATACAGTTTCAGTTTCGATTTGTAGTACTGAGTTTGTAGAACAATACTTATAACAATAAGAAGTGTTTTGGTAGTCGTTTCTATCAATTTAGTAAATGCTAAAATTAATTAATATTCACTGTTTTCATCAAAATTTAAAAAGATATAAATTGTATTATTAAAGATTAGTGGAAAGTTTCCTAACTACCTTAAATAATATCCCCGAATGCACAAACTGTGATTCTAGAACATTCAAGCACATTTGATCCCGTCGCAAAATACTGGTAGCCCCTCTAAATTAAAAATCTTAATTACTAATATGGAGGTCCGCAATGTGTGGCTGAAACGAATATCTGTTTAACTTTTTCATCAGCGCAATACCATTTTCAGCTGCACAGCTTCAACATCAGACTCAGTTACAGCACAACGTAGCAAAGGACTTTTTTGTGCAAGTGCACATGTCAGTATTTCCTGTAATCTCTTGCAGTAATGCGCAAACCGACATTGCCGGAGGCAAGTTTATAGAAAGAATGGTCCAACAGAGACCAGCTTCGTCTGGAAAATAGAGTTGTTTTGTACGGAACAAGCGACGCCACCTCAGGGAAGAAACGCTAATCATTTCCTGCAGCTCGACAAAAGCGGCGGGTTCCGCGGCCGCCTCCGGCCGCCCTTTATACTCTGCATTATGGTGAAAACACTTTTACCCTTTATTCCGCTGTACGTATGTTGGTCACATCGCCGAAGACCCGGATCTTACTATGCGTTTTTTAATGGATGCTGTTTTCGGTTCGGTTGGGAAAAAATAAACGAATGCAATGCGATACCCTCTCTGTAGCTGATGCGTAAACTCAATAACCTATTATGTACCCAGCGTGCTATTGTCGTGTCGGTAATTCAATTCTATTCAACACAAAAATGTGTCCCCGAGGACCTAAGGGTACACGCTTGTTTTTCTGTTGACAATCCGTGGATGTCACCGAATCTCCTATTTAGTGGGTTCTATACACACTTAAATTGTCATATATTATGGATGCTATTGTTCAGAAGATAATGGGGAATTTGCGGGTAATCGTTGTTCAATGATGTGTAAGACTAGATTCACAAAGGGATGTGTTCCGACAATAATTCAAGCAATAATAGTTATTGTTTCGACGTTGGCGGCTACCATTCTTATAGCAAAACATACAAAAAAAATCTGTATGTAAATGTGCGAGCAATCTGAAGGGACGTGCACCGAATAACTACCTTCATAAATATAGTAGTAGTAGTACTAACACTGACATTGACAATAATATTACCATTATTAAAATAAATAAATTCATAATGACTAATGAGTAACTAACTAACTAATGACTAATAACAACATCAGCAAAACAGAACGTTCGATTTAATTATTTAGAACTCATACATACTTTATATCTTTAAATTCAATAAATTCACTAAAATCCAAATCAATTACACTAGGTCCAGCAACACTACAAAATCACGAGTTTATGCGTAAAATAAACAAATTTGTTAAAGAAGAAGAAATTAAAGAAATTGAAAGAATACTTTATAGTTAAATAGTCAGTTAAAATTATGTTGTTTCAGTTTGATGAATGAGCCTTATGGATAGAAGGTGACATAATGTGTTCCTGATACTTATAATACAGTTTTTTTTAAATAAGTCAATTTTTACTTCCCGAGCGTAAGCAAAGGAAGTATTGTAATCGAGTCCGTCGGCCGACTGTCCACTTTTATATTTTCTCGACCTTCCATGATCCCTAGAGTACGAAGAAATAGGTCTCCCGTTTCCGTCTGTCTACCGTCCCGGATTTTTATTAGAAAGATAATCTCCGAAAGTACTGGGCCAATTGTTGTCAAATTTTGCATTTATATTAGGAATATCATGTGGATAGTAAAACGCGGACCAAAATTTGCCTAATCATCCCCACCAATAATGTGATGACGTCACTTCAAAATTGCATATGGTAAATGGGTTTCAAATTATATGAAATAACATAGTTCTACACAGATAGTCTCCGACTCCGTATTGAGTTTTTACCCGAAACGTCCAGATTTTTGGAAAAAAAAATCAAAATTATAAAACATTTTGCAATTTAATTTTGAATCTGAAAAGCCAAAAGCTTTGAAATCTTGCAGATAGTTTACAGTTATTATAGGCATGATAAATTTTTAATCAAAATATATTTGCTTATCCCCTTCAAAAAATCGATGACGTCAGCTCAAAACTTTGCCGAATAAATCTTAAATGTGTAAAGTATGATCAGACAATACTTGTGATTTATCATCCCATTCATATTTTTGGATTTGCATATACAGGGTGACCCAAAAAAAATAATCAATGCTAGAATTTATTTTATTTATTTAATCAGGCTTTGAAATCTTGGAGATGTTTTAAAGTTATCATAAGGATGGTAAATTTTTGGCGAAAGTGTATTTGCTCATCCTCCCCCCCCCCCCCCACCTAAAAAAATTGACGACGTTACCTCAAAATTTTGCTGAATAAATTCTATCTAAAATGTACAAAATATGATGAGTCTGTACTTGTGATTTATCATACCATTCATTTTTCCATATTTTAGATTTGCTAAACAGGTGGGTTAAAAAAATTAATGAATAAGTCAATTTATTTTATTGATTAAATCAATAATAGCTCACTCCATTTTCTCGAAAATTTGGAGATACAACACTGTTATTGTAATGCATGTATTACATTGCACCAACCCAATTTGATACACAAAATTTTGTAAAGTAAAAATTCGTTTGAAACAGGCGTTTAGATTTACTTTAACATTACAGACGTGCAATTGTGTTGCTGCGCTGACTAGATGACGTTAATGTGGTATAGACAAGTTATAATCAACCAATTGTGAATTACACTATCAAAAATTAAAATAAAATCCAATGTTTTATATAATAAGCGGAAGTCAAAGCAATAAAAAAGTTTGGACGACCATCGGTATTGTTTGCAGTTTCTCTGTTTCACTCTCACGTATACAATCTCAGCAAGTGTTACGGCTTGTTATCTTAAATTAAGAATGCTTATACATAAATGATTTTCAGTCGCCTCTGATAATACACGCGGCATACGTGAGTAAACTGTTTCATTATTTGATTGATTATAAATCAATCCCGAAAATTTGGGAATTCAGTACTTTTATTTTTAGTATTACACTACATCTATCCAAACTGATATACGTGTTCTTGCAAAAATAATATAATATAATATAATGAAAAAAATTAAATGTATACAATTTATTTATGGTTTCCGTTTGGCGAAAATGTTTCTGGTATTTTTATAAATGTACCTTAAAATTTGTTTGTTGCAGTTTACATTAACCAGTTTGATTTATAAGGGTGGTTTGTCTTAAGTCATAAAAAGTTTAAATACTGTATGCTCACATGTCGAGTGAGCATACAGTATTTCATGCCTGATAGTGGCAAGTAAAGACGAGGAGAATAATAATATTTCTAGTTCAATCATAACTAGACATTGAAGAAACGCCCTAAGTGAAAACGTCTTCAATAAATTCATAGATAAAAGATTATCCTGAACTTATTTCAACTAACGAAACTGTTTTCTGCAAAGCATCTGTTTTTTGCTTGAAATAAAACAATTTTAATTCTATTTTTACATAACATGTTTCTACACAGCTTCATAAAAGGAAGTACATACATGCATAGAACTGTGCATATTTAGCAAAATTTTTATATTTTGACAAACTTTTGTGCGTATAATTTAAAGATCTTTAATGATAAATTCTAAAATATTTGGAAATTAGGAGTATATTATATTTTCTGAGGTAATGCTTCTTAAAAAACAATCTTTATTGAAGAACTTTGTTAAAAACGGTCTTGAACATTCTGAAGCATCTATGGGATAATTGGGAGACTCCATAAAAAATCAATGGAGATAGAACTGTTGACCTAGCTGGTCATTCCAGTGGCTTTTCGTCTAGCAAATTTGTAACAAGAATTTGAGGATTTTGTTTTTTTTTGGCCATCACCGATCCGAATTTGTGAACTAATTTCCGAATGTGCTTCCGACTGAAATGCTTTTTTGCAGGTCTTTTGTGTAAACAAATTAACACATATGTCGTGATGTCAAATTGTGAAGCTGACGACGCATCCTATGACAAAAATGATATGATTTTTGCCACAGCTTTCCGTTTAAAGTTTTGGAAGTAAACTTACTTCTCCTAAGAAGTTGAAATTACAAAACCCTTGATAGTAAAAAAAATACAAAGCATATTAGTAGTTATTCAAAACTTTGAAATAATTGAGTATTTAAAGGAATTTGAGATGACCACATTAGGATTAGATCACTTAGGAGACAAAACCGCTTAGATCGATCCGATAGCATGTTTAAGAGATTCCTTCATTTCGCTCTAGTTCTCCTCACCGAACAAATTAGTACGAATCTTGTGTTAGAGCACGACGAAAGTGCACGTCCCGATTTGTTATTTTCGTCCTCTGTTTTGTAAATTTCCATACATGAGGAACTGGCAGAAGCAAAGAAATGGTACTTTACGAAACTGATTAAGCCATTTTTCCTACTTTCTTGACGTTTTACAGTTAGTGAAAGACGAAAACACATCACTTTCACCTGCTCCGCGCATCATTAAAATAATTAAATCAGAGTTAGAATAACAGTACTTTGGGGTGCTTTTCGCAAATTACATTACAATATTTTCGTTAATTTACATCGTCAAAAGCAGATCAAGAAGGTGTTACAAACGAGGAATGTCTAGAAAATTCTGAAACTCACAATAACGGTCTAGAAGAATAGCAATGGAAAGTTATTGTAGCAAACTTCAACGAAATTTTAGTATAATGGAAACTTATCAAAGAAGAAAAGAAATAAGTTGGGGACTTTACCTAGAAATGTGATGAAGAGGTAAGTGTAAGCAAAGAATTTAGAAATTCTAAGCAGATTCAGTTCTGAAAAACAATACCCTGACAACGTGAAACAGTTTTATGGGAGTTTTCCTGTCATTTAAATCCACCGAAGGAAGACTGTTATGATAATTGATAAGTGCATTATAGTTAACAAAGGATTGAGATCGAGAAATGACTACGGTCTATTAATATTGATATCCATTAGAGATGTACCGACTATAGTCGGCCGACTAGTCGGCTTTGTCAAAACCGGTTAAAATTGGTTTAATCGACCGAAAATTGGTGTCAAAGTGTAGATAATCTTCCGCTAGTTACGATTCTGAAATCGCCGTCACGATATCTGGTCCAATAAACACGCAAAGCGAATTCAAAATTTCCAAAAATTTTCCAAAAAAGTGGTTAAAATTGGTTAAGTATTGTATAAGCTGCCCTAGATTGTGTTATTCTTTATTTTTGTACTGAGTTACTACAAAGAATTAAATGTTAAAATTATCCAAACAAATTTAACACATTTTTTGGAAAACAAAGAAACTTTAGTTATTCCTTTAAAATAAAACAAATTTTTAAGGTAGTCAGAGAAATAGAAAAAAAAACACACTGTCTGTTGCATTTATAAACCGGTTTTAGCAAAGCGGAACAGTCGGCCGACTATAGTCGGTACATCTCTAAATCCATAGAAGATTGGAATAAAAGCTTTTGTGGAGTTGGAAGTTTCTGTTGGCAATAGGAAATGGAGTTGTTAATTTTTCAAGAAAAGGTGAGAACAAAGAGCTTTAACTATAATATTTGAAGAAGAAATTTTAGAGCGAAACAAATAAGATTTATTTGTATAAAGTTACAGAGAGAAGCATAAAAAAATTAGCTGTTTAGAGATCAAGACGAATTTATAGTAAATAATAATAATTATTTACATATACCCTTCCATCCTTATAAAAAACTTTTAACTAGACCTGCATATTTACGTACAGAAGGGTACCTTTTACTTTTAATTTTAAAAATTTAAATAATTATTTATGCTACATGAAAGTGTGCGAAACGTTGAACCCAAAATCTCAATTTACACGGTTCCAACCCGGAAAACGATCATGTATTGATTTCGACCGTGAACGCCTCCGAAATTAATTATTTATGCTGATCAGTTATATTTAAAGAAATTCTAACCATAGTAGTTACGAGTGGACCGAGAAAAAAATTGCCGATCTCAGCTACCCATGACTAAAAGCAATAATTTTTTGTGCTGTCATACATTTGAGTCTATTTTTACCTCAGTTGTATAGTTCTAAGCTTCGAAGTTAATTGGTTTGCTTTTATTAGAAAAAAAAACATTTCTACGGAGATATTGCTACATCGTGAAAGTGTACTGAAAGTCCAATAAATGCTTAAAAGCCTTATCTTAGTATTATTGCCCTTTATTATCTTAAACTAATTAGGAATTGTTTTTTTAGTTGTGACATGTGGATGACATTAACATATTGTTATCATTTTATTTTATCCAAGGATAGTGGTAAAATCTCTAAACTACTGTTACAGAATCTCAAGAAATCATAACTAGTAGTAGATTGAGAAGAGAAATCATTAAGAAAATCGACAGAATTACCCGGCGAAAGTAAAAATTTAGAACAGTTAACAATAATTTTAAATTGATTAGTACCCCATAAAAATGTATGCAAAATGCTGACCTTTGCGGCTTGTTCTTCTGCTGCAGTTTAGCTAGTCCCCTCATCTTCATATAGGAATCCACTGAAAAAAAAATACATTCGTAATTTCTACACAAAACCAAAATTAGTTAAAAAAAAATAAAACTAAAAATACCAAAACATTTTTTGCTAAATGTGCAAAATTATCAAAAATCTAAATTTGAACCAATTAACACGAAGTTATCGAGTCAAACTGCACTCTTCTCTAAGAAAAAAATTCTTCAAACATGTTAAAACGTATTTAAACATTTAATATACAAGATGTAGCGCTTCCATAACGTTATTTGATACGTCTATTTCAGAGATCGCTTATTAGCTGTACGCGTTCTGACAAAACAAAAAATATTTCACACATGTACAGTACAAACATTTAATAGGCAAATTTTGCTGCTGACATACCGTCATGGCCATCTAGAGCAGAAATTTCAAAAATCACACTGTATAAATTTTAACCGATGTTTTATAATCATTAGTGTTCATCATTTAAATTCTAAAACAAATAGTTGAACACATAATTTCAGAAATTATCTATGTAATAAAATCAGCAGCAAACAGACGACAGACAGACGAAAACGAAGGTCGACATTTTAGTATTCTATATGTCGTGGAAGGTTGCAACATTATCTCTTTAGTTTACCCTCGGAAAGTAAAAAAATCTCAAAAAAAAAAAATTAAAGTTTTATAAACATTGAAAAGAAAAACATAACATTCAGATAAACTCAAACATATGTACATTGATATTAATTTTGTCGGTAAAGCGTTATTATTTTTTGAATAATTTTACGCACATATTAAATTCATATTAACTGTGCCTACCTACCTAGTGGTAGTATTTTTAACTTTCAGATTTTTACAAAATAATTAATTTATTATACTTGGGCAGTGTCTTGCAATGTGATGAATTAATTAGGATTACTATTTAAGTGATGATTGCATTTCATATTGTATTTGTCAATATTCATAAAAAAATATGTTTCAAATAACTAATACAAAATTGGCGGAAGGTTATTTTGACTTCCCTCGCCAGTGAAGTACAACCGTAATATTTGATATGATAAGTTTGATTTTTGTCTTTTTATTATCCATTCAATCTTTTAAAATAAAACTTCACATTATTATTTTTGTAGCTATTTAAATTAAGAAACAGCAACGACAAATGACGCATATTTACGCTAAACTCATAAATATTGTTACCCTTTAAAATCCGGTTTCTTTTCCACCCTATGGTGAAGATTCCCGAAAAGTCCTATTATCCACACAACACTCACGTAATATTTTAGCACAAAAGTAAATTATTTTTAACAAAAATAAAACATTTGAACTAGCCAGTTTGCGTCGAACGAACACACACACATCAGAGTCAAAAATGTACTGGACTGGAACGCATTGAACGTCGTTTCGTAATGCGAAGTAACAAAAAATCTTCAACGTACTTCTTATCAGAGAATTTTTTGTGGGACTATTAATCGATATATCACAACGCAACAAAATTCTCTATTAAAATATTAACAACGTTTTTTTCAAACACATCAAAATTTTCAATGTGTGATTTTAAAATTACAAAATTTAAAGATCGTCAGGATTAAGTTATGAATTTCCGAGCGGTATGCGACGACAGAATTGTACTTGTTTAAACTATTTTGGGTGTATTTTCATTTTAATATTGACTATTTGTTGTCTTTACCCTTACATTAAATTTGTAGGTTTAGAAGGCTTTACGTCAAAGCACATTAAAAATTTATCAAACTGCTTACAATCCAGTAACAGTCGGAAATTTCATTATTTCACTACCCACCGATAAATAAAAGATAATAGTAGTATTAGATTTACTCTGATTTTATTTAATCTCGAAAATTCTTGTGCACATATCAACACTCATATTTTACTTTAAAATAAAAATCTAATATTTTTAATAAAAATAACAAACTAAATAAACCGAGCACACTCATCAGATGCTAAAAATGTACTGTCGTACTCATTAAAACTTTTTTTCGTAAAGCAAAGTAACAAAAAATTCTAACTGTACCGATATTTTTTGTTGAACCTTCATTCGACGCGTGGCAAAGCAAAGAAATTGTCTACTAAAGTAATCAACTATTTCTTTCTAGTTCAAGCAGATCAAAGTTTTCACCTTGTGTGGATGAATTTAGAAGCATACAAATTTGCTAACAGTTTATCAACCAAGTTCTGTTTTCTGCATTTAAAGCTACTATAAACAAAATTTGAGTTTTTCTTTTTTTGACACGGCCTTCCACTAACACAAACTGATTTTCGGGTCCTCATAAATAATAATATCGTATTGATCTCAGCGAACGTTCCAATTTCACAGTTCATAAAATACGAAAATGCTGTTTACCCCTTCCGTCTCATTGTCTGACTGTCTGTGTGTCCTGTGTCTGTGTGTCTATCACTAATCTAAAATTTTACATTACTCGGGAAAATAGATCTCATAAGAATAAAATTGTACCTTAGTTGTATGTAATGTTATTATTTTACTATTAATTAAAAAAAAATCTAGAAAAATGCATCTCTGAAGTAAAGTATTTGTTTCTTTATGGAAATGATCATCAAATCTTACAAATTTTATGAATTCATTAAAAGAAGGTTCACTGCATGAAAAAACGTATATGCACCTTACTTTTTTAGACAGAATGCTTAACGTATATTTTCAGATTTATAAAAAAAATTGAATCTTTATCGCAAAATGTTAATTTTTAAAAAGCATAGATACTCTAAGCCCAGTTTACATGTACCTAGTAAATTCCATTTACAAAAAATAATATTATGTCATGTCCACTTAGAAAAAAATAATATTACGTCATGTTCGTTTACAAAGAATTAGCATCCATTTCCAAAAAAGAATATTACGTCATGCGCATTTACGAAAAATTAATATTACGTCATTTCCATTTACAAAAAAAAATATTTTACGTCATGTTCATTTACAAAAAAATATATATTACATCATCTCCATTTACAAAAATAATTATATTAGTTCATGTGTGGGGTGTGTTTTTTCTATTTTCTTTTTACTTCAATGGGTTTCCGGTTTCTTTCTGTTTGTCTGCCTTTCGCGTATCGTCTGTAAGCCGTCTGTGTAGATTTTTATTACTTAGAGAGATAATTTCCATTTCAAAACTATCAGGTCGATTGTTGTCAAATATTTACAAACATTTACAAAAAATTATTATTGGGCAATGTCCGTTTAGAAAAAATTAATAATAAGTAATGTCCGTTTACAAAAATTAATATTACGTAATTTACAAAACAATAATATTACGTCATGTCCATTTATAACGTATTAAAATTCCGTCATGTTTACTTACGAAAAAATATATCACCGAGTTGTGTTTTTTCTTCTTTCTTTTTACTTCAATAGGTTTCCAGTTTTCGTCTGTATTTCTGCCCCTCATCGATCGTCTGTAAGCCGTCTGTGTCGATTTTTATTACTTAGACAGATATTTCCCAAAACTACCAGATCGATTGTTGTCAAATATTTAGATGTTTGTAAAACGTTAACTAAAATTTACTTGAAATCAAGAACAATCCTCCGCATTGTTTTATTAGTAATACTACACTGGACGTGTTGAAATTGACATAGGTGTTCTTGTTGAAATGTTGAACGAAATAACGTGGGTTCAATTGAAAAATCACTCAGAGTAGGTGTTGGAATATCATTGGACACAAATAGCATGTCTGTTGTTATAACATATAGCACATAACAGGTCATGTCAAATGGATGTTATGTATGTTAATGAAATTCCAACGCCTTCTCTAAGTGATTTCTCAATTGAACACCCGTTACTTTCAAATGAGAAACCTCACTATAAACACAGGCATTGTTCTGTATTTTATAAATGCATTCATATTTTGACTAAAGTATAATAAATTAATAAATTCAGAAAAACGAAATCTAGAAGTTTTTTGCTTAATCTGTTTGATATTATTTATATTATTTTTTCTATACAACTGGATTTATTTAATTGTAGTTCAGATGGGAGGGTAGTAAGCTAAGCAAAATTGATTCAAGAACTGTAGAGCATTAACTGAAATTTATTTGTCTTTCCCGCACACAGAACTGAGAGTCTCATTTCAAAAGATAATAATTAATTTTTTTGTCGTAGGTCACTTAAGATATTTTTGCTTCTTGTAATATAATTTTCTATTATGCGTGATGTCTTATCTTACAATCACTTCACAAGATAAGTGGGTTGAATTTGTACCAACATATTTTTTAAGTTTTCATTAAAATTTTTTCTTTGGTAGCGCTGCATTTGTCATGCTTTCAATTTCGTTATCAGCAAAATTTAACTAAAAAACGCTGACCTATTTCGAAAATGTGAATTGTCTTATAATAAATGACCCAACACAACGCCTTTTCAGCTCAAGTTAAATATGTTATGTAAACTTTCATTTCCCATGCAAATGCTCACTAAGATAAAATATTAAACAGCTTTTGTCTCGCTTGTTCGTTTTTGGGTTCAACAGTTTTGAAAGAGAGCTCTTCAATTTTAAATTTACTTTGGTAATGCCTCAATGCTACTATTTGATACTTTTGTTATTGACATAATTGTGTAGAGAACCTGTAAACGTTCTGAAATGACAATAAAAAAACGAAATCTATTTGAATTGCAAATAATTTTGTTCGTAAGTTGAAATAATAAAACAACATATTTGGGCTCTATCTGGCTGGGGTTAAAACGAAGTGAATTAACCAAATAATATTTTATATAAATTACTCGCAAGTATGTAGCATCTTTTCGTTAGGGATATTTCTAATTTATTAAGCCTTATTTTCGAAACCTACGGCAAAATTGGAGCAGAAGCGGACTTAGGTCAAGATTCTCTATTGAATTACATTGCGGTCAAACTTATTCAATAATTGCCGAGATATTATCTGATCGTCATGGGATGTAATGTAAACCGATTTGCGGTCGGTAGGTTGTGTTTCCAACTAACCCAATTAAGGACTGCTCAACCAACACAATAAAGCACCTGTCCACCTGGTGCCTTCCAATAACCATATCTCCCACTTGTTACGTATAACATTTTGGAAAATGGTCTTTTATCGGCCCCCGTTCGCGAATTTCAGACGAAGTTACAATTTCTTTCTATAAAACAACAAATTTATCTTTCATTATTCTACGACCTTTTTTATATTTCCATCCAGGAAACGACGTTATATGAATTCACAGCGGTGTAAAAAAGTCGAAAACGTCCTCAGCTAAAGGATATTAGGTGGGGCGCTCTCGATTGTTCTTGCGACTTCTTTCTCGTCACAGTTTGTATTTAATTATTTTTTTAATGAGAAGAGCAGAACGCGGAAGGACTGTTGGCCCTTTCGATTCGATTTGGTATTAGAAGGGTGCTTCAGGCGTGGTGTTTCCTTTTTAAAGCAGAGATGTCGCCAGCTTCCTCCAGGAAATATCATTTTCTTTGTTTCGATGAAAAAGAAAGCCACAATTGGTGATCAGAGACGGAGTCGGATGTGGTATTGTCTACGTTCTGGCTGGGTCCCAAGAGCGTGTGGAGTTTGGGGAACATTTATGCGGCCTAGATAGAGAGATTCAATAAAGAACAACAGAACAAGCTTGATCCAAAAACAATGGGCTCGAACACAATCCTCAAGGTGGTGATAAATTATTTTTACTTGAATGAGGAAGTGTGCTGACTCGACGACTTCCAACAACATTATAAAACTAATCCCCAGCCGCTGAAATCATCGACAACACGCTTTCATTTTCCCAGTTCTCCGTTTTCCCTAGAATGTTCGAACAGACAGTAATTGGAAACCTAATGATTAATAAACAACACAATTAATGAACACGGTTCTTGTAAATAATGCACAAGTCTAATTTAGAATGCGAGGCAAATTGGTATTAATGAATTGAAATCCTCCCAAATGCAATCGAAAATCAACTACAGCAATTCATGTCTGACAGGCACGTTTATTTTTTAGTTCTGTTAAAAATATGTCTTGTTTATTTGGAACATTGTAGCGACGTGCGCGCTTCCACGTAATTAAAAACTAACTGATTTAGTGTTGGTTAATAAAAGACAAGGATTTTAATTCGTCCAATTCTGTTTTCGGTTGTTTAAATATGTAGCTTTTGCATTTGTTTGAAATGTGGAATTGACACGGTAGTTACGGAAAGTTTTTATATACAGGGTGTCTCAGAAATAAGTACATTAATTTTAACCAGTAGCAGAACCCGTGAAACGGAACAACTTTTTTATCTAGCATTTTTTCGAAAACTCAAGTCGAATTTCGAATTTTCCCACCCATATATTCACGAGCCGTCTATGTTCACCTTAAATAATAACTTAAATAATAGCAACACTACAACAATGAAGAAGGTACCGTAGCAACCGTTTTGACACTGACAATCATTTTTATGTCAATGTTTTTATTAAACGTTGTCTCTTTAAAGTTTCTTTGGCACAGATTTCTAATTTATAGACGAAATGTGTTGAAATGGCTTTGTTTTCAAATCTGGAATGCACCGATATCGTTTTAACGTACGGTGAAGCTCGGGGAAACGGCACTCGCGCCCAAGGAATTTTTTCAGAAAATCTCCCAAATCGTCTGGCAAATGTGCGCAGTTTTAAGAACGTTGCAGCATTTTCGAGAGTACGGATCTTTTAAACCTGCACCTCAGGATCGGGGTAAGTTACGTAGTAATAGAATTGCTAATATTGAAAAGGCTGTTTTGAAGAGTGTCGAAGCTTGACCGGGCACTAGCACGTATCACTGTCTAGTGTGATGTATCGGAGAGTAGTATTTGGAGGATACTCAGAGAACAAATGTACCCCTTTCAGGACCAGAAAGTTCAGTTATTGAAACTAACAGACTTACCACGTAGGCAAAACTTTTGTGAGTGGGTTAACAGAAAAATAAACGAACAAGCAAATTTTGTATCTCTTATACCATCAACTGATCAGGTCGGTTACACGAGGGAAGGTGTTCAACACCCACATTTGGGCTGTTGAAATTCCGTACGCCATTAGGGAGCAAGATTTTCAATTTCTCTCTAAATGTTTGTCACATTGACAAGATTAGGAAAATACGTATCCTAGTAACTGTTTTGGACCATAAATTATTAATTATAATAATCATTAGTGTCCATGGGTGACTGAGGATGCATGGGCGGGTAACCTTAATTGGGGTATAACTTTAACAATTTTTAACTTGATAATTAAAAAGTTCTTGACAAAACTCTACTAAGAAAAGTTGTTGAGTTCAATGAGCTCTATAACTGATTAAAATTAATGTACTTATTTCTGAGACACCCTGTATATATTTCATTTATTCATAAATTAAAAGTGACATACAAAATGTGTCAGCGCTAATTATTATACAAAATTGTTATACATCAAATAGGTAATAAGCTAATAAGCCATATTTTTTGTAAGAATGGTGAATACGTCTTACAATACTAAACAGATACACGCACACATAAATGTGTAAAGAACTGTTACTTACGTTTGTTGAATCATGTGTTTGTAGAAGTTTCAGCATTTATTTAAATTACAAAAAAAGGTAGAGAGGAAAAACAACAAAAAATATGAAAAAATGCAAATAGGAGAAAAGTTAAAAAAAATACATAATACCATAATTGTCGACGCGTTTCATCAACCACGTAGGCATCATATAGACAATTCTAACATAAAATGTGATAGTTTATATCCTATCAACCACAATTCTCCAGTCAGTTTCCTCCCTGACTCCAGACGGAAAATTCAGAATGGATCCGCGATCTGAATTTATAACCAGATTTTTGTTTTTAGATATTTCTAGACTATCGTCAATTTTAAACAGTTTGTGTCTACTGTTTGGTCATTCTTAAAAACATGTTGAGCAACAATTGATTTTCCAAACCTCTTGAATTTATTTTCCTTTAATTTGAATCGCGTGAAGATTGCCCTGTTTATTTCTTCCCACAGATCTTTCACTATTATTTCAAATACCCTGCCTCATCCTTAGTGTTTCCTTGAAAACTTTGAAGATATAGTCAGAACTCAGATGAGAATGGTTGCCAAATATGTTGGTCAAATAAATAAGTTACTCTTAATACGAGAAAGCAATAAAAACACGATTAAAAAGAGCCACGGTTTTTTGTAGATTAGTTTTTGAGAAAATTTTTGTTTTGTTAGATCAGCGTCAGATCAAAAGTTTGACTTTAAAATGCAACGATCAAGCACAAATAATTTTGATTTTGATAATGTTTTTCATTGTTTTCTCGGCAGCTTCCAAATATTTTTGAGAGGACGAGTGAAAAATTTGAATTTAAAGATATAGAGCAGAACTTACACACGTGGCCAAAATTTTGGGAAAATTTCGCAGAACGTTTTGATTTTAATCAATAATATAAATTACTTCACTAGTTAAATTTTTTGAGACATTCTGTATAAAACACAAATAAAGGAACCTTTCGCACTTGTAATTTCAAGCGAAGATTTATTTATCAAAATTTTGACATGACGTCATTTTGTTTTTAGAAGGGATAAATAGATGAATTTTAATTGATAGTTTATCACATTAGTGATACTTTAAGGCTTGTGTAAAATATTTCAAAACAATTGTTTTTTTAGCTCTTCACTTGAATCGTAAAATTTTGTCGTATAATTTTGGTAAGTTTTGAACTTCTGTTTTGAAAAGTGACAAAACAACGTGTATATTATTTGTTACGTGTAAAATAGGATGTCTATAGTTCCAATTATGTTCTTTTTCATTCTTCTTTTAGTGTACTTCGATAACTCATAACTTTGGAAATGTAAACTTTGTAGTTCAAATTTGTTATACCGGTACCGATAGTTCATATTTTTTCTTCTTGTTGATATCCTAAATTCTTAGAGAGAGTTTGAGACCTTCTCTTGTTTTCCTGATTTCATGATTTCACTACTCGTATTCCATCTATTTTTCTCATTCCATGTTCTTCTTCCTTTTACCTTTTCTTCTAGACTCGCCACCAAACTACCATATACCTTCGTTTCCATTTTTACTTCTCGAGCGTAAGCGAAAGAAGTATTGTAATCGAGCCTATCGACCGACTCTCTACTTTTACCTTTTCTCGACCTTTCATGATCCCTACAGGACGAAGAAATAGGTCTCCCGTTTCCGTCTGTCAGTCTGTCTGTCCGTCTGTCTGCCGTCCGGGATTTTTATTAGACAGATAATCTCCGAAAGTACTGGACCGAGCAGACTTAACGAAAACGTTAGATAAAGTGAATCAACAATTACTAGTTCGCAAGTTATCAACCTTTGGTCTTTCGAATGAACTAACTGACCTTTTTGATTCGTATTTGGCCGATCGTAGGAATTGTGTTGTCATAAATGGTTATATGTCTGATTGCTACATATCTCTGTCGGGTGTACCTCAATGGTCAACTCTGGGCCCATTACTGTTTTCTATGTATGTTAGGGATGTTAGTGAGTATATTTATCATTCTAAGATTTTGATTTTTGCCGATGAGGTCAAATTGTACCGTCAGGTAAATAAATTTACTACTCCAGGATTGTGTCAACTCTCTATTTTGTTGGTTCATAAATCATGATTTAGTACCGAACAAGGACAAAGGTAAGGTTATGTCATTTACTCAACGACATGTCGTATATGAGTTTGAGTATCACGTAGATAATCATGTCTTAAAGAAGGGTAATACTATTAAAGATCTAGGCGTAATATACGATTCTAAGTTTACTTTTAGAGAACATGTAGACAACATTGTGTTGATGGTTCAAAGAACTTTAGACTTTATACTTAGAAACTGTAAGCAATTTTTTAACCCAATGTCTTTGAGAATCCTGTATTATGCTCTGGTGCGTTCTAAACTTGAGTCTTGCTCTTTCGCGTGGTAGCGCTGTTATAATTATCAAGTTTTATATGTCGCAAGCGTTCAACGTAAATTTTTTAAGTATTTATTTTACAAAGAAGAGGGTAGATGGCCGGAGAGAAATTGTTCCCATAATTTACCGGTGAGTAGATTTAACCCCAATCCACTTTTCTAGTGCGCTAGTATTGCTACATAACTTAATAAATAATCGCATTGACTGTAGAGAATTGGTCGGTTCCTTGAAGTTTAATAGTCTCAGGTTCAACAGTAGGAGTTATTATTTAAATTCCATTGAAAAAACGAACAAGGTATATTGTTCATTGTACCTTAAGAGACTTAAAGGAAACAGAAGTAGGTTCGCTTAGAAGTTATAAAGATATTCTCTTATTGTTATATTTTTTTTGATGGAAATTAAAGTTTTGAATTTTGAATTTTGATTTTTTTTTGGTTATGATAGTGGTTAAAATAACTATTTACTTAAGTTGGTGTAGGTTGTAGACTGTTTAGCTGTCGATTATCAATTGTTAATTTAATATATTGTCCTGTTGGGCAAATAAATCTGTTTTATCTATGTCTATATTTTTTTATTTATTAAATTTCCATAATGGTGCACCTCAGTGTTTTATTATTAATACTTGTTACACTGCACGTGTTGGAATTGACTGATGTGTCCTTGCGGAAATAATGTTGTTTGGAGTATTCTGAAATGGGAAAACTCACTAACACAGGCATAGCTTTCTTTGCCCTTTATCAATCCAGTCATATTCTTGGGGCAATTGTTAATCTGTTTCCTAGCATGGTCCCTCCAGACCAAATAAAAACAAGTGTGTTTTCGTAACATATAGGATTTGTTTGAGCTGTACTTCAGTGAGAACTAACCTTCTCATTTTTTTTTTAATTAGGATCCGAAGCAACTTCGTCCAGTGAGGGGTCGTCGCCTGGAAGGCCATAGGACGATCTTGACCGGGTTCTCATTTTTTTTTATTTGTCAAGGTTTCGCGTCAACTTTTTTATATATGATCACTACTACAGGGTCATTATAAAATATTGTAGTCAACTCACCTATGAAAAACAATTGAAATTTTTCTCGTGCCGCTAATCACCAAAATGATTTCAACTCTTTTGAAATGTCACGAACGTCGAAACAAATCTATCAAATGTGTCAAAAATTGAAATGCCAGGTTTGCGGTTTAATTTCATTTTAAATAGACACAAAAATACGCCAGGCCAGAGCATTAAGGGTTGCAGTGTTATCGAGCATTTGTGAACGCCACTGCAATACATTTCAGCTTCAAAAATTGTAAATTGTCAGAAAAACGTTTAAGGGCTTTGTCATGAATTACACCTTGGAAAGTCGATTGGAGTTGAACAGAATAAATCATCTGGTCTGTTTTGCAAAGAAGCAATAATTTTTCAAATAATGAAATCCAAAAAGTGAGGTTAAATTTGTCGAAACCAATGAACACTGTAATTAATTAAAAAATTACATTTTTATAGGTACCCTGAAGGTAAAATTGTGAAAAATCACGTAATGGACAATGGCAGAGCAAGTCTTATCACAGTTAACGAACAGTACCACTAAAATGACAATGAGTAATGAGTTTTTGCAGTAAATAATTTTGCCAAAGTGGTGAAAGTTCAGTTTGTAAATTGTAAGGAATCGTCAAAACATTGTGCAGACGTGGTTTGTAACCGGTGCTTTTCTCTTGAAAAAACACAACTGAAAGCCTTGATCTTCATCCCTACAATAGGTGAAAACTGCTATGTCCAAACATTACCTTCAGCTTTGCAGTTTCTAGATATCTGAAACATACTAGATCTGCATAACAGGAATGTCAAAGAAGTTCTACCCAAAACACGCCCACATGGCCATCCTAATATCAAGATTTTTCAAAATTTCTATAATAAAAAATATGAAAAAAACAATAACATTTCAGAAGCATAGTGTTAAGAGTTCTGTAGATGATTATGAGATCTCTTGAAACAACAGAATGTTTAATAAAGATTTTTAACCTTCCTAATAGTAAAGTTACAATTATTACTAAACAGTAAGTTGAAGCAGAGATAACAGAGATATGACAGCTTTTGAATGCTCCATAAGAAATGCATGGGAGCGAAGTGAACACAGAATTTGACGTAAAGGACGGTTGGGGGCGCAACATTTGTGGTGGTAAACCTGATGTCCTAACATCAATGTTAAATGTTACTAAATATATTACTAGTAAAAGTGACATAACGAACGAAAAACACGAACTCTGAGATAACCTCAATTAAATATGATGCGATGGTTTCAAATTATAAAAGAAAAGTCATGTTAACTGCATATGTATGTATGTATTTATTACAGTTACATACATTTTAACAAACAATATACTATTGGTAAGTACAGAAATAGTTCTATAAAAATAACATCGATAAGTAAACCGATGATTTTCTGCAGCTATAATTAATTATTAATCAATGGAACTGGCAAATGCTCTATAAATGGGACAAAATAATTAATTTCCTCTGTTTTTTAGGTTGCTTCTGTAGTTCCCTATTATGGAATTTCAATGTATAAAATATACGTAATCGCACAAATAATGACAAAAGGTAATCAAGGGGGAGATTACTACATGGATGCTATTAAGGCCAGCTGATTTTTAAGTTGTCTAAGAACTGGAAGCAAAAGTGTATTATGTTCAAATGAACTACTGAAGGCATTTTCTAATTGTTCAATGTAATTTTGCAAACTGTTCATACGGAACATTAAGATTGCCATAAGATAAAGTTTTGGAATTGTGGGCTTGGAAACGACAATAATGTAGTCTCTAGAATTTCTGCCACATGCATTTGTATATTCACAGCATATCTGAGAAGAGTGTTTTAAGCATGCATCCACTGAGTATCCACATATTTATCGTAAGATAGTTTGTTCAGCTAAATCAAACTCTTTGTACTCTATCCTATTTATTTTTAGGGGATTATGATGTAGTTGGGAATTATTAATTATGGTGGGGATGTTATACCTCTCACTTAAATTGGAGATATCTTCATTAGCAGATAAGAATTGTGGTGTGATCAGATGATTAAAACAGGACTTGTGTTCGTGGTGTATTTATTTTTTATGTTGTTGGTTCAGTAGATAAGGGAAGAGTGTTAGAGTCTGTGATTTTGAAAATGAAAAGACAGGTCGGTAGAGAGCGGTGAAACGGTTGTGTCGAAAGGGTTGTTAGAAGGTACTTGAAATCTTCGAAGGATAAGAATTATTGGGAAGGGCGAATAAAAGATAGGTTTTACGACATGCAGGTGGACGAAGAGAAAGTTTCAGGGTGATAGTGGTTGGAAGTCAATAAATACAGACTATACACAAATATTACATGTTGCACAATTTTGTGGGATTTGTTAGCCCCCACAAAATGTTGCTAAATCAAAAGCACAATTACCAGTTGGGTTGTGCTGCATATATTTTATACAGAACAATAGCTTGTATTTGCTTATATTCTAATAAAGTGTGATGTAAACAACTATTAATAATAAGAGGATAAAAATAATTTTATTAACACCCGCACAGAACTAAAAGTGACTAAAGTCATCTTCGTAATGAAAAGGTAACGTTCAATATTATAACTGTATTTGTACCCCTTAAAGTGTCGTCCTTGAATTTCAACGTTAGGTTGTAATAACAATCGTCTAATGGGCTAGAGGGTACTTTTATTATTATCCTCGCTATAAAATTGTACAGTTTGTGTTGTGTATACACATTTTAGAGTTTTAAAGGATAAGAAAAGTTAATACAACCATTTTGAGTAATTTAATGTTTTTTTTTAATCCATTTACTATTAATCAGGATGTAAACATTACAAAAACACCAACAAATGTTAGATATAATACAATCATTTTTCGAATAAACTTAATGATTGTAATTTTTTTAATCTTGTCTTTTTCCATTTATGAGGAACCTAGTATTTTTGGAAGAAAGATTAACCACTTTTGGTATATTCTTAAGATTGGAAATATCCCTGGTAATCAAATAGCCGCGCTACGAAAGTTTCACTCAAATTTAAATAGCGCGCCCGAAAGTGACGGTTTGGGGCGCAGTACATAAGGACTATTGTCGCTTAATTTCGCGAGCTGTCATATCTCTATTATCTCTGGTTGAAGTAACTTTTAAATTAAGAGAATGCAACTAACACAGAAAGAAAAATGAAAGTTACTGAAAATAAAAAACTTTATTGCAGTATCTACATACACTTTCTACATCCAATTTTGTTTATTGATCACATTCATTTACTTTAAAAAGTATCGGGCCTATGAATCGTCGTCTAGAAACAGTTAACCACACACCAGCCTTCACTGCGTGTAATGGTGTTTCTTCAAAAGGGTGAGTATTTTCTATACACCAAATTCTGAAGTTCTGTGAGTTGACATAGCCTAACAGATGAAACCAGACTTCATCAGAAAAGAACGACAAATCGAGAATCCTGTTATGGTCTATATTAGCTCGAAACCAACGACAATACCCAATGCGGGGAGGAAAATCAGCTGGTTGCAGCTCCTGAACCAACGAAATCTTATATGGATGCATATGTAACTTCTCTTTTACGATTTTCTGGCACGTGCTGTATGGTATTCCGGACTGTAAAAAGTTTTGACAAAGCTTTATTCCATTCTCATCCTTAAATCTTCAACAACACTAACTTGAGGTCTCCCCGTCGGTTTTCACTTAGAAACGCTACCAGTGTTGTTAAATCTGGCCATAATTCGCCGCTAAAGCGTCTTCAAAAATTCTTCCTCAATGACAACAGGACATTTCACCAGATACTCGTTTTTAGACGCCTTCACAGAGTACACTCCAGCCCCATCCTCATTTAACACCCCATTACGGTAATAGGACATGATGATTGCTCCAAAGAACTAAAAAATTCATTTGTAACACTGACTATAGTTATTCCTCTGTGTTCATTACCTGAGATTATTCCACAATGATCTGTAGTTTTGATAAACACTGTTTTTTGAGACACTTATTAAAGTTAGAATAAATGGGAACACAGCAAAAATGAAAACAAGACCAGTCAATTAACGCACAAAGTGTGGGAAAACGTACCAGTAATCAGTAGAAATGAAAAAGTTATTGACATCTGACAGAATTTGATGAAGCGTTGAAACAGTGCAGCCGCTAATGTCATACTAATGTGGCGTTAAAAATAAAAATTCCAATATTAGTGTAATCCTTTCCACAAAACTGAAAAAGGCGGCACACAATGTCACCAAAGTCATGGCCTTCCTTGACAACAATATTTTATAATGACCCTGTATTTCTCACTCTCAGTATTTTCTTGGTGTTCCAAACTTTTTTGATTTATTCTTTAAAACTGCATTCCGTTTTTCTCCTACATACTTTAACATTTCCGGTTTTATTCTTTCATTTTCTGCAGCTTTGTCATTTTTTAACGATCTTAACGCCCCGTGAACTCCACTTTCTGTAATTTCCCTATAATTTTCATTTCTTTTTTCTATTTCATCATTTGTGTCTTGAACGTTTAAGCATCGTATATAGCTTTTTCCAGAAAATTTTGAGGGAGACAATGGAAAGTCATTAGTATAAAATATAAACAGAAATGGTCCCAGGGTTGACCTTTGGGGCACTGCATGTAGAATACCATTGATAACAACAAAATGTGATTTGTTATTTAGATGTGATGATATAATTTTACGTGCCGGTCCTCTGATGTAGGAATCTAATTTATCGGCACGTAATTTATGATTACACGGACAAAGGCCTTAGATGTTGTTGTTGTCGCTGTTCTTCTATTATTAATCTAAAAGTAGAAATCTAAAATGAAAGTAAAAAAAATTGGTCTAAAGAGTTTCGACAGTACTTCCCTCGCTGTCGGAAACGTGACGACTGCATGCCTATTATGTTTTTTTTTTCGCAGTGGATTTCAAAGAATTCGGTTTTGTTGTTTCTGAGTAAATCAGTAAAATAAATTTACGCATTCATTAATTTTTTTGAGTCACCCTGTATATGCAAATCCAAAAAATATGAATGGAGTGATAGATCACAAGTACAGACTCATCATATTTTGTACATTTTAGATATGATTTATTCGGCAAACTTTCGAGCTGACGTCATCAATTTTTTGGAGGGGATAAGCAAATGTATTTTGACTAAACATTTATTATGCTCTTTATAACCTTAAAACATCTGCAAGATTTCAAAGCATTCGGTTTTGCAGTTCATGATTAAATCGAAAAAATAAATTTACGCATTCATTAATTTTTTTGAGTCACCCTGTATATGCAAATCCAAAAAATATGAATGGAGTGATAAATTACAAGTACAGACTCATCATATTTTGTACAGTTTAGATAAGATTTATTCGGCAAACTTTCGAGCTGACGTCATCAAGTTTTTGGAGGGGATAAGCAAATATATTTTGACTAAACATTTATTATGCTCTTTATGACCTTAAAACAGCTGCAAGATTTCAGAGCATTCGGTTTTGTAGTTCCTGATTAAATCAATAAAATATATTTACGCATTCATTAATTTTTTTGAGTCACCCTGTATATGCAAATCCAAAAAATATGAATGGAGTGATAGATCACAAGTACAGACTCATCATATTTTGTACATTTTAGATATGATTTATTTCACAAACTTTTGAGCTGACGTCATCAAGTTTTTGGAAGGGGTAAGCAAATATTTTTTGACTAAAGATTTATGATGCTCTTTATAGCCTTAAAACATCTGCAACATTTCAAAGCATTCTGGTTAGCAGATTAAAAATTAAATTTCAAAATGTTGTTTTATAATTTTGATTTTTTTTCCAAAAATCTGGACGTTTCGGGTGAAAAGTCGATTCGGAGTTGTAAACTACATGTGTAGGACTATGTTATTTTATACAATTGAAAACCCATTTACTATGTACAATTTTGAAGTGACGTCATCGCATTAGTGGTGGGGATGATTAGACAAATTTTGGTTAGCGTTTTACCATCTACATGATATTCTTAATATAAGTACAAAATTTCACAACAATCGGTCGAGTACTTTCGGAGATTATCTGTCTAATAAAAATCCGGGACAACAGACGGACAGACGGACGGACAGACGGACAGACGGACGGACAGACGGACAGACGGACAGACGGACGGACAGACGGACAGACGGACAGACGGACGGACAGACGGACAGACGGACAGACGGACAGACAGACGGAAATGGGAGACCTATTTCTTCGTCTTCTAGGGGTCATGAAAGATCGAGAAAACGTAAAAGTAGAGAGTCGGCCGACGGACTCGATTACAATACTTCCTTTGCTTACGCTCGGGAAGTAATAAATACAAGTACGGTCCTGGGGTGCTCATGACAAGGGTCTCTTAGGTAAACGCTTTTACGGTCCCTCGGGGTTATGTAGTAGTAACGATTTGTGAAAGTTTGGGCCATAATCACACGTAAGTTTAGTTTGACTTAGAGCTAAGTAGTTTACGGAGCTATCAATATTTGAAGAAATTCTTTTTTACGGGATATTTTTTTTAGAAATCCGCATATTTTTGCTTAAATTAGATCCAAATGCTTGCATATTAAATTTTAGCAAATTTTGCTCTAAGTAGGTACATCAGCCGAAGCTATTATTGTCAGTTAATTTCGATGGCTTTGTTCGGTTAGATTCAATCTTACTGGTTTTATATCAGGTTTCTCTCTACCATGGCAGTGCTAATGAGCTACTTTATCTGAATCACTATTAAAGTAGTAAACACATTCCAGCAAATTGGTACCTGAAAGTGGGTTTGCCAATTACGCAAACATGTTAAGCTCTCCATGCAGGAGCAATAAACGCTCCACTCAAATGAAAAGAGCACATACCGTGGTAAAGCGTTCCGTACAATATTATGCAGCAATCACTAATTACGCAGTTAAATGGCAGTCAAGCGTCTAATATCGCGTAATGTACGATTCAAAATTAATAACTATAATGGCCGCCGACCGCGCCAGCTCCGCATGATGTTACGCATCAACACCATCGGATCCGTCTGACAGGATAACCGCAACCGTCATGCTGCCAGATGGCGGTAGTATTCGTAGACCTAGCTGACCTGCTTCATAATTAGTCCCAGCTTTGATACGGTTCCAAGTTCGATGACGGATCAGAGGGGCAATTCCTGCAGGAGGGTTAATTCCGGTGCTCAGCAGTCATCATCAACACACAGAGAATATGTTAGCGGCGGGTGTTCGCCGCGAATTTCGCAATTTAGATTAATAGGAGTTAAGCCCCGGCGTAGAGCATTCGAGTCCGACGACGGTTAATGCGAAAACTTAAGCACCTTAAGTCGGTATTGCAGATACGGCACGCGTTTATCTTTTCACAGGACACAAGGAGACTCATTTAATAAGTAATTATGCAAATTTTAAGCTTCAGGAAAATTCCTACGGAGAACACACGTTAAAATTAAATGTTATTATGCCGTGATCTTATAATCGAATTGCTTCTCCCCCATATTCCATTCATGTGCGCCTTACAGTTTTGTTACGAGGAAAGTGTTAACGAGCGCGCGATGATGGGGAACAGGAGCTTCGCCAGACCTGCACAATGTGCTTTAGAGCGGGGAAAATTATTTTCGGATTGGGTGGTAATTCCGGCTTTCTCAACGAGTAATTTAGATAGAAAGAGGATTAAATCGTTTATTTTTCTACTCTCTATTCACTTTAGTCATAGAATGTATATATAATCAATGATCCAGAAAAGTAAAGAGAGCTAAGAAGGAAGAGAGTGGGGTCGTTTATATCTTGCGTTCAATTAATCACAACGAAACATGATTGGTTGTATAATGAAAATGAAGGTAAATTCTTTTTCGCTATGTGGTTCACACTTCTACTCGTAACAAACTGAATTAGTTTTCTTATCCAATGTTGTAGGACACTTTTCCTTTTACTTCGAACTGGACATTCTTTTATAACTTGATCTGTGGTTGTCGGGTATTGTTCTGTTCCGTAATTTCTCATGGGTGTTTTGACAGCAATCTTCTAACTGAGGCTCGTTTTTGTATATGAGTACGTACGATTTGGTCCCAAAATTCATGCAGACAAACTTTAAGTCTCTGGCTTTTTTTACTTCATCTAACTTGGAATTTTATCACTGCATATGACAAATGAGTTCAGTACACAAATGACCATCCATTGGTTTTCCTTATGGACAAATACGCTCTTATAAATTTATTGGCATTGTCAACACCACTTGTGGTATTGTTGTAGTACAAAATCATTAAAAAATTAAATTTTGTCTTTTTTGGGAATATAAGCTACCACTGGAACGTCTTTTGTGAAAGCAAAAATTGTCGGGGTCTTCGAGTGGAATTTATTTGGTTGGATGTGTCGGGTTTATGTTTTCGCACAGTTCCTATTATGGTCAAAGTTTTGTCAAATATAATATAACAAGTGGTCTGATTTTTTCCGACAAAATTTGTGACACAAATTAACGAGTAGCTGTTGCGACGAAAATCACACGAGTCGACGAAGGAGACGAGTGTGATTTTCCAAAAGCAACAGCTACGAGTTAATTTTCACACAAATTTTGCAGAAAAAATCAGATCACGAGTTATATTCGGCTTGACAATCCAAAGAGAAAATTTTTATTTACTTTTTACGGACAATAATTCACATAATTTATAGTTAGCGTATTCGTTGAGTAACCATACCTACTTAGTCTAAATAGTAACAAAACAACAAGGCAAAACGTAAATAAATTTCTAAACATCAAATTTTGTGTGTGCTGCTGGTTAATTTTCTTGATTGTGGGAGCAAGATTTGGTAACAAGACTGTGTATGAAATTCGAAATGCAGTGAAAGAAAGTCAGTGCCGAAAGACCGCAAGAACGCAAGATTCAATTTGGAAGCAGTTTACAGAATTTTGTGAAATACGCAAGTTTCCTCTAAATAAAGCAGTCGAAATGAACGAGGTGGCCAATATTTTGGAAGATTATGCCTTTAACGCCAACAGAAAAGTAATTTGTATTATCGTTTTTTTTATTAAAGTTCATTTGACAAGTTTGACAAATTAATTTGACATAATTTATTTCGCTGAAAAACAGTGTTGTTGCCTGACAGAAGAATGTTTTTTCACTGAAAAAATTTTTCGGTGGAATGCCATTGGATAAATTTCAAACAATTCTGCCATTGTATTGGTTAAGAATTTTCGAGTTGGATTGTCAGTAAAAAATGTACTAATGAGTCACTTGTAAAAAAAAAATTGTCTGTTATTTCGAATCCACCACCCAAACATGTTTTTCCAAAATCTTTCAAAGGTTTACTTCTTTACTATTGTCGGTAGGACAACCAGTACATATTTATTTAAATATATTTTTTTATAGCATGTAACGGAACTTAGTTTTAAAAAAAGAAGAGTGGACTGGGGAAAAAATTGTTGGTGTTGACAGATAGAAAAATATTATCAAAATGTGTAATTTTGTTGATTTTGTACATTTAAATAAAAGAATAATATTATAATTGGCGCCCCCCTAGTGGCCCGAAGCACCCCATTGTACATTCGCGGTTAATTGTGTGCAAAATTCCATGATGCCGCCGAAACTTAATATTCCAGCTTCAGTTACTCTATCGGCTGACCAATTTGAGCAACTACTATCGACAATTAAGGAGCAAGCTGCAACTACACAACAGTCCGAAGCACGACGAAGCGTATCACCAACTTCTTACAATCGATCTGCAGGTAGTTTTGCTAAATGTAGTGCCAGATTTAATGAGTCAGATGACGCCGATGTAGAAGCTTTTCTAGACAACATCATAACATATAAAGACTGCACCAATATCAGTGACGAAAATGCACTGCGTGGTCTTTCAATGTTGCTCGAGTCTAGCGCTGCTACTTGGTGGCAAGCAATCAAACCGTCGACGAAAGACTGGCAGAGTGCAGTAAATATCCTCAGAGAAGTGTATTCGAAGAAATTACCCCCTCATGCAGTCTTCCGAGAACTCTTTGCTCGTGAGCAAACACAACACGAAGCCACTGATATCTTCGTTGCGAAATTTCGAGCTTTAATCGCTCAATTGCCATATAGTGTCGCAGAAGAAATGCAGCTGGATATGGTTTATGGACTTTTAGCTCTGAAGATTCGAAAGAGACTTACGCGTAGTGAAATAAACTCTTTCAAAGATTTGCTTAAGTGTGCCCGCGAAATAGAACAATCGTTTCGTGAATCCGCGTTTCGCAAACAAGAAAGAAACACAAACCAGGACGGAATGCAAATAAAGAAGTTACAACCTCGTTGTGAACATTGCAAAAAATTTGGTCACTTAAAAAATGAGTGTCGCCAACTGGAAAAAGAAAACGGTGATAAAGAACTGTCAAAGTCAACATCAGCAAGATCAAAACCTGAGTGTTATGGCTGTGGTACTCCTGGCTACTATAGATGGAACTGCCCGAAATGCAAAGAAAAAGCAGACGTCAAAACTAACTTCTTTGAATTCTCACGGCTATCTTTAGAAAATGAATCAAGCTGCGACGCTCCAATCCTACCCTTAGAAGTGAAAGGTGCAAAAGGAATTGGACTCGCCGATTCAGGATCAAAATGGAACATAGCTGGTCACACCCTCTACAAGGTGTTACAAGATAAGGGAGTTAAGTTTGAAACAATGGATGCAGTGGTAACATTAGCTGACGGAATTCCTAGAGATAAGAAACTACTGATAACAAATGTAGACGTTAAGATAAAAGACAAAATCATTCCAACTAGTTTTGTTATAATGCCGTATTTAACCCTGAACTATACGCTCTTAGGGCGGGAATTCTTGAAGAAGGCTAACATTGGTATAGATTTCCAAAACGAGTGTTGGTTTTTTAGAGATAAACCAGAACATACTTTCAAATATGGAATTAAAACAAACTCCGTAAACATTAATCCCATAACCCTACGTCAAAATGAAGCTCAGAAGATTAAAGACACGGCAAAAGATGAAATAAACACCCTACTTCAGAAGAATAGCACTATCTTCGAACAAGGGGGAGAAACTACATTTGCTACGCATCGAATTAACACACAAAATGCTGTACCAATCTCCGTACCACCGTACCCGCTGAACGGACCAAAGAAGCAATTCATGCGTGAAGAATTGAATCGATTAGTAACACAAGGAATTATAGAAGAGTGCGATACTCCTGGTAAAATCAACGTAGTAGCTGATCTGTTGTCTCGACCTTTTTGCTCGGATGAAGAAGAAAAGGTACAGAGCTACTTCGTTAGTGTTGACCTACCGTCATATGATGCTAAATCTATGCGACAGAAACAAATGGAAGATGATGAGATCAAGATTATTATATTATCTCTCGAAGGTGAAGATCCGTTAGAGATGTCTAGATGGTCTGGGAGGGGATACGTCTTGAACAATGGTGTTCTCTTCCGTTTCAACCCATATGTGGACTCTGAAGATCCCCAGTTAGTGATTCCCAAAGAATTACGTGAAGATGTTTTGGCCCAATACCATAATTCGCCTACAGGGGGACACTACGGCATCGAAAGAACCCTTCAAAAGATCTCTTCAAAATTTTACTTCACAGATATGAGAAAATATATTGCTCGCCATGTAAAAGGTTGTATGGAATGCCAGAGGTATAAACCAAAGAATCGTCAACCTGCGGGCCTACTTCAAACCCCAGCCCCTTCCCAGAGATTCGAAGTTGTGGCTGTAGATCTATTTGGCCCTCTACCGGCAACTCCCAGGGGGAATCGATGGATCCTAATAATTGAGGATATTGCTTCAAAATGGGTAGAACTTTTCCCATTAGTACAAGCTGACTCTGAATCTTGTGCAAAAATTCTCATCGAAGAAATATTCCTGCGGTTTGGAACTCCGAGGAAAATTATTTCTGATAACGGCGTACAATTTATCAGTGATGTAATGCAGCAAATTACTTATTGTTTTGGTATCACAACTCCGTTCATTCTTTTGTATCATGCAGAGAGTAACCCTGTTGAACGGAAGAACCGCGAATTGAAGACTCAGTTAGCCATTTTGGTTCAAGATCACCACTCAGAATGGGATCATCACCTGAGCAGCATTCGATTCGCCATAAACTCTACATGTTGCGACTCTACGGGATATAGTCCTTCGTTTCTCACATTTGGTAGGGAGATACGAGCTCCTTATGACCCTGTATATGATCTACGCAAAGTGATTGATGCAGAAAATTTCATACCAAGAATAACTCCTTACTTAAAGAAGCTAGCTACTACTCTGTCTGAGGCAATGGATAGAAATTGCAAGAAACAAGATGTCCAGAAAACCCGCCTAGATTCCAGACGACGACCAGCTGTATTCAAGAAGGGTGACAAGGTTCTCCTGAAATCTCATACTCTCAGTAGTTCCAAAAGTGGATTCTCTTCAAAGCTTGCCCCAAAAAGGGATGGTCCTTATACGATCTTCCGAATTGCTTCTCCTACAATCTACGAGTTAGGAAGCTGTACAAATCCTCCAGAAAGAATTGGACGCTATCACGCCGCGGCCCTCAGCCCGTTTGTTGAAGGGACTGGAAGTGATACATTAACGCCCTTAATACCAAAACGGAGGAGGGGTCGTCCTAAAAAGAATGTTTCATCCTAAACAACACCGGAGGGCCGTTTGTGTTGTTTAGAGGGGGAGTTTGTAACGGAACTTAGTTTTAAAAAAAGAAGAGTGGACTGGGGGAAAAAGTGTTGGTGTTGACAGATAGAAAAATATTATCAAAATGTGTAATTTTGTTGATTTTGTACATTTAAATAAAAGAATAATATTATAAGCATAAATAAGTCGTTTTCAAATCTGGTATAAGGGCTAGCTTTGGAGTGCATGTATTGCTTAAATGGGCCCCTTCCTCCAAATGATAATAATGGTTTATTTATTGTTACATATCCATAGATTGAAAGCATGTTTTGCATTTGTCGAAAAAGACATCTGGCCGCTAGTTTGTCTATCTATTTTCTGAGAGAACGTGTTAGATTATACATCAAAATGGAGACATCGTGTTATCTATGCACTCCATATTTAAGTCAAGCTGCAGTAAACGACTGGCAGATACCAGGATCACATTTCTCCTATAAAATATTGCCCTTTTCTTAATACCAGCTTCGATTATTGAAGTTAATAATGCTATAGTATTGATTATTGATTATTTCCGAAATGACCAGGAGTAGTGAATGGTAATTATCATAATTAATGCTTTATATTAGATAATACATATATCTTACAGAGGAAAGCTGTGTTGTACTATTTTATTTCTTGTTTTGGTAAAAAACCTCAAAATTCGTTACTTAGTAAATCATCTCCTTTATCTAACGTTGGCACTACGGTGATCTGAAAGTAGTCCAAATAAAACATAATATAGATAGATTACCGTATATTTCACCATCTGGTTAGTTTTATGGTGATCGCTGTTTTTATTTTATTGAAGGTCCAGGAATTTTATTATTATAGCATAGCTACAAAGAAAAATGGAACAAGGAAATACTACTTCATTTGAGATCCTTTTTATTTGTCATTGGTTAGAATAGGTTTGCTTTTATTCGGATACTAAGTTATCTTCGTATTGTCTAATTTTTTACGAGAGTTATATTTAAGGAAAACAAAATATTGTCTCCTAGTATTTCAGTTAATCACGTTAAATTACAGACTGCTTTAATAATATTGCTGTATTTGTACATTATTATTATACAAACGAAAACTTGTTGGATTAGATGGTCTCGTTATTCAAGTAATTGACCGCAGGTTATTCCCAAAACTCCCTATTTAGTTTTCCAAATATCTAATAATCCTGCAATAGGTTACATATCAAGCAATGTGTTGCACGTCCCACGAGGATTTACTAACCTATTAAATTTAGCAAATGTTTCAGTACTTCGACGTCATTATTGATTTATGAGAGCTTTCGGTTAAATTTAATAGGGTTGAACCAAACCGCTAAATGTTTTATTTTAAATGGATTGGCAGCCGCTGCGGCCATAAAAATCAAAATAGTGCTTCAGACCTCTACATTATCTCTCGAAACTCCTCCATTCAAGCACATTTTTCAACTTCCATACTTTAAAAATAACAATAAACATAAATTTGGAGGAATGAGATCATCGTGGCTTTGTCAAACCCCGTCTCTGAAGTCTTTTATTTTTAGTCGCGCAAAAGTAATAAAATTGCCCCTTCAACATTATTTCAATTTCTGTAAAGGTCATGCGTGCAGTACAATTCCGAGAAAAATCCTACATGACAGGTGATTTCGCGTGAAGTGTCAGAACAACACGGATGGGTTTAAAATAAGAACAAAGTGAGATGCCACTGCGACTTGCATAAGATATTCCAGAAGTCTCTTCTTCTAACAACCGACACCTTACGTGCTTCCAATAAAGCGAGGAGGTAAATCCCGAAAATTTCCCTTATTTGCGCGTTTGAAAGGCGTCACCCGAAACCTCTCAGTCAGCAGTTCTGCGGAGAAAGCTATCAGATAAAAAATTGCACGGAGACGTATTCAAGGAGAGACTCCAAGTTGGCAGGAGAGTCGATCGGATACAATTGATATGCCGAATTTTTCGCCAACACGGGGATTGGTACGCCGTCAGAAATGTCGATAGTTGAAACGGAAATTGGCCGACATACGCAACCGATGTGTACAAGATTGCGTGCGACAACCAGCTTTTGATAAATATTTATATTTTGGGGTGAGGGGGTCGTAAGCGCGGATGAGGTCATGTGTGAAAAGGAGCAACTCCTGGAGGTAACCGCTGGCGAATTAGCTCTCCGAGCTAGTGCTCGTAGTGTATACAACTGTTATGTTTGTTGTTTACATGGCCGCCATTGCAAGTTAGCAAAAGAGCGGTGGGTAAGCGAGCTCATTAAGTCTTTGTTTAATGACAAACACCACGGTGCTTCAAACACTACCTTTTTCGGCTAAATTAGACTGGCACCTAAATTCGCAGCAAAAATGCTAAATAATTTTATTTCTAGTTTTTTTCTGCGAAATTTCCGTCTGACTAGTTGTTGTTTTATTTTGTATTACATTTTTAATTTCATTTTATGGTCATGGTCACCTAGAAAGCGGATTATATGCAACTTGAATATCCCGTATTTTTAATATGACAAATAAATACATATTTGTGTGTTGTTTTATATTATCAGTTGAAAAAAAATCGTAATTTCTTTTCCTAAAATACTCGTAAAATCTGAAGGTAGGTCTGCTATTTTCATAGTCAGCAAGTCTTACAGGTCGTCGTAAATGGTTTATTAGGGGGTAATAAAATTCATTTATGATTTCCGTTTGGCGAAAATCTAGAAGAACATCTCTGAACATTGAGATTTTATGGTATTTTTCTAAATAAATGTACCTGAAAATTTGTTCGTTGCAGATTACATTAGCCAGCTTGATTTATAAGAGTGGTTTGTCTTGGGCTAAAAAAGTTTAACTAGGTATAGTGAACCAAGAGCTATAAGGTTATATGGCCATCATAAAAGTAGTTGACCGCAAATAAATACCCCCTTTGTGTGGTTCGCACTAAGCTTACCGGTTGGCAATAAATCATCTTCTAAACATTTCTTGTTCATATTTAACAGGGCCGGCTTTCAAAGCGAGTGGGTATTTCGGAACCCTCAGCGGCTGCAGGTAGTAAAGAAATAGTGGAGTGGTGGATTTTCATATTTAGTGAAAGCCGCCCCTGAACGAAACCACAAGAGCCGGTCGAGCTGCAGTGGACACGTTATTTACGACCCTAAAACCTTTTCTATTGTAAACAACTTAACTTCGACACAATGGGATGATTTTATGATGGCCATATAACCTTATAGCTCTTGGTTCACTATACATGTCGACTGAGCATACAGTATTTCATACCTAATATTGGCAAGTATGGGGAGAATAATTTGATGAAATATTAGTAATTTATTCATAGCTAGACATTGAAAAAGGCCGGTGGTAGTAAATTTTGTGAAAAATGCCCAAAGTGAAACCAATTTGAATGAATTCGTGGATGAAAGATTATCTCAAATTTATTTCAAATGACAATGTTTTTTTCAAAGCATGTGGGAAAACGCTAGGGGCTTTTTTAAAATTTATCTTGCATGTTTTTTCTTATTTTTGTCTTGATATAAAAAAAATTGGTCGAAAGTTGTTTCGCAGAACTTCCCTCACTCCGGAAATATAATGATATTTTTTTTAATCACCCTGTATACGCAAATCCGAAAAATATTAATGGAATGATAAAGCACAAGTACATACTCATCAATTCATCATATTTTGTACATTTTAGATAGGATTCATTCAGCAAACTTTTGAGCTAACGTCATCAATGTTTTTGAGGGGATAAGCAAATATATTTTAACTAAAAATTTATTACGCTCTTTATAACGTTAAAACGTCTGTAAGATTTCATAGCATTCGGTTTAGCAGATTCAAATTTAAACTGCAAAATGTTGTTTTATAATTTATAAATTTGACAACAATCGGCCCAGTACTTTCGGAGATTACCTGTCTAATAAAAATCCGTGACGGCAGACGGACGGACAGACGGACAGACAGACAGACGGAAGCGGGAGACCTAGTTCTTCGTCCTATAGGTGTCATGAAAGGTCAAGAAAACGTAAAAGCAGAGAGTCGACCTGCGGACTCGTTTACAATACTTCCTTCGTTTACGCTCGGGAAGTAAAAATTAATTTGCTTTTTAGATAACATGTAAGAGCTAGTTCAAATATCACAACATGTTTCAGGACAGCTTCATAAAAGAAAGTGTGAAAATATGCACGAATCAAAACTGTAGCAAATTTCCTTGAAACAAACTCTTGCCGGAACTTTCAAGAAAAATGAACAGCAAGTAAAAAGATGAAAGATATTTATTTTAAAGAAAGTACACTGAGAAAAAATTAGTGATATTTATAAAGAAACCATTTCTATCATTAATGAAATTGTAAAAACCAATTTATATATTTTGTAGTGAACGAATCTTCCGATCTTCGTGGGTGTTATACAGGGTGATTTTGAAATGTGTGCAATAAAAATGGGGAAGAGCTCACAATAAGATTTATAAATATAAATTGTTATACACGCCACTGGTAGTGTTTCTTGATCTACCATAACTATTATTTAATGAATGGCACAGAAATACTAGGATTAAGAATAAAAAAATCGGTTGTCTGTAAAGTCGGTTTACTGACGATAGTTGAACGTGACAACGTCTTAAGAAAATACTGATGGAATGGTAGCATTTTTCAAAAGAAAATTTTAATTTCATTTGTTTAATAGATTTGTATGTATATAGAGAAGGAGGTAATTAGAAATCACAATGAAATTGATCAAGTTAGATTTATTTATACGCATAAATACAATTATGTCAATTTTTTTAGTTTAATGTGTCTTGAAAAAATTGACACTACATTCACTTTTCAGTGCACTTGATACTCGACCAAAACATGTCAATGTACTATAATATAGCAGCTGTCCACGCAGACGCATCGCTCACTCAAGTAGGAGAGAGACGGATGGCGAACGCTGCCGAACGCGAAAGCCGATTGTGCCTCTTTGTCGCTCGTTCCGCGTTCTCGCTTGCACTTCAAGCCTTACATGGGACGCCTCAGAGCGAGGTAACGCCGCATGAGTCATGCTTTTTCGTGCGTGCAGCCGGCTCCATCGATTTATAAGACGTTGTCACGTCAAAAAGCGGCGCCCTGATAAGCAACATGCAAAAAAACAATAAGGACCAGACATGTATCAGTTGGCTGCCGTCGTGTGTTCGGTTAACGTCTTTGACATTGGTGAATTTTGCTAATTCACAGCGTGTCGACATGGTAATGCTTTATAGTGTGGCTGATGGAAACGCCAGGTTGGTTTCCAAATCGCGCGATTTCGTGTGCGCGAACATTTACCTCAGTGGTACAGCATCTCCGAGTATACTGTAAGCTGAAAAGCAAATTTTTGAACGTGTGGAAGAAGAGCCCAACATCAGCACTTGCCCCCTTGCAGCTAAAGTTGGAGTTTCACAGTTTGTAGTGCATCATACATTAAAAGAACAAGGCTTACATCCATACCACGTTCAAAAAGTGCAAGCTTTGGAACCCGCTGATTTTCTACGTTGTGTAATTTACTGCGAATGGTTGTTACAGCAATGTCGTGAACGCTCTAACTTTTTAAATTGCATAATGTTTACGGATGAAGTGGGATTCACTCACAATGCTGTTTTCTCACATTCACATTTAGTCCGATGAAAATTCACACGATTGTCGAGAATAAATAACCGTTTTCGTTTTCTTTCTTTCGGGACATTATTAGTGCTACACCCCAACTACATTTTTTGAAGTCGAAAGAAATTTTTCTTCATAGAAAATTGAAGACAGAATTTTACAGTAGGAAATTTGGAAAAACATCTGATTCTTAATCGTAACAGCAAAAAAAAGATGTAGTTTACAGCAAATGTATGCTTTATGCAAAAATTGTGTTATAGGTGATACATGTAATTATTATAGACATTTCTCGTGTTTCTTGTTTGTAGTATATTATTTCTTCTTTCCGGATCGCCGGAGGTTAAGTTGCAAATGTTCATAAAACGGGGCCTAAGTTGAGAAATATTTTTGCATATAAATCCGTTCTTTAATTATTATTATCAGTGCAAATATCGCCTTCCGTTCTTATGATTACAGTGTTTATCTTCAGAGCTTTTGAAGGTACTGAAATATTGACAATTCTCTTTCTGCAATCACTGCAAAAATCAAGTTTGTTAGTTTTGTTTTAGACGAAAATGTCAAAAACGGCCAATTTCATGCAAGTGTGTGTCAGTCTATAGTAGCACAGTGTGTAAAAATTGGCCTAATAGTACCGCATGATTTGTATTTTTGTATTTTTTTGCCTAATTCAAAACGTATAAATCTGTAATTAGAACTTCAATATTCCTGGTCTCTATTCTTAAGATTAATTTTTCGTATTTCTAAGTTCTTCGTTACTTTTAGTTTTTTTCTTTTTTAAGGACACAGCCTGATAATATTAAAATTTTAATTGCAGATTTATGTGTTTTGAATTAAGCAAATAATATAATTCCTATGTCATTTTTTTGTAAAATAGAAAATACGTTTTTTTTTTTCCTCTTGTGAACGTAATCTGGGGACATACTGTAGATTTCATTGTTAGTACAAAATCTACTTGGCTGCAAAAGGCAAGCAGAAATAACACGAAAATCGTTCCACGTTGACTAGTGTCAATGATTGAGTGCAATAGTACTGCATTTTCAAATTTTCGAGAACGTGGGGATCAATAAAATCAAATGCTTCATTCACTAATTTGTTGAGTCAACCTCTATATAAATAGAATTTTTTACAATACACCAGAATGCACATTTTAGACAGGATTTATTCAGCAAAATTTTGGGATTTTAAGATGAATGAGTAGACAAAGTTTGATAACCGATTTGCCATGGTTCAAATAACATTAAAACATTTGCAAAATTTCCGAGCACTTGGTCTTGTAGTTTTTAAATGGAACTGTAAAATGTTATTTAGTACATGAAACTGATTTTTACTTTCCCAGCGTCCATGACTCCTAGAGTGGGGAAAAAGAGCTCCTCTGTGTTCGTATGTCTGTCGTCTGTATCACTTTTGTTAGATAGACAACTTTGCAATTACTCGACTGATCGCTGTAAAATTTTATACGGTTTCTCCAGTCAGAGACGACAAAGTACCAAACGCGACGGAGGTACGGGTGCAATGCTCTTAACCATACATCACATATTTTTTGAAATGTGGATACGTGTAATCCATATCGTTTTCACCAATGTATTCCGTTATTTTACAGTCCTTTGAAGCACACCACATTTAGGTCCTTTCAACCAGATCACAAAGCCACACCACAATTTGGTCCTTCGAACCGGATCACAACAGTTTGATGATGTCATTTCAAAATTTTGTATACCTGCTAAATACGATTTAAATTTTATAACATAACTTGAGATGAACGATACCGCAGTCTTTCGATGAGGCCTGAACAATGGCCGTTCTCTATTGACGGTGATTTTAGACTGTAATCGTGTCACATTATCGACCTCATATTTTTCGTTCACGTGGTAAACAGTGAGAGTTCTTTCTTGGCAGTGTTGGGCAGTATCTAGATACTTGTATCTAAATAAAGTATCTAGATACATTTTTGGGTATCTAGTATCTGTATCTAGATACAATCGAATTTAAGCACTAAATATCTGTATCTAGATACAAAATTAGTGGCGCAGATACAGATACATTTTTTTATTTCACTTTTTTTTTCAGTAATTATTAGTTGAGTTATACTACTAGTAGTAATTTTTGATACTTCATGTTGGTGATTTTGGTCACATAAACAAAAATAGAGGTAAGAGGTCCACTAATAGTGTTCTGTCACGGAAATTTTCATATTTTAAATACCATCATTTCCTACATGGTAGCCTTCAGTACTTATACATCTTTAAATATAATCCTGAGGGGTAATAAATCTAAGCCATCGTAAGAAGATATTTTAAAAACCATAAACCGCAATTCACTATTCACTGCGTTTTACCCTTGTCGGGGCAATGTACTTTATCTGTGTACCTGAGCAACCCGGGTCCGGTAGGCCCGCTGTTTGTATTTGTGTTATTAAAAATAAGAGTAATTTTAATAGTAAAAATATGTGTTTAAGGTATGTTATTATTTTTAGAAAATAATAATTGCGTGTTACATAATGATTAATTTTTTTCAATTAGCACAAATTAGTTTGTAATCGACTAATCGAATGTTCAATAACTTCAATACATACATTTCTCTCGCATAAATTGCATATTTGTTCCTGTTTTATATCTTTATTTTTCGGACAAATGTAGCACCTTTTCCTGTTGCCACATGTGTCATTTCTTCACTTTTTCATTGTTGGACCTAACGCGAGGCGGGCTTGGCAGGTCCGTTTTGCCCTAGAATGTGCCGATTATGTTTAAATGTAATTATCTTGGGCAATAAAATTAATATTTTTACAACCCTCCGTAGAATAATTTATCGTGATTCGTGATATATTCTCAGAAATCGTGAAACGAGATTAAAATAAAATGAGTTTCAACAAAAATCTGAAAATTTAAAGTTGCACTCTGGCGATTTCTGCCTGCCAGGCAGCCTTTGATCCTATAAGGGACTTAAATACCTTTCTAAGAAATTGTACTTATTTTGCCTTAAACGGAACCAGCAATTCTTCATAAAATGTATATACCTGCGGCACCGGGATAGACGAATACCGGACATGGTCATAAAAACATCGTAAGCCGATATTGAAGAATAATAATTTATGACAGGTTGCCGCCAACAGACCTTCAGCACAGAATAATCATTTCCGGTATTCTTTTGAAATAATAATTTTAATGGTGGAGATAATTATTATTAGATATACTCAAACACAATTTGGACAGTGTAGTATGGGAATAAAAACAAAAAAAAATATTCTTCTTAAGCGTACGTAATAAATATTGGACAATTTGCGACACATCAATCAATGAGAGTTTAAAAATAAATTTCACATGTTCTAAACATTATAAAGGCACTTCTACTGCTATGGAAGTGGACGTTGTTTTAGAAGGGTTTAGGAAATTATGTATGTATGGTCTAATTTATGGCAAAATAATATCCGACGGAAACAGTAGTGTCTACAATAAATTACTGTCATCAGTGTCATTAATTAATATATATCATCTGCATGGTTCATAATTTCATATTCAAAAGATTGAATGTAAGAATCATATTATTCGCAATTACGTATCCGAGGAAGCGGTACAAAATTTGGCGAACAGCGAAGCGTAAAAATGTTTATTTTTTAAATTTAATACCACAATCCCTTCTTCTGCACCTGTGGAACGGGTGTTTAGTACTGGAAACCAAATTCTGACACCATGAAGAAATAATTTAGGTGATAATACTTTTGAAATGTTGTTAATTTTAAAAAATTCATTAAACAATACATAAAAAAGTACATAAAAAGTTTTCAGTTATTTTATTCGCCAAAGTTTCAAAAAGTATCTGTTTTCTTGTATCTTGTATCTAGATACATTTCGAAAAAGTCGAAATCAATCTGTATCTAGATACTTTTATCTTCCATATATCTGTATCTGTATCTAGATACTTTTAAAAGTATCTGTCCCCAACACTGTTTCTTGGTCATAGTGATCTTAGATATTTACTATGCAAAATTTGGAGATGACGTCATCAAATTGTTGGTGAGATGACGAGAACATTTTGGTTAACGTTTTACTATATGCAAGATATTTCTAAAATGTAAACATGTACATATAAAATTTCACAACAAGCAGTCTAGCAGTTGTAGAGGTTATATCTACAATAGAATCGCAAACAGTCCACAGATGGCAGACAAACGGAAACAGTGTAACCATTTTTTTTGAACACTTGGGGTTATGAAACATCTAAAAAACATAAAACTGGCCGGATCGAAACTAGCAGAATACTTCTATAGCTTACACTCGGGAAGTAAAAAGTTATAGCCTTTAACGCAATCAAATGCAAACTCAAGAAATTGAAGTCAGTTTTGCGCGAAATAAAAGTGATACAACGCAAGTTTATTAGCTCCAAATACCAAACAAATACTGAATTATTAGAATTGAATAGGTATGGTGGGACATTGGTATACGAGCATGTTAGATCGTAGTTTTATTCTACACTAAATATCTTTTTAGAACTTAAACACTTCATAGAAGACAGAATACCCAGGACTGGGGAACAGAAATTGAGAGAGTAATTTGCCACTTACTACGTACTAGCGCTAATCAGTTGATAAATTTTATAAGTAATCAAAGTATCTGATCCACTTAGACTATTTATCTGCTTATCAGATAAATGTTACTTACGAAATGACACTGCTATAGATAGCTATTATTTTCGCAAACAAAAAATGTAACCAGTTGTATTAACACTAACTTCTAAAACTTGTAGTATTTTGTTTATGAAAATAAATAAATAACATAATATTTTAGAATTTTAGAATGGATGATATAGTAATTGGTATTGATCTGGGTACCACAAATTCGTGTATTTCTGTTTATACGAAAGGCAGAATACAAATTCTAGAAAATACAAGAGGAGCAAGAGTTACACCATCTTTCATCTACTTTCCGCCTCAAGGTGGTATCGTCATTGGTGAACATGCAAAATCAATGTCAATTCAGAAACCCGAAAACGGTATCTACGGTAAGCGAATTTGAAATTAGAATAATCCTTAATAAGTACTAATGCACGTGGTATTTGCAGAAATGAAGCGACTTGTGGGCAGACAGTTTGATGACACATACATTCAAAAAACTCTCGACTATTTTCCCTTTGTAATAACGTCAGGCGCCTCTAATCTCCCAGTGATTTCTTTTAATCAGAATAATACAACAATCCAGAAAACACCACAAGAATTGTGTACAATTATACTACAAGAATTAAAAAAATATGCAGAAATAAAATTGAACCAGATAGTAAATAAAGTTGTCATAACCGTTCCGGCTTACTTCAACGTCACACAACGAGAAGTCACTTTAGTAGCAGCTAAAGATGCCGGGTTTACTGTGCTCAAGCTGCTAAATGAACCAACAGCAGCGGCTTTAGCTTACTACTTCGATAATGATATAACCGAAAATCATATTTCATTAGTTTACGATCTGGGAGGCGGAACCTTCGACGTTGCCATTCTTCAGAAAAAAACTGATAATGTGGAAGTACTATGCGTGGGTGGAGACACACAACTAGGGGGTCACGATTTGGATAATTGCATTTTAGATTATATTTTAGAGGTGCTACGCAAAGATTACCATTACAATGCAAAAATAAATCCAGATGATAAAAGAAGATTACGTAATAAGTGCGAAGAAGCGAAGAAAGAACTGTCATCGACTAATGAAGCATTGATAACTATAAACGGAATGGTAGCTAATCATCCCAGAATTATTATTACACTGACGAGGTCTGTCTTTGAAGAGAAAGCCAACAAGTTATTTAAAAAAACTATTGACATTCTACATAACTGTTTAGTCAGTTCAAAAATTTCCAAGCAATCGATTCAAGAGGTAATTTTATGTGGTGGTTCCACCCGAATACCCAAAATACAAGAAATGGTTTCGGAATATTTCGAAGGCAAACAGTTAAATAGATCTGTACATCCTGACGAGTGTGTAGCTGAAGGAGCAGCTTTGCAAGCAGCTATGTTATCAATTAATAAAAAACAGGATATTGAACAACTGAAAATGTTCGACGTTGTTCCTCTTTCGTTGGGTTTTTCTAGTCTCGGAAGTGAGATGATTGTTGTAATCCGTAGAAACACGAAGATACCGACTAAAGGATCTCAGGTTTCTGTAAACAGGCACGAAAAGCATACCTCGTTTTCTGCTGGAATATATGAAGGTGAACGCACAGATGCAAGGAAAAATCGTTACTTGGGAAAATTATCCATTGATGGCTTATCACCGGCACCTCCCGGACAACGACATGTAACTTTTACTCTCAATATTGATTCGAACGGGATACTAACAGCCAAAGCTGAGGAAATGTTGTCTAATAACGTTAAGGAATTGAAAGTGAATTACACTAGAGGTGACAGGAGTGAGTTTGAAATTCAAAACTCTTTACTAGCTGCAGTTGAAAATAAGGAGGCAGATGAAAAGTTCACAAATTTTGTTCGAATTAAACAGTACTTGATTCAGTATTTAATGCGGTTCTTGTATAACTTTGACAAAAAGAAGTTGCGCTATGGATCGATTAAAATATTTTGCGAACAGACAATAAATGACTTAAATGTTATGGAAGTCGATCAAATTGAATACGTAAAAAGTCTTTTTGAAGAAGTAAGTACAAAATGTTATCCAATTGCCGAAAATTATGAATTTGAATACATGCCTAAAAACCGATAATAGATATGCTTTGTTTGGTTATTATTAATTTTAGACTAAATATGTTTCATTCAAGTTTATTATTAAAAGAGTCGTAGCACTTCTAATTTCGCCAATCAGAAGAGATATTTGTAAATTTTGCTGAATATTAGGAATAAAACCACAGATAACAAGGATTCTATCTTGTATTTTACACCATTAATAATCTGAACAGCAGATGTCTGTCAGTAATGAAAGTACTAATTTTGTACTAGATTTCTTATTGTAATATTGAAAGAAAGTTGGTCCAAGTTGTGTTTTCTGCAGCATCTTTTTCGTCTTTAATATATGTTAATTTTGTTACGCCCTTTACCTTTTTATTAAATTCTTTTTTTTCTTCTGTTGGATGTTATATCAAATGTGGAAAGTATAAACTAGATGTATTCATATAAAAACTTACCGAACCAAACTTATATGGTGCAACGTATATTTTTCTATTTTGCGGTGCATTAGTTTTAACTGTAAATACCAATTAATTTATTATTTGCCTTACAGGCTTAATAAGATTCCCAGTAGGGGTACAAATTAACTTAATCTAATAAATATTCAAGTTTTATATAAGAGTAATTGTTCTATTCTTTCTGCTTGCCCACCCCTTGCGTTAGTTTCCTTATCTTCCGTACTTCTTTCATTCAGTCCATCCTCGTTTAGTACTTCTTCCCTACTTTCCTCCGATTCTCTCAATCCTTCACATCCTTCCAGCATATGTTCTACTGTTTCTCCCTTCCTCCAACATATCCTACACCTTCTATTAGTTTCATCCATTCAAAAATTATTGCCTTTCTCTTCATTTCCACACTTAAATCTCGCCATCATTCTTTTCTCTTTTATACTCCATCTCTCTCTGTACTTTGGTACACCATTTTTTGCTATTTTTCTATACTCTGCATTATATCTAGACTCCGATATTCTCGATCTGCGTTCTTGCTTATCTATATCCTTATCTCTTACACTCAGTTCTTCTTTCATACTCCTCCCCTTTCCTTCATAATACTTGTCTCTTTCGTTCCAAACATATTTTCCTCCTTCCTTTCTTATTTCTTTTCAACATTCTTGCAATATTTTACAATCACCTTTCTCACTAAACTTCTCTTCAAATCCAACCGCCCTTTTACCCGCTTCCACTCTCCTTTTCGTCCGTTTTTTTTCTCTCACTGTATATCTCGGCGTATACTTTTCCAATCCCTATGTCCATTTTAAGTATTTTTTTGCACTCTCTCTATTTCTTCATATTCCCTTCATCCCCAAATCTCAGCTCCGTACATAAACACACTTTTGATCAAACTATCAAACATCATCACTCTTCTCTTATAATCATGTCCAAATTTTCTCTCTCCTATTCCCCATACTATTCCTATCACTTTATTAGCTTTTTGGACCATTTCTTGAATATGCGCTCTAACTGAGTTATTGCTCTTTAATGTATGCCCTAAGTACTGGAATTCTTTCACCTGTTCACTCTTCTTTCCTCTCCATGCCCACTCTTCCTTCTCCTTCCTTACTTTCTTCCCAAACACCACCATTTTTGTCTCACTCCTGTATTTGTATAAAAACTCTCGCTCTCTATTCCATTCACTCTCACCTTACTTACTGTTTCTTCATATACTTCTTCCACTTTCGTTACCATGTACTCATCTACTCCCTTTCTCCTCAAATACTCCCACATTTTCTCTCTATTCACGCTATCAAACGCTGCTTTGAAATCTATGCTCCCTTTTCTCTATCTATTATTCTTATCCTCTTATCACCCAGTCTGCGAAAAAGTAATACTTCGTTAATATACTCGTATTACTTTTTAATAATGAAGGCAATTAATAACAAGTTTTCTTTTCAATTAAGTAGTTAAATATGTTTGTAAGCAAGTCGTCCCTCGAACAATACGTAAATGCTGCATCTCAGTTAATATACGGTATCTCAAGTATTGCTCATGTTTAACAAAAGAAGGTAAAGATCATTATCAAATAATTTTTCATTACAAAAATTATTTTAGATCATAATATACAACTTTGCCGTTGATTCAATAATAATAAAATCTCGCATGTTGAAAATTAAAACACACCTTTTGTGCAAGTAACAGAGAAACACATTTTTTGTAGAAATTCAAAAACACTAGTATAATAATTAGTAAAATTTGCATTGTTAAAATCAGTAGTGGTTGATTGTATTACAGTTAAAAACTAAGACAAAATTTTGAATAGTTTTTGAAAGATGATGTGACAAAAACAGAAAAAATGCAATTCTAAAATTATAAAAGTTGAAGAATTCGATCCACTATCAAATTTTAATATACAAACATTAAATTTTAACGTGAATAGAAGTGGAATAACAAAAACATTATGTCAATTGTGAAAGCTTCATGTATCAACTTCTTCAGAAATCTGTAGATTTTTGATAACTGAAAATACCGCCTCAAATTCTCCCACTGCTTGTATTCCCTACCAATTTTGTGAAGGTGAAATGGACAATTGACACTTCATAACATGTGCATAGAATAACTGGTATAGGAGATCAGGAATTGAGTGGGTAATTTGCCACTCAACTAACTTGTGCTAATCGGCTGATAAGTTTAGTAAATAATCCACTTATCTGTTTTACCTAAATTATTTATCATTATCAGCTTATCAAATAAAAGTTACTTAAGGTATCACGCTGTTATATAGATTAATATTAACTTTGTAATCAAAGAATGCAACCAGTTGCAAGTTTTCTGTATTAACACAAATTTTTAATACTGGTAGTATTCCTTTTCTGTTTGTGAATAATAAAGAAACAAATACCATAATGTTTTAGACTTCTAGAATGGATGATATAATGATTGGTATTGATCTGGGTACCACAAACTCGTATACTTCTGTCTATATGGGAGGCAGAATACAAATTTTAGAAAATGAAATGGGACTACAATTTGTCAAATTTGACATTTTGTTTATTTAAAAATGCTACGCCACTGGTAATAGCCAGATTTACATTAATTTAAAAATTCAAAAAATTTCATGACAACGAAAAATCATGCACTTTTGGGGGGACGCAAATGTATGTTTTAGGAATATTACATACATAAATAATTCTAACTAGTGAAATTTATTCAAAAAAATTTTGTGGACGGAATTAGAAAAATAATGGATTTGGGCGATGTATTGCCCGAAAATGCTAAAAATACAGCCAGTCAAGCATTAAACAGTTTAAATAAAACCGGTAAAATTACTTACATTTATTGCTTTTTAATTCCTTGACAAATATTGACAATTGACATTTCGGTAAGGTAATATATTACCCTACCGATTTTACATACAGGATACAGTTATGGCTTTCCTACCAACCAATTTTTATAAATGTAAACAGGCATTTAATAGACAAAAGCCGGTAAATTTAAAACACAACATATCCAGAGAAAATGTAATTTGATCAATTCGGTTTTGCAGATTCAAATTTGAATTGCACAATATTGTTATATGATTTTGATTTTTTTTCCACGAATCAGGACGTTTCGGGTAAAAACTCAACACGGATTCTTAAACTATACCTGTGTGACTATGTTATTATGTACAATTTAAAACCCATTTACTATATACAATTTTAAGGTGACGTCATCACATTATTGGAGGGGGACTCTTTGGTTAGCGTTTTACCTTCTACATGATATTCATAATCATAATGCACATATAAAATTTGACAACAATCGTTCTAGTAGTTTCGGAGACTAAATATACCTAACAAAAATCGTCACGGTCGGCGAAACGACAGACAGACAGACTGACAGACGGAAACGGGACACCCACTTTTTCGTAATCTAGGGCTCATAACCTATCGAGAAAATATGAAAGGAAGCAATCGCCTTATGGACTCGATTACAATACTTCCTTAGCTTACGCTCGAGACGTAAAAACTGCGACAAAATTTTGAATAGGTTTTGAAAAATGACGTGTGAAAAAACAATAAACGCAGTTTAACAATTATGAAAATTAAAAAAAAAAATTGATTCACTATGAAATTTTAATATGCAAAAATCAAATTTTGCTGTGGATAGAGGCGGAATGACAAAAACTTTATAAACTGTGTAAGATGTATGAACTTCTTCAGAAATCGGTAAATTACTGATAACACCCTCGCTAATTCTCCCATTGCTTGCATTGCTTACGGCTTTTATGTGCTGTCATCTCAAGGTGGAACGGACAATAGACACTTCATAGAATACAGAAAACCCGATATTTAAGATCAGATTTTGAGCAATTGGGTAATTTACCACTCAACTAACTTGTGCTAGTCAGCTCATAAGTTTTCTAAATAATCCACTTACTTGTTCTATTTAGAATACTTATCAGCTTATCAAATAAATGTTATTTAAGATATCACACAGCTATATAGATTAATGTTACTTTACTAATCAAAAAATATAACCAATTGTAAGTTTTCTGCACTAACACAAACTTTTGCTCCTGGTAATATCATTTTTCTGTTTGTCAAAATAAATAACATAATGTTTTACAGATCTAGAATGGATGATATAGTGATTGGTATTGATCTGGGTACCACAAATTCGTCTATTTCTGTCTATATGAAAGGCAGAGTGCGAGTTCTAGAAAATGAAAGAGGAGCAAGAGTTACACCATCTTTTATCTACTTTCCGCCTCAAGGTGGTATCGTCATTGGTGAACATGCAAAAACAATGTCACTTCAGAAACCCGAGAACGGTATTTACGGTAAGCGAATTCGAAATAAGAATTATTCTTAATAATTAGTATCAATACACGTGATATTTGTAGAAGTGAAGCGGCTTGTAGGCAGACAGTTTGATGATACATACATTCAAAAAACTCTCGACTATTTTCCCTTTGCTATATCGTCCGGCGTCTCTAATCTCCCAGTGATTTCTTTTAACCAGAGTAATACAACAATCAAGAAAACTCCACAAGAACTGTGTACAATAATCCTCCAAGAATTAAAAAAATATGCTGAAGCAAAGCTGAATCAGACTGTACACAAAGTTGTGATAACCGTTCCAGCTTACTTCAATGTTACACAACGAGAAGTCACTTTAGCAGCCGCCAAGGATTCCGGATTTACTGTGCTCAAGCTTCTGAATGAACCAACAGCAGCGGCTTTAGCTTACTACTTCGATAATGATATAACAGAAAACCATATTTCATTAGTTTATGATTTTGGAGGCGGAACTTTCGACGTTGCGATTCTTGAAAAAAAAAACTGATAACGTGGAAGTACTATGCGTGGGTGGAGACACTCAGCTAGGAGGTCACGATTTGGATAACTGCATATTAGATTATATTTTGGAGGTGCTACGCAATGATTATAACTACAAAGCGAAAATAGATCCAGATGATAAAAGAAGATTACGCAATAAGTGCGAAGAAGCGAAGAAAGAATTATCATCGGCTAATGAAGCACTGATAACCATAAACGGAATGGTACCTAAACATCCTAGAATTATTATTACACTGAAAAGGGGCGTCTTTGAAGATAAAGCCAGCAAGTTATTCAAAAAAACTATTGACATTTTACATAACTGTGTAGTTGATTCAAAAATTTCCAAGCAATCGATTCAGGAGGTAATCTTATGTGGTGGCTCCACCCGAATACCCAAAATACAAGAAATGGTTTCGGAGTATTTCGGAGGTAAACAGTTGAATAAGTCGATACATCCTGACGAGTGTGTTGCTGAAGGAGCAGCTCTGCAAGCTGCTATGTTGTCAGTTAATAAAAAACAAAATATTGAACAACTGGAAATGGTTGACGTTGTTCCTCTCTCGTTAGGTTTTGGTAGTCTCGGAAATGAAATGGTAGTGATAATTCGCAGGAACACTAAACTACCGACTAAAGAATTTCAGGTATATGTGAACCGTAACGATGGTGAGACCTTAATATCTGTTAGAATATATGAAGGTGAGCGTACAGATGTACGGAAAAATCGTTACTTAGGGAAATTGTCAATTGATGGATTAACACAGGCACCTCCTGGACAACGACGTGTAACTTTTACCCTGAACATTGATTCCAACGGGATACTAACAGCTCGAGCTGAGGAAATATTGTCCAATAACGTTAAGGAAGTGAAAGTGAATTACACTAGAGGTGACAGGAGTGAGTTTGAAATTCAAAACTCGTTATTAGCTGCAGCAGAAAATCAGGAAACAGATAAAAAGTTCACAAATTTTGTTCGAATTAAAACGTATTTGATTCTGTATTTCGTACGTTTCCTGTATAACCTTGATAAAAAGAACTTGAGTTATGAATCGATTAAAATATTTTGCGAACAATCGGAAAAAGACCTAGATGACATGGAAGTCGATGAAGAGGAACGCGTAAAAAATATTTATGAAGAAGTGAAAACGAAATCTTATGCAATTGCCAAAACTCATGCATTTGACTACATGCCTGAAGAACCAACATGCCATCTAGTCTAACATGGAAGATATGCTTTGTTTGGGTGTTATTAATTTTGTTATAAATATGTTTCCTTAAAGTTTGTTATTAAGCAGAACAGATATGTATAAAATTTTGTTTCCATCTATTTTTGCATCATTTTATTATTTTCAAATTTATTGAATATTAAAAATAAAACCACAGATAGTACGAATTGTATGCTATTTTTCTATACAATTAACATTTTGTTTGTATGCCGACTATGAAAGTGCTAATTTGTTCCAAATATCTTACTACAACAATGATAGGAAATTCGTCTAAGTTATATTTTCTGTAATTTTTTGTGATGTTGGTAAAACATTTTTATGTTATTATCTTTGCCTTAACATTTTAGGGAATGCATCCTTTTATGTTTTCTTTTAAGTAAGTATCATACAACAATGCAAATTTTTTCCATTCCATGCCTGTTGATGTTTGGATAAGATAATCAAGTGATGAAAAGTGACAAAAGCAAACCAAAACTAATTTCATTATCCACTTCAACCAACAAAATCGCATCATTATCAAATTTCATCATTTATAAATATGTCGCAAGAAATACTGCAATGTTAGTTCCTTAATAAGCAACCTTAATTTTTAATTTCATGCATAAGGGTCATACCAAAAAACCAAGACTGGAGCAACTGAATGTTTTAATAGCAGCATATTTTAGAAACTATTTCGACTGTTTTATGATTCAGTAATATAATTTGTTTGATATCTCAAAAAAACTGTATGTTTGAACCGTTTATTAAAAAATCGGGTCGTCTAGTTGACATTCTGAGAAGACCAAATACATAGAGATCTACCCGAATTATTGCTGAACGCTGCTCCATGTATTTCCCACAAACTTGTGTCCCATACTATATCTATGGGCAGCCCAACCGATGCCATTCAGGGGAGGCTAGTAAGTATCGGGTTGTAGAAAAAAAGGGATGCGAAAATTGTCATAAGTGAAAAACTGTAGAACACGGCATGACTTATTTTACACAACTATCTGGAATATTAACGATAACAACAATAATTAATTTATGTATACAGTATACAGGGTTGCTAAAAATATGGAAACAGTTGAATACCTCTGGAACGATTAGTTGGATCGTCTTGAAATTTGGGCTATATTTAGAAATGCGCAAGCTCTATTTTCTGTAATTTTTCTAAACTTTAAATTTCATTTGTTTTCAAGATGCAAGGGTTACTTAATTTTTGTTATATATCACCACTAATCAAATCGTCAACTTTTGGATAGAAGATTTTTTTCCAAATTCAAAAAACGGCAAATAAAATTATAAATTATTTATTCTGAATAAATTCTAAAATGGAAAATTGTAGTTAGCTTTGAAAATATTCTCATCGATTTGTCAGTGTGTACTAAAAAGAAAACGTCTACATCCAAATTTAAAAATGTTCCTATAACTGGTGCGGCATTATTGATGGCCACATTGTAGGTCTCTTCTTTATTAACGGAAATTAAACGTCTGATAATAATTTTTCCAACAAAGTATTATTCCTCGACTTAGACAAATATTTCCCAGTTTGCTATGAACACTCAAATTTGTCTGCAGATTTCATCGGGTTTCAACAAGCGGACATCAAGTGGGTATGACATTACTTGAATGAAACCTTTCCTGGAAGGAAAGGAAGTGAAGCACTTGAGTGGCCAGCTAGGACACCTGATTTAACTCCACTGGACTTTGTTCTGTGGAGTTATATAAAAAATTGAGTTGATGTTAATAGACCACAAGTCATCGAAGAACTCCAAGAAAGAATATTAAATGTGATTGCTGATATTCCTCCTAATATTCTTACGGATTCATTTGAAAACTTGGTGCGACATATTTATTATTGCCATTGCCAGGAAGTAAATGCAGAACATTTCGAACACTTGTTGTATAATTATTGTTTTTTAAATGTCATTTTGATCTTTTTGAATAATGTATTTTTTATTTAAATTTTTCAAAAAACTTTCATAAGAATGTGTTCACTATTTACACACATTCGATCGGAGTATTGTTATTTTTAGAATATTTTGTAAATTATTTGGAAACAGCATTTAAGTCAATTTGTTACGTTGGCACCTTTATTTCTATTTATCTACCCTCAGCTCTACCATTTGTACAATGATTGGGCACTAGTAGATATAATTTTTGAATAAACTGTCTTACGCCAGGAATGTGACAGGCGATAGTATTGTTAGATTTTTGAATTCATAACAAAATGCACTATTTAAAGACGGAACGTTTGACTACTAGTGCTATTAAAAAAAAAAAACAAGCTAGCCCTGCATCTCAATAACGAATGAAGTATAACTTTTCAAAAAATTGCAGAAAATAAAACTTAAGTAAACTGTTATATTATAATTTTTAGCGACCTGTATAGTCAGTGTTGAGACGCAAACCTAAATGGTTTTTAAATTGCAATGTATATTTTTATATTGTCCGCGTTTATCTTTCTTATCTTATACTCGATATAAATTATCTAAATTAAGGAATATTTTAGTATGTAGTTGACATTGCGTTGTTATGAAATTGGAATGAGATTTGTGAACACAATTAATTAACTTCACTAGCACTGCTAACTTTTATAGTCAGAAATTTTGAATTACTTATTACAATATTTCTTTGTTGCCTTTTGAGAATGGTTCAGTTTTTACTTTCCAAGCGTAAGCTAATTAAGTATTTTAATGGGATCTATCGGGTATGTGTTCTCGATGCCCCATGAGTATCCTGTTTCCGTTCGTCCGTCGTCGATCTATCATCTGTGTATGTCGATTTTAATTGGTCAGATAATCTCCGAACTACCGAACCGATTGTTATCAAATTTTAAAATTATGTTAGGAATATTGCCTAAAAAATGCTAACTAATGACAATAATGAGAAAGGACTACAACACAACGAAAAGTCGGCGATTAGTTTTATTTATTACACCATAATCATCTTCCGGTTTATAAAGTAAAATGCAAAACATCAAGAGAATAATTTACAATAGTTTTTATCTTTACCTAAATTTTTTTCATTTTACGTTTACTCTAAGTTGGACAGACATTTAATTCTGTTTATCTACCACAATATATCAAATAGTTAATGTTAAATCCAAATTACTGTTACAATTTTCAAAAATGAACTTATTGACCTGGTGAAATGATTTAGTGGTGAGAGCGTAAGACTAATGGCTCGAAGAAAGCGTAAGTCGCAGGTTCGATTCCCTCATGGAGCTTGTTTTTCTTACATTGTGACTGGTATTATCTACATGTCCTTAACTTATAGAGGTTGACATCAAATAAATAAAATTTCACAAAATCAAACTCTGTAACTTTTCGAGGAAGCTGCATTTGTTGGAGTGCACCTTAAGGGCGAGGGAAGTTCTATCTAAATAACTTTAAACATATTTTTGTAGTAGTGTAATAGTTTTCATATGATGAACAGCTACTTTAATGTTTTCTAGAGGTTTCCTGACCCCTAGAATACGAAAAAATTGGTTTAATATTATTTATCGTGCGTTCCTAGCGTAGAACCTGTAAGCAGTGCATTTTATATGGGAGAATTTGCGACGGTGTCGTCAGTTACACAAACACTTATCAATTTCTGAAGAAGTTGATATATGAATTTTATACACTTTGTCTTAAAATTTCGTTTTATCGTTATTTATTACCACGTCATATTTCAAAAACAAAGATCGTTATCAAATACTTCTTCGTTACAAAAATTATTACTTTACACCATAATTTGATTCACTACAAAATTTTATATACAAAAACAAAATTATAATACGAATACATATGAATGGAATAACAAAAACTTTATGATAAATTGTGTATCTGACATCAGTATATTTTTGATAACTGACATCATACAACACAGAATACCTAGTATTTGAGATCAGAAATTGCGAGCGTAATTTGCCACTTAACTAACTTGTGCTAATCAGCCGATAAATTTAGTAAATAATTCACTTATCTGATTTGTTCTCATTATTTATCAGCTTATTAAATCAACGTTATTCAAGATATCACACTAAATAAATTCATATTATTTTCGTAACCAAAAAAATTTAACCAGTTGTAAGATTGCTATGCTGGTATAAACTTTTGCTTCAAGCAGTATTACATTTATGCTTGTCAAAATAAACAAATTATGTATAAAATAAGGTTATAGATCTCCAGAATGGATGATATAGTGATTGGTATTGATCTGGGAACCACAAATTCGTTTATTTCTGTTTATACGAGAGGCAGAATACGAATTCTAGAAAATGAAAGAGGAGCAAGGGTTACACCATCTTTCATCTACTTTCCGCCTGAAGGTGGTACTGTCATTGGTGAATATGCAAAAACAATGTCACTGCAGAAACCCGAAAATAGTATTTACGGTAAGCGAACTAGATAATAGAATAATTGTTAATAATTACTAGTGGACGTGACATTTTCAGAGATGAAGCGACTTATAGGCAGACAGTTTGATGATACATACATTAAAAAACTTTCGAGTACTTTCCCTTTGTAGTAACTTCAGGGGTCTCTAATTTCCCATTGATTTCTTTTAAGCAGAATAAAACAAAGATCCAGAAAACACCACAAGAATTGTATAAAATTATCCTGCAAAAATTAAAAAAAGATGCAGAAAAAAAACTGAACCAGGCAGTAAACAAAGTTGTCATAACCATTCCAGCTTACTTTAACGTTACACAAAGAGAAGTGACTTTAACAGCAGCTAAAGATGCCGGATTTACTGTGCTTAAGCTTCTAAATGAACCAACAGCAGCAGCTTTAGCTTACTACTTCGTTAATGATATAACCGAAAACCATATTTCATTAGTTTATGATTTCGGAGGCGGAACTTTCGACGTTGCGATTCTTGAAAAAAAAACTGACAATGTGGAAGTACTATGCGTGAATGGAGACACTCAACTAGGAGGTCACGATTTGGATAATTGCATTTTAGACTATATTGTAGAGGTGTTACGCACAGATTACCGTTACAATACAAAAATAGATCCAGATACTAAAAGAAGATTACGCAATAAGTGCGAAGTAGCGAAGAAAGATCTATCATCGGCTAATGAAGCATTTATAACCATAAACGGAATGGTACCTAAACATCCTAGAATTATTATAACACTGACACGGGACGTCTTTGAAGAAAAAGTCAGCAAGTTATTCAAAAAAACTATTGACATATTACATAACTGTTTAGTTGAATCAAAAATTTCCAAGCAATCGATTCAAGAGGTAATCTTGTGTGGTGGCTCCACCCGAATACCCAAAATACAAGAAATGGTTTCCGAGTATTTTGGACATAAAAAGCTAAATAAGTCTGTACATCCTGACGAATGTGTTGCTGAAGGAGCAGCTCTGCAAGCTGCTATGTTGTCAATTAATAAAAAACAGGATATTAAACAACTGAAAATGGTTGATGTTCTTCCTCTCTCGTTAGGTTTCAGTAGTCTCGGAAGTGAAATGGTAGTGATAATTCGTAGAAATACCAAACTACCGACTAAAAAATCTCGGGTATATGTAAACGGAGAAGGTGATGGGACGTCAATGTTTGTTAGAATATAACGGGTGTACAATAAAAAATATATTTGGAGCAGGCGCTGAAAATTCAATTGTTTGCGGCTTTTTTAAAGTGTAGAAAGAGTCACGTAAAAACTGAAGGTCATTGAGAATGACATTTAGCGGCAAATAATGTTTGGTTAGAAAACATTTTCTCACTTTAATGCAAATCTGCTTGACGCAAATTATTCAAATAAAATTAATAAATAATTACTGGTACGGCCTGTACAACCGGCAGCACTCTTTGGGGCGACCCGCGCTTTTGTTGATGGCACTCTTTGCTGGGTGGTCCCCCTCTGTCAAGGGGCGGCGGCGGTCTTTTAGTGCGGCATTTCTTATCGGCGGCTCGTACCATAGTCGAAGACCAAAGGGTTGGGCGGACCATACCCTTTCACATCTGCCTTTACCGCACTTGAACATTTTTTAGTTTGTTAGTCCTTCGGTAGCAGACTAGTTATGTGGACTGTTACTGTCCAGTGTTGTGTACAATAAAACAATAATTACAGTCCACTTCATTCATTTCTCTTCTCACCGGCCACAGTAATTACAAAAGAAAACAAGTGACTAGTGTTTTATTTTGACGATTTACTTTTGAAATATAAAAATAAATGCAAGTATGCAAATCATACTGGTTATTGAAAAGATCAGTTCATTACAACACTTTGTTTCTTAAGAAGGTAAAAGAAAAGATAAGTCTACGACACTTTATTGAAATCTTCTGTAACAACAATATGAAAGCATTCTGCATAATTCTGTCGAACATTATGTAAGGCCTGATAAATGTTACATTTTGAATTACATTACAACAAATGTTGGAAGTGAGAACCCCCTTCTTGTAGACACAACCTAGCCCTTCGCCTTACTGCATTTGCCACATTTTCTAAAACACTTGCACTATTATTAATATCATTAATTTTGTGTGTTATCCTATTCCGTAATTCTTCCAAGTCATTTATGGGTGTTGTATAAATTGAATTTTTTATATGTGGCCACAAGAAGAAGTCACAAGGAGTGAGATCACATGATCTAGGCGGCCAGTTATTTGGTGTATTGCGACTAATAATCCTATTTTCATAATATTCAGACAAAAAACCTATTGTAGCTCCAGTTGTATGAGCAGTGGCACCGTCCTGCTGAAAGTAACCATACACTAATTCTTCATCATCCAGCTGATTTAAGAATACACTTAAAATTTCGTCACGGTATCTTGCAGCATTTATCTTTCCTGAAATGAAAATATCATTATTTTGTTGTTAAAATACTAAAAACCTCTTTACCGTCAAAAAAAATTGGACCAATTATTCTGCGTTGGCTAATTGCAGCCCAAACACCAACTTTCTGGGGATATTGGGGCGACTCAATGAAAAAGTGTGGATTTTCTGAAGTCCACATTCTTGTGTTTTGTGAGTTTACATAGCCACTAAGATGAAAGTATGCTTCATCGGTGAAAAACGTTTTTTCAAGGTGGTCGCCCATATCCAGAGTATTCAGAAACCATTCACAGTATTGAACTCTTTGAGGAAAGTCTGTTGGATCTAATTCATGTACAGATGTGAGACAATAAGGAAACAAATGAAGATCCTTTTTTAGAAGAGTGTTACAGGTGCCAACAGACAAACCAAGTTGTTGTGATAAATGACGGATAGAAGTACCCGGGGTTTCTTCCATTACTTCTCTCGCTTCTTCAATTAGTTCTGGAGTTCGTTTTTTTGGACGGCCACTTCCAGGTTTTCGTGTCACAGATCCATTTTCTTGAAAATTTTTTAACGAGACATTTAAAGTTTGTCGAAACTGCGTATACTCTACGGCAAAATCAGGGAATTCTTCTCGAAACTCTTCCATACATAATCCAATTGAATATTGCCAAGTTCCATTTTCTTTTACACCGTTTCGGTAGTACGACATTACCATGAATATTTTGTGTCGTTCAGAAAAAGCCATTCTTGTTAAAAAATGACTTTAAACGCAAAACTCACACGCTAGTTCTGAAAAGAACTGATTTTTATCACACAAACAAAACAAAAGATGAAATAACAACTAAACTGCAAAAAGGCGATACGAACGTTAGGGTTAGGAAATCCAGAACGTCAAAATCCGTCAAATGTCACTTTTTTTGTATTTAAGCAGAGATTTCTTAGTAACCTAGATACGGTGATCCTATGCAAAAGTGAACATACGTTCTTGGCCAACATGTACACTATGCGTTTTGCTTTCCATCTTCTTTTACAGCATGGGAACGCAGGAGTATGATTTTGTAGGTCTTTGTTTAAACCTAGCAATTTACGATTTTGCGCAGTAAACCCTTAAATTCTGCTAGCGCAAGTCGGTTCTTAATTCATACAATCCCCGGTGTTTGTTAGTTTGTTCTAAGAGATTTCTTAGGTTATAAGATTTATATCACGGTTATAAGTTTAAATTGCATAGAATTTCTAAAAATGGGTTACAGAGTGTGTGTTGTATGCAAAGAAAGATCTAATAATTCTTTTGTTTCGCAAAAATATTACAAAGATTTTTAATAATCCCGACATGAACAATCAGTGATTACTAGATAATCACAAAATACAACTGATGAAGGCAATAGCGCAAATTTAAAATTATTAATTTAAAAGTCCGCTTGCAACACGAAACAAAACTGGTAAATTTTGCTTCAAAACAGGCGAAAATAAGAAGTAAATTAGTAAAATACATTTTATTTAATAATGAGTAACTAAGATTACATTAAATCACCAATATTTAATAATAATGTTAATAAATTTATACCACAGCTGTACGTCTTTTTTCTTTTTCGTTTTAAGCTCTCAACATTGTGCATGCAAATAAATACAATACGATTCTCTATTTATGTTAGAAACGTTCGTGACAACAAAAACTTTTGACTATAAGAAAATTGTATTATGTCATTTTTCAAGAGTTTCGCCGGTGTGAATGATAAAGAAAAAGTACCAAAAAAGGGAAGTCGACAGTCAAATTTATTCCAACGATCTTGTCCGTGTAATATTGTAATCTTAAACATTACAAATCATTTTGGAGATTGCTTAGAAACTTTCCGTTTGCCACTTGTTAAAAAACTCTAGTTATGATTCTCATTTATACCATTTTAAATCAGTGCGCCAAATTATCAACCAATGTTAACAGTCGCTAGAATTAGACGAAGATAACACTAGTATGTAGTGCACATTACAACGAGTAAGAGAAAGACAGAGAACTGAAAATATGTCGACACTATTTTCATACATGTTGTTCCACACTTTGCTGCCCATAGCCGTATCTAGGTTACTAAGAAATCTCTGTATTTAAGATGGTAGTGATGTACCCATCCATGCTCTGAAGTATATTTGGTTGCCTACTTACGCTTCGATATTATTTGCCCTGTTACCACAATTGTGAAGTTTTCGTTCCAGCGCCTACTGCAAATATATTTTTTATTGTACACCCGTTATGAAGGTGAGCGTACAGATGTAAGAAAAAATCGCTACTTAGGGAAATTGTCAATTGGTGGCTTAATACCGGCACCTCCCGGGCAACGACGTGTAACTTTTACCCTTAGCATTGATTCCAACGGGATACTAACAGCTAAAGCTGAGGAAATATTGTCCAATGACGTTAAGGAAGTGAAAGTGAATTACATTAGAGATGACAGGAGTGAGTTTGAGATTCAAAACTCGTTACTAGCTGCAGTAGAAAATCAGGAAACAGATGAAAGGTTCACAAAATTTGTTAGAATTAAGCGATGCTTGATTCAGTATTTAATACACTTCTTGTATAACCTTGATAAAAAAAAATTGAGCTACGAATTGGTTAAAATATTTTGCGAACAAACAAAAAATGACTTATATGACATGGAAGTCGATCAAGATGAACACGTAAGAAATCTTTATGAAGAAGTGAGAACAAATTGTTATGTAATTGCGAAAACTCATAAATTTGAATACTTGCCTAAAGAACCGTAATGTCTTCTAATCTAACTTGGAAAATGTACTTTGTTTAGGTGTTATTAATTTGATTACAGATATTTATGTTTTTTAAAGTCTAATAATATCTGGTTTACCGAGCTTCACTTGGCTCATTTGATAGTATTAGGTTAGATTAGGACAGATAAATATGCGTATACTATGCATTTTGAAGTACCCCCACTAATAGAAAATACACATTAAAAAAAAATCCATAAACAGTTTTTGTTTTAAACACTGATGTGTGACTTGTAGAGATTAAAGAATAGAAAACTGGAATTATTGTTTGACAATCACCCACCAATCAGTGTTTGTGTATTAATTAGCGTCTGAGTTACTTGGGGTACCGACTACCGAGTATTGCAAGGTGAGGTTTAGACCAACGCTAGACCCTCATATTGTAAGTAAAGTGAGTAAACACTATTAGAACTGCAATGGAAAAGAGTGAGACAAAATCGCACATGCTGTGGCAGACGTTACGGAGCGCCAAGTTGAAAATAACCAATGAGATGAAGATTACACACGTGATCGATCGACTTGACTGTCAACTCTGTGACACATGAAAACGAAGCAATTTGAGGTTGTGTTTTTGCTTTCACTGTACCACTAAAAGTCAGCTGCAAGCAGACCGGATACTCTCCCCATTTTTTCTTTTCTCTCTCTCGTTCTTTTTTTTCCCTAATTCTCTCTCTCGCTCTCCTTTTTCCTTCTTAGTTCTCTCTCTCGTTCTTTTTTTTTTCTCCATAGTTCTCTCTCTCTCGTGTCTATAAAACGGTCACAACCACATTTTTACTGCCAGAAGATTTTCAGCTCTGGTATTGTTGACATACTGAGTTACTGTTCTCTTTTGCTTTATTCCTAATTTCTCAACCCTGCTCCTGAAGATACCACTTACGAAAGTGTGCGAAACCTTGAGCCCAAAATCTCAATTAACACGGTTCCAACCCGGAAAACGATCATGTAATGTAACTGTTACTGTAATGGTGTTTTTATATTTCTTCCAAAAAATATTTCTTTGTTACTTGCACAAAAGATGTGTTGATATTTTTATCACGCGAGTATTTTTTTAAGTCGATTAGTGGGAAATTTGTAGAGTATACTTGGTTTAAAATTGTCTTTGTGATGAATGTGTAGATGCGACACACTGAGTTAATATGCCGTATCCCAGACATCGCACGTGTTTAAAATTTTTTATCTCAAAAACAAAGATCGTTTTCAAATACCTCTTTATTACAAAAATTACTTCGCACCATAATAATCTACTAGTTTCTCGCTGTTTAAATAATACAAAACTCCGATGTTGAAAATTTAAATAAACCTTTTGTGTAAATAACAAAAAAAACATTTTTTGGTAGAAATTTAAGAACACTAGTATAGGAAAATTTGTATTGTTAGAATCAGTCTTCGTGTTTGGTGATATTATAGTTCAAAAAATAAGACAACATTTTGAATAGTTTTTGAAATATGACGTGATAAAAACCAAAAAACGTAATTTAAAAATTTGAAAATTCAGGAATTAATTTAATTCACTATAAAATTTTGTATACAAAAATGACATTTTAATACCAATAGAAGCGGAACTACAAAAACTTTTGATAAGTGACAACACTACCGCGAATTCTCCGATATAAAATGCATTGGCTACGGATTTTTTACGCTGCAAAGTGGAGCGGATAACAAACATCATACAACACGGAATACTCGGTATTTGAGAGCATGAATTAAGATGATTTGCCACTTAACTAACTTGTGCTAATCGGCCGATAAATTTTGTAAATAATCAACTCATCTGATTTATTTACACTACTTATCAGCTTATCAAATAAGCGTTATTCAAGATATCACACTAAATAAATTAATATTAATTTCGTAACCATAAAAATGTAACCAGTTGTAAGTTTTCTATGTTGGCATAAACTTTTACTCCCAGCAGTATTACATGTATACTTATCAAAATAAACAAATTATGTATAAAATAAGGTTATAGATTTCTAGAATGGATGATATTGTGATCGGTATTGATCTGGGTACCACAACTTCGTGTATTTCTGTTTATGCAAAAGGCAGAATACGAATTCTAGAAAATGATAGAGGAGCAAGGGTTACACCATCTTTCATCTACTTTCCGCCTGAAGGTGGTACTGTCATTGGTGAATATGCAAAAACAATGTCACTGCAGAAACCCGAAAATGGTATTTACAGTAAGCGTGTTAGATATTAGAATAATTGTTAATTATTACTAATGCACGTGATATTTGCAGAGATGAAGCGACTTATAGGCAGACAGTTTGATGATACATACATTCAAAAAACTCTCGAGTACTTTCCCTTTGTCATAACTTCAGGGATCTCTAACTTCCCAGTGATTTATGTTAAGCAGAATAATACAACAATCCAGAAAACACCACAACAATTGTGTACAATAATCCTCCAAGAATTAAAAAAATATGCTGAAGCGAAGCTGAATCAGATTGTAAACAAAGTTGTCATAACCGTTCCAGCTTATTTCAACGTCACACAACGAGAAGTCACTTTAGCAGCAGCTAAAGATGCCGGATTTACTGTGCTCAAGCTTCTAAATGAACCAACAGCAGCGGCTTTAGCTTACTACTTCGATAATGATATAACCGAAAACCATATTTCATTAGTTTATGATTTGGGAGGCGGAACTTTCGATGTTGCCATTCTTCAGAAAAAAGCTGATAACGTGGAAGTACTATGCGTGGATGGGGACTGTCAACTAGGAGGTCACGATTTGGATAATTGCATTTTAAACTATATTGTAGAGGTGTTACGCAAAGATTACCGTTACAATGCAAAAATAGATCCAGGTGCTAAAAGAAGATTACGTAATAAGTGCGAAGAAGCGAAGAAAGATCTGTCATCGGCTAATAAAGCATTGATAACCATAAACGGAATGGTACCCAAACATCCTAGAATTATTATTACACTGACAAGGTCTGTCTTTGAAGAGAAAGCCAGCAAGTTATTCAAAAAAACTATTGACATTTTACATAACTGTTTAGTTGAATCAAAAATTTCCAAGCAATCGATTCAAGAGGTAATCTTGTGTGGTGGTTCCACCCGAATACCCAAAATACAAAAAATGATTTCTGATTATTTTGGAGGTAAACAGTTAAATAATTCGATACATCCTGACGAATGTGTAGCTGAAGGAGCAGCTTTGCAAGCTGCTATGTTATCAACTAGTAAAAAACAAGATATTGAACTACTGGAGATGGTTGATGTTGTTCCTCTCTCTTTAGGTTTTGGTAGGCTCGGACGTGAAATGCTTGTTATAATTCGCAGAAATACGAAGATACCGGCTAAAGGATCTCAAATATTTATAAACAGGGACGAAAGTCATACCTCATTTTCTACTGGAATATATGAAGGTGAGCGCACAGATGTAAGGAAAAATCGTTACTTGGGAAAATTATCCATTGATGGCTTATTACCGGCACCTCCCGAGCAACTACGTGTCACTTTTACATTGAACATTGATTCCAACGGGATACTAACAGCTAAAGCGGAGGAAAGATTGTCAAATATGGTTAAAGAAGTGAAAGTGAATTATACTAGAGGTGACAAGAGTGAGTTTGAAATCAAAAACTCTTTACTAGCTGCAGTAGAAAATCAGGAAACAGATAAAAAGTTCACAAAATTTGTTAGAATTAAACAATACTTGATTCAGTATTTAATACGTTTCTTGTATAACTTTGACAAACAGAAGTTGCACTATAAATCGATTAAAATATTTTGCGAAAAAACAAGATATGACTTATATGACATGGAAGTCGAGCAAGAAGAACGCGTAAAAAATCTTTATGAAGAAGTGAAAGTAAAATGTTATGCAATTGCGAAAAAACATAAATTTGTATACCTACCTAAGGAACTATAGTGTCATCTATTCTATCTATCTATCATTCGACCGTGTTCCTATTCGCAGATTACTACTAAAACTGGACCTGTAGTGTTTCTTAAGTAAAACTCCATAGTTTCCTTGCCTTATTTAATACCCGCGATTATATACAAATAAAGAAACACAACTTCTCTAACTTAACGCTCTATTCGACGGCCATCATTGCTCTTTCTGCTGTGGCGCATGCTCTGCACTGGTGCGCCCACACCTATGCAACTACCTACACCACACTACTCTCCCCTTAAAAAAAATATAAGAAATCTCCTTAGTATCGGAAACGGTCTGGCGGTTTCAATTGACTACGCCGTCTCAGCTTTGTGACTAAAGAGCTTTCTTTTGACAACTCTGTTTGATTATCCTGCACGTCCTGATCAATCTTACAATCTAACAGAATTTTCCTATCCTCTACATAGTTCTTATCCTCAATATCTACGTTCTTATCTTGTACATTCCGTAGTGCCCTATTGACTAACAGCTGATTTATATGTCGTTTCCACACATAACCTTCCGTTATTTCTACTAAATAGGTGCGCGGCCCTAACACCTTGACAATGCTGCCTGCACACCAAGCTGGCTTGGCGTGGCGATAATCACGTGCTAGGACAGTATCATTTACATGAAATTGTTGGGATCGCTTACCTTTATAATGTTTAACTGCCTGAGCTTGCTTTTTACGCCACGTTTGCTGCAAGCCTGCCTTACAAACATCTACGGCCCTGGTGTCGGGTCGTAACAAATCTAGTCTACATCTTAGATTCCTACCTAACATTAACATTGCTGGTGATTGACCAGTCATACAATGAACCGTATTTCTATAATCCAAAAGGAATTTGTTTAACGCTAAATTAAAATTTGCAAGATTGTCATCTTTTAAACATTTGTATAACGCCCTCTTGACCGTTTTAACAGAATTCTCCGCTTGACCATTCGTAGCGGGGTGATATGGAGCTGATCTTTTAAATCGGATACCATTAACTCGCAAAAAATTTTCAAATTCTTCCGATGTAAAAGCTCTGCCATTATCCGACACAATGGTTTTGGGAAACCCAAACCTCGCAAACAAACTTCGCAAAACATTAATGGTTGCTTGAGTTGAGATGTTTGTCATAACAAACGCTTCTGTCCATTTACTGTACGCATCCACCACAATTAAAATTTGTTTATTGAAAATCGGTCCTAAAAAATCTATATGTATACGTTCCCAAACTGAATCTGGAATTGACCATGGCATTAGTTTACTTAAACCGGGAGCCTCCCGCAACTTTAAACAATTTGGACAATTTGCAATAAAATTTTCTATTTGCGTGCTCATATTAGGCCACCACACGTACGAACGTGCTAAACTTTTAGTTTTCACAATTCCCATATGGGATCTATGTAGTTCTTGAAGAATATTATGTCTCAACGCTTTTGGAACCACGACTCTATAACCAAACAAAATACAATTCCCTTCTACGGTGAGATTATTCTTGTACTGTTCGTACCCCTTTAACTCCTTGGTTATACGTTTCGGCCACCCTTTTTGAATATATTTCAACACCTTACTTAATGCCTTGTCCTTCACAGTTTCCGACGCGATACAAGCACTGTCGATAGGTAGGTCTGAGTTAGAAAAAATATAATTAAAATAAGTATAGTCAGCAGCTGGTTCCGTAAACTCGTCTGCTACTGGTAACCGCGACAACGCATCGGCATTATTATCCATTGACTTGATAAACCTAATATCGTACTCATAATTCGCTAATATTAACGCCCAACGCTGTAAACGATTCGCCGCTAACACTGGTAAGCCTCGTTTAGGGCCAAAAATTGTAACCAAAGGCTTATGATCTGTCTGTAAAATAAACTTATGACCAAAAAGATATTGATGAAACTTCGTAACCCCGAATATAATTGCTAAAGCCTCCTTTTCTAACTGACTATATTTCCTTTGCGCGTGCGATAACGTTCGAGAAGCGAACGCTATTGGATATTCGACATTATTTACTACATGCGAAATAATAGCTGCAACCCCATGCTCTGATGCATCAGTCGTTAAAACTATTGGCAATGTCGCATCATAATGCGCTAACACTCGATCTGATGTCAATATTTCTTTTACTTGCACGAAAGCCCGTTCGCAATGCTCCGACCACACAAACTGTGAATCCTTCTTGAGCAATTCATATAATGGGTGCAACAGACTCGCATTGTTAGGTATAAATTTATTGTAATAATTTACCAACCCTAAAAAAGCTTTCACTTGCTTAACATTCTGCGGTCGTGGAGTGTTCTTGACATCTCTCACCTTATCCTCACAAGGATGTAACCCAGTCTTGTCAATCACGTATCCTAAATACGTTACCCTATCTTGGAAAAATGCACATTTCGAAAATTCAATGGTTAACCCGCAATGTTGTAATCTAGTCAACACCGCGTGCACTCGCTCTACATGCTGGCTAAAATTCTCTCCCGTAATCAAAATATCATCGAGAAAACAACACACCCCATCTAACCCTTGTAAAATCGTTTCCATTATTCTTTGAAACTTAGATGGTGCACATGCTAGCCCGAACGGTAAGCGCGTGTACTGAAATAACCCCTTATGCGTTGAAATTGTCGTAATTTCTCTTGACTGTTCATCTAACCCTATTTGCTGATAAGCTCTTGAAAGATCTAACTTCGTGAAGGTTTCTCCTTTCAATTTTGCAAAAATTTCCTCAATCCTAGGTAAAGGAAACAAATCCGCCTCTACCGCTAAATTTGCTGTGATTTTATAATCAGCACATATCCGTACGGTGCCATCTTTTTTAATGATCGGAACGATAGGCGTTCCCCAATGACTAAAATTAACCGGTTGTAAAATTCCCAACTTAACTAACCGCTCCAGTTCTTGCTCCACCTTGTCTTTAATTGCAAACGGTAACGGCCTAGGTTTATAAAATTTAGGCTGTGCCTTTTCTGAAATATTTAACCGTATGGTGCTCCTATTGAACAACCCTAACTGATCTGAAAAAACTGTCGGAAATTGCCCTAACAATTCCGCGACGCTCCCATTATTATTATTTGCGGACTCAATTTTATTTAAAAATTCCAGATTAAATTTGTAATAAAAATCTCGACCTAGTAAAGGTGGACCTCCGTTTCTAATGACATACAACTTCAACTTATGGCGCAAATCTTTAAACTTAATTTCTACTTCGACATAACCTAATGGTACAATTTTCTGTCCATTATAATTGGACAACCATTTACCGTCTGACCTTAATGCTAAATTACAAAAATGTTCACTCCAAAACTTTTCAGAAATTACCGACACAGATGCACCACTGTCAAATTCAAACCTTAACTTGTCCTCACCAACTTCGACTTCTACCTGAATTGGCGCGTACCTGACCTCGTTCGTCTGCACCCTGAACATGGTTTCTTCTGCCTCCGTCGACAAAAAATTATGACTTGACCTGCCACCTTTCTTTGAACTTGAGCAAACCGCTGCTAAATGACCTCGAATTCCACAAATATGACATATGTAATTCTGATAACGACACTTACTGACATGGTGTCCCTTTTTACCGCAAACCTTACACCATAACTGCGATCCTGACTTGGCTGCTAGCTGGGAAGTAGCCCCAAATTCCGCCTTTCCTGTCACACGACCGTTGCCTCTTCTTAAACTTTTTGACTCTCTTCCCTGGCCTTGTGACTCTCTCCAACTTTTTTGATGAGACAACTGGAACATTTCCGCCTCTTCCTTCTTCCGGGACCTTTCTGAGTCCAATACATAACGGTGCCTCGACGCCTCCTTACTAGCCGCAATATCGACACTTTGCTGCAACGTGAGGTTACTCACATCTTCCTCCAATAAGCAATCTAAAATAACTCCTTCGCCAAGCCCCATGATAAAGCGATCTCTCAGTACCACTTGTAGTTCCGCCCCGAACTTGCACTTCGACGCCAAATGTCGGATTCGGGACGCCCACTCGACTATCTCTTCGTCTCGCCCTCGCACTGCATGATAAAACTTATACCTCTCTGGGAAATGTAACTTGGGGGGGACAAAATGCTTGTCAAACAGTGTAATTAACTCCCTGAATGTTTTCTTCGTTGGATCTTCTGGAACACATAGATTCTCCAGCAACTTGTATGATTCTTCGGTGCAACAATTGATCAGTAGAGCTTGTTGAATTCTGTCGTCTGTGATGTTGTTCACCACAAAATATTGCGTCAATTGAGTATAAAAAATCTTCCAGTCTGAATTGAGTGTAAACTGCCTCAGATGACCCACATTCGTAAATCTTGCCTCACTTGATTTCGTATCTTCGCCGCCCATCTTGTTTTTTTTCTTCCAACGCTTAACTGCCACGTGGCCACCGCTTTTTCACTCTCTCTTTAACTTACGCCGATCTGTCCATAATTTTCCTCGTCGCCACTGTAGTGTTTCTTAAATAAAACTCCATAGTTTCCTTGCCTTATTTAATACCCGCGATTATATACAAATAAAGAAACACAACTTCTCTAACTTAACGCTCTATTCGACGGCCATCATTGCTCTTTCTGCTGTGGCGCATGCTCTGCACTGGTGCGCCCACACCTATGCAACTACCTACACCACAGGACCATTATGGTGTTCGCGGTGACTTACTGAGGTGGATAGCGGAATTTCTTCAAAATCGTACCTTTACAGTTAAGATTCTCACTGAACATTCACAAGCTACACCGGTTCTTAGCGGTGTTCCACAAGGGTCCGTGCTTGGACCCATCTTATTTAACATCTATGTTAGTGACCTTGCCTCCTTGTTTAACTGTCCATCCGCGTTGTTTGCTGACGATACAAAGATATTTTCAAATCCTCTCGAGAATCCTGATGCTCTTTCTAATGATCTCAAACTTGTGGAAGATTGGTGTGACAAGTGGTTACTATCCACAAATGAAGCTAAATGCACTGTATTACATATTGGGTCAAACAATCCACATAAATCATATTATCTTAACGGAATTGAACTGCAATCTGTAAAACAAAGAGATCTAGGTGTTATTATATCAAGTGACCTCAAATGGGCATCCCACATTGGTGCTGTGGTTAAAAAGGTTAACTCGCTGCGGTACTTAGTTGCTATCAGTTTTAAAAATATTTATCCTGCTTTGCTAGAACGCATCTATAAATCGTATGTCAGACCAATTTTTGATTATGCCGCCCCAGTGTGGAATCCTTACTTTGCTGGTGATATCCATATCCTAGAACAGGCACAACGACGTTTCACTAAACTGTCGCCTGCTTTAAAACATCTCCCCTATGAACAACGACTTACTGCCCTTCACTTATCTTCTTTGACTGCTCGACGAATTCGTGGCGATTTAATTGAGACATACAAAATATTGCATGGTCACTATACGTGTCATTTATCATTGTTTGTACTCAGCACTAATCTACACCTACGAGGACACAATCTGAAGCTAGTACGTGAACGGTTTTACAAATTGTGTAGGCAACACTTCCTCACAAACAGAATACCAAATTTGTGGAACACTCTGCCGGATGATGTCATCGCAGCCTCGTCACTCAATGCCTTCAAGAACCGACTTGACGCCCACTTTTCTAATTCTTTCTAGCTCTTTTTAAATTTATATTATTATTGTATTCATATTTATTTATATTATCTTGTATTAATGCACACTCTGACTTTGTAATGAAGTGCATCGGCATTTTGCCGCCTTACTTCTACTTCTATAATAATAATAATAATAATAATAATAATCTAGTCGAACCTGGAAAACATTGTTTGTTTGGGTATTATTAATTTTATCATAAATATGTTTCTTTAAGGTCTATTATTAAGTGAAGCACATATTTGTAAAAATTTGTTTCATACTATTTTTGCGATATTTTGTTTTGTTTAAATTTGGTGAATATTAAGAATAAAACCAGTTTGTCACCAATATATATTTTTCACTTCGACAAGATTAACATTTTGTTGGAATGCAGATGTATGCCCATTACTGCCTATGAAAGTGCAAATTTTGTTCCAAATATCTGTAATAATTAAAGAAAATGGGTCTGAGTTGTTTTTTTTGTAACTTTTTGTGGCATTAATAAAATATTAAGTATACAAGGTGATTGCGAAATACATGCAAAAAAAAAAATCGGGAATAGCTTACAATATGATTATGTCACTGGCAAAAATTCACGGTCCTAAGTGGTAGCAGTGTCTAGAAAAAATTATTTGAAATTAAATGTAAATTGTTATACGCGCCGCTGGTAATGTTTCGTGACCTACATAATTACTGCAATGCATGGGCAGGCGACTCGGATTAAGAACCAAAAAAGTAACTTTATCAGGCACTTTTTTAATCGCAACGTGAAAAACACAAAAAGGGCCAGTCATTATCGAGCGGTCGTTGAAATCGGTGTATGGTCCAGTTTTCCAATGCAGAGTGTGTCGATATGGTAATTTGTGTGCGCGAACATTTGCATCAGTGGTACACCATCTCCGAGATCATGGTACCTTCAACCTCAAACTCACGATCGTGGTCGTGATGGGACAGAAAGAAGAAATTGGATTTTCGCAGCTTGTAGTGCTTGCTACATTAAAAGAACACGGTCACATTCATACCATGTTGACAAAGTGCACGGTTTGGAGCCCGCTGATTGTCCATGTTGTGTAACTCACTTTTTGTCCGAAGGAACTCCACATAGTCGTCAACAAGTACGATTTCAAGAGACGGTTTTCGATAAATGTGTATCGGTTGGATGAAACAATTCGTTTGTGGAAATCAACAGTATCCAGGAATTATCGAAGAGCTTCAACAAGTGAAAGTGGCAGCCGCTACTCCGGTGTTTTTTTACCTATCAACAAACCTCTTGCGACGCTCTGACGCCTGTATTGCTAGTCAAGGACAACATTTTCAACATTTCTTGTAAAAAGGTAGTAGCATTCTAAGTTGCTCTTATTTCTGTTCCAATAAACAATGTAAAATCGTTCTGACAAGGACCAAACATCCGTCAAAATCAAAATTACCAAAAAACTTTCACACTGCCCTTTAACGATGAATGAATAAATGAATGAACGAATGATAAGTAGCAAAAAGTCGGTTTTACTTTTAATTGAAACTGAAAGTGTTTAGGTCGTTTTTATTCGAACGTTTTTCCAACTCTGTTTACAAGGTGGCTCGTATCGAGTGTGGTTCATGGCGGTTTTGCCCCATTCGATTTTTAATTTGTTTTTTCTATATTTCGGCTCTACTAGAGTGGGGGATGCCGTGGTTAAAATATTTGCATATATTTCGCAGTCATTCTGTATATATTAGCGCTACAGGCCCTCTAGGCTCTTGGCTTCTATGGTGCCAGTTATTTGTTTCCATCTTTTTCAGTTTGTGACTACACTTTTCCAGTTTTTCACTCCATTTGCTTTCAGATCCTTCTGCATCTCCTCTAGGGATTTCTTTCTTGGGCGTCCTGTTCTTAGTTTCTCACCCCTTCCTTCTTCTAATAATCTTTTTGCTATTCTTTGTCCTGGCATTCTAGTTATGTGTCCTAACCATCTGATTCTTTGCGGTCGAATTTTTTGTGTGATAATTGGTCTTCTATACAGGTTCATGACTTCCTGGTTTGTCCTTCTTCTCCATTCTCCTTCTGTACTTTTGACCCCTGCGAAAATTTTTCTAAGTATTTTTCTTTCACATGTTTCTAATTTCATTTTGTCTTGTTTATTCAGTGTCCCTATTGCACTTGTGTACGTTACCACTGGTCTTATGATTGTTTCGTACATTCCTATTTTTGATTTTCGCGGTAAATTTTTTCTTTGCATAATTGATGTTAGACAAACCATTGCTCTGTTGCTTTTTAGCATTCTTATTTCTATTTCCTTTGCTTCTATGGCTTTACATATTATTGTGGCTCCTAGGTATATAAATTCATTTACTTTTTATGTCTTGTATTCTTTCCTGTCCGGTATTTCTAGCTTTTCCATTGGTTCGTATAACATGCTTCGGTCTATGGAATCGCAGGCTTGTTTAAAGTGTATGAAAAGGATGTGCAGGCTTAGGTTTTGTTCATAGCTGCTATTTTGGATCGTTTTTAGAGTAAAAATCTGATCTATTGCTGATCTTCCTGCTCTAAACCCTCCTTGATATACTCCTACTGTTTGGGTGGTGTATTGTCTCAATTTAGTTCTTATGATTTTTGCTAAGATCTTATATACTACATCAAGTATGGCTATTTCTCTGTAGTTTTCACATTCCGTTGCGTCTCCTTTTTTAAATATGGGGCAGATAATGGCGCTGTTCCATCCTTTCGGTGTTATCTCCTCTTGCCATATTCTAAGTATTAGCTGATATATTCTCTTGGTAAGTTGTTCGGCTCCTATTTTCAGTAGTTCTGCAGGAATTCCATTTTCTCCGGGGCTTTTATGACTTTTCATTTCTTGTATCATTCTAATAATTTCTTGTCTTGTTGATTCTTTTATTTTTCTTGTTTCTCATTGTTTTCTTGTCTACTTGTTTTCACTACTTTTGGCTGTTGTTCTTCCTTGTCTTGTCATTTAGTAGGTCTTCAAAATATTCCGCCCATTTGTGTAGTTTTTCTACTGTGTCTCCAATCAGTATACCGTTCTCGTGCTCGTGGTCTGTCTTGTCTTCCTGACTTCTTGGTAGAAGTTTTGTATGTCTTTGTTTTGGTAATGTTTTTCTATTGTAGCCATTTTTTTTTTCAAATGTTCTCTCTTTTTCCGTCTGCATATTTATTTGGCTATTTTCATTTTTTTTCGTTCAGGGTCGTCTTAAAATTCCACTTTTATATTTTAAATTATCATGGTAAATCGTATTCAGTTTTCACAATCTTAAAATTTCGTTTTTCGTTATTTACTCTCACGTTATTCAAAAACTATAAAAGGGCAATATAGCTCAACACTACTGATTCTAACAATGTAACTGTCACTGTAATGGTGTTTTTATATTTCTCCCAAAAAATATTTCTTTGTTACTTGCACAAAACTTGTGTTGAAATTTTTGTCATGCCAGTCTTTTTTAAGTGGATTAGTGGCAAATTTGTAGAGCATACTTAATCTAAAATTATCTTTGTAATGAAGGAACAATATATAGATGCGACACACTGAGTTAACATGCCGTATCCCAGACATGGCTCTTGTTCAAAAGTTTTCATCTCAAAAACAAAGATCGTTTTCAAATACTTTTTCATTACAAAAAACACTTTACACCAGAAATTTAAGAACACTAATACAATAAAATCTATATTGTTAGAATCAGTCTTCGTGTTTGGTAATATGACAGTTAAATAACAAAAGTTGGAAAAGTTTTTGAAATATGACTAAAAACCAAAACAGGCGGTTTAAAAGTTTGGAAATTCAAGAAATAATTTGTTTCATTACAAAATTTTATTTACAAAAATAAAACTGTAAAACGAATAGAAGCGGAATAACAAAAACTTTATGATAAATTGTGTATCAATTTCTTCAGACATCGGTATATTTTTTCATAACTGAGAACACCGCTGCGAAATCTCCGATATAACATGCATTGCTGACGGATTTTGCACGCTGCTAACTCAAAGTGGAGCCCACAATAGAGATTTAATAAAACACAGATCACCTGGTATTTGAGATCAGGAATTGAGGGCGTAATTTCCCACTTAACTAACTACTTGTGCTAATCGGCCGATAAATTTTGTAGATATCTTATCTTTACTCTCACTATTTATCAGCTTATCAAATAAGTGTTATTCAAGATATCACACTCTATAAATTAATATTATTTTCGTAACCAGAAACATGTAACCAGTTGTAAGTTTTCTATGCTGGCATAAAATTTTACTCCAAGCAGTATTACATTTATGCTTGTCAAAATACACAAATTATGTATAAAATAAGGTTATAGATCTCCAGAATGGATGATATAGTGATTGGTATTGATCTGGGAACCACAAATTCGTGTATTTCTGTTTATACGAGAGGTAGAATAAGAATTCTAGAAAATGAAAGAGGAGCAAGGGTTACACCATCTTTTATCTACTTTCCGCCTGAAGGTGGCATTGTCATTGGTGAATATGCGAAAACAATGTCACTGCAGAAACCGGAAAACGGTATTTTTGGTAAGTGAATTAGATATTAGAATAATTGTTAATAATTACTAATGCACGTGGTATTTTCAGAGATGAAGCGACTTATAGGCAGACAGTTTGATGATACATACATTCAAAAAACTTTGGAGTACTTTCCCTTTGTAATAACTTCAGGCGTCTCTAATTTCCCAGTGATTTCTTTTAAGCAGAATAATACAACAATCCAGAAAACACCACAAGAATTGTGTACAATAATTCTCCAAGAATTAAAAAAATATGCTGAAGCGAAGCTGAATCAGATTGTAAACAAAGTTGTCAAAACCGTTCCAGCTTACTTCAACGTCACACAACGAGAGGTCACTTTAGCAGCTGCTAAAGATGCCGGATTTACTGTGCTCAAGCTTCTAAATGAACCAACAGCAGCGGCTTTAGCTTACTACTTCGATAATGATGTAACCGAAAACCATATTTCATTAGTTTATGATTTGGGAGGCGGAACTTTCGACGTTGCGATTCTTAAAAAAAAACCTGATACCGTGGAAGTAATATGCGTGGACGGGGATAGTCAACTAGGAGGTCAGGATTTGGATAATTGCATTTTTGACTATATTGCAGAGGTTTTACGCAAAGATTATCATTACAATGCAAAAATAGATCCAGATGCTAAAAGAAGACTACGTAATAAGTGCGAAGAAGCGAAGAAAGATCTGTCATCTGCTAATGAAGCAGTGATAACCATAAACGGAATGGTACCTAATCATCCTAGAATTATTATTACACTGACAAGGGCCGTCTTTGAAGAGAAAGCCAGTAAGTTATTCAAAAAAACTATTGACATTTTACATAACTGTTTAGTTGAATCAAAGATTTCCAAGCAATCCATTCAAGAGGTAATCTTGTGTGGTGGTTCCACCCGAAAACCCAAAATACAAGAAATGGTTTCTGATTATTTCGGAGGTAAACAGCTAAATAATTCGGTACATCCTGACGAATGTGTAGCTGAAGGGGCAGCTTTGCAAGCTGCTATGTTATCAATTAATAAGAAACAAGATATTGAACTACTGGAGATGGTTGACGTCGTTCCTCTCTCCTTAGGTTTTGGTAGGCTCGGACGTGAAATGGTTGTGATAATTCGCAGAAGTACGAAGATACCAGCTGCAGGATCTCACATATTTGTGAATAGGGATGAAAGTCATACCTCATTTTCTACCGGAATATATGAAGGTGAGCGCACAGATGTAAGGAAAAATCGTTACTTGGGAAAATTATCCATTGATGGCTTATTACCGGCACCTCCCGGACAACGACTTGTAATTTTTACAATGAACATTGATTCCAACGGGATACTAACAGCTAAAGCGGAGGAAAAGTTGTCTAATAAGGTTAAAGAGGTGAAAGTGAATTACACTAGAGGTGACAAGAGTGAGTTTGAGATTAAAAACTCTTTACTAGCTGCAGTAGAAAATCAGGAAACAGATGAAAAGTTCACAAAATTTGTTAAAATTAAACAGTACTTGATTCTGTATTTAATACGTTTCTTGTATAACTTTGACAAAAAGAAATTGCACTATGAATCGATTAAAATATTTTGCGAACAAACACGAAATGACTTATATGACATGGAAGTCGAGCAAGAAGAACGCCTAAAAAATCTTTATAAAGAAGTGAAGGTGAAATGTTATGCAATTGCGAAAAAATATAAATTCGAAAACTTACCTAATGAACCAACATGTCATGTTGTCTAACCTGGAAAATATACTTCGTTTGCGTATTATTAATTTTAGCATAGCATTCATCCCATTTTTGCGATATTTTGTTTTATTTAAATTTTGTGAATATTAAGAATAAAACCACAGGTAGCCATGAACTGTATATTGAACTTCCACAAGATTAACAAATATCTGTAATAATTAAAGAAAATTGTTCCAAGTTGTTCTTTTTGCAGGTTTTTGTTTTTCTTCTCATTTCAACGAATGTATAAATTTATCTTTTATTTGAAGTATAATACGACAATACAAATTATTTGCATTCCATGCTTGTCCTGTTGAAATTTTCATAAGATAATCAACTGATGAAAGTCGTCAAAAGTGAACCAAAACTATTTTTATTATCCATTTCAACAAACTGATTATAAAATTTTATCAATTATAAATATGTCATAAAATATATGCAGTGCTAGTGGTTTAATAAAATCAATTTTATATTTCTCTAACAAGGGTCATATTAAGTTACCAAAGCTAGTAATACATACTTATAATTTGTCTGGTATCTGAAAAGGATTTAATGTTTAAACCGATATACTTTTACGATGATTTAAAAATCAGCTCATCTAGTTACCATAATATTCTCCGAAAACAGAAATTAATATATTCAGCTCCACCTGAAACATATCTGCGGTATTTGTTAAAGTGTACACCCATTATTTTACATTGTTACAACGAAACTCATAATTATCAAAAGTTTATCCACGGATAGTAAAAAAGTATAGGTACTCAGTGACTTTAAATGTATGTTCAAACATCTCCTTTTTATTAAACTTTTTTATTTAGTGTTGTTTTCTTAGCAACACCAAGCACTTCAAATTGTCTTCGTTGGACCTAAACGTATTCAATTTTTCGCACTAAAGCAAAATGCTGTTCTGAATATAAAACGCAGATACTTTGATGTTTGACATGACGCCACTTCGTCCTGTCAAATTCCTTGAATGTGTTTCTCCTCCATGTGTTTCAAAGCTACAGTAATATAATGTTGGCAGGATTTATTTCTATGCTCGATGCACACTTGCTGAAATAATAATAACAATAAACGCGTTCTCATGATAGCAATTTCAGCAGCGAAATAACAGTTACAAACAATGTTTAGGGATCGTGTAGTAGCTGAAAGGAACGAAACGTAAAGGCACAAAATGAGTTTAGTACGTAAAAATTTTGTAAGAAATTCTGGATACTTCGGGAGTTGAGAATCAAGTTTTCTGTATCGTGTAACTGTTTTCACTGCAGACTGAAGTACGTAATAAATAATAATTTTCGTGTTTACGTGTTTTTTAACACAGAAAGAAATTTGTATTTACAGTGATGATATCAATAGGCACTGCGCGTAATTATTACAGTTGACAGTCAGTTAATAATAATTTCACACTAGTTATAGACTAGAGTTAAAGTTCTAGTTATCAATACCAAATTATTTAATAGTTTGGAAAACAAGCGGCAGGCAATATTTTTTTATTATTTTTGCTATTGTTATTACTGTATCAACGTGCAAACAATACACCTGGATTTTTTATTTATTATTTGTGAACCGTTTTCAGTGAAATACATCGACTCATTTTTCACTGTAAATATTTTATAGACACTATACATGCACTACAAATGTATTTTTCCTACTTTTCAGTTAAGACTGACTTGATTCATAATCAAATTATACATTTCATATTCCCCTTTTTTGTTTTGCAACCGCTCGGTGAAATCATTTGAAAACAATTTGTACAAGTTAAACTAAACTTCTTGGACCGGTTATTGCGGCCCGCTGCGAGCAGTACTAAAACAATAAATTTTTGGACAATGGTTTTATTATGGTTACATTTACGGCCTCCTAATAAAATTCAGTGGACAATAAAATCGACCATTTCCTACTGCAAGCAGAACATCTCTGTACGCGGGCTTTGCCTTCTCTTTGATAAAATTATTTAATACCCGCACATATTTAACCCATATTTATTGAAACTCGATGTAATTTAATTTTTTGCTTTTCACGCTTTGTAAATTCACGCCAATGGGATATTTCCGCAAATTTGATTGTTCACAGCAATTGAATTATTTAACGAACAACTGAACGAAATTCAGTTTGGTTTGCTTTCAATCACAGACACGTCCCGCTTGATTGAACGCAAGTGCTGCTGCAAAAACCGTCGACGATAATTAATTTGCTGTTTGTGTTAGCATGCACAAATGTGTGACATTGCGTGTTTCTAGTTAGTATTGGGGAAATTGTTCAGTACATTTGTGTGTGTATACTGGAAAGACGTGGGAGTTACTAGTTCGGGCAAAACTGTGCTAATACAATTACCGGTTTGAAGCTCAAATACAGCCAGATAGAGACAATAGTTGTTTTTTGAAAACTGACAGTTTTCTGAAGCATATTTCTGTAAAATGTATGACGTACAAAAATGCATAAAAATAACGCACACAAAGGAGCAAAGAAAAAAGTTAGAGAAACTTGCTCCAGTCTTGCTGAAAGATTCTCCACATATTTCCCACAAACTTCAGGCACCTACTGCACCTATTGGCAGCCCATCCGGTGCCATTCTGAGGAACTAGAAAGTATAGGTTTGTAGAAAGAAAGGGATGCGAAAATTGTAGCAAGTGAAAAATTGTAGAACACGTCATAACTTATTTTACACAAATATTTGAAATGTTAACCTTAACAACAATTAGTTTAAGTATCAAGGTTGCTAAAAAGTATTAGGTAGTTGAATATATCGGGAACGGTTAGCTCGATCTTCTTGAAATTTGGGCTATACTTAAAAACACTCAAGCTCTATTTTCTGTAAGTTTTTTAAACTGTAAATTTCATTTGTTTTCAAGATGCAACACTAACTTGATTTTTTTAAAGTATCACCGCTAGTGAAATCGTCAATTTTTTAATACAAGATTTTTTTCTGAATTCAGACTGTAACCCATGTGTACACATTTTGAACTAAAACGGCAAATAAAATGATAAATTATTTGTTAGGAATAAATTCTATGTGTACAGAAAAGCAAACTTCTACATAAAAATATTTCAATAAAACACTAAAATGGCACAATTAACAGAAACTGAGCGAATGTAAATCTTGATGACGGTAGGTTATGGTGACAGACGTCAAAGCAATACTGAAATAGCAGCTCTTTTTAATGAAACTATTAAAATTTTAAATGTGGTTTTGTTGATATAATAAATACGTTGAATCTCTGGTCCTCTGAGAATCTATTGGTGTGTTTATCATTCATATAATAATTGAATAGTTTTACGATCTATTTGTTCTCGACAAAGGAATTCTGAAGATCAGTTGACTACGAGGTAATCTGCTATCAGCAGGGAAACTTTCCAATAAGAGGAGGAATTTTTTCTGCACTCTTTCCAATAAATCACAGTCTGTTTTGTAATTAGGATACCATATGAAAGAATAATAAACTAAATGAGATCGAACAAGAAGAAAAATAGAAAATTTTTAGAACTGAAGTTGAAAAATTTAGACAACGCCTCCAGATAAGTCCACGAATCCGTACTGATTTATTAAAAATAAAGTAACAATGATTCTTAAATGTTAGTTTAGAATTGAAAACTACACCTAAATCTTCCGTTTCTTTAACACGAAACAAGGTAGAATCGCGAATAATAGTCAAAGTTCACTTTCCATTTAATATTAAGAAATGTAATGTGACATTTGCCAACATTTAAGACACAATTTGCTTCCAGTTCAGTCATAAGTATAACAACTTATTTTAATTCAAGTGCAGCTTCTAAGGAACTAATTGTTTTAAACATCAGCAAAAAAGTTGGAATGGTTTCGGAGGTTTTCATGGCCAGAAACGTCTTTCGGGTTTGAACCGTACGAAATTTAAGAGAGGTTTCGAGGTGTCGCCCACTTTCGTAATGGTCATTTTCAGGTGAAGGGCGAGAGAACGAGAAGTTCAGTGAAGAAACCAAAATAAAACGTATTCTAAGCGGAAAGGTAGATTATGGGTGGGGATGGTAGAGAGCATGCCGGAGTTGTGGAAATGACTGTTTTCCAAATAGAAGAGGTGGGAGGGAAACCATTTCATGTTTATGTTGCTGGTGGATCTCAATAGCTTCTCGAATTTTCCTATTATGTTAATGCGGAATTTTAAGTAGGATTTTTTAGTAGAACAGGACCTGTATCGTGACGATGTTCTGTTATAGCTGACTTTGAGAAGGAACCGGATTGAATGCAATGTTGATGTTCAGATATTCTCAGTTTAATGGACCGATCAGTTTCATCTATGGAAACTGTATCACATGAACAGGGGATATCATAAATACCTTTAGACGGCGACTCCGGAGGTCTGTCTTTCGGAAAAGGTAGACAATGGATTTGTTTAAAGGGTGGTTTGAAAAAGTTTCTGACGTTTTATTTTTTGAGAAATTTCGCCACAATATCCGTGATTTTGTGAATATTTGGCAGAAAAGCCGTGGGTGTAGGGAATATAGAAATTGTATCTTTGGCTTGTTGGGAGTAAGGACTTGTGTAACACTGAATGTCATCTAGTTAGTTGCCATTGTTAACCAAACTTTGTTGAACGTGATTTAGTTCGGATTGGAGATTTTCAAGGTCTGAAATCGAGAATGCTCTGTGATGATCAAAGGATTCACGACAGAAGATTTTTGGGACGGCTTATGATGATATTCTATATGAAGACAGCGGTCTCTCTGTTTGACTTTTCGATAGACGCAATGACCTAAACTACCGTAACTTCGCCCAAGATCTTCGTTCGCTTCATTTAGAACTTTCAAACACTCTCAGCCCAAGTGATTAGTCCCTCTTTCCACGTAAACGTAGAATTCCAAAACGGTGGTTAATTTCTCGTCGCATCAATTGTCTCCATCTAAAACGAACCTCAGTTTCAAAGATCTTAACTTCTTAATCGCCGTAGTAAAATTCCCTGATAAAATCATCAGTGCTGTTGAATCTTCTATTCGATTCCCTCCTAAACAATCCATTGTCACCGTCCAGTTCGAAACGGTCAAAATTCTCAGCCAGGCCAAAATTCCCAAGGCCTCAATCTATACTAATACGAGTATAACGATTCTGCCAGTTGACAAAGAAAATGCCACTTTAGGAATGGCAGACTGATTGCAAATATTCTTGTGTGTAGTTGTTGATTAAAAATAGGTGTCACGTAATTGTTTATCCAGGCTTTGGGAAAATTTCCGTGAGATAACAAAATCTTGAAAAGTTCAGTGAAGTTCTTCAACATAGTGTTCGGAATGTCATCAACTCCGAGATGGAAGAAATATTTAAGACGACTAATATTTTCAAAAACTTCAGATTTTCTAACTTTTAAAAATCCAGAATCAGCTACTTCATTTATACATTCAAAATTGAAAAAAATAATTATATTCTTCGATGTCCCAATTACTGTCATCCAGAAAAATCGTTTCATTGGTGCATGATTATACCTATCAGTTTAATTTGATTGTTTCCAAACTTTGATAGGTTTTTGTAAAAGTTAGTCATCAGTACTTGTTAAGATAAAACGGATTTTGGCAAATAACAATATATGCCCTCTAAGAAAAGAGAGGATGGGCAGGCTGCTAAATTATATGACTGATTTTAGCAAACGAGAGACTCTCTAAGAACAAAGAGGGCGGGTGGGCGGGACTAGATAAGATAAAACTGCTTTTGGCAAATGACGTACCTGCTAAAAAAAAAGAGGGTCATTTTGCGGGGCTAGTAGCTGCGAAAATAAGACCGATTTTGGCAAATGATATACTCTCTAAGAAAATAGAGGGCGGGCGGGTGGGGCTAGTAACTGCTAAGATAGTACTGATTTTAGCAAATGAGGCATCCTGTAATAAATTTAATTAAACTATTATAAGGAAAAACGCTAGAGGCTCCAAAGTACTTTCAAATTCTTTCCAAACAGGAATACCTAGAATCTCAAGATTGTTTTAAATTTTTCAAAAAAACAAAACTGGGTCTTAAATTAACTCAAAAATAGGTCAGGTCAGAATTTTCCAAAAATAGAACACCAAGTCCTCCAAAATTGTTGTAAATAATTTACAAAAAAAATCTCCATGGACTTCCAAAGTAATACACTATGGGTAGCTAAACACTGCGGCATTCAAGACTTTTTCAGGTTCATAAAAAGTAAAACACTAAAATGTCAAAAGATTTTTTCAAGTTTATCCAGCAACAAAACACCAGATTCCTTTAAATTTATCCGAAAATAAAAACGTAGGGTTTTGAAAATTTTTGATACGTCAAACATTATTTTTAACTGCCTACTCGATTTTTGCTGATTTGCACGTTCGCTTTATATTAGGCAAATACAGGGCTTTTATAAATGATTCTAAGGGCGTAGTTGGCCATGAATTTCAAAAATCCCGCTTCGCTGAAATTATGACCGTGATTATGCGTCATTATGACAGTTCTCACTTGTCACATTAATGTCTAATGTCATTTGTAACCTGTCATTTAAAGTCGACGTTTTATTGTTTTAATGTTTTTCAAGTGCCAATTACAGTAATTTTCGTTGATCCTAGATCAAAACAACACAACACCCGTGGTGGTTGCATACGAAAATTTTGTTTTTGTGCTAGGGAGCGAAGACTGTAAAAATGGTTTATTCTATTGAACTAGAGACTTTCATCCTTATGTCTTGTTATCGAAATGGGACTTCGTAAACAAAGAGTGTCTGTATTCTGTAACCGCTTGTAAGCAAGAATATGTGGCCAAATACCGTGATTTAATAATTCAAGAAATATCGTTAAAGGCCCACATTTGACATGTAATCAACAGATTTGTTCGAACTGGCAGTATCAACAAAGAGAAATCTCGTCGAAGACTTCATCTGAGGACATTGTTGATCATTTGAGATGACTTGAGCAGAATTGAACAATTGAACACCGGGTCCAAAGCATTGACGAAAAGATGTTACAGAACATTTTTGAAATTAAACAGAGAGTGAACATGTGTCTTGAACAGAATGATGAACATTTTCAATATTTACTGTGATGTTTAACCGCTATAAATTTGTTTCTTTTTATCGTAATGAATTAGTTTTATTTTTTAAAAACATATGAAGCGTTTAGGCAACCAGTTATACACATGTGTGTGGCCCATGTGTGATCTTTGTCATGCGTCCTTGAGCATTTAGAAGGGATCTCCGTACAGTTAAATCTGACAGGCGGCACGTTTACATGACCTACTGCGACCCTATAATCATTTATAGACGCCCTGTATTACTGTTGTCAAATGGAATTTTATCAAATTATTACAAAAACAACTCAATCATATATTTGTACATTCTAACTGAAATGGTAATTAAACATGGTCATGGGTCAGGCAAATATTAACTAAACGTTTTAATACTAGTTATTGTGATAATAAATGTGTTGTTTGGTTGTTGAACGTAGCAAAAGAACCAATTTTAAAATAATTATAACTTCACCAAAATTAATGTGAGAAGGAATTTTTTACTATTGTTCCCAGACACACAAGTTGATTGTTGAGAGCGTAGCGGAGACTTAATCTGCCATTTTCTAGACACCCGGTATAGAGATGTTCTAAGATTAGGAAAAAATGATTTTAGACACTCTCATAAGCAGTGATACCTGTGCAAATAAAATCTTCAAAATTTCGAATATTTCAAATTAGGTAAAGGAGTAGACATTTAAGAAAATGTCTAAGATTGGGACTTTATCTAACGTGACCTGACGTGAAGATACGATTTGCTTCATTTTAAAAGTTTACTATTACTAGAAATCAAGAATTAATGTGATCTAAATTTATCTGACCTAACCTACGATAACTTGAGTGGAGTTTACCGACCACAATTTTTTTTAGTTGTATCTAGAGTCAAGCTTTATTGGATTTAAAATTTCTTGGTACATTTGTCAAGAAACCCTTTTAAAAGACATTATTATTTAAAAGGGAGCGGATATGCTTTTCTTTCCTAATAACCCATCTTATTACAATCACATTTAATTCGTGTTGGAACGTGTTAGATTGAGTTTTTTCAGTAACATAACTTTGGTAATTTTGAAATTCTGTTGTAGCCCGAATGTTGTTCCCATCAATTTTCTTGTATTTTGTTAGTGCATGGTTATCACTTTTCTTTAATTAACGGCTTCAATTCTATTATTCGTACAGTTCGCAATAATATATAAGGTATTTTTCGTCATAATTTTTTAAGCTGAATCTTTAAGCGTTTAAGCAGTTTATTTAAGTTTGAATCACGTTACTTTTACCCGAAAACAGTAGAAATTTGTATCATTGTTATCATTTACAAATAGTGATATTACTCATCAGTGCAAATGGAAACTTTAAGAATCTAATCTTAACTATAATCTAACACAAGTATACAAATGACTAAATTAATTCATTACGTAAAGAGGAAAATGATAACAGAAAGTTCGTGCTATCATTGAAAGTTAGTCACTCATCGTCGTGACTTTGTAATTTTTGACAAAGAAGATGAACACAATACATAAACTCAAAGCTATAAACATTTAAAAACAAGAAGTCTTCAATGTCAACTGCAAGTTTATATGCTCTATATTTTATTTTATTAAGGAGTGCTTGCTAAATTTTTTTATATGAATCTAAGGGCTAGTTTCATAATTAAATTAGTGAACACACAAAGCATAGAAATCGATGTGTCATTAATTTACTACTTTTCTGTCAAAATTTTGACGATTAAAGTTTGATGATTGTACCATCATCATGAAATACTTAATATTAATTTAATATGGTTATTGCACCTATGCGGTATGTGGCGACTGACTATCCATCTGTAATTTAAGTGGTCCGGAGTGCTACATAAACTTTTCCGATCAGATTAGAGATCCAATTCACTATATTTTGTGCACTACACCCGTCCGAACATTCAAATAGAGAAGTTACTCAATTTTTCAAGACCTGCAAACGATCTGGTTCGTTATCTATTCATGGACTAGATCTGCTCCAGGATTTATCTCATTATCTGAACGTACTGAACTGTATGTAATTTCAAAGGGGCAGATTGCACTGTAATCGCTAAATCATCGGCTGTCAAACAGACACATTCGCCACAAAGATATGATGGCATTCAGCCTTATCGATCTATTAACAGTGACAACAATAGGAAGTAACTATCAGGCGAAAATTATGTGGCTTGTGGGAGACAGTGTGGTGAAAAATGAATAGGAAAATGCAGGCTGCTTTATTGGGAAGATAACAAAATGATGTACATAACTAGAATTTTAAACGCCCCATTTATCTTTTTGAAGATGTTGTGGCATAGATGTAGCGTGGTGCGTTGGCAAAACCAAAGTTGACGCCGACCAACAGAAACTAAATCGTGCCAGACGTCACTGTTTTAGTGGGGCTTTAATAACCCGACAAAGTAAATCTTCGTCGTATTCTTAATTTTTATTGGTGGGTTGCATTAGCGTGTATCCTTCCGACAAGAGTGAATACTTGTTGCCAAGTTCTTTGGTAGCACGGGCGAACATAAATTATTTCATACTAAGAGCTGAAACTTCGCGTTTAATCTCAAGTGCCCAAAGTGTCGTGTAAAGTAGTCCGCAACAATTTTCCACATAGTTGTGACAAGTTTTACACGTAGTTACACTGGATTGATCTTTGTTGACAAAAACGTGCGTTTTAAAGAGGCTTTGCATTCTCATTTAAAGCTTCAAACGTCTGCTCCTTTGTCGAACGCTTATCTAATTTATTTTTGATGGCTTTTCAGATTTATCGAAGCGGTGGAATTAAATTCCGTGTAGCGTTTGAATCACAGAATCTACCTCGTTTCTCTTTTTATTAAATTTTGTTTAAAACGGGAAAGTACACAAGGAGTGCTGGTTAAATTTTTATTCCAATTAGTAATAAAGCCGGCATAGGAAAGCCCATATTGTGTCGAGCTGCAATTAAAAGTTTACGAATAAATTAGTGCGCGGAAAAATTCTCTGACGTTTTTGATTAATTATGAAGAGTGAATTAAAAATGGACGTGTTTATAGCTTCAGTTGATTCTGGAAATTTTGACCGAGTTGCCATCATTAAGTTGGGCTAGAGCTGACAGGACCAAGGGATTATCCTGTCCGTTTTAATCAGGATGTTCTGATGCGAAGACATTGGAGAGATGAAGCTTTTACTCGTGGGGACTGGAGTCGGTCCCAGGACATTAGACAGACACGGGGTCAACTACGCAGGCTTCCTTGATTCATTGCAACTGCCACTATTTTCTCTTCTTGCTGCTTGATTAATTGTTAAAATATTAACTCAGCGCTTTTCCATCTTGTCACTTGACGGAAATAATCGTCAGGAAAACTGTCTCTTTCGTTTTATTCATGTAACTCAATTCCAGTTGTTCCGGCCGAACGCAGATAGCATTAAATATGTAGTATTTTTTCTTTCATTTATTTCTTGTTAGCGACTAAAACTTTTCCGTATATAAATCTTTATCTTTTACAAATTAAAATTTCATAAATCATTCTTTCCATAACTCGCCTAAAAATGCGTAAATAGTAAAATGAATAAATTATGCATACTGTTTCCGGAGAGAATTTGTGTTTCATTGCACCATAAAATCACCACTGATGGATACAACAACGGGTGTATAATAAAAAAGTATATAGGAGCAGGCGGTCAAAAACTGACGGTTATTGAAAATGACATTGAACAACAAAATAATGTTACATACAAGCTGTACATTTAATATAATTTGAGTTAAAAAGAACAGAAGAAAAGAAGTTTGTATTGCTCCAACAATTATTTTCGGACTAATACAAAAAAATCCGTTTTATGTCCGTCTTTTAAAACTGATGTCATCGTTTTTTCTTTTGATTATTTTGGAACTTTATTAGTCATAATTTTTATTGTAATAGTGTTCATTTGACCAATGGCAGTTTTTATAAACGTTTCACAACTTCTATAATACGAAAAAGTAGTTCCCCTATTTTCTATTGTCTGTTGTCTACATGTCCGTATGTCGCATACTGAGTAAATAATTTCCACATTAGTCCACTGATTGTTGTGAAATTTTCAATACATTGTAAAATTATAGTATAAATTGTAAAAGGTTAATTACAATTTCTCTGAACATCCCCACCAAAAAATTTCTTGACGTCATCTTAAATTTTGCTAAGTAAATTCCGTTTACCTGGGACTTATGCAGTTAAGTTTTAGAAGAAAATTAAGAATCTAACATAGAAATTATAAAAACGCCTTGTGTGAAACTTTTCACACATTTTAAGTCACTAATCACTCTACAATCAAAATTTAAAATGAAATTTGCTAATTTATTAAAAAATTTCGACCTGTTCAATAATTTATTGTTATTAGGTATACTCGTACTTCAGGAGCGAAGGAAATTCCGTTCACTTTCCTCTAAATTTTAAATGTTTCTTTTTAGTTCTCTGAAGAAGTCTTTTATTCTACCCTTAGTGTTATCTTGAAGTGAGTAATTTACATATTAATATTTTTAATAACGCAACCAGTGTTCCGGAGGCCATAAATAAAAATAAAATAAAACAATATAGATATAATACCAGCAAGATTTTAAGAAAAACAGTGTCCCATAAGGGAATCGAAACCGCGACCTTCGCTTGATTAGCAGGCCTCACAGAAAAATTCTCTTACATTAGTATGAAATGTTGTTATACAATTTTGATTTTTTTACGAAACTCTGAATGCTAACAGTAAAAACTCAAGGCGGATTCATAAACTCCAAATATATTCCGATTTGCTGTCTTTGTAGATGTTTATACCCGACTGTGGTTTTGTTGGTTTCTTCTTCGCATTTGCAGATGATTTCGTTCATGAAGATGATGAATAGTAGTGCGCTTAGCACTCCTCCTTGTCTAACACCCTTTGTAGTTGTAAATCTAGTTGATTTCATATTGTGGGCCCTGACTATATTCCAATTGTTTCTGTATAACGATTTTATGGCTTCTAATAAGTTGTTGTCGGCGTTATGTTTTTCTAGAGCTCTCCATATAAGATTTCTTGGGACTTTGTCAAATGCCTTCTGTAGATCAATAAAGCATAGGTAAAGTTCTTTGTCATACTTCTTATATTTCTCCATGCATTGTCTGATCGTGAATATGTGATCTTGAACGCTGTGGCCCGGCCTAAAACCACTTTTTGCATCGTTCAATGAATCTTCTACTGTTGATCTTAGCCTTATTTCCAAAATTCTTTCGTATATTTTTGCTGCCACGCTTAATAATGAAATCCCTCTATAATTTCCGCATTCTTTATAATTTCCTTGCTTATGTACTGGTATGATCGCTGCAGTGGACCAATCTTCGGGGACTCTCCTTGATCTCCATGCTCTTTGTAGTATCTTGTGTAGATATTTAGTGCCAGTTCTGCCCATATATTTGATCATCTCTGGTTTGATCATGTCAATACCTGCCGCTTTGCCGTTTTTCAATGATTTAATTGCCGATGTTACTTCGTCTATATGGATGTCGTTTTTTGTGATCTCAGCTCTAGGTTCTGATACCGTTGTGCCATCGTAGTTTGATGCTTCCTGATTATTTTCTGTTCCTTCGAGCAATTCGGTGAAGTACTCCTTCCATCTGTCGAGAATTTCCGTGGGGTTGTTGAGAATCTGTCCTTCTTTGTTAATGATTTGACTCATTGAATTGTTTTCTTCTTGTCTCAATCGCTTTGGGTTCGCATAGAAAAGTTTTTGGTTGCTTTTTCTGTTCTCCTCCATTTTTTCCCCAAATTCTTCCCACTCCTTTGCTTTTTCTTTTTTAATTGTGTCTTTGGCAATGATTCTGTACGTTTTATATTCCTCATATGCTTCTATAGTCCCTAACTGGTGGTACTTTTTCCAAGCATCTTTCTTTTTCTTTACCGCTTCTTGTGTTTTTTTGTTCCACCAGTGGGTCTTTATCTTCCTTCCCCCTGTTGTCACAGTTCCGCAAACTGACTCTGCCGCTTTATGTAGTATCCCTTTGTAGCAGCCCCACATTTGTTCTAGGTCGTAATCACTATCTCTATTTTCCAAATCTAATATCATTGTGTTTATTTGCCTCTGGTACTCTCGTCTTACTTCTACTTCAGCTAGTTTATATACTTTCGTGCTTTTCTTTGCTTTCTTGGAAGTTCCAATCGTTCTTGGCTCTTCCTGGATTCCTGACTTCGCTATTACTAGGTAGTGGTCCGAACCGAGTTCAGCATTTCTATTTACTTTTACATCTTTTATTAATTTTCTGTGCTTTTTTTTCTAGTAGTACATAATCGATGATTGATTTTTCGTTCCTACTTTTCACTTCTCTTGTATATTTGTGTTCATCTTTGTGTTCGAAAAAAGAGTTTGATATTATGAAACTGTTGTTTATAGCAAACTCAATTAGTCTCTCATCGTTTGTATTCTTTGTTACTTCCCCAAATCTGCCCAGCGAACCTTCTGTTCCTTCTGTAATATTTCCAACTCTTCCATTTACGTCGCCCAATATTATGACAGGATATTTTGCCTCGTCGCAGACACTTTGGACGTCCTCCCAAAATGAATCTTTTTCGTGTTTCGGATCATTCTCGTTAGGACCATATAAAATAATAAGACTGTATTTTCGATCTTTGTTTATTTCCAGTGTTAATGACATAATTCTATCAGATATTCCAGACCATTCTAAAACATTTTTGTTTCTAAATTGTTTTTTGATTATACAACCCACCCCCGCTTGTGTTCTTAAGTTTTCTTCCACCCCTGAGTATAGTATGACTTCATCACCTAGTGTGAGTTTACCTTTCCCCTTTTGTTTGAGTGTGACATTCGCCTTGCGAAATTCGTCCACCAGTTCTTGTTCTTTCTCAGATAGAGTTCTAATATTCCAGGTTCCTACTCTCATACGTTTTCTTGCTATTCCCTGAATTAATCATTGTCAGATTCTTTGCCAAGTTCGTCGTCATTTTCTCCGTTTTCTTAGATGCTTTTGGTTTTATGTCTTGGTATTCCTCTCTATTATTTTCTCCGTTTTGCCATCCCAGTTCCATATCTGCTTGTCTACGATCAGTTTCTGATATCCTACTTTGACATTTTTTCCTTGGTCTCTTTCGTTTTTTGCCACCTTCCTTAGGTTGGCTTGTACTCTATTTTCTTCTTTGGTTAAATCATTATCAATAAACACCTTGGTTCCTTTGAGCTTGGATTTGGCTTGCATAATGTTTTGCTTACCCTCCCGGCTTCCCAGTTTCGCAACAATTATATCCTTTCCTAGTGTTGTTTTTATCTTGGTTGCTTCTATGATTTTAGCTTGGGCTTGAATTGTACTTTGTAGGAATTCAGCCACTCCTTGTTTTAGTGGATCGTTCTGGATATCTGCGCCCTTGATTACTATATTGTTTTTCTTTTCCAATTTTTCTACCCTCGTAAGTCTGGTTTCTCAGATCTCGATACGTGTTATCATTTTCCGGTTTTCCTCTTTTAATTGTTTTATTTCGGAAATGTAAGTTGTTTGGTCTTTCCTTATTTGTTCAACTATCCCAATCAGCTGATTTAGTAATTTCGTGTTTTCCTCGATTCCCGCCATATCTACTTTACTTGCTTCCTTTTTTGCTTGTTGTTTGGGTGATGCTTTGTGTGCTTTTTTCGACTTCTTGGAGAGCACTTTATGAAATTCGTCTTCCCTTTTCCTTTTACCGTCGTCTGTTAGTGACCCTTCAGTATCCGACATTGGTTATTTTCAACAAACCTTCTCGAGCGGAAAGGCCTTCCCGCCACTTCAACAGTTCGGAGCAGTACGACCTTATCTCGGAGGGTTTTTTCTTCCTGCTTACTCTTCTTGGTTTTTTCTTCAGTCCTTCTTGCGTACTTTACTTCGCACTTTGACTTCGCTTACTTGATTTTTATTACCGTTATTACTCGATTAATCGACTTAATAACGGGATCGATGTTGATTTAGACTATATCTTTTACAAGATATTTTCTTATAGAATTCGACCCCCAAACGTTAGTTTCGACACCATTTCATCGATAACTCCTTCCGGTCGATCATCAACTCGATCCAAGGTTATATTTCGTTACACTGGTACCTAGAGTGCCTCAAGTCCGGTCCAAATTGATAAGAGTACCTAATGTAAATTTTGCATACATTTTTGTTGTCCTCTTTTTAAATTTCAATTTTAAAATCCATACAAATAGAAACAGACATGAAACTAAATCAGTCAAAAAGTAAATGTATAATAATATTATGTAAAGAAGTTATACAATGACTTAGGGATTGAGCCGTGAAGGTGCCCAGAGAGACAGTGGAATTTGGAATGCAAGTGGACAAGTGCAGAGCCCCTGTGAAAACCGACCACCGTGAATACCGTTTTGGCTTTTCTGCCTGTTTGCGAACCGTTTATGAATCATCGCCCTCGAGGGAAAAACCGTAAAAATAAAATAAAACAAAAGAGATTTTAAGAAAAAAAAGTGTTCCATAAGGGTATCGAAACCGCGACCTTCGCTTGATTAGCAGGCTTCACAGAAAATTTTTCTTACATTGGTATGAAATGTTATACAATTTTGATTTTTATACGAAACTGAACGCTAAGAGTAAAAACTCTACTACTACCAGGTTGCCCTATCGTTCCCGCGCGATTTCCCGTTCCAGTTTCACTGCCCCCAGGACCAGGAGCTCGTAATTATTTTTGTTTATTTTTTTTCTAAACCCTTCTTGTAATTATTATTTTAGATTAGCCGTAAGATTATTTCAGGCGTGTAGCTGATGGCAGGGAATAAAAACCGGATTTATTGATAGGAAAATTCCCCAGTTTTATTTCTTGTTTTCGCGGGCGTTCACTTGACCACCGGAACTCTATGTCTCTGACTTCAGAGCCATCCCGTGCTCCCTCCCCAGAGAGGGAGATAGCGCCCGAGCACCATCGCTCCCGACCAAAGGCGCCATCCCCGGTCTTGTGAGGTCATTTGCCCAAGCCGGCCAGACGTGTTTCTTTACAGCGGCACTAGTCTGCCCAAGGCTTGGCACTGAGGCACGCCACCCCTACGCGATATCGGCGAAATTCCGGACGGTCACCGACTCGCTGTCTATTCACCGGAATTTCATCGCAAACGACAGAAATTTATATCGCAAAAAAGTTTGCAATGTTATGAAAACCGCATTTCTAAATAAGATTTTGTAAAATGTGTCATATAAATATAACGACATTATGTTATAATGCATAACAAATTTTGTAACCCAATGAATGCTAATATTGTTTAAATAAACAATTATTAAAATAATGTTTAAGGTACTTCGCGTTTTAATCCGAAATGATATGAATGTGTCCCCACACTAAATAAGCGTGATTAGAGTTAGGTATTTGACTCGACCTGACCTGACCTGACCTTAGATATTTGCCAGACCGGAGTTAGTGCTATTCCAAGGGGCGAAGATGGCCACGGACCGAAGTTAAGGTGTCGAACCTTTACTGGAGTTGGGGTTCTCAGTTCCTACCATTTTTCCAGAATCGCCCACTGAAGTACCGGAAGATTCAGGATAGAAAAGCAAGCAGTGGAGAGAAAAATGCATGCAGAAACAGTTAAGCGTAATAAATACTCATGGCCATTTTGCCGAAATTAAACAAGTAGTACATCAATTTTTTTTTCATTTGACTTATCTAGCTTATTCAGGGGTCCTACAGGATTCTATAATTGAACCTCTATTGTTCAAACCGTGATTAATGATTTATGAGCACAACATAAACCTTAGCGATTAACTTGCTGGGGTGAGGTAACACAATTTTTGTTATATCTTTTGTTTCTGACACCAACCAAATAATTCACTCATTGACAACTTGTCCCTCGTATACACTAGTGAGTCTTACATATTCTAAAACCGCCAACTACTATTAATTTCACGAAGAACATTATTTGCTCAATACAGGAATTAGTACCACAGCAATTCAATTTTCTTATTTCGTCAAAGGAACTTAACAGTTCGTATTCCTTACATAGTTTTGGATTAAAATGTAGCTGATTTTTCTATGCAGATGACTTAAACACGTACACGAACAATTGATGGTATTCGCCTGTTACAACATACAATACTCTCATTTTTAGTTCATGACGATTATACCTATTACCTCTAAAAGTATAGTGTGTGATAGGAAGTATTAAGAGAAAAACCTCTGATTTTATTAACATTAGAATTACTATAACTATACTAGATAACTTCTTAATTCCTCCCTTAAATCTTTGAAATATAAGTTGTCACATCAAAGTGTTTCTTTCGAATGCCTTGCAGATGTAAGACAATATGTTAATATACCTAAAAAGTACAGCTACGAGTATGTATTATTATTCGGTATTAAATAGTTATTTATCATGATTAGTCAATGTTGTACCTATTAGTTTTGATATTTTACTAAATAATTTTCGTAATAATTGTCTTATGGCATAAATTATTTCACGCACTACTTGATCTTAAATCATAAGAAGAATTTTATTGTCAAATATTAACACAATTTTTAATAGTTCACAACTTATCTTGGTTATAATAATAATAATAATTATAACCAACATAAATTGTGAACTATTAAAAAAATTGTGTTAATATTTGACAATAAAATTCTTCTTATGATTTAAGATCAAGTAGTGCGTGAAATTTCTTCTAAGTTTTAATTAAACAAAAACGCAAAGTTCTACAATTAGTGTCGAAGACACGACAAAGAAAAACATTTAAATTTCGTTGATTAAAAATTCTTCTAATTTCACTGTTACTCCCTCGTTCGCTACGTAACACAATTAAAAAATACTTCCTTCATTTTTCTTCTTGACTAAGTTGCAAAGCAAATTTGAAATGTATGAGCTTATCACTTACGATTATGATGCACTTGACAGTCTTTTGCTCTCTCAAGCGATCGATTTAATCTTGGTGGGAGTAAAGCGAGTTTGCTTTGAGCCTGATAAAAGCCCCGGTTTCGGTTTCGGAAACGTGGGAGTAAAAAAATAATAAACATGCGATAGAAAATCCAATTAAATGGCCGTCATAGCATCATTTTCGATAAGAACCGATATGGAGGGTTTGCGGGCGAACGAGTTATCAGCGAGATATCGGCGACGTCGTCGTTAGGAAAAAAGACGGCGCGACGCCGGCGGCGTTTTAAAATGAAGTCTGGTTTTTTCGAAAACAGCCACTTTATGTGGATGTGCGGTAAACTGAGCCAGAATATAGCAACATAATAGAGAAACTAATAGTCTTTGCTGCTTTTGAATTTTTACTTGGCGGAACGGCTTTTCTATTTTCTTCTTTGTACTCGATGGCTGGTAAGCATATTGCATTATACTCGCGTGTGCATTCATGGAGATTCATGCAAAGTATGGAAAGAGTGCCGATGCTCCGGAAAGGGATTATGTTTCAGAACGAAAACGGGGCTCGCAGACGCGACGGCAATATCAGAAAGGTCCTGCGATGCGAAACAATAAACCACCCCTCACACAATCCATAAAAGACTTTTGCATGTTGTAAGCTAGGGCGGCATCCTATTGTAGTAATAGAATTACCCTGCTAACGCTCAGAATCAACAAAACCTAATCGTAACTTCACAACTTGTAAAAACAAATTTGCGACGTGACGAAGGATACTGGAAGTCATTGTAACGAGTTCAGATTTCAGCAACTACGAGATTTATTGACATGTAAAAGGGTTGATGCGTGTTTACAAGAGCGACACTTAAACTTCCGAAATTTTGTTCCAACACAATGCTGGGAATGATATGTGTGATGTCAGTTACAAACAATAGCTATTCTGGCCGCAGGACATATCATTATCTTGTCAGTCACGAGGACAACGTCTCAGGTAGAGAGAGCTTAGAATTGCTAATGGAATAGTTTTGACACACAGAAAAATCGTTTGTGTGAAGAAATTCTATTAATAATAAGCATGACGCAAATATATACATTGCAACGATAGCTATATATGTTTCAATTATTTCAAATTACGAGACAAGGGTGCTAAAATGTATCATCAAACTGATTAAACATTTCGATATTGTACTTTTTTGAAACTTTGAGAAGTTGAATCTGATAATTTTTCCTAAATTACAAGCACATTGGTTTTTCGGTTTAAATGTGTCATTTATACAACTGAGTAACCTGCTATTACTTAGAATTACTGTGATGCAAGAATTTCTATTGCTTCTCGTTTTTTCTTATAGAAGTAATGTGGAATTTTTGCACGGATTACCAGGCTTTACAAGAATATTATTGGTATAATGACAAATTCGACAAAAGTTGAAGTAAGTATAGCCCATTAGTATGTTTGAGAGTGTCATATGTCGAGGAATGAGGTGATGATGATGGGTCTTTGGAAAATATTCTATTTGTGAATTTTTGGACGACCATGTAGACGAGGGGGTCTGAAACTTTTCGGAATGAGTCATGTGGAAATATTTTACGGAAATTTCGCGGATTTTCTTTCGTTAATTCTATATACAAGTTTCTAGTGTACCTACAGGCTTCCCTCCTTTCCCAAGTCAAAATTTTCATGGAGTCGTTCGAACAAATTGCGTTAGACTCATCAAATTTGAAACCCTTCAATACGTGGAGGGTACTCTTTATCATTTCGCCCTAGGGCAAAAATATATTTTTGATCTTCTTGAAACATGTCAACAGTTCACACCTTGGTATCAAATTCACCATGGAAATAGAAAATAATAGGCCTCTTCATTTTATTTCAAGCAAAGTAATTTCATAATAATGTAAAAATAAATAAGTAACTCTAGCATTTTAGATCTGATACTGACGTCTAATGATGTATCCAGCACGGTCACCCATAGTAAAAATCCACTTGTATCGGAAGATCTATACCACCCTTCTCTGTGTGCACCATTTGAAATTACATTATCTTCTGCCAGAGAATCAAAATTTACCACATCTGTTGTAATTTTAAAGTAAAATTTTCGAAAAGGAAACTATGTTGAATTATGCGCGCCTTGTGTGCAAAAGATTGGACTCTCCTATTAGACATTAAAAATGTGGAACATGCATGTGACTACTTTTACTCACAGATCTTTGGCCTACTGGACAGATTTATCCCTAAATGTCCTATGCCCTCCAAAGAGTATCCTGTATGGTTTACTTCTAATATTATTGGATATATAAAACGTAAAAGATGTTTATGGAAGCGATACAAAAATTTTGGATTCAAAAAAGATCTGGATCAAGTGAATATCTTAAGGAAACATATTAATACAGAATTACAAAAGGAGTACGTAAATTTCATAAAATCAACAGAAATCGACATAAAATCCATTATTAATAATTGATACTCGTTTAGGTCGTTATCTAGGTTTTGTTTATGAAAAATCCACACATACACATCGCTAGCTCATGCAGAATCTATTCTTCCTAATAGTTTTTTGTTATAAATTTTCTGCTTTCACTCTCCAAAGCTGAGACGTGTCACATAACTAGGCAAATTAAAGAGACCTACTATGGTTTTTTCGAAAATTACAGCTGTAAGTTTATTTAAATTATAAATTTTCCCTAAGAGAATTAAACCAACACTATTGTTAGTGTGCTAGTTCTTCTGTCACTAACATTTTGTAATGTCCATTGTGGATTCTTCTTTTGTTTTTGTGGTTACTAATATCTCTGTGTTTTTGACTAACCTCTTCAATTAGTATCACTCTTCCACTATTTCTTTTCTTGGGCTTTTTGTGAATCTGAATTTTTGCAGTACCTTATAATTTACAATTTTTATTAAAATTTTATAACTGGTGTGTTGACCTAAGTTTTTAGCTTGAGTTTCTTCGTGTCTTCTTTTGCTGGACACTCATTTTAATTACTTTTCTAATGTTCTTTACAGCTCGTCATATTCGTTCCACTTTGTCACTTATGCCTTATGCATTCCGATATTCTTAGTTGGACAATCAAATAAGGTCACTAAGTCATACTGGAATTTTCTATCTCCTATTTCCTAGTTGAAGGTGCACCCAAGGTAGTTGATTTATTTTTTGGTCTTCCCAGTACAGTTCACCTCTTTTTTATTTCCCGAGCATAAGCTAAGGAAGTATTGTAATCTAGAATACGAAAACATAGGTGTTTCGTTTCTGTCTATCTGCCGTTTGCCGTCTGTTCACGTCTGTGTCGATTTTTATTAGACAGATAATAATCTACTGGGTCGAATGTTGTCACATTTTGTACATTAGGAATATCTTGTTGGTAAGTATTTAACCAAAATTTGCCTGTTCATCCCCACCAACGATGATATGACGCCATCTCCAACTTTTATAATAGTAAATGTTGTTTAAATTTTCCAAAATATCATACTCTTCCTCTTGTAGTTTACGAATTCATCTTGAGTTTGTGGGCATCCAAATTTCTGTAAAATGGTCACTATTGTATAATAACATTTTACAATTTACCTTTGAAATTGTAAAACCGAATCCTCTCAAACCTTGTAAACGTTTCAAGGTTATCGGAAACATTCCGCTGTGGCCATCGGAAGATTTTTAATCAAAATTCATCCGTTTACGACCCCCCTAAAAACTGATCATCTCAAAATTTTGCCAAATAAATTTTATCTAAAATATACAATATAATGAGTATATATTTGTGATTTGTGACAAAAAAATGAATTAATGAGTTACAGAAATCTTGCAGACGTTTTAAAGTTATCGTAAGCATGGTAAATTTCTAATCAAAATATATGTGTTTTACCCCGCTAAAAAATGTATGGCGTCATTTCAAAATTGTCTCAATAAATCCTGTCGAAAATGTGTGAAATATGATAAGTCTATACATGGTATAGAATTATAGGGTCGCCCCTTTTACGCCTTTCGACAAGAGAGCATAGATTCTTGCCGAATGGGATCCTAGTGGCCTTTCGTTGTATAGATTCCAAGAGAAAAATATCTCTTTTGAGGAAGGGACTCCAGACACTGCAAATTCTAGGATAGGTTTAATCTACGATTTATAATTTCGGAAAAACTAGGGGCCTGGCTTTGACAAACGTTCTGCTTAAAAGAAAAAGCATTTTATTTGCCTTCTTGGTGACCTGAAGACCAAAGGAGACGGGAGCAAACGTGAACACCCAAATCCCTGTGACATTCAGTAGTGGTAGGTCTGTAGTTACATGTGTCTGGGATTCCCTTTACCAGGATGCAAGATAACGTATTGATCTAAGTTTATGGGCAATAACCAACCTTGAGACCATTTGTGAATCAAACGTAAGTCAGACGATAAGGATGAAAAATTGTCACAACTGTTGTACAGCTTCATGTTGTCTGCAAACATAGCGAAAGAGGATGTAATAATATTTTTAATATCGGCTGTGTAGGCAATAAAAAGTAAAGGACAAACTACGGACCACTGAGGTACTCCGCTGAAAACATCAACAGATTTACTAGCGGCATCACTCATCTTAACGGTAAAGGTTTGACCACTTAAGAATGAATCAATCTATCAATGCAAATTACCCTGTAGCTTAAGATGATCTAATTTGTGTAAGAGTCGTCTCTTCGGAACTCTGTCGAACGCCTTTGAGAAATCAAGATACATGGTATCCAATAGTCGATCCGAGTCTATATCTTATAGCTGGTACGCCACAACGGTCTCTTTTTGCGTACCAATTACTAAGATTCTATTGTTGATCTACGGTTTCGAGGCCGAGAGGTACACTGTGCGGAGGCTTTGGATAAAGATGACTTAAAAATTTCCAGTTTTCGGAAATCGATACAGCTGAGAAATGTGATCTCCAATCTGCTTGATTGAGCTGATTTTTTTTTAAGTCTGTTACTTCTCTTTTAATTGTTACTGGTTTCAGTCGCTTGGTACAGCATAGCTCTATACTAGCCATTAAAGTTAAATGATTGGATTTGCCAATCGGATTGAGATATTCTAAGCTGGCAACAGAGTCTTTTGGCTGAAGTTATTATCAGATCAAGTGTCGAAGGTGTTTGGTTTAATCTGTACCTTGTTGGTTGCGGGAATAACAGACTGAGATGACTATCGACCAGTAAATCTACTAGAAACTGAGAAGATAGCGAATGTAAGCACTTTCCGTCGATAGGCCAATCCACTACCGGGAAATGAAAATCTCCAAAAATGTATACTTTGTCATATCTTTTAGTTATATCCCTAGTTATATATATTTTGTGCTCTCTAGATTCACTTTTATTTAATACTGTTTGTTCCTTGAATTCACTGTCTTAACCATAGATATGCTGATATATAGCTATTGTTTATCACTACGATTTTTTTATTTTTGAAAAATAACCCACTTGGTATATAATTTGATAGCTTATAAAGACTGTACTAAAATTATTTTTATCTAGTTAGCTTTGAGATCGCTTCAACTTCTTCCCCTTGACGAAAATCTGCAACCATAGGCGACTAGATGAAAATCATATTGAAACACGTTGTAGAACCGATTGAAATAAGTGATGAAGGAAACCATATTAAAGGAGAACCAACCCTAGAGGAAATAAAAAAGATCATTACAAGAAAAGATGATGTAAATATGGAACTGATAAAATACGGAGGAGACAATTTCCACGAATTGTAACTGATAAAATACATAGATATGGCATGCCTAGGGTATAGAAAGTAGGACAAATAATCACGATACGTAAGAAAGCTAACCAGCAGAAATGCGAAAAGAAAACTACCCCGGAATTACAATGCTCAATGCCGCCTTTAAATCTTATCAACAGTGATTCCAAAGCTGAAAATAGGTCAGTACCAAAAATACAAAATCGATATCGAAATACACTTTTTTGACTTCCAACAATCATCTGACTTAGTCAGAAGATCAAAACTCATGGCAGCCTTAAAAAAAATTAAAACGGATCCAAGATTGAGAAGAATAATTTGGACGACGTTACGCAGAACAAAAGTAGAAATAAAAACGCAAGAGAAGATTTACCATCAATAAAGGAGTAAGACAAGGCCAATATCTGGGAATAATGTTAAAAGGTTACGCAACCAGAAGCTGTATTTTCCAGTTACAAAATCTCGTTTTTTCAATGGCAAGATTACAAATTTCAATCACATAAATACCACTTGTTTTTAAATGTAGACAATGGTCTAGTTTGCAATTTCTTATCTAAGGGGAATGGAAGGCAGTGCCCAAATCATTACAGTGGCGTGTTGACAGATTTTTTTATATTAAAACGATTTAACTGTCATTCTAAACTTGTGGCAACCGAATTCAATAAAGCAAAATTAATGAAACAAGAGTACACATGTTAAATATGGTCAAAAAGACAAAATATCGTTCGGTACGTTCGAGTTTACGTTCCAAAATTGGAGTCATAGAACACATAAAACATAACACGAAATCAGCATAAAATCCCATTTGTACTACCCTTAATTTTTTCGTTTAAAATAAGCACGTTCTTTAGGATAATTCACCGATATGTACATTTTGATTAAGGCTTAGGGTACTCTTTAACATCAAGTGATGGCCCCATAATATTGATGATTTAAAATTTTTGGATAATTCTGACAAGTATGATAATAATACACTTTCAGAAAAGGAATTAATGTTCTCCCTACTTCGTCATGGAAATTTCTAGTATGTGTTATCAGAGACATTCAATGATTTTTGTGGTAGCGCCGCTGTAATTTCTTTGAAAGTACTCGGCAATTTGAATTTGAATCCTAATTAATCGTGTGGATCCAAAATTTGACAAATTAATTGATGAAAAATACCACAAAAAAGCATAAATTGTCAACTTACGATTAGCGTGATGGCGTCTTATAATACAATTTTGGTCACAGCACGTTAATAACGATACTGGTGCCGAAAACTGTATACGTTCTTGTGGCCGCAGTGCGTGAAATAAATCCCATAAGAATTACATTGCATTTCACGCACCGGTATTAAATATTGAACTTCCCGGCTATCGGGTGTGAAGTCGTTATTGCACGAACAGGAGTAGAAAATATTATATAGATACATATAATCTACTTTGGGCATAGATACAACATGCGTTACTTCGAAATTGAAAACTGTATTTTGAATTAAATTTTATTTACCATAACAAACCATTCCTATAAATTGGTCGTATCTTATTTTAAGAATAATTATACCGGTTGTCATTCAGAAATTTAGACTTGCCATTCTGTGCATTGCAATGCTTTCAACAAATTTTCATTTTTTTTTTTTGAAGGGTGAATAAATTCGTTCGCCCTCCGATATCTCGTTTTGGCTTGCTTTGTTGGTTAATTAACTTTGTTCGAATTGTATTTTAAATGCAACAAACAATTATTTTAACATGTCAAAACAAAAGCAGCATCGCCCTTTGATGCACGATTTAATGACAAGCTTTAATCAAGCAGAACAGTAAATACTGATATAATTAATGTTTCCATTAAAATATTCAATTATAGTACGTCAGAACGAAGAAAAAAACAGGAAGGCGCAGCAGATTTTGTTTGTGGCACTTGATTAAAATAACAAGAGTTATTTTTCCAGTCAATTTGAGGTCGAGAATTCCATTAAATCCTTGACAATACCCGAGAGACCAACAATTTTTGGTTTAGAAATCTTCCATTAAATGAGTAAGGCAAATCCAATTTAATTCTTTGATAGAATTTGCCTGCGAATTAAAACTCCCTAACGTTCCAGACCTCATTGCGCTCTTTTCAAAATAAATTCCGTCGGCAGGGTGCGAAACGGGTGGCAAAATAGAGCTTAAAGTATTCTTAAAGTTTCCGATATTTAAAGAAAGATCATCGTGGAGCGTCATAAACTTCATCTTTAGTGACTTTAAACTTTCGAGACCCACTCGAGGAGTAAGTACCATAAAGAGTCCTTGAGTTTTAAAGTGCTTTCCAATAAATTATTTAAACATGAAAATGTTGTAAATTACGGCAAAAAAAGGAGAATTCGGGGAATTATCAAATCTAAAACAGCTCACGTACTGACATTACAGATTAACCTGCTTGAAAAGACCAACCGGAATCCCTTTTATTAATTCACTGACTGGATTCCTCTGGTTCGCCAATTTATGCGGCTGTCAATTCGGAAACGAGGATGGATAAGATGCGTTTTCAGAATTGGGGGATTTATTGAGTTCTGTTAAATTTAATTATCCTTCCGCCACCGAAGTCGATAAGTCTTTGAATCAGCTTAAAATATTGCATTGACTGGAAAGTTAGTAACATAAGTAGCAGAAATACAAAGCAGGAGTCGCGCGAAAAATCCATTTTCGCCTGTTTCCCGTGGGAAATTCAAATATTTCAGTATTTTCAGGAGGTTACCTGATACACAGCCTTATGCAGGAATGATGGAAATACTGTATACAAGGGGGATGAAATTGTCACTATATTTTACACATTAGAATAGCAATATCAAAACTGTCTGCTCTGTATTTTCCTCAGAACGGCTCAAATAATCGACTGGCTTTTCCCTTGTGAGACGTGTATCGAAAACCTATTTCTCAACGAAAGTGAAACGCATTATTCGTAGTATTATTTTTTATTGTATTATTTCCAACACACCTATAAACGCAAATCTTAAAAATTATACGCAAATGTTATTGATCCGTTTATTTTATTATTAATTCCGTCTTTCCTTATATAGTTATCTGCAGAATCGACAATGTTTAAACAGTGACGGTCAGCCCTAATTATTTATTACACTCAATATAATGCAGATTTTGATGCTCTACGGAAACAATCCACCCTTAATAAAATAACATTCTACATAATCATGTTACAAACACGAAATATAATATCACGAGAACACAATGACAGTGGCACCTCTGTTTTGTTGAACCACAGCTCTTGTTTCCCCCTTATTATCAACTTGAGTGTCTTGAACAGTAAGGGATAAGTGGGAATATTTATCGTATCGTATCAAATTGAAAAGCTTCAGAACTACAACAACAACTGGCTTACAATTCAATATTTCTATAAAGAATAAACTATAACTCTACGTTATGGTGTTAAAGTAGAATCCACCAAATAGTCAACATTGACTTTGTGTGACCAAAAGTGCTTATTGGAAGTCCCCAGTAAACTGCTCAGGATTGTCCGCTTTTGAATGGCTTGTTGCTTTTAACCTCAAAAACTGTCAATGTACTTATATATGATATATATTTTTGCTTCTTTGAGGAAATCAATAGAAAAAATGGTTGGGGTTGTGAATTATATTATCATTACCATAATTCTAAGCGGTTTATTGCTGTCTTCCAATAAACATTTGCTGGACTCTATTTTATGCAATATATCCAGCTTAGATATTAACGTAACGCTGTGATTCTGCCACAGGAGAATCGTGGACAGATAATGAAAATTTTCGTCAACCTTTTCCCAAGCTATGATTATGTACCGTTGTGAATGGATACCAAAAGTTATAGATTCTCGAGTGCCTACTTGTTAGGGTGTGGGGAAAAGTACAAGCGGTTGGATCACAGCAGATTTGTTTTACGAATTATTAACAAACATTTTCTATCCTTGGGTTTTTGAAAGAGAAAACTAAAATTCTCGTTACACTATATTTAGATGAACACAAGTCACATGAGTAATTCTTCCACTGATTAACATTTCAAGAAGCAAAACGCACATTCTCATAAGTTTATTATCAAATTCAACTCATTTATTACAACCTCTAGATGTTGGTCACTTCGTTTTTTTAAAGATGCAATGGAAAAATGTGATCCAAAAATTTAAGACTCAAAATAATTACAAACCGTTAAATAGAGAAAAATGTATTAGAGTCCTACAGGGAAGTGTAGAATCTGTTACCGAATAAAAAAAACCTTGTAGAGGTCTCTTTTGACACAACAAATGTGGATTATAATACAATTTTAAGATAGTTAGGATACAATATGGACTTTGAGATATTAGAAATGTTTTATATCGTGTGGAGATAAATAGAGCGGGGAACTAGCGAACATAAATTTGAATACTTGACTCAAGAAATAAAGGAAACCCGACTTACTCTTTAAAAAGAAGAAAGAAACTTTGTTAGAAATAATAGTAATCTTATCATTACAAATGGCAATAGTTTAGGAATAGAAAAAAAAATTACGTGACAGGAAAAAAACAGTTTTCTCGACATCAAATTGTGGTACAAGAAGAGGTGACGAAGAAAAAAAATGAAAACAAAACAAATATATTTGTCCTAATTAATAGTAATCATTCTGTTTAGGCATATTGCCTGTTTTTCAACATTAAACCTCGAGGCCATCAGACCATCTCCTCCTTCTCTCCTCCTGACTTATCTCTGAAAACTCTAACCACTTCTTCCTCTGATATTCTACTACTGTGGTTGTTCCATTCTGTCTTTCTCACTTTAATCCAATCGTTTATTTCTTCTCTCTTGCATATATTCCTTACTTCTTCGTTTGGAACTCTATCCGGTAGGTTCTTATCCGCTTTCTTTCCCAGTACCCTCATTTCAGTTTCTAACATCTTTTGTATTCTACTAGTTGTCGTCTTGTGTCCGTAGTGTTGAAAATCGAGTCATCTAAACTGTGCATCTGCAACTCTGTTTGCTTCGTTTGTTTGGTGCGATATTTCTTCTTCTATTTTTCCTACACTAGATATTCTTTTTTCTAAGTAATCTGTTTCGATGATGTGCTCTATTATTTCTACTGCTAGTTTTCTTCTAACTGGATTCTTAGAAATTACCATACTTCTAGCCTTTTCGGCGCCAATTTCCATGTTGAATTTTCTTGCTGTGGTGTGGAATTCCTACAGTGATTTTTGCAATTCATTGTCATTGTTCGCCATTATTATTGCATCGTCTGCATATTCTGCGTATTCTTTTTCTCCCGTTCTGTATTTCCTTTTTCTTTTAACCCATTTTATTATTTCATTCGTCACAAACTCACAATATTAAGCTACAGGGGGCTCAAGAAGTGTCTTTGTCTAGTATCGACTTCACATGTTCATATGTTTTCTATACGTATATATGTTCTCTATCATTTTGACCTTATCCAGTGGGATTCCTCTCTCGTAAGGGCAGAAGGTGTATTGCTACGATTGATCGGTGAATATAATCGGCATGGGTAAACTCAATAATTTATTTTTTACTAACTCGACTAACTATTACAGCGATTATGTACAAAATAATTCCGGCGGAACTTGACTGGACTCTCGTGACTCAACTAGCTGAACAATTCCTGAAGGTCGCTTCTATTTAAACCCATACTTTTGCGATCGAGGTCTTTCTCGAATATCCTTCGCAACTTCTGCTTCCAGACTTTTCGAACGCCGCTTGGCCGCATCAGCGACGATGAGTCACCCGTCATTGCCGTACAAACTAGAAAGCTCTCGCGTCGTGGCGGGGTGGCGATGGCGTATGGGTTTCTTTCGTAATAGTTGAAAGCTTTTTTTAAGTCTATAGACATAGGAATGATGCTTTGTTGTATTCTGCAGATTTTTTTTAATTGCTTGCCTCACTACGAACACTGTATCTGTGCACCAACGCCCTATTCGAAAACCCTTATGCTCATCTGTAGTTTTATCTTCTCCTTTATTTTTTCTGCAAACATTTTTCTTAGTTTGACTCTCGTGCGTAACAGATTGATTGTTCGGTAGTTATTTGGATCTTTATGATTTTCTTTTTCCAACATCATTGGCAATATTTCCGTTGGTATTTTGTTGGTTGGGACTATTTTCTAAATTAGAACTTAGAGATCTTCGGTAAAATGTTCGTCTCTATATCTAAGAAGTTTATTTGTTATTATTCCTCCCCTGTAGATTTTTTACTTTTTTGCTTCCTTACGTTCCTTTCAACATCTTCTATCGTTTGATAGTTTTTTTCATCCGATACTAAATGCGAGAATTCTATTATTTTTTTCAGTTAACTTTTCTGCTGCCTTAAAAATTTCCATATCTGTTTCTGGTGACTATAAAAGTCTGATTCTAGTCTTTTTGTAAATTTTTCCAAATGCTGTATGTTTGTTCATCTGATCAGATTATGAGTTTTAATTCTAAGGCTGTTATAGTGTCCGTATGCTTCGTTTGTTCTTGTTGATCTTTCTTCACGGAAGTTATTGATTTAACGTCTTTGTTAACCCAAGTTGGAAAGTTCTAATATTTTTCCATCTTAACTCTATGTCATGCGTTTCCTCTAGGTACTTTGTTCTTATTTTTTTCTCTAATTAGTCTTCTTTGGTACAGCTCCTTTGTTGATTCCTCTGTTAGACTTTCTATTGTTGTCTTTCTTCTAGTGTTGATTGTGATGTTTTATTCTTCTTTTCGTGCTCGTTTACCCTGTACCAGATAGTGATCTTGCCTATTTTACCAGGTGTCAAACTTTTTCATCTGTTATATGTTTTAGGTGGATTAATCACTTTGTTATTATGTAGTCGATCATTGGTCGTTATCCTCTCGTCTTTTCAAATCTATATTTATACTGTGGTTTATTTCCAAAAAAAAAACGTGTTATTTATTCAGTTTTTTATCATTTGTTGCCCATTTTCATTTGTGATATTATCGTTAAATTTTTGTTTGATTCCAATTTTCTGATTCTGATTCGTCTCTCCAAGATTGGATAGAATAATAGTAAAGTGGAAAATGAAGAAAGTTTTATGGAAGAGGAAGAACACTTGCCCACATTCAATTGTGATAACTCATAACTTATGACAGTGCTAACGAGATATCAAAAGGTATTTTAAAAACCCTAGAAAAGTCAATACATGGCTATAGAACACAACAATTGATTAAATCTGACAGCCCTAAAAGTATGTATGCCCAAATTTCACCAGGTGTAGATATACTCGTATCTACCCTATTCTTTTAAAAATATTTATTTTGGCCAGACACTTCAATTTCGAAAAAAAAAGAAAAATACTCGTAAATGCTCGACGAAAGTTTCGGCTATTTATAATAGTAATTATTACAATAAAAAAATAATTCATTATTTTTTGTTATTTAGTGTTCATTCAATAAAAGAAATTATTGTATTCTACTTTGTTTACTTTGCTCACTGTAAAGTAAATGCTCGAAGAATTTTTTAGCCTCGCGTCATTAGCAACGCTCGTCTACGACTCGTATCACAAACTTCCCACTTGTGTAAAAAAAATTATTTACGCAGGATAGGTATTATTCTGTCAAAAATTAAATTTAGGCAATTACAAGACCAATACTGCATTTCATGGTTTTTAAAGCAAAATAAAATAAGCATTAAAGAAGAATCCACACAACTATAAAATTATTACTTACACTCAATAAAAATCCAAGCAAAACATTATTCTATATTTTTAAACGATACACTGATCCGTTCTTTAATATAAATCCTGCAAATTTTAAATATCAATTTTTTAAAATAAGTACTTTGTGAATGATAAACATTTTTTGAGAGTGTGGTTTACATGTTTAAATTTTTGTTTTTTTTTCACATTTACTACATACAAACGTAAAATCATAAATTTATGTGACATCTGAAAACCTACATTTTCTCTATATAATCCTTTGCAGTACTATAATAGGTCAATAATTGACCTCACACAATAAGGCCCAATGATGTATCAGTTGGTTGCCGTCGTGTGTTCGATTAACGTTTGACAATGGTTTTTCCAATTCAGAGCTGATGGAAACGTCAGATTGTGCAGCGAATTGTGGATCGAGCGCTTTTCAAATAGCGTGATTCCGTATGCGCGAACATTTACATCAGTGGTACAGCATTTCCGAGATAATGGTACCTTCAAGCCTCAAACTCACAATCGTGGCCGTGATATGACTGAAAGAATACTGCAAGCTGAAGAACAAATTTTAAAACCCGTCGAAGAAGAGCCCGACATCAGCACTCGTCAACTTGCAGCTGCAGTTGGAGTTTCACAGTTTGTAGTGCATCGTACATTTTTGGTCCGATGAAAGCCCATATGCTCGTCAAGAAGTACGATATCAACGGCAGGTTTTATAAATATGTGACACGCTATCGTAAATGTAAGCGCTTGGACCATATGTTTTAGCCAACAGACTAAACGCGGCACAGTACCTCGAGTTTTTAAACAATGTGTTAGAAGAGCAGTTTGATGTGGAAGTGCCTCTAGGTGAACGAGTTCGCATGTGTTACTTGCATGATGGTGCACCACAACATTTTACTAGGCCAGTAACTGAATGGATAAATAACTATTTTCCTAACCATTAGGTTAACGTCCCAGTAGCTTGGCTTCCGCGTTCACCCGATCGCAGTCCGTGTGATTTTTGTCTTTAGGGTTGGATGAAACAGTTTTTTTATGGAATTCAACACTGTCTATAAACTAGCGAAGAGCTTCAACAACCTATCTGTGCAAACATATTGCGACGTGCTGAAGCCTGTATTGCTAGTCAAGGACAACATTTTTAACATTTATTGCAAAAAGTTAGCAGGATTCTAAGTTGCTCTTATTTCTGTTGTAATAAACAATGTGGAATCGTTGTGGCAAAGACCAAACATTCGTCCATTCACCATGAAGCATTATCAAAAATCGGTCCTTCCCAGGACCATCACTTGTTTCTACAATTAACGATGAATAAATACAAGAATTAACGAATGATAACCTTTTTACTGGTTTCGGTTTTACTTTTACCACCTACTCTTTAAAAGATGAATCAGTGGCATCGTATCGAGGCTGGTTTATGGTGGTTTTGTCCCATTCGACTTTTAATTTGCTTATATTTTCATATTACTGCGGTACGTGATGTCGTGGTTACAATTATTGTATTTATTTCAAAATCACCCTGTATATTTAGAGTGAGATCTCGTACCTGTATCGTTAAAAACGCTTTATCTTTTGCTCCTAAAAGAAATTTTCTGTAACATTGATTGGTAAAAGTTCTAGACATCTGTTACATCTTTTGCAATAATATACTTACTTTTTATTGTCATTATATTATTGGTTTAATTTTACATAAATAGGTATGTTTGATAGGGTTCATATGAGTAAATATTCTAACCTGGGGTGTTGAGTAAATAAGTATTTTTTTTATATAACTACGAGCGCAGAAGTGGTATCTTTAATAAGTATCAGTATGTGTCCTTTCTATCGATTAATCTGCACAGGTTATTAAATCGCGTGTCAAAGGACCGTACTTCACGCAGACAGGATTAGAACACCGAAAACCTAACTCTGCATTTTATTATTTCGTTCGATCTGCTGTAATATCGCCGCAATAACTTACTCCAGCACGTATTACTGTGAAATTAAACTGTCGTCGGGGCTTGCCGTTTCTTATCAAATAAAATGAAAATTTGGTCACGGACCGGCTGCAATGGGATTGCAATAAGTCGATCCGGCACTGCAAATCATGTAGGAATTAATTGTAATGAAATTTATATTGCGGTGCGAGTATAAGTGCTGGTTTTTTAAATTGGCCAGGACACAGCAATAAAAGCAATTGCTTCAATTTCATGCATGGTAACTTTATTGTCCGATGTTAAATATTGCCATTACTTGTGGCGGCATTCTATTACTGAGGGAGTGATCCCCGTTCTAATATAATAAAAGCGTCTGGAGGGTGTTGTTGCGATTAAGTATTTATGTAATCAAACCGAGTCGGCGGCTAGAGGCAATTTTATTAAATTTTTTCTATCAAACTAATAAAGGGCTTTAATTTAAAAATCCTTTTATGGAGCGGAAGGAAATTTATTGGTGCGCGTTTAAGTGTATGCACACCGAACCAAATATTTGTTGTCGTAGTCAATAGGGGCTCCGGGGCTATTGTTCTAGTCTGATATGAAATCATTAGATTAATTGTTGCAATGCGTGCTCTTAAATCTGTCTAGTCCGCAAACAGACTATATACATAAATTATTCACTGAAGCCATTATATAAATTCTGATTACGTTTCAGCAAGGAATTTATTGGGGTTGCCTCCATTCCTTACTTAGACACTATGAACACATATTTTACGACACAGGCTTTAGAGGAGGCCTCCGTTTTATCACTTTTCAAAGTAAAAATGCTTTCTTGCACGACCGCCTTGAAAAGTCATTTCTCACTGTATTGCATATTTTATTCGTAGATTGAAAATTTGGTTTTGACATGTAGTCTGTACTCGTTATTTGCGTGACAAGTGGTTCAGAATTTGAGGATTTTAATTTTTTATGTTACAAGTTATCCTGAAATGGTCATTTATAGTCATTGTATTATTTTTAAATGTAGCACTATTGAGGCTGTATGGATAATAATTGACAATTTAAAATATTAGAGCATAAATTTGTTCAAGATAATTATTATGGAGTGTTTACACTAAATATGTTCCATTTCATTGACATACTAATTTGCTAAAGCTGTAAATCAAATTTGCATATAATTTAAACATAAAACTTTAAAGTGGACGATATATCTCTCTTTTAAATGCTTCGTTAACCAAATTAGTCGTTAAATACTATTTAGCGTCCTGTTATGGGCAGTTTTTTAGTGCTTTGTATTTACGTCGAAAATTGCAGGAAAAAGTACGGGGTTTATCTTTAGTAAATGACATTTGTCGACAGTGCTAATTGAAATTTAAAAAGTATGTACTATTAAAATAATAAATAAAGACGGATTCATAAACTAGAAGCATAGAAGCATGTCGTTTTACGAAAATTAAATTTTGGGCATGATTAGACAAACTTTGGTTAGCCTTTTACCGTTTACAACATAGGTAGAAATTTCACGACAATCCGTCCAGTAGTTTGTTAAGTTCTACAAATTACACAAATTATCGTGTATGACGGTAGAAACTGCATTAACATCGGTTCATCCGTTTGGGAGCTACGGTGCCACAGATAGAAACACACGTAAAAACGGTTAATTTATTACAAAGAAAGATTTAATGTCATTAAAACTATATTCGATAAAGAGAAACAAAAAATAAATATTGATTTAATTTTGTTTGAGGTAACGTAAGTTGGTGATGGAAAATCAATACTTACGGAAATCATGGTAAATTTTTTGTAATCATTAAGTCAATACTTGTGATTCACTAAAGTTTCATCAATATTGGTTATACAACTCAAATCCCCTTTTATAACTGTGGAACCGCCGGGTTAGCGCAAATTCTAACTACACGATTACCTGTACATGGCTTGAATCAGCTTTATTTTATTTCAAATATTCCTGCGAGATGAAAGAAACCATGTCAAAATTTGATATAGTTCATCTGCAGCAATCAAGGAAGCTAAATAGTCCTAAATTAAATCAAAATTTAAGTTTCATAAATAACTACGAATTAATTAATGTAACATTAACAAAATTAGAAAAACAAAAGGTACCCCTAAGTGACTCCGTACAGCTAATATAAAATAAAATATATATATATCAATAAAGCATAAGGTCCAACAGTCTCAAAAAAATTAGGCGAAGTCCTTAGTGAGAATGGGGTTTTTACTAGACTAATTAATGTGGCAAAAGTTTTAGATGGACAGCAAGTTAATAGAGTAATAGAATACACCGACAATTCCGACACAGTTAGTTTTAATTTGCAAATGTGTAGTTTAAGTCCAAATATGTATTATCTAAGTTATAAGTGTTGTAAAAAACGAAATAAAATTGCAAAAAAAGTAATTTGTCTTGCATATTTTGCAAATATATTTCTTGCATATTTTAATAAATTTTTGCATATAATGCTAAAATTTCTCTGCATACATATGCTCATATTTACATGTTGTTTTCTGTAGATAATTCCGAGCTTTAGCTGATATTAAATCAAAATGTTAAATGCAAGTAACCGGTACGCAGTGATCACGACTTTTTTTAGGTGTGAAATCCACTAGTATACTGACCATGGTTTCTTTTTTAAGGAAAATATTTTAAAATGGATTTTTGTTTGCTTAGGTGTAAATATGTTATCAAATAATTCAAGTGACGATAATGATTCACTATGCGAAGATCGTAAGAAAGTCTGGTTTTTCCAAAATGTACGTAGCCATAAAATTGGTTAATAGTAGTGGGTAATTCCCCTTTTGAAACACGTATTACATAGCATGCTGTATTTATTTTGCTGACAATTTTTTTAATGTGTTCTGAAATGTGTAGTTTTTTATTATCTATAATTATTCTTCCTAGGAATTTTATTTCATTAGACTGCTGAATTTGATATCCTTTTACATAAAACTAGAAATGAGATGAATCCAAATTGAATGCTCATTTAACCTAAAAAACCGTATTGTTATTAGAAATATCCATAACATTTTACTAACTTTAAATTATGGGGCTTTTTGGATTAAACTTTATACCGCCATCATCAGCAAACCCCTTTTTAAATAATAAGCGCTAATTTTTAATGAACGCCATCGGAGAAAATTACGACGCTTTGCGCGGCAATTTGCCGTCGTTGTCAAATAACTTAATTATTTCCTTTATCACTCTTAGAAAATACCTAGTTTACGGTCGGCATCGACACTTTACTTTCGTAACTTAACGAAGCCTAAGAAATGTCTCCCTAATCTGGCCATATTTTATATGACAAGCTAAATGCATCGTAAAAGTCTACTTTTTCATCAGTTTCTTTAAGTAACCGGAATAAGAGATTCCCTTCATAAAACTGGATTCTTTTTTAGGTTATTGGAAAGTCTATCCTCTCGAGGATGCTTAAACAGATAGATGTCAATAACAATTTAAGAACGAGTGCGGGCACTGATGAGTCATGGAGATAGATGCTACCAGATTGCTTTTAGAAGGGCAGCTCATATTTAGAGGACTGATAACTAGGATGACCCCCGATTTGTGATTTATAGGTGTCAGGGGACATATAGATATACACATGGCCACCCCTTACTTTATCTGCAATTTATAGAGCTAGGTCGTAAAGCGGACGAAATTTCACGTAAGGAAAGCAATCAACGTGATTATACTTTCAGACACTTTAACAAAAAGGAGTGGCGTATAAATTTTATTTTTGTTATAAAGCTCAACTTTATAACACAAACTGATACATGTATTCCAGAACTGAAGATTCTCATCAATATGCTTAAGCTCTTTTTGTAAATAACTATACAATATCTTATATAACATACAGTGTTGAGAATCTATTATTACCGATCATATTAAATAATTATCTTTGATAGTAGTGTAATTTATTTAAATAGTAATTAATTCATTTAAATGGAAATAAACCTCAAATTAATTTAAAATACTTCGAATGATTTTAACAGGGGGATTAGTGGTAAATTGGTAATATAGTCTTTAGCATTTTTTGACACAAATTAACAATAATTAGTGAAAAAAAAATGAGTATGAATTCGACACAATTTGAGCAGTTATTAGTTCAGGATATTTCAGATAGGACCACGATGATATTTAAATATTTAAGCGATCATGCAGGTAAAAAGCCTTTTTGCCTGGGCTATCATAAAGTAATTGTTAGCGTTCTCAGCTGATTTTTCTAATTTATAACAGCAAAGTCGATTTTATAATAAGTCGCCAGGGAGGCTGAATGATATTGTGCCGATTGTTGTATGAGAAACTGGTAGATTTTGTTAAAATATATATTGTTTAACACGTATCAGCAACTAAGTATCTGCTGCTGATCCCAGAAAAGAAATCTTTAACAAAAGTTGTACAACCAGTAACTTCCCCTACATTGCTTATTCGAAAAATGGCAAGTTAACAGTGACACGAGATTTTGTTCTCCACCCTCCATTTTTTTTTGTTCAGTTTCTTCAATACAAAAAGAATGTTTACCAATATTACAAAAAGTGTGATCCCCAAAGATATGCCTGTGAGCATTTTGTAATTCTTTTTGTAGCATTAGTAGATACCCTCCCTTCCAATGAATGATTTTTATTTTCTATCCAAAATGAAATATATAGATGAATTCAGCGCCGCACGTAACTTCTCGATTTAACTGCTTAAAATGAATAGAATAAGGGAAATGATTATTCTGTGCTGAAGGTCTGTTGTCATCAGCCTGTTACAAATTACCAATATTCTTCGGTAGCAGTTTACGATGTTTTTATGGTCCACGTCCCGTAATTGTCTATCCCTCTTTATCTTTATAGCGTGGCAGGCAGATTTTGGAATTAATTGCTGGTTGTGTTTAGGGCAATAAACGGCGCCTAACTCAAACTTGTCTGTCGTCTAGCGAGGCCCCTTAAGCAATTTAAAACCTCAGGAATCGAATTTCTTAGAAGAACTTTCCAAAGTCCTTAAACCATTGGCCATAGATCTCGATAACTTACAGGTAAGTTTTAATCAAATGCTAATAACAGAACACCATTCCAGTGCTTAATTGTAGGCAGAGAAGTACTATTTTCGGGACTGTCTGCCACCAACTATAAGAATATTGAGAAGTAAATTTCTTCAGGTGACACATCTAACATATTGTAACCCCTAAAACTCGCACTAATAAAGGCCAAAAAAAGAGATTTCACTATGTGTTCGATCTAGATAGCGAAAAGAGTAAATGGTTTATTGTGTCTGTTATTTTGCATCCACGATTTAAGATGTCCGAATCGTGGAGCCTCTGACCCGTCTACTTAAAAGGAATCACCGGTGGGAGTAGCAAGTGGCACAAGAAGCCGCATTCGTCGAACTGAAGCGTGAACTAACTGAAGCACCCACGCTCGCGTGCCCGGATTTTTCCGAGACTTTCAAGTTGACGCTAGCGACCAAGGCTTGGGAACCGTTCTGATTCAAAAGATATAGGGGCAAGACCGGAAATAGTTTATGCGAGTTGCAGCCTGGCGGAATCACAAAAGAACTACGCCATTTTCAAGAAGCAATGTTTGGCTATCGTGTGGGGAATCCAGAAGATGCGCCCGTATCTCGAGGGTTATCACTTCATTGTTGAGGCGGACCATCAGTCGTTGAAGTGGTTACTGAGGCAACCGAATGCTCGTGGTAGCCTCGCCCGGTGGGTAATGTCCTTACAGTCATACGACTTTGAGGTGGTGTACCGAAAGGGTGTCCTGAACCAGCCGACGCCTTGTCCCGACATACGAAGGTGTCCATACCGCCGAAGTGGCCGCCGTTAACGGCGCCACCAGATGCAAGTGGTACGACACAAAATTGTTGCAGATATCTACCAGCCCCGATCTTTTCCCTGACTTCAAGACCGAGGATGGGGGAAAATAATGTCACCGTTTCTATGATTGCACCGGGTTGCGGGAGAACGAATTGGTAGACCCATGGAAGCTGTACGTACTGAAACTGCAACGTGCTGCTATCTTCTCCGAAAACCACGACGCTTCGACCGCAGGCCATTTGGGGATGGCCAAAATCATCACCCGAATCGCCCGGAAATACCACTGGCCAGAGATGTTCCGAGAAATCGCCGCCTATGTCCGCAAGTGCGACTCCTCTCAGCGATTCAAATTCAGTCAGCGACACCAGATCCATGGCCCGTGGCCCGTGGCACACCGTCAACGTGGATCTGGTTGGCCCACTACCCCGTTCCAGTAAAGGAAACGTCTATATTTTGGTTTGTCAGGACCGGTTTACCAATTGGGTAGATCGGCACGGGCTAAGGAAAGCCACCACCGCCAACGTGATCCGAACACGCACCGACCGAATCATAACCAGATTTGAGTGTTCCACGGTAATGATTACCGACAATGGCGTCCAATTCAATAGCCGAATGTTTGACCGCTTCCTGAAGGAGCATCGCATACCCGCACCGATTGACGCCGCCATATACGCCTCAAGCGAACCCCGTCGAGAGAGATAATCGCGTCGTAAAAACGATGATCGCCCAGTATTGCGAAACCGACCATAGAAAATGGGACAGAAATCGGAACAACTTTATGCTCGCGATAAATTCCTCACATGAGTCCACTGGATTTTCCCCGGCATTCCTGATTTTTGGCCGTGAAATCCGCATCTTGATGCCACGATCCGTCACCCCTGAGCAACATTCCCACCGTATGACCAAGCTCCAGAAAACGTCCGAGTTATTCAAGTTGAACTTAAGCCGCGCGTTCCAAACGCAGAAGAAACACTATGATCTCCGCAGTAGAAATTGGAGCTGTCACGTAGGGGACCGCGTGATGAAAAGAGAGCATCCGTTGTCATCCGTCGTCAAGGGTTTTGCCGCTAAATTAGCCCTGAAGTTCTCCGGCCCCTACAAAGTCACTAAAGTCATATCGCCGGTCGTTTTTACGTTGAAAAAAGACGCAACCGGTCGGCTGTACAAAAATATCCATGTAAAGGTCATAAAGTTGGCCTACTAATCCGTCCGCCCAGAACTTCACCAGCCAGCATGGAAGAGCACCGCACGCTGAGGCTCCGCCACCCGCCCGTCACATAGAAGCCCGGTTGAAGGAGGTCTTTGGCAGCTCACCCGAGTCCGTCCAGGGGCCCTCTACGCTGCTGCTGCTGGCCTCCGCACTCTGGTTCCCACGCCGGTCCTACCGCTAATCTCCCCGTTCCAACCCATGCCGCTGCTGGGATCGCCAGCCCTGTCATCCACACAAGGGAAGGGGCTGTCATTGGAACTTCAACAACTGCTGGGACTCCATCCCCGGCCAGCCGCACCTGTGCCGAACCCCAACGGCCAACGCGTAGAACCCGCCGAGGCCCCACCGACGTGGCTCTCGCTATGGATGTCCATTCCGTTGTGGCGCCTGCGCCCAGCCACGAACCCGGACCGCAGGGTGCGGTACTGCCTCCCGTCCCCTGATGGTGCAGTCGTTGGACCTCCCTGCCGCCTCGACCCCCGACGGAGGAAGATGGCATCGTCCCGCTCCGGAGACCAGCAACGTCTGACGAATCATAGAAGTGTATTTTAGCAGTTTTGGTTTAGGATTTCGTTTTCTTTGTTTATGGTGCCTTTTTGTTTCTTTGTTTCCGTTAGAGTTCTTGTTTCTGCGTTTTTTAGTTTTGATATATTATCGTAGTTATCGGTATGTAAGGTAGAATTAAGAATGTATTGTACTTATGTATTGTATTGGATTATTTTGTTTCGAAACGCCTCTAGACTTCAACCGGAGGATTCCCGTTTCAACCGACAACCCTCCAGGTATCAACCGGGGAATATTAGAAAGAGTATTTCACAATCAACTTTACGATCATTTTGAGAGCAATAAATTATATATTTTGTGTAAGTCAGTACAGCTTTAGAAAAAAGCGATCCACGACTGAAGCAGTCCAGGACCTAATTAAGTTTTTACATCATGCTTTGAAGAAGAACAAATTGACATAGTTTCATTCTTGGACTTATCTAAAGCCTTCTACTGCGTTTCACACAATATACTTTTAAGCAAAACTGCGGCATATAATATAGATCGTCAAAGTATAGATCTCATACAATCGTATCTTGGCAACAGATCACAGATTGTCAAGATAAATGACAAAAATATCCCATAAGCTCTCGGTAGAAACAGGTGTGCCTCAAGGTTCCATCCTCGGTCCACTGCTATTTCTAGTATTCATAAATGATTTACCCAATCACTTAAATTCGAACTAGATTCTTTATGCCGATGATACAACCTTTGTGAATAAAGCAACCTCTTTAGAAGCTGTCGTCTATTCGAGTAATAACACATATTCGAAGTCTTGAGACTGGGTCCATAGAAATGAATTATGCTTGCATTTTGATAAATCTCTAGATATACTTTTACACAAAGATTTAGAAGCCTATCCTTTGCATCTCACAGCAGTGCAAGGACTCTTACCAGTGGACTTCCCACCAAGATTAGAATTTTGCAATTGGTTTTATGAATATGAACAAAAACAGAGGATTGGCGCAAAATAGTATATTATTAGCCAAGGTTGCAAAGCCAAACATTCTAGACCGAGCGCAAATTAGAACCCGAGACGCGTAGCGTCGAGGGCTCTGAAGCGCGAGGTCTAGAAGTAGCTTTACAACCGTGGTTAATATACTATTTTTTTCACTAGTAGAAACCATAAGACAATAAATTGAAAAAATAAACGTTCAATTTTTTGACGAAACATGATTTTGTTTTGATTTCTAATCAAACTTAATCTAAATCTTCAACACAAAGAAAACCGTTTACACTTGTCGCTGAATTAATCATTTTATTTTCTACCGTCTACCAACTACCATGCGTATACTCAAGTAATGTTAGTAGCACACATGAATTTGCTACCTCTAAATGAGTCGACATTTGCATGCTTCATGGCTGTTAGTGAAAAATAGTATATTATTAGCCAAGGTTGCAGAGCCAAGCATTCTAGACCGAGCGCAAATTAGAACCCGAGACGCGCAGCGTCGAGGGCTCTGTAGCGCGAGGTCTAGAAGTGGCTTTGCAACCGTGGTTAATATACTATTTTTTTCACTAGTAGAAACCATAAGACAATAAACTGAAAAAATAAACGTTCAATTTTTTGACGCAACATGATTTTGTTTTGATTTCTAATCACACTTAATCTAAATCTTCAACACAAAGAAAACTTATACTTGTCGCTGAGTTAATCATTTTATGTTCCACAGTCTACCAACTACCATGCGTATACTCAAGTAATGTTTGTAGCACACATTTGTTCATTTTTTAAGAAATAATCACATCAAACATTGCGTACATAACCTCAATTTTTCTTTTTGAACCGGTGGTCGCAAAAGTTGAATTTGATACCTCTAAATGAGTCGACATTTGCATGCGTCATGGCTGCTAGTGAAAAAAATAATTTTTGGTGACGAAGCATGGTTTCATCTCAATGGATACATGAACTCACAAAATATAAAAATTTGGAGTATAGTGAAAACCCACATGTATTTATTAAAGAACCATTGCAGCTTCAAAAAATTAGTGTGTGGGTAACAATTACTCAAAGACGAATCATTGGACCAATATTCTTTCAAGGAAATTTATAAAAAAATTATCTACAACGGTTTTTACTCCCATTTTTTTTATTAGGTATACTAATTGCTGTTAGATATCGAATGAAATTTTAGAGCCCTTTGTCAACCGGTTACACGATGATGAATTGTAGAACGGATTTTTTCAACAAGATTGAGCTCCGATTCATTGTACAATAGACAACTTAAATTTCTTAAGAAACCTCTTTGATGACAGCATAATTAGACGAAATACAGAAATTCCTTGGCCATCTCGTTCCTGTGATTTGACAACATGCGTTTTTTCTTGTGGTCTTATCTTAAAAATACAATTTTTCGAACGCCGGTTGCAGTCAGGAGGACTTACATCAAAAAATTGAACAATCCCATCATGTTAGAAAATCTTTTCAGAAATTTTGAGAGGAGGGTTTTCTGATGCATTGAAGCAGAAGGGCAACATTTTCACCCTTTATTGCAATAAGTATCAAAAATATGTTTAATATAAATTAAAAAATATATATATTATTTATTCGCCTCACTTACTTCATCGGAAAAAGTGAGGTTAGATTAGACGATCGATCACAGCTGTCATCGATCACAAATTTGAATTTCAGCGTAGACATACTTCAAAAAAAAAAGAGAAATCAATGGCAACGTGAATTTTTTAAATGAACACTCGTTATGTACCTACAATAACATATTTCGTGTGAAATGGACTTACGCTAAGTATTCAAAAGCACATGAAAAATAGAACCAATTGTAATATCATCAGGCTCGCAGCTTTACAAGCCACAACTGATTTATAACGTAGTTATTTTACTACGTCTCTATATGTTTAAATGCAGTTAAAGTAATAAATTAAGTTACAAAACAGCTGAAACCACTACAGCGAACGTAATGAGTTAATGACGTATTCAAATTATGATATGCCAGTAAATGCGTTGTGTAGTTTTGCATGCATATGCTACCTGCAATACAATTAACGAATCCAGTTACAGTTTCTAGTTGGCAGCAACTTTAACGTACAAAATCCCTATTCATGAGCAATAAATTTGTGCGTATAATGTAATTAAACAGGTCGACTTAGTAATTACTGATCATAGTTCTGTTGAACATATTTAGAGGATGTTAAGGTCCAGGGTAGCAAGGGGGTTAAATGGAATCCATTGGGTCGGGCGCAAGGTGGACACAAAGGGATACATTATAAAGGTTGCGAAATGTGGGTCGCAGGACATACGTTCGGCAGTTGACTCCAAATGGCTGGGACCCCGCGGCGTTGCGGTCATGACACGCACTTCAAGTCTACCGAAACATCAGCTTCTGCCAACGCATAACGCAATTTTCGTGGATTTCGGGCTTTGCTAGCATGAGCCGTCATTTTCTATATCTGTATCTGTCGTCGGAGATGGTCGGACGATTGGGAAGATGGAATCTAGGCTGCATTTAAAATAAACATAACGATCAAGTAATATTTAAATAATTGTAACAGCTGTCTGTAGTGAAATACTTGTCACATAGAAAAATTATTATGTTGACTATATAATTCATAAGTTTTTAAGCCAATCAAAATACTCTATTTCCTTAGAAACCGATTTATAAATATAATCGATTATGTGGTTGACGATGTGATATAACTGATTTTCTGTTTCGTTAGGACTATTTTGGACAAAAATTAAGTAATCAGCTTGATAGTTTCTATAGTTAAGGGGGACGCGGGAAGTAAACATCATGTGTGATTGAGTTTTTTAAAAAATAAATAAATAATCATGGGATACCAACGGCTCGCTTAGAGTACAATACTATTCTTAGAAAAACAACCCAAGGAAGTGAGAAAAATTTGACTAAAAGCAATTGGCTGACACCAAACAAAGAACTTGAAGTTTTATGTTTAGTGAGGTTGTTTGAAAAGATGATGGCCAAACGAACTTTGAATGCGAAGACTCTTATTTTTGATGCCAAATAAGGACTGGAAAGCAACAAATGTTTGATACAAGAACTGTCCCGTTGATTTAAACAAAATTAGTAAGTGGAAGCGTTTAGGTGTAGAAAATGTTGGAATGGCCACTAAAAAGGCAAGAGTTACGAACCACCCTAACCAATATTCGGCAGTGAGTGTATTAGTGAGTTCTGGTGCAAATTTACAAGAAATAATTAAAGTAAAGGGTCATTCCACGCTAAATTCGTTGAAGCCTTACTTAAAACTTAGCGAACAACATCATGTTAAAATCATAAATCAGATTCGAAACAATTCAGATAAGCCATCATCATCAGAACCATCTACTTCTTCCCTGCACCAGCAGGAATCTTTGAATGCAAAAAATGTGTATTATAATAACTGTACATTCAAGTTTACATAATAATAATAAATAAAGAAATAAATTATGTTGACATTCATTATATAATCGTAATTAATACCACTCGAGCACTAGAAAATGACCAGGTATTATCTCCGATTTGCGGTCTTGTGGTGGTGTTTCAGATAGTACGTTTCGTTAGTATTTTTGATTATTTTCTATGCTCTCGTGATTATAAGTGATAATTTGGGTTATAATATTATTTTTATGTTATGTAGTATTTTTTTTTATTTCTTAAACGGTTTAATTTTTTGGAAAATATACTGCAGACACATCGGAACATAATAGTGAGAATAAGAAAAACTGGACATTGCATAACATCTTTGTCATGAAGCCAGAAGTTTCGTTAACAGAATAAATTTTTATGTTGTTTTAAAAGCGATTGTAAGAAGGTTGAAATGCGTCTATTTTCCCCAAAGTGTCAATAATGTAGTTAATAAACCAGAGGAAATAAGCAAACAACAATCAGAGCTGTCAGTATTGTGGTTTAACTTTCTCTTAAAATAGAAATGTCGTTAAAAAAGTTAAAACTGTTTATGGACAGGAACACGGCCACCAGAGATGTCTTTCCTTGTTAAAACTTCGGTGATATTTTTGGCACCGCATGCAACCGCAAATAAAAACTTAATAAACGTCAGCAAACTCTCACAATCAATAGTTAGTTAACTGTAACACGTTAATGCACCCTTAAAATGCACTTTGACGACTCCGTTCAACATGCAGTTTCACTGCAGTAATCTTCTTTAAAGGCACTAAACAATTATTATGACCCAATTTATGACCATTTTATAGTTACGAATTAGGATAATTAACAAAGAGAAGGCATAAAATCCTTGCATTTCAGAGATAAGGAAAGAGCGGAAGCTCGGGGCTGCAAAAAGTATTTTTTACTGCCTTTATCGTCGAACGTGATCGCAAATTTTAGGCCTTTTGTGGCGCCGGTCCTGCTGACTTTGGTTGTCTTGTTCTCAAGAGACTAATGGTAAATAAATTCAACGGCTCACGTACATTTGCGTCGATCAAGTTGTAAATTTCGGTCATCGATATGGGGAAGACAAGCACGTCGGGGTGGATTTATCCTAATTTACATGGTAGTTTGCCGAAATCCACACCCTCGCAAGCCGTCTTAGAAGCGGGACTCGCTAAAATTATACCCTCGACTGTCGCGGATTTCACCGCAGAACTGCCTTGTAAATTTAACAACAGTTTTATTCACTGACTTGCTATTTTCCGATACAACCGCAGGGGACGTACGTCGCACGCTGTCGCATAACTAAATTACGCACACTTGTTTACGCAGTTTTTGCAAAAATATTGTGCCCTCATAAACACGTTCTTTTCAAAATCTAATTATGAACGCTTAATGTAGGATCGGCATGCCGCTTACGTACATAATCGAGACTTTATTTTTCATATACTTATACAACTTGAAAATGTAAATTTTGGGAATTTTTTATCGTCCTTCAGTCGTTCCTAATTGAGACAAAAAAATAAATTGACTCATTCATTGATTTTTTTTGGGACATCCTGCACAAATAATTCTAAAAAAATGGTAAATTACAAATACAGACTCATCATAATTATGTTGCATTTTTTTTTTACAAAAATCTTGATGTCTATGGTAAAAGTTCAACACGGATTCATAAACGACAAGTAGAGGAATATGCTATTTTATAAAATTTAAATAACATTAATTAGTATTTTAAAAGTTGGAGATGCCGTCATATCATTGTTGGTAGGAATGATCGGAGGGAACTAGAGATTTATGTTTTCGTATTCTAGGGAGTCATGAAACGTAGGGAAAACATAAAAGTAACGAGTTGCCCGATGGACCCGATTACAATACAAATTACAAATTCGTGTAAGGTTATTGAGAGAGAACTTACATCGCTTTGAAGTACAGTCCAACAAATCCCGCTGTGAAAAATTATAAAATTAGATTTTCGGAAATTTTTTCTTTTTTATAATATCCAAATCCTTCAAGTTAAAAGAATACAGATAATACCAGATACAGTATAACTAATCGTACCCACAACCTTCGCGATGTGAGCAGGACACGCCATTCTATACACAGCCCAGAAAAAACTCAATGCGGGTTCATAAACCACAAGTACAAAAACAATAAGTTCTTTTATAAAATTTCAATAACAGTTACTATGCACAATTTTGAGGTGACGTCATAAAGTATTAGTGGAAATGGTTAGACAAATTTTGATTGGCATTTTATCATCTACACGATATTTCCAATACACGTATAAAATTTGACAACAATGGGTCCAGTGGTTTCGGAGATTTTTTGTCTAATAAAAACAGACACAGACGATAGAGGGCAGATAGTCATGAAATGTCCTGAAATCATGAAAGTAGCCATTCGTCCGATGGATACTTACGCTCAGGAATTAAAAAACAATTAACAGCTTTCATTTTTGAAATTGCATATTTAAAATTTGCACACACACTAACCAAACAATATTTTATTGGTTCTTCTAAGGTATTTCAAATTTGTCTTATCTGGTATTTATTACTTTTTTTACGTTCATCAAAACATTAGTTAGACATAAATTTGTGTTTCAAGTGATAGTACTTACATTGTCTTATTGTTTGTGTATTTATTTGTATTTCCTGAGCGTAAGGTGGGGAAGTATTGTTTTTGGGTCCATACGGCGAACGGTTAATTTCAGATTTTTTCGACGTTGTGTGATCACTGGAACATGAAGAAAGCCGTCTGTGTCGATGTTGATTAAACCGATAATATCCGAAACTACTGGACGGATTGTTGTCAAATTTTATATGTATTTCAAAGAGAATCTCCGAAACTACTGGACGAATTGTTGTCGAATTTTATAAGTATTTCAAAAATATCAGGTAGGTGATAAAATGCTCACCAACAATGTAATGACGTCACCTCAAAATCTTACACACTAAATGTTATTTAACTCTTGCTTTATGAATCCGCTGTTTTTTTACCCTAGATACCCAGATTTGTACTTCCCGAACATAAAGCAAAAGGTAGTGAAGTCATTTTCTAACCTGTTAATTATGAATTTCACACTTTTGTAAAACTTGTTTATGTTTTTAAAATATGAAAACGGCTGAACAAGACCGATGATTGTATTAGTTGGATTAAGTAACTGGGACATAATATTTCAGTTTCAAAAAAATTCAAGAATTCAAGTTCAAGACGAATCCATAATTCAGAAATTCACACATTTAAACAAAATTCAAACTCATAATGTAACCTAAAAACCTTCGATACAAAAATTCTGAAAAACATTTACCCGTTTTGCATCGTTCATAATTATTTATGCCATTTTGGTGTGCACGTGCAAAAATATTATTTGCAGTCGAATGGCCAACACTTGGAACGAAACAATTTTAAATAATTATAGGTGCGGTGTGCATTGCTTTGATGGTAATTTTAATTAATGAACAGTTGTCTGATTAGTGCGTGAATTATTAAAGCGACGTTTATTAAAAAGTTAAAGGGCACTCCAGTTGACGCAAATTAGTTCCACTCAAAGTGCAATGCTGATAATATGAAAAGCACATTCCAGCGATATAATAATTTTTATTTCTTGCTAGAGCACTATGAAGTATATTCTTTATTTGTACGTACCTACTGCAGCGTATTTATATTATGATCCATTCAAACAAGTTTTGTAAAAAAACGGGACGTTTTTCAAAGCTTGCCTGTTACTAACCAAAGCACACAAGACCGTAAATACGTTGACTGTCGAAAATAATTAATAGAGTTTAAACATGAAGTCAATATTTTAACAGTTGGTAAGTCTGCAAGTTTTATAAGACTAAAAAAACTAGAAAAGTGAATTTTTGTTTATCAAAACATTCTTTCAAATCTTTTGCACATACATATCTTTAAAAATTAGTGCTTTTTTTATTTTATAATGGTTATTTGATAATGTAAACTTTCAGCATAATCTCACTCTATCTCTGTCCGTCGACACAAGATGGAAAACGAAGCTAGGAAAGACCGAAACAAGGGTTTACTTATACGAGATTTGCAACACTTCCTTTCGTGGGATTTAAATCCAGTTATGAAGCCACGAGTTTCTTTTAACCGAGAAAAAAATATTTTTGATTTACAGCTACATCGTTGGAACGTTTTTCTCAGCTAGTTAAAATGTTTTAACTAATAAAAAATTGTCACTGGAGATTTTGTTAATTTTTCAAATTAAGCATATTATTTTAAGGGTTGTGCGTAATCTTCGACTATAGTGAAGTGTTTAAAGAAGTTGACATCACAAATTACAACTTCAATTTACAAAAGAAAAATCTACTAAGATACCTTCCAAATATTAACATTGTAGTAATAAAATAAATATTGAATAAACTAAATGTCATAATATACAATAACTTATTCATGTGTGAGCCTGGCTCTGGAGAAACAAAAATCGACAGCAATTGGAATTCGCTATTTCCGTCATATTTTTTATGGGATAATTCCAAGCTAAATTAGTGTTAAAAGATGAAATACTTAACAAAATTGCTCTGTCTTAATAATTCCACGTAGAATACCAGCATCGAACTTTCAAGTACTCGGAAGGTGACTGTTTCTCGTGTTTATGACCAACTTTAAAATCTGAAGCGCCAAGAAATTTCTTCTGGACTTTTTCCAATAATATCGCGTCAACATTGTAAATCGGAGACCAGACCGAGGAGCAATAACTAAAATTAAATTGAATCAGCGAGTGATCCAAGATTTGTAAACCCAAGGGATACCAAATTTTGCAAATTGACGTCAGATACAACCCCGCATATTTAAGGTTTTATTAAAGACGTAATGATTAGGAAAGCGGTCTGTCAAGTCCTTAATCTCAGAAACAGGAGACATAGGGTTTTTGTCCAGTTGGAAATAAAAATTTATGTTAGATGTCATGGTAAAAAATAGATCTAAGCTTATTTAGGCAAAAATTCCCTGGTCCTTGAAGTACAGCACAACATATCCAGCTTTCTCTAAAACTCATAATTTTTTTTTTTATTTTTTATGTCAATGTTTTATTTTATAAGTCAAAATAAAGATATGTGTGTATTGATTTTGCATGTAGTGGTTAAAGTAAGTAACTAAGAGGGGGATAAACGGATAAATTTGATTAATGATTTACGATGCTGATGATATCCTTTAAACGTTTGCAAGATTACAGAGCATTCCAAAATCTGGATATTTAAGAAAAGTAAGACGGATTCATAAAGCACAAGTGTAGGAATAGATATGTTATTTTATATAATTTAAATAACATTTACTATGCGCAATTTTGAAGTGAGTCATCACATTGTTGATGGGAATGAAATTTTGGTTAGCGTTTTACCACCCATACGATATTCCTAAAATACTTTTAAAATTTGACAACAATCGCTCCAGTAGTTTTCGGAGATTAGATGTCCAATAATTATCAGCACAGGCAGACAACAGGCGACAGATGAGAGACAGACAGACGTAAACGTATTTTCCAGTTTCTTCTTTTGTCTTCTTTACAGTAGTTAGGTATGTAATACATCTTCTCTTGCCTTTCTTTTTGTCCTCGTCTCTTCCATCTACGGTCTTGTCTTATAAGTGCTATATTTTCTGTTTCTTTTCTCAGTGAGATATTTTGTTCTCATTTTCTCTCTAGTTGTTTCGTCTTGTTTCGACAAAACTGCAGCAGAATAAACCACAAGCGTTTCATTTAATTTTCAAAAAAAGCCGCTACAAACTACAAACGTTTGTTTTGATCTTAAAATGTATCGTAATTTAGAGGAAACCTTGCAGTTAACCTGAAAAGATTATGAACTTCACTTAAAAAATAATCTTTTAAAAGCTTGATTTAAAAGTCGATGAATGCGAATAATACAGTTTTTAATGACCGCTTGGGGGCTTGCGGCCTTTTTTCAGCCGCCGAAGGTCCATTTAAATAAAGCACTACTTTTTATCACACTCTACATTCCAAATTTTCCGCTGGAATTCGTTCTGAAATTACATCCCTTCATGCCGTTATTAAATTCGCTTTGACAGGTATAAGTATATTTCGTACTTAGTTAAAAACCCATTACATCCAAGCCGCCAAGTGCCTGCGGCGGTATGTCCCTCTTTGAGCTTCAAAGCCAGAAGATGAAAAGTAGGTATTGTAAATAATGTCTCCCTCTTGCACAAAGTTTTTAATTTCTTTTACGATAGCTAGGCTGCTTATTTGCGTGGTAGCCTTTATCTAGTCATAAACATTACAGTCGACCATTCCGCTATTAACAAAGTTGGGTCACGTTCCGACCCAAGAACCGTTTGGATGAAAGCAGTTATCTATGCTCGACGCGGAACCCACAACTTAGCGCCCTCTTGGGAAAAACTTCTTTTAACGACACCGTGTGCTGATACTATTTATGGAGTAATAAAGTACGATGTTTCAATGGCCCCGGCTACTATTTTTGTTTGAGGAGCGCTTTAATTGGAACGCGGGGCGCGCAATTACCGTCTGACGTTAAAGCAGCGGCGCAGATAACTGAAAATCCATACTCAACTCCTCGGTTATTTGTTGCAAAAATTTTATCTAAAAGGCTCTTTTATTTTTTAGTTTCCTCTTATTTTATTGCTACACACAACGGCGTAACATGAACAGTGGAAAATGGAGCGCAGTGAACGAACATTCGTGCCACAGGCACAGCTGCCAAGAGGATCCAAATACCAACCATTTATTCATAAAATTTTTAAAAATATGTCAAGTTTATATAATATTGATAATAAAATTAATGGACCACAATAATATCATTTACAAATTAAAAACAAAAGTAAAGTTATAATAAGGCCAGGTGGTTAAAATTTTGATATTAGGCAAAGAAAATACCTTGGTTAAAAGGAATTTTTGTTTGCTTATAATACGAGTACATATTAGATATTCTTCTAAATTTGCTTTGTCTGTTTTTAGCTGAAATAGCTTTATATTTAGAAAAACTCCTTTCCATATCATCTGACGTGATAGGAGCAAACTTTTGCTAAATTTGTGAAATAACTGTAGCCGTCATTTTTCTTTAAAATGTCTCCAAGGTACCTGGAGCACTTTTGAAAGAATTGTGGGTGGCTTTAATTATTTCCGGTGAAGCAGTCAGAGGCAAACGTACTGTTTCTAATTTTAGAATACCTTCTTTTATGATTTTAAAATGGCATGGAATATTCATTATAGCAGCTTTCATTACTTTATTTCCCATGACCAATTTAGCTTTTGGGATCGCTTGTGACGAATTTTCGTTAAATGATATAACCTTTTAGAAAAATTAAATTAATTGTATGTTGAGATCTACGAATAGGATATTCACTTCTTTCATAGAATCGAAATGTGCATCTAAAATATAGCCGCCTCAAGCAATTTCCTCAGTGCGTTAAAACAGGTTGGGGTGACAGCGGTAAATTTTTTAGCTTCTCCCTATAAACTTCCACCCTTGAAAGGAGCTTTGACAAAAAATATTTTAACACTACGTATCAAGACTTATTTTTTTTCAATCAATAAATTCCAACATGAGCCAAATAAGTGATATACACCATTTCAAAGTCCAGTTGTCATCGTTTTAGGCATGATCGACACTTAAAAAGTGCCTATTTTAAGTGTCGATCATACCTAAAACGATGACAACTGGACTTTGGAATGGTACTCGTATCACATAGATTTTAGGCAGTTTGGCCGAAAAAAACTGATATTTCTCTATTTCACACAAATAGTTATTTATGTACCAAGGACGAAAAATTGCCTATTATAGACGAGTCTGCAGTTTAATGGGTGAGGTGTAGCCGAGTACGTAAAATGTCATTTTTGGTAGAGATCGACAGAAATAGTATATTATGTCCTAAGAGACTAAAGTGCACTATGTAATCTCGAAAGTGGAGATTACTGCCCGAGCAGTAGCGAGGGCAATAACCACTTGAGGGGTTAAGGGTCAAAAAGAGCCATTTAAGTCCCGATTTACAGTCAAAGTATCAATTTTAGTTCCGGGAGGGCAAAAAAGTCATTTATATGCAATACCATAAAAAGTAAAAAATAACGGGTCTTAATAATAAAAAAATATATTTTGACTATTGCGAAATGTTGGATTCTGGAACTTTTGTACAAGACTTTTTAATTTTTTTTTAAGTGAAATGTCAGCGATAGTTTGGTTCCTGAACATACATATATCTTAGATATGATTAAACGGAACCCTACGTGGTATGCATCACTTTAAACATGGCTGTCATTCTAGTAGCTGACAAATGCTTATATATCAGAGTAGCGCAACCAAGGTAAAAGTCAAGCAACGAAATTTTATTCAAAAGGAAAACAATACAAACATGAAGGAAAAATGTTTTGGTAGCAAATCGATTTATAGGCATAACAATACAAAAAAAAAGGACCTTAAAAAAGGTTTCATACCTCGTGGGCTAATTTGGAGTAGGTTTAAAATGTGGTGATAGATCAATCATTAACGTTTTATTGACTACTCGGTGTATTCAAAACTTTTTTGCAGAAAAAAATTACTTTCTGCCCTTCCGAAAATCTCTATTTTATTACATACAAATATAGTTGTATTTATATTATAAGCAAAGTATAAGGCACAACGACCATTTTCGTAAATTCTTTATTTCGACTTTGCTCAAATTGATGACGTGGAAGATTTTGGTAAATAAGACACCTTCGACACCTTAGGGCATACATTTATAAAATTAAATACTTAAAAAAAAATCAACACAAGAATAGAATTTTTATTAAACATACATTACAGGGTGTTGAAAAAATGGCGGATAAGCTCGATGGTACGTTATTATGCAGACTCTGATGACCTCGAAAAAATATTTAAAAAATCGAAGAACAACATTTTTCAAAATATTAAACTTCAAATTTAAAGAACTAACGTCGTAATTCTCATATATTTTAATGTGAATTTAATTAATAACCAAAAACTCCGAAAAAAATTGTCAAAAAAACATCTGTCAAGAGTAAAATTTGACCCTGTGCATCGTATTTTTTCAAGTTCTTCAGTACCTTCTTAACATTGTGCCATCGAGCTTATTTGTCATTTTTTTCATTACACTGTATATTGTATTAAAATTTAATTTAATTTATTGGAGTGTCGGTTGAGAAGACGACTGCGTTGCTCTGGAGTCGTCCTTTAAATTTGCGTCTCCCACAGGAAAGAAGGGAAAAGCTATCGTTGTGCCCAGAAAAAGGGGCAGAGCTCCGAGTTTTTGCGTTTTGTCAAGAAAAAGGGCCGTCCTAGACACAGGTAAGGGACCAGTTCAACTCTAGAAATACTAACGTGTTTTCCCCTCGAAAGGGGCCCTTTTTTCCGTTGATGGTGTCCCTATCTATAGAACTGAAAACTTCCTGCACGGAACAAAGGGTGTGTTTTCTATCGAGACGATTAGCACCAGAGAGTTGCCAAGGGTGAACCCGTATTTGGAGGTTATCCGTTTTCCTCCACATACCACCGAAGGATACCGTGCTGACCAAGGGCTGCGATACGACTCCGCTTCTTCATCAGAAAACCGTCGTGGTATCGTAGTGAAAAGCCTTTGCAGTTTTTTTGTCAGATATGAGATATTTAGTAGACGAAGCCATTACTTAGTCCAATAGTTGAAGGTTATATATCATTGTTGCGCAGTGGTTTCGTTAAAACATCTTTTTATCCCAAGTTTAGCTGTATTTGAGAAAGCTGAACGGTCAAATTCGTAGTTCTAATTGGGTTGTAACCCGAACGCCAAGTAACCGGCAATAAAGGCAAAACCGGTCTGCGAGCGCCAATTTTATTGCCTGGGTACTACTCACTACCCTTTTAATTTTCGCATAATTGTTCTTACTACCCCTCTTTAATATGAAATACTGTTACACATTAGTATAGTTTTTTTTTTTTATGAGTAAGCGAAGCAGTGTTCACTTGATACCATTTTATTAAAGTATTACTAACTGTACTCCACCTAGAAGCTAAGATAATTTTTTCAAGAAACGTGTCAGTTCGTATTCTTAAAAGATTTTAGTCAGATTTGAGTAGTCTCAGCTCTACCAAACTTGAAAGTAAGTAAGGAAGAGGAGGAACAAGGTAAGTTAAAAAAAATACCTAAAAAAGTAAAAACCCGTTTTCCGCATCTGAGCATCGGCGTAAGAAGGCAACTCCGAACGGTGGAGTTGTCAGAGCATCGTGACAAGTTTGGGAAATCGAAGCCCGAAGGGTCCGAGACCACAAAAGACACTTATTTTCTACAGTGCATATCTACAACATTTTTCGCTATACCCCAAGCAGCTAATTTAAAAAAATATTTGATAAAAAAGTTTTGTTTTGTTACTGAGGAAGCTTACAAAAAGCAAGTATTAAATTCAACAGAAATTAAAAAAATTCTAATCCCACATTGTATTGAAGTACCATCGTTGACAATGGATTTGGAAGAAGAATATTGTTTCGGTTCTTCCGAAGAAAGAGAAAAAATGGTGTGAAACAGCTTACAAGACATCCAAAGAATGGTGTAATTTAAAAAGAGGGCACATTTGAAATGGTTCTCCTGGTGTATTTTCTGGACTTGACGAAGAAATATCAGTCCCCAGCGAGTCTAAGTATGACACAAATATTCCATGTTACGATAAACTATTTGTTTACATGAAGATATCGATTCTCATTTCGTAGAACTTCAGCTACTCTTTTGTCAGATACTGGAGTCAACTGGAAAACTGGGACTGGGAAGTATTATCACGATATGAGGGACGTGAAAGAAGCAGTTTGATCCTATCCGGTACAGGTATTGGTAGGTCACAATTTTATGGAAGAAAGAAGTTAGAGCGTAGCCCCTCTTGCTCGAAGTCAACTTTCGCCTTTGCGTGACACAAACCAAAACCTTTAGTCTTCTGTGAAAGGACTGAGAATTTAGTACATGGTACTTCTACTGAATTGGTGAGAGGCCCGGGACCGATTAGGGGATTAGGAATATTTTTATCCTAATCCTCCGTGAAGAAATTTGGACGGCCTGGGGAAAGCGGCAAGCTGAGCCTGCCGGTATCCGGTCCTCAGAAATCCTTTTTGAATGGGCCGAGCCAGGTGTGAAGTAATATGGAACTCCCACGACGGGTAAACAGGCCGATAGTGTCCGTTAAGGTCCGGTCTTTTAAACTGGATGGACTTAGTCCTTGAAGGTTGTGACTTATCCTTACCCGTACGGGACGTGAGGGGACAATTGAACCCTAAAGAATGCAGTAACTGGGTGTAACTCTTGGGGGCAAACAAATCTACCTGCTACATGCAGGTCGCGGACCCTGAGGGTTACAAGTCTCAGAGCATGCACTGGCCAGATTTACCAGTAGCCGTCGAACTCAGGAGCGCGATACACTGTGACTTGTGTTCTAATGAAACTGTTTCTGCTAGTTATAGAGCTATTTGGGTTGTATGATGAGTTGAGCGAGTTAACTTGTTAGTAGTGGGTTGGAATCTCACCTTCGATGGTATAGCCTGAGTAGCGGCGGGTGAAGGGTATTACCACAGGACTTTGTGGGTCCGCGCGTCCTGTACAATTTGTGGCCTATAGGGCGGCGACAGCCTCTTGGCCACTGGTACCTAGCTAACTCGCATGGCAAAGAGGTCTGACGAAGTACCTATTTTTTCGAGGTACGCTGTCGGCAGGCAAAAACCTGGCTCCTAGGTGGTGGAGGGTTTGCAAATTCCATTGGGGTCCTGGTGTCCTCCGCTGTTAACTCGCATTGATGTTGGACATTAGGGATTGGTGAAAATATTCTTAATAGTGGTCTTGCCTTTGGTGCCAAGCTTAGCACTTACTTACTGGGAAACGTGAGAACCCAAACTCCCGGGAAATTTATGGTGCTCGGACCACGGAGACCAGGACCCTTCGAACTGGATAGCCTTAGGCTTTGAAGGTTGTGAGTTAGCCTTTTCCTTATGGGAGCGAGGGAATAGTTAAATTTTTGTAGAATATAGTTACTGGATGTATTCTTTGGGGTTCAACTTTATATAATAGGTCAACAAATTCACCTGATTGCATGCCCCGGATTGCCAGGCTTACTAAGCCTTAAAGTAATGCACTGGCAAGGTCTAGTTAGCTAGGTTGGCGGAGATGATTAGACAACGTTTACCATCTAGATGATTTTCATAATACACATATAAAATTTACCAACAATTGGTGCGATAGTTTAGAAGATGATATGTGTAACAAAAATCGACACAGATGCATGCTCTAAGGCTCATGATACATTGAGAAAATATGAAAGTAGTCAGTCACCCGATTAGAATAGACAGTTAGCGAAACCACGTTCCGTAGAACGTACAGCACGCAAAACGTAGAAAGAACTGTTATATCTATGGAAACATAGAAAATGCAGTATCCCTATTGGCGATTGTGTACGTTATCGGATAATACGTCGTACGGAACGTAATTTCGCTAAAAGTCTAATACTTTCTTAGCTTACGCTCGGGAAGTAAAAAGTTACAGGGGTTGTATCAAATACAAAAGACACACTGTATAACGTGACATTACGTTATTGGAGCATTTCATAGAATATATTGCAAATGAATGAACTTAAGCTTGTTTAGCTTAATTAACTTAACACCTTAAGCAGTCTATGTGAAGTATTGGCACACTGTTGTGACCAAAGTTGGTAAGACCTGGCAGAAATGATGTCGTGTTTTGTTTCAAGAGGATAAAAAAGTTTCAAAAGGCGTTTAATTATCTTCACTATAATCTTAACGAATACTTGAAATTTAAAAGCGATTTGTCAGTAATAACCAACCAAATATATGGACAAACGGACATTATTTAAGGAGCAATCTTGATTTTCTTATACTATGACTTGGGAAATGCCAAGAACACATGAAATTAGAAATATGTTTATCAGCAAGACTAAACACCCAAAAAATATTCACTGGTTTCGTTGTTGTTTGACACTCAAAGAAGCTTTTCTGTCTGCTAATTTACTTTTATAAAGGGGATTAAAAACAAACGATTTTCCAGACTGACATTTCTTTAGAATTAAAAAATACCCCTAGGATGTAAGCAAAATTCAGTTACATAACTTCATTTAAAGTTTCATCGAGTAGAACAATAGTTTGAAGATGAAAAGATTGCAACACTGTGTAATCTCATCTAAACAGCAAATATAAAAAAAGCTAATGCTCGTCTACTTTGCTATTTTACAAAATTAAGCCAAAAGTACTTCGAAAACTTCTTGCATAATGTAGTAGCGAACGCATCTTAGACTCTCTGTTGCAAAATTAAATAGCAAAATCTGATAAAATATTTTGAATTTTATAGCAAAAGTCTAAGTAAAGCTGCAGACGCTCTAGTATATTGTTATATTTGCTATATTTTTAATGCTATATATGGTAATAAGAGAAATATTTTTTTCTTATGTGTACATTAAACTCAACACAAAAAGGTCGTTTTTTTTAAATATTCGTATCTACTTACTGTCTGTTCTTGAGAGTCCAAAACATGCACAAATCGCATAAATTACGGGTCGGTAGGACTTCTTGTGCGACTCGAGAATAACGTGAACTTTCTAATGTGACCCAACATCCCTTAAAGTTGTCCAACCGTTGGCACAAAGGGATATGCTAAAAGACGGCCATTCAAACTTTTCAATTTATGTTTAATGACACTAGAAAAAGATAAGTGGATACAAGATACGAAAAACTATGTATTCATCACAGCCTGACAGGTAACATCTGTCCGATAGTTTCATTTTATCTTTTAACAAAAATCGACCTCTCTCTTCTATACGTTGATATAGGAAACATATGTTAATTAATTTTACAAAGAAATCCACCTCATTTATAAAACGAACGTATATCCTTTATATGAGCGTATTTTTTATTACAGATTTGTGTAATAATATTTTGGAATAACTTCTTCAGCTATAGTGAGCTATAACCACGTTGACTAAGTTAAGTTAGTACCAAGCAGACTAGATCAGAATACTTGAGAATACATATCAGACATTACAAATCCAGGCAGTATGTTGCAATTCTAAAATCTCGATTGTTCTTGCTTTATGGATAAAAAGAGAAAGTATGTAGAAAGATAAAACTGTAATTAAAAGAGGACAATAATAACAAAAATTGGATTCGTGGTAGTTGCATTTAACATGTGAGGTAATGAAAATCGCTGTTAACGAGCGGTGATGGGAAGATCATTACTAAATCCAAGCGCATTTATTTAGTCAGTACATTATGAATGTATTAACAGGAACAAAAGTTGTGCTGATTGCATTACAATCCAGTTGCAGCTGTGTTACGAATTTAATTATTCAAACCAACCAATTTCCGTTGTTTAATTCTGCAAATTCAGTTCAAATCGCTTCCTAGTTGTACGTTTTATCCCGGCACTCAACTTCCGTTCGACACCAAAGACTCAAAAGAGAAATAATTACTTATTTATAATTAATGCGCTTTTCAATTAAAGCATTAATTTTAATCGTTCTTCTATTTTATAACCCTCTAACTGGCAACGTAAATGACGCAACTATAGCTAATCAAAGATTCATTCCATCATTTAACGTAAAACGTAATACAAAAATTTGTCGGAAGTTATTAAAGATTAATTGTTTGCGAACAATAAACGTTCATGAAATATTTCGCACCGCGCCACAGAATTGCATTTGCACCGGTAAAAACTGTAAATAATTAAAAAGCCATACAGCAACAATGAAATTTATTCCCAGATTGAAAGACAGCCTGTTCGTTAAACATATACTGAAGGCTCATAACTTATTGAAAAAGCCGTATCTGTTTTAGTTTTGTATTTTATAACATGGCACATGTGGAAGTAAATTTTTATGTTGCTATGTATATTTTATTTTCGGTATATTTCGGTTTAGCGAGCCACGTCGAAACTTTACCCTTAAAATAAAACGATTTCAATCTGAATTGAAATCGGTTTTCGACTGAAATCTCTTAAGTATTCTGGCTATGCATTTTAAAGCATCATGAGAACTAAGCCGGGAAAAAATATCCTGACCGTCATTTTAATTTTGTTCGATAAGGAACATGGAAACGAATTTTACTAATGCTGTTTAAAAAGTCTGAAGCGTTCCAGCCCTAGCGAAATGCTTTCACAATACCGAAAAGCTCTAGCCGTATAAGTAATATAATAAAAACTTCATTTTTGCGTAGGCCACAATACAGTTCCCACAAAAAGAAGCTGCTTTTCAACAAAGGAAATAATTAAAGAGACGTCTTTTATAGTGTGTCTTCAGATTTGTGTTTTTTTGGGATACCTAATTTTCTTTTGCAGCGGCGTTTCTTTAATAATTCAAGAAACTTTGTTACAGCAGTTTGTATTCCGGTGTCGTCCTTTTCAGATATCACCCGACTTTCTAAACCATATTAAAGTGTTGAGATTGTCATAACTTGCTAAAACTTTAATTGTACCCTTCTTGATTTATCTTCTGTTGTTCGTTTAATTGTGCCACAGATTGTTTAAAAGTACTGCAGCTTGTTCCAACGGTATAAACGTATCGCGGATTATTGTGTGGGTTTTTACTTAAAACTTGTTTAAAACTTTACAAAGGTATTGAAAGCATGTAGAAAATAAACGGTAGAAGTTGTAAAATTATAAAAAGTCTTATGTTTGACTATATAATGCTTTCACTTAAAACTTTTTTCGTACATAATGCAAGTCATTTTTTTCTCTTACGTCAGAATTTGCGCAAGTTTAAACATTTGTCATCGCCAGGAAACATTAATTAATTAAATTTAAGAAAGACTAAAAATTTGTACGTATAGAAAAAAAATAGATGAATATGTTTCTGATCTCACTGTGTTTGTCTCTTCGGCGGCTTTGTGCTGTAGGTGGAGTTCCTTTTCTCGACAGTTGGTAGAACAGTAACCATACGGTCGTATTTCATTCTTTTTCTTGTTTGACTGTCTTTTTGTTTCGATAAAATTTTGATTTCTGTTCATTACTCATTTTTCCGAAATCCAAAAACTAAACCCCCTTATCATTAATAGATAATAGTAATATCCTATTAACAAAAAGAACACGTCAAATTAGGCGAAATTTATAAAATATTATTCAACTTAATCTATTACAAAAAAAAACAATAAAAATTGAATGAAACGGAACAAAATTTCAGAACTTTTTAATAATAATTAAAAAAAAAAGAATAACGTAAACTATATATTACATTTTCTTGTGGTTGAATATTAAAACATTCGCAGAGTAGTTTATGTGCATGAAGTGGATACATATATTGAAAATTACATTTATCGATAGTTATTTTCATATGCCAATAATTACAATCAGTGAGTAATGATTTACTTTGTAACATTAACATCAATTGGATGATTGATAGTTGCTAATGATATCCCATCACAATGAACTGATACCTACATTAATTTGTCAATAAATAACAATATTAGAGGTGTAATTATAATACAATGAGCGAACAGATGCTGTTGGAATCTTGTTGTACAAAGAATATCAAACCATGTAAACAAAAGAGTTGTATTAGCGGTGACCGGTGACAATATATTTTTTATGTTTAATTTGAACTTGGTAGAACGGATATAAGCAGACTTCTTGATATGCTAGTTATTCATTTGGAAGGTGGAGTATTCTACTATTACTTTTCCACGAATGTAATAAATCATTGCATATATTAGAAAAAGTACCTAACTATCCATTTATAGATCCTTGAGAACCTGCTTGTCAGATAAACTTCCTTCAAGTTTCTAACACCAATATTTTGCGAATTGTTCGTTAAATAGGTCTGAATTAAACTGACAGAAATTCAACGCACACTTGTTATTTCCAGTCCTCCATTTCGTAACTGATGGTTATATAACAGACATAGAGAAAGACGTTTAAGTTATGATCTAATGCCTTATTTATAAATAGGCTTCGGATTTTAGGTCGTTAAAAAATGAATAAAAGGAGACATTTTTAGGTCCCAAAATTGACGAATTAGGTTATAAAAATCTTAGTTTAGGTTAAAAACCTGGAGGAAAAAATATTTGTTCAACGAAAAAGCATACATCATAAAAATATATATTTAAAAAAAACATTAAACAAAAAATTATAAAAACAAATCTTTTGTGTAACAAACAAAAAAATGATTAAATTAATAGACCATCTATAGTTACGTCCACTAAGTTATCGCAAAAAATGGTGATCATATTAAAGCAAGTCGCATTTAACAAAAAATAAAATATTAATTCAGGTATTTAAAATGAGTTACAAAAGCAACCCACATATTTTTGTCAATTTTCGATTGTAAATTTACACCTTTGATCGCTTAAAATCGCTTAAAACACTTTTAAGTTTTGAAAACGTGCGTTCCACATCACAAGAAGTGATGGGTGCAAAATTATGTAACCCATGAGCCATACATGTTAATTGTGTTATATTTTCATAAAACACCTTCAAATTAGTACCAGTTTTGATCATGTATGAAGCACCATCTGATACAAACTATTTAACTTTTTTGTGTTCAGTTCCTTTTGGCCACAATAAAGCTACAAATTAACAATTAAATAAATTATAATAACTTCAATGCTTAAAATGATCAATAGCAGACCTAATGATTCGTTTATAAATCTCGAGATTGTGTTGCTATTAGTTTTATCAAGCTGCTTCAAAGCTAGTAGAAATGGACGACCAGCTTCTTCAGAAGATAACTTCCCAATTACTAAATCGGCTATGTATCTTCCTAATCTGTCCGTCGTCTCATCGACGCTAATCCATATATCATTATTGCCAATAGAATTTATAACTTGTTTAATTACCTGTAAATTATAAAATTTATGTTAAAAAGTTTTTAAATAAAAATTCTAGTGCTCACCATATAGTAATCTTTTGGTAAATAATTTTTTCTCAGAGTGCTTTCTGAAGGTAAATGGCTTCCTGTATATTTATGCATAAAATTTTTAAACTCAGGACAACTAACTTTATTCCATGGAATATTTGCTGCGGTAAATGCCCTACATAAATCGGTGCAAAATTGCCTAAAATCATTGTCGGAACTAATGTTTAATAAAGTCTGTTTACTGGATTTATTCTTGTTCTTTTATGTGCATCGCTACTGCAGTGTTGTTCAAAGTGTGATTTTTTTTCGCACTTAAACTAGGAAAAGATAAACTTCTAAAATAAAATGCTTTTTCAAAGATTCACCTCCTTCCGGTTGTAATCTAAATGAAATGCAGGCCAGCGTTGTCAGTTGGTGACACCAATCCATACCATTAAACTCAAGGGCGTTGTTTACAACCCATTTTTAAACAACCTGCCAGCCAAAGCAATGAATTCACGCAAAATCTTTATTGTGCAAGCACGTCCGCTTCGTTGGTCGTGGAACCCTATTTTAAGCCTTTTAAAATTTACAATTAGGTCGTTTAATTAACACTTTAGGTCTCTAACGGTAAATTAGGCATTTTAGGTAGTAATAAATGCGCGTTAAATAAACAGAATTTTTTAAATTCGGATAAATATATAAATTTCGCTGCAATGGCTGAAGTAGATATAAAAAGGCAAAAAACCTAAGATTCGAAGTCTATTTTTAAGAGTATTTCAAAATTCTTTGTGTCTGTGAACAAAAAAAAAAAACAAAAAACCATGTTTTACTTCTGACAGAAAGACAATAGTTAGATAAACAAAATATAAAAGAGAATAGAAAAATTGGAACGGAACGTATTGCTGGCAGCAGAAGAAACATTTTTGTAATGAAAAATACCTAAATGTTTATTTTTACTTCCCGATCGTAAGCTCAGGACGTATTGTAATAGGGTCCACCCGGTGAATGACCACTTTCATGTTTTCTCTACGTTCCATGCTTACGAAAAATACGAATGTCTTTTGTATCTGTATTTTATTAGGCAAACAAATTCCGAAATTATACTGGTCTGATTCTTGCCAAAGTTTATATGCACGTTAGAAATATCGTGTACATGGTAAAACGCTAACCAATTTGCCTGATCAACCCCACCAGTAACTTGATGACATTACTTAAAAGCATACTCTGTATATGTGATTTATGAATCTGCTTTGACTTTTTACTCTAAGCCACCAGAGTTTCGCAAAAAAATAAAAATTGTAACACAACGTGTGGTAGTAATAGATGATGAATGTTCAGTAACCGCTTATTATCCCCTCTTAGGCCACATTTTTTTCTTACGCTGTGAGTGGTATTATGTATATTTTTTTACTTATATATATTTAATTATTTGAATCCTTAGCAAAGATTTTTTGTTAAAATCGTCTCAAATTTTGGGTTGGATTTTGGGACAATACACTCGGTGTTTCTGCGGCAAAAATTCAGAGGATTATTTTTTGGGTTATTTTAAGATTTTTTGTCTTTAAATCGAAAGATAGTTGTTTCGAAGATACAGGAAGGTACATAAATTGCTGAAAATGACTACCACCAAAAGGACCCATACATCAGATTTTCTCTTTATTGACTGCCAAATTTTTCAAATCAAAAATACAAGGTTTGCTTCTTATTGCATTTCTTTCTATGATTCTATTATTTCTCTTCTGCACTATAACCTCATTTCTGTAGACTCCTGGGAGCTGTTTCTGGTTTATTTTGACCTCATTTGAGCTGGTCTAGAATCGGTATCACTTTCGATCGACTCTTAATTGGCACCGTTTTTCCACTAAAGTGGACTCCTCATTTCCGGTGTATGGTCAAGATCAAAACTTTCGACAAATATATGACTTGTTGCTAAAATCTGAAGATTTTCTTGGTATTTTCGAGGCTGTTGGGCGCAGAAAACGCTAACAATCATAAGAGAGAGCTTCAAAAGTTGCATTTCTGAAGTTTTTGAACAAATTCCCTGAATTTACAAAGCCCAGAACTTGGGAAAATATACCCAAACATCTCCTGTTCATTTCAGAAATATAACTTTTGAAGATTTCTATTGCGATTTCTGGTGTTTCGTGAAATTTATAGGCCCAAAAATACGTAGAAAGTCTTCACATTTTAGATGCAAATAATATTTTTGTTGACATTTATTATCTTGATCATATACCGGAAGTGAACAGTCGACTTTGGCCGAAAGGACAGTGTCAACTAAGAGTGAACGCAAAGCTACCAAAGAACAGGTCAAGTGAGGTCAAGGTGGGCTAGAACTGGCCTTAATTAACTATTATCAACTGGTATGATTTCACATCGTTATAGGTAAGCTGTTTTATCTAAACTGGATTCTAGAAAGTTTCCAACAATTCTAGTTCTTCTAAATGCATTTAGAAGGATAACTGTGATAATGGCATTGTGTTAATGGTAAGTATAGTGGTATAAGGAATACATTTTTCAAATAAATACTTCAGCACCTAAAGATTTATGTCGTCTTGAAAATTTTCTCCTCTGTAGTTTTTCCATCAGAAAAATAAATTATTTTTTGAGACAACAGATATTTAAAATATAAAGAATTGGGAGAAACCATACAGGTATAATCGAAAAAAAAGATCCATCCATTTAATACAGACCAAAGAAGATATATGTTTGGGATAACGGTATTACTAATTCCTGCGGGTAAGGCGGTACACCGTCAGTGCACCTAAACCTCTGGTCGGAGCGATTAACCTTCAGGTGGATAACTGAACGATACAAAAAAGGGTTCGTTTTTCCTTGAAATACACGCATATCCAGCGACGTTCATACACATTAGATATAAAGTGCTAAAATCATCTCATTACAAAGTTAGTTTTATGGAGCAAAATATTAAGTGAATAACAATTCTTAACGTATTCATTCAGACGCACATACTCAAACGAAAACGCGGTCCAATGGTCGACTCGAAGGTTGGATGGGGAAAAAGTAGCGATGGTCTTAGTTTTTAATTTTTTAGATAGCATAATTATTGTCAATTGTAAAAATTGTTTCATTGTCAACTGTTGTAAAATATTGAAATTAAATTTTTAGTCATGTTGCACTCTGAAAGCAAATTATAATAGAGTCATATAATAGACAAAAATAATTTACTGATAGATTAAATTGAGTGTATTAAAGAAAGTCGAAAGTTGCTTGACAAAACATCCTCTAATAGTGACGTTTAATACATATCTAATAATGTAATTTTTGAGTGGAAATTTTAAAAAGTATTACGTTTATTTAGAAAATGGGAAAAATTATCTAGTTTTGCAGCATTTGAAATAATTGGAAAGTAGTTGAAGTATTTTCATTGTTTCAAGTACTTGAGTATACTTCAAATAAACACGTGAAATATAAATATATTAAACGTTATAAGTTCTCATTTTCACACGACGATTATGAATAGATTATTGCACTTGGCGTACTTTGTTCCCTGATACGTTTTTTTATTATTTTGATTTTCGTCATAAACCGGCTCTAGAAATAAAAAAAAATCAAATGAAGCAAACAAACGATGCATTTTGGGCTGATGGGGTGATATCTACTCGCATCAGTTCCACTCGTTGTCATTTTTGGAGATTTTCCTCGGAAATTGGGTGCTACATGATGCTAAGATTACACTCAATAAGCCATAAAATCTTTTAGCGAAGAGATTCAATATTAATTTTTAGCAGTAGGACCTATCAGCCCATACATGTGAAACGAAAGTTGTCAGATCAATGGAGTGTGTAATACAAATACGATGTACGGGCGGTCCAGAGCTGTTAGACAACAGTTTGAGTGTGCGAAGCTGATATGAAAGAATCCCTCCATCCTCCCTCTGCCGGAGTGTGACAAGTCATAGGACAGCTATTGATGCTAGATACCCTCCATATAAAAAGCCGAGCTTTGTTGGGAGGAAAGAAATCTTTTAAACTTTTTATTACAAACGTCTTTAAAAATTTGTTTCCAGTGCCATCCTCGGAAGAAACTTAATAATTTCCTGGCCATTGTCCACGTCGTTTCCGCTACGATCGGGATTGTTTAAGAAACTGATTGTGGAGAGTATTGATTGATTCACTAAGTGAAGTGACAACAAAGCAGCTATAGAATTTCTCAGACGACCGATTTCTTTTACAGAATCGCTAAATTGCTTCCGAACCCAATATTGCTGTTGACATATGGCTGATCTTGGACCATTGCGCATCCAGAATCTTAATCATCTGATAAATAAACTGCGAGATGAATGAAAAACTCGGTTCTGTTCACTACAAAAACCCTCGGATGCCTTAATTGCGGAGCACACTAGAATTCAAGGTTTCAGCTAACTACAAATTCCTCATTATTACGGAGACATTTGCAAGATGAACCGGAAGGAGAAAAGTGCCCGAAACTACTCCATTATACAAATATTTGCCTTCTTTCAACGGGAGATGGAACTGTCTGAATGTAAATGGTATTATTGTAATATGAGGAAGTAGGGAAGCCGCCTATAATATGTAAATACAGTGGCGTGCGTCCGGAGAGACGCTGAGAAAACGCACATCTGCCTAGATGGTATATCGGAACAAGTCGTCTGGAACCTGAAAAAGAAGTGGGTGTATCGGCATGTTCTATAAAAATACACCTAAATACTAACATAAAACACAAAAGTATTACCTGAATCAAAAATTTTGATCAAGAATTCGGTCTGACAATTTAAAAAAAAAATACATGTTTGCATCCACATTTTGTATTACAGGTTTGTCGTCAGTAAGCATCGCATTTGCACTTATGGGTTACTCTGTAAATAAAATTGTCAAATTTACAGGCATTATGGCTGATATGCATAAAATTAAGTATTTACTGAAAAGTAAAAACTTTAAGTAAAAGCAAATGCTCAATAGTAAATACTAAAAGTAGAAGTTCTTACTAAAATTCGTATGCATAAACTTATACTTTTACTATTAAGTAAATACTTTAAATTTTCCAGTAAATACTTAGAATAAAAAAAAAAAATAGGCGGTGTCACTCAATGGTGACAAAATTTTCCCGACATTAAAGCCGTGTGTGCGTATTTTGTAAGTGAGACCTACATAAATCCCCCTATTCTATTAAAATGAGTTCTTCTGAATCTGAATCAGAAATTATAGAATCTGCCGAAAAGAGTAATAAGCAAGAACAATTTGTTTCACTGCTTAAAAAGTGGCCGATTTTATTAAGTAAGTCGCAAACTCCAGCGGTAAGAGTACAAAAGAAGGAAGCTTTAAAAGAATTTTCAAATGCTTACCTAAATAATTTTGGGGAACAACTCACTCACGAAAAAATATTTAAAAAAATTAACAATATGAAGACGGAACTAAAGAAGAAATCAGATATGAATAGGACCGGAAATAAAAAAAACGTGCTTAAATCCTGGGAGGAAACCTTATTGAAATTAATAAATGGCAGTAATGAAAAAAATCCCACGGTTTATCGAATTCCAGGTATGTTAACGTTTTAATGACGTTATTACTTCGATGATGTGTGCAAAAATTTATAGCAATACTGTTATCAGGTGCTGCAGCTGCCGGAACTTCGAAAGAAGTGGAGGCAGTAGAATTGAATTCCGCCCATATAACTACTTTGCCATTGCCACCAAAAAGAAAGTGTTCATCCACAGAACTAGCAGCAGAAACGGATGAAACTAGAGGTTTATCGTTTAGCGAGTTACAAAGGCTAGTGTTATTGGAACAGTTAAAATTAATAAAAATGCAACAAAAAGGAATTGAAAATAAAAGAGAAAGGGAATCATTTTGTACGTCGTTAGAAGAGTTTTTTCTGTTGTTTCTGTTTTATTAAAATAAATATGTTAGTAAAAAAAATGTTCTTTATCTTTGGCCATACAAAATTTGAGCCAATTCATTTCTGCGTTGAATTCCTTGAATTGGATTGTGGTTTTCGTGTTCCACAATTTCATGATCTTCTTCAAGAGGAATATCAGGAAAGTCGTTTACATCATTTACAATCGTTTTTTCACTTGACCGAAACATCTTTCGATAATCACTCTGTTTCTTTTGTGCATGTTATTAAAGTGTATTTCAACCTGGTTTCTTGGGTTTCTGTAGGGAGTTATCAACCAAGGAGCAACGGCATAACCCGAGTCACCTAAGAGGATGGCTAAAAGACACTAGGGGCTCCAAAGCATTTTCAAATTCTTTCGAAACAGGAATACCTAGAACTTCAAGATTGTTTTAAATTTTTGAAAAAAAAAAAAAACAGGCTCCCAAAATTTACTCAAAAACAGTTCAGGTCAGAATTTTCCAAAAATAGATCACCAAAGTCACCCAAAATTGTTTTCAAGCATCTCATACAGCAGCTTGAAAAAAATTAAGTTTTAACTTGTGAAATCAAGTAGATACTATTTATTATGCATATTGATCTGAGTATTTACTGGAAAATTTAGTAAATGCTGGAAAAATTTTAACCTAGCTAGCATGTAGTATATACTTTTTAGTTTAAACTAATTTTTATGCATATAAACACTAGTACATACTTAAAATTTTCAGTATTAAGTATTTACTAATTTTTATGCATACCACCCATTATATATGTAACTGAAATTTGTTACTAAACTACCGACTGTTGTGACTGCCGTTCTGTGTGGTGTAATAAGATCTTTGTGGGCCTTTGGTGTGGGATAGTGTTTACGCCGACCAAATTGAATGAAATTGTACTATGTCGTAAAATTTTAACACTTTTCTTGAAACAAAGAAATTCTTGGACTTTTATTCATAAAAAAGATTTTTTTTATTTAATTAATGTTACAGTTGTTTAAATATTTTATTAATTAATTATTTTGGGTCATTGGCTGTCATCACTATGCAAAATTAATCATATATTATAAAAGAAGAAAAGAAAAAAATCGTTTGCAATTAAAACTGAATTAGATAGATTTTTAAATAAATTATTACTGAAGTATATTATTGCCAAAATAATTGCTGTAGGATATAAAAAATGTACATTTTTAAGTGAAGTATATCAACGTTCGGCGCATTTAACACTGAAAAACTAAATGCATTACTTACGTATGATTTTCATTGAAAAGTGAAATTTCTGAGCGGGCTCGATAACTGATTTTGTTTTAGATCACAGATGTCAATTCACGCTATCAAAGAAGCAAATGTAATAATATTTTTATATTTCAATATTCCATATTTTAAGAAAAATGATCTGAGTTATGTTATGACTTATGAGTATGAGATAATATAACGAATTCTTAACTTATAATTAATTCGTAAATTGAAAAGCAAAATTTCTGAAAATTTTTAATCGGTAAGTTGTTTAAAAAAAGACTGCAAATAATACGATAAAATAAATACCCTACTTTTAACCCCAACGGATTACCATTTTCTGAAGAACGCCATCATCTGCAACAGGGCACTTGAGGAGCTGAAGTATCTACAAAGTGAATAAAGACTGTAAGAGAGCAAAGTCTGCGTGTTCGCAAGTAGGGACTATGTTTTGTTTGAATAAAGAGGAAATAAAGGTATATTTTGCTCATTTTGAGATCTTTTTGCTTTTTAAACGTTTTAAAATATAAAAAGTTGTATTATTTTCAACGCTCTGAAAATGAAAGAACATTCATTACAAATGTGAATTAATTTGGTGTGGATAAAATTGACGTTTTAATTTTGTCTTTCAGCACTTTTACAATATTAGATTTATCCAAGAATTCGGTCCTGGCACGGAAATAAACGTCAAGCTGTCAGCAGACGGAGTTTCGAAGTGAGATAAAAGAAGTAAACAAGTAATAGAAAATGTGTTGTCTGTCTCAACAGAGAAGTAGAAGATACCTGAAAGCAGATCGAAGATAAATTGTTACTACTACTAGATAGTGGTCAAAGGGGAAAATCGTAATTAAGTGAGAGGAGAAAAACAGTTAATTTCGAGTCTGCGCGACGATATACGAGTACAGCAACAACTGGGAGATCCGCAATAAGAAAAATCAGTAAATTCTATCTAAGAACACAAACATATAACAAGTAGTGTGAGGGTACGGAGGACAAAAGAAGCAACTCCAATGGGAAGAAAGTAAACTAAAAAGTAGGATATAGATGAGAGATCTAAGAGAGAACGGAGGGAGTGAAAGCGTCGGAAACATAATAGATGAGCTCAAAAGAGAAATAAAAATAGGGCAAAGGAGAATGCACAAATCAAAAATGACCATACCATACTAAATAAACAACTGGAACATCAAAGTAACAGAACAGAGAAGCCAGAAACAGTGGTGTAATTTTCGGCGTCTAAAAAAAACAGAAAAAAACATAGATAAAAATAGAAAAGACATTAAATGTACAGGTGAAAAATAGAACAAAAGCACATGAAGGATACAAGACGGCGAGGCTTTAATGCACATACGGCATATACTTAATTTATACTTATTAATCATTAATGGAGATAGATACTGTGAAGATAACAGGTTTCAGGGAAAAAACACGAAGAGGAACTAAGAATTTAGGAAAATACAACGGAGAGAGTAGAGAAGAAAGCAGAGAGATAGGCCTAACTTCTCCGAGTGGATTGGATGATGTAAAGGGATATAGAAAAATTTTGTAAACAAAAAAATCGACCGGAACAGTACCAAAAAATTGGTCGAAATTTATTTAGACAGAATTTTCCTCGCCTAGCTTTTCGAAAAATTGCTAAATTTAATTTTGCGAATATTATTTTTATGAAAACTCCTAGAAGTTATTAAAATAAAGATATGTACATATATGAAGAAGCGTGGTAAGCGTATGTTTACAAAATTTTGTGAATATATTTTTACAAGTACACTTACGATAGGTCTATTGTATTCGCAAATTTTCGGGGAACTGGAGTGGGCTCTTCCTGATTTAACCAATAAAATAAATAATAAATAATAAATAAATATATTTACTTCCTCTTGTCTTGTTAAAGCTCGTTTACTGTCGTCTGAACTAACTCGGTAAATTAGCCTTTACACGCACCCTGCCTGTAAAGCGTTACCGTGGCAGCTTTACAGGCACCGTGCCTGTAAAACGTTGTCATGACAGCATCGGAATCAAACACATTCGCTGCGTCGGCCTTTTTCTTAATCTCACTAATACTGTGCTAATACTAACGTTAAAATCACCTTCAAACTCTTCATCTTCATCGAATTCCACAATTAACAGAGCTCAGAAACAAAATTAAACTATTTAAATTATTAATCGAATTTACAAATTGACAGTCCCGTTATTTTCAAACAATTCAATTTTCCATAGTTACCGGAGCAAACTATGAAAAATGACTATAATTTCTATGACTGTAATTTCAAGTAAAATTTCTAGAGATGCCAAAGTTGTTCATTTTCAGGATTTTCAGCAAGAGGAAGTAAAACGTTGTACGCGGCTCGCTTGCAACTAGCCTTTACTGGGGCTCACCGGATTACAGAGCTCGCTCCTACGTCGCTCGCCCTGCAAACATTCCGGCTCGCCCGTAAAGGCTAATTTACTAAGCTTGCCACGTAAATAACTATTAATTGCCCAACAGGACAATGTTCCAATTACAAGACAATATATTAAATTAAGAATTGATAATTGACAGCTAAACAGTCTACAACCTACACCAACTTAATTGAATAGTAAAATAGTTACATTCATGGATTAACCATAATCATAACAAAAACATTCAAAACAAAAAAAAATCAAAATTGAAAACTTGAACTTCCATCTATAATAACATCCTCAAAAAGAAAAAAATAATAAGAATAACAAAAATAGAATATCTTTATAATTTCCAAGCTAACCTACTTCTAATTGTTTCCTTTAAGTCTCTTAAGTTACTATGAAATATGTCTATCTGGTTAGTTTTTTCAATGAAATTTAAATAATAACCCATGACAAATAAAGGAGCTTTTTTCACTATGTTAGTCCTTGGGCTATCATAATACAGCGTAACCGCATACCCACTGTTGAACTTGGGAATATTAAGCTTAAGTTATGTAGAAATACTAGAGCATTCTCCGACAGAAAACTGAACTGGCATTAAAGGTACACGCCAAAGAGCAATACTGAAGTTTAGAACGCACCAAAGATTCTCAAGGACATTGTATTAGAAAATTCTTTACAGTTTCTAAGAATAAAGCCTAAAGATCTTCGAACCATCAACACAATTTTGTCTACATGTTCTCTAAAAGTAAGTTTAGAATCGTATATTACGCTTCTTATATCTTTAATAGTATTACAAGTTATCTACGTGATAATCAAACTCATGTACAACATGTCGTTGAGTAAATGACATAACCTTACATTTGTCATTGTTCGGTATTAAATCGTGATTTATGAACCAACTAAACAAAGAGTTGAAACCATTCTGGAGTAATAAACAGTCTCCAGCATTATTTATCTCACGATACAATTTGACAGCATCGGCAAAAATCAAAATCTTAGAATGATAAATATACTCACTAACATCCATAATATACATTGAAAACAGTAATGGGCCCAGCGTTGACCCTTGAGGTACACCCGACAGAGATATGTAGCAATCAGACATATAACCGTTTATAACAACACATTTGATCGGCCAAATACGAATCAAAAAGGTCAGTTAGTTCATTCGAAAGACCAAAGGTTGATAACTTGCGAACTAGTAATTGATGATTCACTCTATCGAACGCTTTCGTTAAGTCTGCGTACACCACATCTAGCTGACTTCTTCGATCCAATATTTGCGCTGTATCTTTGGAAATAAACTTGATTATGTAAAATTGATTCAAAAATTTCGGCGAAATTGCATATTGGCTTATAATTCTTGTCAAGTGCTCTATCACCACTTTTGAAGATTGGAACAATTTTAGCTGTTTTCCATTGGGTAGGAAAGCAGGAGGTCTTTGAAGTAAGGTTATAAGGATGTTCCAATGGCTTTAAGAACACCGCCGAACAATCTTTGATAAGAAAGCTAGCAGTGTTGGGCAGTATCTAGATACTTGTATCTAAATAAAGTATCTAGATACATTTTTGGGTATCTAGTATCTGTATCTAGATAAAATTGAATTTAAGCACAAAATATCTGTACCAAGATACAAAATTAATGGCGCAGATACAAATACATTTTTTTATTTCATGTTTTTTTCAGTAGTTATTAGTTGAGTTATACTTGTAGTAATTTTTGATATTTTATTTTGGTGATTTTGGTCACAAACAAAAATAGAGGTAAGAGGTCCATTAATAGTTCTGTCACGGAAATTTTTTATATTTTAATTACCATCATTTCCTACATTGTAGCCTTCAGTACTTATATATCTTTAAATATAATCCTGAGGGGTAATAAATCTAAGCTATGGTAAGATGGTATTTTAAAAACCATAAACCACAATTCACTATTCACTGCGTTTTACGCTTATCGGGGCAATGCATTTTATCTGTGTACCGGAGCAACCCGTGTCCGGTAGGCCCGCTGGTTGTATTTGTGTCATTGAATAAGAGTAATTTTAATAGTAAAAATATTTGTTTAAGGTATGTTATTATTTTTAGAAAATAATAATTGCGTGTTACATAATGATTATTTTTTTCAATTAGCACAAATTAGTTCGACTGGTCGAATGTTCAATACATACATTTTTCATGCATAAATCGCATATTTCTTACTGTTTTATATCTTTATTTTTCAGACAAATGTAGTATCTTTTTCTGTTGTCACATGTGTTATTTCTTTACTTTTTCATTGTTGCACCCAACGCGAGGGGGGCTTGGCAGGTCCGTTTTGCTCTAAAATGTGCCGATTATGTTTAGGTCAGTGTAAATCTTGAGCAATAAAATTAATATTTTTGCAACCGTCGATAGAATAATTTATCGGGATATATTCTCAGAAATCGTGAACTGACATTAAAATAAAATGAGTTTCAACAAAAATTTGAAAATTTAAAAGTGCACTCTTGTGACTCCGGCCTGCCAGGCAGCCTTTGATCCTATAAGGGGTTTAAATATCTTTCTAAGAAATTGTATTTATTTTGCGTTAAACGGAACCAGCAATTCTTCCTAAAATGTATATACCTGCCGAACCGGGATAGACGATTACCGGACATGCTCATAAAAACATCGTAAGCCGATATTGAAGAATAATAATTTATGACAGGTTGCCGACAACAGACCTTTAGCACAGAATAATCATTTCCGGTATTCTTTTGAAATATTAATTTTAATGCTGGAGATAATTATGTAACGTGACATTTACGCGGTGGCGCAGCTCTGCGGGTGCGACGAGGTGAAAAAAAAAAAAAGAAAAAAGAGAGAGGCGAGGTTGGGTGAAGGCGACGAGGACCGGTGTCGAGGCTTTTGGGAAGAGGGACCGTGTTTGGAAGACGTGAAAAGGCTGAGGCGAGAACACCAAAGGTCAACGGAGTCCAGGAGAGGCACAGGAGTCGAAGCTGACCTCAACAGGACCGCGGCGACGGGAACGGGCGTTCTGCGTATTGGTACTGTTATGGTTTAAAAATCGAACGTTACGCCACTGAATTGTGGGACGCCTCTGGTACGCACGACGCGCAGGGAGGTCGACGTTTTAGAGTGGAAATTGACAGTTGACACCGGTACTGCCGAGATTCGGCCATTTTTGGACGCCATGGGGAAAAAGTCGTGCCAAAACTTAACTGGCGTGAATTAAACAATTCCGTTACCATCGGCTGATGTGTTGGTGTGGGTTATTAAGAGAAGAACGTGAACTCGCCACATTCCTGTTACCGTCACAATAAAGTTACCACATTGATGTTACCATCACGTTGATATTATCGCCACATAACTGTTGCCGTGGCATTTCTATTGCCCCGTTTTGTGTTTGTGCTGGATTCGGAGAGTAAAGCCACCAGACGGCGAAGAACCAGAGAGTCTGCCTCTCATCTCTACTCCCATACGACCAGAGCACCAAAGGGGGACTGTGGAAGTCCCAGAAGGTCCGTCGCCGTGGACTGTGAAGGGGGTTTGATCTAGGACAGCAGATGCTGAAGGGGGCTTAATCCTCTTGAAGGGAGGTAGAGGTTAAAGAGTAGGGATCGGGGTTCAGTACTAGTGTAAGTTAAGGTGATACAATTGTTACTGATATTTGTTGTATTTCGTTTGTATTGAATTTCATAATGTGTTTAGCGATAGAATTAGTTAATATCTAAGGTTGTTTCCCTGCCAACGCCACCTCGCCGCCGACACTGTGCTTCTACGGAAAATAAGCACATAACAGTACCAATACGGTAAGTCGCCGGGAAGTGCGCGCCGATCACCGGGAAATGCTCGCCGATCGTCCGGGAGAAACCGGGTGCTTCCCAGTTTGCGTTGTGCCAGTTTTTACTTCCCGAGCGTAAGCAAAGGAAGTATTGTAATCGAGTCCGTCGGCCGAGTCTCTACTTTTACGTTTTCTCGATCTTTCATGACCTCTAGAAGACGAAGAAATAGGTCTCCCATTTCCGTCTGTCTGTCCGTCTGTCCGTCTGTCCGTCCGTCTGTCCGTCTGCCGTCCCGGATTTTTATTAGACAGATAATCTCCGAAAGTACTCGACCGATTGTTGTGAAATTTTGTACTTATATTAAGAATATCATGTAGATGGTAAAACGCTAACCAAAATTTGTCTAATCATCCCCACCACTAATGCGATGACGTCACTTCAAAATTGTACATAGTAAATGGGTTTTCAATTGTATAAAATAACATAGTCCTACACATGTAGTTTACAACTCTGAATCGACTTTTCACCCGAAACGTCCAGATTTTTGGAAAAAAAATCAAAATTATAAAACAACATTTTGAAATTTAATTTTTAATCTGCTAACCAGAATGCTTTGAAATGTTGCAGATGTTTTAAGGCTATAAAGAGCATCATAAATCTTTAGTCAAAAAATATTTGCTTATCCCCTCCAAAAACTTGATGACGTCAGCTCAAAAGTTTGTGGAATAAATCATATCTAAAATGTACAAAATATGATGAGTCTGTACTTGTGATCTATCACTCCATTCATATTTTTTGGATTTGCATATACAGGGTGACTCAAAAAAATTAATGAATGCGTAAATTTATTTAACTGATTTACTCAGAAACTACAAAACCGAATGCTTTGAAATCTTGCAGATGTTTTAAGGTTATAAAGAGCATAATAAATGTTTAGTCAAAATATATTTGCTTATCCCCTCCAAAAAATTGATGACGTCAGCTCGAAAGTTTGCCGAATAAATCCTATCCAAACTATAAAAATATGATGAGTCTGTACTTGTAATTTATCACTCCATTCATATTTTTTGGATTTGCATATACAGGGTGACTCAAAAAAATTAATGAATGCGTAAATATATTTTATTGATTTAATCAGGAACTACAAAACCGAATGCTCTGAAATCTTGCAGATGTTTTAAGGTCATAAAGAGCATAATAAATGTTTAGTCAAAATATATTTGCTTATCCCCTCCAAAAACTTGATGACGTCAGCTCGAAAGTTTGCCGAATAAATCATATCTAAAATGTACAAAATATGATGAGTCTGTACTTGTCATTTATCACTCCATTCATATTTTTTGGATTTGCATATACAGAGTGACTCAAAAAAATTAATGAATGCGTAAATATATTTTATTGATTTAATGAGGAACTACAAAACGGAATGCTCTGACATCTTGCAGATGTTTTAAGGTTATAAAGAGCATAATAAATGTTTAGTCAAAATATATTTGCTTATCCCCTCCAAAAACTTGATGACGTCAGCTCGAAAATTTGCCGAATAAATCATATCTGAAATGTACAAAATATGATCAGTCTGTACTTGTGATCTATCACTCCATTCATATTTTTTGGATTTGCATATACAGGGTGATTCAAGAAAATAAATGAAAGCGTAAATTTATTTTACTGATTTACTCAGGAACTACAAAACCGAATGCTTCGAAATCTTGAAGATATTTTAAAATTATCATAAGCATGGTAAATTTTTGATCAAAACGTATTTGGTCGTCCCCCCTAAAAAATTTATGATGTCACCACAAAATTTTGCTGAATAGACCCTATCTAAAATGTACAAAATATGGTGAGTCTCTTCTTGTGATTTATCATTCCATTCAAATTTTTTCGATTTGCATATACAGGGTGGCTCAAAAAAATTAATGAATGCGTAAATTTATTTGATTTATTTAATCAGGAACTACAAAACCGAATGCTTTGAAATCTTGCAGATGTTTTAAGGTTATAAAGAGCATAATAAATTTTTAGTCAAAATATATTTGGTTATCTTCTACAAAAAACTGTTGTCAGCTCAAAAGTTTGCCGAATAAATCGTATCTAAAATGTACAAAATATGATGAGTCTGTACTTGTGATTTATCATTCCATTCATATTTTTGGATTTGCATATGCAGGGTGACTCAAAAAAATTAATGAAGGCGTGAATTTATTTTACCGATTTAATCAGGAATTACAAAACCGAATGCTTTGAAATCTTGGGAATATTTTAAAGTTATTATTAGCATGGTAAACTTTTGTTCAAAATGTATTTGTTCATCCCTCCTAAAACAATTGATGACGTCACCCTTAAATTTTGCTGAATAAATCCTATCTAAAATGCAAAAAATATGATGAGTTTGTACTTGTGATTTATCATTCCATTCATATTTTTTAGATTTTCTTAAGAGGTGGTTCAAAAAAATTAATGAAGTCAATTTATTTTATTGATTAAATTAAAGGCAACACTTATTATTAGTATTACACCCCAACGAACCCAATTTGGTAGACACAAAATTTGTTAAAGGAAAAACTCGGTTGAAACATAAGGGTAGCACGCTTATTTACATCGACTTTAACATTACAGACCTGCATTTGTTTTATTCGTTCACTTGGTTCCGCGAATGTGAAATAGACATGTTTATAATCAACCAATTGTGAATTTCACCGTCAAGAATTAAAATAAAACCCAATGTTTTATATAATAAGAGGAAGTCGAAGCAATAAAACCGATGGTCGTTTTGTTTACAGTTTCTCTGTTTGCCTCTCACGTATGCTGTTACGCTTGTCATCTTAAATTAAGAATGTTTATACATAAACGATTTTCAGTTGCCGTATACGTGAGTAAATTGTTTCGTTATTTTATTGATTATAAAATATCAATGTTATGTCAATGTCAAAATTCAAAACGACCCAATTCATTTTCCCGAAAATTTGGGAATACAATAATTTTATTCTTAGTATTACACTACATCTATCCCAACTGATATACGTGTCCTTGCAAAAATGTTGATGACGTCATCGCAATTTTTTTTAAATTCCCACTACAAAAATGTAATGAGAAAAAAACACAATAGGCATGCAGTCGTCAAGTTTCCGACAGCGAGGGAAGTACTGTCTAAACTCTTTAGACCAATTTTTTGTTTTGCCTCCAATCGTCACGGGTCACCGGTTCACCAGGGTCATCAATTCACCTACCAACGAGCTGCTGCCGCCCCCCCAATGTCTATTAATTTTTTTGTATATACAATCCTCATTATATACGTGATTAGACCGGGTATTCGTTGCTTCTCCCTTTTTTCCCTTTCCTTCCTTTTCTTCTCTTTATTCTACTTATTCTACTCCTCTTTCTTTCTCTTCTTTGGCTTTCCTGTCATCTTTCTTTTTCTGTGTGCCCTCTTGTGGCACACTGGCGCCCAAGGCAAAGACAGTCGATCGACCCATCACCCCCCAGCGACGAAGGAGCTAGCCAGGCCGTTAGAAGGACGTGACAATTATTAGATATACTCAAACACAATTTGGATACTGTAGTATGGGAATAAAAGCAAAAAAATATTCTTTTTAAGCGTATGTAATAAATATTGCACAAAATTTGCGACACATCAAACAGCGAAGCGATGGCCTATTTGCAGGAAAAAAGAAAAGATTTTTGAGTCTTGAATAACTATGCTACAGTAAAATGTTTATTTTTTAAATTTAATACCACGATCCCTTCTTCTGCACATGTGAAACGGGTGTTTAGTAGCGGAAACCCAATTCTGACATCAAGAAGAAATAATTTAGGTGACAATAAGTTCGAAATGTTGTTAATTTTAAAAAAATCATTAAGCAATACATAAAAAAATACATAATAGCTATTTATGTAACAAGTACATAAACCAGGTATTTATTGACAAGCCGATTTTAGTAGACGAGGGAGCGTAGCGACCGAGTCGATAAAAAAGGCGCGTCAATAAAGCCGGTTCATGTACTCGTTACATACAAGGCTTTATGTCTGATTGCAACAATTATTATTATAATTTTAAAAAATAAAAATTATGGAAAACCAATTGCAAAATAAATTTCTGAAAATCTAGTCTACTTTTTCATTGTTACTACAGTAATCCATTGTCTGCATATTGTCTGTTTACACAAGTGAAAATTATTTTCATTTGTGCTGTTTGCGTTTAAAGTTGAAAAATACAAGCTAGTACAACTAACCAACCGGAAAGTGACATAACAGAGATTACTAGGAGTGTTAAAGAATCTTTACTACCATCAAAATCAAGACATTTATACGAAGAAACTTACCACCTTTATCGGAAGTGGTGCTCCAAAAAGAGCGTCAAATCAACGTCGGAAGAGAGTATTTTGGCACATTTCACTACAGAGCTTTTCTCGAATGAAAGTTCATCATTATGGAGCAAGTATTCCATGTTAAGATCAACCATAAATTTACGTGAAGGAGTTGACATCAGTAAATTCCTATCTGTCATTGGTCATTGCGTTTCTGAAGCGGAGAGGTGAAGGGTGAAACTGCTAAAATTAACGTTGCGGAAAAAATTCTAGGCAAAAATCTTTAGGAAAAAGATGTTGCTGAAGATATGTTCAGTTGTGGAAAAGCAGAAGCAGTAATAGAAGCAAAAGCAGTGAAATGCGACAAGGAAAATATCCAATATATGTTTTCTGGTAGTAGTTATGTTGTAAATACATATTAAATATTGCGATCATGCCTAGATTATTTTAGTTAGTAAGTTTGATTGTATTCACGAAAACTTTAATAAAAACAAGTGTAAAATAAAGTTGTCTTTATTGTACTAGTACCATAAAGTACCTCATTACGGCCGCTAAATTATAAAATAAAGTAACGTTTATAGAGCAATCGGACATAAACATGTTGTCAGTTATTTTATTCGCCAAAGCTTCAAAAAGTATCTGTTTTCTTGTATCTGTATCTAGATACATTTCGAAAAAATCGAAAACAATCTGTATCTAGATACTTTTATCTACCATATATCTGTATCTGTATCTAGATACTTTTAAAAGTATCTGTCCCCAACACTGAAAGCTAGGAACTTGAACTCCAGAAACTCGACTATCCTTTAACTTCTTGTAGGCTTTCAAAATTGAATCTTCATTGATATTTATTTTAACACATACGCTGCCACAACTGAAGGAGTTATTGAAATGACAGTGAACAACTTAGTTACTAAAACTGGAACTAAAAAGTTTTGCAAAGCTGTTAACAATTTCTTGAGGATCTTCTATCAAGTTATTTTCAAAATAAATCTTATTAGGTACCGTGGAATGGTCTTTTTTTTCTTTAATGGAAGACCAGAAGTATTTAGGAGCAGTTAATAGAGCGTTTTTCGCATTTCTAATATAATTACGAAAATCTCTTTTTATTAGCTTCTTTACTGAGCGACGTATTGCAAAAAATTGATTGTTAATTAGAAGTGATCTTTGAGCTTTGAACATTTTAATTGTTTTAATCTGTTCTCTGAGCTCATTTGAATACCAGCTTGGAAAACAGAGCTTCCTACATCACCAGAGGTACATGCTTGTCAGAGGCTGCATGTAGTAATATTAAACCTGTATTTAGTATATGTAAATTAAAACAAGAAAATTGATCTAAAAAGTTTAGACAGTACTTCCCTCGCTGGTGGAAACGTGACGACTGCACGCAAATTATGTTTTACTTCCCGAGCGTAAGCAAAGGAAGTATTGTAATCGAGTCCGTCGGCCGTCAGCTCAAAAGTTTGCCGAATAAATCGTATCTAAAATGTACAAAATATGATGAGTCTGTACTTGTGATTTATGATTCCATTCATATTTTTGGCTTTGCATCTACAGAGTGACTCAAAAAAATTAATGAATGCGTGAATTTATTTTATCGATTTAATCAGGAATTACAAAACCGAATGCTTTGAAATCTTGGGAATATTTTAAAGTTATTATAAGCATGGTAAACTTTTGTACAAAATGTATTTGTTCATCCCTCCTAAAAAAATTGATGACGTCACCCTTAAATTTTGCTGAATAAATCCTATATAAAATGCAAAAAATATGATGAGTTTGTACTTGTGATTTATCATTCCATTCATATTTTTTAGATTTTCTTAAGAGGTGGTTCAAAAAAATTAATGAAGTCAATTTATTTTATTGATTAAATTAAAGGCAACACTTATTATTAGTATTACACCCCAACCAACCCAATTTGGTAGACACAAAATTTGTTAAAGGAAAAACTCGCTTGAAACATAAGGGTAGCACGCTTATTTACATCGACTTTAACATTACAGACCTGCATTTGTTTTATGCGCTCACTTGGTTCCGCGAATGTGGAATAGACATGTTCATAATCAACCAATTGTGAATTTCACCGTCAAGAATTAAAATAAAACCCAATGTTTTAAATAATAAGCGGAAGTCGAAGCAATAAAACCGATGGTCGTTTTGTTTACAGTTTCTCTGTTTGACTCTCACGTATGCTGTTACGCTTGTCATCTTAAATTAAGAATGTTTATACATAAACGATTTTCAGTTGCCCCTCATATTACTAGACAGCGGATTTCTGTCGGGCTACGTCACGATTATAGGGGGGGACGTGCTGGATCGCCGGGTGATAGATAATCACCGAATTTAATCGGTACTAATTCCATAAATATAATTAACGATTTATCAATCAAACGGCTAAGTAAATGAGAACGGGAATTAACAGCAGAGTGCAACGAAACAGCGTTATTCTAATCTCAAATAAACGAAGTGCAGTCCGCAACCGCAATGAATTCGCATCCCGTACGAGCCGTACCGAGTTTGGCCTTGCCTAGCCCGACAGAAATCCGCTCTCTAGATATTACACACCGGTGCCGTATACGTGAGTAAATTGTTTCGTTATTTTATTGATTATAAGAAATCAATATTCAAAACGACCCAATTCATTTTCCCGAAAATTTGGGAATACAATAATTTTATTCTTAGTATTACACTACATCTATCCCAACTGATATACGTGTCCTTGCAAAAATGTTGATGACGTCATCACAATTTTTTTTTTAATTCCCACTACAAAAATGTAATGAGAAAAAAAAACACAATAGGCATGCAGTCGTCAAGTTTCCGACAGCGAGGGAAGTACTGTCTAAACTCTTTAGACCAATTTTTTTACTTGAACATTTAAGATAACATTTATTCAGTAAAATTTGGAGGTGACGTCATCAATTTTTAGGGGCGAGGAGCAAATACATTTTGACTAAAAATTTACCATGACTATGATAGCTTTAAAACATCTCCAAGATTTTAAACCATTCGGTTTTGTAGTTCCTGATTAAATCAATAGAATTACCTCACGCATTCATTAATTTTTTTGAGTCACCCTATATGTGCAAATTCAAAAAATATGAATGGAATGAAAAATCACAACTACCGACTCATAATATTTTGCACATTTAAGATAGGATTTATTCAGCAAAATTTTGAGGTGACGTCATCATTTTTTGGAGGGGATAAGGAAATATATTGTGATCAAAATTTTATCATGCTTATGATAACGATAAACCATCTGCAAGATTTCAAAGCATTCGGTCTTGTAGATTCCAAATTAAATGTCAAAATGTTGTTTCCTAATTTTGATTTTTTTTTTCCAAAAATCTGGACGTTTCGGGTAAAAATCTCAATTCGAAGTCATAAACTACATGTGTAAGACTATGTTATTTGATACAATTTAAAACCCAATTACTATGTACAATTTTGAAGTGACGCCATCACATTAGTCGTGGGGATGAATAGACAAATTTTGGTTAGCGTTTTACCATCTACATGACATACCTAATATAAATACAAAATTTGACAACAATCGTCCCAGTACTCTCGGAGATTATCTGTCTAAAAAAAATCCGGGACGGACAGACGGACAGACGGACAGAGGGACAGACAGACGGACCTATTTCTTCGTCCTCTAGGGGTCATGATAGGTTGAGAAAATGCAAAAATAGAGAGTCGGCCGACGGACTCGATTACAATACTTCCTTTGCTTACGCTCGGGAATTAAAAATAGTCATATTTACTCTCCCCACTTACTACATTGATAAGAGTGAGATTAGATTGGCAGTTCTCATCAATCATAAATTTTAATTTCAACGCAGACAAATTTACAAAAAAAAAAAATCAATGGCAACTTGATGAATTTTTTAAATGAACACCCGTTACCATTAATTGTGCAACTAATGTGAAACACAAACGCTTAAATGGATACTCAAGAAAATAAACTTCTCTAGCGGAAAATGTGCTAAAAATAAACGAGTTTTTCAAAACATGAAATATTGTGTTCGATACGGTAGAAAAGTCTATTTTCATCATTCCCGTACGCCCCCTACACACTTATAAGAAAATGAGTCACTTTTCTCACTTGTTGAACAGACAAGTATTTTATAGACTGCTCCAAAGATTATATGTCCACTTAATGTTGTTAAAAATTGAAGCAGCCGTTTTCCTGGAAAGCATTTTCTCAAATTAGTGAGGTAAATAAAAATACAGTCTACCATTACAGAAAACCGACAACGAAATGCATGCAAAAGAACACGACCGCACGCAATTTTTTCCTTCTCCTCGTTTAGTTTTCTAATGAGGGGATTGAGTTGTCGGAAAGGCGTAATTTTTTTCATATTTGCGATTTGAAAAATGGCGTTATTATGAGGGTGTCACGCGATTTAATGAAGTCGGGGGGTTGATTCATTATTAGGCATCTTGCGCCTCCTTGTTATAACATAAAGTTCGTCATTTAGATCAGCTCTTGGAAATGGCTTCAAAGATGGCCCATAAAACCTTTATGCGTATTCCGGCCCAGTCCGCGACTATTGATGAAAAACCGGGGGCGCGTTTCCAAATTGAAATTGATACTACCTGTTCCATAATGGTCCTATTAACTTCGATAATACGAGCCATATTTCTTGGATATGCGAATGGATGTGCACACGCACGCTAAAATCTTTGCCGACTACAGAATATGGACGTTGTTATACAGTTAATGTAAGTTTATGGCTGCTCTGAGATACCAGCCTAGTTAAGATGAATAGGCGCGGTATCATCACACGTCATGCTTTACTTTAATGCAATGTCTCCGGACGAAATATGGAGCGTGGTATTTCAACGGAAAATGGACAAGCGCTGTGAATTCCCGAATTTATTATGGTAGGCCCGGACTATCCCCTGCAAATTATCGCTTTAAGGTTCGTTCTCGGTCCTCGATCAGAATCAGAGTCGGATTAAAATTATATTTTAGCCATTAACTAACAAAGATTGTTAACTCTGAACGCATTTTTGTTTTTTTACTCCCCGAGTATAAACTTACAAGTATTGTAACCGAGTCCATCTCTAACAACATTTTACAATTTGAAACTGCAAAACCGAATGCCCTAAAATCTTGCAAACGTTTTAGGTTACCGTAATCGTAGTAAATTGCTAATCCAAATTTATTTCTTTAATCCTTTCCAAAACATTGACAACGTCATTTCCAAATTTGGCCGAATAGGTAAATCCTTTCTGAAATATGCAAAATATTATGACTCAATTCACACACACTTTTTAGAATTAATCATACCGGGTGACAGCAAAAAAAAATAATAATAAAAGAGGCAATTTATTGTAATAAATAAAATCAAAAACAACTCATTCCATTTTCTCGAAAATTTAGTGTTGGCATTGCTCGAAATTTTTTTTTCTTCGATTTTATAACTTTTTGATATCACAATTTTTCCTTTATTCGTTTTCTTTCATTTTTCAATTTTTCCATTTTCCAAATGTTTCAGTTTCATAGTTTTTTCAGCTATAGTTTTTTCAATTATTCGATTTCTCGACTTTAAAATTTTTCAGTTTTTCATTTCTTCAATTTTCGATTTGCAGTTTTTCATTTTTGAAATTTTTCGGTATTACAGTTTTTCGTCTTTCGATTTTTCAATGTTTCAGTTATTAATTTTTTATTTCCTCAATTTTTCAAGCTCTTGATTTTTATTTTTCATTTTTCCGACTTTTTAATTTTTATTTTTTCGATTTTTTATCAGTTTTTCGATTGTCACTTCCTTCGTTTTTTCAATGTTTCATTCGATTTTATCATTTATTTATTTAATTTTTGAAATTTTCAATCTGTGGTTTTTCAATTCCTCCTCGATTTTCAATTTTTAAATTTTTCAATTTTACAGTTTGTGGATTTCCCGATAATCTGATTGTCCAATTTCTTTAATTTTCAATATTTTAAATTCACAATATTTAATTTTTTTCGATTTTCCACTTTATCGGTCTTTCAGTTTGTCAAGTTTTTAACTTTCGATTTTACAATTTTTCGTTGCTTCAATTTTTCAATTTGATTTCCAATAATTGTTAGATTTTTCGAAGTTTTCATTTTATTATAATATGTTACCAACGTTTCCATTTTTTGACTCGAAAAATTGAAAATTCGAAAAACTGAAAAACTAAAAATTGAAAATCGAAAACCTAGAAAATCGAAAAATTGCAAATCGATGAACTGAGGAAACAACAAATTGAAACATCGTAAAACTAAAAATTGAGAAACCTAAAAATCGAAAAAATAATGAATAGAAAAAGTGGAAACAAGAAAAAACGAATCGAATCGAAAAATTGTAAAACCCAAAAAGTGTAAAATCGAAAAATCACAGAATCGCTAAAATTGTAAAATCGAAAACCTGTAACATTGAAAGATTAGAAAACTGAAAAATTAAACATCGGGAAATTGAAAAATTAAAAATAGAAAATTAAACATCAAAAGTTGAAAAATCGAACAAATGAAAAATTTGTTACTCGTCTTTTCTACTTTATTTAGTTCCAAATTCATTGTATTAACATTAACACCCCACAGTTGGGGCTAATAACCTCGATGTTGAAGCCCTGCTAAAATAAGTAATTTAAAAAACTTAAAAAAAAATAAATAAAATCCAATACTTCAAAAATGGACAAATTCTAAAATCGGAAAATTAAAAAAAATATTTTCTTTTTAAATTGTCATTATTACATTTTTAATAGTATATAAACTAGAAAAATTGCAAATCTAAAAATGACAAAATCGTCAAAATGGAAAGTCGAAAAACTGTAACACTGAAAGATCGGAAAATTGAAAAATTATACCTGGGGAAAATGGAAAAGCTTTAAGGTTGCATATTTTAAAAATGGTGTGACGTCCTTCTCACGGCCAGGCTAGCTCCTTCGTCGTTGCGGGGTGATGGGTCGTTCGACTGTCTTGACCTTGGGCGCCAGTGTGTCACAAGAGGGCACACAGAAAAAAAGAAAGATGACAGGAAAGCTGAAGAAGAGAAAGAAAGAGGAGTGGAATAATTAGAATAAAGAGAAGAAAAGGAAGGAAAGGGAAAAAAGGGAGAAGCAACAAATACCCGGTCTAATCACGTATATAATCTGGATTCTATATACAAAAAAATAATATAAATTGGGGGGGGCGGCAGCAGCTCGTTGGTAGGTGGATTGCTGACCCTGGTGAACCGGCGACCCGTGACGATTGGAGGCAAAACAAAAAAACTGGCACAACGCAAACTGGGACGCACCCGGTTTCTCCCGGACGATCGGCGAGCACTTCCCGGCGATCGGCGCGCACTTCCCGGCGACTTACCGTATTGGTACCAATACGCAGAACGCCCGTTCCCGTCTCCGCGGTCCTGTTGAGGTCAGCTTCTCTTCCTGTGCCTCTCCTGGACTCCGTTGGCCTTTGGTGTTCTCGCCTCAGCCCTTTTCTCGTCTCTCCAAACACGGTCTCTCTTCCCAAAGCCTCGACACCGGCCCTCCTCGTCTTCACCCAACGCTCGCCTCTCTCTTCTTCTTTTTTTTTTTTTTTTTCTTTCCTCTCGTCGCTCGTCGCTCCCGCAGAGCTGCGCCGCCGCGTAAATGTCACGTTACACACCCCCGTTAGTTACCCAAAAAAATTAATAATAACTGGAATTAAAATAATTACGGGGAGTATTAATTTTTTTTTCCTAAACCTACTCTACCTACATAATAACTAAATTTATTTAGCGTTTCCCTAAAGGACTTGGACCACTCATCCAACTATTCTCCTTATTGGATGGTCCGACATTTCAGACTAATGTCCAAACTGTACTCCATCACATAGTCAATTTTCATATTTCTAAATTCGGTATAATAGCTACGTCACAACCTGTCAATCTATTATTTCTGTCTACTCTGGGTATAAATGGCTAAATTTTCAAATTCTGCCAATACTACAAATCTGTCAAATCTGCCAACCTCGACACTAGTGCCTAAAAAAGTCAAAATCGAAATCTATTCTCTACACAAACAAACACCCTAACCGTTCACACTCCATTCACGAGATCTATCGTTCTTCTTCATGCACTCCTCACCTTCCTTACAGCGTCTAATCCGAGTTTCTTGTCTGATCAGGTTTCAGATCCTTGGTATGGTATCTCCCAAGATCCACACCATTCTCTGTCGTCAATCGGTACACTAGAGGTGAAAGGACTTCTGCTATCTTGCACTTCACGAATTTCGGTTCCAATTTAGCGGCATATCTTTTAGAAGCATCTGACAAAACGTAATTTTTCTTCCACACCGTATCACCAACGGCATACAAAGGTGCCTCGCGTCTCCTTAGATTATAATAATGACAATTTCTATGATACGCCTTATCAAGTTTCCTCTTTACCTCGTTGTACAATGGCAATAAACGATCCATACTTTCCGCATAAACGTCCCTGAAAGTGGGTTGAAGATCAAACTGATGTAGGTTTTCGTCCTTACCGTACAGTAATCCGTGTACTGGTACAAAACGGCCGAAATTCAAAAAAACGGGAGTGTATCCTGTCGATTCGTGGACGGCTGTTCTCAACGCGTAGCCAATCTCGTGGATGTTAGAATCCCACTTGTCATGTCGCTTATCTTTTATGTATGAGCGTATCGCAGCTCCTACTACTTTGTTTACCCTTTCCACAGGATTCACTTGAGGATGGTACTTACAATTAAACCATAATTGGCTTCCAAACTCCTTGGCCAATCCTCTAAACATGTTGCTCGTCAACTGCTTCCCATTATCGCACACTATTACTTGCGGTGCTCCAAAGATATAAAAGACATTCTCTCGCAGATAGGTGGTAATGCTGCTACTAATCGCCTGTCGCAGCGGCTTCAATAAACAAAACTTCGTGAACCAGTCTGATACCACAAGCAAAAATCTATTACCTTTAGACGATCTTGGAAGTGGTCCTATCAGGTCCAAAGCAATCATCTGCCATGGGTAAGAGACCTTACGGGACTTCCCCATCAATCCTGGTGGCGCCAAATTGAGTGGCTTCTGCGCCTTGCACACTTCACAGCTTCTTACATAATGTTGTACGTCCTTACGCATGCGCGGCCAATAATAAAGCTCCTGCACTCTTTTCAAAGTTTTGAACATGCCTAGGTGCGCAGCAATTGGTTCGTCATGACATGATTTCATGACCTCTGTTCGGTATGTCTCTGCTACATATAATTTCCACTCTGGACTACCATTTTGGCTCTTCAAACGCCTAAACAGGTGGGAGTCATCTTGTATCTTCCACACTGCATTACCATCTGGAAATTTGCTGACTCTTTCAAATCGACGTCTGTATTCCGGATCTTTCATGCTCTCACCCTTGACCATAGTCAATATCGCTACTTCGTGTGGCGCTCTCGACAGTGCGTCTGGGACTACATTCAACGTTCCCTTTCTATGTTCGATCTCACAGTCGTATTGCTGTAGCTTCATGGCCCAACGTGCTAATCTACCTGTTGGATTTTTCAATTGATTGAGCCACAACAAGCTGTAATGGTCAGTTATAATTTTAAACTTTGTACCTTCCACATATGGCCTGAACTTCTCAACACCAAACAATACCCCTAAACATTCTTTCTCAGTAACTGTGTATTTTCTTTCTTGGTCTGTCAGTGTTCGGCTAGCATAAGCTACCGGAGTCTCTTTGCCTTCTTGATTCGCCTGCACAAGCACACACCCTAAACCTCTATCTGATGCGTCGCATTGGATTGAAAATAATTTAGTAAAATCAGGACTGGCAAGCACAGGTGCTGATACTAGCGCCTCCTTGATCTTCACAAAACTTTCCTCAGCTTCGGTCGTCCAAGTAATCGCCTGACCTTTCTTTTGCCCTTTAATGAGCTGAGTTATAGGTGCACTCATCACCGCAAAATTAGGAACAAATCTCCTGTACCAACCCGCAACTCCTAAGAAACGTTTCACTTCTGTTCGCGTGTTGGGCCGTGGATATTCCACCATAGCTCTCACTTTCTCAGGATCCGTTCGCAACCCCTGTCTGTCAATTACGAACCCTAAATAACGAAGACTCGCCCTACAAAATTCACATTTGTTAAAGTTAATTGTAAGATTGGCGTCATGCAGTTTTCCATATACCTGTTGTAACACTTCTACGTGCTTCTCAAAAGTGGGTGTCGCTATCAGTAAGTCATCTAGATACACAAAGACAAATGGTTCTAAAGAGGGTCCAAAAATCGTATCCATAAGACGTTGTTGAGTTTGCGCTGCATTATTCAACCCAAACGGCAGTACATTAAATTCATATAGACCTCTTGATGGTATCACAAAAGCAGTCTTTTCTTTAGAGTTGGCATCTAAGGGAATCTGCCAGAACGCAGCTTTCAGATCTATGCTACTCAGAAACTGAGCTCCCGTTAATTTGCTCAAAATACAGTCAATGTGCGGCAACGGATAAGCGTCGCGCTTCGTGACTGAGTTAAGCTTACGTCCGTCAAAGCAAAATCTGTACTCACCTGAGGATTTCTTTATCAACACTACTGGTGATGCCCACGGGGATGAGGATGGCTGTACTACCCCTAATTCTAACATTTTGTCTAACTCGCCGTTCAAATGTTGCAACATATATGGAGACATGTTGTTATATCTCTGCTTAACTGGTTCTGCTTCACCGGTGTCAATCTTGTGAATTATTTTGTTGGTTCTACCCAACTTGGTTCCTGCTTCCCACGAAAGAGACTTAAATTTGCCAATAACCTCTCTCAAGTTTTGTTCTTGGTCGCTATTCAACTCTCCCCTACAAATAATTTTGTTGACAGTCATCACTGCCTCGTTGGTTGTTTCACCTACCTCGCATCCCTCATGTTTATCATTCACAACAATCGTTTTCTGATTCCAATCTATTACCGTTCCAAATTTCTCACAAAAATCGTTACCCAAGATTACAAAATGGCGGATGGTCGGTACCACCCAAAACTTCATGACCTTGCACGTTCCATCTACCGATATAGGTAACTGAACGTACCCCGTAATTTTCTGCATACGTCCTTCTGCAGTATTCACACCTTCTGTTCCTGATTCGTACACATGTAGATTAAAAAATTCTATCAGATATAGACCGTTTTCCCCTATTACCGAAATTGACGCTCCGCTATCTACTAATGCAACCAATGAATGTCCATACGCTTCAATTTTCAAATGGGGCCGACTATCACATTTTTTGTCTACCTCAAACATAGCATCTAACGGATTTGTTACTATTCCAGAGCATTCGGAGTTACTAACCTGCTTAAACGATGCCTTTTTTATACACCTTTTTGACATCTTGCTAAAGAACCGCAAAAACTCTTCACCTTCGCCAACCACTCTCTCCACTCGTGTGGTGAGATGCCACATTTTTTCTGAGCCTTTGGATATACACCAGACAACTCGCGTGGGCTCTTGGATGCGTGTTGCCTGTTTGCTAGTTTTTTGAACACTTTGGGCAGTTAGGTCGGATAACGCCTCGTCGTCCACATCCAAAGCACACTGGTTCCTTCTTGGCTTCACGACAATCTCGCTTCAAATGACCAGCACGATTGCAATTATAACATCGCAGTTCACTAACTTCAGGTCGGGCACAATGTGACCGTGACTGCCTCGATTTAGACGAATGCGCCTCTGTCTCTACTAACGTCTCAGAGTAGGCCAAATCTGGTTCTAGCAACGCTACACTTCTCCTTGGTGGGGGTTGGAACCGTTGTTGTGTCGTAAAGGCGGCTTCCAACGTCCTGCAAACATCGGCTAACTGTTCAATGGATCTTATCTCTTGCAAAGCTATTCTAGTCTGGAACTTGGGCAGTAAGTTTTTCTTTATGGTGCTTAATCTAATTTCTTCTGACGGCGGTTGTGAGAGACGACTAAATAAATTCGCCATTGCAGCTATGTAAATAGTAACACGTTCGCTGTAACCTTGTGTCCTGCTACGAATCTCTCTCCACAATTCTTTGTCGTAATCGGGTGGTAAAAAATCTCGCTTCAAAGCCTGTACTAACGAATCCCAACTGTGCACTGAATCTCTGATTGAACGGTACCATATTAGCGCTTGACCTTGGAATAAATCTACGGCAGATCGGAACAATTCTTCTTTCGACGTACTTCTCGCCCTTCTAAGTTCATCAATTCGCTGCAGAAAGGAACTCACTGATTTACCATCGAACGTAATTCCCCATTTGTACACTGGTGCTATTTTGTGCATAGCTCCTTGTACATCTGCGCTACCTGAACCTCCCGGTAAGTTGCTTGGTCCAATATCTCTAAACGTGTTTCATCGAATGCTACAATGATCAACGTATTGTCCAATTTATACGCTGCGGATTCTTCACCTTCAACGCTGGCGGGGTCTGCACAAAACCTACTGACTCTTCCCAACACGTGGTTGATCCTGGTCTGTAACCTCCTGTTTGCTTCTACCCGAGATCCGTCAAATTGCCTCAACAACTCTCGTATCTCCGCTATCGTGGCGTCAACTTCCTTCTTTTCGTCTTGAAACACAAACTGTGACGTAGTGTAAACAATATTGGGCCGTGCCTGATCTTCCCGTAGCCTTCTCCTCAAATTCTTCCTTTTTGTGTCAACGTCGACACGGTCTGTGCGAGCTACTCCTCGTATCCTCAACTCGTAGTCGATTTCGTTGACCTTGAGAAAGTTCGGTTCCATGTCATAAATGGAGCTTGCACTGGCCATTATGTAACCCTACGATACAAGACCTCTTAAAAATGCGCACTATCTAGATCTAATAAGATACTAATTATTATTGTTGCTTCTCGGACAGAATAGAGCGTAGAAAAAGAAGTAGAAAGAAAAGAAAAAAGAAAAGAACCCGACAACTCAACAAAATCCACCACTCGCATCAAAGTTTGACACCCTAAAGCTTCGAATCAAAGCCCCACGTTGGTGAGCGCCACCTTCTTGTGTGACGTCCTTCTCACGGCCAGGCTAGCTCCTTCGTCGTTGCGGGGTGATGGGTCGTTCGACTGTCTTGACCTTGGGCGCCAGTGTGTCACAAGAGGGCACACAGAAAAAAAGAAAGATGACAGGAAAGCCGAAGAAGAGAAAGAAAGAGGAGTGGAATAATTAGAATAAAGAGAAGAAAAGGAAGGAAAGGGAAAAAAGGGAGAAGCAACAAATACCCGGTCTAATCACGTGTATAATCTGGATTCTATATACAAAAAAATAATATAAATTGGGGGGGGCGGCAGCAGCTCGTTGGTAGGTGGATTGATGACCCTGGTGAACCGGCGACCCGTGACGATTGGAGGCAAAACAAAAAAAACTGGCACAACGCAAACTGGGACGCACCCGGTTTCTCCCGGACGATCGGCGAGCACTTCCCGGCGATCGGCGCGCACTTCCCGGCGACTTACCGTATTGGTACCAATACGCAGAACGCCCGTTCCCGTCTCCGCGGTCCTGTTGAGGTCAGCTTCTCTTCCTGTGCCTCTCCTGGACTCCGTTGGCCTTTGGTGTTCTCGCCTCAGCCCTTTTCTCGTCTCTCCAAACACGGTCTCTCTTCCCAAAGCCTCGACACCGGCCCTCCTCGTCTTCACCCAACGCTCGCCTCTCTCTTCTTCTTTTTTTTTTTTTTTCTTTCCTCTCGTCGCTCGTCGCTCCCGCAGAGCTGCGCCGCCGCGTAAATGTCACGTTACAATGGAAAAATTCGGAAACTATAAAATTTAAAAAGTGAAACGTTTTTCAAATTATCATTATATTTTTAAAATGAAAAATACAAAAATTGCCAATCAAAAAATAAAGAAACGGAAGATTTTCATTTTATTATAATATGTTACCAATCAATGTTTCCATTTTTTTGACTCAAAAAATTGAAGAATCGAAAAACTGAAAAAACTAAAAATTGGAAATCGAAAACCTGGAAAATCGATAAAATTGTAAAAATTCAAATTAAAAAAACGAAAAATTAAAAAGCAAAGTTTAAACATTCAAAAAATTCAAAACCGGAAAATTGCAAAATCGAAACATTGTAAACCAAAAACCTGATGAAACGAAAAATTGAAACATTGTAAAACCAAAAATTGAGGAAACCCAAAGATCGAAAAAAATTAATGAATCGAAAAGTCAAATGAAGAAAAAACGAATCGAATCGAAAAATTGAAACAATTGTAAAATCGAAAAATTATAGAATTGTCGGTGTTTTAAAGTCCAAAAACTGCAACATTGAAAAATCGTAAAATTGAAAAATTAAACATAGAGAAATTGAAAAATTAAAAATCGAAAATTAAAAAAAAATAAAAAATCGAACAGATGAAAAAGTTTGAAAATCCAGTATTTGAAAAATAGAAAAATTCTAAAATCGTAAAATTTAAGAGGCGAAAAATTAAAAATTATCATTATTACATTTTTAAAATGAAAACTAGAACAATTGTAAGTCAAAAAATGAAGAAGGGAAAAATGAAAACATCGACAAACTGAAAAATGTAAAATGGAAAAAACCAAAAGTTAAAAAATCTAAAAGCTGAAAAATCGAAAAATTCAAAACCGAAAAATTGCAAAAACGAAAAATTAGAAAATCGAAAAATTGAAATTCAAAGAACCGAAAAAACGAAAAATTGAAACACTAACTAAAAATCAAGAAACTCAAAAATCTTTTAAGAAAAAACGAATCAAATGGAAAAATTGGAAAATCCAAAAATTGGAAAATCGAAAATTATAGTAGCGTCAAAGTTGTAAAATCGAAAAAACTGTAACATTGAAAATTGAAAAATCCACGAAATGAAAAACTTTTAAAATCCAGTATTTGAAAAAGTTAAAATTCTGAAATCGTAAAATTTAAAGAGTTAAAAATGTTAAAGATTATTATCATTATTACATTTTAAAATAAAAACTGTAAAAATTGCAAATCAAAAAATGAAGAAACGAAAAATGGAAAATTCTAAACTGAAAATTGAAAGATTCAAAAATTGAAAAATTACACACTGAAAAAGGGAAAAATGTAAATAACAAAGAAAATAGAAAACCGTAACGAAAAATTTACAAACTCAAACCGAAAAGTTGCAAAATCTAAAAATTGAGTAGTTCAAAAGTTGTAAAATATGATTTTTCAAAGAAGCGAGATTTGTTGGGCTGTACTCCAGGGGCGAGGGAAGTTCAGTCGAAATTGAATTGAACATCCAAAAGTTGGAAAGTCTAAAAACTGAAAAATTGAAAAATGAAACTCGATGAGTTTCGTAAAATTGAAGAAACAAAAAAAAGTGAAAAATTGGAAAATTGCAAATCGAAAAAGTGAAGAAACGAAAAATTGAAAAATTGAAATTAAAAAAACAAAAAAGTATAAAATGGGAATATTGACACACCGAAAAGTTGTAAAATGAAAAATTAAAAGCTCGAAAAATTTTTAATCTAAAAATTACAAAACGCAAAAACCGAAATAACAAAAAAAAAAATAAAAATTGAATGGTGAATCGAAAGATTGAAAAAACGTAAAATTGGAAAGGTTAAATATGAAAAAACAAAAAATTATAAAATTGAGACATTGAAAAATCGAATAATTTAAAAAAAATAGAAATAAAAAACCGAAACGAAAAGTTGCAAATCGTAAAACTGAGAAATTAAAAATTGAAAAGTTCAAAAGTTGTCAAATCGAAAAATTGAAAAATTTTAACTTGGGATCTCAAAAAAGTGCAAAAAAATATAATTTTTCAAAGAATCGAGAATTGCTAGCTTGTACTTCAGGGGCGAGGGACGTTCTGTCAAAATTACTTTCGACCAATTTTTTTTGTAATTTTCTCGATGAACGTAAATACGTATCAACAACAGATAGCAAATCTAAATGTCGAATGCTTTTCTTGCCAATTAATCCAACCTATTTATAAAAATTACGCAGTAAAAAAATATTTGTGTTTTAATAAGTGGTAATTCTGGTTGCCCCTAAGGTTTAGTAGGTACCTACGTTTAATTGTTAATGAGAAATTTCCTTACACACATTTGAGTAAGCTGTTATGTAGAAAACGTGTCCGTAATCTTGCCTCTGTATACACTCTTCTGTTTAGAAAATCTTAAAAGAGTAAACAGCAAGAGTATTATGCAAAATTGTCGGCCATAACAAGAACGACATCATTCAGGAAAATAGTCGGTTTCATTGTTGTTGTACAATGGTTCTTGAGTTTGCCGACATCAGATAAGGATATTTTAGTAAAAGTCTTATTGTGTCCTGGATCATAACTATAATCGAATATTTTTATTATAAAAAGCCACCGTCCCCGCTCAAGGAAATGAAGATCTTAGGATAACGGGGCACTTTATAAATATGTACGACACCCCCGAGAAATCTATCCTCATCGTCACTGCCCCCGTGTTGCATTACAATGCATTCACCCAGCCATCCTAGAACATTGATAAAAGCTGATTTGTGTTAAGAGTAATTCTCAAACAAAATTGTTATTTGCGGTTCGCTTAACCACCAGGGCACGTTGTAGTTTGCGTATTTACACAAAGTTGGTCAGCTTTATTATCTCACCTCACACTTTATTGTCCATGTTCAGCCAGATGGTGTTTGTTTTGGCTGCAAATATGAGTTTTTGAATAGGAATTTGTGCAGTAGACAGCGTTTGAAGTTTGCTGAGTGGGTGTTTTTGGTGGTGAAATTAAAATTTCGCCTTCTTTGCAAACTTGGAATGGGCAGGCACGAAATATTCGGCGTTTTCGCAAAACTACAAACAAAGTTTTAATATTTCCCAAGCGTCTAATTTTCTAACTCCACCCTGAAGGTTTGTACGTGAGTTGGTTGTTTCTCGTCTCTAATCTAAATGATCTCTTTTGGAAGGAGTGCTTGTACTTTTTCACGGTTATAACTCCGCTTTAACGGCTAAAAAATGAATTTAATCCGGCCGAGTTTCTGATTGAAGACCGCGAAAGAAACGAGAAGCGATAATTTGTGGGGGATGGTTCGAGCCTACCACAATAAATTCGGGAATTCACGGTGCTTGTCCATTTTTTTCCGCAATACGGCATTACATATTTTTTCAAACGCATTACATTACATTTCCTTTATACAATACAGAGAACCAAAGCAGTTAAAATATTATCTAAAGTCAGATCATCTATACAGAAAAGTGAGTAATATCTTGACATAACAAGAATACATTCCAAAATAGAAACAGTAAACAAACATTTACTATCTATTCTAAGTTTCACAGCTTCACATAACTCATTGTGGAACGACAATACCTACTAGTTGGCGCTAAACATGACATCTTTAAACAATATAACTATAAATACGTAACTAACGAGCGACGAAAAAAAATAGTCGAAGGTTATTTTGATAGAACTTCCCTCGCTCCTGAAGAGCAGCCCAATAAATTCGGCTTCTTTGAAAAATCCTCAATATGTGACAGACATTTTGACACTACGAATAATTAAAAAATGTATAATCAATGTTTTCGATCGCTATACTCCTTATTAAATATCCGTTCGTTTTCCTTGTTCTTTTTATTTTGTAAAAGATTGTTCTTTTGTATGTTCTTCTATATTTTCTATAATTGGGTTATGTACCTATAGACAATAAATTATTATTATTATTGTTACTAAAATTTAAAAAAAAAATGGGATTTTTGTTTTCTAATAACCTCTATAAAGTAAAAATCAGTGCAGCTTTTTCGACTTGAATTTTTGAGTTTTTCAATTTTTCTCTTTATATTTCTTCAGTCTTTCAATTCAGTTTTCCAACTTTTGATTTGTTAATTTTTAGATTGTAAAAAATTTTGCATTTTTTTTTTTTTTGGTTTGACTGTCGAATTTTCAATTTTCAACTTTTCGATTCTTTAATTTTTCATTTGTTCAAGTTTGCGATTTGCAATTTTTCGTTTCGGTCTTTTTCTTTATTTTTACAATTTTTGGATTTTTCAATGTTCCAATTTAATAACTTTTTGTTTTTTCAATTTCAGTTTTCTCAATTTTTCGTTTCTTCAATTTTTCGATTTGCGATTTTTCAATTTTTTTTGTTCCTTCAATTTTACGACACGCAACTCGTGTTTTCATTTTTAAACTTTTCACTTTTTCGATTTTCCAACTGTTGGATGTTTAAAATTTTATATTTTGCAAGTTTTTGATTTCCAATTTCACGACTCTTCAATTTTTAATTTTTCAAGTTATCCATTTTTAATTTTTCATTTCTTTAATTTTTCGTTTCGTTTCGGTTTTTACTTTCTTTATTTCTAAAATTTTTCAGTTTTTTAGTAGTTTGAGTTTATAATTTTTGTTTTTTTCAATAGGAAATTCTTCAATTTTTCGATTTGCAGTTTTTCGGTTTTCAACTATTCAAAGTTTACATTTTTTAATTTTGTTTTTCATTTTTATATATCTTTTTTCCCGAGTTTTCAATTTCTCGTTTCTCTAAAATTTGCTTTGCAATTTTCCGTATTTTCATTTGAAGTAGGTATGTCATAATAATTATACTTTTTAAATTTTTTCAATATTTCAATTTTACGGTTTCAGAATTTTTTAATTTTCCGATCTTACAATATTACAGAAAAAATCGGGAAAATGAAAATGAAAAAATTGGGAAAATAAAAAATAAAGGTCAAGAACTTGAACAATTGAGAAAAAGAAAAATAAAAAATTGAGAAAATGAAAAATTGTAACATGGAAAAGTTGAAAAAACGAAAAACTGTAAAAATTGGACGTCAAAAAATTGAAAAATGGAAAAAAAAGGTTGAAAAATTGTGAAACAAACATTGAAAAATGGAAAAATTGAAAAATTAAGTAAAATGAATAACTGAAAAATTGTGGTATCAAAAAAAAAAGCGTTAAACTGAAGAAAAAGGAAAAACGAAAATTTGTAATATTAAAAAATTGGTCAAAGGTAAAGAAATCTTAATTTTTCGAAAAATTATAGGATTTGATTTTGCGATTTTTTATGACAACCCTTGCAAGTTAAAATAGATATAATAATTATGTAAAGTAAATGTACAGAAGAGTGCTACGTGTGTGCTTCTGGTGAGTTTTTTAATTACAAAATTTTCTGATGGCGTCATTAACATTTTTTCAGTTACACGTAAATCAATTTGGATAGATGAAGTGTAATAACAGTAGGTACTGTATTCCCAAATTTTCAGGAAAATGGAGTGAGTCGTTCTTGATTTTAATCAACACAATAAATTGCCTCATTTATGAATTTTTTGGATCACCCTGTTTATACAGAATTACCTATGTAATTCTAAAACTTATTATTGCATTGATAAACTACAACTATAGAGTTATAGTAGTAGTTATTTTGTACAATGAACTTCCAACATTTAGTAAAAATTTAAATTTCAAAAAAGCAATGAAATGTTTTCTGTTGAAATAATATGCCTTTTATAATATAGAAGATTTTAAGTCTAAGATTAAGAAGTCTATACAGTGTGATTTATTTCATTGAATATTTTGTTTATTGTGGTATTGTTTTATACGTAGCTGATGTGTTTATGTTTTGATTTATTTCACACATTTATGCCCGTTTCAATTGTTACTTTTTTTTTGACGGTTTGTAAGCTGGTTTAGTTCTAACAAATATAAACTTATCTTATCTTATAATATTTTTCAAATTTCAGAGAGGATTTATTTGGCAAAATTTTGAGATGACATTAATTTTTTGAAAGGGGAATAACGAATAAATTTTGATTAACGATTTACCATGATTACGATAACCTTACAACGTTTGCAAGATTTCAGAGCGATTGGTTTTGCAGTTTCAAAGTAAAATTACAAAATGTTTTTGTATAACTTAGATTTTTTTCTTAAAATCTGCTGGATGTCTATAGTAAAAACTGTAGACGGATTCATAAACCACATGTGAAGGATTATCTTATTTTATAAAATTGAGATAATATTTACTAATGTATATGGCGTCATCCTATTGTTGGTGGGACAAACAGACAGATGCACAGACGGAAAAGAGAGATCTAATTTTTCGTACTCTAGGGGTCATAAATCGTCGAGAAAATGTAAAAGAAGTCAGTCGTCTAATGGACTTGATTAATTATTACAATACATTCTTAGCTTACGCTCAGGAAGTGATACATTTAATTTCATGTTTTACTGGAGGAAATTGTTTCGATCATATAATATATTTTCATTTTTTCCAAAAAAATTAATTCTGATACTATAAATATTATCTTAGAAAACAGAGACTGTAAAATCAATACAAAATATCATCAAATTACCAGAGAAACTAAAACTAAAGAACTTAAAAATAAAATAGAAAGCCAAGAATTATTTGGTTTTGTTTACTTATTATATGACAGTTATTCAAAAAACTTTGATACAATACCATTTGGATATTAATTAGATATAAAAAAGAAATTAAAGTTATGAATAATTTGTATACTGGCTGATGCCGCTAACCTTATGCAGCTTAATATCTCTTTTATTAAAAAATATTTCAGTTATATAAATAGAAGGCAACATAACTATCAATTTGAAAGACAATGGGATATCTACAGTCCATATAAAATACCCAAGAAATTCTATTTTATCTAAAAGAAGATGAAGTTGAATTGTTACGAAAAATTGCTGTTATTTTACTCACACAATTGTGTCCAGAAGAAGTGAAAAAACATCTGTACAAATTTTTAAAATTTGTTTAAAATTGTTATTTTTGCACTTTTACTTTAAATGTTATATTTTTAAAACGATTCGCATGCAAAAGGTAAAATCGAGTTTCTAGTGTGTTGTTAACTGGTTGCTTATCTCTAAAACCCAAAAATTGGTTTGTGTTGTACCGTTGAGCTTCCAGTTGTCAGCTGTGTTATGTATCAAATTAACCACCCAATACAATACATACCTTATTGATAGAATAATTCCATCATTCCCATTTGTTATCATAATCAATTATCATCATCAACCACATAACTATATCATTTTGTTCTTTCAAAGAAGTAAGAAGTAACCACTGGTGTTAATAGAAGAGAGAGGAATAAAACTGCGTATTAACGATTATCTAAACATTGCAACTGAATTTTGGACCATAGAACATAGAACATAGAACACGATTCATACGAACGTTAGGAGATTTGGATCCTTTGTAACAACAGTTAGTTAGCAAAAACGTTTTGCAGTAAAAAATTCACGCATAGAAGAACTGAGATTAATTCAGTTGGTTCTTCAACATCATCATTTAACAATGTCTTTCAATAAAACTGCCAAAGTGTTCGCTGGTGAAGAATTCGTTGGAAAAAAACCGTTACAGCGAGTTAAAGAAAAATAACAATACAATCATCTAGTCCACCAGTTGATATTGATAATTTTGTGCTTCCCAGGCAACCACTAGTGCTAACAGAAGAGAGAGGAATAAAAACCGTGACGCAAACCGCAAGAGCCGGGGGTAAAACACCGATCGCCGGGCCGCCGCGGCGGAGGAGGATTCTTGGCTGAAGTTTCAGTGTGCGGAACTGGTGTGGGTTTTTCAGAAAGTTGGCCAAGGTGCCGTTTATTAGTTTTTTCTGTGGAGAAGCCCCAAACCGAGCACCGTAAGTACCGTTTTAGGTTTTCTATCTGTCGGCGGACCAGTTTTCGAATCGCCGCCCCCGAGCGAAAAACCGTACCACCGTCACCGGGTTTTTTTCGTCACCGTAAGAAGTCGAAACCGTCGTGCACGCGTCGTTACCGTCACCACGCTCCTCTTCCGGGTCGCCGTACCGTCCTCCCGCAATTTCCAGGTTTCAAGGTCGCCGCCCCCAAGTCCAGGAGGAGCCCGTGCCGGACGTTTAATTCTTTTTGTTTATTTAATCTGTCCTGTATTTAATTTAAGTTTAGCCGTAAGATTATTATTTTAGCCGTGTAACTGGTGGCAGGGAATAAACCTGATTTATTGTGTAAAATATTCCTTGCCGTTTTATTTTATTATCTTGTTTTCGTTGGGGCTCACCACCTGGTATACGTGTCTCCGGGTTTAGAGCAACCCCGGCGGCGCCCGAATGACCGCCGCTCCTGACCGAAGGCGCCACCTCCGGCGGCATGAAGGTCGCTACATAAGCTTAGGTCGGCCAGACGTGTTTATTATATCAGCGGCACTAGTCGGCCCAAAACTTCGCACCCAGGTACGCCGCCACCACACGTTATCGGCGAGATTCCGGACCGTCACTGTCCGTCACACCGGAATTTCGTCGCAGTATTAATTATTATTATCTAAACATCAAAGGAAAATCACAATACAACCATCTCGTTCACCAGTTGATTTAATAGTTTTGTGCTTTACAGGCAACCATTAGTCTTAACAGAAGAGAGAGGAATAAAACTGCGTGTTAACGATTATCTAAACATTACGAGTGATACAAATTTCTGAGGGAAAAATTGAGAAATATTAATGGGTGTGAAATGGTACATATATATGCACAACCACAGTAGAAGAGAGTTAATTCCTCTAGAAATTGCTGTTATCACTTTAAATTTCGTACCATAGAACAGAGAACACGATTCATACGAGGGTTAGGAGATTTGGATCCTTTGTAAGAATAGTTTAGTTAGCAAAAACGTTTTGGGGTAAAGAAATTCACACATAGAAGAACTGAGATTATTTCAGTTGGCTCTTCAACATCATTGTTTAACAATGTCTTTCAATACCACTACCAAAGTTGAAAAATCCGTTACAGAGAGTCAAAGAAAAGAACAATACAACCATCTAGTCCACCAGTTAATATTGATAATTTTTTGTTTCGCAGACAACTCCTAGTGTTAACAGAAGAGAAAGAAATAAAACTGCGTATTAACGATTCTCTAAATATTATGATTGAATTTCTGATCGTAGATCAGAGAACACGATTTATACGAGCGTTAGGAGATTGGAATCCTTTGTAAGGATGGTTTAGTTTTTATTTTATATTGTTATTTTTGCAATTCTATGTCCAGCTCCAGTGAGTCGGAGAACGATGATGCAAATAACAATATACCAAATGGAGCTCATCCCTTGTAAACGGAATTTAAAAAAAAATTGGTCGAAAATTGTTTCAAAAGAACTTCCCTCGCAAGTACAGTAAAACATTTTCGAGTTGAGTTTTCACTTTACACAATTTTGTGATGACGTCACCATCATTTTTCCAAGGACACGTGTATCAACTTGGATTGGTATAGTGTAATACTAAAAATATTGTAAAGTATTGCATTCCCAAAATTTTCTGGTAAATTGGAGTGAGCCGTTGCTCATTTAATAAAAAAAAAATTACTCATTCATTTTTTTTTTGAGGCACCCGTACAAGCAAATCTAAAAAATATGAATGCAGTGATAAATTACAAGTAAAAACTATTTATATTTTTACACATTTTAGATAGCATTTATCAATTTTTTGGAGGTGATAAGCAAATATATTTTGATTAAATATATATCATGCTCATCATAACTTTGTAATAGGTATCTGCAAGATTTCAAAACATTCGGTTTTGCAGATTCAAAATTAAACTGCAAAATATTATTTTGTAATTTTGATTTTTTTTTCAAAAACCTTGACGTTTCGGTTTAAAACTCAACACGGGGTCATAAACTATATATGTAGGACTATGTTATTTTATACAATTCAAAACGTACAATTTTGAATTGACGTCATCACATTATTGGTGGGGATGATTAGACAAAGTTTGATTACCGTTTTACCATCTACATGATATGCATAATGCACATTTAAAATTTGACAAAAATCGGTCCAGTAGTTTTGGAGATTATCGGTCTAATAAAAATCTGGAGACACAGCAGACTACGGACGGACAGACAGACAGACAGACGGAAACGAGTGACTGTAGGGGTCATGAAAGATCGAAAAAACGTACAAGTAGAGAGTCGATCGACGGACTCAATTACAATAAATTACAAACTAAAAAGCGAACTTTGCTCGTTTCAGTAGTGTGTCACTTAAAGAAAATTATTTGTAAACAACGAAGAGTTTCCTTTTTTGTGGAAACAGTCATGTTCTCCAATACATAAATCAGGTCACTGCTCTGAGGTTTCTAATTAATTATATTATCGAGGTGTTTACATTCAGCCGACTCGGCCGCAGTCGTCGCACTTTTTAATTTTCACAGCAGCCAAAATGTATTGGTAAACAAACTCTATCATTAGTGTACACGGATAAACGGAAAGCGCTTCGAAGGGACGACTCTGCTTGAATATCAAGATTTTATAATAAACTATTCTAAAAATAATTCTTTAGCGCAGTCTTTTCATGGTGATTTGTCTAGCATTGTACGAAGCTTTAGTATCTGATGAAATGATGAAGGATTGAGGTAATTTTATGCAGAATTAATGATTACGGCTGAAGGAATTGAATGAATTTTGATAAAACCATTAGATCCAAGTGCATTTTCCTAGATTTTTCATGAGACGCAATTAAATGGAAACGGGAAGGAAATTCAAGTTACTTTACAAACCATCTTTTGCTATAAAATTTAAGAATACGGAAATTATGAGATTAGCATCGATTACTGAAAAAAATTCAAAGAGCAGCGTCACGATAATAATTTATTAATTCGAGTAATTTGAACATTATTAGTAATGTACATAAGATAAGATAATGACACAAAAACAATAAAATTAAATTATACCGAATCAAAACATTTGATTGTATGACAAATAGTATCCTATTAAAAAAAAAACTATATTTTTGTAACTTATTTTCAAAATATTGCAAGCTAATTATGTCCTTTTAGCAATCAGGCTACAACAAGTTAAGCTACAAAGTTCCGTCTCTGGTTATCTTCTTATTAGATTTAGGCGTATCTCAAGGTTCTATTCTGGAACCGCTGTTGTTTCTTATTTTTATAAATGATCCTTCATCTTACCTGACTGAGACAGAGGTGGTATTATATGCTGACGACACAACCTGATATAGTTTTTATTTTATTGATATATTTTTGTGTTTTTTTTTTGAAAATATAACGTTTGTGTGAAGCATGCACTAATCACTTTGTACTTTCTGAACGTAAGTTAAGGAAGTATTGCAATAGGGTTCATTCGGCGAATGGTTACTTTCATATTTTCTCGACGTTTTATGACCCTTAGAGTACGAACAAAACTTTGTAAACTGAGCATTCAAAGTATCCAGTTGGGCCATAATAGGATCAACATAAACAGAAAAATCTTTATGTAACATATCTTCAAGACAAGATACTGACAGAGAAGTACTTGAAAGAGAATGTAGTACTTTGGAGGCAGCTCCTGCAATTCTATTCGCTTCACAAAGATTGTAACAACACCAAGTACAGATTTGCTTTGATTTTTTAAGGCAATTAAACGCATAAGTGATAATTTGCACCTTATTGAGTAGAACATGTTATGTGTTCCTCACCTCTGGGAATTTGCCGATTACATTTGTTCCATTTGATGACAATTTTAGTAGCAGCGAACCAGTAAGTAAAACGCGAAATAATCAGATTTCGATAAGTAAAAAGTGCTGCAGTCACACTTTTTCTCCGATAAGATGTTATAAATATTGATATCCACGACTGGATCACTAATTTTGTTAAAAGAGAAAAAAAACGGCTTATGTTAAGTAAAAAACTCTAAAAATATAATAATATAAGTAATATAAAATATTACGACGAATAAATAGATTAATCACAATTGAGATTGGGCGGGTGAGTGGGGCTTATCCTTGGATTTGGTAAATTTGAGGTTAGATTTATATTTTAAATATCGTGTTGTTGAAGACGGGCCAATAATTAAGCCCCACCCACCCACCCCTACTTGAATTGTGATTAATTTTTTATTCGTTGTCAGATAAAAGGGCGGAGTTTAATTGCAAAATCCATATTTTTCCGCAAAAATTTACCATTATAAACAGATTTTAGGTTTCTTCTTCTTCTTACGATTTTCTTTTGCTTTTGAGACAATAAAAATATTTATTCTCTATTTTTTGTCAAAATAAACTATTTTCTACAATACGATCATGTCCCAAACATGGATTTTACAGTTAAGCTCCGCCCCCTGATCACACAACGAATAAAAAAATCATCACAATTGAGATGGGGCGGGTGGGTGGGGCATAATTTTTGCCTTTGTTTTTCTTAATATGTGTAGTTGATATTTTCTTGTAGAATTTTTTTTTTTGGATTTAAGCTCCGCCCTCCTCGTCTCACAAGAAATAAATAGATTATTCACAATTGAGATGGGGCGGGTGGGTGGGGCTTATCTTTCAATTTTCTTAGTACATATACATAATCTTCCTTCAACAATAAAATAATTAAAATATCAAGTGGTAAATTTGAGGTTAGATTTGTTTTAAATATCGGGTTGTTGAAGAGAAGTCAATAATTAAGCCCCACCCACCCACCCCTCCCTCAGTTGTAATGAATTTTTTGTTCGTTGTCAGATAGAAGGGCGGAGTTTAATTGCAAAATCCATATTTTTACACATACTAAGAAAAAAAATTGGTCTAAAGAGTTTAGACAGTACTTCCCTCGCTGTCGGAAACTTGACGACTGCATGCCTATTGTGTTTTTTTTTTCTCATTACATTTTTGTAGTGGGAATTTAAAAAAAAATTGTGATGACGTTATCAACATTTTTGCAAGGACACGTATATCAGTTGGGATAGATGTAGTGTAATACTAAGAATAAAATTATTGTATTCCCAAATTTTCGGGAAAATGAATTGGGTCGTTTTGAATATTGATTTCTTATAATCAATAAAATAACGAAACAATTTACTCACGTATACGGCGCCGGTGTGTAATATCTAGAGAGCGGATTTCTGTCGGGCTAGGCAAGGCCAAACTCGGTACGGCTCGTATGGGATGCGAATTCATTGCGGTTGCGGACTGCACGTCGTTTATTTGAGATTAGAATAACGCTGTTTCGTTGCACTCTGCTGTTAATTCCCGTTCTCATTTACTTAGCCGTTTGATTAACATATCGTTAATTATATTTATGGAATTAGTACCGATTAAATTCAGTGATTATCTATCACCCGGCGATCCAGCACGTCCCCCCCTATAATCGTGACGTAGCCCGATAGAAATCCGCTGTCTAGTAATATGAGGGGCAACTGAAAATCGTTTATGTATAAACATTCTTAATTTAAGATGACAAGCGTAACAGCATACGTGAGAGTCAAACAGAGAAACTGTAAACAAAACGACCATCGGTTTTATTGCTTCGACTTCCGCTTATTATATAAAACATTGGGTTTTATTTTAATTCTTGACGGTGAAATTCACAATTGGTTGATTATAAACATGTCTATTCCACATTCGCGGAACCAAGTGAGCGCATAAAACAAATGCAGGTCTGTAATGTTAAAGTCGATGTAAATAAGCGTGCTACCCTTATGTTTCAACCGAGTTTTTCCTTTAACAAATTTTGTGTCTATCAAATTGGGTTGGTTGGGGTGTAGTACTAATAATAAGTGTTGCCATTAATTTAATCAATAAAATAAATTGACTTCATTAATTTTTTTGAACCACCTCTTAAGAAAATCTAAAAAATATGAATGGAATGATAAATCACAAGTACAAACTCATCATATTTTTTGCATTTTAGATAGGATTTATTCAGCAAAATTTAAGGGTGACGTCATCAATTTTCTTAGGAGGGATGAACAAATACATTTTGAACAAAAGTTTACCATGCTTATAATAACTTTAAAATATTCCCAAGATTTCAAAGCATTCGGTTTTGTAATTCCTGATTAAATCGATAAAATAAATTCACGCATTCATTAATTTTTTTGAGTCACCCTGCATATGGAAATCCAAATATATGAATGGAATGATAAATCACAAGTACAGACTCATCATATTTTGTACATTTTAGATACGATTTATTCGGCAAACTTTTGAGCTGACGTCATCAGTTTTTTGTAGAAGATAACCAAATATATTTTGACTAAAAATTTATTATGTTCTTTATAACCTTAAAACATCTGCAAGATTTCAAAGCATTCGGTTTTGTAGTTCCTGATTAAATCAATAAAATAAATTTACGCATTCATTAATTTTTTTGAGTCACCCTGTATATGCAAATCGAAAAAATTTGAATGGAATGATAAATCACAAGAAGAGACTCACCATATTTTGTACATTTTAGATAGGATTTATTCAGCAAAATTTTGTGGTGACGTCATAAATTTTTTAGGGGGGACGACCAAATACATTTTGATCAAAAATCTACCATGCTTATGATAATTTTAAAATATCTTCAAGATTTCGAAACATTCGGTTTTGTAGTTCCTGAGTAAATCAGTAAAATAAATTTACGCTTTCATTTATTTTTTTGAATCACCCTGTATATGCAAATCCAAAAAATATGAATGGAGTGATAGATTACAAGTACAGACTGATCATATTTTGTACATTTTAGATATGATTTATTCGGCAAACTTTCGAGCTGACGTCATCAAGTTTTTGGAGGGGATAAGCAAATATATTTTGACTAAACATTTATTATGCTCTTTATAACCTTAAAACATCTGCAAGATGTCAGAGCATTCCGTTTTGTAGTTCCTGATTAAATCAATAAAATATATTTACGCATTCATTAATTTTTTTGAGTCACTCTGTATATGCAAATCCAAAAAATATGAATGGAGTGATAAATTACAAGTACAGACTCATCATATTTTTCCAGTTTAGATAGGATTTATTCGGCAAACTTTCGAGCTGACGTCATCAATTTTTTGGAGGGGATAAGCAAATATATTTTGACTAAACATTTATTATGCTCTTTATAACCTTAAAACATCTGCAAGATTTCAAAGCATTCGGTTTTGTAGTTTCTGAGTAAATCAGTAAAATATATTTACGCATTCATTAATTTTTTTGAGTCACCCTGTATATGCAAATCCAAAAAATATGAATGGAGTGATAGATCACAAGTACAGACTCATCATATTTTGTACATTTTAGATATGATTTATTCCACAAACTTTTGAGCTGACGTCATCAAGTTTTTGGAGGGGATAAGCAAATATTTTTTGACTAAAGATTTATGATGCTCTTTTTAGCCTTAAAACATCTGCAATATTTCAAAGCATTCTGGTTAGCAGATTAAAAATTAAATTTCAAAATGTTGTTTTATAATTTTGATTTTTTTTCCAAAAATCTGGACGTTTCGGGTGAAAAGTTGATTCGGAGTTGTAAACTACATGTGTAGGACTATGTTATTTTATACAATTGAAAACCCATTTACTATGTACAATTTTGAAGTGACGTCATCGCATTAGTGGTGGGGATGATTAGACAAATTTTGGTTAGCATTTTACCATCTACATGATATTCTTAATATAAGTACAAAATTTCACAACAATCGGTCGAGTACTTTCGGAGATTATCTGTCTAATAAAAATCCGGGACGGCAGACGGACAGACGGACAGACGGACAGACAGACGGAAATGGGAGACCTATTTCTTTGTCTTCGAGGGGTCATGAAAGATCGAGAAAACGTAAAAGTAGAGAATCGGCCGACGGACTCGATTACAATACTTCCTTTGCTTACGCTCGGGAAATAAAAAAGACAAAATGTAGCCCCCCCCCCCCACCCGCCCTGTCTCAATAGTGATGATATTTTTTTTTACTCGTCGTGAGCCAAAAAGGCGGAGCTTAACTGCAAAATCCTTATTTCTCTGCAAGAAATTAAAAAGATGTTTTTGAGTATCGTATTGTTCAAAGAATACAATGTATATTAAGAAAAATAAAGCCAAAGATTAAGCCCTATCTATACCTGCCCTGATCTAAATAGTAATGAAGTTTTTTCATTCGTTGGCAGACTTAGGGGCGAAGCCTAATTGCAAAATCCATATTTCCTTACAAAAATTTAGCATTTTAAACGTGTTTAGTTTCTAAGAAATAAAAACAAACAGTACAATTGAGATGGGGAGGGTGGGCGGGGTTTATATTTTGCCTTTTTTTTCTTAATGTACATATTATTTTTTGAACAACGCGATACTCATTTTTAATTTTTTACAAATCAATAAGTATTTTGCAGTTAAGGTTCGCTCCCTTGGTTCTCCGCGGACAAAAAAAAAAAACATCACAATTGAATTAGGGTGGGTGGGAGGGCAGACATTTTGCCTTTTTGTTTTAATATGTGTAGACTTCTTTTCACAACAATAAACTTAAATCATGTTTAAAATGGAAAATTTGTACAAGGGAATATCGATTTTGAATTGGGCTCCGCCCCATAATTGCAAAATCCATATTTCCTTGCAAAAATGTACCATTTTAACTATGTTTTAAGTTTCTTGTTGTGAAAAAATGGCTATGTATATTAAGAAAAAGGAGGCAAAATATTGCTAACATAAGACCGAAATTTGAAAAAAAAATTCAATCAAGAAAATCGTAAAACGTAGGCAACCATGTGCACGTTTAGTTCTTTCTGGTAACTGGTAGTTCTGCTAGGGAATTTTAGTGAAAGGGTTGGTGGAAGTTGGCTGGTTTGGTGGATGACTCATTCTGTTCGATGGCGTCACTTTTGGTTTGTTTGTTGTGAGTGCAACCACTTGGTGAGTTAGCTAGGTTAAGTTTATTTGGTTTGGTAGTTAATAAAAAGGAGAAAGCCTTTGTGTAACGACAATTAATCGTAACGACGACGATGCCACAGTTTCCCCAACACGCGTAGATTATTCTTGTTGTTTTTACAAGCGGAAATAAGTGAATTTTTAAACGACGCTAACATGTGGTATAAATTTGTTTCATTGTTTGTAAATTCACATTATATTATCCAGGAAAAAATTCGCTTCACAGCAAAAAAAAATTCACCACTAATATACATAAAGTAAGACTAGTGTCCCGCAATGTTATTATTAAATATGTACAAAATATAACGTTATTGGCACGATTTAATTTACCGCAGAAGTTTGCTTCAACCGTTCACGGCAACCGACAGTACTGATATTAATTTCTGATAGTACTTTACGAATGTAAGCAGTGGAAGTATTCTAATAGCGTCGTCTCGAGGTGTCATGACGCCAAAAGTATGAAACGTCTCCGGTTTTGTCTGCCTGTCTGTGTGGATCTCTATTAGGCACATACGTTCTAAAACTACTGAACTGATTGTTTTCAAATTTTATGTGTATATTAAGGATATCCTATAATAAATATTTATAAATTTAATCGAATTTTTCTACACCAGTTTCCTATATTACACTTTACTACAATTTATTATAGCATTATATTACGTTGGACTGAGGGTAAAATAAGTGAAATAAACGATTTACAATTAATTTACTCACTTGGCGGAACGGTGAATTTGTGCAAAGACGCGTCAACAGTATTGAATTTTTTGTTGTTGTTTTTGAATTAAGTATTTTGACCCTTGTTGGCGATAATTAATTTAATCTATAACCTAAACCGCTTACAAATTGCAAATAACTACGGCTTGTCGTTTTAAAGAGGCTGCATTACACTGTATCAAGTGTGTACTGTATTTTAGTTACTTAATGTAAGGTATGATCATATTTTTAACGTTAAGGAAGAGTATTTTTAAATATTTATTCAGTTTATTTTTTAATTGACCCTAATATCACTACGCGAACTGCGTCTACGGCGACCTGTTCGAAATAAGCCAGCCTAAAGTTATGCAGCCGCCTGCTGCAAAAGAGGTCAAAATTAGGAGAATGACGTACTCGAATAAGTCGAGTAATTGCTTGTTGCGGATTTACAGAATGGGGTACTTTGCTGGCGGTGTTTTTCCTTTCTAATTCGATTCCACAAAAGCATTTCAGTTGAAAGAAGACAAATTCATGCTTGACTTAACCGGAGCTTTAAGCTTCTTTGCTAATGTTTTAATGTGAGAGTAGCGAAGTTAAGATTAAAAGAAGTTGTGTAATTTAAGTTTTTCCTTCCGTTTCTCACCGTTTCGTGTTTACTCTAATTGCAAATTGGAGTTAGCTCATAATTACTACATAAGCATTCCCCGAAAATGCAGTCCGACCGTAATTCTGGGCAGTCTTGCGTAATTAATGATGCGGGACATAAAAAAATCGGGGATACCAGGTACCGAAGAGAAAAAACGAGGAATGGAAATAAAATTCAATAATGCAAATGTTTTGATATGTATGTAGAAGCACGAGTTCTTCTTAATAGGAAAAGTTGGAGGATTGGCCTATCTGTATTCCGATGGGACGGGGACCAGGGATTAGGATAATCAGACAAGTCGCCATTCCTGTTCCACTTCACTGCCACCAAATATAATTTTTGAGCACTTTATATGCTTATAGATAAAGTTTGAGGGCTGCAAAGATATTAGTATTCCAATCCATATTTGCAATTATACACTCCGGTAAGTCTTGTGAAGTACTTAACGAAGGACTCGCGCTGAAAGCGTCCTTTTTCTGGCGGAGTTGTTGATAGAGCGGCAGAAGAAGGTTCGAAAGTTTTTAAAAATAATTCCGATTTATATTTAATTTGGTTCTAGAGGACTTAAGGCGATTGGATGTGTCAAGGTTTTATTATAAAGCGAGTCGCCATGGTGCCTTATCTGTGTATTCGAGGAAATACGGGCCAAATAGGATTTAAAGAAAATGCTCTTAAAAGAGGTTTACCTATAAAGCCATATCTCCGCTCAGCTGTTACCGGTAAAAAGCTAAAATTATGAAAAATGTGTCATTTTCTACGAGATCATTCCTTAAGGAGTCCACGCCCCCGATTACAGTCGATCCTGCCGAAATTTAACCATACAAATGGGGGCCTGAAACAGCTGAAAAAGCCAATGTTTTCAGGTACGGCTGTACTTGCGGTTCGTCGGGATAAAAATCAATACTAAGACGAAGACAAGGCGGAAGCGGAAAGTGAGAAGGAATGCACAAATTAAATTATACTTTGTTGTTATTTTTAATGGTAATTGTATTATGCTCATTTGAATAAACAAAAGGATTCAGGAACGTAAACCACTTCGAATTCCTTCTCTTTGGGTAATACGACGACGAGCGGAATATTCGATTACTCTCGACAAATGGCATCTTAATCTACGTCTAACTTTTCAATTTGTTTTGATTTTTGACTTTTGTTTTTCTTCGGGGGAATTACTTCCAGTCGAACAAAAGCGTTCTCATGCCACATTTAATATTTTCATGAAGTTTCGGGACACTATATCAAGCGGTCTGAACATTAAAGGGAGATAACAAATGCAGTTGGCCGACTCCCAAATTACACTATACTCCCTAAACAGCAGGCCGCCCACGGTCAAATAACGTACCTCGAAAAATTTCGCAAAAATAAAACCAAACAGCCGGCAATCAAAGTTTGCTTTTAAAATGTGCGTCTGCCACTAAAATTTAGCATAAAGCGCCGAGTTAATCAGAAAATTCTGTTTAGTTGACGCGCGTCGCATAGCTGTTTGCTTCGTTTTGCAGAAACTGCCGAAGTTGGCCCATTCGTAACTTTGTAAAAAAGTCGATAAAAAATTGAGTATTCCGCTGCGAGATCTAATAAAACAGATAAACTTATTTTCAACGTCCGACACATTTTGTTTTCCATCATTTTTGTTAGATACGTCACTAGCCAATTTAAAGATTTTCTCAACTGATTGTTATTCTATGACGGTTTGTTTCGTTTTTGTCTTGTCTCTGCTGTACGTTTCCGAATTTATTATTCTCTTTATGTTTCACTTTCCTTTGATGTTTACCTACGTATAGTGTGCTGTGGAGCTTCTGCTATTTTCCTTTGAATATCTTAGTCAGCAGCGTTCGTCGATATTTTTGTACTCAACTCAATTCAATTGAAACATTACAGCCCTGGTAAAATATTCGATCCTTTTAGGTTTATTCACACCGAAAACATATTTCCTCGGCGTTCTCGTTCGCACGAACTAACTTTATTTCAGTTCTATTAACGCCCCGTTAATTAAAAATGTTCATTTATGCGGCTGTAGCCAAGAGAAATGTTATAGCTGAGGAAGTTGTTAAAACTTTTCTATCAGCTCGACCAACACACCTGTATACCAGCTTTTACAGGATTTTTTAATGCCGACATTAGAGCTTTTACTACTTACATTATGGTTCTGCGGAGTATCTGTTGGACACACCTGTGTATGGATATTTCGCTGTGTAAATATACCTTCGAGCAACCGCGAAAGATGTTTACAAACGTGTCCAATCGATAAGAAAAATGTTATTGTGAACTGAAACTGAATTATTCCCCAGCTGCATTGCAGATAAACACATTTTACAGCTAAGGAGGTTTCCATCACAGACGAGTAAAGTGCATTTACACCACCACAATAAAATTCGGAATATCTTCAAGTGACGTATATATACCTTATGTCTTGGCAGCTTGTGCATTCCAAAATACTAGCTGAAGAAAATTACGTTCTATCTAAATGGCTAAACAGTTACATCGATCTCATTATGCTATTATTATCGTCTGAAAAGTTCCACTCTCGTTATTTTACAATTCAATGCAGATGAAAACGTTATTCATATCTGTCTGGATTCAGTCCATAAATATCACATATAACAGAATACAAAATATTAGAGGAATTAAGGATTCACAAGGATTCAGAATAGATTTTACTTAATTATTTATTATCAATAAATATTTATGAGTAATAGCTGTTACGTTCTTTTAAAATACGCTTTATAATATAGGTAGTGTAAAATACTATAAAGCAATATAATAAGTAAGTTGACTATATTTAATTTTCTCGAGATAGTTGAGAAATGTTTTTTATTGTTAATTTTCTGCAGTCACTAAGTAAATGTTAGTCTTTCACAAAAAATACCTCTTTCAAATATGTTTTGCAATGACGTCATGAGACATTTGGAAGATAATAATTAAATAGATAAGATTTGATCGATAATGTGTGCGTTTAGTGTCATGACAAGCTATAAAATGTCATTATGTATTTAAGACACACTTAAAATGCCACCAGAAAACAGAAAAGAAACAAGCAAAAAGGAGGAAAAAACAAAAAAACCGAGATGTTATTTTTAATCCCCACAGTTAACAACAGCTATTTTAACTGCGACGTCTGGCATGGTAGATGTTCTAAATTTTAATTTGCCTAATAGCTTATTATTGTGTCAAAAATTTGCGATGTTGGTGGTTTTTTAATTAAAAAGTAGACTTTATAGGCAGCAGGGTGTCTGAAATAATTGATTTAAATTATGTTTTTTTTTTCATTTCCTTTCCAAACTACAGAAATATAATTCGTAGTACGGCTTTTTTAAATGCAGTTTAAATCAAAACAAATTGAACATTGATTAGAATAAAATTCCAACAAAGAAAACTTAAAAGAGTACGAAACAACTTAGTCTCCCGTTTCCGTCTGTCTTTCTGTCGTCTCTCGTCTGTATCGATTTTATTGGACAGAAAATCTCTGAAACGATTAGACTGTTCTCAAGTTTGATTTCTATTTGAGAAATATCTTGTAGATGCTAAAACGCCAACCACAATTTCTCTGACTGTCGCTACTAATAATTTGATGAATTCACTTGGAAATTTTGCATAGTAAATGCCACTTAAGTTTTATAAAACAACATACTCCTAAACTTATGGCTTATAACTCCGCCTCTATTCTCTATTAAAATTAAAAAGCTATATTTGTTGGATGGTACTTCAGAGACGACGAAAATTCTGTCTAATACTATAGACCAACTTTTTATTTTAAGAACAGGTACAAAAACAGTAACGACTGCATACCTATTATGTTTTTTTTTTCGCAGTTCCTGAGTAAATTAGTAAAATAAATTTACGTATTCATTAATTTTTTTGGGTCATCCTGTATATGCAAATCCAAAAAATATTAATGGGATGCTAAATTACAAGTACAGCCTCATCATATTTTGCACATTTAAAATAGGATTTATTCAGCGAAGTTTTGAGGTGACGATGACGTCGTCAATTTTTTAGGGGGGATGAGCAAATACATTCTGACTAAAAATTGACCATGCCTATGATAACTTTAAAACATCTCCAAGATTTATAAGCATTCTGTTTTATAGTTCCTGATTAAATCAATAAAATAAATTCACGCATTCATTAATTTTTTTGAGTCACCCTGTATACGAAAATCCAAAAATATGAATAGGATGATAAATTACAAGTAAAGACTCATCATATTTTGTACATTTTAGATAGGATTTATTTGGCAAACTTTTGAATTGACGTCATAAATTTTTTGGAGGGGATAACCCAATATATTTTGATTAAAAATTTATTATGCTCTTTATACCCTTAAAACATCTTCAAGATTTTAAAGCATTCGGTTTTGTAGTTCCTGAGTAAATCAGTAAAATAAATTTACGCATTTATTAATTTTTTTGGGTCATCCTGTATATGCAAATCCAAAAAATATGAATGGAATGATAAATCACAAGTACAGGTTCATCATATTTTGTACATTTTAGATAGGAATTATTCGGCAAACTTTTAAGCTGACGTCATCAATTTTTTTGAGTGGATAAGTAAATATATTTTGATTATAAATTTATCACGCTTATCATAAGTGTAAACCATCTGCAAGATTTCAAAGCATTCCAAAAATCTGGACGATTCGGGTAAAAACTCAATTCGGAGTGATAAACTACATGTAGAGGACTATGTTATTTTATACAATTTAAAGCCCATTTACTATGTACTCTTTCGAAGTGACGTCATCGCATTAGTGGTGGGGATGATTAGACAAATTTTGGTTAGCGTTTTACCATCCAAATGATAATATAAGTACAAAATTTCACAACAATCGGTCTAGTACTTTCGGAGATTATCTGTCTAATAAAAATCCGGGACGGCAGACAGACGGACAGACGGGCGGACGGACAGACAGACGGAAACGGGAGACCTATTTGTTCGTCCTCTAGGGGTCATGAAAGGTCGAGAAAACGTAAAAGTAGAGAGTCGGCCAACGGACTCGATTAGGTACAATACTTCCTTTGCTTACGCTCGGGAAGTAAAAATATCCGAGTAAACATTGTAAACAGAGGTAACATTCAAAATCCTTTGCAAAATACCTAGAAATGCATTGTACCTGCCCACGTTGATCTAGCACTTCAAAATAAACTAACTTACGATTGAAAGATTTAAGTTAGGTCACAGATAAACGAATATAAATTTCCATCGACATCTTCTTAACAAAATTTTGAAACGAGAACACCAAATTTGTGGTCCAGGTTGACCATCTCTGCGATAATTAGACTTAAAAAGACGGTAATTAATCAGTAGTTTCGAAGAATGTGTTTCATAATCGACAAGCAGACGTAGAGGATAAAATACAGATTTCAGTAAGACAGAGGCAAAAGACAGAAATTTTCGTATTCTAGAAGCTAGGAAATACAGAAATGAGGCGTTGATTTATTTATTGTTCTTAAATAAGATATTATATGTGGTTTTGACGAATGGTTAATCTCGTTTTTTTGCAGGTTCCTGTCGTTTGTCAATTGGATTACATTAGACACGAAATCTTGGAACTACTGGATCAACTTCTGTGTGGTTCACATTACGGTTGGATTGAATAATATTTGAAAATTTGGCTTAGAAACTTTGAAAAACCGATGGTTTTGCAAAGGCTACCATATGTCAAGTAAATCGCTCACCAAAATGTATCTGTTCATCCCTTCCTAAAGATTGATGACGTCACTTCAAAATTTTGCTAGGTAAATCCTCTCTCGACTTTATAAAATATTTTTGGAAACTTCAATATGCCTGACATATCATGGCCTTTAGACCCTTTGCAGTCTTATAGTCCTTCCTCACAACTTTTAGTGAATTTACTTATTAACAGTCATTTGCACCACATAGTAGTCTAGTAGATCACAGCCTACTAGATATCGCGTCAACCAAACTCCTTCCCCTCTTGATCTTGCCATTTCTTCCAATGATAATTCTCTCACTAACTTGGAATAGGCTAGCCCAATTGGTATTTCAGATAATAGAACACTGAAGATTAACTTGTAAATTTGCTTTATTCCTTATAAGAGGACTGCCTCAATTAAGAGGGCAAGTAGTGATTACAAAGCAATAGGTCAAGATCTGGTCAAAACAGATTGGCAGCTCTTTTGAAGTAACAATTCGCTTCTCGAAAACTGGAATATCTTATAATAAAATTTTTGTATGATATCATTGAACGTAATACCGTAACAATTACTGTTAAAAAATCTCCCAGAAAACCTTGAAATAATATTAGAATTTTACAATTATGTATTTAGAAAAAAATGTACCCCATGGCGGACCCTTAGACCCATTAGTCTCACTTCATTTGTTGTCAAAGTTATGAAGTCAGTAATTTACGATCAAATGGTTAAGTTTCTGTTAGAGAATTGTTTAGTCCCATCGGAGCAGTATGGATTTCTGCCAGGGAAATCTATACAGACAAATTTTCTCTGTCGCTTGTGCGAGTGGACTAAAGAACTAGATGTGGGAAACACAATAGATGTTTTATATCTTGACTTCTGTAAGGCGTTTGACAGAGTTCCGCGATATCGCTGGCTGCTGAAACTGAGACACCTCGGCATACGAAATAATCTGTTAGCTTGGATTGAGGGATTCCTTTTAAACCGCACATTACAAGTTCAAGTGGGAACATCTCTGACTCAGCTGGTGCAGGTATTAAGTGGAGTTCCCCAGGGATCAGTTTTGGGCCCTCTGCTTTTCTTGGTTTATACTGCTGAGTTAAAAAATGTAATAAAGTCGCCGTTTGCCATGTATGCAGACGACATAAAGTTGTATAACATAAGTAGTAATAATATGATTGTCAAGGAAGATCTTAGTGACATATTGAAATGGTCCCGCGACTGGTTGCTTCCTCTTAACAAGGACAAGTGTAACGCTCTTTATCTCGGTAGTAAAAATTCTAAGACTGTCTATTACACTGTGTTGGCGTCCATATTGGTGTGTTAGTGGTTGGATTAAACTGTTTTTACGGGGTTTTGGTTTACCATGGAAGGGGACTCTTTTAAGTACAGCTACTCATGGTTTTGTAAAAATAAAGAGAAGTATTTCGATAAAGAGAATGATGTACGTCGACGTATTTACGTTTTACTTTCCACTAGCACAAATTTATCACTAAAGTGTTTTACATTAATAAAAAAAAATATTTCTTACGTTGATAAAATAATAATAATAACAACGGAAAAAAATCCGCTTGACCTGATGAGTAAAGCTGAAGTAATTACAGACGAATACGAGTGTAAGAATCGAACACCAGTTTTATTCATGAAGGAGCGTCCCTCACTATTCAAAGAACTTATACTTGAAGCTAATTGTAACAGGAAAACAAACATTTAATCAAAAATTATTGCAACTGCTTATGAAGAAGTAGAAAATAATAGTATTGGAAAGCAACGCATTATTTATACTATACAGCCAGGTTCAATAAACGATTCATCAAGCTCAGCTGATCTATTAGAAAATGATGATAATTCTAGTTCCAATCTATCCCTCACTCGTAAGAGAAAAAGAAAAACATGTCAAAAAGCAGAGGACTTTCATCTGGGAAGACATAGAAACAACTGTTAAATGTCAAGTGGAAATCTTTGGTATTAGTTGACAATATATCTTACTGTGAAACACTGGCCAAGGAAGACATTGAACGTCGTTTGCTATATTATGAAAATAAAATTTATAGGCTAGCTCACACAGAAATTGTTAAGAAATGGCTACAGCATCATCTGCTTCACCACATCAACATCAGCTTGGGACTACATAACAGCATATATGAAAAGAATTGCAAAGTTTCAGAAAATTTTGTTTTGCATATTTCAACGTTAAATTGTAAAATGTTGTCATAAAATTTTATTTTTTTTTACTGCAAAACCTCAACAGAAACTCATAAACTACAGGTGAAGGAACATCTTATTTTATAAAATTTAAATATAACATTTATTATTGTAAATTTTGGTGATGACGTCATCGCGTTAGTGGTGAAGATTATCAGACAAATTTTGGTTAGCGTTCGATCATCTACAGTTCTGCATGATATTCCTAATATATAAACAAAATTTGACAACAATCGGTCCGGTAGTTTAGGATTGTCTGTCTCAATAAAATCGACACAGATGCGGACAGACGGCAGATAGACAGACGGAAACGAGGGACCTACGTTTTCGTATTCTAGGGGCATGAAACTCTGTTCAAGGAAAAAATTGCCCCATGTGGTAAGATTTTTATTCCCTATACATAGTTTTACTATCATCAACGAAATGTAAAATTAATATTTAGCAGACATGGATGAAAACAAACTCTAAATAACAATTTTACATTTTGTTGATGATAACTAAAATTTAAATTCATCGTACTCTTATTGAAAACACTAGCAACAAAAATTTGTCATTTTATCCCCATCTTCTAGCTTAGGTATTTTTCCAAAACAATCTATTAAAATAGACAAAAATTAAATTTATTGAAAAAAATAAATACTGAAAAAAAACTTGTATTATCAAACAAACAACGATTTTTCTTACACTATAAAGTTTTTAAATAAAGATATCTATCACATAAATTGTTGTTCAAGTCAAATGTATCGGTCCGTAAGTTTCCCAAAGATAAGAAACTTCATCACTTTTCAGTCTTTGCTGCCTCCTCGTACCTTAAGTCCTGATATCAGGTCATAAAAGCAGCTTTTTAGTGTCAACAGTTGCAACAATTTCCCGAAAGTGCGCTTTTGAAAATAATTGCCGTGTCTGCCTGCCAGAAGCTAAAAAGCAAAGCAACATTAAAAAAGGACAATTTTTCTTTTCTCTATGAAAGGCTATTAAAGTCGCTGCAGTTTCCAATTACTCTGCTGCTACTTGTTAGCAAATTGGAAATCCGGCATAATCCGGGTGGTTTTCGAGTGACGTCAGGGTTTTAGAGATGCATCGTCGACCTTATTAGAGCGATCGCAAAGAAACCGCCACTCTTGGTGATTTCGTACGGAGGCGGTAGAAAATGGTCGGGACGAGTGAATGAAGATGAAAAAAATTTGTGTTCGGTTAAGCACGTGATGTAGGAAAGTAGGCATTGAATGGGTTTTCTGCGGTTGCATCTTTCATTACCGGATTTTTTTCCGCCGTAAAGCTAACCGCTCGGGAAATATAGAGGACCCTCGAAACTTTCAACTTGCTCTAATTTTTTCCTTTCGTTGCGAATTGGATGGGGCGAATTTCGAGCGCTTCGTGAAATTTTTACATTCTAATTACGGAATGTTAGAGTCGATCGATGGAAGTCATGTGTAAGCTTATTTCAAAAGGCACTCGATCAATCTAACACAGGCCATTAGCTCTCATGGTCAATTCGCAGGAATTTTTGCCATCGCACGATATAAATTACGCTTTTGATTAAATAGTTTGTCAATTGAGCTTTCAAAATAAGGTTACTGGCCAGTCGATCGTAAATAAGTGATGAGACAGCGGAATTGACACAGACAAAATCGAGATTCTTCGAGCGCACACGAAAGATATATCATTTCACTTTCAAACAACATCGAGGTCGAATTTTTTAATCAAAGTTTCAGAAGGAACGGCAACAACAAGAATGCAAGCAATTTAAAAAAGAGACTAAAAATAATAAAATTTGATTTTAGTGTTTTTTAGGAAAACTCATATAACTTACAGATAAAAAATAAGGGTGACTTCTTAGAGAATTTCGTGAAAATTAGATAAACTTTTCTAGACGTTAGCCTAAAAATATAGGTGAATTTATTTGTCACACGCATATTATTTTACATATTTTAATATTGTTTAAAATTTTTTTTGACTTAGCAAATTTCTGAGGTGACGTCACCAAAATCTTGCTAGGGATGGATAGACAGATTTTGGTTAACAATTTATCCGGCTAGCGATAACCACAAATTTGCTTAAAATGTATAGTGTTTAGTTATGATTTAATGTGTGCATAGTATAACGTTGCGCATACGGGTTATAAGCAACATAATTTGTGACCTCAGGAGGTTCTGGAAACAAAGTTTGAGTCTGTATTTGATCGATATGCTTATGTAAAAAGTTGATGAGTTGTCAAAGTCTTGACAATTAAATTTAGATATGTACAACCAGAGAGAGATAAAATAATTTCCTAACATCGTGTGATTTTTTAAACTTTTATACTACTTTATTCGAATTAGCTCGTCAACGTCTAGACATCTCATATTTTTTTGTAGACTTTTAGGCAACTTTGTCAAAAGCTCAGTTTTTTCGGTAGAAGATATCTCTTATGAAATTTTGCTTAAACTAAACTTCAGTTTTACAAAAATTCGAATGACTTGCACAGAATTGCGAAAATGACATATGTTAAAAATTTTGAAACCGAAAATTTTGAAAATCTTGGTTTTTGGTCCATCAACAGACAATGTTTCTTGAATTAGCTCTTCGAGATTTATCTTCCAAAATTTTTTCTGTATTCTTAGCCAACTTGGTTAAAGGCTCAAATTTTCAATACCCCGCATTCATGAAATTTTTGGCATTTTCCGAACACATTCGAAAATCACTAAGTAGCTTTTTTTGTTGATTTTGACATACACAAGTTATTTTCGATAACAATTGCAACCACTTTGCCACGGAAATGAAATTTGACGATTTTTGATTTTGAAACCAGAAATTTGGAAAATGTTGGTCGTTAGTCCATCAAGAGGATATGTTTTCTGAAACAGTACGTCAATGTCTATATTACCACAATTTTTTATGGATTTTTAGCTCACTTTTTTAATACCCTCCTCGCATAAATTTTTTTGGACTTTTTACAGCATTTTAAAAAATTACAAAATGATTTTTTTTTATTTTGACTTGTAGTAACTTATTTTCGGTTTAATTTCTTTGTAAATTCTAATGAAGTAATGACTATTTCAGAATAGTCAAGATAATTTTTGGGATATATGTTAAAAATTTGATTTTGTAATCGAAATTTTCAAAAATCTCGGTTTTGGTTTATCAACAGGCAAATTTTTTTAATTAGCTCGTTGACATTTATATCCCTGATTTTTTTGGTATTTTTAAGTAACTGTGCCAAAGTCTTAAATTTTAAGTACCTACTCACCAGTTACGAAATTTTTGTTTTTTTTCCGAAAAATTTCACATTTGCAAATCACCGAAAGACATTTTTTGGTTGATTTTGACTTGCAAAAGTTATTTTCTGTAACATTAACAAAAATTCCAACCGCTTTTCTGGAATCACCAAAACAAAATGTGGTCCAATAAGAGATTATATTTTTGAATTAGCTCGTAGAGATTTATATCCCAGAAATTATGGTGGATTTTTAGATAATTTCAGCAAAAGCTCTATTTTTCAATACATTTTTGACCTGTTTTGAACATTTTCGAAAATTACCCAAAGAGTTTTTTTCTTAATTTGGCTTGCAGGGGTTATTTTCAGCTTCATTCCTTCAAAAATTCTTGCGACTTTTATAGAATCGCTAAGATGAAAAATGTGACAATTTTAAGATATGTTAAAAATTGTATTTTGAAATAGAGAGTTTCGAAAATTTTGGTTTTGGTTCAACAAGAATATATTTTGAATTACTCGTCGATATTTATATCCCAGAATTGTTTGTGTATTTTTAAGCAACTTTGCCGCAACCTGAAATTTTGAATACTCCATAGTTCTTAAGTTTTTGACCGTTTTACGAGAACATTCGAAGACTACCGAAAGATATTTTTTGTTGATTTTGACTTACAGAAGTTATTTTCCGTAACATTTCTTAGAAAAATTTTAAGCACTGTTCCAGAATCACCAAAAAAATATGATAATTCACTGATATTTTAAAAATCTGATTTTGAAACCGAAAATTTCGAAAATGTTGGTCTTCGTCTCATCAACAGGAAATGATTTTCGAATTAGCTCATCAGTGACTGTATCCCACATTTTTTGTGGATTTTTAGGCAACTTTGACAAAAGCTCACTTTTTCAGTACCCTCCTTTTATACATTCTTTTTTCGAACACTTATGAAAATTACATAATGGGATTTTTTGTTGATTTTCATTTGTAGAAGATATTTTGGGCTTCATTTCTTCGAAAATTCTAACGACTATTCCATAAGCGCTAAGATCAAATATGGAAATTTTTGGGATTTGTTACAAATTTGATTTCGAAATAAAAAATTTCGAAAATGTTGTTTGGTTCATCAACAAGCTATAGTTTTTAAGCATTTTGGCAAACAAATTTTAATATCACCCAGTTATGAAATTTTTGGTCCTTTTCTAAGCACATTTCAAAATTACCTTAAGTTATTTTTTTTGTTTGTTCGCAAAATTCGAAGCACTTTCGCAGAATCACCACAATGAAATATGGTCCTTTTGGGGATATCTTAAAAATTTGGTTTCGAAATAAAAAATTTTGAAAATGTTTTTTTGGTCCATCGACTGGTTATATTTTCTGAATTAGCTCGACAAGACATAATTTTAGGCAATTTCTCTAACAGCTCAATTTTTCAGAACAAAATTGTTGACATTATTTTCGAGCACTTTTGAAGAATACCTAAATAGATTTCTTTTTTATTTTGACTGATAGAAGTCATTTAGGCTTCATTTCTTCAAAAATTCTAATGATTTTTCCAGAATTGCCAAGACGAAATATGTGTAGCAATTTTTGGGGTATGTTAAAAATTTGATTTTGAAACTGAGAATTAATTAAATAATAATTTTTTTAAGTACTTTGAAACTTTATGTAAAGAGTTTTTTTGTTGATTTCGATTTTTAGTGTTATTTTCGGCTTCTTTTCTTTAGACAATTCTAACGAGTTTTCCAGAATCACCTAGATATCACTTGGTACTTTTTGTTTACTTTTTTGTTTATTTGTTTCTGTTTTTCTTTTTCTTATTACCCTTGGCTTTAATTTACGTTTTATGTGTTGGGCATTGAATCAAGAATAATAATAATAAGATGAAATATGTCAAATTTAAAATATGTTAAAAATTCGATTTTGAAAACGAAAATTTCGAAAATCTTGAATTTGGTCAATCAGCAGGTCATGTTTTTTGAATTAACTATTCGAGACGTATAACCCAAAATGATGAAAACGTCGAAAGCTAGATGTTTCAAGACCTCCCGCTTATGAAACGTTGACTTTCTTCAAGCACTTTTGAAAATCACAAAGAAATTTTTTGTTCATTGCAGAGGTTATTCTCGGTTTCATTTCTTCGATAGTTCCAATGATTTTTCCAGTATTGCCAAAACGAAATATGACCATTTTTAAAATATTTTAAAAATCTGATTATAAAACCAAAAATTCCAGAGACCATCAACAGACTGACTACTAAGCTTCGACTTGTTTTTTTTTTGCTAGCGAGTTGTAAAACTTTATTGGCATGCAAAAATAATGTAGTTATTTATGGAAAAGTTTACTCTTAAAAACAACTATTGACATTTGCTATAAAAAAGATCAAACCAAATTATCTCTAGACTCCGAAACCTACGTACGCAAGAAACCTCCCAAGTGTGTGCTTGCCAGTTGCGTCTTATATATCACAAAATAAATCAGAACGGAAACCTTACCTTTTAGGAAACTAATTTATTCATCGTAAATTTTGCTAACAGTAAACAGCGTATTCGTTTGTGTGGTACTTGCTGTTCAAATAACGTTTGATGTGGGCGATATTTCTGACTCATAGCGATTCATATATAGGCTTATATTTACTTTAGTGTCATTTTATATTAAAGTGTTAATATTTAACAAATAAATAAATAATACTAAACAGGAAATCCTAACTATTTCCTGGTGGAGATTTGCGATGTAGTGTATGTAATACAGATATATAGACATGTCAAAATTTTCAATAACATGTTCTTAATTTTTCTTTAATGAAGGAATCGAAGCTAATTCTATTTTATTGATACGAGAAGATTTTTACTCAGGCCATACATATGTTGTTTTATAATGTTAAAAAAATCTTGCCTGCTTCGCTATTACAGATTTGACTTAAACGCTATTAAAGTATCTTCATTGAAAGGTTAGCAACCTTGCGACCCGCGGCGTCTCGATCCCGCCGCCATTTAATCATATGCCTGCGAATAATTTTCATATTTGCAAGTCCTTTCACAACTTGCATAAACTTAACACTCTGTTCCGCCCAGCATGCCTCCAACTTGTTATTAAATTTACAGCTGACATTGTTGTCTTAATTACAATTTAGTTGCGCTTGGTCTTTTTTGTCGACAGTAATTACAACGAATCGTTTTATAAATACAATCTGTTTCCGACAATTTCCATACAAAAGCAACGCGCGGAACGCCGTCTACTTAGCACTTCACGCTAAGGATTGAGAAATTGCAATAAAAATAAAGAGATATCTTCGATCTTATCGGCATTTTTATTTCGAGCCAACAAGGTGTAACCTGTTTCGCCTTCTTGGAACTCGTCAAATTGAACAGATCTGCAAGCGTTGATGAGCGCAAGAACCCTGTTGTGTAATTTGCCATTCACGACTAATAAAAGTAGGATTCTTAAGCTACTCTTACCGACAGTTAATGAAGTAATACGTGTTTTTTGTTGTTTTTTTGGAGCGAACGTGGGATGTAAATTTAATAAAGACATTTTACTGGCAATGGGAACAACGAGATTGAGCAGTTTTTAGAGAAAATGTCAATAACTAGAGCATAAAGTTGTTTATGTGAGCAGCAAAGTTTACAGCTTCGGAGGCAAAGTTTAGATTTCTTTTAGTAGTGGTAGTAGTATTTCATTACTTTCTAGTACAGAGCCTTCGGAGCAATTCAATAAATTCGTGCACTTAAAAACTATGCTAAAACTCATCGAAAACTCCTTGGCAAAAGCAGTTGTGAATTTGATCTAAATCCACGAAAATATGAAAACCATTTCTGATCAGCTGCCATTAAAAAGAATAACTGTCTACTTACTTATATTTTCTGGTTGTATCTATTATATAAACTAAATTCAAAAACTATAATAATTTAAGTATCTACCACCAGCAGGTAACAACCTGTTTATCACGCCATTATTTTTCAAATAACAATAGAATAAAAGTAACATCAGTTTTTACTCCTTTCCCAGTTAAAGAGATAGAGGCCATTAAAATTTTATTTCACTTTAGATTATGGCTTTGACGGAGCTCGAGAATTTCATTATTCAAGTGGTTGGTTCATTTTCTTTCAGGTTTTTTAGTTTCACAGAAATTCATTACCGTTGCACTGTAATCCAGTGTCGCAACAGTTTGTTGGAAGCGGATTCCACATTTATCAAGAACTATAGAAAACATTTTTTGATGGGGTTCTAATGTAATTCATTTAAAGCTGCAACTTTCAGATGATACATTTCGATGTTTGATTAAATTTTCTGTAGTACAAATCTGCTTATTTATAATAAGCCCTTAAGTCTGATTATAATGGTATCTTAAGTTATTTAAGCTATTTTTAAGAACAAAATCGTGTACTTTCATCGTTCGCTGTTTGAGAAACTTCACTATTGTCAAAGATGGTAAAATTATTCGGGAGTAGTTTATCATTTACCGATAATAAATAATTAATAACTGACAGGAAAGTGTAACGGTTTAAAATTCAACAGTGTTTATACATCCGATTTCTCTACGTAGGGGCTGAAATTAATGAATAAAAGTTGAGGTCTGTAGACACGTTTTTTAATAATTGTCGAACTTCTCTTTGTGATGTTCATGCTTCTCTGAAAGTAATTAAATTCGGACCAATTCGTCAACAATGGCTCACTAATAAGCTTAAATATTGAAAAAAATCGAATGAAAAACATGACTTCTTGATAAAAAAAGTAGATCGGTTAGTCAGGGACAATATTTTTTCCAAAGAGGAAACTTTTATAAATATAGCTGTTTTAGATGTTGTGGCCACAGTTTCCATCCAAGGCTTTTTCCCCAACAACCCCAGAATTTAGCATCCCCACTAAGAATTTGATGACGTCATCTCAAAAATTCTATATTAAAATGATTTAAATTTATACTAGTATAAGCGCAGGCTTCTTTTTTATCTTAAATTGTGATTCTTATATATATTTTTTTATTGATTAAATCAAAGACGGTACGCCCCAATGTTTTATTAATTATTAGTATTACACTGTACGTGTCCGAATTGACATACGTGTCCTTACTGAAATGTTTTATAATGTTTTTTAAAAACAATTTTGAAAAATTATTGTCATTCTTATCTTGGTAGGTGCGTATTGCTGTTTCCATAATTAAACAGTGCGCACACAGGTACACACTACGCAGGAACAGAGTTAAATCTTGCTTTTGTTAGTTCGCAAAACTGACGCCTTTTATTATGTAAGCTGCCCGTAATGCACCCATAAGCGGTATCCGTTGAACAAAGATAAAATTGAGGCTAGCTTCATTTTCCGTCCTTGTAAACGTGACAGTTAATTTTATTTCATTGTTGCATTGGTATTAAAAAGCAGAATATTCAAAATTAAGCCGCTGAATATTTGTGATAAATCTATATGTACATGTATTCAAAATTTCACCAAACAGAATTTTGTATTAAACGTTTCTACATTTGGGTGTGTCAAGTCAATGCTTTGGTGGTCGTCATAATTTGATTTCGGTAATTAGGAATACGAGTAATTGATGGTAAATTGAAATTTTTGTGTATTGAATAAGTGACTATAATGACAAAGTGTATTTATTATTAATATTATTAATGTCTGCGATCGGGCAGAGGCTATGCCTGTTATTCCGGCACTACCAAGTGAATTAGCTTTAAATTATCTATCTATTTAAACCCACAGTAGTCATCGCATTTGATTTGGAAACTTAGAACGGAATTACATTCTACAATATCGGATGGGAGCAAATTCCAACTTTGAAAAACTTGGTTCGTTATAATCAACCTTCGTTATAAGGTTCCCCATCGAAGATTGATACATATACTAAATGAAGCTGGTATTGGAAGTCATCTGTTAAAACGGATTTCAGCTTTTTTATCAGACCGGCAGTTTTATGTCAGAATTGGTGACTCATTTTCTGATATTTGCGCCGTAAAGTCTGGTGCCCCTCAGGGATCTGTTCTCGGACCCGTTTTATTTGCTATTTATATATCAGATCTGAGTCGGGTTTTAAAATCCAACCACACATTTTACACTGATGATCTTAAAATCCTTAGTGATCTTAGTAGTAACTATGACATCCTCACTGACGACATTAAGACGGTATTGCAGTGGTGTGAAATTTGTTTAATACCTGTCAACAGACAAAAGTGTGCTGTCCTGAGGTCGAAAAATATGTGGATCTGGGTGTTACTATCCAAAATGATCTCAAGTGGTCAGAACACATTTCAGTAATTGTAAAAAAAGCCAACTCCTTAATATTTTTGTTATCGAAGTGTTTTCAGACTTTAACTAAAGATTAATTCTTAATCTTAATATATAAAAATGGATGTTGGTATATATATATATCTGTGATCGATAGACTCCGAAATCGTTTGACCGATCACCATGAAATTTGGCACATGTAAGTGGTTTTTCATGGAGAAGGTTTTTGTGGTATCCGCTTTGCTGTAACTAGCCACTAGATGGCGCTACAGCACATCAACTTCTACACCGTTCAACCGATTCTGATAAAAATTGGTACACGTTGGCATTTGACTATGGAGAATATTTTCGCCCTATCCATTTTGCTGTAACTCGCCACTAGATGGCGCTGCAACACATCAACTTCTGTACCAATCAACCGATCCTCATGAAAATTGGTACACGTTGGCATTTGACTATGGAGAATATTTTCACCCTATCCATTTTGCTGTAACTCGCCACTAGATGGCGCTGCAACACATCAACTTCTGTACCAATCAACCGATCCTCATGAAAATTGATATACGTTGGTATTTGACCATGGAGAATATTTTCGCGTTATCGATTTTGCTGTAACTTGCCACTAGATGGCACTGCAGCACATCAGCCTCTCTGTTAAAGTATTATGAACTTAGAGAATCAGCGGCACCCATATATCGAATACTACTATATTGCTATCAGGCCTCAAAAGAGTCCGAAAACACAACGGCAAAGCAATATATCGGACCTCTTTGTCTCTCTATAGTACCAAACAGTACTGCTCATATACTCGTACTTGCTTGATTTTTAGTCGATAACGTGACTAGATGTGTTTTGACATTTCATACGTTCGCTTCTATTTTGTGTACGTGCGCACAGACCCTCGGTACTTTTCTAGACAGAAAACAATATCTTCCGTCTCCCTTTGTCCGTTAACACCGTTTCTATGTTACTTCTGAAGAGTTAGCAAGTATTAGATATATGGCGGCACCAATGACAGCATTGTTTTCGTTGGTATTACAACAAAAATCGTATTGACCGCAAAATAAAATCATTAGTGATGTTCACTGTCTACAATCCTCAGTAATAACAAAGAGTGAATTACTAGAGATTATTGAAAATGCCATCCAAAAAATCAAACTGATTCCGCGCATTCCAATGGTTCCTACTGATGTGCCCTTTACATTCAAACGACTACAGTTTCCTGTGCGTCTTGCTTTCGCGATGGCAATCAACAAAGCCCAAGGGCAGTCTCTGCGCGTTGCCGGATTAAATTTAGGAAATCCATGTTTTTGCATGGTCAACTGTATGTTGCTTGCTCCAGAGTAGGAATTCCAAAAACTCTGTACGTCTATACACCAAATCGAAAAACCAAAAATATTGTTTACCCACTAGCGTTACGATAGATGTTAGTATTGATTAAAATGTGTTCAAGTTGTTTCAGTTATAGTGGACCAAAAGCTATAAGGTTATATGGCCATCATAAAATTATCCCATTGTGTCGAAGTTAAGTTGTTTACAATAGAAAAGGTTTTAGGGTCGTAAATAACGTGTCCAATGGAGCTCGACCGGCTGTTGTGGTTTCGTTCAGGGACGGCTTTCACTAAATATGTAAATCCACCACTCCATTATTTCTTTACTACCTGCAGCCGCTGAGGGTTCCGAAATCACCACTCGCTTTGAAAGCCGGCCCTGTTAAATATGAGCAAGAAATGTTGAGAAGACGATTTATTGCCAACCGGGTAAGCTTAGTGCGAACCACACAAAGGGGGTACTTATTTGCGGTCAACTACTTTTATAATGGTCATATAACCTTATACCTTTTGGACTAGCATATATAGCGCATACAATAGTCAAAAATTTTGTTCATTCACGTGAATTACTAATACAAAAATGTGTACATTGTGTATACTAATGAAAATAAATGGAATAGCATCAATATGAGTTATCTTATTATTCAGTTTTCTACAACGCATTCTGCGCTCCAGACCATACATTTATATCCACATATATACAAAGTAAATATATACACAAGCAGGACAACGTCTGCCGGGTTCCGCTAGTTCTTTATAAATCTCACGTTTGACCCTTGTTGGAATACGCTGCCGTCGTTTGGTGTCCATACTTTCAAAAAGATATTGCCCTACTGGAACGGACTTAACGACGAGCAACTAAGATGGTTAAAAGTATTCGTGACCTCCCATATTCTCAACGGCTTCAAGAACTATCGCTCAGCAGCCTTTCGGAAAGACGTTTAAGAAGCGATTTAGTATGGACGTTTAAAATATTAAAAGGCCACCTGAAAATTGATTTGTCCACCTTATTTGACATTAACTGCGAAGCTCGCCTGCGTAGTCACCGTTAGAAATTGAAACACGAGAAGTACAAATCCAGATCCCGAGAACATTTTTTAAATAGCCGAGTGTTTAATGCTTGGAATGCGTTGCCGGCTAATATTATTGAATCTGAAAGTGTCAATATCCTTAAATCAAAGCTTGTTCTGGTTTAAGCATACGTCAGCCTTATCAATTTTTTTATACTTAAGCATCTGAAGAACCTTTCGTGAGCCCAATAGGCGCTAGCCTCCGCTCAAAGAATAATAATAATAATAATAAACTGTTGTCTTACTATAGTCAGAAGCCTGTCCTTTTGCTGTTCTAGGCGATGCCCTCTAGTTTTACTCGGAGGATTGAGGGGAAATAGGTGTCTAGGTGACTTGGGGTCTTTGAGAGACCGAAATGTGAGAATTAGGTCTCATCTGTTGCATCGCTCCAAAAGTGGCGGCAGACCAATTAACAATAATCTGTCTGCATATTGTGGCCGAACTCCACCAAACGGTATTCTCGTGGCTCTTCTTTATGCACAACTGAATATCGTATTGAAGTATGGGGGTCCAGACAGGATTGGCAAATTCGAGAATAGAGCTGACGTAAGAATGGTAAAGCCTACTAACGATATTTACCTCGCTTTTGACAAACGTTTCGATTAATATGAATGTCATTCTGTTGGCCTTTCTAATGGTATGCGCTAGATGTTCTGACTATGAGAGATTCGAGGTGACAAGTACTCCTAGATCTAAATAACATTCAGATTTACTCAGTTCAAGGTCATTTATCAAATATGTATGCCTCAAATTTGTATTCCCAATATACAAAACCGTACGCTTATAAATGTTAAGCGGAATTAGTTAATCAGAATTCCATTGCAAACATTATATAGTTTAATGTCATCCGGGTACTTGGTAAACAGGGACTTAATAATTTTCGTTAAATCAAAGGTCCGAGGACGGACTCCTGTGGCGCATCACTGAAAACTTGCATCCAATTACTCAGAGAACCTCCAACTTAACTCTAAACCTACGTTTTGTTAGGAAAGTTTCAATTCACTGAAGAAGGAGTCACCTAATTCCCATATCTTGCAGTTTTAACAAGAGGTGATATTTTGGCAGATGATCAAACGCCCTAGAAAAATCCATACAGATGATGTCTCCTGAATTACCCAAATGAAATTCTCTTGTCAAGTCAGACGGATTGCATAGGAGATTAGAGATGGTGGATTTACCGGAAGAAACCGTGATGCTCTGCTGGACTAAGTTGCTAGTCTGCAAGAAATTGTATTAAGTGGACCAACATTTTGAACTGCAGTCTCGGACCACGTTAATTAATGAATCCCAGTGTTGTACAACCAAATGATCCGAAAATAAAACCGGCCAGTAAACTTTGCTTAAGTCTTTAGCAGATTTGTAATCTATAACGATTCTCGTAAATGAAACCGTTCTTCCTTTGGGAAAAGAACACATCTTCATATGAATCTTGAGTACCGAATGGTCAGAGATACCTATAGGGCCAATATATTCTAGAGTGGTTAATGAATTATCCTCTGAAGCTATAATTAAATCTAGATTAGATGAGTTTTGGCTGGATCGATATCTTTTAGGTTCAGTTACCAAATGGTTTGAATGAGAAGATAGTCAAGACGGAAATTGCTTGGGGACAGGAAAATGAGAATTGGAACGTGGAATGTTAGATCTCTAATCGGGAAAATGTATGAAATCCTAAAAAAATAGAAAAACATGCCTATGGACCAACGGACATCTGGGGTGCATAGTTGTAGTGCAGCAGGGACTAATGAAATAAAAAAATATATAGCAGAAGCGAGAAGGGTGTCAGGTGGTCTAAATTTAATTCAGTGGCATACGAACAGCTCTAGAAAAACAAAAGGTATATAGGAAGAACAATTATAGAAAGAGCACTAACATACGGAAGCTAGATCAAGCCAATAATGGAAGAAGAAGAAAAAAGATTTTGGCAATAGAAATGGACCACAGTCACAGTTAGCAACAACTTGCAGAATCGATTTTCCCTCATAAAGTAACTTTGGCTGATGCCAGGTATTTCGCAAAGAAACTGCGAAATGCTTGGGCCAACAGAAGGAACTTGGAGTGGCAAATCGAGTAGAGTTAGTTACAGTTAGAGTTAGAGACTTGAAGGTGGAGTTGGCTGATTGTGACAGTGTGTGTCTATTCAAGACTGCCGAATAAGAGAATAATGACTAAGTAAGTACCAAGCCAATATAATTAGTTTTGCAGTTAGTTTAGGTAATAAATCGTAGAGTAGAAGACAAATGTTTTAATTATAACTAGACCTAACGGTCACAGGACGTGACATATATGGTGGAGGCGCCATAGTGAGATTTCGAAGGATAAATCACCATGTTTATCTTAATTTAAATTAAGCGATATTATTAATAGATTAGTTGTACAAGTAGTGTGATGAATTTTTCTGACGGGTATGTTGGCGTTACCTTACACCTATTAAGTAGGTAATGGCGTAACATGCTGAGTCGGAACTTGCAGCACAGTAGATGATCTAGAACAAAGGCATATAAACGAATTTTTTTTTTAATGTCGGGAACGACACGTATTCAAAGGCGTAAGATAGAAGAAGCGCAGTACCGGAACTTTGCTCCTAAGTGCCGAAGCACGGAAGCGTTTGAAACAGTTGAAGAAAACCCGGTGCAAGTCAACATAGTTAATCCAAAGCCTGTGTCAGATTCGACATTACAAGAATTATTAGAAATTTTGGGCACGAGAAAGCCAGCAGAAAAACGGAAAAAAGATGACCAAGCCACGAAGGAAGAAGAAGACAAGGAAGGAAGTGGTGCAGAGAGCGAAGAGGACTAGGAAGAACGTAGGGCAGAGAGCAAGGAGGACAAGGGAGAAAGCGACACAGAGACCGGAGAAGACAGGATGTCAAACGTAACTCTTCGGGAAGCTTTGGAAAAAGCAAAAATTCCAGCCTCACCAAAATTTTTAGCCCCGCCCGTCTCCAATCCAGCTACGTCATACCCAAACAGGTTCATCGACTCCTACGAGAGAGTAGCTTTAACTAACTCGTGGTATGACGCGTTAAAAGTTTCATGCTTGCCAATTTTTTTGGAAAAAGCGACATTGGCGTGGTTTCGCCAATACACAACAACGCAGTCTAACGCAGACCAACGATTTTTGGGCGGAATTCAACTAAACAGTATCCGTGCCAAAAATGCACCAGCCATGGAGAAGAAAAAAGAGGGGCAACGAAAAACCAAACACGCAGTGGACTACCATCTACAAGAAATAGGGACGGCCGCCCTAAATGTTACTGCGGGAAGCTCGGACATTTTGCTGCCGCATGTCGTAGTATGGGAGAGGAGACGACACAGGAAAAGTAAAGAAGTGGTTTGTTTGTGGAAAAGCAGGGCACTTTGCGGCAGTCTTTAGGAGTAATCCAAAGAATAATCATGGAAATGCAAGTAAATCACAATGAGAGAGAGGCCCAAAAGAATAAAGACGGCGTCAAGGGGGCCTTCAGATATCGTCCTTGTAAACCAAACAGGGAACACAGGAACGCCACACAACATAGTAGTGATAAAAGGGAAAATAGAAGGTAAGGTCGTAAATATTATAATAGACACAGGGTGTAGTAGTAATTTAATTAGTAGGGATCTTGTAAATGTAAAGAGTGTTGGTCGTACCACGAAGGATTTATTTTTCAGAACTATAGGTAATCACAAAATTTTTATGTTAGGAAAAGCGGATATTGGGATCAAACTCGGAATAAAGAAGTTCGAAGTTGAGGTGGTGGTAGTAGACAAACTACCAAGTCCAATAATCCTAGGTGTCCAGTTCCTAAAACAGGAAGGCGCCGTGATCGATTTTGCGAAAGAAAAGATACTTCTTTCAAAATCGGGCCGTATTAAACAACAAAAGTAAGGTACCAATTAAAATTTCCCAAGGGACTTCACTAGTATGGCTAAAAACGGACACGAATGTTGAAACAGTAGAAAATTTAGTGATGAAAAAATGGTTCGGTTGATAGATCATCAGATCAACAGTGACTTACCCGAAAACGAACAACACAAATTAGTTGATGTTTTGCAAGAATTCCCGGACGTGTTTGCAGCATCGTCAGATGAATTAGGAAAAACTAATGGAGTTGAACATGAAATTGATATACAACGACCAAAGCCTATGAAATGTAAAGGATATCGAGCATCACACAAGGAAAGGGAAATTATAGATACACAAATACAGGAAATGTTGGAAAATGGCATTACCGAGCCAAGCTCAAGTCCATGGGGATTTCCGCTGGTTCTGACAAAAAAGAAGGAAGGAAGTACAAGATAATGACATACATTGGTCCCGACAACAAATGGTTTTCAAGTCTGGATTTAAGAAGTGGCCACTGGCAGGTTTCCGTAAAGGAGGACTGTAGAGAATACACAGCGTTTGTAGCACAAGGTCACGCACAATATCAATTTAAAATGATGCCATTTTGACTGTCTACAGCACCCGCAACGTTCCAGGCTCTGATGGATAAATTATTTGCAGATATGAAATGGAAGGATGTCCTAGTGTACTTAGATGACGTAATTATGTTTTCAAGGGACATAAATGAACATATAGAAAAATTGTGGAAGATTTTTCAACAATTACGCCAAGCAAGAAGAATAAGTAAATGTTTTGGATTATAAGGTCGCGAGCAAGGAATCAGCGTACACGAGGATAAAATTAAAGGAATTTCGAAGTTTCAGACTCCACGAAATGTTAAGGAGGTACAACAATTTTTAAGAATGTGTAACTATTACACCTGTTCTCTAACCGCGCAGTAGTCCGCACCAGCGCCAATGTTGACGTTGTATTTACAACAGTGTTGTTAGAAAGTGCGATATTATTTTTAAATTGTATGAAAAAACAAACGTGTTGTTTGACTTTTCTAAATAAATTATGAGTGTTAGCATCAGCGAAACATGATATACAGAAGACAGACAATAATGACAATGAAACTTGTTGTAGTGATAAGGACTGTGATTATGCAGGAAGTCTGGTAACGGGTCTCGTTAAGAGATCTGTTCCACGGAACATGAAACATTAGGACGGAACGATTAGTAGTATGGAGTCTAACGAAGAGACTTATTGTCAAACAGAAAGAAAACTCTGTAGTTTCAAGGAGACTCCAGAGTTTATCAAGCACAATATGTTCATTTTAACAGGATATAGAGGAATTTTGAACACACAACAATGTCCGGAAAGTGTATTTTGGTGGACGAACGAAACAATCAACATATGGTCCCACATGTTTGGATTCGTTCTTTTTCTGCTAGCATCAAATACGGGATTTTCGGACATTTAGGTATTCCGTATGGAGGAGGAGATATGGCCAAAAAGCGTATTTCTTTGGGTGCCTCCAGGGAAGAAAAAAAGTAGACCAAGGAGCAAAGGGTCAGAGAAACGATGATGATTGGAACCATGGATGAGGATAGAGCATATATGACATAAAAGCTTGACGATTGGCAACAACATGTTGCCTAATTATAGTATTTATCTACATAATAAACCCAATAAATATACATATATACAACCAATTTAAAAAAATGGTTGAAGATTATTTCGACAGAACTTCCCTCGCGCCTAAAGTATAGTCCAACCAAGCCCGTTTCTTCGAAAAATTATAAAAAGTAATTCTGTGACTTTTGTTTTCTGCTAACCTCGATGCAGTAAAAACCAGTGGCATAAATAACACCCCTGCAGTCCCTGCGCCGTGGGGGCAAATTCCAACGGGTCGTTGTCGAAACAATTACGGATAATGTATAATATATTTAAAGCAGATAGCCAACGGGAAAATGTCCTCTCAGTAATACTAAAATACTTAACTTCAAGTGTTTATGTTTGTACAGCCAAAGAATGTCACTTAGATATCTGTTTGATTTGAATGAGTTTGTCTTCTTAAAACAGAGCACTAAAATTAATAGTTAAGCCATAATATAATAATATGAATATTATTAGCATGTTTGCGCAAAACAGTTTCTTATGTAGTTTACCTTATGCTTACACTTATAATTCATAATTATAGTTATAAGCATAATTGTAACAGTTATGCTGACGGCTTAGGACCTTACATTGGCAAGCAGAACTGACTTTCTGACACGTAAATTAATTAATTTTGCACATGATTTAATTAGAAATTTTGGCGACTTTTGGCAATATAGAAGATGTTCAGAACTACTCAGTGTATCGGTTAATACAAAAAGAGTTTTTTTTTCAGTTGCGACATAATTAGAGTTCTAAATGACACTGATTGACATTGTAAAAAAAATCTATTGTTGTCAATATAAGATGTAACGATTATGAGTGTTATAATTATAAGACATAAGTTATAAGGGTAACTGTAAGCATAAGAAAAAAATTATAAGAAAATGTTTTACGCAAACACGCTATTATTATAATGTTTATTTTATCATTATTAAATAAAGACGTGCCTATTCTCACATTTTTTAGAAAGTGGGGTGACTCGTTTTTAATTTAGTCAATAAAAAAAAAAACGACCAAATTTGGCATCGGACGTGCCACCTCATGTTGACGTTCTCGTAAATAACCAATAGCTCTATAAATGCTTATATCCCGTGTTAGTAGTAAAATGTTATTAGGTATATTTTTCAAATATTTTGGCGAAAATTTAGACGTTTAGGGAAAAAACTCAAAGCGGACTCGTGCACTACAATTGTAGGAGTAAATTGTTATATAACATTAAATCATTTTAATAACAATTTTCGTCAGCGCTTTACCATCTGTATGATATTCCTAATAATATACATGCAAAATTTGACAACAATCGGTCCAGTACTTTCGGAAATTACGTGTCTAATAAAAATTACTACATATATGAAAACTAGAGATCACTTTTCCTACCCTAGGAGTCATGAAACTTCGAGAAAAGATTAGCATAGTATGTAAGTCGGGAAGTAAAAAGAGAAAAATCTTATTACTTATCTTCGAAGAATACTAACACCTTACAGATTGTTATGTTTTCAACTGTTACTTGTGACTTGGAATTTGTTTTTGTAAGTGCATCATCATAAAGTGAAAACCACCAGACCGACTGTTGTCAAAAAAAGTATTTTATAAATATCGTGAAGATTATAAAGCGCTCACAATAATTTCTCCAATCATCCCGAGCAACAGTTGAATAATGTCACACAATACATGGTAAATGCTATTTAAATTTAATAAAATAACCACCTGTACTTGTTGTTCTTGAATCCGCTGTGAGTTGTAACCCTATGCATCCTTGCAAAAAAAAACACTACTTTGCAGTAACATTTTATCGTAATATATATAAGAGGAATATCCAACAAGTGCTCTTTGACACAGCGGTTAGACCGTGATGATAACAACATTAACAACATGAAGATCACATGGACCTTTTTTTTTATAGTGTGGCTGGTATTTTTTTCTAAAAAACTGATTTGGTTTTATTTTTTCACGTATTTTTTTATTATTTAAAAAGATGTAGGTATACGTACTTAATTTGTGTATTTTAATTTAGTTTGTATGGTTTAGTTGCACTTTTTTATTAATTTTAGTAAATCCTAATATAGAATAATGAAAATATATTTAAACATGCATCTAGATATAGTTTTGGTGATCGATGTAAAATAATGCAATAAAAATAATTCGTTCACAGAGATACATCATCGTATTAAGCTTTATAGCTAATTCATGTCGTAACTTTTCATAAACTTTATGCTTAAACTAAAATTATTACGCAATAGTGTAACCAGTATTGCAATAAACATTAGTTATTGCCGTAATCTCAGTTTCACTGGTGCAGTTTTAATTTACGGACAGGGGTCGCTATCATGTTTTTCCTCTGGTGCGGAGCGAATCCGTAACTTTTAACAAATTAGCGAGATTTGCAACTGTTTAATAAATACTCTGTTTGCGGACGCACAAGGCGGTTTTTTAATTGGCATTATAATGTGCTACAAATGGCTTGAAATATGTAAAATTTCAAACGATTTTCTCAACTTGAATATTCATGCTGAGAGAGCGTATTTGCATTGCAAATCCACCAACTTTGGAATGCCTAGACCTCAGACCGACAGTTCTAATTATTGGTTATTAAAATATAATTATTAAACAAGTTACAACTTGACGACTTGTTCCATTTTGCTGCTGGGGTCATGTGGGATTTATAAACCTTACTAGCGTCAAATAACAAAGTACAACACAATTTTAGTCAAACGATGTAGGTTTCGGTTTAGATTTAAAGTTTTTAGCATGTTTGCGCAAAACAGTTTCTTATACAGTTTTCCTTATGCTTACACTTATAATTTATAATTATAGTTATAAGTATAATTGTAACAGTTATGCTGACGGCTTAGGACCTTACATTGGCAAGCAGAACTGACTTTCTGGCACGTAAATTGATTAATTTTGCAGATGAATTATTTAGAAATTTTGGCGATTTGTGGTAATACAGAAGATGTTCAGAACTACTCAGTGTATCAGTTAATACAAAAAGAGTTTCTTTTTCAGTTGCGACATAATTAGAGTTCTAAATGACACTGATTGACATTGTAAAAAAATTCTATTGTTGTCAATATAAGATGTAACGATTATGAGTGTTATAATCATAAGACATAAGTTATAAGGATAAGTGTAAGCATAAGGAAAAAATTATAAGAAAATGGTTTGCGCAAACACGCTTTTATGTCAAAAAGCTTCATTGATTATATTAAAAATAGGACGACATTCAGGTAGCGTCTCGTCTAGGCAAGAGACTTAACTTTCAGATCTTTTTAATGGCGTTTTTTTTAAAAACCTCGAAGCAAATAAGCTCCAACCACTAAATAAATAGCGGATTTGAGGAAACTATTAGTGCATTTTCGAGGAGAAGAATTAGATGCAAAATAAAAAATTTCTCATAAATTTATGTTATGTAGGTACTTTGAGTCTCATATTATAAAACTAAGAGGCTTATTAGGGGCTAAAGTCATATTAAAGTTCAATTTTCACGTACAATCTGATAAGATAATTTTAAATTAAACATTTTTTGTTAATAAAAAATATGACACCATATTATGCATGTACAATGGGGTTGTTCAGAATGGGTTTATTTTCAGAAGCATTATTTTATTTTAAAGTACGTGAACACGAAGCGAATGTAAACCAACTTCTTTTTAATCTTCGTTTTGTTCTGAATTTCAAACGTGGTGTCTACGATATTCCTCTTTGAAGTGTACACCAACAACACTATAAATAAAATTATGTGTGCATCGAAAATGTAACAGGAAGTGTTCATTTTATTAAAATAGAAATATAGTAATAATTTTAAGTCTGCAATAAAACTGTTTCTGCAAATTTTTTAATTACTAATTTAGTAGATTAAATTTAATTTAAAAATCACAAATATTTCACTGGCTCAGCGACGTTGGAATCTTGTGCCAGAACAATGGATAGGTACAATGAACACAGAAAAATGTGGACGCAGAGTGCAAAATAATTGTTTCAAATAAAGTGCTTCCGTTGCTTTAATTAAAAATTTCACGCAATTAACTACACTCACTGAATTAGTTGCAATATTTCACCAGAAATGGGAGGCATTTCTTGAAATAATGTAATACCTTGAGCCCCTTATTTCGAATAAAGGAAACATTTCCGCAATTTCAGGCTCCACATGCACACCATAAATAAACAGAATCGAGACGGTGTATGAAGAAGCACTTTCAAAACTCATTATTTAGTTTCTAGGCGAAGTCCTGAAAAATGTTCGAACAAGAACGTAAAACCGAAAGAGCACAAATACCATTTGATCAGTTTCCCACAGATCTAAGCTAGCTAGAGAAAAGCAAGTGTGCAAAGTTAGTCTCTCTTCTAATGGACACTGAAAGGTCAAAGTTTGAGTCGAGTTGCGCCCCGAGGCTCACCTTACAACTTTGCGTCTAAAATTCGTTATAAACTAGATAATGGGAAACTTATTAGTGAACTAAAAGTTGAGAACTTACGATCTAGTGTAACACAACTACATTTACCTTTTTGTAATTGTGCGCTGCAGTTACAAACCTCTTTAACTAAATTAAATTAGCGCTGATACGAATTTTGTACTAGAACTTGCCCATAACTTCGTAAATTTTGTTATAAAGTTTTTATTTCAAAATAAACTCATTATATGTAACAAAACTGCATCTCTAGTATCATCAGTTTTCTTGATGTCATACTATTAACATTTTAAAGTTTTTAGCATGTTCAATTAGACGAGATATTTTATTATGGCTTTAATGAAGTGAAATGGAATTTGTACTGGACTTCAGAAAATGTTACTTACAACTTCGTGTTGACCGGTGAAATAGTTAGTTAAGTTTTATGAATCTTAAATCAAGCCAGCCAGTGATAATAATAATTTCAAAATTATAGGAAAAGTGCTAAAATTTGTTTAGATATAACGTCAAAATTTACGCTTGGTCACGAAAATTTGCCCAACATACGTGACAGTTTTATTCCCAGAATAATTCTTGAAAATTATGTTGTAATTTTTCACTCGTGGTCATTAAATTAAAAATCCATTGTGTTTTTAATGGTTTTGCTTTCAATTTTTTAATTGTGTACTGTGATTATGGTCTGCAATCCCACACCAGTTGACAACGAGATATTCTGTTGTTGTGTGTTGTTGTAGTATAGTTCCTTGTAAGCGAGCTCGTTTTTATGCTATGTCGTCACAAATTCTTGTTTTAGCGGCGAGATAAGAGATAACTCAAGACAGCTTTTTTATTTATTTCTGTATATTAACAACATTAAGATATAATACTATTCTACTGTATCTTGTTTACAATGGCTTCATTTTTGATGTTAGACAGTAGGTCATGGATGTGGATAAAAGTGTATTGTTTCTTCAGTAGCACACACTGACATTATTTTCAACTATACAGAGTATTTCGTTTTTGACATTTTTTTACATACAACTGAGTTTTTTCCAAATAGAATATCGTACGTATCTTTACACTCTTTGTGTGGTCTGCACCTGTAGGCTTTATATCCATAGTTGATTCTTGAAAGTTCGATACTAAATTGCCAAGTTATTCTAATTAAATTGAAAGTGTAATTTTTAACACTTATGTTGTATGATTTCATGGGGAGATAAACTTGTTTAGTACATAGAGTGTTCATAAAAACTTTCTTATTGCAATATTCAAGTATCGTTATTTCAGCTTTTCAAATAAGAAACTCTGAGTAACAGCAGATTACTGTTTTTTTTTTCAACATTATTTCTTAAAAAAGTGAAAAATTCCAAAGATTGCGAACTTTATATGCAGGATGAATTACAAAGAGCGTTCTTCGATATTTCATATAAGAAATAGAAGAAAAAATGAAAGACCATAGTTGCACGGTTCTTCGTCAAGTATTCTCTAAATTCTAAAATTAGTTTTAACTATACAGAAGGTTCTGGACTTAAAACGTAAAACTTAGTTCTTTTGAATGGAACACAATTCTAGTAATGGAAGGGTTTACAAAAAATTATAGTAGGGTTATTTTTAAAATATGTGTTGCAATATTTTGTGGAGAGATATAAAGGTACACGCTTTGTTATGGTAAAAATAAAATTGAATTTTCATATACAGAGTGTTTTTAAAAAATGTTCTGCTTATTACCATTTTCAAATATCGATATTCCAGATTTATCAAGTAGAAGAATCTATATTTTATTGTTGCATCTTATTCTATATTTTATTCTCTTTCTTTTTTGTTAAGTATTTTCTATATTTAAAGTTGATAGTTGCTAAGATTTTTTACTTTTTTACGAGACATAGCGACATGTTGCAAGAATGAGGACAAAAAATAGAATTTGATGCAATAACAAAATACAGGGCGCTCGGTTTGAAGAGACTGAAATATCGAAATTTGAAAATTGTGAAGTTATAATTTTTTTTATAAACAGCTGGTATAATAAAATTTGATTTAATTGCTACTAAACAAAGCGCGTACCTTTGTTTATCCCTCCACGAAAATATTGTAACACAGATTTTAACCATAACTTTATTGATATTTTTTTTGCGAACCCTTCCAATGCCAAAAAATTTCAAGAAAACTGGAATAACGTGGCAACGTCACATCCAACTTTCAAAAAACTTACATATATATATATATATATATATATATAAATGTCTACAGGGTGTTTTATAAAAAAAAACTAAGTTGTGAGCTATTTCTTAAAAAGAGAACACTCTGTATCGTAGTACTGAAGACCGCGGGCTTAGTGACTCACCCTGTATATATTGAAAATATTCGACTTAAAACAATAAGAATTCATAACACAGTGAGATGCAGTAGCAAAATACGCGGAGTTTTATCTGAAAAGACCGAAATATCTATATACTTGTAAATCAGGATACTTTAGAATTTTGTAATATACACTCTGTACACCATTGAAATATGCTGTGCTGATGAGACTAAGAAGGTCGAAACTGCAGTCTATAGATGTTCAATGTGTTGTCTATAATCCTCTAATGGATAGTAACGGCTACTCCGTCTAACAAGGGGTGACGCCAGTGATGACAGGTATAATCCAGCGTCCGGCGGGGCTTTACCGATAATTTCTATATCTCACTAACGTTTAAGATATGAGTTGCATATTTTAAGGACCGATAAACACAAATACGTGTTTTGCTGTGGTATCATCAGTTCAGACAAATTTTAATATATAATTTATTAAAAAAAAATCGAAAACGTTACAGTTTTCAAATATCGATATTTCAGTTTTTCCAACACATCATTCTATATTTTATGAGTGTATTTGCCCTATTTTTTGTTCTCTTTCTTTCAACGTGTCAGCATATCTTTTAAAAATGTAAAAAAACGAAATCGCCATCAATTTTATAGGTATATAGAAAATACTCATCAAAAAAGAAAGAGAAAAAAAAAAAACGGAATAAAATGCGGTAACGAAAGACAGAGTGTGAAATATCGATATTTAAAATTTGTATTATTTTTTTTAAAAACACTCTGTATGCTAAAAATCAATTTTATTTGTACCACAACAAACTCGTAACTTTATTTTTATCTACCCAGATAAAAAAAGATGTTAAAAATATTTATGGATCTGTCGTACAATGCAAGAATAAGTTGAGTATAACCCCGACTGCCGAAACCGTCTTTGCCAAAAAGTCTTTTGCATCCGACTGTTAACAAGCTCCCGTAAGATTCGGCTCCTCTTCGCCGCAATCTTCCACTTTGCATTTAATCTGTCTGCAGGGTGCATTGTGCATCAACTATCCATGCGAGAACTCGTATTTCCGATACGTAGCCTGACGGGAGAAAATCCGGTGTTTAAGGAAAGTCCCAAGGCACTAACATTGTCGACAAATATAAACTCGTTACACCAAGCAATCGATTTGATAAAAATGGTGGATGCGCCGGGAAATTCCAAATAAATGGTATAACTGCAACGCTTGCACTTACAAGGAAAAACAAGTGACTGGTTTTTATGTTGATCGATAGTTGCAGCTGCATTTGCCCGAAGCTAGTTGTTACCCTTAATGAAAAATTGTGCGCGATATGGGGGACATATACATGATAAATGTCACTGAAACATCAATGTAATTCGCCATTGATACATAAAATACACTTTTTTTCCAATTTATGTATTTTTTATATAGCTTTGTGATAAAGCACTAAATGAAATAACATCGTTAAGCTTTGACTTTATTGGATGGGTTGGAATTACAGTTTTTATTTCGTATAACATTTTCAAAAAATTGCCAAGCTAAACGTTCTAAGATTAAAAACACTATGAGAAAAGAAACCTTCGAGATGTTGTTTTTGTATTTATATTTACCTACATGTGTTGTTGTTTCAACTTGTGAGTTATTTTAACGTTTTAGTGTGTATATTTATTGTTTAAATTAATACCGGGTGACTATTAATGATAAAAGCAAACTTTTGTGTTAGTATTTTTGAATAATTTAACCTTTAACAGTTAACTTTGCCAGGAGCGTGCCCAACGCTTTTTACAAACGTGATGAGAAGATGACTCGGTGCCCTAAATTTCATTTTGACGATCAGGCATGCCAACATACAATTTTAAATATGTTGCCAATCGGGAAAAAAATCAAAATCATTAATAGTCACTCTGTATCAACAACGAGGAAAAATTAATACAACTAAAATGAAAATTCAGTTCAACAAAATAACAGACTAATTACCTTACTTTGGTAAATAAATTAATCAACGTATTGCTACATATAACAAACATCTCTTCATCTGAGTCTAACGAACTATCTTCAAAATCGGCCACAGAATCGTAGTTTCTAAAAACTAACCTGTTTTATATGCAGAGTGTCACATTTAAAACCCTTGAGAACGGATAGAGATACAGAAATTGTATAAACGCCATTGTCTTTAACTTGAAGGGGAAAGCTTAACCTAGTACATCGTAAATATGACATATGTTGTTGGTGTCGCGATGTAAACCTATAATTTTTTAAACATCAACATATACTTTTTTAGCTGGTATACATAGATGGGTCGTTAGGTTACCATTAGAGTGACATATTAATACAACACTTAAATATTTATTTCATCTTCAGTAGATAAAAAAATTAAAATTGCATACATAAAAAACTTAAAGTTGAGTGCACTCACACTTTATTCTATAAACAACAAAATCTATTTCATAAGCACTTATTTTAGCATCCTTATGTTCGAACTGTCGTAAAATATTGAATTTGTCTCACTCAAGTTTAATTTTTTTATCAAAATATTTTTTTCAACTGAAAATTAAATAAAAAAAGATTTGCTTGTCAAAATGGAATTCAATTCCTATTTTGCAGTCAATAAAATAATCAGTGAAATGGAGAAAGGAGGTGGGTAGGCGGGACTGAGTTTAGCTATTTTTGCAAAGTCTTATAAGTAAGTAGTAGGCATTTGCCAAAATCAGTCTTATCTTAGCAAGTACTAGCCCCGCCCACCCACCATGTATTTTATTAGAGGGTATGTCATTTGTAAAATCGGTTTTATCTTAGCAAGTACTAGCCCCGCACTCCCGCCCTCTATTTTCTTAAAGGATATGTCATTTGCCAAAATCAGTCTTGTCTTAGCAGCAAGCCTCGCCTACCCGCGATGTTCTCATTCTGATGATTTTATTTCTGTTTAATGTAAGATCCACCTTTCATTCAGACCATATATAATGAATCACTAAAATACAGGGGTGGGTGGGGTTAATAATATGTTCTTCTGTAGAGTGCATAAATAGTAGCAAAAAAAGAGCTAATGGTATTTTTTTTGTTATATTAGGTGCTAGAAGTTTTATTTCTCCTTTCAGAAGAAAAAAATGGGAGAACGGGTGAATGGGCGGGGCTAAGTTTAATTTTGTCCTGCAGTCTTTTATAAGCAAGCAACAGCCCCGCCCACCCACCCCCTCTTTACTCTAGTGACTACCGTTAACACTGTTAACTAATGACAACATTATTATTTTATTACAATCTTTGGCAAATCTGTTAAACCGTTGGTAAGAAACTAGATAAATTGTTAAACAAAATATCTAAAAAGTATTCCAGTACGGTTCCACCCAAAATCATCTTCACGATCACCATTTTCTCTACATTTCTTTTTAAATGTTATTATTTTCCTAATTTGCGATGTAGAATTATTTACAACGTACGAAATTAAGCGTTCCTTTCAAACTAAAGACAATGGCGTTTACAGTACTTCAAAATCTCTATCTGTTTTTAACATATGAGCCCGCGGAGTTTTACTTGGCACACTTGTATAATGTATTCAATTCTAAAATAAATGCGATAAAAAATGTTGCCCTAAAATTTGATCAAATATTATTCAAATATTACCATTGAGTTAATACCTTTTGGCATTTCTTGATTTATGAATTTTCCTACGCATTTTAAAATTAGGAAAATATAGATTATGAAAAATTGCTCTCTCCCCTGAAGTATAATAAATATAATACAATTTATCCAAATTTTTCGAAAATCTACAAAATTTGATTTAGTGATGTTTTTACGATAACCCCTATAAGTTAAAATAAAGATATACATATTTGTAGTAAATGTGGGTAAGATGTTTCAACTGAATTTTTCAATTATAAAATTTTCTGATGATGTCATCAACATTCTAGCCAGGACACGTATAACAATTTGGATAGGTTTTGAGAAAATTTTCCAAGAAAGTTGATGAGACATTCTTGATTTAATTAACAAAATTAATTGACATATTGATACATTTTTTGAATCATTCTATATAAATAATTATTCTAAATAACGTGTAATTCACAACAACCGTACACATCGCAATATCCCAGAAAACTGCTATCGAAAACTCAATTTTGCAATTTATACAAACACATTATTCCAAGAAACCATTAACTCAGAACAGGCAGCGAAAGTAGACGAGGGTTATAACTACAATTGTTTCTGCTTGTTTGATAACTTGTCTAATTTTTTCCAACTAGTCAGCGCTTCGAATGTAGAAACTTCGGGTTTCGGTCCGAAATGGTCTCCTTACTGCCACAGGGACCTGTTTGGTGTACCGTTTATAGTACTTTAAAAGGTACGCCAAAAGATATTTGTAGAATTTTTTTGAGAAAATTTGGGTATTGGCGGATTCATACACTTAAATGCAGGAGTATATTATTGTACAACATTTAAATAATTTTAATATCGAATATTTTGAGACGTCATCAAATTCTAGGTGGAGAATGACTAACGAAATTTTGTTTAGCGTTTTATCATTTACATGATGCTCCTACATACATACAAAACAATTGGTTCAGCAGTTTCGGAGATTATGTGTCGAATAAAAGTCGACACACACGACAGAGAGACGGAAACGGGAGACCTATTTTTTGTACTCTAGAAGTCATGAAACGTCGAAAAAACATGAAAGTCACCAGGCGCCCTATGGACAATATTACAAAAAATAGGCATTTTATTTGTGAAAATATACAGGATGTCCCAAATTTAACTCTACTGCCATGTATCCTAAGAACAGATAAATATATAATTGAAATTCTATAAACGTCATTGCTTTTAGCTTGAAGAGGAAAGTTGATAAAAATAAAGGATGCTAAAAATAGTAAACAATAGACATTTTACTAAAATATCTTCCTAACTCACATTATTTTTGACAAAGGATGTAGATTTATATAAATTGTGTTTAAATTGATGACGTCAAAGGACCTGATTTGATTTTACATACAATTCAATTGGTTGTTGTACATTACGGACCATCTTAGAAGCTTTCAAACGGCTTTATTTGCTCTATCAATTTTTAAACTCTTTTTAAAATCTCGGATTAAATTTTAATAAAGTAATAAAACTTCAAAGTAAGTCATCTATGAAAAATTACATCCATCTATCCGAAGTTTTTTTCAAAATTAATTCTTGAAGTTTCAGTGAATTTACTTGTTAGTCTAAGAAAGTGATCTAGTTTTCTATTTAGATAAATCCGTTTTACACCTAATTTCATATGTATTAGTTTTACAATACTTTGTTAAATGTAATACAATAACATACAATTACATGTACATTATCACAATGAGAATTCAAGACTTTTTAAAAGGCTATTAGGGAAAATAAATGGTGTCGTAAAGAAAAAGTGTTCGGACGACGCGGTTTAACAAGAGTTGTATATACTAGCTTAACGTTTCCTTTAGAACTAAATGTAATGGAACTCTAATATTTTAATTTCTTGTCTAAATATGTGCAGACATATAGCTTCCATTAAACACACAGTGATAGCATTATTTTTAATTTATTTTTTACTGGCAAAAATCTTTGTCTTCAGAAAGAATTTTACAGGCGTAATATATTTAGAACTTGGGCGTTTTCGACGTAGAAATTCTCAAGAACAAAAAAAAAACTTATCGAAAGTTTAGCCAAACTTGTAATGCAAAAAGTTGTAAAAATGAAATTTTACATAATAAATGTGTTTGTTATCATTTTAATGAAGTACCACAAAATCTTTGATGTGACATGTGTGGCTTATGGACATTCAGGATGCTAACCAACCGTGAACTGGACAGCACTTTTCGATCGTGAGTATGCATTAACGTTTTTTGTTTTTCATCTTTTACACTTCTGGATGAGTACGAAAAATTTCGTCAATTATGCGTCGAACAAATACGATTAGACTTGAATTATTTCAACATTAGATGTTCGAATAACCCCATTCACTTACTTTCTCATGGCTACGTATTTAACCCCGGACAAGCTAAATCTACAAACGCTAGCTCGAATCTATGAATCACTTGAACGTCGTATGTAACAGCACTTGCTTTTTTGTATATGGCAATTTATGGTTAGTTTCTTGTTAAGAGCAAATAATACAAACTTGAGTATAGAACCTTGCAATCTACCTCGTTCATGTGGACTTTTACAACTTAGTTATATTTGAACTCGTATCTACATATCTAATGCTTGTTGCTAATTGTACGTGAACGTGACTTTCACGTGTTTTTAGAAACACTAATCTTAATTGGCTTTAAGCCTAAAATGCTACTAGTTTCCATTAATACAAACATTATTTGTATGAAAAAGTAGTATGTTAACACAGCGTTTTTTTTTTTATAGAAACAGAGACTCCAAGGCAGTTTGTTCGTTTCAGTGTTTCAAACAACTAATTTTATCTTGTTTTCAAAGCTTTAGTGTAGGCCAGACTACCTTTTCACCTACTACAATTTCTGAGTGGGTTGTTTAACTTTGCTTAACTGAAGGCAAAATACGGTAAAGTAAAAGGATTTAAATTTCATTTACAACTTAATGAGCAAAAAAATAGAGTCATGTTTTTTACTGGAAAAACAATCTGAGCCGGAGTCAAATAATGTAAATTAAATTACGTTATTCAAACGTTTTCTTAATCAAAGGAAATATATCTACATCGGATACATTTTATATCAAATATTTTGACTCGCATATATTTTAAAGACGCAGATCTTCTTGTAAATTCATCACAAAAGATATAGTCTCGAAATTCTGTAAAAATCAAATTTAGATAGGAGTATAACTTTAAAAACTGTCCGAAAAATTACTTAACTGCATTACATCGACTGTGTTGAACTTTAAAAACAAAAAGTTGGTCGAAAGTGATTTCGGCAGAAATTCTCTGATCCTTGAAGTACTATAAAACATATCCAGCTTTTTCGAAAAATTAGAAAATTGGGGATTCACTTTTTTATGAGAACCCCTATAATTTAAAATAAATATATGTATGTAATGTAATATTATTATTATATTATTTTATATTATTCTAGAACCCATTTACTATGTACAATTTTGTCATCAAATTGTTGATGAGGATGATTAACCAAATTTTGGTTAGCGTTTTACCATCTACATGATATTTCTAATATACATACAAAATTTGACAACAATCGGTCCAGTAGTTTCGGAGACAATAGAAAAGTTAGTAAGGGAGATAAGGAAAAAGAATATTATAATGAATGCAACGAACGAAGAAAAAAATGGGAAGGGTTACGAAAAAAAGAAAAAATAAGTGAAATAATGAAACCACTGAAGAATGATTCTGAGAAAAAATGAATTGGGAAGAATAGGAAAGTGGAATGATTGAAGGAATAGATCCACTCTGGTCAAGCTATTGGAGGCAAGTTCAAGACCAAAGATTATTATTATCAGTACAAAAAATTTAAGGGTTGGGAGATGTGGATAGATGAAAAACACCCCAAGAACATTCAAGAAGAAAAGGTACAATTAATAAAACAACTGAAAGAAGCAAGAGCGAAAGGGCATTTAGCATACTTAAGATAGAATAAATTGATAATAAATGATGAAGTGTACGGATTAGAAGAAACAGGGCCGGCAAAGAACAAATGAAAATGGGGAAAATATACAATCCAACCTAAAAAAGCGGAACCGGTAGATCGCCAGAAGGACCCTGGAAAATTAAACAAAGAAAATAAAAATTTGGAAGCCTGAAAACAAGTAGAAAAATATAAGGTGATGAAAAAAGCGACGAAAAGGGGCACAAATAAGGAGAAAGTAATGAAGTGACGAACGAAGGGAAGCGGATATATTAGCGATTCTAGAAGAAGAAAAAAAGAAAGAAGGAAAACGGAGCTTGGAGGACGACAGCTGATGATATATAGCGCGTTGAAACTGATAAAATAGGCACAGTCTTAGGTATCATGTGTAATAAATAGAGGAAATATTGAAGGTATAAAGGAATGGAAAAATATATCAGACCGAATCCTGAAGTTTGAAGTTAGAACTGGAAAAGTAAAGTAAGATTTACAACATGTTGATAGTTTATGCACCAACAAAAGAATGATGGAGAAGGGTGAGCACAAAAGGAACGTTAGGAAGATTTAGAGAGGAATATAAGAACATAAATGGAAAAAACTGTACACTTTTACGTCCATAATTACCTGGCAGAAAAACGAACTTAAAAATATTATGTTAGAAAGATCAGAGCAAAATGAGGATACAAAACAGGCAGCAACAAGTTCTTAAGTCACAACTTGGAAAAAAGTAAAAAGAGCCACAAAGAAATAGAATCCACAAAGAAGAAAGAACTGCAGTATCTAAGTATTAAAACGTACAAACTTCAAAATGAGAAAATACAAATGAAGTACACGGAAAAAGTAACAGAGAAGATAAATGAGAGCAACGAAGATGCAAAGAATCGGAATACCCATAGTTGGTGGGGCTGAGACCACGCAAACTCATTACTGGATGTTTAGAGTGTCCGACGACACTTTTATTAAAAACAAAACTAATTACAATTCAACTGCAAAATTAATTAATTAATTAATCTGAAAAATGACAATTAACTAGAATCAAAATCAAGTACTAATATTTCAATTAGTAATTAATCCGGAGCATAGGGCGGTTTTGCGAAGAAGTACAAGTGGTTGTTGTTATTTGACTTTAACAAAAGTATATATATATATATATATATATCGCACTGTGAGAGCAATACCCACGTAAGTCAAAATTTGCCGAGTTCTTAAATTTATCATTAATGCATAAAAAAGTTAATGTAGTTTTAGTATATAAAAGTATAAACGGTTTTTAATAGTTACGCAATGCTCAAATTCATCAAAATGTTTGTATTGCATTTCCGAACATTACGTGTGCGCTTAATGCAATACTGCCGTATCTCAAAACTAAGTGAAATGCACGTAAGCTATGAAGCTATGAGATTTCAGTCGATGTTGATAATCTGATACTCCTACTAATTTAGGTACAAATTGAACACAACAAATGCACAATGTCTTCTGATATAGTTAAAAATTGACCGAAAACATGGAAATCAATTTTTCTTTGAATAGGAAAGGTAGGAAAGTTAATTAGAGCGAAATGAAAAAATTAAAATTTGTGAAAAACTCCGTTGGAATTTTGTAACTTCGTATAGAAAGGAAGTATAAAATATATCAGGAAATAATAGTCAATCAATTCCCGAACATCACGACAATGGCGCATCAGACTTAAATGAAAATGATTAAACAATATTTATGAAGGTCCTTTAGCAATACGTAAAAAAATTCGATGGACTGAATCAATTATGTATAAAAAAACGAAATAAATAAAATTATAACACATTTTATAACAATTTAGCCATAAGACACTGACCGGCAAAAAAACCGGCCACCCTGAAAATTTCGCAAAACGAAGCTTTAAAAATTATTAATTTAACTAGTGATCGTTATTTTATTAAAGAACCATTCACTATTGACATATAAGGTATAAATTAGCAAAAAAAGACGCGAATTAAACGCAGAATTAAATTTAATTTAACAAAATAACAGAAACAGAGCGACGAAAGACGTCTGTAAGAGTTAACGGAATTATTTTCACGTGAAAACGTTTATTAATTGCCAAATTTATAATCAAACGATGAAAAACACTATTTACAACAACAGGCTCCTTTATTGTTTTTTTTTTTTTAAGAAAATATCGTACTTGGTCTGTTTCTGTTATTTTGTTAAATTAAATTTAATTCTGCGTTTAATTGTCTTCTTCTTTGTGCTAATTTGTACATCATGTGTCAATAGTGAATGATCCTTTAATAAAATAACGATCACTAGTTGAATTAAGTTTTAAAGTGGTTTTGCGAAATTTTTCAGGGTGGCCGGTTTTTTTTACCGGTCAGTGTAGATGTTGAATGAATTAATACTGTGATTGTTTTGTGTTTTGTTACATTTTTTTCATTACAATGTGTTGCTAGTTTGCTTTTGTCTTAAATTTATTAACACGCAAGCCAAAATATTTGATATGGTGTAGCAGTGCAATAGTCACCTAAGTCAAAATTTCTTGTTTTCTATAACGAGTAGAAGGGTCTACTCTAAAGGAATAAAAACACGATTAATAATAGATTGACAATACGACTATAATGTATTTCGAAGCCATTGGTATTTAAGATACAAATAATATATAATAACTTGGGAATTTTAAATCATCATTACTCGAAACACGCTGGTTTTGAGTTACGTGAGTATTGCTCTCACAGTGCGATATATATATAATATATATGGGTTTTTTTTACAAAAACAGAAATATAGATAAGGCAGCGATAATTAAAGTAGCGGTAAATTGGTTTTAACGATGGCGAAAAACTAATTATAACATTGGCGAAAATTTATTAACATCGTGGCAAAAAATAACGAATATCTTACTACAGGAAAACTTTGATCAGTCCCTGGCGACAAGCGATCTCATCTCAGTCGCAATTTTATTCCACCATATATGCATACGGGATTACCCACTCGAATATAGTTACATTCATTACTTTACATTCGAACAAAGGAAATACTTAATTCCAATAAGGACAATTCGCGGTATAATTTAGATATTCAATAATAATCAACAGTGAATTTCAGGCGGTACTTATCGACAATAAATGGCTCCGAACTCTAGAATCGACATCGGCGCACACTGCTTCCCTACCATCATCTTTTAGTGAGTCAAAATGGACGATAAGTCAACCAAAAAAAGTCTGCTATTACACGATTCTTCAAGCTGATGATACTGATTTCCTCTATGGACAATGGTATGATGAACTTCTTGCGATATACATCCACTTGAGCGATACAGAAACGAGAATAAGTACGGAAAACAAAAAAAGGGCCTGCTTCTGGGAAAAACACATTAGGATTTCGAATTACTGGTTAGGTTGCTCACCTTTTTTATCGAAACGGATTAGGAATCTCCACAAGAAATTCACAAGAAGACACCGAATGTCGTAGGTACGATCCGCTCTTGTCGAGGTCGCGGCGAAAAGAAGCTAGCTCACGTGATTTTCCAGTTTCCACCACTATTCGCAAAGCCGGCACATTAGCGCCCGGTACCCCCAAAATTAAATAAGGTCCGCAACCAAACATTCACCGTTATTCAGCATTGTAACATTTTCATGTTACAAATCCTACAGGGAGTACCAATCGGACCCTAAACGGACTAAGGAAAGAGAAAAGGAGTACACTAAAAAAGATAAAAGACAAAGATGGAAGGATAATAACAGAAAAAATAATTGATCTTCAAGAATAACTTCAAAAATAAATTTACATATAAATATAGAAATGGAACATTTTATTCAAGTAAATTACAAACAGTAAAACAATAATAACAATGTTTCTGCAATTGGATATATTGATACCAGTTAATGTGGTTTGCTGTGCCGTGTTTTTATTCTCTATTTGTAGTGATGTATTGTTCGTACAAGAACTATTTGTCTTTTTTTATTTTCTTTTGATATATCAATGTACCCACCCGCCACTCTATTCGATTTCCAGCCTCCACGACGTTTTACGGTTGAGGTCTGCTCGAGAGTCTGGAAGTATCGAAGTGGAAGAGCGTCTGAAGCAATGCTCAGTATGATCTGATAAATTAAAAAATGTAGCATTATTTTTTGGCATACTTTGAAACGTATTAATGTCTATAGGTTGTATTATACTAAACTTTTCCTGTATCCTACAAAAAATCGTCCATGGTTGGTATGCTGAGGACGTAATGCCAAATATTTCTTAATTATTTCCACCATATCAAGTCCCTGGATGCCACCAACCCTTACAAAAAATTCTTTGGAAATTTTGGTTTTGGTGTTCGGGATTTGTACATGGAAAACCAACCCTTCCTCCGTAATATTTTCTAGGAGCAAATTAGTAAGCTCTTCTTTTCGTCAGCTTCTTTCAGGAATCGTCCAATCTTACCTTTCGTAAATATTTTTAGATTCTTGGGTCTATACCCTTCTGACTACCTTTTTAAAAATGCAGTCAATTGCTTGTATTTGTTTATGTCAACATTCTTTTTCGTAGAAATCGTCGCCCTTAGCATTGGATAGAAAGCCCAAGCACTACAGGATTTGTACCTTTTTGACAGATTGTCGAAGTACACCAGCAGAACCTTCTCACTGGGTTGATTTTGCTGGCAACAATGCACATAGAATATTGGTCGCAACTTCTTCAATATCTGAGGGAACATTCTCCGGGTCATTCATTTTAAAATTCGTGTCATAAAAAATATAAAATTAAATTTTGTTGGAAACATTCAACTAGTCACCATGGTATCAAAAAATGTATTGCACTTTGATGGCAAATTTGAATTTTTTGTAAAATATTTATTTTTATTAGGTTTGTGTCTTATCTAAGCGGTCGCAGATAAAATGTTATATATTACTCGTGGGCTAGAGCATATTACACTACTATTTAGCATCATTTATAACATGTGAATTGAAATGAAAATGAAACAGATTATATCAAAATCAATAAATGAAACAACGTTCTGCAACAGGTTTTGTATAACTGTTTCTGATGTAAAAGTCGTGGAGAAAATTAACCAGATTTCTACTCTACTAATTCCTATGTTAGTAGTATATAAAATACAAATTTCATTCTTTTACGGTAATTGAATTCCCTTGTAATTTTGTATCTTTTTTTTTTAATTTTTTATGTGGTTGAGGGAGAATGTTATCTACATAATATATATATTAAAACACGTATTTTAAATAAACCTATTAAAACAGTGTATGCTAATGTTGATATTTCATGCCATACAGTCATTAGAAATCCACTAAATAAATCAGTAGTTTCGCTCCACAGGGATATAGACATCAATTATTGTGCGGTGTAGGAAGAGAATAATTATCTATGCACATCGTCAAGTGACAATTAGGACTTAATGCGACACGTCTAGTAGTGAATGCATTAAGACAAATTAAGTGGTGACATTAGCATTGTGTGAACACGAGCAATTATACGTACTCATGTAACTTGCATAATTGCCAGTTGAATTATTAAAAGTCGCCGAACGAATAACCCGCAACACAATATAAACGAAATTAAATTCTTTCAACGTTGAAAGGAAATTTTCCTCGAGCAAGTATCAAATAAAATCAGAAATAATTCCCATTTGGCTGTCTCGTCGTGAGTTCATTACAAAATCATATTCACCCAGGCCTGCGAAAAGTGAAGACAGCACTGCAACATCACCAACAGCAGTCTGTGATGCGGGTAAATTCCACGTTCTGTCCCACAGGCGACATCATACTAGACTTGAAATGACATGCACTTACTTCAACGTTGTCGAGTTCTCCGCCTCTGCCTTTTACATGTAAATGCAATCCGTCTCTTGCATTCTGCTTTTTTGCGTTTTGCGGCTTACATCACGCGCATTAACTTGTCGTAATTAATGCGGCCTTTATTTTGCGCAGATTTTCTGCAATAACGCGAGTAAACAGCCTCGCAAAAAGTCAATAGCGCACGGAAAAACAGCAGAAGACTTTTCTCTCCTTCGGTACTGTCAGCTGTTGGTGCATCATCCGTCTTTTTTGACGCCGTTAACCCTTCAATACTGTTCGCTCATTAATCAACTTGCGGTGAATCGAAGCAGAGGCCCGCTGCTGCCGCCTCCTACGTTACGTGTTTATAATACATCAAGGATGGGCCTCTGCCAGGAGCAAGAGTTGTATTATAGCTGTCGATAATGTAAATAAAATGGGCTCTTTGTGAAGCACGCCGGTTTCCATTAAGCAATGCACCGTGTGTTTTCACCCGACTTTGGAATGCTGTCGTGATTGGCGAAAAGCATGCACAGCAAACCTAACAAGTTTGTGGAATTCAATAAAACTGACACTAGATTTTCTATGATAGCTTCAAAAATTGACAAGGTATTCATATGTGGAAAAAAAAAATTATACCTTGCGTATAAGTTTTATTGTCATTGCCGATTTTTATAGAATGGATTTTCTTCTGCCTTAAAGTGAAAGTGTAAACATTTAAGTTACCTATATCTACATATCAGTGAAAATAATCTATTATTTGCTCCACAGATTTTCGAACTTTGGAAAAGACAATATTAAAAAAATTAAAATCTGCAAATTTTGTTGTATATTTTAATGTTTTTGTGCAAAAATTCCAAATTTCCATTTTTAAGCATGGTATTAAATCTGTGAACATTTAAATGTTTTCTTTTCCATAAGTATCTTGACAACTTTTGAGCAGAGAATTTAGTATCATATTTTTGTTTTGTTGTTTTTCATAAAGAATCTAAATCCGTAAAATATAATATAATAATTGTAAATTGTAGCTTTGTTAGCAACGAGGGCGAATATACTTGCTCAAAAAAGACATACAAGTTCAGTATTGGGAATAGAAAGATTTGTATTTTTGCAGATAGAGACAAACATGAAAATGAAAAAAATTGTCTAGACATAAATTAAAGATAATGGTTTTACTTTTGTATATAGATAGAGATAAAATTGTCAAATACCGAAAAAAATTAGTCGAATTTTATATTTTCTTTTAAAACCATTTCCAACACAAAACAAATGAAGTAATAGAATAAGTGCAAAATATATTGCAAAAATCGGCAATATAACTCAGCATGTGTGTTTATTGATTTCTTGTCATTTAACACCCAGATTATTCCTTCGAGGAGTGAGGATTTGCATTACACTGCTAAATAATCTTCCCACGCGTGTGCTTAAAGGAATTTTAGTATTCCATTTGAAAGAAAAAAATCTTTTCTCTTATCTTCAACGAAGGCTAACACCTCACAGCTTGTTATTATATTCCCAACACTTATTGTGAAGCGGAGTTTCTTTTTGTAAGGACACCATCATAAAATGAATCATTCAAGGTGACTTGCTATAAGATACTTTACAAAAAAGACCGGGTACCAAGAGCTTAAATTTTTTAGCAAAATATTGCAAGACGAATATGTAGAAAAAGATTTAAAAATGAAACCCACTTAAATTTCGAATTTTAAATATTCTCCTGTAACATCGTGTAACGTTGAGAGATATCTGAGGGGTTCTGAGCAGAAGTGAACCAAGTCCATTCAAACTAAATTCGAAATAAACGCATTTGAATTTTTTTATTTATAATTAATTCGCATATGTTTTTTTTTTGTTTTTTGCTGTGGTAATATTTTACAGGATTCATAACTTAAGATTTAGTACCACTTTTGGAGCATTTATTAACTTAACGTTTGTTTAATAGATCTTTTATTGATTCAATGTTGGACTTGGTCCATTTTTGCAGTGAACATTCTGAATAAATTATTGTGGTGCAGCATACAACAAATCAAAATTAAACAGTTTCATTTCTAATTAATATAACACAATTTTGTATCAGTTCTATAATATTCCCTTTTTGTTGTTATATTGCGTCATCATATATTATTTCATCGTCTGCCAGTTCAATTGGTTGTGTTGCGGAAGCTTTCCGGGTGAAAGTTGCTTCCGGTAAGTTTTTGAAAAAACTGTGGCTAACTGGAGGAATGTAAGGCAACAAGTCCTGCATATTTTTTTTCTCTAAGGTTCAGGACGACGGTCATTATACAAACTTTCTTGTTGTATGTTTAGTAGCAACAATAAAGGTTTGCCCACATTCCTTGTTTTCGTAAGGTTAACCTTACGAAATGGTAATACATCGCTGAGACTTTTTTTGAAGCTCAATATACATTCCTGCCCCTTTTCAAAACACAGCCAACGTATTTTTAACCAATTTACAGGACCATTGTCGATGTCTTTTTTCCTGTTTGACACTGCTTCTTCCAATGCAGCAGTACTTTTAAATTCATGTCTTTGCATTTCCAGGACCGTAAAGCGAGGATTTCTCCTTTTTGCGTTTCTAACGATGTCAAACCAATCTTGTGGCACAAAAATATTCTGTTGTTTCTTGCTTGCCGATTCTATCACTCCAAACTCCGCATCGTTTGGTAGAAATGAATGACCAGAAACCATAAATTTCAAATCAATTGTTTTCACTGCTACTCGAGGATCTTGTACGAACCTAAGGAATGTAGGCCCCATCTTGATATTACGGTTTTGCCCTGTACAAGAATCACAGTACAGGATTACTTGATGGTGAGTACCAGCATTTTCTTTGAGGTGTTTAGCAACACAAGAAGTAACATCTTGCGAACCTCTACCGCCTTCCGTCTCATCCCAGACATACATAAATCCTGTTTTAAAGTTAAAAGAATGTACGCCCAAGTTACAAGCATAAGGATTTCTCTTATAGTAGGCAACTGATGTTGAAAGTTTGGAAAAGGGAAGAGCTTTCTGTAAATCAAACGTGCAGACATACAACTTATCAGAAGCTTTTTCGTTATCCGATTTTAAAGCTTACATTTTACCGTTTTGTTTTAATACAAATGTGTAGACTTCTTTTGACAACATGAAACTTAAAACATGTTTAAAATGGAAAATTTGTATAGGGAAATATCGATTTTGCAATAGATTCCGCCCCATACCTGCAAAATCTATGTTTCCTTTGGAAAAACCATTTTCACCATATTTTAAGTTTCTTGTTATCAAAAGATGGCTGTGTATATTAAGAAAAAAAAAGGCAAAATATATGCCCCGCCCACCCGCCCTGTCCCAATTGTGATGATTTTTTTTTAATCATTGTAAGCCGAGGGGCGGAGCTTAATTGTAAAATCGTTGTTTTTCTACGAGAAATTACCATATGAAATAAGTAATCATTTTGTACAAAGAAAACTAAATGTATTAATCAAAAAAGAAAACCAAAATAGAAGTTTCTGGTTGTGAAAAGATGACTACACATATTAAGAAAACAAGGCAAAATGTAAGCCCTGCCCACCCGCCCTGTCTCAATAGTGACGAATTTTTCATTCGCTGTCGGACCGAGGGGCGGAGCCCAATTGCAAAATCGATACTTTCCTACAAAAATTGACCATTTTAAACATGTTTTACAGCTATTTAAAATATGAGGGTTTCGGTGAACAGGTGATTAAATGGCTTAATTTTAGTGGACTTCATTACTACTTCAGTGGATTTTGCTTCAAGTTGGCAGCACTACCGCAATTTGATTGGTTGAAAACCCAACATCAACTTTTACATTTTCTCGACCTTTCATGGCCCCTAGAGTACGAAGAAATGGGTCTCCCGTCCCGATTTTTTGTATGTTTTTATCATGATTATAAACGTATTATTAAATAGTAAAAATCTGCATTTCAAGTTCAGATCAGTTAGGAGAGTTAAATTATAAATTATAAACATTATTTCACGTAAAAGAAACAAAAATACATCAAAACTGATAAAACTTTGACCTAAAAAATACAGACAAAAAATAAATACTAGTAGAAATTGCGAATAAAATATTTGTTTTTCTATAAATTATGTTTATAAATATCTCTGTGTGTACTATGTATTTCAGTTGCAACTCATCGCACAGGCGGCAAGTGTCTTTGCTAGGTATTTTAAAGTACAGGTTAAATTTTGATGAAAATACCCTATAATAGAATTTTTCCTTTACAGGTTGTTTGTTTTTCACAGCGCACTGCTCGACATATAGGTCACACATTTTTCTAATGTTTAAATTAGGGTGAAGATATCTCCTTTGTTTATTGTCTTTTCTGCTGTAGTGACTCTGGTATGAAGGGAAAGATTTTATGTGATTAATAACCTCAGAGACATCTATTTTATTATTTGGAGTATTTTTCCGCGATGATCTATTACAGCAAAGACTTCAGGTTTGGTTAAACATCGATACAATCGTCCCGCACTAATTTGCAGGATATGAAGAAAAAATTTTTTGCAAACGTTGATGTTTGATTTCGTTCTTATCGTATATTCAAAAGATGAATGTTTTTCTCGTCCAAAACCATTTCTTGGACCCTTCCTTTGAATTTTTGAAAGTTTCACCAAACCACGAAGAAAAACCTTTTGTTTAGTATAATCAGCTAATTTCCAGAATGTGTCCGAAAATGTTATTAAATACTCAAGATTAAATTTTTTAGCGCATTGTTTGGAACAAAAACAATTAAAATCGGAATTCAAAATTTTAGCAGGAATTGTTTTATTTGTTTTCGTTTTATATAACTGCCCACTATTTCTGAACATGTTGTCTTAATTTCTAGTCCAAATGGCTTCATTTCGAGTTCGTTTCCGTCCACGTAATCCGTTTTCGGCATCTTGGTGCATTTCTGGCAAAATAATGACTTTACTGAATTCAGTCCAACATCATTGGGTTGTTGTTTTCCCACAAGTTGCATGAGGGGTATGTTGTCTTCAGAATCGGATTTTGTAAGAAATATTGAGAACATTGATCATTTCACATATCTACATTTTTATAATTTATTTGCTTTAGCCGTATTGATACATTGGTACATAAGAACAAATGAAACACATAATACTTTTTGCCAGCATTAACTTACCTTCATTTTCACTGATAAAATGCATGTCAATACTTTTACAGTCGTACTCTTATTACTTACTAGGCACCCTAAACGATGAAAGACTTGATAGAAAACAAATCAAAACAATAAAAACACCAGATAAGAACCGCGACAAAAATACGAAGAAATAATCGCAATTTGGACTTGATTCCTTTTGCACTGAACGTTCTGAAAAATAATCCACAGCATAAAGACAATGTTCCCATAATATGGGTTAATATTTTAAATATGGGTTTGGTTCATTATGGATCTAAAAAGTATAAATCTTTGGCAATTACTACAAGTGTAACTCATAAATTATTATTTTTGGACTTGGTCCACTTTAGCTCTGAACCCCTCATCTTTAAGTATAAAAATGTCCTAACAGACCGAAGAAAAAAATTTTTTGAGTAAAATTTAGAAAAACATCTAATTTGTTATAAATTTCAAAGAAAAGCAGACGTTGCGTAAGCTTTATTTTTCCTAAAGGTCGAATAAGGCGCCTATTTTGCCATTTTTGGGACCTAAATCTCTCGTTTTTATCGTAGAGCGTATTTTGGCTTTTTAGCCTAAAATCCACTCTTTACTCATCATTAGAGAGCGGATTTCTAGGTTTAATGCTTTTTTGTGAAAAATGTAAGCACTTCAAAACTTTTTTATATCTGTAACTATGATACAATTTGGAGTTATTTGACACATTTTTTTTATGCTTATTTGCTTTTTTTTCAATTTTATGCATATTAAAACTTATATGCTTATTTAATGCTTTTTTCGACGAATATGAGTTTTAATGCATATTTTGTACAAATGCCGGCCTTGTCGGGATGACAAACACTTGTTAGTTAGCCGTATCGTAGCGTATGCATTTTACCTGGACTTGACCATTGTACACTTACTCAAGACCCTTTCTGTGAATAGGTTCCGGTCGTTTGGGTAATAAAATTTTATTATAGGATTGGAAAAATACTCCATAGATTTTATGACTTTAAATTCTTACTTCCGTTGATAATGAATTAAAGCTTTTAACGAATGTTCTTTTTCGGCATTTTGCGGCAAGACCGTTGAAGATTTTCTAGAAAAAAGGATTATTGTACCCAACTACCTACCTTAAAATTTTTCTAATGGAAACTTTTAAGTAAATGAACCGTTTATTTCACAACCATCAGTCTATCGCATCTGTCGTAGTACAGTGTTATACGTGGTTCTCCCTTGTTACATGTTGAGTTCTTTTTGGTAATATTACTAATATTTTAAAAGAATGCCGAAAGTAAAATCGACGCCGGATGAGTGGATAAGGGATTTTCCAGAATTAAAATTAGAAAACAACAAAATATTCTGCAGCGCTTATGTGAAAACCGTAAGCCCACTAATTTTGTTTTATCTATTTTCCTTTGCTAATCCTGTATATGTACGTTGTTTTAGATTCAAAGTGATAAAAAATATAACGTGACGCAACATGTCAGAACGACTCTTCATGTAGAAAGGAAGAAAATGTTTGAAGCAAAATTAAACAGCAGACCATACATGAATCTGTTGCATCTACTTCCACAAAAGATGAGCAGTTTCAGTTTAATTTCGATTTATGTAAAATGATGATCCAGTCCAATATACCTTTAAAAAAATTGGAGAAAGGCCCTCTTCAAGAATTCCTTGAAAAACACTGCAATCGACATATTCCGGTTGAAATTACTCTCCGAAAAAATTATGTAGGCCCAGTGTTTCAGCAAGTTTACAACGAAATTAAACATCGCATTGGAGATAATTATTTATGGTTCGCTGTCGATGAAACAACCGATAGTTGTGGAAGATACGTGGCAAGTTTAATTGTTGGAATCTTAAATGAAAATGTCCCTAGTCGAGGGTATGTCGTAAGTTTGAAAATGTTAGATAAAACAAATGGCAATACGATTACCAGATTTGTAAATGACAGTCTTACGTCACTATTTTTGCCAAATGCCGTACCGGCGAATAAAATTTTATTGATGATCTCGGATGCAGCTCGTTCGTTATATGTTCAAAACAGGGAATAATCTAAAAATATTGTACCCCAATTTAATTCACTCTACTTGCATTGCACACGGTTTAAACAGAGTGGCTGAAGGAATACGTTTGCAGTTTCCTACTGTTAATAAATTAGTGGCAAATGGTAAAAAGATTTTTGTTAAAGCCCCACTAAGAGTGCAACATTTTAAAGAAAAATTTCCAAACATACTATTGCCTCCCAGAACCGATTACAAGGAGGTGGGGAACATGGTTACAGGCCACATTTTATTATGACAAATATATCAAAGAATTTGAGGAAGTAGTTACGGAGTTTAGCGAAGATTATTCTCAATCGATTAAAGATTGCATAAATATTTTGGAAAACAAAGATTTGCGACAAGATCTAGCTTTTCTAAGAAGCAATTATCAATTCGTATGTGAGGTAATAGAAAAGTTAGAGAAACCCAACATGTTGTTGGTAGATGCCATAAACTTAGTGAAAGAATTTAAACAACAAGCAAACGCAGTAAGGGGTGATATTGGTACTAGAGTATCTCAAAAATTTGACGAAGTGTTAAATAAAAATGCAGGTTTCGGTGTTCTTTCCGACGTTGTTCGTGTTTTACAAGGCCATAAGGTGGAAAATTTGGAGTGGACAACTTGGAACATATTACAATCATAAATTGTTTTAAAGAAAACTGAAATACCTGTGTAAAATATAAAGTCTAGGATTATTGTAATAATATTTTATCCAAAGTTCTAAGAAGTGTTCTTTGATTTGTAATATGATTATGTTTTTAATGCTTTTTTGCTTAAAATAAAACTTTTTTAATGAAAATGTTGTGCTTATTTAAGCGCTTATTCTTAATTTTTTGTGCTTATAAATCCGCTCTCTACTCATCATTATTTGTTTTAAAGTTTTTTTTCTTTTCAGACTGCTTAATAAATACTGATGTTTTCCCTAAAAATAAAACATAACAATTAGAAATCAAGTGCAAGAAGAAAATTACACTGAACTTACAGGTATATGGTTTCGAAAATTTCCACTAGCATAGAATGATCCTGAAATTAGTTTGCTGCAAGTCACAAATTAATTTGTGAAACTTTGGATTGATCCTTGTATAAAATTCGCCATCTAGAACTGGCAGGAGCTTCCCGTGTTTCTAGACTGTTTGTAACATCATTGTTACTATTATGTACAGTGTCCTTCAAAAAACCAGACTAGGTTTCTTCAAAATTTCGAGTATCCCTTACTGTTGTTGTTTATAGGGTTACACTAATATCGGTTGTCGTTTTTTTTTTTAAACAAATGGATCCCTTAGAAAAGAAGGTTAGAAAAAACTTCAAAATACACAAACACAAGTAAGCCATCGAATAAAAGGCGAACGAAGAAAGTAAACAAGTTTGCAAAGCACTATACACAGATCAACGATACATATCACGTGGGACCGTATTTTTACTTTCAGAAATATGTATAACATGACGTCAAGCGCATGCAACAAGTGTGCATCCATACAATAACCTCACTTAGTAGATTTTGTATGCATCCCAATGTCAGTGTTACTAAATTGTCGAAACACATTCAATACCACCTGTACGAATACGATTTTTTTTTATCTAAATGTAGATGAAAGATTCTTTTTTACAAATTATCTATACGGTAGACAATAGAAAAAATATATAGTTAATTTATCTAAATAATTCCCAACACAATATTTTACATAATAATGCAAATTCTATTGCTCCACACTCGAGTAGCAATTTCCAAGTAATTTCACCGTTAAGACGAAACGAAATACTTGTATAATCACCAAGCCTTTCAAAAAAATTAAAAGTGTGCGTAAAATTATCCTTTAACGAGCATGAAGAACGAAAATATACCAGGTTAGCGCAAATTTTAACAGGATTTTAAATTTGATTTAAAAAATAATTTAAATTTTGTTCACGATATTGTTTTATCAAGTTAAGAGTGTCATAACTTTCTATAAAATCCGCCAATTCAGAGTTAACAGTGTAATGTTATAGTTGAAGTTCATTTTTATGTTACTGGTTCTAGACTAATGTATTGCTCTCAGAAGAAACACACGTCTTAGTCTCAAGCAGCGAGTTAACCACAAATTTCATGGAATATAAGTATGACAAAAACCTGAACTTTGGTACATTGGTACATACTTTGTGACATTAACTCAAACATGGTAGACAAATACTTAGCTGGGAAGAGATTATGTTGATATTTTCCGACGTTAGGGGCATAATAATGTACTCTATATGATTTAGTGTCTGTGGACTAAGTAATGAGTAATCATTCAGAAGATTATCCAATAATTGTGAAACATTGATGACACACTTGCGTAATGTTCTGTAGTAATCGACGCCTTGAAATTCGATAAGCATATTAATTTGAACACTACTTGTATTTGTTACATTCTTGCCCATCATTACAATTTTCATGACATTTGTTAGTAAAAGATAATTAACAATTATCCAACATCTAAAATTATTGGAACATTAATAATTTAGTAACTTATAAAGATAGCTTTGATTCAATGGAAAATACGTTTGGCATTTACAACGTGCACTAAAACATAATAAATGTAAAATTTTATTTGCTAATTTTAAAAAGGAAAAAATATAAGTGATTAACTTCGCTCCAAATGGACGAAACAGCTCTCAGTTGCAACCAGTCATCTCATTCGGTAACACGGCTATTATGATTCACATTGCAATGCAGAATTTTTCAAATAATGAAGCTGTTGATTTTTTCTGGTGGTTTTTCATTTACGTATAATGGTTTTTAGTCACCGGTGATGTGTAATTGATAGTATCATGTATGTATATTCCTGAGCTTTTACAATTCCAAACTTTGTACAAGAACTTAATTATTAATTAATTAGCACACCCTAATAACGACCATTTTCAAACTTTGTTACGTCCTTAAGCAAGATGTTAGCCCACGGTAATTTAAAGTTACATGTAAATAAATAGAAGATTCGGTTCTAGTTTTATTTCAAATAGAATAATGTGAAAGTGTTTTGTTAATTTTCTTTCGCCCATATATTGTTAGCAGTATAGATTCCTTTTGCCCTGTAATAATTTGAATTTCTTTTCCAAAACTCATCGTCGCATTTAAGCAAAGTTCCTCTTTCTCAAAACTAAGACTTGTTGAAAGTTTCAAGTTTTTTTCAGTTTGTTGCTTCTGTAATATTGTCAAATTCTTGTTATTTAAATTAAAGGAAATTGTTACAGCAAAGCTTCGTTTCTTTCATGGCAACGGGTGTCGAAAACTTATGAACATTTTGAGCATCGAATTTTGAAGAAATCGTTAAAAAAATAAGATTTAAGTACGAGTAATATGGGAAATTAAAATAAATTAAAGTGTTTTTAATAATTTATTGTCAACCCAAATTTTTCTGCCCCATTCGCCATTTTTATAATATTGGATTGAATACTCTTAGTCTCTTCTTTTCTTACACACCTATTCCATGTGCCCAATTGCCCATATTCATTCTTTGATAGTTTTTCCAGTTTCGTGGTTCGTTGCCTGGTTGTTCATCTCTTTCTTTGTCTTTATTTGTTTTTTGTGGCTCTACTACTTTTTGAAATTTTATGTTAACTGTCTTTATTTTTCATATTTGTTTTTTAATCGGCCTCACCAAATACACTTTCCCCAATTTTCTGGTATCAAACTTCTGTATTATTTCTTTTAATGTTTTCTACTCATTTAAATTTCTTCACAGTCCTTGAATAACTACGTTGTTGTGCTTTTTTCTTTTTCTATTTTCTTCCAGCTTTGCCTCTGCTGTGGTGTACCAGTTTAAATTAAAATTTCGCGTTGAAAGAAAATCCAGAAATCTTCTAGGGAATTAGTGAATGTCACTCTTTAAGTTGGTAGTTGGTTTGGGGTTGGTAATGCTTCGCAAAGTAGACTATTTTGGTTTGGAATTTTGGATGCGTCGCTTGTCTTTTGTTTGGTGTGAGTGTAAGTAACTAGTCGTAAAAATTAAGGGTAAGTTAAATTTAGTTTGTAGTTTCATATAAATAATACCAGTTTTTAAATGAAAATTAATCGCATCGACGCCAAAATTTTGCCCCCAACAAGCATAATTATTTACTAATGGTTTTCAATCTGAAATTAAGAACACAATCCTGACTCTAACACAATTTGGCCGTCATCGAACTGTTCATATAAACCACGTGTTAGAAAATTCACTTATTCAGGCTTCGCTCTTTTGTTTATCAAGTTATAACTAAAGTTTCTGGACGTTTTCACTTAATTATTACATTGTCACACACTTCTTAACTTCTCACCTGAGTTTGATAATAATACTTCCTGTATGGCATTTAAACTGATCTAAACGTTCGTCCATTCTGAGAGAAGCACCTTGAAATTTCCGTCAGTCAAATTCTTACCCCTGTGAACTTGGAAAACGGGAGGGCTTTAATATTTTTAATTATTTTAATACTTTGTTTTAGGTCTAAATGTTCTTTTGCAGGTTGATAATATTTTTGCGGCTTGAATTCGAATAGGTTTCCAACACCAGTTTATTAAACGCATTTTGATTTAATAACTTGAAATAACATACTCCTATGATTTAATACCGTCTAACTTCGTTGTTTGAAATTATTGACAGAGGGTGTCATAATTTAACATCATGTAAAATTTTTCGAATTTTTCGCGTGAAACGCGTAGTCTGTATCAATATCTAGGCTGTTTTTCGAAGACCCAGTAGAGAGTGTATTTATGCGGCAAGTTTTTTGGTCATAGAAAGGTGGAGTGACTGACTACGATGAGAAACTTAAATTCCTCTCTCGTTACAACGTCCTTTGTAGCTTGTTTGCTAAGCTCTCGACTGCTATAATTCAAATTTGCCGCCACACCATCGTAATAATTTGTATATTTACATCCAGTTAGTGTTTTTAAAACTGCTAACTGCGATATTCAAATATTTCCATTTATTCGGAACTTTTGATTTGATTTCATTTTGTAAGCTAGGCGGTTTTGAAGTTGAGGACTAAAAGGGTTTTGAACCTACTTAAAGTGCACTTAGTAGCAGCTTTCCACCAAAATAGAGAAATAAACGATTTTTTGTGTCCTCCATACTTTGTGTTTGATTTTGGGGCGCTTCTCCAACCTTGGGGTTCACCACTTTGCATCTGAACGCATTCCGCCATTAAAAAAAAAACAACTTAGAATTTCACTTCTGTTGACGATTACAGTTCAAGGCCAAATTTTGAATTGAATCTTGGGTTTACAAATTTTATTCACATGTGAAATTATGGAGGGATATTTGACTTATGACACCACCTTCAATTGTTTATTAGGACGTTGCTTAATTTTTTTATTCTACATTCTCTCATTTCTATTCCGTATTCTCATTGTTCTTCTCTTCTTTTACTTACACCATTAATTAAAAAAAAATTCATCATTTTATAAGTACATTATACTTTTAAAGGATCTGAGGGTCAGAATTGGGTCAGAGATTGGAAAGTATAGGCAGACTTTAAAACAACGTAAATAGAGGCAGCTGCCAAGTGTGTGGGTGGAATGATTAGATTCACAAACAAAAAGAAAGTAGTGGAATAAAGAAATTCAAACTTTGATAGAACAGAAAAAAAAAATTTGGAAGGTATATCTGTATAAAAAAGTGACGAAAGCTATATAAAAAAAGCAAATGGAAAGTAAAGAAAAAAGTGAAGGGGCGAAGCAAAAAAGTTTGGAGGAGTTGGGAGAGACACGTCAAGGAATACGTGGAATATAACAGTTGATAAGCTGCTCCAGGCACGAGATGCCGCATTGGATCGGAGCTAAAAGGACTGGAGGAACTTCTGTAAGAATTGATACACTATCTCGACACCTCACGATAACCGAAGAAACGGATAATTAAGTATATCTTCCTTGTAATCTGCAATTTTTGGGAGGGTTTCGTGTGTTTTTTTGTGGAAATTTTTCCCCTCTTCATCATTTCGGTATTTCTACATATATCACAGTACATTCTAAGCATAAGAAGCTAAGGATGTACTGTGTATAGGTTCTATTCCTCGAACGGCTCCTTTCATATTTTCACCATGATAGAATACCAAAAAAATGTCCCCGTTTCCATTTGTCTGTTGTCTGTATTGATTTTTATTAGCCAGATAATCCCCCGAAACTACTGGACCGATTGTTGTCACACGTACATTAGAAATATCGTGTCCATCGTAAAACGCTAACTAAAATTTGTCTGCTCGTCCCCGCCAAAGTCTTAAGGACGTCACCTCAAAATTTTGCCTAGCAAATGCTGTTTAAGTTTTCTAAAATAAGATACTTCTGCACTTAGGGCTTAAGTTTTTACCCTATCGCAAAAATTCACAATTATGTGCTAACGTTTTATATGAACATAAGCTCAACTTAGTTGATCAGAGTCCGGACTACTAACTCGAAAGTCGTGAGTTCGATGCCCTGATTTTTTATTCTTACACTGTGATTGGTATTCTCTATATTGTGTTTTCTAAACAACGGGATTTGTTTGATTGCACTTCAGGGGCGAGGGAAGTCCTGTCTAATAACATGAGACCAATTTTCTCATAGTTTTTAATTAAATTCAAAATTTCAACAAGTAGCAAACTAAATTTGAGTAGTATTGAAGTATTATGTTCGTTCAAAGTTCATTAAATAGAGATGCCTCGTTTCGAAAATATTCTATTTACAAAAGTGGATGTGGAATCATCTGTTGAATCATCTATAGATGTTGAATAAGGTGAAATTGAAATTCGTCGACTCATTCAACAAAATGAGATCGAACGAGTATTGACAGTAATAATATAACAATTGCAAGGGAGAATTATTTGATTATTTTCGGAGGTTTTTCAATAACATAATAGTTTTTAGATACCGGTGAAGTGTAATAGCACCCGGTTTACTTTTCAGCCTTTGTGATTCTCAGTTTTAAAAATGTTAACATCTTAAAAAAAAACATGAAAACTGTGACGTGACTTTTTTCTTGGAGATTCATTTCTATCAAAACTCGATAATAAATATTGTAATCAAAACAGTATACTAAACTAAAGACAAATATCATTACTTGTTTTCACAATTGTAAGAACATTTGAACGGTCACTGTCCCTACATCTTCAGTAAAGGAGGCATCGATCTGTTCCAGACCGGGCTTGTGGAATCTCAGCATTCAATAAGCTTACTTTTAAAACCCGGAAATCCATGATCTTTTAAGATGATTATGAATTTCATTCACATCAATTCTGAACCTAAAATATCTGTACGTTTTTAGAGCCACCAAGCCCCGGTCTTTCTAAATTCCGCTTTAAACCCACCTTAATAATCTTTTCCTTCTATTGATTTATGCTCATATTTCAATAGTTTTTACAGTAAGAATAAAAAAATTCATAAAAGAATATAATAAATGAAGCCAAATAAATACCTAAGAAATTTGCAGATAAGGGGAAGCCATTTTTACGGAGTACTAGAATACAGAATATTTGCGAAATTAAAAAATTGCTCCCTTTTGATAAATATCAAATTTACTCGAATATGAAATTTGTGTTCCATTTCTAATTATAAGTTCTTTCATAATTTATACCCTGAAGTCGCCGCTGATAACGTCGGAAATAGGAAGAAACTGCCTTAACATAGCGTTTACTGTTTCTACAGTGAGATAACGACATTTAGTAAAGAAATTATTTTTTATTAGGAAATGTTATGCGTGCTTGTGTACTAAATTTAATTGATAAAAGTTAAATTTTAAATTATAATCTGAATTTAGCCGTTGAAAATGTCTACGCTGGTGACGTCAACTATATAAATTTTAAATTCATCGTCATCAAAGTTAGAAATAGGCAGAGATAAAATAAGATTAATTCTTATCTAATTATTAATTAATATTTCAAAAACTTCTAACATGCATTAAGTTCAGATAATAAAAACTGTAATATTTTTTTAAATACTTATTTAATACTACACTGGTAATAGTCTTACGCGTACATCAGCATCGTTGCAAGGAATAAATGTAACTTTGGAACGATATGAAAATAAAGCACAGCAATATCCAACAAATATTCATAGGAAACTATTAAAAAGTATGAACTTCGTCGCAATGAATAAGTAAAAAGATTGCTCTATGATTCTGATTTGCAAAAATACATAAATTACGAATAAGGGTAGGAAAGAAACTGAAGGCTCCATTCTTGTAACGATTGAGGCTTGTTAATCCATCAAAGTCAAATTTCCGTAAATACAAAGTTAAAGCGTAAAACTTGAAGTTGATGCAGTGTACGGAGGTTCAGCCTATGTCAAATTTATCCATTGTGATTCATGTGTAATAATCCTGACAACCCAAGCACAAAAAGTCCGTGTTTTACAATAAAATGCTTAAATAAAAAAATAAAGCGAACCGTAATAACCTACTAAATCGTAACAATTTCAGTTGAAACTTGAACAAAAATCCAAACTGCGACTAAATAAACTCCATGAAGCAGCGAGAATGTCGTAAATTTGTAAAACATTTTAATTTAGTTAAAATTGGTGTCCCAAAGACCCCCATTTACCGTGGCGGAAATTTAATCAATTCCAGCGAGCTTTTCGTACAACCTTAAACTTTTACGCATCTGTTTGCATATTTTTATTGTGATGTTGGTAGTTTTCGAGCGAGACGGTTTTAAATATTCAGTAGCTACCCTTAGCGACCCTGTGGCTATTTTCAGTCTGAAACACATAAAACGCACTATTATTGAATTCGGGACGTTAATTTTAAATAAAACCCTTTTCCACCAAACATCGAGATCTACGTTTTAGTGAAATTCCGGGGAATGTGTAAACAAGTTATTTATTAATCTGGTAAGGTTTCCACAGCACAAACAATCTTTTATTTACAACGGGGCGTTACTTCTAGTTACATTCATTGACGAAAAATTGGGATATAACGCTGTAAGAAAAATTTTAAAATCCGATATTTTGCAATACGTACTAGTATTTTTCAGCCGTTGTTAGTGATACTTAACTTAAGTGGTTAATGTCTGTAATCTCAAGGTTTAATTAATCAAATATTTATTATCCTTGGGTACGTGTACAATAAAACTGTATCGGACCTAAATATTCACAAGTAAATTGTTTGACTAATATATGTAAAGTTAAAACGGTGTTTTAGTTAAATCGTTTTCCATATTCCATTTTCAAAATGGAAATTGTGCAGTCAGATTTTTCACTCTCAGACTTCTTAAATTTCGTTTTGTATGATGATCCAATCAAATCATTTATATTTCTGCATGACCAATAAAAATAGAATTTCAGCGAGAATTGCATTTTGATATTTTTGATCCAATAAGAACACTGAATTTTGATCACGTGATACTGAATTATTTGATAATTTTGAGGTTCTGGTTGCTTTTTGACATCGATAACACGCTTGTAGCTCAAATTAATAAGTGGAAATTTTTTGACAACTTCAAAAAATTATCAGCGCTGTCAAAGTTGACATTCAAATTTCAAAAATGAAATTGCAAGTGTTTTAGACAACATTTACTAGAATTTTATTAAAAATTTACATTATTACAACTCGTCACTTAAAATGTGCAGTTATTGTAGAGCATTTCGGGTTTTTTTGAAACATAAATCATTGAATGAGTAATAGAAATTTGATATTCGTTGAAAAACTTTTCTTGGACAAGTTTTGCAGTCACTTTCCACATCGTTTCCACACAGCTTTCTTTGTAGTCTGATCCATCGACTTTCTTCATGTTATATGCATAATCCATTAGGATATTGCTGATTTCTTCAGGTGTAGTACTTGCTTGCAAAATATAATTCCGTTCAGAGCAAAAGTTTTCAAACTGACTCTACACAGAAGAATGTGATTTTCTTGTATTCTGCAGAACACTGCTTTCAATCTCCAATATCTCATTAAGATTTATTACTAAATTGCTTATTGATTATTTCTACCGTTGACAACATGGCGAAAAAACAGGAAAAAAGTAAACAGCATCAGTGCCATGGTAACCCCAGTCAAAACCAACTTTTTAATTTCAATTCAGTTACAAAAATATCATCATGCAATTCTCTAACCGAATTCCCCTCTTTCTCGAAAAATTAATCAAATAACTTCGAAAAGTCACACACTCGTGCTTCCTGAGACATGCAAAAAGTACTCGTGCACTTCGTGCACTCGTACTTTTAAATGCCCCAGCAAGCACTCGTGTTTGACATTTCGAAATTATTTGGTAATTTTCCTCGCACTTGGGAAATTATATATGATAATTTAGCACTAGTGAAAAACTGCAAAAATGATCAGATTTGACATTTAGTTGAAAATAATAAATAATAAGACTAATTTTAAATTTGTATTTACAACAAGAACGTTTCATTTTTGTAAGGTACAACTACTACATGTAGAGACAATTACTTTTCACTCTATCTCTGGATACAGATCCAGAAAATATTTTATTTTTCATAATTTTTTAATAAATTACGATAATCTTTTAATTTTTTATTGGAATAGAACGATAAATGTGCAATTTTTACTTCCTGAGTATAAGAATGTATTGTAACCGAGTCCATGGACCACTGGTACTTTTATGTTTTTTCGACGTTTTATGACGTCTTGAGTACGAAAAAATATCTTTCTATCTGCCTCTCTGCTGTCTGTCCGAATTTTTATTAGAGAGATACTTTCCGAAATTACTGGACCCATTGTTGGCAAATTTTATATGTGTATTAGGAATATCCTGTAGATGGTAAAACGCTAACCAAAATTTTGGTTTATGAATCCGTGAACAGTTTTTACTCTAGACATCCAGATTTTTGGGAAAGAAATCAAAATTGTATAACAACATTTTGCTGTTTAATTTTGAAACTTCACTACCGAATTCGCTGAAGTCTTGTACACATTTTAAAGTTATTGAAATCGTTAATCAAAATTTATTCGTATATCTCCTTCCAAAGAATTGATGATGTCATCCGAAAATGTTGCTCTCTGAAATATGCAAAATATTATGATTCTTTAATTACGAATTATCAATGCTCTAATAAGTTTTAGAATAACACAAGTAATTGTCCATAAACAGGGTGACTCAAAAAAAAAATAAATGAGGCAATTTATTCCATTGATTAAAATCAAGAACAACTCATTCCATTTTCGCAACAATTTGGAGATACAGTACTGTTATTACCAGTATTGCAATGTATCTATCCTATTTAATCTGCGTGTCCTTGAAAAAATGTTGACTTTAACATTGCATACATATCTTTATTTTAACTTACAATGGTTATCATCAAAAAAATAAAATTCTCTCAACATCAAATCTTATAATTTTCGAAGAATCAGGATTTATTTACTTTCTACCAATTTTTTGATATTACAATTTTTTGTTTTTTCAACTTTTTTTCAATTTTTCAATTTCTGGACAAATTTTAGAATTTTTCCTTTCTTCAATTTTTCGAATTGTAATTGTTGAATTTTACAATTTACGATAATACAGTTTTCATTTTTTGATTTTTCAGTCTCTCAAATTTTAATTTCTCGATTTATCAATTTTTCCTCTCTTCAATTTTTCAAGTTTTTGATTTTTATTTTTCATTTTTGCGATTGTTTAATTAACGTTGTCTCGATTTGATATCACACGTTTTCGTTTCTTTATTTCCTTTATTACTTCCCGAGCGTAAGCAAAGGAAGTATTGTAATCGAGTCCGTCGGCCGAGTCTCTACTTTTACATTTTCTCGATCTTTCATGACCCTTAGAAGACGAAGAAATAGGTCTCCCGTTTCCGTCTGTCTGTCCATCTGTCCGTCTGTCCGTGTTTCTGCCGTCCCGGATTTATATTAAACAGATAATCTCCGAAAGTACTGGGCCGATTGTTGTCAAATTTTGTATTTGTATTAGGTATATCATGTAGATGATAAAACGCAAACCAAAATTTGTCTAATTATCCCCACCACTAATGTGATGACGTCACTTCAAAATTGTACATAGTAATTGGGTTTTAAATTGTATCAAATAACATAGTCTGACACATGTAGTTTATGACACCGAATTGAGATTTTACTCGAAACGTCCAGATTTTTTGAAAAAAAATCAAAATTGGGAAACAACATTTTGACATTTAATTTGGAATCTAAAAAACCGAATGCTTTGAAATCTTGCAGATGGTTTACAGTTATGGTAAGCATGATAAAATTTAAATCACAATATATTTAGTTATCCCCTAAAAAAAATTGATGACGTCACCCCAAAATTTTGCTGAATAAATCCTATCTAAAGTGCAAAAATATGATGAGTCTCTTCTTGTGATTTATCATTCCATTCATATTTTTTAGATATGCATATAGAGAGTGGCCCAAAAAATTAATGAATGCGTGAATTTATTTGATTGATTTAATTAGGAACTACAGAACCGAATGCTTTGAGATTTTGCAAATATTTTAACGTTATAAAGAGCATAATAAATTTTTAGTCAAAATATATTTGCTTATCCCTTCCAAAAAATTGATGACGTCACCTCAAAAGTTTACCGAATAATCCTATCTAAAATGTACAAAATATGATGAGTCTCTTCTTGCAATTTATCATTACATTCATATTTTTTGAATATGCATATACAGGGTGACCCAAAAAAATTAATGAATACATGAATTTATTTTATTGATTTAATCAGGAAATACAAAACCAGATGGTTTGAAATCTTGGAAATGTTTTAAATTTATCATAAGCATGGCAAATTTTTGATCAAAATATATTTGCTCATCCCCCATAAAAAATGGATGACGCCACCCCAAAATTTTGCTGAATAAATCCTATCTAAATTATATGAAATATGATGAGTCTCTTTTTGTGATTTATCATTTCGTTCATATTTTTTGGATTTGCATATACAGGGTGACCCAAAAAATTAATGAATGAGTAAATTTATTTTATTGATTTAATCAGGAACTACAGAATCGAATACTTTGAAATCTTGCAAATCTTTTTAGGTTATAAAGAGCATAATAAATTTTTAGTAAAAATATATTTGCTTATCCCCTCCAAAAAATTGATGACATCAGCTCAAAATTTTGCATAATATTCCTGTCTAAAATGTAGAAAATATGTTGAGTCTCTTCTTGTAATTTATCATTCCATTCATATTTTTTGGATTTGGATGTACAGGGTGACTCAAAAAATTTATTGAATGCGCAAATTTATTTTATTGATTTAATCAAGAACTACAAAACCGAATGCTTTGAAATCTAATGCGAAAAAAACATAATAGGCATGCAGTCGTCACATTTCCGACAGCGAGGGAAGTACTGTCTAAACTCTTTACACCAATTTTTTTTTCAATGTTTCTTTGGATTTTATAGTTTTTCATTTATTCCATTTTTCAAATTTTCATTGTTTAATTTTTCAATTTTCGAATTATCCGATTTTCCGATTCCTTTAAGTTTTATTATTTCGATTTTACAATGTACATCTTTCTATCTTTTTATTTTGCATTTCCTCCATTTTTAATTTTTCGAGATTTCAATTTTTTGTTTCTTCAATTTTTGAAATTCCTGATTTGCATTTTTTATCCTTTTCAAAGTTTCCATTTTATAATTTTGCAATTTTCCCATTTTTTTGGTTCGAAAAAAATCGAAAACTTAAAAATGGGAAAAAATTGGAAAATCGAAAAACTGAAAAAACAAAAAATTGGAAAATCAAAAAAGTGGAAAATCGTAAAATTGCAAATCGAAGAAACGAAAGATTGAAACATTGAACAACTAATATTCGAAAAAAAAAAATGAATCGAAAAATTTATTGTAAAAGGAATAACGAATCGAATCAAATAATTGGAAAACCCAAAAATTGTAAAATAGACAAATTATCGAATCGTCAAGATTGTAAAGTCGAAAATATCTTAATATTGAAAGATCGAAAAAATGAAAAACCCAGTATCGAAAAATTGAAAAATTAAATATTGAGAAATTGAAAAATTAAAATCCCAAAAAATTTGAAACAAGTTTAAACGAAAAAATAATTGCAAAATGAAAAATTCTAAAACCGTAAAACTTAAAAAGTAAGAAATTTTACAAATTGTAATTACTATTACATACTTAAAATGAAAACTAGAAAAATTGGGAAGCAAAAATTGAAGAAACTAAAAATTTAAAAATCGAGAAACTGAAAAACGAAAAATTACAAAATTTAAGAATTTAAAAATTGTAAACCAACAAACTGCAAATCAAAAAATTGATAAATCCAAAAACTGAACAAACGCACACTGAAAAAAAGAAAAATTAAAAAAATAAAGAAAATAAAAAACCGAAACGAAAATTGCAAATCGAAAAATAAAAGAAACAAAAAACTGAAAAATCGAAAACTTGGAAAATTAAAAACTGAAGACTCGTGAAACTAAAAATCAAAAAATTGCAAGATCTAAAAATTTAAACATCCAAAAGTTGAAAAACTGAGAAATTAAAAATGAAAACACGCAAAATGTGGAAAAATTGAAGGAACAACAAAAATGAAAACCGAAAAATTGCATATCGAGAAATTGAAATTGAAAAAACAGAAAATGATAAAATCGGAACATGGAAAAACTGAAAAATTTTAAAAATAAAGAAAATAAAAAACCGAAAATTTGAAGAAATGAAAAATTAAAATATCGAAAAATTGAAAAATTGAAAACTAAATATTCGAAAATTCGCCAAACTCAAACCAAAAAAAATTTCAAAAACTAAAATTGAATGATTGAAAAATGCAAGTCAAAAAAGCTGCGGGAATTTGTTGGGCTGCGCTTCAGGGATAAAGGAAGTTCTGTCGAAATAACCTTCGACCATTTTTTTCACGAGATAGTCTGCAAAATATCCGCAAGTCAAGTTGTCTCGAACACGCGAAAAAAAAAAAAATTGTCGATAATTTGACATGCACTCTAGATATTACTACTGATAATTTACTTTTGTGATTTGTTTTGTCACTGCGTATAATCCACTTCACCAATTAAACGTCAACAAAAATATCCCTAGTTCTGTGATAAATTACGGTGTCGATGTAGACACGAGCGTAAATTTTTCTATCAACACATCCGTCGCGCGATATTATTTAGAAGTTATCACGTATCTAATTTGTCGGAAAAACCTACGAGCCGATATTGAAGGTTTCTGTTTGGCAGGAGCTTGACAAAAACAGGCGTTATTTTGCGGCAGTTTTGCTCGGCTGTCCTAAAATTACCTAACTTTTTACTCTTATATGCGTTCATTTCAGTGATACGTGTTGGATGAAACGCTTTTTCTTTTAAATCGAATCCGTTAGACGCCTTTAAATCCGCGAAATATTTCCCAAATGTTTTTCTTTGGAATTAAGTTTCAGAAGTTGTTTGCGTTGTCAATATGTCGGGATATTCGTAAAAATCAATTTCTAAACACCTTCAGCTAAACCGGCGCTGGTTCATAAGGTACACGAGAAAGCTCTCTTGTGAGATAAATGGCTTTGTTGTTCCATATTATCTCCTCGCGTATGTTTTGAGCCCAGATTGCTGAAAATGTCAGATTTCATCTGATGGCGCTGTGGAAATTGCGTTAAAATACACACTTAAACCATTCCGTTGTTGGCGGCGGCGGCGGCATGCACGCCGCCCTCGCATCCACCGATAAAAACCCAAAAAATTGCACATGGGAGACGCATTCGGATACGTGCGCTATCCTTCGTATTATTTCACGAATTGGCGAAAGAGCGCAGGCAAAGTGAGTGGAAACTTTGAATAATTGATCAAAGGCAGAGGCAGAAAGAGATCCCAATGAATTATTAACAATAAACCCTTTCAGCATTTGTTTATACCGGATTTCAGTCAATTGTTGGGGGATTTGTATGCAGATGAGTTTCATAACTTGGATCAACCTTTGTTCGAATATTACGAAGTTCCACCGTCTTATACAACTAGTTAAATAGCCCTATTAGCATGATATTGAACTTGTTTTAATGATCTTTGGATAGGCCCGATGGTATTTCAGAAATTTCTACTCAAGTCTAGGCTAGCGTTCCTGGGAATTTATCATGCGACTCTGGACGTATCCAGATTTCATTAAGGACTCGCTGAGGTATTTGCCTCTGAGAAAATACCAAAGCGAAGACCAGCATTTTCATTCGCGGATAAAAAATGTTTCAATTATTTTGCCAGTTAGTACTTCGAAGTTTCCGGGTAATTTAGGGAATTTATAATTATTTACTTCGATCTTTCCCTATCCCCTGAGCTTGTACGAGAAAATGCCAAATGAGCAGGAGAAACACGTCGATATTTCATCAAATTTTTGGCATCGTTATATATTTAATTTATTGTGTTGAAGTCGTGGTTCCATAAAAAAATCTCATTGTTGACGTTACATTTGCATTAGAACACCGAATACAGACAAACTGAGAGAGTAAAATGAAGCTTCTAAACTCCAAGTTTCTTTTTTGCTAACGTTTTTCAGCAACATTTTATAATTTAACTTAAATAGTACAAAACCAACTGTTCTGAAATGTTTCAAATATTTTAAGATTATCGTAACCATGCTTCAGTCATAAATCAAAATGTACGTGTTTATTCCCTCGCCCCCAAAACTTAATGACATCATAAAAAACCGTATTTGTTTGAACCTACTTCAGATGCGAGGAAATTTTTTTCCAAGTAACCGTAGACCAATTTTTTTTCATACTTCTTAACACACAAAGTTTTTATTTATTCGATCTAAACCTCCTTAATTATTCCCTAAACTTCAAAAGCACATGATGGAACTCTCGGCGACCTTCTTGTATCAAGTTCTCGGTAGATCGTTGACATTTCGTGACAACCCATCACGGCTTTGTGTTTTTCGTCGACGTAGTTTAGCTTGCAATAATATCTGAGAATTAGCAATCTGTGGTTGTGTGGGCGTTATTAAAACAGACTAAACTCAAAGGGATTTGCTTTTGTTTGCAGTTGATCCACATCTACTTAAGGATAATGGAAGCTTCAAAGACGGAATTTAAATTTTGTACAAGGATCATTGTATTTAGTAAACAGTAAGTATCATCATGTAGGCTGTAATAATATCGTATTATTTGATACCCTAAGCGTTTCACTTGGGACTGTTAAGGTAAGATATTTAAAGGAGTATTATTTGGTTAACGAAATGAATATTTACTAAATGTAAATGTAAATTATGTATACATATTTGTTACCACAAAATATTGAAAATTTAGAAAAATGCCTCAATTTATCTGTAGGTAATAGTAATTCAGTTTTATAACAAACGTTAAGCAGTATCAAACTAGAAAAATAAGAATTCGTTTTTTTCATAGCTTAAATCGAAAAACCTATCAAAAACATCAAATGAATACCTTTTTCGGCTACAGACGGCTTGTATTGATTTTTTCATAAAAACTACCCAATAAGCTCCTGTTCACTTAACAAAAATATTAACGCCTTCAGCCTATCTTGGCATCGTTCTGTGTTAAGCTGGGCATAAATCAGTCGGGATTCAAAATTTATGGTAAAGTTGGCTGATGACGTAAAGTTTTGGCTATAATATTTATTTGACGTCATCAGTGTATATTTGTTATTTACACATTTCTTAAGTTTTCACTAAAAACCCTTTGGTAAATAAAGACGGTTCTGTAAATAAGCAAGATTGTAGCAGAATTTAGAGAGCATAAAAAAGCTTGTCGGAACAGTATCTGCACCTTACAAATCATAATGCAGCTACAGAAGAACAAATTTTACCTGAATTATATAGACTTGGAAAAGGCATTCGACCAGTCCATTACGAGACAGAAAATCTTGTATTCTTTAATTTGTCTGTTCTTATAAATGGGCGCGAAAACTCGTGGAGTACTTCATAACTGTGCGGGATTTGGCTAAACATCAAGGCCAGGAATTTACGTTGACGATTATTGCTCTGAAAATTTACCTTAAAGCTTATTACCACTGTTGCAATATGTTACAAATATGGGAAAACCAAAAATCGCCTACAAACCACCACATCACTAAATAAGTGAAGAAGAGCCTACTTGTGGTATATACCCGGTGTCTCCCGCAACACTATCGGGCGCAAAACTCAGGTATTTTTGAATGGATTTTTATGAAATTTCAGACAGGTGTAATGTAATAGGTAAAGATTAGGCTGATAAAAAAAAAAGTATTTTATCGTGCAAAAAATGCATTTTAACACAACTTTCCGTTGTTAAAAATTATTCAAAATTTACGCTATAACTTTAAGCAACTAACATAACGCCTGTGTGCGAAAAATTAATTAATATGTTTTTAATAGTGCTGCCGGTGCAAAATAATTGCCTGCGTAGCCGAGTTCAGTTTTGTACACCCCTGACATTTTTGTCAAAATCTGACAAGTTATCGTTTGTTTACATTTGTTCCTATATTCTGCTTCTCGTTTCGCTTGAGCCTAGTTTATCACTTTCCTCCTTAGGCCCAGTATTTCTGTTGTTGAATAAGCCAAGAAATTATAGTTAACCAAAAAAAGTTTTGGTTAAGCGTATTTCACTGCATGGTTAAGAATATTTGATAGTTAAATTTCTTAGTTAGTTAACGAAGCCCTGCGATGTAGGTTAACAATTATTTTCTTGTTAGCACATGCGTCTTAAGGACCTGTTATGATGCACGTATTCGATGATAAACTCCTGTTACCTATTCTGTAGATGTCGCACGTGATCGGTTATGTCTTTTAAATACATACAGCTGGTTAAAAAAAAAACGGGAATTATGACAGTGACATGAACATCATATTCCCATTGCTTTTCATTGATCTGTGAAAACCTGACTTGCCCATCTTTTCACGTTTTTTTTTTTTGTGAAATCAGCAATATAATCAAAGTTGTTCACAATGAGTATGAGTGACCGTATTTTGAAAAAGAAATTTCCAGCCATAAATTTGAAAGAAAAAATAATCTTTGCGTATGTGTATTATAGAAATTTACGAATTCGTCCGAAGCGCACCAAGCGTAGGACAAAATTAAAAATTCGGTCATCGTCTGAGTCTCTGTCACTAGAAGAGTAAATATTTGCCATTTTCGTACATTTCATATGATTCACTTAAAATATAACAATAATTTTTCACCGGGAAAAAAAATAAATAATAAAAACGTGGGATTAAAAACAGTTTATGCCGTTTAATCATTCAAAATATGAAAGATTATAGGAGTTGCTAGATTCTTACGCATGCTCTTTTGAACTGGCGAGACCAATAATGATACCAACTTAAGAAAAATGTTGGTTAGGTAACCAAGATACACTTAACCAAACCTTCGCTACTGAAATACCGGTTCTTGATTAAAATTTTGCTAAAAGCATAACCATGGTTTGTTAAGTACGATTTTAACCAACAACTGAAATACCGGGCCTTTTTTTAGTATGTCATTACTCATTAATTTCATCATTTCATGCTCTTCCTCGTCTTCTCTTTTTTCCTGTCAGCATTTCCCACATCAATTTCACTGTCTTCTTTTCGTCCATTCTCACTACATGCCAGAACCATCTTAGTTGATGTGCTTCAATTTTTTGTATATTTGTAACTTTTAGATATTTTATTATTTTTTCACTTTTCGCTTTATCCATTTGCGTCACCCCAGCAATTTTTATTTAGTTCTTCATTTCACACGGCGTAATTTTACTTGAGTTGCTCGTTTGAAACTCATAACTAGAAAGCAGATTTCTGTCGGGCTACGTCACGATTACAGGTGGGGATGCGCTGGATCGCCGGGACTCAGTAGCAGGTGATAATCGCTGAATTTACTCGTTACTTATTCCGTAAATACAACGAACGAAAACTTAATTAGTCAACCGGATAAGTAAATGAGAACGGGAATTAACAGCAGAGTGCAACGAAATGCAGCCCATAACTACAATGAATTCTCATCCCGTACAAGCCGTACCGAGTTTGGTCTTGCCTAGCCCGACGGTCATCCACTGTCTGCTCATAACACACTTTCTCAAATGAGCGTTGGCGCACTAAACTCGCCTCATGTACCTTTAATTTTGTATCTTGGGATCCCTTTCTTATTAAAGAACTTGTAATATAGTATTCTGCATATCACTATAGTTCTGTTTATTTGGTTTATCACTTCTTCTCCGAATTCTCCTTTTGTTTATGTTATTGCTCCTAAATATCTTATTTTTTCTGCTTCTCTTATTTACTCTCCTTGCATATCTCTTTCCGTCTTCACCTTTTCATCTACTATTATCATTGTTTCTGGCTTCCCTGTGGATATAGTCTTTGGTTATATTTTTCCGGTTGTTCAGACCATCTTTCCATTCTATCTTTTGATTCCCTTTTGTGATTTGCAAAGATTATCAAATCATCTGCGTAAAGTAGTTCACTCATTTCTACCGGTCTTAGTGTTCTGTAGCCTACGGTTCCCCTCTTCCCTTCATTTATTTCCTTTGCTATGTTGTTCATTATTATTGCAAATACAAGCGGGCCCAAAATACATCCTTGTCTTACTCTGTTGTTCTGCATTGGGTATTTATTATTTTTATTAGTTTTCCATTAATGCCCCTCTTCCACAGAAGCTTCCAGATTTTATTTCTTAATAATCTATCAAATGCTTTCTCTAAATCGATCATACCTGCAGAGATCTTTTTATTCCGTACTTAATAGTGATTCTCCTCTGTAGTTATTATAGTTGTTGCGGTTACCTTTTTTATATACACTTATGTGTAATCATTACAGTCTTCCATTCCGTTGTTATTTTATTAGCTCTCCACGCTGGTTACAGTATTTTATGTACTTAATAAGTTTATTCCTTCTTGTCCCATTTACTTTATCATTTCTTGTCTTGTATTGTCCATTTCTGCGGCCTTCCCTACTTTAGTCCTTTTAATGGTTTTTACCACCTTATTCGTTTCGATTTTTCTTTTCTCTTTTTTAATGTGTTCTTCTTGTATTCTTCACCTTCTCTTCTTCACCTGTCCCTTATGGTTCTGCGAAATATTCCCTCCATCTTCCCACAATTTTCTCATCTTCTGTAATCAAGTCTCCTTTTTTGTATCTTATATGTTCCCAATGAGTTTTTTTTGCGTTCTCAACATTACCTGCCCCATTTTTTCCATCTTCACTCCGAATTCTTCCCATGCTTTTACTTTCACTACTATAAACATGTGTATAACTTTCACTGTTTATCTTTTGCAGCAGTTATAGTTTTCAATGTATTTTTTGCTATTTCCAGGATTTTCTTTTCTTTAACATCTTTCTTTATATCAATGTTTCAATATGCTATTTGTTTCTTTTTAATTGTATTCCTGTTCATTCCGCAAGTTTGAATTGCCGCTTGTGTGACTACAGTTTTAAAAGTTTTCCATAGTTCGTCCAAATCCATTTTGTTGATTTTTTTCGTATTTTTGTCTTATTTTTTCTTCTATTTCTGTGTGATATTCTACAATTAGTTTTTGATACTTCAATCCACCCACACTTGTATTTTATATTTATTTCTCCTAATACTGTCTTCGCTCCTTTTCTTTGTTTCATTGGTGTCGTCTGTTTAGTTTTAATCCATGTAATCACTCTCTTCTTACTGTTATATCCTTTATTCTTTTCAGTTTTTTTTTTTGTTCTATTAATACTAGATCTATTATTGACTTCTTTCTCCTACTTATCATTACTCTTGTAAACGTATGTATATATTTATTTTGGAAGAATGTATTATTTATCGTACAATATTCTATTATCTTTTGCTTATTACTATTTTTAGTTTTATTTCTCAAATTCGTTCCAATCTTCTATCCGCATTAAACACCTTTGTAATCTTCAGTTTCATCTTGTAATTTATTCCAAAATTCATATGTATGTTTCTTTGTATTTCCTGCATTTGGTCCATTAATTGTTGTTGTTTTGTGTATTTCATTCTCTATTTCTATTTTCTGTCACCTATCTTACTTTTCGATCGTTAATACTTCTCAGTTCTGTTATTTTATTTCCTAGCCTTTTGTTAATTATGCAGGGTACTCCCAGTTGTGCCCTTTTGTGTTTTACTACTCCATTGGTATCATCACGTGGCCTTCCCCTATGTCTATACATCCTTGTCCTTTCTTTTTCGTTTATGTTATTGTCATTCTATTCTATTTCTACCCCGTTTAATCCTCTCATTTTCCACGTCACTAGATTTTTGCCTTATACCTTTTAAATGTCTTTGTATCTATTGTTTTACTTTCACTTTTTGTTTACTCTTTTCCGGTTTATATCTTCTTTCTCTTTATTTCTACCATTTTCCTTATCAAAATTTTCCGTTATTTTTGCTTCGCTGTTTAGCTTTTTCGATTTTGTTCTTGGTGCTTTTTGGTTTTGACTAATTTTCAGTATTCTTTCCAATCCATCCTCATTTCTCTTCATTTACCTATTATTAATTTCTTGTATCCCATTGTAGTTTGGTTTCCTTTAATTTTTGTTCCTTGTCGCGTTCCCTTATATGCTTTTGCATCTCTTTCTTCTTAATATATTTTCTGGCTTCAGTTACCTTTTCCAAGCTGCTTCTGCCCACTTTTTCTTTGTCGGAATACAGTAGGAAGAAAATTTATTAACGATAAAGAGCAAAGAGAGCAAATGGATACAAAAGAATAAACACAATAAATTGTCTTGCACAACAAAACTGAAAAAATAAAAAAAGAATACAAAAACTTCAATATAACAACGGAAACATCTAATTACAACTGTTACATTATTTGTAACAACCTGAATTACTTAATTTCATGGAAGCTTTAGACACAAGAAGCTTAATACAGACAGAAAAAATGTAACATGTAAAGCAAGAGTTACATCCATCAATTAATACGAGTATGAATAAACAAAAAGAGGTTAAAAACAAAATCATGTTTGTGATAGTGATACTTGGTAATAAAGAAAGAAAGAACGCAAACTAAAATCAGAATATTTACAATGAATCTAAAAAATATATTTCTGTAGTGAGGAACGAGAAGATAATCAAGATTCAGATATTTAAAAAGAAGTGATTTGGGATATTAGGGATATTTGGATCAATTAAAATCATTAGGCAAACATTGTGTAAATGATCACATGAAGAAACCGTCACATAAGCCATTATTAGGAGAAATAAGCAGAAAAGGACTGAGCTTATCCAAACAGAGAAAATTTATTACGTGTAAGAAATCTATAAACACGAGCATATAGATGAATGTAAAAAATACAAAGAAAGTCAACACAAATTTCAATTTTAGACAAGAAATCAAACGTAATCTAAAATCAATAGCTGAAAGCAAAGAAAAGTAGAGAGAGAGAGATTGTAGAAATATTAAGATCCTATTGAAGTGGCATTTTTCTCATTAAGTTCACATAATAATAAAAATTGGGCAACACCCAATTACAGGGACAATATTCAAAATAACTAAACTAATTCGTGACAGCAGCTAAAAAGTAATGAAAAAAATAAAATTATCTATACGTATAGATAGTTCTATTACTAAGTGAATATGAAACCCAAATTAATATCACGTAAATATGGATTTTTTTAAATAAATTAGAAAATTACACATGCTGTTGGTGCAGCTAGGGTCAGCATAAAAGAGAACTTGTTAACCAAAAAGGTCTAGCTCAATTATATAAAAATCTGACGGCTATCACATTTCGTCGTACAGAGAAAGAGAAATTGAAAAAATTGAAACAAGAGAGCATTAAAGAGTGCACATAAATTCAAATACGCTAAACATTGAATAAACCGTTTTTGACGAATTCCAATATTTCGCAGAAAAGCTTCAGAATCATATTGTTACGAAATAAACCCATTCGCCGCCCAGATGCGACGCCTATCGGTTCTAATATGTACTGCGATGATGACTCATCGTCGGGGACGGCGGCCGGGTGGCGTTAGCTAAAGAAAAGCCTGGAAGCGGAAGCCGCGTTGGGTATTCCAGAAAGACCTCGATCGTAGAACTTCTAGAAAGGAAGTATGGGTTTAAATAGAGGCCATCTACCGGTAATATCGTATATCGAGATTTTAATGAATTAAGATCATCAACAAAAGTTCAAAACCTAAAAATATAATGTTAGGAGGTATATCTACAACTACTACAAACAGTTTAGTGTTGTACGTTTAAAAATGTTCTTTACAGCTAATTCAACAAGATGTTTAACACGTTTAAAATAAGAAAAATAGTAATGGCGACTTTCAGACTAGATCTTTATTTACATTTCAAAAGTGAAAACTCTTTTGTATCTCTGAATTAAAAAATATATACTGATTTATTACTAAAGCTCGGAACATGTCATGTTGAACAGCTACCACTACAAAGAGATCTGATGACCCTGTATTTTACTTGAATGATAGCAAAGTCAAAGGTGAGCATTCATAAATGAGGCCTTAGACGTCAAAAACATCCCTAGCGTCAAATAAAAAAAATATCAAAAAACAGACCTGTGTAAATCAGAAACATATTTTATCACTGGTTCTTCATATTAAAATTGAAATTATAAAACATTTTTCCAGGCATTAAGTAAGCACGGCAGTGCAGTGTTTCAAATATATTTGCCCCAATTTTCCATCTCTTATTTATGAAACATAAAAGCGCACGTTTATTATAAGGTTTTTCAGGCCCACGGAATATGTATAAAATTTAGACTTTATAGTTCTCATGGATAAACAAATTGAAAACTGTTGCCTGTAATATGAAAATGAATTTTCCGAAAACACCTTCGGTTTTCAGTCTTATAAATCACGATATTCAAATTTTTATTTATTTTCGAAAATCTCTGTTATAGTGAAGATCATTTCTAGAATCTTCTCAATTTTAATGTTTTCTATTTTCTTATGTGGTCTATATTTGCAGAATAGTTATTTTCGAAAACTCATCTACGATTTCCCTTTGGGTCTTTAAAAATAAATTGGGAATCAAAATCGGAAGAAGGTTAACTGGAATTAAATCTGATAACGTCCCATCTCATGTAATTTAAATTAGGTGGAGCATGCATGCGCCTATGAAATGTGTTTGTAATTCATCGTTTCGAATTTGCAGAATCGCGAGATCGCTTATCTAAATAAGAATAGTAATTGGCGGAGTGCACGGGTCCAGATCGTGCGATAAGGGCTAGCAAGGCCGGGGTGGAAAACGAAACCGCACAGATAAGGGATGACACGACTACATTAGCTGAACGAAAATTCGATTTAAATTTCTCTTGGGTCCGTGCAAGTCGCAAGAATCCTTGATGCGGTTTCGTTAACATTATCGAGAAGTTCGTACAGGGGGAGAAGTGCCAAAATTATTATTTTAATTTGGCGGAATTAACGCCGGGGTGGCGACATTACGGATTTTCGTAGCACCGCAGCCGTTATAAAAAACATATAAATATTTTATAATGAGCCATCATCAGCTTCATGACCATAATAAAGTTTATGATATGTTCTGCGGATGTAATCAACTTGTATTATGATGACACTTTTTTATTCGGCCTGGATCTCATCCATTTTTTCTGATTTACGTTATTACCTGCGCCCGTCCCGAAATTTCCATCCATGTATATTTATAAACAGCATACGTTGTTATCATCCTCAGAATCGTGAATGAAAAATTCCGATGCGAATGGATTTTGCCTAGAGGCGAGAGTTTAATTTCACTCTCCGGTAAGTAAAATCGCAAACAATGACGGAATTTCAAAGAGAAACAGCCTAAACCAATTATTTGGCATTGTCGACGGCATTATGTTATAAATGTAGTATGAGCCTGTGAGCGACATGAAAGATGCCAGGACTTTCGGTTTGCCGGTCCTGGCCAATTAAGGCTAAAATTAGCCTATTCTTTTTCTCAAAATACAACTTTTTTCTAGACAAATGGAGGGAAAAGTCTTTCATCATTCGACGGAACGTTGCCTACAGCGTTCTTCAAATGAAACTTCCAAATCGAAATTTAAATATCTTCAGACACTAGAGTCGCAGAATTAAATGCCACAATCAAGGCGCAGACGAGCGATAAATCAAACATTTTTCAAGAGATGGGACGACTCAAAGCGAACAGTCTGAAGTGAAACTATAAATGCATACACGAGCTTTATAGCAGAAGTAATTCGAAAAAGTTAAACTCACAAACTTTTGACAAATTTTAGCCAATTTTTACAGTTGTTCCAGAGGTAATAGTACTGGTTTTCTCTAAATTTTGGCAGGGTTTTTTAACTAATTTGGAATTCAGATTAGATCGATTAAAATTTACTTTAACATTTATCAGAAAATAAATCTTTCATGAAATATACCCTTTATATTATTTGCACCTTAACAACATACTTCTAATTAAGCCTCATTTACAATATTCGTATAAATAAGGCTTAGTTATGTTTATAATTTTTTTGGATTGAATTTAGGCTTTCGTTACAATTACATTATTAATTGCATATTGAAAAATAAATTTCATTACATCATTCAGAGACAAGAAAAAATTGATCGAATTTTATTTGACAGAATTTTCCTCGCCCCTGAAGTGCAGGCCAACAAATTCCGCTTATTTGAAAAATTATAAAACAATTTTGCGATTTTTGTTTCCTGATAACCTCTATAAAGTAAAAACCGTGACATAAATAACACTTCCCCCGCTTTTTTGACTCGAATTTTTCATTTCTTCAAATTTTCGATTTGCAATATTTCGTTTTGGTTTTTCATTTTCTTTATTTTATAATTTTCGTTTCTTCAATATTTTGATTTTCAACTTTTCATTTTTTCCTTCAATTCTGACATGCAACTTGAGTTTCATTTTAAAATTTTTCAGTTTTTCCAACTTTTGGATGTTTAAATTTTTAGATTTTGAACGTTTTTTATTTGTAATTTCACGAGTTTTCAATGTTTAATTTTTCAAGTTTCCGATTTTTCAATACATAGTTCAGTTTTCCAATGTTCTGATTTTATAGTTTTTTTTTTCAATGTGAAATATAGCAATTTTAGGATTTTTTAATTTTAGATTTTATGGTTATCGATTTTCTTCAATTTTTGCTTGGCAATTTTTCTAAATATTGTTTTAAATGATAATCGTATGTAATAATAAATATAATAAAAAAAAAACACTTTTTTACGATTTCAGACCATACCCTTTTTCAATTACTGCATTTTAAAACTTTTCATTTTTCGATTTTTAATTTTTCAATTTTATGATTTTTCATTTTTCATTTTCTCGATCTTCGACTTTGAAATTTTAATGATTTCTCAATTTTTCTATTTTATAATTTTTGGGTTATATAATTTTGTTGATTCGATTCGTTTTTTCATCTTCCCAATTGTTCGATTCATTGATTGTTTCGAATTTTAGTTTTTCAATGTTTCAATCATTCGTTTTTTCAGTGCTTCGATGTGCAGTTTTTCGATTTTCCACTTTTTCGATTTTCCGCTTTTCGATTTTGCAATTTTTCGATTTTACTGTTTATCTTCAAATTTTCAATTGTTTTTATTTTTTAGTTTTCCGACTTTTAATTTTTCAAATTTTCAACTTTTCTAATCAAAAAAAAAGAAAAACTGTTTTACTGAAAAATAATAAATGAAAAAATGAAAAGGTATAAAATGAAAACTTTGAAAAATAAAAAAATTTGAATTCAAGAAATGCAAAAATTAAAGAAACAAAAAACCGAAAAAAGAAAGAACAAAAATTGAGAAACTTAAAAATCGAAAAAATGAAATGTATTTTTACTATACATATTTCATTTTTTCGAAACATTGAAAATTAATGAAACCGAAAATCGGAAATTCGATATCAGAAATTGCAAAATTTAAAAATTTAAAAATTGGGAAACCGAGGAATTGAAAAATCAAACAATGAAAATTTGAAAAATTGAATTAACGAAAAGTTATAAAATCGAAAGAAATATTAAAAAAATAAAGGAATGAAGACACCAAAACTTTTGATATAAAATAAAGAAACATTTAAAAAATGGGTAAAATGAAAAATAAAAATCAAGAACTTACTCGCAAAAAATTGAGGAAACGAAAAATCGAGAAATTAATAATAATTGACGAAGAACTAAAGAATTGTAAAATCCAATAATTGTAGGTACTTAATAAAAAATCAAGAATTTCAAAAATTCAGAAAATGAAAAACTGAAAAATCCAAAAATTAAAAATTAAGAAACCGAAAAATCTAAATAAAAAAAATTGTAATATCGAAAAATTGCAACATTGAACAATTGCAAATTGAGAAACTGAAGGAACGAAAAATTGTGATATAAAAAAATTGAAAAATCGAAGCAAAAGAAGCAACGATAAATTCTGATACCAAAAAATCGATCGAAGGTAAATAAATCCTGATTTTTCGAAAAATTTTAAGATTTTGGAATTGTATTTTTATATTCTAACTCTTGTAAGTTAAAATAAAGATATGTATGTAATATTAAAATACATTACATTATATTACAGTGTAATACAATTAACAATAGTACTAACTGTATTCCCAAATTTTCGAGAAAATGGGGTGTGTCTTTCTTGATTTTAATCAATACAATAAATTGCCTGTTTTATTAATTTTTTGAGTTAATCTGTTTATACAGTATTACTCTTATGTTATTCTAAAATCTATTAGTGCACTGATAAACAATTATCGAGTTATAATATTTTACGTATTTCAAAGAGGATTTCTTATTACGATAACCTTAAAACGTTTGCAGGATTTCAGGACATTCCGTTTTGCAGTTTCAGAGTTTAATTGCAAAATGTTGTTACACAATTTAGATTTTTTTTCCAAAAATCTGAATGTCAAGAGTAAAAACTTTCGACGGATTCATACTAATGTCAATTTTGAAAATGACGGTGTCCTATTATTGGTGGGGATCCAAATTTTGGTTAGCGTTTTACTATCTACACAGTATTCATAATACACATACAAAATTTGACTACAATCAGTCTAGTAGTAGCGGAGATTATTTGTCTAATAAAAATTCGGACAGATGGCAGACAAACAGACAGACGGAACGGGAGACCTATGTTTTCGTATTATAGGGGTCATGAAACGTCTACAAAACATAAAATTAGTTACGCTCAAGAAGTAAAAATTCTGAAATATACCACGTATATTCTGTTTTTCAGAGGCTAATAGTCATTTCCAAAAAAATTAATACAGGGTTTTTATAAATGATTCTAAGGGCGTAGTTGGGCATGGATTTCAAAAATCCCGCTTAGCTGAAATTATGCCCGTGATTATGCATCAATATGACAGTTCTCAGTTGTTACATTAACGTCTAATGTCATTTGTAACCTGTCATTTGAAGTCGCCGTTTTTATTGTTTTAATGTTTTTCAAGTGCGAATTACAGTAATTCTCGTTGATCCAAGCTAAAACAATAAAACAGTCATTTTCAAAACTCTTGGTGGTTGAACAAGACACTTTCATCGTTATGTCTTATTATCGCGATGGGACTTCGTAAACGAAGAGTGTATACATTTTGTAACCGCTTGTAAGCAAGAATATTTGGACAAATACCGTGATTTTATAATTCAAGAAACATCGTTGAAGGCCCACATTAGAGATGTAATCAACAGATTTGTTCGAACTGGCAGTATCAACAAAGAGAAATCTCTTGGAAGACTTCATCTGAGGAAATTGTTGATGATTTGAGACGACTTGAGCAGAATTGAACAATTTAACAAGATTGACGAACGTATTGACGAAAGGATGTTACAGAACATTTTTGTAATTAAAAAGAAAGTGAACATGTGCGTTGAACAGAATGATGAACATTTTCAACATTTACTGTGATGTTTAACCCCAATAAATTTGTTTATTTTTATCGTAATGAATTAGATTTTTTTTTAACATATGAAGCGTTTAGGCAACCAGTTGTGTGTTGTGTGTGGTCCATATGTGATTTTTGTCATGCGTCCTTGGGCACTTGGTACGGCTGTCCGTACAGTTAAATCTGAGAGGCGGCACGTTTACCTGACCTACTGCGACCCTGTATTTGCAATTAATACCGAATCGTTAAAATTAAGCTACTAATATTTTTTTAATTGTAGTTTCAATTAATTAAGGTCAAACCATGAACACTTTTACAAAAAATAACTTTTATTTTATGACAAATGTTCGAATTCAAGAGACTTCAGACTTTAAAACGCTGTAATGTTTGATGACAAATGCTACAGACATAAATTAAGTTGCACAAAATTAAAGGTAAATTTGTATAACGAATGTTCTTCTGAAAAAAATTGTGCACTTTTCTCTGAAAGAAAGTTTTTTTTTAAATAACAATATGAAAATACATCACGACATCCAGTGGTCGTGAAACGCTTAATTCCAACTTTTCGTAGAATCGCGTTTCACAAATTGTTTTTCCTGCGTGCAGATATCTGGTGTTCAGTGAATTCTTCGGCAGTGTGAAAAGTTTCTCGTCTATGAATTTTGTAAACAAGTCGTGCCTGAAGTCCTAAGCATCAGTTTTGCGGATGGCGCTTCCAATTTGAGATAGTCGAAACATAAAAAATGGAATCTCAACAGAAGTAATTTAGACAGTAAAGCATAAATTTGCTTTTATCTTTTTGACGGCACATTTAGCGGTGTTTTTCTGGAGAAATATTTTATTTATGTTTTTGGCGGAACCTTACGAGAGCGACATGTGACATGAATGGCAACACACGCACTTTTTATCGTGATAGATGATGGGTACCGAAATGGGTTACTTTATGTTGACTATGCAAAGCTTCACGGATCATCAATATCGGAGATAAGTATGCATGCTAGAAAAATCTGTCTCCCACCTGTCAATATCGTTACGCTATTTGCTCTCACTTAAGCGTGTTCTCTCCGAGGATAAATATTTTCCGAAAAAGTATCGTGTCAGATGCGTTTTTCTTGGAAATTGAACCGAATCAGGAAATTGAAGCGTCTACTTTTTGCGTCCTTTGTACACAACTTTGTTAGGACCAGTTCAATCCGGCATTCTTGCCGAATTTAAGTTGATTAAAGTTGCGAAGAACGCGGCCGACTCCACTCAAATCAGGTCGGATGTATGTACAAACGGAGCCTAACAAAAATACTACAACTAGGCCTAATTTTCTGCTCGATTTTAACGAAATCCTTTTTAATCTGGAAGCTTCTCGTTCAAACGTCGGGGTTTCGGGAGAGGCGGTTTTAACCTGTGCGTAAATTAGTACAGAAAGCTTTTTAGATGGCTTTTAAGTCTTGTTAAACATTCATACCGGCTGGTTTGGAAACTGTTTACGCATATTTTACAGCTAATGGTTTCGGATTTTCACTTAAGTGTGGCATAATTAAGTTATTACTGAATTAAATTTAATTTTAGAGAACTTGTGCCATTTCACAGCACCGCTGTTATTGTATCTAACGAAGTGGCGATAAAATCGGTTTTACCGATTCCTAATGCTATTATAATAAGACGTATTTTTACAGCATTAACATACATACATACAATTTCAGTTTCAATTATATGTTGTATTATATTTAGCGCCCCGGACAATTTTGATACTTTCCTTCGCTAAATATCAATTCTTCTAACTATTTTTAACTGAAAACTAAATTTACTAATGTAACCTAGATTAATAACCATTTAAGATAATAAAATTTAGTATTATATTATTAAAAAAAAACTAGATAACAGTGTGGGTAAATCAGGTTTCCATGGATCAATTAAAAGCAATAGGAATAAAACGTTCATGTTCAATTACTTTTAAAAAGTAATACAGTACAATTTCTCATTATTCAGTACCAATAGTAATTCATTACAATTACAAGTTTTTTTTGTAAGGAATTCATTATAATTACTAGGCTTCGCATTTTATGTCGTTAAAAAATGAATAAAAGGAGACATTTTTAGGTCCCAAAATTGACGAATTAGGTTATAAAAATCTTAGTTTAGGCTAAAAACCTGAAGGAAAAAACATTTGCTCAACGAAAAAGCACACATCAAAAAAATATATATTAAAAAAAAACATTAAACAAAACATTATAAAAACAAATATTTTGTGCAAGAGTTAATTTTTAACGTTTGCTTTATTCAGGAATTCTTGAGCTTTTTTAAAGCTTTGTGCACCTGTGGCCTCAAATGGCTTTACAACTTAAAAATATTTAATATAAGTAGAGAGCAGATTTCTATAGGTTTAATGCTTTTTGTGAAAAATGTAAGCACTTCAAAACTTTTTTATATATGTAACTATGATACAATTTGGAGTCATTTGACACATTTTTTTTATGCTTATTTGCTTTTTTTTCAATTTTATGCATATTAAAACCTATATGCTTATTTAATGCTTTTTTCGACGAATATGAGTTTTAATGCATACTTTGTTCAAATGCCGGCCTTGTCGGGATGACAAATACTTGTTAGTTAGGCGTATCGTATCGTATGCATTTTACCTGGACTTGACCATTGAAGTACACTTACTCAAGACCCTTTCTGTGAATAGGCTCCGGTCGTTTGGATAATACAATTTTATTATAGGATTGGAAAAATACTCCATAGATTTTATGACTTTAAATCCTTACTTCCGTTGATAATGAATTAAAGCTTTTAACCAGATGTTTTTTTCGGCATTTTGCGGCAAGACCGTTGAAAATTTTCTAGAAAAAAGGATTATTGTACCCAACTACCTACCTTAAAATTTTTCTAATGGAAACTTTTAAGTAAATGAACCGTTTATTTCACAACCATCAGTCAATCGCATCTGTCGTAGTACAGTGTTATACGTGATTCTCCCTTGTTACATGTTGAGTTCTGTTTGGTAATATTACTGATATTTTAAAAGAATGCCGAAAGTAAAATCGACGCCGGATGAGTGGATAAGGGATTTTCTAGAATTAAAATTAGAAAACAACAAAATACTCTGCAGAGCTTGCGTGAAAACCGTAAGCCCAATATTTTTTTGATCTATTTTCCTTTGTTAATCCTGTATATGTACGTTGTTTTAGATTCAAAATGATAAAAAATATAACCTGACGCAACATGTCAGAAGGACTCTTCATGTAAAAAGGAAGAAAATGTTTGAAGTTTCTAAAATTAAACAGCAGACCATACATGAATCTGTTGCATCTACTTCCACAAAAGACGAGCAGTTTCAGTTTAATTTTGATTTATATAAAATGATGATCCAGTCCAATATACCTTTAAAAAAATTGGAGAAAGGCCCTCTTCAAGAATTCCTTGAAAAACACTGCAATCGACATATTCCGGTTGAAAGTACTCTCCGAAAAAATTATATAGGCCCAGTGTTTCACCAAGTTTACAACGAAATTAAACATCGCATTGGAGATAATTATTTATGGTTCGCTATCGATGAAACAACCGATAGTTGTGGAAGATACGTGGCAAGTTTAATTGTTGGAATCTAAAATGAAAATTTCTCTAGTCGAGGGTATGTAGTAAGTTTGAAAATGTTAGATAAAACAAATGGCAATACGATTAGCAGATTTGTAAATGACAGTCTTACGTCACTATTTTTGCCAAATGCCGTACCGGCGAATAAAATTTTATTGATGATCTCGGATGCAGCTCGTTATATGTTGAAAGCAGGGAATAATCTAAAAATATTGTACCCCAATTTAATTAACTCTACTTGCATTGCCCACGGTTTAAACAGAGTGGCTGAAGGAACACGTTTGCTGTTTCCTACTGTTAATAAATTAGTGGCAAATGGTAAAAAGATTTTTGTTAAAGCCCCACTAAGAGTGCAACATTTTAAGGAAAATTTTCCAAACATACCATTGCCCCCAGAGCCGATTATAACGAGGTGGGGAACATGGTTACAGGCCACATTTTAGCCACATTTTATTATGACAAATATATCAAAGAATTTGAGGAAGTAATTAAGGAGTTTAGCGAAGATCCTTCTCAATCGATTAAAGATTGCATAAATATTTTGGAAAACAAAGATTTGCGACAAGATCTAGCTTTTCCAAGAAGCAATTATAAATTCGTATGTGAGGTAATAGAAAAGTTAGAAAAACCCAGTTGTTGGTAGATGCCATAAACTTAGCGAAAGAATTTAAACAACAAGCAAACGCAGTAAGGGGTGATATTGGTCCTAGAGTATCTCAAAAACTTGACGAAGTATTAAATAAAAATGCAGGTTTCGGTATTCTTTCCGACCATTGATCGTGTTTTACAAAGGCCAGAAGGTGGAAAATTTGGAGTTAGATTCAACATTAGTTGCAAAATTCAAATTTGCGCCAACAACGAGTGTGGATGTTGAACGCACATTCTCCAATTTTAAACACATTTTAAATGATCGGCGAAAAAATTTTACAATGGACAACTTGGAACATCTTACAATCATAAATTGTTTTAAAGAAAACTGAAATACGTGTGTAAAATATAAAGTCTAGGATTATTGTAATAATATTTTATCCAAAGTTCTAAGAAGTGTTCTTTGATTTGTAATATGATTATGTTTTTAATGCTTTTTTGTTTAAAATAAAACTTTTTTAATGAAAGTGTTATGCTTATTTAATGCTTTTTTGCTTAAAATAAAACTTTTTTATTGAAAATGTTGTGCTTATTTAAGCGCTTATTCTTAATTTTTTTGTGATTATAAATCCGCTCTCTAACTATAAGAATGATAGTAAAAAACCATTATATATTTACTGACTTGTTTTAAAACATCAAAATGTTCTGCATAAAACAATGCTGCTTGAATCTAAGTGCCCCACCTGGTTAATACGGGTTCAGGTGGGAGAGGTGTATTTGGTAAACTGATTTTATAAAACTCTACTCTTATTGGAGATTAAAAAGATTTTCTTAACATTGCTAATTATCCCATTGACATCTGGATATTTCAGTCTAATTGTTTCAGACACTAAATGTAACCCATGTGCAATACATGTTAAGTGTGTTATGTTTTCATAAAACATTCAAATTAGTCCCAGTTTTGATCATGTATGAAGCACCATCTGATACAAACCATTTAACTTTTTTGTGTTCAGTTTCTTTTGGCCACAATAAAGCTGCAAATTAACAATTAAATAAATTATAATAATTTCAATGCTTAAAATTATTAATAGCACACCCATGATTTCGCTTACAAATCTCGAGATTATGTTACTATTAGTTTTATCAAGCTGCTTCAAAAATGGTAGAAATGGACGGCCAGCTTCTTCAGAAGATAATTTTATATTTACTAAATGGGCTATGTATCTTCCTAATCTGTCCGTCGTCTCATCGACACTAATCCATATATCATTATTGCCAACAGAATTTCTAATTTGTTTAATTACCTGTAAATTATAAAATTTATGTTAAAAAGTTTTTATATAAAAATTCTAGTGCTCACCATATCGTAATCCTTTGGTAAATATTTTTTTCTCAGAGTGCTTTCTGAGGGTAAATGCCTTCCTGTACATTTATGCATAAAATTTTTAAACTCAGGACAACTAACTTTATTCCATGGAATATTTGCAGCGCTAAATGCCCTACATAAATCCATGCAAAATTACGTAAAATCATTGTCGGACCTAATGTTTAATAACGTCTGTTTACTGGATTTATTCTCGTTCTTTTTTATGTGCATCGCCACTACAGTGTTGTTCAAAGTGTGATTTTTTTTCGCACTTAAACTAGGAAACAAAAATGTGAACATAATACAAGCGTCAGTATTTTAAATGTTTACTTACAACTTTTCCACACACTTTGCAGAATAACTCATTGTCTTTGGTTGAAGAAGGAAATTGAAAATTAGTGTCCAAATTATTCCCTAACCATAATTTGATTTTATCTTTCATGGATGATTTTACCTTAGGCATTTTGAGGATTCTTTACTGTATGCACAAAAATCAAAACCGACCCCAGCACACTCGCTAACACGCAAAGACACTCAAAATCACTAAGAATAAACTTCTAAAATAAAATGCTTTTTCAGAGATTCACCTCCTTCCGGCTATAATCTAAATGAAATGCAAGCCAGCGTTGTCAGTTGGCGATGCCAACCCGTACCATTAAACTCAAGGGCGTTGTTTACAACCCATTTTTAAACAATCTGCCAGCCAAAACAATGAATTCACGGAAAATCTCTATTGTGCAAGCACGTCCGTTTCGTTGGTCGTGGAATCCTATTTTAAGCCTTTTAAAATTTACAATTAGGTCGTTTAATTAACACTTTAGATCTCTAACGGTAAATTGGGCATTTTAGGTAGTAATAAACTGGGCGTTAAATAAACACAATTTTTTAAATTCGGATAAACATATAAATTTCGCTGCAATGCCTGAAGTAGATATAAAAAGGCAAAAAACCTAAGATCCGAAGCCTAATAATTACTCAATACTTTCAAAAAGTAATGCATTACTTTAACAACTACTTTTTGCACTTTGAAAAATTTCATGAAGACTCAATTTTAGATATTTGTTGTATGGGTCCAAAGGGTCAAGAAAAAACGTGTTAGAATGAAAAAGGCAGTAAGTCATTTATTTTACTAACACATTTGTTACATTTTCATATCTGTAAATAAAATAAAACAAATAAATACTTCACGCAAAAGACTATTCTTAATTTAAATTCACTAATAACTGACATTCAAAATTGTCGTCAGATAAGGCATGACGTTTTGTCTTAGAAACATCCGTGCCAACACTAAACATTCTTTCCACTGCGGCACTAGATCGAATGTTACATATTTTACCAAAAAGAGTCAATTCTTTTGCACTTCATTTCATTCCACTCTAGCTACAAATAAAAGTTCGATTCCAACTGCAACAACTTTTAAGCAAAAATTTTCATTGGTGGGAGATTTCAAAATATCTTGTTGGCTACGTGTAAATGTATCGTTAATGTATAATATCAATAATAATCACCTGCGGACGCAAATCTTCTAATCTTTAATAAAAAAATGTTCCTAATTACTTAGAAGAGCGCTACAAGATAATGTAAACTTAAAAGTCTGTCTTTAATTACCTCTTACTTCGCGTTGTGACTTAAAGATTAAATTTAGAAAACCTTAGAGGATGGATATTCTCATAAAAATTTTATTGTCGGATTATGAGAGGTCTAAAAGGACGGGCTCTATCGGTTACCTGTTATAGATTTGAGTGGACCAGAAAAACGGCAAAAGTTTGTTTGACCACAAATTTTAAATATTCTGCCCCTGTTTACTCAATTATTTATTAAGATATCTTATATTTGTAAAGCTCAATGGATTTTTTAGTACAATTTCTACTAATGTATTTTTTTTGAAAATTTAAAATTGATCCATAAATAGCGAAAAGCATATGACAAAACTTCTGGTTTAATATTCCATTTTATCACCACTGATGCAGCAATTCCCAATTCAACTTAAAAATAATATAAAATAAAACTAACTCAATAATACCTCGAAATGCATATCCTCATTTTGTAACCATATATCTTATATATGGTGACTGATCATTTAATTTCTTTTTCATTTCGTTTAATGTTGTGTTATTTTATTATACAGAACAGTAAATTATCAATTATTTCAGCAGCATTTTTTTATTCTGAAATCAGGTGGGTTTCAGAAAATACTGTGAGAGGGCGTGCGTTAACACCCTCTCCACTAATCCACTTAAAACAAAGCGCTTTATACAGATATTTCCCAACATTATTTTGAAAGTGCGGGGGCGGTCCGTGCTGTTAGAATCACAATCACTGCAAATCAGCGAATCCCACACTTAACACCACCGGTAAATGAAACTATAATAAATGCAAACAGCGATCTCCATTTAAATTTCCAATAAAGAAATAAGGAGCAATAATGTAGTTTCGAACGATATCAGCCCACACATTGATTAAATATTTCTTTTGAGAAGGTGTTTGTCTAATCCAAAAAAGATTGTTTCATGGTAGTTGTGGCAAAAATGCACCTTTCTTTCAAAATCGTTTTCGTTAAATTTCTGTTGCACATTAATGTGATAATGACAAAATTTGTTATTTTTTAATATTCTTAAAATTGAAGTTGATTTAGCCCCCGAGTGACAAAGACGAAATTCTTCGAGTCGTTGTTGAACATGTTGAATATTCTTGGTTATTTAAGCATTCGTTGGCAAATACCTACTTATATATATCTTGGATTCTATTTAAAATTCGTAACGTACGTACTCTGGTAAGAAACACTTTATATACACGTAATACGACGGAAAGAAGTAGGTGAGAGAACGAACATCAGCATTAACCACACTGTATTTATTATTTAACTTAAATGAACTTCATCCATGAATCATCTATACAACTGCAGGGTCTACACAGATCTCCATAGAAATTTTCACTTCGGCTGTACGGTCTTAAACACACTCGGTTTTTTACAACCAATTTATTTTTTGCGTTGGGTACTTCATCCTTTTTAAAGACTGAACGAAGACAACTTTTTAACTTAAAGATATTAAAATCAGTCTTTTTATTTAAATTATCAACATCGAAATCGTTGCGTCTGGTGTATTTTTAATACGGCTTTGAGCTCTTTTTTTGCTTTAGAGGAAAAGTAAACAGCATGTTGTTGAATACACCAAAATTGTAACTTTATCAAGGACGGTCGAAGATCGGATTCTAACCTATTTAAATGTTTTACTCAACTCGGATGATTATGAATTCCGAATCTAAGTCAAATTATTCGTCCGAATATTTGATGTTGTACGTAAAAACCGTGTTTGAAATTCACATTTAAATCCAGACTGTTTGAACACCTATGAATTCGGAAGAATCTTAAATAAATTTTAAAGGAAATTATAGGAATGAATCTCAAATTTCCGGATAGAAATATGGATAAAGCAAGAATCCATGAATCAATTTTTTTTTTCAAAATTTATTAATTAATTTTAAAGTCCGTTCCGCTTTGACTTGTCAGAGTGCAATATCCGTAAGTGATGCATTTTATATGACAGAATTCACGACAAATTATCATAAATATTTTGTTATTCCCTTACCTTTCGTGCAAGTAACAAAGAAAGATTTTCTTTTAGAAATTTAAAAACACTAGTAGGTACAGTAAAAATGACATTATTAAAAACATTATTTGGTTATATTTCATTTAAAAAACTAAGACAAAATTTTGAATAGTTTTTGAAATATGACGTGATAAAAACCGAAAAACGCAATTTTAAAATTATGAAAATTCAAGAAATGTTTCGATTTACTATGAAATATAATATACAGGGTGCGTATTATAATAACGGGACCAATTTTCAATGCAACAATCTAAAATGTACAAACATAGTTACCTAGTAGTTAATTTTGACTTTAGCAATAATTTAAAGTACAAGATAAAAAGGTTGATATGATCTTGATTTTTGGAGAATGGGGAAAAATAATGTATAAAAATCAAAATTTAACATAAATAGAAAAGGAATGATAAAAACTTTATAGTTAATAATAATTGTAAGATTCATGTATCAACATTTTCAGAAATCTGTAGTTTTTTGATAATTGTTACCACGGGAATTCTCCCATTTAAAATGCATTGCTTACGGGTTTTGTACGCTGCCAAGTCAAACTGGAACATACAACTTCTCATTGCATGTCAGTTTAATAATATTGAGTTGATTAATGATTAAAAACATTCGAGCGGTCTAACAATTCTTAAATGGCATAGAATAAAGACGTTATGTTCAAAAGACAAGTGTACCATATTTATAAATCTTGATTTCATTAGTTGAAGTGTTGAAACAAATCATTAGGGAATATCTTCAACTAATGGTATTTGAAGTGAACAGGACGTTTTTCAGTTTAGTGCCTCATTTTTCCAATAGCATAAAGCACTAGCGATTCATTTTCTCTTTCATAGGTAATCTTCACACGAATCAATTTGAACAGGTTTTGAAGGACAGGTAAGTGCAAATATGTGAAACGGCATAGGTGAAATAGCTCCACCACATTTTTCCCATTTTCTCCATAAATTTACGTTTTGCATAGCAGTTGACAAAAATTTAGACCATTAGTTTGGACACTCTTAATACTTAATTGCATGCAATAATAAGTTAGGATTAAACACTTAGAAAATTTTACTTTGCTAGTCACCACACTCCTTGAAATAAGACAATATACTTACACTAGGAAGTTTAGAATCATCAAAGATGCAGCATACAGTATTAAATTCAATCTAAAAAATGGAACCTTAGGAAATATTTTTGCGTTTAATGCAACAATCATTTTCAACAAAATTTCGGACTCAAAGTAACCTGACAGTCGAAAAATTTCTTTACGGCAAACCTTGAAAAATCCATAGATGTCTTTGATCGTCTTTTTATTGATCTCTCGGTACTTACACTGATCAACAAGTTCGACGCGAATTCCCTTTAATACCTTCAAGGCAAGTAAGATATTTAGCCGCGAGAAAATGTGAAAAAGCTTACTTGTGTGCAAAAGAAATAACATGAAAATCATTACCAACCCTCAAAACAATGCTTTATGACAGACTAATAAAGCTTCATTTTCAGCTCAAAAAGGTGCTTTAATGTGACTTTAATTTAACAAATATTGAATTTGTCTTCTGTGTTATTAGGATAACAGTGAATTTTCTTTTTCGCATTCAAGATTGGCACATCAGTTGTAATTCGGCGTAAAATTTTATGCAGAGTTTAGCAATTCAGAGAGCGTCAGCTCTGCTATTCCTAAACAACTAATCAGTAATCAGTCAGTGGGAGGACTCTCTGCGGAAGCAACAAGAAGCCCTAATCCTTATAATACTTTGGAATTACTTCATCAGCTGTAAGTTTTAAGTTAATTACAATTTAATTTATTCATATAAATACACCGCTGTATCTATTCAGCGAATTGATGCTCTTGCTAACTAGTTTGTACAAGTTTGTTGTTTGAACTTTGATGAGGCACTTTAAATTTGTTATTAAATATGTATCTATGTTGAGAAAGTTGGCATCTAAAGTTAGGTAGGCGCCTTGTAAAACTTTTAATACGTTATTTACAAAGACTAAACAGGTGCAACAGGTGTACTCGAACAAGTCTCTTTCGGGAACAATACGCGCGCAAAAAATGATTTCAGAAATCAATGAAAATTTTCCAAACAATTTTCCACCAGAACTGCCAAACTTTAAAAACCAAACTCAACTTTCTATGGATAAAGTTTTCCACTTTGCTCTCTATGAAGTAGACGCATATTTTAAGGAGCTCGTCGGGCTGAATAGGATTTAACGCTCAGCAACAAACTATTTGTTTTGAACCTTCCACTACTTAGTTTTAATTAGTAATGTGCTAAGGGAATGCTAAGCCCTACGCAAGAATCAGAGTGAGAGAAATACCGTTGTTTAGGTGGATAGCGTGAAGGCACTGTAAACACGGTGCAACTTTAATGAGGTGCAGTATATTTAGATTGCTTTCCGGTTCATAACCGGAAAGCCTGGAAACTTGAGAAATGCTCACAGCGTTTTGATACACAGCACTGTTCACGTTTCTTGTGTTAAGCAAATCGTGAATTTTTTATGCACCTTAAACAATACTTTTATCCCTAGATGGTATTATAGGCTCGTGTACTGTTATCTCGAAACAAACACTGCTTGTTTACTACACAATGTTTTAGAAGGGGATTAGAGGGCATAATCCAACAATTTACACGATATTAATTAATAAATTTAGGTGGATTAACACTAACACAAACGCACATTACTTTAGTCATGCTAATGATTTATTTAAAACATGTAAATTGTATTTTATGATAAACAAGCTTTTACTGGCCTTTCGCGGAATTCGTGTAAACAAATTTTAAATTGCAGGTAATCATTATTAATTATATACTTGTATTTAATTTTGTTAGAATAACTTCAGAAGTTTGTATTATTTGGTTATTATTTGGCTGAATTAACTTCTATTTATCCAAACTGGAGGATGTGCTAAAATTTTGGTTAATTGGTTATTTGGTCTTGGCTTACACAAAGCAAAACAGCAAAAGTTACTTTAAAAATAAGTCCAGTCACTATTTTGATTGGGTTATAAGACGACTTAAAGGTTAAATTAAATTAAAACTGTTCCCATAATAGCAAACCTAGTTCAAATGAACAATTTAGGATTTTTTTTTAAATAAGTACTGAACATTTTAATTAAACTTCACAATGAGAATTTTCCGACGGTCTCCCACCTTTAAGAAATGAGTGGGTGGTTTTTAGATTGTTCTTTGGAAAGGATTTAGCTTTTACTTGAAGTCCTTGCGGCGCTGTTTTTAATTTAGGGAGTGAATTTCATTAAAAGTAACAATTTGTGTCACTATGTGCGACCGATTTTTTTTAGCGAGACCCTGGCCGAGTTTTAAAAATCATTTGAGAACGCTAAAAACGTTTCGTTTTTTCTAGAGCTTTAAAAGACCAATATTGAGGTGAAAAAGTTACTGGTTATGATAGTTGTAGATAATAGTTATTTATTACAACATTATAACATAAAAACCAAAAAATACAATGTTTCCGAAGAATGGAGTTGCGGAACGAGCTTTGCCGAGACCGGTTAACCTCATGAGTCCGAAATATATTCTTCGTTCGTAAATCATACATTATGATTTATTCGCCTGGACTGCGAAATTAATTCATCAAAGATTGTTTTTGTAATTGGAGTTCGCTAGAAGAACTCACCCAGACGAACAAAAGTAAGAAATCACGAACATTTACGGTTACAGGAAAGTATATAGGATATTTAAAAAAATGCTCTCCGTCTTATGGAGACAATTATTACAAGATATTTTTGTCCTACTAAAATGACAAATGCGTTAAAACTGGATATATACCTCAAAAACAGCCACTTTTTTAAATTTATTAAAAGTCAAATAATTTACAGGACATTGTTTCCGAAGAAGTTCGACCACATTATTAGTAGACGCCGGAGGAGATTTGATAGCGATAAACGTCATGGGGGGCTGGTAATCATTGAATTCGGTAGAGAGGTAAATACTAAAAACTCTATAAATACAGGGTTTTTATAAACGATTCTAAGTGCGTAGTTGGCGATGGATTATGATGCCCCATTATGACATTTGTCACTTGTCATCAATGTCAGCCGTAACTTGTCATTTAAAGTCATGCTTTTTATTGTTCTAACGTTTTTAAAGTGTGAATTACAGTAATTCCTGTTGAACTAAGCTCAAAACTCTTGGTGCTTGCGCACGAATATTTTGTTTATATGCTAGAAAGCGAAAATGGTGAGGATGGTTTATTCTGTTGAACAAAACATTTTCATTGTTATGTCTTTATTATCGCCATGGGACATTCGTAAACAAAGAGTCTGTGTATTCTGTAACCGCTTATAAGCAAGAATATTTGGCCGAATACTCTGATTTTCAAATCAAGAAACATCGTTAGAGGCTCCTATTAGAGATGTAAGCATTTAGGCAACCAGTTCCATACAGATGTGTGTGGTATTTGTCTGAATCTTTGCGCATTCAGTAAAGTCCATATAGTGAGATGCGGCAAGCTTCCACCCAGTAAACACAGTTACGTCGTAGCGATGTTAATGCCACTTAACTCTGTTTAAGATCTTGTTAGCTGTTACATCCCAAACTGCGTACATTTGCTTTCCCTGTGCTATGTAATGTAATCAACAGTGACCCATGCTTGTAACATACTGGTGACATCCACATTGTTTCAGACTAGAGACGTGCTCGCTGGTACATCATAATAACGTTGTGTTAGTATGTCGCTAGATTCTCTATATTTTGATGTATCTGTTACGTTTTATTTTAAACGCCAATATAACGTATTAAATGGACATAGACGTTACGTATATATCGCAACATTGTAAACATATGACTCTCAGTATATTTTATTAACATGATCTATGCGATACGAATAGGCATTTCAAAAAGTCTAGTTACCATTTATATGTATCATTTAGGGATATGGATATGGAGAGTAAAATTTAGAGCTTGCAGTAAATTATTATTTTATTGAATGTTTGAAAAAATATAATATGTAATAAGTAATAAAATACAAAAATTAATATAAATTCATAATATAAATAAATAGATATATATATGATTTCCTAATTCGAAAATAATACAATATAATTTACACTTAAAAAAAGACACAGAAACTATAAACTGTCGTTGTTTTTTTCTTTCTTCAGGGGTTGACTAGAATGTCGTAGCCACTCTGAGCAGCGTTGTTCTACTTCTTTTTCTATTGCGGATGGGTCTTCATTGTAATTTCTTCAAAAATAAAAACTGTAATAATCATATTTATTGCAAAATAATACCTTTCATGATATTCATTGTTTTTGTCCCAACCATTCTGGAATTTTCCTACTGAACGAACAAGCTACAGCAAATTAGGTGAAAAATATTTTTTTTAATACACGCCCCACATTGTTCTTTTTCCCATTACCACCTATCTGGGACAATAGCAGTTCCTGAAATAAGACAAAGTGTATATTTTTATGTGTTTATACCGAATGACTGTGAAATAAGTTCGAAAAATAAAACCACAACATCACGAAGTAGAGAAAATTTTAAATAATTTTTTTTATCTAATCCTAATTCAGGCGAAAAAATATCAAGATCTACACATCATTCAGTGCCATTATTTGTTTTAATCTAAGCAATACACAGCAAAAACAAAGAAAAAATTTAGTCACAATGGAAACTGAATAAATCATTGCCGCATAATTGACATTTAACTAGATGTTCCGTATTTGTTTCTTAAAACTGGAGCAGCAATTTAATTACTTTGAATCCGTGTGACAATTAAAGGATTTTTTTCTCCGAATCTATTTGGAAGTCGCCGCGTATGTATAACATACAGGGTGCTTCACTATAAGACTTTTCTGCAACCCACTATATATGTAACGTCTTAAGCGAAATGTGTCATGTTTAGTAGGTTCCTAAAAAGTGTTATAGTATTACAGGCATTTACCTGTATATAATATTCAAAATAATGTTATATGTAAGTACATACAAATTTATTGTATTTTTTTAACTTACAAAGAAACCTGCTTGTTGTAGTAGGCAGAGATAATCTTCTAATTCCTCAAAATTTGTTTACCGGTGGTCTTGGCGGCATGTCTTCTATTACTATATTCTTTTTGATTTGTCACATTTGATGACGTTTTCATATTGGAGATTTGTTCACTCGTTTCCTTTAGAATTTCTTTTGTTTCGCACATATTTTTTCTATTTGTTTCAAGTCTAGAGTAAAATTATGTTCACTAGCACCTAGTTCATAAAAAATTGCAGTAACATACCTTTGCAACATGTTATGGCAAAGCGTCTCACTTTCAAAAACAATCACCCTAAGTTCTTCAAAATCAGCGGGAGTATCTTCAGTGATTAATGGTGGTATTTCAAGCTTATCTGAAAAAACTGTTTTTGTTATTTACGTACAGCTATCAAAAACAACAGAAGCATGTAAACATTAAAATGATTATTTCATTAGAATTATATTAACTTACCTAGTGTAAATACAACCCACACTGAATGGCACAATTTTCACAAAACTGCATTAAAAATGAAGTGAGTTACGGATTCACGAGGAAGGTTCGGTGGTTGTGAACCAAATGGCCAAATGGAATTCGACAGCTTCACTGTGAGTCTGAAGTGCAATAACCATAAATACGAAAAAAAGGGATCGTCCGACTCATAGACAAACCAAACCAACAAAGGTCCGACTGCACCCCCCAAACATCTGGTGGATAGTAAATGCAGAATTTGAGCGTTATTTTTTCGTTAGATGAAATAAATTTAATAAAATCAAAATTAACCACTCTCTAATTTTTTTGCTACCCATCATCGCTTTATAAACGACTTTATAAAATCAAAATTCGACGAATGAACTCTTCAAAACCTTGTCCGGTTTCAGGGACAATGGGCAAAGAATTTTTATGGCTTTGTTTGTGTCGTTGGGTCTTCCCTATATTACCCCAGATGTTTAAGGTGACCAGACGTTCCGATTTGATCGGAACTGTACCGATTTCAATACTCTAATTCCGATTTCAAATTTCGTCCAATAAATGTTCCGATTAAAACATTCGTTCCGTGAATGTTCCGATTTCTATAAATCTGATAAGAATAAAGATAAATCCTCGGATAAATCACTAATTTTCATGAACAGTAATTTTATTTTGTGAAAAATTGGGAACAAAACTTGTATCGATACGGTTGTGAGCACTGTTTTAAATGTCAGCAGATGTCAGTACTGTTAGTATATTACAACTAAAAATTTTCAAAGCAGTTATATATCAGATTACGATGGAAATGGAAACTAATGTTCCGATTTCGGATTTTTGAAATCTGGTCACCTTACAGATGTTTTATTTATAATTTGCCAAGCAGGTACTTACAAAATAACGTTTCAAGTGAACAAGTTTACAGAAATAATTCTTAGAAATTACTTCAATGAAAAAAACTTGTCTTTACGAACTCACTGACGAAGGTCACTTTTTAAAGAAGACGACGACCCACATCTAATTGACCATATAATCTTTAACAATAAATTTCAAATAATACCATAGTGGTTTTTTTAAATTTTGATAAGGTGTTGTAAAACTATTTCTGTTTCTGTCTTCATTCCAGATACTGTATTTACGTGGGCAAAGGATGCCGTACCTGGGATTTTAGGGGCGGAAACGTATACCTGCTTAAATACTGTAAATACAGTGGTGTCGAACGAAGACAAAAACAGAAACATACCCGATGTATTGGTTATTATTAGAGAGCGGATTTTATGAAATTTGCATATCCGTTATTTTTTGCATATAAGTCTTGATATTTAATATGTGAACGAATCATGCTAATTAAAAAGGAATACAGCTATAAAAAAAATGCATATTTGCAAATATTGCATTTTTACCAATTTTTGTGCTACTTTGAAAAAAAAATTGCCATTCGATGGGCATTTTTCTAGAAAGACGAAATTTCATGAATCATATTGCAAATATTGTCCTGAGCTTCAAATAACTGGGAAAGGTTTGGGTTTTATGGTAGTTTGGAGGAACCACTGGGTGTTAAGCCATCCTTCCAGGTAAATTCGGGGCCTGATTACTTTTGGAAATACCGTTCATTTAAATATTTTTGTTCGTTACTTAAGTGTATTAATGGTATGTTTTATGGTGGTCGAAGGGACGTTATCCTATTATTTTTCATCGTGAGTTTGCATTTAAGTATTTAAAGCGATAGAGATGTGTGTCAATATGTAGATAACTCAAATTAATTTATGAATTAAACCTTTTCCTGAACTTATTCTTCAAGAAGGAATTGTGTTTTGTTGTGCCTGCTCTAATCCGATAAGTATTTTTACATCTGTGGACGCAGTACGCAGTTTTTCTATTTACAAATACATACTTTAGAATCACCGGAAAAATGTTTGTTAGAATATTTCGCAAAATATTTAAAAATAAATTGTTACCAAAATAGTAATTAAATAGTCGATTACTACAATTTTTTAATTCGTTCTGTTTACCTATATTTATTTTTTAGTATAAGAATATTATCTTAAAAAATGTCATTTATTTGTCAGTGAGATCTAATTAAACACTTTGCAATGTGATTTATGTATTTTTTGTAATAAAAGGTAAGGTGTTTTTGCAATTTGTAAATAAATTTAGTTCGGTTATTACGCTTTTTTTTTATTTTTGGAGCATATGCAACTGCAGATCTCTGCATATATTAAGAAAGTTATTGCATATTTGCATAAATTTGATGCATATCATATGATCATATTTCCCAAAATTTTGCTGCATATTTTCCGCTCTCTAGTTATTATACATACACTCTATTACCGACATTAAAAAAAGTCTACACTATTTCGTCATATCTGCTGCTTTATTATTAGTTTTCAGTTAGCTATATATTGGATATGAAATTAAGTGAATTTTTTGAGAAAATAATAATTTAAAGATCAACCACGAAAATACCCAATTATAATTATACATTATACATTACCAGTTTATTTTAGAGCCCAAGATTACATTGGAAAAATCTAAACTTTTGAAAATTTAATGTTAAACAGATATACCTATAACTGAGTGCGAAAGTCAATACACAAAACTCGATGATCAATTATTGTTTCGTATTCAAATTATTATTTATTTTCCTTACGATCAAAGTGAAGAAATTATTTAATTCATTTTTATTTAAGAACGATATCGCTGACCTTGAAATAGATTAGTTTTTTAATTTCGATTTTTTTCTTTGTGTTGCTTTTGTTGCCGATCAACATATTTCGCATTAGAATTAATAAAATAATGAAATATATCATTTTATTTTTCGAGCTCATTTCAAAATTCTGTATATGTATAATTGTTCCTTTTTGGCAGTGACGCATAGGCAGAGGTTAAAAAATAATGTCTCATTACTAGTCTTAATTCGTATTACCTGTTAGATGGGACATGTTTTAATTCTGATCATAAACTATGTGCATTAAGTCTCTTGTTCTGTTTTATAAAGCGCAGGTCGTTATGGACGTATAAAAATAAAATTATAAATAAATGTAATTACAGGAAATATACTATGAAAAAAAAAAAAATTAAGAGCAACTCACTATTGGCGTCATCTCGCTAGTGCAAGATTTAAGACAGGGAAGAAATTTCTTTTTTTAAGACTCAGCATCTTTTGTTTATGAATATACTATTTACTTGCAACACAAACATAAATAATAAATATAAAATAGAGCTATATAATACTCGATATGTATGTTTTTAAATGTTTTTTGCTGTTGCCCTGTCAGAAACGTTAATTTCCGATTTAACATGCCATTTTGTAAAATGAACTGAAAAACACTTTACATAATTAACTAATAAAATTAAAACATTCGGAAGCATGTACATATATATATATATATATATATATACATATTATTCAGATATCTAGTAACTACAGTTAACATTACTTGTTGGTTACATAACCGTAGTACTCCATTGTGTTACAAGGCTTACCTGCCAACTATATCGCTGCGACACAATAATGAGATATCTAGTAAATGCAGTTAACATTACGTATTGGTTACATAGCATAAGTACTCCATTGTGATGTTATATAGCTTACGTTCCAGGTATATCGTTAAGACATAATCATGCGATGTACTTATTGTTCTTTTGTGAGTACGTACCTGTCACGTCAACATCACAACTGTGTTTATTGGGCATGACTTATTTCGACCCTATAGTCACTTATAGAAACATTGTATAACAAAAATAAATAAATTGCGCGCCCTACTGGCCGAATTTCTTTTTTTTATCATATGGTGCATGATTCTTCTACGTGCTCACTTCCGAGTCAATCGGTCGATTTTTGCTCCTCAATTAACTTCGGTTTTACGGGAATTTACGAATATTTAATTAGAACAAGTGATTACAAAGTGTACATAAATACATTGTGAAAGCGATAACAGTGAAATTAAAGCCAGCAACACAGCAGTAGACAAGTTTCAACCGCGGAACCGATAGAGGCCAAAGTCCGACAGCTAGGATTTTTCGCGGTACTGTGCGATAGGATAGCGGTACCCGGATAAGGAGTAAAACAATTTAAAAGATTAACTGATATGGAAAACGTCCTGAAGATGTTCAAAGAAATAAGTAATACATTAAGACAAATGGATACAAAGGGCGAAACATTAATTAAAGACTGAAAATGTAAACATAGGTACAGATAGCAAAGCAGGAAGCTAAAATGAAATATTTGGAGAGGAAAATCAGAAGAAAAAATCTAATGATTAAAAGCATTGGCGATGAGCAGAAAAAAAGTATTCAGGACACACAACAAAAAATAGGGAAGATCTGTCAGAAATTGGAAGTACAACTAGACGAAAAGTGGGACATAGACGAAATCGGAAGGATTTTGAAACACAGTGATAGGATGGACTACTCCACGAAGGTACAAGAAGAAAAAAAACGCCTGTTACCATACTTAATGGGTGCAAGGAACAAAGGACTAAGGGCACAGGTAAAGCACGATATGATGGTCATAAACGTAGAAGTTGACAGGGCAGATGATTTACTTACTTTAGAATGAATATAGCAGATCTAAGGATAGTGTAAAACAGCGACAAGGCCCATGACGCAAGGGTCTACGGAAGACGCATCAGACATCAAACAAATCAGAAAAATCAAGCAGCTATTAAAGGAAATAACGATACAAGTGTGGTATCCTGGCTATTCAGGAAACAAAAATTCAAAATACGGAACGATCAGAAACAGGGGATGCGTATTCTGTAGCAGTGGAGAAGAAAACATTGAGCACGAGAAAGTACCAAAACATCAGTATTTTACTAGGTCTAGGGACGAGAATATGAAGAGAGGAACATTTCAGACCCACTACTAGAAAACACAGACTGTACGAGGTTATAAATGAAGAAAACGGAAAGTTTTTCATAGATTTTGTATCAGAACTCGATTTAAGAATTAAGATTGATGAGCTGATATCTGAGGCAATATTGATGGAGGAGACGGGATATCGCTATATATAGATATATCGGGATATCGATATATACCAGCTAATACAAAAGGTGGAGAGGAGGAGGAGGAGGATATGCCAAAAGAATGGTCGGAAGCGATAATATGTCCAATACACAAAAAGGTCCCAAATCGATTGAGAAAAATTATAGAGAAAAAGCTTTGTTGAATGTCAAGGCGGAAGATCGGTCCATGACCAAATCTACACCCTAAAAGAACTGCAAAGCAGAGATTTCTGGTCCAGAAAGTGGAGAGCTTCAAATACTTAGGAATACAGTTTACAAGAGACCCTAGTAACAAGGACGAAATTCAGGCGTTGGGTGGGGTATTCATAAATCACTATCAAGAAGTATGAAGGTCAAAATTTACAAAACAGTGGTGAGACCAGTTATGCTGTTTGTCAGCGAACTAGCGATGTTAAACGAGAACAACTACGGGATGGGAGAGCAAGACGTTAAGGGGAAAGAAACAGATTTTGGAGAAGCAAAGAACGATGTCGATAAGACACTTAAGGAGACTACCACAGGATCGGGTACTGGAACGATTACTGGATCAATGAGAGGGAGTGAGGGAAGAGGAGAAGCCGTAGACCCAGGGCCAGGTGAAAACTCAAATGGAGAAGGACATAACAAGTTTAGGAATTCGAAATTGGAAAAGAAAAGGGTCCGACAGAAGTGAGTGGAGAAGGATCACCAACCAAGCTATAGGCCTGTTAGGTCGGTAGAGCTGCATATACAAATTATTTTCAAAGTGCCCAAAGTCATTTCTGGTGGTTTTGTTATAACAAATGGTGAAAACGGATATTGATTGATGGAGATTGAAGAATCTATGAGCGACTGAAATAGTGGAAGAGACAGCAGAGGCCTCTCTAAACTTGTTACCGGCAAAGTCAGAAGACATATCTCTGTGCACTTCCATTATTGAATTTCAGCTGAAACCAAATATAATATAAGCAAACGGAATAACATGTTCAGAAAATCGTGTAGTTAAAAGCCGTTGAAGAAGCTAACAAAAGTTTGATCGAAGAAATATCTTCCCTAAAGCAGGCAACTGAAAGCTAAAACGTGACTACTATAAAAGAACAGCCAAAATTGCGGAAATGGAAAAAGACGATGTAGTTTATGATACAAATGAAAAATGTGAAAACGTCGATGTAGATAAGTCCGTCCCGAAGACAAACTTAGCAGCGACGATAAACAATCAAAAGAGAAGAGAAGGTAAAGGTGATAAACGTAAACAAGATAAATTCGTAGTTGGAAAAAACGAAGTCAACCAGTCGGGAAATGACTCGAATATGTGTTTGAAGAATGAACCTGGAAACAATATATCAGAATGTTTTGGGATTTCTTAATTAATAAATATATGGAGAACACGTTGCAAGTGGTGGAACTGTTAAAGACAGAAGACGCTCAAAGCAAATCCTTTAAAGTTGGGATACACGTGGAGCTGCTTAGTGAAACTGATAAAGCTGAAAACTGGTCAAAAGGTGTGTTAATTAAAAGATTTCAGCTTCTTCAATTAGAAAGTGTTCATAATTTCAACTATGAACACCACATCGTCCTAAGTAGTACTGACGTCAATATACTTTTTCTACTCACCATATAGAAAATGTGATTTTCTTCCCTCATTTAAGGGCACAAAGTATCACTTTACCTCCCGGCGGGAGGTAAACTATTTTGGCTCCCGCCGGAATGTAAAGTACATTTTTGTCAAAAATGACGTTTATAAATTTATAAACTTGCTACTTCTAACACGTTTGGAGGGGTACAGCTATTATCTGAATCACTACTTTATCCAAATCCTCTATTTTTTCCAAAATTAGTGCGTTTTAAGGAGCACAAAACTACAATTCACGAGACGCGATTAATTTTTTATTTGTTTGAAAATTGTCATAGAAACAATCAAGATTGCGGTAACAGTTTTTTCATTTAAACTTTTATACGTCGTCTTCGTTGATTCACTATTAAAGTCTCTCCAATTGGTTACAATCGTCCGACTTGTCAAAAGGGAAAATATCAAAAGATGTCACTCCCTTCGGGAGTTACAGGAACCTGTAATTAATCCGTTTTGTGACGCGCCAAACCAGTTTGTGCTTGAATTGATATTATCAAATTGTCCAAAAAATATTGCTCTGTGCCTGCTTGTGGGGTAATCAAGGATCCTAGAGATCACAAAATAATGCACAGATTCCCTTCAAACACTGTGAACAAAAGGTTGTCGTGCAAAAAGGTTTTTAATGTTACAAGTAGGTACCCCCACATGAATCTTTTACCTAAGGGAATGTATAGCTATTAAAACCATTTCAGGTAATAATATTGCAAATAATTTATACGTTTGTGGTAAACATTTTGAGAGAAGTTGTTATTATACAAATAAAAGACTTAAACCCGGCTCTGTTCCTACTTTGTTCCCCCATGGTTCCAAGTCACCGCTACCTGTTCCTACTTCTTCAAGCTCCCCAGCAAGTACTAAACGTGATCCAAAATGTAGCTTCGTAATTCCTGATACACATTCCGATAACAATGTAAACATCTCAAAGAAAAACTTTCCTACTGCAAATCCCTTTGAAGAGCATCCACACCCATGGCGTTGTGACTTTGGCATCGGTACCGAAATTTTGTCTCTTTTTCAAGTAAAAACTGAAATACAAGATGTCAAATTGTGTCAAAAAGTCAGACCACGACAGACATTTAGCCGACATTACATATTTCTTTCCCTCCCAACGTATGCTCCCCCACGTCACATTTAAGGGATTGGAGAGACTTTAATAGTGAATCAACGAAGACGACGCTTTTATAAAATAGATTTTAAACGTTCGTTCGTTGAAAAATATATATATATCACTTGACCAAAGTGCCATTTCCTCCCTCAGATTCTTAAGGCCCTCCGCTACGCGTCGGGCCTCAACCCGAATCCGCGGGAGTATTGCTCCCTTGATATAATAACTATTACATCAACGTACAACGTCCAGCAAGCTCGACGCCTTTTCTCTTGTTTCAGGAAAACAAAAATTTGCATTTAAATTGTCCAAAGTAATTCTAATAGAAACATTGTTAATAATTATTATCGATCAATAACAATAGTACCAATTTTTGGGAAATAGAATTTATTTAATGTAGGTCAGTTTGGATTCACAGAAGGCTATTTTACGGCTCTAGCTGTAAAGAAAGTGATCAAAACTGCTATTGACAATCATGTAGGTACGTGGAATGAAAACATTTATTAAATTGTATGATCTCAGTAAAGCATTTAATTGTATAGATCGTGACATATTGATAAATCGACAATAAATATACAACAAATCGTACAAATTAAAAATAAGATAAGAAGCCAAACAGGAAAAAACATCTAGAGGTGTACCACAGGGTAACATTCTTGGGTCATTGCTATTTAACATCTATATTAATGACATATTTCCACTTATTACCACGAGGGGAGTGCTAAACTAATGATGTGTTTATAAAGAAAAGTTTGGGATATGAACGAGTTCTAGTTAGATTTCGCATTCATTTCGATAACACCCTGTACATCCAGTAATGCTTATACGGTGGCAGTGGCAGAACTACATGTTGCTGATGATACCTCCATCAACTCATTGTCATTATACAGAATTTTACCTAAGCGCCAAGGCAATTCAAAATTTGAAAATGCCTGACAAAAATAAAATGGTCCTGGATTAACGGGAGTCTTCTAATCGGAAAGTTTTGTCTAAGAAAGCCAAAAGGTGCACCGTTTACAGATGTCTCAAAACAAGTAGCATATCAATTAGTTAATTTATCTCATCACGTTTTTATTTATCGGGCACTGATATCTCCAAAAGCGATGAACTAATTGGATTTTTGAAGCAAGAAACAACTGAATATAAAACAGAAAAGTCGAAAACTCTGTCCAAAAATCAGGTTATAAAATTTGTTAAGCCAGCACCGGATGACAAATTTCTACTGATAAACGTAATCAATATTTGAAAAAGTTTATTCTAAACCTTGACGTTGTTCTTGGTTGCTGTAATTCTTGGTATTTCTGAGTTTTGTTGTCGGAATAATCAGTATTAATAGTCAAGCTTTCCGATACCAAAGCTCACACAACAAGAAATTTTACAGTGGTCAGTGATGATGAAGTGGATTTTAGAAGAATGTATAAAAAATACGCAGCTTTGAGGTAATGGAAATCGATAGCAGCTAAAATTTTTTTTAAACACATTTGGCCGATTTCCTCAAATAATTGCCGCTTATTCAAATTTAAAGAATCCCAATTTACGTCCCATTGCTTCCGCGGGACATCGGCGACAATGTTAGTTGACACACCGATGCGGTGCGGATTTGCTCAAAAACGATATGTTGATGATTCCATAGACAGACAACAAGATAGAAACGGCGACTCGAAGATTAACATCACCTACTTTTATTTATAACTAAAAATTTATAATACTGTTTGTAAGAAAATGCTGTATGTAATATAAGCGAAAAATCTCTTAACTCGGTCAGTCGAATTTTTAAACTCGCGCTTAATAATGTTGTATTTTTCAGTTTAATTACATAAATAACTCTTCTTGTGGAAGCAAATACCTTGTATTTCACCTCGATAAAATTCAGTGTAGCTCGAAATTAAGAATGTTCCAAATATTTGAACAGAGTAAAATTAGGGGTTTAATAACAACCAAAAAAATTAATTATTCATGTTTGTAATGAATTGCTGCGACAAAGAGAAAGAGGGCATCTGAGCGTAGTTTATTATATGTAAATAGTACTTTTTTTTGCACATAAAGGAATTTATTTTCAATTTCCTTTCCGTTTTAATATTACACAGTATAAATCACTGTGCCATTTTAACAACTATCATCTCATAACGTGGCTCACTGACACGTAAAATGCTAAAATAATAGTGAAACTAACAGTGTTGATATATGCATGTATAACCACACGTCGCAGTTTTATAAAATAACGCTTTTGATCGCTACATAAATATAAAATTTGAATAGGTAAAGTACGGTCTGATTTCCGCAAAATAGAAAATACCTATCCGTTCTCTAAAAAATTAATAAGAGCCATTTTTGTTTACGATAGCCAGAGCGCGGCTGTTCTAATTGAAGTAAACTCGAGCTTGATGATTGGTGTGAAGAAAGATCGGAAAGGAAGAAGGAAAACTCGCATTAATAACCCGCGAGATGTTGTTATAATGGGCCGCAAATATGCCGGATATCCTGACAAATATATTAAATTGAGGCTGCTCGAAAATTAATTATGAACTTTATTTGGGCACCCGATCCAACGTCGTCAATCAATTTGGGACGGAAACAATCGCGCGGCTTCCAGATGAATCAGGCGCCATGTCTATTTGTCTTGTTTGCTAATTTAACAGATTTACATTCCGGCTCGTATCAATTCAGTCTAGACTCCGTTTACTTAACGAAAACCATGCAAAGTCAACAAAGAACTCATTTCGAACGAATTCTGGCTTCGCTGGCGTTCAAATACGCAGGCGATTTTCGGCACCGATTCCGAAACTTTTTGTTTATCTTTAAAACGACACGGAAGAATACCCACTCCAACAAATTAGTCCGTGAGTTCTAATCTGGAGGTCACATGCGAAGCCGGGGGTTTCCTGTGTGTTTTTTACTTCCTTCGAAAGATTAGATTTATAACTTTCTGAATTTATTGTTTTAGATATTATCGTACGTTCAAGATTTATTGCTGATAGGTCCTAATTTGATATATGACTTAACTTCCAAGCGTAATATCGAGATTGATGAACTTTGGGTCTTGCAGGAATTTTCCCGGGGATCTAATGTAGCACGCTATTTTCATTGTGTCTAGATCTTAAAATTAAATAAAAATATCGCTGCGTCGATGGAGTTAATTTATATTAATTTATTTTTAGTAAACGGACGCCAATTTTACAGAGTCATCGTTGAAGCCAGGGCGACAATGTAAGGTACCGAAGCTATTCACAAAGTGGTGAACAAAGGAAGCTTCCATCGAGGTTTTATGAGCTATAAACATGCTTTATCTTTATCAAAATGTATTCCACAGAAGGCATTTAACTGCAATCCCCTCAAATGGCTGCGCTTAAGAACACTCAATTGATATTTTGACAGTCCATTTAAGAGAAGGATTTTTTATTAAACTATTAGAGAGGAAAGCTTAGATAATTGTGTATTAAAATCTTATACATTGTGTCGCCTTAGAATAAAATTACTAACGCTTTATCAAAACCATTTTGTCAAATAAAAAGTCCTGAACCACTTAATTTTTACCTGTTCTATGAATGTTAACTTTCAAAGAGAGTTTATCGGAGACTTGTGATCTACAAATTATAACTGATTATTGTAACATAAAGTAATGAAATACATATAACCATGATACAAAACTATTGAAACATATAAAATTACAGAATATTTTAGCAAGTTAACCTATGTATATGTGCACTCTATTTTTGAGCGCATAACAATTTCTAATTCAAACAATAACACTGGTCGACAAAATCAAATTGAAAACATGTATGCTTACGGAATCTATGTAATTTTCGCTGGAGATTACGACGGTGACCTTGAAAATGTTCTAGTACGTCTAGATTTCGATATAAAAAAACACCGTTTGGGGCGCAAAAACACTTAACAGCAACTCAATACACTCTCTACCACAAAACTTTAACAATAAGGTAACTACTTACGTCGCAATAAGTCTAACGCAAACCTCGGATAGTTTATAAATTGGTTTAATTAATTTGTTCTCAATGCCGTTGTGGAGTAGATAGCTGAATTTTGAATTTGATTTTAATAACTTCATTAATTATTAATTTAATCAACTAAAGATGAGAACAGAGGTTTCCCGAAACAAGTCCTTGTTTCAATAAAGCACTAAATTAAAAAAAAAAGTGGCCTCCACCCATTTGCTTTAATATATATTTTTCCTCCTGTTTAGTAGGGCAAAGAGAGTATACGCATGCTCACTCCCATAAAAACGCTCAAAAGTCAAAGTGCGCTCCAAAGCGCAGTTTCTTATTCGTTGGTTGTTAAATTTGCGAAATGGAGGCAATACGAGTTTCGCCGGAGAGAAAGCATCTGAGGTACTTTAGCCGGAGAAACCGATCTCCAGTGGGTCTTGTGTCCCCTCACGGTCGTTCGGTAACCTCCCTAGGAGCGCTTCCTCGCAGGACGATACTGCTTTGGCCCTGAAGAGGCGGCTACGCCGAAACAGTGACGGTGAGAGTGCGGTACGCCGAAAGGGGTTTCGCGGTGGTGGTTATTTGCGCTTAAGTATCTGAGAATAGCGCACGCGTGCGCAAAAACCGGCGCAACAAACAAATTAAACAACATTCTCAAAACACTCCTCGGGTTTGGGATTCCATCAATTTACAGCTTACAATAATATCAAACAATGATGTTTTTAACATTAAAAATTACCTCATTCTTATATTGTCACTGTTAATGTAGGAGTGATGGTCGAATACATGGTGACTGCTAAATTTATGCAATAATTTTAACCACGACATCCCCCACCCTAGTAGAGTCGAAATATAGAAAAAACAAATTAAAAATCGATTGTGGCAAAACCCCCATGAACCACCCTCGATACGAAGGCAATGAGCCACCTTGTAAACAGAGTTGGAAAAACGTTCGAATAAAAAGACGTAAACACTAAGTTTCAGTTTCAATTAAAAGTAAAACCAACTTTTTGCTGCTTATCATTCGTTCATTCATTTATTCATTCATCGTTAAAGGTCAGTGTGAACATTTTTTGGTAATGCTTCGTGATGATCAACTTTTGATTCTGACGGGTGTTTGGTCCTTGCCACAACGATTTTACATTGTTTATTGGAACAAAAATAAGAGCAACTTGGAATGCTACTACATTTTTACAAGAAATGTTGAAAATGTTGTCCTTGACTAGCAATTCAAGCGTCAGAGCGTCGCAAGAGGTTTGTTGATAGGTAAAAAAACACCGGAATAGCGGCTGCCACTTTCACTTGTTGAAGCTCTTCGATTATTTCTGGACACTGTTGAATTGTTTCATCCAACCAATACACGTTTCTCGAAAACCGTCTCTTGAAATCGTACTTGTTGACGAGCATGTGGAGTTTCATCGGACAAAAAGTGAGTTACACAACATGGACGATCAGCGGGCTCCAAACCCTGCATTTTGTCAACATGGTATGGATGTGGCCGTGTTCTTTTAATGTAGGATGCACCACAGGCTGTGAAAATCCAACTTCTTCATTCTGTCTTATCACAGCCACGATCGTGAGTTTGAAGTTGAAGGTACCATGATCTCGGAGATGCTGTACCACTGATGCAAATGTTCGAGCACACCAATTACCATATCGACACACTCTGCAAGGGAAAACTGCACCATAAACCGATTTCACCGACCGCTCGACGATGACTGGCCCTTTTCGTGTTTATCATGTTGCGATTAAAAAAGTGCCAGATAAAGTTACTTTTTTGGTTTTTATTCCGAATCGCTCGGTCCCATTAATTGTAGTAATTATGTAGGACACTAAACATTACCAGCGGCGCGTAAACAATTTACATGTAATTTCAAATATTGATTGTATGCAGTTCTAACGGAGATAAAGGATGTTTCGCACTTTTGTTTATTGAAAATGTACTCAACAACTACTGGTTTTTTAACGATTTCTTTATTGTACCCAATTGTTTTGGTTCAGTAATAAAAAAGGTATTTCAAAATAACAAGGAAATGGAGAATTTGTAAAGATCTCAAGATTTAAGATGCGGGACAGTTGAGTCCCTAGACCTTTATACTCAGTTGCGATCCTACCTTTCGAGCCCAAAGTAAATAAACTAAATCCTAAACTTAAAGGGTTGGACAATCAGTCATACCAAACAAGGCTACGAAAAATCCTTATATTTCCATCCATAAAATGAAATAAATAACTTATCTAGGGTAATCCAATATGCACCATAAACAAAACAAACAAGGTGTTATACATACAAATATTTCAGGTTCACATTAAATTTGAGTTGCGGGCCAAAATTAACCAGAGTCATTAAAGTCGCCAGTCAAAACGAATGAAGCTACGACACGACTAGATCGCAATAAGTTGCGACCAAACTCCGCGAGTCGGTCATGATGACTGTGTCGGTCGGGAGTTTCCCAGTATCCTGAGGGATGTAACGTACCTCGGCATCGCGCCCTGAGCCGGCTGAAAACAAACACACCGGGTTGGCCTAGGTGATGTGATCTTGACGTCACGGGGATGGCGCCTTTTTCGGGAGGCGGTGTGCTCGGGCGCGTTGCTCTAAACCCAGAAACATGGATTCCCGAGAGGTCAAGCCCCAAAGAAAACAAGGAAAAACGAAGAGATTAGCACAAAATAGAAGCCTATATGAGAGAGAACTCTTCGATAGGCGGAAATTTAGACTTTCGACAATTACCTTCGGGTGTCCGACGGCTTTGTTTGTGTTGAGGCTCTTCGAGCTCATGGTTTGCGTGAGAGGCCATAGCACGTCCGATGTTATGAGGACTTTTACTTTCTAGGCGCATCCCTTAAGTGGGGGTTGCACACCCCCACCATTTTAAAAATGTTATGTAGTTGTAAGTTTAGAGACTAGCAGTCGTCACTGTAAGTACAAGATACGAACTGGAATAAAGTGTTCGTGACGTAAACGTTGTGTGTTTATTAAGACTGAGCCCCATTAGCTCAGTCCGTAACCACTGAGCCCCATTAGCTCAGTCCGTAACAACTGAGCCCCATTAGCTCAGTCCGTAACAACTGAGCTCCATTAACTCGTTGAAAAGCGCTGAGCCCCATTAGCTCAGTGTCGTGGCTGCGCTGAACCCCACTTGTTCGGCGCGATATTTTGATACGAGAAATCGAATCAAACGACAACAAACATCCGACACGAGCTCGCTCTGCTCAAAAATTTAAAATCCGAATGGCACAATTTAGAGCGAGGTTTTCCCACAAAAGCAAACAAAAACATGGACACTTTCACTACCACCACTAATCGAAAACGATGTTGGAAACGGAAGAAGCGAAAATCACGGTTGAAAATTCAAAAGTTAGGGGACAAGCAAACTAGTGAGTTTAAAGCTGCTGGCAACAGTTGAACGGGTAAGAACATAGAGACTAAAAGTGAAGCACTTGCTGCCTACACAAACATTTCTTGAGACATTTCAAAAAAAGAGGAAGTGACTCTATCGTCTTAACAAAGATAAACTTCCTGAAGATGGTTAAAATTCGTTCGGTACAATCGCAAGTCAAAAGGCAATGTGACGTCCTTCTTAAGGGACGCCCACACCCGGACTAGACTCCTTTGTCGGTGCGGTTTGGTGGGTCGAATGGTCGAAGCTGGTATTTCTCAGGGCGCCAGTATGCCTCAAGAGAGCATATAGAAAAGGAAAGAAGACAAGAAAGTAAAGAAATAAAGAGAGAAAGTAGAGTAGGAAAAAGAGATAAAAGGGAAGAAAAGGGGAAAAGCAACAAATACCCGGGCTCCTAATTAGTATATAATAAAAAAACTCTATGTACAAAAAAATAAATAAATCAGCAGTTCAACTGACGGCAACAACAGCGTGGTGGGAAGGTAGTCAGAGGCATTAGGGCGCCGGCGACTGATGACGATTGGAGCAGGCGGTTAGGTTGACGGTACCCCTCTTAGAAAAAAAAGATAGGCGCACGTTCCTCCGTGACTCACCGTATTGGTACCAACGGTTCTAACTACCCGTTCCCTTCACGGCAGTGGCTCCGAAACTCCGGTCTCCCAGCAGTCCCGTCTGGGTCAGCCTCTGCTCCTGTGCCTCCTCCGGTTCCTACGCAACACTTCTGGACGCCGATGGGCCCTTGGTGGATCTCATAAATCCTCTCTTCCTCGCTCACCCTGGGTGTCCCGTAGAAGCCTGTGCCGAAGGGAATGTTATCCCTGGTCGTACACTTTTGACCACTCACTCGACTCTTTTAGGCTCTATTCACCTCTCGCAGCACCGACTCTATTCGCCTCACAAAATGGCGTCGCTTATCGTCCCCTTATCGCCTCCCTTTTTTCTCTCCAACGCCACAGTTTCCGCCTAGATGCGCGCCGCGCATTTTGAACATTACAGACAATACCTGAAGAGTAATTAATTGACTCAGCGTTAACCAATAACAAGTGACAAGGGTGGTTCCTGAACGATAACTAACCCCAGATGAATGGCTAGGAGCAAAAAAATAACTAAAAATACGAAAAGTAAAAATCTAATGAAACCAAACCAGTCGGAAAGAAAACAGGACTACGAAGTCTAGGGTGTAGATCTTCACGGAAGTAGCCGACGGCACGAGAAAAGTCTGGATGAGTCAGAGCCCAAGATGTTAAGAACGAGAATATACCAAAATTAGTGCCAGGTTGTAACGAGGGAGAGTAGTTCACTTAGATAATAAGAACGCGAGGAGAAATCACAATAAGTATACTCGTATATATATATAAGTATAAGTATAAAAAATTTAATTTTTGATATTTGTGAGTGAATAAAATTAATTCGCATAATTAAGTTTTGTAATTGATAAGTATTTTAAAATAATTTTGTGTACTTTAGAATTAAGATTCATTATTTTAATCCGTTTTATTACTACAGAATAATGTTTAGATTTTGTATTTTGTATTTTGCATTTGTATTTTTGTATACAGTTGTAGGGTTCGCCCCGTTGAGCACAATAAACCATTTATTTATTTATTTATATCCGTATGTCTTAAATTAATAAATTGATGGTAGGAATCCAAGGCCTGTAACACATTTTTATTCTATCCTATATTGTAACCATACCGATAACACGTTGACAACGAGTTAGGTTAAGGCATACTTTACATTACTAGTACTGTTATGAATTTTCATAACAACACTAGTGTTGTTATGAAATCATAATCTTCACTGACGTTTTCCCTTCAGAGCTGTTGACATAAAAATTAAAAAACTTACTAATTCCGAAGCGTCTGCTAATAGTAATTAATCTATCTATCGTGTATTTTTTCTCTAGGTCTTAAAGTTTACTACCTCTTTGAGATACCTGCCAGCTGTTTTTTTGCCTTGCAGCAACGGCCTTTTATTTTGGAAGTCATTCTCGCATTTACAAAATCAGAAACAATCGTTTTTTCAGTGTAAACAACTAATACCGTGGCTACCAGCGCAGGCATAGCTGACTGATTTTTCGTGCGCTTTGAACTTTGTCGTTAAAAATATTTTTGTTATGGTTTTAAATTGTGATTATAGGATTAAATAAAACGTGTTACGATGCACGTAACGTTATCTAGTTTTACATTACTCGGAAATTTTAAAGAACTCGGGGCTACCGCCCCTCGTTCTTCAAACATATTCCTCGTAATGTAAAAACCCTAATAACGTTACTTGTATCGTAAACTACTATTTAGGCTTTTGAGGCTTTTTCGGTAACTTGCTAATATTGTTTTTATTTACGCAAACCACACTGGTCCAGAAACAAAATTTTTTCTTGGATCCAACAATAAACATGTACCTATTAGTATGATATATTGAAATTTATTCATTATTATTAAAGTGCTAAGATAATCTAGAGGTTGGGGTCCCTTCTTTTATACTCATAACATTTTTAATACCAGTACCTATTTATCACTATTCTTTCAGTCATTATTTTACGGCAAGAGAACCATCCCTCCCTAATTATTATCGATGCTTTAAAAAAAAAATTGGCGTTCAACAGATCTTGAGGTACTTTTGGGGTGACTAAAAATTAGGGTGCTTTAAAAAGGATTTTGGTTGTTTTATATTCTTTTTCTAACACTGACATTTTAAATCGTTTCTAAGATTCATTTAAACTCGACTACTAAGTTATCTATAAAATCAACTGTTCTTTATAAAGTACGTCGTCAATGGTAACGTCCTTTATACTATTTAAAGTACGCTGCTTCATTTTTCGTAACATTTATTTATTGAATACAAAACTACAATTATTAAAATATAAATTTCCATTACTCTTGAAGGGTGAATTCTTGTTGTTGATGTTGGTTGTCTCTGCTACTTTCGAAGGCGGAATCCAGCTTTGTACATCTAATCTGGTTGCTGACCTCTACATTGGAATCGTCGCTACAACTGTTTAAAAAATTTAAAAATGCTAAATGTATAGGTGATATATGATAGATGAGTATAAACCCAGCATAAAACTGGTACTTACCCTTGCATCAAGGAAAGTCCGAATAACGTCTTCCGTCACTTCTTTTACACCTTTTCCTGACGTCCACTGATTAAAAGCCACGTACACCTTCTCATAAGCGTTTTTTTTTATTTTGCGGGTAATAATTTAGTGCGTAATTCATTGGCTTTTTCTAATATTCTGATTGGAATGCGTTCACACATTTTAACGAACAACATTTTTTTTCAAAATTTGTTGATACTATTACCATGACTACTACCCACGGCAGCCTCAAGAAACATTTTGACTCACTAAAAATCTCCCGATAAAATATTAATAACAGACGATTTCGGATAAAATAAGCTTCAGTGTTAGAAAAAATTTTGAAGATAACACGGTGTTTTATAGTTGAAAGGACTCGGTCCCATTAAAACCTCGCTCCATTCGGTCGCTCGGATTTAAACTGGGACCGCGTCCTTTAAAGTACCTATAAAACATCTAGTTTTCTTAATAGCTATTTTTAAACACTAACATCTTATACTGTTTCTATGGTATTCATAAGAACTCGTATGTTAACTTTGATTTAAAATAACGTTGTTCTCTTAAAGTACGCTGTCAATGGCAACGTATCTTATAGCTTCTTAAAATACGATTTCGCATATTTCAAGTTTTTTATTTCGAATCTTTACAATAATTATCACCAAAGTTAAAAGTACAATTATTAAAATAAACATTTTGAGCGGTGTTCTTGCTAGTACTAGAGCTAGAACTGGAACTGCCACACGCTTCACTGTAACTTAGGTTCGTGGGCTTGTCCATAACGATTTCATTGTCAACTAATTCATTCGGTGCCAGCTTTTCATCTCCAAAAACTTTTTGAGCAATTTTCACTCTTTCTCCAAAAGATTCTTGTATGTAAGATTCTGCCACCTTGGTCGATTCCCACCCGCCATGCCTCTTCAACGAAGTAATGTCTCCGCCTGCATTGAATATAAAGTTACTTTGAAGAATAAAGGTAATCATTACAATACCTGCGTTAACCAGGGGAGTTGTCGAACTGCGGCGAAAAGAATGGCCTGTGTATTTAGCTGGATTTTCCAGTTTGAGGAAAGTTGCAATTTTTCTGGGAATTTTTCCAAAGGTGTTAATTCCTACATTTTGGCGAGTACATTTACCTTTATAATAGTGTAAAAAAAACCTCAATGGTGAATTTGTGGGTCGTAAAGCAAAATAACGTCGATACAAATCAATGGTATTAACACCAAAGCCTTCATTAACTACACTGAATCTTCTTTCTTTGTGGGTTTTACTGCCAGGTATAACAATATTCAGAACATTACCACAATCTTGTATATCGTCAAATCTCATAGCACACAATTCGGTCTTTCTGCAAGCTCCGCCAATTCCAAAGATTAAAGCAACCTACACGATTTCATATGTATAAAAAATACTTCTTATTAAGTAATTCTTACCTTCTCGAATAAATATTCTCCGTCATCAGCTTCTTGCAAGAAAGTTTTGATTTCTTCTCGTGTCAGAACGTTGGATTTTTTGCCACGATAGCCAACATTTAATTTTTTTATATACGAAATAACAGCACCAAATTTTTCAATATCTATGTTTTCTTTTGCCTTTAGAGTGGCCTTTAACATTGAATATTCTGGCCATAAAGAACAAGGTGACAACTTTTGCGACTGTTTTTGTTAAATAACTTAGTTTTATGAATTTTACTAAATATGTACTCATTCTCATGTCCAAAAAAGTCAAGATAACATCTTCGGCAAAACCGCATCAAGGAAGTATGCGGTTTTTATTTTTCCAGTCTTGGAACGAAACATATACTTTCTCGTATGCATTTTTTGACTTTAAGGGTAACAAATTGCTTCGCAATTCTTTTCCCTTTTTCGCAATTTCTTCCGGAACGTTTTCGCACATTTTGACGATGAAAATTGTTTTTTTCAAAATTTGTTTACTTGTCATAGTTACAATACACAACAATCTTACTATGATACTATGAAGCTTCACAAATGATTTGTCAAAATTTGTAGTAATGAATTGATCAAAAAGGAGTGGATGAATTACTGTTAGTGTTTGAAAAAATCTTGAGGCCAACACGTGTTTTATAGTTTAAAAATCTCGCTCTATAAAATCCTCGCTCCCTTCGGTCGCTCGGATTTTAACTACGATCTTGATTTTTAAACTGTCTATAAAACACTAGTTGTCTTAATAGCTATTTTTGGTCGTTTATCAATGATTTCTTTTGTGTGCCAAATGAAACAACATTTTATTTACTACATAGAATTCACCAAATTCTTACTACGAACTTTTTTCTTACAAAAATTTTAACTTACATGCTTGTAGGATAAGTTACTGTTTTTAGAAATCAACTTTGTTAAAAAATAATCCACGTGGATTAGCACTGCCGGGAGTGTTTTAAAACTGTTGCTACAGTTTAAGCAATCGTGAAAAAATCCTTTGGTATAAAGCACGATTAAAGCGTCAGATGTTCGTGTCACAATGAACAAAAAAAGAAGAAATCAAAGCACAATAAATCTAGGTCGTTGTATACCAATGATTTCAGACAATGCGAAAGTACGTTTTTTTGTAATAACAAATACAACTTGTTTGATCAAAAGTTGATAATTAAAAAGTTAGTGATCGCGATACCAGCGAAACTTAAACAACTACATTGTAAATTATCTACGGGAACGGGAAACTGAAATGTAATTATTCAATCAAACGAACTTATCTATAAAGTTCGATGGTAATTACGTGAAGCTCTTGTTCCGAATAGATTAGTTTCACCCAAACCATACATTTGTATATGTTGAAAATATTTCATAAGTATGTACAATTGTCACGCACTTGTTTTGTCGCTGCAATTGTTTTTTAAACACAATGATGGGCCGGCTTTGTAAACTGCTTAAAAGTTGTTAGCTACCTGCTATTTGTGTCCTGGATGGTAGTGTGTACAGCGTACACTCTCTAAATGGTAAATTCATTTAAACAAATAATCTGAACAGTTAATGAAAAAATGTCTCAGAACTGAGAATGTTTTTGTAGTGAATATTCAAATTCGAATCAGAACTAATGATTCGTTCATTATAGCAAAATCTGTTGTAGTGTGTGTGTGCTAAAGCGAAGAAAGGGCAGATTGCACCCACATTCCTAAAGTACGACTCATCGTTCTTATTACGATAATAAAAATTCTTTGCTTTTCCATAATAAGTATCAAAGCGCGAACTTGAAAACCGGTGTATTAATATAAATAACTGTAGAATGCATTTTGCAGTGGGGACGAATCGGAAAATGCTCGAGTAAAACGAAAACAAGTTTTGAATTTATATGAGAAAATGTTATTTCATATAAACTGTCATATGCATCGCATATAAGATCACAAACTGATGCATTCTTATTAAAGGATGCGACATCAGCTCTTGCATAGAAAATATACAAAACACGAAAGATTTTCCGGAAATAACTTTTTATATTCCTGCAGACTTTCATGGGACGATAGAAAATGCAAATTAATAAAGAATACAGATGAAAGTCGTATTTATAAATAATGTGTATATTTTGCAAACACTAACATCATTTTAACAAATTTCATTCACTTTCCTTGTTTCTAAAAGTAAGTTTTAAGATTCTATCTCGTTAATTATCGTTTAAGCTTGTTACGCAAAGATCCATTACGAATGCGCTTTCAATAAATCATGTTCCACTAAGTGCAGGATACTAACTCTTGAATTTGCTCGAATCAATGAATCCAATATTATAATCTAGGTACATTAAGGATCGTCGCTCAAGTATTATCGACGGATCGTCGAGTGAGCCGGAAAATTTAAAATGGAAGTTGTAGGGGAACTAGGCGAAGCTAAATACACGCTATCTTATGCAACACACCATTTTAGTAATGCATTAGACACCAACTTGTGAAAAGTTAACTAGGTACATACAAGTTTGAGTTTCCTACTAAGGTAGTTGGAAGATCGGTCTTGCACGTAATAAAATAACCATATCTCTTCCAGACATCGCTACTAAGTAAAGCTACTATAATGAGTGTTGATAGTGTTAAAACCTGAAACGTGTGCGCTATCGACTGTAAATTAATTAACCAATAGCGCAAGTACACGCCTGATGTTGGCAGCACATGCGATACCTCCTTTTACCCAGGAGCTTACCTGATGGTGCCTTAAACCGCAATGCTTTGTTCGTAATACGTACAGTCATGATTGTTAATTATCCAATAACCGTGGATTCGGTTCGTATAAAACGCTTAAATTTGACGAAATGACGTCGCTGTCATGTCTTCCCTTGCAGGATTTGTGTCGACGTTAAAACTGGAACAATAGAACGCGTTTCACCCTGCTTAATCGCAAGTCTGTGTTTACGAGACAATAAATGTAGACACACCTCTAACAATGCTTTCAGTGATCGAGCGATTACTAAAATGTTAATGTTCAGTTAGTGCTAACTAATGTATCAGATTTATACAACCCTTATCGAAAGAACGGGGCGTGGGTGGGGAGCGTAAATGACTTTTTAACACGAACTGGAAGGAAGGGTTGAATTACACTGTAAACTGCTATTAAAGATTGGGTGATACTAACCGACGTTATAAAACACAGACAGACTTAATTTATGCTTAGGGCGTATTTATGGATTCGAGTTTTCGATAAACGCGATGACGAAATTACACTCTTAAATATAGTAACATCTAAATAATGGAACCCATCCTTACTTTTTATGGTTATGTTATTATCGTTTTGTTCCTTTGTTCTTTTTCTTTTATAACCCAGTACTCTTTCCAAACTGCTTGAATTACGTTAATTAGACTTTTTTGTCTCTCTTTGTGGGTGTGAGCTTTCTTCAAGAACAGTCACACAATCACTGCATTTTTTTTACTTCCTGAGCTTAACCTAAGGCTACTTTTATATCTACTCGACTTTCATGATTCTTATAGTACGAAAAAATAGGTTTCCTGTCTCCATCTGTTTGTCTGTCTGCTGTCTGTCCGGATTTTTATTCAACAGATAATCTCCGAAACTACTGGACCGATTGTTGTCAAATTTTGTATATTAGGATTAAGTAAAACGCTAACCAAAATTTGGATAAACATCCCCACCAACAATAGGATGATGCATCTCCAAAATTTACATAGTTAAATATTATTTAAATTTTATAAATTAACATACGCCTGCATATGTGGTTATGAATACGTGTTCAGTTTTTATCTCAGGCATTCAGATTTTGAAAAAAAATGCTCTGAAATCTTGCAAACGTTTTAAGGTAATCCTAAAAATGGTAAATCGTTAATCAACATTTTTTCGTTTATGTCCCCATAAAAAATTACGACGTTATTTTACAATTTTTGTCTAATAAATTTTCCTTAAATTTGATTGAACTACATCCACCTGCATGTGTAATTTAAGAATCCCTAGACATCCCGATTTTTAAGGAGAAATTAAAAATTGTAATTTACAGTCTAACTTTGAAAATGCAAAACCGAATGGTCTGAAATATTTCAAACGTTTTGAGGTTACAGGAAGCATGATTAACGATAATCAAAATCTATTCGTTTATAGCCTCGTCATTTTATAATTATTCTGCGGAATAAAGGTTTAAATTTTATAAAATAACATGCTTCTGCATGCATGATTTATGAATGCGTGTTGAGCTTTAACTTTCGGCATCCAGCTTTTGGGGAAAAAATCAATTTTTTTTTACAATTTAACTTTAAAATTGCAGAAGCAACGCTGTGAAATATTATAGATATAATATTTTAGGGTTACATGGTAAATCGTTAATCAAAATTGAAAAAAAATTAAAAAAAATTAATGTTTTGGGAAAAAACTGAATGCATTTAATTAACCTTTCTTCTGCGTTAAGTACACAAAAATCAAATTTCATTTTATTTTAACCGCTGATGCTTGTAATCTGAATGTGCTAATAGTTTTTTCGAAGTATAAACATAAACAGCCGAAGTTAAGCAGGTACGAGAAATTGAGAATATATACATACATTTTTCCCATTCGTTATCTGCTTTAAATGTATTTCAGCTGCTTACAGCACCGCTTGCGTGATTTTCGCAATTAGGACATATCATTCTTCACCTAGTTTACTCTCCCCTCCCCGGGACTTCCACACAAATTTTCATCTCCTATTTTAGCGCCTTAGGGGTGAAATTTTGAAAAATTTTTGCTTGGTGGGTGCTTGCTGTACAAAAGCAATCTACTCTCCAAATTTCATGTTTCTAACTTCAGTAGTTTAGGCTCTACGTTGATGAATCAGTAGGGACAAGCACTTATAGGTATAATCTATACACCACACTTGTGCGGACCGCATACTGGTAATTGCGCCATTAGTTTATAATTTATAGAGGTTATCACAAGTTGAAGCAGTTTTTGTCGAAATAATTTTCGTAAAAATTTTTTAAGAACGGGAAACCTTGTTGCGGCGGCAATTTTTTGTCATAAAAATGTTCAACCTTCTCGGCGGCGCCAACCGCCTATTTTTTTAAAGAAGGTGAAACCTTCTCGGAGGCACCAATTGTCTTTTTCTTTTAAGAAGTTGAAACCTCAGGGCAAACATTTTTTTTTGTAAGAATATGAAACTTTTTGGGGAACCTTAACTGCCTTTTTTTAAGAAGGTGAAACCTTCTCGGGGGCTTCGACTTTATTTTTACAGTGTGAAACCTTCTCGGAACCCTCAACTGTCTTTTTTTTAAGAAACTGGAACCTCAGACGTCTCACTTTCTTTTTTTAAGAAGATGATACCTGCTTTGAGGTCCCAGCTGTTTTTTTTAATGTGAAATCTTCTCGAGGATCCCAGTTGTCTCTCTTTAGGAATCTGAAACCTTGTCGGGGGTCCCAACTGTCTTTTTAAGGAGGTGAAAGCTCGAACGCCCAACTGTCTTTTCTTTAAGAAGGTGAAACCTTCTCGGGGGTCCCGAATGTGTTTATTTTAAAGAAGGTGAAACTTTCTCCGGGGCCCCAGCTACAATTTTTCTTAAGAGGGTGACACTTTCTCGGGGGTCCCAACTCTATTTTTAGGTTGTGAAACCTTCTCGGAGGCCCCAGCTGTTTTCTTTAAATGTGAAATCTTCTCGAGGATCCCGACTGCTATTCTTAAGAATCGGAAACCTTCTCGGGAGTCCCAACTGTCTTTTTTAAGAATGTAAAACCTTCTGTCTTTTTTTTTTTTAGATGATACCTGCTTTGAGGTCCCAGCTGTTTTTGTTTAATGTAAAATCTTTTCGAGAATGCGAACTGTCTTTCTTTAAGAATCTGAATGCTTCTCGGGGGTCCCAACTGTCTTTTTAAGAAGATGAAACCTCGGGGGCCCCAACTGTCTTTTCTTTAAAAAGGTGAAACCTTCTCGGGGGTCCCAAATGTTTTTTTTAAGAAGGTGAAACTTTCTCCGCGGGCCCAACTGCATTTTTTCTTAAGAAGGTGAAACCTTCTCGGGGGTCCCAACTCTATTTTTAGAATGTGAAACCTTTTCGGAGGCTTGAACTGTATTTTTTTTATGTGAAATCTTCTCGAGGATCCCAACTGCCTTTCATTAAGAATCTGAAATCTTCTAGGACGTCCTAGCTGGTTTTTTTTAAGTGCGAAATCTTCTTGAGGATCCCTATTGCCTTTCTTTAAGAATTTCAAACCTTCTCGGGGATCCCAACTGTATTTTTGAGAAGTGTAAAACCTTTTCAGGGGTCCCACTGTCTTTTTTTAAGAAGATAAGACCTGCTTTGAGGTCCCAATTGTTTTTTTAATGTGAAATCTTCTCGACAATCCCAACTATCCTTCTTTAAGAATCTGAAACCCTCTCGGGGGTTCCGACTACCTATTTAAGAAGGTGAAACCCCGGGGGCCCTGACTGTCTTTTCTTTAAGAAGGTGAAACCTTCTCAAAACTCCTAAATGTCTCTGTTTTTTTTTTTAAAGAAGGCGAAACCTTCTTTTTTTTTCTTACACTGTGACTGGCACTTTCTATACTGTTTTTACTCCATAGAGGTTATCACAAAAAAGTAAAATTTCGTAAAATCAAATTTTAAAATTTTTCAAAGAAGCAGAGTTTGTTGGATTGTACTTCAGGGGGAGGGAAATTCTGTCGAAATGACTTTTAACCATTTTTTTTCTTTTTGTTTTTGAGTAGATACCCTACGAAACATGATAACCGTGGGAATAAACAAGTCTATTTCACTCACAGACGGCTAACGACAGACGCTAGACAGACAGACAAAAACGGGAAATCTATTGTATGGTACTTTTTTAAATTGAGTTCTAAAATGTTACACTTCTCGCCAGTTTAATAGTAGATGAGTTATTTAATACAAATTTAAACCTAGTCAATGATTCACCCGTGATTCTGAGTATGTCCTTAGCTGAATTTGATCATGTGGTTAATTGGCATTGTGGTTAAATTAATGACATGATTAAATGCTTCAGTCCTAATCCTTATCATTACTACTAAAGATTTGCACCATATCCTTTGTAGATAAATCATGGCGATTTTTTGCTAAGACGTATCGACTATAGTTTTTAAAAAGCCCATCATTTGGATTTCACCGTTCGGAACTTGTGTGACCAGTACGTAATAGAAACAAAAAATATGGAAAATATGACATAACATACTTTTATGCAGCCAGGTGTTACAGTTTCACTTTCAAACATTAGTGAAATACACATAATTTGCCGTAATTACCGCCGTCTTTTTTCATTACCCGATAAACCCTTAATGCTCTTATCATTAAACGCGCGAAATACATTTCAAAGGGGTTCAGACGTTCAGACAATTATGCACCCTATAATCCAATAGCGTTTTATAAATCTTCGCTGTGAGTTATTGCAAATCCCAGCCATAAAGTATAATGTACACACCGTATATTAAGCGTACGCGGCATTAAACGGTATCATAAAATACGCAAGTTGTATCACTCAGCACTTAATTACACGTCAGTGCAAACTCAACTTTGGACTAGAAAGGGCTACAATTCGAGGCGCCCTACTGGCGTTGATCAAAGTAACTACGTAAGCCTCATGAATTTGACTTGTGAAGGCCATGCCATAAATCAGGAAATTTCAAGCAAAACCTTCGCTTATAAAATAAAACTCAAATACATCACGCCTACCCGAAAAGCAGAACGTTGCGTTTAAATTTTACAGAATGATAAACACCGAAAGCCGACGAAAAAATTGTTTTCGGCGTTAACACATCGTTAATAAATTTTAGTTAATGATAGTACTGCGTTATCGCATCTACTGTCTTGAGTGACATGCTTCTGGTTTTGTTGACAACGAGTAATTTGAAAACAAAAACAAGACAGGAAAAAAGGGTAGCATGTGGGAAGTTAAATAATAAGGTTAAAGGGTAAAGTAATCTGACAAAATTAGACCCCCACCTTTAAAAGTATACATAACCTTTGTTATTAGCTATTGATGAGATTTTTTTTAATCTCAGTTACGACAAAACCTCTGGACAGTGTTTAACATGTTAAACCGGTTCCATACAATTTTATAATCTTGTTATAACACCAGTTTATTATTGCTGATCTTAAACAATTTGTACCAATATTTAAATAAGCCAATCATGGATTTTTCTGGAAGAGGTTTTTACTTTTAAATGCCTTTTTCAAGTGTGTCTACATGGGTTTTATAAATGGGAGACCATACACAACACCAGCATGTTGAAGTTTAGTTCTTACCAGTGCTTTAAATAGGACAAGAAACATGCTGGAATTATTAAAGTATTCGAAGTTGCGTTTTATATGCCAATAGAACAGTGGTTTCAATGTGATATCCACAGAAGAGCTTATAGTCAAAGATAACAATGAAATTTTTGAATGTATCTGATTTTTTTTTATATAATTGTACTTATTCAATATTATTAGTGACCTTTTTTGTAAATTATACTACACAACATTTATTTCCATTAAGAGTGAGTTTATTGTTGGAAGTTCTATTGTGAATTTTGTCAATATCCTGTCGTAGAATAACGCAATCATTTATTAAGTGGTCGAAATAACTTAAAGTCGTCTCAATAAAGCAACTAGTGCATATTGGGGAAGTCGATAATATCATTGATGTAATTAATAAAGAAGAATGGTCCTACTACCGATCCCGGGGGAATACCTGATTTAAAACCTTGATACAGTAAAAACCAACGGCATAAATCTGGTTTTACACTAACTGATGATCAACAGGATCAAAATTACTCAACTTTATTCATAGTAGCCTTTGTTGTACTAATATGGAATTTTGTGCTAATTTAACGCCAACAGTTAATCTGTGCTTGGATAATAGACCAACCTACGAAATAATAACCATTGCACAAATACATAAGATGATTACATAATAATAAGAACAGTTTGGAAGAAAAAACATTTTTTTTTAAATATATTTCATTAGAAAATGCACCCTTTTATGGTAATAATACTAATAAAATGTAATCAAATCTCGTTCACATCAGTATGGAACGAAATAAACTGCATACACAATTAGATTCCACCCACCCTAAAAGCATAGCATTGCGTTTACACTCTCCACAAAGATAAATTCCTAAAGCCGAGGAAAAAATTATTTTCGACGTTAATAAATTTGAGCTAAAAATAATGCTTGGTTATCGCGTCCGCCATCTTGAGCAGAGTGAAAAGGTTTTTTGTTGGAAACGATTCTTTGAAATCACGACAATGGCCCTCGAGTGTTTTGATAAGCTCATTAGCAGACGTCCCCCCGGACCGGATTAATAAGCATATATATCCGAAATTTCTCGCATCAATTCCGGGCAAAGTCCGGGCGTGCATGTGTCCACATGTAATATCCATGGTAATTAGCGACGTCTGTGAGTCCGGTGCCAATTACAACTCTGAACGCGCACGGCCTTTCAATTTATCTCATCGGTGTGTGGTAATTGCGCCACTTGTTTAATTTACAGCATCAGCCCGCATCGGCTTTGTTCCAGACACATAATGACCATTCAATTTTGCCTAATCGCGACCCTATTAATTACCGTTTTTCGCGCATCGCAGGCCAGAAAAGACTTGAGGTGTACTGGATAATAGGTGGCTCGTATATCTTCCGAGTTTAATGAGCGTTTCTAACGGTTGCGATACACGCCCGTTTAACACGTCGTTTTTAGATATTAAATTATTTAAGTTATAATTACATTTCAATTTGAAAATTATGGTTACTAACCTAGTGTGCTTGTTAATTCTCGAAACGGCCGTATTTTATGTAATTAGAAGCAGGTGCGACTTAGGTTCATTCTAGATGCTAAGATCTTTAACTAGATAGTGTTGCTCATATTTTATGTTCTGTAATAAGACATATAGGCACTAGGTAGCAAACTTATTACGGCTGATGATAATTGTATGTAGGTACTATATTTAAATCTTCCTTGGCGTGGGAATTATAGGAAATGAGAACAGGTGAGATTACACATAGTTTTAATTGTCAAAAAAAAAAAAATGATAATACAGTGATTGAAGTTTAAGTGGAAGTTTTTCATTGCATAGTCTATATTTTGTATCCGTTTGTCTATTGATGATTTTAACTCTGAAACTGCTCAGCTGATTAATCTAAAATTTTTAGCGTACTTTAAGATTATCGTGAAAATTGACAAACGCTAGGTATGAGTACAGTGGTTATCTCAAAGTTTTCTATAAGTAAATCTCGCTTGCAACGCACCCTGAAATAAAGGCGTGGAAATATTACTGTTCAAAACATTTAGACTGTGGTGTTTTTTTAGTAACCAAAAGCATGTGCTTTCTTGTATGTTACGGATAACTTGCTATGGTAACATATCAATGCAAATTGCAGAAGTTCAAAATTCATTGCATAATAATTATAAGTTTTCTTCTGTAACTAGCTATTAATTTTTAACACAAGTCTACATAATCAACACTCCTGTCATAATCTTCACTATCACTATCATCTAAAACGGAATTAACATTGATAATAATGACTTGATTTGTTTCACAACTGTCAACAATCTGTTTCGCTTGCCATGCCGAACGTATGATTTTTTCCGTGTGCTTAATATAGTTTTCCCATTGTATATTGAAAACTTGGTTTATTATATTTTCCCAAGATATCAGTACATCAACAGGAGAAGCATTAGTTTTCAGAACACTTTTATTGTACTTTCGTTTACATTCCGACCATACCATTTCAATTGAATTAAAATGACAGTGGGATGGTCTTAGGGCACAATGTCCATGTTCTTGAGTATAGAGTATAGTGATTTAAATGATACAATTTTTCGGGCCGTCTATTGCGCACAATATTCCAAATTTGATCTTTCATCAATTTTTCAGGCTAATCTATCTTTTATTGTTTAATCATGCCATTTTTTCTGTGTCCAATTCTTTCAACGAATTTCTCCCTACAACTAAAGCAGAAATATAAGTACAATGTACTTATCAAAACTAAAATAAACACCATAAATCTACTGTTGTAAGTTGCATTATCCATTACAATAAGAGACGGTTCCGGAAGATTGGATATTAATTGCTCTTTGAACTGTTCAAAATTTTACTGCTTCGTGATACTCGCCAGATTTAGTTTTTGCCTTAAATAGAGACTCTCCTTCAGTAAATCCGTGTTTATTGCCAGCGAGAATTACAATATATCTTCGATCTTCATCCTTCTTCCGTTTTTTTAATTGGAGTTTGTGTTGAACATTGTTTTTTACATATATGTTTGGATAATTTTGTTTTTTTGTGTTGCTGATATTCACTTAAAAATGTTGTTCTTACTTTAATGAATGGTCATTCTATTAGAAACAATGGGTTATTATTTTTATGCAGTTCAAAACCAACTTTTCTAATCCATGTGTTTAGTACCCTGGTTCCAACTTCAAAGTCCGGTATCTCTTCCATAACTCTAACATGAAGCTACTTAACAGTTACGTTTTCGTTAGATGAAATTATTCTATACATAATTTATCCGACTGACATTAAATCTACAGGATTTACTTGAGTTTTTATATTTTTAACAGTAGTGGACATATGGTCCTTCTACTCCGTATCACTTGAACCTGTATTTTCTTATAAATTATATAGGTAAAGATTTTTCAAAAATTTTTAGCTTTTCGGCCGCCAGTTCTGTTTTTCTTTTTTTCTTAAATTGCACAACAGCATTGTTTCTTTCTAGATAATCCAACACATTTTAAAAATATAATATAGCAGTACAAATCCCGTTTCTTCGTAAAATTGTAAAATTTTATTCTGCGAAATTATATTTATGATAACTTCTATACATCAGATAAATTTTTTGAGCCACAATGTATAAGCAATTCTAAAAAAATATATGAATATATGTATTGACAAACCAAAAGTATGGGCTTTTGATATTCTCCATATTTTAGACTCTTCGTTAAAATTTTCACCATCAAGTGTTTTTGGAATAGTCGATAGACGTAATTTTGCAAGATTTCAGAGCGTTAGGTTTTGCAGTTTCAAAGTTAAATTGCAAAATGTTGTTACACAATTTTCATTTTTTTTACAAAAGTAAATTTTAAAACTCGACACGGATTCGTGAACTATAAATGAATGTTTTATAATATTTATTTAAGTAACAGTTACTATTGTAAAATATGGATATGAAGTCTATCATTGTTCGTGGGGATGGTCAAGCAAATTTTGGTTAACGTTTTACTATCTATACGATATTTCTAATATATACAGCGTGTTATTGAAAGGTACGTAGAAAATAAAATCGGCAATTGGTCTCGAATTATGGGTGCTAAGAGTAAAAAAAAGTTCAGGTAAATGTGTTCTCCTTTCAGAGATAAAAATTATTAAAATTTATGTTCAAATTCGTTGTACACCTCTGATAAAAAAAATCATCTTTCGTTTCTATAGCAACATTTAGTCTTGACAAAAGTTTTATTGTTACAGTTGCTAGGATTTACTAAAATTAATTAATTTTATCTATTTATCCTTCAGTATCGTCTAAAAAGGTTGCATAAGGGTTAGTTTTCCCCTTATAATTTTGATAACACAAAATAAGTTTTTCAGACTTCTTTGACTTCGCGAAGAACTGTCAATTTTGTTGTATGTTCCTTTCAATAACACCCTGTATACAAAATTTGACGACACTCTGTCTAGCTGTTTCGGAGATTATCTGTTCAATAAAAATCGACACGGACGTAGACAGACGGCAGACAGATACCGTACACTATAGGACCCATGAAACGTCGAGAAAACATGAAAGAAGTCAATTTTGCTATAATACCAAGATAAGAAGAGGTATCCAAAAAAAGAATATCCGAAATTAAACAATAATGGAGTGGTTTAGCAATAAAGAGAAATATGAATATAATGAGTACTTACTTTAAAAAAGATATTCATTCATAAAGGAAGAACAGAAAAAAATTAAATTAATCGTGTGCTGATTCACGAATAATAACAGATTATAGGACCTCTCCTCGCGTAGACAGACAATAAATAAGATACAATCTACAACACATCTATAAAAAGAGAAAATCTTAAGGAAATATGTATCAAAGAGAACCTCAGCAGAAAAGAACTAACCCAAGTGGAAATATAGATAAAAAATTGGTCCAAATTATCTAGACAGGACTTCCTTTGCACCTGAAGTCAAACATTTAAACAAATTCAGTCCGTGGCGAAATATTGTAGAAACATTTTTCTATAGTGATTATTGTTACGTTGAACGGGTGGATAAAATCGACGTGGGTAAAACTCAACAATTTATTCCTTAATAAGTCGAATTTACACGACTGATTATACACAGCGGTTATGTACGAAATAATTCCGGCGCAACTTGCGTGGCTTCTCAACATACGCTGGACTCGACTTGTTAACTGAAGTTCCTTCTAGATGTGCGTCGATCGAGATCTTTCTGGAAAACCAATCACGAGTTCTGCTTCCAGGCTTTTCTGTAGCAAACACCGTCCGGCCGTGTCATCGACGATGAGTCATCGTCGCCGCACATACCAGACCCCATAGGCGTCGTTATTTCGTAACATGATCAAAATCAAAGTGGATACATAAACCACGAGTACGAGAATATGTTATTTTATAAAATATGTGCTAGCAGTTACTACAAAAAAATTAAGTTTACGTCATTTAATTGTTGGTGGGGAAAATTAGAAGAATTTTGGTGAGCTTTCTGCCATCTACACAACATTCTTAAATCACATATGAAATCTGACAACGATCGGTCCACTAGTTTCAAAAATTATTATCCGTCTAATAAAAATCGGCACAGTCAGAATACAGACAGACAGGCAGGAACGGGAGACCTATTTGTTCATAATTCAAGGTTCACGAAATGTCGAGCAAGTACCCAACTGTCGCTTGCGCTCGACAAAGTAAAACTGGAAAACAATAGAACTAACAATAATAGAACTCGCGAAGAAATGCTTCAGCCAAAAGAACTTAAAAGAAAGAAAAATTGTTGGATGAAGAATGTGAAGAAAAGCTTAAACAAAAAAAGTTGGACAAGATGAAAAGGTTGCAAAACAGAAACCAAGGAACTGTAAGATAATGTAATAATCTAAGGAGAAAAGCTATAAAGTATGTAAGTATGTTGCACAAAAAAGAGAAGTTTCTAGAAAATCAAATAAAAGAAATAGAAGAATATAAAAACAGGAATTTTTACAAATATATAGAAGACAGAAGAGAATGAAGAAAAACTAAAAATGGAGCTAATATTTTCAACAAATAATAAGAATCGAAAGGAAGGAGATACTGAACGAAAAATGAGAACAAATAAGGTACCTGGAAAAAAAAAACAAAAAGAATACGAGAGTACCAGTGAAGGATGAGATAGAAAATAAACATATACAATTTTATGCAAAATAATATACATAAGCCCAAGAACGAACGGAAGAGAATAAGTATAGGGTATCTATAAATGATTATAGGGTCGTTGTAGGTCATGTAAACGTGCCGCCTCTCAGATTTAACTGTACGGAGATCCCTATTAAGTGCCCAAGGACGCATGACAAAGATCATACATAGACCACACACATGTGTATAACTGGTTGCCTAAACGCTTCATATGTTTAAAAAAAAAAAAAACCTAATTCAATACTTTGGACCCGTTGTTCAATTGTTCAATTCTGCTCAAGTCGTCTCAAATCATCAACAATTTCCTCAGATGAAGTCTTCCATAAGATTTCTCTTTGTTGATAATGCCAGTTCGACAAAATCTGTTGATTACATCTCTAGTGTGGGCCTTTAACGATGTTTCTTGAATTATTAAATCAAGGTATTTGGCGAGATATTCTTGCTTACAAGCGGTTACAAAATACACACACTCTTCGTTTACGAAGTCCCATTGCGATAACAAGACATAACGATGAAAGTGTCTTGTTCAACAGAATAAACCATTTTCACAAAAACAAAATTTTCGTACGCAACCACCAAGAATTCTGAAAATGACTGTTTTGTTGTTTTGAGCTTGGATCAACGAGAATTACTGTAATTCGCACTTGAAAAACATTAAAACAATAAAAACGACAACTTTAAATGATAGGTTACAAATGACATAGACACTAATGTGACAAGTGAGAACTGTCATAATGATACATAATCACGGGCATATTTTCAGCGAAGCGGGATTTTTGAAATCCATGGCCAACTACGCCCTTAGAATCTTTTATAAAACCCCTGTATAAAGGAAAAATATAAAAGCTTAAATCTGAAATAATGCAATAATACCTCTAATATTTAAGAATTGCGATAAGCAATAGACAGATGATTAGAGCTATGCGTCGAAAACACGCAGGCAGCATATCAAGGAAATTTTCGGGTTATTCTAGAAGCTGTAAAACGTCGACAAAACGCGAAATTAGATGACACAGATTACCTCATCCTCGGAAAGTTAAAACCTTTGAAAACTATTATTCTTTCTAACTTTTCAAAATTTACAAAATCGACGTTTTATGTTAGACTTTACATTGTGCCTACTTCTATGCACTAATATTCTTACTTAGTAAGCTTGAATAAATTTTAAATCTTCGCCGTCGAAAGTGCGAAATAAAAGTTCTTGCTTTTATTTGTTTTACTTTTAAAAATAGAACCGAATTTGTGAGTGAGGCATTTCCAACTCGACGTCATCTGTTTTTGACACTATTTTAGTCGCTTTAATTCCATTAAAAGGAAAAGTTGTATTTACGTACTTACTAGATTACCTGTTTTTAAAGTAATCAGTACATTGACTTAGGAACGTTTTGTATTTGTTGACTGATTGATTACCTTCAATTCTGTTTGGAAGTAGGAGATCGCATTTGTATTAAAGGTATTTGATAAAAATACTGTAAGATAAAATAAAAATTATGAACTGGTTCAACGCAGATACACGGTTTTATTCATTTGTAACAATGACTTGGCCATCATATGTACTCATGGGACTTTACAGGATTGTCAGTTATATCGAGATAATACAGCATTGTCAAACGAGACCACATGAAACGAGGCGCTGAATTCGGCGTGTAAACTTTTAAATGAAATAATGCAGATCATATTTCGCTTGGTATTTATCTCATGTTTCCTCTTACTTCATTAATTTAAATTATTTTGAAACGTTCTTGTAGATAAAGAGGCCTAAGTAAATTTGTGAAATTGTTGAATGCAAATAATGGCCTGAAATATTGCCTCGAGAAGATTTAAACCATCTCTTCCATGAATTTGTAAATTGCATTATTAAAATTTTAAGTATTGTTCAGGAAGAGATATGAAGGATGAAGACGTCAGATTAAATTTTTCGGTCCAATATGAATAATAATAACACGACGAGCGGAGTTATTTAAAAATAGAATTATCCGTCTAAAGACCCAGTTACCGCAAAATAAAAGACGCAAAGGCTGATTTAACTAAACAAGATAAATTGATGAGATGACTTCACTTTATTGCTTATTCTTAGCTTGAATTCGATGTTGTTTTCCTGTCGGAGGCAAAATTTCGAAATAACACGCAGCGGCTGCTCGTCGAGCGTCTAACTTGGGCATAATTTATTCATAACTCTCTTAACATAGTAGGTGTTACCGTGTTACATGTAACCCGTCTGTCGGATGTATCAGTAGATGGCGCCTCATTCTCAATGTGCCTAATTAAGTGGAGAGTTGACGGCCCCGCCGGTGGAGGCGCTGTAATACTAATTACCCTACTATAATACTCCCGGGCGCTGTTAATGAAAATATACTTCACAGAACCCGCTGAAAAACTGAATGACGGTTTATAAACGTCAGAGCGTTCTTCTACTTTCTCTTTCCAACGACGTCCTTGCCCCCTGCCAAAAAAGGAAAGCGCGAGTCCGAGACACTTCCCGCCGTAACAGTTTTACGAGCGGTCTTATATATGAATTTGTTGCACTCGTGTATATAAATTGACCCATTCAGGTGGAAAGCGCATTTATTAACTTTACAGTATCGATCAAAACAGGTCCACTTTAACTTTAAAAACGATTCCAGCCCGATGGTACTCCGCACAATATTACTTCAGATGCTATCTGCTTAGGAAATTGAATCGGTGCGGTTATCGCCCAAGAACTACCGCAATGTGTCCGATTGTCGACTCGAGGAGGAATTCAACTTAATGACGACGATAACGCGACGTGAACTACATAAACAAACTAGATTTAATTGGCACGCAAGTGCTATATCTCTGGTAAATTGACGTTGGAAAATATACGTGATGCGGGGGTAGTGTAGATGGACTTCCGGGAGAAATCATTTACTAGGTTGGGAGTTTTGGATTCTGGTTTATATGCTGCCATTACAACAAAGTATTTAACAACGCGGTAGTTCATATACACCGGTAATTGCTATTTGCTTCGAACCAACAATTAATTCAACTGAATCTGTTTATTAGAAACAGAACTCCTTTATTACACAGCGCTCCTACAAATTGTTAGATCGCATAAACTTTTCGAATAAAATGATACACAGAACTGTATTTCGGTGCCAGACACTTGCCCACTGTAAATTGACAATACGTACTAACCAATTCAGAGTCTGACTCAGGACTTTGGGCTCGATTTGAACAAAGCTAACATTCGGCTGTTCCTAGCAGGTAATGTCTCATTCTTCAAAGCATTTAACTAAGTAAAACTTACATTGGTAATAGCGAAAAAAACATATTACGCAAGATATTTTGCACAAGAGTTAAAAGCTACTACACTACTTAGTTTTGAATTAACCAGAGATGACTGTTAATAATATAAATTTAACAATAAATTCTAAAATAAATGCATGGGGAGAAGTTTCGCTATGGCTTATATTGTTTAATCCAAGCTTAATACAAAGCTTATTATTTAACAGACTGACTCATTGTAACCGCACTTGGCCTAAGCTAGAACCGGCATCACTGTCTGTTGACTCTTGGGGTCCGGCCTAGAACTGACAGTGTTTTGATTAGATCATGCAATTCTATCATTCCGTTTCCATGAAAAATGTCATAACCCCATCTGGTTTTAGCCCGGACCCCAAGAGTCGACACAAAGTAAGGTCGGTTCTAGTTCAGGTCAAATAAGGGCAAATTGAGCCAGAACTAGCATCATATAACTACTAAATCACAATGAAATTGTAAATTTGTTCACAATGAAGCTATTGTTTTGCAGTGATTATTGTTCAGTGTTACTTTCAGTATCACAGTCACTGTAAATTTCGTTGTCCTTGTCATCACTATTGAGCGTAGCTATCCATAATAAGTCGTCAATAATTATTTCCTCTTACTAAGTATAATTATTATTTTGTACATATTCGAAAAGAAAAACGTGTCTCAAAGAAGCAATGGATGAAGTAAAATAAGAAGAATTCGATAATATTTACTGTGAAAGAAATTCTTATTCAATATTTTTATCAGTTTTTGTATTATTACGAAATAAACCCATACGCCACCCCAGTACGACGCATATGGGGCGTTGAGAGCTTTCGGCAATGATGGGTGACTCATCGTCGGTGATGGTGGTCGAACGGTGTTCACTAAAGAACAGCCTGGAAGCGGAAGTCGCGATGGGCATTCCAGAAAGACCTCGATCGCAAAACATCTAGAAGTTTATGTATGGGTGTAAATAGAGGCCACCTTCGGAAACGAGTCAGTCTCAACCAACAAGTGAAGTCCAGACAACGGAAGAAGTAGAGTCCAGTCAAATCCATTCCAGTCGAGTGGGAGTTATTCTGTATATAATCGTTGTATAGTTAGTTGTGTAAATTCGACTTACTAAGAAATGAACTGTTGAATTTTACCCACGTTGATTTTAAATCACCGATCAACGTAACAGTATGAATGATAAAAAATTGAGCACTTAGAATGCCGACATTTCAAAAGCCTTATACCTATCTACATGTCATTCTAAAAATATAGATATACAGATTAAAATGAGGCTGCATTATTGACACGTAGGAAAGGCCTCGCTTGTACCCGACCGGCCAGTTATTTCGTCGGGCGATGAAAAAACCGGCGAATTTTATTTTACATATAGTTTAACAAAATGTTTAAAATGGATTGTGAACAGAATCAGACACTAGATAAAACAGTTTATAAACCTTTAATAATATATAATTTAAATCTTCTTGGAAAATAATTAAAAAACGTGTTTTTTTCCTGCACGAAAAATCGAAAGGAAAAAATTGTCTGAACATACGCACATAAGGAAAAGAATGCATAATAATAAAATAAATTACTAACGAAACATATACCAAGACATTAAAAAAGATAAAAAAAAATGTTAAAACAAAAAACTAATTCAAAATTAATGCAAAATTCTAACCTTGAGGCTTCTTTTTCTGCTACAATTTAGCGAATCCCCTCATTTTCGTTTACGAACCCACTGCAACAAAAAACATGAAATTTTTGTATAGACAAAGAAAAACAAGTTTAAAAATAATATCAACTTTATGCATATTAATTTTTAATAAGGGTGCAATTCAATATTACACAGGTTTAATACATAGATCAGATTTAAAAAAAACTATTCAGAAAAAATTGTGAAATCACAATATAAATTCTAAGCAAAATTTTACATTTACATCACGTGATTCTTGGAACAGAAAAACGTTTATATAACAGACCCAAAATATACACAGAAAAAGACTTTTGGGGAATGTTTGCCTAAAAATTCGCTAACAAACAGATGGACGGATTTTTTTTTGAGTCCATAAACTCAGAATTGTCCCGAAAACAAGAAATGAGAGACCACTGTTTTTAATTAAAATGAAATACACAGTTTGCTGATTTATTAGTGAACTTCTTTTAGTTGTAGTTAAGTATGTCCCAAATACAAAAATGTTTTTTCAAAACTACTCTGAAATTTAAATGTTTCACAAAACAATAACCACTGTTGCAATTAATAATATTATTAATTGCACCTATTAGATATTCCAAATTATTTCTGCCGAAAAGGCCAGTTTTAAAGAATAAATATCTGATGAGACATTAACGTTTCAGTTCTTGTCGAAACAAACAATAATAATTAAGTCCTTAACATCCGTATTTTCACATCAGTTTTGAATAAAAGAACTGAAGAAATAAGGCACAATACGTTGAATAATAACCGATGCATAAAGCCTAATAGCAACACTTACCCTTTAAATCCTGATTTGAGTGATTTTCCTTCCTTCCGCGCCGATCCTTCCAGACTCCTTCCTCATGGGCACATCACAACACTCACCTTTCACTTTAATCCAAAACCAAATTATTTTTAACAAAATAAACCACTTAAACAAACTAATTTTCACACCGCATGCACACGCGCTCAACAAAGTTAAAACCGACAGAACTCCTATGCGTAACACGAGAACAAAAAAGTCTCGCCGATACCGTATCAACATTTTTTGCAGAGTTTTTTATTCATCGATGCATCGCACACTAAATGAATCTTGATTAAAATACTGCAACATTATTCTAAATTAGCAGAACATAATTTTCGCGCTTTGTGGATGAATAAGAAATTGTGAATATTATTCATACAATTCGCCAAAAACAAGTTAGAAAATAAATTCGATTTAAATACGTCTTTCGAAAATATTTTATTTTTAGACAATTACTGACACAACACAGAATTCAATTTTCTTCACAATATCTGCCAAAATACTAATGTAAAATAGATTGATACGGAGTGTTCCAACAGTCAAAGGGCGGAAAATTAAACTTTCGCTGTAGACTGCAGAAAAAAAAAGTCAAAGCAATCATAGAGCAATAATTTAAAAGTATTTTCAAACATATAGAGTGTTCCGTTTTACTTATACAACAAAGCTCTATGCTTACTTTCGGAGCAAAAGTTAGAAAAGTATTGTAATAATTTTTTTTTGACTACTTTCGTGTTTTATCGACGTTTCATAATCATAACCTCCAGAATTTAAAACAATTTGTCGAAGTTTATTTCGGCAGAACTTACCTCGGCCCTGAAACAAATCACGCCTCTTTGAAAAATTATGAACACAAGTGCGATCCATAGACAATCGGTTCGGTAGTAGGCACACAGACGGAAACGGGAGACTACCGTTTTCGTACTCTAGGGATCATGAAACGTCGAAAAAACGTAAAAGTGGCCATTCGTCCGATGGATACGATTACTATACTTCTTTAGCTTACGCCAGTGGCGTAAATAGCACCCCCGCAGACCCCGCGGTGCGCCAAAGGGGCGCAGACCGTAACATAACCGATATATTTTTTTTAAATGTCCAAACGTCAATACATATTTATACTACTTTTTAAATTTGGTGTATGGGGGCGCTTACTATAAATTGCGGGGGGGCGCAGTGGAAGTTAGCTACGCCACTGGCTTACGCGCAGGAAGTAAAAGAACTAACAAAAACAACAAGACAACAAAAAAATGGAAAAGTTAAATATAAGAGAGCTAGAGAAAAATACTAGGCAGTAGTAGAAAACAAGATAAAAAAACTATGACCTGAAAAAGAATGATCTAGAAATGGACTGAAACATCTTAAAGAACTGCATTATTGAAGGAGTAGAGACAAATATAGGAGTGAAAAGTAGACAAAATAAAAAAGAATGGTTTACTCAAGAGTACTAAGATGTGTTAAGACTGAAAGTACAAGTGGGAATTAAATGGTTAAAACGCAAGTAAAAAAGGATAAAGAAGAATACAAAAAAAGAAATTCTTCAAAGAAATGAAAACAGTCGGTGGAACACAATAGGAACAATAATGCAAAAACATTTCACAAAAAGTTTAGTGAACGAACAAAAATTTGTAATATATGAAGCAAGATTTGTAAAAAAACAAGAAGGAAAAATCACATAAAACCATAAACAATATAAATAAACATAATAAACGCAAAATTAATGGGAGAAGTGGAAGAGATTGAAAAAGGTATGACGGAAGAAAATTCCCCGAAAGAAATAACGCGGGGAAGGCTATAATCAGCAAAAGTCGTAATGGTCAGCCCCTGGAAGGGGCATATAAATGTAGAACTTATGAAATATGGTGGAGAAGTAGTACACGAGAAATTATACATTATTATAAAGAAAGTATAAGAGGAAGAAAGAATGCCATCAGGGAGGTAAAAAGACAACATATCATAGTTTACAAAAATTGTTCGAAAATTATTTCAACAGAACTTTCATTAGTAAATTCCAAGTGAACGAGTGGGGACAATATAAAACACAATTAAAGCACATAACACATAACCAACGGAAAAAATATAAATATTCTCAGTTAAGAGTACATGCTTAACTTCAACTGTTTATGTTTATATTTGAAAGAATTCGACTACTAATACGTTCAGATTACAAACATGAGCAGTTTAAAGGAAATGAGATTTGACTCAACGCAGAGAAAAAACGGGGTGATTAATTAATCAACTACACTCGGTTTTTTCTCTGAAAACACATACATAAATTAGAAGATCAATTATGATTTTGAATTTGACAAAATTATAAGATGACGGACAAATTTTGATTAACAATGCTTCCAATAATCTTAAAATGTTTGCAAGACTTCAAAGTAGTAGGTTTCTGCAATTTCAGAGTTAAATTGTAAAACGTATTCATTCAATTTTGATTTTTTTACAAAAATCTGCATGCCAACCTTAAAAAAACTGCTGACACGGATTCATAAATCACACATGCAAGAACATGTTATTTGATCACCATTTTTTTGAGGAGGCCATATACGAATACATTTTGAATAACAATTTATCCTGAGTCCTATAACTTTAAACCATTCGGGGCATTCGGTTTTGCAATTTCAAAGGTAAATTGTAAAATTCAGTTTTGAATGTTTGTCAAAAATTTGGATATCTAGGTTAAACACTCAATACGGATTCTTAAATCATACATGCAGGAGTATGTAAGCCTATAAAATTTAAGGAATATTTATTTGTTCATCCAAATTGTAAAATGACGTCATCACTTTTTTAGGGGGCATAACGAAAAAATGTTGATTAACGATATACCAAATTTACGAGAACTTTAAAACGGTCACAAGATTTCAGAAAATTGTGTTTTACAGTTTCAAAGTTAAACTATAAAATCTTGTTGTACAAAATTCATTTTTTTCCAAAAATCTAAGCTAAAAACTCAACACGGATTCATAAACAACATATCGAAGAGCACCTGATATTATAAAATTTAAATAATATTTACTAATGTAAAGTACAGTAGTTTCAGAGATTATACTTATGTCTAACAAAAATCCAAAGATACGACATGTGGAAATGGGAGACCTATTTTTTCGTACTTTAGGGATCATACATGTCGAAAAAACAGAAATAACCAACCGTCCAATGGACTAAACACAGCGTACAAGATAATATCAACAACCTTATAACGCAGACTAAACACATATTAGGACAATATCGGTGTGGATTCACACAAGAAAAGACAACGGTAGATGCCATACCTATAATTAAACAAATTTTTGAGAAAACGCACGAATATAAAATGGAATTAGAAATACTTTTTCTAGACTTTAAACAAGCCTTTGACTCAATCAAAAGAAAGCAACTATTGAAACTTTTAAAAAACTAGGGATAACAAAAAATTAGGATAATCAAAACGCAAAAAGAGAACGGAAGAATTTGAGATCCACCAAGAGGTTAGATAGGGAGAATACATGGTGAGGAAGATAACTAAAGGAACATTAAGGTCAAGAGAAGTACAGTTCAAAGGATACCCGGATGATATAATAATACATAATAGCGAAGTATAAAAGAATAATGAAAAAAAAAAATTAAATGAAATTGTAGAACGAGAAAAGAAACTAGGGACAGAATTCATAAAAATAAAACGACCATAATAATAAAAGGGAAGGAGATAATCAGGATCAAAAACATGATTAAAATAGGAGAATGCAGATTTGAAGAAGTGGACAAATACAAATACCTAGGTGTGTAACACTAGCAAGTAATGGCGAAAGGGAAACCGAAGTTGAAAAAAAGTCTGTTAATGGAGCAATACAAGTCAATAAAATTTATCGAGGAGTAAGATGCTTGGAAAAAAACAAAAATGAAACTATATAAAAACATCATACGTCTTATTCTAATATATGCAGGCGAAACAATGAGTATGAACAAGAAGCACGTAGAAAAATTTAGGATAATTGAAAGAAATATACTAAAAATAATACTGCGCTCAATTCAAATGCGGGAGATCCAATTTAGGAAAAGAATAAACCAGAAACTGTCGAAAGAACTGTAAACAAAAACCAAGTAGCAGAGAGTGAGATCGTAAGGGCAGAAGAAGGCGAGGTAGACTAAGGTTGAAGTGGCTAGAGGAAGTAAAAAGTGACCTTAATAGATCAGGAATCAGGAAATAGGAAAATAAAATAAAAGACAGAAAATTGCGAAGGAAGATATGCGAGAGGATATTATTTTTTAAAAAAGCTGATGGTGTTCTTTTGCACATTGTCTAAGTTACATATGAACATACAAAGAAGGTAATGGTAATATTTTCAGAATTTGAGCAAGAGTTTACACGTGTCAGTTGATTTTTTGAATACCAAACATCTTATAATATTTTTTTTGTAGCATAAAAGCCTGCTGTGCAAGAAGAATGTCCAAAAAATATGAAAAAGTCTATATGAAAGCATAAAATGTATATTCGAAAAAAAAATGTCTTAAAAACAAGAATTATTTTGTACATTTCGCATTACATCATAACAACACAAGACTAACTTCTGATATATGTATGTACAAAATGTGTACAGAAAAAGTAAGATAATGAACAATATTTTGATTCTAATAATTTTACGTTTTACAGAGACCTCTATACCCATCAGAGGCGGCTCCTCAGAGGAAGCAGGGGAGGCTGAGCCTCCTCTGTTTTTTGGGGCTGAGCTTCCTCTAATTTTTTCGATGAAAGAGTCTGTATTTTTGTAGACATTTGTTACTTTTCAGAATATTTTGTTTGATTTAATTTACTTTCATCAGATATCAGGTTAAAATGTCGAAAAAAATTATATTTGCGCCCTTACAATCATAATTCACACCACTCCGCGTTTGGCTTCAGCTATAAAGGCTAGCCTCCGCCGAGAATGCATCTTACTATTGAGACCGCAACCTTGACGCATCGTCATTCGGTACTGCATTGGCTAAAACGTTGATCAGGGTGCCGCTTCAGGACGCTAGCCTCCGGCTAGTTCATCTCTTTTCAGATCAAGTCGCACGGATAATTTTATCTCTTTCTTATTAATTGGAGCGATCGGGTGTAAATTGAAAAAACATTGAGGTGGTTTCGCGTGCTCTCTATTCAGTGGTGAGTGGTGTTTGGGCTTTAGTACCTACGTAAAGCCTAATGTGTTTTTTGTATCATTTATTTGCGTTTTATTTATGATCGTTAAAAACAGCTGGTATTATCGTCATATCAATATTACTTATACTTAACGAGAATGAGCAACGAAAATAATTCAGTCTCATGTGCAGATACGTAAATTATCTATTAAAAAATGAATTTAGTGGCTTTGATTGTAATAAAAAGATCGCTATAAAACAAAAGGGGAGACCAACACCACCACTCCCATTAATGGTAATGACAGGTAAAAAGCAAAACAGAGCATTTCATGAAAGTAATTATAATAACACTAAATGGTTAACGGCTTCGGTTTTTTAAGAAACAAATTATAGGTACTGTTGGAATTGTGTATTATTCACAAGTGATAAGTTTTCCGTTTGGGATAAAACAGGCTATAATAATTTACAAAATTTGTCATGAGCAATAGAAAGGCATGAAAAATCACAGGAACACATATTTTCTTCTACTACTTTAGATTTCGCTCATAAGAGGGATATTGAGAACTATAACGAGAAAGTTGGTAAAAATAGGGCAATTTTGAAAAGACTAATCGATGCAATAGTTTATCTATCAACGCAGGAGTGTTCTTTTCGTGGGCATGACAAAAAAAATTATTCAGATAATGAAAGATATAAAAAGTAGTGCTTTTCAAATTTCAGCCTCCTCTGAAGAAAACTTCACCAGCCGCCACTGATACCCATTTAACACAAGAGCCAATCTTGTTAGAAGGCTTTGAAAAATGGGTTTTCGCTACTCGTTTTATTTTATAGTTCTGTGGACAAAACGGTACTCATAGAACTGGCAAATGCTTTGCTAACGATCGATGTGCAGAGGCTAAAATTCGGCTTTGAGTCGACATTAGCAGTTATTAGAAGCGTAATAGTTTCACTTACTTCATTCAGAAAAAATGCTTTGTCTATTTTTATTTACTTTGTTTTAAATGAAAAAGGAATAAAAAATCTTGCTCCATTTACATTGTATTAATTTTTTGTATCTATAAAACAGCGCACAATCGTTTGGTATGATTCTTTTTTTATAATAATTGTTATTATTCGCATTTCCCGCAGTTTAAAGTCGCTTGAAATAACTGAAAATTTTGAATTAATTATTTATTTATTTCTGGTTATGTTAAGGTAACTTGAGCGAGGAGCTCATGCTTCAAAGTAAATTTCGGCAGTTCATCAAGATTTTGAATATTTTGTGTAATAATAAAATTAACATCGAAATAACTTTGAAACGTACCAAGGCTGCGATCCGCCGCTTGCTTTACAATTTCAATTGTAATACAATATTTATCTGCGGCGTATTTCACTTAATTAAATTACCTCAATTAAATAATGAGAGAGACGGAATCTCAGTAATTAGAATTAAAAGCGATGGCGTCCTTTGAAACTTCTCAATACGTAGACGATGGAACAATTAAAACGAACTCGCCTAATATTCCGTCAGCGATAAGTCGACCATTCCGAAGAGATGTAGATTAAAATCTAAATAATCTCGAAGGAATTGTGGCAAGCATTATAATAATCTTCTTTGAAGCGCTCCACATTTCAAAGTAATTGTTCGAGAATAATCCAGTGACACCTGCAGGACACATGACTGGCAGGGTACGTCTCCTCAATGGTCTTTCATTACGGTTTAATCCATTTTCCGTCGTTTTTGTCCGGCCAAGTAATTCATCCCGGAACCTTAACACCCACAAATCTACGATCTCGCCGGCAAAATAGGGCGTAAACAGTCTAGGAGTGACGGTTGCTGATGACTCTAATCGATAACAGAGATAATTGTGGACGCAAGGAATATGCGAAAGGGCGAATTTGCATTAGCAGGGCATTATTGGCAAAAAGCAGATCCGATGGGGATATCGCAAATGGGACAAAACCGGCCTCAATCTATGTAAATACGACCGGAATACAACTTACACGAACAAGATATGGGTGATTATCTTGTCTCAAGTCATTAATCATACGGTGGCGGGTTAGATTGCTACCCGAGACCCGGCTGGGTTCTTGTTGTCCGCGGAATTTGCTATTGTGTCACACTAAAAACGGGCCTTTGTCAACGCCATCTTGCCGGCAACCCCGACCATCGCAACAAGAAACTGAAGAAATTAATGCGGCGAGAGCGCAAAACACGCAAGTTTTGATAAACAAGATCTGGGGGCGAGAAAAGTTTTAGACGTAATATCGAAGAGTTCTTAGCTCTCATAGTTGCTGTTCCGACGGCTGAGCCAGAAATATCGATCGTCTTATGAACTTTTAAAATAAAAGTAAAATTTATTCCTTCTTACATTTTCAAATTATCTCTAAAGTTATTTTTCTACCGCCCACGTTTTTTGGTTTTCTAATAGAGCTATTAACGCACGCAAATGACGTCACAGCAGTTCGTTAATAGAGAAAAGGCGTTCTTTAATAGATCTGGTGTAATTTAGATCGGTAAGATTGGTAGCAATGACGAGAAATGTCAGGTGAATGTCAGTGGCAAACCTAAACTTAAAATTTCCCACGTTTCCGGACGCGTAACTTCTTCGCAAGACATTTTAACCAATTTTAAATTACAAAAACTCGAATTGATTCGAATTACAATTGTTGTTGTGAAAATTCGAACCTCAAATATTTCGTGGTTAGTGTCAGACCAACCCATCACCAACCACGACAAAAGTCCCCAGATTAAAAAAAATGCAAATTTCAATTAAATTTTGGGAAAAAACGTGTGCGGTAGAAAAAATAGTATAAATAACTCGTTCATAAGGCCATTGAGGCACTCATCCTTTATATAACTCGCGGCTTCGCCGCTCGTTCTATAAACTTGGATTCGTGCCTCAATATTTGCCTTATGAAACTCGTTCTTTAATATACTATTACATACAACTTCTTTCGTCTCTGGAATATCAACTGGAATTTTTTTCAGACATGCGGAAAAGTAGCCATCCTTATTTTGGAAACATTTTCAAAAATTTTGATAAAACTACACTTGTATTATCTATTTTATCAAGTTTTGATATCATTTGAAGGAAGTACGAGTAGAGCAAAAACTACTATCTTTTAATAGGTTTTGAATGGAAGGTAAGGTGAGGAATAAAATTTTCTATTAGGAACCATAAAAATTTGAGTTTTTACTGCAGACAGAAAATGGAATAAAAAGCTTTAATATAAAAGAAAAATATATTTTAAAAAAAAAAGGTGATTATTTTGGTCTTATTTCAAAATATATATAGCTATATTTAATCATCATCTGGTTTAGTTTTATAGCAGATATACGTATTCCACAACAAGCCAATTGTCTGCTGGTACAAGACCTGGTATTGCAAAGGCATCAAAGTAAAGTTAACTAACTGTACAGCAGGCCAAACTGTGTAATTAGCCTTCAATATGGCAGGATATACTTCTTTAAGTTTTCTTTTAGTTTCTTGAAGTGAGTTTCCCTGAAATACAGCAGTACTGATTACAAATCCCGCAATCCCAAATGGTGCAAAGCCAAACTGATCTATCGCCATTTTCTTCAGTCCATAAAATTTTCCTTCAGTTCCTACATACTTATGTAGAATTTTGTACCAAATCGTTAATACAGGTCCCACATAAATCGCACCCACACAAAAGTATTGCATTGTTCGCTTGTAACTCATTGTTTTGGGATTCTTTGCTTCCACTATAACTTGCGAAATTACATCTCCGATGCTTAAAAAAATACCACTTTGAACAGATTGTACAATGACAGGATGCCGACGTAGAGCAGACGTGTATGCCTTAAATAGCCAATGCATGTTAAAATTTGACTGTTAAGTTTGAAACGTATTTTCTAGTTTTCAAAACATGTTAGGCAAAAAAAGGTGTTATCAAATTTTTTTTAGGTTAGATGTCATCATGTCAATTTCATTTTCTTTTAAGAAACAAAATACAAGCACCAAATTATTGAATAAATGAATCATTCTAAGTAGCTAACCCTTAAATTAATTAAATACTGTGCAATTCTACAAATTGAAAGTTCTTTTTTGACGAATTTCCTGTTTAACTGAAAGTTTTAAAACGAAACTTTTATCCTAAATTTATTAGAGAAATTTAGAAAGAGCATCCGCTAATGAAAACCGTTTGTTTCTATCGTTTATCGTTTTCGACATCTGGAGGACAGGGACGCACGTACAAACAAAAACAACCAGCAGTTTCCTCGGAGTCGCTAAAAAGAATAAAAGCAATTAAATGAAGTCGACATTTTACAACATGGCGTTAACTCTTGTTGAACAAAATTTTTTGTATTATTCATTTTCACTTCTTCGATAGTAAAGCTTCCAAAATGAGCAAAAGACAGACTTATATTTTAAAAATATACGTACATGAATGTACATTATAAATCGCTAAAGCGTCAAGGTAAATTTTTTTACAATTTTCGTAACTGCATTAGCTTTCTGGTAATTTTTGTCGTATCATACACTAAATCTAGTTATCTTGATAAAAGTACTTTTTAGATAATTTTAATTTTAACATGTTTTAAATCCCTATTAATTTTCCACCAGTGAAGCCAGTGATGACACTTTGACAACAAATGGCAAACTTGATGAACAAATTTTAGATCGACTATAATTTTGCCTCATTTTAAAATAAATTATAACATTTATAACTGAGTGAATACTAGCAGTCTCATTATTCCAATTGAATGATCATGTTTGTGGAACGAAAACCTACTGTATAAAATTTATGTGAATCCTGAATTGGCTGAATGAAATTTTATTGAATTTTGCACAAATCTAGCCGACATTCTCGCTTGTGAAATTCAAATGAACCCAACTATGGTTTTGTAAAAGTTTATTTGGAATTTGTTTAATAAAAACTAAAAAAAAAACAAGTTTGTATTTGTAGACCATTATAGTTACATGACATGTGGTGGTATTTTCATTATTTTAAAACCAGTTTACATCAATAACCCCTCGACATCTTGGTAAGCGACTAAAAATGTTCAGTTTATCCCCTTCATTACTAAAAATATTATGTCTTCCTAAGTGTGTTAAAAAATATGCTCTGCTTGCATTTTCATTATTCACTTTTATTTTTGGGAATTACTTAAAAAGTATGACCAAAAAAATTAACGAATAAAGTTATATATTTTTAACTAATCTTATGTTCTAGCGACATAAGCATATGATCGACAGTGTCATTAATACACGTAAAAGGTGTTAATATTTGGATGTTTTTAGTATACCAGACTTTGACATGAAGTTGCAATATTTGCCTAAAAATTCTCTTCCAGTATGACAAGATTCAAGCAGTAAAACTAAAAATTTCGGACATCCAAATTACTGTGGAGTAGGTATAGCTTTTCAAGTCTGGTATATTAGTTGCTTTTTTCAGATGCTACAAATGTTTAGCAAAACTGGAAGCACAATCTTTTAAGATAAATATAGATATGATATCAATTTCTATTGTAAAGTCCTTTAGATCTTCTCAGTGGTTGATAAACTTCATCTTCTAATACGATCTGAAATGAAACTGAGGTGTTAAGGAACTGGTGATCAATGTAGAGTACATAATTAGAATCTGATCTAGTCTAGATTTACTACTTTATGAGACGCATTAGTTACTATGAAAATAGCTTCATCACATTTCAACATCTAATTTCCAAAATTATTAGACTTTTTGACTAGACACTAAGATATTCTCCAAGAAGATAAATATTTAACCAACATTTTCATATCAATATTTTTAAAATAAATCTTAACTATGGTTTAATTATCAATCCTAACATTTCATCTTACCTGCAGATTATTCTTCAAAATAAATCTTAATTCTTAACAAAATTTAACGTTGAAAACTAGATAGCCATCTTCTCTGATTTTTTCTTTGATATTTGTTACGATGTCATCTGCTATACAAAATAAACTTTTAATATACAGTGTTTATAAATAGTAGATTGTTTTATTAGGATTAAAAGTGCCATTTTTTGCGACGAGCAAATTTTGCATTTGCGAGGCGGAGCGAAGCGAAGCCGAGCGGATGCAAAATTGCGAGTCAAAAACTGACTTTTAATCCGAATGAAACATACTACTTTTTCGCCAGCCAAAAAGTAAATCTCAAAAATACAAAATATTGATAACAATAATATCGAGCAGAAATGAATCAATCTGCAAAGTAGTCTGGTATCCACGTCGTCAAGGCTTTTTTTGTTTGCTTACATACCATTGTTTTGTGAAAACGTTTGCAGTGTTAATAATGAATCCTGAAGAAGAGTTACCTCCCGATGTGCTAGAAGAAGCACAAAACGTGGTACTGAACTTGTTACCAACAAAATCGCGCGAAGTGTATGAGTGCGCGTATACCCGCTTCATCAAATGGTGCGAAGGGAAAAAGATTCAAACTTATTCTGAGAACGTCCTATTGGTATATTTTTCCGAATTGGCTACAAAAATGAAGTCATCCACACTGTGGTCGCACTATTCTATGGTGAAAGCAACTTTAAACATAAAAAATGGCATAGAAATCGGAAAGTATTCAAAATTAAAAGCGTTTATAAAGAAACAAGGAGAAGGATACGTTCCAAAGAAATCAAGGGTTTTAACTAATGAACAAATAGAAGTTTTCTTAGACACGGCTCCGGATTTCAAATTCCTGATGATGAAAGTATGTTTATAACCTAATGAAGAGCTTATATTTATTTTACGAATTTTTTTCAGATTGTTGTAATCTTTGGCGTTAGCGGAGCTTGTCGGTGTCACGAACTATTACAAATAAAAACTGAAGATATTGAAAATATTAAAGCAGGTTTATTGGTAAAAATTCCTGATACCAAAACGAAAAAACCCAGATCATTTACGGTTATGGGGGAAAAGTATTTGAAATTTTTTTCGTTTGGAAGAACCAGGTACAAGTAGTGAAACCACAAGTAAAATACATGAAGACGCAACGAATAGGAATGTGAGCGAAGTAAACCTAGAAGAATCAGGTACAAGTAGTGGAACTACGAATAGAATGATCACACGTGAAGACGGAATAAGTAGGAATGTGGGAGCAGTAAACCTGAATTTTGACACTGTGACCAACCAGACAGCAGGAGCGGTAGAAGTGTTAGCGCAAAATATTATTACTGACCGCATGAAAAATGATAATAGTGACGGAAAATCTTTAATCCAAATCAATCGCAGTTGTTCTTATTGTACATTCAATATTAATTTTAAAATTTAAATAATTAATAACAATGTAAGTTAATAATAAAATTGGAAAATATTAATAGCATTTCATTCTCAAAATAAAACAATTGAAAACTTTTTAAGGCTAGGATGAAAAAAAAAAATTAATGCTAGGATTAAAAAGGCAAAAATGACGTTGTTACTTTAGTAACGCAACTTTTTTTTACTCTCACAAAAACGTCAAGTTTTCCGTCCAAAATTGACGTTAAAAGTGACATCTTTTAAGACGGCTGGCGAAAAAAGATTTTTTTATTACTGCATCTTACTGTAAAATTTGTCTTTTTTTAATATCTCGCCTTAAAAATTTTGTTAAATTAAATTTAATTCTGCGTTTATTTGTCTTCTTTTTTTTTTGCTAATTTGTAGATCATGTGTCAATAGTGAATGGTTCTTTAATAAAATAACGATCTCTAGTTAAATTAATAATTTTTAAAGTGGTTTTGCGAAATTTTTCAGGGTGGTTTTACGTAATTTATCCTTCAAAATAATTCGAATACAAACACGTTCACATTACAAGCACTACATGCTTGTATTAAAAGAAAATGAAATTCGATTGATTTTGTCTCCTTAAACTAGACAGGAAAGGACAGCACTGATTAATTAAACTACAATTGGGCAAACCGATCCGAGTATTATTCTGGTTGAGGAGCTGTTATTAGAATTAAAATTATTAAATCATTAAATTGGGGTGAACCGTTCTTGATTTGAATAAAAAAAAAAGAAAATGTCAACGAGAATGAGATTGACAACTTATTTATATTTGGCGCCGTAACGCACTTGTTTTCAACGTGCACTAGATGTCGGCTATATACAACGCGCAGTATAGCCACTAGATTTGCGTTAAAATCAATAATTAATATATATAAATATATTAATAGGAACAATTTTTCCTGTTTTGTGTATCAAATTTTAATTTTACACAATTTTTAATTTAAAGGAGGTCCCATTTTTCGCCTGGATTTTAAGTTGGCAGCACTAGTGGGACCAGTTAGTGACCCGATGTCGCTACTATATGTAATCTAGTGGCTATAACGCGCAGTACTGTCTCTGTAGAGAGTGTTCCGCAGTTGCTTTAGTCACTACCTTGGAGTTAAAATGGCGGCTCGGCATCAGCTGGAAGAAAGTTAATTTTGCTTGTAGTTGCAAAAACAGAGCTCGAATGTGTGTATAGTGCGTGCATATATATGTATATAATATTATTTAGTGGGATTTATATAAGTGAATAATGCCGGGTTGTTGTATCGCTAACTGTAACAATAGGAGTGAAAAAGGTTTTCGACTTTTTAGTCTGCCGAGTGGAAAAATAAGTGCCAACAGGAAGAATGCCTGGATAAAATTCATCAACAGAAAAAAATTGCCGGCAAGAGCAAGTGTTTGTGAGGTGAGTATAGTTTTGTTTAGAATTGAAAGTATTGAGGTTATGTAACGACGTGTTTCCCACTTTTTATTTTCTATTAGGTTAAAGTTGTTCGTAATACTGGGTAACGTGTAATTATTGTTAAAGGCACATTTTGAAGAAACACAGTTTGAAACGCAGAGAACAGATGGCCGAAAACTGTTGAAGTGGAACGCTGTTCCCACCTTGAAATGTAGAATTCCAGAAAGTGCCCAGATTTCTTCGGTTGATACAGAGGGACCTTTGGGTAAGTTTTTTATTAAAAATTCAAAAATAGTTTTTTTTTTAACTTAGTTTGTTCTATAGTTACTGAAGTTGTGACCAATGTACTGGAAAACTCCATGCAAAAAAGTCCAAATACAGCTGAGTCCACAACAGGGGATTTAAATTTTGCAAATAATTTACAATTTCAACATCTGCAGAATGAACTGCAAGCTGCACAACGCAAAATTCGTCAATTGCAGAATAAAATGAACAATCTCAAAGGAAATTTTAAAAAAGTGTTTAGTGACGCCCAACTACATTATCTTGAAATGGGAGGCCACAGGGGTGTGGAATGGTCTGATGAGTCAATAAATAAGGGACTTCGCTTATATATGGCCTGTGGGGCCAAAGGATATAAGGAAGTGAAAAGACAGAATTTGCCATACCCCAGTATCCGAACATTACAGCATCGGATCAGAGCTATAAAACTTGATGATGGTGGTTCAGAAGATATGTTCAACAAAATGCAATAAACAATTTTAGTATTTCTGCATTTCATTATCCTTTCGTTTGTTTACCTAAATTTTTGCTATATCATTAAAAATCCAAATTAAAATAGTATAAACTAGAAGATACAAATAAAATTGGGAAATAGTACTTCATTTTGATTCAAAAATTGCCTTTTGTTTTAAGTTTATTCTAAAAGTTTTTAGTGTACAAGAATTTATTATTCATACCACCTGTCAACTTGGCCCGTTTAAAGTTAGCGCGTCGTGTTGGAATTAAAATGGCCAAGGTTTGCGTATTGGTGATAGGGTGAGCATACAATATTCTAGAATATTCTAACGTGGATCTATAATGTATAAAACAACAATTTAATACAATGGGTATTTTTAAATTCACAATTAAAGTAGAAACCACTTCGTCCTTTAGCCAGCTCTCGGTTAATATGATAATTTCATCATCTGATGCACATATTAGAGTAAACGGTACCTATTTTAGTATTTACACCTCTCACATTCTGATAGTAAAATTTTAAACAAGTGCTGTTATTAACTGAGAAAATAGATGTAGGTATCCTTCAAGTAGTTCGCAAAACTTGATTTTTTTTGCTAAGATTAAATCTTCTACTATGACTCCTGATGGCCTAAAGTCAGCTTTCATAACAAGGCCCTTTGAAGCAAAATCAACTCCCACACAAAAAGATTGTGTTTCTCCGTTGCGCGATAATTTTTCCACACAAGTATCCTTGCTTTCATTACATCGATTTTTGATGAAAGTTTTGATGTCTTCACAACTATCTAATAAAAACCAACACCGACAGACGACAGACAGACGAAAACGCGAGAGGTACTTTTTAGCACTGTATGGGTTTTGGAACGTCGAGAAAACATGGAAGTGGCGATTCGTCGGATAGACCCTATTACAATACTTAGCTTACGCTTGCGAAGTAAAAATTGGAATAACATGGCAACGTTGCATCGGAATTTCAAAAATAAGCTATGGTTGTAATAAGAATATGTAAAAATATGTCGTGTATTATTTTTTTGAGAAAACTAAGTTGTGTGCCATATCTCGAAAACAAAACACTCTGTATAGTCGAAAATAATTGTATTGGTCTGTAATTTTAATGAGATATCGAAGACCGTGGGCTAATTGAGCCACCTGTATATCCAGTTATATTATGATTAATATGTCGACTGACGTAAAATGTAACGAACAAATGGTTTCATTACGCAAATACTAGTAAAATGAGTAATAAATCCGTTTACGAGCAATACTCGACTCAGAACGGACGACCACTTTAGCGTCACTAAATAATACATATCGACAATAAAAGTCTGGTGCATTCCATCATAAGAAATAAACATAAAAATCGTTGACATGTTAATTCAAAAGATGAATTTTGCATAATAGGTGGTCTTTTTTACATAGAAAAGGCTTTCTCTTATTGTGCAGTACTTCCCTAGCACCTGAAGTACAATCATACAAATCTTGTGTTTTAGAAAAGAAATATAGCCTAATATAGGAAAAAATAAAGTGGCCCATGAGGGGATCGAACTCGAGAACTTAGATTTGTCAAAACTAAGGAATCTTCAAACAGTCTGTTAAGACATATCATGAAACTATTTGCAAAATATCCAAATTGGTTCCATAATCAGGGTTGGGCAGTATCTAGATACCAGTGGCGGCTCGTCAGATGAGGCAAGTGAGGCGGCGCCTCACAGCATATATTTTAAGAACAGATTGACTTAATTTATAATTAAAAAAGAGTTTTCAATGCATTTTTAGTTACAAAAATATGTTGAAATGGGAAATATGTACATATTTTTTTTTACGCTTCCTGCTGACATTTTCCGTTGAATACCGTACGATTTATGCCCCGAGCTCTTTAACTGAAGCGGCCAGAATGTCGGTTCACTTGAACCAGCGAAGCCCAATCACAGACACGGATTTCCATGGCTCAGCTCCTATACTCCTATACATGCGTTCGCTCGGAACTGAGGCGATATCTTCGGTGCTTCTCGGCCAATTTCGGCGTACTCTTTAAACCATTTTTCCATTTATTTTACAGAACGGTAGGGTTGCGGGGTGCGTGGGTAATTAGCATGAACATGAATAAAATCCCACGTGTTGGTGTTTTGTGTTATTGTCTCTTTCATTGGTATAGGTGAGTGAAAAATGAATCCCGAGTACGATATCGTCATGTTGCTTCTTGAAACGCCGTTTTCACGGCGAACCGAGCTAGAACGTCGGCAAATTTTGCTAAATATCGAGCAGTCAAAACCGTTAATTCATTTAACTTCCATTGATAAGCAACAGAATCGTCAGTACTCCAAGTCTTTTAAATCAACTTGGTACCTACGAAACATATAAATGGCTCTGCCGTAATATTTACACAACATCCCGGGATATAACGATTTAAAGAATTTCATCCGAAGTGCAAAGTTACATGAAAGTTCCAAAGTACACATTAAAAATTTCATGGTCTTAAAACGTTTAGAAAAGAATACAACAAATATTCCCGAATCCCTCCAAGAAAGTGCTACTTTCAACAAAATTTTGACTTGTAAAAACATTGTTGATTCAATGTGTTATGGGTGTTATTGTTAATATTATTATTATTAGGACCTACCACTGACCGGGGAATGACCGGTATTCAGGCAAGACTTCTATCATTACTAACTAGTAAGACCAAGTAATATTACTATTATTGTCAAACTTCTATCATCGCCTCACCACATCAGACAGTCACGAGCCGCCACTGCTAGATACTTGTTTCTAAACAAAGTATCTAGATATATTTTTGGGTATCTAGTATCTGTATCTAGATAAAATCGAGTTTAAGCACAAAATATCTGTATCTAGATACAAAATTAATGGCGCAGATACAGATATATTTTTTTATTTCACTTTTTTTTCAGTAGTTATTAGTTGCAGTGGCGTAACTACCGGTGTTCCATGTGTTCGCCGGAACACGGGCCCGCTGCTTCAAGGGGCCCGGTCCGGTCACACGAACATTTTTTTTTTAGATTTTTTTATATTATTGCCCAAATTACATCCCGAAATAAAAAATTCGAAAATGTGCGGTAATCCCAGGATCAATCGTTCATTGCTATTTAGTACTATTTACAAATTTTTTGCTGCAAAGGGCTGGACTTTTGGCGGCATCTCAATATCATAGACTCAATAAATCCGGGTTTTAGCGACCGGCATCGGCGGTCAAAAATGCAGCAGCATCTGTTTCTAATAAACCTGTCGCAGTGTCGCAATCCCATTGTGGCAAATCTAACACCCTATGTAGTAAATTACCAATCTTTATCCGACAAAAGTATGACTAATTTATGATGCAAGACAACAAAATACTTAAATTTTGTCCTCAGATCTACAGTGAAACTTCATGCTGTAATAAGACGTGAAAAAAAATTTAAGTAAAAAAAAACTGGACTGGGAAATTATTACAGAATGATCTACCTGCACTAGTTTCACTGAAATTATCACAGCAGTTTCACTTTTCTTACCATACCTCTTTCGGTGGCTTCAGCGGAAAGATCTTTTTCGAAATTAAAAATGACTAAAAGTAAAAATTTTTTAAGAAACACAATGGCTCAATGCAGATTATCTTCACTGAATCTCTCAATTGGAAATCAAATTGCCAGAAGCTTAAATGTGTCAAATTTTGTATTAACTTGTGCCCATTGGAAAATAAGAAGAAAACAATTTTGAGATTAAAAAAAAATGGGCATTTTTATCTACATTTCTATACTAACTTATATTATAAAGCTGAAGAGTTTGTTTGGTTGAACGCGCTAATCTCAGAAACTACTGGTTCCAATTAAAAAAATCTTGTTGTGTTGGATAGTCCATTTATCGAGGAAGATTATAGGTTACAACACATCACGCTACAATCAATAGGAGTGGAGCAGCAATGAAAAATATCGGAAAAACGGGAAAATTATTCCTCTTTTGACAGCTTCTGTTGCTTACGCTGCTTAAACGATTAAAATTACATAAAAATCATGTATGATGGAATTGTTCCCTTCTAAAAGTTCTAAAGAAAAGTCTCGGACAGCATATGTCTATCTTTTAAGGTCGACTTAGTATAACCATTTTTATGGTAATGAAATTTGTTCTAAAATAATCTAATATAAAATTCTTGTGTCACAGTGTTTGTAACCAAACTCCTCCGAAACGGCTTGACCGATTTTTATGAAATTTTTTGTGTTTATTCGGTAGGTCTAGTAAAATATTTTTTATACCCCTAAGTGATAAGGGTGGCTCACCAAATTTTTTTATTTTTATTTTTTTAAGATTTGGTACCAAAAAATACATATAACCGTAATTTTTCACCCTTCTACCACCAACCCCCATTTTTTAATAACGATATGAGTATCTTTGCTTTCATCCACAGATGCGCAATAGGGTTGCAAGATGGCTATTGAATATAATCATTGTCGTAGGATAAATTTTTATGTATAATTTATAATTTAATTTAATTATATTATCTGTGTATTTATTTTAATTTAATTTTTTATTTAACTACCAAAATGTTCACTAGAAATGCCAAAACAACGTTTACCGGGTTGGCTAGTTTCTAATATGTATAATTGTATATATTTTAATTATATGTATTCAGGTAATTATTGTATTTTGTTTTTTTAATTCAGTGTTTCAGGTAGAATAATTTTAATAAAACGTAAGCCCTAATTGCAGTCTACTCATACTTTACTCATTATACTGGTATTTTTAAATATTTTTATTTCGCTGTTCATTAGGGGCCCCACAGTGTTATAGAACACAGGCCCGCACTTTGATTGTTACGCCACTGATTAGTTGAGTTATACTAGTAGTAGTTTTTGATACTTCATGTTGGTGATTTTGGTCACAAACAAAAATAGAGGTAAGAGGTCCACTAATAGTGTTCTGTCACGGAAATTTTCATATTTTAAATACCATCATTTCCTACATTGTAGCCTTCAGTACTTATACATCTTTAAATATAACCCTGACGGGTAATAAATCTAAGCCATGGTAAGATGGTATTTTAAAAACCATAAACCACAATTCACTATTCACTACGTTTTACTCTTATCGGGGCAATGCATTTTATCTGTGTACTTGAGCAACCCGGGTCCGGTAGGCCCGCTGGTTGTATTTGTGTTATTAAATAAGAGTAATTTTAATAGTAAAAATATTTGTTTAAGGTATGTTATTATTTTTAGAGAATAATAATTGCGTGTTACATAATGATTAATTTTTTCAATTAGCACAAATTAGTTCTGTAATCGACTAATCGAATGTTCAATACATATATTTCTCTCGCATAAATCGCATATTTGTTACTGTTTTATACCTTTATTTTTCAGACAAATCTAGCATCTTTTCCTGTTGCCACATGTGTCATTTCTTCACTTTTTCATTGTTGGACCTAACGCGAGGCGGGCTTGGCAGGTCCGTTTTGCCCTAGAATGTGCCGATTATGTTTAAGTGTAAATCTTGGGCAATAAAATTATTATTTTTACAACCCTCTGTAGAATAATTTATCGTGATATATTCTCAGAAATTGTGAAACGAGATTAAAATAAAATGAGTTTCAACAAAAATCTGAACATTTGAAATTGCACTCTGGTGATTTCGGCCTGCCAGGCAGCCTTTGATCCTATAAGGGGTTTAAATACCTTTCTAAGAAAATGTACTTATTTTGCCTTAAACGGAACAAGCAATTCTTCCTAAAATGTATATACCTGCCGCACCGGGATAGACGATTACCGGACATGGTCATAAAAACATCGTAAGCCGATATTGAAGAATAATAATTTATGACAGGTTGCCGACAACAGACCTTCAGCACAGAATAATCATTTCCCGTATTCTTTTGAAATATTAATTTTAATGCTGGAGATAATTATTAGATATACTCAAACACAATTTGGACACTGTAGTATGGGAATAAAAACAAAAAAAAATTCTTTTTAAGCGTACGTAATAAATCTTGCACAATTTGCGACACATCAAACAGGAAAAAAGAAAAGATTTTTCAGTCTTGAATAACTATGCTACAGTAAAATGTTTATTTTTTAAATTTAATACCACAATCCCTTCTTCTGCATCTGTGGAACGGGTGTTTAGTAGCGGAAACCAAATTCTGACACCAAGAAGAAATAATTTAGGTGACAATACGTTCGAAATGTTGTTAATTTTAAAAAAATCATTAAACAATACATAAAAAAATACATAAACATGTTTTGAGTTGTTTTATTCGCCAAAGCTTCAAAAATTATCTGTTTTCCTGTATGTATCTGTATCTAGATACATTTCGAAAAAATCGAAAACAATCTGTATCTAGATACTTTTATTTTCCATATATCTATATCTGTATCTAGATAATTTTAAAAGTATCTGTCCCCAACACTGTCCATAATATAGTACTGAGTACTATAATATTTGCACTGAAGTTGTTTAGAAACAGTAGCTGTATTAATCGAGTATTATTATTGTTGAAAATTAATTTTCAACTTTATTACTACTTCTTAGGGTAAACATAATAAGGCAGTTCTGACAAATATCTGATTTTATTAGAAAAATCACCTACAAAATTACCAAACTATTACGTACATATTCAATAGGCATTAGTTTTGTTTCAGAAACGAGGGAAGTTTTTTTCGAAATAACTGTATATCATTTTTTTTGTGTAATATTCAATTTAAAGAATAAAAAGCTGCTCAAAAATTGCAAAAGGCCTTTGACGACTTTAAAAAATTCTAGTCTATTTTTTGGATTCTCTGTAAGAAATATAGATTCCCACTGTAGGAAGTACGTAGTTCCTACAGTGTCATTTTTGAAGAAATTTTTATAGACTTTCTACTCTTTTTGATTTAAAAAATATTAATTTGCCGAACTTTACACCAGTATCTGGTACACATCATTAGGTACAGATATCCTTATTAAAAAGATTTCAATTAGGTATACATCAGAAAACAGTGAAATTATTTGAAAGTGAATTTTCAAATGAACGTAAAATTTTCCTGTGCTTATAATAAATGCTTGATAAATTAACCGAAAGCTCGCATTCTGTAAAAATTTAGTAACTTAACGTAGGCTACTAAAATCGATCATGGAATTTTTAAGCATATTTTATTTAAAAGGCTCCGTTTAACTTCACAATTTTTAGCGCATTTTTATTATTTTTTTAATTTATAGCAAATTATATCTGACAGTAGCCCCGGTCTTCTAAAAAATGTACGCCATACACTGTCCGAGTTGCAAATTTATTGAAATAATAATGTGTAAAAATTTAACTTTTAGCCTAGCATTCCACGTTGCAGTTTCTATATAAGCTCGCTCTGTTCCATATCCGCGTTATGAAATGGAATATTAAAAAACTAATAACGCAATAATGAAAACAGCTCCCGTCATTGTTGTGTTTCAATTTTAAAATACCGTAAATTCAATCGGAGTGTAGGAATGTGGGCCAGAATACAAAGACATGACTAAAATACCGCGGATGGGCTTGACTGAGGTTTGACGTGGTCGGTTGTGTCCCATATGCTCCCGGATTCTTGACAAGTGTCAGCACTCTAACAAATACCGTCGTTTTATTTAGCAATTTGACCTCCTCTAATAAATGATACGTCAAGAATGTCAAATACAAATGTAAGCGGTGCTGACCTTTTTTGTTTATGCCCATCAAGTGTTCTGAAACGACACCCGCATCAAACGCCCGAACCGCTCATATCCTACAGAATAAAATGCGACATTCCTCTAACAAAATCGAAAGGACGATCTTTCAACCAAATTTCTCGATTGGAAGAATAAGCGGAATTTTCTTATAGCCAGGAGCTTTCATCTTTGGTCTTTCTGAATTCAACGATTCGTTGCAAGCATTTCATTCTTATAAAACTTCTAAATTTGTACCTGATTTCTCAATTTTGCGTTGCAGCGGAGTAAGAATGTCGCATTATCTACCAACAAAGGGAATAGTGACATGAAGTTAAACGTTCTTTTTGAGCGAAACTTTTTCATAAAACTCATTCAGATATTATATACTTAGATATTAAAGTTGTGTAGTTTTGCTATAAATCTGAACCCTAAAGGAACATTATTAATGTCGTTGATAACGCACTTTCTAGATGAAAAAGAATTATAAATGAATCAGACAATGGTCTAAAGTTGTTTAACTGATTTATTTACTAATTTTAATTTTAGCATATGCAGTGCAAACACTAACAATTTTGTTCTACGAATTTTGGGGCAACTAAATGCGTCATTTTTGAATAAAAAAGAATCAGTGGGTTTTATTTCTTTTATGCTTGGTAATTCCCTTTTGCTACAATTAAAATATCGGTGGACTATTAAATTCCATCCAGATAAAGGAACGCTCTACGATCTATAAGTATTTCAAGTGATATTTTATTAATAAAGTTTTGTGTTGATCTTCAAGTTTTTAATAAGGTAAATAGGTATATCAGCCTTAGTAGGGTAAATGTGTACAAGAGTACGCACTTAGTGTAAAACTGTCAACAACTTTTTAATTTTTTTGGATAGACAAATTTTATGATATGGGTTCGTTATATACATGTTTAGAGATCAGATATATTTAATTGTACGCCCCAACACCACTATATTTTAAGAGTAATTTCAATTTTTGTCAAGATGTGTAAATGCGCACTGTTAGACAGTTCATTGCACAAGAGTGCGCATTTGAACGCTTATGAGTGCGCATTACATTTTATGAAAAAATATTTGTTTCTAAGGTGAAAATAAATGGGAATAAGTGACTACAGACTACACATAAAACGGGAGACCTATTTCTTCGTACTCTAGGGGTCTTGAAAAGACGAGAAAACGTAAAAATAGAGAGTCGGTCGACGGACTCGATTACAACACGCTCAGGAAGTAAAAATAAAAAAAAAATCACCATAACCACCACCCCACAACTTGAGAAGCAGTACAAAGTAGTAGAGTTAAATAATTCATTACCGTATGATATGTATCTCCAAGACTATTAGACTACATATTGCAAGCAATGCGCACGCTTATACAATACCTCGCTGCGCACTCTTGTACATTTGTACATAACCTAATGTTTTCAAAGTTAAAAGCTTTTAATGGACAGAAAGTGTAAAACTGTTAGTGTATAACGACACTTTAAAAGTTACAACTAATGAAAATTATTACTGTAAAATAAAAGAAGTGGTACGTACCTTACAAAAAACTAAAACTATGAGCGGTAAAAATTACATCCACACAACGTGTGAACATAAAATCGTCAGTACGACCAAACTATAAACTATATTCAGGTCACTTTTGCACCTTTATCTCAGGTTTAACATTAAATTCTGAATGGTATAACTTCATCTTACCCAGATGGCACTAATAAGCAGAAATCATCAGTGCGTACTCTTATACATATGCGCACTCTTGTACACATTTACCCTATGTACAATGTAACACTTTCAGAACTTCAGGAGAGTTGGATAAACCGTTCTTGTCACTTATGTCTTGAAACATGCCATTATATAAACAACTGTAAAGAATCCAATTAATATTAATAATAATATGTTTATTTGGGTTAAGACACATTCTATAAATATGTTTACGTGCATCACAGTGTAAAAATTCGATCATTCAGGAATTAATGGTAACAATAGTAAAAGAATAAAAATGTATTAATTACCACAGCACCAATACTAGATACATCTCATATTTTTTATAATACACTTATTTAGTCCTGTGAGATTGTGTCATCAACTTTCCAGGGGAGATGAATAAATAAATTTTAATCGTTCTTCTGTAATCCTTAAATTACCAAGTTATTATTAATGTCATGGCAAAAATTTTGACATGACGTCATCGAATTATTAATGGTGACTGAGAGATTAACTTTGGCCATCATTTTGCCGCCTAAACTAGGGAAATAAAAATGTTGTAAAGTTATATACCTATCTAGACCTTTCCCACTACTACTAAATGTACAACTATTTGCTGAATAAATTTTAATAATAATATTAACTTTCTAAGTACTCCTATTAATTACAAAATAATCTACATATTTTTGTTAATGTCAGTGTGAATATTTTACTAAAACTTGCTCAGCACGTCTTGACAGTTTATCATTTCCATTTTTGTTTAATTATTTATTTTTTCTTTTTTCAAAACGCAAAGCTCTTACAAAAAATGGTCTACGGTTATTTAGACACAACTTCCTTTATCCTTGAAGTACAATACAACATATCCAGCTTTTTCGAAAATTTATAAAATTTGATTCTACGAATTTTATTTTATTTTTTGTGACAACCCCTATAAGTATAAATATAGATTATATGTGTAGTGTTAAAGTAAAGGTAAAGAAGTATGCAAAGCATAAAATAGTTTTTCCATTTCAAAATTTTGTGACGACGCCATAAATATTTTAGCAAAGACAATTACTTACATTCTGCCTTTTTATTTTAATGTGTAGACTTCTTTTCACAATAAGAAACTTAAAAAACATGTCTAAAATGGAAAATTTGTATAAGGAAATATCCATTTTGCAATTGGGCTTCGTCCCATAATTGTAAAATCCATATTTTCTTGCAAAAATGTACCACTTTAAACATGCTTTAAGTTTCTTGTTGTGAAAAGATGGCTATGTATGTTAAGAAAAGAAACCAAAATATAAACACCGCCCACCTGCCCTATCTCAATTCTGATGATTGTTTTCATTCGTCGTAAGCCGAGGGGCGCAGCCTAATTGCAAAGTCCAAATTTTCCTACAAAAATTCATCATTTTAAACGTGTTTAAGTGTCTAGGAATAAAAAAAGTCATTACGTTTGCGATAGGGTGGGTGGGCGGGGTTTATATATATATATTTTTTTCTTAATACACATAGTATTCTTTGAATAACCCGATACTTAAAAACATGTTTTTAATTACTTGTAGAGAAATAAGTATTTTGCAATTAAACTTCGCCCCTTTGGTACGCGACAAATAAAAAAAAATCATCACAATTGAGCGAGGGCGGGTGGGCGGGCTTACATTTTACCTTGTTGTTTTAAAATGTGTAGACTTTTTTTCACAACATGAAACTTAAAACATGTCCAAAATGGAAAATTTGTATAAGCAAATATCCATTTTGCAGTGTAATACAATAGTGTATTCTCAAATTTTCTGAAAAATAGGGTGAACCATTCTTAATTTGATTAGTAAATGGAATTGCCGCATTCATTAATTTTTTGCGTCACCCTGTGCAAGCAATTCTAAAAATTTTAATGAATTCAAACATCACAAGTTTAGACTGATAATAGTTTTCATATTTTAGATAGATAATATTTATTCGCCAAAATTTTGAGACGATTTGAATTTTTTGGGAGTGATAAACAGACAAATTTTGATGAACGATTTACCACACTTGTGATAACTTTAAAATGTTTACAAAATTTCAGAGCATTCGGTTTTGTAGTTTCAAAGTGAAATGAACAATGTTGTTAGTTATTGTTAGACAATTTTGTTTTTTTTTGCAAAAATTTGGGCGTTGGGAAAAAAATAAAGGCGGATTCATAAACGAGGTGTAGAAGTATGCATGTTATTTTATAAAATTTAAATAACATTTACTACACAAAATTTTGAGGTCATGTCAGCACGTTGTTGGTGGGGATGATTTGACCAAGTTTTGTAAGCGCCTTAGCATCTACATATTCCTAAAATAGATATATGATTTTAAGACAATCGAGTCAGTAGTTTCGGACAAACAAACGACATATATACGGGCACACAAGACCTACGTTTTCATACTGTTATACGTGGATCGGTAATTGAAAATCGGCGTGGGTGAAACTCAACGATTTATTTTTTAGTAACTTGAACTTACACGACTAAGTACACAGCGATTATGTAGCAAATAATTCCGCCGCAACTTGACTGGATTGTCTCAACCTTACTGGACCCGAGTCGTTGACTGAATAATAATCGTTCTTGACGGTGGCCTCTATTTAAAACCCATACGTTCCTCTGGCAATCGAGACTTCCGACAACCTGGTTCAGGCTTTTCTTCATGGAACCGACGCCCGGTCGCCATCACCGATGATGAGTCACCCATCATCGCCGTGCCTACTAGAACGTCATCAAGAAAACGATACCCTAATTTTAATTAATTTAAAAAATAATTTATCACAACCTACATGTCAAGTATACCTAAGTACATGTGGGTAGGCATCTAGTCCCTACAAAAAGAGAACAAAGAAAAGTTATCTAGAGGCAAGGGATTTTGAAATTACATTTAATTTTAATTCAAGTTAACAGCCTCTACAACACTATTTTATAAGTTGGTACTCTGTTTATAAGCGAAAACATTCTGTAACATGCTTGAAGAAACTTTTATACAAAGGGGATCTGAAGGCGAGAACTGAAGGAGAGAATTTTAAAATTAAGTAAGCTAAGAATTTCATTGTTTATAAGTTATAATATATCATATTATTTTTTTAATAATTTATATTCAAATTTAACGCATGTATTACTTTCTAGTTTGTTAGACTTCTTGTTCTCGAAAGAAGAAATTTATCATTATTATAAGGCCTGTTTCTCGTTCAATATTTATTTTATATAGGTAACATACAAAATATTGTACGTCAAATTGGCTAAAAATGTCAGGCAACCACTAATACAGCTCGAATGATACCTTTGTTACTTATGTCTATGAAACGGCAAATTCTCTTTAAAAGTGCGGTTAATAGAAATTTTGGAAAATGGTAAGAGTTCGACAGTATTAAAGTAGAGTCCGCCAACTTCAAATGTGTTCATGCATAACTAATTCATAGTACCTTTGTTTCTAGGTTCATTAGCTACTTTCAAGAAACTGAAAATTAGTGTTGATTATTTGGCAGATTTTATTGTATAATACTTCTCTTGACTTGCATTCCAAAGATAAAAAAATATTCGAAGGTTATGTCCACAGCACTTCCCTCGCCCCTGAACTACAATGAAACAAATCGAGTTATTTAGAAAAATTATAGTCACTAGAAACACATAGTATCGTCATCCATTGTTGTACGAGTGGAGCAAATGCAGTTGGTAATGTAAAAAATGCCCCTGGTTGTCAGCAGAGTTCACTAATAATTATTATTAAATAAGATTTTATTAATTAAATTATATATTTTATTAATATTTATCTAATCAACACATTTTTGAATTTTATTCAAATTAAAAATCCAAATTTTGTGTATAAACTACAAACTTTAAATCCAACATAAAACCATTTTAAATTTCGCGGTCTGTCAAATGGAATCAGTAAGTTTTTTGTTTTTGTTAAGTTTACGCCAAGTTTGCTCCATGGTGGCGATACTATGTGTTGTCTAGGGGCTATCAGAAAAATTATAAAATGTGATTATTTGAACCCTTATAAGTTCACAAAAAGGTAGGTATGCATATAACGTTAAAGTAGAAATGTAAAGAAGCACCCAGTACGCTTCATTCATTTCAAATTAATTTTCTGTAACAAAATTTTGTGATGCCGTCATCAACATTTTTCCAAAGACACGTATATCACTTTAGGTAGGTGCAATGTAATATTAATGATGACAGCTTTGTATTCCCAAATTTTCGAGACAATGGAGTGAGCGGTTTCCGAATTAATCAATAAAAAAATTGGTCTAAAGAGTTTAGACAGTACTTCCCTCGCTGTCGGAATCGTGACGACTACATGCGTATTATCTCCTTTTTCGTATTACATTTTTGTAGCGGGGCATTTTAAAATAAATTGAGTATTAATTTTTTCAATTTTGTCAATATTTGGCATTGACATCTTTGTCATTTTTTTTGTGATTGCTATGACTGCTTATTAAAAAAAAAAATAGACGAAGTTGTCTCTGGGGTGTATAATATGTTGCCTATGCAAAAATTGTCAGGCATAAACAGATAAAAGGAACACCCTGTATAATACTTGTGATTTACGACAAATAGCCACAACACTTATCAATGTGTAGACGTGACGGTGAAACACAAACTAAACTAAAACATGTTTTCTACGAATTGGAATAACTGGATGACAATGCCGATGGTCCAGACTATTTTATTGCTCTGACTTCCGTTTATTGAATGAAACACTACATTTTTTCGGTTTTTGGATGCTGTAATTCACATTTTGTTAATTATAATTTATCTAGATCTAGGGGAGCATCCACTAGCCTCCCCCTAGGTACGGCCTTGCCCAATGGATTAAATTGCTGTACGTCCTTAGGTTATCCTCGATAAGAAAAACAAGTGTTTATGTTTATACATCTGAAGATTGTCACGTAGAAATTAGTTTGATTTGAATGAGTTCGTCTCCTCAAAACAGAGGATAAAAACAATTAACTAGTGAGCTACAATCGACAAAATGTTCTGAATATCATTATTATAATTCTTATTAAATAAAGACGTTTGTGTTTTCACATTTTCGGGCAAATGGTGTAACTCGTTCTTAATTTGATCAATAAAAAATATGAATGCTATGATGAATTACAAGTAAAAACTTATCATATTTTGCACATTTTGGGTAGAATTTATACGGCAAAATTTTGAGATAACGTCATAAATTTTTTGGGGGAAATAAACAGATTTATTTTGATTAACAATTTACCATGCTTACAATGTTCTTAAAATGTCTGCAAGATTTCAAAGTATTCAGTTTTGCAATTCTTGATTAAAGCAATGAAATAAGTCACCCTGTATATGCAAATCCAAAAAATATGAATGGAATGATAAATCACAACTATAGACTCATCATATTTTGCACATTTAAGATAGGATTTATTGAGCAAAATTTTGAGGTGATAGCATCAATTTTTTAGGGGGGAGGAGCAAATATATTTTGACTAAAACTTTACCATGCCTATGATAACTTTAAAATATCTCTAAGATTTCAAAGCATTCGGTTTTGTAGTTTCTGATTAAATCAATAAAATAAATTCACGCATTCATTAATTTTTTTTGGGTCACCCTGTATATGCAAATCCAAAAAATATGAATGGAAGGATAAATCACAAGTACAGACTCATCATATGTTGTACAATTTTAGATAGGATTTATTCGGCAAACTTTCGAGCTGACGTCATCAATTTTTTGGAGGGGATAAGTAAATACAGTTTCCGACAAAAAATTTCAAACATCACTTTTCTGTCATGTCAAAAATTTGAATGTAGTCTATGCTTTATTGTCATTATTTCGGACAGCTGAAATGTCAAACTTTCAAAATTCAAATTTGATGTGCATGCCAACATGCCAGCGATACCTAACAGAAGCCAACAAATTCTGTTTCTTTTAAAATTACCACAATGAATGTCCCCTAATTCTGACTCATTGAGCTTACGCTACAGCACGGCCATGGCTGCAGCTACCTTCATGTAAGTGTCAAATGTAAAAGTTAAAAATGACAGTCAAATATTTTGGTTAGAAACATCTAAAGGTTGCTTTACACTATCTGACGACTGAATGACATTGACGTCTGAAATTTTTTGGCGGCAACTGTATATTTTGATTAAAAATGTATCATGCTTATCATAACTGTAAACCATCTGCAAGATTTCAAAGCATTCGGTTTTGCAGATTCAAAATTAAATGGCAAAATGTTGTTTCATAATTTTGATTTTTTTTCCAAAAATCTGGACGTTTCGGTTAAAAACTCAATTCGAAGTCGTGAACTACATGTGTACGACTGTGTTATTTTATACAATTTAAAACCCATTTACTATGTACAATTTTGAAATGACATCATCGCCTTAGTGGTGGGGATGATTAGACAAATTTTGGTTAGTGTTTTACTATCTACATGATATTCTTAATATAAGTACAAAATTTCACAACAATCGGTCCAGTACTTTCGGAGATTAACTGTCGAGAAAACGTAAAAGTTGTAGCGGCACAATAACACATGGGTAAGCAGAGCAAAGATAAGTTGTCTTGTGGTGTAGCGGTCAGCATACCAGCCCGGAATGCTTGGAGACGTGGGTTCGAATCCCACCGAGGCACAACATTTTTCTCTGCTTACCTATAATGGTGACCTCCGACAGGCAACGCGCACGCAACATCCTTCTGCCACCGCCCTGTGCCCGCTGTGTTCGGGGTCCGCAGCACCGCCAGGGTTCCAACAACGACCGTAAGAGTGGTAGGGGCGACGCCAGCATCTATCTCCTTCGCACCCCAGCACGACCGCGCGCTGTGTCGCTGGGGGGGAGGAGTACTGTAGCGGCACAATAACACATGGGTAAGCAGAGCAAAGATAAGTTGTCTTGTGGTGTAGCGGTCAGCATACCAGCCCGGAATGCTTGGAGACGTGGGTTCGAATCCCACCGAGGCACAACATTTTTCTCTGCTTACCTATAAAGTAAAGAATCGGCCGACGGACTCGATTACAATACTTCCTTTGCTTACGCTCGGGAAGTAATAAATTGATTCATTCATTAATTTTTATGAGTCACACTGTATAAGAAATTTAAAACCTCTAGTGCAATGATAAATCAGAAGTAAAAACTCATTATATTTTGCAAATTTTTGATACGATTTATTCAGCAAAATTTTGAGATGACGTCATCAGTTTTTTGGAAGAAACAGACAGATATCTTGGCAAAGTGTTTAATCACACTAACATCTCACTAACACAAACAGATATCTTTTGTGATTAAACATTTACCATGCTTACGATAAGTTTTGAGCGTCTGCAAAACTCCAAAGCATTCGGTTGTGCAGTTCCTGATTTCACAATACAATAAATTCTAACACCAAAATGTGTTTAATTTGCTTCTGTAGCTATTAGAGGGCTGAAGAAGGAATAAACCGAAACGGGTCCCCTGAGTGTTTCATTTGATTTGGAAAAGAAAAAGTGTGGTCAAAGAATAGTTCCATAAATAGTAAAATAAATGAGTACAATAAATTGAGTCATTAATAAATTTTTTGAGTCACCCTGTATAAGCAAATCTAGAAATTATGAATGCAAGTATAGACTCATCATATTTTGCAAATTTTGGAAAGGATTTATTCAACAAAATTTTGAGATGACGTCATCAATTTCTTGAGAGTGGATAAAGAAATACATTTTGTTTAACGATTTACCATGATTACGGTAACCTTAAAATATGTACAAGAGTTCACAGCATTTGGTTTTGTAGTTTCATCATATTTTGCAAATTTTGGATAGGATTTATTCGACAAAATTTTGAAATGACGTCATCAATTTCTTGAGAGTGGATAATGGAATACATTTTGTTTAACAATTTACCATGATTACGGTAATCTTAAAATATGTACAAGAGTTCACAGCATTTGGTTTTGCAGTTTCAAAGTTAAATTGTAAAATATTGTTGTACAGTTTCAAAATTTTTTCCATAAATTCTGGTTGTCTAGGGTCAAAATGTGCCACGGATTTACATACCATAATTACAGGAGTATCTTATTTTATGAAATTTAAAAAAACTGACCATTATAAATTTTGAAGACGACGTCATCCCGTTGGTGGTGGGGATGATTAGCCAAATTTTAGTTAGTGTTTAACCATTAGCTTACGCTCGGAAAGTAAAATACAAAATTTTATTTTGAAACAAAAAATTTGCTGAAGCTTCCTTAGTATGTAGGGTAAATGTGTACAAGAGTGCGAATATGTATAAGAGTACGCACTGATGATTTCTGCTTATTAGTGCCATCTGGGTAAGATGAAGTTATACCATTCAGAATTTAATGCTAAACCTGAGATAAAGGTGCAAAAGTGACCTGAATATAGTTTATAGTTTGGTCGTACTGACGATTTTATGTTCACACGTTGTGTGGATGTAATTTTTACCGCTCATAGTTTTAGTTTTTTGTAAGGTACGTACCAGTTCTTTTATTTTACAGTAATAATTGTCATTAGTTGTAACTTTTAAGGTGTCGTTATACACTAACAGTTTTACACTTTCTGTCAATCAAAAGCTTTTAACTTTGAAAACATTAGGTTATGTACAAATGTACAAGAGTGCGCAGCGAGGTATTGTATAAGAGTGCACATTGCTTGAAATACGTAGTCTAATAGTCTTGGAGATACATATCATACGATACTGCATTATTTAACTCTACTACTTTGTACTGCTTCTCAAGTTGTGTGGTGGTGGTTATGGTGATTTTTTTTTTATTTTTACTTCCTGAGCGTGTTGTAATCGAGTCCGTCGACCGACTCTTTATTTTTACGTTTTCTTGTCTTTTCAAGACCCCTAGAGTACGAAGAAATAGGTCCCCCGTTTTATGTGTAGTCTGTAGTCACTTATTCCCATTTATTTTCACCTTAGAAACAAATATTTTTTCATAAAATGTAATGCGTACTCATAAGCGTTGAAATGCGCACTCTTGTGCAATGAACTGTCTAAGAGCGCGCATTTACACATCTTGACAAAAATTGAAATTACTCTTAAAATATAGTGGTGTTGGGACGTACAATTAAATATATCTGATCTCTAAACATGTATATAACGAACCTATATCATAAAATTTGTCTATCCAAAAAAATTAAAAAGTTGTTGACAGTTTTCCACTAAGTGCGTACTCTTGTACACATTTACCCTATGATCATTTAGTTATTCTCGTTGAGCTTTTGTTAATGTGCGAAATGAGCTTTTAACTTTTTCTTTTCATATTAAGGAATAGTGACTTTAATTATTTTATTACAAAATCTATATTTTAAAATATACTAAACAACTAAATAATTATGTGTTAACTAGAATAAAATATAAAAACTTTTCAAAAATAAATATTTTCATATTTGTCTGAAGTAGGTACCCAATTGCATGTGAGTATTTGTTTGTAGTATCAATGTTTTGTTTTCGCCACCAAATATGAAAATATCTCTAAAAAAAGGTATTGTCAAATTGTTCTCTAAATTTCTAATAAGCTGTGTAAATTTAACGAGTACCTAATTGAAAATTATCCTGTGGAATTAAAGGGTACCATCTTTCTTTACTTCAAACTTCATTTCGTCGACTTCACAAAAACGAAACTGAATTAAAATTAGTGTGATTTAATTTGATAAACGATTTTTTTTATAACTTATATAAATATAATAAACTGAGAACAAAACCTGGAGAAGCCATTTACATTTCTGTGAATAGGGTAAATGTGTACAAGAGTGCGAATGTGTATAAGAGTACGCACTGATGATTTCTGCTTATTAGTGCCATCTGGGTAAGATGAAGTTATACCATTCAGAATCTACTGCTAAACGTGAGATAAAGGCGCAAAAGTGACCTGTATATAGTTTATAGTTTGGTCGTACTGACGATTTTATGTTCACACGTTGTGTGGATGTAATTTTTACCGCTCATAGTTTTAGTTTTTTGTAAGGTACGTACGAGTACTTTTATTTTACAGTAATAATTTTCATTAGCTGTAACTTTTAAGGTATCGTTATACACTCGTAGTTTTATACTTTTTATCCATCAAAAGCTTTTAACTTTGAAAACATTAGGTTATGTACAAGTGTACAAGAGTGCGCAGCGAGGTTTTGTATAAGAATGCGCATTGCTTGCAATAGGTAGTCTTGCAGATACATATCATACGATAATGAATTATTTAACTCTACTACTTTGTACTGCTTCTCAAGTTGTGCGGTGGTGGTTATGGTGAATTTTTTTTAATTTTTACTTCCTGAGCGTGTTGTAATCGAGTCCGTCGACCGACTCTCTACTTTTACGTTTTCTCGACTTTTCAAGACCCCTAGCGTACGGAGAAATAGGTCTCCCGTTTTATATGTAGTCTGTAGTCACTTATTCCCATTTATTTTTACCTTAGAAACAAAGATTTTTTCATAAAATGTAATGCGCACTCCTAAGCGTTCAAATGCGCACTCTTGTGCAATGAACTGTCTAAGAGTGCGCATTTACACATCTTGACAAAAGTTGAAATTACTCTTAAAATATAGAGTCTTGGGGCGTACAATTAAATATATCTGGTCTCTAAACATGTATATGACGAACCCATATCATAAAATTTGTCTATCCAAAAAAATTAAAAAGTTGTTGACAATTTTACACTAAGTGCGTACTCTTGTACACATTTACCCTAAATTTCCACGAAATGCGCATGTGCACTGTTGTTTTCAACGAAATATTTATATTACTCTAATGAATAAAATTGATATCAAATTTTGTATTTAATTTATACAGATTTACGCAAATAAATAATATGTGGGAGAAGCATAATATTAATTCGCTACTCACTAAAAGCGACAAATTGCAACACATTAACTACTGTGTGTTCGTTCTGGAGCTCGATTTTATACGTTTGTATTTCCGAAATATTCAAACAGTCGCCATTTCCTCAGAACATAAAGACAGTTGCAAGTGCATTCGCGAAACCACGTATTTTGACTATTTCCACGCATAATCTAAAAGCTCTAAAAGGCCAAAGTATAAATCGTAAGCGATTTATAGCGGCAACGACAGCGCCAGGCTATTATCCCGAATGAGATTAGCATCTCGAAATAAAAAATTGAGGCGACAAAGACACGAAAAGACCTTTTCATGGAGCAGCGTTTTGTGAAGCGAACCCATTGACGAAATCTCATGGGAGCCATTAATGTACACATTACACTTCCCACCTTTTAGTATAATTCCCACCTTTCATTTCAATGTGAAGCACCAATTAGACCAACCGGTACAAGACCTGTCACAAAGACCACCAATCCGAATACAGGAAGCCGAGTGTGACCCGGTGAACGATATCATCTACATCGAGTTTCCTTTCCGGTACGATCTTTAACGTCCACCTTTTGTGTCTTAGATTACGGGAGCAGAAGTTGCGACGACACGTCTAACAGACATCGGACGAAATAAAAAATGGTAAATTAACTGTAAGCATCAAATGGAACATCAAATGACCGTTCTTTTGTGATACAAAAAGCAAAACATTTAGCAAATGCAAGTGCAACATTGATAGTTATTTCGGTTTTTTATTAGAATGCCTCCGTTCAGTCGACCCGGGTCTGAAATTTGAACCTTACAAAGTCGATATAAGTACACCTCATATCTTATTTGGGACAAAAAAAGGTCTCGTTCGGAAAAACAAATGGCCGTTGCATATGCTTATATTACTTCAAAGCTCACATGTGGCTGGAAAACCGAATAAAAATGACAAGCAATAAAAGCATTAGAGGCATGCAGAAGGGAAGGTATAGAATTTGCCCGTTCCGTGGATGTTCGTAAACAAAATATATTGTAAATCAAAGGGCTTGGGGTGATTCCGGTGCTTGAAATCATCGATCTTGGCTTTATCTTGTTACAACAACATCATTTCCTCTCGACAAGAAATCTCTTAAGATTTATAATATATGAGTTTATATCGTAAAAACAGAAGACAATTTATGAAAAATATATTTGTAATACCATGGAGTTTTGTTCGACGCCTTGAATTTTTGATGTAGTCAGTGATTTGTGTCGAATAAAAATTTAATGCTTCTGCAAAAAATAAAAATTTATTATTTTCAGAAAATACAAGATTTGATTGTAACAAAGTGGATGGATGTATTACCGGAAAAAGAGATGTAAGTTGAAAAATAAAAACCTTATGTAACGTGTAATGATACGTACTGACAAATAAAACTATATTCAGCTGTTTTTAAAAGATACATAATTTTGGGCATATGTATACATATTTTAACTGCAGGTAATAATTTTTCGGTAAAATTTAGAACGCTTCAAATATTTAGTTCATTTTATCATGAATAAAATATCTGCTGGCGTAGGTGTCGCTGTGCCCGTTCTTGAAATACATTTTGGAAGTTCGATCCCATTTTTTGCGTCGGATACCACGTTTTCTATACATGGACCCATAAATACTAGAATTGACCTGGAAACCGTACATATATAATATGGAGTCAATTATCTAACATACACGAAACTATAAGTATTAGATTATGACTTTATTTTTGACTTCTTTTAGCACAACTTTGAGTGTACTTCTATACTTAGGACTAGACATTAAGTGTCGAAAAAGCAAAGACATGTTATCGACAATTTAAATTAAACTTTCTAATATAAAATGACTTACCTACGCATAGTAGCAACAAGGGGGATGAGAAATGAATTTTAATGTATTTTAAGACCAATAAAAGGGTAACCCACAATCATTTTCAGGAAGAATTATTAACTTGTTACCAGTGTAAAATTATCCTCGCAGTGATACGATAAAGCATATCAGTTTTTATTTATTAGCCTAATGCAGTTCACAGTGAAAATATAATATTATGAAAACAATTAAAAGCCATTCTGTGGTGAACAGATAATGCAGTTGTACTTGTAAAAAATGGTAATTATCTTCCTCTGACATGTTATTTTTTAATTAATAGCCTGTATTTGAGCATGAGACCGAACATTTTACAAATTTAAAATTCGCATGGGTTTCTCCAATGAATAAAATGTATTGTATGAACTTTTAATTTGTTAATAATATTTATGATAGGTTCGGCTGTTATTAACGTTGCATTAACCGCATACTCGTATATCGAGCTGCAAATTTGGGAGGGATAATTGAATTTACTTGTCCCATAAAACGAAACCGCAATACAACCAGTCAAAAAAACCTCATCTAACAGTAATAGTGACTGTACGAAGCAATTTTAATTTATTTAATGGTGTGCAAACAAGCATGTAACAGAAAAATTAAAATTACATGCAATTTATTCACTGGAGGTTTTCAGATTCGAATAAATTGGTGATGAGGTAGTTTCGTTTAGATTATTAAGTTGGTGGAAAGACTTTTGTAATATGAACGATTTCACTGTTGCCCTATTTCTATCAACTTGTTACAGAATGTACACTATAATCATCATAGATAAATAATGATTAGAATTATAAGCTTGTGCAGGTGTACTAGTTTGACTTGAATTAAAATGACTGACAAAATTAAATTTTTGGTCGAGTTACTAGGAAAAATGAGTTGTTAATTTATAAAATTAAACGTTGAGAAAAAATAATTATAATCATTATTTTCGAATTACAGTTACTGTGCGAAGCTCGCTCAAGTTTACCTGCGTTAGTGACATTTATAGCTGAAAAACTAAACACCAATGTATAAATATTCGTAGAACACCAGAAAAACAGTTGTTGTTAAATTTCTGTATGAAAAAACTCATTAAAGGTAACAACGTAATAGTGTAATTTTAGACATAACAATTGTACTCGTAAAAACTTATTTGTGTTAAATTATGTTAACAATAATGTGTTGCTTCCTGGAAAAATTTAATATACTCGTGTTTATTGTTTGAAGTATTTATTATTATTAACAATGACGATTCAGTAAGATCAATTGTATCTAATACCGTGTCACCAAATTACATAGGTCGTTTCCTAGAACATACAACGGGGGTTTTGGTGGGTTGCCTATAATCTCGCACCGTAAATTAATTGTGCCTTGTCTCCATTTTCTCAAGTTCGTTTCGCTTATTGTTTTTCCAGTTTCCGACAAAAATCAATCTTTTGTAAGCTACATTTTTATCGGTGAGTTAATCAAAGTTATCCAGGTGTGTCTTGGCACAGAAGCCGAATTTTCACCTTGAGAAAAATGTTCTCCGAAGATCACAAGAAAATGCCCTGGTGTAGCTTTCCTTGAAGCATTTTTTTTAAGGACACACAGTTATTTTCTAAAAACGCTTTGAAACAAGGGTCTTGCAACTTTTTAAGGGGAATATTGGCAATAAGCATCATTTTACATAAAACTGAATTAAATACTTGCTGTTCATTTTTCTCTGAAGTTTCGACATTATTTCAAGGAAATTTGCCACAATTTTGATTCCTGGAGATTTTGACACTTCTTTTTTAAGGTCAGAAAAATTTATTTAACTTAGCTAATTTTAAACAAAATTCTGAATTTGGGTCAATCTACTTGGAAACTTGTCCGCTTTAAATAATATAAGCTCACGGTATGGAATCAATTCTTTGTCTTCACTTTGCCACTTTTCCTTTAACCCTATGTCACTTTTACCAGCTAAACTGTAAGTAAAAGCGTAATCACATTTGTTGTAGAAAATTTCTTCCTCATCGTTTGAAAAATCAGTTTCACTATCTCCTGCAGTTTTTGTTTTCCACATTTTACAGATCATTAAGTAATCGTCAAAAGCATAACGATCATTTTTCTTCTTCATTCTGAAATGAATTTAACATTGGGTATGAAATTTTCGATGGGATATTCACAAACCTCTCATTTATTAAAACCCTAGCTTGTGGCACCTCGGCAAAATTTCTTTGAACCGTGTTTCAACATTTTTATCTTCAGTTTTTTTTTGATTTCTTGGTCTATGAGTTGGTATAAGTGTCGAACACATGGTGTTTCCTTATCTTGTGTTATGTTTTATGAAGCTGTGTTGAAACTTGTTGTGATACCTATTTGAAACTTGTGCTCACATGTTATCTGAAAAATAAAATTAATTAGCATTAGAAACATTTTGTCAAATTATTCTCCCCATTTTTACTTGCCAATGTCAGGTATGAAATACTGTACGCTCAGTCGACATGTACCTAGCTAAACTTTTACGACTTAAGACAAACTACCGTTATAAATCAAACTTGCTAATGTAAATTGCAACAAACAAATAAATTTTCGGGTATATTTATTTAGAAAAATACTAGAAAAACTCAAACAGATGTTCAGATGTTCTTATACTTCACGAGTATTTTAGGAAAAGAAGTTAGTAGTTTCGATTTTTTGTAAACAACATACACAAATATGCTCACACCGACAAAATATGCAATGGATCGTCAAAATATGCAAAATATGCAATAATTAATCTACGTCGATCAATTAAAAGACGGAAAATTCAGATGTAGGTATACTAAAGCATTTATTTGTCATATCAAAAATATGTGATATACAAAGTGCGTACAATCCACTTTCTCTAGTCATCATAAATTAGGTAATCATTTTAAATCCAACGAAGGTTTAATGCTTGTTGACATAACATAATCTACCCTTCTAAGTTCAGCCACAGACAACCCACACCCAGATCAGGTTATGTTGTGAAATTGCGAATTTATCACAATCTAAGAACAAAGTGAATTACGTGCTAAATTCGTTAAAATTAAAAACTTTAGGATACGACCTACTTTTAGCTCAAATTTTTATGTTAACAAATTCTTGGTGACTAGATCACAAATCAAAAAATCACCCAGTGTCACAAATAAATAAATTAAAAACTTCTGTAGGTGAGAATCAAAGCAAACTCATGGATAATTTAGTGTTATTAACTTATTACTGTTGGGATTCACTTTCGAGACAGTTATAGGTACGTCTCACAAGAATGAATGCAAACTTTGTTAAAACAGAAACGTAGAGAACTAAATTAGTTATTTATGCAACTATTGAGTAAAGTGTATTTTTTTAATAAAAGGAAAATTTGCAAATCCGCCGAATGAAAAAAGTCACTTTACTCACGAGTTGCATACCAATTTTTTTTCACGCTCAACAACCACCCACTTCAAAAACTTTTTATTTTGGAACATATATATTAAATGTAGCCGTATTTGCCGTCTTGACAATTCTTCAGGGCTGTACGAGAAATCTTCATCGCTGTCCGATTGCATTGAGCGAGCACACAAATTACCACCAAACACCGAGAAAGCTAACACAAAGCACTTAAATAAGAATTAAATTACAAAATTTTTTGATGCATTTTAATTTCTGAGAAATGTGCTGATGAATCGTCATAGCAACGGCAGGCTTCTATGTTTAGCGTGAAAAAATGAAACGCTATGTCACTTTTTTCACGCTTCTAGTGAAATGAAAAAACGTATCCTTTATAAACAAAAATTAATAAAAATGTTACACTTTTTTTAACGAACGTGAAGAAAAATATTTAACAATAATTTAGAGATACGCGGTGTACTACTAATACCTACTGCAAAAAATAATTGCAGAAGATGAAGATATGTGTAAAACGATCATGACTATTATTAACTAAATTGATGATTTTGTAAGACCACGTTTTGTAATTTTTTCACTATTATAACATCATGATTTATTAATGTTTAAAACTTTCAACTTTGAGAGACGAAATGAAATGAAAACGAAATTTTAATGGAATAAATAATATTTCTGTTGTACTCAGTTTGCATTTACGTCTAGAATTTTTATATTTTAAAATGCAGAAAAATTTGAAGTTGATAGTTTTGACCTCAGACAACACAGAGTTAATATGAAGGAAAAACCTGTTACAAAGTTAATGTATGAGTCATACTTAATTAAATCGTGTAATGTAGTTGCATATTTTATTGGTAAGTTACCTGAACGAAAGTATAAATAAGTACTCGTATTCCCAGAACGTTGCCATAAATTCGAAGGAAAATATTAGTGTTGAATTCCTTATACCAGACAGAACTAAATGAGATGTTAATTGTTCTTTATATACCCTCTGTCTTCTTTATGTTGACAGGAGATTTATTGTGAAATGGCTATTTGGGCGCATTCTTGTCCCTTGTGCTAAAGGTCGTTTATGCTTGTTTAATAATAAAATTAAAAAAAGATAATAATAAATCTAATAATTCTTGCTTCACCGATTGTTTACTTTTATAATTGATTAGAAAATTATTCGCTTCTGTAGTTTAGCCCTGTAGCTGATAGATACTTAATAATTAGTCGTTACAAGAAAACATTAGTTGTTAAAATACAAATTATAACATGTCATAAAAGCAAACACAACGAGAAATATTTGAGAAGTTATATTTTGTTGACTAACGATATAAAATGAAAGCACGTGTTACACAGGCATTTAAGACCTCTGACATGAACAACAGCTATTAGATATCAAGCACCTGTTGGCCCTAATCTCCATTGTAGTAGTTTTAACTAAATGAACACTCGTTTCTTAACTTTCGTTTACAAGAAGGGTGAACACTATCATCGTATCTTTCCAACCCGAATTACCTTTACGAGTGAATCTTTATTCGATTTTATTGTTTGTCAGATTTCTAGTTTTATATATTTTGGTGGCGACTGGAATGCAGTTTCGTTCGGCATTTTAAGAGTTTCAATTCACAACTATTTAATGAAGATTTAACTAAAACCAACTGAAAAGGAATCTGTACCTACTACTGTTTGATCTTCTTGTTCCGCTTGTTGTTAATTCAACAAACGCAAGCATAGTATTGGCACAGTTTGGTTGCACTATGACGAACTACTAGACGTTACTCTTTTAATATTGTAAATTTCTGTAAATCAATATGATTCATTGAACTCCAAATATTAAATGCCTGCCACAGCTTTAGTCTCAAGAGCTAATTATGCCGAAACTGTCCACATCGTCCGGTAAATACTTAACGCTCTCAGTGATCTCAATTCAAAGCAAAAACCATACGCTGTGGGTATTGACGGAACTTCAAGAAGATTGTAGTAAAGTATCCCTGCAACCCTTTTCATAATATCAATTACTCTTTTAAACTTGCTTTAGTCCTACCCCAAATGTGGAACATTATAATACATTTCATAAAGACCCTAGACGGATTAGTGTTTTTAAACTAAGTGCTGCTCTTTGTGTACTACTAGTCTTTGACGAGTTGTAAACTCCGGTGCATGAAAATACATTAAAAATGCTTGTATACTTTTGCAATAAAAATTTGTGAACTGAAATTATTTGTTACTTAAGTAACGAAGCCTTTAAACATTTCCGAAATATACTCGTATATCGTACCAAAAACCGATGTGGCGCATAATAAATAGAAATACAAAGACACATCAAGAAAGTTCCAGACAGTCTGAGTGCTTAATATAACTGAAAACGTTTTTCCGCACATTTTCAAAATTTTAGAAGTAATTCCGATTTAACAAAAAGATGAATAATTATAGTCCAGTATCCTTGGTTCCAACATTAGGTAAAATTTTTGAAAACTTATGAAAAAATTAAATAAACGACTATATCGATAAAAATAAATTTTATTCTAAATTTCAGTTTAATTTCAGAAGTAATTTATCAACCAATCTTACTGTAAACAGGCTCAATCAGTACGTGTTTCAGGCATTCGAATACAAGCAGCGTGTGTGCAGTTGTACTCTGTTTTGATCTATCCAAGGCTTTTGACTGCATCACAGATGAAATTTTGTTGAAAAAATGAACTTATAATGGATGTGAGGGAAACAATATTGAACAAATAAAATCTTATCTTACCAACATACATCAGTGCGTAAATGTAAATCAATATACATAGCCCCAACTGCCTATACCTTCTGGAGTTCCGCAGGGCTCCGTATTAGGCCCGCTGTTATTTTTTGTGCTAGTTTAAGCCAATTAAAATCACATTTCACTGAAACAAAGTGTGTTATTTATGAATGATTCACTAAAAACAGGTTTGTTGTTATTCAAAATAAAACCCAAAATATAATTTTTTCGTTAAGAGGGCTAGAAGTAAGGAATCACCTTATCACGTTAAAATTTAAAAGACCAGCAGCCAATTTTCAAGGCTACAATACAATTATGTTTCTGTGGAAATAAAAACACCAAACTTTTCGGCATTTCACAAAACGATTAAAAAAAAAATCTTTTTGAAAATGCTTTTTACTCTTTTGAAAACTTGTTTCATTTTTGGATTCTTCTAACTAAATATCTTTTCTTATATTTTTTCATTCTTTTACTTGTATTATGTTATTATCTTATCTTAGTTATAAGTTCTAATTGTACAGTGTACAGGGTGTTAATAAATGATTTACTTCTAGAGGGCTGCGAACACGACTTGACAAAAAAATTTGTCGTTTTCCAAAAATGCAGTTTTTGACAGGAGAAATTGAATATTGCCATTCTCCATCAGTGCCTTCGCCAAACTGAACATAGGTTTCAATAATAAATTTAGAGTCCACATTTTTTCGGATCCTATATGATGTAAAAAAATTAACGTTAAAATTTTATTCAAAGTGTGATAGTTAGTTAACTGATTAATTACTTCAGCAAAAGGTCATTGAAACGATGCACTAATAAATAAATTTCATAGCCCACTAGAAGTAAATGATAGTTAATACCTTGTATTTTATACACTTAACTATCTTTTCATTCTTGTTTTTCTTTTTTTTTCTGATATTTTTTGCAGTAACACTTTACATACACAAAATACTTCAAAAAACACAATAAGATTCAGTAATAAAATACACGATGTTCTATGTGAAATATCGATATCTGAAAATTGTAATATTTTTTTATAAACACTCTACACATTAGAATTTTATTTTATTTATACTACAACAAAGCAGATTTTAAATTATTTTCACTGCAAAAAAACTTGAAGAAAACCGGAATAACATCGCATCGGAATTTCAAAAATAAACTGTGGTTGTAAAGCATAGGAAGAGGACAATGAAGATATGTAAAAACATATAGGGCGTTTTATTAAAAAAAACCAAGTCGTGTGTTACGCCTTACAAAAACCAATCCTAAAATTATTTGAAGATCCTGAAGAGCCTTTAAATTCTTTAGATTCCCTATTTTCTTTAGACGTTTCTGGATTCTCTATGTCCTCTAAAAAGTTTAGCTAACTGAGATCCCTAGAATTTTTAAATCCTATGCATCCTGTAAATACTCAAAAGAATGAGATTTCTTAAATCTTCTATACAAGTTTGATCCTTTGTATCATTTAAATCTTTTAGATCCGTGAGGATTTTTATATCGTTTAAATTCTTGAGATCCCTCACATTTTTTTGATACTCCAGAGTCCAGATCCTGTAGAATATTTAGATCCTGGAGTTCTTTTGGAATTTTCTAGATACTCTATGTTCACTAAAACTTTAGATCCTCTAGATTCTTTAATTCTGCTAGACTTTTAGATTATTTGTATCCGCCAAAACATTTAAAACTTGGCGATCTCCTTCACATCTTTTAAATAGTTACCTTCACATTTTGTAGAACCTTTAGATCCTAGTAGACTTTAGATCCTCTGGATTCTTTACTTTCTTTTTGGATCTTTATAGATCCTCTATATACTCTGAAAAGTTTAGCTAATCTAATGTCTAGACATTTTAGATCCTTTAAATCCTACGGATATACTTAGATCCGTGCCCTTTTCACTGTTTTAGGTCCTTGAAATACTGTAGAATACGCAGTATACAGAAGTATTTTACACACGTCATTCTAAAAAGATTTAAAATCATAAAACAAATATCCTTTAGGTTCTTTGGATCCTTCTAGATACAGTATGTTATGCAAAGACTGTAGTAATTTTTCTAGACATTTTAGATTATTTAAATATTTCACAACTTTTAAATCTTTAATATCTTTCACGTTTTTTAAATTCTTCAGATCCTGTAGAGCATTTAGATCCTTGAGTTCTTATGGATTTTTCTAGATACTCTATGTCCACTAAAACTTTAAATAATCTGGATCCTCTAGATTCTTTAATTGTTCTAGACTTTTTAAATTAGTTTAATCCGCCACAACATTTAAATCTTGGCGATCTTTCGCATCCTCTAAATCGTTACTCATCACATTTTGTAGAACCCTGAGATCCCAGTAGGCTCAAGTATAACCTTTAGATCCTCTGGATTCTTAATTTCTTTGGATCGTTATGGATCTGCTATACGATCTGAAGAGTTTAGCTAACCTAAATCTCTAGACTTTTTAGATCCTTTAAATCCTACATACACTTACTTAGGTTCGTCTTTCAGATGCGTGAAACACTGTAGAACATGCATTATTTAACATATTTAAAATTATAAAACAAATATTCTTTAGGTTCTGTGGATCTTTCTAGACACTCTCTGTTATCTAAATACTTTAGTTAATCAAAATTATCTACATATTGTAGATCCTTTCATTTCTCCAGACTTTTTAGATTATTTAAATCCTTCACGACTTTTAAATCGTTAAGATCCTTCACATTTTTTGGATCCCTGAAATCTTGTTAGGATTCTGTATTGTCTTTAGGTCCTTAGACTTTTTAGATACGTTAAATTCTACAGATCTTTAGATTCATGACGTTTAATTTCCGAGATAGAACATACAATATTCGTAAGCATTTTACACAAGTCAAATTTAATTTTGAAATTATTTAAAACTATTACAATATTTCCATAGCTTACACACAGTTACTATGTTTTAATTACTAACATGATAACCATTAACATATTTCTAATTATAAATTAATTGTCCGCTTTGGAAATAAATGTTGTACCAGAATAAGTATTATCTGCTTTCTTAAAAATTGATTTTTTTTCCTTACTTATACTTATAATACTGAACCTTTCTGATATTTAAATACTTTAGATTGTATTTTCAGTTTGCTCTTTTTTATTGCGTTCTGAATCATATAAAAGCAACATCAAATATGTAAAAATATATAGGGTGTTTTACTGAAAAAAAAGTTGTGTGTTAGGCCTTAAAACAGAACCCTTTTTATAATTAAAAAAATTTCAACTATAATAACCGTGCAACTTTGATCTTTGACTTTTCCTATTTTTAATAATGAATAAGATATCGAAGAATGCGTTCTTAATGATTCACTCAAAGAGAGATCGAAAAGGTTGAGGGAAGCCTATGCTCAGAAATGGTCCAGAGAAAAAAAATCCTGGAAAAAATCTGTTTTTTTTTTTTTAGTTAATCAAAAATTCGTGTCTTCTTTCAGGCAGAACAAATTAAAATTTGGTTAGAAATAAATTTTCAGAAATTAGAAAAATGTAAAGATTTAATGGAAAAATCAAAATGTAAAATAAAGATTTTAGAAAAATAGAATAACCATTGTAGAGATACGAAAAAACTTGGCTAACTATCATAATTCTTAATTTAATACGTCACGACTATATTCAACTTAATCTTTTTAAGTTTATACATTTTTTAGCGGTGGTATAATACGAAGCAATAAATTTATCTAAATAAATTAACTGTTACTATTGTTACTACTTAAAGAATAGCAAACGATGCTTGTCTGTAATCTTGAATTATATTATTAATGTTGGTAAGTTGGCAACTTTGTCGTTGCTTTAACTTTGAACATATACTTATATATTAAAAACAACATAATAGTATACTGTTCTAAATTGCCTACTTCAGCCGCATACAAAGTGTTCGTCGTCCTTGAACCGCATCTTTTGCATTATAGCTCGAACAAGCTCTTTCATTTATTTTTAATTTATTATCAAGCAGAATTTCTTGTTTATAGTCTCAACTGAGAGCACCATCGTTTACATTATCAATGATCTGCTAAATTATTTTATTTGCTGTGCTCAAAAGCTGCCTGAACCAAATTCCCTGCAGCAATAATTTTTGCCTCTGTTCGGTGTTTAACGTCTGGTACTGCGAAAAGCTCAAACGGTCAGCTTTCGGTAGATTTACCTTTATATGAAAATGCCGCAGAACGGCAGTGTTTCAAAAAGTTTTTCTGACCGCATCGCAGAGACCACGCCGCCGCAGCCGTCATCTGCTTTAATAAAAACGACCTTAGAGCCTTTCGCTTTTCCGGCGGCATCCAATCTCCCCATCAGAATTTTATAACGTATCGCAATTTTGCTATTACAAAGATCGTATGGCTGCGATTGCATCAATACGAATGAAATTTTCACGTAGCGAGAAGATGCTTAACTCAAGTAATGAATAAAGAATAACCTTCGGTATAGGGGGCGGCCCGCCGCCCTCGATGATATCGCGCACATTATGGGACCACCAGGAATCGTGGTTTCGCCAGCAACCGAGCCATTCCGTACAATTCGCGACCAAAGCACGAATCTCTGTATTATTTATCATAGCCTGACTCGTCTTTATCACGTACCACACTTTCTATATCTTCGTATTTATTCCGTGTTTGGGGTTGCGACGCAGATAGGGCACGTCTGAAGCGATCTCTAAATTACGATACAAGAAAATGAAGTCGTTAGTGAAAAAAGGATAACATTTTTTAGGTGCGTTCAACCGAGTTGGGTTTTCGGGACTCGGGCTAAATTCGCTAACAGTTCGCTAACACATTGTTTGATGTTACTAATTAATTGCGTCTAAATTATTGTCTTTGTGTTAAGGCTGGGATTAAGGGGTGCCTAATGTTACACTCGAGCGTACTTTGCATCAGACACCTGCTTTGAGCCACCTTTCACTACAGTTGAATTTTACCTTCATCACTAACTACCTGATTACAAATTATGCTTAAAGCACCCTAATGCTCGTCTAATTTATATCGATAACGACTTGACGGTAATTAATCAATCTTGTACCGTTTCATATTTTTTCAAGCAGGTGTAATTGTCTAAATCCGGATGTTCTCTTCAGTCTAACGGCGTTAACATACACATCGTAAACTATCTTGCGACAATAAACAGTTTGTTAGTAGATTTTACGATATCGTGAGTGATTGTAGATAATTATTAGAGCTTAGAAAATGTGTTCTTGGAACTGTATAACCGCCTTTAGAATAAGCGATAATTTCAATTGGAATTTTCCTTAAGTAGCAAAGTGGTTAAAACTTGTAAACATTGATTGTTTTTTGAATATGCGATTATTAAAAACCCTGGAAATATATTTCTATTCTGAATATATTGTAACAATTATGGAAAATGATGCGAGAACTTAATACCAGTGACATTATATTTTGATCCCGCAACGTTCTCTCTAAGCAAATCCGACACCTTCCTCTATGTCCAAATTAACACATTGTATTTCCCCGACTTCTCAGTGATTAAGGCCACTTCCGTGTTTCGCCCCCATGAGGTTGACAGATTTTTAAAAAACACCCTGTCATCATCTTTAAACGAAAATTGTGTTTGAAGACACTGCATTTTTGACAAAAAAAAACGACAATATATATTTCCTCAGCGATTATAGAATTTTGTAAGCTGGTGATAACCGTATTCCTAAATTTCCATAAATAATTGAGATATTGGTTTTTAAAGAGACGTGATGAAAAATGTCAAAAAATTTTAAAATTTACAACTCATTTGCACAGACTACCATCTGCTGTCAAGGCTGCAGTGGTGGGAGTTTATAAACATAGCGATCTTAGGGGCAGTAATTTCGATACATTATGTGAATATATATTCAAAAAAATGTAGCTACATAGAAATTTGAATTTATCTGAATTTACAGATTTTCATTTCATTAATTTTTTTCACAGACAAAACAAACTTCTTTTGTTTTCATAATGAGCAACATACTTTTTATGATTATTAATTGTTTTTAAATGTTTGTTTTCACGTTTAACGACACTCAAGTTTTTAGCAGAGCAAAGTATTTATTTTTTTATTTATAGAAAGCATCGTTTTCGCACTTATGTTATAAACAACTAAGTATTAAACGGCTCTTCAGTTTTTTTTTATCAATACGTACATGCGATGATGCAGGTGGTTTCCTCTTAACCTAATTATCAACTTACTTTTAAATTACTACCTGTGCAAATTATACGCCCAGGAATAAATAAGAAGGAAAAAGTCTATTTAGCAGCACTGTAGCATTTCCGCTAACCATATTTTTCCTTTTAAGTGCAACACGTCACGTAATAAACGATTTTTCAACAAGCTTAGCTTCCAACTAAGACTAAAATGTTAATAAAACTGAAATTATTATCAGATGGGAAAATAATCAGTCCAACAATGTTTCTGTAGTTAACAATTATTATATTATAACTTCCCGAACGTAAGCTGGGTCGGGCGATTGGCTACTTGTGTGTTTTCTAGACCTTTCATGACCCCTAGAGAACGAAAGTAGGTCCACCGTTTTCGTCTATCTGTTGTCTGTGTCGATCGGCTGCATGAAAGACGTGAAAAATAAGAAATATTTGCAAAGTAATTGTGAGAAAATCAAGAGGGACACAGACACCACGGGTACAGGAGTAGATATTGTATATAATTTTTTTTTTATTCTTGGTGAGAATTACTAGACCAATTCTAGTTAGTGTTTTACCATATACACGATATTTCTAACATATACATATATAAAATTTGACAACAATGGGTCCCGTAGTTGCGGAGATTATCTGTTTAATAATAATAAAAATCGATAGAGACAAATAGACAGACAGACGGACTACTGTTTTGTATGCAAGGGGACATGAAAAGTCGAGAAAACTTGTCTCTGAAGACTATGGCTAATCTAGATCTCTAGAACATGCAATATGCATCAGTATTTTACAAACGTCAGAGTGAATTTATTACTAAAAAGATTTAAAATTATGTAAAACAAAGATCTTTTAGGTTCTTTGGATCCTTGTCTAAATCCTTTAGATCCCTGCTAAAATGTTGATAACGTCACGAGAACATGTTTACATGGAAAAACTCAGTGGAAAGGTATGTATACCATGGTTCTTGACCTGTGCTTTAACAATCCACGCTTATTTTAATTTTAGCTCATAGGGGCCATCACAAAAAAATCAATGTTAAATTTGATAATTTCTCGTAGCTATATTTGTTTAGTGTACTTTAGGGGCGAGGGAACTTCTATCGAAATAACCTTCGACCAATTTTTTAAGGTAAGACATGTTTTCAATAAGTTTCCATATCTGTACAATTTAATAATTGTCGAACTGTAGCATTTCTTTGATTATTCTTCTTTTTACTTCCCGAGCGTAAGCTAAAGAAGTAAGTATAGTAATCGAGTCCACCGGCCAAATTGCCACTTTCATATTTTCTCGACGTGTTATGACCTCTAGAATACGAAAAAAGTGGTCTCCCGTTTCCGTCTGTTTGTCTGTCTGTCTGGTGTCTGTCTGTCTGTCTGGTGTCTGTATCCATTTTTATTAGACAAGTAATCTCCGAAACTACTGGACCGATTGTTGTCACATTTTGTATGCATTTTAGGAATATCATGTAGATGGTTAAACGCTAACTAAAATCTGGCTAATCATCCCCACCATCATCTCCAAAATTTATAATACAGTTTTTTTTTTAATTATATAAATAAGCGTGCGAATCCGTGTTGAATTTTTACCATAGACATCCATAATTTATGGAAAAAATTCAAAACTGAATAATAATATTTTGTAATATAACTTTGACACTGCAAAACCGATTACTCTGAAATCTTGTACATATTTGAAGGTAAATCGTTAATCAAAATTTATTCGTTTATCCCCTCCCAAAAAATTTATAACGCATCTCAAAATTTTGTCGAATAAATCCTATCAAAAATGTGCAAAATATCATGGATCTATACTTTTAAATTTCTTACACAGGGTGAGTCATAAAAGTTCACGAATGAGTCTATTTGTTTTATTGATTAAATCGGGAACCGCCCACACCGTTTTCCCGAAAATTTGGGAACACAATATTGTTGTCATTAGTATTACACTGCACTTATCCAAAATGTTGACGACGTCATCACAAAATTTTGTAAAGGGAAAACTCATTTGGAACGTACGCCTAACACGCTTTTTACATTTATTTTAACGTTACGTGTACATACACATTTTTATTTTAAATTATAAGGGTTATCATAAAAAAATAAAATTCGCAAAATCAAATCTGATAATTTTTCGACCAATCTATTACATGCTTTTTCATTTTCTTTAATTTCTCAATTTTTCCATTTTTCAATGATTCTGTCTCATAATTTTTCGTTTTCGTAACTTTAAGATCCGGTTTATGGAAAGCAAATTAAAAGTTAATCGCGATTAATTTTAATTGAGGTCCGTTGCTATGCAACGTGCATGTTTTAACGAATGACGAGTTCATATTCTACATTTTAGTCCTATTTTATATCTTTCAAACCTTCCAGGTCCTTCGCAACCTGTAGATCCTTGGAGTTTGTTAGATTTTTCTCGATACTCTATGTACGCTAAAGGATTTCGATAAGCTAAATCCCCTAAATCCTGTAGATTCTTTAAATATTTAAGATCGTTCACATCCCTTAAGCCCTTTATATTTTTTAGATCCCTGAGATCCTATAAATATTTTAAGAACCTATAATGACTTTAAATCCTTTAGATTTTTTATTTTCTTGGGGCTTCTGGATCCTCTATGTCCTCTGAAAAGTTTAGCTAACTTAGATCCCTAGACTTTTTAAATCCTTTGTACCCTACGATTTAAGATTCGTGAGGTTTTCACATTTTTAGATTACCGAGATACTGTAGAACATATACATGTATGTATATGTATTTCGCGTGGTCAACCTAAAAATATTTAAATTTATTCAAAACAAAGATCCTTGAGGTTCCTTCTAGATCCTTTATGTTATCTGAAGACTGAGTTTCTCTAAATCCTTGAAATAACGCAGAGGTTCCAAATTATTTAAATCTTCTATACATTTGAGATCTTTTATATAATTCAGATCTTTTAGATCCGTGAGATTTTTCATATCTTTTGACTTCTCGTCATGAGATCCTTCATATTTTTTGGATCCTTCTGTTCCTGCAGGGAATTTAGATCCTTGGCTTCTTTTGGATTTTTTAGATACTCAATGTCCACTAAAGACTTTAGATAATCTAAATGCTTTAGATTCTTTAATTCTTCTAGACTTTTTAGATTTTTTTAAATCCTGCAGAACATTTAAATATTTGAGATTCTTCATATCCTCTAAATCTGTGACGTCCGTAGTATTTTTTAGAACCTAGTTACCCTTCATATTTTGTAGAACCCGGAGATCCTGTTAGGCTGTAGATATTTTGGATACTTTTTCTTCTTCGGGTCCTTTTCGCTCCTCTATATGCTCTGAAGATTTTAGCTGACCTGTATCTGTAGACCTTTTAAATCCTTTACATTCTACAAACACTTAGATTCGTGACGTTTTTACATCTTTTAGATCCCTGAAATACTGTAGAACATGTTTTTTGGATCCCTCTTGATATATTATCTAAATATATTATCTAAAAACCAAAGTTAATCTACGTAGATTCTCTAAATTCCCGAAATAATTCAGATGCCCCAAATCCACTAAATCCCTTAAATCTTCCATACACTTTAGATTCTTTAAATTCTTCAAATCTTTTTTCTCTGTTAGGTCTTCCACATCTTTTAAATCCATGAGAAAAATTTGTTACTAAAAAGATTTGAAATTATTTAAAATTATTCCAATACTTCCTTAGCTTACAAGCAATTACTATGTTTTAATCAACAACATGATAACAGTTAACATATTTTTTATTAGAAATAAAAATTTTGGCTTTCTTCTCTTATATCAAATTTGAGCAGTATGACCTTCCTCATTTATTACATTACCAAACAAAAGTGTAGACTAATCAATACTCAAGTTCTAAAAAAAATGGGAGACAAAAACAAAGCTAATATATATTTAAATAATGAAAACGAACGAAATCCTCGAAACGCATTGACATCCAATGCAAAATACAAAATAATGATTTTACTCATATTACTCATATATAACACAGACAATCCTATAACTGAGACAGAATTTCTTGTTTCTGCATTAAAGTTGCATTGTGGCAATTATTTGTTACGATATTAGCTAAAACTACAGTTGCGGTTACGAAATAATGAATAGTAAGCAATTTTTTAATGTATCTCTTTGAGAAGTTACGATTATAAGAAACAAACAGGTTGCAAATTTATGAGGTGCCCATAAAAATTCCAGTTCGGGTAACAAAGTTCTCAATTATTATTTGTACGTTAATCATAAAAAGTTTGTACGAATCCTCACATAAACCGTCAAATGTTATGTGGTTAGTGTTTCTGTGCAAGAATATGAACTCTACGAACTTGTTAACAGGCGGTTACGATTTTTATGTTGCTCATAAATTCATACGAGACTCTGAACGCATATATGTGAAAAGTAAAATCGGTGTGAAGTTATTTTATGCATTTATTACTCTAATTTAAGTTATTAGTGTTAACGCTTAAATCGTCCAAAAGGTGATATAGTGGTGATTATAAGTTTAAAGATGACAAATAAAATAACAGTAATTAAGAAGAGCTTTCCGCCTTTTTTCAGATATAAAAGCTTCTTCGAAACTCCTCTGCAAGCTTACTTCCCCGTATTTAACGAATCATTATTATTCTCCACATTAAAAAATCTCATCACCGGTATTAATGCAACCGATTTAACCTCGTCCTTAGCATGGTTTTCCTAGTTCCTGGATCAATTTCCTGCTACCGTGCTCCTTTAGTGAAAATGTTTGCTCGACATAAACAACGTTTTAGCAGCATTAATGCGAAAGCACGGCTCAAGCCTGCAAATCATAACAATTACGAAGTACTTTCGTTCTGCTTTTATGACTCACGTACCATTAGAACCCTTCGTCTTTAATTCATCGTATTAATATTCAGCTCAACAGATAGAGCCAAAATCGTAAACAATACAAGATTAGGAGTATCAGAAACACTAATATTGCCTCATAAAACAAACCGAGTTTATTGATACCTTTGTGGTTGAAATTTTGATATTGTTCCGCTTTACGGTGGACGCCTTGCTGTTATCCTGAATGGTTTCCATGTAGTTTCAAATAGAGTTTAGTACAGTATGCGGGAAACTGTTCCGAACAGTGTGAAGTTAAATTACTCCTAATGTAAAGAAATTGATGGTCCGTTGGTCGTAACTGGTTACTGTCGGAAGTGCATGTCTACCTATTATTATTGTGTATTACCGGAAAGGAGGGACGCTTTGTAATGGAACTTAAGCTTTCATCGAAGTTTCGTTGACTGGATTGGTTCTTTATGAATGAAAAGTAGGGGGCGGTACTTTTTAGCTTCAGTGACTTTTAGGCATTAAATTGTGTTATGGCAGACAATAGTTCAATGGCTTTTGTGGCTGCTACTGTCAGCGGTAAAGTGACTGACGTAGGCATATTACTAAAGTGTTAAGACATAATGGACAAGACATCAACAGTGAAGTATTTCAATTTAGTTTCATTTTCTTCACTTTTTACATTTCACCTGTTTTTTCCTTCTTCATTCTTACAGACAATTGTTAGTTGACACTGTTTCGAATTCAACATCTTCTTCTTTCTCGTTTATTTCAGATTTTTTCTTCAACGTTCTTTGTTTGTCTTGTTTATACATATATCGAGTACAGTATTATGTGCTCCGCTAAATTCAATCGTTTTAAGTATACTGCGATCTGATGTGAAAAATTAATATTTAACGTTGGTTTGTTTTGTCTACAATATTCAACTTTTTTTTAAACACATCCTGTATATATACATAACTTTTTTGAAATTCGTGTAAAGATTTTTACTTCCCGAGCGTAAGCAAAGGAAGTATTGTAATCGAGTCCGTCGGCCGACTCTCTACTTTTACGTTTTCTCGATTTTTCATGACCCCTAGAAGACGAAGAAATAGGTCTCCCATTTCCGTCTGTCTGTCCGTCTGTCCGTCTGTCCGTCTGTCCGTCCGTCTGTCCGTCTGTCCGTCTGTCCGTCCGTCTGTCCGTCTGTCCGTCCGTCTGTCCGTCTGTTGTCCCGGATTTTTATTAGACAGATAATCTCCAAAAGTACTCGACCGATTGTTGTGAAATTTTGTACTTATATTAAGAATATCATGTAGATGGTAAAACGCTAACCAAAATTTGTCTAATCATCCCCACCACTAATGCGATGACGTCACTTCAAAATTGTACATAGTAAATGGGTTTTCAATTGTATAAAATAACATAGTCCTACACATGTAGTTTACAACTCCGAATCGACTTTTCACCCGAAACGTCCAGATTTTTGGAAAAAAAATCAAAATTATAAAACAACATTTTGAAATTTAATTTTTAATCTGCTAACCAGAATGCTTTGAAATGTTGCAGATGTTTTAAGGCTATAAAGAGCATCATAAATCTTTAGTCAAAAAATATTTGCTTATCCCCTCCAAAAACTTGATGACGTCAGCTCAAAAGTTTGTGGAATAAATCATATCTAAAATGTACAAAATATGATGAGTCTGTACTTGTGATCTATCACTCCATTCATATTTTTTGGATTTGCATATACAGGGTGACTCAAAAAAATTAATGAATGCGTAAATTTATTTTACTGATTTACTCAGAAACTACAAAACCGAATGCTTTGAAATCTTGCAGATGTTTTAAGGTTCTAAAGAGCATAATAAATGTTTAGTCAAAATATATTTGCTTATCCCCTTCAAAAAATTGATGACGTCAGCTCGAAAGTTTGCCGAATAAATCCTATCTAAACTGTAAAAATATGATGAGTCTGTACTTGTAATTTATCACTCCATTCATATTTTTTGGATTTGCATATACAGGGTGACTCAAAAAAATTAATGAATGCGTAAATATATTTTATTGATTTAATCAGGAACTACAAAACCGAATGCTCTGAAATCTTGCAGATGTTTTAAGGTCATAAAGAGCATAATAAATGTCTAGTCAAAATATATTTGCTTATCCCCTCCAAAAACTTGATGACGTCAGCTCGAAAGTTTGCCGAATAAATCATATCTAAAATGTACAAATATGGTGAGTCTGTACTTGTCATTTATCACTCCATTTATATTTTTTGGATTTGCATATACAGAGTGACTCAAAAAAATTAATGAATGCGTAAATATATTTTATTGATTTAATCAGGAACTACAAAACCGAATTCTTTGAAATCCACTGCGAAAAAAAAAACATAATAGGCATGCAGTCGTCACGTTTCCGACAGCGAGGGAAGTACTGTCTAAACTCTTTAGACCAATTTTTTGATGTATCATGATGTCATATTTCGTTAAAAAGTTGTGGTAAAATTTTTATAAATTTTATTAAATGTATAAAATAATTTAAATTTGAAAATTACATTTCTTCTACACGAAAATCATAATTAGATACAAAATTTTATTGCAAATATTAAGTTATTCATGTTTGAAAACATTAAAGTACAAGAATATTTAAAAAATATATATATTTCAACAAAAGGTTAAATGTCGTAATTTTTTAGATCATATCGGGGTATACTAATCTGACATAATCGACAATGCTGTACTCGAAAAAATAAGACAACTACGGGCCTGAACTTTTTTCCGAACACACGGTATATGTCCTATATTCTAATTAGTTAAAAATTTAAAAATTCAATTATAACAGCTAATTTGCTATGGAGTCGTGGATCCTTGACTAGAAAAAAATAGTAAAACATTAACACATTTAATCTATACATAGGTGCATTTTAAAAACCCTTTGAAAATAAATAAGTAGCAAAAAAAGTGTAAAACCATATTTTTTATGTCACTTTGTGATAAATAACAAAACGAACCGTTGCGTTGTAGCCAGGCTATTTTTAATAAATGTCCAGCTGCATATTTTATGTTGATTCAAGAATGGGGAGAATGGAAACTTACTTCAAATTTATTTTAAAAAGCAACCTAGCAACACCGTAAATATATATTCTGTTACAGCTCTCGACGAAGCTGTTTTTTAGTGAAAATGAATGTAACGGATAAGATTTTTCGGTTTAGGATTTTTTACACATAAGAATCATCCTGAAAATGAATCAATTTGAAGCATAAAAATATGCAAATTTATTACCGAAACTAACTGACTTATTAAAATTTCTTTTATTTAATGATGCAATGCTACCTGTGTTTTCTTTTTTTAGAGTATGCTGTTTACATCGATTTACCTATATGTCAACGAACGCTTAAAAAAATTGGTCGAAAGTTGTTTCTATTGAACCTCCTTCGCCCCTGAAGTACAATGAAACGTATCGAAAAATTATAAAATTTGATTTTGCGAATTTATTTTTTTTATGAAAACCCCGATATTGAAATGAGCATACATAGGTAAATATGTAATATTAAAGTAAATGAAAATAAGCGTGCTACGCGGATGTTTCAAATGAGTTTTTACTTTATAAAATTTTGTGGTGACATTATCAACACTTTTTGAAAGCATACGTATTGGATTGGTGCAGTGTGATAAAAATATTAACAGTATTGTATGCCCAAATTTTATTGAAAATGGAGTGAGCCGTTCTTGATTTCAAAACGTCTGCAAGATTTAGCATTAATAAATGTTTTGAAAACAGTCGGTTTTGCAGATTCAAAATTAAATTGTAAAATATTGTTATATAATTTTGATTTTTCTCCAAAAATCTGGACGTTTCGGGTTCATAAACTACACGTGCAGAACTATGTCATTTGATACAATTTAAAGCCCATTTACTATGTACAATTTTAAGGTGACGTCATCACATTGTCGGTGGGGATGATTAGACAAAATTTGGTTGGTGTTTTACCATCTACTTGATATTCTTAATACACATACAAAATTTGACAAAAATCGGAACTTTGAGAACTTGGGAGATTATCTGTCTAACAAAAATCGATACAGACGGCGGAGAGACAGACAGACAGGCAAACGGAAACGGGAGACCCATTTTTTCGTAATCTGGGGTCATGACCCAGAGAAAACGAGAAAATATAAAATCAGCCAGTCGCCCAGTGGATTCAATACAATACTTCCTTAGCTTACTCTCAGGAAGTAAAAATATTAATTAATTTATTTTTTAGGCGATCATTACAAATATTGTCATTTTACGTCCCCAGTCACGTTCACGAAGTGTTACTTTTTGTACTGAAGTGACAAAATTACTTTTTTGGGCTCAGTTGTCACTCTTTTGGATTGACTTATTTTTGTGTATTGGAGTTTGTGTTTTTGACCAACATTTTTTTCAATAAATAAGCTGAAAACGCCGTTATTTAATTTTGAACTCCACCTTTACTGAATATCGTGATGAAACATTGGTAATTTTTTTATTAGTAGAGAAGCAAAGTGGCGCTTTAGTTAATATCAAATCTGAGTGACTTTTCCTTTAACGACCAAAAAAGATTTTCTAACCTCAAAACCACTTACATAACCAATTATTTTTCTGTATGGTCGCCTAAAAACGTTGTGCGTACCTCGGCCAAAGAAAATCATTTCTGCTTTAAATTTCCAAAGATAGTTTTTCGCAAATTTTAAAACCAATAGACACTACAGTAAACAAATTTGAAAAATAGTTTTGCTGGTGCTTTTTGGCGAATTTGTAAATTTCGTAGTGTCTTGTATAAATAAAATAAAAATAAAAATATATATTTTGACGACCACCTCAAAAACATAAACAAGATCACATTTGTTTAAAAAGAAAGCTTTAAATATGAGCACCAGTTCACACACTTAATTGAAAATTATATAGGTAAATAGAAACCATAAATATATTTGTTTACAGTTCACTGGTTAATATTTATGAAAAATAATTTGTTATAAGCCGAATGACAGAATCCGGAGGACAATTATCCACGAATAAATATATTAATTCTACATTTTGAATGTGAATGTTCAACGTTATTACGGGTGTACTTTCCAACTCCATCGTTTCGTCAAACGTTCGAACTTCGTACTAAAAATGAAACAATGATGTTTTGCCAATTTGCAAATAATATTTTCCTATTTCTTTTCGGTGTTAATTATAACACTTTTATATTTCAGTGAAGGCTAACCAACACGGACTATTTTACAACCACATATCCTTAGATTCTGCCGTCTAACCACTCATAATCACAGCATAAGATTTTAGTAGATCAAAAATCACAGTCTGCTGGTCAAAAATCAACGGTAAAAATAATCGGTTGCAGTGATTTCTGATGTTTTGTGACTTTGAAAGAAAAAATACCAAACTCTGTTTGCGTGGTTTTATTTTGTATAACTAAAAATATTTGCCTAAAATTTAATTTAACATTATTTTATTCATTGATATGTACATATTTTTTATTAAATTATTTCAAAGTTGTCTACCGATAAAACACATAAAAAATCAATATTCACGTTACCAGTACAACATTTTACATTTGATTCTTATGCACTCAAATTAATTCATAATTCATAAATGACAAAACCGCGTTCATCAAAAAAGTTAAACGAGATAAAATAAAATCATCAGTGCAGTTTATTCAATTGTACACACGAAATTAGTTGTGTGTTTCATAAACTGTCTGTTTTCGCATTCCATTTCCACCACTTCTACGTACTACTCAATTCACAAATAAAAAAAAAGAAAAGAAAAATAGGTCGAAGTGAACGTGTATAGGACAAAGTATAACAAATGACTAAGCTTATCTGAAGAGACCAACTGTTGGTTTAGCTTTTGTACTTTGTTTAACTTTCTGGAAGAGTTTAATTTGACTCACTGGACACGAAAATTTCATTAGCATGATGCTTGTTCTGGACACTTGAAGATTTGCGTGTAAATAAGTCAACAATAAGTAGAATCATTGCTAAATGTTCCTGGATGTTGGATAAACAATGTTTGAGGTTGCTTCAACCGACGATTAAAACTCGCAAGTTGTTAGTGTGTGAATAAAAATATATGGACTCTTTCCATAACATAAAAATTAATATCGGGTGAGAGCGTGGATGAAAGTAAGCAAAAATAAATCACTTTAAAAATCATTACTATAAATTTACCTAGGGCTTTCGCGTTACAAGCAGCACACTACAACCACTAAACTAACGAGAGTTGGTATGTAGTTTGCTTATATTAGTATAAAAAGTTGTTATAAAATTTTGATTATGTATATTTTATAAAATTTTAACAGTATTTATCATCAAAAGTTTTGAGGTGACGTCACCAAATTGTTGGCGTGGAGAATTAAATAAATTTTGGTTATCGTTTCACCATTTACACGATATTCCTAACATACACATCGAATTTGACAACAATCGGTCCTGTAGTTTCAGAGATTATCTCAGACAAACAGCGGACGACAAGGACAAGCCCTATTACAAAACTTTTTTAGCTTACGGCGGATAAGAAAAAAATTGGTAGGAGCTTTTAGGCATCTCACAATGTCAAGATCTTACAAAGCTTTTGCTGTATAATCTTGTAATTATAAGTGTTACAATAAAATATCAGAGGAATATAACTAAACTCTAAATAAAAAACAAAATATTTAGACACATATCGAAGTACAATAGTACAAACACTATTGTAAGCAGATATTATGATTTATAACTGTTGCAATCTATAAACTACCAACTCCCCGACGTGTGGGCTCACAACTAGCCTTGAACCACGGTGTATAATAAGTTAGGTGTTCCGACGAGCGCGTGAAACGTGTCCCCAACTAGTCACAGATTTGGAGTGAGAGAAACAGAAGAGGGCGGCCATCATTTAATCGCACTGACGGGAAAGAGACGGGAGAAGTATTTGTCGGAATTAAAGCCATTTAGGTCAAAAAATCATCAAAATTAATTATCCGTTGTATTAAAATAAAAACTTTAAACATTTTTAAAATAATAATTTATTTAAAAAGATGAATGTAAGCTCGTTGTTAAAGATAGTTCTTTTCGCCTTCACATATTATATTAGTTTCACTCAGTTCTGTTCGTTTGACAAGACAACTAAAAAATATCAATTAACCATTATCTGCTTTACTGTTTGAGAAATAAAAATTTACCATTATTACGTAGTCTGTAATCGAGACTCTTTTTTCTGCACATGCCTTGGTTGTTTTCTCTTGTTCCTGTTTATAAAATTGTTTAATTCGCATAATTGTGTAAAAATATATTGCCTCTGAAAATAATTCCATTCTATGCTCTTCACAAGAAAAAGGAAAGTAAATAGTCATAAAAATTTTTGTTGCGGATAGCTCTTCAATTGTTGCATCGAATACATCCACAAAATCGATATATTTCATAAGTATCCATTCCACCCATCGGAACATATTAAACATTAACAAATCTGGATGGTTTAACCACCCCCTGGATTTTGTACTAGTAAATTCAAATGTACTAGAACATGGATCTTCTTTGTTATATAACTGTTCACGGCAAATATTACATTTTGAAGTATTGTACAATTTTTTTGCGACAAATCCAGCTGACTAATAAATGATGTTGTCAACAATTTTAGTTGTAGTGACATCTTCAAATAGTTGTTCGTCTATTTCGTTAATCGGTGAATCTGTATCTAAAATATATTCAATTTTCCTTTTTATTTTGTCAACATAATTTTTCCCGCATTCTGGTATTTGTTTCAAAAATATTTTTGGAGTCATTAAATGATAACGAATGATTTGCATTAGGTACTATTTTCCTGCATCTGTGTGCAATTACCAAATTTCGGAGGTTTTAATAATTTATAGTCCGATATATTCGGTATAGCTGCAAAGAGTTATAGATAAGGGATGTCCATTGGCACAACCTGCTTGGCGAATTGTGCCGAAAAATCTCTGCAAAAATATAGTTTATGTGGAATAAAAAAAAATACATATCGCATTCAAAAACCTTCTGAAAATAAACATAAATTCTGTTTCTTGAATGTTAAAACATAACACATAACCGATAAAAAGGGAGTAATTGTTTTAAGTAAAAATAAAATTCAACATAAAATGCCTACTATTACTATAGCGACGACCAGTATTTTTTGGTGCAAAGTGTTGTTCAAAAGCAGCAGTTCACTACTGCAATAAAAGTGCCATTCCAGTAATCTGTCTTTAGGTACCCGAAACACCGACACTTTTTCGGGATTACCATTGTATCCGCTAGAACAATTAGGCACAACACATTTTCTACCCATTTTTATTGATAAATCAAAAAACAAGTAAGAAATCGCAGAAAAAACCTAGCAAAATCTGTCACACCTAGAGAGGGAAAAAGCCCGCCAAACGCTGCTAAACAGATCTAAGTGAGAGGTTACAGGCCGCCGCTGTCTGTCTCTCTCGACCGCTCATCGTGACTAAACCGGCGTCAAGTCGATGCACGGCGAATACGCTTCGTCGTAACACCTAACTTATTATACACCGTGCCTTGAACTAACAACCAATGAAAACGGAGTTTTCTGCAAATGTTACACGTTAACTATTGCTAATTTTTGAGCTGAAGATATCCTCCATAGTGAATACGTACATTTGCTTTCATATGCAGTTTGGCAGTTTAAATTTATTTACTTATTTATTTTCTAGTTACGAATTTTTCCAAGATCAATATTTATGTAAAATTTTTAATGATACATTGATTCGTCTGAAAACATGATGTACAACTTGAATGAATAGTTCTCTTCTTTCATAAAAAAATCTTCATAAACGATGTGTGTAGAAGGTAGAAATAAATCTTTAAATATCCTTATAGAAGAAAGTTGTTTTAAGTTCTACTTTTCTGATTACTTTAACACTTTAACATACTTTTGGGTCGTAACTGGTAACTTTTATTTATTCTGGTTTGATGATATGAACGTATACGTACAATTACGAATATATTAATTTCACGTTCCATTTTTTTCTACAAAACTTTAATTTGCATCTCCGTGATTACTTTTTCCCCTTTTCAGTGTTGAAAAGCTACCGACAAATTACCCAATCGGGTTGGAAATATCCTCACCCACAACGCATATTATTTGATGTTTCGTAAATTACTACTCCGTTACAGGCTTGGCACCATTTCATCCTAAATGATATCACTGCTCATCCACCCATTTAGCACCTGTTACAAATGTATTCCTCTAGTAGGCATTTCGATATTATCCGACATTAGTATACTCTATATTTTCGTGTAATAGTTCCTCGTTGGTCATTTAAAATACAATTTGCCACATGACGCGTTTTTTCAACATCCTCGTAATCATATAATAACTGGAGTGGAGCGGCTGGCAATTTGGTTGTAAGACCTCTGACTGTTGATTTAAATCCAAGTCACTAAATCATTTCGTCGACGGCAACGAACAAAATAATTGCCCCTTTGTAAAACTGATCCAAATGTTAATCAACATGCTGCAAATCCTTGATCGATAGTGACTTTTCCACGATCTTGCGTGTCGGTTTTAAACCGGTGTTTGTCTTATAAATTGTATTAATTATAGGTGAACTCTACTTTGGAAGAGCTGGGTTTTATATTAGGTTTTTATTAAACGACGGCGGTTCGTAATTACCATATCTCGTATATTTATCTCGTTCATATTATGAATGGTAAATAATAGCATGATGTTGAGCTTCATAATTCTACGACGAATTGACAGGAAATATGTCTTGTAGATTGTGAGAGATAATGTGAAAATAATTTTTACGTCCGTATGAAACTATTTAATGATTTATAATTGCGCGAGAGCCCGTGAGATAATCGGACCCGTTATTTATGGCAGCTTACAGAGTGACGTTTTGATAATCGTAATTCCGCCTGAATCAGATCTGATTTGTTTAATCTAAAGAAAGCAAAAAAGCACAAGTCAAATTTACACCGCAGATTATTATAGTGTGCGCGGTTCGGGAATCTGTGCTTATTATTTTTTTATGAGGCGTCATATACGGCCTCCATTTTGGTACAAAATTATTCAAGGCTGCAGTGTGTAGGTAGTTTGGACTTATTGTATGTAATTTTACGTTGTAAAACAGGTTGTAATAAGCGATTACTGCATTCCTTGATCGATAGGCCTGTAATAACACAGTTTTACATGTGCCGCCTCATACGACTTCATATCTTACCACCATCACCTACAAAACCTCCAGCGCGAAGAACAATTTAAACGTTTTACAATAGCTATTTCTTCACAGTTTCTGCTCATCGGGCTTGTTTACGACCAATTCTCATATATCTACACATGCAAAGCTCAGGTAATTTACTTGCGCACTTATACGCGCCATAATTCATATTTAATACCTTCCTAAGAAACACGTTCGCATCCTATAAATCCACGCTTTAGTATCGCAACAAAAAGTTACTGAGCTCGGCAGTCTTCAGACTATTATTAATTGAATTAAGAGTTAATCTTACCTATAGAGTTTACGACGGATGGAGGAAATACAATTCGTCTAGATTAAATGTGTTATTAAATGAGGTCCTGACAATCATTCCGGTTTTGTGACGCTCGGAAAATGAATTTGTCAATTCATCAAAACGCCAACAGTCACCGCAAACACTTTCTTTTTTTGAAAAATAAGCTTTATTTGAACTGAATTAGATACTCAAAACACGATTATTCATGAAAATGACATATACCTACGACTAAAAGAATTGAAAATCTTGTCTATACAAAAACTGAAAAGAAAATGTCTAGCAAATATTCTTAGATGCTGAGAAGGTTTCTGTTTTTGAGACACAATATACGATTCAGTTGTCGTAACAAAACCCCTCATATATTTTAACATATCCGCATTCGTCTCTTCCTAAGCTTTACAAAAGTATTTTTGTGATATTCGATTTCAATTTTCTTGAAATTCTACAAAGTAAAGTTCACAAAAATGTCATTAGGATTCTTTTTAAGATCTGTGTTGCAATATGTGTTATGGAACGATAAACAAGGGTATGAGTTCTGCTCTATTATGAATAATAATAATGGCAGGGGCGAGTTAAATATAAAGATATAAAATAAGCTGTTATTACAAATTAATACAGGAAATTATGTGACGGAAATAAATACAAATATACGTTTTTGTACGACCATTGCTTGTTCGATCATTTACCGTATAGGTTTCTATAGCAGTAAGTTCAGTTTACGGGTTGCTACGACTAACGACTAAGAGGCGAACGGTAAGTAAATTACTTACCGTTCAGCTGAACGGTAAGTAATCATGCATTCAAGATTTTTTTTATTTTAAATTCCATGCGTGTTCGACTTCGACATTTTCGCTTTCAGAATCACTCATAATTGATATTTTAAGCAAATAAATCACTCACTAATAGTTGCGGAAAGAAAATTAACTCGAAATCAAGCCAGATCAAATCTAAATCGACAGCGGTCAAAATGGAAACTGATTTTTAAAATTGTTGTTTATATTAATCGAAACCATAGTAACAAATTTTAAATTAAAAAACGACCTTGTTGATGTTTGGTATAAATTCTTTCAATTTATGAATTTGATAAAAAGACGCAAATCTTTTGATGGTCGTACAAAAAATAGTATAAGCATCACGAACGTTAAGGGGGTTTACTGGTCTCAGACAAATTGGAGACGTCGCTTCGCTCCGTCTCCAAACTTTTGCCTTCGACCAGTAAACATCCCTTACCGTTCTTAATACTTAATATACTATAAAGAAAAGTAAGTAAGAAATTGTCCACATACCTTTGATTTTAAATCATTACTGAGGAGACACACAAAACAAAACAATTTATTATTTTTTTCAGAACGGCATATCCACAAAAATTTACCATGCTTGTTATGTCTATTAAAATATATCTATGAATCTCTCGTTTTATCATGAATACTTTTATTATTAATAAATCGGGGGTGGCTCTCCCTAAATTTTTCAATAAAATTTAACCGATGTAGGACAGAGAACGATTTTTTTTAATATTCAACTGAGTTCATTATTTTTATTTAAAATCAAACAATTTCACTTGCGCAGAATGAAAAGAAAATCCCGCAACAAAGTTACTGTTAGTGGTCACTAATTACAGCTGAATACAGCGACTGGACGCACGGTTTTCATGACAATGGTGTAAACAAAACGTGCAAAGGAGGCATGATTTGGTCTCCGTTATATCAGCACTTCAGCAATGTATCATATATATCCAAGACACAACATCTTTAGATGTGAGTCTTGATACATTTCATACAAATGAAGCGAGATAAAAAAAATAGTTTTGATAATTATAACACTTTCGGAATAATTTTTTAAATATCGAAAACTACTCTTTTGCTATGTTCAGTGTGTTTATAGATGTTGTAATTTTGGGGCGGAGGGCACCTGCCCCCGTGCCTCATGGCACCAGCCGCCCTTGAATACTAGTACTAGCTATTCAACTATTTATTTCTGTACATTGTACACCCAATCACATGAAATGCAAAATATTAAAATAAAATAATATAAAAGAGAACTATTAGGAACTTCTAACTTGCTAATACAATTTTACTAACTTAATTTTATTTCCTCTTCTTTAATTTAATAATACAACTTAATAATTGTTTCTCCGAATAAAAATTAATGTCACATGGAAATTATATTAAAATTTTTGCACATTGCAAATACTAAAGATTTGAGCTATATTGACTCTTGATGACTTTGTATAACATAATAACTGTCGTCTGGAGTTAAGAACGGGAACTACAAAATTAATTTGCATTATTGAGCGAGCACAGGCAACCCTTTTTAACAAATTATGTAAAAATTTAGCTACACAACAAAAGTAGGACGTGTTTCTAAGAAATCATAGTTAAATCTAGAAAATACAGGAATTAATTAAAATCTCTGGGAAGATAGACACCGTCAACAACAAAAGCTGAAGATGATCATGGCACAGCAATGTTAATGTATTTTTGAAGATTTGTCTGTAATATAATGTTTGAGTTAAAAATGCAACGATCAAAGACAAACTTTAAAAAATCCGTAGTTGTGTTTGATCGGGTTTTTATTGCTTTATCGGTATAACATAGATATATAGATAAAGTAACTTTATTCGGCCCTTTGGACTTGGATGAATCCCTGTTTAGACAACATGTATGTCTACATACATATGATTATATCTAAATACAACCTCATCTTTCTATATTTTTATTTGCCGACATCTTCTGTACCTTTTCCCTTACCTTGTACATCTTCATCCATTTCGTTCCTCTTCCATCCTCTTTTAAAACCTGCTCTCGTGACGTCTTCATTTCTTTCATTCCTTCACTCACACAGCATATTCTGCGTACTCTCTGTTCTGCTTCCAGGCAAAACTTTTTTTCTCTTTCTTCGTTTTCGCCTCTAACTAAACCTCGCCGTCATCACTCTTTCTTTCCCAAAGGCTTTGTTAAAGTACTGTGGACAATGATCGGTTATCAGTTTTTTGTACCCAGAGTTCTCTCTCCGTTATTATTTTTCACTATCCTCGTCTCATATATTTAACTCTTGGCACATGGTCCTTCCCTCTCTTCTCACGCTTTCGATCTTCATACTTGCATATCTGTTTCTCTCATAGAACTTATACTTTCGATCCATACATCAATATACTTTTTACCAGGCTACCCAACATCATCATCCTTCTCTTTGTGTCATGTCTAAACTTCCTCGCACCTATACCCCAAACAGTAATCGACGCCTTATTAGCATTTTTGGCCAGTTGGCTCTAGTGGTTTCTATTAGAGTTATTACTTAGTATCCCAAGTATTTAAATTCTTTTACCATCTCTATCGCTTTTCCTTACCATGCCCCTTTTGTCTTAGTCATTCATGACTTTTACCAATTATTATCATTAATTTCGTTTTTTTTACATGCAGTTCAATTTTTCCTTTCCATATATCTTTTCCAGCTGCTCATCGTTTCTTTCTTTCCTTTGTCGTCCTTTGCTGTGGTTACCAGGTCGTCAGCATACGACAGAAACCACGCTTTTTCTCGACCCACTACAACCCCTCTTCCTTCATTTTTCTACACAATTCCTTAATATCTCCTATAAAAGCCGCAAATAGACTGGGGTTCAATGGGCACCCCTCTCTTACTCCCTTACTGTATAAAAAAACATTGGAAATATTATGTCCTTTCTTCATTTTCGAGGAAAACCTTTCTCATCTCTTTCGTGTCATACATCCATCCTTCATTTGCTATCCCGTCCACTTTGAGTATTTTTTCTCTTTTCAGGTGCTCTATCTGTCTTATTACTTCTTCTCTGCTGATTTCTTCTTTTCTCTGTGTTGGGGCGTATTGACATTTCATCTTTGACCATTTTCTTTTTTTGCTTCTAGCAATTTCATAAAATGGTTGCTCCACTGTTCAGTCTTGATCTCTTCTCTAACTGCTGTCTTTTTCCTTCTTTCCTTCAAGTGCACACTTCCTGCTCTGTTTTAATTATTCTTATTCTGTCTTCTTCTTCTTTTTCCTTACGTCTTTTCCTTTTTTCGCATTTTGTTCTGTATCTGCTTTTTATTTTTAGATAATCCTCTTTAGACCTCTGGTTTTTTTTTCAATCTCTTAATATTTTTTTCATATAATTATAAATTCCATATCAAACCAGTTCTTTCTCTTCTGCTGTAGCTATTTCTATTGCTTCATTCACGTTCAGATTGAGTTCACGTTTATATCTCCACAAAATCCTTCCTATTAAGTAGTCTGTTCTGGTCCCGATATCATATATGTAGAGTTTAATGTGAGCAAAACCTTAGTACTTTCTGTATAAAAGTCCTAATGATTTCCCAAGAACAGTTAATACGTATTCATTAAAATTAAGTTTATAATCGAAAATGACGCTTAATTCTTTAATACCAAGCAACATATTTAATAAAAAATTGTCAATCTTGTAGAGGTTCTTCTTAGTTTTTTCAGCTTAAATTTTTCATCTTTGGGCCTCCCCACGACGCTTCCACTTTTCTCTGTCTTACGCAATTCTCATCCACTGCACATCTTCCTGTCATTGAAGTCATCTTTCCATCGAGTCCTCGGCATACCTCTTGACGTTTTTCCTAATTTGAGTCTCCATTCCACAATCTTCTTTTTTACTATTTATCATAGATTTTATCTTCGTGATCTCATTTGTAATTCTGTTAATAATTTCTACAAGAAATTTGTTCTGATCGTGGATATCTATACTTTCAGGACTCATATTATTCGTTTCGGTAGCCAAAATCCATTTTGTTGTGTATATTTTGAATTAATTTACACCTTTCGATATTTGTGTTGAAGCATATTTTACTTCCTACGGTTCTGTGATCATTATGATCACACTGTATATGGTTAAGAACTGTGATATCACTAATTATTATGAGTGAACCATGTTATGTGTAATGATGAAGTCTATTTCATTAATCCATGTGTACCCATACTGTATGGGTATTGAACAATAATGACTTTTCGACTCTCATCCATTACACCTACAACATTTGATTATATTTATTCCGCCCAGATCATTTTGAAGACACAAACAATTCTCCAAAGAGTTCATATTGACGATATTTTCTAAGTAGGTTGGAGATAATAATCTAAGGTATCCCATAACCTCTACTATGTCGTTACTAGACAACAAGAACAACATAGGACCCAAATTTGAGCCTTGTGGCATGAGAGATAAACTACTTTAATGATTGGAAATAAAGTTGCGGTATGGAACACTCTGCCGGTTTCATAAATATTATTTAAATAACCTGATGGGAGCACCACCTCTCAACGCTCGCATTTTTTCACCGATGGTTAAGTAATAAATGGCAAAAAAAAATGAATTGGTGTTTTTAAGAGAAACTTCTTCGTTTCTTTGTTGTGTCCATATAGTTTTATGAGCTGGAATGAGATTATCTTTCCACTTTCTAATTTTATATTTATTTACATGGAAGTATTTCAAACAATTCCATATGTACAGACTTATTAGAATCGTAAGTATCTAAACTTTTTTGGAGCTTTTGCGGCAGTTCTCATTATATCCTTCCTAGGGAATGTTAAGGTATAGACCTAATTGCCTTTCTTTGTAACGTAAAGATGAAAAATATACCAGACGAACTTCCTCAGAGCAACGAAACGGTACTTTGGAAGATGGAAGTAGACAATTTCTAGGACAAGATAAGTCTTCCACACCCACTAACTTAATGAATTTTTTTTCTGCAGCTCTTTTGTTCAGCTGAAATTTTTACGTTTTCTCCCAGTTACTAATTAAATTGCCTCGCTTAAATCATTATTCCGCTACGTACTGAGCAATTTGTTGGAGTGGTTCCAAATTTTGAGTAGATGTGTTTTTCAGACAGCATACAGACAGCATTTTGAAACCTTACCTAAGACACACAAAAGATCATTCAAAAATATTTTGAAGAAAAGGAGCCCTAAAATAGAATCTTGCGAAACCCCTGTTCTCCAAGAATGATCGTAATAGTTCCAGTTGCTTCCCTCGAAAATCGTAGAATTGCAACTTCTCTAGGAGAATTTCGTCGTCCACTAAGTCGAAGGCTTTGGACAAATCTGATGTCGTTAGCTCAACGCATTCTTTTGTGTCTATCACCTCTATTATGTAATTAATTACCTCTACCACAACTGTCATTGTAGATTTGCATTCTATAGATCTATGTTGGTCATCATTCCAGAGCTATTTGCTTTGAAAGTATTTTGTTATTCTTTCTTTCAAAAGGCCTTCCAATGTCTTGGAAAAAACTTGTAAAATTGAAATTGGTCTATAGTTCAACGGGTCCTCCAGTTTCCTTTTCTTATAGATCGCAACTGCTTGAATATTTTTAGTTGTTCAGGGAACAGTCTTTGATCAAAACATTTGTGGATGATATCAGTCAAAGAGATGATTATGTATGAGATTATCCTCAAAAGCAAATTTGTATTAAAGCCATAAATATCAGATATCTTTTTCTTTATTATTTTCTTGGCATAATTTAATACCTGTTGTTCTGATTAATTAACATTTATATACCATGGAATAACTACAGCATTTCCTAAAGTATAACTAATATTGTACAAAATATTTAGTGAAATAAAGTCGATATTCCACATCTTTTCAAACTAGTCTCTACTTGTTAGTTAAATAGGTATTTCAAGAAAAAATTTTTGATATCGTCACCTACTTCGATTTGTTGATGACTATTCATAATGTCTTCTCTAAATGAGACATCCGAATAACAACCACAGCAACTCTTCGAATTTCACAATTCTTTCTTAGTCTTTTTAGATAATATCACCAAAATCATGTAGTTGTCTGCAATTTAACTTGACATTGTCTAACAAAGCGTTCCAAATAAATTGTGTCCTCGCATGAAGCTCAGCAAGTGCGTGTAATCTTGGTTCTGACTCCAAACAAATAAAATATTCAAAGCCGTATTTTACTACAGAATATACACAGCCTAAGTGACATAACAAAGAAAAGCGGACTTCAATTTCTGTGTACACTCCAATTTATGGGGATATTGACCGAACTAGGACGCTTCAACATTATGTAAATTATTATGCTTATAACACTTACAATAACGAGAATGAAAAAAATTCTTCCTAGACCGCTTCAAAAAATCCAATCTTTTAGCCGATAAATGTGTATGCAAACATAAGTTTTAAAACGCGACGTGCAATAAATTCAGTATAATGGTGCGGTTGGGGAGTGTCAGCGACGGTCTGGTGGCAAAGACTTTGTACACACACTATAGGTATTAAATTATACTTTTAGTAGTTCGTTTTTTGGTTTCTCTACAACGTCAGCATTTTTTACCAAGCCGAATTTTTTACATTTGAATAAACAGTAAAGTTCCTTTCAACCACCAGTTTCTTGGAATTAGATAGTTTTCAATAGTCAAAATTCACGATAATCAGAAAAGGGGTTCCTTTCCTTATTCTTTTTCGAACTTCACCTAAGAGTGTTGTTTCCATTTAAGCGCCCCAACGATATACTTCAACATCAAATTTTTGACGATTGTCATTGTAGAATTTCAAGTATTGACAGAAGCGTATACTCTCTATGGTATTTATTCTTTTTTTCTAGACACTTGTTATCTGCGAGTGTTGACTTAGTTACAGTTGACACATGACTAAAACCAAATTGATTCAAAAAATCAATGTTTCTGTATGAAAGTTCTAATTTAGTTAAAACGAAATCGCATAACTTTCGCAAATAAAGCTCAACTTTTACTTACTGTGCTATCCATGGGACGAACTGAATAATTCAAAAATTTTAATATAGTAATGTAGGTACGCAACAATAACTTTCTCTTGACCACTAGAACAATTTATAAGTTGCGTGTCGTGCATAACAAGGTAATAATTTTAAAGCCAAACAAGTTTCATGGCTCTCTCGTTAAATTAAGTAAAAATTAGCATCTAATTGATCAGTCTGGTAATTCCCAACGTATTTTAATTATAGTAGTTAGCAGTGATGGTCCCATTTTATGTAAATTCCACTTTGAAGCCTAAACTTACCATCCTGTCGTTCTGCTCCTTAAACATGAAAAGCTCCTAAAAAATACATATAAAATTTTTAATGGCACATTATTAAAGTCAGCATGTAATAAACCTTCTAGGTTTAGCTTTTAAAACAAAATTATTACCCTCGCGTGTGTCTGAGCTGATTTGAGACTATATTATTACCCAAATATTATTAAAATGTGTTTATAATAGGACAAGAGATTTACGAAAGTAAACAGGACTCGGAAATGTCAGATGCAAACTTCAAAATTTGATGAGGGTCCAATTAAAAAGCAATTCGGTTGCAAAGAGATCGTTTACTAAATAAAAGTCCGGTTTATTGATAAATATTTAAAGTGGTTCAATTTTGGGCCGTTTGCTTAATCGGTAGACTGCGCTAAAGGAGGGTTGCTGGAGTTCCCATCAGACTAATGAGCACTTTTCACTTCTTATTTGGCTAAGGCCTTCTCAGGAAAGTGGAAGCGTGTGTCACCCTTTTGTTCGAGGGGTGACTCACACCGTGTTAAGCTAATTCAGCGTAAGCACCTCTTTGATCGCAAGATGTCTTCTTTAAACTCCAAATGAAATTAATTCCTTTGCTAAGCGTACACAGTAGATGATTATCTGCTATTTCTGGGACAAGTACAAAATAAATAGCCGGGAGGATACTGGCTCCAATGAGAACATAAAAGTTATCCAGGATGGTGATAGCAAATAAGGATTTACACTTAACCGTTAAACTAAAATCTAAACGTATCTGTGAATTTTACAAGTTTCAGATTCAGACGCGGGGAGAAAATGCTTTTTGGAGTAATTTTGAATTTGTTAAGTAATTTACGACTTAATGTTCGGTTTCTAAGAAGAATTTAAACAAACAGTTTTATGCACTAATGCAATTTACCTCCAGCGACCCGGAAAGAATGAACAAAAAACTACAAACAAAAAACACAAGTGTCATATTTTTACAAAAACATGAATACGCTATAAACTACATATTCTTTTTGCTGTTACAATTAACAACCAAATTTTCCATTGCAAAATTCTGTCTACGTAAAACATACACAAATATACATACATATGGTCAAACCGACAAAATATGCAACAGATCATCAAAATATACAAAATTTGTGAACTATCCGAGAAGATGCAAATTCCGGTCAAGCAAACACCGGATTATTTTTGCCCCACTCAGCACATTTATTATAATTTGTAGTTGTCCAGTAGTAGTAGGTGTATTAACGGGTATATAATGTTGCGTAATAACGGCTGGATAAGGAGAGATGTAGATAAACTAGAAAACCAGCGAAATTAAAACCCCATTACAAACACCACAGTACGTGATGCCCCTTATTTTTGTTTCAGGTTCGCTTAGTACATTTGTGCCTACAGTCTATTTAACAAATGATGATCTGCTACTTTAGGAACAAGTATAAGATAAATACCGAGTCGGATACGAACTCCAACGTGAACATAAAACTTATCCAGGCTGGTGGTAGCAGCTAGGGATTTTCGCGTAGAAATTAAAACGAAGATTGCATACAATGATCTAAATCATCGTAATCCAAAGAAGGCGGAGGAAAGTTTCTGGAATATTTAGCAATAAATGCAGAATTATGAGTGCCTTAGCTGCAATTAATTTAAGACGAACGGCTTAAGAAGTAGACGTATTATAACTTCGTGAGCTCTACAGAACGCGCAGGTATGAACTCAGCAGAATAAAGTTTGATATTTCAATTACGACTTTGATTAATACGGGAAGCGCTGGTGTAAATAAAAGCTCAGGTTTCGCGAACGTAACTTAAAACTGCCGAGACAGTGGCGTGCTTTTGGGTTATTTACGAGGTCCGCAGTATAATAATTACGGGGTGTGAAACGTCATGTTACTGTGGCGTTAATTAATTGGACCTAAACCGACGCTATTTACCTTTGATCACACACTCGCGCTTTGATTAGATTAAAAATCACAAGAAAAACAACCCGTCCAAGACCTAGCACTTTAATTAAAAACCGCACAGAGCCCACCCCTGCGGAGCTAAATACTCTTAAAGCGCTTTTTTGCTAGTCATTCATCCTCCGAAAGCAGGCCGGATCGGTAATGTAACTAACTGCTTAACCAACAAGACGTGCCCGGAATTCGACATTTCTCTGTTTAAATATACAATTCAATACACTTTGAAAGCGCGGAACGACTTAAATTATTTAGAACGGAGTTTAGGAGCATGGCTTTGTTTTAAAATTTACGAATTTGCGATCACGTGGCGTGTAATTTTAACATGTATAAATTACACGGCCTCGGGGAAAATCTCAACCGAAAACTGCACTTGCTTCTTCCTAATTAATGACGTAAACATTATCTGAAATTGCGGCTGCTGTACCTATTGCACAAAAACCATTATCTTTCCTCTTGGGACCGGACTAAATGCACTAGACGACCAATTAGTTCAGTTAATTTGTTAATAACCTCTGTCCCTTTTTGGACCCTGCGCAACACAAGGTAAATTCAGTAATTTGGATTACATACGAAAAATTCAATTATGGCAATTTAAACTTGACAGCCGGCATTGAAATGGGAATATTTACCGTGCGCTCGATTCCAAAAAGTGACACACACATTGCAATCTGCAAATGGAATTATACGAGAAGATTTATTTTGATTGCGGACATTAAATAATCAATAAGTCTTTGCAATTAACTAATTGAAATGTTGTTAATGTAAATTAGATGCGTGTGTGTACCACAGAAGTGTAAAATATACCATACGAAATCTAAATCTGGACATGGTGAAAATCTATCTGATTTAAATTTATTGTTGCTGGTGAAAGCTTTTATAAATGCAAGACAATATTGTTCGGTGAAAATCTAAACTACTGAAAATTCATCTCTTTGAATGTTGTTACTTTTTCCTAGGATTCTAATAAGCAGGCGTAATAGCCGACTACAGTGCTTTTCCAAAAAAATAAAGTTATTCCAAAATATTTTCTTAACAATATTTATAAATGAAAACGCCTAACGAAATCATTTATTTTGTTCATCTTTCAATAATTAAACTGACTAATTGAGACTTTTATGTAAATGTATATATTAATAAATAAATATTGAATTTGAAAGAAGTTGTTTTTATTCTATTTTGCATAAATCAAGTTACTTGACGTTAAACAGGATAGAAACTGCTTTGTTTATTTTATCAACAGATAAATCGAGGCCAAAAAATAATCCGGCGTTTGCTTGACCGGAATTTGCATCTTCTCGGATATCCCAGTCTTGTTGGAAACTCAATCTCGGATATAACTTTCTGCTACGGTGGACGATTTCCACCCACATTGCAGTTTCACAATTGTGTATTATTTGCAGAGCTGCTGAAAAACCGTGTCCCCTAAACAATTCAGATTTATATAGTTTTAAGAAAAAAGTAAATGTTTGAGCTGTTGTCTGTAACTGGATAGATAGTGCTTTTTTTTTCTTGTAACTAATGTTTTTTTTTAATAGGGGAGAGGACTAATTAATTAATTAAGCTATAATGGAGTAAAGCGGGCCGAACTTCGTATTATATGTCCAAAGTACAGGAAGAATTAAATAATAAAAATTATACTAACAAACAATGTCAGAGTGGATTCATAAACCACAAATACAGGAGTACATTATTTTATAAAATTCTTGCTGGGGATGATTAGGCAAATTTTAGTTAGCGTTTTACCCCCTACATGATACTCCTAATATACCTACACATCAAATTTGACAATAGTCGGTCCAGTAGTTTCGGAATTCGGAGATTATCTGTCTAATAAAAATCGACATAGACGACAGACCACAGACAGATAAACAGACTGGCTGAAACGGGAGACATATTTTTTCGTACTCTGGTTGTCATTAAACGTCGAGAAAGCTTGGAAGTAGTCAGTCGCCCGATGAACCCTAGTACAAGACTTCCTCATTATCAAATAATGATTCGTTTGGAAATTTCTGCAAGTGTACTTTGTTCAACATAGCATCTTACTTCACTTTGACGAGAGGGAATTAGATTTTATATTTTGGTATGTCAACATTACATTTGTGATAATTATGGAAATATTCCACTATAATCTCTCGTTTATAAGTCGCCGCTTTATTTTTAAGTTAATGAAATTATTTATTTACCTTTGAATTTTTTCTTACAGTAAGTTTATAACACGTAGCTTGAGAATCATTCACTTCTGCCCTAAAATAAATTCTAAAATTTGATGGTTCAAACTTTTTAGAAAAGTTCGCATATATAAAATGAAAGGCAGACTGTCCCACATTCCATAGAGTGAATAAACTATTTTAAAATAGAAAACTGAAATTTCAGGTTCGTAGTTTCAAATAAGAACCAAAGATGACACAGCATTGTAAACTGAAACAATGCATTTTCGTACTTTACGACCTGTGGAACCAAACATTCGCCGAGATGACCGTACTATTACAATATTTCCTTTAGCTGTCGCCTAAAATGTAAAAATCAACGAACAGATGAAAGGAACTGATTGGACCTTACCCTCTTTTTTAAAACGGAGAATCTCAACTCCGGTCCAGGTCGGGTGTTCACTAATCCGACACCTTAACTCCGGTCCGCGGTCGTCTTCGCTAAATTAATTCATTTTATTTAGCCATTATTAGCATTCATGGAACTACAAGATTTGTTATAAGTTATAACATAATAGTGTTATATTTATTTATATAAGACACAATTTACAAAATTATACATTATACTGGAAAATTCATAAAATTTTGCCATCGTCTAACTTCTTTACTTATTGCACGTATATTTTCTGACTTATTTAGTCCCACGATTTTTTCTGTTGCGTAGACTGTAAAATTGCAATTTAAAAAGAAACAGCTAAAATTTTTGCAAAGTTTAGAATAGGTACTACTCTTATCAGTTTGGACCGAAGTTAGGACAAGGGATTAAGGCACTCCAGGTACTAGTGTAACAACATATGACCATGAACCAGAGTTAATGATCGTCCTCTTTAAGTTGTAGTAACCGAAATCAATGTTTGAAAAAACTGGATCCCTCTTCATCAGTACATTTGTATTTTGTTTTATTCACAACACTTTTTTACCTCTCTTATTTGTTTCTTCACGTAATTTCAACAACACACAAAAAAACGTCCTTCATTTTAGTTGATAAAATAAAATGGTGTATTTGACTCAAAAAACGAAAGGTTAATTAGGGCAGGTCTGGTTTTGAGATAATTATTGTTGATCCCAAGAAAGAATACAGTTCAGTCAACAATAATGTCGTTCGCCACAGAGGGGGGGGGAGATTTCCACTTCCTGATCCATAATTTGTTAGTAGCTCCAATGGTGTTTTTTTTTTCCGTAGGTAGCTTTTAGAACAAATGATATTTTTGTAAATTCGTTTCGCTTATTGTTTTCTCCAATTTTAGATAATAAATCAGCCTTTTTTACAGCTACATCATTTTTTGAGAGTGAAAAACTCTCCAGGTGTGTTTTGACACAGAAGCAGATTTTTCATCTCGAGAAAAATATTCTCCGAAGTTCATCAGAAATTTATGTTTGAGTATTACTTACTTCCGTAAATGGGTGTATGAAACCCGACCCTATTTTCAGGAATTTTGTGAAAAATTCCCTGGTGTTGATCTTGAAGCTAATTTTTTAAGGAAGTCGCACATTAACAAAACGAACTCCCGGAGACATAGTACAGGAATTTATTGATGAACTTGATCCTGAAGAATTATACAATAGATATTTTCAACAGCTCATACATTTCAAGCAAGTTTGATCTTTCTAAGGGAATTTAACACCTTTAGATAATTCCTTGTTCTCGACTTTGAAAAACACTATTTTTAGTCAATCAGTGGGTACAATGGAAGAACTTTTTACTCCAGTATTTGCTAATATGAAACGCCGAGTCAATTTATACATCAGCAATTGTTGTAAATTCAATTAGATATGTTACTTATCATAAATAAATCGTTTTAAATCCAGTGAGGGTTTAATTCTTGTTGACATAACATAACCCAGCTTTCTAAGTTCAGCCACAAACAACCCATATTCAGGTTATGTTGTGAAATTGCGAACTCACAATCACAATAGTACCCATTTTTAAGAACAAAGTGATTTCGGTCCTAATTTCATTAAAATTGTATAATTTTTTAACACTAAAAACTATCTCAAGTGACTACCTACTTTTCAACAGAATTTGTTCTTTCAACAAAAAACTCACCCGGTATTTTATTGCCACCACTAATAATAATCAATAGGTAAGAACCTTACCGGCTGTTATGGCACAGAATAACAATTTTTCACCTGGGTATCTTCTCAGTGCCTATATACATTTGATATCCGTTAGAAATTTTAGGATTCAACATTCGCCCTGCTCTACTATCAACACTCATTTTCATGACCGGGAAATACCACACTCCACCTAGGTACGGTCCTGTCTCTACTAAATTCACTCATCCATCGTACCCGCTGAGTATTTTAACATCGACCAATTTAGCTTCAGAATTTTCATCCCCAACAACTGAAATATATGTCTTAAACGGGGTTAATATTTAAAGCTGATTGCTTTTATAGCTTTTAAAGCTTTCATTAAAAATTCTGCTGTAATTTGCAGTAATTTAAATTTCTGTACGAATGCGCACATTTTAAAACAAACTGCTGAGTAGTACAGGGCCGAATTAGGGAACAAAATTTGTATTCGATCTATTTCAGCCTCCACGTTACAGAGATTACCCTTTGATTGTCCTTATTCCCCAATTTATTTGTTTATTGCTCGAAATAATCGTTTTATAAAAACATTTCAAAAATAAACCCCTACAATCTGGTACTGAAAGTTTTTTAAAGACAAGCTATTAAATGTTGTAAAAAATGTAACAATTAATTAACGTGATAGACGACGTTTTTCAGTTTGGTTCTCGCTTTGTTTTAAACTTTGAAGCTAGACTTATTGCTTGATTTAGTTTTACCTTCAAGTAAAACATTACAAAAGATTTCGCCTCTTGCTTAATTAATTTAAAAATTACTCGACAACGCGCTTATTAGGAGTAACTCAATCCATAAAGTGATAACTGCCTTGAGAGCATTATTTTCTTCCAATCGCTCTACAATATCTAAATGATATTTGACAAATTAGAAAAATGCGTCCAAGAATGTCACATTCACGTCCTAAAAACCTCGCTTGTCAATGGAATGGTGTAGCTCATTTGCTGAGAATTAAGATAAAGTCAAGGTTACGTCAACGTTACGACAAACGAGCTTTCTAATGAAGTTCCGTAAAAGATATATTACATGCTTTTTTCATTCTGCTCCGAAGCTAAACCAACAATACCTTATTTTTAGACTGTGTAGACCGCACTAAATAATTTAAAGCGAAACGAAGCGTTTTAGAACGCACATTAATTTTTTCGAACATATTACTCACGTAACTGTTTCATCGTAGATTTTTTTTAGCGCAAATACACTTTTTAAAATCATAAACAAACAAACAAAACACTCGGATTTTCCCGTATAATACTACATTTCATGTTAAAGTGTGCAACTCTTTGTCTGCTCGCAGTTTATGAGGTTCTAGGAAATAGCACAGAATGAAAACTAGCTTTTGGAATTAGGTCAAACAAGTTGCCATCTGCGAGAGGGATGCTTCGGGAAAAAACTTTTAATAAACTTCCAAAAACCGGAGATTAATAAAGAAACGCGGATCGTTGCACCAGCACACACATTCTTTGTGAGGAATATAGCATGTTCAAGTTGCCCAAGGATATATTCGTCCTCATCTAACGAAGGAAAGTTCTGCTCGCCCCATTATTGCGTACTGGGGCATTCAAACACGCCAACGAGAATATGCCTGGAACGAAGCCAAATAATGCACATACATGTGTAGGAAGTCGCCTTTTTTATTGCGCCACATCGAAAAGGGTGTTTCAATGCTCCACGTGTGCGTAATACCGCGGTCACGTGACTGCAGGGGGGAGCCGGATCCCGGAGCCTTCGCAACTGAAATTTATTAAAAAAGTTACTTGTGCAACGTGATTATAAATTATTGCGCGGAAGTTAAGAAAGGCGATGCAAATTGATGGGTCCAGGAAGACGGAGGGTGTTTCATATGGAGGTTACTCACCCTCCTTTAAACACTTATAATATATTTAAGCCTTTGTGTAAAAAAGGGGCACGACCCTAACCATTATTGGATTCTTGTAATATGTAATGGGATTACACCTAAAAGGATGTCAATCATTGTGCGATGTTTGCAATTTTAAAACTCCATTTCTGTAATGACTTAAAAAGAATACGACTCGAACCGCCCTTGTATGCAGCGTTTTCGAATTTGCGTAATCGAATTACTAGCGTCTGGTACGTTCGCTTTGATGTTATGGTAATACCGTTATGTTTAATATTTTAATAACCGAAGGCCCAAATCGATCAAAACGCGCCGGCATAAGAAGAAGGATATCGTGCGTTAGCAAAATTTGTATTTAAGTCACATAAATATCCATCACCGTCATTAACGGGAGCAGAAACTGGAAATATAGCGACCATTTTTTAGCAATAATAGTCATTCTTTCGTTTTATTGATCAAGGAATGGATCAGGACCTAAATGACTATCATAAACCCACATTCCGCAGTGATTCATATGTTACAAGTCGTTGGATCCCGTCACGCCAGTTCCATCGATTACGAATTTATCATGTTTTATGGAGTCATTCCGTTGAAAAATGAATATTGACAACTGCGATGGGTCGCATAGGTTTCCTTTTAAAATCGCTCGCTTCAAATCGACATTTCCTCTAGAATACAAATGTTTGACGCCTTCTTACCTTTAAAGATTTCATTCAAGACTTTATATTTCTGAATTTTGATAGTCTAGAGGAAACCATTCCATCAGAATATCGGCTTCTGTTAATACAAGGGGCGGCACCTGTCCGACGTGAATTGTGACTCCAACAAAAATTGCCTTTCCATATTCAAACGAGTTTTAGAATTCGTGCTTTCTGACCGAAATCGATCAGCCACTTTCGCATTTAACGCGCTGTGAAGATTTCTTGTTGATAATAAATAAACTTCCATTTAAGGAAACACTGGGAAAATCTACAGTTTCGTTTGAATTAAATTTGGACACGTAGTTTTAATAAAAAGTAAATATAATGTTATACTTAAGGAGATTAATAAAATTAAATTACAATAGATGATTATTGTCCATGTTGTTCTACGCATAAATGAGCTTTTCGTCTAACTCCATTGATCACACGCCTCAACATCTCTGCATTATTGTTATGTTGTTAATTTCTTTTGTTATTCTTATCTCTAAAAACTAACGAACTGGTTATCAAACAATTCCCGTAAGATTGCTATTATGGTCCTAGTCTAATGAATGCGCTGTAGTTTTATCTTGTTGAAAATAACCTACTGACAAGTTAAACATCAGTTTTTAAGGATTTTAATTTACACCTTTTTGGGTGCCTGTTTCAAGCATTAAATTTGAAAAATTAGCCACAACTAAAATTATTTTTGTTAAAAGCTTTTCTATGACGTAACTTTAGACATAGCATTACATATATCATTTCGGAGAAGACGCACGGATTCAATTCCAAGGATGACTGGATTACAAATTATATTGATTGCCCGTATAATTGGCCACAGTGGCGAGTTTACTCAAATAATCATCTTTAGACGCTTTCTACGTTTTTCTTTTGAACCTCTTCCAGTTAACGATTAACTAACTATACTCACGCAATATTTAGTAATTCATGATACAGTTGCTATTAATCTTTCCAAAAATGCTGGAGTTATTTTGAGTGTATTTGCAACGATAAAGAGGGGTACTTATTATTATTAATCAAGCACAGTTTGACAATTTGCATGGATAGTTTGAATTTTTAAAAAGTTTAAATGTACTACTCGTATATCTCCGCTGTTTTTGTAACAATTAAATATTTTCACAAAATTTGTTTTACAGCCGTTTCGTAACTTCCTGTAATAACAGTTATGGAATGTATAAAAAATAAATGAATTAAATCAGAGCTTGCGTACTGTTATCGAGTAATCAGTTGATTGGAACGTGCCATTTCGCCAAATGACTACATCGCCGAGCACTATGCGAACTCCATTTAGTGATTTGAAACTAGCATTCAATGGTATCTATATGAGAGTTGTAAAAATTCGGTCAGTAATAACCTAATAACCTTAAATATAAGATTAAGTAATTTTGAATTAACAGATGATAAGCAGAGTTCCTTTAGTATTTGTGCTACACTGTTTCCGTTTTTTGATGGAAAAGAGGCTAATGCCAGACTGTCATGTGTTGAAAAAAGTTGAATACAAATGTTAATCATGCAATAATATATACTTCATGACATGTACATACAGGGTGTTTTTGAAAGGTATGCAAAAGAAATCTGAAAAATTTGACCATCTCGAAAAACCATATAAAACTTTTTTCATTGTATAAATCTCACAAAAAAATTACCACACTTTTTCTGGGCTATTGACAAATGTTAACCAGGTGTAAGGTGTACATAATTAATTGATTATAAGCAACTGGCTAAGGTAATGATCGACAGCACGTATGTCGACAGTAACAAGTAAAAAGACAAAATTTATTTCTTGCTTTGCCTATCAAGTGTTTTAAAAGAGATATTAGCAAAGAAAACCGAAGTCTATTAGTTTTTTAGAACTTTTATTAAGATGATTTGAGTTTATGTCATGTCCAATTTCTCGTTTTTTTTTGACATATCTTTCAAAAACAGCCTGTATATAATTTAAATTCCTCCATTTTAAAAATAGTTTTAGGTCCTATAAGCATTTTGATTATTAATTCTTCAAAGTCGGCTATTACAAGAATAGACTTCGAATAATCTGAGAATAGCACGACGTCATTGGCAACGTCATCTGCGCAGCAGAGAAAAACACGACCAGTCGAAGCAGTCAAATTGGTGGGGTAGCTGTTCTATTGGCGCAAGCAATGAACAAATTGACAGGCCAAAATCAAATCAACAAATCCAGTTTTTGAAAATTAGTCGACAATTATTACTAATAATAATTAAAATAATTTAATGATAATTTAGTTTTAAAATTGCCGAATAATGATTCAAATAACTCCTCTTGAAATATAAAACACCGACGCCACTGACAATCAAAGTCCGAGCAGCCAGAGATGACTCACCTACGCTATTCTCAGATTAATCGGACTTAAGTAATTTTAATTTGCTCATTATTGAAAAGATAACGATTCTTCTTTTCTTCTTACAGGATGATAAATGCATAAGAGTTTTTTTTATCAAATAATTTATTATTAAAATACGAAATAAATAATTTTCGAAATATATCAGCAGTATTTCTCTGTAAATAATGTTGTGACGTTACTGAAGTTTTACTACTCGAGAATAAGCTAAGGAAGTATTGGAGAATGGCTACTTTTTGAAAAAATAGGTCTCCTTTTCCTTCTGTCTGTTATCTGTGTGAATTTTTATAAAAAGATAATCTCCACCTATTGTTTTATATATATTTTAGGAATGTCGTATAAATGGTAAAACGCCAACTAAAATTTCTCTGATCGTCCCCATCTACAATGTGATGACGTCTCCTAAAAATTTTGTATAGCGACTAGTACGTAATTTTTATAAAACAACATACCCCTACAATTGTGGATTATGAATCTGTTTTGATTTTGTATCCCAAGCATCAATTTCGAAAAAAATCAAAATTGTGTAACGACAGTTTATAATCTAACTTTCAAATTTATCCGTGTATCTCCCCAAAAAATACTGATGATGTCATCCCAAAAAAAATTTTGGAATAAATCCTACCTACAATGTGTAAAATATTATAGTTGAGGTTTTTCAATGCTTTATATGTTTCAATATGCTCGAAGAATTTATGAGGAAGTTTTTTTCGTATTTCTGATTTATGTATTATTATTGTTATATGGAGTATTACTTGAAACATGAAACCGGCCGGATTAAGTAGAGTTTAGGACAAAATTTCTTTATTTTAACAACAATTTAAGAATATAGTGAACTGATTTTTTTAATTGCTTCATCAGCTTTTACCCTTCAAGATCGTACTGTACGATGATTCCGATTTTTTTAACAGAATGTTTTTAAAAATTCTCAAAATGCATCGTTTTAGGAAGACCCAAATGATTTTTTTTTACTTTAAACCTCAAGATTTTACCTCGTTCCTGCTTCTAAAACACTTTATACTGAAGCTTTTAAACACGGGGTATTAATGAATTTTTCAAAAGTTGTAAATTTTTAAAAATCTGAATGAACGTCGTAGGTACTTTCAAAATTCTAGAATGTTTTTTATTATTTTAAAAATAAATTAAGAAATCATGTCAAATAACTTGTTGAATGGTTCAACACTGCTGTCTTTTGTCCATTTATCTTTGTTGCTGAAACTTTTATATTTCGAAAGTTGTTTAAATTTTTTAAAATATCGTCATTTTTGAAAAATATAATTTATGAATTTTTATTGTAAACTTATGGAATTGCAGAATTTATTACAAAAACGAATTATTTTTATCACGCTTTTATTAGCTTGGGTTGTATGTATCTATGTATGTATGTAACGGAATCTTTGAGCTTAATTTTCATCGGTTTCTAAAAGTCTGATCATCTTGAAACTTTGCACACGTCTCAAGGATCGATGACAATGCAATAATTTGATAACAGTTTCCCATTATCCTTATTAGGACCGCCAGGATTTATAAATTCTTTTATGGATCCTGTGTAGTGGAGTAAAAGAGATAAAGCTAGCGCGCGATCTGCGCATGCCTGTAGTATCTGGTTTACTCTTCGTTGTAATAATTATAGTCTTGATTGAAATACAAATAACGGATATTAAATGAAAAAAACAAGAAAGGACTTTTAATTAACTAAACGTGTGCAAATAAAATGGCTGATCGCATCTTAATTGTGTCAGTATACACCACGGTTATCTCTCTCCGTGTCGATTATACCGATCTATACCGACTATTTCTGTTTCAAGGACAATTTCTGCATAGCTTTGGTTTTACAGTCGGTAAAGAAGGAATTAATTATAATTAAAACATATCTAATCATGAATTCTCACCAACTTAAATAAAGATAACAAATTTTGATTCAGAAATACAAATATGGAGGAAAATTAACTATTTGGGGGGTAAAACTAACCACAATGATGAATTGTGTCCCGTTGGTCCGTGAGGGCGATTGATTTCGAACTAATTCCCGTTGATCGATCATACGGAGACCACTGAGTGGTTCTTTCTAGAAAAATCTAAATAAGTAATTAATTCCCCAATTTATGAATTTGTCGCAGACTAAAAAATGAAAAATAAATAATAGTTTAAAAAACTAAAAAAACACGCTTTTATTGCTAATCGAACTAAAAACTAGAAAATAATTTTTAATGACAGAGTTTAAAATATTACAGTAGTAGAAGATCAAACAATCAATCATAATAAATCACCTCAAATTAAAATTATAATAAAATTTAAGTTATTAACAGAATAATTCAATTCAGAGTAAAAAGCGTGGGGTGCTTGATATTTTAAATATTACAATCATTCTATTGGCAACTATCTATGAGAGGATAGTTATGAACCGCAGTAAAATGCACCCCACGCTTTTTACTCTGAATTGAATTATTCTGTTAATAACTTAAATTTTATTATAATTTTAATTTGAGGTGATTTATTATGATTGATTGTTTGATCTTCTACTACTGTAATATTAAACTCTGTCATTAAAAATTATTTTCTAGTTTTTAGTTCGATTAGCAATAAAAGCGTGTTTTTTTAGTTTTTTAAACTATTATTTATTTTTAAGGTAAAAACTGTCACAGTTAACATTCGTATGAGATTTCCACAATATTATTTAGCCACAGAAATATATTCGAAAAACAATTTTTTTCCGAAGAACTATAAAATTTAATTATGCAAGATTTTATCTATTTTAAGACAAGCCCTGCAAGTAAATAAATATAGATAAGAGAAGTCACAGTGAAGAAAAGCAATTAGTAAGCTTGGAATTCGAACCAAAACGGTGCAGCACACAATTCCGAAATTAGCTATTTATCTAATTCAACCACAAAGCACTCGTTTGACAAGCGAGCTATCGGTTACACAAACCATAAAGTAAATATTGTACCGAAAAAATTATAAATAAATTATGATAAAAATCATGGAAGATTCATAAACCACCAGTACAGGAACATATTATTTCATAAAATGTAAATCATCTTAATTAAGCCATAAACTGCACGAACTCCTAAAAAACATAAATTTGAGGACAATCAGTCTAGTAGTTTTGGAGAGTTATGTGTAATAAAAATCTCCACAGACGACAAACAGACAGACAAACGACGTACGACTGACGACAGAAAGACGAAAACTGGAGATAGCCTTTTTAAACTTACGGGGTGATGAAAGTAAAGAAGTAAAAATAATAAATCAAACATTAAAAACAAAAATTTCGAACATGGGTAAAATCAGCAGAATTGTTTCTTTTTAAATATATGATATTAGAAATCATAATAAAAGACAGAGAGTCGTCCGTTATATCCAAGAAATTCCCCAAGCGATTTTTTTCCAAGAAATATCGATTTTTTTAATTCACAAAATACATACCCCGACATAAAATTTACTCCGTGAAAATTAAATGCAAAAATCAAATTTAAAAAACTTTGAACTGTTCCTCACCTCGGAAGCACTACAAATACCGAACCATACAACACTGAACACTTCGGAATTTTGGGTTTACAATTTGAAATCCGTGCCAGTTTATTTTCTAAAGAATTTAAGTGAATTTTGACCATTTGATATTTTTTGAAGATGATTAAAGAAAGTTAGGGATCCCTAGTGTTTTTTCCTTGAAAGAATTCAAAACTGTGCAATAAAACTTTACACAGAACTTTTAACTAAACCAATTGCTACAAAATTTAGCACCTGTTTTGAAGTTATCATCAGCCTGATAGATCGCTAATGAAATGATCTATCCATCCCTACCAAAACTTTGATGACGTTGTCTAAAAATATGCTAAGTGAATCCTATTTAAAATATCAAGTTCACCCGCGAGGGACGTTCTGTCTAAGCAATTTCAGACCAATTGTTTTTGTTATTATTTGTTGATGATCTTATAATCTATTTTTATTGTAAGCTCCAATTCATTAATGACTGCATCGTTTACAACAAAATATTGACAATATTCCAAACAATACATTAGCAATAATAATATTTTGGTCAAAGATCCAAACGTTTCGTAATGACATTTTAAGAAAAAAATTTTAACTTCTACTTGACATTTTTCTTAAATTTACATTTTTTGTTGCTTTAACCAATTTAATACCTCTGTAGATTTCTTGAGAAGTACACTGTAAACAGTGGCCTGTGGATATGGGAAAGTCAAAGTAATCTGATGTTTTACTCAGAATTTTTCCGAAAGTGCTGTTTGTTATTGATGTAACATTTTACATTTCTGCTGGACACAAAAAAGCAATCCTGTCTCTTGCCTTTCCGTGTAATTCTTGGTTAGCAAATTTATAGATTTCCAAATATCAGGTGAAACATCTTCAGCACTGCTTGTACCTACTGTTATTAAAATTTACGACGGATTTTAAAAACAATGCGACAAAAATTTCGTAATTTACTTTCACTGACTCTTGTTTATTAAATACCTTAGATATTATAACAAGCGATTTATTACCAAGGAAATGCTAACTAAATGAATGTAATGTGATTTTAAAGGGAGGAAAATAATAAAGACGTATTTATAAATTCTTTTAATATTTACGAAAATTCACGACTTCAGCAAAAACAAAAACTTTGCACGCCAAGAAAGTCTTATCACAGGTTTTAAAACCTCAAAATTGTGTCCTGTAACGATTCACGTTTTGGACTTAAATGTCTATATAATATGGAGTCATTTCTGAAGGGAGAAAATGTGAAAATTCTGGTGCAGTCGGAAACGTCTGCAGCAAACTATAAAATAGCACTTTTAATAGAGAAGTACGAACCAAACATAACGCTATACAGCTATATTTGGAATTCAGTTGCTGCAGCTATTGATTATATCTTCGAAATTTGATTTATGCTAAACATAATAAATACAAATAACACGACAAGAATATACAATAATCTTAAAGAAATATACAACCGTGTAAAAATTGCATTTAAAAACTGTATTTAAATTCTCGTAAAAATCATTTGATAAATTACGATTTTACACGACAAAAAGTACAGAAAAATGACATTCACGTTATTACACATACAATTTCAAATAACAAACTCAGCGGCAGTGATACTTCAAACACAATAAATGCCCCTTCAGGTACATACACTTGTTTCCAATAAAACTCAAAGACAAAAGTACAATGCATTATCAAGCGCTAATTATTCACGTGCTAGCCTTTATTCAACTGAAGCGTTGTTGTGGAAAACTACACTTGCAAAAACTTTATTTGATAACAAATCAAACTTCACTACGGAACATTGCTGTAGGTAACAAGTTACGTGCATAATTACTACAATTATTTAGATCAAATTCAATTACATAGATCCAAACAAACTTAAACTTCAAAAACTTAGCTTGGTTGTTGAAATTCCATTCAAGGAATATTGATAAAAATCTTCAGCTGTTCACCTTTTATTGACGAATATTTAATAGTTTGTCAAAGTTTATTCAGGATTTAGAAGTCGGTCTTCGTTATTATTTACTCCATCATGTAATAATAAAGCAATCGAGCTTAAGAACAAAGGTCAGGGTTCTATTTGACGTTCCACCTAAACCTGAATCTCGACTATCATTAAATGCTATATTGCTCGGACCCAGGGTACAGAATAATTTATTTCCAATAACTCTTAGTTTTCGTAAACACAGAACACCGTAAATTCAAAGATTACTCTGAAGATTTCGCTAAAAGCAATCAGTTGATTTTAATAAATAAAACACGGTAAATCTCGACATTGTTCTACATCTTATCTGCTATTGGAAACAGATAATCAGGAATTACTTTCATGTAAGCGAGCTTTTAATTAGTGAAATGTCAGTTCCAGACCTAATTCGGATTCAAAAATACGTTTGTAGTATGTTAGCGCCAGCAGGATTTACTGTGACTATTAAATGAATAGCTAATAAACCGGATTCAAGCATTTTCAGTTAATTTTGATCAATGCTTTGGTTGGTATGATTCAACAACTGCTTTATTGGATCAATTCAGTATCTATAGAGAGGAAAATATTTTTTGTAGCAAATGTAAGTAATATAGCCAAAGAGTTACTAGCTTCTGAGCATCAGTTTTAAAGTCTACAAAGGCTTTAACAAAGAGAATTTAAGTGAGTTTATACTTTTGATATAAGTTTTCTGTCTCAAACTTGACTTGAAATAAATAAATCAATAAAAGAAAGTGGCTAATTTTAGGACGCACTTTCCCATTCATTTACGATATTATAGGAAGTTAAATTTTCGTGTTCCATCAAAAAAAGTTTAGTAAATAGCTTTTTAAATATCTACTGCAAGTAGTTTCGATTCAATTTTAAATTCAAATTTGTATGTTCGACGAGTTGATAATGAGGATAAAATTTGCCCAAAATCAAAGGCCCCTGTGGTACAACCAAACAAATTCAGTTTAAAAAAAAAAGATAATACCTGCGACCTTTGAGCAAATAAGCGATTGGTCAGCGTTCCTCTTGTATTATTGTAAAATATTGTTACACAATTTTAGTGTTTTTTTTTTGCAAAAATTTGGACAGGTAGAGTTAAAAAATCAAGGCGGATTCATAAACAACAAGTACAAGAATATGCTATTTTATAAAAATTTAAAGACCTCTTACAATACAAAATTTAGAGATGACGTCATCAAATTGTTGGTAGGGATAATCCAGTAGTAGTAGTAGTAGTCGTAGAGATTATTTTATCTATAAAAAAAACGTGCACAAATGACTGACGATAAAGAGGCGGCATACAGACGACGAACAGACGGAAATAGGAGACCAATTTTTTCATACTGTCAGTTTTATGAAACGTCAAGAATACTTGAAAGCTGTTCTAGAAATTTATTATATCTTCCTTAGCTTACGTTCGGGATGTAAAAATTTTGGAAATAAGAGTTCTTAATTCATTTGCAACCACCCACAAAGAGCCGAACTTACTATCCCACATAAAAGTATTGTCAGCACCTAGCAGTGAGAGGTATTAGTCCTCTCCACGTCTCCACCTCCTCGCTGCGTGTTTTCATAATCGCATAAACGCTTTTACATAGAATAAAGTCAAGTCTTGGTTTGATTACAGAAAGTTTTGACTCCGAAACTAGAACTATAGACTTAAACTATACACTCTACTGAGTTAAAACAAAGAATTGGTCTAAACTTGTTTAGACAGAATTTCCATCAGTCCCTAAAATACAGGCGAATAAATACAGATTCTTTGAAAAACTATAAAATTTTTAATTGTGCGAATTAATTTTTTTAATGGAAACCCCTATAAGTTAAAGTCAAAATATGTGTGGACTCTTTAAAGTATAGACGAAAGGGCATGTTATGCGTGTATTTCAAGTGAGTTTTTCCCTAACAAAATTTTGTGATGAGTGATCATATATGTCATGTTAGATAGATGTAGTGTGCTACTAATAATGATAATTGATTAACAGATCATTATTTTATTTTCCTGTTAATGTTTATAATCTTGTCTTGGTAAGGTCTGTTCTAGAATATGCCCCTGCGATTTGGTCGCACAGGTATTTGATACATTTTAAGTCGCTGGAATAAATTCAGGATTCTTTTCTTCGAACATGTGCGTAGAATTAAATTAATTTGACTTACTCTGTGTACGTAATTCTAAAAAAATATTAATAGATTCATAAACCACAAGTATGAGTCAATATATTTTACAAATTTTCGATATACTTAAGAATGATTCGGCAAAATTTCGAAATGGGTCATCAATTTTGGAGGGGGAGGGGTATAAACGAATAAATTTTCATGCACAACTTACATCGTTCCAACTCCAATAGCAAGATTTCAAATCATTGGGGTTCGCAAGTAAATTGCAAATCAGATACATAGACCATAATTGCAGGAGTATCTTATTTTAAAAAATTAAAATAATATTTATTCGGCAAAATTATGTGATGATATCATTAATTTTTTGGGCGGGGTTAGTTAAAACGTTTTAATTTGTCTAATCATCCCCATCATCAACGTGATGACATTACCTCATAATTGTGCTTGGCATTTTTTTTTAATAAATTAACTTACTCCTCTACGTGTAGTTTATGAATCCGTCTTGATTTTTTACCCTAGACATCTACATTATTTGTAATGGAAATTGTATAACAATATACCATTTTATAATTTAACTTTTAAATTACTACATTGATGTACGTTTCTTTACTAAAATGTAGCGTCATCACAAAAATGTGTAATCACAAAACTTAAAGAGTTATCATAAAAATATATATGAACCGACTTTTTATAATTATGTTCAATTTTTTTTATGTAACCAAGTGTAATGTAACATGCAGTAGGCTCAAATTTACTGCGAAATAAAGTCATATATTTGTATTTTTTAAATAAAGATGAATTTTTGTTAAATGAATCATTCTAGTGTATGGTTTAAACATTCCCTCATCCTGTAATCAAACCAAGAAATTTTGGTCCTTGTCGACTTTATTCTACCTAAACATTTATGGGATTATGGAAACCCTCAGTGAAGAGGCAGAGAACACTAACACCTCTTGCTTCAGAGTACCTATACATTTTTGTCTCTTAAAGACACATCTTTAAACTTCAATTGTTATCTAAATGGCTACGTCAATGCTAACAAATAGTTATTATGTACATAGTTTTATAACGAAGTTGGTCTAATGCAAAATATGGAAAATAAGGTTAAACATACAGCACAACTGATCTAGTATTAATATTATTAATGTTAATTTTGTAACTTAATTAGTTAATCTATGGGTGGTTTTGTGATAATTATTTTTAAAATGTGTACTTTACAGCTGTTTTTGTGCTGCCTGTCTGTTCTCATTTCGGTAACTCATTTACGAAGCTTTTAAAAAAATTAATGCTTAAAGACCTTGGAAGTTACATCTAATGAAATTCACAGCTCATAATTGTAATGAACAAAAAAAAATTCTAGGGCTCGATAACCTATTTCTTTGATTAAAACAGAACTTGGTGGCGACACATTTTAATAAATACGTTTTTCTGTTCATCAAGGATAAATTAACGCTTTGACGAGGACCTCGATGTAATTTGGGTCAAAAATCAAAATAAATTGGAAATATATAAATAGAACGGTTAACCCATCGCCCCACTTCTGTTTCTCCGCCGATGCGTTACCTCTCCATGAAAAATTAATTAGATGTCGTCCACACGAGCTGTCGAGGGGTGTGAGCTTTATCTCTGCTTCGCTACCCTGTTTACAATGCACCCATAAAAAGTCCATAAATTCCTAAAATGGACAGTAATCTAATTTAAAAAATTCAAGTCTATTAGTATTAACGGCAGTTGGTTGGAGCTTAGGTAACAAAGACCCCATGCGAACGCGCGAACACATACGGGCCCGAAATGGGTTATGGACGCGTGCTGCACTTTTTTATCAGTCGATTCACACATAAATTAATACACTCGGTCACATTAGCGATATTAAATATGCAGAGACATGGCAATAAATAATACTTTGTTAGATTAACGGGGTCGCCGCCACCACCACTCAGTTGTTCTTTGAGGTCGCACAAACACCATACAATTGCGGTTTAAATTATATTAGTGGGGACCCGGAACGATATTAATGGTGTCGGTTTTAAGTGTATTAGGACTTGAATTATGCGTGTCGGGTTAAAAATGTAATTAGGGACGTTTATGGAGTCACTTGTTAGCACGATTATCGTCTGTCAAAAAGGAGACGACCATTAAAATAAAAGGACTGCGAGAGGGTTCGACCGGCTATTTTTTAACCATTAAACATATAAAAAGGTCGTTTAATCAAAAGTCGCGTGGGATATAGGAGAGATGTTAGCATTTTACGACTTTCTAAATGCTACATCTTGGTTTCGTATCGGCCAACAATCGTATTTTTTTCTGGTTTTATTGCTTACACCTATTTATGTTTCATTGATGCTATCTCGGAGAAAACGAAATAAAAGCAACGCATTCTTTCGAGATTCGAAAATTAATAGTGATCGCTGCACACCGTCAAGAGGTTTTATTTCTAATTGATCTATTTGTTATAGGCTATTGGTTCTTGGAAATAACACAGTCAGCAGTATTCATAAAAATAGGCATCCGATGAGTATAAGGTTATCCCTCTTTCCATAAATACATTCTATCAAAAAATATAAGTCTGCTTCCGCAGTTGTGTGTGATATTTATATCAAAATGGTAACATGTTTCATCAAGTCGTAAAACGGGACAAGGTGCGTAATGAAAAACGGCTTGATTATAAAAACAAAAAAACATAAAATTGTTCCGGTGTAGAAAATACTGAAAGACATGCGAAGATAAAATTGATAAAATTGATAGAAAATTAAAATTTTCCTGAAATATATTTCAGAACCAAAGTAAACAGTCCCGAATCCAAATAGCTTTATATCTGTCATCTAAAGCTAATGAAGAGACTTATTAAATTTATTTATTTATAGAATTTCAACTAAGCGTTGGTGAACTCGTTATCATTACTCATTCGGTATCGAGAGAAGTTATTTACGCAATAAAGTGAATGAAGCCAAGTGAATATTTTTTTCAAGAGTGAAGAAGCTTTCCATTGTCTGGACTTTATTGAATCAAAAAAGTTAGTCGCCATCATCATTAAGATAAATATACAGTGAGAACCAATATGTGTTCTCTCCTCAATATATTTTTATATTAGCAATAGAGAAAAGCTAAGGATCAAAGTTTTACTTTAAAATGTTTTAAAGATGCAAAAATTTACAAAATAAAATCGCAATAAATTGACTTTTCACATCTCTACTTCAATATTGTATGTTTATATTTTCTCGTATGGTAGCAGGAATTAAAGTGAATTTTAGTTTAGTATACAGTGACTTAAAAAATAGATGTATTTTATTATTGCATCTTATCTTATCCTTTTTATAGTCTTTCTCCCGATATTTTGATTTGTCTATTAAAGGAATTTAAAAAACTATCAACTTTAGATTCAGAAATAGAGGGTATTTTATGTGAACAAACTGAAGGGTGGTTATTTGAAAAATGTACACTAAGTTTAAATTGTTTGGTAGCGCAAGAAAGCGCATTATCAAAAAATGTGAAGAAAACTGGAACTAATTGACAAAAAAAAATTATAAAAATAAAATACGTCTGAAGGTCTGAAAAGGAACCAATCAGGGCGTGCAAAAGTATATATATGTGTTCCGTTCAAAATAGTTCAGTTGTGTATTTTGTCTCAAACAATACGAATAATTTTAGGTCGTGCGCCTTAAAAGACCGTGTAACTTTGTTAGTTGATTTTTACTTCCCGAGCGTAAGCAAAGGAAGTATTGTAATTTTTATTTCTAATACTTAGTTAATAAGTTCTCCAAAAGAGTGTATATGCAGAAAAAATTTGAAAACATTAAAAACATTGATTTTTTCTCCAAGTTTATCTGGTTATTGTAATAGATTCTCTTTGGCTTTGCTCCTTCAGAATTTTGTAATTCTTCTTTTTCGATTTCATCTTAGAGATGATCTTTCTTTGATGTACCAGTTTCTAAATCCCCTGAGTTCGAAATAATCTGCTTTTTTTCCGAGTGAAAACTAAAAAAATATTGTAATAATGTCCACGAACGACCACTTTCATGTTTTCTTGACGTTTCATGATCCCTAGAGTACAAAAAAGTAGGTCCTACGTTTCCGTCTTTCTGTATCGATTTTAATTAGATAGACACCACTGCTAAATAGATTGTTGTCAAGTTTTCTATGGATGTTATGAATGCCGTGTATATGGTAAAACGCGAACCAAAATTTGACCATTCTTCTCCATTAATAATTTGATGACGTCCCCTCAGTTTTTTTGTAAACATCATTTAAATTTTATAAAATAACATATTCATAGATGAATTCGCCTTAATTTTTTATCCTAGGCAACTAGATGTTTGCAAAAAAAACCAAATTGTATCATCGCATTTTATAGGAGCACTTGATTTTTTTATTGATCGAATCTAGAACGATTTACCCTATTTTTTCAAAATCTGTGAATACAGTAATGTTGGGTCCGCCTATATTTAATAATCATAAGATAAGAATTACCATTATTACTCCTTATCTAAATATATTCACAAGGTTTTGCTCCATTCTAGCTTAATTAATCATTTTATTCGCCTCCTTTGTTTTGGGGAGACAAATTATTCAAATTAGGCAGTTTACTACGTGTTTAATCGTCGCATTCTTTGCTGTATAACATAAACAATCGAAGTTAAGCATGTACTCATAATACATTTTTTCCCGTTGGTTATCTGCTTTAAATATATATTGAAAGTATAGACGTAAACCGATATATGATATTGTCAGTGTCTGTGCGGACTGCGCTCTCTGTGGCTCAGGGGTTGCGGGGGTATTATTAACGTAGTCACATACACCACAACATGTTTGTCTATTTGTTATAAAAAATAAATAAAAGTCGTATTTTTTTTTATTTTCCGAAGAAGATATATTTGTTCGAATGTAGGAGGGAAGAACATTAGACCAATTATTTGCTGCACTTAATTTGATTTTTACTTCCCGGGCGTAAGCCAAGGAAGTATTATAATAAGGTCCGTCCGACGAATAGTTACTTTCACGTTTTCTGGATGTTGCATGATCCTTAGAATATGAAACAATTTGTCTCCCATTTCCGTCAGCCTATCCGACGTGTGTCATCTGTGTCGATTTTTAATTACACAGATAAGAGATGTCAGGTCAACATTTTGCTTAATAAATCCTACACTAATTTTATAAAATAACATATTCCTGAATCTGTGGTTTATGATTCCGCCTTGATTGTTAATCACAATTACTTATTTTATAAAAGTGTTTGTACAGTATTTGCCAAGCGTTACTTAAGCTATCTGCCGGTGAGTATCTAAATCATTTCATACCAATATTTTTGTTTCCAGTTTAGTTGTGAGTTTTCTTTTTATTGAAGATTTTAAATTATTTTTTTTAACTCGCTTGTTTTTTACCTCTAACTTCGACTGAATTTTTTTCTTGGCGCTTGATCTTTTTTTAATTTAAATATGGTAATATGTTGGCTATTGAATTTATGACTTTATTGTCTTCAACAAAATAAATGTATTTTCTTTGTCTTTGGAATAGAATTTATCCCTAAGAACTATTTGCTTGAGCTGAGCTTTTTTGGAAACTTATGGCAACCTAAAATGTGTTGTAGTGTTAACTAAAGAACTGTTACTTTTTACTTCCCAAGTTTTAACCCAAGGAAGTACATATGTATTGTAATAAGATCCGTTGGGCGAATGTTTTCATGTTTTCTCGACGTTTCATTATTCGTAGAATACAAAAAAACAGGTCTCTCGTTTCCTTCTGTTTGGTTGCCTGTCTGCCGCTAATCCAGATTTTTATTAGACAGATAATTTCCAAAACTACCGGCCCGATTGCTATCAAATTTTATATGTACGTTAGGACTATCTTGTAGACTGTAGAAAGTAAAATACTAACCAAAAATTGGTTAGTCATTCCAACCAACAATGTGATGACGACCCTCAAAATTTTTCATAGTACATGTACGTCTAAGATCACAAAACTTTACGTAATCTGAATATAATCCAGTTACCTTAAAATTCCTATGAGCTTCTTTTTTTTTCACAATAAGAGATCTTGTATGGTTATCAACCCAATAAGGAAAGTTGTTCTGAGTTTTTTTTAACAACAATAGGAACAAAACGAGTTATAAGAGAATTTATGTGAGAATAAAAATAATACATACAATCATCAAGATGAGAAAAATTTTCCATGGTAAACCAATCAATTTGCTCCAGGTAGGTATTAATTACATCAAATGACGCGTTCTTAAAATCCAAATAAGATGTGTATATAGTATGATCTAGTAAAGCCAAGAATATGTCACTAATTTTAATAATAAAGGCAGGATGATTTATATCTTTCGGTAATAAGGATAAACATTCTTCAATGATAAGTGCAGTATTACTAAAGCTTAAATCCAAAATTACATCATTTCCATTCAATATAAAGTTGTATTGAAAAAAGACCACTCACAGCGAAATTGTCACAAATTAATTCTTCAATCATTGAAACAACGTTAACAGGTGTTAAATAATTACAATTAGTATCACTTTTCCAGCTCAATCCAGGCAAATTGTAATCACCAACAATACATACTGTAGTTTCAGGATAATCAGCAATTAAAGAATATTTAAACTCAGGGATATTATTTTATGCTTCCTCAGAACGATTAAACGAGTACACACGTTTCTCTTCAATGTTGGCACATACTTATCTTATCACATTAGTGTTTCATCTAAATATACCTAAAAATAAGGACTTGTTTTTACTAAGACCTTTTACTGATCAGTAAACTTTATATGCACTTCAAAGGCATTTGCTTGTGAGGAAATCTTAATATTATGCTATCCATTACCAAAGTGGAAGTTGTTTAAAGAAACGAAATTATATACCATTAAAAATTCCAAACTGACAGAATAAAGCAAAAAAAAAACAATTTCATGAAGAACCACCAATGTCAACCAAAAAGGAAGGTCCTTATTATGACGATATATCTTTCCAAGGTAAAACTGTTATAACAGCAAAGCGAATAAAGATACATTTACTGAAAAAAAGGCTTCCAACGTTGTGAATTAATCGCTAGCTTCAAATGATATCAAAATTATACCACTAAGCTTTAATCATCATTACCCTTAATAGTAAGTATATTACGTACCGACGTGCACAAGTAAAATTTTTGCGGTTGAAAATACACTTTGAAAAACCGCAATGACGCAAAAAGCTCATAAACCGTGGTTTCGAATCCACACGAATCACCTGTCACAGACAAAACAAGTGCAGGAAAAGATAATTAGTAAATTGAGGGAAGTAGCACCACCATATACCATGTACTACAAAAAATTTTTGATGAAGAGAAGCTGACATTAGCGGATGTAAAGGACGAAATAGAACAAGATCAGGCGTCTAAGTTTTAAACAATGCTGCTGTATTCCACCATCCATATTTAAGGATTGTTGTTGTTGTGCGGTTGCTCTTCTTGTGTTGGACCTTCACTACAAACAAATGTACGAAAGTTTGTTTCTTTTTTGAAGGGGTAAATTTTACTAACAGAAATCAAATATTTAGCACATGTTTTTACATCTGAAATTTTATTATTAACATTGTCATTGAATGTTAATTATTACCCACTTCCAACTTCTGAAATAAAAAAAATCCAAGCACCTGCTCAACGCCGCCCCTGCCATTTCCTTCCGACTTTTTCCAGAGACACTTGAATTAGTGTCACGGAGTTGGTCGTATGAAAGCTCGCCGCCGCCACAAACCAATTTTACATTTCGCAAGCGCCCGTCATTTTCGGTAAAAACTCGCCGTCCCCGAGGTGACGGCCCGAAGACAAGCGAGGCTTTTCTTATTAAATTTCGCCCTCCCATGACGTCATCATTCAATTAGCCCCGGCTGCTGTCGCGGAATAACGAGATGCAACGTGATGCTCCTACAATGGAAGAGTTTAATTCGATTTCTTCCGGACCGAAGACCGGATTGATATAGACGGGGAATCGATTGCAGACGGCAATTCCGTCTTAATAAAATTAAATCGTTGACGGGGACACTTGTGAATCTCTCTGATGACCCTGTTTCGACGGCAAGGTGCAATGATTTTCGCCTGAATTACTGAGTACTACTGGAGGCTGCGGGAGTCAGGCTCGGCTGTACATACCGCAAAGTGCATCTACTAATGGGTAAGATGATGAGATGTGTTTGCAAACTACGTTCGTGTTTATTCCATTTACATACATTACGCTATTCACATTAAATCTATATCTTAGAGAATCATGCTGGGAATGCTAAATACGTCTGTTGAATTTCGCAAGGAACTCCGTTTAGAATAAAATTATATTACATTTTTAATAAATAAATAACACATTTTTTATATTTTTAAACATGCAAAATAATTTTAGGTTTAGAGAGGAAATTGTGTGTAACCATCACTGGTGGTGCTGGATTGTCCTGTACAGAAGGTGTAATTTAGTAATTTCAGCGAGCTTCTCATAAACCATACATGTACTACATACGTATTTATGATCGCAGAATCGATTAAACTGTGACAGCTGTGATAATAATGGGTATCCATTAAAAGGTCATCAAGTTTATTTGAAAGGCGCTGACGAAGCAATACCAACCTAAATTGCAATTACAACTACGCTACTTGGCTTGTAAATTACATTTTATCTACCCTACTACAAATTATTTCTTACATGGTTTTAAATTTTAACTAATTCTACACTTCTAAGTAGGTCTAGAAATTTACAATTATTGACAGACTTAATTAATTTAAAAAATTTATGTTCATTCTGTTGTCATTCTCAAAAATATGTTGAGCATCGCTTGATTTTTCAAGATTTTCGAATTTGAGGTGAGCCATCTGCTGCAAAAATCTGATCTCTTTTTCTGCCCAATATATTTATCATTACAATATTTATAGCTTATTTCCTAAAAATTTCTTTTCTGGATGTACAGGGTATTTGGAAATACATGTACAAAAAAATGGTCTTGTTGAGTATACCCCAAAAATAAAAAAGGGTCTAATAAACGTATTGTTCTTGAGATAAAAATCATTAAAATTTTACTAAAAAATTTTTGTGCGCCACTGGGTTAAAATGATTAAATGCTAGTTCTTCAGTAGTTAAGCAACTATTTTATAAGTAAAATTTTTATTTTCATTGAAAGCTAAGGAGTATAATTTTCACAAAATAATAAAACTGAAGTCGTTCCAATAAAAATTGTCTAATTATACCAGTGCTGCTTACCCTCGTCTAGCAAATTTTGCAAAAATTCATCATTAGATACCATAATTTTTTTGTTATTTTACTTGTCAATATCGTTGCCACAAGGATTTTTATGGCTTCATGGTTGTTAAGATTCATAAAAGTACACTGATTATCTGCACCTAGTGATTCATCATTAGTGTCGAAAATATATGGAAGGTGGTTGATATTCCCCACATTAATTTTAATATTAGAAGGAAATTTTTCAGACCTCTTAGGCCCACTACACAGCTCAAATTTATTTGTACATGTATTCAAAAAACACCCTGTATGACAACCGAGATTATTACCATTACTAACATTTTTGTCTCTCCAAAATCGTAAAAATAAATCAACTCAACAGTGTTCCAAGTAATAATATTTTTGTTTACTATCAAAAGGCCAAAGCCCTACTTTCGAACCTCAACCTGAAACCATGTCCTTCCCTTCTACATGTACTTCTGCTTATAACTTTTCCAAGACCAGTTTTGTTACCTTAGATAGGATCTTCTTGCTGTTGAGTGGACCTTCTTACACTCCATTGTTGATATTAATCAAACCTTGGGAGCATTTTATCCCTTTTCTTACCTCCAGTCTGTTGTAACACGTGTAAAGCACCGCATAGTTGGACTGACTCTTTTCGCGTTTATTAGAGGAAATCGTCGCATTTTTCTGATGGAAATTTTTGTTGTCATTTCTGTTCAATAGTGTTATTAGGCCGTCCCATCTGATTACTTAGAATTCCTAAATTACCCTGCAATATATATCCGCACCATAAAGTTTTCTAAAACCACCATGGACCGAGCACGTTTTCGGTTTGATGCACTTTAAACAATAGGACCCAGCAATAACAGGGAATCCCGTTGTTTAGAGGTATAAAATTGAAACGTTCTTGATTGGAAGCCATTAAGTACCAGATATGTTAGTCTTTGATGCGGAATTTATTCGTAGAGATAGATGTTTTTCTTTGATTTTAGGTTTGATAATAATTATTGTATATAGAAGATAAGTTTTGAGAAAAGAGCTTTAGTTTCGACCGGACAGGTTGTCTCGCTTCCGGATTTGTAGAAGTGTTTTGTATTGCTGCCTCGAGCTCGGGCCAAAGAAATTAGCTAGCAAGTTCCGAAGCGGGATAATTTTTATTAGATTTCGAGCATAGGAAATTCTGACCGTTGTCAATGGTTGTAGAGTAGGTACCCCTGTAAACTATAGATATTTTTATGTTTGATGTTTGTAAGCCCATTGTACGGGAAGGATGTTCCTATGGATTGGATGAATTTGTCGACAGACCACCCGCTCCAAGTCATTGCTCTCTGCGGGAAAAAAGTTTCGGAGAGAAACCACCCCCGAAAGGAAGTGATTGACCAAGAACTACTGCCTCTTATCAAGAAGGTACGACTTGGCTACAAAATTTTTCCATAAAGTTTAGTTACAGTTTCCAGTTTGAAGTGGTCGGTCGGGAAATTCTCCCGCGAGTTGTTTTTGCTTTCAATATTTTTTGCCATTTTAATGTAGAGCGTAGAGTTGTGTTAACTTTCCTCTTTTATTCTATTCAAAATTGTTAGTTTTCATTTAGGTTAAGGTTGTCTTTTTTTAGTTGGTTAATATAAGATTTCGTAATGTGTGCGAGGAATAAAGGAGGCTGGTCGAAACTACTCGGTAGTTTTCTTCCTTTCTTTGACAATCTTCCTTTGCGGTTCTCGGTCTCAAAATAGTGAATTCTGTGACCTGGTGTCGACACCGACAAAACTTAGTTTTCTTAAAAAAAAAAGAGCAATCTATAGTTTTGTTTATACACATATCAATATTGCTGGGACCCACACTTTTCAATTGTAGGAACACGGTTGGACATGTCCAGATACCCAGCTTTTTTATTCATGACGCAAGATAGGTTTTGGGTCAACCTCTGCCGATGATCATCAATAAGGCCATAGAAAAATCCACTTTTATGGCCGGTGAAAGCGAATTAGAAATGTGCCAGTACATAAGTAAGATGATATTTCTGACCTAAAAAAGTATCGACCAATAATTTATTTGTGGACAACTTGCCGACAACAATCTGGTAGATGTTGTATACACATACTTGTCTAGTACATTCTAGATTCTGTTTCGCGAATTTAAGTTGTTTGGATTTAAAAGTCATTTCTTTCTCTCGTGGAATTGAACCTTTCGATATCAGATATCTCGCAACCATCCATTTCTTGGACCTCTGTTTTTTGTCTTATCCATTCACGACCTTTTGGGATTGCTTATGTGCCTGCCCCCAACTTGCTTACGCTGATGATTTGAAAATATTCACTCTTATTTTCTCTGTTGCTGATGTGAGCTTTCTGCAAGATAATCTAAACATCATTATACGAAGGTACCATGGTATGAAACTGAACACTGATAAGTGTTATTGTCTTAAGTTTTCTCGTCAACTTACTCCAGTGTCTTCCTCCTACCCTATAAATGGTCAGCCACTATTCAAAGTTGATTTTAGAAAAGATCTTGGAGTGCATTTTGATTCAAATCTAAGATTTATTGACCATATTCAGACCATATCCTCATCGGCATGTACATTTTTTGGATTTATAATCTGCACTTTTTAAAAGCTTACCCATGCTAAAATCCTTGTAGTTTTCTTTTGTATTAAGAAAACGGCGTGTGTTATATGGTCACAAATTTATGTGTGTTGTCCACTCATAATTTTCATCCGTTAGTCGGCCGTAGGAAAACATTTGGAAACTTTGTCATAATCTCGCAGATTGTCCAGGAATTTTATGATTTGCAAATGTTCAGGTACCAAGGTTTACCGTGAGTTATATATACATCTATCTACCTTCAATTTTCCAACACCGAGGACAAGCATGCTGAGGAAATCGCCCCTTGTAATACTGTGCTATGTCGGTGATGTGTTTTACAATTACATTTTTAGTGATAAATTATAAGTTTGATGTTAATTTTACTTCACTCTAAATAGTGCCTACCTCGATTTGATTATACTATTTGCTTGTGTATAATTGTGCTTACTCCTCTTCTATATGTAGCCCTGTAAGTGGGTTATAACCTGTTGGGAAATAAAGGTTATTATGTTTATTTTGACGTCTACAATATAACAAAATCTACATGTTGGTGTGTTTTAAAATTTGAGCGCCCATAACCTTACTTATTCAACGTCTTCATTACTGCCACGAAAAAATGGTAAATTGCATTTATCTTGGTCCGTTTTTTGATGTAAATTTAACTAGAGATAGCTGCTTGAATTTTTTACAATTTCATCTACCACTGCTTTTGGGAGACGTCCCACTTGACTCATTGCAGCGTCTGTAATTCCAAGAGAACCTTCGCACCTTCAACGTAATGTTGGAAGACACCTAGCTGAAACTTTTCACAATAATTGGATCAGCGAAGGAAGTAGTAACGTGTGCTCTTCACAAAATCTCTTGACACTGCTTGGATTAAAGGTAGAAAAAGAAGTAGCGTATTTTATTTCAATAAACTATACACTAGCTCTCAAGCTTTGAAAGATCGAAGAAAGGGATATACAATCATTTCTTTCGAAAAATGTAGAAAATAGTTTAATAATAGAAGACATTATTCTGTCTTGAATCAACAATATAACTTTCAGGCACAAAAAGTGATATCCATGCCTCGTGGCATTTCAGATCTGTTATGGTCGCTCTTGCGTCGGCATACAGAATAGAAGATAATCGGCTTAAACAGTGTCCGGTGTATTTTTCGGAATTTGAATGTTGTAGAAATTTTACGATTTCTTTTCCCATTGCACTTACTGCTTTGGTAATTGCAAAGAAGTAATTTGATGGACCATTTTGTGGACGAGGATCTACGTATTTTTTAACAATGTCATAAAATTTTTAGTTTCATTGTAAAATTGCGAGGAATATGAGTTGAGGAATATGAGTTCTTCATATTCCACAACCGAATAATATGAGTCACATTATACTTTTGATTTAACATTTGAGTAAAAAGTTAAACACAAGAAATTTATTGCAATTTAAAAAAATCTTGGGGAACATAAGGGATGTAAATTGACACTTCTCCACATGATAATTATACACAAATCTTGGCAATACTAGTGTCTAGGATAGTCTCCGCAAGATTCATTACTGCGCCTTCATTTCTTGGCGTTGGTTATATATAAACCAAATTCTCGACGAAATTACATATTTTAACCAACCTTAACTTTAATTTTCTTGAGCAAAGTATTAGAATCGTTTTTGTCTCTGTTCTTATTCACAGTTTTTAAAATGTTCGGAATTCTAGAATTTATTTAGAAACTGTCAAGCGGTAAATGTTTATTGTGGTATATACTCTCGGTTTTACTAAATGTAATTTTTAAATGTAATGATCAACGGACGGAATAATATCTGACGCTCGAGCCAGTGCTGCCGCGTCAGTACTTTGATTACAAATATATTGTTACGTGGGTTTAATAAATCCTTGCAAAAGAAAAATAACTTTATTTTTCTGACAAGAGACTACAATTTCAAATCTTATTTTTTTTTTATTTCATGGATATCTTGTAACACTATCCTTCCCTTAATTATCCACGTCCTCGTCGTGTTTATTATAATACCACAACCGATCGCTATGAACTACTTTAGGTCTTCCCTGTCCCCTTTGAATACGGTAGACCACATCATTCAAGCATTTTTTTACTTCGTACGGCCCTTCCCAGTTTTTTTGAAGTTTAGGACTCCTTCCCCTACGTCTATGTGGATTGTATAACCACACCTTATCACCTTCTTTATATTTAGGACAATTTGCTCTAAAGTCGTATCTAGCTTTCATACGGTCGCTGGTTAATTGTATTTGATTCCTCGCTAACTCATGGACTTCCCGAAGGTATCTCTACAAATTGCTGACCCATCCTGAGCTGATATGACTATTTACATTAGGGGAACCGCCAAGGACCAAATCTAGAGGAAGACGCAGTTCCCGGCCCATCATCATTTTGGCCGGAGTGTGCTGTGTAGTTTCGTGAACGGCCGTCCTATATGCCAGCAAACCCAGTTGAATTTTTTGATGCCAATTTTTCTGATCTTCATTGACGAATTTCGGGAGATAGTCTAGAAGTGTTCTGTTAAAACGTTCCAACATACCATCAGATTGGGGGTGTAAAGGAGTCGTTCTTGTTTTATTAATACCCATAATCTTCATTGTTTCGGAAAATACTTCGGATTCGAAGTTTCGCCCTTGATCTGAATGGAGCTCCATGGGAACTCCAAACCGTGAGAACACATGGTCAACTAACACCTCAGCGATGGTTTCAGCCTCTTGATTTGGTACAGGCATTACTTCTGGCCATTTTGTAAAATAATCCATTAAAACAATAAGAAATTTGTTTCCTCGCTCGATGACAGGCAGAGGATCCAAAATATCTACTGCTACTCTTTCAAATGGGGACCCTACATTAAATTGTTGCATTCTGGCTTGATTGCGAGTACTTGGTTCTTTTCGAGAATTGCAAACGTCACATGTTCTACAATAATCTTCCACATTTTCTCTACATCCTACCCAATAAAATCGATCCTTAACTTTTCTTAAAGTCTTAGTTACGCCCAAGTGTCCACCGTAATCGGTGCTATGTAACTGCTTGATAAGTTCGATTTGTAGGGCGAAAGGTACCACCAATTTCTCTTTAATTTCCCTACCATTCGCGTTCTCCCACAAACGATACAGTACACTCTCCTTAACCATCAAGGAGTCCCATTGCGCCAAATATGCTTTCACCAATGGACTCATGTTCGATACCTCCCGAAAGGACGGCTTGTAATTACTATTTGTCCATTCTATAATTAACTTTAAAGACGGATCTTCGAATTGAGCTTTTATAAAGCCTTCAAACGATAATTCTTTTTCATTAAGTTCAAATTGTACAATTTTTGTAACATTTACTTGGACATCATGTTTTTCTTCTTTATTGCAGTGTTTACAAGTTTCCTCACAAGGTCTTCTCGATAGAGAGTCTGCTTTTACAACCTTTATCGATAATGGTGGGGCTTCTGCTTATTTGTTCAGCCAGCCCTCGCCCTCGAAGCTGGCAACAATAAGTTTTCCGACGTCGTGTTGGTGCCTCGTTTTCCTTACAAAAAAACCTTTTACATTGAGAACGTATATGGCATTTTTTTCCCCACCCCCAACAACGAATTCCATTGCTTGGAGAATCTTGAATCAAACGTTGAATATTGGCAGCCTTTACCTCATATTCCTCTTCAGCTTCAACCATTCTAATTCTCTTAGTCAACCGAGTCGCCTTTATTGCAGCTTCGATGTCAAGCGATTTCATGTGCGTACGACGTAAGATCTTCGTTTAGACGCTGTGTTCTATTTCGAAGTTGACCATACAGAAGTTCAGCTAAATGGGCATCACCAAATCTCAGTTTTAGTGCTGGTGTGAGCTTTTCATAATTCAGTCGATCTTCCTGCGGCAAATTCTGCAATACATTCACCCCTGAATTGCCGCCAGTACATTAACCTTCTCTGAATTGTTCCACCCATTTATGTCGGCTATGAATATTGAACTGAGTGAAATATTTTTTGCACGAAGCCTTACCATCATATGGATTTGGTTTAATAATGATTTTATTGCTCGCGTTCGTTGACATTGTTAACGGATTGACAGATGTGTCAACCATTCTCAAAGCTTCGAGTTTTTATTAAATTCTGGTTCAACAGTAATTAATTTATGGTCTAACTTTGAAATTTCCTCTGTAAGACGTTCATTTAATACGGCCATTCTTTGTTCACAAACTTTAACCAGTTCTTCGCTCTGCACCCTAATCTTATCTTCCAAAATATTCTCCATCTTAGTATTAATTTCAACCTTAAGAACTTCTAAATTGTTCCTCATTCCTGTCCTCAGTTCTTCCTTATTTTGACTCGTATCTTCTTGAATCTTCCTCATCATTTCCATTAAATCTTGAAATTGCGATGATTCATCTCCCGTAGCCATTCTTCTCGTCAGCGGCATCAAAAATTTTTGCGAGAATCCCACTTCTGACACCAATTGTTACGTGCGTTTAATAAATCCTTGCAAAAGAAAAATAACTTTATTTTTCTGACAAGAGAGTACAATTTCAAATCTTATTTTTTTTCATTTCATGGATATCTTGTAACAATATTTTTCTTTTGGACTATATTAACATAATAGAACATTTGAAGAACACAAATCTGTGGTCCTGTGGGTGAAAAATTAATAAGGGCACCGAGTATTGTTATTTGAAGTATTATAGTAATATAGCAGTAGTTTTTTTTACTAGCTGTAAACACTCCTAGATACGCACTGGCCACGACCTTGTGGACCAGATCAAAGCGTCCCCGCTACTCGCCGTAAAACACACCTTACTTCAACTGGGGAACTGCAGCCGTAAGATAAATTTCCGCCCATTGGTAATGATACAATTTACATTTGTCATCGCCACAGATTTATACAGTTTAGATAATAAAACTCCCTGAATATTGAATATAAGTGTTAAATTCTAAGGAGTTGTAGCATGAAAAGGAACATTTTTTAAAAAAAATTATTATGTAAACCTTTTTTTCAGTATTAAGTATAGAATTATTTTCGTCCGAAATTTAGCCCACATTTTCCGAAACATCCTGTATATTAGAATACCTTCCTGATCTGCCTTGAAATTAATGAATAAATACATTTATTTTTTACTTTGTGTTAACAATACTGTAGTTTTTCAACGAATCAGCTTGCTTTGATATTTAGACCTTTTGAAGGAAAACTGAAGCACTGGGAAGTATTATTTCTTCGACTTCATTTGCTTCATGTTAAAACAACCACATTTAATGAAAACAATTGGAATGTGCTTGCTGCTTATCTTATTAAAACAAAGAATTTTTGTTTTTCAATTTTGAATACTTATCAATGGAATAGAACGGAACTCCTGATAAATTAAAATAAAAAAAATCTTGTGTCATCCAACGTTGAAATTATTAACTGTTTCTAGCGACACACACCAGCTATTTCAAAAATGTATGCCACCTGTTTTAAAATTAATCATTATTATCAACCAGTCCATCGATTTCATTACATAGTTTCTTCATTAAATATTTGTTGTCAAGAGTTTCCAGAAGTCATTCATTAATTTGTTTTTTAACATTTTTGTTCACCTTGTGGGTTTGTAAGAATCCGTTTTTCGTTTTAGGAACGCCCTTAATCGTCCATATTTGCTGGTATTATTGTTATTATCCATTGTAAGAGTTGATTTCAACAAAATATGCTGCTGTATTTGATTGAATTTTGGCAAATTTTGAACTGTGGAGAAAAATGAACCAACAGAATAGTTTTTTATTTAACATTTTCTTCTCTTTACATGACTCCATGAATCCCCAATTTTCAGATAACTATTTTTTGTACTCAGCAACACGGGCAGAAACTCTTTGCAAGTTGAAAAAATTATAAGTCAAAAAATTGTTCTCTGTTAATTATATTGTACCTATAGCGACCATATTTTTTTAATTTAATAATAAGGGGAGTTTCTACTCATCATTGCCAAACAAAAAAGGCAATTTAAAATCGAGCTTTTCGATAAACATTTAACCAACATCGAGTTCCTCACGTAATCAAAACAAAAAAGCGAACATCTTCCGTAAATTGACGTAAGAATAAGAAAAACAACTCAAGAAAACAAGAATCGCGGAAACCGTAGCCGAAAAAAACATAAAATCCGAGCTATATCATAAAAGACGTAAGTGTTCCTGAACCGGAAAAAAAGTAGGATCATCCATCAGTTGCGCGTTTGCCCGGATTCACATGTTATAAGAATTACGACGGGTTTGGCATTAATTAAAGGTAAACAGCGTGATTTCACACAAATATTTTATATAATGGGGCGCAGATTCGAGTGCTGGTCGGAGGGCTTAACGGTATTGAAACGATTACTGGGGCCGGTGCTTTATTTGCACTTCAGATTAAAGCCGGCATTTATACAATGAATGGGAAAATCAATGATTACCAAACATACGGCGGTGTTTGTAATACGACGGGTATCAGGTCGCGAATCAAACTAATGGACTAACTTTTGATATATCACGTTTCTATGGTAATAACCAATGAGGTGGGTGCCGCTTGCGGCCACAGAATCGGACTATTCGAACTCCGTTCCTGGAGTCGATAGAATTTTGGCTAGACTTGGTGCACCGTACAAATTGAGTTTGGGGACAATGGAGAATTGCGAGTTGAGATAACCCTTTGGAGTTGCCTACCAGATTTGATTATTGGGAGAAAGTCGGCGATTTTGCACGAGGGAAGGTGGACAAACTTCGGCAATTTTATCCATCTGCAACTGGGCTGATTTTAGTGGAAATTCACGCATCACGTTTGTGTGGAATTGTTAAGTTTACTAATTTCTAATAAACTCGAAGAAACAGTGACATTTGAAGAAATTCTCTAGTGCCTAAATATACAGGGTGATTTCGAAATATGTCCAATAAAAAAATGGAAAATGGCTTACAATAAGATTTATTGCACTGTGTAAAATGCACGTTCGTAAGTGGTCGTAATGTCCAGAAAATATTATTTGAAATTAAATATAAATACACGCCACTGGTAGTGTTTCTCGACCTACCATAGTGGAAGTAGCAGCCTCTATAGTTCGTGGAACTCCTGGAGTTTTTTTACCTAACCGTGCAAACATGTTGCAACGTGCTGAAATCTCTGTTGCTAGTCAGGGACAACATTTTCAACATTTATTGTAAAAAGGTAGTAACGTTCTAAGTTGCTCTTATTTTTATTCTAATAAAAAATGTGGAAACGTTGTGGCAAGGACCAAACATCCGTCAGAATAAAAAGTCGATCAGCATGAAGCATTATCAAAATCGGTCCTTCTCAGGACCACCATTTGTTTCTACAACTAATAATCTTTCGCAGTGACCCTTAAGGATGAATGAATACATAAATGAACGAAAGATAACCAACAAAAAGTCGATTTTACTTTTGTAAGACATATAATTATTACCTTGCCTAGCGCTGCAACAAAGTTGTAGCCTTTCAAAAGACGAAAAAAGAAAGACTAAAAATGAAAAACTACTAAAAATCAAAACAAACCAAAACGGAATTGAAAACGGCAATGTGACAGCAGAAAACAGGAATAGTTACAACCACTATCGCAACGCGGTGGCAAAATTTCATTGTTTTTCAGAGGCGATTTGATGGACAAACATTTATGAACACCTTCTATAAGGAGCTGTCTCATGAGGATCACTGTTTTTTCTTATTCTCATGATTTTTATTTAGTCTACTGTCCTATATACGCAGTTTTTTCTACCATTTATTTCACTCCACCGTTTGCAGTTGATCTCGGTTTAACTTTTTCCCTACTTGAAAGCCATTTTTAAAGAGTTTTATAATTTGGTCGAGTATAAAAGCATAAGTCCCATTTAAGCACAGACCGACGGTCAAGTTGTTTGCCAAATAATTCTCCACAGACTCCATGACCGACATTAATCGCAACGAGTTCAAGAAAATAATGGCGCGATTAATCCAACTTCCCTCACGAAGAGTCTTCTTGCGTGTTATTACACTTACGGTTGTTATCCCTGCATAAAGGAAATACCGAAAATCCTATTTGCCTTTTGCGGCTTGAACTGAAGCATACGAATAATAAAATTTCGCGAATAAATACACGCAGGGATGACGTTTTGATGGCAACGCTTGTACGATAAAGAATGCGAAGCCAAAGCAGCTTTATACGGAATTAGATTGAACGAAATCCAAGTACGGCGACATATAATCAGAAAGAAAGACAGAAAAGTGCGGAATTCGTTCTGCGAGACGAGATAAGACGTATGCGAATGGAGCACAATTTAGAATATCGATTCGGAAAGTGGAAACGCTTATTCCGAAAAATATTGCGATTCGCTTTGTTTATACGGTGTCTTTAGTGGAGATTCCCGGCATTCCTAACCGCAGGGGACGTCCTGATGGATTTCCTATTCCAAACAATGTCGACGTTTTGCCCAAACAGGCGTTTCACGGTTTTTGCGTGAACCGGGTTGAAATTAATAAATTGCAGGTCGCGGTAATAAGGCGGGAAATTCCGGGCTCCGGCGAAATAATTTTTCATAAAGGACCGCCGGAAAAAACTTTTAAGATGGTAGATTTTCCACCGGCGGCATTATCACTGAGTGGACAAACATGTCAGCGAATTTTATGTGGCTTTTTATGACAATAACGAAGGTCGGATCTAAATAATGCCTTGGATCTGTTATCAAAAGTGATGCAGTTATGACACAATGGACTTTATAATGGTGGTAGCGCAAAATTGGTCGTATAATTATGACGTGTTCCACACACTTCATGAATCTGTAAATTGAAAAATCTTCCAGTTCTAATTCTAATCCTAATTCATTCGGGAGAAATAATTACGTGAAAAAGGGGTTCAAATATGCATTGGTCTTCACCAGATGAAGTGGAATGTCGAATTATGAATGTTGTCGATGTATAAGATAAACAGTATTGAACTAATCACTCCTCTTTGTCTTATTCCTTTTGTTCTTAGAAATGTTTCTTTATGTTGGTAGACGGTGTTCAAAATAAATACATAGTTGATTTTGCATGTAGAATTCTATTAGCTTTTTGCCATTATTATTTCTAATATTGTCTACGAAAATTTCCATTACTTTATTTACGACTATATTTTCTACTTCTTCGCATATTTCTTGTAATTGTTCCCAGAATTTTTCTTTTTCCACTATTTTTTCATTTTCTCTTTGCTCATACACTATTATTATTGTCTTTTTTATTTTATTCTGTGTTAATCTCATCCCTTTTGTCATACTTCTTTCTTTTAATCCTTTCCATTCGACTATTTCTACTTCTTGAGCGTAAGCTAAAGAGGTGTTTTAATCCAGTCTGTTGGACGACTGGTTACTTTGTTTTCTCGACTTTTCATGACCTCGAGAGTATGAAAAAATGGGTGTTCCGTTTCCGTCTGTCTGTCTGTTTGTCTACCGTCTGTCCGGAGTTGTACTGGACCGATTGTTGTCAAATTATATATGTGGCCTAGGAATATCATGTAGATGGTAAAACGCTAACTAACAGAGTGACGGCATCTCCACAATTTTTCGTTTTTGTGTAATTGTGCTTTGGCCTCTTGAAAACCTAATTAATAAAATAAAAATAAATATACACTAGCAAATATTATTTACATTTTATAAAATGAGATACACCTGCATATGTGGGTTATGAATCCGTGCTGAGTTTTTACCCTAAACATTCAGATCCAACCGAATCCTCTGAAAACCTTGCAAACATTTTAAGTTGTAGGAACGATGATAACTTCTTAATCAAAATTTATTCGTTTATGACTTCCCCAAAAGTTGATGACGTTATCTTACAATTCTGCCGAATTGTTTAAATTTTATAAAATAATATACTCCTGCATGTGTGATTTATGAATCCGTGTTTTTTTTTGTGAAAATAATCAAAATTGTATAACTCCGTTTAATAATAATTTAACTTTAAATTCTTTAAATTTCCAAAACCGAATGCTCTGAACTCTTCAAAATATTTTAAAATTATTGGAAGCATGGTAAAAGGTCAATCAAAATTTCTCCGTCATGTTACAGTTTTACCAAATAAACGTTCTTAAAATTGAGTGTTTCTGAGAAAAAAGCTGAGTATAGTTAATTAATTGATCAGTCATCTCCTCTGCGTCGCCGTCGAAGAGACAAAATTAGTCAAATTTCAATTTCTTTTAACCGCTCATGTTTGTAATGGAAACGTGCTAATATTTTCTTTCGAAGTATAAACATAAACAGTTGAAGTTAAGCATATACTGAGAAATTAACAATATCTATATTTTCCTATTGTTTATGTGCTTTAAATACATGGCGACGGTGTTATTTACACCACTGGTTTTTACTATCACACACCGAAATCACAAAAACAGAAAATAAGATTTTATAAATTTTTAAAGAAGCGGGATTTGTCGGACTATACTTCAATAACCCTAGACCATTTTTTTTTAGTGCAAGACTCCTACACCTGCCTCTGCTCGTTTATCACTTTTAACTCCGCTGTACATCGTATGTCTTCTGTTATCATTTATCCTTTACCTTGTAACAAAGGGAATTTTCACGGACCAGAAACCGAGGCGCGTACCCAGCCAGTCCAGGAGGAACGACCGTGCCATATTTTTGTTTGTAAAACCGATTTGTAGTTACTTAATCGAAGATTAGCCGTAAGTTTTATTATCTTAGCCGTGCAGCTGGTGGCAGGGAATATACCTTATTGTGTATTGTAAAATATCCCCTGCCGTTTTATTTTACTGTCTTGCTTTTGCGGACACTCACCACCTGAAATCCGTGTCTCCGGCTTGAGAGCAATTCCGGCGCTCCCTCCCCCGGAGAGGGAACTGGCTCCCGAGCGACCGCCTTTCCTGACCGAAGACGCCACCGTCGGTGGCGTGAAGGTTGCCGCATGAGCCTAGGTTGGCCAGACGTGTTTCTTATATCAGCCGGACTAGTTGGTCCAAGGTTTGACACCCAGGTACGCCGCCACCATACGTTATCAGCGAGATTCCGGACCATCCGTCCCACCGGAATTTCGTCGCAACCTTTCTTTTTTGTTTCAGTAAGTTCTAATATTAGTCTTGCTTTTTTAAATTCTTTTTCCAGTTCATTTTATTTACCATTAATACTATTTATGTTCCAAGTTCCCATGTTATACCATTTTCCATTTCCATTTTCCAAAGTGATTTTGTCTTTTTTTTATTTGTATTTGTGGTCACTAGTGTATTCTTCGCTTGTGTAATTTCATTTTTTTTTTCTTTAGTTTTGGTTCTGTTGTTGTTTGTTTTGTCATTAACTTATTATGATTTGTATAGTAAACTTTATTCATGTTCTTTCCCTTGGCTTGGTCCATCATCACCAATCCATACTCCCGCTTCTGTTTTAGTTTTTTGACTCTGTCTTTTCTAGTTTTTTAGCAGCCTTATTCAATTTCCATTTAGTATTTTCGGTTATGATTTTGCTGTATCCGATTTTAATTAACATTTTTGCCATTTCTTCAGTCTTCTGTTACTCTCTTCCTTATTTCCGGTTTGATCAATTTTAATCCTGATTTGTTTTTCATTATATCATTTCCATTTTCCAGTTTTATTAGACAAGTTTCTCCTCCCAATATGTGGGTTGATTTCACCTTTGCATCGATCTTGAGATGATGTTTTATAAAATTTTCCATTATCTCTTGTAGCTGTGTTGAGTTCTATGTTTCTTCATTCTTTACGTTATTATTCTTCTTTTCCTTTTGTAGCCATTCCAAACTATCTTTGACTTCTGCCAACTCTATTTTCATTCCTTGATTTTGCTTCTTCATGTCTTTATTTCCTTCTTTCATGTTTCTGTTTCTTTTCTTAAACTCAACATTTCCTTTCTAAATTGCTTTTGTTCTCCCATTTCGCTTAATTCTGCTTTTATTTCTTTCATCATTCCTAAAAGTTCAGTTATACTACCTTCTTCTTGTTTGTGTGGTTTTACGGGTGATCTCTTTGTGTTTCTTTAATTTTTTCAAAAGAATCTTATTCTCTGTTGAAGCTCTCGTTTTTAGCTACCATCATCCGTTGAATATTCATCGCTTTCCATATTTACTCCTTATTATTTTCTTGTTATTACTTTTTTTCTTGTTACTTCTATTTACTGTCTGTATTTATCACTATTCTTAGATCCTTCTCGACATATACCTAATTTGAACAAATTTATTCGTAACACCCCAAAATTTGAGTTTAACTACGGAGCGAAATAATACATGTGCACACCAACCAGCTGTCACTCTATCTCTACTCGCCATTTTTTACCAAAGCTCTTTAAAAACTAAAAAATGAAAAAAAAAATAGAAGATCAACAGTTTAATACAAATAAGACGTAAAAAAATTACGATGAAATAAGTTTTTACAAAATCAAGAAAATATAGGTAGACTTTACGGTGTGTTACAATGCATTCCTTTAAAAGCCTTTTACTCCTATTCACCGAAGCGCAGCACTTCCAATAAACAAAATTGATGCACTTAATGCACAAATTCATTTTTATTACCATTTGTGGGGTTAACATAACCTGGAGAAATACAGTATCGTATATTGTTGTACAGTTTTCTCTAATACAAATAATAATAATTTGCATCGGGTCACATAACCCCTGTAAACGTATTTAAGCTTAAATTAAGCCATTACGCTTGCAAGATAAATAACTAATCGTGGAATTCCAAATCATTTAATCCTTTGAATTACTGCTGACACAGGTGACTTCCCGCCTGGCCACGGGCTGCATTAAGATACTTTTTCTTAATAATCCGTTGAGTCCATATCTACAACTAATCTTTTTCTCGACGAGACGATCTCGTGTACACCAATACTCCCATGAACATTAAACGAAGATCCAACGCTCCATCCCTATCCCGCCTAAAGACGCTAATCGTCGAAGAGAGACCTAACATGCCTTTGGCGAGACCGTCAGTAATGTCGATCTGAAAGGCATAATCCCTAGCAGCTGCTTGCGCTAAGCCATTTCTCAATATAATAACATTTTATTTGGGACCCGGTGGGGGGCTTCCTTTGACAGACTTGTTATAAGTGGAGTTAAAAAACACACGCTTCACGCACCAGCACCTCCTTTAAACAGCTAAAAAGATCGGGAACTGAACAGGTTTCATAAATATCGAATATCGTGGGGAAACATTATTCAATGCCAAGATGACGATCGAGAGATAATGTGTATTAGGTGTGAAATGTCGCGATGAACACCGCTCCAGGTTTTTTCTACCGCGTTATAAATTAAAAAGGCAAATTTCATATTTGAGCAGCAAAGCAGATCACCTTCCATGAGCAAAAAAGCCAAAGACAAGCGTATTATACATACATTATTTCCCTCTTAATCCTTGGAGTACATATTAACACCGACGAATTAATTTAATGAGAAATGGTTTTTACACTTCATTAAGCAAATGTACTTCCAACTTTTCATGATTTTAAAAGCATTTTTTACTTTTAATACTTGCTAAAAGCAAAACTTTCCTAGATTATTTTAGTTTTAGTCTGCAATAATAGAACATAACAACTTTAATAATAATTTACGTAATATAGAAAACGAGCCAAAACGAATTGAAAAACCTTTAAAATTGACTACAAGTGATTAAAAATCATTTTAATTTTGTTTCAATTTCTGGTCACTATAAAATAATTTGATTTAATCTTGGTAACTTATACTTTCGTAATTATTAGAAATCATATTTTAGAATAAATTGTCAGCCGTAATAAAACTTTGATATAATACAATTATAAAATATCAATGTGTCTACATCCACATAAAAGAAAGTTGCTGTCTTTACCTCTTCGTTCTTACATGAATTCTTCTTATATTTAGACATCTTGAGATCATTCGCATTCAACCCGACACAAAAAATGTTTGTTGTCAAAAAGGTGTTGTTTTTATGGGTTCTAGTTTGTATCACTTCCAAAAAATTGATGATGTCATATTAAAATTTTGACCGGCAAATTCTAAAATATGCAAATATTATGACTCTACACTTGTTTATCAATTCATCTATAGTTTTTAGAATTACCTTTACAGTGTGAGTCAAAAAAAATGAATAAGGAAATCTATTTTAGTGATCAAACCAAGAAGGGCTGGATTCTACGAGTATATAACATTACACAATTTTTTTTTTAATGATATCAGCTGGCAAATACTGTGTTTTTGCATATCCTTTATCATTATTATTTTGTTTTCTTTGGAGGTAATAGAACATTGGACGTATATAGTGACTAAAAGAATTTAGAAATGTATACTTAGATTTCATACGTATTTTTTTTAATAAGGTATCCTTACTGAAGAAAAATTAAAAAATAACCTAAAAAGTTATAGGTAATTACGTTGAGCTTATTTCTTCCTCCCATTTAGAATCAGATATTTTGATATTTGAGTATTTGCTTATTTATCCTGGAACAATTGAGTAAATATACGCTCACTCACTGGGATAATCGATTTTTCGTTTTTGCTGTGAGAATAATTGTTTCAAATCATCGAAATTACCGTAAGATCAAAAAAAAAGTTGTCTAATAAGCTGCGAAATTTATTTTAGAAATAATGATATTGACTATAGCTACTTAGTAACTTAACACTTATTTGATAGTTATTTAACCCTAAATGTTAAACTAATTAACAAAACAAGGAACGCTTTGATTTTGACTACATATTTTTTAGCATTAATATTAAAAAAAAAATCATATATTCGAATAAAAGCTATCTAGCACCCTTTAAAATTTAAAAATGATATTAAATAAATTATGTTGCCAACACAAAATCGTTCCCTGTTCAGCTTAACAATTATGATCAAATAATAAACGGTTAAATAATAATAAAGTGTCAAATTCCAATATCACTATTCACGGTCTACACGAGCACTTGACATTTGTAATGTCAACCGATGATATTTGTTAACTGAAATGGCAAACCTGCGGCATTAATTAAAATTGCGCTTTTTTATTATTTCAGTTATCACTTACTTTGAAGCCAGAAGCGAGAAAACATTCGAGTGAATCTACCAAACTTAGCGACAACTAATAATGATAATCAAACTACTACAAAGTCGTGAATATTTTTGCCTAGGTATCTATTTCCGTTAGGTAATCCAAGTTATCATATTCTGAGAAATAATAAGCTAATAATCTAACGACTAATTTCATGTAATGCAGATGATAAAATGTGAACCAAAATTTGTCTGATCATCCCCACCAACAATTTTGATGACGTCATTTCAAAATTTTGCTAGGGAACTCTGTTATATGCCTTGACACTTCTGATTCATTGATGAATTTTAAGCAGTTATGCTGCTCAGACATTTTTAAAGATTAATATCGCACCTTCCACAATAGTTTTAATTATGAAACTCAGAACGTGGGTAGTAAAGAAGATACTCTGATAGTATAAACGAAAAGATAAGGAATAATAGAATCAAGATACCGACTAAACCACCTCTCTTGGGTGCTATTTGGTTATAATGGGTAGATCTGGCACCATTTGCTATCTGGGGGTGCATAAGAGATAGCTGTGATTCAATCGATCAAGTTCTTGAAATGTAACGTTGTCTGACATACGTAAGAACGAGATGATGTCATCAAACTTGATTTCAAAATTACGATAGACGATGAGACATTTCTAATGTAAAATCAAACAAAAAAAAGTTTTAGTTTTATTAATTAAGACAGTAAAATTTCATTGACACCACTTGAAATAATTTTGACGAATGAAGTGTCTGTATTTAATCTGAAAAAATTATAGACGATTTTTAAATTCTTCACTGATAATAATCGCAAAATTGTGACAGGTGAATATAATGAAACATAATAGTCAAAATCACACGATGAACAATTATTACAGACGGAAATTTCATGAGTTTACTAGGTTGAAAATGTTTTAAGTAATCCTTTCAGACAATTATAATACATCCTAAAACTTAGGAAAAGTTAGCTTGAATTGAAGCTCATTATTTAATGATTTTAAAATTGAAAGACTCCCTTGGTTACTCTGAAACGCCATCTTAAATCGATTTGCTGTTTGCAAACCAAGGGATCGACTTCACTTCAAATTTGTGCCTGAATCTTGAAACTAGCCATTTTCAGGATCAACGCTTGTACATCTCTCTCCCGAGTACAGTTAAAGAGCTTCCAACATATATATTAAGTTTATTGGAAGAGATAAAAAATATGTATTACATTGTAAATATTACATTTTTTTTAATTCCTAGGCTTCGCATTCAGCTTGAATATTTCTATAAATTGAATTGGAATATATTAAATTAAATAAGTACTAACTTGTGCTATATGAAATCGTGCTAGCAATATACTGTACATTTATATGTGACTTGGTATATCTGACCATAAATTTTTAAGGTGCCGTAAAACGAAAACCATGGACGATGAACGCCGATTGGTGGTGAAATATTCTGCTACACATGTTATTAGTGTTATTACGATAATTTCATGTCATCAGCGTGTCGTCAGCACCTTATCGAACGCATAACATCGACGCACCAATCGTACGCACTATCTTTATGAAAGCATGATCTGCACAATTTTAGCATGACAGTTCTCACCTTCTATCAAGACGTCATCTAAAAAAATTTGCCCATATCCTTTTGATAAAAAAGTCATTTCCTGTTAACAAATATTTAGCCGAAGTAATCTTTCAAATGTCAGAAACTTCCTTTATAGAGACTTGTCACGTTAATTTGTTAAGTATTGACGAATAAGGTTTCAGGTCAAACACGCAAATACCACGTTGTATCAGTTTTTATGTATTTTTATGAAAATAAATTTATTTGTACGACATGATGCAAATGAAAATCAATATTGGAAGTAACGCGATCACTTTGCTTTTTGATTATTGTCAGGACTCTTCATTTTTATTTAATAAAGCTTTGACGTTGATAATGGTAATTGAACGTGTTTGCAAATTCCATAAATAAACAATTACGTAAAATGCATGGAGCGGATATTAAATCAAATGTTTTGTTTTCGGACACAATATCAGTGGATTGGGAATTTAAGTTTTATGATTTAGTATGGATATTTAATTGATACTGTATATTCTGCCAAAATTATACATAGAAATAAATTTGATGAACATGCATCAATGTGATTGTTATCTATATTTTTCTCCTTGTCACTCATGGTTCTATCAATGTTAATTCCAATTTTTGTTTTCGTTAAAATTGTGTAAGCTAAATTCTTTTATATACATTTGTGGATATTTTTTCACGTACCAGGTTAAAAACACTGATTTCTTTTCTTCCCAATTTTGGTTGTTGTTTTTAAAATATTGCACATTTTCTTACAACTAAGTATATAATGTCATGAAATTTCTAGAAAACATGAAAATAGCCATTCGTTGGATGCATCCTTTTACATACCTTTTTAGCTTACGATCAAGAAGTTAAAATCTATGTAAATATTTTAATTAGACTCTCATTATATTAATCATTATAGATTATGTTGTGGTGCTTCATTTTGTATGTAAACATGTTAGAATTTCTTTAATACCTATTCCGTTTTGCTTAAGAAATACGTTCTGGGAAATTAGTAATGTAACTTATTAATCAGTGTGACCTGGTATTACTTGAATTGAGTGACTACCTTAGTAACAGACAATTTAATCCTGATTCTTCATCGAATTCCTGTAAAATAAAGGAGATGTTTCGAAGACGGAATTTAAGACTGGAAATATTTTCTAAATAAACGAAATACTCTATTGTTGTCTAGAACACAATGACGATAAGACGATCTACTACGAAGCTTATATCAAGAAATTTACACCAACGACGATTTCATTATTCAAGTTATGTTATAATAGCTACTACACACTGATGTGAAAATTTTGTTTCATGTTTAAATTAAAACTTTAATGTAATTTAAATTTTCACTTGGGTGACAATATGTTTTATTCGTGGGTGTCTCTAAACCAAAAAAAAAGTAATTCCAATTCTTCCCACAGTGTTAGAAAAATTATGCAATTACCTGAAATTTATCGATCGCTCTTTTTTCCATTCTGCTTTCTTAATTAACATAAGCAGCTTTCAAAATATAAACTCTCATCCGAAGTTAGTGCACCTGCTGGGGATGTTTGCGACGTTTCTAGTCCAGTTTAGTACGTTGTTGTGCTTCGTATATTTCCGAAGACAAATAAGGTCATTATAAATGTTTAAGGGGCAATAACTCACCGCATAAGGAGCCTTATAAAGTCCCAGTCAACAGCTAATTTCAATTTGTATTTCGGTTAATTATCACATAAATGGAAGAGTGTCTGGTTTAGGATTCATAAAACCCATTTGTAATGCGATAGAATAATATTATGTAGATGCATGAAATGAAAAACGTTGCCCCCTGGTGGCAGTCCGGCTAGGTAACAGCCTAATTTATAGAGGTTTATCAGACTTCCTTTCCTACCTGTTAGATTAGACCTACCCATTAAGCTTGCAAACTATTAATCGAGAGAGAGCGAACCTTGTGTGTATATGAAATGGAAAATTTTAATTAGAAAAAACTTTTCCCGTTTTAATTCCGTCATTAACGCGAGTTCCCCGATACATTCCGTACGTAGTGATAAATCACCGGCGCTCAACAAACTCCGCTTTTAATAGTTTTGTTTCAGGCCGAGCAAACATGATTTTTAAAGCTGGAAAACTTTTCAGACTCGGTACGATTCTTTTCAGAGCTTAATCTGGAGCTGGGATTAAACGTGCGAACGTGAACTAATGTGGATACTTAAGAGAAGAAACTCTAAAAGCACGTTTGACGCTTCAAATGCCAGAAATCCTCTTCAAAACTAAATAATGCGTACGGCGCGTACACAAACTTTATAAACCCCTCGTTCGGCGATAAACAGATTAGAAAATAAAATAGGAAACTGATGGAAAGGTATTACAGCTTAACAAGATTAAAGACACTGGATCATTTCTGGTCGAATAAATGAATGGATTATGAGAGGAAACAAAGACGAACATCCGACCAGAACCATTGTTTAGGCGCCATTTCCGAGCTCTAAGTATGCTAATGAGACGGTATGCCGCTACTTCCCACCCTCCGCCCACCACTGAACAGTAATAACTTATTAATAATTGTTGTTATTACGGAACACGCAGTTAGCGAACAACTTCTCGGCAAAGTTTTTCATGTGGGCGTACTCGATCTGGTAAAAATGAGATAATTATGAAACAATGAAGAGGTTGATTTTTGTAGCGTAAAGAATGCTCACTGTGATTACTAGAGAGCGGATTTCTGTCGGGCTAGACAAGGCCAAACTCGGTACGGCTCGTACGGGATGGGAATTCATTGCAGCAATTGCAGTTACCGGCTGCACTTCGTTTATTTGAGTTTAGAATAACGCTGCTTCGTTGCACTCTGCTATTAATTCCAGTTCTCATTTACTTAGCCGTTTGATTAATAAATCGTTAATTGTATTTATGGAATCAAGTGACAATTAAATTCAGTGATTACCTATCACCCGCTACTGAGTCCCGGCGATGCAGCGCGTCCCCACCTATAATCGTGAGGTAGCCCGACAGAAATCCGCTGTCTAGTGATTACATTAAACTAAAGTACTTTTGAAACGGGAGTTACAAGTTCGTATGTGAAGTGAAGTGTGTCCACATTTTTCATGGAAATGTGGTATAATTGAGAAATACAAGCGAAATAGAAACTACTGCATTAAAATCTTCAGTAATCTGTAATTATTTTTTATATCAACACAACGAAATTTACTTTTCTTCGCGAAATACACATAAGTGTTTTGCTAAAAGTGGGGAAAAATCTACACATTTGTTTTGATTCTGAGATAAAGATGTTTACATTTATTTATATGCTGTCCGTTTCATGTGTACCTATCTTACAATTTTTTTTACGGATGATGAGTAACTGATTATTGGCTGAGTATGTACTCTGTAATTCTCTAATACCTGCAGCCAAAGATATTTTATTAAGTTTAAAAAGAAAAACTGCGACAGTTATTAAATTAAAATATAAGATTATAAATAAGTAATACATCTCCTTGTAATATACAGTATTACAATCGGGTAATGTGACTAGTCCAATGCTGCCATCATATTAACTATAATCCACAATTTTGTCGATTACATAAATTAATTAATAATTTATTTTTATCTATTGCCTATGAGATAGATAATTTGGAAACAATATCTCTTTTATCTACATCTAGATTAAACAATGCAGACAGAAGGTCGAGATGTATTGAAAACGTCAATTGATGAGTTATTCCAAAGGAACATGCAATTTGAACTAAATATTGAAGGTACAAAAGCACTTATAAAAAACCTTTTGGTTGAACTAAACAATACAACAAATAAACAGGGAATTATGAAAGATAAAAACAAGTTGAAGCAGAGAAGAGGCATGGAAAGTACTGCGACGAAATTTCGGTGGGACGGACGGTCCGTAATCTCGCCGACAACGTGTGGTGGCGGCGAACCTGGATGCCAAGTCTTGGGCCGACTAGTGTCGCTGATTTAAAAACACGTCTGGCCCACCTAAGCTTATGCGGCGACCTTCACGCCGCCGGGGATGGCGCCTACGGTCAGGAGCGGCGGTAGCTCGGGCGCCAGCTCCCTCTCTGGGGGAGGGAGCGCCGGGATTGCTGTCAAGCCGGAGACACGGATCTCAGGTGGTGAGCGCCCGGGAAAACAAGGGATTAAAATAAAACGGCAACAAATATTTTTCACAATAAATCAGGTTTATTCCCTGCCATCAGCTACACGGCTAAGATAATAAAACTGACGGCTAATCTTAAATGAAATTACACAAAGAAAAGAACACGTCTGGCACGGTCGTTCCCTCCTGGACGGCGACTTCCTTCAAGACGGGCTCCTCCTGGATCTGGGGGCGACGACGTTGAACCTGGAAATCGCGCGAAGACGGTACGGCGACCCGGGAGGGGACTTGTGACGACAAAAAAAAAACGGTGACGGTGATACAGTTTTTCGCTCGGGGGCGGCGATTCAAAAACCGGTACACAAACGAGCAGACGACCCAAAAAGTTACTTAGAGTGGTCGGAGGTGCACTTCAAAATTACTTTTGCGGAAACAGCTACAACACTTCCAGAGTCTTCAAGGTTTCAAGGCAGAATCCTCTTCCCTTGATGATATGAATAAAATAGGGAGAGAAGTATAGAGGAAAATGGATAAGGAATAAAGCAAAAGATAATTGACAATGAAATATGGGCATGGAATGTAAGTAGAACAATAAAAAAAAAATTGCAGCAAAACCCAAATACTAATTAAAATAGGATACAAAAAAGGACATTGGAAACGAATAAGGGCTGGAGAACGGAAAGTGGACAAAATGCAGAAAGAACAAATATAGGAAGTTGAAATGTGACAGGGCTGGTGAGGCTCAAAATTTGAAACAACTACTAAAAGAAACCAAAAAGTACAAGATGGACATACTTGCAATATAGGAAATTAAACAAGTAGGGGCGGAGACGGTAGAGGTGGAGGATATAAACTTTTTAAAAATTGAAGAAAAAAAAGGATGCTAAGAATACGATTTTTGGCGCTGAAGAAGATAAAGGAAAGACTATTGGCTTTCTACCCTATATCAAACAAAATGTATGATCTAAGAATAGGGGGCTAAAAACAAAATATCATCAGTTAGGATGAAAAATATACATTTTTTGAGAAGTTAGATGAAGAGTATGAGAAAACACAGAAATATGATGTGAATATCATCTTGGCAGACTGCATTTTGAAAGTAGGGAAACAAAATAAGTAGGTACGGAACATGGATTAATATGCTTCGCTATGGAAAGACGTATGATGATAAAAGCATGCAACTGAGGCGAAAAAATATATATAAGGGAACATGGAAAGCATCGGACGGAAAAACAATAAACCTAATAGATCATATGTAACAAAGCAAAGAAACAGAGGCTCTGTAACAAGTGTACAAACGAAAAGAAAAGCAGAATGCAATACAGACCGTCACTGAGATAGAATTACTACGTCCAAAGGAGAATAGAATAGTAGGATGAAGAAAGAATAACTTAGGAGAGTAAAGAAAATTCAACACTCATTATTATTAAAGAATGAAAGAATGTGCAATAAATGCAAAGAAAAAACAAAGGAAGGTTTGAATACAAATGTACAGAACAAGGAGGTGGAAGATGTGTGGGAAAACATGAAAACAATAACACTAAAAGCAAGCAAAACAACAGTAGGTAGTACGACACGAAAAAAAAACATCGATACCATCAAACGAGAAAGACCCAACAAAGCATGCTAATAAGCGATAACGAAAATAGAAGATAAAAATTCGGAAAGGCAAGAAGGCAAATGGAGAAAATATGTAAAGGGAAGAAAAAAACAACATTGGAGAACGAATTAAAAGAAATTGAAGAACAATTCCAAAACAAGGACAGTAGAGTGTTCTATCAGGAGGTCAAAAGAACAGATAAAGGTAGCAACTGCAAACCGAATAAGTATTTCTAGAACGATAAAGGAGAACTGCTGCAGGAAAGAAAGAAGTTCTTGGAAAGATGGAAAAGCAAAGGAGGACCACAACAAAATCCAACGGAGGAGAGGGTATTGGAACAAAAAGAAAATGGAATAGGAATACAACCCCCAAACTAGAAGGAGATAGTGTAGGAATAATTAGAAATTTTAAAAATAAGAAAACCCCGGAATTAACGACTATAACAACTGAAATAATTAAAACGGGAGGGGAAATAGTCCTCGAACGGATTTACACACTCATTAAACAGATATGAGAAGAGGAAAACCTACCACCAGAGTTTCAGGAATATGCCCCTTATACTCGTATTAGAAAAAGGATAAGCAATTATTATACGAGAACTGTAGAGGCATTGTACTAAGTACCAGAGACCGCTTACAAAATACTAGCACAAGGTATACGGACTAAACTAAACAAATATATGGAAAAACTTTCAAGGCAAATGTCAAAGAGTTTTAGAAGTAATCGATGAAATAATAGTAATAATTTCAAAGTAATGAACCAAATCTTTATACTGAATGAATTGCAAGCGAACTGTTACGAATACATAATCACCCTCTATGTAGTTTTCGTGGACTTTAGACAGGCAGATGACAGAATAGACAGAATACAAATCTAGATGAGGATACCCAGTAAGTTGATAAACCTGGTCAAGATGACACTTCAAAAAACAAAAAACGAAATGTCCTGGAAAGTAACAACACCCAAAGAATTTGAAGTCCACAAGAGATAAGAGGAAATGTAAGATCATAATAACAGACACGATACTAAAAAACGAACTGAGAAAAATGGGTCGAAAGTTGTTTCGACAGAACTTCCCTCGTTTCTGAAAGAAACATCCAGCAATTTGGAGTTGAGTTTTACACATTTTTGCAAGAACATGTTTATCAATTTGGATCGGTGCAGTGTAATACTAAAAATAACAGTATTGTATTCTCAAAATTTTCTGGGAAAATGGAGCGAGCCGTCCTTGATTTAATCAATAAAATACTTTGATTCATTCATTAATTTTTTTTGGGCCACCTGTTTAAGCAATTCTAAAAAATATGAATGCAATGATAAATCACAAGTAAAAATTGATCATATTTTGCACATTTTGGGTACAATTTATTCGACAAAGTTTTGAGATGACGTCATCAATTTTTTGGAGGGAATAAACTGATATTTTGATTTAGTTTACCACACTTACAATAATTTTAAAACATCTGCAAGATTTCAATGTATTCAGTTTTGCAGTTCTTGATTTATTCAATAAAAATGAATTGACTGATTCATTAATATTTTTGAGTCACCTGTATAAGCAAATCCAAAAAAATATTAATGGCATGATAAATCACAAGTACAGATTCATCCAATTTTGTAGATTTTAGATAGGATTTATTCGGCAAAATTTTCAGATGACGTCATCAATTTTTTAGGGGGATGAGCAAATATATTTTGATGAAAATTTATTCGGCCTATCATAACTTTCGAACATCTTCAAGGTTTCAAAACATTCACTTTTGCAGATTCAAAATTAAATGGCAAAATGTTGTATTATAACTTTGATTTTTTTCCCAAAAATCTGTACGTTTCTGGTAAAAACTCAATACGGAGTCATAAACTACATGTGTAGGATTATGTTATTTTATACAAATTAAAACCCATTTACTATGTACAAATTTGAAGTAACGTCATCACCATCACCATATACATGATATTGCTAACATAAATACAAAATTTAACAACAATAAGCCCAGTACTTTCGGAGGTTATCTTTCTAATAAAAATCGGGACGGCGGACAGATGGAAAGACGGACAGACGGACAGACAGACAGACGGAAACGGGAGACCTATGTCTTCGTACTCTAGGGGTGAAGCTACAAGAAGAACAGTAGAAGAAGCAAAAAAATCTGGGCTAAGCATAAATAAAAAAAATAGGAGTACTAAATATATGATAATGGGTGACATGCAACAAAACAATGAAGAGTCCCTAAATGTATAAACAGAAAAACAAGAATAAGTTTTCGAAATATTACAAGACTACATACTAAGGCGTGAAGGTAAACGAAAATGACAAAAAAGACCAAGAAATAAACGCACGAAAAACAAAAAAAAAAACGAAAATACGGGACATGAAGTCGACTTTTATATCAAAAAAGACAAAAGACAAAGTATTATAGGAGAGTAATTAGAGGAACAGCTATAATATGAGTGGGAAACTTGGGTTTTCAAGAAGGCAGACGAGGAAAGATTGGAAAGATGGGAGAGAAAGATATTAAGAACAATCAATGGAGGAATTAATACGGAAGACGGGTGAGAAGGAGAGAGAAAGGATAACCCAGAAATCCAAAATAACAGCAGTGCCAAAAGCATAAAATATAAGGTGACCAGGGCATATTCAAAGATTGGAAAACTACCAAGGGATAAAAATAGTGCTAAATAGAAAGTCAAAAGGGAAAAAGGAAAAGGGAAAACTAGAGAAGATGGTTGAACAGCGTCAAAGAAGATCTAAGGAGGATACTTGTTAAGATATGGAAGAACAGGACAGTGGGTAGATAAAGCTAGAAAGGAGCAGTAAAAGAATCCCCGGAGAAAAACTCGAGCTGAGTTTTGGATTCGTCATGTTCATGCCTTTCAGGTGCTCTGCTGCATTTACTTATATTGTAATTTTATTTTGACGTGTGTAAATACTTGTATTCTAACACAAATATACTATCTATCTATCTATCTATCTATACTTATATTCAACAAGGTCGTATTATTTACCCGCAGGTGGATGGATACCTACTTGAGTATTGGCCAGTAGTTAAAGACATTGAAAAATACTCTCCCAAAAACCGTCCGTTACATCATGGTCAGAGATATTTAGAAAAGATAAACATTTAATTTTTCGTTACGCAGATTACAACAATGCTCTTCCATAAAAAGAAAATATTCATGTTAAAGATCCCTAACCAGTTCATTTTTAAAACTGTTAGATATATGTAGTTGACTATATTACAGGAGGGTCGGGAGCTATATTAGGACTCTTCACTATAGCTAGTGAATTAATATAATTTAAGGCGTCTTTCTTCTAAAAGCATTTTAGTCTTTTTGGTTTTCCACAAAAACAGTTACTTAAAGTTTGCGGTCGATCATCGAAAGTGACTTTTTTTAGTAGAGAGAAACTAAAAATTTTATTTCACTGAAACATCGTTTTTACTGCCCATATTGAAAAATGGCAAAAATAAATAATGTGAACGCTTATGATTTAATTCAATCAATAATTCATTTACAGAATATACAGTTGAATTACGTGCGAAATAAAGTCCTCAATTTATTTTTTATTCAACAAAAACTATAAATTCCTACACAGGGATGACGCAATTGCTTTTTCATTACAGCCAACAGTTCATAAATCTTTGGTGTATAGGTATCCGTATAATCGTTTTCGACGCTTTCAATAATTAATTCATTTCTGTTTTTAAACTCAGGTCGAATTAACACTTCTTCGTCAATTTCTGTTATGTGTATTAATTGTAACAGTAATTTAGATTAGTAAAAATCGCTAATGTTTTTTAACCTTAGAACACTAGATTAACACATGTGAAATTATAAAATTCAAATCTCCTTTGAGTAGCAACATGACACCTATCATGATCACGACAACGAATATATTAAAAATATTTTGAAAATAACTGCAAACTAATTTCAATAATTTTTTATTTAATAGCACGTAACACATACGATGTCTTAATAATAAACACAGAAATTCCAGAATGTCTGTGATAATAAATAAAATAATTTTGTTAAATATTTAATTTTTTTAACATTGTGCGTAACATTATAAAAAGGTACGAAAACCGCATCTCAACAAAAAATAACTGAGATTCCTAAAAGATTGCTTTACCAAAATTTGGGACAAATTCGTTTGGTGTATTTTAGCGGAAGAATTGCCTAGTCGGTTATTAAACCGCAGTTCAAGGAGTACATAGAAGTGAATTTTATTTAACAACGTTCTGCTCTGAAGATAATGAAGAAAAAATCTAGGTAACTTATTAATTGCCACTATTAAATAGATATTCAACAGGCAGGCAAATTAAGAGCCCAAACAGACAGACGCAAATGGGAACCCTGGATTTTCATCTTCTACGACTTCTAAATGCAAAGACAACGTGGAATTACATGCTTGTCAAAATAATAGTGATTTTGTTACAGTGTTACTCATTTTCTCAATGTATTGAAATTTTATTCCTTTATCAAATAGTTCTATTATTAGTAGGCAAATAGCGAGCATCTAAACAATACCTCTTACTAACATAATTCAACAACTTTGATATGCAAGATCAGCTGTCAAGATCAGCATCAAGTGTAGCACAATTCTGAAATTACTGAGGAAGATGATACGTACTGGATTGCACTATTAGCAACGTCGGAAACATCCCCAGCAGGTGCATCAACTTTCCAACAAGGTTTAAACAAGTAACCTTTTGAAGACTACCCATCTTAATTACAACTTCTTTTATAAAATAACATTTTTCCTATTTGCGGTGGAGTCGCGTGCACAGGTGCTGCGTGCATCCCGTTGCGTGTTTTTGTTGTAATAACAATATCACTGGAATTGATTCCGAATTACGTAAATAATTCCCGCTGGCCGCAGAACAATTTCCTTCACTTACGTTTCTGTGGGCTTCCACTGCCGAACACGCGAAAGATGAACAAGGCCGGATCTCGTGCGGTAAAATTTTCATCGTTTTTACATTTTACGACGAATTATGTGTAATTATCATAACTTTCTATTGTGAAGATAAACGAATTTTTCCAGACACGGAATTCTGGTCGACAAAGCGAACAACAAACAGCGGCCAATAATTTTTAGTTTAGTTGCCATAAATGCCATCGCGGAACTATTTTCCCATAAAAAATAACGTTGAAATTGAATAACTCGAAAATTCACAGCTGGTTTTATCATAATTAACGCATTTTATGTCTCTTTTAACTTTATATTCTTTTGCCTTAATCAGAATGAGAGGTGTTTGAACCTGAAACTCTTAATTAACTTGTTGTTGTGTAATAAATAAATGTCGAATTTATTGTTATGAATGGCCTGGATGCGTAGCGCTAACTAACGACAGAGTGTACCTGAATTCTGTTTTAATAATAATAATAATCATAATAAACTAGCTTTATTTATTAGGATCAAAAATACAATCATAAAAGATAACGAAGTAACAAATGTACGACAGGTATGTGCGTTTTATAGGAAGGACGAAGTCTGCTGCATGCACTTAACGCTTCAAATAAAAAACAAAAATTATTTACAAACGCAAGAATTTGATAAAAACTATCTAAAATTAAAAAAAAAAAAATCAAAAATTAAGTGAAGATTTGGACTTTATCTTCAATTAATATACAACAAGAATTCAATAACCCCGTCACTATAACATTGGACACGATAAAAAAAAAAACTCTTAAAGACTGCTTATGAAGACCATCACTAGGAAAATATGACCTCAAAAAATGCCTTTGCTTTTGTAGGAGACATCTATTTACATCGAAATACGCGATATAATATTAGACTTAAAAAAATGGTCGAAAGTTATTTGGACAGCACTTTGAAAAATCAAAAAATTTCATTTTGAGATTTTCGTTTTGTAATAACCTTTGCAATTTTTAAAGGAGCGCGGTCCGCACCAGAGCATTTCCAGTTTCAAAATGAAATTGTAAAATGTTTCTATTCCATTTCGATTTTTTTCCAAAAATATGAAAATTCAATGTTAAAAATATTTAGACGGATTTATAGACCACAAGTGCAGAAGTATATTATTTTATAAATTTAAATAACATTTACGGTGCAACATTTTGAGGTAACGTCATCGCATTTTTGGTGAGGATGATTAGACAAATTTTGACATTCCTAAAATAAGTACATATAAAATTTGTCACCAATCGGTCCAATAGTTTTAAAAATTTTCTGTCCAAAAAAAATCGTAGACTGAAGACATACTACAGATAGACAAATAGAAACGGTACACCTATTTTTTCATACTCATGAAACGTTAAGAAAACATGAAAGTAGTCATTCGCCTGATGGACTCTATTGCAGTACTCACTTAGCTTACGCTCGGGTAGTAAAAATTTACAAATTTTCTCAATTTTTGTTTTTATTAATTCTACAGATTTTTGGATTTTATGCAAAATGACTTACGCCTTTTAACAACGATGAATTTTGATTTTACCTTAAAAAAATTATCAGTTTGAACTCTCATTCACAAGAGTTTCTTTTTTTTTTGACCAACTGAAAAACACGAACAAAATGAGTGTTTTTGATTTTAATTAAAAAGAATAAAAATAACAAAAAACGAAGAGGACGCCAGAGTCCATAACATTTATTGATACAATGTATTGAGGGGCAAAGGAATATCCATGCAGAGTACAATATGCCTGTTTTTTTCTTGCTTACACTAATAAGTCTATTTTTTAAGTATATTCCTTTCTGATAAAATCGAATTCAACACAAGAAAAAAACTCGTTAAAAACTTACCAACCACAATGACGCTGTATGCTATTTTTTATTTATCTCAGCATATAATAAGGAAATTAGATAACAAATTTATTTTATTATTATTATTATTGAATAATAAACTGTATACCACTGGCTATTGTATACTGTTACGCTAACTGAAGAGCGTAATATTTTCAGCAATAAAAAATATTGATAATGAATTGTTGAAGTATTGCTTTCAACTATAACAAATTCTGTAAATTTATCAAGTATTTCTATAAAAAATAAACCATGAATTAGATTTATGTTCAGTTCTAGTTTTTCTTCTTTTTCTTCTTCTGCTGTTGAAGTTCAGAAAAATACTCTTTCCATTTTTGTACGATTTCCCTAGGTTTACTCAGTAATTTATAGTTTTTATCTTTAATTTGTCATGGTTTACCTGCTTTCTACCCTCACATACTTTTGAGTAGTCTGGAGAAGAGTTTTTGGTGTTCTTACTATCCCTTTCCATTTTGTCTCCAAACTTTTCTCATTCTTCTGTTTTTGTCTTTTTTACCATATTTTCGACTCGTTTTCTTGTCTCTTTACATATTTCATAAACTTGACAATTCTCTTCATTTAGGTAATTTGTCTATTTAGTTTCCGTTTCTTTGACTGCCGCTTTAATTTCTTCATTCCGCCAACTTGTTCATTTCTTCGATCCTCCCACTTTTGTAAGTCCACAGATTTCCCCATCTGCAACATAAGTATAACGTTTTTCGGAAGAACGTCCATTGTTTTTGAATATCTTGATCTTCTTGCCATTTTCTCCAAAATTTTTCTTGTGTGATTTCTCTGAATTTACTTCTGATATCTTCTTCAGCAAGTTTGTACGTTGTTATTGTCTGTTTTTTTTTTATTTGGTGGTTATTTTTCGGACGTTATTTACACTATTATTATCACCAGTTGTCATTTTTCCAGCATTTCGGTTCACCTTAACGTCGAGGATCTTTCTCGTGAAGCTCTTTTCTCTTATAAAGTAATCTACGATAGATTTTTTGTTACGTCCCGAATCTTCTCAAATTTATGATGAATATCTTTGTGCTGGAAGCAAATATTCATTATTACTAATTCGTTTTGTATACAGAATTCTATTAGTATTTCACCATTTGCACTTTTTGTAACTTTCCCGAATTTTCCCATAACAAATTTGCTGCTGACCGTGACATTTCCAACCTTGGCTTTTAAATTTCCAAATGTTAAAATTGCTCTTAACTTGTCTGTGCACCAGCTACAACTTCTCCCAAAATTCATCTTTCGTTTTTTTGTTATCTGTTTTATTTGGTCCATATACTATTATAAAATATTCCACATTTCGTCTACTTCCAACTTTATTCTAATTATCATGATTCTTTAATTGATTGCTGTCAAATTTATGACCTCGTCAAAAAGCTTTTTTTGACGATATAGCCTACACCTGCTTTTGCTCATGTTTCCTTATCAATTTTCATTTCCCCTTCTCATTTTTTCTTTACTTCTGTTTTATTAAACTCTTTTGCAAGCTCAATTTTGACCCTAATAATCTTCTGATATTCAAAGTCCCAATTTTGAAAGTGTCTGCTATTGTTTTCATTGTTTCTTCCAAATGTTTTTATTATCTTCTGCGGCTAACTGTTTATTATTTTATTTCGTTATTTTTCTTCTTCCTTTTTCTACCGGTTTTTTAATCTTCCTGGCTTTTTTGTGTTTTAATCTGTCCATTTTCATTTCTTTTTCAACTACCATGCTCGTCTTAATCTGCCCTGTCATATTTTCCTTATCACTCCGTCGAAAATTAATATGTTGCATCCAGTTTTCACTGTTTGTATTTTTTCTCTTGCTTTATCTTTATTTGTCTTTGTTTTCCTTCCTCGTTTTTTGTTTGATGATTATTTATGTACATTCTCTCTGATTTAAAATGTTTCAATTTCGCTTTGTTCTCCATCATCAATAGGTTATCAGTCACATCTCCAAGTTTCAAAAGGCGGATTTTTTTGCTAATTTAGTTCCCTGATATCAAATTATAAAGTCTCACTCACAAACACGTGCACATCCAAATACAAATATCAAATAAACTGATAATAATAAATAATAAGAAAACAGTGCTAACGGCTATTCGACTAGCAAAACTCCGACTGAGAAAATTTTGTTCTGCATTATTTACTAACCGCTGAGTGTTATCGTGACAAATTATAAATAGAACATCTGGGATTTGTGGAGGACTCAACTAGAAAACCAAAATAATAGTTCATTTGTTCAGTTTGTGTTAGCTGATGTTATTATGATAATTTTTTTTTTTTTATTATTATTAAATGTAGGCGAGTGCGACATTACTGCATTCTTACAATTTCTACTTGATTCCTCCCGATGGCTTCTACTAGCCTATGTATAGTTTAGGAAATATCGTTGTACCCAATAAAATTTTATTGACAATAACGTGACGGACAATAGTACAATAGCAAGAGATATTTACAACTTAAAGTTGTCGCATAGTGGTAATCCGCAATTGTTAGAAATCAGAGCAATCCAGGTCCGGACAGGGACCATCGTTACTCACGAACAAATTCGGGTGGACTGGTGTGAGCCATAAATATTTCTTACCATTGTACTACTGTCCGTCTCGTTATTGTCAATAAAATTTTATAGAGTACAACGATATTTCCTAAACTATACTTTGCATTAAGTGTACAATTCACCATTTTAATATTTATTTTCATCACTTGTTGTTAACCATCAGGATAAGTGCCTTTCTAGAGATAAAAGGTGGATGTTATCAAGCAATGCTGAAGAGATTTTATTAAAAAAATAATTCTCTGATTTAAATCGTTTATAGAAAATATGTCGTGTCATTCTATGCTTTTTAGATCTTACAGTCAATGCTCTATCGAAAAGAATTGAAAAGTCTCGAAATCGTATTATTTTAGGAGAGGAACGTGTCATAGTTTTAAGTTGCAGTAAACAATTTTGTGATCAATGGAAACGATATATTATCGGAAATGTTTGAATAAATTACGTCAACAAAATTTGTTAGCAATCGTACATCTCGTATATAACAGAAGTAAAAAGTTTCAAGAACTTGATCACGGTACAAACGGTCATCAGATATGTCCAAAAACCACTGACAAAGTCACCCTAACTATAAAATCGTATGTGTTCCATCTTATAAGCAGTTTATTATTAAATATGTTGTTTAAGAACAATTTATTTTCAAAAGATTCCCTCTACTGTTGGTTATGGCTCCATAATATGGATGTAATTTAATGTTTGCTTTCATTTACCTATTATCCGAGCTATCTATCTACTAGTGCAAATAGCCGTGAAATATCACAAATGTAACTACACCGTTGACAGATACAATTATTCCTCTTATGTCGTAAAAGTTTTAATGGTACCTAACCAGTACATTACGTGTTGTAAAATCCACCAGTTGATATATAAAAACTTACAAAAACTACACTTTCTTTATATCACCTCCCTCCAAAAATAAGTCGAAAATATTTGCTGAAACTTAAACATTTCAGTTTGTAAAGGCTGTGATTTTAAAATTACCGTGCGTTAGCAGAAATTATTTTTTTTCGTCCCTCGATCGGTAATTCCACTTTGTGCCACCTCAGCGCGGCTAAAACTGTCATTTTGGTAATTAAATTTGTATTTCTGACAAAATAATCGTTTGTCGGTGGCGGCGGCGCCCGCCACCAAGTGACAACCGTAATTGGTGCTGTATCGGACACCTAAGCGCTGTTTGTTTGCGGCTTATAACACAATTTCGCAACTCCAAATTGGCTATTTCTTCGTCTGCTGTTTTCGTCCTAACAAGTTGTCGTGACAACAAAACCATGGTGGTTTATTTATGGTCGAGACAACAATACGCCCATCGTCTATCAAGACCAGATTTAAGAAGGAAATGCCGTTTTAAAGCGGACGATTGAACAGGGCAAATAACCATTGTTGTGTTCGCGGTGGAGGTATACACGATCCGTTTCGCAATTTTAACTCACTGTACTGCGAATTTTAAGTAGGTAGAGAATTGTTTAGTCGTCTCAAAGGCAAGCATTGTTATTGATTGCTTCTTGTTCGATGGTCTTTAACTTACAATGGGCCCGACAATGGTACAATTAAATCGTTCCTTACATTTTATTGATGGGGAACTGGCCATTTGTAAAGGTCTGCCGAGATTTAAATTGTCCGTCGCCGTCGGTATGAAGTTTATGTACTGACATCTCGGAAAAATACGAAGTAAGTAGTAACCGACATTTTTATAGTTAGATTACTTTATTCTAAAGAAACAATCAGCAAACTCGCCTTTGTGCTTGCACCGAACCACTTCTTGCAATTGAAGCTTGAACTATTTTCATAATGAAACGCAACAATTGCTTCTGACTACCTGCACAGAAATTCAAAGCGGTAGGTACAGATTTATTGGAATAAGTCCAGCGAACGACGATAATAATTAAGTAGGTAATAACGAACGAAATGACATTCTCTAAACAGCATGATATTGTTTAGGTGTCTTTCTCTGATTTGTATGTAGTTTAACTAGGGATTGCTAAAAACTAGTATGACAGCATTATTTTGATGAATGTTTTATTTAATCTGCTGTTGGCGTTTTTCAGCTGGAAGAACATGAAAGCGCAAATTTTCCGTCTGTCTGTCTCCTATTTGTTGCCAATTACCTACATAAATACCTACCGAGCCACTTACTTTGATTCTGAATGCTGTTGTTACAGTAAAAACTGAATTGAAACTGAAATTATAACAATATCAAAAAACTGCTTCAAGATTTTGACGTTAAAATTTCTAGACATTGACTACATTAACTACATTTAATTCACGTCCTGGAGGAACTTGATGTTATCACAAACAAAAATTTTATTTAAACATTTTTTGAAAAATTCGTCCCAAAATGTGGCATTACTGTGCGTGTGCAAAAGTATTTTTTCTAATTAAGGGAATTAACATATGAACTGCACGTTTTATGGAAAAAATTTAAAAAATATTAATTAATTACAAGGAACTTTTAATATTTTACATTTATAATGGAGTTCTTTATATTTATTAAACTGCAAATTAATAATTTTATCCATGAAATGAGCAACGTTGCAACGTTAATTAAATGTGCATGTAAATAAATTACATAACCAGGAGAAAATTGTAAAATATGAGCATGAATTAAAGCTTGGATGCAGGTGACTGCAAATATTTCTCATTTAAGGAGACCACGAACAGCAGTTTAGTTGAGGTTAAATTTAAAAAAAAATGTCTAAGGTTATTTAGAGACAACTTCTCTCGCCTCGGAAATAAAGTCCAACAAGTACCTACAGCTTCTTTGAAAAATTGTAAAATTTCAATTTGCAGATTTTATTTTTTATGATAACATTTATAAGTTAAAATAAAGATATGTAGTGACTATTAAAGTACAGGTAAAAAATTGGTCGAAGGTTATTATTTGGACAGGACTTCCCTGGTTCCTTAAGTACAGTTCAACAAATCCCGCTTTTTTCAAAACTAAAAAAAATCTACTTTATAAACTCTTGTTTGTGGTAACCCACTAACCCATATACATGAAAATAAATAATAGTAGATAAGTAATACCAGTAACAGTGTAAGAAGCTAAATGATATCCTACAAATGTGTTTTGGCAGTCTATAATTTTCTTGTGTTGGTCTAGGACATCCATTTTTTTTAATGTCACTATATATATTTTATAATTCTTGCAAAGTCTGCTTTTCTGAATTCATTAACGTATCATACTTTTTCGCAAAAAACTTTTCTTAATTTCTGTTCTTTGTAGTTTACTTCACTTTTTTTACGTTTCGACGGTAAAATATGAGTATCAAGTTTTCGATAAATTTTGTTAAAAAATGGTTGAGAAAACTTAGAAAGATTGTAATACTTCTTTCGATTAAACTCGGGAAGTAAAAAGCATGGTATAGCGATATTTCAAGTGAGCTTTTCCATTTGAAAAATTTTGTGTTGATGTCATCAAAATTTTAGCAAAGACACGTATGTCAATTTGAATAGATGCAGTCCAATTTTAACAAATCACTTTTGATTTGATTAACAAATCAATTTGCTTCATTCATTAATTAATAACAGGATGACTCAAGAAAATGTTTAAGTAATCCTGTTAAGCAATTCTAGAAAATATATAAAGCACTGATAAATCAGAACAGGAAATTTTGAACTGACGTCATCAATTTTTGGTGGGAATCAACAAATATTTGATTAGCGGATTACCAAGCTTCCTAGTAAGCTTAAAATCTTCAATCCAGATTTCAAATCATTTAGTTTTGCAACTTCTAATTTAAGTGAAAATCGTTATTTTACAATTTTGGTGCTTTTTCTTTCAGGATATCTGGATGCCCAAGCTTTTTTTTTATGAATGCATAATGTGCAAAATAATATCTTAGACAAGATTTGTCTAGCAAAATTTTTAGATGAAGTCAAATTTCGGGGAGGAGTAAAAATATAAATTTTAATTAACCAGTGACCATGCTGACGATAATCTTGAGTCGTTGGTAAGATTTCCAAGCACTCTGTTTTGCATTTTTTAATGTAAATTGCAAAACGTTATACAATTTTGTTTTCTTTTTTAATCTGCAACTCTATGAATTAATAAATCTCATGTTAAGAAAAATGTTATTTTATGAAGTTTGAATAGGATTACAACACATACATTCAATCCAGAAGTTTCAAAAATTATATATGTTCAAAAAGATCTCAAACAGACCACAGAGAAACGACAGACGACAAATAGACGGAAACGTGGATGTGTTTTTTTATATTCCAAAGACAGAGAAAACATAAAAGTAGCCATTTGCCGGATGGTCTCTATTATAATTAGTTCCCTAGTTTATGTTTGGTAACTAAAAAATATTTTGTCTAGATAAATTTGACAGCTGAATTTATTCTGAAAATGCTGAAACAAACTACACAATTTTTGTTTTTAATGTGTAGGCAAGCGTAGAAAAATGTTGCTTCTCCGGTGGGAATCGAATCGCACGTTTACCCCTTGCCGGGCGGGTGCCCTTACCACTAGACTACGGAGGAGCTTATCTTTCTTCGCTTACTCCTACGTATTATTGTGTCGCCACAAATGTTTAGAGGACGAAGGGTTCTTTTGAAAAAGATGAAATAAAACAACCGTTTGCAACTTTGGGAGAATTTTTACTTTGAGGCAGTGTTTCTAAAACACAAATTTTTATTTTGTAACGTCTTTAGTCTAGTGTTATTTATTACTTTTTACTTCCCAAGCGTAAGCTAAGAAAGCATTGTAATCGAGTCCATCGGGCGACTTGGTACTTTCTTATTTTTCCGATGGGTCATGACCTCTAGAGTACGAAAAATTAGGTTTTCATCTGTCTGTCTATGTGTCCGTCCGTCGTCCGTGCGGGTTTTTTTTTAGACAAATAACCTCCAAAACTACCGGACCGGTTATCGATGTCGATGTGTATTATAAATATCATGTAGGTGGTGGAACAGTAACCAAAATTTGGCTGATCATTCCCACTACCAACGGAATAACGCCTCGAAATTGTATATAGTAAATCGGTTTCAAATTGTATAAAATAACATACGTCCACACGTGCAGTATATGAATACGTGTTAAGTTTTTACCCAAGGCATATAGATTTTTTGTGAAAAAATCAAAATCTTATAACCACATTGTGCAATTTAATTTCTAAACCCTAAACCCTAAACAGAATGATTTGAAATTTTGCAGATGTTTTAAAGTTGTAAACACGGTAAATTTTTAATCAAAGTAGATCTGTTTATCCCCCCAAAACTAGATTACGTTATTATAAAATTTTGCCTAATACATCTCGATGTGCCAAATATGATAAGTCTATACTTGAGATTTATCATACTTTTAGAATTTTTTATGTGAGTGACTTAAAAAAATTAAAGAATGTCGTAGATTATTTCGACAGAACTTCCCTCGGCCATAAAGTTATAGTGCATCAAATCCAGCTGTTTCGAAAAATTATAATATGTATAAGATTTGATTTTGAGAATTCTATTTTTCTATGATAACCTTTATACGTTATATGTTCAAGTAAAAATAAAGAATCATGCTGTGCGTTTGTTTGAAGTGAGTTTTTCCTTTTCAAAATTTGTGAAAAATTTACCATGTTTGCGATAACTTTGAAACGTCTGCAAGATTTCAAAGTATTCGATTTTACGGTTTCTGATTTAATCTATAAAACAAATTAACTGATTCATTATGATAACTTTAGAATGTCTGCAAAATCTCTGAACATTCGGTTTTGCAGTTCCTAATTTAATCAATAAAATAAATTGACTCATTCATTAATTTTTTCGGGTCACTATATTAAGAAAATCTAAAATTCGAAGGCAATGATAAATGATAGTTATAAACTCATCATGTTTTGCATCTTTTCGATAGAATTTATTCGGCTAAATTTTGAAATGACGCCACCAATTTTTTGGGGGATAAACAGATATATTTTGATTAAAAATTTACGGGGCTTACGAAAACGTTAAAACGTCTCCAAAATTTCGGAACACCCGGTTTTGCAGTTCCAGATTTAATCAATAAATCATAAACACTTCAAGTTATTGCTGCGAGACCATTTTTACTTATTGAGCGTAAGCTAAGGAGGTATAAAAAACAGAATTCTCAAAATCTACTATAACTTTATGTCCGAGGGAAGTTCTGTTGAAATAATCTTCCATTAATTTTTTCCGCCGACTCTATATATAATTTGTTACAACCATGCGTTCACTTGTTTGGCAATAAACAGCAACGCCAACTACGTTGACGGGAAATCAAATTATTTATTTTCGTAACTATGTAGTTAAAAAGGTAAAAAGTCTAGCATTGCATATGATTTCAATTTGTGCATTTGTAGATTATTCTCCTTTACGTTGCAAAAGAAAACATGACTCAATAAAATATTTAATACGAGCAACAACATCATAAAATGTTACTTCATGATAACAATATCACACCGACGAAAGCACCGTTATTTTTCATTATAATTTACACATAAATTTTATTTTATTTATTTCTTAATTTGGCCACAGTTATAAACTAGAAGACTTTTATATTCTAGTTACAAGAAGATAAAACTTGAAATGACACATTAGCAATCTGAAATGTAGACGATAAAGTTTAAAGTTACAATCGTTTATTGATAATAATCACAAATCATTCTTGTTAAAACGGAAGCAAATATTCAACTGTTAAGTACTACTTTAAGAATACCTCTACTAAAATTTTCATTTTATAGAGTACTTAAGCATCAAAACTATTGTGAATGCAATTTAATGGCCAATAAAGCATTACTTTTCTAAGTAAGTCTGATTACAAGAACGTGGACATAAAGCTAGGAGTAACATTTAATTCTTCTAGAAATTGCGTAATTAATAGCGCTTCACGAGTTAAATGAAATTCTCAGAATCTCTCTCTAAAAGAATTGCTTAAGTTAACCACTAATTGAGATTTTTCATTCGTCAAGTTCGAGAAATTACAAACTAAAGACGATCTAATTAGTACCTCCGGCTATTTTCGAAGCTCTTTTGAAACGAAATTGACAAATTTTTTGACGGGGTGCCGTCATCAACAACTGCCGATGTCACCAGCACATGTTTTCTTTCTTCTAACGTTATTTGTATGCGCCAGCATTTGTGATGGAAATGGCCCCAAATTACGCAGCAGCAGTGTTAATTTTCGTCATTTTGAATGAATAGGAGCTCCACACAACTACGCATACCCGGCAATAATTGAACGAAAAACCCTACGTATCAGACAGCACAATGCAGAATGCATTCCCGCATTCTGCAGTGTCTCCATTCAAATGCCAACAATTGTGCGGCCATTATCACAATCTCTTGCTAATATTGGAAATGACACATGAACGATCCAATATCCTGCCGTTTGAAACGTAACAGTTGAAACGTTGGTTGACAGAGAATTAGGCACTTAGTGGTGGGTCGCTGTGGGCCGGTTCCTTTGAAATGCTAATCCCACTATAGAAATCACGTATGATTGACAGGCCCCTTCTTTATCGACCGACTCTTTCATATTTGTGCAGCCGCGGAGCAAACCCGGTGTTAATTGCTGTCAGTGTTACACAAAGAAAACGTGCACGCTCTTCTAGATTCGTGCCCCCAAATTGTGACTTAATAAATGGATTATCTGTCAATGTAAACTGATTTTAATCAACGTCGGTTCGGGAGGGCCAATCTCAGAAAATGATGAGGTCCCATCATCGAAATCCTTGACTTTCTATACAATATTGAACTCCGACCTGGAAGTAGTTATTTATCTTTTGACTTCAGTCTTCAGTCCTTAACGTCATTAACGGCCTGGGTAAGACCATTTTTTACCTTAGGAATCCAATACACTTCTCGGCCTGGCTTTATTGGCCGCATTGAAAAATATGTTGTATTTTAGGAGCGGTTAAGCAATGACGAAAAAAATGAACGAGACCACTTACGTTTACAAGAAAGCATTAATCTTATTTTTCACTCCTCGGAAAGATCGTTTGCTGGCTTCCAAGAATACTCTGATTTGCATGTCCTACGTACCTTTACCAAGATGAAAGTAATTTTATTTATAACCCGCCAATAGCATATGTTGAAACTGGCAGAAGTGGTGGAAGCTGCACTCCATTTAACAGTGTAACGACACTTGAATTTTATGAATATTACTTAACGTTTACGATGTGACAATGCACTGCTTGTCTGAGAAACTGAGTAAAGTTTTCGGGTGCATAAAAGATATTCTGTGGACTAGAGAACTTCACTGAAGATGATGAAACATGGTTTAAATGACTTTATTCACTCAGGATAAATTTGAAGTTTTACTACTGCTACACCTAAAAATATTCAACTCGACTGTTGCTCAAAGGACCTTTTAAGATTTACGTTATGCTTATTCTAAGATGGTTCCAGTTCCTTTGCAGGCCCATTTTCGCTAATAGTAAAATCTTGGTACTAATTAGGGACATCCAGGACTTCTAAGCTAACAAATAGTAAATGACATCATTAAACAGTTTAATTAAATTTTGCAATTTCAAAGTTTTATTTAGTAGGAAATTTCTGAAAACAACAAGTTGTGAAAGAACAAAATAAATGCAGAAATATTTAGAAAAGTCTATAATTTTATGTATTTTAATAGTATTCTACAATTCCTTCTACATATATATTTATTTCCTCTATTGCCTAAGCGTACTCAATTTTTTTCATTTCTATATTTTCTTTAAAGATTCATTTTTCTTGCTCTTATCTTAAGTTACTTTCATTTGTCTCTAATTAGATGTTTTACTTTTAGCCTTTTTAAGATTTTCGTTTTATCCAGTGCTATTTATTTTCTTGGTTACTTTTAGTATGCTATTTTATAATTTTATATTTCGCAAAGACAAGTCTGGCAAGAAAGTCAGAATTTGTTTGATCTTCTTACATCATTTACTTATTTCACTCTTATTTTACTTCGATGTATTTTTTTTTGTGTATTAAAAAAGTGGTTTTCCGTTTCCGTGTATCTATTTGTCCGCCGTCTGTGTCTATTTTTGTTATACAAATAATTTCTAAATTTTGGACCACTTGTTGTCAAATTTTATATATGTATTACGAATATCATGTAGATGGTAAAACCCTAACCAAATTTTGTCTAATCATCCCCACCAACAATGCGATGACGTCAGCTCAAAATTGTACATATTAAATTGGTTTTAATTTGTATTCAGCAACTGATACAACTATACGTTAATTTAGGACGTCTGTGTTGAGTTTTTATCCGAGACATCCAAATTTTTGGAAAAAACTCAATTATGTAATAACTTTTTAACAATTTAATTTTGAATCTGCAATACTGAATGTTTGGGAATCTTGCAGCCGTTTTAAAGTTATTGTAAACATGGTAAATTTTTAATCAAAATATGTTTGTTTATCCCTCACAAAAAATTAATGACGTCATCTCAACATTTTACTCAAACCGTATCTAAAATGCGCAAAATATGGAGTTTCTATACTTCTTATTTACTATTATATTTTGCATTATTGATATACATGTCCTTACAAAAATGGTGAAGACGTCATCACAAAATTTTGTAAAGAAAAAACTCACTTGAAACACACGCGTAGCACGCTTCTTTAGATTTACTTTAACACTAGATGCATATCATTATTTTAACTTAAATTTTCAAAAACGCTAGATATTATTTATTGTACTCCAGCCGAGGGATTTCCGTCAAAACAACGCTCGACCAGTGTTTTCAAATAGAATGTCCTACAGATTTCTCCTATAGATTGATGTCTTCTTCGACTTTGTACCAATAGTTTATTTTCGAGTTCGTTGCTAAGTTATTCCAATTTTCTTGAATTTTTTAGCAATGGATTCACAAAGGATACACAAAAAAATTGCAATAGGATTATTTCTAAAATCTAGGTTACACTTTGTTATGAAGAAATAAAGATACGTGTTTTCTTGTGGTATAAATAGAACTAGGGTTTTAATACAAAGTATATATAAATAATAATAATAATTAATATTATTAATAGCACATCTTTGCAACTTTTTGGAAAGTCCAAGGTACTTGCGTGGGTTGTTGCAAAATGTAGAAGTTTCATTTCGTAAGAATCAGAAAAATACTATTGTTTTTTTTATTCGACGTAAGCCGAGGGCGGAGCTTAATTGCAAAATTCTCAATTTCCTACAAAAAATTACCGTATGAAACGTGCTCTTAAGTAATGGTGCTGTTCAAAGAATGCTATATATATATTAATTAAAAAAGAAAGTCAACGATTAAGTGCCAGCTACATCAGCCTCGAACTCAATTGTGACGAATGTTTCATTGGTTGTCAGATCTCTACAAAAATTTACCATTTTAAATATGTTTTAAATTTCTTGTTATTGAAAGAAGACTACAACGTGTATTAAGAGAAAAAAGGCGCAATATAAGCCGCGCTCACCCCCCTTATATCAATTTTTTGATGATTGTTCTATACGTTCTCTGACTGAAGGGCGGAGCGTAATTGCAAAAATTCTTATTTCTCTACAAGAGATTACCATGTGGGACATGATTTTCAGTAAAATGTTATTGAAAGAAATCATACATATACTAAGAAAGAAAAAGCCCCGCCCACCCGCCCTGATCTCAATTGTGACGAATTTTCCATTGGTTGTCAAACAGAGGGGCGAGGCTTAATTCCGAACTATATATTTCTTTAAAAAAAAGTATCATATTAAACATGTTTAAAAAATTACCATAATTATTATGGCAATTTTCGAATATACCCAATATACAAAATAAAACTTTAATATTGTTACGTTGTACGGGTTTTTAAAAATCGACGTGGCTAAAACTCAACAATTCTATTTCTCAGTAACTCAAATTTACACGACTAACTATACAGCCACTATGTACAGAATAATTCCGACTCGACTGGAATTGATTTGACCAGACTTCTTCCATTGTCTGGACTGCCCTAATTCCTCCCGACAGTGATTCCCATTTAAACAGCCGCGCGGTCCTTCTCGAAGGCCCCGTCACCGCCTCTAGACTTTTTCTCGAACACCCATCGCGACATCCGCTCCAGGCTCTTCTCCGACCGGCGTCACCGACAATGAGTCATCATCGCCGTACTACTAGAACCCATAGGCGTCATATCGGGGCGACGTATGGGTTTATTTTGTAACAATATTATCAAGCAGTGTTCTTAAAATAAAAAAAACAATAGTAACCAACGAGTTTTTTATTTTTAATTTTATAAAAAAATGTCAAAGGAATAAAAATTACTCCTTAATTCAAACCAGTTTTTACTATTCAACTAACCTACCACACCTTTCAGCACATAGTTTAATTCTAACTCGTAATTCTTTAGATCTTTTTTTTCCTTTTATGAAGTCAATCCGGGTACATCTGTAGATATTTTAGTTTTTTCAAAATAAACCACCCTATATTTTATTAATGCACCTTATTCTAATTTTAGTTGTCTTACCATTTTGTTAAATTTTTTCTATACTTAAAGTTGATGTTTTACGGGACACATTGACATATTAAAAGAAACAGGGTGTTCTATTTGAAAGATCTGAAATATCGATAGATAAAAATTATATTTATAAACTGTATATTAAAATTTTATTTACTCTAATTGATACCATAACAAAGTATGTTAAAATTAATGTTATTGCGACTCTTTTGTGAATCTATTCCTAAAAAGATTAGAAAATGGCCTGCATCGGAATTTCAAAAATAAACGATGCCCATAAACCCTGGGAGGAGACTAATAGCAATATGTAAAAATATGTAGAGCGCTCGACTTAAAAAAACTAAATTGTTGCTATACCTCTAAAACAAAACACTCTGTATAGCATAGTCTAAAAAGATTTTAATATATGCTACCCAATACGATTTCGTTTGTGACTTTCTTCTTTATATCCCTATATATGTATAACCCTGTATATGGAAATATTTTTTAATACTTCAACTTTATTGAAAAACACTGCTTTTCCAGTACGAGATGAGAATGTTTTTAATGTTTTAAAAGACGACAGGTGTACTATAGCAAGACCGAAAAAGTTCATATTATTTAGATACAACTTCCCTCGCTCATGATGTCAACAAATCCAACTTCTTCGAAATATTGAAAAATTCGATTTCATTTACGAAATTTTATTTATTTTATGATAACCCCTATAAGTTAAAAAATATAAGACAATTTATTTCAGTCACAGGGTAACGAAAAAAAAAATTACCCAGGGGGAGATCGAACTGGCGAATTCCGCGTCCGTTACTGTCCCGTTACTGTTATGGTACTCTAAAATATCATTATATTATTTGGATTTGTTTTGGAGAAAGCTGCCTGCCTAGAGTAAAGAAACTCAAGGAGGATTCATAAACCACAATTACAGGAATACGTGATTTTATCAAATTTAAATATGTACCACATACCAATCAATATGTTATGGTGATATCATCAAATAGTTGTTGGTATGATCACACCAATTTTGGTTAGCATTTTACCAACTACGCATTATTCCTAACATGATATCGACACAGACGACGGATAGACGACAGACGGACATTCGGAAACGCGATATTTATTTTTTCATAGGTTAGGAGATATGAGATATGGAACATCGATAAAGCATGAAAGTAGCCAATAACCGGATGTACCTATTACAATACTTCCTTAACTTACGCTCGGGAAGCAAAAATGTCGAGACGTCTAAAGGTAATTCAGCCAGGAGGTATCTGTTACAAAATTAGGACTCTCTCATCCTTTTTCTTTGTATAATATTTGGCAAATGTTCTTTTATTCTTATGCTTATGAATACGTGCCCTGTAATTTCACTTCACCCTTTTGTTTCCCACATTTCTAAATTTAGCTTACGTATTGTCTTAAGCATCGTAATTGTATTGGTACCAACGGAAATTCAAATTGATTGTTTTTTGTTACAATCTACTCCTTATAATATTTTAACCGATCTTTTCAAAATTTAAATTTCCGATATTAATTGTGCAAGCGTCAAAGACTTGTCAACCCTTTATCTAGCCGATTACGTAGCAGATGCACTGAAACGCGACAGTATCTAATAGTTAAGATAATAAAAACTGAATCTAGTCTTTTCATTTAGTTCAAACAGAGGCTCCATTAATTTTGTGTAATCTATCTTACCTAGGAAGTGCAGAACATAAAAAGATCATACAGGGTAGCAGTTGTAGTATTTTTATTGATTTTCATTCCATTAATATAATGTCTGAGTTTAGTAGGTAATATAAATCCGATAAGTGCAAAATATCGAACTCGTTAGAAGAAGCAGTCGTGTTAATATTCTATGCTTGTTTTATTTCATTTTCTACGACCACGGCTTGATTTAACGTAAAATGACAACCCGTCTTTTATGTGGTCTCCTTTCGTATGCAGAGTAGAAAGACGTCCAAATTTCTAGCAGTCTGGAGAGTTTCAAAGGCTCATATTATCAAGCTGGGCGGTTTACAAGCAACAAAAAGGAACTGAAGCGGAGATTACGTTTTTTTGGATATGGTTGCTATAAACAGACCATACAGGAAATTGGTGATATTGGTAAGAGAGGATCCGCAACGTGTTTTGACATAAAAATATAGATTTACCTGGACTGGATAGTCGCATCAGATATCTGTGTCGCTTTTCTATTTCTGTTGTATTATTAATTTTCTGTATAGGGATAGGTATGTAAAGAATGTCCTCAAATTCGACTAGAAAAACTTATTGTATCTAATAACAAAAATGTAATTAGTATAATAAATGAAACTAGATAGGGACATACATAATCATTCAGTTGTTAATTTAAAGTCATCCTGAAATATTTAATATCACGTCGTTGCTCCCACCCTCCAGTCTTGAAACCTTGCGCACATTAATTTATCCAACACAAAACTGAGTAATTAAGTGTTTAAGACATCTGAAAAATAAAGTGTCGACCGAGTTTTCCAGTTTTCCCCTCTTCATTAAAATCAAGGAAATTAAAAATATCCCCGTATTCGGTAGGCTATTAAACTAGAGTTGAAAAAAAGTTGCGACCCCTGGCCTTAAGTTCCCTTTTATTCCGAATAAATTATATTTCCGTTGAGGAAAAGGAACCGTCTGAAATAAAAAAAAGTTAAAGCAAATTAATCCCTTACTCCTCTAACTTTTTCAACATTGTCTCAGTCGACATCTTATAATTCCCGGTAACAACCCGACAAACCGGCACACACCTTCCGCCCAAGTCGCAACCCCTTGCATAAATTTCAATTCATTTGATTCCCGATTGTGGGTGTGAGAGCCGTTTTCGTTTTTCCCCGTTGGCCATCTTTCTTGCGAGTTGCGGCCTTAGGTTGCGAACGATCCAAGTCGAGCTCATAATTTATGCAAAGGGTTTCGACGGGCAGATGCGGACTGCAGTGCCAGCTCGAGATATTACCCCAAAAACGTCGTGTTTGGACGTGTGTTCTGCATGTCTGTTGTTTATGGTAATGCGGTTGGGCACGTGGATGCATTCCGACCCTCGATGATCGATTGGCAAAGTGCAGTTTACTGCATTCCCGGCAACAACGACGTGTCCATGTAAATTACTTAGAATCTACGCCGCTGGTGTTTTCCAGTTTAAGCCCGACCAGAAAGTTTCTAGTTCAGTTGTTTTACATCTTTGGTAAGTAATGGGCATAACTGAAATATCTGAAAACATGTAGCAAGAGGGGGTGCTGTTTAATGTCCCTTTATGGCACTCAGATGCAGCAATAAATTAAACTGATTTCATTTCGCACATTCTTTGAATAGGCCAAGTGCCTCCGCACCTTGCTACACTTAAGCTGTCAAGTGGCAAAATAAATATTATCCGATTTTTATTTTATCTTTTTGGGTAAAACGGACACGCTTTGTTACATAAAACTTTGGTTCTTGAAAATATGCTCATGGTTATGATTTTTAAGCAAAAAGGAAATTGGTCATCAACAAATGTTTTATTATTTTTTTCTGCACATTGACGACACTGAGGTCTCAAATATTTACTGTTGTTCTACATTTAAAATGAAGTTCATGCAGTTTTTTTATTTCTGTTTACTCCTCTTTATTACAACAGGATCAAAGGAAACACACTAACTCTTATTATGACTGTTATTCCTCGTCAATTTATTTAACAATAATTTTATGAATAATGTTGGACCTCTATCTTTCATTTAAATTTTCTTTAACGTGTATCCAAATCTACATATAAATATCGGAGTGATAACAAGTGATACATGTGGTATCATGACTGATAAATATTTCACCGCTGCTACCATAAATTTTTGTACCTGGCTTAGCAAAGTTGGTCCATGGGTGAATCAAAAATTAAAATATTTATGTTTTATAGTTGAGTTGAATTAAATTGGCAGCTTCTACCAGTGCAATTCTAATCGCACATCACAGAAAAATGTGAATTTTCTTACTCTTCGTGTAGTAACCCAAATATCCCACCAAAATTTTATCTGTGAACAAAATTTTAAAACCCGCGAAAAATTCAAAATTTGGCCTTTAACTGTGATCGTCTTGGAACCCTTCGTTGTGCTCTTTTATGGAGGAATGCGTTCAAATTTAAAATGCCAACCCCAAGATTAGAAAAGCACCTCTGAATCAAACAAAAACCATAGATGACAAACGTTGATTTATTCATTCTGATAAAAAAAAAAACAAAAAGTGTGACTAAGTGCACTTTGGGCACTTTGAAGACCCCTTGGTTCTCAGCAAAAAAAAACTGGCTAGCTTTCAATATTAACTCAAATCAAGCGTTCCGAATCAATGCAAATATTTGAATATCACAAATAAAAAAAATTGAAAGAAAAATATTAATTAAAGTACGTGGATGTAAATATACAAGTTATTACAATGGCGTGGAGGCAAATTTAAATATAAACAAAACCAAAGTCTATATTGGGAGCCCAAATCATATATCACGATTGCAGGATCGATGGCTCTTATCTAAGTGATAGAGCTTCGCAGTTTTCAGTTGTACATTATGTTGTGAAATTTTCAAGTTACAACACATATTCACCCTCACGATGCAAGACTGTTACATAATTGGTCGTATCATCCGCTTCTTCTGGGGTTAGTAGATCGAAAGGTAAGCGCACCCCACGAAGAAGTAGGTACCCCACATGAAATAAAATTAAAAAGGTTTGGGAGCCAAATTCGATCTAAAACCCATTTTACCGTTGCTACAGTCGACCGAGACATTTCATCTCGCTCCTATTTTTGTTGATCCTTGATGGAAAGAATTTCCATGATGTTAAATTATCCCACACTCTATCAGCAATTTCAACCAAAAAAGAATTTACACTGAGGTAAAGTTACGTATTACTTCAAGTTATTAATTATAGAGGGTCGAAGTAGGTCATGAAAACGTGCCGCCTCTCAGTTTTAGACATTAATAAATATCCAAGGACGCACGACAAATACCACACGCATCTGTATAACTGGTTTCCTAAATGTTTCATACCTTAAAAAATAAAACGAATTCATTATAATAAAAAGAAACAAATTTATTGCTGTTAAACATCACAGTAAATGTTGAAAATGTTCACTATTTTGTTCAAGGCATATCTGTAATCCTTTCGCCAAAACCCATTGTTCAATTTCATGTTGCATCAGGAACTCCTAGCTACTGAGCAAATCTTGTCAAAGATGAGGAGATTTCCCTTTGTTGACATTGCCAGTTCGAACAAATCTGTTGATTACATCTCTAATGTGAGTCACTAACGCTGATCATTAAATCACAGTATTTGGCCAGATATTTTTGCTTACATGCGGTTATAGAATACACCTACATCATAGACAAATAAAAAATAACACGTATTCAATACTATCAAAATCAAAATCAGCTGGTCTCGGAAACGCTACCCTTTAGAGTGGCGCCCTCGAGAATAAAGGTTCAATTCAAGCCGCAAAAATAAAGTAAGAAAATTAAACCATTTTCGAGTCCACGAGGGTATGGAATTTAACGTCAAGTTTTCAAGGTCCTTTTTCTCGAAATGGGCCAATGAACTATTAGCAATCTCGAGTGAAAAATTAAGAAGTCTACTGTAATGTAATACTAATAAAAACATCCAGAAACTGTATAACTTGATAAACAAAAGACTGGAACTTGATTAAGTGAATTTTGTTACACGTGGTTTATAAGAAAAATTTCATGACTCTTAAATTGTGTTTAAATTAGGAACAGCGGAAAATCTTAACTTGAAATGTGAGTTTACAAACTAACTGAAGTTGCACATGACTGCCTATGTTTAACGATTTTTTTAATTTATTTTTCAAATTCAAATTATTCACATGCGTTTTCGCAGCGTTGATTTTTTTTCTCAGAACGAAATTTGAGTTCAAACTGGGACACGACACTCGAAACTTCCCTTCTGGCTATTATGCGTATGTTTCAAATGAACTTTTCCATAACAAAATTTTGTGTTCTACTTTTTGGAAAATTCTGACCTAACATAATTTTGGGACGCCGTTTTTTTGAAAAATTTAAAACAATCTTGAGGTTCTAGGTATTCCCTGTTTGGAAAAAATTTCAAAGTGCTTTGGAGCCTCGAGTATCTTTCTTATAATAATTTAATTAAATTCATTAAAGAGTACGTTATTTACTAAAATCAGTCCTATCTTCGCTCGCTCTCTCAAAATCAGCCTTATGTTACCAGGTTCTAGCCCCGCCCACCCACCCTCTGGTTCCTTAGAAGGTATGTCATCTGCCAAAATCAGTTTTATCTTAACCAGTAGTGATGACCAATTTTTACAAAAAATGATCAAAATTTGGAAATATTACGAGCTTACTTATATGCACAAGACAGGAATTTTGAACATCTTCTCTACTGTTTAGTTGATAATACTTTAATGGATTTTTCTTATGTTGATTTTATTTTTCTTTATAATTTATAAATGTCTTACTTTTATTAAATCACGTTTCTTCCGTAATCTACATCATAAAGAATTTTTTAATTATTTTTTTAGGTTCCCGAAACCCCCGTACATAACGTACTGAAGAGTTAATCCAGCATTTTCCAGACTCCCCGTATAGCAGTTTCGTCTACTAAAAATCGACACAGACGACAGATAGGCGATAGGCAACAGACAGACGAAAACTGAAGATCATTTTAGGGGTCACAAAATGTAGAAAAACATAGACGTAGTCAGTCGCCCGATAGAACCTATTACAATACTTGTTTTACTTTCGCTCAGGAAGTACAAACACAGCTGACTGGGTTAAAAAGGAATAGATACAACTTCGAAGAAGTAGAAACTTTTCAAGTACTTAGAATAATAATCATCATGATAAATGAAAAAGTAGGTAAAGAGGAGAATTCAAACGGAAAAATGAAAAAATAAGCGGGAACACACAAAAAAGAAAATATGAAGTATAACCATAAAACCTATACCTATAGTAAGGTATGTATGTCACAGAAACACGTACCTTAACTACATAGGAAGAAGAACACTTGAACGTTTTCAAAAGAAACATAATAAATAAAATAGTAGAACCCAAGATAACAATTAATTGAAAGAAATAAGATCTGATGAACCACAAAATACAACAGGGGAAATACGAGAACATAGTTAAGTAAGCAATAAAAGCCCTGAGAATAAGATGGTATGGACACATAAAGAGAATGGAGAAGGAGAACGCTATAAAAGTGATAACAGACTGGATACCACCTGAAAAACAGCAAAGGGATGACCAAAACTAAGGTGGAAGGAATAAGTGATACAGCATTCAAGAAAAATGGAGGTACAAGACGTGTGGAAAAAGGTAAAAGACAGAAGTATTAGAAGCTTTAGAGAAGAGAAATAAAAAAGAAAACATCTTCAAGTAAAAACAGCTGCAATTATTCAAATACAATTTTGTTTTATATACGAGTAGCATGCTGTAAAAAAAAATCTTGGACGGCGTACAGAAAATTCAAGTTATTTATTATTTTTGTCATGAAAAGATCATTGAAATGTTTGTAACAAATTTCTGATCTGAAAATCTAGGTCTCAACACTGGAAGAATGAAAAAAATAAATTAAAAGCCACACATCAATAAAATTTTGTCGTCCACAAATTCAGAGGAGTCAAATTAATTTTATGAGGAATATCTGAAGAAGTATTTATTAATATCGCTCGAAGAATTTGTTTCGAGAACTCTTGTGCCCTACCTATGGTATGGAAAAACTGTGATAAAGTCTGTAATGAATTTATATTACTTTTTAAGCATCTCCTAAGCCTTGTTAATTCCAGTATAATAAGCAAGAACCATAAAGTAAAAAGAGCAGATTTCTTTGAAAGTGAAACCACTATCCAGCATGGGAAATTTACAACGACGTAATAGCAGTACAGCAGGTAATTATGACGCTGCTAGATGAGATTGAAGCAAAGACATTCCACATCTAATTGCATTCCTTATTCGATTCCGTCCCGAGCGGTGATAAATCACTTTTCCCCTTCCGGATGCACCCCTCGGAAGTCGTCGGCATGCACAATTACTTCTTTTCGTGCGAATCCATAACCGGGGATCCCCGAAGAAGCGAGATTTGTGATTGCGTTCCAATTACTTGCCTTAGATTTATTGTCGCATTGCCAATAATAATTTAAATGGAAACAGGTAATTAGATTGGGCGAGATTCTGTCAGGTCTGAGGGATATCCGCGTTTGATCAGTGTTTATACCGAGTTTCTTGCTGGGATGTATCTCCGGATTAGCGGTTGCTGAACGACTATCGGTTGGCGTCGTTCGTGGTTCGTCCTTCCGTCAATTTATGGTCGAGTTTTCGAGAACCACACACTTTCCTAATCCCGGTTTGCTCCTGACATTTTGAAATATCGACGCTATTTACATATTTCGTGTCGAGTTGATTTGGAGAAGGAAAACGTCAAGCATCGGACGAGCCGACAACGCGACGATGCAACTTTCGAATGTAAAACTCGCACAGCATGAATTTAGGGGGCAGTTTAGATATAAGAGCGCCTTCAAGTTATCAGGGAAAATCTGACAACAAACTGCCCGGCGACAAAACCCTCCACACGCCATTTCCTGTTCACGGTTTAGAAAGGAAATCATTTCCTTCACGGTGTTGTGAATGATATTCTACTGTTGACACACACATACGATAAAAAATTTAATTACATTGGTCAAGGATGAGAGAAAACACAACGAATTTATCTAAATTAGGAACGAGTTACGCACTTCTCTTTTTCTTCTCTTTGGTGCTCCAAACCTAATAAAATTCCTGGTTCTCAAATCCTACGACTGTGATGACAGAAATGCCAAGACAAGAGGTTTTCTTACGTTCGTCATCATATTATACCTATTAAGTAATAAGTACAACCAAAGGTCATCAATTTTCTTTCTTGTCCAAGTTCTTTGCATTAACGAGAATTTTACGTATAACAATGGGCAAGATCGCACCAGGAACGGAAACGTTGTGAGTGTTTTGGAGTTGCTCGGTTCGAGAAATGGACAAATAAAGTTTAGAACTAACAGTCAATTTGATAGTGAACTCGGATATAGAAAAGAAGTGGCAAATAGAGTCGAGTAAACAGAAGTTAATGTCTTGGTTGTTGAAAGTTTCTATAATTAATACAATAGTATGTTAACAAAAGTTGTTAAATTATTGCAGTTTTGAATTAAAAAGAACTCGGACCAAAACTCCGTCGTTCGTAACACTAGTGTCAGTAGTGGGAGTTGGCTTACTCACGGAACTGAAAGAATGTTGCTGTAAGACCGTGAACTAGAAAATTTTTAGAAGAAATCAACAAAGAAGCAATTCCAAATGTTTATAGGAAAGATGGAAAACATTTCATTTCGAAGGGCAATTGATAATATTAAAAACAGAAGTTAGTTCATGGGTTGTACAAGGATATTAAGTTTAAAAGTCAAACGAATTTTGCCTTCAGTACAAAATTCGAGTTAAAATGAAAGATGGGGAACATTGCAGAAGGTTTTAAAATATTTTCGTGAAACGAATCTGAGAGTAGGTGTTGACATCAAAAATTTCTATAAAATTCGAGAAGTCACATTAAGAAACTTACTGATGGAGACAGTAAAAAGAGAACTTGCGCAATCATTACGTAAGGTAAGTCTAAACTCGAAAGTTGGACAGCAATTGAAAAGAGAATTTTCGACCAGGTTCACGAACGGTTGACAAAAATAGAAAGAAACCGACCTTTGGCAATTTGTCTGCAACTATTTAAAAATACTTCACTTTCCATGATATTACAGTAATGACAAAAATAAAACCAGATGTAATTTTGAATTTGTTTTGTGAACCACCGCCCTACTATTTTACCAAATTTTAGAGCCCGGATAGGTTAAGTTGAAATTGTAAACGAACTATTAAACTACACAAAAGTAAGTACTTTACTCCAACCATTTTTAAAAACATATAGTTATTAATACATATTTTATTATTATTATTGTGGTGTCACCCGCACATATAAACCAAATACTGGAGTGATATAATGAAACAAAGATTATCATAGCTCTTAATATTCTCTATGGATGTTTCAAACATGACGGAGCAACAGCTCATACAGTTCAAACAATTTTGAAGGGAATTTGATGACGATCGTTTAATGAGCTCCCACACAGACCGTACCTGCCCACCTCGCTCACCTGATTTAACACTTTAGAGTGTGAAAATGTTTAGCCGGAAGTTGTTACTCGAGTATTTGCGGATATGAAAGCGCCTAGTCAAATTATGTTTCGAAGCTAGGGGCCAACACTTCCAGCAATTGTTGTAAATTTAATTACATGTTACTTATCATAAATAAATTATTTTAAAACCATCGAGGGTTTAATTCTTGTTGATGTAACATAAATGAGCTTTCTAAGTTCAGCCACACACAACCCATATTCAGGTTTTGTTATTAAATTGCGAAGTCACACAACAATGTACATGTTTAAGAATAAAGTGAATTACATACTAAATTCATTAATAAAACTCTAAAAAATTGAAAACTGTGTCAAGTTACGATTTATTCTTTGGCCGAATTAGTTCTCTCAATAAATTCTTGGATAAAAATATTAACGTGGCTAGAAAATCAATATTTTTTTGGCCGTCAAAATTTTTTATTGAAGTTGGGGTTTTCAGGTCAACTAATACACAGCTCGTTCGTTAATTAAATCCCCATTAAAATTAGTCATAAAATTATCCATCTATTTGGTAATTACTCTGTGTTTATTTCAATCGGAGTTTATATGCATCATGTATGCGCAACAAAAATGATGTGGTCTCCTGTTTATCTTTACTTTATAAATTGTCCTCCACACACTAAATTCGTCCAGTGTGGCCAGTTATTTTTCCATTTCGAATTTTATCGTTTCAATGCAAGCGCAGTTAAAGTTAAAAAAAAACTATTTCTCTAGAACAAATATCTAGTTTTTCATTTTGTTAACCCAAACACACCCAGTTACGTTTGTCGGGATAATTATAGCGTTCTCATCCCGCTTAGCTACATGAACGTAAGTGTTATAAAGTCGCTTTTAAACATCGACCCAACATCCATCACACACGTTGCTCGCGTCGAAATGACAGCAAGTGTAGTCCTCAACAAGAATAGAGTATTGAGAATATAACTTTGTAATTGTGAGCGCAGCTTTACGTCTTATATTTACATGAAACGATAGCGCTGACAGCTACCTTGAGCGCGTTTGACTTTAATTTGACTCGAAACGGCTCGGAATATTCATCAATTTGTTCTCGAATTTCATTTGTCAGATGATATTTTATGGAAGATTGTTTCATGTCTTGGAACTTTTATTTGTCTTGCCTTTAATATGTCACGCTCTTCTACGTCTTTGAAGATGGAGGATGGATTTCGCAAATATAACGTTATTCGACACCGTATTGATGTAAGAGTAAAAAGTTTTCACAAGAATTTTTATCACGCGGAAACGTTTCATTCCGCGGAAAGAAAAATTAGTCCATTAAATGGAAACCTGTGTGTCTTACTGAGCTGCGATTCTGGATTTCGCTGGTTTCAGATTACTGCAGTGGAATAGATTATGTATGAGTTCTTTTTGATTTAGAGGTTGAATAAAAAGCACGTAAATACAATTATTTTTTTTTACATTACGTACTAGTACTTTTGTATACGGAAAAAAATCTACTAGTGTTCGGAAAAATTAAGTACTGTGATGGTCATTTGAGTTTCCTAACAGTGGAAATAATACAGAGTCATCATAAAATACTGTAGTCAACTCACCTATGAAAAACAACTGAAATTTTTCTCGTGTCGCTAATCACCAAAATGATTTGAACTCTTTTGAAATGTCACGAACGTCAAAACAAATCTGTCAAATATGTCAATTGTGAAAAAGCACGTAATGGACAATAGCAGAGCAAATCTTATCACAATTAAAGAACAGTGCCACTGGTTTAAAATGGCATTAAATAATTTTGCCAAATTTGTGATCCTGCGAAACTTCAGTTTGTAAATTGTAAGTAATCGTGAAAACTTTGTGCAGACGTAGATTGTCAACGGTGCTTTTCTCTTGAAAAAACACAACTGAAAGCCTTGATCTTCGTCCCTACAATATTAATTACCTTCAGCTTTGCAGTTTCTAGATATCTGAAACATGCCAGATCTGTGTAACAAGAATGTCAAAGAAATTCGACTCAAAACACGCCCACATGACTATCTTAACATCGAGATTTTTCAAAATTTCTATAATTAAAAAGATGAAAAAACAATAAAATTTCAGGAGCATAGTGTTAAAATTCTCATTAAAACCGATTACCAATGTTTATATTTTTTTAACAACGTTTCGAAACTAGGTCTTCTTCTTCTTCAGGTAAATTAGTTTTAGCAGCGTCGTGTATGCGAGACAACCAGTGAGCTTTGCCTGGATAGTCTGCTTTTTACTTCCCGAGCGTAAAACTAAGGAAGTGTTGTAATCCATTCGACGAATAACTACTTTCATGTTTCCTGATGTTTCATTGCCCCAACAGTACGACACAATAGGTCTTCTATTTCCGTCTGTTGCTCTGCCTCTCTCTCTCTCTGCCTGTCTATCTCTGTGTCATATATTCGCTGTCTGTGTCGTTTTTTATAGACATTTCCGGAACCGATTATTGGCAAATTCTCTGTGTTAGGAATGTCGTGTCGACGGTAAAACACTTACTAAAATTTGTTTGATCATTGCACCTACACTGTAATGACGTCAACTTAAAATTACCTTAGTACGTGTGCTTTATGAATCCGCCTTGATTATATATAATACACAAATATGGATCTTGCAATTAAGCCCCGCCCCTCGATCTGACAACGAATGAAAAATTCATCACAATTGAGAATTGCAATCGAGGCGGGTACGGGTGGGGCCTAATCTTTGGCTTTATTTTTTCCTTAACATACATAGTATTCTTTGAACAACACGGTACTCAAAAATATGTTTTTAATTTCTCGTAGAGAAGTAAGGATTTTGCACTTAAGCTCCGCCTTCTTGGCTCACGACGATTAAAAAAAAAATCATCACAATTAAGATAGAGCGGGTGGGCGAGACTATATTTTGCCTTTTTTTCTTAACATGTGTACACTTATTTCGACAACAAGAATCTTAAAATGTGTCTAAAATGGTAAATTTTTGCAGCAATCAACTTAAAGCCTTCACTTTTCTTCTACAAACCCTTAAATACAGCAAGTTTATTAATGGTTTAACTTAGAAAGAAAGAAAAATACAGGGACAACCTTAATCAAAAAGCAAAAAAAAAACCGAAAAATCAAAAAAAGGGTGAAAGAGAAATTCGCTTATTTTTAGTTAGTTTTTATTTTTTGTTGTTTTCTTCTACAACAACCTAACAGCAATCTATTAATCAGTTTCAAACTTATATATAACACAATCACACTCGTCACTGAAAAAATTAAAATAACGTCCAACAGGAAATACTGATACCAAGACAAATCAATCCGCGCTATCCGCAAGTGAGGAGCTCCTCCATGTCGGATAACATACTCAACCCAATACACTGCAGTGTCAAGAGGATGCGCTGTACATAACATCGGCGAGATCCATTTTGTTGGGAAAGTACTTCTTCAATAGTTTATCTTGTTGTGGAAAAACATACAGATGATTTATCAATTGACAGTAACTGTACGTGAACGCATTAATGTATCTTTCATATAACGTCATATTACTACCAAACGCTTGTGAGGGCTCAGAAGCATAAGACAGCATTGTGGGGTTACCCACCAGCGGGTTAACCCAAGAACTAGCTCCAATGGTACTAAAAAGGACCAAAGGAGCGTTAAAATGCTTCGCAAATCCCTTGTGGGCCTCGTTCATGAACTGCTCAACTATAACAACATCGAATTTTTCTCCAGAGTGTATCAACTTTTGCACATCTGGTTGGCTGAGTGTACGTTCGGCCAGATCTATCATCATTTTGGATAAAATTGGTATCATTAGGAGAATATTTGCTTCACCCATGTCAAACAAGTTCAGTGTTTTCAATTGATCTAATAATAATAAATTCTTGTAAATGGTTGTAGTGCATTGGAATAAACTTACTTTCGTGCTCTTCTTTGAAACCCGTAAGAACAATATCTCTGTAGAATCCATTCTTGGGTGGAGTTTTCTCAGAGAAGGGACTTATCATGGTCACATCGTGGCCCTTTTCAGCGAGTCCTCTCAATAGAGTGCTGCCCAGGATGTGGTGACTTCGGGCTCCCATGGGAAAGACGGCTAGGATTTTGGCACATTGTGTGCCACTTATTAGTAGGAGGAGTATTACGGGTATAGATAACCAGGAATTCATGGTGACTGAGTTGTTGATGATGATAAGTGCGTTTTATATAATATTGTCTGTTATCTATTAAAATGATTTTAGTGTTGAGATAATAATTACTTGATAGTATTGGTTTATTTTTGATTATTATTAATAACACGAATGTCATGTTTTGCTGAATTTGTGAATTAATTCCGCACTGTTTTAAAATTAGTATAAGATTGTTGTACCCTAGATTAGGCTATGAAAAAAAGCTACCCCTATTTTATTGTGAACTGGAACTTGTTGGAAAAATTGTGTATGTTTCAATGTGCGACCGTGAAACAGTTTTAAAACGCATGTCATCGTGATTAGATTATTTACACGAATCAGTTTTTTCGGGTTACTCAGTAATTTTCTTTTAAATGAAGATATAAGAATACGAAAGCCAACACTAACCACTACGAGGGTGGGGTGACAAGTACCGGGCCTCACATAGATGTGGGAGTAATAAGATCAGTATAATGATGGCATTTCATAATTTCATCTTCCATCAGCTTCCCTTAAAAATTTCGTGTCAATATGTCGCTTAGTAGTTGGATGGCAGTTCTTCAGATTAGATGCATCAAACAATTCTAACAAAATGGAAAAAGTGGAAATTCGGCCAATGATTAAATTTTTTTTTTTTGAAACGCCTAAAAGCAAGTGAGATCAACAAAGAGTTGGATACAACATTGGGAGACTCCTCTCCATCGTATACAACAATTAAGTAATGGGTTGCTAAATTTAAAATGGGCCGAATCAGCACAAATAATGAACCATGCAGTGGGCACCCTGTTGAGGTGACCCCTCCAAAAATTACAGAAAAAAATCATAAAATCATCTTGGCTGACCGGAGAGTGAAAATGAGGGAGGTAGCAGAATCAATAAGGGTCACAACAGAACGTATTCAAAATATTTTACATGAACACTTAACAATGAAAAAGCTTTGCGCCAGGTGGATGCCGCGTTTGCTCGCTCCAAACCAAAAACAGCGTCGTAAGGATGTTTCGGCTGATTGTTTGGCACACTACAGGCGTAACCCAACTGAGTTTTTGCGTCCATTCATTACTGTCGATGAAACATGGTTCCATCTTTACACCCCCGAGACAAAACAGCATTCGAGACGGTGGACCAAAAAAAGAAAACCTCTGAAGAAAGCGAAGACAGTTGCATCGGCCAGTAAGGTTATGGCCACCATCTTTTGGGATGCGAGGGGAATAATTTTTATTGACTACCTCCAAAAGGGAAAAACAGTTAGTGGGGAATATTATGCCACTCAACTACAACGTTTACACAGGAAATTAAAGCAAAACGGCCAGATTTGCCGAAAAAAAAAGGTGCAGTTTCATCAGACAATGCACCAGTCCATACTTCAGTCATTGCGATGGTTACAATTCATGAATTAAAATTTGAATTGGTTCCCCACCCTCCCTACAGACCCCATTTAGCCCCGTGTCACTTCCACCTTTTCCCAAACCTCAAAAAGTGGTTGGGTGGTAACAGGTTTATGACAACATCAAAGCAGCAAATCGTTATTTTGAAGATCTATACAAATCGTTGTATTACTCCGGTGTAACCGCTCTAGAACATCGCTGGGTTAAGTGTATCGAGCTAAATGGAGATTATGTTGAGAAATAAATAAAAATTAACCGAAAAAACAATGCATTCCTGTTGAGGCCCGGCATTAATCACTCCACCCTCGTAACTGTTTCGGGATGTTGGAACTGAATGTACGATTTTCAAAGTATGTTTGACAAGAAACATTAATTTCACATAGGTAAAGTCCAGTTAGGGTCATAACGTTATTTAATTTAAATTTTGATAATCTAAAAATACTTTTTGTATTAGGTTCTTTGTCCTGAAAATATTATTGAATATTTTAATTGATTGAAATATGGCAAAGTAAACCATTTTTCAAGCGTCTAAATTCACGCAATCTTATTCAGTTTTGGTTTCTATATTTACCATATGACATGTCCATTTCAAATTTTTATCACCATGAAATTGAAAAAGAAAACTTTAGATGAAGACAGTGTTAGTGAGTCTTAACCAATTTTTATTTGCTGTAATTTCTCTGTTTTTTTTTAAATTGAAGAAATTTAGTTCTGTCTGTTTAAAATTAAACTACTTTACTTTTACACTTACTTTACATTGGCATAAATTATATATTTCTTTCTGTCTTGGCCCAATAAAATTGTGTCAGTTGCTTAGTTCGTCACTACAATGTTTCCGTTATTTACTGTTGTATCAATGTCATTCAAATATATATTAAATAACAATGATGCTAACATAGTTCCTCGAGGTACTCCTAATTTTATTTTTCTAAGCTTAATTCATATTCTCCACTATTTTTATTAATTTTATTTATTTTAAGAGATAATTTTTAACTTCGAAAGCATAAAGAATTTCTTGTAAGTAGAGAATAATGCTGGCATTTACTGGATAAATTTTGACTTTCAAAATAGAAAATTAATCCTTTTTGCATCTTTAGTTCGAAAATTTTAGAAAAGATTGACAACAAACTTATTCGCCAATAGTTATTTAGGTCATTTTGTCGCCTTTTTATTTCCCGAACGTAAATTAAGGAAGTATTATATTAGGGTTCATTCGAGGAATTTCCACTTTCCGTTTTCTCGACGTTTCAGGACCCCCAGAGTGCTAGTGGTACGAAAAAATAGGTCTCCGGTTGTTGTCTTTTGTCTGTTTGCTGTCTACCGTCAGACGTCTGTCTTTCGTGTCGATTTTTATGAGATAGATAATTTCCGAAACTACCGGACCAATTGCTGTCAAATTTTATATGTGTAGATGGTAAACGATAAACAAAATTGAGTATTTGTCTGATTGTCCCCCCCCCCCCATACTGTAATTTTTATAAAATAATATCTGTACTTCAGTACTTGTCGTTTATGAATCCGCCTTGTTTTCTTCTAGTATTCTATATAATTTTGATTGTTTAAATATTCTTCTTCTTTAGTCACATAACACGTAGCCTGACTCATAGACGTGTGGAAGGACGCTCAGTTCAAATTAATCAAATCAAGAATGATACACTTAATTTTTTTATTATTAGTATTACACTACACATGTCGAAATTGACATACGTGTCCTGGCTGAAGTGTTGATTTTCCTGGGGCAGAACTCACTAAAAACACGGGCAAAGCCTTGCGTTTTATCGACACTTCATATTTTTGGATCAATTATTAATAGAGGCTCTGCTTCCTATCATCGGTGGAGAAGTATGAACTGACTCTCCGGCTAGACCAAATGTAAACAACTCAGTCGAGTGTGTTTTCATAACAATGCGGTCGCATCAAAAGCTGTGACGGAATATTGGTGATTAAAGTGTGATTCATTAATGAATTCCAAAGATGATTTGTGAAAATGTAGAGGAATTACCTTGTTACGTATAACGAAGAAGATCTATGAGAGGATATTGGAAAGGAGCCAATATTAGAAGACTCACAAGCAGGCTTCAGGAAAGATCGGAACACTCAGGAATGGATATTTGTATTGAGATAAATTTGAGAGAAAACCAGAAAATAAAGGGATAAAATTTATGTAAGTGCAATCGACATTCAGAAAATATTTAATTCGGTGAGCTAAGGAAAGACATGGAATATATTAGTGAAACGCAAAGTACCCGAAGAATTGATTAAGCTTATAAGAATTAAGTGTATAGTAATCTGATCAAAGGACAAAATCTTAACTGGCTGAATTTATTACAAACAAAGGAATCAGATAAGGAAACATACCGAGTCCTCTGCGATTTATTATTGTGATGAACGAAATGACAAAAGCTCTTGGAGACAGGACGAAAAGGATAACTTTGAAGTACAGAAGAAAGAGATCTAATTATTAAAGAACTCATGTATATAGATTAATCATTTGTGCTCGAACAGTATAAAGCGTAAAGAGTACCTAATTGTTGAGAAAAGGAGAAAGTTTGTAGATCAACTGCAGTAAATAAAAAGTTATTTTTTAATATGATTGGTATTATTTATATTGTTTTCTCTAAATGACTGGATTTATTTAAATGTGCTTCAGCGGCGAGAGAGGTTCCGCCTAATAACATAACCCCTTCTTTTATTTTTTAATATTTTTAGTCGAATTATCGCGAGGATTATATTTACCTCAACAAAAACATACCGATTAATTAAGTAATTCTTGGACGGGGCTAATGTTTTATTCATAATGAACATCAAAAAACAGCATTGATGGACTTCATTGTATTAAAAAAAAGTTGAAAATTTTGAATATTTTAATAGTAATAAATAAACATAAAAGCTGTTTCACGTCTCAGTTGTCACATGAATTTAATGTAAACACAGAGAGGAAAACGTTGCCAAAGTACTGCAATAAATTAATCAATAATGGGAGACTACTGCTGAGGGGATTTTAATTACACACATATTATAATTAAAAAGTTTAATTTTATAAAGTAAATGAAAACAAACAAAGTGTTCATACACACTTTAATTTTTTGTTAATTAACATGTAGGGAGTACTAAATTTCATAGGGACTTTGTTCCTAAAGTTTAAACTTTATCTTAAATTTATTACGAGTAAACTCTGCATAGATATTGATCTGTCGTTTTAACCGTTTAGACTACTTCAAAAGACATTACATTAATTAGCTTAATCGTGGTCGTCCACGAACTCCCTGCAAAGATCATGTGGTAATTTATTAACATGCCGTGGCAATATTTGCGTGTTCTCTAACCTTATCATGCGATATCCGTAGCAAATTAAAAAATTATTCCTCATCGAGTCAATAAAATTAGCATCATTCCCAATTTTATTGAAGTTATCACGATATTATTTATCCCTGCGATAATTAAATGTCAGAGCAGTAGTAAGTTTCAGACAGAATCCAATTAAATAATAAAATACAAGATAAAATTAAAGAAGGGTCTCCTCACGCGATTCCCTAACGAGGCTTTCACGCAATCGAAAAAAAGACGATGAGAGAACGCAATATAAAGACCACATTAGTATTAAATGGTCAACGCTTCATTTGGTCAATAATAAAAGCGAGACGTGCTCAGAAAGGCGGTTTCTGACGTTTAACACCTATTCGTATCTCTTTTAGTTTAAGCAGACACTGTTTCAAAACCACAATTGGAACACGTTTTCAGATAAATTTAATTGTATTTACTCAGAACAACAGAAATAAACAAATTAACATGATTTTATCTAAATTACAACAGTGAGTTTGATTGAAATCGACTATTGATTAATTTCGTTAAAATCGCGTGTTACACGAAACTAGCAATTATCGCCAGAAGTGGATAATGAAAATTAAATTTTTAAAATATCCTGAATAACGTGTAAGCGCTAAATTATTTGATCTTTTTTTTTGGATATTTTGTCGAGGAAATTATAATCATTATTATTTTGAACGCCGTTATGGTTCGTATAACGGCTCGTTTGCCACCTTTGTGGAGAAGGTGTCAACAGCTTCGTTAATAAATCAAATGCTCACAAAAATTTAACTGTCGGACTTCAGGTAATTGCCGTTTGCAACTAGGCAGTATGTGGATACTGAGTTCAATAAATCCATGTTTTATTATGTAAATTACGTTTTCAATACTAGGTTGTCGTTAGCAAAAATTTATCGATTTGCATATAGTGCTCCGGGCCACCACACAATTTTTAGCTTCACAGTACACACATTCAGCTCTACCCACAATTCATTTGAATAATATTTTACAGTTAATTAGTAGTGGTGCAAATGGAGTTAACATTGTTTAAACCTTTTGTGTAGTTACACCTTTCAGTAATTCAATAACACTTTATTTACATCGCATGAAAACTGGCCGTTTTGTTTACGATGTTTCTGAATCTGACTGATTTGTAGAGTTTAAATTTATCAAACGTACCAAGTACGTGTTTTGCTTTAATTTATTCTCAAACAGCAACAAAATTCGCTGTACCAGAAAACTATAATTATAGTACTAGTGAATGCATCATCTTACAATAACATTCATTATCATTACACTATACGAATAGAAAAAACTTATTGAAAAATATAATTACCACCCAGCACATATAGTCCATTCGTGCTAAAGCATAAGTAATTTGTGACGGACAGACGTCACGCTGATCAAAAGTAAAGTACCAAAAGCCACTAATGAGACCGCAAAACCAAAATTCTATTTTATTCATGTGACGTAACTACATTCAGTGGTTGCTGAAGCGTTTGTTCAAATAATATTGCTCATCCTTACAAACAGAAACCGACAAAGGTTCAAATATAATATTTAAACCCAGGAATTTTAATGATCGCGTTATTTATTGCAGGCACAAATCATTCCAACAACAAAAACTCAATCTTTAGTACTTTTTAACAGAAAAAAGTAGTAAAAGGTAACAATGGACAAATCTGATTGTAACGACCGAAAATACAAAGCAAACTGGTTATTGAAATACACGGACGCCGATTTTATGAAAACAGGATATTAATGGAACACAGTTGACTAATGAGTGGAATTTTTTTTAATTCTGCTTGTTAAGTAACACCATTTGTTGTGAGAAAAAGACATCTCAAAAATATTTATTAGATTTCGAAAAGACTTCTTTTTTGTGTCAGTTATTACGGAGTTGGCAAACAAGTTGGATAAAGTGCATTCACTTTCATGCAGAAAGAACTCTCAAGACAACTAACCGAAAAATTGAAAGTCTCAGTTTGTGTTCATTACGGATGGAAATGCAATCAGCCATTCGTAAATATAATTGGCGGAATCTTCAGAAGTCACAGTAGTATTAATCACCTTTGTCTGATGCTTTGTAACAGTAGCGACTTAGTATTCTTATTATATGTTCCCTGACTTAATCGAATACGGTCATTATTGTACACTCAAATTCGGTTTGTGCAGTCCACTCTGTATTTTCTCGTATTTTCGTTTTTTGTTATCTCAAAACCCTCCGTGTTACAGATCCTAAACATGTAATTTGTTTTTAATAACCAACATAGAATCATTGTGATTACTGTGTTCGTTTCATAGTAATTAATGGAATAGTTTCATGAATAACGACTTTATCCTATAATTATCCTTGTTGGGTTTGATAGAGACAGGCACACGTGGAGATCTTTTTTTCTTTAAATACGTTCTCTGTGCATACTTAAAGTTCTTTTCCACTATTTAGTAACTATAGCTGAATTATTTGGCACGAATAAGTAAAGTGACGACACTGTCAAAATATTTCTGGTAACATAAAAATTTCAAAAGGTTGAAAGAGCCCACTTGAATGATTTTTTGTAGCATTTACTGTTGCATGAATTTATAATATTCTTTAAACTTTATAAATTAAACGTGATTTTAACAATTTAGCGCAAAAGTTTATATAAAACTTCCGGGATTGAAATCATTTTACCGAAGTAGGAAGAACCTGATGTAAAATTCATAATTTTATTGTCGCAGACGATTAATATAGTAAGTATGTCCGAAATATCTGAAAACAGTTCAACGAAAAATGTTTTTGTTTGATTACAGATTCTGAAAATTTAATAAAAATTTAATTACATTCGTGGGAAGTGCACCTTTTCCTCTGAAAAATCGAAACTTGATCCGACTGAGGTCTTTGCGAAGATCTTACATTGTACACTAAAATAAATTCTGAAATTTCGAAACATATTTTTGATTTTAATTAATTATTTAAACAACTCCATAAATGTAGTGGGAGCATCTGAAAGAAGATATATAAACAGGCAGTTGCAGCATTGAGTGAAAAGGATTTGAGTGAAAAATGTTACTCCTAAGTAATTTTTTTATAATTATTCAATATTGGATTGTAGTCCGCAAACGATATTGTCATTAAGTCTAGGTTACGTAATAAAATACATATTTGATAAATTACAGATCGCTTTAATCAAACTGTCGTTAGCATGTAAAAGAAGTTCATTAAACGTAAGAAAAGTTTCAGGTGTGTCGATATACCTAGATACAAAAAGAAATAGGGCCTTAATTTATCCTTGAAAAGTACTAACATATTTTTAAAGATGCAGAGATAGACTCTATTTTTAAATTGTATCGACGCAAGTTCTATTGGTAGCTTCCGAGTAATGGGATACTTATATTTTCTGACCATTGAAGTAACAGCTATATTTTTATGTAGTATTTCAGATCTTTTTTTAAGTAGGGATTATTAATGTTTTTTTTTTCTAGAACAATAGTGAGAAAGATAATGTAAAGTATAAACTGTGAAGTGCTTTAGTGTGTACATTTTTGTTATTTAAACCGTTGATGTCACGGATTTCAGTAAACAGTAATTTGTTGAGAGCAAACTTACTTATTCAATACAGAATTTGAGATTGAGGGAAAATTAGACTCTGAGAAAGTTTTTGTTTAATTCAACGAGTGTGTCAACAAGTTTTAAGTTTTCAGCAGAGAAAGTAACATCGGGGCAAACACAGTTTTATTATTTAAATGATATAAAAGATTCCAAACAGTTATGAAACTGTTTGCTTTAGAGTCATAAATAAATATTGTCAACGTGTTGTTTAATTTTGTAGTTTCTTGAAATCTTTGATATTTTCGCATTTTAAATTCATCGTTGAAAGAAAATGTCCTTTTATTTTTATATTTAAATGTGATGACAGTACAGGCTTATACAGGTTACAGGGGCAACCATAAGATAAAATATACTTATATAATTCAAACTGAAAACATGAATATACCACTATGCAAAATATATAATTATATATATTGCTAAAAGTCGGAGAATGCGCTGATGAATGCTGATTTAAGAGTAAATCTCTAACATCACTGGGCAATATTACTACATTAAAAAAATCACGCCCTAGAATCTGGTTGTAGTTTAGTTTCCATTTAATTGTACCGCTTGTGGGTACAAAAAATTTTATTTCTTATAAGTACCTATTTTATTAACTACATTAGTTACGGAAGTTATCTTGAAGGTGAAAGTCTTCCAGATTAGATCTAACATACATTACCTACACCAGAGTAAATATATAGCGAAAGTAACATATTTTCACTTCCACTTACAAAGCTTACTATGCTTTGTAAGTGGAAGTGGCAGCCGCTACAGTTCGTGGAACTTCCAGATTTTTTTTAAGTATCTACATATATTCTTTGTAAAAAGGTAGTGGAATTCTAAGTTGCTCTTATTTTTTTTAATCTTTATATTATTTATAAACAAGGTGTAATCGTTGTGGCAAGGACCAAACATCCGTCAGAATAAAAAATGATCACCATGAAACAATACCAAAAAAAGGTCCTTCTCAGGACCACGATTTTTTTCTACAACTAATAATCTTTCCTATTGAGCTTCAACGATGAATAAATGCATAAACAAACGAATGATAACCTGCAAAAAGTCGTTATACTTTTAATTGAAACTAAAAGTATTTATTACATCGTTTTTATTCGAACGTTTTTCCACCTACTGTTTAAAAGGTAGACAACTGGAATCGCGTTGAGGGTGGTTCGGGGGGTTTTGCCCCATTCGACTTTTAATTTGGTCTTACTATATTTTCACACTACTACGATAGGTGAGCCGTGGCTACAATTATTGCATATATTTCGAAATCACCCTGTATATTTTCTGAACGTTGGTGAAAATTCTGCAGCTTCGTCAGACGGATAAAATGATTAGGTATTACATTTTAGTCTTATTAACAAAGAAGTCACTCAAGAAAATTTAAATACCCGAACTTGTTCTTGAGTTAACTTCTTTGCTGTAGGTAAGGGAACGAGGGGCTTGTTGTAACAGTTTTTAGGAAAACGAATATAATTTGGTATCTATTACCTTTTTGACCATTATAAAAGTATCTGTCGGTAGTCTAACTATTCCCCTACTGGACTAGACAGGCAAAAGGTCAAAATTGTTCATATTCACTTCATACCAGGCATTTTCTTAAAAAAAGTGCACTGTTACAACTTGCCCCGGGTTTGGGGCTAGTTGTAACAGCCATGAGGCAAGTAGTAACAGTAAAAATAAAGCTGATGTTGACACATATTTAGACTTTATTTTTCAAAAATCAACACAACACTTCATTATATATATTATTTATCAGTAAAACTGAAATAAACTTTTAGAAAAAGAGTCAACACTAAATATTTGAGTTTTGTTTTCCCTTCTCTTAATATATCTGGAAAGCGATATGTGGCATAGGTCAAAATTTTCGCTCGCTTTTCGTATGCTAGGTACGAGATTTGTAGAAGTGAATTTGGGATAAGTTGTAACATGTTACAACTTGCTCCCCAAATATTGTTACAACATGCCCCGTAGCACAATTTTCTACATTATATATCTCTAAAAAAGTAAAAAAATTGTAACTATCATTCTTAAATACTTATCGAAAGAAGAAAGAGCACAACAAACAGACAAAATGAAATAACAAAATACAGAATGTTTCATTTCAAAAAATTTAAATATCGATATTTGAAAATTCTAAGAAATCATAAAAAAAAAAAAATTACAACAACCCTATGTATTAAAACTGAATTTTATTTGTATTGGAACAAAACACGTGTCTTTATTTATTTCTCCTCAAATTATTCACAACTCACATTTGAAAAATAACGCTATTGCGAGATTTTTGTGAACCCTTTCAATGCTAAAAAATTCCAACAATTTTGAAAAACTTGGCAACGTCGCATCGGAACTTCGAAAGTAAATTACGGTTGTACAGTTTACGAAGAGGTCAATTAAAAATATATAGGGTATTTTCATTGAACAAACTAGTTTGTTGTGTCTTACACCTTAAAAACAGAACACTCTGCATAGTTGAAAATAATTTTAGTATATGGTCGTCAAAGAATGATACAACTTTAGTCTTTCTAATAATAATAATTAATGAGATATAGCGGAGAGGATGTAGTAACTCGCCCTGTTTAAGAAGGCGGAAAATTGAAAAAATCGAATCTATCGCTACAAAGAGTATAGTACTTTACACTACTGCATAATTTTCATTGATTAAATGCGGTAGATATTTTTTATTCTCTTGATTTTAAAATTATTTTAATAAAAAAAATTAGTTAGGTGTAGAAAATACCTTCTTCGTGTCAGCGTTATAATTTATACGATTTTAACAAAATATAAAGGTGTCCCACATAGAATTCCGCGAACTTATATCTTGAAAACCAATAAAGATATTCAAATTCTGTAAAACCGATTTCTCAAGAACATATTTCGCATAGCAATTTCTCGTAGAAAAACAAGGATTTTGCAATAAAGCTTCGCCACACAACTTACGACGGGTAAAAAAAATCATCACGATTGAGATAGGGCGGGTAGGCGGGGCTTATATTTTAATATGCGCTATCACTTGCTAAGATAAGACTGAACAATATTTAGAGTAGTCACTGGAAGGAAGAGGGGGTGGGCGGGCGGGGTTACTGCTTGCTTATAAGAGACTCTGTAAAAAAAATTTAACTTGGCCCCGCCCACCCACCCGTTATTTTTTCTTCTGAAATAAGAAATGCATTTTTGTAGCAAATAACATAACAAAAAAAACGGTTGTCGTTCTACTTTCTCTTTTTAACAGCCTAGGTTCTATTAGTTTCTTGCCACTTTACAGTAGAACATATAATTTACTCCGCCTATATAAAAAATGTTCACTTTTCCAATTTTTAGATTTTTAGTTTTTCAGTTACAGTTGTTCCACAATTTGGACGATTCCATAATTTTTCGATTTTCCGATCTTCGATTCGATTCGTTTTGCCCTCTTTCCAGTTTTTCGATTCATTAGTTTTTCCGATTTGGGAGTTTCTCTATTTTTAGTTTTTCAACGTTTCGATTCTTCAGTTTTTTCTTTCAGCTATGGGATCCACAGAGTATTCTGTGTATTGGCAGTCTTCACGAAATGAAATACGTTTCTTATGCAGTGTGTTGTTAAAATATCACTACAACAACTAACGCTGTTGTGTTTATGCGATTTTAAAGTCGCGCACTAAAGACAGACACGAGAATTTTAAAGGTGCTGTTTTGTCATGAAGTTAATTAAATCTGTTTGGTGTTATATTACCGACGCTAATTAGACGAGACACGACTGATTCACACAAAAGATAAATTCTAAGATGATTTAGTGCATTCTATGGATTTGGCCAACTGACGCAGCTTTAAAAAACCCTAACACGTTGGGTAACACTCTGATTCTTTGTATGCTGGCGCCGAAAAGGGGTAAAAAAATCGGTATCATATGGTTCTTCGGCGAAAGCAGGACTAAATGACACCCAATTGCTGGTGCGTAGGTCGCGTTTCAACTCGATCTGTTCCAGTAGTGATTTTTTGCCGACCGAATTCTCCGTGATGCAATTAGTGGCCATTACCAGCGTGTAAAGAAGTCCTGAGTGGAGTAAAATCGTGTAGAAGCAGCTGTTTATAAGCGTCTGGTGCGTCGCGTTTCGCGTTTAGCCTTCTTTGTTTCGTCGGTTTGACAAGCACGGCGTTAACGACACCTAAACATACCGACAAAAACACGCCCCGTCGTTCCACCAAACGGCACAAAAAGGTAATCGAAGTAGGCTTCATGACGGAATTCGTTAATGAGCCAAACCGGTTCGGTCTAATGCGGTTAAGCAGCTTCCCTAAGGTTAAATCTCGTAGATGCTAAGGCATTTTGAAAGGATGAATCCGTGGCCGGATCGAGAGAACACTTAATTAATCGGACAATGATTTTAAATTAATTTCTTCTAATTGTTGGAATAAATCTAATTCGAGTGGATGAGAGAGCCTGGTCGACGGGACACATCTCTCAGGCGGAACGCGCCGCAGGAAACTTCAAACCGGAGCGCCCGAAAACTGATCCGACAAAGCAGGAACTACATGCAAATTAGAGCAACACTAAATTTGGAAGAAAAATCTACAGGGATACAACCTAAACATAACAACTAGAGGCTGTTCGAGGACTTAAAGTAAGGATGTTAATCAAGATTTAACTACCGGGTTTCGAGCAAACAAATTATTTCAAAAGCAAAATGCGCCATTCGGTTGTAGGCATGTACCTAATATAATTAATTGGTGTATGACAGAATCACTAGAAGTTAAAAGTTCACCGTGTACAAAGAGAACTGAGAAAACATTTTCATTGGTTTTCTTCAAAGGCACAATTATTGTAAACGTTAATTAATTAGGCAGATAAAAAACCGATGAGCGGCGAAAACAATGTCCAGAAAATAGATCAATGTATGGTAGTTTTAAGAAAAAGGCAATTGTTGTTGGAGTTGAACCCAGAAACGATAAGCTATTTAAATTTCTTCTTAAGTTTAAAATTACAAAACTCGAAATAAAATACCTCAATAGAAAAACCGCCTTTTATAAGGCCGTTATTGCACTCGGTCTAAGTTTCCTAAGTCGTCAGTAAAGGAATAAATATATCGGTAAAACTGTTTTAACAATGCAAAGCTTATTCTTCTTAGAACAATCTTTCTTTATCATCTGTAATTTTTTTTAATGAAAGTAAATAATAATTTAAAGTATACTAGCAGGACAATTGTAGATTACAATATAAAATTATTTGTGAAGAGAAGAAATATTTGGAAACTGTCGATCGAACTACTACGTACATTATTAATTGAAACAATGCCGTATCGATCTTTTTTTTTTGAGGCTCGTTATTATCTTCGTTAAAAAAATAATAATAATATTTGCTCAAACATTGTAAATTTCAAAACATATTTCGTATGTGTAATAAAGAAAGATTTTCTTAAGATAAATTTAAAGACCTCGATACAATAACAAATCAGTACTGTTTATTTCTATTACTGTTAAAAAACTTCAAATGAATTTAGAAATATGTCATAATAAGTATTAGAAAATTCAACCCGAAAATTAAAAGAAAGATTTGCATTGAAATTCTGATAATAATAAGAGTAGTAGTTTAATAATATTTAGTTTATTTGAGAAATTCTCCATTTTATGAAATTAAAAATAATCTAAACAAACATGTAACTTTATTTACGTTACAACATTAACTAATAAAAATATGTAATTTAAACAAATAAGTAAATAATTTTTTTCTCCCAACAGATATTTATTACTTCTATCATTAATTATATTATTTATTTCATTACTAATGGTAATGGGGCTACAATAATTTTTAGAAAATAAAACGCTGTCAAAGTTAATCTACTAACTACCTGACAACTAACTGACTAACAGACTTACACAGCATTTAAAAATGTATCTTAAAACAAAACTACAACGAAACAAAGACGACGAAAATAAATCGTGTGGACGAAGAGCAAATCGAAGAACATAAAAAATAAATGAGAAGGAATTCAAGGAAGTCACCGGAAAGTAACTTTAGAGGAAATAACACAAAGAAATATACGAATTGAGTTTAAATTATTACAGATTAACCAAATATCGGTATATATTTCAGCGAATAGTTAGCTATATTAAATGAAGTAGGTACATTAAAAAATTCTTAAAACTTTAAGTAGCAAATTTACAACTTGTAACTAATAATATGAAATGTTCGAGAATCATTGTCATTAGTGTCTCCTGAGCTTATGAAGACAGTTCTAAATACATACCAACTTCAAAAAAATTAGTCTAAAAATAGTTAGACTCAACTCGTTTCGTTTATAAAAGAGTGAAAAACTGTATTTTGCATTTTTAATGATATTCCGTATAAGTTCATATAAAAATAAAAAGTGGACTAGGTACTAACCTGTAATAATATAACGTTTATCCCCACAACTCCATAAAGATCATGTTGGCATTATGTAGACAAAGCTAAACAAAGGTTAAAGTATTACAACTAGACTCTTATTTATGCGCTAAAAAGGACTTCCCACACTTCATCAGTGGCGTAGATCTTCACCAGTGGCGTAGAGGGACGATTTTAATAATTATTATCTATGTATATTTTAACTTTTTAAAAATTCCAAAACTTCGTGAATGTCTGCAACTTTACAATTATTCACAAATTTAACAAAACTAAGTTTATTTATACGGTATTCTAAGAGTAAACATTATATAATTATAGCGTATCGATATTTTAACGGCGATATATCAATACATAGCGTGCAATACGAATAACAGTACTTACTGAATTTCCAAAATTTTAACAAAATAAATATTGCGTCATCTATTGTTTTTTCTAAACATCCTGGATATTCAATTCTAAAAAATATGAGTACATTGATAAACCGCATCTACACTATCATAACACTTTCCATATTTCAGATGGTAGTTAGAGAGCTATAAAATGTTTTAGAATAAACAGAGTTAAACATTTCTTTTTTTTCGAGAATGGTTTCAATTTTGATGTGACTACTGATTTAGACGGCAATTTTCAATACAACTTATTTTAAAATTGAAAATATTTCTGAGGTAAATTTCATGTTATAGTATCGGGTGATTTTTTTTTATTGGTGATCTAGAATTTGTTAACAGAACAAGTTCGGCTAAAAAGTAGGTGGTAACTTGACAAAATTTTTATTTTAAATATAAATTAATTGTAATGAATTTAGCACGCAATTCACTTCGTTATTAAAAAGCTAGAGTAGGTATATTATTATAATTTAATTTTCAATAATTTCTGAAAGTGTTGGTTCACAGCTTCGACACATAAATTAACTTCAGGAACATTTAATTCTAGCGGAAATTTTGGAAGCCATATATGTTTAGTGTAACTTTCTTCTTACATTTGATTTCTAATTCTTATATTTTAATTTCAGAGGAAACATCAGCATTTATTAAGCAGTCTGAAAAGAAAAAAGTCTTCAAAACAAATAGTGAAGAGGAACCACCTTTAAAACCGGTAAAATGTACTGGTGGTTATGTACCATGCAAAAACACGTTATTGGTCATTCAAGATTGAAGCATGAATATTACTTAATTAAACGTAAGTATTGAGTGCTGTTGACAAGAAAATTTGTGTTTTACTCAGACACTTTAACTAAAAATGATTTTTTTAAGGTGATGAATTTGGTCATTGAATACATTGCGAATGAAATGAGACCACTATCACCATTTGAGAAGCCATCCGTTATTAAATTAATTAAAGGTCTTCCACTTCAAAGAGCTGAAGTTCCGAACAGAAAATCTTTAAGTGAAGAGTTGAAATCATGGCATGAATTACAGAAAGAAAAATCAAAAAATTATTCAGAAAATCTTCTTGCCAACCTGACAAAAAAAAACATAAACTTTAATAGTCCCTCGGTATATTCGGTACTGGAAAGCAGTTTGGAACTGTAATACTTCCTTTCCCGACACTATGAGATTTATTGTAGGGTAAATGTGTGCAAGAGTACGCACTTAGTGTAAAACTGTCAATAACTTTTTAATTTTTTTGTATAGACAAATTTTATGATATGGGTTCGTCATTTACATGTTTAGAGATCAGATGTATTTAATTGTACGTCCCAAGCCACTATATTTTAAGAGTAATTTCAAGTTTTCTCAAGATGTGTAAATTCGCACTCTTAGACAGTTCATTGCACAAGAGTGCGCATTTGAACGCTTATGAGTGCGCATTGCATTTTATGAAAAAATCTTTGTCTCTAAGGTGAAAATAAATGGGAATAAGTGACTACAGACTACACATAAAACGGGAGACCTAGTTTTTTGTACACTAGGGTTCTTGAAAAGTCGAGGAAACATAAAAGTAGAGAGTCGATCGACGGACTCAATTACAATACGCTCAGGAAGTAAAAATTAAAAAAAAATAACCATAACCACCACCACACAACTTGAGAAGCAGTACAAAGTAGTAGAGTTAAATAATTCATTATCGTATGATATGTATCTACAAGACTATTAAACTATGTATCGCAAACAACGCGCACTCTTATACAATACCTCGCTGCGTACTCTTGTACATTTGTACATAACCTAATGTTTTCAAAGTTAAAAGATTTTGATAGATAGAAAGTATAAAACTGTTAGTGTATAACGACACCTTAAAAGCTACAGCTAATGAAAATTATTACTGTAAAATAAAAGAACTGGTACGTACCTTACAAAAAACTAAAACTATGAGCGGTAAAAATTACATCCACACAACGTGTGAACATAAAATCGTCAGTACTACCAAACTATAAACTATATTCAGGTCACTTTTGCACCTTTATCTCAGGTTTAGTATTAGATTCTGAATGGTATAACTTCATCTTATCCAGATGGCACTAATAAGCAGAAATCATCAGTGCGTACTCTTATACATATGCGCACTCTTGTACACATTTACCCTACGTACAAATAAGGAATGAAATGAGTAAACCGATACAGGACCAAAAACATTTTACATATATTAAATGTGAAATACATATTATGTTTTCAGTATTTTATGAGAAATATTGCATACATCAAGTTGGTTTTGGTCATTTTATCAGTACCTTTTCATAACAATTTACCCCTTCCATGAGTTAGTAGTAAAGCTCGGATTATATGCAAAATGCATATCTTCCAATTTTCGTTTTTTTGGGAAAATTCTTTGACACAACAACGAATTTGGTAATTTCAAATTAATTAACGGTAATTAAATTTTGCATATTTTGCATATTTTCAGATTGCTTGCATATTTGGCTGAAAATTGCATATGTATGCATATTTTTAAAAAATCTTCAAAAACTGTCATATTTTTCTAGCAAAGAAATTTTTAACCATTGTCGGAGCAGGTTGTCTTTGTGACGAAAGACCCAAAATGTGCCTAACAAATGTCCGTCCGGGCGTCTCGTTTTAATTTATTGGGGTTGTTGTAAACTCTATTGTAAACGTTTGAGAAGCGGTACAAACCGAAAAACAAGATGTAGCTTTAATTATTTTATTACGATCATCTACACTTCGAATCAATTTGTCTTGTCACTTCTGAAGTTCAAACGAAATGCACATTTATTCACAGTCCAACGAACTGTTCACATCTTTTAAAATATCAGTAGTTTGTTATGTGAGTTTATTCATTATTTTTGTTAATTTATTTTTTAAAATGGCAAACAAAGTGCATTTATGGATAAAGCCATATTTAGAACTTTCATTAGAGGGTAATGGAGTGTTTTGCAAACCTTGCGGAAAGATGGTAAGTAATTTTAAAATATAACTAAGTCTTTATTGGTTTTGAATTTGGTATCATTTTACAGATATCTAGTAGCAGAAAGTATCTAATTGATCAACACTGCGGTACCCCTTTACACAAAAAAAAGTGCGACCAGCAGAAAACGTCACGTGTGTCACAGACTTCCATGGATAAGTGTTTAGCAAATAGTTTTAAAAAAAGTGAAGACGAAATTTTTAAATCCGACTTGTGTAAAGCATTGCTAACGTCCAACATTTCTTTAAATAAGTTGAATAATGTAAGCTTCAAGTCTTTTTTAGAAAAATATTGCAAAAAACCTGTACCCGATGAAAGTACTCTTCGAAAAAATTATGTTAACAATTGTTATATAGATTCTATGCATGAAATTCGACAACATGTTCAGAACAAATACATTTATTTTATAGTAGATGAAACCACAGATGTATGCGGAAGGTACATAGCAAATTTATTGGTTGGAAGTTTATGTGAAGATTCTTTCCATAAGCCATCTTTGGTCGCAGTTAAAGAACTTGACAAAACAAACAATGTAACCATAAGTAGATTTATTCAGGAAGCTTTGGCTAATTTATATTTACCTGATTCGATTCCTTTTGACAAAGTATTATTAATGATTTCAGATGCTGCAACGTATATGATCAAAGCTTCTACTAATTTAAAAATATTTTATCCGAATCTAATTCACTGTACTTGTTTAGCGCATGGAGTTACCAGAGGTGCCGAAGAAATAAGGAATAAATTTCCTTTGATAAACGATCTAATTAATAATGTGAAAAAAGTTTTTATCAAAGCGCCCTTACGTGTTCAGATGTATAAGGAAAAATTACCTGATACACCATTACCCCCAAAACCTATTGTAACGAGGTGGGGTACTTGGTTGGAAGCAGCCTTATTTTATTTTAAATATTTTAAAGAAATAAAAGAAATAATATTTCTTTATGACGACGATGTATCATCGGCAATCAGGGAATCTAAACAAATATTAAACAATCCAAACGTATCTCAGCAATTGTCATATATAAAAAGTAACTATAGTTTAGTTTCGGACACTATTCTAAAATTAGAGAAGAGAGGTATGTCTTTACATGAGTCAATAAGTCTAGTGGAAAATTTGAAAATAACTTTAGAGACCTCTAAGGATAATATTGGTAAGGCAGTTTATAAAAAAATTAATGAAGTGTTGGAGAAAATGAAGGGTTTAAAATACTCTCAAAAGTACATAGAACACTCTCTGGTGATTTTCGTGACGATGTTTTAGATTTGACGCCGGACATAATTTCATGTCTAAAATATGCTCCTATTACTTCTGTGGATGTAGAAAGAAGTTTCTCTTCGCATAAGCAAATTTTAAGTGATAGGAGACAATCATTTCTTGTAGAAAATTTAGAGAAACATTTAGTTGTATGTTTCAATGGGAATGTGTCAGATTTTTAGTAAATGCATTAATACATAGGTATGTTTAAGTAGGAGTATTAAAAAAACATTAAATAAATATTATTTCTCAATAACTTAATTATTATTGTACGACATATTAATAAAAAAATACAATTATATTTTTTTAGTATGATTATTTCTACATAATTTGCATAATCTTTTGCATATTTCCATTATTTCATTGCATATTTGTGAAAAATTTGCTGCATATATATGCGCATATTTTGACTAAATTTACTGCATATAATCCGAGCTTTAGTAGTAGCAATCAATCATTCGATGTGAATTAATGATTGCCTACCTATCAGGTGGCAATAAGTTAAAGAAAGTTAGTTATGTTTGGCATCATTCACGAAATTTCCAAGACAAATTTCATTACTTGACTTTTATATTAAAACTTGATGTACTTTGCTATCTTATTTTTACATAACATATACACAACACCGGGGATTAATAAAACGCATGCGTTTTTCAGCATGTTTCTTCTAACAAAAAAAAAACAAAGTCAACTTGATGACTTTTTCAATTGGACACTCCTGTGCAAAACACGCTTTGACTAAAGATTAAATACCCCTTTTTACAAAAAAAATTAATATAGGGTTTTTTAATACGATATGAAGCGTTTAGGCAACCAGTTATACGGAAGCGTGTGCTATTTGTCGTGCGTCTTTGGGCATTGTAAACTCGAAAACTGAAAGGCGGCACGTTTTCATGATCTACTTCGACCCTAATCATTTCTAGAAATCTAGAAATCCTGTATAAATGGCAGTAGGTATATAAAAGCATTTGAAAATTTAGTTTCTAAATTGCATATGTAAGAATAAATTGTGATACATTACGTGGACATTATATAGAGTTATACACATATTAAAAAAATACATATAAAATACAGCTATTTGCCTTGAACTTTTTTCGCCTCGCACCTGCAAACAAATTTCAAATATTTGCCTAAGATATATTTGGAATGCCAATAAAAACACTAGCTGGGCAAAATAATTCACTACATTGATGCAGACACTGTTGAAAAGTAGTCTTTGGTAGTTGCTTGTGAATGAGTAAAATTGAGTCATATGTAAAACTATTCCTGACCAGATACCGGCTTTAGTGCAAATTATTAGCAAATATTCATTATCAATGACGGTCAAATAGCCACAGCCAATTATAAACTACAGATTCACTCACCCCTACATGTGACGCTCTAGTTCAGGTCCAATCCCGCGGCAATTCGGCCCAATCATGAATATGAAAACAGACACACCTGACTTATCTGTCGCTAATAATTAAGAATGGGGGTCACTCATCGGGTGGTCTCCATCCCCTAGCCGACTCCTTGTCGATCAGTGGTTCCAACTCACGGCGTCGGCTTCGGCGCGCGATCTCCTGGTGACGTTGTCGAATTACACTATGCAACACTAAAAAATTCACAGAAAGTTCAGATAGTGTTTGAGGTTGCGTATACTCCATATACTAAAGAAAAAAATGTTTTACACTCATATCACATCACAAAACATAGATAACGGGTGTTTTGTTTTTCTTACTTTATGGGACACTTGATTGCATTTAATCGTAAAAATATCGCTTTTATGTATCCACCCATGTTTGCAGACTTCTATTGATGTCTTTAGAGGGATACTGCGAGATCTGGCTACAATAGGAATGCCAATCGTTCGAAAAAAAAGACCTTTTTCAATGAAAAATGAAGTACTGTTTTATTAATTTTGTATGATTTCAAAAAATTCAATACACACTTTTCATTTTGAAACCTGATGTGATAGGTTGGGTACCTATACTCCATATACTAAAGAAAAAAATGTTTTATCCTCATATCACATCACAAAACATAGATAACGGGTGTTTTGTTTTTCGTACTTTTTGGGACACTTGATTGCATTTAATCGTAAAAATATCGCTTTTATGTATCCACCCATGCTTGCAGACTTCTGTTGGTGTCTTCAGAGGGATACTGCGAGATCTGGCTACAATAGGAATGCCAATCGTTCGAAAAAAAAAACCTTTTTCAATGAAAAATAAAGTATTGTTTTATTAATTTTGTATGATTTCAAAAAATTCAATAAACACTTTTCATTTTGAAACCTGATGTGATAGGTTGGGTACCTATACTCCATATACTAAAGAAAAAAATGTTTTATACCCATATCACATCAAAAAGCATAGATAACGGGTGTTTTGTTTTTCTTACTTTTTGGGACACTTGATTGCATTTAATCGTAAAAATATTGCTTTTATGTATCCACCCATGCTTGCAGACTTCTGATGGTGTCTTCAGAGGGATACTGCGAGATCTGGTTACAATAGGAATGTCAATCGTTTGAAAAAAAAGACCTTTTTCAATGAAAAATGAAATTTTGTTTTATTAATTTTGTATGATTTCAAAAAATTCTATAAACACTTTTCATTTTGAAACCTGATGTGATACGATTCTTTCAAGTATAATCCTCAATTGAGTTTGAAGTAAGACATTTTAACTACATACTGTGCATTCTGTGAATTTTATTTTTTTTTAATTTGTTGCATAGTGTTATCTGAAATCGCCCTACCCGTACAGTTTGGGATGTACTGCCCGTCCGGAACCCCCTCAGAAGAAGCACTGTCGCGGACAAAGTGGAGAGGACACCTCCACACCCATACGCCACTATGTTTGCTCCAGAAACCGGGTTAATCTCCCAATCTAAACCAGCAAACGTATTCTCTGTTGCATTCAGTTGTCACCACCACCACCACCACCGGTCGGTCAACAGCCAGGACACCCCTTTCACGGCTTTCGCTAACCTGCTATGGCGTATTGTGAGGGCGTACTCATACCATGTACCTGAGTACACCCTCAGTGCCCAGGTACATACCATGCCATCTTCTCTTATCAACACCTTAAGACCCAACGCTTTGCTCTTATCACTCAACCCGAGTCCAGTCTCTGACTCTGCCCTCAAAATGCAATCTCGGAATCTGAGATATGTGTCTTAAGTTGGAATTAATAATTAAAAGTGATTGGTTTTGTCATCTTTAAGACCTTCACTAAAAATTCAGCTTACACATACTTACGAAAATATTGCGAAATGTATTGAAGCTGTTCATACGGATTTCTACATTGACATTTCAAAAATTACACAAATAATCACTGATAATGCCTCTGATTTTGGGAATGCTTTTGTTTGTTATCGGTTGGAAATTCACCAAATGACAAATTACCACCTTAGTTTTTACAGAAATAGATCTTTTTGAAATAGGGGAGTGTGAAAATTCACAAGAGATTGATGTTAATCTAGATGTTGAGAATGTGGATGTTGAAACTATTTTCTCTACAAAACATGAAGAAAAGATGAAATTACTTTGCCGGCACATGTAACTTGCTGTGTTCATACTTTAAACCTCATAGGATCCGTGGATATTAAAAAGTCCATACAGTGTTTTCTATGGTGCATATAAAAAAACTCATAGAACTAAATTTATAAAGGTTCAAACTTTCTGGAATCTTTATAAGTTGAAGCACAAATGCAGTGAAGTCATGGAAATATCCTTGTTCAAAACACTTAGACACTGTGACGTTTTTTTAGTCACCAAAAATATGTCTTCTTCTATGCTACGGACAACTTGCTATGGTAACATGGCCGAAGTTCAAAATTAATTGAATAATTATAAATTTAACTCTTTAATTAGATATTAGTTTTTACCACAACTCTAAATCGCCAACAGTACTGTCATCAACTTTACTGTCACTGTCATCTGAAACGAAATTAACATTGATAATGAATGACTTGATTTGTTGGTGCACAATTGTTCAGAATCTTTTCCGTTTGCCATACCGAATCCATGATTTTTTCTGTATGCTTAACAAGCTATGAGGTGTTACCCTTCCTTGATGATAAGAAAAAAGATTTATTTTTCTCTTTTTAATGGTAATAATTATCCGATGGTTAAGCAAATATTTCTCAAATACAATACATACTACAATTCCTTCATCCACACCCGTGGAAACATTGTTTAGCAGTAGAGTGCAAATCCTCATACCTCGAAGGACTAATCTGGATAATGAAACTTTTGAAAAGTTTTTACTGTTAAAAGATGAAATGACAAAAATCACTAAACTTGTACACACATGCCGATTTTTGCAGTAAATTTTCCAGTTATTCTACTGCTTTATTTGTTTCGTGTAGAAAATGGAAAACATAAAATTCCACTATTTTTTTTTATATTTGACATTTTTACCTCTTATCTTCATACAAAACTAAAATAACCATCTTTAATCTGTATCTAGATATTTTTTCATTTTTATGTTTATCTGTATAAATTCAAAATTATCATTTTCCAGCACTGACAATTTCGTAATGAAAATGTAATATCGAAAAAATGCGTTTTTTGTTAATTAATTTTTTTCCAATCTTCGAAAAACCTTTTCTTCGATACACTATTCCACAGCGCGGCAAACAAACGCATGACTAATTGCAGACTTGAGGCATTGTTTCCGCAAATCCACTGCCACGATAATTTTCGTTGAAATAATCACGCAACCCAAGACGCAAAGCAACATGACAAAGATGTTCAATTAACAAACGTCAGAAGTGCCAGACCTCCGCTCCTGTGACGTTTCAGCTGAGCCCTGAAACTGAGCGGCATTTTTCTAATGTAAACGCCCCAAGTCGGTATATCGAACACCCACCTGTGCATAACTGATTATACTTATTATGTTTAAAGTTGTTAATTTTTTAAATATTGCGACGGACTTAACGTCGTAACGGTAAATTAAAAAAACACGTACTTTAAAGCAAACCGCCTCAAACCCCAACACAACGTTCCGGATTTTAACATTCACATTTCTTTGATAGGTTTCCACTCCAAGCGCACAGCAGTGTTCCATTTATAAATTTTCGACTTTTTTTCAGGTGTTAATGTTCGCCTGTTGGGTTCGAGCGGCGTCTTTATTCGTATTAAAATACCAACAGCCTAAACAAATTACATTTCTAAATTCTCACATGTACATGAATCTAGTGAACCGTCTTCAAAACATCTTAATTCTTTCTATAAATTACCGTGAAAAGAAATGACATCACGGATTAGAAGCTATATTTCACTAGCAACTTGACGTGATTCCTTTCACGTATTTATACCATGAAGTATTCACGGATTATATTATTTTACATTTGACTAGTGTGTGCCCAGCATAAAGTAAGTCATTAAAAATGTGGATGGACGTCGTAAAACGAAGTCGACTGGCGACGATTTACATTTGGGCATTTTACAGAATAATTTAAATTAATAACGGACATTAAAAGTTTTTGGGAAAGGATGAGATGGCGCGGTGACATTCCAGTTACTTCTAATGTAGAAATAAATTAACATAATGACACATAAAACACAAGCGAATGGAAATAAAACTTTTCCGAGTTCCGATGTAACTATCAGTGGCAACGTGAACAACTACTAGATTGCACAAAGCTACATTGTTATTCTTGCTATCGGAAAATGTTCCTGCAGCGGTTACAATTTTGGTTATTTCTTTTATCAAACATTCTATCTAGTGGAAAACTTTGGAATGGAAATTGCCATGATCGAATGCACACGGACTCGTTGCAAATAGATAAATCACACGGGAAGTTTCAGCGGTGCTCCTGTTTTATTTGAAAACATATCCGAAACCAATTTAATTACGCATTTTAAAACAGACATTAGCTTGGAATAATCATTATGAATGAAACATTACGCTCACATCGAATTACAAACAAGTAGGTAATTACATTAATAATAATTAAACACGCTTTGTTTTGAATTATGGAACGGAGGTACTCTCCGAATGTACATACACCACAGGGAATGGTAATGGCAGCGGACTATATGCTAATACATATCAAAATAAACTGTGGTATAATTCATTAGCTCATGCAGTGGAGCGTAACATAATAGGGCAGGTACACAAGGTATACTAACATTTCCTGAAAGCAGGAATCATTTTACTCGTTTACATTTGCGCCTCGTTACAGTGAGGGACAGATTTATGCTGCGTATTTTACCGAGATAACATCCTTCCATTCTGATTTTTTTGTTTAAACAATCTGCCTATCATTTAATAAAAACAAAATAAAATGTTACTGAATACGAAGTTTGTTATCAAGATTTACCTTTAAAACGTTTTTTCCTAAAAATTTTCACACAATTTTCTTTAAAACATTAGAAAGGTTTCCGACTCTTCATTCTTTTAATTAAATCTTTATTTTTCGAACGAAGTTATTTATAAATATCTGTTCCTTAGTTCCAAAAGGCTTTAAAGGGCTGGCACACTATCTGATGTTACTTTTCATTTTAAACCTACCAAGAATTTTCTTTTTAGCGACAACAAACATTTTCTAGGTTTTAAAAACACCGGGACTAAACCCAGTTCGAGTGCTCGTTTAAAAACAGTAGTTTTTAAAACTTTAGAGTTACTTAATTCCTAATTTTAAGGACATCACAGTTTTATTAATTTTATCCTGACAATTTATACTTTTCTTCCAGATATTTGTATCGCATACCCCATGTATCGGGCACGATCCTATTTAGTTTCAGATTTATTAATCGCTTAAGGCTCCTGTGGTAGTGAGCCGCTGTTTGTTCCACGGTTACTAAGCCTACAACACTGAACTAAACTGAGTTAATTCGTAAAACTTCCGAATAAAAAAGTAAAATATTTTGCGACTGGAAAATTTGTTTCAGGTAAGTAACAGATATCTATCTCTTCGATATGTCATTAATTATTATTAGAAATAGAAAAAAAAAGTTAGGAACTAACGTTGTACCCTTTTCGAGTAGCATACATTAAAATTATTTTGGACGCCCAGTGTTCTCGAAAATAGAGTACCCTATATATTTTTACACATTCTCTTTTATCTTCTCCGCAAATTTGTACCCGTCTAGTTTAATTTTCAAATTCCGATGCTACGTTGCCACAGTATTCCAATTTTCTTGAGTTTTTATTTCCCTAGCGTAAGCTGAGGAAGTATTGTAATAAGGCCTTTCATCTATTCCCGACGCTTTATGAATTCTAGTGTTCCAAATAAATAGTTTGCCTTGTGTGTCAATTTTTATTGGATAGATAAAATTCGAAACTGCCGGACCGATTGTTGTCAAATTTTATGTGTCAGGAATATCGTGTATAGATGGTAAAACGCTAACAATAGTAGGATTTAAAGTTTATAAAATAACATGCTCCTGTACTTGTGGTTTATGAAGCCGCCTTGAAAAATCGAAATTGTATTTTAAAAATAGTTATAGTAATGATCTTTATTTTCCGAAAATTAATAATTTGTTAATTCTAAATTACTTTATCAAAACATTTTTCTTGAAATTTCAACCATAACACATGTTTCAGTTTACCAATATGAAAGCAAATGAAATGATATCTGGGTTACTGAGTAATATTTAATTCAAATTGATAAACGTATTTATTATGTAGTTTCCAATGTCGAATTAAGATTAATTCTGTCATGCAGGATATTTACATCGGCAATAATGAAATAATGATTTAAATTCACAAATACATTTTGTAAATTTTGTGAATCATGGAATAATTAAAAGAATACTTGAAAATTTGCAAATTGTTTTCTTTTTGTTTTTTTCTTCAGTGGGTGTTATTGATGTCTCTAGACGTTTTTTGTAAATTACTGATTGTTCCTGTTATATAATAATTGACATAAGTTACTATTTTATCTATGCTAAAGTTGTCTTTTTGTTGTCACATGTTATTTCTTATTCTATTACCATACTGCAATTTTTCTATTTCGTCTATTATTTTGCACTTATCCCTTGTTCGGAGTAGGTACTACGTGCTTTAAATTTTATATTTTTAATTATATCTGGACTCTGCAGATAGTCTACTTCCTGTAAACATTTTATCACGTGATATTACTTCCATAACTTTTGATTTTGACAGCTGATAATTTTCTAAGAAAGCATTTTGTTTTCTTTTACGTTTCACAGCTCATGGATTGCGAATATGCAAATTTCTTGCTTCAGTCTGTCTATCGTCTGTAATTTGGCACTCATTATCTCTGTAGTGGATGTCTTAGGTCTCTGTTACTTATTATGGAACAAAGGCTTTTTGTCTCTTTGTTTAATTTACCACTTAAATTTTATAAATTCATATTTGTGCTACTATAAACGAAGCTCCCACAAGGTTATTCGTCAACTCATTGCTTACTATTTTTGTTTCTTACACTGTTACTACTGTTATCTATTTTTTTATTGTTTTATTATTAGTACCATTTGGTTGAGAAAAAAATCCTCTAGTAGGCCTTGAAATTTAATTTTAAAATAATGATGTTGACGACACCAACGCGTTCCTTGTTTAATTTGATAGCTATGATCAAATAACTGTCAAATAAAGTGTAAAATAGCTGCAATACCAACATGATTATTTCAAAAATAAATTGCACGGCTTACTAGAGGAATTTTTTCGATCATTTGGTATTACACTGTACGTGTCCAAATTGACATACATGTCCTTGCTGAAATGTTGATCGTTCCGAACATTTTCAAATAGGAAAGTTCATTAGAAATGCGCATATTATTACGTTTTATCAATGCATTCTATTTTTAGAATAATTGCTAAAGCATTTCCTGATCATGAGTCTATAAAAAATATATATTCGCTGCGATTTAACAAAAAATTTGAATATCGTAGTCAAACGCGAAAAAATTATACTGTTACTGGTAATATACTACTATATAGATTCAAGAAAATTGGAATAACGTGGCAACCACAACACTCTGTACAGTTGAAATTAGTTTTTGTGCATAATCCACAAAGAACCGTACAACTTTAGTCTTTAACTTTTTTTCTATTTCTAATATGAGTAATTAACGCGAGAGTCACCCTGACAACAATATCCTAACAATATATAACTATTTGCTTTGAAAAAATATTTAAAAATGATTTCATTTAAAAACACATTTTAATACAAAAGCAAGGATAAAATTCTTGTGCACAACTGCATATATCAAAACAAAAAACAAATTGTAAAGACTATACAAAAAAAAAAACATTTAAACGAATGTTTGAAATGAATTTATTTTGTAGTGATGCTTCAAAATTCTTTTAGTGGTAACAATTTTATGTTGATGCCAAGCTGTTAAAAAATGAGTAGTTAATATCATGAATTTTATGTATGATAATTTTCATTTGACATTCGTGTTTCATAGTTGTCTCTTGGTGTTTTTTAATTGATAAATTTATACTAATTTTTCATGTTATAGTTACGAAAATATACAGATTGTTCGAAAATTACGAGAGAAAAAAAGGTAAAGCAAGACAGAATGCGTCAGCGTCAATAACAACTTTTAATATAATTTTTAATTTTTTTTTTGTAATTTAAAACTTGCAGCACCTTTAATTTTGAACAATTTAATCTTTCGAAGAATCTTCCTTGAACGTCCTACGAATTATTATGAAGCGAGTGCAGACATGGTTTGATTCAAATTTCTCTGCAAATCAAAGAAGGGTTAATTATTATTTAATGAATGAATAAAAAACAATGTGTTTTAATGACATATCTACGTACACAATACAATTATTAGAGTTCTACCATCTGCAAATAATACATGATCCATACTGCTACATTTTCTATTTCATTCACATAATGAAAAAATAACGATCCCAAACCGACCCTTGAGGTGAACCACTTACTATATACTTTGTTTAAAAAATCACTCAATTAATTGATGTAAATTGTTTCCTCTTTGAAACGTGTAATTTTATTAACCTTAAGCTCATTTCATGAAAATTTATATTATGTATTTCAACTTTGAAAGTACCAAGGAGATTTTAATTTACTTATTTTTTGGTGTGGATTCTCTTCACTGACGACCGAAAACTTTGGAAACTTTTCTTTTATTTCTTGATATAATACTCTGTTTTTAATTTAACAATTTTTACCTTCTTAACTTGATACTTAAAAAAAAACACTTCATTTTTTAGAATACATTGTTTCTTTTATTCTCTTTTACCGTTCTTGTCCTGTGTTCAAATCATTTAACTAACTAGCTATTTCTGGCCTAGAGTTCGACTTAAATGTCTTTTTCCGGAATGGTTCTTTCTCGAGTCATTCGATTGAAACTTTCAATTCCATTTCCAACGTCCCCTTAGTATTCTGTTAATTTTCTCTATGGAAGACATAAATCACATAATCATCAAATGCATGGGGTCCATTGCTTTGTCCCAATCCGCACAGCGGGTATTCTATGTAACTTCGAGTCAAAGATGGTTAAAGACTATACAAAATTAACAACACGATTCGTAAAACTTAAACTGACCAGAGTGACTGTTCTCAGCGTTAAATCTTATTTAAACACTGCCTCCTTTTGGAATACTTCCAATCTGAAGCCGTCCGTCACCAGAACTGTCTTGGCTCTTCCGTTTTTAACGCGCTATCGTACAAATTAATCGTCCTCAAAAAAGGGTAGAAAACTGAATTCAATTTTACTGAAGAGCAGCAAATAGTAACAAAAAATATCGATCTTTTTAAGTATACCTACGTTTACGGGTTATTGTAAAACAAATTATATATGTACAACAGTACTGACTTCATAGTTACATAACATCGAATAATACTTATTTATTTTATTCTATTTTCGGATATTTACTAAAAATCCGAAAAGTACCAGAATGTCAATAAATACAAGCAATGTCAGGGGATGTTTTGTTAAAGATATTTTTACTAATTTGATTGAAATACCATCAACGATTTCTTTTGAGAAATGAGTAAATTAAATGTTTCAAAAATATTTGGTCAAGTTTTAAACAAATAGAAATGCATTTTTATGAAAACCACAAGTTTTTCCATAATATGATAAAAGTAGACAGCAGAGATAATTCGTTTTAATTTTCTACTAATTTAAATATACGATATGTATTATTAAGGATTAAACACGCATAGAAACAAAAAAAAAAAATAAAAATGCGGCGACAATGCACTCTTATTGCATGTACGTGACAAGCCATTTAATTACACAAAGTTGGTAATACCATTAAACTATAACGATATGTTGTCGGAAGGATTTAGTAGTAGCAGACGATCGTAAATAACCACAAAGCAGACCGTTGCACTTTTCCGCTGCACGAAAACTTTCGTCGACATTTCTAAAGTCTGAAACTAAAGTAGGAAGAAAAAAATCCGCGTACGCAAGAATCCTCATAAAAAGCGACTCGATAGGCACATATATTGTTACAGTTATTACATCTTGATCCGGGAAAATAAGGTAAGAAAGAACTACGAGAACTCGAATCCGTCTCGATGCGGAGATTTGCCGCTTGATATTCTAATTTAAAGTTGTAAAATGCAGTTGCTAGTTGAGATGTTTTGAATGGCATTTTGTTAGATTTATGAATGCCAAAAACCCGTGAAACGAGTCCCAGAATCTGATTAGATAAAGCCGGCGACGTTTCTTTCTTTGCGTTGAAAATACGACGAAGAAAAAAGTGGAACAATGACAATAAATTTTTATTAAAGAAGCTGCGGCAGATTGCTGCCAAAGAGTGGAATTTAATAAATTATCTGTGTTTAAAGCAAATTGCACTAATGATGGAATCAACAGATTAGCATAACTAACGAACCACTCAACTCGGTCTAACTCTAACTATATCGTCATTATCCCCATTTAATTAATTAACTGTGGAGGGTTGTGGTCCCAGAACAAACATCGATAAACTAAAAGAGATGATCAGTTGTTAGAAGCCAATAACTTCCAAGATCGCGTGCTCGCACTGATCTGAGCTCGATTTCGTGCTAATGCCTCTGGTAGACCGTGCTGATTTTGCTTCTGCTCTTCTAATGTCACAATGCAATCATATTTTAATGGAAATGCCAGATCAAGTAAAATAAATGCTGTTAGCATTTCCTGTTTAATTGGGCAATCTGAGCAACGGTTATTACTTATAATTTAATTCCGTGGCGTCGTTAGTTTTGGAGAGGTTTTATGAGCGAATATAAAATCAAAACGGAGGGCAACGTTAAAGGGCCAAGCTGCTAATAACGAGACTGTTTTAATAACACATAATTCCATTGCCGAACTTTTGCTTTAATTACTAATAGTTAGCGCCGTCATAATAACATACGGAACAAATCCACCTTTGATGTTAGCATGAATAGTCTTGAATGAATACAGCTTCGTAACCCTATATCAAGACGATTTAAATCCATCTTTACGGGTCCCAACAAGTGGGATGGAAAATATCGACCTTTGAATTTCTAAACTGCAGCGGCGGCTCGTGACCTCAGAATTTAATTTGACAATATTGCAGTTGCGGAATGCAGATATCAAGTACATAAAAACAGCCACAAAAGTTACATTTTACAAACCGTTTCTGTACTCTAAAAAACAATATTTGATGTCAAAACGAAAATACGTCTTTTAGGTAAATTATTATTTATCATACAGTCGTTTTTAAGGGAATCAGTACACCAACGAATTTTTAATTAATGTTATGAAAAGGTTTTAACACTGCTTCTGAGGTTATCGAAGAACCTAAATAACTGAAAATATTATGAACACATTTCACTTTGACTATAATTTTAAATATCATGATATAAATATGAATAAATTAAAACCATATAAAATATTTGGCATTCAAACTCAACGAAAAAGTTAATACAAATGCTATTAAATAAAAATAATTTTGATGAATCAATGGATCCTGTATATTCACTCGGATCCAATTAGTTTCAACCATTGTACGGTTCACCGTACAAAAGTCCAAAAAACCGCGAGAATTTCAATACAAACATCCACAAATATGTAGCCGTTTTATTATAGTTTATTCACCAGTACCTACCTATGTATTGGTTGCATTTAGCAAAAATTAAATATCGCTATTTTATAATTACAATTCAAAACTTCAATAAAATTGTCCAATACCCAATTGATTAGTCCGTTATTCTTAACTAACGACCGTTTAGACAAGCTTAGAGAAAATTATGTCCTCTGAGATAATATGGATTACTGTCTTCTCATGTACTTTTAGTTATTAATGTTATTATTATATCATTACATCTAAAAGAACTTTGGCACATAGACAAATTAGTAGTACATAAAAGTCACAATGTCACAATCATGATTCATGAAGTTTATTACCTGGAAAACAATGAAGTTAATGAAAATTACTATATACTAAAAACATTTTAAGAACTTTTATATACTACTTTTAATCTTAATAAAAAGCAAATTGACTTTTTTTGCCGTTTACAGACATCATAAATTCATGGCCGTATAAATACAGAGTACTCATAAATACATATTTTGTCTTTTTTTAATAAAGTTGACTATGATTTTGCATTAAAATATCTAGTAAAAATTTTAAAATATTTTACACTATTCTGGACAACATAATGCAATCAATATAGATTCGTTGTATGTACAAAAAAATAATGCACAAATCACCTGGAATTGTAGTAAACACAAAAAGCTTCTAATTTCTCTTAATTATATTATATATATTTACGCACACAGCAGGTATACCTACTGTATTATGTTTCCATTGTTTTATACTTAGCATCCCTTAAAGCGTAGGATTATGGTAATATTCGTATTTCTAAAACAAAACTGTATAGTCTGATCGTAAAATATAGCAAAATATAATGTTGTGCAATTTATCCATCTACAAAAAGTTGTTTTAACGTGAAGAGTCTTTTTTCGGAACTCTACCAAAGCAAACTAATGACCTGAATAACACAGGTTTGTTTCCTACTAGGAAACTTCTAATAATATTTTGACAAAGGCTCCATCGAATGAGAAGGACAACAAACACGTTTTGACTTCTTCTTGTTCTTGTTCTGTTTTTTGTCCATCTTTTTTAACGATTAATGCCTACTTCGTCTTTTTGTGACGAACTAAAGCTGCTCTAGAAAACGGGGTTGTCAGTTTCCAGTGAAATATTACGTTCCTATACACTGTTCCCTCTTTTTATCGTGTCTTTATTCACAAGTCAGATTTTGTTGTTACGTTCATGTTTTAGCCTATGGTCTATTTTTGCCTTCACATTTCGCCTTATTGCGATGAGAATTCGGGTTTACCAGGATAACGTTCCTCTTGATAAAATAATTGTTTCAAAACCTAGATGAAATTGTCGATTATCTTCGTTGCTGAATGCCAGTTGAAAATCTTGTCACTTGTCTTTCCTCAAGAGAATTTCTTTAGAACTTTCTTCATACGTCTCCGATTGTGTTCGGTTTCCAACTTCAACCTTGCACAGAATCGAAAATCCAAAAACTTTTACTGTTAATTTGTGAATATTGCAAATCCCATGGGTTCAGTCCACTAATGTTTCATTACTTTTTATATTGAGATGAAAAGCTTGACCCAAGATGGAAAACATGCGTTATTTGATGCCGAGTTATAACCTATTGCAGAAAATTACTGACACGATAAACTTAGCGGTACTGAAAATAATGTTGACGATTCTGATGAAGACTAAGACTACGTTCAAAAAAGTGACATTTCGTCCGATGGACTCGATTACTATACTTCCTTAGCTTACGCTCGGGAAGTAAAAAGAACAGATAACGATAGTGAACAAGTATTGATGAAGAACCAAGTATACTAGATGAAGAAAATAGACTACGAGAATGATACAGGTAAACAGAGGTTAGAAGCATCTCCAGATTAAAATTTATGGCGACTATGAATCTCAATCAGATTTAAGATATTTAGTAAGTAAAGTTATGTCTTTTTTTAATTTATGGTTATGTTGTTTTAATGTACTCGTAGAAGTGTTGTTTATTTTCCTTGAAATTATTTAATGCAATAAAAATGCTGGACTATATTTCTTTATACGATGAAAATATTCGTTTGATTTTTTTTAATCCGAAACTAAAGTTCTAAAGATTGTCGAAAATTGAGCGAAATTTCCATATTGAAAAATTTTTCCTTTGAAAAAGTTGCCAAAAATTCCCCAAAAATTCTGGGACATACATTTCGTCGCACTGATTCCAAAAAATAGTGGGTCTATGCTCCCTGTGCAAGATATCATACGAACTTAACTTTGGGAAACCGAAATCTATGAATTAAATTTCGAACATTGTGTTAAATTGTGGGAATCTGAATTTTTTTCTTTAGAAAAAGTTGTCAAAAAATTCTGCGAAGGATATCAAAACATGACCGATAGTCTGGATGGTACTGTTTAGGAGCACGGTATAATTTATGCTTCCATTTATTTCGGTTAGCCCAATTAAAAAGAAAGTTGTATTGTAAAATGGATTTTTTTCACTAGCAGTCATGAAGCATGCAAATTTCGACTCATTTAGAGGTAGCAAATTCAACTTTTGCGACCACGGGTTCAAAATGAAGAATTGAGGTTATGTACGCCATACTTGATGTGATTATTTCTTAAAAAATGAATAAATGTATGTTACTAACATTACTTGAGTATAATATACTATTTATGTCAAAATGAGGCAGCAGTGCCGTCTAAGTTTAAGATGACACGAATAAATGACAAATGTTTTGACATTTTATTCAATGGACGCCTATGACGATTCCGTCTCTCAATTGGACATTCTCTGAAGAACTTGAAAAAAATGATCAAAAATATACCCGAATCCTTTTTACTTCCCGAGCGTAAGCAAAGGAAGTATTGTAATCGAGTCCGTCGGCCGACTCTCTATTTTTACGTTTTCTCGATCTTTCATGACCCCTAGAAGACGAAGAAATAGGTCTCCCATTTCCGTCTGTCTGTCCGTCTGTCCGTCTGTCCGTCTGTCCGTCTGTCCGTCTGTCCGTCCGTCTGTCCGTCCGTCTGCCGTCCCGGATTTTTATTAGACAGATAATCTCCGAAAGTACTCGACAGATTGTTGTGAAATTTTGTACTTATATTAAGAATATCATGTAGATCGTAAAACGCTAACCAAAATTTGTCTAATCATCCCCACCAGTAATGCGATGACGTCACTTCAAAATTGTACATAGTAAATGGGTTTTCAATTGTATAAAATAACATAGTCCTACACATGTAGTTTACAACTCTGAATCGACTTTTCACCCGAAACGTCCAGATTTTTGGAAAAAAAATCAAAATTATAAAACAACATTTTGAAATTTAATTTTTAATCTGCTAACCAGAATGCTTTGAAATATTGCAGATGTTTTAAGGCTATAAAGAGCATAATAAATTTTTACTCAAAAAATATTTGCTTATCCCCTCCAAAAACTTGATGACGTCAGCTCAAAAGTTTGTGGAATAAATCATATCTAAAATGTACAAAATATGATGAGTCTGTACTTGTGATCTATCACTCCATTCATATTTTTTGGATTTGCATATACAGGGTGACTCAAAAAAATTAATGAATGCGTAAATTTATTTTACTGATTTACTCAAAAACTACAAAACCGAATGCTTTGAAATCTTGCAGATGTTTTAAGGTTATAAAGAGCATAATAAATGTTTAGTCAAAATATATTTGCTTATCCCCTCCAAAAAATTGATGACGTCAGCTCGAAAGTTTGCCGAATAAATCATATCTAAAATGTACAAAATATGATGAGTCTGCGCGCATGCCCTTCTGGGGACCCGAACCGGCAATCACGCCTTCGGTCGCCCTCTCGAACGAACTCGTAAAGCAATATACCCATAGACGCCATGAGCAGATATGGGCGACGTTGAGCAGCTGTCGGCATAGTAGAGCTTGTATGGCGACACCAGACCGTAAGTTGACAAAATTTTATCTCTCACTTTCAAGGGACAAACTGCGTAAACTGGTAGGATTCCTTACGGGACATTACCAGTTTAACAAACATCTACATACGATAGGGGTAGTAACAGACCCAATCTGTCGTGGATGCAATGAAGAAGAGGAAACAGCTGAGCACATTCTTCGTGAGTGTCCAGCCCTAGCCTCCTACAGGGAATCCATACTAGGGGACATCTGGCCTAGTATGGCAAATATCAGGGAGTTTCCACCCTCTGCATTACTCAAGTACATTCAAGCAGTTGGATGGCTTGACGAGTAGAGGAGCGGGAAAACACCCTGATATGGACTTGGGGAAGGTACAAAGGGCCCAAAGGCGAGGCCTAAGTGCCGGCTGGCTACGGTCAGCCCCCATAAATTAAGAATCCAGAATCCAGATGATGAGTCTGTACTTGTCATTTATCATTCCATTCATATTTTTTGGATTTGCATATACAGAGTGACTCAAAAAAATTAATGAATGCGTAAATATATTTTATTGATTTAATCAGGAACTACAAAACGGAATGCTCTGACATCTTGCAGATGTTTTAAGGTTATAAAGAGCATAATAAATGTTTAGTCAAAATATATTTGCTTATCCCCTCCAAAAACTTGATGACGTCAGCTCGAAAATTTGCCGAATAAATCATATCTAAAATGTACAAAATATGATCAGTCTGTACTTGTGATCTATCACTCCATTCATATTTTTTGGATTTGCATATACAGGGTGATTCAAGAAAATAAATGAAAGCGTAAATTTATTTTACTGATTTACTCAGGAACTACAAAACCGAATGCTTCGAAATCTTGAAGATATTTTAAAATTATCATAAGCATGGTAAATTTTTGATCAAAATGAATTTGGTCGTCCCCCCTAAAAAATTTATGACGTCACCACAAAATTTTGCTGAATAAATCCTATCTAAAATGTACAAAATATGGTGAGTCTCTTCTTGTGATTTATCATTCCATTCAATTTTTTTCGATTTGCATATACAGGGTGACTCAAAAAAATTAATGAATGCGTAAATTTATTTTATTGATTTAATCGGGAACTACAAAACCGAATGCTTTGAAATCTTGCAGATGTTTTAAGGATATAGAGAGCATAATAAATTTTTAGTCAAAATATATTTGGTTATCTTCTACAAAAAACTGATGACGTCAGCTCAAAAGTTTGCCGAATAAATCGTATCTAAAATGTTCCATTCATATTTTTGGATCTGCATATGCAGGGTGACTCAAAAAAATTAATGAAGGCGTGAATTTATTTTATCGATTTAATCAGGAATTACAAAACCGAATGCTTTGAAATCTTGGGAATATTTTAAAGTTATTATAAGCATGGTAAACTTTTGTTCAAAATGTATTTGTTCATCCCTCCTAAAAAAATTGACGACGTCACCCTTAAATTTTGCTGAATAAATCCTATCTAAAATGCAAAAAATATGATGAGTTTGTACTTGTGATATATCATTCCATTCATATTTTTTAGATTTTCTTAAGGGGTGGTTCAAAAAAATTAATGAAGTCAATTTATTTTATTGATTAAATTAAAGGCAACACTTATTATTAGTATTACACCCCAACCAACCCAATTTGGTAGACACAAAATTTGTTAAAGGAAAAACTCGGTTGAAACATAAGGGTAGCACGCTTATTTACATCGACTTTAACATTACAGACCTGCATTTGTTTTATGCGCTCACTTGGTTCCGCGAATGTGGAATAGACATGTTTATAATCAACCAATTGTGAATTTCACCGTCAAGAATTAAAATAAAACCCAATGTTTTATATAATAAGCGGAAGTCGAAGCAATAAAACCGATGGTCGTTTTGTTTACAGTTTCTCTGTTTGACTCTCACGTATGCTGTTACGCTTGTCATCTTAAATTAAGAATGTTTATACATAAACGATTTTCAGTTGCCTTTCATATTACCAGACAGCGGATTTTTGTCGGGCTACGTCACGTTTAATCGGTGCTAATTCCATAAATATAATTAACGATTTATTAATCAAACGGCTAAGTAAATGAGAACGGGAATTAACAGCAGAGTGCAACGAAACAGCTTTATTCTAATCTCAAATAAACGAAGTGCAGTCCGCAATCGCAATAAATTCGCATCCCGTACGAGCCGTACCGAGTTTGGCCTTGCCTAGCCCGACAGAAATCCGCTCTCTAGATATTACACACCGGCGCCGTATACCTGAGTAAATTGTTTCGTTATTTTATTGATTATAAGAAATCAATATTCAAAACGACCCAATTCATTTTCCCGAAAATTTGGGAATACAATAATTTTATTCTTAGTATTACACTACATCTATCCCAACTGATATACGTGTCCTTGCAAAAATGTTGATGACGTCATCACAATTTTTTTTTAAATTCCCACTACAAAAATGTAATGTGAAAAAAAAACACAATAGGCATGCAGTCGTCAAGTTTCCGACAGCGAGGGAAGTACTGTCTAAACTCTTTAGACCAATTTTTTTTTTGAGTTATACCTATAAGCAATTCTAAAAATGGTGGGGATGATTAACCAAATTTTCTAACATCGTTCTACCATCTACACGATATTCCTAACATATTATTAACATACATGTTAAATTTTACAACGATCAGTTTGATGGTTTCGGAAATTATTTGTCTAGTAAAAATCGACACGACAGACAGATGGAAATGGAAATATTTTTTCGTACTCGGGGAGTCATGAAACGTCGAGAAAACATAAAAGCAACCAGTCGCCTGATGGACTCGATTACAATAGTTCCCTAGCTTACGCTCGGAAAGTCAAAGGTCATCAAAAAACAATTAAATAACTAGGGAGATAATTAAACGAACACAAATGCTATTAATTTTTGTCATTTCATTCTGAGGTTTCGTCTTGTGCCATTTTTAAATAGTCAAATGCCTATATTGGATGAAGTCGATCTACAAAAATACTACATACTTTCCATATAAAATACGGAATAAATTTATTAAATATAGATTAATTTTTGCCAAAAAAATGAATCACGTGTATAGTTTAAAATATTTATCTCAAAAAGTTCTCGTTTCGAATTCAAAATTTTCTGTAATCATGCTAGGCAATTTTGATTTTTGTCTACATTAGTTTAAGTAAGTGTCTATGGGATTATGAAAAGCCGCAGAGAGGAGGTGGAGAAGTCTAATACCTCCCGCTGGTGATAACGACAATAGTTTTGCGTGCTATAGTACATGTAAATGACTAGTTCATTGAACTTTTCGAAAGAGCAAACTGAGTATTCCTCTACCTGCAATCACTTCGCTGACTAAAAATCACGAAAGTGTCTCGTACTCCCTAACGCAATATCATTTGGATTTTTCCGGCAATAAACCGACTTCCATTACTTTTGCAACGTCCACAACGTGTTCAGGAACAAATACGCCCGCTAGTTCAACAGTATTTTCCATATTAATAATTATTATTGGTACATAACAAACGAATGCAATGCAAATTTTGCTTTTAATCTTTTTTTATTGTCATTAATTATAGCAACCGTAAACAGATGATTCGATCCAGACGCTAAGATTCGTTTGAAACTATTTGTCTACTATTAATTAATTCTTTGTTAAACTTTATTACTACATATGAAAAAAAAATGTGTTCACCACGGATAAGTGAGCATTTCGTTGACACATCGGGGTTTGCGTACTCGGCAGAGAAGCCTGATTGGCCCCATTTAATTTTGCTGTTGATGTTCGCCAAGTGGGCTTAATTCGAAAGTACATGAAAGTAGACCCTAAGGTACTGTAAACTGATGATTTAAAATTCCCATCACGTAGTGAATAATAATAAAAATTATAAATTAATCTTTAAAAACACCGCTTCACTTTTTTCTGTTACATTTTTGTTTTTTTATATTTGCAAAATAAATAATAAGGCAGTAAAGCAAGAAAATGTTTTTGAATACTAATTTTCTATATTTTTAAAATATGTAAATAAAAACTACTGTTTTCATTAGAACCAAAAAATGTTGTTTGAACTACAATATAAAAACTGAATTCGAACGTTTGTGTCAAATTTAACTTTTTTATGGAATTTATTTCGTGCTTTAAGTACACACGGTACTTACATATAACACTATTACAAAACAAAACAAAAAAAAAAAAACAACAAAAAATAACAATCTGGCAGTATCTTACATTTTTCTATTGTTTCTGTGATTTTGAAAAATAATATCGCGACTATCATCTTAAAATAAATAATAAACAAATAAAGAATTTGTCTTTTGTAGTCATGGGTCGCTAGGTAAACGCAGTAAGTTCTTAGTAATTACCTGCACTTAACCCCCGCTTAACAACCACCGTTGATATTTGATATTACTGCAAGCGGCCATTATAAATTCCGGTAATTTATCCGAGATAATGTATATCACTGTGAGGTGTGTCTCCTAATAGCCTACCTGCCTCACATCGGTTGCAGTTGCAACCACACAACTCGTGTACACAGCGCGTCCCTTGCAACACAACCCGTGGTCTTATTAATTGCTTCTGCTCGACTGAATAATTACTCCGGGTCAAGGATGCCCGGATTACCCCGGACTCATTACCGAAACGACAGTAGCGCTTTTTCACCGCAAACCCTCGCAAATTCGTGCCGTTTTGCAACAATTTCTGGTTCATCTTGTACGCAAGGAAATTTGATTTAATTGCGATGGCAACTATTGTTTATCGTATTAACGTGAGGAATTCAATGGGGAAGAGAACAATGGTAGTCGGTCGGGAAGTTAAAGTACCGCCCTTGATTGTTTTCTCGGTACATAATTTGAATATTAAACAAGACGCATGGCCGTCGCGTTATTACGAGTGGAATAGGAGTGTGCAACGTCTAATTATCATGTAGCGATTTAAGTGGTAATTAACGCTTTTAAAGCTGACTGTAATAAGCGCCTCCAGTTCATCGCTTTTATTTTTTTATCAATAACTAAACGGCACTACAATGTATCAAGTCAAACGATAACCCATAATTTCTCCGTAACCAGTTATTACGAGTCGCTTGCGCCATTTTTGGTAACGTGTTGCAAGTTGGAGAGCCAATCTCATCACCTCAAAACAATTTTAATTACCGCTTAGTCCGGTCGTTCATTAACTAGAACAATACGTTAGTTTTTAGAATAATTACTCTGTAGATTTATTTTATTGCCCGCGTAATTTGCTTCAGACATTTTTAGATTAAATAAATTAAAACGAATTATGAGTTCATTATGAAGAACTACACGGCTAACGCATACTTCTTGTTGTAACAAAATATATGGTAATCTCCTCTAAAAATCTAATTAATTAGTAGTCGCTGCTCTGCGTTTTCTTCTTAGAAATTTAAGTATACGACGCTCATATGAATTCATTTTAACTAAGTAAATGAGTAAGACACTTACAAAAATAACTGTGTGGGGTTTTATTAACCGTCATAATTACTCCTCTGCAAAAGTGGTAGCATAAAATTATTTTAAAATATAAAAACTATTTTCTTAAAAAATTTTCGTTGTTTAATTGTGCTATAACAAGCACGTCTTTATCCGTACGTCATGGAAAATTTCAAAAAATAGATAGGCTTCGCTGTGTAAATTAAATTTAACGCAACAGTGAATTATGGGGTTTAAAACCAACTGTCAATGTACGAGCACCAAACTTCATTTTCTTGGAATACAATAGGTACTCATGGATCTTGGAGCATATTTTTTAATTAAGATATATTAAAAAATATATTTATTTAAATATAATGGGCAGAAGAAAAGAAATTTTTGTTTATTTGCCAGGTACCTGAAAATTCTTACCCTCACTCACTTTCCTACACAACCTGTTCAATAGCGTTAATATGGCATCGGGTAATTTCTACGAGTATCAATCTACATAGAGTTATAGACCCAAATGTTCAACAAGCTCCAAAAATCGTTAAGTAGTACCTACATCTCATATCTACTTTAATCATATGGAGATTGACTTTGAAAAAAATTCTGTTCTATAGAAATTTATAAATACTAGAAAGGGACGTCTAGAATTCCCATTTTTGTGACTGATGGGGAACATGTAATATATAACTATTCTCTCGCTCCTGAAGTATAATTTTGTTTTTTAGAACAAAGATAGGTAATATCACTCACAGTAAGAAAAAAAAGTGGTGGTTGCTCAATGTTCCTCTTATAAAATGTTGTTATACAATTTGATTATTTTCCGAAAATTTGGATGGCTAGGAGGCAATCAAGGCGGGTTCATGGACCGCAAGTATACAGGAGTATCAAATTTAAATAGCGTTTACCATGGAAAACAGCGGTAATGTCATCAAATTGTTGATGTTGATAATCAACTAAATTTTGGTTAGCGTTTTACCACCTACAAAATAATACATACATACAAACAACAACAATCAGTCTGGTAGTTTCTGAGATTCTGTATAATAAAATAGACATAGAGGACAGACAAACGCTAGAAAGGCGGCAGATAGATGACAGAGAGAAGACAGGCATTTTACAGACAGCTGGAAACGGGATACCCATTTTTCATACTCTAGGGGTTACGAAACATGGGTAAAACATAAAACCAACAGTTTAACAGATGGATTCTATTAAAAGTCAAAAGGCACTAATTCTCATATCTCTAGCAATTATTATTGGCTAATATCTATTTTATCGAACTTCTAGAAAGTAGAAGGTAGTCTCACCGGTTTATATGTATGAAATCAGAAATTAAATGAAGACATCGATAATCCAAATCAAAATAATATCATTTGTAATTTTTTTTTCTTTACGGCCTTTGGTTAATCTCACACACAACTTTACTCATACCGTTTTACTTTACTTGTTGACGTTTAGCTGTGGCGATTCGCAGAGTTCTTACGTTGACCCATTAGCCCCTTACTCATAGAAAAATAATATTGTTATCTTTTACTGAAGGCTTTGTCTACTTCCATGTCTTTAAAAACACGATATTCTTCATGGTTTATTGTTGTAAGCCTAGGAAGTATTGTAACAGGGTCCATCCGGTGAACGGGTCTATGTTTATGTCTCGACGTTTCATAAGCCTTAGAATATGAAAAAAATAGGTCTCCTGTTTCGGTCTATCTGTCGGTCATCTCTCGTTTGTTGTCTGTTTGGATCGATTATTATCAAATTTTATGTGTATGTAAATTGGGAATATGCAATTGGTTAAGCGCTAATCAAAATTTATCTGATTATCCCCACCTAAAATTGACGTCACATGAGAATTTTGTATAATATCTAATTGTTACGTCAATTTTGTAAAATAACATACTTTTGTACTTGCGGTTTATGAATCCGCCTTCATTGTTTAGTCCAGGAATTCAGATTTTCGCAAAAGATCATCCAAAATGCAAACATTTTATAACAGTTTCAGAGGGACGAGGAGCAGTGGGCGATTAGTTCAGTTGTTGAAGCTTCCTGGTGATAATGGGAAGGTCGCAGGTTCGATTCTCTCATGTGCCAATTTCTTTACCCTGTGGCTGCTATTGTCTATATTATACTCGTATTTTTAACGTATAAGGGTTATCATTATCATAATAGTTATTTATGTATTGAGGGCATAATAAAGGAGATTATGACACGAGGGAACGTTTAAAGCCCTACGAAGGAGGGCTTTTAATTCCCCGAGGGCCACAATCGAAAATTATAAAATATTATAAAATATTTCTGGTTCTTATTTTGATGTTGCTGTGGATACCACGTTGTATATTTGTTAAATAATTTGATTTTCAAAATACAAATTGAACGGAAAACGTTTATTTTAAAGAAATTTTTGAAGAATTTAAAATCGACCAGAAAATGATTTGATGAAATATTATTTTCTCAATTTTAAGTAATAAAAATGTTTAATATCAAAGCTTGTTTGAATAATGAATAATCAATCGTTGCTTAGCATTTTTGAGTAATTTGTGCCATAAAGACCAATTAATGCCCGCATTTGGGTGCGTATAAACAAGATTATGATTCTAAAATAGAATAAAACAAATAAAGTTTCCAAAATTAAGTTTTATAATTTTTAGATGAATCTAGATCTAGATTGGTGTCACTGCACTTCAGGGGCGACAGAATTTCTGTCTAAATAACAGTAGACTTTTTTATTTTTACTTACTGAATGATCTAAGGAGAAATCCGAATGTATTTTCTGTATTGCCACAATTTAATATTTCATCCGGAGAGGTAACAATATGAATAATAATGGTTGTGCATTTGACGCTAGGGGAGTCCAGTACAAATAACATTTTCCACGTAATCATACCAGTTTCTTAAAAAACAATCCACGTATTCTTATTTCCCGAGCTAAGAAAGTATTGTAATAGGGTCCATCGGAGGGCTGGCTACTTTCATGTGTGCTCAACAGTTCATGATCCCTAGAGTACGAAACAATAGGCGTCCCACTTCCATCTGTCTATCTGTCTGCCTGTCGGTCTGTTTGCTGTGTACCATCTGTGTCTGACCTGACCAGACCGGACCGGACCGGACCGGACCGGACCTGACCTGACCGACTGTTGTCAAGTTTTATATGTTTGTTAGGAAAATCGTGTAGATGATGGGACGTTTACCAAAATTTGCCTAGCCATCCCCAGCAACAACGTGATGACGTGAATTTTTCATATTAAGCAGGATTTAAATTTTATAATATTTATACGTTACACCTGTGCTTGTAGTTTATTAATCGGGCTTGAGGCTCTCTCTGAGACACCTAGATTTTCGCAAAAAAATCTAAATTATATAGCAACCTTTTATATTATTCTTCAACTAATTGCATACAGTTTGTGACTTCGAACTTGTAAAGGGAAAATCGTGCATGTTCGATTATCTAATGGGTTTTGTTTTGGTTCTGACACTGTTACTACTATTATCTATATTTTTAACTGATCAAATCAATAACGGTACGCCCTATAGTTTCATTGTTAGTATTCCACTTAACGTGTCGGAATGGACATAGGTGTCCTTCCTGAAATGTCAACCGGAACTTTTTAAATTGGGAAAACTCACTAGAAATACAGGCATAGCATTGTGCTTTATCAATGGATTCATATTTTTGGAGCAATTCTCAATCCGTTTCCTACTATGTGTGAAGAAGTGCATTCCATACGAAATATAAACAAGTTATCAGAGTGGGTTTTGGTAACATAATGCGTTCAAATCAAAGGTATTGGCGGAGTATCGGTCACTAAAGTGTGATACATTATTGAATTCAGAAAAAAAAGTTCCACAAAAATATCTAAAAAAAATTATCAGACGTGCTAATTGATTTATATCATTGTTAAAGTTGTAATGTTGTTTGTATTTTTAAATTTTTATTTAAAGACAATATTTATTTTTATGTCGTTAAAATAATAATTCAAAATTTTTAAACTATGACGTCAAACGTAACAAACGGTAACCTAGTTCTACAATAATATTCCGAACAGTTTTTACATTGTAAAAATTTTAATTTGTTAAACTAAATCTCTGATGTGCAGACAAAAAGACTAAAGCCGTTCTTGAAAGGCAGCTTTAAATAATAACATACTAGACGGTTTTTTTTAACAAAATGCGCAAGGGATGTACGTATCAGTTTTGTGACCCCTTTTACGTTTTTATAATATTTTATCGGACTACATGACTCCGAAAATAGCACTCAAACATTTTCAAAACTTTTTCTAGTTATTTTTTCCAAACTTTTAAGTATCTAAATATTTAAGCACGTATTGATTGCCTGTTTTTCATTAATCGGGAATGTTGTATCTATTGATATGGTCAATATGTTGTCCCAAATTTGTGTCGTGCTTATATTTCGGAATACACCAAAAAGTGTCAGCAATTTTTTGCCCCCCTTGTCTTGATTCATCTAGTTAGAAAGTGTTATCCAGTCGTCTCCAGTGCGGCGATTTTCTCGGTAATTTTTCCCGTGTCTCCTAATTTGCATTAGTCGCGGCGCGTTTTTGCGATATTCTCGTTTGGAGCTTTTTTCTTAAACTCGTTATTCTTTTCACCTACGTGGATTGTTCGAATCGGATTAAGTTCGTCTCATTCATGCTTCAGTTGATTCCGGTATTAATTGAGGCAGAGGTCGCGGATGACGCGTGATCTGGGGCTCAAACCGAGACTAATCATTTTTTTTACGTACGCTCCTGGGAATGTAAATATCAACTTATTTGCACTAGGTAATAGGTTTTACCCTGATTGGAGCTGTTTTGCGTCGCGATAAATTCGGATGTGTCTACCTAAATGAAGCCGCTTTGTTTTAACAGGCAACATTTAGAAACTGGGTCGTTCAAAACTGGTGTTTTCATCATTTCAACAAGTCAAGAATTCTTGATTAAAACAAGCGGGGATCGATTAAACTGAAATAAAAGAACGAAACATGTTCTTTCATTATTTTTAAGTGGCTTCATCATACTTGATTGTTTGTAACTGCTCTCGCAGTCGTTTCCCAGAAGAGGCAAGAATGTGTTTTTGGTTCCTTGTGGCTTTTTACGCTTTTAATAAGATAATTAATTTCCTGTTTTGAACGGGGTTATAAGCAACAATTAGTTTAATTTTCTGTACATTTAATATGTAATTTCGAACCATCTAATTAGTGGTAATAATTATCAAAATTCAAGGCGCAATCATTGTAAAGTTGATGATAATAACTTCTTCGCAGACGGTTCGTGATTCAAGGTATTAATACTCCAGTTAAGATTAAGATATAGCATGCCAAAAAAAAGACTACTTGTAAAATGAGTAATAATTTTGTTTAAGCGGGCATTAAGAGCGGAAATTATTAAAATTTCTTTATTTCAACCGTTTTTGCGACTTGTTTTTTACGCGTTAAACCTCGTCTAAAAACGTTTGCTTTTCATCTAAATGAAACACTGTAAGTTAAAATCGTATTTCTCCAAAATTTTTCCTAGAACTATCAACTCTTACCATATATTTAATATAAAATGGCTAATCCACATATATTTGACTTTTCAGCAGCCTAAAACAAAATTATTTTTAGCTCTAGACAGTGTTCTCTTTTTGTAAGTTTCTTTGTTTTCTCACGTTTTTTGTTTTTAGTAAACGCTACTTAAATTTTATAAAATAGCATACTCTATACTTAGTAGTTTATGAATCCGCTTTGATTTTTCACCTTAGGTATCATCATATGTATTATCAGTATAAAAGCATTGACGTGTGGTGAACTCCGAGGCCGTGCTGGAAAAATGTTCGATGACTCGCAGACCATAATTACGAAAGATACATCCCATTTTCTTGAAAATTTGAGATTACAGCAATGTTGCGTCCACTTATATTTAATAATAATAAAATACGATTGATCATAATAGCAGCTATTTATCCAAAACATTATTCAAGATTAAAAACGGTGAAAAATTAGCGACTGTTGCTAATTTCAATGTGAACAATTTTTATGCATTTTTAACAGTCTACACATATCATTACTTTAAGTTATAAGAGTTATCATAAAAAGATAAATAAAATTCAGAAAATTAAACTTTATTACTTTTCGAAGCATGTTATTATTGGCATTTCTCTTCGGCTCCATGTTTAAAAAGCAAAAAATCAAAAACTAAGAACCAAAATTTCAAACATGGTGAAATCCACAGAATTATCCCTTATTAAATGTATGTAATATATGTATGTATCTTAGATATTCCGCCAAAAATCACAGCAAGTTTTATCAAAAATCACGTAATTAATCCAAGTCATACTTCCGGTTCCGCGAACTCGTTAAGACTGGTTTCGATCCAATATGCCCACTTCCGACCCTCTTGTTAAGCGATTTTTTCCCAGAAATACCCATTTTTATAAATTCACAATAACAACAACGTGTTACAAATTATACTCTATGATAAGGTAACTGTAAAAATAAATTTTTAAAATTTTTTTGAATGGTTCAGCGCCTCGGAATGACCACAAATACCAAACGAATCGAGTTTGAAATTCCTAGTGGTTTAAATTTTAAACAATTCAAAGGAATGTTTGAGCCCATGAAGCTTTTTGGAAGAACTTAAGAGAACTTTGGAGAGCTCTGGTATTTTGTTTTTGCCGTGCAATAAAACTTGACACACTTTCTTTTAACAACTAAATTCTAGGCCAGTTGCTTTGAAATTTACCACGTGTTTGAAGTTATCATCCGTTAGACAGACCGCTAACAAAAATTAACTGTCCATCCCCACCAAAACTTTGATGACGTTATATTCTAAAAATGTGCTAAATGAATGGTATTTAAAATATCTACTTAACATATGAGCGAAGTTCTTTCTAACTACTAACTTCAGACGAATTTTTTACATCCCGAGCGTAAACTAAGAAGGTATTATACTGTAATAGGGTTCAGTCGGTGAATGGCTATTTTCATGTTTTCTCACTGTTAGATGAGTCGTAGGACAGGAAGATGTCCCTTTGTCGTGTCGTCTGTTTCTCGTCGGTGTCGATTTTTATTGAATGTCTAACACACAACAAAAGAATTCAAAATCGTCACAATTTTTTTTTTTTAATTTACCTCGATTTTTATTTTACTATAAAAGTCAGAAAAAAATACATACCTACTCTGCAGGTTTGAATATTTATTATTATTGATTCGTTTTATTTTCTTAAATCATTTTCTGTGTTCTGTTCATTAAACAGATTTTTACGTATTCTGTAACAAGCTATTAACCATGAGCCTGCTTTAGATAATTTAGTGGAAAATAATCAAGAATTTGTTAATAAAACTAACCCCCAACATTTTATCAAATTTACGTAAAAACGAACAAAGGAAAGATAGTATTTTTTTTTAAGAAAAATATGCAATAATCTACTAAAATTAAATAGTGAAACCAATAGAGATATATTTTTTTAAAACAATGCATTTGAGGTGTTATTGTTATTTCCCGTTTGCAATTTTAATATCAATACTTTTGTCTAATAAATAAAAACGTTGTTCGAGGTGTCTTCTTTGAGATGATTCACCCTGCATCGTGTAGATAATCAAAATTTATCTAATCATCCCCACCAATAAATTGATGACGTCACTTCAAAATGTTGCATAGTAAATGCTATTTAAATTTTATAAAATACCATACTCCTGTACTTGTAGTTTACGAATCCACCTTGAGTTTGTACCCTAGGAGTCAAGATTTTCTTAAAAAATCAGAATTGTAATAATTTGGAGCAATTTCAGAAGAACAATCTTTAGCTTGGTTCAGTGGTTAGAGCATAATGCTAATGACACGAAGATCGTAGGTTCAACCTCTTCACGGGCCACTTTTTTCTTTTGAGTGATATTATCTAGATATTTTATTTTTTTCTCAAAAACTAGATTTGTTCTGTTGTATTTCAGGGTTGAAGGAAGTTCTTTTCAATAACGCGAGGCCATTTATTTCTGAAGTCACCGTAATCGTATCCTGGTATCCTCAGTTAGAAGTACGTATCTTAGTTTATTTTGAAGTATTTTGTACACAAATATTTTGTAGTGCTACATTTTGTGGTTAGATAAACAAAAGTAAGCTTAGTATGATTTTTTTGTAGTAGCAATAAAATTTAAACGAAAGATACACAAATTCTAAAATATAATCATTTTCAAATGACATTTCAATTTTTTCCTCTCCATCCAACGGATAGTTTCATGTTTTCTTGACGTTTCTAGTCCTTCGATTATGCAATGGTAAATCTCCCGTTCCCGTCTACCTCTCGTCTGTCTGATTTTATTAGACTTTCCAAAACTACTGGGCTGATTATTATGAAATTTTAAACATATTTTATGAATATCGTGTAAATGAGAAAACGATACGCAAAATTTGTCCGATCATCCCCAAATCAACAATTTCATGACGTCATCTAAAAAATTTTCAAAGTAAGCGTTATTTAAATTTTATAAAATAATACCCTTCTAGAGCTGTGGTTTACTTTTTTTTAGCTCAAAAATCCAAAATAAAAAAATCAAAATCGTGTAATACAATATCGAATTATCTGAAATTTGGCAAAAGTTTTAAAGTCATCCCAAACATAGTAAATCGGTGATAAAAATTAATCAAAAACTTGATGGCGTTATTTAAAATTAGCTTCTTGACACAACACAGCAAAAAACGTTGGTAATGTTTTTCCTACGATTTATATTTTTGGAAGCTGAAAATCGGGTTCCGAAATTTCCATAAATAATTGAGATATTGGTTTTTAAAAATAGATGTCACCAAAATTTTAAAAAGAAAATTATGATAAACTATTTGAAAATATTGCATTCCATAGAAAAACTTGTTAACAGTTGTACATTTAAAATTTTATAAGAATAACTCTGTTAATAATGGAGATATTACATTCTGAACATGTATTGAAAATCCCATGCGACTCCTCTTAAATGCAGTTATAATTAAATCAATACTTGCTACTGCTTGTTTCTTTAAGTAAAGGAATTAATTGTTTTCTTCGTTTTTCATTTTTAGTAATTAATTAATTTTTTTTCAAAAAACTGACTTACACACTTTTTATTTTTTGCAAATAAATTATTACTGTTCAGTTGCGTTTTAATTAAGAAAGCATTTTCTTCGTTTAGAAACGCGTCGCATTTATTCCATTTGGCAGTGTCTTTGTGGGAAAACGAGAGCTGACAGTTGCATGTTGTTGAAGGGCACAGTTGGAGGGTTCCACCCCATGTCACGTCCAATTTTAATTCGGTCTGCAATTACATTGCAGTGACCCGTCTAGACCTGCAGGGTACTAATTTGAATCGTGTCCGTTTTTGATGCCAGAACAGAAATTAACTTGAGACACGAATAAGAAAAGGTTGGGCTATTAAGCGAATTAACTAAAGCAATTCATAAAATTAAAGAGGTGCAATTAAACTGTCTCTTTATCAGGGGACCATATTAAAGCATAGATAAAACTTACCTACCTGAAGCACAAAAAACGAGTAGAGAAATTTCCGAACAAAGCGTATAAGCCAGTTTAATGAACGCGGCGGTTTGGACAGAACACATCGAGTTCTCATTAAGGATAGCTGATAAAGAAAAGAAACCTTGTTTGGACTTTTGGTTGTTAAAGGGACATCGATTTTAAAATTAATTAAAAGTTTCTCAAAGAGGATTATGGTCTTATGTAGGGACTTGTTTCTCCTTTGTCTGAGTCAAAGGTGGGTTCAGACTCGGGGGTTGACCTCGTAAATTAAATAGTGCACAGCTTCTTGCTACACCCTCGCTTCCCAATTACAGCTACTTATTTAGGGATTACGACAAATTTTTCCTTTATTAAAAATGAAATCCCGGGTAACGCCACCCTTGTCGATGACATCTGAAACTTTATTAAACAAGAATTATGATAAATCTACGAATAGAAAATTTATCATGGCGAAAGTCCAATTAAGTAGATGTGCGGAGAGGAATTAGGACCCTTCGCAGGCTATTAGAAAAAAATAGCAAAAAATCAATTAAAACTTTAACTAAGTTAAAACCCAAGCAACGATCAAAAGATCTCTCTAAGTTGATTAAGCAAGCCAACCCTCTGAATTCCTTCGAAAGAAATTTTCCTTTTCAACACATAAAACCTTTTCAGTGAATTTTCTGGCCCATTTGAAATTTGAAGCGAATTTACAGCGACGAACACCTACTTGTATTAAAATAAATGTAGAGGGCACTAAGTTTAATCAATTTTTATTTACTTCTGAATTTTTTATGAACTGCAAATAATAAATGAACGTAGTGGATATCATACAGATGATATAACAACCACTTCGAACCGTGTTTAAGGGTGTAGAGTGATTGATCAATATTGCGTGTAAACAAGATACAAACTCTGATATACGAAAACTTACGTATGATTACTAGTGCACTAACAAACACAAAACAAACGTTTGTAAGAGAGATGGCACCATTATTGGGGTGATATCGACTTTTCTACCCAAGTTTGGCGTCGACAGCGTTGTAAACTGTAACATGTCGTCAAGTGATATCACCCTATTACCAAAAACTGACAACGTAAATTTATTAAACACATAATTATTCATTTGTTACACCAATATCGGAAGAAAATTAGTAAAAGTTCAAACGTCCAACATTTTCTCTTTTTTTCAATCCTAAATTTTATCTCATACTTAAAGTTTTAGATATAATTATGTAATAACTAGGATACTAAGTCTATATTATAAAATATAAAGAATAGCTGAAAAGTCTTTGGATATTTATTTTTCTCTTTCTCGATTTCTTTTCGAAAAATTTTAATTCGTTCTAACATTTTCCTTCTCACGATGGATAATTCTAAGATTTGCGTACAGTTACCAGTATTTAAGAAATTTTTAGATTTTTGTAACAACGTTTACGGGTTTAAGTTAAAAATTTCTAAAAAAAATCCAATACATGTTTCTAGCTCTTATCAATATTGTCCGCGGATCTTTACTTAGACATTTAAAATCCGTATAAAATCTTCTACCCACAATTTTCGTTAAAACATCTTTAAGAAACAATTACTATTACTTGCTCCCCAATTAAAAATATGTTTTAAATAATTTTTGAAGGATTCGTCACATCTGCGTATAATTCGCATTTGAGAATAATTCGGACTGAGTGTTTTGTTAGTTGAAGCATATTAAGGCCTGATTTATTAAAAAATAATCATTCCTGGAGAGTAGTAAAATTTTCTGTGGGTGTAGGGGTTTGTTTAATATTTAAAAGTAAAATATTTGGAATTAGTGGTAATTTTGTATTTTTGATTGTCAAAATAAAAATGATATTATTGTGGATTTGAAGTACTTAGTAAAATATCCACCAAACGACTTTTAATAAATTTAAAACTAAATCCATAGAAAATTTGAGCTTTTTAGTTCACACAAGAGCAGGTCAAATTTATAAATTATTATTATTAGGAGTGCCAAAATACGATTCCGGAAGACTCTAGATAAGCCTATCAGAAGTCATTTGGTTTGACTATTTCAGTACCTACTAGAATTTTTTTTTACATCCTTAGATAACCCTTGACCTGCATCCACCATTTTTTAAAGTTATTACATCAGTTTTCACTCTTCCATCGTCATTATTTAGTTCCGATTAGAAAATCGTTGGCATTACCTCAAAAAATTATTAAATGAATCTTTACTGAAAATAAATTAATTGGCTCGTATTATTTTCATTTGATTAATATTTGGAGACCTTCGTTAAATGTTTTCTCTTTGTCTGGTATATGCTTTCACCAGTGGCAGCTCGTGACCTTCTGAAATGGGGGGACACAATTTGATTGATCAGTTGAATATGAAGATATAAAACAGGCTGTTATTACCAGTTAATAGACGAAATTGTGTGACGGAAATAAATACAAAAATACATTCAAGAATAGTAAAAAAGTACTTGTCCACATACCTTTGGTTTTAAATCATTACTGAGGAGACACACAAAACAAAACAATTTATTATTTTCTTCACAAGCGCACATCCAGGAATATTTATCATACGTGTTACGTATATTAAAATATCTATGAAAGTCTCTAATTTTGCCATGAACACTTTTTTTTAATAATAAATCGGAGGTGGCTCTCCCTAAATTTTTCGCTAAAATTTTACCGTCGTGACACAGAGGACGATTTTTTATTAAATAAATTCATTATTTTTATTTAAAATCAATCAATTTCCCTCGCGCAGAATGAAAATTAAAACCCGCAGTTGAGTGTATAAACAAAACGTCTAAATGATTTGGTCACCGTCTCCGCTTTTATCAGCACTTCATCAGCAATAACATATCATATATCCAAGACACATCTTTAGATGTAAGTGGATCTAAGATTTCCTACATTTTATAGAAGTGGAGCGAGATAAAAAAAATTGTTTTGATAATTATCACACAAATTTCTGGATGCCGCCCCTGGCTTTTACCGTATTCTGTCGACGCGCGCCGGAATAGGATGTCGAATTCGACACCGACACCGACACCGACACCTGTCTGAACTGAGTCTGACTCCTTTCTTTTCGTTTTTAATAAACTATTTAATAAAATGTGTTCGTATAGATTCTGTGTAGTAGCAATATATCAATTTTACTAATATTTAGACTTATTTGTTAATTTCCATGTTAGAAAGTTGCTCGTCAACATTCCAAAATTAAAATATTTTTATGAAACGGTTGAGTTTGCAAGTACAATAAATAGTAATTACTTACATGCTTGCTTACGCATAATTTATAATTCATTTTGGAGTTTTAACTCCTTTCTTTTCGTATTATGGAACACGTTTACAACGCGTCCGAACTGAATCTGAACATAGGCATACAACGCGGCGCTATAGAAAGAGAGAGAGATAAACTAGTATGAATGTGTAGGTAAGCGAAGAAAAACACGTCGGAGGTCACCAGTGTAGGTAAGCGAAGAAAAAATGTTTGCTGCTCTGGTACGGAATCGAACCACACATATCTCGTTTGCCGGGCAGGTGCCTTGACCACTAGGCTATAAACCCGCTGATCTTTACTTCGCTTACCCAGCTATTATTGTGCCGCCACGAATATAATCACGACGCGCTGGATCGCCGGGGCTCAGTGGCGGGTGATAATCACTGAATTTAATCGTTACTTATTCCACAAATACAATTAACGAAAACGTAATTAGTAAAACGGCTAAGTAAATGAGAACGGGAACTAACAGCAGTGTGCAACGAAGCAACGTTATTCTGTTCTCAAATAAACGAAGTGCAGCCCGTAACTGCAATCAATTCCCATCCCGTACGAGCCGTACCGAATTTGACCTGCCCAACCCTACAGCCATCCGCTGTCTATCATTATAATAATTAATTATTATATTTCTATTTGATAAATAAATAAAAAAAGTATATTTTATAAAAAACAACAATTGAAAATACATGGATATTTACTTTAATTGTCCCAATCATAATTATTAATCATCATTTTTCAAAAAATACAAATGCAATATATTTTTGGTTTTGATTATTTCTTAAGAGAAAATTAATGACTTCGCCGCGTATACGTGTTTAATTTATATAATTTGACAACGCAGAGTTAAAACTCCATCCGTGCGTCCCTGGGCCGACGCACTCTTTTTTTATTGTCAGTATTCCACTGGACGTATCTAAATTGGCATCGTGTCCTTGCCCAAATATTTATCGAAATATTTCCACTAGAAACACATGCATAGCTTTCCGCTTTGTCAATGTATTCATATAACCAAGTTAACAGAGTGTATATTCGTAACATAATGCGTTCGAATCAAAGGCAGAGGCGGAGTGGGTGATTAAATGGAAAAAAAAGTGTCATTTAGAATAAAATTGAATGACATAGACAAACACAAAAAAAGTTATCGGGTGCCTAAACTAATTTATAAGTGTCAAAAAATATGTAGGCTGGCATTTAAACCGGCTTAGTTGGATTGTACTTCAAGGGCGAGAGAACCACAGCACACTTTAATAAACAAAATTCTCGATATTTTAAGGTGTTGTTAAAAACATTAGTTGATTCTTATTAGACCGAAAACACATAACAAGAGATGTGGGCATGCTAAATTATTCATGTTTATATTTGATTAGTTTTTTGAAAAATTTAAACGGGGCATCTAATTCCTCAAATTGTTTTTTTTTTTTTTTTGGATGGCCATGTGATTAACTGATTACCATTACAATGTACTCAGTAATAGATCAAGATTCATAAGTTCATAAAAAATTGGTAAAATCAACTTAAAATCCCTTAACACATAAAATGCATGAAAAATACGCGACGAAAGTTAGATGAGATTTCTGGTTTGATGTAAAATTTTTGTAGCAATTTCATCGCCTTTCAGAAGAGATGAAACGTACCTAACATGGAAATTAAATTCATAATTATTTGGAGGCCTAGTATTGCTGTTCCAACGAAACTTGGGTGTACCCTTTTTTTGCATTCCCACAAATGTTATCTTTCTATACTCACAATAAAACACGTAAAACACAGATATGAATACAAGCAAGACTTAAGAGGACTCGCTGGAGGAGATATAAAAATGTTTTCCTTTTTTTCCCTGATAAAATAACATAACATAGATCTATTATATATCAAATTGCAGCTTTTTTTATGTTCTAAGCCCCTGAAAACCGTTCAATCAACCAGAAAATAAATGAGAAATATCGTAAAAAAAGCATCATTGTCTTGTGTTTTTTCCTCTTTTTTGTTTGTTAAACATTATATAGAATCGCTTGAAAATCCTCACACTGGTATTTTAAAGGCCTCAGTCATATTAAATATTTGTTAGTAGTAGAATTTATTGAAATAATAATCTCTCTATTAAAATCAAAATATGTCATAAATTAATTCCAAATAGGTACGTCGAATGGTTTTACAGGAGTATTAGTGGAAAATTAGTGATACAGTCTTTGGTACAGTTTTTAACAAAAACGAACAATTATTGAAAAAATTGGATTTGAATTCAATTCGGTTTGAGCGGTTAGTTCAGGGTCTTGCTGCTAGGATTTGATGATATTTAAACTTGCGGACCAAACAGCTAGGAAAAAACTTTTCTGACAAACCTGACAGCCACCCTAAAGTAATTCTTAGCATTCTTGGGTGATTTTTCTAATTTATAACAACAAATTCAATTTTATACAAGTCGTCCGAAAACTGAACGCTATTGTGTCGTTTATTATGTTAGAAACTGGTAGATTTGTAGTTATATAATTGTTAATATTTCTAGTTCATGGTAGATTAAGAATGTACGTACTATTTTACCATTACTACAAATTCATTGTAACATTTTTAATAATTATTTGCGTTGTTAGTAATAAAACTACAACGCCATTGTTTAAAACATGTATCAGCAGCTAAGATTACTGCTGATCCCAGATAGGAAGTGTTTAATAAAAGCCACACATTGAGTAATATCAAGTTTTCATGTCAGGATTATCGAAAATATTTAAACTGCAATTGTAGTCAGGACAAATATACCTATTTACATTTTTAGCGATACATTTTTTGACGAACACTCGTCTAAAACAAGTTTGTTTCATAGACGAACAGGATTTTTTGATACTAAAATTTTGATGAACAAGTTACCATATTTTTTCTGGTTACCTTAAAACGTTTGTAAGATTCCAGAGCATGGTTTTGCATTTTCAAAATTAAATCGTAAAATTTTGCTATACAGTGTTGATTTTTTTTCCAAGAACCTGGATATCAAGTGTAAAAACTGAACACGAACTGATAAACCACAACTCCAGGAGTATAAATATTGTTATAGAATTTTCAGTCTCTCTTTCCAAAAATCTGAATGTCATTATTTTTTTGGGAGAGGATAAATGCAGAAACTCTGTTTAGACTTTTACCATGCTTACGATTATCTTAAAACGTTTTCAAGAATTCGCAGCATTCGGTTTGCGAGTCAGATACATATGAGGAGAAAAACTAATATTTAATAAATTATAAAAAAAAAATCACTCTGTTTGTTGTTTGGTTTAAAATATTATCTCAAAAAGTTCTCATTTCCAATTCAAAATTTTCTGTAAAATCAAACGAGAAAATTTTGGTTGTTGTCCACTTTATTCTATCTAAGTGTTTGGGGATGATAGAAACCCGCAGTGAGGAGGCGGAGCAATCTAGTTTCGTTTGAAAAATTCAAACTGAAATTAATTTTGTAACAAATTAGGTTTAGTAGCTAATAATAAGGGTCCTTATGGCTATAAGTCCTAGGGTTCTTTGGAAATTGTTTTTAACAGCTTATTCCGCACCATTTGAAATAATCTTTTTCTTTTAGTTTTTCCAGTACAATTTGCCAGTAGTTGTATTACGAACAGGACATATTTTAACGAATTTCTGACAAATACGTTTTCTCTCGGTACCTGTTAGAACATGGACTTGAAGTGCGACATTCGTGACAATTCTACAGCAAATATTGACATACAGTGACTGAACTACCGTTAAGTTGTTTCAGTTAGGAAACACTGGAAGTATTGTCCCACCGTTCCCTACCCTCCGTCTTACCCTATTCAAAGAAATCAAAACCGATGATAATCCCAAGAAAAATCGCTGCGCCAAACCATCTAGCCCAAACAGAAACATTCAAAACAACTGTTTGTGCTTATTTAGCCTATGTATATCTTTTTTGTGTGCCATCAATATTTCAATCTGCGCCCTAATTCTGTCGGCTGCTTCACGAGAAATATTCAGCCCCACTCGATAAAAATATCAAGTGGAAGTGCGCCTATTCCAGCCGTTTATTCATGAAACTGGCTGCGGAGCGAGACGGAAGTGTAGAGCAGGATTCAGGAGGTCCCTAGGAAGCCGGCAGCTTGAAGACAGATTGTCCGAAACCGCTGCTCCGGAGACCCCCGCCGCCACTTCTCCACGGTTATGTAAATTTATTGAACGCGATCTGCCGTCTTGACACAGAGCAACTTGCCAATCGAACCTACTGAGTTCTGCTATAAATATCAATTGAATTAATAAATTAACAGTGGGAAAGGTCGAAAAAAACGAACGAACTGTGGCCAACTACTTTGATAGATGAGCACGATTTAAAATTTGGAGGAAACTTTTTCAGAAGTGGCGCGCCGTGATTGATGCGTACAATACTTTATACGTTACATATTTTAAACATTCCAGAGGCTTAAATATAGACTGGCATTAACTTGCAAGTGAATGTGGAGGCAAATCTCGTAATTTTATGCTGTTCGTAAAGAGTAAATTGATGAGAATTGTCTCGGACCGATAAATCTTTATTGAAAAATATACCCTGAACTCTACGAAGTGCATGCTGTACTGATTGTACCTAAGGTTCGAGATTTTTGTTTGTTCGTGTGGACAATCTTTGGCTTAGGAATATATACCTAATTGTACGTATAATCAGCTAAAGATGCAGAATTAATACCTGTACATACTTTCAGTATTAAAACTAACTTAGCAAATATTACAGTTAGATGGGAATTGTAGTAAATAGCATTCTAGTCTAGTTCAGAAAAATTCGATTTAAATTTAAGTTTACGGCAAAGCAAATTTGAAACCCATCGACACTCGTGCTATTTATGTATCCTCAAGTGACCCTACAAAGTTTAAACATCTCTGCACAGTCTAGTAATTTTTAAAGGGGTGAAGGTTACGAAAGGCTCTATAGTTAGTTTCATATTGACGATAATTAATATATTATGGTTCCCACTTTTTTGTCATTCGGATTGTACTAAAATGTAGGTAAACGGTAGGAGTCTAGTTACGATGATGTAAATTACAAAATATTCTACAATTGGAAAAATCGATAATTGCTGAAGGTGAAAATATATTAGGTAATTATTGCTAATTAATAAACTTTTAGTTGACTGTTGGGTAAAAGCAAGCAAATTTTAAGAAACCACAGTTTTATAACACATTATTAGATTTGTGGTCCGTTGTTCTGGATTTAAACAAAATCTTGTTAAATGCCACTTAACAAAATTAATATTATAAGATTTATGCTAGATTAGTTTCTTCCCTTAAATGAAATATTTCAAAGCAGGAAAATTATGAATGAAAATTAAATTAGAATAACCAATATTAAAACAAACAGTATTCCCTTACATTTCTATTCTTAATTTGAATTTCATAAAATGAAAATACAATTAGTAAATCAAAGGAAACATGACATTTAATATTTCCATGCCTACGCAACAGATAGATGGAACTGTGAAAGAATCTGGTGTTTTGTTGCTGGATGAACTTGAAAAAATCTTTTGAGCTTTTAGTGTATCACAAGTCCTGAGTGCCGCAGCGTTTTTTTTTTAATTCGGAAGATTCTTGGATACCCGTGTTATTTTGGGAGCCCACGGAGTTTTTTTTTGTAAATTAAGTATTTGAAATAATTTTGGAGAACTTTGGTGTTCTATTTTTGGAAAATTCTGACGTGACCTACTTTTGAGTTAATTTTGAGAGCCCGCTTTTTTTTTGAAAAACTAAAAACAATCTTGAGGTTCTAGGTATTCCTGCTTGGAAAGAATTTAAAAATGCTTTGGAATCTCTCGTGTCTTTTCTTATAATAATTTAATTAAATGTCTTAGAAGATACGTCATTTGCCAACATCAGTCTTATCTTAGCAGGTACTAGCCCCAGCCGCCCGCCCTGAAAAGCGAAATTATTAACAAAAAATGTATTTATCGTCACCAAAAAGGGGAGCCTTAGAAACAATTGCAATTACTACAGTTGGGGAGACTCTGTCAACCTGAACGTGCTCGCTGCGCTCCTATTCTATATGGGTTAATTTCTTTAAATTATATACAACTACATTTATTCATACAATAGAACAGAAGCAACTTCGCTGAGACCATTTCCCGCACAATTCTATGAAAACAAAGCTGAAGAAAACAAAAGCGAGCACGTTCAGGTGTCATTTAAAAAATTATTTATCAGCGCCCCTGAGAAGCTAAATTGACAAGCTTGTTGTCACTATTTTAAAAATGTCAGTTTAAAGATTGTCTGTGATCACTACAATCTCTGGGATTAAAATATTCTGAACGTGCTCGCTGCGCTCACATTTTTTTAAGTAATAAGTCTGAGATTTATTATTACGACAAAACCTAGACAGCTTCACTGATAATCTTTCCTGCAGTCTTCAATAAAAATAAAGCCGAAAAAATAAACTTAAGATGCGAGCGCAGCGAGCACGTTCAGGTGAAATTAAAAAAAATATTTACTGGTGTCTCTGAAAAGCTAAATTATTAGGAACAACCTTGTTATTTAAAGAGTGTGTTTGTGATCACTAATGTCAGTGAGATTGAAAAATATTGAAAGTGCTCGCTACGCTCGCCCTTTAGAAGTTGATATTTTCTAAAGTAATTTACCTTCATAGAGAAAACTCGATAATTATTATAGATAAAACTGAAGTAAAATTCATTCGTAAATGATTTTATGACAGTAAATTAATAAAAAAAGAAGATTCAGAAAGAGAGAGAACAGTGAGCGTATTTAAGTCTTATACCAAATTATTCGTCGGTCTCCCTGGGAAAGCAAATTATACTAGCCCCGCCCATCTACCTTCTTTTCTTAGAGGGTACGTCATTTGCCAAAATCAGTTTTATCTTAGCAGGTTCTAGCCCCGCCCACCCGCCCTCTCTTCTCTTAGAGGGTATTTCATTAGCCAAAATCAGTCTTATCTTGGCAGTTACTAGCCCCGCCCACCCACCCTCTCTTTTTTTAGAAGGTATGTCATTGCAAAATGATTTTTTTCTTAGCAAGTACTGATGACTTTTACAAAAAATTATCAAAATTTGGAAACATTACAAGCTTACCTATATGCACAAGGCAGGAATTTTGAACATCTTCTCTAGAGTTTAGTTGCTTGTGCTTGAATGGATTTCTCTTTTGTTGGTTTTGTTTTTGTATATAGTTTATAAATGTCTTATTAAATGTTTTCTTTTTTTTGGTCTATTTATTAATGAAAAATAACAACTTGTTTTATTAATAATAATGCACAGCGATTGATGACTACTGGTTGTTATGGATATTGTCTTAAAAAAATTAAAAGGTGGATTTCAGCCACCATCGTTACTAAGAAATTAGAAAGTAAGCCGGAGGTATTCACACATTAGGTGCGTGCAGTGTTGCCAACTTTACTTTTATAAAATTACGTTTTTCTCGTAATTTACATCATCAAGAATGTTTTTATTACTTTTTTGGGACTGCCGAAACTCCCGTATATAACGTACTAAAGAGTTAATCCGCAATTTTCCAGACACCCGGTATCGTTTTTGTCGTAATCATCAATGTACCTACCTCATTTCTTTCACTTATTTTATAATGACTACTACGTTTTGTAAAATTATAATTATAAACAAAACATTGTTCTTAAATTGCGTGTTGTATTTTAAAATTATCATCTATAGTTATAATATAATATTTTTAATGCAGTCATCTTGAGGAAAATAGTAACATTAATACCACTGCAAGTATAGGGAAGCCATAATTTTGCTACTTTTTTATCACCTGATGATTCGAAATTCGCATTTATTCAATTAAATGGGATCCTTTTTTTCCTTTAATTTGTGTTTTAATTGCGATTTCCTATGTTTTACAACTTGCGATTCGAAAACCGTTTATTTGTATTATTTTCTGTATAAAATCGATGATGAAATGAACAAGTATACTTCCCCAGGCTGAAATTCATCAGAATCAAAAATCCAGATGAAATTGTTCAAAAAAAGTTTCAGCAACCCACACACAATATCGACGAATTAGTAATGCCGCATAAAAACAATTAAAAGCACGCTTTGGCAAATTGCTTTTTCTAATACGGTGTTTTTAGTCAAATTAAAGCACTGTTTTCAAATGAACAGACGTTATTTTAGGGGTTGGTATTCCTGACTTCATAATGTTACATCATTCCAATTGCCATCTTATTTGCCACGATTTCGATGTTATTTCTCAACGGGGTGGCAAGAACCAAAACACAAATCTTCTTTCGTTTTAATCATAGATGTTAAATTAAGTTACCTAGATACCCGACTACCTAACCCTGCGCTGCAGAGAGAAGTGAAGCTTCAAGGTCGAGTGGCCGCCATTTGTCAGAAAGGCAAAACATTGCTGTCAATGTATGATCGCTTGGTAATATATTAGGAAAATAGTGCTAAATATATGCTATATATATATGTATATATGAATTAAAGTATAGTTCCAAAAAGTGTTGGTTTATTAAAAGCGAAATATGCCGGCATCGTGTTCCGCATTTGGGTGTACAAATCGGTTTAAACCAGGAGGAAACGTCCAGTTTTTTGGGTAATTTGCGGTGGATTGCTAAATCGGTTTGTCTTTTTATTATGTGATTTTGTCTTTGGATTTCCCCTGAAAAATGAAAAGCTCTTGGAACAGTGGGTTAGAGTAATGAAAAGAAAAAAAAATACACCAACAAAAGCCAGTAAATTGTGTAGTGACCCTTTCACTGAAAGTGATTATCTGGTGCGTCCTGGCACGTATTTACTGCTTAGGTATTTTTTTTTTATTTTAATGACTTCTGATTTATGTAAGAATTGGAAAACTATTTTAATTATTTTTCCTCAATAACGTAACATTTGTAGTATATTTTAAGTTATATGTTCTTTTGTTGTATGTCAGGATTGGCAAGCTAACAATAAAATGTGCACCTGATTTCCTTAGAACAAAGAAATAATATTTTACCCTTACTTTTACCATTACCGTAATACGATTCTACAGTATTTTGCCTCTTTGACAAATGGCCGCCATAGGCTTCACTTTACGCGACGCAGTTGCGCATCTAGTAGAGTATAAGGTTAAAATCTATGGTTTTAATGTATCGTCAAACTTGACATTTGTCGAAACGTGGACCATGATTCGACAGTAAATTGCATGACTGCCAACTAAGGTTGCCAAAATAACTAAATTTATTTTGACATCTGCTAAAATGCAGTGATGTGTTACCTGTACCATGGCCGACTAGTATAAAGATTATGGCCTGTCCAAGAGGTACGATACGTGCTGCCATCTATTAATAATTACACTTAATAATTTAGCCAAATTTTAATTTGACTTGACATTATGGGACTTCAAAACGTGTAATGGTGGTTTGTTTCGGTATGAATGCCTTTGTGCCTTTCAAAAAGTGTTAATAATTCTTTTGTCGCTTTTGAATTATTAATAGATGGCAGCACGTATGGTACCTTTGGCATTCCTTTGGACAGGCCATAATCTTTATACTAGTCGGCCATGCCTGTACCTAACCAAAATTAATGATTCTGCAATAGTTCTCGTGACAAGCCGATTTTAATTAAATGTACTCAAAATTGAAAGAGAAAAGATTTAAATCAATAATGAAAGAAAGCTTGGTATTTGCTTGATCTTGATATGAAACCTCGTCCTCCAGAAATGATTATGGAGAAATATCAGTCGTAGGATATTCAAATTCTGTAAGGGTTATTATTTTTTGTAAATATTATATAGACTATACTTAAAGGAGTTTTTACCTGCACAGCGATTATTTCAGCAGTACTGAGCTCCTGCCTAAAGAGCAGATGGGCTTCAACAGATATCCCGACTTTATTCGAAGCAGTAGTTGGCCTCTAAATTCCCGGGATTTAAATCCTGTTGATTTCCAAAGGGACAATTTTGATGAAAACTACCCTGGTGCTGTTGTATATGCATGGAGGGCATAAACGTTTAACATAATGATAATAAAAATGAAAGTTGTATTTATAGATGTGTCAATCTATCATTTGCTCGTTTGATTTTAGTAATAGTTTTCAGGATCAACGGACTTTTGTCCCACGTTATTAGATTTCCCAACGACAATAATTGCTTCCAATCAAGCGATTTCAATGTAAAAGTTCTAGTCGACTGTTTCGTGTCGAACTAGATGTAATTAGTTCATTCTGTGTCTCCCTTTATTCTCAAATATTTATAGAATGGGTCTCATCAATAACTAGTTTTCCAAAAGGGACTAATCAACATCACAATAGTTCATACATAATGACGAAATCTGCCTTATTACTCGTATATTTCAGGAAGAAATTATACGTGGATTTAAAATTTGAGGTTACTGTCTAAAATGTTACGCACTAAGCTATTTTAAACGAACTTACAGTATGCTGTTACACAAACGAGAATGTTATGTTAAAATCACCAAAAATAGTGAAGTTGTCAATAAAGTATTTCAACGAAGTTTTCAGTATATGTTGCAGTAGTTGCGGAGACGGAAGACATTTGCTCTCATAACGTAAATAGTTTTATGGAGGAACTTCACTTTAACTATTAATATATCAATTTGCGGAACTCTCCTAAACTCTATATTGTAAAACTTTACTGCACTAGATGCAAGAAAAGAATACTGCTATCGGAACTGGACCATCTTCAATGAATCTTATTTTTATAAATGGCTGTAATTTCTGAGTTCGGTATATTACAACTAAGATAAGCGTATGTCAAAATAACTTACAGTTTAAACCTATTACACTTTGATGCCAAATAACAAAACTAAAATGGAGATGTTCTGCACCATTTAAGGAAGCGCTATTTTTCTTTTCTATATTATCAAAAAAATTTCAGGTATTATCAAAAATAGAAGAATTTATTAACAGAACCATCTTTAAACATTATCTGTAAACAGTTTGAAATAAAAATATGACTAAAAGAAAATATTGCTTTTCGAAACAAATGGTTAACAAATATTCATTTAATAGGTTTTATCGATGACGTCAACTTTCCACAGAGGACGAATAAATAAATTTTAATTATTGTTTTCTAATTGCTAAAATAATTTTTGTTTTTTCCTAAAATTAAAAAAAAATGTTTCGTAACACTATAAATTTTAAGCAAGATTTACAGAAAAAAAAATTTGATGACGTTACAAATTTTGGGAAGGAATGAATAAATAAACTTTGACTAGCGATACCCATAAAATTGAAAACAGGGGTGGATTAATAAAACAAATATAGACACATTTTATTCTGTAAATATTAAATAAAATTTGCTTCGCAAAATCATCAGATGATGTAAAAATTTTAGTGGGCATGTTGAAACAAACCTTGGTTAGCGTTTTACTACATATACGGTATTTTGAAAGTACATCTAAAATTTCACAAAAATCGGCCAAATAGTTTCGGAAATTATCGGTTTAATAAAATCGCTTCCAAGACCCACTTCAGGACCTACTTTTTCATGTTCTAGGAGCTATCGAAAAATCGAATATATCTGTAACGCTTAATTGCACTACCACTATATATAATTTTTTTGGAAACTGAATAATAGTTAATTTTTGTAATCGATACTATTTTGCGTACGTATTTAAATGAATGACGGCTGAAATTATTATTAAACAATATACCACTTTGATCAAAATGAGTTTTTAAAGTGAGACGACTGAATTTTAGGAAACAATGAAAGCAATTTTTGTTTTCATTGTCCAGAATAAATCTATAAAGGATATTAAATAATCTATGTTCACATTATCAATTTTATGCACAGTGCATTGCAATGTAAAATAGACAAAAGCCACTTGCAATTGTTAAAATTTAAACAAAAATACACAACTGTGCCATTTGCCTAACCTACTGTTGCTAAATAATTAAAAATTTAAAAAACCTTTTTATCATTAAACAATCGCTTCCACTGTATCCACCATTTTTTGTTGCCATATTTAATAATAGAAAAATACGCCCCTACACTAAAACCCAAAAAAACCATCAGTAATTTTTAAACGCTGACAGTCGAAATTTGTCCTATTTTCAGCTGCCATTCATTGTCGAAAAGCACTCGCAATTTCGTTGTAAAATCTGAAAAGAATAAGTCTTTATTTCAGCAAAAAAACAAGTTGGTGCGTAAACACTCAAGCGACCTGAAGTGGCTTTCGTTTAATTGATGTTCGGAATCACACCATCCGACGGTACATAAAAGCGGAACCGAAACCGAATGGATGGATATATTTTCAGCGAAAAACTTTTCTTGTCTTTAACTTACAAAGTTTTTTCAGCGGTAGGTCGAAGGAAAATAATTTTTGTTTACGAACTCGTTCCATTAATGAAATTTTATCATTTTATTTTCCGGCGAAGGAATCGACGGTTGTGTTATTTGCCTTCCTGCTTACGAATTTCGCCTCGTACAGAGACTAATTCCTTTGTTGTATTTGCCACGCTGTAGTGGCAGCGGTTAATTCCCGCCTCAATCGCTTCTAGTTTATAATTTCTGAAGTGTTATTATTGTGTTCGAATTGAGTGAGCTTTGCAGCCGATTTGGAATAAACCGCATCCCGGATGGCGCCGGGATCGATAGCCTGATTTCTGGACACTTTTTGCCCATAAGGATGCACCAGTTCGGGTTATAATTAATGGCACATTTGTGAGCTGCTGGACATTATTAAAAAATATAAAGTTGTTGAATGTAGTGGTTAATTTTGAACATATGTAGACACAGGGTTACAATCTAGATCTTGCGGTTGTTAAAATGTGTTATAGCTTTGTGATTTCATATGCAGAACCTGCATTCGTGAAATCTGTTCTTGCATTTTGTCGTCTCGGTTTAACTCATTTCAATTCTTGAACGATCTTAGCATATTAAATAATCTTTCATATGCAAAAGGTTTTCATAGCAACTTATTGTATCTCTACATTCGACACTTGTTGCTTGTTTATACTTGGACTTGTTAAACCTTTCTTTTTTGCGAAAGCAGTAAATCTATGGCCCACCATAATTTTCCTCAGGCTGGCACACATCTTTTGTATCTTGTGGCTTTTAACGGATTTTAGAGTTTTTCAGTTCAGCGGTATTTTGCTAACATCTTTGTTCCTTCTGTACTTCTATTGGTCTTTGTTTGTTGACATATATAAATTGTTTAAATGAAACACGAGTACACTAGCACTGTTGACTTTCAACGTCAGAATTTTTTTTGGGGATTTTGGATTCCTACAATATTTCTTAAGAGATTTCTTTGATACTGTAGAAAATGGTTTATTTTTTTTTTATTCTGAAAAGTCTTAATTGTGAAAATTGGATCGTCAATAGAGATCGTATTTGATGGCCAGCTCGAAGTCCAGATTTAACGCCTTCAGATTCATTTTTGTGTGATACATAAAAGTTTGGCCTATCCGCACCCTTGGCAGTCCTTGATTTGCTTTTTTTTTAAGTTCATAGCTTATTTTTTTTTATCTAAAATGAAATAAACTCCCAAGTGTTTTATATCATTGTATTCGTAATTTTATGATTTATGAAAATTCATTTAAAATATAAGTTTTAATTAAAAAAAAAATAACTTATGGAAGTCGTTGTTAAAATTTTGGAAACCAAGATATTAAATTGCATAACATTTTTTTCTTCTGAAATACTGAATTGAAACATTGCTGAAAACATCTCTTTCCCTCTTCCTACAGTGAAAATAATGATATAATTAAAAAATCTGTAAAGTTAATTGTCTCTAAATTTACCCATTAATTTTTAAAATGACTTCAAAACACTTAACACTATTAAATTGGATGAGCCGCTTTTTACGTAATCGGTAAAATCGGTATTCAAGTATCTTGTTCAAATCCAAAACATAAATAAATATAGATCTACTAAGGCTTACTTTATTTAATGTTCTTTATAAAATATCACAGACCTTCTAAGGATGAATCTTGTTCAATTTTAATAGATATTTAATACAATGTAACACTAATCATATTGTTTGTAATTTCTTAGACATTCAGCCATGTAAAACAAGTCGTCTTTGAGATCATGCATGAATATTTAGACTAAAGTCGTACAGAGACTGATTCTCTAATTTCTGAATAAACTTCAGAATTTTATTGCAGATATCTTAAAAGCCCCACACAAGGAGCACTCGATGCATTGATACCAATTCAAACATATTATTATCCCCGCAACTCCAAAAAGTCCTAGAAGAAGACAGCGTAAATGCTGAAACAAGTCGATGGTGTGTTGATAATTATAATATGCTTAATTTTGCATCGGGGTATTCAATAAAAAATGTCATGAAGATGGCGTTGCTTTTTTAACATATTAAAGTATGACTGTAATTACCTAAAACTACACAGGTGACAGCGGTCAAGGCACAATGTTAGAACTTAACCTCACTCTTCCTTATAATAAAATTAACGCTTTTCAACAAGTTTGTCAAATGTCACTTATAACCAATACTGTGGAGTAATAAATCACATGCATTTTTCGCTACATCTTCTTCTATAAAAAAAAATAATACCAACTTGACGACTTTTTCAAATGAACATCCGATACATTTTTTTTGTTCAGGTAGAAAGTGGAAAACACATTTATGGTGCAACCAGCAATGTAGATAATTTTTGAAAATTAATAGCACCTAATGTACAAAGTTAGAAAAGGCAAATGAATCTTAAATAGACAAATTCAAAAATTTTTGTAGATGAAATTAACGCAGATGTAGATCAATGACACTTTAAGTAACAACTTTTTCAGGAGAGGGATGATTAGACAGATTTTACTTAATTTCAAAGTACTTGAATGACGGTAGATGATACAAGAAATAAAGCGAACGACAAAAAAATAGATGACAGATGATATGAGAAGCGAACAAACGATAGACCACAGACGGAAAATAATATTCGACAACAGACAACAGATGGCAGACGACAAACAATAGAAGGCAAAAAAAGATGATAGAGAAGAAACGAGGAATTGCAGACGAACGCTACAGACTATGGACGACAAACGACAGATCGTAGATGACAGAGAATAGACAGATTATAGATGGCAGGAAACGAAGATAGAGGAACAGACGATAGAGGACAGAAGACACAGCACAATAGTCAGACGATAGAAGACAGAAGACAGACGACAGACAACAGACGGAAAATGATATTTGACAAACAACAAACGGTAGACGACAGAGCACAGACGACAGACAATAAAAGATAGGATATAGAAGAGAAATGACAGATTGCAGGTAATACACTGCAAACTATGATACTATGAACGACAAACAATATTTGACAAAGAAGAGACACCAGACGCCAAACAACAGACGGCAAACGACGGAGAGATGAAGACAAACGATAAACAATACAGAATTGCAATAGTCAAGAAATAGCATAGATGGTCTTCCATAACAACCATAGGTACAGTGGTGGCTTACAATTATGATGGAAAAGCATATTTTTTAATATATTTAAAGAAGGTTCAAGAGAGATTGCATACTGTAATTTTTGTATAAATCATGAAACTGGTAAGAATATTTCTCAAAAATATAGTAGTTAATTACGAAACTATTTTATTTACGAAAAAATGTTCCTACTGTATACATTTTAATTGAATCGTCTTTAATTCAAAAGAAACTATACATATAAAATACTTCAGCGTAGTAGCAACTAAAATTATGTGATTTTGTGCTTTGACGATAACTTCTAAAACTTCTATAACATAGGGCGATTTAAATATTTACAAAAATAACATTTCGCTTGAAACAGATGCTAGGAATTTGTATTAAATGTTGTTGCTAAATGCACAGCAAAGACGAAGTAACTAATTTTCTTACTAATTTTAGAACAAAAATTCAACACATGAAGCACAAGTTTTTTATTTATTTTTTTTTTCTTCTCAACCATAAACGAAGAAAGTATTGTAATAAAGTCCATCGGGTGGCTACTTTCAAGTTTTTTCAACATTTCCTGGGTCCTAGAGCACGTTTCTGTCGTTCATCTGTTTATCTATGTCGATTTATATTAAACACATAATTTTGAAAATACTGGACGGATTGCTGTTAAATTCGACATGTATTTTAGGAGTACTGTGTATATGGTAAAACGCTAACCAAAATGTGTTTAATCATCCCTACCAACAATGTCGTGACATAATCGCTATGTTTTCTGTAACAAATACCTACTATTTAAATTTATTGAAATAACATACTCCTGTACCTGCTTGTGGTTTATGAGTCAGGCTGGAATTTTTCCCCTAGGCATCCAGATTTTTAGTAATAAAATCCAAATTGAATATGAGCCTTTTATACGTAGGTATTTAAGAGGACCGCTTATACACGTGCAATGGTTTACCGAGTCCAGCTCGCAACAGGAAGGTCCTGAGTTCACTTACCCTATCCAACTTTTTCTTCCTACACTGACTGTTTTATCTATATTTTTACTTCCCTAACCTATTTATGTTGTACTAGTGTTCGTCGAGCAAATGGGTATTTTCATGTTTACTCGGCATTTTATGACTGCTACATTACAAAAAAGTAGGTTTCTCGTTTCGGTCTGTCTGTTGTCTGTCTGTCTGATATCCATTTTTATTAGATAAATAATCTCCGAAACCGGACAATTTTTGAAATTTTATGTATACCTACATATATTCGGGATATCATGTAGATGGTAAAACGCTAACCGAAATTTGACTAATCATCCCCCCAACAATATGATGACGTTAGTAGTTATATAGTGGGGCTTCTAGCTCAAGAACTTTGAGAGTTAATGAGCCGTATTACTTTTTATCGAGCGTGTCATCGTTTTGTCCTCGGTTGACCGGACCTCGGTCGAGTGCGGGTAGTGTCGTGCACAGAAATCGTCGGAATCGATCGTGCAAACTCGCGTACTATCTAGCTACGACCGTCCCCGACACGTGCCAAGCACGACACTACCAGAACCAAGGGTCAATGATCGCTCTGCAAAGTTCTTGAGCTAGAAGCCCCGCTATATAACTACTGACGTTCCCTCAATTATTTTTTTAGTAAAGGCTATTTAAATTTTATAATAATAACATATAATAACATTCTATACTTATAGTTTATGAATCAACCTTGATATCCAAATTTATACAAAAAAATACAAACTAGATCAATATATTTTATTTTATACCAGAGTAAGAATATTAATGTGTGGTGAACTGCGTGGCTGTGCCGTAAAAATATTGAATGACAAATGCGAAGATTCCTAGGTCGACTGACTCAAGGATTACGATTTTTTGTATTGATCAACTCAAGAACGATTCACCCCATTTTCTCGAAAATTGGAGAATACAGTAATGTTACGTCCACCTATATTTAATAAAAATAATAAAAAGTTTCGCTCCGTTGGAGCTTAATGAATAATGTTGTTCGCCTCCTTTGTTTTAAGGAGGCAGCTTCCTACGTGCTTAATCGTCGCATTCTTTCGATGTATAAACATCAACAATCGAAGTTAATCATGTACAGATAACATATTTTTCCAGTTCGTTGTCTTCTTTTCTTTTTCGAAGCAACTATATTTGTTTTAATGTACCTAAGGAGCTGCGAAGTGCTGTCTAAATGATTTTAAACCAATTTTTTGTAAGAAAATAAGCAATATACATTTTTGTTAAGGTAACTCCTTCCATGTAACACTGATGACCATTTTGCGTTTTACGGTATAGTGTAGAGTTCTAAATTACTATCAGACTTCAGAATGCCTTGTGGAAAAGTTTAGCATAGTAGATTTTGTCTTTCTAAGTGTCTTCTTAAGTGGATTTTACCGATTTAGCATTTGTTGCCCGATTTTGTGCATGTTGATCTCTCTCATTCATATAGCTCTTTTTTGGTTCTTGTATTCTCATTTCATCAAAATTTATCTCTTGAAATAAACATTTCTGCAGTAACTAAAATCTCATCACCATTAGGTACTACTTTAAACTATATTAAAACTGAAAACTCTTGTGAAAAAGAAAAGTGATATCTCAAATTCGTTATGAAAATCTTGGCAGCCATCAACTGTAGTTCAGGCCTACTACTTGAATCCGTTAATTTAGATGATGGTAGAAGGAAACTACACCAAACTATATACTAATAATGATATTACTACTTTTATTAGTTTTGAAACATTTTTCAATCCAGAATTCATGCAGGATAGTATAGTATATTTAAGTCACACCTTTGCTGTATACATGTATTAGTGTAAGTATTCGAAACTGCCAAGACACTTCCATAAAATTGTTAGAGGGTCCATAGTTGTTTGTGTTTAGCTCAGCTTCTTTGCTACAGATCTTAAAACCCTTTAAAGCAAAGAAGTTGTTGGTAGCATAATACTGTACATTTTATCTTAATTTAAAGTTTGTTAGAGATGTACGACGTAATAACCGTGTTTTAACAAATCGTTATCTCGCCAAGATAAAACATTAATGTTTTGACGCAGCGCCAACGAAACGGCACAGACAGAACGCACTCGCATCCCTCGAACGGGGTAAAATGCTGGCGGTTGTCATGTTTTAAACCGAGCAAACACAGAATGTGTTTTGTTTCGTGTATTTGTTCAACTGTTGCCGGAGCTTTTCATATGGTAATTAAAACGGCTGAAAACGGGCCATTTTCCTAGGCATGCATGCACTTTTCAGCAGCAGCCGTTGGCTGTCACTGACATCCCTCACGACCGCCGATATTACGGTGACAATGACAAAACATCGCCAGGGGTGTTCGAACCGGTCATCCCGGAACAACAGAACACGCCCGGACCCCGAAAAGTTCACCTTACCGACACGACAGCCCGACATTTATATCAACTTAATAAATGGCCGGCCGGACCCATCCCTTGTTAATAAAAATAACCAAACAGTGCTGCGGCCGTTACAAATTTCATCCTGTGTCAAAATGTTTAGCCTAAATGCCTTGAGGATATTCTTCAACCCCGCAGTGAAGTGGGAACTTAATAATCGCGCTTCCTGCGTGACCAGCAAGGATAATTGAACAAAAAAGATGTATACTCCTGGGTTATATGCACAATTTGTTAAAATGAGTAAGTAATCGGTTTATTTTGGAGTTTCGAGTTTCAACACACAAAAGTATAATAAATATTATCCGGGAAGTTTGTGCAGCTTTCATCTTTCATAACATAAAAAGTAGAAAACGTACGAGAATAAAGTTGAATGATAAATTTCACTTTTCATTGTACTTTTTAAAAATACGTGACTATTAATTACTCGTTAATACTTCAGTGAAACTGATCAAAGTGTGGAAGAACATAGTGTAAACCATCACCAAGCTTTGTCCAAATTTTCGATACTATTCGCTAACAATATTTAAATATTATGTTGTTTCTATTTTAAATATTTGAATTTATTTTTATTCGGCAACCAAACAGAAACATGACATATGTGGAGGAGAAAAGTTGTGGAACATCAAAAAGTGTAAATATCAACTTGGAATTGTCATGTTGGGTGGAGAAAAAGATAAAAGTAAAGAAAAACAACCTAAGAACAACAGAATATGAAGACTGAGAAATACAAAACTGAGAGAAAAGAAATAAAAAGAAAAAGAGAACACATAATTGAAAAATATTAAAGATAAAAAACGGATGGAGAGGTGGGACCAATATTTTAAACTTTTAACTGAAAGTGTAGAAAAAAGAATCCAAAATGGAGAAAAACAAACCACTATACAGGAATGTCACAGAATTTTATAGAATTTATACCCCACAAAAGAACTTTTGTATACTTCTCTAGAAAAATTATTGTAAAACACAACACCATAATGAAAGGAGGAGCTTTATTGAGCGATTGGTAAATTGAAAAAAATTGGTCTAAAGTTATCACGTATCAGATAGAACTTCTCCGCACGTTAAAATAAAGATAGGTGAAGAAGCATGCTGTGCTTTCGTTTCAAGTGAGTTTTTCATAATAAAATTTTATGATGACGTCATTAACTGTTTAGCAACGATACATATTATGTCAATTTGAATAAGTCTAATGTAATACCATATAATCGAAATAAGACGTTTGGTGAACAATGAAATTTATTTTTAAAATAATTTACTTTTATTAATTATTTGACCGTAACTCTCAAACAAAGATCATCATTTTAAAAATAAATTTCAATGCCTAGTAGAGTCGTTTTCGATTATATGGTATTAAATAATACTTACAGCATTGTAGTGACAAACTTCTGACAAATGCATAACCTGTTTATAATTTAATTAATAAAATATACTGTTCCAATATATTTTTTTTTGAGTTACCTTATATATCTAGTTCAAACAAATATAAAATCGTACATAAACCAGTAATATAGGTTTATAATATTTCTCACATTTTAGGTCAGATTTATTAGCAAAATTTTGAGGTTACGTCATCAAGTTATTGGAGGAAGCAGCCTTTGATTTATCATACTTACGATATCCCTAAAATATTTACAAGATTTCAGAGCGTTCAGTTTTGCAGTTTCCAAGTTAAATTGTAAAATGTTATTATACAGTGCGTTTTTTTACTACGAATTTCCAAATTCTTTTTGGTACACGTTTAATTCACATTACTTTTGACAAATTCTGATAATTTTTTAGAACCAAAGAAGTAAAAATAATTGAATTAAAAATTTAAATAATTCCATCGTTTTAATTACGTTTCGACTTTTTTTTTTTCAAAAATATAGATGACAAGCTATAAAATAAAGACCCATTCATAAACCAATGTTGTTATTTTATAAAATACTTACAATGCAAAATTTTAAGATGACGTCATCAAGTTGTTGACGTGGATGATCATAAAAACAAATCTTTGTTAGTTATATATTTATATAACAATCGTGAATTACATAAATTTTCACAAAAATCAGTCCAGTAGTTTCGGAGATTATCTGTCCAGAAAAATGGCCAATAGACGACAGACATACGGAAACGAGAAATTTATTTTTTCATACTCTAGGGGTTTAGGGGTTACGTAACCTCAAAAACCATGAGATTATTAATTTGTCGGAAACTAAACAACAACTGAGAGAAATTATAAATGAAAAAGTAATAACAAAAAGGATACCAAAACACTGAGACAAAGGACTGCTATTATATAAAAGAGACGTAAGAGACTGTAAGAACTACAAAGGTATAAGCTATTATGATGAATTAATTCCTATAAGATACTACAAGGAATAGTCGAGGAGAGAATAAGGACCTTAGTAGATAACACGTTAGAACAAACAAAATATGGATTTCTAAAAGGAAAAATTACACATAAGTTTTATAGTGGGTGTTCTGACCCACTTCAGACATGGTTGAGTCATTTTGACCAAGCTCGGCTCATGTCGGCTTACTTCGAGTTACTTCGGACATGATCGCTTCAATTAGGCAAAGGTTGCCTCACCTCGGACATGATCTGGTCGCAGAAGAGGGAAGGTCTCAACAAAAAAAAAAGTAAAAGCAACTACAGTGTCTCAGATACTACAAGGTTATATGGCCCCATTAAAATTAGCAATGGGATGTTATAATTCCTTTTGTGCGGCTAGTTACCGGCTCAATCCTAGCGTCATAAATCAAGGATTTGTCTCGATATCTTGCCACCTCAATATCTACTACTGGGTAATCCGCTTAAACGTTTTTGGTACATTAAACTAACACAAATATAATTTCCAACTGTGGGTTTGCCTTATTAACTGCCACATTGTTGTCTTCACAATACCCTATTTTTTAACAGCCATATAACCTTGTAGTATCTGAGACACTATACACTATATGTCCAAATAAGAGCGCACAACGAAGAAATTTAGAGCGAATATAGGCTTGATAGGAATGCGCTCTCAACCCATTACTGTTGTTCTTAATATTGAACGAACTAATGAAAATAAATGCGAAAGAAAATACAGTATATAAAAAACCGCTAAACCGTGTTTAAAAGAAATAAAACCATTCCAAGATGTAGACCCTTAATATTTTCATGAGTTTTTCAAAACTTAGTGCTTGGTAATTGGAATCTTTCACTTCCTTTTTCCACAGGTCGATATATTTAGTTAGTCAAAGAAAAAAGACGTATGTGATGCTTGAGGTTCCATGTGTTTTTAAAACGGATGTTCCATTCTATTGATAAAATTTTACCAAAGGACAAATTTATCGTGAATTAATAGGACACCATCGTCACCCATAAGTGAAATTACTAATTAGTACAAGATGGTTTTATTAACAATCCGTCAATATTTTGTATTACAAAGTCGTGACAAATCGGAAATCCGGCACCTTTGCTTAGATGTGGCGAGTAAAAATAGCCGCTAATCTGTGAATTCTACATAGTAAAATTTACTTTATTTCACACAGCCTCTAGAAAGAATTCATTTTATATTCTTGTATGACACCGGAAGAAGTAGTAATTTTATTCAAGAGTTATCTTTATCCAGAGCGCCATGTATTTTACAACATTTATAGGGATGAGCTAGAATTCACTTATTTAAGCTTCATTCGCTTATTTAGGTTGTGAAATATGTATAAAGGGACTTGAATGTTGAACATCTTTTTTTGGAGATTCCTCTCACAGCGAATGGTGTACCAACACAATATGGTTTCAAACGTATTTAATGTGTTCGTTGCGTTTAGTTTATATATTCCGTTTATGTGATTGGTGTGTTAGGTTCAGTATGTGATCTTGGTGGGCTCATTTTGATTTGACAAGTAGCTTAGTAGCCTGTATATTTTGACATCATGTACATCCTTCATTTAAAATTTTTGACGGAATGTGACGTAACTAAATTTTGTTTGCTCCTTTTACTGCTTAATTAATTCTTAAAATGAACGTAATGTCCAACAAAAAAAGCTTTTGAAGGCAAAAATAGGGAAACCTGGGAATAACCAAGGAGAGAGCAAACACAAAGAAATATCGCAAGACTGGAAGAAGATCAAAAAATAAATTCTGAACTCAAGTAGCTTACAACTGATGGTATAAAGGCTTTGGGTTAAGTAAATAAAGCAAAGTGATCATTTTTATCTGCTGAAAAAACGATACACTGTTATACCGAAAATTTTACAGTTCGCGTAAATCAATGTTACTGTTGTGTATTATTCTTCTTTATAACATTGTGCGTAAGGAAATAAATGGCAAACTAATTTAAAATCTAACCCATAGTCATGTACACAAAATTTTCTAAATATCAAAATAATCACACATTTAAGCGTTTCACCATATTCGAATATCCTCCCGACGAAGTGAGAACTTAATAATCATCTTTCGTGCGTGACCGCTAAGAACAATTAAACAAAAAAGGTATACGTTCTTCGCGGCTCGGGTTGGCTCATACACACAATTAATTAATGGAGAAATGCAAGATATGGCGCTGAAAGACCTGGCTGACCACCACATTCGTTATGGACTCGTATTATTCAACGACGTACTTTGTTTATCAGTTCAGGATCTTTTAATTTTCATTAGTTACAGTTTCGTAAACTCGGCCACAAAAAATTTATCAATGCACACTCGGGATATCGGAGGCAGTGATTGGAACATTACTTGTAAAAATCGCATCAATATACCGACGCTGTTTTTGAAATACATTGAAAAATATGCTACATAATAGGACTCCGGTTTTTATTTCTCGGAAAATGGTAAACAATTATGAAAATGGTGAGAGGTTCATAGTAATAATAATAGCGGAATATTTAGGAAAAACATAAACGTGAAGCTTGATACTACAAAGTAATACTAATAATATTATTTATTAAGAGGCAAAATTCAGAGAAATAGCTGTTGTGCGATGTAGCGTATTTTAAAGCAAAGTAAAACATTCAGACTTTGCAAAGTTCAAGTAAGGTGCTAATAGAATTGAAAAAATATTTCAGTGTATGAAAAAGCAAGTCACAAGGGAAGTACGTGTCATAAAGATTTCAAAACAATCAGAATTTCGATTTGTTTTCATTGATTTCAGCAGCAGATAGAATTTTTAGCATTTCTAACTCTTCGTGACTTGATTTGAAATTATTATTTTATACATATATTTGTGTTTTTATTGTTCAGTGAGTAACAGTAAGGGTACAAATTTTTGACACTATTTAACAAGTGGAAGTTTTATATTGCAATGTCTCTTTGGAGGATAACAACATTTGCAGGACGTTAATACAAGGAGTTTTTGCACGTTCATATAACGCCAGATTGGGAATGAATTTTCGTGTCTCCTGCTGTTGAATATTCAAGCAATCTGTTTTATAAAGCTTAACCGTTTTGGAGTTCTGCAAGAGTTCCATAATCATTCCCATTTAGTCCTCATGAATGGAATGTAGGAAGAAAATTTGAAGAACGCTCACTTTATACTGACAGTGTACACAGGTATACAAAAGTAATAAAACTTTATCAAATTACTAACATTAGTCTTCAAAAAAAAATTCAAAAAACAGATTATGTTTCTAGCTGCCTTTATTGACTGGTGTTTTCTCCATGTAGTAGCATAATAGTGCAGTAATTTACAGATAAATTTTCAGGTAAATATGGTTTGAAAATTCCTGCTGGATAAACATAAGTATGTGTACAAAAATAGTTTTATAATGAAACTGGAATTAAATGAATTTAATTACAGCGAAACTTCGAACATTCAAGTAAAAATAGTCTGCGACCGGTCAGAAACCTAATTAACTAACTATAAGTGCACATGAGCACTCGATGTCAGTAATTTTCAGAAAAATGTTTATAATGAACTGGTTTATAAAAACATGTAGTTTTCAACTTATATCTTATACCTTGTAACAACATGTACCTTCTGGTATCAAATAACATACATAAAACACATCGCAAACAGTTTTTTGGAATTAATCTCCTTTACTTCTTAAAAAAAAATATCTCGAAATCTTTAACAAACTCTTTTTTTTGTTCGTATCTCGTAAAATAATATTCATAACTGTATTTCTTTTTAAATATGCGTAGGTAACTAATATAATAGCAGTAAAACATTGCTACTTTACAGATACTCGTAAAGTAGCAATGAAGAAAATGCATTTGAAAATAAACAACTTATCGTCGAATGACGTATTCATCTTTTGAAAGGGTACTCCACATAAGCAAGAAGATTTAAATATCTCGAGAAAGACTAAAATATTAAAATTTTACAAATGTTGCTTTTAGTTTAAAAAGAAAATCGTAAGTTGATATACAGTACATACGACTCTACAATTTTAATGATGAATATTTTAAAGCATCTACTAGTAAGTAGACTGCAGCAAAATAACACATTTATATTTTTAGAGTAGTTGTTTTCACATAAAGTGTCAACAGTTTCATTAACGAAATAAGTATAATCAGGGAAATTAAAAATTTTTGTGTCAAATTTAATGTTTTAGGGTGTGATGTAATTTGTCCAAGTACAAACACTGATTTATTCACCACATTAACTGTATGAGATACTTATCATAAGGACTACCAAACACATAATGTCAAAATAGTTTTTAAGCGAAACAGGTCGAATGCAGGGGTAAACTCAATGGGTCAACATATTATTAAACCAACGCATACCAGGGTTTCTTGCCTTTAACGAGAAATTTTTTATTAAAAATTTTGGGTGGACTAATAAATCACACATATCGATGCATATTGTTTTGGACTAAAACATTCATAGTGATGATACACATATCTTAGTTAGGGTTCAAGTCGTGTGTTAAATTTAGCGACTAGTTCAATACGATAAACTGTTAAATTCTTTCTAAAAAGTATTAATTTTTTTTTTCCAAAAATTTAACTATTTAAGGTGAAAAGTGTTGGCGAATTAATAAACCACAAGTAAAGCAACACATTATCCTATAAAATTTAAATAAGATTTACGAGTACTTAACAAAAATTTAAGATGATCTTATCGATGCTAGTAAAAACATGTTCAGGAGCATTCCACGAAAAACAGAAACTTGCATTATTTAAAAAAAAAAAAGTAAAACAATAAAGTTTAGATTACTTAAAGTTCTTAAAACCCGTAGTGAGCCATAAGTTATAAATGTAAGATAAATAGATTGACTTTTGTCAAAATATTTGGCAGGAATTGTATCATATCACTGTATACGGAACCACCTGGCTGAAATTTCTAAAAAGTGCTCTAGACTTTATAAACATTTAAAAAATGTAAATAAGCCATGTAATTTGTTGCAATTTATTTGTTTGTTATTGCTGATGTTTAGTTTTGTCATTATGGTGTGTTCTGTATCTACTAATCATTAAAATTGTGAATTAAAGTTGTTTAATAATTTAGTATTCGCACAAGTCCCATACGCTGTCCCCCACGTGACAGTTGAAAAATATTTTTCTATGCAAAAACCGTCAACGGAGCAGATATAGAAAAATTTCTTCAATATATTTAGAATGTGACAATTTTTGATGCCCCATACGTGACAGACCTTAGCAGTGAATTTGTTGTAATTTGTAAAACAAAAACCTAAAAACAAATTCACCAAAATTGTTCAAAACAACTCTCAATTTTTTCTATTTGTGGTCATTTCCGTTTTAGAAAACTAATATGACGAAGTTTTACACAAAATTATTGTTACAAATGTCCCGAACGTGACAGTGGAATACTCCTTCAATGATTTAATTTAGTACTCTAAATTGCTGAATTCTTATAATTTTTTGTCACAATGTAAAAAGATGTAATTTTACTTTATGTAAATGTCCATATTAAACAAGTAATTTTATCTTAATTTCGGTGAAATTTATTTTATAATTCTTTAATTGCGGACAGTAGGGATATTAAAAGGCACCAGTTTTGCGTATGCTGCAGAGATAAAATTCGAGTCTGTTTTTATGTGGTGTGTTGAAAATCACTGTTTAATTATGGCAACAGCGAAGACTTACCTACAAAGATAAAAATAACAAGAAGAACAATAAACTACAAACAATTTTACTTTAATATATACTAATTCGCCACTTAAAATTAAACCGATGTTTTCTTGGTGCTTGCCACCAGCATTTTTTGGACAATTTTTAATTGACGAACCGCCGAAACAATTAGAGAATTTGGTTTTATAAATGCTAATTATTTCAGCAAAGAATTTTTTTCAAAATTTAATGACAATTTGCGATGGCACTGTAGTTCTAATTTGCAAATTCTAAAACCAAAATTTTTGTTTGTTTGAAATTTTCCGCGTTTCTTCATATATTTGCACCCTAAAAGGTAACTTTACATATACTTTTACTTTCCAAGCGTATGCTAAGGAAGTATAGTAATCGAGTCCATCGGACGAATGACCACTTTTATGACTCCTACAGTACGAAGAAAGTAGTCTTCCAATCCCGTCTGTCTGTCTGGTATCTGTATCCATTTTTATTAGACAAGTAATCTCTGAAACTTGCGACGAAATTCCAGTCTGGAATTTTGCCAATAACGTGTGGGGGCGGCCTGCCTCGGTGTCAAGCCTTGTGGCAACTAGTGCCGCTGAAATAGAAACACATCTGGCCGACCTAAGCTTATGCCGACACCTTCACGCCACCGGAGGTGGCGTCTACGGTCAGGAATAGCGGTCACTCGGGCTCCAGCTCCCTCTCCGGGAGAAGGGAGCACCGGGTTTGCTCTCAAGCCGGAGACACGTTTCTCCAGGTGGTGAGCGCCCGCGAAAAACAAGAAAATAAAATAAAACGGAAAGAAATATTTTACAACTAATAGGGTATATTCCCTGCCACCAGCTACAGGACTATAAATCTTACGGCTAAGTCTTAACTAGCTACAGGAAAACTTTACAAAATAAAAGGACAGAATAAAACGGCCGGCACGGTCGTTCCCTCCTGGATTTCCTTCAGGACGGGCTCTTCCTGGACCTGGGGAACACGACGCGTGCTCGACGGTTTGGACTTTTGACGGTAGACAACAACGGTGACAGAGGTACGGGGTGGCGATTGAAAACAGGTACGCCACAGCCCAAAACGGTACTTACGGTGGACGATTCTCATTGGACTCTGCACTTCTAAAACTCACATTAAAAACACTCCTTTTATCGCCGAAGCACTTCGCTCTTCCAGGCTTCAAGCAAGAATCCCATTCTTTCGTCGCGTAGGCGCTTGGTTACAAACTGCTGGACCGATTGTTGTCAAATTTTTTATGTATATTAGAAATATTATGTAGATGGTAAAATGGTAGGTAGTCAAAATTTTTCTAATCATCCCCACTGACAACGTGATGACATTCCCTCAAAATTTTTCATTAATCTTTAAGTAGGGTTTAAATTTTATAAGATAACGTACTTGTGCACTTGTTCTTTATGAATTTATCTTCAAATTTTTAATTAATTGGTCCTCTCTTCTGTACTGAAGAGACAAAATCAATGAAATTTCAGTTAATTGTAACACATATGCATGCATTTAATGCCACCGTTACGTACTTCAATACCGGCGCTGATACGATATGACGTGGTCATGATTGAATTCTTTCGAAGTATAAACATAAACAGTCAAAGTTAAACAACTACTAGAAATTAAGTACATTGTTTCCCTCTGATTATCTGCTTTAAATATGTATATATATTTCATATTGTCCGCATTTGTGCTGATCGTACCCCTTTGGAATTTGCACCCTCGGGGCGTAGGGGTTGCGGAGGTGTTATTTACCCCACTAGAGCAAGGGAAGTTCTGTCGAAATAACCTTCGACCAATTTTTTAACATTACTTATTAAGGAATTTACAGCTGGAACTCGCCAGTTTCCTCAGCAACTCTAAAAGTTGTTGATCGGCTATATAAGTACTACTATATAGCGCTGTATCGAAAAAAACATTTTTTTTTCTGGCGGAACAACATAAGAAAAAAATTCATGAAAGTTTCGTTAATAAATCTCAATCCAATCAGACGGTTTTTTTTTCTAATTGTTTGCCTACAATTAAATAAGATTCACTAAACCCTTTTATCACTTAAATAATCTACATTAGATTGGCAATATAACGCCCGCAAGCATCAGTTCAAGTTGCGTCCACTACAGAAATTTTTCTCAGCGTACTTCGTCCGGTGAAACATTTTTACAGTATTCTTCTAAAAACGTTTTAAAACAATGGTGTTGTAAATTTTAAAGGAAATATTGGTACTAAGCTAAGCTATACATGAATCTGAATTAAATACTCGCAGTCCAGTTTTTATTCGTGGAGACTTTAACACCTTCTTTAAAAAATACTATTTTTTAGTTTCAAGACAAAAACAAGCTGAAACAGTCGTTTTTAAAAATGTGCAATATAAATTAAAAATCACTTAGCGTTTTCCCACATGGTTTACAGAAAACATTCTCGTCAGTGGAACTAAGTTCAGGATAATCTTTTCTCCATGAATATTATTACAGTTGTTTTCACTTTGAACATTTTTCACAAAATTCACTACCACTGGCTTTCTTCAATCTTTAGTTATGCATGAATTGGAAATATTTTGTCAAATTTTTCTCTCCATTTTTACGTGCCAATATCAGGTGTGAAATATTGTATGCTCAGTCGACATGTACTTAAATAAACTTTTATGACTTAAGACAAACTACTCTTATATATCAAACTGGCTAATGTAAACTACAACAAACAAATTTTCAGGTACAGTTATTTAGAAAAAAAAAACATAAAAATTCAAATCGATGCTCAGATGTTCTTAGACTTCCGCCAAACGGAAATCATATATAAATTTTATTACACCCTAATAAACCATTTACGACCTGTAAGAAGTGCTAACTATGACAATAGCAGACGTAACTTCGGATTTTACGAGTATTTTGGGCAAAGAGGTAGTTTCTACTTTTTTAATGGATCGTCAAAATATGCAATAATTAATCTGTCTCAATCAATATGAAAAATAATAATTCAGAGATATGCTAAGCATTTATTCGTCATATCAAAAATACGGGATATGCAAACTGCATATAATCCACTTTCTAAAAATCACTATTTCTATCTCCATATCTTACTGAATTTACAAAAAACGTGACGGAACTATAGGTAGCAGTACATGTCCTGCTACAAATTTCAAGTAAGATTTATTTATTACTCCTACAATTTTGACCTAATGTCATATATTTTTGAAATGCATATGTTAGCAACGGGACCTCGCTGGTGCTCCGATATGATGTCGCGCCAGACGAAATTCCAGCCGTCTGAGGGTTGATTATCGTCGGTTAATATAAACATTCGATAAGGTGCAAGGGAAGCAGTGAAGGGGGCAGTCTGTTCTTTCTTCTTGAGGAATAAAGACGTATTTTGATTTTGCTCTCGCGTTTACTTTTCCCTGTGTAATTTTTGGGACTTGATATCATTTGATATTAGTTCAGAAGTGGGATTGTGCCACGTGCAGTGTAGTGATAACTGCAAGAGTACAGTGCGATACCTTTGTAAAAACAACAGGAGGATGGGCCGGAATAGAAAACGACGTGAGCCTTCGACCTCCTCAAGTGACGAAGAACGACATCAACGTGAAGGATGTTCTTCTAAACGTCCCCGGGAAAAGTATCCCAGTGAGAGAACTCGTCGGAGCTCGGAGACGCGACGTGCGAAAGGAGGATCCGGTGAGCGTATCGAACGTCTGGAACGACTGGTGGAAAAATTGGTCCGGGAAAGATCTACGGAAACAGGGACAAGCACGGGTCTGGGTAACCAGATCAAGTACATTACGAGAACTGACTGTATCCCGGAATTTGTTCCGGGCAACCCGAATATGTCGATTACCCGCTGGCTGTTCAAGATCGACCAGTTAGGGGAGGTCCACGGTTGGGATGACGTAGAAAAGGCGTACCACATGCAGAATGGACTCCGTGGCTTAGCCAAAAGTTGGTACAATAGCCTCAGCCATATTAATTATCCGTGGGCTGAGTGGAAAAATCTTTTAATGAAAGCTTTTCCCGAGCACACTGATTATGCGTCCTCGTTGCATAAGATGCTGAAACGGATAAAGGACCCCAACGAAACCATGGCAACGTACTATTACAATAAAATGGAGTTGTTGCAAGTTTGCCGTATTTCGGGAAAGGACGCTGTTTCTTGCGTCATAGACGGTTTGGCGAACCGAAGAAGTTTCGGATTGGACAACTGGTCCTGGTGCGAAAAGTTCGCACCACAAACGAAGGGAGTAGTAAGAAGTTACTACCTAAGTACGATGGGCCCTATACGATTAAAAAGGTGTTAGATCATGATCGCTACGTTATCGAAGATCCGAAGGGATCTCAAAGAAGCCAGAAACGTTACACTGGTATTCATTCTGTTGACAAATTAAAGCATTTTCGAGTCTGTCGAAGTGACGATTCAGATGCTTCTCGGTCTGACGAGGCTAACGACTAATTATTTGTGTGTTTGCAGGTATGTGTGTCTCATGATGCTTAGGATACTGCTACCCCCCAATCACAGTTTCCTCGAGGACGAAACAACGTCAGAACGGCCGAGCTGTTAGCAACGGGACCTCGCTGGTGCTCCGATATGATGTCGCGCCAGACGAAATTCCAGCCGTCTGAGGGTTGATTATCGTCGGTTAATATAAACATTCGATAAGGTGCAAGGGAAGCAGTGAAGGGGGCAGTCTGTTCTTTCTTCTTGAGGAATAAAGACGTATTTTGATTTTGCTCTCGCGTTTACTTTTCCCTGTGTAATTTTTGGGACTTGATATCATTTGATATTACATAAGTTAACAAATTTTAGTTAGCCTTACACACATATCTAATTATGTAAATTTTCCGAAACTAAAGACAAAGATAAATTTGCTTTGGTCTTCCACAGTGTAACTTCATTAGCGAAAGCAAAATTGCTTTTGTCTTTTGTCTTACTGGTTACTATTGTTGTCTTTTTTACTTTTACTGAGCTTGCTTATAATTTGATTTATGGATGTTTACCTGCATTTTGTCATAACCCGCATTAACGGTCTTCAAAACGTTATAAATACTACTACTCTTTTTTAAAATTAAAATTTTCAAAGCAACAGAATCACCAAATACAGCTCTTATAGGCTCGATGCACCTTCGCACCAAAATGATCAAAATATACATAGTTTTAACTAGTTAAAAGTGGTAAGTTATTTATCGATCCACAAATACCATGGACGAAGAATATAAAAACGAACTGCACAAATCAGTGTCAGCGTCGGAGACATGTAAATAAAACTCTGTATTAAAACGTCAAAACATCGTTGAAGTCGTTTTCGAGTTTCCAAACAACAATTAACCGAAATGTAAAGACCAGTAATGTAGTCCACGACCACGATGATTTAACGACTGCAAGGAAAAGTCAAGACCGAGTAAATACGCTTTTTAAAAAATTGCCTCTAATTTTGGTACATTTTCAGCGGCCTTGTAAATTCATAACCGTTGAATGAAAAAAGTTCCGCATTAAAGCACAATATTAAGCCCGGAGCTCAGGCAGTTGTTAAACAGGGACCTGGCGGTTGAACGTATTAAGTATTCAAATTAATTTAGTCGTCGCGCCGCGATCCGTCATCCTGGAGGACCGGAGGAGGTGACGGGGACGGCAGGGGGCGGCTCAGATTGATCGATGCGTCGATTGAAGTGTCTAAGGTCTATTACCAGATTAACTACATGACTGCTCCCGGCAAGAGACGATAACGCCATCCCTCGGCTATCCCCGTTACATTTATCAAGAGTATATTAAATGTTGTTGATGCCAGCAACTTTTTATTTGTTCTTGTGTGTGTCCTATCTTTGCACAAATATTTCAGATAAACGGCGAATATCGTCTGGCGCGTCAAGTAGACAAATACTCCGGACCGGATCCGGGATTTCATATGTAATATTTATGCTACAATAGAGTCAAACCGGGTCGGAGCAGAACTTGCGATTTGGCAGAGAGGTTGCAGAGATAACAGTCGAAATATGAGAACATCGCCTGATGACGACACTCCACTTGGCCATCGCGTTCAGGGTTTTGATTCAATAATTAATCGACCAGAAAGCCAATATCCAATTTAGTGTTTATCGTGGTTGGGAGAAGATAAAAAGCTTGGTTTTCTGTGTTAATTTAGATTTTCCTCAGACTGGAACTTATTCGTTGGTATTAAGACAAACTAACAAGTTGGTGAGTGCGTAAAATGGTTCGGTTGCTAGAAAAGGCAATAAATATTAAGGAGGGTCTAGATGTGTTTTTTTTCAAAAGTTTTTTCAACACTAGGTTCGTAAGTTTATTCAGTGTTATTAAAGATGATGTCTCTTCGGCGGCTTTTTCCAAGTAGTAGCAGGAGGTTAAGTCCCCAAAGTAGACAACAAAAAATATTGAATACTGTTTGCCTACGGTGTATCTATTTGTAGTATTTTTAAAGCAATTATTATATATACTATTATTATCAAAATATTAAAAGTCTTAATACCAAAATTAACTCTTTTTACTACTTGGACGTAAGTTAGGACGCACTGAAATAGAGTCCATCCAATGAATTGACTCTATCATGTTTTTTCAAAGTTTCATGACCCCTATGGTGTGAAAAATATGTCTGCTGTTGTCATCTCTGGCGTTAATCGTCTGTCGTGTGTCTGTGGTCTATTGGTTATTTTATTAAACAGATAATTTAAGAAATTTCGAGACTGGTTATTCTGAAATTTTATATATTTATATATTTTATAAATATCACGTAGATCTATGCTAAAGCGTTAACCTAAATTTTTCTAATCATCATCAGCAACAATTTAATGATGTCATCTTAAAATTTTGCATAGTATGTTATTAAAATTTCATGAAGTGATATAATTCTGTACTTCTGGTCTATGACCTGCCTTGGTTTTTTTACCCTTCACATCCAGATTTTTGGAGAAATTCGATTTTTTTTCTGTCTCGGAAAATATAAAATCGACTGATGTGAAATTTTCAGATGTTTCAGGTGTTAAGGTTTAATGGTAAATCGTTAATTTTTTTTGTTTATTCCCTCCAAAAATTGATGACGTTATCTCAAAATGTTATCTAATAAATGTTATTTATATTTTATAAAATAACACACTTATAGGTACAACGGTGGTTAGGGTAATTTATGAATCTGTCTTTATTTTTTTATCTTGGGCGTTTAGAATACAAAAAACTTAAATTTGCGAAATAACATTTTAAAATTTAATTTGTAAACTGAAACCGATAGATCAAAAGGTTGTTATTCACTTCTTCAAAAATTTCATGAGGTCGTATCCAAATTTTTAGGATAAATCCTAACTAAAGCGTGCAAAATATTATGAGCCTGTACTTGCAGTTTATCAGGGTATTCCTATTTTTTAGAATTGGTTACACAGGGTGACTCAAAAAAAGTAAATGAAGGAATTTATTTTATCGATTAAGAAAAACTCACCTCATTTTTTCCGAAAATTTGGAAATACAGTACCTACCGTTATTATTAGCATTACACTATGTTCATTCAAATTGATATATGTTTCCTTGCTAAAAAGATGACGACAATATCAGAAAATATTGTTTTGAAAAACTCACTTGATAACATTTCAAGTATAGCATGCTTTTTTACCGGTAGCATTTTTATTTTAAATTTTCAATGTGTAACAAATTTGTGTATCTGTAAAAAAAATTAGACTTACTTTCTTAATAGCAGCTATTCACAATTTTTGAATCTATTCTTTATGAAATCATCTACAATCAAGTAAAAGAAATTACTTCTCGACACCAGTGTATATTGCAGAAGCTATTGATACAGAAGTCCCGTCAATACAATTTGTACAAACTCTCACCAAGCTTTATCACCTCGTTCTTTTACAGAAACTTGATTGGTTTGAATGTAGCTTTGGTTCATTTCTTATGGATTCAGCCACTTCGAGATTCTACAAGGGTCCAATCGCGCCTCATTGCTATTTGTAATATTTATCAACGACATTGTAGACGACGTATCGGCTAACAAGGTGTTGTTCGCAGAAGATTCATAAATATTTTAACACTTACATAAATTCCCTTCAATGCTGTCTTAAAGTGTAAAACAATAAAAATACTGTCCGCAAATACTTGGATGAAAAATTTAGGACAACGTTTATTACAATACCAAACCGGTGTTAAACTTTATAGTGTATCGTGCATCGAGTAATCGAGCAAGGTTCCTGAAAAATTCACTTTTAATCAGTATATTTTAAACATTATAGAAAAATCCTATAACTCATGATCATGATGTCATTTACAGACTCTGTAAACAAATTTCGAAGTTTATGGCGTTCTTAATAATTGATGGGAGCTATTCTGCAAGAGGATTTAGCTATAAAGAGGGACAGATTATATTTAATTCTTTACACGTTCGTCGCTCGGTTGCTGTTATTAAATTTTTATATAAGTTCGTTAACAGCAATGTACACTACTCATGGCTACGAACTCAGTTCAAGAGTTTAAATGCACGAGTAATTTACGCATTGTATTCTAAGAATTGTATGTATTTCAAGCGTTTTGTAAAATCTCTGATCTTGTTAATGGGTGAACAATTTAAAACATTAATTAGACCAAGTAATTATTATTATTCTTATTACTATGTTACATTATAAGTACTTATTAGAATAGAATAGCACATTACCTAAGTAGTGTTCCCATTTTTAGCCAGACGTTACTGTTAAACTGGTATTGGTACTGAAGCTAGTACGCCGCAAAATCAAGAAAGGTAAACTACCATAATTCTGTCTGGTTTTCTGAAAATCTTAAAAAACAATAAGTCCAATCTTTAAAATTAATGTAGTGGCATCTAGACTAACTTATTGAAAAGGGAAGATTTTAAGTACACAAAAAACGAACTTAGACTAACTCAGACAGGGAAGATCTTGTGCAACTCTAGCTAAGAAATATAAGATAACTAGGGCCACACTTTTAGGAATAATTAAGGGGTCCTACATACCCAGAAGAATGCAAACCTGGATCTTCCACTGTACTCATTCTAGCTGAAGAATCACTTTTGGTTCAGTGGATGGGAGTTGTTACACAGTGTATCAATTTTGGTAAAAAAATTAGGTAGACCCTATAAATCCCGTGAAAGACAGCCGGGTCACGGTATTTAGGCTTCATCAATAAATCCAGTTGAGGACCCGGGTGGGTTAGGTAGCATTGCGCTTGCCCGCTACACCTTGGGTCGTGGGTTCGATTCCCGACCTGCTCTGGGTGTCCCCCGTTATCCTGTAATTGGGCGTCGGGCCTGTTGGGTAACGTTAATCAATAAAATAAAAAAATTAATAAAAATAAAATCAACAGATACCCTGAAATCAGTGCAGAATAACCCAGAACCTCTCATGGTTATACACTGCGGTAACGAAACCTAAAATTGAAAACTGGTTCAAAGAAATAGAGGATTATTTTTTCACGTCGAACACCCTAGGATGGATACCAAAAGTTGTAATCATTCTCATAAGTTTATTACCAAATTTGACTCATATATTACAGTCTTTCGATGTTTAACTCTTCAGTTCTTTAAAGATGGAAAAAGATGGTTCAAAAGTAGGACCCACAATAATTACAAAGCGTTAAATAGAACAAAAATGCTAGAGTCTCAAAAGAAACTGCAGAATCTGTTACCACCGGATTTGAAATTATCATGAAAGATTCGTTTAGAGCTTGTCGATTGCTTCCTTTCGGCGACAGAACAATAGAAGAAAATCCCGAAATTGTACAACATCCAAGATATTTGGAATCCAGTATCACCCCTGAGATCTTATAAATTTTTATGACTTTTCTGTAGACAAATGGGCCGAGTAATTAGAAAATTGGAATCTGTATAATACCTGGCTCAACACGAATAAGAAAGCGGCTTATCCTTTAGAACGAACAAATAAAATCGAGGGGAATAGATCTGTCGAAAATAATAGTAATTCTATCAATGACAATAGTTTTGGGGATAGAAAAAAAAATGGTCCAAGGTTATTTCGACAGAACTTCCTACGGTCTTGAAGTACAATCCAATAAATTCCGTTTCTTTGAGAAATTATAGAAAATTTGTGCTTTCTGAGAACCTTTATGTAGTAAAAATCAGTGGTGTAAAGGAACCTCGAACCCCCTGTGCCGTGGGGGTTCAAATACCAAGGAGAGGCCGAGATAATATGAAATCTATTCAAAGCAAATATCCAAGGGGAAAGAGTGTATTATTACCAGTGTAGACGCTTAACTTCGATTGTTTATGTTTATACATCGAAAGAACGTCACGTGGATATTTATTTAATTTGAATGAGTTGTCTCCTCAAAACAGAAGGCTAAAATTATTAATTAGCCACAATGGAACAACATGTTTTGAATATGATTGTTATTGTTCTTATTTGATCACAATGAAATAAAAACGTGGGTATTCTTACATTTTCAAGAAAATGAGGTTCTTAATTTGATCAATAAAACATTGGTCGATAGCTGTAAGTGTAATCCAACAAATCCACTTCTTGAAAAAAATTATAAAATTTGATTTTACGATTTTCATTTTGTAATAATGGCTGTAAAGTAAAAACCAGAGGCATAAATAACATCCCTTGTCCTTCAGCACTAGGTAATAGCAATCTAAAGCTTAAGTGTTTATTTATGTTTATACATCGAAAGAATATCACGTAGAAATTAGTTTGATTTGAAAGAGTCGTTCTTAAATTGACACTAAAAAATTTGGGATGACGTCATCAACATGGATAATTTTAATCACAGCACAAAAGAAAAGTAGTCAGAGCGTTATACCAATGCAAGAAAAAAAAAGGAAAGGCCAATTTCGGCATCGAATCCACAATCGTAGTACCGCAAGGTCGCCGTTCTCTCCGATAGACCCACTGCGTCACGGAGACGTACAAATCGTGTTGGGAATAAAACGTTTTATACCTTGCAAATTTTTTTGCGAAAATTTGAACGTTTAACAAAAAAACTGAAATTTAAAAAAAATTGAGGCCCTCGAGACATTAACAAAAAGGATTATTCCTCATAAAAGAGCTAAATTAAAAGGTTAGAATTGTTCGTGTAAGCTACTGGTCAAATTTTATTTAGTAAAATGTTTGAAACAATATTTTATTTACTTATTTACATTTTTATTTGTTTTGTTAATATGGTAATACTATGAAAAACTTAATATATATCTAACCAATAGTCCCTAAAAGAAAAAATTGGTCTTAAGTTATGTCGACAGAATTTACCTCGCCCTTGAAGTGTAATCTGACAAATCCCATTTCTTTAAAAAATTATAAAATTTGATTATGCGATATTCCTACTGTAATAACCTGTACAAATTAAAAACCAGTGACTTAAATAACACCCCCACACAAGTGTGGACAATATGAAATCTATTTAAACAGATAACCAAGGGACAAAAATGTAAATATTCTCAGTTTCTCAGTACACTTGAAAAATGTAATACTTCGAAGGAATTCGACTATTAGCACGTTCAGATTACAAGAATGACCAGTTAAAATAAAATGAAATTTGTTAGATATTAAGGGCAATTTGTAAAAATTTGTTAAGTTTAAAGGGTGTTGAATTCCAAATTTCCATAGTAACGAGTTAAATTCGTAAATCTGATTGACTGCCTATTTTTTATTTTTTGTTTAGCCAAATTTTGGTTAGCGTCTTCCCCTCAACGTGATATTTCTAATACACTTATAAAGTTTGTCAACAATCGGCCTACTAGTTTAGGAGATCTGTCTAATAACAATCCAGACAGACGACAGGCAGACAGACAGACAGCCAGTCACAGAGACAGAGAGGCAGACAGACGAAAACGGGAAACCTACTTTTTCGTACTCTGGGGTAATGAAACGTCGAGAAAATATAAAACTAGCTAGTCGTCCAATGGGTTCGATTACAACACTTCCTATATCAGCTTACACTCAAAAAGTAAAAATTAATTTATATATTCACACCTACATGGATTTAATTTTCATAATACAGTATGTTCTTTACCTGTCAGAATTGTGGCCATTTACCTGAGCTTTATATTTACCGAAACCGTATTTTTAATGTTTAAATCGTACGAAAATTGTCTGTTGTTTACTTCTTCCACAGAATTTGGAACACACTAGAACTTTAAAATTTTAAAACCCGTCTTACAAGTTTATGAAATTTTCAGTTGGGATGAATGAATATTTATGGTTCGAAAACTGTGTCAAATAAGATTCTAAATATTGAACTAATTTTAGTTTCGTTATTTGGTCTGGTACTCACTGTACTGAATAAACAAAATTAAAACATATACGATTTGGGTAAAATAATGGAGAAGTTGTATACCACTTTTGTTTTCCTTTATATTGTAAAACGTTCACCCAATATCAACTCCTTATATAACAAAATTACAAAAAAAGAGCTGCTTAGATGCTTTTCGAAGCTTTCAATTCATTAATATTTCAGTTGTTTTTCTTTCATTTATGCGTTTATGTATATTCGTTCAATATAAAATATGGATGAAGAAACTGTTACTCAAATTTAAAGTACTGTGTCAATTACGAAACGATATTTTCTGCCTAAATTTTAGATAAAATCGTGACAACATTATATTTAAATTCAAATTTTAATATGAGTATTTTCAAGAAACAGAAATAAACAAGAGTTTGACTAAATTGTATTACTATTCAAACAAAAATGTTTTTGATAAAATTGTTTCGCCCAGTAAGAAAAACATGTCAAGTTTATAGAGTTTATAGTTCAATCGTCTTGAAGCGAAATAGCAAAGAACCAGTACTTGAACCTTTAGGCACACTCACCGACTGTTTAAAGAAATCTGATTTTATGTTCATATAAAAAGAGTATAAGCATCAAGATCTACATAAAATAAAACTAAATAAACGCGTTTAGTTTCTCTGGGTGGTACGTATAGTATTACAGTGACAAATGCACCGCGAGTAATTTTATCGTTAAACAGACTCGCACGGTGTTTATTTCGTCTCTAAAATAGAAAAAGTGAAGTCACATGGTGAATACATTGCACAGGCCACCACGCTACTAATCGAGCATAAAGTTGTTAGGCCATCAATCCCCAGTGCTGTTCAGGATGGAAAATGCGAGAAATTACGAGTGCGGATTCTCCTATCACATAAATTTCCTTCCGATTTGTTGACGTCGAAATAAACTTCAACAAATTCATAACATTTCAGAAGTTGTATATTTACATGTCTGAGTTGCAAGTAGTCGCAGATGAATAAATCAAAGCGTCTCACCTACGCATCCAAAACCGGAAAAGTTTGTTCCGCTCTTGGAGACGCAGTGTAGGCAATTGGCAGCAGTTTTTCGGTCGAGAAGAGTGATTGATTTCTCGAGGGAACAGCACCCTACGATCCATCAAGTCTGATTAAACGACCCGAGCTGCCGATGTTGCCAGATTATCGACTAATATCTAGGCTAATGCATTTTTTATGTCCACCGACAGTCATCGTCGGCTTTGCATGCAGGTCCAGTCCGATGGCTATCTTCCACGATTCATGAGCCCCGGTGTCAATAATTAACTAGCCCGCCCTATTAAAGCGCGTTCGCAGCACGTTTTGTATTTGCAACACGTATTTAGAAAAGGGGGAAATAACGAGAGCGATGCTTGGATACGTCTAGACTTGGTGCAAGAGTGGAAATGTAACCGGAAGGAAAACTACTGGATCCGGAGGTAGCAGATGAATTATGTACGATATCTGACGAAACTTTTCCCTTTTTGGACGGGTTCTTGTTTCATTCTCCTCTCCACGATGGAAATACGTAATCTGATTTTTCCGTGTTCTACACAAACGGACAAAAGGTCCGCCTTTGATAACTAGAAATCAATAGAATTGTTATCTTCCGTATGAGTCATCAATATTTTATGAGTCTTCTTTTGCTACCCTTCCAATAACAAGTTCTCAAAGTAAATACTGCGTTATGCACACACCGAGCTCCAACTTACGACTTTCCCACAAAGCTTCTTCGCTATGACAACAACTTTCAGTTCTATCAGCTGCATCGCATTTTCCTCGTCATTCGCTTACGCAACTTTATTGTAGTTTTTGTTAACAGAATATTTGCTTGTCGGGACGAGTGCCCCGAGATCCTGCTTCTGGCAGGTCCTGCCTTCTTTGGCGTTCGATAAAAAATGTGTTATTTGGTTTTTAACAGCCATTCATCGTAAATGTCAAGAATGGCGACTCTAATCCACATCCTTACATCACTCGTTCTTTACGATTATATCCCGGCAATTTTTCTTTATTTCGTAAAAGAGTAAATAACACCTTGAGAGAAATCACCTCACTTCTTCCCGTTTTTTTATATGAATTTATCGCTCGACGGTAATTAAGGTCCCAAGCGCACAATCAAGAATTTACAAGATATGACCCTCGTCGGTATGTTAATATTTACTGTACAATTAAGACTTCATACAACATCAACATTCTTCCGACAAACAATTCCGTTAACAAGAACCTACAATCCCCAAGAATTATTATCTCGTTGGAAGGTTGAGATCTTACGAAACTTGAAGTAAATTTATTTACATCAGCATCATAACGGAGAGTTGCTCTGAATTAGCCGAGACATGACAGTCGACAGTGAATTAAAACCTCCAAGTTGCTTTGGATGTCCCCCTAACACCACTTTGGATGATTTAGGACAGGTGAAGTGGTGGAACATTTATCATAGAAACGGTGAATTATGAACACCACGGAAAAACTCAATAGACGTATTTTACTTCTGAAAAAATGTCTTAGGCCGACCGTATAAATGTGTAATACATCTCTTTTTTGACTGTTTTCACGTCAGCGAGAAATTTCTTAGGGGACTGTGGATTTATTTCGATTTTTCCGGAATTCTCCATCACAAATTTTCGACTGCTGCCACTGCATTTCCTTTATCTGCAACGCACAAAAAAAACTTTTTTAGACAGACTCCTAATAGCATTCTATTGTTGCCTCTGTTGGGTAATGGTCAGTCATTTTCTTCGAAAAATATTTAAATTTTCTCAATAAGAAGACACAAATTATCATATTTTGTATTTTAAACTCATATTGATTACACGCCTACGAATATCTATATGTTACCTAATCTAAGGAGCAATAAAAGAACCATCTGGTTATTAAAACGAATCTATGTCTGCATTTGCATGGACCCGATAGATAAAAAATGAAGTTAAAACAACGTAATGCAAACTTGGAAGCACAAACAGCAGAACCGAAATCCAAACGACAGATGTGACAGATGACAATGAATCTGCTCACATTTCGTGGTTTTCTGCGACCTACGTCCCCTTCATTATATGCGAGAGTAAATAATAGAATTAGAAAAAAAACAAAGAGGATTGTAAATCATTTGCGTCGAAAGCAACTAAGGTTTTCAATTTTGTATATTGTGTAAATTGTACGTTATAAGCGCTTTTGTTAATCTAAATTTGGATTTCGTCCTAAGATATGCTGTCCCGGAGCAAGGAAATATTTTTAAACCGAAAACCGATATGGTCTAGAATAGTATATTATTATACTAGTTTAATAAGACGTCTTATTGTGGCACGCATGGGTATAAGGAATAAGTGCCACAATGCGTCTTATTAAACGAGTACTGTTTTTTCTACTTTGCATCTGATCGGAAACAAAAAATTAATAAAAATTAAAGGTTATAATTTAGGGCCTTTTAATTCGAAAGGTTAGTTGTAGCGTTGTGGCTAACTTCACAATGTCAAAGTTTGACATCTAACCACCGAACACTAACAATCTAACCTAAGTTTGCCTCAAAAAAAATGGAAGAAGGGGGCCCCACTTCTTGCACGCCACCTGAAATACAGTTTAACAATTGATCCCATTATTCTAGTCGGCTTTGTCAAAACCGGTTAAAATTAGTTTAATCGACCGAAAATTGGTGTCAAAGTGTAGATAATCTTCCGCTAGTTACGATTCTGAAATCGCCGTCACGATATATGGTCCAATAAACACGCAGAACGAATTCAAAATTTCCAAAAATTTTCCAAAAAAGTGGTTAAAATTGGTTAAGTATTGTATAAACTGCCCTAAATTGTGTTATTCTTTATTTTTGTACTGAGTTAGTAAAAAAAATTAAATGTTAAAATTATCCAAAAAAATTTAACACATTTTTTGGAAAAAAAAGAAACTTCAGTTATTCCTTTTATTAAAATAAAACAAGTTTTTAAGGTAGTCAGAGAAATAGAAAAAAAAAACCCACTGTCTGTTGCATTTATAAACAGTCGGCCGACTGCAGTCGGTACATCTCTAATATTTATAGATATGTAATGCCAACGTAGTTGGCGAAATGCGTCGACATTTTTTTTTTATTTTAGAAAAAATTCTAAATTAGTTAACTTATTAACTAATAAAAAAGATTTATCTATGAAATAAGAATTTTAATTAAAGACAAAAGAATGTGTTAAAATTTGAACTCCAGAACAGGCATTAATATGGAAACAAAAATGAATCAAGAATCGAAAAATTTTTTAAAGAAAAACTTATGTTAGAGAAGCAGTATATGAAGTAAAATAAAAAAAATTCCATTCAGTTATCAATTTTTGTATAGGTACATAAAAAAAAATTTAAAAACCTTATATCCACATGTCATTCTAAAAATAGAGGTTAAAATGAGGCTGTATTGTTGACACGCAGCAAAGGGCTCTTGGACCCTACCGAACGGCCGGTCGTTTCGTCGGGCGGTGAAAAAACCGGCGAACTTTATTTTACATATAGTTTAATGAAATGTTTAAAATAGATAATAAACAGAATCAAACACTAAATAAACCGGTTTATAAACAATTAATAATCTCTTTAAATACATAAAGAACACCGCATAAAAAGCCCCGCCCACCCGCCCTCTATTTTTTTAGAGGGTGTTATTTCCCAAAATCACACCGTATCTTAGCAGGTATTATTCTCATTTTAACGATTTTATTTTTGTTCATCAGTACAAAATCCATTTTTCATTCAGATACAATGAATCCCTAAGTTTAACTTTTGCTTAGTGAGGCTTATAAGCAACCCACTCCCTCTTCATTCTAGTAACGATTCGTAATACTGTAAATTATTATTTTCAATTCCAAAGATCGTAAATCTAATTATTAATTTTCCCCTTGACTATCAAAATTTTTTCGAAATAATTTTGAAATCTTAATTCAGTTAAACATTTTTTTTAAGATCACCATAAAAGAATTTAGAATTTTCGGAACGAAATTTCCAATTCTATGGTTTAAAACAACTAGGGTAATTTTTTGAATATATATATGTTTGCAAAAATAATTTCCAAAATTTGTTTTCAGTTCAAAAAAATACAATTTTAAAATCACCATAAAAAAGAATTAGAATTTTCAGAAAAAAATAATTTTAAAATAAATCCACAAAATAATCTTTTGGTTTTTGACTTTGTTCTAATTCTTAGATTCTACCGCTTGTCAAAATAGAATTCAATTCCCATTTTACAATCAATAAAATAGGTCAGGGGAATGGAGAAAAGAGGTGTGCGGGGCTGCTTTTAGTTTTTTCTAGAGAATCTTATAAGCAAGCAAGGAATTTTTTTTAATCCCGCCTAACAGATGAATATCCGAATTATTGGAATATGGATACTAAACTGACGAACAGTACTCCAACTACGTTCTAACCAGACCACATAGGTACTCATGACCTTCTTAAAAGTGTAATTTTAGTGAAATTTAAATGTTAATTTCAACACAATTTTACAGTAAATTGTAAGATCATCTGCAGAGACTAAGAAATTTGAATATTTATACGAGGAGCAATATTGTAAATCACAAAAAAAAAATTGGTTCGGTCCACAGTGAGACCTTTGTGGGATGTAACACCAAAAGTTTGAGATTTCAAATTGCCAATCTTAACTTGTTGATATCTCTGAGATAGAAACGAATGTAACCATTTGATTTCGTTTAGAAATTAATACATTGTGATTGAGTCTATCAAAGGACTTCGCGAAGTCTGTTTACATTAAATCAACTTGTAACATTTCTTGAAATTATTCATTAATCAATGAGTAATAGAGCTGCAAATTAGAAAGGGAGGATTTACTCTTAAGAAAACCATGCTGATGACTACATAGAATCGAAGATAATATACACTACAATTATACGAGAACTATTTGATATAGAATCTTTGGGATTGTCAACTGATTACAAACTCCTCTGTAGTTTTCAATTGTTGGCTTAACACTAGATTCTAAAATAAGAGTTACTTACAAAACTACCCTTCTACGCATCGGGAAACTTTGAATTAGATGATTCGAACAACAGAAATAACGCTATAGTCAAACTACAAATACAGTTTTACAGGAGTACATTATATAGCAAAACGTTTTGAGATTGTTGATGGCTTGAAACCCATCAGAAATTGCAACTTTTAAACCATTGTTACAAACTTCCAAATTACTTTGCTCAACACCATCGACGTCAACATTAGAGCTATTTACATATACAGAAGAAAAATATTCTGCAAATAAACATGAAATCTCGACACCATCGTCTTCTGATTTATCTCCAAAAGGGACTTATATGTAATTAAACACTTCAGGATCTTTGTTTTTATCATGAATATACTTCCAAAAATATTTTGGACTACATGCAACGATGGTATCTACTCCGTCACTCAAAAAGAGTGTGGCTGAGGTGTTGACAATTTGTAAAGATAATCTTCAAGTGGGCTAAGTTCTTTTGCTGACACAGATTTCTGATGTCTCTGTTAAACCATCGAGGTAAGGTTTATTGATTTTAATGGTTTTCTTTAGAATTCATACATGGTTCAATACCAGCAAACAGAATAGAGTAAAAATAAGAAAGTTTTTCCTCTAAGCTCAAACCATTAAAGTGTGTTCTCCAATCAACGAATGTCAAAAAAATATTTAAGAAACGATAATCACCTTTAATAAAGTCATATGTGGTAAACTTAAAAGGTTTCTGAATATTATGAAAAAGACCAACCATATACAGGGTGATGACTAATGAAATTAGATAACAGATCGATTGCAAAAAAACAAGGAAGTACTAATGGAGAAAACAAGGTCCAGGTAAAACATCTCTTTGGTTAAATTCTGTACTCATTTGGTAGATTCAAGAATGAATAAGAGAGAAAATAAGAATAACCAGCTAGAAGACAAACTTCTTCACACCTGTAGGGTTTGTTAGGGTGACTCATAATTATAAACCAACAAAAGGGTAGAACACGGTAAAGGGCAAAGAAATTAGACACGGATATGGAAGAAAAACGAAGTAAGTCACTCTAAAAATAAGCAATTACATTTAAAAAGGGAAAAACTTACAGATGAGGTTATTTTTTGGCAGAAACCAACCAGCAAACGTCACAGTTTGACCATTTATGCACTTTCTTGGTCAAGAGACAAAACCAGTATCTTTTTCTGATCTCTTACAATTTTCTGTAAAGTTCTCCTACTAACGTTCTCTTACACCATGATCGATTTTCACCACAAAATCTATTAACGTTTCTGTTTTACTTGGCCGACAAAATACTCCAGAAATACATTGAATATTCGTCTCTTTCTTTGAGTACAAGACTCACTTGACACGGATTCGAGTCTTCCTTTTGTGCTATTTTCACTCCTTCGGTAGATGATGGAAAGCAAATTATGTTCAATGTTATTTCAATTTGATAGTAAAATTCAAACATTTCTATTTTTGTTAAATAGTGCAGAAATAAAATGTTTTAATTCTATCTGTACAATCCTCTTTCACTATTTCAGATCACCAGACGAAACTTGACGAAACATCGACAACTATCATCTTCTAGAAATGCCACTCTTTTGCAAATTTTTTAAATATACCCCAACTATTTTCTCTCTCTTTACTCAGAAACGGAATGTTTCCAAATCTTTTGACGTCTGCTAGTTCTTTCTTCACCCTCATCTTAGCTTTTAAGAGAAATTGTTGTTTGTTTTTCTCCAGTTTCCCTTAATCCACAGTTTCACTAACACGTTCCAAATTCAAACACTGGCCCTACGATTGTTAAGTTTCCAGATTTAATATTGCTCGAAATTCTGCAATCTTAACAGTTTGTATTTATGACATATTCTCACTCTCAATCGTTCCTCAGTCCATATTTCCAAATCTACTACTGAACTTGCTCTGGCGTCAAACGAGATTTAAAATATTGTTTTTTTCTGGAATGCTTTCTTGGCACGATACTTCTGTTATCAGAGAGTTTTCTCATCAGTCATTATCATGACTGGAAAAACAATTTCCATCAAATCAAGATTTATCAATCACTTATCAATTGTGCAGTAATAATAATTGCTTTTCATTGATTAAGTTGTTTTTAATCAAGTAAATAAAATTCTGTACGTGTCCATTGACTATACAATTCGGCTGCGACTTACTTCACACTCGTACGATAATGACGGTTTTATACCACTTGTGACGGTAATATATTATCTCACCCGGTGAAATTGCACACGCAAACCTTAGCAAATACCTCTTATTATTACTAATGCCATTAGGGTAAATGTGTACAAGAGTACGCACTTAGTGTAAAACTGTCAACAACTTTTTAATTTTTTTGGATAGACAAATTTTATGATATGGGTTCGTTATATACATGTTTAGAGATCAGATATATTTAATTGTACGTCCCAAGACCACTATATTTTAAGAGTAATTTCAATTTTTGTCAAGATGTGTAAATGCGCACTCTTAGACAGTTCATTGCACAAGAGTGCGCATTTGATCGCTTATGAGTGCGCATTACATTTTATGAAAAAATATTTGTTTGTAAGGTGAAAATAAATGGAAATAAGTGACTACAGACTACATATAAAACGGGAGACCTATTTCTTCATACTCTAGGGGTCTTGAAAAGTCGAGAAAACGTAAAAATAAAGAGTCGGTCGACGGACTCGATTACAACGCGCTCAGGAAGTAAAAAAAAAAAAATTACCATAACCACCACCACACAACTTGAGAAGCAGTACAAATTAGTAGAGTTAAATAATTCATTATCGTATGATATGTATCTCCAAGACTATTAGACTACGTATTGCAAGCAATGCGCACTCTTATACAATACCTCGCTGCGCACTCTTGTACATTTGTACATAACCTAATGTTTTCAAAGTTAAAAGTTTTTGATGGATAGAAAGTATAAAACTGTTAGTGTATAACGAGACCTTAAAAGTTACAACTAATGAAAATTATTACTGTAAAATAAAAGAACTGGTACGTACCTTACAAAAAACTAAAACTATGAGCGGTAAAAATTACATCCACACAATGTGTGAACATAAAATCGTCAGTACGACCAAACTATAAACTATATTCAGGTCACTTTTGCACCTTTATCTCAGGTTTAGCATTAAATTCTGAATGGTATAACTTGATCTTACCCAGATGGCACTAATAAGCAGAAATCATCACTGCGTACTCTTATACATATTCGCACTCTTGTACACATTTACCCTATCATTATTGTCTAGGGTTTTGATGCAATAATTGCTCGGGTAGAAACCCACTGTCCAATTTCAATATTTATAGTGGCAGGGGGAAGATAAGAAGGCTTGGGCCTTTTTCTTAATTTATAAGACGCTCTCAGCTTGATCCAACGCCCATTTCTCTTTTTTCACGTCTCATGCGATATTTCAATTAATCAGCGCATTTCACTTAAGCCGATCGTTTTGTTCGTATGCAGATCGTCACTGCCCCTCTAATGTAAATGTTTGGATGTTGTATGAGAAGTGCCTGAAAATGTTTGTATGTTCATTAACTAAATTACGTTTATAATGTGTTTATTTATCACAGGCCAGACTTATGTCGGCTATAAACTTCTGTGTTTATGTGTCGTACACTAGACGTTTTAAAGATATTGCGTATACGCATAGGCCATGCCATACATTAAGTTTTAGACAAGATATGAAAGTAAATTTTATAACGTTCACTTTAAAGTTGTTCATCCATTTCGCTGTCAAAAATTCTACACACCTCGTACCGACAGATTTATAACAACATCGGAATTTGGAAACAACGATATAAAAAAGAAAATCACTATTGACAACATAATTAAACTAATTAAACAAATTTTATAAAATAAAAGTCTTCCGAGCCCCGTCGATTTACATATTTGTCATCTTGATAAGACCCTACAGCGGTTCCTAGAATCAAGGTCAAATTAATAATTTGTAATTCGTAGTGACAGGATTCTTTTAACACGACGGAATAAATTTGATTACTATCATCATTTTTGATGGAAGCATCGTAAAAATTATTTGGCATTTTATTGATAATTAACTTGCTTTTATGGATGTTAGAGTTTGAATATTTTAAAATAGTTTCGGGCGAATCTCTGAAAACGTTTTTAATTTTGCTGCTTCTGTAATCTTTAACAGTTTTAAAAATCGCTGCATTCTTGAAATGCCTACTACTTAAACTTTGTAAATTTATGTTTATTATGCAAAAAATGGAATTAATAAGACACGGACTGTTCAGCTACCCGTTCGAAAAATCTACATTAAGCACTAATTAGGAAACTTCTAGGAAAAATTTACACAACGTATGTAATGAGTTTTTTTAGCATTTATTTCTAGTCGAAAAAATGTCAGTCATTTTATTAAGTATTGACGGCAGCTGTAATGCATTATTAAAATAAAGGCAAAAAATAAAAATTGACAAGTCAGCTGTGAGACACAGTCAAATGATTTTAGAAAATATACGTTTTGTGTACTTTTGTCATTTAAGTTCCGGGTATGTGACACCTTTGTAAATGATGAACCTAATGCTAAATTATGGATACTTAGTACAATGAAAACGAATACCTATAATTCCAGTAGCAAGATGGTGAAAAATGGTTTGAACACCGGAAGGAAATGCCCAACGGGTATGAACAGTTACAGTAGTTTAAAGGTTTTGTCTGAAACCACTTCTCAGCTGGTTCCACACGTGCCCGGTACAACTTTAAAACTATTTCGTGTGGACGAAAACCACAAAACATGGGTAACCTTACAAATTTTTTAGAACCGTCTGTGTTAAGATTGAAGACGTCCGGTACTCAGAGAAGACAATCCAGCTCAATTAATGCTTAGAAATAATATTCGAATCATCTGCACTTAAAGGTATACACCATAACATGTAACAATATCGTCGATAAAAATAAGGAATAATGCCGGTGAAATTTGAGCCCTGCAGTACTCAAAACTACTTGAATTAATTAATATCGCTATGTTCAACATACGGTTTTCTTGCAAGCAAAATAAACATTAATAACTTAATTAAATCCTTGCATCTTATGTATTTACGTGCGGATTTAATTAGGTTATTGAGAACACCACTTATGATTCTATAAGATTATAACTTGCTCAACACTACACTGGCTAAATTTATTAAGGCGTCAAACGCTTTTAATAAGTCGATGTAGGATGTAGGTCACTTCCACTTAAAGATTCCTGTCAAGTGTTCCAGACACTGTTGCTTTTTTGTATTTTATTAGTATTAATGATGAAATAGTGTAGTATTCACAAAAACAACACAAGAATGAAAACTGAAACCAAAAACTCAACTCCCGACCCTTAATTAAATTATAGGAATATAATACTAAAATAGAAACAAATACTTAAATAATGTTCTTAAGAGTACAATTTAAATATACATAAATTTCATAAAAATGGCTATAATACAAATAATAATGAGAACATATTATAATACATAATAATTCACTAAGAGAAGTCAAAAATCTTGATCGCTAATAGGTAATTTTAAAGCTAGCGACTGTTCTGCAGGGCACCGTTTCCTCAGGCAGATTGTTCCAATAGTTGAAAATTCCGTTGGGGAGTAAATATTTTCGACCCTATGACCCTTTGTTTTCGTTGGAGAGTTCAATACAAATAAGTGTTTGAGACCCTCATGAGTGGATGTTTTTTCGAAGGGTTTGGATATTACATAGACTAGGTTGTTAGTTTTGCTGACGGTCTGTCATGTTATGTGAGGGCACCAAAACAAATCACTTGTAATAAAAATTCTCAGATCAATACATGTGGCGACTTTCATTGATTTTGAGTGCTTGATCAAGTAGTCTTGTCTTCAATTGATCTTGTCGAGATAAACATTATGCATTTATCATCAATTGATAAGCAAAATACTGCAGGTAACCAGTGCTTGGACTCCTTTTCCAATAAAGTTACTGTTATTTAGACGTTATATTGTGTTGTATAAAGTAGACATAATGTGGGTCTCAATTCGGAACCCTGAGGAACTTCACTTGATACTAGTTTTCAGTTACTAAAATCATTGGTGAGTCACTTGGTTGTATTAATTGCACAATTTTAAATTCTTCACTCTCGGAAAAAGCACCTGTAGACATGAAAAATTGTTATTCGTATTTAAGGGAAGATTCTTAGTTTACAATAGCAGTTACAAAATGGAAATAACATAAATGGCGAGGAACAATCTCATGCCTCTAAAATTATCAAGTTTTATATATTATATCATCAAAGCGTTCTAGGTTTACACACCAAACTAACGTATTTACATTGTAGCATCTACCGTGTGGATGGATTTATGATACTTTTGCTTTTTCGGAGAACTGGTTAAATTCGATTGTTGGTGATGGTGAACTGTTTGATATCAATTTGTTCAATGTTTTTCGAAAGGATCGTGATCTGACCACGTTACCTAGTGGTGGTTATTAACTTATTAAGGTGAACATGTGTTTCTTGAATAATAATAATTTTAGTAGGTTAATAAGATTTTTATACCTTAATGGGGAGATATAATAATATTAGATCATCTTCGTACCTAACAAGTCCAAAATTTTGAAATTCTTGTAGATCAAATTTAATTTGAAACACCAGTGTCACTTCTCTTAATGATTTTCTGAACTTTTCGGAATGTCCTGATATGTTTCTCACTAAGGTGGATACATACCATCTGCCTGTGGTATTTATCTGGTCTATTTCAAGAAAGGAATCGATTTCAAGGAGTGTCAATTCTGATTTTGTTTAAATTTCGGAAGTTTAAATTTTGTTTTATCGTATAATGACCTTGTTTTTCTTAATTTTCGTTTTCTAAGATATCATTGACCCTAATGAAGTTGTGTTCCGTACAAACCAAAACTGATAAGTATCCAGAATAGGATAATAATTAAATTATCAAAACTTTAAATTATTAAGGACTGAAATAAAGGAATCTGTCAGAGTTGCATATATGTGCTCAATATTTGTAGAGTATCGATAGTAATATGAAAAAGAATTATAAGAAATTTTGGGATAGTTTAGTAAAAAATAACCAAAGTAATTGATATATGAATTCGAAGATTTTTGCGAAGTGTTCGAACCAGCTTTTTTTTCTAATGTCGATACTTTTAATAATGCTATAATACCGAGAGAGCAATGAAAACACGGACAAAGACAGCTACAGATTTTTGACTTTTGTCTTTGTTAGAATTTTAGGCTCAAAAATGCATGGCAATCTCTTTTATCAGCCTCTCAGTACGTTTTTAATAAGTAATGCACAACCCTGTACTAATTAGTAACTAGCACTTGTTAACATCAGTTTTATTTTGGCAAATGACATATCCTTTGAGAGCACAGGGGGTGGGTGGGCGGGGCTAGTGCTTGGTAAGATAAGACTTATTTGGGCAAAAAATATTTCTGGTAGATTTAGGAATTGAATTCGTACTATGAAAATTTGCAATTTAACATCTTGAAATTTCATAAGTTTTTACAAGATTAATACTGGCAAAATCAGTTTTATTTTAACAAGTACCTACTAGCGCCACCCACCCGCCCCTTTTTTTTCAGAGGATATGGCATTTGCCAAAATCAGTCTTATCTCAACAAAGACTAGCCCCGCCCACCCACCCTAATTTTCTCAGGGGATATGTCTTTTGCCAAAATCAGTTTTATCTGAGCAAGTACTAACCCCACCCGCCCGCCCGTATTTTCTCAGAGGATATGTCATTTTCCAAAATAAGATTTATGTTAGCAAAAAATAATTATGGAAGATCCAAAGGAAATTGTTAATGTCTTCGTTGCATTCTTTTTAATGAATTTTAGTCAGACGATCAATACAAATACATAATTTCAGGGAATCTACTTTGTTAAGATTTAATGTTAATGCTCTCCAGTTTTGTGAAATAAATGCTTAAAAGGCTCTGAGAAAACTTAAAGCAACAATGACTGCTGATCTTGATCTTATCCCAGACCCTTAACGGTGATATTTAATTCTATACTGATGATATCAAGAAGTGGTTTCAATTCTAATACTTTTATAAAAGTGGTCTGTTCCACACGGTTTCGTTTTGGACCCGCTTCTTTTCATGTGTTTATGAATTATATAACGTATGGACTGACAACTGAGTGCGTTATGTTTGCTGATGATATCAAGATTTTTACTCAATTTAAATCACTGACCGACTGCGAAAAACTTTAGAGAAATCTTGAACTAATAATTCGTACTCTTAGTATTAAAAAGTACATTATTATTTTTTTTACTTGCCAAATCACTATAATGTTTGTTCGGTTTGTAATTGATAAAAAATTATCCATAATATGACACAAATTAAATTCTGAGACGATTGAAACCATCTTAACCATTTTCTTGGGAAAATTTTGAAATTGTTTTCACGTTTATTTGAATAGATGTCGCGACTGTGATTTCGGATTTGTAAATGGTGGAAAATTAACCCAATTTCACACAAATCCACAGTCGATTGAACCAATGTTAACCATTTTTCCGGAAAAAATTTTTGCAATTGTAAATCCACTTTTATGTGCATGAATAGATGTCGTGACAGCAACTTAGAATTCACAATTTGCGAAAGTTTATCTACAATTTGATACCACTTTTCAGTCGATTGTACCCATTATAATAATTTTTTTGAAAACATTTTGAAATGTGTAAATGTGTAAAAATATATAGCTATCGTGCCGGTGATTTCGAAATTAGCTGAAAATTATCTGCAATTTGACACTAATTTTCAATTGATTGAACCAATTTTGTAATTGGCGGAAGATTATCTACAATTTGGCACCAATTCTCAGTCAACTGAACCTATTTTAACATTTTTTTCAAAAAATTTCGAAAATAGTAAACCAATGTTCACGTTTATTTGATTAAATATCGTGACGGCGATTTTGGATTTGTAATTATCAGAATATCAACGACAATTTGAAACAAATTTTCAGTTGGTTGGACGCATTTTAGCAATTTCTTTTTGAAAACTTTTCACTTTTAATTAAATATAGGTATGTCGTAGCGACGGTTTTAACCATTTTTCCAAAAAAATTTTGAACGAATTGTAAATTCATCTTTCACGTTCTTACAAAATTTTAAAGATATTTTAGAAATATCTAGTATACAGTAAAACGCTAATCAAGATTAATTTTTCAGTCATTTCAAATTATGCATGATAAATGCTACTTAAATTTTATAAAATAACATACTCTTGTACTTGTGGTTCATGAATCTCCGTCGATTTTTTTAACAGATTTTCACCCAAAAAAATTTAATAAAATGGTAACAACTTTTAACAATTTAACTTAGAAAAAACATTATAACTATGTTTTCAGTTTAAGTACTACATTGATAATAGTCTTGTGGAAAGAAAAAATGTTGTCCGCGATTTGGGTATTTTGTTTGATAATAAATTAAGTTTTATAGATCACATAAATTTTATTACATCAGCTGTGAAGTCCCTGGATGCTGCAATCCGTTATTCTAAAGAAACTGATGATATCGTTACTGTCCATACCTATTCCTATTAGGAAAATTAAAATTTGAAACAATTGTGTCTCATCTCGGAAATACTAATACGTTCGAAACTTCAATATTCAGGACTAACATGATGAAGGATTTTCCACTGTATGAGGGTAATTATGCATTGAGCCAAGACAGTATTGATCTATTTTGCACTAACATTACATATTCAGAACACTATGAAACAAAGAAAAATTTGAATTTTTTTCTTACCGTTTTCTTTTTTTAATCCGCTCGAGCTTTTATCTTTATGAAAATAGTATTTCATTTTTTGTTTTTTATTGATTGAGTAACTGTAATTCAGTCTTGGCCTGTGGAGTTACTACTACTTTATTATTGTTATTATTACTATTACTTTTTCAACATCTTTCACTTTAACAGTTTTTGGAACTTCAGTTTTTCCTATAAATGTATACAATGAAAACATTCGTTCCTATTTTTTCTTGTAATTTTTACGTCAAGATTTCTAGTATTTTCTGTCAACCTACCTAGACTTTTAAGCTGTGTTCAGTGATATTTCTTTGGTGAAAATGACGGTGGATTTTGTCTCATTACTTTTGCATGCATACAATTTTAATTTTTTCCGATGATTTTGAATGATGTCAAAAATAAACTTGTAAAGTGTTAAATAACATGAACCCTAATAATATGTATTTTAAGGATGCTTACACGCATATAACTATCAAATATATCTACAACATTTCGTTGTTTTAGCTCACCTCTAGTTACGTATAATTGCGGCAGCTTGTAATTAGCAACCCAACACCTAGACAAAACCTCTAATGTTAGTAAACATGCCACTACAGCCAAAACAGATACGTCATTAGAACACACCTAGGAACTGATTAATCGAATTACAATTTTGTACGAATGTTAAGTATGTTTTTAGTATTGATAATTTCCGTATATTATAATTCGGATGTTAAGAACACCGAAACTGAACAAAAGTCTCTTGGGTGATTTCCGATTTTAACAAAAAATAATAAATGAATAAAGAAAAACAGAAACAACGACTCTGTTAAAAAAGTACAATTAGTTTATGTGTTTGTGATCTATCCTGTATAAAATTACGTATTAAAAGCTCACCGTCAATGCACAACAAACAAATAACGAACTCCATTTGGTAAGCAAAATGTTACTTTTTCTGTCAGATTTGTTAATTAAAATTCAGATAAAATTAAATCAATATTTTTTACTAGTATGTTTGAAGAAGCTTACGAACAGCTAAAATAAGCTTTAGATCTGCTACAAAATAGACCTAATTATGCATTTCGATAATTTTATTCACATCCCATTTACTCCATCTTCTTGGTAATGAAATGGCTTACTGTTGAACTAACGGTTGAAGATATCACTGTATATCGTAAGCTTCAAGATTAAATATATTACCCTCTGTTCCTTATCTCTACATACTGAATCAACAACGATTTTGACCGGAGTATTTTAGAATAAATGGGTGCTGGAAACGTAATTATTGAATCTTATTTGAGTGAATAATTGTATTTACTCTACGTGTCATTTTGTGTAAATTCCTTCAGGCGTTAATAAATTATTGCTACCATTTGACATGAAAAATTGACTGTGTCAGAATATAAAACATAGTCAATGCATTTTAGCCCAAGGACAGAAATCTATAAGGAATTTAAATTCCGGAACTCGTTTCGTCTAAAACTTCTTTAAATTTCTTTAAAGCAACTAGAGACAGTTTAGATAAAATTTATAAAATATCGCCTAGAGCCCCACACGGCGTCAAAATGTATTTTAGATCATTATTATGTTTCTCTTTCAGCGGAGAGCTTTGTAATTATTCTAGATTTATCTTCAATTATTTATTCAGAAAATAATATTTTAATAAAAGTGTTAAATATACCCACTTGTTTAATTATGAACACTTGATTAATCAACGCTTGTTTGAAGTGAGTTTTAGTTCAATATTTGGTGGGTAATTTTACGTCAAACAAAATTCTTCAGATTTGCGCACCAAAACTGAGCTAAACAACTGAAATTTTATTTATATAAGAAAAAAAAATACATAAGCGCTTTCAGATTTATAAGAACATTTTCAAAAAAGCAATAACTGATAAATTTAAGTTTGCTTCCTTTAAACGTCTGATTTAACTATGTAGTCTATAGTTAAGTTATCTTAATGTATAGGCATTCTTACTTAAATAAGCCGCCAATGTAATTCATTTAGAATTACTCTAATCTATGCAGTAGCATAACCTGAGACCTGAGATTGCCATAGCCTAAGAGTTTCCGTTTTCAGTACATACCAAGACATTTATCTACGAATATGATTTGGGAAAGAATATTACAAATAAAACAGGAGTTCCTTTCGCAGACTGCAGAGTTATATATGTATATTAGTCCACTTTCCGTCATCACTCATGCAAAACAGCAGTCACATATAAGGGACAATTCCCATTTTGCGTCAACTTTTTGGCGCCGTAAAAGCCAGCCTTCCAATATATTACCAAAATCGTCCAGCATCGAAATATGTACATGAAGGCAATAACATCAGCAATTCGGCCTTGTGTAAATGTTGCGGCCACAAGTTATATTACGTTGGGCTCTTATAAATCAAAGGCTGTCAATATGTTTACATTACCGGTAAATGGACGGTGGGTAAATGCGTTCCTGATTTATGGATATAGTGTAAATTACGCCATAAAAGTGCAACTAATCTAACATGTCAAGCCGAACCACGATTATCTGAATCTAGCTGCCCTCACAGGCCGCATTGCAGTTTTTGTGTATTAGCCGCTTAAGCTCGTTGTAATACATTAACTTTTAATTTCGTTTTACATGTTTTTCGGCAGAAATTTGCTTCGGGAAAGCCGTTTCCTCTTTTATGCATGGAGTTATTAAAAAAAAATCATTACGATAATATTCTTAATGGAAAAACCGGCAGGCGAGCAGGAAATCAGCATGATTGAACTTCAAAGTCTGGAACGATTTGTTTTTGATTCAAGCAGGGAATGTTCCTGGCAAAAGCTGGAAAATGATAATATGTGATGTCTTCATCTTGATGGATGAGCTATTATGGATTCTCACCTGCCACGCAATCTCTCGAATATTGAAGATATTCTCTTTGTAGCCGATAACATGATAAAATCGACGTGCCGTTTTAAAGGAGATTGATGACTATTGTATTTAAATTTATTTATAGCAGTTAGAGCTCTCGAATGCTATTTTATTCTGATCTCAGATATCATTTCCTTTTTTTACATTTCAAATTTAGACTATAAGCATCTGACACAGACTTTTATTTTTTAGTACGAAGCCATATGAAATGTGGCCAAAAGGAAACACGGTTCTTTATTACGGATTATTATGTTCTGGGTGTTGTTCCTCGCACAAAAAATACGAAGGTTCATTTTAATTAAATGAGATCACGTAACTTTCTGAACGTTCACATTACTCCATTCATATATTCATGATTAAGTCAATCATAGTGTCTTATTTTAAATTTCACAGCCTATTACAGATTACCGCATTAGCTGGTTATACTTTTACAGCGGATAAAAAATTTAGTCGCAATCTCGTTCTGTCAGTCACGTCTACAATAATTACCTTCAGGTGTATAACACGAGCTTCCGGAAAAAATCGTGCTGCCAAGTCAAAGGTACACTTTAGTTAAATTTAAATTATGAACAGTTTGAAAGTGAACTTTCAAATGTTAATTAGAGGATAATAAAGAAGACGTTCATATTTACAAACGAAATTTTATAATGCTTCCAGGTAAGCATTTCTGTGTGAATTCTTCATCGCGTATGAATTCTACAAAGGTAATCGTTTTCGATTTCAACGATAAGTTGAGATGAAACGCTCAATATAATCCCCTTTTTTATATCCGCTTTGTTGATTCATGACGATTTCTAAAGATAGAATATTTTAGAGAATTTTTAAAGTACATAATGCTTGATTTTACTACTGTTTTATTAGCGTATACACCGAATAGTAATTCCGAACCTGTAAAAACACTTACTTGGAAAATTGTCAGAATACTCAGAGTTAAAGCGATTTATTTATTATTTTTTAAATATGCAAATTTTGCCGTAACATTGTAATTTAGAAAATTTGCGTACTTTTCACAGTCAATTTTCTTCGGCCTTACTTACTACATTTTTCCCTTACATTTCAATTAATATTTCAACAACAATGGGATTTTCTTATACATATTTTCTTCTTTTTCCCCTTAGGATATGATTGCGTCTCAAACTACCTAATGATTTGGCTTTCAATGGTTACTGGTTCATAGGCATAAAATCCACTGTACTATTATAGTATGTACATACATAACTATTTATTACTTTCAAATATTTTTTTATTATTGAAGTTTCAATAATTTGAATTATTTAAGTTTTACCGTACTTCCAAAAAATATTTAATCTGGATTAAAATGCTTCTAGTAGAGAAAAAAAAGTATTTGCTTACAGTTTAGTTGTTTCTTCGTTTATACCTAATATCTAGTGTATGTGTGTCAAGGCTAAAACAAATAAATATATAAATAAATAAATAAATTGAGACTGATAGCTTAATTGCAAATTGGGGGAAATGTGTACATAGTAATTTTTACATTCAAAGTAGGCACTTAATGCAACATGTTCAGAGAAGAAATCCTTCTATCTTTGACCAACTGTTTGTCATTAAAAAAAATATACATTAAAATAAATTAATATTTAAATTTATGTGCGTAATGCCTTAACTAGTTTGGTGTTTGATGTGTATTTTTTCCGCAAAATGTAGTAGGATGACCGATATTTAGAATGTATTTAATTAACATTTTATAAATGTTTGCACTATGTTGTTAATTTATAATATATTAAAATACAAATTAGCGCATGATAAAAGCAATACATTGGATTACGTTCACACAGTTTTCTAAAAAACAACAGTACATTTTAAACTCTGAGTTATCATACAAATTCGACTTGAATTATTTTTTTAATTGTCTCATGTGCGACATCAACTTTGCGCCAGTTGCATAATTGTATAGCCTACGAGACTGATGAAGTTGTATTAGTAGGTTAGTACTGATAGATTGTTTCAAAATTCAGGTGATTTTTTTCCGAAGCAAATGCTATTTACTGGAACTTCATATTAAAATATTATAAAACAAAACTGACATTAATCGTAAAAAATCATGCTGAAGAAATACAAATTTTATGGTTATGGATTTATTTTTGTTTGCAGTATTAAAATGATAACAGTAAAATATTGTTCTGAATTGTGTAACAAATCTTTTAAACACTTTGTGTTATTTTGCTTCAGAAACCTCCTTATAAATACGACGAAATTTTTCATTAACCGCATAGTTTTCGCTTGGCAACATGAATTTTGATTAACATTTTAGAGCACGATAATAATCAAGAGATAAATATCGCTAATGAAGAAACCCTAATATTAAAGGATTCTGATTCGTTCATTAACAATATCTACACACGTCGCTAAATACAGGATGTTTCCATAGGTGTCTGCAATTTTAAACTAAATTATAGGGCTCTGAAGGCAGTGTTTTAAATCAATACATTTTTGTACATGTTATTATGCGGAAGGTCATTATGAAATTAATTCATTTAAACTTTGTTGTATAATCTAATCCACATCCTACGTTTGTAGTAGCAAACTGACTAGTCTGGTAAGTAGGATTGTATTAACGTATTCAAAAACTTTAGTTTTGTTTTCAACAATGGTTTCTGTATTTTTTGCTCATTATCCAATTGAAGATTAAGATAGTTTGAGCTGAACTATTTTCGAACTGAAAGTAACAAAGTCGTAAAAACTTTGAAGACAAACATCAAGGAAGCTTAAAAAATAATATCAAATTTGTTCCTTTGGGTATGAGATTGACTAATTTTTTCCTTGATTTTCCTTAAAAGATTCTGCTAAAACAGTCATGTCAGTTATGAAGTATATTGACTTCCTGTGGCTACATGATCCCGTGGTGAACACCAAAATGTTATTATCTTTTTTATAAATTTCTTGAACCGAAAAATTAAAAATACTTGTGAAAATTCTTTCAGATACATTTTAAAACTCTCAATCAGGACTTTGGAATGCTGAAGAAAATCGGTTCTTTAAAATTTTTTATTGTGAGCTCAGTCTGATCTATTAGGTTACTGCAATTAATGGAGGTCGGTGGAATCTTTAGAAAAGTTACATTCAAAATTTATGAATATTTTTCATTCCTACCATCATCCGTTACCCATTCGCCCGTACTTGATGCCTAAAAAAGTGGAAAGCGTTCAGCCAGTCGGTAGGACTATAGAATAGGGAACATTTCTAAATTAATACCCATCAGAAGATTCCTACTGGCTTACTACTCAGAAGAAATTTTCCATTATTCTTCGATACGAAAATTACTCTGAGTAAACGAAATGGAGTTTGAAAGTTTTCAAAAAGAATAAAGTGTTAACATGGCTGCTTAAACATACATTCTAACCACACTTTGTTGTCTTTCCTTGATCTTTATTTAACATAAAAGAGTAAGCAAACTTCCCTGACATGGTTAATTAGATTAAACAAAAGACTAACTAACATACGTTTCCTTGGATTTGAATTCGTATGTCTTTTCAAAAACGATGTTTAATGGTAAGTCTACAGTTCTAGAAAACTTTAAACAAAATTAATTTAATAACGGCGCGACGTTGGGCGATACATTTGGCTGGCCGACTGTGCAGTCTCAATCTCAGTGGCGTTTGATGCAATTCAGGGTTTATCTGATCAAGATCATCACGAAAATTGTTATGTTGAACAATCATTTTTAATTTTTAGAGAATTTTAATATCTAGAAGAATTCGTATAACTGAGGAAAACCTAGAAAAAATGGTAATTGTTATCAAGAATTCCTGAAGTTTTAGGCCACGACTACAATAGCCGCATACAAAGTGAAGTCGCCATCTGGAAGGTCACAAGACAACCTTGACTAGGTTTCTTTTTATCTGCCGAAAATTCTTTTGTTGATAGTTACTCAGTTTTTTCCCGTATTTGGATTTGTAAGTGGGGATAGGATTCTGGATTCTGGATTCTTAATTTATGGGGGCTGACCGTAGCCAGCCGGCACTTAGGCCTCGCCTTTGGGCCCATTGTACCTTCCCCAAGTCCATATCAGGGTGTTTTCCCGCTCCTCTACTCGTCAAGCCATCCAACTGCTTGAATGTACCTGAGTAATGCAGAGGGTGGAAACTCCCTGATATTTGCCATACTAGGCCAGATGTCCCCTAGTATGGATTCCCTGTAGGAGGCTAGGGCTGGACACTCACGAAGAATGTGCTCAGCTGTTTCCTCTTCTTCATTGCATCCACGACAGATTGGGTCTGTTACTACCCCTATCGTATGTAGATGTTTGTTAAACTGGTAATGTCCCGTAAGGAATCCTACCAGTTTACGCAGTTTGTCCCTTGAAAGTGAGAGATAAAATTTTGTCAACTTACGGTCTGGTGTCGCCATACAAGCTCTACTATGCCGACAGCTGCTCAACGTCGCCCATATCTGCTCATGGCGTCTATGGGTATATTGCTTTACGAGTTCGTTCGAGAGGGCGACCGAAGGCGTGATTGCCGGTTCGGGTCCCCAGAAGGGCATGCGCGCGGCTCGCTTCGCCATCTCATCTGCCCTCTCGTTTCCTTCGTTGCCACTGTGTCCTTTGATCCAACAAAGTTCCACACTATTCCTCTGCGTTACATACTTTAGCGTTTGTCTGCACTCCCAAACCAGCCCGGATCGAACCATACAGCTGTCCAGGGCTAGTAGTGCAGACTTGCTGTCAGTAAGTATGCGTATTGATTTGTTGCCGATTTCACGTTCAGCAATGATTCTAGCTCCCAGCATTATTCCCATCAGTTCTGTTTGTAAGACAGACGTGTGGGTGCCGAGAGGTACACTGATTTGTGCGTTCAGTTGTTCGGAGTAGATGCCGGCTCCTGAACCACTATCTGTTTTGGCACCATCGACATAGATATCTATGTCGGCTCGTCCTTCTGAATTATCATTCATTGATATTCTATATGTCTTCTCATATATTAATTTTGTGCCCATTCGGTCACAACCCATCCTTAACAAGGGTATTCTGTTGAACGCCTCCGTTAAGATCCGAGTGTGCTTCGTTGTGCGGCCTTGTTTGTTCCATACTCCCAGAGAGTGAAGTCTTAGAGACGTCGTCATTGCCGCTTCCTCTATGTAAAGGTTAAGAGGTGCTAAGCAAAGAAGAGTCTCCAGAGCCGCTGTGGGAGTGGTCCTCATTGCTCCTGTAACACTGAGACACGCCATTCTCTGAACGTGTTCAAGTTGCAGGGCTGTTGTTTTTTGTCTGGCTCTGGGCCACCAAACTAAAGCTCCATAGCACAGCATCGGTCTGACTATTGCCGTGTAGATCCAGAGGGCGATCTTGGGATTTAAACCCCACGACCTTCCCACCACCCTACGACATTGCCAAAGAGCCGAGCGTGCCTTTTCTACTTTATCATCTACATGCTTCTTCCAATTCAGTCGCCAGTCCAATACAACTCCCAGGTATTTGACTTCGTCCGAAAGTTGAAGCGTTGTGTTAAATATTTTTGGCATCTGTAGTGTGCCAATTTTCCTTTTCCTGGTGAACAGGATTAGTTTCGTCTTTTCTCCATTAACGGAGAGGGTATGTGGGGATAGGAAATAAAAGCCGAATATTTTCGTTAATTTTAACACGTATATTATTTCTTGCGCGGCTGCTCACGAGACCTACGAGATCCGTTTCTGCAGGTGGCGTATCTCAGGTGGCGCCCGACCAACCGCCCGCAGAAGGCGTCAATTCCGTGGCGCGAAGATCAGCCAGGCGTGTCAACAGCGGCACTAGTTGATCTATTAATCAATTTAACACTAATTTTCCTTATAAAATCACGCTTATTTCATTAAGATCCTTATTAAAAAGTGTCCGCCATTTTTTCAACAATTATCAGTGTGGTTTAATCACCTCCATACTAAATTTTTACCAAGGATGACTCGATTAGAAATTATATTGATCGCCCAATATATGTAGATATATACTGCATATTATTTGTTTTTGCTGATGATTCACAACGATAGAACAACAAATCTTCAAAAATAGCCAAGGAATAAAATAATGCGGTATTTAGTAATCCGACGAAACAGTAGTAGAGGGGCACAACTCTACTTTTGTTTTTAGTCGGCTACCGAACTAACATGGGCGGTGGAACGGCGCAGTATAATTAAAGGGACTCGTTGGAGGATGTATAATTTTTTTATTTTTTTTATGATAAAATCATATTAATATAGATGTATTACACATCAAACGGCGTTTTTTTCATGTTGTAAGCCCCTGCAAACAACTTAATCAACCAAAAAAAACCGAGAAATATCGTAAAAACAGAACCATTGTCTTCTGTATTTTCCTCTTTTTTGTATGTCAAACATTCTAGAATCGCTTGAAAATCCTCACACTGACAAAGTAACATATTTTAAAGGCCCTTGACATATTATACATTTGTTAATAATGTAATTTGTTTACATAAAAATGTGTTTATTAAGATCAAAATATGTCATAAATTAATTCAAACTACATTGTTTTTAACAAAAGCGAACAATTATTGAAAAAAATGGGTTTGAATTCAATACAGGCAAAAACCTTTCTGAAAAGGCAGACAGTCTACCCTAAAGTAATTATAAGCGTTCTTAATTTATGATAACAGATTCGAATTTATACATGTCGTCCGGATGAATGAATGCTATTGTGTCGATTAGTATGTTAGAAACTAATAGATTTGGAGTTATACAGGGTGTCTCAGAAAGAAGTACATTAATTTTAACCAGTAACAGAACTCGTGAAACGGAACAACTTTTTTATCTAGCATTTTTTCGAAAACTCAAGTCGAATTTCGAATTTTCCCACCCATATATTCACGAGCCGTCTATGTTCACCTTAAATAATAAATTAAATAATATCAACACTACAACAATGAAGAAGGTACCGTAGCAACCGTTTTGACACTGACAATCATTTTTATGTCAATGTTTTTATTAAACGTTGTCTCTTTAAAGTTTGTTTGGCACAGATTTCTAATTTATAGACGAAATGTGTGGAAATGGCTTTGTTTTTAAATCTGGAATACACCGATATCGTTTTAACGTACGGTGAAGCTCGGGGAAACGGCACTCGCGCCCAACGAATTTTTTCAGAAAACCTTCCAAATCGTCTGCCAAATGTGCGCAGTTTTAAGAACGTTGCAGCATTTTCGAGAGTACGAATCTTTTAAACCTACACCTCAAGATTGGGGTAAGTTACGTAGTAATAGAATTGCTAATATTGAAGAGGCTGTTTTGAAGAGTGTCGAAGCTCGACCGGGCACTAAAACGTATCACTGTCTAGTGTGATGTATAGGAGAGTAGTATTTGGAGGATACTCAGAGAACAAATGTACCCCTTTCAGGACCAGAAAGTTCAGTTATTGAAACTAACAGACTTACCACGTAGGCAAAACTTTTGTGAGTGGGTTAATAGAAAAATAAACGAACAAGCAAATTTTGTATCTCTGTAACAAGTGCATTTGTACGAGTGCACGTGCAACCTCAAAAAGGTCATTGTCGCGAGCTGATTTGTCTCGGCTGTTCATCATGGGTCGAAATTCTTGTTAACGACCCCTTAAAAATCACTTCTTCCAAACCTTCCCAGAAAATCCCAACAAATAGATCCATATACTTCCTTTGTCCCATCTAGCTATATCCTGTCCTCTCTGCATGTGGCACTGGACCCTCGGGTTAACTTTATAGTACCACATGTCCGATCTTTTCCGAGGGAGTCGTTAAAAAAAGTAAATTGAGTTTCAAGCGTGCCTAGCCCTTTTGTCGAATTTCAAGAAACGGCACAGTTTTATAGCGACCATGATGGATGGGGACAGAGGCAGAGAAGGGCTTTGTTTGAGAGATCCCGTTATCGAAATGGCGTGATGCGATTCCTCACTTTGTAAATAACTGTGTACAGATGTTTTGAGAAAACAAAAGGTTGGAAATTCGGATGGATGACGGACATAGATCTAGCCTACCACAGGTGGAATAAAGTTTGCAGTTCCACCTGTGAGAAACAGCCGAGTCATAAGTAAAAGAACGTTTGATGGGTTCGAGATCTATGTCTGGCTATCCTAGTTAAGTCGCGAGCCAGTGGCCACTCCAAAAAGCTGTTCGATAGAGTTATTTTATAATGTAAATGATATTGTCAGGGACTTTTGATAAGAATATGTAAATCGACGGCGATTTGAGCGGTTTGCTGGTATAGACGAGAGAGAACGAGAAAGCACTTCTTTCCAACACAGGGGGTTTCTTCATCCCATTGGTTTTTCTTTGTTAGCCCCTTGACGTCGGGTGGAGTCTCCACTCTTGGCGAAATTATAAAAAGAGTAGTTTGGTCAATTTTTGTCAGTTCTCTGGTCGGGATTTTGTAGTGCAACTCGTTCCTTCTCGTCGCGTTCTTTGTTTTAAATTTTGCTTCAAAGTGTCTTAGTGTTCATTTTTGTTCAGCGTTAAATTTTTATTTATCTTATTTTCTAAATTTGTGGAAGTCACCGCGAGCGGTGATCCACTTGTTCATTTTGGTTTTCTTGTGTAAATTTTTGATTAATTCATTAGTGTGTGTAAATAAATAAGGGTGACCGATTTTCAACTACGTTGGACTTTCTTTTTGCGGACTTTGCGGTCGACCCTTGCGTCTAATATAATAGTGCATTGAAACAGCGGTACTAGTGAGTGACTCCGTGCCCTCGAGCAGCGAAGAGGGAAGTTTCGAAAGGTAAGAGAATTCCCATTTTTCTGTGATGTGTGATTAACACTTCTCAGGTAGAAGACGAGATAAAAACACGCTACCCGATTAAAGATAATTTAATTTTTCAAAATATCATTTTTTTTATATAACTCACGCCCCAGCCTAGTTAGGCTGGTTACATCTCTTATACCATCAACTGATGAGGTCGGTTACACGAGGGAAGGTGTTCAACACCCACATTTGGGCCGATGAAATTCCGTACGCCCTTAGGGAGCAGGATTTTCAATTTCTCTCTAAATGTTTGTCACACTGACAAGATTAGGAAAATACGTATCCTAGTAACTGTTTTTGACCATAAATTATTAATTATAATAATTATTAGTGTCCATGGGTGACTGAGGATCCATGGGCAGGTAACCTTAATTGGGGTATAACTTTAACAATTTTTAACTTGATAATTAAAAAGTTCTTGACAAAACTCTACTAAAAAAAGTTGTTGAGTTCAGTGAGCTCTATAACTGATTAAAATTAATGTACTTATTTCTGAGACACCCTGTATAATTGTTAATATTTCTAGTCCATGGTATATTAAGAATGTAAGTACGTACTATTTTACTATTACTACAAATTCATTCTAATATTTTTAATATACATTTTGCCTTATTAGTAATAAAGCTACATAACCATTGTTTAACACATTGGTTTAACACGTATCAGCAGCTAAGATTACTACTAATCTCAGAAAGTAAGTGTTTAATAAAAGCCATACGTCCAGTAAATTCACGTTTAAATGCCAGGCTTATCTGAAATAATTAAATCATAATCCTAGCCAGGACAATCGTACTGTTACGTTGATCGGGTGATTAAAATCGGCGTGGGTAAACTCGACAATTTATTTCTTAATAACTCGAATTTACACGACTAATTACAGAGCAATTATGTACAAAATAATTTCGCTGCAACATTCACTGGGTTTCCTCGACACTCGTTGAACTCTACTTGTTAACTGAATTCAGCTCTCGTTGTCTGGCCTACACTGACTGCTCTCGACGATGGTTCCCATTTAAACAGCCGCGCGGTCCTTCTCGAAGGTCTCCGTCACCGCTTCTAGGCTTATTCTCGAACACCTGTCGCGACATTCGCTTCCAGGCTCTTCTCCGGCCGCCGTCGCGGACAATGAGTCATCGTCGCCGTATATACTAGAACCCATAGGCGTCATATCGGGGCGGCGTATGGGTTTATTAGTTCGTAACAGTAACAGTACGTGTGGATTTTTTTATTGTTAAAATTTTGATAAACAGTTTACCATGTTTCTAAAACGTTTGGAAGATTCCAGAGCATTCAGTTTTGCAATTTCAAAGTTAGATCATAAATTGTTGCTATACAGTTTTGATTTTTTTTCCAAAAATTTTGATTACAATGGTAAAAACTGAAACAAACTCATAAACCACAACTTAATAAATATTCTTATACAATTTTAAGTTTTTTTTCCAAAAATCTGTATGTCTAGGGCAAGAATTTAACACGGATTTATAAACCACAAGTGCAGGGATATGTTTTTTCATAAAATTTAAATCACATTTATTCAGCAAAATTCTGTGATGAAATCATTTTTTTTGGGAGAGGATAACCGTATACATTTTGATTAACGTTTTGCCATGCTTACGACAACCTTAAAACGTTTTCAAGAATTCAGAGCGTTCGATTTAAATTAAAAAACCGCAAAAAAAACAATAAAATAACCAGGAATATGTTTCATCATTTGAACAGACACAAAGGTGTTAATTTTTATACATTTCATTCCGAAGTTTTGTCCTGTGTCATTTTCAAATTGTGAGTATTCAATGAAAGAAAAATATTCAATTCCTTAAATAAATATATAAATTGAGTAGCTACACTTGTAAAATATAATTAATAGATTTATATGAACCTAAGTTTATTTTTAATATTTCAAATGAATAGTTTGGAAGGTCTATTGTCGCAGTATGTCGTAAATTGTTATCAATATCAACCTACGATGGTTTTATGCCCCATGTCCAGTAATTAATTATTATCTATCCCTGTTCCTCGTCTTAGCTCAGATAGATTTTAACAAGAGTGTTTAGGTCACATTTAGGGCAGCAAATGGCGCCTAATTCAAACTTGCCTGTCGTCTAACGTTCCACCTTAAGCTAATCAACCTTAGTGTAGGTCTGTCTAAACTGGTAAGAATGCTCAACGTTATATGGATTTTGTGTGACGACTATTTCTTGATTTTAGCTATTAAAAAAAAAACAAGGTAACGTGGGTCCACGTAATATACTGACATCAGAAAATGTTTTAATAAGTAATAATAAACTGTCAAATTTATCACCTATCGAGCATACGTAAGTATAAGAAAAATGATTATCAGAAGTGTACGTCATTCACCGTATCAGCTAAGCAAACTAGAAAAATACGAATATCATATATATTCTGTCAGTTTTATCTGGTTACCTGAGTCCAGTTAAAACCAAAAAGTCTTTTTTTTAATTATTATCGTCAAAACACGGCCGCAAAAAAATTTGTTACCTGTAACGTTTTAACTTCGTTCTTGTACGTTTGTATAATGTATAATACAGTAGAACTCTGTTATAACGTCCTTCATATAAAACGAACTCCTGCTTTTAACGAACGGATTTTTTGGTCCCGTCTAAATGCCCATATAAACAATGCATTTTTTAATCGCATACAACGAACACCGGTTTTAACGAACACCTGTTTATAACGTACGAAAATCTATAACTATACTGCTTATAACGAACTGTTGAACATAAGATCGGCTTTAAACTTCCTAGAAACAATTCCAGACGGAACACAACAACATCCGGAATGTAGCAGTCAGTTGTGTTTTAACTTCGTTAAGACAATGACGCTTAATAACAGAAAAAGATTTTTCGTTAACTTTGTCCTCAAAATTAGATATACATAATCGAAAAACTAGAAAGAGGTGCCTTTAATGTTGACCTCTGCAAAGAATTTCACCTATCCAAATCCACTGTGTGAACAATATGGGGACAACGTGAAAAGATCTGATCCCAAATCCACTGTGTGAACAATATGGGGACAACGTGAAAACATCCGATCTGCAAACTCTAGTAAGAATTTGAAAAAACTTAAGCGGCTTTGTGATCCGGTGAGGAAAGACATAGATGGTGCTCTTCTAAAATAGTTTAGCCAGCAAAGAGCTTATAATGTTCCAGTAAGTGGAGAAGTTCTTCGACAGAAAGCAGAAGACCTTGCAAAAGTAGCTGACAATTCACTAGGTGAGAAGATTTTCAGAAAGGACTACAGTTATTACAAATAGGATGTAAAAAACATTACTTATGAGAGTTAAGCATAGCAGACTTTTTCAAAAAATAAAATTACATATTTAAAACTTTTTTTGTGCTGAACAATCTAGTTTATTACATCTTTTTTAAAGTTAGTGTTCAATAGCAAATAAAACACAAATTTCTTTGGTTATACTTTTAGTACGTACAATCGTTTATTACGAACACAAATTGCTGTCCGTAGGTCGTTCGTTATATCAGAGTTTTACTGTATTTAGTACACTGATTGCCAAGTAATTATTTTTGGAAATTCAAAATACAGACGCTACTTTATCCAACACGAGATACGCAGTTACATGTACATCATTTTTTGGAGACAATGCCATTTATCCCTTGCCAAGAGCAAATTACCCTTCGGTATGTCTGTTGTATGTTATACAACACAATTTACATGTGTTTGCAGAATCGATACCAGCATATGAATAGGATGAAACGAAATGTACTCTCGCCTAACCAACGCCGCGATTTACTTGCTGCCACCAGTGCGTAAAAGTAAACCTTGCACTCGGATCGAAAAACTTTGGAAATTTGAACAAAAAGAATAGCGTTGTGACAAAACTACCCTCGATGAAGAGCGGGCCGTCCGCCACTCAAAGTCTTGTAGTGATTCAATAGGGTGGTATGTAAATGTGTCAGTTTTCACGCCCTGATTGACTTGAGAAGGGGATTTCGCGCACCCTCTTGGCAACCCTCTCAGTTACACACAATGACGCCCCCACCCTTATATGCTAATAATATTCGGTTTGTGCCCCGTCACATGATCACTGGCAGTGACACATTACGCCTGGACTTAGCCGAGGGCTTTTGTCAGGCAGTCTTGCTAATCAGAGACACGAGCTTGACGAGCACGAATTTCACAATAATCACCACATTACAATTTGAGCACAAACTTCGGTAACGAGAAACCGAACTCTCGTGTAATTTCTGACTTGCGATAATCAAACATGCACGGATCTGTGTTCAGAGGTACAATGAAACTTTGTCTGAATCAAGTGTTGACAATGTATTGCTGAAACATGAGTTCATCCAGGTTTAAGTGGAAAATTTGGAGGATTTATGCGGGCGGAGGGTTCAAGCTTTGTCAATAATGATTTGTACGGTGAATAACGCAATAAAGCGGAGAAAAATTGTTCCTGCTGACGAGTGGGAACTTGGCTGTAAGGCACAAGTTTACTGTAAACTGCACTGACTAAAACCGTGAACAGTTTTTGACCTAAAACTGTGTAAAGTTAATTTATACCAAACTTCCCTCGCCTTTGAAGCGCAATCACTGTCAAACTGACCATATTTCAGAGACGAGAGGTTTGGTGTAAAAAAAGTGTAAATATTTCCCACGTATATCCCACACAACAAATATTAGCGAATTTCTATAATTTTAGATAAATTAAACGATATGTTTTTGAGGCAACAGACGCAATTTTGATCATACTCTTTATAAACAATTCTCAAAATATTATACCGTTACTAAGAATATTTTAAACTTCATGCAGTACTTCACATGAGGGGTTATTGTTCGTTGAAACATTAAATTCATTTTATATTAACATGCCGCCATCTCTTTTTTGAAAGAATAAAACGGCTCAAGAGATTGGTGACGATTTGAGACGACTTGAGTAGAATCGCAAACATCTTTGACAAGATTTTCTCAGCAATCAAGAGTTCCTGTTGCAATATAAAAGTTAACATTGGGTCAAAAGTATTGACGAAAAGTTGTTACACAACACTTTTGAAATTAACAAGAGAATGAACATGTGCCTTGAACAAAATGGTGAACATTTTCAACATTTACTGTGATGTTTAACCACAATAAATTTGTTTCTTTTTAGTGTAATGAATTATTTTATTTTTTAAAAAGATATGAAGAATTTAGGCAACCAGTTATACAGTTTGGTATTTGTCGTGAGTCCTTGGGCATTTAGTAAAATCCGCATAAAGTGATAGACGACACCCTTCCGCGACCTACTTCAACCCTATAAGCACTTATAGAAACCCTGTATTATACTCTGAAGTTAGACATTTTTCAAAATGACCTATCAACATCTACCCTTGTAAGTAGAAACAAGTCAGAATGGAGAAAAAAATGTCTAAAGAAATTAAAATGTACTTCTATCCTCCTACGTTACGGTTTTGTCTCCTACGGATTTTTTTTGAAAAGTACTTAATTTTTATAAAAAAAAAGGCATACATAGTCTCCCTTCGGCCCTAAAGTATCCTCATACACAAATACAATTTTTTAGGCATACAAATGTAAAATTTGATTCTAAAATTTTTTTTTAGTAATTCATGTGATGTGCTGAAGTTAAGTGATCAAACAACAGGTAAAGGACCATACTGTCCTGTATGATGGTCGCGACAACTGTCAATTCTGGTATGTGTACACTGTAATATTACTACTGACACCAGTACTTTGTCAATTCTAAAACATAAAAGTGGACTAAAATTGGTTTTTGCACATTTCAGATGAAATTGGATTTGCAACTTACTTTCATATAATTTGGGATTAGCGATTTACAGTTGGTTTCGTAATTTCTAAGTTAAAGTAAAATTTTGTAGTATAATTTTTAAGTTTATTCCAAGAAAACCACTTACATAAGAAAACCATATGAGTGGTTTGAGAAACACATTATTTTTTACGCATTAAATAGGACTAAAAATTTTGACATGATGTCATCAATTTTTTGGTGGGGTAATCGGAAAATTTTGGGTAGCCTTTTGCCATTTATACGATATTCTTAGAAAACATCTAAATTTTCATAGATAATACTTACTTAGTAGTTTCAAAAAGTATCAGGTTCAATAAAAGTGACCAACAGACAACAAGCAAACAGAATAGGAAGACCTAGTTCATCATATTTTAGGAATATGAGATTTCAAAAACCATGAAAACGGCCATGTTTCAATTTAGTCCTATCACAATGTTGGTCTACTTTACGCTTGAGAAATCAAAACCACCAGTAGTAGTCTTTTTTTTAATAGTTTATTAAACTATGTCAATAAGGTTCATAACTACAGCTCCAAATAAAGGAAACACACCATGCATCTGATCGATTTTAAACCACTTCACGACGTGGTGAAGTTATCAGAACTTTGTTACATTCATGTACGTTTGGACTACCAAAAAACACAACTTAACCTACCTTTACAAATTAAGGCGTGGCAGTGCGGGACATTGCACCAGAAACAGTAGTGAGACCAGAAAAATCCTAAAGGTATCATCCTACAAGTCTTGTCCCAGCTTCTTCTTGCTTGAAGTTGACGATGTTATCCAGACCTACTTTTAGGAAGCGAGGATGACAATAACATTATCGAATCAACTGCAACTAATGATACTGTTATCGAATCGCTTCCCTCATGGATGGTAAAATTGGCACACATATACCTACCTTGTATTAGATCAAACGTTTCTACCAACTCTGGAATTCCATTTTTGTGATGTATGTTTAACTTGTGACATCGTGAGAGTTCTGACTCTTCTAAATATGGACTCAGGATTTAGAACTAAACTAGGTTTTTCTATATCAAAGAGGCTAGGCCAGTTATAATAATAATAATAAAACACCCTGTGAAGATAAAGACGAGAGTTTCAAGTTTCCATAGTTTCGTTTTTTTTTTTTAAATCAAAACATTTTCTTATTTAATTAAGTTTATTAACGAGAAATCTGTTTACAAATGAAATCGTAACTAACTAATACACGAGTATAATAAAAGTATATCATAAAAGAAAGAAAAAGTAATTTAATGATTAGTAATCATTAAGTATATTTATCTAACAAGTTTTATAAATTCCTCTTTAGTCACGAGTTTATTTAATCACGAGTGAAGCAAGTATTTAAAAGCGAGTGCTTAGAGATTATCCACTCGTTTTTTCTACGACTTCAAATTAAAACCATAATTTTCGAAACTCCGAAATTTATTACCCTACATAAAAAATTAACATCATAAATATCATAAGATTTCTCTTAAACTATTACTTCTGCTTGACAATATAGAACACATTATCGATGATTGTGAAAGATGAAACACACCATTTACACAGTTTAGCCTTCAGGGACTTTGGTGCTGTGCCACCCTCTATGTCATTTAAGGGCAGTAACATCAGGCTCAGAATATGTCAAAATCGTTTTGATTTGGTCGACAACAAATTAGTTGTATCGCATTTCGCAATATCAGGCAGTGTATAATGTTCCATTTAAAAACAAATCAAGATGACAACTTAAAATTACATTTTAGATACAGGAGTAAAATTTTTTTCTATTGCCATAACCAAAACCTTTCTTTAGCGTACGTAAATGCATGGCGCTAAATGATCTTCTAACCAGTTTCATAGTACGTGACTTTAGACAATTAAACACGGGCCGAAGATGTGTTCGGGCTCATTTTCAGTAGGTTCTGCAGTTTTCGTGTTCATTAAACACAGTTTCGCTAAAAACTGTCTATCCCTTGTTACTTCGGACATTATGTTGTTTAATAAGGCATTCCATCGGAAATTAATGAGGACGCCAAAAAAAGCAATTCTAAATAAGGAACTAATTTCTTTTCGCAAAACATTTTGTTCCCATACTCTCGAAACTTCGATAATTCTGATTTTAATTTGAAGTCGTAGAAAAAGTCTAGTATGTAGCACGTTTATAAACTTCTCTAAGCACTCGCCTTTTAAGCACTCGTTCCGCTCGTGCTTAAATAAATTCGTGACTAAAGAGGCGTTTATAAAACATAATATATTATTTTACACTGTTATTTAAAAGATCCATATGAGATCTGAAAGAAATGTAATTGGATGCGACAATTAGCTTACTTGAATTTTTTTAATATTTGCAACAAAGTTGAGTTTTGAATAAAAGTAATCCTAAATCCTTTATTCGTATATCTTATAATCAATTTAAGGAAATTGTAGAAGACTTAAGGATTCAAGATTGCTTTTTAAAAGGCTTTGACAATAAGACAGAAATAGAAATATTTGGACTTTGTTGCAAGGACGGTGTTCCTGGTGAAAACCCGGTCAGTTATAAAGAAAAACTTAAAGATACGAAATTTCCATGAAATTATAGATTTAGGGATTCCAGGTCAATTTCTAAAACGATAAATATTTGACAATAAAACAGAGAGAAATATTCGGAGTGTCCTTGGTGTATATCCGCTTAGTTATAAAGGAAGAGCTAAAGATAGCAAATTTCCATGAAATTCTAAAAAAAATGTTGGAATTATTGGTCGCTTTCTAAAAGTATCCATATTTGAAAATAAGTCAGAGACAAAAATATTTAGATCTTGGTACAACGTCGAAGTGTCCTTGGTGAAAACCCGGTCAGTTATAAAGAAACGGTTAAACAAGTGAAATTTCCTTGAGATTTTAGAGCATTTGGGAATTGTAGGTCGATTTCTGAAAGAAATAGATGGAAATATTTATATTTTAGTGTAAAATCGAAGTATCCTTAGTGCAAATCCGGTCATTTAAAAAGAAAATAGTTACAGACCGGAAATTTATATGAGTGAATAATAATGGTCCATAATAGGAACCTGTGGAACTCCTGAATTTACAGATATTGTTAGAGATACGCCTACCTATTTTTACGAAGCTGCAAACTAATAACGATTGGTAACAACGCCTTCAAATCATCGGTTATAGATATCATCAAATCCGATGTTTTAATTCATGTAAAATTACTTTATGATTAATTTTATCAAAAGCTTTCGCATTCGAGAACCCTTTGAAAATAGAGTCAACTCCAAATCCATCCTTTAAATAGTTAATAGTAACGTTCTGATATGCCATTAAACTTATTAGTAGGTACGTCCTTAACAAAAACCACGTTGTTCGTCTTGAGCTGATTGAACGAAACACACTCAAGAAGTTTAATCAACGTTAATCGATGCAAATATCTCTATAATTTGAAGTTATCTCACGACCTCCAGATTTGAGAATTGGGACAAAAATTGTTTTTTTAACGTTCGTTAAAAAAGTGTTACATTTTTCATTAATTTTTGTTTATAAAGGATACGTTTATTTCATCGCACTAGAGGGAAGCGTGAAAAAAAGTGTCATAGCGTTTCATTTTTTTACATATTTGAGTGAAAAAAAGTCTTGTAGAGTGTCATTTTTTAGCGGAAGACATTTAAACGTAAAACATAGAAGCCTGCCCTTGCTATGATAATTCACCAACACATTTGTTACAAATTAAAATGCATCCAAAAATTCTGTAATTTAATCCATATTTAAGTGGTTTCTGTTAGTTTTCTCCGTGTTTTGTGGTAATTTGTGTGCGGGCACAATGGAATCGGACAGTAATGAAAATTTCTCGTGCACCCCTAAAGAAATTGTCAAGAGGCAAGTACGGATACATTCAATATCTATGTTCTAAAATAAAAAAAAAATTGAGGTTGGTGGTTTTTGAGTTTTGCTACGAACGTGAAAAAAATTTTGTATGCAATTCGTGAGTAAAGTGGCTTTTTTCCCGCCTTCGGCTCGTGCGGCAAATTTTCCTTCTCGTGGAAAAAAGATACACTTTACTCACTAGTTGCATAAATAACTATTGTTACATGTTATTAGTAAAGAAAAGTAATTAATGGAGTGGGAAAAACGGAGCATTTGAGGATAACGTCCGCGTACGGCTTTGCAATCTCAACGAAGTGCAACAGCGTTATGGAAACATGGGACATCATAGTGGTAACCCGGAATGAAATGGAACTAATCTTCTCCAGGACTCCAGGAGGCAGCTGTAAATTTGGGCACAGTTTTTAAAGGTTTTGAAGATGAGATGTAATGGTGTAATACTAGGAAGACAACAAATTAATTTCCACTCAAAGAAGGAAGTAAAAAATATGTTTGTATAATAATTTATCACTCTGTGTTGCCAATATTAACAACAAAATTCTCCGTAACCAATAGAAAAAGACAAGATCGCTTCAAGTGTTAAAAATAAAATTAATTATACATAAACTTTACTGCTGAATGCCAAACGTTTGCCACACCAGAAGCCCTGAAACCGTTCTGTACAAGTTTTTGTGAATTTTAATATTACGTTGTCTTTTGATAGGTCGCACAACCCACACGCAGCGAGGAAGACTGGAAATTGCTGAAATGAAAAATTAAAAAAAACTGGAAAAATATCAACGCCTAAGATCCACTGCTTTTGAAGTACAACCAACGCAGCTGGCATCTGAAGGCGAATTTTTCAGTATAAATTTGTTTATTTAATCTTTGAGATGACGTGTAATTAACTTGCTAATTTGGTTAATATATATAATAAGAGTGGCCAGTTACCTACAAGTAAAGAACTGTTTACCACACAGATATAATTTTGATGTGATGTCAACACAGTGTCTCTCACTTTTGACATTTTTTTTGATATTGATATTGATAAATTGTAGTGGTTAAAGCTTCGAACTTTTGACAAGTCAAGTGTGGGTTATGGTTGCGAATCCACTCTCTCGATAAATTTTAAACTTAGTAACTCAACCCTGCTCGTCAGCAACGTACTCAGAAATGCGTTAGCACTATAATCAAGAAATAAACAAACTCCCTCATTACACCGTCTACTCCACCCATGTCTGTAATATGGCACCAAATCGCCCAATTTGCAACTATGCTGATGATATCGAAACATACTCTTGTTTTAAGCAGGCCTATTACGAATTCAGGTAACACAACGTATACTGTCAACGTCCATTATCTATACCGTACGCTCATTCGTGCACGCACCGTAAGCTCCTGCAATAGTCGCTACAAAGGTGTACACAGCAGTTTACGTTCACATTTACGCTTTAGTTAATTGGAAGCTTAACAAGAAAATAGAATAAACCATTAGTGTTTTCGCCATAAACACCATGCGTTGTAACTACATAATTTAATCAACACTGCAGTTGTTTAGCTGTCACGTATGTACGTCAGGCAAAGGATAATAGTGACAGCAAATCAATGTTATTAGTTATATCAGGACACTATATTGATTTTGAAGTCAATTTTGTGTAGTTGCTGAATGTTTGGATACTGCCTGTTTCAACCATGCGAATACTAAACATACCTTAATAAAATATTTATTTACGATTCGACTGATTCGGTAAACCTCATGTCGAGTGGCTACTGGTCGAGGTTTGGAAACAACCTTTTGCAACAAATATGTTGAACTATTTCATTTGTATGTTTATTTTTGGGTCGTTCTATTTGCCATTAGTGTTGTGATGGACTATAGAAATTGATGTAAATAAAGTCTCGGCTTCCTGTAAAATATTTAGTGCAACCTATGACGAAGTTGATTGCACCTTGCTAAGACAACTGTCACTAGTATCTGCATTTTTAATTTTAAAAAATTTTGTTATAAAGCCACTTAATTTTTTTATTCAGAATCCTATAATCATTTTCTACCATCTTTGGACATCTCTAATTATTACTATTATTAATCTATTTACTTTAGAATTAAGTTGAGTTAAATCTAGATTACGTGACAGACACGTTACCATAGATGATACATACATGCAAAATCTATAACAAACCGAAACAAGAGTTCATTTCCCTGAGAACTTGTTAGACATCAGCCACTTAATCACCCGTACCAGTTCACGTTTTCTCCACAAGAACGGCAATAATATTCAGCTTCCTAGAAAACAAAAAATTATGTTAGATGGAATTTAATAATGTAACTTAATATCGAGAAGTCGCAAGTGTCCACCATAACTCATCATTAATTAAAACGACACACCTACTAAAACTATAATATCCAGCACTAACGGAACCGCTGGAGAATGTTCATCGCATTCGATTAAATCAGGTGAAAGAAAGCACGGAGCGACGTCGTCGGCGTTTAATAAATTCCAAAAGCTCACAAACAGGAGCTTGAGTGGACAAGCCGGTGGTCATCTAGACGGCGCGCTTGAACTGCAGCGTAATTCTATATGACGTAATCCACAGTGGTCGAACCACTTGCAGCTCCAAGACTAATTTAGTGCAACAAAACGCAGCAGCGAAGCGAACATCATAAAGCGTTATCATTCCCGGATTCCGGAGCACGAGAGCTTGCACTTGTGCAGCGGCGTATCCGCAGTTTTGGGACACATAAAAGAAATTAGAGTAGAAATACGGGGAAAGGATGATAGCAAGTATTTATTAAAATTGTTATCATGCAAAATAAAAGCTCTGGTGTTCTCTGCTAGATAAGGAGTTTTATCCAAAACTGTTTCGTGGTAATTGTTTATGGTTTAGAAAAAGATTTTCCTAAATGGAATGCGGAGCACTACAACTTCACGATTTAATTCATTTAAAACTCTATAAAGAAAACTTGTAGATCTTGTTTTTCTGAATTCGTACTTACTTATCGTCGACCTCTTTTACCGTGGGTGTAGAAGTTATTGTTCGTCTTCATTTGTTGGTGTCTTTTGCTTCTCATTTCGCTTGAATCCAGTCCTTCTCGGTCTTCCTCTTCTTTACTTTTTCCTCTCACCAGTTCCCATATCACTTTCACTTTCTATTTTCTTCTATTCTCACTACATTCTGCAAAGATCTTAATTGATTTTGTCTCAATTTTTTGCATAACACATTTTACTTTTAGATCTTCTCTTATTTTTCACTTCTCCTCTTCTTGATTCTCGTCATCCCCTCAATTTTTCTTAAGATCGTCGTTTCACACGCCATAATTTTAGTTTTGAGCTATTCGTTTAAAACCCACTTACGTAAATGAGCATTGACGCTAAAACACCCTCATATACTTCTACTTTTGTATCTTGCGATATCTCTTTCTTATTAAAGAACTGGTAATATAGTGTTCTTTGTATCGCTGTCGTTTTGTTGATTCTGTTCATGATTTCGTCCCCGAATTCTCCTTTTGTTTTTGGCATTTTGCTCCTAGATTATTTTTCTACTTCTCTTATCTCCTCCCCTTGCTTATCTCCTTCCGTCTTGACCTTTTCATTTGCTATTGTTATTATTTCTGGCTTCCCTGTGTTTGTTCTCAGGTTATATTTTTCTAGTTCGTCTGACCCCTTTTCTATTCTATGCTTTAACAGTCTCTAGTCGTACTAGTTTTCTGTAGCCTAGGTGGGTCCCCCTCTTCCCTTCATTTATTTTCTTTGATGTGTTGGTCATTATTATTATAAATAAAAGCTAGCTCAAAATTCCTCCTTGTCTTACTCCGTTCTTAGTTGTTTTCCCTCTTTATTCTTATGATATTTTCTGTTCTTTTCCTTTTCTATTCTTCAATGTTTTTTTCTTGTATTTCCACCTGCTGTTCTTCACCTGTGACTAAAAGTTCTGCAAATCTTTTTCTATAATCACATCTCCTTTTTTCTGTTTTATGTTTCCAGTGGTGTCTCTTTTTTCTTTCCTTAGATTTTTCAGGGTAAGATATAGCATCGTTGCATCAACATTTGTGTCATTTTCGATCTTGACCCCAAACTGTTCCCATGCCTTTTTTACTGCTATTAGCATGCTTTTAACTTTCTCTTTTTGTATTTTGTAGAAGTTATAGTCTTCAACGTTTTGACTGTTACTTAAGTATGTTTCACAAAGGGTTTTCTTCTCTCCAACTTCTTCCTTTGTATTATTGTTATACCAGGCTGTTTGTCTCTTTTTATTTGTGTTTATGTTGGTTCGGCGCGTTTCAGTCGCCGCTCCTGTTATTATAGTTTTAAAGGTTTTCCATAATTCGTCCACATCCATTTTATTTATCTTTTCTTGCTTTATGTTTTTTTCTTCTATTTTCCTCTGGCATTCTTCCTTTATTTTTTGATACTTCAGTCTATCCACTCTTATATGTATTTACATATTCTACTGTTTTTGCTCCTTTTCTCTGCTTTATTGCTCCCGTTTGTTTAGTTTCAATCGATGTTATCCCTAGGTAGTGGACACTGGCAATTTCAGACCTTTTTCTTACTCTTATATTCTTTATTCGTTCCAATTTTTTCTTCTTTTATTATTACCAGATTTATTATTTTACCCATATATGCTATATTTTTATGTTGGTAGAATGTATTACACGCTATCATATTATTTAGCGCACAGTATTCTATTATTTTTTAGCCGATATTATTTATAGTTTCTTCATACTCGTCCTTCTGATTTCTCTGGGGTTTGTCCGATTCTCCCAAAATCCAAAATCTCCTATGCGCATTAAAAAACCTTTTTCGCCTCCTGACATGTAAACAAAACATTCACACACCTTTGACATGCCGCGTAACAATGACTTTACGCACCAAATATCAATTTACCGTTGCTTTACCGCCTTTGGGTGCCAAAGTAATTCAATATGCATTAGCCTCTAGAAGCTCTAATAAAAAAAGTTCTGTATAAATACTAAAAGAAAACATACTAGAATACTACTTTACATCATGTTTTGTTCGATCAAAACTTTTGAATTAGAAAAAATGAATTATATAAAAAAAAATTACATGGCGCCATCTCGTGGCTGTCGGTATTATAGATTCCTTCAGTAAACGTCAAGTCTAGAAACTGTCACAATTCATTTCCATTTCGAAAAATATTTTTAAAAACAAATATTTTTTAAAATAAATCAATGTCGGCGAAAAAATTTAATACAATTTTCGTGCGTTAGACATTTTGCAGGTTTCGGTCGCATGCCACCCTCCGCTTCGCGTCGGCCTCAACCTGCAAAATGTTACCTACCGCACTCATAATGTAAATAACTATTATAATCCTAGGTATCTTCTTTTTGTACTTCATTTCAAAATTTATCTATCTCATTCTTTGTCTCTCCTTCATTTGGTCCATAGAGCGCTATTACTGTATATATTTCATTCTCTATTTCTATTTCCAATGTTATTATTCCACCATTTATACTTTTCCATTCTTTTATTCGATTTCTTAATGTCTTATAAATTATGCAACCCACTCCTTATTGTGCCCCTTTGTTGTTTCCACTCCACTGTATGTCATCACTTGACCTTCCCCACCATCTACATCTTTGCCCTTCCTTTTTCGTTTCTGTTATTGTCAGTTTCTCCATTTTTGTATCTTCCTACAGTCAGTTCTATTTCTTTCGCATTTAATCCTTTCACTTTTCACGTCGATATATTCCATGCTTTTACTTTTTCTCTTTTAAGAGTCTCTATACAGGGTGATTTTGAAATGTGTGCATTAAAAAAATGGGGAATAGTTCACAATAAGATTTTTGTACTGGGTAAAGTTTACGTTCCAAAGTGGTAGTAATGTGTAGAAAAAATTATTTGAAATTAAATACGAGTATCTGTTATTATACACGCCATTGGTAGTCTTTCTTGACCTACCATAACTACTGTTCAATGAATGGCACCGAACGACTAGGATTAAGAACAAAAAAGCAGCACCACCTCACTACTGTACGTCATGCCGTGGTTACAATTATCGCATATATTTCGACATCATCCTGTACATATATGCGCATATTTTGACAAATATTTGTGCATGTAACCCCACTCTTTAAATTATATTATTAATTTCAGTACTTGTTTTAGGACTCCCCTGTATACCCTCTTTACCGTCACAATACTTCAGTTCGGAGTAGTAAACCCAACTAACACCCAAATAATGATCGTGCTGCCAAAAAGCCCTTTTCACCCAAAAAATAATAGCTTTTCATTTGTTCTCCTGTTAACGTAACCATAAGAGAACAAAAGCATAATAATTTCCCGTTTCAAATATGTACACGCACAGGCTTTTGGAGCACTGCAAAAATTACATATTTTATGATATGCTACGCCACTGCACCGGCGGTGTTACAGTGGCAGTGCAACACACACATTTCACTCTCTGACAGCTGTGAAACGTAACGTATGTGCGGAGTTAATTTGAAAATGGCGCTGGCCCCCGCGGATCTAATGCGTCCACAATTGATTAAACTGCACGGATTTAATTAATGGTTTATAATTTGCAGAACCCGTTAGCCATAATTTTGATCGTTATTAGTAAGTTACGATCTGTGACTTTTTTAAGGTTTTTCTCGAAATAGGAGCTTAATAGTTTGCATATGCGGCGACTGCTTAATCACTACGTGTTGATGGGGCAATTTATTGTTACTGCTTATAATTCCTGACTCTTCGGATGATCTAATATCTACACGCTCACACGTTATAATGCGAGATGTTTAAAGTAGCGACGGGCGCTGTTATTAAAACACGATTTATAAAATGACGTAATTATAGGTACGATGTAGCTGGACGAGTTGCTCGATGAATAATTACCCTGTCAACGCGGGCTGTTATGCGAAAAACACAGAGACCATACGTGCCGGTTCTCGTAGCAGTTTTGTTGTCACTGCTTCAATTTTGTTTTAATGATAGCCCAGCACACGGTATTTTATTTAGAACGATAATAATTTAGGTAGCATAGTTGGTTCATAGGAGTGACAAAGAGGTCGCAAGCTCCGAAATATATAATAAAATTAACTGGATAATAACTAACAATTTAATAATATAAACATACAAAATTTAAACATACGGATTTTAATTGTTTCAACAGTTAATTCAATTTTTTATGAGGCAATTTCATAGTTTTTACAATATACTTACAAAAACAGAGTAACGACGGTATATAACACGTAAAACAGCAAATGAAGGACTACTTAAATCTAGTTAGTTTAAACAATTATTATTATTGATTGACTGTGATCACATAAGAGGCTATTCATAAAATAAAAATTCATCCGGCCAGAAATGAATGTCTAGAGTGTAATTCATGAGATAATTTCATGACAACAATTCTGAAAAATACAAAAAAAATTTCTTTTTAATCAAACACAAATACAACCTTTTTAAAAATTAAAAAGAATAATCATTGAGAACATAATTACCACAAATTATTTTAGGACTTAAACAGGAACCGAAAGGAATTGTTAAAATATTATTTCAAGTTACTGTTGAATCACAGGATCCCTCGTATCTTAAATTTAATATTAAATTTTCGTAATGTAATCAAGTTGGAGATAAGGGCCAAATGAAGATGAGTTTGAATGTCCTGTAATTTTTATAAGTTCCTGATCACACACTCTACCTTTGATAATTGAGTTAAAGGAGTTGCGCCATTGGAACCATTCGTCATTTTGTTGGCTTTGATATCAGTCCAATGAGCCTTGCCAAATTTTGAGTCCGGTTAACGTTTTTCCATAACGAATTTGAGGTTAGGAATAAAAAATCTGTACCTAGTTATATTTTCGTTTCTTTTGTCCGTGAGTTTATTAAAGACAAACAGTTTCATCATCTTTGTTTTGCATCAACCGCTTACTGTCCGAACATTGCTTCAACCCACCTTTTGTGATTTTAGCATTATATGTCTTCTCTTGTTTAAAACAATTCACCACACACCTTCGCCATCCCTCTAGACCATAGTTCGGTCAAAATAAACATTTCAAATAACAAAAACTCCGACAGAGCTGAATTTTGGTAGAGACCTTGGGTACACCAGTAGAAATAAAGTGGCAAAAGTCTCCATAGATCCCATGTGTGCTAAAAAATTTATTCAAGGTTTAAAGTCAACATTTTTGGTTTTTTGGATTTTTCTCGAAAACGGTAAGTTTTATCAAAAATATAGTTCAGACAAAAATTGTAGACCATGAAATTATCTACAAAAATTATCCTTATACTTTCTTTCCTAAGAATCACCATTCCCAAGATATCGCTGTTCTAAAAGTTGAAAGAGTTGCATTCTACATGATATGCACACACATGCCAGGTATATACATGGTGAGACTCTTAATATAACTAAAATTCGTGTCTCTCACATGTATAAAATAACTACGAACAATATAATAAATAACTACTAACAATTCTGAGAATATACACTCAAAAGAAACTCAATCCCTTAGTCAGCCCCTTCTACTATAGATTGATAAAATTATTTAATTTTTAAAATCTGGAAAGGCTCAACAGCGAGCAGAAATATATTCTTCAAGCAGTTTATCTTTTTATCCAAAATGCCAAAACCATATTTTATTTTTACATGTATATAATAACCGGCTGCGATACTACATCAGCACTGTTCAGAAGGGGTAAAACATGAGTACTGAAATTACTTGAAAAAAGGACTTAACTGATTGCGCTAAAGTATTTGAAGAATTTGACGCGTCTCCTCAAACGATAATCACAAAAGGAATTCGTTTTCTCATTACGGTTTATGGAACTCCAAAAAAAAATTAGTTGTTTCGACAAGTATAGATATTTAACTTTAAAAAAAAAAAACGAAACAAGAAACAAGTACAACTATCTTGTGTTCCTCCAACATGGCTTCTGCTCATCAACACTTGTATCGAGTAGGTATACTATCAAGTTCAGACATGGCTAGGCTATCAACTGAATCCCGAAGACTGGGGTTAGAAATTAACAGATAATACTTTGGAATCGATTCAAACTACACTCCCACCTGCTCCGAAAAAACTCCTAAACACTATTTTTTGCAATTGCAAAAAAGGTTGTTGTACTAAGTGTGGCTGTAGAAGAGTAGAGTTGTTGTTGTCAAGGTCACTCTTGCTCGAATGTTTAATGGAATGCAACAGACGAAGATTCATGTGATATCGATGAAGAGACAACTGATTCATCTTCAGTTGAACAATTTATGAACATCCAGCAAGAAGAAGAGGAAAAAGAAAAAGAAATTGAAGAAGATATGACTGTTGAAGTCGAATTTGAAGAGTATGAATCGGATTAAAATGTTAACAGAAATTAGAACCATAGTTTAAATCAATCAACTATATCAATATCAAAATCAATAATCATCATGCAGTAATTACAGTATTTTCCCATAAAATTCCGTCATAACAGATCGTAGGCCTACTGGGGAAACCACGTTAAAAAAAAGCTCCAAGTACACTATATCACAGGTGGTGTGGAAATGTGTGCATATCATGTAGAATGTAACTCCTTCAACTTTTAGAACGGCGATATCTTAGGAATGGTCATTCTGAGGGAAAAAAGTATAAGGACTATTTTTGTAGATAATTCTAAGTTCTATAATTTTTGTCTGAACTATATTTTTGATAAAACTTACCGTTTTCGAAAAAAATCGAAAAAACCAAAAAAATTGACTTTTGACCTTGAATAACTTTTTTAGTACTTTTGACAATTTATTTCTACTGGTGTACCCAAGGTCTGTACCAAAATTCAGATCTGTCGGAGTTTTTGTTATTTGATCACTATTTTTATGTCTATTTTGACCGGACTACCAGCTCAAAGGATGTGATATAAAAAAAAAATCGTTTCTGTAAACCTTCTGACTCATCTGCGTTCCACAATTTTCTCATTTTTATAATGTTATCTTACTCAGAGCACTTGAACTGTTTTTTCTTTATTCTGGTTGCCATTGTAACTCTTTGTTTTTGGCATTTCTTGCATTCTTGGCAACCTTGAAAGAAAATAATGTCCGAGAAAAGATCAGAAACGATTTCATATTCTGAAAAATATTTTTCTTGGTACATTTTCTCTGTAGAGTTCCACGTGGTCTTGATGACATACTCTTTACAGTCTTCCTCCTTAAGTTTTTTTATATTGAACGCCCAATCTTTTAGGATGATTCCTAACTGAGTGACGGACGTAGAGTGAGCAAGCTCATAATCTCTTGCTTTTGGTTGATTTTGTGTTTTTTTGAAATGACACTAATTACTTTTTCGACCATATTTTCATGGGAAACACTACCAAAATGACTCACTTTAACTTTGTTGACATTTAAATTTGTTCAAACTGTAGTTCAAAAAGTACCACGGAAACTTGTTTTAAAAATCTTGAAAATGCAAATATTAATGAATAGAAACTTACCTTCCTTTTTATTCGATTGTAAACTGACAAATTTGACATTTCCAATGAGTGTATTTACATTGAAGTGAAATTAACATATACATATTTCCTTGCAACAATGTACCATCTTAACCATGTTCTAAGTTTTTTGTTGTGAAAAGATGGCTAGGTATATAAAAAAAGGCCAAATATAAGCCCCGCCCACACGCCCTATCTGAATTCTGATGATTTTTTTTTTATTCTGCAAAATCCTTATTTCTCTAAAAGAATTAAAGAACGTGTTTTTGTGTATCGTGTTGTTAAAAGAATACTATGTGTATTAATTAAACAGCAAACCAAAAATTATGCCCCACCCATACCCATCCCAAGCTCAATTGTGAATTTTTCATTCGTTGTCAGACCGAGGGGCGGAGCCTAATTGCAAAATCGATACTTTCCTACAAAAATTTGCTAATATAATTAAATTTTTATTAGATTGTCAAAATTGTGATGTCTAAAATGTCAACTTTATCAATGATTAAATAAAGCAAGGTTGTGTTTAATCAGTGTAAAACGTTTGCTATTGGTCAAAATTCAAATTCTCGTAGCTTTGGATTGATTGTGTGTATTAATCGTTGAAAAAAAAACCTTTAGGCACTCTTTGTACTTCCCGAGCGTAAGCTAGTAATTTTGTTACGTTACAACTACTGGTCACTGCAATTATTTGTCAAAAATTGTTACGTAACAGTTTTTCACGTGAATTAATTTTAATATGCTTATTATTTTGGTTGTGTTTGAATAATTATATTAGTCTAGTCAATGTCTATTAAGTTTATTTATTATAAGAAAGAAACCACGAGGGATCTAAACGATTAGTAACAAGTAACCTTATAGATCCCGATTTGGCACATACATAATAGGTCGATCAGCTGGAGAAAATATAGATAAAACTTTGAAAAATTTAAACTGAGAAAGTACCAACAGATTGTTTAGTACCTTTGTGCATACAAAAGCCTGCTGGTAGTGCTGGTACACATAAACGCTTCATAAAACGGAATATTGATAGTTTATGCAAATTTTCAGTGCCACATACACATGAACACCTAACATCTCGAACGGATTAAATTTCACAAATGGCAAAATTTTGACCAGACAATTAACGTTGGTCCAAATCAACACAATTAGTCCTTGAACACTATTGGTTGCACTTCTCACATGTTCAACAAGAAAAACAAATTTTAGGAAACAAATCAAGTGTCAAATACTCAATAAAACTGACAAACAGTGTCAATCATGAGCATATTTTGTACAAATGAAATAAATATGGAATCAGGGTAAAAGCGTAAAATTGGTTGGTTGTTGGTGGAATAACAACAAAAGTCCACTCCTCTTCGGCGTGGGTAAAACTCAACAATTTATTTCTGAATAACTCAAATTTACACGACTGATTACACACCGACTATGTACAAAATAATTCCGGCGCAACTTGGTTGGACTCTGTCTTCGCTCAACTCCATTCGTTAACCGAATAATGACCGTTCCCGACGGTGACCTCTATTTAAACCTATACGTTCCTATCGCTGGATCGAAAACGCCGCTTCGAGGTTTTTCTGGGGCCCACAATCGAGACTTCCGTAAATATTTAACTTAAGAGCGCATTTGGAAACCTGTACTAATTGCTGTATATTTTGCTATGCTGCATCTACGACTACTCATTCAGTTTTAGCTTCATGAAATCTGGCAGATTCGCATAGAATTATAGAAAACTCAAATTAATTACCATGGCTATTGTCAGTGTGATTTTTTTTTTAAAAAATCATTATAGTTAATTAGAGGGTATACAAGACGAAATAAAGAAAATTACTTAGTAGATTTTGTTGTTTTCGTCGACCGGAAAAGCCCATTGAAGAGGTCGATGGAATATTAAAAATTTAACTGAGGAGCGCAAAGCTTGAAAAAGCTAGTAGTAAAGAATCGATTGGGGTAAAAACTAGAAAACATTCTAAACAGAATTATGGGAAGATCTAGAATCGAATGAACTCATCCTGTTTTCAAGTTGTCCAGCTACGAAACTAGTGACTTGTTGATCCTTTTATTTACTAAACTAACACACTCTGTTTTAAGTAATAAATTGTTATAGACTCTACAGGCCCATTAATGAAATATCTTACAAATAACAGGGCTATTGTATAATTTTCCTCCTCACTTCTAATTTCAGATATACCGACTCATAAAACTTTTAAGCAGTAAATTATGTCTCATTCGTTAGACGTTATCCGGTTTCCATTTGTTCAGTTTCCACACCAGAATGCGAATTGTTAATTTTGGTGAATTATTGTAGGTTAAAAAAAATCTTTTCCGAGCGTAAACGGGAAGTATTGTATTCGAGTTAATCAAATGACTTAATGTTTTTTCGACGTTTCATGACCCCAAGAGTACGAAAAAAGTGGTCTTCCGTTTCTTTCTGTCTGTCATCTGCCTGTCGTCACTAAACAAAATTTGCCTAATCGTCGCCACCAAGACCGTCATGACGCCATCTGAAAAGGTCATGTATTAAAATGAGTTAAATGTTATACAACAATAGACTCCCACTCTTGTGGTGTACGAATAATCAAATACAAATTAAATTTTCTGTTATAGAAAAATAAGGACAAAACCAAATATAAACAAGTGTGTTTTCTTAACATAATGTTCTCGAATGATTGACGGTGGTTGAGTATGGGTGAGTAAAGCATGATTATATATATTAATGAATTCCGAAAAACAAGCTCGACAAGAATTCTAAAAAATATATAGTGTGATTAAAAAAGTTGAATGTCGCAGACAAACAAAAAATATTTAAGTTGTCAAAACACATTTATAGGATATCATATAGCTTCTTATACCGATAGAAATATCGCAAATAAAACGTAAAATCCTGTTGAAATAACTTGCGATCTTTTTGTTTATAATGTTCACTCTGTTAGTAAAAAGTAAAATCCTATTCAACGACTAGACTTTGGCCTTATTTTCCATTATTCTCTTTTGTCGGTCTTCGCAACAAGAAATTTTGCACGCAGCTATAAATAAATACCTTAACATATTGAGTAATTGAGTTCAAAGTTCAGTAGGTAATTGGATCATCGCAACAACAATACAACGTGGAAAGTTCTGATGACAAAACGTCAGTAAGTTAAAAATTAATAAACACACTCAGCTACGTGATGTACTTTTGATAAGAAGTTTCATACACTTGTCCAGTAACTTCACATTTAATAATAATAAACAAGTAAGTATAGTAAAAATACAGACAACACAGACAAATCTATCAGATTACAGTTAATTTTGAATTTTGTTGCGTGTAACGTCCATGATCTGGGTGTTTTATCGATGATAAAACTGGATACATTTTTTATTAGTTTGCATTATCCAATCAAATAGATCCTAGTAAACGATAAAACTTTGCCATGCGGTTTCATCGCCGACAATAAAACATCACTCTTGAAATGTATTTTATTGATAGGATTTTTGAATTTCTGGAACGATAATTGGGGGTAAACATTGATAAAAATCACGTCAAGAAACTCACACTCCCTATCATCTCCTAAAAAAAAAATTAACAACGGTTGTTATTGAAAGTTTTCGAACCTTTAGTAATAACTACTTAACGTGTATGTTAAAAAATCTGTTTCAAATATATGCTAAAAATAAAAAAGATGAGAATCAAAATCTGTTAAAAGCATGCACATACGAGTATATTACCATATTTGTGCAATAAAACTAATATGGAACACACAAATATTCCACATCGGTAGACTAGTAACTCAAAATATATTACATTACAGTTCATTTATTAAAGTGCATTTTGCATAAATTATTACATCATATTACTACAAAACTAATACACCAGTCTGGATAGAGTACTTCGATCTTCAAATGAGTTTCAAATGAACTCATGATGTAATTAAATGCATTACATTAAATGCTTTTCATAGAATATTCAGTAATCTAAACTTATTTTGATGTGCACTTACACATCATCTGTCAGCAGAATTGTTCCTAATCCATTAGTTAATTACTCGGCGGCAGTAAACATAAACAATACGAGTGCCCTTTCATTGCATAAAATAGTAAAGTTAGGAAAGTACATTAGCATAAATACATAACAATAGATAACACAGAACCTAATTTAAAATTGACCTTTGATTCGAAATTCCCATTACACACCAATAAATCATAACGAATCCCGCCGGTTTCCATTTCAATTCATTTACCTTCGAAAGTGGTCCTGATCCAATTTGTTATTGTGTTATCGACATTTACCGCTGAATAGAGGCTGTTTAAACTGAGATACTTTGAAAATCCCATTAATGTTTAATAAGCTGCCACAAAACTACCTAGCGCACAATGTGCAAAGAAAAAAAAAATAACCAACTTCCTGCAGCAGACTAATATTCGAGCTTACTTTAGCACGGAATGGACCATTTCTGTAGGTTAAGCCGTAATGCATATAATTTACAGTACATTAAGCGATTTTCCTCTGTGGCCCACTTCCGTTTCCTATAGTTCCTAGAGATCGGAACAAGATTTCCTTCTGCATCCTGTCGATGTTGTCGATTCGGCGTTCACGCCATAAATTGTTATAAACGCTCTTAAGACGCAATTATCCTCCGCAAGGTCTTCACAAGGATTAATCTCCTGGTTGTCTCATGCTTTAAAACTTGGAGCAGCATGTCCTATTTCAGTCGGAAGACAGACGTTTATTACATCTGATGTCAAGTCTGAAACTGATAAAATCTTATAATTCTTTTCTGCAAAAAGCAAACGCTAGAAAAATGTGCTAGAATGTGCAGAAACTTTGTTTAAAACTTTACAAATTGCATAAAACGAGCTCGAGGATACACTTTTAGATTAATTTTTTCTTTTGTGTGAGTGTTTTAAAGTTCGTTGCTGCAGCGAGTGTGAATATAATATGCATTCTGGGGAACTTTTTAAGTTTCGTGTGCTTTTGCAACACGGAAAGTAATTATTGCTTTAATGAATTCACTAAATCATTTCACGCGACAGGACATCTCACACAAAGAAAATGATAAAATCAAACATGCCTATGGTTATGGTTGTTGGCTACACTTGCAAATTGCTATCAGAAACGTTCACTGTTACGCTACTACACTATCACGCAGCTAGATAGACAAACAAACAGACGACAGACGGAAACGGGGGCCCTATTTTTTCATACTCTAAAGGTTATGAAAGTAAGAAGTAAAAATATTAAAACTGTGCTAAATATGCACGTTGGTGTCAGAGACCTCTAGGCGACAAAAGTTCCCTGAAAGTGTGTTAAATTATTAATTAATTTTAAATTATTCCCTGTGGCAAATGCTCGCATTATTCAATTTTTGTTCGCATAAATGAGTCATTTACAACGTCGTTGCTAATACTAATCCGATCGGTTTCCGAGCCCTTTATTCGGATTCCATTAAATTTCCAAACAGACCCAAATTGCGGCGGATCGGTCGCTTTTAACACAGTCCGGTCCTGGATTATCTGACACATGAATAGGGAACGTGTTGAAAAGACGGGATCTTGTGAGCAGCGGTCTATATTTGGTCATATTCGGTTTAGCCCTGTATTCTATACATGTCCTGTACGGCCTTTGAATAGGGAATCGCCGAGGATAAAAACACGGTCAATTCGCTCCTCGCTTGTCGATAGCCCACGTAAAAATGAAACAAAGGAACGAAAAAAACGACCTTCGTTTTTGTAACAGTATTAGTTTTTTTTTTATAAAACTGACACGCTGCGGGATTTTAATGAATTCAGATTTGGCGCACGACGCGTTGACGTTTTGATAACGGAAAAAATACGGATTTTAATTGTTTACAAAATATGAAAAATGCGGAAAGAATTCAATTTCTAAAAGAAAACCATTATCCGAAGCAAAAAGTGGATTCCGAGACGTTCACAAAGGCAACTAAATTGGATTTTATTTCATAGGCTTGGAGCATCAGCTGCGCATTTAAGTATAAAATTGCTGGTATTAAAACTAAAAATACCGTAAACAATAACTAATTTTTATGTCTTCTCTCAGCCATTTTTCAGATGGTCGCACTTTTTGTGTGACTCGTGTTAAGACGATACACACCGCACTTTGTCGTATCAAAACTTTAACCCTTTCAAATTATTGGTTCGAAGTTTGTAATATTTATGTTCCTGTTGGACCCGTATTATTCGTTTTAGAGTTGGTAGGACAACGGCAAAAACAGACGAATTACAAAATCACTACACTTGCTCCTGATAACAAAAAACCTTGATATTTCACGTAACTAAATAAATGATTTGGTTGTTTTAGATCGTTTGTTTGTCGATAAACAAAAGTACAAATACATAGAGTAGGCGATACGAATTTTGATAACGTCCCACTTTGAAGTTCAAAGGTTCTTGTCAAAGGGTTAAAAAATCTCAAATGTTAATAAAAAGAAAACAACATTCCGTAAACGTTGCAATATGAATGCAGGCCATTGTACTGAAACGCAATTATGCTGCACGCACTAACAATAAATAAGTAACAACATTATGTTAGCATCAACACTCCATTACCGGTTGATCCGTGATTGACCATAAGCAAATCAGGTTCACTAATTAAACTAGGGGCACACTCCTCACAATGAAATCGCCAGGGATATACCAACACATGCCTGAGCACAAGCCGACCTATGACCTTAGGGTACAGGGTAATAATATCTGGATGAGACGAACTTTGTTCTTTTCGTACTTTTCTAAATCAAATCAGCCAAATTTGTATTGAAATTCACTTCAGTGAATACCTACCTAAACGAACATTGAGTATGTATCGTACGTTCCAGTCGTCGTTCCCCTGTCGTCTATAAAAAAACCGCCTTTCTTTCAGGTATAAAAATTTTTCCTTACTGAATAAAAGTTGTTCTACGACAACAGAAAAAAAAATGTCTGGGAGACAGGAAAAAGTACGTGGGTTTTGCTAGATCGGGGTGTCGGCATGTGCTTAAAATATAAACACAAACAACATTAAATTATAATAGTAGAACCTAAAACAGTGACCAGTCGTAAGTAATGAATAGATACAATTTTACGGCTAAATAAATAAGTAAATATTTGATGTATACAAACACTATAAATGTTATTTATCTGATGACATTGTTTTGGATTTCAGATTTCTATATATCCGTCTCGATGTGGTAAATTATTACAAAGTATATAGCTGTATTTTTTAGCGGTGGAAGTAGAAATGTTAATATTACAAAACATACTTATAAAATATTGTAAAACAGAAAAGCAATCAATTTTTCACTTAGTCACTGCATCACCTTCTTGTTGATTCTTACGGAGCTTCCGCAACCACTATTTCTTGTCCGCTTCATGGTAGGCAACACTGTTACAATTTCCAATAGGTAACAGCGGTTGGGATCGTACCTGTCTGGGTGGGAGATATGACGTGACTTACAATGAGGTTTTATATTTTCCGTGGTAGTGTCTAGGTCTCATCTTAAGACGTCTTCTTTGTCCTATGGGTGATTTCATCGCAAGCTGAAACTTCCGTGTACTCACTTCCACCAATTTCCCTTGGACAGGGCTCTCATAAATGATTCATACATCCAATGAGGCATTGATTTGTTCCGCCTTTTCGGACTGTGTAACTGTCTCATTTGTTGTTGCTAAGTGTTTAATTAGTTACATAAACTACAAGACATCAACTTGACAGTTGTAGTCATACAGTCCAAAATTTAAAATCTGGTTTTGCGAAATTTTATTTTGTGATAACTTCTATCGTTAAAAAAAAGTAACTCGTCGCCTGAGAACTTGTTAGATCTACAGACCAGAGCGCACACAGGCCAGTATCGACTTTAAACGATTTATCTATGAGCCGACTTTCGTTAGAGCTAATCTGATACACATCCGCTACGAAGAACTAACCCGTTTCAACCATCTGGTCGGACATTTTAACTGTTACCGAATGACAAAATATAGATTTCCAATTTATCCGTTCATGCCCCCTGGAACTGATGATCTCTCATCTTACAATTTTATTGAATAAATGTTATTTAAATGTTACGCTACTGAAATTTTTCGGCTTTTGATTTTTTTTCATTCCTCAAATTTTCTATTTCTCAATTTTTATCATCTTCAGTTTTACGAATTTTAAATATTTCGATTTTTTAATTTTTCAGATTTTGATGTTTCTAAATTTTCAGTTTTCTGATTTCTGAAGTAATCTTTTTCTTATATTTTCCCATTTTCTGACTTTCTAAAGTTTCGATGTTTTCAATTTTTCAATTTTTCGGTTTTTCAGGTTTCTGATTTTTCAATTTTTCGATTTTCTAAACTTACGAGTTTTCGACTTTGTTTATTTAGTTTTTCGATGTCTCAATTTTTCAATTTTTTAATTTCTCAGTTTTTTTGGAAATTTCTTTCAGTTTTGAGATTTTTCAATTTTTCGATTTCTCGACTTTTCGATTTTTGGACTCCGGGATTTTTTGATTTCTCGATTTTTTACTTCTTGGATTTTCAATTTTTATCGTCAAACTTTAGATTTTTCAATTTTTCAACTTTTCGATGTTTTAATTTTTCAATTTTTAACATTTGTCGGGTTTTCAGTTCCTCTTTATTTCAATTTACCGAATTTTTAAATTTTCGATTTTTAATTTTTCTTTTTTAAAATTTTTCGATTTTTCAATTTTTTGATTTCTCGATTTATCGAATTCAGATGTTTCCATGTTTTGATTGGTCAAATTCTCGATTTTTCAATTTTTAACTTTTCTTCTCGGCTTTCGACTCCTCAATTTCTCGATCCTCCGATTTTTCGATTTCTCTATGATCAGTTTTTGAATTTTTCTTTGTTTCGATTTTTGAATTTCTCGGTTTTTCGATTTACTTTTGGGCTTTTCAATTTTTCGATTTTCCAATTTTTCTGTTTCGATTTTTGAGTTATCAGATTTTTCAATTTTTCAATTTTTTAAAATCTGGGGTTTCGATTTTTCACCTTTTCGACTTTTAAATTTTAGATTTTCGAATTTCTATTTTTTGATTTTTTGATGTTTGGATTTCCAGATCTTTGCGATATATTTTAATTGTTCAATGTTTTAAATTTTAGATTTTTCGATTTCTCGATTTTTTTATTTTTCAGTTCTTCAGTATTTCTATTTTTCAATTTTTCAATTTTTGAAGTTACTAAATTTTCAGTTTTCCGATCTCTGAATTAATCTATTTTTGATTTTCCCATTTCTTGACTTCACAAGGTTTCGATTTTTCAGTTCTTCAATTCTCCTATTATTCGACGTTTTTTTGAAACTTTTTTTGTTATTTGTAGATTTGGTCGCATCGATAGCTAGGTCATTCGCAACCTTACATGGTGGTGAAAGGCTTAGATATAGGTAAAAAAAAAACATTCTAAATGCACTCAAACAGGTGGATATCTTTAAGAAACGAAAGCGTGTTGACCAAGTTCGGGATGGTACTTCCTAGAGCTTTTTGGGTTTTTCAATTTCTCAATTTTCCAATTTTTTAATGTCTCTATTTTTGGAAATTTCTTTCGATTTTGGGATTTTGCAATATTTTGATTCTTCGACTTTTCGACTTCTGGATTTTTCGATTTGTCAATTTTTCCGCTTTTCGATATTGTCATCTTTCAATTTTTAAAATTGTAGATTTTTGGATTTCTCGAATTGTCACTTCTTCTGTATTTTAATTTTTCAATTTTCCGAATTTCTAAATTTTCAATTTTTCAATTTTTTGAGATATAGATCATCGAGATTCAAATGTTTCGATGTTTTCAGTGTTCAATCTCTCGATTTATCAATTTTTCCATTCTTAACTTTTCGATTTTTCGATTTTGGCCTATTTATATTTCGAAACTTCGAAAACTTGGAAAATCGAAAAATTAAAAAATAAATTGGAAAATCGAAAATTTAAAATTGAAATGTAGAAGAACTGAAAAATCAAAAAATCGAAAAACCCAAAATTTTAAAATCTGAAAACATGAAATATCGAAAAGTTGAAAAATTGAGGAATCGAAGTATAAAACAGTCGAAACAATGAAAAATCTAAAGTTTTAAAAACGAAAAATTGAAAATCTAAAAAGTACAAAGTCGAAAAATTGGAAAATAGAAGAAAAATCAAAGAATCGAAAAACTGAAAAATCACAAAATTGAACGAAATATCCAAAAATTTGGAAATCGAAAAGTCAAAAGAGCAAAGTTGAAAAATCACAAACCTAAAAAATCGAAAAATTGAAAAATCAGAAAGCGGAAAAATCGAAAAATTGAAGAACTGACGAACTGAAAAATCGAAACTTTGGGAAGTCAAGAAATGGAAAAATAGAAAACCAGATTAATTGAGAAATCGGTAAAATGAAAATTCAGAAACGTCAAAATTTGAAAAATTAAAAAATACTGAAGAACTGAAACATCGAAAAACCTAAAATTTAAAATACTGAAAAATTAAAATATCGTAAAATTGAAAAATGGAACATTCCAATCATCAAAAAATAGAAATACATCGAGAAACCGAAACTCGAAAATTTTAAAAATTGGATAATTCAAAAATCGTAACATCGAAAAATCGATAAAGCGACAAATTGAAAAATTTAAAAATTCGAAAACTGAGACATTGAGAAATCGAAAAATCAAAAGATCGAGAAATCGAGGAGTCGAAAAGTCGAGAAGTTGAAAAATCGAAAAATTGAGAAAGTATAGAAAATAAAAAAACACCAAAATTCTCACTAAAAATATGTAAAAATTAATACAAAATAGAACACAATGCTTCTAAAACATAAAAATAACTGCACTTTCCCGAAAAAAATCCATAGCATGATTACAGTTCCACTAGTATTGCTAATTTAGAACATTTTGTTAGTATCGAGCACAATTAAAGAATGAATTCTTAGTTAAAAAAAAAAATTTTCATATCAAATCGAATGAGACATATGAGATGTGACATTATGTTTGCAAATAATAGCATCTAAATAATAACCATTCCGCGCAGGAATTCTGAACGCTTAGAGTCGACATTGGCCTGAGTGCACTCCGGTCTGTGGATCAAACAAGTTCTCAGGCGACAAACGCTCGGGAAGTAAAATTTTGATTGTGTTTTCCGAAATTGTGTAAAATGTCAAATAATTGCCTCAAAAGTATGAGCAAGTGCAAGGCTATAATTATTCCTAGTTTCTCATTAAAAATATTCGGATCAACATTTCAGCAAAGACACCTATGTCAATTCTGACACGTGTAGTGTAATACTAAAAATAAAAAAATGGACACAGAAGGTTCAACTAATAAAAAAAAATTATAATAATGAACAAAATGACCGCGAATTTATAAACCACACGTACGAGAGTATATTATTTCATAAAATTTAAAAGTCATTTACTAAGCAAAATGTTAAGACGTTATTACAGTGTTGGTCGGTATGATGACACAAATTTTGGTTAGCGTTATACCATCTACACGATATTCCTAAGACGAATATAAAATTAAAGTTGTATCGTCAGCGAAAAGAATTGCTTTGGAAAATTTAGAAGCAGTCTCTATCGCTGATATAAATTAAAAATAGAGTGAGACCAATAACGGAGCCCTGACGACCACCAAAGTGTAAGGAATTATGATTAGCATTTCTTTTAAATTTAAGAAATTAATGGCTATAGGTGTTCTATTTTTCGAACAGAAAACCCAGAGAAGATGTACTTGCCCACGGCCTCTAATTTCAAGCACACAAATTTCTGTTTGAATTAACGTAACGTCACGTGTTTAATCAAAAAAACATTAGTCGAACGTTATTTCAACAGGACTTCCCTCACCCCTTATATACAGTTCAACAAATCCGGTTTCTTTGAAACATTAAAAAAATTTATTTTGCGAATTTGTTATAACCTCTATGCAGTAAAACAATGGGTTGAATTATTTACCTAAACTTGTTTGTTAGTCAATCAATCTGTTGAAAAATTGATGTGAAAATTTCTACAAAAAATACACTTTGTCATTATACTCAGAGGCGGTTCGTCAATGGAGTCAAATGGTCAATGACCCCCCAAATAATAACTCCTGAAAACTGTCAAAAATGCAATGAAGCAACGAAACAATTTTACCTGAAGACGAAAGTAACAGAAATAAAGTTTCAAATGTCGTAATTACTCTGAAGAATAACGTGTTAATTAAAACTTTAAAAGTGTTCATGATTACAACATTTTTAAATTTCACAGGTCGCTGGGGTTGCGAAACATTTATAAAAATCTTATACTTACCAGTTACTTTTCGGCTTTGTAGTCCACAGAAAGTAGTTTTTTTTTCGAAATTTCTTACCCTTTACTGACCCTTTACTAATAACTAAACGCAAAAGTGAGTGTTTCGGGATTCCAGTTAGCTTATAAAACATTTTGAAAAATATTTTGTCTTTCGTCTGTAGTAACCACAGTGATAAATTATAGTGACATTTGGTACAATAAAAAAAATGTTCTTTTCATCATGTTCTAGTGGCTGCCTGTCCAACTTCGTAGGCCTTTTTGTATATTTAAGTATTCTTGCATACTTAAGTAGTAGAGTTTTCGTCTAATAGTTTTACAAAAAAACTAGCAACAATAAAATTTAAATATTCTGAAAAAAACATCAGAAGATTTAGCTTTTTTTTAATCGTCAACACATCAGTTTTATAAAAAGCGACCAATTGAATTTAATGTGTTCAAATTATGCAAAAACGCATACATGTTAACTGTATTCTTGGTAGTGTCGTAAACATCTTCAACACTGTGAGAGAAAATTGTCTTGTGGAATCTACTACGGATTTTACTGGAGTTAAAAGAGATGGATGTACATGTGTGAGTTTGAACATTGTCTTGAAAAGGATGCGCATCCATTATAAGATATTAATAAGACGAAAGCGAAACGTCTGCGGTATTTCGTCTATGTATCCCAAATTAGGGCAACACATCTGACCCAATTAATAATTCAATCAAATTCGCGCGTTGTTAACGCGATAAATTCCACCTGTATAAATTTGAGGTTATAAGTTCGGCCATTTATCATTTACGGGATATTAGGGATCGCACGTTTTGTTAACCCATCTGAATACAAAGTTCTGTTTTGTGTTTAAAGTTCCAAGGCCATGTAACGTCTAGCCAAGAGATGGACACTATGATGTATGATGGTGGCACAAACAAAGAACTAGTCTTCAGCGTTGAATGTAACGATTCATCTTACTGACCACGACTGTCTTCGTTTATTTTTTTAAATGCTTTATTTATTACGGAGTCGCCAGTCAGTGAACGTTCGATAGAAATGATAACAGTTTAATTAAATCGTTTCATTAATACCGTGTTGGTGCTACACGCCAGTAATACCAACCTGTTTTCTTTTGAAGCTGTCGTCACGGTGTCACGATCCATATCGTTTTATAAACCGGACATGTGGCCATAATTTCATTATGGCTATAAATTAATAACAAAATTTCAACAAGGGCCAACACTAACGAACTAGGATCGGGATTCGTTCGTGAAATTACTTTCATTTTAAACTTTTAACAAGTCGGAATCAACGACATGGAAAGTCGTCAACCGTGAGATTTATAATCTGCGATAACAGTTGCAGTATAATTAGGCAACATATGCAAGTCACACGACTAATTTTTTACACTGTGTGAAACACGAGTACGGCTGTCATAAACCAACAAACAAACCCATTTTTTACTCGAAAATGAAGACTTATTTATGTATAATGTTTTCATACAGTAATTATGATGATGAAGTAATTCACCAAACGCAACAAATACATACGCAAACATAGAAATTACAAAAGGTAAAAACAATCCTCATAGAGTTAAACTATACATTCAAAAAGAATTTTTATTTATTTCGTTTTAGAAATTACTCCTCCAAAGTATTAGTACTGTTTTATTCCACGAGAAGTTCTTCCCTTTCATGTTTTTTAGCTTTTTCTGATGACTACGAAAGATATATTCATCATGTATAATGTATACATTTTTCCGGTCAGACAACGTTTTCAAAGTGAAATATTTAATCATTTGAATCAAAACTGAGATTTTTATCACACATATGTTCTTTAAAAATCCACATTATAATAGATTCAACATTTTATTTGTTGAGATCACGCCATCAATTTTCTGGAAGGGTGGAAGGAACGAAATGTTTGTGTTGTGATCACCAAATGAATGAAAATGACAATAAAAGTTTAAAACTAAAAAAGAAAAACTATCTTGGTAAAGAATATTTAATATTTTTATGTCGCCAGTGGAAATTAAGCTTACACCCTGTTTTTTTTTTATCAGCACTATCATCTGAATGGAAGGAAGATCAAGTCAGTGGATAAAGCCAGTCGTGCAGTTAGCACACAATTCTTTTACAGAACTACCCTGAAAATAATGCAAACTGAAAAGAGATACCTGAACTTATTTATGTCAGTTTAGACATATTTTTTGGGGAAGTTTTTGCTGTGACTAATATGACATTAATTCAAGCATTATCCAGGTAATAACAACACCTTGTTTCGCATACTGCCGGTGTGTTTGTATCCTGCTATCATACGTCTTTAGAATTATGACTAATTCCGACGCAAAATAAAACTGCTAATAAATATTTAGATTACCTACAACGAAACACTAATTATTACTATTCCTAGTTTGTTCATATGATACCTAATTATACATTCTGTGTGATTTATATTTTTGTTGCTCGTATCTTTTTACATAAATTATGATCTTTAGCATACTAAACACAAGCCGTTTGTGTGCTTTAGCCTTGTGCATATTTGCTTGGAGTATAACTGAATTATGTAATTCTCTTAGTTTTTTTTGTCACTGCTTGACACCTGCAAAAAATACAGAAGAATAATTTTTTCACAACGTAAAAAAACTTTGCTGTAATTTTATTATACAATGCGAAGGTCAAAAAAAAAAAATATTTTGTATTTTTATTGTGAAAATAATACATAAGTTATACATGGATTTTCACGTTCAATTTGCGATAAATACGTGTAATAAATATATAAATATTGAAATAAAATGTTGTGTTTCCATCTAATAGGTATTATTTTTTTGTCGCAGTCGCAGTCGTAGGAAAAATGTTGTATGTAGCATAAGCGAAAAATCGCATAACTCGTTCGTTCTACGTCAGCTTCGCTTCGTTTCAAAAATTTTCAAACTTGTGCTTAATGTTTAATTTTTCACTTTAGTTACATAAGCAGTGGATTCAGTGTTCCGATTAACTGAGTGAAAATGTGATTTTAATTCCTATTCCTTAAACTGAGTTAGAGAACCAAAGAAGTTTATACCAGTTTCTTGCGAATTGTTCAGTTTACTTTACTGTGTCACGCAAAAAAGTGAAGTTGTATTATTTGTGTCCAGCTGATTTATCCTAGGGTGTTTCTTCCTCATTCCGTGCCATCTTCAGCTATTTTGTATTTAATAGTTGCCACCCCGGTCATTTAATTCTTTGCTGTTTCCTCTCAAATCCATTTTGTCTTCGATCACTCCGTCCGTGACTGTTTTTTCCGAAATGTGTAAATACTGCGATAAATAGAGAATAGGAACTGCAATCGTGCCAAGAGTAAAGATGTCTAATGATAAAGATTTTACTCTGTAGAGAAATGAAAAAAAGAGACAGGTAACTGAATCTCTCATTATAACTGATAAATTATGGAAAAAGTTGACTTTGCTAAAAATTATACACTTACTGGCATAACAAATTTATTTACCATGTAAATTCACTTATTTATAATGTAAAAACGTAAATAACGATGTCAGCTTATACGTTTGTGCCACAATTACCAAATTTTTTTGAACTTTCGTCGACTCTTTTGGATTGTTTGGACGATAGTTAAATAACTGTAAATATGAATTTAATGACTTCCAATTATTTCAGGTTACAATAAGTGACATGAAATTAGGAATATTCCTAATTTTTGATTATTAATGTTCTAAAATATTACAAATCAAAACATTATGGGCAACCGTTTGCAACATAAAGAAATGTCAAAAAAGTCATACTATCAGGTAGGTAATAATCAGAGGTAGGCAACGCCGAAAACCTAGAAGAAGTAGTCACTGTTGTTAAGAATTCCCGAAATTGTAGGCCACGATTGCAACAGCGTTGGTGATCGTATGGAGAGGAGCATCACTTCTGGTATGCCGAAGTCTGGTAATAATACATAAGATATTGAAAATGTAATATATAATTTTAGGTTGTGACCATTTTCGGCATCCTCGGAGCATGCAGGATATTTTCTAAAATGACTGTGGGCAAACCACGAAATTGTGTTATTGGTTGTCAAAGCACTAAAACTAGAAAAATGATGAATGAAATTTATACAATGCGTGAATGTCTCAAGTTTTCCAACCCTTAAGAGCATACTGAAAATCGTGTGCTATCTTGCTTGTCGATTCCGGAACAGATATTTTGCAACTCAAAAGATATAGGAACTGAAACACTCTTCCAGTATAGCGGAGTCTTATGTTGAAGGGTCTATAAAAAACAAGCTTGATATTTCGCATCAAATTTTACAAAAGGACCACTGAAGCAAGTTTGCGCCACAAATTGCAGTTGAAAATTGTACTAATTGCAAAATCGACATTCATTGTGTAGACATTAATAAGTATTGCCAAAAAAACCTTTTCAGTAATCTTTTCGTCAAGCGTGTAACAAAAACGTGCAATAAAATTTTTATTTTTTAGTAGTAAGTGTTTATTTTTACCCTACGGGCTTAAAAGATTCTTGACTACAACACTACACTTTTTTCCTAATTAACAAAAACCAAATAAATACATTTTATAAACCAAATAACTCATTTTTTTTCTTTACCCCATCCCCCCTTGCCCCAGCCTTACTCTTGTCCTCTCCACTTCTTTCATCCATTCCACCCCTCTTCCGTCTTCATTCAATATCTCTGTCACACTCTCCTCTCTTTCTTTGCTCTCCTCATAGTCATGCAGCATGTGCTCTATCGTCTCTCGCCCTTCTCCACACATCCTACACATTCTCTCACCTTCGCTTACCCAAAACTTATTATTTCTTTCTTCATTTCCACACCTAACTCTCGCAATTATTTTTTGTTCTTTCGCGCTTTCTCTGTCTAGGTAAGTTGGTATTGTTTCTGTTATTATCTTTCTATAGTCTGCATTGTACCTAGATTTACATTCGCTCTTCTCTCTTGTGTATCTATGTCTCTGTCACGCATACACAACTCTTCTCTCTTACTCACCCGCATTTCTCTCTTTCTCTCTATTTCCATCCATGCGTATCCTAGTCTTTCATAATATCCTTGTCTACCCTTGTGATGTTCTTTCCCTGCTTCCTTTTTTTTTTCCTTCCAGCATTCATACAATATCCTACATTCCTCTCTTTCTTTCAACCTTTCATCATACTTTACAGTTCTTTTCCCAGTGTATACTCTTAATTTCTCTCGTTTACATTCTTCTCTTACTATATAGCCTGGCGTCTCTTTCCGTAGCCCTAACATCCACCTCAAATATTTTTCTTATACTGCTTCCATCTCTTCATATTCCTTCCAGCCCCATATCTCCACTCCATACATTAATACACTCCTAACTAAACTATCAAACATTTTCATCCTTCTTATTACGTCATGTCCAAATATCCTCTCACCTATACTCCACACCCTTCCCATTATCCGCATTGCTTTGACCCTTCTTTCTTTTATATGTGCTTTTACCGTATTAGATGTTGTAAATCCTAAATAATTAAACTCCTTTACTGTGTCTATGATTCGATCTTCCCAACGCCACACTTTTTCCTCCCCTTTTCTCCCTTTTTTTTCTACATTTACCGCCAGTTTCTTTCTTTTAAAGTATCTTTGCAGATTTTTTTTCATCTCATTCATTCCACAGTTATCCTTCGCCAATATTACCAAATCATCTGCAAATGCTAAACACCATACCTTTTCTCTTCCCACCACAATTCCTCCCACTTGTACTCTTCTAAACATTTCCTCGATATCGCTTATATAACAAGCAAACAGACTGGGACTTAATGGGCATCCCTGTCTGAGTCATTTCGTCGTCCAAAACATTTCACTTTCTATTCCTCCCGCTCTCACACTAGTCACTGTCTCTCTATAAATCTCTCTTGCTGCTACAATTAACTTTTCACTCAGTCCTCTTCTCTCCATGCATTCCCCCAAACACTCTGTCCACCGTATCAATCGCGGCTTTTAGGTCTACAAACAGTGCATATACCCGACCTCCTTCCTTTAGCAACTCTTTTTCTATTAGATGATGCAGGATATATACATTGTCCATAGCCCCTCTACCTCTTCTAATTCCCGCTTGACTTTCCGGTAATATACTCTTTTCGTTCATCTCTGTCACCAACCTTTCATTTAACACCATTGCGTACCGTTTATATGCCGTATTTAGGAGAGTTAATCCCCGATAATTCTCTACTTTTTCTTTACTACCCTTTTTATGAATTGGGTATATTTGCCCTACTCTCCATTCCCTGGGAAACCGTTTACCATTCCACACATCATTCATTAACTCGCTCAATCTTTCAATCATCCCATCCGTCCCAAATATCCACACTTCGTTTACCAACCCATCCCTCCCCGGTGCTTTTCCTCTCTTCAGTCTTCCTACTTGTTTTCCTACTTCCTCTACTCGAATCTCAGCCTCCCTTTCTCTACTACCAATCCCAGTTTTACTATCTTGCACTACAATTCTCTCTTTCTTTCCATTCAACAGTTCCATAAAATGTTTCTTCCACGTATTATAGGTATGTCTACAATAATCGTGATTTTGTTCTTCCGTTATTTATTTATATACTGCCATGCCTCTTGCTCAGTTCTTATGGCTTTAATTTTTTCTTCTTCTTCTTGCTGTATCTCTTCTTTCTTTTCTTTCCATCGTTTTCTATCATTATTTTTTGCTTGCTAGTACTCTTCTTTTATACCTTTCCCCTTTTCCCACCTTCGTAAACATTTCCTTGCTTCTGTTTTTAAATCTCTGCATCTGCTATCCCACCATCTGTTTCTCTTTTGTAAAATTCCCCTTTCCAATTTCTTTTCTTATGGCTGTTTTTTCAATTTCTCTTTTTAATTCTTCCATTTTCTTTTCAGTTCCTTTTTCTTTAAATTCCACTTCCAAGATTTTTTTTTTAATAATGCTCAATTCCTTTTTCATTCCATACCCATATCTTCTTCTCTTTTCCTACTTCATTTCTTAAGCATCCGCTCCCTCTACTTATGCCCCTCACTTTTACTTCTAGTGGCATGTGATCGGAATCCACTCTTTCTCCTATCTTGAATGTTTCTACCTCTTCTTCTGCTAATCCGTTTACTATTACGTAGTATATTACCGATTCCTCTCTTTTACCTATCCAGGTAAATTCCCCCTCCTCGTCCCCTTCCTTCACCCCATTCAAGACTTCCCAACCTCTTTCTTCAATTAATTCTCATAGCAATTTTCCGTCTTTGTTTTCTACTTTATCTTTCGATTTTCGTGTGTTTTCCCCGTCTTTTTCCCTGCTTTTGTTCCCTATTCTGGCATTAAGGTCCCCTCCTAACAGTAGAAATTCTTCTTCGGACTCTTCGATTTTTTCTTATATTTCTTGTTTCGTGTTTCTCATTCCTCTACTATATATTGTACAGTCAGTTTTCTTTCAACTATGCCTTCCATTTCTATCGCCCCCTCTTCTATTTCTTTTATATCTTTCTTCACTCCTGTTATGATTCCACCTTTTGCTCTACCCTTGCGTTTTTCTTTTTTTGCCCCTTGCAATTTCCACTGAAATTCCTTTGGCGACACGTCTTTCAGTTTGTTCCAGTCTCTCTCGTATCCATGTTTCTGTTAGTCCCACAAAATCAAAATTTTTCACGTAGTCCCAAAATAAATTATCTTTCTTTTTCAAACGTGCAATATTCCAAAAGAGTAATTTTAAACCACGTTTATGTTCCCCATTCTTCTTTCCCATTCCCCTATTATGTACAAAATCTACATTCTTAAACCTAAAGTCTTTATTGGTCCTATCATTACTACCCCTCCCCTTTGTGTTTCTTTCTTCGGTTAGTGCTGACTTGATTTGAGAAATTTTTCTTCCAATTTTCCTTTATTTTCATTCCATGTATACATTTTGTTCCCTACTTCCAGCTTCTTATATCCCACCCTTGTTGTGTACCCTTTTTTTCTTTCCTCTTTAGCTACCTCCCTAATTCCTTTTTGAATTTTTTACTCTTGTACTGTCCAATCATTATCAATATTTATTCTTTCCTCTCAATTTATTTTTATTCTTCATCACCTCTTGTTTTTCCTCCCAAAGCGTCTTAACCAGTATTTTCTTGCTTTCCTCTTTCCCTATAATTATTGTTTCCAACACTTTTACTTCTACCTCAATTTCTTTTGCAACTGTTTTTTCCCTTATTTCCATACCCGTAATTATGAAATTGTTTCTTCTTTCTTGCCTCTCTTTTTTACCAACTTCTTCTCTAAATTCTTCTTCTTTCCATTCTTCTCTTTCTCTTTCCAGTATTCCATTTATTGTCTGTAATTATTTTTTTACCCCTCTATTTTCTTCTCTCAGTTGTATCATTTCTTCCATTAGTTGCTTCATTATTTCCATCAACGGCTCTTGTCCTTGCTTTATTTGTTCTCTTTCTTCCATTTTCAATGTTTTTGCTGGCTCTTTGCGCGGCGAATCGTTTTCTCTCGTGCGGCACACGCCTCTGCTGTCGCTTCCCTCACTATCACCTATTTTTGGCCAGGCCGCAAAAATGTCACCAATCTTATCACTCTCAATCGTTTTCTGATTCTACATAAACTTGCTGTTTTTCTTGTCTCGCCAGTTGTACTCGCGTTTTTTTTTCTTTTACGAAATATTCTCTTGTGCTGTTTTTACTATCACGCACTTGTTACCCTAGAAAATCACTGTTTACTATGACTTTAACTTCAGCTGTTGCTAACAATGTGCACTCGCTCGCTGCTCAACTAAGAATCAAATTAAAAATAAAATTTTTATTGCATTGGTCAATTACACGACTACTTTTTCAGAGAAAATCTGTTCAAAAGCAGTTTTTGTCAGCTTTTGTAGATAAAATAACTTAAAAAATCCTTTGGCCCAAATGGAAGAGAGATAAGCCCTGAACGTTTAATTTTTCTCCTAGATATTCTAAAATGGAATAATTTTGGAAATTTTTGTTGATGGATGGTCTGCAACTAAAATCTTTTTATTACCATCCTCACCATCTACTATCTAAAAGTAAATCTTATTTATAAATTTAATTCTACCTATACTGTTCAAACTTAGCATCCAGTTTATCATTGTACCAATCTCATCATCATTTTCTAATTCTGATTTTGAATCAAATTCCTCCAAAGAAAACTTTCCCATGTTTTTTCCAGTCAGCCTTAAGTTCGGTACAATGTTTACTAAAATTACGCCACATTTCTGGATTACATTTGGAAAGGACCTGAAGTAATCAATTCTCGACCTTATTTATGGATGAATTTCAATATAGACAGTGGGGATAATCTAAGGGTCTAAGGACTTCATGACCAATTACTTATAATGTCTCGTCTATCAAAAATTGTTTTTTCCAACCAGTTCTAAAAAGAAAATGTGAATAGTTTGTCCAACTTTACCTCATAATATGGTATTAGAATCCCACATTTTCGTTGCAGCTGTTGAAAGCAGGGATAAGCTGATTGATTAACCACGCAATTTTGAAAAAGTGTCCCGTCCATCGTTTTGTGCTAATTTCTGTCATTATTTTCCGAATTTAATAAAAAGTTACATCTTTCTAAAAAGTCCAAATGACAATCCGCGTGCAAAATTGTAAATCTTAAACCTTCACTTGTGAATTTGCTGGAAATACTTTTCAAATCTGAAACATGTACCCAACGACGAACGGAAGAACAATTTTGGTAAACGCAAGTTCCTTCGACGTACATAAATGTTACATCATGGTAGAAGGAAACATGGTATAGACATCCGATGCACCAATTTAAAAATCGTCTGCGCATCAATTTGTGGCGTCAGATGGCATCAACGACCTTGTGAGATTGCCTAGAGATTTTCAGCTTGAGCTGTCATCGCTCTGTCAAATACGTCAAGTAGCTGTAGTCAAGTAGTTTGACTGTAGTATATCGGAATTGCAAGCAGCTTTACTTGTTCGCAAATTTTATTTATTAAATTATTTTTGTTATTTTGAACGTAATTGTTCGATCAATGTCTTTAAAATTTTATTTTTTGATTAAAATAAGATTCACGCTTTTTCTGTCAATTGAAAAGGGCAAACTAACAAGCATGAATGATACATATGAGATGTGACAGTAAAGAAATCACGTCCGTCAGTCATAGTAACCAACAAAAGAAAAAACATGGCTTACTAAAGTTTAAAAAGGACGTGACATGACGTAACGTGACATGGTGTGACCTGATATGACCTGGCCTGACCTGACCTGACCCGTCCTGACCAATGTACATTTAACTGGTGGTAATAAAATATTATGTTATAAATTGTTTTATATCAACCATTTTTGCTTTTGAGAAAATTATTCTGCAGAAACAGACCACTTGAAATTGGACAACAACTTAATAAAAAATCTGACAATAATGAGTTTTGTCGTTTTTTATTTTTTTCGATTTATTCAGTGCCTTTGATACTGTAGATTCCACATTCCTTAAAAAAGGTCTATTCTTTGTACATCACAGGATTAGCTAATTTTGCGAAAATACACTGGTAAAATGTGATGAATCCTCACCCTAATGTTTTTAACGCACGTCAACGAACTCCCTAAACATACCAAAAACTAATGATAATGAAATGAATGCCCTAATAACAACCTTCAAATAGTAAAAGTCAGACAAAATTGTGTCTTTTTAATGACTATTGATTTAAATATCGGATAATGATTAAACTACAAAACAACATTTTTGATGAACACTGTAACCTGTCATCAAGTTGTTCATGACTTAAAATTCACAATAAATCACTATCACTTGATAAAGGAATGGAAATGTAAAACCTTTGAAAACTTACGTGTACAGTAGATTTAGATCTGTTAATTATATAGATGCTCTGGGTAAACAGTTAAGCACTGCATGTCATGCAATTACTAATTTCGAGATGTTATCACCATATAACCTATTCCTGAGTGCATATATGCATAGTTCTGTTAGCATATCATTTATAATGTAATAATTTAACACCAATTTCGTGAGTAGAAATTGGATTTTAGGAAAATGCATGTTGTTTTGTGAAAAAGTGATCAATATAATTTTTTCACCCATACGACTTAAGGACATGATGATTTTTACTGCATAGTGTTCAAATTTTATTTATGAATATAAGTAACCTTATTGTTGTTGTCTTGAAAGCATCACCTTCCTGTTTCAATAACATCTCATGCTTTTAAATGTCAGTTATGCCACTCAAAGGACCGTTTCTATGACCCATTGCAATTCCTGTCTTTCTGTGTTATTTATTACCCGTTGACACTGAAATGAGTACTTACCAGATATTTTAAAAATACGTGTGCAGAGACGGGCTGAAATTCTTGGGAAATGTACGTGTAACTTAATTTGCTTTATTTATGTCACGCACATACTAATTAACCTTGTAGAAACTCAGCTTTTAATGTTTTCCATGTTTTATATTTAGTCACTCGAAATACTTACTTACTTTTCCTCGCAACAGTAATAGTGTACTTCCTGTTTCAGATGAAACTTGGTTGCATATGAATTTTTCTGTATACTGCCTTAATGTAAAAAACCAAAAAATATACTTGTTCTCTAATATCGGTTAACAAAAAAGACCAGTGGAAGGATGTAAACAACTTGAAAACCTCAGAACACTAAAAACAATAACTGAATAATTTATTACTGGTTATTAATTATAGTCATTGTTAACATTAGCTTTTTACACTTTCCACTAGATTTAAATAAACTAAATCAGAAGTGCTAATAAATTCGAATAGTGCCAGCTGTATTTCAATCACCACTACATTATACAAGCGTTGCAGAGTTTACAACTGGTTCTGATTTTATAACGTACTATTAAATTAATGAGTTCCCTCTAAAATACTGACAGTTGCATTGCAAATGCTGCATATTGCACAATATTACCATGTATCCTGTCTTATTCCTACAACTAACTTGCTGCACCATGTTTCCACTACTGAATTAAGCTACATATTGCGATTCTCGTAATGTCCGTTTTTTTTACTATTTCTAAATTATTTTGTTAAATTGCACAAAAATGTAATTCTGTTTATTAACTCTTGTTTTCTTAATTTATTAGTTATTGATTTTTGGGAAGCAGTATTATATGTTTAGCAACAACACCTATCACCAGCTGAGACGAAATTACAGACGGGGTTTCCAAGTCACGATCGGTCACTGTTTGATGAGCTAGTGCTAAACAAAGCTGGCCTTCCAATACCTGACAAAAGGAGTAAAAGAAAATATTTTAAAAATGCATTCTATTTTGGAATCTAGAGAATATTTGAACATCCCCATTGTACGACTTCTATGTACGTAATAAAAGCAAGGATTACAATACACACGATATTTCGTAGCCATAAATTTGAAATAATTCGAAGTAGTTTAGCCAACTGTTCGAGATGATTTATTAAATGAACATTCGCCTGTCCTCCAGCTTTAACACAACGCCTTCAACCCAACGAAATTTTTTTCTTTAATGTTTTCTCTTTTCGCGCTTGGCACGTTTTCATGCAATGTAACTTTTCTCATCCGATTTTAGACAATTTTATTGTTTGCTCGCAGAGATATTACATTCTTGTCTTTTTTATAAAATTTTTTATATTAAATGTCCTATATTGAGGTTTGTCAAACAAGCAAGCTGTTCATATTTTGTCCTTAGACGTGATGCAGTTGTAAATTTATGAATTCTGGTATAAATGAATTTTGTAGAATCTACAACATATATGCTTCCAATATTTTCTCGAAAAAGGTCAAAGGGAATAACCGAAATTGTCAACTTATCAATAAAACAAAAACTCGTGGGTTTAAAATTAAATAATTTTATTTGTATTTGAGTTACGTCTCGAATAAGCAAATAATAATGCTATTTACATAGTGTGCTTTGGGATTTCTGATCAAAATATACTTTTAAATTATTTATACACAGTATATACAGTCAATAATATTACAATATATTAAGTTAGGAATCGTAAATCATGGACGCCCGTCACGTGATCGTTTCGTTTCCAGCGGCACAATACCATAATAAAAAATAACCATTAATATTTGGTGGTTCGAATATTGATTGGTGTTTGACCAAAACGGAACGATCAAATGTTGGCTGGTCCAATCAAGATACTTAAGTCTATCAATATCGTTGTGGATACCGTTTATAAAATACTAATAACAAGTCCTTGTGTAGGAAATACATAAATCACAACCTTTCTGTATTACGCGGCAAACAAATGGCGTATTAAATAAAGTAAAACCCGTTTAAAGTGAATAATACATTACTAAATGGTCGACAAAACAAACGACTGTCACTGCTCTTCAAACTATGAAATATTATACATCAGATTTTTTTTAGAACACCTATTAATAATAAGCTCATGAAGCAGTATGTAAAGAACATTGATATATCAAGACCGAATTTATAAATTTCTCAGTTAAATTCGTTTCAAACTGTTTCAGTCCATTTTCATAAATTATAAATAACAACAATAATTAACTAGAAACGTATCCATCCGTCCGAATGGATATAATCTATTTAGAATACTCAAAGTTCACAAAAATATCACAATCACAGTCACCTCGTAGCCAAGGAAGGACCGTCCATCTCAGTTTTTAATTCGTCAAGAACGTACGCTGGAGTTGTCGATCACTGAAAAAGAAAAACCAAATTAAAATAATGACAATATAACCCATTAAACAAATGTTCCGCAGCAGTTCAAGATCGAAACAAATGTGTTATCGGGAACGAAATCGAACCTCTCCCACACTAAGAATGGAATTTGGAAACTTAATAACGAGTATCCTCTAAAATAGATAGTTTTATATTACACGACAGAGTGTACTCCGCATTCTATATAAATTAAACAGAAAACGGTCAAGATTACAACTTTTATTACTCATCGTTTATCATTCTATCAAATGACGTTGCTCTTTTAATCACACGCAATTAAGGCTCCTGGATTGTGAGTGTCGTGTTCGTGGTTAGACCTACCAACGCGAACAAAATAGCACTAATTTGTCAAATTTTCGAGAAAAAAAGTTAAATATTTCTCAGAAGAGACAAATGTAAAAACTAACTAGGCATTAGCAAAGAGCGTTTATTGTTTTCTGGTCTTTCTCATAAAGATGCGTTAATTTCAAGTCATTTACCTCAATATTTTACAACAATTATGTAAAAGGTCATAAACTTTAGTCACTAAATAACGATATAGTGGCAGATAATTCAAAAGTTAGGTTTTATGGACTTTTTGAAATTTTTTACAAAAATAGGTTAGACTTTCAAATAAATAAAACACCAATTCATCACTAAACTTTACCCTACCACGAGTGCTGTAAATGCTAAATGTGTGTCTTAATTCGAGACGAACTACAAAACTTTAATAATTATTGCATTAATTAAAATATGAATGCGAGACAGTCACCTAGTAATTAATCTTCTGAAAGTAATGTTCCAAAATTGCTTAAAGTATTACGAGAAAGGGAGAAAATTACCACAAACCGCCGCTAAAAATAATTCTCAGTTCAAGCCATTAAATCAGTAGGCGTAGTACCACTCCGTAATTATCTTGGAGTGGGTAATTACAATTGCGCCGCCATTAATAAAAACACCTTTGTCATAATTTACCTGTATTGTCTAGCAAATGATTAGACTAGCATGCAAGGGCAACAATTTATCACCAACACACAATGCTTGAATTACAACCAACAATCGACACCTGTTACCATTTGGAGAAACAAAATGAATTGCCTTTTTAATGCGTTTGTTCAAGCCCGCAATGTAATATTTAGCAACATTAATTACCGATTTCGCTATTCGAGTCGAGCGAAAACCACAACGCAAACAATGATCAAGGATGCAACAAGGTACAACAGAGAGCCAGAGGCGGTTCGTGAGTAAACATTCACGGGTTCACGATTTTTAATTTTTGGAGGGAAATCGGCAAATTCATTCATTCATTCAACTACCAAGCTGGAAAAATGACATAGAGGCAATTAATTTTAACAAGATTTTGACTCATTTGTTGAGCTTAATACAACATACAGTAAGCCTATTCTCACGTTCTAATAAACAACATCTCTATTTTTTACTTTCTTGTTTATGCGCACGAGCCGCCACTGGCCACAGTCATATTTTGCGGATGCAAACAAGAACCGGTAAATAATGGTGTGGAAGTTGGTGGAAATCGTCATTCGACACACGCACGCACTTTGCACGCAGCTGCGTTAATTGGTGCCTTTATTTTATGGCGATTCGTGATTCTGGAACGAATGAACATACTCCCTCTGACTTGTATTAACGTTCAACAATCCCATCGTTAAGCTAACAATGATCCTTCTTGGCTCTTTAATATGCGGAGCGCCGGGGTCCGAATTTATTAGAAATTTAATTACATTACATTCGGATATAATTAAACTTTCAACTAAGCGTATGGCAGTTGGCGTCTGAGGATTTTTATTAGGTAAGAATTCTACGTAATCTACTTAGAGATGAAGAGAACGCGGAGGTGTGGTAATTTTAATTTTCCGAGTTATTTGTTCGTGGATTTTACTGGTCGCTTGAACGTGGTGGGAAAAATATCTTTAAGAGTTCTAAATGGTGCAGCGTGGATTATAATCGTAATCGTATTCTTATTTGATTTAAAAGAAGAGTTGTTATTTATTTATTGCTTAAAATTTCTACGTTTCTTTTCTTTGACCTATCTCTGTGATGCTTTATGGATTTTTTAGTCACCGCAAAATATTGATTTATTAAAAAAAATGGTATAAGGTTATTAGATCGAATTTCCCTCGTCTCTTAAATACAATCAAACAAATCCAGCTTTTTCGAAAAATAATAAATTTTGTTTTTGCAAAATTTTAGTTATTTTATGATAACCCTTCAATGTAAAAAAATAAAAATAAAATACCAGTCACATTGGAAAAAAAGCACTCCGTAATGATGGGATTCGAATCTACAGCCATTTAATTTACTCTCTGGACCATAAAGCACTTGATGAACACGTGGAAAATATTGCACAAAAATTATTGTAGATAAAAATTATGGAATACACGAGTACAGGATTTCAGACATTAAGAATATTTCACACAATTTAGGTAACCTTAACACGCAACATAATGAGCGGACGTCATCAAATTGTTGGTAGGGATATTTACACGAATCTTAGTCACCATTTTACCGCCTACACGATCCTAGAATACACATGGGAGATTATATGTTTAATAAAAAACGACACAGACGACAGACAGACAGCCGACGGCACACGACAGACATACGGAAACCAATTTTTCATACCCTAGGGATCATGAAACGTCGAAAAACATTAAAGTAGCCAGTCGGCCGATGGACCCTATCACAATACTTCCTTCACTTACGTTCGAAAAGTAAAAATAAGATATCCCTAAGGTTCTATAATCTTGATATACAGGGTGTCCTAATGGTTAGGTGATGAATGTCGCGTATTTCATAACGTACTGAAAAAATCCTTTGGCGGAGTTTAAGAACTCAACATGTTTTAAAGTAAACAAAGTGTTCGATTTAAAGAACGTACAACAAAGACATATTTTTTTTAGTGAAACATCCTATATATTTTTTATTTTATATATAAAGTATTATTATGAACAAAAAATCAAATAGACGGTTGTTTCGATTAATAAGGAAAAATGATATTATTATTTAAAAATTCACAGCTCCATTATTTTTAAAGACGAGAGTTAAAAATTATGTACAATACTAAGGCACCCGTTTTTAAAAAATGTGTATTAAAATTGAACAAGTTTTACACTTATTTCAGGACGATTCAATTTGAAAACTGTCATTTTGTTAATTTAATTACCCTATATTGATTTCTACACATTTGTCAAAGCAAGATAACAAAAAAAAATGGTTGAAGGCTTTCGACAGAACTTCCCTCGCCGTTGAAGTATAGTCGGACAAATCCCGCTTCTTTGAAAAATTATAAAGTTTGATTTTGCAATTTTCATTTAGTGATAGATAACTTGTATAAAGTAAAAACCAGTGACGTAAATAACACCCCCACAGATACTGCACCACGGGATGCAAATTCCAACAAACTTCGAATGTTTGGGTTTGTAACTCGCGAAAAAATTCTACTATTAGCACGTTCAGATGCATGCATCAGTTGTTAAAAAAAATGAAATTGAACTTATTTTGTCTCCTCAATGATTAACGATTTACCGTGCTCACACTAACCTTAAAATGTTTGCAAGATTTTGGAGCATTCGGGTTTGCGATTTCAAAGTTAAACTGTAAAATGTTACTATACACTCTTGAATTTTTTTCCCAAAAATTTGGATGTCTAGGGTAAAGACTCAACACGGATTCATAAATTACATATCCAGGAGTATGTAATTCTATAAAATTTAAAAAACATTTATTATGCAAAATTGTAAAATGACGTTATCGTTTTTTGGGGTAGCGGCATAAACGAAAAAATTTTGATTAACGATAATCATACTTACGATAACTTTTAAACGTTTGCAAGATTTCAGAGCATTCGGTTTTGCAGTTTCAAAGTGAAATTTCAAAATGTTGTTATAGAGTTTTGATTTTTTTTTCATAGATTTGGATGTCTAGGGTAAAAACCCAACACGGATTCATAAACCACAGGTACAAGAGTAAGTAGTTTAATAAAATTTAAATAATATTTAGTGAAACAAATTTTACGATTAGCATTTTACCATCTACACGATATTCCTAATATACATATAAAATTTGACAACAATCGGTCCAGTAGTTTCGGAGAATATCTGTTTAATAAATATCCGGACAGAGGGCAGTTAGACAGACAGTGAGCCAGACAGACAGACAGAAAAGGGATCTATTTTTTCGCATTTCATCAAAAGGCCTTTAATTGACATCATTTTTTCACTACTTAGTGTTGGGTACATCAAATCAATCGGACTGTCATTACTCAAAATAATTTTCCAAGTATCATGATTATCTATAGTTTTATTCATTTTATATGATACAAAAATCTCAAAAGTTGTTCAAAATAATCTGACGACATGGGGTAATTTTTCGCCGTTTTTAAACTATCTAAATTGATATTTTGATTTTGTACGTCAACCTCACATTGACGTAAGGAATGTTTTAATGATTTTTCTCGAACTTAGACTGGACTTAATTGTATTATAGAGTTCGTAAGTCATTTTTAGAACACCATCTAGAGATTTTTATGTTTACAAAAAAACAACTTTCATTTATTCTTTTAATCGAAACAACCCTTATACGAGTACATATTTGAAAAAAAAAATGTTGCCCTAAATAATTTCTATCAGATTCTATAATTTTTTTTATTACTATACGGAAACTGCGGAATTTTTCGTCGCCAGATCGTTAGAACACCCTGTATGGAAGAATTGTGTATAAGTTATAAGGGTAACATAACCACTGAAAAAGAAATAATAGTAATATCATTAAATTCGTTCCGACCTTCTCAACAATAATCTGAAAAATATTTCTGATGTCTTGTTTTCTAATTACAATAGATTCGTGTTCACAACATTAGAACATTTGTTGAAGTCTTATTAATTAAAATGGAATTGAAGTTGTTTCCGGGACGTCGAAAAAACACCTCTATTTAAGATGAAACGGGTCGGTACAATCCAAAACCCTAATACTTTTCAGCGTTAACTGATTATTGTTTTTTATGAGTTGTAAATTTTATTTAATGACCAATTAAAAAGCACTGGCGGTAAATCACATAATAACGCTCCTCGCAACAATAATACAATCGGTAATAAAGCTGTGGATTTCAGCAACCACTCCCTAAAAATTATTAACCGGAATGAGTTGTGACTTTTCTACAATAATTATTACGAGATACAATCAAAATTTTTTCTTTGTCAAATTGGCAGCTTACCGGCTACTGTTTTTTCCTATTTTGGAGCTTTAGGGGAGTGCATTTGTTCACGCATCTCCAGCTGGTACCACCGTAAACCCTCATTATTATTGATTAACGAGGAAAAGTTCGTGAGAGAGATTTCCAGATATGCTAGTTTGAACGGATCACTCATTCAGACATAATTAAGTGTCATTCAGAATGCTAGCAATAAATTGATATTATTGTAGAATTTTTGTTTGTGAGGGCACAGTTTATGCGGTGATCGCCATTCAAAGATTTCGAGTTTCTGAACAATATGTTTCTTTTTGAATTCCTGGTTCTTGGAACACCTTGTGTTCACCTATTCTCGCTTCGACAATAGATTTGACGAACGCTCGGTTTCATGTGGTGTCACAAACAAACGAACAAAGAAAACGGCAAGTCGAAAAATAACTTTTAATAGGAACAATGGCTTTTCGTCCGACCATCGAAATTATGACGGCGTTAAAAGAGAGCAAATTGGTTCTCGAGTCAGATGCCTGGGAAACTTAATGGTCCACTTGAGTTTTAATTCCGAACCTTACTCTGGATTATTTCACTTTAAAGACACAGCGAGTCACTTTCACGCAAGGGCTGAATTTATAGGAATTTTTATCTAAATTGTAAATTATCACAACATAAATATTTACCCCCACGGTACGAGGAAATTACCCACATATTTCCCTTTGTACATAAAAGAGCTTATCTCTTTCATATTCAAATGACGTTCCTGTTTATTCTAATTCTATGTGGGACGGCATTTATGGCGGGGTTGCTCACTATCCACGAAAATAAATAGTGACTAATTTAAAGCCCTAGATAATACGGGGAATAGGACCTTGTTTAAAAAACGCTTACAACATACACCAACCCCGATGCACATGAGCAAAAAGATAATCTCATTAAAATAGCACAAAACACTTTCAAGGGTTTGTTTGGCTGATGGATAGTCGGCTAAATCTCCTCTAAGTGTCGGACCCTTCTTTGTCCTTGTCTTGCCCTATATCACCATCATTACCTCTCATCAGAGACGATTGTTTAAAATTTGTTGGGCTGGTGGTGGACTGGTCGCCATTGTTGCTTCGTGAACTGTTAATTACGTGCAGGATATGTAGAGCTAATAATGAATTAATAATGGCTGTGGGCTTTCACATGGGGAATGTCCATACGTCATTGTGACAGAGGCTTAAATTTACGAAAAGGTACAAGCGCGATTTAGTTGCACCCTTACTAAAATACTTCAAGCCAATTGTGAAGTTCGGTTATGAGAAGATATTGTTTAGAAACTGCAGCATTAACGCAAATTGGTTTAAGGTTTAAAATGTTCATCCAAATCTAATACATTCAGATACGTGTATTAATTAAGTAACAGTTTATAATAAAGTAAAAAAATAGGTACAATTAGAAAAAATCAATATCATAAAGTTCATATAACAACAAAAAAGGCTGTTCTATTTTGAAAAAGGACAGTACTGCTTTTAATACCTAATCTAACAAAAACAAAATCGATTTTTGTAGTGATTTTGTATAAATAACTTAATGTAATTTAAAAATACCAAATATCAGAAGCTAGTCCGACAGAATACTAATTCTGTAATTCAACAAACAATAAACTCTACTCATATTTGTCGAAATGTCTTAAGACTGTGTACTACGGCACCTACGAACAGTTATACACGTAACTAGCCCGCATTGCTTTTTTAATTATTGTTTCGTGTTGGTTTACATTGGGTCTCTAATTAAAAATCTGGGCGAGTGTTATGTCACCAGTTTTGTTTTTTTTACGTACGTCGTTTCCGAAATGAATGTTGAGAGCTGTCACCCACTTGTCGCATCGACTGTTGTAAATTCATAACCTTCAAATTGAGTTTGACATGGACTTGACAAACTGTCTACGATAGACCCCTATGAGAAAAACTATGCGACAAGTTTTCAAGGTAAAACCACTTACGGAGAAAGTTTCATAAATTATTGTGTTTACATAAACACAGAAGATAAATGTTCCGTCAGTGATATAATTTTGAAAGTAATAAAACTGTATTTTTCACTTTTTGACACAAAAGCACAACAGTATAAAAACTCGGTTTGGCTGGAATAATTTTGTTTTTTCTATAGCATCAAAGACCCTTGCAATGGAAATATACAGACGGTTAATTCCGAACAAAAAATTGGTCCAAATGTTACTTAGACAGAACTTCCTTCGCCCCTGAATTATATTCATACAAATACAGCTTCTTTGAAAAATAATTTTGAGAGTTTTATTAATTTTTTATGACAACCCATATACGCTAAAATATAAATAATTTTACAGTATGGTGCTCAAAGAACTGTACAACTTTGGTCCTTGACTTTTTCTTGTATCTCTAATAAGATATCGGGGAACGCGTGCTTAGTGACTCACCCTGTATATCCCGACGTAGAATTTTTCAAACATAGTTTATTAGTTTATTACGAACCTTGAACTCTTTAAACTTTAAATTAACATGAAAACTTTAATATTGTCGAAAGATAATACTTTTAACATGCTCATTAGAAAGCTAAATCTTAATTATCAAAGCCTAACTTGAACAGATCTTTAGATTCATATTTACAGACAATGAAAATCCTATGTTTAAAACCCAAATATACGAGTATCTACAAGAATCACGTCGATATGAATCGCATGTTTACATCAATGTAACGGGGGTGATGAAAAAGTTTTCAGATTGTTCAAAAAAAAAACATTTAATAAGACATTTATAAATTATAAATAAAAACAAAAACAAAACAAAAATCCATTAAAGCATAACCAACTAAACACTAGAGAAGTTCAAAATTCCGGCCTTGTGCATATAAGTAAGCTCGTAATGTTACCAAATTTTGACAATTTTTTGTAAAAGTTAGTCATCAGTACTTGCTAATATAAAATGGATTTGGATAATTGCATACCCTCTAAGAAAAGGGAGAGTGGGTGGGCGGGGCAGGGCTATTGCTGCTAAGATAAGACTGATTTTGGCAAATGAGATACTCTCTAACAAGAGAGAGGGTGGGTGGGCGGGGCTAGTAAGTACTAAAATAAGATCGATTGTGGCAAATGACTAAAAGTTTTAGCAAAAGAACCAATTTTAAAATCATAACTCCACCAAGACATGAGAAGAATTTTTTTACTGTTTTTCCCATTACATTATTGTATCCTTACATTTTCGAGAAAATGGGGTATCTCGTTCTTGATTTGATGAATAAAAAAAACTGTGATCGTAAGTTAACCGAACAGCGATCTTCGCCTTAGCAATTCAACATTTTTATATGATGTATATGGTAAAAAATCAACGCGAATTCATAAGACACAAGTATAGGAGTATTTATTTTATAAATTGTAAATGGCGTTTCCTAAAAACAATTTTGAGAGAACTTCATCAAATTGTTGGTGGGGGATGATTAGCCAATATTTGGTTACCACCTACCAGATATTCCTATTATATATACAAAATTTGTCAACAATTGGTCCTATAATTTCGGACTAAACACAGATGGAAACGGAAGGACTATTTCTTCCTACTCTAGAGAAGTAAAAAGGCCTATTGGTAAATTATTGAGTGATACACTGTTTTAACGATAATGAAAATTTTTGATACGTTAGTGATGTATAAACCTGCAAAGACTTCAAACTGCCATGTTAGAATTTTCATAGAAGTAACAGTTGTAAGTGTTAAACTAAAAATCATCAAACACTCAAAATCTCTACACAGATCTTTGAATTTTGAAAGTACGCAATATACTCTGATAGTTTGGGTAAAAGAGGTTGACAATTATCTATCATTTACAAAAACTTAGACGTGAAAATCGAAAATGTTGAAGGTTTTAACAATTCTCTTTACCTGAAAACGACTACGAATAATTATTTTAGGAGAAATATTATTTTTTAAGTTCAGTACTAATTATGCTTAAATATTAGGGAGTGATGGGAATTCATTTTTATTTTCACCCGTTATGAAAAAAAAAATGTTTGATTTCAGTAACTGGGACGACTTTTAAAGCGGTAATTGAATTAAAATAAACATATCAACTTGTGCTGAATAATATTTAGAACTCCAGCATTAAACCAGTGATACGATTGCGAAAGATGTGTGGGTTTTTCTTCTTTCAGTGCCGCTTGTGTCATTTCTAAATGGATTCTTCCCAGATGTTCGTCCCTAAATACTCAGGTAATAAATACTATTTGGCAGAAGTTGATACATCTATTACAATCCTGGGCCGGCTAAAAAGGCTATTGTAGTTTTGATGTTACTATTACATGAATTAACAGAAGTTTATCAGATGAGAAAAAATTAAAAAAGATATGAATCAAAGGAGATCTAAGATATAAGACGTGACCTAAATACGTTGACATTTGCAAGTAAACTCGAGACGATGTCGAGGATTACAAATATGCCCGAATCGGAGTCGAGATTAAAAAAACACGAACAGTAATTGCTGCTTATGTGCTTTTTACGTTTTTCTTAAATCTAAAAGCCGATTGGATATAGATAGTCAAATAATACTGTGAAATAAGATGAAATAAATTGAAATTGGAGACCTTTTAGTTTTAAAAGAAGCAGAAATGTGTAAGATACAAACATTCAACAAACTTAAATGACTAGAAAAAACTCTTTACAAAAAGAGGACTATGACAAGGTTCACTACTAAGGCTAACCCTTTTCTAAAAGTGCAGTTCAAAAAGTAGCCAGGACGACACTCTTGAGATGATCAAAATTCGAGAAAATATGAAAGTAGCCATTTGCCAGACGGACCCTGTCAAACACCAACACCACACAAGTCTAAGAAAAGTCATAAAAAAATTCTGTTCACCTACAAAAAAAAAAAAAAAAAATACAAATTTAGATGTTTTTTGTAATAATAAGATGAAGGAAATTATGGATAAATATATACGTGATATTTCCAACATTATTTTGAATAATATAAGTCAAATCAACTTCATATAACCAACACTAAGTAGTAGTGAATAAAATATCTATGTAAAAGAATAATTAAACTTTGAAAAAACTATCTTTGGTTTCAAGTATTTTTTAAATTATTTTTTCTTTGATCAATATCATCCTGTATATATCGACGTACAATTTTTCAGACCAAGTTTATTTATTCTTAAGACTTCTACTTTTATGTTATCTAAAGATAATGCATGTATGCACTTAGAATTACTTACGAGGCAAAAAAATAGATTCATAAGACTGGTCCAGTGATCATATTAAATAACAAATCATGCTATTAGAATCCAAAAGGTGTAAATTAATGTAACGGAGAAATAAGAGTACTCTTGTCTAATATAAATCTGTGGAAACTTGAAAGTATAGTGCATCAACGAGAATTGTGGTTTTCCGATTGTGACTCCTCCACCAATCTTCTCAACAAATGATTCAGCTTATTAAATGCAAATTTACGACAAAACCTCAAACTTATTTAAATAGCGGCTCTTTGTTGTATTTGGCTGGCAAGGTATTACATTAAAATGTTCATTGTTCACGGACAAAGGGCTTAGGAAAGTCAAAATCATAAAACCCCAATTTTAGTTGGATCACTATACATACTTTCAGTTTTTTTACGTCTTTGTTATACCGATGGTTTTAGCTAAGTTTTTGTCCAAGGGTCAAAAAGATATTCTTTCAAAATCAGCGAAACAAAAAAAATCTTACTAACACTGATACAGAAAATATATTTAGTCTAAAATCCAATATTTGTAAAAAACAAATAGTGCTTTTATTTTGAAGTAAATTCCTTCTCATAAGATGGTGTTGATTAGTTCAAAGCTTGATAATTAACTGTAGACGAACTTTCCAGTGCTGATTTATTGGTTTAATTTCAGCCTTCAGCATCCCTTATTGAGTTACAATGTTAGCTACAGTATTACTTTTAATCCTGGCGGCTAGTGGTAAAAATAGATCTTTAATTGCATTTGTGGTGTATTACAGTGTCATGTTTTTTTGACGTTTGAAGAAAAAACTTTCAACTCCCACTGTTTTGTCTGGATGATGCCACCAACTTGTTTTAATCACTTTTAAACGGTAGTTGACATTATTGTATTAAATATTCTAGCTTGAAGGGATGAAGCTGCTTTCGTAATCAGTCTTTGAGAATAATTAATTCGTTTGTAAGGTATTCCTGGCGAATATTAGAACTTTGTAGCAGTAAATAGTAAAATTATGAAGACTGGCAAACATGTCACTGTTAGAACAGAAAAGCTTATTTATGACGGTTAAAAGCGAGTTGTAATGGGCATCGGAGGAAACAGATGTTCACACCTTTTATACCTGCAAAAATGCAGAAATTTCTATCATTTTACTTCTACGGTCATTGTCACGTGTTTGAAGCCGTCATAAATATACTTATATGTTCTAATCGTATTTAAAGTCAGAAAAATGCAATTAGTGAAAAAATCAAGTTGGTCCTAGTGCATTTGGGTCATTTTCAAGACGAGAATGACGCACCTCTCCGCCTTTTTTTGCCAGGGTGTAAATCGATGATCCGACTTTTTGCGGGGAGAAATCGAGCGAAAGTGTCAGGATGATGCATTCCAAGGGTATAGATTGGTCAATGGCTCATGAGTGTTTATGGCCCGTATGACCGTGGAAAGTGCACCCCAATCAAGAAAAACAGCCGAGTGCCGAGCCAATTAACCTTATTGAGACATATCCGTCAAAGTCGACAAGTTATCCAAACAGCAAGTTTAATTAGTGTGAGGGTATCTTTATAATGAGACCCCGGCATAGTTTACGATTTTCCAATAATTAATAGCCACCCTCGTTATGGTTTATCGCTCTCTTTCTGGAACTGTAAATAACTCAGGATAAAGCCGAAGACATAAATAACTTTAACGACCTTTGGCCGATTTTAAAAATTTCAGACCGCTGGCGTTTTGTTAAAAACTAATTTATTTTCGTTTAGCTTTAATAAACGTCACCAAGGGTCGATTTCGTTATCTTTTTGTAGTTTAAAGGGCGATTTTCTCAGGCAATTTTGAAGCGATACAGATGGTTAGACAAATGTTGACTTCACCCTTGAAATATGATACACTCGACGGTATAATGTATGCATCCCCTCTGTACAGATATGCACAAAATTCCCAAGGAAGTCGACGGAACTTTGTCGTGTCGATGTGACCTTATCGACACAAAAAGTTGAAGTGTTTGCCCTGCACATTACACATTTTGTGCTGATCCCCACCTTGTGCTGCAATTTCCGATCCGTAGGAAAAAATACCAAATATACTCATTTTTTTTATAACTACACTCACTGTATAGTCTACTTTTTGGTTCCACTCAAGATATAAATAACTGTTATTTATGAGCTAAGGAAATAATTGCAGTTTCGAAGTATTTGAAAGAAAGTTTCAGTAATTTCTAGAGTTCCTCAAGACACCGTTCAGGGGCCTACACTTTTGTTATTTACATTAAGGGCGTGGTGAAGAATGTCAGTTGAAACATATTAATCTATGATCATTTCAAAATCTTATATCTTAAAATGGAGACCAAACTAACATCAATTTATTCTACAACTGGAGTTTATGGACCGACGTTTCTAATGATAGATATAATTACGTCGTGCTCATTTAACCAGCACATAAAATGAAAAAATAATGCAAATAGTCCTTTCGAAATATCTCCCATAAATTTCGTACCAACGAACTGAATGCAAGTCTGCTAGATCCGGATGATACATAATAATGGCGACGGAGGGTGGTTCTAGTCATAACGCCGTTTGAATTTTCCAAACAATACGTTTGACCACAGTTATAAAGGGTGAGCCCAGTAAATGCAGGGCTCAGCGATACGTATCATTGACTCACACAATGCAAACCCGCGATTTCGTAACGATAACGTGTCCTGTGTTTCCTCCTTCAACACATTTACGACATATGGGACATTATTCAAACCGGCTGAACCCAACAATTACAGGCATGCACGAGTTATCTCCAATTTTATATGTAATTTGATTATTGTATTCATAAATTCATAATGACGATTATTCATGGTTTCCGACATCCAGTCGAGCAGATTGAACAGGACATAAACCTGTCGAATTACGCAGTGATAAAGCGCACTTTTATTTATTTAACGTTTGTGGAAATTTTCATTAATTCGGTGTTTGTTTATGAAAACTATCCTAGACCCGATAAATTATTCGATTGTGTTTTTAGGATAATACTCGCTGGAATGGAAACGTGTTTGTTGCCACGTGTGGGGTTGAAATCGATAAACCGGAAGTGTCCTGTCATTTTCCAAACGCGTAGCAAAAATCGTGTGAACTCTTCAAAGAGGATGTCCAATCAAGTGAAAGCGTGTCTGTTCAGAGACGTTGATCCAAAAATATATTTTATTATTGAAGTACGCTTATCGATTACACAAGCTTTAGTCGAGACAAATTGGAACTAATAACTATAAGGTTTAAGTTGGGTTATCGCTCCAATCACATACATTATGTTTCAGTAATTGAAGAAAGTTGGGGTTTCAAAGTGGTATTCTATTATTGTTAGAAATATTACTTTCTTGAGTAAATTATCCAGTAATCAACTTGTACAAAACGTTTCTACGAACTAAAGCCGATGTAACTTGGTATACCTAATAATGGAAAATAATGTGCCATCTATTAAAGTTCTTTAACATTTATAAGACAATAGTATCAACGAACTTGGGTCACCTTTAAGTGTAATTAGTTTGTCGTTTGAGTCTGCACAAATTCCACAAACTGCTTAAAACTTTATGATGCACAATGAGAAGCAGCTACTTGTAGCATAAAGTTCAAACCATAATTCTGTGTGTTTCCGCCAAAACTTTTTTGAGCAAAAGATACATCCGAATAAATGCTGATTGCTTTAATTTTGCAGATATTATCGAGCATTTTTGTCGCACAAAACAATTTTGGAAAAGGCATGATACTCCTAATGAAATGACAAAGATGAAAACCAATGGAACTATATCAAAAAACTTAAAAAAAAATCCCAGAGCGAGTAAATTACTCAGAACAATGGAGCAAAAATAAAGAGAACGAAAACTCAAGGAAAATTAACTACAGCAGAGTAAAGAGTAAAAAGACGTCTGCACATTTATACTGAGAACGTAGAACAAAGAATGAGGAAAATTATGAACGAGATGTGGAAGAGTAAACAATACCGAACCAGTGGAAATTAGTCTTACATGTTTCATATAAAAATGTGATAAGAATAAAATTTAAACTGCCATTACGTGAGACATACAAGATCTATAGATGATATTAGAAGAGAGATTGAAAGGTATATTTCAACAAATGAGCTCGTGGATTTCAAAAAAAGTAGATGAAGTGCGATTAGACATTTAGTATGTTCACGATCACATTAAAACGTATGCAAAATTTCAAGGCAATTGGTTTTACAGTTTTTAAAATATGTAATTAACAAAATTTTGTATTCGGTTTTATTTTTTTTTTACCAAAAACGCACATGCTCAAGCTTAAAACAGGACTGAATTATATGAATTAGATTTACAGAAGATTTATTGGACAAAATTTTGAAATTATATTACAATTCGTTACTTTTTTTTTATCAAAGTGTTGGTGGAGATAATTAGCTTTACAAGCTACACAATATTAAAAAAAAAATTATATGTAGCCTAAAATTTCACAACAATCTGTTGAATAATTTCAGAGATGAAGTTGTCTACAAACGTCACACGGAAATGGAGAACCTATTTTTTCATATTCTAGGAGTCATAAAAATAAAAAATATATTTTTTTTAATTTTTGATGTTGCGCAGTCACTGATACTGATTTTTAATAAAAAATCGGGGTTCAAAACGTCTAAAAATATGAAAATGATAGAGCTGTTGACTAAAATAAAATGAAGTGAAAATTGAGTGAATCAGAATTGGTTAGAGTGATAAATAAAGTTAATATACAGGGTGGTGAGTCACTAAGCGCGCCCCTCTTCATATTTCATTAATTTTTAGAAATTAAAAAAAAACCTAAGATTGAAGTTGTACAGTTTTTGAGGACCACATACTAAAATTGTTTTCAACAATGCAGAGTGATCTTTTTTTGAACACCTTTGTCTTTTCAAATGGGACACCTATATATTTTTACGTAAGTACAATATCCTGATTGGCCTCTTCTCAGGTTTTATTACCGTAGTTTAGTTTCCACAATCAGATGCAACGTTGCCATGTGTTTCCAATTTTCTTGAAATTTTCTAGCAACGGAAGGGTTATTTAAAAATTGACATTAAAATTTGAGCTACAATATTTTGTGATGAGATAAAAAAAAATACGTGCTTTATTATGCGAACAATAAAACTGGGTGTCTCTAAAAAAAAAATAATTTAATAACAATCTTCAGATATCAATATTTCAGTTTTTGTTCATTTTTTCTTGAGTATTTTCAACACTTAAAGTTTAATAGTTGTGAAAACAAAAAATTGGGGGGTGTTCGATTTGAAAAAATTGAAATATCGACATTGGAAGTTGTAAAGTCTAATTTTTGTTATAAACACTCTGTATATTATAGTTTTATTTGTGAACCATTGCATTGCAAAATATCCAAAAAAAAAAACGTTACAACGTCGCAACGGATATAAAAGGTTAGCAAAGGCTAATAAGAATATGTTAACATATACAAAGTGATTCAAAAATAGCCCGCTACCGCAACGTGGATTCAACTTCGAGAAAAATTATTAAAAATTCTTTACGTCAGTTTTATAAAAAAAAATATCGATTTAGACAGACAGATCAAAAAAGGTGAAAAATTAGCAACTTTTGTCAAATTTAAGTTTTTTATAATATTATCAAATTAAGAAAACTGTGGATAGAAATGATTCTTCCAAAATTATTTTGAACAATGAAAGTCCGATCGATTTCATCTACGCCATACTACGTGCTCAATTAAAATATGGTCACATTTCTACCAAAAAAATTAAACTTTGATGGCCTGTTTTCGACATTTGCGTCAAAAGATTTTTAAAATTATTTTTGTTTTCTAATTAAAAATCCTTCACAATATGCCATAGAGTTAGTATGCTATTTTTTAATCACCCTGTATAGTAAAAGAAACCAAGTTGTGCGCTGTGCCTCGAAAACAAAACCCTCTACATAGTAGAAAATAATTCTAATATAGACTACTCAAACTGCCATATTTTTTTTCTATTTTTAATAATAATAAAATAATGTGGACAGCGCGCTTAGTGACGTACCCTGAATATATGTAATATGTATATTGACAACAGCGAACAGTAAAAAAGTTTTAGAAGACAAGGCAAAATAAGGCTGAGGAAAATGAATAACAAAAAATACAAGAACTTAAGGATTGTAAATACCAATACGATCGAAAAAACTCTTCTCATAGGCCGTGCAATTTATTTTTAAAATAATGATGTTGATACTGCACTTATTTGACCCTTTAGTTGACAGTTATTTGACCGTGACTGTCAAACTGAACAAGGACCGCGTTAGTTTTGCCAACATCATTATTTTGGAAGTAAATTGCACGACCTCGTAAAAGAATTCCTATTCCATCACATGGTGTTTATGGTATGCTTTCCCCGAAATTAAGGGTGAAGGCATACAAGAAATAAAAGCAACAAGATGTATGCGAGTTGTAAGGAAACAAGGTTTTAAAATATTTTTGAAAGAGTATAATAATTTATGTAAATGAAACATAGAAAGTGATGGAACAATTGAAAAAAGACAAAAATAAAACGCTATAAAAAATCAACGTAGAGAGCTCAAAGTAATACATACATGATAGTACCATATGATCGAAAAAAATCTCTAGTGAGCTATGGAATTATTATTTTTTATTAAAAACTGTGTTGACAAAATTTGGACAGCTGTCACAGATGTTCGTTTTTAAGGTTATGGGAAATTATTCTTATAATTCTTCTATTATATTCCCTTTCAAGCATTTTTTCATTACACTGACTGACAACACACCAGTACTAACAAGAAGTTTTTTTCGATCATATGGTATTTTAAGCCAAAAGGGAAAATAACTACGATTTTAACTACTGATCGAACTTACACTGGACACACAGTGAATTTTAATTTGATAAATTTCAAGATTTAAACATGATATTTGTTTTTAATTAAACGACGCCTCCATGTTCACTGTAAATTTTATAAATGTTTCAAAATCTCAGGATTACAGAAATCTAAGGTATTCCTAACTTTAATTGGTTAACTTGTCTTACTCTACATTCCTTTAGCAGAGAAGAGGATATCAAGAAGCATTGAAACGTTTGCCCTAAGTAGCATGTACCATTCGCTCTTTGTACTACTACCCGGAAATTTATAGTCACAATTAAACAAAAAATGTAAAGATAAAATCGTGAAAATAAATTTTGGGTGGTATAGACAAATCCACTCTATTAGAGTTTATATTTAAACAAACGATTTTCTACCGCAGTAGGGTCTGTTGTGGCTGCATTTTCATACTTTCTTGTTGACAATGAACAGAAGTGCTAACAAACATTATCCTGCCAGACTCGGTTTTTGTTTTATATTTGTTTAGCTTGCGTAAGGCCTGTTTAAAATAGGTATCTTGACGAAAGAATTATTGTCATGCGGCTGTTTGTTGCACATTTTGCTAATGAGTATGCTCCAATCACACAACAATTGCAATTTATTTTAGTTTGATAGTCAGATTTTGCAGAATACTACATTACGCAGCGGCGAATTGAAACTGTCATTTAAAATAAAAAAAAAATAGATAAAACTACATGCCAGTTTATTTTTGTATAGAACTCGCGTGTGTGTTGTGTATAGCCACACGAGATAGTTAGTTATATACAAATGCTTTATGTCACTAATATCTATGACACGTGAATTTTAACGTGATACGGTAATAATGGCGTTGGTGTAAGCGACGTACCCTTTGTGTTTAAAATCCAGCGACAAAATCTCAAACTCTCGAATATGAACTGTTTTGAATCGTTGCCAGGATCATTGCATACGAATTTTATACCAAGCGGAACATTTGTATTTTTATGATTCGCTTTATTTATTTAAATGTATTCTTACGACAAACTCTGCTGCCATTAAATTTATTATTCAGTAAAAACAATGCTGTAACAGTCGCTTCACATGAATGTACAAAAATTTTGTTTTGCTGTATTTAGATTAATGTTGTTGCGTTTTTGATAAAACAACATAGAGGTAGTAACTGTGGCAAAAACTAAAACCAGAGTAAGATTTACTAGAGAGCATCACGTTGTACACAGTGGAATAAATAAAAGAATAGGTTGTTGAGATTATGCAAAAATATATTACAAACCGGACTATCGTGTCAGGAAGGTTTTTGCGGTTTGCCGACAGATTATAGAATAAAAGCAGGGAATTAATGTGAATTTGAATGACGAAGAAGTCGATAAAATTATATCGTAAAATGAGATCAACGAGAGTTGCTGGAAAATCCACACACTGAAAAGAGAACAGAACCATCATTAATTGCGGCAGCTTTGAGAGCTAAAATCCTGCGTTAAAAATTGAAGTGAAAGAGCAACGTTTACGTTATTTAAACTTTTACTCTTCCAATTTACGTATAGTGCATCAGCGAGAATAGTGGTTTTACGATTTTGATCCTTCCACTACCCTCGTCAACGAATAATGCAGCTTAGTAGGTGCAAATTTATGACACCATCCCAAACTAGATAGTGGCTCTTGTTATGTTTGGATGGCACGCTTCTCCTAAACAGGATCTGCTTATCTTTCGCGGCATTAGTTAAAGATGCTCTTTGTTCACAAACGAAGAGCTTGGAAGGATCAAAATCAGAAAACCACTATTGTCGTTGGAAGACTATACGTATGTGGCTGCATTGCTATAGTTTACTTATTAATATGTCTGATCTGGTTTCGTCCTATCTTAAATACATGGGGAACATTATTGTGATTTCAAGAATTGGATTTTAAAAATATGAAGTGTATCACTTTAATAATAATATTTCGAGTTAACAAACCTGAGTCCATGGAGCCTCCTAATTTATATTCATGTCTAGTTACAGTTTTTGATAAAAAAAATAACTTGTCCAATTTTTAGACCATTTTAAACGGACACTTTCATGCATTTACTCAGCAAATTTGTAGATAACGTGATCCAATTTTGGGAGAGAAAAACAGATCAAAATTTATTAACCTCTTGCTGTCCAAACAAGAATTGTAAGTAAACTGAATTTCGCAGAATATATTTGTCAAATAGAATCAATTACAACACTTTCCTACAATATACTCGGAAAATATATATACAGGGTGGTCCAAATAAAACGAAACAGACGGGACCGTAAGCGTTGTACTTGATTATATTAAAAATGCTCGAATAGGTCGATTTTTTTTTTACAACGTTGCTATTGTCGTTGTTTGTATGGAGGTCCTTTACGTTGACATTCTTAACGAGTAGGTAAAAAGAGGTGATGTTTTAATGATTTTTCATAATGTATTTTCTCAGAAACCAATCCACCGACTTTAAAAATTCAAACACTGTTAGAAAGAGAATTAATATGGGTTCCTCATAAGATGCCTTTTGACCCATAGTGCCATTTATGATTTTTGACTTGATTGCCGCCCCTCGTTCGTGGGTGAAGGTAAAAGAACGAAAATAGTACCATTAGACGTCCCCCTTGAATCAAAAATCGAACCGTTCGAGTAATTTACAATATTTGTTTTTTTATTAAAATTCATACTTATGTTGTTTTAGTGTGTGGAAAATTTATACTTTCTTCTTCTCGTGAGTAAGCTACGGAATTATTGTAACAGCGTCTGCCTAAAAAAACTTAAGACTTTTTTAGTTTTTTTAAACTTTCCGGTGCAACCAGGTGTAATTTTACAATATACAATGTACTCCAATTTATTGCGAAATAATGTCAAGTATGTGGAAAAGAACTAAAAGTTAATGAAGAAGGAAATTAAAGTTAAAAAAGAGCATAAAAAACAATTAAATAACTGGGAATATATTTCATTATTTGAACATTGAATTTGTTCAGCTTTTTAATTCACTCTAGTGTATGTACATTATCCCATAAAGTTATCGTTTCAAATTTAAAACTTTCAAAGCAGGGAATTTTAGTCTTTGTCCACTTTGTTCTATATGTTATACCTAAGTTTTGATGGGAATATGGAAACACGCAAAGAGGAGGAGGCGCAGGCGCCTAATACCTCTCGCTGCTGGATAGCGACAATACTTTTGCGTATGTACATACAGTATAGTAGAAACGATATACTTCTGTCTTCGTCCAACACAGGTACGGAAGTGTAACTTTTCCCCTCTAAATTGTCAAGAAATGCGGACAGTCTTTACCTGCGTGCAATGTATCAGACGAAGACAGAAACAAACTGGATGTCGCAGTTTTACATCTTGCCAAAAGAGAATTTTATTGTAGGGATGCCGTATTGAAATTCCGGTTTCAATAATGAAAATGTTGAATCAAATTGCTCATAATCATTTCTGTTATGGCAATAGATTAATGCTTGTTATTATTTCTATGAAATATGTTTTAATTTTTCAACTCATTTAGATTTGTGTTCAATAATAAACCTAACAATTTTTGGTTAAAAGATTTAACTCATTAGACAAAAATGCTATGATTATTCAGTGTGCAAATGAGATATTTATGTCATCAAATGGAAAAAAAAACATCCATGATGTTTCTTCTACGGTATTTCTTCGCAATTTTTTTATTTCTGTTAATTTTGAATAAACACAAAGCCACTTTAAACTACAATACAATATTGAAACAAATTTAAATAGTTCATTAATTCTAGTTTTAGGTTTAATATTAAGGAAGAAAGTCAAAGACTAGAGTTATATGGTTTTTTAAATAGCATACACTAAAATTATTTTTATCTAATGCATAGTGTAACCATATAAGGGAATTGAGAGAAAAAAAATGCTCCCACCCCTCACTCACCTATATATAACAAATAAACCGAACTTAATTATAAACAACCAACGAAAATCCGAAAATGTTATATCAAAAGTAATAATTAACAGAAATGAAAAAAAAAATGAGAAAATTATGTACTGCCTAGCAATTCAACATACGTGTAATAGGGACAGCGCCTTTCGAAGCTTTCGAGTGGACTTTCTTAAAGTGCTAAAATTGGCGCGCAAACGCCTTGCCCCTTGGTGTTTTTTTACTCATTTCTCAGAAAATGAAAATAAAATAAAAATAAATGCACGAATTATGGCCAATCTGGCCTTAAAATTTAACACCCCCAATTATGAAATTTGATACACAACATTTTTTGTGCCGATTTTTATATAAATAAAACTGTTATTGTTTATATTATTTTTGGCGCCATATAATTATGGAAATTGAAGTAAATAAATAACCCTCCATAGTTGGAAGATGATACAACGCGCGTCGACCGAAAAACGGGAATTCGAATTTAGCTTGGTACTGAACATTTTTATAAATTAGCCATTACAGTACCTCTGCAGAAGTAAAAAATTGTGTCAAAACTTGATTCAATTCTGTGTTACTATTTGTGGTAGCGCCATAATTCGATTTCTCAAACTTCTCTACGTTGTAAGGACTTTCCACGTCTTCGTCCCTACGTGCAAAAGGTATAATGTAAAATTCTGGGTCGAGAATTTCCCACCCCACGAACTGGATACATGTTAATACGTAATTTAAAAATTTCCAGGCTAATGGTATTTTGAATGGAGATAGAGCTTCACCTAAGCCAAACATTATTATCATAATTTATTATGACACATTAGCCATAATAAGTATTTGCATACTTCGATAGCTTTCCCACAGTATCGATTCCAGTCTGTCTCTATGAAGTTTACAATGTCTTCGCAAGCAGAATACTTATTAGAAGGGCCAGATTGTGTCGGCATCGAATCTAAACTATATAAACGAGGATAAAGAGGGGGCCCTGAAAAGAGCTGATATAAATAACACTAACCGTACCCTTTTTAATTAATTATACTTGAAAGCATAAAAACCATACCCGGACGTACATAAAACCACTTAAGCCCCGGATTGTTTCAAAAAAGATTGGAAAAAGAAACACTCGACACGGTTAGCGATACGGCAATTAACAACGAGGGCTGCTTTTGAAAGAAAACGGAGGGCAAGGTGTGCAGAATACGGAGTCTGTGTGCGATATATAGACCATTGTAAGCAGATCCAGCGCCATTGTTCTGGGAACAGGGCCAAAACACTAGATGTGCGATAACAGACGATTTATAACGTATTTTAAATAATTTAGAACGTGGCAACCGCGTTGCCGTAATGTTAATTGCTACCGACGTCTCAGATCTTCCGATGATAGTTCCTGCGTTTTGAGTCTGAAAGGGGCGGCACCCGACTGACAATTTGAATTAGTATTAGAGGCCCATTTAACAGGTTGTTCAGAATGAAATAGTGGATCCGGAGATGAATTTTAAGTGGGCCGTTTTTGTGTTTCGCCACTTTAACGGTCATCAAGAATGTTAACGAGGAAATCGGCCGTCCATCGCTTTTCCTTGTAGTACCCACAGATTAAATTAATAATAAGGTCTGAATTGCGCCGTCACGCTGACTGGGCAGGTGCTTGCCGAAATGGTCGCGTGAATTGTTTCGGGAGAGTTTTTAATTAAAATCTGAGCAACCGAGAGGAATATTTTTGTGGTAAACTGATATTTTTCAATTAGGGTGACAGCCGTTGAAAATTTCGTCTTGGGTGACACAAAAAACAAACAGTCTGTGGGTAATAAGTTTTTTCCGACGACCGGGTTGCTGCTTTAAAATAACTAAACAGGTCTAACAAGAAGCGGATGTTCTGCATTAGGCTGATAATTTCCACCTCGAAAAACTTTAATAATAACTTTTAACGGGGGGCTTCATAACCATTTCTCACGTCCTGCGTTACTAATTTTTTACGATGTGTAATTATTTTATTCATGCTTTAACTGGCACTAAATACATCAAAATTGTTGGTGTTACGGTAGCGTTTATCAAAAGATTATTTACAGAACAAAAAAAATCAAAGTCTTTGTTGTGTGGCTTCTACCGTTGCGCCAATGACACCATTATCGTCGGATTACGCAACCAACCATACAAGTTGCATTTATTACGCTTCAAGAGTATTAGTGGCTTTACGATCATAGTCAAGGATTAAGTTGAAAGGGTTTGCCTAATATTCCTGAAATTCTAGAAACACAGTAATGTTATGATGCATCGTACATACTAAAATTAATATATTTGTCTCCACTAAAGAGTCAATGACGTCATTACAAATTGTGCACCTAAAATGCTCTTATAACTGTGATTTAATAATTCATATTTTTATTTCAAAATGTATTACTTTTTTTATTTTTTCATTTATCCCTCCAAAAAACTGAGGAGTATCTTTGTTTGGACAACTTAATTTTGAATTATCCAAGCTTCCTTTACGTTTCGAGACAACACGTTCCCTTCGTCTATCGGACAATGGCTTAACGTTAAATTAACAAATTGCTTTTCCGTGTTAGATAAAAGTTTAGAATTTTAAGTTTGTAACTGTCCAAAATAGAATTGTCTAAAAAAATCGACCTAATAAAATATAATTCCAACATAACCAATACCTAAGTATACAACATGGATGAAAAGAATCGAAAAAACTGATGAAGTTATATCTGAAAATTGTTAAAAAAATAAAAGTGTCTTCCAATTTCGCTGTAATTTTGTATACACATTAAAATTAATATATTTGCTACCAGAAAAAAATTAATGACGCTATCTTCACCAAAAAATTAACACACCATTCGTATTTAACCTTTTTCTTTATACTCGTTTCAGTTACATTTATTTGAAAAATTTATATAATGTTTGAATATGGTACATTTTTTTTTCCTTTCATCAATTTTGTTTCTATGTACCTAAGCCATTACAAATGTGAAATAATGCAAAAATTCCAAAAAATCCAATTTTGGAAAAAGTGGTCCATTAATTTTGTGGGAAGTGTATTATTTTATTAAATGAGTTTTTGAAAATTCTCTCCGGTTAATGATGGTATTTAATGTGCCTCAGAGGCGAAGGCTGATGAAAAAATGACGTAGAAGCTTGATGGTATGTTGTTAAGGAGAATCTGAAGAACTCGAAAAAAAAATGCTTAAAAATCCGCGAACTACATTTTTGACAATATTCAACTTCAAATTTAAAGAATTAACTTCGTGACATCTGTCTACCGTAAAAAACGACATTGTAGATCGTATTCTAACAAATTATTATTAAATTATTAATAACTCCTAATTATTTAACCGTCTATCACACAACCTCTTTATTAAAAGAGATCAGAATTATGAAGGTAATCCTTCAATTTTGAAACTTGATATTTGCAAAAGTATGGTGGGGGGATTTTTTAACCATTTTTTTGAGTTCTTCAGCGTCTTTTTAACAATGCACCATCGAGTTTATAAGTCATTTTTTCGTCATTCTGTATATATAAAACTATTTATTTCACAAGTTTACATACAAAAACGCTTTTAGCACCTTATTAACAACATAATTTTTGAATTGACTTAAAGTACTAGACTAAAACATGACCATTTTGGTGCTTAAAATTATCTGTCGATCTCTTTTATCTGTCATTTGAACTGTGACTAACTAATAAATAGATTTCATGAAATGTCTTGCGTGTCCTTAAATTCGGTCCTGCTCCACATAATACAAAAAAATAAAATAATACTTGTAGATAACATTTGTTTTTGTTACAAAGTTATCAATGGTCGCACTTATCTTAGAACTATTTAATCTTGTTGTACTTGTTTTATCTAGAAATCCGCCTTTCTTCAAAATAAGTAGATTTTCATCAAACAAACTATGGGTAACATTAGCCCATTTACGCGAAAATATCAACAGTGAATAATAAACAGCCCAACTTCGATTATTTAAATTTTTATTTAAATTGTTTTAGTAACTAGTGTCGAAAAAAACTGAATTTGAAATTTTTGTTCACACTTTTTTTCTTGTTAAATTAATTGGTCTACCTGTAATAAACTTACATAAATACAACATAAAACCGAAAACTTACGAATTAATTAAGATTTAAAGGAGATTTCTAGAACGTTGTTAAAATCATAGATAATAATAATAATAATAATAATAATAATAATGTTTATTGCCCAACAGATACAATCCAATTACTGGACAATATTAACTTAACTAGTAGCAAAATAAAATAAAATAAACAACGTAAAATAAAAATGTAAATAAGATCATATTCGTTCCCAAACTAAATTATTATCATACCCACAATTAGAAGCTATCCCTATTATAAACTAAATAAACGAACACATTACAGTTTACTTGGGAGAAAAAAAATATCATCATACAGTTTATCAGCATTACTGCACATATGAACTAACGGTGCCTTTCTTAGCAAATTCGTTCTAGAAATTGGTTGATGAAACGTGGCCATGTAGCTAGACGCAACACGTGGTACATGAAAATTGACTCGTTCCAACAATTCAGGACAATCTATCTTGCCACTTATCAATCTGGATATGAAACGAGCACTATGCTCTTCACGTCGATTCTTTAAACTAACAAATCCATGTTTCTGAAGGAGGTAATTGTAGTCTATGTTTCTTTGAGGATAAAATCCATCAATTTTATACGAAAGATACTTCAAGAAGCGACGCTGTACCTTTTCAACAGCAAGATTATGTATCACATAGCAAGGATACCAGACAACAGAGGCATATTCCATCTTGCTTACCACATACGCAAAATACAGACTTTTTAACAGAAGAGGATCTTGAAAAGTTTTTGATACCCTAAATATAAATCCAAGCATTTTAGATGCTGAGGTGGATATGTTACTGATGTGCTCCACAAATGAAAGGCGCGAATCAAAAAGAACACCAAGATCCTTTACCTCATTCTTCTTGCAAAGAATCCGACCGTTGATGGTATAGTCTGATTTTACCACATTTACTTTCCTACTGAATGTCATTACATAACACTTATCTGCATTTAATAACAACTCGGACTTGTTGCACCAATCTACTAATGTATCAAGGTTCCTTTGGAAGGTTTTAACATCATCACTGTTTGAAATGGGACAGTATAACTTCAAATCGTCAGCGTATGCCAAAACTTTACAGTTAAGTGAAAGAAGCAAATCATCAATGAAAAGAACGAACAGAAGAGGGCCAAGATTGGAGCCTTGAGGAACACCGGATGTACTTACAAAATTGAAAGAATGGTAACCGTTATACGTCACGTAGTTGGACCTACCACTTAAGTAGGACTCCAAGAGTTTCAAGAAGCTAGGAGCAAATCCAAAAGAACTTAATTTAAGAAGCAAGATGGTGTGATTTATGGAGTCAAAAGCACTTGAAAAATCTGTATAGATAACATCCACTTGTCCGTTGTTATCTAATTCTTCAGAGAGAAATTGTGTCAAAGTACACAAATTAGTAACTGTTGATCGACCAGGCCAGAATCCATGTTGGAATGCAGATACATGACTTTGGACATTAACAAAGATAGTTTTATACAACACTATTTCACAAAGTTTAGCAAAGTTTGATAGTATTGCAATCGGTCTGTAGTTTTTTAGATTAGTAGAATCTCCTTTTTTGAATACAGGTGTGATTCGCGCTCTTTTCCATCTATCAGGAAATGTGGATGACATTATTACTAAGTTAATTACAATTGATAGAGGCTTCGCAAGAATATATCTGGCGTCACGTACTAAAAAACTTGGTATTTGGTCGTCACCAGCGGTCATTTTGTTTGAGAAGGTTGACATAATATCAATTAGTTGCTCTTCAGTCACCGACGGTATAGTAAACGAGAGCTTATTTGATATAACATCAGATATTCCGATAATGGTTTTTGGCCGAAAGACATCAGAAAATCTTTTCGCAAAAGCGTTGACAATTTCTTGTGGATCTTCAAATTGTTTATCTTCATCAACTAATCTTCCAGGTATACGCGTCGTACCTTTTTGTAAGTGAACATATTTCCAGAAGTCTTTAGGATTATTCTTCATAGATTCTTCAATTTGGTTTAAATACTCACGATATGCTGTCTTTATTATTTGTTTGGAAGTGGATCTAAGCCTTTTAAATTCATTATAAAAAGTCATATTAGATGTTTTTTTCCATTTTTTCCAATAGAAATTTTTGAGTTTTAAAACCGAAATGATCTGTCTATTGTACCACATAGGATAGGATGATTTGCTAGGTAGAAATTTAGGTACAGACGACTCCAGTATACTATACAACTTGGTATAAAAGTGATCAAGTGCAACATTGGCATCTTCAAAATTTGTAAGGAAGGACCAATCAGTATGTAGAAGGTCACTGTATAACTTATTGTAATTGGCTTTCCGAAAATTATAACGTCGATTATTATCACATGGAAACCGTGGGAGTTTGGAAGAAATCAAGAATTCTGTTTCAATATGCAGAGCAGGATGATGGGGATCAGGTGGAACAAATGATTGTTGGTCAAGATTAACACTGATTTTGAAATCAGTATTGGAGAGAACGAAGTCAAGTAAACGATTGTTGAAGTTTAAGATATTGTTATACTGAGAAAGATTTACTGTTTGAGAAAAATCAAGAAAACTGTTTAATTTACTGCAAAACACATTACGTACTACATAGTTGGTACTGTATTGAGACAAGTTAAAATCTCCAATAATTATAACTGGTTTGTCCAAGATCAAAGCGCCCAGTGCTTCAAGAAACACCTCTAGATCGATACTAGACACATCCGGTGGTATGTATACACCAATCATGAAAAATCGAAACGAATGAACACTACAGCAACACATAATTATATCTATAAGGGGTACAAGCTCTCTTACTAAGGACACATCAACGGCATTGTAAGTTATATGATCAGCCAGGGCTATTAAGACACCACCACCAGTTTTACGTCCAGTGGTATTAAGATTTCTGTCACAACGAAGCACATTATAATAGGGAGGAAATAATTCTGAATTGTACAGTGATGAAATCAGCCAAGTTTCTGCAATAATTACAATATCATAAAAACGATCTGACGCACTTGTATAAAAAGATTCAATCTTTGACCGTAAGCCACGCACATTTTGGTAATATATGTTTAGAGCAAATGGTAATCTGCCGGGCGCCTTTAGTTTTCCGAGTGAACTATGTTTGGAATTCCATCTTTGTATTTTATTATAAGATTTTGCTCCCCGTTTGACAAACGCTCATGCAATTCATTTCTAACGCTTTTGTATAGTTCATTTTGCATCTTAGTACGGTCTCTAGATATGAAAATATTTTTCCAAGGATCAGTCGTTTTCAGGGACTTAGATGCACGAAGTACGGACACCACATCTTCTTCTGACGAAAGGGTAATCTTGATTGGACGACGCCGGTCTTGCTTAGTTGGATCATATTTCCCAAGTCTGATTGGCTTAAGATCCCCCAGGTCACCAATTTTTAAAGCTGTTAGAACATCTTTTACAAACACAGTATCAGCCTCAGATTGTTCAGTTTTATTTTTATTGATTAATTCAGAGCGCCCATAAATAATGATGTTGCATTTACGCTTATTCCTTTCTGACACCTCTTGGATGACTTTTTCTGTCTGAAACAGCGATGCAGAAGCTGCAGTAGAAGGAGACACAGTAGATACAGATAATTTTAATACTTTAATTTCTTCTTGCAATGCAACAATAACTGCCTTCAAGCTGTTGATATCACTCCCAATCTTGGCACAGTTCTTACAGGACCATGATAGACCCGACTTTTGATGAATTTTGCGTGCCTCTGCGTTTGTTAAATCAACGCATTCAATTTTGTAAGATTTTCCGCAGACACAGCAATTAACAATCTTACAAGAGTCAGCATTTCTGCCGCAGCAAGTACAGGAAGTGCTCATTTTTAGTGAATATTCAGGAATGAGGAAAAACAGGGACACACGCTTCACGCTGGTAGTGCCCTTTACAGCGACTTGTCAAAATGTATACAAACAAGATCACGGGCAACGGAAAGGTGTTAGTTATAATTTATAATGAATGAGACAATAGGAAAAAAGAGTCAAATTAATCACAATTAGTTGTGGATGAAAAAGAGCAAACTTACCGCTTAGTTTTTACAGCGGTGATAAGAATTTTATATCAGCTGATAGATAAACAACTTAACTTCAAAAACTACACACAAGTGAATATAAATTTCAATTAAAATCCAATTATTTGAGGGATCAACTGCACAGCCGACACGAATATTTATATACAGGGAGGAAAAAAATTACTTCAGTTTTAATAATGTCTAACAGAAATTTTCAAAATTTTTTTAGTCATTCAAAATTGGTCTCATGTTATTAGACAGAACTTCCCGCGCCCGTGAAGTACAATCAAACAAATCAAGTTTAGTAGTAAACAAAGCAGATTAAACCAGTGATTGTGTAAGAAAAAAGGGCCCACGAGGAAACGGAGCGGCATTAAACAATTCGGAGGTTTTTTTTGCGAAAATCGGGCGATGCTTAGAGTAAAAACTCAAGATAGATTAATAAACCACAAGTATAGAAGTCTTGTGATTTTTTTAAATTAAACAGCATATACCATGCAAGATTCGAAGGTAACGTCATCAAATTGTTAGTGGGATGATTAGACAAATTTTGATTGGCGTTTTCCCTACCACACGATATTCGTAACTTACACAATTTGACAACAATCGGTCTGGTAGATACAGAGATCATCCATTTGTCTGATAAAAACGTCTCAGACAGCAGACAAACAGACGGAGAGATATATTTTTTCCTACCTAGAGGTCATAAAACGTTGAGAAAATATAAAAGTAACCAATTGCCGGATCGACCATATTAAAATACTTCTTTAAGCTCGGGACGTGAAAATAGTATATAAAATTGATGACTAAAATGAAAAGGTAAACCACAGAAGGTTTAACACAAAAAGTGACTGTACATTTGTTATATATTCTAATTACATAATAGTTTCCGATACGGCTATGATTGCAAACACATATTTTTTTTATTGATAAGATAAGATAAAGCACACAGTGAAAAAAACTGTCAGGTGTGGGGTTCGAACCCACGCTCTCTTTCGAGAACCAGAGCTTAAATCTGGCGCCTTAGACCGCTCGGCCAACCTGACTATACCTAAAGCCTAGATTTGAAGGTTCAAAAACCAACAAATTCAGAAATGATTAGAATGATTAGATTAGATACGAATATGTATCACTGATAAGAAAACGCAAACATACTTCTCTCATAATGTTGGTAACACTCCAACTGGGTATTCGTTTATCCACTTGCCATACAAAGTGAAAGAGAGATAGAAAATGAGAGATAGAGATTAAGATAATTCAATTAAGTTTTTAAAATTTAGGACCGAAAATGATTCCCAATATATGAGAAAGAGTTCTCATGAAAATAACAGGGAAGGATCACAATAATATCTAATTATAGTGTATGTGTTATTTTATACAATTTTAATATACAAAATTTTGATGTGAGATCATAGCATTTCACAATCTACAGGATATTCCTAACATACCTCTAAAATCTAATAAGAATCGGTACAAAGCAGTTGAAGACAAAAGTGTCACAGTTCATATGACAGTTTCAGTAACAACCACAGTTCCTGTGGTTGTTACTGAAATTTTGATGATTCAGTGAACACGAAAAAACGCAGTTTCCGAAGGTGCATAATAATAGTGTTAAAATATCTTTATTAAAGATTTGAATTTTTAAAATATACGTATTTTTTTCTTTTCTTTTTTCCACTAAAATGTAAATTTTGTATTTTTATAAAAGGTATTATTATTAATTAATACATTGTACGTTAAAAATTCATTTATGCATAGATATGCAGAGAATTATTATTGCAACCAATTTTCAATCATGTTTTTTACGGTTCATCTGGATCGGTTAAAAGGCAAAATACGTTTACTGTTTAATATTTAAATTAAAATAACGATCGAAACAGTTAAAAATCAGCGTTTCATGTTATATATTGTTTTGATATTTGATTATATTTGTTATAGTACATTTAAAACCAGAAGTATGTTTAGTTAAATTTATGAAGTTGTAGCAAACGAAGTGTACCTATTTTCGTTGATGAATAAGAGCGTGATTCCAAAATATTATTAAAAATCTTCTTAAAAAGTATATGCCTTCTCATGCGGGCGGGAATTGTTGTGCTTCAAAAGGAAGGAAAGTTCGGTGTAAATACTGCACGTTTTTTTCCAATGAAATGTTCTCAACAATATTTGATGTGTTGAGAAGGCGGGAGAATATTAAAACTCCGAACACAGTGATATTGAATTCAAACGTTAAAGCAAAAGGCGCACTGCAAAAATCAGGCAATATTTACAATAATATTCAGAGAAACCGCCATTTACACCCCGGTACAATTAGTTGAATAAATTGCTCATAATCGTGTAGCTAGGGGTAGGTAATTTGGTTGAGAATAACTGGCAATTTCAAAAAACTGCAAACTCGGCTTGAAAATAAAATACACTAAAAATTGCGCCGTTAGGAATAAAGTAAACACAAAATTCTTGTAGGCTCCACAGACCCAAAGTACACTGTATACATTAGCTAAAATTGAAGGTTTATTTAAAATTAAATTAAGGTAAGTTTATTTAAAAAACTTTCATTTCACTTCGGATGACAGTTGATTTCAGTGTACATACACACATCCATCAAACTAAACACGCAACCCCACGAATATAAGTAGCTACAGATATGTAATTACAAAAGAAAAACCCTATAATTATTTATTTAGTTCAGAAATTATTACCTTCAACTAGTTCATCAAAACAGATCACCTCATCGCTTCTCCAAATCCCGTAATAGCGCACTCTCCTAATTCGAAAACCGCTACAAATCTTCTAACCTATAATTGAATCGTTGCTCGAAAGTATTAATTTGAAATTAAAAAGAAGCATAGTTCAATTTTCGTCGAATCGGCTAATCAGTAATCATAAAAAATACCGAAGTGCTTGAACACAGCCGTGGTAGAATCTGACAAACTACGTGCCTCTAAAAAATGTACACCAATCGATGTCAGACAAAATTCTTCTTTCTTCCGCTTATTAATTTCACGCTTAAAGATGACTGCTATACTGTTATTTTTAACGAGCATCTAAAAACCAGTGGGTATTAGATTTCCAATTTATAAATTCAGGAATGGGTAGACTTAACATCAATACTGCGGAAAATTTCAGCTCATTTGTTTTATCAGATCAACCCACGAGTTTATACCAGGCTCGTGACATAATAAAAGTGGAAATGTGCAATGAACAACACATTAATTAAAATTTAATTTATTTTAACATGTATCCGGGAAAAATGCTGCCAACTGGAACTCTCAGATGTACTCAATCGACAAGAATGTGCCGAAAATGTTTATTTATTTAGTCTCAGATTATTTAAATTTTTGTTTATTTTGGTTTTTTGTTGTTTTTAGTATAGAATAACTTACGATACGTCACTTAAATGAAGTGTTTTGAATCAGTTATTTATTGCAGCCCTCTTATCTGTCTTTCAACACTTGATCATCACTCCGTCTAATCAAGTTGTAGACCACAGGTGGTCCAAAACTACTTACACCCAGTTCATACAATTTCCTGTCGTATTTTTGATCGAGTAATAAACTTCATAGAATTATAGCAGTAAACTGGCAATAAAAGACGAATTAATGTGTTTACTTATAATTTTCAAAACGTTGTTAATCTTGGAAGTTATAGGAACAGCAGTTTCTGTCTCCAAAAAGACAATTTCTGAGTGCGGCAATTATCTCCAATCTTGCCATTCAGCAAGGATTTCGCCCTCTTTCATTTGTCATTGATATAAAAATAACAAAGTAACAACTTTTATTGATATCCCTCGAAAATATGTTTTCGTGAAGTTTCATTTGTATAAATGATAGAGTAGTCGCCTACGTATGTTTTTGTTCCTCTTCTGCGTACTCTAGAACGCTCCAACAGATCCGGATTTTTTCAATCCGTCAATCGCTTTGATTCGCTGAAAAATTCGCTCTCCGAATGAAGAGATCACAAGAGTAAAAACCAAATCGGCACTTTCAAATCAAAACAATTCAAAACAAATTAAACCGACATGCATATTTCATGAAAGAAATTAAATATAATTTGAATACAATTTCAAAGTGAAATTGCCTATTTACAGTGTAGCTGTAACATTACAGCACCAACGGCAATATTTTAATAAAATAATCCATAAATTTGGTTACATTAATTCGAGCCGTCAGCTTATTTATGTCCAACTATTTATTACGGACGAAAGGGCGTTTTTCTCCTCGAAATTCTAAATTTGAAACTGGGATCGATAAAAAGTGTAGGAAAAGTTATTTATCTGTTGTGGCGCCACAGAAAGATATAACGAAGTCGGTGCTCGTTCTTCACAGTTCGCTGCCTCCGACCAAGAATTTTTGCAACACACATGCGCTCTTTTAATGAAAATCTCATATCGAGTACAGTGCATGTGCTTTTCGCGGAAAATCGCTTTTTTCGTGGTAGGGAGACCGAAGCGCCAAAATTGCTATATGATTGGCACGAAGACGAAATTATATCGAACTAATGGCATTTGAATTAAGATTGCGGTATGTAGCTATTACTCAAAAACTAGCATTAACTAAACTACCTTTAATGACTTAATCAGACTCGAGGTCCATTAAGACCCCGCTTTTTTCAACTTAGCGGTTTTATTAACTGAGTAAAATGGTGAGACATATGAGCACGCCGTGGTTGGCTGTATAGGAAATTATTTTTGTTAGCCCCGAGCTAAAACGTAATTATTCCTGGCCATGTTAGAACGTGAATTTGAATATTTACAAATATGTACACGGTTATAAATAACTTTTTAATGATGATGTTTTACGGTAGTTTGGGACATGATTTTGCCGTCATCGTATGTTGGATCCTCTTTATAAGTGATACATGTGCCGCCTCTATCAACACGGCCCCGATTATTATTCTTTATTTCACAAAAAACTGGTACTTATTTTAAATTCTCGTTTATCAAGCCGCTAATATTAAATTTTTTGTCACAAAAGTGAGTGTTATTCACGTGCACAAAGTCACAATAATTATAGCTATACGAGTGATAAAAAACTTTGTGTGATGACTGATGAGGTACACATTAAATTTTTTCTGAAATCGGCTAAGTTTAAATATGCGGTTTTTGTAAAAAATGGTCTGGCGTCAGGATAACTGTCATAGTTAGATTTTAATGATGAACTCAATTTCAGATTTCTACAAAGCCGTACAAATTAAATGCCGATTTCAGAAAAGAGCACATATTAACTTAAATAAACATATAATATCATCTAAAAAACCTAAAAATGGAATAATGTATATTGTCTACTTTGTAATAAAAATAAAACCCACGTAACATTGTGACGCGCCTAGGTGCTGAAAGAATGAAAATCACAGCTCAAGTTATAACAGATTTTTCAGAATTATTTGGAATTGCAAACAGTAAGGAAAGAGGGCGACTTCGAGAAGCTATATTTAGTCTAAATTAATCGCTGTACGTATCTTTCGATACTCGAATATATTTTGACCCTTAAAATGCTATATCAACATAGGTAAAGTCTAACTCTGACTGTGGCAGAAATGATAATAGTGAAAAACCTCATTGTTAAGATAGAAGATGTTATTAAATCGATCTTTATTTTTTAAGGCATACTACATCGCGCTTTATGCGGAGCTTATAGATTTCATGGCCTTGAGTGAAAGTAACGGAAGCGTCTGAGTTGGATTCTTGAGGATTGTAGGGAAACTAATACGTAGTTAAGGTTTCATTTTTCTATCCGAGACCACACCATTCTAAAGTCATGTACATACAACACTTGGTAGACTTTTTTCATTTTCAAAAGTACATTACGTGTACCTATGTATTTATTTTCAGAACGTTGTATTACATTTTTTGTCAAGCTTAAAAAAATTGTATTGTTACTGATTAAATTCAACTGTCGGTCGTGTAGTGTATTGGGTAAAATTTTCAAAATCATGACGCTGCTTTTATTAAGTTATGATTAAACATATTACTTACAAATAATCAGATATATAGTCTTTTTTGTAATATATACTTTTAAAACCAGATCACTTTTCTGGAGATGAAAATTTTCCACTAATAGAGATAACAACTACACTACTACATTACCACAACTTATAAAATAACCTTATTTGTAGTTAATTTTATAAAAAAAATCTGTTTGAATTTAACAAAAAAGTCCGAAATGGGGAACGACAATTTCTAATCTTCTCACAATAGTAAAAACTAATTTTGTCTTAAATTCACATCTTTTTCTCAGTTTTGAGGTCTCGAAATTGTAAGGGATACTGAGTAGATTAAGTTCGAGAAAAGTACACTGCTGTATTGATCAAAATTTACTACAAAAACTGAACCGCTATTTTCGTTATCACAGCATTATTAGAACTAACTCTATTAACTATTGAATTTTATTGTTGTGGATTTTTGAGAGAATTTTTTCACATTTTTAATTTTTATTCTTTCGATTTTTTAAAACTGCAAAAATTCTTTTAGGAAAAGTCTAAATCTACAAATTTACTAGATTTGGCAATTTAACCTTTCAATTTGTCTTTGGTTGTGAACATACCTTACTAACAGAAATTCGGCTACGAATTTAAATATTAATACTTACACTACGATTTAGTAAACTACAACTTTCGTTAAACAAATTGTAAAATATTTTTCTAACGAATTTCAAAAACCCTAGGAGAAACGTAACGCTGAGAATTGAAATGTTTCTACAAATTATGACGCATTAATCTAAATCATTGTATTTTTTGAACAATGCAATAATAAATTTATTAATAAATTAATAATCAAATGACTGTACTGAATTTATTAAATTTTTATTATTAGTTTACGATTAAAATTAAAAATTAGCAAATGTGTAATAGTTTGTAACAACAGAAAACTCGAAACAGTTGGTAAAAGAGTAAAAAGTGGGCTCAGTGGGAACAAAGGACATCGAGAAGGGAATTCCCTTTAAAATAAATCGTTTATTTCTGGCTGAATTATTTAAATCCACTTTATAGGTACATCAGCAAATCATAAATGATTCCTCCCAATTCTGAAGAGACCCCGCAAATGATACTTTTAACTCGTTTATTGACTCTCACATTATTATGCGGATTGAATTGATTTTCGCTGATGCTTGGAACCTCACTAAAAGATTACATTTTTTAAGTAAATACAATTACAGTTTAGCAAAGAGTTTATAATTGAAGACATCAGTGTCTAATAAAAGACCACTTAAAATATCTGTTAGTCTATTGCACATAAAATTCAGGTAAAGAAATATTAATTCTAGATGCTTTTGCCGATGTACCGTCTTATAGATTTTTGTTTAAAAACAACTACTATCAACCACTTACAATGATGCTATTACATTAAACAGATTGTAGGTGCCCAGTCCAGACCAGTACAGTTAACAAGATAAACAAAGTTAAGGGAATGCATCACACCGAAAGTTATTTAAACGAATTCCCTCGGCCCTGGAGTACAACCAAATCAATCTAGTTTTTTTGAAAAAGAAATTGAAGATGTCGGGGATCGAATCACCAGCAAAGTGAACGCTCTACCATTAAACTATAGTCTCATATTTAACATTGTTTCGTATTATTCATTTACAGCTTTACTGTTAGAAGGGTTAAACAATAAAATAGTAATAAAAATAATCCATGTGGATTCATAAATCACGAGCATGTTATATCAGCAAATGTAAACTGCATCCACTGCAGAAAATTTTGAGGTGACATCTTCAAATTGGTCATGGAGATGTTCAGACAAATCTTAGTTAGTGTTTTACCAGCTACATGACATTCCTAAAATACATACAGTATTTCACAACAATCAGTATAGTAGTTTTGGAGATTTTCTGGATTGGTTGTAAGTTAATATCTACTAATAGATTTATTACTACCACGTTTTGCCTGTTTTTGATGCTTCCAACTATCAGGGCATGAAAATTCGCAAAAATGGAGTACAGAAAATCTTCCTTATTTGGAATAAACGCCTTTAGATCCACAAAAAAACGGAGTTTGTTGTGCCGTTTCTTGACGACGACCACGGTACGACGCCTATGGGTTTTCTAGTATGTGCGACGATGATGGGTGACTGACTCATCGTCGGTGACGGCGGCCGGACGGCGTTCTCTAAAGAAAACCTTGGAAACGGAAGTTGCGATGGGTACTCCAGAATAAGCCTAGAAGCAGTGACGGCGACTGTTCGAGAAGGATCGCGTGGCTCTTTAAATGGGAACCACCGTCGGGAGCAGTCAGAGTAAAGTCCTGATAATGGGAGACGTAAAGTCTAGTCAAAATCATTCCAGTCGAGTCGAAATTATTCTGTACATAATCACTGTATAGTTAGTCGTGTAGTTTCGTACTACTGCGAAATAAATTGTTAAGTTTTACCTACGCCGACTTCAATTATCGATCAACGTAATAATACGAATCAAGTATATTCTAATTTCGAAAGAACGTACTCAAAGAAGAGAGATTATTCACTTAACTTCTGTTAAAAATTTTGACGTGCTTATGAGACCCCAGAGGTTTATGTGCAGTGAAACAGCTGTCAAACGTAACTCCAAAATCTTCGATGTTTTCCGCTGTAATAGTGCGCCTATTGAATAAGAAAAATCAATGAAAAGACTGATTTGTTCGATAAATAAAATGTTGCAACATTTACTATTATTAATAATAAGTCCACGTAGATAGCACCGTTCAACGACTTTCGTAAGTTCACCTTGTAAAAACTCAGCCTCATGAAAATTTGAGATTTTAGAATAAATTGTCAGATCATCAGCGAAAGCCAGGATACTGCAATTCAAGAATTGCAAAAGGTCGTTAATAAATATATTGATGAGAAGAGGCCTAATGTTGAAGCCTTGTGGGACTCCAGACCTTAACAAAAAGCGGCAAAAGGTAAAATACATAGTTTTTACGGTTTGTTAAGTAAGATTCCAACAGTTTGAAAAAAGGAAGTGAGGGAGAACATCAAAAGTTCGGGAAAAGTCTGTACCTATATACTATGTACATCTATTTGTTCTCGGCTGTCCAGTGCAACACTTAGATCTGGAACAAGCACTGCAAAGTTTGTAGACGTAGATCTACCAGCTCTAAAACCACGCTGTTTTAAACTGATATGAGAACGAGTATTGTTGTAAACACAACTATATAATGCCTGTTTAAAAATTTTGTATATTTGAATCTATTTGAAAAGAAAATTTTCTACCACAATGAATGGAACTACAATAAGAGGAAAATATTTCAGAACTGAGAGTGCAATCATCTACCCAAGTTTCACTAATTACGGTAATGTCAAGTATTGGAAGCAAGTGCACAAGCATTTTGGTAATACAATCTTTGAGTAGAACACCTACTGGACGAATAGACGGTATCGAATTTTCAGGTTTTTTTATATTAGTAGAAATATCTTCAAAATTGGGCACTTTAACTTTTATAGAATTAGCTCTATTGACATTTGTTGCATCAAATTTGCCAAGACGATCTGGTGGAGCAGTTGGCAACTTAAGTTTTGATTCAGACATAAAATCACTGATAATTAAAGAACTAGCAACATTTTGTTCTTGTTTTGAAGTACCATTAGAGTTCTTAACGTGATAGGATGATAATATTGGATTCACGTTTTTTGCGTTCCGTTAATTCATAGATAATTTTTTGGGTGCAGCGGTACCTCTAAAAGTATATTTGAATTTCATCTTCTAACATATTAATCATGAATGAGTTAGGAATTTGATGTACACCCTGTTCACACTCTAAATATATGTCTTTTAGACATGAGGAAGTGGATCCCAAGGTTAAAGATTTTAGATCCTGCTGAGAAAGTTCTGAATAAGCTAGGTATATGCACGAATTTAGTACATGTATCATACTTATTATAGGTAGCACTTTTTTCATCTGTATGTAATAATGTAAATTATTAAAAAGAATAAAACAGGGATACTCTGCACACTTGCGGGGTCGTTTGCAGAGACTAACTGGACAAACAATAAGACCACGGAGTGGAAAACAGAAGGAAACAAATAAGAACAAAAAATCCGAACTTTTACATTAGGTTTACACTTACTCTGAGTTTCGTATCCTTTGTACAAAATATAAACAAATACTCGAAGCGAATGTCAACAAACATTTCTAAGTTTACAGCAGAGATGGGTTGATATTTCTTCAAACAACGTAAATCTATAAGCCGTTCATGTAAATATGCAAAAAAAAGGTTGAAATAAAAATTTTCACTTTTAACTTTCATCTTTGAATGGGCGGAACCATAATTTGTTATTACACGCGAAGATCTCTGGCGTTCTCGCTGTGTCGGATACGAAATGAGAGACGACATTCCCGCTCCGTCAGAATCGTTCTTAACACATTACAAAACTATTAACGGGCTCCTACAAATTGTGCGCATAGTGATTACCTCAACGAGGGATACTTGCAAGTAACAGTGAAAAATTGAGTCTGATGTGTTTTAATGCGAACATAAACTTAGGTTGATTGCAAATTCGTGCTTGAGGCCGTCCTGCCAAAGCTCCAGTTGAAGCCTTTGCAAAGTGGTTGGAAGCTCTCGTATCTGTCGCGGTCTCATAAATATGTATTAAAATTTATGCAGCGGAATTATTACCTGCCCTTTGCGCCTGTTCGACTCGAATTCGTAGGCACGATTATCTAGAAATCCCGCCCGCGGCGATGCATTTGATGGACGACCGAAGGTTGCTTTTTTAATTTAACTCCTTCGTTTCCATCCTCGAGGAATCATAAGATAATTTCGTCGCAAATTTCAGTTTCATTTGACGAGATTAAATTCTCTCAAAGGTAATTGAATTCCAGAACGGATTGCATTCAACTTTTTAATTAATACTTTTTTAATCGCATCAAAAACGACTCGTCTGATACGTTTGCTTTTTAATTAATTAAAGATTATTCAGCTAATCAATAGCAAGTTGCGTAATGCTGGCGTTCCTTTAATTAATTGAAATTGCCGTTTTAATTCGCCGGCTCCGTTTGGTTTTTCGCATCGACATGCCCGGTCGCAGGGCGCCTTTGTGACATTTCCTAGTCCCAGAACAAGAGGCCTATATTCGTTCTGTGGGCTTCTGTCGAATTGAAGCCACGTATTATCTCCATTCGACTGAATTTCATAAAGGATTAATGTATAAACGACTCGCTAATCTCTAGTTGGCTCCACCACAAACGTGTTCCGAACAAAGAACCTGGCACAATACTTGAGCTTTTCACATGCAAATACGCAGTGTTTGACAGATGCCCTTGTTAACGAAATTATCGTGGCGCACACTCCGCAGATGCTGCCCTTTTCAAGTAACCACTAAAGCGTAATTTTCTGCCGAACTTCAGGTGTTTTTCGCTTTTTGCTTCAACGATCAGAGGGAAATCGTAAGAACTCTGCCCGGTCTTGCCGCGGTAAATAAAGACGAGACGAAGCGGGAACGAGATAAATAATAATTAAAATTCCCTTTGAAATTGCGACGCCCCATGTTTTTATGCTGAATTCCACTTTTGATTGCGATTGTTTATTTTATTTTCTAAAATAATTACTCAACTGTGCCGTTGAGGAATAATCAAGAAAACAATTATTATTTCATTCAAGTAACTCGCCAAAATTTAATTTTGTTCCAACTTCTTTCGAGCAAAACTTTAAATAAAAACTGTCCAAATGCGAAAGCAATTTTTACTTTTTACAGCAGGTGTTTCGCAGGGATTTTACACAGACGATTTAAATTCCATTACAGAATTAAACAGAAAAGGGTTTCACGAGGTTTAAAAGCTGATGGTCACGCGAAAATGTTCACACATTAAACTGATCATTCACGCATGATCATTCATAAATTCACTGAATACGTCCTCTTTAAATAAAGTCTGCATATATTGTATTAATACCCACACAATAGTTTCAAGTATCACAGCACAAAGGAAATAATTGTGAAAACTACTTAGAAATTCCGTGCGGTAATATTGTCTACAATAATACCACCTCTCACTGAAACACTAATGGCAAAATAACGCCCTAAATAGAAACAGGCCTAAGCGAATTGACTGAATATATCACAAAAGCTACGGCTGCAGAGATTTATTAAATTAATTAGATTCATGAAATTTCTGAAATGAGGAGATACTTGGCACGAGGATTTCCAATATTCATTACTCAACAAATCCATTAAACATCATTTTCATCTACCGGATTACTTTTTATGGTAAACAGAAGCATGGAAATAATATTTGTTGCTGAACTACTGCTAATTTGAAAGGCACGAGCGTATTTTTAAAAATGTTTGCCTTTGTGTCCAGTATGTTATGTGCATACAAAAATTGCCAAAAGCTTTTTGCACGTAAATGCGAAAAATACAAATTAGCTAATTAAAAGCTGCATTTCCAGTGACTCTATCGTGCGTATATTTCCGATTGGCATGTGGTTTAAAGGCCGAATTCCACGTAATGTGGCATTTTTTAAATAAAAAATTATCAAAGCTCTCTTCGTATTGTGACTTTATACACAGCGAAAATTCTTCATTTCCTGGTTCCACGATCTCAAAAATGGCGAGGAAAGCAAAGGGACTACTTATTTATGCGCTGTATGAAAGTTGTAATACATTGTTAAATCTTTTGTAAGACCTTTTCTCTCATCTTACTGAATTTGCATTTATTGCTTACAATTTTAGAGTAATTGAGTTTGTGTCGTTCCAGCTGTAACAAACTCTGTTAACATAATTCCTTTTTTATCCGACCACAAGTGTAAGATGAAAGTGTCTAAATTGTGATTGGATGACAACTTCATACTCGGGGAAATTTTGAAACAAATTAAAATTTATCATTTTCTGTTAGACGAGATTTCGGTTTAAAGCTTTGCTGGCACTGTGAATAGTGAAATGGGGAAACTACGAAGGCAGCTTTAATTTCAGAGAGTCGCTTTTCGCGCCACTCGCACCAACTACTGAAAACTTATTTTCCATAAAGTTTTAGTGCAAAAAAATGTGACGTTAAATGTCATATTTTGTAAGAAGTTTTCGTACTTGACACGTTACGTAAATGGGAAGGTTTAAAGTGACATTTGAAATACCATTTCTAGGAATAACGGAAATTCGCAAGTGGTAGTTTTCACGGCTGATTCGACTTTCTGTTGCGGAAACGTCGGTGATTTTAATCTCCACGGTGTTAGTTTTTAAGTATATTCTTATTTTGCGGTCCGGAAAATGGGGTTAATAACGACATAAAATTAGTGGAAAAAACTGCATTGGTACACGTTGAAACAACAATTATCGCTAGAAAACGTGAGAAATGATGCAAAATTCAGATCTCGAGGGATTCACGAGTGTCTTTTCTCTGTGATGTTCCAGTATTTTCTGATTTTTGTTTCAATTTAAAGTAAAATATTTGCCGCTTATGTGAAATCGAAAATCTCGGTTACATTAAACGTCACAGGAATAATGTAATATTATATTCCTAAGGCGAGTCGCTAGCGTTGGCGCTTACGGGATTTTCAATACAGTTGGTATGAAATTTTAAACGTAACCTGTCCACAACTTTCTCTATACAACGAGAGAATGTTTACTTCTCGAGCGTAATCTAACGTATTGTAATAGGGTCCCTAGGGTGACTGGCTACTTTAATGGCTACGAAAAAGTAGGTAAACGGCAGACCTGTCGTCTGTCTCTCCATTTTTATTGACAGATAATGTCCGAAACTACTGGACCGATTGCTGTCAAATATTACATGTATTTTAGGAATATCGTGCAGACGCTAAAATGCTAACCAAAATGTGTCTGATCATCCCCAACACTTAATGACATTCATTTTTTGAGCCACCTGTTTAAGCAAATCTAAAAAATATGAATGTAATAACAAATTACAAGTAAAAAGCCATCATATTTTGCACATTTTGGGTAGAATTTATTCGGCAAATTTGGAGATATCGTTATCAATTTTTTGGGGGGAATAAACAGATTTGATTAACAATTTACCATTCTTACAATAACTTTAAAACGTCTACAAGATTTCAAAGTATTGAGTTTTGCAATTCTTGATTTATTCAATAAAATAAATTGACTTCACCAACTTTTTTTGAGTGACCCTGTATAAGCAAATCTACAAAAATGGGGTTCTTAATGTGATCAATAAAAAATTAATCGAAGGCTAAAAGTATAATAGCACAAATCCAGCTCTTTAAAAAAATATAAAATTTGATTTTACGATTTTCGTTTCGTGATAACCGCTGTAAAGTAAAAACCAGAGGCATAAATAACACCCCTTGTCCTTCAACACTAGGTAATGGCAATCTCAAGCGCAAGTGTTTATTTATGTTTATACATCGGAAGAATGTCACGTAGAATTTAGTTTGATTTGAATGAGTTTGTCTTCTCAAAACAGTACAAAAATTATTAATTAAACCACAATCGAACAAAATGTTTTGAATATTATAATTCTTGTTTTATCATTATTATATAAAGACGGGCGTATTCTTCACATTTTCGAGAAAATGGGTTAACTCGTTCTTAATTTGACTAATAAAAAATTTGTGATAGAATTGGACTATTAGCACGTTCAGATAACATCAGCGGTGGCATTTGTGTTAAAAGAAAATGACATTTAATTGATTTTGTCTCTTCAAAGAGGCATAATTAATTAAGCGTACTTGTTTTTTTTTTTCAAAAAACTGGGTGTGTAGCGCAGACACTAAATTTGAAGAACTTTTTTCGGCGAAATTCATTTTTTCATAAACGGAGAAATTTTTATTGATGATTTACCTTGCTTTCGATAACCTTAAAATATTTGCAAGATTTCGCAGCATTCGGTTTAGCAACTTCAAATTTAAATTGTGAAATGTTGTTATGAAAATTTGATTTTTTTTCCAAAAACGTGATGTCTAGGGTAAAAACTAAACACGGATTCATACATCACTCATACAGGAGTATGTTATTCTATAAATTTTAGAGAAAATTTGTTCGGCAAACTGTTATAACTTTTTTTTTTGGAGTGGCGAACAGAATAAATTTTGATTGACAATACCTACGGTGATCGTAAAATGTTTGCAAGATTTCAAAGCATTCGGTTCCGTAGTTTCAAAGTTAAATTGCAAAATATTGTTATACGGTTTTTTGTGGACAATCGGTTTTTCCACAAATCTAAATGCACAAGGTTCATAGTAGGAATGGATTAATAAATTGGCGATATAAGGATATTATTTTGCTTATTTAAAGACTGATTTATTTAGTAGAAATATGAAATGACGTCAAATTTTGGTTGGCATTTTAATATCTACACGATATTCTTAATAATACCAATAATTTCGAACATCACCCAGTCTGTTAGACAGACGCAAATGGCTGATCTACTTTTTCGTCCTCTGAAAGCTACAAAACGTCGAAAAGATATGAAATTGGCTATTCGCTTGGATCTAATTACAATGGATCACTTTTCAGAAGAAAAAGTCGTTCATATGATTAAATACATACCTTGATTATTTATTGACTACACACATAAAAATACACTGTGTATAACATACCTAATATCTATTAACATCGAATAGCTCTTAGAATATGAAAAATTTGGTCTCTCGTTTACGTCTGTATATCCTTATCAAAAATCAGAGTGGCGAAACAAAATTTTCCACATCTTGGAAAACTACATAAGCAATCGAAAATTTTGCACATGTTTTAAGATTAGCATGACCTCATATTTTTTAAGAATGCTTACAACAAATATATCAAATTGGCTGAAATTTCGAAAACATGGATACACTATGATCAGTACCTATAAAAATACATATATTTATTGCCATCAGAATGTTGTTGTAATCTTAAAAAAATAATCTTCTTAAAAATTAATCTTTACTTGATGCGTGCAGTATTTATTGTACTTTGGGGGCTAGGGAAGGTCATAATTTTACATATTTTGGTTGAATTCAGTTGATTTTAAAAAGAATTTCATGTCTCGAATATTTTCAACCAAAATATTGTGACACAATTCTATTAATAATAATATTTATATTTTGAAAATGCCCTTCAACATTTATGTAGTAAATAAATTTTATTGTGAACAATTTAACGCGACAATTCTGGTCAAAAATATCATCAATCTGTATATGAATTTGCAGTTTTTGTAGAAACCTTCAGGATATTTTCTTCAAATTTTTAAAAGTGACATTTTAAAGTCGCAATCTCTTTTTTGGTTTAAAATTTAAAATAAATTCTTTCGTAATTTTGTCGTCTTGTCACCAGTGGTTTGACGGCTAAATATATATCAGGTAATTTAGTGTTTACAGTTATAATAATAAAAGTTATATAGTTTTATGAAAATGTAAGCTTGGAAACTAATAAGATAAAATTGAAAAAATCAACATCGGGAAAATGCTTTCAAAATTGAAAATTAAGCAAAATATCTCAATCCTTCGATAAATAGGACACGATAGACAACAATTAATAGATACGTATTAATAATAATCTGAATTCTACTTCTTTGTCACTGTGGACGTATATTTTACGGTTTCAAGAAACATTGTGATAGGTAATTAAATTTGCAAAAAGATCTTTTCCTAGTGAATCTAGCACAAAAATGATGACATAAGTACTAATTTTGTAACAATATTCAAAAAGCAAATTTCGTGTAGATACTTTAGTTCAAACTTTCATTATACCTAATTTTGTTAACGTTCTTTTATACTAAACAGTTTCGTCACATAGTTTACGAGTTGAAACGATCGATGAAAGCTCTAATACGTTTAATTCATCGAAAAAATGCGAAAGTGTGCACTTTTTGTATTAATCAAACAAATAACAGCTGCCGCATCAAACATGAAATAAAGTTATAATAATAATTTAACGAGAACATTTCCCAAAATCTGCTGCGTAATGTAAAAGCGGCTAACTAGGTGGATCCTTTCCGTAATTTTCACGGCACCCAAACCTTCAACGTTCATATTACCTAAGTCGTTTTGATCCCTTCCCATCGCCCGGCTGGTCATTATACAATAATGGGACCGCTCCCGAAATATAGTAATCGCATCTGTCGTCTTTCAAGTGCAGGTATAAGTCGATGTCTCCAAGCGCATCCGGCTCTTTGACCGCCACTCGTTTCAACAATCGCACAATTTGCGATTTTATGCCCAGGTGAACCACTCGGGCTCCACGACATAAAAGACAAACGTCTAAACCAGCTCCAAAATATGTCTTTGTGCGGATTAGTGTTGATAAAAGAAGATGCGGTTGGATTGTCGACGTCCCCACGACTGCTGCTCCTTGAATGGCCGTTCTGCCATCGATTATTCGATTTATTCGAGACGTCTCACTAGCAGAAGAGCGACTTTTGAGCGGTTTTGCTATTCGAATTGCTAACTAGTTTTTTTACGACGATGAACGGCGACGCTCCGTCTATTTCCGGCTGAGCACGGAAATGACCTGCCGATAGTCAAATGATGATCAGTTCGTTAACGATCTGCATTGTACCAGATCGGAACGGTAATCCGGCAGCCCTACGTAGCATCATTTATTCGAGATCCCGCCCTTGTGCCGCCGCCGCGCGCTCTGACCCCGCCAAGGGTCGCTCGTTTTATGATCCGGACTTACTTCCAACGAAAATAAACCGTTTCTCGATAAAATTTTATCAATTCATCAGGCTAATGCAGGAAAGCCGTGAAAAACTCGACGTTATCCACCTCGACGAAACAACTTCAGACGAACACGTCGGAAGTTCCAGGACAATGCGAACGTGGAAATGCCCTGGGATCGAGTGACAGGTGCCACGTTTTCTTTTGGCACTTACCGGCGAAAAACATACAAAGAATTTGTGCGTGTTCACAAAACGTAAGACAATGCTATTTAACAATATTGAATTCAACTACAATCACAAATTTCTAGATATAGGGGTGCTCATGATTTAATTTATATTGGACAAACGATTTGAAACAGGAAACATATCACCTAATTTTCAAACACACTACTCATTAAGTTTCTTCATCTTGTAAATGCCTTTATTGTGGTCTAAAGAATTTATGCACCCACTATTTGAAGAGTAATCAATATTTCGCACAGATCAGGACGTATTTTTGACATCAGAAAACTAATTTATGACACATTTAAACCATTGAAACGAGTTTTGGCAGAAGCTAAAAAGAAGACATAATTCAGACATTAGTTACTTTTAATTATTACTTCCCCAGCCTAGTTATGGAAGTACTGTAATAGAGTCAATTCGACGAACGACTACTTTCCTGTTTTGGTGAAGTTTTATGACCCATAAAATATGAAAAATTTTTGATGGTAAACGATATTTGATTTTATAAAATGGATTATACTCCTGTAGCTATGGTTTATGAATCCTCCTTTAAGATTTAAAAATATTTGGTTTGATTTTTTTTTAAATCTAACAAATTAATCAATATTCCAGTGGGCGACTCTGGAACTTCTGGATGTCGAAATCAATAACAAAATATCTGTATTTAAATTTCCAAAATTGTTGAAACTTGGCCGAATTTTTAGTTTATACTTCAGTGCAATATTTTTAAATATTCGCTTTGAACATGTATATACTTTTCATCCAAAAAATTCCAATATTTCAGTGGGCGATTCTGGAAAAATTGTAGGAGCAAGCTGTCGAGAAAATGAGTTTGAAAGTAAGTTCTGGAGGTTGAAATGTATAAGATGTCTTTGGTAAATTTCGAAAATTGTCCGAAATTTTCAGTGGAAATTTTGGTTTTGAAAAACTTGCTATTTTTACCCTAAGCAACCAAAACTTATAACCTTTTATAATTTTATAAGAAGAACGCAAAATATCGGCCGTATAATTAGCTCCTATAGCTGTGGTTTATGAATCCTCCTATGTATATGTTTTTAAAACATCCGGTTTGATTTTTTTTAAGTCCGAAAAAATTGCGGTATTTCAGTAGACGACTCTAGAAAAGTGGTAGGAAATCTCGACGAAATAAGTACGAAATTAACTTCTGGAGGTCGAAATCTATATAAAGTTATAAATTCTTTATTTAAATTTCGAAAATTGTTGAAAATTTGGCGAATTTTTAGTAGGGGTAGGGAATTGAAAAATTTTGTTTTTGAAAATAAATGCCAAAAATTTCCGGATATAGATTTCCAGTGCAAGATTTTCAAATATCTATTTGCTTTGAAAACATTTTTTTTTTATCCAAAAAATTCCAATAGTTCAGTCGGCCATTCTGAAAAAATTACGGGAGCGAGCTATCGAAAAAGTGAGTCTGAAACTAACTTCTGGAAGTCGAAATATACTCATAAGAAAATGTCTTTAGTTAAATTTCAAAACTTGCCGAAAATTGTACGAAATTTTTAGTGAAAATTTTGTTTTTCAAAAACTCGATATTTTTTACCCTAGGCAACCAGATTTTCGTAAAAAATCCTAATTGTATAACATTTCATAATAGTATAACAGGAACGCAAAATATCGGTCCTATAGTTCAATTGGTTTGGATGGTACACGTTAATTGAAGTTTATAACATAGGTAACATACTCACTAGCTGTGGTTTATGAATCCCCCTTTAAATTTTAAAAATATTCGGTTTGCATTTTTTTTAAATCCAAAAAATTGCAGTATTTCAGTGGCCGATTTTGGAAAAATCTTAGGAAATATCGAAGAAATGAGACTTCTGGATGTCGACAACTGTAACTCTAAATCTTTAAATTCTTTATCTAAATCTTTAAATTCTTTATCTAAATCTTTAAATTCTTTATCTAAATCTTTAAATTCTTTATCTAAATCTTTAAATTCTTTATCTAAATCTTTAAATTCTTTATCTAAATCTTTAAATTCTTTATCTAAATCTTTAAATTCTTTATCTAAATCTTTAAATTCTTTATCTAAATCTTTAAATTCTTTATCTAAATTTCGCAAATTATTGAAAATTGGGCAAATTGTTCTTAGGGAGGGATTGAAAAATTTTGTTTTCGAAAAAATTGCCAAAAATTCCCGGATATAGAATTCCGGTGCAAGATTTTAAATATTTGCTTTGAAAATACATTTCTGTTTTATGTCCAAAAAATTCCAATAGTTCAGTAGGCGATTCTGAAAAAATGATAAGAGCGAGCTATCAAAGAGGTGAACTTCTGAAGGTCGAAATGTATAAGAAAATGTCTCTAGTTAAATTTCGAAAATTGTTCGAAATTTTAAGTGGAAATTTTGCTTTTCAAAAACTTGCCAACTTTTATCGTAGGCAACGAGATTTTCGTAAAAAAATCCTAATTGTATTACCTTGTATAATAATTTAAGAGGATCGCAAAATATCGGCCGTATAGTTCAGTTGGTTTGAATGGTAAGTGATAATTAAATTTTATAAAATAGGTAACATACTCCTGTAGCTGTGGTTTATGAATCCTCCTTTAAATTTTAAAAATATTCGGTTTGATTTTTTTGTCAATCCGAAAAAATTATGCAATATTTCAGCGAACGATTCTGGAAAGATTATAGAACTATCGCAGAAATGAGTCCGATGCTAACTTTTGGAGGTCGAAATCTATAACTAATAAATCTATAAATTCTTTAACAAAGTTTCGCAAATTGTTGAAAATTGGGCGAATTTTTCATAGGGGGATTGAAAAATTTTGTTTTTGAAAAAATTGCCACAAATTCCCAGATATAGATTTTTAGTTTATACCCCCGGTGCAAGATTTTTAAATATTCGCTTTAAAAATATTTTTTTATTATTATTCTGGGAAAATAGTAGGAGCAAGTTATCGAAAGAATGAGTCTAAACATCTTTGGCAAATTTTGAAAATTGTCCGAAATTTTCAGTGGAAATTATGCTTTTGAAAAACTTACCATCTTGTAACTCTAGGCAACCAGATTTTCGTAAAAAAACCCTAATTGTATAACATTTCAAAATAATATAAGAAGAACCAGGACAGGTAGATAGACAGACGAACGGAAATGAGGGACCACTTCTTTCCTAGTCTAGGGGTCATGAAACGTCGAGAAAATATGAAAGCAAAGATCGACAAACTTTTATATATTTTTTTTTGTATTTTTATATGCCAAAAATTTGAAGCAAGTTTAAGGATGTATTAAATTAATGCAAATTATTATGGCTTAATAAATAGATATAAAAACCCAGTTAGTCTTCTACAATTCAAAAGATATATCGCATAAACCACAATAGAAATAAGCATCCTCGGTAGTATAGTGGTAAGTATCCCCGCCTGTCACGCGGGAGACCGGGGTTCGATTCCCCGCCGGGGAGGACTTTTTTTTTAATAAAATAATTATTCTTAATTAATATTAATTAATTTTCTAACTGTGAAAAAAATGTGAATCGTTGAAAATACAAAAATAAAGTTATTTGGGCAACAAACAGTAAATTTATTATCAACTATATATACGAGTATGTATTATGTTGGCAATTTTTGAATAATTAGTTCGTTCATCCTAAATCAAGTAATTATTGATTTTATATTTATAGACTCTTAAATAATAGTAACACCAATGAAATTACAATGATTTCAAGTAAATCAATATTTTATCAGGCATAAAATATTCCAAAGCGCCCAAATTTGGCCAGATTGGTTTTTGAATTACTTATTTTTATTAATTTTACTCTCCATAAATTGCAGATCCATCGTACGGTAATCCATAATAAAGTGATACGTTCGATATTTCGGCATTTTATCTGGATACGATAATCAAACTAAAACAATAATTACTCGTATTCTTTCGTCTACAGATCAGTCAAGATACGTGTGTACAGGTTTTTCTTAATGTAAGTTAGTTGAAGTAAAAATTAAGTCTATCTTCCCACTTTACAAATTCGGACAGGATCCTAACATCCTAAATAAATTTAAACTGGTATTTCATAAATTCCTGTTGTTCAGATAATCCCGTTAAGACTCGATACAACGGCAGTTCGACCACTGTATAAGATGTAATCTTTTAGGTAAATTTTGTAGCAAATGGAAGGTAAATATAATTTGTTGTTTCTAAGGCACTGATATTCGTTCTTTTTTTAGAAAACGGAAAACTAGGATTAAAGATGTTATAATAATTTTGGTAATTTTTTATACCGTCTCACACAACATGTATCCGAGAGAGCAATAAAAACCACGATAAGAAAAATTCAATCAAATTGAAAATATGAGTTGAAAATGCAACAAACTTCCAAAAATCCGTGTCTGCCTTTGATCGTTTTTTTATTGCTCTCTCGATACAATCGCCCCTTGTGATATCTTAGTTACTTGACAAAGTAATAAAATGCAGAAATATGGTACATCAGGCACTGAAATAACAGTTTTCGGGTTTCGAGTACAGCGAAGAGAATCTGTTGTGTCATGGTAAGCCAAACAGAAAACATTTTCTATACACGGCTTTGTGTATACGTAAAATACCGACAAGTTTCCCCAGAATCAATAGAATATGATTAATTAATTTAAAAATGAGGATGTAGATTCGGTATGAAAAGGGTAAACCTCGGGGGAGATATCGATGTTTTCTCTTTGGTATTATAGCCAAGCGCAGCGGGGCGTTTTGTTTGAGTATGTTGATGATACGGATACTTTTTTCTATTGTCCTTTTCTTCATTATTTTCCCTTTTGGATCACACGAACGTGACAAATTCCAGTTTACGCTAGATATTGAAAAGGTTAACTGTTGTGCAGGTTAATTTAAATATAATGAAATATTAATTTGTAGTATTTCATAATTGACATAAATATGAAGTGAACATAACACAAAATATTAATTGTAAATTTGTGACAATTTGTGTGTTTTTCTGTAGCAGATTTTACTACTAATTATCGCACTATTTGATTAAATGGGTTTTGAAAACACTGAGTTAATCAATATCACATTGTCCTCGGAACTTTGCTTCTTAAGCGCTGACTAAGTACGATTCTAATTAAGGAAATTTATGTAAAATGGAAAAACTAAGCCTTCACAAAATTAAGTGAAAACTTGTGGATTTAACAATTATCAAATCCAGTTACTATTAAATGCGATGATTATTATTAAAACAACATATCAAAGGGAAGTAAGGTCCATCGGTAAACTACCTACTTTTATGTTTTCTCGATCTTTCATGACCTGTGCGAAGAAATAGGTCTCCCGTTTTCGTCCGTCCGTCCGTCTGTCTGTCTGTCTGTCGTCTGTCCGGATTTTTATTAGACAGATAATCTCCGAAATTAATGGACCGATTGTCGTCAAATTATGTATACATATATGTATTTCTCATCGTCTCCAAAATGTACACTTGTGATATGTGTAGAGTTTTCACCATCCAGATTTTTGGAAAAAAAAATCAAAAATATCAAAATATATTATTAATTATTTTAAGAATTTAAGCAGTGAAATCAGGAAGCATTTTCCAATAAAACTCTACATTTTGTTTTTGAACTGACGTCATCAATTTTTCGGAGAGAGTAAATAAATAAATTTAAGGCAATAAATAATTAATGAATGTCCTATAATCGCCCAATTGTTGTTTTCAATGTGTAACTAAAATTTTTAAAAATTTAATTCTGTAATCTCGCAAATTATAAACATGTGGAATATTGAACCTTGCGTTATAGACGTGTGTATGGTATTATATTTCAAGTAGTAATTAAGAAACAATATTTTGAATATGTAACCAGTAGGGATGTACCGACTAGTGGCCGACCGGTCGGATAAGCCGACTATTCGGCCGTTTTTCATCGTCGACTGGCAGTCGGCGACTGGTCGGCTAAACAGCCGATTGGTCGGCTTTTTTTATTAAAATTAAAATAGTATATAATACAATTAAACCCGGTTTACAGAACCTCAATTAAATATGTAATTGCGATTTAATTTTTAACACGGCGTTAAAGTACCATGTGACCGACTCTACGCCAATCAGAAGTCGCTAATGGCCTTGTTAAACGCGTGGTCAACTTAATCTCAGTTAAAATATCGTATAAACGGGCCTTAAATTCTGTTATTCTTTATTTTTGTACTGAGTTAGTACAAAAAAAATAAATGTTAAAATTATCCAAACAAATGTAACACATTTTTTGGAAAACAAAGGAACTTTTATTAAAATAAAACAAATTTTTAAGGTAGTCAGAGAAATAGAAAAAAAAACACACTGTCTGTGGCATTTATAAACCGGTTTTAGCAAAGCCGAACAGTCGGCCGACTAGTCGGTTTTTACTGGCCGAACAATCGGCTAGTCGGTTAGTCGGCCAGACCTAGAGTCGGTACATCCCTAGTAACCAGTTTTTTGGTCAACAGTTGATTAGTTACGGACAGACGACAGAGACAAAAACGAGAAACCTAAATTTTCGTATTTTCGACGTGCGAAACGCAGATAAAAAAAATGTGAAGATGACCGTGTTACAATGTTTACCTTGTGCTGGCACGGGAAATAGAAAAAAACTAGAAACACTGATACGATCAGACCTTCGACGGTTAACCAATGTAATAACAGACCAGACACAAAATATGGATAAATCATCCGCTTTTTAACTTCAGAATCCGCCTGATAATGAAAAAGCTTAACGAAACATTGAGTAATGGCACATCTGTTTAATTATCCCTCTCGAAATCAATCGTGAATTAGAATTGCAGCCCAGAAATTCTGCCAAAGCACACTTTAAAGTCGCATTTGCACAAGTTTCATGTTTGTTGACGATCTACTTGATGAGAAATAACGAATCGTCGATTCCGATTTCACATTTAAAATTTTTTTCACCGCATCATTGTGTACGCCAATCATCTGAAGAATAGTTCTAAAGATTTGTGACTTCCCGGACAAGTTTGACAAATGCCAGACGCTCATAATCGTGGCTGCAGAAAGGTGTTTATTTGTACGTTGTAGTAAAAGGAACCTCAGATCTTTCGAAAAAAAAACTCTGTAATGAGTCAGTCGTTTATCCAGCTATACCTTCTCACTAATTCGACATTACGAAGACAATGTAGAAGCAATTTCGAAACGGTTAGCGCACATATTGGAGCAATTCGGCAATAATTAACATTCCAAGTGTGAACGTGCCGCTGGGTTTGGGGTTTTCAATGGCGAAGAAATTACAGGGTAGGCCTCATGTTGTAACGAATTCGATTCGAGACCGGCCTGGAAATGTAATGGGGAAATCATGCTCCAGCTATGAGGTCTCGCCCCTCACCCATAACTCTCTAGTCGTAGACGGTAGCGCCAACTGCCGCGGGGCAATAATGTCGTAAGAAACAACCCCATAAAGCAAAAAACGCGAGAACAAGAGTGCCACGGTAAAATATCGCCAACGCTGCTCTGACAATTAATGCTGCGGGTCGAATCCATCGGTTGTATTCGTGTTGCATAATGTCCCCTCTAGTGGAACCCAAATATTTGTACAGTTAACCAGGCATGCCCACTCCAACGTAGAATTCTTTGGGGTCTGTTTACAGAGTACTTTACGCGGCACTGTACCCCATACATAATATGTGCACTCGAAAAATGTCAACCGATATTTTTCTCGACCGACCTCGACCCAAAGGACTTAGTTAAACTGAAACCTGCATCCTTTGTATGACTTTAGAATGTCTCGTTTTAACCCGATAGAAAACCGAGACGGTGAGACACACCGTGCTCCTCCTATCCTTTTAAAGCACAATAGTCGGGTCGGCCTATAGTTAGAGCTTCCATTCATTGCCACCGAAGCAAAAGGACAATAAGGCAGAAGAGGACAATCCCAACTTACTTCATAAAATTTAATTGCGAATTCACAAGGATTTGATGCTGGATTTCTATTATTTCTTGTTTACCCGTTTTACCTCGTCTTGTCGCTTTCATTCATTTTTGATTTAGGAAAACTCAAGACAGTAAAATCAACAACCGTGTACTCGTAAATATAATCCGGCAATAAAACAGTGGAAGATAAACCGCGGGAGCACCATCAATAACATTTATATACATACATATTTTCTGTTATAAACGTAGCAAATTATAACCTACGTTAGATCATGCATGATTTCGTAAATATTTCAAACCGTTAAAGTAGGTGATTTGTGACGTAGTAATAACCTGTGACAATAACATCAATACAGGACACGTCATTCTAATAAATTTATTAAAGCGATTCATTTACTATTTCAAAGACTTCATCGCTAAAATTTACACAAAGAAAAAGTTATATTTTTTTTAATGTAGCTCCTACTATTGTTTAAAATACACAAAAAAGGGCAAACGTTTCAAAATATTCATTTTAATTAAAACTGTTTACGTTGCCTCAACAGAAGTTTTTTTTAACATTTTTTAAGTTAAGATTTTTCAAGTAAATTCAGCGGATGTAATTTAATTTCAACTGATTTTAAAAGTTGGTTTATGATGTTTGCATTCTACTTTGTGTGATTCTACTTTTTTCTTGGCAAACAACAATGATAACGTGCTCAACTACCACTCTTCACGATAACTTATGGAAAACTGAGTTCAATCAAGTATGAAGTCATGAATGATGAAAGTTTAAAGTTAGTTCCATGCCAGTAGTTGGAGAATATAACTAGTTGTTCGAAAAGTGCTATAAACTCGTAGTTTAACAACTAGTTCGTGGATTCTAGTCTGTGCACAAAATTTAAATTGCCTGCCAATTATTTACATAATGTAGACCAATAAATTTTGTGCTTAACCTCAGGTATAATTCCTTTGTTGGCAATATCTGTGATATGCTTGCAAACATCACGTCTTTGAAATGTATTTTCATGTACTCTGTATTCAGTTTTCGTTAAAGCATTCGATTTAAATTTCAGTATGGGAAAATTCTAGTCTTTGCTTATTATAATTTTTATTACGGGTTTATCAATTACTGTCACGTACGAATATAAATCGAACATTACGTATTCTCGTATTTTTTTACAAAAAATTTCTAAACCACTCTGTTTACAATCCTGAAGAAACTAAATAAGTTATGTCGGTAAGTAAAAAAAATATGGTTGGTAGACGCTTCTGTTTCATTAAAAATGTAAGTTCTTTTATTGCAAGACTACATTTAGTAAGTTTTCGTGATGGATTTTATTTATTTGTACACTAGCGTTTGTTGCTTATCAAACAAAACATCAATGTTTGATTTGGTGTAAATTTAACTTTGTTCAGTAGCGTACGTGACGAATCTGATTTATTTATAACTATAAATAAATTATACAATCAAACAAGAATCTTAAAATCGCTGTAGATGTATCGGTTAAGTGCGTTGATCCTGGATCAATAAAATTACCGTTGTAATGTAAATTTGCCACTTGTTTTCTTAACATTAAGCTGAGTGAAGTGTTTGGAATGAATAAAGTAGTTGTTATTGCAAAGGCAGTGTGTAATTCATAATATTGATTATATGTATTTCCACGCTTATGTTTATTCAACATCAATTATACTCTCGGAAAAATCACGATTAAAATTAGTCGATAATAATATCAATGCATAGTACACGTAACGATAGAAGTCTGAATGCCGGTCGTTTCCGGGTCATTGATGTGTATATAAGAATAACAATATCTCAATTCGGCTTAATGTCGTCTTAAACCTAAGAAAAATTACATAAAGGAAATATAATAAAAAATATTAAAATATGTGCTAATTGAAAGAAAAAAGAATTTTACTTTTTTTGTGAAAATTATTAATGAAAGGTCAGCCCGAAATAGATTTATTGAGCTGAATAATTTTACACAATTATAGGACAAAAATCTCTAAAATATGGAAGTTTTTTGCCAGCGATATTCGGAGAGTCTGCTACGCTGTTCAATATGATGCATACTTCTCGAATGAAATATTTCTGTTATGTATGCTTATATATAGTTACTTGCGACAAGATTACAAGATCGTAAATTAAGTGCTTGGTCTTCTCCGTTCGGGTGGTCGATATTAAAATTACCCCCTATGATGTATCGCTGCGACATCTTTAAGAACCCTTAAATCGGCCGTAAAAACCTCTTATCTACTTTTTAGTAGGACAAATTTCGTCTTTGAAACGCAAGTACCCTTTAAAATTATTAAAGTTCGCCTGATGGAGATTAATTCTCTAGGGCAACAGACATCCAATTTGGGTTTGTATAGGGTGCGAAAATGAGTAACTCCCCCTGGTCGTTCGCGCAGACAAATACGCACCGACGGCGCTAAAAAAGAGGTGAATAATTGTAATTTCGTGAATTCGAAAACGTTCCGAAAACAATAGCGAACCCCCTGCGATCCCTAAATAATAATTACCCCGCTCGAACGGCTGCGAAACATCTGCAAAAGCTAAACGAATCGCATTCGAGTAAACAAGGGTTAAGCAAATATATATGGAAACACTCACCTGCGGCTGAACGTCCGCTACGCCCACAGAGGATGCGGCATCGTGCGTCCGTCTCTCGGCAGGCTGGCGGGGTGGTGGAGGAACGGCGGCAACTTCCCCGGCGGCGGCGGCGGCGGCAGCACCGGGCTGCGGGACCGCTCTATGTGCGAGGGCGCCGCCGTGGCGTAGATGTTGGCGGACCTCTGGTGCACGCAAGGGCGGCGGGCGTCGGGCATGGCGAACTGCAGCTTCTGCCAGAACTGGCGGTCGCCCCACTCGACGACGGTGTTGGTCTTGAGGTAGAGCCGCAGGTCGGGGTCGAGGTCGCGCTGCGGCAGTTCGCCGCTCACCACGAAGATGAGGCGGCGGCGCCGGTCCTTGAGCACCTCGTGCAGGGCGGACTTGAACTCGAACCGGCACCACTCGTTGTGGAGGAAGTTCTTGGAGAGGACGATGATGGTGCGGCGGGACGACTCCACGGCCTCGATGATGGTGTCGGCGACGTAAGCGGACACGTTGAAGTCCCGGTAGTGCAAGCACAGCCGGTACCCCGGGTCGCCGGACTCGAGCCCCGGCGCCAGGACCTGACTGACGAACGCCTCGTCCTTCACGCTGTAGCTCACGTAGGCGTCGAAGAGGCGGTCCTTGTCCTGCTGCTCCTCGAACGCGGTGGTTTTGTAGCACATTCGCAGGCCGCACCGGGAGTAGATCCACACTCGTAATTCCCGGCGGTAGTAGAAGGCCCCGCAGACGATGACGACGCTGGCGAGGAAGACGCACATCGTCACGAGCAGCAAGGGCAGGTAGTCGTTCATGACTTGGGTTTCGACGATGGCGCGGGTTCCGCCGGTGTAGGCGGCGCAAGCCGTCGCGTTAAAATCCGCCATGTGGGGGCCCACAGCTTTCGTTATATTATTGAACATACACACGATTTTACCCGCATCGAGGACCTTTCCATGGTTCGCCTTAAACCAGCCCTTGAACTTTTGCACGTAATGGCAGTCGCAGGACCATTGATTCTCCGCTAATCCTATTTCCACTAGATATGGATTTAGTGCAAATTGCCAAACCTCGAAAGAATTCAAACGATTCCCGTCCAAACGTAAGACTTCCAGCTGCTTTAACTCCAAGAACGTTCTATTGTCGATGTGATGAATCATATTCCCTTGCAAATACAATTCCCGCAGATTTTCCAAAGTTGCCAGCTCGAACCCCAACAGTTCCTTTATTTTATTGTTCTCTAAATGCAAAATCGTTAATCGACGCAAGCCGCTAAACGTGTGGTTGTAAACCGCTGCGATGTTCGAATTGTTCGCGTAAAGAATTTTCAAATTTTTCCTTCCGATGAACGAGTGACTGGACAGCTCTCCGAAATTATTTCCGTCCAAATACACTTCGGTCGCGTCCATCGGAATTCTGCTGGGCATCTCCGTGTAACCCACTCCGGAGCACTCGACCACGTTAGCGGACCAAGACTGATCGTGGTAACAGGTGCAGTTCGTGGGACAGGTCATCTCGCAATCGCACGCGTCGAAATCGCAACAGTGGCACAAAGCGAAACAGTGCGTTTTGTAGGTGCAAAGAAATTGCGACGACTCCGCTTCCATCAGCGGGAGATAATTCGTGTCGCGATTGTACAAGAGCTTGCAGTAAATGCTCTCCAAATCCATAACGCGAGGGTGTTGACGCAAATGGTCCAATTTATTGATGCGTTGCAGCCACTCCATAGTGCAGTCGCACTGAAAGGGATTACCCCCGATATAAAATTCCGGTAACGGTCGCTCCGGATCCACCGGAGTTAACCTCAAAGCGTTCAAATCCATGCTAACAATCTGATTCGCGTACAAATCGACTCTCGTCAAGTTTGTCTTCTTAAAGAAAGTGTGCGGTTCGACAATCGTGATGAGATTATCGTTCAAAAATAACAGTTCGATGCTGGCGGGCACGGCGGCCGCGTTTATCCTCGTCAACTTGTTAAAACTGGCGTCTAAAGTCTGCAATCGCAGTTGCATCTCTAAATTATTGCGATTGTCGAGCTCGCGGACGTTGTTTTTGTGCATGTCGAGCCACTGGAGTCCCCTCGGTATGAGCGAGTAATCGAACCGTTCGATTTGATTATCAGATATGTTCAACCACAATAAGCTCGGAATATTGGTGAACAATCCGTCGACATCCGTGAGGAGATTGTCGTCGAGACGGATCGCCTGGAGGTTGGGGCTCGACTCGAAGGAGCCTCTTTCCACCCTCTGGATTTTGTTGCGGGCGAGATTTAAAATTTGTAATGCGGGTAAATCGTTGAATGCGCGTTTACTGATGTTCTGAAGCTGATTTCCGATTAACCTCAAGCCGTACAAGTTACTCATGCCCCGAAAACCGGGCTCCTCGAGGGTAGAGATCAAGTTTTCGCCTAAATCCACCGTACGCAGTAGGCGCATATCTTTGAGCGCTAGCGGCACGGCTTTCAGTGAGTTACCGTTCAAATTCAAGTCCTGCAAACTGGAACAGTTTCTGAAAGCTTCAGGATGAATTCCCTCGAGAAGATTATTATCAAGCGCCAGCAGAGACAGAACGTACAGCCCGTTTAGCGAGTATGCGTCGAGGTACGTGATTTTATTATAGGAAATAATTAACGTGTGTAAGTTATTCATGGGAGCAAACGTGTCGGCTGGTATAGTTTCTAAGGAATTATGCTCCAAATTGAGGATCTGAAGCGTGTACAGGTCCCTAAAGAAAGCCGGTTCTAATTTCGTTATGCGATTATATGATAAGTTCAGAAGTACTAAGCGGATCAGACCGGCGAAAGTCTCAGAGTTGATCCACGAACTCGACAAAAGGTTTTTGGAAAGGTCCAACGCTAAAAGTTGTTCGAGATTCGAAAACAGTCCAGGGGCTAACACACTGATCGAGTTATTTTGAAGGTAGATTTCTTTAATCGAAGTAGAACAGTCTTTAAAAAGTTCAGACGGCAGCGCGACTACTTTATTATTGGAGAGATCGAATATCTGCAGAGCTTTGAGTCCGGCGATGGCGCGATCCGCCACCATCGAAATCTCGTTATTGTGGATATAGAGTTCCCGGAGCCGCCGGAGCGCACTGAACCCGTTCGCCGGAATCAAAACGAAATGATTAAAAGACGTGTCAAGTACCTGTATGTCTAAACTGCAAGGATGTGCGAACGTGCGTGCTGTTTCGGCACGATGCGGCTGATCGTCCTCGGCGACGCTGATCAGCGGTTGCGGGAGTCCGGGGGCCTTCTCCCGGAACCCCAAATCGCTCACGTCCTGCAGCCGGTTCTCGCTCACGTTGAGACCCACCAGGTTGATCAGTGGACAGAAAATATTCTCCGGAAACGACCAAATGTTGTTACAGCTTAAATCCAGCCGCTCCAGTTGCCTCACCGGAGCGAAACTATCCTTGGCGAAGTCGAGATTCATCGCCGGCCAATCGGTGTTGTGCGTCCGGACGGTCAGATTCCGGAGGTCCCGCAGACCCAGCAAAGTGCCGGCCGGCCATCTGCCCAATTTGCAGTGCTCCAATTCGAGCTCCCTCAATTTCGTCAAATGGACGAAACTCCGGTCGTCCAAACTGCTCCGGGACATGATTTCCGCATTGCACTCGATCCGGAGGGAAGTGGTGTGCTCGGAAGGGATGACACTAAAATTGGTCGTGTCGAATTCGCTGTTGATGGTCCTCAGATTGCACGTTAAGGCCACTTCGTCTTGGCCGCCGGTCACAGCGGACTCGCGGATCCACCACTGGCAGTCGTCGGGGGCTTCGTATCGTAGGGGTTGCGAGGAGGAGTCCGTCGGAGGAGCGTCATTACCGAAAACACAACTCACTAAACACACCACGAGTAGTCCCAAAGCCATCATCGCGATTTTTCCCATTCAAAAACGGTCTTTACCTCATCGCTTGAGCGCTATGTAGATTCGAATTTCCGGGGCGAAAACAACATTTCCGCACCACGGTCGCGACGAAACTAACTCTTCGACCACCCGATTGCCAACTAACTCGCGCCCCACTTTCCACACAACCGCATAGTTCACCCTCTGGCCGACAATCGTAAACAATGATAATAACGTTAACACAAACGTGTGAATAGACAGTTCCGGTATCGACTCGCTCAAGGGATGAAGAAGCAATAGTGCGATTTGGGTGTCGTCATCAGAGTCATCATCGTGTCGTGTCGACTTATAAATCTGGTATGTTCACGCCCGGAATGTGAACATACTACCACTACCACCTCGCTCCGAAGACGGTGATAGACTAAACTCCGGATGCTGGAACGTGTGTGAGAAGAGCATTCGTTCCATGAGCTTGTGGGGATCCGAGGGTATGCGAAGCTCCGCGGGATCAAACGAGCCTGGCGTCTGCGCCCCGCCTTTAAAAGCGCCGCTCGTAAAAGAAATTGTGCGCCCTATAGACCCCGTTGAATTTATCCTCTCGGAAAAGAATTCCTCGGCAAGTTATTCAAGATATTGAATATGTTAAATCTAGCGGACAATTGCCATCAATAATGTACAACACCGCGCTTATAGGCCGGCGTTACATGAAACTAGCGGCGCCGATAAACGATTCCTGGACGATTAAGCGAATCCTGAACGACGAGTAAACATGATTATGTAATAAGTTGGCATTAAACTAATGGTATTGAGATTACGAGATTACCATTTATCAGGAAATTTAATTCAAGTAACACGGAGCAAGTCGGCGTTTTATTACGAATTTATCACTATATCGAATTCTGTTTTAAATTTATTTATTACGCGCATTTCTTTCATTAATCGTTTTCGTTACATCAAGAGCAAAGTCAATGATTTCTGTATAACAATAAACAAAATTTCTGACATGTCTACGTTAAATGCCACCTTGAAAAATAATTTCAATAATTTGAAATAATTCGTCCTCGTTTACATTTTATAACCATTGGAATAAGTTTAACAGCAAATATTATAATTTAATCGTATATTTTATGGGCACAAATAACACAAAGTCAAAATATTTAGTTTTGTGTACAGTATTTTTTAGCAGCTGTTTATTTATAACGCAAATTGTATACAAAAAAGTAATTACTTTTCGAAAGAGATTAACTGATATGCAGCATTTTCAAATGCAGTTGCAATCGTTCGAATGTGAATCAGCGACAAATTATAAACTGAAACGAAATAATAGGTAATAAATTTTATTTTTAAATGTGAATAAAACCAGATGAATGAATACGTAAGTGTACAAGGTTTTATTTTTAGAATTAATTAAACGGAAACTTAGAATAACTGTATTTATCGTAAAAATTAATCTCGAAAAATCAGCATGTGGTTTTTCGAATTTTTTTTTAAGTCAACGTAGTAACAGCAGCGACTGGCAAATTTTATAAAATATCATTTCAGTTAATATTTTGTGACAACGCAATGCAGTGGATTAATATTATATAAACATAGTAAATATTTCACATTTTCAAATACGGTAAATTAAATTCCTTTTCCTAGGTCATTCACCATATCCAGCTGCATTTAGTCTGCACAATGTCTGAAAAACTTCTGCGTTGTGTTTCATTTTTACTTCCAAATTATATATTATAAATTACCAAGAGTCTAGATAAACTAAATAAATGAAACACTCTTTAGAGATTTTTAAGTAGGATAATACCAAAACGGTTAGATAAAAAGAATCTCACGGCAGCTAAATGGTCGATAAGACGACTGAAAGTGGAAAATGCATCCTGCTTCATGAAAAAAAAATGTATTCAAGATATATCAGGGTTCATCAAACACAGCATATTCTCCACACAATGATTCTAACAATGAAATTAAACAGTAAAAATTAAAATTTGGAAAAGATTTGTTTGTAAATTTATGGATTCTCGAAAAAAAATAAAAACTATGCGTAACATTATTACAAATAAAATGATAATTAAGATAACAAAAATCCATTATTATTAAACAATAAAGTTACCTTATTTCTTTAAAATTGGTGAGAGCCCTATTTCAACGATATAGATTTAAAAAGTATAATTACTGACGCCAACTACTAAGACAGTAATAATAATAGTTTCCTCGAAAATTAATAACTAAATTTAATAAAACAAAATAAAGTTATTATATGTTTCCGACAAAGTTTTTAGAAATAATGCATACCATTCATATATCAAAATAATTTTCCGTAAATATGAACCTTTAAAAATATATATGTTTTTATTATTTAACAATGAAATTAAACAGTAAAAATTAAAATTTAAAATTCAGACATTTGGAAAAGATTTGTTTGTAAATTTATGGATTCTTGAAAAAAAATAAAAACTATGCGTAACATTATTACAAATAAAATGATAATTAAGATAACAAAAATCCATTATTATTAAACAATAAAGTTACCTTATTTCTTTAAAATTGGTGAGAGCCCTATTTCAACGATATAGATTTAAAAAGTATAATTACTGACGCCAACTACTAAGACAGTAATAATAATAGTTTCCTCGAAAATTAATAACTAAATTTAATAAAACAAAATAAAGTTATTATATGTTTCCGACAAAGTTTTTAGAAATAATGCATACCATTCATATATCAAAATAATTTTCCGTAAATATGAACCTTTAAAAATATATATTTTTTTATTATTTAGCAAAAGTGGGGGTTACTTTGCCTTTGCATATACTTCCGGTTAAGCTATCAAAATTCTCAACCCGCTTCCTTTTAAGTGTCAACGTTTTAAGATTAAAAGTGCGTTTTAGAGTGAAGGATCAAACTTATATAAAATTTTACGGTTTATTAAGAAACAGAATTTTTGACACCGGTAGCAACTTTTTTTTCCATTAAAACTTAAATGTAGTGTCTTGTCTAAAAGGAACATGAGTGTTCTACAATTTTCACGAAAACTGGAAGCAGCTGCGAAAAAACTTCAAGACATACAAAGAACAAGAAGAAAAGAAAGAATGGAAGGCCGAATTGTAACTGAAAATGGCAATGTAAAATTTTTCGATTTTGCTGGGAATCTTTCATTAGAATGTCATTCTCAACAACCAACTTGAAAAGTTACATTTCCTGTTAGGGATTTTTGTACATGTCCCCGGTGAATATATTCAATATTATGGTTGTATATATAACGTAATAACCTTTGAGGTATCAGACAAACACCTTGCAAAAAAAAACAGTTTTGAAATTGAAGTTATTGGAACAAGTAAACATCATTAAAGCAAAAGTAAAACCTCCCAAAAAACCAAAGGCACCGACATACCAACTAAGAATTACCTACATTCATTGTTATCATATTGAATAAAATTATTTTCTACTATACTGTGTTATTACTTTTGTACGTGTTTTATTTTACTTTTATTTTTTTACGTTTATAAATTTAATTTTTTTTATCAAGTGGAAATGACAAATATCTAAGTACCTATTGTATACCTATCATTGGAATCTAATAATAAAAAGAATGTAAGCGTTCTCCTTCAAGGTAAAAACATTGGCGTTTACAGAATTACAACATCTCTATCCCTTCTCAAGATGTATGGCCGCGCAATTTTAACAAGGTTATATTTTTTAAATATTGTAGTTTTCAAAAATCGATATTTTAGTTTTTTTCAAATAGAACATCTTGTATGTCAGACTGCGTCAGACACTGCTTTCTATTCACTTTTTTTCTGTTAAGTATATTCAACAAAAATAACCCTATAGCAATTTTTTTCTGTGAATACTTCAATTGATAAAAAAACCAAAATGTTGGAATAACTTGGAAACATCGCATTACAATTTAAAAAATAGATTACGGTCATAAATACTAAGAAAGCAATCAGATTATGTAAAAATAAATAGAATGTTCTATTTAAAAAAATCAAGTTGTAGGTATGTTATGTCTCAAAAGCAGAACACTTTGTATAAGTGAAAATAATTTAGTGTATGATCCTCAGACAACCGTAGTTTTTTGTCTTTGAGAACAACGAGCTTATAGTGATTCAGCCTGTATATTGCTACACTCCATGGAATTTCATTTAAAATTGATTTTTTTACATAAGATCATTTTATAAATTTTGTATCAATGAAAAATCAAGTAATATTATTATACTCAGAATTTAATTATCTTTAGAAACACCGTATAAGAATAACAGAGTAAGTAGTTTTGAAAAATATCTAAATGAGTGTCGTCACGTCTATAACATAGATGTATCACATTTACATACATTATGTAACAGGTGGTCAAGAAGTTTTGAGATTAGAGTTGGCCTTAGAAATATTTGTAATGTACTCCATTTGATTAAACTGCAAATGTCAAAAATTGAGATTATTGAAATACAAATGCGGTAAATAAACTTTTACAGTTTAGTCAAAGACATGACAAATATTTCTATGACCAATCTGAAAACTTTTTGATCACCCTTTACTAGAGTTTGTAATAAAGAGACTCGTTTAGCTTTTATGAAAAACGAGAAAACTGCAAAAAATAGTGACCGATTATTTTCAGTCCCAATAGACTCATTTCTCTTTTTTTTTATAAGTTGAACTCTGTGAAGTCCATAAAAAACTGAACGAGTTATTCTTGTGAAAGAATTATCGATGCAAAAGCTTGTGCTTTGCCTCGAGAAATAATGTATATTTAATATAAGTTGTTTGATATATTTTTAGCCTATTTTTGAAGCATTGCATTATTTTTTGTAGTAGAATATTCAAAAAGAGAAAAAGTGTCTCCATATCATTCAATCATTTATAGACGTCTATACTAGTTATTATTATTATTATTATTAAAAATATTCTACAGGACGAACCCAATTACAGATGATTTACGGACTGGCTATCTAACCAAATGTAGCATATTCTTGTGATTATCGTTTATATAGACGGTGATTCACTCTCCTCGATAGCTCATTAGATAAGTACATAAATGTCGAAGACTAAAACTTCTTAAACAGTAGGTGTATATGCGAAAACTATTTTTTCTTTCGATGTGTGTGTCTAAAAAAACAGGAAAATCACAAAAACTATCAACTTTAAACATCGAAAATAAAAAAATAAAGATTAAAAAACACAGTAAGATTCAGTAACAAAATACAGAATGTTCTGTATGAAAAAACTGAGATATGACTCTTCGACTATTATATATAATATTTTAGAATTTTTTACTGAAATTATTTATTTATTTATCTATGCATAAAATAAAGCTTAAGAAGAGACCAATCATGCAAAAATATGTAGAACATTCTACTAAATTGTTCGTGTGCCGCAAAAACAGAACACTCTCTATACCTTAAAATAATTTCAATGTATTCGTAGAAGTTTGGTCTTTTTGTCTCTACTAATAATAATATTACTGAATTATTACTCTTACTTATTTTTAAAGGAATGTAATGGTTTGGATTTTAATTGCTACATTTTTTGTAATAAGAGTAGTGCAGAAATTAGTTATTGACGCAACTTGATAAATTACATATAAATTACAGAAAAAAATATAATACAACCAATGCATAAATACGTTGTATCCCGACATAAATCGTTGGTTACTAGAATAAAAAAAATATATTAATGCCAAAATTAAATTAGAGTGCTGTTTCCATCTATCTGAAGGGTCGTTGACTTCATGGTATAAAGTTTTATGAGGAAAAATTTACAGTACTTGATTATTACGATTTTATTGGTGAAACACACATCCCAAATAATATATTTTTCTGGTTTTCAATTCAATGGAGTCCAAAGTATGACAAAAAGATAATATTATAGAAACCTCTTCTAAACATTTTCTAGGCCTAATAAATGAATGTTAGATCAATATACTTTACTGCAAGTGTTGAATTGATTTCCTGATTAACGGCGAAAAATTAAAAATGAGAGTAGGTACTTTTTTTTTCTAAAACTGCCATAAAATATGAAACCGAACTTTAATAACAATTTATCAGTATCCTCATGTTGAGTTTCGAAATTTGACTTAAATGTAAAAGGCGGCATCCTGAGTAACCAACTGTGATCCCGACTTTTCTTGTACATCACCGGAACTATTAGGTAGTAATGAAGCCTCTTTGAAACTGTTGCCAGCAGCTAAATCTAAAATAAACTCTACCACAAGACGTATTTGAAAGTTATGGAATTGCAGACACGAAAGAGTTTGATTCTAAAAGAGAAACAGAACTCTTCGACCGCTTTTTGGCACAGGTCGTCAATCACTCTTCAAATGTAACAGTGCCAAGCGTGTTAATGAGTATTTTACAATGTAAAAAAAATTTTAGAAATACACCGGCCACTGCTTTAGAAGATGTTTTGCTATTTATTATATTTTTCCGTCATGTTATAAATGGTAATCTTCGAGTATTATTAGTAACGTGTATGTGTAATTTATTATTTTAACATGTCCACAATTAATAATAAATAAAAGATAAATATGCAACATTTTCAAATTGAACAGATCACTGCACATGAGGAGTTATAGCAGACAATATTGCACATTGATATTGTTGCACTGAAGTGTTTTATTTGCTAAATAATTTTCCTCTTGCCGGTTGTTACATATAAAACTTTGTTTTGTCATGATGACAAACACTTTTTAGCGGCAGCAGTGCTCTTTATTGCATAATTCGCTACAATTTCGTGCAGTTTTAAACCAAAAATATTGAATCTCAATTTGCAACTCACAATAACCGCTACAAAGCGGAATTAACGTTTAAAAGTTTTGGTAGACTAAAATTTCAAAACAATTATTATCGTTTAAAATAGAGTGAATTGCTGGTGTTCTGAATGACTTAATTGTTCCATTTACATTTCCTACTTAAATTAATTATTTTTATTTACTCTCTGTATATATACGAAGCGGTTTTTTTTGTTCTGTACACTTTACATAAAAACAAAAACACCCCTCTTTCCTTGCCGTTTATGGCGGCGTTCCAGCACCCCACTGTTTGAAGATTCTTACTAGGTATGTTAAACAGAACTGAAAATTATATCAACTTAACTCAACAACTTAAGAAGATCTGAGCAACTAGCTATCTTAACATCAAAGAGAGCCATTTGGGTAACGACACATTCTCCCGTCTAATTCCTTCCGTGGGGCGTGTTTGTGTTGAACACCACACAATTTTTTCTCGTCGTGTTTTGCAACGTAAGCGTTCAACGTACGAAAGCCAACGCCAAAGCCACAGACATAAACCCGTTCGCAAAAACGTTTTTCTAGAGCGAGTCTAACAGTTACTCGAGGTTTGTAAAACACGAGTTAGATAGAAGTATTGGTGGTGTTGGGCGTCTGAACAGGGGGTAAGTAACGTAATCGAGTGAAGTCGGGCGAGGATGGCCGGCGAAATAACCCCGGTCGTTTGTCACGATTAGCGCGGGAGGGCCCGGAGCCTGCCCGGAGCAGCGTCCGGAGTGGCAGGTGGCGGCTCCCGCGGTCACCACTGTATTACTTTCCGACTCCGGGCACTGATTTGACCGGGTAAACACCTGCCGACTAATGTCGCTACTTCATCGCCCATAAATTCGGGCGGCCGGAGGCGGCGGTGGCTGTTCTTCGTATATGGGGGCGGTGCGTTACACATACATACTAAAGAAAGTATTGCAAATTTACGATATAGGAAAGATGTGTCCAGGGATTATATAAACGCAATTGTATCACAGAGAAAGTTTATTTACCCACATGGAGAGTAAGTGTGGATTAAGAGGACTCGCTAGAGGAGGTGGAACAATTTTTTCCTTTTATATCCATTATACATCAAACTGCAGCTTTTTTCAAGTTCTAAATCCCTGAAAACAGTTCAATCAACCAAAAAAATAACCCATATCATAAAAAATACTCCACTGTGTTCTGTTTTTCCTCTTTTTTGTTTGTTAAACGTCATAGAATCGCATGAAAATCCTCACACTGACACAGTAAGGTATTTTAAAGGCCCATGTCATATTACATATTTGTTAATAGTACAATCTATTTAACCAATAATGTCTTTATTAAAATCAAAACATACCATAAATTAATTCAAAATACGTTGAATGATTTTAACAGGTTATTAGTGAAAAATTAATGATATAGCTCTCAGCGAATTTTTTGACAAAAACGAACATTTATTGAATTCAACACGGTTTGAATGGTTAGTTCAAGGTCTTGGCTGATTTTTCTAATTTATGACAACAAATTCAATTTTATACAAGTCGTCCGGAAGCAAACTGCTATTGTATCAATTTTATTACATCAGAAATTGGTAGATTTGGAGTCATATAATTGCTAATATTTCTAGTCCATGGTAAATTAAGAATATACATACTACAAATTCATTGTAATATTTTTAATGCATATTTGGCATTGTTTAATACGTAACATCAGCTAAGTTAGCTACTGAAAAATTGAAATTTTGAAAAATTGAAAAAATGAAAGAACGAAATACTAAAAATCGAAAATTCGAAAGATCCCGAAATTGGAAAATTCCAAAAATTTCAAGAAATCAAAAAAAAAAATGTAAAATCGAAAAATTCAAAAAATAGAAGTGTGGAAGAACTGGAAATTCGAAAAATCTAGACATCGAGAAATCAAAATATCGAAAAATCTAAAATTAAAAAAATTAAAAATTAAACAACTGAAACTTCGAGAGACGAAATATCAAAAGATCGAAAAATGGAGAAATCCAAAAGTCGATAAATCGAAAAATTTATAAAATCCAAATTGGCCAAAATCAAAAAATTGAAAATTTAAAAAAGGAAAAATTGAAAAATTAAAGTTAAAAAAATCGATAAACTGAAAAATCGAAACATCGAAATCTCGATATAAATCGAAAAATTGGAGAATCAAAAAAATAAAATTCGAAAAACCGAAAAATCTGAAATCGAGAAATTAAAACATCAAAGAACCAAAAACTCTAAAATCAACAAATAAAATTATCGAAGAACTAAAAAATAGAGAAATCAAAAAATTAAAAAATTGAAAATTTAAAAAATTGAAAAATTAAAATATTGAAAAACTGAAATATCGAAAAACTGAAAAATAGAGGAATCTAAACGTGAAAAAATCGAAAAAGTGAACATCTGAAAAATTAAAAATTTAAAAATCGAGAAATTTAAAAATTAAAAATCTAAATTTTAAAAATCGAAAAATTGAAATATCGAAAAACCGAGGAATCAAAAAAACCAGAATTTAAAAAATCGAACAGTTGAAAAATCGCAAAATTAAAGAATCGCAAAGTTAAAAAATCGAGAAATCGAAATATTCCTAAACTGAAATGACGAAAACATTGAGAACTTGGAAAATCGAAAAATGGAAAAGCCGAAAAGTCAAAAAATCGAAAAACCGGAAAATCGAAAAATCGCAACAGAAAAACTGAAAAAATGAAACGTTGAGAAACGAAACGTCAAAATATCGAGAAATTAAGAAATGGAAAAATTTAGAAGTCAAAATAGCCCCAAATCGAAAAATCGAGGAGTTAAGAATTTCAGAAATTGTAAATTAAAAGTAAACAAAAAACGATAAATCGAAAATCAAAAAGCTAAAACATCGAAAAATTGAAAAATTGAAAATTAAATAAACAGCGTAAAAACAATAAAATAACCGGGAACATGTTTTATCACGTTCCATTCCGAAGTTTCGTCCTGTGTCAAAAAATTTTAAAAATCGAAACACTGAAAAATCGAAATACTAAAAATCGAAAATTCGAAAGATCGGGCAATAGAAACATGTGAAAATAGAAAAACTAAAATACCGAAAATCGAGAAATCCAGAAATTGAAAAATTTCCAAAATGTCAAGAAATTAAAAAATCGTAAAATCGAAAAATTGAAAAATAGAAACGTGGAAGGATTGAAAATCAAGAAATCGAGAAATCAAGATAACGAAAAATCTGAAATTAAAGAAATGAAAAATTAAACAACTGAAACATCGAGAAACGAAATATCAAAAATCGAGAAATCGAAAAAAGTTGAAAATTTAAAAAGGGGAAAATTGAAAAATTATGGTCAACAAAATCGATAAATTGAAAAACCTAAACATCGAAAACTCGATAAATCGAAAAATTGAAAACTCAGAAAAATAAAATTCGAAAAACCAAAAAATCTAAACGAGAAGTTGAAAAATCGCAAGATCGAGAACTCAAAACATCAAAGAACCAAAAAACCTAAAATTAAAAAAGAAAAATATCGAAGAATTGAAAAATAGGGAAAAGAAGAAATTAAAAATTTTTTAATATAAACAATTATTAAATTAAAATACCAAAAAATTGAAAAATCGGAAAGCCAAAAAAATCGAAAAAGCGAAAAATCGGGAAATCAAAAAAATTAAAGAATCAAAAAGTTGAAAAACTCCAGAACTGAAATGACGAAAACATTGAGAATTTGGAAAATCGAAAAATAGAAAGCACAAAATTTCAAAAATCGAAACAGAAAAATTGAAAAACTGAAACATCGAGAAACGAAACATCAAAATATCAAGAAATCGAAAAGTAGAAAAATTGAGAAATCGAAATCGCCCAAAATCGAAAAATCGAAAAGTCAAAAATTCAAAAAATTGTAAATTTAAAATAAACGAAAAACGATAAATCGAAAACCGAAAAGCTGAAAGATCGAAAAGTCGAAAGAATATCAAAATGGATCCAGTTTTTTGCCCAAATGGCGTCACAATAAACAAGTTTTTTCAGAAGCGTGCTCATTCAGCGAAAGGTCCTTCGCTCGAAAATATCAAGTTGTGGCCCTTATATGTGGCCATACAAGTGCACAATCTTCGTGTAATAAGATGCACGTACTGTTTAGAAATTTTGGCCATGAAAAACTTTGTTCGCTATAGGGGTGAGTGAAACGTGGTTCGACCTAAATCTCACTGATGAACAGTTTTGTGTGTCTGGTTATAATTTAATTCGAAAATACCGTGCAATTTGCGGAGGTGGAGTCGCACGCACTTTATATAAAGGATAGTTATGGATATGATGTTTTGAATTTTGCTGAAAATGCTAGTAATAATTCTAACATAGATTATATTCTAGTCAAAGTTAAGCTTAATAATTTCTTATACTTGGTGTTTTGTTTGTGCAGACCTCCAAAAACTCTTACGATGTAATTCTTTTTCTAAATTCCAGTAATCGTCCTTATTACACTTTTATGGGGGATTTTTGAGTTTTTATGTATGACTTCATTTGTTTTATTCTTAGGTTACTCAAGTTATTTATCAGTATGCACTGTTAGCTAACCTTTTGTACTGTTGTGCAATAAACTTTATCTGAATGTCGATAAATCGAGAAATCGAAAAACTGAAAAATCGAAAATTTTATAATTTGAAAAGTCGAAAAATTAAAAAGTCGAAAAATGAAGATTTGAAAAACTAAAAATCGGAAATTTTGAAATATCAAAAAATGTAAATTAAAAAAAAATAGAAAAATTTGAATACCGAAAACTTGAATAATCAAAAAAACTGAAAAATCGTAAAAATGAAACATCGAATATTCAAAAATTGACAATTACATTTTTTTCCAAAAATTTCGATGTCTAGTATAAAAATTCAACACGGATTCATAAACCACAAGTTGAGGATTATGTTACATTTTAACATTTAAATAGCATTTACTCGACAAAATTGTAAGGACGTCATCAATTCCTGTTAAGGGGGCATGAACGAATAAACTTTGATTAACGATTTACCATGTTTACGTTAGGATAACCTTAAAACGGTGGCAAGATTGCAAAGCATTCGATTTTGCAATTTCAAAGTTATGTTGTAAAATGTTGTTCTACAATTTTGATTTATTTTGCACAAATCTGGATGCTTAAAGTTTTTACCTTAAGAGGAGTCCTTACGCTTGGCGTTTATAGATTTTCAGAATATAATATGTATCTCCGTTATTAACAAACTTATTGTTATGAAATTTTAAATATAACATGTTAACACTTTTCACTATATAGCGCGAGGACAGTTTAAAAAAAAACAGTTTTTTATAATTTGGCTAAAAACTATTTTCAGTTTATAAAACTCTATAAATTGCATGGCAATTATTGTTGACTTACTTTGTCGGGAATGAGATATAAGAGATGAGAAAGAACAAAAGATTCTTGGACACAAACACTTTTCACTGTATACTTTTCCAACCTCTTGTTTTTCGAAAATACACAGAACTCGACAAAATTTGTCTTAATTTTTATTTATCAACTTTACGGTAAGCTAACTAGCACAAAATTACCAAAATTTCACTCATGTTTCCACAATATGGTTGATTTTTCCATCGAAGATATATTTATAATAGATATATCAATCTCCACCACAAAATTCGTGACTCCATACCATCCCAGATTACCATATCCATCCATCACTGGTTGTGCTAAGGCAAAAGGTACAACAGTTCTTGATTGTATAACCCCACCAGTGCCAAGACCGATTTTTTTCCATCGACTTTCAGTTTCGAATTTCTATCCTGAACACTTTGCAACTGTGAGCATTGATTTGACCGGACGGACACCTACCGATCAACATCAGTCAAAGTTCGCAGGACCGGCGGCGGTGACGCGTCGGCTCGTCGAATGTCGCGGCGGTGCATTTTATCCTCAGACGGACGAGTACATATTGAATGTCTGATCCCGATGCCGGTGAATCACGCAACAGATTGGTTTTATACAACGATCGACTCGACCGTGTAATCATAATCCTAAACTACAAAGCTGGATGCTCCTTTGCAATCCTCCGTGCATCATCGTGTTGCGCTCTCCCCAAAGTAATTGGATTATGGGCGAGAAACGCGCAGACATATATATGCACCGGCGGCGGCCTGTTTTATGCCAAAGGAGGCAAAAGATTGAAAAAGACGACGCTCTTTTCATGAAATTGTTTTTCACGACGACAAAGCTAATCTAAGCATCTGCTGAAAATTGTCATACTCCTGGAATGCATATTGAAACAGAAATAGTTGGAAAAGCGGCATACGTCGTGCATTGTTGTACAAGTCGGAAAAGATAATCAAAAGGTGTTTGTTTTCACTCGTTTTAGAATTCGTCAAAATTTCATAAAAATAAAAATGTTGGGTATATTGCTCAACTGCAGCTATCCCTTGTATTATAGAATTGATCACAAAATACTAAAACTGTGAGAAGATTTCATAACTTTTGCAGAAGAAAAATCCTAAATATCTATAGTTCGCTGGAAAATCAGTGAAAACATTTTACGCTTGACATAACATAGGGAGATGTACAATTAACTGTTTTTTATCACTTCTTCAATTTCTTTCTTTGCATAGTTGTCCTTACAATAGTTTATTCTGCCGATCTTAATTTATTTCCAGAAATACATAAACTAACGTTTACAACATATACACTATATGTAACAACTATCAATTAGAAAAATCTATAACAGTATAATCGTAGAAAATAGGAACAGGTCAAATTGGCCGAATTGTATTAATTTGATTCTTTTTGGAAATAATATTGAAAAGAATTTGAATTTAGAGATTTCGAAAAACACCATTAGCTTTTTGAGGACAAAACAGATTTCTTCTATCAACCATTCGTATCAACAAATCCCGCTTCTTTGAAAAATTGTAGAAAAATTTTGTGATTTTGGTTTTCTGGTAACCTTTATGTATTACCTGTTCACGATCTTTATATAGTAGGGTTGGCCACGAAAATCTAGTGAGTTTGTTGGTATTCGATGCAGACGAATAAAAATTCCCTGGACTTTTTTCGTTAGGTTATGTTTTATTAAATTAAAGGTTAAAAAATACGCCAGAAATATAAACATTGTTGCCGATACTTTCAGTTTTCAGTAGCAATGACCAAGTTAACGGTATCCATTTCTTAGAAACCATAAAATTTTACGCTATTTAAAACAGTTGTTCGGCTTTTTGTAAGTAACGAACAAACACTAAAATTTCACTTAAACATTGTTTTTATATGGATGGGGGTTCTACATACGATTATTGTTGCATGCCACATTTAGCATCTCATCTTTAATTCTCAATCATCAGTTCGTTCTGCACGCCCACTCTTCTTAGAAATGGAAATTTGGACCTTTGTGAACAGCCTATTTCGATATCTTCTAACTTCTTTTTTCACTTTTCTAAGATTACTAAAAGGGTTGGTAAAAGACAACAACCTTGCTCAGTGCTTTGATGGGTTTAGCTCTTCTGAAACATTTTTCCGGCCTTAAATTGAATGCTTTATCTATATAGCTATTACTAATGCTTACGTAAGTGCTCTTTATTTGCTTTTACTAAGTACTTCCAAACGCTTATTAATAAGAACGTTACTATACGCCTTCTCCAGGTCCATGAAGAGTTACAAAAAAAAAATAAAAATGCTTAAAATTTGGTGCAAAGTAACAACGTGGATGATCTAACTAAAATTATACTTATTTTGACTTATTTTGTTGTACGTCAGATAGTTTTTCACATACTACTTTGGTAAATTTAGAACGAAAGATGCGTGAAAATATCACCCCCCCCCAACCACCACCCCTTCCCCCCCAACAAGCTACAATTCACTCCATTTCCATTATTTCGCTATGAAAATCTGTATCATCACCGTCATTTTCAAATTCAGATTCTGAATCAGATTCACCTAGCGAAATAATGAAAGGGGCTAGATTCGTACGAAAGATTTCCCATATTTTTTGCACAATCTGCCAAAATAAATTGTTCACAATGTTTACAAAAATTTTGCCACATGCTTGGAGTACATCTACAAAGCGCCTCAAGCCATAAATTCTCCACCGTATTTTTTAATGAAGGTTGAGAATTTATATGTTTATTGTAATAGTTCTTGCAAAATCCCCACGCCATTTCAATTGGATTATATTGACAATGGTAGGGAGGTAATCTAAGAACTTCATGGCCACTTCCTCTTAATGTCTCGTCTACCAAATATCTTTTTTTCTATTATTTCTGAAGGGTTTAATTAAATCCACAACTGTTTCTTCGAAAATTTTTTGTCAATTTCAACACTATGTTTAAAGAGCCATTCCTGCATTTCACATTTTTTACTAGAAAAAGTGGGTGGTTTATCCAACTGAACCGAATGATACGGTGCATTGTCTAAAACCACCACACATTTTTGGTCCAACTTTGCCAAAGCAGGAATGAGCTGATTAACCAACCAATTTTGAAAAATTGTCCCGTCCATCGTTTTATGATAGTCTCTATCGTTATTTTTTTAATTTAAAAAATTGTTACAACCATCCAAGAACCTCGTTGAACAACCAGCGTGGAGAATAGTAAACCTTGATCCTTCACTTTTAATTTTGGTGGGATTGCTTTTTAGATCAGTATCGTGCACGCAGCGACGAATGGATGAACCATTTTGATAGATCCATGTTTCATCCAAATACACGAAAGTCAAATGTTTACAAGAATTTAGAAACTGTAAATATGTTCTCAAAAAAGTAATTTTGGCGACATGTTTTTGTTCAGATAGAATTTTGCAACCATTTACTTCCCTGTGTTTATAACCCATTGACTTAAGAATTTTGTATAATGTGGTTCGCCCCCGTTTAAATTCCAACTGTTCCCTAGAATATTCCAAAAGAATATCTACAGTGAAATATTAGTTGTTTTCATTAAGTTGCCAAATTTGTCGTTGCAGGTCTTTCCGAAACATATAATTTGTAAATAAATCCGTTGGTTTCCGCTTGCCAGATAGTGATGTTTTTAAATTTTGGTCCCCTGTTGATAAAATTTTCGCCACAGTTGATGTTCCCACCTATGAGAAAAAAAACTAAAAAATATTTTACAGCGTATTTTTACATTACAGAAAATATGTTTGAGACTCTCATACTTAGTTACTTCTTCGAGAGAAAGATCGGGCCTGTCTTTTCGAAACTGCAAAAATCATATTTTTATTGCAATTTTTTGTTGCAATAACACTGTTTTAGGCATTTTCTTTTTAAATAATGTCGCAATGATCTGTGAGTCTGTCACAATGGCAAATTATTATCTATGCTGACAAAATAAAAACATTTGTTTGCTTGATTAAAAAATTGCGTCTAATAATTCTGTTCTAATAAATGAAGTAGAAAAGTGGCAATCCAGCTCAAAGCAAATGTCAATCAGACTACTGACAGACAAAAAACTAAATCATCAGATCAGTTTATCCCACTTAAAGAAAAAATATCAAAGCCTACTTTACTATATAAAGCTCGTGAATGGATAATAGTATTATATGGACAAATGAAATTATTATTATTATTATTATTATTATTTAATTCAAAGCTGAGGTTATACCACACTGTTCCGATATCTCAAAAAGAATAAAACAAAAAAATAAAAACAGAGTAAAGCAATAAGCATTTCTGCATAAATAGATGCTAAACAGTTATATCTATCTCACTAGAGTAATACACAATCATGCAGATGTATATTCCGACAATAAATTTTCGAAATAATGTAACGTTCTTTGCTTAACCAGTGCCGTAGAAGAAGAATTCACGACATCAGCACCTGACCCATTGAAGATCCTGTTCGTCAAAAAACTTTTTCGAACTCTGCGTTATACTTTTCATGATATATAATATCCACAAGGTGGTCCTTGCGTAAATACAATCAAGATCCCCTTGCAATAATACAGAGGCTGTTAATGGGTTACAATATATTTTTCCATCATCAGCATAAAAAGCGTTTCTCGATTTCAAGCCCACCTATAGGTCAGCTAGTAGACTAAGAAAAAAATGGGTCCCAGAACAGATCCTTGCGAAACGCCAGAGAGTACGTACTGGGTATCAGAATACGAAGTTCCAACTTTGACTGAGAATGTACGATTGGAAAGGAACGCCTTTATCCACGCCAGCAATAGTCCTTTCACTCTCGCGTGTTGTAGCTTGAGCAGAAGGCGTCTATGAGGGACTCGATCGAAAGCTTTTTCAAAATTTAGGTAGAGGACATCAACTAGTTCTGATTTGTCTAAATGAACTGTCTAGATGTTTAAACACGGCAACAGACAAGTAACTACCGACATTTTAGGAAGAAAACCGTTTTGATATTGGAATAACATTATGTGTATTCGGAAATTCTAGAAGTTGTTTTGGATTATACGTTCCATAATTTTGACAGAAATACAGGTCGAACTAATAGGGCGGTAGTTTTCAACTACAGTTTTGTCGCCTTTCTTGTATATTTTCATTAGTAGGTGCACACATGTTTCAGTAGCATTTCTTGAGCGTAATCAGGGCAAGACGCCAAATGGATAGATGAGATAACAACTGAAAAGAGAAGGAGTGACGAAAAACCGTCAGGACTTGGTGAAGTTTTATTCTAGAGCTTCTTTTGGAAACTCGATCACAGATAAACTATCAGGGACTTAAATACCTATGTGTATAATAAGGAAGATTCTCAACTGGTTCATTAACAAAAACATTGTTAAAGAATGTAGCAAGTAAATTAGCCGGTTCAAATTCATTTGCAGCTAGTTCATTGTTGCAGTCACGAACACGGGGAACGGCAACTTTGGGTAGCATTTTTGCAAGGTATTTTTCGTACCTCACTGCTTTAAGATCACTCTTTAACTTGTTCGAAAACCTCCGGTGTTGTTCAAAATCAGACTGTAAGCTCGTAACTTTAAATTTGTTCCACAATATTTTCTTTTCTTTAGACCTTTTTAAAAAATGATTAGCAATCTAGGTTTTTCTTACGTTATACTTTGTATGGCAGACAACAGTATTCTTCTTCCTGAAGAGAATCTGGAACTCCACCACATTTATAATGAAATTGCCTGTTACATGTACCAGCGTAAAAAAGACTAATTAAACCAGATTTGGACGATCTAATTATTGCACCCAGGCATTCACCGCAGTTTGTGTATGTGCATGCTAGCTCTAAGTCTAAACAATTATAAGTACACTAATAACAAATTATTATCCTGTATGGCAGACAACAACATATGGAACAAACTCACCAAATAGTCACCGTAGATGGCTAAAAATTTAGAGCAAACGAACACCACCACCCACTAACCACCAAATAGTGAGAAAACAATTAGTAATAATGTAATATGTGTATATATAAAAAGTGAAAAAAATATATATATTCAAAATAAATAACCAAACTGCTTAACTTCGATTGTTTATGTTCTCCTCAAAACAGAGGACTAAAATTATTATTAAGCCATACGTCGTTCTTAATTTAATCAATAAAAAATTAGAGAGTGAGTAAATTTATTTCATATAATGAAAAAAAAAAAGAAATGCCGAATGCCAGCTTTCAGTGCTCAACCTTCGATTTGCGAGAGAGTTGCTTCACAAACTGAGTCACGCTAACTGTAACACGGTGGCGTAATAATAATAAACAAAATCAAGGTGGACTCATAAACCCCTAGTATGGGAATATATTATTTCATACAATTTTGGTCATGTTAATAATACAGTTTAATGAACCGACGTCATAATATTGTTTCAAAGATAAATTGCCAAATGTTGTTATACAATTTTGATTTTTTTTTTCAAAAGTATCTTATTTTATTAAAAAAAATATATAGGTTTATTGTAAACTTTGGTGGTGGAGATGATTAACCAAATTTTACTAAGCGCTAACATCCACATGATAAGTATTGCTAATATACATACAAAATTTGACAACAGTCGGTCCAGTAGTTTCAGAGATTATCAGTCTAGTACAAACTGACACAGACGATAGACAGACAGACAGATGACAAACAAAAACGTTGAGAAAATATTAAAGTAGCAAGTCGCCCAATGGATCATAAAATTTGCAGAAATGTCTCAGAGAAGAGCTAAATGTGATTTACTTTTTGAAAACTAGTTTTAATTGGGTTGTGGAGGATATACCTGTTAATTACACAGTAGAACAATTTTAGAAAAAATTCTTGTTACAAGCATTCTGACAACGTATTCTGAAAGGTTATTATGTGCTGAATAACTATCTAATAAGACATTATGCCTAGGTCGTCAAAAAATTTTTTTTGGAGATTGTTCATAGATAGTTCCAGTTAAAGTTCATATTGCACATAAACCGTAGATTCTTTTGTATGTTTGCGTTTCACTCATAATTACGCTGTTTCACAATTATATAATTAATTAATTCTTATTTTGTTAATTGCATTATACTATGTAGGTACTATACAATGTGTTGTCCTATAAATGGTGTATACTGTTTGGCAATAAATGCTATTACTATTATTATTATTATTATTAAAAAGGTGTACTATTGCATAATGGGAATAAATATCTAGTACTGCTGACTACATACTCCATACAAACTTCAGAAACATATGAGAATACTCAACACTTGTTAAACTGTGTTAACGATAAAAAAATTGAGTACAATTTGATAGGGGATTTAAAAATTGTAGCTTTAGTAACTGGCTTCCAATCTGGATATACCAATCATATGTGCTTCTTATGCAAGCGAAATACAAGAGAGAAAGCATTTCAACATCTGAAAACAATATTTCCTAAGCTTTCTGCTGCTAACATAAACCAAGGTAAAAACTAAAAGGTTGCAGTGAATTTCAGTTTTCATATTATGTACGTTTTCTATATTTAGGAATTTTCATTGGGCTTGAAATTCGAATGAAGGATCAAATGTTCAACGCCTATTTGAATGATACGGAAAAATTTACTTGGGAATCAATTAGCTTAGTGATCAATGAATTTTTAGGAAACAAACGTTCCACAAATTATGTCTTATTTAAATTTCTTTGCTGATAATCTTTTCATCGAGAAATCAAAAAAGTCGAAGAAAGATTTAAGAGAAAGACTCAAGTATTCATTCTTTCCGAATACATGAGGCTTTTATAAAGAGTTAGATGCTTCTACATATTCTAGACCGCTTAAATATTCGTAGACGTAATTAAATATCTGTCGACAGAAATCTGTGGAACATTTTTTTAGTGCTTCTTGCGCGTTTTTCTATGTAAAATTAGAATTCACTTCATTTTTTCTAATTGTTCACCGGACGAACATAAAAATTTGAATAATTTTTTTTTTGACGACATGGGTATATTATCTCTTTTAAGAGTTATTCAGCACAAAATTACCTTTCCGACCATGTTTACAAAATATATGCAACAAAAACACTGTTCTACTGTGTTATCATTGCCTTTGGGGCTACGTATTTTTAGTAGAGACGTTCCTTTGTGGTGCAGTTTCATAATAAGTAATCCAAAATGGAGTAAATTTTGCCAAAACGGAAAACTATATATGAATTTTGTAATTATTAAATATCAAATATGCATCATTATTGATTTTTACATTTAGCAACATTCAACAAGTATTTAGAAATAGTAATTTATTTTTATTATTTATTTTATTCGGTTGCCACAAACTTCGGAAGCACAGACTAGTAGATAAAATAATAAAACTCACTTGGTCAGAATCCGAAAAGACGGGATGGGTAGCAAGCAGGCAATGCCATATAAATTGTGATAATTATTATTACGACACCCAGGGTTGGACGGTCAATATTACTGACAACGGAGCCAAAGAATTTTACCGTTGCTTTTTTTGCTAGGGACTGCCCTGCCACACGTGTTTCTCTAACAGTACCTTTATCCGGCAGATCGCCCATTGTTATGAAAAAAGTTTTTAAGAAGCAGATATGCTAAACTTATAGTTCAAACCATAGAAATTATATTATATGGAAGTAACTTAGAGGAAGACGCGCGTTATCAACACAGTGGGACAGAGATAGGGCTCTATGGGTGGCAAAACATTGACGCGAAATTGCAGAGCACTGTGTTTCTGGAGGTTTCTTTCTTGCTGTCGCATGGTGTTTGAAGGTGTATTTTTGCAAATTTACGTTTTTAGGCTCAAATTACCTTATTTACCTAAATCTCTACAGTCTTTTTAAGTTGTGTTTTATCGGACTATTTGTTAAGCATCGTAAAATCGTGTTGTGCGTATAATTGCATAGAACGTGCAAAGACAGCAATCCTGTTTCATTTCATAGGTAATAATCACATACACAGACGAAGGATTTCGTAAATAATTTAAAAATTTTGTTAGATTCCCTAAACATTCCGAGTTACGAAAAAACTGATTATTGCTACAAAAAGAGGGAATTTTATATCTATTGATTATTATTGTTTTAGTTATTTGTACCTGGATTAAGAAAATAGATTTTAGTAGAAAATTTTACACAATTTAATATGTTTAATTTAATTAGGCACCCTGTCACTTTTATCGAAAGTTTAATTACTTTTATCCTAAAAATTTTAGAATTACCAATGAAGATACACTACAAGATTAGTTAACTTGTAGAAGATTATTGTACTAACTGAATTGGTAATATGTATATTGCAGATTCTGTATACATATCATTTTATTAAAAGACTATCTCCACCACTTAACATGATTTTTGTTGTTTCACATTACACATAATTTTAATGTAAACTGTAAAAATATATTTTTCATTAACAGACGTTTGTTATAATTGATTGTTTGAACAAATTCGTAAGAAAACGTATTAATTCCCGCTCAAATGAAGCGTTTCTTGCCACCCAGCACGTGATACGTGGTCAGCCATCCTTTCCCCACTGATGCATAACCGCTCTAGCTATTTCTTTCTTATGTTGATTAGCAACCGGCGGAATTGTATCTCATACGCTAGAACCAGTGCTGTCGCGGCGATAGTTTGATTACAAATATATTTTTCTTTTGGACTATTTCAACATAATATAACATTTCAAGATCACAAATCTGTGGTCCTGTGGTTGAAAAATTAAAAAGGGCATCAAGTATTATTATTTGAAGTAATATAGTAATATAGAAGTAGTTTTTTTACTAGCTGTAAACACTCCCAGCGACGCACTGGCTACTACCTTGTGGACCAGATCAAGGCGTCCCCGGTACTCGCCGTAAAACACACCTTACTTCAACTGGGGGATTGCAGCGGTTAAAACAAATTCCCGCGTACTGTTGATTAGACTCGCTCGCGTATGGAAACGTATACAAGGCTCCATCCACTCTTTTATTAGATCAATGGTTCAAACACTTGTCCACTATTTTGCAATGATAAAGAAACACTATGCCACTGCTTCTGAATATTTCGTTTATTTAATTTCTAATTTTCTTTGATGTGTACTTCCGGAGCACGTGGCCCAGATGAGCTCGTTAAACCGGTATCAAAAATAAGAATTCCATTTTTATAATAAGACTTTTAAACACAAGAACAAATATAGAAATTCTTGTGGTCAATAATAACACAAATTGTTGACGCTTTGGTTACTTTAAAGAAATATTTGCCTGTCATACAAGTGGTCGTAGTAGTTAGCAAAAACAGATTTTACCAAATTTAATGTCAGTCACTATCAACCACAGTGGTAATTTTCTTCATAATAAAATTCTATAAAAGGATTTTTTGCATAGGACTATGCAAATCGAATTGTGTTGAAAAATGTTAATAACGTTGCACCATCAACCCAACGTCTGACGAATATTGTTTTAATATTACAAAAACGTAATACTGAAGTTTTAAATAATACCAGTGATGTTCTATTTTTGATAGAAATTTTAGGTTAAATTTAAATACATTTAAATATCCATCTATTTTAGGCTGTTTTGTTTCTTTTCCATTGGGAATCATACCCTCGATTTTTTAATTTCATAAATATACTTTATAAAATATAGATTATATAGATAATATTAATAATAATAATTTATTTTCATGCTTCAGTTCAATTACATGTAAGAAGTTTGTAAATGTCAAAAAATAGATACATTTATATACATAATGAAAATGACTATCACAATTTCACACATTAAAATAACAAACATTTTACATACTGAAATAGCCAAAAAATTCCTTAAAAGAGTAGTAGGCTCCATTGTACAGCAAATAGATACATTATAATAGATAAGATATGTATGTCATATTTGCAGTTTGCTAAATTAAGTTTCAAGCCAAATGCAGTGGCGTCTACAGAACAATATCTCTATTCGTTTTGAAGCTATAAAATCACAGAATTTTATCTTCAAATGGTCGATACTTATCAGTCAGGAATAAAGTATTTTCTATTTCAACACAACCGGATGAACAAATTACGAATTTTTTAAAGCTAACTGTTCAGTTATTTTTTAGACACAAGTTTGACTATGAATCTTTTTTTAAGTAATAATGATAAAAACGATAGGTGCATATAAAAAATTATTTAACAATGCATTATTAGCATTTTCGTACGTAAATAAGCTTTGTACAATAAAAATACCTCTACAGTTTATTTTTAGCGTCACGATATTTTGTAATTTTCTTTTAATGTGTCATTAAATACAGGCCACTCCGTGTAGTTGTAATGTTTCCTGTTATAATTGCGTGTGTAAATGATAGAGTCGTCTTTATCAAAATCAGTCATCATACTGTTTAAAGTGATAACAACGGCTGTTATTATCTCTCGTGTGTTATTGGATCATGCCTAGTGTAATGTTATAAGTAGAAGTATTTTCTTTTGTTAACTACAAAATTACTAGCTATGTACGCTAGGGAAAATAAAAACCATAATTAAAACTTAATTAAGTCGTAACTGGTCGGACATGCAAGTATTATTTTCTAGTTTGGTGGTAGCAACAGCAGCATGCAAAGCGAATTCCGAATTGTTTCGTACATTTCGGATGTTTTAGAAATTAGTGAATAAATTAAGTCGAAAATGTCTGTTCTGGAAATTTCAAGTGGGCGTAGTGAGACCTGGCATAACGGTTGTGGAAACGTGGAAATATATTTTAAACAGTGCCTCCATGACGAAGTAAATAAAAAAGTAAATAGAACCCTCCGGAGAACGACACGCCTGAGAAAAAAACGACAATGAAATGCAACTCATTTACCACAGCACCATACGAGATGTTACATGGCGGAAAATTAAGTTGGGGTCGGAAAATCTACTCGCCTCCCCGTGTAAAACATATTTTCCACTTGGCTTAAAAACGCGATGGCAACGGCAACACTATTTTTAAAACATGATTTTACACGTACCTTGTCGCATTTTCCACAATACACCTTGACACGAGATGAATTATTAATAAAAAAAATGCGAGCAAGATGGGGAGCGTATGCACAGACGAAGCAATAAATTTCAGTTCGCGAGAAAAGCGCGTATAAAACTGGCAATGTTTAATTTGTCGCATCAAATGTACAAGTCGCGACCGTTTTAATATTTTATAATATAATGCGCGTTTTGAAGTTTGTGAACTTTAGGTCTGTGTAAACATAAAAACGGACCAGTTTATGACGATGTTTTGCTTGCATTGTTTCAATGTATTCAGGAGCACACTCCTCGGATCTCGTTCGAGTGAAAGACAACGTTTCATTTAAAAGCGTTTCAGGCGCCTTGTTTCGATAAAAGGCGGCAACTGAAATGTGCAACTTCACCTGTAATTGCATTCCTTTCACAGCACGGTTTGAGTAAACTGAATCTATCTCCGAAAAATTTTCAGACCAATTGGAGTTACTGCTGAAGAATTCAACATTTTTTAAACTCGCATTATCTCTTATCTTCTCAAGAGCTTTTTCTAATTAAATAAATAAAGAAAGAAGGAAAGGTTAGGGTTTATTTTAATCATGGTAAGCGTATTAGGATCTGTAATGGCAGTCATTTGTGGTTGAGAGGTGCTGTGTAAACTCAGCATCCATTCTTACCACCATCAGGTAGTTTGTGGTTTTCTCGAACATTAGCGCACGTTATTTTAAAATAAATTCCAACCAGACCTTTTCACACCAAAAAAACTGGTCGAAGGTTGTTTCGATAGAATTTCCCTCGCATCTAAAGTAGAATGAAACAAATCCAGCATTTTCGAAATTATAAAATTTGATATTGCGATTTTTTTTTATGAGAACCCCTATAATTTGAAATCAACATATGTACTTAATGCTAAAGTAAATGTAAAGAAGCGTGCTACGCATATGTTTTACATGAGTTTTTAGTGCATGAAATTTTGTGATGACGAAGACTCGGATTGTATGCAACATGCATATTTCTTAAAATCCGGAATATTCAGAAAAAATGATGTTTTCTGGCCATATAACTTCTTTTTTAAACAATGCGCTTTAAAACAAATGCATATTTTGCATATTTTTCAATTTTATTGCATATTTACCAATTAAGTGCATATTCATGCATATTTTTGTAAAATTTTCAAATCGTTCCCTTATTTAGCAAATATCAACATATTTCGCTAGAATTTTTACCTTGTAAAACCAATAATTAAGACATCCTAATCCGAATTGGAGACATTCCGTTTATTGGTATATTGAGTAGGGCGCATCCGGCTCCAAATTACCTTAATTCCCCCTTATTTAACTCTTCAGGTAGCATCCTTGTAGCAATTACTCATTCTGTCATTTACTCGTTTCATTCTTAATTTCGTCAGTCCTTATTTTGGTGATGACAAGTGTTGCATTTCCGGAAGCGGCCACTGACCCTTTTGGGTATCTTTACCTGTTTTTGTAAATAGCTCTGTAATTTTAGTACTTCTGTAACCGTCCTACATTAAACATCAAAACCGAACGCTGTCCATTATTTCAATTATAGCAAACAAAGGTCCTTCGAGCAATATCAAGGTACAATTCGGAAGACCATACATGGTCGTATCAACAATTACAAAAAACGTTGGTACTACGATTCGGGTTGTACGAAACATTGGCAATCAAGCCGAAACATTGGTCTTCGAGCCGAAACATTGGTCTTCGAGCCGGAACAACAAGTGAACTGCAAGTACAAAATGCTAAAAGTTTCTGCAAGTGTCCACGCCTGGACAAAAAAGTATCCCGAAATAGTGTTGGATGAAAATTCTCAATCGTTGCTATATTTTTCAGTTTGTCATATTTATTCTTATTAGTTACAATTTCAAACAATTGCTTTAATTTATTGATATCCTATTGCTTTCAATTAAACGCGAGAAGTAAACCACGCACAATATGAATTAATTTTATTGTTCAAATCGCCTAGTTTTCGATAACTCAGCATATTGGGAGAATCCTTCACAAAAATAAGCTGAACAATCCTACTAATGTGCAGTCATAATGTCTGCTCGCAGAATCTTTCTCCAACACCCAGATGATGACAGATCAACAAGAATATTGTTTTGAATTGAGTGAAGCATTCTCAATGCCGATATTGTTTTATCAAAACTGAATAACTCCAAGCTACGATCATTTCTTAAATGGAGTACCATAAGTTAGTTCCAGATAAGCAGTGTTGGGCAGTATCTAGATACTTGTATCTAAATAAAGTATCTAGATACATTTTTGGATATCTAGTATCTGTATCTAGATAAAATCGAATTTTAGCACAAAATATCTGTATCTAGATACAAAATTAATTGCGCAGATACAGATATATTTTTTTATTTCACTTTTTTTTCAGTAGTTATTAGTTGAGTTATACTAGTAGTCATTTTTGATACTTCATGTTGGTGATTTTGGTCACATAAATAAAAATAGAGGTAAGAGGTCCACTAATAGTGTTCTGTCTCGGAAATTTTCATATTTAAATACCATTATTTCCTACATTGTAGCCTTCAGTACTTATGCATCTTTAAATATAATCCTGAGAGGTAATAAATCTAAGCCATGGTAAGACAGTATTTCAAAAACCATAAACCACAATTCATTATTCACTGCGTTCAGTCAAATATTGTTTAAAATTTTATACATAAAACAGATTTTTAAATAAGTTCTGCGATCATTTAATTTACTTAACCCTAAATAAGTCATTGACATGTCAGGAGATTTACAGATATTGAGAGGAAGACGACGAGATATATACTTGACAAATTTAATTTGAACTAACTCAAGTCTATCAACGCATGTTTTGTAATAGGGAGCCCACACTACGCATCCATACTCTAGAATGGAGCGGACATATGTAGTATACAAAATTACCGGAGTACGTAAGTTACTGAAATCTTTGCAGTACCTTTTAATGCATCCTAGCATTCTGTTTGCTCAAGCTACTATGTGCTCATGATGGGATATAAAAGAAAGCTTGCTATCCAAAAATATACCCAGGTCCTTGATCAAATATGACACTTTAAGAAATTTCCCATTAAGTAAATAATCAGGAGTCGACGGTGATTGTTTTCTACTAAAATTTATTACATGACATTTGCCATGGTTTAAAACCATGATATTATTATCGCACCAGTCAGATAGTGTGACTAGATCCCTTTGTAGACGTGCAGCATCATTGGAGTTTTTGATGACTGCATATATTTTCAAATCATCCGCGAATAAGCTACAATCACAGAACAAATGGTTACCAATATCATTGACATATATCGAAAACAGCAAAGGGCCTAATATCGAGCCCTGGGGAACCCCTGACGGTACACGCCGACTATCTGAAAGGCAATGATTTAATTTGACTTGTTGTACTCGACCTGTTAAGTAACTCCTAAACCATCTTAACAAAGAACCTTTAATTCCATATGCGGATAATTTTCCAATTAGTATACCATGATGCACCTTGTCAAAGGCTTTGCTGAAATATGTATAGACGGCGTGTACTTCGAGGTTTTAGACATAGCCATGATTATTTTATTAGTAAAGGGCAGAAGGTTAGTTAATGTTGAACGTTTACGAAAAAACCCGTGCTGATTGGTAGTTATAATATTACTAAAAATCGAAGATATATACGCAGAAACAATCGATTCAAAGATTTTAGTGGGGACAGATAAGATGGAGATCGGTCTATAATTTTCCACATTTGACTTGCTGCCAGATTTATGAACCGGTACAACATGAGTTATTTTCCACATTTGAGAAAACACTTGATCGCAAGGATAAATTAAAAATAATTTGTATAGGAAGAGCCAATGAAGGTCTACATTCCCTGTAAAGCCTTGGAGGTACATTATCAGGTCCTGCCCCTTTGTTGGGATCTAATATAGCCAAAGCATCAAGAACATCACTTAATCCAATGTACATATCGCTCACATTAACATTACAATCATATACTACATTGTAATTGTTTGATATAGTAACGTTAGAATACAAAGACAAAAATATTGATTGAAGACTTCGCATACGTGTTCATAACTGGAAATGTATTTTTCACCATATTTCATTATCAGATAATTTATTACGAATAATTTCCAGAAAGTACTCGGATTGGTGATTAAATTAGATTCAGTTTTTTTAATATAATCACTATAACCTTTTTCAATACTGTGTTTACATGCCCTCCTTAAGCTAGAAAATTTGTTATATTCAAAGATACTCCTTGTACGCTTGTACTCTTTATGAGCTTGTTTTTTTGCATTGATTAGATTTAATATGTTAGGTGTAAACCATTTAGGATAACTTGAACTTATCTTACATAGGCATAAAATATTTACATGCTTGATAAATATGTTGGTAAAATATATCTACAGCTTTATCAATATCACAATCACATAAAATAGTTTCCCAATTAATATTGGAGATATAAATACAGATATCATTATAAGAAGCAGCTTTAAAATCATAATAGCATATCACATTACCATTATTGGAATTAACACTAGAAGAGTCCAAATCACAATTAACAACAAAAGGCAGATGACTAAAATCTACAGGTATAATTGGATTATCACATAATGACAATTCTAAATTATCACAGTTGGTAAAGCATAAGTCCAAAACATTACCACAATTGTTCTTGATATTACTGAACTGGCGAAGATTACATAATGCAAAGCCATCGCATATACACTCTTCTCGCCTTCCCGCACAAGCAGATTGAATAAAGTCATTATTATCATCAAATGATTGCCACTTTATATTTGGTAAGTTGTAGTCACCTAATATAATAAACTGACAATCAGGCATATTATCACAAATTGTTGTAACTACTTCTACATGACTAGAATATTTGTCAATACCTATGGTAAGAGGCAAATATACAGCACCTATCACAAATGAACATACGCTATTATAGACCTTAACAAAGATTTGTTCAACAGATTCACAGTTTAAAGATATTTGATAACTTTGAAATGATTTATGCACTGCTATCAATACTCCTCCACCATCTGATTTTGTATTATTGGTATTATTTCGATCGTTTCTAAAAATCATATATCGACTATCAAGGATTTCATTGTTATTAATGACCGGGGATAACCACGTTTCTATTAAGACTATTACATCATAACTTTCACTTAAACACTCACAGTACACATTCCTCAGCTTGCTTCTTATTCCTCTAACATTCTGATAGTAAATTTTTAGCTGCTTACCACTACCTAAACTATCACTATGAGCTACTCCTGCTGACCGCCTTTTAACAGTTTCCGTAAAAAATTAAACTTTTTAAGTTTCAGTCCAACTGGCCAGTTGTCTTCACTGAGTAATTCCGGCAATAAGGATTCATTCGCTGCAATTTTAAAAGCAACACTCTTCGCTGACTCTCTTCTGGGTAACTTTTCTATTTCAAATTTATTTAGCGGGAATTTATCCGTAAGGAATTTGTTAATCTCCTGACATTTAGTATCTACAGTAACTTATGAAAAACTACGTGAACAAAGCGTTTCGAAAAACAAAGCAGCTTATTCGTCAAATTATAATTTGACGAATAAGCTGCTAATTATAGGCGATAATTTAACTTATTTTCATGTCGATGAAACAACCAATTCATGTGGACGTTATGTCACAAATTGTTGATGGGATCTTTGACAAGTGACAAAAACCAAACCAATGACTAGGGGATTAAAACTAACAGTCATTCGTTATCGAGCGAAGGAGAAAAAAATGTTAAAAACTTAGGTTAGCTACGAGAGCTATGAGGATAAAACTAATAATAATGAAACGTATATACAGCCTCTAAAATTAATATAACTGCGACTGGGCTTTTAGCGGTAGTGGATGCAGCTTAGAAATTGGTCCCGCGTAAAATCCCACTTTCGGTCTTCACCGTAGCCACGCGAGTTACGCCGTTAGCTCCTGGATGGAGTTTCACAACCCTTCCGAATCACTATTTGAGCGGTGGTAGATCGTATTTCTTTTGGTACCAGTTGATCCTTTGTTATACCTTCGCTAAAAATCTCTTTGGCATAGTCGAATTAACTGCCAACGCGACAGACGATTAACCTTATCTCCTGCCTCCTTTACCTATATCTCCGAAGTTCAGGAAGGTTAAATTCTCAGGTAATCACAAGATTGCTCGCTTCATTCTTTGCGTACAACAACATCTTGTTCGTCCTTACTAAATTAGTTCCACAAGCACTGTACAAATTTGTGCAGCGCCTCCGAAGGGCAAACAAACCTTCGAAAAGCAGCGATGAACGCTTCTGATGTAAGGCTGGATACTAGTTCGAGGTGGATGGCCTTTGTTAACATATAGACAAACAAACAGATGTAACCCTTTGTTGTTCGAGTTCCGCTATATTTCCCCGTAGTTAACACGATCGGTTTTCTAAAGCTCTGGAGAGGTTAGGAAAAGCCAAAAAGGTCTTAACCTCGATGAAAGAAAAATCCGAATCTGTACCTCCACGTGATAGAAGGCAGACACCAATTTGGGTGACTAACACAGGTAGACTACCGGGGTAAGCAACCACCTCTTACTGACTTAATACTGATAAAAATCTGCGTGAATGGTTTCGATGCACGTCAGCAGACTTGTTTAAAGTGAGAATACTCGTCATGATTGCCAACGATAAGAAGAACATGATCGGTCCCGCAAAGTCGACTGCCCTATGCGAAAATTGATTCGGCTGGTTGACTCGTGGAAATGGCAAATTTCCCATTAGTGGCGTTTTTGATGACGAATGAACTCAAAAACAACGAATGCAGCGATCAGAGGACGTTTGATCGCTCGTTCGGCCAATAAAATCCAAAATTGTTGATGTACAAAAATAACGAGGTTTGATGGCCCCCGTGATTGTAGATGTTACTGCACAATCAATGTCGATGTTTTTGGGGGCGAAGTATTGTATCGTATGCGATTTTCGCAAATACTGGTTGACCACCAGCTCAAAGAACATTCTGGTTATCGATAAATGAACTTAATTTTTCAAACTATTTAACGAATGTTTGTCTTTGTCGAATCTTGTCGATCCCATCTTCAGTCAGCCGAAAACACGTTGTATCATTGATAATGATGGCGACGATCAAGAAGATCATCCTGATGGAATTTTCCCACTCGCCATTTGTTGAAACACTTTCATTTCTTGTGCTAAAAAGACCACAAGTTGATCTACTATTCGATGAGTGACACCCCCACTTGTCTTCTGGAGATTTTAACCAGTTTAGGCCGCCCACCGTAAAGACTGGTTAATTAGCTCCACTGGGATTCTAGTTCGATGGCGGTACTTTCCCCTGGATTTGTGCCACCCGATTTGCGACGAAGCACTTCCAACAATATGGAGATTATTTAATCCAGGACAGTACCATGATGGAATGGTACCAAGTAAAGACACAACTAATGATTAACCTATGTCGATAAGTGTCCATAACGGTAGCAATCAACTTGGTTAACAGCAGGGCCCCGCAAAGTTCCAACCCTGGTAGGGTTATTTCTTCCAAAGGCTTGGATTTCGCACAGGCTTGACGGATATGAACATCGCTTCGTGCAGTTTCATATCTAAAATAAATTACGACTCCTTACTCTAGTTCGAACGCGTCGCAGAAACCGTGTAGTTGAAGAGTGTTGTAAACGTCCAATAGCAAGTGTCTCGGAACCGATATGTGTGACAGAGCCTGTAAGTCGAGTATGTAAGGAACCCATTTCTTCATTACAGAGGCCGGGGGAGTATTATACCATTGTAAACCAAGCGTCCACAGCTCTTGGATCAACACTTTTGCTAAGAACGTAATCGGAGCCAAGAACCCCAGAGAATCGAAAATTTGTGCTAGTTCCGGAAGAATTGAATGCAGGCGCAGAATTTATGTAATTTCAATCCACCATTCTCTGGTAGTTGTTCTAATTCAGTTTTAAGTCGCTAGGCTTCCTCGATGGAGTTAGCTCTGGTGATGATGTCATCAACATACGTGTGATCTAGTAAAGCCCTTACGGCTAAGGGAAATTGATTTTGACAGATCCTTGCAAGTTGCCTTAATGTTCTCAGCGCGAGAAATGGTGCCGAGGAAACTCCGTAGTTGACTGCGTTCAGTCGATAATCTCTTAATTATTCATCCGGGTGTAAACGCCATACAAGAAGGATCTGTTACAACAAACCGATTGGGACGAAACAGAAAATATCTTTCTGTAGTTTTGAGCCAATTAATAATAATAATAACAATAAAAGAAAAAAAAACATTCCAATTAAATGGTCCTAATTGAGGTACGTAAAGACTAAAAACAACAGTCAAAGCATAAGTGCCTTATATTACACCGCTCCTACGACGGTGCTCCTATGACAGGACTGCTGATTTATAAACCGTCAAAAATTCAAAACAAAAAAAATATCAAAAAAATAAATGGCAAAACGATTTAACATATTTGGGCGACTAGTTAAAAAGATCCACCACATGATTAATGTCATTACCTATACAACAAAGAATAAACAAAGGGCGAAATTTATTAATATCGGTTCTTGGGCTGGACAGATAGAAAAGCCTATGACAAGAAATCATACTGTTACTAATGTTAAAAGACAACTAAGTTAGAATAGCAGGACAGTCAACATGGTTATGCAGAAGCTTGTACAAAAAAATAGCATAGGACCTCTTGGTCAAGTTAGTTCAAAAAGACGCTGGAGATATCAAGCTGCAAATTGTCTGATCGAAGTTCTTCCGCCAATCCAAAAGTGGCGTCAATTGTGGCTTGCGACTCCCGACAGGACAAATTCTCGAAACCGACATTGGCTACGGTTTTGAATTGTTTCAAAATTTGTCCAGCATTAATCAGGAGTTTAACCATAGTGGCAATAATATTTCAATGAAGGAGAATATATAGTTTTCCCAGTTCTAATTCGGTTTTATGATAGTACCCCATTGTGTAAAAGTGAACTTCCTTAACAATAGATTACTACTGCCGGTGATAGGACAGTCAAAAATAAAGACTTAACCATGCCGTTATGAGAAACAACACATTCAGTAATTACCGTTCTTAAATGACATCATTATTAACTATAACATTACGGTTTCCTAGTAAAAATGATTATTAGAGGTAATTATGATAAGTTGTCACTATTGGTCAATTTACATTTCCCGCGCCGATTTTCGAACTAGCAACCTTAGAAAAAATTGTTCGTTTTTCATTCGATTGGATAGTAGGTACTTAAAACTCAAGAACTTTCCTATATCAATCAATCACTCAAATTGAAATAAATTTTGTAAACACTTTTATGTAATTTGTTGATGTTGCAATTGCTTATTTGCCTTTATTATTGAGAGTAATCGTATTAATTTGTTGTCGTCTACGAAAATGATGGTGTGCGCATGTCCGATATTAATGAGTCAAGAATACTTGTACGTCCCCCAATTTATTTTATTTTGACTTACGAGATGCATGTGGTTCGTAACTTTATACTTTACTGATACTATAAATGGGTAGTCATGGCGCGTTGTTTGAATTTTCCTATTTTGTAAAGTTAATTTCAATAACATATCTTGTGACCAACGCGACTTATTTCTAATACGAACCGTTAAAATCTGTTCCGAAACCTGAAACTTTTCTTCACGAAACCCCTCAGGGATAATGTTAGCTCTGATCGATATCGTTAAATATTTTAAAGTTTTGAATTGAAATTCAAATGTAATTTTTGAAAACACGGCGACTTCTTTCCGGAGCTGTGCAAAGCAAGAATCTTAAAAACCATAATGCAATTATTACCTAGACGCTTTTGAAGATGAGAAGACACGTCCTTCTGCAATACGTTGTCAACGTGACTAATGAAAGTGGCAATATGGCCATGCACTACGCTGTATCCCATGGAAATTTCGATATTGTATCCATCCTACTTGATTCAAAAGTTTGTGATATTAATAAACCGAATAAGGCTGGTTATACAAGTGTTGTGTTGGTATCATTGGTTGAAGTCAGATCTCGGACACACGCCAGTGTCGTACGTAGGCTCTTCCAATTGGATGATGTTAACATGGTGTTTTTGCTTTCAGGATGGCAGAACTGCACTGAAAATCGCTATAGAAGCAGGTCATAGACATGTTGGGGTGCTACTTTATGCCTACCAAAGAAACATTCAAGGACTTCACGACAAGAAAAAATCCAAACCTGCGAGTCCTAAAACCCCTTCATCAGCTTTGCCTCTACGAAGCAGCTACTTCACTACCAAGTAGTAACTGATTTGTTAAATGTTTTTTACCTACATAGTTTAATGCTAACAGTGTCTCATATTTAGTTTTATGTCATTGTAAAATGTCTTTCAGAGAGTATGTCTGGTAGGTAGCTGAACATAACCTTGCTAATAGTTGAATTCTTTGGAAGTATACACATAAACAATTGAAGTTAAGCATGTGCAGAGAGACTGAGAATATCTACATATTTTCCTCGTTGGCTTAAATAGATTTCATAGCTTACCCTAAGGAACCAAAAAATTTAAATTATCGTAGTTTTCCAATAAAAAATAAAGCACTCTGTAGTTTATGATACCATTGTTTTTTAATAATTGAATAAGAGAGATTCAGTAACAAAATATGAAAAACCACCAACCATGGGATAATGACAGTAAATTTTATTTAAACTTTATGAAACAACATACCCCGGCTCTTGTAGTTTATGAATCCGTGTTGAGTTGTCACTCTAAACATCTAGATTTTTTGAAAAAAGTCAAAACTTTACGACTGAAGTTTGAAATTGCAAAATTAAATACTCTGAAATTTTGCAAAAAATAAGAAGGAAATAATAAAGTAGAATTTTGTGTATGTTTAACTAGATTTAAAAAAAAAATGCCTTTTTCTCCAGTGTGATTAAGAATAATCGATCTAATATCCAAAATAATATGGATATCCTTTACTAATAAAATTTTACTTCATTTTAGGAAGAATATGTTATTAAAATTTTATGTTAATTTCTTAACCATTAATGCAACGAAAATGTTACTATTTATTCTACGGCTGCTTAAGCTACATTTGAGTGCAATCGATATGAATTTTCTGTTCTGAGAAACTGAAAAATCATAACTAAATTAACGTTTTCTTCATCAGAAATTCGAGACCTACTGTCATTAGATTCAGTTTAGTATAGTTTCAAAAAATTGGTCTAAAGAGTTTAGACAATACTTCCCTCGCTGTCGGAAACGTGACGACTGCATGCCTATTATGTTTTTTTTTCGCATTAAATTTCAAAGCATTCGGTTTTGAAATTGTACGTCCCGCAATTGATTAAATCAATAAAATAAATTTGCGCATTCATTAAATTTTTTGAGTCACGCTGTATATTCAAATCCAAAAAATATGAATGGAATGATAAATTACAAGAAGAGATACATTTGTACATTTTAGATAGGATTATTCGGCAAAATTTTGAGCCGACGTCATCAATTTTTTTGGAGGGGATAAGCAAATATATTTTGACTAAAGATTTATTATGCACTTTCTAACCTTAAAACATTTGCAAAATCTCAAAGCATTCGGTTCTGTAGTTGCTGATTAAATCATAAAATAAATTCACGCATTCATTAATTTTTTTGACTCTTCATATTTTGCACATTTTAGGTAGGATTTATTCAGCAAAATTTTGGGGTGACGTCATCAATTTTTTGAGAGGATAACTAAATATATTGTGATTAAAATTATATCATGCTTATCGTAACTGTAAACCATCTGCAAGATTTCAAAGCATTCGGTTTTGTAGATTCCAAATTAAATGTCAAAATGTTGTTTCCTAATTTTGATTTTTTTTTTCCGAAAATCTGATCGTTTCGGGTAAAATCTCAATTCGGAGTCATAAACTACATGTGTAAGACTATGCTATTTGATACAATTTAAAACCCAATTATTATGTACAATTTTGAAGTGACGTCATCACATTAGTGGTCGGGATGATTAGACAAATTTTGGTTAGCGTTTTACCATCTACATGATATACCTAATATAAATTCAAAATTTGACAACAATCGGTCCAGTACTTTCGGAGATTATCTGTCTAATAAAAATCCGGGACGGCAGACAGACGGACAGACAGACGGAAATGGGAGATCTATTTCTTCGTCTTCTAGGGGTCATGAAAGATCGAGAAAATGTAAAAGTAGAGAGTCGGCCGACAGACTCGATTACAATACTTCCTTTGCTTACGCTCGGGATGTAAAATGAATATTTATTAGAAATAATACTAACATTTATTTATTTAAATATACAAAGTTTTAGATTATCTAACACCACAATGAGTATACCTCTGTAGAGTTAAGGTGTCTATTACCAACGAACTTTATTATTCACAGCAATGAAATACTTTAACAACTTTGCAACTGTCGTAAATAAACAAATTTATTCATTAGAATCGAACTTCAGTCGTCGAATTTGCGCCTCCCTAAATAGGAACACAATACAAATGTTATTTCCGATTCTGTTTTTCGCTTTGTAGGTTAGTATATGTGCCCTGGAGAATATACAGCGAACAAACAAGGTCAAAGCAATGTTAAACTCGCAGTAATTAAATACGAAAACCACGTCAGTTGCACTTACAAAAAGTAAATTTCATTCACCGAGTTTCATTGTATATAGCTTTATGAGATGTGTCTATAATTTTTCAATGCACGTGCAATTTGAAATCAATCAAAAGCTAACAAAGTTTTATTAAAATAAAATTTATGGTTTCCATATTCGAATAAATCCTTTGGATATTAATAGCCGACAAGTGTTTTAAATATATTTATCAATGAAACGCATTGTTTAAAACCTATTGATATTTCATGCGAGGAAAATATATCCCAAATAGTTACGTTCACCATTAAAATTTTTTCAATATTAATACTTGGACCGTTTCAATCATAAAACCGTGTTTGTGCGTCTGATCGATTTTTGAAGTGTAGGCATTGGAAATCGTATCAGTTTCAGCTTTTCATCTAAAACAAAGATCCCACGAATGGGCCTTAGTACAGTTAGGAAATTGAAATGCTTGTAAACCTGCTGACTTGCAGAACGTAGCAGGAAATTGAAATGTGATTAAAGTAAATACAATCCTGTAAGTTTTCGGACTCTCTCTAGTTGTTATCCGGTCGGTCCGGCAAACTTTTACTCCGGTTTGATTCTTATTTTATTTGCACGGCAAAAACTTATTATTGTATTAACATTCTTTTTACGACAAACGGATTTTTTACTTCCGTACCTTGTCGACCGAGTAATCAATTTAGCTAAAAAAGGCCATTGTGTGTATAACAAGGTGCAGTCGGTGAGAGGCTACGTTATGCTTCCAGAGCTTTAGCTCCAATTCGCCCCAGTGTACGTCGCTGGCTACATTGTCGCTTTATAAAATAATAAAACTGATAGAAAATAAGGCGTTTATTTCTTTTAACACATAAAACTCTTTATTGGACAAGCGCTCATTATAGCAACTTTGTAAAACGGTAACAAACCAGGGAATAAAATTTTAAGAGCAAAGTTTATTGTGTTTAACGCTTTGGAGTTACATTTTAGTAGTGCTGCTGTTTTGACAGCAGATCGGACCGAACACGAACTGATAGTGCATGTTGACGTTTGTAATAATAAAGGCATTATCTTGCCATTACAGTTCATGATTCAACGCTTTTACCGATGATTAATAAACGAACTAATCAAACATGTTAAGATTAATTTACATTGCTCAAGATACCTCTTTGTGTTTGTTTACTGCTTGTTATCGTGATTTTTTTGTAACAGCTTCAGTATAATGGAATTAACGGTATGTTCGTTAATCGTTAAAGCAAACTTACGTTTTAATTATAACATCAACTAATCAACAATGGAAAAATGCTAATCACCGTCTAGCAGGATTACCTTTTAATTGAGCTAATAGGAACGCAGGGTTTGTTCGCTCGTTTTTAAGGATATAGGGTCATGGCCACGGTGTGTGAAAATCGAAACTTCGGACTTCGATTACGACATGATGGGTTGAAAGGGAAATTCTATTAAGATAACGACGTAGCAGGCCACAATGCGTGTGTGGGACAATGCATTTTAATTATACAATGTAGAGAAACTAAGAGATTTAGAAGGTTCGGAAAAATTACTGATGAAGTACAATGTAACACTAATTAGAAAGTAACTATGTTCGAAGAGTTTCTGAGAAATTAGACGAGCCAATGCAACTGGTTTTTCATATGAATGATTTTTAAATCTACGAATTCTACGAATGTAGACAATACTTTACACAATAAATATTTCGAGAGAGAGTTTGTGGGAAGTAAAACATTGGTCTCATGTTATTAGACGCTCGTGAGGTACAATCAAGCCAATTTAGTGTTTTAAGAAAAAATATAGATAATATCAGTCACAGTGTAAAAAAAGTAGCCCATGAGCACTAAGCTAATAAGAACTTGTTCAAAACTTTTGAAAACCGAAAAACAATATTCATTATATATTTAAGTGACCCTACTTTACCATACTTTCCACACCAGCAAGAATTCCGATTGACTGTTTCTGAAAAATTCTTGATAGATTCAAAACAGTTTCCTGGTGTTGAATTTTGTATTAGAGTGACGAATGAAAAGATGCAAAATTCAGTATTCTGTAGTATTAGTTATTTAAAAAATCGCGTTATGGCAGGACAAATTCGAACAAGTTAGTGTAGTAGCACTGCATATGTATAACAGACGCCTACCGGGATGGATACAAGGCGGTAGATCATCTACATATACAATAAACATGGGGGGATCAAAGATCCATCCCTGAGGAACTAAATGTTTAATAACTTCACATGAAGTAGGTACATTATTTATGAATATTAATCATATGTTGGATATATGAGATGTAATATTTTATGCCTGTAACACCCATATCTAATTAATAATGTATTTATTTAAGGGTATTTCGTGAGACACACGATATTGACTTTGCTTAGCATTCATTTTCAAATGCAGTACTTGTGTAGTGGTGCACAAATCTTGAAAAAAAATCTGGATCCACATTTCAAGAATCTAGGAAAAGAAAAGAGTGAATGAAGTTAATACCTAATAACGAAGAAGAGTATAAAGTTTTAAGAACGGATTATAATGAATATATTGAATTGAGATTTATCGATTCATTTACATTTTCTAGCGAGTAGCCTAGATAATAATTTGTCATTTAATCTACGGGTGAAATAATAATAAAAATTAAAAAAATTAAATCCTTTTCAAATCAGGAATTAGATGTCTTATTTAGGAAAGAAAAAATCAAGATAATTTGAAAAAGAAATTGTCTCTATGAATACATGGATTCTTCAAGCTTCCAATGCCAATTCTTCAAACAAATCTCTGGTACTCCAATGGGATCCCTTCTCTCACCAGTCGTCGCTAATATTTTCATGGAAGTTTTTGAAGACACAGTCACTGAAGCCGTCCAACTCAAACCCAAAATCTGATTCCGCTACATGGACGACACATGGTCAAAACACCCTTTCACTCTTTCACGACCATCTTCACAGTCAACACTTCGACATACAGTTTACCATGGAAGTGGAAACCAACAATTGCCTTCCTTTTCTTGATGTTATCGTAACCAGGTTACCCGAAAGTCAACTTGGTCATTCAATCTATCGAAAACTTACCCATACCGATCGATATCTTCACCCTACGTCTCATCACAACCCTGCCCAAAACCGGCTTCTCATTGACTCCCTAATTCATCGAGCCACTACCATTTGTCAACCGGACAAACTCCAAAAACAATTAGAACATCTCCACCCATTTCTTCAACAAAATAGATAGGACCACCACACTATCAAGTCTGCCATTCAACGTCGGCTTAATCCCAATTCTGACAATACTTCAAACCCCCCAACTGATCTCGTATCGACTGCATACCTCCCATTGATTCCTCAGGTCACCGACCGTCTAGCCAAAACACTCAAAAGGCAAAAAGTTAAAACAGTTTTCAAACCTGCAACTAAAGTTGCACAAATTCTTCCTTCCGTCAAAGATTGTCGCCAAGCTCTAGAGTATAGAGGAAACTACAGCATTCCCTGCTCTTGTAGTGTAAAATATATAGGAGAAACTGGTCGGTCTATAAAAATTCGAATTCAAGAGCGCAAACGTTGTCTCAAAACAGGTCTTCTGTCCCACTCTGACGTAGCTGGACACCAACATTAAATCGGTCACACCATTTTGAAAATCCGTGAAGCTATTGAAATCCATAAATGTCCTCATAATTTCAACCGAGACAATGGTTATTATCTGTCAAATATTTGGAAACCCAAACTGGATGAAATTGTTCGTTTATCTCCCCCCACTCTGAATGGAGCCGACCACGACGGTTTCCCCCACCACGTCTCTATAAAAAGGTCGGAACCACATTCTTCCCGCCACAAAATTTTCGCCTCTGGTATGGTTGACATACTGAGTTACCGTGCTCTTTTGTCTTATTTGTGCTCCTGAAGATGCCACTTACGAAAGTGTGCGAAACGTTCAGCCGAAAAACTCAATTGACACGGTCCCAATCGGGAAAACGATAATATATTTTAGTATGTTGTTAAATCCTCTATAAATTCTGTTAATTCCGGCATTAACTTAGTATGTATATAATAATAATAATAATAATTTATTGTCTGTAAGGGCTGCGTACAATTGCAATCATTAGACTTGTCAAATTTAATAAATAATAATATAAAAAATACAAAAAACAGAGATGCACATATAAACACCTACATAGTAAGGAATTCATTCTTTGAGTAGACAGCTTTTTCCGTTAACAAAACTTTCACGGATTTAATAAATTTTTTGTCATTATTGATAACTTTAATATTTCCTGACAGATGATTGTACAGTCTCACCGCTACCTCTCGAGGACCTTGTTGTACTAATGTAAGATTACATTTTTTATTATATAATTTATGGCTCATTCTTGTTTGGTACTTATTTATATCACCATTAGTCTTGAACATATGTAGATTTCGTTTTACATATCCAATGCATTCCAAAACATATATGCTGGGTATTGTTAATATTTTATGTTTTATAAAAAGTTGACGCCATGAACCTCTTTGTGGTAAATTAAATATCAGTCTAAGAATTTTTTTTGCATAACAAAAATTCTATTTACAAATACAGAGTTGCCCCAGCACATAATTCCGTACGAAAGGTAAGGGTTTATACATCCATGATAATATTTCATAAGTTTTGACACATTTACGTTTTCTTTTAACTGCCTTATACAGAAGCACAGGCTAGTCAGTTTTTTAACTATTATATCGATATGAGGTTCCCAAGTTAAATGTTCATCCACAGTCACACCTAAAAAATTTACAACATTATTATGTTTTACTGAAGCTGTAGTGGATTTAATTAATACGCTAAAGTTTTTTTGCCTAGGATAAGCCGAAAACTGCAAATATGATGTTTTGTCTTTATTCAGAGATAAAAAGTTTTTAGAGCAATACGATTCCATACTTAAAACACATTTACTTCCATGAACACTTAAGGATGCTATATCATTAGATGTAACAATTGCGGATAAATCATCTGCAAATAGTCGTAATGAATAGTTATTTTGGGAATGTATACAATCATTAATAAAGATTATAAAAAGGAGCGAGCCCAATATGCTGCCCTGAGGTACGCCGGTGCTAATGGCTTTTTTATCTGATAAATAGGGTCTCTGATTGTAAGTAACTTTTACCACCAGCTGTTGTCGTCCTGTTAAATAATTTTTTTCACTAGCAGCCATGACGCATGCAAATGTCGACTCATTTAGAGGTAGCAAATTCAACTTTTGCGACCACCGGTTCAAAAAGAAAAATTGAGGTTATGTACGCAATGTTTGATGTGATTATTTCTTAAAAAATGAACAAATGTGTGTTACTAACATTACTTGAGTATACGCATGGTAGTTGGTAGACGGTAGAAGATAAAATGATTAACTCAGCGACAAGTATAAACGGTTTTCTTTGTGTTGAAGATTTAGATTAAGTTTGATTAGAAATCAAAACAAAATCATGTTGCGTCAAAAAATGAACGTTTATTTTTTCAGTTTATTGTCTTATGGTTTCTACTAGTGAAAAAAATAGTATATTAACCACGGTTGCAAAGCCACTTCTAGACCTCGCGCTTCAGAGCCCTGGACGCTGCGCGTCTCGGGTTCTAATTTGCGCTCGGTCTAGAATGCTTGGCTCTGCAACCCTGGCTAATAATATACTATTTTACCCATTGTAAAGCTACACCTCTGATTCCGTATGCTTCCAGTTTATCACATATGAGGTTATGATTCAAAGTATCAAATGCACGGCTTAGGTCAAAATATATCCCTACTACTTTCTTTTTATCATCTAAAGAATCAAATATCTCCATTAACTTTGACACAATAGCATCTTGTGTTCTTCCTCCTTTTTTAAAACCAAATTGTTTGTCACTTAGAATATTGTGTCTTTCTATGAAGGAATATAATCTACGATAAAAGGCCTTTTCAAAAATTTTTGAAAAAATTGACAACAATGCAACAAGTCTGTTATTCTTGATTTTTGATATATTACCTTTTTTATGTATAGGTACAATTATTGCTGTTTTGAGCTCATCTGGGAAAATTCCCGTACTAAATGAAGTATTTATTAAATTTGTTAACACAGCTATTGTGGTTTCAGGAACATATTTTAATAAATAATACGGTATCCCATCTAGTCCTTTCGATTTTTTATTAGCCACAAATGAAATAATGTAATATACTTCTGGTATTACTGCAGGATCTAAAAACATTGGGTATATATTAAATGGAATATTTTGTAGTCTATTTGTGTTATCATTACGGGTATTTTTAAAGGTTTTTGTTATATTCTGTTTTGAATTAATAAAAAAGGAATTGAAACTATTTGCTACATTTAAACAACCTGTTATATTTTCATTTTCAGAGTTTTGTAATGTGTCTGGTAAATTATTTATTTTGTTATTAGGACGATGCGAATTTATTATTTTCCAAGCATCCTTACCTATATTCATCGAAGTTTTTAGAATATTGTCATAATAATCTTTTTTTGTTTTTTTGACTAGAATTTTATGTTGATTTTGAAGGATCTTGTAGTGTTTTAGAACCTCAGGGTAAATTTTTGTGATTTTATGCATATCTTGTAATCTTCGGCTATTGGCAATAATTTCATTATTAAGCCAAGGTTTTGGGTGGATGGTTTTTTTTATATTGATTTCTTTTTCTTGGTTTCGGAACGCCAAATCAAAATAGTAGTCAAAAAGTTGAAAAAATTTTTGGAATTTTTTTGGTCCCGAATTGTTATAAACGTCACTCCATGATTCCGATTGTAACAGATTCTGAAATTTTTCTATATTTTTTTTTTGAGAAATTTCTTTTATAAACTATGCATTTTTTATTGTCGTTTAATTTATTAATTAAACCATTAATTTGGAGCAACTGCCCGTAATGATCTGTGATATCGTTTTCGCAGACACGTAACCAAGGGGGGGCCTGGGGGGCCACAGGCCACCCCTGCAAAACCCTGTGCCACCCCTGGTGCCCCCTTAAATTAATTTTAAATTTTAAAAGTAAAGAAAATTCGAAATTTCAGGTCAAAAGTAAATTTTATCTGTGAGTAGTCTTATGTTCTTATCTTGTAATATAACTCTCTGAGTAATGCGATACTGCTGTGAACAGTTTTGTCGATAACTTTTTTAAGCAATTAGCCGGTACAACTGATATGCCTTTTACACACTATGCAGTATTGGCACGCAGACTTTAAATGCATTCTCATGGTGTTGGTCAATTTCAACTATTTGCACCCCATTAAATTTATATACTGGTTGTGATTCAAGTAAAATGTTGATTTATACTAATGAACACTTTTTTTAAAGGCCCCCTTATTTGAAATTAGTGCCCGGGCTGGGCCCCTCCAAAATAAAAGGCTGGTTACGTGCCTGCGTTTTCGATGATATGAGTACTGGCTTTGTTGAAATTGTTCGATATGAAGATATTATCAATGGTTGTTTTTGACTTACCGCAGACTCTGGTCGGTTCAAAGACATATTGTTCTAGACTATATGGTGATAAAGTATCAAGAACCAAATTTTTGTCCTTACTGTTTATCCGGAAATCAATGTTAAAGTCCCCACACAGGACTGTTTTCGTAGCCGGTTTATGAAGCTTTTTCAACAGGTCCTCAAGTTGCAGCATAGAAGCCCTACAATCTCCTCCAGAACCTGTAAATACTTATTATAGTAATTGCACATTTGCTTAAATTTAGTTTGATGCAACAAACTTCAAAAAATTTCTCACGTGCAAATTTTTTTACGTCAATCTCCTCAAAGAATAAATCCTTACGTACTAAAATAATAACACCTCCCCCCTGTTGTCGAGAACGGCAGAAATGAGCTCCGACCTTATATCCGTCAAATCGAAGTTCGTTTACTTCTTCTGTTGACAGCCATGACTCAGTGAAGCACAACACTTCAGGAAAATCCAACTCGTACACATATATATTTAGCTCGTCAACTTTATTGCGTAAACTCCTTACATTAAAGTTCAATATTCTCAAGCGCTGGCTCGAGTCGTCATTGTCTTCTCGATGGTTTGGGGTACGATCTTTTATCCTGCCTGGTTTATGATTTTTTCTCGGATGAAAAAACCGGGATATTTGAGCTCCTTTTGGCCATAAGTCAGGGTTTCTACTTTTGTCAAGATTTGTAAAATCTATTGTCACTTTAAACCGGGCATGAGTAGTTGGAAAGTTGCTCTTTAGTAACTCGCATTTATTTTCCGGAAAATCTTTGCGTAAGAAGTTTTCCAGGTCTGCTTCAGTCGTTTCACTTGACAATCGACTAACATACACATACGCATTTCTTGGGTCAGTTTTGATGTCGGTTGAGTTAGCATTTCCTACAATGGTTTCCCATTTCTTCGATTTTTTTCTGTTCTACCTTTTTCCAGTTGTTATTGACGCTGGTGGCGTTCTGGTTGTCCTGTTCGTCTTTGTTTCCATTTTGCGTGGTAGCATTTTTCTTTATCATTGTTTCTTTGCTTGCCGGAGGTAAGGTTTTCTTATCGCCTGGCGGTTGGAATGACGGCTTATCTGTTGTGGATGACAACTTTTTATCAGTTAAAGAAGGTGCAGGTTTTCTTTCGTTAATTTGTATGTGTAGAAATGCAATTTGTTGTCGTAATTCGTCTATTAATGCATCTTTGGTTGCTAATATATAGGAAAACAGCTGCGGACTTACGGTTTCCCACTGTATGTCGTTTTCTTTTAGATGAGTGGCATTAATTTCGGATTTTTCACAGCAGATCACCAAATTTCCTTCACATGCCGTTGCTTTTATATTTCTTGCACAACCGAGATGATAATGTGCAAGTTTTTGCATTTAACTGCATTAACCACTTTTGCACCGCATTTTCGACAGAGCACATGAAGCGTGTGTGTAGTCTCACCGGCCATTTTTCGACGAATGATGGTTAGCTAGCATAGAAGCAAAGTTTGAGACAGGTAAACAATCCCTTTGGTGGAACAACAGAAATATTGTATCCTGTTGTATAACCAGATGGATGTAACCACCGAAAACAGAAGTGTAGGAGTTTAGCGGGTGCCCAAGGACCTGAAGGGGCAAAGCAATTTATGACGATGTAAGTTAATTTGTTTTTTAGAAGTTAGTTAATAATTATTGTTTCTTTCAAATTTGTAAAAAAATTGTCTTATAGAATCGGAAGATTTTGGGTAGCTTCTCCTAGAATCTAGTGCTTTTATTAATAAAATGCTATTTATAAAATATTTGTTCCGGGGAAGCCTAAACGGAAAATCAGAGGCAAGGAAAATTGTCGTCACAGTACCTAGTCGATTTGGTAAATCGATAATGACGAATACCTTGAAGATGTTCGGTGAACCAGAGGTGGATGAAGAAGAAAATATCGTAACGTATTTGAAAAACAACGCAGCCGGAAAATGGGTAGAAGATAAAGACAAAACTCCACCAAAAAATGACGAACTATTCAAGACCCTTATTAGAGACAAGCCTTTGCAAACTTACAGTTGCTCATGTAAATGTTCTACAAAGCACATAGGTAGGTGACGATTTGGAAAATGGAAGATGTGAAAGTAGCCAGCATTTTTTGTAGCAATTGGAACCAGACTCAAAAAGTTTGTGCACAACATATAAACAGCACATGTATTTGGATGACAAAAGAAGTTATTTACCTGAGCATGAGAAGGTAGAGTTTATTTTGTTTTGTGAGGGTCAGTAACATGAAATGAATAAGGAACCTTAGAATTAGATGAAAATGATTTGCTATATTCTTTAGAACATTTAGTAGAATATTTGTATATCCAGTTCGGTAAAAAGGTTCTGATATTGATAAACGAATTCAAAGCATTGAACTAGATTATGTAGCGGAAATCGTTCAGTATATATGGATAATGACCAGTAGTGCTCTGAAAGGTAATAAGATGGTATCTGTGTTTTACTAGCAACAACTATATCACTGTACGCCAACAACGTTTCTGTTTGTCCATTCATAGAAAATCATGAATTCTCTGAATATTATGGATTTACTAAAGCTAAAGTAGCAAATTTGCTAAAAATGCATCACTGTGACCTACTGCTGATATGTTGATAAGAAAGGATGACACAAGGATGATTATAGAAGGGAAGTGGGGTCAAAGTACTGCACGATCAGCTATCAAACAAATTTTTGACAATGAGTCAAAATAAAATGATAAAATTTTTGAACCATAACTTATGCAGAATGATAATGCTAAATTGAGCACAAAATTTTCCTTCAAGTACTTATAATCAAGTTAGAGACTGTTTCAACACTCAAAAAGCAAAGACGTCTACGGGCTGAGCACAATACTTATTGTTAACATTAACAAAAATAAATAATTAATGAGTGTGTCGAACAAATGTATCTTTCCAAAATGTTGGAAAATATCGTTAGTAATTCCAGTCTATAAAAATGGTAATCCTGAAGATTTTGGACAATTTTCGACTCATATCGCTACGTTTACTCAAAAATTTTTGAAAAGCTTGTGGTAATTCAAATCTCGAGCTTTTTCCAACAAAATAACGTGCAATCGGTTAGACAGTTTGGATTCAGGAAAAACTCATCAACGGTGTACGCTATTATGGAACTCATAAATAATATCATTGAGACCTACGAAAATAAAGAATACTATATAACAAAGTTTCTAGATTTATCAAAAGCCTTAAATGCAGTTTCCCGTAATATATTACTTGAAAAATTAAAATATTATAAATTCGGTAATGACAGCATCGAATTAATAAAATCACATTTAATAATAAATAATTTTTTGCTTAAATGTTTCAGTATTTTCACGCTAGGTATACAACATAATTATGATCATTTCCTTAATCACATACTCCGACAGTAAACTTTCTGGAAATAATATAACCACTATTTATATTTGATTACATAATTTTTACACAAAATAGTAGACAAAGCTGTGAAAGCTGCTGTTAAAAAGAAAAAGTTATTTAAGATCTTCATAAAAAGGTAACGACTAATTATTCGCAGCGCTTCTTGATAAAGGTACATTTAAGCTTCATTTCTCAGGCACAAAACAAGAGAAAATATAAACATCTTTTTATTATTTTTTTTTTTGTAGAACTTGTAATTCTAACTTTAGGGACAAGTTTGCAACACTTTTACTTTCCGGTTGTAAGCTCGGAAGATATTGTAACCGGGTATAGTTCACAAATAGCTAATTTCGTCATTTCTAAAAGCACCGTTGTAAAATACTGATCTAAAATGGTTTAAACAGAATTTCCTTAGCCTCTGAAATACAGTCGAATAAATATAAAATTAAATTTTCTGAATTTTATTTTTATCATAACCCCTGTATATGGTGGACTGTCAAAGTGCAAAGAAAGGAGCATGATATGCATATATTTCAAGTGAGTTGTTCCAGTGCAATGTAATACCAATAACAACAGTATTATATACACAAATTTTCGTGAAATGGGGGTGAGCCGTTTTTGATTTCATCAATAAAATAAATTGCCGCATTCATTAATTTTTTTTGTTACCATGTATAAGAAATTTTAGATAATTAATTCATAAACTGGAAGTACAGATTCGTAAATTTCACATATTTTAGATTTTGATATGAGGTCATACATTTTTTGGGAAGGGCAAAATTTGGTTAGCAATATTCATAATACACATGTAACATTTGACAAAAATGAGTCCGGTAGTTTCGGAGATTATCTCTCCAACAAAAATCGACACAGACGGTGGACAGGCAGACAGATAGAAACGGGAAAACTATTTTTCGTACTCTAGGGATCATAAAATGTCGAGAATATATGAAAGTAGCCAGTTGCCCGATGGATCGATTATAATATATACATACTTCTTTGGCTTACACTCGGAAAGTAAACATGAAAAAGTAGATCTCCGCTTTTTTTGTTGCGATTATTAATGCATTCGAATGTAAATTTATATTAAAATCAATTTGTGCCCTTGTAGTGAATTTGTTAATTTGATTTTACAAATGACCTTTCCCAAACAATTACTTCTTATTTAATTCATATAAACAGTAAGTATTTTCCACGACAATAATTGTAAGAACTTTTCCTCATTGATTCAAATTAATTATCGTTGCTATAAGTCGCCCTGAGGTTGCGAACCTTTTTGTTCCTGTCTTCTGTTGTCTGATATTTTAGCGTTGCGATTCAAAACAATGGTAGCAATTAAAGGCAAAGCATGAGCCTGCATTTAAAAAACTAGTGCTTGTTGGAACAAGTACGCAACTATATAAGGTATATTAACATTTGTTTCATATACAATTATAACTTGAGTTAACCGCTTTATATTGCTCTCACGTGCTGCGCAACTTCATTCATAAATTACCCGCATGTCAATCAGTTGGCCTTAACATCCGCACAAAGAAGACTCGCGACATCAGGGTTCTATAATTAATTGTAAACATAGTGACTACAGTGTAATCAAGTTTCTCCGGTTTGTCACAAACGAAAAGGTAAACTCATTAAGGAAATACTAGTAGTACACAATAGTTGACACTTTTCTTAGGTCGACTTGGTACAACACAGAATTATCTTCGTGCACGATTTTTCCTCCATTGGCCTTATTTAAAATTTTCGACTGCTCAAAATTCCGACTGCAAACAGGATATATCTTACATTTTATTTGTATCGATTTGATCCCATCCGACCCTGAACCCGCCCTGATTTTTTTTACTTCAATAAATGAAACGAATGTAAATGAGAGCAAAGCAAAGCAAATTGCATCTTTCCGCTAGAATCCTTCTATTTAATTTCGCTGAAAGTATTTGGCCGAGTCTGATAACTTATGGAATTTTACGTCGTCAATCATAAAACCTTCCTCTCGTTCAGTAGTGCCCATTCCATCATATTTCTCGAATATTTTCGTTTATGGAGCCTCTTCAAAGGCCAATATAACGCCAATAATAAACACTGAATGAGCGCAACAGGAGGCCTCTTTAATTTGCCAGTCAAAGCCAAGCGCAGTTGGAGACTACCGAGATTGGAATAATAAAAAATCGTTGTTGGCGATTTTTCCGGAGACCCGCAAAACTTTTTTGGGAGGTTACAAATAATGTGTAGAGCGCTGTCAGCGGTCCCACAAACTTCCAACTTTATTTTAGAATTATTATATCCAAGAATCCTCGGCGGCCTCTTTCAAAAGTTTTGTTCGATTTGAGATGGGACCATGACGAATTAACAATAGCGCGAATTAATGCGCTCTCGATTCAGAAATCCAGGTCCGAGACATGTGTTCAATAGGACAGAAGGCCGTTCTTAACTTTTTTAATAATCCAAGTTGGAAAAAAATGATACGGTTTGACAAGGGTGTTATATTTTCGTCAGAGTGGCTTTTTTAAGATATTTTATTTAAGTCAAAAGACTGAGAATAAAACGTGAATTTGTGCTGAATGCGAATGTTAAACAAGCTAGTTAATACATTAACACTAATTTAGAAATTTATTAACAATTTGACAAATCATTAATAAATCCAGTTCATAACTTCGCAAATATTTTTTGCCAAATTTACTTTATATGCTTTCAGACTGAATAACAGAAAAAACAATTGCGACTTACATAACTTATAAAATTAAAGGGTTAAATCTCACGCATTGACCCCGTGTTTCGTGGGTACCACGTGCTTTTGTCTTGATAGTTTCCAGATGCTTAAATTTCTCGCGCAACCACCACATACTAATTGAAAGTAGTCTGAATTCTCAAGGTCAACGAAACTATAAAATTTAGATGAAAGTGCCGCTTCGAGAATGACGCTTCTGGTGTCGACGGATAAACTACTTTGTGCTCATTGTTCCTTATTTCGTAAGGAGCGCGTTTGATACATTACCATCTCTTAACTATCGTAAAGTGTACCGCTTTGATACATTTAGTATGCACTTAACTCATTTGTTTCAAGAAGAACTACAACGTGATTATATTTATTTAAATTGTGTTTGCTTTAGAGTTGGTTCTAACTCGTCGGAAATTTTAATTCAAATGTCGTTCGTATTATTATATGCATTACGCAGCTTCTCTGACAGGTTTTCATGTTGTAACAAGTGCATTTGTACGAGTGCACGTGCAACCTCAAAAAGGTCATTGTCGCGAGCTGATTTGTCTCGGCTGTTCATCATGGGTCGAAATTCTTGTTAACGACCCCTTAAAAATCACTTCTTCCAAACCTTCCCAGAAAATCCCAACAAATAGATCCATATACTTCCTTTGTCCCATCTAGCTATATCCTGTCCTCTCTGCATGTGGCACTGGACCCTCGGGTTAACTTTATAGTACCACATGTCCGATCTTTTCCGAGGGAGTCGTTAAAAAAGTAAATTGAGTTTCAAGCGTGCCTAGCCCTTTTGTCGAATTTCAAGAAACGGCACAGTTTTATAGCGACCATGATGGATGGGGACAGAGGCAGAGAAGGGCTTTGTTTGAGAGATCCCGTTATCGAAATGGCGTGATGCGATTCCTCACTTTGTAAATAACTGTGTACAGATGTTTTGAGAAAACAAAAGGTTGGAAATTCGGATGGATGACGGACATAGATCTAGCCTACCACAGGTGGAATAAAGTTTGCAGTTCCACCTGTGAGAAACAGCCGAGTCATAAGTAAAAGAACGTTTGATGGGTTCGAGATCTATGTCTGGCTATCCTAGTTAAGTCGCGAGCCAGTGGCCACTCCAAAAAGCTGTTCGATAGAGTTATTTTATAATGTAAATGATATTGTCAGGGACTTTTGATAAGAATATGTAAATCGACGGCGATTTGAGCGGTTTGCTGGTATAGACGAGAGAGAACGAGAAAGCACTTCTTTCCAACACAGGGGGTTTCTTCATCCCATTGGTTTTTCTTTGTTAGCCCCTTGACGTCGGGTGGAGTCTCCACTCTTGACGAAATTATAAAAAGAGTAGTTTGGTCAATTTTTGTCAGTTCTCTGGTCGGGATTTTGTAGTGCAACTCGTTCCTTCTCGTCGCGTTCTTTGTTTTAAATTTTGCTTCAAAGTGTCTTAGTGTTCATTTTTGTTCAGCGTTAAATTTTTATTTATCTTATTTTCTAAATTTGTGGAAGTCACCGCGAGCGGTGATCCACTTGTTCATTTTGGTTTTCTTGTGTAAATTTTTGATTAATTCATTAGTGTGTGTAAATAAATAAGGGTGACCGATTTTCAACTACGTTGGACTTTCTTTTTGCGGACTTTGCGGTCGACCCTTGCGTCTAATATAATAGTGCATTGAAACAGCGGTACTAGTGAGTGACTCCGTGCCCTCGAGCAGCGAAAAGGGAAGTTTCGAAAGGTAAGAGAATTCCCATTTTTCTGTGATGTGTGATTAACACTTCTCAGGTAGAAGACGAGATAAAAACACGCTACCCGATTAAAGATAATTTAATTTTTCAAAATATCATTTTTTTATATAACTCACGCCCCAGCCTAGTTAGGCTGGTTACAAATTTATGGTGGCAGCTAAAGGATTTGAAAAATTAAAACTTTTTACTAAAATTGAAAGAATTAATTTTTTTTTTTTGACAAAATAGACAAAATTTGATAGGATTAGAATAGTTTTCGGTGGTACTTAAAAACGTTTTAATTGAAAGAATTAGATTTTTTAAATATAAAATAGACAAAATTTGATGGAATTAGAATAACTTTCGGTAATACTGAAAAATTTATTTTTTTTGCTTTTTGCTTGGACAATATCTAATAAAAACAGTAGCAACAATCATGCATAGTTCTGACTATAGTGAGAGATTTGGTTGTTCGCAATCAGAGCGTCATTATAGCTAGGGTAACGAATCTTGTTAGCAATCAGAGTAATTATAATTATAGTAACAGAGTTAATTATCAGTAAGCAAGCATAATTTTTATAGCAATAGCAGATTTGGTTGTTTGATGATAGCCTAATCAGAATTGAGAAGTTCTGGAGAAGGATTTTTTGTAAGATTTGATAATAATCTAAGAAAGAAAAGAGTTTGTTTTGCTAATGTTAATTGCAATTTTTATTTTGCTTTGATTTGTGTTCATTTTCTTTCATGAGCGTTAATTAGAGAGAGAAATTGGTAATTTAGAGATTAGATAAGTAAAGGTCCAGATTCACGTTGGTACGTGATCGTACTTAATATTCTTCTACTTGAGGAGGTTAATCAATTGGGTTTAACTCAGGTACGCACTCGAATCATTTTGTCGCGAGCGAATATCGGGAAGGAACACGCAATTTTTGTTTTTTGTTTTCGTTTCAAGAAGATCACTACAATTTCTTACCAGAGGCTCCGGCAAGTTTAACACCTCTTGCTTGTCGTTAAAAAGCGGGATTTTCATTTGTTAATATGAGCTGTTAGTAACAATAGAGAGAGTAAATTTTTCTTTTGTTAGAATTTTGATAGAACCTTTGATTTCGCAAGAATTGACTTACCGAGTAATTGCACATTTTTGATTTAAGAGAAAGATTTAATAACGACATTAGTAGTCAAATTTAGGGAAACGCATTTGTACCGAGGTCAACGGGCGACGTAAAGTAGACCACCAGCTGTTTATAGGGTACTACGGATCGGTCAACCACCCCTATTGTTGTTGAGAATTTCGGAACGGTAGTAGTAGTATTGCCCCCAGAGTTTATTGCTCTTCCAAATTTGCGTAAAATTGGGTCACTAGTCCACTAGAAGGGTGCGTAGCGTACCCGTCTTCAGAAACAGATGTTCTCATAAAGAAAGCGAAAACGGTCAATGGGATAGATACAGTTTCTTTGTGATATTCAGGCCTTAAAGTTCATTGTTTTCTTTTTCACAACAGCTCGGGCTCATTTAATTTTTCTTTTGCTCTTTAATTTTTAACTTAGCCCAGTAGAGACAGATTTAACTAATTAATGACGAATTAGTGATCCATCATCTCATAACAATAGTTGAACACAGCATTAAAAGGAATTTCTTTCAGGAATAAGACCGACGATACCTATCGACAGGGTCGCGATTTCGACATCTCGTTTGGATAATTCGCGTTTGCATTAATCACGCGTAGTGTGCGAGTGCACGAAACCCCGAATTTGTAGACTTAGTTGATGCATGAAAATTTTATGTGAGTAGTTAGAACTGCTAATGTTTTTTTTCTTAGGTAGCTAATAAGGTAGGGTAATTTCTGTGTTTTTGCGAATTCATTGTTGTTGAAATTAGGGTTGATACAATTTTGGTCGGCGAGACGCTGGAATTGCAATAGTGGAATTGCGATTTAGAAAAAGGCAAACGGACGACGGTGGAACATTTTGGACTTGGGTAAGTGTACGAAGGAGTACACTGAAGACCACATCGAAATTTTTTTGGAAATCGGAAAGAGAATTGGGTATGTGTACGCGGAAGTGCACTGAAGGTTGCGACGTAGAAATCTTCATCTCATAGAGCGAGTGCTAGTCCAATTTTGTTTGGAAGGTCGGTCTCAGATACTTGGTCTTGTCACTCTCTCCACTAGTTTTTGTTTTTGTTTTTGTTTTGTGTTGAACTTCCTAAATCGATCATTCGAAATTGCCTGGATCAGAGTAAGAAATTTATCAGTGGCTGCGGGCCAGAAATTGAGATTGTGAGACACTTCAAAGAGCTTTTAATTCCCGGCTATTCCCCAAATTATCCAAATTATTATCGGAATTTTTCGTATCATTTAAACATATTTACTCCATTTATTACACGGCGACTCTATTCTTTAATCTCGCTCCTATCATTTGCCCCGCATTTAATCACCATGACGAACAACCACGATCTAACGAACAACATCATTGAAGATAGAATTAATTTCGACGAAGAAGACCCTGGAACCTCTAGAGAAACCACACAACAAACAATCGAAACGTTGCAGAGCGAGCTACGCTCGATGAAGGCACAATACGACGCACAGGCCGATTTACTGGCAAGTTACAGCCGGCAACTTGACCAAATGCGGAATCCACCTATCACGAACAGTGCCAGCCCCAACGGTAATCCAAACAATCCACAAGACGTCAACACCTACCTATTAAGAGCGTCGATTACGGGATTGCAAGTCGTCGATCGAATCGAGAACTACACGGGAGGAATCGACTACGACATGTTCATTGACGCGATTCAGTTTGTAGCACAACAACATCAGTGGTCTAGAGCGGTTACTCTGCAGGTGATAGAAACAAAACTGCGTGGTCGTGCTAAAGAGTACTATTTGGCACTGAAGTTGTCGGAACGTCCTCAGGCTGTGGAAGGATTCCGAACGTGGATGAAAAGCCTCTTCAGCAAGCCACACAGCCGCGAAGAAGCAAGAAGAGAGTTGGCTCGGTGCATTCGACAGTCAGACGAGACACTAGGAGCGTACGTACATCGGTTGAAAGTCATTTCTAATCGAGTATTCCCGGAAGATGTATTAACAACAGCGCAAACGTTTCATAGGGACCGGATGATTGTCGAGCAATTTTTACAAGGCATCGACCTGAGGCTAGCCAACAAAATACTAAGCACAGGTGATTACTACAGAATCGAAGAAGCCATAGTGATAGCCGAGGACTACGAAGCAGTGATCGGAAGACAAATGGAAGAAAATTGCTATGAAGCAGTTCGAAGTTCCATTAGAGCAGTTCAGGCGAAAGACGCCAATGCAAGTGGAACCGGAAGAACAAGAAACAATGGAAACACGACACGGACACGTAGACCAGCCCCAGAAAAAGAAGCCCGGACGCCGTTCAACCAGAAATATCCAAAAATGCAGGGACGTTGTTGGAACTGTCTCGGAGTTGGACACATAGCGAGAGGTTGTAATAGTCCGACGGAGAGGCCAATTTGTTACCATTGCGTCTCGATAGGCAGGCACAGTACCAAGGAGTGCTCTTTAAACTCCAGAGAGGCCTCGGAACTGCGTCGCAATTAGCCGAAACAAGTTTAAATTCCGTCATTCTGAAGATTAATTCGGCGAACGCTATGTACATCAAACTAAAAACCAACAACCACCCAACAACCTGGCTTCTGGACAGTGGCGCATCCGTGTCGCTTGTCAAACTTAGTATAATAAAACGTTTGTCACTGCCTGTGTCGCACAAGAACACAGTGTTTCTCACCGACATCTCGGGAAACAAGTTAGAAAATCATGGAGAAGCTCACATAACTTTCGATCTAGGGAATAAGGCAATTTCGCATTCGTTTGTCATTTGCGGCGAAGAATTAAAGTATGAAGCCGACGGACTCATTGGGTTAGATTTTTTGGACGAGTTCAAACCGCGGATCGATTTTGGGAAGAAACGCTTTTGGATATGTGGACTTGAGTTGCCGCTACAAAGGGATAGTTCGGTCCCACATGGTGCTGTTGGTAATAACCCCAACAGTCAAGCAGGTAAGCCTGGGAGGCACATCCGTATGAATTTGGAAAACAATAGACCGGACGATTCTGATGACTACCCGGAAAACCGTCACGAAAATCTTCCAAGTGCTGCCGAACCGAGAGATTCGGCCGGTTTCAAAGTTCGCGATGGCTCGAAGAATAGCTTAAAGCACCCGAACCTGCTCAGCACAAGAGAAGACATGGAAATACCAGGATTTCACGGCTGCGATTGCAGGATTCCTGTCAACACCCGGGTTCCTGCAGGAACTGTAATCTGCGAGCCATTCCCCCATCTCAACCCCAATATTTGCATCGCACGCAGCATAGCGACTGTGCCACAACCAACCACCGATCAATCAGTCAGAACAATAGTCATCAGAATCTTGAATATAAACCCAACACCTCTGATCATCAAACGACACACGCCAATTTTAACCGTGACCTCTGTGAGGGAGCCGGATGTTGAGGGGTCGTCTAGCACTGGACATTGCGGTTCCAGAGACGCCCATCAGGTCGATAGGGTAGGCCTGAAGTTTTTTCTCCAGCCGCAAGTACGGGCCAAGTTAGATTCAGTTCTGAGAGATTGTCCGGAAATCTTCAGGACATTTGGGAGACCGATGATGGCAAGGAGCCTAGTAAAGCATCGTATCTATACAGGAGATGCCCAACCGATCGCGAAGCCGCCGTACCGAGTCCTGTTCGTCCGCAAGCGAGCGATGCACGATCGCATCGAGAGAATGCTCGAAGACAGCCAAACGCAGCGATTTGTAATGCCCAGTAATTTAGTAGAAGCAATTTGCATGTTGTTTTGCATGAAGTTTAGCTAATCCAACAGTCCCATCCATAGTCCCGTGGTTTAAATGAAGAAAAGACACATGGTCTAGAGTACCAAGAGTCAACCATAGTCTCGTGCAGAAAAAGCTAATCTTAGTATGTTTCAGATAAGTATCGATAGCTAGGATACAGGTACCGGAAGCGAGGAGAAATATGCTAGGAATTTCAGTAAACCCGATGCCAGACAGACAGGAATTACCAGGAGACACACGTAGCCAAGGCCCAGTCAGAGATGAGCCATGGATCAGCAGGAGCCGAATATGATGTCATACACGAGCGAACTAATGGAGTCAGGAAGCGTGCTCAGAAGCGAGAAAGAGGACGATTAGATCAACCACCGGTTGTCGTGGAGTCGGAAAAGCCACGGTCACAATGAGAGTCACCAGCGACAAGGAAAAATTGATCAGGTCAGCATATCAGTATGATAACGCCAGATATTTCCTTGTGTGTATTGTTGCAGGTGATCAACTCATCAACAGCAGACCTAGCAGGCCGGACTCCACCGTTTCATCACCAACCAACCCGTCCCAGATGGATGTTTCAACGCGGAACACCGAGGTTTTCTCGAGAACGACTTGTAATTCCTGATGTTCGAGACTCGAGTATGAATGTGTCGATTATTATCAAAGCAATGGTTGCCGATAATGATCATTGTAAATAACGCCGAAATAGGTACTGGATTGTAGACCTAACGAAAGTTCCGAATGCTCCTGTAATTTTTGGAAGTCTGTCAACCTGGCGACGGATGTAATTATGTAAGAGGGAACGCCTCAATTTATTTAGGTAATGGGAAAAAAATTGATTCGTTTTAAGGAGGGGGTATTGTAACAAGTGCATTTGTACGAGTGCACGTGCAACCTCAAAAAGGTCATTGTCGCGAGCTGATTTGTCTCGGCTGTTCATCATGGGTCGAAATTCTTGTTAACGACCCCTTAAAAATCACTTCTTCCAAACCTTCCCAGAAAATCCCAACAAATAGATCCATATACTTCCTTTGTCCCATCTAGCTATATCCTGTCCTCTCTGCATGTGGCACTGGACCCTCGGGTTAACTTTATAGTACCACATGTCCGATCTTTTCCGAGGGAGTCGTTAAAAAAGTAAATTGAGTTTCAAGCGTGCCTAGCCCTTTTGTCGAATTTCAAGAAACGGCACAGTTTTATAGCGACCATGATGGATGGGGACAGAGGCAGAGAAGGGCTTTGTTTGAGAGATCCCGTTATCGAAATGGCGTGATGCGATTCCTCACTTTGTAAATAACTGTGTACAGATGTTTTGAGAAAACAAAAGGTTGGAAATTCGGATGGATGACGGACATAGATCTAGCCTACCACAGGTGGAATAAAGTTTGCAGTTCCACCTGTGAGAAACAGCCGAGTCATAAGTAAAAGAACGTTTGATGGGTTCGAGATCTATGTCTGGCTATCCTAGTTAAGTCGCGAGCCAGTGGCCACTCCAAAAAGCTGTTCGATAGAGTTATTTTATAATGTAAATGATATTGTCAGGGACTTTTGATAAGAATATGTAAATCGACGGCGATTTGAGCGGTTTGCTGGTATAGACGAGAGAGAACGAGAAAGCACTTCTTTCCAACACAGGGGGTTTCTTCATCCCATTGGTTTTTCTTTGTTAGCCCCTTGACGTCGGGTGGAGTCTCCACTCTTGGCGAAATTATAAAAAGAGTAGTTTGGTCAATTTTTGTCAGTTCTCTGGTCGGGATTTTGTAGTGCAACTCGTTCCTTCTCGTCGCGTTCTTTGTTTTAAATTTTGCTTCAAAGTGTCTTAGTGTTCATTTTTGTTCAGCGTTAAATTTTTATTTATCTTATTTTCTAAATTTGTGGAAGTCACCGCGAGCGGTGATCCACTTGTTCATTTTGGTTTTCTTGTGTAAATTTTTGATTAATTCATTAGTGTGTGTAAATAAATAAGGGTGACCGATTTTCAACTACGTTGGACTTTCTTTTTGCGGACTTTGCGGTCGACCCTTGCGTCTAATATAATAGTGCATTGAAACAGCGGTACTAGTGAGTGACTCCGTGCCCTCGAGCAGCGAAAAGGGAAGTTTCGAAAGGTAAGAGAATTCCCATTTTTCTGTGATGTGTGATTAACACTTCTCAGGTAGAAGACGAGATAAAAACACGCTACCCGATTAAAGATAATTTAATTTTTCAAAATATCATTTTTTTATATAACTCACGCCCCAGCCTAGTTAGGCTGGTTACAATGTGATGGTGCGGTCGTCATGTCGAATTTAGTTTTAGAAAATAGGTATACCCACAACTGTTAGGAAATTGTAGTGGCTCGTAATTTCATGTAATTAATCAAATTAACGATTTGTAATATTTTTCAAATCTGTAATTTAGTATAGACAACTTATTATGCTTTTATCTTTTGTTTATGTAATATTTGTAAACGAATTGTGATGAAAATCAAGGTGAATTTACAAACCTCAAGTATAGAAGTATGCTATTTTATGAAATGTAAATAGGAGTTACTATGAAGAAAATAGAGTTTACGTCATTTAAATGTTTGGAATAACTAGACAAGCATTTTACCATCTTCACGATATTATTAAATCACATATAAAATTTGGCATCAATCGGTCCAGTAATTTCCGAGATTGTGTGGCTAATAAAAATAGGTCGATAGATGAGGGACGACAGACAGACGGAAACAGGAGCCTTATTTTTTTACATTCCGAAAGTAAAAAGTAACATATTGATATTGAGTATAATTAATTAGGTAAATAACAAAAATAAGGAATAGATGTTTTCCAAAATACATATATGTACTGCTACATTGCTCTTACACGAAATGCAATGAATTTTATCACTTTGAAAGAGGGGATCTGGAATTTTTGACTTCAGTCGTGTGAACAATAAGCCAAACATGCAGGACATATTAGTTAAGGCTAACATTTAGACTGCTCGGAAACTAAAGATGCGACATCTAATTCTGTTATGACTACATCAGAGTGGTCCCGCAATGAGAGGGCATTGTCTTGTCCAATCATAGATTTTGTGTTATATCCAGATTAATTTTTCAGATAAAGTATTTTCAAGAAAATTTAATTAAGGATTCTCCTTCTCTAATCCCTCTTGGGCTTCTTGAGCATGTCATTACCAACTGTGTTGTTAATCTGAATCTGTAAATCTATAAAGCAGGTTAGAATTTCCTTTTACTTTGTTATCGTTCGTCGATTATTTATTCTTTTGTACCCGTTCATTTTCTACAATCGCACTGGACATCTTCTAACGCATTGTGGATTTATTCTTTCATTCTGCTTTCTAAAATTCGTGCCACTAGTTTTTCTGACGTGTTCACAAGAGTTATTAGTCCATTGTAATAATTATTATATTCTATTTTATGTCCCTTTTTGTATTTTTGTTTCACAAAGTTTCTTTGTCCTATTTTAAGCATTTAAAATTTTGGAAAGTTTTCCTCATTCGTCTAAGTAATTATTAGATTATTTCCGGCGTATTTCGGATATTTTCCACCGGTCAATGTTTTCCCAATTTTTAATTTTGTTGATGCTGTTTCTAATTCTTCTTTAGTGTCTTATTCTTCCGTATTTTGTTCTTTCTGTTTGTAATTCTTTAATATACTATTGTCCCAAGCTCCATTACTTTTGTTTAGTCTGTCAGTATTTCTATTTTTATGTTTTATATTTTTACTTCCGACACCGTAAGTAGGGTCCATCCGACGAATGGCTACTTTCTTGTTTTCTGGGCATTCATGATACATATCGAAAATATGAAAAAAGGGATCCACCGTTTTCGTCTGTTTGTCATCTGTCTGTCCGTCTATTGTCTGTCTAATTTTCGGTCGTCTACCTGTCTATCGTGTGTCTGTTTGTCCTCTGCCTGTCTGTTTATGTGTCGTCTGATTATCTGTCGTCTGTCTGTCTGTCGTCTGCCATGTAGATGGTAAAACGCTAACTAAAATGTGTCTAGTTCTTTCCCCAACAACTTAAAGGTGCCACTCCAAAATATTGCGAAGTAAATGTTGTTTAAATTTCATAATACAACATACATTTTCATCAGATATTAATGTGACTCTTTCCTGTTAATTTCATGCGAACTTTTTCGCATATATTGAGAATCATTTTGGGTCTTCAATTTTAAAAATTTAATTTAATTATCTAAATCTCTATCTCTCATTTTCACTCTCTCTTTCACTTTGTATTGTTAAGTGATAAACAAATCAACATCATCAGAGAAGTATCTTTTTGTTTTCTTATCACTAATAGACATTTGTATCTAATCTAATCATTCTTATCGATTCTGAATTTATTGGTTTTTGAACCTTCACATCTAGACTTTAGGTATAGCCAGGTTGGCCGAGCGGTCTAAGGCGCCAGATTTAAGCTCTGGTTCTCGAAAGAGAGCGTGGGTTCGAACCCCACACCTGGCAGTTTTTTTTTCTGCGTGCTTTATCTTATCTTATCAATAAAAAAATATTTGTTTACAATCATAACCGTATTAGAAGCAGTCGTGTAATTAAAATATATAACAATTTAAACAGTCACTGTTTGTATTAAGCCTTCTGTGATTTACTTTTTTATCTTGACAATTAGTTTTTATAAACGATTTTGACTTCTCGAACTTAAGCTAAAAAAGTCTTAAAATATGGTCCATCCGACACATGGTTATTTTCCTATTTTCTCGATGTTTCATGATCTCTAGTGTATGAAAAAATATATATCTCCGTCATTTTATCTGTCGTCTATCTATTTTTATTTAACAGACAGGTAATCTCTGGATCTACAAGGTTGATTGTTGTCAAAATTTATAGTATTATAAGAATGCCGTGTAGACGGAACAGCACTAACTAAAATTTGTGTAATACTTTTATCTTTGTGGTTATGTGTGGTTTATGAATCCGCCTTGATTTTCTACCCTAGACATCAAATCTTTTTTAATTTTATACTAGCATTGTGTGCAAACCCTGTACTCTAAACAATCGATGTAGTAGGTTACAAACTGAACGCCGTGATTTATACACTCTGAACGCGGTACTACGTGTGGAACATCCACCCATTTTTTTCTCCATAGTATCCTGTTTTACTTGTTATGTTTTTCACTGTGCTATTTTGGTTCTCCCTAAAATCGTCAAGGTTTCAAATTTTTTAAAAATTATACCAGCAGATGCTTTTCGAAAAAAAATCCAAACAAAGGTGAATATACTCGTAGTAGCCAAAGAAGGAACGAAAGTAATATTAATGTCTTCATCACACCTAGACGGATTATAGTTTCAACAGAAAGTAGTTCCTAACATTGATTTTTCTAAAATTTTTTACAGGTATGTAATGTCCAAGTTTATATTCCGATAGGAATACAGGTACGGAATTTGATGATGTGCTTCTTAATTGAATAGAAAGATTAATTACAGATAGGCATCAGTATGTAAAGAATGGCAAATCAACTTCAAAGTTTATCACTGTTAATTCTGGTGTACCGGAAGGGTCATATTGTGGATCGCTATTCTTTAACCTAACCATTAATGCCTTTAAATTCGCTACTCTAAATTGCCAACATCTGCTAATTTGAGATTCTTCAGATCAGGATCATCTGATCTGTTTTCTTGTTTTCTTATGACTCATGCTTTTCGACAACAATTCCAAACAAATGTGAATGTAGTAACCAAGTAAGGAATGAAAGTAATATTAATGTTCTCATCATAGGTACACGGATTATAATTTCAACAGAAAGTAGTTCCTAACATTGACTTCTCTAAAAATTTGTACAGGTATGTAATGTCCAAGTTTGTATTCCGATAGGAATACAGGTATAGAAATTGATGATGTGTTTGTTAGTTGAATAGACAGATTATTTAATGATAGACCCCAGTATGTAAAGAATGGCAAATCAACTTCAAAGTTTATCACTGTTAATTCTGGTGTACCACAAGGGTCATATTGTGGACCGCTACCCTTTACCCTATTCATTAATGCCTTTAAATTCGCTACTCTAAATTGCCAACATTTGCTGACAATTTGAGAATCTTCAAATCAGTATCATCTGATCTGTTTTTGTGTATTCTTATGACTAATACACATTCGTATCTAATCTAATCATTGTTATCGTTTCTGAATTTATTGGTTTTTGAACCTTCACATCTAGGCTTTAGGTATAGTCAGGTTGGCCGAGCGGTCTAAGGCGCCAGATTTAAGCTCTGGTTCTCGAAAGAGAGCGTGGGTTCGAACCCCACACCTGGCAGTTTTTTTTCTGCGTGTTTTATCTTATCTTATCAATAAAAAAATATTTGTTTACAATCATAACCGTATTAGAAACAATCGTGTAATTAGAATATATAACAAATTAAACAGTCACTTTTTGTGTTAAGCCTTCCCTGATTTACCTTTTTATCTTGATCATTAATTTTTATTAACGATTTTGACTTCTCGAACTTAAGCTAAAAAAGTCTTGAAATATGGTCCATCCGCCGAATGGTTACTTTCATATTTTCTCGACGTTTTAGGAACTGTAGTGTATGAAATAATGTATGTCTCCGTCTGTTTGTTTGTCATCTGTCTAGACATACATTTTATTAGACCGATAGATAATCTCTGGATATACAAGGTCGATTGTTATCAAATTTTATAGTATTTTAAGAATGTTGTGTAGGTGGGACAGCCCTAACTAAAATTTGTCTAGTTTTTTGATCCTTATGGTAATAATAATATATATGTTCTCATCATATGTACACGGATTATAGTTTCGACAGAAAGTATTAACATTGATTTTTCTAAAATTTTTCTCAAGTATGTAGTTTCCAAGTTTGGATTACGATAGGAATACAGATACGGAATTTGATGATGTGTTCCTTAATTGAATGGAAAGTTTAATTAAAGACAGACTCCAGTACGTAAAGAATGGCAAATCAACCTCAAAGTCTATCACTCTTATTTCTGGTGTACCGCAAGGGTCACATTGTGGACCGCTACTATAAATTGCCAACATTTGCTGATGATTTGGGAATATTCAAATCAGTATCATCTGTACAAAACTGTGAACTTACACAGAGTCATATCGTCAGTTATCATCAATGGAGTGAATGGAACGACGTGGGGCTAAATCTTGACAAATGTTACAGAATATCATTTTTTCGGACAAGGAACTACAACAACTTTAAATTATACTATTGACAATACAGTTTCAGAAAAGTTATCTTGAATGAAGAACTTCGGGGTTATATTTGCAACATATGCAATAAATGAGTAATAAAGCATTTAAAACACAAGGTGTTAGATAAACCTCTGTCAAATGAAGAAAAGCTAAACGATGAAGATCAAATCTGTTGCCTTTTAGTGTTGATTGTCCAATTACCTATGAGAATTATGTTTAGCTTATTTTTTCTTAAATCTATGTATTTACTTTTGTCTTCTATGTGTTTCTGTTCTAAGCCAACCTCTTGATTCCCTGTTATTTTTCTTTTCTACCAATCGTTCCACCTCTCCTTTTCAGTTTTTTCTTTGATCTACCTATTCTGCTCCTTGTTTGTTCCGTGTCTTCGGACACTACATTTATATCACCTAGCCGACCCAGTTGTCTTTCACGAATTGTCTTTCTACAGGTTTTTTCTTCAACTTTTCTCTCTATGTTTCGTGTCTAATTATTCTGTTTCTTCTTGATTTCCCATCTGTTTTCTCTGGAATCTCACCTTGATGGCCTTCACTATACTAATATCGCTTTTCCTTATTATTTATGATTCAGTATCATTCTAGCTTTACCTTCTTCGAAAAGTTCTTTATTTCCAAAAAAAAAAAAAAAACTTTCACTGTTAAGGATTTTTCCTGCGATCCTTGTGACTAAGAAATACTGAAACTGTTCTACTTGCTCGATCCTCTTCTTCTGTAGTCGATATTAATGACCATCGATTTTGTTTACATATCATTTTTTTTCCTTGGGCTGTATTTTCTATGTTATAAATTTCTTTTTAATTTAGAGATAATTACCATAACATCCGTAAACTATAACGCCACTGCATTAATTTATTGCTTTTTTCAGTTATTAGATAAAGCGCTTTCATTTTATTTTTGGCTGTTTTTATTTCATATAAGTACGTATCATCGTCGAGAACAGTATGGAACGCAATACGCAATCTTGCTTCAAACTTATTTGATTCCTGGCTTTATGTTCTTAGTCGTTGTGGATCCTTTCGAACGTTGCCTTAAATATCTCTGCTGACGGTATACTCCTATTTTTTCAACGCTTTCTAAGTATCTGATCTTCTTATCTGATTGAATACTGTTTCCGTATCTATAAAGCAGATATAAATTTCCTTTTACTTCCTTATCGTTTAATCGATTACTTATTTTTAATGTGATGTTCTTGTATACCAACTTTTAATTTTGCTTTTGCTGTTTCTGTTTCTTTAGTGTCTTCTTTTTTCATATTCTGTTCATTCTGATCGTACTTCTTAAAAAAATTTCTCTGCCGTCTATCTGTCTCTCTGTCCTCTGTATGTCTATCTGTCTGTCGTCTGTCTGCCGGTCGGTCATCTGTCTGTCCTCTGTCTTGTAGATGGTAAAGCCCCAACCAAATGTATTTAGTTGTCTCCCTAACAATGTGATGGCGCCACCCCAAAATATTGCATAATAAATGTTGTTTAAATTTCATAAAATAACACACATTTTCATTAGATATTGTGACTCTTCTCTGTTAATTTCAAGCGAACTTTTTCGTATAGGTATATTGCGAATAATTTTTGGTTTTCAATTTTAAAAACCTAATTTAATTATCCAAATCTATTTCCCTCAGTTTCTATCTCTCTTTCACTTTGTATTGTTAAGTGATAAACAAATACTCAGTTTTTGTGTTTTCTTATCGCTGATACATCTTCGTATCCTAATCTAATCATTCTTATCGTTTCTGAATTTATTGCTTTTTAAACCTTCAAATCTAGGCTTTAGGCATAGTCAGGTTGGCCGAGTGGTCTAAGGCGCCAGATTTAAGCTCTGGTTCTCGAAAGAGAGCGTGGGTTCGAACCCCACACCTGACAGTTTTTTTCTTTGCATGCTTTATCTTATCTTATCAAAAAAAAATATTTGTTTACAATCATAACCATATCAGAAACAATCGTGTAATTAGAATATATAACAAATATATAGTCACTTTTTGTGTTAAACCTTCTGTGATTTAATTTTTTATCTTGGTCATCAATTTTTATAAACGATTTTGACTTCCCGAATTTAAGCTAAAGAAGTCTTGGAACATGGTGCATCCGGCGAATAATTACTTTCATATTTTCTCGACGTTTCATGATTTCTAGTGTATGAAAAAATATATATCTCCGTCTGAATAGAAAGATTAATTGCAGATAGGCACCAGTATGTAAAGAATAACAAATCAACTTCAAAGTTTATCACTGTTAATTCTGGTGTACCGCAAGGTTCATATTGTGGACCGCTCTTCTTTAACTTATTCATTAATGCCTTTAAATTCGCTACTCTAAATTGCCAACATTTGCTGATTTGAGATTTTTCAGATCAGAATCATCTGATCTGTTTTTTTGTTTTCTTATGACTTATGACTCATACACATTTGTATCTAATCTAATCATTCTTATCGTTTCTGAATTTATTGGTTTTTGAACCTTCAAATCTAGGCTTTAGGTATAGTCAGGTTGGCCGAGCGGTCTAAGGCGCCAGATTTAAGCTCTGGTTCTCGAAAGAGAGCGTGGGTTCGAACCCCACACCTGACAGTTTTTTTCTTTGCATGCTATATCTTATCTTATCAAAAAAAAAAAAATATTTGTTTACAATCATAACCATATCAGAAACAGTCGTGTAATTAGAATATATAACAAATATATAGTCACTTTTTGCGTTAAGCCTTCTGTGATTTACCCTTTTATTTTTTTATTTTCTATAGCTTATGAAAAAATATATGTCTCCGCCTGTTTGTTTGTCGTCTATCTATTTTTATTAGACAAATAGAGAATCTTCGGATTTACAAGGTCGATTGCTGCCAAATTTTATAGTATTTTAAGAATGTCGTGTAAACAAAACTGCGCTAACCATAATTTGTCTAATACTTTTATCCTTGTGGTTATGTGTGGTTTATGAATCCGTCTTTATTTTCTACCGTAGACATCCAATGTTTTTTTAGTTTTATATTAGCATTGTGTGCAAACGACCGATGTCGTACTTTACATTCTGAACGCCGTACTTTACGCATTCTGAACGCGGTACTTTTTACGTGTCGAACATCTACCCATTTTATTTATACATAGCATTCTTTACGTTACGTTTTTCACTGTGCTATTTTGGTTCTCCCTAAAATCGTCGTCCACTTTTTTTTCGAATTTCAAGTTTTGAAGTTTTTATTAAAAATTATACCAACAAATGATTTTAGAAAAAAAATCCAAACAAAGATGAATATAGTAGCTAAAGAAGGAATGAAAGTAAGAATATTAATTTTATCGTAATAGGTACACGGGTCATAGTTTCAACAAAAAGTATTTCCTGACACTGATTTTTCTAGGATTTTTTACAGGTATGTAATGTCCAAGTTTGTATTCCGATAGTTGGTCCTTAGTTATTTCTTGTTAATAAAAGTTGACTCTATTTATGAAGACTTTTCTGAAGCCTTTGACAGAGTTAATCAAAAAATTTTAACTTATAAATTAAAGGTCACGAAATTTGTTAATCTGTTTGTTAATTGGATAGATAATTTAATTACAGATAGACACCAGTATGTAAAGAATGAAAAATAAACCTCAAAGCCTGTTACTGTAAATTCTGGTTTCCCACACGGTTCACAATGTGGACCTCTATTCTTTAACCTATTCACTAATGATATCTGCCTTTTAATCCCCTATTCTGAATTGCCAATGTTTGCAAGTGATTTAAAAGTCTTCAGGACAGCATAATTTCTACAAGACTGTGAACATATTGCCAGTTGTCATCAATGGAGTGAATGGAACGACGTGGGGCTTAATCTTAACAAATGTTATAGAATATAATTTTTTCGAACAAGAACTACAAAAACTTTATTCAAACCATTGACATTACAGTTGCAGAAGTGGTATGCGAAATAAAGACCTTCGGGATTATATTTGCAACATAGGTATGCAATAAACTAATAGTAAAGCGTCTAAAAGATTAGGTTTCTGTCAGATTTAGGTTTTGACGCTTATAAGATAGTGTATTTCACATTAGTTAGATCTAGTCTGAAAAATGCTTGCATTATTTTGTCATCCTTATTCATAACATACATCAAAAATATTGAAAGAGTTTAGAATTTTTTTACGCAGATGTGCCTGGAATTTGGGATTGAAATTAGAAAATTTACTAAAACTAGAAAAAATGATGAAAAATAAAAAGAAGCATTTGAAACTTATTTTATTGTATACAATTAAAAAAAGAATTTTAGATATTGAAGATTTATTTAATTGGTCTAGTTATAAATTTCATAGATATTCCTCTGGTTCCAGTGTTTCCCACATTCCCCTACATAACGCTAAATGAATTTATAAAGCCCTTTTTAGAGTTCGTTTATTTCCTCACTTTTATGCTTCTATAGAAATGACATATCTTGTATTTTGAACGTTGGAAAATGCAAATGAATTGTTTTTTTAAGAGTTCAACAAGGGAACAAACGTAAGAATATTGGGGTTGGCAAAGTTCTTGGTTTATTGCCAAGAGTACTGGTTTCACGACAAACTTTTGATTGAAAATAAACAGATACTGAGTAAACAATTTAAACGATAAAACGAAACAGCGAACTTTAATACCAACGCAAACCCGAGTAGAAAAGTTTAAACCTACAACAATACAGTAGACAGCCAAACAAAATTATGTTGAAGTTTCGTACCCATTATGGTTGGGCGCTATTTCATTTCTGCTGCAAGCAAGAAATTACTTCTTTCTTATTACATATTTTTTTTAATAAACGACTTCTACTGGTTTCGCGCTGCATACTACTTTTCATCAGCATGGAATCACCGGCGAGCTGCAGGTGTTATGCAAATTCGGGCCGTTTGCGCGAAACAATTTTACAAAGTTATATAAAACTGATAAACCCGGACGTAATATAAAATATGTTAACGAACAAATCGAACGTCAATGTGATCCGCTGGTCTAGATAGAGCCGAACATTGAACGCCACTTCAGATACTCACATAAATTTCGGATGATTAATTGTCAAACACAAATCAAATCGTACTGCACGGTTGGTTTTAATAAATCAGTTTTTTGAGGGTGAGGTCTAAAAATAAGAGTGGTTAATTATTTGTTGTAATTAGCCCGTCTGCGCCATGATGTGTAATTAATGGAACATCTTGTGTTTGTTCGCGTCTTTGTTGCATGATGCATGACACCAATTTGTCATTGATGACGGGAGCCTTTAATTTACTTCCCCATCTTTCACTTTGTGCCGTTCCGTCGGACGAGGATTCTTTAAATAACTCAAAATCTCCTCTAATAATTAACAACAATAAAACGACTTAAATTTTGAGACAAACTCAAGAGGAAATTTTATCCACTCATCGAAATAATTTTTCGTTCATAATGAAAGGTATCTAATAAACCTGCTGAAAAGTTTCAGGCTTAAAGAAAGTACAAAGTAAACAAGTGTTTCGGACCAGAAGTTTCTAATTAAAGAGTAGCTTTGTTTAATCAGAAGTTAAACTTTTGTAATTCAAATTAATTGTAACAGAGACTAGGAAAATTTAGAGCACCAGAGGAATTTGTTTGTAGGTAAATAGGACATTTTAATTACTTGTTTAATTACAAAGAGGAAAGCAAAAATTAAGAGGAGCTGATCGCCTAGGACTGCAAACAACTTTGCTTAAAGTTAGAAACACGCAATAAAAGGGTTTTTCTCATCTTGATGGCCTTCCAAATGACTTTAATTATACGTTATATAGATGTTCTGTTTCGAAACTTACGATCGATGGACAGTAATTTATTTATTTAAAGTGTTACGTTAAAAGGCAAAGCTACTCCGAACGTTGAATATTAAAACAAAAACTTTTATTTAAACACATAAAATACACTACTTTACTTAAAGAATACTGTAAAATACCCTGGATGTTTTAAAAAGAGTAAATATTTTTTAACATAACCATAAACATTTTTATTACTAAAATCCATGATTTTTGCGCGAATATTTTAAAAAATAAAATAACGGCAGATAACAACCAGAGAAACGTAATCCAGATTTTTGAAGTATTTCTTGAGAGTTCTAAAATGAACAAATTATTTACAGGGTGTTATTGAAAGGTACGTACAACAAAATGGACATTTCTTCGCGAAGTCTAAGAAGTCGGAAAAACTTATTTTATGTTATCAATATTATAACGGGAAAATTGACCCTTATCCAATCTCTTTAGACGCTATTGAACGATAAATAGGTAAAATTAATTTATTTTAGTAAATCCTAGCAACTGTAACAATAAAACTTTTGTCAAGACTAAATGTTGCCACGGAAACGAAAGATGATCTTTTTATCAGAGGCGTACAACGAATTTGGACATAAACTTTAATAATTTTTATCTCTAAAAGGAGAACACTTTTACCTGAACTTTTTTTAACTTTTAGCACCTATACTTCGAGACCAATTGCCGATTTTATTTTGTACGTACCTTTCAATAACAGGCTGTATATTATATTTTACGAAATTTGGTACAAAGATATATGATATAGATATAGTTTTCTAAAATTTGAACTTACATTTTGTTGTTCTAGTTTTACCTCATTTATTAACACTGGTATTCCGAAAAAAACCGACTCAGCTTATGTTCAGAGTTACGTGTCTCTGTGGATTCATGTAGTTAATTTGTTCTGCCAGCGTATAGAACACCCGCATTGCAATGAAAACAGTAAAATGTTACAATACAAAATAGGTCAAGCATAAAGGAGTTTAAGAAACAATAATTTAGACACTCAAGAAAAAACGAAAATATGTACATATGTTGATTAAATTTTTTTGAAATAGAATAAAGAAAGCTTTTTGAGTAACTGTCCCAAAATTTGATTTTGTTCCTTGGAAACACTATATGCCTAAGTGATTATGATTTAAATTTCAAGCGTTCGCCGTAAAAAAATTAATTCACAAATGTTTAGACATAGAGAAAAATAGTATATTGTGTAACAAGTCCGTAAACTGGATTTTTTTTACACAAGAATGGCGTTTGCTACATGAGCCGTAGGCGAGTGTTGCAAACCACGCGAGGGTACAAAATTATCTTGACGTATGTGTTGCGCAAATTAAATAAGGCGACTCCCTATTTTTATGTCCTCTTGATTTTGCATGACCCCTAGAGTACGAAGAAATCGGTCTCCCATCTGTATGTCTATTTATTTGTCTGTCTGCCGTCAGGTCGGATTTTTATTAAAAGTAGTGGACCGATTATTGTCAAATTTTGTACGTATATTAGGATATTAGGAATATCATTTAGATGATAAAATGCTAACCAAAATTTGGCTAATCACCAATGGGATGCCGTCATCTTCAGATTTACGGTAGTAATTTTTTGTAATTTTATAAAATAAGATACACCTGCACTTGTGGTGTATGAACCCGTGTCGAGTTTACACCCTAGACATCCAGATTTTTGGAAAAAAAATCAAAATTGTTTAACAATATTTTGTAATTTAACTTTGAACTTGCAAAACCGAATGCTCGAAAAACATTTTAAGGTTATCGTAATCATGGTAGATCGGTAAACAAAATTATATGTCAATAATAGATTTGCTGTTACCTTGTACCCTTGTATATTCAAAAATAGACTGTCTTACGCCAAAACTGTTTAGGATATTGCCAACCTCTTCACAGTGTCCTCTCTTTTCCTTGAAATCAAAATTAAACTCACCACGACATACAAGTGGACCTTCATAATTTTCAAAATTATGCATTACGGTTTCTAATCTGGACATACATTCGTCAGGATCACCATCTGGAGATGTGTAAAGACAAATAACAGTAAATTTAAAATTCGATAACCAGACTTCCACACAGATATGCTCAAATATTTTATCGGAATTTTGCACACCCTTTAGCACTTTTACATTAACGTTAAAGTCATTTCTCACATAAATTGCTTGAATAGCAATCACCAATTTTGTGACCATCTAACTTAGTAAGCTACAAAAGTTCACTTGATAACCATGTCTCGCTGAACCGCGCAATATGGGGCATGTTTAACTGAGCTAACAATATCTCACCATCGGTCATTTTGTTGAGACTACACACATTTAGATAAAAAATCGATATCTTCTTACCTGCAGTTGAAGAGGTTGTTTTCTTATAACCCTGGAGCCTGTGGTGTGCTTATATTGGGGGCTTCAGTTGTGGTCTCAGCTGAAAAAACCTGCTGATTCTTGTTCCTTCAGGCCAAAAGGTAGGATCTATGACTGAATCAATTTTCTCGAAATTAACCGTGATATGAAAAGATTAATAATCTTCATATTCGAGTTCAGCTTCAACCTGTAGACATAGGTCTGCGCTTTATTTGGAGCCGTTTTTAAAGAATTAATTTCAGAACATCTTATGGTTGGTTTGAGTGGGTTTTTCTTCTTGTGTTTTACTTTCTTCCATTGCTGTTGCTGCTCGATTTTGCTTTCTTCTTCCTTATTAAATTTGGAATTTGCCTTGGAAAGTGGTGTACCATTTCCATTTGTCCTGCTTTCAGATTCGGCGTTGTTTTTTTGATCTGTTTGTTTACATTATCAGCTAATAGCTGTTGCTTCGTACTGTGAAGCTGCTTTTTGTTGATGTTCAGTTTTTTGTCATCAGCCGTCCTATCGATGAATTCGTTGCCTTCAAGTGGTTGGAACTTGCTGCAAAGAATGTTATTCTGTCCTCTCAGCTCTTTTATAATGAGGTCCTTTTGTTTGATTATGTAGCGGGCAATGCGGATGTCCAGCATTTTTACACCATCAATCGGGTCCCAAAATTTTTTGTCAGTTTCATTTTCAACGTTATCATTTGTGAAATGTCACAGTTTTCACCAATTTAACACAGCTGATATGAAACACAGTACTGCAGTTGCTTCATTTGACTACAGTGCCTTTTAACACCGTTCCACACAAGGAGCGGTGTTCATCACGTTCGGATCGTGCGCCATAACTTCAACCTAAAAAGAACTCTATCTAAAAACTCGTATACGTTATAAAACGAATTGTCCAAAAGAAAAGACATCCCTTTATAGTTGAATTTTAAATTAGATGGTAATTTAGTTTCACCAGACAAACTGTTATAAAATTTTGTAACCCAATATTCCACACTTTGCCAAAAAATAGTTTAATCTCTGTTACTCAGGTAAAAACGAAATATTTCCAGTTGCCTTCTTCTCCCACTATAATACTATAATTTCTTGTACAAAATTGCATGATTCATTGAATCGAAGACTTTGCTTAAAACCAGTAGGGTCATTCTTATATACTCTTTTTTATCTATTGCCCCTACTGTGAGGTCGGGCATTTCCACAATCGCTGTTACTGTAGATAAGTAGAACCTCGCTGTCATTTTTTTTTCTTTCTTATTTTCTTTTTCAAAATATTTAAGCAGCTCTTGCGCTATAACTTTTATATAATCGGCAATGTATCGTGATCCTTTAAGACTTTCCCTTCTTTTTTGTTGGTCCGTGTCCCTGTCTAGATTTTAGCAGCCAAATCTCTTCAGTAACCATATTTCTGGACGTTTCTAATGTTCCAATAGCTTGAATTCAAATCCCACTTTGAAAGCTTTTGAATTTGTCTCTGAATTAAATGAGATCACTTCTTCAACTGTAAGATTTTGTATTGATGGACCGCGTTGTTGTCAATTTTTTATGTATATTAGAAATATGTAGATGGTTAAATGCTAGCCAAAATTTGGATAATCATCTCCACCAACAGTTTGATCACGTCATTTGAATGAATTGTATTTTAAAATGAGTTGAATGTTTTACAAAATATACTCCTATACTTGTAGTGTATGAATCCACTTTCAGTTTTTCGCTAAACGTAAATTTTCGCAAAAAATTTGCAAGGTATAATATCGTTGTGTTACCAACACAGGGTATGCGTCTCCGTGGCGCAGTGGTTCAGTGGTTTTGTCGGAGAACTGGCGACTTACAGTGATGGGTTCGACGCCGAACTTGGCCCTTTACTTTTTTACGAGCGTAAGCCAAGGAAGTATTTTTGCTATGACTAATTTTCTTTTGTGCTGTGACTAGTATTATCCACGTTAATGATGTCATCACAAATTTTTTATTGCTCAAATTAAGAAAGAGTCATCCCATTTTTATATACTTAATAATGATAAAATAAGAACATTTTGTTCGATTGTGGTTTAATTGTCCGCAGTTCTCGTAAAAGATGACTTCTAAAGAAGAATTATTAGCAAATTATCCAAATCTTGATAACAACCAATTGCCTTTGTTCATTAGATGTGTACATGAAATCCAGGAAGACGACGCCAAGAAGGGTTTTCTGCCCGCCTGCTTCAAATATGTTACCATAGATGATGTCATACCGCTGAAAAGAAATTGCCAACCGTCTTGTGCATGGAGAGTGTATTACAAACTGAGAGATTGACCTGATTTTGTTGGAACAGGTAAAAGCAGCAAGGATTTCATCTATCCATTGCCAGACAATGATGAAGAACTGCAAAAATTGTTTAATTATACAACTTCAAGTAGTCCTTTTGGACTGAGTGTAGCCCAAAAGAACTATACTCTTGATAAAGTTTTTGCAATTGTGGACCACATTCCAATGCATTGTAGATGTAGTGTTAAACATTTTAAATTGACCGCAAGGTACCTCGTATGCGGTCTTCAATTACAGAGGTGTCCACGAATTTATACGGTATGAAATTACAAACGGGTTTTTGATTGTTAATTTAGTAGTTGGGATTATAATGTGAAATTAAGTTAATAGGGTTGAGCAATTAATTAATAATTTTAGTCATGTTTTGAGAAGACACACTCGTTCAAATCAAACTAATTTCCCTCCTTAGAATTTGCGCCCACGTGACGCAGGGGGTTGAGGTATTACCACTGGTTTTTAATATAATAAAGGTTATCAGAAAACAAAATTTTTTTATAATTTTTTAAAGAAACGGAATTTGTTGGACTGTACTTCAAGAGCAAAAAGTTTTGTGAAAGTAGCCTTGAACCAATTATTTGTTTTAACACTGTTGGAGACACCAAAACAGAAAAAAACTGAAATATTTAATATAGTAAACCAACAATCTCAAACAGCTGCTACTGAAATCATTTATCCATTGTGTAAATTAGACAATGAATCAAGCACATCTTCCGTATTACAAAAAAAAACGATATTTTTATTTATTTAAATTAGTTGCAGCCAGTTCTGAAATGGTGGTCAAATTTAACACGCGACGCATTCTTATTACACTCGTTTTATTACATAACTCGGCTAGCACCTCTTTATGAACTTGTAGGTAATAATGTCTCTATCCCACTTGTAGCGCAAATAACCTTTAATAACAAAGTCCTTTTGAATAAATTTTTTGCAAGATTGACTTGGACAAATATCTTTTTGTTCATTGCTGTTAAATTAATAGCAATTGATAGCACAATTTATCAACAAAATAATCCCAAAAAACAACATAGATGGGTTGTATCGTTCCAGCCATAATAAACCCATCGAAATAAGTACATGCTTAAGTCGGCCACTATTCGGAAAATTTTCTAGGCACCGAAAGCGTTTCGGAAATCTTCGGTTGGTGTTAGGAACCATTTGACAACGACTTCCGACGTCTCCCGACAATACAGATTATTACTAAATCCTCGAAAGAGAAAGAAATAGCTTCTATTTGTCTGTTCTGTTCATCGCTTATTGCCAAGAAGTTCAAGTTTTAAACTCCAGTGTTTATAGAAAGATATTTTGAGTAGAACGCCCAAGTACTGCAGACTTTGACATATTAATAACAATAAAATGTTCAGTTGAACTTTAATCTAGTAGTTACTACAAATTTGCACGTAAACTTTAGTTCTGTCAGTCATTTGGCAACAATTTCAAATTTGAAAAAATAAATCAAAGATTTTTGCATTCATGCAAATTTACTTTACTGAGACTTATACTTACATCATTCAAAAAACTTGAAAAATGGGTTTCACTGTTGACTCACCGTATCGAAAAATTTTGAATTAAATACCCTAATCGAATAGATGCTCATTATTAAAAGATATCAATGTCTTCAAGTTATTGTGCGTAATTTTAGAGAAATAAAAAAGGCCAAGTCGAACTACTTCAATAGAACTCCAGAGGTTATTGAAAACGTTAGAACAATAATGGAAGAACATCCGTCCATTTCGTCAAAGTCGGTGATTTGATATTAGTTGCTCCAGTTGTCAAAGAATTTTAAAGGGAAATTTGAAAATGAACTCATATAAAGTTCTAATGTTCGAGAATTAAAACCCCATACTATCTTAAACGCTTGAATTACTGTCGACGGTAGATTTTACATTTTATAGTGACAAGACGTGGATTTATTTGAATGGCTTTATAAATTCCCAAAACATGAGAATATGGGCAAATCCCCGTCAATTTAAAGAAGTTGCTTTGCATTCCCCAAAAAAAAAATATTTTCGGATGGGGATGTCTGGTTGGTGATTTTAGAACCGTTCATAAAACAACTGAATAATGAAGAACTGCAGCGAGGATACTCTCAACAAGATAGTGCTGCGGCCCATGCACCTTAAAGAATATGTTGATGTATGTTTGATTTCGATTGATTTATGGCCTTCCGCATCCCCAGACTTGCACTGATTTTTTTTTTATATTTGGTCATATTAATTTTGTTCAGAACAACCAGTAATAATCAACAGCAAAATTACAAAAATAATTAAAATAACAACATGGTGTAAGTAAAGACAAATCGTCTACTTAAGGATTGTAATAAAAATGAAGTAAGTAAATAATGCACTCAAGTTATACGTCCAGAAAAATTTCCGTATTAAAAAATGAAAAATGTTTATATCAAAGGCAATAGATAATGAAACACAATATTGTCTATATTTATTTTCAATATAATTTATTTCACTGCATTAAAATTTTCTCCAAACAGATTTATGCATAATGCAAAACTTCCGGCTTGAATATTTATCATAGTTATTACTATACAATCTAAATATGTATTTTTGTATGTGTTTTTTGTGTTTAACGTATAATGATGCAATATTATGCATGTCGTAGTTCGTATGTAGTTACGTTTTCATTTTTATCCCTTCGATACACAGTAGCACAAATTGAAAATGCATCCGATTTTAAAAATACAGAACAAACTGCAATATAAAACGGAAATTTTATTGTTGCGCTATTAAATGTTTTATGTGGGCACTAAACAAAATTTGTACCTATATTTCCTGTTGGTAATTTATCGTTGTTACACGTTGTTTTACGTGTTTTTTACTCGAGGGCTACGATTGATAAAATTTATGACCTAATGATACCGTCAAAGTTCACATAGCGCCATAAACATCAAAGGAACTCAGCAAGAATTAATGACATAATTACCAGAGTGGTAATAACTTTTATACACACTCGCTGCTCTTTAGTCTATTACCTGACGATCCAATAACCGCACACAAAGGAGATGAATTTTTTCAGCTGTCAGCAATTTAAATTAGCAGTAAAACCAAATGATGCTATTCAGATTCCACAAAAAAATCAGCTTATGATGTGCGCCGCGTGACGTAACCCAGAGCAAGCCAGAATCTTCCGGTTCAACAATCCCTTACGATGTTGTTACCGCAAGCCAGTATGTAAATAATCATCATCAACGAGACCTACGAAGAACTACGATCTCGGTGGTTGTGATCTACTGCACTTAGCAGTCGATTGCAATTGCATGGTGGTGCATGAATCACGTTCACCAAAATTCGTGACTTTCACTCGTGACCACCAGCATGGTAATAATGTTGTTTCACTGTCACTGCTACAAGATGACCGATAGAGGATCACAATTGCATAACAACGAGCGTTTCTTGAGGCCTGTAGCAGCTTAATTTGGCAATTTACAAGTAGGAGATTTTGGTTGTAAAAGTAGTACCGTTATGTGAATGGCAAGGTTCTCGGAACTTTTTCCATATTGATCTTAATAGAGATTCTTGTTATAGTAGTACCAACTGGCTTTACGGATTTCGGATAGGTCTTTAACCCATAACAAATTTATAATGAGGTCTTTGTAACAAAATTGCATGAAGGTCTTTCTTCGATTTTATAGCATAAACGAATTTCAATTTAACGGCTGTGCTACTGCTACATAATAGGGTGGCGTAAGCAAAAAAATACAATAAGAAACAAATATTTCCGGGTAACACCCAGAGGAATTTTAATATTCAACAACAATAAAATCTTTCATTGATACGTTCAAAGCGTTGAGTTTTAATTTTTATATTGTTTATAATGGTGTTAATAATAATTATTACATATTGCCACATAGTGTATTGGTATTTATATATTATTGGTACTAGACGAGCAATATCTTTCTCATTCCTATTGTACACAGCAGAGCTTTTTACTAATTTATACAGCATTTTTATTGTTGCAGTTAGATTCTTAGTAGGAATATTTATGTACAAGATTCACTTTTTCCTGAGTCCTTAGTACTTAAAAAAATTGCATACATATATTAATTGCGGAAAACTGCCAAGGTAAGGAGCAGGTTCTGTTCGTGAAAATCTCTGAGTCTTTATTTTCTCTGAATTATGTCGCAGTGATACATAACCAATTACAACATACATTACAATTAAAAGTAGAAAAGTAGACATAAAGAAAATAATGGAAACGTTTGAGAAATAAAAAATATTAGAAGAACGGTGTTGGAAGATATTTCTTAATTTTCGACAAGTTTCTTTACAGGCACTTGTATTTTTGACCTAACTTGACCTGATCTGACCTGGCCTGATCTGACCTAACCTGACCTTTTTTTTCCTGAGGAGGGGAACCCTTCAAAAGGCTCCCCGCGGGAAGATTATCAGTTCTGCGGGGAAGTGATCTTTTATCTCAGTAAAACCCCTCCCCTTTTCTCCTAAGCTTTCCGGAACCGTTTGTAGTGTTGTTTTTAGTTGTTATTATTATTACTATTTTGGTGCGATCGGGCAGAGGCACTGCCTGTTATGCCCGCGCTAATCAAGTGATTGGTTGCTAGAATGATAAAATCTGGAAGAGAAGAAATTCCTTAAACATTGTAGGCGTCATATTTGTGTTTGAAGCTGGAAATTGAATCACACATTACAATGTCGGACGGTAGAGAATTCCATGATCCGAATATTCTGTTTACGATAAAATGTTGTCTAACGGTGGTCTGAAATTTATCTTTGGACAGTTTTAGGCAGTGTCCTCTAGTTCTACTGTTATGTGCTAATGGAAACAGGTGTTTAATAGGAGACAGAGGAGTTTTTAAGGCTTGAAACGTAACAATTAGGTCTCCTCTCTTACGAATATTTAGATACGCTTAGAGGTAGTAACCAGACAGAGCACCATTCGCCGATAGCTGACAAGTCGCTTTTCAGGATAGACTGATTGTTGCTGGTGTTGTGTATCTTTATATCATCAGCATAAATGGCGAAAGGTGATTGAATAATAACTTTTAAATCAGCGGTGTATGCTATGAATAATAGTGGACCCAAAATCGATCCTTGAGGTACACCACTCAGGACCGGTATATGCTCGCTTAGCGCGTCACCAACCCTCACTCTAAACGTACGATCAGACAAAAAGGCGCCAATCCAATGAAGTAGATTCCCCGCTATTCCAAGATTTTCAAGCTTGGCTAAAAGCCGGCGTTTGGGAACTCTATCGAAAGCTTTGGAATAATCCAAATAAACAACATCAACTAGAACTCCAGAATCATAATGCCGGGTCCAGTTTGAGAGACAGCAAAGGACATTCGAAATTGTGGACTTGCCGGGAAGAAAACCGTGCTGTTCTTCCGGAATAAGATGTTGATCCAATAGGAACTTAATGAGAGTTTCGTAGATTGTAGACTCCATGGTTATAAGAATGAGGGAGGTCAGACTAATGGGCCGATAATTACAGGGATTGAACTTATCTCCCTTCTTAAAGATAGGTCTCACGATTGCTGTTTTCCAATCAAAAAGCAAGTTGCCTGAAGTAAATGATTGTTTCATTAACAGACTCAGAGGTAGAGAAAGACATTCGGCACAGTGGGCCAAAACGGAACCAGTAATTGCGTCGGGCCCAGGGGATTTAGAAAGTTTTAGTTTCTTCAACTTATTGCAAATGACATCTTCAGGGAACTCAATACTACCGAGGGAGACGTTCGGCTTGGGTAATATTGCAGTTGGTAACGTATTGTCAGTTTAAAGAGTGAAAGTTTTAGAAAATGTGTCTGCGAAAATATTTGCAACAGTAGCACAGTCATCGGTGATTTTGTCGTCGTCGTCTCTTAATTGAAGAGTCGACACCGGCCCAGAAAGTTTGTTACGAATATGTCTGTAAAAACGCTTAGTGTTTGTTGAGTCGGCAAGTTGCTTTTCGTATGCGATACGAGCTTCTCTAATTGTGACTGAAAGATTATTGGAAAAATGACGATGTGCTTTGTAGTCGTTCAGATTTCCTGATCTCTTAAATGCTCACCATAGAGCCCGTTTAGTTCTTACCATTTTTAGAATTTTTTTACCAATCCATGGTTTAGTTGAGGATCTTTTGATACTACTACTAGAGGAGTGTTTACACACGAGGTCGAGCACTGTGGTCTTAAATAATTACCAGTTATCTGCGACCGAGGAGGTAACGAACAACGACGCCCAGTGAACATCGGTTAAGGCCTTATTCACAGATCTGTAGTCAATAACAGCTCTGGTGTATGTGACTGTTCTTTCCTTCGAAAGCGTGCAAATCTGGAAATTAGACTTGAGGGTGGAGTGATCTGATTTTCCGACAGGATCAAGGTATTCCAAATGGGCCAGAGGGGTGTCGTCACTAGTGATAATTAAGTCCAATGTCGAAGGGTTTTGATTTATCCTGTACCGGGTGGGTTGCGTTACCAACTGAGTTAAGTGACTATTCAATAACAGGTCGATTAATAATTGAGAAGATGGGGAACAAGAATGAGACGCGTTTAAGGGGCACTTTATATCAGGTATATTGAAATCACCAAAAATAAAAAGATGTTGATAAACGTCAGTCATCTCTGAGATGCACTGGAAAAGGGTGGTCATCTCTTCGATGATGGACGTAGGTGGCCGGTAAATGCAACCTAACAGAAACGTCAACCTCGTATTTGTTATCTTCAGAAATATGGAGTCAATGTTACCCGTGTCGGCTGTAATGGGAATAACTGCAAAGTTCGCGCAGATGTGATCAGAGATATAAACACAAACACCTCCACGTTTGTTGCTGTGACGATCTTTTCTAGAAACTGCCTATCCATCTAAGGAAATCGGCGGGTTAGTCACTAAAGGGGTTAACCAGGTTTCTGAAATTAGTACAAATGATAGTTTCAGGTCACTGACTAGGCTGCATAATTCGTCATATTTCGCAAGTAATGATGCAAGGTTAGTGTAAATAATAGGATGAGTAAAATAGTGTGCATTAGCAGACGCCATTTTTATTAAAAAGATTATGCAATAGTGGAAAGCCAGTAAATTTACTTGGAGGAATGACTTAAGTCATCCTCCATGTTGTGCTCACGAGTGACTGAAGTTAAGTCAATCAAATTAAGGTTATCTGGATTGTAAGCTTTCTTAATTTTTTTCGTATTTTTCAACATCTGTTTTTCATATTTTTGTGATTCACAATCGGGTAAACGTCATACAATAAATTCATAACTACTTGAGAATCATTTGTGTATTCACGTACAAGGCTAAGAATATCATTAACACCTGATGCCTATATCCAAGACACAGACCACTTGATCAAAGTTCAGTGGATACTGCTCAGTGTTATTCAGTAAGTCTTGGGCAGGTAAAAGCAAATCAAAAGTCGGAGTTAAATTGTCGCAGGAGTCACTCGTTTTTTTCTTTTTTAAAGTATTATTTACTTTACTGGAAGTATCACCAGAGAGATCTAGAGGTGAAATTTCGAGAGAACTGACGTCGTCGTCAATCTGCCTTTTTCTAGGGGTCTCTTCAATGCTTACTGTGGGATTAGGGTCCTGATTTGATGAAGTAACATTAGGACATTCGTTAGCATAATGGCCAGTCGTTTTGCATTTGTAGCAAACGTCATCATATATAAAAAAAAAGCCAGTAATTCGTATCATCGTATAGAGAATCAGGAAGAATAATGCTGTCGTCAGGTTGAACATACATGTATCTGCGAAAACTGAGAATATGCGCATGTTGTTCGTCTTTAATGCCCGCTCTAATAAAAGACATAGGTGACACAGGCACAAGTCCGAGGGATTTAATTCTGTTCTCAACAACAATATGAGGAATAGATGGGCAGACGTAGGTATACCGACATCAACGTTTTTAACTTTAATAAAGGGATGCACCGTGACAAGGTAATCAACCAAAGACTTCGAAGTAAGGTAAATACAAATACCATTCTTTGAGATTCTGCATGCAAACAAAATATTTTTGGGTGTCACAACATTACCTATTGCAACAATGTAATCCTGGAAATTCAAAGTATCAACAGCTGTGATAACCACCGCTTGTTCTTTAATAGGGAAATTATTAAACATCGTGAACAGTGGCTAAAACTAAATGTGTACCCCCCCTAAGGGGGACAAGGCGTACCAAGGTACAGCAACACGCCAGCGCCTTGGTCGTTCGCTTCGTGCCTATCCAAAGAAAATTTTATCGCCAATGGACAAAAAGAGCACTGATAAGCAAATATTCGAATGTGACAACTAAATCAAATCGTAAATCCTTAGGAATATAGCAACCAGCAGAGTATTCCCGGTAAAAACCGGGACAACCAATGCTCTCAGAAACCGATCACTAACCAGTGCTTTTTCCCGATTAAAAATCAGAACAGACTCACCAAATTAGAGGTCAGAGCACAAGAAAGTGCGTGCACTTACATTCCCCACCACTTCATACATTGTTCTCTTTCTTCCCTGAATCGATCGAATTTGAATGTGTGTGTTCCACGTCATCATTTTTCGGACAGGACATACATATTTGGGATGATCGTTTCCCTATTCTTGTCACGTATGACATGAACCATCCATGTCCGCTTAGTCATTGTGTCATGTGGAAATCTGTTTTCCCAAATTCCCTTTGTACCCACGGAGGTACAAAGCTAATAGTGTTTTGGTCCATTGCCACATATCAGTTATATTCCATCCATTTTGCCATTTTTCTATAGTGCGTAGGTTTCCTTTCCTCCTTGTAGTCTTGTGCTTGTCTGTTCCTGTTTTCGTGTAGTCTTTTCCGTTCCTCCGTTAGTAGATATATTATAGGGATTGTCCCGGATATCACCATCCGGGCATCGTATGATATTGTTCTATATGCGCTACTTATTCGTATTGACATTGACCTTTGTGTTGACTTTAGCATGTTTTTGTATCTTTCTATTTTCATGGCCTTATACCATGCAGGTGCGCCATATAGTATTATAGATTGCACTGTGTTGTATATGAATTTCCTCTTGCTGGTTTTGGGTCCTTGAAGGTTAGGTAATAACTTCTCTAAGGCTACTGCTGTTTTCCTGGCTCTTTCTGTGGCATAGCTTACATGCTTCGCAAATGTCAGTCTCCGGTCGAGAATTACTCGTAAGTAGTTTACTGTCAGTTCGGGTATTATTTGGGTATTCTCCATCTCGAACTTGACCCCTTCGATTTTTCTTTTACCGTTTAGTATTATTGCTTTTATTACTATTATTTTTTGCAATTTTTAGCCTGTTATCAGTCATCCAGAGCCTTACTTTGTAGAGTGTCACATCGTCCTTCGTGCACAGCTCCTCTTTGCTGTTATTACCGCCACTAGATTGTCGTCATAACAGATGAAAGATACCCCTTCCGGAACTTTCGTCTTCATGACGTTATCGTAGAGTACGTTCCACAGGGACGGCCCGATTACTAATCCCTGTGGAACTCATCCTCCAACTTTCATTGATTTTAAGTTGTCAATTCGGATTTGCCGTTCTGTAAAATTATTATTATAGATAATATTTTTTAAATACTTCGAAATTCCTCTATTTTCAAGTTTTTGTATTATTGTATTCCATGATGCCATGTTAAATGCATTTTGCACCTCAATTAATATGGCTGCACACCACTCTGGAGTCTTTTTCCCACTCAGACTTTTTGCTATTTATATAACATTCTCCACCGCGTCTATTGTAGACTTTCCGTGTCTAAATCCGTATTGCTTTTCGTTCAGGCCTCCATTTTGTTCAATTTCATCTATTAGGCGTTTGTTTATTAGTTGTTCATATACTTTTCCTGTGACGCCTATTAGACACATCGGTCTATATTTTGTTATAGATTCTGATGGGTCTTTTGGTTTGCCAATTAGTATTAACTTGCTTATTTTTCACAACTTTGGATAGTCAATTGTCAATAGGAGTTTGTTGAAGACTTCTTTATAATAATCGGTCTGGAGTTGTATGGCTTCTTTCACAACTTCGGGCGGTACTCCGTCTGGGCCAGGATCTTTTTTGTTTTGATTTTTCGGCTGGCATCTGTCACTTCTTGGGTTTGGAAGGGTATGGGAATTTCAAGTTGTTCTATTTTGAATTGTTCTTTCTTACTAGCTACGAATAGTTCTCCGACCACTTATTCTTTTCCTTCCGGAGTCATTGTAATTTACGGGTTAGATATTCTCTTGACAATTTTATATCCTTGTCCGAACACGTCATCGTCGAGATTCTTACATAATTCGACCTATTTTTTTCTTTTGGCCTTTCCGATTTCCTTTCTAAGCGTTTTCTTGGTTTCGTCGTATTCGTCTCGTAGGGTCATTTGTTAAGGTTCCTCTGCGACTTCTTTGGTATTTCCTTCTTTTCTGTCTCGCAGCATTTAGTAATTCCCGGATATCATCGGACCAGCAATAGATCTGACCTGACCTGACCTTTTTTTCAGTGCAGGGGAAACTTTTAAAAGGCCTCCCGAGCTTTGTTCCGCGCTGCTCAGGGGAGTGGGAGATTCTTACCCCCTAAAACCACTCTTTAGGCTGACCAGATGTTCCTCCGACCTCCTTGGAAACGCGTAAGGATAACTTCAAGTAGGTGGTTGGTCATTTTATCATTTCCATCTTTCTATTCTTTTCTATCCTCGTACTCCTTTCTGGATAAGATTTCCTCCACTATGCAGAATAACCAATCATTTGTCCTGGTGTTATGTCAAACGTCGCAAATCTTTCCTTTCTTACAGATGATCAGAATCATCTAGCTTTCCGCAGTGCAGGCATCTCCTACCATTTCTGGATGATGGTTTTACTTGTCTGCAGCAGGGTCTCGTGGGAGTGGCCGATTCCAGATTCGAAGAGTGCCTCACGCTCCCACACCAACAGGTCTATTGGGGGAATACCAGCTATTACTTGGACGGCTATCGCCGATACAGTTCTATACACCATTATTACACGCAATAGGACTCTTCTCTGTACTATTTCCAGCTTTCCCCGGTTTCTTTGAGTTCTCATTCTATCTCTCCGTACTGGTCCCCTATATAAGATGATAAACTGAACTACTCCGTATAGTAGTCTTATTTTGTAGCTTCTGGGTCCTCCTATATTAGTCACATTTCAGTCGCTTTATCCAAGGGTCCTTCCATTTGTCGCGTAAAGGACAGATTTTCCCCAATCATATATAATACGAAGTTATCTCATGGCTTTTGTGGGAGTAATTTTTTGGAAGTCCAGCTCGAAACACACTTTCCTCCGATTCCATTCTGCGCTTAGGACGGTCACCTCTATTTTAACTTCGAGCTCGTTTAATTCCACCCATCTTCTGGTTAATTCTATGGCGTTATTACTTCTTTCCTGTAATTCAAGTCTATTTGCCACGGTAACCACTAAGGCTTCTACTCCTTCTGGGTATTTAAGAGTGAGTACTGGGTCACAGAATATATTCCACAGCAGGACACCCAGCATGGATCCTTGTGGTATACCACGTGAATCGTACGTCTTCTTATCAAATATAATCTCTCTATTTTCGAAATATTCTTTTACTAGTTATATTGTATAAACAAGCTGATACTTTCCACCTATCTAGTTGTTCCAAGATCGCACCCCCAGAAACAGAGATAAATGCATTTTTACGTCTATCGTGATACGGACACAGCATCTTCCACTCATTTCAGACAATCTGGTGGTATTTGTCTTTGCGACCACCCGCTTTACCACATGGATAGTAGATATATAGATGTTTTTGGGCCTGTATGGTCTTCTATTGGGGAGTTCAGTTCTTCAGACTTTGCATTGAAATCCCCAGGATGATTGCTTTTCCCCTATTTCTCCTCACCGTCGTGTCTAAGTTATCGATGCGTGCTTCATACTTATGGTCGGTGATACATTTCTGTCTCCTGCTTCCCTGGAGTGACATAAGGATGTCTGGCGCCTCTCAGGTCTCTTTTTCGGATATCTTTATTTTTATTCTATTAGTTTTATTGGAGTTTTAACTCCTGTCTTGTCGTAATATAGAACGTATACGCGCCGCAATAGGATGTCGAGTTCCGGCTACGAGCTCGGTATCGGTGTCGGTGTTGAGGTCACCGAGACCGGTCTGAATTGAGTTTGAAGATCGGCATGTAACGCCGCGCTATAGAAAGAGAGAAAAATAAATAAACCACCAAACAATATGTACATGAAACACCTCAGAGAGTGGTACTGATTCCGTCTCTTAGGACCCCCAGGATGCTCTAAGAGTCTAAGAGAACACAACCTACACCCACTGTCAGAATTCAAAGGGTATCTAGACCACAATGACCGCCAGGATGCAGAAGTGATGTACAGATAATTCTCTGTCTTAGCGCAGAAGTTGCTTGACGAATTATTTTTGCATCAGGTGAATTGTGGTGAGGCGATTAGTGTGCGTACGCGTTGACGGTAGCAACTATCGACTCGACTCGAGCGAGGTTTAGCCGAATGGAATGGAAGCCCGAGAGTGGCGTGGACGAGATCGAACTATTTAATAAAATGTGTTCGTTTGACTGTTCCAACGACTAAATTATGTACAACAATTGATGCCGTTTTCATACGCTTTATTTTACTCATTTAAGAACTGATATTTATATCACTCATTTTAGTCACCATAAACCATAGGCCACTAATAACTGTATTAAATGATAGGGATAAAGATACCGAAGGCGATAACGCTATGATTGAATAGTAATTTGTATTTTAAATCGAATAAGTTATAAATACTGCTCTAGCATTTTTAATATTTACTTGTTACTTTAGTTGATAAATTACACATTGTACTTTAATTTTTTGTTTATACAATATTATTATAATAAACAACAATTGATAATAGATGACTATTTGCTTTAATTAACCCAATCAGCATCATTAATCATTATTTTGTCAAAAAATATAAATGCAACATTTTTTTGGTTGGTATTATATTTTTTAAGAGAAAATTAGTAACTTCGTATATATGTTTAATTTATATAAATTGACAACGTAGAGTTAAAACTCCATCCGTGATCTACTTCTTAACCAGGTCTCTTATCTCTTCTGTATCTGTTATTACATCAATACCTATCAGTAGTATAGTTTGCTGCATTTCTATGAACATTGCGACACAACGTTTTCTTTAGTTCCTCTTTAAAGTTTTCTTTATTTTGTTCTTCACTACCTTGAATGATCAGTTTTACTTCCCCGTGTGTTCTATTTGAGGCTTTTGCTTGAATGCTCGTTGTGTTAATATTTCATTATTTTTATTATGCTGGCGTAGGTTTTATGGGTTCTAGTATGATTGTTTCTCTCTTTTTTTTGCGATACCGACGCAGGTTGAAACCTATTTCTTCTCCGTCCTTTTCTTCTGCGTCTTCTATGATGTTATTTTTTTGTCTTTGTTTTTAATACTTTTCTTCCTTTCCCGCTCTTTTCCATATAGTTCTACATTAATGTCCGTGGTCCTAAAAATGTGTTCCAGTAGTTTGCGTGTCAGTGTTTCATCCTTAGAGTTTTTAGTTTTTTTTAGCTATTTTTTAATTGTCCTTACCACTGTATACACTTTATACAAGTTTTCTCTATCTCCATTCGTCAATACCATGTATACATAGCGTCTATACTTCTCTCCACCGAGCTTTCTTCGTGCATGGTTCTACTTATATACTTATAAATTTAGCTAAATTTCAACTCAGTAAACACTGTTATGTGAAAATTTTCGAAAATGTGATGAATCGCTTTCTTTATCGTTCTGTTGTTTCCATAGTGAATTTTTTTTTTCTTTTTTTATAATGCCATGATTAAATTTAATAGTTTGCTATCCATTTAAAAAAGAATGAGATGTTCATAAGTAGCATTCCAAATATTTTTCCATGTTCCTTATTAAAAATTGTGTTTTTATTTTTCTAAAATAATAATGTATTAAACGTAGGTAATCAATTTATGTCATTTGTTTTTCTTTTTTCATAACGAACAATTTCAAATGTTTGTACAATATGCTCTGGAACGAACTATATATTTTATTCTTCAACTAAACTTGAAAATTAACACAGAGAATAATCCAACCGTGAAATGCATGTTTTATAGTCATACCAAATAAACGGATAATAGCTTTTTTTGTGTTAAGGTCTAGTATTTGTTTTTCCAGAAACTAAATAAGTAAATAAAGTAGATATTTAACATCAGATATATATTTGTTTAAATTGCACGTTCCGTTATTTAGTTTGTTTCTGTAAATTAGTTCGAGCATTCGTGCAAATTGTTTAGTAGACAAAAACTACCAAATCGCAAATTGAAATTTGCCTTTATCGCAAATTCATGTTCCAAGTTTAACACCACTCGTCGCCAGGTTCATTATTACGTGACACTAACGTATTCTATCTTGCCGTCAGACACGAAAGAGACAAGATCGCAAACTGGTGTTACCTTTTTACCGTAGTGCATGACAAGTTGAATGTTTTATATACAAATTTAAAATCACGCAATCCTCAATTACTTATGGAAATCAGGAAGTGGTACGGCATTGGACGACCACACGATAATTCGACACGAAGAGGCTTTGACTCATCTTTCTTATCAGTGATGAAAGTTAATAGCGCCGTTCCGCTCTAGCTATGGAGGTCACGGTTAGTCAAAGGGAACAATATTACGCCGACATATACCTATATTATCTGAACTTACTCTCATTTTTAACTATGATTATAATTCATTGTCATTATCGTGTTAACAACGGTCATCAAGCGATCGGACGGCGACTTTGGGTAGCGTGATTATGAACCAAAGCCGTAAACAACGAGGCTGGTGTTAAGAGCTTCGGCCTCTGGACAGGTACGGACTCGGGGAAAAAAAGTTGGGTCGCGTGCGTGGACTGGTTTTTATTTTTAAATGGAATTTAGTCGCCTGGCAAAATATGCAATTTGCAAATTAGGTACAGTTCGACACAAAATCATTGCTGTCAGTAGGTTATGTGTACACAAAAAAATCAAAATAAAACATGAAATATACCTTAATTTTATTTGCAGTGTTAATCTTGGTAAATTTTATTTGACTAATTTAATTTATATTTAAGATTGGGATGCCGATACATAAAAGTTAGAACTGTGTTAAAGTAATATAATGTAGATAATCGTGGGGACATGGGGCTTAAAATGAAAACAATTTAAAAATTCAATATCGTAGTGGCATTCCACCATTATTTTATCGGAAAACTAACAAAGTCCAGCAAATTTTTAATTTCTTGCAATTTATGTTATCAGGATGTTCGAGGTCTTGCTCCCAGCCCTATAATTTTTACGTTAACTGCTTTCATATTGCAGCAGTTATGAAACCATGGTTAAGTAATTACTGTAGTGTTATCCGTTTTGATTTTTTTTGTTGGGAACTCTAAAGACGGTGTAACCTTAATTGTCTTTTTAAACCGTTTTTGGTATACAGTAATTAATGCCAAGAGTTCTACAACTTCGGAGCACTTATTGACCATTACATTTTGATCATGATTTTGTATTATTTTAAAATAGCTTTCAATTTTTTATTTAGAAAAACATGTAGGACAATTTAAAAATTTTAATTACCACTTTACAAAAATTTCTTGTTCTAAAAAAAACTTACACAATTTATTTCAATACATAACCAGTGAGTATAGATGTTAAAATACATAGTTACTGACATAACACAAATAACAGATCATTAAACTTGAATCTGTTTTTCTCTTTCTAACATTAAAATTGTAACCTTACAATGTATGCAATTTTTAATATGCAAAGATTCATATCACCAGTCCTAGTAAAATACCCCAGTTTCTAATGATTACAGTTTTTTTAGATTTAATTAAAATCGCTAACACTAAGTATATCTACAGATTCATTCTTTCCAATTCCTAACGAGGTGATATCACAGACATAACCGAATATTGAAATCTCCAGATAATAGGTGTTATATTGAGTTCAAACAGCCAACACCTGCTACAAACATCAAACGAATATTGCTTGCAATAACATGCAGACTGCATTTAGAGTAATATCAGATTCGATTATTTCCTTCTTAGATTCGAAAAATGATTGTTCAACTATTCCTAATCGTTCATTACATTATGTTGTCTTTATAAATCACTATACTCATCGATCAAAGATTTACTTGTTACACTTTAAAATTAAATTGTTTAAAGTGACTGATTTAACGAGATTTTGGAATCTTGCAGTTCGGTTACGGTGTAGAATATACTGTTACGAAATAAACCCATACACCGCCCCGATACAACGCCTATGGGTTCTAGTATGTACGGCGATGATGACTCATCGGCTGGGCAGCGTTCGCTGACGAAAAGCCTGGAAGCGGAAGTCGCGATGGGCAACCCAGAAAAACCTCGAAGCGGCGTTCTCGTTCCATCGAGAGGAACGTATAGTGTGTAAATAAAGTCCAGCTTCGGGAACGAGGATTATTCGGTTAACGAATCGAGTTGAGCCGAAATTATTTTGTACATAATCGCTGCGTAATCAGTCGTGTAAATTTGAGAAATTGAGAAATACATTGTTGAGTTTAACCCACGTCGATTTTAATCACCGAACAACGTAACAATACTATAAGACTCTTGAACTTCATAGTGGCTACTCTAGTTGAAATACGGAAAGAAATAAACACTTTTTCATTGCTATAATGTGATTTCTCGGTGTGTTTCAGATGATCTTCATGAGGTCTTTTAGTAATCCAAGTAAAAAACAAAATTTTATTAAAGCAATAGACAAAATTTAAAATGTCATAACTCATAACATGATTTTAATATCAATTTGCCCAGTTTGAGGAAATTTTGTCCTTTCTTTGAGAAAATTAAACAAGCGAAGGATTATTTTCAAAATCAACAAAAAAACTTTTAGGTAATTTTCGAATGTGCTCCAAAAAGGTCAAAAATTTCATGAGGAGGAGGTGTCATAGAATTGAGCTCCTAAAAACCCGCAAAAATTCTAGGACATAAAATTTTCCAAATATTCCGTTTCGATATAATTTTTTTTCAAAATATGTTAAAAATTGACACATTTCGTTTGGAAGTTCTGGAGAAATGATTGTAATTTTCAATAAATGAAACTGAAAAGAAAGTCTGCATGTCGAAATCAACGAAAAAATCTCAAGTTTCAAAAGTGTTCGCAAAAGGTTAAAAAAATTACTTTGAGACTGACTTATTTAACAGGCTATACTTTTCGAAATAGCGCGTCGAGATCTATCTTCCAGATTTTTGGGTCATTTTGCTCAATTTTTCTGAACCCCCCTCCGTTATAAATTTTTTCACCTTTTTCGGAGCACATTCGGAAATTGTTTTTTGTTGATTTCGAATTGCAGAAGTCATCGTGGGCTTCATTGTTTGGAATTATCTAATCTGCAAGTCGAATTTAACACAAAGATCTCTTTAGGTAATTTTCCGGAAAAGGATGAAAATTTTATAATAAAAAATTTGAGTCTATGGCAAAGTTGCCTCCTAAAAATCCACAAAAAATTCTGCGATAGAAATCTCGACGAGCTGATTCAAAAACCATAACTTGTTTATACTCCCAGAACAAGATTTTCGAAATATTCTATTTCAAAATATTTTTAAAATATTCCATTGGCTATTCTGGAAAGTCGTTGAAATATTCGAAGAACTGAAGCCGACAATAATTTTTGCAACTTGAAATCAACAAAAAAGCCTGTTCAATATACATACATATTTTCTAAGTTTTTTGTAAATTCAAGAAATTTGTTCAAAAACTCCAAAAATGAATCTTGCAAGATTTCTCTTGTGATTTCTTCCACCTTATGGACTCGAAACTATTTAGAAAACCTCCAAATTTTAGCTAATGCTTCTTATTTCGACTTATTTTGACAGATCTAAACGTCTTTTCGTACTTGAGATTATGTAGAATTGAGCTATTACTGTTTTCTAATTATTTTACTAATCCAAACTTAGTATATTTTTCAATTTTAAAATAATTTCAGAATTAATTTAATAAAACAAACAAACGTAAAGTAAGTATTAAGCATGTTTCTGCCTCCAGAGTGCAAGTTAGAGATGTGCTGTAATAGCATCATTTTGATGAATATTTTTTCAATGTTTAGAGTGTGTTTACACGAAATATCATTTTTAAAAATACTGTACTGATTTTTGTGAAATTTTAAATGTATTTTAAGCATATCGTACAAATGATAAAACTCAAACCATAACACGTTTGCTTTTCCCATTAAAGTTTGCTGATTTCAGGTCAAAAAATGTTTAGTTCGCGCTTGAAATTTAAATTGTGACGTGATCTTTCATTTATAGGTCAGTAAGCTATTCGCAGAAACTTTTTGTAAAATGAAATTTCGAAGTTTGTTTTGCAATCACTGTATAATTAACCTTTTTAAAATTTTGGTAAAATTAAAATATGTGTAAGAAATTTTATAGTTGGTTGAAAACTCGCCATATTATTTATTTATTTATTTATACAATTTGCACCACTGATTGATTTAATAATTAAAGAACCTCTATTACTTTTTTTATTCATCTCCTCTACATGTCAAAACTGAGAAAATGTTGTTGCACAAGTTTTTTTTTACTTAAATGTCTAGGGTTAAAAATCGAAACCGCTTCATAAATCAAACCTGTAGGAGTACGTTATTTTATAAAATTTAAATATCATTTACTACGAACAACTTTGAGGTGACGTCATCACATCGTTGATGGGGATGATTAGACAAATTTTGATTAGCGTTGTACCATCTACATGATATTCTCAAAATTTATATACGAGTACAATTTGACAACAATAGTTTCGTAGATTATCTGTCTAATATCAATAGACAACAGACTACATATGACAGACAGGCAGACGGAAACGGGAGACTTATTTTTTTATACACTACGTGTTATGAAACGTCGAAGAAATATGAAAATAGCCGGATGGACCGTATACAATACTTCCTTAGCTCAGAACGCAAAAGTTAAAAACTACTTAAAAGAGTTCATTTTTTATGGCAAAACTTTAGTAACTTCTGTCGTGAATAAATAACTACAGTGAATTTATGTCTTTAATCAACGTCTTTTAAGATTTTTGACAAAAATCTTGACGTTAATTTTACTTTTCTTCTAATTATCTTGACTGTTACTACTTTGATTGTTGGTAATTATACTAGTTGATAAGGTTTTACATCCATAAAAGCAATTATGAAGGTTAATCGCTTCGACGGGATGTTCAGATGCGTCATTGTATCCGCTCTCTGTTTATCAGCTTTAATAATGTTATTCAGTTTCTTGAGTATTATTAGAAAACAATAATTTCTTTATGTTTTTCTAATTCTAAATTCATTTGTATGGCGTTGTTGAAGCTGAGAATATATATTACCGCAAATTAGAACTATTTTAATTTTATTAAATTAATTTACATTATTAATTGACACACTTTACAGGCGGCAATTTTAAAGCAATTTCGAAGTTCAACTGAAACATAATAACCTGCATGCATTCTCGTAATTTTAGTTCCAACGACAACTCCGTTGTGCATATAACAACAATATAAACTAGACAAAAGCACAAAATTAAAAGCTGTAACATAGGTGCATTTACGGCAACATCGTGCGAAGTCCGGTCCTGGCGAGAACTGGTGTAGTAGATGCAAAAGATAGTATAAGGTGTTATTAGGTGCACTAAGCAGGTGCCGAAAGCGACCGGCATCACGTCTGCTTATTACCAGTCTCATTATGTTGTTTGAGGCTGCTTAACCAGAGACCTTGCAGACCCACCTAACTCGAACACATGGTGTATTTATTGGAATAGCTCAAAGCCATCGTAGCAAAACTGACCCTACTCATCATACCAAATTAAAAACCTATCGTAACAAATTAGAGAGGCCTTTGCGCTAATCATGTGATAATTTAATAGTTGCGGAAATGAGCCCCAAATTGTAAGAAGATCAATTTTCGACTAGCCATAATGATTCTGCCGGCCTGGACACAGTAGTTTGCTGGAACGCCTAATCACGCAAAAAAACTGTTCTGCGTTAGTGGTTTATTCAAGATAAAGCTTGTTTTTCCCTTTAAACAAAAATTGGGCCTATTTATTTTTTTTTATAATGAGATTCTCTTACAGAATTCTTGATTAGAAGAGCCAGACCATTTTTTTTTTTATAAAATCTTTCATGTTGTTATTAATCAGTTCTTTGATATCTAACATCAATCAGCATGCTACACCGACGCAAAATTTAAACTTCCCAAAAACCTTATTTATTCAATTCCTTCATTATTACCACCGCGGAAAAAATGGAAATCATTTTGTACCTGATCACAGGGATGAGTGAAGGTAGGAATTTGAGAAAAGATGTATCATAGTCAACATTGTTATAATAATCCAACCTCGTTTAATAGTGATATAATTAATTGCATACGAACTAAATCTAAAATGCAAATGAAAAATATTTAAGAGTGTTTAAAATAGTTAGATCTCTTGTAATGGTTTGATTAAATCAGCAAATAAAAAATTGAGAATAACATTGTCAAGAATCTAAAATCGTTCTGGTCATTTGTTCGTGCTAAACCAGGATTTAGCAGAATTCCAGGCATAGTTTGGTATAAGGATAACAAGCTTACTTGTCCAGCTGTCCAGCTGAAATAATTAACGCCTTGAGTCACTATTTTAGTGAAGTTTATATTCATTCCACTCCAAATAAAGTCTGTCATTTAATGAAATTGTTCCACAGTTATTTGTATTTTTGTCCTCAGTTTCTGGAAGGGAGATTCTTTAATATTTAAGAATTGTGCTCAAATTTGCATCCAAGTTTTGGTAAAACTTTCCAATTTAATATTAAAACACCGAAAAAATCCTTATTTGTCCCATCTTCAAATCAGGAGATAATAGTGATGTGTCTAATTACCGACCTGTTAGTCTGCTCTGTAATTTTGTTAAGGTGTTGGAGTCGATTATTGACAATCAATTCCATTTGTCTGTTACGAGTTTGATATGGCAGCATTAACAGGGCCTTGTTCCGAAAAAGTCTCCTGTAACTCACTTGATATCCTTCACACAACACACTCAGAGTCAATCGATAGAAAACTCAAAGTGGACACGATTTACACAGACTTATTAGACGTTTTGATTTTTCAAATTCATTTATACGTTTATTTTCATCGTAGCTTAACGAAAGATTCGCCTACGTCGGAGTACCCCAAGGCTCGAATTTGAGGCCACTACTTTTCCTCGTTTTCATTAATGTCGTTGTTCAAGATGCTTCGTGCGAGAAACTTCTGTTTCTATTTTCAAATACTGTTGCCATGACTTCTAGACTACGAAAAAAGTAGTCCCCCGTTTCCGTTTGTCTCTCTGTCTGTCTATGTGGTGTCTGTATCCATTTTTATTAGACAAGTAATCCCCGAAACTACTGGACCGATTGTTGTCAAATTTTGTATGTATATTAGGAATACTATGTAGATGGTCAAGTGCTAACTAAAATTTGACTAAGCGTCCCCACCACCAATGGGATGACGTCATCTCCAAAGTTTATAAAAAAGTTTATTGAAATTTTATAAAATAAGATACTCCTGCGCTTGTGCTGTGTGAATCCGTGTCGAATTTTCATCCCAAACATCCAGAATTTTTAGAAAAAAATCAGAACTGAATAACAATATTTTGGAATATAATTTTGAAACTGCGGAACCAAATGCTTTGAAATCTTGTGAATATTTTAAGGGTATCGCAATCATGATAAATCATTAAGCAAAATTTAATCATTTGTCCTCACCCAAAAAATTGATGACGAAATCTCAAAATTTTGCGGAGTAAATCCTATCCAAAATGAGCAAAATATGATGAGTCTATACTTGTGATTTATCATTGCATTAAAAGTTTGTAAATTTCTTACACAGGGTGAAAAATTAATTAAAGAGTCAATTTGTTTTATTTATTAAATCAGGAAGGGCTCACGTTTTCCTGAAAATCCTTAGTATTACACTGCACCTATCCACACTGATATGTCTTTTCAAAAATGTTGATGACGTCATGACAGGGCGAGGGAAGTTCTGTCGAAGTAACCTTCGACCAATTTTTTTGTAATGGTATGTTTAAATTAAAAAAAAATGCATTTATAAACCAGAAGTCATAATGGTTTGCAAATTTTAGATGGGCTGTATCGCAAAATTTGGCGATTACATCAATATGGGAGGTGAGGTGAGATAAAGTTTTGTTAACGACTTGCCATGCTCAGCATAACCTTCAGTCGTTTGAGAAATTTCGAAGCATTTGGTCTTTCGGTTCCAAAGTTAAATAAATGTAAAAAAAATGTTTTTGTACGGATTCATATAACACATACATGATTAATTCAGGTAAAATAGTAAGATCACGTCATCAGTTTTGGCGGTAAACGGATAAATTTTGATTAACGATTTACCATGCTTAAGCAAGTTTATTCCTGTTTTACCACCTACAGGATGTTCCTAATACATGTTTGTTTAAAATTTAGCAACAATCGGTTAATCGGTAGTTTCGAAGCTTGTTATCTGTATAATTAAAACTAACACAGACGTCAGACGGCACACAGACAGACCGACGGATGGAAACGGGGAACCTCTTTATGTACTCTACGGGTCATGAAACTTCGAGGAAACATGAAAGTAACCACTTGCCCGCTGGACCCTGACGTTTGAGAAGTAAGAATTGCCCTAAGCTTATTTAAACAGATCTTCTTTCGCCTCTGAAGTCCAATAAACCCAACTTCTTTGAAAAACTATAAAATTTGTTTTTGCGAAAGTTTATTTTATGGTAACCCCTCTCAGTTAAAAAAATATAGATAAAATCAGTCACAGTGTGAAAAAAAACATTGCTCCATGAGAGTATCGAACCAGCGACCTCTACGTTATTATTTGGATGCAATTTCCAATGTCAGTACTAGAATTCTTTGCTTGAGGTATTCTTAGAGTAGCATTAAATGTTATTATTTAGTTAAATTTTTTGCGGATAAAAAGCAGGTTCATACCACAAGTATAGTTTGTCAGATACTACCCACTAAACTTAAGAATGGGATCTTATAATTCCTTTTATGCGGCTGGTTACCTAGCGTCTTAAATCAAGGATTTGTCTCAATATTTTGCCACCTCAATATCTACTGCTGGGTAATCCGCTTAAAAATTTTTGGTACACTCAACCCACACAAACACAATTTACAACTGTGGGTTTGCCTTATTAACTGCTCCACTGTCGTCTTTACAATACCGTAATTTTACAACAGCCACATAACCTCGTAGTATCTGACAGACTATATACAAGAGTATACTATTTTATAAAAAAATTAAATGATGTTTACTAAGCTAAATGTTGAGGTGACTTCATCAAATTGTTTGTGAGGATAATTAAGCACATTTTGGTTAGGGTCTTACCATTTGCACGATATTTCTAACATATTTATAAAATTTGATAATAATCAATCCAGTAGTTTCGGCGTTTGCTTAATAAAAATTGACGCAAATTAGACATAAACAGATAGACGGAAAGAAGATATCCATTTCTTTATGGTCTTGAGGTGTTGGAACGTCGGAGAAACATGAAAGTAGTCATTCTCCGGGTGAATCCTATTACAATACGTTCTTCGGTTTCGCTCGGGAAGTAATTATTATTTTTAACTTTCGGTTATTTAAATGTTTTTTTGTTTTATTTTTTTTTTTTTGAGGTTAGGCTAATTCCGACATTAATTATTATTACATGGCAGGTAAAAAACTTACAGATAAAGTAAAATTTAAAGAAAATATTTAGAAAACATAATACAACATATTATACAAATTTACAATCAAGGAATTGTATCGAATAAAAGATAGGTATTTTCCAAAATTTAAAATTGTAAATCTTGAATATCTTTTGGAAGGATATTAGTCATGGAAATCTTGGTGAAATATGCGCAAGCGCATACTTACGCAGTTATTTTTGTGGATATATGCAGAATTTATGCAAAATGTTTGCCAAATATGCAAGAAATATGCCGAAGTACAGCGTTATTGAAAGGTACGTACAACAAAACTGACAGTTATTCGCGAAGTCTAAAAAGTCTGAAAAAATTATTTTGTGTTATCAAAATTATAAGGGTAAAATTAACCGTTATCCAACCATTTTAGACGCTACTGAAGGATAAATAGGTAAAATTAATTTATTTTAGTAAATCTTAGCAACTGTAACAATAAAACTTTTGTCAAGACTAAATGTTGCTATAGAAACGAAAGATGATCTTTTTATCAGAGGCGTACCACGAATTTGGACAGAAATTTTAATAATATTTATCTCTAAAAGGAGAACATTTTTACCTGAACTTTTTTTACTTTTAGCACCCATATTTCGAGACCAATTGCCGTTTTTATTTTGTACGTACCTTTCAGTAACACCCTGTATAAAAACAAAAATTCAGATCATATTTATTTGTAAAACAACTATGTGAAAATATATTTCAAATGTTTACCATGGCTATTAACTACTATTATTATCACTGAAACATTTTACAACAATGTGTTTTTCAAAAGTTTCAACCGAAAACTTTCTTATCCTGTCGGTACACATGTGTTTATGAAAATGTCCATTCGACATCTAAAGACGTTATTGGCGCATACAGTGATAAATGCTGGATCTAAATCTACATCTTCACTAAAACTACCTTCAAAAATATTTACAATTTTTTTTATAACAGGAACCCAGAATTTTTTGCTTCAACTGAATCGAATTTTCCGAGCACTGCTTTTCCAGTTTCACCGCTAATATTTTTACACCCGTCTTCAAAATGTTTAATTAAATTTACAGACTCATATAGAGGTAAACTGTGTTGTTCTAAATTTACAATTATTTTTGAAACAAAACTAAAATTTGCTTTTATGAATGTCAGTTGAAATTTCAGTTCTATAGAAACAATAATTTTCTTACTCTCTTGTAAAGCAGAAATTATCTTCGACATTTTTTTTTAGAATTACTTATGCAGAGCAACTCAAAACAATTAATGAATGGGTCAATTTATTGATTAAATCAGGAACGCCTTACTCCATTTTCCCGAAAATTTGGAAATACAACACTATTATTATTAATAGTATTACACTGGAGTTATCCAAATTGATGTACGTATCCTTGCAACAATGTTGGTGACGTTATCATAAAATGTTGGAATTTTTTTAAACAAATGGCAAAAATCTGCAGGTTTATGCCATTGTCCCCTGAAATATGCAGAAAGAAGCCAAATATGCAAGATATGCAACAATTAATTCGTGTGATCATTTTTGCATCAAACACACAAATCTACAAGAATTTTGTAAAATATGCAAGGAATACCGGATATGCACTTTCATGCCTAAAGTAAAAAATTAAGACGGATTCATAAACCACAAGTACAAAAATATGTTATTTTATAAAATTTATTATTTAAAGAGCATTTACCATGTAAAATTTTGAGGTAACGCCATCAAATTGTTGGTGGCGATGATTAAACAAAATTTGGTTAATGTTTTACCATCTACACGACATTCCTAACATATACATCTAAAATTTTACTCCTATTCAAGTTAAATGTATGCAAAAAGTATAAATAGAACTTGGAATGTTGTGTTGTCTTTAGTTTTGTGAGTTACGACAAAATCATTTTTGTTTCTTTATTCATGTGAATATGATGATGTAAATATATATGATTCCAAATGTTATTACATGTTCGCCGATTTTATAATTAAAAAAAAATGATAGGATCCTAAAGTTCGTTTTACAGGCTCTGAAACGTTAAGAAAATTTTCAGTTAAGCATTTGTTAACGAAACTCATTACAATATTTTTTATTGTCCCGGGTAATGCTAAAACTATAACAATAACATATAATTTGAAACGAAAAAACCATTTTTAAACATTTAGTTCACTGCTCATCTTTTTAATCCGTCTATTATTTGCTAGTTAATACAAGCTATTCAGCTGCGGATATGCACACAGACTGGATTAGCGTCTGTAAATTATTAGTTAAACGTGCGAGTACACAAACTGTTTACTGTATTCCAAACGCTTTCATCGTCGATTAATATCACCCATCGCCGGGGGCAACCATATTATCTTTTAAATTAAAAGCAAATTACTCGGAAAATATAAACAAAACCATCGCTCCGAATAAATTTAATAAGAGAAAATTTGACTTCAGCGCAAAACAAAAATGGAGCAAAATTGACCTACCATGCGCAATCGAGCAACCAAGCAACAATCATTAGCACGAATGTACTTTATTAAACAGAACAAGCTTTTACGGTGGAGGTAATCAGTGAATTTGATAAAGCGAAATGTGCAGCGCTCGTGGTGGCGGGAATGACATCGTTTCGTTGCACAAACTGGGGACGGAAAACAGGTCAATCGTTTCGCATAAAGCTAGGATTGTCGCGGATGGAACAAAATTAGCTTTTCGGAAGCTTTTTGTTTAGAAGCTTCATTTTATATCCAAAACGGAAATGGCGAAACCGACTTTCGTTCACTCATTTTCAGCAGAAATTCCCGCTACATTCACGAGATATCCTTGATTTTTTACACAAACGCATTTTTAGACGAGTTCACACTTGAATAAGCTTCATCGCACCTATGGTACTAAAGTTTTATGGACAGGTTTATGATTTCAAGGAGTTTTAAATGTGCTTTGCAATAACTTTAAAATTACACAAGTTTTATAACGTGACACCGCGTCCTCGTTTCGGAGAGTCTTAATTAAGTAAAGACAGATTTTTACAACGACCTCCTTACGAGTGAGATTCTGCAGTGACTGGTAAAAAACAAAAGTTTCATCAGTCATCAGTAATAAACGTGTGTGCTTTCAATCAATTAACTGAGAAGAATGATAACAAATGGACAGTAAGATATAATTGAAGATTCCTGGAGAGACAAGGAGTTTTTCCTAATGTCAGACGAGTTTAACAAGATAGATGAGAATCTAATCCCTAAGCCGGTAACCTAGATAAAAACCGGGCGTGAAAGAATAAAGTCTTATACAGTTGTTATTTCCTCTTGCTCTAAAGTCAAAATAGACTTCCTTTAAATTTTTGATGCATTGCGTGATTGCAAACGGTGCCTTTGCAAATTTCCGCTAATGACATTAGATATTGTAACTCGCACACAAAGCGTTAATGAAACAATCGTACCGTTCCTCTGCAGAAGTTAAGGCTGTGTTGTTTACTTTCAAAGAGTGGAGTTCCTAGGACAAAATAAATAAAGGAAATCAGTTCCTTGGATGATAATAACAACATCAAAGAACATCGGGAAGGCACTCCTTCAAACGAGACAATCGTTGCGCCGTTTTGTTCCAGCTGCTTCTACAAGTTGAAATAATGAAATCAACAAACGTCGATAATGAAACTGCATCTTATTCGTTACACAGGTCTTGCAATGTACTGACCATATAAAGTAAACTACCGTCTGCTGCTATCAATCTTGCTCTCGGAGCTGGACGTTGATGTAACGTCGTTTCCTGGAACGATCTAATTGTTGTTTGCCAAGAAAAATTTTGCTTGATTAGACGGATTTATAACAATTTGTTTCGAACACATATAGTCGTAAATTGTATTATTTGCTAATGAAGCAGAACATTGAACTACAGCTGTTAATTAATCAGAGTGATTATGATTAAATTTTTTCGACGAGATGGCGATGAAGTCACTATATTAACGTAATCAATTTGCTGGCGCTAATTGCGATAAATATACCAATTACAGTCTTCGTTTCAAACTGCCGTAATTAAGTTTCCGTCAATTTTACACTATTTGAAAATTGGCATTTTAAATGAATAATTTCGTAAAAGCACTCTCGCGCCATTGAAATTCCATAAACGTACAATAAATAATTTATGTTTTACTGAAAGCGCATCTCATCTTCAGAAACTCTTTTAAATTATGTTAATGGCTATAAGTTACAGAATTCATTACGTTCAGGTACGGCGCATATCTTAGAGTTAATTATAATTAAGGGCGCTATTTAAAACGCTCATTTAGCTAATAAATTGCTCTACGGCAATTAATAAAAATCCGATAATTTCGAAGCAGGATAAGACAGATCGCCCGATTTTTTCATTATGTTTCAATTAAATTTAATCAAGAAGTTAAATTTAACGACGCCATTTCAGCTTGTTCTTTTATCACATTCGATGCATTAATGTGCATCTGAGAAAATTAACCACCAATTCCGCCTAATCAACTCATAGCTATTTAGGCCTCGTTAGGACAGAAGATAATGACCGGAAACGACCTGCCCTTTCCAACTTATGAAAGGTCTGGCCACTTTTGACAGAATATTTTAGCACAATTAATGACTCGATTATTTTGTAAAATGCGAACACTATCAAAGAGGAATGCAAATTTACGGAAAATTTGAAATAAATTTTCAGTGAAACTGAGTTAGCCGCAATTAATTAACTGAAAATTGTATTTTCGACAAAAAAGCCTTTTACTGTATTAATAATAAAAAACAGTTTACGATTTTTTTTGCTAAAATTATTGGCTGAATATTATTGTATGATCCTTTCGACAATGTTATCAATTAAAAATAGTAATATTGTGTTATGTTGATATATTAGACTAATTTATATATTTTTTTATTAACATTTAGGCACTACAAAATAAAGACTCCGAGTTATTGCTGTTTTACTGAAAATAGAATAAATTACGATTTTTCTTACTTTAACAATCATTGGCTTCAATGTAACGAAACAGGAAAACCTTCAACATTAATTAACAATTAATTTTTGAAGGAAACTTGAATGGTGGTACGGTAATTTTCTCTAACCAGAATTTAAGCTGTTCAAAGTTAGCTACTTTTAATGACGACTTCTCGATATCGATCAACTTCAGGTAACTTTTTACAAACTCTTTTTACACAAGTGAGGGTTTTGTTTAAAAAGTAAGTTAGTAAGTAGTTGGAAGTTTTAATATTCAAATCCTAATAAAATGTTTTTTTTATTTTATAGATTCTGAGAACTACTTATCTAGATAATGTCAGCTTGCTATAAACTGTTAAGTCGTCAGATCTCCCAGATCATAGAGAAATTGATTTTTCTGTCAACTGACCCGATACAAACAAAATAAGGTAACATAATATCGCACAGATCTATGTATAACTTAATTTGGATTTATCATCTCTATGGTGAACTTATTGCCAACATTTCTTGTCACTAAATGAGTGAATAAAAATACAAAATGATAAATTAAAGTTGATCAAATAAAATTGAACAAAAGTACACGAAATGAGTCAACTTGTTACAAATAACCACACCCTTAAGGGTGTGGTTATATGTAAGAGTTTATTGGTATTTGTATAGATCAGAAATAACAAGAGCAATGAGAGATGCGAATATAAAAACATTTATAATTAAGTACTAATTATTCTCAGGATATTTCAGATATTATAAATAATAAACCAGAAAGGCCGAATACTCGAAATTATACATATGACATTAGATTATGTAACAGCGACTTTTTTTTGGTGAGTGTCATTTTGAAAAGAAGGGTGCAATTAATTTTTTTCAGTTTCCCTCCGTAACCGTTAGTCTGACAAAAAATGTGTAAAGAGATTTTTGATAGACAGTATAATTATCTATAATTTTTATTTATAACTTTTCGACATAGCATTAACAATAAAAAAAGTTATGGGCGGAAAAACATGAAAAATTAAGGGATGAAAAACCTTGATGCGACTTTCTTAAATTAATTTTTTGTCGGTGCAGAACCAAATGTGGCGATTCCTAAACTGGTTCTTCAAAAAGATGATATTATCATTCTTCTAAAACTCTATAAAACATATATACAAATTTTCTTTATCCCCAATTTTTTTTTCGTACCTTTTTTAATAATTACTTTACGCCACAAATGTATTATTAAAAGTTGTAGATAATTGCATTATCTATAAAAAAATTCTCTAGAAGATTGTCGTCAGTCACCGGTACGGTGATATATAAAAAAAAATTAATTGCAGCGTTTCTACAAGATGGTGGTCGAATCACAGCAGTTCCTAGTCCCAGAAAATTTAAAAAATGCAGTCTACCCAAAATGCAATCTCACACAGAATTGGCTATACTAAACGCCACTGTCAGGGTCAAAACCAGACAAAATTTAACAATCAGTCCAGGCTGTCAGTAGATACGGACGACAGACAAACGGAAACGATGACCATTTTTTCGTACTTTAGGGATCATGAAACGTTAAGAAAACATAGAAGTATCAATTTGCCAGAGGGATTAATAAAGTCCTACTGTGGAAGTATGTCGTTTTATAAAATTTGGAGAATATTTACCAACCACAATTTTGAGGTGACGTCAACGCATTGTTAGTGTACAAGATTAGAAAAATTTTGGTTAGCGTTCCATCATCTACACAATAATCCTAAAACACAAATAAAATTTGACAACACTGGATTCAATAGTTTCCGAAGTTATCTGCCTAAAGAAATCGGCACATTCGAGAGTCGGCAGACTACAGATGGTACGCAGACAAGTATAAACGGCGGACAGTAGACGGAAACGGAAGGACTACTTTTTCGTACTTTAGGAGTCATGAAACGTCGAAAATACATGAAAGTAGCTATTCGCTGGATGGACTCTATTACAATACTTCCTTAACTTATGCTCGGAAATTAAAAACTTCAAAATTTATGAAATGTCACTCAACATCTAGATTACAAAATTTACGTTATAAGAAGAAGTAATATTATCTGCAGCAACTCTTGAAATGAGAGTACCTCAGAGCTCTTCTTAATACTCTAGGCTTTATTATTGTCCATAATTGCCACTTCAACTGACGTTATAATTAACGAATTAATTTTTTTACAGTTTAATTTGTTATAAAATGCCCTGTGTTTGTCATTCAAGTGAAATAAAAATTATAAGTTACTCGAAGATACAAACAAATTTCTGAAATCCTTGAGAGATCCAAAAGCACAATTCATTCTATAGTGAAAAAGTCAACGCAAGAAGAATTTATAATTAGGCATCTTGGTGACGCCAGACACTGGATCTCTACCCCTCACAACGATCAAGTTTTGGTAAACTTTATGGGAAACAGACCTTTCAGGGTTGTCGAAGCGACTGCCGTTAGAAATTTTACGAGATCTGTTAGCATAGCACGTAAACGTATAAAAAAACGTGAACTTATTTAGGACTTACTTTGAAAAATTATTATGAATTAAAATTAAGAGTTGTTAATAAGTCACATGAACAGCCAATGGGCAAATGGAACCTTTTGTCGTGAATACACGGTGTGGTCTTTAATTAGCACAACTCTTTTTCGTCGCGTCGCCTTCACTTCATCCGTAATTTGACAGAGTCAAACATTAAGCTTAAAAGTGAGGTTACAAATACCTAGAGCTTTATTTATACCTTGTGACAATCGATTGAGTTTGATGTCCAAAATGCATTGTCCAGTTTCTGTATATTACTGAACAACGACTTTTCAACCTTTGTTGTAAATGACAAGGTGCCGTATGTAACGGGTGTCTAATTAAAGACCTGATCAAGACGGCTGCGTTCTACTAACTTTTTTTCGTGTGTTGGAGACAGTTACCATGTCGACGTCAAACTCAGTTTAAAGGCTATTAATTCATGACAGTCAATGTGACTAGTGGATGACAGCTTACAAATTTCATTTTATTTTGACTTCTAATCACAATTACTTTATCAAAATGTGCAATATTTGCTGCTCTTTAATGTAACTGATATTTCGCGCACGTAAGAGACAAATAGGACGTTGACTTTGAGCAAAGTGAGTTCTGCAGGCGTGAATTCGGAATCCATCCTCGTCCACATATTTTTTAAATTTATTTCACGGTCTAGGGAAGCTCTTTCGAAGTAACCTTCGAGCATTTCTTTTTTTTTGTTCAATCATTGAGTTATACTACGCCATTTACAACAATCACACATGTGTCAAAATAGCACAAAAATAGTTAGAAAGAAAAAAATATGTCACCAATTACTTCCGTAGTATTCCTTGACGTCTGGCAATTTGAAAAAAAAGTAGATATACGGCGTTTGTGCTGTACGTCTCACTAATAACAAAATGCTCGTTACAAAGTGATGGTAAGTTTCGAATTGTACTCATATTTATGTATCAAAATATCGAAGAAATATGCGCATAATAAACTTACATACAATTTTGGTCAAAATTTGTACCACTTTATTAAACATATGCAGCTAAATATGCAAAACTTGCATATGCAAATACTTAATTTGAATATGTCTAACAAAACAAAACATTTTTTATTGTTTCTAACGTTTATTTGCAATATAAGAATTCAAATTATAACTAAATTAAGTACGTAAGAAGATGTTTACACAGTATTTGTATTTTAGCTACAACTTTTATTAAATCAGTTGATTATATTAAATGTTTTTCGATTGGAAATGATTCGCGCTTTTCACACCACATGTTAACACATTGAAAACGATCTTTCAACATCGAGAGAGGCTATTGAAGCAAATTTCAAATTCTCTCTTACATCCGGAACTATATCCACATTTACAAATGTTACTCCCAAAATTTTACTCACAAGCGACACGGTATTAAAACCTACATTTTTTGCTAAAACAGGCTTAAATTTCTGAAAAACTTGTTCACCTATTTTACCTTGAATATTGGATAGTTTTGGAAATAATTTGTTACTAGCTGAATAGAATCTACCAGTGCTAAATGGTTACATTCAAGTGTTAGAATTATATCAGCATCAGCAACTATGTAAAATTAGCTGAAATAAATGCCAATTGAGATGGTAGTTCTGTTTTAGCAATAATTATTTTAGAATCTATAAAATAGGTAGCATTATTATTATCCATTCACGATCTTTATATAGTAAAGTAGACTTTGATATTTTTTCTTTAAGTTGGATAAACTGATTTAATGATTTAGTTTTTTGTCTGTCACTAGTCTGATTGACATTTGCTTTGAGCTGGATTGCCACTTTTCTACTTCATTTATTAGATCAGAACTATTAGACGCAATTTTTTAATCAAGCAAACAAATGTTTTAATTTTGTCAACATAGATAATTTGTCATTGTGACAGAATCACAGATCATTGCGACATTGTTTAAAAAAAAATGCCTAAAATAGTTTTACTGCAAAAAAAATTGCAATATAATAGTATATTATTATACTAGTTTAATAAGACGTCTTATTGTGGCACGCATGGGTTTGGGGCACGACGAGCGCAGCGAGGAGTGCTCCAAAGGAATAAGTGCCACAATGCGTCTTATTAAACGAGTATAATATACTATTTTTTTTCTACTTTGCATATGATCGGAAACAAAAACTTAATAAAAATTCAAGGTTATAATTTAGGGCCTTTTAATTCGAAAGGTTAGTTGTAGCGTTGTGGCTAACTTCACAATGTCAAAGTTTGACATCTAACCACCGAACACTAACAATCTAACCTAAGTTTGCCTCAAAAAATGGAAGAAGGGGGCCCCACTTCTTGCACGCCTCCTGAAATACAGTTTAACAATTGATCCCATTATTAAACTGTTTTCGGTTTAATAATGAGGCAATTGTTAACGCAAAGTAGAAAATAGTATATTATTATACTAGTTTAATAAGACGTCTTATTGTGGCACGCATGGGTTTGGGGCACGACGAGCGTAGGGAGGAGTGCTCCAAAGGAATAAGTGCCACAATGCGTCTTATTAAACGAGTATAATATACTATTTTTTCTACTTTGTATCTGATCGGAAACAAAAAAATTAATAAAAATTCAAGGTTATAAGGGCCTTTTAATTCGAAACATTAGTTGTAGCGTTGTGGCTGACTTCACAATGTCAAAGTTTGACATCTAACCACCGAACACTAACCAGGGGTCTTGAAATGAGATAGCCTTCACCTTATCCTTTTTTTGCGAAGTTTTCCGACCCGCCCGCCAGGAGTCGTAATGAAAAGAAATCTGTAAAAGCTGTGATTTTCAAAATTTTTGAGAATTGACCCTTTTCCTGTAAGCAAAGTGAGTAGAGATTATATAAATTCCAGTGATACAGAGTGAGACAACATCGCGCAAGCAAAGTCAGATTTTTGGACCGCCAAGTTAAAATTAACCAATGAGCGACAGGTTACTCATGTGTTTCCGGTTGCATTCTGTCAAAACAGTTTGTTGTCACAGGCCTTTGCTCTGCTGCCGGAGTGCCGGATACTATTTCCAACGTGCTTTTGAAGATGCGTGCGCACGGAAAGTCACTACGGAAGTTTTACGATCTTACAGGAAAAGGGTCAATTCGTTTAGATCCTATGATTTGCCTCAAAAAATGGAAGAAGGGGGCTTGCACGCCACCTCAAATACAGTTTAACAATTGATCCCATTATTAAACTGTTTTCGGTTTAATAATGAGGCCATTGTTAACGCAAAGTAGAAAAAAGTTGCAGTTTCGAAAAACAGGCCCGATCTTTCTTTCGAAGAAGTAACTATGAGGGTCTCGAATATATTTTCTGTAATGTAAAAATACGCTGTAAAATATGTTTTAATTTTTTTTCTCATAGGTGGGAACATCAACTGTGGCGAAAATTTTCTCAACAGGGGACCAAAATTTAAAAACATCACTATCTGGGAAGCGAAAACCAACGGATTTATTTACAAATTATATGTTTCGGAAAGACCTGCAACGACAAATTTGGCAACTTAATGAAAAAAACGAATATTTCACTGTAGATACTCTTTTGGCATATTCTAGGGAACAGTTGGAATTTAAAGGGGGGCGAACCACATTATACAAAATTCTTAAGTCAATGGGTTATAAACACAGGGAAGTAAATGGTCGCAAAATTCTATGTGAACAAATGTCGTTGCAGTCAAAATGACTTTTTTGAGAACATATTTACAGTTTCTAAATTCTGGTGAAAATTTGACTTTCTTGTATTTGGATGAAACATGGATCTATGAAAATGGTTCGTCCATTAGTCGCTGGGTGCACGATACTGATCTAAAAAACAATCCCAACAAAATTAAAAGTGAAGGATCAAGGTTTACTATTCTCCACGCAGGTTGTTCAACGGGGTTCTTGGATGGTTGTAACAATTTTTTAAATTCAAAAAATATCGATAGAGACTGTCATAAAACGATGGACGGGACAATTTTTCAAAATTGGATGGTTAATCAGCTTATTTCTGCTTTGCTAAAGTTGAACCAAAAATGTGTGGTGGTTTTAGACAATGCACCGTATCATTCGGTTCAGTTGGATAAACCACCCACTTTTTCTAGTAAAAAATGAGAAATGTAGGAATGGCTCTTTAAACATTGTGATAACCCAAACTTCCCGCCTTAAAAATTGACCTTGAAACAGTTTGAAAGGCCCGCGAAAAAATTCAAAAATTCAAAGTTTGGCCTTGGCTGTGATCGTCTAACCAATGAGAACCTACGTTGTGTTTTTTTTTTTTGCTTTTGAAAAATGGCGGGAAGAAGTTCTTTCATACAAGTGCATACACTGTCGAGAGCGCAAGAAATAATAGACAAAAATTGTTTTGGAGGGGGGGAAACGGCACCACCCTCACAGGGGGAAAGGCGCTGCGAAGATTTACCCCTCAGCGCAAAAACCCCCTTGGTTTTATTCCCGGACGACATTTTATTACATTTCAAACACCTTAAGATATGTGAAAGAAAAACACTCGCGAATTGACTGAAAGAAAAACACTCGCGAATTGACTGGAAGAAAAACACTCGCGAATTTACAGACATACACATATGAAAAACGAACAAATGGAAAATTCTATAAATCTGTTTGGAATCAATGCAAATATTTGAATATCATAAGTTTAATAAACAAAGCAAAAACTGAATCAAGTAACTGGATGCAAATACACAAGTTATTACAGGCGTGTGGCGGCCGACCTCTTTTCCCCTTTTTTTTTGTTACGGCAGTTAACAGGAGCACAAGAAAAGTACCCCTGGAGCGTTGTGGCATAAGCGGAGTCTGAGCTACCGGTCTGGAACTGTTCTCCCCCCGCGACGATGATTCTATCTATCGCAAAGCCTACCCCACACGCATATCCCATGACGAACTTTGCCCTGCGGAACTAGGCCATTACGGTCGTCCAACCCGCAAGAGATCTAAGCTATGTACAGGAGCTGAGAAATTTACAACGTCGGCGGCCGCCCCCTGAATCTATCCAAACCTGTGGACTTGTACAGGTGGCGCGATAAATCTCGCCAGCTCGACTAGGAACCAAACCTCGCTTCTGCCACGTTTTCTGTGTCATTTAACCTCAATTCCATTTTAAAACATTCAATCTCTTATAACTCTGATGTTAACAACAACTGAACAAGTGTTAAGGTTTCAAAGAGCAAAAAAAAAACATTTAAATTCGCCATACAATCTTGTGAAATCTTAAACAACAAATAATTCTCATGTGGGATTAAAGTTGGACATCAAATAATTTATATGATAGAAAACATTCATCAACAAAGTATTTACAAAACAAAACTTAGCAAGGATTTATGAGACGAAAGATCTGGTGTGAAATAAACTTGTACCAATAGAAATGTTATGTGAGGTTAGAACTGTGGAACATGAAATTTACGTTCAATTAAATTTATACAACAAATAAAATTACTGAGGTTAAAATTGTGAGATTAAAGAAATATTGTATGATGTGAAAAATTGCAGAGTTAACAAAATTTACAGGAGATTAATATTTGCCACACTTTATCAACGGTTCAAACAAAGAGTTTACATTATGCCAAATTATATCATGATCTAAATGATTGGTTACTTCAAAAATAATTTACTTTGAGAAGTTAAAATACTACGAACTGGTTACCCCAACAAAACACATAATAAACAAATACAAAAATATCCAATCATCGCTCCGAGGGAAAAAGCGTCTCGGTGATGTATCCAAAATCGTTGCGAGGAAAAAGCGTCTCGGTAACGTAAATTTTCTGTAGCGTTGGGGGCATGCCTTAATTAATTAATCAATCTGGCGTTGCGAAACATGCCCCGATGAATTAATCGTGATAACGATGATAACCACCTAAGGGGAGAAAATATCATAACCCCCCCCGCCAGTCCGCAGTATAATGAACTTGTTTAACTGCCGTAAATGAACTATTAGCAATCTTGTGTGAAGAATTTAGAAGTGTTATAATGTAACACTTACGTATATGCATCCAGAGACCTATTCGTAATTAAACATAAGGTGTTTTTCCTGACTAAGTGAATTTCATGAAATCTTCTAGCAAATGGTTAATTTAAATAATCCTGATTGTTAAATTGTGTTTGCTCTAGCTGAGTATTAAGAAAAAGTAGCTTGATTTGTGAATTTTCAAACAAAGAACAGATTCACAACACGTGTTCGCGTCCGACCGGAAGTCTGCAATTTTCGATTAAAAGGGCGCAAGAATTTAACGCGCGGGTTGGGGACAACTGTATCATTATGAAAAATACGTTTGATCGTCGTTAAACAAAGGCTTCCTCCCGTTTTATTAACTACCAAACCAACTAATTTAAACCTAGTTCTTACCACGTGGTCACACACACACAGCCACATTCGTAATGAATCTACCATGCGGTTTTTCTACCAACCCTCTAACTGAAATTACCCTAGCGCTACGTTCTGCCACCTACTCAAAGATCATGCAAACTAACTCCTAAGCGCTACGTGCATTAGACCATCCATGCATATTTGGTTGCCTATGTTTAAGGATTTCCTTTTTGTGATTGAACTCTTTTTTTTTTTCAAATTAAAATTATTCAAATGTGATTTCGCGCCGTTGTCAATTAATTCAGCGCGAAAAGTTTGATTTAAATTCGGTCACCACAACATAGTGTTGAATTTGACAAAAAATTTTCGAAGAAACAGTTGTGGGATTTAATTAAACCCTTCAGGAACAATAGAAAAGAAGATATTTGGTAGACGAGACATTAAGAGAAAGTGACCATGAAGTTCTTAGATTACCTCCGTATCATTGTCAATATAATCCAATTGAAATCGCGTGGGGATTTTGTAAGAACTGTAAAAAGAATAAAACCTTCTTTTCAATATTTTATTTAAATAAAGGGTGACTGCGTTACAAGTACGACGTAGGTACGTCAAGAACTCTACATAAGTGCCCTGTATCGTGCGTCATCATCTTCCGTCATGCGCGTCTTTGCGCCCTCTGCGTACTCTCGACCCTTATCGAGATGCCAAGGTTAAGTGGTATCAGAATTATTCTTACATTCGGCCACCCTGACTATGGGGCTGTCCACAGACCCGTGATTGGAAACCGAATACTAAAACAAATTTTAGAAAGTTTCGAAACTTACATATTTCTGCTCGTTAGATTTTAATCGTCATCTGGGCCTTCCATCGTATAATTTCTACGCTACCTTTAAATGCAAATACTTTGTACGTTTAGCTTCATTACAGAATTTCCTAAGAAGGTTAACGTAAATTCCCTAAAATAGTTAAGATGGATTTCCTAAAATGGTTAAAGAAAAGACCCGTTGGTCTTATTATTTCGTAAAATAGACCCGTTGGTCTCGTCTTAATTTTTAAAGTAAACCTAAGTCTACTCGTGGCGTAACTTTGAAGTAGACCTATTGAGTGGTCTCGTCTTATTTGTTAAAGTAAACCTAAGTTTACTCGTCTCGTCATCTTACTTTGTGGTAGACCTATTGAGTGGTCTCGTCGTAATTGTTAAAGTAAACCTAAGTTTACTCGTCTCGTCATCTAATTTTGTGGTATACCTATTAAGTGGTATTTTTTTATAAATCTAGCGCTAGTTTTATTGTATTTGTGTAATAGTAGATCTACGAATGTTTTTATTGTATTTTGAAATAAGCCACGCAATAGTTTGTTTTATTTTTGTAATAATAAATGTTAAAGCTACTAAAGTTCTAATTTACTTTTTTTTTATTTATTGTTTTATTTTTATTGAATGATGGCTTAAGTCTGGTTCTATTTATTTTTGAACTGGTTTGATTGAAATAGTTAAAGCGTCGCATACAATAGACCCGTTGGTCTTAGCGTTTTATAAAACAGACCCGTTGGTCCAAACGCTTCGTAAAGTAGACCCGTTGGTCTTAGCGTTTTATAAAGTAGACCCGTTGGTCCAAACGCTTCGTAAGGTAGACCCGTTGGTCTTAGCGCATCGTAACATAGACCCGTTGGCCTAAGCGCTTCGTAAGGTAGACCCGTTGGTCTTAGCGCATCGTAACATAGACCCGTTGGCCTAAGCGCCTCGTAAAGTAGACCCGTTGGTCTTAAAAATTCATGAAGCAGATCCTCGGGCCTGGTATAAGGTAGCAGTTGCTGGCCTGCGATTGCTTCCGTCTGTTCGTAACGTCACTTCAGCAGTGGTAGCTAGTCCGTTGACTACTTCCATCTACTCGTCATCTCTTTGCCGAAAGAAAGCTTTCGTAGTAACCTTAAAAATATCAACGTTAGATATAAATCACCAAAATGGGCGTACGTAAGGGAGCACTACTTCGTGTTAGAAGGTACTTATGAATGTTGCCAGTGTGACAACAAAACATCGTCAATCTCATAATGATGAACCTTCTATCATATCTTAAATCATCATGCTTGTTTCTGCGAAAACGTTACCTTCTTATGTTAGAGAAACCATCATATGAACGTACTAACATCTTAGGCATTACGTAATTTAAGACAAATTGTATTTATGAAACTTCCTCCGTAGCAATATTACGTTCCTTTTGTTTGATTTCTGCGTATTAATATAACGTTGCTTTTGTTTGATTTCAAATTTAAACAATATTGGTGTTTAAACTTTACGAATTCATATTTTAAAAGGTGACAATAGTACATTTATTAATAAAAGCTTGTCTCATTTAAATGGTATTGCCTATAATGAATATTCACGTTGGAGTGGTAATATTTGAAAATTACAGAAATCGAGTGAAACCATATTATTCCGTATTTCTGAATTTCAAGACATAGTTTTGAGAACTAACGAAAAGGCATCGTAAAACAAAAGTCGACTCATGGCTCGATACTTTAGATAAACTGGAGTTAAAATCAGTGTCGTTCCATTTAAGCTATAATATAATATATCGAATCCAATTGAGTAAAGATCATAACAAATTCGGCTAACATAAAACGAATGACAACTATGCAAACAAAGCACAGAAATGCTAGTATAACAAACTTCTGCAATTCATCAGCAACTAATGAATTAAATTCAAAAATAAATCAACTACAAGACCGTTTTCTTCTGTCTCTATCTCTTATGATTGCAGTTTAAAATGATTACATAACTATCAAATACCTAAATAAAATGGTGATAATATGTGACACATTAATCGACTCAAGTCTATTTGTACTGAAGCATTGCATTCGTAAATCCAGTGACACCTCATCTTATCGAGCCCGAAGAATTCCTAGCTATTTCATCACTCACCACCATGTAGTGCTAACGATAAGGGTTGGTTTGTTATCGCAGCTAAATATCTTTAATTTTAGGGCCATTTTCCCCTTAATTTTATAATATGTTTGGTTGAAAATACCGAGAAACGTGGAAGGACATTCAAGGCTAACAATATTCTTACAGTAAGTACCCAGTACATACTTAATGTTAGTACCTTCGATCAAGTACTCCTTCAAAATAAATTTTCTGCGCTAGGTTTTCACTCAAAAAGGTAGGTACTTTCCTGTCATTTCGTTTTGTTGATAAATTAACTTAAGAGGAATCGAAACGTTCCACTCGCAATAAGGTGATTTTCTCTGCTGTCAGGAAAACTTAAAACAACGTTATAATAACAGCAGGGCCTAAATTAATGTGCACTTCTACACATTTTGTGCAGTTCAAAACTGCATTTGTGCAGCTGGAAATTGAAATTTGTGCAGTAACTTTTTCACATTATTCATATTTTTACTTCCTGAGCGTAAGCTACTACTATTGATGCCGGTTCATCCCTTCAACGAAAAGAATCGAGGAATTTTTATGATTTTGTTTGTCAAGTTGGAACCTCAAGAAACCCCAGATGTGCTGTTTACGATCTGTCACGTACCTGCTTAACAATACCACTTGTCTCAGTGATTTTGAAAAAGTGCACAACAAAAATTTATCAGTCGTACACTTTCGTTTTTCTTGCATTGGTAATGCGCTGTGACTAATTTTCTTTTGTGCTATGACAAGCATTATTTACGGTATTGGCGTCATCACAAATTTTTAATTGATCAAATTAAGAACGTGTTACCCCATTTTCTCAAAAATGTGAGAATACCCAAGTCTTTATTCAATAATGACAAAATATAAGAATTATAATAATAAAATTCAGAACATTTTGTTCGATTGTGGCTTAATTAATTATTTTAGTCCTCTGATTTGAGACAACACACAAGCTTTTGTGATGGACCTTTAAATAGTGACATATGTTATGTCTGTATTATGACTAAGGTATTTTAGATTTTTGTTTAGGTATATCTTTACAATATATTTATTTTGAATTGCGTTTTGCTATTATTTATTTATTATTAATAGTGCAAGTATTCTCAGAAAATCGACAAAATCACAGTGCACTTTAATGTCTGGGGGGGGGGGGGGGTACTTAGTAGTATTGAGGACAGAACAGGGATTAGAGGCGTTTGTGCAGTTGGAAATTTTCCTTAATTTAGGCACTGAATAACAGAAGAAAGCATAGTGTACTTTGTGACACCGTAAAAGCACGTATTTCATTAAAATCATCATAAATTCGTAACATGATTTCTTACCAGAGTTGACACAAATTATTCTGAGACAACTACTTGTACGTACAGACTTCAAACGTAAAATACAAATTTTTGAGAACCACAACTCAACAATAGCACAAGAATTATTAATTTTGGTCGTTAATTCAATTCGGAGCACCATTTACAAATAATGCCGTTTCTTTAAGATCGTGAACGTGTCTATTTACAAATAATCCATCAATAGATTGAGATCCTAAACGTATTTCTTCAAAAATAATCGTATTTTATTAAATTGTTGCCGTATCTCTTCAAATCCAGCTAGATGCAACGTTATTTACGTACGTACGACTATGAACAACATATCGTTTACAAACGTACCTAACACTTGTGATCCTCTCAATTACGTAACGTTATTACTGAACGTCTAGTAAAATAGAACTACTCAAACTGTAAACAATTAAACGTACTTACATTTTAGGGTAATACTTACATCCATTACGTGGAAAATTATTACCATAAGAAGACTTACAAAGGTTTGTTGCAATAATTACAAATACTTATGAATTGTCACCAGTCAAGCATCCGTTTACTCGTAGTCAGCTGGCGAGAAATCAACCTCCCAATAAATTGTAAACAAGGCATCTTCTCGCGCCCCTGATGAGATTGCTTATATGGCCACATTCTCGGAGTTTCGTTAACTAGTTGTTCGTTTTTCATATTAAATTCGACAATAACGTAAAACTGAACATTGTCGATACCATCGTCTTCAGATTTTCCTACAGTTTGACTGAGCTTCGTCCACAAGGGTGTTCACATTTCCGTAGTTTTTGTGTGACATTGGATGGCCGTAATTTTCACATAATAACAACACAATAACACATTTAAACGTCGTAGAAATGCGCACGTCGGATTTTGTTATCCCACTTCTGATTGTAAAAAGAATAAAACCTTCTTTTCAATATTTTATTTAAATAAAGGGTGACTGCGTTACAAGTACGACGTAGGTACGTCAAGAACTCTACATAAGTGCCCTGTATCGTGCGTCATCATCTTCCGTCATGCGCGTCTCTGCGCCCTCTGCGTACTCTCGACCCTTATCGAGATGCCAAGGTTAAGTGGTATCAGAATTATTCTTACAGAACTATTACAACAAGCATACAAATTCTCAACCTTCATTAAAAAATAGGGTGGAGAATTTATGGCTTGAGGTGCGTTCTAAATGTACTCGGAGCATGTGGCAAAATTTTTGTAAACATTGTAAACTTATTTTGGCAGATTGGGAAAAAAATATGGGAAATCTTTCGTACGAATCTATACCCCCTTTCATTATTTCGCTAGGTGAATCTGATTCAGAATCTGAATTTGAAAATGACGGTGATGATACAGATTTTCATAGCGAAATAATGGAAATGGAGTGAATTGTAGCTTGTCGGGGGGTGATATTTTTACGCATCTTTCGTTCTAAATTTACCAAGGTAGTATGTGAAAAACTACCTGACGTACAACAAAAGAAGTATAATTTTAGTTAGATCATCCACGATGTTACTTTGCACCAAATTTCAAGCATTTTCGTTTTTTTTTGTAACTCTTCATGGATATGGAGAAGGCGTATAGTAACGTTCTTGTTAATAAGCGTTTGGAAGTACTTAGTAAAAGCAAATAAAAAGCACATACGTAAGCATATGTAATAACTATACATATAGATAAATCATTCAATTTAAGGCCGGAAAAATGTTTCAGAAGAGCCAAACCCATCAAAGTACTAGAGCAAGGTTGTTGTCTTTTACCAACCTTTCTAGTAATCTTAGAAAAGTGAAAAAAGAAGTTGGAAGATATGAAAGTAGGCTGTTCACAAAGGTCGAATTATCCATTTCTAAGAAGAGTGGGCGAGCAGAACGAACTGATGATTGAGAATTAAAGATGAGATGCTAAATGTGGCATGTGACAATAGTCGTATGTAGAACCCCCATTCATATAAAAACAATGTTTAAGTGAAATTTTAGTGCCTGTTCCTTACATATGAAATAAACACTTACAAAAACCCGAATAACTGTTGTAAATAGCGTCATGTTTTATGCTTTCTAAGAAATGTATACCGTTAACTTGGTCATTGCTACTGAAAACTGAAAGTATCGGCAACAATGTTTATATTTCTGCATATTTTTTAATCTTTAATTAAATAAAACATAACTTAACGAAAAAGTTCAGGGAATTTTTATTCTTCTGCAAACTCACTAGATTTTCATGGCCAACCCTACTACATAAAGATCGTGAACGCATAATATCTGACAGCTCGTTAACAAAATTCTTAATTGCACTGTAATTTTTGGTATAAAATACAATTGTATTTAACCATGATCCCCACCTTGTTACACCAGGTGGCGGAGGTAATCGAAAATTGAGCAATGCATTTCGATAAAATTATACTCTCAAAGGTGATTTAAAAACATTTTTTAACATTATTGGTTAAATCATTTACTATTGGAAATAATTTTCTAATTTCCCAGCCATTCTATTTATACCATGAGCTAAGCATGTAATATGGGTTAAGCAAGGAAAAATATTCTTAGGTTGGAAGAAGCGCTACACATGTACGTAGCAACATTTGATGACACTAATATGATTTTTCAGGTGGGACTCTGGTTCAATTTTAAGGAATATGTATTTTGCGAGTGTCGTTGTTTGGTATTAGTACTTCAAAACAGTTTGATCGAATAGGAAACAACAGTAAACTAGGTACGCATTCAAAATCTTCTAAAAAGGAATTCCTGAGGAAATATGTATGTATGTATTACCATTGTGATAACTAGAGACAGGCAAAGTTAGTGCATGCGACTCCCACCACTTTCCTTCAGTAGCGCGCGATGTTATTGTTTCGTTTCTCCCATCGCTGCATGTTCGATCGCGCAACCCTGCACTGGCAGTGAGAACGAGTAGTGAAAAAACTTTTCGAGGGCGCCATCTAATTTTCCCGTCTTTAGTAATAACTTGACTGACGTAAAACATAATATTTCTTGGCAGTTATTTCTAAATCTTTTTCAACTTGCTATGAATATTTATCGTTTGTTTTGACTTTACAGCAAATTTTTCCAATCATTTCTTCAATCTTTGAAACGAGTTTCCCATTTATAACACCTGTTCTTATCGATGTCTACAGAGAAAGGCAACTTTCAAGTCTAGGGAAAATATATTTATTGCCTATTGTGTTTGTGTTACTTTCTGAAAGTAATCTGGATCTTCTTGGATATTTTACCGCTCTTGTCATTAAAGTGGCACAACGCATAAATTCAATGTACGTTTATGATGGTAGTAACTATCAACTTCACACGAATATATTCGTTAAAATCGGCCACAAGACTTGTGCGCTAATTTATTGAACAGCTCTTGGAATATGTTGTGTTAGAGGATGTCAATAAATGTCACCGTGAAATTAATAGTCGGAAAATTATCTGCTAATGTTTCCTCTTCCCAGTTAGTTATATGGACTACCAAGCTGGGGGACGTAATAGAGATATGTCATACGAAAGGCATGTTTTCTTTAAAATTTATAAAGTGAAATTTTGTGTGAGATTCGCATGCAAACTCTGACATAACATGGTGCACCCACAAATGAATACGGTGCTATACGATTGTAAGAACAAAATATGACATTCATCATTATTTCATAAATGTTCTAAAATTTAAATGTACATAATTGGTCATAGGATACATATTATGTGGAGGACAGACAGATTTACAATTCTTTATCGCATGAATTTATAAAAGAAACAAAAAATGTGAACGCTGGATTTACGACTAAATCATGAAAACATATCGCGTTCTACATTTTCCACGCTGAAAGCAATTTGTTAACGGAACCATTGCAAAAAATTAAAGTCGTATTACCCTCGAGTTCGGAATAATATTCGATTGATTCGGAACCGCAATATAAGCCTTGTAATTCACTCAAAGCAAAGTGGTCCAAATAACGATAAATGCTAGAGAGAGGTTGGTGCTGAATTTATTCAAGCTCTCTCGAATTTATTTGGTAGAGTTGTGGAGTGCTGGCGATCCGTCGAAGCATCAAAATGGGGAGGAAAATAAGCGATTTAGCAAACTGGACTCCGGAAAGCAAACAGGAAATCATTCGGATTCCCTTAATGTCCCACTTTAAAATATTCAAAAGGCAAGCAAGGAGCTCCAATTACCCTAAGTGCCAATTACGCACAAAGAAAAATTCGTAAAATAATTTCTCATGCATTTTTTGACACAGTAAATTGCCTAGTGCGGATGACAGGTTTAAGAACTCGTTGACGTCTGGTTGCCGCCTTTGAAACCGCGAGCAGGAAACGCTGTCAACTGCTTCGACAACGTGTCCGGGACACTTTTTCCGTTTTATTTTTATTTTAAATTGTATTACTGGAGCCGCGCAAGCCGAGCATCTCAAAACGACAAAGAGCGGGAATTAATTACTCTAAGTGAGTTACAAATTGATTCGACAAGGAAAGTCTTTTAAGGGCACCGGATAACAACGGAATTCGCCCTCATAATGCCATCTGCTTCTTTCCAAATGAGGAGAGCTTGCTGTCGGAAATAATTGGCAGGTTTTTTCTAAACACGAATAAAAACCAATAGTAGTCATCTGGCAGCTCTGATGCTACGCGAGATAAGATCGCCAAAGATCGCCATAAACATCGTGGATAAGGAAAAGGCAGGCCCAGGTTGTTAACGCTATATTTTTCTTAGGTCGGTACTAAAAAACTGACAGTTTCGTCGTTACGTCACTAAATACCATATGTTTGCACTAAAAAAATGTTCTGGTACTTAATGGATAGTTAATCATTTGATTAGACATTTATGGAAGATCATCAGGTAGGTACTGAACTAAATAATTAAACTGTCTTCTGAAAATAAATCAGAATAGCAAAAAATATCTCCATGTCTTCCGTTTGTTGGCGATTTTATTAGATGGATAACTTCCGTAACTGCGGGATTCATTACTGTGAATTTTTTGTAGTTGTTAAGACGACACTAAAATGTATTTTGTTATTATGGTTTTATTATTATATTGTTCTACGAGCAGAGTTACTCTATTAAAACATTAAAGTCATATATGTAGCTCAGTGGGAAATCATTTTCTTTGAGTATGAAAGGCTCCGACAGTACATCCGTTTTTTGTAATATTTTAACAATAATCCATTTAAATTTTCCAAAATTCTTAACACAAAGTAACGCTGATAACGTTAAAATATTTTACGTTATTTAAATCAAACGTTAGAAACTACAAACCTGTTAGCTGGACTAAAATTTTTAAAACTTTATTGTACAAGATTTTGTGTCATCGGTAAAACAGTTTATATCTTCTTATCAGCATGGATTCGTTGAGGAAAGTTCAACCATAACAAACTTGACGTATTTTTCCCAGTGTATTTCTGAATCCATTGAAGTCAAGTAGACGCCATTTATACCGATTTCCGTAAATCTTTCGACCAAATTGATTGCTCTACAGTATTGGAGAAACTCCAAAGATTTGGTTGCTTGCAATATCTATTTCGATTTTTTAATTCCTACAGCGCTACTTGTAAGAACATTCAAAACACATCTCTCTTAATTCTGGAATACCACAGGGGTCCAATTTTGGACTTTTGTTATTTCTCCTGTTCATTAATGACATTGTTGGTAATATTACCTACAAAAAACCGCTGTTCACTGACAATCTAAAATTATTTTTGGGAGTCAAGAGAATCGATTGCTGATTGATTCCTCAGTTAAATACTTATTAAATGCATTATTGATTGGTGGAAGCTGAATTTTTTACCATTTTGTTTTGTTGTTTCATAGGCAAAAAACGCGTACCATTGGTATGTAATTATCGGATTAGCTGTGATGTTTTAGAGCATAAGGAGAGTTTTAGAGCCTGAAGTATAGTATTTTTTTATTAAAAATTTAGTTTTTCGGAATATTTTCTGGCAAACGGACGTTTGATGATATCAGTTTTTATTATTAGGTAATCTATTTTATCTATTAATTAGGTCTCCTCTCCTTTTGAGTTTGAACCAATTTATATATAATATGTCCTCGGGTTAAGTTTACAAGAGGTTTGTAAGAAATGGCGATTAGGTGTAAGAAATACAATAAAAATATAGGGTGGAATGATGAGTATATTAACTGTCGGCAAACATGTGGTGCGAACTATCACATATCATGTGTTAACCTTAGCAAATCTGCACTTTCTTCATTGAAAGAAAGCAGATTAATTAACGAATGGAGTTGTGGTCTATGCAGTACATCCTCTCTTACGGTTGATGATTGTCAAAAAAATGAGTTAACTGCTTCTATTCCAAGTTCTGTAACTAGTGACAGTCTGAATATACTGCCCGATACACTAGCAACTATCTTCAATGACTTTTCCTCTGCTGTTAATAAAAACTTTTTCATACTTAGCCAACAAATTACCGATTTAAAAAATGAAAATACGAAGCTCCGAGAGGAAATCTCCAAACTAACTGCAAAGTTGCATGTTGAAGTCCCTCAGGTTGTCAATGATACCGTAAAGTCTCCTTCCTATTCAGACACTCTTAAAAATACGACTGCAGTTGTAATAAGACCTAAGGATGTTACTCAAACCATAGCAAAAACCAAATCTGATATCATATCCAACATTCAACCTGATAGTGAACCGGGCATTATAAAAGTTAAATTTATTAAAAATGGTGGTATAGTTCTTAATTATGAACATCCTAGTGAACTCAAAAAATTATCTCAGTTAAAAGACTTGAGTGATAAGTATGAAATAAGCGACTTAAAGACTCCAAAACCGAAGCTGCGCATTTCTGGCATATCCAGTGATATTGATGAGCAACAGATAATTCCATTTCTTATTAAACAAAATAAACATATCTTCAGTGAATCTTCTCAGTGCAAAATTCTTAAATACTTTCCTATAAAAAATCGTAATAATTATTTTCAAGTCATATTAGAGGTTAACATCTCTACATACAAAAATGCTCTTCTTTATGGTCATTGCCTAATTGGGCTTGATGGTTGTAACATCTATGACGCTATTGATGTAATTAGATGCTTTAATTGTAATGGTCTTAATCATTCGTTAAAGACTTGTAAAAAAAAAATCTCTTGCCCTAGGTGCTCTGGTCCACATAGGGTAAATGATTGTCATGCTACTAATGAGCAACTGCGATGTATCAACTGTGTTAGCATTCAAATTAAAGACAATTTAAGTGATGAGGACATTTCCCATGCTTGCTGGGACATCAACAACTGTTTTTTTTATAAACGGACTATTGAGAAAATCAAGTTAGATGTCTTTGGGATATCTAGCTTGTAGCAATTAAACTATTCTCCTAACTTAATTTCTTCCTCATCAGCATCATCTCCAGCAATATTGAACAAGAGTGTAAATAAAGGAAATATATCTCTCTATTATCAAAATATTCGTGGTCTCAATTCCAAGCTGTTGCGGTTCTCCAATGCTGTAGCTGCCTGTGCCTATGATTTAATCGCACTTTCTGAGACATGGCTGCACAGTGGAGTTAATGACAGTGAAGTCTTTGACCAAAACTATGAAATCATTAGAAGGGACAGAGACTTGTTGCGTACCAACAAACAGACAGGTGGTGGTGTGCTTACTGCGATTAGATTAGGACTCCATTATACTGAAATTAATCTATCTAACACTCCTTTTAATAACCTTCACCTTATTGACATTGTCTGTGTTAAGGTGTTGATTGCTTCTTTATCTATCACAATATTTGTCCTATATATTCCTCCTTCGTTGGCATTAGATTACTATCAATTAATCTTTGAGGCGTTTGTAACGTTAGAGCTGTTGGATGACTCCAATATTCTTATAATTGGTGACTTTAATATACCTGAATTTTTTTCATCTCTTAGTAATCCTCATTGTATAAAAAGTTTGGAATTGTCTAATTTTATGAAAATGTTTGAGCTGAAACAGTTTAATACCATTTTAAATTGTGATAATCGGCTTCTTGACATCGTCTTATCCAATATGTGCTGTTCAGTATTAACTTCTGATGATCCATTTGTAGATGAAGATCCACGTCATCCTTCTCTCCATGTAGGTATATTTGTGAATAACATATCATCAAGCAATTTTCTGAAAGCAGCGTCTAATGGAACCAGTTACAATTTTCGTAAGGCCAATTTTCTTAATCTATATGATGATATTCTAAATACTGATTGGTCTCTCCTTAATAAATCCACTGATATTAACTCTGCCTGTTGCTTATTGTATGATCTAATATATAAACTGTTCGATAAACACATACCTATGTATAAAAAAAGGGAATATACCTACCCTGCATGGTTTTCACCTGAAATTATTCGGCAGGTTCGTTCAAAAAATCAGTTTAGAAGGAGATATTTAAAGTACGGAAATACAGCTGATGCGCTTGCATTCAGGGAATTGAGACGTAGCATTAAGCGAGAAATATCAATAGCTTATAATGCATTTATCAAGAATTCTGAAGACATGATTAACACAGATCCGTCAACTTTTTGGGGTTATATACGACGTAAAAGACGACACACCGGGATACCATCTTGTGTGACTCTTGGTGATACTGTTGTAACAGGAGCAAAAAATATTGCTAATGCGTTTGCACAATTTTATGAATCAACCTATATCCCTAGTTCTAGCTGTAACCTTAACAAAGTTAATATGACAATACAAATGTGAACATAAATGTGTCTATCATTAGTGAAAATGAAGTGCTTGAAGCTATCAACAGAATTAAATCGAACAATGTTCAGGGTCCTGATGGTATACCAGCATTTATCATAAAAGATTGTGCTCGGGTTTTAATTAAACCGTTATCTGTTCTTTTTAATCTCTGTGTTAACTTAGGAACATTTCCAGATTGTTGGAAGCTTTCCAAAATCATTCCTGTTCATAAAGGCAAAATTCGAACTGCTGTTGAAAACTATCGACCTGTCTCAATTCTTAATAATTTTGCAAAAATCTTTGAATCTTTAATTTATAAACAACTGTATTTTCAAGTAGCCGCTTCAATTACAGAGCGTCAACATGGCTTTATGAGTGGCCGCTCTACAGTTACAAATCTTCTTTGTGTGACACAGTTTATCGCAGACTCTATCGATTGTGGACTACAGACCGATGTAATATATCTTGATTTTTCAAAGGCTTTTGACAAACTAGATCATGGTATATTAATTGATAAACTTTATGCTTTGGGCCTGAATATGCAATTAATTAGCTTTTTTGGGTCGTACTTAGGTGACAGAAAACAATATGTCCATTGCTGTGGATATGATTCTGATGTCATTACTGTTTTATCCGGAGTACCACAAGGTTCTGTACTTGGTCCGCTTCTTTTTTTATTGTTCATCAATGATATCTCGAATGAATTAGATGTTGAATTTTCTTTATATGCAGATGACATCAAGATATACAATAGAGTAAGTTCAACTGATGACTGCCTTAAGTTACAACATAATTTGAATAGGATTGTGGTATGGTGCAATTTGAACAGGCTTTTGTTAAATCAAGATAAATGTTGTGTAATGTCATTTTCTTTAAAGCGATATAATATTCACTTTGAATATGTCCTTAATGGGGTAGTCTTAGCCAGGCCTCAGACCGTTTTGGATCTTGGGGTTGTTTTTGATAGTAGGCTCACATTTGCTTATCATATTAACAAAGTTGTGGCAGACTGCATGAAAACTTTGGGTTTCATCATAAGGAACTCTGGAGATTTTCAACACTGTGACACTATCATTCGACTTTTTAATTCATCAATTGGCAGCAAACTTTACTATGCTTGCATTAGTTGGTGTCCTCACCATAACATTCATTTAATGCATCTGGAACGTGTCATACGAAGGTTTCTTAAATATTTGTTTTACCGAGAGAATGGTTTTTACCCACCTATTGGTTTTCCTCAATCTGAGCTTTTAAATCGCTTCACTTTCTCCAGTTTTATGGAAACTTGTAAAAAATTCTTTGTGTTGTTCCTAGTTAAAATGATAAATAACAGTGTTGACTGTCCTTTAATGCTAGCCAGATTATCATTTAATGCACGTCCTCGAAGTCTAGTATCTCGCCACTCTGAAATTTTCTACATAGCCTGCCCGAGAACTGATATCGCCAAATTCTCTCCTATGTCCACTATGTGTAGGATTGGTAATAGAACACATAATAAGATTGATCTTTTTTCAACATCACTGCGGCCTCTTAAATTCTCTAATTATTCCCAAATTTAGTAGGCTTTCACATTACTGCGTAAGTTAATTTACTATCTGAATTAACTGATCTTCCATGATTATTGATTGATTACACGTATATTTTGACCTACCTAATCTGAAAATCTGCATTGGGATTTGGAGCAGCTTTAAACTTTTCCTTTTTGGGATTCACAGTAATTTGTAGCTGCTGATTAGTTATTCTACTTCTTATCATTTGCTTTCGGTTATTTGTTGGTCTGTAATTGGGTAAATAACCTGTGTACCGACTATATATATAATAATAATAATAATAATAAGAGGAAAAAAAGTGGGTCAGTAATGGAGGCCCTACTCGATGCCAGCTGGCTGGCCAGATTTAGCTTAGCTCCCTTAGTTTTATTTTTTTGGATCATAACCCCTATAAGTTAATATAAAGATATGTGGGTAGTAGAAGTAACGAAGAATGTTTTAAGTAAATTTTTCCATTACAAAATTTTCTGATGACGTCATATAGCAGGAGTGAAATACTAAGAATAACAATACTAGATTTCCAAATTTTTTGGAAAATTGGGTGAGCCATTCTAAATTCAACTAATCCTATAAATTGCCTCAGACGATACATTTTTTAGTCGTTCTGTATAAGTAATTTTAAATAAGGTGGTACTCACAACAATCATACGGCTCTTCAGCTGTATTCTGCTGACCCGATTTTGCATTGATGCAAACACATTATTCTAAGAAACCATAAACTCAAGACAAAAAGCGTCAACGGCCGACGGTTAAAATTTAAAATTATTTCTGCTTGTTTGATTACATGCTTAATTTTTGTATGCAAAAAAGTATTTCTCAGCATTTTGTAACTAAAGCAAAAACCACATTTTCTTACTACAAAAAAAATTGATCTATAGTTATTTACACCTTCTGCAATACAGTTCAACAAATTCAGATTCTTCGAAAAATTATAAAATTAAAATAAGCCTTATAAATTTAAGTAGAGATAAGAAATTTTGGTTAGTGTTTCGCCATTTGCGCGATGTTCCTAATATACATATTAAATTTGACAACAATCGGTCGGGTAGTTTCGAAGATTATTTGTCTAAAAAAGTTCGATTCAGACAGATAGACGCAAACGCGAAATCTATTTTTTCGTACTCTAGGGATTACGAAAACATGAAAATAGGCGTTCATCCAATGGACCCTAGTGTGAGATTGAACGTTGGAATAAGGATTGCAGGCATTTCGAATCTCATCTTCGTTGGATTTTTTTTTATTGAATTTGTTTGAATATTTCGAGAGAAATTTTCTCTACATAAATTTAGACAAATTTTTCGCTTCCCGAGCATAAGCTAGGGAAGCATTGTAATCGAGTCCAAGGTTCTTGTTTCCGTCTGTCTGGCTGTCTATCTTCCATCAGTTCTGATTTTTATTGGACAGATAAACCCCGAAACTAGCCTGTAGATGGTGAAGCGCTAACCAAAATTTGACTGATCATTCCCACGAACAACAAGATGACGTCATCTCCAACATTTACATTAGTAGGTATATGTTATTTAGATTTTAGAAAATAAGATATTCCTGTGCTTGTGGTTTATGAATCCATGTTGATATTTTACTCTGAATCCGTGTTGATTTTTTACTCTACGTATCCAGATTTTTCGAAAAAAAATTTAAATTTTATAACAAGATTTTTCAATTTTTCTTTGACACTGCAAAACCTACAAATGCTATGAAATCGTGCGAAAATTTTAAGGTTACCTACCGTAAGCATGGTAAGTCGTTATTCAAATTTTTTTAGTTTATGCGTCCCCAAGAAATGATGACGTCATTTTACAATTTTGGCGTTTATTTTATTTTATTCCTGCATGTATGATTTATGAATCCGTGTAGTTTTTAACATAAACATCCAGATTTTTGGGAAAAAATCAATTATTGTAGAATAACATTCTATAATTTAACTTTGAAATTGCAAAACCGAATGTTCTGAAATCGTGCAATCTTTTACTTTATAGGGGCTATCATAAAATGAAAACCGCGAAATCAAATTTTATAAGTTTTCAAAGAAGCAGGATTTGTTTAACTATACTTCCAAGGCGAGGGAAGTTCTCCCGAAATAATCTTCCATCAATTGTTTTAGATGGTAAAGGAGCATATTTTCGTCTTGTTTTAGATTCTGGTCCATCTTCTTCTACCTGTCGTTTCTTTTTTTCCATCAAAAAAGTCCTGTAATAGTAGGTGAAAAAGTAATAGATCTACTGAATGTTTAGATTTCAATACACGATTGAGATTTTTCTTTGAATTATAATTATAATATAATTTAAAACCATTTTCGGGGACTTTGGTGTTCTATTTTTGGAAAATTCTGACCTGACTTGTTTTTGAGTTAATTTTTGTACCCCGTTTTTTTTTGAAAAATGTAAAACAATCTTGATATTCTAGGCATTCCTGCTTAGAAAGAATTTGAAAATGCTTTGGAGCCTTTAGTGTCTTTTCTTATAATAATTTACTTAAATTTCTTAGAGGACACGTGATTTGCTAAAATCAGTCTTATATTAGCAGGTACTAGCCCCAGCCGCCTACCCTCTATTTTTTTAGACAATATGTTATTTGCCAAAATCAGTTTTTCCTTAGCCAGTACTAACCCCGCCCAGCCGCCCTCTCTTTTCTTAGAGTGTCTGTCATTTGCTAAAGTCGATCTAATTTTAGCAAATACTAGCCCCACCCACCCACCCTCCTTTGTCTTAGAGGGTCTCTGATTTGCCAAAACGAGTCTCATCTTAGCAGGTACTAGCCTCGCCCACTGACCCTCTCTTTTCTTAGAAGGTAACTCATTTGCCAAAATCAGTCTTATCTTGGCAACTACTAGCCCCGCCCACCCACCCTCTCTTTTGTTAGAGGGTATGTCATTGCCAAAATCAGTTTTATCTTAGCAAGTATAGTCTATTTCAGAACTTCGTTCGGCTAAACCATAAACCAGGGTGATTGTAAATCAACAATTATCACCCAGTAAGTAGGCTTTTACGGCGCTTCTTTTGTTAAAGAAGAAGCTGCTGTCCCCTTCTTTTCGCAGATAAGCGTTGAATCTAATGGTATCCTTGTCTTTCAGTATAGGGCAAACTAGTTGAAGCAAGAAAACCATGGTGCACTTTCAGCATGGTTCTATGATATATCGGTTTACTCAATGCTTAAAGCAGTGACCTTAAAAATGTCGAAGCACTCCATTTACATATACAAGAGAAACTGATATAGAATTTTTTTGAAAGGTAACCTATTTCTTTATTATTTACAATTAATAAAACAAAACGAATCTTTTGCTCCATTATGGCAGTGATTTTTGAGGATTATCATCTTTCAAGCGACCGACGGTTTAGAAACCTTGGAATCTGTCAATCTTTGGGACAGTTTATGGCTTAAGCGAACGGAGTTCTGAAATAGACTATACTGATGACTTGCTTTTACAAAAAATGATAAAAATTTGAAAACATTACGAACTTACTTATATGCCCAAGGCAGGAATTTTGAATATCTTCTCTAGTGTTTAGTTCGTTATTTTTAATGGATTCCTCTTTTGATTGTTTTGGTTTTGTTTTTTTTATAATTTATAAATGTCTTATTAAATGTTTTTTTTTTTTTGGTTTATTTATTAATGACAGTCCAACGCGCAAATTTTCAAGCAATGACATGACGGTATAGTTTCAAAGTCAGCCAATGGGATTCATTAAAAAACTTTCTCAACGACAAAACATCCTGATAACAAGCAGCATTTTTCAGCGAAAAAATTTGTGTCAAATTATTTACAAAAAGAATTTTGTGCTCTTTTCGTATTTTTACATTGGTTTCTTGTATTGTAAGGTTAAGTTTTTACAAGGTGTAGTCCAACAGAAGGTCCGAGTCTAAGGTCTTTGTTTTCAAAAGGTGTAGTGCTCCCTTGATAAATTTTGAAGTCTGGTACAATTCCTTTCGAACTCTTAAGAACAATTTTTTTTAAACCTAGGGGTCTAGGTTTATTTTGAACATACTCTTAGACAAGAACACCGTCCAAGAAATGCAATTGCACGTCGATTGAAAACGAAGTCTTCTCTAGTCTGTTTAGTTCATTGATTGAGTTTTTCAAGTCTTTTTTTCTTTTTTCTTCATCTGCCGTCAATTCGAAAAAATCTTCGATACGTATTTGCTAAAATAAGTAAGACCGAGGTATCAAAACTTCAGTGGCACTTGATCAGATTCATGTGGAATTTATTTTGAAGCAATACATCTTCTTCATCAGGACGCTGGTGCAATAGGTGTTGCAACACTTGGGTTTAGAAGTATCTGAGGATGTAATAGAATCAGAAGAAGGGTGTACTACTGGCCCATGCTGCCAATCAGAATCATCATCATTGTCTAGATCTAGGTCTAAATCAGAATTAATTTTTTCTAGATTCTAGAAGATCATCTGGATCAACCCTCAATTTCAACATTTTCCGAAGGAGTTTTTCACATATTTGTTCATTATTTCCCTTATGTATAGCAAATATTAGACCCAACATTAATTTAGTGTTAGATCTTTGTGATATTTTGTGAATTGTGTATTGCATTTTTGCTATAATTGAGTGATTAATAATGTGTATTTTTACCAAAAATTACCAATCAATCTTTATTCGAAAATACGCTGAAACGTATATTTGTTGTACTTTAAAGACGAGGAAAACCCTAATCTAAATAACTGTAGACGGATTGTTTCTATATAATTTCCTTTTATTAACAAAGCTAAGACAAAGATAAACCTAGTTTAATCTAAACACTAGTTTTAGACAAACGACAATTAAATAAAGCGTCGCTTCTTAGATCCAAACCCTAATCCTCAAAGTCTAGCCATTTAAATGTTTTACTCTAATCAACTTACAAATAACCACCGGAATCTGAACCGCGGACGAAGTTTCCTCGTCACCACATCTCAAAGGAAAAAATGTGGAAATTCAAGTTTCACCGCGTTGTTATTCATGAAAGAACGATTATGCTAATATGTAAAATAATCATGAAAAGGTTTTGTTGAGACAGTTTGTGACAATCGTTTATAAATAACCGCCATTCTTAACCAGATTTAAATGCTTCCGAAACAAGAGGAAACATTACAAGACACCTGCCTGCCGCATAATAGGAAGTTTTTTTTTAACTTGCAAATTCTTCTCCGTGATCGCCATAAAAATTAAGCTTAACTTGTCGCCGTATAAGGCATCATCATTATTTTCAAAGACAAGCAATTTTTAAAGTTGAACTACACAAACATCGCACATAAATGTAAATCCCTTTATCGCAAATTTTTAAGTGCGATTTAAGAGCGCGCTGTAGCACTGCTGCTTCGAAAATCATATATGCAAATCCTGCGACACACTTTTCCTTTTAGTATTTATTTCGGTAATTTATACTGAGGAGACACAAATCCAACGAAAAATTACGCGTGGCTGAAAAACGACCTCTACACATTTAGACTGGGGTACGCATTTGAATTCCTGATTGTAACTTGACTCCGTAATCAAATGTATGATGTTAAGTCGTTAAGATGGATTAATTTTGTTGGGGCAATGAGCTGCCAGAGGTTTTGGATTTTATGTTGGTTTTGTTACATATAACGGTAAAATGAAACACCATTAGGTAATACGCATTATTAAAGAATTTATGCTAAAAAAAAAGTCAAAATAGGACCTAAAAAATGGCAAAATAGGCGCTTGGAGCAAGTTTTAGGAAAAATTAATTTTACGCAACCTCTGGTTTTCTTTGACATTTATTTTATTATTTTACATAATCAGTGATCCTAATCTTCGTTAAAATTTACATTAACATATTAGATAATTATCCATTTGTCTGTTAGTTCATTTTTATACCTGGAGGTCAACATCACACGATGTTAAAGGAGAATATTTGAAATTAGAAATTTCAGTGGGTTTCTTTTTTAAATCCTTTTGTATATTTTTGCGTTGTAAAACTTTGCTGACAACTTTAAGCTCTTGGTACCAGGTGTAAAGTGTCTTACAACTTTTTAAATGTCATTTCACCTACTCTCCCCGGAGTATCTTCCAACCGATCCATTTCAACACCCTATAGTCAAATTCCTTAATAACTTAAAATGCTTCATTTAATTTAAAATTATACAATAAAATTGTGTATTAGCAATAAACGAACTTTTTTTATTTCGTCAAAATAATCGCAATAATATATTGCCGCTTCAATCCATGAAGTCCATCTTATCAGAACAGGTTCTGGAACCAATGGACAATCCAGTAAGACTTCCCGGAAGTAGCTACGTGTTTGATTACCTTTAGCCATAATATACCTGTATATTATCCAAAAAATATTGAATTTTTTTAATCAGACAAAAATGGATACATTTAACTTAAATATGTTGTATAAGTTTATCGTTTAATGGTCAAAACATGTAAATTAATTACCTGGATATTTAATGTATTTCTTAACGAAAACAACTAATCTTATTATTTGGACGTCGTTTTTAAAACGAAAATTCTTCAGCGCAATTAAAAATCGTTGCATGACCTAATGTGCCCCAACCTTTCATGTTTTATTTAAAGTTAAATGTATGCATGAATGCAAGCTCTCGAAAAGTTTCATTTTGTAAGTTAATTAATCTTTTTCGGGTAACGTATTACATGAACAGTCAGCACACTAAATGTGTACATAACTTAATTTTCTTGAACTCAACTCAACCGAAATATTAATCCTCAGAGCAATTCCGAGTTCGTTCTGTTTCCATCTTAAGAATTAAGTTAGCATTTGGCGAAATTAAATGAAAACTACAATGTGATTTAAATGTGGAATACGCAACATTTAGGAAGATGAATTTTAAAACTGTATGCAGAATACCAATATGGCAAGGCAGTTTTGCTGTGGCAGACACATTTATGCAAATCCCCGCAAACTTATTGGTCGAAACTAACTACAAATTATAGTAATATGTGTTTAAGCCGATAGAAATTTCACCAACCATTCCTATAATTAAAAGCGAATTACAACCGCACGTAATTTAATCTGGACGTAATGCAATTTGGTGCCCAAACAGGTCCAGTCTCAACAAAATAGGATTTTCTCGGGAAATGCTCAACCCCGTTTACTACACTTAATAGTGTGGTGTTTTAAATATCAGATTAGGCAAAATGCGTTAAATGTTGGCGGAAGTGGGAGGTACGAGAGGTTCATGGGAGATTAATCAAACCGGTCAGAAATTAGAATGCTCATTAGAGGTGTCCATGGCTGCAGTAGGGTGGGATGGGAGACATATGACGTCCATCAAAGTGGTAATGAGCTTCCATGTTCCCACTGAACATAGACTATAGACATTTATTATCTAATCTTGATCAGTTACAGTGAAAGCGGTGGCAAGCTAATATTGACGTATGACTAGGCTCTATTCAAAATGACCACTCACCGAGGACCCAACTTTTTACAACGTATGTTAAATTCGTGATTACATCATTAATCCTTATCAAATAATTACAATTCGTTATTTTTTCATTTATATTTCTTCTGATATTAGTGGTGTACTTGTCACACCGGAAACAAAAAAAGTCAAAATGCACCAGTCACGTTTCACTTATTTCGTTAAGAAGAAAAATTTTGAATAAGAAGCATTATGTATCAGTTAAGATAATAAAACTATTAGAAGTTGATGGATTAACTAGTTTATTTCAAATTGAGAAATATTCAAATGCGAAGATCTGGTAAAATGGATCAAAAGCTGCCTTATTAATTTGATAAATGAACGAAGCGTGCACACGTAGTAAGTCTGTCAAAGAGGGATAGTTTTCTAACTATATTTCAGTACATAAAGTTTTAAAAACCATTCACAACGTAACCCGGGCAGGTAATACATATGAGATTGTCGTTCTCTAAAACGGCAGAAAGGGATTTATCAGTGTAATCATACAGGGTCGCTAAAAAGTATATAAGCAGTTGAATATCGCGAGAAAGGTTTGTTGAATCTTTTTGAAATTTGCGCTGACCCTAGGACTACTTGAGTTGTATTTTCTGCAATTTTTTCGAATTTTATACTTGCCAATACCTGCCATTATCCTGGCGTAAAAGACTTTATCTAAAAATTATACTAGCACCCAATCATTGTAATAATGACAGAACTGAAGGGATATACGCTGAAATAAAGGTGCTAGCGTAACAGATTGATTTAATGTTGTTTCCAAATAATTTACAAAATATTCTGAATGATTGTAAATCGTAAACACATTGTTATGAAAGCTTTTTGAAAAGTTTAAATAAAAAATTACATTATTGAAAAAAGATCAAATTAACATTTAAAAAACAATAATTTTCCAACAAATGTTCGACGAAACGTTCTCCATTTAGTCATAGTAAATGTACGTAATTAATTTCTCAAAATAAAAGAATCACATTTCTATGATCAGTGACATTTTTTGTCCAAAATTTGTAAAAGTATGTTCATGGTTTTAAATTTGTGGAACTATTCCTGCAACGTTGTGACTAGCTTTTACTACAATGAGGGGGAATTCAAAATGAAATATTAGCTGCAAGTGTGCTAGCAAGGAATTCGAAACGAGCTTCCATTTTAAAATCAATAAAAAATATTTTTACTTTTTATTAGGCGTTTTTTGTATTACACTTTAAGCTCCATTTAGGATTCTATTTAAAAATACACATTATCTTTTAGGGCGCTGTAAATTTGATGGTTTTAGCCAAAACCCCGAAGTGCTTTTTTAAACCATGAAAGCAAATAGTCTTGAAAAATCCTGAAACAATTCAATACTTTGCATAGAATATGTCACCGTTACAATAATTTAGTATTTCAGTAAATAAATAGTTATAATTTAGTACGGAACTCGAGGTACTCAGTAATGGAAACAGTACAAAAATATCAAAACATGAATGTAAAATTTGTCCAAAGTCTATCAGTTATCCGCAAAAATATCAGTTTTTTTGGACCAATGTTGTTTGGGGTTAGGGTCATTTTAAAACTACTTTTTCACTACACTATTTTTCAGAAATAATTTGTTTTGGAAAGTTATTACAGTATTTCTTGTTTTGCATAGATTTAGAACACAATAATACACATTTAGGTGTTTGTTTCATTTTCAGTCTACACAAAAATAAAATTTATGATTAAAGTGAGTGAAGCAAAAGTACTACCGAAAGAGCAATAAAAACCACCATCAAAGACAGACATGGATTTTTGAAAATTTGTCTTTGATAGTTACATTTTCAACTCAAACTTTGAATTGACGATAATCTGACAGGAAGAGAATTCTATCAAAGGCAAACTTTCAGAAATCCATTGCTGTTCAATCGTGTTTTTTCTTGATCTGTCGGTACCACTTATTAAACATTAGTAAGATCTGTTTCAAAAATAATCATTTAAATTGTCGCCTCAATGAACACACATTGCTAATGTAATGTACAAATGACAATTGCGCATCAAATACAACTGCAACATTTCTAATAATACTTTCTTTCGTAAGTTATTGTCCAGATATAATGTAGGAAGAATGAAAGTAAGTAAGACTTCTTGGTGTACGGTCACAAACGCACTTGTTGACATTTAACTTTAATCCAAATTTTTTACACAATTCTACAATAAGATCTAAATTTGGTTGAAGTCAAATGCCATCTTCTTCACTGGATACAAAACACAAACAATTTGATACAATCCTCATAAATCAAATATGCTAATATAACGAAGTAATCATATAAAAAGAATTAACAGTAGAGGTCCCAGATTAGAACCCTGGGGAACGCCAAAACTTGCCGCAAAGACATGAGAGTTGAAACATCTATAAATTATGAAATTGGGTCCGACCACCAAATAGAACTTCATCAAATTTAAAGGATTAGGAACAAGCCAGAATAACTAAGTTTGCTTGGAAGAACTTCATGGTTTATCTAGCGAAATGCATTTAAAAGGTCTGTGTAGACTCTAGTGAATTGTGGACTATTAAAATCTCCAACAAAGAACAAATAGTAATATCAGGAACATAAACTGCGACAATATAAAAAGAAAACGCATGGACATTACACTTGCAAACATGGATTTCAAAAATCCCGCTTCTCTGACATTATGCCTCATTATGACAGTTTTTACTTGTCATTAATGTAATTTATAACCATCGCTTTCATTGTATTAAAGTTTTTCAAGTGTGAATTACAGTAATTCTCGTTGATCCAAGCTCAAAACAACAAAGGAATCATTTTTAAAACTCTTGGTGCTTGCGTACCAAAATCTTGTTTCTGTGCTAGGAAACGAAAACCGTGAATAGACACTTTAATTGTTATGTCCGTATGTCTTATTATCGTAATGAGACATTCGTAAACAGAGAGTGGATGTAATCTGCAACCGCTTGTAAGCAAAAAATGCCCTGATTTACAAATTCAATAAACATCGACAGAGGCTCACATTAGAGATGTTAACAGATTTGTTCGAACTGGTATACAGAATCCGTAAACACTTTTGATAAGATTGTCTCAGCAATCAGGAGTTCTGTTGCAACATGAAATTGAACAATGGCTCCAAAATATTGAGGAAAGGATGTTACAGAACACTTTTGAAATTAAAATGAGAGTGAACATGTGCCATGAACAAAATTGTGAATATTTTCGACATTTACTGTGATGTTTAACCACAATAAACTTGTTTCTTTTTATTGTAACGAATTAGTTTTATTTTTTAATAAGATATGAAGCACTTAGGCAACCAGTTGTACAGATGCGTGTGGTATTTGTCGTCAGTTCTTGAACATTTAGTAAAGTATATATAAAGTGATAGGCGACACACTTCAATGACCTATTTCGATCCTATAATCATTTATAGAAACACTGTAAATACAGTGTAAGTAATGTTATCAGCAAGGTCGGTTATAACACCACCACCAGAAAAACGATTGACTATTTCAAATTTTCTGTCAGATTTACCAACATTATAATTAGGTGGAAAAAGTTCTGAGCTAAAATTGAATTGTTTGTCATGCAGGTATGAGTCCTACATGTGTTCAAATGAAAATATATAATATGGAACACTTACATGAAATTTCATTGATTAGGTACATACCTGCAGTTATTTTTATTTTTTTTTGACAAATAATAGTATTTTATACCATAAAATTTAATAGACGAATATTTTAAAAATCGTCTGTGACCACCACAGTATTCTAATTTAAAGCGTGTGTCATTAATATGGCTCAATTTTAGCGAATTCTCGGCATTGACGATAAATGAATACAAGTGTCTTAAGTAACTTGCCAACTACATCATTTATGATGTACAAATGTGAGCTTTATTAATAAAATAAGAGAGAGGCATATGACCTGTCATATTAGTCTAGTTAGAACATTTTAGATCAATTTTACACTGACGATACATCAACGAAAAAAAATTTGTTTCAGCCGCTGCCATTTCTAAACAGATTTATTTATTCATGAAAACTTTGGTTAATATTCTACATATTTAGTACAAAATTGCACTATAGAAAAACTCAACTTTTATTTACTTCAGGAAATTCCTAAAAATTGTTAGTACGATGCACGAATGTTTTTTTTTAATATAATACTCCTACATGTTATTTGAAAAATAGTTATAATATTATCTTAGGTTTGAATTATGTTACCCTGATGTGACATGTGATAGTGGTACCCTTATGTAAAAAAAATCATGTGGTGTTTAAAATGTCGCTTAATGCAGAACCGATATGATGGCTCAACATTTAATATTAAATTTAAAAAATGACACTTGGTAGTTCACGATTTTACAAAAACGATATACTGTGTTCTTCAGAGAATAACAATTAATTTAATTTTGCAGTAAAACCTACTTCTATTCCGCGGTCTTACATTTTGAAAACGGATAGAGATATTGAAATTCTGTAAACACCATTGTTTTTATTTAGAAGGGGAAATCTTAACTATGTACTATCTACAAATCCTAATCTAAAATACTATCTCTGAATAGAATGATCATAGTTTTAGGGAAATATAAACTACACTTAAAGGACTAAAGAATTAACATTTTCTTCCAAATCTCGTGGTCTCTGTTTTTAACAAATTAGTCTGCCTGTTCGAGCACCGTAGTGAAAAACAATAAACTAAATTCCTTTTGAAATTTAACTAAACACTGAACAAATTGAATTTACCTAAAAGAGTATGATCCATTTAATTACTTGAAATGAATCTGTGTAGACGTAAATAGAATGTAAATACTAGAGATGTACCGACTGTAGGTCTGGCCGACTAACCGACTAGCCGATTGTTCGGCCAGTAAAAACCGACTAGTCGGCCGACTGTTCGGCTTTGCTAAAACCGGTTTATAAATGCGACAGACAGTGTGTTTTTTTTTCTATTTCTCTGACTACCTTAAAAATGTGTTTTATTTTAATAAAAGGAATAACCAAAGTTTCTTTGTTTTCCAAAAAATGTGTTAAATTTGTTTGGATAATTTTAACATTTAATTATTTTTAGTAATTAAATCGCAATTAAATATTTAATTGAGGTTCTGTAAACCGGGTTTAATAGTTTTATATACAATTTTAATTTTAATAAAAAAAGCCGACCGATCGGCTGTTTAGCCGACCAGTCGCCGACTGCAGCCGACGATGAAAAACGGCCGAATAGTCGGCTTATCCGACCGGTCGGCCACTAGTCGGTACATCCCTAGTAAATACAAATTACATAAAAAAAATTGGTCTAAAGAGTTTAGACAGTACTTCCCTCGCTGTCGGAAACGTGACGACTGCATGTCTATTATGTTTTTTTTCGCAGTAGATTTCATTATTTTTTTTTGAGTCACCCGGTATATGCAAATTCAAAAAATATGAATGGAATGATAAATTACAAGTACAGACTCATCATATTTTGTATATTCTAGATAGGATTTATTCGGCAAACTTTTGAGCTGACGTCATCAGTTTTTTGTAGAAGATAACCAAATAAATATATTTTGACTAAAAATTTATTATGCTCTTTATAACCTTAAAACATTTGCAGGATTTCAAAACATTCGGTTCTGGAGTTCCTAATTAAATTAATAAAATACATTTATCCATTCATTAATTTTTTTGGGTCACCCTGTATATGCAAATCCAAAAAATATGAATGGAATGATAAATTACAAGGAGAGACTCATCATATTTTGTACATTTTAGATAGGATTTATTTAGCAAAATTTTGTGGTGACGTCATAAATTTTTTAGGGGGATGAGCAAATACATTTTGATCAAAAACTTACCATGCTTATGATAACTTTAAAACATATTCAAGATTTCAAAGCATTCGGTTTTGTAGTTCCTGAGTAAATCAATAAAATAAATTTACTCATTCATTAATTTCTTTTGAGTCACCCTGTATATGCAAATCCAAAAAGTATGAATGGAGTGATATATCACAAGCACAGACTCATCATGTTTTGTACATTTTACATAGGATTTATTTGGCAAACTTTTCAGCTGACGTCATCAAGTTTTTGGAGGGGATAACCAAATATATTTTGAGTAAAGATTTATGATGCTCTTTATAGCCTTAAAACATCTGCAACATTTCAAAACATTCAGATTAGCAGATTCAAAATTAAATTGCACAATGTTGTTTTATAATTTAGATTTTTTTTCCAAAAATCTGGACGTTTTGGGTAAAAACTCAATTCGGAGTCGTAAACTACATGTTTAGGACTATATTATTTTATATAATTTAAAACCCATTTACTATGTACAATTTTGAAGTGACGTCATGACATTAGTGGTGGGGATGATTAGACAAATGATATTCCTAATATAACTACAAAATTTCACAACAATCGGTCCAGTACTTTCGGAGATTATCCTTGACGCCAGACAGACGGACAGACGGACGGACAGACGGACAGACGGAGAGACAGACAGACGGAGAGACAGACAGACGGACAGACGGACAGACGGACAGACGGACAGACAGACAGACGGACAGACGGACAGACAGACGGAAATGGAAGACCTATTTCTTCGTCTTCTAGGGGTCATGAAAGATCGAGAAAACGTAAAAGCCGAGAGTCGGCCGACGGACTCGATTACAATACTTCCTTTGCTTACGCTCGGGAAGTAAAAATAATTAAAAGCATGTGATTCGTCGAACAAAAAGGCATTTTTTGTGTAATAACTTTGAAACTCAGATGTTTTTGTTTGTATTCACTGGAAAAACAAACTCAATTGTTCAACAAACTACACAACTGCTTTGAAGTTATGATCAGACACAAGCACTGTTGTGTTAATCACAGAACATATACCTACCAAATTTAAGTTTTACAACTCCCCAGGGTATTATCCAAAAAATGTTCTAATTTTGTAGAACTGCTTACAGATATAACTAGATGTCTCAAAAAATAATTGTGTAGGGTCATTTATTTTAAGTTTCCAAAATGACGTTACATAGTTTTGATGAATTCTTGTATTGAAAATACATCTTGTAATACGATTTTACTTTTATAGTTTTCATTGTCAAATGTTTATGAAATCAAAAATTATATCTTTAACACATGTATAGGAAAAATGTTTATGCACAAAATGAACGAACTGTACCTAGTATGAATCTGTTTAATACTTAATACTGAATGAAGACTTTTAGATCCACATCTGCTTGTAACGTTTTTTAAAAATGAAATTACTTAATGCGTCAAAGCAGCAAAGAAAGCAACATATTTGTGCCATTTGTAAATTAGTTCCGGCAACAAAAACGTTAATGGTATGCTAAGCCTTCCTTTTCTTTTGTTTACACTTCGTTAAAATTGACTTTATGTCCCAGTTGTTTTAAAAAACATTTACTAGCACTTTTCGCCAGCCACTGCACACCTGAGCGTGGCTTTCTTAACAATTTACATTAAGAGCGTCACACAAATGCATCCTTTTTAAATAAAACATACCATATCTGGAAGCATTTTAAAACGTTACGGTTCTAAAATCCGACTGTAAACCTTTCAGATGGGGAGCTCTACGGTTTTAATTCGGCCGTAATTTCTCCAACAACTATGTGTTTACGACAAGCCGTTTCAAGCTCATCCGTGTACATAGATATTTCGTTCTTGTTACGAGACAATGTGAAAATAACACCCGACAAATGACAGCTGCTCCAGAATGACACCACAAGGACGTATCGTTAAAAGTAAATACTTGTTATTCTCATTAATTCTTATCTGTCCCGGTGCGAAGACAAACATGGATCTACTCGTATCTCGGCCGTAGTTGCGTTGTTCTATTGTAACTCCAGGTGCTTCTCAAAACAATAATTTCATTATCTGTTTAATTAACTTCATAAAGTACAGGTTCTGTGTGCCGTCGGAGAAATATTCTCCGCCTATTTATTTGATGCGAACCTTTCGTAAAATGAAATTAACTAGTATTTGCATGTAGTAGCAAACTGAGCTGATATTTATTATAACATAAAGTAAATATATGTACTCAACGGCATAGAAGCCTTAATGCATATATCTCATATTTATGTAATGTAAATCACGCGATGGAGCTTTATTACAACTAAAATTGTCGAGAGCTACAAAATTACTATTATTTTGTAAGTACGTAGACGTAGAATCTGATGCTATTAATTTACGTAATCATGTATTTATTCACAGAACTCTGAAAATAATGCAAATGTGTTTTGCTTCCTCTTAAAAGCAAATACTAAAAAATTAAAGCATATTTTAGAATATGTCGAAAAGATCCTAAATGGAAAATATTGGATGAGCAAAAAGTTTTCATATTCAACAGGATCATGTATCTAAATATTGTGTGTCTTTGTCATGTAAATTGTTACAATAAAACGTTGAAAAATTAAAAATGTACAAATGCTGTAAATTTAATGCGTTTGTAGTTCTAGCTATTGTGATTTCCGAAAATAATAGTTTTTATTTTTGGTTTTGATACCTGCCGAGTTAATAAAAAACCACAAATATTTCCACAACCACGCTAATTTGAAAACTTTTTGAACATCCCTTATTTAGTTAATCACTAAAAATACTTTACCTACACAAAGTATAGTGTAGGACCTTTAAGGCAGAGCCCCACCTTTCCAAAATAAATATGTCAGAAGTAACGTAAAACGGAAGGGATGGACGATATCTACATGTGTTCGCCACATAAAAATCTCTTGAGCAAAAATCTTATTTCTTCCAATTTGATTGTAGGTTTTCTTCTAAAATTCCACCATTTTCATTACCCAAGGCATTTTCGGTGCCTTATTTTACAACATCACTTTTGTTTTTTTCAAATTTCCCCCAGTTTCTTTTTTTTTAATTTCTCTGCATTTTTACTTTCTGAGCGACTGGCTGCTTTAATATTTTCTCGATGGGTCATGACCTTTAGAGTATAAAAAATGGATCTTCCGTTTCCGTCTATTATGTCTGTCTGTTTTTATATGTACGTATATTCTGAATAATTAGTAGGTAGATATTAAAACGCTAACTGAACTTTGCCTAAACATCTCCACCAAAAATATGACAACGTCACCTCAAAATTGTGTATAATGATGGCTTTTAAATCTCTCAAATAACATAGTCCAACACTTGTAGTTGAATCCGTGTAAAGCTTTTACATTTGCGAATTTTATTTTTTATGAGTGCTACCTACACGCTTGTTTCAAGTGAGTCATTTGCCAAAATTAGCCTTAACAGGTATTAGCCCCACCCACCCGCCTTGTCTTTTCTTAGAGGCATCTCATTTGCCAGAATCAGTCTTATCGTAGCAAGTACTATCCCCGCCCACCCGCCCTCTATTTTCTTGGAAGATATGTCATTTGCCAAAATCAGTCTTATCTTAGCAAGTACTAGCCCCACCCACCCTCCCTTTTCTCATTCTAAGGACAAATTTTATTTCCGTTCAGTTAAGATCATTCATTTCATTCAGATCGGATAAAACCAATCACTGAAAAGGAGACAGGGTGGGTGGGCGGGGCTAACTATTTCGTTCTGTGGAATGGGAGTGGAAACTAATATAATCTAGCATATGAAAAAAGTAAAAAAAAGCGCCAATCGTAACTTTTTTTTGTTATACTATTTCCCATAAAATTAATTTTTTTTCTTCAAAATTAAGTTTTATTTTGAAATTAATGCCAATGAAAAATTCTACCAACCCAATCCGAAAAAATATAAATGAACTAAAAATCACAAAGGAAGACAACTTTTTCTTAGAGGGTATATCAGTTGCCAAAATCAGTCTTATCAGAATTATTTTCCAAAAAAAAAAAAAAAACAGAAATGACATTTCAATAAAATTTGTTTAGGTTTTCTTAGCTTCTGTGAGAAATTTTATTGTTATTGAATGTACTAATCAAAAAAAGAAAAGATAACAAAAGCAAAATGGTCGAAGGTTATTTCGACAGAACTTCCCTCCCCTCTGCAATACACCACAATAAATCCAGATTTTTTGGAAAAATTATAAGACTTCAATTTGCGAATTTTATTTTTTATAAGTGCTGCCAACACGTATTTTTCAAGTGAGTCATTTGCCAAAATCAGCCTTAACAAGTTTTAGCCCCACCCATCCGCGCTCTCTTTTCTTAGACGCATCTCATTTGCCAGAATCAGTCTTATCGTAGCTACTACTACCCCCCCCCCCCCAACCGCCCTCTATTTTCTTGGAAAGTATGTCATTTGCCAAAATCAGTCTTATCTTAGCAAGTACTAGCCCAACTCACCCCCCTGTTCTCAATCTAACGACTAATTTTATTTCGGTTCAGTATAGGATCATTCATTTCATTCAGATCGGATAAAATCAATCACTGAAAAGGAGACAGGGTGGGTGGGCGGGGCTAATTATTTCCTTCTGTGGAGTGGGAGTGGAAACTAATAATATAATCTAAGATGTGAAAAAAGTAAAAAAAAGCGCAAATCGTAACTTTTTTTTGTTATACAATTTCCCATAAAATTAATTTCTTTTTCTTCAAATTTAAGTTTTATTTTGAAATTAATGCCAATGAAAAATTCTACCAACCTAATCCGAAAAAAATATAAATTAACTAAAAATCACAAAGGGAACACAACTTTTTCTTAGAGGGTAGGGTAGGTGTTGCCAAAATCAGTCTTATCAAAATTATTTTCCAAAAAAAAGCAGAAATGTCATTTCGATAAAATTTGTTTATGTTTTCTTAGCTTCCGTGAGAAATTTTATTGTTATTGAATGTACTAATCCAAAGAAGAAAAGATAAAAACAAAATGGTTAAAGGTTATTTCGACATAACTTCGCTTCCCTCTGAAGTACAATACAATAAATCCAGATTTTGTGGAAAAATGATAAAACTTGAATTTGGGAATTTTATTTTTTATAACTGCTACCTACACACGTTTGTTTCAAGCGAGTCTTTTTTGAAAAAAATCAAAATTATATAACATTTTGCAAATTAATTTTGAATCTACAAAACCGAATGTTTTAAAATATTGTATATGTTTTAAAGTTATCATCAGGATATTAAATTTCTAATCAAAATGTATTTGCAAAAAATCGATGACGTCACCTTAAAATTTTACCGTATAAATCCTATGTAAAGTGTGCAAAACATAATGACTCTATACTCTACCATTGCATTCACATTTTTTAAATTTGCTTATGCAAGCGGCCCAAAAATATTCGGAATGAATCAATTTATTTTATTGATCAAATTAAGAACGATTCACTCCATTTTCCCGAAAATTAGGGAATACAATATTATTACCTACTAAGGTATTAGTATTACGCTGCGTGTCCTTACAAAAACGTTGATGACGTCATCACAAAATTTTGTAAAGTAAAAACTCATTTCGAACATACGCGTAGCACGCTTCTTTATATTTACTTTAACATTACATATTTACATTATGTATATTTCAACTTATAAGGGTTCTCATAAAATAAAATAAAATTCTCAAAATCAAATTTTATAATTTTTCGAAAATGCTGGATGTTTCGTTGTACTTCAGGGCCGAGGGAAGTCCAGTCAAAACAACTTTTGACCATTGTTTTTTCATCTTGTTTATTCCACATTCATTCTTCACTAATATTACTAAATCATCTTCGAATGCCAAACACCACACTTTTTCTCTCCCTATCAATTCCCCCTGCTTGTCTGTCGCCTGTCTGTCTCTCTACTCTTAGAAACTACTGAACCGAATCTAAAACGCTAACCAAATTTGTCTAATCATCCCCATCAACAATGTGATGACGTCACCTCAGAAAGTTGTATAGTATATGTATGTGAGTTAAATTTTATCAAATAAATGATGAATGAATTTATGAATCGGTCTTGATTTTTTGGCACAGATTTCCAGATTTTTGTAGAAAAAATGAAAATTAGATAACAACTGCAAATTCGAATGTTGTGAGATCTTTACGAACGTTTTAAGGTTATCAACTTATCATAAACATTATATATCATTATTAATTGATCGGTGAATCCCCAAAAAAATCCAAAATTGATGACGCCATCTTAAAAAGTCGCAAAAGCTGTCAATGAGTTAATTTTTTCTAGAATTACTTGCACAGGATGATTCAAAAAAACTATGATTGATTAAATCTATTTTAATGATCGAAACAAGAAAAACTCACTTCAAGTATGTGCACGCTTCTTTACCTTTACTTTAATACTACACACATATCTCTATTTTAACTTAAAGGTGTTATCATAAAAAAATAAAAATCGCTAAATCAAATTTTATCATTTTTCGAAAAAACCTAAATATGTTGTATTGTACTTCAGGGGTGAAAAAAGTTTTGTCTAAAGAATATATAATCATAAGGTACTATTTAAATGCGAAGCGAGTAGTCAGTTTTTGTAGCCATCAGATGAAGTCATAATAGGGACTACTTTTAGACTATGAATTGTTAAAAAAAATTGTATTTAGAGTAGTGTTCTAATAAATAATATTCCGTAACCTTCGTGAATTGTCCAACATTACTGAAGAAGAAAACCCACCTAGAAAGAACAGAATGAAGTTGGAATAATGGGATTAGAAAAGCGCACTTAATGATTAGAGAAAACATCAGAAGACAAGATGTTTCAGAAGACTTAAGAGAAGTTAAATAACATGATTTGGACGAGATTCTAGAAAATTTCTAAAAAATATTGTGTTGGAGTTTTCGTCTTTTCTACCCAAAGGAAGAAGTTGATTATACAAGTTACCAGAAAAAGGTGCAAGTTTGTAAACATTCCATTGTTTGTGAGAATGCGAAGGTTGCAGGAAATTCTGTAACACCGCAAAATTTGAGTGATATTGTAGAAGATTTTAACTTAAGAATAAACAGAAATACAAAAATTCCGTTGTCAACACGTAGGAAAAATTCTAGCAAGTGTCATTCGAAGAGAAAAAACTTTAATCAAGGTTTCTGCGGCTTATGGTAAAAATAAGAGTAATAGAAGAATAATTAAACCAGCGATTTAAAGACAACTTAATATAGTAACGATGAACAAAGGTGAAAAAAATATAGACAAGAAAAACTTTTCTTGACCATATTTAAGTTTGGATTGATAATGTTGGTGCTTGTTGTACAAAACGCATGAAGATGCACAACAAGAAGAACAAGAACTAGAAATCGAAAGCTATATTATCGTCTAATAGTTTCCAATAAAAAATAAACTAAAAATTGCACAATTCTGTACTAAAAACGAAGAATAGACGAGTAACACCTTTTGAAAAAGCGTTGAAGTCACAAGGAATTTTTGAAGCATAAAACAGCGAAGTGTTACCGACTGAAGATCAAGATAAACAGACCTAAACACATAGATAGACGATAAGACAAGTAAATCTTACCATGAATATTTGTGGAAATGAAGTGTCAAAAAAGTGGTTTGAAAAATGAAATACGAACAAAAATCAGAAAATGATAGACATCTGAATCAGTTCCGGAAGTTGAAAACTGGGTAAAACCATAGAAGATGGATTAAAAATATAGGTTAATGGTAAATCAACAAAATAGTTTCAACAAACTTTGGATCACAACAACAGTTATATTCATAGCTTCTGACTACGGTGATTAAACTTAAAACAATTTAAACAACTAATAATATGAATTGCGTAACTCAGTCTCAAAATGAAAAACCTTCAAAGAAAGCACCACATGCTATCAAGGGTTAATCTCGGAGTTTGAAAGAGTTGCAATTAAATAATATTGCAATATTAAAATTAAAAAATCGTTCACTTTCATGAAGCATCCATCATGATTGAAAAGAACTTTAAGTGTGACAGAATGTATATACACACATGATACGTCCTGCCAACCATGTATGTATGACCCCGGAACCTGTGTTCATATCCTGTCATGTCCAGGAAAACGGCTGCCTTTAGTTCCAATCTCTAGACGTGACGTGAGTGTTCTGACATCTCTGAGCATGCAGATATAACGAAATTTTATATATTTGGTTATCTTGTATGAGTGATTATTTTTGCCCGAAGCTTTAGGTAAACAGCTTTTTGCTTTTTATGACTTTATTTCGTTTCCTTGTAGTATCCCCACACAAACTGCTCTTTGTCTGATAAACATGTGATACATCAGCAAACGCATTTTATTATGTATCGTGTAAATTGTGAGAAACACGAAAGCCTGAAATTAGGTCGCCACTCTTTCCCATATCATTGCTGTTATAGTATTTATTTCGTGGCGTATTTATTTTGCAATCGATTGCATTATTTACTGCATTATTTCTAATTACTTTGAAAAACTTATAAAAACTTTAATGAGATTTATCAAATTTAAACGCAAATGGTTTTATAAAAGCTTCTTTCTGATTTCTACTACAATACTGAGTATTTGAAAGCTTTATTACTTAATTGAGCATCTCTAAGACTTAATTTAATGCGATTATACATCAAGTGGAGCGAACTTAAAATGTGTGAGTTATTTATTAGGTGTTATTACTGCCGGCTAAGAAAATAAAGATTAAAAGGAGAGCAGTCCCGTTTCCTTTTGAAGAAAAGTTTTCAAATGAAACTGTACTTAGAGCATAATTTCCTGAACAGTTGCTGTTTATAGCTTTAATTCTTTGAACATTAATAAATGAAATAATTCTCTAAATTACCATTCCTACTTTAAGAGAAGGTCCCTAAATGGATTTCCATGAATATTCCAAAGGCCCACGCAACTGTAAATGTTTAATATTTGCGAATTACCGAAAATTTCCGTCGTTTTTATGTCACATTACATTTTATAATTTCCATACCTTTGGGTCCCGGCGCAGGTCGGCTGTAAAATTCATCAGGAATAATTTATGAGCACCCTTAATAATGCTGCATCACTGACGTAACATAATAAAATCGCCATTAAAAGGGTAGACGAGTTTTTGAAACGACGCCTTTGCTCAAAAGAATCTGTCCTTATAATCAGGGGATTTCTTGAGTCGATAATTGCGAATTGAAAATTTCGGCAGGTCTCGACCGTAGCGCGCCCCATAGCCCTGCGGGAATCAACCGAACTATATTTATGCTGAATATGTTTCCAGAAGAGGCGCGGACTGAATACGGATAATAGAATTAAGGAAATCTCGCTCTTAGAATGACAAAGAAGAATGGTGCCTCAGAAGCGTTCTAACTTGTTTACTTTTATATCACGCTTGTTTTAAAGCTTCATTCCGTCGGGGAGGACGTGGGGAAAGAGCGTTTTGGACTTGGCAATAGTCGGCAAGCAGAAGTAGACGGTTGTTTATGGCAGGTGAAGTGGACCGAAGACTCCGACTTTATTCCATAGTCGAGATAAATTTTAAACTGTGGCTAAATTATTTGGAAATATCCATAAATTTGGAAGTACTTACTGCAGTACCGATTCGCTAACAAACAGGAACCCGGAGCCAATAATTTCACGGAAAGAGTCAAGTGGGCTGAAACGCCCTTACGTATGAATTGTTTATTGGATTGCGGATACTCGTACATTAAAATTGAAAAGTGAACAACCGGAGAACGCAATAAATAAGCACAAAAAATCGAGCTTTTAGTAAACCACTTCGTTATTGCGGAAACGATTTACCTTAATCCCCTCGCTGTTTTAAGCATCGATTTTTTTTTAATGAAAACTATGCAATCTAAATGGGGAAACCAAATAACACAAATTTAAACACGGATATTCAAATACTCAGTTATTAGTATGTTTTTGATTGTAATCTCGTTGTGATCCGAGTTCATTACTGTTGTGTTGTTGTTTGACACTGATGTAAATGGCTTTGTAACAAACTGGGCTAAATAGACTTAAATGTAATAACGACATACCTCAATTTTAATAACCTAAAACAAAAAAAATAGATAATTAAAATTCAAATGATCTATTTATATGAACATGTAGCGTTGTATTAGATAAATTTATTTTATGTGTGAACAGTACTCTTACGTTTCCTCAAAACCCGTAAGAACATAGAAACACTGGTCAGCTTCTCGTACAGTGTACCAACGAAAATTGTCGTTTTATCGTCTTGACTTTTCCAACCTTCTCGTCTGCGAACCAAAGCATCTTAAACAAATACCGGCAAAGACAAGCCCCGGTAATGGAGAAGCGTGCCAGCCAAATACAACAAAGAGTCGCTATTTAAATTTGGGATGCCGTCATAAATTTACATCTATAAGGCAATGAAGAAGTCCAAGTCGTAGAACCACTACATTTCTTGGCACGTTATACTATTTATTTGTTAATTCTGTTGTAGCTATTGTCTAGTTTATGTTTTGCCTAATCGTTAAACCATTTTTAAGTTTTGAGAACGTCGTTCATTCATGGAACACATTTTATCATCCAATGGCTGTAAAATTCTCTTGGTAGTATTACTCTTAACTTCCATCAACAGTCAACATAGTTTTTCATGTCTTAGGTCTTACTTTAAAAAATTTCGTGTTTACGATTTTTATTTGAGAAATTTTACATTTTTTTAGCTGCTCGAGGTTTCATCCTTCGCCAAAATCGGCAGTATAAATTTTCTGAAACGGTACTCTATTTCCCGCATCGATTTTTCGACAATAGTACTTTTCTTAGTTCACCTGACAAGATGAGTCGTTGATGGTTCTTACGAGAATTAGAATGGCAAAAATTAACATTATTAGAATTATACAGAGTTTTTATAGATGGTTCTAATGGCGTAGTTCGCCATGGATTTCAAAAATCCCGCTTCGTTGATATTATGCCCTATTATGACAGTTCTCACTTGTCATTAATGTCATTTGTAACCTATCATTTAAAGTTATCGCTTTTATTGTTCTGATGTTTTTCAAGTGTGAAGTACAGTAATTCTGGTTGATTCAAGTTGCTCAAAACAACAAAGGGGTCGTTTTAAAACTCTTTTTTCTGTTGAACAAGACACCTTCATTGTAATGTCTTATTATCGCAATGTTAATTCGTCAACGGAGAGTGTGTGTATTCTGTAACGGTTTGTTGGCTAAATACCCTGATTTACAAATTCAAGAAACATCGTTGGAGGCTCACATTAGGGATGTAATTGACAGATTTGTTCCAACTGATTGATGATTTGAGACGACTCGAGCAGAATCCTCAAACATCTTTCGCAAGATTGTCTCAGCAGTCAGGAGTTCATGTTGTAACATGAAACTGAACAATGGGCCCAAAGCATTGACGAAAGGATATTACAGAACATTTTTGAAATTAAAAAAAGAGTGAACATGTGCCATGAACAAAATGGTGAACATTTTCAACATTTACTGTTACGTTTATGAAAAATATTTTATCAAAAGTACTTAAACCTGCCACACTACGCTGATTGGTGTCATATTCGCATTACCATATTAGTTTAAGGACAGTATCTTTGTTTAAACGACGTAGGTAGAAGCTTTACTTTCTCTGCAATGCTAAAGTATCTATAACTCAAAAAAAATGAAAACTCAATGAATGGAGATTGCCGTTTTGACCTCCTTCAGTCTGATCAGTACAGCACATTTCATGGGTTAGATAGGTTATTTCTTCTTTATATTTCTTCCTTCTGCTCTTTCGGGCATAGGGCATCTTTTTAAAGGTAGTTGTTTAGTTTTAGATCTGGTAAGGCTTCTAATCCTGCCTAGTGTTTCGGTTCTTCGCAAATCTCTCTACCTGGTCCTTGTATTTCGTTTTCGTATTGTGCCAGTTTCGTCGTACCATGTTTCTTTTTCTTTGCCTATTTATAAATGTGTAGTTCTTCTGCATATATTTGAAATTCTGCCTAGCCTTCTTTTTCGTGTGACGTTGAAATCCAGAGCCTTTTTTGCTAAGTTGCTGTAAGGTTTTCTAAGTGTTTGTCCAATCCATTTCCATTTTTGCCCCGGAATCATTTGTTTCATTCATTCTTCTTCTGTTTCTTCATTATTATTTTTATTCATTTGTTTACGAATACCTACTTCAAGGTATGTTTTCATTAACTTACATGTTTGAACTCCATACTGCAAAATGCTTTTTTATTTGATCTAGAAGTTTTCTGTTTTATTTCTGCTGTAATATTTTTGATTTTTCGCCATATTTTGTACAAGGAATTAGGAATACATATTTTTCTTCCTATCCCTATTCTTCTGTTCAAATCTCTTTCCCTTCCGCCCCCGTAATTCATAATGTTGTAATAATGTTTGTCCTGTTTTTTATTCCGTCGTTGTTCTCAGCATCCAGTCTATTGCAATGAGAAATAATATTAGTGTTATTAAACATCCTTGTTTGACGCCTGACTCTGTCTTAGTAGGTCGATTCTCGCGTTGAATTTATCGTAGAAAATTTAATTATTCTCAAAGATTTGTCTGGTACGCTATATATTCTTAAAATATTCCACATCTTGTCTCCGCATATGGACTCAAAAGCTTTGTAGAAGTCTATAAAGTTTATATATACGATGCCTCAGCTAAAATTCCGTCCTCTAATATCTTGAGAACCGATAGAGATATTGAAACGCTGTGAACACCATTGTTTTTAGCTTAATTTAGTACATGCAACTACTTTATTTCACTCAACTTTCATTTTTTGAAAACAACACTTGTTTTATTTTTTATTTCTTCAATTTTTGTTTTTATTGATTGATTTTTTGTGTTCTTTTAGCTGTTAATTCGGAATAAATAGCAAAATCGTTTGTTACCACCTTTTATGTTTGCTTCTCTCTTTCGGCAGCGATAATTGTCAGCACAAACAATACGTCAATAGTCAATTTCTAGTCTTGTACAGGACGTCAATAAAAGATTTACATCTAGAGGGCTGTGAACACCACTTGACCAAAAAATTTGCCGCTTTCTAAAAATAATAAATTTGTCTTCTTCCAGAGTCCACATTTTTCCGTATCTTTCGTAATTTTAAGAAATCAAGGTTAAAATTGCATTCAAAGTTTGACAACCAATTAATAGATTAATTAATTTGGTAAAAACTCAAATGAATCGATACATTAATAAATGAATTTCATAGCCTATACTAGATGTAAATTATTTTTTAACACCTTGTATTATTACATCTTTTTTAAATCTTAAACTAGCTCAAAGATGATTTGAATTTCCTACCTGGTTTGTCAAACAAGAGGATATCTTAACCACCTAACACCTTGTGTCTAATTCTCTTAAAATATTTCTGATTGGTCATAGGAACATTGACCTTAAATAAATTAAACCAAGACACAGTTTCATAAAACTATTCTTTTGAAGTAAAAGTGATTAAGACATTTCGTTACAATTATTCATTGTTAACAAAATGTTTCATTTGATGTCGCACTTGTAATTACTGCTACTTTGGGCTAATGACATGATAATTATTTAATAATGACTGATATGAAAGTCAGACACGCCAAATTAACTAAAACCCCGTTTAAGGCAGATGTCATGCACAAAAAATCGCAAATAATAACGTCCATGTTTTAAGAATTCTGTTTTAACTGTTTCCATGCCCACAATTATATTTATTTATCAAACGAAACACGAAGGATTCTAAAAATGAGGATTGTCGATTAGCTCATTATTATGTACATATTTTCTCCAAGTTGAACATTGTAGTCTCCGTGGTAGTAGCACCAAATTACTTATGTTAGCATTTTAGAGAAAGTTCAAGACAAATTTTGTAAACAACTGTTTTACGTCAAGCATCAACTATATCTCGTCAGAAGTTAAACTTACGCCATGCTGTTATCTGAATGCAAGCTATTTTCATTATTTTCTCAACGAAGTTTTAATGAAATTCAGTGTAGTGCGAATATTTTCCGTTCTAATATTGCTCTTGTTATTCTTTCCCGTAAAAAACTGTTGGCTCAAAACAAGATTTTTATACAGTGTATCTTTTGAATTTTAATTCTGAAAATTTCAAATTTGTATAGTCACTGGTCATTAGTGATTAAGTAGAATTTGAATATACAAAATTTAAGATGTAAAAAAAGAAAAAAGAGAACTTCCAGAATTCAATACTTCTTGTAAAATTCTGACGAAGAACACAAATTATAAAATCAAAGTATCAGGGTTGTAGATTTGGTTATAAGAAAAGTCAAAATTGGTTAAAGTGACGTGGCTGCTTTTATTTATCTTGACTTGCAATTAGTGTCGTTATTATTAAAAATGACGTGAAGTAAGGGTAGTGTTAGTTTGGGGGCATGGTAATGGAAGGTCTCAATTTACTGCAAAAGAATACTTTTCGTGATACTTCCCATAACAGATATGCGGTTTGCCATCAGAGTAATAAAATTTAGAATGAGAACACACTTTTAAAAAACTATTAAAATCAGACATAATTTCAGTGCAGTAACGAGATCAGCTTTGTGGACAACTTAATACACTCTGCTTTTAAAACGAAAAATGGAAAACCAGAGAACGCCACAAAAATTCAAGCGTTTAATAAACCGACTTTATTGCGGCGGAAAAAATCTCTAATTCAATAGATTTTCAATACCCCTGCAACCTAAAACTGTGAAAGCAGAATAACTAATTTGTAAATACCAAATAACATGAAATTGCACTTGGATGTTGAAACAGTCGTTTATTAGTACATTTCTCTATTAGCTTGCCATGATTTGAGTTTATTACAGTTGTTTTGTTGTTTGACGTCGATATAATTGCTTTATGACAAAGTAAAATTGAAACAGATTTGAATTTGATAATTTATTAGTTAGCAATGACATATAGCTGTACCGTTCTTGAACAACAGATTGTAAAACATAAATCCAACTGACAACACGTTTCTTTTTTTTTTTGAAAAATTCAATCGGATTTGATACATTTTGGGCTAATTTTCGCCAGTATGTATATACATTGTTTATATCAAAGCCGCATTTGAAAGTCAGTAATATGCATGATAATAAACTTCGGTATATTCAGCACGTTGCCTCGTGGTTCAAACATTATTAAATTCAATCAATATTATAAACATCATTTAAGCCATTCATTACTGTTCTTTGACGTCAAACTAACACATAATTAATCGTTTGGTTAATAAAATTTTAATAATGCATACACTATTTAAAGTATTCTTTATCCAACGCGCATTAGTTAAATAAGGATCGTTAATAATATTTAAAAAAATAAATAAATGATCTTTTCACAAACCAAAAATTTGAGTTTATTCTTTTTTCTGTATTTTTCCTTTTTATTTTTTAGGTTATTTGTTACTGTTTTATTCTTAGTCAACTAGCAAGAGAAGGTAAAATAATCAAGAAACGAGGAGAAAAACTATAGTATAGTTTCCTCAAACCTATAAGGCGTTTATGGCTTTGACGTTTAAAGTACTTTACAGCCGACCCTTCATAAAGCTTAGTAAATGTAAACCATGCCACGTACCAGGGACGGCCGAGACGCGAAGGACCGGACTAAGAGTAATTTTGTTTTTAACGTTTCTTCCGTACCTTAATTATTTAATCATTACTCTGCACATTTGAAAATATTATTAAGATACTGAAAGCAAAAAACATAAAATCTTTAATAAGTACGATCGCAATCATAGAAAACTGGTCCAATAAGTTTTTTGATAAATCAAATAATTTTGACGATGTCACCGTCCTTTGTTTCAAATCCAGAGGGTACAATCATATTGCTGTTGTATTAAAAATAATACATGACTAGAGAGCGAAAAGTATGCAGCAAAATTTTGAGAAATATGATCATGTAATATGCATGAAATGTATGCAAATATGCTGTAACTTTATTAATATATGCAGAGATATGCAGTTGCATATCCTCCAAAAATTGAAAAGAAGTGTAATAACACAACTAAATTTATTTACAAATTATAAAAACAGGTTTATCAAGCTTAAATTTTTTAATAAAAAATACATAGATAAATAAATTTTTTAAAAATTATTGTCTTACACTAAATAGTGACAAATAAATAAAAATTAATAATAATAGGCCATTTAATTAGTATTTTTGTAGCAATTTATTTGTAAATAGAAATGTGGTTTGTAGGAGAAGCTACAAAACACAGTGCCTTCTTGAAGAGTAAATTCAGGAAAAGTCCAGTACAGGGCACGATTGATAAAACCGTTAATTGTTAATTTAGAAGAGTTGAGTGATGATGACAGTGACTATTTCGATCAATAAATAAGCAGTAGTAGTTAATAAGTAAATAGTTGTGTATGTCAAAATTCTAACTAATTTGCTGTAATAAAAAATGATTGAGTACAAAGTTACTTTGTTTTTACTTAAAATAAAAAAATCGAAAGGCGCAGTTGTCGGTCAATGCAAAACTCAGTCCTGCCCTGTGCTTTTAAACAGAAAAGGTCTTTTCAGGTAGGTATCGGTGAGCGGGTTTAAGACATCCGGTTTTGACGGCCTATTGAATTATAATGGGAGTCAAATTGGTGTGAAGTCATAAACGCCTTATATGTTTGACGGAACTCTAACGATAAAATGAAAATATACAGTCAACACACACCAAATGAAACGTAAAGACTAAAGAAATTTGACGATTTATACCTGACGGTAAACATGTTGAACGACGATAAAGAACTGTGCAATATTAAATTAGAAAATCTTTATTTTCTTTTAAAAGATTTTGTGAATATAAATAAGACGTAAAGCTGTGATGAAGTTTATTAAAAACTGTCAATGCTAGTAAAAAAAACTAACTTCACTACTCTTAAATTCATGGCGAAACTAATGATATAATTGAACTTCATTTGTTGCGTTCGTGTTGTTAGTAAAAGAAAGATGTTTAGGTTGACGTAAGCGTTGACAACAACAGTTCACCAGACTCGAATAAACCGCATCTAGATTCTTGATTTATGTGAGAGTCGGATGGACAGCGGTCGATCGTAAATCGAGCATCTGAAGCTGAAACTTTGCAGATTGTTGTGAAATATGGTCCTTCATTCACAGGCCGGATACATTGGCATGCATGACTGATTACAAATTACCAATGGATAGGGGTCTTGTCAATATTACAGCCCCGATGCTGTTTTATTTGCACATTATAGTGATAACTTCGACTACGACACCGTTTGGAAAATATCCACAAGAAATTGTCAAGATAATTTTCGTCGCTACTATATTCCACAGCATGAGTTCATCGATTATCTTGACATTTAAATTTATTGTAGAAGTTTTATGGGAATTAAAATGAATTAAATTTCACCTAGCCGTCACTGGAGACCTGCTCCACGGAAGACGAATATTAGGACCAAATTTAACAATAAAGTTCGGGAAGTTTCTAATTGTAATGATCGCAGCTTATTTTGATAGGGTAAAAAGTCGTCTGGAAAGTTGAAAGAGTTTGCCAACATTATTAAGGACGGGAATAAAAATTAATTATATTCTAGTTTACGATGTCAAACGACTTTTGATTTATGGATGTTTTTGTTTATTCGATAGTCCCACAGCGAAAAATTTTTAGTTTTTTCGAGCAAAGTCAGCGTGCGATGCGATATATTAGGCAAACCGAAAAAAATTAAAACGGGAGTAGCTTTTCAACACTCATTCAGCGAATTTTAAAATTAAATTGCTTGCCTTTTTATATTTTATGTTGTTTGTTGTTTGTTTACAGCGGAGTCTGTACCTCCAAAAATCGTTGGAGTTTTTATGACTTGGGGTCCTAACTAAAATGAGTTAATTTCTCTTTAAAAAAAAACCGGTTTAACAATCCTCTGTGCGAAAAATTAAATCGATTCTTTAATGGAATTGAAATTTTATTTACAACTCGAAAAGATAAAACAATTTTTAACAAAGTTAAAACAAGTTTTAATAAGGAGACATAAGGGGCAATTCTGAATCAAAGTTGTTAAATTTAAAGGGTGTTAAATTGCAAATTTCCATAGTAACGAGTTAAATCCGTAAATCTGATTGGCTGTTTATTTTTTAACAACCTTTAAATTTTAACGGGTTTGATTCAGAATTGGGCCTATAGTATAATTAACGGGTGAGTTTATTTCGACAATTTTATTAGGACTTTTGTAATTAAGGCTCAGTTTTTTACATGTACCGGTTTTAGACTGTTCGTTTGAAAGAAAAACTTTATCGCCGATTTGAAAATTTTTGTTACTGCACTTTTTGTTAAAATATTGTTTATTGCTCTCCCGAAGATCAAGAATCAGTATAATCATGATATATGTCTTTAAAATCAGGATTTTTGTAATAAATTTTTCACCTATTTATCTGTTAATCTGTTTTATCTTAAACAATTTGGCTACTTGTTTCAAAAGATAAGAAGTAAATTCACGACCTTGGTCTGTCACTATTACAAATGAAATGCCATATTTACAAATAAATTCACGTACTAAAATTTCAGCAATGATTTCAGTTTCATGATTCGATATGGCTAAAGTTTGTGAATATTTGATTAAGTCATTTTGTAAAGTCAGAATAAATCTGTTAGCATTTTCACTTATACGTGATGACGATGATGTCTAAAAAGATTTTCTCGAGTGGTGTTTGACTGGTAGTCGTTATCAGCATCATCATTAGCTCTTTGTGCTTCTTGCGTACCTACTAATTTATTTCTCTGACAGGATTCACAAGCTATTAAAAAAATTTCTAATATCGTTTTTGATACCAATTTTCTGACACGTGGTTGGAATGGTTTTCAATGAGAATTCTATTAATTCCACCTTGAGTAGTAGGTGTAACCAAATAATAATTTGGTTACACCTACTACACCAAGGTTTATCATAATAATGATAAACCTTGATTTTTATGTTTGTATTGTGAAAAATAATATAAAATATCTAATCATGGAATGAACCTTTTTCCAATGTTAAATTGTCAAAAAAGTATCTAATTTTGTAATACTAATCCTTCTAATTTTATCGTTGATTAATTTAGCTTTTGACTTCAGTAGAATATCAAACAATTTCTCAGATAAGGTTGATTCCCAACAATACCGTTTATTGATTAGATCGTAATCAAACATGTTTGCTTTCTCGCTTATTTACAATTTTCGGGAGATTTAAATTTGCCTAAGTAATCCTTACTTATCAAATGGTGATATAGAAATTTCTTTTTGAATTATTGTTGTACCATGTCTTTGTCGTCTATGTCGCTGGATAAGCATAGTGCTATATTATCTAGTGTATCAATTAGGTTGCCTTTAATGTCTTCTAAATTACCATTTACAATTATATGGATTGTAATTTCCACAAAAATTTTTATAAATGTCCATAATACTCCGTAGTAAATCATTTGGCGGTTCACCTTGACAAAGTACGAATCCTATTGCAAGATTACTAGCGTCGGCTTTTAAATAAAACGTTTTCTCGAAATCAGGAAGCTGCAGAAGCGGTTCCATGCTTAAGGTTGTTTTAAGGTTTTCATAAGGAAATTGCTGGTTGCTGGTCCAATTAAATGAAGAATTTTTCTTTCATAATTTTACAAAGGTAGCGCTATCGATGAAGAGTTTCAAATAAATTTTCAGTAATATCCACTCAATCCAAAAAACCCTTTAATATCTTTTGGTGACTTGCGTGTAGGAAATTCTAAAACCGATTTAATTTTTTCTGGATTTTGTAAAACGCCATTGTCTGTTATTTTATGACCTAGGTAAACTACTCGATGCCTAAGAAATTCACATTGACCTGGCTAAATCTTAAGGCTATCGTTTGATAAACATTGAAAAACTTCTTTTAACAATATTTAGTGTAAAACGTTATTCATCGATCTTTGAAACGTTCCTGGAGCATTTCTAAGGCCAAAGGGCACGCGATTGAGGCGATTGAATTGATAATGACCAGTCGATGTTAAAAAAGCAGTGTTTGGTGCATCGACTCCATACATTTTAATTTGGTTAAAACCAGATGTAAGATCAATAACTGAAAAATATTTTGAATTCCCTAGTTGATCCAAAACTTTTTAAGCACTACCCACATTGGGGAATTCCAGGGAGAATTAGACGGTGACACAATATTTTGTTCAAGCATTTGATCAATTTGTTACTTTGGGTTTGTGAATTTTTGAGAATCTGTATGTTCCTGTATGGATGTTTCACAAAATCTATACAGGTCAAAACGTCATCTTCTACGTGGAAAATCTGCTCGTATTCAAAGACACAGTTTTGTTAAAAATTCTTTTTCTTCTTGATTGAAATGATTTTTTCTTAATATACTTACCCCAGACTAAGACTTGTAATTTTGATTTGAGTGTATTCTGGAAACCTCAGGTCTGAAGATTCTTCTGGGATTGGGTCTAATATAATCTCTATACAGAGTGATTTCCAAATGTGTGCAATAAAAAACAATAAAATTTATTGCACTGAGTAAAGTTCACGTTCCTAAGTGATAGCAATGTCTGGAAAAAATAATTTGAAATTAAATATAAACTGCTATACACGCCACTGGTAACGTATGTCTCAAAAGTTTTGGCACAAAATTCAATAAAGGAAAAATGTGTAATAATGGTGAAATTTCAAGTAGTCTTTGGAAACAAAAGATGTTTAATAGCTTGTCTTTACACTGACAGTTCAGTTTTGGAATTACTTCAACAAAAATCTCTTACAAATTAAATATTCGAAAGAGTGTTTATAATTTAGTTGGGCGGATGCCAAAGTCCGAAATAGTACTTATATACAGTTGCCGCCAAAAAATTTCAGGCGTCAATGTCATTCAGTCGTCTGATAGTCTAAAGCAACCTTTAGATGTTTAGGTATTTTGAAAGTTTGACATTCCAGCTGTCCGAAATAATGACAATAAAGCATAGACTACATTAAAATTTTTGACATGACAGAAAAGTGATGTTTGAAATTTTTTGTCGGAAACTGTATATACTTTTTTTATTTGTAAATTTGGTCGCATCGACAGCTAGGTCATTAGCAACCTTACATGGTAGTAAAACACACTTAGCTAAAAAAAAAAAAACATCTGTATGCGCTCAAACAGGTGAATATGTTTAAGAAATAAAAAGGTGTTGACTATGTTCGGGATGGTACTTCCTAGAGCTTCGGCGAGGTTGAGTGATACTTGGAAATGGTTGCGTTGGGTTTGCCAGTGGGGAATATGAGATGCTGGACAGTTTGACGGCATTCGCATTGCTGGCAAGTAGCTGGGGAGGTGCGGCTGAGCAGGTATCCATGGGTGAGCTGAGTGTGTCCTAATCGCAACCGCGTTAAAACGACTTGATCATGACGATCTGGCGGAAGTGGAAGTAGACAGTTAACTACTGGCTTAATGTGCTGCAATGCTGTAGGCGTAGAGGTTCAGTCTGTTTGCCACTTTTGATGATAGCCTGTTTGAATACAATTTTGGCGTCAGGTGATGGGACTAACAAAATTTCTTCGGCAGATTCCGATTCGACTGATTCTTTAGCAGCCCTGTCAGCTTCTTCGTTTCCCGATATGCCAGTGTGAGATGGAACAAAGATGAAACGGACGGTTTTGCTGCTATTGGAGAGCATGGTCCACACTTCAAAAATTTGCGTGATCAACGGATTGGTTGAATAAATATTTCGTAGTGCGCTTAGACTGGCCAAAGAGTCGGGACAAATGCAGTATTTAGAGGCGCTCATCGTGGTGATAATCTTGCAGGCTTGGAGGAGAGCGTAGAGTTCGCCCGTGAACACACTAGCTGGATATGAGCCGCAATAGTCGGCGTACGGAAGGCCCAACGACGGTTGAACCGACGACGACTTTGACTGATTTCGAAGTGTCCCGGTATAGAAAAGTCGAATCTGAGAAGGTTGCTTGTAAGGTATGAAATTTTGTCTGGATCACTGAAGCGGGTGTATTAGTTTTGGGGAACTGGAGGAGCGTGGTGTCTGGTCGAAGAGCTGGAATTAGCCAAGGTAGGGGTGTAGCGAACTCGTAGGGAAGAATAGCAGGGAAGGACGGTATTCCGAGAGTTACAAGATCTTGTTGAAGGCGAATTGAGATGGGTGGGATTAGGTGTCGTTTGCGATCAAACAGTTTAGCCAGGCGATCGGTAAATACATGCTGGAGGACAGGATTGCTGGGATTTCTAGAGGTATTAGCTGCGAAGGATAACTGGAGGTACTTAAAACGGAAAAGAAGAGGCGGTTCCTTTGCTATGCTATAGAGGCTGATAACTGGACACAGGAACGCCCCAAGGGCTATTCGTAATGTAGAATTCTGAAGGGTGATTAGAGGTGTAAGGAACCCTGGGACGGCATGCTGAGTAGGGCACTGCTCCATAATCAAGTTTGGGTCGTATTAATGTTCTGTAGATACGAAGGAGGATTTGGGTGTCGGCTCCCCAAAAAGGATGAGAGAGGACTTTCAGAAAGTCTAAAACTTTTAGACAGGTAGCCTTTAAGTGATCTATATGAGGTTTTCATGTGAGGTGCTGATCAAAAAGGATTCCTAGGAACTTGGCCTGAGAAACGTAGTCAAGATTGATTCCTTGAAGCTGGAGGGGTGGAGGTGATTGCCCACTTTTCTGCGAGAAACAGATGCATTTCGTTCATAACGGAGTTCGGTTCTCAGCTGAAAAAAGCTGAGAACCGAACTCCGTTATTTTTGGACCACGCTTATGGCTCTTTGGAGTAGACTGGTTATTGATTGGAGTTCCTTTCCTTTTATGTATAGGATGAGATCGTCAGCAAAGAGGCCGCCTTTTACAGGGTGGTTTACATCCTTGAGAATATCATTGATTGCTATGCGAAAGAGCGTCACACTAAGGACGGAGCCCTGCGGGATGCCGTTTTGTAATTTCTTTTTTCTCGATAACGTGTTATTTACCCTTACTGAAAAAAGTACGGTTGTGTAAGAAGTTAAAAACAAAAAAGTAAATGTTTCCTGTGAGTTCCCATCGAAGAAGTTGGTCTAAGATTTTATTCCGCCAAGTCATATCATAGGCTTTTTCAATGTCAAAAAAAACAGCCAGAACTTTGTATCGATTAACGAAAGCTTCGCGAATTTCAGATTCGGGATTAATAATGTTGTCGGCTGTGAAACGAAGCTTTCGAAAGCCACTTTGATGATGTTTAAAAGATGTTCCTTTTCTAGATACAATACAAGTCTCCGGATTTATCATTTTCTCCATGAGTTTACACATTGTGCGAGTAAGATAAATGGGCCGGTATGAGTTAACATCGAATTTAGGTTTGTTGGGTTTTAAGACTGGGACAATAATAGCTTCTGAAGAGCTCAGGAAAGGAATGGCCAGTCCAGATGTCGTTTTCCGGTGCAAGGGAGATTTTGGAGAAAGATGAAAGGTATGTCATCTGGACCCGCAGCAGAATTGGGACAAGCTTAAAGTTCTTCCAGGGAAAAAATATTGTTGAGTGGGTGGTTATATTTGTAGACCAGGATATTTCGCGAAGGACTATCGCACCATTGAAGGATGCGAGCAAGATCTACCATGTATAAACTTATCAAAAACGGAAGGCCGATAATTTTTACAGAGGCCAAGGCCGGTAGGCTGGTAGCAAGAGCCAAAAATACGATTGGGTTGTCAATTAAGACACTGGGATGTAAATACGGCATTTCAGAGGACACCATTTCAAAGGGATTAAAGAGAAATGAATAAGAATTTCGAAAAAGAAATGTCCCAAATATATACCCAATCAATTGGCACCAAGATCTGTCTTAATTCCCAAGATGTTTCCAGGAATTGAGACGGATAGACTTCGCGAACGACAAAATTATTGTCATCGATGATGAAAAATATTTTAGGCTTTTAGAGATGAAAGGCAACGATAGCTTTTATACAGATAACATAGATGAATGTCCGGGCAACGTAAAATAAGTATAAAACAAAGGCAAAATTTGCTGATAAAATTTTAGTTTGGTGCGCCATTTCCATTCGTGGAGTATCTAGACCTTATGTTGGGCGAGTTAGGGGCGAAGCATTAGATAGTCAGCGCTATATCTACAACTGCTTGACAAAATTGGATGATTTCATTCACGAATATCATGTTGGGAAGAATATAACGTTTTGGTCAGACTTCGCATCGTGCCATTGTGCAAGAGACAGTCAAAACATAGCTTTTGTCCCTAAAAATCACAATCCCCCTAATCTTCTCCAGGCTCTCGAAAGGCGTATCATGGAGGTTGGGAAGCTGAAAATAAAGAACAGTTGAGGAGAAGAATGTTTAGAAAGTTCAGAGAAATCGATACTGAGACCGCCCAAAACTTAATGCGAGGTGTGCGACGAAAGTTGCGTCTAGTGGAGTACCATGGATCACTTCATTTGATATAAGTTGTTGGTTTTGTTATTTATAGTAGTAATATTTTTGGGGTAAGCGGGATTAAGAACCAAAAAGCGGCACACTAATAAGCAACGTGCAAAAACACGATAAGGTCCAGTCTTGTATCAGTTGATTGCCGTGGTGTGTTCTGCTAGCATCTTTGAAAATGGTGAATGTCTCCAGTTCAGAGCGTGTCGACATGGGAATGCTATATGGTGTGGCTGATGAAAACGCCAGGTTGGCCCGGGAATTGTGGCTCTAGCGCTTTCCAAATCAAACTCACGATTGTGGCCGTAATAGGACCGAAAGAATACTGCAAGCTGAAGAACAAATTTTGGAAAGTGTCGAAGAAGAGCCGCATTCGCAGCTGGATTTGGAGTCTCACAATTTGTAATGCAGCGTACATTAAGAACAAGGCCTACATCCATACCACGTTCAAAAAGTGTAAGCTTTGGGTCCGCTGATTTTCCACGTCGTGTAATTTACTGCGAATGATTGTTACAGCAATGCAAGAAGGATTCACTCGCAATGTTGTTTTCAACAGCCACAACACTCATATTTGGTTCGATGACAATCCACACGCTCGTCAAGAAATACCATTTCAATGAAGATTTTCCATAAATGTGTGGGCCGGTATCATAAATAACCGCTTAGTTGAATCTTATATTTTACCAAACAGACATTATAAATGAACACCATCAAATTTATAACTTTGGGCACATGCCTTCTTTAATATTACTATTAATTGCCTTGACTTGAACAATTATCCTTTTATTTAAAACCTTGTGAAAAATTGTTTGAATTATCTTCATTAATGAGAAAAATTTTCAAAAATGTATTATCAATAAAAAGTATTTTCGGTTTATGACTATTTAACAACACAATTGAAACTTCGAAAGAAATCATTGCCAAGAAGGCCGTCTAATGGGATCTGAAAATTATCAACTTATAAGGTACTAAATACATGAAAGAAATGAGTTAATTTATGAGGATCGATATAAAAAAATATCGAAAAAACAATAATAAAGTGTTTTAATTTATGTATAGAGTTGTGTTTAGATCTATTCCTTTTAATGTAATAAATATTATCCACATAGCAATCCGTATCGCCTTTATATTGCAACAGTTTATTAAGAGAAATGTCAGCACCTGAGTCTAAATAAATTTATTCGCTCGGGTTTGATAATTGGACGAGTTTTAAGAAAACGTATGAAGTAGTTGCAAGACTTATAATTGAGATCCAGCTGGCAAAATATGTATGGCCTTCAGAGTTGCTGGGGAAGTTTAAATTGCTATTATTCGTATTATCATTATCAGTACAATTATTTCTGTCTCGATTAGTATGTTTCGAATTATTACTGTCACCTATTTTGATTCCAAATATATCCTATCGTGTTCTATTATTATCACTACGCATTTGATTATTATCATCGCACCGTTTTTTTCCACAATCCCTATTGATGTGTCCAGGAATTTTACAATCCAAACATAATTTTGATCCAAAACCTAGACTAAAATTATTATTGTTATAAAAATGATTAGGTATACTATTAGATGAATATTGTTTAGAGGATGTTCTGGTGGTGTCCTGCCTGTGATGTACGTGTAAGTTACAGTTATTAAATTTATTCCAGAAATTTAATCCTGATTTTCGGCAGTAACTACAAAATTGACCAGAAAGTGAGCCACTGCGAAATTTTTGGATTTCAATTGTGGATCGTATTTCTGTTTCTTTATTAATGACGTTCTCTAAACTATCAGGTTTTTGTGCGTTTACCGAAACCTAGATCTTTCGTTAGTCCCGCCACAAACACGTCTGGCTTCTAAAAAGATCAACACGCTCCTTGTGAGCATCAGCCGAAGGGTGGTACTTAGTGAATTAATCTAGTGAAACAATTTTCTCCTCTACATGCACACGATGTAAACTCCTTGCTAAATCTTTGTTTGCAAGAGTTTAATTTCGTTGCCCTTGTTGATGTGTTTTCTTATTAGTATAACACTACTACTAATAAATGAAAAAAATAAAGTAGCCAACACCTATAAACAAGAGAAAGACAATTGTCCTTGATATAATTGACAATACATTAATAAATAGGAAAAATATATGAGGGGTACGAGTACATTACGATATTTTGATTCATTCTGTTTATAAATTTTTGGACAATTTCTTGATTGATTCTGTGGTGTCTTTGTTTTAGACAAGGTGTTGATATTGCGAACATGTAAAACTAATCATTGTTAACGAAGCATTCAGCAAGCTAATTTACCTGAAGGTAAATTGAGCTATAAGTCGAACAAATAATTTCACGTTTACTTTGGTAAATTTCGAGGGGAGATTTAGAGCTACCGGCATCACCTCCTTAGGGAATAAATGTGCCAATCAAATTAGTTGCCAATAAGTCCCTGCAATCCGAAGTTACTTGTGCGCTTGGCGGCAGTTTATTTACCGTGTTCCCTTTAGAGTCGTTTAAGTCACAGGGAAAGTTTTCGGGCTTTTAAGATTTGCGCGGCTATAAACGAAATATCATTTCCAAATCGACTACGTTTTAATTAAATCTTTAATTAATGCCACATTGAGGAGCGAGTTAGTGAAAAGTTGGGAGACGCTTGCGCTGTACTAATGCGATCCCGGAAAGGACGATTTGCGAATGACGAGGAAATGCAACGGGTATGTTTGCAGGGAAATTATTGAGGTCGGTTGACAGTCTAGTCTAGTCTAATCCGGAGAGAAGCCGTACGGTTATTAATTTTAGAAATTCATTTCGCGAATGCAAAGTTGAAGATAAAAAGTAATACTCTTGGGGGTTTAATTTTACAATGAAGGCAAAAGCTCTTTCAAATTAAACGTCTACATGGTGATTACGGTAGACTTGGATATGGGAAGTTATATATCAGGAATAATCCTCTTAAACAAAGTTGCCTTTTTAGAAGACCAGACTTTCGGTCAGATTAAAGGAGATTATCCTGAATTCCGGAAAACCCTTTTGCCAGTATGTTTAAATTTAAATTGTTTAGATTGACTTTTTACACAGTTTTGTACTCTAAAGATTAAACAACATCTATAAATATTTATTCTACCTAAAACATATCGTAGCTCCATAAATCGTTGGACCATCAAACAAAAATCGCAATTTGGAAAAGTCCATCCATCCGCTCCCGGTTCCATTCATTTCAATTCGCAAAAAGTTTGCTTTTCAACAACGCCGCGAATTCCCGCATGTCATTAGAAATTCCTGACAAATAACCTTCCTTCTCCCCAACTTTATTTTCATTATTTAGTACGAGAAGAAATCGCCCTCGAGCTAACACACCTAGAACAATCAACTGTAGCCACCCCACGAATGCACCCTCGCCTTTACTTTTATTACATTCCTTCTCACGTCAAAGCCAACTACCACTAAAAGGTAACATACCGAACGAATTCCCCACGATACATCATTTCGTTCAGCCCCACACATGGACTTTTTAGCTACACGCATCGTCGGGGGCAAAAAAGTGTTGATTTGTTCGAGGGTAAAGTCCCTCACTTGTAATCGTATGTGGTGGTATAGCTTTGTTCATCACTCGTATCACGATTCCTCCCTGGAGATTTGTTGGGATGCGCATGTTTCTCAGAATATTGTCTTGGGATCGCCTGCATCCCTATGGATTGCTCATTCGAGTCCGGTTCCACTTTCGAAATCTTTCAGGATTTAAAAACAAATACGTTAGGTTAATTGTGGCGGAGTTCAGACATCAAACAAGGAAAGTTGGGAGAGGGATAATGGGATTTCGGTCTCCATACTGTTTCATCTTGAGCTCTGTTTTAATGCTGTTTTCTGTTTTACGTGCAATATTGTGGACGAGTGTTCATGCACTATGCAAATTTAATAACGTAAAAAGCGAAGTGATATTTCTCATAATCGATACCTATTTTTCACTTGAACAGGTGTCAGGAACGACAAATAGGCGACTAGAAAACATTAATTTATATGACAATATTAACAGAGGGAAGAAGTGTTGCCGGTGTAAATATGTAATAAGAAGGGAGTGGAATGTCAAGTTCAGTTTCACAGTAATATTTCCTTCCAGGACTTCCTAGCAAGTTTTTAATTCTAAAAAATTCGTTATATTATTTTTTATAGTAAGCAAAATGGTAACACACTGGTTTTAACTAGATAACATTTTTAAAGTAATTGTATTTGATAGATTTGAATCAATAATTAATATTATTCTTTTTTAAGAGAAAACTGACGCAATTAATTTTCATTGTAACAGATTTTGAATTACTACTCGGTGACAGATGTATATATAAAATTAATTTTTTTTGTACCAGTTTCGGCTATATGACTCTCTGAATTCTACAGAGATATTCGATGTTGGAGTTACCTGTTATCAACACAAATTATCAAAATATCACTATAGAATGAAATTTCAAATAATCACTCTTCTGTTCAAACTCTTTAGTCCTTGCTTTATTTTAAGTTTATGTTACGTTTTAATTTCGACTTCTTCTGTACGAGCGTGCTGAGTTTATATATAAATAAAGCATCTAGATATACCAACTACAACATTATTTGCAAACTTAAAAGCCTCCCCTCGTTATATAACGGTCACTCTTGACGGTTTTCAAGTGTTTGCCCGGATGCCGGATCTAATGCATTTCGTGATTCTTCCTGTGGTTCTAATACTGTTGACGGTTTCGCATTGCTACCCTGCTTATTTCCGCTGTTTTGGTCTTGTTACTTGATTTCTGGATCAATCAACGTTTAGAAAGTTGATCTGTAAGAAATCTTTATTCGTTCGTTTAAGTAAGTATATCATCTATTTGTTATCCGCAGATTGTAGAATTCTATGGCTTGTTTTTCTGTTATTTCTTTGTGTAACTTGCTACACAGTTTTACGTGGTAATTTGTGAACCACATATTTCCTTTTTTTGTCTTTCACTGTGCTTCTAGAGTTGAAAAATACGGCCTTTCAATATCGTTTTGTTGCTAATCTAGAGTAATATTTTTGTTTCCATTGTTCTTTGATTCTTTCTAGCATGTTTCTTCTATGCATTGTTAACATTCTATATTTTCTATTCTATTTTTAGTTCTACCTTTCCTTTTTTCTTTCTCTTTCTTTTTTCTCTCTGCTTTGTACATTATTTCTTTTATAAAGATAGTGTCTATTACTCCTACTATTTGTTTATCAGTTGTTTACTTATTCTAAATTAATACTCTCATCTATATTCAAAAATTGCAACAATTTGTTTTTTTCTTGACGAAAATGCAAAAATGTAGTATACTTTGTTCTCAAAGAGCAATAAATTGATAATCGTATCCCATAACGTTAGGGTCTTGTATGTCACATAAGGTGAGATGCTGAAAGTTGTCAGTTTGCGAGAGCACCGACAATTTTTTCTCCAGGCATGAGCTCTCATGGAAACTGTCGCTGTACCGTCTTCGTGCGATCTCCAGGTTCAACGTCGCCCCCAAGTCCAGATGGAGCCCGTCCTGACAGAAGTCGCCGTCCAGGAGGAACGACCGTGCCGGACGTTGAATTCTTTTTATTTATTTAATTTGTTCTGTAGTTATTTAAACCTTAACCGTTAGATTTATTATTTTAGCCGTGTAGCTGGTGGCAGGGAATAAACCCGATTATTTATTGTAAAATATCCCTTGTCGTTTTATTTTATTTTCGTGTTTTCACTGGCGCTCACCACCTGATATCCGTGTCTCCGGCTTTAGAGCAACCCCGGCGCTCTCTCCTCCGAAGAGGGAGCTGGCGCCCGCGCGACCGCCGCTCCTGACGGAAGGCGCCACCCAGGCCAGACGTGTTTGTTATATCAGCGACACTAGTCGGCCCAAAGCTTGGCACCTAGGTACGCCGCCACCACCATTATCGGCGAGATTCCGGACCGTCACCGTCCGTCCCACCCGGAATTTCGTCGCACTTCTTAAAATTAATAATGGATCTAATTTCAACCCCGTACCACAAATTCGTCACTGTAGGTTTGAGTTCATTAGGGAACTAACTTTGTAATTTTATTAAATAAAATAAAGTAAAATATAATCCTACATAATAATAATGTTCGCGTGGAGGAACGAACGACTTCGGAGGCAGCTCCTCCAGTTCTCAGTACGACCTGGAGTACAGGACGACGGAGCTGTGGTCTCAATACGGCCTTGCTGGTGGGGAGCTCTACTCAGTATATACAGTACACAGAAATAATAGAAATTCAACAACCTTAATGTATTCGGTAACTGGTACACTAAATTTAATGGTGAATTACGAGTAAAAATTAAGACGCGCCAAACGTCATCTGCATAATATATTCGTTCTACTACTCTTTTCCCGCCTGAATTTTCCACTATCAGTCCCGTCAAGTTGGAACGATAATCATCACTATAATCTTTATTACCTTATGTTCTTGACTCTTTCCCACCCATAAAACTATATCATCTTCACAATACATATCTGTTTTTCATCACGAATAATTTATTTTCCAAGCAGCTTGTATGAATTTCTTCGATGAAAGAAGATAGTGATAATGTCTAAATTAACATACACAAAAAATACCTGCTACCTAAGTTCGGGGTGGTGTAAATTTGTACTAATAAGCTGAGGAGGGTCGTGAAGGAGTCAAAGTCGTAATGTTGTTGTGGATGGACTATAACAAAATTGTATATGCATTTTTCATCTAAAATTGTACCTGGTTTATCTGTCCATTCAGTCACTTTTACTGCATTCTCTATTGATATACGAGTAAGTTTGATGCAAACCTAAGCTATAATATAAACATAAAGATTGGCTTTAGTGAGATATACAGAGTTCTCGCTATCTCATAAAAAAAGTTAAGGATTGAAACTGTACGGTTCTTTGAGTAGCATACATCAAAATTATTTTTTACTATACAGAGTGTTTTGTTTTTGAGACATTGCACTTTATTTGTTTTTCTTTTTTTAAATACAACGCCCTATATCTTTTACATGTTCTCATTAGCCCCTTCCTAGGCTTTGTAAGCATAGTTTATATTTCTTCTTGAGCGTAAGCTAGGAAACTAAAGTAATCGAATCCATCTGGCGAATTGCCACGTACGAAAAAAGTGGTTTCCCGTTTCAGTCCGTCTGTCTGTATGTCCGTCTGTCCGTCTGCCTGTCGTCTGTCCGAATTTTTATTAGACACGTAGTCTCCGAAACTACCTAATCAATTGTTGTCAAATTTTGTATGCATATTAAGAATATCATGTAGATGATTAATCTACATGATAATCATCTCCACAATTTATAATATTAGTATTTTTTTATTTGTTTAAAGTAAGATACTCCTGCACTTGTGGTGTGTGAATTTTCATCATAGACATCCAGAATTTTTGAAAAAAAAAAAACATCAAAACTGTAAACAATATTTTGCGATTTAACTTTGAAACTGCAAAACCTAATACTCTGAAATCTTGCAAACATTTTAAACTTATCGTAAGCATGGTAAATTTTTAATTAAAATATATCTGTTTGTCCCTCTCAAAAAATTGATGACACCATCTCAAAATTTTGCCGAATAAATCCTATAGATGTCTTTACAAAATATGATGAGTCTATACATGTGATTTATCACTGCATTAAAAGTTTTTAAATTTCTTAGACAGGGTGACTCGTAAAAATTAATGAATGGGTCAATTTATTTTATTGATTAAATCGGTTGATTAAATCGGGAACGGCTCACTCTACTTTCCCGAAAATTTGGGAATACAATATTGTTATCATTAGTATTAGACTGCACCTATCCAACGTGATATATAGTGAACCAAGAGTTATAAGGTTATATGGCCATCATAAAATCATCCCATTGTGTCGAAGTTAAGTTGTTTACAATAGAAAAGGTTTTATGGTCGTAAATAACATGTCCACTGCAGCTCGACCGGCTCTTGTGGTTTCGTTCAGGGGCGGCTTTCACTAAATATGAAAATCCACCACTCCACTATTTATTTACTACCTGCAGCCGCTGAGGGTTCCGAAATAACCACTCGCTTTGAAAGCCGGCCCTGTTAAATATGAGCAAGAAATGTTTAGAAGATGATTTATTGCCAACCGGTAAGCTTAGTGCGAACCACACAAAGGGGGTATTTATTTGCGGGCAACTACTTTTATGATGGCCATATAACCTTATAGGTCTTGGTTCACTATACGTGTCTTTGTACAAATGTTGATGTGTTGCTGACGTCATAAAATGCAATGAAAATTTCGAAATTTTATTTTCTTCTAGATTTCGACATCCAGAAGTTACTTTTGTGACCCATTTCTTCGATAACTCCTACAATTTTTTTCAGAATCGCCTACTGAAATATTGCAATTTAAAAAAAAATCACACGTTATTTTTCAATCTTGCACCGGAAACATAAACACGCAATTTTTTGGAATCAGCACGATAAAGTTTATGTGCCAGAATTTTTTGGGAATTTTCTGGCAACTTTTTCAAAAGCAAAATTTTGCAGTTTAATAAAATTCAACGAAAATTTCGACCAATTTTCGAAATTAACTAGGGACATTTTCTTATAGATTCCAACCTCCAGAACTTAGTTTCGAACTAATTTCTAACTCCTACCATTTTTCGAAAATCGCACACTGAAATATTACAATTTTTTGGATTAAAGAAAATAATAATTTTCAAACTAAATATTTTTAAATCTTGCACTGGGAACATAAAAATGCAATTTTTTGGAATAAGTACGACATCTATATCCCGGAAATTGTTGGGATTTTCTTTGCAACTTTTTGAAAAGTAAAATTTGTCATTAAAAATTTTCGGTAAATTTTCACCAATTTTCAAAATTTAACAAAAGATATCATTTCTTCCATAGCTCCTACCATCTTCCAGAATCGCCAGCTGAAATATTTTGTTGAGAGAAAACTTTATTTGAAACGTAAGCGCAGCACGCTTCTTTACATTTACTTTAACGTTACGTACATCTGGATTCTGGATTCTTAATTTATGGGGGCTGACCGTAGCCAGCCGGCACTTAGGCCTCGCCTTTGGGCCCATTGTACCTTCCCCAAGTCCATATCAGGGTGTTTTCCCGCTCCTCTACTCGTCAAGCCACCCAACTGCTTGAATGTACTTGAGTAATGCAGAGGGTGGAAACTCCCTGATATTTGCCATACTAGGCCAGATGTCCCCTAGTATGGATTCCCTGTAGGAGGCTAGGGCTGGACACTCACGAAGAATGTGCTCAGCTGTTTCCTCTTCTTCATTGCATCCACGACAGATTGGGTCTGTTACCACCCCTATCGTATATAGATGTTTGTTAAACTGGTAATGTCCCGTAAGGAATCCTACCAGTTTACGCAGTTTGTCCCTTGAAAGTGAGAGATAAAATTTCGTCAACTTACGGTCTGGTGTCGCCATACAAGCTCTACTATGCCGACAGCTGCTCAACTTCACCCATATCTGCTCATGGCGTGTCTGGGTATATTGCTTTACGAGTTCGTTCGAGAGGGCGACCGAAGGCGTGATTGCCGGTTCGGGTCCCCAGAAGGGCATGCGCGCGGCTCGCTTCGCCATCTCATCTGCCCTCTCGTTTCCTTCGTTGCCACTGTGTCCTTTGATCCAACAAAGTTCCACACTATTCCTCTGCGTTACATACTTTAGCGTTTGTCTGCACTCCCAAACCAGCCCGGATCGAACCATACAGCTGTCCAGGGCTAGTAGTGCAGACTTGCTGTCAGTAAGTATGCGTATTGATTTGTTGCCGATTTCACGTTCAGCAATGATTCTAGCTCCCAGTATTATTCCCATCAGTTCTGTTTGTAAGACAGACGTGTGGGTGCCGAGAGGTACACTGATTTGTGCGTTCAGTTGTTCGGAGTAGATGCCGGCTCCTGAACCACTATCTGTTTTGGCACCATCGACATAGATATCTATGTCGGCTCGTCCTTCTGAATTATCATTCATTGATATTCTATATGTCTTCTCATATATTAATTTTGTGCCCATTCGGTCACAACCCATCCTTAACAAGGGTATTCTGTTGAACGCCTCCGTTAAGATCCGAGTGTGCTTCGTTGTGCGGCCTTGTTTGTTCCATACTCCCAGAGAGTGAAGTCTTAGAGACGTCGTCATTGCCGCTTCCTCTATGTGAAGGTTAAGAGGTGCTAAGCAAAGAAGAGTCTCCAGAGCCGCTGTGGGAGTGGTCCTCATTGCTCCTGTAACACTGAGACACACCATTCTCTGAACGTGTTCAAGTTGCAGGGCTGTTGTTTTTTGTCTGGCTCTGGGCCACCAAACTAAAGCTCCATAGCACAGCATCGGTCTGACTATTGCCGTGTAGATCCAGAGGGCGATCTTGGGATTTAAACCCCACGACCTTCCCACCACCCTACGACATTGCCAAAGAGCCGAGCGTGCCTTTTCTACTTTATCATCTACATGCTTCTTCCAATTCAGTCGCCAGTCCAATACAACTCCCAGGTATTTGACTTCGTCCGAAAGTTGAAGCGTTGTGTTAAATATTTTTGGCATCTGTAGTGTGCCAATTTTCCTTTTCCTGGTGAACAGGATTAGTTTCGTCTTTTCTCCATTAACGGAGAGGGTATGTCTGCTGCACCATTCCTCGACTATTTTTACTGCAGCTTGCATTATCTCACATAATGTATCTGTGTTTTTTCCTGTTAGCAGAATGCCTAGATCGTCCGCGTATCCGATTGTGTGGTAGCCAAGATCATTGAGGCGTCGTATCAGGCTGTCAACGACAGTATCCCACAGTACAGGAGAGAGAACTCCTCCCTGAGGACATCCCCTGTCTACAACAGCCTCGATCTCAGTGCCACCTACATTAATCATTACTTCCCTGTTCCTCAGCATACCGGCCACCCACCTACTTAGGGTGGGGTCCACGTCGTGCTCTCGTAGGGCTAGCTCTATGCTTTTGAAAGTCGTTTTATCAAACGCTCCTTCAATATCCAAAAACATTCCTAAGGTGAAGAGTTTGTTCTCCATCGCCCACTCTATACGGTTTACAACTGTGTGTAGGGCCGTATCGGTGGATCTTCCTTGGATGTAGGCATGTTGGTTCGGATGTAGAGGTTGCTTGCTCAAAGCAGTCTCCCGAATCTCTTTTTCGCTTAGTCTTTCTAGCGTTTTCAGCAAGAATGATGTTAAGCTAATTGGTCTGTAGGATTTAGCCAAAGTGTAATCTTATCGTCCTGGCTTAGGTATAAAGATAACCTTTACTTTTCGCCATGCATTCGGTATGTAGCTGAAAGCCAGACACGCCCGAAGCATTGGCAACAAAATAGGGCGTAGTCTGCTCATTCCCCTCTGCAGGAGGGCGGGATAAATACCGTCAACTCCTGGAGATTTGTATGGGGAAAAGCTGTCCACTGCCCAGTCCAGTCTTGCCTCCGTGACTACCTTTGCAGCCAGCGCCCAGTCCTTCGGGGAAGGTTGAGTACCGACTACATCCCTTTTGGAATGGGAGGTAGTCCGTGTGCTGCCTGGAAACATGGTCTGCAGCAAAAGTTCTGCGGACTCTTCTAAGGTGGCTGTAAAGGTGCCATCTTCTTTCTTTAGGAAACCTAGTTGATGTGTGTGGTCCTTCGAGAGAACTCTCTTCAGCCTTGCGGCCGAAGCAGTCGACGTTATGTCGCTGCAGAAGGATCTCCACGTTTCCCGTTTCCTCTTTCTTAATTCTTTCTTAAACTCTTTCCGGTGCTCTTTATAGGCTTCCCAGTCTTCAGTTTTCTTAGTGTTTTTTGCTCTATTGAAAAGTTTTCTTAGCCCCGATTGTCTTCTGTCGAACTGTATTCTGTTGGTATAGACTGCACGAAGGTCCCCAGACTGTCGTCCAGTTCTTCGTTGTATAAAGCCCAGTTCGTCAGCCTAGGGTTCCTGTACGTCTTTATCTCCATGTCTATACATTTTGATGTATACATGATCCATCTATGGTCTGACACTGATGCCTCTTTAGAGACGTGCCATCCCATTATATATTGTGAGATATCCCATGTAGCCAGTGTAATATCTATTACTGACTGACTACGTGATGTTACGAAAGTTGGTTCGCAGCCTCGGTTGAGAATCTCTAGATTTGTTGATAAAAGATATTCAGCTAGTGTTCTTCCTCTATCATTAGTGTCTTTGCTCCCCCACAACAGACAGTGGGCATTCGCATCGGCACCGATGATGAGGTTTATATTTCCGGTATCACAGTGTTCCACCAAGTTCGCCATTTCCCATGTTGGACATGGTTCCTGTGCTCCCTGTGGTAAGTACACGGATGCTATTACCAGTTGCTCTTCGCCTCTTCCTATGTTACACTTAACATTTACCGCAGTCACATCCCTGGAGCTGACCTGAGGTAGGAGGACGGCTTTAATTTTCCTCGGAATGTAGACGCATGTCCTTGGAGATTCTATTGTGGTACCTGAAACAACAGTGCCATTTAAATTGCTCAACCCTGCGATCCTGGATTTTACAATCCATGGTTCTTGGATTATTGCTATAGTGTTCTGCATCTTGTCTAGACGACGACACAAAACAGTCGTCGCCATGCGACAATGCTGCAGGTTAATCTGAATGAAATTTATCTGCTGCAGCGCCATCTCTGCAACCAAAAATCCCATAATTGTCCTAGGAGACACGAGGCACATGTCTCAGGCGGGCCCGCCCCCACTGGTAGAGGCTTCATCCCCTGGGGTTTCTACCTCTTCCATAGGGGTCCGCCCTTCCTTAGCCGACGCCTCGTTCTCCTTGAGTTTCAGGTTGAAAGAGGACAGCATATAATTGATTCTGCCCTCTCTCTCCCTGATTATCTTGGCCTCTTCCATCCCAAGACCAAACACAAAGAGGTTGCCTGGAGAGGCAGCCTCGGGTTTGGCCTCGCGATGGAAAAGAAGCCATTTTTTGACGTTGGCCCATTGGTTCTGACCCTCCAGGCGGCGAAGTACGACTCCTGCGTCCACCGGTGGTCCCGGTATCCACAGGGTCGCCCTCACCAGCCTTGGTAGGTCAGCCAAGGGGACCACGTTAAGTTGTGCGCCCTCCCACAAGGGTGTTAGGGAGCGCACTGTTTGTTGTAGCCATTTCAGGGACAACTCGTCTTCACAGGTTATCCTTAGGATTTCCCCTGTGTACTTCATGCCCCTGAAAGTGGCTGCTTGTCTACCCGATGCCAAGCACTGGTCAAGTTGCTTGTCCAGCGCTCCCATCAGGCTCTTTTGTACTATCTCCACCTGGTCAGCAGTCAGCTTACCAAGTGGATGCTGCACATCAATCACAGCTACACGGAGATGACTTGCAGCCGCCTCCCTGTAGCTCTGTTCTCTAGAGGTAGTCTCCTGCCTCCTCATCCTCTTTTGCTTTTCAGCTGCCGGAGGTGTGGAGGTTGAAGACCTCACTCTCTTCTTTTTCCCCGCGGGTTGTTTAGGGTTGGCTATCGTAGCCTGCCCTTTACCCTTGGGGTTTATCCCGGAGGAGGATGGACCCGGTTTCGGCGGGTCGGTATTCGCCGCCTCCGCCTGCAAACGAGCCTTCCTCCGCCTTTTTACCTCAACCCCGCAGGCGTACGTTACGTACATATCTTTATTGTAATTTATAAGGGTTCTCATAAAAAAATAAAATCCGCATAATCAAATTTTATAATTTTTCGAAAAAGGTGGATTTGTTTTATTGTAGTTCAGGGGCGAGAGGATTTTTCTTGCCACATTACCACGTTATTATTTTCTTTTCTTGAGTTTTTTAGCAATGTAAAGGTTGATACACAAAACTGCAATACTGCAATAATACGCTTTTTAAAATCTGTATTGCAATATTTTATGGAAAAATTAAATAGTTGTATGCACTGTATTTGGTATCCATTAAATAAAATTATAAAGTTTGTTTATGCAAAAATCTAAGGTATCATAATTTTGAAGTATCGATATTTCAGTTCTTTTAAACCTGAATTTTATTGCTGTATCTTACTCAGTTTCTTTTGATATATTGGTGCAGCACTTCAAAAGGTAAAATATTGCAGAAACTATTAGATACAGAAATAGAAAATACTTAATAAGAAAGTAAAGAATAAAAAACCCAGCAAGACCCAGCAATAACGGGTTAGACAACCACCCAATTACAGGAAAATAAAATAACAAAAAGATTAATTAAAAATTAAAAGGAAAAAAAAATGAGGTTACATGCTCCTATTCTAAATTAATAATAAATACAATAATAGATAAACATAATAAAAAAATAATAAACTTAACTTTCTAGAATGTGCATGGTAATGTCAATTAAGTGTTTTATAAAGAATCGTAATTAATGTCACAATGATAACATACAGGGTGTTCTATTTGGAAAAACTAAAATATCGATACTCGAAAATACTTTTTTATAAACACTATATAATAAAACTTATTATTAACATCAAAGCGCTTACCTTGTTTTTCTCACCACAACGCAAATTTAAAAAATACCCATATTATGATTTTTCGTAAACCCTTCCATTGATAAAAAAAAATCAAGAAAATTGGAATATAATGTAAAAAATAAATTGTGGCTATAAAGCATTAGAACATGTAGAAATGTATAAGGTATTTTTTTTTTAAACTAAGCTGTGTGTCACGTCTTAAAAGCATAACACACTGTATAGTTAAAAATAATTTGAGTGTGTGGTCCTCAAAAAACTATACATTTTTAACTTTTTTTTCTGTTTCTAATAATTAATGTAACATCGAGAAGCGCACGCCAAGCGAATCACCCTATATAGTATATAAGATGTTGGCAGTGACCAATCCGTGGGTGGAAACATCTACTTCTCAGACAAGAGCCCCGCCCGACCTCGAATTACACAAATATGCAACACTGATGAGTTTAATGTGAAACCAAATAATCAACTCTATTAAGAAAATCTTTTCACACTAGTGTAATAAAAGGTTATTTTTCACACGCAAATCGATGTGAAAAGAAGTAGAAAAAAATTGTAAGCTAATTTCTTGCCTCACGATGGCTAGGAGCAGAAAAACAATAAAGAACCTGAAATGAGCACTTACTCATTAAAGGAAAAGCTCAAGAATGTGTGTCTAAATAAAGAATGATAATAAAAATAGGCGCCTTATAAGATTACCTAAGAAGCTTGTTTCTTCCAAAAAAGTTACAACGTTGAATTAGGTGGAACACAAACCTATGTTGAAAAACATTGTGTACACGTAGGAAAGCTGAAAAACAATAAACTCGTTCAGCTTGACGTAAAACATCACAAAAACGTATTGTAAATGGAACGACGGCTGAGAATAAAACATCAAGGAAAATTATTCAAAATAAATCTCGAATTAAAGAAATAATCTGAGTCTGTCATTTAAATTCTAAACAAATCTGGTCATTTTAACTTGAGCTTCTTTAAATAGTGCCTAACGTTACGTTACCAGGATAAATAATCCCCATGTAAAAGTGTTAGATTTTTTTAAACTGTTGGACTGACCCTCTTTGTGCAAGGAACTCTTGTCGATCACCTATATATTCGATGTTCTCTTGGTATAACCACAAATTAACCAACGGTGTGTTAATACATCATTAGATTAAAATCACAATATTTTCTAACCTAGTTGTTCCGCAACTACACTTGTAAAAGCTATTGTTATCCATGAATACGTGTTCTAATACTAAAACTTTAGTAACATTCATAAATATTTTAGCGCAAATATGCTTCTAAAACATCATTATTCTACAATGTAAAGTGATTACAGCACTTGAAACAGGTTATTATTTTTTTTTGTATTGCGTTGATGTTTGTCTTTTTTTCAGACAAATTTAGAACTAAATCCCTTCCAAATATCACAAATCCGAGGCTGTCGTGAACAAAACCCTTAATCTGTCTGCACCGTGTAAATTACACACAACCTATTTCTGATCCCTTTGATGCCAACATTTAATCCTCATTTTAAGTGACGCAGTTGTCTTTACCGTTTTTTAGTGACACTTCAAATGGTTTAGATTATCAGTGTTATTCCGAAATCTCTTTACGATTATGATAAATTCAAATAAACGCAAATTTGCTGTCTTAGGTGGAATACCGACCCTAAAGTGCGAACACACTTCTTTGTAAATATATTACTGCTTTTTCGTGAGCTTTGTTGTGTTCATTTTTAGCTCTTAAAATTGATGGTTTAAAACTAAACGAAACGAGCTCTCCAGGGAATAACTAACCAAAATCGTACTTCTTGTTACTTCAGAGTATTCGATCAGCTTCTATTGCAGCTGGGGATTTACACTCAACTTCGCTATAACATGGAGTAGTGAAACTTGCGGAACAATCATTACACACAGTATTTGGAGACAATAATAGTATGAATATAATTGTGTTTGTAACAGATAATTGCATTTCAACAAACTTATGATTTGTAGGTTCTCTCGTGTTTGTGCAAATAACATATAAATCAATATTATTACATTATAGATCACACTTCCGATAGTTCGTTAAGGACAAATTAGTTTTGCAGTTTTCGATGAGCAATTAGAGATACACGCAGCATTCAAGTAAAAGGTCAATAGGGTGATTTGATTTTTCTAGTAAAGTTGTAAAAATACGATTTTCCATAACCTCAAATTTATTGCCTCCTGTTTATAATAGCAGCTATGAAAATGCAACGCTTTTAAACGCAGACTGCTATAAATCTGCATGTAAAAAGAACTTTCGGGATTTCTTAAGCAAATGTGCAGTAAAAATACATGACATAATTTTAGACAAATTGTCTAACAGCTTATTGAAAATGCCGCGATATTTGGCTATATCTTGAACATATTTTTTTTAATTGGCTGGGTAGTTTTATAAACTTCTTGAAAAAGTTTCTAAGATCCCAGAAACAAAGAATCAGTTGGAGACGCAAAAATTACATTATTGTATTCCACGTGTTTAAAATGTTAAGAAAACATGTAATCGTCAAAACGACAATACTTTTCTTTTAACTATGGCTAGCGAAGGAAAAGGCAACAAATGATTAATATTATTCCTATTATTTATTATGCAGAACTAATAGTGAATTACCTGCGGTTTGCTTTTCCAATTTAACGCAACCGTGATTTCACTGTGTAATAATAATTAATTTCCGAATAATCCAAAGACAAAATGAGGACCGTACATGGAACAGATGGAACCAGCTCAGTTTCCTTTATTCTAGCGTGAGTTCCTATCCACATCAGTGCACAAAATTCAAATTTAATTAGCGGAATGTTGTCTCGGACACTAAACGAATACAGTTGACCCGAACCTGTAAAAGCAGCTCAATACTTTCCTGGCCCAAGAGTAGAAAGGTTACGAAGGGAAATAGCCGATTCTAGAGTAATAGACTATTGGACTTCCTGGATTGTAGGCGTGTGAATGTTACAGCAGTTTCATTCGGCGAAATAAGGATCTGACATGTCTAGGTTAGAATGGCAATCAATACACGTTTTGTTGTTGAATTCAGATCCAAAATCGTTCATCGTGCTGCGGTAGCTATCAATGACAAAATTAAAGAAAAAAAGTTAATTTTATTTTGTAATAGTTTGTAGAGCGTCGTCAATCATCCATGATCTTTGGAAGAGGAGCAAGTAAACTGGTAAGGTATTTAAATAAAAAAAAAATTGACAGTGCCATGATGTATGAACCGCTCGTCATTGTGTAGCCGGTTGTCAATCCGCCGCAGACTTGCGATCGGCGATATCATTAGTTATGATTCAATCAGGCTAATCCCAGTCCGGACATGTATGATTGATATCGGGCTTCGTTTAGAGCTCGGTTGCCTCTGAATGCAACGAAAATGTCGCCAATGAAAAAACCAAAAATATGGATCTGCAGACTTTCTTTAGATAACAACTTTTATTTTCGGACGTTTCTAGGCCACGGTCAGCTTCTTCATACAAAATTAAAAATACGCCTTAAAAAAGTTTAAGTTAATCGACAGTAATTTACCGATAACAAAACTGTAGAATTGGGCCATCGGGATACCGTTAATTTCCCTATGGACCGATTGCAAAAAGGGCCACTGGGACATAACAAAGCAGAAACAAAAGACACATTTTTTAGAAGGGAGGAGATAAAAACACCAAAGTACCGTGGAAATAGCAAGATTATCAACTAATGCAAGTAAAACGATATGGTGGTGGAGTCATAACAGTTATTTTTATATTAAGGACTGGAGATTGCTGTTTTTGCCCAAAGGCGTAAAATGAAATTCATGTTGCTTTTAATTTTGTAAATTTTATATTGTTAGATTCATACAAATGTTGATGTTATTAATTTGACGTAACCGCAGTGGCAACTGTAGTGCAACTAAAATCCACCACACAATTTATGTAAAAAATATATAAGGAGTGGGTGAAGATAATGAAGAAAAGTATTCTTTTTGTTGTTGTCGCGCTGCTAAGGAGTCTTCTAGAGAAAAACCGTCACAATCGATCACTATATTTCTTTATTTCTTTGAGATGGTTTCTTTTACCGGTTTACTTGTGGCCTAGTAAAGAGCCAATATTTTTACCCGTTGAAAAACCGTGTTTCTGACTAGAGTGACCCCCACGCCCCCGTAGAATTATAATAATTATACTCGTAATATGTATTAATTATTCCCAACGCGCGGAATTGTGTTTCATACGCTCGATCCAGTGCTGTCGCGGCGATAGTTTGATTACAAATATATTTTTCTTTTGGACTATATCATCATAATATAACATTTCAAGATCACAAATCTATGGTCATGTGTTTGAAAAATTAAAAAGGGCATCGAATATTATTTTTTTAAGTAATATAGCAATATAGAAGTAGTTTTTTAACAAGCTGTAAACACTCCTAGCGACGCACTGGCTACGACCTTGTGGACCAGATCAAAGCGTCCCCGCTACTCGCCGTAAAACACACCTTGCTTCAACTGGGGAATTGCATCCGTAAGATATTTTTCCGCCTAGTGATTATTCCAGATCTACAGCAAGCGTCTGTTAATCGAAAACAAGTGTTACTTAGCTGTTCTATGGAACCCTAGTGGACTATCTTTTCCAACATCATGCAAAATTACACATTGAAAAACTCGTACTGGACAATTACTCCTGGACCCCGAAGAAACTTTGGATCCAGAACTGTATGTAATATATTTTAAAATAGTGAACAAGCTATAGAAAAAGTTCTAGCGAATCCAACTTTAGATCAACTGAATCGTTTTAGAACTTTTTCACGAGGAGAATATTGCTTTAAATGTGAAGCAACAAAAACAGTTCTGTAATATATAGGTATGTCTAATATGCATGTCCCTGCTACAGTTCTCAAACTAATTTCATAGAATAGTTTTATGTTTTTACACCATGTTTTCCTCTATTTCTCTTTTATATTTTTGGATCCACTTCTTATTACAAATATACTTAATCTGAATCTAATGGTTATATATAAAAATCGTACATCAAATTGGTTTTCAAAATTCACAGAAATTAATAGTACGATATAATCATATCCTTTCTTTTTAACAAGCTGTCCTCACTCATTCCCTTTTCCTCTAGCAATAATTACACAAACCTCTTTCCAAAGTGATGCTTCCCTTGAAATCTGCCTGGAATAACTGGTCATTCTGATCTTTAAGAAGAAAAATATATTGTCTAAAATTATGGAGTCAATTATCGCTAAACAAACCCTTTCTCCCCTCCGACATAGTGTTATTCTCCTCAACCAAGTTGACTTTACTCTCAGGAGATCGATTTTCACAAACCCCCTATCGTGTATTAGTAGTTGGTCTCAATTTAAAATCATCTTCCTGTAGACATCATATACAGGGTGACTGACAAAAAACCTTTGACGCTGTATGTTTCTTATTTTTTACTCGATTCGAACAATTGATAGATCAATAAAATTGTTACAAATACATACATTTCATTGTGAACTACTAAACACGTTACGTTTAATTTTTGACATTAGTCAGCTTTGTTTTTTTTTAATTATCTCTTTATATTTATTTATTTTTCTAGATTTATTTTTAAAATACGAATGCATAAGAAGTTTTTTATTTTAGCCAAAAAAAAATGTTAAGGAAGAAAAGAACGAAACATCTATAGCAGTTCAAAATTGCCTCCCTGTTGCCCCAAACATTGTTGACATCTTCTGTAAACTAAACACCCTATGTACTTCTTTTTGTACACGAAGAAAATGTAAAAAAATCTCAAACTTGCAAATAAAGATTTTTGCATGAAGTAAAAGGCAAATATTGTGTAATAATTTCACCACCAGCTGTTTTGACACAAAAATTAGAGTGCCATTCAAAAATTGAATGTAGTAGACAAAAAGAAATGAACGTTAAAAATTAATTAATTAATCTAATCGTAACATATTTAAAACAATTTAACTTACATCACACAGTGCTGTACTCTAAAAAATAAGACAGCAACAGGCCTGGTCTTTTTCCGAACAAAAAACAAAACTAATTTGAATATAAAAATCTAAATAAAATCTAAAAGTTATCCTAAATTTTTCTGCAACAAATTGATTGCGATATTTTATTATGAAGATATTTTTTTTCGTACATACTCTGCCACGCAATTGTCGGTAGGTATCAGGCTTCTGTTCTATTAGGATGATAATATACAAAAAAGCTACTGTAAAATATTGCCAGATATTGGGAAAAGAACTGTGTAACAAATTAGTGATCTGAAAATCATGAAGAAGAAAATAAACACTAAAAAAATTGCTTCGAAAAATTATAAAATTTAACTTAGAGAATTTTATTTTTGTTATGTTATGATTATCCCTGCGAGCTAAAATTAATATATGTGCGGATTGTTAAAGTGCAGGTGAAGAAGCATCAGGTAGATACGTTTCTAGTGAGTGATTTTTTTGATGACCTCGTCAACATGTTGTCTCATTCATTAATTTTTTTGGATCGCGTTATAGAAGTAATTCTAAAAATGATGTGGATGATTGGTCAAATTTTGGGTAGCGTTTTGCCATCTACACGATATTCCTAACATACATCATACATCATGTATAATGTAACAGTCGACACAGACAGACGACAGACAGAGGGAAACAGGAATCCTATTTCTTCCTACTCTAGAAGTCATTAAACGTCAAGAAAACATAAAAGTAACCAGTCGCCCCATAACTCGATTGCAATATGTACTTCCTTACGCTCGGGGAAGTAAAAAATCATAAAAAATTGCATGCAAAAATACATTCAATAAAAGTAAAAATGTATTTGTCCAGATACCTTCGTGTCGTTGCTCATCCACGCCTTTATTAATCCAGGGCGATGGTTTAAACTAATTACTGAGGAAACACACAGAACAAAACAATTTATTATTTTTTTCACAACCGTACACCCAGAAATATTTATCATACGTGTTATGTCTATTAAAATATCTATGAAAATCTGTCGCTTTGCTACGAAGACTTAATAAATCGGGGATGGCTGTCCCTAAATTTTTCACTAAAGTTTTACCGTCGTGACACACAGGACCATTTTTGATTAAATATTCAACAGAATTCATTATTTTTATTTAAAATCAAACAATTTATTTCGCGTAGAATGAAAATTAAACCCCGCAATTGAGTCACTGCTGGTGGGTACTGTCGGGGGTGTTTCTATAACGATAAAATATCGGTACCGATAAAATGTGGTCGTCTTTTTCTTTCGCATCTGAAATTTCTATTTTAGTTCTTGTCATTTACCGCTTCGTTATCGCTTTGTATCGTATCGGTAGAAACAAAATCCCACTCCAGGACCCGATTCCAGCCCAATACCGTGACTAGACGCACGGTTTCCATGGCAACGGTGTAAACAAAACGTCTAAATGAGCCATGATTTGGTCTCCTCCGCTTTTATCAGCGCTTCATCAGCAATAGTATATCATATATCCAAGACACAACATCTTTGGATGTAAGTTTTGATACATTTTATACAAGTGGAGCGAGATAAAAAAATTAGTTTTGATAATTATGACACAAACTTGTAATTTTGTTAACTACGGATTCATTTTTGTCAAAAAATCAATATAGTATATGGTTTAAAATTTTTTCTCAAAAAGTTGTCATTTCAAATTCAAAATTTTCTGTAAGCACCCCAAGAAATCTTGGTCCTGGTCCACTTTGGTCTAGCTAAGTGGCTATGGGATTATGAAAACCAGCAGAGAGGAGGCGTAGAAGTTTGAAATCCCTCGTTGCTGGATGACTAGTTCATTGAACTGTTTTCAGACAGCAATATGTATTTCGTATTAATTAATTCTTTGTTAAAATACATTACTCCTACTAATTATGGAAAAAAAAAATGTGGTCACCATGGATGTGAGCATTTCATTGACACATCGGGATCTGCGTACTCGGCTATTTTGTAGCGTAACGCAAAAGTCCCCACCGATTAGCATAAACGCACTACCAAACAAATCATCTAAATGCTCAGTTTATATGAAAGATTCATAACTAACTTCCGTTTAATAGTATATTACATACCGAGGCGGAAAGTATTCCATTACTGTCGAGAGAACTATAGTTTACCGAGAGGCGCAGCCTCGAGGTGAACTAGTTCTCGAGACATAGGAATGGTACTTTTGCCGAGGTTTGTATGCTATTTTATTCACAATCGTTTTAATTGTAGTTTTAAAATAAAATAAAAATGTCCTAATTTAAAACTTTGATTTCTGTTTAATATGAGTCACTCAGCAGGCGTTGGAAAATACAAAAATTGACATAACTTGACAGTCTTCACCATAAGCTCTCCTTATAGTTATTTATAATCGCTGATTTCCATCTATCATTAATTACACATACGTAACGTTTTAAAGTCGAAAGTGACATTCATTTCCATCTCTTGGGTGGAAAGTGACAGTTACTTTCAGCTCTTGGGTGGAAAGTGACAGATAAGTGACATATGTCACTTTCCACCCTTGAGATTGAAGTGAAGTATGTAATAGCTCACTTCCAAACTTTTAAAAAGTTTGAAAGTTTCACATTACTGACCGATTGTGAATAAAATCCTTAACTGTGGGGCCACTTATGAGCATCTACGTAACAACGAATAATATTGCAGTTTATGGAAGAAGATAAAACACGGGTTGTATTAATTTCGTGGTTTAAGTAAACAAGCCGTGATAAGTGTAACCATTCCCACTACAGTCCTTTAGTTTGCTGAATACATTCAATTTCTTATACACCTAATGCACTGTGTTACTCTATAATTAATTTCTCCTGTTCCTATGTAAGGAAACTTACAAGATTGTAATATGTTCTTTTTCAATATACAAGTCGTGTTTAATAAAAATTTCAGGACATGCTAAGTTGTAGTTTTGAAATACAACCCGTGTTTCGCCTTATAGCCAAAATACACTTGGTCGGAATCACCTTAAGCTTCCCTCTTCAAACTAAAAACAAGCTGAGACACAAGACTTTTCTGTTATTATTAAAACTAATTGTAAGTGGGGTTTACGTTCCACTATAGACTGTAAGTCTGGTAGAAAATATATTATATTACATATACAGGGTTAGTCACGAGAGAATTACTTCTGAAAATTATTTTTACGCAACCCAAAATACTAATACCCTGTACCACTTGATATTATCTAAATTTAAAGTAAAATGCCTAATCCATGATTGCTTTGACTTTGGCAGTGTCACTTTGACGTTAATTAATTTTTAACATTTTTTTTCATCGTTGACTCGCCTCTAGAGCCCCATTGGATCGACGACATACAGTCAGATCAATCTGGGCTATACTGAAGCCCACAGAACTTCTGAAGCCGTAAGTGCTCTACCAATGTTGTTCGCCGCTAATGTGTATGTGTTAATTCGCCATCTCTACGTCACCTAGAGCCCCTTCGAAGTGCAAATCTGCAACCTCTGGACTTCTTCGGCCATCCATTTACAAAAAAGCCGTAGCATCCAGCCAAAATGCCCAACATTTTCAACAGATTAGTAGTTAAATTATTTACTTACTTGTTTGAGTTTGTGTTGTAACCTTTGAATAAAATGCCGTAAAAGGAATTTTTAGACATAATTTTCTCGTGATTAATCGGATGTAAAAGATCAAGAGGCACACTGACAAATTTATTAGCGGCGCCGGAGGAGATTTCCGACTGGCCGCGGTACCACCATGGACACTCGCGTAACCTCATTCTCCACAATTGTCAAAATGAGATTGCCAAACTCAAAGCAATCATGGATTAAGCATTTCATTTTAAATTCAGTTAGTATCAAATGGTATATGGTATTCGTATTTTGGGTTGCGTAAAAATAATTTTCAGAAGTAATTCTCTCGTGACTAACCCTGTATTATACAGGATGTCCCAGAATTCGCGCCATTCCCGTGAATGACATGTTCCCTGTCCCGAACTGTGCCGTAATTCGCAAAAAGAATTGTCCAGGCTTTAACCGTGTGAGAACTGGAAGGCGATTAAGTTGACCAATAGAGAGGCTGCTTTTATATCCGAACGTTTCTATGTTCAAAGTTACCTATGCCAAGAACAAAAAATCGGGTAATACTAAAGTTGAATGAATTTTTTCCGAATCCCCCTCCGTCAACAAAAGGAAACAGAAGTGTGGTTATAAATTTTATCATTTTGACAATTGTTTGTCATAAACTGTCACGAAGTTTATCACTGACCTGAAGAGACGCTTCTGCGCCAAAGATGACTGATTAATGTACACAGAGACGTCAAGGTTTACTTTAAGGCAAGTAGCATGGGACAGAAGTTATTTCTGCTGCCATTCTAGTCAAATTGTGTTTAACTGGGCTGTACATGTCATAAGAGAAGCTGTTTCATTTCATCGTAGGCAAATAATACATTTATTACTATTCTACATAGAGTAGCTACCGAAGAGCAGGTATAGAAGTCATTTTCTTAGAGCCCCGTGAATAATCGTCGGCACCCAGACCAACATGTGTTTCACCGATTGTTACATCGAGCAAGAGAAGATGGATCTTTTCAACCTAGTCGGAAAGGCCGTGCTGGGGCTCCACGGAATGTACGTGTAGGTGCTGAAGAGCAAGTGTTAGAAAACATGGAAGCGGATCCTAGGAGAAGTGTCCTCTACGTAGCGCAAATGAGTGGATGTTCAAGATCGACCACTCATCGTATCCTTCAAGAGAGAAGACTGCATCCTTACCATTACACGAGAGTGCAGCATCTGCGACCAACCGACTACCCGCGACGAGTACATTTTACTCAATGGTTACTGCGACAAAATGAACTAAATCCTGATTTTACACGGCGCATTCTTTTCACCGACGAATGTTCATTTTCCCGAGAAGAAATGTTTAATGCACACAATTGCCATTTCTGGGCACACGAAAATCCACATCTCACTAGGGTGAGAGCATATCAGGAGCGATTTACTATTAATCTATGGGCTGGAATCATTGATACTACTGTGGTAAAAATTTTAATGCATCTGATAAAATTATCACTAAACTCCGTTCCTGTTTTTGTAGGTGGGGCCGTTTGTGTTACCTGATCGCCTTAATGGGGATGCTAATTTTCTACGACTAGAGCTTCCGGCATTGTTGGAAGACGTTCCTTTGAATATACGGCGGAATATGTGGTTTCAGCACGACGGCGCTCCTCCACATAATTCGATACTTGTACGACGAACATTGAAAAGAGTATCGTCATAGGTGGATTGGGCGTGGCAGTACTAACATCTGGCCTCCTAGATCTCCAGACCTTTCTGCTTTGGACTTTTTTTTTGGAATCAAATTAAAAATTACGTATATAGAGAACCCCTAGATATGTTAGAAGAACTGAAAGAGAGACTGCACGAAGCCTACGCTACAGTTACTCCTGAGATGTTAAATAATACACAACACAACATAATTCGACGAGCTAGAACTTGCATTGAAGTTAATGGTGGTCATTTTGAGCACATTGTTTAATAACGTTACAGTACAACGATTCCAGCCCATAGATTAATAGTATTGCTCTTGATATGCTCTCACGTTAGCGAAATGTGGATTTTCGTTTGCCCAGAAGTACCAATTGTGCGCATTAAATATTCCTTTTCGGGAAAATCAACATTCGTCGGCGAAAAGAATGTGCCGTGAAAAATCAGGATTTAGTTCATTTTGTCGCAGTAACCATTTACCAACATGCACTCGTCGCGCAGTCGGCTCGTCGCAGATGCTGCACTTTCGTCAATAGTAAGGATGCAGATTTTTGTCTGTAAGGATACGATGCATGATCGATCTTGAGCATCCAATCATTTGTGCCACTTGTTCTTCACCGTCTATGCGTATAATCCGTGGAGCTCCAGCACGGCTTTCCGAATAGGCTGGAAAGATCCATCTTCTTTTGCTGGATGCAACAAACGACGAAACACATGCTGGTCAAGGAGCCGATGATTGGGGAAAAGACCTGTATATTCGCGCACAGCAGTGGCTGCATAGCGTGTACATTCTCCATAAATTAACATCATTTCCAAATATTCTTGATACTAGTATGAACATCAATAACTTAGTGGTATTGGTACTGATTTGTTTATAGTTTGTATTGTTCTTAAAAAAATTGCAACTAAACGATTTTTGTTATAATTTTTATTCGTATCTTTTCAATCTCTAGAAAGTACTCACAACTTTAAAGAAACTGTTTTAAATCATCATGTGCAACATCAATATTATTCTTGTGTAAGTCTCAGTTTTCAGTATCTCCCCCACATGATTGACACCACAGCAGATACCTATGATCTTAATACACCAGAGAAGTGGAGTCTCGTCTCTTTTTTCGTTGCTTAGATTAGGTATCAACAACAAAGCTGTTCAGTAAAAATTGATACTGTTTATTGAAAATCATAAGCACCGATTAATCAAAAGCGATATTTATATTTTAGTACACTTAATAACGTTCTTTGAATGGACATGTGGTACTCTTTTTTAGAAATAACGATAAACTTAATATCAGGCATATGATGCATTCTGAAAATGTACAAATTTTCGTTAAAAAGAACAACACATTATTCACGGGGCTCTAAGAAAATCACTTCTAATACCTGCTCTTCGGTATCTACACTATGTAGAATAGTAATAAATGTATTATTTGCCTACGATGAAATGAAACAGCTTCTCTTATAACATGTACAGCCCAGTTAAACACAATTTAACTAGAATGGCAGCAGAAATAATTTCTGTCCCATGCTAATTGCCTTAAAGTAAACCTTGACGTCTCTGTGTACATTAATCAGTCATCTTTGGGGGCAGAAGCGTCTGTTCAGGTCAGTGATGAACTTCGTGACAGTTTATGACAAACAATTGTCAAAATGATTAAATTTATAACCACACTTCTGTTTCCTTTTGTTGACGGAGGGGGATTCGGCAAAAATTCATTCAACTTTAGTATTACCGGATTTTTTGTTCTTGGCATAGGTAACTTTGAACATAGAAACGTTCGGATATAAAAGCAGCCTCTCTATTGGTCAACTTAATCGCCTAACAGTTCTCACACGGTTAAAGCCTGGACAATTCTTTTTGCGAATTACGGCACAGTTCGGGACAGGGAACATGTCATTCACGGGAATGGCGCGAATTCTGGGACACCCTGTATGTTACCGGGTTTATTATAAATGTTTACTCAGCGTAGGTGGATTAAACAAAACCGGAAACCGGCAAATAAATAGGGTGAAACTTTTTTTAAGCCACCTACGATGTAAAAAACATTTATAATTACCCTGTATTTACTTCGTTTAAACATCAACCAACGCCTACGAAATTACAGATAAGGCAGGAACATTAGACACTTACATGTAAGCTCGACGCTTTATAATTCCTTTTTGCAGCTTACGCATATAAACCGTTTGTCTTTGTGACTTGTCTTAATCGTCGTACTACAACTCACACTTTTTCTTCTTTCGATCACTAAAGTAATCGAAAGTTCATTCTAGCAAAATACAAATTTGAAAACTAAATTATACCTACCTTTTCTTATCCAAAATTAATTATTGAAATACCATCGGTTGCATCACAAAATAGGCAAGAACATCCACTAACAAACAATAAAGTGAGTGTAAAATTTTTGCAACCTTCGTAAACAAAAATATAGCGACAAAAGTATTATTACAAGATTTTGCCGAATCATAGGTAAGGGGTTTAAAAAGTTACAAAAACAAAAATTTTTCAGATAGTGTATTATGACTACAGCAATAAATAAATTAAAAATATGATTCCATGCGCTGCCTCGAAACCCATTTTTTAGTTTCTGTCCCTTTAGGCATGTATGTATAGTAATTAATGTGTGTAAATTTATACATAAAATTACCTTGTTAATATATTTACAAGTATCCCACATTCTGGCCGTTAAAGCTTAAATATTTCCGCGCATAAATTTTTATCCTTTATAAATAGGGTGTTCGCATTGTCCCGTCGGCAATAAGGGTTAAATGGCTCTGATTCGGGAGCTTAGGCTCGTTAATTCAAACGTAGCAGGCATGCATTTACGGCAATATAAAATTTCCAAATTGAGACAAAACCGAGTCAAGTTTCATCCCTGGCCATAAAAACTCCAATAAAAAATTAATTATGTATTCTGCGAATTGAAACGGGGGCCGCCGAGGGATCCTCGAGCAATACGCCCCTGAAAAGCAGTAAAGACTCTTTGTGCAATTTTGATGAGACTGGCCGCAATGTGGAGCACACGCAATTTGTTTTTGTGTTTTTATGTCCATTTTTATTACATCTAGGCAGCAGCTGCTTCGTAAAGAGTACATTATGTCTGGGCAGGACAGTACTTTTCGGCGACGCTTCAGCAAAGTCTCGAACAAATCCTCGTGATAGGATAACACGCCCTGTTGAATTCGGCCGGTGTACACCAGGAAATGAGAGATGCCACAAATGTTTACCGGGCTCTTGTGGACGATGAATTCGGCCCATCAATATGGCACATGTACGGAATGATGTTTGCTTGATATGTTAGCATTTCGGTCGATCATAACGGTTTTATTTCGCTTTGTTGCGGCGCGATAGGCTTTACGGCCCAATTTGCTCTCGATTTAGATGGGCAAAACAATTTTTTACTTTTCAATATGGGGTCGACGATGAACCATAAAAAATGTTGCGGGCATAAATTACGCGCGTCTATCTACCGAAATTCCCAATTTGTCGTGAAAAATTCGAGCCAATCCTACCGAAATTAATCAGACGCGAGCCTTATCTGCACAACCATTTTCATATTACTTTATTTTGGATAAATCCTGGCTGTCGGCAGGCCATAAATATACAAGGTTTATTACCGGCCATAAGTAATAGAACTACTGAAACAAATCTCTTTTGAAAAGTAATACCTAGCGCAGAGAAATTAGCAATGATTTAAACATTTACAAAAACTCGATAAACTTTCCTCACTTGGAAGCACAACCAATACCGCAAACTGAGATAATTGTTAACTGATTCGAATAAACAGTTTAGATAGTATTAAAGTTTCAGGTTACATTCTAAGTCAGTTTCTTAAATAAACTGCAACAATTAAATTAAAGTTTAAATTGCTTCATAAAATCATAATATGACGTGATTATATTTTTGAAATGAATGAGTAGAAGACTTTAGACGTGGGAGAGGGAAATCAGTATTTGTGTATTCCTTTGACCTCAAGAGAACATTAAATTAAACCTTTGTTACAGTGATCCAAACAAAATGCTTCTAAAGCTAAATCCAAAAAAATATTATAATGACATTAAAGTACATATTGCTGTTTACAGTAAGAATATAAGCTTAGACCTGCTTCAAACTTTTATTTACGTTCTTTTAAGAATTTATTTACTTGTAAATACCTTAAAAATAACTGAAACATTGGTTCCTCGTTCTAGAATATATTTACAGTACATTCAGTCTAATTTTCAGGCAAAGAAACGTGAAATAAACAGCTTACATAAGTAATTTTACGTAAGTATGTTCGAATAAAAGGAAGCAATACGTTGCGAATAATCCGAATAAATTTTAAATGTTTTTATGTTTCATAACAGAAAATGATACCAAAAGCTTTTTATGCTTTTTGATAAATGCTATGAAATTTGATCGGATTTCAAGACCGTTTCATTAAAGTTGTTACGTTACAGTAAAGATTTCTTAAATTACCGGCCCGGAGCTTGTTATCTAATCCTTATTTCTTGAGACGTAGATACTTATAAAGTATTATAAAGTAACGAAATCAGAACAGTCATAAACAATCACTTTTTAATATCTTGCATTGCTTTCAGATTATGAAAAAGTTGGACCCGTTTCCGTCTGTCTATCATTTGTCGTCCATGATTTTATTGGGGGGATAATCTCTAAAACTACTTGACTCATCATTGTGAAATTTTAGGGGTATGTTCAAAGTATCGCGTAGACGGTAAAACGCTAACCAAAATTTGTCTGATTACCTGCACCAAAAACTTGATGACGTCATCGCCAAATGCTACAAAATAATATATTTCTGTACATGTGATTTATTAATTTCAACTGAAAATAAAGGACGAGTACATTATAACATACATAATTTTATAATTTAACTTGGAAACTGCAAAATCAACTGCTTTGGCATCTTGAAAACGCTTGAAGGTTATCACAGTGATCGTTTCACAATACATATGTATTTGTTTTTCCATTCCACAAACTTGATGACGTCATCTAAAAATTCGCCATTCAAGCAATTTATTTTGTTGATTAAATCAAAAACTGCTGTTTTAACTCTAATTCTGTAATATAATACTCCCCTATCATATTTTTAAGTTGCAATATTTATCATTAAAAATTATTTTCTGTGAAAATCTGAATTTGTTTGAAGTGCCTCCAAGGCGAAGGAAGTTCTACTTAAGTAACATTAGACCTTATTTTTGTAAAATATGAAGAAATATAAAAAGTTTTCCAGCACGAGAGATGTTGTCTCCTAAGAGAAATATCGCCACGAAAAAATATCATTAAAATGAATTATTCAGACAAAGAGTCTAGCTTTTAAGGGAGTAAAATTATGCAACTAGAAAAAACTTCATGTTTTTAAGTTCACTTTGACGCATGATGTCATAAACGATTTATTTAATGGAATTATAAAGATTTTTACTTCCAGAGTGTATGCTAATGAAGTAGTGTAATCAGGTCCATTGGGCGACTTTTATTTAATTAATAGACACTTAAGCGTCGCATTCTTTCGACGCACAACGTAAGCAAGTACTGATAATATCTCTCTGTGTCTTTCTGCCGTCTGTCAGCTGTGTGCTGTGTCAATTTTTTCAGACAGATTGAATGATGTCACGTCAACATTTTGCTTATTAAATACTACGTAAATCATACTCCTGTACTTGTGGTTTATGAATCCGCCTTGATTTTTAATCATAATTAGGTGTCAAATTTAAGTTACTTGAGCTCTTGTGAGTTTGAACCGCATTCTCATTGATATTTAGTTTTCGAAGGCACTAAATTTGTGTGAATTTTTGACTACAAGTGTTAAGGAAGTTCTAGCCAAATCAGTTTAGACCAATTTTTTTAACAGTATTTTCAAATAATTTTCTAGTAAAGCCACATATAATCAGCGATCAAATAAAAAACAGCTCTAGTTACTTCTTGATGCTCAAATTTGAGGTTAGATAGGCAGTTCGAACAGTGACAGATAATTTACAGATGAGAGCAATAGAAACAATAGATCTCCGATTTCCGTCTGTCTAGCGTCTGTTTCGATTCTTATTAGATAGATAATCTCCGAAACTACCGGACCAATTGTTGTCAAATTTTCGATGTATGTTAGGAATATCGTGTTGATCGCATAAAGCTATCTAAAATTTGTCGAATCAACCACATCAACAATTTGATGACATCCTCTCATTTCTCATTATACTGCGTACTTCACAAAAATTTTGTTTGTGAAATATTTTCCACGTGTAACTGGTATCTCGCGTTCTCTCAACATTATTGTATATTATATAACATACTCCTACACTTGTGGTTTATGAATCCGTCTTGAGATTTTACTGAAGACGTCTTGGAAAAAAAACAAAACTGCATAACAAGATTTGGAATTTAACTTTGGAACTGGAAAACCGAAAATCTTGTAATTGTTTTAAGATTATCATAAGCATGGTAAATCGTTAATCAAAATTTATCCGTTTATTTGGTTTATCCCCTACCAAAATTTTGATATCGTAAATCACAACATTTTGTTATGGAAAAACTTACTTAAACTATACACATAGTAGAGTTATTTACCTGTACTTTAACAGTTCACACTTTTGTTTATTTTAACTTATAGGAGTTATCAGAAAAAGAAATCGCAAAATACATCTTATAATTTTTCGAAGAATTTGTATTTGATCATCTGTACTTCAGAGGTGAGGAAAGTTCTGTCTAAATATCGTTGGAGCAATTCTTACTTCTCGAGCGTAAGCTAAGGAAGTAAGTCCATTGGCCGAAGTTCCACTTTCATAATTTCTCGACGTGTCATGACCTCTAGAGTACGAAAAAGTGGTCTCATGTTTCTGTCCGTCTCTCTGTGTGTCTGTCTGTCTGTCTAGGGTCTGTATCCATTTTTATTAGACACGTCATCTCCGAAACTACCGGACGGATTGTTGTCAAATTTTGTAAATATATTAGGAATATCATGTAAATGGTTAAACGCTAACTAAAATTTGGCTAATCATCCCCACCACCAATGTAATGACGTTATCTCCAAAATTTATAATAGTAAGTTTTTTTAAATTTTATAAAATAAGATACTTTTGCAGTTGTAGTGTGTGAATCTGTGTTGAATTTTCACCCTAGACATCAAGATTTTTGGACAAAGATTCAAAACTGTATAACAATATTTTGCAATTTAACTGTGAAGCTGTTAAGGTTATCGTAATCATGGTAAATCTTTAAGGAAAATGTATTCGTTTATCCCCTCCTAAAAAATTGATGACGTCATCTCAAAATTTTGCCGAATAAATCCTTTCTGAAATAGACAAAATACGCTCCCAAACAAAAAAACTCGAACACTTGAAAATTTTAACTTTACGCTAATGTTTAGTGTTATAACTTTTTTTCTGTTTACACATGTATTAGAATAAAGTAATGTTCTTGGTTAGGCCAATTGCTGGTAATCACACAAAATTCAAGTGTCCGTTTTTTTTTTTTGTCTGACAGTGTATTATGCCTGTATACTTGTGACTTTAATCAATGCTTGTGGTTTATCAACGCACGCATAATTTTTAGAATTACTTCTAGGGGATGACCCAAAAATCTAATGAAAGAATATTGATTAAATCAGGTGTTGGAACGTTTGAAGGGATGAGTAATAGGCTTGTTGTCCCTTCGATGGTTTATTACGTTCTATCTTAAAATTACAAGTGAGACCTGAGCAGGGTGGGGGTGACAAACCCACCACTGGTCTATCGAATGAACATACCGCCCCCCTTGAAGGATAGGCTTCAAAATTTGAGACATAAATAAATAAAAATTACAAATATCAGAAATGTTAAAGGTCCTTCACTTATTAGTCTGCGTCTGCTGGAAGTAAGCACACCTTTTTTATGGTTCGTTTGTAAACCCCAGTCGATGTTTTCACTGTAACCACCCTCACTACACCATCTAGCCCCGGATGAAGTTGGAGCACTCGTCCCAGTTTCCATTTCAATGGTGGCAAATTGTCCTCGATGATTACCACCAAGGAACCGACAGCGACTTGGGATGTGGAGGATTGTTGACCTTTAGGGCGCCTTTGTAGTTCGGACAGATACTCCTGGGTCCACCTCTTCCAAAACTGTTGGTGGAGCTGCTGCACCCGCTGCCATCGTGAGAGACGATTGATGGGTAGTGGTGTAACGTCTTCTTCTGCGGTGTTCGTCAACGGAGCCCCTATAAGCAAGTGTCCTGGTGTAAGAGCGTTCAGGTCATTAGGGTCAGGAGATAGAGGGGTGAGGGGTCGTGAATTTAAACAGGCCTCAATGCAAACTAAAAAGGTATAAAATTCTTCGTAGGTTAGTGAGGCATCCCCTACTACTCGAAACAAATGATGTTTTACACTACGCACGGCTCTCTCCCAGAGGCCCCCAAAATGTGGTGATCTGGCTGGTATAAAGTGAAAACTTGTTCCTTTTTCGGAAAAATGGTTCGCTAATTTGTTCTCAAACTGTCTGGAGTTAAACAAGGCTCGTTCGGCTCCGACAAAATTTGTGCCATTATCACAAAATAACTCTCGCACATTTCCCCTACGCGATGTGAATCGCTTCATCGCCGCTAAAAAACTATCGGTAGTCAGATCACCTACTAACTCCAGGTGGACAGCCTTAGTCGCAAAACAAACAAATAGCGCAATGTACGCCTTCACACGTCTTTGTGTTCTGGTACGCCCATCCTTTATTAAAAATGGGCCTGCATAATCGACCCCTGATACGTAAAAGGGCCGTGACGGCTCGACTCTTTGTTTTGGTAAATCCCCCATTTTGTAAAAAGTTATTTTAGGGTGAGCTCTGTTGCATTTAAAACAAGAATGTATTATTTTACGTACTGAATTTCGACCACCAACCGGCCAAAACCTCTGCCTAATTGCTGCCAATGTTGCTTGACTGCCAGCATGCAATTGTTGCTCGTGAAAATATTTTATTATTAACTTTGTCACATTGTGAGATTCCGGTAACAACATAGGGTGCTTGTTATCATAAGGTATTGGAGAGTGTTTAATTCGGCCACCGACTCTCAATATGCCGCGGTCATCTAGAAAAGGATCTAAACTAGCAAGTTTCTTAGAAATAATTCCTGATGAAAAACTTTGGAGCTGCATATGTTTTACGATCGCTTCGGTGGCAGCATTTAATTCGCTTATTAACAAAGGTGAACAAGTAATAATTTTTGGCAAAGTCTGTTTGCGTTTTATTATGTTACTAGCTAACGGGAAATCGTTTTCAGCTTCGAGCGCGAATTGAAATAAACACCTGACTGCCAAAAATGGTGCGCATGTGGTTCCATATGTCACTGTATTTAATCGATAGATTTGTACAGGTTCCGAGACTTCATTCCGCCAGAGGATTCTTTGGAAATCGCGGTCATTTTCGTGCATTAAAATCATTCTGTACATTTTAGTTATATCAGCTGAAACTACATATTTATATGTTCTGAATCTACATAGTATAGAAAAAAGATCTTGCTGTAAAGTTGGACCCGTTAAGAAAATGTCATTTAAACTAAGACCATTTGATGTCGGTGCCGACGCATCAAAAACAACTCTAATTTTAGGGCCACTAATTGTGTTTTTAAAAACGGCATGGTGTGGAAGGTAGTAAATATTGTCTCCTTCAAGATGTTTTATTGCTGCCGGTTCCATGTGGCCAAGATTCAGGTACTCGTTCATGAAACCGACATAAGCCTCCTTTAGTGAGGGATTTTTGCCCAACTTCCGTTCCAGACCCAAATATCTGTTTAATGCCATGTCGTAGGAATTACCGAGTTGGGTATTTTCCATAAAGGGAAATTTTACAATGAACTGACCGTGAGAACTTCTCGCGTAGTTTTCGCCGAAATGAGTTTCGCATCGTAAATGATCTCCGGACAAAGTCGTACCGCCTTCAATTTCTTCGTCTAGCCATAAACTCTCTAAACACAATTCTAAGTCCCTTTCCTTTAATTTGCTCGATAATAAATTACACGCATTATTATTGACGGATGTTACGGATATCATAAAATTGCCCCCTACTACAAAGCCCAATTTTGTGTTTTGCCAAAATGGTTGATTAACTTCTAACTGAAATGCGGCACCGATTAACAAATCCCAATACAATCCCGCTCCTATTAACAAATCAATATCCTTAGGAGAATTAAAATCCTGATCAGAAGGTGTTACATTTGTGGGCACTTTAATTAATTGTTTAGGAAATGAAAAAGATGGGGGTCGGCTCTGTGATTTTCGGCACGATTAGACAATTTATGTTAGAGGCGAAATCTGATGCAAGGGATTTTATTGTCACCTTGACACCCTCGTTTATGGAGATAGCCCTTGAATTAATACCTGTTAATGATGTAGCTACCTTTGTTGTAAACAAGCCAAGTTTTTTACACATTTTCGATGTTAAAATATTTGCCTGTGATCCTTGATCAAGTAGGCCTCTGCATTTGTGAAAATTACCGTGTCTGTCCGCGATTAGCACTGTTACAGTGCTTAATAGGACTTGACTGGGCCCTACAGTGTACAAAGATGTTTGAGTTGGATTAAATTCATTAATATGCAACAAAGTGTGATGTTTTTCACGACAGATTTTGCATAAACTCTTTGATTTACACTGTTCGGCCTTATGATTGGTGCGCAAACAATTTTCACACATTTGTAATTTTGATATTTCGTTAAGTCTTTCAACTACAGTCCGCTTCAAAAAATCGTCACACTGATAAATACTGTGGCCTTTTTTACAAAAACTACAAGTAGGCTTGTACACTAGGTGATTAGAGAATGATCTGTTATTGCCATACTTAGGGTAAATGTGTACAAGAGTGCGAATATGTATAAGAGTACGCACTGATGATTTCTGCTTGTTAGTGCCATCTGGGTAAGATGAAGTTATACCATTCAGAATTTAATGCTAAACCTGAGATAAAGGTGCAAAAGTGACCTGAATATAGTTTATAGTTTGGTCGTACTGACGATTTTATGTTCACACGTTGTGTGGATGTAATTTTTACCGCTCATAGTTTTAGTTTTTTGTAAGGTACGTACCAGTTCTTTTATTTTACAGTAATAATTTTCCTTAGCTGTAACTTTTAAGGTCTCGTTCTACCCTAACAGTTTTATACTTTCTATCAATCAAAAGCTTTTAACTTTGAAAACATTAGGTTATGTACAAATGTACAAGAGTGCGAAGCGAGGTACTGTATAAGAGTGCGCATTGTTTGCAATACGTAGTCTAATAGCCTTGGAGATACATATCATACGATAATGAATTATTTAACTCTACTACTTTGTACTGCTTCTCAAGTTGTGTGGTGGTGGTTATGGTGATTTTTTTTTTATTTTTACTTCCTGAGCGTGTTGTAATCGAGTCCGTCGACCGACTCTCTATTTTTACGTTTTCTCGACTTTTCAAGACCACTAGAGTACGAAGAAATAGGTCTCCCGTTTTATGTGTAGTCTGTAGTCACTTATTCCCATTTATTTTCACCTTAGAAACAAATATTTTTTCATAAAATGTAATGCGCACTCATAAGCGTTCAAATGCGCACTCTTGTGCAATGAACTGTCTAAGAGTGCGCATTTACACATCTTGACAAAAATTGAAATTACTCTTAAAATATAGTGGTCTTGGGACGTACAATTAAATATATCTGATCTCTAAACATGTATATAACGAACCCATATCATAAAATTTGTCTATCCAAAAAAATTAAAATGTTGTTGACAGTTTTACACTAAGTGCGTACTCTTGTACACATTTACCCTATTATTATTACTATTGTTGTTATTCTTGAATGTATTTGTTGGTTTTGAGTTATTTGAAATTTGCGGTTTGATGGTGGTTAATGCTTCAAGAATTTGATATCGTTTTTCTAAAAATTCGTTAAAATCCACGTATTTTGGAACCTCCTTGTTTAGAACTGTTTGCCATTCCCGTTTGGTGGCATAGTCTAATTTTTCAGTTATAATAGGTATCAAAAGGGCGTCCCACTGGTCCACCGGTAATTCTAAAACCTTGAGCGCTGCAATGTTATTGTTTACCGCATCTAAAAGTTGGCGCAATTCTACATGAGATGATTTCATTAACGGTGTAATATTTAAGATATTTAAAACGTGCTCGTTTACGATTAGCCGCTTGTTTTCGAAGCGTTTAATGAGTAGTTCTAGTGCAGTTACATAATTATCATTGGAAATTGTGAGTGATTCAATAGCTCTGAACGCTTCATCTTTAAGACAACCGCGCAAATAATGAAATTTGCGAATGTCCGAAATAGTTTTATCGTCATGCACTAATGATTTAAACGAATCATAGAAGTTATACCATTCGCTAAGTTTTCCTGAAAAGACTGGTAAAGGCAACGGTTTTAAATTTGTCACGTTTTCATTAGAATCGGATGCAGATTTATTAATATTTATTACTGTAGTTGACCCTCCAGGGCCCGTACACGTATCAGTTTTCAACAAAAACGTCTTAATTTTCGCCACCACCTCATAATACTGATTTTCTACCCCGGTGCGCTCTTTATCGTTTCCCGCGTCCCAGGCTGCCTCATCAAAATCATCTCTATCCGATAATTCCTTAAACTGAAGCGATTCAATATCGCTTTGAATTGCATTGTATTTTTTAAATAATTCCGACAGGTCTGAAAGTCTAGTCTCTAAAGTTACAACATTACTTCCTTCTTTAAAGGCATTTACCGCAGTTTGATGTCGAGTAATGCTATATTTAATGACCTTTCGCTGTGTTTTTAACTCATCCAAAGCCATTTTGTAAAAATAATAAATACAAAAAATATAAACCTAGTATGCAACAAAATCGAATATTTAACAAAAATTGAGGCTTGCTTAAACTGCGCTTTAAGGTAATTAAAAAAAGGAAGGATCTGACCTGAACGTCTCGGACACGGTGTGGACGCTGAGATGGCTCGGGGCTCGGGATCGGCAGCTGCTTTTCTTCCCGACGAACTCCGGACGTGGAAATCGGATGGATTCTTTTTGCGTCACCGTTGCGTGGATTTCTTCCTGACGAATTCCGGGAGTGAGAGTCGATTGGATTTCTTCTTGGGAAATTCCGGGAGTGAGAGTCGACTGGATTTCTTCCCGACGCACTCCGTACACGTGAATCGGGTGGATGTTTTCTTGGATCGTCTGGATCGCTTACACCTTCACTTTTACACACACACTACGAATGTGTCGACGCCGTGAAGATGTGATTTGAATAAAAACGCCTGGATCATTTGATCGGGTCTTATAAGAACGCCTGGATCATTTGATCGGGTTTTATTTGTTTTTGCTGATTCAGATGGATGGTTCCATCAGGCTCGATTGGACCAAAAATGTTGGAACGTTTGAAGGGATGAGTAATAGGCTTGTTGTCCCTTCGATGGTTTATTACGTTCACAGACCACACACTTTAGACAAGAAAGTCTTATGGAGAGAGCGCAAACAAAATTTCAGTGGTTTGCGTCTCTACTAAATGTTACTCTGGCGTCCGATATGGGGCGCTGTTGCTAATTAAAATTGCACAGTGAGCAGTACGCATGTCGATTTTGGTTGATGAATCATTTTAAACAAGCCAATTTGGAGAAAGTTCTACTGAACGGTATTTTGTCTTTTCGTCTTGTGATTTCGTTTTGTGATTTCCCAAAGAGGAACAGCTGCTGAAAAAATGGATTGAAAATGTCAACGCGCCTCTTTTTAGTTCCATGGAATCAAGCGAAATCTATAAAAAATATGTGTGTGATAGACATTTTTCTACCGATTTCAATGTTCCTGGAACAAGACGGGGACTTCGTAGAGATGCTTTTCCGAATATTTGTTTATCAGCAGGTATGTACAAACAATTACAATTGTATTACAAAGTGTCATCAGTAATAAGTAATGAGCGATAAAAAATATACACTGCCGAGCATAAAATTCGGGTCACCCGTAATTTTTTCCCGATATAACATACTCTACGAACTGATTGCTTTAAAAAAATGTTGTTGTTTCGATAAGCGTTTGACAAAAAAGGAGTCCTCCAGCCAAATTCTTAAAAACCATTATCAGCATTGTTTTTTTTGGTGTTATCTGTCAATTGCAAATTCATCTGCAAAAAGTGAAAAATGTAAACATAAGCGAGTGGACAGTTCAGATTTAAATCCCATTCAACATGTTTGTGATGAGATAGGGAAACGTTTACGCAGACATGTGCCGGCCCCCAGAAATTCTAGAGAGCTTCGCCACATAGTGGTGCAGAAATGGAACAATCTTCCGCTGAATATAATCCAAAATCTTATCCAAAGCATGCCTCGTCGTTTGCAATTTCTTTTGTTTCATCGAAAAGCATATCAGCGTAAAATTGTTCATTTTCATTACTTTGCATATCAAAGTAAATTTGTTCATTCCCATTACTTTCAATAGACTTTGAACAACAACTTTTTGTATTGCAGTTGTCCTACAAGGGAAAGAGAAAGATGACGTCCATTTGACGTCAATGGTTGAAGAAGCAGCCTCAGTAACTAGTGATTTTATTCAATCACCAGTAATCCCAAGTGAGTAACCATGAATTACAATTTTATTGAATCTAGAAATACCTACTCATTATCTCATTATTTATAACATCATTTCATTGTTACAGATGTAGAAGATGAAACTTGTTTCATTCAGCAACAGCTAAGAAACCAGAAACTTAAACCCAAAAGTCGCAGATTTACGTTAAAAGAGAAATTATTGTCTCTAACACTTTTTAAGGCCAGTGCGAAAGCATACCGCTTATTATCCAAGATTTTTTGTTTGCCGTCACCTGGGACATTAATTAATTTATTAAATAAAATTCCACTCCGCCCTGGCTTGAATAAACGCCTAATGGACAGTTTCAAGCAGTCAGTGGCAAAATTAAAAGAAAACGATGAACAAGATGAAGGTGTCATTGATGGCGCAAGTGTTTAGTTTTAAAGTGGGATCCTTGATGAAACGCATTTCACAATGGGGTAAGTAATATTGTATTTACCAGAAAATCTTAATACTAATAATTTTTCTTTTCTTTTTTTTTTCTAGGTCTTCAGTATGACAACAGCTTACCTGCTGAAGCAGTGCAAACTGCAGATTTCATCTTGTTTATGGATATGTTATTTGACAGCCTCAATGGTAATGCAAAACAAGCGCCAGTAAGTAAACCATTTAAAGGAGGGGTTTCGACTGATTCTGGACATAAAAAGTGGTGGGAAGAATCTGTGAAAGTAATTAAATCAATGCGTTTTTGGAATAGTAAAAAGGGCATATATGTAAAAGTCCCATCGACCAAAAATTTAGTTAAAACAATTGAAGGTTTCTTGTATTTACGAACAAGATTGTTGACGCGAGTAAAGTACTTTTTGCCACGTGCTTTGAATCAAGAACACAGATTTGTGATCTTGAAATGTTATATTATGTTGATATAGTTCAAAAGAAAAATATATTTGTAATCAAAGTATCGACGCGGCGGCACTGGATCGAGCGTCTGAAACATCATTCCGCCCGTTGATAATAAGACAAATTTGATATTATCGTTATCTCTTTTTTATTATCAACTTTTATACAATTTATTTCACAATAAATTAGACTGTATTGATTTAATATATAGTTCTGTTTTATACTGATTCTAGCCGTACAAACATCTCAGTTTGCTTTTCAGTTTCGGCTATATCAAATTTATTCAACAAAATTGCACATTTATATGATATTAATTTAGATTCTAGTTGTAGTATTTGTAATTGCATTGTAAATTTGGTTTAATGTTTAATTAGTTATAAATACTTTTGTTTTTTAAATAGTTATACTTTTTAGTTGCTGTCATGAATCAGTTTAGTTAGTCTGATATTATTCCTGTAATTGGGTATTACCTGTAGGAATAAATATTATTGTCTGTGTGATTTAATTAGATTAAGTTTTAATTAAATCGTTTCAATAAATATTATTTTTTTAACAGAAAAGTTTCATTTCAATCTTCAGTAAAAAATGTTCATTATGGTTCAAGCTATTGTCACCCTAACAATATTTCGGTGACAATAGCTTGAATCGTAATGAACATTTTCTACTTCACTTTCACATGCTTTTATTAATAGCGATTCCTTTAAAATTCGCGCAATTTTTGATTTAGTTGTCCCCACCTCCACTGGCGGCGCGCTATTTCTATTACCATTGGTAGTACAGTAGATTCCCATCTAAAGTGTGTGGTCTGTGATTACGTTCTATCTTAAAATTACAAGTGAGACCTGAGCAGGGTGGGGGTGACAAACCCACCACTGGTCTATCGAATGAACATCAGGAACTGCACAACTAAATGCTTTGAAATCTTGCAGACGTTTTAAACTTATCGTAAACATGATAAATTTTTAATCAAAATATATCTGTTTTATCCCCCTCAAAAAATTGATGACGTCATCAGAAAATTTTGCCCAATAAATCCTGCCCAATATATATTGCAAAATATGATGAGTCTACACTCGTGATTAATTACTGAAATACTATTTTGCTAGATTTGCGTATACAGGGTGACTCAAAATAATTAATGAATTAGTCAACTTATTTTATTGATTAAATCGGAAACGGCTCACTCCATTATCCCGAAAAGTTGGAAATAAAATACTATTATCATTAGTACTACACTGCACCTATCCAAAGTGATATACCTATCTTTACAAAAATGTTGATGACGTCATCACAAAATTTTGTTAAGGGGGAAACTCATTTGAAATTTACGGATTCTTTATATTTATTTAACGTTATATACATATCTTCATTTCAACTTATAAGGATTATCATAAAAAAATTAATTCGAAATTAAGTTTTGTAATTTTCCCAAAAAGCTGGGTTTGTTTTATTATACTTTAGGGGTCAGGGAAGTTCTGTCGAAATAACATTCGATCAATTCAATTACCCATACTCAACCACTGCCTTTGATTCGAATGTATTATGTACCGAAACCACACTCTGTTAACATATTTACATTTGATCCGGCGCGGAGAGCGGTGAAATCGGGTGAACTGTCAAACAATTTCTCCAAAAGTGTAAATGTAAAGCTGTATTTGTTTTCCTGTTGTACAATGTTTTCAGCATCTTAACATACACAAAATTAACAATTAACAATCACGTTAACTTGCTGCACTTCTCTTGGAGAACACTCATAAACTTGACGTTCGAAGTCCATTTCTGAATATGTATCCTGGTAAGATTTTATATTCAGTTATTTTTACCCATTATCGGCTTTCAAAAGCAGAAACTCCTTAGTATAAATGAAAACACTAGACGCCAAAAGTCGATAATTATTTTCATTATGATGGCCATGTCTTATAACATACATATAACATAAACTTAAACTAAATTAAAGCAGCGATAACAAGAGATTTTGGTTTAGACTACGCTGTAATGAAAAATAGACAAGAATTTTTTGGTCTAAAAATATTTTCAAGTTTCACATTTGTACCACATCAAACATCGTCAAACAATAGATAAAAATTAATTGTTGTTATTAACAATGAGAGTTTTAACCAAGGAATTTACGTTATAATAATATATTCTTAATTACTTTTTTTTCATAGTTTTAGCGTTTCATTTATTGTGACGCACCAATAAATTTATCGCAGATTTATTGAGTGTCTACTTCTTAATATATTGCGACATCTTAGGGAACATTTTTTCAAATTTTACCCTTGGACTTAAAGAATTATAGACGAATCGCACAGACCACTGGACAATGTATACAGTTTCTTCCACGCCATTAATTTAGAACATATCGACGAAAAAATCGTCAGTGTTTGTTTACCGAGCTTGAGATCCCCAGTTAAACGTACAAATAACAAACAAAAAAAAATGTAAACCCACACAAAAACACAGTTACTAAAGAGGAATCGTAAGCTTCAAGTGAATATTAAATATAATTCAGTAACCAGCATTTTCTCGTATGTTCCACTTCGTTAACTTGTTGTGCCTTCGAGCTAAGATTATCATGCCATTCCTGTAAAAATGCAGTGAACTTACTTTGATCTAACTTGATGTATGTGCACACATCACACACACGAGCACTTTGAACTAACAAATTAGAACGATGGAGTTTGACTGCTTGCAGCCATAATTAAGTCAAACGGTGGAATTTTATGGCGGCAAATGCAGCCAAGAAGCGTCGCTTCCCAAGAAAATTAAAACAAACAGTAATTACTTTTCGTCTCCATTAAGAATTTTAAGACCCCGTTGATCATCTACTAAAATATTTTCCTGCCAATACGACGCCGGAATCATCTTTGTACTTTGCCTTTTATAATAATCTTTTCATTTAATCTACATTAAGCAATTTTATGCCTTCGTTTTATTGGCGGAACTGAGACAACATCGTTAAACTCGAAGAATCTCCATATCCTGCGTTACTTCGCAAAATTATCAGTCTCCAAGAAAAGAATGCCTGTTTGAACTTTTTCCAAAGTTCGTGAGCATTCTTTCCGAATTATTTGCTTCCGTCTTAAAACTGAGCCCTATAGGTTTGTGCAACCGTGTAGGGGGTCTCGAATTGTTGGTTCAGGTCTTCAATAAAATACAAAGTAAATATTTTCTCATTTCGGGTAAAGGGAAGTATACAGTATACGACTTGCAATAGGCGATGGATAAACAAAATAAAAATATATTTGTTTGTATACAGAACCCGATGCGAGCATGAATGGTTCGAGTAAACATTTTTACATGTTCGCCCTGCATTTAGGGGTGCCCCCGCCTTTTGTAATGCAGCCCGAAGCATACTTGGGAACGTCCTTCGCCTGTATTTTTTCCTCTAAATTTAATAAACTTCGCTTTTATTGTTGAGGGGAGCTCTTTATGTGATGCTTAGAACAATTTTTGTGGACATCACGTCTGTGCTAAAACTTCATCCGGGGTGCTAGTAATCTATGTAAATCAACACTGTGCATTGAATTTATAAAGTGAATTGAATTTTTATAGCCTTGATGGAATTAGTCTGCTTTAGCCATTTCCCCCATTGAAAATTAAATTGGATTCCTGAGTTGAAACCCAATCACAACATATAAATATTAATCAGAAATTTATGCGTCGGCACAAAAATATTCGAAAATAGCCATAACATGTAGCAGATAATGTTTGGCCATATTTTAAAGCGATTTATATATGTGTTGCGCCAATTTGTATTGTGTAAAAGTCACTTAAAACATTGACTGTTTTTGGAATGAAAATTGGTTTATGGTGTTTATAAACATTTAAAACAAAATAATTAGGTAAGAAATAACATTGCCGCAGTTGTTTTAATAATAATTGTTTCATCAAAGAATTTGATAAATAGTCGGTGTTTATTTTTGGGTAATTATAACATTTAATTTATTTACACGCAGTTTCCTAACATTTTCGCAGTTGTTCTTGTTATAGTAGGGTCCGGGAAATATTGAACAATGACATTCGGTTTCCAATTTGGAGGATCTGAACTGACAGCAATATAACAGTGATAATTACAACGCATGCCTGGTTTCGAGTTGTTTGTTTAAAGAATCAAGAGTTTTTCGAATCGGCCGTCTTTGACCAATAAATATTATAGCAACAATAATATAGTACCTGCTAAGACAAGATTGATTGTGGCAAATCAGATACTCTGTAAGATAAAACTGACTTTGACAAATGACATACCTCTAAGAAAAGAGAAGGTGGGTGGGCGAGGTTAGTACCTGCTAAGATAAGAGTAATTTTGGCAAATGACATACACTCTAAGAAAAGAGAGGGCGGGTGGGTGGCTCTAGTACCTGCTAAGATAAGATTGATTTTAGCAAATGACGTATCCTCCAAGGAATTTAGTTAAATTATTATAAGAAAAGACACTACCGGCTTCAAATCACTTTCAAAGTCTTTCTAAGCAGGGATACCTAGAACCTCAAAATTGCTTTAAAAAAAAACGGGATTCCGAAATTAACTCAAAAACAGATCAGACCAGAATTTTCCATACATAGAAGACCAAAATCCCCAAAATTGTTAGAAATATTTTACAAAAAAAAAATCTCCATGGGCTTAACTGCGGCACCCAAGACTTTTTCAAATTCATAAAAAATAAAACACTCAAAAGATTTTTTTCAAGTTCATACAGCAATTGAACACCAGATTCCTTTAAATTTATCCGAAAATAAAACACCAGGGGACCTAATTAACTTCGAACATTTTAAACGTAGGGTTTTGAAAACTTTGACGATTACGGTGTTTGTGGAACGAGATTTATAGAACCGAGTACCTTTTAAAATTATTTATTTTCAAGTGATTTTTTGTTGTGAAAGAGTAAACTAAATTTGTTTTTTCTTGTTGATTGTTGATTCATAGAACCTTTGTTCCTTTCAAGCAAACCATCGAAAAGAAGGTCAGGGTTGTAAATTATCATTAGCATAATCATAAAGAAATATTCAATATTCACTGCTTCCCGGACTCTACTCTATTTAAGTATTAAATCTTGTTGCTAGTTTTTTGACCAACATTGACGCAAAGACTCCCTCGTTCTTATGTACCTACATAATTTCTGTGGAACAGTGCATGTTCTAAAATTGTGAATCTTTGAACTAATAATAATCATCTAATGAAAGAAATAAGTAGGAAAACGATTTTAAATAACTCCTTTTTTCTACTCCTGTGTAATATTCTAATATTATCTCGAGCATAAATAAGCAAAAGAATCCATCCTTAAACAACTAGAGTACGAAAAAATAGGTCTACCGTTCTCGTCTGTCTTCTGTCTGTCTGATATTTTCAGAAACTACCGGACAATTGTTGTCAAAATTTAGATGTGTCTTGGGAATATCATGTAGGTGGTAAAGCTCGAACTAAAGTTTCTCTAGTCATTCGCACCAACAATATCATGACGTGACTTAAATCTTTTGTGAAGTAAATACTAGTTAAATTTTATAAAATAACATACTTCTGTAGTTGCGACTTATGAATCCGCGTTGAATTTTATCCCAATTACTACACACAAATTCGTGTGCAATATTTGCCAGCTGTTCCAACACACGCAGCGAGTAGGGCTCTGTTCGAATTCCATGCTCCTCGATATTTTCTTTTTTTAAGACACTGAGTTTGCTGAAATGTTTGAATTCAGCTGTGAGGGAAGTTCCTTCTAAATAACTTTAGACCTTTTTTAACTTATAGGGATTATCATAAATTGTATATTTCGGGAAATCAAATTTTATAATTTTCCGAAAAAGCTGGATATAGGGACAAGGAAAATTCCATCTAAATACCCTTAGACCAATTTTTACTTCCTTAGGTAAAGAAGTACAGTAGTCAGCGTTTCATGGCCCCAAAAGTACGAAAAAAGTCGTCTGCCATTTCCATTCGTCTGTCTGTCTGTCTGTCTGGCGTCTGTGTCAACACTACTGGACCGATTGTTGTCAAATTTTGTATGTATATTAGGAATATCACGTAGATGTTAAAACCCTAAACAAAATTTGGTTAATCATCCCCAGCACCAATTGGATAACGTCGTTTCAAAGAATTCTATTTTAAAATGATTTAAATGTTATTCATTAATATATGTATTCCTATACTTTTGGTGTACGAATCCGCTTTGAATTTTTTCTCTAAACGGCCAAAAGTTCACAAATAAGTGAAGACAGTATAATAACATTTTACCACTTTAGGCGTCAGCATGGGGACCGGCGGTCGCACGTTCGATCTCAAACTTGGCCATTTGACATCATAACAAATTTTTTATTGGTCAAGAACGAAGAACGAGTCACCTCATTTTCTCAAAAATATTTAATAACAATTATAATAATAACATTCAGAACATTTTGTTCAACTGTGATTTAATTAAAAATTTTAAGCCTCTGTTTTGAGGCGACAAACCATTCAAATCAAACAAATTTCTACGTAACATTTTTCAAGTGCATAAACAAACACTTGAACTTAAAGCTTGTTGTTATTGCTGAGAGTCCATTTTTGCCCGTTGGTTATCTGCTTTAAATATATTTTACGTTGTCCGTACTTGTGTAATTTGCACATTTCCTTACAATTTGGGTCCCAAGTTTTTCGATTAGTAATAGACCATGAAAAATGAATTTATATTTAACTGCCTTTTAGTTTTGCTGAATTTCGTATTTCCGGGGTATGTTGGAAGAATAAGAAAAGAATCTTTGATAGTTACTAGACAAGTGGTGATATTGCCATCGGATTTGCTTATTTTTAGGGTTCTGTGGTTTGTTTATGGTTTTCCATTAGAAAAAAATTGAAAACCAGAATAATTAGAAGCTTTAAAGTGAAATACTATAGCTTCAAGATATGGCGTTTTGAAATATGTATTACCTAAAAATATCATGAGTAAAGTATGAGAAAGAACTGATATTTTTATCAACTAATCCAAGAAGAAAAATGTTAAATAATTATCTGCCCGATGAATTTTGACAAATTTTACTAGTACAGGGTGATTAGAAAATATCGTACATCAAGTTAGTTTTGGAAAATCTGTCACTGCATTTTTAATAAAAATTTCTCTCTTTCATGAGGTCTCTAGCAACCTATCGGCGACCTGAATTATTGGTTGCTCACCTATGAGGCAGCAAACACAGTGAAAAACCTTATAATGATACAAATTTTGGAGGACCGGAAACCCCAATAAGGTAAAAAAACCTGCCGCATATTATACTCTTTACCCGGTCTTGGCAGACTATTCAGCTATTAAATCAAGCTGCGCCTTTCACAGGGACGCGCATCTTCCCATGAAGTCTCAATTTCAACATATATTTGGGCAACGATAAAACCGCAGACTTCGTCATAAATTTCAACCAACAAAGAATCAACATTTCTAAGCAAAGAACTTAGGTACATGCATAAGATTAAATAATGCTTTAAATTGGGTTACTGATTAAATCAAAATGCATTCGCAAATTTCCTCGTGTACCGAAACCCCATATTACATACAAAAAAAAGTGTATTCAATCTCGCAAAGGCTACTTTCTGGAGAATAAATGTTTCGAATTCAAGCCGCAAAAATATTATTAACCCTGCAAGAGAATAATTAGACCTGAAGCTAACTATTAAACTCCTAAGAAAAGCCTTTCCGTCCACGAGGATATTAATCTGACTAATGGAAATTTCAAGGTCCTTTCCCTTACAATGGGTTAAGGTTTGAGATTAGTTTAAATATCATAAATAAGCTATTATAAATGTTTGGAAAACAGTGTGTTATAATGTAATACTTAAGTAAAAACGTCCAAAAACTTTAATGTAGGTAACCTGGTAAATAAAAGAGTGAAGTCTGAATAAGTGAATTTCTTGACACGTGGTTCACATGAACAATTTCATGTTAAACTGTATTAGAACCTAGAACATTCTAAAATTTTAACATGAACTGTAAATTTACAAACAATCAAATAAAATTAAAAGTACGTTGACGACATCGTCAAAATTTCAGACATTTGAGATTAAAAAAACATTAATAAGTAATTACCCTTGTTGGGATGAAACAGTGACAACCAATTTTGTTAATGCGGTTATAGAAATTTAACTGATCAAAATGGCGAAACTTAAAACATTTACAAACTTAATGACGTTCTTTTTTAATTTTTATTTCCTTTACTTTTCCGTTAAAAGAAATGTTTAATTTTTGCCACGATGGAAAATGACAGGGAGACGGCGCCATGTGCGTCGAATACTCCTCCGCCTCCATCGAACTCACGATTGCAATAATCCTCAAACATCTGCCGCCTCAAATAATTGCCGCCGACCAGAATTATTGTGCTTTAGTTACTTTTAGGGTCAGTGGCAAATGGAACAGATCCATCATTATGTAACTGACAGTCGCCGCTTCTCCTGGTTTCAGCTCCCCCGAATCACCCTAAAATAAATAAAATGTGGCATAAGCGCTGAAAGGATGAAACAAGTCCTTTTAGTTATCTCGCAGGTGCCAAAAGGAAGTTGACTGGGTCGTGAAATATCGTCCAGAAGATATGATACGAACGGTACACTCTATTGCACAAAAAAATTAATACGAGCCCTGGGTTGGCCGCAGTTTACTTTTATTGCTATTTATGCCTTGTACACCCACATTCGAGGAAACAGAAAAACTTATTATACGCACAAAAAATATCTAATTCCATTTGGGGCGCCGTGTTTATAAGAAATAATATTGTTAATGGTCGTGGCACTATCGACCTTGACACCGACAATAATATGAAATAACACGGAGATAAATTTAAAATGACGCAGTGTGGCTGAAAAACCGAATAAAAGGGCATGAAATTGATTGGCGGAATAAAGAAACAGAAAAGAATACAAGAAGGGAAATCGGCTGCTCTACACTCGAGAATATTACATTATAAAATCAAATTTATTTCCTTCGATTTTTGTAGCCATGATGGCAGTTTTATCCAATATTTTAAATTTGGCTATAATTCTGTATGCTAAAAAGAAAATTAAACGCATGTTAAAGCAGCTACCGCCGCCGCCCTTCCGTTAAATTATAGCTGATTGTGAATCAAGGCAGTGTTTTTGTCATGAATGTGGATATCATCAATCGAGACGAAGCCGACATGAATAACCAAGCGAGTCATAAGAAAAACAACCTCAGTGGCGAGGTGCACATTAATTTTTTCTTGAATTTAGATCAAATTTTAAACAGCACGTTGTACAAGTAAATTTTTTCGGTTTAGATGAATATATAAAACGAATAAATGCTGTTAAAAATGTATCTCAAGAGTCCACGTTGTACACGTTTTAGTAATTTATGTGAATGTTTTAGAACAGATAAAACGGACTGATTTGATACGTCTCACATTATTTGTTATTTTTTAGTTTTATGTAATTACTCACAACAATGTTAATTTATCACTTTATCACTATATACAAGTCCTGACTCACTCACTGACTAGCTTATCAACGTCCAGCCCAAACCCTTGGACCTAGAAATCTGAAATTTTCCACAGAGGTTCTATTTATGATATAGACAAGGAATAAGGCCGAATTTTTCGAAATTTGTCCCCTAATGTTCAAGTTCCGTCCTATATTTCCAAAGTAAAAGCTTGAAATTTAATATTTAGGCTTTTAAATAGAATTTAAACACCCACTGGTTTCAGCGTTTTTGGAAATTCCACCGCTAAAAGGGGCAATAAGGGATGAAACTTTGTGAGGCGCGTAATTTTTGAAACAATAAATATACAGTTGAGTATATAGGCTTATGGCTAGAAATTAACTTGCCTTTCCTTGCGTTTTTGGAAATTGTACCCCTAAGGAGGTAAAATAGGGGTTGAAATATTGTCTGGAGGTTGGATTTACTTAAAGAAATACTAAGAAGTTTTCTTAGATAATTTGTTACACAACTGACTACCCCGGGTGAAGTCAGTTTATTGTTATATACATACAGCGTGTTTTTGAAAGGTACGTACAAAATAAAATCAGCAATTGGTCTCGAAGTATAGGTACTAAAAGTAAAAAAAAGTTCAGGTAAAAATGTTCTCCTTTTAGAGATAAAAATTATTAAAATGTATGTTCAAATTCGTTGTACGCCTCTGATAAAAAGGTCATCTTTCGTTTCTATAGCAACAAAAGGGTCTCTTATTTTTTTATTATTGTTACAGTTGCTAGGATTTACTAAAATAAATTAATTTTACCTATTTACTCTCCAGTAGCGTCTAAAAAGAATGGATAAGGGTTAACCCTTAAAATTTTGATAGCACAAATTAAGTTTTCAGACTTCTTAGACTCCGCGAAGAACTGTCAATTTTGTTGTAAGTACCTTTCAATAACACCCTGTATATGCAGGGTAAGTCACTAATCACACATTCCTCGATATTTCATTAATTACTTCCTATTAGAAATATAAAAAAGACCAATGAGAGGAATATACTCTAAAATATCTTTTCAACTATACAGAGTGTTCTATTTTTAAGGCAAACCACATACCTAATCTAGTTTTTTTTTTTAATGAAACCCTACATGTTTTTAGATATTTTAATTAATCTCTTCATAGGCTTTATATGCGCAGTTTATTTTTGAAAATACGATGCGACGTTGCCACGTTATTCCAATTTTCTTGAATTTTTTTAGCAGTGGAAAGGTTTATAAAAAATCTCAGTAGAGTTATTTTTAAAATCTGTGTTACTTTTTGTGGAGAGATAAAGAAGGATACGTGCTATGTTGTGGCAAAAATGAGGTTACATTTTGATATACAGAGTGTTTATAAAAATATTTTAATTATTACAATTTACAAATATTGACATTAGATATCAAATAGAACATCCTATATTTTATTACGGCATCTTATTGTATTTTTTATTAACTTTCTTTTTGATGAGTATTTACTATGTTTAAAGTTGATAGTTACTGGAATTTTTCATTTTTTTGAAAGACACATCGAAGTATTAGAAAAATGGGGACAAAAAAATAGAGTAAATTCAGTAATAAAATACAGATATTCCATTTGAAACTACTAAAATATATACATATATTTTTTTATAAACAGTCCGTATAATAAAATTTGATTTAGTTGATACCACAACAAAACGCGTACCTTTATTTATTCTTCCACAAAATATTGTAAGACAGACTTTGAAAATAACCCTATTGCGTTTTTTGAGAATCCTTCCTTTACTTTTAAGAAAATTGGAATATTGTGGCAACGTGGCATTGAAATTTCAAATGTAAACTGTAGTAGCACAACATAAATAGAGGTCAATTAAAATTTATACATTTATATAGGCTGTTTCATTAAAAAAAAAAACTAAGCTGTGTCTTACACCTTAAAAGCAGAACACTCTGTATAGTTAAAAATAATTTTGTGACTCAGCCTGTATATAGATGTAAAATGTGTTTAGCGACATTAAATGTCATATGGCATGTAAATCAGTATTGCCTTACATACTAGGTGAGTCCTTAGGCGCGAGTTCCTCGATATTTCATTGCCTATTAGGAACAGAAAAAAAGTAAAAACCAAAGTTGTACGGTTCTTTCAGGACTATACTGTATAATTATTTTTACAGTGTTCTGCTTTAAAAGAGCAACACACAATTTTTTTTTTTTAATAAAACATCCCATATAACTTTACATATTTTAATTAATCCCTCCTTGGGCTTTACAGCCACACTTTATTTTTGAAATTCTGATGCGACGTTGCCACGTTATTCCAATTTTCTTGAATTTGTTAGAAGTGGAAGGGTTCACAAAAAAATCACAGCAGGGTTATTTTAAAATCTGTGTTACATTATTTTTTGTGGAGAGATAAATAAAGGTATGCCTTTTGTTGTGCTATAAATGAAATGACATTGTCATATACAGAGTGTTTAGAAAAATTTCATTTTTACAATTTTCAAATATCGATAAAACAGCCTACATTTTATTACTGCATATGATTCTGTTTTTTATTACTGTAATTTATTACTTTTTTAAGAGACACATCGACATATAATGAGACCAACAAATAAAGTAAGATGTAGTAATCAAATATGTTATACTTATCTGAAAAAAACTGAAAAATCGATTTTTGAAAATTATGAAATTTTAGATTTTTTTGTAAACATTCTGTACTATAAAATTTCATTTAATTGAAACCACGAGAAAACGCGTACCTTTGTTTATCTTTACGCAAAATATTGTAAGATACATTTTAAAAATAACCCTTTTGCGATTTTTTTATAAATTCTTCCATCACTAAAAAAAAATTCACCAGAATTGAAATAACGTGACAAAGTCGCAATGAAATTTCAAAAATAAATTATGGTTATAAAGCCTAGGAAGGGACTAATAAACTATATTAATAAACCTAAATTTTCGAGAGCGAAGCCGCGGGCAGAAGTTAATTTAAATTACAATAAGTCAAATGCTTTTACAAATTGTGTTTTAGGTACATCTATGCAGAAAAATAATTGCGTTTGAGACACAGTTCTTTAAAGGCAGCTTTCTTTATTTACGCTAGCAATTAACACTACTTAAATTAAGTTTAAATTAACGTTTTCATCATTGGCAGTTCGTTGGTTAGAGAAAAAACAAACACATCATTTATCTGTCTTTATTTATCCAAAAGTTAATTACCAGAGACCTATTTTTAGTGTGAAACAAACAGCAATTGCCGAAGGAGTCGTTTTTTGCTCTCTGCCACTAAAATATTCAAAAGATTGTCCCACCTTTTCACCTAAAGATGTATCTAAATGCTAAAATTTTAATTTTAACGTTAATAATGTCGATTTTTCTTGAGACTTAATTTAGGAATCTCCGCTGTGGTATTTGTTTTCCGTCTTTCTTTCGGTATTATGTTAATTTCCTTGTTCCAAGTTAGTAATTTAATTTCTTTTTCGGGAAAAGAGCAATTAAAAGAGATTTAGGCTGTTTTATAAGAACCGAGGAATGTGGAACTCCGGTGAATTTAAAATCAGAGCAGTGATGACCAGCGAAGGCAACACTATTCTCTGAATTCTATTAATTTGTGTTTTTCATTCACTTCATTCCATTCTAAATTACCTGAAGACTTAATTACACAGACCTTTATTAACCGAAACAGAACTGTAGATACGAAAATTTTATTTTCATTGCGAGTTCGGAATAATCGATCGGACTGCGCTTTCCTCCCTTAATTTAATAAAAATATTTGTCAAATTTTGAAGCACATAACGCGCCATTTGCTCCAAATTTCTTTTCAATATTTTACATTTAAATGGAATTCATGAACAAACTGTATCCTGATGATTATTTTGGATCAGCAAACTTAAATTACCGCACTTCCCTCAGCTGCAGAGAGAGATTTGTCTCTGAATTTAAAAAGCCGCGTTATCTTTGGTACAAATCCCTTTAATATTATTCCCCTAATACTTCGAGAACAGCCCAATATTTCATTTGTTCCCGGAGTGATGCAGCACCATTCGCTTGCACCATGTCTCGTTTTGATAAATTGAATTAAACGGGAAATAAGCGTCTGGTGCACCAGCGGTGTTTGCCTTGCAATAAGTCTGCCTTATTTTAATAAAACGTCTCAAATATCCAGAGAATCCTCGAGCATTATCTGCTTAATACCAATCCTGACCAGCGGCAGCGTCTCCACATGCTATAACAATATTCACATTTTCCGGGAAAAAACGCTGTCGGAAGCTTATTGCCATATTTGATTAAATCGGAGTGGTAGCATTGCACAAAGGGCTAAACCGCGAACATGTGCTTAGAATTGTCCGTTAGGATCAGTGTAACTTTACACTTTCTTCAAAGTATATTAAATTTAAAATTAAATCGAAATTGTCGGGACTGAAGGTAATACTTTGATCTGGTTTCTACAATACAACATGACAAATACGACAATTTTATATAAAACTAGCTGACCCCGTGAACTTCGTTTCACCTACAATTTAATTTTGAATCTGCAAAATCGAATGCTTTGAAATCGTGCAGATGTTTTAAACATATGATAAGCATAATAAATTTTTATTCAAAATATATTTACTTATCCCCTCCAAAAAATTGATGACGTCAGCCCAAAATTTTGCCAAATGAATCCTATCTAAAATGTCCAAAATAGGATGAGACTATACTTGTGATTTATCATTCCATTCATATTTTTTAGTTTTGCTTATAGGGGGTGTCTCAAAAAAATTAATCACTGAGTCAATTTATTTTATTGATTGAATCAAGAATTGCAAAACTGAATTTTGAAATATTGCAGACGTTTTGAAGGTACTGTTTGACATGGTAGGTTTTCAATCAAAATATTTCTGTTTATCAAGCCCAAAAACTTGAAGACGTCATCTCAAGATTTTGCCGAATAAATCCTATCTAAAACGTGGAAAACATCATCAGCATATTTTCGTAATTTATCATTGCATTCATATTTTTTAGATTTGCTTTTACAGTGACTCAAAAAAATATATGGATCAGTCAATTTATTTTAGTGAATAACACAAGAGTTGCAAAAATGAATACTTTGAGATCTCGCAGACGTTTTAAAGTTATTGTAAGCATGGTAAATTGTTAAGAAAATTTATTTATTCCCCCCAAAAAATTGATGGAATGGCTCACTCGATTTTCGCAAATAATTTTGGGAATACAATACAGTTATTTTTAGTATTACACTGCACCAATCCAAGGTGGTATACGTGTTGATAGTAAATGTTGATTAGGCCATCACAAAATTGTGTGAAGAACAGACTCAACTCGAAAATGCTGAATAGGTTTCATTATACTTTTGGTGCGAAGGAAGTTCTGTCGAAACAACGTTCGATCAATTTTTTGACAATGGTTGATATAAATAAAACTCAGTAGATGCTCATACTCGAAATACGAAGTATCTACTCGAATATCAAATTAAAATATTTCTAGTTTTTCTAGATGATATTAATACTTCAGTAGGTAACAGTTGATGCTCAAGTAGCATCTCGATACAACAAAAAAGGACAACAGTGACAGTGTTCAACCATCAAGGCAAAAATCGAGTCACCAAAATATAAGTTAGCATGGGGTAGACACCTTGAGATGGGAATCTCTATGGCCAGTGTTAGAAAAAACGCACTGCACAATTTATGCATAAATAAAATGAAAAGTTTTCGATATTCCTGCTCCTAATGTGTTTTTCAAACTGAATGCACCTTTTGACGACGTTCCACGTTCATGAAAGTCACCATGTTTAGTTAAAATTCAGTCTTACAACGATCCTACTGGTTTTCTAAGCTGCTTTACAGACAGCTGAGTTATTTGCCATGCCGACGCTCATTTCTAGATTAAATGCTCACAGAACGCGTAGATGTTCAGTTTGTGTCCGGGGAGATACAATGTTTCCAAGTAGGTACTCAGTACATAGAGTAGATGCTCAGGTATATAAGAGTAATAATGAAGTAGGTACTTCGTACTTCGAATATTAGTTTCTACTCAGTTTTATTCATACCACCCAATGTCTCGCTTCAATGTTTGATTATGTTGATTATGAGGACAACCCTGATCAACTTCCATATCCGAATTACCCATGAAATAAATCATTGCGGTTTGCACCTGAGGTAGTTCGTCGCACATTTGATTGACTTCGTGGACCTATGTCAGCTTGTCGTCTTCTCGGCATTTTAATGAACTTCATAAAACGACACAGAATTATTTTCACAATCAATCAAATCTGTAAATTTTGTTTTGAGAATTTTAAATTATTGAAAACTTCAAATTAAATCCTCGAATAACGGTAAAGTTTGAGGCTTTGTCGAAACCAACAAAGTGAATATAGGTAAAAAGAATGGCAGATCAAAATGAATAAGAAACTTTCGCAATGTGTAATTAAATTCACTTTAACCAAGACTTTTCTTAAAATAAACGACGTTTTTTTTTACGAAAAAACAAAGAACGATTTGAAATGCAATATACTTTTCACAATCGCACGGAAGAATTTGTTGTATGACACGTCAGTTAGACGACAGTTCCGTCAGAAACGCAGAAATTATTGAAATTAATTCGAAGTGGCGATGCCCATACAAAATTTTTAGAATTTTTTTATTTTTTAACTGTTCTTTTAAGTTATCCTTATTTTTTTTATTTATAAACCATCCCCGTAATATAAAAAAATTTTCAAATCGGTCAAGCCGTTTTTGAGTCTTAGCGAGACTAACAGGAATCAATTGTTGATTTTTATTTTATAGACGATTATAAAATGGGGGTTGGTGGTAGAAAGGTGAAAATTTAGGGTTATGTGTATTTTTTGATGCTAAATCTTAAAAAAATAAAAACAAAAAATTTTGTCCAAAAAATAGACAAACATTTTTTAGGGTGAGCCACCCTTTTCACTTAGGGGTTTAAAAAATAGTTTACAACTTATTGTCAGACCTACCGAATATACATAAAATATTTCATACAAATCGGTCAACCCATTTCGGAGAAGTTCGGTTACAAACACTGTGACGCGAGAATTTTATACATAATGCATTATTATTTTAGAACAAATTTCATTACCATAAAAAAGGTTATACTGACTCGACCTTAAAAGATAGACATATGCTGTCGCGGACTTTTCTTTAGAACTTTTAGAGGGGAACAATTTCGTCATTCATGATTTTTACGTAACTTTAACCGTTTAAGCAGCGTAAGCAACGGAAGCTGTCAAAGGAGGAATAATTTTCCCGTTTTTCCGAATTTTTCATTGCTACTTCGCTCCTAATGATCGTAGCGTGATGTTATATAGCCTATATGTAGATATGATACATGGACTATCCAACACAAAAAGATTTTTTGAATTTGAACCAGTAGTTTCTGAGATATGCGTGTTCAAATAAACAAAAGCTTCAGCTTTATTATATAAGTATAGATAAGTAGTGTCCATTAAAATTCGCTGGATTATCAATTGGAAAATTTTGTACTCAATCTGATGAAATATATCTGTGTTTAGAAAAACTCCTTTCTAAGATGATATATAAGATTAAATGAGCATAAATTATTATTTTACAATGTAAGCTTTGCAAAATATTTTTTGTCTTCCTCTCAATACATAATTTCAGGATGAATTTTAATCCACGAGGAGATGAGGCAAGGTCTTGTCTTTAGGCATATTTTTTCATTTCACAGCAACACAAATATTTTATTTAAACAGACGTCTGTTTGAGCTTTACTCTTTCAGAAATGAACAAATTCACTCTAAGGGAAAAAAACAGTCCATAAAAGCTTTTACCTCCAGTAGTTCCAGGTAAGCATTAAAGGATTAAGGTATTAGTAAATTTTACAAGTGTAAAGCACAGAAATAACCGATGTGACTGACTCCAGCAGCGTAAAAAGAGCGGGATTTAATCGCAGGTAAAACCTAAAAATCTAGCGAAATGATGATTATTTTAAAATGCCTTTCTTTCGCTAGATGGTGTGTTGATGGTCAGTTCTTGGACACAAGGTGATTTGTATTCCAATCAAAATGCTGAAAATATGCACCATCATTCACTCTTTTCGTCATATGCAAAAACGAGTTAGTAGTTGATTAAATTCCTATATCCACAAATTCATACGAAAATCGAGACTTGCCATCCATAGTAGAAGACCTTTCCACACATTCATTTACATAATTATATGTATATTACGGAAAGTTGAAGTCTACAGTTTCACAATTCTGACGCCTGATTTGACATATTTACCTACTGACTATTAGAAATATTAAAGAGTTTAAGATTTAAGAAGACTAATAAAGAAATACTGTAGAGCCTGTCATATTTAAACTTGTTAGTTCGACGGAAAACCTGACCTGACTCGGGGGTTATCGGCAATCAGATGACACTGCGACTACTGGAATAAAAGGCAAGTGATAATGTGAATTGGAACTTAGTGAATCGACTTAAGTTCATGGTCACAACACCTCAGCGAGCTGCAGCTACTTCTATTACTCCTATAAAATAAATATTGGAATTATTATTATGCGTGTCCTGCCAGAATTCTGGAACGAGCACTTGATTTATTTTCAACAGATACGTTTTATATAAAAGTCCTCGACCAAAACACTTCTAAGTTTTAAAATCTGTGAGATAAAGCCATCAAAAAGAAAACCACGTATGTGTAGAAGATTACATTTTCAATTTTGTTGCAACGAACTATAAAAGTGATTCAATATCTAGAAAGTTTTCGCTTTTAAAAGCCACTTAAAAATAATTGTTGAAGTTTTTATAGTAAGCTATTTATTTCATGCTCCATAGAAGAGGATAGGATGTCTTCTCTGCAACCCCATAAGTTGTAAATCCGGCCCTGCCAGGAAATGATCAATTATTGTACGGTTTTTGGCTCAAATATTTTTCGCCTTTGCATTTTGTTGTAGCCAAGCAAATCAGCAAAGTATGCATGAAATAACAGTGCCCTAGTTATTTAAAAACCATTCGTCGATCTAAATTGTAAAACAGTAAAATAGTGTCTACAGTGTTTAAATTACGTATTAACAGTAAAACAAGAAGAGAATGAAAAATAGGGATAAAACGATTAGCTTCTGATTGGTAAAAAAATAGTGAAAACTTAAAAAAAAAAAACAAAAAAATAATTTTACATCGGAACTGAATTGATTGGAAAAAGTATTTCAACTACCACACCATCGTGGGACTATCAATTAATAATAATGATAGTAATTTGTTACCTAACAGTACAATATACAAATAAAGGGCCAAGGGTATAATATCCTGTCCGAAATTCGTAATTCATAAACATCCTCAGGTCTATAAATTTAAAATACAACATATCAGGAAAATAACATACAATAGTCTATATCTATATATAGAGAGAAAATGAGTGGAATAGAAGACGCAATGAGAGAGAGAGAGGAAGGTATGAGTAGGAGATAAAATGATAAGGAAGAAGGGAAAAACTATCGTATATTATTCTACTGATGTGTTGTGTTTTAAATTTATAGACCTGAAGATATTTATGCTCCAATAAACCAAACTAGCCGTAGGGTTTGACGTTGTGTTTTGGTCCTTTTTCACCAATTAAGATTTTCCACGTACAATAGGAATAGTGAAAAAGGAGAAAAAATCACAACTGGCACTAATTCGATTAAACAATCTACATATAAATGTTACAGGATATTTTTTTAGTAGATTCGAATAGGATAAATCTATATAAAAAGTTGGAACTGGACGAGAAAGTACTCTTGGTATAAAAAAGTCGACTCTCCTAAAATATAACAACAATCGATTTGATTATGTAACTATTTGAATAAAAAACCAACTCCTATGTTTTTTCTGCAAAGTTCTAAGTTGTAACATTGAAGATATTTAGTAATGTCTCATATGGAAACCCTTTCTCCGAATAACTTCCTGTTGTGTTTAAGCAAAGATATTTTAAAAACTTAAGTACTTTGTAAGTTTTCAATTTGAACTCTGTGAGTCACGTAGAATAGATACAAGAGCGCAATATTTTAATTTAGATCGAACTGTTGAACAAAATAATAGTTTTAGTACAGATATATCTTCGAAATGGCCACAGTTACATAAAATGAAACCCATGCATAATTTTATAGGGAGATGCATCTATGGAAGCAATACATTTTACTACAGTAATACAACCCTGTAAGATCGTTTTAACTATAGAATAATTATAAACAATAATGGGTGATTTTTTCTAGAGAATGTTACAATTTTGCACCTGTCAAAGTTGATATTTCGCCTATTGCTTTTGCACCACTCAAAAGTATAAAATTGGACTGTTATTTAACCCCGAGAATTAACTTAATATCATTTGCATACATCACTGATTTACAAGAAAAAGAAGTAGGCAAGTCGTTCATAAATAACAAGAAAAAACTAAACAATAGGTTCCATTTCCGTCTGTCTGTCGTTTGCCCGTCTGTTGTTAACTGTTAGCTGTATGTTAGGAATGTCGTGTAGATGGTAAAACGCTAACCAAGATGTAACTATCTAATCATTCCTAGTAACAATTTCATGACGTCAACGTAAATTTTTGTATAGCAAATCCCATTTAAACTTTATAAAATATTCTTTTGGTTTATGGATCTGCCTTGATTTTTTTACTCTTAGCATTCAGATCTTCGCAAAAAATAAACTATATATCAACCTTGTATAGTGAAACGCGTTGGTCGTCAATTTGCTTCAAACATTGTCTTACTAATGCGAAGGTCGCGGGTTCGATTCCACTGAGAATTTGATCCCCTCATGCGACTTTTTTTTCTTATACGGTGACAGGTATTATTATTTTCAACTTATAGGGGTTATATAAAAAATAAAAAATTGAAAAAATTAAATTTATAATTGGGATTTGTTGGATAACCTTTGATCATTTTTTTTCTTACAGTGTTCCTGGGATTATCTATATTTTGTTAATGTATCAGGGTTCTCTCAAATAAAATTTTATAATTTTTCAAAGAAGCGGGGTCTGTTGGACTGTACTTTAGGGGCAAAGGAAGTTCTGTTGAAAAAAACTTCGACCAATTAAAATTCAAATATATTGAAAATTGTTAATTAAAAAACTTCTTGTGCTGCCTCAATGGAAAACGACGTTTATTGACACTGCGTCCTTTAACCGAAAATGACTTTTTGAGGATCTAGAGCAGAAAATAAGGAAATGTCAATAAAAATAATCCAATATTACCTAATTAATTATTAAGTAAACAAAATGATGTATTCGGTATTTGCACTTACAAAATTGAGTAAAAATTTAGATAAATCGTTTTAAAGTTGCCTTTGATGCAACGGGAAAACAAACTGTTTTGACTGGCAAAGTTCTTGATGATATTAAACAACGCATGGAAGGAAATCTACTCAAATCTTTATCAAAATTAGCAGCGCAAACAGCTAAAATTTTACGTGAAAACAACCCTATATCCGAAAAAAGATGGTGTTTGAGCAGCAGTTTCCAAAATACGGATAAGTGGTCCAATATTCTTCCATGACACAGTCAACATCGTTCGGTATCGGACTGTTATGTTAGAACAATTTTTTGAATAAGTGTATGATGACGAGCTGTAATAGTTATTTCTAGCAAGACAGAGCTACTGCTCATTCGATAAGGCAATAGATTCAAGACCCACAAGAATTCTACGGTGAACGAATTATAAGCATGGAGGAACAAACTAGTAACTGCACCTGATTGTATATTATCATTCCTCACATTTCTTTACCAAAATGTACCAGGACTGCGTTCCAAAACAAATACTTTTTACAATGACATTTATTCTTAACTTTTCGATTTTGTTGTTTTAGCCGAAACTTGGCTAACCGAAGATGTGTTAAATACCGAACTATTACCCGATAATTACGTAATTTTCAGAGAAGGCAGAAACTTTGCCACCCTTAATGTTACAAGGGGTAGAGGAGTGCTTATTGCTGCTTCTAATACTATGAACTGTTACCAAATAAATCTATCACTCTTTGCAAACAGCTCATCTATTGATATTCTAGGCCTAAAAGTTACAGTGTCACAGGCTACCATCTTTCATATATTTGCCTATATTCCACCAGCTACCAGCTTCCATGACTATGAATTATTCCTTGATATGTTTAACAACTTGCATGATCTCATGGACAAACCGAATAATAGACTTTCTACAAAATTTTTCGAATTTTCACATCTTTTCGCACTATAACAACGTAGGTACGTAATAAACTTGACCGCATCCTACATCTTGTATACACCAATATTTCATGGACAGTAACTCGGTGTGAAAAACCTGTTGTAGCAGAAGATGACCACCACCCTGCTTTAGACATTGATTTAGAGTACTACACAAGTTCTAATACTCAACATTTTATTATGAATTCATCATCAAAATACTTTAACTTCCGTAAAGGTAATTTTCCACTGCTGTATGATTTACTATCGTCGGTAGACTGGTCTTTCATAAAAGGTGTATCTGATGCGTAAGAAGCCTGCGCAAAGTTTTATCAAGTTTTATACGAAATTTTCGATTTCTCAGTGCCTAGGTTCAATTTTAAACACAAAGCTCATTACTATCCCATTTGGTTCAACTCGGAAATTATTGAAGCATTACGATTGAAAAACCTGTACCATAATAAGTTTCGTAAATACAAAACGCAACATCTTCATTACCAATTTAAAATCTATCGAGCTAAGTGTAAGTCCTTGATTGATCGCAGCTATGTTAAGTACCTGGATAAAGTTCATTCTTCTATTTCTTCAGACCTCAAACAATTTTTGAGTATTTATTCACACAAAAAAAGGAAAGTTTAGGATTCCTGTACGTATGAAGTTTACCAATATAGAAATTGCTACATATTCGAACATTGTCAATGCGTTCAGCATCTTTTTTAATAGTGTCTACATTTCGTCAGATTCATCATACTCTGACCCAACAAGTATGCAAAACCCAAATATATACAATCTCAGAATTGATAATATAAAGAGAGAGAGAGGAAAAAATCTTTTATGCGTTACAACGTTCAACGAACTCGTTAATTCCTGGCGTCGACAATAGACCTATTTTCCTCCTTAAAGACTGTGCCTGTACATCGAATCTTCAGTCTCATTATTACAACTTCATCTTTGCCCACAATTTGGAAAAACGCTACTGTTACTCCTGTGTTAAAGAGAGGTGACCCTAGTTTGATCGAGAACTGCCGGCCCACATGCATTCGATGTGATTTCTCAAAAATTTTCGAATCGATTGTCCACAAACGCATTTACTTTTCCGTAAAGAGCTTTATTACACCTTTTTGCACTCATGACCTTTTTTGATAGCTTTCGCGCATTCACCAGAGTGCGGGAGGTCGAACTTCCCGCACACGTGCATTTAACTTCCCGTTGCCATGGTAACCTTAAAATACTCGGGTAGTGTCAACATTGTGACGTGTTGACGGCGCTGTCAATGGCGTTGTTTATAAATAACTCACAGTTAATCTCTTCAGTTTAAAGGTTTATTCGTCGCAAAAAATATTGTACACAACACGTTCGTGAGCCTGCTTCCCGCATTCACGCAAATGCGGCACTCCCTTCGGTCGTGCCTCAAACAAGCGTTCATGCGGGAAGCAGGCTATCCCGAACTAGTTGTGTAAATTACTATTTCAGCATGGCTTCGTAAAGCAGAGATCCACAGTAACCAATCTTTCGTGCTTCAGCCAGTATGTTACAGAAGCATTAGATCAAAATATAGAAGTAGACGTGATATACAAATATTTCAAGAGAGCATTCGATCAAATCGCCCATTATGTAGTAGGTAGGTACTTGAGAAATTAAATTCAGTTGGACTTTCGAATCCACTACTTCTACTTTTTAGATCCTACTTATTTGATAGAAAATTATTTGTTAGATACCATGACTTTGTCTTGGAGCCACTTTGTCTCACATCTGCCGCAAGGGTCCAATTTGGGATTATTGCTATTTTTGTTATATGTTAACGATGTGATTAATTCGTTATCCTGTCAGAAATTACTATTCGATGACGACCTTAAGCTGTTCCTGTTAGTAAATGGAGATTGTGATATTTTACAAGAAAATTTATTATCTGCATGGAGCGCATAAAATCGACTATTTTTGAATAAAAGCAAGTGTTTTGTTATGAGTGACCTACAGTAGAAAAGAGAACATTCTTGTTTATGACTACTCAATTGAGTAAACTCACATGGCCAGATTGGATACAATTAAAGTTCTAGGCGTCACATTTGACAATAAATTTAATTTTAGGAATCATATTACTGAGTCTGGTGCGTAAGCCTATAAAATGTTCGGGTTTATCTATTGTTGTTCCGGTTTTAACAATACACAAGCATTATGCTCCCTATACTGTTCTCTGATACGTTCCGGGTTAGAGTACGCAGCTATAATACGGTAATCGATTTATTCCACGAATTTTTTAGAGTCCTTACAGCGAAAATTTTTAAAATGATGTCATTTACAATTGGTGGTATCTATCCTACTCGAAGATCTGACCATAATGCCTTACTGAATAGATTTAGTTGTAACCTACTTAGCACTAGACGAATCTTTTGTGTCAAGTTTCTTGACAATATTATCGATAACAAAATAGACTGTTTATATACATATATTAGGTAAAATTATGTTTTCTGTACGCAGATTACACAATAGAAATAGTCTTACTTTTTACTATGCATCCTATAGAACTGATATTAAGATCAATAATTCTTATGTGTAGAAACTTTAACTTAATTTGTAACCAGTGCTCAGAATTTGAATCACATTTCTAAATTTTTAATTACTTAAGTATTTGGAGAATAAATAACGCTTTGCTTGTTGTGTGTATAAGTGTGAACTCTATCTTATGTTTATTTATTTCCTATTTGTTTTTATATCTGCACTAGTTAGTGTTTTCTTATTTTTATTATTTTCTGTAATTGGGTGCTTACCCGGTGGGAATAAATATAAATTATTATTATTATAAACAATTGGGATCAGCGTTCACCGGATCTTACATCACCCGATTTTAATTTATTTGGATGACTAAAAGATATCATTTTTCAGAACCGTTTACAAAATCTCCACGAGCCGCAATACGCTATAGAAGAAGAAATATTTAAGAAGCATAACTGAGGACAAATTTCTACGCGTTAGTTACAATATGATTCGTGGATTAAACCAGTGTTTGGTTGCTGGGGAAGAGCATTTTCAATAGTCATTATGATGTTATTTGAAATTTATTAGTTCTCGCCGTCATTGATATTTTGTATGTAAATTTAGCTACTTTTTATTTGACATTTGACGTTTTGGAATTTTAGCTTAAGCACAGGCAGTACCAACAGATATTAAAAATTCATGTCCTACTAGATATAAAAGATTAATGAAAAGCCTGTACATACACTTGAATCAATTAATAATCCTAAACAGTAACCAATCGTTTTAGTGGTTATGCCTACAAAATTGAACAAAAAATTTGCTTATTCGTAAGATTTTTTAAAAGCGTCAACATTTCTTAGAAGTAATAAATTCAATAGAAGAAAAAACAATATTATTTTATACTCTTTCTCATAAAAATGATTATTTTTAATTAGTTAATGCATTTTTTCCGACACTCTATTAACTATTTTGAGTCAATTTTTTTGTTTATTACATTGACAAAGCAAATTTCGTAATTTTTAGCCAAAAATAATAACAAAATAAGGGCAAAATTATGCCATTCGTATATAAAATAAAAACACGACAATTTTTATGTGCAGTGCACCTACTACTACACGTAGGCACACTGCACATAAAGGTAAGTATTAGTGTATATTTATTTATTTTATTATGCTTCTTTTTGCTGTTATTGTATTACTCCATATCACAGACTTCAGTAGCCGAAATCTAAATTTTAACCGTCCATTTACATTTCAAATTGGTGGGCATTTCCTCATAAGCATATCGGACCCACATCAAGACTGTCGGAAAACGATTCTGATCTGGTTTAAGCTCAAATTTAATTCCTCACATTAACGTTCGGTCTTCCGTTTCAGAATTCCCGAACAGTGGCCGTCAATCACCCGTTTCAGAAGAGGTTTTGGTTTTGACTGCCAAACACCCCACGCGTTCCGACGTCGTTAAACTCAATGTAATTAATTTTTTTCCAGTGAATCCAATAAACGTTACTTTAAACAGCGGCCCTGTTTTCTGCTGAAAACGCCTTTTCAGACGTCTCTCCCCCATGTATGTTAAGCCAAGATTAATTGATTGATGACTGGTACAGGGGATGAAATTGTCACATTGCGAAGACACGATCACGCTGGGCGACAAACGCGTTTTTGTAAGGCTAAATCAATAATCGAGTTGGCACACCAAATTATTGCGTTTTGGGGGAACTCCACGACGAAATAGTTGTTTAAATCTGGGTGAAATTTACAAAATTACGAGGACAAAGGGTTGGCGCTAAGTGTAGTTTAAGAGATATCTACCCTCATATGAAGCGCCACTTGCGTATCGCCTCTGTTGTAAATTTAATATGGCCTTTCATAAGCTTCTTGCTATTCAAAGGACTTTGTGCTACTTTATTAAATGACTTTTAACTCTTTCATCTAAAGTGGCACTTGCCGTATCGAGTTTTCATGCACATATTTTATGGAAATTTGAGAATCTGATAAAAATAACTGCAGTCAAAACTGTATAAGTAACTTAGATCCTTTAGTTGCTATTATTATAAAACTATAACAACATATTCGTACGATTTATTTGGTTCGGAAATTTAGATCTGGTCTTAAATTACAAGTTGCAATAAATAATATAGAACAATTATACGTTAATGCATCGCCTGTATGTACACAAATCTGATTACAACACAAGTGATTCTGGTTTCATGCAGTACGCTTTACATAATGCATCAGTGCCTGCATAATGGCTTAGAATCTATATTAAGTACAAAACATTCTTTCCTTTAAAATGGGTTTGTGCAAAAGTACTGTGCAATTAAAAAAAGAAAAACGAGAGTTCAAAGTGCTTTTATAACTACAATTAGTTCTTTTTTTGTGTTAATAACTTTTAGTAGTTCTACTTTCACTAAAATTTCGACTTACATCAATCAAAATTTTCAAGTTTTGTAATAACTACCTAACTACAAAAACAAAAAAGTGTATTAGTTATTATGGTTCCTGATTGCACTCGATATTAACCGAAAACGTTCCTACTGTCAAAGCATGAACACTTTGCAAAATTCATATTAAATTCACTCTAGCATCTCGGCAAGAAAATTGAATAATGTGTACACCAAATAAGATAAATGTATATATTGCTAGTTAATGGCAGCTAGTGGTTTTCAGGAGTAATAATTTATTCACCATTTAAATTTGAACTTTACAACAGTAATAAATTATAAATTGCAAGTGCACTTGATTGCTTCTATGATAGTATAACTATTACCAAAACTTGCTTGAACGCATCGCTTTATAAATTAGAATTGTTTCCATCTTACTATAATGCGCTTCATTAAGGCAGGAACGTCATTGTTGGTGGGATATCAACTGGTGGCGGTGTGTTAACACCTCTGGCAAATAGTCCAAATTATAATAATATGGATACAACTGTGTGTTAAGAGAATTTGTGTCAATAATAGATTTAACTAAATACATATGAAAACTGGGTCTTATGAGACATTACAAGTGTTTTAATTTGTTTATTTGCTTGTGAATTTTAATCTGAACAATGATTATACTAACAATGCCCTATTTAATAAAGAGCGGATTTTAGGCAAACACCCAAAATAGGTCCTAAAATAGGCGATAAAAACGGGGCATTTAAGCCAGGAAAGTGGCAAAATAAGCGCTCTAGGCAAATTTTTGACAAAATAAAATTTTAGGCAGCGTGGGTTTTTTTTTGAGATGTACATTTATTTTATTATTCTGCATAATCAGCGATCCTAATCTTCGTTAAAATTTGCATAACAGTTTAGATATTTTTCTAACTTTTTTGCAAAAAAATGCTTCCTTTTGTCTGTTAGAACATTTTTATACCTAGAGAAGGATCTCTCAACATCCCACGATGTTAAATGAAAAGATTTAAAATCAGAAATTTCAGTGGGTTTTATTTTTAAATCTTTTTCTACATTTTCACTTTATAATACTTTGCTGACAAGTATTGCTCTTGGTTTTTTTTTTTGCAAGTATCTTGCAATTTTAAAATTTTAAATACCATTTCACTTACTTTCCATGGGGTATTTGCTATTCGTTTATATAGTTGCTCTACTATGTCTACAGCCTAATGGTCTTTAATCTAGTTATACTTCTTTTTAAGATACTAAAATTGGTTTTTATTTAAGCCGAACTATGTTTGAGATGCTTTTGTTGGAAATAGTATTGAGCATCGGCAATGCATTTCGACACTGTGCAGTCAGATTTCATAATAAGTTATTATGAAATCTGAAATATTTTAGGTTATTATTAATAACCTAAAATGTTTCGTTTAATTTAGAATTACCAGGGCCGGCTGGTGCCGGGGGACACAAGGGCATGTGCCCCCCCCCCCCAAATTACAACGTCTACAAACACACTGGACATAGCAAAAAAGTAATTTTCAATATTTAAAAAATTATCCAGAAATTTGTATCATAATTATCAAAACTAATTTTTTTATCTCGCTCCACTTGTATAAAATGTATCAAAACTTACTTCCACTTGCACCCAAAGATGAGTCTTGGTCTTGGATATATGATATGTTATTTCTGATGAAATGCTGATAAAAGCTCGGCACGGAGATCGAATGGACCGAATCATGACTGATTTAGATGTTTTGTTTACACCGTTGCCATGGAAACTACACGTCGTAGCCGCCTGAAACGGGCCTGAAACAACTGAATTGTGGGCCCGTTGCCACCGTGCTCTGGAGGATTGGGTTACTATCGCGGCTTTTAATTTTCATTCTGCGCGAACACGTATGATAAATATTCTTGGATGATCTTCTCGGTAATACAGACATTCGGAAACAACTACACACCGCTTATATTAATAATATTCGGGCGCATGACGCAAGGGTCGACAAAAATCGCCATATATTACGCCGATTGATAACACAGGCCTGCGATCGTTTTCCCCCAACAAAATCAAGTAGTAATTTCGGTAGGTCTTAGATGCTCATGTATAAAAAAAAATTGCAAAAATTTATATCACGTACAGTTTCTGCAAAAAATATTTTTTTCAGTTTTGTTCTTAGCACTATAAAAATTAACTTCTAGATTTTGTGGTAATAATATGTATGGATAATGGTGTTGATATTTCATTTCGTGTTCAGCTTAGCAAGAGTTATTTGTGTCGACTATGCGCTTACTACCCTGAATTTAAACAAAAATTACTAATGTCTTCTCGGAAATGGGTTAATTCTTCAGATAAGTTTGCTGACACCAATGATTTGGATGGAGCCCCAAAATCATACAGACGATTGTTACTTTTGCTGTTCAAATATAAAATGATATAATGCGAATAATGTAACAGCAATAACAAATCCTATCGTGAATACAAGAGAAAACACTTAAATCAGAGCTTTGAAGAAAGAAAAAAAGAAGCTTCTTGATTTATTTGTTTTTTTAAGTCTTGTTTATAACTAATTTAGTTGATTTAATAAATAAACATTCAATTTTATATTCTTTATATTTTATTTTTTCATAAAAATTGTTTGAAAAACTATGAATGTTTAGGCCTACATAAAAATAAATCTCGATGTGCTACAAAAAAACTAGAGTTATATTTTAATTCGGCATACATAAATACCTAAAAAAAACAATATTATTTAAAAGGGAAATTAAAAGTTATATTTCGCAGGCCTGTGTAATGTGCATAAAATTTTGTGGAGTGTTTGAATTTGCTTTACGTGGGCATGACGAAAGTAGGAAATCACAAAATCCAGGTATATTTCGAGGTTTGATTGATTTTATGGCTGAATTGGACTTTATCAGATCATTTGAAAGAAGCAACGGTTTTTAAAGGAACGCCTAAAAGTGTCCAAAATGAACTTTTTGATGTCATGAACACCGAAGGCAAAAAGGTATGTGGAGAAATCCTTCTTTACTTGTATTGAATGTATTTTTGTATTTATTTCCGTCACAAACAAAAGAAAGATGGAAGACAGCGATTAAAACAACAGCTAAATCAATAACATTTAGGATATAGAACCACGAAAATTGTATAAGGAAAAACTATGTTTCAAATATTAGATATCAACAACCTAAAGGCAAGAGAGAAATTGGAAATAGGTTACAAAGGCAAAGACAACGAAATTAAAAGAAGTTCAAGAAATGACAAAAAAAACATACATTGAAGAGCGCAAAGAAAGTAGAAAAAGCCTTGTCTAGACACAATACAAAAAAAAATATATGAAATATTAAAGAAACACGTACAAACAAGACTGATAGGAATACTTAAAAAGAGATTTATACAAAAATTAAGAAGAAATACAAAAGAGGCAGGTGGAATATTTTACAGAACTTTAGAAGCAGAAGGCAATGGTTAACGAAAAGGAGAACGAAAGGAATACTAGCGACTACTTTGTTAGAAGAGGATTCTCAAAGCAACCAAAATTGATGTAGCATCATTTAACAAAGAAGAAATAAGAACTTATGAAAGCACATGTAGATAAATGACCGAAGTGATACACATATTTCTGAACAAAATATGACTGAAAGAAGAAATGTCACACTACTAATTGCAAGAAATATGTAATTATAAAGCTACGAACAAAAGAAAATCTAATTAAATATGAGAACTTTCGATAGATGGAGAATAACAACACATCATAAATGAATAAAGAAAAACAAACATGACACGACATAAAAAGAATTGGACCAGGTAGAGATATTTGTGAAGGACGTAAGTACTGTTTTAACAGCCTTGTCAGACCTAAGCCAAAAAAATTGTTACGGAAGCACCTTTGACATGCCCTATGTAGAAAATGACAAAAGGAACCAGAAGAAGAAGTATCTATATCAGATAATTCAAAGGATCTTTGACATCATTTCTTTTTACTATTACGTCACCTTAGAACTGGTTTGCCGCATATCCAGATCGCGTCCGAGGGATTTTCGCCTCTACTGTTTGGTGCAGATTTGCCGCATGTCGCACTTGGGCGAAGCGAAACATAGTTTAGTTTCAGTGTTGATTTGCCGCATGTCCAAGCAGAAATCGATAGAGTACCGTTATCCGTTTTTACGTACCTACTTCCTTGCTGTTTTGCTTTTCAGCGTTAGGTTTGGGGTTGGGAAAGAAATCGTATTCAACTTCACGCGCAGAACAATAAGAATAATGTGAAATAAATAAAAAAGAGACTTAACAATTTTGATGAGTCTGAAATTAAAAAAAAGCAACTGTAATTTGTGCAACTCTTTTTCTGTTGTTATAGATGTTACAAATATTTTCGATTTTTTTTTTTAAGAAAGATTTAGTTTCAAATTATTAGATTCGAAATTTTACAAATTTAAATTTCAAATAGATTTGTTGCTAGTAAACAAATAATTTAATTTTTTACTTAAGAGTAACATTTTTATTTAATGATTTCTCGGAAATGATTGAACTTATTTTCTCTAAAATTTTAGTCAACAAAATTCATAATGCTGCGTACCTGTATTCTTATTTGTGGAAATGATATTTCCACATCAATAATTACAGATAATAATAGATACATTTTTCAGAGATAATTAAGATTAAGATTTGTTAATCAACTTCACGCGCAGAACAAGTAATACGGCAAGGATTAATAATGTGAAATAAATGAAAAATTGAAACGATATTAGAAATCGCGTGATGAAGTAGTTAACTAAGTATAACGAACAATGAATGTTAAGTTATTGATGTTTTGATTCGATTTTTTCTAAATATTTTTAAAATAAAGAGACTTATTTTTCTTTATTTTTATATAAAATCTACATTTGATAAAACTCATTGCAATCATTCATTTTACCTAAAAATTGTAGAATCCAAATATTGCATTGTTAATTTCCATTGTTAAATGGTGAATTGTGAACGAAATACGGAGTACCAAATTTAAATGTGTTTTACAGAAAGAAATTATTTTTACAAAGGATAATAAAATGATATTTTCTTTGCATTGGCGGAGTAATGGTGGCTCGTTGACTCGCTGCAGTCCTACTAAAATTGCAGCTTAATGTGTAATTTTTTTATATAAAATATTCAAATTCATAAAGAACACTCGGGTAAAAATAGGTTGTTGTCTCAAACAATTAGATTCCAGTATTTTATTACATTACGTGGATATTGACTACAAGTAGCTATTGTCGGGCAACCAGAGAAAATTAGCAGTGATACTGTTTAAAACTGTAAATGCAGTATATTTGGATTTGGAAATAAATCATTCGTTTCCATGTCTTATGTATCAGTGACAATTATGTTGACTGCAACCCAAATCTATTTGATTACCCCTAACTCCATAATATCTAGTACTTAATATAGTTATACGCTTTTCAGTTGAAAATGAAAGAATTATTTGTACTGGTAGTTGTAAACAATTGTATAAATATTTCCGTTGGATTCCTTTGCGAACTCTTTGTCAATTATTATTTATGATACTATGGTATGATCCCAAACTGTTTAGAGAAGAAAGGGAGACTGTGGTGTGCGCACGTAAACTTATCCTATTTCTTTCCAATACATTAGCTGTATATATTAGCTCTCTGTCTATCATCTCCTACGTGCGCTTATCATAGACTCCTTTTATCTAAAAAGTATGCAGTATTTCCCGCGCAAACCAGCAGTCAAATCTCTAGATTGCCTGGCCTCGTGATTTGTCACGTATTTTTAAATAACATACAGTTTTCTAAATTTGCTGAAGTACTACTAAACTACAAAAATAAATAAACGGGTAAATTATATTCTCAAATTATAACTCCGAATTAAACATGCAATGTGAAAAGTTAATGCCGTGAACCCTACTAAGTATAAATTAAACGTCATTGTTTGCTAACTACATAATTGATTAAACTTATTATTTTAATAAGGTAAGGTATTAAATTAGACAGAGACTTGAATACTTTTTTTTACTAATTTTAATAATTCTTGTAAATGAGTAGATATTTAATAATAAAGCAATACATATTATTATCCGCAAAAAATGTATTTGCATGCTTTTGCATAAACTTCCTGCACTAATTTATGAACAGTATTTTGGACGATGCCCAATTAATTGATAAATAATAGTATGTTGATGTAAAAAGAGTATCATTACATTACTTCAAATTCTTTTAACTTTCTTTATGTAGTATATCCTGGTTCCAAAATCTCAAGAAATTAGGGTTATGGTAATTTAATTCAATCTGGGTGCTTAGGGTAAAAACTCAATAAACAACAAATGAAAAAGTATGTTATTTTTAAAAATTATATAACATTTATTGCTGTAAAAGTTGGAGATGACGTTATATGATGGGGAGGATGATTACAAATGTTGGTCAGCGTTTTATCAACCGGAAACGAGAGACCTATGTTTTCGTATTATAGGAGTTATGAAACGTTGAGAAGCCATAAAAGTAGCCAGTCGCCCGATGAACTTGATTACAATACTTCCTTAGCTTACGCTCGAGACATAAAAAAAAATAAACAATAACATTTGGATTTAATAGCTTTTGATATCTGGTATACCTAAACAGTGAGTGAATTTTATGCGGCTATTATTACCATTACATATAACCATCCACTTAAATTAATTGGTAAAAAATTTACCCTTAAATAAGTTATTGTAAAGTTATTTTTATTTACACGCGTATAATTGCACAACATTAATTGTTAGACAAATAGAATGATAAAGAAAGGCAATGTCATATTAAAAAACAAATTACTCGTTTCGATGTAAGGTACCTTATATAAGTTAGCAACATACATCTATTTAGTTATTATAGGTAAAATTCTAATACGGAATTTATTCTTGAAGTAAGTCGTAAATTGTAAATAGCTATAAATTCGGAAATAATTCTTTTTAAAAGATACAAGTCAAAAATGTATTAGGCATGATTGTCAAGAAATATTCCAATTCTGTTTCAAATTTGCAAGCATTTTATGTCAAAAGCTGATTTTTGTAAACGTTCCAGTAATAAATTTCGAAGCAAAATCCACCTAAACAGATTTTGCTTCGAAATTTTAATTTTCATGTTACTTTTACAACATTTTAATCTAAAAAATTAAAAATGTATCTATTATTTGTGATTATTGATGTAGAAATATCGTTTCTACAAATAAGAATACCTACTACAAAAAATTGTGTACTCTTTTACTGGTATGCAGCGTTATAAATCTTGTTCACTAAAACTTTAGAGAAAATAAGTTCAATCATTCCCGAGAAAAAATTAAAGAAAAATATTACTGTTTAGTAAAAAATTAAATTATTTGTTTATCGAACAACAAATCTATTTGAAATTCAAATTTGTAAAATTTCGAATCTAATAATTTGAAAATATTTGTAACATCTATAACAGAAAAAGAGTTGCACAAATTACAGTTGCTTTTTTTTAATTTCAGATTCATCAAAATTGTTAAGTCTCTTTTTTATTTATTTCACATTATTCTTATTGTTCTGCGCGTGAAGTTGAATACGATTTCTTTCTCAACCCCAAACCTAACGCTGAAAAGCAAAACAACAAGGAAGTACGTAAAAACGGATAACGGTACTCTATCGATTTCTGCTTGGACATGCGGCAAATCAGCACTGAATCTAAACTATGTTTCGCTTCGCCCAAGTGCGACATGCGGCAAATCTGCCCCAAACAGTAGAGGCGAAAATTCCTCGGACGCGATCTGCATATGCGGCAAACCAGTTCTAAGGTGACGATTAATGATCTTAACAACGCAGTTAATATTTTTGTATTATAGTATATAGTATTGTAGTTGTACCTGTCGAAGCCAAAAAGGTCACTGTATAATTAGTGGTACAATAATAATGTAAAACTAAAATCAAAGAAATAGAAAAACAACATAAAACAGGAATAAGAAACCATTTGGAAGATTATTAATGATAACAAAAACTACAAAAAAGCATCCCACTGTGATATCGGATTGAATCTCCTGTGAAGTACTAAAGAATTTCTTTATCAGTGTAGGGAACATATCAACATAAAACAAACTTGTATAAATCTAAATAATTTTTTTTTTTAGATATTCTGCACTTTAAAACTAATGATAAGTATTTTATTCTTTATTTCCAATCTTCGAGGATGAAGGTACTCCATATCAATAAAAAAATAAAAAAATAAGGAAATATATATGGCTTCCACACAAAACTTCTACTGACAATATTACCATACATCGTAACACCGCTGACATACATTATAAATAAATGCTTTAATTAGAGATCTCTCTCCTGCTCATTTTCTCCAAAATATTTGATGGTCTTCTTAAAGAAATAATATCAAGTTATAGGGAACGAAAGTCAATAACAGCTTTGGTAGAAGTAACGAATTAGGAGAAATACTTAAAAATATTTAAGTCATACCTAAGAAACATATTTCAGGAAGCATTCTAGAATAAAAATGCCAATGACCAGGGGCGGCTTGTCCTATGAGGCAGGTGAGGCAGTGCCTCACCAATGAATTTTACGCTTTATTAGGATTTTTATTATTTTATACGGACACATTTCGGCCAATAATTTGTGTCTTTTTTCTAAAATTTTAAAAATAAATATAGAAAATGATATTCTTATTTTTATCTCGGTAGGTACTCGTTGCTCCCTTAATTAAACAGCGCGCTTAAACACTCGGCACAACATGTATTTTGTGACGCGAATGAGGCAGACTGGAAGCTTGCCTCTACACTCTACAGCATATATAGAAATCATGTCGTTAATAGGCAAGCAACCTGCAATACACTCATAAGCGGTATGAGTTGAAAAAAGACAAAATTGAGGCTAGCCTCATTTCCGTGCTTGCAAAAGAGATGGACAACAATATTTGCGCGCCTAGAACGTGCGATTACAATGCAGTCTGCATTGGCAGAAATATTCAAAATTAGGCCGTTGATTGTTTTGCCATAAATCTGTGTGTGTATAAATTGATTCAAAATTTCGGTAACAGAATTTTGTCTTAAAAGTGCCTACGTTTGCGTGGGTCGCGTTAGTGCTTTGTGCTTGTCATAATTTGATTTCGGTAATCGTTATTTAAGATTACGAGTAAATCGGAATTTTTCTCTACTAACGTTAAATGACAATGGCAGTTCTGTTTTTTCTACTTTCACGTATGATGATAAATTGTATGTAGTTAAGGAATTAAAACCGCCGGTTTCTGATTTGAGTAAATCGTTAATTGATCCATAAAAAAAATTTAAAATAAATCCGTGTTTATATTTTATATTTTTTTCATTTTGTTTTTTGTTATAAATCAAATTAGCTTTATTTTATGTTGTATTTGATCTTTTTCGATATGTTTTCTTTAAAGTTTATTTTAATTTTGTTTTTTGTTAGAAGTTATATTTGTTTTTTCTGACCACGCTTCCCTTTCCTTTTGTCCTGTCATTCTCATCCTTTCCTTGCAAGACCTCCTTACACCTTCACGTTGGTTCTTTGTGGACAGTTAAATGAGTTTACAAATTTCTTTATTTGACTAAATAGAAAATATTTAAGTAATTTTGATTTATTTATATTTTAGAGCGTTTTGTGCTTTGCCTCATCAATTTTTCAAGTCATGAGCCGCCCCTGCCAATGACATTCAATTTACCAGGGAGTTCCTCAAGGTTCCATATTACAACCTCTCTTTTCTACCTTTTTTCAGTTATTTGTTTACTAATATTACTCTATTCGGCGAATCCTTTGCTGTGTGTGCCCTGGGAAATAAAGAATTAGGATTATTATTATTAAAAATGACATCCGTTCAGTTTAAGTGGAAGAAAACGTCGGATAGATCCCTATAACGAATTAAAAAATCGAAAACCACTATCTAAGGGAAAGAGAACGATCAAATTGTGAATATATTTGTAGAGAGCTGTTCGGATGTTTATCGTCGTAAAGTAGACAACAATATTCTCGATGCCATCTTTTACTATGCCACACGTTGCTGACGAAAATTGATTTATTTTATGTCAACTTTTCAAACAAAATGAGTGCTAGAGATGATGTCAAACTCTTAATTGTTATAATCAATACGTCCATAAAGCATTTTTCGTTTCTAGTCACCTGAAAAAATAAGGGTCAGTCCTTTGAATCCTAAATTTTAAATCAAAATCAAGCAGGACTTTACCTTAACGGACGACACTTAAAAAATAAAAGTTGACTTTACAGCTGCAAAGAAAACTAATGGAAGATTTAATTTTATTTTGAACGAAAATATTGAATGGAAAATTTAACACAAATTAATATTGACTTGGAGTCACCCTTAATTGGCAAATTTAAATGCGTCCAAATATTTTCGTCATTTAATCTCCCTTTTAGGAACACAGACAAAATAAGTTAAAAAAGAAATAAAAGGATTGGTAAAAGTACACATTTAATAATATTGACAACAATAAGGTTTAACTTATGACCTCAATTAACTCTTTCAAAAAATTATACTTTACCTATACTTCGAAATATTTCACAAGCTCATTGAGTACAATTTGGATGCATGGGCAACGAAAGAAGATATCAACGAAACTAGTAGTTGTCACCGACATGAGCGTTTATTGAAGTTCGAATAATTCGCCGATTACGTTGCTCTGAAATCTTTGATTCCCAGTGCGCCAACATCTTTTTTATTTTGAAGACGTGGATTAACAATTTATCATTTATTTTATTCAATACAGACGATTTACGTCTTTACAGTGCAGTTTGCAATAAAAATTTGCATACGTTATTTTTCTTATGGAAACTATAGTGTATAAAATTAACATTCTGCATTAGAGATTCTAGACCTTTTGACATATGTAAATTAATTTCGTTAGAATTAATGCATAAAATTAGGAAATAATAAAGTTGATAACAATTTTAGTATATTTGGGACACACAAATAATCCATTGCTCACAGAATGATCCCGCGTTTATAGTGGCCATTATTTTTGTCTATATGACATATCATAAGTATTTTCAAGCACTGAATTGGACCCAATACCCACAAATCAATATGCAAACATGGTGTTTTTTCGATGCAAGAATCTCGAAATAAAAACAGCATTCCGGGATCTTATTTGCATACAAAGTGACTGAGATTTTTTTAACACTGATATTAAAAATTTTTCTGGTGAAATTTTGTCCTTCTATTCTAAATGAACTTAGCTCTAATTTTTGTATAAGTGTGATACTTTATTTGGAATTTATAAGAATTAATAGTAATATTGAATTCTAAAATAAATAAATAATGTAAAATAGAACACTGAAATAAATTTTGAATTGTCGCTCCCCTTTCTAGTAACAAAACACAAGTTAGAACTGTCCAAGTCGCAAATGTAGTTTTCTATTTATTATTATTTTTTATTCATTCAAATTTCAAATTACATGTGAAAATTCTAGATCTTACCTTCAGGGGCACATCATTCCAAAACCGGCCCTGCTCAAACTGGAAACACTCAGAAACCGCCAAAGCCATAAAATTTTCAAACAACACAACATTAACGTGTTTGTTGCTTTTGTATGTGGAAGTCTTCTAATTACGCCCTGAAACGGTTTTTTAAAGACTAACTAGTGTCTACCCTATTTTTACATTGCATACAAGATGAACCGAAATCGTAGTGTAAAACCCTACCATTTATTTATTTAAGAGTTCTGGGAAACCGTTGGTTTAAACCGCTTTAAGTATCGCTTTGCCGCAGACATGTCGAGTAAACACAACACCCTCTGAGAACAAATGTCGCCAAAGATATTGAACTAGTCGATGAACTGAAACTTTTATCAACCATGAGTAATTGGCCTTTGATTTCCCCCATCCCACCCGTCAGCCATCAAAGCTTCTCCTGCAGAATAGGGGCGTCACGTGACGGAATCGTCCTGTTCTTCTGTAATCGGGTTATGACGAAACGCTCGCAGGATGAATCCATAGTCGCCACTTTCCCGGAAAGATTTACTCTAGAATGAGCTTAATGAGGAAGTGGATGCAAACTTTCATACACGCGACGATATTGGAGTTGAATAAGACATTGGTAATAGAAAGACATTGAAATAAAATAATGCGGAGCCTTTGCAGGCGCGCTTTAGAGCTTCCAAACTCTGCGAGCTTCAATATGAGATGAGAGCTTTTGCTCATTACAACGACAAAGGGAGCTTTTTGTTTTTATTATTAAGCTTTGCGTTATTTTTATTTGGCTTTCTTAGATTCCACAGTACTTAACATTCACTGGTTGCCATCTCAAATAAAAGGGAGTTCGTTAAGAAATATTTGATTTTGACGACACAAAGAGAAATTTGTCACTTTTATATAAACACAATCGCACCGGGAAGATCAAATACAGTCTTTTTGTAGGCGGCTCTTTGCTTTCTACTTTCGTCGTTCATTTATTTATTCTTTTGAGAAAAAAATGAGTACCTATGGCTTTCCAAGCTATACTTTTTTGATGATGCGGATGATGCAAAAAAAATTTATAGGGGTATCATATCACAAATACAAATGAAGTTTCCGTGAAAATTATTGTTTGTCGGTGATTTCCCTGTCTAAACATATGGATAAGTCTGTACTAAAATCTAAAAACAAATATTTTTTACAAATAACATAGCTTGAAATAGAGCTTTTGATCAATTAAACCTACTTCAAATTAACACATGCATTTGTGAACAATTTGAATTTTATTCTAGTGTTGTTAGACCAAAGATCAAAGAAAATGTGCTGCTCGGTTTGTTCAAAATAATGATAGACTCACATGTTTGCGACAGTTTTTTATCAGACAAATGTTCAAGTATTAATTTTAGCGTTGCAATTTTTGCTGTCGTAACTAAAACTCTATTTCGCACATCTAAATGCATGGTGCGATATAAAACTTTAAATACTTTCCTAATCTCTAACTACAAAGTACAAAGTCGCCTAGTAATGCTCGAAGTTGTCATTGCTCTTTAGTCACGAGTTGAAGCTGTGTAGTTGATTCTGAAAAGTGGTCGTTTTTATTTTTATAATTTGTGTTGCTTGCTATCTCAAGTTAATTAAATAAGATGCAGTGCCCCTAAAAACGTTTAAAAAATGCAAACAACAGCGAAATTACTGAAACAGCAGCACCTAGTTTGCTTCCAGCTAAGGCAAAAACTTCTGACAGTTGACAAAATTTTACACACTATTGAAGCTAATGTAATAATACTCAGAATTACAAAAGTACAAATTTTGAGATATGGAAACTGCAAATATGAGTTCGTGCCAACAAAAATACTAAATTTAGTGATTTCGATTTAACAAAAAAAAAACAAATAATTGCAAAATAAAATGAATAGTATAGTTTTAGAAATTGCATTCTACCCTATAAAATTTTATTGGCAATAACGAGACGGACAATGGTACAAAAGCAAGAGATTTACGTCTTAAAGTTGTTGCGTGCCGGTAATCGCCAGATGTTAGAAAGCAGAATTATCCAGCTCCGGACAGGGACCATCGTTACTCACGAACGAACATGACCATTATTTTATGAGTACAACTATCTGCTAAATATTGTCCTAAAAATTCGGGTGAACTGGTGTGAGCCATAAATATTTCTTACCATTGTACTACTGTCCGTCTCGTTATTATCAATAAAATTCGACAGGGTAGAATGAAATTTCCAAGACTATACATGCTGATATACAGGCAACAAACTTAATATATTTTTCCCTTTTGTATTCAAAACCTTTACAGATGTTTCATTTAAAAAATTATTTTGGGTACATTCCCAAGTAAACTGGAAATGTTAAAAAATTTAAAATGTTTTCATTTAAAATTATTTTTTTTAATTTTTAACCCAGACCAAATTTGGTCGCTTTTCTAACAATGAAAATAACTGACAGTTTCGAGCTTTGTTGTTGTATACTATAAATAAATAAGATTTTAACTATTTTTATTAAGATCCTAAATTCAAAATTTGTCTTTGAACTCTATATTGTGCGGTTAGTCTGTTTTTTTTTTTTTTGGCGGAATACGTTCAATAATACGAAGTGGTCAACTTCAAGGTTGGAAAAATGCCCCTAAATCAAATACAAAATACATATATATAAAGAACAAAAGTTGTTTGTTTCTCCGTTTTGAAGAAGCTAAAACCTGTGAAATAAGTTATGGGGTTGTGGGCCCAGTTTATTGTCACCTGCAAAACCCTCCCCCAGTTTTCAAAATGAGAACCAAATGTTACAATTCAACGCAAATATTTTTATATTACAAATTTAAACGCATAAAGAAAAAAAATGTGAATTAAGGTAACTGGATGCAAATACGCAAGTGATTACGATGGTGTGGTGGCAAATTTACAGATGAACAGCTGAACAAAATAGAAATACTGTGTCAGAAGTCCAAATCATAAATAAGTTACGGGATCGATGACTCTGATCTAGATCCAATCGAGCTCTCCTCAGTTTTCTCTATTCCTTCCACGAGGAAATAGGTACGCCAATGGATCCCCTCTATTAGCGTTGCTGCAATTGACCGATGCACCTCAACTCGTTCATTTTGTCAGATGAGTAGTTATGGAGTGTGGTTAACGTAATAACTTAAGTAAAAACAACTTGACATTTACATGATTGTCGTTTAAATTGCCCTGAATCTTAACATAAAGTCAAGATTATGATTAGAAATTTGCTAATTAACTGTCCTGACAGTAATTACCCTTGTTGACGCAGACTATCGTGTTGAATGCTATTCATTTTCACTGAATCAATTGCCCCTTGTATGAAATTCCAAACTAAATGTAACCTACCCGTACTTTCAACACGTGTTTACACTAGTACTGATGTTGGCGCTTCCAAAAAGAAAGTGCTTGAGCTGCGTTATAAACCCATGCTCCAACTCACGCGTCGTTTTTAATGTCTCAGCGCGCAATTTAAATTTCAATTCAGGACACCACAAAGTCAAGAAAAAATACGAGCATTTTTGTGTACAGGGTATTCACGAGAAGCTCCATGCCAATAAAAATTAAAATTCAACCAGAAATACAATTTCAAAACCATCTTTGACATTTCATAACATTTGTTTTAAGTTATCAGTTTTGTGTAAGAAAACATCAGGTTCTCTCAAAAAAGATATTAATAATAATTATTATTAATTATCATATAGTAAATTATTTTCAGCTGTACACAGTGTTCTATGTTTGAAGCGGAACTATTTGTTTTCTATGGATCATTCTTTAAGGATTTAAAGAGTAGGAACAGACAAGTAGGTTGGTTTATTAAAAAAAAACCTACATTTTGTATTGTCTCAAAACCAGAACACTCAATATAGCTGAAAATTATCGTAGTGTATGCCACTGAAGAAATAATTCAACTTTAGTCTCTAATTTTTTTTATTTTCAATATTTAATGAGATATCGAGGAACGCGCCCTTAGTGACTATACATATAAATTGTGTCTCGGAGACTGTTCTGCTAAAACCGAATAGTCGGAAGAGTTGAAATTTATAGACAAAAGATTCACTTTAATTAAAATTTTGTCAGTGACGTATAACCAAACAGATGTTAAATTAAAATAAAATTTTGTTTCAATGAAACACATATTTCAGATAACAGTAACGTCTTATAGAGGAATTTACATTTTCAGAATAATTATTATTAAAATATTAATTTTAACTTGTCCTATATAAAACTTTGAACTTTGCCTGACTCATCTAGAAATTAAACATTTTTTACTTTATTTGAGGGTCCAAAGTATAGTATCCTTGAATTAGGATTTGTCAAATATTACCACAAAACAAAAATCCATGTCTCAACATTAATTGTGTATTTACTAAATAATTAAAACAGAATACTAAGAAACAAATTCATGAGTATATTTAATTATCTTATTACTAATTCGAGAATATTTATATCGACGAAGAAGTAACTACGAAAAGAAGGAGAAAGGGAACCAAGGAAAGAAAAGAAGAAATTTTTTTACAAAAGCCTACGAATAATGGTGCTGAGATCCCCCTAATCTTATGACCGGTATGTTATCGAACGCCAGGTCTAGTAACTTATGACTTATGAAATGCTTTACACCTCTGTTTTGGTTGATCATAATTTCTACAGGGTTGCTAAAAAGTATGAAAGCACTACTTGAATATCGCGAAAACGATTTATTAGATCGTTTTCAAATTTGAACGGTCCCTGAGAATACACAGGTTCTATTTTCTGCAATTTTTTTAAATTATGTACTTCAGTTATTTGTTTTTGAGATACAGGGGGAGCTTGTTTTTTTTAAATAGCTCTAGTGTTCCCTTTTTAAATATTGCATTTTTTTCTAAATTTAGAAATGTAACGCATGCATTATTATATTTTTTCCCAACATGGTAAAATAAATTGTCAAAATAAAAATACAGAAAATCAAAAAATCTTAGCTAGCCTTGACAATACTGACACCTGTCATAGTCCTGGCGTAGGATACTTTATTCAGAACTTATACTGGTCCCCAATCATTATAAAAATGATAGACCTGAGAGTACATAAACTGAAATAAAAGTGCCAACCGTAACAGACTGATTTAAAAATTGATTAATTTCCATATATGTAATTTACAAAATATTCTAGAAATAACAGTACTCCGATTTAATGATTGTAAATACTGAATACATTGTTATGAAAGTTTTTTGAAAAATTTAAATAAGGAATTACATTATTGAATAAAGAAATTAAATTAATAAATTAACATTTAAAAAACAATAATTTACAACAAATCGAAAGGTTCTCCATTCACAATCAATTGGGGTTAAATCGGGTGACTTAGTTGGCCACTCATGTGCTCCCCTTCGTATTATTCGCCTTCTAAAAAAAGTTTTATTCAAGTAATGCCGCACTTAACATCTGCAATGAGGTGGTGCTCCATTTTGTTGAAATCAGATGGACTCTGTAAGTAAGTTTGGGTTTTCATAGTTGTAAAATATTTGTCTAAATCGACAGACGTTAAATTTCCGTTAATGAAGGAGAGGCTTATAATGTGGCGACCAATGATGCCGCACCAAACATTAATTTTTTGGGGGTACTGTGTATGGGTACCGCGTCAATTCGTCGTGCACAATTCGTCGCGCGACAATTGATCGCAAACAACTGATCGCAGCGTCAACTGGTCGCAGCGACAACTGGTCGCAACGACAACTGGTCGCAACGACAACTGGTCGCAGTCACAATTGATCGCAACATAATTCGTCGCAAGTACAACTGGTCGCATGCGACAATTGATCGCAGGCGAAAAATTATAGCGTTTATAGAGAAATAAGTAATTGGTATGAATGAGGAAAATAAATTAATGTGCTATATTCTCAAAAATTTCATTATTTCTAAAAAAAGTGTCAAAATAAATACATACGAGTTCCATAAAAACGGTAACTATTAGGCTCATTTCCGACTAAACCAAAGTGCAAAAAAGTGAAAATATTGTAAAATATTTTTTTTAATGCTGACACATCTCGTCTGTATGCTACTGTAATGTTCATTTGGATTATTCGTCTTATTGATTAGACGCTCAAGTAAGTGATTCAAGCTTTTCTTCTCGCAAGTTTAAAGTTTGTCAACTAAACGAGTGAAAAAAATAGCTTTCAAAACGTGTTAGACGTCATTTTTCTTTAATAAAAAATGGTTTTAAAATTATTACAACTGTCAAATTAAAAAGTTATAGATAAATCGTGAAAAAACTCTCGTTACAGTTTTAAGTGAAAAAGTATTATTTTCATTACGTTTGATAGTTTAAAAAATTAAATATATATATTTTTTAATAAATTTGGTGCAAAGAAATTTGAATTTATATATATATTAACAATTAATCTTGGAGTTTATTGCATTCTTTGCAGACAATTTTTTGCTCACTACAAATTAGTTCTGGATTATCTTTAATCCATGATAAAACCAAAGATGTTTTTTCATTCAGAACTTTTTTGAACGCTCACACTGTTAATAAGGCGCTTATAGATACGACAGAATGAATAATTTATCTCGTTCCCTTTGCTAAGTACCTACACACCAATCTCCACTTTTACGTCATTTCTGTAAACAAGATCGTAAAAAGATTAGTTTTGACCATGGAGCAAAGGAATATACTCATACTGGAGGAAGTGCCAGACTTAAAATGATGGTTTCGAGCCAAACCGGTAAAGTGTCATAAACAGTACCCCTCATTACCCAGATAAGACTGCCGGTGACAGTGACGTACAGTTTTTTTTTTTTTTGATGCGGCTCATGGAATAAAATTTGTTGAATAAAACAACGCACATAACAGATTTATATTCTCTATTAATTAATATTATTTAAAATATTTAAATCAATCAATACATCACGAGTAACAAGTAATACAAACAGTGAATACCGTTAAAAAGTACAAACAACCAGGATGACGACGCCACTGAGTAGTGGTTATTCGCAATGGCGTGACTAATTTTTAGCTTGGGAAGTTTGAAAAGTTTTCACTCGGAAGGCCGACTATTCACTCAGAATTATTTGCCTAATCTGCCGGATGTAGGTGGGCTTCTCCAGCCCATGTTGTAAATTTTTGTAGGATGCAAAGTGCGGAGAAGAATAAAATCAGGTAGCAGCCCGTAGTAGGGTCATTCATGGAAAACTGCGAACCAATTATTTCTTCCTTTTTTTTAGATCTGAGAGCCTTTTTACACGTCACAGAAATATCTATCGTAAAAGGAATTTTTAGAAATAATTTTCTCGTCATTAATCGGTTGCAAAAGATCAAGAGGCACTCGAAGCAAGCCCTGACAAACTTATTAGCGACGCCAGCGGAGATCTCCAACTGGCTGCGGTACTACCATGGACACTCGCGTAACCTCCTTTTCCAGAATTGTCAAAATGACATTGCCAAACTCAAAGCAATCATGAATTAAGCATTTCATTTTAAATTCAGTTAGTATCAAGTGGTACATGGTATTCGTATTTTGGGTTGCGTAAAAATAATTTTCAGAAATAATTTTCTCGTGACTAACCCTGTATATGTATTTTTTACACCCACATATGGTACAACTGAATTTTTCTTCAGTACAATACTAGTCACATAATAATAATTAAAAAATAAGTTTTTAGTTGCATAAGTACCTACATTTCTTAGATTTCCCGGTAACACAAAATTATTCTTGACGCTCTAACAAAAGTTTTTGCAATATATATTTACAATACACGTAAACCTTTCTCAAACTCTGTAAAAGATCCGTTGCAATTTACAAGGGATTAAAATAAGTATTATATCCGTCCAGTGGAATTTACATTCGCTGCATATGGATACTCTAGATGTACTATTAGTTAATAAATTTTATTGTTTGGTGATATGTATAAAGACAAGAATAGACAATAGAGGCAATTCTGTATCAAAATGTGTTAAAATTTAAAGGTTGTTAAAAATATGATTCTTTAAATAACTTTGTAATCTAGTTAAGAACAATAAACACTTGTTTTTATGTTGAGTGCTTATTATAATGAAGCTAGTTCCTATAATATAATAGGTAAAATAAGCAACGAGATAAATAGAAACAATCTCTTAAAAAAAAATAACCAAAATGACAATTTATTAATAAAAAATCTTATGTAACAAGGTGTTTACGCTCGTATTTTTTAATTTTTAAAGTGCAACTACAAACTTCGTCACTTATCTATATTCAAATTGTTTTTAATTCGATATTTACACCTTACCTGGTTGCTAAATTTATTGCAACTTAAAATTCAGAATACAAAATATTTAGTTTTAATAAAAGAAAATACTTCCCGATGAATTTTACCTTGCGATCAATTGACGCTGCGATAAATTTACGTACGATCTATTGTCGCTCCGATCAATTTACGTGCGATCAATTGTCGCCGCGATCAATTGTCGCGTGCGACCAATTGTGCTGCGACGAGTTGTTTGCGATCAATTGTCGCGCGATCAATTGTTTGCGACCAGTTGTCGTAGAATCCTGTAATCTCCTCCATCCAGTCAGGATTTGTATTAGAACAGTACGTATCTACAGTTGTAGCGATTAATATGCCCATTCAAACAAAAAATAGACTCATCAGAAAATAATAATTGGTTTATAAATTTGCCATCCTAATCTAACCTATCCGCCTTTATTTCGCAAAATTCGATTCTGTGGTCAAAGTCATTCTCACTCAATTCTTGTAGTAAACGAATTTTGTGTAGATGATATTTTTTCCGTTTGAGTATTTTTCGAATTGAGTCTCTGCTCATATTGTGGTTTGATATCAATTGCTGCACTGAGGTTTTTGGATTTTCAGTTACATCTAACATGATATTATAAGTGGAGAGCGGAAAATATGCAACAAAATTTTGGGAAATATGATCATATGATATGCATCAAATTTATGCAAATATGCAGTAACTTTCTTAATATATGCAGAGATATGCAGTTGCATATTCCAAAAATTAAAAAAAATCGTAATAACCGAACTAAATTTATTTACAAATTACAAAAACAGGTGTCCCGAGCATAAATTTTATTACAAAAAATACATAAATCACATTGCAAAGTGTTTAATTAATTCTCACTAACACAAATCACATTTTTAAAGATAATATTGTTATACTAAAAAATAAATATGAACAGAACAAATTGAAAAATAATAGTAATCGACTATTTAATTACTATTTTGGTAACAGTTTATTTTTAAATATTTTTCGAAGTATTCTAACAAAAAGTTTTTCCGGTGATTCTAAAATATGCTTTTGTAAGTAGAAAAAGTGCGTACTATACGTCCACAGATGTATAAAAATCCTTACCGGTTTAGAGCAGGCGCGACAAAACAGAGTTCCTTCTTGAAGAATAAGTTCAGGAAAAGGTTTAATCCATAAATTGATTAGAGTTATCGTCGACATATTGACACACTGTATTACTTTAAATGCTTTCAATGCAAACTCACAATGAAAAATAATAGGGTAACGTCCCTTCGACCACGATAAAACATACCATTAATACATTTAAGTAACGAACAAAAATTTTGGGAATGAACGGTATTTCCAAAAGTAATTAGAGCCTGAATTTACCTGTAAGAATGGCTTAACACCCGGTGGTTTCTCCAAACTACCATAAAACCCAAACCTTTACTAGTTATTTGAAGCTCAGGACAATATTTGCAATATGATTCATGAAATTTCATTTTTCTAGATAACTGCCGATAGAATGACATTTTTTTTTCAAATTAGCACAAAAATTGATAAAAATGCAAAATATGCACCCGTTACGTGAAATATGCAGCAGAAGGCAAATATATGCAAATATGAAATTTTTTTATAGCTGTATTCATTTTTAATTAGCATGATTCGTTCACATATTAAATATCACGACTTATATGCAAAAAATAACGGATATGCAAATTTCATAAAATCCGCTCTCTAATTATAAGAGTTCTCGTCATTTGTAACATTTTTTGGTCTTCCGGTTCTTTGACGATTCGTAACATTATCAGCTTCATTAAATCTACGCAATGTTTTTGAAACCGTCGACCTAGAGACTTCTTCTCGATTGGGATGAGTTTCATTAAAAAATGTTGCTACTTCAGTACTTCCTAATAAAAATACAAAATTTCACAAGAATCGGTCTAGTACTTTTGGAGATTATCTGTCTAATAAAAATCCGGGACGGCAGACAGACGGACAGACGGACAGACGGACAGACGGACAGACAGACGGACAGACAGACAGAAACGAGAGACCTATTTCTTCGTCTTCTAGGGGTCATCAAAAGTCGAGAAATTGTAAAAGTAGAGAGTCGGCCGACGGACTCGATTACAATACTTCCTTTGCTTACGCTCGGGAAGTAAAAATTACAGATAATAGAGCTTGAGTACTTTTAAGTTTAGCCCAAATTTCAAGAAGCTTACCATTCCCGAAATTTTCATCTGCTTCCATGCTTTTTAGAAACTTGGTATAACAGTCAATTAGTCAACCTGATTGATTACTTTAACGTACTTGATACTTGCAGCATTATGAAGTTCTAAAAAGACTGCAACATTAGATCAAAAACACATGAACAAATTATACACTTTGTTGAAACTAAATCAATATTCCTGTTTTTTTTTTTCAGGGCAAATGTGTAATTATTTTTTCATTAAGTATAAAATCGAATGAGCTTCCGTTAAAACTTCTAACGTATTTAACTTGTTTTTACAAATACTTTATACTTAAACTGATTAATCAGTTCAAAATCAGTTTGGTAGTCAAGCATGTCGTTTTACGAGTGGAATGACGTCGCTGTCTTGGCTGCAACGACATATTGAGGTCAAGTGCTTTTCATAAACTCTGAAAATTACAAATAATGAAACGCATTCTGATATAATTAGCGACGATGCTTGCAGTCGTTGCTTATTAAGAAATCTCACACGGTAGCATTTAAAAGCCCAGAATTAATTCTTGCATCTCTCTCAAAAAAGTTAACTTTTACAGTGCAGGTCCGTAAAAGTTTATCTCTGGGTATGAAAGCGACCACTGAAAACTATCAAAAATAACCAATTCGTTACGACGACAATTTTTGTCAGCTTCAACTAGAGAAGTAGTTGATAGAAATTACTTTTGCAACAGTGACATTTCACGAACTGTCAACAAACTCAAGACATAATTATTTCCAAAAGGCAAAAAATTATTATTTTCATCTAAATTGATCGACCCTTGCAGAAGGGGAACAGAGGCAGCTCTGAAATTAAATTAGAAGTTTATTTCCATGTTTCAGTCTTTACGAGAATTAATATTTATTAAAGTTGACTGAGATAAATTCCTATTAGTTTATTATCTTAGCAAGCAAGTTCTGTTTGTGAATTAAACTCGGAAAGAAAAATCCTTCTTGTGTGTAGCGAAAATGTTACTAATTTGACGGCGTTAAACTTCCATTCTGAAGTAAGCATAAAGTTTAATCGGTCGAAAAATCTAGTCCTGAAACAAATTGTTCCTCGCGCTGAGCCCAGCTCAAAAATAAGTAAGTTTTGCACTCCATAGAGACCTCCTTGAAAAATACACGTAAAACGCAATCTTTTATAATCAGGCAGACTTGGTTGATGTTCGTCTGCAGACAGTAATCGGATTTATGCTGCGAAGCTCTTGCATTCATCAACAAGAGAAACTATCAGAAGAGAAACTGCACACTAGCGGAATTTGATGATGCGGCAAACCACTTAACAAAGCTTTCGTTTCGTTGATGCCACTGCATACACAAAACCAAGTTATTATTAACTTTCATAATTATCTTGGGGTGATGGAGGACGCGTACAGATGGTAGTGCTTCTGATTAGTTTTGAAATAGCACGGTTAATGCATTACACTAAGAGTTAAACTAATTTCTCTGCAATTCGGAGTTTTGTGATTCTGGATTACATTTATGCAACACACACAAGCTGAATTCGTCATCTGGGGTTTGTCATACAAAGTTAAATTGCTGATTCGAGGTCGCTATCGAGCGAAATCAGAAAGCCAAAATGCTGATATTTACAACTACGTGACAAAATTATTTCTAAAATAATTTTACTTGAGGTTTTAGTACTATTTTATTCTCTAAGTTAATTTCCACGGCAAGCGAGCGTGTTTCGGTCGATTTTTCTATCGCTGTGTAATTTTCGGTTATCTGATGCTCGAAGTTCGCACAATATTTGCTACGGTTCTGTTCGTTACAACTCTCTATTAACAAAACGGAGTTACTGTTTGATTTCGACTGAAGCAATTTAATTTGTTGTTGAACATGTTTAACCCAGCAGCCCATAATATTTAATATCCTTGGCCTCACAAACAATATGACCCGAGGGATAAAACTTTCTGAAACGTTCACACCCCAAATGAAACAGTAACGTTTAGAAGCTTATTAAAAGAGCTGTGTTTACTTCACGTTTGTAGTTGTACTGATATAATAATAGCTATGGTATAGCTGAAACAAAACACAATCATATATAGTATGCAACGTGAAATGAGGAAGCATACACACAAGCAAAATGTAAATGAAGTCAATGAATTATCCATTAAACAAATGATGGTCCACTGCAGTCCTTTATTGTAACATCCAACCGACAACAATGCATTTATGCCGCATTCTGCCAACAGAATTTTCGCTCAGAAACAAATTGCGCTTCTGCCTCGTTAAATGATAATCAATATTGCACGTCGCTGATGCATTAAAACCACAACTCATTATCGTTTAATAAAATCTTTAACTTACAAAGGTTTCATGGTAAACAGCACTCGAAAAATTTATTGGGTATTTGAAAGGTATTTTATATGTCCCATCGATAAATTTCAGAACTGAACAAAGCTTTTATTTCGTTCGCATTCTTAAAAACTCGTCATTACGTCTGGTATTTAACCCGATATCTCAGTAAAATTTGAGCTTGGAATCTTACCCCAAACGGATTCAAGCTTCTATAATATTCAACAGAGAAATATATATGTCAACACCATTAAGATTGCTATGTCTCCGTTCCTCGTGTATATGTATAATAAATGCAACTAGTGTATTAAACATTCAGCTGTTGTCAGTAAACTCGATTTTGCACATCCGCAATAATGTCGAAATTATATACGCTACTTTAGAAAATTTAAATAGCATTTACTGCGCAAAATTTTGAGGTGACGTCATCAAATTTCCAGTGGGGATGAAAATTTTAGTTAGTGTTTTGCCATCTACTTACATAATATTTCTAACATGCATCTAAAATTTTATAAGAATCTGTCTAATAAAAATCGACGCAAATAATATAAAAAACGACAAAAAGACGGACACGGCGCACCTATTTTTTCGTACTCTTGAAGTCAGCAGTTTCAATACAAGCTTTTGCTGCATCTCATTTCCGACAAAGTCTACGATGTTCCTTTCGTAGTTTCTAGAGCTTTGTAAGCCGAAAACAGTGGTGAAAACCGCTGTCCGAAATTTCCATAAATAATTGCGATGTTGATTTTTAAAAATACGTGATGCAAACATTTCACTAAAATAAAAAAAAAAATGATAATAAACTGTTTAAAAAAAACTGCCATTGTGTTGTTATATGGCGAGTTGTGGACTTGTGACACCTTATATTTAAAATTTCATAACAATAAATCTGTTAATAATGGAAATATTACATTCTTAAAATGTGTTGAACATCCTACAAGAGCCAAAGGTAGGGACTCCTCTTCAGTTTTTCACAGTTTTTCTTCTTCGTTATTTCCACATTTTCTATATATTTTTTACTTTTTCAATACCCTTTTGAATATGTTTCCGTTTCTACTATTTGTTGTCCACATTCTTGCATTCAAATCCCTTTCTACCTAAATATTCATCTTCTTATTATTTCCTAACTTTTAATTTCTTGTTTATTCTAGTCATTTTATTTTTTACCATTTTCTTTTCCCTCTTTAGATATTTAGTACCTTTCTCAATCTCCAATTAAACTGTGGATATACCTAATCAATTTGGTCAATGACCCCCCAAAAATAACCCCTCAAAAAATAAAAACTGAATAGAATATTGTTTGTTAAAATTACATTTGTTAGTTCAATATTCGTATATTTTGTACAATTCAACAACAATTTAATACGCGGTTCGTCGGTCATTCTCAATTATGACCTCACGCAAAGTATTATACGAAGAGATTTCCTTTGAGAGGAAGTGAAATAAAATGATAGCAAAATTCACTAAAAGCAGACACAGTCAACTATAGCCCCATAAGAAGCAACGTGGTCAATGACCACGTTCTACCGAAGGTAAACACAACAACAGACAACTATTGTACACTTGTGCTGCACATTTTGCAGTATATGACCGACGACGGACTTTGCAGTTACACATTTTATAATTTAGTTTTGAAACTGTAAAACCGAATGCTTTGAAATCTTGCAAACGTTTTAAGGTTATCTGTCATAAGCATTGTAAATCGGTAATTAAAATTTATTTGTTTATCCTCTTCTCCCTTCAAAAAGTTGATGACGTCGTCTCAAAAATTTTGCCGAATAAATCCTACATATGACATGCAAATCAAAAATTCAAATTTTATAACTTTTCGAAAAAGCTAGATATGTTCTCTCTAAATAATCTTAGATTATTTTTTAATTATGCATTTTATTGCAAAAAATACACGAGAAAATTTTACAGTTAAATGTACAAAGCAAAAAGCCCATTGGTCTTGAAGGTTGCAGTGAATCTGGTAAATCGGAATTCAATTTTCATTTGATCATCCTTTACAAAAATTTAGTGAAATAATCCCAAAATCTAGTAAGCAAATCTTAATTAAAATTCCAACATTTAATATTACAGAATAAAAAATTTGTTGATCCCTTTAATTTAATTAAATTTACACAATTTGCTAAAAACTGTGTTGCAACGTTGTTAGGATTTGGTTAATATTCATTTATTTTTTTAAGTTGTTTACACAAAAAGTTTAAAATATTAATAAATGAATCAATTAGTTTTATTGTTAAATTCAAAAGTAATTAATTTAATTTTCCAAAAACTCTGAGAACATTGTGTTATTTTTTATTTTTAAGAGGGAAAACCTCAAGGCGGACGCATAAACTACAAGTACAGGATACAGGAGTATGTTATTTTAAAAAATTTAAATACTACTTACTACAAAAAATTTTGAGAGAACGTCATCACATTGTTGGTGGGATGATTAGACAAATTTTGGATCGGAATTTACTATTTACACGATATTCCTAACACGCATATAAAATTTGACAACAATCAATCCGGTACTTTTGAAGATTATCTGTGTAAAAAAACGATACAAACAGACGATAAACAACAGACGGACAGACAGACAGAAACCGGATACATCTTTCTGTACTCTAAGGATCTTGAAACGTCAAGAAAACATGAAAACAGCTATTCACCAAATAAACCCTATCACAATACTTCCTTCTACGTCTTACCATCTACACGCTACTCCTAAAATACATATAAAATTTGACAACAAGTGGTTCAGTAGATTTGAAAATTATTATCTGCACAATAAAAATTAACACAAATAGACGACAGACGACAGACATACGGAAACGGGAAACCTATGTTTTCTACTCTCGAGCTCATAAAACGAGAAACCATGAAAGTAGCCAGTCGTCCTTAGCTTACCCTCCGGTAGTAAAAATCGAACATAAAAATTGCTGGAAGATTATTTCGACAGAACTTTCCTCGCACCTGAAATGCAACCCAACAAATCCCGTTACTTCGAAAATTAAAAAAATGTAGATTTTCCGAACATTTATTTTTGTTATTAACCTCTATACTTTCAAACAAATTTAATAGACAAGTAATACCTGTAAAAGTGTAAAAAGCTAAATAACATCCTATAAATGTGTTTTGATATTCTATTTTCTTTTTGTTACAGATTTTTGTAGAGTTTTACTGAAGTCATTATCATTAATCATTAATGAACTATACTTTAATTATCCATACCCCGCCACTTCGCATTCGGGCACATTTTGTTACGAAAACACACTTGTTTATATTTCGTCTGCAGTGACCATGACAGGAAACAGATTAACAGTTGCTCCAAAAATATGAATGGGTTCATAAAAGCAAAATCTATTGGTGCAGTTCTGTAAAAACTTGTTAAATTTAAAGGGTGTCAATTCCGAATGTAGCGTAATACTAATAATAAAACACTGGAGTGAACCCTTTTTGAGATTTGATCATTAAAAAAGATATAATATTTGATTTTTTGCGAAAATTTTGATGACCTGGGCCAAATCTGAAGACGGATTCATAAAGAACAAGTACAGGAGTATGTTATTTTATAAAATTTAAATTCTACTTACTATGAAAAATTTTGAGAGATTGTCATTACCTTGTGGGTAAAGAAGATTAGAAACATTTTAGAGAGCGTTTAAGCATGTACATTATATGTATTCCTAATATACATACAAACTTTGGCAACAATCAGTCCAGTAGTTACGGAGATTACGTGCAGACGGCAGATCACTTTTTAGTTTACGCTCAGGAAGTAAAAATTCTTATAACCTATTACTACTCAGTCTGACCTAAAAGTGAAAAAGGTTAAACAATCGACATGATCAAAAACATAAACTAGCAGAAAAATATAAAAGTTTCGATATGGACATTTTTGACAATTCCAAATTAAATTTCCTTAAAGACACTTATGAATTTTAAAAGTTGTAAAAATAAAATCGTAAGTACAAAAAACTGTATCCACCGTTTCTTCATGAACAAACCACGAAAAAAAAATTATGTACAGTAATAAGTAACGTCGAAAAAATTTCACAGTTGCAGAGAGTGATTTGATTTGATTTGATATTCTCATCCATTTATCTCTACAATTAGACAATTACACAAAAATTTGTAGCACAGCATTTAAATGGTTGGAAAATCAATATGTAGTCTATTGCAGGTAATAATTATTACCTACAATACATGAATTTATATTTCATGTCTAATTCAAGAGGAAAAAATCAAGAGAGGAAATTTTTGTAGTAACTTTAAAACGTACTAAAATATAAAAACGAATTATAGTAATTATAACTCGAATTTTCAAAAAGATGTGCATCAGCTTCTAAACATAATAATTATACACTGAATATTTGTAATTAAATGAAAATCTGTGTACAAACTTTAATTCTTCTGATCCTCGTTTGTTTCAAAACTCTGTCGTTTATAGGTTATACAAGACGCACCCTTTGTTTTAAATAATTACACAAGAAAAAGTAGATTGGCTTAAGGTTTGGACAATCGAATATTCTAGCTAAAATTACTGGTCCGCGGACTGACTAATAATAATAAATAAGTGTTCAGATTTTACACCACTTGAATTATTATAGTAATCTTATTTAAAAAAACTTTGCATATTTTACAAACATGAAAGATTTGAAAAAGTAATAAAAAACGAATATTAACATTTAAACTAAGATATTCTTTTAGCATGAATTCCGGGACAATTATGTGGTCGTCCCAGTTTACCATTCTTAAAATATATTTAAAATTTCACGACAAAAAGTCCAATAATTACGGAGAGTATCTGTCTCATAACAATACGAACAGACAACAAGCAAACAGGCAACAAACTGAAATGGAGTACCGACTCTTTGGTATTCTTGGAACCATGAAATCCCAAGGAAACATGAAATTATCCATTAGTCAGATGAACCCTTTTATCAAATTTCTCTAGCTTACGCTCAGGAAGTAAAGGTATGTAGGTGTGAAACAGATCAGCTGTAGTTATAAAACACAATTTTAAATCAAGAATTGTAATTCTTTCAACAGGGACATTGAAATTATGTACACATACTTATTATAATAAATTAGGAAATTAGACTGTGCGGTAAATATAGGCAACAATTTTATGTAAATATGTCCTCATCAGTAATGATAAATGAAGCTAGTTAAATTAACTTTTAGATCTTTATCTTGGCGATCACACATTTAGATGTCTAATTCCAGAGGCTGAGTTGCAGCTCGAACAAAAAAATTCATCAGGTATTTAAAAGTAGGAAAAAAGAAACCCTCGATAATTGCCTCAGACACGAGAATCTTGGCACCCTTCAACTTACTAATAAGTGGTATGTAAGGCTAACGAGGTGTTCATCTGCAGCTGTTGAGTTTCAAGGCCACTTGAAGTGATCTACACAACGCCCGTTAATTGCCGTAATAACAGCGTGTCCAGTGTTTTTGCAAGAATAAGTTTTAATAGCAACCTATGTTTATTTTGCGGAGACTACTAATTTGGCTTTGTTTTTGTTGCACCCTTTTATTTGGCATTTTTCATCGTTGATAGATTTTCGATCACTGATAAAATAAGCTCCGCGTTCAGCGGCTTCATACTTGTACGGGAAGGGTAAAGCAGTTCGATTACCGAAAAGATAACTAGCTACCTAAAAAGCAATTATCAAATGGAACGAAATCGGCCGCTACTAACTCTATAATTACAGTCGCCGAAACAGATGTTCCCGATTGAATCGCCTCCGTAAAAACTAAAAGGTGTTTGCTCCGGCGTTTTCTGACTAGACCGTCAACTTCGTGAAGGTCTCCGTAATCGTCTATATTAATTCCGCACGATGAAGACGTAGGGTTGAAAGAAGCACCTTGTGCTCAATGAATCCATTCAATTCAGTTTTTATTGAATAATAATGACAGGAAAAGAAAAATTGGGTCACTTCTATTGCTTGACGAAAATTAGACTTTTCAGTTGAAGATAATTAAATTAAAGATAGGGATTGAAATTTTAGTCCTTTCTCTGAATCGTCTTCTTACTAAAAAGCTTTATATTTTAATGAGCTGAAATGGATGAAATCCATTTCAATTGATCGCACTGAAAACATTTCAAAAGATACCCTCTTTTTGCTACGGCAATTAAATCTACCCATTCTGCGTCATATGCGTATCTCATTATTTCCTCTGGCCTTTTCGCTTTGCAGTAACGTATTTATATAACAACAAATTTCACTTTGATGGCAAGTGGAAAGTCAATCGTCAGGTCTAACACAAAGGGAATAATTGAAAACAACACGCAATAATGGCCGAGACGTAACATTCTGAAAGAATGTACGACTTCACAAAAGAGACAATGCTATCTTTTAATGTAACAAATAGCTCATCAAACTACAAAGAAACTCGAAGCTACAGAAATGCTCTCTAAGAAATTATAACGTTTCACTCTGATTATTCTATGGTGCTATATCTCCACCAACGTTATCAGTATCACTGAGCGACATTTACTCAGTTAGGATATTCCCAACATACCTACTTTCCTACTTCAGTTTGTCTCTGACTAGTGTCTTTAAATTGCAAACTTGTGTTTACAATATAACTAAATTTTATTTTCCTCATTTTACGCACAAACACATCTGGAATGCGACATGTAATATTTGTCATCACCACAAAACTCGATGTAACTTAACTTACTTAACAAAATTAAATTAAAAACGTGAAATTGGGGTAAATAAAAACCACATTTTAGACAGTAGTTGATATTTGAACGTAAGAAAAAGAAAGGATTGTAATAGGCTCCATCGGACGAATGGCTACTTTCATGTTCTCTCGATGTTTCATGGCCCCAAGAGTACGAACAATAGATCTGTCTATTGTCATCGGTCTGAGTGAATTTTTATTAGAGAGATAATCTTGGAAACTGGTGGATGGATTATGATAAATTTATAGTAAATGTATGTTAGCAATATCAAAGCGTTAACCAAAATTTGTCTAATAATTATAAAATTACATATTCCTATACTTCTGGTTTATGAATCCGCCTTGAGTTTTTCCCGTAGGCATCTAGCTTTTCGAAGAAAAATTCAAATTTAATAAGAACCTTTTATAGCTAGTATTTAAGATAAAGGGACCGCTTGCAACTGTCTATATTTTTACTATTTTGTAGCATGGGTTTATTATTAAAAAAAAAATTACCCAAAATCAATTGTATAATTTTTCGAAGAAGTGAGAGTTGTTGAACTCTACTGCAGGGGTAGGAAAGTTTTGTTTAAATAAACTTAGGCCAATTTTTTCAACCCGGGTATAAACTAAAACTGTCCTCCCAGAACAAAATTTTGCAATTACTGCACCGATTGTTTTAAAATTTTGTACGTATGTTAGAAATACACTGACCGGCAAAAAAACCGGCCATCCAGAAAAATTTCGCAAAACAACTTTAAAAATTATTAATTTAACTAGTGATCGTTATTTTATTAAAGAACCATTCACTATTGATACATGATCTACAAATTAGCATAAAAAAGAAGACAAATAAACCCAGAATCAATTTAATTTAACAAAATAACAGAAGCCTACCAAGTACGATATTTTCATAATTATTAAAACATTAAAGGAGGCTGTTGTTGCAAACAGTGTTTTTCGTCATTTGATTATAAGTTTGGCAGTTAATAAACGTTTTCACGCGAAAACAATGCCGTTAACTCTTACAGACGTCTCTCAAATTGTCGCTCTGTTTATGTTATTTTGTTAAATTAAATTTAATTCTGCGTTTATTTGTCTTCTTTTTTTTGCTAATTTATACATCATGTATCAATAGTGAATGGTTCTTTAATAAAATAACGATCACAAGTTAAATTAATAATTTTTAAAGTTTGGTTTTGCGAAATTTTTCAGGGTAGCCGTTTTTTTTGCCAGTCAGGGTATTATGTAGATGGTAAAACGCTAACCAAAATTTGCTAATCATCCCTACCACCAATACGATGACATTCCCGCAAAATTTTTCATATTAAGTAGGATTTAAATTTTATGCAATAGTATACTCCTGTACTTGTTTATTTATGAATCTGACTTTTCGGATTTTTCCCGAAATATCCAAATTTTCACAAAAAACCTAAATTGTACGGCAACGTTTTATCTTATTATTATTGGAGTTCCCCCGAAACTTACTGCGTGGCTGATCAAGTCTAGTGTTTGGTGCAAACATGCATTATTGCTATTATCTATTATACTTTTTTATTGAACTAATCTCAAGAACGGCACACCTCATTATAACCTCATTATTTTGTTATTAATTTTAGACTGTACGTGTCGGAACTGACAAACGTGTCCTATTGAAATCATGTTGATCGGTTGATCGAAACATTCTCAAATGAGAAAGAAACTCACTGACAGAAACATAGTCTCCACCTTTATCAATACATTCATATTTTTGGATCAATTGTTAATCTATTTCTTATCATGGTCACTCCAGACCAAAAATAGACATGTATGTTTTCGTAACATAATGCACTCATCAGAGAGTAGCGGGGTATAAGTGATTAGAGTATAATTCATTGCTAAATTCAGAAAAAGAAGCTCTACAAAAATCTGAAAAATATATATAGAGGGTGCTATTGAAAGGTACGTACAAGAAAACTGACAGTTATTCGCGAAGTTTAAGAAGTCTGAAAAACTTATTTTGTGTTATCAAAATTATAAGGGGAAAATTAACCCTTATCCAACCTTTTTAGACGCTACTGAAGAATAAATGGGTAAAATTAATTTATTTTAGTAAATCCTAGCAACTGTAACAATAAAACTTTTGTCAAGAATAAATGTTGCTATGGAAACGAAAGATGATCTGTTTATCAGAGGCGTACAACGAATTTCGATATAAATTTTAATAATTTATATCTCTGAAAGGAGAACACTTTTACCTAAACTTTTTTTTACTTTTAGCACCCATACTTCGAGACCAATTGCCGATTTTATTTTGTAAGTACCTTTCAATAACACGCTATATATAGAAACAAACAAAAATTATTGGATGTCAAAACACAGGATGTCTTTTAGCTTTTTACACTAATACAGGTATTACTTATCTACACTGCCCCGCAAAATTAAAGCAAAATTTTAAAATTCTATTTTTTTTGGTACTTTATTTTTTAACAAAAGAAACACATTTTTTAACAAAAACAGGGACAGATGTTTTGCCTTTGTTCTTACGTATTCTTAGTTTTTGTGATAAATAATTCTTTGAATTGTTTTTAAATTTTTGAAACGCCATGTGCAAAATAAAATTTTAAAAAAATTTGCGTTAATTTTGCGGGGCAGTATATTAAATTTGTTTTAATCTGTAGAGGTTATTATAAATAAAAGTTCGCAAACTATTTTTTTTTTAATGTTTTAAAGAAGTGGGATTTGTTGAGCTGTACTTCAGGGATGAGGGAAATGCTGTCGAAATAACCTTCGACCATTTTTTTTTTTACATTGGTTAAGTACCAAGTATTAGATAAAAAAAAATTAAAGACGAAATATGTACGGTTTATTCACTTTGACTTTGAAAATAAGTTTAACGATACAGATTATTCTGCTTTTAAGGCATAACACACAACTCAGTTTTTTTTAATGAAACACCTTATATATTTTTACATATTTTCATTAGCCTCTTCTTAGACCTTATAATTACAGACTATTTTTGAAATTCCAATGCGACGTTGCCACGTTATTCCAATTTTATTTTTAAAATTTGCTTTACGATATTTTGGGGAAGGATAAATAAAGGTAGGTACGCTTTTTGTTGTGGTATCAAATTTTAATATACGGAATGTTTACAAAAAATTCTAAAACTTTACGATTTTCAAATATCGATTTTCCAGTTTTTCCAGATAGAACACCTATATTTTATTACTGTATCTTATTCTATATTTTGTCCTCATTCTTCTAATATGTCGATGTGTCTTAAGAAAGTAAAAAATCGCACTAACCATCAACTTTAAATATAGAAAATACTTAGATGCAAAAATAGGATGCAGTAATAAAAAAACTTCTATTGGAAAGTAAATAAAATATCGATTTTTGAAAATTGTAATAATTATTATTTTTTAATAAACACCCTGTACATGCAAATTTATTTTATTTATACCATAACAAAATGTTTCATACACTCTTGTAATACAGATTTTAAAAATAACTTCACTGCTATTTTTTGTGAACCCCATTATTAAAAACTTCAAGAAAATTGTAATAACGTGGTGCCGTCGCAAGGGAATTTCAAAATTAAAATGTGTTTGTAAAGTCTAAGAAGAAGTCAATCAAAATATATAAAAATATCTAGGACGTTTCATTTAAAAAAACTAAATTTTATGTTACGCTTTAAAAACAAAACACTCTGTATTGCTAAAAATTACTTTAGAGTGTAGTTAGAAAAGAACCGTACAATTTCGGTTTTTGATTTTTTTTTTATTTCTAATGATTAATGAGATAACGCGCGCTTAGTGACTCACCCTGTGTATTAGGAATATCATGTACTTAGAAAGTAAGTAAAACGCTGACCAAAATTTGTCTTATCATCCTCACCAACAATTCCTGAATGTCAACTCAACATTTTGCGCAGTACAGGATATCTAAATTTTATAAAATTATGTACTTCGAGCAACCGGCCTCTTGGGGTCGGCGATCGTGTACCGGCTTTTCAGATGAAAGGCCCGAATATGAACTCGGTGCCCAGACATTTTTTTTTTTTTCATCAAATCAAGAACGAATTTTCGAAAATTCAAGAATACAGTGAAGTTGCACTTGCCCATATTTCATAATAATAAAATAATAATTATTATAATCATCATATTTTTAGTATTTTTGAGCTTGTGTCCAGAGAGCTTGCTTTCGATACAAATTTGTCAGGGTATATTCCAACAATATTTCAAAAAATTTGGTATGAAAAGAAAATTTCTTAAGAGATCTGATATGACATATTTGAGTAATAGGAAAAAAATAGCAATTTGTAAATTCATTCACCCTATGAAAGTTAGCAAAAACTTTCTTTAATCCAACATTTTTTTTTTTATAAAAAATTATGTATCTTGCATTTAATAAAAATAATTCAGGGAGAAAAACGACTGTATGTTTGAAAATATTTTTAAAATGTGGGCCTAACAAGTTTTATTAGACTGCTTTAAATATTTTTTTCAATATTTGATTCACGGCAATGCATACTCTTACGCTACCAGATCGTAGCGGCATATAATCCTGTGGCGTCTTTAATGTGAATATAATTAATTCTACAAAAAGTGGTAATCCCCTTAAGTAGAAACAACACTAACAGTTTTCATTTTCAAAATAACGTTCTATATAACAGTATTTTAAAGTCATCAGTCCTCACCGTTTGTTATTTTATTTTGAAAAAGACGAATAAATCTAGTCAGCGTTCTATCTATCTTTTTGCGATAAGCGATAACTGAAAGTACACTTGAAATTTTAATGAAGTCGGTTCAGTAGTTTTGGACGTAATCTGTCCAATAAAATCACGGCGAGAGAAATGAGAGATAACTGGAAACTGGAAATCTGCCTCTAACATAACAATACCTCTCTTGATTATCACTAAAAACAAAACATTGCAAAATTTTCCGCCAATCCCAACAACAAAGTTGGCATAAATACTGCAAGTGAAACATATACGTCACGTCTCAAAAAGCGCGAAACGAAGTTTAAGACATACATAAAACGAAATCAGTGTTAAAGTTTGAAGCTCCTCTCAGCAAAAAGATAATTTAATTCAACACAGTTCTAAGTCTTCTAGGGTTCCTTTACTGTTACATACTTTACAACCGCCGAAGTTTTCCTCAATTGACTTTACAACGTATTGATCTAAAGCATTTCCCTTCTCGCCGTAGTTAACACTAAAATTGACGGAATGTCGTCAGTTCTGTGACAGTTCTATTACCGGGCGCGATTGGATGTCACATGATTTCGACACGTCATCGTCATTTGAATTCAACAAGCATTCAAGTAAAATGATTGTGCAACAGCTAATAGTCTGGCTCGTAAATCTCACCGAAAAAAGAAAATAAAGCGAAAGCGCCCCTCACTATTTTATAGCAATAACTGCCTTTGTGCGATAAGTGTTTATTGTAGTTTAATGATGTGACGGCGTGTGGCGCTGCTAACATTAAGCACACTTCCGGAAGCTGGCAACGAAACGGATACGGAAACCGTTGTCTACTGAACAATAAGTCATTGCCTACGTCGTTACACAGTAGATACATAGTTGTACAAGAAACAGGTATATAGACGAATATATGGAATATACTATACAGGTGTTCACAAAATGATAAAGTTCGTTACGCCCGCCACAAGCCACAGCTTCAAAAATTTTTAATGCATTGTCTACAGAAAGGAGAATTTTAAATATAAATGTCGTAATTTTTCCACCAACCACTTTTTAAAATGTATCCCGTGTAGAAAATAACTAGCTTCATCAAGCTCTGAGCTTTTATCGAATTTCTTCCATGTATCACGGCCACACTGTGTGGGAGTCAGGAATGATAATAATGGGCATCTAAGCGTTGAATTTTGATCAAGCTAATCGAGCAAAGTGGGCATCGCCCTATAAGTAAATTAGTGTTAAAACAAACGGATATTTTTGGACTCAGTGTGTTAGGACGAATAACAAGCAACACTTTGATCTCCTCACAGAGACATAGTTCCGTACTATTTCACCACGCTTCAGTAATTTTCTCTGTAGCGAGTTACAAAGTGCTAGTTAATAAGGTTTTAATTATCAACACAGCGATTTTGTCGCAAAGCAGAAGTAAATATTGTTTGATTTTTTGCAATTTTATATGTTACCTGAGTGAAAAGGCCTGGCAGGTATTTCAAAAATACAAAATAAATGTTTAGTATGACCAACTAGCTGAAATATTTTGTAAATTATTTCACCACTTTTCGTTTTTCAAAGGTATTGTACCGTTACACTAAATCAAAATAGTACAAATTTAGAAATTAAAAATCGCGATAAACAGTAAGTTGTGTACAAAGTGGTAAATTTGTCACTTCATTCTTGTAATCTCTGAAATCGTAAACGTTCGAGGTTGATTAAACTAGAAAAGTCGTTTAATTATGTTGTAATTAATAATCTTCCAGTTTAAACGACCTCGTATCTTTTACGGTTTCTGAAATCACAACAGTGAGACTATAAAAATTTAACACCCTCTATACGACTCAACAGAGTATAAAATGAATTTTTAATTGTATCAGATAAAATTCTTATTCAATTCAGTTTACATGTTGATCACCGCTTTTGCTAATTTTATATTTATTGTCGTTTGGATTTACTCGTGAAGTAGTTATTTAATATGTATTACTTTCCGCTTGTTTGTTCACGGTTTTATTGGACAGCGAATCTTGAAAACTACCAGGAAAAGTACAGTGAAATTTTAGGTGTTTCGCATAAAAAGTTTCAATTTTTTTTGTTATATTTATCTTCAAAAAAAAAGTTAAATAAGCGTTTATTACAATGATTGTATGAATCGTTTTAAACCGGACGTCCAAACACCAATTTTAGCACTCGCTGAAACTGTAGGCGAAAGGTCCGAGAGGCGCTGTCCTCTGGTATAGTTTTTTTTTTCAACAGGATTAAAAATAATGGACGTTAAACCGATTTATTTGTGCTTCAAAGGATGTTTTGTCTAAATATCTTTTATCAATTTTGTTTTATACTATATAACTCAAGACACAAGTGCATAAGTATACTATTTTATAAAGTTTAAATAGCATTTACTATGCAAAATTTTGGTGGGGATAATCAATGAAATTTTGTCTAAGAAACATCGAAACAGGCAATAGACGACAAACGGCTGTTAAACGACAAACAGACAGATATGGAATACCTATTTGTTCGTACTCTAAAGATCATGAAGCATAAAGAAGACATGAAAGTAGCCATTCGCCAGATGCAATTGTTACACTGAGTTGGCGTGGAACTCTGGTCACATGTGTACAAACCGAAATTAATCTTATAATACATATTTAAAGAAGCAAATCAAACACTAAATGAAGTCAAATATTACATATCCCGCTTCAAGCAATTTTTTCATTACTACATCACCCTTTGCCAGCACACGGTCTGCTTAATATTAAAACAGAATACACATCAAATTCCCCCAACATTAATAAAATAGCAGAACGACGTTCTCCAAAATTACATTAAATTTGCATTTGAGAGAGCTGATACAACAACATCTTATATTTTGACAGTCAGAAATCCGGTGAAGAGATAAACCATTTTCAGAAGTGCGCAGAAATAATCGTTAACGACCGAAAACATAAAACTCGGTCAGTTCCTGTAATAGCTCCGTGGGGATGCAGAATCACGGCGGATCATCAGCACCTCGCTAATGGACAAGTTGCCTAATGACGAACCGCTGTTTACGGTAATGCGTAATTCCGGGGCCTCCGGACGAGCGCGCCGGAGCTTTCGTGTGTGTATACATTTCGACTTATTAGCCACTTGTTTAAAAAAATTGGTGTTGTCGGTAATCGTTTTTCTTGGAGCGAATTTTAATTATGGTTATTACTACCTAACTTGGTGACTTTAGATGCATAAATAACGAAAGTTTCACGTCATTCGTTAAATATTCATTTATATAGAATTCCATTTGAAAAAGTCCTACGTGTGGATTCCGACAGTACTTTCCAATTTTGTTGCGTCATAATCATATCAGAGTTTTTCACAAATTAGTAAACTAAATTATATTAACAAAATAAAAGCAGAACGCAATTAGGTGAAAACTCCCTAAAAAATAAAATATTTTTTTTATTACTTTTGTGTGAAACAAATTTTATCCTATGAGACATTCGTCACCGCCAGTGTCGCTACTGGAATCCCTTTACAGCATCCAACAGTAGTCTGCCATGTTATTTTCTTTGGTACCCCCTCTTTGCCTTTGCTTTTATGTCCTGATAAAATTCTTAACCCTGTTTTTCACTGACCTTCCCACATTTCCAGAAAATAATCCAGTCGAACAAACAAAAACTGTAGTTTCGCACTATAATGTAAACATTGCGGTCTAAAGTTTTAAATTCCGCAACCACAAAACCTCAGTGTTAAGATTTAAAAGAAACTCCGTTTTATTTTTGGCAGAATACTATAAGATTGATTATTATTATTTAATAAATATAAAATAGTGATGTTTCTTTGTTCATGCGCTCAAATGTCATCGCAACAAATTATTACTCCTATTAAATAAATTTTGCTAAAAATATTTATAATTGGTAAATCTAATTAAATATTAAATGCAGGAGTTATTCATTAATTTTAAATAAAAAAAAGACGAAGAATCGAAATAACCCCATCACCACAAGTTTATTTTTACTCCTAATTTCGCTTGAACAAAAAAATTAAATTGGATTTTTCAAATACCCCTTAGGTAAAATCGGGTTTCAGCTGAATAATTATTGCCGCTAAAGAAAATACGATTTGATGTCAAAAAACGTTTTCCACAAAATATCGTTTAGACTTAAATAACGACGATAAAAAATAAATATTTTACTCGTTCACTTTTAATCAATAAAATTAAAATTGACTGCATTTAAATTCATTTTGGAATTCTCCTTCTGAAGTTTAAATTTATCTCCTTTAGTTCGTGTATCAGAATTAAGTGTGTACAAGTGCCTCTAGGTGAATTTACAGTTGTTAAAGGCTGAAAACTCCTAATGACGTGTCTTCTACTTCTTCTCATCGAGAGTGTAGGTAGTTCATGGAGCGTAGTCTATCCGACTATTGTGGTCAACTCTCGTTACTCAATGTAGAGTAGATTCCAAAAATTTCTTATCTCTTTCAAGAACAGGAGACCAAACTTTATTTGTACATTCTAATATTGGACGAAAATAAGTTTTATAAATTTTTACTGTTACCTTAGCGCTAGGTTTAATAAAAGTGTGTCAGCTGAAATACCATACAGTTTTAAGTCATCTGCAGAAAACATGCGAGGGAACCTTAAAAGACCGCTGAAATCGACAGGAGAAGTAACAAAAAGAAGAAGTCCTAATATTGAGCCCCGGGAAAACCACTTAAAACTGCAGTGGAAATATCAAAAGAGATTCCTATCTTAACTTTGAAAATGTGATCGGTGAAGAAACATTCTATCCACTGTAGAAGAGAACCTCTATTACCAATTTTTTTCGTTTCATAAACTTCAGAATTCGATTAACTATTCATGGGTTTTTATAAATTTTTTTTTCAATGTGATGGTTTAAAGTAGATCCAGTTTATTTGAATCATCCACCTTTTGCTTTCAAATGCCTCAGTTGTCGCATACAGAAGAGCTAAGCCAGTGGACAATGACGACGAAATTAGTTTACTTAGTTTATTATCCAATGCATCAAAGTCGCTATTTTTTTCGGCGTGCCATAAACTTGATATTCCATTAGAGTCCATATGTAATTCAGCCTTCAAGATTAGATGATCTGATTTACCAATAGAGTAATATATATTCTAAATTCGCTAGCAAGTTTTTGTCCGATGTAAACCTAAGAGCTATTATTGAAGATAATTATGTTGTTCTATATCAGATTGGTTGGTCTAGTAACTGCGTCAGGTGTCTATGTAGAAGTAACACAAACAAACTTTGTGAAGTGTTGTTTAAGCATTGAGAAACCATTATAGGCCATGTAACTTGAGACTCGTTGAGGACATCAAATCAAAAAAGGTGACCATTACTTGTAGATACATCAAATAAATTAGTGTCATCATTTGTAGGACCAAATACATCACGAAATCAAAGAAGAAAAATATGAAAATATTTCCAAGCGTTTTCAAGCTATTCAAATCAATTGGCCCAACTTGCGCCGAAATCTAACTGAAGAATTACTAACCTCAGGGTCAAAACGCTATCAAGGTGTGATGAGCTGTTTTAAGTATGAGGCATAAAAGCCCTGTTATATGTAGAGCCGCACATAGGATTCCTCTGGTCCATTGTGTGTTGTTCCTCATAATGTCGAGTTCTAAAAGAGTCCTGTGCCTCTAATGAAACCCAGGATACGTTTATAAGAGTTCTTTCCTTAAGCCAGCAAGTACCAGGTAAAAACATACATATGGACAATATGTTTGATTAAGGGACTAGGTCCTGTGAACACCTTTTTTGCAGACCTCCAATAGCTCTTCGCTACGTTTCTCGTCCCTTCTGTGAACAGCTCTGAGTGACACAGGTTCAAAATCCGCAATCTGGCGTACTCTTTGAATCAACCGCCTCTGCACTTAGAAAGCCCCTCTGAGAGCCTTGATGCATTTCCAAAGCGTTGGTCCTTTCATTTCCTTTATCAACCATGTCTCCAGGTATCCAACTGAGCACAATTTTTTTTTGTCCTGTGTTAAATTCTATATTCCATTATTACATTCCCAGGCAAGCTCGGATGAGTCCCTGCTAGATTTCAAAGCCCTCAGTGAAGCCCAACTGCATACATTCCTTGTCGTGTTTTCCCACTGAGCAAAACTGCGCTTTCTGAAGGTGAAGAAGAGAGTATTTCTATGGCAGCCGTTGGTATGGTTCTCATTGCACCTGTTGTGTTCAGACCAATAGGATTTTTTTACTCCCTTGTCACACTGATGTATAGTCAATGCATTACTTTGGGTGTTAAACCCCAAGGTGTTCCTGTGGCTCTTCTGTACGCCCAAAATGCTGGCACAGTTTTCTTCGTCTGATTTATCAAGTGAATCCTCCAGGAAAGAGTATAGTCCAGACAAATGCCTAGAAACTGGACATCTCTGTAACCGCAGTGTTTTTTCGAGTGTTCCTTGAGTGTGCTTTTAACTACGTTGCGGAATTTGTTTTTACAAGGATTGTTGTATCATTTGAGCATATACTCCAACTTCATGTACCTGGTTAATCAGTTCGTCTACCACCAGGTTTCACAAAAAGCGGGTATAAAACCCCTCCTAGATAAACCTATTTAATAATTAGTTTAATCCACTGCGAACCTATCGCATCGCACGGACACACCTAACAAGTGTCTGATTCCCCTCGCACTTGATTAAAGATGAACACATGGATTCAAAAGTTACATTGTCAAACATCTCTATACATATATCGAGAAATGTTCCAAATGAATAAGTCCTCTATCCCCTTGACGACTTAGTAGACTTTTCTATCTGGCAAACTTGTTGATTTGGGTCTAGGAGCATATTATGCAGCAACCCCTTCCGAACATGTCTGTCATCGCCTTTAGAAAGAACAACTTTAGAATTTTTAACCTCGTTATACATACTACACCCAGGTTTAGGGAAAAAAGCAGCTCTTACTTCCCTCCAACCAATAGGTATGTAGTCCAGAGCAAGGCAACTTCTGAAATGATGCAACAGCGATTTAGTAACAGATTCTAGTTCTTTTTGTAAGAATCTTGGAAAAATCTCACACATGCCATCTGATGTAAATGAAGCGAAAGAGTTAATTACCCAATTCAACTTCTCAAGGGTGACAGCTTTAGACGTTAGTCACCATGTATCCCGAGAAGCGGTATGAATTAGTGATTCCTGCACCTCCTGTTATACTCTCATGAGTACGAGAAATGCATACTTAATAGAACCTCAAAGTGTATTCTTCGAACACCATCAAGTCTACCCAAGGCGTACGCAGTGACCTCAGCTTAGCAGACAGGTTTTTAGTCAGTAATGGCCTCCTAATGTCTTCTGCGTCTGGAAGATTATCTGACATCTCACAGAACTTCTTCCATCTGTCTGTTTTCTTGTGTCGGACTACAGATTCGAATTCTTTTTGAGTCCTCTTATAGAGGTCCAAAAATTGGGTGAGTTGTTAAATCGGGCTCTATTCCAGAGCTTCCTTGCAGGCTGTCTTAACCCACTGAGGTGAATTCCACCATAGGGATCCTAGGAAGGTTATGTGTTGTGCAACTCCTTGTAAGACGCGAAAGAGATTAAATTTCGATTTAGGCTCAGTCCAGTCTCCAATTAAAATGTATGTTAATACGAGAATTTAATTTCTTTTGAGTAAACCACCAATTATTATTATTGTCTACATGTTTTTATTATTTGAAAAAACTTAAAATGCACTGCGGAATAACATATGGTTGAGCTTAAGATATACAGTTTAAAAAAAATGTAGGTGCCACTTATAATATTTACAAATTTTGGAACTTATCCTTAACTGTATATACAGAGTGCTGATTTTTTATTCCCTACTCCTGTAGTATACAGGTGGATCACTAAACGCACGTTCCTCGATATGCCATTAACTCATTAATTATTAGAAACACAATAAATCACAGACCAAAGTTGTATGGTTTTTTGAGGACTACACTTTAAAATTATTTTTGACTATAGAGAGTGTTCTGTTTTTAAAGAGTAGCACACACGAAATAAACCCATACGCCGCGTCGCCCCAGTATGACGTCTATGGTTTCCCGAGCTTTCTGATACGCACGCCGTTGATGGGCGAGTCATCATTGCTGACGGTGTCGAAGCGACGTTCCATAAACGCAAGCTGGAGCGGCTTACCGGAAGTCGGAAGTCTCGATTGCGGGCCCCAAAAAATCTCGAAGCGGCGTTCTGGATCCATCGAGAGACACGCATAGGCTTAAATAGAGGCCACCGTCGGGAACGGGGGATTATTCAGTCAAGAAGCCGAGTCCAGCGAGTAAGCGAATTCATCCAAGTGAACCACGAAATTATTCTGTACATAACTGCTGTAATAATAATTAGTCCTGTAATTCGAGTTATTAAGAAAGAAACTGTTGAGTTTTACCCACGCCGATTTTATTCACGCGTACAACGTAACAATATTTTTATTTCTATTATGTTGATTGAATTTTTCTTAGGCTTTACAACCACAGTTTATTTTTGAAATTCGGATGGGGCGTGTCCACGTTTTTCCAATTTTCTTGAAATGTTAGAAGGATGCATATAAAAAATCGCAGTAATATAGAAGCTATGATGGCGGAACTGAGCAACCTAATTATAGAAGCTACGGAAAAAAGAAAGATATACATTTGGCAAGGGAGGAATAATGGATGGAACGGAGAATGTAGTGAGTTGAAGAGAAAAGCAAGGGAAAAATTAAGAAAATGGAGGAATAACAAGGGAAGGAAAGAAAAGTACCTAAAAGCAAGAGAGAATTATAGGAGAAAATGGGAAGAAAAAAAAAAGAGAAAAACGAGAAGAAGAAGAGAAGACAATAAAGTCCCTGAAGAGCAAGTATGGAGATATACAAACAAGGAACGGAGAAGGAAGACTGAAGTCAGCGGGAAAATCAAAATACATGAATGGAAAACACACTTTATGGAATTATTGGGAGGTTGTGAGGAAAAATGCTGCAAAAAAATAAAGGAATCACAACGACGGAAGAAATGTGGAGAGGTTCGGAAATAACAAAAGATGAAATAGGAAGACAGATTGAAAGACATCGTCACCTTAGAACTGGTTTGCCGCATATCCAGATCGCGTCCGAGGGATTTTCGCCTCTACTGTTTGGTGCAGATTTGCCGCATGTCGCACTTGGGCGAAGCGAAACATAGTTTAGATTCAGTGCTGATTTGCCGCATGTCCAAGCAGAAATCGATACAGTACCGTTATCCGTTTTTACGTACTTCCTTGCTGTTTTGCTTTTCAGCGTTAGGTTTGGGGTTGGGAAAGAAATCGTATTCAACTTCACGCGCAGAACAATAAGAATAATGTGAAATAAATAAAAAAGAGACTTAACAATTTTGATGAATCTGAAATAAAAAAAAAACAACTGTAATTTGTGCAACTCTTTTTCTGTTGTTATAGATGTTACAAATATTTTCGATTCTTTTTTTAAGAAAGATTGAGTTTCAAATTATTAGATTCGAAATTTTACAAATTTAAATTTCAAATAGATTTGTTGCTCGTTAAACAAATAATTTAATTTTTTACTTAACAGTAACATTTTTATTTAATGATTTCTCGGAAATGATTGAACTTATTTTCTCTAAAATTTTAGTCAACAAAATTCATAATGCTGCATACCTGTATTCGTATTTGTGGAAATGATATTTCCACATCAATAATTACAGATAATAATAGATACATTTTTCAGAGATAATTAAGATTAAGATTTCTTAATCAACTTCACGCGCAGAACAAGTAATACGGCAAGGACTCATAATGTGAAATAAATGAAAAATTGAAACGATATTAGAAATCTCGTGGTGAAGTAGTTAACTAAGTATAACGAACTATGAATGTTAAGTTATTGATGTTTTGATTCGATTTTTTCTAAATATTTTTAAAATAAAGAGACTTATTTTTCTTTATTTTTATATAAAATCTACATTTGATAAAACTCATTGCAGTAATTCATTTTTCCTAAAAACTGTAGAATCCAAATATTGCATTGTTAATTTCCATTGTTAAATGGTGAATTGTGAACGAAATACGGAGTACCAAATTTAAATGTGTTTTACAGAAAGGAATTATTTTTACAAAGGATAATAAAATGATATTTTCTTTGCATTGGCGGAGTAAAGGCGGCTCGTTGACTCGCTGCAGTCCTACTAAAATTGCAGCTTAATATGTAATTTTTTTATATAAAATATTCAAACTGATAAAGAACACTCGGGTAAAAATAGGTTGTTGTCTCAAACAATTAGATTCCAGTATTTTATTACATTACGTGGATATTGACTACAAGTAGCTATTGTCGGACAACCAGAGAAAATTAGCAGTGATACTGTTTAAAACTGTAAATGCAGTATATTTGGATTTGGAAATAAATCATTCGTTTCCATGTCTTATGTATCAGCGACAATTATGTTGACTGCAACCCAAATCTATTTGATTACCCCTAACTCCATAATATCTAGTACTTAATATAGTTATACGCTTTTCAGTTGAAAATGAAAGAATTATTTGTACTGGTAGTTGTAAACAATTGTATAAATATTTCCGTTGGATTCCTTTGCGAACTCTTTGTCAATTATTATTTATGATACTATGGTATGATCCCAAACTGTTTAGAGAAGAAAGGGAGGCTGTGGTGTGCGCACGTAAACTTGTCCTATTTCTTTCCAATACATTAGCTCTAAATATTAGCTCTCTGTCTATCATCTCCTACGTGCGCTTATCATAGACTCCTTTTATCTAAAAAGTATGCAGTATTTCCCGCGCAAACCAGCAGTCAGATCTCTAGATTGCCTGGCCTCGTGATTTGTCACGTACTTTTAAATAACATACAGTTTTCTAAATTTACTGAAGTACTACTAAACCACAAAAATAAATAAACGGGTAAATTATATTCTCAAATTATAACTCCGAATTAAACATGCAATGTGAAAAGTTAATGCCGTGAACCCTACTAAGTATAAATTAAACGTCATTGTTTGCTAACTACATAATTGATTAAACTTATTATTTTAATAAGGTAAGGTATTAAACTAGACAGAGACTTGAATACTTTTTTTTACTAATTTTAATAATTCTTATAAATGAGTAGATATTTAATAATAAAGCAATACATATTATTATACGCAAAAAATGTATTTGCATGTTTTTGCATAAACTTCCTGCACTTATAATTTATGGACAGTATTTTGGACGATGCCCAATTAATTGATAAATAATAGTATGTTGATGTAAAAAGAGTATCATTACATTACTTCAAATTCTTTTAACTTTCTTTATGTATGTAATATATCCTGTTTCCAAAATCTCAAGAAATTAGGGTTATGGTAATTCAATTCAATCTGGATGCTTAGAGAATAAACAACAAATGAAAAAGTATGTTATTTTTTAAAATTTATATAACATTTATTGCTGTAAAAGTTGGAGATGACGTTATATGATGGGAAGGATGATTACAAATGTTGGTCAGCGTTTTATCAACCGGAAACGAGAGACCTATGTTTTCGTATTATAGGAGTCATGAAACGTTGAGAAGCCATAAAAGTAGCCAGTCGCCCGATGAACCTGATTACAATACTTCCTTAGCTTGCGCTCGAGACATAAAAAAAATAAACAATAACATTTGGATTTAATAGCTTTTGATATCTGGTATACCTAAACAGTGAGTGAATTTTATGCGGCTATTATTACCATTACATATAACCATCCACTTAAATTAATTGGTAAAAAAATTTACCCATAAATAAGTTATTGTAAAGTTATTTTTATTTACACGCGTATAATTGCACAACAATAATTGTTAGACAAATAGAATGATAAAGAAAGGCAATGTTCTTGAAGTAAGTCGTAAATTGTAAATAGCTATAAATTCGGAAATAATTCTTTTTAAAAGATACAAGTCAAAAATGTATTAGGCATGATTGTCAAGAAACATTCCAATTCTGTTTCAAATTTGCAAGCATTTTATGTCAAAAGCTGATTTTTGTAAACGTTCCAGTAATAAATTTCGAAGCAAAATTCACCTAAACAGATTTTGCTTCGAAATTTTAATTGTCATATTACTTTTACAACATTTTAATTTAAAAAATTAAAAATGTATCTATTATTTGTGATTATTGATGTAGAAATATCGTTTCTACAAATAAGAATACTACAAAAAATTGTGAACTCTTTTACTGGTATGCAGCGTTATAAATCTTGTTCACTAAAACTTTAGAGAAAATAAGTTCAATCATTCCCGAGAAAAAATTAAAGAAAAATGTTACTGTTTAGTAAAAAATTAAATTATTTGTTTATCGAACAACAAATCTATTTGAAATTTAAATTTGTAAAATTTCGAATCTAATAATTTGAAAATATTTGTAACATCTATAACAACAGAAAAAGAGTTGCACAAATTACAGTTGCTTTTTTTTAATTTCAGATTCATCAAAATTGTTAAGTCTCTTTTTTATTTATATCACATTATTCTTATTGTTCTGCGCGTGAAGTTGAATACGATTTCTTTCCCAACCCCAAACCTAACGCTGAAAAGCAAAACAGCAAGGAAGTACGTAAAAACGGATAACGGTATTGTATCGATTTCTGCTTGGACATGCGGCAAATCAGCACTGAATCTAAACTATGTTTCGCTTCGCCCAAGTGCGACATGCGGCAAATCTGCACCAAACAGTAGAGGCGAAAATCCCTCGGACGCGATCTGGATATGCGGCAAACCAGTTCTAAGGTGACGGCACTGAAAAGAGGAAAGGCACCAGGAGGGGATGGAATCCAGAACGAAGCGTGGATGTTCGGGACAGAAGGAGTGAAAGAAAAGATATGGGAAGTGGTAGATGGAGTTTGGAAGGGAACAGGGTTTCCTCGGCAGTGGAGAGAAGGTATAATAATCCCATTATTTAAAAAGGGGTAAAAAAGTGATGTGAAGAACTACCGAGAGATTACCTTGCTCAATACGGCGTACAAGATATATGCAATGATACTAGATGAGAGGTTACGGAAGGAGATGGAAGCAAGGGGTATGTTACCAGACGGTCAGGCAGGGTTTAGGAAAGGAAGAGGTACTATGGACAATGTGTACATCCTGCGGCATTTAGTGGGAAGAGAAATAAGGAAAGAGGGTGGACGAAGGTACGCATTGTTCATAGATTTCAAAGCAGCGTTTGATAGCGTGAATAGAGAGAAAATGTGCGAGTATTTGAGGAGAAAGGGAGTAGATGCATACTTGGTAACGAAAATGGAAGAAATATATGAAGAAACAGTAAATACGGTGAGGTGAATGGAATAGAGAGCAAGAGTTTTTATACAAATAGAGGAGTGAGACAAGGATGCTCACTCAGCCCCGCATTGTTTGCAGCTTATCTAGGAGGGGTGGTAGTCGGCAAAGATAAAGTGTGGTCGTTGGCGTATGCAGATGATTTGGTGATTGTGGCAAAGAAAAGAAAAGAAATTAAAGCAACGATTAAAAGTTTGGAGAAGTATGTAAAAAGAAAAGAATTGGAAGTGAATGTGGAACAAACAAAAATGGTGGTGTTTGGGAAGAAAGTAAGAAAGGAGAAGGAAGAGTGGGCATAGAGAGGGAAGAACATTGAACAGGTGAAAGAATTCCAGTACTTAGGATATATGTACGTTAAAGAGCAATAACTCAGATAGAGCGCATATTCAAGAAATGGTCCAAAAAGCGAACAAAGTGATAGGAATAGTATGGGGAATAGGAGAGAGAAAATTTGGACATGATTCTAAGAGAAGAATGATGATGTTTGATAGTTTGATCAAAAGTGTATTTATGTACGGAGCTGAGATTTGGGGATGGAGGGAATATGAAGAAATAGAGAGAGTGCAAGAAAAATACTTGAAATGGACATTAGGATTGTAAAAGTATACGCCGGGCTATATAGTGAGAGAAGAAACAAAAAGGGAGAAAATAAGAGTGGAAGCGGGTAAAAGGGCGGTTGGATTTGAAGAGAAATTCAGTGAGAGAGGTGATTGCAAGATATTGCAAGAATGTTGGAAAGAAATAAAAAAGGAAGGGGGAAAACATGTTTGCAACGAGAGGGACAAGTATTATGAAGGAAAGGGATATGTATGTGAAGAAATAGAGAGAATGAGAGAAATGGGAAGGAGTACGAAAGAAGAATTGAGTGTAAGAGATAAGAATATAGATAAGCAAGAACGCAGATCGAGAATATCGGAGTCTAGATATAATGCAGACTATAGAAAAATAGTAAAGGATGAAGTACCAAAGTACACACACCGAGAGAGTATAAAGGAGAAAAGAATGATGGCGAGATTTAGGTGTGGAAATGAAGAGAAAGAGAATAATTTTTAGATGGATGAAACTGACAGAAGGTGTAGGATATGTTAGAGAGAGGGAGAAACAATAGAGCATATGCTGGAAGGATGTGAAAGATTGAGAGAATCGGAGGAAAGTAGGGAAGAAATGCTAAACGAGGATGGAAGAAGACTGGACTGGATGAAAGAAGTATGGAAGATAAGGGAACTATGGCAAAGTGTGGGCAAGCAGAAAGAATACAACATTTATTATATAACACTGGAATATTTATTTTATTTTATTTTATTTTATTTATTTTTATTTTTATTTTTATTGATTTATCTGATGTAGATTAAGTTAATTTGTACCGCTGCTGGGAATATTATTAAGCCTGTAAGGCAACTAATAAATTAATACTAGTAAAAAATCGCAGTAAGGCTATTTTTAAAATCTGTGTTACAATATTTTGTGGAGAGATAAATAAATGTTCACCTTTCCTTGAGATATAAATAAAACCAAATTTTCTTATAAATAACATATATGTTATTACTACATCTTATTCTATTTATTATTGTTTTTCTTTCTTCTTAGTATTTTCTATATTTAAAGTTGATAATTATTTCAATTTTTTACTTTTTTAAGATACACATCGACATATTAGAAGAATGAAAGCAAAAATTGAGTAAGATACAGTTATAAGACACAGAGTGTTCTATTTCAAAAACAGAAATATCGATATTTGAAAATTGTAAAGTTTTAGAATTTTTTTATCAGACTATTATTATTGAGTAACACACATAACATATTTTATCTGCGTCTGCCCATTGCGTTCAATTAATAGTCATTTGAGAGTTATTATGAAACTTTCAGTGACACAAGTGACATTATGGATTTCATAATAATAAAACAAGTATCATGAAATTCAAGATATCCATAATTATTTTTCTTTACTAAGAAGATTTTACATTTTTAAACCATGACGTAAACGAAATCTAACATTACTCAATACTAATTACGTTTTAAGTGAATTGCACCATTAGATTGAAATTTAAAAATATTTTATCCAACTGTATTCTTTAATGGCGCTCAGTATCTGTATTAGGTCGCCATACACCAAGTTTCTTTTCAATGAGCAAATCAACTCCAGGAGGTGTGAGCAATGAAGCAAATGATCCTCGGAAGCAATGTCCTGCATACTCTTGAAGATTGAAAGCCATGCCATAATGCTTAGAATTTTTTCAAACTTATTAGTACCTACTGTTTCTCGGAATCTGTCTTTTAGGATCTATAGTGTCAGAATATAAGACACTAGTCTTCGTTTTTAACATCATGATGTGTGAAACTGGTCGATGTCTGTAATGCCAATATGTAACCAACACAACTTTAATCGTCAAAAATTTGTTTGTTACTTGCTTCCAGCAGAAAATTTATTAATTCTGTTTTTCTAAAAGTTTCAGATTTTTTTGCAGTGAATATCGTTTCAAGAACAAAATAATTAATATTAACATTAAAAATGATTAAGGAGTAACTTTTCGTGTTAAATTTTCTTAATTACTTTAATTTTGCACCCTTCTTCAAAATGTGAGTATTTTTCCTTGTAAGACGTTTTTGATTTCCCAGAATATGACAAAACCAGGATGTTTTTCTCTGTTATTTCAACATCCGATGTAATTACTTTGTTTTGAAAAATAGCTTGAAATGTGACGTTTGAATGTTCAAAATCTGCTTTCTGTGGTGTTGTTTAGAATTAAAAAGACGCGGTTGCTACAACAACGCCAAACACACCTGTGAATATTTAAATGTTCCAAATTAAAATTTTCAGGTTTACTTTTATTTTAACTCAATCTAAACCCGTCTAAATGTTGAATGAAACATCTTTAACGTTTATGGCATCGTAATAAAATTGGCTTCACCGCCTCACCATCCGTTCACAACGTACATCAAACTAATATATCATTAACAAGTAATGTTGCTAGAAATATGAGAAAGTAAAAGTAATCCATGTAAACTATGCAAGGTTACTTAGAAAAAACATATTCCAAAATTTCTGCGAACGTTAATAAGAAAAATTAAGGAAGTTAAAATGGGTTAACAAGAACATCAAAAATATTAGATAAGTAGGTTATAATTCTATGCATGCAATTTTTCCTGCTCTGCAACATTAACAGTGAGATATCGAAAAGTTAAAAAAAAAACTAATTTATATGAGAACATCTACCTCGCAAACTCATGTTTAATTACATGACAGTTAATATTTTAAAGCTTGCGATTTTTAACTGGATGAAGCTCCAGGAATTTCTTTTTTTTAAATTGGACTGAAGGCTCTGATTGTCCAACTCTTACCCCAGGACAATTTGCGTAGCTGTGTTCTGGCTTTTACATTTCATTATGTACGTTTGAAACAGAAAATTACAATAAATCAAAAGGGAAGAAAAAACAATAAAGCAGACCCCGTTGTCAGTCCTTTGACTTTTTTTTCGCTTTAGGTATAACGCGCAGCGTACTGTGTATTTTCACAAGTATAAATTTCGCTACCTCTAGTACAAGACTCGGCACGCCATTTTTTTGCCTCTAACCAATTACTTTTGTTTATGACACGCTTGTGGCACCGTGGAATAAATATTAATTTTTATTGTTCCCGGAGAGGAACTCAGGGAAATTCCATTTTCAAATGACCAAGTGTAAATCGACAAGGAGGACCGAGCAAATCGTCGAGTCCTGCACTTTTCGAGGGGGACAATTAAAAACGCATTTATCACTTGGCTCCGGAACAAAACTCGTTCGGATCCATCCGGCAACTTTTGGGCAAAAGAAATAACTGAAACAAAGACGCTGCAATTAAAAGGAACACACCACCAGCCACCAACTCCTACGAGACTTTCATCAATCGTTGTTTCTCCTTTCAGACTGTTTTCTTGTGCCATTTTAATCATCCGGGCGTTACCTGATTTGATGATGAAAGGCCGGAGTTATTACCAAATTGTATTAGTTAATTAGGGAGGTTATTTTTACAGGGGATGAAGATCTAACGTTTATCAAGCAATTAATTAAAATGCTCCCCCTCTGAATACATAACTCCGGGAATAAAATCTATACTACGCAATATTTACGTTTAATTTTAGTTATTAGCGTTACGACGTTAAATTTCAAATTGTGTACTTAATGACATAAGCAAATAAAGAAGCAATTAATTTGATAGGCCGAATTATTATATAGCAAATCTAAAGGAAATCTTGATGATTTTATTACGATGCGAAAGGAGTAAAGTTCGCAAGCCCTCGGGGTACTTTAACTCAGAAATTAATATACAATTTCCAAGTTTATTCCGAACTTCGAGACCCCAGGGGCTAAGGCATGGAATTTGTATGCGCCAAATACGAAATAAAAACGGTACGCGAAATGAACATTCTTGACGGCAGCAACAGCGGTGCTTGTCGGATTCCGAATGCGAGTTTTCAAAAATATGTTTATTAAATATTTTTTAGTCCGACTCAGATTCGTATTTAACCGGATTAACTTTGATGTTATTTAACTAAATCCAAATGCGAAATCAGTTATAATTAAAATGGAAAAAGCAAGCTTAAAAAGTTCACAATGTAATCTACCCATAAGCAAACACTGATCGAACTTTTCAATGCTTTCGCACGTGTTAACTTCGCATAAAATTAACCAATTGTTAACCTTTTAATAAATAAAAAAATAAATAAATAAAATTACAAACAAAAAGAATCAGTAATAAAAATTATAAATAGAAAGAAGCGAAGTATAGAGACTTGAACCCTCAGCGCGAAGTAAGAAACGCTTGTTTCTTAGCAGATTAATTCTTCCTTTAGGAGTTTTTGCAAAATTTGAGAAAAAACAATAGTAACGTAAATTTATCCTTGGTAGGTACTGCAACAAATTGCTACCACCAGTAAAATTATATTCATAATTTTTAATGTACCCTACTGCTGAAGTAGGTAAAGTTTTATGGCGAAGAAGTTCCAAGGAAATATTCATGCACCTTGTTTAAGACACTTTAAGTTCCCCCTTTGTCACTTCCGTGTATATAAGTGTTCACAGACGCCGAATAAACGAGAAGACTAAAGCTGGAAGTCGAGAATCTAACTAAATAGGACAATAATAATGACAAATAGACGCGCAATATATGCTTGGTACTGATAATAAGTTTTGTAGAACGTTAAGGGGAGTTTTTAAAACTGGGTTTAGGTTATAATGAGAACTAAAGTATCTGCCCTTGTTCGTGTTCGCACTTATTACCTACATTTCGTATTCCGACCATTTATATTTTATAATTCAGTTACAAGATGTCATGATATTATTTGAAAAAGAGGTAATTTTTCGAGACTATAGTAAATTAAGTATTAAAAGTTTGTAGACGAAGCCTGACGACTTTACATTCGTGATGCTTACCTATACTATTTTACGTACATTAAGTACAGTTTAACAAATCCCGCTTCTTTGAAAAATTAAAAAAAAAATCGATTTAGCGAAGGAATACTTAGTGTAAGAAGCTAACTGATATTAAAACTGTAAATTTATTTTGATAAGATATAATTTTTTGTGTTTTTATACGAGTAACTATTCTTTAGAATTCTTGAGCTTGTTTTTCTGAATTCATTAACGTATCATACCTTAATCATCCACCACTGTCAATGATTCGAACGCATTATGTTAGGAAAACACACTTGTTTATATTTGGTCTAGAGTGCATTATTTTGAGGAAACGGACCGGGGCGACTCATGAGTTGAGAAAAATGAAGTTTTGAAACATTAAGCAAGTCAAATATATGTTTTCTGTCTCAGGAAACCTAATTTGTATTTGATTAATTATAATATCAAGGATTTTCGGAAAAGAGTTGCTTTTGAATTTTTTAATAAATTGTTTACAACAAATTCCCAGCTCTGAGTATTTCTGTGAATGAACTTACTTTGCAAAACATAAAAGAAAGCATCAGTTTGTTGAAGAATGAATGTGAAAGTTTCTAGAAAAAATACGCTTTGTCATTGTAATCACTCAAGCTAAAGTCCAAGCTTTACTCCAATTCCTCATTTTCGAAGCCAAATTATGACGACTATCAAAACACTGACTTGACACACATAATTGTAGAAACGTTTAATACAGTTTTTTTAGTGAAATCGGGAATATATCATGCACACACAGATTTATCGCAAAACAATCAACGATCTAATTTTAAATATTCTACTTTTTAATACTAATGCAGTAGTGCTGCCCGATGAAACATCATTGTCTATTGTCTGTCACTTCTGTCTACATTACAGAGGCAAAAGTCGAGTCTGCCTATCTGTGGTGTGTACAATAATTTTTCACATACAGCGCAAATTCATTGCTGAGGCATTGCCTCACCTGCCTCATACGACAAGACGGTCTGGAAATGGATTAACATTTGCTTCAAAAATATGAACACATTGATGAATATGAAAAATAGGCTGAACCATTCTTTATTTAATCATTAAAAAATATATGGATATTAAGAGTCGCAATTTAAGATTAAAAAAGAAGCCACCCGTCAGTGCTTCGAACGCGAAACCTTCAGATTAGCTACGAAAACGTAATTAGACTGCTGCTTATACTAGCATAATAGTTGATGATACAATTTCGATTTTTTTGCGAAAATTTGTATATCTAGGGGGAAAACTGAAAGCTGATTCGTACACCACAAGTGCAGGAGTATATTATTGTATAACATTTAAATCATTTTAATATACAATCTTTTGAGATGACGTCATCCAATTCTTGGTGGGGATGTTTAGCCAAATTTTGGTTAGAGTTTTACCATCGCCATGATTTTCCTAATATATTTACGTACAAAATTAGACAACAATGAGTCTAGTAGTGTCAAAGATTATCTGTTTAATAAAAATCGACACAGACGACAAATAGACTGAAACGCGAGACCATCCATTTTTTCGTACACTAGGGGTCACGCAACGTCGAGAAAAAATTAAAGTAGCAAGTAGCCCGATGGACTCGATTACAATACTTCCTCCGCTTACGCTTGGGATGTAAAAATCGTAGATGTCAGCGATTTTAATGTACATTTTTTGAGAACAATATAATGTTCCGTATCCTTTACAATTATCGTTCAATTTTAAACCTGTTATTAAACAAAATACGACAAAATTAAATTGTATTGATAATTTTTGTATACATTTTTATAACTAGTGTGTGTGAACAGAAATTGTTAGAACTTTACTTTTCAAAATAATATCAATTCAAGTGTTGAGCAGATATCTAAAGGAGTACCTCAAGGTACAGTTCTAGTACCGATGTTATTCTTACTGTATGTCAACGATATAGATGAAACCATTCGAAGGTTTTTGTACCTAGTTCTATTTGCAGATGTTACCTCCTTAATGACAAAAAGCAGTTGTTTAAACAATTTTTCAGTTGATTTTCTATGTTTAAATGGAGTTGTCTTGACTTATACTACTGACTATAAAATTTCTTGGGATACATCTAAATTACCATACTTAATCATCGATTTTTTGGGAAAGGATAAATGAATAAATTTTTAATAACGCTTGAGCATAACTTTAAAACGTTTGCAAGATTTCAGAGTATTCGGTTTTGCAGTTTCAAAGTTAAATTTTAAAATGTTATTATACATTTCAATTTTTTTTCAAAAATCTGGATCTCTAGAGTAAAAACTGTACACCGAATCATACACAGGTGAAGGACTATATTATTTTACAAATTTAAACACAAATTTACTACTGTAAATTTTGGAGATAACCTCATTCCATTGGTGGTGAAAATGATTAGCCAAGTTTTGGTTAGCGGTTATACAGCGTGTTATTGAAAGGTACGTACAAAATAAACTCGGCAATTGGTCTCGAAGTATAGTGCTAAAAGTTAAAAAAAGTTCAGGTAAAAGTGTTCTCCTTTTAGAGACAAAAATTATTAAAATTAATGTCCAAATTCGTTGTACGCCTCTGATAAAAAGATCATCCCTCGTTTCTATAGCAACATTTAGTCTTGACAAAAGTTTTATTATTACAGTTGCTAGGATTTACTAAAATAAATTAATTTTACCTATTTATTTTTCAGTAGCGTCTAAAAGGGTTGGATAAGGGTTAATTTTCACCTTATAATTTTGTTGTACGTACCTTTCAATAACACCCTGTATGTACATACAAAATTAGTAGTTTCGGAGATTATCTGTCTAATAAAATCTATACAAACAGACAAACAAGCGACAGACAAACGAAAACGGGATACCACATTTTTGTGTTCTAGAGTGCATGAAACGTCGAGAAAACATAAAAGTTGTAAGTTGCTCAATGGACTCAATTACTATAATTCCTTAGCTTACGCTCAGGAAGTAAAAATCAACCGACACAACTTAGTACTAGAGTTTAGCTTTAGGTACGATTTATAAGTTAAAGAAATGCGATGTGAAAATGTCCGAATACATTTTTTTTTAAGTGACACATTTATTTTTGAAAATTCTGAAAATATGTACAAAAAATGACCTACTTTTTAATAAAAAATAAAAACCAATAATTTTTATTTAACAAAGGGTAGTATCAGCTAAATAGCTACTATTATAGTCTATTGTGGATTTACAAATTTCTAAACGTATAAAACCACGTAATTTCTGACTGCGGCTTCCTATTTTCACTACCTTCTAGTTCTACGTATTTTTTCTACAGAGGTATAGACTTCTGAAGCTGAACCGTATTTGATCATGCATACATTACCGGGATAACAGAATATTACCAGTAAGTCCTAATATATATTTTAAAGCTTTCTGAAATCGAAAGCACTCTTTCCAGTCTTTCCAACTCATCAACTTTAAACAAGTTTAGGAAATTTAAGATGAGCTGAATGTGTGTGAATCATTATAAACTAAAAGCTAAAATTGTGTTCCTTTGAAATCTTTACGATCTGTGATTAAAATTCAAAGACTGACTAGTGATATTCAATCCTCTTGCAGATTCTTGGGTAAATTTCATTTATGTACTTTATACAATTCTTCATTCTTAAATAGAATTCGAAAAAACTAATTATAGATTTTATTCTGATTCTCTTCTAAATTTCCACGTAAACAGCATATTTTTGAATCAAGATTTATTTAGTAATTTTTGGTAAAGATATGCGTACAATTATATTAATTATTAATTTTAATGTACAGGCTGTCCCAGATAAAAACTCCGTTGCCCCATTTCGAACGAGAATCAGAAATTGAATTTTTGTAGGCCCCATTATTCTTAGCTTTAAAGGGGAAGCTTAATTTAGTGCATATGAAGTTGGCGCGACAACGCAAACCTATGTTTTTTTTAAACTGCAACGTATATATTTTTAAGGAATTTTTATAGATTGTTAAATTACAGAGCAACCGGTTGTGTAATTTCTGAGATCATCTTAAGATTTTGTTGTGAAATTTTAATTTTTCTTCACAAAATCCACTAACTTAAGGTCAAAAATAAGGCTGAATTAACAAATCGATAATATAGAACAATATTATTTTGGACTTTTCATATCAGATGTATTGATGAAATCATCAATTGTTACCAAGATATGGTAGAGAAATTGTAATCAAGAATTTTCCATGTAAAGTTCGAATAAGAGTGGGTAAAAACTGTATCAATAATTATTATGTGACTGCGTTACATAAATAATTATGGTACGCAGTGTGTTGTTAAACCACTTCAAGTTGTATTGCTAATACAATTAGCTTCGATTCTCAAAGTCGTCAACAAATCTTCGTGACGGATGAACAGATAAATTCGGTTAACATGTAATAAGTTAATAATCTAGTCATACGGTAATCTATTCAATACTTCGGAAGATTACTTGTTTAATAAAATCGACAAACAAAGGAACTAAATGGAGTACCTAAATAGTTTTATCACATTCTAGGAGCTATGAAACATATGTATTGTGTTTCAGCTTCAGGTAGTAGAAAATGTATAATTAAATGCAATTTATTTTGGAAAAATAAATGAATGCAAGTACTTACGGTATTACACTGCAATTTTGGTCGCTTCCTTCGAGTAATCTGGGTTCTCCACAGAGACAGTTTCCCTTTGAAGAGCCGATCAGAGAGCAAGGAAAAAAAGTCAGCTGTTGAGGAAGGATTGCGCCGTTGGATTTATAATACGGTTGATTTGCTTTATCCTTTAATTTACTTGAGAAGTTTCCCTTGTAGTAACGGGATCCTTCGTCGAGGAGCAAAATTTGTTCAAGTTTCAGGAGAAAATAAAAATAAATTCGAGGGCCTCACGAAAAGCAACTGAATCGATGCTTGATTCAACTGACCTACGAAATCATACCGGAAGTTTTCATCCGAGAGCAAACAGGAAATTGAGTGAGTATATTAAGAAATGTGGAATTCTTCCGCCCGATCCTTCATTATCATTCAGCGTCGTACGATTCGACCCGTCGGTCTGATCAAGCTCTTAACCCTCTCTTGGGTCATCTCCATTTTTCCGGAAACGCCCGGAGTTGTGGTCTTTTTGTGCCAATAATAAAACACACTCTAATTAAACGTCAGGATAAATCTATTGTCGGTTTGTTTGAAGGAAATCCTTTGTCTCATACATCCTCCAGTTTAATGAGAACCCTCAGCGATCTAATATATTTAGTCACAGACAGGAAAATTATCGGAGCGTTCATGCGTTTCAGAATGAAATAATAAGCCACACTTCTGGAAAACCAACACCCCTCGTTTCGGAGTGTTGAATGATTTAAGATTCCTGCCCTCCCACATGAAAGATTTGCAAACTGTACGTCCCAAAAATATCCTGCAACGCTGCAAGGATCATTTGCTGTACGTTTTTATGACTCTTAATACAAGTTACGGAAGTCAATGGCTCGTTCAGTCTATACGACCGGATTATTTCAATGTTTTTTGAAATGCACGCTGCAGGCGTGTTCGGTGCTTCAAAATCGCGGCAGGGAGCCCCCTTTGCAAGACTGATATGAAATATTATCGAAAGAAAAAAAAAAGGAAACACAGGAACATACCTGAAGTCGTAGATTCCATCGATTTAATTAACTTTAACGAACGAGATCCTGATTACGCGTAGTGTAACAGGAGAGAGCATAACATAACAGCCAATCATCGTTATACTAACTATGCTAATTAAGTGAACTAAATGACTTGGTTAGATAGGAGCAATGCTCTCTTTCTCGATTATTACAAGAAATTCTGGTTTTATTCCTAGCAAATTCGATTTAATAAGGTGGATAAGTGGAGGAGAGCGCAGCTTTATTAATATTTTCAGGTAATTGAATTTCGCATGAGCTGTTTGTAAAGCTTGATGTATTTCAAGAGTACTTACATACGAAAATGCAGTTTCGTTTCATTACCATCTTGCAGCAAATTAATTTTTCTACTATAAAAAAAAAACAGAACTGCAGCAAAATGCAGTGAGGAAATGTTATGCACACACTGTGAGGGTCCGATGCAACCAAGCAATTTGATGTGAAATGAAAGCTGTGTTTGTCTCGAGTAACGTATGGTACGGTTAGTTTGCTTTTGGAGTAGTGTATTACCGCTCAGTCCTGGCGAAATTCAAATCAAGGCAAAAAAACCTCTTAAAAACGTAGTATACAGAATATCCTGTATGCGAGATGTGTTCGGAGATGCAGATGGTGGAGGAATAATAACAACAAAGACTGCGCTCATTTTTATCGTCTTCAAAACATGTAAATATTTTTTTTTAATTTTTGTGAAAGATACAAAATCTTCATAAAATAGTTCGCCGAAATAATTTTAACATTTTAATTAATTTAATTTTGATGAATTGAAAAATGTCTGTCTTTTTTATGTAGATTTCTTTGGTTCATCATATTTCCTTACTTTTCTGATACACATAATATGCAGTTGTCGCTTTTTCAAATATTGTTTGCGGAGAAATATGTATTTAAAATGTTTGAACTTGCGTGCATGCCACATATACTAATACATATACATAGACCATTAAGGGTCTGGTTATACAGTTATTATCGTCTTTTAACTAAAATCCCTGAATCAAATTTTTGAAAATATTCGAAACAAGTTGAAGAATTAACTTAGTAATTTTGATGTTTTAAAATGTGAATTTAATTGGCAGTCTAAAATTCGAATAAACATTGTCAAAAATGACATCTGTCAACTGTAAAGAATGACGTTAAGGATCTTATTTTTAACAAATTATTAATCGATTATTAATAATTAATCATTTAACTGTCTATTAGACATGCAATTCGTTAGAACAAATAAGAATTACGAATTTAATTCTTGAATTCTCTGAAGTTTAATATTTTCAAGTGTTTGGTGCAAGGACTTCTAACCATTTTTTCGAGTTCCTCAAAACAAAAAAAAAACGCTGTTTTGGTAGTATTCATACTCGTCAGAATTTAACAGAAAAAATGAAGTGCTTAGCAAAGTTTCAAACTTCCTAGGAACGGTATCGCGCATTTTCTGAAAAACATATTAAAAGTATTCAAGCTGAGTAGAAATTGGTTGAGAGTAGGATCAGACGGGATTTCTACCTTCCTTCTATGTATGTAAAAGATTCCACGTACATATTCGTTAAACCTCTTTATTATATCGCCGCCTGAGAACTTGTTTGATCTACAAACCAGAGCGCACTCAGGCCAATATCGACTATAAGCGATTTATCTACAAGCCGAGTTTCGTTAGAGCTGATCTGATACACTCTACTACGAACTAACCCGTTGCGACCATCTGGTCGGAATTTACAACGAATAAGTGAACAAAGTTCTTGAACATCTTAACGATTTAATATTTAATGTTCCCGAATGACAAAATTTACATTTCAAATTGTACTATCAAATGGTAAAACGCTCACCAAAATTTGTCATCAGCAATGAAATGTCGTAATCTACAAATTTTACAATAGTAGATAATTTAAATTTTATATCCTCCGTTCACGGTTTATCAATCCGTGTTGAGCTTTTAGCTTAGACGTCACGATTTTTGGAAAAAAAATCAAAATTTTCCAATTAATAATTATTGGAAACATGTTAAATCGTTAGTCAAAATTTATTCGTTGTCCCCAGGAATTGATGGTACAATTTTGTCGAATAAATGTTATTTAAATGTTAAAAAGTAGCATAGTTTTGAACTTGTGTTTTATAAATACCTACGTTATTGAGATGTTTCGGCTTTTCGATTTCTCGATTCTTCAACTGTAGATGTTTCATTTTTTCCATTCTTCTAATTTTCGATTTTTAGATTTTTTTCAATTTTCTTGCTCACTTTACCGATGTTTCAATGATACGATTTCTCAATTTTTGTCCTTTTCAATTTTACGATTTTTAAATATTTCGATTTTTCAATTTTTCAAATTTTGACGTTTCTAAATTTTCAGTTTTCCGATTTCTGCACTAATCTTTTTTTTATTTTCCCATTTATCGACTTCCCAAAGTTTCGGTTTTTTCAATTTTCCGGATTTTTAAATTCTCGATTTTTCCAATGTTTCTTTTCTATTATTTTTCGATTTTCAGTTTTTTCACTTTTTGATTTATCGAATTCAGATGTTTCGTGTTTTGATTGTCCAATTTCTCGATTCATCAATTTTTCAATTTTTAACTTTTCTTCTCAGCTTTTCAGTCCTCGATTTCTCAGTCCTCTGATTTTTCGATCTCTCGATGTCTCAATTTTTAAATTTGTCGATTTTTCGATTTTTGGATTTCTAGGTTTTTCTATTTTTTACTTTTGGGCTTTTCAATTTTTCGATTTTCCAATTTTTCGATGTTTGGATTTTTCAGTTATCCGATTTTTCAATTTTTCAATTTTTTAAATTCTGGAGTTTCTATTTCTCGATTTTTTGATTTTTCAGTTCTTCAGTATTTCTATTTTTCAATTTTTCAAATTCTGACGTTGCTAAATTTTCAGTTTTCCGATTTCTGGATTAATCTATTTTTGATTTTCCCATTTCCCGACTTCTCAAAGTTTCGATTTTTCAGTTCTTCAATTCTTCGATTTTTCCATTTTTCGACTTTGCTTTTATGGTATTTCGATTTCTCAGTTTTCCAATTTTTCAATTTCTCAATTTTTGGATATTTCTTTCAGTTTTGAGATTATCCAATAATTTGATTCTTCGACTTTTCGATTTTTCAACTTCTAGATTTTCGATTTTTCAATTTTTCATTTTTTGGATTCTCAGTTTTTCGTTTTTTTAAACTTTAAATTTTTCGACTCTTGTATTTAGAATTCTCAATTTTTCATATCTTTTATATTTTAATTTTTCAATTTTTGATTTTTCAATTTATTGAGCTCTCGATTTATCGAGATTCAGATGTTTCGATGTTTGATTGTTCAATCTCTCGATTTATCAATTTTTCCATTTTTAACTTTTCGATTTTTCGATTTTGGCCTATTTCGGTTTCTCGATTTTTCGATTTTTCGACTTCTCAACTTTTCGACTCCTCGATTTCTCGATCTTTTGATTTTTCGATTTCTTGATGTCTCAGTTTTTGAATTTTTCGAAGTTCCGATTTCTGATTTATCCGATTTTTCAATTTTCCAACTTTTTCAATTTTCGAGTTTCGATTTCTCGATTTCTTGATTTTTCATTTTTTCGATTTTTAAATTTTAGATTTTCGAATTTTTATTTTTTTTTTTTTATTTTTTGATATTTCGAGTTCTTTATTCTTCAGTTTTAAGATATTTTAATTTTTCAATGTTTTAAATTTTAGACTTTTGGATTTTTCGATTTTTCGGTTTTTCAATATTTTTTAATTTTTCAAATTTTGACATTTTTGAATTTTCCGAATTTACCGATTTCTCAACTAATCCTATTATTTCATTTTCCCATTTCTCGACTTCCCAGAGTTTAGATTTTTCCGTTCTTCAGTTCTTCAATTTTTCGATTTTTCGGGTTTTTGATTTTTCAATTTTTTGTTTTTTTAAGTTTGCGATTTTTTGACTTTGCTGTTTTGACTTTTTGATTTCCCAATTTTTCAGTTTTTTTATTTCCCAATTTTTGGATATTTCGTTCAATTTCAACTTTTCGATATTTTAAATTTTCAGTTTTTAAAATTTTAGGTTTTTCAATTTCTCGAGTTTTCAGTTCTTCTATATTTCTATTTTCCAATTATCCGATTGTTCAATTTACAATTAAAGAATTAATTCTAAATCAAACAAAAAAATACTTGCATATCAAAATCGAGTGAAATATGTGATTAGGTATGTTTTTAAATAAAAGTATCCAAATAATACTCACTTCCCGCAGAAATTCTAAAGGCTAGAGTCGACATTGGCCTGAGCGCGCTCCGGTCTGTGGATCAAACAAGTTCTCAGGTGACGATATGTTCAACTTAATATTGAAGACGTCCACTTTTTCTACTGCTTGGAAAAGAACTTGTCTCACTCCGGAGAGTTTGATAATATTGAGAAATATAGACCGATCTCCATGTCATGTAATTTTACGCAAATTATACAAAATATTAATCTTAAGTTATTACTTTTTGGGTAGTCTACTGACTTTTATTTCTAAATGGTTTTTTTGTAATTGTATTTTGTTTTTTATTTTCATTCATAGCGCGTTTCATCTTTTTTTTTGCATTACGTAAAAGTAAAACTTTCGGTAAAAGTTCTTCATATTCTTGTGAATATATTTCATTTATAACATTCACTATTAACATTTTGAGATGACGTCATCATATTGTTGGTGAAAATAATCAGAAAAATTTTGGTTGGTATTTTATCGTCTATAAGATACTCGGAACACACGTAAAATTTGACAATTATCGATGACGGAGTTTCGGAGATTATCTGTCTAATAAAAATCGACACAGACGACAGACAGACAGAGTGGGTCACAAATTTAACGTGCTCTATACAATATTCTTCTGTAATAGTTCATAGTTGTGATCAAATAGATGTAATATCACTGATTTTACAAAAACGTTCAAATCAATTCAAATAGATCATTGAATTCTTCTCAAAAAATTGGAAACACATGTTTTATCTGGAATGATAATAATAGTAGTAATACATTCTTATTTATTTAACCGTAATCCCTTTCTTCGATGTCATAATTTCACTTCTAATTCGTTTATAGCATCCTGAGGCGTGTCTCAAGGGAGTAACTTCGACCCTCTCTTATATTAATGATTTTCCAAAAGTGCAGAAATTTATTGTATGCTATCACAAATTATATGTACCCGTATAATAAAATCAGATGGAGACATTCATGATTGTAAAACACTTCAAATTTAGTTCGAACGTCTGGTTGGATATCTTGAAAAAATACTCTCATTAAATATCTTCACATATGTATGTATTATCGGTTGCTAGAAAAGTAAATCCGATTTTGTATTACTTTATGCAATTGAAAATTTTTTGAAATTTTGGTAATATTGGGCGGTATTTAATTAAACACAGTTTTAATTCTACATATATTTATTTACTGGCGTTTTATTTAAAAAAAAATTGTTGTTTTCTGGTCCTTGTTTATTTTGTTTCTTTTATTTATTTAGTAGCTGTCTTTAAGTTTTTTTTTATATTATCTTTTGAGTTTCTTGTAATTGGAGGTTTAGCCTGTTGTAAATGGAAATAAAATATTAGATTATCTTTAATATTATATTATTAAATGCTAAACATGTATAGAGTATTTAAAATCCTTGTATTATCTTCACTTGGAGAAAGAACATTATATAAAATCGTTTTATTTTACTCAGAATGAATATAATGGCGTAATATCACTTTGTTTTGTTATATAGAACTTTGATTTAGTGCAACCCAGCAAATGTACTATTTCTTAAAGTTTTCTGCTACTTTTAACTTAGGCGATTGCAACTCTTACGACTTACGGTTCTGCTCTATTTCACTTTAAACTATCGATTTAACACATTTGAGAGAGCATTTCAAGAATAATGAAATCTCTTCTTCATAGTATGAGAGGATCTTGACCTATTTAACCGCCCTGCTGTTGGTGGTAATAAAGGAAGATATTATTTAAGAAAGTGGAGTATAACGTCAACGATAAAATTTGTTTATCTCCTTGCAGCTTCACCGTGGCCAGTAAACCCAGTTTCATCGACTACTCTGTAATAAATCGTGGAATAACATTAAGATAATATATCAGTTTCTTTACCCCTGCAACATTACAGCTCGAACGTTCACAAGATAAGCATTAAATTACATCTGAGTTTCTATGACGTCAACGTTTGCGACCTGATCTTACGTATAATTACGAGATTACGGAACGTGCTGATAAGACTCTGTAAAATCCATCCCGAGATCGGGAAATTGCATGAATTACCATTACCGGCTTGTAGTTTTTCCGCTGAAACTTACCAGGATTAAGAAGTCAACTCGTATGATCAAACATAGGCGTCCATAAAACTCATGTCGTCGTTTAGACTTGAAGAGAAGTTGCCGCCTTAAGCCCGAGAAAACTGCCTACAATAAAGTAACTGTCTTCTCGAGAAACTCGAAATTACCTGCGAATAATAAAGTTCTCCGCATCAACTTCATCTAATTTGTTTGTTTGTAGTGACTCTGAAAAATTGTTCTCGCGGAAGAATACAAATCTGGCGTTCAAAATGAATACTGGAGAAAGCTGTTTGACGTCTACATCAAAGTAATAAATAAAAACACATTGACACTTGTACGAGATTACAGCCTGGCTAAATTAAACTCGGAATATTACGTTCCTGCCACAATGAACATTTAACATTTCGATCTGACTGATATGGTTGGTGTATGGTCCTAAAATGCCAACTTCGATCATTAACTAAGCTTAACAATAATGAAATTCTAACATTATTCTGTCATTAAAAAATTAGTCGAAAATTATTTCGACAGAACTTCCCTGGATAACTGAGTAAAATTCATCAAACATTTTCAACTAATAAAATAAATAACGAATACTTTGAAATAAATTTATAATATTCACGAAATTTGTTTTACCTTGTATCTTAGACAATAATTGTGCCGTTGTAATTTCAACCTCTAAGTTCTCGAATGAAGATCTAGTTACGCTACTTCGCTCAATAGTTTAGTATATTAGTTAAGTTCATATTAGCTATGAAAATGACCCAAACGTGGAAGAGACACTTGTACCCATCACGTTAATTAACGACCCAAAATGGCTTTTGATGTGGCGATTTCCACGGCAACGCATTAATATTTTTGAACGCAACGGTTCGTTGAAACAATCACCCTTGGTAACTTTATACCCCCGAGAATATTCCAAATGGGCACGAATCCCAAGGTTTGACGCGGACATCTCGTACAGAATTTCAAGCGAAACATGTGGTCGAAAAGGGCGTCCTCGAAACAGTGCGAGTGCAACGATGTAATTGTATATTCCTGACTTGAAGGCACTCAGAAGGAAACACACGGCTAAGTTTTCCGGAACTGAGGTTCTTGGCAATTAGCGATGCAATGCGCCAGGGTATCATTCGCAGTCGTATTGTTCCTGACTCTCGGACTCTGGAGGAACCTTACATCTTACATTCTAGTCTCCGACTATTAAAACTTACTTATAACTATGCCCGTGCGTTCTAGGGTAAATGATCTCCGAGTGGCTGCTGCTTAATAAAATCATAAGTTTCTCTAGCGTTCTCTAATGCTAATTGTTTTACTGCAAAATAATCCCCAAAGTGTCTACAAAAAATTACTATAGTATGCAGCAAGAAAAATCATAATAATAAAAGTAATGATATGAAAATTTACTAAAGACCATTCCACTCACTGTGTTGTATTACATTAAATTACATTACAGTTGCACAACCCGGAAGTTATATTAAATATTTGCATTAAAATTACAGCACACATTTAAACTGTAAATGTTATCCAAGTAAAAGATAAATAAGAATTTACATCGTTAGCTTAGATTAAAGTAGTATTTAACACAAAATGGAACGATGTAAACGAACGTAAAATAATTCTAAAACTGGATATTGCTCCAAGGGTATTGTTTTTTCTTCTGATAAATGTCTTGTTGAAAGATCAAACCTGCCTCTGTTCTTGAAGATCCTTTTCAAGCATCTCTCGACTTATCAGTAGCAGCTGCTATTTTTAATTTTCAGAGATTCCAATTAAAAGCTCCGGTAATAATTTTAATTTCAGAAAGGCCAGTTTCCTTTAATTATAACATCAACTGTTTTCTATTGATCGGTGGTTTTTAAAAAAATCAAAAGACGTCAGTACTGTATATGCCAAACTTGATGACTGTCTAAATGCGATTTTTGAAAAAAGTGTACCTTGAAGAAATATAAAAAATACATAACAATTATATAAATTAAAAAACAAATATCCGACTCCTGGCGTCATAAAATGAGCTAATCAAGAATGTTTTACCCCTGAGTCAAATGACGATGTCTTCAGCGACTTTTTGAGTATTTACATCTTTACTAACTTCGATAATTTCCATTTGCAATGTCTTAGATTAGAAAATTCCAAAATTCTCATAATAGACCAATACCTACATCATTCTCAAAACTAAAAATTTAAATTCGTCTGATCAGCTTAAATTTTGATAGAAATGCAGTTAAAGGATAGAATTAAGAACGGGGAAACAAATTTAAGGATTCCATTTTAGAACGGCACACCACGCATAGTTTTTATAATGTTTGTACCTACTTGTAACTTCGATTTTATAGAATTATCTGAAAAATGGGTGTCTCAAGATAATTCTTCTAACGAATTCATACCACAACACTAGCAGTGAGTATAGATGCTAAATACATAGTGACTCACACTAGTTAGTTTTTAGAAAATATACAAATTATAATTTATTAAGAGGTTCAAGGGGTGGGCGTATTTTATGTGCCGCAAAAAAATTACACCTGCGTAGAAGTTGATTTATCTTTAATTATCACTGCTATTCCCACTATTGATTGCATATGTCTAAAAATCTCTTCAATTTGTAGAAAACATCTTTTTATATTTGTACTGGATATTTCTGCTTCTGTCCCATTCATTGAGAATGAACTCTTTTTAGATCTCCTTAGTGATGTTGAGAAAATTTATTCCAAAGTGATCCTTATTGGTGACTTTAATGTTCCTTTCTTTGTATCTAATACTAATGACTAATGAGAGATTCTCAGTATTATTACATAATTTTTCTACCCATCTTAAATTCTTTCAGTTTAGTACTATCCGTAATATTTCTAATGGAAGTCTTGATCTTATTTCTTCTAATTTAACTCATGTAGTTGTTGATAAGTCTATCAATCTTTTAACTGTAGAAGATAGTTACAAATGGAAATGCAATGCCAGCATGAACTTAAGCCTTTTTATAATTTTCAAATGAATTCAAATTCAAAACAGTTCAACTTATAATAATTCTATCTATCAACTGGTCAGTTCTTCACGACATAAAAAATATAAGTAATGCATGTTCTATATTTTATGATTTATTGCATTAATCATTCAAATCCTCCCTAAGAATTTTTAAGTTTAATAATAGAAATCGCAAGTTTCCACCTTGGTTTAACCAGGATCTTATTAATACTTAATTTGTAATTTTATTGGTCAGAAAAACTACTTTCATAAAAAATATGACATCTCAATGTCATCTCGATAAATTTAAACACTTCAGATCACTATGTCAAGTATTAAAAATCACTGTTTACAAAAACTATAGGTATGCATAATATTCAAAATGAAATCTCTTCTGATCCGAATAAATTTTGATCGTATAATAGGAAAACAAATTCGAGAATTCCAGGTCTCCTGTTTCATCAAAATTCTGAATTATCCACTCCAGTTAACAAAGTCAATCTAACCTAATTGTTGCAATCTCACAAATTCGGAAGATGAAATTCTTCAAATGTTAAAAACGTTAACTTCTAGCGTCGATAACATACCTAGTTTTTTATTAAAAAAATCCTGTCTAACCGGTTTACTAACTATTAAATTTAATATTAACATCATCAGTTTTCCCAGATTTATGGAAAAAGACATCGGTTACGCCAATCTTTAAAAAAGGTGATCCATCTCACGCGACAATTACAGACCCATATACATACTATGTGACTTTGCAAAAGCCTTCAAATCTATAACGTACAAAAGAATATATTCACATATAAACACTTTATAACACCTTTTCAGCACGGCTTTATATCAACTGTTACTAATCTCGCTACTTTCAGCCAAATCGTTTCTTCGTTTGTGAAGCAATTAATATCAGACGTTAGACGTTATCTACACTGATTTTCGCAAGATGTTGATCAGATAAATCACTACATCTTTTTAAAAAATCTTCAATATTTTAGCTGCTCAACTCTTACTAGCTCTTGTGACATCGTACCCACTGAGAAGAGAATTATTTGTTAAGCGTCGTAATTTCATATCTATGTAATACTTTTTAATATGGGATCGGTATACCGCAAGGTTCGAACCTAGGGCCATTATTGTTTGTCATTTTTGGTGGATGTAATATCCAGCTATAACCTACTTTTTGGATGACCTTAACCTTTTTTGTTCAAATAAAATCATTAAAGGACTGTAAAGTGTTGCAAGAGGAAATAAACAGACTAATTTCAAGGGAAATAAATACAATTTAAGAAAATTGTATTACCAAATTGAATTAAAGCTTCGTGTATATAAAAAGGAAATAGGTCTATAGTTCTCTACTTTTAATGGGTTGATCAAAAAGTCAATGTTAATATCACCACACACAAAGAATGATTTACCTCGATTTGCGGTGTTGTAGAGACATTTTTCTAGTTTTTCCAAAAAAACTGTACCATCACTTCCCGGTGATCTATAAAGAGGTAACTTATGATTTTTTACTATAGCGTCTAATAATACTCCCTCAAAAGAAGTTTCATCCTCCTTCATAGGTTATTCAAGTTTGTCTTGTTAAAAATGAGATCTAAATTGAAACACACTCTCCCATGATGCTTTTCCTGCAGAATTAGGCTGCCATTTGATAAATGTCAAGTTTGATAATAATTCTTCTTCGGTTACTCAAATTTTTGTAAGACAGATGATCTCCGGATGGTTCAGATTCGATTCAGATTCAGATTAAAAAAGCATTCAACATCAGGGTTTCCGAATGCTACTACAGTTGAAATTAAAAACTTCTATTTCATCACTGCTGTCAAAGGTAGGTTGCGATGTTGGGCTCTTGATGGGAATTTTCGTTCCTGCGACTTTGGATAACTTTTCCGTATCCGGTGAAAGAACCTTATCAATCAGCAAATCTTAATGTAGATACGAGTATAAGAGCCTTTTATGGAACAATTTTTATTTTTGGCAACTCTTCTAAATCTCGTAGTCTTGAAACTCCCTCGTTGAATTTTTTTTGAAGTTATATCTTTGTTGACGATATTGGTCAAGTCGCGCTGTGTCTTTCAACTTTTTTTAACCTTTCAACCAAGTCGTTGGGGTCTGGGAGTTTTTGTCCTTTTGTTTTCGTGAATTCTTTTTCTAGAGATGTACCGACTATAGTCGGGCGACTGTTCCACTTTGCTAAAATCGGTTTATACATGCAACAGACAGTGTGTTTTTTTTCTATTTCTCTGACTACCTTAAAAACTTGTTTTATTTTAAATAACTAAAGTTTCTTTGTTTTCCAAAAAATGTGTTAAATCTGTTTGGATAATTTTAACATTTAATTTTTTGTGGTAACTCAGTACAAAAATAAAGAATAACACAATTTAGGGCAGTTTATACAATACTTAACCAATTTTAATCACTTTTTTGGAAATTTTGAATTCGCTTTGCGTGTTTATTGGACCAGATATCGTGACGGCGATTTCAGAATCGTAACTAGCGGAAGATTATCTACACTCTGACACCAATTTTCGGTCAATTAAACCAATTTTAACCGGTTTTGACAAAGCCGACTAGTCGGCCGACTATAGTCGGTACATCTCTAATCTTTTCTCATATTACTTCCGGAAAATTTTCTGTAAAATTTTCAGCGGTGTTTTACTTACTTTCTACTTATTTTTTAAACATGACGCACCTAGTTCTTATGTATCATCTATTGAGGCAAAAACATTCTGCTTATCAGATTTAGCTTCTTTTTCAAGAACTGTTTTAATATCCCGATCTCATCAAGTAGTTCTGTTTTTAGCAAGCCTTTTTGTTTTATGATGTACGTAAATATTTTACTGTTCATATCCAATCTCCCTTCTGGATCTTCGTCTTCTGCATCCCAGAAAATTTGGTTAACATCCTCCTGTTTATCCACTACGTTGTCCTCGTAATCATAGTTGCAGCAATAAAATGCATTGTCATTTTCAAATCTTCCTTTGCTATGCCATTTGGCACAACTGGTACACTTCCATAATTTAAACACTTAATATGATCGATTAAGCTTTTTTATGTCTTTTGCACACACTGTGGGATTTGCCTATGTACCGCTCGGCGCCGTCTTTAGTTCTCTAGGAGTGACCATTTTCATATTTTAGTCGAAAGATATCCCAAATAGTTCAGACATTTGGCTGTTTGTATTTCTTCTTAGATCAGCAGTTTGCAACAACTTAGAGATCTTCTTGTTACTAACAGAACCGCGTCTTGGGACATACAATGAAAACTATATTGTTTTCGTAAGCTATACACTTTATACCTTCAGGCATACATATTTTGAATACGTCGTCGTAACATACTTCCATATTAATGGGCCAACTACTGACGTTTTAAGATTTCTTCCCCTTCAACCTAACTCCAATAGTATTGTATCTTTAATTCTTACTAATAATCTAAAATTAAATATTTCCAAATGTTATATGATTACGTGCACCCATAGAAAATATAGTGCTTCTTCTGTTCATACGATCATTGATGTACATACCACTGTCTAAAGCCACCCTTATTAAAGACCTTGGAATACTATTTGATTCTAATTTGACTTTCGTAAATCATGTTGGTGGTATTTCCTTTATGGATTCTAAAACTCTAGTCGTGATTATGCGTATTGATAAATTATTCCGTAGTCCACTAATTATAAAATCTTTGAATTTTTGGTTTGAGATATCTAAACTTGAATATACTTCCGACATTTCTCACCAGTTTCTTAAAGTTTGTATCATGTAGGAGTGTTGGCAGTTGTCCTCCACGGGGTACTGATTATAATTTAGTTTCAGAAACAGAGAACTTGACTGATTAGTTTTGTGAACAAGACAATTTGGTGCCAGATTTTGTATGCTTTTTTAATTTTTTTTTTTTTTATTATTTATACTTTGCATTATGTAATAATTATATATAGTATTAATTATTTTATATATTGTACAGTTTCTTTTGTTTTTGTAATTATAACTGGGTGAAGAATCTGTTGAGTAATAAAGTCATTATTGTTATTGCTATTTTAAAACGAAATACAATCAGAGCCCTGAGCTTCTTTCAACGAGCGAAGCGAGCTGTTTCTTTGAAAATAAAACCTGGAATAAAAAATCATTTGCGGAACTTTGAACAGAGTAAAAAATTTCAGAATAAACAATTGCATCGAAACGGAAAATATAAAGAAATAACACATCAGATGAAATATTAAACGAAGCATGAATATACGCCCCCGTAACACATAATAAACAGATTGCTAATAAATAAAATATGGGATAAAATTTGTTATTATAAATAGAAGGGAACTGAGGGAATCATAAAATCGATCCACAATTAATAAACAAAATGCAAATTTATGAAGCACGACTAATATGATAGGAATGAATACAAAATGACTGTGATGGAAAAGATAAAAAGCAACGTAATTTACAGATGCTGTAAAGGTAAGGAAAAGCTACTGATACTTGTTTAGATAAATAACGTGATTTCAGTCGTCGAACAAGCTAGTAAATGTCAACAAATGGGAAAACTTTTAAGCAAACGAACTGCTGTTTAATACAGAAAAACTGAAAATGAGTGGGCATGTTTCAGACGAGCAATATGAAAAAGGTAAAGAGTACTGAAAGTGAGAAACAACCAATGTATTGAATACGTATTGCAGAGGGTTGGAAGTTCATTAAAAAAATATGAAAGTAAATGTAATTTTACAAACAGTGCGAACAATGAATATAAATTTAGTAATACAAAGTTGTGATCCTGTTTGTGAATTTGTATTACTCGTCTCAGTAAACGAATGGAAAAATAATTCTTCAATCTAAAGCGAATCTGTCCAGCGCCATCGTGTGGCAACAAAATTGACTAGAATTCAATTCAATTTTAAAAGAAGCAAAAAAATAGTATATCCAACAAAACGCAACTTGCCGGAACTTAAGGGCATACAATTTTTCATTAAGAACTTGTTCGACAGTCCATTTTGGTGATCGATAGTTACACCAGACACTATTCACTAGAGCGCCTAATTCGAGAATCAGGACTTTGACATCGCGTTATAACCGTCTAGACTGACCATCACAGAGTTTTAGGTTTCATGTAGCTTCCCCAACGTACTGTTTTTTTTAAGCAAGCAGTTGTTTAACGAAAAGCCGGCCGATGTTCCACAAATATGCACGCAACAATTTAAATTCTCGTGACATCGCTGCACAAATAAATTCCATTAGGGCCGGCCCTTGTTCCTCTAAATAACTGTTTAATAAGTCAAAGCATACACGAGTTCGTCACCTAAAAACAAACCGAACGTATGCATGCAATTTCATGTCGACAAGTAGATTATTCGTCTCACATATTAAACAATTTAATGAATAGCGCAACAATATGGACTTTATGGCGTTTTCCCCAAGTCTAATAACGAGCTAGAGAGCGAACGCGTCGGCGGATGAAATTTGTGCCGGGGCAATCATTAAAACCTGTACAAATCATCATTGCCGCCAACTGGTGCTGACTTGGATTGCTTTACAGTGGACCTGTCGGGATTTACGCGAGGACTAAACACTTCCGATAGGGGGCGCTCAAATATATTACCACTAATAACGACTTTTATTGCTCGCTTGTTTTTGCCGCTCGCTTCATTCCGGAGCTCATTTTTAGCCACTCTCTTGCCCTAGATGCGAGCTTTTATTAGGACCCGGAGTTTATTCCTGCTGCACGGATTGAACTTGAAAGCCAGCAGTTGGCAGCCGCCTATCACGTGTTTCGAGCAAAAGCCCAGTGGCGGCTGCTGCAGAGAGGGCAGCGAAGCGAAACCGGAATACTATAAAGGCATTAAAATATTATTCAGTTTGTGTGTATGAGGTGACTTTATAATTCTTCCCACTTTTCAATAAGTTCAAATATCTGAAGCGGAGAGCAGCGCCATATTATACTACGGTCGGTCTAAATGATGCCTATTACCCTGCGTTGCCATATTTATGAAAATCTCTCTGTAGACTACTAACAGCCTAAAACAACGTGACAACAACATATGAACTTCCTTAAAACCAATCACAGTGCAAAATATTAACAATGCAACAGTTGCACATACATCGGATGGATTAATTCAAGCCAGAAGTAACAAAAAACACATGGAGTGTATTTATATTATTAACTCTTGAACAGAGGATCTAAAAGGCACACCGGCGAAAGATTCGATCACAATTTTTATCAAAGATCTTTTTAATTGTAATATCTCAATCCAAAGTTATGTTGTCATCATTCAGACAGATATTTGCTCAATAATTTCGTTCCAAAACTTAGCTACAGTGGTGGTTCGAAGAATTTGTAATAATTAAACGTCACCCAGTTACTTCCAGTATAGGAGAGTTGCTAATTAAATTTTGAATTGTGAAGAGAATACAGGCTTTCTATAAATGTTTATAGGGTCGAAGTACGTCTTGGAAACGTGCCGCCTATCACTTTATGCGAATTTTACTGAATACCCAAGGACTCACTACAGATACCACACACCTTTGTACAACGGATTGCCTAAATGCTTCATATCTTATTAATTTGCCAGTCCGAACAAATTTGTTGATTACATCTCTATCTATGTTTGACCAAATATTCTTGCTTACAAGCGGTTGCAGAATACACGCACTCTCTGTTTATGAATGTCCCATTGCAATAATAAGACATAACAATGAAGGTTTCTTGTTCAACAGAACAAAACATTTTCACGGTCTGCGCTTCCTATCACAAAAACAAAATTTTCGTACGCAAGGACCAAGAGGTTTGAAAACTACTGTTTTATTGTTTTAAGCTTGAATCAACGAGAATTACTGCAATTCACACTTAAGAAAAACGTCAGGTATTCCTTCTAAGTGAGGCTAATAAGCTTTTCTGGGCCCACAATGAGGCCCACGTAGATCCCCTTTGACTTCTCAAAACAGGACAAAATCACAGGGTAAACAGGTAAGTCGACTGTTAAGCTTGTGGTGTGCGCGGAAGCGTTGTCGTGATGGAAAAACAGAGCACGCATCCCGTCTTGGGCAGCTTGTTTTGATTTATTCAAAGATTTCTAGAAGCTTCTGTTGACTTTATTTGGGGAAATTTCTCCTGGAATGTGACTTCTTTCGTTTAAATTTTACCAGATTTTCTTTGCACCAGATCACTTGACCATTTTTCGTACTTCCGCAAAATTCTGTAACACTCAAGGAAAGTAATTTACCTCAAACCAAGGTTTTCGAGCATAATTGCTCCCATTTCAGTATAGACTTAGAAACTCTTTCTTCAGTATGGCTGTAAATAGTCTTATTATTATTATTATTAAATTCGTACGTTGGCCAAGAGGTAAAAAAACCCAATTATAGATCAACAGAAAGAAAAATATTTAACTTTGATAACAGCTATAGATTACTGTTACTCCCAAATAGGACAAGTTAGTAATAAGAATAAGTTAGCACTGTAGCTATAAAAAATAAATAATCATTATCTGATTACAACAATAAAATGTTTTTTTTTCACTAGCAGCCATGAAATATGCAAATGTCGACTCATTTAGAGGTAGCAAATTCAACTTTTGCGACCACGGGTTCAAAAAGAAGATTGAAGTTATGTACGCAATATTTGATGTGATTATTTCTTAAAAAATGAATAAATGTGTGCTATTAACATTACTTGAGTATACGCATGGTAGTTGATAGACGGTGGGAGATAAAATAATTCATTCAGCGACAAATGTAAACGGTTTTCTTTGTGTTGAAGATTTAGAATAAGTTTGATTAGAAATCAAAACAAAATCAAGTTGCGTCAAAAAATTTAACGTTTATTTTTTCAATTTATTGTCTTATGGTTTGTACTAGTGAAAAAAATTGTATATTAACTACGGTTGCAAAGCCATTTCTAGACCTCGCGTTCAGAGCCCTCGACGTTGGGCGTCTCGAGTTCTAATTTGCGCTCGGTCTAGAATGCTTGGTTTTGCAACGTTGGTTAATAATATACTATTTTCTGTTTAGTCCGAAATATCCGCATTATTATTGACAATAAGAAATTTGGTTATCATTTGATGTGTGGGAAACATTTGCAGAATGTTAGTTCTAACGTTTTTAAGGTAAAATATATCATACTTTCTACACTTTAATGTAAATTCTCGGCAACAAAAAAGGATAATCAATACATGTATTTTCTGTTTAGTCCGAAATATCCGCATTATTATTGACAATAAGAAATTTGGTTATCATTTGATGTGTGGGAAACATTTGCAGAATGTTAGTTCTAACGTTTTTAAGGTAAAATATATCATACTTTCTACACTTTAATGTAAATTCTCGGCAACAAAAAAGGATAATCAATACATGATACTATCAACTGCTCCAAGAATTTAATTGCGAACATCCACCGTCTACTTTGTAGTGTAGGAAGTTGTAAGAACTGTAAAAGATCACAGATAGGATAACTTTTGGGAGCGTAGCTATAGCTACTCAAATTATTGTAAAATGAAAATTTTGCAAAGCATCTCTGTATATTCTTCAACGTCCAGATATGAATGTCATGTATTTGTCACCAAAAAATATTTGCGTTTTCTAATTTTGATCTCACTAGTGTTTGAAGAGAATTGTTAAGGTGTTAAGGCTATTATAGTAATTTACACAACTAGTTTTGAAAGTAATACTTTCACACTTACTTGTACAACTAACCTAGCCGAAAGTAAAAAGAATCTGTCACTGACATTTCGCGAATTTGCTGTCACTCAAAAATTGTTATTTCTGAAGTGTTTTTAACTAATTTCTCGAATCTACAAACGCCAGAATGTGAAAAATTAACTCAATCGTCTCCTTTTCGCAAAATAAATCGATTCTGCATATCGCAGATACGTCATGTGGATCAGAATCGTCAAAACAGGATGAAATATACTTGAGGCTTCATAAAATTTGATTGTTTTCTTAGTATTTTCGGGCCCGTAGAGTGCCGGAAACAGTGGAAAACACAAGATAAACCTTGAAAAGTGACATTTCTGCTATGCTATTAGATATGCTATGCTATCATTTATAAAAAAAAAAAAAAACTGGTAGGCAATAAGACTAAACGCCAGTGAGAAGTTTATTTTTATTATATCGTTAAAGAGTCTGGTAATTTGATCACTATGCAAAATATATGTATGTCTTATTCTCACCAGCGAAACCCCAGCGTAATGGCTCCTTTTACAATTCGATGAGATCTCTGTTGTGTGCTTTTTCTTGGAAATGGTGACTGGGCACGACAATCACGTTTGAGATGCCCCTGGCGCCCATACCTATAGCATCCCATGCTTTGCTTACAAGGTTCTTCCATCGTTGAAAGAGGCCACGTATTTGCTGTAACAACTTTTCTAACAGCTTCTCTATCTTTGTCTTTTTTTCTTCCTCTGTTACTGCTACGCTGACTTTGTAGCACGTTCTTGAATAACTGTACGCCGCCTCCACATCCAACGCACCAATCGAGGCATCAGATGATGTTTGATACCTTGATATTTGTAAGACCTTCTTAACTTCACGAATGCCATTTTCGCAGGTTTCTGTCGCTAGCCTCTCTTCTAAAGTGGTGCTTCGGAATATGCTAGACGTACAATTTTTTTGACATCTGCTGCAAATTCTTGTAGAGATTCTCCAACTTTCTGTGTTCTTATCCTTAATTGGGCGGCTAAAACTTGCTTCAGATGTTCATCCCCAAATCGCAGTTCTACAGCAGCAGCTAAGGCACTATATTTGCTTATATCTTCGGTTTGAAGTATCTCTACCGCTACACCTCGCAGAACTAACACCAAGCCCGTAACCTTCTGTTCTTCTTCCCACGAATTTGCTGTCGCTGCGGCTTCAAACTGCTTCTTATACGATGACCACGGTGTCTGACTATCATAAGTGGGCGGTTGAATTGTTCTGGAAGCCGACGTCACATTACATGAACCAGTGGTAGCTGTAATTTTTATTATCTTTTCAAATTTCTTCATTTTGTTTTCTATTCTATATTCTATAATTTTAAGTCGGTCTTCCATACGTTCCTGGACTGGTTTCTCGACTTCTTTTATTTTTTATTTCATTTGTGCTTTAATTTCTTCTCTTTATTCTTGTTTACTTCTACGTCAATTTTTCCATTCTTGCGCCCATTTTCGCGTCCTTTTTTTCCATTCTTGCCCTCATTTTCTCGGCTATGTCCTTGTTTCTTGCGTCCATCTGTGCGAGCATAGCATAACATCATCTGCTTTAGTTATTCATCCACTTTCGCAGCTTGAACTCCAGTTTCAACAGGCATCAATCTTCATAATTCTTGTCCAATCTTGCCGTAGATCTTCGTAAAACCAATTTATTAATCTTGAATCTCACTTCCGAGACCAGTGTTACGATTACCGGTGACTTAAATTCGGCGTGGGTAAAACTCAACAATATATTTCTATAGTAACTTAAAATTACACCACTAATTACACAGCGATTATGTTCAGAATAATTCCGACTGAAACGGATTTGTCTAGACTCTCTATTTCTCCCATTGTCTGGACTTCACCGACTGCTCCCAACGTGGTTCCCATTTAAACAGCACGCGGTCCTTCTCAAAAGGTTTTACGGTTATCGTAGGCATAGTAAATCGTTATTCAAAATTTATCTGTTTATTAGAAAATAAAAAAAAAACACTCTGTAGAGTATTAAACTTACTAAAATATTTCTAAATGTATTAATATGTATCAGCAGAGCTGCAATTAACTCTAAGTAGTATAGAATTGTGCTTATAACTTATTGGTGGATGGTTAGTGTCCGTTAGGTATCCAACGAATTTCAGGAATTTCCTTTAAACCTTTTCTGACTGATCAATATGCATCGGAATCCAAATCAAAGAACAGTATTCTAACCGTGACCTTACTAGAGAATTAAATAACGTGATTTATGAACGAACATTTGAAAAGTCGCGACAGTTTCGGTAAATGAAACCATACATCTTAGAAGCTTTCGCTATACATTTAGAAATGTGGCTTGAGAAATACAATTCGTCGTCAAAAACAAACACCCACGTCTTCGAAATGACCTAACTTGCTTAACGTATCATTTACCACTGTGGAGTGTTAAACAATGCTAACATTTTTCCGGAAATAAGTGACTATAAAACATTTAACTCTCTTTAGAGGGAGACGGTTATTTTCACTGTTCAACATTTTTCGTAGTGATAGGAATGTTCCATACAAAGGGGATAGAGGCGGATTCTTAGCCGTTACAAGAATACTAATCCACTTAAGTTAAATATTACTGATACATATGAAGCGGTTAATGATGTTAAAAATATTGATATTTTACTTGTTAAAGTCTTGTCTAATCCGTATCAATGTCTCTTCATCTGTTTTGTTTGTATTCCTCCTACTTGTGATAGCAGTAAATAGTCGACTTTTTTGATTCTGTAATGTCACTTGGTTTCTTGTATGGATGCAATCTGATATTATTAGGTGACTTCAACTTATCATATTACATCGATTGGACAAAAGGTCAATATTCTTCGGCTTTGTCTCTTTTTAGTAACTTGTCTTTTTTTCTGAATTTCTTCAGTTTGTTGCAATATAACAATGTGGTTATAATAAAAAAAGAGAGATTGTTAGATCTTGTATTTTCAAACAAAATTGCCAAATTGCTAAAGTTACTAATGTACGAGTAAATGTTAAGAAGGCTCCATATCACCCAGCTGTGAAGGTACTCTTTGATAGAGAGCACAAAAAAATGATAATGACACTTTTCTGGAATGTTTCTACTTAAAACTGTATATAGCATCTGTGATAAGTATATATTCCAAAAAAATTGCAGTCGTTAGGTTCTTATCTTCGTGATTTAATGGTCGCTCACATTATTTACTCGCTTAAGAAAAAATATAAAGTATGGACCAAATAGAAATATTGTCATCAACGAAACTTTCTTGATAAATTCAAACAACTAAGAGCTAAGCTTAAATTAAGTATAGAGTGTTCTCATAATTCCTATATACAAACCTCAAATGAGGATCTTCAATCTAACCCTAAAGCGTTCTGGAAATATATGAGTTCAATGCGAAACACAACTTCACTACTAGTCTAATGACATTATTATCACAGATCCTCAACATATAGTGGATACTTTTGCCAGTCATTTTGTCAGTGATTTTGCAGTATATACTGGGACTAGACGAGGTGTAGATAACACAATGTCTACTAATGCATTTGCATGATGTAGGGACAACTCAGTAGGGTTCCAGGGAGGAGATTTGGTACGGCTTTATAACCCCCGAAGAGGGAATGGTCGTTGCCCGAAGTTGTCACCAGACTGGGAAGGTTAATACAAAAACAGAAATAGCACGAAGAATACCTAATAGGAATACGTAATTATTACCAGCTAAAGAAGACACACCTTTTTTATTAACATAATTAGAACCAAATGATGTGGTTCGAAATTTGAATTTATCAAAAGCTCAAGGTACGCGTATCTTGGTATATTGCAATTGTCACAAAGAATTGTCGCAAAATTTCTCAACTGAATTTCTTTCTTTCTTCAATAACATTGACAATTTAATGCCCACATTAAACTAAACACACGACAGAAAAGTGAACACTGTTGTTCCTATTCGACAAAAATACAACAAAATTAGCTAGAGAAACTATAAATAGTACACCACCGTTAATTTCAAATCTAGGACTATACTGTTTACAATTTAATTACCGGAACACTATTGTTTCATTTGTAAGTGGAACAGTAGGCCAAGAGATCCTCCCCTAGCACTAGTTGGGCCTGCCATTTTTTTTTTACCACCACTGCGGATAATATTAGGTTTGGTGAAAAATTTCTTCAAAGCGATGAACAAAGGGTGTAGCTTCTAATATCTAAACAAACAAAATTCTTCTAGAACAACGAATGCAGGAAAGACGGAATTTTTATAGGACTCCAGGTTAACAAAAATGCGAGACATAAAAGCATAACAAGAAAGCCAATTCAAAAATGATTCTGTACATTGTATACAAAAAGAACGAAGACCCAGGAATAAAAATCAAAACCTACTCACCGCATATACTTAGAACAAAAAACAAACACTATTGTAGCATTTCCAACTTCACATAAACGTTACAACAAAAGTTAAGGATCTTTAGCACAAACCCCATTTATACATTGTGCAACATTTTAACTAAGTTTGCACAAAAGTACATATTATTGCACCAGCAATTTTTCCTATTTCTACCCTTTCGTTTGTACACTTGCAAGATTAAGTAATCGTGGTTAAACCTGACACAGATGGGCGTGAAAGATTTGTCATTTAGTTAATGTGGACATCCACTTCAATTAAAAGTTCGAGCTCTGCCATCCCTAGTGCTGTGAGCATTAACCGCCACTGGGCAACCGATTGATGAGACGGAAATTATACTGACCTTACCCTCGGGTCGAATTTATTTTATTGCCTTAACTAAACTAACACCAATTTCTTCGGCTAGGCGCCACCTTGCATGTACGAGATGTGCAGGGTAAAGGGTTTTAGCTATACCGAACTTGGTTTATTATTCAGAGATATATGGTTTCCGGGTAGATTTAGGGTTTGCTAACGCGGTTTAACTTACAACTTGTACGAATAAAATACATTACGAACTCAAGGTTGCAACATGGAATATTCAACATTTCATCATTAAATTAATACTGAAGCCCGTTTTTCTCGTAAGGACCTTCCCGAGTAAAGTGAATTCCATGAGCTTCAACAGGTTTACAAGTTGGATAATCCTTAAACAATTAAATATTTGAAGGGGCGTTTTGATTTACGTAGGCACTAGCATTAATTTGAAAGTGATTAATTAGCAACTCGGAACTCTCTACTTACTTAATATCTAGCTCATGTTAGGTACAACGTTACACGTATTAAAAAGGATACAACAGCATACACATACAGTAATCAAATTTTGTGTTTACCATAACATAAAACACGTTAATTAAACATACAACTTATGATACAAAAACTAGTGTTTTTTTCAAAAATTTGCAATTTTTCAAAATTTTTAATTTTGCCTATTTTTACTACACTAAACCGACCTATAACATAGCTCACATAAACACTTGAAGATATTATCATTTCCTATAAACTTTCAGCGTCTCTTTGGCAGTAAATGTAAATTTATAACTTCGTGAATTGCAGATATTTGTAAATAAAATAGCTGGTAAAATGGCACTGAAATGGAGTTACTTACAACTAAGGTATAATTTATGAAATTTATTATTTAACATGCTGTCTTGTGGGAGCTTCTAGCAGTTTAAACTTTATCGGCATAATTTGTTTTCCCGTCTTGGACAATATTTTTCGCAAAAATTCCTCCCTTTCCGTCAAAATACTCAGAGATCCGAAGTTTTTAGCGTACTTTTATAATTAGCTGCGTCTTTTTACTTAATCTGATAAAGCTAAGCTTTTAAACTAATTAATTCCAATATCAGAAAAGAAGGTAAACAAAATGAGGAAAACATGAGCCTTTGAATCAGTCTCTTGAAAATTGTGTTAATAAATTAAACAAGTAAAACGCTATCTTGACGAATATTAAATTCTCCGAAAGAACGCTAAAATAATACAAATAAACGTCCACCCAGGGTTGAGAAAGCTTCTCTACTATGACTGTATATTTACCCGAACTTAATTAATTTTTTTTATATTTGTCATTCCTCGGAGTGAATTTTAAAAGAAACTCGAATTAAGATGAAACATTTTGTAGATAAATTTTCCATTCCTGACATTCTTTAAAAATTAATGTATTATAATTAAAGACGAATTCTTAGCTGTTAAAATATTCATGGAGTAAATAAAAGATGCAAAGTTAATGTATGCGTAAGAATTAATCATAGCAGGACATCCTCACGCGTTTCCTAAGGGAAACCAATTATCCTACAACATGGTACCAACTTGGAAATCCTGCAGTCTCTCGACGACCGCGCCTTCGAGGAAGTCCTGAAAGAGAGAAGTACACGTATTTACTTATGCATAAACTTTAAATATGTCTCTCTAGCGACTTGTGTTAAAATTTTATCTTGCTACTTGAAATATTAATAAATTACGACAGTTGTTGCTTCGCACCTTTATACAGCCAACTTTTGTAGAAATGTTCGCTCCGTTCGTCGACTTCTCTGCCATTAAGTAACACAACATCTCTTCCGTTTCACCGTTTTTATTTATGAAAGTCAACTCATTCTGTGAGTTTATTGTTAATGTTTTATTTAAGTGCTCGCTTTAACTAGTTGGCCCAAAATTAGTATTTTTTTTTAATTACTGTCTTAAGATGGAGACGAAAATAAACAAATACAAACCTTGAAAAACCATCAATCTTTTATCAACCCAATGTACCAAATCTAATTTAAAGTAATGTCGAAAGTAAGTAAAACAATTGTCTAACACGTTAAAATACAAATTATTATTTTTATTATTGTTATAATAAACAGCGTCACACTAGTTAAACTGACAATATACTTAAATTAATGCAATGCGCTCACCGATCTGATATTTCTTGACTTAACATCTAGTGGGAGAGGGCATACATCTTATGAACTAATATGAAAGTGACTTTTAAATCCCACGACTTCCGATTTCGTCATATTTCACTTTCTTTCATACAAAAAGACCAATTTTTATAAGGATCATTTTTTCTCATGCTGCATAAATTCTTCTCCATCATAATAAACTTAGAGGGTTCTCGAATGTAAAACCGTACTTCACCGACATTCATATCTTTTTTTTGTACTACAAATTCGCTTCTCCGAAAACGTCACAACATAAATTGTAACTGTGTCTTAAATGCGGAATTTTTAACAGAACTTTTGCGCTAAAGCATAATAACAATAAAGAATACGTACGTGCTAAAAGATTCTCGTTAGTCATGGTTTAGTTTACAACGAAGTGCAACTGTGGAAAATAAATTACACTTAAATAGGAAATTTGACGGTTTTTAACGTAACGAAATTGCATGTCAACGCGTACCTTTTTTTAGGCGTTACAAAGTGTAAGATGAATAATTTAAAGCATATATAAAACTTTCCCACCTTTTTTAGATCCAATCACGTAAAATATTGCCGCTTACGTTTCAGGCAGATAAAATAATGAAACGAGTACATTCTCCTCCGATATAATTGATTTTTGTGAATATAAAGTCGAAACATTCTTATGAGAAACATAACAAGGTGTTGAAATTTAAATTATTATTGAACAGTAGGGATGTCTCGCTTGTCTATAAATCATATTTTTAATTCGATTTCGTTCAATCTTACATTTAAATCATTCCACATGCTTCTGTTTTGAAGTTTCTTATTATGAATATTTATATGAATATGTAAAATAAATTACATATGTTGGCGCTACCTACATGTGATACTTGTTATAAATCACCTGTCGAAAGATTTTAATTTCGTTCTTTAAAAAAATTGGAAATTTATTCCAACGTTTTACTGCTGAAATATGAGTACACTGTGTCTGAGACAGTGGTAATATATCCTTTTAGTACGCAAGTAAGTGTCAATGCTGTAATTTATCGAAGACATTTTTTCCAAATTGCGAAGCTTTGGACCGCTTTATTGAATAAGAGCTGCCAGAAACTGACTGTTCGATATGTCATTTATTTACATAAATTAAAAGTCAGAAAACTGTTTTAAGATTGCGGAATGTTCTCACTATGATAATGAACAATAATTGCTTATTTGCTTTTCGCAAGTTTTTAAGACAATCAACAGAATGTAACGAAATTTGCACAATCCGAAATTATTATTTAATGAATTTGTGAAATTTACTACGTATTTTATAATTATCCGATTTAGTCAACGCTATTTTTAACGATTACTGTAATTTCAATTTTTACTCGACGTCTAGACCATCAAAAATCAAACACTTTTATAATCTATTGATTTGCTTCTGCATTTTTTGGGTGGTTTAGTTTTCTAAAAGTGTATAACAAACCTTTTACAATCAGTTCAAAAAAAATTAGGTTTCAAGAACGAGTATATTTTATATTTACCTAACGAACACGAGGATAAATACTAAAATGAAAAATAATAATTACTTTGGAAAACGTGTTACAACAGAAAAATATTGATGAAGAATTTAAGAAATTAGTCACTAATAACAATTAAAGCTACAAAAAAAAAACAGAAATCAGGTAGGAGGTTGCTTGGAAGATATCGAATATTATTGTATTATTTACCAGTTCCATAAGACATCATACACTAAATGGTGCATGAATCTAGCTCGACCCTACTTTTTTTGTATTTCATGATATGTACATTAAAACAAAATTTATTCTTTTCACATTATGTTAAAAATTCAATTTTTTTGCTCGACGTACGTACCTAAGCTAAGTATTAATATTTTATTAGACACGTGATCTCCGAAACTACTCGACCGATTGCTTTCGAATACTGGATGTACTTTAAGATTATCGTGTAAATGTTTCACATTCCAAAATCTTTATCCGCATTCTGATCAATAATAATTTGATGTCATTGATGTTTAAATTTATATATATTAAGATATATTTCTATGGTGGTTGATACCCTATAATTTTTTCCTTAATTGTGTTGATTAAAAAAAAAATCAAAATTGTTCATTAAAATTTGAAAATTTATCACAGAAAATATAAAAGCAACTGATGTGAAATCTTGCAAACTCTTTAAGCTTATCGTAAACCTGATAAATCGTGAATTAAAATTTCATTTTTACCCCACACATACAGATTTTTGAATAACAATAAAATTTTGTAACAGAATTTTACAATTAAACTTTTGAATTGAAAAACCAAATGTTTTAAAATGTTGCAAACATTTTAAGTTTGTCAGAAACATTAATGAAAATTTATTTGTTTATACACTCCTCTCAAAATTGAAGACGTCATCTTACAATTTGACTGAATAAATGTAATTGAAATTTTATAAAATAACATACTCCTACACTTGTGATTTATGAATCCGTCTTGCGTTTTCACCCTTGATATCCAGATGTTTGGAAGAAAAATCAAAACTGTAGAACAACATTTTACAATTTAGCTTTAGAAACGAAAAATGGAATAGTTAAAGAAGAAAGTTGTAATTGTAAGGACTATACCTTAAAATTATTTTCAACTATACAGAGTGTTCTATTTTAAAGGAGTAACACATAACTTAGTTTTTTTTTATGAAACATATATATTTTTACATATTTTTATTGACCTCTTCTTAGGATTTAAAACCACAGCTTACTTTTGAAATTCCGATGCGACGTTGCCACGTTATCCCAATTTTGTTGAAATTTTTTGGTTTACTTGCAAAAAAAATCACAATAGGGGTAATTTTAAAATCTGTCTTACAGTATTTTGTGGAAGGATAAATATAAGTACGCGCTTTGTTATGGTATCAAGTAAATCAAATTTTAGTATACAGAGTGTTTATCAAAAATCTAAAATTTTGCAATTTTCAAATTTCGATGTTTCAGTTTTTTCAAATGGGAGACCGTGTATTTTATTACTGTATCTTACTCTATTTTTTATCCTTATTCTTCTAATATGTCGATGTGTCTCCCAAAAAAATAAAAAATCGCAGTGATTATCAACTTTAAATATACAAAATACTGAGCAAAAAAGAAAGAGAACAAAAAATATAATAGTAATAATATAATAATAATAAGCTTTATTGCCCAACAGTTTAAATTATTTTACAGGACAATGTAAATTATGAATATAAATAATTGACTTAAATAAAAAAAAAATAATTTTTCTACATACCTAGTGAAATTACTAAATTATAAAGACTCAAATTAAAAAAAAAAAAACAGAAAAGTTAATAATAAAATAAAAAATAAAATAAAAAAATAAGATGCAGTAATAAAATATAGACTGTTTTATTTGAGAAAACTCAAATATCAATGATTGAAGTTATGTTTTACCGTCTCTTGAACGTGTGGAATGAAAGGCAGTTTTATTGCACCATGTTTCGACTTTTTATTAATACATTAGTTATCTTCAGATATGACAAACTAAAAGAGGTTGTTAAATAACATAGGTTAAGTGTCAAAAACCCACCAAGCGTGTAAAATATGACGTGGTTTGTAGTAGTGCTAATAAAATTATTGTAAAATAGGGTTATAATGATTAAAACGCAAATTTATGTAAAGAGAGAAGCAAGAACCTGATTAGCGTGGGCGAGAGAGAAAAATGTATATTCTAGTGGTCAATATTGCCAAATTGGAGAGGCTGAATTTATTAGCACTTGCAGCATTGTAATAATTATTTTTTTTTTATAAACAGTCTGTATATAAAAATTTATTTCTATTTATACCACGACAAAGCATGTACTTTTCTTTGTATCTCCACAAAATAATATTGCTAAAAAAATTTCAAAAATATTGGAATAACCTAACAACGTCACATCGTATTTTCAAAAGTGTACTGTGGTTGTAAAGCCTAAAAAGAGGTCTATCAAAATATGTAAAAATCTATTGGGCACTTCATTTAAAAAAAAATGTGTGTAACGCTTCAAAAACATAACACTCTGTATAGTTAAAAATAATTTTTGAGTATAGTTCTCAAGGCATCCTACAACTTGGGTTCTTGACTTTTTTACATTTATAATAATTAATGAGATATCAAGAAACATGCTCTTAGTGACTCACTCTGTATATATGTACCTATACAATTTTTTCGAGGGAAGCTCTGTCCAAATAACTTTCGATCATTTTTTTATTTTTTTGTCGAAATATTGTCCTTTTCAGTACAATATTCTGACTCTTGCATCATTCTTTCCGAACAAAACCAATTTTCCAAAAATTAGTTGGTGACTTATTACAGCAGTTACAGTATGAAAAACTATAGTTTCGGTTATGATCCTTACTAGAAGTTCTAGAAATTTTGAAAATAGGGTCTTCTTTCACTAATTTGATTTATTCTTGTTCTATTGGGAACATTAACTTTCAAAATTCTTAGGCTTTGAAACTGGATTTTGTACAAAACAAATTTGAGCACAACCCTAAACGAACACAACAACTATCAATGCTATATTTACAATGAGACAGATACTAGAGGTCACCTACAGTCGTTCGACAGCATTCGCTTCGAAGACATCATTTAAATAACGAAAAATAAAATAATAAGAACTGCAGCGGTTGTACAAAAAGTTTATTGATACCAGTACAATTCAAAAATAGGAATTGATCCTCTTGTGAATGTCAGGGTCTGAACGAGATTCCGCTATTCCCCGCCATTTGCAGTTTCTCGGGGCGGGTGGAATTGCGTCACTCTCGTGCAGTCTTCTCGTCACGGATTGAAAGCAATTGCGGCCCTCTGCGCAATTCTCTCTTTGCGGAAGGCTTTGTATCACTCCGTGCGATTCTAAGGGAAGCAGTGAGGATTACATAAGTCCTGTCAAGCGCAATCCGTCGCCGAGGAGGACTGAACTAGAACGTTACCTATCTTGCTATGCCGCTGCCATAGAACTCTTGACTACAAGCTCGGTACCAAATCGTAGTAGAAAACTACTAAAATCAAACTCTCCTGCCTTTGTTTAAGCCAAAAACAAATAGACAGTACGTCAGCTAATTTAAAGGTAGACAATGTAGCACTTGCTATTTAACGTGTGTGAATAGTGTGGGGTTAACATGATGCCTGCTATCTGCTGTCAGAAATTTCGAGCCCCGGAGCAGTTCGTCCCTTACCTTCACCACTTGAAAAACCCTTCGCTGTCTCGATAATAAATAAGCTTCAACTTCGTTATCGAATATTTAGAACGGACCAAACTAAATTTAAATTAGCACCGGGAACGGTTCGATAAGGTGTATGCCCAAGAGGCGGTAAATCATAGCGAGTGACACGATCGATGGTCCTAGTGTTTTATAACTTGAACATTAATTAAAGTGGTGGCTATTGTCACACAATAATAGGCCAGCCGTAGGCATTACCAATCAATCACTATGACTGAAGTTCGGTTAGGTGACCACACCCGATCTAATTACCAGCAGTGGCACATTGCACACATGGAGGCGGTCGGCTAACTCGATACAATTTACAACGTGGATTATTCAAAATATTTATGAAAACAAATCACCTCGTGCATGATGTTTTGATTTACAACAGCCATTCCGACGTACCGAATTAGCCGCCCCCGCGTGATTTATTTCTTGCGGTGACGAGTCGTGTCGACCCATAATCATTCTCGAAACATGAATTTGCTAATTAATGGCTTAGTGAGCCACAATAACACGCTAAGTCTAAGTCTCTCAGAGTACAAAGGAAAAATAAAGTCAGAGGGTATATACATACATGGTGATGGCTTACGAGCTTTGAGTGTAAAATATATAAATATGCCACAGTGAAGTATATTTTTTATACCTTTCTGAACTCCAGTGCATCAAAACTATTAGTGAAACTCTTTACTATTGAACCTCTTAATTAATGAGTGCTTTTTAAAAAGGTTAATTATTTCAAAATTTAAAATTTATATTGATCCCAGGATTTGTTATGAGTTCTAAATGTCAAGGTGACAATATAAGGGTTGTGATTGATAATTAAAACTCGTTTGTAATCAATTATTACTTTATTTCTTGTTTCAGCCTCCGAAGTGATACTGCTTTTTTTTTAATTTCTCAATCAAATAACTGAATTTGAGTTAAGTTGAAACAAATTCGTAAGTGTTAATTTTTCATTTTATGATAATATCTTGAAGTATAAAGCTTTCATAAATAATAATTCATACATCCAACTGGACTTTTCCGACTATTTCGGACTGAATAACTGTCTCATTTGTGAAAATAGTGAATAATCTAATGGCGTAAGATCAGTCTAATAAGTATTATGTAACTGACAGCTCGTGACTGTCTGATGTGGTGAGGCGATGATAGAAGTTTGACAATAATAGTAATATTACTTGGTCTTACTAGTAAGTAATGATAGAAGTCTTGCCTGAATACCGGTCATTCCCGGCTCAGTAGTAGGTCCTAATAATAATAATAATAATAATAATAATAATAACACCCATAACACATTGAATCAACAATGTTTTTACAAGTCAAAATTTTGTTGAAAGTAGCACTTTCTTGGAGGGATTCGGGAATAGTTGTTGTGTTCTTTTCTAAACGTTTTAAGCCCATGAAATTTTTAATGTGTACTTTGGAACTTTCATGTAACTTTGCACTTCGGATGAAATTCTTTAAATCGTTATATCCCGAGATGTTATGTAAATATTACGGCAGAGCCATTTAGGTATATGTTTCGTAGGTACCAAGTTGATTTAAAAGACTTGGAGTACTGACGATTCTGTCGCTTATCAATGGCAGTTAAATAAATTAACGATTTTGACTGCTCGATATTTAGCAAAATTTGCCGACGTCCTAGCTCGGTTCTCCGTGAAAACGGCGTTTCAAGAAGCAACATGACGATGTCGTACTCGGGATTCATTTTTCACTCACCTGTACCTATGAAAGAGACAATAACACAAAACACCAACACGTGGGTTTTTATTCACGTTCATGCTAATTACCCACGCACCCCGCAACCCTTCCGTTCTGTAAAGTAAATGGAAAAATGGTTTAATGAGTATGCCGAAATTGGCCGAGAAGCACCGAAGATATCGCCTCAGTTCCGAGCGAACTCTTGTATATGAGTATAGGAGCTGAGCCATGGAAATCCGTGTCTGTGATTGGGCTTCGCTGGTTCAAGTGAACCGACGTTCTGGCCGCTTCAGTTGAAGAACGAGGGGCATAAATCGTACGGTATTCAACGGAAAATGTTAGCAGGAAGTGTAAAAAATAAAAAATCATGTACAGATTTGTCATTTCAACATATTTTTGTAACTAAAAATGCATTGAAAGCTCTTTTTTAATTATAAATTAAGTCAATCTGTTCGTAAGATATATGCTGTGAGGCGCCGCCTCACTTGCCTCATCTGACGAGCCGCCACTGGTAACTGAATGCTATACTTAATATTAAAGTTTTTCCAAAAGAATTTTGTGAGTCACGCAATCAAATGCCTTACTTAGATCAAAACTTAGTATTGAGGAGTAAGCTTTAGTCTCAAAACCTTCTAAAATACTACAACATAGAAAATTTACAGCCAGTGTTGTTGTTCCTGAAACCAAATTGTGAATTATGTAGCAATATCTAGTGGTTTCAAAGTGATCATTAAGTTGCATTTTAAGAATGCATATAATGAATATTTTACCTGTAATAATCGGCACGAGTAATAAAGGCCTGTAATTAGAAACAACAGATGATTTAGCTTCCTTATACATCGTAATAACTCTAGAAATCTTCAATTTATTAGGAAAAAGACCCTACTGAATGCATTCACTGATTTTATTTGTCAATGGTATCAATATTACATTTGTTAATGTTTTAATTACTGTTGCATTTATCTCAAGCAGGTTTCTACTTGATGTCTTTTTCATTTTACTAATGGCTGTTCTGACTTCATTGTAAGTAACTTCCCTGAATTCAAAATTGTTGACTTTAACTACTCACAAGTAGTTAGGAATTTTGTGCTACCGTGCTGGTTATTACTAGGCCTGCAGACAAATTGAAAAAATAATCTTTGAATTTTTACAAACTTAGGTATGTATAACATTTATCTGATTTTTGGTCAACCATTGTTCATTTATACAAAATATTTCTATGGGTTTAGATGTATTATATAAGAAAGCGGGACTTCATGAAGTCTGACACTATTATTGGGTTTTGTAAGTGCAGTACTCACTGAGTATATGGGTAGAAAATTTAATTCACTCCTCCTCCCTCTTCCCTCTTGGTTCTTTTGAGAAAAAAAAAACGAACAAAGTAAGTTTCCTACGGTCATTTCTTAGGGTCCATGATTTTATCCCTATTTGTAAGTTGACAGTTACATTATCCGACAGGATATTGGAAATATCTGCAGTCAACGCGCTCCGATCTGACGTGTAACTAATTTCATCAGATTGGTTTGTACCAATAACATAATATTTATTGATATTTCTGGACCTCTTTGTTTCTATTTTAGTATCACTAACTCAAAATCTTTGTCATTGTCTTTCAGTTTAGAGTGAACTTCAACTTCAACTTTTCATTGGCTTTTATTTCCAAGTTAGTATTAGCTTCTCAGATTCGTCTGAAGATTCCTCAGAATCGTTTGCTCCAGTACTACCTTACTTGTTTATATTACCGAAATCAGACGTGGAGTTCAATAAAAAGTTGTCATTTCTGTGTTGTGGTTCTTTGGTATCATTTTTCGTGATCGATAATGTTGGACTTTCGCCGCAATAACCAAAAATATTAGAATATTTTCCTCCATTTAGTTTTAATTGCAGTACCTTAGATTTCAAAGTGATAAACCATTGTTACTTCTAAGTCACAACTCGAAACACTACTGGGCACTAGTTACAGAGTACTCAGTCTTCAGGTTCCTTTCCAAACTTCAAACTTCAAACTCTTGTAGCCAGCCTAGCAAGACTGAGACATGAGTTATCAGAAATAACATTTAGTTTAGAAAATTAACTTAAATCAAATTAATAACGTGAATTTACCTGATCTTCTACCTGAGAAGTGCTAATCGCAAGTCACAGAAAAACGGAAATTCTCTTACCTTTCGAAATTCAGTCCTTAAATCACTATTATTTTAATCAATCTCGGAGGGGTTGGCCGCAAAGTCCGCAAAAAAAGAAAGTTCAACTTTCAGTTGAAAATCCGTCACTATTATTTATTTATACACACTACTTGTTAAAAAAAAAATGAAATGAACAAACGGATGACTGCTCACGGTGATATCTACAAATTTGGAAAATGAAAATTCAAACACTAAACAAAAATGAAAATTTCAACACTATGGGCAAAAATTAAAATTAAAAGTAAATTACGCGCCGAGAAGGAACGAATTGAGCACTACAAAATCCTGACCAGAGATTGACTAACACTAAGTTTTATTACTTCGCCAAAAATTGAAGAATTCACCTGGCATCAGAGAAACTGACAAAGAAAAACCAATGGGATGCAACCGCTGTGTTGCAATTAACTGCCCTCTCGTTCTCTCTCAAACCATGCCAGCAAACCGCCAAAATTGCCGTCGATTTACGTGTTCTTCTTAATAATGAGTTCCCTAACAATACCATTTACACTACAAACAAATCTATCAAACAGCCACTGGTTCGCGACTTAATTAGGATAGCCAGCCATAGATCTCAAACCTATCAAATCATCTGTTACCTGTGAATCAGTTTCCCCTAGGGCGAATCACAAATTTCATTCCACTTGCAGTAGGCTAGATCTAGGGCTGCCATTCATCCACATTTCCAACCTTTTCTTTCATCAAAACATATTTACATATTTAGAAAACGAGAAAGTCGCATCACTCCATTTTGGTAACGGGATTTCTTGAACAAAACGCTTCTCTGTGCCGTTTACTTCAAATTGAACAAAATGAGCTAGGCACGCTTGAGTCGCAATTTATTTTTTAACGAGTTCTTCGGAAAGAATGTGGTAATATGTGGAAATAGCGAGATGGGTCAAAAAGGAAATATATGGATCTGTTTGTTGGGATTTTCTCAGAAGGTTAGGAAGACGTGGCTTTTGAGAGATCGTTAACAAGAATTCGACCCATGACGGACAGCCGACACAAATCAGCTCGCGACAAAGAGTGACACTCGGAGGTCATGTGCGATAAACTTGTTACACTCTTTAAGTCTACACTCACCTCCTCCATCCACCCTTTCCGTGATCTTCCTTTCTTTTTTGAGCCTTTAAGTTTTCTTTGCAGCACCAGTATTTTTTTCGGAAGTTTTTCGATGTGTTCCAGCCATCTTTTTCCCGAGATCTGATAATTGCAGTTATGGATAGGTCTTTGTACATATCCAATATCTTCTTCTCCATCCGTTTTTTATTAGTTTTCCACCAAATATGTTCCCAACACTTTTCTTTCCCACCTTTCTAGGATCTTTTCTCCTTTTTCCTTAACGTCCGTAACTCACACGCATACTTTACTGTTGTATTTCTCTTCTATTTCCTTAGTCTTAACTCCTCCGTGCTGTTTTTCTCTTTCTGTATAGGAATTTTACCTCTTGTCTGATTTTACAGTGTGTCTTCCTATTTACTTCTGTATTATTATTTAAGATTTGTTGTCTCATTTTGCTTTTTTGTTGCACTAAATATTTAATTTCTTCATTCAACAATTCTTTCCTGCTCTGTCTTTTAGCCTGTTCTTATTATGATTTTATTATTGATTCTTCTATTTTCATCCAATTCTCCGCCCATGCTTTGCCTGTTTTAAATGTTCATTCAGTTCTTCTTTGTATTGCTAGTCTATTTTCTCTTTTTTTAGACTCTCCAAGTTGATTTTTTTCATTTTCTCTTCTATTCTCACTAGAAAATTGTCGGAATCTACAGTTGTTCTTACTTAGGTTTATAACTTTAGGGTATTTGTTTTCAATCAAGGCATAATCTTTTCGTTTACGGTCTTACCATTTGCAGACATCCATGTGTCTTTATGTATTTCTTTTGCTTGGAAAGACACTATATTTCTTTCCAGTCCAAAGATAATTAGTCTAAGTCCATTATCGTTGGTTATGTCGTGTTTGTTGCATTTTCCAATAGTTGGGAAAATATGTCTTCTTTTTGAATCATAGCACTGCAATCTTCCAATACAATTTTTCTCTCCTTTGACGGTGCATGTACATATATGAAGGTTGTATTTCTGGTTTTCGCTCTCAGTCTTAACGCGCACAGCCTGTTAGATATTGTTCTCAACTGTATTATTTTATTCATTAGGTCTGATTGTATCTTGTATCCCAATTTTCTATTTGTGCCCCCACTTTTTAGGAGGGTGATACACGCCGTTTCTATAATTTCCTTACCTAGTTTTTTAATTCCCTGTATTGCAAATACTTATATGCCTATAAATAATGCATTTTTTGTTTTTGTACACCTTTTCTTATATTTCTCCCCGCTTTGTATTGCCCAATTCATTGCCCTTTTCTCACTTTGTTGTACTTATTCGTTATGTTGGGGACGCTTACGTCGCTTATCAGTTTTTTTTTTGGGGGGGACTATCACTTCCTCCTTTGCCTGTGCGACGTCTTCGCTTTCTTTCCAACCCAAGATCTTGTCATCTTGGATTAACTTCTTGTATGTTACCTTAATCACATGTCCTTTTATACGTTTTTCTTTAGTTATCTCCCTTAACTTATTCCGTATCTTTCTTTTCATCCGTGTATAGTCGCTATTCATGTAGATGTAAATTCTTGCACCTTTTCTAGTTTTATTTCAATGTCAGCTACTCTTTGTTATAGATCCTCTTTTCCCTTTCTCCAATGTTCCCTTTCCCCTGGAGTTTCTTAGTCTGTTCCTATAGTTCTTCAGTCTTCTTCCAAATCGTCTATCCTTCTTGATTTGCCCCTTTCACTGTTTTTCTTCATCTCTTCTTTAAGATCCTGCCTCATGTTTTCATCTTTTTTAATTCTTCCATGTCTAGAGTGCCTACGGTTTCTTTTCTACTTTTAGAGTTTGTATTTGTTATTGGCCATCTTAGTGTAACTTTACTTTCCTGGAACACTTTTTCTCTGTCTCTTTTCCTTCTAGGGCTTGTTTCGCCTTTTTTGTCCTCCATCTTTGTATTCAATTGTATATTATCGTTCGCTTGCCGGTTCGACCCTTCGGAGCGAAAGTAGGTTCTTGTAAAACGAGGCTATTCTTTATCAGCGTTACGTACTTCTTTTACTAAATTCCTAACCTCGATCGAAAGGATGTAAATTACACTTTGAATTAATATAATGTCACGAGTTTAGTTTAAAAAATTCTGTTAGTGCCTCTGGCGGGAGACCGTCCTTTTGGAACACAGGATAGCTAAGATCATTCTTCATCACTCAGTCATTCATCATTATTCCTTCATTCTTCAAGCACTCAACATCACTCACTCTATATGCATTTGTGAAGCCAACGGTCATATTCTAATCCTAGAACTTAGACTTGTTGCTCATATTCAACAATTCAACAAATTCCTTGATTTAAAAAAGAAACAATTTTACTGCAAGAGGGAAAATAACAAAAACGAAGTTTCAAATTGGGTAATTATTTTGACAAATGAAGTGCTCATCGTCACTAAGAAGTAAAAAATTAACAAAATTTTTACATTTTACTGGATGTACTGGATGTATGATATATTATGACAGCCCTAGATTTGTTCTCTGTAATGAAGGATTGGATCAAGACTATTTGTAACAGATAACCGCCGGAGCTATTACTGAAACACAAAAAAAAGTGGTTTAAAGAGTTTAGGCAATACTTCCCTCGCTGTCAAGCCTGAACAGATAAAAGGAACACCCTGTATAGTACTTGTAATTTAAGACAAATACCTATAACACTTATCAATCCGTAGACGTGACGGTGAAACACAAACTAAACTAAAACATGTTTTCTACTGGATGATAATGCCGACGGTCCAGACTTTTTTATTGCTCTGATTTCCGTTTATTGAATAAAACACTACATTTTTTCGGTTTTTGGATTGTAATTCACATTTGGTTAATTATAACTTGTCTAGACGTAGGGGAGCATCCCCTAGCTTACCCCTAGCTACGGTCTTGTCTAGAAGTTATGAAATATCGAGAAAATTTTAAAGTAACAAATTGCCCAATGGATTCCATTACTGTACGTCCTTAGGTTATCCTCGATAACAAAAACAAGTGTTTATGTTTATACATCGGAAGAATGTCACGTAGAAATTAGTTTGATTTGAATGAGTTCGTCCCCTCAAAACAGAGGATCAAAACAATTGACTAGTAAGCTACAATTCTTATTAAATAAAGATGTCTGCATTTTCACATTTTCGAGAAAATGGGGTCACTCGTTCTCAATTTGATCAATAAAAAATATGAATGCTGTGTAGTCATATTTTGCACATTTTGGGTAGAATTTATTCGGCAAAATTTTGAGATAACGTCATCAATTTTTTGGAGAAATAATCAGGTTTATTTTGATTAACAATTTACCATGCTTACAATGACCTTAAAACTTCTGCAATGTTTCAAAATATTCAGTTTTGCAATTCTTGATTAAAGCAACAAAATAAATTCACGCATTCATTAATTTCTTTAAGTCACCCTGTATATGTAAATACAAAAAATATGAATGGAATAGTAAATCACAACTACAGACTCATCATATTTTGCACATTTAAGATAGCATTTGTTTAGCAAAATTTTGAGGTGAAGTCATCAATTTTTTAGGGGGGATGAGCAAATACATTTTGACTAAAAATTTACCATGCCTATGATAACTTTCTCCAAGGTGTCAAATCATTCGGTTTTGTAGTTCCTGATTAAATCAATAAAATAAATTCACGCATTCATTTTTTTTGAGTCACCCTGTATATGTAAATCCAAAAAATATGAATGGAATGATAAATCACAACTACAGACTCATCATATTTTGCACATTTAAGATAGCATTTGTTTAGCAAAATTTTGAGGTAAAGTCATCAATTTTTTAGGGGGGGATGAGCAAATACATTTTGACTAAAAATTTACCATGCCTATGATAATTTTAAAACATCTCCAAGATGTCAAATCATTCGGTTTTGTACTTCCTGATAAAATCAATAAAATAAATTCACGCATTCATTTTTTTTAGTCACCCTGTATATGTAAATCCAAAAAATATTAATGGAATGATAAATCACAACTACAGACTCATCATATTTTGCACATTTAAGATAGCATTTGTTTAGCAAAATTTTGAGGTAAAGTCATCAATTTTTTAGGGGGGGATGAGCAAATACATATTGACTAAAAATTTACCATGCCTATGATAACTTTAAAACATCTCCAAGATGTCAAATCATTCGGCTTTGTAGTTTAAATCAATAAAATAAATCCAGGCATTCATTAATTTTTTTGATTCAACCTGTATAGGCAAATCCAAAAATATGAATGGAATAATAAATCACAAGTACAGACTCATCATATTTTATACATTTTAGATCGGCAAACTTTTGAGCCGACGTCATCAATTTTGTGGAGGGGATAAGTAAATATATTTTGATCAAAAATTTTTCATGCTTATCATAACTGTAAACCATCTGGAAGATTTCAAAGCATTCGGTTTTGCAGATTCAAAATTAAATGGCAAAACCTGGACGTTTCGGGTAAAAACTCAATTCGGAGTCATAAACTAAATGTGTAGGACTATGTTATTTTATACAATTTAAAACCCATTTACTATGTACAATTTTGAGGTGACGTCGTCACATTATTGGTGGGGATGATTAGGCAAATTTTAGTTATCGTTTTACCATCTACATGATATTCTTAAATAAATAAATAAATAAATAAATAAATAAATTAAATAAATAAATAAATAAATAAATAAATACATAAATAAATAAATAAATATATAAATAAATAAATAAATAAATAAATAAATAAATATTTATTGCCCTACAGATCCAATCCAATTACAGGACAATTTACAATTAAATAAATAAACAGAATATAATATAATAGACTAAATAATAATGCGAAATACATTATGACACTGTATACCTTATAATAAACTATATAACAAACTATATTCTTAATATAAATACAAAATTTCTCAACAATCAGTCCGGTACTTTGGGAAATTATCTGTCTAATAAAAATCCGAGAGGGCAGACAGACGGACAGACGGACAGACAGACGGAAACGGGAGACCTATTTCTTCGTCCTCTAAGGGTCATGAAAGGCCGAGAAAACGTAAAAGTAGAGAGTCGACCGACGGACTCGATTATAATACTTCCTTTGCTTACGCTCGGGAAGTAAAAATCGTTAAAAATACAAATCTATTCACTTATTCTCAACTGTAATTAATTACACAAGAGCTATTCATTAATAAATATTTATTTTCAACTAAATGTATTTGTCCAGCAAGGGTCCAGAGATTTTGGAAGTTTTTCAAGTCAAATTTGCCAAAAGGCAAACTGATGGAGTTTGTAAAACAAAAATTTATCCAGATAGAAATGCTCGACTGAGAGATGAGATAATTTCATGACAGCAGATGTGAAAAACACATATAAAATTGAAAACATTTTTTTAATCAAACACAAAAAACATATTTTTAAATATTAAAAAGAAGTCATTGAAAACACTATACTATATTTATTATTACTAATATTATAAATTATTTTCGGACTTCAACAGGAACTCTTAGGGATTGTTAAAATATTATTTTGAGTTACTGATGAACTAGAGGTTTGCTTTCCGTAGATCTTGTGTTTTTTAGAATGGGACTATGTAATTACTTTTTCTATAATATTTTCATTGGAAACATTTTAACTTTAATGACATTCACACAATTAACACAATTCACACTGTGGTTGAAAAATTACCGTGATGCAAACTTGTTTCAAAGATCATTAGATTTATGAACAAAAAGATTTTATCCGATTGCAAACTGACAAAGTGTATTTACATTGGAGTGAGATTATCGTAATAAGAACACACGTAATGAGGAAAACAAAAAGGCAGCTTAATTAAGTACATGTTTCACGAAGCACAAATATATTATATAAAAATATAAAAGTTTGTTTTAAGCTCGAGAAGTTATTTAATCAGCCTTAATACCGAGGATTATGCAATGATGATGGCATAATTCAAATTTCTGTTAGCAGGCAAGAACATTAATAGTACTCACTGTTTCGTAGTCATAGTTATAAATAAAGTTTAGGGTCGTTATTGTTAACGGCAAAACTATAGGGCAACAGGTGTAATGAGAAAATTTACGAGATTGAATGTGACGACATTTTGTAAGCTTACATCGAAAAAAAGTGGCACAAGCTTAAATGGAAATATGTTTTAAAGCAACAAGTACTATTGAGATCACTAACTATGTATTATATTAATTAGATATAGCTCTGTAAATACTTAAAATACGACAATTTTCCGCACTATCTAAAATTATATAAGTATTACTCGCAACGTCGCATTTTTCCTTAGAATGTTCTGAGAGACCATTTAGTGCACGATTTCAATTTTCAGTTTCAGAGTACTGTCGTTTCAGCATGAATAAAATGAGTGGGGCAGTTTTTTTTATTACCAACAGCATATCATTTGATAGTATAAGAATTTAGCAACTATTATTTTGCGGAAATGCTATAAAATTTACGTTTGTATACGTTTCTCTAAAACTTGATAAAGAATAAATTACCGTCATCAAGTTTTCATTTTGTTGCGGAGTGTTATTAATGGTTTAATTTTTAATTAATTTGTTCCCATTTTTCAAAAGTTCTCATACACTGTTTTATTCATCATTTAAACATATAACGTATTTATTTGTACGAAAATATATATTTTTTTCAAAACAGAAGCTACACGGCAAATACGCAATATAGTTTTTATTCAATAAAAGCATTAAATATGTATACATTTTCTCCTGGGCCATTACATTACCGGCAGGCATTACTCCCTGTGACCTTTTATCTTCATGCTCCTCAAATATAATTTTAAAATATTCTGCTTTTTTAGAAGGAAAGAAAGCCTTCATTGCCATTTTAGTTTCGATTTATATAACCAGTAACCACTCAGTTAACCGTAGACTCACAAACACCACTTGCATACTATTTAATTTCAGGCTGCAACGCTTTTCAACTTGCCCGTATAGAACCGTAATAGCGTTAGTTTCAGCCATTCCTGAAACCTATTCGCGTGTGCATACATAATAGCATTGCAGTCACTGGTAAAAAATTAAACATGGGAAAGTTAAAAAAGTTAATCTATAATTCGCTCAAGAAAGATAAAACTTAAGTTATTATTTTCGCTCGGAAAAATAAGCAATTCGCGTTTATGCGGCGGCATTTATCATCTCGGCATTATTTTCTCTTGGGCCCAGAAAAACTTGTCGGGTCCTAATTTATGCCCCGGTTGCCCGCCAACGTTGTCAGTTCCACACTTCTCCGCCGATACCGTCCTTTCCCAGCAAAATCTTCAAGGGTGCCTTGGGCCGCGTCCATCTGAATATTAAATTCGGCAAAAACAAGGGTGTTACGATTTTATTCGAGCCATGATTCAGACACGATCGATCCCCAACCCCTACTTTCGAACACTGTTTGGTTTCAAACTTTCCATATCTCTTATTATTATCGATAATGCTTGCCCCCTCCGCACGTGTCCCCTGGGGTTACGTTTCCGCTTCCGCTAATTGCCAGACCGATAAGGTTAACCATTTTTGCTGGACAATTAATGATGGCTTTTACGGCACGATTCAGGTATAAATTGAGTCGACCACGTGATACCATATAGGGTGTAGCATCAATAGACATCTATCTTCTTTATAATCCTTGTCAAAACATTTAAAAGAAAATTTTTCTCTACCTATTCCAGTAAAATTATTAAGTAAAATTAAATTTGCCAAGAGCTGTAATATCAATTATCTAGAAAATCACTTATAAAGACAAAGTAACAACAAAATTGTGTAATTCACCGTGTGAACCAGCGCACATGTTTGAACAAATGAAAAAACAACAATCTATAACATCAGAAAAAAATGTCTAAATAACGCCAGTTTTCAATGTTTAGATATAATACGTTCGAAAATAACAAAAATAATAACTGACGTCGAATCAACCACAAGTTTAATGAATTCTTAAATTGGTTATTTATCTTACTATCTCAACAATTAGAGGGATTTTTTTTTTTAAATCCACTCCACTCATGATCCGAATTGCCATTCAAAAAGTGCAAGAATTCGAAAACTGAGAATTTTCGGAAAACCAAACCTTCAAGAAAAACATAATTATTTATTCAGACTTAATTTGCCTCATGCGTTTGAAAAATAATTCTACATTCTGTAATTATATTGTCAAAGATAGCTACGATTTTCAGTATTTTTATTTTGACAATTTAAAAAATAAAATAATGCATGCGTTAAATGCACACTTTAAAAACGGAACATTTGACCACTAGTGCTATTTAAAAAAAAAATCAAGTTAGCCCTAGGTCTCAAAAACAAATGAAGTATAAAATTTGAAAAAAATTACAGAAAATAGAACTAGATTTTAAGAAATACTGTTGTTTTAGATATTTATTGTGATTAGGCAAGGATGTGTGTACTTACTTATGATATCGACGATTTGTTTTAACAAATAGGTATACCTGAACTTGCAAAAACTATAACAGTGGTAGAAATGTACAATTTTGAGTAACTGATACCTAGTTTGATTGAGGCTGTTAAAATGAGCCGTTACACTCCATATTAAAAAAATCCGTTTATGGAAATCGTTTATTTTTATCTTGTACGTTTTAAGATTTGAAAGCAGGAGTTTGACCCACTTTCAGTTTGATTGGAAGTTTTAACGTAAGGCGGAACAGAATCTGGTGATGAAAACCATTTGTTGCCATATTTTACAGTCCATTCAACCGACTAGGTACAAATTAATAATAAATATTATCATTGCTGAGAGAAAAAAACTGGTCAGTCATTTTTGATGTACAACTTAGGATTTGCGACGTTAAGTTTTATTATTTTATTTATTAAATTTAGCTCCGGTCGTAACAGCTATTTAGTCCATGACAAACCCGTAAGAAACAAAATCCGATTTCATGAAGCAAGTTCGTCGAAAAGGGGAAAATGTAGATAGGAAAAGCTTTCAACCTTGGGTGCAAACAATGCGTCATCAACAGTAGCTTAAAACTCAGTAACTGATTTAGAAACAAACTACGTTTCCCTTTAGCCACTGTACAACTAATAAGGGAATGTTCTAGCTTCGCACTTAGTCGAATTTCTGTGGGCATGTAAACACAATAAAGCGGATAGTTATATTTATATACTGACCAATAGTGTCCGACATTGTTTCATTTCTAGCTACTGCATAAATGAATGTCCATACTGATTAAAAGATGACAATTAAACTAAACTAATCTAATAATTGAAATTTCATTTTTACATAATTCCCCGTTTTCTAAAAAAAAACCCACAAAAATAACTACTGAAGTCAAAGACAAAACTTCTAAAATCTGGAGCAAAGAAGAGTCGATCCAAAAACCAGTCGAAAGGTGCTGTGCGGTGATTTGAGGAAAAGGAAAGGCTAAAAATGGGAAAGTTCATTTGCCAAAACTATCGCACATCGCAATTAGCAAGACAAACACAAAAAAATTACACAAAAAAATTAGTTGAAGTTTATTTATATTATATTATAATTATAAAATTTGATTTTGCAATTCGTATTCTGTGATAACAAAAACTAGTGGCATAAATTACACCCCCGCAGCCCCTGCACCGTGGGAGCACCAATAACCAACTGGAAAAATGTCTTCTCAGCAATAATAACATGCTTAATTTCGAATGATTATGTGTATATTGAAAGAATGTGACGTAGAAATTTGTTTGATTTGAATGAGTTTATCTGCTCAAAACACAGTACTAAAATTATTAATTAAGTCATAATCGAGCAAAAATAAAGTCTCGTTCTTAAATTAATCAATAAAATATTTGTAATGCCGTCATTAACATAGATAACGCTAGTTCCAACGCAAAAAAAAGAGAAACGGTCAAATTTAGCATCGAACGTGCGACCGCCGATTCGCATGCTGACACCTAAGCTGCAAGACTATGGTTTATATTCTGAGTTAGTGGTAAAATTTTTACTGTGTTAATTTTTTTACGAAAGTTTGGGTATTTTGGGGAAAAACTCAAAACGGATTCTTACGCCACAATTATAGGAATATATTGTTGCCTAATATTTAAATCATTTAAAAATAGAATTCTTTGAAATGACGACATGGCATTGGTGAGGATGATTAGCCAAATTTTGATTAGCCTTGAACCGTATACACGCTATTCCTAATATACCTGAAAATTTGACAACAATCAATCCAGTAGTTTCGGAGATTATCTGTCTATTAAAAATCGATACAGACAGACAGACAGACGGGCAGACGGGCAGACGGATAGATGGACAGCCGGACAGATGGACAGCCGGACAGATGGACAGCTGGACAGATGGACAGACAGACAGATGGACAGACGGACAGACGGACAGAGACATACAGACACACAGACAGATGGAAACGGGAGACCATTGTTTCCTACTCTGTGGTCCATGAAACGTCGAGAAAACATGAAACTGGCAGTCGCCCGTTGGACTCGATTACTATACTTCTTTAGCCTACGCTCCAGGTAAAAACGATTTACAGATCAAAAGTAAGAGCATGTGATGTCACAAGATGAAAACTGGTTCGGAATAAGCTTGAGATGGGATTTGAAAACTAGAAATGAGAATATTCCAATTCTTGGTAAGTACGAGAAACGTACTATACGTAATTATTTTTTATTATTCTAGGAACTCTAGAAAAAACTTAATAAATTATAGCTTACATAAAAGTTTTTTTTATGGAAAATACAATAATAATATAAGTAATAAAAACAAAGTTTAAACATAAAGATTGTTCTAAAGTTATTTATATACTACTGACTTCGCACCTGCAATCAAATATTCGTAAACACATTCGATGTCTTAGAAAAAAAGACGTCAAGAGGATTGGGCCAAGCGCTTGTTGTGTGCCTAAACCAGATGTCGGTTACGTAAAACACGTGGTAAATATCGAACAAACATTTTTGTAAAGCAACTGTGATCAAAATCAAGGTTAATTCATAAACCACATGTACAGGAATATGTTATTTTATAAACTTTAAATTATATTTACTATGCAAAATTTTGAGGTAACTCCAGCAAATTGTTGGTGGGGATGATCAGACAAATTTTGGTTAGCATTTTACCATGTACACGATATTCCTAACATTCGTCTAAAAATTAACTCACACGACACTCGACACCAAACAGACGGCAGACCGGCAAACATACGGGATTTTGTTCTCCTTTGAATGTTCCGCGGAAAATAAAATCTTTTATTCTTTTAAAAATCTTGCAGGAGAAGAAATTCAAAAAGTGGGTATTGAGAAACGTAAGTTAGCTATAAAAAACTTCGGAGCGGATTCATAAAGTACAGGTATAGGAGTATGTTCTTTTATAAAATTTAAATCCTACTTACTATGAAAAATTTCACATCGTTGGTGGGGATCATGGACAATACTTCTTTAGTTTGCACTCCGGCAGTAAAAATATACCTTAAAATCAGGTATTGCCAATACTTTAGTAATGATTTTTATATCCTTATATCTTACTAAAATGAATACCCATCATCGATTTATTAAAGTAATTGAAAAAAAAAGAAATAGTTAATAAATCTTTCTTAAAAAAAATTTCTTAAAGGCAACACTGTTTGTAAAGGGTGTTTCAAAATGATTTTCATCTAGTTAGCTTTGAAATCGCTTCGACTCCTATCTTTCCCTTGATGAAAATCTGCAGCCATAGGCGACTACATGAAAATCATTTTAAAACACGTTGCATTTCAGTACTTTATTTTCCAGAATTCGTTACACAGAGATTATTGAAAGCACGTGGTAAAACAAAATCAATATATTTAACCCCACCAGTTGTTAATGACGTCATCTCAAGGAATTATTAAAAAATTCTGTATTGAAATGTTGCTATGTTTCAAATATCTACTAATTTCATAAAAACAAGGTAATTTTCATTTTCAGAAATCTAACTGCAGAACACCGCATTGTGCATTTTGTGGAGTTGAGTTCGTTTATGGCAAAATATTCAAATTCGCCTGGCAAATACATCCTCTATACGGAACACTAAAATCTTAAAATAATAATTCTTAACTTTCTGTAAAATAATATGTTATACAGAGAGATGACATAATTTGTCGATTTTTTTGTGTTTTATGTGGTAGTTGTAAATTCAGAAAAAAGCTTCCGCCCGATTCAGACTAACTTTACATCCACGAGAAGGGTGAAATCCCGAAAACCTACTCAAAGGCAAATGACAAAACAAAATAAATTTTAAGCTATTTTTTTTTTAATGTTTAAATAATAATAATATTCCCATATACCTGTTTTTGTTATTAAAAAAAATAATATTATCGAAAACTTTTGGAGTTATTATTTTTTATTTCTATATGCATATGTACTTATTTTTATTGTCTGAATATTATTCCGTATCTTGTTATTTTAACCTGGATTATCATTTAACTGCCCCACTTGCATGGTGTACTTTTGTACAAACAGGATTTTCTGCATTTATCCTAATGCTATTATATCGCTTTTTTATGATATTATCACAACCCTCCGACGACCCCATCAACACTGTTTTCATCCCAGTAATAACCTGCACGAATCCTATTCTTCAAAACCGTACTGGATAAACCCGATGAATGAATTTTATTGGCCCTGGTATGGCCTTTTGCCGATACACCCTGTACAAAAAAACGCACCCCGCCTGAAATTGATTCGGGGTGGAGACCGTATAACGAAACAATTTCGCGTTCAAGAAACGGTTGTAATTGATGTAGTTCCGAAAATTCTGGATTTATGCTCCCCGGGTTGTTCCCATGTCAATTTCGGTGGAATTTATTTCGTTACGCCCCTGCACGTGGCTGCAGACCCGTTTGCAAAACACGATCCGTTTCGCTGTGTGTCGAAAACTGTATCGGATTTGATAGAGGATGCGCCGAGAAAAATTACACCCGATCGATTGCCTTTCAGTAATTTATCATCGGTCTGTAATATGATTATTATCGCAGCTCGAGTTTTAGAAGAGGTTAATGATGTTTCGCAAAAAAAAAGAGGATTTCAATCCCGTCTGACAGGTTCTTGCGTAACACCAGGAAATTTCTGGTCAGAAACATCACGAAGCTCGCCGAAACGTCAAGAGGTTAAATTTTCGAAATTCTAGATTTAGAGATTTACGACGTCGGATTCGGGCAATGGCGTAGGGATCTGAAGTTGGAAACGAACCAGGAAAATGCAGTTCTGGAGTAACTTTGTAATGTTTACGTTGTCTTACGAGTATTGTCCGAGGAATAACAAACTGTATGCATGTGGACGTTTGAAATACGGCAAATATTATTCACCTTGATAGTTAAAGCAAAGAGAGGTACTCTAACAGAGTTATTTTGGCGAATGTCTAATTTTATTCTTTGTTGGCGTTTCCCAAGCGTTATAATATGAAAACACAAGCCTTCCGTTGGAGTTTGTCTATGGACGTTAACGATTTTAGACGTTTAAAACAACCGAAAGCATTACTTCAAAATTTTAAAAATTCTTTATGATTATCGTGAAAATGATGACGTGCTAAACAAAACTTGTCTATTCATAGCCTCTAAAAATTTGATGACGTAATCTCAAAATTATAAATTAAATATCTCACGTTAAGTGAACTACGTGATTTGCTACTTACTTGTGATTTAGCTATCTACCACTAATTTTAACATTGCATACACAGTTGTCTCAAAAAAGAATAAGTGGACCATCAAATTTTGCACCTATTGGTACAGATTTCTTGCTTAACACACAGTTTAGTTTCTCAAATGGAATATATTACATATTTTTGTATATTTTGATTGAGTTTTGCTTTATAACTACAGTTTATTTTCGAAATTCCAATGCGACATTGGCAAATATATCCAATTTTCTTGAAATTTGTTAGTAGTGGAAGGATTCACAAAAATCGCAATGTGTTTTTTTTTTAATCTGGTTGACAATTGTGTGGAGATATAAAGAAACACACGCGTTTTACTGTCATATAAGTAAAATAAAATAAATAGAAAGTGTTTATAAAAAAATAATTATAACAGTTCTCAAAAATCGATAATTCAGTTTTTCACATAGAGCACCATATCTTATTACTGCATTTTATTCTTTTTTTGTTCTCTATATTTTCTGTATTTAAAGTTCATAGTTATTGCGATTCTTTATGTTTCTGGGAGATACATCGACATTTAAGAAGAAAGAGAACAAAAAATACAGTTAAATGTGGTAGTAAAACACATTTTATAATTTGAAAATTATGAAGTTTTTCATAAACACCCTGTACATTCTTATTTAATTGATATCAGAACGAAGTGCGTACCTCTATTTATCTTCCCACAAAATATTGCAACACAGATCTTAAAAATAACGTTATTACGATTTTTTGTGGACCTTTGCACTATTAAAAGAAATTCAAAAATCTTAGAATAACGTGGCAACATCGCATTGGAATTTAAACAATAAATTATTGTTATAAAGCCTAGAAAGATGCTAACAAAAATGTGTAAAAATATATGGGGTAATCTATTAAAAAAAAAAAAAAACTAAATTGTATGATATGAAAAACAGGACACTATAATCGAAAATAATTTTAGTGTTTGCTACTCCAAAAAGCCTCTACAGTACAGTCTCTGATTTTTTTTCTGCGGTTCGTGAATCATACTGTATATTAATTTTGATGGTTAAATTACACATTCTTAGATGTAATGAGTCGATTACTAGTGTTAAGAATCCGATGTTATCAGTTTGTTTTAATAATTTTTCGACATGACGTCAACAATATTCTGAGAGCGATGAGAGACAACACATTTTGGTTAACGTTTTGTAATGTCTTATACCACTTTCAAAAGATGTTAAAATTTAAAATGAGGCTATTTCAGTACGTACGTAAATTATTTAGACAATAATATGTACACACGTTTTTTTATGGAAAGGCAATAAATTCAAAAAGTCCTCAAAAGATTGCTAAAATAATAAATTATGTGCGCATTTCGTCTCACGTAAGGAATCGAATTGTTTCATATTATAAAAATAATTTTACGATTGAAACTTTAAAAAAAAAAAAAACAAAAACAAAAAACAAGCATCACAAACTTGGTCGTAGTAATCAAGAAACTGTTTTTATTGTCTTCTAAAGGTAAGAACAGAAAGTTTATATCAGAATATACTAAGTGAATCACTAAGCGCGCGTTCCTCGATATTTCATTAATTATTATAAATATAAAAAATATACTCTAAAATTATTTCAAAGTATACAGAATGTTCTGTTTTTAAGGCGTAATACACAATTAAGTTTTTTAAATGAAACATCCTATGTATTTTTTCATATTTTAATTGACCTCTTAGTAGTGGAAGTGTTCACAAAAAAAAATCGCAGTAGGGTTATTTTTAAAATCTGCATTACAACATTGTGTGAAAAAATAAAAAACGGTAGACGATTTGTTGTAATATAAATGAGATTAAATTTTCATATACAGAGTGTTTATAAAAAATGTTGTTATTATTACAATTTTCAAATATAGATATTTCAGTTTTTCAAATAGAACACCTTATCATTCAAAATGTCAAAAGTGTCAGAATCAGTCATATCTTATAAAATGCTAACCCCGCCCACCCCTCCTCTTCTCTTTCTAACAAGTAAATTTATTTCTGTTCATTGTATATAAGATCATTCATTTTATTCAGATCGGATAAAATCAATCACTGAAAAGGAGACCGGGTGGGTGGGCGGGGCTAATTATGTTCTTCTCTCCAGGGGGAGTGGAAAAACGGTAGGAATTTCCGAAGAAACGAAGCCGAAAATGACTTCTGGGTATCGAGAAATCTACAAGATTTCAATTAATTTTCGGAAATAGTTGAAAAATGGTCGAAATTGTCAAAAGTGCCAAAATCAGTGTTATCTTATAAAGCACTAGCCCCGCCCACCCACCCTATGTTTTCTTGGAAGGTATGTAATTTGCCAAAAACAGTCCTATCTTAGCCAATACTAGCCCCGCCCACCCCTCCTCTTCTCTTTCTAACGAGTAATTTTATTTCTGTTCATTATAAGATCATTCATTTTATTCAGATCGGATAAAATCAATCACTGAAAAGGAGACAGGGTGGGTGGGCGGGGCTAATTATGTTCTGCTGTCGAGTGGAAGTGGAAAAACGGTTGGAATTTCCGAAGAAACGATGCCGAAAATTACTTCTGGATATCGAAATCTACTATAGTTCGACTACTAATTTTCGGAAATAGTTGAAAAATGGTCGAAAATGTCAAAAGTGCCAAAATCAGCCTTATCTTATCAGTGATTAGTTTTATCCGGTCTGATTATGAGCAGAAATAAAATTAGTCTTTAGAATGACAAAACTGGGGGTGGGCGGGGCTAGTTCTTGAGAAGACAAGACAGCTTTAGGCAAAATGCAAATGACATATTTTCCAAGAAATTAAGGGCGGGTGGGCGTGGCTATCATTTTATAAGATATGACTGATTTTGACACTTTTGACATTTTCAACCATTTTTCAACCATCTTCGAAAATTAACTAAACATTTTCTTGCAGATTTACACATCCAGATATCATTTTCGGCTTTGTTTCTTCGAAAATTTTTATCGTTCTTCTAAAATCATTAATATAGCAAATTTTACAGTTCCAGTAGCAAATTGTATAACAAAAAAATTACGATTAGCGCTTTTTTTACTTTTTACTTCCCGAGCGTAAGCAAAGGAAGTATCGTAATCGAGTCCGTCGGCCGACTCTCTACTTTAAAAAAAAAAAGTACTGGACCGATTGTTGAAATTTTGTACTTATATTAGGAATATCATGTAGATGGTAAAACGCTAACCAAAATTTGTCTAATCATCCCCACCACTAATGCGATGACGTCACTTCAAAATTGTACATAGTAAATTGGTTTTAAATGGTATAAAATAACATAGTCCTACACTTGTAGCTTACGACTCCGAATTGAGTTTTTAACCGAAACGTCCAGATTTTTGGAAAAAAAATCAAAATTATAAAACAACATTTTGCAATTTAATTTTAAATCTGCTAACCCGAATGTTTTGAAATGTTGCAAATGTTTTAAGGCTATAAAGAGCATCATAAATCTTTAGTCAAAATATATTTGGTTATCCCCTCCAAAAATTGATGACGTCAGTTCAAAAATTTGCCGAATAAATCCTACCTAAAACGTACAAAATATGATGAGTCTGTACTTGTGATATATCACTCCGTCCATATTTTTTGGATTTGCATATACAGGGTGACCCAAAAAAATTAATGAATGCGTAAATGTATTTTACTGATTTATTCAGGAACTACAAAACCGAATGCTTTGAAATCTTGAAGATGTTTTACAATTATCATAAGCATGGTAAATTTTTGCTTAAAATGTATTTGGTCGTCCCCCCTAAAAAAATTATGACGTCACCACAAAATTTTGCTGAATAAATCCTATCTAAAATGTACAAAATATGGTGAGTCTCTTCTTGTGATTTATCATTCCATTCAAATTTTTTCGATTTGCATGTACAGGGTGACCCAAAAAAATTAATGAATCCGTAAATGTATTTTATTGATTTAGTCAGGAACTACAGAACCGAATGTTTTGAAATCTTGCAGATGTTTTAAGGTTATAAAGAGCATAATAAAGTTTTCGTCAAAATATATTTGGTTATCTTCTCCAAAAAACTGATGACGTCAGCTCAAAAGTTTGCCGAATAAATCCTATCTAGAATAAACAAAATGTGATGAGTCTCTTCATGTGATTTATCATTCCATTCATATTTTTTGGATTTGCATACACAGGGTGACCCAAAAAAATTAATGAATGCGTAAATGTATTTTATTGATTTAATGGGGAACTACAGAACCAAATGTTTTGAAATCTTGCAGAGGTTTTAAGGTTATAAAGAGCATAATAAATTTTTAGTCAAAATATATTTGGTTATCTTCTCCAAAAAACTGATGACGTCAGCTCAAAAGTTTGCCGAATAAATCCTATCTAGAATATACAAAATGTGATGAGTCTCTTCTTGTGATTTATCATTCCATTCATATTTTTTGGATTTGCATATACAGGGTGATCCAAAAAAATTAATGAATGCGTAAATTTATTTTATTGGTTTAGTCAGGAACTACAAAACCGAATGCTTTGAAATCTACTGCGAAAAAAAACATAATAGGCATGCAGTCGTCACGTTTCCGACAGCGAGAGAAGTACTGTCTAAACTCTTTAGACCAATTTTTTCTCATCTTATTCTGTTTTTTGTTCTCTTTCTTTTTCGCTCAGGGTTTTCAGTATTTAAAGTTCACAGTTAATGCGATTTTTTACTTCTTTAAGAGACGTATCAACAGATTAGAAGAACACTCACAATATTGTAAAACTATTGTGTTTTTGTTGTGTGAACCTTTCCATTGCCAAAAATATCAAGAAAATTGTAATAACTTGGCAATGTCACATCAGAATTTCAAAAGTAAACTTATAAAGCCTAAGAAGAGGTCAATCAAAATATGTAAAAATATATAGGGTGTTTCATTAAAAAAAAACTAACTTATGTGTTATTTCTTAAAAACAGAACACTCTGCATAGCTAAAAATAAAAAAAATTCTATTTCTAATGATAATAAATTTTTTGGATTAATACAAATTAAAGATTTCACTTTACCCAAAATTGTACCTACTTCGCAAATATTCTGTTAGACAAAAAAAGGCAAACGTTATGCAGAGTGCACGATTGTTTCAATTGTTGTTTAAGTACAAATTTTAATTTGATTTGAAAGTAAACAATTATTATAGTACATTTTTTATAAAACCACACAAAATATTTGTCGACGCGTTTCGCCAACCACGTTGGCATTATGTAACTAGACTGAACTCTAGGACTGTAGATTTACGATCTTTTATTAGTCTTTGAATATCACGTTTAGTATTCGAGATGAAGTCGAGGGCAATAATCCAACAAGAAATTTACACTTTAGTCCTGAGATATTATAATACTCTTTGCTGTATTGCCGGTATAAAAATTTTGTTTTGAATTAAAATAGTTTTAAGAACTCACAGTGAGTAGCTTTGATATCAAACAATATTTAAATCGTGCAAATCACTCAAGTCAATAAAGTTTGAATTTTCAAGTAAATTTTATACATGTTTTCATGTTGTGGACCTGTTTATTATTGCTATAGTGAAATGAAGAAAAAATAAACAAAAACTCTTTGAAAATTTCAACAAATATGACAATAGAAAAACTCACAGAAAACTCAGAAATTACAGCTGCTCTCACTTTGTTCGTCACGTTCAAATACTCCCAGTGAATAAAAATACCGTCAAAAAAGAGCTGCAGTGGTGTTACAACGCCAGTTTTTAATTTTTTGTCAAGCTTTTCAACGTCCACAAATTCTCGTTTCATTTAATTTGCGTTTCGAAAGAACGCTAAATCTGCCCTTTTGTTACAAGAGAAAAATAAGCACATACAATTTATATTCAACGTTGGCATCATGATGTATTTGAAAACCATGAAACGCTTATTCAGTTCGCTAGTTTTCCTCACAAAAGGAACAGAAACATGCAACCCTCCATGAGTAAAATACAAAATAGCTCGGAGGTACACTTTTTTGACGCAAATTCGTAACTACTCACCACTCTGCGAAATATACGTCTTCACCAATTCACATTGTTTCGGATGATTACGTGACCTGAAGCACAAATGAACATTGTGCTTTGTACCACCTAGGCTTTTTTTATTATATTTTTATTCAGGCTGATAATAACTACTATTATGGTAATAAAGGAAATGAATTATGTATCATTTGTTGCTATTATACGCTGCCAACATGGAAATGAATTATTTTTCAGTGTACGACTTCAGGCATTTTAGTACATGTACGGACCTCTGTTAACGAAGGCGGAAAGGACGAGAGAGCGTATAGTATTCTCGTAGAGAAACCTCTACTATAACTTTCAACTGGTGGAAACGCTGAAAAGTTGATCGCTTATTTTATCATGTTTTTACTTGCGAATTCTATAATTTAAAACAATAATTCGCAGTAGATTTCTAAACAAATTTATCCGAAACTCTAAACCACACACAAAAACTAAACCATCAACATCTTTAAGTTTGATCATAAATAATTTTAAAAAATACTAAAAGAACATACAGGTGATTCGACCTAATGACGAACATGACTCCTAGTAGATGTTGTAGGCAACCCTAAATACATTATTCATTTATTCCTTGATTAACACTAGAATTACAAAAATATAACAAACCCACGAAGTCTGTGGTTTTAAAAATGTCAAAACAAAGTAGACAATTAGCGAAATCACGTTCCGTAGAACGTTCAGTACGCAAAACGTAGAAAAAACTGTTATATCTATGGAAACATGATATTTTTTAAATTCTTCTATGAATCAAGGAACAGAAGAAAAATGTATTTTGGGGTGCCTATTGGAACAAACAAAATCCGTCATTTACACTGAATCAGCATTCTTACTCCAAGGAATCAGCTTATACAGGTGGTCCACGAGTAATAAAGAGCCTGAATAATTTTGAAGCGCAACCCAAAATACATTTTCACCACTATCTTAGATAGTATTATAATTACAATTGGAGCATTAAACATATAATAGTAACCTCAACACTTGTCAAAAGTTTTGACAAAAACTTCAAATTGAAAGATAAACACACGTTTTATTTTTTACTAATGCAATAAATGTTCGAAGTGTTGACCCATGGCAATCTGAAAATTTGTCAATTTTTGTCATACGTATTTCGAAAGAAAATGTATCCGAATGACGACAATGTAGATATGGTACTAATTTACAGTGAATGCCAACAGAAATTATCTCAAATATCTTGTATATATGTGGCCCTGAGTCCTCTGGCCTACACACCGATCCTGAGAAAATTGCGGTGATGGCCAATTATACTGAACTTACTTGACATACACCTACTAAAACTTTTGACTTTTTATATATATATATATATATAATAATGATTTATTTAACGGTTAGACCAGTTACAAAAATGGAAAAATATGTAAATAAAAAACATAGACCAAACAAACAAACAAACAAACAAACAAAAAATTAAAAACTAGTTTACAGTGTAGTCCGAATATTGCGCTTGAAAGAAGTGAGAGACACACCACACACCCACTATATCAATATCACTATATGTTAACGATAAACGCGATATACGACCAACAGGGCTATAAAATCTATAGCAGGTACGTGAAGAAAACAGGGCAAGCAGGTGGGTATGTCTGCCCCTTCTCTCAGGCACATGCAACTTAAATAATCTCAAAATATCAGGACAAACAATTAAGGAAGACAATATTTTAAACAAATATAACGTCAAACATCTTTCTCCTTACCTCTAATTGCAATAAACCCAAGTAAGTCAGTATATCACAGTCATTCACATAAACAATACCACATTTAAAGCAAATAAATTTTACAAATCTCCTTTGAATTGACTCAAGTCTATTTATAAGAATTCTAAAATAAGGCGACCAAATGAGTGTCTAGTATTTGAGATTAGATCGTATGAAAGCATTAAACAACAACAACAATGTACGAATATTAGAGAAGTCCGAGCACATCCGTATAACAAAGCCTAACAACTTAGATGTTCTGGACACAACATTGTCAATATGGGCGTTGAAGTTTAATTTAGAATCAAATATAACACCTAGATCGGAACATAAAGATACTTTTTTTAGGTAAGTATTAGGCAAAGAATATTGATAATTAACTGAACAACGTTTTCGACTAAAAGCAATAAATTTACATTTAGGAATATTCAGTTCTAATTTATTGCACTCACACCACATTTCAAAATTGTATAAATCAGCTTGAAGAGGAAGACAATCATTTAATGACCCTATACACTTAAACATTTTTACGTCATCTGCAAAGAGAAGAATTTCACTACTATGTATTAACAACATTAACAACGTCATTAACAAATAAAGAAAACAACACGGGTCCAAGATGCGAACCCTGCGGAACACCAGAAACAGCATCTATGCATCTGGATATAATCCCATTAATTAAAACAAATTGCTTACGTTCAGACAAATATGATTTCAACCAAGACAAAAGAGGGTCATTAAATCCCAGCCAAGCAAGTTTAGCAATTAATAAACTAACATTTATCCTATCGAAAGCCTTGGACATGTCAGTGTACACACAATCAATTGAATAACCTAACTCCATGCTTTCAATAACATAGTTAGTGAAAACAAACAGATTTGTGGCAGTCGAACGACCTTTACAAAAACCGTGTTGGTTGTTACAGATAATATTTTTAACCGCAAAGATATAATATCAGTGACATAGGATTCAAATACCTTAGCTATGGGAGATCCAATACTACCAGGTCTAGAACACACCATTGTACCAATCGCCTAGCGTTGACGATATGTGGGAGTGCTTTCTTTCTAGTATTATTCAATCTACACAGTCCTGCACTTCAACATATACTGCCTTAACTAACCCTTCTAAACCATGGATTACACAAGACCTTATCCGACGTAGTAAAATTAAACGGCACCTTTGGAGAAAATTTCAACAGTCGCACCATCAAGAAGACTACCTAACCCATAGACATTTCTCCAATGCTTTATCACACGACATCCGCCAATCTAGAGCAAATTACGAAAACAGGCTACTTAGTAAAGGTCCGAAAGCCCTATATAAATATACCAAAAGCAAACTAACAAGCAAAGTTTCTAAACCCGTAGTTAAAAATAAAGACGCTGAACTATGTGCAAACGATTTCTCAACAGCGGAAGCGTTTGCGGATCACTTTGAATCAGTATATGTAAATGAACTTTGCGATAATTTTCCGGAAATATTATCACCCCGAGTTTCAGAGTCGCTAGATACTATTGAATTTCCCGAAGACATTGTTTACGAAGAGTTATGCCGTCTTGATTCTGTTTCTTCTCCCGGACCCGATAACTTGTCTCCTCACGTATTACGTAGTTGTGCTAGAACATTAAGTAAGCCTCTGTCGCACATTTTTCATCTTTCTTTTACTACTTCCCGTCTTCCCTCTCTTTGGAAAAAGGCTCATGTCACAGCAATCTTTAAGAAAGGAGAAAAAACAGAAGCAGCCAATTATCGTCCCATCAGCTTGACCTCTGTGTGCGTCAAAATTATGGAAAGAATAATTGTGAAATATTTGCTAAATTTTTTACTCGAAAATAACGTTATACCCTCTACCCAACATGGATTTTTACCTCACAAGTCCACAGTGACCTGTCTTCTTCAGTGTGTTAATCAGTGGTCCTTATCTCTTGATGAAGGCAGTCCTGTTGACATTGTCTATTTGGACTTTGCTAAAGCTTTCGATCGCGTCCCGCACAATAGATTATTTTACAAATTAGAATATATTAGAATCCGAGGTCGTTTATTAGAATGGATCGTTGCGTTTTTAACCGCTAGAACTTTTTCCGTACGCATTGGCTCTTGTGTTTCTACTGAGCGTTCCGTGTGCTCAGGAGTTCCGCAAGGATCAGTTTTAGGCCCCGCGTTATTTTTGTCCTATATTGCTGATCTTAGCTTCCAGATTACATCGGATCACATATTCTATGCTGATGATTGCAAAATTTATGCCAATCCGCTAACTGATCACAACTCCTTACAATTGGATCTGCACTCTGTGAAAAAATGGTGTCAAAATTGGCTAATCCCATTAAATCTGGATAAATGTGTCTTAATGCACTTAGGAACCAACAATCCTTTACTCACGCTTAACATTGCCAACCAACAGTTAAAAGTTGTTAAATATCACTCTGATCTTGGTATTACCATCACACCTTCCCTATCCTGGTCTCAACATATCGGTGAGATGGTGAAACGAGCTAACAGATCAATTTTCCTGTTCTCCAAGGCTTTTCGCAATCTCGATTTCCAGTCTTTCTGTTATCTGTTTAAATCATATATTCGTCCACTTCTCGAACACGCTGCCGTGATCTGGTCACCGATGCTTATAAGAGACAACAAACTAATTGAAACAGTTCAGCGTAGAGCGACAAGAATAATGTTACCATCCATTCGTAATTATTCCTATCAAGAACGACTTAAATTATTACATCTCCCAACGTTGAATCAACGTCGCCTCCGTGGAGATCTGATTTTCGCATATAAAGCTCTAAATGGTTTCTTTGACCAGAAGACGCAACATCTTTTTGTCTTAAATCAAGATAGCCGACTACGTGGACACCCCTTAAAACTGGCGAAAGAAAGGTTCAGGACCAAACAACGTCAATTCTTCTTTACAAATAGAATCTTCGATTCCTGGAACTCATTGCCTTTAGAAGTGATATCTGCTCCCTCTATTAACAGTTTTAAGAACAGATTAGACTCAATACATGAAGTTGGTTTAGACACAGTGTAACCTAAATGTAATTAATTTTGTTCTAACTGTACGTTTGAAGGTAATTGTTATTATTTTTATTTATTAATTTTTTTTTTTTAACTTCATTAGTAATTAATTTTGCTTTGTATATTTCATTTTGTAATTTATCTAGATACTTGTATATGATTATTATTTTTCACACGAATTGTATTAGGAGAGCATCACAGGCTTTGCCTCTGCTCCATTCTTATTGCATAATAATAATAATTTTCAACATCACTACGACTACCATTTTTGTGAATAGGTGTAATATATGAAATTCTCCAAACTGACGGGACTTTTGATAGGAACAATGAATTATTAAAAAGAATATGTAGAGGAAGACTCAAGCTTTCGGCACATTTTTTAACAAAGATGGAAGGTATGCCATCAGGACTCCTATTAGTTGAGGATTTCAACGCTCCTACTTTTATCAAGATGTTTTCAATCTCAATAGTAATTACATTTAAATCAACTGGATTAGGACAATTTTGATTGCATGCCCATTTGAAATTTGAGGAATTCTCATGACAATAAACTGATTCAAAATGCGTTGCAAATAAATCAGCAATAGTCTTGGGAGAATTTCCCCAAGCATTTTTTAAAAACATGTTTGCTGGTGAGGAAGATAAATCCGTCTTAGATTTAACATATTTCCAAAACGCATTAGTATCATTTACAATATTATTTTCAGTTTTACTTAAGTATCTTTTTTTGCATTCATCAAGAGCAGATTTACATTGAGATCTAAGTAAACTAAATTCTTCATAATCAGATGTAAGTTTGGAATTTTTATATTTTTTGTGTGCTAACTTTTTTTATATAATCAGAATTCTGGTGGCATTATCAATCCACTTCGGAAAATTATCATGATGTGATTTAAATAACTTATAAGGCACATACTTGATTACAACCGCATTAACAATAGAGTAAAACTGAAATATACATTCATCAATATCATTAATGTTCTTCAGAAAATCTCAACATATCTCATTAAAATGTGCATTTATTTCATCAAATGGTGCATTATTAAAGTCAAAAGCAAATTCGTAAGAATCGTCACTCATAAGTATTAGGCAAATAAATATCAGGAATGTCAATAACTAATGAGGGATGATGAACATCACAACACACAAGAGGAATGGCCTGACTGAGATTACGATTACAAAAACAAAGATCTAAAATTACATTATTACTATTTAGAATATGATTAAATTGTCCCAAATCGTTAAAACTTTAATTATCACAAATAAGCTCTTCAATTACAGATTTGACATTATTCGGAATTAGATTATCACATTGATTATCACAGATCCACTCGATATTTGGAAGCTTAAAGTCACCAGCAATAAGTATAATAGGATTAGGATAATGTTGAGATAATGTGTTTAAACAGTCAATATGACTAGCATATAACTCTATGGGCGACTTTGGAGGAAAGTAAACTATTCCTAATATTAGGCTTACGTTATTGACTAATTTGAGCTCAATCCAAATTTCTTGTCGGTGACCGACATCAAGGAAACGTAAATGTTGACATGATGATATACTTTTGTTCACTGCAATCAGCACTCCACCTCCTCTAGACGTGCAGGTAGTTTCATATGACCGATCTTGACGAAACACTACATAGCGGTTGTCAAATAACTCATTGTCACGGATGTTGTCGATAAGCCATGTTTCTGTTAGTGATATAACACTATAGTCATTACACATAACATTACTATAGAGTTCGCTTATTTTAGTTCTTAATCCACGCACATTTTGGTGGTAGATACTTATGGAGTTATCGTTTCTTTGCGAACTTGACGAAAATTTCTTTGAGGACCGGAGTCTGACCCACTGTGCTTTTGAAAAAATTTAGGTACGGACTGCCACACCAGAAGGCCAAAAAGACGGATCCATTAATTTTGAGTGAAATGATGCATCGACAGTGAGCTTGAAAGAGCTATAACTTTCAGGAAACTTAGAGAAAATAAGCTGAATTTACTACAAATGAATGATTTAATTTTTTCAGTTGATACCTTAGGATTAACTCTAGTGATATGGATATAAGCCTTTTCAACTCTTTTGGACGCCATGAATTCACATTCAATATTGTTTGAGCCATTTTCTAAAGCTATATTTTTAGCAGTACCAATTATGAGGTGGGTTTTCTGTTTTTTACGACGTTTTACTTCCTCCCAAGGAATGTCTTTTCCTGGAATATTAGAATTTTTAATTTTAATAGGATCTTCTTCCGTTTCAATGATACCGTCAATTTTACTTGAGTCTTCTTCGGAAACAATTCTTCTCTTCTCAGGTGTTTTTATCGGTGTAACATTGTCATCAAACAGATAATTTTTTTTCGCCATTAATTGATTAGAAATTTTTATAGGATAATGTGATTCTAAAAGACGAATGAGATCAATGTTTGATGCTGTTAGATCTCTCACTTGCTGCTGTAGTTCATTGACCTGATTCCTTAAGGATTGTGTTTCTTCTTCAATTGCTTTTTTCACAAGTTGCAGAAACTCATTTCTCGAAGATTCCATTTCAATGTCACCTTCACACAATGTGTCCTTTTCATGTACACAAAAAGGGTTTTTAACCATTATAGCTCTATTATAACAAGAAGGGTGAAAAACTACTTTACACTTTTTACACGTAACACGATTTTTAACTGAACTACTACAATATTCACATTTAATAACTGGATCAACGGAACCAAGAACCGTATCGCTAGCCATCATTCATTCGTTAAAGCATCATTATAAGTCAAACTAGCTATTGTAAGCTTTATAGATCCGAACCTCAAAGATAATTATTGTCCATTGTTGCCATAATGGAGCTGTAAAGTTTTACTAGGTATATGTCAACTGAGTTAAGTTATACAATAGCCAGTTTGACTTAAGCCGCTTAAGTCATGAAAGTTTTACTAAGTGTACGTCAAGTGAGTCTAGTACACCGTACTGTGCGACTGTGTCTGTTTTTATTAGACACGAAATCTCCGAAACTACTTCGTCACCTTAGAACTGGTTTGCCGCATATCCAGATCGCGTCCGAGGGATTTTCGACTCTACTGTTTGGTGCAGATTTGCCGCATGTCGCACTTGGGCGAAGCGAAACATAGTTTAGATTCAGTGCTGATTTGCCGCATGTCCAAGCAGAAATCGATACAGTACCGTTATCCGTTTTTACGTACTTCCTTGCTGTTTTGCTTTTCAGCGTTAGGTTTGGGGTTGGGAAAGAAATCGTATTCAACTTCACGCGCAGAACAATAAGAATAATGTGAAATAAATAAAAAAGAGACTTAACAATTTTGATGAATCTGAAATTAAAAAAAAGCAACTGTAATTTGTGCAACTCTTTTTCTGTTATAGATGTTACAAATATTTTCAAATTACATATTAGATTCGAAATTTTACAAATTTAAATTTCAAACAGATTTGTTGTTCGATAAACAAATAATTTAATTTTTTTCTAAACTAACATTTTTCTTTAATTTTTTCTCGGGAATGATTGAACTTATTTTCTCTAAAGTTTTAGTGAACAAGGTTTATAACGCTGCATACCAGTCAAAGAGTTCACAATTTTTTGTAGTATTCTTATTTCTAGAAACGATATTTCTACATCAATAATCACAAATAATAGATACATTTTTAATTTTTTAAATTAAAATGTTGTAAAAGTAATATGAAAATTAAAATTTCGAAGCAAAATCTGTTTAGGTGGATTTTGCTTCGGAATTTATTACTGGAACGTTTACAAAAATCAGCTTTTGGCATAAAATGCTTGCAAATTTGAAACAGAATTGGAATGTTTTTTGACAATCATGCCTAATACATTTTTGACTTGTATCTTTTAAAAAGAATTATTTCCGAATTTATAGCTATTTACAATTTACGACTTACTTCAAGAATAAATTCCGTATTAGAATTTTACCTATAATAACTAAATAGACGATGTTGTTAACTTATATAAGGTACCCTACATCGAAACGAGTAATTTGTTTTTTAATATGACATTGCCTTTCTTTATCATTCTATTTGTCTAACAATTATTGTTGTGCAATTATACGCGTGTAAATAAAAATAACTTTACAATAACTTATTTATGGGTAAATTTTTTTACCAATTAATTTAAGTGGATGGTTATATGTAATGGTAATAATAGCCGCATAAAATTCACTCACTGTTTAGGTATACCAGATATCAAAAGCTATTAAATCCAAATGTTATTGTTTATTTTATTTATGTCTCGAGCGCAAGCTAAGGAAGTATTGTAATCAGGTTCATCGGGCGACTGGCTACTTTTATGGCTTCTCAACGTTTCATGACTCCTATAATACGAAAACATAGGTCTCTCGTTTCCGGTTGATAAAACGCTGACCAACATTTGTAATCATCCTCCCCATCATATAACGTCATCTCCAACTTTTACAGCAATAAATGTTATATAAATTTTAAAAAATAACATACTTCTTCATTTGTTGTTTATTAAGTTTTTACCCTAAGCACCCAGATTGAATTGAATTACCATAACCCTAATTTCTTGAGATTTTGGAAACAGGATATACTACATAAAGAAAGTTAAAAGAATTTGAAGTAATGTAATGATACTCTTTTTACATCAACATACTATTATTTATCAATTAATTGGGCATCGTCCAAAATACTGTTCATAAATTATAAGTGCAGGAAGTTTATGCAAAAGCATGCAAATACATTTTTTGCGTATAATAATATGTATTACTTTATTATTAAATATCTACTCATTTACAAGAATTATTAAAATTAGTAAAAAAAAGTATTCAAGTCTCTGTCTAGTTTAATACCTTACCTTATTAAAATAATAAGTTTAATTTACCTTATTAAAATAATAAGTTTAATCAATTATGTAGTTAGCAAACAATGACGTTTAATTTATACTTAGTAGGGTTCACGGCATTAACTTTTCACATTGCATGTTTAATTCGGAGTTATAATTTGAGAATATAATTTACCCGTTTATTTATTTTTGTAGTTTAGTAGTACTTCAGCAAATTTAGAAAACTGTATGTTATTTAAAAATACGTGACAAATCACGAGGCCAGGCAATCTAGAGATCTGACTGCTGGTTTGCGCGGGAAATACTGCATACTTTTTAGATAAAAGGAGTCTATGATAAGCGCACGTAGGAGATGATAGACAGAGAGCTAATATATAGAGCTAATGTATTGGAAAGAAATAGGACAAGTTTACGTGCGCACACCACAGCCTCCCTTTCTTCTCTAAACAGTTTGGGATCATACCATAGTATCATAAATAATAATTGACAAAGAGTTCGCAAAGGAATCCAACGGAAATATTTATACAATTGTTTACAACTACCAGTACAAATAATTCTTTCATTTTCAACTGAAAAGCGTATAACTATATTAAGTACTAGATATTATGGAGTTAGGGGTAGTCAAATAGATTTGGGTTGCAGTCAACATAATTGTCACTGATACATAAGACATGGAAACGAATGATTTATTTCCAAATCCAAATATACTGCATTTACAGTTTTAAACAGTATCACTGCTAATTTTCTCTGGTTGCCCGACAATAGCTACTTGTAGTCAATATCCACGTAATGTAATAAAATACTGGAATCTAATTGTTTCAGACAACAACCTATTTTTACCCGAGTGTTCTTTATCAGTTTGAATATTTTATATAAAAAAATTACATATTAAGCTGCAATTTTAGTAGGACTGCAGCGAGTCAACGAGCCGCCATTACTCCGCCAATGCAAAGAAAATATCATTTTATTATCCTTTGTAAAAATAATTCCTTTCTGTAAAACACATTTAAATTTAGTACTCCGTATTTCGTTCACAATTCACCATTTAACAATGGAAATTAGCAATGCAATATTTGGATTCTACAATTTTTAGGTAAAATGAATGACTGCAATGAGTTTTATGAAATGTAGATTTTATATAAAAATAAAGAAAAATAAGTCTCTTTATTTTAAAAATATTTAGAAAAAATCGAATCAAAACATCAATAACTTAACATTCATTGTTCGTTATACTTAGTTAACTACTTCACCACGCGATTTCTAATATCGTTTCAATTTTTCATTTATTTCACATTATTAGTCCTTGGCGTATTACTTGTCCTGCGCGTGAAGTTGATTAAGAAATCTTAATCTTAATTATCTCTGAAAAATGTATCTATTATTATCTGTAATTATTGATATGGAAATATCATTTCCACAAATACGAATACAGGTATGCAGCATTATGAATTTTGTTGACTAAAATTTTAGAGAAAATGAGTTCAATCATTTCCGAGAAATCATTAAATAAAAATGTTACTGTTATTTTTTTATTTAACGAGCAACAAATCTATTTCAAATTTAAATTTGTAAAATTTCGAATCTAATAATTTGAAACACAATCTTTCTTAAAAAAAAAAAATTCGAAAATATTTGTAACATCTATAACAACAGAAAAAGAGTTGCACAAATTACAGTTGCTTTTTTTTAATTTCAGATTCATCAAAATTGTTAAGTCTCTTTTTTATTTATTTCACATTATTCTTATTGTTCTGCGCGTGAAGTTGAATACGATTTCTTTCCCAACCCCAAACCTAACGCTGAAAAGCAAAACAGCAAGGAAGTACGTAAAAACGGATAACGGTACTGTATCGATTTCAGCTTGGACATGCGGCAAATCAGCACTGAATCTAAACTATGTTTCGCTTCGCCCAAGTGCGACATGCGGCAAATCTGCACCAAACAGTAGAGTCGAAAATCCCTCGGACGCGATCTGGATATGCGGCAAACCAGTTCTAAGGTGACGACTTACTACTGGATCGATTGTTCTCAAATTTTGTATGTATGTTAAGAATATCATGTAGATGATAAAACGGTGACTAAAATTTGACTAATTATCCCCACAAACAATTTGATGACGTTCCCTCATTATATTGCAAAATTAACATTACAAAAATTGTATGAAGTAATATATTTCTGTAGTTGGGGTTTACGAATCTATCTTGATTTATATTGTTTATTCTTGTTACATGTATTCGTCTATTGTTTAATCCGATTTGTTCTTTATGGCCATAGCACGCAACCGAGTTGCAGGTGGCGTGGCGCGGTGATAATGTTCTGCTTTACGACCCAGGATCGACTGATTGAAACTCGTGGATTAGATAAAATAAATTTAATAAAATTAACCATTTGACTATGGAAATGCTATTACAAATATCATTAAGATAGATCAAAAATAGAGTGGAGCCAAGGTCCGAACTCTGAGGTACTCCATTATTTATACATTTCGATTCAAAAAGTGGAGTATTATTTAAACAAAAGTTGTAACAGATAAGTTGCTCAGCTAAGAGATTATGCAACGCAATCGAACGCTTTATATAGATCACCACACATGACAATTACATATTCACCCTTATTCATTCCATCTACAACGACATTCAATGAAGAGAATACCACATCAGTAGTAGATCTTTTCGATAGAAGTATGGTGTGTGGTAGAAAATGTTACTGCTTTCGAAGTAATCCAAAATTTGTTTATCCAATCCAATTGGCCTAAATTGATCCATACTCCTTTATGAATTCGGACAACCTTTAAGATTTTTAAAGCGTCGGGATAAACTCCAAAATTAATACTTTGATTCATCGGCCTAGTCACAGGGACCAGTACAATATTTTTGGTTAACTTTACTATAACAGACGAGATACCACAGAGATCAGATAAGTTTTTGTTTTTTAAATTGTTAATACAGCGACGTACATCATTAAAAGATAGATTAGCGAAACTAAATAAAGGAAAGCTCATGAAGAAATCCGAGGCCTTTATTTCGTATTTGTGATAAATTTTGTATGATATCATTGGCAATATTTAGAAAATAATTATTTAGATCATCAGGTTTGAAAGGGACAACTTTCGCAGTTTTCTTATTAATTTGTTGATATTCTTTGACTGCATTCCAGCATGTTTAATGTGGCATAATAGTTTTTCTTAATTTCCTCCAAAGTTTTTTTATAATCCGTCTTTAACAATTAGATTTTTTAACTCAGGATTTGAAAACTGTTACAAAATTGGCGAGTTTCACGTATTGTTTTTAATTTAGACGTAAACCAATTACATTGTTTTGGTCGCAACGTTGCACAATTTTTTCACGTAGAGAAAGACTATCTAGATTTGATAGGATAAGCCTGATTTTGGCACTTTTGAAATTTTCCATCAATTTTCAACTAAGTATATCCGAAAATTAGTTGAAGTTAGGTCAGGGGCATGAAATAAGAAATCAATTTTGTAGCAAATAGCAGGTATAACAAAAGAAAGTTACAACTAGCACTGTTTTTTACTTTTTGACATCCTAGATTCTATTATTAGTTTCCACTCTCACTCGACAGAAGAATATAATTAGCCCCGCTCACCCACCCTGTCTGCTTTTCAGTGATCGATTTCATCCGCTCTGAATGAAATGAATGATTTTATACTGAACAAAAATAAAACTAGTCGTTAAAATGAGAAGAGGGTGGGTGACAGGTCTTAGAACTTGCTAAGTTAAGAATGTTTTTGGCAAATAACATACCTTACAAGAAAATAGAGGGCGGGTGGGCGGGGCTAATATTTGCTAAAATAAGACTAGCTTTGGCAAATGACATACCCTCTAAGAAAATCGAGGGTGGGCGAGCCCGGCTAGTTTTTGATAGGATAAGGCTGATTTTGGCACTTTTGACATTTTCGATCAATTTTCAACTATATCCGAAAATTAGTTGAAGTTAGGTCAGGTGCATGAAATAAGAAATTAAATTTTAGTCAAATCAGCTTTCTAAAAAATTTGACAACAATCGCTCCAGTAGTTTCGGAGATTACTTGTCTAATAAAAATGGATAAAGACAAACAAAATCGAATAATTGCTAGCCGAAAAACTGAAAAATGAAAAATTGAAAAATTGAAAAATCGAAAAATTTTAAATGCAGAATTCAACATTTGAAAAATAAATCCAAAAAACTGAAAAACCGAAAAATTAAAAATCGACAAACTGACAACTCGAAAAATTGCAAACCGAATTGAAAAAATTTAAACTGAACATTTGAGAAACTGAAAAATCGGAAAATTAAAAACCGAGAAACTGACAAATTGAAAAAACCAGTAATTAAAGATTCGAAAAACCGTAAAATTAAAAATTGCGAATCGAAAAATTGATCAATCAAAAAGGAGAATTTAACTTTACGCTTGAGAATACAAAAAATCGAAATATCTAGAAATTCAAGATTAGAAAAAATACAAAATCGAATAATCCTAAGTCGAAGAACTGAAGAAATGAAGAAATAGTAAATTGAAAAATTCAAAAGTCAAAAAACTTGAGCACTTAAATATTGCAAACCGAGAATGTGTAATATCCAAATTGAAAAATGAGAAATCGAAAACTCAAAAAATTAACTTCAGGGAAACGGAAAAATCTAAAACTGAAAAACTAAAAATCAGAAATCTAGGGAAGTGAAAAATCGAATAATTGCAAATAGAAATAATGAAATGAAGAGCTAAAAACTCAAAAGGTGATAAATTAAAGAAAAATATTTGAGAAATTAAGAATAATCAATCAAAAGATCTGAAGAAATGAAAAATTGAAAAATTGAAAAATTGAAAATTTGAAAAATTGAAAAATCTAAAAATTAATAAGTTTTAAACTGAACACTTGAAATTTTGCAAAAAAATTGAAAAATTAAAAAATTAAAAAATGAGAAAATGAAAAATAGAAAAATTAAGCATCGGGAAACTGAAAACTCGAAAAGTGAAAAACTAAAACTGAAAATTCGAAAAATTGGAACATCGCACCGTTTAAAAACCGAAAGAATAAAATATCTAGCAACTGAAAAGTCCATAAATTGTAAAATCGAAAAATTGCAAATCGAAATTGAAGAAATGAAGAAATGAAAAGTTCAAAAGTCAAAAAATTGAAAAGTTCAAAAGTCAAAAAAAACATGATTGCAGTGATAAATTACAAGTACAGACTGATCATATTTTGTACATTTTAGGTAGGATTTATTCGGCAAAAGTTTGAGATGACGTAATCAATTTTTTGTGGTTGATAAACAGATACATTTTGATTAAAAGGCTACCATGCTTGCAAAAACTTCAAAACGTCTGCAAGATTTCAAAGTATTCAGTTTTGCAATTCTTGATTTATTCAGTAAAATAAATTCACACATTCATTAATTTTTTTGAGTCACCTTGTATAAGCAAATCCAAAAAATATGAATGGAATGGTAAATCACAAGTACAGACTCATCATATTTTGTACATTTTAGTTAGGATTTATTCGGTAAAATTTTGAGCTGACGTCATAAATTTTTTGGAGGGGATAAGCAAATATATTTTGATTAAAAATTTATCATGCTTATCATAGTTTTAATTTTGAAAAGTCGAGAATTTTTTTTCAAGAAAAGCAATCAAAGTGTATCTTAAAATGTTGTAAAATATTGTACATATTTCATATATAGGGCCATATATTGGCTTGCCTCAAGAATTTATGGTGATATTTATCATTCCGAACTACATACATCAATAACAATGACAACTACCACAATTTACTAATATGTATACGAATATGTATTAGTATGTAATCAACAGTTCGTTTTTCAATTAACATACCTAATAGAATCGAAAAGAAGTGTATTTACTGACAGTAAATTTGAAAATATGTAAATATAGTATGTTCATGTTGTTTACTAAATTTTATTAAGTTTCTGACACAGAATTTTGAATAATAAATAACTTAGATGCCTGATTAAAACGAGATAACTTAATCCCCAACTAAGAATTTGCACCATAGTTCGGTCATTATGAGGAATCAAGTAGTTACAAAATTTTGCACCACAATTTGAATACACCGCGCTCTCCGCATCTGAATACCAGAGTCTTCTAACAGTCGACAAGTTTGTCCCACAATAATTTTCTTCACTTTTTTTACCTGGTCTGGTCTAACTTTCGATGCCACTTCGCTTGACTCATTTTCATCTCGCTCCTCTGCAGGTGTTTATTCGTAAACAGAAGGGCAATAAACATTATTTGACAGAAGTTCATACTTTTGTGGTAATCCTATAGCGACTTTTAGAGATAAAATGCCCATATGCAGCCAGATTTGTCACTCCTGAAGAAGCCATTAATCAAAAAAAAGTAGACTTTGCAACAATAGTAAATAATAAATTCAAACTCAAACTTAATCATAGCTACTTTTATCAAGTTCAAGGACAACTCTATGTTTCTAATAAAAAAAGTTGCTTCTTTGTTTTTTGGACACCGAAAGGAGTTTTATACGAAGAAATTTCCAGAGACGAAACATTTTATAAAGAAAAAATGCATCAGAAATTAAAAGATTTTTTTTTCAATTTTTATCTAAAGGAATTAATTAAGGATGACCATAAAAGTTAACTTTTTATATTTGGAGGCAGAGAGAATAAGAAATTCTTTATCCTAAATTTTATGTCTGAATTATGTATTATTTGTTACAGTTATTGTTGTTTCTTTCTTCCCAAGTATAAGCTAGGAAAGTATTGTAATAGGGTCCATCGCACGAATTTCTAATTTTGTTTTCTCAACATTTCATGATTTAGGATATGCAAAATCAAATCTTTACACTTTCTCAACAAAGCTAAATATGTTACACTTTGCTTCAAGAGCGCGGTAAGTTCTGTCTAAACAAGTTCAGACCAAAGTTTAAATAAATACTATTCTAACAGTTTTATATAAGTATATGTTACACTTTGCTTCAAGAGCGCGGTAAGTTCTGTCTAAACAAGTTCAGACCAAAGTTTAAATAAATACTATTCTAACAGTTTTATATAAGTATATTCACTTTTTACTTAGATTTTTCTGAGTAATAAATGTTTTATTGTTTTTCTTTTCTGTTTTCGGTGTCTAGGAAATGTGACACTTGCAATTAGTGATGTATGTACTCTGTATTTTTAAATAATTTATTGTAATAGTTGTTTTTGTTAATTATTCTGTTAGGTACTTTTATCGATCGAATTCACTTAAATTACACAAAAATGCATAATTTAAGAAATTAAATTATAAAATTAATGTTTTGATAGATATATTATAGGGTAAATGTGTACAAGAGTGCGAATATGTATAAGAGTACGCACTGATGATTTCTGCTTATTAGTGCCATCTGGGTAAGATGAAGTTATACCATTCAGAATTTAATGCTAAACCTGAGATAAAGGTGCAAAAGTGACTTGAATATAGTTTATAGTTTGGTCATACTGACGATTTTATGTTCACACGTTGTGTGGATGTAATTTTTACCGCTCATAGTTTTAGTTTTTTGTAAGGTACGTATCAGTTCTTCTATTTTACAGTAATAATTTTCATTAGCTGTAACTTTTAAGGTGTCGTTATGCACTAACAGTTTTATACTTTCTATCCATCAAAAGCTTTTAACTTTGAAAACATTAGGTTATGTACAAATGTACAAGAGTGCGCAGCGAGGTATTGTATAAGAGTGCGCATTGCTTGCAATACGTAGTCTAATAGTCTTGGAGATACATATCATACGATAATGAATTATTTAACTCTACTACTTTGTACTGCTTCTCAAGTTGTGTGGTGGTGGTTATGGTGATTTTTTTTTTATTTTTACTTCCTGAGCGTGTTGTAATCGAGTCCGTCGACCGACTATCTATTTTTACGTTTTCTCGACTTTTTAAGACCCCTAGAGTACGAAGAAATAGGTCTCCCGTTTTATATGTAGTATGTAGTCACTTATTCCCATTTATTTTCACCTTAGAAACAAATATTTTTTCATAAAATGTAATGCGCACTCATAAGCGTTTAAATGCGCACTCTTGTGCAATGAACTGTCTACGAGTGCGCATTTACACATCTTGACAAAAATTGAAATTACTCTTAAAATATAGTGGTCTTGGGACGTACAATTAAATATATCTGATCTCTAAACATGTATATAAAGAACCCATATCATAAAATTTGTTTATCCAAAAAAATTAAAAAGTTGTTGACAGTTTTACAATAAGTGCGTACTCTTGTACACATTTACCCTAATTGTAATTTAATACTCATTGTTTTATTATAACTGGAGTACACAAAATGTTTATATTATTTATTATACTACCTCTGTTCCATAGCAAGGGTTTCATTTGCAATATTACCTATAGATGAAATTAAAAAATTCACCCTTATCATAAAAACTGTGAAAGGTTGCATTTGTGATTCACGCGGAATTTCGGATGCAGCATGCACAACACTCCACCCTCTTCCAGTGGTCCAGACCAATTTTCATTAAAACCTCGCTAAGGGTCTACCGTTATTTGGTGGGGTCGTTTTGAAAGAGCGACAACATTATACCTCCTACACGCACGGAACAACGATAGCAGTAGCAGGCGTTAAGATATTTGAAAAGTGACTAGAGAACACCAGAGAGTGTTTGGACTACGTGAAGAGTTATTTATGCTCAACTGTTGTGTGACAATTCTGAGTGATACCACCTTAAGACCGTCACTTTTGTTTGCTAGGACTTACAAGAGCCCTGCTCTACAGACCTAAAGCATGATAAACGAGCAACAAAACTGTCAGATTGTTAATTATCTAGTCCTAAAAATTTTTAAAACACTTTTAGAGCTCACTGTCAGTAACATTGATATTTTAAAGTTTTAATTTGGAATGTTAAAAAAATTAAGTATTTTTAAAGATAGATGCATGTCTACAACAGTCAATGTAGACATTTTAAAAACATCGTTTGTTCTCTGTGCCCGGTACATACTTACTTGGATAATTTCATTTAAATCGGTTTTTAATTTGTCATTCAGGTATATCATTGTGTGATAATTATTAAGTATTCATTTAACTGTTACGATCTGCATTTTAAAGCAGATTTAACGATGTCATACTGCAATGAGTGAAAGTTTTAAACAAGCAAAATTTTCTAGCAAGCACGTGTTCATCCCGGTTCTCTTGAAACTTTCAATACACCAGAAAGTTAAGTAATTTTTATCAAAACATTTAGGTCATACTATTACTTGAAACAATAGAAGTTTTTTGATGAAGAGGTTGTTTTACACAAATTTACCTGTATGTAAATTTTAGCAAACTTTTTAAATAACATTAGTAAGTTATGAAGAATGTGTCAATATATCAAATTTTGGAAATTTACTTTTATTCAAAAATAAAAACTTTTGGTTTTCTTTATATGTATATTTTTACATAAGCGGCTTAACAGCGGCAGTAAATTTTATATTTTTATTAAACAAAAACAAATCAGTCAAAATTATGTATGTACAAACACCAAAACAGGTTACAAAGTGTACATAAAACATTATAATACTTACAATAACAACATACGATAATTGTTCCTGTCCAGTTTTTAATCGATAAACATTGCACATTTAAAAGAAAATATCTCTCTAAACTAACATTTTCTCCTACATATATCACACCCATTGAACATTTAATATCACTGGATTCAAAAAAGTCAATACTCATAGGTACATTATTTAAACTTGATCTATTTACTGCTATAAATAAATTAAATGTTAAAACCAACTAACAAAATTAACAGCTACATTAATCCTGAAACGTTCCTACACCCTCACACAATCGCAGCAAAAATTCAGCGCTTTTTCTTCCCACACCCACAACTCCTTCAAATCCTTCGGCAAACCGCTCAATCCTACTTGATTGCCATTTTTAGAATCGTTCGCACAAAAACCCTTTTTTCTTCGTAGCAGTTTAACTGTGAACGATTTTGGTCTGCAGCTATACAGACCGAACCAACAATTTTCACTTAAACACACTACCGATCGCAAATATCTCGGAAAATAATCCGGCCCCAAATCGATCCATTCAATTTTAGAACTGCACTGCCATTGCTGTAAATAGTCGCTACTTCTTTTCCTTCGATGGAGCCCGTATCGCTTCTTTGCAAGGGTTACGTGGTTGTTGACGTTCCAGGCTGGCTCGGAGTCGATTTGTTCGAGAAAGTTGTCGTTGACGTAGAACTCTTCTCCGAAAGAAACACCACGTTTTCCACTACTTGCAGACTCGGTTTTGACTGGCTCTTCGACACTCATGTACCTCGGATTGAATGCAGCCCCGAGGATGTCTTCGAGCACGAACGCTGGCAGTTGTGCACATACCAACTTTTTCTCCCACGTTGTAAGAGGTACGTTATCGCTGAAATGGATAACGGACGTCAACACTATGAACACGAGTACGTAAGACATGGTGGGGTCGCAAGTACAAACTGATGGACATTTCTGACGGCACAACTGTTCGTTTATCCCTTCTCCCTAAGTGAAACGTATTTAATGCCATTTCTCGCTAATACATACCTACCTGGTTCAAAATTCTCCCATTGTACCAACGCTAATTAAGTTCAGATGTTCACTTGAAAAAGTCATCAAGATGACTTTGCTTTTTTGATAGAAAAAAATTGGTCGAAGGTTATTTCGACAGAACTTCCCTCGCCCCTGAACTACCGCGTGAAATGACTGAGTCTGTCGGCAATCCTGCATTTTTAGTTGAAATTGGTATCATGATGTTTTCTACAATTTCCGGTTGTCAGCTGTCAAGATTGACAGATTGTTGACATTTTTGCAAAATGTATCTACAACATAACCAAAATTTATCGCATGTCACGATTGACGCATCTGTCACACAATTACTTCCATTATGCCAACGTAAACCTAACGAAAGTTCACATCTTTGTATAAAAAGTACTGCCAAGAGACTCAGTTATTTCTGATCACACGGTACAGTAAAATAAATGCAGCTTTTTCGAAAAATTATAAAATTTGATTATGCGATTGTTATTTTTTTTTATGAGAATCCTTACAAGTTAAAATAAAGATATGTATGTAACGTTAAAGTAATTGCAATGAAGCGTGCTGTGCATACGTTTCAAATGAGTTTTCCCTTAACAAAATTTTGTAGTGACGTCATCAACATTTTTTCAAAGACACGTATATCACTTTGGATAGGTACAGTGCAATACTAATGATAACAGTGTTGTATTACCAAATTTTCGGGAAAATGGAGTGAGCCGTTCCAGATTTAATCAACAAAATAAATAAAATTGTCTCGTTCATTAATTTTTATGAATCACCCAGTACAAGCAGTTTAAAAACTTTTAATACAGTGATAATTCGTGTTTCTTTTATCTGATACAACCCGGTAACTTTTTTATTTTTAAAGATAAACATATAGTTCTTTGAGCAAATTTGTCTCATTTTAAAAAATCAATCTTTCCATTTATCAAAGAATACACCTAGCGTTCCATAAAAAAATAAAGTTGACGCCATTTCCGGTTCTACCCGAATTGATAATAAAAATGTGAGGTTGCCAGCACATAAATCTTTTAAAATGATACAAATTTGCTCCAAGAACTACAGGTATATCTTTAAGAATTAAAAAGTTACAGGGGTTTTATCAAATAAAAGAAACACCCTGTATATATTTCAGTTGCAATATCTACTTTTTTTGACATATTTCAATACATTTTCAGAATGTTATATGTCCATTACTAAAATACACATTCTTTTCAAATTTGAAAGATAAGCTACCACTATTCTGCCAAACACGTGACCAAGAAATTTTAAAAAATAATGTACCATTTTCTTTAAATAAAAACCACGTTTGTGCTGATTTCATCTGACCTCAATTTCGGCGAAGGAAATCAACAATGTTATAGTAGATGCAAACTAGCACCGGACAGGGAAGATCATAAAAATTAAGCAACAAAGACGACCCTAATCGGATTACAAAGTACCAAAATTTATGACACTACCTCTTTTAGCCAGTTGCCGGCTGGTTTACCTAGAAAATCCTAGAAACGATACTCAGGGCAGGACTCTATTCTATTTTGTAAATTTCTAAATACATTTCTAAATACGTGATTGTAAAGTTGTAAATAAATGTTTTATTCTTTTATACTCGTACAGTATAATATTATTTTTAAGACCCACCACTGACCCGGAAATGACCGGCATTCAGGCAAGACTTCTATCATTACGGGTACTAAGACCAAGTAATGATATGCTTTGATTAGATTAACAGAACAACTTTCGAGATTCTAGAATTACAGCATACAAATTAGTCTGCTATTATTCTCTAATCTCACCCCATCCCCAAAAGTCAAGCGTAACTACCGATCATTTATCCGCGCATCACATGAAAAGTGACCTACACTACTCTGACCTACTGGTGCTAATCTAATCTGACTGACATGATCAGACTGTTCAAGAAACTTACGAACAATATGACATGTTCCTAACAAAACAGCTTTTTGAATTTTGACAATTATTGAATCATTCAAATGCAAAGACTTTAAATTCTCAACTAAGCTATTTGGAACTACACCTACATTAGAGATAACTAGGGGTAAAATTGAAATTTTTTTAAGATTCAACATGGATTTCATTTCTATCGATAATTGTAGATATTTTGAAATCTTGGTGTGGTATGTTTGAATAATGTTGTTTGTGTTAGGAATAGCAATGTCAATGAGAATGGCTTCGTTGGTGTGTTTTCTGATAAGTATGATGTCTGGTCTGTTAGCTGTAATGTTTAAGTCTGTAAGTATTGTGCGATCCCAGTATAATTTGTATTTGTTATTTTCAAGGAATGGAGACGGAATGTAAGTGTAATAGGGTGTCGTATCTTCGATTAAGTTCATAAGTGTTGCTAATTCTTTGTGAATGATTTTGGCTGCGTTGTCGTGTCTAGCTTTGTAATCAGTTTGTGCTAGGATGCTGCAGGAAGAGATTATGTGCTGGATCGTTTCAGGTTTTGCTTTGCATAGGCGACAGCAGTCGTTTTTTATGTTCGGATCTTTGATGATGTATTTTCTATAATTCTTGGTATTGATTACTTGGTCTTGAATAGCAAACACAAATCCTTCTGTTTCGGCATACAAACTTGATTTTTTTAACCAAATCAATGACATCTTCTTATTGACATGATTTTCTTCTAAGTCTTTGTAGAATTTTCCATGTAGTTGTTTTTGTTTTAGCCCACTTATTATTTTATCTATTGTGTGGGGGGTGTGGATTTCTTCGGTGTTCGACAGATTTAAGGGTGTGTGGTTCAAATCTGCTCTTGTGATGGTGCGAAACATTTCATTTCTTTCCGCTCGTTTCAAGAAATACTTCTTCAAATCTGAGATTTGTCTCTGATATAAGTTTTCTAAGTTCTGGAAACCCCTTCCTCCATTCTGTCTTGGTAATGAGAATCTTTCAATCGATGATTTTGGGTGATGCCTTCTATACTGTGTGAAGATTTTCCTTGTTGCGATGTTTAAATTTTCAAGATCAGTTTTGGACCATTTAATGACTCCAAAAGAATATGTTAGCAGTGGAACGCAGAATGTATTTACTGCTTTCATTAAATTTTTTCCATTTAACTGTGTCTTCAATATTAATTTTAATCTCGCTACGTATTGATCTTTCAACTGTGTTTTCGTTTTGGTATGATTGATGTGGGAGGATTGACAGAAACCCAGATATTTGTATGTATCGTTTCGTTCTTGGGCTTCAATTATTTCCTTATTATTATTATTATTATTAATATTATTATTAATATTATTAAGGCTAAAATTAAAAAGCCAGTTTATATGTTTTTATCATTCGTTCAATAAAACTTGGTGAATACGGAGCTGGCGAAGCCCCAAATGCAACGTAATAGCAAAGTAGATTTTATTTATGGTACGGTCTCGGTACCTGCCGCCTTTCTTAACATCTAATTGACGTTTAACATTTAGCCACAAACGTCAAAAACTAAATCCTTTCGGAGATTTATGACTGGTAAGTCCAGGTGATTTATTCTGTGAGGACCTGGTGAGTAGGGTGTGGGCACTTTCGCTTTCAATATCATTAGATGTGTCAATTGCCAGCCGAGGTATTATTTTAAATAATTACCTAACAGGTATCGACGCGGGGGGAGGGGGGTATTTTAAAAATGCGCTCACCAATTCTACCGTTTTGTATAATTAATGTAAGTACCGAGTTTTTTACAGAAACATAAAAAAAATTACGTACGAATTAAAAAAAAAAGCTAATACTCTTTCAGTTGGAAGTACTCAATTGCACTAACTGCTCAATAATTGTGTGCTGATACCAATAAAACAGATAAAAAATTGTCATAATAAAAATTGTACCATGCTTTCAAAATGTGATGAATTTCCCTTAGTCTGACTAATCTTGGTTTATTTGTTAAAAACGTTGTATTGTTAAAATAAACTGCCGTCTTCAAATTGTATTTTAATGTTTTAATTTTTTCTGTTGATGTATAAAATTTTGCAAATATCTAATACCGTCGTTTCCAAAAAATGTCGGGCAAATGACATTGACATTGCTTTTCTCTTATCTATGAGAACCTGATTTGCTCATCTTGCCCGAATTTTTTTGGAAACGACTGTATAAAATAAATAAGTATGATCAACGAAGATATTTAATTTCCATGTAGACGGTTTGTAAACGAGGCATGGGTCAGTTGTGAACCACGGTCAGAAAAATCTGTGAGTGGTCCTAAATGCCCGGGACAGTTGCACGCAGCGGTCAGAAAGATTTGTATATAATTTTAAGGATTAATACCATAAACAGTTGTTGCTTGTTGTAGTAGTTTACGTGGGTGTTAGTTAGTCACTTTGAAATAAATAAGTACTCGGATAAATAATTGGACTTTATATTCTTACGTATTTATTAAGACCCACCACTGACCCGGAAATGACCGGCATTCAGGCAAGACTTCTATCATTACGGGTACTAAAAGACCAAGTAATGATATGCATTGATTAGATTATCAAAACAACTTTCGAGATTCTAGAATTACAGCATACAAATTAGTCTGCTATTATTCTCTAATCTCACCTCATCCCCAAAAGTCTAGCGTAACTACCGATCATTTATCCGCGCATCATTTGGAAAGTGACCTACACTACTCTGACCATGGCCGACTAGAGCTTATTTGAAACCAGAAGTACATTGAGCGGGAGGGATGAATGCGCGAAGCGCGAAAATGAGCGAAGAGTATGGACCAGTCAGTGGCGGACCATTAGTGTTGTTATTGGGGTTTGTACGTGCTCGCGTTAGTATAAGAACGTACAAAACAGGTCCAAAGAGTAAAGAAAGTTCGTTCTCGAAGCCGCTGATTCTGTGAAAGTAGTGCTCATGCGCACTGAATAGTGTTTCAAATACTCAGGGCCGGCTCTAAGGGACCAGGCGCCCCGATGCAACTTACTGTTCAACGCCCTCTAAAAAATTTTTGTAAAAAAAACAAATTAAATTTTGTAATCACATTTTTTGTGGAGAGATACTTTTTAGTAACAAACATACATGAAATTATGATGAATCAATCTTAATCTATACTTATATTATAAAGCTGAAGAAAGTTTGTTTCGTTGAACGCGCTAATCTCAGAAACTACTGCTTCGAATTCAAAAAATCTTTTTGTGTTGGATAGTCCATTTATCGTATCTACATGTAGGCTATATAACATCCCGCTACGAGCAATAGGAGCGAAGTAGCAGTGAAAAATTCGGAAAAACGGGAAAATTATTCCTCCATTGACAGCTTCCGTTGCTTAGGCTGCTTAAACGGTTAAAGTTGCGTAAAAATCATGTATGATGAAATTGTTCCCCTCTAAAAGTTCTAAAGAAAAGTCCGAGACAGTAAATGTAGACTTTTTTTGTAAACATCAAAAATTAAACGGTCAGACATAAAATTTTGTATCTAGTACGGGTATTATTTGAAGTTTATACCCTCGGGCGAACTATCAACTACTTCATAATACCTACTCTTGATACATAAGTAACTATAAACTACAGCTATTTACCAACTTTTGTGCCTTATAAACGCTAGTATAGGTATAAAAGTGTTTGTCCTTACTGCCAGACTGACTGATTCATCAACGCAAAGCCTAAACTACTGAAGCTACAAACATGAAATTTGGACAGTAGGTTCCTTTTGTGCCATAAGCACCCATTAAGAAAGGATTTTTGGAAATTCCGCCCCTACGAGGACAAAATAGGGGATGAAAATTTGTGTAGGAATCCCGCGAGTTTTTAAGTTAGACGGGTTCACTGGGGAGGGGTGAGTGAACGAGATGAAAAATGATGTGTCCTAATCACGAATTACGCGCAAGCGGAGCTGCTGGCAACAATCTTCTACATAGTATAAGTATAAAAATATTTACATTGCAAAAGTTTCTCAATTTTTAATATTGTAAACATACTATTTCAAATTTATTTTTAATTTAGACTCACCTCAATGTTAATCGAAATTTAAATTTAAAATTAATAATGACAAAGACCCACGGAATGATACACAGAACCAAATTCTGCTACAAACAGGAACAGTGAAAAATATAACAAAACTGTTGAACAACTACCACAACCAGCCGATTAGAAAATATTTTTTTTAAGTATGTGCCAACATGGAGTTTTTTGGTAAAAACAAACGTGACAAATGTTAGGAAAAACATCTGGTTTTGGTCACACCGCTGTCTCGTCAAATTTTTACCCTGATAATGCAATCATAAATCTGATGGTTATTTTTTGTCGGTATTGATCTAAAAGTCCAATCACCCAACCGAAAGGCGCACTCTTTTTCAATTATTACAGTCAGAAAGTGCCAGGAATTGATTTCTTAGGAACTATTTTGGTGAACCACTCCTCATAGTGGAATGTTAAAATGTAGCTTTTTCTGAAAAGTTTTCGATGGGCGCCTTGGTCTGTTCCTGCTATAATGTTTTGTGCAAATCTAATATTAATTTATTTTTGTCGAGTTAATATAAAAGCATAGGCGGCGCCCGGCGCCCCTTGTCACGGGCGCCCCGATGCGGTGCATCTTTCGCTTACCGTGTTGAGCCGGCCCTGCAAATACTGGTATCTGCGCTCTTTTATTGCTGTGTACTTCTGCTTTCAAATAAGCTCTAGTATAAAGATTATGGCCTGTCCAAAGGTACCATACGTGCTGCCATCTATTAATAATTCAAAAACGACAAAAGAATTATTAACACTTTTTGAAAGGCACAAAGGCATTCATACCGAAACAAACGACCATTACACGTTTTGAAGTCTCATAATGTCAAATCAAATTAAAATTTTGCTAAATTATTAAGTGTAATTATTAATAGATGGCAACACGTATGGTACCTCTTGGACAGGCCATAATCTTTATACTAGTCGACCATGCTCTGACCTACTGGTGCTAATCTAATCTGACTGACATGATCAGACTGTTCGAGAAACTTACGAACAATATGACATGTTCCTAACAAAACAGCTTTTTGAATTTTGACAATTATTGAATCATTCAAATCCAAAGACTTTAAATTCTCAACTAAGCTATTTGGGACTACACCTACATTAGAGATAACTAAGGGTAGAATTGAATTTTTTTTAAGATTCAACATGGATTTGGGCAAATTTGCGGTCCGTGAGGTATTCTTTTAGATGATTGAACAAAAAGAAGTCGCTTGGTACTAAATCTGAGCTGTACTGGAACAGGTCGTTTTGCTTTAAGGGCCTTCTTCAAGCGTTCATTCGTACTTCCATAAAGTTCACTTGTGGTCCTCTGCCATGTATTCAATAAGCAAAACGCCCTTACAGCCCAAAAAATAATAATCGCAGTTAGTTGTCCAGACGAAGACTGGGTTTTTGTCTTTTTTGGGATGGAAAGTTCCTAACTCCTTATGGACCCACTGCATTGATTCCTGTTTTGTGGGAGGGTCCCAGTGAAACACTCACGTTTCGTCACCTGTGACAATTCGCGAAAAATAACTGTCATCGTTCCCTAAAGCGTCCAAATGCTCCTGACAAATTTCTTTCCTCACCAGTTTCTGCTCCGGCGTAAGGAGTCGGGGAATCCAACGAGCAAACATTTTTTTCATGCCCAAAACTTCGTGTGAATATTGTACTTTCAGATGCTCCAGCTTCTTTTGCAAGCACTGGGATTTTCATTTGTCGATCAGACGGCAGTCAATCTTCAACAAGTCCTATTGTTTCCTCAGTTCTTGCCTCAACCGGTCTTCCTAGTCTTGAGTCGTCCTGAATCTCGACATCATGGAAATTGTTTCGACCAATATTTTACTTGAAAATAAGATGGGCCGTTAGTATCGTACACCTAGGTCATTCTTCCATGGATAACGTTCACGCCATTTCCCTCTTTAGTGAGGAACTTTATAACCGCACGATGCTTTAAATTAAGTTCACTTATTTTTCGAAACAAAAAATACTGTCAAAACTGCCCAATGTTGTAGAGCCGTACAGAATTACGTCAAAGTATTATCCGTTCACGATCTTTATGTAGTAGGGTTGCCCATGAAAATCTAGTGAGTTTGTTGGTATTCGATGCAGACGAATAAAAATTCCCTGAACCTTTTTCGTTAGGTTAAGTTTTATTAAATTAAAGGTTAAAAAATATACCAGAAATATAAACATTGTTGCCGATACTTTCAGTTTTCAGTAGCAATGACCAAGTTAACGGTATCCATTTCTTAGAAAGCATAAAACTTTACGCTATTTAAAACAGTTATTCGGCTTTTTGTTAAGTGTTTATTTCATATGTAAGGAACAAACGCTAAAATTTCACTTAAACATTATTGTTTTTATATAAATGGGGGTTCTACATACGACTATTGTCGCATGCCACATTTAGCATCTCATCTTTAATTCTCAATCATCAGTTCGTACTGCTCGCCCACTCTTCTTAGAAATGGAAATTTCGACCTTTGTGAACAGCCTATTTCCATATCTTCCAACTTCTTTTTTCACTTTTCTAAGACTACTAAAAGGCTTGGTAAAAGACAACAACCTTGTTCTAGTGCTTTGATGGGTTTAGCTCTTCTGAAACATTTTTCCGGCGTTAAATTGAATGATTTATCTATATAGCTATGACTCATGCTTACGTAAGTGCTCTTTATTTGCTTTTACTAAGTACTTCCAAACGCTTATTACTAAGAACGTTACTATACGTCTTCTCCAGGTCCATAAAGTTACAAAAAAAAATGAAAATGCTTAAAATTTGGTGCAAAGTAACAACGTGGATGATCTAACTAAAATTATACTTATTTTGTTGTACGTCAAGTAGTTTTTCACATACTACCTTGGTAAATTTAGAACGAAAGATACGTAAAAATATCACCCCCCGACAAGCTACAATTCACTCCATTTCCATTATTTCGCTATGAAATTCTGTATCATCAGCATCACCGTCATTTTCAAATTTAGATTCTGAATCAGATTCACCTAGCGAAATAATGAAAGGAGGTATAGATTAGTAAGAAAGATTTCCCATTTTTTTTCCCAATCTGCCAAAACAAGTATTCCACAATGTTTACAAAAATTTTGCCACATGCTTGGAGTACATTTAGAAAGCGCCTCAAGCCATAAATTCTCCACCCTATTTTTTAATGAAGGTTGACAATTTATATATGCTTGTTGTAATAGTTCTAACAAAATCCCCACGCCATTTCAATTGGATTATACTGACAATGGTACGGAGGCAATCTAAGAACTTCATGGCCACTTTCTCTTAATGTCTCGTCTACCAAATATCTTTTCTTTTTCTATTGTTTCTAAAGGGTTTAATTAAATCCCACAACTGTTTCTTCGAAATTTTTTTGTCAAATTCAACACTATGTTTAAAGAGCCATTCCTGCATTTCACATTTTTTACTAGAAAAAGTGGGTGGTTTATCCAACTGAACCGAATGATACGGTGCATTGTCTAAAACCACCACACATTTTTGGTTCAACTTTGCCAAAGTAGGAATGAGCTGATTAACCACCCAATTTCGAAAAATTGTCCCGTCCATCGTTTTATGATAGTCTCTATCGTTATTTTTTGAATTTAAAAAATTATTACAACCATCCAAGAACCCCGTTGAACAACCCGCGTGGAGAATAGTAAACCTTGATCCTTCATTTTTAATTTTGGTGGGATTGCTTTTTAGATCAGTATCGTGCACCCAGCGTCGAATGGACGAACCATTTTGATAGATTCATGTTTCATCCAAATACAAGAAAGTCAAATTTTCACAAGAATTTAGAAACTGTAAATACGTTCTCAAAAAAGTAATTTTGGCTGCAACGACATGTTTTTGTTCACATAGAATTTTGCGACCATTTACTTCCCTGTATTTATAACCCATTGAGTTAAGAATTTTGTATAATGTGGTTCGCCCCCCTTTAAATTCCAACTGTTCCCTAGAATATGCCAAAAGAGTATCTACAGTGAATTAGTCGTTTTTTTCAGTAAGTTGCCAAATTTGTCGTTGAAGGTCTTTCTGAAACATATAATTTGTAAATCAATCCGTTGGTTTTCGCTTGCCAGATAGTGATGTTTTTAAATTTTGGTCTCCTGTTGATAAAATTTTCGCCACAGTTGATGTTCTCAACTATGAGAAAAAAAAAATAAAAAGTATTTTACAGCGTATTTTTACATTACAGAAAATATGTTCGAGACTCTCATAGCTACTTTTTCGAAAGAAGGATCGGGCCTGTCTTTTCGAAATTGCAAAAAACATCTTTTTATTGCAATTTTTTGTTACAGTAAAACTATTTTAGGCATTTTCTTTTTAAATAATGTCGCAATGATCTGTGAATCCGTCACAATGACAAATTATTATCTATGCTAACAAAATTAAAACATTTTTTTTTGCTTGATTAAGAAATTGCGTCTGATAATTCTGGTCTAATAAATAAAGTAGAAAAGTGGCAATCCAGCTCAAAGCAAATGTCAATCAGACTACTAACAGACAAAAAAACTAAATCATCAAATCATTTTATCCAACGTAAAGAAAAAATATCAAAGCCTACTTTACTATATAAAGATCGTGAATGGATAATATTTATACACTAGCAGTTATTTGACAGCCAAGCAATTTTGTTTATGTGATGGCATTATCATAGCTAGGTAGATAATTTTAAAAAATGACCTCGTAATTTGCTGGGAACCAACAGACACCACATTGGGCATATCTGTTCACAAAAGCATTCTCAAAATTTAAAAAGACTTATGGAGGGACCTGTTCATCATAACGATAAAGAATTCTTGCTGAAAACTGGTCGCATCCTAAAAAATAATTTTCCATAATTACAGGTAATGTACCTCAACTCGCAGGCTTAGTTATAACAAACATGTATCAAATCAAGATCGAGGAGCTCCAAACTTTCTTCAGAAGCCACTGCAAAGTTAAAGAATATTCGAGACATTTCTCTAAAGTACACTTTATGGGGTGGAGCTGCGACGGTAAGCACTTAGCTTCTGAGTCATTCGACAAATCCGTCTGCATCTACACTCTAGGAAAAGATCGATTGGCGAGCCCGGTTTCTCTTAAAAAAATTCACATTCCAAGTTTCTAATTCACAGAACTTTTAAATTTTAGAACTAAGAAATCACCTTCAAAGACCACGGCGGCTCCGTCGACCAACTCTGCTGGCACCAATCTGACCCCGACCTCCTCAGTACAACCAGTGGCGACAAGTCAGTGCGCATCCAGAAATACGTCGCCATTATCAACACAAAAGGGTGAAAACATCAACATCACGTGGTCTCCCAACCGAAACGCCATAGCGGTGGGGAATAAAGAAAGAAGACCTCGCAACTTTCGTAGACGTATGAACCACAGAGGAAGTAGAGGAACAGTTCAACTTCGAAGTGAACGGGATGTCGTGGAACAACACCAGCGACTTGTTCTTTCTGACGAACAGGCAAGGTTGTGTCCACATCTTGAGTCACCCGGAGTTGAAAAGGGAACACATTTTGAAAGCCCACCTCGGGACGTGTATTTGTATAGAGTTTGACCCCATCGGGAAGTAGTTCGCGACGGGGAGCGCGGGTACCTTGGTGTTGTTGTGGGACATCAACGAACTAGCGTGCCAGATCACAAGGTGATTGTTTTATTTTTTACTAGGAGAGGAAAGGTTTCTATTTTGTGTTGCACACGATAGATTGGCCCATGAGGATGACTTCGTTTAGCGACGATCGGCAACTCCTGGCCTCCGCCTCCGAGGACCTAATGATCGACATTGGTTTCGTAGAAACGGGCGAACTTCACGGTGCCTACAACACGAAGTGGGAAGCCAAGAGTCTCAAAGTGTGGAGCTTTCTCTCAGGCTAACATGTTTAAAAAACAATTACTACAAATTTATAAGCCCATATTTTTTATATTGCCCGTTTTATATAATAATGGAAATGTTAAACTATAATACATCCATCGCGTCTTCCAGAGCATCGCTGATGACCACATCCTCGTTCTGTACTACACTTGCCACAGGCTCCTGGCTTTCGGACACACGCCTCAGAGCGGCGACTTGTTCAACCGGTTTTTGCTTTTTGTCGTCGAAGCCTCTGGGATCGATCGTTATGCTTTTCGTACAGTTAAATATTTTATAAATCCCTATCAAGTTGTCGCACCGTTCAAACATGTCCGAACGGAGGGAGATGATGATGAACTGGGCGTTTTTAGTGCGCTCTTTGATGTAGTGCCCCACTATGGACACATTTTTGAAGTCTAAAGCGGCGTCGATTTCATCCATTACGTACAAAGGAGACGGTTTGTAATAATGGAGAGCAAATACTAGAGCTAAGGACGAGAGGGTTTTTTCGCCTCCTGACAAATTCGAAATGACCTTCCAAGATTTGCGTGGAGGTCGCACACTGAAAAAAACGTTACAATTATTGGATGTTTCAGCAGCTACGCTGTCTTACTTCAACTGCACCCCGTCGGCGAAAGGGTCACACGAATCCAGAATTTCGAAATCCGCGTCGCCGCCCAGCGTTATCATCTGGTACATTTCTTTCAGTTTCATTCTGATGATGTTGTAGCCCACTAAAAATTCATCGCGTCTTTGGTCTTTCACTTTGTCGTGGAGGTTTTTCATGTCGTTTCTTTTTGTTGTTATGGTTTCGAGTTCTTTGGCTTTTTCCATGTAGTTGTTTTGACCGATTCGGTATTCCTGGAAATTTCGTGTTATTTTGTAGATTAGGACTGTCATGTAGATGGTAAAACGCTAACCAAAATTTGGCTAATCATCCCCACCACCAATGGGATGACGTCATCTCCAAAATTTACAATATGTAACTTTTTTTTAGTTCTATAAAATAACATACTACTGCATTGACGTATAAATCTGTGTTGAGTTTCCAGATTTTTGGAAAAAAAAGTCATATAATATTTGCAATTTAACTTCGAATGCTCTGAAATCCTGCAAATATAATCACGGTAAATCGTTAATCAAAATTTATTTGTCTATCCCCTCCCAAAAAACTGATGACATTTCAAAATGTTGCCTCTCTGAGAGAACTACTTATACAAGATGAAAAAATTAATGGAAAAGGAAATTTATTTTATTAATTAAATCAAGAATGTTTAAATTTTTCGATTTTGCAATTTTTGAATTTTAAATTATCTGAATTTCCGATTTCTTTTATTTTCAATATTTTGATTTTACAATACATACATATTTCGTTTTTTCGATTTTGCGCTTTTTCAATTTTTAATCTCTCTATTTTTCAATTTTTCGTTACTTCAATTTTTGAAAGTTCTTGAATTTCAATTTTTTAATTTTCCAAAGTTTTGATTTTTTTGATTATTTTTCGTTTTTTGATTATTGATTTTTCGATTTCCCAGATTTGCAATTTCTCCATTTTTTTTATTCGAAAAGCAGAAAAATCGAAAATTTAAGAAACTACAATATCGGAAAAACTTGAAAAATCGAAAAAGTGAGAAAACGAAAAATTCCAAAATCGAAAAAGCGAAAAATCGAAAAATTGCAAATCGAAGAACTAATGTAGTGTAATATTTATTAACGGTTAATATACCTTTACATATATTTAAACAAATAAACAAAAAAGAAACAAAAAACTGGAAAGAAATAAAAACGAATTGAACCGAAAAATTCGGAAACCCATTGTAAAATAGAAAAATTGAAAAACTAAATAAAATGGAATAAATGAAAAAATTCTAAAATGAAGTAATTAAAAAATGGAAGAATTCAAAAATCATAAAACTGAAACAGTGATTTTTTTATTATAATTATTATTACGTATTTAAAATAAAAACTAGAAATTTGCAAATCAAAAAAGAAGAAATGGAAAACTGAAAAATCGAGAAACTGAAATCCAAAAATTGAAAATTTTCACATTGAAAAAAGAAAAATTATAAAATCAACATTGAAAAACCGAACAATTGAAAAATTAAAGAAAATAAAAACAGAAACGATAAAATTGCGAATAGAACAAATAAAAAAGTTTTAAAATCCAATAACCAAAACAAGAAAATATTCTAAAATCCTAAAAATGAAAAAGTGAAAATTTTTAAAAATTATTATTACATATTTTAAATGAAAACTAGAAAAACTGAAAATAAAAAATTGAGGAAACGAAAATTCAAAATTTCAAAAATTTTAAAATTTCACATTGAAAAAAGAAAAATCACTAAACACTAAAGAACCAAAAAATTTAAACAATTTAGAAAATAAAAAACCGAAACGACCCAATGCAAATGGGAAAATTGAAGAATTAAACATTGCAAAATGGAATATAAACGAAAAAGTTTTAAAATGCAATAATTTAAAAATCAAAATTTCTAAACATAAAATTCAAAAAGTGATATTTTTTAAAAATAAGTATTACTACGTATTTAAAATAAAAATTAGTAAAACTGCTAATCAAAAAGGAAGAAACGAAAAATTTTAAATCGAAAAACTAAAAAATTACAAAATCAGAACATTTAAAAACGGAAAAAAAAGAAAATAAAAAACCGAAACTACAAATTGCACATTGAAAAATTGAAATACCGAAAAATTGAAAAAATTAAGAAAATAAAAAAGCGAAACGACATATTGCAAATCGAAAATCGAAGACATAAAAAAATTAAAAAGTCGAAAAATTGAAAAATCGAAAAACTCAAATCGAAAAATTACAAAATCTAAAAATTAAAAAATTCAAAAGCTAGAAAATTGACAAACTGAAAAAACAAAAAAAAACAAAAACAAATTTAAAAATAAAAAAATTCAAAATTTAAAAATTCGAAAAATTGAGAAACAGAAAAATCGAAAAACGGAAAAATCGAGAAATCGAATCATCAAAAAATTGAAAAACTGAACGAACTCAAAACTGAAACATCAAAAAAATTGAAAAATTAAAAAACTTAAAACCGAAAAATTTTAAATTTTAAATCAAAATAAACTTGAAAAAACTGAAATGTCTAAAAATTGATAAATCGATAATCGGAAAATTGAAAAAAAAAATTAAAATTTAAAATATCTCAAAACTAAAATATCTAAAAGCTGAAAAATAGAGAAATAGGGAAACTGAAACTTTCCAAAACTGAAATATCGAAAAATCGATTAATCGATAAATCGAAAATAGAAAAATTGAAAAATCGTAAAACTGACATCGAAAAATTGAGAAATGGAAAATTGAAAACTCAAAAAATTGCAAAATTTGAAAAACCAAGAAATTGAAGACTCAAAAAATTGAAAAATCCCAACACTGAAATATGAAAAAATTGAGTAATTGAAAAACTGAAATATCGAAAAATGAATATGTAAATATAAAACCGAAAAATTAAAAAAAATCTCCAAACCAAAACATCGAAATGCTGAAAAATCGAGAAATCGAAACACCCAAAATTTAGAAATGCCTAAAATTTGAAAAACCAAAAAATTGAAAAATCTATAAGTTTAAAACGGAAAAGTTTAAAAACCAAAAAATCTAAAATTAAAAAAAAACGACACATTGCAAATCGAAAATCGAAGACATAAAAAAATTAAAAAGTCGAAAAATTGAAAAATCGAAAAACTCAAATCGAAAAATTACAAAATCTAAAAATTAAAAAATTCAAAAGCTAGAAAATTGACAAACTGAAAAAACAAAAAAAAATGAAAAATTGAAGAATTGAAAAATGTAACTTTTCAGGAAACAAAAATCGCAAACAATTTTTGTGATTATTCAAAAAAGCAGAATTTTTTAATTTGATAAGAATTCCTTGGGTGTTATTTACCTGGATAACGTTGAGATTCGGTTTCGTATTAGATATACTATTTTTAGCCGCTTGGAGCTCGAGTTCAACCACTTCCGGGTTTTTCGATTGGAGTTCCTCAGGCGTCAACGTTTTCAGTTCGGAGGTATCTTCTGGGATATCGTGTAGTTTGAGTTGGGCTAACTGGAAAATTAATCAAAATTTTTTCCTTATTCATTTTATTTATTGGAACTTCGAAAAAACATACCTTTGCGGTCCACTGATGACTGGCACTGTTACATTCGTTCAACTTTTCGTTGATGGTTTTGAAAGTCTGATCCACGTCCACTTGCTTTAACAACAGCTTCTTTTCTTCAGCAGTCAGCTCCTTCACCTCATCCCTCAACTCTACGCCAATTCTTTCAATATAAGATCTCCCCCAAAACCAACCCCACTTTCCTCACCTGCATATTCCTCTTCACCATTCTCCAGCTGCTCAGCTATTTCTTCAATACATTGGAGCATTTTTCTCCCGTCCGATTCTATAGTATCTCTTTCTTCTTTCATCGCTCTTAACCTGTTCTCGGCGTCGACGATATTCTGCTCCAAAGTTGTGATCTTCTGTGCCGACTTCTTCGCATTCCTTAAAAACAAAAAAATATCCAAAGTTTTTTAAAAAATTACCCGAAACTCACCTTTCGGATGACGTTGTGGCCACCCTCAACCTCGTAATCTCCGATTTACACTTATCTATCGACTTCGACACCTCATTCAAACGCTTATCCACCACCCTCATCTTCCCGGTCGTTTTCGCTTTAATCTCCTCCGTCAATCTATCAACATTCACTTGAATTTCCTGCGCTGCGGTCGAAGCTTTCTCGAACGCGTCCTTCTTCTCCTCCACGACCACCGTCAATCTCTGAATTTGCTTTTCGTCGGATTTCGTCGCTTTCACCACGTTTTCTTGATTCTTGAACTGTTGCTGAAGTACCGGCTGCTGCTGTTTCAGAGACTGCAAAACCTCGCTGAACGTTTGTAGGTTGAGCTTCATCGTATTCAATTCCGGCAGGAGCGTGTTGACTTGGCTTTCTAAAGTAGCCTGTTTCCGGGTCAGTTCCACGAGTCGGTTTTCGCACTGTTCTAAGTCCGTTTCCATTTTCTGCATTTCTTCGGGACTGTTGTTGGTCAGGACAACGGACTGACCCATGCGGCCCCGACTTACCGTTTTCCCGCCGCCGCTCATGGTACCTGGTATCAGTTGATTTACTTATTTGTTTAAACGGTTGAAAATTATGTTGTTTGATTACCGGAAGTTTCAATGAGATCTCCTTTAAGAGTGACGACTCTGTAACGCCTGGCCCCGTACGCGATTCTGGTCGCTTGTTCTAGATCGTCGGCCACCAGGGTCTCCCGAAGAGCAAAATAAAACGCAGTACGGATGGTGTCATCTGGGATTTTGATGAGGTCGAACAGGCGGTGCACGTTTTCGGGGCTAAAATAGGTGGTATAGTGTAAAAATAGAACTTAACCACACTTTTCGACCAACTGTCATACGTCAGGTCAGGTCAAAAATCATGATGAAAGTGGGCTTTTGATTTTTGACACAAAGTGTACTTATCACTAATTTGTTCTTTAATTAAAAAAAAAAATAGTCGACGGAATTTCCCTCGCGCTTGAATTATGCGTCTTACAAATCCCACTACTTTGAAAAATGATAAAATTTGAGTTCGTGATTTTTGTTTTGTGATTAACTGATTACCTCTACAAACCAGTGGCGTAGATAACAGGGGCGCGGTCCGTCCAAGTGCGGACAATACGAAAAGCCGGGTGACTATTATTAATGATTATGAATTTTTTTTGTCAAATTGGCGCCATATTTAAAATTTTATGATTGCGTACCTGCTGTAAAATTGAAATTTTGTTTGTTAATAGTCACCCGGTATATTTGAAGCACATAACTAACAAGAAAAAATGTTTTCTAAAAAATTGAAATAACGAGGAATCGAGAAATCAAAAAATTGGAAAATTGGAATGTCGGTAAATCCAAAAATCAAAAAGTTTCAAAAATCGAAACACAAAAAAATGGAAAAATTTAAAATTTAAAAAACCTAAAAATCTAAAAACCCAGAAATGGCAAAAATTCCGAAAATTGAAATATTGGAAAATTGAGAAATCGAAAACTTGAAAAATCGAGAAATCAAAAATTCGAAAATTCCAAATATTAAAAAATAGAACAATTGAGAAAAGACATCAAAAAAATCGTAAAACCGAAAAATTGAAAAATCGAGAAACTGAAAAATTCCAAAACTGATATGATAAAAAATTGAAATCCTTAAACATCGAAAATTGGCAAATCACAAAGTTGAAAAACTTAAACATCATAAAATTGAAACATCGAGAAATCGTAACGTGAAACGAGCAAGAAATCGAGAAATCGAAAAGTTGAAAAATCGGAAACGAAATACCTAGTCCAAAAGCGAAAAATTAAGATTTGAAAAATTTTAAATCTAAAAAAATCGATACATTAAAAAATTTAAAAATCGGGAAATGAACAATCGAATAATCGAAGGGTTAAAATCTCTATAAATCGAGAATACAAAAATAAAAAAAATGAAAAACGAAAAAATCCTTAAATTTAAAAAACGAAAATTTTAAAAGCCAAAAAAAATTTAAAATTTAAAATTCGAAAAATTGAAAAATAGACTAATTGAAAATGGAGATTTTAAAACAGAAAAATCTAAAATTTTAAAAATCCCAAAATTGATAAATTCCAAAACTGAAATATCGAAAAATTGAAAATTCGGTATCTCGAAAATCTAAAAAGGGAAAAAAAAGAAAAATTGAATAATATCAAAACCGAAACATCGAACAACTGAAAAATTAAGAAAAAGAAAAATCTATAAATCGAAAATTTTAACAATCGAAAAATTGAAAAACTGAAAAATCACAAAATCGGAACATCAAAAAAATGAAAAATTAAAAAACTTCAAATCGAAATATTTAAAATTCAAAATATCGAAAAATTTAAAAATCCCCAAACTGCAATGTTGAAAAATTGATAAATTGAAAATTGGAAAATCGAAAACAAATTGAAAAATTGAAAATTCTCAATACTAAAAGATCGAGAAGCTGAAAAATCGACAAATAGAGAAATTGCAAAATCTCAGAACTGAAGTATTGAAACATTGAGTAATCGTAAAACTGGATATCAAGAAATTTAAAAACTGAAAAATTAAAAAATTGAAAACTTTCAAAACTGATATGACGAAAAATTGAGAAATTGAAAAATTGAAATCCCTGAACATCGAAAATTGGCAAATCGAAAAGTTAAAAAATCGAAACATGCAAAATTGAAACATTGAAAAATCGTAACGCGAAACTATCGAGAAATTGAGAAAACGAAAAATCGAAAAATTGAAAAATTTAAAAACGAAAAAATTTTAAAATCAATTTAAAAATCCAGAAATCGAATCACCAAAAAATTGAAAAACTGAAAATGAAAAAATCTAAAATTTAAAAATTCGATCAAAAATCTAAAAATAGAAAAAAATTGAAAAACTGAACGAACTCAAAACTAAAACATCAAAAAAACTGAAGAATTAAAAAACTTAAAATCGAAAAATTTAAAATTTTAAATCAAAAATAAACTTGAAAAATCTTCAAATTGAAATGTCTAAAAATTGATAAATCGATAATCGGAAAATTGAAAAAAAACGAAAATTTAAAAAATCTCAAAACTAAAATATCTAAAAGCTGAAAAATCGAGAAACTGATAAACTGAAAAATTCCAAAATTGAAATATTGAAAAATCGATAAATCAATAAATCGAAAATCGAAAAATTGAAAAATCGTAAAATTGACATATCGAAAAATTGAGAAATGGCAAATTGAGAACTCAAAAAATTGCAAAATTTGAAAAACCAAGAAATTGAAGACTCAAAAAATTGAAAAATCCCAACACTGAGATATGGAAAAATTGAGTAATTGAAAAACTGAATATCGAGAAACTGAAAAACTGAAATATCGAAAAATGAATATGTAAATATAAAACCGAAAAATTAAAAAAAATCTCCAAACCAAAACATCGAAATGCTGAAAAATCGAGAAATCGAAACATCCAAAATTTAGAAATGCCTAAAATTTGAAAAACCAAAAAATTGAAAAATTATAAGTTTAAAACGGAAAAGTTTAAAAACCAAAAAATCTAAAATTAAAAAATTCGAGAAATTGAAACAAAAATCTTAGAACGGAAAAATCGAGAAACCGAAAGATCAAAAAATCGAAAATTTGAAAAACTGAAAATCGAAAAATCTAAATTTTAAAAAATCGAAAAATTGGAACATTCCAAACAAAACTGAAATATCGAAAAATCGAAAATTCCATAAATCGAAAATCTAAAAATGTAAAAAATTTGGATAATTAAACAAACTCAAAATTGAAACATGAAAAAAATTGAAAAATTTAAAACTTAAAATCGAAAATTTTTAAATTTTTAATTAAAAACAAAATTTAAAACTTCCCGAACTGAAATGTTGAAAAATTGATAAATCAAAAATCAGAAAATTGAAAAATCTCAAAACCAAAAGATCTAAAACCTAAAAAATCGAGAAATAGAGAAATTGAAAATTACAAAACTGAAATATCGAAAACCTGATAAATCGATAAATCGCAAATCGAAAAATTGAAAAATAGTAAAACTGAAACATCGAAAATTTAAGAAATGGTAAATGGTAAATTGCAAAATTTGAAAAACCAAGAAATTGAAGACACAAAAAATTGAAAATTTCAAAACTGAAATATCGAAAAATTTAGTAATTGAAAGAGTGAATATCAAGAAATTGAAAAACTTAAAAATTCCAAAACTGAAATATCGAAAAACTGATAAATGTAAAATCTAAAAATAAACAAAAAATAACAATCTCAAGACCGAAACACCGAAATGCTGAAAAACCGAGAAATCGAAATACCGAAAATTTAGTAACTGAAAAATCGGAAAATTGAGAAATCGAAAAATAAGAAACTTTGAAAAACCAAAAAATTGATGAATCGAAAAATTGAAAGATCCCAAAACTGAAATATCTAAAAATTGAAAAATCGGAAGTTGAAAAATCGAAAATTCGAAAAATTGGGAAATCGAAAAATTGCAACATTTTAATTTTTTCCCAAAAATCCCGATGTCTAGGATAAAAATTCAACACGGATTCATAAACCACAAGTGGAGTACTTTATTAACTTCTACTATTGTAAAAGTTGGAGACGACGTCATTGCATTGTTGGTACGGACGATCAGACAAATTTCATCATTAGCCTTTTATCATTTACATACATACAAAAGTTGACAACAATCGGTCCGGTAATTTCGAATATTATTTGTCCAATAAAAATCGACACAGAGGCGGACAGATAGACAGACAGACCGAAACGGGAGACTTATTTTTTAATACTTTAGGTGTCATGAAAGATCACTCTGAAGTTAAAAATTGGTCGTTATTTAGACAGATAATTTTTATTCTTTTGGTAGGAACTCACGTCTGTATCCGAGTGCTTGCCAGCCCCCTCAAATATTCCTGCTTTTCCAGCGCAATAAACGTGGCCCTCCCTATCCCATGCTGCTTCAAAAACTCGATGCACCACTGCGCCGTATCTGCACAATCGACAACGATATTATCCAAAGGACCGCAGGCCGTGGACACAGCCACGTCATATTTTTGATCAATGCCCCCCAAATCCCCCTAAAACACAATTTCAATTCAAACTCAAACTCCAGAATGCGATCTTACAAGACGCCCGTAAAGTCCAAGACAATTCCCTTCCCGTTTTTGTTGCATCAGAGAGTCCAGAATTTTCCCACGAGACTTCGACATTTGCATGGAATCTTTCCTCTCTTGCAAACTCATCCGTTTCTGTCCAACCTCCCGCGAGACTCGAACTTCTTCGCGCTTAATATTGTCCAGTTCTCTTTGAGCATCATCTAGTGATTTCTCCGTCAGAGGAATTTTTCGTCGCAGTTGTGCCACCTCTTCAGTTCTTTGTGTTATCTTTTCTGCTATGTCTGTTATCATCTCGCGGAGTTGTTGCAATCTGTTTCGTTCGTTTTCTTCTTGGCTTTGAGCTAGTTTTAGTTCTGCGTTGGCTAAATCGTACTAGAAAAATAATAGAAATAATAAATGTAAAAATACGAAATGATGATAAATCTACCGCCGATTTTGTTTCGTGTACGGCCTTCTTGAGTTGGCCCAAATCGATCTCAAGTCTTTCTTTTTCTGTCTGAAGGTCTTCAGTTTCAACCCGAATATTGGCAAGAAGTTTTGTCTTTTGCGCTTCGAGTTTTTCTTTTTCTGACGTCAGTTGCACTTCCTTCGTTTCGCATTCAACGATGGTCTACAAAAATCGCAAAATATATTTTGACTTTTTTACTAAAGTCTTTTCACTTTTATATTTTCTTCAGGGACGTTCTGTAGTTGGGCGAGTTTTTTCCATTCGTCTTCTAGTTGCTGTTTGTAGTTTTTTCGGTTGTTGTTGGTCTGGACCATTTCTGCTTGCAGTTGCACGTCTTTTTTGTCGGCGGCGTTGAAAGCCTCTTTTAGTTCGTCCTTTTTACGGGTAAGTTTGTCGTATTTTCTAGAATATTTGTGCTAGGAAATTGAGAAGATTGTTTCAAAGTACTCACAATGATTCGTGTTTAAGGGTTTCTTCTTTCTCGCTTTTTTGTTTGGCGATTTCTTTCAGTGTTTCAATGATGTTGTTGCGACTTTGGGTGATTTGTTCTTTGTCTTCTTCAATTTCTTTAACTTTTTCTTCCAATTCAAAACTACAACATTAAATATTATCAAACTACCAACAATATAATGGATGCAAGAACTTACACGTTCCTCTGGTACAAAAAACTCTTGCACATCGCAATCGTGTTCTCCGTTTTCAAAAACATAATCGCCTCGTCCATCGGTCCTTTCAGTTCCTCCAACTTCTTCTCGATCAACGTAAGCCTATTCAACTTTTCTGTCCTCAAAACGGACAAGTTTTCTATCCTCTCATTCAATTCTACTAGCGGTTTCTAAAAAAAAAAACACAAAATAAAAACCAACAACGCCCCCACAAACCCACCTTGTAGCGACCAGTCCCAATGATATCCTCCAAATACTCCAACATCCCAGTTTCATTCTCATTAGCTCCTTTGCTCTTCATCATCGCGATTTCTTCAACCTCGCCCTACAAACCTTCTTGAGACAAAATAAACCAAACAACACACAAACCTGCAAAATAAGAAACCGGTTATGGTCCAAATCGATCCCATGGTGCCTCAACAATTTAGCGATTTCTTTAAAGTGCACACGCCGCCCGTTCAACTCGTAGTATGAACTGTTGTCTTTATTGGCAGTCCTGGTTACTACAAATTCACTGTTAGGCACAACCTCGTATTCGTTCCCTGGCTAAAACAAGCATGTTGTTACGACTCCTAATCACACATCTACCTACTTTATCTATTATTTGACAAAAGTGCACAGCGACGGTACATGAAGATACATTCCTGTACTTCTCTGAGTTGTGAAGGAGTACTGAGAGTTTCTTGCATCTGATCCTCGTGGCTCTGTACCCAAACACAAACAACATGGAATCGATAACGTTGCTCTTGCCGCTGCCGTTGGGGCCAACGATGGCGTTAAAACACTACAACAGAGCTCTAAATCACCGAATTCGTGTTGCACAAACCTACCACCGAGAAGGGTCCCAGATCTGTATCCTCTGCATAGCTCTTGAAGAAGTTGTTCGAGATCTTCCGGATGATTAGACGTGCGCTGGAGGTGGTTGAAACGTTACTTTTTGCCGGCGCGGGGATGTAAATACCATCAACTACAGTACCTTCTTCGTCGGACCAGCTTAATTCATCGTCGGGTTCGACGGGGGCGGCTTCCATAGCCTCTCCTCCACTATGATTCGTCGCATACATACCAAACACGTTGATTCTAACTCAGCGTATAAAATAGTTAAAGTAATATAAAATTGTAAACGATCAAAGTGTTTGAGGACTGTTTGTAGGGCACGTGTGGAATTTTTAACAGTTATTTGTAAGCCTGCGACGTGAGGTTCACTTTTTGTTTAATTTTTTTAACAAAAAAGTTTCGTGACGTTAAGATAACCGAATCATAGGGGTGTTCCATGCAGAGCTCATTATGGAGTCATAGACTACACACCGAAATTACATGTAATTAGTAAATTAGCCCTTTAGACAAAAAAATTGTCGTCAAATAGGACTGCAATTAAAAAGTGCGTTGTACTTCATTGGTACTTAGAACTTAAAAATCCACTGACAGTACACTGCAAACTTTGTGTTACTAATTTCCTGGTGACCAAAAAACACCACATGGAGTGGCATATCTGTCCACAAAAGCAAATATTCTGCTAAATAAATTAAAAAATCCGATTTTGAACTAGTTTCTGGAGATATACTGTAATCAAAAGATTCCGCACCGTTGAACATTGGGAACATACTATTTGGACCCGATTTATTCTAATACAATAATTGACCAAATTCACGAGCAGTTAAAAGATTAATAGATTACGTATTTAAAAGCTGAAAAATCGAGAAACTGATAAACTGAAAAATTCCAAAATTGAAATATTGAAAAATCGATAAATCAATAAATCGAAAATCGAAAAATTGAAAAATCGTAAAATTGACATATCGAAAAATTGAGAAATGGCAAATTGAGAACTCAAAAAATTGCAAAATTTGAAAAACCAAGAAATTGAAGACTCAAAAAATTGAAAAATCCCAACACTGAGATATGGAAAAATTGAGTAATTGAAAAACTGAATATCGAGAAACTGAAAAACTGAAATATCGAAAAATGAATATGTAAATATAAAACCGAAAAATTAAAAAAAATCTCCAAACCAAAACATCGAAATGCTGAAAAATCGAGAAATCGAAACATCCAAAATTTAGAAATGCCTAAAATTTGAAAAACCAAAAAATTGAAAAATTATAAGTTTAAAACGGAAAAGTCATAGACTACACACCGAAATTACATGTAATTAGTAAATTAGCCCTTTAGACAAAAAAATTGTCGTCAAATAGGACTGCAATTAAAAAGTGCGTTGTACTTCATTGGTACTTAGAACTTAAAAATCCACTGACAGTACACTGCAAACTTTGTGTTACTAATTTCCTGGTGACCAAAAAACACCACATGGAGTGGCATATCTGTCCACAAAAGCAAATATTCTGCTAAATAAATTAAAAAATCCGATTTTGAACTAGTTTCTGGAGATATACTGTAATCAAAAGATTCCGCACCGTTGAACATTGGGAACATACTATTTGGACCCGATTTATTCTAATACAATAATTGACCAAATTCACGAGCAGTTAAAAGATTAATAGATACGTATGGGTCAGTGTGGATGAAACTACCGGGAGCATGCAAAGAGGTGTTGGAAATGTAGTGGTTGGTGCATTAAAATCCAACGATCATTTCCTCCATATATAATATAGAAAAATTGATAATAAGCAAGATGGCCGACGTTACTTCACAAACTGAAAGAGTGCTCTGTTTTGTTTATGGATCAGCTGTTACAACAAGAAAAAGTGCTGTGACATAAGGTCTTCAGTTACGACAGAATATTTCTCTACAAATAATGACGACCACAAATCAGAGCAAAATAACTCATTAATTCAACAGACCCTGCTATGGGAAAATTCGACACTAAATGATACAACAAAGGATCAGAAAAACTCAATTGAAGATTTGTGTTTGCCATTGATCTAATAAAGGAGTGGATGGAGCCTTGTATACGTTTCCATACGCGAGCGAGTGTAATCAACACAAGAAAGAAATAGCAAGAGTTGTTATGCATCAGAGGAAAAAGGACGGCTGACCACATAGCACGTGCTGGGTGGCAAAAAACGCTTCATTTGAACGGGAATTAATACGTTTTCTTACGAATTTGTTCAAAGAATTAAGTATAACAAACGTTTGTTAATGAAAATTATATTTTTACAGTTTACATTAAAATTATTTATAATATGAAACAACAAAAATCATGTAAGTGGTGGAGATAGTCTTTAATAAAATGAAATGTATACAGAATCGACAATATATTACGAATTCAGTTAATACAATAATCTTTTACAAGTTAACTAATCTTGTAGTGTATGTTCATTGGTAAATCTGAAATTTTTAAGATAAAATTAATTAAACTTTCGATAAAAGTGACAGGGTGCCTAATTAAATTAAACATATTAAATTGTGTGGAATTTTCTAGTAAAACCTATTTTCTAAATCCACGTACAAATAACTAAAACTATAATCATTAGATATAAAATTCCCTCTTTTTGTAGCAACAATCCATTTTTTTCGTAACTCGGAATGTTTAGGGAATCTAACAAAATTTTTAAATTATAATTACGAAATCCTTCGTCTCTATATGTGATTATTACCTATGAAATTAAACAGGGTTGCTTTCTTTGCACGTTCTTTGCAATTATACGCACAACACGATTTCACGATGTTTAACAAATAGTCCGATAAAATACAACTTAAGAAGACTGAAGTCATTTAAATAAGGTAACTTGAGCCTAAAAAACGTAAATTTGCAAAAATACACCTTTAAATACCATGCGATAGCACGAAAGAAACCGCCAGAAACACAGTGCTCTGCAGTTTCGCGTCAATGTTTTGCCACCCAGAGAGCCCTATCTCTGTCGCACTGTGTTGGTAACGCGCGTCTCTCTCTAAGTTACTTCCATATAATATTATTTCTATGGTGTTTGCTAATAAAGGACCTGCTTACAAGAAACTGGAGCTTAGAAAAAAACTTCATGAGCAAATGAAAGAGGCGGTAAACGGTAAAGTGATACACTGATACAAGAACAGAGATCGTCACGTAATCTCTAATTTATAGACCAATTAGCATTTTACCTAGTACGAGTGTATCAAAAATCTTTGAACATGTGATAAACAACAATCTTCTGTAATTTTTAAATAAATACGAAATAATTGATCCCTCCCAACATGGTTTTACAAAAGGCAAAAGCTTAGACACTGTATTGGCAGATTACCTTGGTCAAATATCGCAATGTATGAACAAAAATATAAGTAAGTCATGAATTACTGCTTCGTAAATTAGAACGCTATGGGATAAGGGGTACAGCCTTACAGTGGTTCCAATCATATCTATCAGACAGAATTGAAAAAGTGTTTGTAAATAGCACTCTTTCTACAGAATCGACTGTCACTGTCACTATCTGGCTACCTCAAGGATCAATTTTTGGACCGACTCTGTTCATAATTTTTATTATTAAATGATTTATTAAAATTGGCAAAGAAGGCGTCAAATTGCACTGTTATGTCCTACGCTGACGATGCCAACTGCATTATTACTGGTACAGACGTTGATATTATTAGAAACAAAGAAAAACTTGCATTTGCAATTTTTACTAAAATGACAAACTTTCAGGATGTTACGCTGAATTTAAATACAGCGCTTGTTAAGTGTTTCGACCCCATCAAACTATTAGGAGTCGTTTTTGACAACCATTTATAATTGAATCTTATAATATGATTCATTTATTTAAATGTACAAAACATCAACAAAATTAATCAACATTCAGATACTATTTTCTATCTGTCAACCTTTATCTAATCAGCCCACTCTTCTTGTTTCAAAACTATTAAAGGGGTTCCGTTACAATCTTTAAATACGAGTAGATCAATTATGCTCCGAATTATCTTCGGTTTGTTATGGACTGAAGAATCTAGCGAGACAGTGCAATTATTCTACAGTAAAACAACTATACTTTGCTTGCTTTCAAAGTCTTCTAACATACGGCATCATTCACTGGGGGCACTCTCCTGACTTTCAACGAGTACTTATTTATTTTACAGAAATGGGCAATTAGAATCTTAGCCGGAATAAAAAGTATACACTCTTTTAGGTCCGCAAAAAAACAGCACGGAATCTTAGCATTACCACATACATATAAAAATATTAACAAGTTCGTGCCGTTTTTCGGAGTGTCAGTGGATTTTGTTTTGGTCTTGAATTGGTGACTGGACAAGCAATTTTCCCAATTTTTGCAACTTGCTGATCTTCTTTTCTTGTCATCATGCTTTTGGCCGTTATGCGTTTGTTGTTTCTTTTTTCTTCTTTTATTATATTACCGGACAAGATTCACCCAAATTCTGTGTTTTGATCCATGAAACCATTGTTTGTTGTTTTGGATACCTACCGTTGAATATGATGTTGCGGTATTCTCCCGAGCCCAGTAATACATCAACTGGGCCCTCTTTTTGGAAGACTGAATCTGCAATTATGTGATTCTGCCACCAACAGTTCTGTTGTGAGTGTAAAATCACTTAAAGATCGTGGAGCGCACTTTACTGTAATTCTGGAGTTTGATTTGTTCGGTATTCTCTCTTCAACCCCAGTTATATCGGCTTGAATGTGTTTTCTCGGTAGTGACAAGTGTATTGTTGCTTTTTCTGTTACGAGCGTTGCCTGTGAACCTGGATCAATAAGATCTCGTAAATATTCGTAGGTTCCGCTTACTGTCGGTACCCTTAATATTAGCGCTGTGGCGAGAAGTACTTGTTTATTTTCAGTTCCAACATGGCTCTGAATTTTCTTCGTTGTGTTCTCTTCAGAGTTTGGAGATTGTTTGTTTGTTGAGTTGAATGTTTTGTGTTGCTTAACCTTTGGGTCACTTCTTTGGTCGTTGTGTAATAATGTATGGTGTCTTATTTTACATTTGTACCATGATCTGTGCTGAAGAATTGTTGGCTTGCATCGTGGTTTAAGCAATTTGTACACAGCTTTTCATTTTCTATGACTTTTCATCTGTCTTCTGGCGATTCGGCTTGGAATTGGGGACATTCGTAGATTGAATGAATATTTCGGCAGTATTTGCAAAATTTATTGTTGGAAATTGTTTCCACTTTGTCAATCTGGGCATTTTCTTTCTTGTTTGCGGTAATTATTTCGAGAGACAGAAGTGTTGTCTGCAGAAAATCCATCATTTTTTCGAATTCTTGCATATCGTTGGCTGTTTAATGATTGTTCGTACAGCCTGTTTGTTTCTGTGTCCCATTTTTGCGAGATTATTCTGGTAAGCATTGGTTCCCATGTTTCAGTCTGAATGTCTAAATTGTTTAATGCTTCTAGACATTCTTTTCGTTGTGTCATGTAATTCCTTCATCTTCTCTACTGACTCTTCTTTGTACTTGGTTGATCAAAAATCCTGTCTAATAACTTACTTACGGTAAGCCTTGTGTTGCTAAATCTTTTAGCCAACAGCTCCCATGCTGTTTCGTAATTATTTTCAATTATCTGGAGATGTTAAATGATTCTGCTGGGTTCATCTCTGATATAGATTTTCAGATTCTGCATCTTTTCAGTCTTGGAGAGCGATGTGTTGTTGTGGATGACTTTCTTGAATAAATCGTGGAAAGTGGGCCAATTTAATTTGGGATAGTTGTATGTTCGGTTTCTCATGTTGATGGGCGGACGGTGACAAGATTTGTTCTTTCAATTTTCCAACCACAGCCTCGTACTTCTCTACAGCTTTCTCGAACATCTCGTCGGCAAAATATTTTTCTTCGAAATCAGTTTCATGGACATAGATTTCTTCATGCAGTTCTACGATGCTTTTCCACTGACCTTGGATTTTTTCGGATAGAAGTTCATAGGTACTCTGTTGTAGTCTTAAGCTAAATTGTTGTTTATTTTGGTCATTTCGGCAGAAATTTTTTATAGTCTGAACAACTGACGTCGTATGCGGGTTTCTTGGTCCGGGTCGACGTCGGCGGACGGCTGAAGTGACCCGAGGTATTTCTTTACATCTTCGTGCAACACTTTCAATTGATCGAAATATTTCACTTGAGGTACTTGTGGGTTGTTCTGAGGGTGGGCCCCAGTATCTTCAGTTAAACTTCTTGTAAGGATGCAATTTCACAGCCCGAAATTGTAAACTTGGAAATGGTACCGGATTAATGAATCGCAGTCTCACAACCCGAAAATTGTAGACTTGGAAATGGTGTTCTAGTAAAAAAAGAGTGGTGCCACCGAACTGCAGTTTCACAGCCCGAGGTTGTAGACTTGGAGGGTGGCACCAGATAGAAAGGAATAGATACCACCGAACCCCAGTTTCACGGTCCGAAAAATTGTAGATTTGGAAACTGACACCTGGTTCAGTAATGGGTCGAAGGACCATGGACAATTCTGGGGTAGAATTGTGTGGAGTGAGTAAAAAGCCAATGAAGCTTAATACTAATTTATTCAGAACAACCTAACTTATTTATACAAAACTACATATTTAGGTACATTATATGAGTATTTCTAAACTAATGGTAATATTGGATACGAAAATATATGGCATCCCAGTTTCTTGTGTTTTCTTTTGTTCTACTACCGCTTTCTTCGTAAAGCTGACGATGGTGCTGATATTTTTTAGGTTTGCTTATACCTATAGGTACAGTTGGCTAAAAAATAATAATGAATGAGTCAGTTTATTTTATTAATTAAATTAGGAACGGCCCACTCCATTTTCCTGAAAATTTGGAAATACAATATTGTTATTATTAGTGTTAAACTGCCCGAATCAAAGTTGATATACGTATCCTTACAAAAATATGATGACGTCATCACAAAATTTTGTAAAGTAAAAACTCATTTGAAACATACACGTAGCACGCTTATTGTTATTTACTTTAACATTACATACATATATTTGTTCAACTTATAGGTATAGGGGTTCTCAATGAAATTTTATAATTTTTCAAAAATGCTGGATATGTTTCATTGCACTTCAGGGGCAAGAGAAGTTCTATCGAAACAATTTTCGGTTTATTTTTTCCTTATTACAAAACTTCAATTCCAACACTACGCTGTTGTCGATTGTATTTTCAAAATACAATGCGGTGTTGGTTGTTTTTTTTATTTTTGCGTTTATTTGTCTTCTTTTTTTTTTGGTAATTTATACATCATGTGTCAGTAGTGAATGGTTCTTTAATAAAATAACAATCACTAGTTAAATTAATAATAATTTTTAAAGTTTGATTTTGCGAAATTTTTCAGGGTGGCAACATTGTTAAAATTGTAATTGATTACCATTGATTACTATTACAAAATGCAGTAAATTACTTTGTGTAACCAGTCACTGTATTGCAATTTAACCAACTTTGAGATTTAATGTTTTCCATGCAAACAAGAATCCTACTAGTTCCTTAATAGTATTTATTTCTGACGGAATATATATTTGTATTTCAACTGATCTTATGGAATAATATTTTAATTTTAATGTTACGAAACACTTTTAAACTAACATTTTTATTTCGGTAATTATTTCAAAAACACCGAGCTAATCCGTTCCATAGCATTTTGAACTAGTGCGCCAAATCTCTGGCCAAATCATCGACCAATGGCAACTGTCATTCAACTTAACAGAAAACCACACAAGATAGAAAAAGATAGAAAATTGAAAACATGTTTATTTAACACATGTTTTTCTCAAACCTATGCCCAAAGATATTGGAAATAAAAAAATGTACCTTCTTTCATTACCAAATCTGGGACAACCGTCTGCTAGAAAAAAATATATACGACATTTAATCTAAAACTTTTGTGACTACACACGATGGAAAGAGAACTACTCATGAGTGTAAGTAGTTCAAATAAGTAGTTTGGAAAGTAATATAAAGTGCAAACTGCAAAATGCGACTATTGTTTAACTAGCAACTAAAAAACAGGCATTTAAATGTAACTATGTAAACTATATTATTTCACACAATTGTGTAGGAACAAAAATGATTCTTTTGTTGCTGTTTTGTTTTTTGATCCATCAAAGTTATGAGGTTACAGAAAACACCCCTTTTAATCCACGGGGACCCCTTGTGAAATGTTCCTTTTTGCCATGGGAGTTTATTACGTGTAAAGAACCAGTGGATCATCGAGGTAACAGAACAGCCAAAGAAGAAATGGGACACGGTTGTGTTAAATTTGGTGGTATGAGATACGAAGACGTAGAACGAACCAAAGTTGAGTGTACAGTTTTGGAGGATATAGAATGTTACGGAAATAAGACTTTCTTTAAAGAGGGCGTGGCATGTGTTAAATATTCAAACCAGTACTTTACAACAACTTTATTGTATAGCATCCTTCTTGGTTTCCTGGGAATGGACCGTTTCTGCTTGGGTCAAACAGGAACGGCAGTTGGAAAGTTACTAACTTTGGGTGGAGTTGGTATTTGGTGGATTGTCGATATTGTTTTACTTGTTACTAATAATTTAGGACCAGAAGATGGTAGTAATTGGAATCCATATGTGTAACATAATTTATTAAGACTAGTGTAAGATAAATAAAAATTTACTTTTCACAGTAGGGTTTTATTTAAAGCAACATCATAGTATAGTTGCAATACAAAAAGTATTAACTTAAGTTAGAGAATTTATGATGCTCCGGCATTTGAGTTAGGTCCACGACGACGTCCAAAGGTTGCTACAACATTCACAAATCTCCTGTTGTACTGAATACGCCTTTTTGCCCTGCCGGTCTTCTTTTTCTTCTTCTCTTGTTTCTCTACTTTTGGTGTCTGACCCTTAACTTTTCCTAAACAAGAAAAAAAAATGAATGCATTTCTAAATAACATTCAATGTTTAAAAAATGTCTGATACTTTTTATAGCAGTTTTATACTTCATAAAGCTGCCTCAAACAGTTCATTATTATTTTGCAAGTTTCAGGAAGACTATTATTTACGAAAAACAATAATAATCTGCTGTTACTTGCTAGTTAACTTTTTTGTGAAACTGTCTTACCTGCACGGGCTAGTGAACCATGCACTTTACCACCCAACAAGCCAACTGTCAATTCAATGTCTGTGCTTTCGAACGTCGAAACCAGACTATCATCTGAAACGGGGACACCACTGGCATAGAGACTAATTTCGTTAGCTTTTAAGTTTTCCAAGGAGGCAATGCGATCCTACAACCACCAACATGAACAACATAACCAAACTTTGTATTCAATATTACCTTGATTTCAGCAATAGTTTCATTGCTCTCGCACTCAAGCACGTGAGTTGATAATCCACGAAAACACAACTGCATTTTGTTGTAATCTGGAAATTGAATAAAGATTTATAAGATACACCACATGGTTTGCATCAGCATTACAATATTTAAATGCTTCACAAATCAAAAACTTGATGTTAAATGAATGACAATAAAATATATATATGTGAATATTTTGAAATAATCAAATTAAAAAAGAAAATAATGGAAAACTTTTGGTTATTTGTCTGAAAACATACCTTTCGGGAACACTAATTCATCAGAAAGAACTCAAGACCAAGATGGCTGCTCTAAAGGAAACGGAAACTTACCAGTGATCATAACTAAAGTCCCTAAATTAAAGGCGGCACTTTCAAAATAAAAATTACACGTTGTTTTTATATTAATTTAATTTCCAAAAATTAACATTATTCTTACACTCTAGAAATTCATAATACTTATAACACTTGTCCCATCCACACCTCAATCCAATTCGCTAAGTTTCTATAACCTCACTTTCTTAATTAACTGATTGGTATGTACTTGTCACCAAATTTTAAAACCTTTGTTGGAAATTTTGTTGCTGCTGAGATCCACTGTTGTACATCATCTGTTGCTGATGGAATTCTTGTTGCTGCGATATAGGAATAGCCTAGACAAAATCAATATAATTATAATTACAAAAAATTCAAAAATATGTATTTGTGGATTAACCTGGCCAGGATGTGTAGTTCCCGATAACCGGACCCTTTTTGCAGGATTACCGTGATTGTCCCCATTCGATGCCTGTTGCTGCTGCTGCTGATTTTGTTGCTGTTGCTGTTGTTGCTGCTGCTGCTGTTGTTGTTGTGATTGCTGTTGTTGTTGCTGCTGCTGTTGTTGTTGCTGTTGCTGCTGCTGTTGGTTTTGTCGTTGTTTATTTTCTGCTTTTTCTTCCTGATCGTCATCAGTTAAAAATTCACGTTTTGGGTATGGAATGGGACAGCCTGTAACAACGCAATTAATTTGCAATGGTATGAAGTAATATATTAGTTACCTGCAAAAACATCCTGCGTTGGTAAAGGATCTTCTGAAAAATATGCATCCTGCATTGCTTGTTCTGACGTAATTCTCTTATTGGGATCCATTAAAAGTAATTTTTGTAGAAGATGAAATGCTTTACTATCTGGTTTGATTTTGTGCCTATCCATATATTTTACTAATGAACAGTTCATATAGCTACAATAAAAAAGAAATGGTTAAAATGTTAATCTAAGAAACTTCTTGACTTGTTGAAATTAAATAAATTCCAGTATGTTGTGAGTGTTCTATTTTATGACAAAATAATAAAAATTAGTACCTATTCTTTTTAAAGTCCTTCATTAATGTGGGATGTTCTGGCATTTTTTTAATATCTTCCCAATCTTTTTCTAAAGGAAAGCCCATAACATTAAATATTCTGTCTAATTGATCATGGTGGTAAGGATTGCTGGTTTTTATATCTTCTTGGCGGCAGTGGAAGATTGGTTCTGAGGTCAATAGTTCAGCAAAAATGCAACCAATGGCCCAAATATCTTTAAACATTTTTTTAAACACATGTTAAAAATTGCGACAAATGTTTACCTATTGCTTTTGTATAATGACGAGCACCTAACAATAATTCAGGTGCTCTGTACCAAAAAGTGACCACAACTGGATCTAAATCGGCTAGAGGTTTCAAAGGTGCATTGAAAAGCCTCGCAAACCCCATATCAGCTATTTTCACACGCCCTCTCTCTGGTCCTTCACCCATAACAAGAATATTTGCGGGTTTTAAATCCCGATGTAACACCCAATTGGAATGTAAATAATGTATACCATCCAAGATCTGATATAAGAGAGATTTTACCATTCCCTTGGGCACCATAACAGGCTTTTTATTAGCTTTAGCAGCTCTGTGAAATTTAATGATATGCCATAAATCATGTTCGGCAAAATCAAATAAAAGCCATACTTTTCTATCGTTGTGGGACAAGAATACTCTAATTAGGTTAATGACATTGGGATGCTTCAGTTCTCTCAAAAGCTGTAATAAACACATCAAGTTGAAATTTGATTACGCACATCAACTAATATTTACCGCTATTTCTCTACAGGCAGACATTGATAAACCTGTGCCCTCGATTTGCTTTAGAGCATAATCTCGACTATCCGAGCCGTCTTTGCGTCGGCCTTTATACACATGACCGTACGTCCCTCTACCAACTTTGCAACCCTCATAGTCAAATAAATCTTCCACCTTAACTCTCTCATTCTGAGTTTTCATTTTAAATTCGTAGTCCATCATGAGACTTGTCATAATACAGTAGCGGGCAATTATGAGAAGCACTTCCAAAGAAGTGCTGCAGAACTCCGTTTGTTATATCTGCTCACTAATGAAATTTGGTGCTTTGGTTGTCTAAAAATATTCTTCAATCTTAATATAAAACGCTTAGATTTCAGTATTTGTAAATATAACCAAAAATTGTTGTTGTTCACAGTGACATACGTCAATTGTGTCAACAAATGATCGGCTTTTAATGCGCATGCTTGACATGCGCAGTTATTTTGGTGTAGTGGCAATTTGAAATTGAAGTCATTTCAAATTATACATTTTTTCTTTTTTTTATAATATCGTGGTGAAAAGAAAATAAAAAGTTAAACACCTTGGAAAGTTATTTGATTCTGTTTTATTGATGAAGTGGCTTTGAATGGTGATATTTGTTTGAATGAGGTTGTCAGGGCCGCCAACGTCGCCGACCCAAAAGTTTCCAAATTCATTTTATATGTGGGAAATTCCGGTCGGAAAGTTGGAAAATCGTACGGTTCTTTTCGAATTTCCTTTTGCGAAGGACTTGTAACTGCCAATTTTGTTTTCATGATTCCGTTTGTTTAGGAATGTAAGGTGTCGGTGTGTTTTTTTTTGTCGAATTAACGAAATCGCTGGGACGTGAATTTCTAGTTATAACCAGTTAAAGTGGTTAAGTTACCTGCATAACCAGTGAAAAGTGACTCAATCAAGTAGTTCGTCGGCATTGGAGACCGCGCCATTTTGCATCGGGCCACATTTTTCACATTTTTAGTCTTTCCGGAAATTTGCAGAAATGTCAGGCGAAGAAACTTCAGCAGATCGCAACGTAGAAATATGGAAAATCAAGAAACTTATTAAAAGTCTGGAATTGGCTAGAGGGTAAGTGCAACGTGGTTGGAATTCCATACATTGAACATATGCCCACGAGTAAAAGAATGCAGTTTTTTTGACAAAGAGGTCTAATTTTAAATTGTGTTTCGCAGGAACGGCACCAGCATGATTTCGTTAATTATCCCACCCAAGGATCAAATCTCTCGGGTTAGCAAAATGTTGGCCGATGAATTCGGCACAGCCTCCAACATCAAGTCTAGAGTTAATAGATTGTCAGTACTAGGTGCAATTACTTCAGTCCAGCATCGCCTCAAATTATACACTAAAGGTATGTAACAGCTGTTTCAGATGGACAAATAGAAAGTTTTCGTTACATGTGAACTTATGCAGGTCTTATCATTGTGACTCAGAAAGTACATAGTTTATTACACACTTGTAAATTTCATTCCAACATGACATATCAGACACGTAAAGAAATTTTGGATTCTTCAACAATCACCCGTTTCCATAAGACCTTGAATTTTTATCAAAATGAATTGTGGGAACCTTGGGATAAAATCGAGGACAATTGTCTTAGTAGTGCAAATTGAACAAAAACGCAATTATTGTAATTTGATAGTCTTCGTTAACAAGTTCGGTTAATTTAGTTCATTCCTTGGTACATTGTACCATGCATTTATGAAATCCTGAAAGTCTGTATTAAAATCCAACTCTTTATAAAGAGCAAGAGTTATATGTTTCACTATTGTTCAATGTAATTATTAATTTACGTTTTAACGTTGGAATTTTTTTTGATAACCTGATTTTCTTTGTGTTAATTGAAACAAATTCTCATCATGGGTCAGGGATTGATGGCCATAATGTAGTTTAGTGAATAACTGACATACAGACAACAGGGTGTAATAATAATTCCAACAAAAAACGTGGTGGGGGTAGGCAATAGCTTGTCTGGTATATTGGGAGGTGGTCACATGTTTAAACATTTCCAATTCTGCTGTCAGATATTACTGTGTGCAAAATTTATATAAAAAATAAATAACCAAATGAACGAATAAGAAATTGCAGAGGAAGAAATAAACAAAGCTTAAAAATATTTCCCAGAAAAAAATGTCACATAGAAATAATACAAATAATACTGCGCTTTATATGTGGTTATAATTTTTTTTGTGAATTAATGTCATTAGTGGACTTGAAAAAAATTCGGCGACAAGATTAAAATTCAAGTTATCAGTACGCTGTCATCATAATTTGGAATTTTATTTACGTTTACCCAGTTTTTGATAGCACTCTATATTTTATTGAGTCATTTTAATTTTCATTTTCCACGTATTCACAAAGATACGACTCGCGTGTCATGTTTGAATCGTATTCTGCAAGGTTTGAGCAATAAAAAGTTTTATTTTCATTTACATACTTTGCTAAAAAGTAGTAATAGTGTGTGTACAAAGTATACTCGAATATTTTTAAATAATGTTTTGTTATCCACCCCTGGAGTACTGTCCAGCAAATACAGCTTCTTCGAAAAATGATAACATTTGATTTTGCGATTTTTATTTTTTTCATAACCCCTATAAATTATAAATAATCGAGGCGGATTCCACACACCACAAGTTTAGAATTGTTATTTTATAAAATTTAAGTAGCATTTTTAGAATGCAAAATTTTTTGGCCACGTCATCAAATTGTTGGGAGAGATAATCAGTAGAGAGCGGATTTCTGTCGGGCTAGACAAGGCCAAACTCGGTACGGCTCGTACGGGATGGGAATTTATTGCAGTTACCGGCTGCACTTCGTTTATTTGAGATTAGAATAACGCTGCTTCGTTGCACTCTGCTGTTAATTCCAGTTCTCATTTACTTAGCCGTTTGATTAATAAATCGTTAATTGTATTTATGGAATCAAGTGAGAATTAAATTCAGTGATTACCTATCACCCGCTACTGAGTCCCGGCGATGCAGCGCGTCCCCACCTATATCGTGACGTAGCCCGACAGAAATCCGCTGTCTAATAATCAGACAAATTTTGGTTATCGTTTTATCGTCTACACGATATTCTTACTATGCAAATAAAATTTTGTAAGATTAGTAGTTTTGGACACTGGCTAATAAAATAGACGGGAAACGATAGGCAAACAGATGAAACGGGGAAATTGGCGTTTTATTTTGTAAGAAATATTTTATTATAATCTGCGTTCAATTTATTTTGATTTAAACTCCATTCGAAAAGGCCGCAATATGAAAAAAAAAAAAAAACACGAATATCTTAAACCAGTGATTTTTTTTAAGTATATCGCGATCTTCACGAGTACTGAAACACAGTCGCGACCAAAAAATCTTGGACATCATTTTTCTGTCATTTTGAAAATTTTGATGTAGAATATGCTTTATTATCGCTATGACGTTTGAAGTTTAAAAGTTTTGTCACGTCGCATTTAGTATTAGCATGCCCGTAATGTCAAAAATGACAACTAAAAAAATTAAGTTACGATATTTAAAGGTGTTTTACACTTTGTGACGGTGGAATTACATTGAGGTCCAAGGTTTTCTGACCGCGACTGTATAGAAAGTAAATAGGTCGCGAGCTCTTACGCTATAGAAACCATTATCATTCTCTATTTTAACTGTGAGGTCCATTGGGCGACTACTTTTATGTTTCCTCGACGTTTCATGACCCGTAGAGTACGAAAAATTGGTTTCCTTGTTTCCGTGAGTCGTTTGTCGATTTTTATTAGACAGAAATTTGCGTAACTACCGGACCAATTGTCGTCAAATTCTATGTATACAGGGTGTCCCAGAATTCGCGCCATTCCCGTGAATGACATGTTCCCTGTCCCGAACTGTGCCGTAATTCGCAAAAAGAATTGTCCAGGCTTTAACCGTGTGAGAACTGGAAGGCGATTAAGTTGACCAATAGAGAGGCTACTTTTATATCCGAAGGTTTCTATGTTCAAAGTTACCTATGCCAAAAACAAAAAATCGGGTAATACTAAAGTTGAATGAATTTTTTCCGAATCCCCCTCCGTCAACAAAAGGAAACAGAAGTGTGGTTATAAATTTAATCATTTTGACAATTGTTTGTCATAAACTGTCACGAAGTTCATCACTGACCTGAAGAGACGCTTCTGCGCCAAAGATGACTGATTAATGTACACAGAGACGTCAAGGTTTACTTTAAGGCAAGTAGCATGGGACAGAAGTTATTTCTGCTGCCATTCTAGTTAAATTGTGTTTAACTGGGCTGTACATTTCATAAGAGAAGCTGTTTCATTTCATCGTAGGCAAATAATACATTTATTACTATTCTACATAGCGTAGATACCGAAGAGCAGGTATTAGAAGTCATTTTCTTAGAGCCTCGGGAATAATGTGTTGTTCTTTTTAACGAAAATTAGTACATTTTTAGAATTCACTATGCAGCATATCCCTGATATTAAGTTTATCGTTATTTCTAAAAAAGAGTACCACACGTCCATTCAAAGAACGTTATTAAGTTTACTAAAACATAAATATCGCTTTTGATTAATCGGTGCTTATGATTTTCAATAAACAGTATCAATTTTTACTGAACAGCTTTGTTGCTGATACCTAATCTAAGCAACGAAAAAACAGACGAGACTCCACTTCTCTGGTGTATTGAGATCATAGGTATCTGCTGTGGTGTCAATCATGTGGGGGAGATAATGAAAACAGAGACTTATTCAAGAATAATATTGATGTTGCATATGATTTAAAACAGTTTCTTTAAAGTTGTGCTGAAACCATATATTCCGCCGTACATTCAAAGGAACGTCTTCCAACAACGTCGGAAGCTCTAGTCGTAGAAACTTAGCATATACCTCCCCATTAAGGTAATCAGGTAACACAAACGGCCCCACCGAAATAAACAGGAACGGAGTTTAGTGATAATTTTATCAGATGCATTAAAATTTGTACCACACTAGTACCAATGATTCCAGCCCATAGATTAATAGTAAATCGCTCCTGATATGCTCTCACCCTAGTGAGATGTGAATTTTCGTGTGCCCAGAAATGCCAATTGTGTGCATTAAACATTTCTTCTCGGGAAAATGAACATTCGTCGGTGAAAAGAATGCGCCGTGAAAAATCAGGATTTAGTTCATTTTGTCGCAGTAACCATTGAGCAAAATGTACTCGTTGCGGGTAGTCGGCTGGTCGCAGATGCTGCACCCTCGTGTAATGGTAAGGATGCAGTCTTCTCTCTTGTAGGATACGATGAGTGGTCGATCTTGAGCATCCACTCATTTGCGCTACGCAGCGGACATTTCTCCTAGGATCCGCTTCCATGTTTTCTAACACTTGCTCTTCAGCACCTACACGTACATTCCGTGGAAGCCCAGCACGGCCTTTCCGACTAGGCTGAAAAGATCCATCTTCTCTTTAGTACACTTAATAACGTTCTTTGAATGGACATGTGGTACTCTTTTTTAGAAATAACGATAAACTTAATATCAGGGATATGATGCATAGTGAATTCTGAAAATGTACTAATTTTCGTTAAAAAGAACAACACATTATTCACGGGGCTCTAAGAAAATGACTTCTAATACCTGCTCTTCGGTATCCACACTATGTAGAATAGTAATAAATGTATTATTTGCCTACGATGAAATGAAACAGCTTCTCTTATGACATGTACAGCCCAGTTAAACACAATTTAACTAGAATGGCCGCAGAAATAACTTCTGTCCCATGCTACTGGCCTTAAAGTAAACCTTGACGTCTCTGTGTACATTAATCAGTCATCTTTGGCGCAGAAGCGTCTCTTCAGGTCAGTGATGAACTTCGTGACAGTTTATGACAAACAATTGTCAAAATGATTAAATTTATAACCACACTTCTGTTTCCTTTTATTGACGGAGGGGGATTCGGAAAAAATTCATTCAACTTTAGTATTACCCAATTTTTTGTTCTTGGCATACGTAACTTTGAACATAGAAACGTTCGGATATAAAAGCAGCCTCTCTATTGGTCAACTTAATCGCCTTCCAGTTCTCACACGGTTAAAGCCTGGACAATTCTTTTTGCGAATTACGGCACAGTTCGGGACAGGGAACATGTCATTCACGGGAATGGCGCGAATTCTGGGACACCCTGTATAAAACTTCTATCCCATTATCCCATCCCCACCAATAATTTGGTGACGTACGCTCATTATGTTGCGTAATTAAGGTTATCTAAATGTCCTGAAATAATATATTTCTGCGTAGTTATACTCGTGGTTTATGAATCCTCCATGACTTTTACAATTACTTTACAACAATTTTTTGTGCAAGCTTTCCACGTGTTTAAAGTAGCCAATATCTCGCTTCCACATCACCACTTCGTCGAGCATGGAGATCGGTAGGAAATATTAGGACTTGTGGTTTGACCCGTCAGGGTTCGAATCCCATCATTACCGGATTTTTTTTTTTTTTTCATTGTGGCTGGTATTTTCTATTTCTTTTTACGTTTAAAAAAATGTTCCTTGTTATTTTCAATATTTTTAAAATTTGAATTTTCTTTTGATCGTTTCTATAATTTGTGAGAGGAAATCCCATTCATTTACAATCACTGTCACTATTATTTAGTTCATTTACGTTTTTCCCAAATATCGTATGAACAAAAGTTTTAGGTAAGAATAAAGTGTATTCTTCTATCTTGTTTAAATTAAAAAAAAAAACCTAAATTTACTTATTACCAAATTTTCAACATTTGTTCTGTTTCAGCGCCAAAGTGCAAAGAAATAATTTTAAAAATGTTTTTTTTATTCCTTTTATCATTTCTATTCTCATAACCTGATGTTTGTCATATCTAAAACATTTCAATTTGTTTTTTTTTTTTTTTTTTAATAGAATAATTGATTACCTAAAATTTCGATAATATTAATTGCTAATCGGCGACTTTTTTTGGGAGACATCGATTTAGAATTAGGAATTATCGGAAGTGAATGAGATTAACCTGAAACTGTCTTGACATAGATAGGACGGATTTAGATATGATAAGCAGAAATCAACAGAAAGTGGTTTAAACTAAATTTCTAAAATATAAAACGTTTGAAAAAACTACCGATAAATTGCAGTAGCTTCGAAATTACAGGATCCACAACCAATAAAACCGAACGAATGCTGATAATGGTAGTCAAGAAAACATAAAAATGTGAAATTAAAAGGGTATTAAAACTTTACTAATTTACCAAATCATAATCCCAACAATAAAAAATAAAGCTGATTGCATTTTCAAATCATGATTTACGAGATGTCGTGGTTCTATGGAAAATTTAAGAGCAGAAACAAAATCCTGAACTTGCTAGGAGGTTCATGATTCTGGGTGGTTTTTCTAAAATTATTATTTCATAGTGTGTTTCCCATTTTTTTAATGTGAAATTTGAAGTTCATGATAAAGGTTACATATTTAAATAATGCAGCACCTGAATTTAATTTCGAAAATAAGACTGTTTAACAAGAACGACGAAATATATGAGTGACTCCAATTTTATCAAGCATTGAAAAAAAAAACATCCAAACTAGACGCTTATATCCGTAATTTCGTTTCTAGGAAAGAAAGTACAAAGTTCTCATTTGTCTGCCATTTTGAATTCTATTTTATAAAGCAACATACTTATCATCTCATTTTTTTAATCGTATCAATCAACTGAACGAAATAAATTGTTGTAATGTTGCAACACATGGTATAAGGTGCTATCGTTTGATTTTTTTGGTGACTCACTCCACTTGGAATAACTCAGATTTAATATTACCAGTATTTTTAACTTTAGAAATGAAACGTTTAGCGATACCGTGTGCTGTGCGAATAAAAAAATTATTAGGTGATTCAAAAGTCTTAGAGGTCATTTTCCACGCCCACATTTTTCACCAACTGAACGTACAAGACAAAGACAAACACGAGACGTCCTCCAAGTTCAGTTTAAAAGTCAAACATGTTTGTCAGTTGACAGTAATTTACAATAAAGTATATATAAACAGGAATTACATTAAGCTTTTAAAATTTTTGAGCATTAATATCTGACATTAACGTCTTAAAATTCATGAACGTGGCGCCAACATCGAGTTGACTTCGCGTATCATAGCTCTCCCAAATTTATTCGTCATAACGTCTTGCAGTAATTTTAAATGAATATGTTCAAGAGTAGTGAAAAAATAACATAAAACCGACCAAAATTTGTATGTTTTCATACAGAAAACCTTATTTGTAGCAAGTATTAATAACTTGTTGTCATAAACACGTTTAATTTTTTCTTTTATCATTATTTTACTGTTAATTGGTATCATGAAGCGGTACGTATGTTACCATCCTTGACAAAGGTATATATTTTAATAATGCGTCAATCATAGTTATACATATTAAATCTAAGCACGATATTGCTTTTAGTTCATAAGTAAAGTATGCCGAATACAAAAAACCATGGCATTGACGACAGAAATCTTTCGTAGTCTAAAACGAGATAAAAGGAAGATCAGCAAAAATATATCAACACGGTCATTTAGTCTGACACTGTTGTCTTTTAATACCTCATTCTATTTGTTGCTAGATTTAGTCATATAGTATAAGACGAATTTATTTTTCTAATTTTGTTCCAAATTTTCTAAAGCTAACATATTACATGAAGTTATCCAGATGGTCTTCTACGTGCACTTTTTTAGTCCCAATGAGTTACTAAATGCTTGAGGAATTTAATCATATTACTTACTCCCCGGCATGCAAAAAGTATGCTTCAAATGTTTACTGTCATTACATTAAGCATCTGGCGGAGTGTTTTATGTTGCAACTGTTTACTGGAAATTAATTAGTTTTATATGATGCTGCAATAAAATGAAAAAAAACTAAGACATTTTTAACATGAAAAAATCTAAACACATCAGTTAATCAAAAAAGTAATAAGTATTATATAATTTAAAAATTTTAAATTTTGTATGCCCTATGCTTACTAAAATCGCCCGACAGGTCAATGATCACGCGAAAGTCGCATAAACAGCCCTATTGAATCCATCAAGCTTGTCGATACATGATTGTCTATCAATAGGAATTTAGGTTCGTTGTTCACGCGCTGATCACACAATATTTACATCATCTGTTTGACCAGTCTAGTATAAATTTATGAAAAACATTATGTTAATTAAGATAAATCAGAAAATTTAGTGACAGTATTTTTAGTACAAGAAGAATGTTTGAATTAATATAAATTTGATAGCGTTTTGGGGTGTAAAAACTAAAAAAATATCTCCTATCAAACTTGTAGAATTAACATCTCTTATTGTTAGTTTATAAGATAATCGGACTATTGTTCAAAGGTTCGCTAATAAACAGGTAGGCGATTTAATTTCCCACATGATGGCTTTTCGTACCACATATAATTGTTTCTTCTTTATTTTCAGTGCCGCCGAACGGGCTAGTGATCTACTGTGGAACAATCGTAACCGACGAAGGTAAAGAGAAGAAAGTAAACATCGACTTTGAGCCATTCAAACCTATTAATACCTCTCTGTACTTATGCGACAATAAGTTCCACACGGAAGCATTAACGGCCTTACTGGCAGACGACAACAAATTCGGATTTATCGTGATGGACGGTAACGGAGCTCTATTTGGTACGTTGCAAGGCAACACCCGAGAGGTACTCCACAAGTTCACGGTGGATTTACCGAAGAAACACGGCAGAGGTGGGCAGTCCGCTTTACGTTTCGCTCGTTTGAGAATGGAAAAAAGACACAACTATGTTCGAAAAGTGGCCGAAGTTGCCACACAACTCTTCATTACTAACGACAAACCGAATATTGCTGGACTGATTCTGGCTGGTAGTGCTGATTTTAAGACTGAACTTAGCCAATCTGATATGTTTGATCCTGTAAGTTTTTTTTTTTTTTTTTTGAAGGTGGCATATGGTGTAAGCAAAGAAAATTGCGTAAGGCAAAAAAGGCACGATGCACAATTTCTGAGTCATAAACTATAATTTTATAAATACGTTTGTAGTTTGTATGTGTGATCTAAATGCATGAAGAACTGTCATCAAATATTTATTCATCTTTTATATTGAGTTCGTAATTTCGGCTTTAATCGTATTATGATTTTTTTATTTCCATTAGTAGTTAGTTATACAGGAACTGTGGTCTCACTTTTCGTCAAAAATTTGCATGAACTGTTTTAGACATATATATCACAGAAAACGCTTATTTCTTTACCTATTTTTTACCGCTAGCTTCTTTTATTGTACATTATTTTTTTGCAATTTATATTATTATTATTAATCCTTTTCTTCAAACATGAACAACTTAACGGGCAGTATTTATGAGAATTCAATGCCTCTCAGACTTGATATTTTTAGACATGAGTTTGGTGGCAATGTAGATAAAATAAGATTTAAAAAATAATAATAAGAAGAAAAACCTAAAATATTTTTCTCGGAAGTTACTTAAAACACGATAAAAGGATAGGTTAATGTGTGAACTATTTTATTTTATCAGTTTTCTCAGAATAATTTGATTTAGAAATATGATCGGTTTATCATTGTTCTTATCAGAATTAACAAAAGCTAAAAAAAAAAATCTCAGACTTGCTACAAAAGATTTTAGAATGAAACAACTACATAGATTTGTAGGCGCAAGTAAGTGTGTTGATAATTTCACAAACAGCCGTTTTGGCACAAAAATGAACTAATTTTTACCACAATTTCCCTTGTCCCTGAAATACAGTCCAGCACATACAGCTTCTTCAAAAGGTTATAAAATTTGATTTTGGGAATTTTTGTATAGTTTAGTTTATATATATAATTTACAATTTTAGCTCACATTAAGTTAGTCTAAAATTATTTTGACAGAAGGACAATCCAACAAATAAGTTTAGTTTCCTATATTGTATAATAAAAGTAGGAGTGGTTTATTAAACTACAGGTAAAGTGACATCTATTCTGTATATGTCAAGTTAGATTATCATAATAAATTTTGTGGTGACGTCATCAACTTTTTAATACAGATAGATTTATCAACTTTTGTACGTACAGTTGAATATTAATAACAACAGTACTATGCTTACATAATTTTATGACAATTAAATAACGACTTCTTGATTTAATATTATTGCCTAATTCCTAATTTTTGGAGACTTCCTGTATAAACAATTATTAAAAACAGGATACATTATGAAACCATAAATAAAGAAGCTTGTCACACTACAAATTTAAAGCGAGATTTATTTGACAAAATTAGAAATGAAATATTGAAGCATATTATTTTGCACATTTTAAAATATTTTGCCATGACGCAAACAAATTTTTGGTGGTTATAATTATACAAATTTAGGTTTGTGTTTTACTAGTTACAAGAAATTCTTAAAGTACCTAACTTTCGCCCGTGAAGTAAAAATTGTTAAAAAAGGTAATTTATTGAAAAATACTCTTGTGATTACACAATAAAAACGTCTGTATTTAATACACTCGTAACGTAAACGAAACGTGGACTGTTTTTGACGCCAAAATAAACACCATTTAAGATTTAACAATGTAAGCAATGATTATTTTAGTGAACTACCTGCAGTGTTGAAACCCCAAATTTATTTATCGAATCACGTTAAAATTTTCAAATTCCAATGTGCGTGTTGTTAATTATTTTGCGATTTAATTTGGTGTCAGGACGAAAACTCCAAATTTACTTGTCTTTACTGGTTGCAAATGTACGACTTTTGAGTATACATACTACAAATTGTGTAATATAAAGGTATTTAATTATGTACATTTATTTTCCTCGGAAATTTAGCAATTTTCCCCTAAATTGTAGAACCTTATTCAACATTATAATAATAATAAAATTAATGGTAATAATTGTAGATTAATTGCCCCATGTGTTGGTAGTTCTTTTGAAAATTTGAAAGACAGTATAAAATTTATCCAATGCACAATTTTTGCTTTATGCTGCTACATTTTTTCTGCCAACAATTCACCAAGCGCAAATAAAATTGAACGTATTTTACAGAGATTACAAACAAAAGTAATTAAACTCGTGGACGTATCGTACGGTGGAGAGAACGGCTTCAATCAAGCCATCGAGTTGGCAGCTGAATCACTGCAGAACGTCAAATTCATCCAAGAAAAGAAACTGATTGGTCGTTACTTTGACGAAATCAGCCAGGACACGGGAAAATACTGCTTCGGTGTCGAGGACACACTCAGAGGTCTCGAATTGGGAGCCGTCGAAACGCTGATCTGTTGGGAAAATCTCGATATTCAAAGATACGTTTTAAAAAATCATACGACGGGATCCGAAAACGTTCTCCATTTAACGCCGGAACAAGAAAAAGATAAATCACATTTCACGGACAAAGACGTATGTATTTTTCTTTGTTTTTTGCTCCATAATTTTACCCTTGTTTACTGTAGAGTGGAGTTGAATTGGAATTGGTGGAGTGCCAACCATTGCTTGAATGGCTTGCAAACAACTATAAGAATTTTGGTGCTACCTTAGAAATTATTACAGACAAATCACAGGAGGGGTCGCAGTTTGTTCGAGGGTTTGGTGGTATTGGAGGTCAGTATCTTGATTTTATTTATTGTATAAATGTATATTTAAAAATAGTTGTACTAACTTATAACAAAATTTTACGCTGCTTACTGGATAGGCATTCTACGTTACAAAGTGGATTTTCAGTCTCTGCAAGCCGACGAGCCTTTGGATGATGTAGATCTTGATGATTATTAAAGGTTTACATTCATCAAGGCTCCTACATTAAGGTATATTGTAGCCAGTTGTGTGGTTATTTGATGTAGATTCAGTTTATTTCCCATAAATGTATACACAGTTGACAGTTACACGTTGTAAATATGTTATTCACCGTTCATACCCTAGCCGAATATCCCAATCAAAAATACGAAAGTATTCAGGTAAGACCAAGACTGACTCAATTGTGGCTGTAGAATAAGGTGTGAAAGTGTCACAACCTAGGGTTATTAATGTGTTCTCTTAATGCAAAATTTCAACAAGAAGAACGCACAATTTTACTCGTTACGAGTAAATAATTAATTTTTAACAGAAAATTTTTCCATGAATGATAAATTAATAGCTTTAGATTGTAACATTCGTCCTTAGTTATACATGACCGCATTGGTGTTAATCTTGGTTTTTCCCGAATTCCTAGTTTTGAAAATCGTAGGAAACGTGAAGGTATATTCTAATTTGGTGTTGGGAGAAACCAGTTTTGAAAGAATGTTGTGGAGGCAGTATGAATGGAAGAAACTAAACCTTTGATCCTAGTAGAACCCAAGGAAAACTCTTCTACTATTTTTATTTTTGTTTCCCAAGTAACCATTTTCCGTTCTGCTTTAAGTGGCAATAAAGACCATATTTTTAAACCATTTTTTCTCCTTTCATGCTCCTCCATGTAGAATACACTTCACGAAATTCACTCTGAGCAGCATGAGCATCCCACGGTAGGTTTGATGCAGCGTGACATGATGTAACACCCATAATAAATGTCTTACATGTTTTGGTGACTATCTTTTAACGACCGGAAAGAGTATTTTTGTACCGCCTGTTTAATTAATGTTTCTAATAAATAGGTTGTAATTTGCAGAATTGGCATACACAAAAATGTTATAAATAGAAAGTACTCGCAAAATAGTGGCTAGTATTTTCTGCTTGTAACACTTTTTTGTACAGGAAAATTAACGCTTTTGCCACGTTTTTGTCTACCCAGTGGCACGGGCACATTAAGACAAGAGAATTGATGAAAACCAAAACATTTTGTTCCATTTTTACCAAAACGCTAATTTCGTTGTTTTTTATTTACAGGATTGTTAAGATACAAAGTGGATTTCCAGAGTTTGCAATTAGAGGATCTAGAAAATGGAGAGGAATTTGATCTAGATGATTATTAATTCCTTGTAAGGACTATTAAAACAGCATTTTGTAGGAGTGGTGCCGTTTACATAATGTGCAGTGGCTGTATTTTGCTCATACAAACAATGTGTTGTTAAGAATTGATATAAATAATTTTTGCATATACATACGTTTTTAGTAAAAAAATAATTATTATTTAAAAACATGTTTATAGTTTATTTATATGAATTTTTCATGATAATAGGTAACGTTTTAAAAGAAATTGTTCTCTATTACTTCAATTAAACGCAACTTTGTACTGTATTGTACAGTAAAACGGATTTGAAAATGAATTGAAATAGTAACTTATTTATTTGCGTTAACTGAGAAGTAACTACTTTAGTGAAGTTAATTGAATTTTTCCCTGGGAACACTTGTATGTTTGCATGATCTGTGTATTGAATTTTTAAACACTTTTTTTATTTTATCGATCTATCATTGGAATTGTTTATGATATTAAATATAAAGGTTTTTTTTTTTTCATTTTATTTGTGAGCTTGTTCCTTTTTGTAGTTCCTCGACCTCCATCTCAGTTACTGTAACTTTGAAAAATCTACATTCCCATGAATCTATTAAAGGCAACTACTTCTATGAAAGCTTCATTCTTTTTAAATTGAATTACGTCTCTTGCAATTTGTAGTAAAACATTCATGATTGCGACATGACGACCTTCAGTCTGCTTGTATTCAAATCATATCGCAAACATGTACATTTTTACGTATGAATTGTATAAAACTACGAAAATAAATTTTTTACGTAATATCCACTTATTGTACTTTTTTAAAAATAAGGATCCTGTGCAACGATAAACTACATATCCAGATTAGTCCCCTCGGGCTAACTGCAGAGGACCCTTAATTTGGTCGTTGACCTATCACCACATTAATGTACTTTATTTACGTTTTGTTTGTATAATTTATAGTCAATAAATAACAAAATATAACAATCCAGTTCTAATATTAGAAACGGCAATTTAACCTATGCACCTGAATTTTAAATTGCAGTTTCTAACATGTATAGTTTATTTAAATGGGATCCATACAAATTATAAAGCTTCTTGCACTGACACGTTTGCGCTGGGTACTTTAGGTAAATCGGAAATATCCAACTTGGCCAACTGTTCATCCAAGTCTGAACTGATACCACTTTCAGATTTATCTTCAGTTTTCATGAGTTCCTCCAATTCTTCTTCCAAGTCTTCATCTTCTGCAATAACTGGTTTTGAAATGGAAGTCTGGATATCTTCATGGATGTCCAATATCTGCAAAAAAACAATTGTATATATTGTTATTACTCATCAAATTTTTTACCTCTCCTAATTTAAGCATGGTGTCTTCAATTGCATCTTCAGACAATCCTGTTTCTTTGATATTGGTATTAAATGCAGAGAGAGCTTGTTTGTAAGACTGCCACACTTCAGCATCAGTCTGGGCATCTTTAATTCTTTCCAACAAAACTTGGACATTATGTAACGCGTTTGTTTTATGTGTTAAACGTTTTTGAATTTCATGTTTCTTCTTCAGGCAAGTTTTTGCAAGTAGTCGATGCCCTTTCAACAAATGTGCTTTAACTTCCTTGATGCAGTACATAACTTCATCTTCTAGATCTTCAACGTGTCTGGTTAAAACTATTTCATTTTGTTGCAACACATATAACGAAACATCAGTTTCAGAAATTGGAGTTATTACTTTGTCTTGATAGCCAATTTTTACCAGCAAAGACTCAGCATCTCCATCTTTTTGAACATTCTTCAAATCGGCCTTCTTTTCCTGAATAAGATAGTGTAACAAGAGCTTAACATCTTCACCTTGACTCTCGTTTCTAGCAATCAGTTTTAAAAACTCTGAGAAGTTCATAACCTTGTTTCTGTGTTTACCAGGAATAGTTGTTAAGATTTTCTGCGCTTCGCTATGAACAACACCTATATTTACATAAATTCTATCTGGGTTGATATGACTGGAAAACAGTGACTTCTTTACGGTGTTAAAAGACCATGATAATGGTTTTGTGACTAGTAAATTGGTGGCCCAACCACTCCATGTTTTTGGCGACTCTTTAGTAAAATCTTCGAAGTACTGTAAATCGCCCTGTTTGACAAGTTCTTCGAGAACTGTATCAAAACAACTTGGGGGCCTCCCATTTCGGACAAATAACTTTTTTAACTGAACTAAACTAAAACTGTACACTTGATTGTTAACACAATACAATGAAATCAAATGCTTCCAAGACGATATTTTAGTGTCCCAGTCTCTGGGATTAACAGTACGGCTTCTAAATGGCGAATATAAAGAATCCAGTCGAGCTTCATCTTTAAATTCTTGGGGTAGTTTATCGTCAGGAATATTTAACATGTTCGTACATGACAGTTTTGACATAACCTAAGAATTTGTTTACATGCATTCTGGCCGATACTCACTTGATAAATAGTAGAGGGCGCTCGTCGCCGCGATCAATTAAAATTTGTGCATACATTAATTCTTTCAAAAGAAAATTTAAACCCGTGTTATGTTTATTTATACTATAGGTATTTAATTCTGAAACTTATGTATTTATGGTGACGTGATTATTATTAGATGTGGTGCACTTACAGATAGCTGTAATAAATCCTAGCATCTGTCAATGAAACGTCATTTTTTATGAACGTCAGGAAATAGTTTGTATGTCATGACTTGGCGTGTGGGTATTCGCAAGTTATTTCGCGATTTTTTGCATGTAAGAAGTAATTAGCAACGTGCCTTCTTTTTCTAAATGACACGTAATAATATTTTTGTGAAACACTCCAAAAATACTTATTTCACTGTTAAGTGTAGTGTTATGTTCGAATTCTACAAAATCCAAAACGATATCAAAATGTTTAAAGGTAATGGGTCTTAACACCTCATGGAAATTACATAACTTGTGGAAGAGCCATGTCCAGAAATGTACCGTGTCACTTGCATACACCTTCATTTTTGAACTTTATAATTTATGTAAAGTTTTATGCTGATATATTCAGGGGTCAAGGGCATGGGCTTTGGTATGATCACCCGAAGCAGCGTGCTCATTTTTACTGACATTCACCGGGTTCATGTGCATAACATTAATAAAAACATTTAATATTTAATTAGAAGCGGTTCGTACAAATGTTCATTTTGCTTTCAGAAGTCGGAGCTTGCAATGGCGCCACACAGTTGTAAGCTGTGTCTGAGTGATATTTTTGCTATAATGGCAGAAGGCGAGAAAAAGTTAGCAAGAGAAGTTAATGGAGTGACGGAAAATGGCTTCTCAGATAGTCCATGTAAGTATACATATTCAGATTTGTCTAGCACAATTTAGGTCATATTCAAAAGAGCAATCCACTATAAGTACATCTTTATGTAAGCCAACAAAGTTAATCTACAAGAATTATCAATGCTAATTTATTCTGCGTCGTTCTACATTGTTTTGTAAATCAGTCCAAACGTTTCCATTGTTTTTTGTAGGAACTAAATTGCTTTCCTGTAAATGTATTCAAAAGCGATTTTTAACTAAATTTTTTATCGCGTTGACTAAATGTATTTTTTTATGTTTTTATGTAATCACTTTTTTTTTAATAGCGTAGCCTTATGAGTCACTATTTTACGCCATTAAAATTTGTAATTTTTTTTAACACAATAGTCCATTTGAACCGCCTTCTATCGATTTGCTTCAAGTATTTTCGAATTCCCAAAACTGTAATTTAGAACTGACTTGGCGCATAGCTAATCTGGAAAGTGTCGTCAAAATTTTACAAAAATGTGCGGTCAACTGATGAAATTAAAACAGTGAATCCTAATTGGTAAGTTGCAATTATGTATGTTTATACGTACACCTCGAATTTTCTTTTCAAACAATAATTTCATTATTAGTTGAATTATTACATAAATTGAATTTTACATAAAAATTAAATCAAAAATATGGCGGTCATTATTTATCTAAAAATGAAACTAAGTTCTTTTTTGTGGAAGACCAAACGTATTTTTTTTAATATGAACTGTTAAATGTATCATACATTTTTTCAATTGTTACCGTTAAGTGAATACGTCGACGCAAAACAATTGAAATTTTAATCCAGTATAAGTATCACCAACTTGTTTACACCAAGGTCTGCAGTCACATGTATAATTAAACATTCGAATGTAAAAAAGACCAAGGAAATCACCATTTATTTGTATTTGGTTTTTTAGAATCACATGTACAAACATTAGTAGATACATTTTTTCAGTTGATATTTTGTGTCGGGTCCGACAAACTACGGTAAAACGTTTGTCTTTTTTTTTTTTTTCTAGTTGTAACGGTGTTATGCTGTGATCACGCCACAAATACATAACATCACAAAAAATACAGGTAATTACCATAACCTGAATATCTTTTTTTGTGTGCATAGTTGCGAAAAATTACGAACTATAGTTTTGTATTTTCTAAAACTGTTATTAGAGTATACTTTAGTTCGTCACAAAAAAAAATTGTGAAGGGTTTTACACAAAAATGTCCTCGCCTTGGAAGCACAACAATACCAAATTAGTCAAGACTTTTTCCCTTTTTTTTACGAAATTTTTACAGTGTGACACTTACAGATGTTAATGAATAAAAAACGCTTTGTTTTAATTATTTTTTTTAATTACCTTTTTCAGTGTTTGACTCGACTGAAGTCAGTTTTTGTAAGAAAGTGCAGAAATTTTGAAATTTTAGAACAGTATACAAAGTAATCAAACAAATTAATTTTTTTATGACAACAAAAAAACAAAAACAAAATAAACGAATCAATTTAAAAAAAACGATTTTATAACATCTCCAGTGACACTAATACCGGGTGACTATTAATTTTTGAAGCAAATTGTTGTATTGGAAATTCTGAATTATTGACATCCAAGCTAGTACGTCAGTTCACAGTTGTCAATTTTGACATGAGGGCGCCTAACAAACGTGTTGATTGGTCCAGACGACGGCACTTTTACAATCAGGTATGCCATCATTTTAAACAGATTGCCAACCCGACACAAAAAATCACTACCATTAATAGTCACTCGATATTATATTTAATCACGGTGGTTATTTAACTGTGTTTCCGGAATTTCAGCAAAAGTTAGGTGAACTATTTTTTAAACAATCAGTAATCGATTCACATATATTTTTTTTATATAAACTAGATTAATCAAACCAGAAAAATTCAATGACAGACAGACATGTGAAAACGGGGGCCTGACTTTTTCTAACTCTAAAAGTTAGACATTCGCCATGACGTCATTAATTACACTAGTTTACAAATTTAAACTTTTTTTCGTATCCAAAAATAAAAAAAATATTTTTTACTTCTAAATTACTTACTGATAACAAATCCAAAAACGGATAATCCTTATCACGTCAGGTTTTTTCATAAATCCAAAATAATGAACTTTGCTTTACCTTCACGTTTGTGTTAAACTGATTCATGTTAACGCACAATTGTCGCATAAAAAATGTCTTCGAGATCGTGGAAAGTAAGTGCAAATCAGTTTTGTTACATTTGTGGTAAAATTATAGTACCTAAAGCGGGAAGAGCTGTTCAAATTTGCTTAAAATGAAGGTATAAAGGTTTTTGGGATGAAAATGTGTTACTGTTGGTCTATTATAAGGGAAACTGACAGTACTGCCAATAAAAGAACGTTAGTGTTAACCATTTTTAATTTTCAGTCATAATGTTTATAATATATACTGGGTATTGCTTTTATTTGATACAACCCCTGTAACTTCTTTATTCTTATAGATAAACCTGTATTTCTTTGAGCTAATTTGTATCATTTTAAAAGATCTTTGTGAGGTCAACCTCACATTTTTATTATCACTTCCCGTAGATAAGTCAAAAGCAACCAATTATTCTAAAATCAATACTTGAAAAATTTTAAATAACACATTGATGACAATCTAGTAGCTTGAAAAATTGACACTCATGTTATTTATTTACCTAAATGGTCTTTTAAAATGATACAAATTTGCTTAAAGAACCATATGTTCATGTATATTTAAAAATAAAAAAGTTATAAGAGTTGTATAAAAGAAAAAAAATCCGGGGTATATTTATATAAATATCTCAAAAACCTGACGTGATGGATTTTTTCTGCTTTCAGATTTGAATTTCCCGAACCCAAATCCTTCCGATTCAACTATTTTTGTCTTTGGATATAAAACCTTGTAAACTAGTGTTATTTGATCGGTACAAATGTATTAATTATGATGTGTACAACATAACGTTGCTGTCTTACCAGAATTTTACAGAAAATAGAAATGTAAGCATGTACATATATTGAAAATATAAATTTGTTTATACATTCATTTATTTACACCGTTCACTCTAATAAATTTTAAAAATGAAAAAACAGTTTTTTGAATAAACATAAAACGTTTTTTTGAAGTGAGTTTGCGGGGAATGAGAAAATATATATTTTTTAATATTCTACATGTACTGTGTTGTACATTTTCAACTATTGATATAAGTTTATTTTATTCTAAACTGCTGCTTCAGTAAACTATTCTTAATTTATTTTAAAAACCCTATCACTTCAAAATACATATATGTTTTTGGACGCAGGTTAATCTGAACTTTTCTTCTTATTTTCATGCGCGGAAAACGCCATTAAATTTTTCGTATATATTAATAATCACCTGTATAGCTTCTAAGAGCATTTATAAATTATATTATAAAAAACTGGTCTAAGTTAATAGACAGAATTTCATTTTTCTATGAATTTGTTTATAACAACCTCTATAAGTTAAAACAAAGAACTGTCAAAGAATAGATAAAAAATCGAGGGAGTTTTTCTATAAGAACATTTTGTGATGACTTTATCAACATTTTAACAGACACGTGTATCAATTTGAGTAGGTACAGTGTAATACTACATATATGATCGAAAAAAAACTATTCTAATAGACCGTGAAATTTATTTTTAAAATAATATGTTGGCAACACCAACGCGTTTGTTGTTCAGTTTGATAGTTACGGTCAAATCACTGTCAAATAAAGAACAGTTAGTCCAACATGTATATTTTAAAAATAAATTGCACGACCTACTAAAAGATTTTTTTATCGTAATAACACTACTACATCTTAAAATTTTCGGACAAATGCGGTAAATCATTCTTAATTTAGTCAATAAAATAAATTGCTTCATTCATTAATTTTCTTGAGTCGCCCTGCATCAGTAGTTCTAAATTAAAAGTAGGGCCTCAGAATTTACGAAATTTCTATAATAAAAATTAAAACTACGACTTTCGTCGTTTACAAAGGCCGTTATTTACAAATTGCGGTATTCAAACAGTATAAATTACGGCATTCGTACGCAGTGACAATATAAAACTGAAACTACGTTACCCTAGGGAAATAAATTTATTTTATAAATTGCAACTTACACAATTTACAAAGTACGGTGTCGGTCGTTCATAAAGTAGAGCCATAAATGTGTTTTTACAGCCTATATATTTTTTTGTTTTTCTACGACATCCAGTTTTTTAAATGACACTACATATTTTTTAACAGATTTTTGTAGAGCTTGTTTTTCTAAATCCATGAATGTATTTTACTTTACTCACCCGCCACTATCTGATTCGAACGCATTATGTTACGAAAACACACTTGTTTATATGTGTCCAGAGTGGCTTTGTCGTCAACCCATGACAGGAAACGGATTAACAACGCTTTTCGATTAACATTATTTCAGCATGGACACGTATGTCAATTCCGACACGTGCAGTATAATACTAATAATAAAACACTGGGATGTATCGACCTTGAGATTTGATCAATAAAAAAATTTAAATATAATAGATAACAGCAGCAACAATAGTGTAAAAATTGGTCGAAGGTTATTTCGACAAAACTTCCCTCACATCTAAAGTATAGTCGAACAAATAAAGTTCCGAAAAATTTTAAAATTTAACTTGAAATAATTTTTTTTTATGATCAGCTAAAATTAATGTGTGGATTGATAAAGTACAGGTAAAGAAGCATCGTCTGCATATGTTTCTAGTGAATTTTTCCGTATAAAAATTTATTGATGAAGTTCTCAAGATTTTAGCAAGGACACGGATATCACTTTGAATAGGTGCAGTGTAATTCTATTAATAACAGTACTGTATCCTCAAATTTTCGGGAAAATGGTGTGGGTAATAAAATATGTCGTCTCAGTCTATTTTTTTTTTTTTAATCAGCTTGTATAAGCAATTCTAAAAAATATGAATACATCAATAAACCACAAGGATGGACTGTTATTAATATTGTGTGTATTTTAGAATTATTCGGTAAAATTTTGAGATGACGTCATCAACTTTTTTGGGAGGGGATCAACAGATAAATTTTAATTACATGTCTTGGGTAATTACTTAAAAAAGATTCATAAATCACACATTCAGTACAATGCCAATAAAATTTTCCTAATTTTTGAGATGACTTAATTTTTTTTTCTGGAAGAGATAAATGAATTTTAGTCACAAAATGCAAAATTTCATTAATATAGTAATTATAATACTTCCTTTAGCTTAATTCGAGAACATTCAAAAGTAAAAAGCTTTTCACGTTATTTTTACTTCCCGTATTCTAAGGAAGTATTGTAGCAGGGTCCATCCGGCGAATGGTTTTTCGACGTTTCATGACCCCTAAAATGTGAAAAAATTAGGTCTTCCGTTTCCATCTGTCTGTCATCTGTGTCGATTTTTATTAGACAATCTTCGAAAATACTGGGCCTATTGTTGTTAAATTATAATTGTAAATATGTATATAAAATGTAATGCAATATAGTTATTATTATACTATTGCACTGCACGTATTCAAATTGATATACGTGTTCTTACTAAAATGCTGACGACGTTATCACAAAATTTTATTACAGAAAAACTCACTTAAAACAGCATAGCATGCTTCTTTAATATAAGTTATAGGTGTTATATCAAATTTTATAATTTTTCGAAAAAGCCGAATCCGTTGTACTGTATTTCAGGGACGGGGAAAGTTCTGCCTAAGTAACCTTCGACCATTTTTTTATTGGTCATATATCTTCACTATCACCACAACTTCCCGGTATTATTTTATTTGAGCTTAAAGAATAAACAAAATTTGAAATATCTGTATGTACTTAGTTATTAAATATGTAAGGAGTATAAAATCTCCAAATGTCTTTCGAAAATCCTTGACTATAAGTAAAAGGTTATTGATAAAGGAAATGAGTTTCTGCTTTATTTGCAAAAGTTGCTATATATATAAATGGCAAATTCAGCATTACCCTGAAAATGTTGGTTTAGCAGTTTTCGTAGAAATTTGTTGTTCAAAACGGGAAAATTGAGTTTAAAAAGCAGCGAGAAAAGAATTTCCATTTGTTTTACAATGTTCGATATCTGTGAATGCTTGGAAGTGTATATTTGGAATTATAAGCTACACATGTCGTGGACACGTGTAGATTCACGCTTTAAATATTCTGGTCAAGTTTCATATAATGTAGGAGTATAAAATTGCATCCTTAATAAATTTAAAATAATCTAAAAGCATCAAATTATTTTATTTAATTATAGAATAAAGTATATCAAGAAGCAGTGAAACTGTTAACTACTAATGATTAGGTATAACACAATAAATTTTCGTTGTTTTTAAATAAACAATTACCATTTGAATGCCGTGACACACCTTAAAAACAATACAATTTCTCGAATCGCTACAATTAAAAATGCACGTGCTTAAGTATGTCGTTTTTATGTGAGGAAAATGATAAGTTCCACTTGTTTATTTTAAAGCATTTCAAGTTAATCAGCATAAATTATTGCAACAAAACAGTGGCAACGGATGAAAGTCGAAACATGAACACTAAAATAATTTTATCGAAATAATCTACTCTTATAGAAATCACTAATAAAAGAAAAGCCGATAATATAGAGGACATTATCATTCCGATACACGAATTTGTGATAAAAACAGGTGTCTCGTATTTGAAAAATCCTTGTTTGAGTTTGTGAAAATGTTCTCCACAATGGACGAATTGGACATATTAGGTAACACTTTCCTTACACCGGGTAAAAATGTCTTGTTTTTTTTTTCAGCAATGCCATGGTTCGGCATGGACATAGGGGGAAGCCTATGCAAATTAGTTTATTTTGAACCAAAGGACACTACCAAAGACGAGGTAGACTCAGAAGTGGAAACATTACGCAACATCAGACGCTATTTGACAAAAAATTCGGCTTACGGAAAAACCGGACATCGAGACACACATTTGCAGGTAATTTTTCTAAATATGTAAGCGATAATAGTTGTAATAGTCGCAGAAATTAAATATAGTGTTTCAAGGACTAGTAAAACAATTAAATAAATTAAAGTATAGTTTATCAATAATTGCTATACTTACTACAAGTAGGCTGTTCAACGTGCGAATCATGTCAATTTGTGACGTACAGATGCACGTTTTTCAGGGCCGACTAGAAAGCTGTATTTTGAACTGTACCGTGTAGTGGTTATCTACAAAAGGTGATAAGATAAAAGTACTAACATACACAAACGTGTTTTTGCTCGATAAGTACACCGTATTTTTTGCGATTTGTTAGAAATTAGAATTTGTACAGTCAATAGGAAGCACTGATACCCTCGATCTACATGAGTTTAACCTTTTTGAACATGTACAAATTAGACTTAACTATCTGACACTACGATAGTGACAAAACGGTGGCCTCTGTTGCAGAACTTTTCAAAATTGTGAGAATTATTTGATGTAATTATCACCAAGAATGGTACCAACTGCTTCGGTTATGCCAATGTAGTGTAGCAGGTGTACATTTTATGATATATTTTTGAGGATTTAGGTTGTTTGAATGAAAAATATTTTATGAACTTTCTTCATAGCAACTGTAAGTAGTGCAAATTAATGAAAACAAGGCAATTTAATTTTATCCGTGCACTTAACTCCGACAGTAATCACTTAAATTAATATAACTTGAAAAAAGTGTACTTCTAATTTAGTTTAGAGGAGCTATATCGAAATGGTTTCAAAACTAAAAAACAGACTCCGAAGCCAAACATCGAAATAATAATAAAATAACAATTTCGTAGACTTTGTACTATGTTATCACTTGGAAACTTTTAGCTTGGAACTTTGTTAATTTCGGTATTATTGACGTTTTTTCATGTTTACTTGTATAAATATAATAAAAATATTAACCTCTTTTGATGTGTTAATTGTTAACCGACAGGTCGTCACGTATGTTTACTTTCTGCAAATATTTTTTATTTAAACAATTTAAATCAACATGCTTGGTGGACTTCGATACACAAACAGATTAATTTTTTTCAATAGTTACCCTACGAGAAGGACTGTGGTAATAAGATCGTTGCAATTTTAGATGAACGATGTTCATATACGGGGTAGAAGAGGAACCTTGCATTTTATTCGATTTCCTTCGAGCGAAATGGTTAATTTTTTGGCCTTGGCTAAATCAAAGGGGATGGCCAACTTAGTAACGACAGTTTGTGCGACCGGTGGAGGTGCCTTTAAATTTGAAGAAGACTTTAGAAGGGTGAGTATAACAAATTAAGAATCTTTAAAACAAGTGTAACTTTGAAATACGTGGCAGATAATTTGAGTACCGCAAAAGTTCTTTGTTCCGAAAACAAATATTAATTGTTTTTGTCGCTTATCTGATATTTTTATATTTTATTTTTATTAGTTCGTAAAATAAAACTTTAATTGCACACGCCTGCAGTAAACAAATATTTGAGGATCATGTAATTTTAAGAGAATTACGTGGTACTTTACGTGGGGACAATTTTTTTACAAATCAAACAACAAATCGGCGTCTTGTGAATTTTATGACCGGTAAAGCAGATACTTTTGTAAAAATTACTTTGCCAAATAGGTAAAATATTGTCAATAAAAACTTCATTTTAAGACGTTCTTGTCTACTGTTCATTTTAAGGCTTTAAAAAATCTTTGAAGTTATTTCCAGTACATTTCTGTGTATTATAAAAGAAATAAAACAATTATGAAATTTTAAAATACGAGTAAATGGGTACTGGATTTTGGAATTTTATTTTTTGTCGATAATAAATGCGTTTTCTTTTTAATTGGTGTGAACAAAAAAAAATAGTAAACTTTTTAAAACTGTTATGAATTGTAATGAAATTTATTACACCAATTAAAGACAACATTAAAAATAAATTGTACCTTGTGGGTGCCCCAGAATTCAATACCACATATCTTTTGTTAAATTCCTTTTGTTAGAATAATAAAATTTGATTTTGCGATTTTTTTTTGTGATGACCTCTATAAAGTGAAAAAAGTACCATTCTGTTTTCCGCTTCCATAATTAAATTGTAATATTTTTTCCAAAAATTGGGATGTCTAGGTTAAAAAGTCAACATGGATTCGTAAATCACACATGTGGGGGTATATTATTTTTTAAAATCTATTTTAATTAACGATTTATCTTGCTTACGATAACCTTAAAAGTTTGTAAGATTTCATAGCAGCAAAAACCTAGATGTCAAGCGTAAAAAGCCAAGACGGATTCAAAAACCACAAGTATAGTAGCCTTATTAGTTTATAAAATTTAAATAATATTAACATACAAACTTTGAAAACTAGCGGTCCAGTAATTTCGAAGATTATCTAAATTAAGTGGGATTTATAAACTTGCTGTTGACGTTGAAGTTCCCGTTGCAGTTGTCGTTGATAGTAACTTTGATGTTCAACTTCTGCCGTATTTAAAGGGGTTGTAGAAGAAAAGTGAGGATTTAAGTTGATTGCTACAAAAATTGACCATTTTAGACATGTGTTAAATTTTTTGTTGTTGAAATAAGTCAAAACATATTAAGAAAAAAAATGCAAAATGTAGCCCTGCCCACCCGCCCTATCTCAATTGTGATGATTTTTTAATATTCGCCGTGATTCAAGGGGGCGGAGCTTAATTGCAAAATACTTATTTCTTTACGAGAAATTAAAACCATGTTTTTGAGTATCGTGTTGTTCAAAGAATACTATGTATATTAAGAAACCAAAGATTAGTCTCCGCCCATACCCGCTCCAATCTCAATTCTCAATTGTGATGAATTTTTCGTTCGTTGTCAGATCGAGGGGCGGGGCTTAATTACAAGATTTGTCTGCAAAAATTTACCATTTTAAACATTGTTCTGAAAATGTGGCTATCTATATTAAGAAAAAAAAAAAAAGGCAAAATATAAGCCCCGCCCACCCGCCCTATCTCAATTGTCATGATTTGATTTTAAATCGTCGAGAGCCAAAGGAGCGGAATTTAATTGCAAAATCCGTATTTCTCTACAAGAAATTACCATGTAAGACAAGTTTTTGAGTATCGTGTTATTCAAAGAATACTATGTATATTAAGAAAAAATTACAGCCAAAGATTAAGCTCCACCCACACCTGTCCTTTGGACTTATTTTCTGGTTCGTTGTCTCAATTCCGATATTCTTGCACCGACATAGTTTTTAAGTAAATGATTGTGTTATAAGACTGTAATGTATTGTTGTTCTACGGGTCCTTTAAAGAGCCTTGTGCTCGCTGGGCAAATATACTTTATTATTATTATTATTATTATTATTATTATTATCTAAATAGTAATGAAGTTTTCATTCGTTGGCAGACCCAAGGGCGGAGCCTAATTGCAAAATCCATATTTCCTTACAAAAACTTACCATTCTCAACGTGTTTCAAGTTTCTAAGAATAAAACAAATAATCACAAATGAGATAGGGTGGGTGGGCGGAGTTTATTTTGCCTTTTTTCTTAATATACATAGTATTCATTGAACATCACGATACTCTAAAACATGTTTTTAATTTCTTGTAAAGAAATAAGTATTTTGCAGTTAAGCTCAAATCATTAACAATCAAATAAAAAAAATCATCACAATTGATACAGGGCGGATGGGCGGACTTACGTTGCCCCGCCCACCCGTTCTATCACAATTTGATGATCTTTTTTATTCGTCGTAAGCCGAGGGGCGGAGCTTAATTGTAAAATCCTTATAAATGTCAGCGACAAGTTTATAAATCGACCTTTAAAAATTAAACTTTTAGGGAGTGTTTTACATAAAATTTTCACAACACTAATTAAAGAAACTTTAAAATAGGGACCAAATTTTAAAAAACATTGGCAATAAGACTGGCAAAATACTAGTTTTTTGTACTCAACCAAAGTTTTTTATATGTTGGAAAACTATGGAAAAATCCAAATTTACACAGAACTTCTCTCTCCCTTGAAGTAACGTAATGACTTGATTGCAATTCACCAAGTTCAATTTTTTGAATGAATTATAAAATTTAATTCTACAAGTTTAGTTTCTTGATATCTTATACAGTTATGGACAAAACATGGTATATTTTGAAATTTTACAAAGATATGAGGAAGTTCGTGACTTCTTTTTTTAAAAGTAATCCACAATCCAAAATGCTGAATTGTGTTTACATTTCTTTTCAGGAAGTCAACATGAAACTAGAAAAATTCGATGAATTCGATTCGCTTCTAAAAGGGTTGCAATTTGCGGACGCACAGAACCCATCAGAATGTTATTACTGGGCCAACCCCACTGACGACACCACTTGTGCTAAAGTTCCATACGATTTCTCCAATCCGTACCCCTTCCTAATAGTAAACATCGGTTCCGGTGTTAGCGTCCTGGCCGTTTACTCAGCCACAGATTACAAACGGATATCAGGAACAAGGTATCATTGTACACCACACGCACAAACTTTATTTCTAAAACTTGTTTTGGTGCAGTTTAGGAGGTGGCACGTTTTTGGGGCTTTGTTGTTTGCTGACTGGATGTAATACTTTTGAAGATGCCATCCAATTAGCCGCGGAAGGTGACAATACAAATGTCGATAAATTGGTGCGTGATATATATGGCGGAGACTACGAGCGGTTCGGTTTACCGGGAGATTTAGTTGCGAGCAGGTAAGGATAAAATTACTTTGGCTGTAACATTCTTTCTTTGCTTGTCGTTTCTCATCTTGTTCGAGCGTCGCTTTTCTTTATTTTGTATAATTTCCTGCACGTTTGTTCTGTTTTGTTTCGTTGGCATTGAAGTTTCTCCGCCTTGTGTAGTTTTGGACAAATGAACTGTCGGGAGAGGCGCAGTAAAGTGAGTCGACAGGATCTAGCGAGGGCAACACTGGTTACTATTACTAACAATATCGGATCAATTGCAAGGATGTGTGCCACGCAGGAAAAGATAGACAGGGTTAGTACTCGATTTTATTTGTTTATTTTTTGGTACAGAAACGGTTATTATGTATAATTATCTTATCAAACGAAAAAATGCATATAAATGATATAATAGCAATAATAATAATGATTACATATAATTATAAAAATGCCCAGACATAACTACGAATGATAATCGTTATCGTCGGCTGCACTTTGGTGTTTTTTTTTGTTTTATGATTTATATTTAAAAAAATTGATTAATTTCATTACCAAATACGCAGATTGCTCACATTTTATAAACCATTTAATTGTTAAACTAACTAAAATTCCAAGTCCCACATTAATGTATGACTTTTGAAAATGGGACTCCTAGGTACACAGATATTTTTGGTCTACAATTCACTTCTCTAGTTCGTGAGATGTAAAGTCTCTACGGACACATAACAGACAAAGTTTTGATTTTCGATTCTCAACGTCGACCCAAAAAACGTGACGAGAAATTACAAGATGCTGAACTCAGCAATGTAAGCAATAAAAAGGAGAGAACTAGAACGGATGGATGGATCCCTTGGGGTCATCACTCGAAACACTGGTAGAACCACTAAAATCGTTACCTACTTTTACCTTGAGGTCACGACATTGTTAATTCTTTTTAACCTACGCCAAAACTTCAGTTTTTCATAATAAGTTTAAGATGCTATTAATTATCCATGTTTTTTATGAAAATTTTAGTGTAACCATCTTGTAATTCCAAAGTCAACTCATGAAATGTTCGTTGAAAAAGATCTCAGAAAATTTTGACAATGTCGAATTTACATTGTTTAGATCCTTGAAATCCTGATGATGTCAGAGTTCTTTTACTTAAGCATTAGTAAATTAGCTTGCAGAACTAGATGATCTGACTTCACCATCAAGTTCAAATGTTGTAGATGGACTACCAAATTTTCGCTACTAGAACCAGTGAGTCTTTAAAAATAAATCATCCAAGGTATTTATCAACCACTCTGCTTAATATCAAGATCGGATTAAAAAACAATTATATTGGAGTCGTCAGTTGGTGAGAAATTCAGAAGTTTGTAGACACAACCCAAAACAAAAGAGAGTGATCTGTTTGAAAATTTTTAAAAGGAAGAATTAAGAATTAATTGCTTGTGTATCAGTGGTCTTGATTACTATACTTCCTTAGCTGACGCCCAATAAGTAAAAATGGCTTCTCAGCAATAATGACAACTTGAAGTGTTCATGTTTATATATCGGAAGAATGTCACGTAGAAATTAGTTTGAATAAGTTTGTCGCCTCAAAACAGAGGACTAAAATTATTAATTAAGCCACAATCAAACAAAATCTTGTAAATATTATTATTATAATTCTTATTTTATCATTATTTTATTATTATAAGGACGTGCGCATTTTCACATTTTTGAGACTGATAATTTGATCCAGTGGCGGCTCGTGACTTTTTGAAAAGGGGGCACACAATTTGATTGATGATTTAAATATGAAAATATAAAACAGGTTGTTATTACCAATTAATAGTCGAAATTGTGTGACGGAAATAAATACAAAAATACATTCAATAAAAATAAAAAAGAATTTCTCCACATACCTTTTTGCCTTTGGTCAAAATTTTACGTTCATGGTATCTAAAATTTTGGACAGTTTTAGACGTTCTTTTAAAAACCATTGCTTCTTTCAAATGATCTGATAAAGTCCAATTCAGCCATAAAATCAATCAGACCTCGAAATATACCTGGAGTTTGTGATTCCCTACTTTCGTAATGTCCACGTAAAGCAAATTTAAACACTCCACAAAATTTTATGCACATTATCAATCGGCTAAGAAAAGACCAATTTTGGCAAATGACATACCCTCTAAGAAAATAGAGGGTGGGCGGGGCTAGTACTTGCTAAGGTAAAACTGAACAATATTAAGAGTAGTCCCTGGAATGAAGAGGGGGTCGGTGGGCGGGGCTACGACTTGCTTATAAGTTATAAGACTGTTTATAAAAGAGCTAAATTCACTTCTGCCCACCCCTTTTCCCTATTTAACTTGCTTATTTTATTTGCTATAAAATAGGAATTGAAATCTGTTTAGAGCAAAGTAAAACGTGGCCCCTTTCACCCACCCCTCCTCCGTTTGGATTATTCATTCTTATTGGCTACCAAGAATTAATTTCACGAGTCGTCAGTATTTAATTACTCAATTTGTCGATTTTTCAATTTTTGACGTCTTCAATTTTTCGAATTGCAATGTTTCATTTTTACTTCCCGAGCGTAAGCTAAGCCTAATACTTGCCAAGTTAAGACTAATTTTGGCAGATGATAAACTTTCTAATAAAATAGAGGGCGGGTGGGCGGGCCTAGTAATTGCTAAGATAAGACTGAACAATATTAAGCCTTTTTTCTATTTCATTGACTTATTTTATTTACTGTAAAATCCGTAGAAACTAAAATTTAAAGCAAAGTAAAAAGTGGCCCCGCCCTCCCACCCATACTCCGTTTTAATCATTCATTCTTTTTTTTCGAAAAAGAATTTCAGTTTTTAGATTTTTCAATTTTTAATTTACAATTATTATAGTTTTCATTTTAAATATGTAATTATAATATTTTTTAAATATTACAGTTTTTCAATTTTATTTTATTAAGAGTAGTCACTGGAATTAAGAGGGGGTAGGGGCCACTGCTTGCTTATAAGGCTCTCTAGAAAAAAGTTAAACTTAGCTCCGCCCACCTCTCTATTTCACTGATTTCGTTTATTTACTTTAAAACGGGAATTGAAATCTGTTTTAACATGCGCTGGAAGTACTTTTTATTGTGCCTCCCACCCACCCTTATTCCGTTTTGATCATTCATTCTTATTGGCTCTGAGGAAAGAATTTTTCACGAGTTTTCAATTTTTAAAAGTCGGTTTTTGGATTTATCAATTTCAAAGGAAATGTGCAAATGAAACATTCTGATATAAAACCAAGAAAATGAAAATTAAAAAATCGGGAAAATGGAAAATTGTAATATCGATAAATTGAAAAATTGAAAATAAAAAAACGAAAAACTGATATGGAAGATTTTAAATCGAAGGAAAAATGAAAACATTATAATATCTGATTTTGCCAATTGAAATATCGCAATTTTTAAAAATAACAAAAAATTAGAATTTCACTCCGAATATTTCGAAAATATTGCTCTGTGACTCTAAAGACGCTATATTTTTGGAATCAGCACGTCAAGATTTATAACACTGAATTTATTGAAAATTTTTGGACGACTTTTTCAAAAATGAAATTTTCTCTAATGCAAATTTAGAGCCATTTTCGACGATTTTCGAAATTTAACTAAACACATTTTGTAGATTTCAGGCCGCAAAAGACACTCCCGGGCTCATTGTTTCGATAACTGCAACCGTTTTTCCAGAATCGCCTATTTGGCAGTTTTTAAAAATTTCAAAAAATTCGATTTTCACTCGGAATATTTCGAAAATATTGCTCCATTATGATAAACACGTTATATTTTTGGAATGAGCACGTCGAGATCTATATCCCTGAAATTTTTCAGAATTTTCAGATAAGTTTTTGAAAAGTGAAATTTTTGTATATGGCGATTTTTGTCGACCTTTGGGTTATGTGCCCAAGTATTATTAATATAAGCGGTGTGTAGTTGTTTCCGAATGTCTGTATTACCGAGAAGATTATCCAAGAATATTCATCATACGTATTCGCGCAGAATGAAAATTAAAACCCGCGATAGTAACTCAATCCTCCCGAGCACGGTCAGAACGGGACCACAGTTTAGTGGTATCAGGTGCATATCAGGCGACTACGACGTGTGGTTTACATGGCAACGGTGTAAACAAAACATCTAAATCAGCCATGATTCGGTCTCTGTGCCCGGTTTTTATCAGCATTTCATCAGAAATAACATAACATATATCCAAGACACATCTTTAGATGTAAGTGGAAGTAAATTTTTGATACATTTTATACAAGTGGGGCAAAATAAAAAAAATTAGTTTTGATAATTATGACACAAATTTCCGGATAATTTTTTAAATATTGAAAATTATCAGTGTGTTTGTAGACGTTGTAATTTGGGGGGGGGGGGGCACGTGCCCTTGTGCCCCCCGGCACCAGCCGCCCCTGATTTGATCAATACAATGTCTGCGAAAACCTTGGAACGTCTGCACATTTCAAAGCATTCGATTTTCAGTTCCTGATTTATATTCTATAATGATGAGCCATTCATCAATTTTTTTGAGTTCCCCTGTATAAGAAATTCTAAAATAAAGTGGTAAATTTGTTGTGTAGTTTTTCGAAATCACTAAGTGTTATTGTTAAGCACAGCTGGGGTTTGTTGAGGACCCAACTAGACAAAAAAAGTCATAAAAATTCCTTCATTATTCTCGGTTAACGGATGAACTTACCTTAAAACGCTTCCTACTAACATTATTATTGTATTGTTGATGAAAATCCCGCCACGTGTTAAATTGAGAAAAAAACAGAAAACTGTCCGCGTTGATCCCTTTATACATGTTCCCGATGTTCTTATGATTAAATGAATCAAATTCCCACAACACAGAGAATGTCCAAATTTCAACTTAAAAGCGTGTACAAAAATGACACTAAATATAAGACAAAATAATAAAATACCCCTCGCATTCCGAATCCAGGATGATATTAATTTAACTGATAATAATTTTCAAAGTTCTTTCTCTCTAATGTAAGAAGTCTCTTACGATGTTCTCCAATAGTTTATTATGGTTTTCTAATCTGAAAGGTGTAAAACTTCGACTATTCCTCAGCACGTGCTATGTTTGTTTTATTTTAAATTCACAGCTCACCTTAAGACTTTCATGTGTTCATGGTTTAATACAATTTAACACCGATTATGTAGATGTTCCTATAAAAACACGTGACGGAAATTCACTTTTTAGAACCCATTTGTTATAATGATCTATCTAAAAGTTGTGGATGTTTTTATTTTAGTTTTAGTTCATTTATGTAATTTAAACTAATATTAAACGTTAATTCATTTTGAGAGAAAGGACCTTGAAAATTATCATCAGTTAAATTAATATCATCGTGGACTGGAAAGTGGAAATGTGAAGTGTATTTTATGTTATTATTTTTGACACAGTTTTAATTTGAGCATTTATTCTCAAATTATTTATTATTTTAACATTGACCACATTTAATTTATGACAATTACGATGTTAATATGGTATCAGAGGTTCCTGTAATGATAAGAATGAAACTCTATCCAGTTCTGTAACGAATTGTTATCATAAATTATCTTGATTATATGCGTAAGGAACAGACAGTCGCCAGACAAAAAATATATTTAATCATTTACTTGAAAAAACATCAACTGTCGACAGAAAGCAATAAATATATCTTAATTAATCTCCCTTATTTTTTTGAGATAATATCGTATAATCTTGAAAGTTTTATTGAAATCAAATGAGCTGTTTTTGTGATATTTCATTAAAATGGTTGTCATCAACGTTAATTTTTTTACGATAGGTAAAACTACAACATGATCAGCTTTTAGTGATTATCACGCGACTAATTTTGATCTGTCATCCTATGCACAAAGATAAAATAGGCGGATTATTAAACTTTATATAAAGGAAAGATTACATACTTATTGAGCATTATACTTAATATTTTGAGGTAACGTCACCAAGTTTTTGGAGAGAATAAATTGTTTTTATTACATTATGTTACAAGGGAATATAAAACTTCAGTGTACTTCTTCAAGAATATTCTTGAAGAAGTTAAAAAAGAAATTATTACTAATATCCAGAGTTAAGCAAAGCCGAAGTGATGGTGAATCAATCACACAAATATTAAATACGACGGCGCGATGTCAGGCGATAAATTTGGCTGGCCGACTGTGCAGTCTCAACCTCAGTGGCGTTTGATGCAATTCAGGGTTTATCTGATCAAGATCATCACGAAAATTGTGATGTTGAACAGTCATTTTTAATTTTTAAAGCATTTTAACGTCTAGGAGAACTCGTATAACTGAAGAAAACCTAGAAAAAGTAGTCATTGTTATTAAGATCCACGATCGGACGGCAATGAGCATCACTGCCGCGATGCCGAAGTCTGCTGATATCATATGGTAATAATCTGATAATGTAATTTCATAAATATTTTAGAGAAATTAAACACGTAAAAATCATTGACAAAATTTCAAAAAATCAGACCATCAAACACCTTTCTAAATAGGATACGTTGTGGGAACAAATTTGAACATTTTTGTTTGTCGCTACAAGAGTTATGATTGTAGGGACATTTTTTAAATGGAAACTTCTTTTGCATCCTGACCAAAAACTGAAGGAAGCGTAACAAATAATTAATGTTTTCACGACGTTTTACAATTTGTAGAATATTAGAAGATATTTACCCGTTTTTGCCTTGTGGCGATTTTAATTGACGTCATCTCACAATTTTGTGTAGTACATGCTACTTGAAATTTATAGCCTGCATGTTCCTTTGCGTGTGGATTAATAATAATTTAAACGTATTTTTAACCTTAGGCGTGGGTCATCTTAAAAAAGATTTAAAAGTGACACAGAATTTGTTTTGGAATCTGCGTTACGCACTTCTTTCACATTTTACTAAAGATAAATATTTCTTAGACATTAGTTTAATCTTGTACGCAGTGACTTTGTACTCGATTTAGCATTTAGTAATTAAAAATGAGACGATGCATTTAGAGTAACAATTATCTCTTTTGTGTATATTTTGTGACTAATGATTTTTTTTGCCGTGTAGGTAGTTTTCATCGGTAATTTTCTCCGAGTGAACCCCATCGCTATGAAGCTCCTAGCGTACGCCATGGATTATTGGTCAAAGGGAACAATGAAAGCCCTCTTCTTAGAACACGAAGGTTATTTTGGTGCAATTGGCTGTTTACTTCAATTTCATGACGCTAGAAGTTGAATGCATCTGAACCTTTACGTTATGAACATTCCAGTGAAGGTGTCGGATTTTAGTACAAAATAAAATAATGTTGGACATTTTAGCGAAAATGGTTAATAAAAACCATACTATTGGCGTTTTATTGTAGATTTTGTACACTGCTTTTATATATTTAAAAAATAGTGACGTTTGAAGGTGTAGAGGTTTTTAACTATGTTTTTCTATGTTAAAATTTTATACATTTTTTAATAAATCTTCATAAACAAGAATTTCAAGGTGTTGGCCAAATACTGGTACGCGAATGACGCACATGTTTTTTGTTTGTTATGTTTCGTTGTAAATGTAAATTATATGGCACAGAATCAATCATCTGTAATTAATTATAATTTTATTAATAATAATTTATCTGTGGAAATGAAAATCAGTTTACTTATGTAAAATATATTATTTTACTTACATCAGACTTTTATTAGTTTACCAAATAAATTACTATAATCTTTAGGGGTCCCATTAAAAACTGAAAAATCTAAGACGTTGACGTGCTGGTCGGTAACGGTGAACAAAAAGTCTGCATCGTACGACAGACTGTAAATCGGCGAACTCTTCCCAGGTCTTCTGCAACTCTCCATAAAATACATCTAGATTCATAAAAAAAAACGTTAATTCGCACATACAAAAAAAAATTGACGTCAACAACTCACCTGAACATAATTATCTTGTCGCGTATCCCATAAAACTACTCTTCCGTGACTGTTAGTGCCACTAATAATAGAATTGACGTGGTCATACTGGAAGCAGTAAACAGTCGCAAAATTTGGGTCACCTAGAGCCTGTTCACATTTGCCTGTTCTCAAATCCCATCTTCTCAAATAACTATCATAACCGCATGACCACAAAACTGATGCGCTTTCCCACTTCAGATCCAGGACACCAGCGCCCAGTATATCTCCAAATATGTCAGGATAATAATGCGCAAAAAAACTCTGCCTGAGGAGATTTCATTTAAATGTAAAATTATAAATTAAAATTTCGTGCGTACTTATTCATATCAAAGATGTGAACTGTAGACATGTGGTCAATTCCGTCGGTTCCAATTGCTAGTAACGATTTATTTTCTTCCGACAGTGCTACTGACCAAACCCTGCCTTGTAAATCAATCTGATGAAAAAAGGCTTCATTGTCGTCCGGTTTATGGCGAATTTTTACATAGTTATCTCTTGAACCGGACACTATAATGTTATCACAGATATCTACTGAATTAATATCTGCGTCGTGGTAACTTTTTAAATCGAAGACAAAATTGTGATCGTCCGTGGACCATAGCCATAAACTACCATCCCTACGAATTTAAAAAAGTATATTAGATGGATTCAGCAATGTATGAAAGCGCTGAAGAGATAAAAATTATTAAACCCAACGTTAAGTTATAAGTGGCAAAATGAGCAGTTTTTAGAGTCACTGCTTCTTTTCTATCAAAGAGGATGCCAAATGGTTGGCGAAACGCGTCACCACACTTGCCACTTTTTTGTTTTAAATATCGGGAAAAATACAACGATCAAATTTTATTTAGTGTTTAAACTAATAGTCACCTAAATGGGACACCCCATTTTTGACATAACTTATAGTTATCTTCTTCCAATAATGATAATAATAATAAATTAAACTCTGCTCTTTTTAAAGATTAAGCTTTTGTCTTAAAGTAAGTCATTTCTTTTTAATTATGGAAAAAACATGTTTATAATTTATTTTACTTCAGGTTTACCAACTCACTTGATCAGTTTTCATAACTGTGTATCTATGAAAAACAGCAAATAATTTAAACAGGATGTAAATCAAAATACAAAACAGTAGACTTTTATATTTTACAACTTACTATTATTTTTTATCTAATTATTATCATTAATTTGTAAAATCAGCTTCAGTAAAATATGCACATGAAAAACAAGTTAAATAAGTGAAAAAAAATGGACAAAATAAGTTTAAGACTTACATAAATAAGGTTAGGAAATACTTATGATCTCCCTTCAACGACATCATTATATTTAAACAATAATTAATAATTTTCACCTTGCATAAACCCTTTACTAAGCCTACTACTTACATCTGACCACTCAATATGTAATTACTTTTTTTGACAAAGCGGCACACATCAGCATTTTTGCTTCCTTTGATGGTGTACACTACATTTCTTGTATTAATACCTTTACTACTACGTTTGTAGGCTTGAATACAACGTCCTCTACTAATCCATAACAGATTTTTTTCTAGTTGTAACCAAGGAATATACTTTATCTTACTATAAAGCAGCATACGTTCTTTGTACAAGCCCAACTTCCAGTTTCTGGATACTCTGAGTCGTTCAAATGATGATAAAATGCGGCCTGATCTACAATGCATTATGTTAAACAAAATTCATTATGTATTACAAAACATTACCGATTGATGATGGCCGGATGGACTTGATTTGTAATAAGGGGCACAACATTTTTATTTAGCAAACTGCCCCACTGTTCTATTACTTCGTTAAATCGTCTACACGTCTGTTTAAGTCTACACAAATCATAAATATCTAAGGATTTGAATATTTTTAATAAAAGTTCGGTGGATAATGAATCCAAAGATAAAACCATTTTTTTGTGAAACAACACACAGGTAAGCTGAAATTAGTTATTCCTTTCACATTAACTTCCATTATTTAGTTATTGCAATTCATTATGAAATGGGTACGACAATTACACTTTATTTATTTTATAACATAACCTCAATTATTTTAATGAATTTATTTTCACGTCATGTCATCTGTGTCACGTGTCTGAATGCATAAGTTAAAGAAGCGGTTACATGATTTTTAAACAGAATCCAATAAAATAAAACAGTCTGCAATTTGAACACTAAATACTTGAATTACACTGAAGTTCTATTCTCTTTTTCCAAATACTGTGATTATTGTAACTTATAGAATGATGTTCAAAAGAGTTTTATTGTATCTGGTATTCTGGTAAAAATTAAATATAACAGTTGCTGCCTAAAACCTACGAACCTACTATATATAAAAGCTTCTCCTAGTTCTCTTTCATTTTACTTCTATCTAGATTTTGAAAACTGAACAGAAGAAAAATGTTAAGTTCAAATCGAGTTTAAGTAGATATCACAGATTAAATGTAAATAAATGTCATACCAATGACTATAGACTTTGAATTAATAATTTCTACATCGCTGGTTATACCAGTGATACTAATTATAGCTAATTATACCTAAGGAATTATTTACAATGTCATTTCTTAGTGATTTATTTTAAATTCTTGTACCTCACAATACACAGAAAAGTTTAGTGTGTTGGAATATTTTCTGTTGGCATAATCGCATAATTACATGTCCCTAATAAATATACTTCGGACATTTACAGAAATTGCATAAACTGAGCGTAGGTAAGGTTCCTTTCAAAGAGTGTGAAAAAAGAGATCTCCCGTTTTTGTCTATTTGTCGTATTCTCTTCTGCGGTCTGTCATTTGTGATAGATATTGGGGATTTTATTAAATAGATATCTCTGAACCAACTGAACTGACTTTATAAAATTTTATAATATATTTTAGAAATAAAGTGCAAATGGTAACCAAAATTTGCCTGATCAATAATCATCCTCAGCAACAAATTGATGACGTCATCTCAAAATTTTGCATAGTAAATGCTATTTAAATTTCATAAAATAACATATTTGTGCATATATTTGAAGGTAAGCAGAGAAAAATGTGCCTCGGTGGGAGTCGAACCCACGTCTTTGCTTTGCGGGCAAGTATCTTTACCACTGGACCACTAGGACACTTATCTTTCTCTGCTTACCGACGTGTTATTGTACCGCCACATATGGTTCTATAAATCCAAATTTTTGAAGAAAATCTAAATTGTATCACAACATTTTACAATTTAACTTATGAGCTGCAATACCGAATGGTTTCAAACCTTGCAGGTTACTAAAAAAAATTAAAGAATGGAGAAATTTATTTTATTGATCAAAGTAAGAATGGCTCACCCCTTTTTCCAAAATCTAGCTGTACAGCATTATTATTAGTACTAAACTATGCTTGAAAATTGATGCATGTGTTGTGTTGTGGTGTCTTGAATTTGAAATTTAAATTTCGCTCTGAGAGAAAAAAACACTACGCCTGCGAAACCACATTTGAAAATTTAAAAATAAGAAAATGTATATAAAACATTTTTTTATTTATATACAGTGGCGGCCAAAATAAAGTAGGACACTTTTCTTTCCCTTCTGGAACTTTCAAATTTGTATTGACGTTTAAGTGTCATTTTTAATGGATACGTTTTCAATTGAGTCCAATTTACATGTTTACGCATACTCTTCTTCTAGAGGTTTCGTGATCGGCCATCCTGACACCGCACGATGAGTCATCATCGCCGTACATACTAGAACTAGAACCCATAGGCGTTATAGCGGGGCGGCGTATGGGTTTCTTTCGCAACACTGCCCCCCTCCTTAGTTCTGCTCGTCCCGATCAGAAACGTCAACGGTATCACTGTTGTACTTCACGGGGCGGTCTAAATGAACAATCTTCATTTTCGTTTTCGGCCCTCGTCGAATTCTGTAAACAACATCGTTGATTTTTGTCACGGCAATGTATGGACCTTCCCGGTCTGGTGACAACTTCGGGCAACAACTTTTTCTTCTTCGGGGATTATAAAGTCATATCAAATCCTCAGTTACCCTTAAGGTCCTAGCGTGTTGTCATTCTGTCACTCGCCACCCGAATCTTGTGGCGCACCGTTTCGTGAACGCTCAGCAACTTCTTCTTCAAGTCATCGACGTACTCTATGACCTCCTTTGGTTTTTCACTCGAAGAGCCGAACAAGATGTCACTAGGCAGAGGAAGTTCTCTTCCGAAAACTATGCGCGTCGGTGTTTGACCCGTCGTGTCATGGACAGCAGAACTCTAAGCCAGTAGGAAGGTGTCGGTGTCGATCCCAATCTTTCTGATGTTCGGTCACCACCTTCGAAAGATGCTCTTCCATAGTACGATTGAACCGTTCTACCATCCCATCTGACTGTGGGTGCAACAACACAGTCCGTGTCTTCCTAGGACTTCAGTAACCTTTTGGAATAAGTTTGACTCGAAGTTTCTGCCTTGGTCTGAATATAATTCTATTGGGACCCCAAACCTGCAGATTCAATTATCAATCAGCATTTTTGCAAACGTCGTGGCTTCGTGATTCGGTGTGGCATAAGCTTCTGGCCATTTGCTGAAATAATCGCTGACGACCATTATGTACTTATTCCCGTCCTCGGTCACCGGGAAAGGGCCTGCTATATCCACCGCAATTCTTTCGAAAGGCGAACCTACGTTGTATTTTTGCGTCGGCCCTCTCGCTCTATATTCTCGAAGTACTTCCTTGGTTATAATCGTCGGAACCACCAACTGCATGGTGGTGTTTCCCATGCGGATTCTCCCAAGCTCGCTTAAGCAATTCATTCTCGACACGCAGGTTCCACTGAGCCCATACGCCTTAAAAGAGGGTAACTCGTCTGATATTTCCGACCAAGCTGGCCGTTCTGCCCCATCTTCTTTCCATTTGAGCAAGGACCTGATGTCAACGTCCTCCTCTTGGTCTTTTCTAAGCTGTGCTGTAGTCCATTCTTCATCTTTTACGACTGCTGTCCTTCCACAGTTGAACGACGTTTCACGCTGATCCACATTATTGTGAAACTTACCAGCCCTGTGTCGAATTCTGAAGTGATACTGTCGGAGTCGTTCAAGCCATCTAGCTCCTTGTCCTTCGGGATTCTTCATCTGAAGGAGCAATGTAAGCGCTGCGTGATCGGTTCTAATCAGAAATTCGCGTCTCTTTCCTAGTGGCACAGTAGTTCTTCTCGGGTCTCGAAAATACGCTGCTGACGTACTCAATGACTTTTTCTTCTTTGTCCTGCACCTGTGACAATACAGCACCTATTCCAATATTGCTCGCGTCTGTGTCCACGATGAACATTCCCGATGACTGAGGATAGGACAAAATAGGACTAGAGCATAGTGTATTCTTCAATCTTTTGAAGGCTGCCTCACTTTCAGCAGTCCAATTAAATTGAGACTTCAAATCTGTTAGCCTGTACAGAGGAGCAGCAAACCCGTTGACAAATCTTCTGTAGTACGTGCACAATTCCAAGAAACTCCGAACTTCGTGCTTATCTCTTGGTGTTGCCCAATCGCGAATTGCACTGATCTTCGTTTCCGTAGTGTTGATCCCGTTTTCCGAAATAGTATGCCCCAGAAATTCTACTTCTTTTTGGAAGAGGAGGCAACTTCTTCGGATTCAACTTCAAATTTGCCTCCTTCATTCGGCTAAATACTTCTTCAAGGTTGGTCAAGTGCTCCTCAAATGTCTTTCCCATTACCATGATGTCGTCCAAATAAACCAAACATGTTTTCCATGTTAGCCTCCGCAATTCCATCTCCATTAGTCTCTCAAAAGCCGAAAGTAGCCGGAGCATTATACAGTTCAAAAGGCATTACGGTAAATTGACTGGATTCAATACCGGAAACCCTTCATTGCCAAGATGTAGGACTTTCTCTACTGGATCGACCGTCAATCCATGGCGGCTAATCAAATCCATTCCCAGAATGAAGTCGTCTTCAATGTTAGCTACGAGAGCCCGATGTTTTATCTTCAGTTGACCAATGTAGATTTCTATCTCTGCTTCACCCATGATTGGCGTCGACTCTCCAGTTACGGTCTTCAATCTGATTGTTTCAGGAATAGTCCTTAGATCTTTAGCTCCCAAGAGTCCTCTACGTAGGATTGAGACTTCAGTTCCAGTATCAATCGTCATTGCCACGCAATTCCCATTAATCTTCTCCGGTATAGTTGGACTACTGCCTTCGGTGAAACTGCCTATTTTCACTTCCCTGGGGTCCTTATTCTTACCAACCAGCACATTCTCCAAAATCCTAGCTCTCTTTAGTTTTCTTGCACATTTCGTTGAGGAGATCTGTGTTCTGTGCTTCTCCTTGGAACACGACAATCGCGTTTGAGATGTCGCTGGCGCCCACATCTATAACACTCCATGCTTGTCTTAGGAGGCGCACTGATCTTTCGTCCTTGAGCTAGGCCATTTATTATTTGCTGTGAGAATTTTTCCAACATCTTTTCGAACTTGTCGTTTTCTTCCATCTCTAATTCTGTCAATCTGACTTTGTGGTACGTTCTTGAAGGATTGTACTTCGCTTCCACTTCCAGCGCACGAATCAAGGCCTCAGATGATGTCTGATACCTTGCTAGTTGTAGGACCTTCTTAACTTCACCGTCGCGAATGCCATTTACGAAGGTTTCTATCGCAAGCGTGTCCTGAAAAGTTGGTGGTGCGTCCGAGTATGCAAGCCGTACCAGTCTCTTGACGGCTGTTCCAAATTCTTAAAGGGATTCTCCAACTTTCTGGGTTCTTGTCTTCACTGGGGCTGCAAAAACCTGTTTCAGATATTCACCCCAAATCGAAGTTCTAGGGCAGCAATTAGGGCACTGTACCTGTTCCTATTTTCCTCGGACAGAGTTTGGAGTATCTCTAGCCCTGCACCTTGCAAAGCTATTACCAAGGCTGTAGCTTTCTGTTTTTCTCCCCAAAGGTTCGCCGTCGCTGTAGCATCAAACTGCTTCTTGTAAGATGACCAAGGTGTCTGACCATCCTAGGTGGGTGGTTGAATCGTCACATAACATGAACCACTGGTTGGTGCATTTTTGATAGTTTTTTCAAATTTCTGCATTCAATTTTCTATAGTTTTCATTCGACCTTCCATTTTGTTCTCCATTCGATCTTCTATACATTCCACTGATTTTTCTAACTCAATTTTCAACGACATTAAGATTTTCCATAACTTTCATTTGTTCTTTAATTTCCTCTATTTCATTCTTCTTTGCTTCTATGTTCATTTGTAATTTTTCAGTTAGTGTGATCTAGATGATTATGACATCTTTTTGCTTGTCTATTTATGCGTCCATCATTTCCGTTTTTTCGTTCATTCTTTCGTCTCGTGCGTCCATCTTCTCATCCATTGCCTTGTTTCTTGCGTCCATTTTTTCCATTCTTGCATCCATTTTTTCGTCCATTTTTTTATTGCTTGCGCCATTTTTTCCATTCCTGCGCTTATTTCGTCTTTCATTTTTTTTTCTTGCGTCCATGTGTGCGAGCATAAATCATCTGGTTTCCTTGTTCCTCCATTTTCGCAGCTCGAGCTCTAGTCTAGATAGGCATAAATTCTTCAGAATTCGTGTCCAATCTGTCCGGAAGTCGTAAAACTAGTTATTAATCTCATATCTCACTTCCGACATCACACATCAGTATTACGTTGAACGGATGATTAAAATCGGCGTGGGTTAAACTCAACAATTTATTTCTTAGTAACTTGGATTTACACGACTAATTATACGGCGATTATGTACAAAATAATTCCGGCGCAACTTAACTGGGTTTTCTCGACACTCGTTCCGGCAGGTGGCCTCTATTTAAACGCATACTCTCCTTCTAGAGGTTTCATGATCGAGGTCTTTCTGAAATCCATCGCGACTTCCGCTTCCAGGCCTTTCTTTAGCGACCGCCGGTCGGCCATCCTGACACCGCACGATGAGTCATCATCGCTGTACATTCTAGAACCCATAGGCGTCGTACCGGGGCGGCGTATGGGTTTCTTACGTAACAGTATTTAAATTTGTAATATTCAAATATTTCTTTTCATTTCTAATAATTAATTCCATTTCTGAAAGCTAGAGTGATTTTTTTGTAATTGTTTCTTCTCTAGTATGAAGTAATAAACAATTTGCTCTCCACATCTTGCATTTTGGTTTAGAGGCACTTTTCCAACCTTGGGGTTTACCACTTTGCATTTGAAAATTAAAAAAACACAACGTAAGGTTCCATTTTGTTGACAATTCAAGGCCAATTTTTTTCATTCTAGCAAAAAAATGTTGAATACGTCTTTACATTTTTTTTTAATGAAAAACTACCTAAAACATTCGGATAGCAAGCTTCTCTACCTGTAGTTTAACAGTCCACACATATCTTTGTTTTAACTCACAGGGGTTCCTATAAAAAATAAAATTCGCAAAATCAAAGACAAAACTAAAAGTCTAAAGTTACAAAAATTGTTTTACATTTTGTAACAGTGGAAAGTCACTGACGTCCATGAGTTTCAGGCCGCGACTATATTTAACACAAAAAACGATTCTAGTGAAGAAAGTTGTGTATACATAGAAACTACAACTACAGATTTAGTTAAATAAAATGAACATTTTTTTGAAATATAATAGAGTAATTATTAAAAAAAAATCAAGGGACTTTCGATAATATTATTGACAGACGAGAGCTTAATGATGAAAAGTAAAAAACTGCCATTGTTTTACATCGTACGTAGCTATAGCAATCTGTAGACAAAATGACAGTTGATTTTCGGAAACATGGTTTTGACGCACCGTTCAAATTTATGTCACCTTCTGCATAAGTTTTTGTCGGGTAGATTTGCGGGTGTTTATTAAAAGGAATAAATTACCAGTTGTCGATATGTTAAAAATATGTCATGGAATAATTGTAGAAAATGTGTATTTCTGCCCCGTTCAAATTTCACCAGTGCCATCTTTAAAGTACTACTAACATTAAAACTTCTTCATGGCAGTCGTTCAGGAATCAAAGGATCCACTCTGGAAGACATCGCAATGCACATGATGAAGTATTACCCACTGGATGGAGACATCAAAAGCCAGGTCTTAGCATCCCTCAAATACGGCGTTAAAATGCACTTTATCCAAAAAAGGAAGGAGAAATTTGCTTTGATAATCCCAGCCTCATCAGTCCAGCTAGCACCATGCAAATTCAAAAACGAAGAAATCGAGCGCATCAACTGCATTTTTCCACCTGTTTGGCACAGTAACTCGTGCCCCGACTCCGTTTGCGGCCACGGTGACCAGTCATGTTGTGGAAGACGCAAAAGAGCTGTTCCGTCCGTGTGTTGCGAAGAATCCGATGGTGAAGATGAAGCTCCCCGAGGCCGCGGAGCGGTTTGCGACACCTGCGCTCCTTGCAAGACTAAGCGTTCAAAATCTTCTTGCAAACAGTCTGCTCGTTCACAAGATAGTTGTGAATGCGGCGGCCCTCCAGCCCGAAAGAAATCTAAATATCTAGCACCATGTCCTAAAGCCAAACCTGCTGTGTGCAGCCGAAAACGTGGGAAAAGTACTCGCTCCAAGAGTGGTTTCGATGATGATTATTGTCATTTGTGTGCACATTCAAATCCTGACGATATGGAATGCGATCCGTCATATAAATATGAGGCATACAAAAATTGTTCTTGCTGTAATAAATAAACCGATCAAGATTTTATTTGTTTACAATTATTATTCAAAATATGGATAGCACTATCCTTCACAACTGTCGGCGTTTCCCTATTTCGCTTCTTCAAACCTGCCTATTGGACACATCGTCATCTCGATATGTATAGCATATTTGATATTTTAGTTCCAAGATCTTCTTGACCTGTCCCTTTTTCTTCTGTTCGATGGATTCCATTTGAAAACGCGTTTCAATCATCGATCTTGAAGCATTGCTTGCATCCTGCTTCTAATTTCGTATTTCTGATTTTGTCGATCTTTGATATTCTGATACTTCGTCTACAATGGCCTGTTTCTTTCGCTGATAACACTGGTCAACAGCTAAACTCTAACTTTTATTATAACAGCCAATTATTATTTAATTCACAATTTTAAATGATATTATAAACGGCTAAATCCAAACTTAGCTCTCATTTAAAAGTAATCTTCAATATTATCCTTTGAAAAATACAAAAATCGTACTATTAAGTAATAGGAAACTTTCTATAAGGTGTATTTTTTTGTGATCAAATTGCTACAAACTTCTTGGGAAACAATAAGAAAACTACGTTTAGTAAGTAGAAAACATATTATCATCATATAAAAAATTTAAAATTAACATATTCTTAAAAGTGCATTTTATGTATTCGCATCTTGATTTTTTCCCCAAAAATTATGACGACGTGAGTGACGGACGTAGAGAACGCTTCCATCTGGGCATTTTGTGGATACAAAAACGTTACCAAGATCGATGGAACACCTAAATGCTCGCAGAATACTGCGGGACCATCAAGCGAGAGATCTCCAATGAAATCTATAGGAGGCAACCGAAAAAACGTCGATCTTAGCTGTTTCTTTTGTTTTTTTCGTTTTTTAAACTACAATCGTTGTTTTTTTTCTTAATTATGGTTGTTCTTTTGTTAATACATCACTTTTTGCCGTTAAATATACAAAAATTAAATTATTTTACCTGCTTTTTTGTTTTTAACATCAAATATGCATTTTTATTTTTAATTGAGCTAAGTTGTAAGGTTTATGCCCTTTGTTACAAACACAGAGACAAATTAAACGAAAACATTACAATTATGTCAAAGTTAGAGAGAAAAAATTGAATTTTGTTGACCAGTGTAATTAATCTGCTTTCATTTCTTTTTTCTTCATGGAAAATTGTTTCATAAAATGTAATCAGGTAAAACCTAAAACTTATAAAAAGTATTCTCACACAATATTTTTCCGTCAGATTATTTATTGTTTCTTTTCTGAAAAGATATAATCTGAAGACCACACATCGATACAAATATTTATGTATATATCACAAATTTAAACACACAAAGAAAAAGGAAATAATGATTAAAATAACTCAAGTTATGACGATGATGTCGAAGCTAATTCAAACTATGGCAGTCGAAAAATGAGAAAACATGGAATTTAAGTCACCTTCCTTGATAATTTTACTCACTCGATAGCTATAATACACATCACATCTCCATGCCAGAAAAACCTGCTGCATATTATACTCTATACCCAACAACCAGCTATTGGGCCAAGGTGCGTATTTCACCCGAATGGAGATCTGCCCATGAAGTTTATAATTAAAAATTCATTGGGCAAATAAAAAAACCGTCAGTTTTGACTAGAAACCTTGTGTTCCGTTTTCGCCACGCATCTTATCCCTTTTTCACTTAAACATTTAAAAAAACTAATTTTTGTCGCACCTACAACTATAACTGAATGAGCATTAGAATTGCAAGACATGGAGGAAGCAACATTTAATTATGCTACATTCTTTCAATAATTTCGAACAGCAAGACTTTATATGACGTTAAATGATGCATTAATTCAAGTTAATGATTAAAGCAGATTATATCGTCGTGGACGGAAAGTAAACCCTAAATTACATAAAACAAACCACTTGTGGAAATAAACAGAAGGCAAATGTTAAAACGATCAGAATCAGGAGGATTTGGTACGATCTGCTATTACTTTGACTGATGACAATTTTCAAATATCTCAAGACAATTTTCAATCTCCCAAAATGCATCGATGTTTAAGATTAGTATAAATGCCAAAAACGAACTACTATAAATCCCGAGAAGTTATGCAATATCTTCCAGCTCTTAGACATTGTTACGAAGCAAACCCATACACCGTCCCGGTACGACGCCTATGGGTTCTAAGCATGTACGTCCCCGATGACTCATTGTCCGTAGCGACGGCCGAAGAAGAGCCTGGAAGCGGAAGTCTCGAATGGGTGCTCCTGAGAAGTCTAGAAGCAGTGACGTAGGCATTTCGAGAAGGACCGCGTGCTGTTTAAATGGGAACCACCGTCGGGAGTAGTTGGTGTAGTCCAGACAACGAGAGCTGAATTTAGTTAACGAGTCGAGTCCAACGAGTGTCGAGAAAACCCAGTGAATGTCGCACCGGAATTATTTTGTATCCAATCGCTCTGTAATTAGTCGTGTATATCCGAGTTATTAAGAAATAAACTGTTGAGTTTAACCCACGCCGATTTTAAATTCACCAATCAACGTAACAATATCTTTATTAATTGAAATGAGTCGAACGTGAATAAATAAATTTCCACCCGTATTTTACAAGAACATTTTTCATTACTGTTGTTAAATTGTATTAGAAACATGAAGTGTAAATTTACAAACATTAAACACAAAAATTACATGTGTTTATGGACTAGTCAAATTTTACACATTTTAAATTTGAAAATCATTAATAAACTGACATTACACTAATTACACTCGTTGAGGTGGACTGCGATGTCGAATGTGATTAATTTATTAAAGCAATTTTTTAATTAAGTTTAACAGGTATTTTCAATTCACTCACTAAACAAGGTGACGCTGACGCACAAAAAGAGGACGTGAGAACTTTTTGAATTCTACCGGCATTCTATTTGCCCTACCCCTACCCAAAGCCAAGAGGTTTACAATTTATGTTTCGCGGCGGTGTTTTTTTTTTGTTATCTTAGAACGAAATTTAAATTTCAAATCCACGACACCACAATACGATGAGTAAATCGGTGAAAGCAAGATTTGGTTCTGTAGGAAGTAAATTAGACCGATGCACCTGATTTGTCACTAGGTCTGCTCAACTAAAACGCTAACCAAAATTTTTATAATCATCCCCATCAACAACGTGATGACAACCCTTCAAAATTTTTCAGAGTAATAAATAGGATTTAAATTTTATAAAATAACATACTCCTGTACTTGTTCTTTATGAATCCGTCTTTTTTTATTATTAGTATTACACTGCAAGTCGAAATTGACAGAAATAATGTTGATCGGAACAGAAATATTTTCAAATGGGAAAACTCACTATCACAGGCATAAGGATCAATTTTGTTACTTCGAAAATTTGCAATTTAACACCCTTTAAATTTAACAAGTTTTTGCAGAATTGCACCTATAGACTCTACCTTTATCAACGCAGTCATATTTTTGGAGCACTTATTAATCCGTTTTCTGTCATGGCCACTCCAGACGAAATATAAACAAGTTCGTTTTCGTAACATAATGCGTTCGAATGCGAAATGGCGGGGTATGGGTAATTAAAGTAGAATACATTAATGAATTCAGAACAAAAATCTGAAAAAAAATATGTAGAGTATCATTAAAAAAAAAACGTAGGTTTTAGATAAACAAAAAAACTGGTCTAAAGGGTTTAGACAGTACTTCCCTCGCTTTCGGAAATGTGACGACTGCATGCCTATTATGCTTTATTTTCGCAGTAGATTTCAAAGCATTCATTTTTTTTTTGAGTCACCCGGTATATGCAAATTCAAATAATATGAATGGAATGATAAATTACAAGTACAGACTCATCATATTTTATACATTCTAGATAGGATTTATTCGGCAAACTTTTGAGCTGACGTCATCAGTTTTTTGGAGAAGATAACCAAATATATTTAGAATAAAAAAAATTATTATGCTCTTTATAACCTTAAAACATCTGCAAGATTTTAAAACATTCGGTTTTGTAGTTCCTGAGTAAATCAGTAAAATAAATTTACGTATTCATTAATTTTTTTGAGTCACCCTGTATATGCAAATTCAAAAAATATGAATGGAGTGATAGATCACAAGTACAGACTCATCATATTTTGTACATTTTAGATAGGATTTATTCGGCAAACTTTTGAGCTGACGTCATCATGTTTTTGGAGGGGATAACCAAATATATTTTGAGTAAAGATTTATGATGTTCTTTATAGCCTTAAAACATCTGCAACATTTCAAAGCATTCGGGTTAGCAGATTCAAAATTAAATTGCAAAATGTTGTTTTATAATTTTGATTTTTTTTCCAAAAATCTGGACGTTTCGGGTAAAAACTCAATTCGAAGTCGTAAACTACATGTGTAGGACTATGTTATTTTATACAATTTAAAACCCATTTACTATGTACAATTTTGAAGTGACGTCATCGCATTAGTGGTGGGGATGATTAGAAAAATTTTGATTAGCGTTCTACCATCTACATGATATTCCTATTATAAGTACAAAATTTCAGTATCGGTTCAGTACTTTCGGAGATTATCTGTCTAATAAAAATCCAGGACGGCAGACAGACGGACAGACGGACAGACGGCCAGACGGCCAGACGGACAGACGGACAGACGGACAGACGGACAGACGGACAGACGGACAGACGGACAGACAGACGGAAATGGCAGACCTATTTCTTCGTCTTCTAGGGGCCATGAAAGATCGAAAAAACGTAAAAGTAGAGAGTTGGTCGACGGACTCGATTACAATACTTCCTTTGCTTACGCTCGGGAAGTAAAAATTGGTCGAAAGTTGTTTCGACAGAACTTCCCTCGCACCTAAAGTACAATGAAACATATCCAGCATTTTGGAGTTGAGTTTTTCTTTGCACAATTTTGTGATGACGTAATTTATTTTTGCAAGGACGCGTATACCAACTTGGATTGGTGCCTCATTCATACATTTTTTTGACCCACTTGTTTAAGCAAATCTAAAAAATATTGAAGTAAAAATTCAGCATATTTTGCACATTTTGGGTAGAATTTTTTCGCCAACACTTTGAGATGACGTCATCAATTTTTTGGGGTTGATAAACAAATACATTTTGATTAAAAAGTTACCATGCTTACAGTAATTTAAAAACGTCTGCAAGTTTTCAAAGTATTCAATTTTGCAATATTATTGATTTAATCAATAAAATAAATTGACTCGGTCATCACTTTTTTTGAGACACCCCGTATTAGCAAATCTAAAAAATTGTAATGATAAATCACAAGTACAGATTCATCATATTTTGGACATTTTAGATAAGATTTGTTCGGCAAAATTTTGAGCTGACGTCATTAATTTTTTGGAGGGGACAAGCAAATATATTTTGATTAAAAATTTATCATGCTTATCATAACTTTAAAACATCTGTAAGATTTCAAAGCATTCGGTTTTGCAGATTCAAAAATTAAATTGCAAAATGTTGTTTTATGATTTTGATTTTTTTTTTCAAAAATCTGGACGTTTCGGATAAAAACACGGATTCATACACTACATGTGTAGGACTATGTTATTTTATACAATTTAAAACCCATTTACTATGTACTATTTTCACATAACATTATTGGTGGGGATGACTAGACAAATTTTGGTTAGCGTTTTACTATCTATAGTGATATTCATAATACACACATAAAATTTGATAACAATCGGTTCAGTAGTTTCGTAGATTATCTGTCTAATAAAAATCCGGATGGACGGCAGACAGGCGGACATACAGACAAACGGAAACTGGATACCTATTTCTTCGTAGTGTAGAGGTAATGAAAGATCGGGAAAACGTAAAAATAGTCGGTCAACGGACTCGATTACAATATAGAATGGTCAAACACATTTAGCTTGTTACTGGTACTACTTATCTATTATAGTTATTTGTTTTAATATATAAAAGTTATCATAAATAAAGGTTCGAAAAATCTTTTTTTTATTTTTCGAACTAACGGGATTTGTTGGGCTGTAGTTCAGGGGCGAGGGAAGTCCTCGAAATAACATTTGTCCATTTTTATCACGCTTTTATTAGCTTGGGTTGTATGTAACGGAATCTTTGAGCTTAATTTTCATCGGTTTCTAAAAGTCTGATCATCTTGAAACTTTGCACACGTCTCAAGGATCGATGACAATGCAATAATTTGATAACAGTTTCCCATTATCCTTATTAGGACCGCCAGGATTTATAAATTCTTTTATGGATCCTGTGTAGTGGAGTAAAAGAGATAAAGCTAGCGCGCGATCTGCGCATGCCTGTAGTATCTGGTTTACTCTTCGTTGTAATAATTATAGTCTTGATTACAATACAAATAACGGATATTAAATGAAAAAAACAAGAACGGACTTTTAATTAACTAAACGTGTGCAAAAATGGCTGATCGCATCTTAATTGTGTCAGTATATACCACGGTTATCTCTCTCCGTGTCGATTATACCGATCTATACCGATTATTTCTGTTTCAAGGACAATTTCTGCATAGCTTTGGTTTTACAGTCGGTAAAGAAGGAATTAATTATAATTAAAACATATCTAATCATGAATTCTCACCAACTTAAATAAAGATAACAAATTTTGATTCAGAAATACAAACATGGAGGAAAATTAACTATTTGGGGGGTAAAACTAACCACAATGATGAATTGTGTCCCGTTGGTCCGTGAGGGCGATTGATTTCGAACTAATTCCCGTTGATCGATCATACGGAGACCACTGAGTGGTTCTTTCTAGAAAAATCTAAATAAGTAATTAATTCCCCAATTTATGAATTTGTCGCAGACTAAAAAATGAAAAATAAATAATAGTTTAAAAAACTAAAAAAACACGCTTTTATTGCTAATCGAACTAAAAACTAGAAAATAATTTTTAATGACAGAGTTTAATATTACAGTAGTAGAAGATCAAGCAATCAATCATAATAAATCACCTCAAATTAAAATTATAATAAAATTTAAGTTATAAACAGAATAATTCAATTCAGAGTAAAAAGCGTGGGGTGCATTTTACTGCGGTTCATAACTATCCTCTCATAGATAGTTGCCAATAGAATGATTGTAATATTTAAAATATCAAGCACCCCACACTTTTTACTCTGAATTGAATTATTCTGTTAATAACTTAAATTTTATTATAATTTTAATTTGAGGTGATTTATTATGATTGATTGCTTGATCTTCTACTACTGTAATATTAAACTCTGTCATTAAAAATTATTTTCTAGTTTTTAGTTCGATTAGCAATAAAAGCGTGTTTTTTTAGTTTTTTAAACTATTATTTATTACTTCCCGAGCGTAAGCAAAGGAAGTATTGTAATCGAGTCACTTCAAAATTGTACATAGTAATTGAGTTTTCAATTGTATCAAATAACATAGTCTTACACATGTAGTTTATGACTTCGAATTGAGATTTTACCCGAAACATCCAGATTTTTGGAAAAAATTAGGAAACAACATTTTGAGATTTAATTTGGAATCTACAAAACCAAATGCTTTGAAATCTTGCAGATGGTTTACAGTTATGAAAAGCATGATAAAATTTTAATCAGAATATATTTAGTTATCCCCTCCAAAAAATTGATGACGTCACCCCAAAATTTTGCTGAATAAATCCTAACTAAAATGTACAAAATATGATGAGCCTTTTTTTGTGACTTATCATTCCATTCATATTTTTTGATATGCATATACAGGGGTGCCCGAAAAAAATTAATGAATGCGTGAATTTATTTTATTGAATTAATCAGGAACTATAGAACCGAAGGCTTTGAGATTTTGCAAATGTTTTAAGGTTATAAAGAGCATAACAAATTTTTATTCAAAATATATCCCCTCCAAAAAATTGATGACGTCACATCAAAAGTTTGCCAAAAAATCCTATCTAAAATGTACAAAATATGATGAGTCTCTTCTTGTAATGTATCATTCCATTCATATTTTTTGGATGTGCATATACAGGGTGACTCAAAAAATTTAATGAATGCACATATTTATTTTATTGATTTATTAATCAGGAACTACAAAACCGAATGCGTTGAAATCTTAGAAATGTTTTAAATTTATGATAAGCATGGTAAATTTTTGATCAAAATATATTTGCTCATCCCCCCTAAAAAATGGATGATGCCACCCCAAATTTTTGCTGAATAAATCCTATCTAAAATGTCCAAAATATGATGAGTCTCTTCTTGTGATTTACCATTCCATTCATATTTTTTGGATTTGCATATACAGGGTGACCCAAAAAAATTATGAATGGGTAAATTTATTTTATTGATTTAATCGGGAACTACAGAACCGAATGCTTTGAAATCTTGCAAATGTTTTAAGGTTATAAAGAGTATAATAAATTTTTAGTAAAAGTAAAAATATGTTTGCTTATCCCCTCCAAAAAATTCATGAAGTCAGCTCAAAATTTTGCCGAATAATGCTATTTAAAATGTACAAAATATGATGAGTCTCTTCATATTTTTTGGATTTGGATATACAGAGTGACTCAAAAGATTTTATGAATGCGCAAATTTATTTTATTGTATAACCAATAACTACAAAACCGAATGCTTTGAAATCTAATGCGAAAAAAAAACATATAGGTATGCAGTCGTCACGTTTCCGCCAGCGAGGGAAATACTGTCTAAACTCATTAAATCAATTTTTTAGATTTGCTTAAACAGGTGGATTAAAAAAAATTATGAATGAGTCACCAATCCAAGTTGGTATACGTGTCCTTGCAAAAATAAATAACGTCATCACAAAATTGTGTAAAGAAAAACTCAACTCCAAAATGCTGGATATGTTTCATTGTACTTCAGGTGCGAGGGAAGTTCTGTCGAAACAACTTTCGACCAATTGTTTTGATCTGTGTTAAGATATTTTATTTTAATTTTAGTACATTTTATTGGACACACTTCTTCACACCGAGAGGGGAATAAAAACACCATCAAAAACAGCTATGAATGTTTGAAGGTTTGTTTTTGTTCGTTGCATTTTCAACTCAAATTTTCAAATTGACGATAATCTGACAAAAGGAAAATTCTATCAAAGACCAATCTTCAAAGATCCATAGCTGTCTTTGATCGTGTTTTTTATCGGTCTCTCGGTTTCTAATTCGTGGAATAATCACATTTTCCTATAATACTATTTAATAAAATTTTATTTAGGAAAATATTTTGTGTTTTAACATAATCCCTCATGTGATGATCTTCTTGGCTTTCTCAATGCGAACTTTAATTTCGTGTTGCCCTAAACCTTTTCACTTGAAACATATACATAGTATTAGTATGGTTTTTTACAGCTGAATAGTCTAGACCGTGATCCACACATACCTTTGTTTTAACTTAAAGCAGGTATAAAAAAAAAATAAAATTCGTAAAATCTAATTTTATAATTTTTCTAAGAAACTGGATTTGTTTGATTGTACTTCCGAGGCGAAGAAGGTTCTGTTCAAAGAATCTTGGACCAGTTTGCATATTATTGTATTTAGTTTCTATATATCTTCACTCGTTTCATGTTGCTTTTTTACTTTATTAACTTAATGAAAATTAGATTTATAGAATATATGTGTTAAATACCTAAAGGTTTAAGTTCTCTATGTACTTCAAATTCTACATTTTAAGTAGTGCTGCATTACAAACATCAAATTTAGTTGAAACTTTACTAAAAACTTGTAACTGGATATGTTAGAAAAAAGCTGGTCTGGTTTTTTCTCATACATTTCTTGATCACGAGGAGACCACGAAGTATTAGTCACGCTTCAAAGGACAACAGAAGTACTATTTAAATTGTTTATATCAAACTGTTTGAGCTGCCCAAGAGCACCTGATTTGTATTTTGCGTTTATTGTCTGCGAATCGTTTGAGTTATAGTTATTTTGTCAACTACATTTGAATGTGTCGGATTTAAAACTTCAAGTTTGCATTACCCGAGTTTAAGAACCATTAAAGATAAAACTGCTAATTTTTCTATCAGTTTCCCAGAAGAGACGATTTTTTCTAAATTTGTTTATACTTCATATGTCAAAAATATGTCAAAATTGTTCAGTTGATAAGATTATGGCACCACATTCGTCTTACAAGAAACATGTAAAATTTGCCAAGTCCAGATCCCCAATTCCGAGGAAAAAGGCACCAAATAATGCAGATAGTTATGCCAATATTGTCTTACACTATTTGTCTAAATTAAAGGGATTATTTCAGTCACCGAGAATCTACAATAAAGATCTTGCAAACTATTTTACTAGAGGGAGCTTCGATAATATATCCAAACCTATATTGAAGAAGGACCCTAGAAGAGTCAATTCTTATTCAGAAAGTGAATCAGAGTCTAAGCAAAAAGCCTACGACATTGTCACCGCTGCAATTCAGTATGGATGCGCCAACAATATTATCGAAAAAGTGGGGAACTACTTCTTGGTAAAAAACAAATCGGAGCAAAAAGTTTCCACGAGGAGACCCACGCCAGGACCGGACTACATTAGGTGTGCGAGTTGCAAAAACTTGGCAAAGTATTCCAAAAGGCGTAGTGTGACGAATATGAGGAGCAGAGACAAAATTTCCAGTAGGTATCGAAAAAGAAGTGGCTATTACGACGACGACTACGGACGGACTACTCCAAACAGGCGAAAACGGAGCAGTTCTAATACCTCTGTTGTTAACTATTGTCCCAAATGTTACGCCAGAATGAGGTCCAATAGAAGACTATAATTTATAATGCGTTCTTTCTGCAATCAAACCAACAATCAAAGAATAAACAAATATAATCATTCGTCATGGTACAATAGTGATTCTTAAAACTATTAACAAACTAAATGTATCTATTTATGTAGTTTAAAAATATTCTTTTATCTTTTTCGTATTCTTCAACGGGTTGTTGATCGTGTTCGTGGTTCAGCAAGTGAAGATAAACTGAACCATTGTCAGCCGCAATCATCTAAAAAATTTGGAATAGTTACAAAGTTTGTAGTAAAACTATTAACTTACCATGTAAGTTTCTTCATGGGTGCCATCACTGCCACTAATTATTGGCGACAGTTTCATACACACAATGTTTTCTTTGAAAGGAACAGAATAAATGGGAAACATATCGCTAACCTTCAAGTTCCAAACGTGTATGGTGTTTGTAACATCTTTAGTGTAAAAAACTGATGGGCGGTTGTGTGACCACTGGATTTTCTGTATTTGGCATTTGCCTTCAGTAGCATCTTTGTTAGATAATACCTTCAAAGGTTTTTCCACATTGCGAGAATACAAGTTTATATTGCCATTATCAAATCCAGCCAGGACATAGTCGGAAGAAAAGGGACACATTTCTAGGCAAGTTGCTTGTGACTGGGTTTCTGGAAAACAGTAGTAAAACACCTTATAGATGTTATTTATTTAACAAATAACACCTGGTAGTAATTTCTTTACGCTGGTTTTCCCTCCGTTCGACAAACAGTGAATAATTATTCCATAACTGGTTGAAATGTACAAATCGCTCGAATTCAAAGGACTGAGAACCATATCGGTACAATTGAAATCGTCAATTTCTGGATATAATTGCTTCAAAGATATTTTAGTGTTTATGGTTAATATCACAGATCCCCAATGAGCTAAGCCTTGTTTTTCTACCACTTTTCCTTCATTTTTATGTTTAAAAATGACACTCCACAATATAACATCTCCATCTATGTCCAAACTACACACCTTAAAAACTATTATTAGTATTTGTACAAACACCGATTTAATAATACCTCAGTAGCTTTATGGACGGTAAATAGATGTTTCTCGGTCGATTTGTTTGTTATGGGTTGAATAGTTACAATTTTCTGATAATGGCCATATTTAATTTCACTAATTTCCGTGATGTACGTTGGACTGCGGTAAACAACATCGTCCTTATTATTGCCATAGACATTTTTGTGGTATTTTGAATTCTCTGTGGTATCCCAAACGACTAATGATCTGTTAACTTACTTTGCTAAAACTGTGGCCAAATTTATTGCAAACCTACCCGTTATTCAAACCTCCAAAAAGTAAATTTGGACATTCCAAACTGACAGCACAACAAGTAATTTCGCCATACGCAAACAGCAACATTTCAGGCACTTCAACATTAGATATATTCCACAAACAAATAACACTTTTTTGAAAATTATCTTCACTCTTCTGTCCGTGAACAGTGAAGATTTGATTAGAGTTACTTGACGAAAAACAAACATCAACAAGTGGCCTGTCTTTGACTATATCTTGAATTTGGGTATTGTAACGAACACAACTTTTACTGAAAGGTATGTTGCTGTTATTGTTAGTTTGAGCATTAACTTGTACATCCACTTCTGCTTGTAAATTAAGTATGAGGTTTCCTGCATTTAGCAAAAATTTTTCCAAACTGTTTTCATTGAAGATATCTACACGTTTTTGTCTATCCACGGTATCCCCACCTACACCTAAGTAATTGCACTTGTACACCTCCCAAAAATCTTCACTTTCTTCAAACTGGGGAAAGCAAGGCGGACACTGCGTCCATTTGTTACTGTAATGAATTTCATCCGTTTGTACTTCTTCATTTAGATCGTCTTCTCCCGTTTGGACCGAAGCTTGTACACTATTGCTTTTACCGTAGCTTTTTATGAAAACGTCGTAAGGCACTGGCGCTGAATCATATAAAGTAAAACTATACGTGTCCAATCTAATCATACTCAAGATTTCTTCGCCACGCTTCCGTCTTAGTTCCACGCTTTTTCGATGCTGGTACTTTTTCTGAGCTCCGAGAAAGTTAATGAACTGTAGCGACTTCCCATCTTCGAAACCCTCGTCCGACAGTGACCCTAAATTACTCCTATTGTGTTCATGATTCAAATTTGCATTTTCTTTTTCTATGGACTCCTTAATATTGTCCAAAATTTGTCGATGTCTTGATTCGGGTAATTCGTAATTGCCTGAATCTAATTTTTTTTCGTCGTCAGTACCGGCCGAGCTGACCCGTTTTGGAGCAGATTTGAGCTCCGCCGACTCACTTTCGCTGCTTTCAGTGGACGTAGTACCACTTGACAGGTGTGTACTAGTACCTGAAGAATCATATTCGTCGAAATCAGATTCGTACGAATCGAAATCGTCTTCGTATTCAATTGGTGGTTCTTCGACTTTGACAGCGAGAGGTACTTTGATTTTAGGAACCACTTTGGTTTCTGCAAGTTTAACAGGCAAAGTCACTTTTGTTTTGGGTACGTCAGGACCAACAATATTTTTGTTGACGATACTTCCTTTGCGTAGGGTGGCGGTTCTAGGTCTATCGGACATTGAACTGGTGTCTGGTGACACGTCGTCAACTGCTTTAGGGGTGGGTACTTCGTGTATTAGTGAGCTTTTCGTCGTACTTATCTTTTTACTGCCGTCACGCTTAAGTGCATTTGAGTACATTTTTTTACTGGGAAAAAATTGCGATTTTGTGACCCTAGTACTTGGTGGGGTGGCAGGCCTACTTGACGGTGGTTTGGCAGTACTGACTATTTTTTTACCGGGTGCTGGCTTACTTACTTTTTTATTAGAACTGTGACTAAGAAGTGGCTTTGTTGTAAGTTTTTTAGCTTTTTCGTCTTCATCTTCAGTTTTTTTGCTGCGTATTCTGGAAGTAGTTTTAGTTTTGGATGTTTCTTTTTTCGTCGTTTCTGTTGGTTTCTTGGATCTTGTTGTGGTGGTAGGCGGTGGTGGTTTAGGCGTTCCATCTCTTACCTATTATTTAATAGTTATTATGGTGTTAAGTTAGTTTATTAAATTACCTTTCTCGTAGACATAAATGGGGAAACAATGTCACTCACATTTATGTGTGTCAAGTGAACTGCCAACTATACGGGGAATTAAAATATCCCTGAAATAATCAATAAGAGAACGGAATGTATTTCACGCTTTGGTGCTCCCACAGTGAATCGATATTAAACAGCGGGAAAAATAAAAAGCCTTTTATAAAAACAATATTTAATATCACAGTATTTTTAAGTACTTTTACACGCTTTCGTATTATTTAAAAATGTAAATAAATAAATAAGACGTTAATATTCCTATGACTAATGGGACTTTTATAGACGCCGAAGACACACATTCATCACTTGTGGGTAAAATATCTTCTTGATACAAACGCTGCATGGTATCAAAATTCCTACTTCGTGGGACACTCCTCAGTCTTATAGTGCTATCATGGAACAAAATGTTTGATTTTCCATTGTATGGTCCAAACAGTTGCAATGGTGTTGTAAATGATTTGTGGTTTCGTCCAAATAAGTTATCTATTTGCAAAAACACATCCAAAGTGTCTTGGAACCAAAGATCGGTAGTGTTAGCTCGAATCATTGCTTGACCAGCCGGAGCCCAAGATAAATGACAACCTTCCGACTTCTGTTCACACATGACGTTGAATGTGCTCACTTGAATACTTCCATAATAATTTAGAATAGGACCTACAACTCGTTTGATTAAAACAGAGCCTGCAAAAATTTAGTGTTACCTACTGTTAATAAAGTCAGGGAGGGAATTTTTGGATATAAACGCTACATCTCCTTTGCGATCAATTAAACATTGTAATGCCCCCATATCACCCCTGTATGAATTTCCGTCGCAAACTGCTTCGTTTCCCGGTAACCCAGGAATGCAGCTTGCTCCGAAGAAATTTTTAACTGCTGCAGACACAGGGCAGGAATTTAAAGCCTTTCTTTGGTGTAACGAATGAGCTACTGTATTCCACGCAACTCCATCATAACTGGGAAAACAAGCTTTGTAACCTTGAAGATCGGTTAATTTATTAACGGTAGTATCGTTTCGGGTAATTGCAATAGTAAGGTATTTCCCGTCGTCATTGACGGTTTCGTAAAAGAGAGTGCTCAAATTATATTTCTTCATAGCTGGGTTCAATAGATCTGGTGGCACCATTACAATATCAGCAGCATTATTTGCCACAGCATCCATACAGTGGGTAGTATTATCGGCTTTAAGACACTCCAAATCCGGCTCAATTCCATACACAGCAGCTGATTCTCTTAGCCACGCGCATTTCGCGTTTTCTATAATTGAAGTGGTGCAGACTCTTATTGTTCTAGGAGGATGGCAACCAGAGAAACTGTTTGCATTCAAAAAACCAGTCGCTTTTTCTAGGAAAGTTTCAATTGGTTCGATCGGTTGCAATTTAGTGATGGTCAGATGAAAATTTTCGATGAGGTGAAGTACTGCGCCTTGCCAAGAGTCGCTATCGACATTAGTAAGAGTTGAGAGAAACTCTTGAATGTCTTGAGCAGCAGTTCTGGAAAAATAGGAATTAAAATTGCACGAAGGAACATATGAGAAAAGTACCTTTTCGTGGCCACCACTGGCCAAGGTTTCACCACCCAGACGCACGGATTTGTACTATTAAGAGGTTTCGAGGTGCCATCTGGGCACAGGAAGCTGTAACCCTCCGGAGTTGATTCGTTGTTTCCTGGCACTAAACCAAAATGAAGCCTAACATCATCTAGACGAGCCCAGCTAATATCGCCAGCACCATCGGTTAAACAAAACAGCGAACCGCGTCTTCCCCAATATTTATCACTTATTTCACAAAGGGTTGGATTATCACAAAGAGCGCATAAATTCGGGTATTTAGATTCTAAAAAGGCGTATGTCAGGAATGTTTGTGGGTTTTTCTAAAGACTTACTAAGTTCCAGGTTGAGTTTAGGATTGTTGACCCACGGTCCTGCTTTGCAGGCACTGTTGAAAAATTCCGATGATGCTTTGATTCGATTTTCGGTAATAGTGAGCTTAGTGTTACACATTTGAGGAATGATGGAAGCTTCCAAATACTGAAAAAGTAAAGGTTCTAACATTCAGTTATGACTGGTTAGTACATACATTTGCCAAAATCCTGGTCCAGTCAGTTTCATAGCCATACCCAGGGTGACAAAATCGCTTGCCTTTAAGATCATGTCTGCTTCTAATTCTCGCAGAATTTTGTGTGACGGCGACTACCTCGTATTCGAATTTATCTGCAACCAGTAGGTAAACAAGACGTTGTGTGTTACTTGTGAATACGTACTATCAGTGTAGCGTAGTTCGTCCGTAAGCAAAACTTCAATTTCAGAATTAGTTGCTGTTACTAAGTCTTCTGGTGTAAATACTGAGAAATCGGCTTGTCCTTTGGAAATTTTTCTCAAACAGTCTAATCTGTTAATAATGGGTTTTAATGAACATTTTATGCTAAAACTTTGTCGCTTACCTGTCTATTCCAAGAACGCATTCTACTCTACTGTCTGGTTTATCCAAAGTTGGACAGTACTTTCCAGAACGTTTGAAACCTCCTCTTCCGTCTACTACGCATAGTTTATCTAAAAATAAACAAAAATAGTGGTTATGAAATTTTCTATTCTTGTAGAATATATTGGGATTTCACAATTTTTACCACGAGAGATCAATATTTAAGAATCACAGTAATTACTGTGAAAATAAAGTTAATAGTCTCTAATGAAACTCGAACTCTTACAGTTTTAATTCAAAGATTAAGGGACCAGTAATGTATACAACAACGAATTTTTTATATATATTTGGTAGTAGCACTTTCATCGGAAATAAAAGCAACTTTGATTAAAACCAATAATCTTTTGAGGGGCAACTGCAAGCCGTTTTTAGTACGTAAGACTTTTGCTTCTTTGACTTCCTTGACCTTCGATCAAATTATTCTAACTTCCTCTATTTTGATTTTCTTTGGTTTCTTTAACGGACCTTCATTAACTCACGCCGTGTTCACGTGACTTCTAGTGATTTCATGTGTTTATTTAACTTCCGTTTAATTCTTTTGTCAGGAATGTTGAAAATCTTAGGACGTATTAATTATGTCAGTTCTACTTCGCGGAATAAAGATACGATCTACAATCTTATTATACTTTTTGTATTTTACGCTTTTTATGTAACATTATAAGAGTTTTTTCGGTGAATGTTAATATATAATGTATTTATTAGAAGCTGATTCATCAAATCAGTAAATTAAAGTTATTTAAGTAAAATCTAAAGTACAGGAAAACGCAACATCGCTAATTCATTGCGTGACTGAATGAAGAAAATTGTCCAAAATAATGAAATTACTTATGTAATAATGGAAACAAGGAGAAGAAAACAGAATCCAAATTTAAAAAGAATATTGTGCCACATAAAATTAAAAATAAAAATTATATTTCAAATTTGACGTTTAATTTAAATTTTTTATTCACGACAAAATGAAACATTGAACAAAGTAAATATTGTATTAACAACAATTAATAAATTATTTTTATTTATATTTATTCCCGAAAAGAAAACTGATGGGCTCACTCCAGTAAATGAAAAAAAAAAACTATTGTAAAATATGCTCGGATATTTAAATAACGTCTGATAATAATTAATCATTTAGCAGAATTTTTGGGAAAGAGTAATGTATTCTCCATATAGTAACACAAAATTTATTTTTTTCACTAGCAGCCTGGACGCATGCAAATGTCGACTCATTTAGTGGTAGCAAATTCAACTTTTGCTACCACGGGTTCAAAAAGAAAAATTGAGGTTATGTATGCAGTGTTTGATTTGATTATTTCTTAAAAAATGAACAAATGTGTGCTCCAAACATTACTTGAGTATACGCATGGTAGTTGGTAGACGGTAGAAGATAAAATGATTAACTCGGGACAAGTATAAACGGTTTTCTTTGTGTTGAAGATTTAGATCAAGTTTGATTAGAAATCAAAACAAAATCATGTTGCGTCAAAAAATTGAACGTTTATTTTTCAGTTTATTGTCTTATGGTTTCTACTAGTGAAAAAAATAGTATATTAACCACGGTTGCAAAGCCACTTCTAGACCTCGCGCTTCAGAGCCCTCGACGCTGCGCGTCTCGGGTTCTAATTTGCGCTCGGTCTAGAATGCTTGGCTTTGTAACCTTGGCCAATAATATACTATATTTTTGAATGCAGCATGAAAACATTTATTTATTAGTGTTTAGTTTACAAACAGGAAAAAATCGAGTAAATACGAATTAAAACTTATTTTTTAAATACTCGGCATTTTCAACACAAAGTAATCACCGTTGAACAAAAAACGACCGTTATAACAATATTTGTTAAGTATGATCGTTCTTGAAACACATTTTGCAGCGTCCAATTATTGATTTGTTTTTAATATAACCTATTACAAATTGTGTGTTCTTGTACTACGGAAATAATAATTATTTTTTTCAAAAAAATTGGTTATACTTAAAAGAATTAGATTATTAGAGACATCCAAATAACAACCATCAGCGGCGGCAGAAAAGAGAATGAAATTTGATTAATTTTGTCTTGTCAAAACAGCAAAGGACAGAACTAATTAATTAATTATGCTATAATGGAGTAAAACAATCCGAATATTATTTTAAGTGAGTAGCCGTTATTTTGATAATTACTATGCTATTAAATGGTATTCCTGATTTGATCAATCAAATAAAAAATAGCAATGCATATACATACAAAATTTGACAACAATAAAAACGATGCCGACCACAAACAAATAAACAGACACACAAACAAACAGACAGCAGAAATTCGCCAATGGACCCTATTACAATATTAATAGCTTACGCTCGGAAAGTTCTAAAGGTTAGAATAAAAATAACTAAAAGTGGTGTAAGTTAATTTGAACTTAACTGGCCGATTTTGGGCTTCACTACACACTTCACAACTTCATTTAACGGCTATATTTAAATTATCAGAAACAGAGAGCGTCTCATTTATTAAAAAAAATTAAATTATAAAAATGATTGACAGATGAATACAGCAAATCCATTGGTTTTACCATGTCCTTTCGTAAAAATTACCAACAACGGATCAAATCAATGTAAAATAGAGTGTGACCAACACCATATCAGTAGCAGGAAAATCCGTGTCTTCCTTAATTATTCAAGATAGTTCTTTGAAATTTCTTACTTGCAATATTTATTGTTTAAGATAATTAATTCTTTCCATTTTTTAACTAAAATTGGATACAGTTTTTAGTCTTAAATTACAATTAAATCCGATAAAAGTGCATTATATATTTTGTTGCAAACAAACTATATTATTAAAAACTTAAGGTAAAGTCGCATACAAAATTCAACTACAAAGAAACGTCATTCGTGTCAAAATTTTCGGGAAATTAATATACCGAGTGACTATTAATGTTTCTATTTTTTTTTTGTCAGATTGGCAACATATTTAAAGTTTTATGAATGCCTATACCTAAATTAGATTAAAATTTTGGGCACCATTTCAGTAGCTGCCATCTTCTCATTGGTTTTTGAGACCCGCTCATGTCAAACTGACTACTGTAAACTGACATCGTACCAATAATAATTGAATTGCCAATCCAAACATTAATGGTCACCCGGTGTTATAAGCTGTGAGCAGACGTAGATTTAGCCACAATTCGTCAATGTGGCAAAAATTTAGGTGTTACAGTTATACTTACACGTCAAGTGAATATTCAAATCGACAATAATTAAGATTGATGATGACACATTGGTTACTGTATTGACGAAGTTTCTGTATTTCCTATTGGTGTTGAGAATGAGTCAAAATTTTGAACTGTTCATATAATTTTCTCAGCAAATAATCATATAGACTACTGTAACAGTGTTTTAGATCTATCAGATCTAGAAGAAACTGAGAGACCTCGGCTCCATAGGAAATGTAACGTTAAAGTTTTATGACTGTGTAAACCTCCGCTCATTAAGGATATATTAAGTATTACAATGCTTTGTGTGATAATTAGAATTATTTATTTTAATTATTGTAATTATTCAACCGTATCACAACCTATTTATTCACTGTTTTTTCCTTCATCTTTTCAATACTATTACCACAACCTTTCCAGGCTATATTATAATGTTGCAACTTCGTTCGTTTGACGTAGCGATTTTTTTTCATTTGTATTTGTAGATACAATGAAAAAACAGAGAAACAGTAATAGAATTGATAGAATACTAGTTATACCTACTATTAAGAGTAAATTTTTGAATTATATGTATCCTTCACCTTTCCGTTCATTTTGAAAATAATATCTTATTCTTTTGTCTCATCATTTGACCCACAAAAAACCTTCAGACTCGTTACAGGTTCCTGGAAGGTATACCACCAAACCACTCTTCAAATTAGCGGAACATCAAGACGTCAACAGATTTAATATATGTATGCTAATAAACGAGATTTAAAACAAAATGAAACAATTAAACAATAAAAATTGCAAACACACCTATTCAAAATTGTGAAATTGTGTATAAGGAAACAGGATTTTCGACTTTAGTATTACTTTAAAAAAGACGTCATGCGACCAACTACGTAGCAAGCTTTTATGAAAAATAGCGCGATAATTAAATCTGCAAGGATTAAACAGCCATATTCTTTTTGTTACCGGTTTTGAAACATTAACATTTGGAGTAGTGGTTATAAACGATAAACAAATAAGTTGAGAACCTGTTTTCTACCGCCCCTTGCATATGCGAAAACTACTACCTGAACAACTTCTAGCGACCAAGCGAAAATTAAAATGAAGTTTAACTAAGATTTTATTTTATAACAATTTTGAATTGATTATTTTTATCTTCTTCCAACCGTAGCCAAATGCATTAGATACACAGAAATAAATTATTATTCAAAATACATATATATTTTCGATTAATAGTTCCACAGCACCATCCACACTTTGAAGAAATCGTTTTAAGACGAGTAATGCGATTCTATTATTTACTATTGGCTACAGTTTCAGCTGACTTAACTTTATGGAAAAGTAAGTGTTTTGTATAGGTAGCTAATGAGTTTTGTACAACTTCATGTTTCTATTACGTACAATATCATTTGTATTTTAAGCACGTTTTCAACGTTCCAGCTCATCTTTCACTTTCCTTTAAATACATCAAGTTAAAATGTCATCTAATTTAATTACCACATACAAGCTTGTAGCATGAATGTCACTCCTTCTTAAAACCACACTAATTAGTAATTACCCTGACGTCATCATCATTGTCTATTTTATATTTTTGCCTAGGTCAGTATTTTTTTGTAAAATTTCTTTGACGTACCTGACTGTTCTTTAAATAGTTTTTAAAAGCTTGGTTTTTGTTATATATTGTTTATTCTTCACTTCCAAACCTTAATTTGAACCCAAATCAAAATAAATATTTAGATTTGAATTAACACTTTCGTCAATATCTAAAAACGATACAAGAAATCATGTGGTCAACGTTTCCAAGTAAAAACACATTTATACTCGTATTTGTTTCGATAAGCAAAGCTGGAAAAAATAAATACGAAACGTTTTTTATCAATATTTGTTAACAAAACACGCACAACACATCATTAAAAACGGATTTAAAACATTATCAACCGAGCTGAAAGTTATCACAATTCGTAGCCCTCAGCAACGCACTTTTGCCGCATTCCTGAATTTTGACGATTTCCTTTTCTGAAACTGCATCAGACGGTTTTGTGTTAATAGGACTACTTTAGAGTCATTAGGTTCAAGGTAGCTACAAATTTGACCTTCATGTCTTTATGATCATCCCAAACAAAAAGAAAAGTCGGAATCTGGTCCGAAAGCGATTTTCAAACTCGTTTTCAACGAGAATCCTTTTTCGAAATTGCGTTTTAAAATTTGCTGTCGAGACCCTGGCATACTTACATTTTTCGGCATAAACAGCAGTCAACAAAAATAAAGACAGGACTGCCGTGAAAACGCACGAGGTTCTTTGGATGTTTGCGCACATGACACTAGCTTACTTCTCGGCGGTCTGCACAGCACTGATATTGGTTAATATTTTATGGATGTATGATAGACGATATGTTCTTAATGTGTGAAGGACGCCGCTGCTGTAAGATTAAGTGAAGTGCTTGAACCACCTGAGTTTACACCGGTGATGCGTGGATTTCCCGCTTTGCACTTTACATGGGGATTTACGCAGGTGGGAACAGTGGTTTGTCCTCAGAAGAAATGGGAGTAGCTAGTTTATGAGTCGAATTTCGTTGTTGCTAAATGATATTGATTCTCCGAAACACGATTATTATATGCGACTGGGTTTTTCTGATATCTGAGCTCCGCGAAATGTTGCCCTTTTTATTTGAGATTATTAATTTGGGTTTTTGCTTATTTTGATGAAATATATATCGGGACTTTGGACTTTCATAAACAAATAATTATATTTTAAATAATTGCAGCTAATAATATTAATCAGATGCTACTTAAGTGAAGATAGACCTTCAAAACGCAGGTGATTTGCTGCTATTATTAGGAAAATAAAGTTTCTACTGGTGAAAACAAATTTATTTAACAATAATTATGCTCATTATATTATTTATTACACATATATAATTTTATTTACACAGGAAAAAATATCCGTAACTGTAATTAGCTACTGTAAGGTTTAACTCAGAGGAAAGTGGGGGAATTGTGTGTATTCACAATTAACACGTAATAATTGATCAACAAAGTGCATTATGAATACGTTTTTTTTTTGCTATACCTTGCAGTATTAACGTGATCACATCAATTTCCATTTTCATATTAAAAAAAAAAGATGAAAATAAATCGACACTTAGTCTTTCATAAGAAGTCATATTTTCTACTTCGTCATGACCACACTATTCGCTTCTTTTCTTCCTTGTCTAAGTCAGCAAATGTTTTTCTTTCAAGCGAATAGTTTCACCTCTTGTGTGGTAATAATGACCTGCTCTTTTTTTCTCTTTCAATCATTTTCTTAAACCGGTTAGTCTTTTATTCTTTTTTTTTTCTTCGTGATGATAAATTAGCTACTCTGACATGCTGTGGAGCTCAGTTCCAAGAATCATTGCCACCACTTGAAAAGTGGATTGTTCGCGTGGTGCTATTCGCTTTTTGTTTCTGGTTATTCAAATCGTCATTATTTTAATGTAAAACTATTATTTTCAACTATCTTAGGTCGACAAGTTCGTCTTTCGTCACAACGGAAGTAGAATCACGAGAAGATATAAAATCATCTGATGTGATTTGATTAAATGGAAAAAATGCTCGTGGTATTGAAACCGGAAATAGCCTTATCTATTGTAACCACTCTAGCGTACTGGGAGGGGAGGGAAGAGGAGGAGGGATAGACAAGGTACTTAACGTTTAAAGCGTAAGAATACTGAAGTTATTATATCTATTTTTATATTCTTTTTTTATTCACGTTAGGAATATTTGGTACATAATTAGATTATCATATATCAAAAAGTAAAAAAAAATTTGCCCCCAAGGTGTGATAAGATGAGCAACAAGGTGGGGCCTACAACAATTAACTTATGTTATTGTTGACAAAATTCACATATGAATGGATCTTCAACGTCTAGAACACGCAGCCTAGCCTTCATTTGACGCCGAACAACGACCGTTGCAATACGCTGAAACATGTTTATTCCACTTGATTTGTACCTCTTTCTGCAGAAATTGCGGACCTTACATGGTTTCGACCTTTTTATTTCCCGCGCGTTAACTAACAAATCATTGTAATAGGGTTCATCCAACGAATGGCTACTTTTATGTTTTCAATAGGTCTCCCGTTTCCGTCCGTCTGTCGGTCTCGCTGCCATCTACCGTCTGGCCGCAGTGCGTCGTATGTGTCGATTTTTATATCTTTATACATTCACCGACACGAAAAATGGGCCACCCTTATTATTATTTTTTTAAGATCCGACAATGTGCAAAATAAAGTACGATTTCGGTTGCAATACTTTGATGTTGTTATGCAACGCTTATTGTAATATTTCTATCCCAAAAGAACTAAAAAATATATTATTTTAATAGAAAATGAAAAAAATTCAATAATCAAACAAAGCTGAAAACAAAAGTTAAAGTTACGGCTATTTCCCCCACGAACCCTAAGACTGCTGCCATTCTCCAGGACATCCCATGAAATAAATTGTTTATTTCTTCTTGTTGGATATTCTCTCATTCCTTTAAAAGCATATTCTCATGTAAAGTGTGGGGTGCAGGTACACTCAATTAATATTCTGGTCAAGAAACAACATCAAAAATAAGCGTAATTAAAACGTCGAAGCACTGTACTCAGAAAAATATTAGCTGGTCCGTTTTTCATGCCGATGAATGTACCTATGTATCTTAAAAATGTCGTGTAGATGGTAAAACACTAGCAAAAATGTTTCTGATCATCCCCACCAACAATGTGATGACGTTATTCCAACATGTTTAATAGGTGTATTAAAATATTATTTAAATTTAAAAAAATAACATATGCTGCAGATGTCGTTTATGAAACCTCTTGATTTTTTACCACAGGCATCCAAATTTTTGGCTAAACAAATCACATTTAGTTAATAACATTTTGCAACTTTGAAACTACAAAGCCGAATACTCTGAAATGTTGCAAACGTCTGAGGGTTGTCGCAAGTTTATTATATATACTACATTTTTATTTTTCCAAAAAAGATTTTCATGTAAGTATAATACTGTTACGTTGATTGGGTGTTTTATAATCGGCGTGGGTAAAACTCAACAATTTATTTCTCAGTAGTACTAATTTACACGACTAACTATACAGCGATTATGTACAGAATAATTCCGACCCGACTGGAATGGATTTGACTAGACCCATATTCTCTCAACATTGACTGGACTCGACACGTTGACTGAATGAATCGTTGCCGAATGTGGCCTGTATTTAAACCCATACTCCCTTTCTAGATATTCGGCAATCGAGGTTTTTCTGGAATAAGCATCGTGACTTCTGCTTCCAGACTTTTTTTTAGCGAACGCCGTGCGGTCGCCGTCACCGACGATGAGTCCCCCATCATTGCCGTGCATACTAGAAAAAACCGATAGTCGTCGTACCCCGGGCGGCGCCGGCGTATGAGTTCATGTCGTAACAATACATATAATGAGAATTGTTTACATTTATTATAAAATCAATTCGCCTGTTTTGTTTTTGACTAGCAAAATAGTCAGTTACTTGCACGTTAAAATTAAGAATGCTTCTGATAAAAGATATTTCAATATTCAATATTGCTAAAGAACTTTATTTTATAGTCCCGATTCCCCCATTGTATTGGGCAAAAATGTTTTGATTCGTTTTAGAGTTGGTAGAGTTTATAAAATTTCAAGTAACTTTACATTCTCTGAACATGTTTCGACAAGATTCATGTTTACAAACAATTAAAATCATCTCGGTTTATAGGTAACTTCTAGTTAATTCAAACCAACGGATTTTTAAACTGAATTTGGAAATGTTTTTCTGTAATTGTGAAGCTAAACTTGACTGCTGTTAAAATTATGCTGATAACTTCAACTAGCATCAAAGAAAGTGATTAAATGAACAACTCTTACCAACTTTTCTGTCAAATTCGTGTCAAACACATCTTTGAAAATGCCTAGAATTCGACAACCTGCCAAGTATCATCACCTAAGTCAGTTTGAACGAGGCCGTGTAACGGTATTAAGATGTTGGTTGAGAAGGTCTGAAGAAGGACCTCATGAGCGTCGCCGCGGATCTGGACGTCCTAGGACTACTACTGCTCGTGAAGAACGTTACCTAAAAACTTTAGCACTAAGAGACACAATACCTGCTATGGAAAATCATTGGTTGGAAACTCTAGAAAGAAGACTGTCAATGGCATTCATATATCGCCGAATAAGATCTTATGGACTTCGTTCGTACCGAACATTTTGGTGTCTACTTCTTACTCCGCGTCATCGCGCTCGCAGACTAGAGTGAGCAGGTGAATTGGGTGCAGGAATGGCATAACGTGGTGTTCAGTGACGAGTCCCGTTTTTGTTTGTGGGCCCATGATAGGCGTAAGAGGGCCAGATGACTACGTAGAGAACGCAGAAATTTGGACCTTGCTCTTGAACGTCACACTGCTCTTACATAAGGCGTGATGGTTTGGGGGGTATATTAGTTATGGTATGTAGTAGATCACCCCTAGTTTTCATTGAAGGCAATTTAAACGCTACCGGTTATATAGCAGGTTAATTAATCCCACGTTCTGACAAGATAATGCCCGCCCACACAGGGCGAGAGTGACAACACAGTATTTGGACGAAGCTAATGTGGTGGTACTTCCATGGCCTGCGCGGTCGTCTGGTCTGTCTTCAATCGAGCACGTCTAGGATATGCTCGGTAACCGACTGAGTAATTTACGCCATCCTCCGGATACTTTAAATGATCTTCGGCTTCGTCTTCAAGAAGCTTGGCATGAGCTACCACAGGCCGAAATTAATCATCTGATTGAAAATGTACCTCGGCGAGTAAATGAGTCCATAATTAATTAATCGCGGTGGGGCAACACATTATTAAGTAACTTTGTTAATTGTTACCATTTCTTTTTCAAATTGTAATAATTTTCTTGTCGTACTACATTGCAACTTCTGTGAAAATTTGAACAAAATCCCTTGACGAATAATAGGTGTTGCGCACTTTTTATTCAAAGCAGTACATAAATTTGGTGTCTTTTAAATAATAAGTGATTAAACCAATGCACTATTTAAAGTACTACAATCTGATTCCATCTCCAACGTTCCAACAAATACATGTGAGTTTTATGTAGACCAGCACCTCATATTTTGCACGTTCACATAACCATCAAGATAAAACCAAGTTTCATCGGTAAAAATATTATGTTTAAAATTTCGCCCTTTTTGAAATTGACCAAAAACTAGTTACAATACAATCATAAAATTTATGCAAGATTGAAACTTTCGAGGTAAGTATATAATTTGGTCCCAGACGCTTAAGGGCAAACTAGGTACTGATAGTCTATCTAGAGTACCTAAATAATATTTTAATATTATTATCTATCTGTCTATTTTGTGTATATTTGACATTTAATAAATAATTATTTTTATCTAAGACAAGCGGTTTTTCGTACATGACCAACTTTGACTTTATACTTTAGCTCTTTACATATGATACGAAATTGGAATACCAATTGCTATTAACTTCAAAAATTTCTCCACTGCTCCATCTACTAGAACATTTTCAAAATCAGCCTTGATTATAGAATGTTTTTGTTTTTTCGTTTCGATAAAAATGTCGATAACGTATTAATACGTTATATTTTTATCTATTTGATGTGGATAAATATACGCAATATTTCCGCTGCGGTCATCTTTGAAGTCAGCAGATCTTCCATAAATATGTACTTACAACAAACAACTAGTAACAGCACTGATTTTAACACAAATATGTATATTATTATTATCATTACTATTATTATTATAGATACAATAAATGCTTATTACAATAAAACTCTTGACACTAGTTTTGAACGACAAGAAAACAAAAAGCAACTTCAGTATCCAGGTGTGTCATTTTTTCTCCTAAAAAACCTTATGAGAAATCTACATACAACAGTAGTAAGCTCAGTTGTGTATACCATCTTAGCGCAATGAAATATTGCAAACAGGGCAGCATAACCACTTTTTTTTTAAATCTAGACCTTCTAAAAAATGCAGTTAATACGTGCACTGTTATTATTATCATCATCATTTTGGTTTTCAATTTTTCATCTGGGACTCAAGTACGGTGGTAACTTAAGTGTTGTTATGAAAATGTTGACATCGTACGTAGAACAACTCTATACTCTACCTCTTAATTTCACATTTTTGTTTTCGTTCACAAAAAATAATTGTAATCTACTTCCTTTGAATTATTCGCTTTATTACGTTTCTGGAAAAGAACTATAAGCTTCTCTAGGAGTAAGTTTAGCTTGTAAATGGGAACATATCTGGTTCAAGGTTATTAGCCCCAGTGTTCTAAGAACATGTTCTTTTGTTCCAATCATACAAGGTTTTCGAAGGACTAAATTTTGTGTGCAATAAATGCAGCGGCAGGAAAACACGTGATAAATAAATCCCGACCACAAACACTTAATAAATCCACCTCTTTCCTCCGAATGCAAATTCTTGTATTGGTTTTTACACAGTAAACAGTTTTTTTTAGTTTGTTTTATAAACGCGACTGTTGTTAGTGTTTTTTATAATAACGTCATTTGCATTAAAAAAGAATTCAGGCTGAGAATCCAAGAAAACAATTATATATTTCAGATGCAATATGACTCATTTTCATTCATCAATTCTATATTAATATCTTCACTTTTCTTCGTTGTTTAATTGCATCTCTGTCTATCCAATGGTACGAATTTTAATCATCTTGAATTAATGTTCAACCCCAGTGAAACGCATTGTTCAAAATTTTGTTTGAAAAATGGCAGTTTTTCATTTTATGGGTCCAACCATCCAACAAGCTATAAATGCCTCTGCAGATACGAATTTATTTTGGCACGAGCGGAGCGAGTTTTTAAAAAACGTGTTACATGCTATGACTTGAAATTAAAACCACAATTATCCAAACTCTGAAATTTATTACCCTACAAAAAATAAAATACTAACAAAATGAATATCATCAAGGATTTATTAAACTACTTATTCTAAAAGATCAAACATATTTTTAACACAATTTAGCCTGCAGTACTGTACCATTCCGCATGTTGTTTAAGGGTAGTAAATACAGTGGCGTAAATAGCACCCCTGCAGATCCCGCAATGCGGGAGGGCGCAGCGCCAAAAGGGGCGCAGACCGTAACGTAACCGATATATTTTTTTTAATGTGCAAACGAGTAAGTACATATTTATATCACTTTTTAAATTTGGTGCATGGAGGTGCTTACTATAAACCGGGGCCGGGGGTGTGGGAGGGGGTTGGGGGCATTGAAAGTTAGCTACGCCACTGAGTAAATATCAGTCCCACAATCTATAAAATCAGTTGGTTTGGTTATTATACAAGTACATAAATATATTCTCAACCGCTCCTGTAAAATGACATAAAACTAAAACTTTAGCACAAATTTTACAATTTGTGTTCGAGTCAAGGTTTAAAATTGTGCCCAAAATTATAATTTCAAGGCATATCTATAGGTGCAGTTCAAACTTTAAATTCCACCACTAGACTTCCGTCAAAGCAAAAATGTCAAAAAAACGCTCTGTGTTATTCTAATTGTAGCTGTGACATCGAAAAACAGTTTACACGAAGTTTTGGCACTGACATTACTTCTTTCGTCTCATATGCATATTATGTTATGGTCAAAGGTGAAGGCTTAATTTAATAAAAACTCAATTCTCACCTTTGGAAATTTCAAACGACCAAATAAAATGAAGAAATCTGGTCTGAATTGAGAACAATGACGTAGTTGAGGTACAAATAAACATAGTTTAATGAATGACCTTGATTACAACAGCAATTGCGACACAACAATTTTAATCTCCAGATTTCGATTTTGTTATTATTTTGACGAACGAACAGGATACTATTACTGAAAATGACCAAAAATTTGTGGAGTGATCTATACTTTTCTGTTCTTCACGTCACTTGGAGATTCTGAAATTATTTAGACAGAATTTCCCTCGCCCCTGAAGCACAGTACAACATATCCAACTTTTTCGAAATTTATAAAATTTGCTTTCGCAAATTTCTTTTGTAGGATAACCCCTAAAATTTACAATATTGACATGTGCGTAGTGTTACAGTAAAGGTAAAGAAACATGATACGCGTACGTTTCAGATGAGTTTTTCCAAAACAAAAATTCAAACAGCTCAATACAGTGGTGATGTGACCAACTTAGATAAATCAATTATTTAGGTAAATAAATGAGTGTCGAATTTAAATGTTGTTAACACAATAAAGACTTATAAATTAGTCAATTAACTTTCCCAGAATATTGTAATATGTGTTGCCTATCAACAAGTTCAAATAATGCATTAATTCATTAAAGGTTAATAAGTCTTCTACAAGCACATTTTATTGAACAACATCGCATGGAGTGTTTTGTTAACATTTTTCGACCCTAATTTTTTATTTTATAGACACAAAATTGAAATGCCATTATTTTCTAAACGAAAGCACCACTTTATGAACAAGCTTTCTCAACTTCTTGTAGTTAAAACCTATTTCGTCATACGGCCCCAATACCGATGAATATTAGTTATTACAAAAACATTTTTTGAAATCAACATGAAGGCGTTTGACGTAATAACCTCGAAATAAGTATTCCACAATTTTTAAACTGGAATTAATTAACAAAATAGGTCAGCGCTGTCAACACGCAAACCAGTCAATTCAAGCCATGTTTATCAACAAATGGAAGAGAAAGTCAAAAGTTGGAAGAAAATTTTTAAATTGATGTGTGCACAACCCGGTTGTGGATAAAGGTTTTAAATAAAGCGTATTTATTTATCATTACTTACTTCCGACGATAATTATTTTTAGCTGCACGATGGTGAACTTATATTCTAGTGTTGCGTGGCGCATACGTATTTATGTTGCTAGCCGTTTCAACCAACAATATGTTTTTGATATCAGCAAAAGAACACGTTTGTGTGGAAAATAAGTGATAGTAAACAATGTCGAGTACTTTACAAGTTAGTAAGAATTTAGTGAATATAGTGGGAAACTGATGCGACTCGTTGCGCCTGCACAGTGGCAGTGATTTTGTGTCCAATAAAAATACCTCCGGGATACTATGTGGTGGTTTTTTCTATAAAATTTAAAAGCACATAGGTGAGTAAGTATTTAAATGTATTTAAAATTTATTTAAAAATTAAGAAAATACTCATTACATAACATACCGTGATAGCTGATTTATTAAAAATTTATACTTAGAACGGAAGACTACAGCACAGTTCCAAAAGAATCTGACGAAAAGAATGTGTATTATAAATTAAATATTTCCACGAAATCTGAAGTATGTTATCTATTCATAACATTCCACAGCAAAGACGAATTTAGTTTAAATATGTAACTATAATTTAACAATCTTGTTTATTTTTTAATACAGACTGCTTTATACTCGATTTTAATGACTTTTCACATCTGTTTGAAGTGACAACTTTAGACACAAATAAAATACATAAATAAATAAAAATAAAATGTAGGTATCAAGTTTAAGAAACACGAAATAATAATTAATACAATGATAACGAATGTGTTTGATGATAATGATATGTATAAAATTAAAAAGTCTTTTTTATAAAATTGGTTAAAAAGTTGTTTTTATAGTACTGGTACCTATTTAAAAGTCACTCGAAAAATTGTATATCCTTTGTTTTTCTGCTATTATATCTACCTGAATACATATGTCATAGTTATGTACGTTGTCGCGCATCAACAAAAGGAAAGCATTTCAGCTTGATTTATTGCCATAAAGGTTTCAGGAATATTTTTCATTATCGTCAGAAAAAAAAATATACGTGTCTAATCTATTTTTGTAGATAATGAATCTGCTTTAAGCTGTTTTATTAACACGTACATAAAAATTGGTTTAAGGTTATTTAAATAGAATTTTCTTCACTCTTGAAGTATCAAACAATTTTTCGTCAGCGTTTTACCAGCTAGACGATATTCTAAAAATGCACAAAAAATTTCACAGAAATCCGTCCAGTAGTTTCGGTAATTATGGTCGAAATGGGAGACATATTTTTTCATCTTTCAGGAATCAAAAAACGTCGAGCTCATGCTCGGAAAGTAAAAAGAATTTAGATACATGAGATAAGAAACGAAAATTTGTTTGTCTCGTCTTTTCAATATGTGAATTTTTTGCATTTTTCTTTGATCGGAGAAAAACTAGTATGTTGTAGGTAATGTATATTTTCGACTTCTGGTAGTTCCTCGGTTACCGCCTCGGGCGGAATTTCTACCAGCCAGTGTCTGAAAATGTTTCTAACATTTTAGGCAAAAATCATCAAAATTACGACAATTCAGCAAAATTGCATTGAATTCCCAAAATTTTGGATTTTCAATAACGCCTTCAGGTGTCACCAAGTTGCCTCATGTACCCAACGTATAATTTGCATGTTGGAACGATTATAATAAGTTGGAATAACAGGACTGAATTTCAGTATGGTTTCCATCGGCTCCTATACTTGCTATAGTTTGTGTTAGTGGTTAGCACAGACTTGATAAAAGATAACACAATAATTTAAATACCATAGTTTTTCATATAAACAAAATGAATAAAAAGTTTTAGTTTGTAGAATCGTTGACTAATGAAATTATTTTAGGACAGATATGAAACATACAGTAAAGCAAATTTTATTTGTGATTTTCTAAAAAAATGTCAAAGGAATAAAAATTATTGCTTTGCTTAATGAAACTAATTCTGCAATTAAAACTACAGCAACGAAATTTGTTTAAGTAAATTTTCTGGATAAAAAATAATTTACTTCAAACAACCTGCGTTATTTAAAAGTGTTATATGTTAAATATTTGTTTTTGGCTAAAATAACAAATAAAAAAATCCTGTTTTAAACTTAACCGTGGGACATATTGTACATGAAGGATGTTCTAATACTAGCCAAAAGCAAAATCTTCCTGTAGTGTAAACACCAGACCTAATGATTTTATTATTTCTTGCTCATTTTATTCTCATTACTAATTCTTTCAAAATGACATGTGTTTTTATTCCTACCAGAGACACTTGTTGGTGACAAGATACCGCAGTGTGAAAATAGTATATTAAAAAACATGTTTTATAAAGTCTGTTACTAACACACGAGTTCAAGTGTGTAAAACGAGCCGCTTGCGGTAAGTTTTTTTTTTTACTAATTTTTCTACCCCGTATTCATAACCGAGCTATTAAAATATGCAAACTGAATTCTTTAATTATGTTTTCAAGACTTTAGTTCTAAATAACCAATAAAATAAACGTCAAATGGACGAAATTATATTTTTAATTATAATTAAATTTTACATTAGTCGTAACACTCGATGTGTCTTGGGCACTTGGATTAATATCAAATAAGCTAATTGTCATATAAATATTTTATTAAAAATTATTTTCACCGCTAACTGTTTTACTGTCACGTGATTCATTTAACTGCAGTTGTGTAGCTCTGGGGCCTCCGGATAAGTTTAGATTTAGCCCAAACATTTGGGGGTCACTCTGAGCAATTTTTTGTATTTGAGGGGGCAATAAAATTTTTCAAAGATTTTAATAACGCCAATTTTTATTTTAAAATCGCAAAAAGGTACAACGTAAGATAATTTAGACTCCACTCCATTTTCTATTCTCATTTTTCAATATGTCGATGTCTCAATTAAAAAAGTAAAAAATCGCAATAACTATCAACTTTAAATATTGAAAACTGTTTCGTACATATGTTTATGATTGCGGGGAGTTAGGCAAACAGCAATTCCTGTCCACCCTCTTATTGCCTACCCTTATCTACCTCCCTAAGATTATCCCCACCCACACATGAAAGCCGTCATCTAGTACCAGAAAAATTCAAAAAGAGAAGAAACGGTTGTTGTTCGTTAACCCTCAAGGCTGCAACACCTCGTGGTGGCCTTTTTTGTCGGTGTTATTTTTGTTGGTGCAAGGGGCCCCAGCGCCTCCTAATCGTGGAAGCAAGTAAATCGTGGTGGAAGATCGGTGCAATTAGAGTGAGTCCATTGTCCATTTTCCCCATATTGTTATTCGTATATACATAACTTGCGTCGTAAACATATGGTCCTTCGAGCCGGATTGTTTAATTAGCTCATGGTTTACAGTATTTTGTTTCGTGATACACTGCAAAAGCTATTCATATATTTCGCGTGCACACTTTTGCGTATATTTCTTTGTTCAGTAGAATTGGTTTTATTGGTAGGGTTGCTTGACCTTGAACAAGGGTGCTAACGGAAGCGAAACACGTTCGTAAGCTTTGCGTTGTCTTGAAACAGGTCCGTAAGATTTGTAATGGCGGTAAAACTGAAGGAGGCTAGAGTAATGCGAGCCCTTGCGTATAATCAAATGGTAGAGACCCATGACGTGGCCTCCTCCGCGTTGCTGCAAAGTACGCTCAAGGGTTTATTGTCATTTCGGTACCATCGCGTTGAGGAAGTTGTGCAGGATTTTCGAAAATATCACGCGTCGGTTATTTTTTGCCTGTCTAGTTCAACCGAACCGGATTTTAAAAGCGAAGATGCGGTGAGGAAAGAATTTGAGCGGTTATATTGTGAAACCGGAGTCGCATTGAATACTCCCACTCCTAGTAATCATAATCAAACAACGAGACAAAATAATATTCGATTGCCAAAAATCTCGTTGCGAAACTTCGATGGCGATTTTGTACAATGGTATTCGTTTATTCAAACATTCAATACGGCCATTCATAATAACGAATCATTACCACCCGTTGACAAATTTCAGTATTTGTTAAGTTGCCTGTCCGGCGAAACGTTAAACCTGATGAAATCGCTGACATTATTAGGGGATAATAATAAACTGGCTGCTAAATTTTTTCACGGGATTATATCCATTCCAAAGTTAACAAAGGAATCTGCAAAGGCACTTCGCTCAGTTCTCGATAGCTTCAAAGAGCATCGCGGGGCCTTGGAAGCGTTAAAAATTGCTGACAATTTAGAAGATTTTCTGTGGTTTAGCATTCTGTTAGGTAGACGTGAATACTAGGAAAGCCTTTCAGGCCGAATGTCGGACTCAGAAGATTGATTTTCCAACTCGCGAGGATCTAGAAACCTTTATTGAGTCACATTGTAAGGTGTTAGATTGTTGTCCGGATCCCACAGGAGTTGCTCGCCTAAAATCGTTTAATTTAGGTGGCCCTAAAGGTCACAACAAGGCGTCATTTGTTGTTACGTCGAATCCAGTAAATAAATGTCCGTTTTGTACAAAAGCTCACAACGTCATAAAATGCCCAAAATTTGTACAAGCGTCGCCCTTTGATAGATATTCATTGATAAAACCCAGCAGGACTTGTTTTAATTGCCTTAAAAATGAACACGCGGTGAATAAATGCCAATCAAAAGGGCGCTGCCGTGATTGTGGTGGGCGACACCATACGTTATTGCATTTTAAATCTCGTAAGTCCTTGCATGCGCCTTCGGAACCTGATACCACGGAGGCAGATACAGACAGAACTTCGTCAGAGTCCCTCACGTCTTGTATTGTTGATTCACTTGTCAGTCCCTTGAGTTACAAAAAAAATATCTTGTTAGCGACCATAGTGTTGGAAATTCGCGATAGATGTGGAAATTTCCAGTCTCAATAAATTGGGCCTACTCAAAACCAGATCGACTCAGATACGACCGCGCAAAATTCGGCAGCCGACTTTAGATTTGGAATTATATGTTCTGCCACGTATTTGCGGCAAGCTGCCGGCGTCACCAATAGACCCGTCACAATCTCGGCTTCATTTTTCTCGGGGACTCGATCTCGCGGATCCCAGCTGATATAAACCGGGTCCCATTGATGTACTGTTAGGGGCAGACATATACTCGGCGATTGTTTGCAACCACGTAGTTGACCATTCCGCAACACCCGCCCTGGTTAAGACTATCTTCGGGTGGGCCTTGCTGGGTCCGATTCAATCCATGTCGTTACCGTCTACGCAGTCGTTACATATACCGCTGGAGCCTTCGTTGAATGACGAATTACAAAAATTTTGGTCCGTCGAAGAAATCCCACACAAAACAATTCCATCTGACGAACAAGCTGAGGCAATTTTTAGACAAACTATTTCTCGAGACCACGGTTGTAGAATAGATAGGTTGATACACTAGCATACATTTGCATATCCCTGGTCAGCGACGCCAATTGCCGATCGCGTCGCCTGGTTTTTGACGTTTTAGGGACACAGAACTCTATAGGCATCTGTCTATAACCGATGTAATTAATAAAAGAAATCGTACTTATCGACTCCGATCAAATGTCATTTACAAATTTTGTATTGTTCATAAAGCAATGTAAACGAAAATCCCCAAAATAACTAGAACGATTTCCGCTCGACAAGATAGAGGCGCTAGCTGTCTGTGTCCTTTCCATGGATATAGGGATCGAAAAGAAGCGTCGCCATCCCAAGCCATTAGTGTACAAACCTATCTATTCTACAACCGTGCTCGAGACGCAGTTGGTAGATTTGGCGTCGCGCTTCCATTTAAAACCGACGTCGTACCTAATTTTGTGGATTCTAAAGCTATCGCAGATAGACGACTTCTTGCCCTTGAACGTCGTTTAAACAAACAACCCGACATTCGTGCGTTGTATTTGGACTTCATGCGTGAGTATTTGACGTCTAATCACATGTCGTTACTTACCGACGAATCCCCAGAGGGTGATTCGTTTTACATCCCTCATCATGGGATAATCAAGCCGGAAGGAAATATGAACAAGATTGGCGTAGTGTTCGATGCCAGTTGCAAGGCGTCTAACAATATTTCCTTGAACGACACAATTTTCATTGGCCCCAAGCTACAGGCAGACATTGCCCAATTATTGTTAGTTTTTTCGAATGAAACCGGTGGCCTTTACCTGCGACATTCGTCAGATGTACAGACAAATCTTGATTGCTCCTGAACATCGACGTTTTCAATTAATCCGCTTTCGATTCGATGCGTCGGACCCAATCCAATCGTACCAGTTAAACACTGTTACGTACGGAGTTGCTTCTGTCCCTTTCTTAGCTATTCATCCCTGCTGCACTTGACAGACTTGGGCCACTCACAGTTTCCTTTGGCTTCCAAGGCGTTGAGAGAAAATCTCTACGTCGACGATCTTGTCTGTTGTTCTGAGTCTCTAGAGGAAGCGACGGAAGTAAAGTCACAATTAATTAAGTTATTGTCGTCAGCGTGTTTTGAGCTGAGAAAGTGGGCTAGCAATCGTGTAGAATTGTTGGAGGATATTCCCGAGGGCCACAAGCAGCTGCAACCCTCCAATTTTGATAGGGATTCGCAAGTCGCTTTAAAGGTATTAGGCTTACAATGGAATGCTCCAAGTGATAGCTTCTCGTTCTCCGTAAAACCTAATGATTTATCTTGTACAAAAAGGAACATTCTGTCGGAAATTGCTCGGATCTATGATCCTCTGGGATTCTTATGTCCTGACTCGTTTCTGGTAAAATATATTATACAGTTGCTCTGGAAAGCCGGTGTTGACTGGTATCAAGAGGCCCCGACACCGATCAGTCAATTGTGGAATCATCTAAAAGAGCAACTTTCCACTCTATCGTCGGTAAAGATACCACGCCACGTACCACTCTTTGTCACAGCAGATTGTCAATTACATGGGTTTTGTGACGCATCTGAAAGCGGATACGGTTGTGTAATTTATTTGAGAACAATTACACAGGGCGTACCAATAGTTCGGTTGTTGACGGCGAAATCCAAAGTTGCGCCTTTGAAATGTGTCTCCATTCCCAGGCTGGAGTTGTGTGGAGCAGTACTGCTGGCCAAATTGATTGATTTTGTTAAAAAAGCACTGGATGGCACATTGAATTTCAGTCGCATATTTGCCTGGACGGATTCGTCTATCGTGTTGTCGTGGATCCGTTCCTCACCTAATCGTTGGAAGGTGTTTGTGGCCAATAGAGTGTCTTATATTCACTAGTTGGTGGAAGCACGTACCCACTTCTGATAACCCCGCTGACGTGACATCACGCGGGCTCTTGCCGGAGGATTTTGTCTCAAGCTCCCTATGGTGGGCGGGCCCGTCATTCTTGAAACTTCGCGAACAGTACTGGCCTCAAGAATCACATGTTGGATCCGTCGACGCGGACTTAGAAGCTCGCAAGATCGAGCTACTTGTTGCACAAACCAAAGAGGCCACTGTTGGTGAAACGTTGATCGGTCGGTTTTCCTCGCTTAGGAAAACACAAAGAATTGTTGCTTACTGTCATAGAGCGGTGCAAAAGGAGAAATGTTCTTCATTGTCGTTGACGGCGGCTGAACTCTTTGAGTCACTCTTGTACCTTATAACCGAGGTTCAAAAAACTACTTTTGCTCAAGAATTGTCAAGGTTTCAAAGGAGAGAGCCCTGTTCAAAAGGATTGTTAAGTTTGTCGCCTCCAAACCCCGACTTATCTCATTTGAAAATTTCAAGGTTGTCTCGATGGCAACTAGTGCAACATATGCAGGGGCGGACTGGCCAGGCGGGCTACCGGGCATTCGCCCGGTGGGCCGTCGAACCAGTGGCGTAAATAGCACCCCCGCAGATCCCGCAATGCGGGAGGGCGCAGCGTCAAAAGGGGCGCAGACCGTAACGTAACCGATATATTTTTTTAAAATGTGCAATTTTTAAAGAAGGGGTGGTTTTCATTGGAATTGAAAATGAGATCAGGTAAATTAATAGCTATTTAACGAACAAGTTTGTTAATAAAGGTGATTAATAATCGAGATATTTTAACACGCGAGGAACGAGTTTTTATATATTTTCTTTTTCTCAATTTGAAATTTTTCAGTTTTTGGAATTTTTTAATTTTTCGGTCTTTGAATGTTAGTTTTTGGACTTTACGAACATTTTTCGATTTAATTCGTTCTTTGATTCATTAATTTTTTCTCGATTTCTAGTTTTTCAATGTTTCTATTTTTCGTTTCTTCAGTTCTACAATTTTGTCAAATAAATGTTATATAAATTAAAAAAAAAGTAACAGTGTACCTATGGTCTATGAATCCGTGTTGAATTTGTATCTTCGACATCGAAATTTTTGTGGAAAAATAAAGCAAAATTGAATTACAATTTTTCGATTTCTTGATTTCTCGATTTTTAGTTTATTAATTTTTCGATATTTCAGTTTTACAATTTTTGCAATTTAAAAAAAAATCATTTTTACATTTCTCAATTTCTCTATTAATCAATTCTTTCATTTTTCGATTTTTCCTCTTTCCAATTTATCGATTTTTCAGTTTTTCGATTTCTCAAGTTTTCGTTGTTCCAATTTTGGGATTTTTCAATATCTCCAATTTTTTAGTTTAAAATTTTTCACTTTTTTGATATATGGATTTCTCGATCTTTCGATTTTTAAAATTTCTGATTTTTCGAATTTTGAATATTTTGATTTATCGTTTTTTTTAAGTTTAAATATGTATTTCAGTTTTAAATTTTCCGGTTTTTCGATTTCGGCCTATTTCGATTTCTCCATTTCTCGGATCTTTTGATTTCGATTTCCCGGCTTTTCCATTTTTCAATGTTTTATTTCTTAAATTTTTTTAGATTTTTAAAATTCTCCATTTTTCGATTTTATGTTTTGTTATGCTTCGATCTTCCGATTTTAACCTTTTTAACGTGTATTCCAATTTTCGATTTTGGAATTTTCGATTTCTTACAGCTCGATTTTTCGTTTTTTCGATTTTAAAATGTTTTTACTTTTCGTTCTTTTTTTCGATTCTGGATTTTTCAAGTTTTCGATTTCTCAATTTTTCAACATTTCAATTTTGAGAATGTCTATATTTTTCAGTTTTTTGATATTTTCATTTTTCAACTTTTTAAATTTTTATTTTTCGACTTACCGGAAATCGATTTTTGGGTTTTTCAATTTTTCGACTTTTCAGTTTTGGGATTTTTCAATTTGTCGATTTTTTGGGTTTTCATTTCTTCAGTTTTTCAAGTTTTCGAATTTTTAAATTTAAAATTTTTCAATTTTTCGATTTTATTTTTTTTACGTTCCGAATACCCGACTTTATTTTTTTTATGCTTTGAATTTTTCCAATTTCTCGATTTTTCGACTTTTTGATTTTGTGTTTTTTTTAAATGTTAAATTTTTCGTTATTGTAATTTTTCTATTTTTTAAATTTTAGATATTTAGATTTTTCGACATCTTGAATTCTCGATCTTTTTTCAGTTTGAATTCCTCGGTTTTTCGATTTTCCAAAATTTGGATTTTTCAAATTTTCGATTTCTCGATTTTTCAGTTTTTGATTTTCCAACTTTTAGAGTTTGCAAATTTCACGTGTTTACAGTCTTTAATTTCGTCAATTTTTCGATTTGCAATTTTTCCTGTGGGTTTTTAATTTTCTTTATTTTTTCAATTTTCTGTTTTTTTAATTTTTCATTTGCAGTTTTTCTAGTTTTCATTTTAATTATATAACACTCCTAATAATTATAATTTTTAAAGTTGTTCACTTTTTCAGTTTTTCGTTTTTGGAATTTTTCAATTTTTCGGTGTTACAATGTCACAGTTTTTGGACTTTACAATTTTCAAGATTCTATAATTTTTCGATTTTACAATTTTTGGATTTTCCAATTTTTCGATTCATTAATTTTTTTTTTAGATTTTTAAGTTTCTCGGTTTTTAGTTTTTCATTGTTTCCATTTTTCATTTTTTCGAGTTTTTAACTTTTCGAATAAACAAAATCGAAAAATTATAAAATAGAAAAATTGTAAAACTGAAAAAGTACAAAATGACAGCTTCGAAATATAAAAAAATTGGAAATCAAGAACTTAAAAAATCAAAGATTGAAAATGTAAAAAATTGAATAAGCAAAAAATTACAAAATCCAAAGAAACATTGAAAAAATAAAGATAATGGAAAAATGAAAAATTGTGATATAAAATCAAGAAAATGAAAATTACAAAATCGGGAAAATGAAAATATCGAAAATCTGAAAAATATAGAAATTGAAAAATTCCCTAAATTGCGATGTTTAAAATTGAGATAGCGAAAACTTAAAAATCGAGAAATCGAAAAATTTTTAAAATTGGAAAACTGAGATATGAGAAATCGAAAATTCCAAAAATGGAAAAATTGAAACACATTAAAAAATTAAAATCGGGAAATCGAAACATAAAGATTATAAAAGGGAAAAATGAAAAATTTTAAAAATCGAAAATTTAAAATATATACTAGAAAAATCGAAAAACCAAGAAATCGAAATCGAAAACTTTCGACTTCAAAAGATCGAGAAATCGAAATAGGCCGAAATCGGAAAATTCAAAAATGAAATATTTACTTAAAAAAAAGATAAACGGAAAAATCGAAAAACTCAAAAAAATCGATAAACCTAGATATGAGAAACAGAAAATTCCAAAAATCGAAAAATTGAAATACAGATTAAAAAGTTTAAAAAATCGAAGTTAAAAAATCGTAAAAACAAATTCCATTCGATTTTCCGTTTTATCGATTTTGCAATTTTTTGTTTCTTCAACTTTTTCCAATTTTTTAATTTTCCGATTTTTCAATTTTTCAAATTTTCTACTTTCCGAATAAACAAAATGGAAAAGTTATAAAATAGAAGAATTGTAAAATTGAAAACTCAAAATGAAAAAACGCAAAAGTATAAAATGAAGGCTTCGAGAAATCTAAAAACTTGAGAAATTGAAGAAACGGAAAATTCAAAAATCGAAAGATTAAAAATTGAGAAACTTAAAGATCGAAAAATTGCGGTCGAAAACACGAAAATTATTGTAAAATCTAAATATTGAAAATTGGAAAATCGAGGAATTGAAAATGTGAAAAATTGAATAAACGAAAAATTGTGATATAAAATCCAGAAAATGAAAATTAAAAAATCGGGAAAATGGTATAAAAAAATGAAGAACTTGAAACAACATCATGACGCCGAATATGTTCATTGTGCTACACATAACCTCAATTTAGTCCTTAATGATTCTGTTAAGAATGTACCAGGAATTTCCGCATTTTATGATTTAATAAATGCTATATACGTCTATTTCAGTGAGAGTTTACCGAGATGGCAACGACTTAACATTGAGATGAAAGAAAATGATAAGTGTGTTATAAAAAAAAATAAAAAAGTTATGCCCCACCAGATGGCCATCGAGATTTGATTCTATAACTGCCATTAGACATAATCTCTCAACAGTTATGAGCTGAAATTATTTTAACATCAAAAAAGAAAAGTGAAATAGATAAAGCTGTAGCTCTTCGTAAAAAAATGGATTCATTTGAATTTGTTGCTCTATTAGTATTTCAATGCAAAATTTTAGAAAATGTTAATTTGGTCTCAAAAACTTTACAGAGCTCAAATATTACTTTAGATGAGGCTTGTAAATGGATGGAACATCTAAAAGACAAATTTCAAAGTATACGTGACAATTTTGAACAAATAATGGAGGAATCAAGGAAATGTGCTGATACCTGGAAAATTAACAATTCTTTTTCAAATAAACGTATAAAAAAAGTAAAACTGTTTCATGACGAATTATGTGAAGATACCATTTTCAAAGATCCCACTGAAAAATTGCCGTTATGGCCAAATTATTAAAATAATCTGTATAATATAGGTATATATATGCATATAAATAATAAAATTGCTACAACTTTTTACTTCCTGAGCGTATTTCTAAATAAAATTAGTTATTTTAACCGTATTAATTAGTAGATAAATGTAAAATTGTTGATTTTACAAAATATCACAGAAAAAAATTGCTATAAGTAGTAAATGAGGGTCGCCTCCAGGGCCGGTTAAATCTTTTGCCCGGGCCACTTTTAAAGTGCCAGTCCGCCCCTGAACATATGCAACAAGTATTTTGGCGTAGGTGAAAAAACGAGTACCTTCATAGCTTGTATCAGCGCGACAAATGGGCAGTCTCCAAGCATATAGACAATATCGAAGTCGGTACCGTACTCCTCCTCAAGGACGATAATACACCTCCCCTGCAATGGAGGATGGGTCGCATCGTGTAGTTATTCCCTGGAGCTGACTCTATCGTTCGCGTTGCCAACGTTAAAACCAGTCACGGGACGATGAGACGACCCCTTGTCAAATTGTGTCTGTAGCCCAACCAATAAAACCAATATCAAATCTTTGAAACCTTTGTATATGTTAGTTTTAGTTGTTCTCTTTTTTTTTGTTGTCTTTTTTCTTACTTCGTAGTTAATTTTAATAGCTGTAGCTCATTGCAAGCGTAACTTGTAAATAAAATACTGGATCCGTATTTTGGTGGGCGGTATGTTTCGTACATATGTTTATGATTGCGGGGAGTTAGGCAAGCAGCAATTCCTGTCCACCCTCTTATTGCCTACCCTTAACTACCCCCCTAAGATTATCCCCACCCACACACGAAAGCCGTCATCTGGTACCAAAAACACTTAACAAAAAAAAGAACAAAAATAGAATAAAATACAGTAATAAAATATAGGTTGTTCTAATATTGATATTTTTGCAATAATTAAAAATTTTGTATAAACACTGTGTATGAAGATTCAATTTTATTTATACCACAAAAAGCACATACCTTTATCTATACCTATATAAAATATTGACATATTTTAAAAATAACCCTATATAGTCTTCAAAGAATCGTACAGTCATTTTTGTGTTTACTTCCTGAGGGTAAGCCAAGCAGTTCTTTAGTAACAGAGACCATCGGTCAAATTACCACTTTCATATTTTTTCGACGTGTCATGACCTACAAATAAAATGGTATCCCGTTTCCGTCCGTCTGTCTGTCCGTCTGTCTGGTGTCTGTATCCATTTTTATTAGACACGTAATCTTCGAAATTACCAGACCGATTGTTGTCAAATTTTGTATATGTATATATATTAGGAATATCATCAAAATTTAACTTTGAAAGTGCAAAGCGTGGTTAAGGTTATCGTAATTATGGTAAATCGTTAACCAAATTTTATTCATTTATCCCCTTTCAAAGTTTGTCCGAATAAATCCTTTTTGAAATATGCATTAACATGCATAATAACTTATGACTGCATACTTGTGGTTTATCAACGCACTCATAGTTTTTGGAATTACTAACTTATACAGGATGACTCAAAAGATTAATGAAAGAATTAATTTAATTTACTGATTAAATCAGGAAATGCTTTGACATCTTGCAGACGTTTTAAACTTATCGTGAGCGTGGTAAATTTTTAATCAAAGTATATCTGTTTATCCCCCCTCAAAATATTGATGACATCATCTCAAAATTTTGCCAAATAAATCTCATCCAAAATGTACAAAATATGATAACTCTATACTTGTGGTTTATCATTACATTAAAAGTTTTAAAAATTCTTATACAGTGAATGAGACAATTAATTTTACTGAAATCGGGAACGGCTAACTCCATTTTTCCGAAAATTTGGGAATAAAATACTGTTATATTAGTATCACGCTGCACTTATCCAAAGTGATATACGTGTGTTTGTAAAAATGTTGATGACGTCATCACAAAATTTTGTTACGGGAAAACTCATTTGAAACGCACGTGCAGCACGCTTCTTCACAGTTGTTTTAACATAATTATAAGGATTCCCATAAAAAAAAAAATAAAATTCGCATAATCAAATTTTATAATTTTTCTAAAATGCTCGGTTTGTTTCTTAAGTTCTGTCGAAATAACCTTCGACCAATTTTTTTAGAATGGTCATGATTACGCATACAAAAAAATATTTATGAGTGTTTTATGTCTACAGATATGAAAATATCTGTAGACATAAAACATCATGACAATAAAAAAACAGTTTCAGTCAAAAAGTCAACAAAATTTATGCACAAAAATAAAGTACAACTGAAGTGTATCCGTACACAGTGTATCGTTCCTCTTCTATCCAATAAATAAGTTAAATTTGGATAAACATGGATTTTGTGGTCGTCAGTTGTACGCAAATGTTTTGAGCCTATGGGCGGATCATTTTTGCCGGTCGTCACCGAAGGAGGCGGTCCAAATCCTCCAAGGGCAGAATTTGTAGGTAGGCTCAAACTACAATGAAATTTACGTGTTGACCAAATTCTTACCCTGAATTAGTTTTAATTTTATAAATACGTACTTTGAATTAGTTTTAATTTTATAAATACCCTACCTAAAATGTTCAGTCTATACTTGTGATTTACCATTCCATTAACATTTTTTTGCATTTGTTTATACATACAGGGTGACTCAAAAAAAAAAATGACTGAGTCAATTTATTTTATTGAAGAAATCAAGAATTGCAAAACTGAATACTTTGAAATCTTGTCAATTAGTTAGAAAAAAAAAACCTGTCCTGCTCTAATAACATCGAGAATATGCTCAAAATCACACTAATATTAGGTCTAATTGTGCCGACCATAGTTATAATTAGAGAGCGGAAAATATGCAGCAAAATTTTGGGAAATATGATCATATGATATGCACCAAATTTATGCAAATATGCAGTAACTTTCTTAATATATGCAGAGATATGCAGTTGCATATGCTCCAAAAATTAAAAAAAAAGCTCAATAAGCGAACTAAATTTATTTACAAATCACAAAAACAGGTTTCCCGAGCTTACGTTTTATTACAAAAAATACATAAATCACATTGCAAAGTGTTTAATTACATCTCACTAACACATAAATCACACTAACACATAGATCACACTTTTACTAAAAAATAAATACAAACAGAACAAATTAAAAAATAGTAGTAATCAACTGTTTAATTACTATTTTGGTAACAATTTGTTTTTAAATATGTTTCGAAATATTGTAGCAAACAGTTTTTCCTGTGATTCTCTAGTATGTATTTGTAAATAGAAAAACTGCGTACTTACCGGTCTAGAAAAATGAAAAATAATAGGATAATGTCCTTCCGACCACCACAAAGCATACCATTAATACACCGAAGGAACGAACAAAAATTTTGGGAATGAACTTATTTCCAAAAGTAATTAGGGCGCGATTTTATCTGGAAGGATGGCTTAACCACTGGGTGTTTCTCCAAACTACCATAAAATCCAAACCTTTCCTAGTTATTTGAATCTCAGGACAATATTTGCAATATGATTCATGAAATTTCGTCTTTCTAGATGTAAATGTAGATAGAATGACAATCATTTTTTTTTTCAAAGTAGCACAAAAATTGATAAAAATGCAAAATATGCACCCGTTACGTAAAATATGCAGCAGAAGGCCAATATATGCAAATATGCAATTTTTTTATAGCTGTATTCATTTTTAATTAGCATGATTCGTTCACAAATTAAATATCAAGACTTATATGCAAAAAATAACGGATATGCAAATTTCATAAAATCCGCTCTCTAGTTATAATATTCACATTAAAGTAAGTCACGGACATTTTTTGAAGTGTACTACATTTCAAAAAGCAAAAAAAATGTTCTGTTTATAAACTTCATAATTTTGGTTTAAAGTTTATCAATCGTATTTGACGCTTTATTTTATCCGTTCCATTTGTTATCCTTTACTGCGGTCTCTCTTGGGTCGAGGTGTAACACCGGACCGAACGTTCTTCGACCGATAGGATAATTTATTACTTCCGACATCTTTTCGGTGACAAATTTAATCTTCGCATACTTCAGCGTAGTTAGTGAACTCGTTGTGACCACTGAAATATACAAAGAGTAAATTTTGAAATGGAACGAAAGTCGAAGAATACTTTCAAACCCACGATCAAAATGTATTTGCTTATCTTCGCCAAAAAATGCATGATGTCATCGTAAAATTTGATATGATGAGTCTAGTCTATACCTGTGATTTATCATTGCAGTAATATTTTTTAGATTTACTTATACAGCCTGTCTCAAAAAAAGGTCACTTCGATTTTCGATTTTTCGTTTTTTCGACCAACAGTTTCATCGAATTAGATTTTTCAGTTTCCATTTTTCTATCAACTTTTCGATTTTATTACTTTCTAATTTTCTGGTTTTTCAAATTTGCGGTATTTTGATTTTTCGAGTTTTCAGTTTTTTCGTTTTTCGATTTTTTAATTTGCCATTCTTTCAATTTTCGATTTTTCGTCTTTCCATTTTTAGATTTTTTGATTTTTCTGTTCGTCAGTTTTTAGACTCTGCAATTTTTTTGCATTTTTCGATTATATTTTACTTTCCGATTTTTTTTATTTTTGAATTCTCGATTTTACGTTTTTAATCATAAAATTTTTCGATTTTTCGGTTGTTTTATTTTTCGACCTTCGATTTTTCAACTTTCGATTATTCGATTTTCCATTTTCTGATTTTACGATTTTTCGATTTTCGTTTTTCCGCTTTTGTGGTTTTTCGATTTTTCTGTTTGTTTCAGTTTTTAAGGTTCTGCAATTTGCAGCTTTTAGATTTCAATTTTGTTAATTTTCCGATTTTCCACTTTTCGATTTTTTGATTTTTTTTCGATCGTCGTTTTTTCGATTTTCATTTTTTCGATTTTTTGATTTTCCAATTTTTAGGCCTTGCAATTTTTTTACTTTTCGCTTTTTCGAGTATTTGTTTCATCGAATTTTCTATTTTTCGAGTTTTCGATTTTCGATTTTTCGGTTTTTCCATTTTCCGATTTTCCATGTTTGGATATTTTTCGATTTTTTTTTATTTTTCGATTGTTCTGTTCGTCAGTTTTGAGACATTGTAATTTTTACTTTTCCACTTTTCTATTATTTTAGTTTCGAATTATTCGATTTTTGAATTTTCGTTTTTTTTTCATTTTTCGATTTCCGATTTTTTAATTTTTCGATTTTTTGGTTTTTTAATTTGTCGATTCTCGATATTTCGATTTTTCGATTTTCCAATCTTCGATTTTTCAATTTCCAGTTTTCGATTTTCCACTTTTTGATTTTACGATTTTTCGGTTTTTCTGTTCGTCAGTTTTTAGGCTTTGCAATTTGTTTACTTTTCGATTTTTCGATTATTTTACTTTCCAGTTTTTTGATTTTTGAATTGTCGACTTTTAGAGTTTTCAATATTATGAATTTTCGGTTTTCCTATTTTTCGATTTTTGATTTTTCCATTTTTTGGTTTTTTGATTTTTCAATTCTCGGTTTTTCAGTCTTGCAAATTTTCGATTTTTCAGATTTGTGAATTTCCAGTTTTTCGATCGACCTACGTATTAGATTCATTGAATTTTCGATTTTCGGTTTTTCCATTTTTAGATTTTTGATGTTCCAGTTTTGCATTTTCAGATTTTCTGTTTTTCGCATATCTGATTTATCAAATTTTCGATTTTTCGGTTTTTCTTTTTAAATCTTTGAATTTTTCGGTTTTGATTTTTCGAATTTTTGATTTTTAATTTTTCAATTCTTCGGTTTTTAGACTTCAATTTTCTTTCTTTTAAATTTTTCGATATTCTATTTTCCGCTTTTCAGAATTTTCGATTTTCAGTTTTCAGACTTTCGATGATTGGAATTTTGGATTTTTCAGTTTTATGATTTTTCGAAAATTTGAGTGGTCGAATTTTCGATTTTTTAATTCATAGATTTTTCTATGTTCAATTTTTCAATTTAAATTTTGCGATTTTCAATTTGTCCATTGTCGATTTTTAGAATTTTCGGTTTTTCAATTTTTCCATTCTCAACTGTTAGACTTCAATTTTGTTACTTTCCGATTTTTTGGTTTTCGATTTTCCAATTTTCAGAATTTTCAAGTTTATTCAGATTTTCCATTTTCCACTTTTTCGATTTTAGATTTTTCGAATTTTTGTTTTTCCAATTTTTTGCTTTTTCGATTTTTCTGTTCGTTTCAGTTTTTAGACTTTGCAATTTTTTTTACTTTATATATTTTGATTATTTTAATTTCCGATTTTTTTAATTTTTGTTTTTGATTTTTTTAATTTTCAATATTACAAATTTTTGACTTTTCGATTTTTTGGTTTTCCCGTTTTTCAATTTTCGATTTTTCGATTTTTGAGGTTTGTGAATTTCCACTTTTCGATCAACCTAGGTATTTGATTAATTGAATTTTCGATTTTTTGATTAGCTATTTTTAGATTTTCAATTTTTACGATTTGTATTTTTCGATTTCTGTTTTTTGCATTAGTGAATTTCAGTTTTTCCGATTTTTGATTTTGCGCATATTTGATTAATCAAATTTTCGAAAAAGTTACCATGCTTACAAAAACTTCAAAACATCTACAATATTTCAAAGTATTCAGTTTTGCTATTCTTGATTTCTTCAATAAAATAAATTGACTCAGTCATTAACTTTTTTGGGACACCCTGTATAACCAAATCTAAAAAATATTAATGCAGTGATAAATCACAAGTATAAAACTCATCATATTTTATACATTTAAGATAGGATTTATTCTGCAAAATTTTGAGGTGACGTCATACATTTTTTAGAGGGGATAAGCAAATATATTTTAATTAAAAATGTATCATGTTTATCATGATTTTCAAACATCTGCAAGATTTCGAAGTATTCGATTTTGCAAATTCAAAATTAACTTGCAAAATATTGTTTTATAATTTTGATTTTTTTTCCAAAAATCTGGACGTTTTGGATAAAAACTCAACACGGAGTCATAAACTACATGTGTAGGACTATGTTACTGTATACAATTTAAAACCCATTTACTATGCATACATTTGAAGTGACGTCATCACATTATTGCTGGGGATGATTAGACAAATTTAATAATTTTGCGACATTTATGAAAAAAATATCAGTTAACAAAAATGGCACGTTTTTATTATTATGCCAGTTACATGTCACTCAACGACAATATCGTTTTTTTTAAGAGTATTTTATTTGAAAAAGTGATGAAATTTTGTATACGGAACAATTGGTCGAAAGATGTTAGAAAGCAAAGTAATTCATGTCCGGACCATCGTTACTCACGAACGAAAGTGACCATTATTTTATGGGAACAACTAACTACCTGCTAAAGCTTGGTGTGAGCCATAAATATTTCTTACCAAATGTATATATAACTACTGTCCGTCCCGTTATTGTCAATAAAATTTTATAGGGTAAAATGTGAATTTCGTTGTAGTTTGAGCCTACCTACAAATTCTGGCCTTGAAGGATTTGGACCGCCTTCTTCGGTGAGGGCAGGCAAAAACGATCCGCCCATAGGCTCAAAACATTTGCGTGCGATTGTACTTCATTATTCCCGATTTCATTCTAAATGGGTAAAATCACATTTCGATTAGTTTTTTAGCAAATATTCTATTTAAATGACTTTATTAACTTTCAAACCTAATATACAACATTCGTTGTCACAGTTAACTGAATTTTAAGACCAATGGAAAGATCTCAAGCAAAGATCGAACAAAAAGAACTTCTTAAAATGCTGAGTGGCACGGTGGGATGCTTGGAAAAATAAGGTGAATCGAACTTGAAAGCTCCTTTAACCTAAAAAATTGTATTGTCGTTAGATGTTTTAGCAGTGAACATTTTACCTCAATTGTGAATAATTCTTATTCATAATTAATTAAATTAAATAATACTGAATTTATATATACTACCCCAAAACCTACTACTGTAAGATAGCAGTACGTATTTTATTAGTTTCAATTCGGGAAAACTTGTCCCACCAGACACAAAGAAGGTGGAAAGTTGGAGGAGTATCCTAAGATCATACAGAAATTCGGAAACGTAGATTTTGGGTCGTTGTAATTAACATGTTTTCATAACGTGTTGTCAAGTTGAACACGATGTGGTAAGAAAGAAGTTTGCTGTAAATTAAATAACAACCTAAAATGTTTCATATCTTTATAAAAATCAAAATATAAACTCTATATCTAGAACTGAAAGTTCGAATAGATCTTCATAACATCGCAAAGTATCAAATTTATCTCACAGAGAAGTTAATACTTACTGAATAAAAATTATTATAAAAATGGTTAATTATGTCGCTGAAATAATCTACGCACGTTTGCATAAATGTTGCTATTTATTGAGACCTAACCAAAAACGTCGTCCTTTTGTTCCAATTTGAATCATCTTAAATGCGAAAGACGTGGTGCTAGATTTTTGTACAATTTCAGATTAAAATCGACCATTATACTGTCTGCTTCTTTGGTGTTCTGCTTTTGAAACATTACGATATAGCATTCAACAGAAATTAGTCATTACTGAATAAATCTGAAAACCAGTTTTTATTATTCAATGTGTTGACAAAACGCTCATCGTACTTCTTGCTAATTTCCGTACAAAAAAAATTGAAATATTGTCTGGAAGTGCCAACTTTTGTACCTTTTAAATTATAGTCACAGAAACTGCATTATACGAAAAAACGTGTGCATTAACAGTGATGTAATCGCAATTTAAAATATTCTCAAAAGTAAGTAACTATTTATTTTACTGCAACGTTTTATCACCTTGAGAGTTTGTACAATATGAATACTAGTACAGAGTGGTTATAAATGATTCTTACCGATATTATAACTAATTATAAGTAATGAACGCTGATTTTTGTCGCCTTGTTTGTACAGAATCTGTAGTCAAATTGTCACGATACGTAGTAGTTTCTGACAAATAGTGAAAATTTATAAAATTGAAAGGTAAATAAAATTAACGATAACATAATTTACGTTCCTAGTGGAAGTTTAATGGACCAACCATTTACAGACACATAATGTAGTGACTATAGAGGTTACCGTTCAACAGTCTCAATAAAATGTGAATACTAATTAATTTTATAATGATAGTTGATTCATTTCTCTGATACCTACATGATTCATCGATATTGGAAGAACGAAAGAAAAAATCATGACAAAAAGCTAAAATTTTACTTATTTTCAGTTTTCAAGTTGTTGGGGTTTGAATATTTTGTCAAAAATATGTTATTATACTAACTGTTACAACAAAAAATCAATATTAAGGTACCCTACGTTGCTGTTGCAATAATATTTGCATTTTGTTTTAGTGTATTTGATATTTGGCACCCCATCCATAATAATGAAAAACATATAAAATCAATACCACTTACTATTGCAGTAGTAAATCACTTTTATTTAAAGAACAAAAGATAACAAAGTACATTCGCCTGTGTAACCTTGTCTGACTATACATACATGGTGCAATAAAGGATAACACAAAGTCGCTTTAATGGCAAGAACAATTTTAAATAAACATTCATAATAGTGTTTTTATTATATTTTTTATGCTCGCACTAAACATTTTTAATCTCCACTTGGCGCCTTTGTAATTTTAAATCTAAATAACTTACTACAAATAAGTTATCGAGATCGTGTAAATTTTACTTGTGCTTACACCCAAAAGCACACTTAAATTTAAGCAAAAAAACGAACTTTTGTGTGAAACCGTTTTCAGCACTGATTTAATAATATTTTGTGTAAAAATCAAGATACAACGTTTGAGGTATGGTTTTTTGAAAATTAAACTGTGAAATTTATAAGCTCACATCAGGATTCATGAATTTCAAAGCTTTTATATTTTTTTTACTTACTAATAAACTTAGTCATAATTATTTCAAGGGCGTAATAACAGAATTAAAAATAATTATTAAATTAAAGATTACAGAAGGTTGGGTTATGAAACACCTGCACGTTTCCCCCTTTGTGAGTCATACAGATAAAAATAATCAGTATTTACTTAATTTGGAATATTTTAATGACAAATTTGATATCGCTTTATGTACAGTGTATCCTTAGGAAAAATGAAGTGTATTGACATAACAGTTACAACTTAATTTTTATCATTTCTGAGGTTCAGTAAGAGTTAATTCTACCTTACATACATATGATAAACCAGTCTGCTCGTTGACGATCTCCTACAATGAGATTAATATGAACGGGTACAGATAAATGTTATCTTTTAGGCTGATAATGTAATAAAAAAACGATGATACTCATTTTGTCTGACTTTGTATTTATTTCAGTTAATATAGTTAATTCTGCAGAACAGCATTCTCTCATGTGAACCATACGAACCTGAGCTCTGGAAAGAATGGCCATAAACAAGAAACTGTTGCCTATAAAGGCCCACTATTTTTTCTTTATGGCAGGTGAGCATTTAATTAATTTATTTTAGCAAGTATATTTGTATATTACCTTCTACTTACCTTTCTATTAAAAACAATCGCGTAGACAAACACGCTTCCTTGTCTTAAAAGAAACAAATTTTGTGTAAATAGTATTAAATTTGAAAAAATAGAAATTATTTTTGTTTCTCTAATTTGGCTAAAACTAGTGTCTTTTACAGTTCAATATTTCAATTTGTTCTTAAGGTATCCATCTGCCCATATAATTTTGTATAGATTTATTACTACACTTAATTATGCTTAATTGTTAAATAAAATTGTTTTTTTAGCAATGGGTCCAATTTTACCACAGCTTTCGGTTTATGGTAAAGAACTAGGTATATCATCAGTCGTTATGGGAACCATCACTGGAATCCTACCCTTCGCTTTCCTTTTGGCGAAGCCAGCATTCGGCTTATTGGTGGACATTTATCGAAATTATAGAAAAATGATTTTCATGTTGTTGATAGTTGTGATGACCGTATCATACACTGTGATGAATTTTATTCCTCCACGACAAGTGCTGAAACTGGAGTTCAGGAATTTTAGCGCCACTCCGGACACATGTAATGTTACAGTCAGTAGTTTAATGTGCGCAGCTTAAATAAAAAATAAATGATAGCAATACATTAGAGCACAACAAAAAGTTGTAGCGCTTACGTCCGTAAAATGATGTTTCCAATATTTAAATTTGACGCACCTCTCTTAAGCGTGTTCAAGACTTAAATTAGAACAGCAGGTCAGAGGTTTAAAGTTTGTGCACATTTAAATTTCACACTTTGAACTAGAGAAACGTCACCTTATGAAAGGAAATTTATCGCTATCGTTTATTTTTCTTTTGGTGTTGTCTATATTACAAAAATATCTTAAGATTTTGCAGACATTCCGCTACTAATAGCAAAATCTATATTAAATTTGTCTTGATTCGACAAATTTAACTAACTGAGAAAAACTAGCCCACGATTTCATACTTTTATGTGTTTCTTATAGGAACTGAACAGTTACGTGGAATGTTCTAACCACACTGTACGGGTCAACTGTAAGTCAAAATGTTTCCTTCCTGGAAGTTTTCTTGCCATCCCCGATAATTCTAGTGAAACAAGCTACAATATATGTACTTTTTCAATTGGTACTCCATCCACTTCCAACTATACTTCAGAAATCTCTTCAGAAAACTCTTCAGAATCCATTCTCTGTGACATATATTGCAGCAATGAAGACGTTGAAATTGATAGTGGCTGCTTGTATAAGTCATTATCATTCTGGAGTTTTGTCGTACTTATGTCTGTAGGAACAATAGGCTTCAATGTCATAAATTCAATTAGTGACGCAATATGTTTTGACGTAATTGGTAAACAAACAAGGCTTTAGAGACTTGGCATTAACACAAAAATTTTAGGAAAAGATGGCGACTATGGAAAACAACGAGTATGGGGCACCATAGGGTTTGGCGTAACAGCTTTAATTTCCGGATACGTCGTTGATCTGTTTTCTGACAACACAATCAATTATACTCCTGCCTTTCTGACAATTTTGGTGTGTTCAGTCATAGATCTGGGAGCATGCATTAAGCTTGAGGTAAACATAAAATCCTTGAAAGTTAAACATTAAACGTTAAATTTTAGCTTCCGATTATTCCAGTGCCAGAAAATATTTTTAAAGACTTACGGCGACTTCTAAACAGTAAAACCGTAATTACGTTCATTACGTTCGCAGTATTTGCAGGAGTCTTAGACAGTCTAATAATTTATTTTCTCTTTTGGTGGGTGTTAGTTGTTACTTGTGGTTTTAAAATTAATTAATTTTTGCTTTCAGGCATCTTCAAGAATTAGCTACAGCTACTAACACAGCCAATGTGAAACTAATAGAGGGTTTAGTAGTGGCTGCTGAAACTCTTGGTGGTGAAGTAATTTTTTTCTCAGTGGCTGGAAAAATTTTGGAACGAATCGGTCACGTACATTGCTTTAGTATGTGCTTTATTAATTACGCTCTCCGATTGGGGTTAATATCCTTGGCACCCTCTCCTTGGTGGATAGTACCGATCGAGTTCTTTATGCAAGGACCTACGTATGCCCTCACCTACACTACAATTGTTGCATATGCCAATGAGTTAGCGCCTCCGGGGGCATCAGCGACCATGCAAGGAATAGCGGCAGGAATGGATGACGGCGTCGGTACGTTTTTCTTGTATAATAATCGTGCAAATATTGAAGTTGTTGCTTGTAGGATATGCCATTGGTAGTATTCTTGGAGGAGTGATGTTCGAATATCTTGGTAGTCAGTCTACGTTACAAGTTTTTAGTGCATTTGGACTACTGTGTAGTATTGCGCATGCGTTACTTCACAGGACAGTATTACGTAAAGAGTTGCTGGAAAAAAGTGAAGAAATTGTTGAATACAAGAGTCCTGAAGAGGCGTATAAAGCGACTTACCCGGATAGTTAATGTTAATGAAGAAATAATTTTATAAATAGTAGTTATTTAATTTTCAATTGATATATTTTTTCTAATAAATTTTTTAATACAATGCAGTCTTATTTTTGCTAAAAAGCTACGACGGCCATTTTTGGAATACCTAACTGTGTTAATGAAACTATAGAAACATCATATTCTGTTGTTTATTTTTTTGTTGTTTTTATACAGTATATAGTCATTATGTAATAACTAATTTATCACTGATATAAGTGGTGAAATTTATTTTATCGTTGTTTTTAGAGACACTGTAGATTGTAGTTAATTCCAAAAATGATCATCCATTAAAGATAAGTAAAAAGTGACGCAAGAGTATTTACAGGAGACTGTTAACAAGTCGAAACTTATTGAGTAACTTATAATACTATTCATATCAGAAAAACATGACAATTATGTGTGATGTGCTATGTGTGTTTTTTCTTCAAAGAAATTAGTCGTGTGATGTGATTAATGGAAGAAAAACTGACTAAAATTGAACCACAACATCCCAAGAATATTTGATTATTACGTAATAGCAAATGCATTTTTTTTCTTTGCTAACAAAAGTAGTGCAACCATGTATCGTCTGTTTCGATTATTATACTTAAAGTAAGCGGAGAAAAATGTTGTGCCTCGGTGGGATTCGAACCCCACGCCTCTCGCTCTCCGGGCAAGCATCCTAACCACTAGACCACAAGGCCACTTATCTTTCTCTGCTTACCGACGTGTTATGTGCCGCCACAACACTATTACTATCCAACACCGAAAACACGAAAACTGTCTACGCGTTTCGCTAACCCCGTTGACAGTATCTAGACCAAACTAATCTAAAATGGAATTACAACTCCGTTAATTTATATCATATCTACACTTCTCCTCCTACTCTCTAACTCCATAAGGGTGTAGAGGGACGAGTTCAGGATGGACCCGCGGTCTGAACTACATAATTACATAATGTAATTGATCAATATATTTTTAATTACAATGTTTTCAGCTTATTTTATAAATCTTCGTATTTTCATCAGGCCCTACTTTATCCTTAGAGTTTCCGAGAAAACTCTGAAGGCTCTGATCGCAGCCGCTTTTGCCCCTTCAGTATAAATGGGCTAAAAACAGTTTCCAGAGGACTCGATATTAAGGTTGTTTATACATCTTAACAAAATGGGCACTGTTCACTTCTCAGCAAGTCCCAAATCTATTTTATGGCGTATTGGAAATTCCGTTCTTAAAACAAGCCAATCACCGCTCATTTCTTTGTATACACTTTTTCCAAGAATTTAGTCGAAACACATTCGTTCTCAAATTTTCTGTCCACCAATCAAATCATTTCAATAGCAATCCACAACGTGCTCATTTCTTTTTCTAGATTCTTCCAAGAAACAAGTCAAAACACATTGCGTCCCAAATATGGGCAGAATTTACTGTCCACCAACCTGATCATTTCAATAACAGTTAAACTCTAAGAAAGTCCAGAGTTATGGGCAACACCAGTGCTCAAGGATGTCTGGTCTGACCGTTTTTTTTTTGATAACCTGCATGACCTGGCGACGACAAACCGTGAGAAACGTGTTCCTCATCCCGCCTCCAGGGCCTAAAACTCCTACAAATAGGAAACGGAATTAGATCTTAGCAGTTGAGTAATTTCGATTCAGTCGTTTAGTCGCGGTACCCAACATTCGCTGACGGGTAGAAGTTACCTCTACCACCAGGCATCGAGCACCTCCTCGATTCTTTCAGTTGTCGAGACAATTGCATGATGATTTAAGTTATCAGTGGTCTAATTAATTTCGTTTCCACGCAGTATATTTCCCTCACAATGCTACATTACCAGCTCATTAGATGTTGTTTACTTTTAACCGCCATGAAGCAAGAGCATCAGATCATAAAGCCTCCGTATTGGGCTAACTTTTACTTGCATATCTAGGGCTTGCTAAATTCTGCCCCCGTGTCTAACTTATCCACACATTTAACCTACAGCACGTAGAACTTGTGCCTCGTTCGTTAGAGGGATTACTTGATTAGATTAATAGACTACTCCCCCTCGACTTCCCATGGCCCTATTCGATTAATGTACCGCGACTAAAAAAAAACCAACAATTCTACTCTGTTATATTGCCGTTATAAAGGCACACAACACTACTAATTTCTTTTAAAATAGCTTAATATTCACATTTATTGTCATTTATTGTTCCCTTAAGCACCATCATTTCATAACCTTAGTTAAGATGTATTACTGGGGTATCAATAGATTACCTATGGAGTGAACTCACCTCGCGTTTTAGTTTACCGTTCTCACCTTCCAAAGCAGTCTTTCATAGGTCTGGACCTAAGGAGCAAATTTTTGCAAAGGCCGTCGGCAAAAACTGGAGCAATAAGGATTTAAATAAGCAAATTTAGAAAAGAATCGTGAAGACCATCACAAAATTTGGCACTGCAGACAGGATGCAAAAATTCGGGGAAAGGAAGGAATAATTTTAAAATTCAAAAATTTAGAAAAATAATAAATCGGCCATCAAGGTCTCTCACTCTGACACCAAACATTTAAATGAGCAAATTTAGAAAAGAACCGGGAAGACCATCATACAATTTGGTGCTGCGGACAGGATGCAAAAATTCGAGGAAAGAAAGGAATAATTTTAAAATCCAAAAATGTGGGAACATTTTTTAGAAAGGAGACAAAAACAAGGACTTTTGTACTTTTTTTTGTAAGCATGTAAAATTTTTGAAAAAGCTGTAATGATTACTTGAGATAAAATAGGTTTTCTATGCTGAGATGTTGCCGAAACTCACGTTTGATTGTTACAAAGATTTGTAATAACAGTTCCTTCTGATTTTAGTTCATAATTGTTATGACAGTTTGAGTTATGTTCCCATAATACTAGTAAACTAATAAATGTAGTTAGAAGTTAAAAAAATTGTGTTTTATTACTTTTAGTATAAATCTTTACCTAAATCTACATTAAGAAAAGATTCAGTTTACAGTATCAATTTATGGTTTTTACAGTTTAACCGTCTTAACACTTAAATTCTGCACACGGTTGAAGGTTAAACGTAGGAAATCCCTGATCAGGAATCATTGTTGCTTCTTTCAAAAACTTAACGTCCGTCGTCTCAAATTTTGTTAAGTAAATCTAAAATTATTGTGTCACATGGTCCTTTAATGGCGGATTAACAATATCTCACATTAACATCTCTCAAAAATAACATTTCTACAAACATGTTTACAATTTGTTTTATAATCTGCAGATTATTTTGTAATTTTGAAAAAGTGCTAACATTCATCCAATGATTGCAGAACAATTATTAAAAATCCTTTATTCATCCTCTCTAGAATATTAATGACGTCATCGCAAAAGTTCATAAAATAAATGTTTGTTAAAAAATATATTTCGAAGCGCCACACTGATTGTTTTAGTTTTAGTAATATATTTTTATTTTTTAGAACTGTTAAATACAAAATGTTTAATAAATTAACTGATTTATAACTTTAAAGTTTAAATAAAAAATAATTGACTTAATTTTTTCAAAGTTCTATTTTATAGGCTTTATCAATAACTAATATACCTAAAATTCGTCTAACAATAATTGAATAAAATAAAAAACATTGTTTACTTGCTTACCCCGACAAAAGAAAATGTTAAGAAACTATATCTCTTTAACAAAATATAAATTATTGTCAAGATAATGATCCCTGTCTAATTGTTACGCACAAGCTAAGCTTTGTTTCTAATTTATTTTAGTACACTATTCTATTTAATTTGCGTATCAGAGACTACCGGCATGCAGAGATAAAAGTTTGACATAAATTCTCGTTTCTTGTTAGTATTTGTGTGTTCTCAAAAGGCTTATTAGTCGATATCTACTATGTATGTGTTCACTTCGTGTAGTAAACAGTCCATACATAAGTAAGTGATAAATCTATAGAATGCATTTAAATGTCTATTGTAAACAGATGAACGAATTCAAATTCTCGGCACACGTGTATAATATTACAATACCTTTTTAAATAAAGAATAATGATAAGATTAATCTGTAATAAGAAATAAACTTTGTACCCATTTGTCATGGCATTGTCTTCACGCACATGTTTGTGAATGAGTGGAAGAAGGAAGTTACTTAAGTTAAGTTAAAATGAAAGTAAACAGAAAACTTTTACCAATAAAACTTCATTATTTTCTCTTTATGGCAGGTGAGTTGTTTATAAAGCTATCATTTACAAAAATTAATTGTTCCTGTTTCTCTAGCTTTGGGTCCAATTTTACCACAACTGCCTCTTCTGGGAAAAGATATTGGAATATCAGCTATAGTCATGGGAACAGTTACAGGCATTTTGCCATTCACATTTTTATTGACAAAACCTTTTTTTGGTCTTTTAATAGACGTTTACAGACAATGGAGGAAACCGATATTTTTATTTCTAATTTTCGTCATGACTTTAAGTTTCTGTGGAATATACTTCGTACCGTCTCGTCAAACTGCAAAATTTGAGTTTGATTTTATTGATTACACTTTTTGGAACGCGTGTGGTAAAACTGTTTTCCCCGTGGTATGTAATTCCAGCTGTTTGCCAAAATCGCTTGTTTTGATGGCTAGTGTTAAAAATGAACAGTCCCTTTACCAACTATGTTTAACCCCTCAAACACATTTTTTGGCGAATTTGTCAAAGTGCAGTTTTGTTTGTGTTGAAGATCCAGATAATGGATTGTACAGCTCATTCACCTTTTGGAGTTTTATCATTTTTATGTCTGTTGGAACAATAGGATTTAATGTGGTTAATTCTATTAGCGACGCTATATGCTTTGATATAGTGAGTATTCTTCAATAATAACTTGACGCAAAAACTAAATTTGCATTTTTTTAAATGCTAGGTTGAAGATCAGTCCAGTTACGGTAATCAAAGATTATGGGGATCTATAGGGTTTGGTTTCGCTGGACTAATTTCTGGATACATCATCGACATGTTTTCAAAGACTTCCGCCAATTACGTACCAGCTTTTGTAATAATGACTCTTTTTTCAATTTTAGACCTGTTTGTTTGCGCAAAATTTATCGAGGTAATGATGCTTATAATTTTAATTAAAAACTTATATTTTAATACAACGAATCATTTAAGCTACCGGTTATGGAGGCACCAAAAAATATTTTTAACGATTTGAAAGTCCTTCTAACTAATGTGCACGTAGTCACCTTTATAACATTTACGGTACTGGCAGGAATGTTAGATGGATTGATAATTTATTTTTTATTTTGGTACATCAATTAACTTTTTTTATTTTCGAAAATACGATAAAACGATTTCAGGTATTTAGAAGATCTAGCGGTACAGACAGGTACAACACAAGTAAAATTAATAGAAGGATTAACATTGGCAGCTGAAACTATTGGTGCTGAAGCACTGTTCTTTTTAATATCAGGTTACCAATTCCCTCACTTAGTTTAACAAACAATCAATTTTATATTTTTGTAGGAAAAATTTTGCAACGTTTAGGTCATGTTCATACTTTTACTATGTGTTTTATGAGTTATGCACTGCGTCTAGCGCTAATATCTGCGGCACCGTCGCCGTGGTGGTTTTTACCCATTGAATTTTTTATGCAAGGACCAACTTTCGCCCTTACGTATACCGCAATTGTGGCCTATGCTAATGAATTAGCTCCTCCTGGCATGTCAGCTACCATGCAGGGGATTGCATCTGGAATGGGGGATGGCGCTGGTAAGTATTTGTTCAGGATGTTTATATTTTTTGCAAATCTATGAAATTAATTTTAGGATACGCCGTTGGAAGTGTGGTCGGTGGTTTGTTTTATCGTTATTTAGGAGGGAAAGCTACTTTTCAAACTTTTACATGGGTGGCTTTATTTTGTGGAATAATGCATTTTATACTTCATGCAAGTGTACTTAAACGTAAAAGGAATGCTATAAGGCCAGATTATGAAGAAATTGATTAGATTTTGATTAGTTTAAGACTGCATTTGGCTAGATTAATTAGGTACACGTAATTTTATAAAATCAACAAAAACACAAGACTGTTGAAGATGACTGATACTGGTTATTGTGATTGTTTAAATAGGCAAAAATAAAATTATTTTGTGTGTTTTTATTTTACTTTTACAATAATGTAGTTGGATGCAAGTTCTTCCTAGTTAAAAGCATCCAATCATGTTTCGAGGTAAAACCAGTGTATTTTCACCATTTTTTTTAGAAAGACACTTTCGATTCTTAAAAGTTCCAGAATTTCATGTTTAGTATTTAGAACTATTTCTGTACACTATAACATCTCTTATTTTCGAACAAAACTACCTAAAATGTAAGGTAGGTATTATGTCTTCTTTTTTTCTTGTCACTGGAATGAATCAGAAACAAAGTCAAATTTTTTTATGAAAATTTTAAGAATCCTTTATATGTGACAATCTACTTAAAATCGTGAGCTCCTGATACAGGGTCGAGAGATACAGAAAAACCTATTACTGAAAAAGTTAAAGTACAACAAGTCGAAGCTTTAACCTTTTCTCAAATGTAATGTTTAGTACAGTTATTATAACAAAAATCGATTTCAGAAAATATTGATTTCATAATTTCTTTTGAAAGAACGCTATAACTTTTATGACTAGGACGAGCAAATGTATTTTAGTTAATTTTTGACACTCTTCAAGCCAGTCTTTATATTTTACCAAAATTTTGAAAACTCATACCCCTGACAAGAGTTTTTAAATTTAATCCTCCTAACTTCACATGCTGCACACTTGGTGAGATTTATTTAACAATATTTTAAAAGGACAGCATCAATTTTTGGAGGGCGTAAAAGACAAATTTTAGATAGTCCCTACTTTTCCGTTTTCGTGATCATTTTGAGAGCACTTAAAATTAAAGAATTTGGTATCAGACAGAGATATAGATGGACGTTACCTGCATTTCGGCATTACTTAACCTGTGAAACGCCGACAAAATATTAAATTAGCTCGGAAATTATTCTGCTGCAATATCGTTCGTGACAAAATAAAAGCAGTAGGTATTATTAATTCTGACTAATTTCAACAATAATCCTATTTGAAATTAAATCTTGTTTTTATACAAATCGTTGTCCTTTGAAGCTTCAGTACGCGGGAATTTATCTCACCGCTGCAATCCTCCAGTTGAAGTAAGGTGTGTTTTACGGCGACGCCTTGATCTGGTCCACAAGGTCGTAGCCAGTGCGTCGCTAGGAGTGTTTACAGCTAGTAAAAAACTACTTCTATATTACTATATTACTTCAAATAATAATACTTGATGCCCTTTTTAATTTTTCAACCACAGGACCACAGATTTGTGATCTTGAAATGTTATATTATGTTGAAATAATCCAAAAGAAAAATATATTTGTAATGAAACTATCGCCGCGACAGCACTGGTTCTAGCGCATGAGATACAATTCCGCGCACACATAATCTCGATAATATAACTTTCATATTTCGTCCCAAATAAGACAGTAATTAAATGGGTAAATATTTTTTCCACAACTTGAAATACGAGATATTCACTAATCATTACAGATAAGACCCTATCATGATAAACTTTATTGATAAAAATAGTAAATAGTTAATTTGATGTTTCATTTAAGACATAACTACAGTAAATTATATTCAGGAGCATCTGATACAGAAATAGCCAAACAAAAACTTTGTCAAAAAATTAACATCCAAAGGTTCGAATGCTGCCTTCATGTTTAACGTTGACGCGGAAGAAAATCTGACACAACAACTATATAATTCTATAAACTGGCCTAAAGGCATTATGATCAAACTATATAGGTTTTTTACATTAACAAGCCAGCATCGTTTCAACATCCAGAAAATGAATTTCTTCTGGAAATATTTCACACAAGACGATTCCACAAACTGAGGAAGATAAATCACCAAGCCAAGAGACCACATTTAATATATTAGTGTTTAATATACCGTCCATCCTCTCAAAGCTAGATGAAGTTGAAATGATGCTAACCGATGAAAAATGTTCTTTAGAAGGTATAACAGAGCATTGGCTGTATGATCAGGAAGTTGAATTTTTAAAAAAAATTTACAAATTTAGGATGAGGTCGCATTTCTCATGCAACTTAATGAAGCACGGAGGTTTGCTTATATTATCTAGAAGTGATATACACTGCTGCAATAATCAACAACTAGTTCAACCCTCAGTCGAAAATCAGTGTGAAATATCGGCCGTAAGTGTTTATAATGTAGACATTATCTTCATAAATATCTATAGAACGCCTTTCGGTAATTTGGGTACATTCTTGGATATACATATTATTTGAAATATTTAATATTATTAACGGACGAGAAAAAAACATTATCATTGCAGGTGACTATAATATCAGATTTGATAAAGAGATACCTTCGGTAGTTGCAGAATTTTTGAACTTGGGTAATCCTAAAATGTACACCGGACATTGTTTCCGTCGGACACCGCCACCTTACTCGCCGATTCAGGAGCTGACTTAGTAACTTTAAAACGCTTGGATGGTTGGCGTTCTTCTGCAGTGGCAGAAACTTATATTGAAGATTCCGTGGAAAAGAAAAAGAAAGTGTCAAAGTTAGTCATGGGAAGAGGGGAAATTTTGACGTCAACATCTTTATCTTATAGTAAAGAAACCTGTATTGCTACTACAGTACTTGATGTAAATAGGAAAGAAATGACTGAAAGTGGCGTGTCTTTTTCCGGAGACTCTTAAATATGCTTCTAATTGTAGTTTTACGTTTAATATCTCCAAATAGAGAATTGATAAATTGATGAAGTCAATATGTTTTATAGAAATATTTCTGTCTGCAACTTCGATTTCATAGCCTTATCAGAAACGTGGTTATTTGAGAGTATATCAAGCAGTGAACTTTTCACACAAGATTATGTTGTCTTCCGTAAAGATAGAAATTATAATGTGCTGAATGCCTCAATGGGCGGTGGTGTTTTATTTGCTGCAAAAAATGTGCACACTTGCGTACAAGTAAACCTTTCTTCAATTACTGATACACTGCCTACTATTGATATTATTTGTGTGACGATTTCTTCGACTTATAAAAGCTTCTTCTATGTACTTGTAATCTATATTCCACCTTCCACTTCATATGAAGACTATGAACTGCTTTTAGATCTCTTAAGTAGTTTGAAAGAACTTCATAATAATAAGGTATTCATCGTTGGAGATTTTAATATTCCACAATTTTCTGCAAATTCCAATGATCGGTTTTCATCACTTTTACACAATTTTGCGAGCTTCCTAAACTTATCTCAATTTAATCACATTCTTAATATCCTTAATCGTACTCTTGATCTTATTTTTAGTAATTCAACAGTTCTTGTTTGTAAATCTGACAACCTTTTAGTTGATGAAGATCGTTACCATCCAGCATTGGAAGTTCAGTGTCAAATTGAGGTAAAACCAGTGAATAATTTCCAGATGAACCCGAACTCTAAACAGTTCAACTTTAAAAAAGCAAATTTTTTATATTTATATAACACTCTTTTAACCACGGACTGGTCGGCCATCTATAACTCAAATAATGTCAATGAGGCATGCTCTACTTTTTACGACATATTATATAAAACATTTGAAGCTTCAGTTCCTACTTTTAAGTTTAAAAATAGTAATCCTCGATATCCATGTTGGTTCAACCAAGAATTAATTAACTGTATTTGTCAAAAAAATTATTTTCATAAACAATTCAAGCAATACAAAACCCAGTACTTCCTTAATAAATTCAAATTTTTCAGATCATTGTGCAAAGTTCTAACTATTAATGCTCATAAATACTATATTGATAATATTCAAGCCCAAATTTCTAACGATCCGAAAAATTTTTGGTCCTATGTACAAAATAAGAGAGGCCGCTCGAGGATCCCAAGTTCTACGAAGTATGAAAACTCCGAATTGACCTTACCAGTTGATATCGTCAATGACTTTAGCACCTTCTTCAGCAGTGTATACATCGGATCAAATCCCAATAGTCCACTTCAATTCACGGGTCAAGAAATTTTGAATTTAATTGTAGCAGTCTCACATGTATCTGAAGACGAAATTCTCCATGTTCTAAAAACCTTTAAGGATTCTTTCACGTCTGGTACTGATATGATACCAAGTTTCCTACTAAAAGATTGTGCCTACGTGTTCGCCAAACCTCTATTTTACATCTCCAATCTAATATTGACTTCATCTGTTTTTCCTGATGTTTGGAAGAGAGCATCAATTACACCAATTTTTAAGAAGGGAGATATAACTTGTATAGAAAATTATAGACCTATTTGCTTATTGTGCAACTTTGCCAAAGTTCTTGAGTCCGTTTTATACAAAAGAATTTATTCGAGCATAAAGTGTTACATAACTCCTCTTCAGCATGGCTTTGTCGAAAAAAGATCAACAGTCACTAACTTGGCATCTTTTAGCCAATATGCATCCGAGGCAATTGACAATAAAAATCAAATTGATGTCGTTTATACCGATTTTAGTAAAGCCTTTGATCAGATTGATCACTATATCTTATTAAAAAAGCTTGAATGCTTTGGCTTTACTAAACCCTTATTATCTTTAATGGAATCGTACCTTATTGGAAGAAATTTGAGTGTTAAATATAATAATTTCATATCTAATTCCTTCTCGCCTACGTCAGGAGTGCCACAAGGGTCAAATTTAGGTCTGCTACTATTCTTAATCTTTATTAACGACGTAGTTGATGTTATAGCAAGTAATAAGTTACTTTTTGCAGATGATTTGAAACTTTTTCTCGAAGTAAAATCGCTAAGTGATTGCGTAAAACTGCAAAATGATGTAAATATTCTCTCCAACTGGGGTTACAACAACCGGCTGTGTCTAAATAAAGAAAAATGTTACATTGTTACTTACTCCAGAAAAGAAATTAACATTATTTACAATTATAGTATAGAAGGCAAACACTTAGTTCGATTAGATCGCTTTAAAGACCTTGGTGTAATTTTCGACAATAAGTTTTATTTTACACATCATATATCGGACTGTATTTCAAAATGTTATAAAATGTATGGTTTTATTTTCCTCAACTGTCGTGATTTTACGAACGCAAGTTCATTGATTCTGTTATTTAACTCACTTATTAGGTCTCGACTAGAATATTGTGCATTAATCTGGTTTCCTATTTATGGTGTCCACATACAACAAATTGAAGCTGTTCAGAGAAAATTTTTAAAGTTCGTCTGTTATTTAATCGATAATACTTATCCACCTAGAGGTTGTGATCATCAGGGGCGGCTCATGACTTGAAAAGTTGATGAGGCAAAGCACAAAACGCTCCAAAATATAAATAATGCAAGGATACTTAAATAGACTCTACTTAGTCCGTTAAACAAATCTGTAAACTCATTTAACTGTCCAGCAAGAACCAACGTGGAGGTGTAGAGAACTCTTGCCAGGAAAGGATGGGAATGACAGGACAAAAGGAAAGGAAAACATAGTCAGGAGAAACTAAATATAAATTCTAACAAAAAACAAAATTAAAATAAACTCTAAATAAAACATATAAAAAAAAAACAAATACAACATAAAATAAATCTAATATGATAATTTATAACAAAAAACAAAACGAAAAAAAATTGATAAATACTGTGAATCTATTTTAAAACTTTTTAAAGATCAAGGGAATTCTGCGATTTTTTTGTTCCGCGAAATGATCTATTATTTCTTCTGTGAAGTTATTATCTTGAGATTTTATAAATTCCCTTTCAATTGCAATTTTGGCCATGTTACTTAATCGCGCCTGCCCAGTGGTGTTTCTTATATAAGTTTTTATCCTTTTTAATGTCGAAAAACTCCTTTCTGTGGAAGCAGATGTTACTGGCAAGACAACAGCGACACAAAATAATTTGAAAAGTTGTGGCATGCAGGACTGAAGGTTATTCTAGTGGAAAAAAGCTAACATTTTAGTAGGAGTAGTACAATTGTCTACAATATTATTATTGTATAAAACAATCAATTCGTTTTTTAACTGACTCATGTCGAAAAAATGATATTGTTGTGTAAGCGTTTTTAGGAGTTCATCGGGAAATTGTTTAGCAAAAAATGAAAATTTAGAAACATTAAGCAAATCAAAAAAATGTAATTTTTCTATGTCAAAAAATCTAATTTGTATTTGATTAATTATAATATCAAGAATTTCGAAAAAGATTTGCCTTAGTTGCTGCTGTTTATCGTTTATTTCATTCCCTTTGCGACGTTTGGGCGGTAAATTATCAATGTCAAGTTTCTCATAAATTTTGTTAAAAAAATTGTCACTGCTTCTAAATTCTCGTAATTTATCTAATGTTGTTAACAACAAATTCCTGGCTCTGAGAATATCTGTAAATTTACTTTGTAAAATAGAAAAGACGGTATCGGTCTGTTGAAAAATTAATACAAAAGTTTCTAAAAAAAATAAATTTTGGTAATTTTCCAGAAATCCTTTTAAACCCACCGCTCCTCTTATAGAAGCATCGTCAAATTCACGACTATTTATAATAAAATCAAAAACCTCCAACAATTTGTCCTTATTATTGTGAACAGTTAAAACGGCACGAGAAGTGAAATTCCAGCGAGTTACTACATTAGTGGGCAGGCGCCGGCCACAAATTTCATCCAAGACATGGGTGCGCTTCGTAGATTTTGAAAAATATGAGGAAAATCCTGACAAAGTTGCAAAGAAAACTCTAATTGACTGTATTGAACTACAGGCTCCACTTAAAACCAAATTAAAAGCATGTGCGTAACAATGAGTGAACAATGCTTGTGGTGCAACAGATTTAATTTTTGATTGCAGTCCATTCAATTCGCCAGACATTACAGCTGCTCCATCATATGTTTGAGCTACTAATTTAGTGTTCAAATCAAATTTGTTAAATTTAGTTACTAAAAGCTGAGATAGTTCTTCCGCAGATCGTCCGGAACTTACATCAAAAAATCCCATAAATCGTTCAACAGGTTGGCCCTCATGTATATAACGAAAAATAATAGATAATTGTGAATGACAATTGATATCTGTGGTTTCGTCGACCTGCCAAGAAAAAAATAAAGATTTTGATATTTCATTTTCTATTTTCTTATTTAAAACAAATGCAATAGAATCTATTAATTCATTTTGAATTGTTTTTGACGTCCCAGAAAAAACAGATCTAATATCATTGTCCCTTTGCAAAAAAGTTTTTAAATCGGGGTTAAATTTACTAACTAACGTAACGAGTTCCTTAAAATTCCCACGATTTGAAGAATTTTCTGATTCATCATGCCCTCGAAACGGTAACTCTTGCATACATAAATGCATTGTAATTTCAATTAAACTTTTTAAAATTTGGCGGTTTTCCCGAACTTTAAGATTATAAGTTTCAATTTCAATTTTGCGTGCACTATCTAAAACCGTAGCAATATTTTGTTTTTTGTTCCTCATAAGAGCCAATTTACAGTTTGAAGAAATATGTTCTGTACTTTTGTTGTGCAGTGCTAAACCACGTGACAAGTTTTTAAGATCGGAAAATCCATTTTTCCACCACACTTTTTCGCTGTTATTTGCAAATAAGATACATGGCCAACAAAATAATTTATTCAACTGTATACTTCCGGTAAGCCAGTCGTACTTTTTATACCAAGTATTATTAAATGCTCGATTTGATTTTCCTCGTACGCGTACGTTAATTAACGATTTACTCAAATCTGGAACCGGCCGTTTTAATTCCTTAACAACATAGAGTTTATCATCGTAGGTGAGAGTAGAAAAAACACAATTATTTATCAAAAAGTCTACCACATCATTCGTATTCCTAAGAGTTACCTCGCACCCGAGTTCATGCACCTTGCTGGATTCTGGAACTGCCATTGTCGTAAAAAAAATTACGATTTAATAAAATTTACTAGTAATTTTAAATCTCGAATACCGAAATCAAACTATGAGAATCACAAAGCACTGACTCGACACACGCAACCGTAGGCACGCTTAACACAAAATTCTGTTCCCGAAATTTTGAATCAATTTATTCACACACAAATTTATCACAAAACACAAAACAATCAACTGCCTAATTTTGAATTCGCCTGCAACTGCACCGTGCATACAATCGCACATGCTGCGCGCGCATATATTATCGTCTATCATTATTGCAAGCACGGAAATGAGGCTAGCCTCAATTTTATCTTTTTTCAACTCATTGCGCTTATGAATGTACTGCAGGTTGCTTACATTTTAACGGAGGTCATTTTTGCATCTACTGCAGAGGCAAGCTTCAAGTTGGCCTCATTCGCATTCGCATCAGAAAATACATGTTGTGTCGAGTGTTGAAGCGCGCTGTTTAATTAAGGGAGCAGCGAGTACCTACCTAGATAAGAGTAACAGTCTAACAATATAATGTAACATATTTATTTTTAAAATTTTAAAAAAGAAACACAAATTATGGGCAGAAATGTATCGGAAAAAAATAATAAAAATACGAATAAGGCGCAAAATTCATTGGTGAGGCACTGCCTCACCTGCCTCATCGGACAAGCCGCCCCTGGTGATCATCCTACTTTATTACGTAGATTCAATTGTAATTTGTTAAATACTAGGCGCGTAATATTGACAATAAAATTTTTATATAATGTACTCAATAACCGTATTGACTGTCCATACTTGCTAAACAAAATTTATTTCTTAATACCACGCATAAACTCCAGGCATACGTTAACGCTTTACCCGCCTTATTGCAGAACAAATATTTTAAGCAGATCGCCGTTAACTTTAATGTGCAATCACTTTAACTTAATCAGTAAAGCATGCGATGTAAATTTTGATTGTCTAAACCATATATGTAGAATTTTGTTAGATAGGTTAGAAAATTAAGCAGTTAAGAATTGGAGTTATATAATGTTTGTTTATTTTTTTATCATTTTCTTTCATTTTTTCTTTTTTGCTGCACTAATGCTTAGGGAATAGGTTTGTTTATTGTTTTTTATTTAAATGTTTCCTGTAATTGGGTGTTTCTACCCGTTGGAAATAAACACATTATTATTATTATTAAACACATTAATATTATTATTAATTTTGTCGTTCAATGGTTCAAATTAATGCTTTAATAAATATAATCCCATAAAGGTTGCTATGATACCTTTAGAGGACTAATCCTCTAAAACAGCATTTTGTGGACTCAAATGTGTTTCCAAAGCAACCATTTTGGAGAGCGTGTACCAAAAAACACTGATATGTGATTACATGAGTAAGTAGGTACGGTCTAAATTATAAAATCCATTTTGCTACTAGAAATGACCCATGTCTAGACAACATATATTGTAATATCAATCAGAATTTTTATGATGTGAAACCATTAAATACGCACTTATCTGATCATCAGACTGATATAAAATTAGCATTAAAACAATTCTCACATGTAAATAACAACTTATTTATGGTGAGAGCGATTAGACCTATGTCCATGTCAGCCAAATTTCAATTTTATAATTTATTAGCAAATGTTGATTGGAGTTTTACAAAGAACACTAATTGGATATTAATATTATGCCGATTTTGCTTTTCCTGAGTTTACGGAAAAACTTAATGTCCACCACAAAATACACTGGTTTGATAAAGAGTTATCATAAATGAGAAACACCTTACAATTGATAAATACTGTATGTAACTTCTAAAAAACCGTGCAGCAAGCACGTAATGTATTTCGTAAATTATACAGAGAGACTATAAAAACTAAAAAAATCTTCTATAATGAAAAAACTATTGAATCCTCAAAAAATAAAAACAAAGCCATGTGGAAAATCACCAGTTGCAAACGCAATAATTATGCAAGTAAAATTTTATAATAGAATCTTCAATTGATAGTAATGACTTCAATCAACATTTCGCAAAAGTGGCATCTCACGTTAAACCTACTATCCCAAATTGTAACATTAAAAATCGTCTAAGTTTTTTACAACAAAATACTTCCGTGCCAAACACCAACATTTTTAGATTTAATGAAGTATCTTTTGTGGCAGTTAAATATATTATCGATAGTTTAAAACGAAATAACTCAAATGACATATATAAACTAAATATGAACTTGATCACAATTATAAAAAATATAATAATTTCCCCATTATTTATAGTGGTTCCTATATACAAGAAAGGGAACATGAATAGTCCAGGTAATTTTCATCCAGTTGCTCTTCTTCCAATACTTTCTAAAATTATTGAAAAATTACACTAGTTTACAAATTTAAACTTTTTTTCATATCCAAAAATAAAAAAAAATATTTTTTACTTCTAAATTACTTACTGATAACAAATTCAAAAACGCATAAACCTTATCACGTCAGGTTTTTTCATAAATCCAAAATAATGAAATTTGCTTTTACCTTCAGGTTAGTGTTAAACTGATTCACGTTAATGCACCATTGTCGCATAAAAAATGTCTTGGAGATCGTGCAAATTAAGTGCAAATCAGTTTTGTTACGTTTGTGGTAAAATTATAGCACCTAAAGCGGGAAGACCTGTTCAAATATGCTTAAAAAGAAGGTATCAAGGATTTTGGGACGAAAATGTGTTACTGTTGGTTGCTGTTGGTCTATTATAAGGGAAACTGACAGTACTGTCAAGAAAAAAAAACACTACCTAGTATTAATCATTTTTAATTTTCAGTCAGAATGTTTATAATATATACTGGGTGTTGTTTTTATTTGCTACAACCCCTGTAACTTCTTTATTCTTAAAGATAAAGCTGTATTTCTTTGAGCAAATTTTAAAAGATCTTTGTGAAGCCAACCTTACATTTTTATTATCACTTCCCGTAGAAAAATCAAAAGCAACCAATTATTCTAAAATCAGTACTTGAAAAATTTTAAATAAAACATTGATGACAATCTAGTAGCTTGAAAAATTGACACTCATGTTATTTATTTACGTAAATGATCTTTTAAAATGACACAAACTTGCTCAAAGAACTATATGTTCATATATATTTAAAAATAAAAAAGTTACAAGAGTTGTATAAAAGAAAATAAATACGGGGTATGTTTACATAAATATCTCAAAAACCTGACGTGATGGATTTTTTCTGGTTTCAGATTTGAATTTCGCGAACCCAAATCCTTTGGATTCAACTATTTTTGTCTTTGGATATAAAACCTTGTAAACTAGTGTTATTATTCATAGAACTATACAACTATTTTGAAAGCAAGGGGCTATTTATGAAGAACCAATTTGGCTTCAGAAAAGGAGCATCAACAGTTGACGCTATAATAAAATTACAGGAATTTGTAACATCGTGTTTTGAAGCCCAGGAAGAGGGTACTGTAACATTCTTGGATTTATCCAAGGCCTTCGACTGTGTCTCATGATATTCTTTTAAAAAACTTACCCGCATATAACATTATTACAGTCATACTTAGAAAATCGTAGACTAATAGTAAAGTTCAAAATAGTATATTATTAGCCAAGGTTGCAGAGCCAAGCATTCTAGACCGAGCGCAAATTAGAACCCGAGACGCGCAGCGTCGAGGGCTCTAAGTGCGAGGTCTAGAAGCGGCTTTGCAACCGTGGTTAATATACTATTTTTTTCACTAGTAGAAACCATAAGACAATAAACTGAAAAATAAACGTTCAATTTTTTGACGCAACATGATTTTATTTTGATTTCTAATCAAACTTGATCTAAATCTTCAACACAAAGAAAACCGTTTATACTTGTCGCTGAGTTAATCATTTTATCTTCTACTGTCTACCAACTACCATGCGTATACTCAAGTAATGTTTGTAGCACACATTTGTTCATTTTTTAAGAAATAATCACATCAAACATTGCGTACATAACCTCAATTTTTCTTTTTGAACCCGTGGTAGCAAAAGTTGAATTTGCTACCACTAAATGAGTCGACATTTGCATGCGTCCAGGCTGCTAGTGAAAAAACACTTTTTCTGAATCTCTCCCAGTAAATAAAGGGGTCCCACAAGGATCTATCCTGGGACCCTTACTTTTCCTAATCTTCGTAAACGATTTTCAATGGTCTATTAAATGCCGCTCAATTTTATATACGGATGATACCAGCTTATTAAATAAAATAGACCCTACACTGTCGTCTTCATATCATGAGCTAAAGCAATCCGAAGCCCTAGATTGATTTTTAGCTAACAATCTAAAGTTAAACATCGACAAAACTACAAAAATCAAGTTGACCCTAAAAAATCTGAAAGTTCAACGAACAATGTTACAAGCGCATATTTTCTAGGATTTCATCTGAACTCTAAGTTCTTGGACTATTCATGGTAAGGTTACTGCAAGAAAAATAACCAAAAACTTTTTTTTTTAATAAGATGTCTCAAAGATCAACTTCATCTGAATACCTCCGTAATGTATATTTCCCAATATGTGACTCACATCTTATGAGGTATGGTATCCTTTTGTGGGGGCATAAAATTCAGAGACACTGTCGAGTTCAGTTTATCAAATTAAATGTATTACCTCTATTTTCTGTCTATATTTATTTATAACTCTTTAATATACATCAAACAACACGAAAATTATTTCTCAAAACACAGTCAAATACACGAGCATAATACTAGACAGAGAAACAATTTATGCCTGAAAGAAATAAGATTACAAAAATCACAAAATGCATTTAATACTTCGCAATATGTAATAATAAAATTCCGGAATATACTAAGGAGTCGCTAATAAAATAATATCTGAACATTATAAAAAAAAACTGCTAATATCGAAAGCATATTACACTTACGTAGAATTCTTAAGTGACATAACTGTGTAAAACTTCAATAAATGTTACAATTTTCTAGTTTGTATCACATATGGCTAGCTCTACTATTACGCCAATATTTTATTTATGAAATTGCGCAAAACACATTTTCTTACATTCTTACAAAGCATGACAAAAATTTCAACTAATAACTGATTGTGATGAAAAGAGTTGCAAAGAAGCAAAGAAAGATATGTTTTTGAATAATTTTAATTGTTTCTAACACCAAACAAACATGGTTGGAGAACTTAGGACTGCCAGTTGATTAATTTCAAGAAAAATTCATTGATACCAACTGCAACAGTGCTTGTTGATCACGCTGTATAATATGGCCTAATTAATAAAGCCTTGTTCAATTTTTTCTTAAAGATAGTTAGTTGTATTTTTTTAATAATTTGAGGTAGCTTATTATAGAATTTAATTCCATAGTAGTCAGTACCGTTCTGTGACTTTTTTAGTCGCAAGTGTTTAAGACATAAGTTATCTTTGTACCTTGTATTGGTACTCACACAAGTCACTGAAACATGGATAATTGTTTTTTGTTAACTCTGACGTGAAGAAAATAAAAATCGGGGACGGCAGACAAACGGACAGGCAGACAGACCGAAAGGGGAGACGTATTTCTTCGTAGTCCAGGGGTCATGAAAGGTCGAAAAAACGTAAACGTAGAGAGTCGGCCGACGGACTCGATTATAATACTTCCTTCGGTTACGCTCGGGAAGTAATAAGGAAGCATCATTACAAATAACTCATTAAATTCCTTTCTCTAATCCTCTCTACAGCCAATGCCAGTTAAAACACGAATTGCCTTTCTTTTCAAGCCAAATGCTATTGGTATGACACCACTGTAGCGTCACCAGAGTAGTAGCCCATATGTTAAATGTGATTTGAAGATATAAAAATATATTGTTCTAAGGTACATACAGGAAGTATGTACCAAAGTAGCCAAAGTAGCCAAAACTTCCTTCTCCGTGTGTGTTCCAAGTAAAATTCAATTTAACCCAAATTCCTAGAAATTTGGTGGTCAATTTAAAATTAGTTATTTATTTAATATAACATTACTGTTTTGTCGGTATTTAAGTCAAATTCAGTTGTAGTAAACAAATCCAAAGCTTTTATTAATGTGGTGTCATCTGTGTATAAAACCGTGTTCGAAGTCACTGATTCTAACTATAAAATCGTTGATAAATATCCATAACAGATTAGAGGTACTAAGACTGAACCTTGGGGCACTCCTTGGTTTATTGGTGTGGATTTCTGGTCCTAAATTTTTAATGGTTGGCGTCTAATCATGACCTAATTAATTTGACGCTGGTTGGATGAACATGACAGTGCTTTAATTTTTTTAATAACATCTTCTGTGTCACGCAGTCTAAAACCGTGGATAGGTCTATGAATGTTGCCATCATGGCATCACGGTTTTCAAGACAATCGATGACAAAAGCTAAGAACTTTTGAACAGCGATAATTGTTGAGCGATGTTCATAAATTTAAATTGAGATTCATTAAAAAAAACAATGTGACTCGAAATAGTTGTTTACTTGGTTATGTAATTTAATTTAATTGTAATGTAAGCATCAGCATACGTATTTTACACTCGTTAAAGTCACTGTCAGGTGATCTCTGTGTGTTAATAATGAAGATACTCACTCCTTTTCTGTTCCATACCGAACCCCATAGTCCATCGAAATCCTTATTTTTAAAAAGACTGCTAATATCACCTGATTCAAGAGTTTGAGGGTTGAGATTAATCACTCTTCTTTCGATTTCTGATTGACAGTATACCCTAAAAAATTATCGCTACATTGATGATGTCTGCAGCATTACAGAGTGCAAGCAAATTGTTGTAAAACTAGCATATAAAACGATTGAATTTTTGTCCATGAAAAGTTTGAACATTCATCAAAAATGATTTTCTTCACAGAAAATTAAACTCTTAAGTATGACTCATCTTTAGGAAAAGTAAAAATTAGGGTTAATCGATTTGCAAATATTCTAACGCAATTTGGAAATTATTTAACAACAAAGGTAGACTCTGTATTCAATACAAATCCAAAGTTAAGGGCCGGTTTATAGAAGCGCGAGTTAAATATTTAATCCTCGATTAATTTAACACTGGATTAAAATGTGGAATGGGAGCTCGTGATTGGTTAAAACCTGCACGTCGCCTAGCAACGAACCTCAATTAAAAGTTAATCGCGAATTAACTTTAACTTCGGTTTCTATAAACCAGGTCTAAGGGCCGGTTTATAGAACAGCAAGTTAAATGTTTAATCCTCGATTAGTTTAACAGAGAATTAAAATGTGGAATATGAGCCCGTGATTGGTCAAAACATGCACGTTGCCTCGCAACGGACCTCAATTAAAAGTTAATCGCGAATTAACTTTAACTTCGCTTTCTATAAATCGGGTCTAAATGTTTTATATTTTAATTACGGCCCCGTAACGAACTGCGGTATAGCACATGCCTTTTCTGCACTTAAAGACTTTTTGATATCTAAAAGAAATCAATTCTCAATGAAAAATCTCGAACTTCAATTATATTGTTCATGTAAATGCTCGACCTTGATGTCCGGTGTGCCTATGGATCAATTCCCCGGATCCGATCACTGCTCATATTACTCGTGAATTACCCTTTATACAAAAACAGTTTCATTACAATGAATGAAAATTTATTTAGACGAAAAAGACGTATCACATAAAAGACTATAGAAAACATGAATCCAATATCAGGTATTAGTTAAATGAACAACAAACGATTTTAATATGACTACTTCCAGTAACGGTAAGTGTTTGAATATTTTCAATTGTTTCTCGCCCCAGGCAGAAAAATAAAGTGTCTGTTTAGGGAAAGACCGAAATCGTTTGATCGTTGGCAGGTTTGGGTGACTGATTTGATAATAAGTGAACGCAACGCAATAGCCTTACGTGTCGCCGCGTCACCTGCTATAGCTCGATACGCTCTCACGGCTTATGACTTCACATCCACCTCGAAAAATTTTTCCCTTTCATGTCACACGTCAGGACAGTACCGACTTTTACGATCAGTCGTGAAAAAAATCTCAATCGAATAACAATTAATCAAACGACAGTCAGAAAAAAAATTCTATACGTCTATCTCATCTTATAGACACATTTATTTCAAGCAGTTAGTGTTAACTATGCATGAACGCAATACAACGAAATAATGATCAAATACGTTGCTGTCTTCGTGTGTACAAAGATCGGCAGGTCATACCTAATGACCCTAATAATAATGACTATTTTAGTGGTAATTCTGTTTCCATAACAAAGTTAGGGCACACACACCTGAACATTCTCACCATTTGACGCGCAAGACCGTAATATCACCTGAAAGATAATGAACTAATACCCTGCCATCTTTACACAACTTTACCCAACTTTAAACATTACACCGTGCGGCGTTAAATTACAAACGAAAATGAACACGAAACACTCATTCTGAAAATATTTATGACGAACTTTTGTCTGGTAACATCTCACGAATACGAATTTAAAATCGTTTATGTAATAAAATACGAAGAATTGGGTTTTGGCACGACAACAATGAAATGTGTAAACTGTAAGCTTTTTTGCTGATGTCTAATAAATTTTACGTGACGTAAGGCTAAGAATTAATAAAAAATTAGCAAAGTCGAAAAACCTTAATGTTGGAACATGTATTGGTTCAAATAAATGTAATTTTTTTGTTTAATAGAGACTGATATAGTCGTGGAAATACCCCTGGTCAAAAAAACTTAGAATGTGACATTTTTTAGTACCTTTCGTAGGTGATTTCTCATATGTTACGAATATGTTGCTATGGATAACTCTAAATTTCAAATTCGCAATTATTGAAAGGTACAGGTACTGAAAAAGAAACGCGACTGTTGTCATGCTCACTTCCACTCTCACTATCATCCAAATGATTAGCATTGATAATATAAATTCATTCTGTTCTGAAATATCTAAAATTTTTTCATTTTCCTAAGCACAATTTACTATTTTATCAGTAGATTTAACGTAATTGTTCCAATGCACAGCCGGAACTTGATCAATCACATTTTTCCAAGTTGCACAAAAACCATTAGGGGAAGAGCTGGTTCTTGGAATGATCTTATCATAATTTCTTTTAATTTCCGACCATGTCATATCAATAGCGTTGAAATGACAGTGGTAAGGTGGCAGCTTTAATACCCAATGCCCATGCTGTTGGGCGTATAAAACTAAAGAATAATGTTTTTGGGGTTGTTTGTTAGCCAATATTTCTCAGATTTGGTCTCTCATGGCCTTGGGTGAATAATCAATCCCATTTGTATTTAAATATGCTATCATTTTTGTCTTTGTCCAACTTTTTCTAGGAACTTCTTCCTACAAATAAAGTAAAGTTTGATTACAATATATGAGTACCTATGAAGACTAAATTGAACCCTCAAGTCTACTGTGATAACTTACGTTATCTACCACAATAAGAGAAGGTTTCCACAAACTTGGTATCAACTGTTCTTTGAACGATTTATCAAAATTTTGTGGTTCATGTTATCATGATAGTCTCCAGATTTGCTTTAAAAATTCAAGAGGCTCCCTTAATACAACCGTTTATATTTCTAGCGTGAACCACAATGTAACTGCACCCTTCTCCAGTTGTTGCAATATCAGTGTTTACTGAACCCTCTTGCCATGTCTTTTTGCATATGCTACCCTTACTAAGTACCCACGTTCCATCGAGAAAAAGAGGTTCATATAAATTGTTTCCTTTATGTTAGTGTTATTCACGTAAAAATTTGTTCTTTTTAATGTAAATGAAGGCCGTTCCATCAAAAATAATCTGTTACTATTTTTCTTAAATTTGAAACCAATTTTCCTTATCCAGTTGGTTAACGATCTAGGACCAATGTTAAAATCGGGAATCTCTTCCACTATTCGATTGTGCAGCAACTTAATAGTAATGTATTCTTCAGAAATAACTATTTTATAGATAATCTCCGGGCTTGACATTAAATCTACAGGATTCACTTTTGTCTTTATGTGACTAATTCTATTATTATTATTATTATTATTAACTTGCGTTCGGGCAGAGACCTAGCCTGTTATGCCCGCGCTACCTAGCTACCTAACTTACAAGCGAATCCAATTAATTTTATCCGTTATAATTATAGTGAACCAAGAGCTATAAGGTTATATGGCCATCATAAAATCATCCCATTGTGTCGAAGTTAAGTTGTTTACAATAGAAAAGGTTTTAGGGTCGTAAATAATGAGTCCACTACAGCTCGACCGGCTCTTGCGGTTTCGTTCAGGGGCGGCTTTCACTAAATATGAAAATCCACCACTCCACTATTTCTTTGCTACCTGCAGCCGCTGAGGGTTCCGAAATAACCACTCGCTTTGAAAGCCGGCCCTGTTAAATATGAGCAAGAAATGTTTAGAAGATGATTTATTGCCAACCGGTAAGCTTAGTGCGAACCACACAAAGGGGGTATTTATTTGTGGTCAACTAATTTTATGAGGGCCATATAACCTTATACCTCTTGGTTCACTATAATAAATTTAATTTTGAAACTTGTCACTGAATCAGCTTCAACAATAATGTCTGGAAAACTCTGTTGGAAATAAAATGTTGCCTCACTGTGGAGCGAAATTTATCCTTCACTAGTTTAAAACAATACCCTCTAGCTCTACTAAGTGTATTCAGGGGAAACAAATGCCTGATGGGCGATTGTGGATCTTTAAGTGCCCGAAAAGTTAAAATTAAGTCACCTCTCTTACGTCGATTGGAAAGCGTTTGAAAACCCATCATTGCAAGTCGGTCAGCATATTGTGGCCGAATTCGACCAAATGGAATTCTTGTGGTCCTTCTTTGCACAGATTCTAATAACTCTATATCTCGTTGAAGAATCGGAGACCAGATGTAATTGGTAAACTCAAGTACCTACTGGCCTGACATAACTCTTATGGAGCTTGCTAATGACAGATATATGACTTCTCGCAAATGCTTTCCCCAACAAATACACAATTTTGTTCGCCTTTCTAGTAGTACCCCGGACATGTTCGAACCAAGAAAAAGTGGACGTGACAAGTACCCCCAAGTCGACATGGGAATCAGAGTTACACATGTCTACACCGCCTATCAAATAGATATGTTGGGGATTGGCGTTCCCAATGTAAAGAACTCTACATTTTGTAATATTAAGTGGAAGTAACCATTTCGAGCCCCATTTGCACACTTGCAGAAGATCTTGAGTAAATGCCATCCAGCTACTACTTAAGTTATACAATTTAACTCATCGGCGTACATGGCAAATGGGGACCTCAACCGAAATTTCAAATCGGCTGTATAAACTATAAACAATAACGGCCCAAGAACGACCCTCACTCTGAATGTCCGCTCCGATAAGAAAGCGTCAATCTCCACTGGTAAAAATTTTCCCTAATACCTAAATGCTGGGGCTTTAATAACAAATGACGCTTGGGCACACGATCAACGCTTTAGAGAAATCCAATTAGATGACATCAATCGAGTTTCCTAAGTCAATTTCTTTTGTCCAGTCAGAAAGAATTGGATATGATAGATTTGCCCGGAAGGAAACCATGCTGCTCCATTGGTACAAGCTGGTGTTCAGTAAGAAATTTTATGATGGATTCATTAATTATTGCTTCCATTATCTTAACAACTAACGAAGTCAAACTAACAGAACGATAATTTGTTGAACAGAACTTGTCCGCTTTTTTAAATATAGGGCAAACTATGGCTATCCTCCAATCACTCGGTAGAGTTCCTGGGACTGGGAGAGGTATTAATTTCATCTGTACCAGGCGACTTAGTACATTTGAATTTTTTCAGTTTCGCGCAAACGACCGTTTCTGGAAACTCAACATTGTCAAGATAAAGACCATGACTAGGTCCAGCCAAGCTTGGAAGCATGTAGTTCGCCGCAACCGTGAATGCACTAGAAAAAGTTTGTGCAAAAATATCAGCCACACTAGCACAATCCTCGATGACACGACCATTTTCATCTTTTAGTTGCGGAGTGGTAACCGAGCCAGATATTTGATTCCGAACATGTTTGTAAAAACATTTAACGTCATGGTGATCAGCAATGCGTCTCTCATAAGCAATGCGAGCATCCTTAACTGTGGTTAAGAGTCGATTTGAGAAATCTCTGTGAATTTTGTAGTCCTTGTCGCTGCCCGATCGTTTAAAATTCCGCCATAGTGCTCGTTTAGTCCTCACAAGTTTTAAAATGTTTGCAGTAATCCATGCTTTGGTTGAAGATCTTTTTACAGTGATAACAGCGGAATGTTTCGAAATCGTGCTTCGAAGTATATTTTTAAACACTTGCCAGTTTTGTTCAATTAATTGGTCAGAGAGTAAAATGAACCAATCTAACTTTTTGAGGTTTTCGATTACAGATTTATAGTCTGTAACAGTTCTCAAAAATGAAACCGTTCTATCTCTACGAAAGGTACAAATCTGCATATTGACCTTGAGAACTACATGGTCAGAGTTACCAACTGGATCAAGATACTCTGAATTAGCTAGTAAATCGTCGTCAGATGTAATAATTAGGTCTAGAGTTGATGGTTGCTGACCGGCGCGATACCTGGTAGGTTGATCTACTAATTGTATTAAGTGATAGGAAAGTAACAAATCAACCAGTAATTGTGAAGATGCACTATAATTATGGGATATCTCCAAAGGCCAATTAACATCCGGCAGATTGAAATCGCCAAAGATAAATACCTTATTGTATTGCTTGCTAGCTCGGACACTGTTTGAAAAAGCAGTGTATCGTCTATAAATACATCTGGAATAAAGCTGGACTCTTTTGTAGCCTGTAGACAGATCTTTCCGAAATTTTCAACATTTCTGTGGCCAGTTCTGTCTTCCTTTCCAAAATATCTTGGTTTCTATCAAGATAGTCTAACACATTTAAAATTATTTATTTTGCTTGGTCGGTAAAGCGCTTCATTTTTTACTGGGACAAATGACAAATTTGAAAATTTGACATACGACTTACTCAAAATTTGGTGATTTTTTTTGTCTCACACAAAGTTCATAAGATAGAAAGAGAAAAAGTTTGACTTGTGAGGTAATTCCACGATTTTAGTAAGACAATTGTTTTTAATATTAAGAGTTAATCTTCATATTTTGAACATTTCTGTAAAACAATCACGGTGTCTTTCAACACCACTGTGGCGGGTCTTTTAAAATTTTGTCTCATATATATGTACAGTAGAACTCAGCAAGCTCAAGTATTAAGCAACATGGTTCCGTATTTTCCTCATGATATTTATTTTCCGGCAAAATAGCTGAAGAAAAAAAAAAGAAAAAGCTGGATAGTCTAGGTGTGATATACTTTTTCGTAATAGTCAAAATATCCACGGCATTAACTGCGTTATTAGATATAAGATTTTTCTACATACATTTCTGTGCTTGAGAGTTTTATTATAAAAATAGAGTTCATATCTACACTATCATCTACTAACAATTTAAGGATCTAATCTCTCCGAAGTACTCATAATAATTAAAACTACAAACAAATTAAATGACTATTCGAAATTATCACTGTGTTCAGCAGGAAACAAGAATATATACATGCTACATATATAAAATTTTATGAAAAAATATCAGCTTGTATATGATTTCTTTAAAACAAGTGATTGAAACGCTTATTTAGTTTTCTTGCAAAATCACTAGTCCTCTATAGTACTCGTTACAGTTATCATCTTTCCATCCACTTTCATCACGAACTTAACGACTTCAATTAACCCGATACTTATAAATTTAAATTCTAAGAATATAAAACTATTGAATTATTTAAGAGAACAGAAATAATATTTTATCTTGATTAAGGACGTTAAGTCGTTAAAACATAATTGTGCAGAATTAGTTATCAGGTTTTAAATTAGAAAACAGTAGCTTATGAAAATACAAACAGGATGTATGAAAATGTATATAAGTATACATATGTAATTTACGTCGACCTGTACCTAGAGGTGCAAAAAATTTGTTGCAACACTGTGTAAACTATTTTTGGTAAATAAAATAATATAATAATCAATTCCTTACATACAGTGTGTTTGTTTCAAAAAAATATTGTGGAAAAATTTAAGTTTTGTAGCAGGAATCCTTTAAACGTTTTTACCGGTTTTGTATACATTTTTACAACATTGTTGCAGCTGCATTATTATCTCATAGCATTAATATTCAGCAGTTAGACACTACGAGAATATTAAATACTAAATAATTACGACATACTTGTAAAAAAAATCATCATTAGACGTATTGATAACATGGAAACTATTGTTTTAATGCGTCTTAATTTATTTCCTCATGAATACAAATTGTTGCATTCCTATAAATAGCCGATGCCACTTTAAAGCACAGTCAATTTCCAATGCTTCACAGAACGTATCTTTATATAAAAATTGATTTAAAAAAATTAAGATGTCGATAAAAAATTTTTGGCTGAGACAAATATATTAATTTTTTAGGGGACCATTACAAATCTAATCGTTTTATGTTGATTGTACTCAGATGTCGAAAACTTACTTTTGCCTCCTTAGCCTTGGGTTTTGGGCCAATATTTTTAATAAAAAAGGCAAAAGTGCCGTTATTTGAACTCCTGAATATCGTTACAAAACATGACGGTGCCAATTTTTTTAGAGTTTAACAAAATTTTTATCAAATTTGCAGGATTTTTCCTCCAGCAACGAAAAAAGATTTTCTAACCTTAAAACCACTTACTTAATAACATAACCAATTTTTTCGGTTACGCCCAGGCCTCAAACTTCAGATCGGCCGAAAAAGTTCTTCTTTATGACCTTGGACACAAATAACTATTAACATGTAAAGTGTTCTCAGTATAGATAATATATCGCATAAAATGCTGAGTCTCGTCTAAAACAATTTATTACTCCCTCATTTTGTCATTTCATCTTTCTTTTGTATCTTATATTTGTTTTGTATTATTTAAACTGAAAACTGCTTTGATTTAAACTAGCAGTAAAAGTAAAACTTCTATTATTTTCTTCGTTTTAGTCCACCGATATTCTCAAATAACTATTATTAATAATAATAATTGGTTTATTATTGTTTTTCATGAAAACGGGTATTCTTCATTTTTTTAGTTTGCTCAGGAAGCTTTTGAAATGACTTCCACCTCTTCCACAAAGTATGAACAACTTTTTTAATTTCGAAAATGTTTTTTGTAGATCTCCTATAAATTGTACAAAATTTCATGACGTCACCTTAAAATTTTGCATAGTATATGTATACTATTTAAATTTTATAAAATAAAATACCCCTACACCTGTGGTTTATGAATCCGTCTTCATTTTTTACCCTACACATCCAGACTTTTGTGGAAAAAATCAAAATGATATAACAATATGTTACAATTTAGTTTTGAAACTACAAAACTGAATGCTTTGAAATCTTGCAAACCTTTTAAGGTTATCGTAAGCATGGTAAATCCAAATCTGATCGTTTTGTCACCTCGTTTTAACAAATAGCTAGCAATAATTTTTAAAAAGTAACTTTTTCATGTCAATTTTGTTCACCAAGAAACGACATTTTTTAATTATGAATCTTCTTAATGCTGTTGATAACAAAGTCGAAAAATGAATTTTGGACACAATTCAATCTGTAATTTAATGGTTTCAAATAAAAAATTGCAAAACGAAGCAGTTTCTTAAAAATTTACAAACTATATAACAATATATTTTCTTTTTTTTTTTTTCTTAATATTTATAAGTAGTTTTTTCACAACAAGAAACTTAAAACATGTTTAAAATGGTAAATTTTTGCAGGAAAATATGAATTTTGCAATTATGCTACACCCCTCGGTGTAACAACGAATGAAAAATTCGTCACAATTGAGATAGGGTGGGTTATATAAGTACCTTTTTTCACAACAAGAAACTTAAAACATGTTTAAAATGGTAAATTTTTGCAGGCAAATATGGATTTTGCAATTATGCTACGCCCCTCGGTGTGACAACGAATGAAAAATGGATCACAATGGAGATCCGGACGGGTATAGGTAGGGCTTAATTTTTGGCTTCCTTTTTTACTTGATAATTATAGTTTTTTTGAACATAATTTTTTAAGAACATGTTTCAGATGGTAATTTCTTTTGGAGAAATAAGAATTTTGCAATTAAGCTCCGCCCCCTCGCCCACGACGAATAAAAAAAATCATTACAATTGAGATAATTTTGCGGTTTTTTTTTTCATACAAGTAGTTTTTTTACAACAAGAAACTTAACACATGTTTAAAATGGTACATTTTTGCAGGGAAATATAAATTTTGCAATTATGCTTCGTCCCTCGGTGTGACAGCGAATGAAAAATTCATCAGAATTAAGATAGGGCGGGTGGGCGGGGCATAGATTTGCTTTTTTTTTTTTTTTTCTTAATGTACGTAGGTTTTTTTTTCGCAACAAGCAACTTAATAGTAGTTTATGATACAAGTAACGTTATTAGGGTTTTTACATTACGAGGAATGTTTGAAGAACGAGGGGCGGTAGCCCCGAGTTCTTTAAAATTTCCGAGTAATGTAAAACCAGATAACGTTACGTGCATCGTAACACGTTTTATTTTATCCTATAATCACAATTTAAAACTATAACAAAATAGTTATTTAACGACAAAGTTCAAAGCGCACGAAAAATCAGTCAGCTATGCCTGCGCTGGTAGCCACGGTATTAGTTGTTTACACTGAAAAAACGATTGTTTCTGATTTTGTAAATGCGAGAATGACTTCCAAAATAAAAGGCCGTTGCTGAAAGGCAAAAAAACAGCTGGCAGGTATCTCAAAGAGGTAGTAAACTTTAAGACCTGGAGAAAAAAATACACAATAGATAAATTAATTACTATTAGCAGACGCTTCGGAATTAGTAAGTTTTTAAAATTTTTATGTCAACAGCTCTGAAGGGAAAATGTCAGTGAAGATTATGATTTCATAACAACACTAGTGTTGTTATGAAAATTCATAACAGTACTAGTAATGTAAAGTATGCCTTAACGTAACTCGTTGTCAACGAGTTATCGGTATGGTTACAATATAGGATAAAATAATAGTTATTTATCTTATTAGTGGGATAGAGCCATTATTACAGCACTACGAGTGTGAAGATTGCAGAAGACGAGGTCGTTAGACCGAGTCATCTGTAATCACACGAGTTGCTGTAATATGCTCTAGCCCACGTATGAAATACAAAACTTTATCTACAACTGCCCAAAAATGAAAAAGAAAAAAAGCCGATTAAATTTTTTTATTAATTAAAAATCAAGAATCAAGAGAATTTTTGCAGTGTTATGACAACCGCTCAAATTTGTTGTAAACAACGCGTCAATTTTTAGAAAAAAAATGTTGTTCAATCGAGAAATGAGTGATTCTGAAGCAGAAAGCTTGCCTTTTGAAACAGAAGAAGCTGCTGCAAACCTAGTGTCTTCATTGTTCCCTGATAAATCAAAAACCAAATACGAAAAATTTTATAAACGGTTCACTGACTGGTGTGCATCCAAGAAAATAAATCATGAAGCAAGATAGAAGGTGCTGTTGGCATTTTTTGAAGATTTGTCGAAAAGTTATAAGTGCAGCAGCCTTTGGGCTGTATGTGAAGGTTATATCGACACTTCGATTGAAAACAAGAAAAAGACCGCTTCTGATATTCTTGGAGATGATCCTGGAGCCAGAACAAATACTGCCAGTAGCTACAACCGAGATTCAAGCATTGTTAGAAGAGAAATCTTAAATACTGGAGCTGTAACAAACATTTTGTCAACAAAACCTAAGCATTATGGACAAAGATACAAATCATTTCATTTCATCTGGTATTAATATCAGTAATTGTAAGGAATGTATTATCGACGTGTATAACAAATAAGTTAAGAATTAATCAATGTAATTTGTTGTAATTTACATGTTAATAAAATTCAACTAAGAATTGGAGACCTTCATTACACCACTAGTGGTGTAATCTTTCTATTACACCACTAGTGGAATAAGAGGGTTTATTACTCAACTCAAACAGTGCCGAATGAGTTGTGTAATATGACCTTTATAAAGCAGTTGTAGATAAAACATGTTTAACATGGTAAATTTTAATTTTAATCAATCCTATTTACATTATTTTATTGCTAAAATTTAGTTGAACAAAACATTTTCTACGTATCTCATTCGTAACGAGTAATTAGAAGTCTCGAGTTAAATTTTCGACTCGACGACCGCCTCGCCAAGAGGATACTTCTCGTTTGTATAACATAGGCAGCTATTTCCTTCGATTAATTTAGTGTTGTAATGAATAAATTGTGAAAACTGTTGAATGAACTGGCAATTAAAATTGCGACCGTTTTCACACCTATATCGTCTTTTAGTGTCAACGTTGGCACAACCCACTTTAGTTGTTATGTGTACATAAACGAACCATGTCGTACTAGCCGGGTTTTATTTGCCAAACTTATTGGATATTCTTGTTCTATGACAACACAATTTGTGCTTGATGTTTATTAGGCCATTACGATGCACGTTTGGTAATATCTTCAGCAGTAACACATGTCGATTACGGTCAGTTTGAACGAAGTTTAAACAAATATAATTCGTGGCGAGATTTTTATCATCTTATGTCTACATGTCCTCTGATGTCAAAGTAAACAGAATGTCATGTTCCCATTATTTGTCCGTTATGATATATTATATTGCATTTACGCAAACGCCACCATATAATCACGAAAAACAGAAAACTCCAAACAAATACAGTCATATATTAATTTCAGTTTTATTGTTCGGTATTGTGAGGTATTCACTGGAACGTATAGGTATCATGAATAAAACAAAGAGGTAATTTGTAGGGACCTACAATAAACGTGGAACATTTCGAGTTTTTGCGGAGAACACCTCTTCAATTATCTTACAGCGTATTATTGTTTCACGTTGTTATCAAAAGGAATATTAGATCCTCGACATGGTCATGTCACAAGTCTATTATAAACCATAATTAATGTACTGGTATTTAAAATTCACAGAGGTAAGCGGCTGTAATATTACAGGCTAGCATAATTCGTCGGTGGCGTGTGACCGTTTCGATGTCCTATCGCGCAGAGTAATTATTACATCCGGACTTCAAATAAACCCCATAGAATCCCTCAGCCGTGTGATTCCACATGTGGTAACACCTAATACACATCCATTTGATGATGTCACTAAGCGATAATTGATAAGATGAGACCGTGCGTGTGTTTGATCGAAAAATTAAAGGGCAAGTCGTCAACAACGCTAAAACATTATGAAACAGCCACTTACAGATCTTTTGTTTAATCTGAATCATAAAATGCACTTTGGAAAACTTGAGATAATTTGTAGATAACAACATTAATCACCGTCCGTATTTTCTGCTGGGGGCAAAAATGATTTTAATTTACGGTAATTTAAACACCTGTTATTTCTTAATTTTCTAAGATAACTCACGGAAAATAACACAAAAACTACATATGTAAAAGTATCACTTTCCACACGGGTTGGCGTGGCGAAACTAGTCACTTTCCGCATGCCGTTAGGAAAATAACAAATTCATAACTGAAGAAAATACCATTAATACTCCCTTTAAAATGCTTAATTTAAATGTTTAATACATTAATAAATGTTATATGTATACCCTTCTCGCATAATCCGATGTCATCTTTAATTTCTCATTTATGTGTCTAAAGAATTTTGTGTTTTTTCCAATCACAGCTAGAAACCATTTTATTCAACTAAGATTGAACTGGTAGATACAAAATATGTGACAACGTTATTATTATTTGATTAGTTTTACTTCCCCATAGTATCGTATGGGATCGAATATTGTGGGATTTTGAGCGTCTTTTAGATGATGCTAAAAACACACCAACAGTCTTATGACGTCATCTTAAAGCCGCATCTAAAAAAAAAACAGAAAGAGGGAACAGAAAAGTGTTGAATACAGTAAATGCAACACTAAACTATAAAAATTTTAAAATATCGACAAAAACTGCATATTTAGGGTAGCTATTTTTATAAAATAAAAAAATAATTAATTAATCGTCGGATGTATTCTTTTCTGTTCGAGAAAGTGCCAAGTATCGACATTTAAGTAAATTTTTCTCAGTGTAGGGGGTATGCAGAGTGTGCTCGATATACTCGAATGATCGAATAAAATAATCCAGAAGCTAGCTTTCTGATACATACAAGTATTTTATTTAAAACCACAAGAAAAGTGTTAAAAGTAAATTTAAATGTGAACATATTAAATTTCTTAACGTTTGAAACTCAGTCCTTTTTCCAAATATTGGTTATTTTTACTTCCCGTAAGCTGAGGAAGTATTGTAATAGAGTCCACTGGGTAACCAATTACTTTTCTCGACGTTTCATGACCCCTAGTGTACGAACAAATAGGTCTTCCGTTTCCTGTCTGTCTGTCGACTGTCTGTGTCAATTTTTCTTAGACACATACTAGAAATGCTGTTCAAGTTTTATAAATATTTTAGGAATATGGGGTAGATGGCAAAACGTTAACCCAAATTTGTATAATCGTCTCCATGTAATGGCGTCACCGTAAAATGTTTGGTCAGTAATTTTAATTAAATCCGTCTTGATTTTTTATTCTCATTCCCTCATTCCTCCTCTCCATACGAATTTTTGTAAAAAAATTGTGTAACAACATTTTACAATTTAATTTTGGGACCAAAAAACCTAATGCGGTGAAATCTTGCAACTGTTTTAAAGTTGTAATGAATGACGTCATCTCAAGACGGCTAGTATTTTAAGAATATGGTGTAGATGGTAAAACACTAACCAAAATTTGACTAATCATCTCCACCAACAATTTGATGACGTCCCTTCAAATAATTTTTTAGTAAACTCCATTTAAATTTAATAAAATAACATACTCCTATGTTTGTGGTTAATTGATCTGTCTTGATTTTTTATCCTTGGCACCCAGATTAAATTGCATCATCACATTTTATACTAGTCCAAAAGCACTGACGTATGGAGAACTCCGTGTTTGTGCTGTAAAAATGTTGAATTAGTAACACAAATGCCAATTGACGCACGGATCATATTTTTTTTATTGACCAAATCAAAAAAAAATCACCCCATTTTCTCTAAAATTTAAGAATACAGTAATGTTGCGCTTACCTATATTTAAGAATATTAAAATAAAAATTATCATAATGACAGCTACTTACTCTGTTTTGAGGAAACAAATTGGTGCGTGTTTAATGGTCACATTTTTTCAATGTATAAACATAAACGATCCAAGTTAAGCATGTACTGATGATATATTTTTCCACTTGGTTATCTGCTTTAAATGTATTTACGATTTGTCGATACCTGAGCGGACTACACCCTCTCATGCTTCGTTGCCGGTGCTTTAACAGTCTATACAGGGTTGTTATAAAAATAAATAAATAAAATCCGTAAAATATTTTTTTTTATTTTTCGAAAAACCTGTATTTGTTCGAATGTACTTCAGAGGTGAGAGAAGTTCTCTCTAAATAACTTTAGGTCAATTTTTACTTCCCGAGCGTACCCTAAGGAAGAATAGAATCGCGTCCATCAGGCGACTGCCAGTTTCATATTTTCTCGACGTTTCAAGGTCCCTCGAGTCCTCGTTTTCATCTCTCTGTCCGTTTGTCCATCTGTCCGTCTGTCTGTCAGTCTGTCTGTCTGTGTCGATTTTTAAATAATCTCCGAAACTGCTGGACCGATTATTGTCAAATTTTATGTAGATGGAAAAACGTTAATTTGATGATTATAATTATTCTTATTTTTATAAAATTAGATATTCCTGCACTTGTGGTGTATGAATGCGTGTGAGTTTTCACCCTAGACATCCAGATTTTTGAGGAAATAAATCAAAATTATATGACACCATTTTGCAATTTAACTTTGTAACTGTAAAACCGAATACTCTGAAATCTTTCAAACGTTTTAAGGTTATCGTAATCATGGTAAATCGTTAATCAAAATTTATTCGTTTAATCCTCCCAAAAAATTTATGACGTCATCTCAAAATACGGAATAAATCCTTTCCAAAATGTGCAAAATATGAGGAGTCTGTACTTGTAATTTAACATTGTGTTAATATTTTTTAGAGTTAGTTATACAGGATGTATTCTATTGCTTAAATAAGTAACGATTCACTCCATTTTCCTGAAAATTAAAAAATACAGTTAACATTAGTATTACACATCGCATTTATCCAAATTGATTACTTTAACAATACATTCATATCTTTATTTTAACTTATAAGGATTCTCATACAAATTAAAATTCACATAATCAAATTTTACATTTTTTTGAAAAAATAGAAATGTAGTATCTTATAAATAAATTTGTATGACAAACTCGTTAACAAGAGATTTTAGTGCAACTTAGCTGAAAACCTGGCAAACATTTTGAAAATATTATTATATTTTTCACTACAAAACTTGAAATTGAAAAAATCAACTAGAAAGTACTTGTTGAAAATTTTGTAAACAAATTATGGTGAGCAATTTCAAAATGAGTCAGCAAGAAACTAATGAGAAGAAGACAGAAAGCTAACAAGGTCATGATCTTGGACTGAAAAAATTATTTCCAAAAAGTTGACTACAGGGTAATTCTAATTAATTAATAGCGGATTCTATCAAATTCAAACAAGAGAAAAATTATTTTTCAAAAGGATAAACTATAAATTTCATGCAAAGCAAGTTTTGTGTCACTTCACATCTTTTTTATTTTGAAAACGTTCCAAACGACCTAGAATATTCAGCAAGAAATATATTCAGGTAACGGATATCTATACGACAGAAAAAAATGTTCAATTCCAAGAGTTTCCATTTCCAGTAACAAGAAGAAACAACAGTTCATTATCTTCTGTGGAAGATACTTCCAATAGCATCTACGAAAAATATCTGTGAAAAAAAAAATATAATTTCGCAGGGATATAATTGAGGTAAGTTTGAGCACTAACTGACAGATTAAGGTAGTTTAGCAAAAACTGAAATAAAGCTTCACATTAAAATAATTGAGTTTCGTATCCCACTAAATATAAATTGTTTATTAAGACCCTGTAATATCATTATTAGATATGTATATTTGTAATTGCAAACAATAATAAAAATTTTTATTATTATTTATTTCGAAAAATTAGTAGTTTAGTGATCTCTGTTGCTATAGTAGAGATCAGAAATTAGTGAACACTGACTTTCTGTTTCCAAAAGTATTTATTAGAAGCCCTTAACAAATCACTTAGGATTATAGAAATGATAATTCAAAGCCCTAAACTTCTCTCCGATTGTTTGCCTGAAAGGAACAAAGGTTACTGGTAGATATTATATGTATTGAATGGTAAAAGACGTCCGATTCGCAAAACCCTTAACCCTTTCAACAAGCAATCCAAAAGCAGGCAAACGTAGTAAATCATCGCTATTATAACCTTGAGCAGCTTATTAAAAACTTCCAATAAACACTTTTGGAAACAGAAAGTCAGTGTTCACTTCTTCCTGGTCTCTACTATAATGAGTCTCATCTTTATGGTGAACTGAAAGGGACCGGTCACAACAAAGCCCAGAAACAGAATAAATTACTTTTATATACAAGGATCAATTCTGAGTCGTCTCTTATTCATACTTTGTATTAATGACTGACGTTTATTTACCAGTACATTTAATTTCGTCACTTATTTAATTCTAATATTTAAACCTCAATTTCCTTGACATCCTACAAACCTACGGTACAGGTTGTATCACATTTATTATTTTGTCCAGTGTTTTTGTTATATGATTTTTTTTCTTAATATACTATTCCTTCTACATATATTTAAGTACCTACCAATATACTATATTTATCGTCCAGTTTCACTTGTCCTATTCATCTGAGCTAGACAACGGATTACGTTACCACACTAGTGAAGTAATGTTAAATTGTTATTTCACTTCTCTCACCTGAATGGATGGGGTAGGTTAAATTACTGATTTCATTTTCTAACACAAATAAATTCGTTTTCATATATTTAAATGGATTTAAAGAGATTCTGAAGCTTTATATAAAATTTTATATGTTACATAACGTGTTACCACATAGTTAGTAAAATTTTTATTTCAATTTTTTTATCTTGATATTAAAATTTTCATTTATTTCATATTAATTCAAATATTCATCTTTTGATATTATGTTTTTTGTTATCGTACATACATATATATAATAACATACCAATTATAGTAATACGTAGTAGTAATTATGGCTTATTTGTTACAATTCCAGTGAATAATAAATTCTTGTTTCGACTAGGTACTTCCAGATCGTTTTATTGCTCGTAAATGTATTTTTATATAGCCTCCAATTCTGTGGATCCAATTAAATATTTCAAAAAGTACACCTTCATAAAATATTTCTTATAACGAAAAAAAAAATAGATTATTTATAATTTTTCTAATTTGCAGGAAAGTTACTGGATCAATCCCATTTTTTTGTTAGAGTGCTGATACATGTGCTTCGTTAGGAGTACATAAACACAACAATTTATGAAAAAACAGTTAATTTTTATAACGACCGCAACATTCAGATTTGATAATCTGAACTTATTTACAAGCAATTAATAGATATCTAAAAATACATAAAGCGAAAAAACACAATCAGACATGTTTTGTGAACAAATATAATACAAAAGCAACGAACTTTGGTTGTGTTATGCAGTATGTATAAACCACTAATCTTGATTTTCTAAACTAGTTCGTATAAAAAATTGAAACAACAATATGCCATTAGCATTTCTCCACATGTATTGATTGTGAAAATGGCCTTAACTCTAATGTTCCATAGAAATAACAGTATTGTTCGATTACCCGTAACGAGTTGGAATATTATGGGCATAAATAATAAGTTATGACAAGATACAACGGAATTAAAAATAAAGTTTATGCATAATAGAAAGCGGTTAATGCCTGTATATTGGTTTCGAACGATGGAAAATAATGGTTACTGCGTTGCACTCATATATTTGGTCATATTATAGTCGAACTCGTTTAATAATTAACGAACGTTCTTCATGATTTTCGCCCCCGAACGTGTCGGGGTGGAGTTTAACTGAACACATTGTTTTATGCCGTTAACTCTTAGCAAACATACTTGTTGGACCGTCCGTATGCCGGTTCCGATGTCCAATAGCCACCACCGACTTTTGCGCAAGCCGAAAGAGGCGGGGGTTCCCAACGCCGCCGCCTTCACTCTTCATAACAAATTCATAGCAACGTTATGTTAACGTAATATGAGAACACCGGGATCAAATTATCGCATGCCCTGACTATTGTCAGTGTTTATTTAGACCTCTGCTTTCGTATCTCCATCTTTAGCACCACCTCAAAAACATTCAAACGAAATACTTGCATGATAATAAAACGTTTAGTTATGTAGTGTTGTGATTTACTTTGATGGAAATGGATACGCAAAACTCTCATTACAATTTTGGTGGAGGCGCCGGTAACGGTTTTCTGCCAGTGTCTGCGTTCTCTGCGTACAGTTTGTTGAGAAGATATAATTACTTTCTCGCTCCGCAGCCCCCAGGTTTGTAATACAGCTTTCAGTAAAACGGTTTTTTGTCTAAGCATAAGCAGTAAAAAAAATGCGGACAGTGTGCCAAATTTACACAATTTTAAAATTAGAATGTAGAAGCTTTAATTTTAGAACAGTCATAATATTTTTAGAACCAGATAATTCTTAAGACTAAAACATAAAAAATTAAATTAACTATCATTTTTTGAAGACCACTTTGTATTAATCAAAAACTTCGGTACCTATGTCAATTCAGAGATTTAAGTTCTAATGCAAAAAATATATTTTTATATCACTGTTAAATGACGTGATAAATGTTACTGCCTAGGTACCTCAGTATCTCTATTCCAAACAAAATTATAGAGATGGCGATAAAACATAAAACACCATTAGCAACAACGTTTTTATGGATAAGATAACAAAAAAATAAATAACAATATCGCTATAGACTAATTATAAAATTTCTTTCTTTGAAATTTTACTACTTATATTCATTTCAGTAATTATAATTTGGAGTATTAATTACTGATATTAAGTTATTAATATGTATGTATATATTTTGTCTCTTTTTGGGTCATTGTTTTATCCTGTAATTAAAGTTCCCTCTGTTGGAAAAATAAAGGGTATTATTATTATTATTTCCATGCTGATGCTATAATGTTATCAAAAGCATTTTTAAATATATATCCCTATCATTTTCTTTTCGTAATTTTAAAACTTATACTTCGACTTCTACACAAATGCGACTTTCGCCATAGTTTCTCAAAGACAGTTTGATATAATTACAAAGATACTTTAGTAAAATATTGACGTAACTTTTTACCTAACCGTATTAATAGTCTATCTGAAAACTTTCAAGTCATTTTTAATCTCGTAAAAGTTAAACCACCTATGATTTTATAGTAATCTAGGAACATCAAGATTTTATTGCGCCTGGTATAATATTTTATCATCACTTTGTTCCCAGCAACTGCTTCTTGTAATACAAAATATATGTACAACTCTTAGCACTTCTCTTTGTTCTAGTTCTATTTCCAATCAAAAATTTAAATCTATACAGCCCTCGGTCCAATTTAGGAGTAATTTTTAAATAAATAACATAAATTAAACAAATTCTTATAACTTTATATAGATTTTTATTTCTCAGTCGTAAGCTAGAGATGTATTGTAATAGAGTCCATTTACAGATAAATAATGGGTGTAAATTTCCCAGATCCCAGAATATGAAATGGAAGATATTCCGTTTCCGTCTATACATATGTCTGTCGTATGTTAGTGGTTTTAATAGATAATAAGAAATAAGATAATCAGTGAAATCACTGAACTGTCATAAAATGTTATTTCTATTTGAAGAATATGGTGTTGATGACAAAAAGCTAACCAAAATTTAACTGATCATCTTCAACAAAAAGTTAATGACATCAGTTCTATTAATAAAAGTAAAATTTTACATATATATTTTTTTTTAATTTAACTTATTTTATTTATTAACGACTAACCGGTTTTTCTAAAATTTTGCATAGGGTTTAAGATTGTCATTAGGGCGGTAAATCTTTAATCAAAATTCATAGTTGTTTTCCTCCCTGCCAAACACTTGATAACATCATCTCAAAATTATATCTTACTTGAGTTGCACAGGGTGTTAATAAATTATTTACATCTAGGCTATGAAATTCATTTATTAATATACCGCTTCATTTAACTTTTTGCTAGATTAATTAATTTATCAATTAGTTGTCAACTTGTGAATGAAATTTTAACGTTTATTTCTGTAAATCACAAAGAAGATAAATTTATTATCGGCACCAAAAGACTGATGGAGAATGGCAATTCAACTTTTGCCGCCAAGAAACTGTATTTTCGAAAGCGGCAAATTTAATTTTATTCTAAATGTAAATGCTGTATAAAGTCACATGCTCCTTTATTTGATATAGGTATACAGGGTTACAAATTACAGATAAGGTCCGTTGTTAAGAAAACTCTGAAGAACTCGAAAACAATAGTTCAAAAATCCCTGAACCAAATTTTTGAAAATATTAAATGACAGTCTAAAATTCTAATAAAAATTGTCAAAAGAGGCATCTGTCAACAGAAAAAAATGACGTTGTAGATCGTATTCTAGCAAATTATGATTACATTATTAATAACTAATTACGTAAGTGTCGATTAAGATTACTTCTTCAACTTTGAAAATTTTCAAAAGTTTGGGGCAGGGTTTTCACTATTATCCGTCATCTTTTAATTTTTTTTGTTTATTTTTTTAATGATCACAAGCAACGATTAACATTTATTTATTCATCTCAGTTACAGGGGCCGCTCCAAAAATGTACAAAGTACATTTGTAATGTACTATATTAAAAAACAAGTGTGATTAAGCATTATTTTAGAGAACAAATTCCAAAATGGGAAATCGAGCCGTCAAACGAGTTTTCTAAGAGATCAGTGCGCTAAAATGTCTTATAGAACGTGTATCTTATACTATTCTATTATCCTACTTCACACCTTTTTTCCATTTTTAAAAATAAAAATTGGAAATTTTACAGTTCTGGAGAATTTTGTCTTAGTTGCTACGTCAAACATCATAACATTCTGAAGTTTAAATTTTCATAATAATAAATTATTAATAACAGAATGTGAAACTGAAGACAATCTTACGCCCTCTGAAATACGACAAATTCCATCCAGAATTTATGGTCGAATAAGTCTCGTTCTGCGTACCGAAATATAATTTCGTTCTATTGATGTTTATCGTATTTGCCAAAATTAAAAAACCACCAACACTGCATTCTTCTAATTTATACTCAGCTACAAATTTTGGAAGGATTTTGACATTTTAAATAGATAGTAAACTCAAATTCTAGAAACGTTAATATCATTGACTTAATTTGTTTGTGATTGTGCGTTTCGTGATGACAATTTTGACGTTCGTGTAGTTTCAACCATAAAAACCATACAAGGGAGGGTACTAACGGTATAATATGAAACTCACCACTAGAGCTTTTTTATTAGCAACTGAAATCAACAAGTGGTGATTTTTAATTTTGGCAAAAACTATATCAAAAATAATATAATTCAATAACAATTTCATTTGTATAAAAATATCGGCACAAAAATCTTGTGTGTCACTGTTGTTTGGAGGCCCCGCCTATCAGCTCGGCGCGACAAATTCACACGTGTTCACAAATTACTATTACATATTTTACAAGTTTTAAAAAAGATGTCAGTTTCTCAAAGGAAGAATTTCTTTATTGCTAAAACTAACATTTGTGTTTCAAAAATTAAGTGAAGTCGATTGAAGAGTAATGTTCAAAATTTGTAAAAAAATTCATCACGATTGGTAATTTTCTTATATAAAAAATGTAACTCAAATATTCGTAAAATGTCAAAGAAAAAATGATTTTTTTTTACTAAAAAAATGTTGAAACTGTCAGTGTGGCAACATTGCAAATGTTTCCACTATCTACATTCTTAACATTTGATCTAATTTTCTGTTCTCAAGTTTTTCCGTTATAGGTATTACTAAATTTGTGACCTTAAAGTGACACAAAATGTCGGTTGATTTAACTTATTGTGAGTATAGTTTAGCCCAACGAATTTTAAATATCAAAATGATGTGAAGAACTCACTTGAAACGAGTTAACTCTCGTTCAGTAAAATTTGTGTTTTGGAATTATTTGATAAATTTTGCACAAGTAGAAAGTCTCACTAACATTCAACTTTTAATATAGAAAATACTAACCAAGAAAGGATGATTAAAATGCAGCAATATAGTGTTGATGATGTTCTCTTTGAAAAAACTGAAATATCATTATTTGAAAATTGTTAAAATTAAAGTTTTTTATAAACGTTCTGTATATTAAAACCCAGTTCTATTTACTCCACAATAAAGCGCGTATCTTTATTTATCTCTCCACAAAATACTTATTGTAACCCAGATTTTAAAAATAACCCCATTACGATTTTTTGTGTACGCTTCCAATCCTAAAGAAATTGGTCGAAAGTTATTTCGACAGGACTGCTCTCGCTTTTGAAATACAAGAATCCAGATCCAGACTTTTCGAAAAATTATAAAATTTTATTATACGAATTTTATTTTTTATAAGAACCTTTATAAGTTAAAATAAATATAGGTATATAACGTTAAAGTAAATATAAAGAAGCATGCTGGGCGTAGATTCCAAATGAGGTTTCCCTTAACAAAATTTTGAGATGATGTCATCAACATTTTTGCAAAAACACTTATATCACTTTGGATAGGTACAGTGTAATAGTAATGATAACAATATTGTATTCCCAAATTTTCGAGTAAACGGGGTGAGCCGTTTCCGATTTAATAAAAAAAAATAAATTGGCTCATTCATTAATTTTTATGTCACCCTGTTTACGAAAGTTAAAATAATTTTTTAATGCATTGATAAATCACAAGTACCGACTCATCAAATTTTGCAGATTTTGGATAGGATTTATTTGGCAAAATTTTGAGATGACGTCGTTAAGTTTTTGGGAGGCTATAAACGAATAAATTTTGCTTAACGATTTACCATGATTACGATAACCTTAAAATATTTACAAGACTTCAGAGCAATCGATTTTGCAATTTCAAAGTTATAATGCAAAATATTGTTATTCAGTTTTGAATTTTTTGTAAAAATTCTGGATGTCTAGGGTGAAAATTCGACATGGATTCACACACCACAAATGCAGGAGTATCTTATCTTAAGAAATTAAAATTTTTTTTTTAATCCCATTGGTAGTGGGGATGATTAGCCAAATTTATTCATCTACATGATATTCCTAATATACATACAAAATATAACAACAATCGGTTCAGTAGTTTCGGGATTTTCTGTTTAATAAAGAGGACGCACACAGACAAATGACGAACAGACGGAAACAGGAGACCTATTGTTTCGTACTCTTGGGGTCATAAAACGTCGCGAAAACGTGGTGTACACTATTAGCTTACTTACGCTCAGAAAGTAAAAATATCTTTCATCCCCTGTTTAAAATAATGTAATAAATACAAATTGTTTCAAATAATGTTTTTTAACAATTTCTAAAATTACGACAATATACACAAATTTCACATTTTACACACTTTTCCCTCCTTCAATATAAATTTTTCGTTTATAGAAACTTATTATATTAAAAAATCGTTTACCATTTTAAGAGAAAAACACAAACAGTAGTCATAGTAATATCAGTGTTTAATAAAAATGGATACAGACAGACAGACATACGGAAACGGAAGACCACTTTTTTCGTATTCTAGAGGTCATGACACGTCGAGAAAACATGAAAGTGCCAATTCGGCCGATGGATTCGATTACTATACTTCTTAGCTTACGCTCGGGAAGTAAAAATTTAATAAAAGTGGAATAACTCGCCAATATTGCATCAGAATTTCGAAAATAAACTACGGTTATAAAGCCTAAATGTACGATACCCAGACGCTGAAGGGCAAATTGGGTACCAATTATGTAATATAAAGCCTAAGTTGAGGCCAATCAGAATTCATAAAAATATACAAGATGTCTCAGCTAAAACTATTATTTTTATACATTCTTATACAATGATATAAGATACGTGCTAGATTTATTTTAGTCGATAAAAAAATGCAATCTATAAACGTAAAAAATTAAATTTAAGTGGAATGAAACACTTTATTTTATAATCAACAAAATATATTTCAAAAGTAGTTATTCTAGCGAACTGTCGTAACATAGTGGTAGTTCTTCTAAAAATAAAAATTTGCCGCTAATGTATGGTAATAAAATGTACAAAAAACTTTTTGTTGGTAAGAAGTGGGCAAAATGTGGTAACAATAAAATTCCGTAGGCAATAATATGTACACTTAAGATTTTCTAACGAATAGTAAATAGTGTTTATACAGGCTGATTCTTCCTTGATTCATAGTAGAATTTAAAAAATATCATGAATACAAGTTTGCATTCTTATTATGTCACTATCAATTTTGAGTAGTTGAAAATTATTTCCAAAAATGCCAAGATATTCATTTACTAACACCGGAAAAATAGACATGATCTTAATTTATGGAGAATATCAAAAAATGCTTTAGTGGCGGCAAATTCGTACCCCCAGAGATATCCCGAATGTAGACATTCAATAGATAAAATTTGCAATAGACTTGAAATTAAATTACGAAACGAATGGCCTGTGAAACGGAAACGGAGAATTATTTTAACCGAGACACATTTTTGAAGACTGTTTTAGAAAATCCTCACATTGCACAAATGCCAGAGAACAGCTGCTAAATTATCTCACTTTTATCAGGAACATTTTATTTAGTGATGAGACCAAATTTACAACAATGGCAACTTACAATATTATGCACAAGGAAATCCGCGATGGATTCGTGAAACTCCTTTTCAGAGAATTATTTCCATCAACTTTTATTTTAAATGTAATGCATGACAGTAGCAGTCTGCTTTGACATTTTTAAAACCACAGACTTCGCGCACAAGGAATAAGTGAATAATGTATTTCGGGTTGCAACTAACTACAAATTTCATTCGTCATTTACGCCAAATCGCCCTGTATATGAAAAGTGAAAACTCACGGATTACAATAAATACGAAACCCGACAAATTATTATTCCATTCTTCGATTTATATATGGCTCAACAATTGAAATAATTAATAATAAAAAAAATAATTTGAAGTTCAGTTTTTTTGCACAAATTGTCCCAAAAACAAATTTCCAATTGGATGTTGCTTTTGAAAATCTCCTTCCCACAAGCACTCGTGGCAGTTTTCTTTGGAACAATTAAAGACTGTTTTTCAGTCGTTTTTTAACGGTTACATTTATTGTGGAGACGATTATGTGCAACAATTAGCTTCGACATTTTTATACCAATAATAATGAGTCAGTGACTAAAACGAGACCATTACTTGGTATATTGGTTCATAAATGATAAAGATATTTTCGTCTGCCAAGTTTCTTTTACCAAAGGCTGCTTATATTCACACGTTTTGTGAGTTGAACCATATATTACCTTCTAAATTATATTTATCTAAGGCAAAAATATTAAACAATTTGGAGACAAGGAGTCGCAATCAAAAAGCATTGGCTTTTTCCACTTACGTTTGTTTTACATTAGCTTATCAAATTTCCATGAAGTTGTCCAACATTATATCTTAAACATACATTATCTACTTTTTTAGATTTTTTTTGCTGTACTCCACAAGTACTATTAGACTTTTTTTTATATTTAAAATTTTACTAAATATCTTTGTCTACGTTGTCAACTATGTATTTATTTATAAGCTATAGTTATTCGCACCGTTAATTGGACATGAAAAGTCTTATCTATTTTTTCTGAGTTCTTGGTAAAATGATACAAATTATCTCTCTACTCTATTATTATCTACGATGAACACTTTAAAAGTCCTATTTGTTCTGTTTTTTATTTGTGTTTTTATATGATAAGCAATTGTTTGATTTTACTTTTTTATAGAACTCTTTTTGCAACATATTTTTCAGAATGGCCTTTAAAGTCAAGATAGTTTCATTTTTTGTGTAAAACACTACATTTTGAATTCTGTTTTAGATTTGTAATATTCATAAAGTGTCGTAAAGAGTAGTAATATCAGTGTTCATCTGACATAATATTAACTGAATGTGAAATATTTTAATTAATGAAGTGATCGAAAATATGTGTTTTTATTTATACTCCAAAAAACAGAAGTCCCTTTTCGGATTTATGTAGAAAATTATCCCATACTGTGATCAAATTAAAATCTAGTGTGAAAAGTATTGATATCAAAAACACACATATTTTGCAAAAAAAAGTTTTACCTTAAAGAAAGTGAAGATAAAATATAATTCTGTCTTTCGCTTAAGGGTTAATATGTTGAACGTCTAGGGCATGTGTTAGTTCGCCTACTCTATTGACACTATTTCTTACTGTGGCAAAAATGTACTACTTCGTACTAGTTCTAAAAAGAATTCTTTGACTGGTGATAAAAATAATCTAGATAACATTTACACAGAATGCAATACTCTAGATCGTGCAGAAAATAAAAGAAAAAAATTCAGTACTACAAAAACAATAGTAGTAGAATATATTGTTTATTTGCCATTTGCTGCAAATTAAAATTTTGTGTGTATATTGTTGTGCAAATTACAATTACTCTATAAACAAAAATAAACTTTAAATAAAGATTTAGTACCATCAGAATTTTCCGAAAAATAATGGAATCAATATTTTATGGTAAAAAATCTTTTCTTACATTTATTATTTTGATTGGTAGAACAAAATCAATTTATTCTAGAATAGACTTTACGGTATTAAATTTGCGCTACAATTTTTAGCATCCCTTACATTATTGCAATTTAAGAAGCAAAATATTTTTAGCATAACTATAAATCAGATTTAAAAATAATTATCTACCCAAATATTTCTAATTATCTACTTTAATTAGAAGTTTTTATATTATAAAAACTGATGGTTTCTGCAGCCAAATTAAAAATTGTGAACACATGCAAACAATTTAGTCCACAAAAAATGTTTCTTATTACACCGCTTAAATCCCTACAAACTCTAACATTTTGTGCATGTTAGGATGGTTTTATCTGACCGCATTAATTTACTTCAGAAACAATCGTACAATTTCTCGGAATAATACTAACATGAAATCACGATCACGCCTTAGGGAAAACACGCAACACCTATCTTACGACCCTTATCACATTCTTATAGTTTCCCTCAAAATAGCATAATTTGCTTTCAGATATCCACACCAAAACAGCGCCTATCCAGAGAATTCCACCGGATTGCTCTTTACCAGCCTCCGAGGAAATTACTTGTGTAGATAACGAAAAGTCGTTTTTAAACTTACCAACAAAAACCTTACTAACCCCGACACCGATTTTTGGATATTCACCGCACCTCCACCACAACCTACAAAGCGATCAATTAAGTAATCTCAAACAAACATTTTTACTGACTTAACAAATCACGAGTGATTTTTTAATTACAGATACTCGTCCTGCTGTAACATCTCCTTGCAACTCTCTATACGCCGCTAATTTTCGTCGGCAAAGAGGCGAAAAGAAACCCATACCTGAAGAACAAAAAGATGAAAAGTACTTCGAAAGAAGACGAAGAAATAATCAAGCAGCGAAAAAATCACGCGATGCGAGGAAAATGAGGGAAGATCAGATCGCCCTTAGGGCTACAATCCTGGAACATGAAAATGCCTTACTGAGGGCACAAGTGTTGACTCTGAGAGAAGAAACGTCGTCTTTGCGACAAATGCTGCTGCAAAAAAAGGCGCTGGAGATCGCATCCAGAGACACGCCAATATGCGGATCGTGATGAGGAGGTTGCATGCTACTGAAATTTAATGCGATTCGGTGTTACAAAAACAGATGGTTCCGCAAATCACTGAATCGTGACACAGAATTTGTAAACTGTGATTTTATTATTTTAAATTCTTTATAGATTGCACTAATTAATAACTTTCAACTGTTTACCAGTTCAATAGTCTCCCTGTACTTTACATTCCTTTGTGTTCAAACAATATGTAACAGCATTCATATTATTTTCTGCGACACAATACCTTGATATCTGTTATGATTATGATGTACTGATGAATTTGTAAAATAACCGGTAAAGCTATTTTCATAAAAATAATGTTATTTATTGTAGTTGTGATTTTAATTAATTCATTAAAGTTAGTTAGTTACTTACATAAAACACGATGTTATTTACTTTTACTACCTTTTAAACACCTATTAAAAAGGTCTAGACAATATTTAGTATGAGCACAGAGAGTAACTCACTAGAATAAATCCATTCATCAATTTCAGTAATTGTTAGAGAGAAGCACTATTTCTTATAAAAAAAATTCTAAAATTTACTCAACTATATTTCAACATAAAAACGAAACAGGGAAGAAACTCATTTACAAAGTAATTGATAACAAATAACAAACCAAGGGGCCCAAAAACCACTTGTACAAAATAGGGTGAATTTTATTGTTGTGACATACGGGTTTTGAAACGAGAATGGCATATTCTACAAAAAAATTGTTATTAAAGTTGCTTCACAATATAAAAATAAAATACCTCCCCCGGTACTCCTCCCTTTAGCTCATGCTCGTCGTCGCAAGCATCATGTTCCTTACGAATAGAAATCTTGGGTGTTAACCTTCTTAGTAACAGAAAGTTTTTTCCTGTAGCTTTTGCAAGAACTGAGCTCATATTTAACAGTCGGTTAATTAATTTTTCGGTTTCGAACTAAAAACTTTCCAAAAAATGACGTTTCAATAAATATCGGTCACTCTAGCAACGGAAAACAAAAGGTGTCTAAAGACATCACAGTTGTAATATTTAAAAGCAACAATTCATTTTAAATGTATGCGGTGGAACAAACAATGCGAATAGCATCAGCTACACACGACAGATATTTCTAATAACATAAAACTCAAATAAATTTTACTGCTAGAAACTGTTTTAATATTCTATCTTCATAAATTATTTTTATATTTTATGCCCAGTACCCTGCAAACGCTTTCCACCACGTCACTGAAGCAATCTGTTTCTCGAAGAAGCTGGAAGAGCACATTTTCAAACTATCTTCCCTCCTCTCATTCTACCTTCATTGAACTGACATACCAACATTGCTCCCAATAATTCAGAACTACCAACACAAAAATTTGCGTCGTTCATTAATATAGTCATCCGGTATTTTCGACCTTTTTTACTTCCCGAGCGTAAGCAAAGGAAGTATTGTAATCGAGTCCGTCGGCCGACTCTCTACTTTTACGTTTTCTCGATCTTTCATGACCCCTAGAAGACGAAGAAATAGGTCTCCCATTTCCGTCTGTCTGTCCGTCTGTCCGTCTGTCCGTCTGTCCGTCTGTCCGTCTGTCCGTCCGTCTGTCCGTCTGTCCGTCTGTCCGTCTGTCCGTCTGTTGTCACGGATTTTTATTAGACAGATAATCTCCGAAAGTACTCGACCGACTGTTGTGAAATTTTGTACTTATATTAAGAATATCATGTAGATGGTAAAACGCTAACCAAAATTTGTCGAATCATCCCCACCACTAAAGCGATGACGTCACTTCAAAATTGTACATAGTAAATGGATTTTCAATTGTATAAAATAACATAGTCCTACACATGTAGTTTACAACTCTGAATCGACTTTTCACTCGAAACGTCCAGATTTTTGGAAAAAAAATCAAAATTATAAAACAACATTTTGAAATTTAATTTTTAATCTGCTAACCAGAATGCTTTGAAATGTTGCAGATGTTTTAAGGCTATAAAGAGCATCATAAATCTTTAGTCAAAAAATATTTGCTTATCCCCTCCAAAAACTTGATGACGTCAGCTCAAAAGTTTGTGGAATAAATCATATCTAAAATGTACAAAATATGATGAGTCTGTACTTGTGAACTATCACTCCATTAATATTTTTTGGATTTGCATATACAGGGTGACTCAAAAAAATTAATGAATGCGTAAATATATTTTATTGATTTAATCAGGAACTACAAAACCGAATGCTCTGAAATCTTGCAGATGTTTTAAGGTCATAAAGAGCATAATAAATGTTTAGTCAAAATATATTTGCTTATCCCCTCCAAAAACTTGATGACGTCAGCTCGAAAGTTTGCCGAATAAATCATATCTAAAATGTACAAAATATGATGAGCCTGTACTTGTCATTTATCACTCCATTCATATTTTTTGGATTTGCATATACAGAGTGACTCAAAAAAATTAATGAATGCATAAATTTATTTTATTGATTTAATCAGGAACTACAAAACCGAATGCTTTGAAATCTTGCAGATGTTTTAAGGTTATAAAGAGCATAATAAATTTTTAGTCAAAATATATTTGGTTATCTTCTACAAAAAACTGATGACGTCAGCTCAAAAGTTTGCCGAATAAATCGTATCTAAAATGTACAAAATATGATGAGTCTGTACTTGTGATTTATCATTCCATTCATATTTTTGGATTTGCATATGCAGGGTGACTCAAAAAAATTAATGAAGGCGTGAATTTATTTTATCGATTTAATCAGGAATTACAAAACCGAATGCTTTGAAATCTTGGGAATATTTTAAAGTTATTATAAGCATGGTAAACTTGTGTTCAAAATGTATTTGTTCATCCCTCCTAAAAAAATTGATGACGTCACCCTTAAATTTTGCTGAATAAATCCTATCTAAAATGCAAAAAATATGATGAGTAGAGAGCGGAAAATATGCACCAAAATTTTGAGAAATATGATCATATGATATGCACCAAATTTATGCAAATATGCAGTAACTTTCTTAATATATGCAGAGATATGCAATGCATGTGCTCCAAAAATAAAAAAAAGCGAACTAAATTTATTTATAAAATACAAAAACAGGGTTCCCGAGCTTACGTTTTATTACAAAAAATACATAAATCACACTACAAAGTGTTTAATTACATCTCACTAACTCATAAATCACGGTTTTTTAAAGATAATATTCTTATTATACTAAAAAATAAATATAAACAGAACAAATTGAAAAATAGTAGTAATCCATTATTTAATTACTATTTTGGTAACAATTTATTTTTAGATATTTTTCGAAATATTCTAACAAAAAGTTTTTCCGGTGATTCTAAAGTATATGTATTTCTAAATAGAAAAACTGTGTACTACGTCCACAGATGTAAAAATACTTACCGGTTTAGGGCAGGCGCCACAAAACACAGTTCATTCTTGAAGAATAAGTTCAGGAAAAGGTTTAATCCATAAATTAATTTGAGTTATCTTCGATATATACTTGTATCCCTTTAAATGCTTTCAATACAAACTCACGATGAAAAATAATAGTCCCTTCGACCACCACTAAACGTACCACTTAACTAACGAACAAAAATATTGGGCATGAATGGTATTTCCAAAAGTAATTAGGGCGCGAATTTACCTGAAAGGATGGCTTAACACCCAGTGGTGTCTCCAAACTACCGTAAAACCCAAACCTTTCCTAGTTATTTGAAGCTCAGGACAATATTTGCAATATGATTCATAAAATTTCGTCTTTCTAGATAAATGCCGATAGAATGAAAATTTTTTTTTTTCAAATTAGCACAAAAATTGATAAAAATGCAAAATATGCACGCGTTTGGTGAAATATGCAGCAGAAGGCAAATATATGCAAATATGCAATTTTTTTATAGCTGTATTCATTTTTAATTAGCATGATTCGTTCACATATTAAATATCAAGACTTATATGCAAAAAATAACGGATATGCAAATTTCATAAAATCCGCTCTCTAATGATGAGTTTGTACTTGTGATTTATCATTCCATTCATATTTTTTAGATTTTCTTAAGAGGTGGTTCAAAAAAATTAATGAAGTCAATTTATTTTATTGATTAAATTAAAGGCAACACTTATTATTAGTATTACACCCCAACCAACCCAATTTGGTAGACACAAAATTTGTTAAAGGAAAAACTCGGTTGAAACATTGGGTAGCACGCTTATTTACATCGACTTTAACATTACAGACCTGCATTTGTTTTATGCGTTCACTTGATTCCGCGAATGTGAAATAGACATGTTTATAATCAACCAATTGTGAATTTCACCGTCAAGAATTAAAATAAAACCAAATGTTTTATATAATAAGCGGAAGTCGAAGCAATAAAACCGACGGTCGTTTTGTTTACAGTTTCTGTGTTTGGCTCTCACGTATGCTGTTACGCCTGTCATCTTAAATTAACAATGTTTATACATACACGATTTTCAGTTGCCTCTGATACGTAGGTATACGTGAGTAAATTGTTTCGTTATTTTATTGATTATTACAAATCAATATTCAAACGACCCAATTCATTTTCCCGAAAATTTGAGAATATAATAATTTTATTCTTAGTATTACACTACATCTATCCCAACTGATATACGTGTCCTTGCAAAAATGTTGATGACGTCATCGCAATTTTTTTTTAAATTCCCACTACAAAAATGAATGAGAAAAAAAACACAATAGGCATGCAGTCGTCAAGTTTCCGACAGCGAGGGAAGTACTGTCTAAACTCTTTAGACCAATTTTTCCGACATGGGATTACCCAATTTCAGATTCTGCTTTTTCCGTTCCACAAAATGTACGATCGACTTTTTTCCACCTAATTTTCGTCCATAAAAAATTATTTAGAACAAAAATACGGTTTCCTTAGTAATAATCACGGTGTAATAATTAATAATAATCAAATTAAAAGTAACATACCTACATAAGTATAATTATTATTTTAATAATATCGTGAGATGTTTCCGCTATATTTTTACTTCCTGACCCTAAGCAAAGGAAGTATTGTAGTCGAGTCCGTCGGCCGACTCTCTACTTTTACGTTTCCTCGACCTTTCATAACACCACAGGACGAAGAAATAGGTCTCCCGTTTCCGTCTGTCTGTCTGTCCGTCTGTCCGTCTGTCTGCCGTCACGGATTTTTATTAGACAGATAATCTCTGAAAGTACTGGACCGATTGTTGTGAAATTTTGTACTTATATTAGGAATATCATGTATGTAGATGGTAAACCGCTAACCAAAATTTGTCTAATTATCCCCACCACTGATGCAATGACGTGACTTCAAAATTGTACATAGCACATGGGTTTTAAATTGTACAAAATAACATAGTCCTAAACATGTAGTTTATGACTCCGAGTTTTTACCCGAAACGTCCAGATTTTTGGAAAATAAAATCAAAATTATAAAACAACATTTTGCAATTTAATTTTGAATCTACTAAACCGAATACTTTGAAATCTTGCAGATGTTTTAAGGTTATAAAGAGCATAATAAATTTTTAGTCGAATTAATGAATGTGTAAATGTATTTTATTGATTTAGTCAGGAACTACAAAACCGAATGCTTTGAAATCTTGCAGATGTTTTAAAGTTGTCAGAAGCATGGTAAATTTTTGATTAAAATGTATTTGCTCATCCCCCCTAAAAAATTGACGACGTCACCCGAAAATTTTGCTGAATAAATCCTATCTAAAATATACAAAATATGATGAGTCTGTACAGGCGCGGATACAGGATTTCGTTTAGGGGGGTGGGGGGTGTCCAATTTTTGTGCGATTTTACCTATCTCCCAGAAATTCGTTCTAAACAAAAAAAATTATAAAATTTTAGCTAGTATACTCTTTTTCACATAACATGGGTGACATTTGATTCTTTTCATTACACGTATAGTGTACAGTAAAACCTCGATAATCCTAATTAATTGGGAAAAAGGTGTGTTCGGATTAACGATTTGTTCGGATCAGCGATTTTCCCAAAAATCTGAAAGAGAATTGAACAACAACTTCATACACAACTGAAAACAAACTTCAAGAAATAAACCTAAATTTTATTAAACAAAATTAAAGAATTCTTAAGCAACAATGGGTAATCGATACATTCTAAAAAAATATTACTCCGTGACCATAAACACGCTATCTTTTTGGAATCAACACTCCCGGCTCTATACCCTGAATTTTTTCAGAATTTTTAGATGAATTTTTCAAAAATGAAATTTTCCATTATGTATTCGTATTACCTCCATTATGCAAATTTCGACCCATTCTCGAAATTTAACTAAATATATTTTCTTGTAGATTTTAGGCCTCAGAAGTCACTTCTGGATTCATTTCTTCGATAACTTAAACCATTTTTCCAGAATCGTCCAGTTGAAATATCGCAATTTTTTAAAATTTCGAAAAATTCGAATTTCACAGCGAAATTTCCGAAAATATTGCTCCGTTACCATCAACATGGTATATTTTTGGAATCAGCACGCCGGGATATCCCTGAATTTTTTCAGAATTTTTAGGAAACTTTTTCAAAAATGAAATTTTTCTCATGCAAATTTTCGACGATTTTCTAAATTTAACCAAATACTTTCTCTTGTAGATTTCGGGTCCCATTTCTCCGATTACTTCATCTTTTTTTCCAGAATTAATTAATTAATTCAGTGCATTGAAATATCCCAATTTTTAAAAATTTCAAAATATTTCATACAACATATGCAGAAAGATCTTGCGTCATTTTTGGAAGTAGATGCGTGTTTTCAAGTTCAGTTCGGATTGCAGAGTTTTTGTTCGGATTAAAGAGGCATCGACTTCAAATAGCCTCTGTTTGGATTACTGGATGTTCAGATAATCGTGAGTTCGGAATATAAAGGTTGTACTGTATTTACAAAATGAAATACGATTTCAAAATTTTGAAATTGGTCAAAATAAAGTACCTCGGTCGTATGTCAGAGGGGGGGCAACTGCACCCATTGCCGCCCCTGGATCCGCACCTGAGTACTTGTGATTTATCATTCCATTAATATTTTTTGGATTTGCGTATACAGGGATACTCTAAAAAAATTATTGTAAGTATTTCAGGAGCAAGGGAAGTTCTGTCAAAACAACTTTCGATCAATTTGTTTTTTAATTATACATGTTTAATTTTGTTTTCTAATAAATATTCTCTATTTACATGAAAAAGAAACGAATCTGTTATGGGATATTTTTCGATGTGTCCACCTTTTAAAAAACGACGTAAACACCGGCCCCTTAAATATACCACGAGTGACGTCATCACACTGGTCAATGGCTAAAACGTGCACCGACTTGTTCGGAATCGTAAACATAACAACAAGCGTACATAACCTGTAATTTGAAGTTTTTGGCGGTTTAGTGTAAAAATGCAATAATAATGTCTCTCGAAGAAAAAATACGCACTTTAGGCCAAAAGCGCGACACTGACGGTCTTGAAGAATATGTATCCAGTGTTTCCGTAAATGAGGCAAGTAATTAATGAATTCTACCTGATTCGACTGTCTTAACATAAACTATTTAACTACAGCTACTAAATCTAGTTGAGGCAAGAGTAACAACTGCTAATTTTACTTACACATGGAATTACATTCTACAAGGGTTCACAGACGATTCTAATTCTCATAAAAAGCGTTTCGAAGTAGTGATGAAACTTGTTAAGGAACTAGAACAAACAGATTTTTCAGGCTCTCATTGTAACGCCCTCATTCGTCGCACCTGTATGGAATTGTCAAAATTTAAAACCGAGCATTTGTTGAAATTGTGTGATTTTTGCACTGAGTGTTTGCAGTCTCAAAGAGTGTCGCAAATGAGGTAAGTTGATGACTATATTTATGGCAAGAATTGACATTATTTAAATTCGTTTGTAAGTTGGAAGGAATTACTGCCCGAGTTATTGAATATAATTAGTGAAAAGGAACATGTAAATTTTAATGATGAAGAAATGAGTGGAAGTGAATATAAACATCAAGCCATTAATTCTATTTGTACACTGCAGTGGTTTCCAAATCATGTTACAGCTTTGGCGGAAATGTTCATGTATGAAGAAAGTTCAATGATTTTGTCAATATGTTACCTACTCATGATTTACTTTTAGTGATATGTCACTAACAAAAGAAGAGCATCAGCAAGTTGTTAACAAATTAGGGAGGTATTTAGAAAAATTGACCCCACAAGAAATTCCCCCGTTTGTGTACCAGTTGTTAAAATTGTGTAAGCAAAATAACAGTAGAATAGTATTTATGAAATTGCAGCAATACTTTGGATTAAGATATGATAGTGTTTGTAATCAGCTCAATAGCAATTCTGACAGTACTGATATAGATGCAATTGGTATTATTTTACAAAACTGAACTTAGCTTTTTATTCTATGGATATAATTCTAGAAAATACATCTGGTCAAGATACAGTGGAAGCAGAAGGTACAGTCCTCTTCCACATTCACACATCAGCATCTCTAGGCCAAGAATGCATAAAAGATTATCTATCATTCTTAAAAAACATGTTAAGATCCCCTGAATTTATCATACATCCCTTTCAACTCGGCGTTTTGTTAACAATTTCTACCGTTTCACATTATGAAGAGAAAGTGTTTGAAATGATTAGATCTTGCATCTCCAGAACTTACCATGAAGAACAGAAGAAAAATGCGTCTGCTTGGTTTAGAGACATGGTGCCAAACAGCTGTAAAATTGAGAATGTTTTCAATCAAGTTATTAACGCCAGGTTTTTTCTATTTTTTTCTGCAAAGATTTTCATTTTTATTTGTTTTTATTTTAGTGCGGAAGACCGAGATTTAATTCTTCAAGCGCTTGTTAATTTTGCTTTTGTGCTGTTGGGTGTGGGGTCAGCACTTGGTAGAGATCCTATTGCTGAAAAACAGTGGCAACTAGGAAACATGATTTTGTTTAAAATTATTAAAAGAAAAAGACATACAGCTTCTGTGATAGTGGAACAGCTTAGTAATAGAATAGTTACCGAAAATACAGTTACTCAGTATATTGGTAAGAAAAAAATCGCCAATGTGGATGACGAGCAGCAGTTAGAGTATGACGAAAGTTTTAGTGTATTTACGACTTTGACTGCGATTTGATTTGCGCTTGATTACTGCATCCCAGTGTGACAGACTTGTAAAAATTACCGCATAAGCGCACTAAAGCTTTCTAAGAACTGTTTTTTTTTTTCCAAGAATCAAAGTAAATAAATCCGAAATTATATTAATCTAGTGGCGGTTTTACGCATTCAAAATGGTAGACATTATTCAAAAGATACTATTTTAGCGTACAAAGAACACTGTATACTTGAAAATAATTTTAATGTATATATTCAGAAAACCACACAACTTGAGAACTCACCCTGTATATACATATATGTAACTATAAAAATATTGTGCTTTGCTTATCTCTTAGTATACATAGAAACTTTACAAGCCAACTTTTCAGAGTGTTTGTATATGTTAAGCAAAAACTTGACCCTTCTAATGCTGGAAAATAAGAGTTTGATCATATCGTTGATGGAAGGGCTGCTACAGATGCCAGGAAACAATGCAAAACAACTATTAGATGCCATTATTCCTCTTACTAAAGTTTCACCTACAATACGAGATCATTTTATTCTTCTTTTGAGAAAAGCGTTATATTCAAGGTTACTGTGCTTATTTTTAGCCACTAACAACGTTAATTGCATTTCTTTAGATCCACTGAAACCCGTCAGGTCGCAGTGATTGGATTTTTAAAATTACTGACCAATTTAAAAATATCTGACTTAGCTGCGCTAAGTCAAACCAGTTCAACCGGATCTTATTCTTCTGGACATTCTCTGTTTACTCAGATTTCAATGAGCAGAGCTTCTCAGAGTACACCTAGTACTTTTAGTAACGAAGCTCTGTGCTTGGAAGTTTTGAGTATATTAAAACGGTGCTTTATGCAGCAGGCGGAAGTCAGAGTTCAACTTTACGCTGGTAAGCCATTCTGCAACTTTATTATGTTTTATTTATGCAAAAAACGTGAACTACTTTTTAATTTAAGGCTTCTACAGCGCTGTTTGCTTAAATCCAGAACTAGGAATTCCTGTATTGGAAATGATTTGGATGCACTTTCGCGACTTTTATGTTATTGATGAAGAAACTCTGCCTCCTTTGAAGTTTGATAAAATCACAGTTACTAGAGACGTCACAGTTCTTTTACAGGTGTGTTTCAATAATTCGGCGTCCTATTTTTCATAAACGTTCTAGGAACCTCTGGGAAAATTAATTTATACAGTTGGACTTATTGTAACAAACGTTGCCAAAACCGATCATGAAAACGCCATTGTAGAAAGGTTTACGGACATTTTGGAGTCACTTTGTTCTAGAATGAACAAGTGTGAACTAGTACACTTTGAACTGGTAACTATAAACGCACGATCTGGTAACCGTAACTTGAACTTTGTCGCTACAGGATGATGGTACTGATTTAACAGACATTATGCCTGAAGCACAACAAAAACTTTTGATTTTAAAAGAAGCTATGAGTGTATATGAAGCTCTAATCGGGTATAAGGTGTATTCATGGGAACTCGAGTCAGATAATAACGGCAAACAAATTAACGGTTTATTCCAAGGTTATTCTAGATTATTACATTTCTTTAAAAACTTAGGCAAACCGAAAAAAGCAGACAAAAGGAAAAAAGACGCTAATAAAACAACACAACAAACTGCAAATAACACCACAATACGAAAAGATGGCCAAAAGTCGTCTAAAAGTTTAAAGGTACCACAGACTGTCCTAGACTTTCAAGTGATGACTAAAATCATGAACTTACTTCATGAGTACGTTATCAGTGTTAATAATATCGCATCAGTAATTGTTAATTTTAAGACCTATGGTTTCTTGGACCACAATTGCTCAATCAAATGTCCTTAAAACAAAACGAGAAATCCACCAACACATGATGCAAGCAACGATCAATATAGTTACTGCAGTTAAAAACAAAAAAATCATTGAAGTGCAAACAGCAAAGATGACTTATGGTCATATTTGCGATATTGCAGTGATATTATATGAACGAATAATTAAACGATTGGTTGAATTTATAGATTTTGATTGTACTACAGCAGTATTGGCAGTTGAGTGTTTTTTGTTGATTTTGAATATCGTGAATAACAATTTTAAAAGCAATTTTCAAGCCTTCTTAAGCAAAGTTGGTAAGTGTTTATTGTTTTTGTTACTTCATGTTAAAAATAAAAAATACATTAATAGGGGGCAAAGACGCAAGTGAAAATCTTGTGTCTCATTTAACTGAGTTTGTAAAAACGTACGAGAAACTTCTTGACATGGATGAAGAAGAAGTTTCTGAAGATCCCGAAATTAAAAAAATGTCGTTAATTGTAATAAACACACTTAGCTTTTTAGCTCATCAGATTCCTACCAATAACAATGCTCTAGCTATACAGGTAATAATATACTGGAATGCTATGAAATACTTGTAAAAAATAAAACTATATTATTAAACTACTTCTAGACGACGGAATGGTTAAATAATTTCGCTGTCAATAATAACGTTAATAGTAGACAGAGCGCTCAAGGATTTATTAATTTATTACTTGACAGTCATATAAAATTTAAAGTGAGTTTAACTCTCTTTGAACACATATCCATCAGAGTCGGTGATGTAACGGGCGTTATTGATGATGTAAGCAATGTTGTTTAGTTTTCTACAAAATCGCTGAACATTGTTTTATAGGAAGAACATACTGTGGAAGAATTTAAAGTGATTAACGAATTAACTGTCAACAATGTTTTTTTATCACTGTGTAACGTAATCAAATCGGTACTGGAAGATACAGAGTGGATTATAGCACGTTTAAAAGCTGAATACAGTATGATTAATTATTTGGGTGAAGAAAGCCTAGAAAGAAGTACTGGCTTAATGTATTACTTTTTCAAAAATATATTAACATTTTTCAGGGAAAGAAAATTTAAAAAATCGTGAACGAGGTGTTTGCTGTCAGTTGTGCTTTATTGTAACCATTTTGACAAACCTTAGTAACTGTACAGTTCCCACTGGTAGTTTATCTGAAGCTACTTTAAAAAACTTATCATTGTTGTACTGCACATTGAGTGCTTTAGCCAAATATTTTATCTTGCGATCGTCAAAAATCAATCCAGTTTTCCAGGCAGCAAGGTGTTTGTTTTCTTTCAATATTTACAATAAAAATTCTAACACAGCACGATTTCAGGTTTGAAAGACTGGTGAAATTAGCTGGAAAACAACTGGCACCTGTCGTGTACAAGCTAATAACGTATATTGAAGAAAGTCAGAAACGAAGTACAGACCCATCACAAAAGAATAAAAAGAAGAATATTGACACTTCAACGCTTAAGAGTCGAGTGTTGAAGGAAACCCGTCTGATTCCGAAAGTTATTTATGAACTGGAGCAGTTCAGTAAATTTGTAATGCAGTTATCAAAGAAAACTAAAGTTGACTTATCAAAGTTTGTTGGGCAAGGGACTGTTCGAGATTTTAGAATTATGCATTTGAAGGAAGTTTTGGAAAAAGTTGATGGTGCACCTACACAACCTACTCAAGAAAGTGATACTAGTCTAGTTGAAAACGAAGAGGATGAGGAGATACAAGATTGTTCACCGCCACCGGCTAAAAGGAGGAACGTTGAAATTGATGAATAAATAGTTGTGATACATATTTACAGTTTTACATCACTTGTTAAGCTTTTTTGATTTTTGATAATGTTTTGATATAAAAAATTTGTACATTTTCATTGTTGGTGTATTTTTTGAAAAAGGAGTTTAGAAGATACTATCAAGGTGTGAAGAAGATTCTTTGATTAAGACTGAAATCAAAAATTCGTTCAATTAGTTTTCGCTTTTTACTTGAATGTTTTTTTATCTCCTCCAGGAAGTTAATGACGTCACATAGAAGTTATTATATGTTTGTGTGTCTAGACCCACCGCGGTTTGTGCTTTGTTAATATATTTTTATTGTAAAGAACTGTTTAACAATATGTTTAAAAAATTAATGAATGATGTATCTAATCTGCCCAGAATCTCTACTGTTTATAACTAAGAATAATTTAAAGTCATCAGAAAAAAAAAACTTTTCTGATGATATAATGTCAACATCATTCATGAAAAGGAGAAAGAGCAGAAGACCCAATTTGGATCTTTGAGGCGTTCCAAATGTCGGTCTATTCACGTTCGAGCCAAAATTACCATATTTAACATGCTGTTCTCTGTTTAATAAGTAAAATTTAAAAGAGAGTTACAAAGAATCCGAAAAACGTCACCTAAAATATGAATCAACACAAAATGATTTTTTTGATGAAATTCATTTTCTTTTCAATGGCTCCGAAAATACATTGAGTGAAACATGTCACATTAGTCGTAGTTGAACGCTGGTACATAAATCCATGTTGATCTGATAGTATATATGTAATATTTTATAGTATAATATCGATTCAAAGGTTTTGAAAAAGTTACTTAACAATGAAATGGGCCTTAAGCAGATTTAAAAGATGATGGAATTTAACTTTCTTGAAATTGTAACATTGGTCTTCTCTTAATTATTTACACAAAAATGTGGAGTCGTTGAGATGTTGAATGCTAAATTGACTGAAAATGCTAGATGGTAGCTATCTTCTACAAAGAAGGGAATTATTAAAATTAGACAAATCAGTAGTCTTCCGAAATTTCCCCAACGAGAAGATAAGAGGTATTTTGACAATTTTTAACAACAGTCAGTTCATTGGAAATGGTTTCATTATCTCAGGACAGAGTTTTTGCTCAATACTCACATTGATTCCCCCTAAATATTGAAAAAAGGAGATTTATTTCTGGTCTAAACAGACGTCTGTACGAAGATCACTAGAAAAAAAATAGAGGAGATTCTGATGAATCTTTGAGAAATATCAAAGGTTTGCAGACAAACTGGTAAATCAGGTTTATTAGGTGCAAGTCATTTTAGAATTTTCGGAGCGTCGCGTTGTCAGCGGGGCTATCAATTTGGATACTGTTAAGACGATTTTAGAGGAACGAAATAATCACTGTTCTTTAAGAAATTAAAAATTTGGTACCAATACCTAATTGAGCATTAATTATATCATCAGTTCATAAATATTAACTCAAATTGAATATTATAAATGAACTGAATCGTTAAATGTATCTGTAACTTGTAGTAAAAAGTGCAAAGTACCAGACAACCAAACTATCCAAGTGTTCTCGCGAAAGAACGGAAAGTACCCTCTAGATGCGAAAATAACGTAAACCCTTCTGGTGTCTCGATTTAAAAATTAAATTTAGTGTCAAAAAAACAGCCGCGAAACTTAATATTTTTCGGGAGAATGTTACCCACTTTTTGCGATAGCAATTTTACTTAGTTTTATTCAGCTAATGCGTATTCATTCATACTCGTAGTTTCGTTAATTAACGGATTTTCGGGAGATTATTTACTATGCCTAAATTCTCTACAATATAAATTTTAAATAGTTAGGTTAGCGTATTGCTTCAAATTCCTTTCCCACTTTCGCATTTTAAACTGTTTTTGTTTTAGTTTGCTCTCAAATTTCGTAGAAATTAATTAAATAAAAATCAGAAACGTTTAAGTACCTACTGTATTCATTTTATTTAAAACTATGAAATGTAAACACGATGACGCTATTCTAGCTCAGCGCCATTGTGCCTTGCGCGTCAACTCCTAAATTCATTCTGAAGAAAACGTCCCTTGTGCCTCGCCGTCCTCCTCTTCGGACGATGGTCTCAAAAAAAACTCAGTCTCAATGTCACCAGACCCTAAAACAACAAAGTGGAATAAATAAATATTATGAAATAAGCGATAGAAAAAAGTCACAAACTAAAGTTGTACGGTTTCTTAAGTAGTATACAGTAAAATTATTTTTGACAATATGTAAGTATAGAGTGTTTTTGTTTTTGAGCCATAGCACATATAACTTAGTTTTTCAAATAGAACATCCTATATATATTTTTAGATATTCTCATTAGCCTCTTCCTACGCTTTATAACCATAGTTTATTTTTAAAAGTACTATCCCTACACGTTCGTGCACTCTTATGATATATGTCTATCTTGAAAAGGAAGAAAATTTTGTAGTGTGGAAGAAAAAAAAAACAAAGTGCCTCTGTACCTACTAATGTGTTGTACATACAACAAATGAACGACACTACAACAAAAAAAAACAACCGAGTTCAGGGCGACAACAGCAAAAAAGATACATAAAAATATGGGTCGGAAATTTTCTCTTTGCTTTTTTTTATTGGTGTGCAAATGTTTTAAATCCCTATAAGAGAGAAGCTACGCAGTTACACAGTCACACCAACCAAGCGTGTATTTGAAATAACTCATACAAATCAAGTTCTTAAAGTGGAAGTCACTATTTTTGTTTTTTACGTGAACACGAAAATAGCGAAAACGCCCAATCTTCACTCGCTATCTCTATCTAATCAACAAGAACAACAAAGATGGCACATTGCCACCATCGCGTCGGTCGCCATCTGGCTCTACTCGGCGCGTCACTCGCTATTCCTCTCGAATCAGCAAGAAAAACAAAGACGGCAAAACGCTATTGTCGCGTCGATCGTCATCTTATCCTATGTAAAGCGTCACCCGCTAACCCTATCACCAGGTAAGTATACCCACCAATCTCGTCACCTAACCCACGATAATTCTAAATGCAACTCAACTTAATCCAGGTGCGCTTAAGTTAAATAGACACCCCTTCGTTCTTAACCCACTCTAATCCGAACTATACGACACAGAGCGGTACAAGGAAAAAAAAACGTAGTTCTAAGATGTATGATAGAAGTTCCTACCTATGAGAGTCACAGTCCTCGGGAAAGGTTCTCCATTTAACCCGTGTTAGCGTCTCTAGCGTCATATTTGAGCCATTCGTACAAAGTTTCCAGTACTGGGGATAAAAAATATGAGTCAGAATCTCCACAGAAAAATTTTCAATTAGATACTTACCACTTGAGATGTTTTTAAAACTTTGCAGCAAAGAGATGTTCGGTGTTTGATCAGCAAGAATCGTACAACGAGTTTCTCACAGGCCTGACTTTTTCTTTTCTTCCCCCGCTTCGCAATTCGCAAACACACCTCAAGCCCTTGGTACGATTTTGTACCACCCAACAGATGGAGTACTAAGTACCGTTTCAATAAAGTCACTAAAAATATATATCTAGTGACTTTACGTTCTAGTAGAGCCTCGTTCTTGAAATACTCCAAAGTAGGTTATTTCAAGTGAAAATAAAAAAAATGGTTTAAGTTTGCTTAGACAGAATTTCCCTCGCCCTTAAAGTACAATCAAACAAAAGACACAACATAAGCTTAAAAACTGAGTAAATTAGTAAAATTAAAAGACAACTGAACAAAGAACCATCGTTAACTCCTAAAAAACTGAAAACTTCAATTATTTATAACAGAATTCTTTTAATTTTGGCAAGATAAAACGGTATGCTCCTGTTTCTGCCTTCGCCGACAGGCTGTACCTATTTATGCAGGTATACGTTTCTGCCCCTAAGTATTCTTTAGCTGCGTAAATACAAGTGTCGGACGACGGTAGGAACAGAAATATACGAGATGGTATAGTTTTGCAACACCTTGTCAAAATTTAAATAATTCTATCTGCATCTGTTTTTGAAGATTTATGAATATCTTTATAAAATGTATCTTTTTAGAATGATACCAAATTTTAGTAATTTAAAGTAGTTTAATTTATTATTCCTTAACGTTGTTAGTCTGTGATTTTTTCTTTATAATGTATGATTTGTTTTGCATTAAAAAAAAAACAACCTGGAAAAAATTAATCTAAAGAATACTTAAATGTTATAAAATTATGCAAAATACGGAGCATATATTTATTAATATGTACGTTGTACTCTTTTTTGCTAAGAGAATGCGCTCATAGAACTTGGGAATTAAGTTTTGCTACACGCATATAATAAAAAATAAACTCTGCACCTTAAGCAAAGCTGAGTATTCAATACTTACCTAGTTACTATGATTATAGCATAGCATGTTTAAAAATATTTGTGGATATTAGTTTAGGATATTTTACACAAATGATTTTTCGCAAAACTTTTCAGGTAATTATGGTTACTGCTGAACGTAAGCTAGGAAAGTACTTACTGTTATCGAGTCCATGCGGCGCCTAGCTACTTTCATGATCTCTAAAGTACGAAAAAATAGGTCTCTCGTTTCCGTCTGTCTCTCTGTTGTCTGTCCAGATCACGGTGGTAGAAGTAAGGTGTGGAAACCTCATTCATAACTTTCCTCAAAATCATTGGTAGAAAACACAAATCGCGTGGTTTGGATTATATGTCATTATCTGTCCACACCGCAGCGACGTCTAGAGAGATCAGTTGAAATTAAGTAATAGAAAACTGTATTAAATCTTTGACATTTATACCAATGTCATTTATTACCCAATCACAAATGTCGAATCATCTACCAATCACACGATTCACACCAAAGACCAACCACAAACCGTAGTGCTGTGATTTATTTTCCCTCCAACGAATCTGTCACTTATTTCATTCATAAATACACGGACAAGTTGAAATGTTAATACATAGATGGACATACTGTGCTGCATACTATTTCGTAGTAAATAAGCCTACTGGGATGCGTGTTTTATTCAACAAATTGGAGCGGCTTGTTTCCACACCTTACTTCTACCACCGTGGTCCAGATTTTTATTAAGCAAATGATACTGGTTGAGCATCAAAAGTCATCAAGCAAAAACTAGAATAGGTGGACTTTAATGAGTTGCGCATGCTGATTCTAAATCTGCAATTAGTTTTTTCTAGCACGTCATATTAATTATCGAGATAATCGCCATGGTTCTAGAAATATGCATTCGAAATTTGAAAATATTCGAATCGGTACATTTTTGTCAAAAATGTGACCATCTCAAAGACGTGAAATTTCTGTATAATTAATTTATGGCTAACTGAGTAACTGATAACTGACTAATTGAATTGTATTTCCCTGGAGAGATGACAATTTTTTTTATTTTTCTGATTGTAAATATTTTGCAAAAACTATATGTGCTAGAAAAAATCTAAAAGCAAGTTCATAATCAGCAGAAGAAAATATATTAGGAAGTTTCATGTTGTAGACCAGTGTAATCTTGGACCGATTGTTGATAAATTTTAGATATATGTTATGAATATTCTATATATATATATAGTATATATAGATAGTAAAACGCACACCAAAATTTGTCTAATCATCACACCAACAACGTGACGATATCCCTCAAAATTTTGTAAACTTAAATTTCATAAATCCTCCTAATATACTTGTCTTTTATGAATCCGCCATGTTTTTGTTTATTATTATTATTATAGTTATTGTTTGAACACACTTCTTTTTTAGTCACATAATAATGTAGCCACGCAAACTTAGTTACCTAATCTAATAGTCCTGTGGTGACGAAGCCTACTTTGCACGTGAAAAATCTGTGGTTCGAATTTTTTCTTTATTAAATCAAGCATCTCATTTTCTCGAAAATGTAGGAATACGATAATGTTGTGCCCGTCATATTTAATAATAATTAAATAATTACTATCAAAGTAGCAACTCCTCATCCAAAATATGTAATATTCGGAGCGTTTTGTTTTACTGTGGCTTAATTAATTCATCAGTCCTCTCCTCTGTTTTGAGGAGACAAAATCAATCAAATTTAATTTTATGGTACCCAGTGGCGGCTCGTGACCTTTTAAAATGGGGAGGACACAATTTGATCAGAGAACATAGAGAAGCGTCATAGTTTAAATTAAATGACGGTTGAGGATTCCTCGACTTATGTTGGCAACAGTGTTTGTTTCTAACTAGGAATAAAATTAACTAAAAAAAATGTCATCATATTTTTAACGACGCGTTTTACTTTCGACAAATTGACCCTAGATTTACCAGAATATTACAAGCTGCTTACTGTTTCCTTCACTTTAATTCAGGTCACACGAATTACAGTTCGTCGTCTGATAACTTGTTTGATCTACAGACCAGAGCGCACTCCAGGCCAATGTCGACTCTAAGCGTTCGGAAACGATTTGATTTATAAGCTATGATCCGTGATCTGATACACATCCTAACCGGTTTCGACCATAATTTCTTGCTGTTTCAACTTTCGAATTATCAGTTTTTCGAAATTTTAGTTTGGGCACTTTTCAGTTTACTCCTAATTATTATTCAATTTTTGGATTTTAAATATTTCGACTTTTCAATTTTTGACTTTTATAAACTCTCTATTTGTCGATTTTTCAATTTTTTCAGGTTTTGATTTTTCAAATTCACTTTTTTGATTTTTCGATTTCTCAATTTTTCAATTTTTTAATTTCTCAGGTTTTGGACATTTCAGTTTTGGGATTTTTCAGTTTACTTATTATTCAATTTTTCGATCTTACGATTTTTCAGGTTCTTGATATTTCAATTTTTCGATTTTTTTAATGTTTCGGTATTTCGACTTCACTTTTTTGATTTTTCGATTTCTTAATTTTTCGATTCTTTAGATTCTCAGTTTTTGGATATGTAAGTTTAGGAATTTTTTAGTTTTTCGATTCGTCAGTTTTTTTTTTCATTTTACAGTTTTTCGATATTTCAGTATTGGAATTTTTCAATATTTCTGTTCTTCAACTTTTCCATTTTTGACTTCTGGATTTTTCGATGTGTCGACTGTTTACTTTTTCGATTTTTAAATTTTAGATTTCTCTATTTTTTCTTCTTAATCTTTCGATTTTTCGACTTCCTGGTTTTATATGTTCTGTTTTTCAATTTTTCGATTTCTTAAATTTTCATTCCCGATTTATCGAGATTTGATTGTTCAGGTTTTCCATTTATCAGTTTTTCAATTTTTTATTTCGGCCTATTTCGGTTTCTCAGTTTTTCCAGTTTTCCATTTTTTTCAACTTTTAACTTTTTGTTTGTCGATTTCTCTATTTTTCGATTTTTCGACTTCATCATTGATCTTTCAATCTCTCAATTTTTCAGTTTTTCGAATTTTTAAGTTTTTTGATTTCTCGATTCGTCGAGATTTGGATTTTTCGATATTTTGATTGTCAACTTCTCAATTTATAAATTGTTCAATTTTTAACTTTTCGATTTTGGCCTATTTCGGTTTCTCGAGTTATCCGATTTTTGAATTTTACATTTTTTCGATTTTCAGATGTTTCATTTTTCGATTTTCAGTTCTTCGATATTTCGATTTTTCAATGTTTCGGTTTTACGATTTTTTTAAGGTTTCGATTTTTAGATTATTAGATTTCTCGATTTTTCGATTATTTTAATTTTTCATTTTTTTTTCTCACAGTGTATCGAAAACAACCACAAAAATTGTCACTAAAAACATTTAAAAATTCATACAAAATAGAACACAGTGTTTCCAAAACATTTTCCCGATAAAAATCCATTGGGTTACTACGATTTCAACAATATTCTTAGTTTAAGGCGTTTTGCTAGTATAAAACACAAATAAAAAATTAATTCCTAGTTGAACAAAATATGGAAAATCATCCAAATATGTACCAAAAATATTCACTTTATCGTTATAAAAACCGACCAAACAACAGAGTCGACATTGGCCTGAGCGCGCTCTGGTCTGTAGATCAAACAAGTTCTCATGCGACGAGTTCTAGTGAAACAAGTTTTTTTATTGGTATCGGCTATTTAAATTTGGCGCTTGCCTTTGGCGGTTGAGGACTCCAATGTCAATAAGGGTGGTTTTGCAAAATCAGCCTGTATGTCGCATCTACATTAATCTATGATTTGATTGATGAGTTAAATATGAAGATATAAAACAGGCTGTTATTACCAATTAATAGACGAAATTGTGTGACGGAAATAAATACAAAAATACATTCAAGAAAAGTAAAAAAGTACTTGTCCGTATACCTTTGGTTTTAAATTGTTACTGAGGAGACACACAAACAAAACAATTTATTATTTTTTTCACACCACACATCTACAAAAATTTACCATACTTGGTATGTATATTAAAATATCTATAAAAGTCTCGTTTTGTCATGAAGACTTTTTTTTATTAATAAATCGGGGGTGGCACTACCTAAATTAAAAAAAAAAAAATTCCGTCGTAAAACAGAGGACGATGTTTTATTAAATATTCAACTGCATTCATTATTTTTATTTAAAATCAAACAATTTCACTCGCGCAGAATGAAAATGTAATCCCGCAACTGAGTTACTGGTTGTGGTCACTGTTCGAGCAGGACCGATTCCAGCTGAATACAGCGACTAGATGCATGGTTTTCATGGCAACGGTGTAAACAAAACGTCTAAATGAAGTATGATTTAACACAACATCTTTAGATGTACGTTTTGATACATTTTATACAAATGGAGATGATAAAAAAAATAGTTTTGATAATTATGACACAAATTATTTTCGAATAATTTTTTAAATATTGAAAATTACTATTTTGCCATCTCCAGTGTGTTTATAGACGTTGTCATTTTGGGGGACACGTGCCCTTGTGCCCCCTGGCACAGCCGCCCCTGATGTTAACACAAGTCAGTGACTATGTATTTAAACATCTTTACTCACTGCACAAGTGCATGCGGCCGCTGATGCATGTTATCTAAACATGCCAATAGTCGGAATTCCTTCCAAGCAGAGAGTACATTTTTTTCCGTTGGTTATCTGCTTTAAATATATTTCATATTGTTCACATTGCGTTCCCTTGGAATTTGCGCCCCCGTGGTGCAGGGGCTGCGGAGGATTATTTACGTTACTGGTTTAAATTTCTATTCTAGTTGGTCATGACGCGTACGTCAGCAGTGAAATTGAAACGGGTGACTTGCGGCTGACGTAGGCGTCATGGCCGACTAGAGCAGAAATTTGAAAAATCAAGCGATATTATTATCACACAAAAAGTTGATTGGACTGTGTTTCAGGAGCGAGGGAAATAATTTTTTTTTTTTCGACCAATTTTTTTCTGTTTTCATCTTTATGTAAATTACTGTTGACTTATAAGTCAGTTTGAGACAAATCATAACGCATTAAGTGTTTTTTTTTTTATAAAATGGCCCTACATTCAAATTTAACTGTTATTAATTCAGGTACAAAGTATGTTGTTTGCCTATAGTATACCAAAACGAAAAAAGTGTATCAGCCTAGAAACAATTTCATGTATGAATTATTGAATTAATTAAATAATTTCTCTTGTAAGATAAATCATAATGTTTAAGAGCTAAAGAAAAAAAAAGAGTTTTTTTCGACGTTTTATAAGTTGTTGAATCCGAGAATATCGGACTTATTAAACGCACAATCATTTTATTAAATAAAAATAATAGATAAGACAGTAACCAAAAATACAGACTGATAAAAAAGTCGCATTGAAATGTCAACGTATTGAAAAACATATCCCTGTATACGCGTATTATTATATATATTTGAAGTGGATTATGAGACAAGTATGCATCTTAAAGGTATGTTTTTTTTAATTTACAATGCAATATTGCAGCATTTTGTTTTATTTTTTAAATTATTCTTGCTTAATACTTTATTAAAATCGCTGCCAAGCTTTGTATTTCAAATTTGACGCCAATTGTGATGGAATCTAGCAAATGGGAGATACATATTTTTTTATTAAGGTCTAATAGAAAAAGTAAGTGGAGTAATTCAGAAACACAAGAGATATTTTTGGAAGTAGAAACTGATAATTAGGATTGTAAATTAGGCAACGAAAATGAATGTTCTGATGACACAGACTAAATTTTTCAATAATGTAATAATTTTAAAAATTCTATTTTTGTTCAACTTCTTTTATATACTTTTAATCTCGGATAAATTGCGGCTAAAAATCCAGATTTTTAACTAGATAAATGTCAAGGATCAATATTCAGCTATTAAAGCTATTTAGCAACACTACTACTAATACTATAGTTACTATAAATACCGAGTTAATATTAATGTTTGTGTTTTTTTTTTTGTCAGATTGGCAACATACTGAAATTCTGTGATGGCATACCTGATGTAAAATTGAAATTTGGGCACTAATTTTTCTTCTCATTTGTGTTTTTTTTAGGAGCAGCCATATCAAATTAACAACTGTGAACTGGCATACTAAGATTACTGCCAATCATTCAGAATTGCCACTCCAAAAATTTTCCGCAGTCATTAATTCTATCCATGTATAAACTTATATTCTGGTGAGGACTTGGCTAAGATCTTACAACAACCACTTTCAGAAAATAATAAGAATTATACAACCTAATTATTCTGTGTCTGTGTCTCTGTTGATACAGTCAACATTATTATTTGAGAAGACCATCAAGACCTGTTGTAATTTCTTCCAAATAAATGTATGAAAATAATTAATTCATTCTGATATTATAGCTAAAAGCGCGCACATAGTATAGGTGAAAGTAGACACTGTAGGAAATATGGCAATGAAATTTTATACCTGAACTCATTAAATTTCCATGTCTGTACTAAACACCTCTTTAAGAGAATCTTAATACTTTAACATTTTATGTTACAAAGAAGAGTCGACTAAATATAGTTCTACTAGTCGTTAGCAGGAAATTCTCTGAAATATCCAGATAACTGTGACGTTAAGAAATTAACAAGTGGATAAATATTAAATTGTGTATTTCTTACAAAAATTAGTCTTGATCGGACAATTTCTACAATCGTATCAAATCTGTTACGCTTATGATAAACTGGAAACTTAACTATATAAAAGTATATGGAGAACAACCCGTAAACACTTTACATTACCCATCAACAACAACGATGTATGTAAAACGTCAAACCATAAAACTTGAATATACACTTCATGAGGTATCCATTTCATCTAACCTGACAATTGAGGTAAGTAAAACCTGGTTGTTCACTCCCACTCACGCAACAAAGTCCAGAGGTCTATTAAAACCTCCCTTTCTATTCATGTACTGTCTATATTTCCTCTTCAAGATAACGTGAACGCCACCCACGTCATTCCCTTCGACCTTCTTCCCTTTCGTAGTATCAAAATTACAAAAACCCATCAACTTCATCATCTCTTGTTCATCCGCACTCTTCCCCTCCAAGTCTGCCGCCGTAACAACCGGTCTTTCAGGCTGCAAAGGTCTCGATTTTTTTTCCACCGATCTGGATCTGGACCTGGACCTAGTCAATGAACGTGAGTACCTACGGCGAACTTCTCTGTCGTGCGAATGCCGTCTTCGTTCCCTATCTCTGGACCTGTCCTTGGACCGCTTCCTCCTGTGTCGGTCTCTCTCTCTTTCCCGTTCCCGATCCCTATCTCTGTCCCTGTCCTTATCCCGGTCTCTCTCTCTGTCACGCCGTCTGGAGCCGTATGGCGATTTGGATCGACTGCGCCTACCCATACCTACCTAAAAAAAACAACAATGGATGAAAAAAAACCCTCCGAAAATATAACAACCACAAAAAACGCTTTTTTACCTGAGAAAGCAATAAACAAACGTTGACAAACGTCAAACTTTTTTGACAACTGTCAGATCGATACAGAAAAACGTCGATTTTAGTTATGATTTTTTACACTGAAGCGCTAGTGTTTCTAAATTTGACAGACTAGAGGCGACTTTGGGCCGTATGACAGTTGGTGTAAGGGCGTGTTTTGCGTGAGGTGGTCCCAGTAGCTTCGATGCGTATGATGGGTTGCGCCAGCGCATTGCCATTGGAGTTGGTTCGGTAGAAACTGCTGAGGGTACGCGAAACGAATTTCTAATTTTTAGTGAGCGACTTTGTTATTAAAGTGTCTGGAATCGACGATTATTGACTTAAATTAGCGAAACGACGCCCTTCAAGTCACCGCTTGGACCGCGTCAACGAAAATAATCGATGGGGCGTATGCTCGGCTGGCTCTAGTGTCATTAGTGTTACATAGAAACATTCACGCACTTCAAATAGTGATTTAAATAGCACCGGTCTTAATTTCTGCAGTCTAGAACAACGGTAAGTCCCATTTTTGCAGTAAGCCCTTTTGTGGTTGACTTGTCAAGTCTCAGGGGTGTGTCTTCACCTGTTCCGGTGGGGCGCCCCAGTGACTTTTGTCTCTTTCTCTAACCTAAGACAACTAAAAGTAGAACCGTTATTGTTTCCCACATTTGTGATTCATGCATTTCGCGTTCAAAGTTTAAAAAGAAGCGCTTGGTCACCGGTTAGCCGCCACTTATTTCAGCCGCCAGTCACACGAATGCTGTGTCCATTATCAAACCAGTATTATAGAGGATGATCTCATCTCCAATGAAAGTTGTTTATTATAATAAATGTGTAGTTCTCTACAACGGTGCACCTAGAGTAATTGGAAATTGTGTAATAATCCTCACGGGGCTTTGCCATCGACTTCTTTAACAATAATCGTCTCGTTCTATTCTTCGGATTCTTCGAACGTTAGTCACGCCGGCCGCATTATGTAAGATAATAATATGTAAACCGTGTGAAGTCGGAGAAAGAAGTACTTCTGGATCATTGTTTTTATCGGTTTCGTGGAAATGGGAGCGTTTACTTAAGAGCTCTTCACATTACTCAACGTTTAAATAAATAAGGTGCAACTTTCGATTAGATAGCTATCGAACATTATTCATTTGTTTGCTGTTGTGGCTTTGTGATAAGCGACAAAGTCGGAAAAATCGTCGAACGGTTCTTTTATCGGCGCGTTTCTGAGAACTAAGGTGAATGGTCGTTTTCAGTAATGATAAATAACCATTGTAGCAGGTTCATCAGTTTGTACCTCCAAACAATAACATCGTAATTTTAGTGTGGAAAAAAAGCGGTACGAATGTTCTGACTGGAATATGAATACTATACGAATCCAATAAGACTTGTCTACCTACTTGCGTCCATCTGCATTTTTAACATAACTCTATACATCAATTGGTTTATTAATTGAAGCATTCCAGTTGACGTTAACAACATAATAGATGATTCAATAAAGCGATCTGTCGTCAACCCGACTGGAATTCGGTAATGAACATCTAAATAATTGATATTTTTGTGCAGGGGTGGTCGGTTATCGGTTATCTGCGTACAGAGCAGCTGTAGGTTTTTCGTATGACGATAATTAATATTTGCATTATTTAACTGCTTGGTAAATAGAGGGAACATCAAATTTGATGGTGCATCATTTGGAATTTGTATCTTGTATGCATAGTATTGCATAGTGTATTCATTTTCACAAAATACATATTTTATCTTGAAGTTTCATCAACGCTAGCAATTAAATGACAGATGTAGCGGGAGAAAACAAATGTCACTAAAATAGATTGTTTTATTGGCGGCGAATGGCATAAACTTCACTTTCATATTTAATACATTAATGATTGAAGCAAATTTTTGTGGTGACCCTTCTAAATTATTGGCAGGAATGATGTTATACCATGTCAGTTCACTTTTGTAAATAAAGGGTACCTCAAATTTGATGGAACATCAATTATAATTTGTATCTTGTATGCTTAGTGTGTTTAATATTCAGAAAATATTTTATATTGAAGTTTCATCATTGCTAGCAATTAAGTTACAGAAGTTGCAAAAGAAAACAAATGTCAATAAACTAGATTGTTTTATTAGCGGCGAATGGCACGACTGCATAACCTTCAATTTCATATTTTCTGCAATATTTAATACCGGGTAACTATTATTGATGTGGTGGCAGCAATGATGTCATACTATGATTACTATGTCACTTCACAGTTGTCAATTTTAGCATGAGGGTGCCCAATATGCCATCAAAAAATATATAAAAAATGTTGCCAACCTGACAAAAAAAAATCACAAACATTCACAATAGCAATTCGGTATAATATACTGGAGTTTTGGGGTACTAATGTTCGTTTGCACCGTATTTTTAATCACGTGATTAAAAGTGGTGCAAACGGGCATAAGGCATTTATTACTTCCTTAGCAGCATTTTGTGGGTGTGAGGAGTGAGGGTGTGGTCATTGTACTGTTTTTTTTTTAATATGAGGAAATAAATACGTAATAAATACTTGACGCTAAAGTTTTTCTTGTAGCTCGAACCAAGAAAAATAAATACCCAGAGTCATTTTTGTTAAAATACTTTCGTTGTTTTTTATGTTTTAATTTTGAACAATTTACTTAAATACATGAGGTTTACAAAATCTCGTGGGACACGTTCATTGAATGTTTTTTTAATAATAATTTTCTCCAACCCGGAAGATCGTTTAAGAATTGTTTGGGTCGTAATTTGATGTATCTTGTCAGATTATTATGATCAGAAAATAGCATATGTGAAAATTATTCCTAGATTCCTAGACAGAACAAATAAGCCTGGTTTCTTAAAAAGTTATTAAATTTGGTTTTGCGAATTTTATTTTATTTTTTACTTCTCAAACTGCTTTCATATTTTCTCCATGTGTCATGACCCCAAGAGTACGAAAAAATGGGTCTCCAGTTTCCGTCTGTCTGTCCGTCCAGATTTTTCTTACAGATAATCTCCGAAACTAATAGACCGATTGTTGTCAAATTTTGTATGTATATTTGGAATATCATGTAAATGGTAAAACGTTAACCAAAATTTGTCGAATCATCCTCACCAATAACGCGAAGACGGTAGCTCAAAATTGTACACAGTAAATGGGTTTTAATTTGTATGAAAAACATATCCCTACACGTATAGTTTATGAATCCGTGTTGACTTTTTACCAGATACTTTACACTTTTTGGAAAAAAAATCATAATCATATAACAACATTTTGCGATTTAATTTGGAATTTGCAAAATCGAATGCTTTGAAATCTTGCAGACGTTTTAAAAGTTATTGTGTTAGCAAAATAAATAAATTAAAAATAAATTTTTAATCAAAATATATGGGTTCATCTCTCCCCAAAAATTGATGACGAATTAATTTTTTTAGAACTGCTTATATAGGTGCAATTTTGATTTATTTCCAAAAATCTGGATGTCTAGGAATCTAAGATAAACAATTAAGGGCGGTTCATAAACCACAAGCATAGAAATATGTTATTTTATAAAATTTAAATAACATTTACTATGCAAAATTTTGAGATGTCATCAAATTATTGGTGGGGATGGTCAGGTCAGAATAATAATAATAATAAACCTATACTTTTCATACTCTAGGAGGTCATGAAACGTCCAACAAATATGAAAATAGTCGTTTACCATTGAGTCATCTAAAATACCCTCTGCGTCGCCTGATATACAGGAATTATCGAAACATGCAACTTTAAGAATTGGGACTTTCCAAGTCGAAAGAAGCAAACAAAAATAGTTATAGGCTATTTATGGAGTGACGGGAAATACAAAACTCCTTTTTTGTATGTGCGTATTTATCAAAGACAGTTGAACCATCAGAATTGTGGGGACATTACTCGATGTTTGAAAGATACTTTGAATGTGAAACATGGCATCAGTATTACCATATTTAAAAAATAAATCTCACGGATGTCATCCTGAAAAGCGAAAGACGCCAACTAAAGAATAAATTAATCGGTTCCTTTTTGAAGCACCAGATAAGAAATATTTAATGGCGAAGGTAAAATAATTACTTTTCTACCTTCAAAAATGAAGCATAAATTATCGTCTGCTCAAAAAGCAGCCTGTTATGTAGATTTCTCAAATTTAAAAAAACAGACTGGGCATAGTTTTGGCGACTTCTCGCTTTCCAGTATTTGAAATTATATTCAGTTAAATTCATTAAAAGCACCTATCACCTAATTCAATGTTATTTTTCTGTTAATCCAAATAACCGGTAATCGTGGAGTTTGGTGAAAAAATAACATTTTTGTTTTGTATTAAGGAAACAACTATTTATGTATTGTAAACTATTCTATAAAAATCAACTTCAAACAATATTTTTTATAATTCTGCCATAAAACTCAAGTATTTCAAATAAAAAATCCTCTTCAAATGATTTAACCGCTTCACTTAAATGTAATCAGAGGTTGTATTCCGAGTTATGATTTTTATCAAGTGAATTGCGATATCAGTTTCTTGGAAGATGTTTGAAATTTAATGCGTTGAAGACCTGAAATCCCACATCGGGCACTTCACTAATTGTTAGGCCAAGCACGTTTGCATTAGAGCAGACTTTTGCAAAAATATAGCTACACGTAGCTTACGTGCTGGGAGTTAAAGCTCAAGGGTTATTCGTCAAGATTATTTCTTGAGAAAGCATGTTTTATAAAGTGAATGTGTGCGAGTATGTGCACTCTACCCCACTGTTTTCCAAATTAAAGTACATACTTCATTAACTTCACAAACAAATTAACAAAATGAATATGATAAAACTTTATGATGTTAAATAGCTATCCATTATCAGATGTACAATTGATGACAGAAGTGCAAATTTTGGTTGCCATACTATGACCTTAGACGCTGCAATTTAACTTGTTAATAAGATTTGAATCGTGTTCTGAATTCACCTAGAAATCCGGCTCTCCTGAACTTTCATTTTGAATGTCACGTTATTGTTATAAGACTTAAAGTGTTCTTCTCACACTACGTTACGCAACATTATTCACTGCAGTTGAACGATCGCAGTGGTTCGTTATTTTTATTTTTCTAGTACCTAGCCCATTTTTAAGTTGCATTCTTTGCTCGGTTCGATGTCTCGTTTTCACCTATGGGAATTTTTTTGTGCTGAGGAGGATTATACGTCACTACAAGTCTTCCATATGAACTCTCAGCTGGCGATAGAAGATTTCTGAATTCATCTTTCTTTTCAAATTCAAAGCAAACTTTAACTGATTCTTCTACGAACATACACTTTTGAACTGTTGTATCTCAAAATGCAGCTCCGCAGAAGAGCTGTTTATTCATATTCTATTACCAGCAGAATACAAACCCATAATTATGGAGTTATGGGATATAAATTTTAGTTCGACATTTATGCATTCGTGAATCTTGGCACAATCGAAACGAAAGTTTGGAGGTGATTTAGGTGCGACTTGAATGGTTGAAGGTATATTTTGCCTAATAACAAAAGTGTGTAATTGCGTTAATAACGTGCAAAAGGTGTCAGGTATTTATAACACCTACGAGCAAACTTGGAAAGTTAACACCTCACCTTGAAGTCACTAACACAAGTTAAAAGTGCTTTTATTTTTGCCACCTCGTTTGAAGTCTTATAGGACAAAAATTGCTAAAATTATTTATTTTGATAGTGAAAGAAGCCTCAACAGCTGGAGAGATATACTTGTAATGAAGATGTTGATAACATTGTTGTTGAAATCAAATGTGCATCAGTATTTGATAACTTAAAAAATGCTAAGCATTGATGTCAGTAATTAAAGTCCAAGATTAGATACAACGTCATTATTATGAACATGTATATTATACATGGACAATATTAAGTCCGAGTTGGAAAAGAAGCTCAATTTTTAAATCCATACATGGTGAGTCAATAGAGTATTTTTTACTCCTTTAAAATCAGAACGAACTGTAGCAATCGATAAATAATGTTGTTTGCATGTTAGAAACAGTTACGGATTGTGTGATTGTTTTTCGAACTTTTGTTCCACAGTTGCCTTGCCGTTTCGTCGGAACAGGAAGAGATGCGCAACTGTTGACTGATAGTGGTGATAGTAAGTGGTTGAAATTTTTAACAATGTTTCTTAAATACCTAAATTCCTATCGTCGCTTGACATTTGTATCATTTAAAGTCAAATGCTTTCTATTATTATTGGCTCATTTCCGAGTCCAGAAATAGTCTTAAGCTTAGAAGAGCCTAATTTATTAGATGAATAATGTTGCAGTTGTATTTATAACAAATTTAAATTTTGTCATAATCTTTTCATTCCGTGTTGGTATAAACATGTTTTCAGTTAATGATGTTATATAGTAACATTGAAAAGGTATCTTTATGTTTCCATTGCAAGTGTAAAAATTTCGACGCTACAATTTCTTTAACTGAGTGAAAACAAACTGTACGAAAAGTTGAATTATGTACTAAAAATTTTTACATCTGCTTTGAAAACGATTGAATATGACATACTAGAGCTTTTTCCTCAAAACCCAATCGGTGACAAACCTAATTTAAGTCAATTAAATGGTTTCAAACAATGTTTATTTTTAATATATATTTTACAATCTTGGCAGCTAAACAGTGTAACTCGTGTAAGACCCATTAGACATTATTTCATTCAGAAAATTAATTCTAACACGTCTTTCAGAAGCGTCGTTAATTGAACTTATTTTGCAAAAATGTCGACAGATTCTTGTCATTTGGTTCATATTGGAGAATACAACACCAGTGCTGCATTTTTTGCGTTGTAATTATTTGAATGTTTCATTTAATTTATGCGTAATTTATTGAAATTTATTATTATTACATAATGTTAAAGGATCCGTAACATTCTCCATTTATAAGAGAATGAAAAAACGAGATTCAGTGTTCAAAATACGAGTGAAATTATATTCTTTTCTTCCTTTTGAACACGCGAACTCCACTCCAGACTATGCAGAGCTTGTTTTTCAGACATGAAGTGGAAGAGACTGGTCTGGCTGTAATTTATTAATAAGCGTAGAGAGTATAATCAAAATCTTCCAACACTTACTGCGCCGCTGTGCATGATTTGTCGGTGACGGTTTAGGTTTTTGGATGAAAAACGACTCCAAAGTTCCTATTTTCGTTTTTAATGATTCAAAATGTGCACGAACTTGTTTTTCTCGTTACTATTTTCGCGTTATGATTTGAGTACGTACAAGTCTTATTTTATATTTAGCCTCCACGAGAAAATGTGTTTTTCGTTACAAATAGTTTTTAGGGCAAACGAACGGTCAACGTACTGTATTTATTAAAACAATGGTACGTATTGTTTATTTCTGTACACTGTATAAAAACGAAATAAAAATGTGTCGCATTCGAAAGTTTATTTTTATAAAAGCCAGATAACTTTAACTGTGGGGTTTAAAAATAGAGATGATTAATAAAAACATACAGTTAAACATTTAAATAGCCCGAAATGTTTCTAATAACCTAAAATTTTATTTACATGTGCGTGTAACGAGTGTTCACTTTATTGGTTCTTACAGTTTATTAAGAAATAATTTTCGCGGCCAAGTTAGAAGCACGGCATAAACTTAAGTAATTACAGTGCGCATAGAATGGAAAATTCGCTGAATGTGTATTCACTGTATTTACAAAATAACAAAGGAGGTTAAGCGTGTACATTTTCGGAGGAATATTGATAATTTTAGATGGTTCATAAAGACCCCTTTATTCTTTAAGATGACCCGTATAGAATCAGCTGGGGCGACCTCTATATCGTATCAGTGACAAGATAATGGTGTCCATTAATTGGAAAATAAAAACATATAGATAGGGATTATGTCATGAGTTCATCCGTCTACGTCACCCATCCTATCAATTATTCATGAGTGTTTCCATTTCACTCCAACGAATAAATCACACAGGCACTGAAGTTTCCTCTACAAAAGTTGATAGGTTGGAACAGATTAAAAGTTTATGAGGCGCTGGAAACGCAGCGAGAGTTACATTATTCAAATCTATTTAAAAATGACGTCTTCACCATTGTACGATAAAATTTACCAAGATCAGGAATCCATTACACAACTGTCCATCCATGTCAGAAGTATTAAAAACAAGATTGATTTAAACATGTGCGGGTTTTCAGTTTAGAAATTGTAGTCGTGATAAATCACTCACTTATCTGGATATTGTAGTCCATAAATTTAGCCGCTGAGAATGTGAAAACCTCTTGCTTGTTGTTTTTGAATTGAATTATATTTTTTGCGATTTGCGGTATTGTTTAACTCGCTTTCCGTAGTTGTTTATGTTGATTTTTAAACAACTCGTGGCGTGGTTTACGTGTTTGTTTGAAGCGCGGAAGTTCTGACTTCTGTCTAACAGTGTTGCCCGAAGTTGTTTTGATGTTCTTTATCGGGTGATTAATAGACGAGCTACCGTTTGTTTATTAATTTCTTCAAAACACCGCCTGGAAGTAGTAAATAATTTTTGCATTCACTGAATTTGTCGCAAGATCAAAGATTTTGCGACACGTCCGAAACAAAATTCATAAACATTGGAATTTAATACGTTGTTGGTACAGCGGCGTGTAATTTTCTTGTCGAAGTATAAGGAACACCTGATATCAAAGGAAGTACTTATCTAAGTGCTTAATTATGTTGACTTTCTCTTTAATCAGTTAATTAATCGTGACATTAATAGCGATTTTTGTTTTTACTTTTTTATCAAAAATATCGATCAAATTACATAACATTGAGTTTGTTTAAGATTAGATTGGTAAAATTAAATTATCTTGTGATTTTTATTTCGGTCGAATTATGTACAGTCGGCAATCTTACTAATTACGTTTGGGAATAGGCTTTATATCAGAATTGATTATAAATATGTAGGTTTTATGGTTTAAGTACCATGCCGCACCCAATGCAATTGATTCTACAGTCAAATTTATAGATACAGTGGGTTTCTTTTTCTAATATTTAACTTGGCATTAGAAATATCAGCGATAGGATCCGCAAATATTTGCTGTCCCTATTGTAATAAGATAATAAACCTAACGATTTGCTTTTGAAAAATAAATATAAATCTGAGTTTACCGTGCCGAAGATAGCAGAATTGTGAATATAAGTCTATCCTGGGATCTTTACTATGACTTCTCCCCTTTCGGACTTCAAGATTTTATTTATGAAGATAAACTGTTGAAATTTGGAACACTTACACATAATTTGATGAAGAATTTTGTGCTTTTGTTCTACTTAATGTGCTGGAATATTTGTAGTTTCGTTTTCCACGGTCAGGAGCAGAAAGTGACGCTAGCAAGTGCATTTGATGCTTGCGGACTGAGGGAACCAATAGAAATGGAAGTAGACAGACAAAATTGAACTCAATTGACGGCGTTTGCGCAAATTTGAATTTTAAACGTGAATTTATTGTATTGCAATAACGGTATTCAAACATTTGTGGGTGGCTAAGATGTTCACATTTTGGTTTCATGATCTGTGTTGGTCGATTTTGTGTTTTCTGGAAACTGAAATATGTATATAATTTTTTTATATTAAGATTACTAGGGTTAATATTTATTTAATATTAATATATAAACAGTGCAAGAAATGTAGTGTTGTTGAATTGAAGGTTTCTATTTAATAATGTGCAAATAAAAAAAAAGATCAGCGTTTACAAATGGAGTGCATAAAGGAAACTATGGCCTGTGTATGCAACGCCTTGGAAATCAGCGATTCGTTGTGTATAGAAAGTTGATGAAGCGAATAAAATTGCTGTTGTATGTCGTCATGTATGTAAATGTGCAAGTGCATTAGTATTAGGATCGATATAGACCGCAGACTTCCGCAATTAAAATTAATAGAATTGTAAACCAAATTTCTGCCGATTCTGCTAGCAACATATCAGAGGGCACAAGAATAAATGTGTTAATATGTTTACAATTATCATATGGATTTTACCCAGAATATTTTATTTGCGAAAAGAAGTAAATATTGAAAAAACAGCAAGTAGTGTTCTGAGATAGTGTTAAAAATGGTTAAAAATTCCACAAACCTTGAACAAGCAGCTCTTGTGATTGATGTTTATCGAAAGTTGATAAAGTGATTAAAGTTCACAGTGCGTTCATAATAAATAGAGTTTGCGTAACGAGCAAAGTGTTGTGTATGCGATGGCAATGGAGTTCGCGACTTGTTTTTGAAATATAATAAATCGTGTCAAAATCGATGCAGCCCTTAGCCGAAGGCTTGCACATTTCTGTTTTTAGATAACTAATCTTCGAACCACCGAACCGTTTACTTTGAAATTTATGTATATTTTATGCTTATCGTAATTCGTGAGGCTATAATGCTAACCAAAATTTCTTTGTTCATCACCTCCAAAAAAAGTGATGACGTCATCTCGCAATGTGGCTGGGTGTTTAATGTATACCACAGCGCATGAAAATTCGTCCGGGATGTTGGTTATCTTTTAGTATATTTCTTGATGATTTGTTTCTATATTAAAAAAATATATTGGAGTTCGATGTACCAGTTGAACCAAATGGCCTTGGGCTAGACCGTCTTTAGGATCTTTATTAGAAAATTGTTGTCATTATACAGGTGTTTTTTTTTTTTTATACAACTACTATAACTTTTTTATTTTTGAAGATAGGTCCGGGACAAATTTGTATTGTAGTAGAAGACCTATGTGATGGTAAACATATTCTTTAATTCCCACTTCCAGTAACACCGGAAATTACATCAACTTCATGTTTTTAAATGGAACACCAGTATATTTTTAATAATTGAATTTTTACCACAAAACATCAAAAGCAGCCAACATTCTGAAATTGACAATAAAAATTCAGGAAAATACATGAAAAATTAACAACTATGTTTTCATTCGCATAGTTTCATTACATTTAAATTAAAAAAAAATTTTTGATTGACGCAATCCACCATTGAAGAAAATACAGATCACTTCAAAAGGAGAATTTATTTTTTGAATATGTCGAATGTTTTTTTAAACGCCCAAAATAGTTGTGTGACGCGTAGTTTCAAGAGATCTTTGTCTCGCCATTCATCGAAGTAAACATTATCTTTTATGAAATGGGATTCAAATCAGACGATCTTGGAGGCCATCTTGAAACATTTCTGTTAAAAAAAATATCCAGGTTTCTCACATTGTGAGGTGGTGCCTCATCCTGTTGGAAATACAAGTTTTGGACGTGATTCAACGGTAATTTTTCTAAATAATCTTCCATTTGCCGTATAATACGTAAATAAATATTGCTCGCCATTCAGGTGCATATCAAAAAAGTATGGTCCAGGAGTGATATTATTCACTTTACCAACCCGTACATTAAATTTCCAAGCTATTTGATTACTTGTAATTCTAGTTTTAATAATAATAATAATAATAGTAGTTTGAAATTTATCACCAGGTTCTGTCAGTATCAGAGACGATGCATGGGTAAATTTTGGTGAAAAGATATAAGCAAACTCAACTATTGACTATTGTGTGAATCTTTTTTAGGAAAGGCCGTTTTATTTAGCATTTCTTGATTTAACATTTCATAATGCCGTTGCTGATCTCATACTTAACCTATTACACTAACACAATTCTGAGAACTTTCATGAAAGTAAATGCTTCCTGCCTTCACTTGGTTAAATGTTCAAAGCCCCCTTCGTAGTGCAGTGGATTATTCAGAGAAGATAACCTCAATAAATTCCTCGTTGATCGTGATTCAGCGCTATTTATTTACGCATAGCTCCAACGGTCATGGTATAGTAAGTTCGAACGAAGAGGGAGGGCACCTGTTCTATTAAGCAATTGAACTCTGGAGTGTTGGTTTAACACGTTTCCCGTTGTTTGATGACACTAGTGACGTCACCTGTTTAAATAATACATTATTCTATCAGGTCGGTTGAGGGAGTACGTAGTGGGAGGTTTAATTTTGGACCGAAATTATAGATGTAACCTTGTAACGTTGGCCCCGGGCCAACATCTCTTCTCCCTCTTTCCACAACGTCAATCTCCCCATTTCCAGTTGCATATCTTCTTTCACCATATAAATTTAGACAATTTCTTCTACTTCCTTTTCGAATATTTCTCTCGATCAACAACAAGACAACTTCTTCTCGAGCGTTGTCGGTGGGGCGTTACCTTGAACACATAACATGTCTTCTTTGATGTGGGTGTTCTAATTGATGGGTTTGGGCTAGACGATCGGTTACGACAGAGAAACTCGAAGTACTAATTATCTGCTAACGTAAATATTGGCGGTAGCACGTTAGAAGGATTTTTTGTGATGTGAGTTGCACATTGGTAATGTATTTAGATTGCGACACATCCGTTGAAAATTCTTCACAAATAGTACGTGGGATTCGCGTGCGGAAGCTGAAATTTTTGGCAATTCAGGTCCTGCGGTTGTAGTTTATAGACAAATGTGGTATTATCTGCACGCGAACTAGAACGTTGAACTTTCACGGATATGGGGTTGATGTCGGAAACACATTTCTCATAAATAACGAGCGAAACAAAAGGGCTGCGACACCGGAAAAGAAGACATGTGTGTCTGTTAAGGGTTCCAAGGGACGTTCAGTCAACCGCAAAATAAATGTTTAGACGGGGATTCAGGTTCGTGGTGCGTGCATTCTTCTTGCGATAAAGATTTATTTCCATTAAACAGACTTCGTTTAATAAAGTGAGCTTGTAATAAATTATATGATGGGATATGATTGCACTGGAATAATTTAGTGTAATAAATCGTTTGAGTTATTAACCCAGTTGCATACATGTTTAATAATGTGCAATAGTTGTGAAACTGCAAGAAGACTTAACTTAATGAATTGCACTTGACTTACTAAAGTATAAAATTAGGTCGTCGTTGCCGGCTCCTACGATACACAGTCGTGACGCTAGTGACATTATATTTTGACAGTGTTGCGAAGTGCACAGATCACGTGTATTACGGGAAGTTAAAGTAGTTCTCTTGTCTATGAGGATTAATTGCGTGCAATATATATACTTAAGTTACCAACTGTTAAAAAAAAAGTCGGGGTTAAGCGAGTAGTCCTTTATTAATTACTGGTCCAATAATATTTCTGTAATTTAAGTTTGGTAGTTAGCTCAATAATTTTCAATTGCCACAATAGAGCAGTATAAAAATCTAAACAATGACAGAACCGTCAGTAGTACTTGCTTGTAGTTACTTCAGATTCTGGTAGTAAATGTACACATTTCAAATATGTTGAGAAAAACCTTGAAAGGCAGTTACAATTCGCTAAATATAAAACAATTACCTCAGTTTGAGTTTCGATTTTCCGTAAACAGATGCTACCTTTTCAGCATAATATAAAAATAACCCAACAATACAAACATGAATATAATATGCAAGACAGCAGGATATACTATTTGTCGACGACTAAAACATTTGAATATATAATGACATGCTTATTTTATTTCTTCGTATTTTTTATTTTCATGACTTCATTTTAATCCGATTATTCCAAGTGACTGAGCAGACCAGGGGGATTATAAATACCGTAAAATTTGGGTACTATCAACAGGAAACACTTTGATCTTTCTAAATTTTCTTCCATTTTGTCTTCTATTTCACATGTGTTTTAATTACTGTCTAAAATGTCAATTTTGAGTGCGTTTGCTATAGTAAAAAAAAAACGCATTTGCACATTTTCCTACGTTATTAGGCCGATGATCGACGTTTAACATTTATAGAAAAATAAGTTGTGATTGGTTCATTCAAGGCCAGTTTTGAGCCTACGCTTGTAATTATTCAAACATATTAATTTCTAAAAGCAAAGACAGTTGTATCTAAAAAATACATTTTTGCAATTAAGGCACATTCTGTTCGAATTAAATAGTCCTCTCTTTTTTTCTAAATAATGTCAAATCCACTATTTCTGTATATGATTTTTTTTTTAATAAATGCTATGTTCTGCCATAGCTACAGCTAATTAATTCTACCTTTCATTATATTCTCTATGATAATTAATTTCAAGATAAACTCTTTAATGTTCATGTAGTGGTTTAATTTTTTTGTTTAATTTACAGTAAGATGTATTTTAATTATTAATGCGTGTTTTTCAAATAAAATCAGATAGATACAAAATTTGCCCGTTGTATAGTTGAAGAAAAAAATAGATGTCTGTCAAAAAGAGGGCAAACACATTTAAATTTAGAAAAGGATTAAACTTAAAATTTTACCTGTCAGTATTTCAAAAGAGTCCGTTTGACCCATGGCTAATTTTGTTTTTTTTTTTGCGTTTCTGTATCGTGTCTCTGTACAATTGTATTAAAACATATCGCTTTTATTTGTAAGAAAAAATCAAATGATAATCTAATATTATCCGTTATATTTATTAGATAATTCACTAATAAATAATAATTGTAATTGGAAAAACAACTCATGATTACCGAAATATATAAATAACTTTTTCCTGTATGATAAACAAAGTATAAATAATATTCAATACAGTGTAAGGTAATAAAGACTACGAAATTAATATTTCCTTTTACTTCTCGAGGGTAAACTAAAGCAGTGTCGTAATAGGGTCCGGTCCATCCGACGTTGAAATAAAATGAATTAGGTAGGTTCCCATTTCCGTCCATCCGCCTGTCTGTCTGTCTGTCTGTCTATTGAGCGTCTGTACTAGGTTTTATAAATGCTTGTATCTACATTAACTTGCCTTTGAAAAACAATGAAATTTTGCCACTCTGTTGCGATAGTGGATGTAACTATTTTTGTTTGTCATTCTCTTGCGCCAACTGTCACGTTACCAATTCCAGTTTGGTTTGTTTTGGTTCTTTGGTAGTTTTTTATTTTTGGGCCTTTCTTTCCTTTTTTGGCTTTCAGGCAGATTAGTCGCCATTAAAACAATGTAAAACAGTCTACAACTTTGTTACAGATTTAGCCAAGGTAAATATTCAGCCGTGGGTTTGAAGCATATTTTCAGTGTGAAGTCCCATTTTCTCCATGCAGTTTTGGAAAATGGGGACTGGATTTATAAAATTCCCGCTTGTAAAGAAAAATTTTGAAACAGATTTCCGTTGTGTGCTGGATCTAAGGTTGTTCAATGACCAAGCGTGATTGCACTCTTTTGGATATGGACTGCTGAGAACACACATGAATCTGTGAAACACCTAAAGTAGGTGGACGAACACCAATTTCTTGCAGGCGCTTGATGGCATCAATTTTGTATACTATTTATTAATGAAATAGGCAGTTACATGATGATGAACTCAGTGCTAGTTTTTTCTAACAAGATGGGGCAACAGCTCATGCTGCAAATACAACATTAAATTATCCGGAGCATTGAATATCTTCTCTTGATTTTTCAATATTTGGTTATTTGAAGAATAAAGTTTTTAAGCACAGAATGCATAATTTGGAGGAAATAAACAAACCCTGTGATAATATAGCTAAAGCATGCGATTTTATAGTTTAAAAATTTTGTTGCACAACTTTAATAATAAAAAGACACAGGTGTATGAACATACAACTTTGCACATTTCAAATAGAATTTATTTAAGAAAGTTTTGAGATAACGTCATGACATTTTTAATGGAGATCTGTCAAGTAAAGTTTATTCTTTTTTTAAAACAATTGTCAGTGTCAAAATTCTCTCAAAGACCAGACTGTACCACCCTAAAACCTTTCGTTTTGGAACAACTGTATCGTAAAATCTCTCTAGATAAGGTTTGTGGTTGTGTCGGTCAATGTCAGTGTCAGAAAAGTTTCACAGATCTAAGCACATTTTATACCAAAGGACAATACTAAAAAACGATAATGACACGTTAAAATGCAATTGAACATAATACAGCTAACAGGAAAATGGAAATTTATTTAATGCGTAACAGTTTATTCAGTTTCAGAATCAGATTCAAAATGTTCAGACCCCCAATCATCTTCCGAATCAGATTCTGCGGAAAGCTGAATTATTATTGGAGGAATGTCGTCAATTGGTAGATTTCCCATCAATTTCTTCCAATCTTCTCTAATTAGTTCCTCGCAGTGACGAACGCTATTCGCCCACATATCAGGGGTAAAATTTTCAAGTGCTCTTGACCACATTTGCCTTGTCTTTTCCAGTTTGGGACCAGAAGCTGATGGTATGTGCTTGCTATAGTACGTCTTTATGAATCCCCAAGCTAATTCTATAGGGTTGTATTGGCAATTGTACGGTGGTAAACGAAGAACAATGTGGCCTCTTTTGTGAATTAAATCATCAACTGCATAAGTTTTTTCAATGAATTGTTTTTTGTCGCGAATAATGGCCCATAAATCTGACTTCAGGGAATCAGGTGGATAAGGTATATTGTTCTCTTGAAGCCACTGGGTCATATCTCGTTTTTTTGTGGATGCCACAGGTAATTTTCTTAGTTGCTCAGAATGGTACGGAGCATTGTCAAGGACTATTACGCAAGTTTTATCAAGACTATTCAATGCTGGAAGTAACTGTTTTTCTATCCACTCAGTAAATATTTTCGCGTTCATGTTTTTATGATAGTCTCTATGTTCTGTATCTGAACCTAGCATTAGGTCACAATCTTTTAAAAAACCCCTTGCAGTTCCTGCATGGAGAATAGTGAATCTTCTACCCTCCCCTTTTAATCTTTGAGGAACGCCTAATGGATCAGATTCGTTTACCCACGTTTTTACTGGACTTTCATTTTCATAAATCCATGTCTCGTCCAAAAAGACAAATATGTAGTTATCAGATTGTAGATATTGTAAATACTTTTTTAAAAATTTAATTCTCTTTGCAATTATATGCGGTTGTTCAATTAAAATTTTTCTGTTGTTGAATTTTTTCCATTTATATCCCATCGATTTAATAATTTTGTATAATTTAGACCTACTGCCAGTGTAATCGCACTCGTTTTTAACATACTGAAGAAGATCGTCAATGGTGAAGTGTTTTCCATTGGCATGGTATGTATGAATTTGTCTTGCCAGCTCCTCTTTTATATAATGAAATGCTGGATTAGTCTTGTAATTTATTTTATGACGGCCTTTTTTCTTAGGAATTTTTACGCAACCAACATTATCAAATTCATGGATAATTTTGAAAACGACTGTCGAGTGAACCTAAACAAAATATTTTAAGAGGAATGTTTGGGGTTTCGTTAATGATCCTAAAAAAATACGTCAAAAATATATGCAGCTTTACTACAAATTTCTTTTTGTAGCATGGTCGGTTTCTCTGTCTGCATTTGTTTACAAAATCTAATGACAGCTTCTTTTTCTCGCTGCGTTAGGGGCCGTCCAGATCCTTGCTTTCGGGAACTCATTTTGCTTTTTATTTAAATTTGCAAGAAATTGCCGGTTCAGTCGCGCAAGCGCTTTCACGTCAAAATGGCTTACATATGACATTTTACGTTGTCAACCTAACACCATCAAAATAACTAATGGCTCATACCAACATGACAACACATTGACAATTGTTTTAAAAAAAAAATTGACTTTAGTTTTGCCGTCAACAGATGACAGAAGATAGACAGACGGAAACTTACACTTGGAAATCGGTAACACAGAATGTCAACAGTATGTTTTTTAATACAATATTTAATGAGGTTGAAGAAAAGGATTGGTTCTGTCAAAATTAGGGCACTACCTTTTGTTCATACATGTGCAACCTAAAAATTTGGAGTCCAGATGACTCGAAATTGCAAGACTATCAAATTTCAGCAAGTTTTCCAAAATTTTCAGTGGCACACGGTAAACAGCTGCGATTTGCAGAACGAAAAGGACATTTGTTCATTTTTATACACCCGTAATAATAACTGAATACAATTGACTCTATCAAAGCTCTGCTAACACAACGACTGGGCCTCTCCACTTTGTAAAGACACTAAGCCTGATCCTCTGCAGTATCCCGTTTCCAAACACTTCAAACAATTTGTTCCACTCAATATCACATTAAAGTGCCACAATACGATAAGAAAAATAAAATAAACACAACACATAAAACAAAGACTTTTATTGGAAGTCCACCGCAAAACTCGAGCGATGTGGCGCCGGTCTACAAAAAAAACAGAAGTACAACAGTTTTTGTGGATTACCGGAGTTGTTAACATTCAAGGCCGCTGAAATATTTATTACAGTATTCGTAATGTGACATAAAATTATTTATAGAATGTTTAGTAACGTCTAATGTGTGTTATTTGTTCAGCTAATTTTTCTCGCCGTAACTTATCTGAGTGGTTAACAATCGTGCAACACAATAACCGTATGATTCAATCAGTAGGTACACAAGAGGTCTCTATAACGTTAGATTTACAACACAGGAGTGGGTAATAAAAACTTGACGTAACAAACACACTAAATTGGTTATGCGCAAAGTGACCCCAATTGATGTAATGCAGCATAATTTTATCATCCTTCAAGAATACTGATCATTGTTCAACCTGCCGTAAAAAGACTTTAAACGTTTCTCGGTCTGCGAAAACGGAACTGGGAGGACGCACACAGATGGGTATAATCCGACTGAAACCGATACATATCATTGTTATAATACGTACGTAATGGATATTTTATGACTCTAGTATATCGTTCCGACCGCACGAACATGGCTGGAAATTATTTATCGTATGGCAAAATCTTTTTCTTTCTTTAGTGTCTCATGCAAGCACAATACGACTACTCAAATAAGGTTAAACCCCGTGAGGGATAATAGTTCTTGTCACATATATTTCTTCTACTTTATGATAATGATAAAACATGTATTGTGTGGCTAAGATAATTTGTAATTCATTCATCACAAAAAAGAAATAAATATGTCTGCTAATTTAGATCATAACTTCAACTTAACGATTATCAACTGGAAGTTGTGGTTTCGCTTCAAACGATACTGGTGTGTGGTGGTTTATTAATATGTAGGTTATTAACGCACTAATGCCTTAGAGTTACAAATTTAGTTGAATTCAAATTACATAAGAAAAATTTTGCAATTGTTGGTAAATTTGCGTTTATGCTAATAATCGTACAACTTTCATGAACTGTATTTTAATTAAATTAGAAATAACAAAAGAAATAAGTGAAAGTAACAGAACTGTTATCGGGGTACTAGCTATAAATAAGGTATCACTCTTAAACTTGGGTATTCCCAAGTAGTTAACTAACACTTGAACTTATCGTTCAAGTGATAATTCAATGATGTGCATTGTTTTCGCTTTTTTGGTTATATAATGGTACTTTGGAACTTTTTTGCAAAGATATAAACTGTGAGATGAAATACAAATGTGAAATAATTTCATTCGTAAAATGAAGTTCAGTTCAATGCCTACTACATGGGTACAAAATTTAAATAGAACACCTGTTGTCGATTCTAATAGGTGCATGTTAAGGTGGCTCTGCAAGTGTCTTGTTTTGTTTTACTGAACGTTAGATGTCTCTGACCCTAGTCCTTCAAAGAGGAAGAAAATATTGATTCCAGAGATATGTTCGAAATATTTTCATATTTGGATGGGCAGATTCGGTCACCACCGCGAACGAATCGTTCTTAGTTATTCGGTGAATCATTCGGTGTTTCGGTCAAAATGTTCCCTTTCCCTTAAATCCGATCACATACTAAGGTCGTGTCTTATTTTTTCGAGCAAAGCAGTATGTGATATGTTAAATTAAATCGTTTTAAATACACTACACTCTGATTTGAAAAATTAATTTTTAACCTTTATTTGCTTTTGGCTACGAAATTCAATTTTTTTTTAATGACACAATATTTTTTTTAGAGAGGTATGTCGAGGTTTTTTTCTTAATATTCTTTGATGTATTATATATATGTACTTTAATATTTTCAGACATTAAAAATTCAATATTTGCAATAAAATTTGTATTTAATTATCATTTTCTTGTAGAAGAAATTTAATTTTCAAATTTAAATACTTCTGTGTAGAGACCCTAGATATACTTTGGAAAAGAGTTGTGACACGGACATTTTCTGTCTCTATCTTTATTACATGACGGTCAGTTATGAAATAGCTATAGTGATTGCTGTCTTTATCTAATTTAGTGATTTAGTTTAAAAAACTTCAAAAGAAATTTATAGGTTAAGTTACATTTTCAAGCAGTGGCGTAGTGCTCCAAATAGTTTCTTTGAAATTTTGTTAACAGTGCTGACACTGACAGTACCTTATATTTAAGAAGAAGTGTTATGCGGTTAAGTACTTCTTACAATTTGCAACCGGCATCGCTGGTAAAACAGAAAAATACGGAATACCTAATCAGAGAACATACCTAATCATACTGATTTACACTTTATAAGATTATATCACAATTTGCAGTTAAGTTTAAACACCATTCTGTACTTAGGTACTATCGTTGTTCACAGCTAAGATTTGGAGAGTGTATCACATTGTCAGTATCTAATGGTTTTGCTTCTGGTCAAAACAACATTTTGTAATTTAACGAACGGCACCGTGGTAAGAAATTTGAAGCATGTTTAGTAGGTTCTCTATCTACTACTCTATGATAAACAGTGTTTTTACAACGTCCTCACATTTCCATCATGAATATTTGCTCTGATATGTAGAATAATCTCAGTAGAAATATATAGATTCATGTACCTCTATATTAAATAAAACTTACAAGTTAAAATTTGTTACATCTTTTAATTAAAATAACAATGAAAAAAAAAATACAAAAACAAGCATGGTCATCGAATTTCTGTAACTCGAAATAATTAAGAAATGTTCCACAAACAATTAATTAAATTGCTGAAGAATACATGAGGTTGGATTGAACATTTTTAGATAAAGGTGGAGCGTTAGGAGCAAAATCAACATTCCTACTTTTGTTATTTGGATTAACTATTGAATTTTGGAACTGCGTTTTTGTACTTTTGATTTTAATTTCTTTTGCAATTTTAGATAATGTGTCTCCGTGTGTGGAATTCCCAGTAAAATGATAACATACGATTTGCTTCCATCGTAAGCTTACACCTCCTAACATAAAAAACAAAACATGGGTAGCGACTTCATTTAAATTTGTTAATGTTGTTTCCCAAAAGTAATGAGGAACGTCGACAGTATTCTTTACCTGGATTGATTACTGCTTCGCCTAAAAATAAACAATAATCTCTTTCCTAATCGTTAAAATTTTGAATTTTGATTGTTAAATAGGTAAAAATTTCATGTAAAATTCCTGGTAAAAACGGTATGTGCTGAATTTTACGGCATAGAGTTCCACTTTGAAGGTAACGGAAAATTTATATTCAAAAGATATAGTTATATCCTGATGTTCCACAGACAAATTTTTGTTTTAATGGCTTCTTCTATTGTTTTATTGTTCCAGCGTTTTGGTAGTTTACATTTCACACTTCAATTTTGAATTTGCTTTTCGTTGAGAATCCCTTTTATAGTTCTGTTTTATGCATCGTCCTTATTTTTGTAATTTATTACTTGCCCTTCTAAACTTGAAATTTTTGCTTTCAAAACATTAATTTCTTTTTCAGCACACCGCGTTATTTTTTCTTGTAACTTTTTTCCATTTGCAGTTTTTTGATGAAGTTGTCTTTTTCGAAAATAGTCTGCTGAACTTCATCAATAACATTTTTTTTTTTGCCAAGAACCGGTCATTTTGACGTAAATTCAGCCACATTATAAATTGTTGGAATTGCGTTCTCACATATTTTGCATTCACTTGAAATATAAAATTCTCTTTTTTGAAGTGAACCTGTTGACCAAGGATTAGATGGAAAATACAATTTCGGACAACAACCTCGCAAATGTAAGCCCTTTTGCCAATTTTTCAAGATGGATATTGCATCTGTTCTTTCCATTTGTTAAGTAATATCTTGTTTTCGGGGCCTTTAAATAATGAGAAACCATTTGCTTCTGTATTTCTACAGTTTCGTATACAACAGACGACGACTATTCTCTTCCACGTCTATGTACTAAATGACAATTACAAACTGTCAAAACATGACTCAAAAAAGGCATCCGTAGCCAGCATAGTAAAATAAAATTTACCATTAATTTTGACGTTTCGTGTCACAACTCTTTTCCAAAGTATATCTAGGGTCTCTACTTCTGTGTATTAACAAAAGCTAAAAAAATCTCAAACATTGAAAGATTCTTATACGCAAATAATTGTGTTAATAATTTCACCAACAACCGTTTTGACACAAAACTGAAATTAATTTTTACAACAACTTGTCGGAAAAATATGGCATGAAAGATAAATGAATTAAAAAAATGTTCGGAAGTTATTTCAACAGAACTTTCCTCGCCTCCGAAGTATAATAAAACAAATCCAGGTATATCGAAAAATGATTAAATTTGATTATGCGAATTTTATTTTTTATGAGAACGCTTATAAGTTAAAATAAAGATGTGTATTATGTAACGTTTAAGTGAATGTAAAGAAGCATGTTGCGCGTCCGTTTCAAATGAGTTTTCCCTACACAAAATTTTGTGAAGACGTTATCAAGATTTTTGCAAAGACATGTATATCACTTTGGATAGGTGCAGTGTAATACTAATGATAAGATTATTGTATTGCCAAATTTTCGAGAAAATAGAGTGGGTCGTTCCTGATTTAATTGATAAAATATTTTGATTCATTGAGTAATTTTATAAATCACCCTGTATAAGAAATTCAAGAACTTTTACTGGAATGGTAAATCTTCAGTATAAACTCATCATATTTTGCACATTTTACGTAGGATTTATTCGGCAACATTTTGAGATGGCGTCATCAATTTTTTGGAGGAGGATAAACGAATACATTTTGCTAAATGCTTTACCATGATTGCGGCAACTTTAAAACGTTCACAAGATTTCAGAGCATTCGGTTTGCAATATATTATTATACAAATTTGATTTTTTTCCCAAAAATTTGGATGTCTAGGGTGAAAATTCTACACGAATTAACACACCAAAATTGCGGGAGTATCTTATTTTATAAAATTTAAAAAAATAGTCTTATAAATTTTGGAGATAGCGTCATCCCATTGGTGGTGGGAATAATTAGTTAAATTTTAGTTAGCGTTTAACCGTCTACATTCTTAATATACCTACATACAAAATTTGACAACAATCGGTCCAGTAGTTTCTGAGATTACGTGTCAAATAAAAATGGATACAGACGCCAGACAGATAGACGAAACGGGTGACCACTTTTTTCACACTCTAGAGGTCATGACACGTCGACAAAATGTGAAAGTGGCTATTCACCCGATGGACTCGATTACTATACTTCCTTAGCTTACGCTCGGGAAGTAAAAAACTATAAAAATCTGTAAAAAATGTTTAAGAGTGTCATTAAAAAAGTTGAATGTGGTAGACAAAAACAAATGAACGTTAAATATTGCAGTAATTAATTAATCAAATTGTAGCATATTTAAAACGATTTAATTTGAAGTTACACAATGGTGTACACTAAAAAAATATGACAGTTACAGGTCTGTTTTTTTTCTAACAAAAAACAAAATTAATATACGTGATATAAAAATCTAAATAAAACCTAAAAACTACTCTAAATTTTTCTACAAAAAAAAATTTGTTGCGGTAATCGGCAGCGAGGAGTATTAGACGTCTGTTCTATTATGATGGTATACAGGTGTCTCTTTTATTTTATGCAACCCCTGTAACTTCGTTATTCTTAAAGATAAACCTGTAGTTCTTTGAGCAGATTTGTCAGGTAGAACCGGAAATGATGTCAACTTTATTTTTTTTTTATGGAACACTAGGTATATAGATTTTTTGTAAAAAATCAAAAGCAACCAATACTCTAAAGTCATACTTAAAAAGTTATTCAACAAATTAGACGAAAAATTCATATTTATTGATGACAATCTAGTAGCTTGAAAAATTGACACTCATGTCATTTATTCACACAAGTGATCTTTTAAAGTGATAGAAATTTGCTGAAAGAACTACATGTTTATCTTAAAAAATAAAAAAATTACAGGGGTATATCAAATAAAAGAAGGACGTTGTATACAGGGTGAGTTAGTTATAGAAACCAAAATTATAAAAAAAAATCGTCAAATTTTCTTTGAAAAATTATCTTTTTTTATGATTTTCCCTATGAGTTAAAATTAATATATGTGTGGATTGTGCAGTACAGGTAAGGAAACATCATATATCAGTATAATAGTATTAATAACAGTACAGAATCATGAAATTTTCATGAAAATGGGGTAGGTAAAATAAAACATGCAGTTATTTTTTTTTGGTCACTTGTATAAGTAATTTTAAAAATAATGGGGATGTTTAGCCAAATAACATGCATGTAAAACTTGGCAACAATCGAGTTGATAGTTTCGGAGATTATTTGTTTAATAAAAATCGACACAGACAAATGGAAACGGGAAATCTATTTTTTGTACTCTAGGGATCATGAAACGTCGAGAAAAATAAAAGTAGCCAGTCGTTTGATAAACTCGATTACAATACTTCCCTAGCTTACGCTTAGGAAGTAAAAGATCAGAAAAAACAATAACTGGGAAGATATTTCGTCATTTTTAAACGAACACAAACGCTAATTTTAGTCATTTTATTCCGAGGTTTCGCCTTGTCATTTTTAAATCGTTAATATTCTTGAGTTTAGTCGAGTGCCTATTGGAATCACGTTGATCTACAAAAATACTACTTCTCATCGGAAATCTACCCATTATAAATTTATTAAATACAGATTCATTTCTGTCAAAAAATCAATCTAGTATGTGATTTAAAATATTATCTCAAAAAAGTTCTCGTTTCGAATTAACAATTTTCTGTAATCACGCCAGGAAATTTTGGTCATTAGAGTGCAATAAAATTTTTCTTGCACTAGTGCAAGAAAGTGCCACTTTTTGCACTCTAAACCATTGACATATGAGTCATTTTTAACACGGTTGTAGAAAAAATGTTTTGTGTACTGCCGTAAACAGATGATTCGGTCCAAACTCATAAGATTCGGTTAAAATTAATTGGGTAATGTTATTATTCCTTTTAATTAATTTTTTGTTAAACTTTATTACTGCATTTAAAAAAATATGTTCACCACGGATGGGTGAGCATTTCGTTGACACGTCGGAATTTGCGTACTCGGCCACTTCGTAACCTCGTAACGCAAAACATCCCCACTGGTCAGCATAAATCCACCACCAAATAATTCGCTAGTATGATCGGTTTATGTGAAAGACTGAAAACTAACTTCCGTTTAAGATTCTTAACTGTGGGGCCACCTATTGAGCATCTATCTAACAACGAAACACATTGGGGCTTATGGAAGAAGATAAACACAGGTTGTATTAATTTCATGGTTTAAGTAACAATCCGTAATCCGTGATAAGCGCGATGGATTCTGTGTACTGATGCCTTCGTCATACTGTATCCATTCCCACATGCAATTTCTTATACTCTTAATGCACTGTGACACTCAATAATTAATTTCTCCTGTTCTTATGTGAGCAAACCTACAAGATCGTAATATGATCTTCTACAATGTTCAAGGCCTGTTTGATAAAACTCTAACCTCTAGTTATATTTTGCTTTGTTCTTTTGATGCAACAGAATTTAATTTTTCTCTGGTAATTTGTATAGAACAGGCGAGTTTATTTATTTCAAGAGCAGCTTGAACAAGAACGAAATTATGTAACCTTAATTTTTCTATGGTTTTAGAAAATGTAATTTACGTATTGACTTAAAATATACTACATTTAAAATACTTCTATTTCTTGTATTTTGTGTTACCAGAACGTTCTCGACTTAACCATTTTCGCGCGGTCTAGGTGCTCCTGCTTCGTAGTCATTAATTATCTAGGCGTCGCATATTTTAGTAGAACGGGATTTCACAGCAGTATCTTAATTTATATGGTAAAACATTAATTTTTCACTAAATTTATTTATTCCCAAAAAGAAGGAGACTTGTACTCGTCGTTCTTGCAACATTTGACATTTACGGATATAATTGTTTAGTAAAAAGTGGTGCAGGAAGTAGCTGTGATCCGAAAAAATGATACAAGTTGCAGTTTAACTTCATAATTTCAATTTTAATTGTCGACCAAAATCTCTCCTTATATCGTGTGAAACCATAAAGACCAAAGTCTTTGTTCTTTTAGTCTCAAATACTCAAATTAATTCAAAAATTATTATTTTTTTCCACATATTCGACTGGTTTATCAAAACTGACGTCCAAATTGTTAGTGTATTTATCTAGTACGTCCTATTTCGTCGTAATTCTAACCCATTTCTATTTTTTAATACCAGTTTGTGGATGGCTGGTCACCTTCATTGTCCTCCTTCCGGTGCCGAATGTTGGAAACTTGCGAACATCGAGCCATAATGGCTTTTTAATAGGTCGCACAGGTTGGACTTGACAATTCTGCGGTTATTGATCCTACAAGCTTGCAGCTTGCAAAGCCGAAACGGCGATTTTCCTTTCTTATCATCGCTGCCCACGATTTTCACATTCCAGATAAATATTTCCATCTGTTCATAAACATTGAGGTGGGTAATGCGTCATTCAGCTTTTTAATTAACGCATCACGGAAACTTTTATGACCACATCCAACGAGGATAAGGCGTCGCGACGTTCCAGGTCGTTGACATTCTGCTCATGTGCACGCCGCCAATCACAAACTATTCCTGTGGGTTTTTTACGTCGTTGAATAGAATTGATATCGATCGGAGGCTTTGTCTTTTTTGTATCAAGCTCTGCAGGCGGTTATTAATGCGATGTTGGGAATGTCAAGTTGGAGTTGATAATTTGCGCAACATGGCAAGAGTGAATAGATGGACGTTAAACATTTGTGGTTTTTGTGTAAACATTACATTTTTCGCTTAGTCGCGCCTGTTCTTTGCCGTGCTTGCAAACTCTGTAGTTATCTTTGCTTATTACCATTGCATGGACCTAGGTCACTCATGATTGATGTGTAGTTGTGAAGAAAACGAGTTGGCTCGGTTCTTTTTAGGTTGGGTGAGGTGCATTTTTAGCGTTTTAAAAAAACCTTAAAAGCTAAAAAAACAGTGTAAACTGAAAAGTTGTTTCCTACAATTTACCTTACCTGGAAACTTATTTCTTGGCAGCGTTGTCATTTTTCTCCTATTGCCATTTAACCGTAATTCAAGTATACCTCGCCGAAGATGACCTCAAGGTAGATTTTGCCATGTTAACACCTACTTGAACATCGCTTCAAGTCTATTTCTGGTCGTAATTGGAATTGCAGGATCGCTTCACTTGGTTGTTTTGTCTTGTCTGCCGAACGTTGATGTATTGGTGCCAGTTTTATTCATCTATTTTTGAACGAGTATACGATGCTCGTCTAAGGTCGGTCCATTTCTTGAGACTATAAATTTGATGAGAGCGGTGATTTGCATAAGGTCGCAGAGGACGCTGAACTTAATGATGATGATGTCTTCGTTGATGAAATTAGTATAACAAATTACAGGAACTCATCATTTTAAGTGCACATGTGTTATTAACTTTGCTCCGTCTTCATAAAGTCAAATGAGACATGAGAATGCAGTTGTGGTATTATTGGCACTTATTTTTTTTATTTTGCATTGGAAATGTCAAAGACCTGGGGCACAATGTAAATGCTTCTGTTAAGGCGAAATCTGAAGAGGAAGATTTCGTCAGACAAATAGTTTGACTAAAAAGTTGTGGGAATTTTATCAGTTTTATCCAAAGAGAAAATTTTTATTCACCTTTCATTTCCCGGGCGGAAGTTAAGATGAATTAATTGTGATAGACAAATGTCGTATTTCAAGCTTTCTCGACGTTTCCTAGTTTGTAAAATAACATCTGGTAATTAGTTTTATTATTTTATTATTATTTGAATGTTTATTAAAATTTTAACAAAAAAATAAAACCTTGCTCTGCCTGTTACTTAATAATTCACGTCTCTTTTAACATAGGTAATAGACGTTACAAAAAAATAACGTTAATAGAATAATGTTTTAAGATTTGTCTAACTTACTGCTGCTGGTAAATGCTATTTAAATTTTATAAAATAACATAGTTCTGTATTTGTAGTTTATCAATGTGCCTTGACTTTTCTACACTAAGCATCCAAATTTTGGCAAAAAAATCAAAATCGTATAAAATCGTAAGATTCATTGGATTCTTCCGTCGTATTAGCTTCGTTGGTTAAACTTTGTGCTAATAGAATGAAAGTTTATTTTTTCGTAAGCTGCGAATGGTTTCATCTAAATTTTTTTCTAAAATCTTGCATTTAATTGATTATACTTCAGAGGCGAGGGGAGCTTGTGTCTAATAACCAATGGCAGGACACCAGCAAGTGACTTAGCACATTTGTCAACGCAACTACGCGAGGTCCTTCGAATTTTTTACCTGGCACAAGGGTGATCACTTCAGTTTTTCTACAACAGAAATATAAATAGCGGTGCTTTAGGTACTTTTTCATTTATTTAGCGATTTAGTGATTTGTAATTTCTCGATACTTGTAAATTTGTTTTAATAGCGACAGTAAGCTTTAAGGCAAATTTTCAGAAAACAACGTAAATTCCTGGCCTTACTGTTTATAACGCATGACTTTCACGCTTATGAATTATTCTGTGGCCTCCGTCCTCTGCTAATAACATACGACCAATTTTTGTACTAAATTACTGTGAAAAATTCAAAACTATACAATAAAATTTTACATGTGTGTAGTATTTATTTATTCTTAAAATTTTGGTTATCCAATGAATTAATTCTAGTAAATCCTTTTACGTACTTAGAAAAACCAAAATATATAGGTCGGGCAAAAGTATTAACCCGATCAAGTAAATATCTCGAAAATCATTGCTCGCAATTTTTCGAAATTTTGCGTAGACTTTTTATAATTTAAAATTCATAAAACGTAATTGTTTCATGTTTCTATTTTGACTATTTTTCAAAATTATGCAACGTCTACGTGATTTTTACTTCTTGGCTTTAGCGTAATTGACAAATCGGTTCATTTTCGTTTTTTAGACAATTAATAATATAATAATGAAAAAGTAGGACTTCCGTTTCCATCTGTCATCTGTTCTCGATTTTATCAGATGACAGACCGACTACTTGTTGTGAAATTATAGATGTATTTTAAGAATATCGAATAGTTGGTTCGCAAAAATTTATCTGATGATTACCATTAGCAATTTATGACGTCATCTCGAAATTTTACAAAGTGAATCTTACTTAAGTTTTATAAAATAAGATACGTCTGTAGCTGTAAATCAAAATTGTATAACAAACATTGTACCTGTTTATTCCCTTCGTAAACTTGATAATTCAAAACTTTGCCGGATAAATCTCCTCTAAAATGTGCAAAATATGTGTCTGCGTTTGTCATTTATCAATTCATAGTTGTACTTACGGAGCGTAAGCCAAGAAAGTACTGTAACAGGGTCAATCGGACGAATGGTTACCTTCGTCGACGTGTCTAGAGTACGAAGAAATAGGTTTCCCGTTTCCGTCTACTTGTCCGTCCGCCTGGGATTAATAATTTAAAAATAATTTGCTGGAATACGATTCAGAATGTCATTTTTTTACTATTGATAGATGACATTTTTGACAATTTTTATCGGAATTTTAGATTTTCATTTAAATTAACATTAAAACATACAGAATTACGACGTTAATTCTTTAATTTTGAATGTAATATTTTCAAAAATTTGGTTCAGAGATTTTTTAAATGATTTTTTGGAGTTCTGCAGAGACTTCTTAACAATATATCATCGCATAAATAAGTCATTTTATCGTCATCCTGCATATAATATAGTTAAAACAAAACTTTAAAAACTAGAACCAAGTAGATTCTTCTGATTTTACATAATTTGACATTTTTTAAAGTGATTCGAAGATTATTATTGTTAATTTGTGATTCAAGATAAATTTGATGGTTTTCAAAATTCAGAAAATTTACAAAAATTGAAGTAAAAATTTTGTGTAATCAAAAAAAAGCGACGATTTAATTTTTTTCTTCATAGATCTACTGGGGTTCTATTGCCATATCATTATTAAACTTGCAAATAATTTTTCAGATTTTTTCAAGGTCAGGTAAAATACTTTTTTAAAAACATACAATATTTTGTAAATATACAGTTTTTTCACAAAATGTAACAGAAATAATCTACTTTCATGCCCCAGAACCCAATGGTAACAAAAACTAAACTTGTGTTTTTTTTTTGTAAAAGTTGATCAGAATTTTTCATAAATCAATATTTTTCATAATTGAAAAATAGCAAAAGTAAATGGACCAGAAGAGCTCCATGCTTAAAAACTTACACTGGTAAAAGTGGATGTTTTTAAGCTTTTTTGTTTACTTAATTAACTTGTGATTCATAAAGTTGATTTTTTTCATATGTATAAATTTTTAGATGACTTTCTTAATCAAAAAGAAAAAATTTGCTAGTGAAAGTCAAGATTTTGCAAAATAAGAAAAGTAACAAAAGGCCCGGGAATATAAGCAAGCATGCAGCAGCTCTTTTTTTTACCAAATCGAGAACTCTTCACCCCCTTGTCCTGAATATAAATTATAATGATGACAGCTTGCCCAAAATTATATTCGGCCCGTTTTTCCCTATTGTAGCTTAATTAATTAAATTAGTCCCCTCTATTGTGAGGAGACAAAATCAATTAAATTTCATTTTCTTTTAACGCAGGTGCTTGTTATGGCAACCTGCTTATAGTCGAATTCTTTCGAAGTATAAAAGTCGAAGTTACGCATGTACTGAGACATTAAGAAAACATGTTTTACGGTTATATATAGGGTGTTGTTTACCCCACTGGTTTAAATTTCTGCTCTGTTTCAATTTCACTGATGACGTCATGGCCAACTAGAGCAGAAATTTAAAAAACCTTCACTAATTTTGTTGCATAAAAAGTGTACTTTGGTTATCAATGAATGGCCCAATTTCAAATTGTTGCGAAAAATTTGCGTTCGTCTTTGGCTTTTGAGCAACCTGAATGGTGTTGAGCGGAAATTAATTAAAACAAATCATTAAAAGTTGGCAATCAGCCTTAGAACAAAGAACCACTTTTATTTAGAACCGGTGCGCAAAGGACTCGCTATTTACTTAGTGGCAGTATTGAACCTGTTGAATAAGTTTTAAGTTTTCCGGAGACGCAGTGACATTTTAATTGGTGTTATTATAGACCTTAAAATCAATTCAAACCAAAAACTGGAAAAGGAATTAGAAAAGATAAATCCTGGTACCCAGGACATCGATTTTTAAATGTAATTCACGTAAATACGTAACCACGAACTCTGCGATGAAAAGTATGTGAAAAATTTAATCGATAACGGATATGTTTACTAGACCGTTCACCAATTCAGTTTCCTTCGGAACAAAGACGCTATCCTGATCGATGAAGCCTTGTCTTTTTTCCTGGATCTTTCTGCGGCGGGCCTTCGATGACGCCACACACTGCAACCCACTTTGTCCAGACCGTCCCGTTTCCAGGGTAACGGGACGGCGGCGGCACTCGATCGATCCGCCGCCTCTAAAACATCTGTTTGGTAACGTCGGCGCGCCGCATCAAAAGATTCTTGACCTTCTTTCACTTTCCGACTTTTGCGAGGTTTCATTTTATCCACCACACGTAAGAGCATCAAAGGAAGCGCCATTAAATCTACGAACCATGAAGAGATTGTTTTATTTGATTTAGTAATTCAATTACCCACGTTCTCCTCATCCTCAACAATACGTGTCAGCGGTGACCTATTTTTGGAATTGTGGGTTTGGCGCGAATGTGGAACGGCAGACAGACACTTGTTAAAATTGTAGGTAGTTGGTTTGGATGTACTCGTACTTTCCATTCTAAATCAATACACTCGGACTGATTTATAACTTTGGTTCATTATTTTATATAGGTAGGTATAAATAGATACGGAAAGAATCGAACATGAGTTATACATATTATAAATAGTTTTATAGGGTGTAGTAAAAGCTTCCTCTTCCATTCATGACGTTGTTTGTTATTTGCTATACAGACGAATTAAATATTTTTCAAACGTATGGGGCTTGGGCTTTTTCAAATTTCAATGTAGCGAATATGCGCCATCTTAAAAAAAATGTGGTCGAATTACGCCTAAAGTTTTCTCGTTTTGAATATGAAGCAAACGTATCCTTTTAAACCATATTTTAAATATTGATAAATGATAACACAAAAAAAGTAATAATTATTAACGCGTAAGAGTTCTGTAATCAGAAAAAGGGTCATATGTTTGAGAGACAGACTATCTAATAAACATTAATGTTTTTCAGTCTGTTTCCTTTTAGTTAAGAAAAAACTACGCCTGCTTTAAAAATAGTACACGATGTACGATGAACGTTTTTCAGCTTAGCAAGTTCAGTGGCTCTCAACGGTTCATAGTAAACATTGTTTGATTTAGATATAATTCTATGTTAACCGTGTTCGTTTGGTTCATTAGCATTAAACTTTTTTCCTATTACGTAACTAGAGAGAGTTAAACAAAAAGTTGCAAGGTCGCGTTCAAGATGAGATTAGCTTTAAAATAAGGTGCCATTTAATTCTTTATGCTAAACATATTTGTCTAAAATGGCGCAGGCTGCCATTTTAAAACTGAAAAAGGCTTAATATCTTTAAGCACGGTATATTTGAATATGTAGTAGCGTGAAATTCAGATAATATTGGAAGTTTCTACTAATCAGATAAAAAAATATATATCACAGATATATTTATCACAGTTTTAAAGCGAAACGCACAATCAAGTGCATTGTTGTAATAACTGTCCAGATTATTTATTCGGTACAAAATTATGTTTATCAATAAAATTACCTTGCTATTTAATTGATTAGCACTGTAATTTTCCGAATTATAGCTGTTTTCTTCCACAGATGTTATTGTTATCATCCCGAATTGTATGAATTATTCATTTACCTTTTGTAGTTAGTTTGATTAACAAGATTCTGAGCGGCTTAAACTGCTTTAACCAAATTTATGTAACCTTTTTTTACCTGAGCGTGTATTCTGGTTTTGTTTCTCGTACTATGATTTGCGTCCATTTGTGCAAAGTCCATTAAACCCAGTCCTCGACCATAACCTAAAAGACTCCGACGTAATTGAGGCTTGATGTAAGGAATGTTAACCTAATGTACGCATTTTCTGCCTCAGTTAATGCTGCAAATTGTCATGTTACTGCTTAGTAACATGGCTTTGATTGTAGTCTATATTCCCTGTAATTTCATTACGTGGAAAGATATAGTAATGTAAATTAATAATCGAGAACCCCGATTAAGAAACACTGTTTAGTTATCTTTTTTGATAATGCGAGTATGACTAACAATTGATTGGTTGGCGATAATTATTTTCCTATCACAGCTGTTTATGTAATGAGTAGTTGTGAAGCTTCGGTGGACAATCGCACGCTTGATTATAAAAATTGACTTCCCTCGTGCTTGAAGTATAAGACCAACAAATTTCGCTCCTTGGAAAAATGATGAAACTTGATTTTGCGACGTTTGTTTTGTGTTTTGCTTTATAATGTAAAAACCAGCAGCAGAAATAACACCCCCGCAGCCTGTGCGCCGTGGGAACGGAACTGGAAAAATATCCTCCCAGCAATAATAACATGCTTACCTTCCAGTATTTATTTTTATACATCGAAAGAATGTCACGTAGAAATTTGTTCGATTTCAATGAGTTTATTTATCTATTATTATTATTATAAATCTTATATTGTAATTAATCAATAGTGATCACTTTTTAGTCCAAGCGAACACGAGCATTGGTTATACTAAAGACAGAGCTGGAGAAAAACCTAATCCACCAAAGAAAGCACCAAAAGTAAAATTAAGAACATACAAATTGAATAATCCTGAAGTAGCACGAGACTATAGAAATATAATAGAAGAAATGATAGAAGAAACCGATACTGAAAGGTTGAATTGTCAACAAACATGGACAGTATTGAAGGAGGCGATGTGTAAGGGTGTGGTACGATTATGCGGAACAACAAAGGAAAACCCAAAAAGGAAACAAACTCATTGGTGGAACGAAGAAATTAAGAACGAAGTGAAAATCAAGAAGAGGATGTGGAGAGAGTACCTGCAATGGAAAACAAATGGAAATTATAATAAATATAAAGAACAAAGGAACAAAGTAAAAGAAGTAATAAAGAAGACAAAAGAAAAGTCTTGGGTAGACTTTGGAAATAAAATGGAACAGGATTATCATACTAACCAAAAGCTCTTCTACAGAATTCTGAAGAGTTTAAGAACAAACAAGAAAGAAGAAACAATTAAACAGATAAGAAACGCAGAGGGTATTTTGCTGAAAAAGGAAGAAGAGATTATGGAAACTTGGAAAAAGTATTTCGAGAAACTACTGAGCAGCGACGAAACTGACAGGTCCGTCGACGTGGTGGGAGACGATAAAGAATGGGGACAAGAAGCAAAAATAGAGATTAACACGTTGACTGCCGTAATAGTCACACAAATTTCGATCCTGCTGGCCGAAAGTTTTCTATGTTAAAATACGCCAGCAATATATCCCTTGACTTGAAATAAAATTATATTTCCATAAAAAAAACAATTTTTCTTTTGTTTTGAGGTGAGAAGCATTATATGATTTACGCGGCCCATATAGTTCATATTTGCACTAATGGCCATGTGAATCATAAGCCGATGCACATGAAAACTTGTTTATTCTTGCAGAAATGCAACGCTCTGCAGTAATCTTGTTCATTCTTGTGCGTCCAACGGTAGTGTTGGTTTATTCGGTTTGTGTCCCCTGCATAGTTTTTACTATATCTCAATTGTTGGTGTTGTACAAAATGAATTACGAAAAAGAACAAGAGGAACTGAATCGCCTTTGGCAGGAATGTCTCTCAGACGAAGACGATAATGAACCGTTTGAAGATTCAGGTGATGAATTTGTCCCAGAAAGCTCTGATGATTCTTCTAATGATGAACCAATTTCCAAAAAATTAAAGTTTGTAAAGGAGCCAATTCCTTCTACATCCAGGGATACACCCGACAGTGTGTTGGACACAATAAACGATGTGATTGAAAGATGTATGGAAGAAGGTAGTGACGAAGATAATGCAAATGAACACTGTGACAATACTAACGAACTAACGTGGGAGGATGTGAGCGGACGAAATTTGAAATTGTTTCCTTTCACAGAAATAAATGTTGGAGTCAAAGAAGAAATACATGCTGAATATTACGACAAAGGTCCCTACGAGTTTTTCAAGCTGTTTCTAACTGACGAACTGATAAGCATGATGGTGATAGAGACCAACAGGTATGCGACTCAGTGCAAAGCCTCTGCAACATTGCCCAAAGCCCGCATTCGTGAATGGCATGATACAAATTGTGAGGAAATGGAAAGTTTTATTGGAACTCTCGTTTGGATGGGTTTGTGTCCATTTTCTTCAATCGAGGCGTATTGGTCCAAATGTTTCGTTTACACCAACAAAATAAAAGACATCATGTCTCGAAATCGTTTCCAGCTGCTTCTCAAGTCGTGGCATTTCCACAACAACGAAATACTGACGGAAGATAGATTGCAGAAAATCACTCCTCTGACAAATCTGCTGATCAAAAATTTTCAAAACGTTGTTATTCCGAAAGAGCATGTATGTATAGACGAAACTTTAGTGCCATTTCGGGGGCGTTTGAGTTTTCGCCAATATATAAGCAACAAAAGACATAAATTTGGCATCAAGCTTTATAAACTGTGTCTTGAAAAAGGATACACATATAATTTGCAAGTATATTGTGGAAAGGATAAAGTACCCAATCAGTCTTCTTCAGAAAAAGTCGTTCTTTCTTTGTCTGACAATCTGTTAGATAAGGGGCGTACAATTTACACCGATAATTATTACACCAGCATTTCCTTAGCGCATCAGTTGTTGAAGAGAAACACACATTTAGTTGGAACGCTGAGAACCAATAGGAAATTTAATCCCAAACATATAACGGAAAAGAAATTACAAAAAGGTGACACAATTGCCGCCGAAAGTAACACAGGTATAGTGATTCAAAAATGGAAGGACAAGCGAGATGTTTGTACTTTGAGCACAAAACATACCGCTGAAATGAAAACAGTCAGCCACTTCGGTAAAGACAGTCAAAAACCAATAGTTGTAACTGTTTACAACAAGCACAAATCTTACATAGACTTGTCAGATCAAATGAAGTCTTACACCACTTCGCTACGAAGGGGTGTAAAATGGTATCGCAAACTTGCTGTTGAACTGATTGTGGGTGCTGCGGTGGTAAATGCTCACATTCTACATCAAGAGGTAGCTAATGAAAAAATGTCGATCACGAAATTCAAAGAAGAACTTGCTCTGAAACTAACTAAAATAGACATTCGTCATGACACAACGCACCATCAACAAGCCGAGCATGTGTTAGAAGATGTAGGAACCAAGAGTCGCCGTAGGTGTGTTGTGTGTTATGAAAAACTTTCAAAAACTGACAGAAAACTTGCCCAGTCAAAAACTCCTCAATCGAGATATCGCTGTATAACATGTAGTAAAAATTACTGTTTGAATTGTTTCTTTGAAGTTCATAAATGTACAAAATAACTGTTTATATTTTGTTGATTTATATGTTTACATATTTTGAGATACACATATTTTCCTATCGTTCACAAAAAATGTTATGTTTCAATACAAATAATATTTTATTTTACATTATGTTTTTGTTTATATTTTATTGAATGCTGTGTTTGAATAAATATATATTATATTCCATCGATAGCTTCATTGTCTTTTCGAAAATTGTCAACAAGAAATTTGAGGCTCTGAGAATCAAATTATGATTCACACAGGCGCAGGCCAATTATGGTTTCTATTAGTTACAGCCGTACATTTTAGGCTCCATAAGTATTACATTGATGTGAGAAGCGTTAGTTGTTTTAGCCGGCCACTACAACGTGTAGTGTCTGAGAATCATTTCTTGATACTCGCGGCTGTTATGGCCAAATCTCTATGCATCACATTACGCTTCTCACGGCAGCCAACGTGTTAATGAGACGGAGATGGCAATAAAGATGTTGAAAAAAGGTAAAGCTGCAGGATATGACCAGATTACGGGGGAAATGCTGAAAAATCTGGGCAGAAATGGGTTGATATTACTCACAGATGTATTCAACAAAGCAATGAATGAAAACACAATCCCGAAAGATTGGGAAGTTGGAGTGATAATACCAATCTTCAAGAAAGGAGACAAGACTCAGTGCACAAACTATCGAGGTATTACATTACTCAGCGTGGCGTGTAAATTATATGAGCGAATTTTGGAACAGCGGATAAGAAGGATAATTGAACCACAACTTGATCAATCGCAGAGTGGATTCCGGAAAGGAAGAAGCATCCAGGACCATATCTTTACAATTAAACAACTTACGGAAAGGGCGAAAATAACAAGTAAAAATATATATGCATTTATCGATATAGAAAAGGCTTTTGACAGGGTGCCAAGGTCCGCAATCAACGAAAGTATGGTAAAGAGAAATATAAGTACAAAATTGAAACAAGCAATTATGAGCCTATATAGAACAACTAGAAACTATGTGAGGACCGATAACATGGAATCAAGAGAGTTTGTAGTGAAAGAAGGACTAAGACAAGGAGGGGTTCTAAGCCCCTTGTTATTTAACTTAGTTATGGACGACATCATAAAAGAAATGGGTAATAAGACGAGCAAGCTGTACGTAGGGCATAGATGTTTAAAACCTGTATGGATCAAGCAATGTGCTTTCGCAGATGATCTGGCGATCTTCGCGGAAACGGAGCAGGATCTACAGAAGAACGTTGAGATTTGGAACAGAGCATTAATGGACAGAAAATTGAAAATAAATGTAGAAAAGGCTAGGGTCATGGTAATGGGAAAAGCTAGTCATGACATTAGCGTACAAATAGATGGAAAAGCTATAAAACAAGAGGAAACTTTTAAGTATTTAGGAGTACTGCTGAGCAGCAATGGCAATCAGGAGGTGGAAATCAAGGCGAGAATCGAAAGTGCAGCAAGATTGTACCACAGTATTAAAAATACATTCATAGGAAAGAGGGAAATATCAAGGAAAGTGAAGATGAGCGTGTACCGAGCTGTTTTTACACCAATACTTATATTTGGAAGTGAAAGTTGGATCGTAACAAAGAAAATAATAAGCCAAATACAAAGTATGGAAATGAAATTTCTGCGACGAGTAATGGGTATAACAAAAATGGATAGAGTCAGAAATGTAGAAGTGAGGAAAGAATTAGATATAGAACCGATCGTGAATAAAATAGAAAGGAACCAACTACGGTGGTATGGACACCTAATCAGAACGGACAAAGAGACTCCAGTAAAAAGTGTATGGGAATCTAGAGTTCAGCACAAAAGACCAAGAGGAAGACCGACCGTAACGTGGAATGAAAATATTGGGAAAACTCTGCAGCAGAAAGGAGTAGGGTGGGCGGAAGCCAGGATGCTCGCAAAAGATAAGAAAAAGTGGAGAAACGTGGTGTACGAAGGACATGTCCATGAATAATATGATGTAATATACCTAACACCTTCGGGTATTGTAGGTTTTTGATTATATATAATATATTGTAATTATTAAATAAAGAGAAAATTTTTTCTTTGCGCAAAATTTGGACGTTTAAGGAAAAAACTCAAAGTGGATTTGTACACAAGTATCTGAGTATATTGTCGTATAACATTTAAATAATTTTAAAATAGAATGCTTTGAAATGATACCATTAAAATGGTTAGTCGCGATGATTAGCTAAATTTTGGTTAGGATTTGACTATCTATATGATATTCATATTATACATACAAAATTTGATAACAGTAGTTTCGGACATTATCAGTTATAATATAACAAGTGATATGATTATTATCGATAATATTTCGAGTGAAACCGAGCTGCAGATTCAACGAGTGCGAAGCACGAGTTGAATGTGCTGCTTCGGTTTCACGAGCCATATCTTCGATTATTAATCATATCACGAGTTATATTCAACATGAGAATATAATAAATGAACACATTTTTTGATAATAGAGTTGATTTTGTCGTTTTGAGCTTGCCCCCAACGTTGGCAAGCCATAAAAGACAAAAAAAATTACAAAATTTTAAAATTTGTCAATTTGACAGTTTTTAAATTTAGGTAGCAACAGACCACAATAAGGCAATAAAATTATTATCGCTGTGATAGACATGTAACTAAGGGCATGAACAAATTCTATTGGACAAAATGGGGTCATGTGATTCATGAATTATATTCTCTGTCTAATAAAAGTCGACACCGACGGAAACGGGAGACCATACGAAAAATACTTTTTTGGTTTTTATTGCATATAGAATTTTTTTAGTTTTGCCAAATTTTCGAAAAAGCTAAGCAAATTTTAGTGATGAAGTAGTAATTGTGTTATCAAAAGTCACTGTAGTCGCTCAGGTTCTAAAAGTTTTGTTATAATAAAGTGAAAATGATCAGTTTAAGACCTTGGCACATTCATCTACAAATGGTGAAATATAAAAAATGTTCAAGAACGATATTTAAATTGAAGCCGTCTTTCTCTCTGTAATCTGTTTATAATTGTAGTCGCCCACTACTATTGTTATTACTTTAGCAAACTGGTTGTAACCAAGTTCCACTATAATAGCTCTAGTTTAATCAAGATAGTTTCGTATTTTTTCACAAAAACATTTTCGCTTATTATATGTATTTTCTGATTTTAGTATATTTCTTAGAATGTATTAAGAGAACTGAATAATATACCCAGATTTCCAAGAACTCGTTTTTATACGTTCTTTATTTTATATATAGTTTACATGAAGCAAGAACCACGTATAATTGCATATTCAAGGATACCTTTACACCTATAAACAAGTGTAAAAAAAATTAAAAAACGGTCGAAAGTTATTTTTACAGGACTTCCCTCGTCTCTGAAGTACAGTCAAACAAACCCAACCAAATAAGGAATACTTGTAACCGTATAAGAATGTAAAAGACATCCTATAAATGTGTTTTGATACCTTATGATTTTTTTTTCGTTTGTTTACGATATTCCACATATTTTTTAATGATAAGCTGTTTATTTTTTAGATAATCTTGTAGAGCTTGTTTTTTTGAATTCATTAATGTACTTTAATCACCGATACTCCGCCACTATCTACCATTGCAACGTTTATGTTACGAAAACACACTTGTTTGTATTTTGTGTGAAACTCTGAAGTGTTCTTATCGTCAACCCATGATAGGAACCGGATTAACAATTGCTCCAAAAATATGAATGCATTGATAAAGGACAAGACTATGCTTGTATGTATTGGTGAGTTTTCCCACTTAAAAATATTCAGATCAACGAACCCGAACATTACGCTATAACCTAACGAATAATCTTTTACGAACTCCGCATATACTGGTATAAAAGCTTGCCATATAATTTCGATTTTTTTTACAAAAATGTTTATGCTTTGGAGAAAATCTGAAGACGGATTCATAAATACAAGTACAGAAGTACCTTATTTTATAAAATGTAAACCCTAATAACAACGAACAATTTTGAGGAATTTTGTTGGTGGGGATGATTTTGACAACAATCGGTCCGTAGTTTCGGAGATTAACAGACAGACGGAAACGGGAGACTCATTTTTTTGTAGTCATGACACATCGAGAAAATATGAAACATCTAGCCAGTCGCTCAATTGAGGTTACAATACTTCCTTAGCCACGCTCGGGTTGAATTAACTCTCAATTTCGTAATATTATAAAATACATATATACTGTAGTCGTATGTTCCACGAATTTTTTTTTCAGTTTACTAATGTTATTTCTTAATTTTTTAGCATGAATTTTGCACGATTTTTATTAATACTAATTGAAAACCTGCAAACTGAAGTTCCTTTCATCATTGAAGATATTTAAAATCATCCGCATGCCTCAAACGATTTTGCTAAATTGGAAAAAATATCATTTTTAAAAACATTGAAAAGCAACAGACCTATAACGAATCTCTACAAAATAAAGCAGCGTGGGATAAGTTCCAGTGACGATTTTATTTTCCAAATAACTCTAAAATCAAATGTAATCGTTATGGATAAAGAACAGAACGTAAATTTCATAAGTTGCACACATTCAGTCGTGTAGAACCTACGGAAATAATACCATGTTAATTAACGATAGAAATAAATCACGCTAGTGTAAGTAGATTAAATTTCCTGGACATTACTTTAAGCGTACCTTTTTCCCAGGATAAATGATCCTCTGCGGGTTAAGTGGTTGCGTGTCCATTTTTCTAGGTTATAGTATCCAAGCGGCATTAAAAACCACGCCTTTTTAAACGTCTCTCATCAATTTCACACATACGAATCCCAGAGCTGTCATTTATTATCATGTCATGGATGTTTTTACTGTGGCTATCATTAACAAACACCCTTCCTCTTCGGATCATAAATATTTTTATAGTTTAACGCACGAAACTGTTAACAATAAATGGCAATTAGTTTTTGAAGGCATGTGAAATTAACGGTTTATGCGCGATACTTTGTGCGCTTGCTGGTGTCACAGACACTGGTCAAGTTCAAGTAAATGGCGCGCTGTAGACTTACGAGGGCTGGGTAAAAAATGTGCTGTCTGTCTGACCCAGATCCAGTAAAAAATGACTTCACGCTTAATTCTGGTTTACACTGTAGTCTTGTAGTCTAAAAGAGGAATGCATATGGATCAGCTAAGCTTAAGCAGTTGTCTATTGTTGAATGACCTCATATCAGCTAAGAAGTACCGTCTTTGGCTTTTGTAACTATTTTTTTTGTTTACTGCTCCATGACAGTATTTTTTTTAGTACTGGCTTCATCCTTGACGAGATAATCAGTCATGATTACCCAGAAAAAGTGAAGTAACAATTTCAAGTATAGTGACTATACTTAGAAAAGTGTGACGAAGAAAGTCTCTGGAAATGAAGAAATCTTATCGGTTTTCAACATTTTTTTTTAATCATGATACCAGAAATCAAAAATTAAGTATTAGGCTGAACTGTGATATCTAATGATATCGAAAGTACTTTTTCTGGAACAGGTGGTTTTAAAATTTTATAGTTTTTAGTGAATTTGTCGAAATTTACAGCTATTTATTTGTTGACAATCTAGATTAGTTTCTATAAATTAATTTCGATAAACATTTTTAGCGTTACGACCCGGTGGAGCATTGATAAAAGTCACGCCATGTTTTCTATAACATACACTTTCACTTTAGTTCTAGACATACTTATATTTAATTCATCTCAATCCTATTGTTATGCGAGGAGCTTATCTTTGTTATGTAAGAAACGTTGCAAATAATTTACTTTTTGATTTTGTTTTGAAATTTATTTATGTTTTAGAACTAATAAGCTTTTGTTTTTTATCTTCAATAAATATTTTTGCATATTTAGTATCTATAACAAAAATTTGATCACCATCCCTACCAAAACTGTGGTGATGCGATCTTAAAAAATAAATCCTCTTTAAATTTAATCAAAATATGTAAAAATATATAGGTTGTTTCATTTTTACTTTTATAAATAATTCTAGATTGTATTCCTCAAAGAACCGTACAACTTTTTTTTCTGTCACTAATAACACTAGTTTACAAGGTTTTATATCCAAAGACAAAAATAGTTGAATCCAAAGGATTTGGGTTCGGGAAATTCAAATCTGAAAGCAGAGAAAATCCATCACGTCAGGTTTTTGAGATATTTATATAAACATACCCCATATTTCTTTTCTTTTATACAACTCTTGTAATTTTTTTATTTTTAAACATATATGAACATATAGTTCTTTGAGTAAATTTGTATCATTTTAAAAGATCATTTACGTAAATAAATAACATGAGTCAATTTTTCAAGTATTGATTTTAGAATAATTGGTTGCTTTTGATTGTTCTACGGGAAGTGATAATAAAAATGTGAGGATGGCCTCACAAAGACCTTTTAAAATGATACAAATTTGCTCAAAGAAATACAGGTTTATCTTTAAGAATAAGGCAGTTACAGGGGTTGTATCAAATAAAAGCAACACCCAGTATATATTATAAACATTATGACTGAAAATTAAAAATGATTAACACTAGCGTTTCTTTTATTAGCAGTACTGTCAGTTTCCCTTATAATAGACCAACAGTAACACATTTTCATCCCAAAAACCTTGGTACCTTCTTTTTAAGCATATTTGAACAGGTCTTCCCGCTTTAGGTACTATAATTTTACCACAAACGTAACAAAACTGATTTGCACTTACTTTGCACGATCTCGAAGACATTTTTTATGCGACAATGGTGCATTAAGATGAATCAGTTTAACACTAACGTGAAGGTAAAAGCAAAGTTCATTATTTTGGATTTATGAAAAAACCTGACGTGATAGGGATTATCCGTTTTTGGATTTGTTATCAGTAAGTAATTTAGAAGTAGAAAATATTTTTTTTATTTTTGGATATGAAAAAAAGTTTAAATTTGTAACTAATTGTAATTAATGAGAAATCGAGGACCGCGCGCTTAGTGACTCACCCCTGTATATATTATACAGATAATCTTCAGAACTACCGGATCGATTGTTCAATTTTATGGGTGTTATGTTATGTTTTATGACTTTCACACTTGTCAACGAATAATGGGGCTTGTTAGACGCAAATTTATGACACTACCCTAAACTTAGGTAGCGGATCTTTGAAGCGGACCCATTTATCTATCTGTTCAGAGGTATTACTTAAGATGCTTTCTATTCGTAAACTAGAGGTTTGAAAAAAATAAAAAACCGCTGTTGTTCTGGATGCTTTATAGATGGCAAACGGGCTAACCAAAATTGGTCTAAGCATTACCCCACCAACAATTTGATGACGACACTTCAAAATTTTGTGTTGTAAATGCTCTTTAAATGTTATAAAATTCCTCTACTGGTGACTTATAAATCCTCCTTGAGCTTTACTTTAGGCATCTAGATTTTCATAAAAAAGTTATATAACGTTGAGCAACGGTGCATTAGCTCAGGCCGTTAGAACGTAGCGCTAATAACGCAAAGGTTGCGATTTCGATCCAACCTAGACTACTTTTCTCACTCGAAATAGACGCATAGCATTCTTCTTCGTTATTCGCTAAAACTAATTTTATAATTTGTCTAAGAAGTTGGATTGCACTTTGGAGGCGGAAAAGTCCTGTCCAAATATAGAACATTTTTTAATCATCACCAGTCGTTCGTCTTTTCTTACTTGCGAGTAGATATGACCCATATCTACTCGCAAACTAGCTGCACAAGTGATGACAAGGAACAATAATACTTTATAATGTATGTATCAGAAGCGATATTTTCATGGAACTGTCATAGTCCTAAAAATTTGTCATTTTTACATCACGTAGTATATGTAGGTACTGTTTCTATTACTCTTCAACGTGAACCGTATGTTGTAATGATATGTGTGAGCCCGACTAACGAAATAAGTACTCGCTTGTTTTGTTGACATTGCATTTCAATGTTTATATTTAGAATTAATTATTCTGTATTCCATATGCGTCTACTTATTTATACACATGAGTCACGAGGATTTAGCATAGTTGTAAATTTGGTACACGGTGTGGGTGACTGCACTAATCAGACGCTTATGTCACCGGCTCCGTTTTCTCATGAGCATTTTTTCTTGTTCCAGATTAAAAATGACGGATAGCAGCGAGGCGGAGGTCCCGCCCCAGACCAACGGTCTCTCAGACAGCATGGACGACGAAGAACGTGCCCGAATCAGACCCGTCGAGATCGACGCCGACGTGAAGGAGATGGAACGTCGCAAGCGAGTAGAATCGATAATGAATAGCAAAATGTTCCGCGAGGAACTCGAGAGGATCATCGAAACACAGCTGAAAGAAGGTGCCGGGACCAGTGGACTGATGCAACAAATTTCGGATATGATGGGCGTGAACAAGCAGGGTGGTAACGTGTTCAAAAACTCGAACTGCGTCGTACCCATCAACGACATCCGCGGGATCGAAGCGATGAGCTACGGCAAGGGGGAAAAGATCCTCAGGTGCAAACTAGCCGCCGTATTTAGACTGATCGACCTGTACGGTTGGACCCAGGGGACCAATACTTTGGTGACGGCCAGGCTGAACCAAGACGAGGAGCACTTCCTTGTCAATCCTTACGGGATGATGTTCCACGAGATGACCGCTTCCAGCCTGATCAAGGTGGCGATGCAGGGTAACGTAATCGAGCAGGGCACCACGAACTTCTCCATGAACATATCGGCCTTTTCCCTGCACGCGGCCGTCCACGCCGCCAGGCCCGACATCAAGTGCATCATCAACGTGCACACGCCCTCGGTGGTGGCCATCTCCGCCCTGAAGCACGGCATCCTGCCGCTTAGCCAGGAGTCGGTGGTGATCGGCGATGTTAGTACACACCCCTACCTGGGGGGCCTCCTCGACCCGGAGGAGAAAGACAAGTTGGCCAGGAACTTGGGACCAAACAACAAAGTCCTGTTGCTGTCCAATCAGGGAGCTCTCTGCTGCGGAGAGACAATCGAAGAGGCGTTCTTCAACGCGCGCAATACCGTCCTAGCATGCGAGTCCCAGCTCAAACTCATTCCCGTCGGACTCGACAATTTGGTGTTGTTGAACGACGAAATCAGGAAAAAGCTGTACGATGCCGCGCACAAAGCACCGGAAAGCAGCCCACGGCCTGATCAGCCGTCGATTTTGGAAGGGAAGGTGGAGAGGAAGTGGCGAGTCGGTGGTGTGGAGTTCGAAGCGCTGATGCGAATGTTGGACAATGCAGGATTCAGGACTGGATACATTTACCGACATCCGTTGATCAAGGGTGAGGTTCCGAGGCCGAAAAACGACGTCGAAGTACCCCCGGCAGTTTCTTCCTTGGGATATTTGTTGGAGGAGGAGGAGTTGTATAGGCAAGGGTAAGGAGAAGCGCGTGTTCAAAAGTAATAATACAACATCTGTTGCTGGTTTTATATTTATGAAAATCACCCAATACATTGTAGTTGATGTGAAGTATACACTCATATGAGACTTGCCCCAGAAAGTTTTGCATGAATCTTATTCAAATTTTATAAAATAACAAACTTCTTCTATACTTGTGGTTTATGAATCCGCTTTTATTTTTTGCTATAGACATCTAGATTTTCGAAAAAAAGTTATAATTGAATTAGAAACTGCAGAATCGAATATAAATTCGATGTAAAATGTGCACAATAACGCCCGATTTGGGAGATCCAACGATTGCTGCTATCTCATGCTGGTAATCCGGTGAAATCGCAGTTTCAACAAAAATCGTGATTGTTTGAAACTGGGACGACAGATTAGTGGTAGAAAAACCGGAGAGTAGGTCTTGGTCTATGCAAGTCATGACTGATGTTATTTATGGCATCTCATCCGTAGCACGACTTTTTATGGTCTGTTTAACTGTTACTGAAATTGAATTAACTGTCGCGAATTCCTGACACTGTTTCAGGTAGACGCTTTGTTTTAAATGGTGAGTGGTTCTTGCCAATTTTAAAGAATTTATTGGTGCAAATTAAGTACTTGCACAAAAAGTAGTATACTTCTTTTATATGCTTCATCTTGTGTTAAAATTTAACAAAAATGAACAGTTTTGGGTCACACAATGCGCACGACTAAAAGTTAATTGCTAACGTGTTTATAACGAAATTATCACACCACGTTGCATGTGGATTGTGTATAAAGTAATGCATAAAAAAAGGTAAAAGCAGCTATATAAGAGAAATCTAAAGACTCACTTTTCACCAACTGTATTCGTCATATCCGTTGCATAACTTGCATTTGTTTGCCATGAAACCTCCATTTTAGTATGCTACAAATCACCGTTTAAAAATTTACTTAATTCACAGTGGTTAGAGAAACTTGAAGTTGTTTCAAAATTTTTGTTTTTTTTTACTTCGTTTTTGAATTCGTTGTCATTATTTTAAACAATGGTAGTTTTATTGTAGAATGTTTGTATGAACTTGTATGTAGTGGCCAATTAGTAGCAGACAGTTAAACATTTGTGGTGACGTAAGTAAAAAAAAATAAATTGAAATTGTGGTCAGTGTATTTTTTATTTTTAAGTAAATCCGTTTGTTGCGTCAACGTTATGAGTTTTTATATAGTTGCCAGTAATTTTGACATTTCAATCCATTAATTTACTACAAATTAATTCATAGCGTCAATTTCTTAGCTGGTAATATGACGAAAGTAAATCTAAAGCAGCGTCGTTTTTTTTTCTCATAAAAAATCTAAACAACGTTTGCTACGATATGTATGTTTTATTCAAAACCAGTGCATGTCTTGAAATTACTTTCAGCAGTTCGTTCGTAACACAAATTTATTTATTATCATGCAACCGTTTTTAAAAGTTTAGCCGTGTAGGCGACAAAACCCTCCATAAATTGATTAATCATTATTCTCTTTTTAAAGTTTCAAGTATTCATGAATAAATCTTTTAAATTTGTGTTAACTGCTAATTTAAACATGACAATTTTTCTTATTTCTTCTCCTTTCGGTGACCAGTCTTAAAGATTTATTGAAAAAATAAACATTGAAAAACCGACAAATATAAATCCGACAAATCAAAAAATTGAGCAATAGAAACATAAAAAATCGAAAAATTAAAATGTCCAAAATTGAAATGTTGAAAAATTGATAATTCGCAAAATATAAAATTTAAAAAATCGAAAAATTTAAAAATCAACAATTAAAAAGTTGGAACAATTGAAAAATAGAAACATCGAAGAACTGAAAAATCGAAAAATCGAGAAATGGAAACACCAAAAAATCGAAAAATTGAAAAAACCAGGACAATTGAAAAATCGGAAAATTGAATAATCAACAATCAAAAAGTGTGAGCAATTGAAAAGTAGAAACATCGAAGAACTGAAAAATTGAAAAATCGAGAAATCGAGAACCCTAAAATTAAAAAAATTGAAAAATTAAAATATCGAAAAATTGAAAAATCAGGAAATCGAAACCAAAAAAATAGAAAAATTTCAAAATCACAAGTATTGAAGAATTGGAAAATTGAATAATCAACAGTTAAAAAGTTTGAACAATTGAAAAGTAGAAACATCGAAGAACTGAAAAATCGAGAAATCAAGAAGCCTAAAATTGAAAAATTAAAATATCGAAAAATTGAAAAATCAAGAAATGGATACAGCAAAAAAATAGAAAAATTAAAAAATCTCAAATTTAAACATCGAAAAACCGAGAAATCCAAAATCCAAAATTTAAAAAACCAAAAGAATTGAAAAATTGGAAAATTGAATAATCGGCAAATCGAAACATCAGATCAATCGAAAAAAGAAAAATTTGAAACTAAAAAAATCCAAAAAATGAAAAACTGAAAAGTTAAAAATCCAAAAATTCAAAAACCCGAAAAACCTAAAACCGGAATGGCGAAAAATCGAAACGAGATTTCGAAATATGTATGTAAATCGAAAAATCTAAAATTTTAAAATTGAAAAATTAAAACATCGAAAGAGTAAAAAAATTTAGAAATTGAAAAAGTCGAAATATTGAAAAATCCCAAAATCTGAAATTAAAAATCGAAAAACCGAGAAATCCGAAATGCAAAATTTAAAAATCACAAGATTTGAAAAATCGGAAAATTGAATAATCAACAATTAAAAAGTTCGAACAATTGAGAATCATCGAAGAACTGAAAAATCGAAAAATCGAGAAATCGAAGCCTAAAATTTAAAAAATTGAAAAATTAAAATATCGAAAAATTGAAAAATCAAGAAATCTAAACACCAAAAAATCGAAAAATTCAAAAATTCAAAAATCTGAAATTTAAAAAGCGAAAAACCGAGAAATCCAATATCCAAAATTTAAAAAATCAGAAGAATTGAAAAATCGGAAAATTGAATAATCAACAATTAAAAAGTTTGAACAATTGAAAAATAGAAACTGAAAAATCGAGAAATCAAGAAGCCTAAAATAAAAAAAAAATGAATAATTAAAATATCGATAAATTGAAAAATCAAGAAATGGAAACAGCAAAAAATAGAAAAATTCAAAAATTCAAAAATCTCAAATTTAAACATCGAGAAACCGAGAAATCCAAAATTTAAAAAAGCAAAAGAATTGAAAAATCGGATATTGATAAATCGAAAAAAGAAAAATTTGAAACTAAAAAAATCCAAAAAACGAAAAACTGTAAAGTTAAAAAATCGAAAAATTGGGAAGCCGAAAAATCTAAAACCGTAATGTCGAAAAATCGAAACGAGATTTCGAAATATGTATCACAAATCGAAAAATCTAAAATTTTAAAATTGAAAAATTAAAATATCGAAAAAGTAAAAAAATCTAGAAATTGAAAAAGTCGAAATATTGAACAATCCCAAAATCTGAAATTTAAAAATCGAAAAACCGAGAAATTCGAAATCCAAAATTTAAAAAACACAAGATTTGAAAAATCGGAAAATTGAATATGTAATTGACAAATTGAAATATCGGATAAATCGAAAAAAGAAATCGGGTATTGGTAAATCGAAAAAAGAAAAATTTGAAACTAAAAAAAATCCAAAAATTGAAAACTGAACTGAAAAGCCGAAAAGTGTAAAACCGGGATGTAAAAAAATCGAAACAAGGCGATGTTTCAAAATATGAAAAAGTCGAAATATTGAAAAATCCCAAAATTGAAACGTCGAAGTATTGAGAAATGGAAGGAAAATTGAAGAATGGAAAAATCGAAAAATCCCAAAACTGAAACATCGAAAAATTGAAAAATCAAAAACCTGAAAATCGAAAAGTTGAGTAATTGAAAAACTGTTTAAAAATCAAAACATTAAAAAGTCCAGAAATTGAGAAATGCTTAAATCAAAAATTAATTAATCGGCAAATTGAGAAATCGAAAAATTTTAAATTGGAAAAAATTGAAAACTGAAAAATGAAGAAATCGAGGAATTGTGAAGATTAGAAGAATCGAAAATTGAGAAATCGAAAGATGAAAAATCGTGAAATCGAAAAGCTGAAAAATCGACAGACAGATGGAAACGGAAGACCTATTTCCTCGTACCCCAGGGGTCACAAAACTAGAAAACAAGAAAGTACCAGTCGCCCGCTGGACTCGATTACAAAGCTTTCTTAGTTTACGCTGGGGAAGTAAAAATCTTTATATAGGCTCATAGGAATTTTGAATAACCAATTAACCAATTTTTGAGAAGACGTCGTCAGTTGTCAGGAAGGGATGATTAAAGAATCAATGTTATCTCTGCAGGCAGGAGTAACTTCTGCATCGCTTCCAGCGGTGGTATTTTTCTCCTTTCCGCTTTCGACTTGATTCGCGTCCTTGAATGATATAATACTGTGTTGAATTCATTCTTTTACCAGATTTCTTTTTTTTTTTTGGAGTGTCGTCTAATCAGATAAAAAAACAACTAAGAAACCAATTACTTTTTCTAAATGTTTCAGTGTCATCCCCTCTTTTACGTTATAATTTATTTTTTGACTTATAATTAATTATATGATAAAATTCCTCGCCGAAGCCCAGTGTTTCAAATATTAATATGCACAAATTAATACTTTAAAAGGCGACCTTCACACCAGTAGAGTACATTGCCCGGGTCAAACCCCCGGCGGGGTCGATACGCCGGTAAAAAACCAACCTCAGCCTGTCGTCATGTTGGGTGATATTCCAATAATAGGCTTTAATTTTGTCAACCCAATCAATTTGTGAAATCAATACACAACTTTCCGGTTGAACCTAGTGTTGGATTCTACCGATAACAGATTTCTCACCAAGCTTGTTGTGATTTGTTTAAAATGAATTTGGCAATGTTTTGCAAAAAATTATTTCAAATAAAATAAATAGATTAACCTTCTCCTATGAGTAAGGTTTAAAATAGTGAATTTTTAAACAACTAGTAAAATGTTGAGCTAAAATGACCTAATAATCTTTTTGAGGGTTTGAATAGATATATGTATTTTGAATGAGCCAGAATAAATTTTACTGCTCCACTAAAATTTAACGTCTTGGAAACTAATATATGTGTAAAAAATTGCGAATTGAGGGACATGCAAAATGTGCAAAGTGACGAAGTTTATAAGAAGTTTGTATTTTATTTAATTTAGATCACTATCATACCTTACAATCATTACTTTTGTTTCAAAAATATTTTAGAATATAATTTAAGTGTCGAAAGAACGGTACAAATTAACATAAAATGTGGTAAATGTATTTTCATATGTACATTTTTACCATAAATAATTTAACAAAAGTAGATCCAGCTGTTCAACGATATTTGTTACAGACCTTCAAAACAATTAAGAGATGTAAAATTGATGCAGTTCGTATTCATTTCTTTAAAATGTGAGAGGAGTGGTTGTTGTTTAAACCAGTTTTCGATAAAAGCTTAACATGCGTTATATTGTAACCCATCTTTTAATTTTGTATATATATACAACAGTCCGACAACGTCCAACAAAATTGTTAAATGAATAAGGTAACCAAATGACGCAAACTTGTTTTATGCAGTAGATAATAAAAAATCCCAGGTTCTTTGAAATTTTAACCTGCACTGTTTTACGACGCTTTTGTTGTCAGCAAATTATACCAACGTTGTAATTTACAAAACTAATTGACCTAAACTTCGTAAATTTCTGCAACACAATGTTTAATTTAGAAGTTCTTTATTGAGCAAACTTACTAATTCGTGACGTTAAGTCAACGTGCCAGCGTTCAAGTATTTAATTACTTTGTCCTCAACCAAACAAAGAGCACAGATTCACCTCTATTGTCGTTGACAATCTTTCAATTGAAAGTACCCACAAATCTAATTAAAACTTCACGTGACTCCTTGTTATGTAATGCTTGTCTTTGCAGATTATGGAAGAAGTTGGAAGGCGGAAGAAAAGGTCACGATCGCAGCCGTTGGTTGAATTCACCCAACGTCTACCAAAAAGTCGAAATTTTAGAAACAGGCACGCCCGACCCCAAAAAAATAACAAAGGTAGAATATATTAAGTTTGAAGATAAGTAACTTTATATCGAGAGTTCAGTCCCTCCATTCCCTTTGATATGATAGAGTAAGTAGCTTCATTCCATGTAGGATGCTTCTACGTGCTAAAGCATTAAGGATTTTACGAATATTTTATCGATTATATAGTGCAATTTAAGTTTTATGATATTATGTAGACTGCGAATCTTATATGTGCCATTTCATGTTTTGCTACGCAAATATATATTTTTTGAATTGATTTTATTAGGTTGAACCTAATTTTTGCGACTACAGCGGTGTCTAGTCGTTAAATGTCGAAAGAGATCTGATGCCATATTAAAAGTGTGTATTACACTTTGTAATCTTGTAATTTTATTCTCGCTAGTTTAACATGATTTTATGCTTAGCTTATAACGCTAATCTCTAATAAACAAGATGGAAATAACGTTTTTTGTCTTTATTAATCCCATCCTAATTTGTTTTCATTTTGCTCAAAACTAATTCCCGTACTAATAGATAATCTTAAAAACCAAAATGTGTTTGTGTGGCAAAACCAGTACATTAGAATGTCTGATCTGGCACACACTTCTAACAGGTTTTTGTCATTTTTGCTCGCTATTCTTCTCATTGCATCGCTAATGTGCTGGTTTTGTCTTTCAGTGGGTCGCGGAAGGATCACCAACCCATTCCAGTACACCTGTAAAAATCGATGCAGCGTTGCAGTTTGTGCCCAAGGGTACCAACCCGAAAGAATTCAAACAGAAACAACAGCAGGTAACAAAACGACAACATCCATCACGACCGGTTTATCATGCTTGTGGAAATTTATAGATAAAAGACTACCGAAGGGCTGACAAAATTTCCGCGGGTCCCCAATCGCACATCCTGGAAGGCGTGACATGGGAAGAAGCGCGGAAAATGCAAGACGCTACAGTTACTCAAACTGGTGACCAAGTCGTGCTGATGGGTGCCGCTTCCAAGGGAATTATCCAGCGTGGCCACCAACACAACGCAATGGTATATAAGTCGCCGTATGCCAAAAATCCTTTCGATTCAGTTACGGACGAAGAATTGGACGAATACAAAAAGGTCGTTGAGAAAAAAGCCAAAGGGGAATGTAAGTGTCCTACTTTTAAATTTACAGTACGAGCTGAATAAAACAATTATTCACGATTATTATTATTCAGTGCTAAGCTGAGGGAAGGTAGATAGTGGTTATGCAAAGTTTGAATACCATAGTGTTTTAAATTATACACCATTATAATATCTTCCATAAACAACACTTAGGCGCCATTAAAGTCTTGAAAATATTTGAATAATGTAGACTCTGCAATGATTAGACATTCAGTGAGCAGTTTTGTTTTGCATATTCATTAAGTATTATCTGTCATTGACATCTGTATACATACCACCAGACTGCAGTTGCGTTAGTTTTATTTTCCGAGTGTGATACACCTTGCAAAATGAATATTCAAATCGACATTTGACTCATAAAAAACTGTTACAAGTAACTACTATAAAATAACAATCGATTTGTGAGCTGTATTGTTAATAATAACTCTTGCGATGTTTCCATTTTTTTTCTGACTGTTAGTTGTCGTTTTTTCCAGACCATTTATCGGGTCAGTTCCATTAATTGATTAGTTACGCCACCAGAGTTAAAATTATTTCCAACCGAGTGAACAGACACAATATTTAAAGCTTTGTAGAACTTTTTGTAGACATTTCACATTAACTCCAAGTATGGTTAACAATTATAGGCGGCCTATGACAGTAAAGTACAGTAAATCATTGTAACTTTTATTACTTTGCTAATTACTGTGAATATGCGATAAGTACATACGTGGTTACTTTTAAAGGACGCAGGTTCAGTGTCCCCATATACACCTGACAAGTAGATTTTACAAGCAAAAAACGTTTATTTAAAATAATACACTGTTGTCAGTTTTTTAAATTTGGTTTTATTTACGAGAATACGGTAAAGTTTATAAGGCTAGCTAACAAAAAATTTCAGTGTGTGTGTGGGTGTGTGTACGTTCGTCGTCGATAACAAAATTTGTTTATTTTATCGGAATTTTAATTTATTTTCATTTTATTTAATTTGTAGCTAGGTGCAGGCATCGTGTATAATCTGCAAATTCATAAAACTAACTACAGCTGTTATCTTATCAGTGATGCCGGTGTCAAATTAATTCCTGATAATTATAGATAATTTTCGTACCATTTAATATATGGGTCGAACAAACATAGCTAATCGGTGGTGATAAATAATTTTAATTTATTACTGTAGCGGACTGTCTTTTAAAGCAAATATAAGATTGCTTCAGGTCAATAAAAATAGAAGTACGTCAGGAAAGGTGGAATAGTGTTAAATTTTCGAGTCAAAAAAACGTTAAGTATTATATTCATAAGGTGTGTCTTATTTAAAGTTACTAATTGAGACGCATCTTTGCCGTTCATCTTTAGATTTCTATGTAGTAATAGTGCTGGCATCTAGCGGCAGATTTTAAAAACCACTAGACACGATGTTAGCATGCCTGGATAGTTAGAACGATTCAGTTTTTCAAGGGACAAAATCAGAACAAACTAGAAAAAATTTATAAAAATATATATTTCAGTAAACTTAAAAAATAAAATAAAGTTCGTGAATCTAAATTGAAATCTAGTAAAATTGCTAATTTCAAATAACAATATTCTACAAGGTCCAATTCAGAATGATCGATGGTCTTCGACCTACCTTGTGTTTTTGGGTATTGATTATAACTTCTTGAAATGAATAATTAATAAAATTTGTTTTTATACGTCTGCAAATCTAACGAGGCCGGTGTAACTTGTATTTTTTGTTAATCTGGAGCATTTATGAGAAAATTTAAAGCTGGATTTAGGAATGTGCATGGATGTTAATAAAATATAAAAAAGATATAGGGTATAGAGATCTAATCTTAATTCGTACCTACTCTTTAACCAGTTCTTAATAGTGAATATGATTTCGTAGTCTCAGTTTTTTCAGTCCAGCTGTTTTTCTCGTGTTATCAAAACCTCTTACAATGAAACATGCCACATGTTAAATATTGACCAAATGTAGAATGTTTCTGCATGTAACTTAAAATATTTGTTTCTTTTTATTTCTCAAGGAATTACAAAGGAAATTACCGCAATTGAGTCATTTTGTATAATTACATATTTCCTTGCTGTTTTCTAATTAGCAGAATATGGAAGTGGACAGATAGAAATGGCATGGACTTTATAATTATGCTATTCACGATCTTTCTAGTTAGATAAGGATCGGCCATGGAAATTTGGCATTTTTGTTTTTTAGTTTAAAAACGGCTTTAAAAATGACGTCATGAATTCAATCATTTATTAATGTGACAAATATCAGAATCAATAAACAAAGCAAATAATTAGAAGTTTTAGAGTTAGTGATTTGAAAACATGTTTTTATGTTTTTCATTATACTTAATAATTTCGCCATAAATCTGGAGTCTTAAATATTTTCATTATGAATTTGATTGCGTGATGTATAACTGCCAAATATGTTCTTCTTTTTGCCATTTTTTTTTATTTCGTCTTTGCTGCAAGACTAAAAATGGGTTAAAATTTCGAAACAAAGAAGAGTAAACTTGGGGGCGGAGCTTAATTTTTCATTACAATCACTTGGATGATCAGTATTATTAAATGTTAAGTATTTAACTTTAACAGGTCACTATTTTCCAGTCCCATTATTTCACTGTAAGAATCTAATTCATTATCTAGGTCATCGTCATCATCTAATTTTGATTCTGATTCAGATTCTTTTTATGAAATAAAAATTGATTGAATGTTATTCCCACAAAACTTCCCTTGCTCCTCGCTTTTCCCAAAATTAAGTATAAGATTTGATTTTGTCGATTTTGTATATTTTTGTTTTTTGTAATTAAAGAGCGGATCTATATACGCAAATATTTGACAAAATATGCACAATTTACCTCCGGCGACTCGGAAAGAAACGACAATTAACTACAAAAAAAAAAAACACGAGAAATGGCTGTAATTACATTTATTATCTGTAACATCTTTATATTAAGCATAAATATGCTATAAACTTCTATTTTTTTTTTTTTACTATTAGAATTAACAGTCAGATGTTTCTCCATTATAAAATTCTGTTCTTCTGTTTGTACGAAAAGGTGGAATTAAATTACAACGTTCTTTTTCGAAAATTTTTCATTGAAATATACATCATGGTTAAATATTCCAACAGGTTTCCAGACAATATCCTTCCTTGTCTGGTCTGTCCTTTTGGTTGCTAGTTTTTGCTCTACAGCAATAATTCGTAAATTTAACGCACTAGGTAACTGAGCACAATTATTACAACAGACTTTCTAAATTGCGGTGATATTTATAAAAAATTCAAATTTGTTTATTCGTCTCTTCCAAGAAATGGATATTTCTCCTCCAAGAGGTTGACGTCATCTCAAAAAATTATTAACTAAATCTTCACTTAAACTTTGCGCCGAATTGGTGCGGTATTGATCGTGCTTGAGAGAGAAGGGCAATCATATATTAATAAAGCTTCCGAAATTATATATTAATAACTTTGTGGATTTTTCTCTTGTTTAACTTTCCGTTCCCCACAATGTCCAAGTATAATTGGAATTAAAAATTACTTATTTTAAGTCTGGTATGATAAAATTTAATATTGTATTATTTTTAGAAATCTTGTGATTTTTAACATAATATTATTTGCTGCTAATTCTCGTTTTTTTTTTAAATTATGTTCATTCGTAATTTAAGGAAATTCCAGGCTTGAGTAACCGGTGTTCAAAAATGTCTGCCATTTTTTGTGCAGACTAAAAGCTAAATGATATGTTAAGTTTCATGCTGTGCAATTCTTCCTATTAAAATAATAACAGGTTTTTTTATGGTAGTTTTAGTTGCTTGCATTTCGTCAGAAAACATGATTAAGCACATAATAAAGTTGTAAGTCCCATTCAATGAAATTTTAAATAATTTATTTATTATTATCTAGTGAAACTGCAGTGGATGCTGCGGCGGTTTCTGCATTGCTATCATGCCGCCATCACGTCAGACACATTGATAGCTATTGGTGCCAACTGCACAAGATAAGAGCATTTTAAACTGAAATTAAAGTTGTAAATTTGTCTAATTTTGTATTCATTTTATACTTCATAACTTGGAGTCGTTTATAGAGAGACATAATAATAATAATAATAATAATAAAAAAATACATATAGTGTACCTTGAGCTGTTTTGTTGCTACTATTTTGGCAACAACATCTAAAATGTAAAATAATTTATGTTGGCGCCACTTCTTATGAATTAAAAATAGGGAGTTATCGTTCGAATTATCGATTTATTTAGTTACTGTAGGACAACTCAACGCGACAAAATTGATATTGCATCAGTGGCCTTTATCTGAGGCCGATGATTATTTATAATCTTACGCATAACGAGTTGTTGCAAAATAATTCAAATTTGTAATAAAGTTGATGGATTATTTTTGTTATATAGTTTTATATTGTTCTACGAGTAAATACCATCGTATCGACATTGTTACAGTGTACGATACATTGCTTAACGGTAGAAGTTGTTGATAGTGTTATATTTTACTCTTGAAATTAGGATCTTTATTACGTAAAAATAGCTTCGACTACACATCTTAAAATATTAAAAATGTAAGGTTCAGAAGCGTTCTGCACCAACGGGGACAAATCTCCCATTGTTTATTATTGAGTGTATTTTTTAAATTATTTTTAATTACTTTTTCATTAGGCTAATTTAAGCTCAAATTCGGTTAGTTTATATGTCTTTTCTGCTGGAAACGCTGTTTGTATCTTGATGTTATTACTTTATTAATAAACATTGCATGTCGGAAGACTCGAGGTTTTGGTTTTCTAAAATTAGCAAAATCTGATAAGTCCGTTCGATATCCAAGCACTGATATTATTCTCGTCGTTAAAATAATAGTTCTTGTAAATGTGATTCAAGAAATTATGTATTGTAATGTAACCTTCGTGTAATGGCTTTTTTTCAGATGACACGGACTTTAGCGAGTCGGAAGGTTTATCCTCGGCCCAAATCAACAAGAGGATGAGCGACCACATCAGGTCACCGACTTCCGTAACCAGTGAAACCGAAGAGGAAAGTAGAGATGGTTCGTACCACTTGATCATTTTTAACTCGGTTCTAAGTACCGTTTTTCAGAACCCCAAGTACTTCGGATAGAGACCAAACAAGCTCCCAAACCTAGCCAACCCGAAGTTGTGTTGAGTGATGGTGAGTGCTGAGCTTACTTCTTGAACTATTGTAGCTGTCAGTTGTAGTGTAGTCGTGACCAAAGTATACTGTGTGCTTCATTTATTTCTTTTTACAAGTATATAAAAAGCGAAAGTGATGGGCGGGGGGTAAGTGTTCATCACTTGACAGATTCATTCTCATTCTAGAGAACAGATCTTGTTAGAGATAGACACTGACTTGTTTTTTTAAGTTCTACACAAATAGCTGTCATCGTCCATCAGTGTCTTTTTTAGAAAATACGAAATTTATGTAGTTTTAGTCGTTTGTAGATTAGAATGAACACTAAACCCTTGTGGACTCATTTGACCGTTTTGCATGAAAATCATTTAGATTCTGGAGTTTTTTTAAAGTATCTAGCAGTTTTATTATAATTTGAGCTATTAAAGTGATTTGTTTAGTTTCTCAGTTATGTTAAATAGTGGCGCTTTATTCCCATCACGTGTACAGAGTGATTACCTAGATTTGGCACTGGTTTAAATCCATTCACGGAAGCGGCACATTCAAATCTACTCAATCACTTTGTATGCCACCCACTCAGGACCCTCTTACTCTACCAATCCCTGAGGGATTTTCACACTTTGTTTGCATGTGTAATATTCCATTGTATTTTGCATGTGTTAGCCGAAACATCACCGACTGAGCGGTTCCTACGAGCCGAACGGGTATCCGTAAACAGCTACAAGAGTAAGTCTTTTAGAGCTTCGGGGTTTTCATCGCTTCTTCAACAACGCTTTGCTTTACCTCTTCGCTTTCTTAACATCATTATTACAGAATTCCAATTGAGTTATTTTTTGGGTTAAATCCTGTACATCACTCACCAACTTTGAATCTCTTCCAGGTGTAAGAGTGGCGAAAATTCAGAGAAACAAACGCTTAATTACAAGCCTGCCTCATTATCGCACGAACAGCTACGCTGGTCTACCGAAAGGCTCCTACGCTATTCCTAACCCAATGCATTTCCATATTGTGCAACATAAATATATAGCACAACCCCTACGTCCCGTTCTTGTAAAAATCGGTCCCCAAAATCGTGCCACTCATTACGTTTTCAACCGATTTAACGTGAATAAAAATACTCAAACTGTTACTATTAATATTGGAAATTACCGTTCAGTCTCCCTCGGGATGTCGTTGCAGACTGTCACCGATTTTATAAAACCGTTCGCTAACGCGCTGAATATACTCAACGGACCTGGCTTAAGTCATTCGGAAGCGCAAACGACGTACATGGTGCAGCAAGAGGGGGTTCCGTCTGCTGAGTATACGCCTCTAATTGAGAGCTACGACCAAAGAGAAAGTTTGCTGAGGGTGAATGATGAGTCAAACTTTGAAAAGCAAATTTTGCAAAAATTACAAGATAATTTGATCGCTGATTTGATGAAAAGCGACTCGGAGTCTGAGCAGGAGGTGGAACAAGCTGAAGCCCGAACAGAAGTGGTACAGTTCACTGAAGAGGACACTTTCATAGTTAATGAAAGGTTAGCAGATGAAGATTATGTAATTGACAATAATAACTCCAGTACTGAGAGTAATAGAAATGATCAGATAAACGACTCACTTGTCTCTACAAGTGTAGACGAAGGAATAGGTGACTTGACGAAATTGTCACCCATTAGTCAAGATTCACTCGAAGATGACGATAGAGTCAAGGAAAATCCTGAGTTGGCAAAATCACAGTGTCAAGAAGTCGTAAAACCTGACGACAAGGTGGTGAAATTAGGAAAAATTATTTTCGACTATATGTCTGAACAAGGTTTCGATATTTCTGAGCTTGTAATTTTCCCTGAGCTTTCGCACGACGCGAACACCAGCAAACTAATGACCAAACTGAGTGAAACGTATGACGAATTATACGGAAACAAACTAACAAGCGAGGAACGAAGTGCCTTACGACTTGTAGTGTGCTCATACGTTTTAAATTTAATCGAAAACGACGAAAGAATGATGTCTTCGACCGATTCTCTCGAGTTTCCGATGGTTTCGGATAAACTTTTTAGTGTTTCTGAGACACTTTCGGCTATTATGGATCGATTCTTTGACGTGGTGGATGACAACCGTAGCGAAGTCTTCGAAGATTTTGTACAACCAATGACTACAACTGTACTTCATTCGACTCCTGATACAACCAACGTAGTGGACACACATGAAACATACGAAATCGTTGAAGAAATAACCTCTTTCAAAAAAGATCAAATAGTTAAGCCAGGTCATGAAACGTACTGGTTCTCCATTGGCACCCCCAAAGAACAAAAAGTGACAAAACGAACACCCCCCAAGCAGATTATCAATTACGATGACATTCCTTTACCACCACCGAAAGATCTCTACTATTACGGAACCACGAGTCAACCTTTGTCTCCAATCATTGAAGAAGCCAATCGCAACTTATTTTTTGATTTTGTTGAAGACGAAAAAGCCGCCGCTTTGGAAATCGAGGACGTTTTAGCAGGAGGAGACACGGAAAAAGTTGACAATGTTCTGTCTAAACACCACGATGGTACTTACATTGCCTTTGATAAACCGGAAACCAACGTCGTGGTGTCTACCGGAGTTACATTCAATCGCACCATCACAACGGTCACTTCCGCCTACGTCAAAGCCGAAAGTGTCATTTTTAAGAAAAATAACTCTGTTAACGATGACGAAAGTTTTTACAGTGTAACTAGTCAGTGTTCCGGTAACAAGAGTGACGACGAAGGAGACTGGATGGGTTTTGAAAAAGCTAAATTTTAATCTTTTTAAATTTTCTCCTTTGTATGCTTGTATTGTTTTATTAGCAAATAAATATTTTCATGGTGTGGGGTGATTTATGTGACGGTTTATGGAAATGTGGTCACGCTGTGCAATTTTCGCTCTCTTTATTTGACGAAAAATCTGAAACGTGGTGTGTTTTTGTTGGCGGGTTCAAATATTTATATCCTACATCTGCAAAAAGAGAACGGAAATTGTAATAAACAGCACGTGCACATTCTAACCCCATTAATCAGCACTCAAGATGTAAATACAAAATAATTCAGAGCCAGACTAACGAATAAAAATACTAACGTGGTGGAAGTCGAATAACTGAAGGTATTTATGTATGTTTTATGTTTTTTTTTTTGTGATTTATGTGCTTGGGAATACAACAGTGTAACGACAGTTATGGTAATATAAACATGTGGTAATTTTATAGGTGAGAACACAGTCAACGGAGACCAGTCAGATGCTCACATTAGTACCTTGTCTCAGAGTAGTAAAGAGGTAAGATTTTTTGAGTTACAAAAAAGTTATTGGTTATATCTTGGATCTTGGATTATATTGTAGTCACAAGCCTTGCAAATGTCGGTTTATCACAATATAACCCAAAGTCCAGGATGTAATAGTGCGGACAGAAACAAAACTACATGATTGAATTAATTTGGAGCCCAAGATGTAACAGTTTTGATGCGGTGGTGTTAAAAATGGCATTTTTCGCAAGTATTTAGGTGTTAAAAAAGCTCTTAAACACACGAGTTTGTTTAAATCCCAATGATGTTTTGATTTTATAATGCTCTATTCTAAAATCATTAGTAATAATAATAATAATAGTAGCAATGTATAAAACTCTCAAAAGCAGTAAGTTGGGAAATCAGCAGTTTGGAAAGCGTGGGTTTTTGGTGGAATATGTATATTATCAATATAGTACATAGTTTTTATTTGTAGGGAAACCTCGTCGTTTTGGTGAGAAGAATATTATTTAGTTTAATAAACCATCAATACTGCAGATCACCAAAAGAGATAAATGCTTAATTTATTTCTATTTGAAATATACCGGTTGTCCCAGTTTATCAGTTTTACTGTGTGTATCAGTTATTTGAACAGATAGAAGCCTGATTGTTAAGTGATTAATTTACATAAGAAACCTATAAAATGAATATGGTAGTAGCATTATATCACCTTTAGGTTTTTTTTTGGAAATGACACCAAATTTTTATTTTCAAATAGAATACTTGTGTAATTGGTTTGTTATAATGGGTATCTAAAAATTTTAATAGCTGCGTTTCGTTTTCCACCCTAATACCGATTTTTTTGTCAGGTTGGCAACATATTTTGAAAAAAACGAAATTTTAAAAAACCCTATAGTGCAGAATTATATCGAGCACATTTTTCATTTTTCAATAACAGCATTTCACTTTAGTGTTTTAAAATGTTAAAACAAAGAAGGTGGACATTTGGCGTTTCTTGCTTACTGTTTAAGTTAATTGCTGGCTGTCAATAAATAGTGTAAAATAATGGAAAACAAAAATTTTTCGCTGAGAAACACTGAATATAATCCTTAATGTCAAGGATATCGAAAAATAATAGAAAAGCGAAAAGGTTATAAGAACAAAATTTACAGAAAAAATCTTATATGTTTAGCAAAATATCTACGAGAAAATCAGGATCTGAAAAAACTTAACCGAATTTTAAATTAATAAATGTGTAAATCTGCGAGCTCACTTTGAAAAAATTAAAGCCATGAACTGTTATCTTGTTAATTTAAAATCAATTGAAAAAAATTGCAACACTTAAAAAGCACATTCTCTTCCGTTTGAAACAAAAAATGTTGATGCCATTTTATTGATTTATTTTAAATGAATTATTAATCGTCCGAAACTTCACACGAGAGTGAAATTTAAATTCCTCTCACCCTTTCTCGGTGATTTTGCACACATCACATTTCTATACCAAAAAAAACCTGCCGCGTATTATACTGTCTACCAGGTTTTCGCAAAATAGCCAATTATTATTCAACCATGCTGTACTTTTCACACGGACGCAGGGGTACCCATGAAGTGCCCAATTAGAAATTCATTTGGACAAATGATAAAAAAAACGCAAACTTTAACTAGAAAGCGTATGTTCTGCTTTAGCCACAGGATCTTGTGCTCTGTTTCAGTTAAAATTGAATTTCTATCTTTCTCGATTTTATAACAATAACTGGATGAGCACTAGATTTACAAGAAATGAAACAAGCAACATTTTAATTTGTTAAATTATGTATTGGTTCAAGTTATGAATCAAATCAAAATAAAATTCATCAAGGTTACATTTGATGCTCATCCCATATTGCGAGAATGTTTCAACAATAAAAACTCCAAATTCAAGTTGTCGACGGTGATATACATTATAAACACAAGCACAAATTAATTATTCATCCCCTGGACCAAGTTATTTATTTGACTGATGATAATTTTCAAGGTCCTTTCTCTCAAACATCAAGGCTTAGGCTGTAAGTGAAATGTATTAGCAAGAGTTATAAAGGGTGGATAATGTAATAGTTTGTAAAAACAACCAGTACTTTAGACATCGTTATTAAAGTAAGAAGTGAATTGCCGGCACGTGTTTTACAGGAACATTTTCCATCGTTGTAAAATTGTATTACAATCATGAACAGTTAACGATCTTAACATGAACTGTGAATTTATAAACAATAAAGACAAAAATTACACATATTCATGGGAGAGTCAAAGTTTTTCACATTTTAGATTCAAACACCATTAATTAACTTGTCTTAAACAGCTATACTGGTTAGAGAGGGACTGTGGCGTTGAATGCGATTCCTTTTTATTTAAACAATTGCCTTTTTTATGAAATTACAAACAATATTCTACACACCAAAATTTAACCTTGTGATAACCCAAACATCCCGCGAAAAATTCAAAATTTGGCCTTGGCTGTGATCGTCGAACAAAATGGAACCTTACATTGTGTTTTTGAAAAATGGCGGGATGCTTTCAGATGCAAATGGTGGACCCCAAGGTTGGAAAAGTACCGTTAATTAAAACACCAAATTTATGCAGGATACAAAATTATTTATTCCTCCACTGACAATAACTGTGTCGGGTGAGAACACCCCTTAATGCTCAGCTCCAAAAAAAAAAACTTTGAATGACTTGGAATGAAATCAAATTAAACGTTCTGAATCAATGCAAATATTAGAATATCACAAATAATTTAATAAAAACAAAGAAAAATCTGAATTAAAGTAACTGGATGCAAATGCACAAGTTATTACAGACGTGTGGCGGCAAATTTAAAATTATTGCAGTCAATAAGAGAACAAAATTTTAATAAAAACTATGCGGCGGTAGTAGCACCAGAGCGTTGAAGAGTGTAGCGATCGAACTATGTCAATTTCATTCTAGAGCACAGCAAAAATATTGAGTTTGGGGCTCCCGGTCGTGGCTATTCTCCCCCCACGACGCTTATTCTAGCTATCGCAAGCATTGCTGCAAGGCACTTCTCTATTACGGACATGCTGTACGAGCAGGCCGTTACGGTCGCAAACTCGTAGTTGGATCTCGACTATTGGGCCAAGTCGACGGCGTTACGTAATGTCGACCGCCCCTAACTTCTATACAAAACCTGCATTTCTGGTGCAGATGGCGCGATAAATCTAGCCAGCTCGACAAGGAACCGTGCACTCCGCTTCTGTCACGTATTTCGATGTTATTTAACCTCAATTCCATTTTAAATATTCAATTTCTATGACTCTGATATTAAACTACAACTGCACAAGTTTCAAAGTTTCAAAAAGAGCAATAAACAACATTTAAATTCGCCATACAATCTTGAGGTGAAAATTGCAAAGCTAACAAATTTACATGAGATTAATATTTGCCACACTTTATCAACGATTCAAACAAAGAATTTACATGGATGTTACATTATGACATGATCCAAGTGAATGGTTACTTAAAACAATTTGTTTTGAGGGTACATATGCGCCTCGGTGATGTAATTATCCAGCGTTGCGAGAAATAAAATGTCTCGGTGAGGTAATTTGCAACGTTGCGAGATAAATGTCTCGGTGATGTGATGATGATTACGATGATAATAACGATGATAACTGCATAAGGAGAGAAATCTTTAATCCCCTCGTTAGTCCACGATATTATATTATGAATTCTGCTGCAATTTTCTACGGTCTTTTTCCACAGTAGGGCAACGTTAGGTTGTAAATGAACTATTAGCAATCTTGTGTGAAGAATTAAGAAGTGTTATAATGTAACACTTAAGTATTAGCTTCCATAATTAGACAAACAAAATCAAACGCGTCCTGATTAAGTGAATTTCATAAAAACTCCTAGCAAGTATTTATCTAAATAAATCTAATGTCTGTTAAATTGTGTCAGTACCACCAGTTAACAATTAAAATCCTAACATGAACTGTGAATTTACAAACACTAAAACAAATTTACACGTGGTAGCGTCGGTCGAAAATTCGCATTTTTCCGATTAGAACGCCGCAAGAATTAGCTACGCCTGTTAGGGAAACTGTGACGTCGTCGTCGTTACAAATAATTGTTGTTAAACAAAGGCTTCCTTCGTTTTATTAACTGCCAAGCCAACTGAACTTAACCTTCTCACGACGTGGTTACACTCACAACACACACACCAAAAGCGACGCTTTCACCTCTCTACCAAGCCGCCCTCTTCGACCAACCCTCTTACTAAAATTTCAAGCAGAACTACACACTACCCAAAAGCGCTAACGTGCACATGGTTGCCTACGTTTAACGATTTTTTTGATTGAATTTTTTTTTCAAATTCAAATTATTCAAATGTGATTTCGCGCCGCTGTTAATTATTTCAGCGGGAAAGTTTTAATTCAAATGCGTTTCACGGCTTTGCGTTTTCGCACAGCGCGAAATTTTAATTTCAAATTCAAGACACCACATTGTCTTATAGATTTCTTTGTGTTAATTAAGTGTTATAAATTTTACACTCTACTTTCAAATAACTGAGATGTCAATGTGGAACCGGTGAACGGTCACACCCAGTAGGTATAATATGGTCATAAATTTTTGTACTTTCAAGTGTCTAAAAAATTGTCAGTATCAAAATCTATGTGTAGGAATTTGATTTTTAAATCAACTGTTTCCACATTGTTTTCAAATGAGACCGATCGAATCTACTTATAATAGAGGTTGCCATCATTTGACCATTTTATTGGTTCAGCCATAAATTAGAGTTTACCTTCGAATAATCAGTTTAAATTGATTCCTTTGAAAATAACAATCCTACGCTATTGGGCGAGTGCAACCTGTCGAGTTTCTAAGTTTGTTTTTAAGTAACTTAAAACTTATACATATAAACACAAAATTGAAAACGCAAAACTCATGTTGTTTCATGCATCTAAGCGCTTATAATTAACATATTAACACAGGGCGACTATAAAAGACAGCAAATCTAGTTGGTTTTTTAAGTATTGCAATCTAAAAATAGCGTAAATAAAAATATTGGGTGCTTTAGTTGTGTTGGTCGTCAATCATCACAATGAAGCGGCAAAATTAACCAAATTTCAAAGCCAACTTGATCTTTCATAATCACCTCATATACCACAAACAAGGCAAGTTGAAAACTTTGTCCAGAGTCACATTCAGTTTGTCCACGATACGGTTTATATGTTTTCTCAGGAGGCAGAATCAAAATCCAGTTACTGGTCGCAACCAAATTGCATAAAAGTGTTTTTCTTTTAAGAGCTTTATATAATAATCGGGTTCCATTTGAGACGCTAAGAATGACATATTTCTCTTTTGTCAGAACAATTCTAAGTTATGGGGTATTATTGTGGGGACATTCTGGAGTACGAGATCGTGCGTTTTTCGTGGAGCGTTGAGCCGATATACTTGTAGGCGGATTAACACATTGTAGACTGTTTCGTAGTTTCAAATCATCACATTACCTTGTCTGTTGTACATAGATAATATTTTATTTTTAAACTGCTGTCTTTTCTAGGATCGCTCCATTTCTGAAGGGTCTCCGAAGAAGGATAAGAAGAAAAAGAAAGGATTACGGACACCTTCCTTCCTAAAGAAGAAGAAAGAAAAAAAGATTCGTGAAGCATAGGTTTGTATTACTTTGTGTGTTGCACTTTTTTAATATTGTTAACCGACGATAAATTTTGATTGTTTTCTGTTTTGTTTCTAGGCACTGCCGCCGAAATTTTTATATTGATGCCTCCATCGAGACTGCCAGCGACTCATTTTTTTAGTTTAGTATATTCGAGCGCAGCGGCTAGAATTTTGCACTAAATGTGACAATGGACTTCTTTGGTCTAATTATATTTTTAGCTTTATCTGTACAGGATACTATAAAGATTTTATTATAATTATTAATTAACTTCTAAAGTGCGAAATGTAGTGGTGGAGTAATATATTTAAACTATAGAATAAACAAAACAATTTTTCCATAATTACATCTTTAAAAATGTTGATAAACATTGACTGACATCACTTATTGGTTTGTTTATTCTAAGCATTAAACATTTTTTTTGTTATTTATGTAAATTTATAATTGCTTCTGAACGACTGCAAATAAATAAGTTTATATTGAGATTAAAAGAGAAAATGAATAGGCCATCATCACTTTTCTTATTTTTTTGTTTTTCGTACGTAACGGGAGAGGGAGCACATAATTTCTACTTTATTATACAAACTACATAATTTGCACAAAGTACTCTTTTATGTATGTTTTCTTAATATTTAAGAAATAAAAAGCTTTTCTCGCTATTTAGTTTTGTAGTTTTTTTTCTTTTGTAGATAAGTTCTTCATATTTTTCTGTATAACAGTAAGTACAGTGTGATAAATGTCCCCGTTTTTATACTTTACTAAAAATATTGACTAACAAGTTTTTATGTATTTTGGGGTAATTTTGTGCTCTGGGTAGTGGCTTTTTTATGAGATGCTTTGTGGCAATTGCGCTTTATATAGTAATGACAAAAAGATTATTTTTATCCATACAAAAATATAATTATTGATAAATTATAAATCACCTGTTTATATATTTTTATTTAAAATGTAAAAAAATCCGTTTATTGTGCCGTAGTTTGTTTGATCTCATGTTTTCTTTTATGATGATTTACAGAATTGTTATTGTTTGTTTAGTTTACACGAATCATTCATTTTCATTAATGAAACTGTTTGATGTCGTTTATCATGTCTGTATACCTAACCATTCTTGCGGATGCGTCAAGAGTGCCGTAGGGAGTGACTAGCTGATGTTAGTTCATTTACTTCTGTAAAATCATTCAGTTGTCATCATGTTATTACTTTAACACAGGCAAATAAATTATGTTACAGACACATTCGATTTATTTAAGTAGAGGTAGAACAACCCGAGCAAAAAAGAGGCACGACTTATGAATATGGATGACAATTTCTTATTATTATGTCGAGAAGGGTTGAAAACGCGTTCTTCCGAACGCCGGGAGGAGAGGGACGTAATCGTCTGGAACGATTTGATTAAGATTATTTCGATGTCATCCGACGGGCGTATATTAATTATTGGTATATCGATTTCGCCGTGTACATATTGAGGAAAACGAGATATTTGACAATTTAATTTGCCGCAGTCCTTCTGGTAAATTGCTGTGGATAAAATTCCCGGTCGTGCTGAATGGGATTCGCGCCCCGAGCAATGAAGGGCCACTTCAGAGTCAGGTGGTTGTGTCTGCTCTCTTGATGTTCTAAATTGCGCCAATTTGAACCGCAATCGTTCTGGCTTTTTAAAATAGACCGGAAGCGGTGAAAAATTGACTTCCATTTTTTTTCTAGCGGGTGAGTAGGGCGCCCAGCTGGAAATTTTGGAAGATAGCTGTAAAAGGGATTTCATTATTTAGCTTGATGGGGTTATGCCGGCGAATGGAACTGCTGCTAAGTATTGCTACTGCGTGAATTTTGATTGATTATAATGCGTTTCACTTTGCGGCTGGTGCGCTGGTGCAAGCGTGACGGCTGCCTAATTATCCTTACGATGAAATTCCATTATTCACATCATTTATTACTGGTTTGATTCATGACAATTTGCCGGAAAACAAAATTAATGTTGAGGAAATTCGACAGCCGCAGAAAAACTAAGCTATATTGTCTAATAGACCTTAAAATTAAACGAAGATCAAGATTTTTGCAAACAAAATAACGGATGTTGACACAGGGGCGAACAATATTTAAATGATCGGGCGCCAGCTTTCACTGACATGTTCATTTTTTACTTTTGAAAAAAATCTGATAGGTTTGCTTTTGTTCCACTATTTATCTGTAGAATTTGTATTTTTTGAAATATATAGATAGGTAAGGTAATTATTTCGGTCACAGTTCGTTTGTTGACACTGTTATTTGCTATATCTTTCTATAAAGAATAAGTACCTAAGTATGTCGATTTCGACGGTAATTGTAGGTATATGTACATACCTACAGGCTTGGCTTGATTTATCCCAATTTTATATGCAATCGCACGCATCTATGCCACAACGGGTAAGCGTCCTAATTTCTAAGGACAGAATTTGCAGGTAGGTACGACGACATTTACGTTTTCACCAATTTCTTAGCCTGAATAAGTTTTACCTTGGAATCTTGTGCCTAATTATAAATCAAACATTAATTCGAATGAAAAAAACGGTTTAAGGAACTATAAAGAACTTCCCTCGCCCTGGAAATACATATCAACAAATTTAACTTCTTTAAAAAAATTATAAAATCTGATCTGATCCGGTGATTTTGCGAATTTTGGAGTGTTTTAGTTTACTACCGAAATTATAAATGACTACTGTTTGGGCAATTTTTTCTGGTGTTAATAAATACAGGTCTAAAAGAATCAACTTGCTTTTTTTAAAATTGTAAATCTCTTTTCATCACTAAATAAAATACACACAGGTTAAAATAATTATTTAAAGAAATCGTGATATTTATAATTTGTTGTTACTTACTAGGGATGTACCGACTAGTGGCCGACCGGTCGGATAAGCCGACTATTCGGCCGTTTTTCATCGTCGGCTGGCAGTCGGCGACTGGTCGGCTAAACAGCCGATTGGTCGGCTTTTTTATTAAAATTAAAATAGTATATAATACAATTAAACCCGGTTTACAGAAGCTCAATTAAATATGTAATTGCGATTTAATTTTTAACACGGCGTTAAAGTACCATGTGACCGACTCTACGCCAATCAGAAGTCGGTAATGGCCTTGTTAAACGCGTGGTCAACTTAATCTCAGTTAAAATATTGTATAAACGGGCCTTAAATTCTGTTATTCTTTATTTTTGTACTGAAAAAATAAATGTTAAAATTATCCAAACAATATTAACACATTTTTTGGAAAACAAAGGAACTTTTATTAAAATAAAACAAATTTTTAAGGTAGTCAGAGAAATAGAAAAAAAAACACACTGTCTGTGGCATTTATAAACCGGTTTTAGCAAAGCCGAACAGTCGGCCGACTAGTCGGTTTTTACTGGCCGAACAATCGGCTAGTCGGTTAGTCGGCCAGACCTACAGTCGGTACATCCCTATTACTTACACATTCTTCGAGTCAGTCCACTATTTTTTGGCAATAATTTATATTTCGCACTAACTCCTAAACACCGAACACATTATTGCCCAGTTTCTCAGTTGTCCAGATTTTGAAACCTTCCAAGGGTTTCAGTTTTCAACCATTTGAGATCATAGGTTTTCTATAGGGTTCAGATCCGGTGATTTTGCTGGCCAGTTTAATAACGTCCGTATTATTAACCATTTACGGACGATATTAACGGTATGGATTGAGCAATTATCTCAGACCATAGTTATGTCCGGCAGTTCGTCTTGTGGATGTAATTAAAGAGCACAAATATGTGTCAAAATAAACCTCTTTTACTTTTTTATTTACAAAATCGCCTATCTTTCCTGAAATATTCAAAGTATTGGTTCGGCAATTTTTAATTAACTGCACAGATTCAATGCAGGGCATAAGTACACTGTTTCTAGTTTTGTAATCGTCGCTGAAATAAATTTGAATATTCGCTTTAATAAATGCAAATTCTTTCAGCAAAGAATGTTTTACGGAAATTCTAAAATCAATTTTTTTTATTTGTTCCAATTTTTCCACGTAAAAAATTGTGGCGTTTAACCAAGTACCCCATCGCCTAATACCGGGTTCAGGTGGCAGTGGAGTATTTAGCAACTTTTCTTTATATATTTACCCCCTCAAGGGTGACTTCACAAATATTTTTTTTTAAATTACTTAGTAAGGAATTTACGGTTGGAAATCATCAGGAAGAAATAAGTGGTTGGTTTTTTCTAGTTGTCTGCATTCATTCAATTAAATAAAATTTATAATATCCTTTATCACTTAAATAACCTACCAGTAGATCGGCAATATAACGCCCGCGAGCAGCAGAAGTTTCGTCCACTACAAAATATATAAACTGTTTTTTTACAATTTCCTTAATACTAGAAATAGTCTCATTGTAAATATTTGGTACGTAATTTTTTCTCAACGTACTTACTTTTGTCCGGTGTAACATTTTTACAATATATTTCTAAAAACAACTTTTTAATGGGAATAAGCGTCACTTTACATGAATCTGAATTAAATACTTCCTGCTAATTTTTCTTTGAAGCTCCGCAAGAGATAGTTTCAAGGAAATTTGCGACAGTTTTGATTCGTGGAGATTTTGACACTTTCTTTTATGAAGCTGTGTTGAAGCATGTTGTGATTTTGGAACTTTCACTCGCATGTTGTCTAAAAAATAAAATATTTTTTTTATTTGAAGACAAGTTAAAAAAATTATTTAAAAATTATTAAAAAAATGCAATCTAAATAAAATAATAAAAAAACTTACCGTTTCTCCACATGCTTAACAGAAAACATTTTCGTCACTTGCAATAAGTTCAAGTTGTTTTCACTGTGGGCATTTTTCACAAAATTATTCTCCCATTTTTACTTTTCCATATCAGGTATGAAATCCTATAAGCTCAGTCGACATGTAGGTACCTACCTAGTTAAACAAACAAATTTTATCGTATGTAAAAATACCAAAAAGATGTTCAGAAGGTCTTAGATTTTCGCCAAACGGAAATCATAAATAAATTTTTGATCTCGAATACATTTACGGCAACCTGCAAGAAAGTGTTGACTAACAATAGCAGACCTAACTTCGGATTTTACGAATAGTTTATGTAGGAAAAAGTTAGTTTAGATTTTTTTCAACTAACAAAGTAAAACATACACAAACCGACAAAATATGCAATGTATCGTCAAAATATGCAATCTACGTCAATCAATTTAAAAATAATTATTTGTACAATTAGTTTTAAAGTGATACTTTTTTCATGAATTTGCAGTTTGATTCAAGTAAATTACTGAAAAAAAGAGCCTTTCAAAACGAATTGCGCAAGAATTTTTTTAGATGGTGATCTTTGCAAGGCGAAAGTAAAAAGAATCCGACATTTTACGATTTTGTTGTCACTCAAAAATTGTTGCTATCATTTATAGAAAAAAAAAAAAAAAAAACTAGTGGGCAATAGGACTAAACGTCAGGTAGACGCATTTGTAAACATCGTTTAATAAAATCGTTGAAAAAAAAAATAAAAATAGTGAAAAAAGTGATACTTTCCGTACGATTTTTTCACAAAAAAGTCCTATAATTTGATCAGTGTGTAAGGCTAATTTAGATATATGTATATTACAGCATTTATTTGTCATACGGGATATGCAAATTGCATATAAATCCGCTCTCTAGCTTAATATTCCCACTGATGGTAATAATATATCTCCTAGTATTTCTACCTGTTTTCTAGGTCCAGTACAGTGCATTCACACCAAAAAAGATTGTTATATCATTTCCACATCCTTCATGTCTTGATGATTCACATTTTATTTTTTCATTAATGCAGTATCTTGCTATAACACAGAGTGTGTTTCAAAAATACCTACATAATATCATATGGATACAAAAAAATATTTTGCTGATTCGTCGAATTTTCAAAATTGTCGTATTGGAAACCATTATTATCTCCACCCACTAATGCAATCCTCTTCATTAGCTAAAATAATAAAAAAAGTTGATAATGCTACTATTACAATAAAGAATATGTATCTAATAAGGATATAACATGAGGACCACCGTTAATGTACCATTAAAATTCGTTACATTTAAGATACCGATATTTTTAAGCTTCTCTAATTACACAAGATTCACCAATGACACCCTTGGTTGTTTGAGTAAAATTTCATTATTTGGCTATACTTAGGTACGAAGAAAATATCGAGGATTGCAATGATGAAATTTAAGGTCATGATATTTCCTATAATTTTATTGAAAATGGAGAAGCGTAAATGTAATTATTATAAGCAGGTCTCGAAAAAACAAACTTCAACAATAAAATCTAATTACAACATCATAGTTTAATTATTTCGGTTTCAAGCCTGTAAAATAAAAAAAAAAGATTTTGTTCATCTGAACATGTGTGCCGTCGACGTATTCTGAAATTAGTTCTACTCGTTTCCGCTTTACGCTAGGAGGATATGTTAGAAGTGCGGGCAGCCCCGTAGCTACGGGGGGGGGGGGTAAGATGGGGCTGAGCCCCCCCTAGCAGTTGTGGTTGCCCCCCCTGGAACACGTTACACATTATAAATTTCAAATTAGTAATAAAATTTCAATATAATGCCGATTGCTGAAGCATATTTACTAGCCCCATCCGCCCACCCTTTATTTTCTTACAGGGTATGTTATTTGGCAATATATACGAATTTTTAGATGCAGTACAGCTGTTTGTGAATCTACATTCTCTGAATAGATCGCAATGACGCATCAAAGATTGGCAAACTTGGTTTTTTTGGCTTTTGAAAAGTACCGTACCAATTCTTTGGACTTGGACAGGTTTTTACGAAAATTTAATAGCGGAAAAAACGACGTTTACAATTATTATTTTAATGAAAAAATAAAGCAGTTATCTGAGTGTATTATTGAAATAATTGTATATATTTACATGAAGCCCCCTCTGTCGATAAACTTGCCCCCCGTGAATAAGTTTTCTAGCTACGGGGCTGAGTGCGGGTTAAATTTACTGTGTCAAAAAGTACATCTTACTTAACTTAAGTTTATTTTACGTGACCAGTAAATTGATTTGTAAGTTGGTAGCTGATGAAAAATTTACTTTCATAGCACGTGTTAGGTACGTGTAAGGATAATTTTTAGCACAAATAATTAGTTTGTATCAACTGGATTGATTTATGCACTTTTTTGATGGTGTGTTAACTGTGGCAAATAACTATTTTGAAATTGCGTAGATAATTTTTTGCTTCTGAGCATGAGCTAAGGAAGTCTTGAATTGAGGACGTTTCCTCAATGTTTAATATGTATAAATATGCTCGAAGCATATTAAAAAGTAGCTCTAAGTTTTTCCTTTTCGGTCGTCTGTCAGCCATCTATCGTGTGTCGGTGATTTTAGTAGGCAAAGTTCATGACGTCTCTCAAAATTTGGGTTTTCCTCGAAATTTCTAGTTTTCAAAAGAAAATTTTTGGAAATTTTAGTAAGATGCTGTTTTTTTATTGTGTCATATACGATCCCTTTTGTTTCTTCAAAATTGTAACACTAGTGGTGTTTTATTATGCAATTAACATTAATCTTTACGAAAAATTACTAAATAAAATTTTATTTAAAAATATGTTTCAACATGTATTGGTTGTGTTTTAGAATTAAACCTACAGTTTTTGGAAAATTTCTAAATAATTTTTAGTCAGCTGAATAAAGTAACAAATACCGACAGAGCAATAAAAACTTGTTGAAAAGCAGCCACTGATGAAAGATTTGTCTTTGATCGTTGCATTTTAAACTCAAACTTTTAAATTAACTGTAATCTGACAAGGCGAAAATTCTATTAAAGACAAAATCTTTAAAAATTTATGGCTGCCTTTGGTTGTGTTTCTTATTAGTCTTTGAAATGATTTGAATTATTTTTAGATGCACTCGTTTTTTAAATTAGATGTAAACAGACACCAAACAATAAAACTGTAAAAATGGTCTAAGATTACTTAGGCCGAGCTTCCTTCGTTCCTGAGTGCAATCTAACAAAGCTAGCTTCTGCGAAAAACTAAAAAGTCTGATTTTGTAAATTGTTATTTATTTTATGATAACCCCTATTAGTTTTAAATATATAGAAAATATATTATATCCTATACTTCTATGTGATTTCAACTACGCTGTGTTACCGCTATACTCGAGTTGCTCTTCTACTGGTTTACAATATTTAATTATAGCACAATTTAGTTTTTTTTCTGTGTGAAAATTTCAATGTCCAGGACAAAGTTCAAAGCGGATTCACAGATGACAAGTACAGGGGTATGTTATTTTATGAAATTTAAATAGTGTTTACTAAGTTAAATTTTGAGTATTAAAACAAACAAACTGTTAATAGGGATGATTATACAAAATTTGGTTAGCGTTTTACAACAATCGGTTTGGTAGTTTCGGAGATTATCTGTCTAAGAAAAATAGACACAGTCAGACAGACGGTAACAAGAACAACGCTTCCTTAGTTTAAGCTCGGGAAGTTAAAACAAAACAACCTTTTTTTTTAAAGTGTGGAAATTTGTGTACATTTTTGAATCCCCAGTATAATAATAAATAATATAGTTTACTCTCATTTTTTCCAGCCTAAGCAAACCTCTTTAAACACACGACTTTCTCAACTTCTTTGGCTTCCTAACAAATTTTTGTTGACTTTAACTCAACTTATTTCGATTTCTTTTGACGTCCTTAGATTTCCTTCTTCAACGACGGGCAATTTAATTTTCCAGGTATTCACTTGGCTTTCATTAATTTTGCATACTCCTGCTTGATCTTCGCTGACTTTCTTTGAGGAATGTTGATGATCTCCGAAACTACTGGTTCGATTGTTGTCAAATTTTATATGCATGTTAGAAATATCGTGTACTTAGGTGATAAAACAATAACCAAAATTTGTCTAATCACTCCCATCAACAGTGAGATGACGTCATCTCCAAAATTTACAATAGTATGTACAATCTTTATTAAATTTGATAAAATAAGATACTCCTGTACTTGTGGTCTATGAATTCGTGTTGAGTTTTTGTCCTAGACACCATATTTTTGGACAACAAATAAAATTGTATAACAGCATTTTCCAATTTAACTTTAAAACTACAAAATCGCGATGTTGCAAACGTTTAAAAGTTATCGCAAGTATGGTAAATCGTTAATCAAAATTTATCCTTTTATCCTTTCCAAACAATTAATGACGTCATCTCAAATGTATTCATATGTTTTAGAAATACTTATATTTTACAGGGTTTTGTAAGAAGAATCTGTATTTGTTTGTCTGCACTTCAGAAACGAGGGAAGTTCTGTCCAATAAGGTTCCGTGATTAGTATCTTCAAGCATGAGTTGATTAGAAAATAACTTTGCGCCAATTTAAGTACCTAACGTGAGATAACACACACAAAATTACGATTTTATGAAAAGGATGTCTTCCAAATCAATAGTATGTACCAGCTACAAGTTTTATACCATGATTCATTATAACTCAGAAAGTAAATGGTGCCATTAAAGCAGAAATTCCATAGACATAACTAATATTAAGCTTACGTTGATACCAAAATGGCTGCTCATTACACACTTACCTACAGTGACAAGACTGTGGTCGAAATTGACTCTAAAGTAACCAATTAGAGCCGAGTTTGTTATAAATGATGACGTTGAATAATTTTCTATATCTGTCTGTGAACGAATGGTACAATTTATGCATCAAAACTTATTTTATTGTAATTGCTTATCATTTAGATATTTAAGTATAGTGGAGAATTAAAACCTTAGAGTCAAATAAAAGAGGACGAAACAAAGAAGACTACGAGGAATCAATTTAAAATCTATACTACTCCTATTATTCTACATAAACCATTAAATTGTACTATTAGAAAAATAAAGGTTATTAAAAATATAAATATGTATCTGCATACTACATGTATTCCGGCAGTGAATGTAAAAATATTTCTTCGCTTAATTTGGGAACTCACAATAATCTCCAGAAAGCTTTTCAAGAAATCAAATATTGATCCAATATTACCCTATTAATGTGACAGCTGAGACAGAGAGGAATTTTTCTACATTACAAAAAGTAAAACTAAGTATTTATGAGAAGTACCTACCAACTACTAAATTTGTATTTGTTTATTCGAATCAAAACTTAAGCGTTCTATTAAATGAGAAATTTGTTTAAAAAAAAAACAAGAGCATCCAATATTAGTCACAATTTCAATTGTATTTTAAATTTCTGTTGCGGAGACCACCTATTGAATCTCAAGATACAAAAATGTTATTCTCAATGTAGGCAACATTCTCTGTCCAGGGGATCTTCAGCACTTGGAACGCTCTTCCTGTCTGCCGTCGGCCGTCGCTTACCGTTTTCGACAGCAAACTTCAAGACAATCCATCATGAATAGTTCAGAATCAGTAATTTAATTGTTTTGTAAACTATATAGCCCTTGGCCGCATTTATATCCTATCAATTGCTTAATGAATATCATGTTTGCTCACTCGAAGCCCCTTTCAGCTTACTCATCAATAATTAATTTGAGATGATTTTCAGGATTGCTTTCATAAAACTGAAATTTTCTTATCACTTTGAAGCTTTCACCTTATAACCGAATTTGGCGCAATGTAAATATTTGCAAAATTTTCTCTGTAACTGATAGGTAAAATGTTCGAAAGTTGTTTTTGGTTGTAAAAATTTGCGGCTAATGAAAAAGTCACTGTTTCCTGAAATCCATTAGTGTCGAACCTATTTGTTAACAAATAGTAGACTTATACAAGTGTATTAATAAAATTCTCGAAAGTTATACAAATCCGTAATAAATTAAAACAATTCTCAATTTTACTCATTCTATGTTTACGGTTCTTAAAAAAAAGATATTCCCAAAATGCACAGTAGCGTATCTAAAGCAAATTTTTGATAAAAATATACTTGAGATGACGCAATCAGTTTTTTAAAGGGGATAAATCTCAAATAAAGTTTAATTAGTTTTCTATGTCCCTAATAAGTGTTACTTTTATATGTAATTTATAAACTAAACTGTAACTTTCGGTGCTCCAAACTTAATTTTTTTAGAGCATTTGGTATACAGTTTAAAAATAACAATTAATTATTCAATTTGAGGTCAATGAACATTTTGTGTGCACATGCACAATCGAATTTAGTTAACAATATTTACAAACAAATTTCAATTAGCGCTTTACCAACGCTAAATAATGTTAAAATATTTAGATTTCAAAGTATGTAGTCGGTTTGGTTGTTCGGAGATTTTTGTTCAATGTATTTTCAAACCTAAACCAGAAAACCAGTTTAAGTTTTGTGAAAAACTGAAAAAGATTAAATTAGCCATTTTCTAAAATGCACTTGGTTAGAATTCGAGAGAAGTAGTGATACTTATGCTGTGCTTTTGTAGCAAGGCATACGACCATTTATGTGGAAGAAAAAAGTTTTTGTATTTTTCTGTCTGTTTACAATTTGATTACAGATTTTTAAAAGTTCTTTAAAACACTTAATTTGCTTAAAATGTATGAGAGAGTATATTTAGTTTGATTACTGAGGTCAAACTAAATGATTTAAAATTAGTTTCTAATAATCCTTGATTATTTTATATTAATTAGTGCTAAATGGGTGCTACAGACCGGCAAAATTCTAGTAACATAATAATGAAATAACGTTTAAATTAGTGAACATTGAACATTATTGGGAAGGCACATTGCGCTACAATTGTATTTATGTAAATGAAAATTTATATTACTAGTAGTATAAATTAGATGAGTTTTTGTTCGCGACACTTGAAAGCTCTTGATTGAAATTATTTCTGCGTTGAGTCGTAAAACGAAGTATTAATATATCTAAATATTTTCCTGGAAAGTGGAACACGTTCACGATAAACTACTTAAAAAATTGGAATTATCTTTCCATAATATCTCCCAAAGTAGCATTTCTAGTTTAGCCTGAATCAATATTATCTCTTCAGTCAGTTAACCACATTGTAAAGCTTTGTCATAATCATTAAAGTTGAGAATTAGATATGTCATTATCAAGTGAGTGTCTCGTCGAGATTCGGCCCACATCAAGGCATCTGAACTATTTCTGCTATTATACACCTACAATTTTAATAAAACAATAAATCTGTGTGTTATTCTTGGTGAGGCACTTAAAATTAATCTACCCGATTATCCTCCATAATATCTCCACTGCGCCTTTCTTCTTTCTTAAATTTATAACAACTTCTTTACGTACGTTTTTACGACATTTTTATCATTCTATCTTGTAAAGAAACATCAAACACTGATGCTGCACGTACAAGAAAATGTTATTAGCTGAAATAGGTGGATGATATAAAATTTGATGGAATATGGAAACTACACAGATCTTGAGGAAATAATAAGTTGCAAATGTTATCATTTATCAGTCTGACTACTAAGTGGAGAATGGTTAAAATGTAACTAATATATTGGCAACATTTATTTCACATTGTTAATGTATATCAAAAAATATGTCGAAACTAGATATTATCGTCTGTGGAGATTTCATTGGACACTCAATTTTCGAAACTACTGGACTCCTTGTTGTCAAATTTTATATATATTTTAAAATTTTGTGTAAATGGTAAAACGCTAATTAAAATTTGTCTGATCAGCCCCACGCAAAAATTTTGAATGGAAATTTTATAAAATAATAGGGTCCTATATAGAAACTGCAAAACCGAATGCTTCGTAATTCGTAATCATGTGGAGAATATTTTTAGTTGATATTTGTGGTTTGTCAATGGATTAATATTTTTTTGAATTGGTTAAACATAATTTATTTTATTGATCAAATTAAGAACGACCCACACCATGTTCCCGAAATTTTGTATTTACGGTAGTGCTATTATTACCATGACACTGCAGCTATCCGTGATATTTTTTTATAAAAAACTATCACAAAAAAATTAAATGTGCAAAATCAAATTTTATAATTTTTGGGATAAACTGGATTTCTCTGACTGTCCTTCAAAGGCGGGAGAAGTTCTATCTGAATAACCTTAGACCAATTTTTTTATGTCGCAGAAGTTAGTTCGTAAATGAGCCGTTGAAAATGGAACTCTAAGTCTGAAGCTAACTTCGATGTGGTGGGCTTTTTCACTTATTTTTTTCATTTACATCCACCCTACGTGTAATCAAACGCTACACATATATTCAAAACGCCAGACGTGGTAAAGGACAGGGAATATTCTGACGTTTAGGTGTGAACTGTGCTTGTTTGCATGTATTATGTAAATTATTCAAATCCCTGCAGAAACAGGCACATCACGAAGTACTAGTAAAATTTATCCATTTACAAGTTATATAACAATAAGCTTATCACCAGTAAATTATTTTGGATGGGTGATTATGATCCAGTTAGGATAGACAGAATATAGTTAAAGTTTTGATCTTGCACACCGGAAATAAAGAGAGCGATTCACGGAAATATAGTAACTGCTACTTGTGATTACAGATCATACCTAATTGTTAAAAAAAATTTAATGAATTATTCGCAATTGTGTTAGACTGAAAAGATATGTGAAAGATCAACAAAAATAAATATATTAAAAAAATTACTGCGTCAGCAGTGGGTGTATGTATTTATATGACCGGATTTTTATTATAAAATAATGAGGAATATGTTATTTTATAAATTTTAAATGCCATTTACCATGTAAAATTTTGAGTTGAAAACAAATATATTTTATATTTAAAGTTTAACTGTAATTTACATCGTATCCTGTCAAGTCCCGTATAAAGTCATATAGAGAAACATAATTTGACATATTTATCATGTATATTTGCTTTTCTGAACTCAAGACGTCATAATATTATTAATAGGTATTGCTTTTATAGCGTCATACATCACGAACTCTCCAATGTTCTATATTCCATCTACTTAAAGTGCAGCAAATTCTAGGATAAACTTTTTTCATTACGGTTAAATTAAAATTCTGCTTATATTAAAAAAATAAATAAATACTGTCCCACAAAATCCGATTCAGCCTCCTTCAAAATTTAATTTTTCAAGTTCGCGCGCTTCTTTCGCACTATTCTTATTCCACTTTACAATCCAGGCCACGACACCGAATTACTTTATTACTCGAATACTTTCGCGTATTCATGGAGGTTCACATCATGGACATTCCGTTCCATCTCGATGATGAGAGTCTTTATTGAATTCAGACGCCTCCTGTCTAGGAATTCCGCAAATAGCAGAAATCGCCCCCATAAGCGTTTAAGGACTGCAAATGACTTTTCTGGCAGGTACTTCGAAATCGCTCAGTAATTAAACTGAATATTGGAGTGAGCAGTTGATAACTTTCGACATTCATTTCGAAACATATCTATGGATGTCATCTTTTTACGAAGGGATCCTTGTTACTTTTTCTAAGAAATCACCGTTCTATTAGCCGAGCCTGCTTAAAGGCACGGCCATCGTTATTCTTACGTTACGTGGCAGCTTTCCTTCATTAGCTGGGATATTTTTCCGACACGTTTTATTTTGGAGCTTCGATGCTTGCATTTCGGAAAAATAATAGAGTTATCTTGGAATTATGTTTTAAAAATGAAATCTTCGTAGGAGGAGGTTGTCAGTTGCTACGAATACGTATCTTTTTGAGTGTGTATTATGCAGACCACTGTTAAATACTTGTTAAATTATTTCCTTTGCAAAACTTAACTAACGTAGTTTTTTATGTATTTGGAAATTTATACTCGTACATAGGAAGTGTATGTACGTTTTAAAAATGTTCTTATTTCCAAAGTATCAGCAACAAATGTACGAATCAAATTTTTATTGAAATTATAAGAATTGTCGTATATATTGATGTATAGTTTCGGCTACAAAATCTTGAACAGTTTTGTCGTTCCAGTGACATAATCTCTAAAACAGACTTTACGTACTAACAACCTCAATTTTTAAATTTACCATATTTGTCATTTTAAGGTAGATTGGAATGCACGATATACGCAATTATACACTGGTTAACTCAACTTCTTCAGATGATATTACCAATCATCTAACTTGTATTTTAAACTTTTTTAAAACCGTTTAGGTCTATTTTCCTGGAGTTATAATTGACACACATTCTTGTTTTGTATTTGTAAACATACTGTGCGATCGTACACGAGCAAATTTTCAAAAATTAATAAGTGATTTTGGACAAATGACATGCTTGAGGTGATTTTATCATTTCGTAAAATCGCCAAGGGGTTAGAACAGACAGATGTTAGACCCCAGAGTGTAAGAGTATGATGCAATTGGCAGGAGGAAGACGGAAAAAATACGGCATGAAGAAAGTTTACGTGTCAAAATTGCCCAAAAACTTGCATATGGATTTTAGAAGAAATGTTGTTCAAAATTTTTGAAACCCATCGAGAAGTTCTGACATACACTGAATAAAAATAATTGCTCGTAGAGTTCTGTTAATTTGGAACTGAAATTATATCGTTCCAACTTTTGCTGTGTTCTAACACACAACAGAAGAGTGTTAAAGTTCAGTGGTACTAAAAGAGACAACATTGGGCTTATGAAGGGACAACATGAACTTCAGTAATTATTTAAAATTACTGCTGAATAGCCGTTTTAACGAGGGTTAAGGCATTTATTATCGACCATAAATTATTAGATATATCTCAGCTTGACCTTTAAGGTTTCTTGTTATCAATACTTGAACCTTTTTATTTCCTCAAAAAGATAACTCTAAATAAATAAATGAAGATGCCTATTCAACAAAACCAAAATATATAATACCAAAATAAACGAAAAACTTAAAATCGTAACATATAACTAAAACTCAATGACTGGTCAGTCTACCATTTGCTTCTAAGACACTCTAAGTCTAGTGAACATTGAAAGGCATACATTTTTCCAGTAGTTCTGAAGTAATGCATGCTATGTAGCAGTAATGGCCGCCTGGAGATCTGCCCTATTATAAAATACTATCCGTTGTTGCTAAATCTTTCGAATTAACAGAACCTACATATTTTCAATAGAGTTCAGATGTGGACTGCGATTCGAGCAATCGAGGAGGTTTATATTACGATTTTTTAACCATGCTTCATCCTTCGTGTCGTATAAATAGAACAGTTATCGTGTTGAAATATAGAATTACGCGGGTTTTATTAATAATTCAGATACCGTTAGAGTATTGCAAGAAATTGGATGATGACGTCTGTGTCAAAATGAATTTTATCTTTTAAAAGTAACAGCGTAGACTACATCGTGTTTTTTTTTAATGACAGGAAAATAGTGCCCAAGATTGTGTGCTCGAATTATAGCTTTATAGAAATATTTTCATTTTTCTTTTTGAAGTCGATATCATGTTAATAAGTTATTCTTTATAAAAATAGAACTTCTATTTTTTTTTATTGACACGAAATTGCAATGTACAGGGTGTTATTGAAAGGTACGTACAACAAAATTGACAGTTCTTAGCAAAGTCTAAGAAGTCTGAAAAACTTATTTTATGTTATCAAAATTATAAGGGGAAAATTAACCCTTATCCAACCTTTTTATACGCTACTGAAGGATAAATAGGTAAAATTAATTCACGTTGTATAGTGAACAACACTGTTTGGAACAATTGATACATTTTAGTTTGCGGTAGCTTTGTTCACACTGTGTATCGAAAATTATATACACAGAAATTCCCTCGCCTCGGAAGCAAAAGCCAACAAATCAAATATTTGTTTATGATAATTCCTTGAAGCTGTTGATTGTGGAAAAAAATACGCACGGTGTTTAGTCGGCGACTGGAGCGGGGTCCTCTGGTTGCCGTTCTATTAACACGAAGTAATAAATCATAAGAAGAGTCCGGAATTTTATGCACAAAATTTGGCCAAAATATGTGCATATAAATGCAGAAAAAATAAGAAAATATGTTTTAATTTTACGAAAATATGCAAAATTTTTATAAAAATATGCACATTTGGTACTTTTTTTATTGAACATACAAGAAATTGGTAGTGTATCCATAAGACTAATAGGTTTAATTTGAAACAATATTGTGCCATATTTTAAAAACTTTATTTTACAAAAAAAAACACAACTAAATAACAAATATATGTAAAAAAAACCAGTACAATGGTACATCAAAAAACACTTAAACGTCTGAATTAATGTGATAAGTTGCAACTATAACTAATTTTTCAATGTTGTCAGTTAGAAAATTGCGTCGCCTATCAGACAAAATTAGTTTATTGGTAGAAAAATTCCTCTCTACGCCCACTGATGTAATGGGTGCATACTTAAGAGCGCTAATTAAATTTGGTTCTACCACTACTAGAATCTCCATTATGTATTTTGGCTACCTTTGATAACAAAACCTTGTTTCTTTTCTAGTGCTTCCTTAAACCTTTTATTTATTTTTTTCTTGTTTGGAATTATATTATATTCAACAGAAATAAAATCGTAAGAATGAGCCAGCCACGGTGGGCGGGGCTAGTATCTACTAAGATAGAACTCTGTAGGAAAAAATTAAACTTAGTAGCTGCTAAGATAAGACTGATTTTGGCAAATGAGATACCTCTAACAAAAGAGAAGGCGGGTGGGCTGGGCTAGTACCTTCTAAAATAAGACCGATTTTGGCAAATGACATGCCCTCTAATAAAAGAGAGGGTGGGTGGGCGGGACTAGTATCTTTTAAAATAAGACTCCTTTTGGCAAATGTAACTTCCACCATTTTTCCTGAATCAGCAAACTGAAATGTGGCAACTTTTAAGATTATTAAAAAAAAAATTAAATTTCAAACGGGATATTTCTAAAATCTCGTTCCAGTATCATAAACACGCTACATTTTTCCAATTGGCATGTCAAAATGTATATCTCAGATTTGTTTGGGATATTTTAAGCAACTTTTTCAAAAACTTTGTCGTAATAACGCTCTAATAATTTTGAATTAATTTTTGAATTTTATAGTCATGAATCCAGATTAACCGCTGGGTACTGTGTTCCCGAGCGTAGACCTGTCAGTAAGAAAACAATAATCTGGTTTTTAAGTGTTGCGAATTTTGTGAAAAAAACACTCGAACCATGCGGGAAGCATTTCTCATATGCCAGTATTTTCTCGGGAAAACTATGATACCTGCGAAAATGAAACCGGTGTTGAGCCCAAACAACACTGAAGAAACTATAGTATCATGGAACGAGGAAGACAAAAAAGCCAAAGCGGATTTGTATTTAGCCTCAAGGACGAGGAATTGAAACAATTCAGAATTGTAAAACCGCTCGTGAAATCGGGCTAAATTTAGAAGCAATTTTGGAATCGGAAGGTCCGAATGGAGGAGAAGTTAAAAATTTTTCGATATTGTAGATAAATTTGGCGCATTGTAAATTGAAATCAGCCATGAGTTGTAGTCTAACGTGTTGCTGGACGGTTGCTAATAGCAGTTTTGACAATTTTCCATGATGATTTAAAAGTCAAGATATTGGTTGAAAATGTTACACTTAAGCAGCGTAACCAGGTCGGTGGCGACCCTAAAGTAATGATGACAAAGAAAAAAGAAATCGTCAAGATTTGTAAGGCAGGATCGACCTGTCAATACAGCAAACAATAATGCCAGAAATGTATAAAATTCGGACATAATACGCATTTATAATAGGGGTGACATATATAATAGTAAAATCGACACAAACGGTATTGATGGAAAAAAATACGTTTATTGAATACATTGCTTGTACCAGATCTTGATAAAAACTTAATGACTGTTTCCAAGGCTGTAGATGGCGGAAATGGAGTGTTTTAAAAAGGGACAAGTCGTGTGGTCAGCGGGGACATCTAAGGAAAGTGTATGACCTGCATAGAATTTCTGAAAAAATCGACATGACGGATGTAGAAAATAATCCATGACAAAATGATTCCAAAATAATCGTACCTCGCTGGTACGATCGAAATTTCGTGGAGTTATGCTCTGAATGGACCCCATTCTGAAGATTGGAAGGAAGCTATAGTCGATGAGTGTCTTGAAAAAAAAAATGAATACCAACAACTCTAATCTGAAAACTTTTTAATCACCCGTTATAAGTGTTGAAGAAAATATTCGTCGTGTTAATCGGTGACTGGAGCGCCGTCGTCTGTTTGTCGTTATCTCAGCAGGACGAAATAAGACATAATAACTAGAGGGTGGATTTTAGGCTGCGAAAAATGAAACTTAAAAGTATGCCCTAAAATAGGCCACATAAAAAGGGAAAAAAGGCTTCTAGAAAATACAGAATAACCACTTTATGCAATAACTTTTTATTCATAAATTTAACGAATTAATTAAGTTTCTTCTAATAATAATAGTACGACACTTATAAGTATTGGTCGAGATTTTTCAGGACAAAATTACGTCATTTATTTGATAAAACTCATTTGTATCTCGAAAATGACCTTTCAACATCGCACGATGTTAATGAAGAATATCTGAAACTGCATATGACATTTGGTGGTAAATTGAGATCTTCAGAATTAGTGTCTCTGACAACAGCATTAATACTTTTGAATTGTTGAAATTCACCGCAGCAGTAATTTCGTCTTATTGAAAGCAATTAAGCCTATTTTGTACGTGCTTTCAACTAACTATTTCCAACATTTGCAAGTTTTTTTATAACTGACAAGAAAAATAAAATGTGCTTTTATGTAAGCCAATTCTTTTTTAATTCTTTGGGGGGTTTTAAAGGTGGAACTTAGTATTGACAATGAAATAAAAACAAACAATTACAAGAAGTTATGCCTTTTGCACGACTGCAAAGTGAAGTATGCAGCTACTACGGTTTAATGTATATTTCCTTATAATTTAATTAAATCTTGTATAAAAAAGTCCATATTTTGTAACGTCACTGGGCTCTGTCGGTCACGCAGATTTATTAAACGTTAAAGATTATTTTTACGCATGTATAAGTACTGAAACCTTTAATGAAGAAAATGATGGTATTTAAAATATGAGGGTTTTAGTGAACAGATAATTAATGACCTGGTATTAATGGATCTCTTAAGCAGGGTCTAAAAAATGGGATTGTCCCAAGTACTCAACTCAGGTACGGATTTGTCAGACAATGTTTTAAAAGTGTCAAGCTTAGATGGGTTGCCTAGTGTTCGTAAGAAAATTGTAATATTTTATTCTTTTAATCTACTAAACTAAAATAAAAAAAATTAGTCTAAAGAGTTTAGACAGTACTTCCCTCGCTGTCGGGAACGTGGCGACTGCAAGCCTATTATGTCTTTTTTCGTATTACATTTTTGTAATTCTTGATTTAATCAATAACATATAAACAATAAAAAATATTAATGCAGTGATAAATCACAAGTATAAAATCACATCACATTTAAGCATTTTTTCAGCAAAATTTTGCGGTGGCGTCATCAAATTTTTAGGGGGGCATGAGCAAATACATTTTGACTATAAATTTATCATGCCTATGATAACTTTAAAACATCTCCAAGATTTCACAGCATTCGGTTTTGTAGTTCCTGATTAAATTAATAAAATAAATTCCCCCATTCATTAATTTTTTTTGAGTCACCCTGTATATGCAAATCCAAAAATATGAATGGAATGATAAATCACAAGTACAGACTCATCATATTTTGTACATTTTAGATAGGATTTATTCGGCAAACTTTTGAGCTGATGTCATCAATTTTTTGGAGAGGATAAGTAAATATATTTTGTTTAAAAATTTATCATGCTTGTCATAACTGTAAACCATCTGCAAGATTTCAAAGCATTCGGTTTTGCAGACTCAAAATTAAATTGCAAAATATTGTTCCATAATTTTGATTTTTTTTCCAAAAATCTGAACGTTGCGGCTAAAAACTTAATTCGGAGTCATAAATTACATGTGTAGGACTATGTTATTTTATACAATTTAAAACCCATTTACTATGTACAATTTTGAACTGACGTCATCGCATTAGTGGTAAAAATCAGGGACGGCAGACAGACGGACAGAGGAACAGACGGACAGACAGACGGAAACGGGAGACCTGTTTTTTCGTCCTCTAGGGGTCATGAAAGGCCGAGAAAACGTAAAAGTAGAGAGTCGGCCGACGGACTCGATTACAATACTTCCTTTGCTTACGCTCGGGAAATGGTAGAATTTGATTATGCCAATTTTATTTTTATTTATGAGAACCCTCCTAAGTTAAAATAAAGATATGTATGTAACGTTAAAGTAAATGTAAAGAAGCCTGCTGAGAGTACGTTCCAAATGGGTTTTTGCTTAACAAAATTTTGGATGACGTCATCAACATTTTTGCAAAAACACGTATATCAGTTTGGATAGGTGCAGTGTAATACTAATGATAACAGTATTGTATTCCCACATTTTCGGGAAAACGGAGTGAGGCCCATTATATTAATAAAACAAATTGAGTCATTCATTAATTTTTATGAGTCACCCTGTCTAAGAAATTTAAAAACTTTTAATGAAATGGCAAATCACAAGTATAAACTCATCATTCATCATATTTGGCAGATTTTGGATAGGATTTATTAGGCAAAATTTTGAGATGACACCATTAATTTTTTCGGACGGGATAAAGGAATACTTTTTGCTTAGCGATCTACCATGATTACGATAACCTTAAAATATTGCAAAGATTTCAGAGCTTTCGGGTTTGCAGTTTCAAAGTTATATTGAAAAATATTGTTATTCTGTTTTGAATTATTTCCAAAAATTTTGATTGTCTAGGAGTCTAGGGTGAAAATTCGACACGGATTCACACACCACAAGTGCAGAAGTATCTTACTTTAAGATATTAAAAAAACTTTTTATTATAAATTTTGGAAATGACGTCATTTCATAGGTGGTGGGGATGATTAGCAAAATTTTAGTTAGTATTTAACCATCTACATGATACTCCTAATATACATATAAAATATGACAAGAATGGTTCCAGTAGTTTCGGAGATTACTTGTCTAATGAAAATGGATACAGACAGTTAGACAGACACACACACAGAGAGACAGACAGACAGACGTAAACTGGAGACTATTTTTTTCGTACTGTAGGGGTCATGAGACGCCGAGGAAGAATAAAAGTGGCCATTCGTTCAATGAACTCGATTACTATACTTCCTGAAGTAAAAATGGAAGCGGATTCATAAACCGCAAATATAGAATTTATGTTATTTTATAAAATTTAAATGGCATTCGTTACCTAAATTTTAAGCCGACGTGATGATCTCAAAATAATTTGAGGAAATTATTGGCGGGGATGATCAGACAAATTTTATTTATCGTTTTACCAGTTACTCGATGTTTCTAAAATATATTTAGAATTTATAACAATCAGCAGTTTGTAATAAAATCAACAACAACTTACTGACAGACAAACGGAAACGGGAGATCTATTTTTTTCATATTCTAGGGGTTTTGAAACGTCGAGAAAACATAAAATTAGCATTTCATTCATATATGTATAACACTAGATCGAGAACCTTGTTCTTTAAAGGCTTTAAATTAGCAAAACCTTAAGATACGATTAATTACATAAGTTAATTCCTATTAACTTAATAGGTAATGACTATGTTGGCCGAAGAAGCAACAAAAATTAAAAAAGCTTTGACTTGATGATTATTTAGAGGATATGTTTAGTGCTACTATGTAATTGTTTTGTTTTTTACAGGTGAAAATATCTTTAGGCAAACACAATGAACAATCTATAGTTTATACCTATATCTAGCAAATGTAATAAATGTATTTATTTCAAGAAAGAAACGGTTAAACGTGTTTTTAATTTCCAAATTAGCAATTTTTTATCACTTCTTGTAAATGCATTATATCCACATTTGAGTATGTGGCAGAAAAACGAATATCCAAGCTACCTACTTGTCCATAGTTTCCTCTGTTTAACGAAAATTGACGAAAACTAATAAGCTGATATATTTGGCTGTCACGTTAAATTATATTGAAATAATAAAATATTCATTTGAAAAAAATGTTAATTTTTATACTATATTGTTTAGACGGCAGTAAATTTTTGTGAAATGTTGATGTCCAACAAAAAAAAAAAACTTGTGGCGGCCCACTTTATGTGCCAAAAATACGTTACTTATCCTCGAGATACCGAAATTTTCAACGAACTGTGGTGTCATTTTGCAGGAGTAAAGCAAATTATTTCTTAATTATGTTCTTGTTCATATCCTACCTGCGGTGTCCCCCACTACTTCTCTCTCTCTCTCTCTTTCGACCAGGAAAGCGAAAGAATTGCGAATGTAATTTCAAAGATATCTATTTAAGAACTTACAGTTACTCACAGCAGTTAGATTTTAACAATAATTGCCATCTGATAACGATAAATTCCTTTGTCAATTTAGATCTATCTGTGTCTCGTCTTTCGTCAAGTACAAAAATGACTGCAAGTCATTAGCAGCTAAAGAACACTTTAAAAAAGAAAAAATAACACAAGAAAAACTCATCTGCATTAAGTGTTGAGGCAGTCGTCTTTCTCATTGCATTCTCTCATTATAACATATCAAAGTTTTATTAGATCTACTGAAGAAGTTTCTGCTGTAATACGGAATCATCCTGTACTTGGGATAAATTTTCCGAACCTTCGTCAGAAATTTATTTCTAAAAGTGTTTAAACACTGTAGAATGGTCCACTATTAAACTATGCAGTTCCCATTCGGTTTCCTCCTAAAGTTGGAGGTATTCAATTACTGAAAGGAGCTTAACGTTACTAATCGTCGAGTTGATGCATATTCAGTTCGACCCTATGAAACCCGAATAGATTTATTAAATCTTGCACCTTAAAAGATATTTCTGAGCTGATTTATCGAAAGAATTGTGTTGAATTTCAACACAAGGATCATACTCGGACCACATAAACACTGAAACAGAATTTTGGATTACGTGTCATGATAATTATATGGACTTTCAATGAGCAATACCTTTTAAGGTATATGATAAATACAACAATGATGGTATATTTTTAAAGATTATTAGCTTATTATGTTTCTAATAAATATTTGTTTGGTTTTTAGACTTTTTAACTTAATTTTTAATTTTCCAGCGAGAAGTAAAGTTTGCGCCGTCTATAAGTCTGAAATCTACATCATCACTAAGTATACTTTATAAATTGAGTAAAATGATCGCTTCAGTATATTTGTTTAATTAACGACATAAGAAGTAATTATTACTAAAAAATAGATTTGTGCAAAAGAGTTTTAAGCAATCACATGTAAAAGAAATATAAAGTCGCATGTTAAAAAAGTTGTTATCCCTGTTGAAAGTCATATTGAAAATAAAGCGGACTAAAACAGCGGAACGAAGATCTACAACAGTGTTTACATAATTTTTGATGTGGAACACGTTTGATGTTTGTGACATAATAAAAGGAAAAGCAGACTTTGTCAACCTCGATACGGATCTTAGTATAGCAGCAAAGTTTATTCTGAATTTTCCAGCAGACTTACTCCGATAAAAAAAAGAATTTTAAATTTAGTTTGTGTTAATTGCATCTATCACTAAAAAGGATACATTACACCGACGAAGCAGAACGTAAGGATGTCATTTTTATGCAGGATAACTGGAACCGCATTTAAAGTGTTGTGTTATTGGTGCGGTTAATCGAATTCAAGTGGATACCCAATCTCTTAAGTTTGAAAGTGTGTTCTTCATAAACTAATGTGAAGGCCAACTAACATTTTTAGTGGTTTTCCGTGTTGCAGTCGTTGCGTCTGACACCGGATATCATCCCCAATTCGAGTACTCGATCATGTGCCTGAAAACTCCCTGTTTCACACGTACCATCTTTGCCTCTTTCATTGCCCAACCGTATTATAGTCGACATGATATCTCTGAATTTATTTCCCGCACGTTTTTACCATTATTTTATCCATTTGCAAGGGCCGGCCTTAGTTCATCGATCGGCCAACTAACGAATTTTTGATGCCTGAGCGTTGCGAAAACAATAAAAAATTTCGATTCGTGAATCCGCAATTTTTCACGCATTAAAGTTACGCGCTAAATCTGAACTCTGTTAAGCTAATTTTATTCTGCAGGGATTATAAATGAGGAAGAATAAAATAAACGAAGGACAGCTGGGACGTAACAGTATCCAGTATCCATTTCGAGATGTTTATGAGCTCCAATAATTATGTACTGGAAAATGGTATAATCAATTTTGCTAATGGCTAAACCCACTGTGGCTATATTACCATCAATAACAATAATTTGTTGAGTGATCCGCAATACAGGACTTATAATCCCTCCTAGCTTCCAGCACAGAATTTATTGGAAAATGACAAGAAAGCGTTTAAGGATATCATCTTAATAAAAATGCATTTCTAGTATTAAAAAACGTCGTATGAGCTAACAAAAATTTCATATGTATATGTAATAATGTAATTATAAAATTCTTCGGCAGTTAGAAATTTTATTTTAAATATATTTTATACTCTGAAAATTTTTCCGCATTGCAAAAAAAATATAATTCTCATATCTCAAAGTATATCGTTTTAAGTTTGCTTGGTGCTTTTTCTGGTTACGCGTTTTTTGTGAATTTTTTAAATAAGGGGTGACTATGGAATTTAAGTTTTCGGAATTAAATTAGGGGGTTGCGAAAAAGACATTACTACAGTCCACATGAGGCTAAGCACTCTTGTAACAACATATGTGAGCAATCTAGAACATAACTGCAACGGTTTTCTAGAAATTCCATGACTGATGGAATTTTTTTTTAATGTTTTATCATAGTTTTTTTGTCTTTATTTGTGCCACTGCTTAATAATATTTTTTTGGCCATAAAACTAATGTAATAAACTTTTACTTTTAATAATTAATTTTAATAAAAAGTTTGATGATATAGAAGTTCACAAGCTAAACTTAAATATCCAAGTTGCAAATTTAAATTCAATAAGACGGTTCTAAGATATAAGATATGAAAACTGAAAAGGCAACGAAAGCTTGAAAGTTGAAAAATCACTAATGAATATTTTCATTAGCCAACCGAAGCTTTAGTTTAATTCCTACTCTCATTAACCTCACTAACTGCTCGTATTAATAGAGCCTATAAAACATTAATGTTATATTATAACGTTTAGCACTCAAATTTTTTATTTATTTAGTTAATGCTGTTTAAATTAACTAATAAATATTTGTCAATTAAGTTTACAACATGCCTATAAACCGATGTTGGTGATTTATTTACAATAACTTCTATATGTGTATTTATTAATTTTAATAAATATCTAAGGTTTAAATTTATATCTGCTTTATTAGAGGGACTTGTTGACTGCGATATTCACAAGTTAATATGAATCTTATTTCTTAGTGCATTATATTTTATATGCATATATAAACACTTCATATGCAGTTTCTTGAGAATTTATCTGCAAAATAAACCGAAAAATAAAAGAATATTATTGAAGCAATTTTTTGATATGACGTCATCACACTGTTGAAGGAGACCAACAAACAATTTTAGTTAAAATTTTAATAACGTTAATACTAATCGAAATTTCAAAGAAATCGTTACTTAGTATTTGAAAGCAATTTGATTATCAAAAAATTTTGTTATTTATAGTTACGTCTTGATAGCTTTGTTTATCTTTTAACGTCTCCATTATAATCTTAAGTAATCTTAAAAAGATCATCTAATTTATTTTGTTTATTAATTCTGTCATGGAGTGTTACGTGGAAGATTAATAAAGTTATTATTAATATAAACCAATGTTTATGTTATTATTTTCGAATTTTCATGATAGAACAACAACTTTGCTTTGGTAAAAAATATGTATGTGGACGGTAATCAAGAACTCTGTATTGATGTTTGTATTTATCAGAAAAATGAATTTTTTCTTAAATTAGCAAAAAATAAATTTTGATTTAGGAGGTGATTCAGTACAAACGATTTTCCCCTAATTTGATAATTCTTTGTAGTTTCAAACTTTAACAAGTGGTTGCACACAGTGATAAATTGTACGCACGTGATGCACGATGAAATTGTCATTTGACATAATTGATTTTGTGGAAGTTACTGGTTTTTATCGTTAGTACTGCGTAGTAAAACAAATAAGAGATTACTAATTACGGTTTTTCTTGTGAAAGACAGCGTGAATAGTTATTTATATATTAAAAGTGTTAATCATTTTATTTTGGAACTTTAAAATCTAGTTTGTAGTTTGATTTCAGGATTTCAAAAACTTAGTAATAACTGAGAAAGGTTAAATAATGTTAGATATTTCCACAGAGGTAAATTATTTTCAAATGTTCGTGAAGTAGTTTACCTGCACTAGAGCTGAATGAATATTTTTATATGCACGTACAAATAACATTACTTCGTATCAAATTGCCATGACATGCGGAATGTTACATTTTTAATTAATAATTTTCCTTTATGTAAACATTAAAGCAAGTTTCTAGTTTCTGCAAGAAAGCACCCATCATACATTTATCAAGAAAGCTTCTCAAGCGTGCATAATAACTATGTCCACAGCACCACTGGCTCCTTTAAGAGACTACATTTACTTTAACTTATAAATGTTATGTAGAAAGCAGTGGTGGATAATATATATCGATTACATGACATTTTATTATCCTACATCTCTTGAAAGTCTAAACATTCAACGTGAATTACTAAATTTAAATTCAAAAGCAATTTGTCGGAATTTTTCATACCATAATGCATATTCTTAAAATTTTACAGTGCATCATTCTTTAGCAAAATAAAGCACAACTGGACCCTGCGAAATTTACATTTTGTCAATTAATTAAGTAATTGTATTGTCAAACATCATAATAAATTCCTCAGATAGTCTAATTTTATTCATTGGACTCCACAGTGTGACTTTTAAATAATTATCATAAAGAAATAGGTAATTTGGATATAAAGAATCTGGGATAAAATATCTGCCGTCGGATTCTTCTGTAGTAACTTAGTTTTTAAACTATTAATTTTGTTTATTGCTATTGTTTTTGAAATCGCACTATTTATACCATCAATTCTGTAAACAATAATAACTGAGCAAGAAAGATATGTCTCTGCACTTATAATCCAGGAATGGTATATTAAAACATAAGTTCATTTTAGAGTACGAATCCTAAAATTAAAAAAAAAGTGCTTTAAAATAATTGTGATTCTGCACTATTTTTTCAGTTGTAAAATAAAAATTTGATTTTTTTTAAATTTTGGAGAATTTGGTCGCGGTTGTCTAACAAATGTCAGACTGTAACATTTGAAGTTTAAATTTTCACAATAATAAATTATTATTAACAATGTATGAAGACAAACTTACGTCCTCGAAATACCGGAAATTGCCCAAAGTAGTACCCGATGGGTTTGAAACCTGCAGTGTCTAAATTTAAAGTTTTTTCGCAATCGTAAAATTTATAGCTACCAACCAAATTGTTTATGAAAATAAAAAAATGTTTCAGGTGTAGGCAACTTTTTTGTTCAAAATTGGTTGCATAATATATACACAGGAATGGGAAAATGAATTTTGTTAATCGGATAATGACAGTAACAAAAAATTCAAGAGTAGACAAACTGGTGGATGCGCCGGGAAAGCATAAAGGTTATTTGTTGAGTTCCTGGTAATAATAATCTACAAACAACGATGTTAGATTTAAATAATTAGATCGCTCAATTTTGTAACGTTTGAATTGAAGGGAGACAACATGAGTAACGTATTACTACTATGTAATTAAAAAAACATTAAATGTAGGCATTTTTATGGATATATTGCGTCATGAAAAAAATAGTATATACAATAATTAAATAACGCAATATACTGAACATGCAATAGCATCTTAAAACAAAAATTAGCTTATTAATTCTGTGCTAAACAAATTAGTTATTACGAATTGAGTTTATTTGTTGTCTGATGAAGCAGGTGGCAGCAAATAAAATATTTTGGAGTCTTATTTAATTTTAATTGCTGTAATCAATTGTTCCTATTTTCTAGGTGTAAGTATGTTCTCTTTACTTGTTAAGTAATTTACTCTAAGTCAATAATTTCATAAAAAAATATTGCATTAAAAGTAGTTTTTAATTTTATTATGTATTTCACAAAGATTCAACAATTTTATCAAACGGACTTTTACTGCTGAATTTAAATGAAAAGTTTTAAAAAATTGCTCACGTAAATACTGTTTATCACATTTTATGCTGAAATATTAATAAATATGTAAATAAATTTATACAGAAAATAAACAAAAACTTTACAATAAATAAAGCAGTTAAATAGTTCGTGTTTGATTTCATAACTATTTTTCTGATTTTTATTATTTTATTTATCTCCATGTTTGTACATTCAGATTTCCTTTCCCACAAATATTTCGACCTTATTAAATAACTGAAAACTCGTCAAAATGCCTTCTCTGTCGGTTTCCTTAAAAAATCGAAGTGAACAATAAGTATTGAACTAAAACTTTGTTGTTACATTAATATTTAGTTGATAAAATTACCCTATGATTTTTTAAATTTCTGCTCTATTTGACGATGACGCGTACGCCAGCAGTGCAACTGAAATGGTTGACGTAAACGTCGTGGTCAACAAGAACAGAAACTAAAAAAAGTCACTCAATAGATTCTAGATTCCTGCTGACGCTGTAGTAATTTGTTGGTTTTGACAATTTGAAAAACTAATCTTGTAACGGTAATTAAATTATTATTTTTTCCAAGATTTTCCCAGCACAACAAATTTTGTGAAAAAGAGTATTTTTTTTAAATGTCAGTAAGAGTTAGATTATAAAAACAAAGACTATTCGCTACTTCTTTACCACTGAAAGATGTAGAAATCACAAAGGAAATATGATTGAAAGTGGCTTTTTTTTATGCTGAAAATTTTTTGTTTATAACTAAAAGGATTCATTTTAAATGTTAACATCAGCTAGTTTTAAAAAATGACTCAATCACATGAATTCGAAATTTTTCAATATGTCCACAAAGTAATTTTAGATATTTAGAAGTAAATAATTTCTTTAAATATTTACCTCAACTGTTTATTAAGTTCAAGTGATTAAAATTAGATGCCATGTAGTAGTGTAAAACAAAACAAGTTTTATTTGAATTAATTATTTATAAGTCATTAACTATTTTATCAATAGGGTGTAGTCGTATGCCCATGATTAATAAAATTTACTTAAACATGAAGATACTATTATTTTAGCCATAAATATAAATGTATGAAAACACCATTTTTCCAATAAAATATCCTCATATCCTGCATATTTTGTACATATTTTAGTCATATAATGCAATACATATATACAGTCTGTACATATATTTCCGGGCCCTACGGATTATATAGGTAAACACAAATCTATTCCACCACTTCTACCAAGAGCACAATAGAAAACTCAGTCAAAGGCAGTCATGAATTTTTGAAATTTTTTCTTTGATTTTGAATTCAAACTTTCAAATTGACGGTAATCTGACAAAACGAATATTCTATCAAAGACAAATCTTCAGAAATCCATGGCTCTTTTGATTCATGATTTTGTTGCTTTCTCATTTTATTAACACCTTTAAGAGTTAATTTACGGTGAAGGATTTTACATTTTTGTTTAGTGTTTCTTAGAACTCTTTTGTTACATTAAAATAAATGTTTCAATATAGAGAATCCTTAAACCATTTTTGCAACGTACAATATTTCAGACTTATTAGAGAAGAGACAAAAAATTGGTGGAGGCGCCGGGAAACAATATCTAACATTTAGGTTTAATATAAATATACCATATAAAATATTTTTTTTATCAAAAACAGTTCCAATTAAATATTACTCCTATATGTTATGTCTTTAGTTATCAATAAATCTCAACGATAATAAATGTATAACCAGACGAGAGATTAATCAATCTGAGAAGTTTGTTGGTGGAAAATTTTTACAATTCCTAGATGGAAAAAAAAGTGTCGTGCCTGGATGTATAGTGCCGAACATTTCAAAACTTTTATCCAGTTAATCATTTCGATGACTGAGATCTACATATTCATCGTGTTCTAGTACAAGTACAGAGCATAAAAATGTTATAGATGTAGCAGCTTTCATCGACTATTTCTTAAACGGTAAGCATTGTGTTATGTCTTGAGTTCTTTTATTATGCTATATCTCACTGTCACGGTAGGTGCCGATCTCGCGCTATTTCAAGCTACTTTAACTTCCATAATTTTAAATGTGTTTATATCATTTTCCATTGAACATTCGAATCGCTTTACTATCGTCTTTAGGATCACTTAAACAAAACTTCTTCAAAATTCCTGGATTTTGAATTAATCAAATTGGTTCAGTTAATTTAATCGTAGCAAGTGGATTATTTTTACAACGTCTTAAACTTTCATCCGTTGACTCACTGACTTTTTATTAAATTTTTGACAATCAATATCACATGCTTGGTATTAGTTCACAAAGCTTTTACTATAGGAATAATGCCTGATCAAAACGTTTTTTGATTAGAGTTGGCCATGGAAATATTTGTCATGTCTTTGATTAAAATGCAAATGTCAAAAACTCTAGTTATTGATATACAAATGAGGTTATGCATGAACTTATGAAAAATTTTTTGATCACTCGTTATATTAAACATAAAAATTGTTACAACTACGTTTTAAGTTTAAGTCACTCTTTTGAAAAATGTGGTGTTAAACTTTTTAGAAGCTGCTGAATCTAAACGAAATTTGAGATACTTTAGTCAATCGTTGTTAATGTGTGTCATAACCTAAAAAAATATTTGAGCATAATACTACAGATAACGGGCAGTCTGAATAGAGAATTGATGCATACGACGAAGCAAGACCAAATTTTATTACATTTAAGAAAACAAAAATTCAACACTTCCACAATAATGTTATCAGTAATTTCTAAATACCTTATGATACATTTTAACTTTAAATCAACGTTGCATACTTATGTCTATTACACACTTTCTGTTAACAACAAAATTAGTGTAATTAACGTTTAACAGCTGTCGTTTATTTGAATTTTAGAATGTTAATAATTGTCTAGATAAATGAAAATAAATCCATATAAAGAAAAATTTGGCCAATATTGTTGAAAGTAAATTATTATTAAACTGATTTTCAGAAAAGAAATTAACGATTGACTTTGCAAATTCAGATCTGAATCTTTATTTTAAGTTTGTTTAATTTTTTTTTAATCATTTTAATCTTAAGGTACTTGTATGATTTGCAGAACTCCCTTCGAAATTCACTTGTGTGTAAAAACTTATGTCAAGGTTGCTAAATATTTAATAATTATAGTTTAACCGTCACATAATTCTTTATTTAAAGTTGTTGTTCACACCCGTAAAAATCTAGACTGGCAGGCAGTGCTGCCATTCCTCTGTATAGAGATCTTCGAAGTTTTTAGTGACATTTTTGCAAGGGTCTAGTCCGGGAAATGTTCGTTTTCGGCTGTTTCTGTCCGGAGGCACAAAAACATGTAAAATAAAGTTTTACAGTTTCCGTTTGAACATTGGGTTATTATTATTTTATAGCTTTTTATGTAGGATTACTTCGTAATAAAAGACGCACATAAAACTATAGACACACAGTAGTGCTGCTTCTATTTTTGTACAATATCAAATTTAAAAAATGTCAATCGTATTAAGAAAATTTCGTTTGTAATATGTAAAATAATATAGTGCTTTATCTCTGATTTAATAATTCACCTCTACTTTTATTTTGATATAACGACGTATCTTTCAAGAAATAAATTTTGTAAAACTTACACATAGTATTAATAAAACGTATTTATTTTAATTATAATTAAGTTTAAAATGTTACTTTTCACTGACGAGTGGTAGCTCAAGGAAACTCTATAATGAAGTACATTTTGAGAAATGTTTCCGATGTTGTTTTCAAGGCGTTTCATGTCTCCTAGAATATGAAAGTGTAGGTTTTTCGTTTCCAGCTGTCTGATTATTGTAAATATATGTATTAAACACTCTCTGGAAAAAACAAAATATTCATTACTTTGAAATTGATCTCTATTTTGCAAATAATAACGGATCTATCTATCTTTTGAAAAATACTACAAAATTTTGTCCTAAATCTCACTTGAAATTTATTTTGTAACATGCTCCTTTGTCTGTTGTTTGCTTCTGTTTAACTTTATTTGAGAAATTATTTTTTCAATATATTTGAAATGTCAGAAAAAAATTAATGTGATCTTAAAAAGTAGAATGTATATGTGGTCAATTTTCTCAGGAAGTATATTGTAAGTTTTAGAAACCATTATAAAATTTAAATAAACACCTTACGTTTTTGTTATTTCTTGAGCGTAAGCTAAAGGAGTATTGTAATTGATTGGACGACTTGCTATTTTTATGTTTTCTCGACGTTTCATGACTTCTAGAGTACGAAAAAATACTCTCCCGATTCTGTTCTATCAGTTTGTTGGTTCGATTTTTGTCAAAGTTCGTATGTGTATTATTAACATCGTGGTAAAACGCTAACCAAAATTTCGATAATCATCCCTACCAAGAATAGGATGACGTCATGACCAAAATTTACAATAGTAAATATTATTTAAATTTTACAAAATAAGATACCCCGGCGGATGTAGTTTATGAATCCCTTGACATCGAGATTTTTGGGAAAAAAAATCACAAATTTTATTTTTAAATTTAATTTTGAACTCTTGCAAACGTTTTAAAGCATGATAAATCAAAAAATGATCACGTCATCTTATGATTCTGTCGTATAAAAGTTTTTTAAATTATATAAAATAACATGTTTCTCTATGTGTGATTTATAAATCGGTCTTGAGTTTTCACTCCAGGCCTTTGGGGGAAAAAGTCTAAATTTTGTAACAATTTTTTACTATATAACTTTGAAACTGTAAAAACCGAATGCTGTGAAATCTTGCAAATATTGTATGGTAACTAGAAGCATCGTAAACCGTTAATCAAAATTTGTTTGTCATCTTACAATCTTGCAGGATATTCTTTAATTTCTGCATGTTTTTGGGGAAAAAATTGAGTGTTATTAATTAAATAATCAGTCCCTTCTTCTGCATTGAGGAGACAAAATCATTCAAATTTTATTTTCTTTTAATCGCTGATTTGTTGGACTATACTTTAGGGCCGATTAAGTTCAGTCTAAATAATCTTCGACAACTTTTTTAGTTTGAACTTGAACCAATTTTGCTCCGCTCAAAATTTCATCGTTAAAGAAAAGGCAAAAAATTGGTGGATGCGCCGGGAAATAATACCTAAACTCTTGCAACTACGTATCATTTTAACATAAATATCATTGAAAATATTTTTTTCATCAGTCAAGTTTATATGCCATAAGTTATTTTTGTAGTTGTTAATAAAATAACTTTTGTTTGTATAAATACAACATATTATCTCAGCACTGTGTCACTGTGATACTTTTCCAGTTAGTTTAAAAAGTACATTTCGCTAAGCAAAAAGTGAATTAAGCATCAGAAATTTCAGTTAACTTCATCATATTCATCCTTCCCCTCTTCCCGATCCGGAAGCACCATCACTCACCCATTAACCCTCTCCCCAAATCCATCTACATCGCATCGATGGTCCCTCCGGTCGAGTCCAACAAGTGGCTCGACCATGACAAATGGCATGCGTGAGACGACCAATGGGGCCGTTTTGAGTGGGCCGGCGGGGATGATATCAGCGACGGAGACCTGGTGCTGGCAGTCGGCGCGTGGTGAGCGAGTCCTTGCGCAATCGCGAATCTGCAGGACGAGAGTACGGCCGAGTCGGTGGCGCGAGTCAGAGGCGACGGGCACGACGAGGCGGCAGGCCCCTGGCATTCTACTGCCCGACATGGACTAGCGACCCGCCAGTCCACCGCAGGGGCTCCGAGCCACCCGCACTACACGTAAGTACCACACCGCATGTTCTGTCACTGAGTGTTCCGAGACTTCCGAGGGACGGAGAGGACTTGTTGAATCTGAGCGCGCGCTCTTCGGGATAGCTTTCGCGGAGCTTTCGTGCTTTTCTTTCGGGACTTTCGGGGATTCTTGGTAATTGCGTTGCTGGATTAATTGCGACGCTTGATGGATTCATTAGCTGCGCCCGGAAGATATCGGCGGTTTTTTGTTTTCACTCATTCGGAATTTTAAAGTTGAGAAAAAGTGATAAAGATGGATTTTTGCGGGGATGTTTGAAAGTTAGACTGTGGTTTGACAAGATTGTCGGTTGAAAAGCGGGTGTTAGCTGATAGTAATTTTAACAATTTTAGATGAAAACTTTTAACAGTTTTAAGATTGTTTTAATACTGTGTGTTTTCAATGTGTGGAACGAATTTAAAAAAAAAAATCGGGAATGTGTTCTCACTTAACTCGCACTTAAACGTTTTTTATGATCAAAATTTTAACAGCACATGTTTTTTATTTTCGTGGTTTGTGTTTCAACAAAAAATTTGAGAAGTTTTGATTACTTCTTTCGAAATTATAACAACATTAACTTTTTTGGGCCTAATACATTAGGAAAACTTTACAGTACACAAAAGTAACTATAAAAACAAAGTGATTATTGTTTTTTCCAAATTTTCGATGTGTTCTTAAACTCTATTCCACCTAAAAATGCTTATTTGGTTATTTGTGTACTTTTTTTTTGTTTTTTTAGTAGGAGTATTTAATATTTTTATACTTTCTATGTATGCATTTCATTGATACACGTTGTAACATAGTCGACGATTACATATTTACCCTTTTTTTAAAGTATGTACTTATTAAATTTAAACTGAGTGTTTATTTAAAAAAATGTCCATGGCGTCACAGTTTTGCTAGTATCAGCCAAAAATTTCAACTTTTGTTTCAAATACAACCAGTATGAAAAAAAGTTTGAGTTGTCCTGTAATTCTGTTAATCTTTTCCTAATTCTTTGTAAAATCTCCCGATTTTACAGTTATCTTTAAATGCTCAATAAAAATGTAGAAATCAATTGTTCTGTAGCTTGAAATTATTATTTGCAAAATAACCAACAAAATCATTACCAAAGGTACCATATGTCCTTGTAAAACTTATTTTAAATTATAGTATAAACTTTAAGATAATATGTTTGCAATGATCTCCTTAGAAAGTAAGTATAGCATTCTTTTAGTTTATGATTTTGTATACAATTTTTCCAAAAAAACATTTAAAAAAATTTTAAATAAAGAGGGCTTATAATTCCAAAGAAATACTCTGATCGTTCAAGAGGCAAAAACAAACCTAAATTTTTGGTTGACGCTGCGTAACAAACTTGGAATATCTTCCATAATACGTCTAGAGCACAAAGTACAAAAATATTCAGACAATAAACATACACACCCATTTATATATCGTTTATCGAGAAGCAACAAAGAATTTTGTGGTTTTAATTTCCTTTGAGGTGAATTGTTTTAATACACTTTTATAAAAAAAGGAACAAAGGTATCTAAGAAAAACAGAGAAAAGCAGAGCGTTTTAGAATTTGTATTTTTAAAGTCTAATCAGCTTAAAGTTGCCGTAGTTCTGTGCTGACCTAATGCTAACACCCGACGGTCCAGGATGTGATACATAAAACCGATTAAAAAAAATCATCATATTTAGTGTGTACCACCAAATTTTTAAGTGAAAGATATTCAGAGATATTTTTTCTGGATCTATCCGAATATATAAGAAATAATAGATTTTAAACTTTGTACTTTTTTTGCTTCAAACGTCAGAACACAAAATCCCACTTCATTGCCTTGGCTGCTAAAGTTATTGCTCTCGCTGAAACAACAAATGAAATTTACGCCTAAATTAACTAATCATCAATAGTCTGACAATAATTCAGACAAGTAACTTATAATTCGCTGAATTCGATTTTCTGCCTAAGCTGTTTTCCAATTTTTCCTGCCACTCAAAAAGTGAGAGGTACCTGCTTGGTTTGTGATCAAAAGTCTCTTTTAATTTTTTAGACTTTAGAATATACACACCTTAATTGTCTTAGCGTGCCACGGGTATGTTTCAAATGAGTTTTTTATTTACAAAATTTTGAGATGACGTCATCAACATTTTTGCAAGGACATCTGTATCAATTTCGACAGGTGCAGTGTAATACTAAGTAACAGTATTCTATTCCCAAATTTATAGAAAACGGAGTGACCCGTTTTTGGTTTAATCAATAAAATAAACTGACTCATTCATAAAGTTTTTTTAGTCACCCGGAATAAGTAATTCCAAAAAATATAAATGCAATAATAAATCACAAGTTTATTTGACTCAAGATATTTTGCATTATTTCTGATAGGATTTATTTGTCAAAATTTTGAGATGACGTCATTGAAGCTGCACTGCAATCAATAACTAGTAGATTTCTTTTAGATCTTTTTTGGAACATAATTATTTATAAATTCGCCTTCGACACCTTCTTAGCTTAACACGGCAAATTTGAAAAATTCAAAGATTTTGCTTCGTGGTAGAAACATGAAGAAATTTAATTAATAAAAAAAGAAAACGAGAGAAAAATACGCCCCAGCTATTGATTTTTTTTTTTTGGTTTTTTCAAAAGTTCAGTTTCAGTTTGTTTAGGAAAAGGAATACACATCAAATTTTATTAAAAGTAAAAGTAAAAGGATTTAATAAATTTAACAAAAATAAAATACATAGATTTTTAAAATTTGACACATAAGAGTCGTGAGTTTTGAAAAGTAGAACTGTAAAATTGCTACTTATATGATATGTGTTAACCTTAAAATGAAGTAGTAACAGTTGAATATGAGTTGATGTCGTCCTATAATCATATTTTAATCGATTGTTACATCTGAAAAATCTTGTTTTTTTCAAATTTTTTGGTGTGAAAGTCATTAACGTGATTGTTTATAAATAAGGTACGAGACAAAAAATTATCACGGTGCAGAATTTTTGCCTAAATGTATTAAAAGAAAGTGAAGATACCTGCTTGATTGAGCAATTCCATTTTTAATTAATTTAATAAAACATTTTCACAGAAAACACAAAACTGAACGAAATTTATTGAAAATATGTAATTTTTTTAACAGACTTATTGTGACAAATTATTATCACGCTTAAAAGGGAAATAACTAACTAACTAAATGAAAACTAATTTAATACCCAATGTATTTTCTTCCTGCTTCTATGAGATTGTAGACGCGTTGCTTCATAGAATTGACAAAAGGGATGAAGTAATTGACGTCCAAATTCTCCCAAGCCGTCAAGATACCATCTTTCGATTCATTAACTGTTGCGTACTGCTTCCCATCTTTATAAACCTCTAGTACAAGAGAACTCCATACATTCTCAATAGGGTTGAGATGTAGGCTTTTCGCAGGCCATTATAGCAAAGCTATATTTTGTCGTTGAAACCACGTTTTCGATGAATTAGACACATGAATCGACGCATTATCTTGCTGAAAAATAACTTTGCTGTCTTGAAATAGGTTCAAAGGTGGTTTGAGGTCACATCTTGGTAATTCAGAGAGTCCATTCAATTTGATTAATGCTAAGTTATTATTTCCTAAGCTACTAAAGGCACCCCAGACCATAACATTGCCACCTCCTTGAACTCGTTCTGACAAATACTTTGGTTCTTTCCGTAAATCGTGCCAATAATATCTAAAACCATCAGGACCATCAAGATTAACTTTCTTTTCATCTGAAAAAACTATCTGGAACCATTCTTCATTTTTCGTTTGCATTTCTCTGGCCCATTCATGATGTTTTTGAATATGTTCTTTTGTCAACATTGGTTGTTTCTTATATTTGGCATATTTAAGATTTTTGTCATTAGCCAGTACTCGCAAAACTGTTCTTTTGTGAACAGGAAGTCCTAGGGTCGTCTTTATCATTTGAGACGACATGTTATCCTTTATACCCGGAGTCACAATGGATCTTTTGGCACGTGCAGTGAGATTTTCTTTTCTTCCACAATTTTGTCGTCCATTTTCACTGTATTTCTTTCTTACAAACTTGGAGATTGTGGTCCGATCTCTTCCAATCTTTCATCCTATTTCCGCAAAAGTCAAACCTTGGTCATAGTATGCCTCAATCTGTCCTTTTTCACGTTCTGTTAGATCGTTTTCTTTGCCCATGGCGAAAGAAAATTATTGTAGCTCAGCCAATTATATTTCGATACTTTATCAGTTCTAACAAACAATTGCATATCATACAAATAAACAACAACTACGCATACTACTTTTTTCTAATTAATTTTGATACAAAAAGTGATGCGTGATAATTTTTTGTCTCAAAATTTCTTGACGCAATTGAGTTTTCACAGATCAGAAATTATTTGATGCAAAAATATCACTGAAAAAAGCATTTTTGTATACTAAATTAACTTTTACTGGGTGTATTACTTAGTCAAAGGTCTAGATAATAAAAAATTCTTAAAAAATTGCACCGTGATAATTTTTTGTCTCGTACCTTATGTTATCATTGTCAAAACCTTAACGAACCATACAACTCAGCTTTCTTTGAAAATTAGTTATGCAATACCATTGTTGATAAAAGTAGCATACGTTATTTTTTGTGCCGTATTTTATAAAATATTTTGCTTTTCTATAAAAAAAAAATGTAATTTGTGAAAAACTTTTAACCTTAATATTTTAATGATATGAACAGTCCTAATGTCAGCTAAATTCCGCTGGAAAGATATCCCCTTTTACATAATATTAACTAATTAATTTTGCAGCAAAGATGTCGATTTGCAGAAAGAGCAACTTGACTTCATGATGAATATTGTGACTAATAAACAGTAAATTATAAAGTAAAAGATATCTCTCTCGTTGAAAAGCATTTATTGAAAACCGTTTGCATTATAAAGCAAACAAAATTATGTAGGCAACAATCTGAAAAGAAAGATTAATTTACAAAGTACTTATACAACCTTGAACGTAACAACATCGATGTTTTAATGTAGACGATATCCTCTATTAGTAAAGTGTCAATATTTTCCATCGCACAGACGTTGGCCTGACAGCTATTTTTAAGAATCACCGATGAAATAATTTGTTGATAAATAACTGTGAACAGAAAGTACTCAGTCATAGAGAGAACAAAGAAGGTTCGTTTGTGGTGACAGATCAGTTTTAGGTTCCATATGTCATATTAAATAGTTTAGTTTATACTACACTCTGATTTGAAAAATTTATGTTCAACGTTCATTGGTTTTCGGCTATGATATTCAACTTTTTTTAATTACACCCTACTTTTTTTAGAAATTTACATAGAGATCTTTTTTAAATCTTTGATGTATATATTCTACTCTATTGTTTTCAAACATTAATAATAATTTAATATTTGCAATGAAAAATTTGTATTTACTTTATTTTCGTGTGGAAGAAATTTAATTTTCAAATTTAAATATTTCTGCACATTATCAAAAGCTAAAAAAAATTTAAACTAGCTAACAACATTTTAACATAAAGTAACTAGATTTATATACGCAAATAATTGTGTTAATAATAATTTAAGCAACAACCGTATTGATAAAAAAATTAAAATAATATTTACTACAACTTTTCAGCGAAATATTCGTGATACATCAACGAATTCAGAAAAAACTTTACAAAAATCTGTAAAAAAATGTATAGAATGTGAGTAAAAAGAATGAATGTAATAGACAAAAACAAATGAACGTTAAATATCAATTAATTAATCAAATCATAGCATATTTCAAACGATTTAATTTGACGTCATACAATGCTGTACTTTAAAAATTAAGACAGCTACAGGCCTGTTATTTTTAATAAAAAACAAAATTATATTTAAAAAATATAAACACCTAAATAGACAAAATTGAACCTAAAAACTACTGTAGTTTTTTTCTGCAAAGAAATTAATTGCGATAATTTATTATAAAGATTGTTTTTCATACGTCTATGGCACGTAAAAGTATTGTCGGTATCCAGCGAGGAATATGTGGATGCCGCCTCATACATCAATGTTTCTTGTAGAAGCAATTCTAAAAATGGTGGGGATGATTGGCCAAATTTTGGTTAGCGTTTTACCATCTGCACGATATTCCTAACATCCATGTAAAATTTTGACAACAATCGGTTTGATAGTTTCGGAGATTATTTATTTGCCTAACAAAAATTGACACATAGATGGAAATGGCAAACCTATTTTTTTGTACTTTAGAGGTTATGAAATGTCGAGTAAACATAAATGTAGCTCGTGACCCGATGAACTCGATTACTAAAGAACGGGTGATAAGCTAAAAAAAGCCAAAATAGGCGATAAAAACGGGGATTTAAGCTAGAAAAATGGTAAAATAAGCGCTTTAGGCAAGTTTTAAGAAAAATGAATTTTACGAAAGTCTGTTTTTTTTTGAGATCTACATTTATTTTATTATCTTACGAGTACATAATCAGCGATTCTGATCTTTGTTAAAATATGCATGACAAATTAGATATTCTTCTAAATTTTCGGCAGGAAAATTTTTCCTTTGGTCTGTTAGAACATTTTTATACCTAGAGAAGTATTATTATTTATACAATGTTAAAGGAAAACATTTAAAAAGAGAAACTTCAGTAGGTTTAATTTTTAAATCTTTTTCTACATTTTCGCTTTTGTAATACCTTGCTGACAAGTTTATGCTCTTCGTACTCGATTTTTTTTGTGTCGAGGTCTATAAATGGGTGTTGTAATTATTTTGGAACCTACCTACGTTCTGTGCAATAAAATTTGCTCTTTGATTTGGGTTATTGAATTGTGGGAATTTTGTTAACGGAATTCCGCCGATCCTTTAACCCAAAACTCGTGTTGGATTATTATCTTTCTTTATAGTACCGGTAATATTAAATATGACCTTCGCAAGAAACATCTGCTTAAGAGTATAAAATATTCAGATTTTAAAACGAAATAGGCAGAAAAATGCATGAGCAAAAATAGGCAAATAAGCAAAAAGTAGTACGGTCCAAATTAAAGGATTTTCTCAGATGCACATTTATATACAACTTTCATGCACTTGCTTACAACCAAAATGAAAAAGCCTTTGCCCTACAATCCGCTCTTTATCGATTACAATATTTCCTTAGCTTACGCTCGAGAAGTAAAAACTCATAAAAATAATTAAATAACCTTAAAATCTCGAAAAAGTCTCGTACCACCTAACGTAATGTCAGTTAGATTTTTCCGGAAACAAAGCTACTTCCACTGCTTTTGTAGCATCCACAATGTGTTCAGGAACAAAGATGCCCGCTACTTCACCAATATTTTATATAATAATAATTATTATTATTAGTACCTAACAAACGAATGAAAGGAAAAGGGAAAAGAAGTTTTTATTTTGCTATTAATTAATTCATTGTTATTACCTCTTATGAAAAAAATGTGTTCATCACGAATGAGTGAGCATTTCGTTAACACATCGGGATTTGCATACTCGGCTACCTCATATCCTCGTGATGTAAAACGTCCTTACTCTGTTCAGTATAAATCCACCACCAAATAATTCGTCTAGAAAGCTCAGTTTATGTGAAAGTCCCAAACTAACGTCCTTTCAAAATTATTAACTGTGAGAATAATTTTTATATTTCCTCCATCAAAATTAATCTCAACATTTTGATATTATTAAATAGAACATATGTATAGTATATAGGTAAACATATACCTAACAAGCTTGTAAATTTAAAATACCACCATCCTATGGTAAAGAGTTCACAAATCCTATCGCTTATATTTTATACTGAACTAAAGTCAAAAAGAATCTCCTATCTAAATATATATTTTATTTTAGTACGAAAATAATTTCAAATAGACGAGTGATTCTACATTTTTTTAATCATAACCAGTGTTAGGTATTATCGTACTTTTGTGACAATACATTATTATATGTAAACGTAATCACGGTGTATATTTATGTATCTTTCCATTTTTAGAAAAAAACACTTGCAGTAAAGTCTTATTTATGCTAGGCAATAATGAATCAACAGTTCACTCCAGTCACCTTTTATTAAGTTCTATTACGCAGGAAATATCCCTTTATTTGAGTATTCGAACAAGCAGAAGGTTGAAGCAGTTTTTACCCTTCATTATGTACAATTTGCTGCTCAAGTGAACAGAAGTTGTTACGTAGTTATTTTCCTCTTTTAACACCGATTCTTATGTAGCAACAAGTAGTGCTCATAAAAATGAAAATTTTAACTACAGCCGTTTATAGAACTCTTTTAAAAAACATGTCGTTAGAAGGTATAGTTTTTATTTGGTGAAATAAAGCGTGCATAATGGTGGATGCGCCGGGAAAACATCAAACGTCTGATGAAATTTGCGTCGCATCTGCTTTATGGATGTTAGAGCAATAGGAAAATATAACGTAAAGATAAAACCGATATATGCTCATTTAATAATTCAGAGATGATACAACAACAATAAAAGACAGATAGCCTTTGCACTAGCAGTAACTCGTGTTGCGATGTAATTTTAACAACGTTCATTACGTCAATAAACAATGATTGATTATCATTTACGTTGCCTTTGGCTGACTCTCAATACATCGTAAAACAAAAAAAGCAAATGTGCAAAGGCATGCAAAATTCGCTGCTATAAACATAAAATGAAGTTCGTCTTTAATGCAATGAAGGAAATCATTTAACTTTGTTTATTTTTAGAAATGTTCCAAAGGCGGATTTGTATAAATCAGATTCGGGGTTTACTAGGCGCAGATTTTTACGACGGGATTTAAATCTTTAGACTTCTAGTCAATGTTCGTGTCAGACAGGTTGCAAGGTCAGTGGTTAAAAAATGACAATCACTGGTTACATTACAAAAATTGGTAGTTTTATTTTAATGCGTGATTACATGTTCGACACTGTTTCGAGCTTGATATAGCTAAAGTTTAACATAAATTTACTATTAAAGAATGACACGCAAACAATAAAAGGTTTTTTAGTGTTAATAGTTAGGGAAACGTAAAATTTATGAATATTATTTTTAGAGCTGTTATAATGATGATAATTGATAGATTTCAAGAATCATTAGATGATTTTTTTTATTGAATTTATACTACATATTAGATAACACTTGTACAATCTCCTGACAAATTAATACCTTTACCACCGACTTAATTAAAAGTTACTTATTACTTAAATTTTCTTTCAACCCATTTTATGACAGTTTGAAAGTATTTATAAGACAAATCCTTAAACAAAAGTTTAAAACTTGTTTATCGTCACTTGAAAACTTTCAGAGGTATCTTCTGAAAGAAAACCCGCTCACAGTTTCTGTGTGGTCTCTTAAATCATTACCAATTTACTGTAGTGGTTTAATTTTGTAGACTACTGTAAACACAACAAACAAATTGCATTGTGTCTAAAATTGAATAGACTGTACTTATTTTCCACTTTAAAAGCACTACTCTCTATCATCTAATTGAAGAGCACCGTGGTTGAAGTTAATTTGAAGTGACGATCTCAATACGTCGTTTAATGGGAATTAGCTTCTTTTGAAGCAGAAAAAGTCCGCCAAAATAGGGTTAAAGCGCACGAATATGAAGAGCGTAAAGTGAATGCCTCTGAAAGCAGGAAATTAAAAGTTCAAACGTTTGTGCGTGAGACGAAATTCATTTTGCACCATCATAAGAATAGATCAAAGAATATAAACGGACTCAACTACACTCCCTTCTGGAATTAAAAATTCAAGTTACAAAGAAATGGATTGCAGAAGTTTGTTTACTGTGATAACTCGAGGGTATAAAACAAGATGTCTTACTATAAATTTTTGGTTATGATAGGAATTTTATGTCTGTGGTGAAGGTAAAAGCGGTAAAAGAGTAACAGCTTTCGGAATAGTTTTCGAGCCGTGATCGACATCATGATCAATAACGCAGCCAACAATGACAAACTGTTGTGCACTGGACCGCAATATTCGGGAATTATTATTTTGTAAGAAGCTATATAACTCGCTGGGGACGCACGAAACAACGTAATTTCTAAACGATAGGCGCTTCTGGAATTTTATGGAGTGAATTTTGTTGGGAGAGAATAAACGATCCGAATTAAATGTTCCCAACTGTACTGGGTCATGAAGCATGCATAAATCTGTTGGCATCGGTAAAAAATATTAAATTTGCGGGGAAGTTTTCGATTTTAATGTTTTAGAAGTGCTTGAAGTTAAATGTACTTTGTCTCTCTTTCTCTCTCGTTCTTTTTCTTTCCTGGCCATTTTCTCCGTTCGTTTCAGTTTCTTTCCACTAAAAATGTCAAATATGTTGTAATTATTTATTAGTGTTTATGTCAATAATACAAATCATGAAATTAGATCTATTAAATGTTCTATTTTACAATTTTAGAAAATTTCGAACTTTGTAGAATTATACCGAGGGTCCACAAACTATATATAAGTGTATAGCTAAAGTTTAAACAAGGTGAGAGCATAATTTAACAAAGAATTAAAAACAAAATTTGTCGAAAGAAATTAGGCAATAGTTTCTCACCTTCTAAAATATGACCACTACTTTTCTCAGATATTTAATAGGTTACATGTTTTTACTTTATCCCGTATATATGTCTTTTTGTAGTTAAAACCAAAAGCATTTACTAGTCACCTACGTTTCAAAGGGTTTTTGACTGATTTAAATAAAGTGTCGGTATTATTAACCAGATAATCTTCGAAACTACCGGAAAAGGAATCGCGTTTAGGATATAAAACGCTAACCAAAATTTGCCTGATCGCCAACAATTTGATAACGTCACCTCAAAATTTTGATTGGTACATGCTACTTAAAGTATATTAAATAACATACGCCTGCGTTACTTGTGGTAGTTGTGGTTTATGACTGTGCCTTAATTGTTTACCTTAAGTATCCAGATTTTTACAAAAAAGAAATAAATTGTACTATAAGATTTTATGACAAAGTAAAAGGAAGTTCCATGGTGGAATAATAATAAAATGAAAAGATATTCGGGAAATATAATTATCTATAAGTCTCCGCCACACGAGTGCTTCGCACTTAAAGAAGACTTGGACCAATTACGTTTCAACAACTTGTTCGTCAAGTCGAGAGGTATGCCACAAAATGATTAGGAACAGGTAGAAACAGAAATTCTAATATAAACAAATATACAACAGATTTCTTGGGATTTAAAATAACTGCAGAAATTCAAACAATGTACGAGTATATAGAAGCCAATAAATTGTTCCATATCTCCAGATGAGTTTGAATCCGCTCTAGAATAATGTAATAGCACCAGGTCTTGGCCAGATGATATTCCCGGGATATCTCTGCAACACCTACCCCCAACAGGCAAAAATCTTATATTAAAAGTAATCAATCACATTTGGTAACCCGTTCATTTCCTACAATGTGATCGAAAGAAAATTACATCAATTTAGATAGATTTAGATAACATTGTTCACACTTAGGTAATAAAAAATTACTTTGCGTTTTCGTAAACCTAGAAAAGGCTTATGCTATGGTCTGGTAACAGGAAAGAAAAAAAAAAAGGAACATAAAAAAACTATGTTGTTGTATTAAAACAAATGTTCTTGCGAACAGGACTTTCTGATCAAGAATTAACAGCATCTGTCATCTGAAAAAGAACTTTAAAGTGGATGCCTACAAGGTTCAGTTCTAAATGTCACCCTTTTTTTGATAGTCATTAACAACGTAGCTGCGCAAATTTCGCTTCCAATTCAGGCAATGATTCAGGCATTACGATCCTATTCTTTAACCAAAGGGTCTGATATCAGCACTCTTCAGCAGTTCATAAATTTGAGGAATTTCGGCAAAATTCTAAGGTTACCTCATCATTTTTTGCAGAGGGGATAAACGGACGAATTTTGCCATGCTTCCAATAACTTTAACATATTTGCAAGATTTCACAGTATTCAGTTTTGCAATTTCAAAGTTAAATTGTCAAATTATTATATACAGCTTTGATTTTTTTTTCCAAAAATATGCACACCTGCCAATTTGGTTGCTCAATGTTATGTGTTTAATAATAATAATCCGCACAGACGGTAGACAGACAGACAGAGAGAGCGATGCAGATGGAAACGGAACACCTATTTTTTCGTTCTCTAGGGCTCATAAGAAAGCATGAAAGTAGCCAGTCGTCCGATGGACTCGAGTACCTATAATACTTCCTTAGGCTTGGGAAGTAATAAAGGAAAGCAGAATAATGGCCGAAGATCTCAATTGATGAAGCGTTGTGCTAAATGGTGAATAGTATTTATAAAAATTACTCATAGGTTATGTAAAGCAAGTTGTAAACAAGTTATTTTTACAATTTCATAACAATAATTCTGTTAATAATAGATAAATTATGATAAATTACATTCTAAAAATGTAGCGATAACTCCATAAGAGCAAAAAGTCATTTTCAAAATTGTCAAAAATCACTTAAAACATGTCGTGTGTTCAGTTAAAAAAGTCATGACGTTGACGTTGCTTTTTTGATAGAAGAAAACGTAGAGAAACACGTATATGTTTTATTAATTCATACTGCTCTATATAATTGAGATTTGAGCGTTTTCAGCTATCATCGAATAAATTTGAGGTTAATTATAGACATACTTCACAATGTTTACAAAAAATCAGAGTCAACTTAATGACTTTTTTAATTCAACACCCGTTATGTATTTATCTTCGTAAGAAATTTGACGCCGTCACCTTTGGCTATTTTGTAAAGAATTGATTTTCGGTAGATTTCGATTTCAGACGGTTAAAATCCAAAAGATATCTAAAATCTGAATTCATTTAACTCAACTTTTAAATCTTCAATTAAAAATTGGTTTAAGGTTATTTTAGACTTCTTTAGATAGAACTTCCCGCGCCCCTGAAGTACAGTCAACAAATCCTAGTTCTTCGGAAAATTATAATATATAATGATACCACATTGATTTTAAGTTCATTTAAAATCTTAAAACAATGGATTGAATAGTTCAGGAGGTTGTATATCTCATAATATAACCTGCAGCCCGATGACAAACAACGGCAGACAACTTTGTTCCAGACTTCTGTCAAGAACTTCAAATGACGAGGAGGCTCCTAGAAATCAAACAAATATGTTCGATACATTCTAAACGTTCTAAACTACTAATATGTCCATTAAAGATCCCAACGTTGCAGTCAGTCAATTGAATGATCATCTTACTTCAATTTTGAATAAACATGTGCCGATGAAACAAAGACGAACCAATAAATATCCGGTATGGTATAACATTACAATTATTAATTTGTTGAAAAAAAAAATCGACTTTGGCGAAATTGCAGGCGTACTAAATCGGAATCGGATTACATTGACTTTAAGTTAATTAGGGCCAGAATATAGAAAATGGTTAAAATTGCGTACACTAATTACCTTAGAAATGTCAGTAGAAATATAAAATCTGATCCAAAAAAATTCTGGGATTTTCTTAAAGCCAAAAATAACGATATCTCAATCCCGGCAGTAATGACCTACAATAACTACAACGTTGAAAGCCCATTGCAAATTGTTAATTCATTTGCAAATTTCTTTACCAAAACATTCATTCAGAATACATCTCCTGCTAAAGATATCGGTGATCAAGACTTGTTAGCAGTAAATATCAATATGCTGCATGTACCTCAGTTTAGTGAATCCGTTGTTCAGAAAGCTTTAAAGAGATTGAAGCCATCAATGACTGCTGGTCCTGATTCCATATACCCTCTTTTCTTTTAAAAGACTGTGCTATACTTCTTGCCGGACCCTTGACTTTGATTTTTAACTTAATTCTTCAAACATCACAATTTCCTGATTTGTGGAAGGTTTCACGTGTCTCACCTATTTTTAAGGCTGGAAATCGTTCTGATATATCTAATTATTATCGTCCTATAAGCATAATTAACAATTTCGCTAAAGTGTTTGAATATATTCTCCATCATATTATTTATTCTCACGTCTCCAATATGATAACAACTAAGCAGCATGGTTTCATGAAAGGTCGGTCGACAGTCACTAATCTCACAATATTTTCTCAATTTATATCTGAAGTTTTAGATCGACGAGGGCAAGTTGACAAACTCTCAAGCTTTGGATTATCAGACTCTCTTATCGGCTTAATTAAATCGTACTTATTTGGTAGATCTCAGTATGTTTCATTAAATGGTTTGGACTTTTAGTCTTATGCTCAAACTTCAGGTGTTCCTCAGGGCTCTGTTTTGGGTCCTCTGCTTTTTAATATGTTTATCAATGATATAACGAAGTACTTAACAGTCGACTGTTCAATGTTTGCTGACGATTTGAAAATTTTTGTAGAGATTAATTTGTTCGAAGATTGTGACAGGCTTCAGAATAATCTTGACATTATTTCTAATTGGTGCCAGGAGAATTTCTTTTGCATCAATGGTGATAAGTGTTATGTAATGTCCTTTTCCAAAATTATCAACAACACTCATTACGATTACTGTTTTGACAATAACGTCATAAAACGTAAATCTTTAATTCGTGACTTGGGAGTTACGTTTAATACAAAATTGAATTTTGTTGATCACATTAACATAATTACTGCTAAGGCATTTAAATCGTTAGGATTTGTCATTCGACACTCAAAAGAAATTGACGATATTGTTGGAGTACGCATCTAGAATCTGGAGCCCTATTTATGACATTCATGTTTCTAACATCGAAAAAATTCAAAGGCGTTTCCTAAAATACCTTGTCTACAGGATTGATGGGGTTTATCCGAATCAAGGTTTTCCACATGACCTACTTCTAAAAAGGTTTGAATTACACAGTCTTCAGAGAAGAAGAATGGTGGACTCTGTTTTAATGCTGGTTTATTTAGTGCCTTCCTAGATTGATTGCCCACAGTTACTGAGTATGTTAAAGTTTCGGACAGTAACAGCACGTTTTCGGAATACTAATCGCAACACCGAGAACTCACATCATGAAGGCCTCCCCTCTTTATCAGGCTGTTAGGAACTACTCCTTTATTGGTCACAAAATCGACATTTCTTTTACTAGCATTAGTCAGATTAAGCTTATCTTTGAAACTATGGAAATTTAGTTGAGTATTTACTATCTATTTTGCGCTGTTCATTGTTATTATTACTATTACTGTTTACCTACCTATTAGTGATGTAATCCAATAATTGGGCTAATGCCTGTGGGATTATTTTGTATTAAATACATAAATAAATAAATAAATAAATAAATAAATTACTTTAGAAGTTATTTCTTTTTGCCATAGGTTCAAACAATTAATTTTACGCTATCATTAGATGTTAGATGAAATGTTGAATAAATTTTAAGGCAAACAGTTAGAATTCTTGAATACTAAACAGTGCTGTGTTGCATTTTATTAAAATATCTTTTAACAACTCAAAATTGGTCCCAACATGTCGATTATTAAACATACTTCAATTTTGATTTAATGCTTTCTATATCAATACTGATTTTTCATGTCACCAAGTTAGAAATCCTATTTTGTTTGTAGTTGTCCATGAGAAATGGACTCCTATGTATAATAAAACCATTTCTTTATTTTAAAAATTAACTAAAATCATAAATCTAATTCCGAAACGTTTTAATTCCAACCTAGCTCTCACTCTACGAAAAAATAGATCTTGCTTGAAATTTATATTTGAAATGCTCTTTTCTAATTATGTGCTTCTGTTGAGTGGGAATGGAAACTAATTATAGAATCTAGGATGTGAAAAAGTAACAAAAAGCGCTAATTGTAATTTTTTTGTTAAAATCACTCTTATCTTAGCAAGTATTACAACCACCCACCCGCCCTCTCTTTTCTTGGAAGGTATGTCATTTGCCAAAATCAGTCTTATCTTAGCAAGTACTGGCACCGCCCACCCACCATCTTCTCATTCTAACTACTAATTTTGTTTCCGTTCAGTATAAGATCATTCATTTCATTCTATTCGCATAAAATCAATTACTGAAAAGGAGACGGGGTGGGCGGGCGGGGCAGATTGTGTTCTTCTGTCGAATGGGAGTGGAAACTGATAATGGAATAATGGAACAAAAATTAATAATAATTTCCTTTTCCACCTACAAAATTTTTATAGAGAGCTATTTTGACGAAACTTTAAAAATTGCTGTATGTATTTCAAATAGCGATTTTGGAAAAACGGTAGGAATTTCCGATGAAACGAAGGTGAAAATGGCTTCTGGATGTCGAAATCTACAAGAAAACGTCTTCAACTAATTTTCGGAGATATTTGAAAATTGGTTGAAAATGTCAAAAATGCCAAAATAGTCTTATTTTATCAAATTCTAGTACCTGCTAAAATAACACCGATTTTGGCAAATGACATACACTCAAAAAAAAGAGGGGGCGGGTGGAAAATAGAGGGCGGGCGGCTGCGGCTAGTACCTGCTAAGATAAGACTGATTTTAGCAAATGATGTATCCTTTACGAAATTTAATTAAATTATTATAAGAAAAGAAACTAGAAGCTCCAAAGCAGTTTCAACTTCTTTCCAAACAGGATTACCTAGAACCTCAAGATTGTTTTAAATTTTCATAATTTTGAAAATTTGGGAAAAGAACTAACATTGACTGAATAATTAAAAAACATCGAATCAAATTTATTTGTTCGTCGTCTCCAGAAAGTTAATGGCGTCATTTTAAAAGTGTTTTAGTCATATGTATATATAATTATATATTTTTATTTATTAGCATTATTCATATTGTTACGTTTTTCGGGTATTTAAAATCGGAGTGGGTAAAACTCAACAATTTGTTTCTCAGTAATAGTAATTTACACGACTAACAACATACAGCTATTATGTACAGAATAATTCAAACTCGACCGGAATAGATTTGACTAGACTCAAATTCTCTCATTGACTAAACTCGACTGCCCGTTCCCGGCAGTGATCCCTATTTAACTAACCAGGCGCTCCTTTCTAGATATTTCGCGATCGAGATTGCACATGATGCCTCAAAAATTGATGAATAAAATAATTGATCAAAGTTAAATTGTCATTAATAGTGTTTCGTCGAAAACTGACATATTTGTCCCCACTAAGATTTGATGACGTCGTTATGAAATTTTCCTAAGGAAAACTCGCTTGAAACACAGAGTGATAACACAGAGAAATCGTGTAAATCACCTCGACTTCAGGAACATCCACAAAATCAATCTGCGCTTGAACAATAATTCAAAAAAATTCTCCAACCTGGTCGGAGTGAATTTATAAAATGTAATTTCTCCGGAATCACCGTGTGTGTAACTGTGGCTTAAGCGCAAACATGCTAGAAACATTTTTCAATATAAAAGTTATTAAAATACGAACACAACATGACCCTCTAGTAAGCAGGCTAATAAAAATTCTCATAGTGATAACACAATTCATCTCCTATAAAGCTTATTTTCATATTGGATGCGATTCGATAAGATCAATGAAGAATCACAGAGAAATTGAAAACTTGAAATAAAATTTTTATTCAAGAACATGCTAAACTAGGCTTTAAATGACTAAGGCGATGAAATTGAGTATCCTTTTTTATCTTCCTTGTAACAAGGTTAGACTAAGGGAAAATAGAGTATCTCGTACCGTTTCAATCATGATAAGATTACAGTTGACTTATTTTGTTAACTTTATTGGATTTAAATCTGTGAATACGAGCAGATGGCTTCCGCGAGGCGCGTTGTACATACAATTAGCACTGCTGATCGGTTCTATTCACAACTGGTTAGCCAAATCAGTAAACTTCTCGAAATTTTCCCGAAAGAGCGACTACTAATAGTGGAAGCGCTGCAGCATCGCCGACAATTTAGTAGACGTATTTGAGAAATGAACGTACGGCGAACTTCTGCGAATCAGCGCCGAAATGATTGCACCCCAAAGATCGACGCTATTGTGTGTGCCGTAATAATTCCGAGGTTTGTTTCTGTTTGCTTCAAAATCTATTGTTTTTTCCGTTTCTTTCCTCGCTGGAGTTGCGAAGTTTTATTCTTTAACAAATTCCGAAGTTATTCGAAAGCAGATAGTAAGTTGGAAAGATTAATTCCTAATTAAATTTACTGAGGGGTATTCTTGAATTTAAGCGGAAATACCTTGAAATTACACCCTTCTAAACGATGTATCGTTACTGCAACATCTTGCTTTACAGACTTTTCATAAAAAGTGATGTATCAAATATCGATTGGATGTAATGCCATTAAATTTTAATAACCGCATAAGCTCAAGTGGTTTTAAAAATAATGAAGCTCATCTTCGTAATGAAGCACTCGATGTGACAAATCGGATGTAAGCTAAATAGGGCCACACTGAAATCACTGGCTTTATTTTATCCGAAATTCCGCGAAATTTTTATTTCCCATAATTTATTTTTAAAGAAGTTTGGTGGATTTAATTGCCAGATTTTTTAATATTTAATTAATTTTATTACTACCTTATTACTTATCATTCGTTTAATGTTACGGTAGCATTCGAAACATCCGAGTTACATCATCCCCAGAGATCCAGCCACTAAAATACTCAAATATGGATATTTCCCCGTGTGATTTAAGCCGCTAAGCTGGAAATGTATTGCTATTGCCATCGTCCTCACTTAAAAACACGACGATTCGTCATTCTCGCTCATCACAAAGTACAATAATACGCTTTCAGGTTGGAAAAGAGGATGATTGAAAACCACCTCCTGTTAAACGTGAAACGAAACAACATCTGAAAAGATAATGATCTTGCTGAAATTAATTACCAGTCGAAATGTTGCTAATAACGAGAAATACTAAGAAATTTCATTTAAATCCGCGTCTGCATTTTTTGTAGTTACAATAATGAAAAAAAAAAAAATAGCTTCGTCAGAGAGGGTATCGAATTTAGATCAATTATATTAAAGACAGAACTTTTACTATACTTTTCTAAGAAAGATTGTTGCCATGTTACTCAAACGTTGTGATTGTTCCAACGTAAACACTGTGAGTTATTGCCACTAGAATAAACTGAGTTGATTTTGATACTTATTCAAGTTACAAACAATTTGAACAGATTATACGGTTTATAAATATAACAAGTAAATTTAACGGGGTTAGGATTTAATATAATTTTGTTTGGACTGAAAGGACAATAAAGTATTCGTCATTTAAACTAAAGATCAGATGTACGAGTAGATACTTCAATAGAAAATTTTTGTGTAGTTTGTTTGTAACGAAAATACGATTTGAAACTGATATTTTGAAAATTATTCTAAAAACAATTCGGTTTTAAACAATGTAACTGTGTTAAATCCTTAAAAGCAATGGCAGGCTAAATAGTAATGATTTCAGTAATTTCAAGATTTAGAACTATATATCTAAGAACATGTTATCCTCACTGATTAATTTTTTTTTTTGCTACATTTTCTCAAGTTTTTAACGACCGACGTAAAAATAGGGGTGTTGGAGCTTTGAAACTTTTGCCTGTCTATGGCATCGTTGTTCTCAAAGGATGAACCGATTTCATTGCGTTTTTATTTGAAATCTGGTTTAACCGGAACTGTTGGCGTAGGAAAAATGCGATGATGTCACTTCAACATTGTACATAGTAACTCGGTTTTAAATTGTATAAAATAACATGGTCCTACACATGTAGTTTATTTGAGTTTTACCCGTAACGTCCACATTTTTGGAGAAAAAATCAAAATTATAAAACAACATTTTGCAATTTAATTTTGAATAATTAGTAAATTTTTAATCAAAATGTATATACTTATCCCCTCCAAAAAATTGATGATCTCAGCTCAAAATTTTGCCGAATAAATCCCATTTCAAATGTACAAAATATGATGAGTTTGTACTTGCGATTTATCACTCCATTCATATTTATTGGATTTGCTTATACAGAGTGACTCAAAAAAATTAATGAATGCGTGAATTTATTTTATTGATTTAATCAAGAACTACAAAATCGAATGCTTTCAAATCTTAGAGATGTTTTAAAATTATCATAAGCATGGTAAATTTTGATGTATTTGCTCATGTCCCTAAAAAATTGATAACGCCACCTCAAAATTTTGATTAACAAATTCTAAAAAATTAATGACTGAATCAATTTATTTTATTGTTTAAATCAAGAATTGCAGAAATGAATAATTTGAAATCTTACTGACGTTTTGAAGTTACTGCAAGTATGGTAACATTTTAATGAAAATGTGTCTGTTTATCAACCCCAAAAAATTGATTACGTTATCTCAAAGTTTTGCCGAATACATTTTATCTAAAATGTGCAGAATATGATCAGTCTGTACTTGTAATCTATCACTGCATTTATATTTTTCAGATTTGCTTATACAGGGTGACTCAAAGAAATTAATAATTCACTCAATTTATTTTGTTGAATAAATCAAGAATTGCAAAACTAAATGCTTTGAAATTTTGCAGACGTTTTAAAGTCATGGTAAGCACGGTAAATTGTTAACCAAAATATATCTATTTGTTCCCCCCAAAAAATTGATGAGGTTATCTCAAAATGTGTAAAATATGATTTTCTACGTGACATTCTTCCGATGTATAAATATTAAACATAAACATTTTCAAGTTGTTTTTCTAATCGAGGATAACCTAAGGACGTACAGTATTGAAGTCCATCGGACAATTTGGTACTTTCATATTTTCTCGATATTTCATAACCTCTAGACAAGGCCGTAGCTAGGGGAGGCTAGGGATGCTGAGCCTCCTCTACATCTAGACAAGTTATAATTTACCAAGTGAGAATTACAACATCGAAAATCAAAATAAAATGTAGTGTTTTATTCAAGCGGAAATCAGAGCAATAAAAAAGTCTGGACCGTCGGCATTGTGATCCCGTTATTGCAATTCGTAGAAAACATCTTTTAGTTTAGTTTCTGTTTCACTCTCACATCTACAGGTTGATAAGTGTTATCGCTATTTGTCTTAAATTACGAGTACCGTAAATGATTTTCACGTGATTAAATAGTTTCGTTATTTGATTGATTATAAATCACTATTCAAAGATAACAATAATACAATACTTTTATTATTAGTATTACAATGCATCTATTCAAACTGATATATGCGTCCTTGCAAAAATGTGGATAATATCAACATTAAATTTTCTGATAGAAAAACTCGCTTTACTCAAACATTAGATACATATTTTATTTTAGCTTATAACAAAACAAATCTCTTAATTTTTCGAAAGAGCTATATTTAACAAACTGTACTTTATGAGCGAGGGAAGTTCTGATTGACCTTTTCTTAGAATTTATTTATACCCATAGTTTATTTTTGAAACTCTGTTGTGGCGTTGGCAAGTTACTCAATTGTTTTTAATTTTCTTAACAATGCGAATTTTTTGAATTTTTTTAACAATGGAAAAATTAACAAAAAATCGCCATAGTCTTGTTTTTAAAATTTGGGTTACAATATTTTGTGGTGAGAATATACAGAGTACGTGTTCATAAAAAGTTTAAATTAAGAATTTTCAAATAATGAGTTTTTAGTTTTTTCAAATAAAACAGTATTTTATAGTGCAGGATCTTATTCTGTTATTTGTTCTCTTGCATTTTTGTGAAGTATTTTCTGTATTTAAGTTGATAGTTACTGAGAACCGTTATTTTTAAAGGACCCACCGACATACTGAAAGAAAGACAACAAAAAATGGAGTAAGATACAGTAATAAAATACAGGGTGTTATATCGAATAAACTGAGACATAATAAGAACATGTAAAAATATATATTCTACTTTAAAAAAACTAAGTTGAGTGGTATACCTCGAAAACAAAACAGTCTGCATAGTTGAAAATACGTGATTTTAATGTAAAAACCGTTAAACTTTAGTCACTGATTTTTTTCCGTCGCTAATATTTAATGAGATATTGAAGACCAGGCGTTTAGTGACTCACCCTGTAAATAACTGGATAATTGACAATATGATAATATATTTTCAATTCATTCTGATTGATTTTAATTAATTTTATTAATTTTATCGGACTGTATCTGATCGAAATATTGTACTAGGGTCAGTTTCACACCTTGTAGAATACGAATATGTCCGTTTCCATTTGTCTGTCACCAATAATAACCTTCGAATCTAGTTGATTTATTATTGTTATATAGATGGCAGTGGCGGCTCGTAGTTTACTCTACTGGAGAGTCAATTATATATTTCTATTCCTATATGACGCTTTATTAAGTTATTTTCCTTATCCATTCTTCGTCTTTTTAGTAAATTGTCGTATGAAGATTCGGGTTCATTTATTTGACTTCATTATTTTAATATTACCTTCAAAGTCTATTATACGTACGTTTTTTCCCCAGTTATAACTTCAATATTTTGTTTTTTTACAGAAAGAATATCGCAATGTGGCAAAATTATATGAAAAAATACTAGCCAATGTTCAAAATTCAACTTGACTGATAGAGTGTTTTGGTTGGTTTCATTGTCTAATTAATTAATATTGTTTTTTAAATGCACGTTTATGCAGTTTCAACACACGTGACGACAAAGTTCCATCAAGTTGGTGCCACCTTAGGTAATCTTATTACACTTATCATCCAACACAGAAGTTCTCTTAGGAGATTTTGAAAAAGAAAGTATGCAGGTTAGCAAAGAAGATGTTCACTTGTTTTTCTTGCAAAGCAGCTTTTTGCGTAATTAAATTTAACTGGTGGGCATACAATGAACAAAATATGCGCATGGATAATTCTCTTTTATCTTCGCTTGAGCTCCTCTAAATTTTCCGCTCATCTCCGTCGTAGCTGTGACCTATAGTTTTTCTGGATTTTACGAAATATCCAACTAATCGAGAAATTTGAAAATTTTTTCGCTCAGGTTTATAACAGTAGTATCAGAAAGAGTGATAAGGTCAGCAAATGGTTCGTATACTAAACCATTAACAACCTACTGTTACGATTTACGGAAATTAAATCGGCATCGGTAAAACTCAACAATTTATTTCTCGATAATACGCAACTATACATCTCAATTTAACTTGTACTCATTAATCGGATTTGATATATTTAATAGTCATGTGTTTTTTCGCTATCTCCGCTTTCGAGGTTGTTCTGGAGTCTGCCATCAAGACTTCCGGCGAACAGCTTCCAGGCTTTTCTTTATTCGAACGCCGCCGTCACCGATGATGAGTCACCGGTCATGTCCGTGCGTACTAGAACACCCATAGGGGTTGCACCGGGGCGGCGAATGGGTTTACTTCATAACAGTGTTGGGTAGTTTTTTTTTAAGTTGGTTTAATCTGGGTTTAATGCAGGTTCTTAACTATGTTTGATGATGATCACTTCAGTCATTGCAACATCATCAGCTTATAACATAGTTGGTGTAGGAATCAGCTCGGTTTATTTTTTAACTTAAATACTTACCTGTAAGTAGTAGCGAAAACGATGTAACAAATTGTTATGAAACTTATGAGATTTATGAGACAGATCCGTTACAATATAAATTTTCATTGAATTGTCCAATATCTAGTCTGATTAAAACACGTATTGAACACTTGTACTAAACTAAAAGTGACATCCATACAGAGGTCAGGGATCCAACAATGACTAAAGAATTTACGTGGAGGCGGTCAAAGTTGTGTCTTCAATTTTAGATAACCCACGCTAACAATTCGGACCCTATTTGATGTCGCTTATCTGAGTACAAAGATATTTACAGTCACTTATTGTGAATTATTACCAATTATGTCACATCTGAGCTCGTCTTGTACAAATCGCATACCTTCATCCTTTAAAATTTAAAAATAGATCATTTTAAAGCAAATGCTGTATTTAAAAATTCTGTATTTTCTATTTCGTCCTTTCTCTATTCTGGCAAATTATCACTGTCTATGGCCAAAATTTTTCAAATATTCACAGACTGACCCATACTGATAGTTTGTAAAAACACTGTTGTATGATTATCAACATGAGGAAAACAAAAGAAATGACTATAATTCATGTATCTTAAAACCGTTTTGGCATAGCTGGGAAAATACTAGCTACAAGAAAAATATACGAAAAATAAATCAATCCTTGTCAAGACTTTTTTTCGTTTAAAATGAGTTGAAATGCATGAATTTCATGCAACAAAAGTTATAACAAATATCAAAAAATAAAAAACTCAGTTCGACAATAAAGACAAAACAAATAAAGCTTGATTGCACAGATTTTTTTTTTTTCAGTTATATTAAACTCAGCATGGGAAAAAACAACCGAGCTAGCAGACTCTGTGTCGTTAATATTGAATATAGATGAAATGACCTACATCTGGTGAAATAATTTACAAACTTACTGAGAAAGGGATATCTTAGAGAATTAACGATCTACCTTACCAGCAGTTTTTAGTTTAAAAGTGACCTAAATAAATCGGAACGTATTAACGAGTTATGGATACTTCGATTAAAAGTGTGGCAGAAGTAAAAGAGTAGAAATTTCCAATTATTTCTCGCATTCGGTAGTTTCCAATAAAACAGTCACTAAGCAACAGTCAGCTGAAAACGGAAACCTTATATTTTCGTACTCCCTGAGAAGTACTAGGAAAACATAAAATTTGTTAAAACTACCCCGTTACATACCTCATCTAAATAATTTTTCTTAAGTATGATACACTACTGTCTTGGAAGAAAAGTTAAGTCAAACAAACACATTTTCATATTTCTGAAAAACTATACGATAACTTCACCCATTCAATTTACACACCACATATGTAAACATTTTCAAATACACTTTTTTAATTCTGCCTGGATATACAGCAAAAAAGTAAAAATCAACTTGAAAGTACCTATTTTTCAATGTTGAAATATTTTCGCATTCAGTGATTTAGGACTTAATAAATTGTTATTTTAACAGCATTATCCGGGATTGTATATTTGCAGACTGAATTTTTGCTGACGTAAATTTATCATTTAACTCTTTTCATTGACGCTGCATATTGGTCGAGTTTTATTTGTATCCATTAAACATAAAACTTGATTAAACACAAAAGTGTATTCTAAAAGTAATGAAAAACTTATTCTCATATAGCTTTGCTCATTTTACCAAACGCTGTGTAAACAAGCGATCCATCGAGGCTTACTAACTATTGTTCGGAAGTGAAAATTGTATCACTCGTTTTGTAAAGCTGGGAAATCTGTCGGATATATTTGTACGTATGAAATGTGGTAATAAATACCTCATCGGAACAATTGGAATTACGTTTTCAAATTAATTTGAATTAAGTCTGTGATCATTTTTCAGAGTTGTCTCATTTTTTCCAATCAGTGAAATTTCAGTTTGAATTTTTATTTGTCTTTGACGAAACTTTTTTGTTAATTTTAGATTTGTCAATTTCAAATGTATTTTTTTTACAATTCTACATCAAATGAGTGAGTCATTGTTGGAACGAAGTTAGCATAGTGGTGATTAAACCGCACTAATAAAGTATAAGAGATTTTCTTAGTGAGATAAAGAAACTTCCTTAGTGTAAATATTAAAACCAATAATAATCTTAATTCCTTTTTAATATCAGAGAAACAAATTCTAACTTTATGTATTCCTCGACTGGATGTTTCCAGTGTGAAAATTTGCCATTTTGCCCTTTTTACAATAAAAACCAAGTTTTACTTATGTCTAAATTCTAAAATATCAATCAACTTGCGTAAAAATAAATGTTGGTTTTACAACACACCCCGTTTCAACCTCGATCGATTCTTTGAACCCATTTGTGACCTTTTGTGTCACAAATTTCTTTCATCTCACGAAAATTTGACCGTCTGTACTACAAACATCAAACGAGAATTGGAGCAAATGTCTTTGTAGAAGGTTTGATAGTGTAAATCTCGCCTAATAATTTTGAGCGTGCATTTCGTAAATGTTAAGGCAGACATTTTATGAGAAAATTTCTAGTCTCAGATTGTAGATATTACAAATTCTATCGCTGTTTTTATTTGAACAACTGAAAGATGTTTTATAACCACTTATTTGTGTTGCAAATTTGTGCTAACAATTCTGCAGAAAATCCTTATCAAATATTCAACACCCGCTGCACTTCATTACGATATTTACGAATGCAATAAACAAAATCAAATAAAAGCAGCAGATATTGGTCAAAAGAAAGATTTTATTAATGTAAGAAGTGTGCCCTATAAAGTATAATGGGGTGTTAATTTTTATGATTATTATAGATTGATGTGAAAATGACAACAGCAGTTCTACCAACAAATTATGAATTTTTTATTAGTCATAACGGCAAGCCTTAACAATAAATCTGCGAAAATAATATAACGCAATAAAGTAGAATACTCTGAAAACCTCACTGCAACTAAAGTAGATTTCCTTCAAATCAACGACGAGATTTTTGATTCCTGCTCCCTTGAGAGAAAGCCGACCTAAATTCCTTGAAATGAATTCAGTCTAATCCATTCCGCCAGAACTTCTTAAACCTCAATTCAAAAATAATACACAACAAAGAAAGGTATATTCGAAGCAAATCTAACCCAATTTGTCTCGTATTGGCATAAAATAAAATCTCTTTTATGAAACATCAAATGCACTGTGCACGCTGTTTTCTTAGCCGAAACGCAGCTGGCGGTCTCGTCATAATGCTCCCGTCCAAACACTATTTACATAATCACCCCCTGTGTAATATGCACGCTAAGGTGTATGATCCCACTTCATTTTTAGCATATTTTGTTGCCTTTACTGCCTCCTGAATAAATATGACGTGATATTTAAATCAGAGAACAATGGATGCAGAATTAAAATCGAAGCTTTGCTTGTATAATTAGTCAACTTTTCTTTCAACTTCTTTTTCAGATTTGAAGAGTAACATTTTATCATCATGACTGTGGTCAACGAATGGGTGGCAGGAACTCGGTTCGGCGGTTGGGTACAGAGATGCCGGGAGTCGCGCCGCCTCGTTCTTGTCATCGTCGCCATAGCGTTGCTCTTGGACAACATGCTACTTACTACTGTCGGTAAGGAAGACATTAGATTATTTTTATTGATGTTGGTTTTTGTAGTTGTCTCAAAACATTTAGAGATACAGATTTACTACTATTTCTTGTCAAGTCTGCAACTGCAGCGTTGATATATGCATTTGATTTTACGAACCAAATATGGATGAATTCCATATGTTAAAATTTCTGTTAATTGTAGAAGTTGTCATGGCCAGTTAACATGCTCAACATGGCACTTACATGTTCTATAGACCCAAACAAATTTTGGGACTGTGTACAAAACAAAAAATGCCCCACACGTGCACCAGCTCTTATCACCTTTAATTAAAGAGCGGATTTTAGGATTAAAAAAAAAAACAAAATAGGCCCTAAAATAGGCGATAAAAACGGGGGGTTTAGGCCCAAAAATGGCAACTTTCAGGATAAAAGAATTTTATGCAACGTCTAGTTTTCTTTGCGATCTACATTTATTTTATTATTTGACAAAATCAGTGATCCTAATCTTCGTTAAAATTTGCATAACAAATTAGATATTTTTCTTATTTTTCGACAGAAAAATGTTTCCTTTTTTTGTGTTAGGACATTTCTATACCTAGAGAAGGATTTTTAAATCTGTTTCTACATTTTTGCCTTATAATACTTTGCTGACAAGTTTAACTGCTGTACCCGGTATTTTTTTAAAAGTATCTTGCTACTTGTTAAATGTCATTTCATCTACTCTTCCCGGGGTATCTTCCAACAGTTTATACAGTTGCTCTACTAGATCCACAGACTGACTTAAAGTCAGCCCTAGTGGTATCTATTCTAGTTCTACCTACTTGTTTTTAAGATGGTAAAATGGTTTTTATATAAGTCAAATTATGTTTGAGATGGTTTTTTTGGAAATTGAGCATTTGCAACGCACTTCGACACTGTGGAGTCAAATTCGATAATAACCTAAAATGTTTCTTTTAATTTAGAATTACACAATAAAATTAGGAATAGTAATAAACAAACCTTTTTTATATCATCAAAATGATCGCAATAATATATTGCCGCTTCAATCCATGGGCCTCACCTTGTCCAAATAGGTTCTGGAGGCAATTGACAATCCGGTAAGGCTTACCGGAAGGCTTGGATCCTCAAATGAGCTTTAAGAAATATTTTCTTTACGTTGGAAATTATGGGAGCCAATGTGCAAGAAAACACATTTGCTAATAGTCAAAGGAATGGGCCATTTTTTACTCCACTCCGTCACTGCTAATATATCCTTTGCAATTAAGGTAACTGAACTCAATATGGCCTAGCACCCAATATGGCCTATTGGCTGTTTCTTATATGTTTCAAACAAAATGTGGTAGATCTCCACTGGGATACCTTCTGGAACGTTTTTATACCATATAGGAGCAATCAGTAAAGTAATACACCCTTTCGTTTGCTTACAATGCAATTATTTGTGATGGTGATTTGACGAGTCAATATGCGTTCTATTTTATACCGCACATAAGTTTTCTCTGGATAGTTTTAATCTCAATTAAGTTATCAATTTCATATTTTGAGAATTGTGCAGCTCCTTTTTTCTGCTTTTAAATGATCTGCACTAGTTGTACTTTCTTAACAGCTTTTTAGTTGGGATTACTGATAACAAGTTCGTTTGTGATGTGGAATCAATATGGCCTATTGGGCTGTTGGGTACATACAGCAATTCTCGTATGATTTTTTTTTTGTGAATAAGCTGATTTAAATTACTATGAACAAAAAGCAAACTCAAAAAAGAAGCAAGAAAATTGTTTTTTGTGAGATGTACGAAGAGAACGATTCCATCTTGAGACTTATGGGCCTATAATTAATCGCGCAGTAGTTGTCCCCTTTTTTATAAATAGGTTTCACATTAGCTAGCTTCCAATCAGAAGGAAGAGAGCCCGATTTAAAAGACTGAGTCATCAGAATGCTGAGAGGTTTACATAGAGATTGAGCATAGTTTCTTAGCATAGTAGCGGATAGTCCATCTGGTCCTGGAGAGGTGTTTTCTTTCAACAAGTTAATTCTTTTTGATATATTTTCCTCCGAGAATTCTACATCCAGGAGAATAGAAGAGTGAACAATGGAATTAGAGGTCAGCGTAGGATGAATGAGTGATTCCACCAAGTAGTTTACTGATCACCGTTATGATTTTTCAGTTATAGAGTTTTGGAATCCTTTGAGTTAGCAACGTTATTTTCTAATGAAATTCTAGCTTTCTTTATTATATTCAACAATCTAGTTATTCGAATATATTCAATAGTAATACCATGAGTAGGATGAATATTTGTGATTATATAATTCATGATTCTTTAAACCAATCAGATTCTTTAATTTCGTTAGGTACCAACGTATCGATCATACCCTTGACGACGTTATATAATCGTTTTGGTGTTTCGCTAGGTCTTTCTAGACAAAAATCTACTATTCAACTTACCTTTTTCCCTAGTAACGTAGAGTATAAATAAACAGCAAATTTGTCATTAAATTAAATTTGTTGAATTTAAATGAAATGAATCGTTTTGGTAAAAATTCTTCGGCAGATATTGACGAAGCAATTGGCAACTTAAAGCCATTGAATACAACAAAAATTGAAAATTACATTTGGAAACAATTTCAAGAGGTTTGCAAGCAACGAAACTATAGGTTAATGGCCTGGACATCTAATGATGAATTGGGAAATATCTTGAAGGACTGGGCGTTTACTATGAAACGGAAAGATGGGTCAGACTACAAAGAAGGAGTTGTGAAGTGTATATGGAACGTGAGTGCCAAGCTTCTACAAGAACAATACTTCAAAAACCACAATCGAAAAATCGATCGTTTCAAAGATTTGGCATTTGAAGGGGCCCGTAAAGCTCGGTCAACGAAAAGAAAGCAACTTCAATTAATACCAGAAAAAAGGAAAGCTAGTTCTGCAGCTTTAACAAGAGACGAGATTCTAAAAATCATCCAGAATTTTGACGAAAATACGCCCGACGGCTTACAGAAAAAATTTTATCAAAATGCAGCTGTGGAGCTGGCCTGGCGTGGAAATGAAGCAGCATCATGTGTGGTTAATTTTTTTAAAAAGGAATTGAATAATTACGGCTTACCAACAGGTCGCTTGGAGTACAACACAATTTTTTGAAAAACAGCTCAAGGAGGCGACAAAAATCTCGTCGACAGCAAGCGGCTGACACCGAACAAAGAAAATGAAGATTTGTGTCCAGTGAGGTTGTATAAAAAAATTGGTCTAAAGAGTTTAGACAGTACTTCCCTCGCTGTCGGAAACTTGACGACTGCATGCCTATTGTGTTTTTTTCTCATTACATTTTTGTAGTGGGAATTTAAAAAAAATTGTGATGACGTCATCAACATTTTTGCAAGGACACGTATATCAGTTGGGATAGATGTAGTGTAATACTAAGAATAAAATTATTGTATTCCCAAATTTTCGGGAAAATGAATTGGGTCGTTTTGAATATTGATTTGTTATAATCAATAAAATAACGAAACAATTTACTCACGTATACGACGTCGGTGTGTAATATGTAGAGAGCGGATTTCTGTCCGGTTAGGCAAGGCCAAACTCGGTACGGCTCGTACGGGATGCGAATTCATTGCAGTTTCGGACTGCACTTCGTTTATTTGAGATTAGAATAACGCTGTTTCGTTGCACTCTGCTGTTAATTCCCGCTCTCATTTACTTAGCCGTTTGATTAATAAATCGTTAATTATATTTATGGAATTAGTACTGATTAAATTCAGTGATTATATATCACCCGCTACTGAGTCCCGGCGATCCAGCGCGTCCTCACCTATAATCGTGACGTAGCCCGACAGAAATCCGCTGTCTAGTAATATCAGTGTAATATGAGAGGCAACTGAAAATCGTTTATGTATAAACATTCTTAATTTAAGATGACAAGCCTAACAGCATACGTGAGAGTCAAACAGAGAAACTGTAAACAACACGACCATCGGTTTTATTGCTTCGACTTCCGCTTATTATACAAAACATTAGGTTTTATTTTAATTCTTGACGGTGAAATTCACAATTGGTTGATTATAAACATGTCTATTTCACATTCGCGGAACCAAGTGAACGAATAAAACAAATGCAGGTCTGTAATGTTAAAGTCGATGTAAATAAGCGTGCTACCCTTATGTTTCAACCGAGTTTTTCCTTTAACAAATTTTGTGTCTACCAAATTGGGTTGGTTGGGGTGTAATACTAATAATAAGTGTTGCCTTTAATTTAATCAATAAAATAAATTGACTTCATTAATTTTTTTGAACCACCTCTTAAGAAAATCTAAAAAATATGAATGGAATGATAAATCACAAGTACAAACTCATTATATTTTTTGCATTTTAGATAGGATTTATTCAGCAAAATTTAAGGGTGACGTCATCAATTTTTTTAGGAGGGGTGAACAAATACATTTTGAACAAAAGTTTACCATGCTTATAATAACTTTAAAATATTCCCAAGATTTCAAAGCATTCGGTTTTGTAATTCCTGATTAAATCGATAAAATAAATTCACGCCTTCATTAATTTTTTTGAGTCACCCTGCATATGCAAATCCAAAAATATGAATGGAATGATAAATCACAAGTACAGACTCATTATATTTTGTACATTTTAGATACGATTTATTCGGCAAACTTTTGAGCTGACGTCATCAGTTTTTTGTAAAAGATAACCAAATATATTTTGACTAAAAATTTATTATGCTCTTTATAACCTTAAAACATCTGCAAGATTTCAAAGCATTCGGTTTTGTAGTTCCTGATTAAATCAATAAAATAAATTTACGCATTCATTAATTTTTTTGAGTCACCCTGTATATGCAAATCGAAAAAATTTGAATGGAATGATAAATCACAAGAAGAGACTCACCATATTTTGTACATTTTAGATAGGATTTTTTCAGCAAAATTTTGTGGTGACATCATAAATTTTTTAGGGGGGACGACCAAATACGTTTTGATCAAAAATGTACCATGCTTATGATAATTTTAAAATATCTTCAAGATTTAGAAGCATTCGGTTTTGTAGTTCCTGAGTAAATCAGTAAAATAAATTTACGCTTTCATTTATTTTCTTGAATCACCCTGTATATGCAAATCCAAAAAATATGAATGGAGTGATAGATCACAAGTACAGACTGATCATATTTTGTACATTTTAGATATGATTTATTCGGCAAATTTTCGAGCTGACGTCATCAAGTTTTTGGAGGGGATAAGCAAATATATTTTGACTAAACATTTATTATGCTCTTTATAACCTTAAAACATCTGCAAGATGTCAGAGCATTCCGTTTTGTAGTTCCTGATTAAATCAATAAAATATATTTACGCATTCATTAATTTTTTTGAGTCACTCTGTATATGCAAATCCAAAAAATATGAATAAAGTGATAGATCACAAGTACAGACTCATCATATTTTGTACATTTTAGATATGATTTATTCCACAAACTTTTGAGCTGACGTCATCAAGTTTTTGGAGGGGATAAGCAAATATTTTTTGACTAAAGATTTATGATGCTCTTTATAGCCTTAAAACATCTGCAACATTTCAAAGCATTCTGGTTAGCAGATTAAAAATTAAATTTCAAAATGTTGTTTTATAATTTTGATTTTTTTTCCAAAAATCTGGACGTTTCGGGTGAAAAGTCGAGTCAGAGTTGTAAACTACATGTGTAGGACTATGTTATTTTATACGATTGAAAACCCATTTACTATGTACAATTTTGAAGTGACGTCATCGCATTAGTGGTGGGGATGATTAGACAAATTTTGGTTAGCGTTTTACCATCTACATGATATTCTTAATATAAGTACAAAATTTCACAACAATCGGTCGAGTACTTTCGGAGATTATCTGTCTAATAAAATCCGGGACAACAGACGGACAGACGGACGGACAGACGGACGGACAGACGGACGGACAGACGGACAGACGGACAGACGGACGGACAGACGGACAGACAGACGGAAATGGGAGACCTATTTCTTCGTCTTCTAGGGGTCATGAAAGATCGAGAAAACCTAAAATTAGAGAGTCGGCCGACGGACTCGATTACAATACTTCCTTTGCTTACGCTCGGGAAGTAAAAATGATGTTCAAACGCACCCCGAACACCAAGACGAACCGGTTATTTTTAACGCCAATTAATAATTGGAAGGCAACAAATGTTTGGTACAAGAACTGCCCTGTTGGCGTAAATTAGATAAGTGAATGGACACGTTTAGGTGCAGAGAATGTTGGAATACACACAAAAAAAGCAAGAATCACCAACCATTCTAACCGTTTATCCGCAGTGAGTGTATTAGCAAATGCTGGTGCAAATTTGCAAGAGATTATCAAAGTAACTGGTCATTCTACATCAAACTCATTGAAGCCATACTTAAAACTCAACGAACAGCATCATACCAAAATCATCAATCAAATTCGGAACAATCAAAATGTTTCGTCGTCATCGGTGCCATCAACGTCCTCCCTTCAACAGCAGGAACTTCTTAATAAAAAATAATATTTATTATAATAACTGTATTTTTCATTTTCATAATAATTAAAGTTAATTTAGTGTAAAAGTAATTAGTATACTGTCAATTCATTATATAATCGTAACGAATATCACTCGAGCATTAGAAAATAATCTCAATACTAACCTCTTAACTCGACAATAATCAGAAACACCACTCGACCTTCGGTCTCGTGGTTTTTCAGATTATAAGTCTCGTTAATCGGTTAGTATTTTCGATTATTTTCTATGCTCTTGTGGTATTATAACTGAAAAGCCCACGCTACATACCAATCAGATTGGTTTTTAACCGATATGCATGGAATAGTCAGTGTGATACATAATCAGTTTGATTTCTCGAACGTTTGTAGATTTTCCAAAGACGACATTTTTCCTTGACTATTTTTAGGATTCGCGAGTTGATCCACGGCTTTGTACCAGATTTTTTCGAAATAAATATTAGCGTATGTTTTGCTATTATCGTGTAATTTTATTTTTACTTCCCGAGCGTAAGCAAAGGAAGTATTGTAATCGAGTCCGTCGGCCGACTCTCTACTTTTACGTTTTCTCGATCTTTCATGAACCCTAGAAGACGAAGAAATAGGTCTCCCATTTCCGTCTGTCTGTCCGTCTGTCCGTCTGTCCGTCTGTCCGTCTGTCCGTCTGTCCGTCTGTCCGTCCGTCTGTCCGTCCGTCTGCCGTCCCGGATTTTTATTAGACAGATAATCTCCGAAAGTACTCGACAGATTGTTGTGAAATTTTGTACTTATATTAAGAATATCATGTAGATCGTAAAACGCTAACCAAAATTTGTCTAATCATCCCCACCAGTAATGCGATGACGTCACTTCAAAATTGTACATAGTAAATGGGTTTTCAATTGTATAAAATAACATAGTCCTACACATGTAGTTTACAACTCTGAATCGACTTTTCACCCGAAACGTCCAGATCAAAAATCAAAATTATAAAACAACATTTTGAAATTTAATTTTTAATCTGCTAACCAGAATGCTTTGAAATATTGCAGATGTTTTAAGGCTATAAAGAGCATAATAAATTTTTACTCAAAAAATATTTGCTTATCCCCTCCAAAAACTTGATGACGTCAGCTCAAAAGTTTGTGGAATAAATCATATCTAAAATGTACAAAATATGATGAGTCTGTACTTGTGATCTATCACTCCATTCATATTTTTTGGATTTGCATATACAGGGTGACTCAAAAAAATTAATGAATGCGTAAATTTATTTTACTGATTTACTCAAAAACTACAAAACCGAATGCTTTGAAATCTTGCAGATGTTTTAAGGTTATAAAGAGCATAATAAATGTTTAGTCAAAATATATTTGCTTATCCCCTCCAAAAAATTGATGACGTCAGCTCGAAAGTTTGCCGAATAAATCATATCTAAAATGTACAAAATATGATGAGTCTGCGCGCATGCCCTTCTGGGGACCCGAACCGGCAATCACGCCTTCGGTCGCCCTCTCGAACGAACTCGTAAAGCAATATACCCATAGACGCCATGAGCAGATATGGGCGACGTTGAGCAGCTGTCGGCATAGTAGAGCTTGTATGGCGACACCAGACCGTAAGTTGACAAAATTTTATCTCTCACTTTCAAGGGACAAACTGCGTAAACTGGTAGGATTCCTTACGGGACATTACCAGTTTAACAAACATCTACATACGATAGGGGTAGTAACAGACCCAATCTGTCGTGGATGCAATGAAGAAGAGGAAACAGCTGAGCACATTCTTCGTGAGTGTCCAGCCCTAGCCTCCTACAGGGAATCCATACTAGGGGACATCTGGCCTAGTATGGCAAATATCAGGGAGTTTCCACCCTCTGCATTACTCAAGTACATTCAAGCAGTTGGATGGCTTGACGAGTAGAGGAGCGGGAAAACACCCTGATATGGACTTGGGGAAGGTACAATGGGCCCAAAGGCGAGGCCTAAGTGCCGGCTGGCTACGGTCAGCCCCCATAAATTAAGAATCCAGAATCCAGATGATGAGTCTGTACTTGTCATTTATCATTCCATTCATATTTTTTGGATTTGCATATACAGAGTGACTCAAAAAAATTAATGAATGCGTAAATATGTTTTATTGATTTAATCAGGAACTACAAAACGGAATGCTCTGACATCTTGCAGATGTTTTAAGGTTATAAAGAGCATAATAAATGTTTAGTCAAAATATATTTGCTTATCCCCTCCAAAAACTTGATGACGTCAGCTCGAAAATTTGCCGAATAAATCATATCTAAAATGTACAAAATATGATCAGTCTGTACTTGTGATCTATCACTCCATTCATATTTTTTGGATTTGCATATACAGGGTGATTCAAGAAAATAAATGAAAGCGTAAATTTATTTTACTGATTTACTCAGGAACTACAAAACCGAATGCTTCGAAATCTTGAAGATATTTTAAAATTATCATAAGCATGGTAAATTTTTGATCAAAATGAATTTGGTCGTCCCCCCTAAAAAATTTATGACGTCACCACAAAATTTTGCTGAATAAATCCTATCTAAAATGTACAAAATATGGTGAGTCTCTTCTTGTGATTTATCATTCCATTCAATTTTTTTCGATTTGCATATACAGGGTGACTCAAAAAAATTAATGAATGCGTAAATTTATTTTATTGATTTAATCGGGAACTACAAAACCGAATGCTTTGAAATCTTGCAGATGTTTTAAGGATATAGAGAGCATAATAAATTTTTAGTCAAAATATATTTGGTTATCTTCTACAAAAAACTGATGACGTCAGCTCAAAAGTTTGCCGAATAAATCGTATCTAAAATGTTCCATTCATATTTTTGGATTTGCATATGCAGGGTGACTCAAAAAAATTAATGAAGGCGTGAATTTATTTTATCGATTTAATCAGGAATTACAAAACCGAATGCTTTGAAATCTTGGGAATATTTTAAAGTTATTATAAGCATGGTAAACTTTTGTTCAAAATGTATTTGTTCATCCCTCCTAAAAAAATTGACGACGTCACCCTTAAATTTTGCTGAATAAATCCTATCTAAAATGCAAAAAATATGATGAGTTTGTACTTGTGATATATCATTCCATTCATATTTTTTAGATTTTCTTAAGGGGTGGTTCAAAAAAATTAATGAAGTCAATTTATTTTATTGATTAAATTAAAGGCAACACTTATTATTAGTATTACACCCCAACCAACCCAATTTGGTAGACACAAAATTTGTTAAAGGAAAAACTCGGTTGAAACATAAGGGTAGCACGCTTATTTACATCGACTTTAACATTACAGACCTGCATTTGTTTTATGCGCTCACTTGGTTCCGCGAATGTGGAATAGACATGTTTATAATCAACCAATTGTGAATTTCACCGTCAAGAATTAAAATAAAACCCAATGTTTTATATAATAAGCGGAAGTCGAAGCAATAAAACCGATGGTCGTTTTGTTTACAGTTTCTCTGTTTGACTCTCACGTATGCTGTTACGCTTGTCATCTTAAATTAAGAATGTTTATACATAAACGATTTTCAGTTGCCTTTCATATTACCAGACAGCGGATTTTTGTCGGGCTACGTCACGTTTAATCGGTGCTAATTCCATAAATATAATTAACGATTTATTAATCAAACGGCTAAGTAAATGAGAACGGGAATTAACAGCAGAGTGCAACGAAACAGCTTTATTCTAATCTCAAATAAACGAAGTGCAGTCCGCAATCGCAATAAATTCGCATCCCGTACGAGCCGTACCGAGTTTGGCCTTGCCTAGCCCGACAGAAATCCGCTCTCTAGATATTACACACCGGCGCCGTATACCTGAGTAAATTGTTTCGTTATTTTATTGATTATAAGAAATCAATATTCAAAACGACCCAATTCATTTTCCCGAAAATTTGGGAATACAATAATTTTATTCTTAGTATTACACTACATCTATCCCAACTGATATACGTGTCCTTGCAAAAATGTTGATGACGTCATCACAATTTTTTTTTAAATTCCCACTACAAAAATGTAATGTGAAAAAAAAACACAATAGGCATGCAGTCGTCAAGTTTCCGACAGCGAGGGAAGTACTGTCTAAACTCTTTAGACCAATTTTTTCACTTTGTAGCATAACTGTAGTTCTCCTGAGATAACTACATGGACCGATTTACTAATCGGATCCAAATACTGTACGTATGTTCGTGAACAAAATTTCGTCGGATGATAGAATAAGATCTACTCTTGATGCATCTTGGTTTTGTCTATACCTCGTCGATTGATTTACCATCTGAACAAGATGTGAGTTCTGCAATAATTTTGCTAACAATTGCTCCGAAGTGGAGCGAGAATTTGACAGACAAGACGTCCAATTTATTTCGGGCATGTTAAAATCCCCAAATAGCAATAAATGAGTGTAGTTTTCAGATAAGCTATACAGAGAGAAATAACACTAAGCCATATTTAATAACATTAGATGAAGGCCTATAAATACAACCAAGTAGAAGCGAACAAGTGTTAATTTTGAAGTTTAGAAAGAGAATTTCGATCTTATCAATGCTGACATCAAGAAGAGTGACTTTGAATACAGAAGTAATCGAATGAGAAACATAGATACATACACCCCCACCACATCTACCTTTTCGGTCAGCTCTGTATATTGAATAACCTGGTAAAGACTATAGAGAATCGGGTATTGCTATAATTAACCAAATTTCAGTGATTAAAAATATAGCCGGTTTATTCGAGGCAACAAAAAAACACAATTCATCATATTTTGCAGGCAAAGATGCTATGTTAGTATATGCTATTAAAGGGTTACAGAATGCTTGAGAAAGTTTATTACTATTAGTAATCATCTTGAAGAGGACAAATTAGAAACGACTCTGTTGGAGGAACGGCATCAGTTGATGTTTGCGTATGACTTTTTCAGTTTACGTTGGGCTTTTAAACATTTGTTTTTGATGCTTTTGTGTTCTACAAGAGGGAATACATCATATAAAAAATTTAACATTCCCTGAACATCAGTTGTGTATTTGTTAACAAGATCCATGACGTTGCTACCTCCTTATCCATACGAACTGGTTGAAGTCGACGGAATACTGTACCCCCGAATGATCTAGCAGGTGACAACAGTTCAGATGTAGGTGTGATACTTTCAAGTGCGTCACTAATTTTCATTTTTTTTGGGCCTTCTCTTTTCACGAGCATCTTTATCACGGAATATTTGAATCAGATCCAAAGGAGTTACTTCATTTGGATCATTATTAGTAGTTTGTCGTTTATTACTGGGATAAACTTGAACAAGGTCTACAGATTGTTTGGCGTTTTCAGAGGGGAGAACTATAGGATTAGGACAGTCAACTGCAAAGTGACTCATACTTAAACACGACAGATGAAGATTGTACATAGATTTGTCCACGGAAGCTGAACACATGTGAAAAAGCACTGTTCTGGATACCAGCTTTGAGAAAAGTTATAGGCGAGACAGCTGTAAACCCCAACATTTTTACTTGATTCTCAACAATGGAGTGATGAATCGTCAGACACACATTAGATAAGATGATGCGTTTAGCTAGGTTTAATAACCGACGAATTTTAATTTCAATTCCATTGATAATGAGTGCAGGTTGTTCAGATACTATTTGATCTACAAGTGCCTCATTACTCAAATAAATACAAACCCGAACGTTGACCATATGGGTTGCAAAAAGTATATCTTTAGGAGTCATCAGATTACCAATCGCAGTCACATAGTCAGTAAGTTTTAATTCACTTACTGCATTCATCACAATTGTTTGGTCTTTAACTGAGAATTGAGATGCAGTTTCGGCCATGACTATCAGGTATTTAAGAAAATGCTAATATTACACCTTTTCCTTTCGGGAAATAACCACCGACTGCGGCTGTGTTATCAGCTGGTAAAAACTAATCACTACAATGTAAGTAACAATTTAAGGTAGTACGACAATGAAAAACTCACAATTTTGTAAAGTCAATCTCACTAAAATAAGTACCGATTGAGTAACTCTTGAGAACAAGCAATCACAGGATAATCTCTGTTTGACGACAATCCTAATCATCAATAATATCAGCTTCTCAAAACTTTTACCGCTCTGATGACATCTTAAAATAATTAGAAAGAGCTGAAGACTCTGTTACTTTAGGTGTTGATAATAACATGTCTAGTTTTATTTTAAAAGACTGTGCACTCGTATTTGCGAAACCATTCTGTGTTCTTTTCAATCTCATTCTTAAATACTCAAAATTCCCATGAGTTTGCGATTCCCTTTTACTCGTACAGCATAATACTGTAATCAGCAGTTGACCCGGTTCTTGCAAACAACAAAAATTTTACAATGGAACTTGAACGTTAGTTGCCAATAGCTGAAGATATTAAATAGTACATATCATCGCTGTTTCAACCAAGTGGAGATTAACTTACAATTAAATCCTTCTGGTGTACGAAACTTCATAAACATCAAAAAAGGTATGCCTAGAATTCCCAATAATTATATGACTGATGAGCAGCATAATAAATACACTGATCCAGAAGATATTGTAAATGCACAAACTAATGACTCGTCGACATTCTTTTCACCAACTTACGAAAACTCTTCAAATTTTTCAGTTTCCCCACTTAGTCAGAACGAACTAACATTGATAATGAAAAACTTCCTTAATAAATTGATACCCGGTGATGACTCAGTCTCAAGCTTTTGCCCTACTGCTCTCCATAACAATTAACTTGTACTTAAAAACAAACGCTTACCCATAGCATTCGAAAATTGCCAGAGTTACCCCCATATTTAAAAAAAGCAGTTCTCAAATTCTCAACAACTGTCGCCCAATTTTTTTATCGAACTTTTCAAAGGTGGTGGAGCAGATATTATACAAACAAATTTATTATAATGTCCACCCCTCCATATCGCCATACAAACATGGTTTCGTAAAAGTTAGATCCACTGATACCAATTTGTCTGTGTTGAGTCAGATACTAACCAAAGGTCAAATTGATAATTAGTAACTTAGGTTCTTCGACTTCATTTTTACAATCAATGCACTCTTACATCGACAATCGCATCAATTCGATTCCTCATAATGGCTTCTGGTTCTATTTATTTACATCGAATTGCGGTGTTCCGCAAGGTTCTAATCTTGGACGGTTATTCTTCACATATTCGTAAATGATTTGCTATTATCTCTCAGTTGTCCGGTTTTTGCTTATGCTGACGATCTCAAAATACACTCTAAAATTTCTTTCTTGTATTGGCGATACCCTACATTTGCAAACCAATCTTGACAAAATCGTGCACTGGTGTAATAATAATAATTATATTTAAAATTAATAAAAAAGATGTTTCTTCGTATCATTTTCCCGCAAAAATACCCCCACTAAGTTCCCATATTCAATTGATGGATTTTCTATTACTAAGAGTCAATAAAAAATGTATGTACAAATTTGACAATGATCAGTCGGGTAGTTTAGAATATTATCTGTCTAATAAAAATTTACATAGACGCGGACAGACGACAGACGGCACACAGACTGACGGAAACGAGAGGCCTATGTTTTCGTATACTAGGGGTCATGAAATATCGAGAAAACATAAAAGTAGCGAATCGCTTGATGAACTCGATTACAGTAAATACTTGCTTAGCTTATGCTCAGGGAATGAAATTAAGTACTCTGATTTTTGAGTTTGATGAAAAGAAATCTTTTAGGTAACACACACAAATTGCTTCACTTACGGTCGGTATTCATTGGAAATCTGAAGTTGTGCTATTTCCATACTCTCCTATTATGGTCATAAACTTTTTTCTGCAACATGTATTAAAATTACCATAATTTGATTTTACTGCCTACTAAATGTGCTTTCAATTAGTAACTTACACTTACACAAATGGTCCTACATCCAACTCTAATTCGTTTTATTTTCAATTGTACGATGCTTACAGTAATATTGTAAATCTACATTTATTAAAAAGCAACAAAACTAGGCTCTTTATCTATTTCAAAATTCATAAATCCTTCTTTACTAATTATTTATATTACGAATAAGAAAGAACCTTTCTTCATTTGATTCTTGAATATAAAAATTGGAACTTTAATTGATTTCATTATTTATTAACACTTACTTGGTTTCTCTAATAAAATAATTATTGCAAGGGAATTGTCGATAATTTTCGACAGTTCCAAGCAGTGCAGGGGTTTCCCGTCCTATTAGATTCCACCCTAGTATAGCAACGTTCAACAAATTACCGAATTTACTAAATAAATTCCGTAATTTCAAAAAGAAAATAATTTAAAATGAAATAATAAAATCAAGCATCTTCTAAATCCCCTCAACTGCTTCCCTTACAGGTTTAATGCAAAATAATTAGAGAGAAAACATTCCCGATTATTCAAATTCACGTTGGAGGCCTATGGTTTAGAATTAAGTCACCGTCCAGTATAACTGAAGTCGGCAACAAAATCCTTTAAAAATCGCAAAGAAAAGATCGAGAAGACTGCTGCTTTTGTTTGAAAAGAGCATTAGTTTTATTCCAATGTAACGTCGACAAAGCATTTTGTCGATTGTTCCTCGACAAACGTCTGCTTGCGTTGTCTAGGGCGATGGCAAAAACTGACTTTTGCTAGACGTTATAGAAAAAAAATATGTCTTGTTCTTTTGTTGGAGCTTTTATAGGCTGTAAATTTGTTTAGATTACTTACTTTACAGACTTTGGATTTTAACAGACAAAATTCATTGATTTACGACTCCGTTCTGAAAATCTTATGCTTCATTTTGTATACTATATATTTTATTACAAGGCTTTCCATGGTGTGTGTGAAGTGAAAATTTTACACGAATTGTTAATTAATTTCAAACACTAATTTGTTGTTATCAGATAAATTGTGTTTATTTATCCACTTCAAAAGCTGATGACGTCAACTAAAAAAATATTACATAAATAAAAATTAAAATACTCATTGGCACACGCTTCCTTTAATGCGCAGATTTAAATTCTACCCTTTCTTTATAACTATTAAGCTTGTTAAAAAACTTTTTGTTATACAAAGAAATGAATATTATAAATTATTTTTGTCGAGGTAAGCTTTAAGTTCTTGGTGAAGACTGAAGATAACGTAACATTGGTAAAAGCTTTATGTGTCTAGATAAGCCAGAAAGACACAGTCATGTAGAACATATAAAAAGCTTCATTTAACGCTGATTCAACCGATCATATTTGTTAGGGATGAACTTTATCACTTTAACGAAAATCCCAAGCTGTTTTCGTATTCTGCCATTTGTAAATGTTACCTTAGACTGCCCAGTTTATAAAGTCGAATGTAGTTGTTTAATTTAAGATGGATAACCACTGCATTTTATATAACAACTTTATTAGTATTACCGTACATAGGTAAAATGGTCTTCTTGCAGAAGTTTTTAATATGTTCATTATTTGAAATAAAATCGTAATAGTATACATATATATTTATTACTACATTAACTGGTGTATTTTTCATTACTGATTTGATTAGAAGTAATTTGCACCCTTACGATAACAGTGTATCAAATTATATTCTTTTATGAATCTAATATTAAAGGTAAGAATTCACAATAATTCGTAATTGCATATAATTGAAAGAAAATAAAAAATCTAGCGGTGAGCAGTACCAATTTATGAAATGAACCACGTCATTATCTTCAAGGAATTTTTGTAATGCTTTATAAAAATAGCACAGTCAAAAGAATTTTGATCAAAACAGCCTTTGAAAAAATTATCCTATGTCTTCGAGAAGTATATCAAACCTCTGTTGGAGACAATCACAAGATCTACCTAAATCACGACAAAAATGGGTAGCTGTGTCAAATGGTCATCAGGTCACTGTGTAAATACATTTTACTGCACTTTCACATGAATATATTGTGTATTTTTAAGAATCACTCTATTAAAATAAACCTTCTTAAAAAAATTGTGATTTATCAGGTAAATACATTTATTATAATACATATAACAAATTATTCACATCATTAACCACAGAAGTTATTGATTATAGAAATAATGTAAACTGAAACTGTTGAATTAGAGGTATCAAATCTATGACAGCTTTCGAATCTCAAACAACTCTGTTTTTGACAGGTTAAATTACAGAGCGTTCAGTTTTCGGTAAATTTATATAAGGAAGATCTTCTCCATATTGCCTAATTTTTCAGAAGATTGTTGTCCTCCACGTGTAGGAGTATGTTATTTTATAAAATTTAAATAAGAATTACTACGCAAAATTTTAAGCTGACGTCATCACATTGTTGGTGAGGATGATCAGACAAATTTTAGATTAGCATTTTACCATTTACATAATGTTCATGACAAAGCTATATACATATAAAATTTGACAACAATCGGTCCGGTAGTTTCTAAGATTATTGATAAAAAAAATCGCTAGAGACACAACAGACGATAGACGCCAGCCAAACTGAAACAGGGGATCTATTTTTTCATACTCTAGGAGTCATGAGACGTTGAAAAAACATGAAAGTAGCCATTTGCCAGCTGGACCCTATTACAATACTTTCTTAACATTCGTTGGGGAAGTAAAAATCTGAAAATTGGAAATAGCTTCATGAAACCTTTTCTATGAAGTAGAAAAACTACACATACCGAATGTAAATATCGTAATAAATTGTAAATGTTACTCTTATAATAAATCGGTTCATAAAGCAAATTTATATACAGTTCTAAGTAAAGGTAATCAGTAATCAGACAAGCTCTGGTTAGTGTTTATCACAAAAGTATGTATACATACGATAGTCTTAAATTGCTTCTAAAATGGCACAGCAACCAATCCAGTAGTTTCGGAAATTATTTATGTAATAAAAATGTCCACAAACTACAAACGACAGAGGCGAACTTGGAGATCTTTTTCATATTCAACGAAAATATGAAATAATTTAAAGCAGTAATTGTTAAGATGCTCCTGCACTTGTGATTTATGATTCCGCATTGTGATTGACATCTAGATTTTTGGAAAAAAAATAATAACAAGATTTTGGTAATTTAACTTTGAAACTGCTGTTTCAACCAAATTTTTTTCCCTCAACGACATGTCACATAATTTGTAATCAAGTCATCTTTGAAAAGAATTGTGATTACACCACACCACGGTAACCACACTGATAAATATTTCAAAATGATAAAGGTAAAAACAAAAATGGCAGACACTTGTTGATAAGAGTTTTAGTTAAATAATTGTGAAGTTAAAAAAAAATTGATACAAGAATAATTAACTTCATTAAATAAATAAAATTAAATTTTTGCATTTTTGTTTATGTCGCTAATTTCTTCTGTTATTCCTAACCTTAATTTCTCCAGGTGTTCAATAAACAGTGTTATTTAGGCCTGACATTCTCTGTATTTTGAGTAATGATCTAATTGTCAAAAAATCCCGTTATATTATTATTGTGGTTCTAGCCGAATGCGCTCTAGTTCTATCTTGTAAAATAACCTACTTCTATTTCAACATCGTGAAGTTGTGGCATAAAATCTCACAAAGTTTTTTGCTAACATCTAGCAGACGTAGGTTAGCCTCAAGATGATTACATTGAATAATCAGAATTATTGATTACCTTAAAAAAAAATATGCCTACTATCCGTTGCTAAGTAAATGAAGCCCTACCACGAAGTTTTTGATTTTAAGACAAATCTCAACATAAACATGTAGATTTTCGGTTCTTCATATTCTCATATTTTGAGAAATAATGTAGCCAACCAAATGAAACCAGGTTTCGTCTAAGATTTTCCCGAAAAGCCCGACATCAAATGTGTCCAAAAACCACTAATAATAATAATCAACCCGACATGCAAATTAGACTTTATGATATTTGCACATAATATGATAGTTGATAAGGAAAGTGAAATGTTAAATCTTTGTCGTATGGATGTTGTATATTATTATTTGTTTGACTTTTATAATATTTTGTGAAGTTTTCTTACCTTTCGACCTACCACTTCCTTTCTTCTTTGTAGAGACGAGGTTTCTCGGAACTTTGTCAGATAGCATTGTATTGAGTTGCAAAAATTACCAAGATAATTGACGATATTGTTGGGAAATTCTCGGAATTCATCCCAAGCCACACATCATTTCCCTACTGTCCATTTCGAAAATACGACTCAATTTTATAAACAGTTGAACGAAACGCGATTTTTAAATTAAAACTCAAAGTTTTGAAAAGAACTATTTTTAATGTAAAGAAGTAAAGTAAGATTGAAAGGGTCGTTTCATGTACCAGTTATTAAACTGACAGAGAAACAGATTAATACAAAAAAAATTATAAGGATTTCAGTTTTTACCTTTTTTGATGTTCATTTCAAATATTAAGTTTACAACATTATGGACAATTAAACTTAATTTTATTAAAAACTTTTCTATGACGCAGAATTGAACACTTATGTGAGAGAAAACATTGGTTCAATTCCAAGGATGACTTGATTACAAATTATGTTGATATATAATTATAAATAAAAAAAATATGACTTCTCTAGTAAAGAAGATTTCATACCTTCAAAAAACATTAAAGTTAATTCAAAATCACATGAGCAGCCAATCGTCTATAGCGAACATTGGTCAGGCTGTCAAATTTTGAAAACCATATAAGTCATGACATTTTTGGTCCTTTTGAAAAATAAGCTATTTTCGTTCTAATGCAACGTATTCGTACTTCAGTGATGACATATTTTACAAATGTCTGACACAATTTGCTGACAATTCCTTCTCAAACGATGGCCAATGTTACTCAAACTTTATTTTCCTAAATACAAGAACTAAAATTATGCTGTGATCAATATACATATAATATTGTTACACTTTTATCCCATGTATTTTTTAATTACCGTTCTACAATGACGCTTTCATGAATTTCACAATACTTCAGTAATTATAAATATATCAGCGAGTATTTCCAGGTCAAGTGTTGATATCCTGCTAGTGACGTAACAGGTATGGCCCTATGATGTATGAAGAGTCCTCTGACTCCCGCATTTGCGGCAATCAAAGCGCGACAAACCCATTTCGGTTAACGAGCGTAAAGCTTTTTCTTGTTAAAGCTTTTGCAAGCAACTATCATGCAAAATATCAATTAGCGCAGATCCAGAAAATAATTTCATTTGCATATCCCGAACACATCTCCCACATTCTGGCAATAACGCTCAACTTCTTAAATCAATTGAAAAGTTGCTGGAGAGCTTTAGCCTAGTTCTAGTTGTAAACTAGTTGCGACGAGGGTGATAATGCGGGATCTCAGAGTCAATTCAGCATTTTCGTGTGAATTCGAATAGGCATTTGCCGGACTTTATACTCCACATCAAGCGGAAGCTCTTGTGGTAACCCTTACGGTCGAAAGCTGCCACATCCATTGCAAATGTTATCGCAAACGAAGAACTTCTGCCCCCGATACTTTCACGCTCCACTACGTTTCTTATCAATGTAATGGTTTTAGTTAGTAGGTATAGTAGGAGTTAACAAATGCGCTCATCCATTTTTAAACAGCCTGTCAACAACTCCAAACCCTTATCCTTTTTCATTGAATCAAATGCATTTGTTGATCTTGCCTTCCAGAGAGGGAATCAATTCATTGCCTTCTCCAAACAGATAAATTACCTTGCTGATGCCTTCGTTGTAGCTTGTTGTATATTCACCTTGTAACGGATGGTGTACATTAGGCATCTTGAAACCGGATTCTTTTTTGTGTTTTTATTAAAAACGAAAACGACTCTCTCGACGCACATGAAGTCGCTGCATGCCCATTTTGCCTTATTAATGACTTCTGCATTGTGTACGTCACTGAAGGGTGGATTTTTCGGTAGTCAACCACTTCTTCTGGTTGATTGCTCAGGCCGACGTATTGCATTAAACATGAAAAGCGAGTGGTGGCTTTTAGGAGTTATCCAGGCGATAAGTTCACACCTCACCCCCCTGGAACCATCTCTGCACTTCGCTCTCGTCACCCTTTGTGACACTACTGATAATATTATCGCTAACGTAAATTCTTCGATACGGCTCAGGTTCATTTTCTAAACATAAAATTGGAACAGTATGGAAGGGTGCGTAGCAGCAAATTTGATTTTTTATTACTCAACTGGGACAATAATTTCAACTTGCAAGGAACTTTTTCACTTACAAAAGCGGTGCAGTAATTGTTTTAAAAGGGGACCCTCGAATTGTAAGTGTAGTGAAGCAAAAGGTTGGAACTGAAGTGGCTCAACAACATAATGGCACAATTTACTGTGAGAAATATAAAGTGTCATAAAATTATAGAATTTTATTCACCTCTAAAAAGGAATCACCATCAAACGTTTTAGATCAAATATAATGACCCAGAATAGCATTGCTTGAAAGCAAATTTAATGGAGTATTTTATTAAGACCGTTAAAAACGCTGTATTATGTTAGGAGAATCACGGACCACATAAAATTTAATAATTCAATTATCTGAGCCGAAGATGCATTTTAATCAACCCAAAGTTCCATTTTAAATTCAAAAAAACGTATTCACTTACACCGAATAAAACCTGTGGCGCAATAAAATTTCTTTCTGCTTAAAGATCCCATAAATCTGACAGTACCTACATCGAAGAAATAAATTAATTCGACCATGAATTATACAGAGTGAGGGACATTAAAATCACTATACGTGCTTTTACGATCAAAGGCAGCCTCCGGATTCTCCTTACAATAAAATCGCCACATTATTGCCCAAACCAACGAACAAATCAAACCAAACCCTTATTATTTTATGATAAATTAGAGCTGAGATAATTAAAACTTCGTTAATTTGTTTGAATTACAAACCTGAACCCGAAGTGACAGTGAAAAATTCCATGAATAAGATATCCGTTGAAAAGGTGCAAAATTTAGATCGCCTTTGAACTTCTCGGAGGACTTAACGATTTCCTCAATTAACGCATTATTTTTTTGCGGAAACCCTCGAATCTTTGCTTTGCACTGGTTTATCTGCGAAATGAATTTACAGTAAATGCTCGTTATCTCTCCCTGGACAAGAATAATAGGTCGATTGTAAGATTCGGTTAATTGTTTCGCATCTGTGGTCATTCTCATTAGTCAAGACAATTACTCTTCTGCGGGCTACAATAGTGTATAGTTACTTATCAACACAAAGACTTCAAATATCTGACCTGCCTCATTTAAATCAACCATTGTCTGAGAGAGAAGCCGGGCAGATGGTTTTCATTGTTAACAAGACAGTCACCACGGTTTGACATATTTTTATCAAGCAATAGCAGGAAAATCGAATATTCGCTCGAAGCTCGCGACAAACGCAGCTTAAAGCTGCCGTAAAAAATCTCGGCAAAGAGGATCGCTAGATTATATTTGCGTAATGAATTTCACGGTGCAGTGAGCGTAAAAATAGATATATAATTAGTAAATATAATACAATATGCCGATGCGACTTTATATAGTTGGTTGTATAAATATCTACTCTACCTTTCACATTAAAGCGCTTTAAAGCAAAATATTAACAGCCAGGACAGTTATTCGTATGTTATTCTTTATTTAACTGCACCCAACGGATTCATACATATTGTAAAATTTTTCTACGTTAATAACAAATGATGTTTTGCTTTGGGACCGTATGTTTTTTATATGTACGCCTAGGCAATTTTTTATATTTATGACCTCACATAATTACTCCTGATGCGGTATGCCTATATTTGAAGACGCCATCTCCAATATTCATAATTGTTTCTAGTTTGGAACTTAACCCTATTAACAGGTTCGCATTAAAGACGATAGGCTGTTTGCCTACCTCCGAGGAGTTCTGTTACATTTTATTAACCGTGGCAATTGATAATTAATCTGACAATTTAACCCGAAGGAAAATGTAATGAAACCTTAAATTAGCTCAAGTAAATTTGCAAGAATCTGTAATATTATATACTGTGTTTTGCTTAAATGTTACGAGAAATTTAGGAAGTAGTCTGTTTCATCGTTAAAAAATACTAGATTCATTTTTTATTTACTGTACTTTTATTTGAATATATAGATACTACAGGTTTTTTAGGTACCTACCGGTATTATACAATTTTGCTTCCTTCTGATAAATGATTTGTTATATATTAGCCACCTCATGCACGAACATTTACTATTTAAAAAGTGATGTGTTTATTTTGTCCTACCCAAGACAGGAAGTAAATTCAATAAACATTTAAGAATACAATTTAAAACGAAAGCTATAATAAATAATAAAAAATAAATAAAAAACTACTTACCTTTTATAAAATTTTGAGTTCTGCAACAAACGAATGTTTAAAAAGTTGGTGTAAAGCCATTTAAGGTATAGTGTAATACATAAAAATTAAGTTAATTAAACTAATTTTTCAGAGCTCTTGTTTCCATTTGTTTGTGTTTAATGTTAACCTAATAATTGATTTTTATTTCCACATTATCAAGGACAAACGGCTAACTATATTTTAATTAAACAAAAAAATAAAAAATATCAAAAACTGGCACGAAATTGTATTGTTAGTTGCGTTTTGAATTTTTTAGGCGTTGAATTTCTTTTGAATAAGGAATAGATGAAAATAATTTTACTGTATGTTATTCGGTACAACCCCGAGCGTAAGCTAAACAAATATTGCAATCGAGCCCATTGGGCGACTGGACATTTTCATATTTTTTTGACGTTTCATGATCCCTAGAGTTTGAAAAAATAGGTCGCCCGTTTCCGTTTGTCTGCCCCGAAACTATTGGACCGATTGTTGTCAAATTTTATATGTTTATTAGGATGGTAAAACACTAACCAAAATTTGGCTAATTATCCCCAGTAACATAATAACATTTATCAAGATGGGTTCCTCTTCAAAATTTACTTTAGTAAATGTTATTAAAATTTTATAAAATAACATACTCCTGCATGCACGGTCGACGAATACGTTTAAGTTCTTACCCTAGACATACAGAAAAAAAACCGCAATGTGTAGCACTTCAAAATTTAACTTTGAAATGTTGCAAAAGTTTTAAGGTTATCGTAAGCATGGTGTATATCGTTAAGGATTTTATACTTTACCTTTGAAATTATAAACAAAATGGTGTAAAATCTGGGAAATATTTTAAGGTTATCGAAAGCACCGTTAGTTAAAATTTGTCCATTTATGCCCCTACTCAAGGATGATGACGTCATCTTACAAAGTGATCCTATAAACGTTCTTCAAACTTATACATTTTTACGCTATACATCATACAGTGTGCTTAATTCATTCATCAACGGAGAGATAAAATCAATCAAATTTAATTTTCTTTTAATACAAATGTTGCGGCTGAACGTGCTAACAATAATCGAATTCTTTCGAAGTATAAACATAAACAGCAGAAGTTAAGCATGTACTGACAAACTGAGAAAGCATTTTTCCCGTTTTAAATAAATGCACTACATTTCATGTTGTCCGCACTTGTGCGGACCGGGTCTCCATGGGATTTGTACCCCTCAGCGCAGAGGCTGTGGAAATGTTATTTATACCACTGATTTTTCTCTATAGAGGTTATCACAAAACAAAAATCGCAAAATCTAATATTATAATTTTTCCAAGAAGTGGGATTTGTTGGACTATATTTCAAGGGCAAGGGAGGTACTATCGAAATAAACTTCGACCAATTTTTTTAAAGTAAAAAAGTTTAAAAACGCTAAAAATAAAAAAAATGTTAGGGGGATTTTACTATAATGTTCTTGACATACTGATTCTAATTATTATTATTATTATTATACAGGGTTAGTCACGAGAGAATTACTTCTGAAAATTATTTTTACGCAACCCAAAATACGAATACCGTGTACCACTTGATACTAACTGAATTTAAAATGAAATGCTTAATCCATGATTGCTTTGAGTTTGGCAATCTCATTTTGACAATTGTGGAAAAGGAGGTTAAGCGAATGTCCATGGTGGTACCGCAGCCAGTCGGAGATCTCCTCCGGCGCCGCTAATAAATTTGTCAGTGTGCCTCTTGATCTTTTGCAACCGATTAATCACGAGAACATTCTAAAAATTCCTTTTACGACATTTTATTCAAAGGTTTCAACATAAACTCAAACAAGTAAGTAAATAATTTAACTACTAATCTGTTGAAAATGTTGGGCATTTTGGGGGGATGTTACGGTTTTTTTGTAAATGGATGGTCGAAGAAGCCCAAAGGTTGCAGATTTGCACTTTGAAGAGGCTCTAGGTGACGCAGAGATGGCGAATTAACACATGCACATTAGCGGCGAACAACATTGGTAGAGCACTTACGCCTTCAGTATGGCCCAGATTGATCCGACCGTATGTCGTCGATCCAAAGGGGCTCTAGAGCCGAGTCAACGATGAAAAAAAATGTTAAAAATTAATTAACGTCAAAGTGACACTGCCAAAGTCAAAGCAATCATGGATTAGGCATTTCATTTTAAATTTAGATAATATCAAGTGGTAGAGGGTATTAGTATTTTGGGTTGCGTAAAAATAATTTTCAGAAGTAATTTTCTCGTGACTAACCCTGTATATATTTAAAAAACTATACGGTCTGTGAAAAATGAAAACAAAAAAATTAGATTAGGACCGTGTGTTTTCATTTTTAGTGTTTACGAAAAGTTTCATTTTGTAGGCCAGTATCGTGGTGGGTGCGTTTCTTGACTCACCGTGTATATATTATTAATATAACAGCGTAAAATAAGAATAAACAAAACAAATAAATAGATTTGCTGGATCTACTTCTTATAAGAAATAAATATTCTCGTGAAATGCTTCGGCTGTAAGGGTATCAAAGTTTCGTTTTAAAGAATATCTAATTTCATATTTTCTTGTTCATGGGACACGATAATGGAAGTTTCGCGTTTCCATCTCTCTTCCCGTGTTTGTCTATTGTTGAAACTTTATTAAATAAATAATCTCAGAAACTATTGAAACGATTTAGTTTTTAAAGATGACCGTAGAAAAGGTAAACATTCAGAATTTGTCGAGTAGTTCTGTATGAAAAATTTAAGACTTTATCTTAAAATATGTTAAGTAAATCCAACCTGAAGTGGACATTTATAACATACTAGTTATTTTAAAACATATTTCTCGGAGATCACAATTAAAAAAAAATCAAGGCAGTAACATTGATTAAATGATTTCATGATATGATCTATAATTTATTTACATATACCTTCTATGAAGTTTTTCTATTTATTTTAGAATCAGTTTGTCATTTTCGTAAATGTCTTATCAAAGCTATTTAATATGTATGTTTTTGTTGCATTTTTATTGATAAAGATCATTTGACATTAACTCGACACTGTCTATCCTTCCAAAATTTAGTACTTTTTTGTTTTCAGTTTTTTGAAGTTCTTTAGTCTCATATAGCACTTTCCAGTGCAACAATGTGTGCTTTAAAAAACTGGAAAATCTTTATGTAAATCTAATGAGAAAAACTGGTACAAAGTTATTTACACAGAACTTCCCTGAAGTACACTACAACATATTCAGCTTTTTGGAAACATTATGAAAAATGTATTTTTGCAATTTCAATTTTTTTACGATAACCTTTAGAAGTTAAAATAAAGATATGTTTGTTTACTGTCAAAGTAAAGGTAAATCAACATGCTATGCACGAGTTTCAAGTGACTTTTTCCATTACAAAATTTTCTGATGATCTTAGAAAAGACGCATTTGAATGGGTGAAGTATAATACTAAACAGTACTTTATTTCTAAATTTTCAGGAAAATGAGGTGAGTTATTCTTCATAATTAATTTAGATTCTTTTCTAGGATTAAAAACTGGGACGAACTCATAGACCGCAAGTATAGGATTATGCTATTTATAAAATTTATAAATCACATTTACTACGCAACATTTTAAGGTAACGTTATCATACTGTTGATTGGGACGATGAAATTTTAGTTACATTTTTACCACTAATACGATATTCCTAAAATGTTTATATAAAATTTGACAACAATCGGTCCAATAGTTTCGGAATTATCTGTCTAATAAAGTCGACGCAAACAGACACCAAACAGACGACGAACAAACGGAAACGGGAGACCTATTGTTTCGTACTCTTGGGGTGATAAAACGGTGAGAAAACATGGAAGTAGCAATTCGTCAGATGATTCCTGTTAGCTTACGCTTAGAAAGTAAAAATATCTTCCATCCCCTGTTTAAAATAATCCAATAAATATAACGACTTCAGTTAAACGTAATTCGTACTTTTACAATCATATAGCTACCAAATTGTTTCAAATAATTTTTTTAACAATTTCTAAAATCACAACAATATACAGACATTTCAAATTTCACCCACAACTACCCACTTCAATACAATTTTTTCATTTATAGAAGCTTATTATATAAAACATCGTTTACCATTTTAAGAGATAAACACAAACAGTAGTCATGGTAATATCAAGTGTTAATAATGATTGTTAAACTCAGGTTGAAAGTTAATCAATTATACAGGTAATTAACTTATCTAATCATTATTTAATTACCGCAAAATCGATACTATAAACGCGTACGAAAGCAGACATGAAAGTTAGATAACTCTTCTCTCCTAAACTGCAAATATGTATCCCTACATTCTGGTAAATTAATTACTCATGTACGTTTTTTAACCAAATGAATTCGTATTGCGAAGAGAAAATAATTAACGTTAAAGAAGTACTTTCGACAAAAAAATAAAGAAATAAAAAATTATAAAACGATACGAAAAAATTGGCTTTCAGTTAAAATAAAATCAAAGCAAATGAAAATGTCCCATATTTTAAACTTTCGTGTTCAGTTTCGATCGTCTGATAGTTGTACACATAAATCTTTAATTACGACAGGTTTTGAAGACCTTTTATGTCATTTCGACATTAGGTAAAGTGCGTGTTCATGTCCAGTGTGACCACCACAAATATCCGTATATGGGTTTAATGTACCTAGCCGTGTCCCATATTAGCTAAACAAAACTTTGCTAAATGTATTTTAACAACTTCAATATAAGTATCACACTATAAAATCTTGCTAAATGAAAGCTTGTTTTAATAAATGTGTTACTGTAAAAATCGAGCAGGTTCTGTCGACGTTTTTCTTATGATCACCAGATTAAACTTCCATGGAATGTATAAATAAAGAAAAACATCAAACGCCGTCACGGTTTGTTACTCCGAGTTCAAGTAGCGCGTGGCACTTACATAACGTTACGCTTGAATTGTAATATTTTAGACAATAATAGCTTAGATAATGAAAATGTTTTTGAAATTGCAAACAGCACAATATTGCAACTTAGTACACATTTTTTTTTATGTAGAAAAGTGGAGAGAATAGAGGTGCACACTAAGAAAAGGAAAAATTCGTTAATGAAACTTGGTTCAAAATAATAAATCATGTATAATAAATGACGCCTCAGCTTTTTTGCTTACCTTTGACGTGTATATTTTGGTCAGTTATTTAAAGTACGCATAATAAATTTATTCAGTTTGAAGTAATAGATGATTTTTGCTGCTAAAGAGAAAGGTGAAAATGAAAATTATTTCTTTCAAAATAAAAATTTGATACAAAATGTTATAATAATAATAATTATGTCATAAAATTTTATTAGTACCTTACAATACGTTTGTGTTAATTTATACATCACCGCTATGACCGAGTAAAAACATTACCATTTTTCTAGAGTACATTAAAACTATGAATATGATGTAGGCTTATACAGGGTGTTTTGAAAATAACTCTATAACACGTTGTTAGGGCCTGTTTATTAAGGGAATATATTTTTGTTTTAATACTTGAGTCCAAATTTAAACGACATAGGCTTTCCAAGTTTAATTTTTCTTTTAGATATTTGATCACATTTTAATTGACTACTTAGTATTGGGTACATAAAACCGATGGGACTTTCTAGTTTTCTCAGTTACAAAAGTCTTAAACATTGTTCAAAATGAATTTCAATACAGTGGCTAATTTTTCACATTTTTGATGCTATCTATTGAAATTGAAATTTTGTTTTTGTAAGTGAACATCAAATTGACGGAAGGAATTTTTTAATGATTTTTCTCGAACTTAGACTAGTGGACTTAACAACATACATACCGTCCAGTTAGTGAGCCATTTTTGAATTACCCTACGTTTAAAGTTACTGTTTCGGTTAATAACAGTTTTTTTTAATTTTCATTGTTAAAATATGAGACGAATAAATTTTGGAACAAATATGTTTTATTTTGAGTCAGATAATAATCGATTAGAAGAATCAAACAATGTTATTCTTATGTATCTACTCCTATGTACATACAGGTGATAGTACTTGGTAAGATAAGACTGATTTTGGCAAATTACATATCCTCTGGGAAAATAGAGGGCGGGTGGGCGGAGCTAGTACTTGGTAAGAAAATACTGATTTTGGCAAATCACATACCTTCTAAGAAAGTAAAGGGTGGGTGGGCGGGGCTAGTACTTGGTAAGGTAAAACTGATTTTGGCAAATCACATATCCTCTAGGAAAATAGCGGGCGGGTGGGCGGGGCTAGTACTTGGTAAGAAAATACTGATATTGACAAATGACATACCTTCTAAGAAAGTAAAGGGCGGCTGGGCGGGGCTAGTACTTGATAAGAAAATACTGATTTTGGCAAATGACATACCTTCTAAGAAAGTAAAGGGTGGGTGGGCGGGCTAGTACTTGGTAAGATAAGATTGATTTTGGCAAATGACATATCCTGTGGGAAAATCGAGGCGGGTGGACGGAGCTAGTACTTGCTAACATAAGTCTTATTTTGGTAAATGAGATAAACTCTGAGAAAATAAGGGGCGGGTGGGTGGGGCTAGCACTTACTAGGATAAGACTGATTCGCCCGTATTAAACTTGTAAAAACTTGTTAAATTTAAAAGGTGTTAAATTGCATATTTCCATAGTAACGAGTTAAATTCCTAAAGCTGATTGGATATTTATTTTTTAACAACTCATGCCCGTTTGCACAGCTTACACTTAAGTTTTATACGGTTTAAATTTTACACTTAAATTTCAAATGCATTGCACCACACGGTTTAATAAACTTAAGGGTCGCTTAATAAGATGTCATTTAAGCAACTTAAGTGGCCCTTAGTTTTAAGGAATACTTAGATAAGCGAAATATTTAAGGGAAACTGGTGCCAACGGGCATCAGTCATTAATTTTTCTGAGGAACACATTGCACATTTAATTATATACTGAAAATAAATCAAAAGTATAGATTCGTCATATTTTGCACATTTAAGATAGGGTATGATATATTTAGCAATATTTTGAGGTGACGTCATCAATTTTTTAGGGTGAATGAGCAAACACATTACCATGCTTATGATAACTTTAAAACATCATCTGCAAGATTTCAAGCCATTCAGTTTTGCAGATTCAAAATTAAACTGCAAAATACAGTTTTATAATTTTGATTTTTTTTCCAAAAATTTGTACGTTTTGACACCAACCAATAATAATAATCACTCTTCACAGCATCAGCCAAAATATAATTTTTCTGTTTCTGTGATTATAAGAACAAAATACTAATGACGAAATGTACATTAAAAAAAAACTTTTTTGTACCAATTAATGTTCTAGTATTTTTCGACAAGCGCAAACTATGGAAGCATTGTAACATGGTTCATTTGATAAATGGTTAATTTTAACTTTTCATTCATAGCTCCTTGAATTTGAAAAAGCAGGTCACTTACTTGTAAAATTTCTGATGATTTTAACAACATCGCCATTATCCATATTTGCCACCATCTCAAAATAAATCTTATCTAAAGTGTGCAAAATAATATGGTTCTACTGCATCTACAGTTTCCGACAAAAAATTTCAAACATCACTTTTCTGTCATGTCAAAAATTTTAATGTAGTCTATGCTTTATTATCATTATTTCGGACAGCTGGAATGTCAAACTTTCAAAATTCCAGCTTACGCTACAGCTATATTCATGTAAGTGTCAAATGTAAAAGTTAAAAATGACTGTCAAATATTTAGGTTAGAAACATTTAAAGGTTGCTTTACACTATCTGACGACTGAATGACATTGACGTCTGAAATTTTTTGGCGGCAACTGTATATTTTTAATCTTAACCTATGGGTTTTTGGAAAAATTCACAATTCTACAACAAAATTTTACAACTTAACTTAAGATACGACAAATCTAGTTGCTTTGAAAATCTGCATACCTTCTAAGGTTATCGTGAACATGGTAAATTACTAAATACAATTAATTCATTAATCCCTTCCGAAAATTTAATGACTTCGTCTCAAAATTTTTTTAACTGAATCGTAAAACTTATGGTGTGATATATATATGCTTATGGTTTTACATTTCTCGAGCGTAAGGTATGAACTATTCTAATAAGGTCTATCCCTTCTGTGTCGATTTCTACTAGACAGATGATCTCCAAAACTACCGAGCCAACAGTTTTATGACTTTCTCTCAATTTTTTTTTGAGTAAACGCCATTTAAATTTTATAAAATAACATACTCTTGTACTTGTGATTTATGAATCCGCCTTGAATTTTTACACTAGGCATCCAAATTTTCCGAAAAAAATCTAAATTTTATGATAACCGTTTATAGATAACATTAAGCGTTCAGGGAGGAGCTTTTTACTTCCTGAGCGTAGGCAAAAAAAGTATTGCAACCGAGTGCGTCGGCCGAATTTCTACTTTTACGTTTTCTCGACCTTTCATAACCCCTAGAGGACGAAGAAATAGGTCTCCCGTTTCCGTCTGTCTGTCCGTCTGTCCGTCTGTCTGTCGTCCCGGATTTTTATTAGACAGATAATCTCCGAAAGTACTGGACCGATTGCTGTGAAATTTTGTATTTATATTAGGAATATCATGTAAATGGTAAAACGCTAACCAAAATCATCCCCACCAATAACCGAATGCTTTGAAATCTTGCAGATATTTTAACGTTATAAAGAACGTAATAAATTTTTAGTCAAAATATATTTGCTTATCCCTTCCAAAAAATGGATGACGTCAGCTCAAAAGTTTGCCGAATAAATCCTATCTGAAATGTACAAAATATGATGAGTTTGTACCTGTAATTTATCATTACATTCATATTTTTTGGATTTGCTTATACAGGGTGACTCAAAAAACTTGCATGCGTAAATATATTTTATTGATTTAATCAGGAACTACAAAACTGAATGCTTTGAAATGTTGGAGATGTTTTAAAGGTATCATGAGCATGGAAAATTTTTGATCAAAATGTATTTGCTCATCTCCCCTAAAAAATTGATGACGTCACCCCAACATTTTGCTGAATAAATCCTTTCTAAAATGTACAAAAGACGATGAGTCTCTTCTTGTGATTTATCATTCCGTTAATATTTTTTGGATTTGCGTATACAAGGTGACTAAAAAATATTATCGTTGTATTTCAGAAGCGAGGGAAGTTCTGTCGAAACAACTTTCGACCAAATTTTTTTCTTAAACTATGACTCTTATTATCCACATTTTTTTATTTAATCACAAAAAATGCACTTTTATAATTTTAAAAAAACAGGATTTGTTGGACTGCACTTCAGGGGCGAAGGAACTTGTGTCTAAATAACCTTAGACTAATTTTTTATTTGTGATTTAATAATGTATTCATATTTTTCATATATCGTTAAAAAATAAAATTGTTATAAACAAATTTCACAGTTTCTGTTAAAATCTACAAGATGATTTTTTAAATTTTCGTGTGACACTAACAGTGATTTATTTGATGATTACAAAGGAACGATTAAAATTTATTTATTTATCTCCTATTTAATGTTATAACGTCATCGTAAAAAACTTATCAATTATGGAGTTGCTAAAGATAAGGTGGTAGACTGGACTCAAACATTTAAGGCGTTTATAGCTTCACACCAATTTGACTCCCATTATAATTCAATAGGCCGTCACAGCCGGATGTCTTAAACCCACTCACTGATACCTACCTGAAAAGTCCTTTTCTGGTAAAAGCACAGGGCAGGACTGAGTTTTGCATTTACCGACAACTGCGCTTTTCGATTTTTTTATTTTAGGTAAAAACAAAGTAACTTTTGTCCGTTATTTAAGTGTATTAAAAGTATGTTTGAGACGTTATCCTGTTACTTTGAGTTTGCATTGAAACCATTTAAAACGGTACACGTGTGTCAATATGTCGAAGATAACTCAAATTAATTTATAGATTAAATCTTTTCCTGAATTCATACTTCAAGAAGGCACGGTGTTTTGTAGCTTCTGCTACAAACCGCATTTCTATTTACAAATATATGTTTTCGGATCACCGGCAAAATTTTTTGCTACAATATTTCGAAAAGTATTTAAAAATAAATTGTTACAAAAGTACTAATTTTTTGTCACTATTTAGTGTAAGACAATAACTTTTAAAAAATTTATTTATCTATGTATTTTTTATTAAAAAAATTAAGCTCGATAAACTTGTTTTTATAATTTGTAAATAAATTTAGTTGTGTTATTACACTTCTTTTCAATTTTTGGAGCATATGCAACTGCATATCTTTGCATATATTAGAGTTCCCTCAAACAGTTAAGGCGTTTATGGCTTCGACGTTTAAAGTACTTTACAGCCGACCTTTCATAAAACTTAGTAAACGTAAACCATGCCACGTGCCAGGGACGGCCGAGACGCGAAGGACCGGACTAAGAGTAATTTTGTTTTTAACGTTTCTTCCTTACCTTAATTATTTAATCATTATTCTGCACATTTGAAAATATTATTAAGATACTGAAAGCAAAAAACATAAAATCTTTAATAAGTACGATCGCAATCATAGAAAACTGGTCCACCAAGTTTTTTGATAAATCAAATAATTTTAACGATGTCACCGTCCTTTTTTTCAAATCCGGAGGGTACATTCATATTGCTGTTATATTAAAAATAATACATGACTAGAGAGCGAAAAGTATGCAGCAAAATTTTGAGAAAGAGAGAAGCTACAAAACACAGTGCCTTCTTGAAGAATAAATTCAGGAAAAGACCAGTACAGGGCACGGTTGATAAAACCGTTAATTATTAATTTAGAAGAGTCCAGTGATGATGACAGTGACTATTTCGATCAATAAATAAGCAGTAGTAGTTAATAAGTAAATAGTTCTGTAGGTCAAAATTCTAACTAATTTGCTGTAATAAAAAATGATTGAGTACAAAGTTACTTTGTTTTTACCTAAAATAAAAAAATCGAAAGGCGCAGTTGTCGGTAAATGTAAAACTCAGTCCTGCCCTGTGCTTTTACCAGAAAAGGTTTTTTCAGGTAGGTGTCGGTGAGCGGGTTTAAGACATTCGGCTGTGACGGTCTATTGAATTATAATAGGAGTCAAATTGGTGTGAAGTCATAAACGCCTTAAATGTTTGAGGGTACTCTAATAAAGTTACTGCATATTTGCATTAATTTCATGCATATTACATGATCATATTTCTCAAAATTTTGCTGCATACTTTTCGCTCTCTAGTCATGTATTATTTTTAATATAACAGCAATATGAATGTACCCTCCGGATTTGAAGAAAAGGACGATGTCAAAATAAAACAATCGTCGACATCGTCAAAATTATTTGATTTATCAAAAAACTTAGTAGACCAGTTTTCTATGATTGCGATCGTACTTATTAAAGATTTGATGTTTTTTGCTTTCACTATCTTAATAATATTTTCAAATGTGCAGAGCAATGATTAAATAATTAAGGTACGGAAGAAACGTTAAAAACAAAATTACTCTTAGTCCGGTCCTTCGCGTCTCGGCCGTCCCTGACACGTGGCATGGTTTACATTTACTAAGTTTTATGAAAGGTCGGCTGTAAAGTACTTTAAACGTCAAAGCCATAAACGCCTTAAATGTTTGAGTCCAGTCTATTGTATTCGTCACCTTAGAACTGGTTTGCCGCATATCCAGATCGCGTCCGAGGGATTTTCGCCTCTACTGTTTGGTGCAGATTTGCCGCATGTCGCACTTGGGCGAAGCGAAACATAGTTTAGTTTCAGTGTTGATTTGCCGCATGTCCAAGCAGAAATCGATAGAGTACCGTTATCCGTTTTTACGTACCTACTTCCTTGCTGTTTTGCTTTTCAGCGTTAGGTTTGGGGTTGGGAAAGAAATCGTATTCAACTTCACGCGCAGAACAATAAGAATAATGTGAAAAAAATAAAAAAGAGACTTAACAATTTTGATGAGTCTGAAATTAAAAAAAAGCAACTGTAATTTGTGCAACTCTTTTTCTGTTGTTATATGTAGATGTTACAAATATTTTCGATTTTTTTTTTTAAGAAAGATTGAGTTTCAAATTATTAGATTCGAAATTTTACAAATTTAAATTTCAAATAGATTTGTTGCTAGTAAACAAATAATTTAATTTTTTACTTAAGAGTAACATTTTTATTTAATGATTTCTCGGAAATGATTGAACTTATTTTCTCTAAAATTTTAGTCAACAAAATTCATAATGCTGCATACCTGTATTCTTATTTGTGGAAATGATATTTCCACATCAATAATTACAGATAATAATAGATACATTTTTCAGAGATAATTAAAATTGAGATTTCTTAATCAACTTCACGCGCAGAACAAGTAATACGGCAAGGATTAATAATGTGAAATAAATGAAAAATTGAAACGATATTAGAAATCGCGTGATGAAGTAGTTAACTAAGTATAACGAACAATAATGAATGTTAAGTTATTGATGTTTTGATTCGATTTTTTCTAAATATTTTTAAAATAAAGAGACTTATTTTTCTTTATTTTTATATAAAATCTACATTTGATGAAACGTATTGCAGTCATTCATTTTACCTAAAAATTGTAGAATCCAAATATTGCATTGTTAATTTCCATTGTTAAATGGTGAATTGTGAACGAAATACGGAGTACCAAATTTAAATGTGTTTTACAGAAAGAAATTATTTTTACAAAGGATAATAAAATGATATTTTCTTTGCATTGGCGGAGTAATGGCGGCTCGTTGACTCGCTGCAGTCCTACTAAAATTGCAGCTTAATATGTAATTTTTTTATATAAAATATTCAAATTCATAAAGAACACTCGGGTAAAAATAGGTTGTTGTCTCAAACAATTACATTCCAGTATTTTATTACATTACGTGGATATTGACTACAAGTAGCTATTGTCGGGCAACCAGAAAAAATTAGCAGTGATACTGTTTAAAACTGTAAATGCAGTATATTTGGATTTGGAAATAAATCATTCGTTTCCATGTCTTATGTATCAGTGACAATAATGTTGACTGCAACCCAAATCTATTTGATTACCCCTAACTCCATAATATCTAGTACTTAATATAGTTATACGCTTTTCAGTTGAAAATGAAAGAATTATTTGTACTGGTAGTTGTAAACAATTGTATAAATATTTCCGTTGGATTCCTTTGCGAACTCTGTGTCAATTATTATTTATGATACTATGGTATGATCCCAAACTGTTTAGAGAAGAAAGGGAGGCTGTGGTGAGCGCACGTAAACTTATCCTATTTCTTTCCAATACATTAGCTCTATATTTAGTTCTCTGTCTATCATCTCCTACGTGCGCTTATCATAGACTCCTTTTATCTAAAAAGTATGCAGTATTTCCCGCGCAAACCAGCAGTCAAATCTCTAGATTGCCTGGCCTCGTGATTTGTCACGTATTTTTAAATAACATACAGTTTTCTAAATTTGCTGAAGTACTACTAAACTACAAAAATAAATAAACGGGTAAATTATATTCTCAAATTATAACTCCGAATTAAACATGCAATGTGAAAAGTTAATGCCGTGAACCCTACTAAGGGGTCTATTTTGTAATTTATCGCTCCAGAACGATCTCGCTCCCAAACGATAATCGTTAGAAGCAATCGTAAAATCAGGTTAGCGAGATTGTACAAATTTCCAATTTTATAAACACTATCGTAATCGTAAAGCTTTGAAATCGTTAGCGGAACGATGAATCAAATGTTTTTAGAATCGGTAGTATTTAAATTTGTGTAGCGTCTAGATTACGTTGTTCTCTGTTGTGGCATGTGACATTTGTTTTGCTACTGATTGAAGTTTGGACAAATTTGTGAACTTATAACATGTAAGTAAACAATAATTATAAAAGAAAAACATCAAAATAATCACATTAACACGAAATTCAGTTTACAATACGTTCACGGGAGCAATGGAAAAACGTAAAAGGGCCCAGCGTATTACCCAAGAGTAACATGAGTTGTATGTGGAGGAGTTAGAAGGTAATGCAGATTTTAGGGCCCAAAAGTTCGTAGCGGACAAGCCAGATCTTTTAGAAAAGATATGGGAAGGGTTGGTAGCAAAACTAAATTCTGTGGGAGGACCACAAAAAAGTGTTCAGCAGTTCAGAGAGGTATGTGTAATTAATGAATCTCCCGAACACTCTTTTTAAAAATGTGTACTTTACTATAATTTATCGTACAACTATTAGCAATTATTCTGCTTACATCAACACTTTGGTTATGACAAAGTGAACATCTTGTTTAGTCATGACCAATCAATTATGAGAACTGAGATGTTTAATCTTTATAAATACTGTTACACAATAAACCATAACCTCTGTGTTTTTTAGTACACCAAGAATATAACATAGGGCACTCTAATTACAATGTACTGCCTGGTAAGTAAACGTCACTGTGTGTTCCAGAGATTTGTAGATTGGAAATTCAATGTTTGAAAGAAGACCAGAAATTTAAGACTATGTGAAAGAGGAACTGTTTAAAATAATTTCATTATGTTGTAAAAAAAATAATAAATACATTATTGAAAATGCTGTATTATTAAATTATTTCTTGTGATATGCCATTCATGTAGTAAATTGTGTTCTTCGTATTCAAGTTCTTCATTATTATCGTTCTCCTTGTCATAGACAATATTGATCTCGTCATTTTCGATATTTCTTATGCGTAAGATTGTGTGAAACAGCACATGAGTATGTAATTTTTCCTGCAACATCTGGTGAATAATACAGAACTCTGCGGCAGTATTTCTGGAAATGTATCTCTCGCCGCTTCCCATTAGAGTTGGTAGGTCTTCCTAAAGGTTTCTTCTTGAACGATCAAGGGGTCGTTTACATCTCTTAAGACCCGAGACAAATTTCTGATTCTGTCTCTACAGTAAAAAAAATATATAATAAGTTATCAACCTAATCCAAACATACATTAATTACTTACATTTACCTTCTCTACCCATATTTGCACCAAAACGTTCCTCTTCATTGTATAAATACTTTTCTAACGTGTTCTGACACTTCTAACGGTGAGCTGAAACCTATCGTTCCGGAACGATGACATTCTAACGATACGATCGCTATGTAACGAGACGATAGATGTTACAAAATCGCTATCAGTCCCAAAATCGTTATGGGAACGATTATCGTAAGTTAACGATGCTCTAACGAGATCGTTAAGAGTTACAAAATAGACCTCTTAGTATAAATTAAACGTCATTGTTTGCTAACTACATAATTGATTAAACTTATTATTTTAATAAGGTAAGGTATTAAACTAGACAGAGACTTGAATACTTTTTTTTACTAATTTTAATAATTCTTGTAAATGAGTAGATATTTAATAATAAAGCAATACATATTATTATCCGCAAAAATGTATTTGCATGCTTTTGCATAAACTTCCTGTACTTATAATTTATGAACAGTATTTTGGACGATGCCCAATTAATTGATAAATAATAGTATGTTGATGTAAAAAGAGTATCATTACATTACTTCAAATTCTTTTAACTTTCTTTATGTAGTAGGTATATCCTGTTTCCAAAATCTCAAGAAATTATGGTTATGGTAATTTAATTCAATCTGGGTGCTTAGGGTAAAAACTCAATAAACAACAAATGAAAAAGTATGTTATTTTTAAAAATTATATAACATTTACCTATTGCTGTAAAAGTTGGAGATGACGTTATATGATGGGGAGGATGATTACAAATGTTGGTCAGTGTTTTATCAATCGGAAACGAGAGACCTATGTTTTCGTATTATAGGAGTCATGAAACGTTGAGAAGCCATAAAAGTAGCCAGTCGCCCGATGAACTTGATTACAATACTTCCTTAGCTTACGCTCGAGACATAAAAAAAAAACAATAACATTTGGATTTAATAGCTTTTGATATCTGGTATACCTAAACAGTGAGTGAATTTTATGCGGCTATTATTACCATTACATATAACCATCCACTTAAATTAATTGGTAAAAAAAATTACCCTTAAATAAGTTATTGTAAAGTTATTTTTATTTACACGCGTATAATTGCACAACATTAATTGTTAGACAAATAGAATGATAAAGAAAGGCAATGTCATATTAAAAAACAAATTCTGTTCCTTAAACATATTCAGCTGTTTGAATGCATATAGAAGGGTTTTTCTTTTTACTAAGTGTGTTTTCCTACCATGTAAGGTTGCTAATGACCTAGCTGTCGATGCGACCAAATGTACAAATAAAAAAAAAAATTACTCGTTTCGATGTAAGGTACCTTTTATAAGTTAACAACATACATCTATTTAGTTATTATAGGTAAAATTCTAATACGGAATTTATTCGTAAATTGTAAATAGCTATAAATTCGGAAATAGTTCTTTTTAAAAGATACAAGTCAAAAATGTATTAGGCATGATTGTCAAGAAACATTCCAATTCTGTTTCAAATTTGCAAGCATTTTATGTCAAAAGCTGATTTTTGTAAACGTTCCAGTAATAAATTTCAAAGCAAAATCCACCTAAACAGATTTTGCTTCGAAATTTTAATTTTCATATTACTTTTACAACATTTTAATCTAAAAAATTAAAAATGTATCTATTATTTGTGATTATTGATGTAGAAATATCGTTTCTACAAATGAGAATACTACAAAAAATTGTGAACTCTTTTACTGGTATGCAGCGTTATAAATCTTGTTCACTAAAACTTTAGCGAAAATAAGGTCAATCATTCTCGAGAAAAAATTAAAGAAAAATATTACTGTTTAGTAAAAAATTAAATTATTTGTTTATCGAACAACAAATCTATTTGAAATTTAAATTTGTAAAATTTCGAATCTAATAATTTGAAAATATTTGTAACATCTATAACAGAAAAAGAGTTGCACAAATTACAGTTGCTTTTTTTTAATTTCAGATTCATCAAAATTGTTAAGTCTCTTTTTTATTTATTTCACATTATTCTTATTGTTCTGCGCGTGAAGTTGAATACGATTTCTTTCCCAACCCCAAACCTAACGCTGAAAAGCAAAACAACAAGGAAGTACGTAAAAACGGATAACGGTACTCTATCGATTTCTGCTTGGACATGCGGCAAATCAGCACTGAATCTAAACTATGTTTCGCTTCGCCCAAGTGCGACATGCGGCAAATCTGCACCAAACAGTAGAGGCGAAAATCCCTCGTACGCGATCTGGATATGCGGCAAACCAGTTCTAAGGTGACGTTATTGGGTTTACCAGACAAAAGTTACTTTTATGTATTCTTGGCATTTCATGACAACTAGACTACGAAAAAATAGGTCGCCCGTTTCCAGCTTTTTATCGTCTGTCTGCCTGTGTCGATTTTTATTAGACAGATAATCGCCGAAACTACTGAACCTATATTGTTGTCAAATTTTTATATCTATTTTAACAATATCGTGTAAATACTACAACACTAACCAATATTTGGCCAATGATCCCCACCAACAACGGGATGACGTCATCTCCAAAATTTGTGATTCATGAATTCGTGTTGATTTTTGACTCTAGACATCCAGATTTTTGGATTACCAAAGGACTAGTGCAAGTAACCTTCAGGTCGCCCAGGACGCGCATCCTCTCTGCATTTAGTGAGGATTAACTGAGCCTGAATTAACGCTATATACGTTAACATTTATTGTTCTCGCCGCTAGATATGCGTGAAATTGAAGGAAAACTAATCATTTTGTACAATACAGTTAGCCATCTGAAGGCTAATAATTCCGACGCGAGGTTCAAGTGCAGCATTTTGCCCATCTGATTGCACCGATCCCGTCTATGCTTATTCTTGTCAGAGTGAGTGGTTGATAAAAATGTAAATGCCATAAAAAATTTAATACATCCCAGACTTGTTTTACAAACAACGTATAAAGGAATTTCATGTTAAAGACACTGACGTGCAGATTTTTTCAATTCTGAACAAAAAATTAAATTTTGCATTAAAGCTGATATGTGATACTCCAAAACCTCGGTTAGTTTAAAAAGTGGTTAGGAATTTCCTAAGAAGCCTTTCATTTAGCGGTTGAAATTTTGCATTTGTGTTGTAATCTGGAACTAATCTGGAGTGATCTACTCCGTTCTCTTGAATGGTTGAGTGGAAAGCAGCTTAGAATGGATCTTGTCACGTAATTTGGTATCTTCGTGTCAAATACGGGTTATTACATAAAAGCAATATTGCAACATTATTGAGAATTTTTTAAAAAATTTCACCGATCAGTATTATCAAACTTCTCAAAATGAAGAGTCAAAGATTTAGACATTTTATTTAAATTTGTATCTTAAACTTTTTGTTTGGGAATGTGAGATCATTGTTGAATCGACTTGGATCCCCGTTTTCAAACAGGAAGCTTTCTTCAAACTGAAACATACAACAAATTAACTAATAACTAACTGTTTTCAGTAGATTCTCTTCCACTTATTTCTATCTTCAGAATTTTTACTTGGATTCTCTTCTTTGAGAAGATTGTGGAAAAACAAAATACTTGTATACATCTTTCGCTCTAGCCTTAAGGAATTTTTATTATTCTGTGTTAAATGAGGGACCAAATCCAGAAAGCTTGCATGGGTTTTTATTACCGACTTTTGTTGTAATTGACTCTTATCATTCAGAATGATTGACATATCAGATTGCAAAAAAAAGCCACAGCTTGTTCAGCGAATCTTGAAAAATGCCTCTCCTGGTATCCAAGGGGTCAGATTTAACATAACATATGTGAAGAGAAAAACTCGTTTATTCGTTTAAAACAAAAAAATCCTAACAAAGTACATAATTAAATTCAAATCTCCGAAACCAGAGATTTAGCCAGAAAGCTCACTTTGCCTGTGCCAGTTTTGATATCAGTTGAAACAGCATAGTTCGTTATTGTGTATTTCTTCAAAATAGCGCGAATTCGTTACTGGAAAGTTTTATGAAAACGTTTCCGGGAAAATAAATTTCAGTCGCCCAAGTTTAATCTGAAACATGCTTCACGGTAATTCTAAATTCATTCACTCAACATTATTCTTATTGACTCATTCCATACATAATTTTAAAATAACTGTTTAAAAGTGAAAACAACGCTGCAAAACAAACAAATACAAAATTCTTTTGAGCAATTAAGTATATACTTCCTAGCAAAAAGCTCTCAGATATAAATTACACTGATAATTAACTCTTTAAATAATGCAAAGTAAACGCAAATACGGTTATTACTTGTCTTTATGTTCGAGATAAGTAGAAAAAAAGTAGAAGGCAATGTAGACTTTTCCGTGGACTTTTACTAATCCTCTTTGCCCCTTGTTCCTTGGTTCATTAGCGTATAAGACACGCCACTGGAGGAAAAGCCGATTTTAAAGACCATCGATGTAGTGGATTTAATGGAACAGTAATAGATTTAAAATGAAAGTAATATCTTGTCCGCGATGGATATTAGGGCCACCTAATTGGAATCAGTAGCTATGACGGCGCGACGTAATTTAAGTAGCTCTCAGTAGCTCATCATAATCAATTTCGGAATCAATCTCAATCTCAAACACTGTTGATCGTCGAGTTGCAGCAGCGCCATAATCGTTGTCTCATGAGATATTGCCAGTTAATCACTCCGAGTTGTAAAATTACCAAGAGAGTTGAAAGAAATCGATCAACACTTCTAATCATTTCTATTCCGAAGAGACGGCAGTTTAAGATTCATGGCGTGCTGAAAAATAAGACCTGAATCTTTAATATTTGCTGCATACAGACAGCTGAAAAGTGGGTCGCAACTATTGAAAGTAATTATTACGTTGAAGTTATAGTAGAAAGCCCACTTGGAAGTTTTAAGCAACGTTAATTAAAGTTCGAACTCTTCGACAGAACAGTTGGAGGATAGAGATTCTTGTGCGTATTGCTGGAGACGTTTGAACTAATTAGAGAACAAATTCTCTCAATTACGACTGTACTTCTTCATCGAACCGATTCTCTCGATATTAGCACGCTGAGTAATTTCTACTGCAATCTATTTTCAAGTCGCTAGTTACCGCTGTTTACTTTTAGACCACTTTCCTGACGTAATTAGTCCGTATTCCCACCTAGTCAATATTTGTTTGGGCACGAATAAGTTTCTTTTGTACCGCGGATCCTAAACAATTAATTTGTAAAGGAAAAACCCTTCCAAATAATCTTTCCATTGGGTAATTAATGATTTCCTTACAAATCCCTTTTTTTTTAACTAATTCTAGTGTAATTTTTTTTCTGTTATATAAGTTAGAGTCGATGGTGATAATGGAAGAAAAGACAGTTACTTATCTTGATCGATAATTTTTAAATTAACAAACATGACTAATCTGCCCTCTTTAGCGTTGACATTTGTTTTAAATTTGAGTGTTTGTACTTTTGGAGCATAAACTACTGCAGTATTGTCACAGCTGCTGCCTGTTAGCGATTAGAGAGATAATCTTTGAAACTGCTAGACAGATTACTGTAAAATTCTGTGTGTACTTAAGACTATCGTGTAGATATTAAAACGTTAACCAAACTGACTGTTCATTTACATTAAAAGTGGGATGACGCCTTCTGAAAATTTTGGTAAGTCCAGTCTTACTCAAAATGTGCAAAATAACATCCTGCTATACCTATGATTAAGAAGAAATAGTTTAAAACCTTCGGCATATCGATTTTTGGAAAAAAATTCAGTTACTATTTATTTTGGAAACTGCAAAACCAATTAGCCTTAAAATGTTTAAGCCTCAACGTGATAAATCGGTAGTTAAAATTGATCGCTTCGCAAAGTGCTGTAAAATAAATCATACTTGAAGTGCCGAGGATACTATGCTTCTACATATATGGTTTCAACTTTACGAATGCATGGAATCATAATTTTACCGCTTATCATTATTCACTATCAACCGAGGATTTTTTAACCAAACTGTGTCTAATCATTCCCAGCAACAGTACGATGACATCATCTCAAATGTACACAGTATCAGTAAATGTGTTTTAAATTGTATAAAATAATATACTCCTACACGTGTAGTTTATGACTCCGTGTTCAGTTACCCAAGACATCTAGATTTTTGAGGAAAAAACAAAATCATAGAACATTTTGCAATTTAATATTAAATAATAATAATAATAATAATAATATATATTTATTTGCCCAACAGAACAAAATATTCCAATTACAGGACAAAATGTTATAACAAAATTATAATATGTACTACTAAAACTAAAACTAAAACTAAAACTATGCATATTCATAAACAACAATGCACAAAAATGTAAAAAACTAAAAAAACTACTAAAAAACTAAAACAATTTCTAAAACAATAATAAAGAACTATTAATAAAACAAAATTAAAATACTAAACACCGGAATCTAACACTACTGAAATTAACTTACATTACGTTGTAATTCGCTTAAGGAAAACGTGTCTAATATTTCACGTTTAAGTTGTCTTAAAGAACAGTGAAAAATGTCACACTTACTCATTTTTTCAAATTTATTCAAATAATAACTTATAACATATAGCGGGGCTTTGCGTCCAATATTAGTTCGTGGCGTTTTATTGTAAATGGTAACCGAGTATCTACAATTAAATCTAGGCACGTAAATGTTTATTCTTTGCAATAGTTCACGACAAATTATTAAATTATTAAAAATCTTGTATGCAAATTGAATGGCAAAACTTATACGCCTACACTCAAGTGAACTGTAATTAAATTTGGCTAAAAGTGCAGTCTGTGCTTGGTTTCTATCTGGCCACCTTTTCTCTTCTTTGAAATATAGATATTTCAAAAATTTCCGCTGAATTTTTTCTAGAGATAAGATCTGATTTTGGTAATAAGGGAACCAGGCCAAGGAGCAATATTCCAACCTAGATCTTACTAAGGCGTTAAAAAGTGCCGTAAGAGACGTAATATTAAATTCTTTACAGTTCCTGATAATGAAGCCCATCAATTTCCTAGCTTTTGAAACAATGCAATCTACGTGGTCTTTAAAGTTGAATTGACAATCATATATCACCCCGAGGTCCTTCACAGTAGTGGATCGCTGAACAGCAGTGCCATCAATAATCATAAATCTGCAAAACCGAATGTTTCGAAAATCTGCAGACGTTTTAAAATTACCGTAAACACAGTAAATGTTGAATCAAAATAAATCTGTTTATGCCCCCAAAAAATTGATGACATTATCTCAAGATTTTATCGAGTAAAAAATGTGCAAAATATGATGAGTCTATACTTGTGATTTATCACTGCCTTAATGTTTTTAGAATTGTTTATAGGTACAGTTGACTCAAAAAATTTAATGAATGAGTCATTTTATTTTATTGATTAAATCAGGAACTGCAAAATCGAATGTTCTATAATCTTGCAAACGTCGTAAACGTGGTAAATTTTTAATCAAAATATATCTGTCTAACCACCCTACTCCCTTTTTTCATTAGATAAAATAAATTTAATAAAATTAATTATTTTAATTTTTTTATTGATCAAATTAAAACGAATCACCCGATTTTCTCGAAAATGTGAGAATACGCGCGTCTTCCTTTAATAATGATTAAATAAGAAATATAATAATAATATTCATAACATTTGTCGATTGTGGTTTAATTTATAATCTTAATCCTCTATTTTGAGACGACAAACTCATTCAAATCAAACTAATTTCTACGTGACATTCTTCCGATGTATAAACATAAACAGTTTACGTTATTATTATTGCTGAGAGGCCATTTTTACTTATTGAGCGTAAGGTAAGGAAGTATAGTAATCGAATCCATCGAACGACTTGGCACTTCCATATGTTCTCGATGTTTCATGACCCCTAGACAGAGCCGTAGCTAGGGGGGGTCCGGGGAGGCTGAGACTCTCATAGAGACCTATATAAGTTATAATTAAGCAAAAGTGAATTACAGGATAGAAAATCAAAATAGAATAAAATGTTTTATTCAACAAGCGGAAGTTGAAGCAATAAAAAGTCTGGACCATCGCATAGTGATCCGGTTATTGCAATTCGTAGAAAATGTTGTTTAGTTTAGTTTCTCTGTTTCACTCTCACTTTTAATGCTTTTTAGTTCAGTTGAACCTTTGCTACTACATATGTGTTTCGTTATTTTATTGATCAAATCCAAATTCAAGAACAACTCACTACATTTTTTCAAAAATGTATCCAATTGTTATACGTGTGCTTGCAAAAATGTTGATGACGTCATCATAAAAATTTTGTAATGGAAAAACTCACTTGAAATAAACGCGTAGCACGCTTGTCTTTCTTTACTTGAACATTACGTACACATCTTTATTTTAACTTATAAGGTAGGGTTATTATAAAAAAATAAAATTCGCAGAATCAAATCTTATAATTTTTCGAAACAGCTAAATTTGATGTACTGCACTTTATGGGCTAGAAGTTCTGTCGAAATAATCTTGGATCAACTTTTTTCTAAAAACTTGATCCAATAGGTCAAAACGGAGTCATAAATTACAAGTGTAAGAGTATGTTACTTTATAAAATCTAAATAATATTTAAATATTTTTATAATAATTATCCCCAAAGTAAAGGGTATAGTATTTTCTTTGAACCCTTTGAATTCTATTGATGTAAATATTATAGTCCAGTGACTAAATGATAATAATAATATTCATCTCTACTGCCAGACAAAAAAAAACTCGGACACTTAAATTTTTTGTGATTACTTACAACTGGTCGAACTTTTGTAAAAAACAAATCATTAATGCATTCATTAATAGAAAACATTACTTTATTCTACAACATGTGCAAACAGAAAAAACATAAAAAAGTTATAACACTAAACATCAGCGTAAACTTACAAATAATCAAGTGTCCGGGTTTTTTTGTTGGGCGGTGTATACTGGACGAATACTCAAAAATTCAGAACATGATCTCATTATAAATCCAAAGAGTTCTTTAGTTTTAGTAATTGTTTCATTAATTTTGTTATGAAATAAACCCATATGCCACCCCGGTACGACACCTGCGGGTCGTCGAGAGCTTTCTAGTATGTGCGGCGATGATGGGTGACTCATCACCGGTGACGGCGACCGGGCGGCGTTTGCATAAAGACAAATAGAGCCCACCGTCGAGAACGAGGATTATTCAGTCAGGGAGTCGAGTCCAGTGAATGAATTCGGTTAAGTTGCACCGGAATTGCTTTGTTGAGTTTTACTCACGCCAGTTTTTAATAACCAATCATCGTAACAATATAAACAGAAAATGATGTTTGAAAATGTAAAGTGACGCCTAAATCACATAATTTTTTAATCTTGTCCAGTTTATTATTAGCTATAAAATAATTATAATCAAGTTTACGAAAATGTCGCTTTTTTAAATTTATAGTTCTGTCAAAATTAAACGATAATTTCTTAAATTTTTGGATTTCTTAATTCGTAACGTCCGAAATTTCGAAACTTTTGCGAAAACAGTGTCATCTTATTTTTTTAGTTCTGAAAATATAACAATTTTTCTATTTTAACATGTTAACTTTTTCTTCATTTAGGAAATCAGATTTTCCGAAAAAAATACAGTCGTACAATACTCGTACGTCCAAAAAGTACGAAAAAATGCGTCTAAATTTTAAGAAAAAAAGTGATTCTGATTTATTTTTTAATTACGTATCATGATTTGATAATAACTGAGTCAGCAATAAATTAAAAAAAAAGGTGTTTCAGTTTTCGAATTATTGAACAAATCTATTTAAAAAAATATGTTTTGTATTTATTGTGGCTCTGAGCCTGAAAAAATTATGTGTTCATAATGTCAAGGTTTTCCTTTTGCAAATTCGAGTTTATGAAAATTTCACTTTTTTAGATTTACAGTTGGGTCAAAATTGAGCGATAATTTTTTAAATTTTTTGATTTCTTAATTCTCGACGTCTGAAATTTTGGAATTTTTGTAATTACACCATCATGGTATTTTGTTAATCCTGGATATAACAGTATTTCTGTTCTAAAATGTTAACTATTTCCTTTATTTACAAAATATTTAGACTATCAAAAAAAATATAATCATGCCATGTGTCCAGTACGAAAAAAATTGATCTAAATTTTGATATTAAAAAGTCAGATTTAATTTTAAAATCAAGTTTACGAAAATTTCGCTTTTCTAAATTTAGAGTTCTATCAAAATTGAATGATAATGTCTTCAATTTATGGAGTTCTTAATTCGCAACGTCCAAAATTTCGAAATTTTTGTGAAAACAGCGTCATGCTATTTTTTTAATTCTAGAGAATTTGTCTATTTTAAGATGTTTATAATATATTTAGATAGATTTATTTAATGGTGATAAAATAAGAATTATAATATTCATAACATTTTGTTAAATTGTGGTTTAAGCAATAATTTTAGTCCTCTGTTTTGAGAAGATACACTCATTCAAATCAATAGAGAAATACGTATTTTGCAACTACGCTCCGCCCCTCGGTCTAACAACGAATGAAAAATTCATCACAATTGAGACCGCGGCGGGTGGGTAGGGCTTAAGTTTTGTTTTGTTTTGTCTTAATGTTTTCAATTTCTTGTTGGAAAAAGAAGACTTCTCGTACATTAAGAAAAAAATGGACGAAATATAACCCCCCCCCCCCTTATCAATTGTGACGAATGTTTTATTCAAAGGGCGGAGTTTTGTTTCATTTCTCTACAGGAAATTACCATATGAAATTCATCACAATTGAGATTGGGGCGGGTGGGCGGGGCGTAATGTTTGTTTTTTTTTCAATATATAGAGTTTTCTTTCAACAACAAGATAGTTAAACATATTCTCAGTTTCTTGCTGGGAAAAAAAGGCGTCATATATTAAGAAAAAACGGACTAAATATAAGCCCCGCCCAGCCACCCCTTCTTGATTGTGATGAATGTTTTATTCATCGTGAGTGAAGGGCGGAGTTTTCTTGCAAAATCCTCATCTCTCTACAAGAAATTACCATATGAAAGACATCACAATTGAGATTGGGGCGGGTGGGTGGGGCGTAATTTTTGTTCTTTTTTTAATATATAGAGTTTTCTTTCAACAACAACCTGATGATAATTAGATAGATCAGTTTTCGATCCTTTCTTAAAAATAGGCTTAACATATCATATTTTTCCACCAAAGCTGGAACAACTGCCACTTGAGATGATTTGTTGTACAAAACATAATGTCACCAAAGCTGCAACAATTACCACTTGGGATGATTTATTGTACAAAACATAATGGAAATGATATACTTTGAGCACATTCTTAAAAAAAAAGATGAAGTACCATTTGGCATTAAAACATGAGACGACTTTAGACGATTTCAGCTGGTTTAGAACTTTAGAAGAGGATTCTGAGAAATTTCAAGATCTATATCCATAATATTAATAGTATTTTTAGACACAGAGGGACTCCAAGAATTATCTGTCCAATACAACGTAAAATCCGAAAACAATAACCATAGACTGAACAGAATCAACTATAGTGTCCTTGTAATAAATACATGACGATTTATCTTAATTCACTCTCTAATTAAAAAAAAAAAATACATAACGGACCTTAAAGTTTTGCTAACTTACTCATATTTTTTATTATTTCAGTTACCCATTTAATTTAACTGAAATTTGTAGAACAGAGTAGTCATGATAGTACTACATACAGGATGACTGAAGTACTACATACAGGATGACTGACAAAAATCCTTTGACGCTGTATGTTGCTTATTTTTACCCGATTTGAATAAACGATGCACCAAATAAAATCCTTGTGAAAACACTGGAATATGAGTCCATCTGATATTTTTATTGTGGACTGTTTTCGACAGATGACAGTCAGCTTAATTCATAGATGTTAAATTAAGTTACCTAGATACCCGACTACCTAACCCTGCGCTGCAGAGAGAAGTGAAGCTTCAAGGTCGAGTGGCCGCCATTTGTCAGAAAGGCAAAACATTGCTGTCAATGTATGATCGCTTGGTAATATATTAGGAAAATAGTGCTAAATACAGGGTGTTATTGAAATACATGGAAACAAAAAATCTGGTGAATGTAGGGAACCTAAGAAGTCAAATGAACGTTTGTTGTTTTAGTAAAATTTTGAAAGGAAAATTTAACCCCTATCCAAACATTCATTCCTCCACTGATAAGTAATGGTTTCACGAAAAAATGTGAAACCTAGTAACTGAAAACTGCCGAGGTGTAACTACTGTTGCTATTAATTTATTGCTAGCAACAAATAAACAATGACAATAATTAATGAACTGACAATTAAAACTTCAAAATCATAATTTAATCAACCATAAAATGAAACAAAACGTAACGTATGCAACTAGAGCAAGTTTTCAAAATGTCCACCACCATTTCGTATACACGCTTCCGCACGTCTAATCAATGATTGTTGCCTTGTTCATGTAGAGTTCTCCACACCACAAAAGATGAAACTCCCACTCGGTAAGACAATCGTCTAATGCTTATACCTGGATCGTTTTCAACGACATTCAAAATTTCTTCTTCGGCATCAAGTGTCCGTTCTGTCCTTTCACGACCACGATCACTAAAACGAGGTTGAAATTTCCCATTTTTTCGTAGACGCTGAACAACGTTAGCAAATGTTTTATGATTTGGCAATCTTCGTTCGGGAAATGCTTCTTGGTATAAACGTCGAGCTTCCAAGGAGTTTCTTAAGGCTTGTCCATATATCAGAACCATGTCAGTCATTTCAGAATTAGAAAAATTCATTTTGTTCTTCCAAAAAATTGCAAAAACGTCAAAAAATGATGGGCTAATGAATGTATTGTAATGTTAACAAGCAACAATTTTACCTACTTTTCTATATTTGATGCATAAATTCTCTATATCATGACCAATTACCTTAAAAAAAGTTTCCATCTATTTCAAAAATACCCTGTATATGTATGTACGTTGCGAACTGTTTCATGTGTATTAGGGGTGAATGTGTATGATTACGTGAATTAAAGTATAGTTCCAAAAAGTGTTGGTTTATTAAAAGCGAAATATGCCGGCATCGTGTTCCGCATTTGGGTGTACAAATCGGTTTAAACCAGGAGGAAACATCCAGTTTTTTGGGTAATTTGCGGTCGATTGCTAAATCGGTTTGTCATTTTATTATGTGATTTTGTCTTTAGATTTCCCCTGAAAAATGAAAAGCTCTTGGAACAGTGGGTTAGAGTAATGAAAAGAAAAAAATTTACACCAACAAAAGCCAGTAAATTGTGTAGCGACCCTTTCACTGAAAGTGATTATTTGGTGCGTCCTGGCACGTATTTACTGCTTAGGTATTTTTTTAATTTTAATGACTTCTGATTTATGTAAGAATTGGAAAACTATTTTAATAATTTTTCCTCAATAACGTAACATTTGTAGTATATTTTAAGTTATATGTACTTTTGTTGTATGTCAGGATTGGCAAGCTAACAATAAAATGTGCACCTGATTTCCTTAGAACAAATAAATAATATTTTACCCTTACTTTCACCATTACCGTAATACGATTCTACAGTATTTTGCCTCTTTGACAAATGGCCGCCATAGGCTTCACTTTACGCGACGCAGTTGCGCATCTAGTAGAGTATAAGGTTAAAATCTATGGCTTAATTAGCCAATAACACGTGACGTCACGCTGTGGCGGGAACTCAGCGTTTGACAAGCGCCGTGAAACTCCATAAGTGACAATGTTAACATTTTCGCATTTTATTTAAAAGTGTGGGTATTTATCTAGAAAATAAACACGTGAATAGCTTCTTTCATATCTTTTCTGTGTATCTGGGTGCTTTTTTTGGCGATTTGAGTTTAAAAAACCATAATAAAAATAAAAATACAGAACGCTGTTTTGGTCTGAATTCCTCGTCACCCAAAATACATCCGTGTATTTTAAGCGGTAAATCGGAAATTAATATTTTCGTTTAAGGTTAATGTGACAGGTTTAAGTGAAGGTGTGTGATTTGTTTTTAAAGTATGGATAATTTAAGTGATTATGCACGATGTCTTTCTGTCAAAGAGAAAAACAGATGTGTACAAAAGTTAAACAATTTAAACGGCGTAGATTCTTATACTCGTATGTACAATGAGTGCAAGTGATTTTAATTTGTGTTTAGACGATTCTCTACCATAACAATGAATACCATTCCAAACTTTTTTATTTTTGGAATAAGTAAAATAACCCACAATGAAATTCGTGCATTCAAAACTCTACAGGCATTTATTCAGTTTTCTCTTTTTTAAACGACTGTGTCTTTCAACATTACAAGTATTATGAGTGGATTTATTTTGATATCCTAAATTTTGTGATGGAACATAATCAGGATGGTCCACATCCGACAAATCTGCGGGTTTACCTAAAAGAGCACCAATGTAGTAATTTATTAGAAACTGTAAATCTAATAGGTAGTTACTGTACTTAAAATAAAATGATCCGAACAAACATAGGAATACTTTACTTTGGCTTCGTTAAATCCACCCGTTTCAAAGCTTTTAACCAAAGCTTCCGCCTTTTTTTCCCCATCCTGTATATATTTACCTTTATTGTTGCTAATTGCTGGGAAAGGAAAATAAAATTTGTCCGCATTTCTGGTGGTTCGATTCGCGCAACCCATAACAGCATAAAATTTAAGCATTTTCTCCTAAAATACAAAATATTATAATACTAAGATGCTAGTGTATATGTATATATATACATTGATGTACATTAACAAAGATTTAATTTGCAAAACAAATAATATAAGATGCAGCGAAGTTAACCTGTACATCACATTGGAAAACTTTATTTTTTAAGCATATTCAAACGTTATGGTGCGTTTTACAGATATCTACACAATCTAGAAACTGTAACAAACTTACCAAACTATAAAAACACAGTTGACACACTCTCAAATTTAAATGAATTCCGAAAATATTAGCATTGACTCTTATGAGAAAACCGGCTAGTTGTCAAACGCTGCCATCTTGATGACCTCGGATGACGTCAGTGTATTTGGCTAATTTTTTTAATGGTACTGTGTATATTTTCTGATCTGTGTAGATAAATAAATATAAAAAAAAAGATAAATACGCAACAGAAAACTAGATACAAACTATTTATTAAATTACACCAAGACTGAACAATGTTAATAATCATTTGGACAAAATCTTAAATCTCCATTTTTAAATATGGTAAAGATGAGAATTTCTTAATTTGATGATTTTTTTACATAAAAATGCAGTTATGGTGAAAACTTTTAATCAAATCAAAAAAAGGAAGTTAAATCGGTAAGAATATTGATATAGGGTGCAAGATTCGCGACAAATGTGTGTCTTCGTCGTTAGACAGTTGGGACATCCTGTATATGTAGATACATAGGTATATTGGAACAAAAAAAAGGAGATTACGACATAACAAATCAAAATAGATGTGGCATTTTAAACTGCATTCACGATAAAGTAAATCTGTCTTCCATTTTTATTCACGATAGTTTAGTAGACAACTACATTTTTATTTTTTAATAAAGTTAATAGTGCAGATATTACACGATACACGAGTCATTTGCTCATTAAGTACCTTGTAATATGTGTCCTGCTTTTCCTCGATCTCTTGCAAAGCACTTACCGATCGATATCGCAATATTCGCATACTATTACGTCTATTTCTCGTTACAGTACCGATAATTCCTGAATTCTTGTACGACATCAATCACCCCAATGCTACTTTGGACAAACTAAGTCGAGTGACAACAACTACGACTCCTTCACCAACACCGAATCCATGTGCACAATATATAAAGAATCAAAATGCCGACATTTCTGTTACGACATCGTCTAACGATTTCGGTAAGTGTATTTCAGTGTGATAACGAAATCAATGAAAATCTGTTTTATTTAGACAACGTGTCAACAGTATTCACAACCACGTTAGATCCAGAACAGGAAGAGCAAAAAATGCGGCACCATGATCTTGTACAAGAAACCGTAGAAGTGGGAATGATGTTTGCTTCGAAGGCATTTGTGCAGTTATTGGCAAATCCATTTGTTGGACCTCTAACTCACAAGTAAGTGAAATTAAACTCGTTACAAAACGAGACAATGGCAATACAATTGAATAAAAGAATTAAGTAACACTGTACTTGTTTTCTTTTTTTTGACTTTTTATCAAGTTTAGGAAAAATTGTGTAATTACGAAACTTACGGTTGGATAAGAGTGTTTTCAGTCGGGTTTCTTATTTTACTTGTCAATCATATAACGCAGCGAGGCATTAATATGGTTTATAATCAGTTAATAAAAGTTACATACACATATTTTATAAAGGAGTTTTTAATAGCGGTCGTTGAAAAATGCGGAGAAAGCTATTCGATTTTCCAATTAATTTTCGTATATATAAACCACAAGAACTTTTAATTTGCTTTTTTGACAGTGTCACGATTCCTGGGAGATTTTTTTTTATTTATCAATGTCGGTTTAATTTATCAACTTTATTTGTATCTGTTGCAGAATAGGCTACAGCATCCCCATGTTTGCAGGTTTCGTCATAATGTTTCTTTCCACAATAAGTAAGTAAAATTTTCCTTTGACTACATATAAAAAAGTTAAATCCCCCGAATCTACCTAAATAGCTTATTTAATGAAAAATTTCCGTGATGTTTACATAATCAACCATTTTAATTGTAAATTTTCACAGTGTCGCCGCACAAAATCTCGGTAAAACAAATTAAATTACATTTTCAAAGTAAACTTTCATAATCGAAATGTTTGACTGTCTTTTTTAATTAATAGGATTAGGGACTAAAAAATACATTAATTATGAGAAGGGTTTAAATGTTTGATTTACGTGAGGTTTAAATGGCTGAAACGGAAAAAAAGTGGGACTGAAACATTTTAATGACCGTTTTTATTTATTATTAATAATCACAAAATTCACTTCTCATTTTGTAATAATTCATAAGGTGCTTTTCATGCTACTAAAATTAATGCATATGATTTGTTCATAATTCATCCATGAAATTTCAAATTTTTTACTGACACGTTGTTAAAATCATTTTGTTCAAAAATCTGTGGTTTTAATTCAGATTAATATCAAACAGGACTGTGTAAATTGCTGCTGATTTAATGACAATAAACCTCTATTTTAAATTTTTAAATTTAATTTACATATAGATTTAATTATGTCAGCCGGCAACGAAAAACAAAAAATATATATACAGTATACAGGGTAATTTATTATCGTGTTGTGCTTGTTAAAACCAACAATAAGCCACTTAGAATTTGTAAAACAATATAGGTGTTCCAATAAATTTAGTCGTGACCTTTTGTAATAACTCATAATCAGGGAGCGCTAGCTTATTGACTCACCCACCCTATACATACGGATGTCCCAGTTTATTGTACGTGTTTAACTTTAATATTTCAGTTATTTAAAAAAAAACAGAAATTTGGAATTTAGAGTGGTTATTAGCACACAAAAAATATATCAAATGTATATGCTAGTGGTATTAAGTATATCGCTTTTGCTTTTATCGGCAATGATCTCAACTTTTTCTTTTCAAAGATAATAAATAATAATGTATGTTTATTTTTAATATGTTATTAGAATATATTTTTATTTTTTCAGTGATGCAGCAGTCATTGATTTGGTTTAGTTTCTTCAACCAATTTTAACTGACTGCGTCTCAGTTTATTTGTCAGAGACATTTCAAAAGATATAACTTTCAAATCTTGAACGATTAATTGGTATAAAACCATCCACAAAATAAACTGGTTCTGGTTTTCTGGAAATTATTCTATTTATTAGAGATTTATTTTTTTTTTATTTTAAAATATACAAACAAATATATACATATAGGCTGTCTGGAATGTCCCGAACACCCTTAAGTGTATTATCGAGAAATGCCGATAAGCACTTTGGCAACGCTGAATGTATCTAAATAATTTGTTACCAAATGAAATTTACTCAAATTTTTATGTTATGTATGTTGTTACAAATGTATAATATACGTTCATTTCTATTTTTTTGCGTCAACTGGCCACATTTCAGAAGTCATACTACACAAACGTTCATTTTATTGCCTTCTTTGTGTTAATTAGCAGTTATAAATTTCAAACTTCTGTGTTTTCCAAAAAACTGAGGTACTATGATAAAACCAGTAACTGACACACTCTGTATATATATCCATGCTGTTTTTGAAATGAAAGAAAGTTTTCTTGAGGTAATTGATCAAATTTGTTAAATTACACTCAATAGTTTAAAAATAAATCAGAAGTAATATGTCTAATTTAAAAAAGGCACAGTTGAAAAATACTTGTTACTTATAGGAGCTGCTAGGATGTGTGTAATGAATTTATAGCTAGCAATATGGTTAAAGGTCGTCACTCCTAGTTGCTAGGGCTTTACCAGTGGGGATGGGAAAGCCTAAATAAGGGTTAAATTCCCTTAAAGATTTTTCTAATAAAACAATAATCGTTTATTTAACCTAGAATGCTTAAATTCACCAGATTTTTCCTCTCCGAATCTCATAAATAATTAGACATAGAAAAAAGTCACAGACGAAAGTTGTACGGTTTTTGAAGACTATAGTCTAAAATTATTTTTAATTATACAGACTGTTCTGTTTTTAAGACGTAACGCAAACTTACTTTTTTTAAATGAAAAAGTATTTTCAATCACAGTTTATTTTGAGATTTCGATGCGACATTGCCACGTTATTCCAATTTTCTTGAAATTTTTTAGTAATGGAATCGCACTGGGATTATTTTTGAAATCGGTGTTTTTCTGTAGAGATAAATAAAGATACGCGCTTTGTTGTGACACCCTGTATTATTGCATCTTATTCTATTCTTTATTCTCTTTCTTTTAGATGAAGTGTTTTCCATATTTAAACTTGATAATTACTGCGATTTTTTACTTTTTTAAGACACATTAGAAGAATGAGAACAAAAAAAAATCAGATAAGATATAATAATAAACTACAGGCTGTTTTACTTGAAAAAAACTGAAATATCGCTTTTCAAAATTGTAAAATTTCAGAATTTTTATTAAACACTGTAAATCTGATTTAACTGATACCACAAGAAAGCACATACATACCTAGTAACACAAATTTTAAAAATACCCTACTGCGATATTTTGTGAACCCCCATGCCAAAAAATTTCAAAAAAATTGGAATAACGTGGCAACGTCGCATCAGAATTTCACAAATAAACTGTAGTTATAATATCTAGGAAGAGGCTAATGAGAATATGTAAAAAAACGAATTTGTGTGATAATTGTTAACATCTTGACGACCGCTCACTTAGTGACTCACCCTGTATATATACCACGTGTTTGAAAAAAAGCCCAGGCCCATAGTTGTCTTATTTTTTAGAACAGAGCATACCTCAAACTAAATCGTTTTAAATACACTACAAAATATACTTCGAGAAATTAATGTTTATTTATTTTGTCTACAACATTCAATTTTTTTTAATGACATCCTACATATTTTATTAGAAATTCTTTTAGAGATTTGGTTTCTGAATTCACTGATGTAGCATGATATCATATTTTAGTAAAAAGTCATCAAATTAATCCAATTTTTGTGTCAAAACGGCTGTGATGAATTTATGGACACAATTATTTGCGAATACAAATCTAGTTTCTTCATGCCAAAATTAATGTCAGCAAGTTTGATAATAATTTTTGTAACTTTTGTTAATTTCTTCTATCTACACGAAAATAAGAATTAAAAAAATGTTTGATCATCAATAATTGTTAATGTTTGAAAATATTCCGGTATGATACATCAGAAAAATATGTCTACAGGAATATCTAAAAAAATATATAGGGTGTCACTAAAAAAAATCCAAATCACATCGTGGTATATTTAAAAGAGATATTTTGAGTATCACACAGTGTGGTACTTGAAACAATAAGACAACTAGTGGCTTGGGTTTTGTTTTCAAACACAGGGTATATATATCGCACTAACATATATATTTTTGTAAACAATATGGTCCTAAGTTATAAATTAAACAGCCCCTACACACATAAAGTTTGCTGTAATAAAACGACTAAGATCAAAACTTTAAACAAAAGTTATCTAGTTTTCTCTATTAAAAACTGCCTACATTTTTGAATCGAAATTGCAATATCTAAAACTGTTTACTCTATACCCCGTAGAATATTGTTTAAGAACGCTGTTACCGATAGTATTGAAAAAAAAATTAACATGAACTCTGTACGAATAAACATTATCTACAAGCCTGCTGCTGATATCCACATTTTCTTCGGTTCCGAATAATATGAGTACATTGATGAGAACTTTCCAGATAATGTATACTTTCATCCATATTGGATTTTACTGGAAGTACTCTTCCCAGAGCTTCCATTACAACACTTTTTAGAATACAAGTTGTTTATAATTTTCAGTGATGGGTTGGTATGACAATAAATCGTGCCAACTACAAACCTGATTCTTTAAGATTATTTTTATAAAATAACATTTGTATTTCTTTGAAGTATTATTTCGTCAAAATTGAATAAAATAGTGTATACAACCACTCCAAGAACTACCTTAACGGCCCTGCGTGAGCTAAATGTTGTTCTCGGTGAATTAAAAACGCTTACCTCAAGATTTTTTGTGGACGTTATACAGGTTATTTTCTGCAAACCTACAAAAATCTTCAGTAGTTGTCAGCTTATTCAATAAAACCAAAAAAAAAAGTAAATTCGGTACATTTTATGTAGGATAAAAATTGTTTGAGGAAATTTTTCCTTTGATCTTAATTTTTCTAAATTTTATGCAGGGAACTAGTGCATCAATAGCTAATGAGGTGCTGAACAGTCTTACAAAATTTGTTGTTATACTTACTTTTTAACTATACATCATCAAAGATTGCTCTCTTGTAGATCTAAGCGGCGATTTTTTACTATAATTCGTAGCATTTTGCTCAACGACGTCCAGATGGTGCTTATCCATATAAAAAATGGCTTTATTATGTAATATTACATTAAGTCTGCCATATTTTTACCGAATTCTGTCATTCCTGGAAGGTCGGCTCGAACCATAAAGCATGCAGCACGCCCTGATTAAACACCCCAGCCGTCGATAAATTTGTTATCGTAAAAGGACGTACATCTGAAGGCGCTTTGTGATAATTCCACGTATAAGTGGTCCTAATTAAATCACTTCCGGAAGCTGCGCTAATAGGAGTCGGCTTCGGGACTAATGGAGGTGCGCCGTAGACAAAGATAAAATACGATTCGCGTCCCTTCAAGCAGTAATCTCTGTGCGATTTTTTCTTTCCGTTCTTATCCGCACTGAAACTTCTTCGCTCTTGGCCAACTTCGCCAGTCAAAATCAGCGAAAGGACTAATTGGAATTGTGTATCTTTTCAGTATTTGCATTCGGTCGGAGCTACAGCGTTTTGTTCATCGCGAGGGCACTTCAAGGAATCGGATCTTCCTGTTCCAGCGTATCCGGCATGGGAATGTTGGCTGAACGTTATCCTGACGACAAGGAGCGAGGAAATGCAATGGGTATTGCACTGGGAGGATTGGCTTTGGGGGTACTAATTGGGCCACCGTTTGGAGGAGTCATGTACGAATTTGTCGGCAAGTCGGCGCCGTTCCTCGTTTTGTCAGCTCTGGCCCTAGGAGATGGTCGTAAGTTTACTTTTACATACCCACAGATTTCTATGTTTTGACACTGTGGTGAGTATCACGAACAACTGAAAGTTGGAGGTTTAATTCCAGCTAGAAACCTAGAATCCTAGAAGCATTGGTTAAATTGTATGCATGTAAACCTTAAATTTAACTCAGGAGTACAGTTGATCATTTTGCTTCCTAACTTTAAAATATCAAATGATTTGATATTTTAAAGTTAGGAAGCAGGGTTTTAGTTTGTTTGATTTCCTAATTCAGGAGCTTGTAGAATAAGCGAAAACTTTATTATAATGACATTCCAATAGATCTTCAGACTTTGCAAGTATGAGACGTTAATTTGTGATGGAATATTTGGGATAATTCAAAAATACTGCACGTGCAATATTCTTAATGGTCGAAAAACGCGCCTATTTTTGGAAGGAGTTGCTACATATACTCGTATGTATTATATAATTTGTGACAAATTTTTGTCATTTCACAATTATTGCCATTAAAATTTTATATTTACTTATTAAAATTCAATTATTTTAGATTTTCATGTTTTTCAAAATTATTTAACCACACTGTCAAAAATGGTCTTTTTATATCATCAAATTTGCGATAAAGTTGTAGTTGTTTACATAACATTTTTGAAAGACAGATAAATTTAGAAATAAATCCTTCGAATCAATTAAAAATTTTTCGTTTTCGAACAGTGTTTTAAACAACACACAAAACAATTAACAACCTCAAAAGCAAAGATTATTACTGAACATGTGTGAAAATGTTATAAGAAAAACATGCCACTAATTAGGCTTTAACCCATTGTCTATTGTTTACTTCCTAAATTTGGCGAATTCTAAAATTGCAATTTCATTTATTGTACAGTGAGATGTCTTGTTAATAATTAAAAACACAAAAAAAGTAAAATCTAAATGTATGCAACTTTATAACCAACAAAAACTAAAATTACTTTGATGTATACAGGGTGTTCTGTTTTTGACAGAAAAAAAACAGCTTAATTTTCTTAAATAGAATTCGTATATAGAACATGAAAATGTTGTTTTTCCCTTCAGAACCTTTACAAACATATTTTATTTGTGAACTTCTTTTGCAATGTTATCAACCCAATCCAATTTTCTTGAAATTTTTTAATGAAACAAAAGTTCAGAAAAAAAATTCGCCATATGGTAATTTTTATCATATCTGTTGGTCTGTTGCAATATATCTATCGGAAATTATCTATTACACATTACAGACATGATTACAGCTGTAAATTTAAAAAGCACACAGATAAACTATCAACTTCAAGTATAGAAAGTACTTAACCAAAAAGAAAAAGAATACTAAAGAAAGTAAATTGCCTTAATGAAATGCAGGGTGTCCTATAAGAAAAAAAAAAAAACTCTAAAGTTATATATTTAGACAAAAATTTCCTCGTCTCTGAAGTACAGTGGATCAAATATAGCTTCTTTGAAAAATAATAAAATTTAATTTTGTGAATTTAGTATAGGTAAAGAACCATGCAATATAAATAACACTCCGGTGGAGAGGGCGCTGTCCGCATGGTTACCGACAATATTAAATTTATTTAAAGCAGATAATCAAGCGGAAAAGTATATGTATTATCAATACATGCTTAACTTCGACTGCTTACACGTATATCGAAAGAATGCGACTGGTTGACCATCAGAATAATCCGAAGAATTTGAATAATTTTGTCTCCTCAAAACAGAACAGGCGAGCGTAGCATTAGTATATTTTCAAATTTTCTAGAAAATGGGGTGAGTCTTTATTGAACTGATAAAAAAATTGTGACCCATGGGATATTGAAACCACTTTCGCGTTAGTAATTCAACATTTTTACAGCACGGCCATGGAGTTTACCACATATCAATCAGTGCTCTTATCCTATAATATTTTTAATAACGCAGATTGAATTTTTTTGGGAAAATCCAGATGCCTACGGTGGAAAATCAAGGCGGATTCATAAACTACAAATGTTAAGAATATGTTATTTTATAAAATTTAAATGGCGTTTCCTAACAAAATTTTGAGAATATGACATTAAATTGTTGGGGGCGGGGGATTTCAGAGGATTAGGCCAGTAGTTTCGGAAATTATCGGTCTAATAAAAATCCACAGAGACAGACAGACGGAAATGGGAGACATATTTTTTCGTAGTGTACAGGTCGTGAAACGTCCGGGAAGTTAAAATGAGCTATGTACAGGATGAGTCACTAAGTGCGCGTTTCGCAATATCCCATTCATTATTAGAAATAGAAAATAGTCAAAGACCAAACTTATACGAACTAGACTCTAAAATTATTTTTATGGTGTAACACACGTCTTAGTTTTTTTAAATGAAACACCCTATATATATTGACATATTTTAATGGACTTCTTCTTAGGCTTAGTTTATTTTTGACATTACGGTGCCACGTTATTCCAATTTTCTTGAAATTTTTTAGAGTGGAAGCACTGGAAGCTTTCACAAAAAAATCACAGTAGCGTTAATTTTAAAATCTGCGTTACAAAATTTTGTGGAAAAGTAAAGAACGGCGCGAACTTTGTTGTGGTATAAATAAGATTAAATTTTCATAAACAGAGTGTTTATAAAAAATGTTTTAATAATTAAAATTTTCAAATACCTATCGATATTTCGTTTTCAAACAGAGAACACTCTGTATTTTGTTACTGCATTCTATTTTTTGTTCTCTTTCTTTTTTGTTGAATATTTTCTATATTTAAAGTTGATAGTTACTGTGATTTTTTAGTTTTTTAAAAATCACATCAATAATATTAGAAAAATGAGATCAAGTAATAGAGTAAGATACAGTTATAAAATACAGGTATTCCATTTGAAAAAACTGAAATATCGATATTTAAAAATTGTAAAGTTTTAGAATTTTTTATAAACACTCTGTATATAAAAATTTCAATTAGTTGCTACCAAACAAAGCTCATACCTTTATTTATCCTTCCACAAAATATTGTAAAAAATAACCATACTTTTTGTAAACCCTTTTATTGTCCAAAAAATAAAAAAAAATTGGAAAAACTTGGCAATGTCGGAATTTCAAAAATAAACGATGATTATAACGCCTAAGAATACATCAGTCAGAAATGTGTAAAAATATATAGGGTGTTTCATTAAAAAAAAACTTGTGTGTTACGTCTTCAAAACACAACACTCTGTATAGTTAAAAATAATTTTAGTGTTAGTCCTCAAGGAACCGTACAACTTTGGTCTTTAACTTTTTTTCTATATATATATATATTTTCTGTATATTCGAAAACTATGATATTTAAGATTTTTTATTAACACTCTGTATATTAGGACTCAATTTTATTAACCCTACAAGAAAGCACATACTTCTTTTTGATGCACACATTTGTTAAAAATAGGGTAAATAAAAGCTGGAATACAAAATACTTGTAAAACTTAGAAGAGAACCATAGAATATATGAAAATACATGGAAAGTATATAAATATTAAGAAAAATCTGCAATAATTTTAGAAATAGAACACTGCCAATTTGAACATGATTTTAGTTTCAGTTACTCAAACATCGCTCTTTAACTTTTTTTCTCTAAACCTGTATCTTTTTAGATTAGATACACTTATTCTCCGTGTTTAAAGACATGCATTATTATTCGTTTATTAATGGTAAAGATTACCCATATTACGATTAACCAAAATAAATCCCAAAACAGAATAAAGAATGCCGCTGACTAGTTTGCTCCCCCAACATTCGAAGTTCCTACGAAGTCTTATTAGTGCGTTCTTCTAAAAGTGTTTATCTTCTTTTCAAATATTATTTGAGGTTATCGTAGACAACTGGTCGACAAATATTCAGTAACACAAACAAATCTTCATTGCACGTTTTACACGTAATAAAGAAAGATTTTTTTTTCAAGAAATTTGTAAACATTAGTGCAATAAATGTTACATTTTTAGAGTCATTGTTAAAAAATTAAGACATACATATTACCTTTGTTTTCTCAAATACACAGCCATCTTTTTACAACAAGAAACTAAAAACATGGTTAAAATGGTACATTTTTGCAAGAACATATGAATTTTGCAATTATGGGGCGGAGCCTAATTGCAAAATCGATATTTCCTTATACAAATTTTCCATTTTAAACATTTTTTAAGTTTCTTGTTGTCAAAAAAAGTGTACACATATTAAAACAAAAAGGAAAAGTAAGCCCGCCCACCCGCCCCATTCAATTGTAATGATATTTTTTATTCGCCGTGAACCAAGGGGGAGGCGCTTAACTGCAAAATGGTTATTTCTTTACAAAAAATTAAAAACATGTTTTTCAGTATCGTGTTGTTCAAAGAACACTATGTATTTTAAGAAAAAAAGGCAAAATATTAGCCCCACCCACCCCATCTCAATTGTAATGTTTTTTCTTATGCTCAAGAACTTAAAACACGTTTAAAATGGTAAATTTTTGTGAGAAAATATAGATTTTGCAATTAAGCTCCGCCCCTAGGTCTGCCAACGAATAAAAACTTCATTACTATGTGATCAAAGGCAGGTAGATAGGTGGAGCTTCATTTTTGGCTTTAATTTTTTCTTAATATACTTAGTATTCTTTGAATTACACGATACTCAAAAACATGTCTTACATGGTAATTTCTTATCGAGAAATAATAAGGATTTTTCTATTAAATTCCGCTCCTTTGTCTCTAGATCATTAAAAAAAAACATTACAATTGAGATAGGGCGGGTGGGCGGGGCGTATATTTTGCTATTTTTCTTAACATATGTTAAGACTGTATTTTGCCTTTTTGTCTTAATATGTGTAGACTTATTTCGACAACAAGAAACTTAAAACATGTCTAAAATGGTAAATTTTTGTAGTAATCAACTTAAATCCTTCACTATTTTTCTACTTTCTTCATTAATTCCAGTGGCGGCTCGGAAGCTTTTGAAATGGGGGACACAATTTGATTGATGGGTTAAATATGAAGATATAAAATAGGTTGTCATTACCAATTAATAGACGAAATTATGTGACGAAAATAAATACAAAAATACATTCAACAAAAATGTGTCCACATACCTTCATGTCATAGATCATTCACGCCAGTATTAATCCAGGCCGGTGGTTTTAACTCATTACTGAGCGGAGACACAAAACAATTTATTTTTTTCACATTATATATAAATTATCTATGAAAGTTTCTCGTTTTGCCACGAACACTTTTTTTTATTAATAAATTGGGGGTGACGATTTTTTACTAAATATTCAACCGAATTCATTATTTTTATTAAAAATCAAACAATTTCACTCGTGCACCCGCAGTTGGTGGGCACAGTCATAATTTTGTTTGCGTCTAAAAAAGTGACCATTTTTTCCTTTTGGGCTTTGCTAACTTCTTTCTCTTTTTTACGTTTGTTCTCCCCATTAGTTTCCATATAAAAATGTGATTTAAACGTTCAGGATTCGAACAACACTTTCAAAATGCCAAAATGACAAACGTATGAATGCTGCTATATTCGTTGCTTTCGAAAAAAAAAACGGGAAAAAACCTAACTTCATTTGATTTAAATAAAGATATCGTTAAGAATTTAAGAAATAACGAAATTATTAAATCCGAGATTACTAGAATAGCAAAAACTGAAGGACGGTCGTTACAATTAGAAAAATAACGATGTTGTTATAATATCAATCGTTATAACAAAGTACAAACAGAATCGCACCGATTATCTTGAATAAATTCTGGAACGTGATGCGTTAGAGAACAAACAAATGTAACAGAAAATTTTAGTAAATGAAAATCTAATTTTAACAGTAGGTAATAGGTGTGAAATGTTAAAGACTTAATAAGGACCATATAGATTTATGTACCGAGTGATTCAGAAAGTCAATTCATTTTTTGTAACTAACAACATCACGAATTCTCTCATAGGAGTTTTGTACGCTACCGATTTAAAATGAAACACACAAAAGATGCAACTAGGTATAGTATGTATTATTATTACTATGTATCATAACTAAGCCGAAAAGAATTTAGAAATGATTGTGATCACAAACACCCTGATATGGACTTGGGGAAGGTACAATGGGGCCAAAGGCGAGGCCTAAGTGCCGGCTGGCTACGGTCAGCCCCCATAAATTAAGAATCCAGATCACAAAATTAAAAAAACAACGACTTGTTGTGAAAAACAACTAAATTAAAACCAAAATTAAATCATCAAATGTATTACACTTTTGAGACAAAATTTAAATGATTAACAAATTAATTACAAAGTGTATTACATATTTTACAAAACACTGTAAAAATTTCAGAACAGTTGACACACAAGAACTAAATAATAAACAAAAGAACTCATTGAAATATAATTGCTCAGGTCCAAAAACTTGCATTCTTTTCACACAAGAAATATTACGAAGTTCTTTGAGACTAACTACTTCAACAATAATTGCTTTTAATAATTGAAAAACCTGTAACCAGTATAACGTCAATATTAAAAATTACAAGAACTTACGTCATGGGGTGTTAAATCTAAATGCACATTGAACCAGTTTAGAATAGAACAGAATTAACTATGGCAAATACATAAATGATAAAGCTACGTGAGATACCTACATTCTTCCAGATCAACTTCATTTATTCTAACATCTGCAGTATATGATACTCATTTCACACAGATGTATAAGTAAAAAACGTTAACAATTAATGGGTTGATATTTAATAAGTATTACTTCACAATTGCAAAATTTAAAGGCAACAACAACTTAGGAGGATAAAATTAATGGGCCAACTGATCCTTGATTAATTTGATTTAGTTCAAAATCAGGTAAATGAAGTTGAAGGAATATTTCCTACAAATTATACAGTCTCTTGGAAGTGTACAGTTGCGGACAGTGAATTTCGTCTACACAATTCACGCGAATTCACAAAAATTCACTGTAGTCGGTGCTTTATTGTCATGATGACTGACGTAAGTGTTGTCAAATTTAATTTAGCTTCGAACCTGCCATCGATTAGTTATTTTAATGAAGGTAAACTAATATCCCTTTTCCAAGACGGGATGTCGCTACACTTTTCGGCTTACCGCGGACTAGTGTTAGTTATCGTATAAAAAAATGTTTGCCCCTTTATGTCAAAATGACAAAAAAAAGGTTAGAAAGATCTAAGGGCTAATTTAGAATTTTTTTCTGTCAAAGAAATTGGGTGGACGAAATTCACTGTCCACGACCGTACTTGAATACCATCCAGCCCGGTAAGTTGACGCCAATTGACTTGACACGATTGGTTACGTTGTTACTAGGCGCGCACACATATGGTTTTAAAGCACGTTTTTTGTGCCGTTTTTTTATAGACTGGTGTTTATTCAATGTAATACTAAATTGTTAACATGAGTGGTCATATTGCTTATAGCCAAATCTTTCAGAATTTTGACAAAACATCAATATTTAATCGTATTAACACACATACATTTATGAAGTCATTATTTTAACAATATCTAAAAACTGTAATTACTTTTGAGGCAGTTCTTCAAATGTGAAAGAAAAAGGAAAATTTATAGAGTGAATGGTAACTAATACATCACTGGCACTAACTTTCTAGAAGAATTTTTTATGACGACTTGAATTGTATATGAAATAATACAATTTCAGTATTCAATTTCACAATATGCCATAAATAAGAGTAATATAAGGTAAACATTGATAAAATGCGTCACGGATTAATTCCCAGTAAAAGTTTAATTATAGATATTTATAATTGTTCCTTTAGAATGAAGCACTTCTTCTGGTGTTTGTCGAGCTTTGTATAGTTATGTGGATTCTTCCACGCTGTTACGCTTCGCAGACATGAAGGTTTTCTCAGGTTTTGATTTCATTCGTTCACTCGATCCACTTCAGTAAATAAGTATGCCCCCATTACACATCTATATTTTGCTCGACCGTTAGGTCGAGAAACGACAAAATCAAACAACAATAAAACATTTAAATATTACATTTTCCCAAACAATTCGTTGTTAATTTGTTTTTATCAAATAGTTTCATAAATCTCTAAAAATGTCACGTTTTAATAGTTCGTGGTTTGGAAACAAATTGCTTGCATCTGTTGTTGTTTCCAAATAATTTTTCATAATGTTGAATAATCAAAGGCAAATTTGTTACAGGCAGCAAGCGCACCACATTTTATTTGCTTTTAAATGCAACATGTATTGACAAATTAGTTAGCTATCAACACAATCGTGAATAATCCTGCTTTTTTCAGTTTTACAATTGTTGATGTTACAACCAGCAATAGTACGACAAGAATCAGATCCGCCGTCTTTGAAAGCGCTAGTAACCGATCCGTACATCATCATTGCAGCAGGTACTGCATCTAATACTCCTCAGAAATATTCATACTTATCTTCGTTATGTAAAAAGGTGCTATAACATTCGCCAACATGGGAATCGCAATGCTGGAACCTTCCCTTCCCATATGGATGATGGACACGATGGGTGCCGAACGGTGGAAGCAGGGAGTAACTTTTCTTCCTGCTAGTATCTCGTACCTGATCGGTACCAACCTTTTCGGACCCTTGGGACACCGAATGGGACGCTGGTTAGCCGCTTTATTAGGACTGGTCATCATCGGAATTTGTTTAATGTTGGTAAGGGAACCACTTTACAATGTTTTTATTTTATTTTATTTTATTTTATTTTATTTTATTTTATTTTATTTGTGTCTAAATCCTTGCAGTTTAGTTTAGGTCTAGTTTGTTAGCAGCGTGTAAATTCCCTGAAAAATGCCAGAGATTATTCCTAATTCCCAAAGATGTTGATGATACACGAATTGTGCACTATGTCGACGAAGTTGTTAGAAAATTTTTCCCGGAGTTCATTCCAAGAAGCTTGTCATTTCAAAAAAACGCTTTCTGCTCCAATGGAAATGACATTTTTGAGTGAATGTGCAAATAAATTTCTGAAAAGAACTGTTTTTAATGTAAAGATGATTTTTCCAGGATGAAATAACAAGCAATAAAACAAAAAAATATATAGGACGTATCATGTGAAAATCACAGTCAGGTTGATTAATTAAATAAATCGATGTAAAATTTTAGTCAAAATTTAAAATCAGTTTATAAAAATTTTAATTTTTGCCTTTTTAGGTATCTGTTTCAATTATTTATTAGGTTCAAAAATTAGTTATAGCCAATTAAAATTAATTTTGTTAAAAACTTTTCTGGGGCGTAGTTTTACACATAGCGCTAAGCATATCATTTAAAGAAGTCATACGGATTTAATCAAAGATGACTCAAGTACAAATTATGTTGCTCACCCGATAAAAACTTAATTTTGCTTCATACAGTGTTATTTTTTTTATATTTCTTAAAACTATGTTTCTCTGTTATTTATTCCTGATATATCCAAATTTTGTTTACACTTAGAAATAATATTTATGATTTTACTTTTTTATTTATAATTAAAACTCAATTGCAGAGTTTTTAAAGCCAAAACTACCCTACACTATATTATATTGTTTAAGCTACTGAGAAAAAGTTGTTGAATTTAAAAATGCTAAAAACGCAGGAACAATTTTTTTTTAATCATTAATCATTTCAAGGCTAATTTACAACTCTACATTTTAAATTTTCAGTAAAAAAGAAATATAAATAAAATAAAATAAATACAGGTGATGCAGAAAAACTATTGTAGAAGAAATGTAAGGATAATAATTAGAGAATACATCCACATTTATTATACTACAGCCAGTAAGTAAAAAAAAAATCAAAAAAATTTTGGAATATCACATAATACTAGGTGATCTTTTAAATTTTTAGTCTAGTCATCCAAGAATTTGTTGACAAAACAAATTCAGCCGAAAAGTATGTCGTAACTTGACACAGTTTTTAATTTTAGGGTACGTGCAATTGTAGTGAAAACTAAATCAGAAAGATTAGTAAGTATATGACAGAACAGTTTAATTATAAAAACCATAAATATTCAGGTAAAAAATATAATTTACATATAGTTTTTCAAATAAAATAGAATGTTAATTATAATAATAAGAAGGTGTGAATTGTAAGAGAGAGACTTAAAAAATGGCTTATAACATTTGAATTTGATATATAATTTAATAATATTTTAGTTTTTATTTAAGTATGACTCATTTATCAGAAATGCATAGCTTCACAGAGAATGAAATTTAATTAAAATTTTCAATATACATTATGTTGTAAGAAAGGTTGAACCACAATGTAAACATTTTTCAAAACTAGACATTTTAATAATGAGTGAACAGTCAAATCACAATAATTATGTTCGTTGGAGAATCTTCAACAAGCATCAGGAATTTTTTGAAAACCTTCGGAACACACATGAAGTAGTTTTGAAAATAAATAAAATTGTTTTGCTTAGTATATTTGATCGTCGATTCATTGTTAAAAAGACATAATAAAACATATAAGGTGTCATAGCCAAAATTTCTGAGGGCGCAGCATATTGGTGGAAATTTATCAAAAAACCAAAATTTTCTAGTGTTCCATGGGAACACACATATATATTAATTTATTTAGTAAATGACCACTTGAGTACACCGCTTACGAGATACCCAATATGGAGTTCTAATTAATTTTAAACCAAATGTCATATCTCAATATTTTTCTGGATTGTATAACAAAAATTGACTACAACCAAAAATATTACTCCAATTGGTAATAACAGTATAAATAAATTGTAGGAGGTAGTAATATTAATAAAAATGGAGACAATAAAACTACAAGCTATGTACTAAAAAAAAAATTAATCTAAAGTAATTTAGACAGAACTTCCATTCAAACATTCAAACAAATTCACCGTCTTAGAAAGAAAAAATGTCGGCGAGGATGACATTCGAACTCACGCCCAGACTACAAGTTGCTTAATTTCCTTACGTCACCCGGACACGATCTGCTTGTCTCATATGTATGTGTGCGAGATATCAATTACGTGAATGAGAGAAACAATCCAAATAATTGTGATTTCTGATAATTGTGATAACTTCGATTTTTTGTTCGAAAATTTGGATGCCTAGGATAAGGCGGATTCATAAACCACAAGTACAGGAGTATTCTATTTTTGTAAAATTGAACTGCTGTTCACAAAGTAAAATCTTGCCGTGATCAAATTGTTTTATTATATTTTATACACACAACATTCCTAAAATACATATAAAATTTTATCAGTCAGTCCGGTAGTTTCGAAGATTATCTGTCTAATAAAAATGGACACAGATGACAAACGGCGACAGGAGGAAACGATAAACGGGGGACATATTGTTTCTTACTCTAGAAGTCATCAAATGTCAAGAAAATATGAAAGTAGCCATCCATCAGATGGATCCTAGTACAGTACTTCTTTAGCTTACAATCGGGAAGTAATTAATAGAGAATTATAAATCTAAATTAAGATTGTAATAACTTTTGCAGATTATGTTCTGTAAAAAAAATAATGGCAACTTCTAACTGAAGAAAGTTGTGAATGTTTTACATTTTCAGAAATCGTACCGATTAAAAAAAAAGTCGTTTTTGAGACACCTGTAAGAATTGTTTATTCATATAAGAAATATTTCAGAATTTGGCTCAATTTTATGAACAAATGTTTTCTGTTTAGAATTAATTCAGATACTAATGATAATTCAGATTAGACTGCGTAAATAGATTGTTAAAAAAATAGGAAGAAAAAACTATTTTGAAAATAAAAATAAATTTAAAAAATGTGACACTCAGTGCTCAATACGATAAAAACTCCTGCAAATCTTGCACTAAACTTGAAAAAATCGTTTCACTGGTTACAAAAACAATTTATAAAAATTATGCTGCATGCCCCACATGTTTCGGCTAAAAAAATTACATTTATTTATTTTCAAAACTTGAACTCAAATTCAGTTAGTTTGAGCACATCACATCCTTTTGTGACATTTAATTTCTATTTCAGATACCCCTCGCAACAAGCATGAATCACTTGATCGTCCCAAATGCTGGGCTTGGATTTGCGATAGGGATGGTCGACAGTTCCATGATGCCAGAATTGGGTTATTTGGTCGACATTCGACATACGGCCGTCTATGGCAGTGTCTACGCTATCGGTGACGTTGCTTTCTGCCTTGGTTTCGCTATTGGTAATAATTTAACATAATCTTATCTTGCGTAAGCTACACTTTCTTTGTTAGATTTTTGTGGTTATTTTCATAGCGAGTTTTGGTATTAGTGCGTTAGTTTATTTCCTACTTTCTCACTCATGCAAAACTGATTTATGTTTAAATGTTATGCGTACATGACTTACATTTTTTCTGGGGTCTAGGTCCAGCTATGAGTGGAACCTTAGTTAAAAAGATTGGCTTCGAATGGATGCTTTTTGGTATTGCCATACTGAATTTTCTGTACGCTCCCCTACTCATCAGTTTGAAGAGCCCACCGACTAAAGAAGAAAAGAAGGTAATGTTCCATTACTTGTGTTATTGTACTCGGTTTGTTCATTTATTTTTTCGCTTTAAATAAATAAACTAAGTTACACAACTTTGTAATCGTAATAACTTATAACATATTAAATTTCATTGCGTTTTTTTTTTAATATATTTTAATATCACAGAGAAAACTTATGGACAAAGTGAATTATTATCAATAATAGTTTTCAGTTACTTTTTCAAAATTTTGAAGCTTTATCCACTACATTTAAGTGTTAAAATAGATTGACATAAATGATATATGGATATAATGTAGATTTGCATATTCGCTTGACGTATAAGTGTATTGATTTTATTATACATATATGTACAACCATCTTTATAAATACAGACTAGTTATTATAACTCCATTTCTAACTTAGACAACAAAGGTCAACATGATGACGAAAATTCTCAAGATTAAATTAAAAATTAAAGTTTAAAATAAACTCGTGTGTTATGGCTTTAATTCACTCGAGAACTGAAACAAAGATATCTTTAAATATTTGTTTTATATAAAATATATGCTTTCATTCATCCATACAATTTGGAGTAATCGATCATATCACATACACATGGTTCACCATCTGGTGATTTTGTCACATATAAAACTCTTAGCGTATCCGTGTTTCCAGAACCTTTACGCGAACCACTAATTACAACAACCGGATCTCCAGCTCTTATGAACCCTTTCCACTTCCCAAAGCTGACACCAAAACTGATCCTAAATTCAGTATCTTTTGTCCAGTCCTCCTGCCTTTCAACGGTGTAAATCAACGGCAAGATACCCCTGTGTAAATTGGCTTGTCTTGCAGTTTGAGCATAGCGTGTTATAGCAAGAATCGGACAGTGTGGCCGATATTTCGATAAAAGAAAAGCCGACCTGCCTGACGATGTTATAACGATTATAGCAGCTGCCAGACATTTCGCTGCAGTTTCAACAGCTGCGATAGCAATAGCGTGAGCTGGCTCCAAAGGAGGTATAACTTTACTACTAAGCTCATGAAAAAACTCTCTTTGCCAAAATGCCGATTCCGCTTCTTTGCAAATTTTTGCCATGGTCTGGATAGTCTCAACAGGATACTCCCCTTTAGCAGTTTCTATTGACAACATGACACAGTCAGCACCGTCCAGTACAGCATTAGCAACGTCTGTACATTCGGCACGAGTAGGTCGTGGTTTTTTTGTCATAGAGTGAAGTAACTGATTAGCACAGATAACAGGTTTACCAAATGTGTTACATTTGGCTATAATAGATTTCTGAGCCAGAAATAACTTCTCTACTGGAAGTTCAATTCCTAAATCACTTCTGCCTATCATGATGCCATCTGATGCTTTAATAATTTCATCTATGTTTTCCACTCCTTGCTGATTCTCGATTTTGGCAATTATCTTTATTCGGCGTCCATTGTGGCCAAGGACGTCCCGTAACTCAGTCAGAGCAGCAGCTTCTCGAATGTAGGACGCAAATATTATGTCGATATTCTGTTCTACTCCGAAACGTAAATCTTCTTTGTCTTTTAGAGAAACAACAGGTAGATCAATTGCTACACCTGGTAGATTAACTCCTTTGCAACCACCAAGGGTTCCCCCATGTTCAATGGTACAAGTTAAAACCGATCCTTGAATATTGGTGCATATCAAAGAAATAACACCACTGTCTATGTAAATCCTGTTTCCCACTTGAACTACTTTCTGAATGTTGTCATAATCTATGTACATTACGCTAGCGCTTCCTTTCTCAAAATATGCCTTGTCAGTCGTCAGCTTGATCTGTTCGCCATTTCTAAGTTCGACTTCAGCATCTATTCCGCCTTCAAAATATCCAATTCGAATTTCAGGTCCTTTAACATCTACAGCTATCGCCATGGGAAATTCCAGTCCAAGTCGTGTAGAATAATTGTTCGCTGCCGTCCTTATATTTTGAATTGATTGCGCATGTTCCTCATGTGAACCATGAGAGAAGTTTAAACGAGCAATATTCATTCCTGTCTCCATCATTCTTTCTAATGTGTCTACATTAGAAGACGAAGGACCTATCGTACAAATGATTCCTGTAAGTCTCACATATGATGGAGCTGAATTCACATCTAGTTCACAAGCGTGGTCTAAGTAGCTGGTGGCGTGAGAAGCTACGAGTTGTTTTGGAGGTGCACAATGTAGACATTCTGTTTCACTTTCTTCAAAATCATCAACAGTACTCCAAACCATGTTTATCAAAAATAAAATAGTACAAAAATGACAGTGTCAGTTATAAAAAATGAAGTAACTCGATGTTTTTTTTTTCAGTCTCTGCTACTAGACGAGAAGACATCGGTGAGGTACGTGACGTACCAGAACGAAGATGAGGAGGAGTAAATGTGGCAACGATGCAATAATATTAGAAGTTCTCGAATGTTCCACAAAAGATTCGGGTGTGTGTAAATTGCTTCGAGGTTGTTGGAACATGGTCTTGTTAAATTTTCACGCTCTGAGAGCGTATCTGGACAGACTTTCAGAGTTTCTTTCGTGTTAAGTTAAAGCATTGTAAGATAAAAGATTGTGCTTCTGTAACCCAAAATCGACTCTTTGATGGGAGTTGCACTTGTCAAAATTCCCTAACTTTTCGGGGGCCCTCGTTATGGATTAATGTGAATGGCTGCACATAATCCGTTCCGGCAGGAGGCGAGGCAATCAGAGTCCCTCGAAGCACAAGAAACCTATTGGCGTAAGTGTTGATGAATAAAACGGCGCTCCCATCGTAAGCCCGGCTAATGATTGCCATACAACATTATTAAGTGTCTAATCTTATTTGTAATACGTGTAGCAACTATTCGGCTGAAATATGCATATAAGAGAATTGCTGAGCCAATCAAAACACATCATTTTGGAAAAGCCTGGTGTGCTGGGGTCAGCCCCTGGAAATGCAGTAAGGGGACCTTAATGTTCATGCTTATTTATCGTTAATTGTATAACCAATCAGTATAACCTGTGACTCGGTCGTTGTGTTTTATCTGTCTGTCGTCTCCGCAGATATTTTACCTTCAGGAGGTCCGAGCTCCTCAGAAGATTATTGTGAAGAGACAATAATCATCATTGTAATAATCAGTCCCAATATACCTGTGACCAATATAAACATTTTCGTTAAAAGCTGGTAAGGGTCCGAACAACAAGGGCAATCATGCTGATACGCGTGTTGCCGTTACAGTATTATTGCTAAACAATAGGGCCGTAAGTTGGTACCTGGTTTAGATGTAGTGTAATTGCATGTTATTCTTATAGAGATCTATATAACACTCGATATGTAGAGTGGCTATTACTGGTATTTAATGTTTGATGTTAATATCTGTATTATTTGTGGTGTAATAAATGGAACAAAAGTTATTAAACTAAAAACACGTTTTATTAAATACCCATCCCTCATCATTACCCCACTCGTCGAGAAAATAAATCCTTAAATCATTTCTCTCCCTACCGATAGAGCTTTCGATTTGCCTTTCCAATACTTTAATGCTTTCTACATCTCACTTTTGGGGCGTCTAATGATTGAGCAAATAACAACTTTATCTTTTTTATGATCTTCTTGTGAACTCGACCACATCTCTAAGATTAAGGCAGACCTTTTACTAACTAATAACTTTTTAAACGTGTCCGTTTATTACAACTTTTCTCGAATAGGTTTTCTAGGTGAATATTTTTGAAAAGAAATAAATTGCGTTATTGTATTACCTACAATAAAACAGTATTTTTACGTATATTTTTCACTCCAGTGAGCAAATAAGAATTTCTTACAAAGAACATCGAAATTGCACTCAGTCGCCAAAAAAGCCGTGGAATAACAACTGTAATACAGTTATCGCTATCAATCTCATATAGTCGAAAAGTTCTTATGCAGATCGAAGTATTCAATTTAAGAAAAAATAGCCAGTTTTTAGTCGCGTTCACATCCTTAACTGGTTTCTCCGCATAATTATAACACATTTAGATTGATATTGCAGGTGAAAATAAGAATAAGTAAACATTTCTGATAAAAGAATATAAGAAGTAAATATGTTGTTGTCTTCCCCATTTCACCTTTAATTATCTCTAAGAAAAATCTGTTATAAACACCAAGTAAAAATTGACAATTAATTGTTCCACTCTAATAGAGACGACGACTTTGGCCTCTAGCGACACTATCTTTTTGCTACACATCAACTCTTAATTTATGCAGAACGATAATAAACTATCGGATCAAGCACAATACAACGTTTTTGCCAAAAGATAAAGGCAAAATTCAAACATCCCTCTGCAGAACATAAGAATCAGAACAATTTTTCGTTCCTGAAACATACTTAGTTAACAAGTCCTTTTTGCAACTGATACATTTTAAAATCGTCGTGAGCCTTTTTTCCAATAAGATGATTTCTTTTCGAAAAAAAAAATTGAGGTGAATTTTTGTGTTGGCAATTTTGAATTATTGGTAAAATTTTAATTAATCTGGCAGTTTTAATTAAATATCGTTTTTACTTTGCCAGCGTATCGATGTAATCAGACAAAATGGTGGTGCTACAGATAACAAAAATTGGTTTAAGGTTATTTGTACAGAACAACAAATCCCCATTCTTCAAAAAATTATAAAATTTGTTTTGGGATTTTTTTGTTAATAATAAACCTTATAAGATAAAAAATATAAATAATACCAGTCACAGTGTAAGAAAAAAAAGTTGCATAAGGTAATCGAATTCACAACCTCCGCGTTGCGAGCAGGACACGCTAATCGATACACTGCCAGACAATTACGAGAATAAAAGGTTGTTATACAATTTGGATTTTTTTGGCTAAAATGTGGATCCCTAAGGGAAAAACTCAAAGCGGATTCATAAACCAAAAGTACAGTAGTATGTTATTTTACAAATTTTTAATAAAAGTTACTAGCACAATTTTGAGGTGAGATCATAAAATTGTTAGTGGGAATGATTAAACAAATTTTGGTTACCGCTTTACCATCTACCCGATATTGCTAACATGTAATATGCATAACACATTTTGTAGCAAAGGAAAAGAGAAAACAGTGGATTTTATTAATTTATTAACAATATTAATAACCTACTCGCGATGGAAACTATATATACAGCTTTTAAGTAAATTTTAAGTAAGTTGTTAAAATCCACGAAATATTTTTTTTTGCAAGTTTGCCTACACCAAAAGCATTTATTCATCTTCTCTCGAAACTCATCACAAATATTTATTAAAAAATTGGTCGAAGGATATTTTGACAAAACTCCCCTCGCCCTTGAAGTATAATCCAACAAATCCAGCTCTTTAAAAAAAATAAAAAAATTGATATTACGATATTCGTTTTGAAATAACCGCTGTAAAGTAAAAACGAGCGGCATAAATAACACCCCTGCAGCCTCTTGCCGTACGAACAATGTGAAATATATTTAAACCACGTAACTAACGGGATAAAATGTCCTTCAGCACTAGCTAATAGCAACATGAAGCTTAATTTAATTATGTTTATACATCGAAAGAATTTCACGTAGACATTAGTTTGATTTGGTTGAGTTTGCTTCCTCAAAACAAAGGACTAAAATTATTAATTAAACCACAATCAAACAAAATCAAACATAAATAATACACAATGGGAGAGAAAAAGAGAATTAAAAAGGGAAAAAACGAAGAGCCAAGCTTGGAATCGAACGTGCGACGTCCGATCCGCTTTCCTCAGCCTTAACCACTACACCACGGCCTCGATGCCTTACGGTCATGGTAAACTAGTATTATACCGTGCTTTATATTTTTGGAAAAAATTCAAAGCGGATTCGTTCACCAGACTTATAGGAGTAAGTATATAGGGGTCTATAACAGTTAAATCAAATAAACACAGAATTCTTTGAAATGACGTCTTCAAATTGTTGGTGGGGATGATTAGCAAAATTTTGGTTAGCATTTAACCATCTACATGATATTTCTAATACACATACAAAATTAGACCACAATCGGTCCAGAAGTTTCGGAGATTACGCGTCTATTAAAAATGGATACAGACACCAGACAGATACACAGACAGACGGAAACTGGGGATTACTTTTTTCGTGCTGTAGGGATCATGAAACCTCGAGAAAATATAAAAGTGGATGGACCCGTTTACTATACTTAGCTTTTATACAGGATTCTTAAAAACAGTAATGAATAAATCAGTTAATCCCTAAATTCTGTTGGACCATAAATATTACTGCCACTATGATTAAGTATAATTTTATTGATTCTACATTATTACTTTTTATTTTTATATATACCTACGCGTTATCACAAAACAATAAAAAGCACAGTATGAATTTTTATAATTTACCAAAGAAAGAAAGAATTTTTTGAATTGATTGTGGTTCAATAGCAAGTAAAGTTTGCTCCAATTAATTTTTTTTTTTGCAGATGTCACATTCTTGAGAGGATGAATTAACTAACTTTAGTTACGTTTCTACCGAAAGAACAATAAAAAACACGATCAAAAGCAGCCTTGAATTTTTGAAGATTTGTCTTTGATTATTACATTTTCAACCCAAACTTTCAAATTGACGGTAACCTAATAAGACGAAAACTCTACCAAAATGAAATCTTCAAAAATCTATGGTTGTCTTTGATGGTGTTTTTTGACTCTCGGTATTATTTTTCAATTCATATTAGCATCCTATCGAAATTTTAAAAAGGCACGGTATTATTTTTAAAGTAGGTATGTATAGTGTAAAATTTGTGATATTTACGAGTATACTACGATTAGAAATATAGTGCGTATTCTGCCTCAAATATCTATTGACTTTGACTAATTTTTATCACGGCTTAACCACACATCCTTGTAATCTTGCCACAGTCCAGATGGTTGGGAAAGGATTTATCGACATGGACTGTATTGAAAATTTTGTTAAAATATAATAACTGCCAAGACAAGTGTGAGAAGTCAAAAGACTCGAGTCAGAATTCGCACTATAGAGATGATCAAAAAATGGCGGATAAACTCAATGGTTGGGTGTTAAAAAGGCTCTGAAGAACTAAAAAAATTGGTTAAAAAAATTCCGGCACCAAACTTTTGAAAATAATTACCTGAAAGTTAAAAAATTAAGTGATTTGTTTTAATGAACTGCAGTTAAATAATATAATTAGTTATTAATAACTTAATAATAATTTGCTAGAATATGATCCACAACGTCAATTTTTACTGTTGACAAATATCATTTTTGACTATTGTTATCGAAATTTTAAACCGTTAATTAAATTCACATTAAAACATACCAAAGTTACGACTTCAAATTTAAAATTTAATATTTTCAAAAATTTGGTTCAGAGATTTTTTAAACCATTTTTTCCGAGTTCATCAGAGCTTTTTTAACAATGTACCACCGAGCTAATCCGTTATTTTTTGATCACCCTGTATATGTTCATAGTATACACAACAAAATTTCGAAAGGAAACGTTTTATGTGCTGCCAAACAAATATATTAATTTTGTAATACCTAAGTATTTGCTATAAAACTAAAAATATCACCATTTTGTCAAACCAGATATTCGAACTTAAAAGCAGATAAACGGACAAACTATACTGTACATTAAAAATTAGATTTATTGGACAATATTTTAAGAAGACGTTAAGATTTTTTGTAGGAAATGAGTAGAATAATCGCCTTTTATCACATCTAATAACTAAGGTATACTTAAAAATTCAAATTAATGATATTGTTAATTTCGTACAAAATCGTCAACAGATACAGAAACTGAAAACCATTATTTTTGCATTCGACAAGGTTCAAACAAAGCTTTCCTTGTGCTTTTAACATGAATTCGTATGTCAATTTACCTGCCGGTATATTTTTAGTAAATTTCATTCCTAATTTATTTTTTTATCGATTTATTCCATATCATGTGGACACATACGTTGTACACAAATTAGAAGTGTTAAATTAACTTAAAACGTTACCTACTTACAATTAGATAAGTATTATTTTTGTACCAGAATTTCATTCCAACATTAACAAGCAACTAATTTCATAATTATATCCATAATAAATTATTAATGAATGCAAATTTATATAACAATCTAGTTAAATTTGTTTCACTGTAAATCTATAGAAGAAATTACGTAAATTTGCATTATCAAGAAAGGACTGTGACGCAAAATTTGCTTACACTAAAAATACGTGCGGATATTGCCTTATTGGTGGTAACATAGTCAAAGCTATAAGCATTAACACTCACTATGTTTCAATTTCTTAAAATTCTGTTGAATCACGTCTCAAGAATCAAAATAAAAAATTCTTGATTTTGTTGGAAACAGTCTGCGTTTATACAAAGACAAACGGAAATTACTTTGTATCTAAACTTGCCACAAAAATTTCGCATTTCTCCAACAGAAAAATAATGCACGTGCTCGAATATTAAAACTTGCCCAACAATAGATATAATAATCCGTTTTTTCAGATTTTTCCCTTTTTATGACATTCCTTTTTAGCACGACAATTATTTTCCTGCATTACATGTTTGATGAATGAAAGTAATTCGTGTTTATGTAACGCAAATACTCGAATAAAAATATAAAGCGCCAAGCCAGGACACTTTCTCCATGGCAAGGGCATCGAATTCGCTATAGACCTGCCCACCCACCACACTTATAAAGCCGCGATCAAGATCAGTAAGGGTGCAGTGCAGTTTGTAATTGTGTTGGGATACAATGAATACATTCACAGTGAGTATGGTTTGCTGAATTTTTAAGTCCACTTTCACGATCTAAATATTAGCTATTGTATACGGAAATCAGCGTGTAAGTGTTAAATGGTCTAGGTAATAATTACGTTTGTAACTGTGCTATTATGTAATTTAGCAACAATTACAACGATTTGTTATTATTGTTATTTGTTTCACTGTATTCTTTGAGTGACATATTGGTCAGATTTCGGTATACCAATTTCACAGTTTATTAAAATTTTTCTAGGTGACGGAATCGTGGTCAGTGGAGTTAACCAAGTATGACAATCTAATATTGTCTGTTTCACGCTATAGTAGCTCGGAATTTTAGAATTCAGAAATGTACACCGCATTCAGTTGTATCAAGCGTGTTATCAAATTTTCAGGATTTTTTCCACTTTAACTCTTGTTTAATTTGTACACATACTTTTGTCACTTCCTGTCATTACTACAATACCGTTACATTTAGATAACTGAATATTTCAGTTATTGATTTATTTTTAATTTTATCTTTATTTTTAGCTCTTGATATATAACTTAATTTATTCTTAAAACGCTGAAATTTACTGCATCAAAAGTTTGTTTCATTATCTCTGAAAATATGCGCTTCAAGTGAATTTATTACCTATAAACTTACTTACTTTAATTTAATAGTCAACAAAATCAGCGAAATTAAAAACCATGACAATCGACATTGTCTCTTTCATGCTGTGTATTTTTAGAATACAAAAATTTTAATGCTATTCGTTTCTGTTAAGGATCCCGTATACGAACCGTGTTTTTTTTATTTTTTTTATTATTTTCGCATTATTAAATGTAGGTAGCAGTTAACATACTGCATATCAAAATGTGTATTTTATTATTTTCTATAGTACTGATATGATAATTTAAAAAAATATATTTGTAACTCAAATTTAAATGCTTAAACTTTTTGCTTTATCATTTGCGTAAGAAAAATTATGAAATATTATGTGACAATGTATTGACAAAATACTGAATGGCTCAAAATAGTTGAATATAATGTACATGTAGTAGTTAGTAATAAAAGGTTATACCAGATGTATGCTACAAATATTTTTTCTTAAAACTCTTATAAAATCTGAAATTTGATTCTCACTTTAGGAATCTAAAACGTCCACCAAAATTGGTCTGTTCATCCTCACCAAAAATGTAATGATGTCATTTAAAAATTCATACCTATAGTACAAAAAATAGTTTCCATCCACCTGTTGCCGTGTCTATTTTTATTAGTCAGATAATCACCAAAATTACTGGACCTATTATTGTTAAGTTTTAGGTTTCATTTAAGAATATCATGTAGATGGTAACCAAGATTTGTGTAATCATTCCCACCAACAATTTGATGACATCCCTCATCATTTTGCATAGTAAGGTTACTGAATTTAATGAAATAATATACTCATGTACACGTGGGTTATGAATCCACCTTAATTTTTATCATATTCTTTACAAAAAAATGTTTTGTGCAATATTTGTCACGTGTTTCACGCATCACGTACCTGATGGGCGAGTTGATCAAGTGATGGATGGTCGGATTCGTACTCTGCCGCCTAAATGGGTTCGAATCCCATCCTTAAGAATTTTTTTACACTATTATCAATAGTTTTTTTTAGAGATTATATTAAAATAAGTAAAATTTTGCTAAATCAACATTTATAATTTTACAAAAAAAACTGGATTTGTGCAAGGAAATTCTGCTTAAATAACTTTAGGCCAATTTTTAATATAGTATGCAGATATTTACGTAAATTTTGCAAAAGATGAGTTTTCCAGTACCTATTTGAAAATTATTAAAAACATAAAAAACGATACCTATAGGTATATTTAAACAGTGCATTGGGACATATTTTTCATCAAAAATTTTAATTTTGTGATAGTTCTCAATTTTTTAATGGATATATTGCTGTTCATACATATGTATCGCGAACTACCCAAACGGAAACAGAAAATCGGCATTTTTGTGTTCTACAAACTACGCAATGTCAGGAAAACATGAAATTGGAAAGCTCACGCTACAGAAGCAAGAAAAAAAAATCACTTTAATAGTCAACTAAATCACAGCTTTGAAAATAATTTAAGCCCAACATTTTTATTTTGGCTGGAAACAGTGTAATATTGCAAGTATAGACTCAAGAACAGAAATTAATTTTATTGAATATATGTATTTATATCCACTGGAGGGATTTTGATTTAATTTCAGTGTTTGATCCTTCGGTTAGTTAGCTTGTATAAATTTTACTTAGTAGAGTGGAAATAGTGTAAGAAGAGCACACTAAAGATCGTTGTAGACGTAAAAGAGCCGAAAGAAGTTAATTTGTAAATTTAAAGGAATTATGTTTTATGATTCATTCGTAGTGGTTTATGAATAATTTTCTTGGATTTTTTTGCGACTTTTTTAGTAAATTTTTGTAATTTACTAAAAAAGTCGCAATAGAGTTATTTTTAACATCTGTGCTACAATATTTTATGGGAATATAAGCAGAAGTACGCACTTTGTTGTGGTTTCATTTAGACTGAATCTTATTATACACAGTGCTAAAAAAAATCTAAATGTTTACAATTTTCAAATATCGATATTTTGTTTTTTTCAAATAAAACGCTATGTCTTTTATTATTGTATTTTACTCTGTTTCTTGTTTTCTATAAACAGATCATTCATTGATTTTTCTTTTATATTTTTCTAATCTAGTTGAATTTCTGTTTCTTCCATTTTGAACATTATAGTACCGAAAAATAATTACTTCATTATACATTATATATTTATTTGCTCTGTATACTTAAAAGTAGAAGAAGGACCGGATAAGAAAAAGAAGACATTTTTATTTTAACTTAATTTCCATGCTATATATTTTCATTACCTAACTCGTATCGTCGTTGCTTAGTGTGTATTATAACAATGGACAAATACACAACATATTCTAGTTTTGCTTTAAATCACAAATCCAAAATTGCTTCGAAATGAAAATCCTTTTTGTTTTATGAATGCCTCTCATAAACACTTTTTCTCTGTTTTTAATAAAGGCAATATGTACTTAAACCAGGTATTGCCTCGTATTGTATAAACATTTGTATTATGTATGCATGGAACATTATTTTACTCTCTTTAAGTTCTTCTAATCCTCCGGTATTGACATCTAATTTATCATTTTTTTCAATTTAATTTCAGCTAATTGGACTTTTGGCTTTATTCTCGCCCTCCTTATGCCAATACGGCGGAGGCGGAGAAGGCCAATACCAAGACCAGTACAATTACAACAGAGCACCGCCACCACAAATCCTCAGTCACAAACAAGCACTAAACCATGACGGTAACTTCAAGTACCTCTTCACTTCAGAAAACGGCCTTGCTCAAGGAGAAAGCATAGCTCCTGATGGTTCCCGAAACGGAGGTTACTCGTACGTAGATCCCACCGGAAGGAAAATCTCTGTCAAATACACAGCGGGCAAAGAAGGATTCAAGATTTTAGAAGCCGATCACTTGCCAAAAGCTCCACAACCGCTGGCTCCGGTTCCCGGAGCAGGACTTCCAATTCAAGCAGCGCCACAAGGGCTTGGAAGTTATGGAAAGCAAGATGATGGGCAGTACAGGCCCGAACTGTACCAAAGGCCCCAGCCCTATGTGGCTGCTGGTGCCTACGCTCAAAACAGACCCTACCAACCAGCCGCGGCACCCATTTCCAATGCCATCAGCAGTGGAGTGAAAGAGCCGGAATATAACGATGAACCGGGGAAACCATACAGTTTCGGTAATGGGTATGTATTTGAATTTGGAGGGTAGGTTCAATTGTTGAACTTTAGTAATGTCGCTACCTTGTACTGAAATACTTGTTTTCTCTTTAGTTTCTTAAGTTCTAGGTGTTGTTTTGTATTTGTATTTTTTATATGTAAAATTGTGTAAATATGTGCATGTGATACAAGTATCTTGTTATTCTTTACACTCTGCTCTGTTGTATCGGTTTAGATGTCTTCTCTGTTCCTATACTCTCAATAAAAGAACTTTTCCATAAAATCTTTTTTTTATTCTGAATGATGTGCTCGTTTGTACATACACTATTTAAAAGTTACGTTAGCTGATACGAGGACCAGAGGGAATTAATAAGCACTAGGAACATCGAACACGATTGCCAATTGCATAGTTCCTACTAATAAGAGTATCAAGAAACGCCTATAAAACTATATATGTAAAATATGGTAAATAAAAGTTTAACAAATTCTTTGAATGTCAAAAATAAAGCAAAATTTCCCACGAACATTAGATATTAAATAAAGCTCGTTGTATTGTATATCACTTCCATGTCGAAACAATAACGAACCTAATACAAGGAAGAAAAAAAGATCTCGAATGCCGATCTGAGTTGATCAGAGGTATGGAGAGAGAGAGAGAGAGATTAGAAATCAGAAGGGGTCTACAAATGAAAGTTACCATTTTAAAGTTTGAATAAACTGGAAATTTTAAAAGTGCTAACTCGACAAACTACAGCTGTAAAAATGTAGTAAGTAAAACAATTTATTGATCGATATACGAAATAAATCATTTTACTGAATATATAAAGTGGTAACGTAGTTTTACAAGCATTCATTAAGGTGAAAGTTGAAATTATTACAGATATAAAGAACAAACTCATGCAGGTAAAGAATAAATTCAAGAATGCACAGAACAGAATATTGAACGAAGATAAAAATGAGCCTCTCAACAGTGTTATTAGATACGAAATAAATGACTTAATGAAATCAGTAATTAGATGTGAAACTGATATTTTAAACAATTGATCTAAAGAGTTTAGTCAGTACTTCCCGGACCATCAGAAGTGTGGCCTGATGGAAAGTTTTTTATTCTACAGATTTTTTTGAAGACAATTTTTCAAAAAAAAAAAAAAGACACGCTTACAGGCGCATATTTTTTTTACACATTTTAAATAAAATTTACATTGCAAACATTAGAGGCTACGGTAGCTAAATATTGATGGGGATAAATAAACAAATTTTGGCCAGTGATTTATCAGACTAGTGATAACCTCAAAGCATGTTCTAAATTTCAGAACAATTTGTTTGGTCGGTTCCACAGTAAATTTTTAAATTTTGTTGCACTATTTTGAATTTTTGTCCACACTATAATATCTGCACTAACAATCACAATTCTAGACGTACAATACCGTAATATAATATTTTTAGTTTTTACTCGTAGATAGGATTTATCTGGAAACATTTTGAGGTGACGTAATCAAGTTTTTAGGGAAGTTAAACAGATAGGTAAATTGTAATTAACGATTTACCGTGTTTACGGTAGTGCGTTTACAAGATTTCAGAGCAGTCGGTTTTTCATTATAAGATAAATTCTCATTTTTTTTTTTTTTAAACGACTTAAAAACTAAATATAACTATACGATAGTCTTAAAGTATACCCAAAATTCAACAGCAACTACTCTAACCAATCAGTCTAGTAGTTTTGTCTAGCAAAATCGCGAACAGATAGACAGACATTTTCGTTTACAAACCCGGAAACGTCATTCGTCATGTGGACCCTATTATAATACAAAATTTATATCTATATTAATAAAAATGAATCGCCGAAATGTATGTACGCTCATAACTTCAGAACGGCTGCACCGAATTGGACGATTCTATTTTTTACGTGTACCTTATTGTCAGGACAAGGTTTATATGTAAGAAAATTTATAAAAAATAAGACGGCTAAAAGATTAAAAAAAAATAAAAATTTTGCATGGGAATCGCCACTTCAAATGAATTTGAATAGTTGGCGTTTCTGACGGACCTGTCGCCTAACTGACGTGTCATACAAAACTATTTCTTCCGTGCGATTGTGAAAAGTATTATTGCATTTCAAGTCGTTGTTTGTTTTTTCGTAACAAAAAACGTCGTTTATTTTAAAGAAAAGTGTTCGTTAAAGTGAATTTAGTTACGCATTGCGAAAGTTTCTTATTAATTTTGATCTGCCATTCTACATATTTACGTATATTCACTTTGTTGGTTTCGACAAAACCTCAAACTTTACTGTGACGAGCCGTCACTAAATTCGTTCACGAGAAAATTGTAACTAAAAAGACTAATAACAAACCCTCAAAACATAACGCGAAAATTTGCAAATCTTAATTAATTAACACGCATGTTCTAATCGGCATATAGTACCATTCAAATAGATAAACAAAATCAACTATCAGGAACAAAATTCGCGTATTCGCAAATTGCGAATAATATTGCGCTTGCCAGACATTGCAAATAACTTTTACAAAATAATGCGCCAGAAACATCGCCAATCGCAATTACTTTCATCTAAAATTGTATCCAAACTAAAACAGCTGCAAACGAAACGCAGACGCATAAAAAACATCAAAGAACGCCGTCGCTTCAAACTTACTACGTCATCAACCCAGCAGTGCATCTGTGCACGCACACTCATCTTAGCCCTCGCTAGAATGATCCCCACTTCATCCCCGGAACTGAGATTTCATCAGCTTCCCATATTTTTACCATATAAGGAAGCGGACTTACCGATTGGTCGACGCATCTTCACATTTTCATGACCATATAAGGGCATATAGTACCACACAAAAGCACGGTTCTATTTCTGTCCAAAACGAAGCTATATAAGGGTGACTTTCCAGCAGGAAAGGGATTCAGTTAAAGTAGAAGTTTCCAGTTGCCGCCGAAGGCTCTGCCCAAACCGGTGTCGAGATTTTTATTAATTTTTGCTGAATTTTGAAGAAATCCGAACTTAGAAGAATTTGCTGAGCCCGAGAGGAAGATAGAAAAATTCTCAATGCTGCAGCTGTGTAAGTCTACCTTTTAGTCATTCTTAGTTTATCTTGCTTTCCGTTTTTTCGTCATGTGTTCTCGAGTTCGAATCGTACTTGTGTAGCGTTTAATTTATGCGTTTTCTCCGTTACGTTGGGTGTGAACAGTTAGCACCGGCACCGAAAGTAATCTTTAGTGCTTCCATATGTTCCCGTTTGTAGGTGGCACGTTTAGCCTTGCGTCGGTTCTTGATTATTGGGGAGGATTTTTCGATAAATTACCGTTTGCTTTTATGATAATTATTCCAAATTTCTGTAAATTGCCGATTTAACTCTTTTGCTTGCGACATAAATATTTTATATGCGTTTTGGAGAGGATTTTTCTGATTTTTACCATTTGCTTTTATAATAATTATTCCAATATCTCTTTAAATTTGCCGATTTAATTCTTTGCTTGCGACATGAATATTTTATGTGCGTTTTTGGGAAGTTCCCGAATTGAAACCTATTAATCTAAATTTCTTGCTGTCGATTATTTTATATTGAATTTTTGCCGTTTAAATATGACTCCGTTCTCTGATTATTTTGCTATAGTATATATTATATTGCTATCTTTCTCACATTATACTTTATTTTAATCGTCTCATTGTGTTTTAGCGCATTTATGATACTAACGTCCCAATGTTTAACTGCATGTATAAATTATGACTGTTTATTTTCACATGTACCTACCTGTCCTGTAACCATCAATTTTTCTCGTGAACGATTGTTGTGCTCGGCATATTTAGCTAATCGATGTATGTGAAAACTTATTTATCTCTCTTTTTACATGTTTATATTCATAAGTTGTCGTAGATTTAAGTGCATGATTTTTACCCGTTATTTTAGTTGTTCTCATGATTTAATTAATATATATATATATAAATGCCCAATCGCAATTTATTTAAATAATTAAGTAATGATACCATTTAGTAGTTAGTAGTTTATTTTTTTTGGTTATTTATCATGCTCGTAATATTAATGTTGTTTAGAAGGTATCGCATTTAATTATGGATTTACCGAATTAATTTTTAGTCTTTTGCATGCTGATTTTTCTAGGATTAAGTTTATTAATTAAAAATGTGGGTTATGTTCATAGATTTTAAGAGTTTTATTAGTGGAATATAATTGCGTAGCGCTTTAGAAGAATGTTTTGCATGTTGTTTTGTTTTTTCGTGTTATGTGTGTGAATTTATTTTATGTTTTATTTTTCTGTTGATTATTTACACATTTACTCGATTATTCTTTTGACATGCTTATTATGCTTTCTTTTAATATACGTATAAAAATGTTATATATGTTTAATTATTACCTCTTCCCCTACATGCAGTTTAGCTCTTCCATTTCCAAGGAAATGGGCCTACACCCAAATAAATAATTTTGTTAGTGTCCAAAAGCTCGGCCGCGGTCAAAACTATTTGGGCACGACATTACCGTTATTCGAGGATTTAATTTGAAATTTTCAATATTTTAAAATTCTCAAGACAAAATTTACAGATTTGATTGACTGTAAAAATAATTCTGTGTCGTTTTATGCCGAGAAGACGACAAACTGACATACGTCCACGAAGTCAATCAAATGTGCGACGAACTACCTCAGGTGCAAATCGCAATGATTTATTTCATGGGTAATTCGGATACGGAAGTTGATCAGCGTTGTGCTCATAATCAACATAATAGTCAAACATTGAAGCTAGACATTGGGTGGTATGAATAAAACTGAGTAGATACTCATATTCGAAGTACGAAGTACCTACTTGCAAACATTGTACCTCCCCGGACACAAATTAAACATCTACGCGTTTTGTGAGCATTTAATCTAAAAATGAGCATCGGTGTGGCAAATGACTATTTGTCCTTATAAATAATAAATTAAACGTAATATATTTTTGTTTCCTTAAGAATACAAAGTTAACAAGGTCAGTTGAGTTACAAAAGTCTCTTTTGCTCCACGTTGGCCACCAACGAGCGATTTTCATGATTTTTGTGAAAGTTTGCTGGTTTCGAATTTGAATTTTCTGTCCTCGATAGTTGATGCTCAGCAAGAACCACGGGAAGGTCTGGAGCAGATCTCGCTAGGAAAGGAGAGGGCTAGGATTTGTTAATCAGGGATAGAACGTTATACAGTACAATACAATGGAAATACAATACAGGTACCTACAATCTAACTACAATACAGAATACACTACAGGTACAGATACAAGTCAGATACAATACAAATGCAAAGTTAGTATCCAATACACCACCGGAAGAAATTGCACCAAAAATTGAGAATGTTGCAAAATGAAAACCCAAGCAAGCACACCGATGGAACTCGGAACGAAATCTATTGGTCGCAGCGCTCACACGCCCAAGGGAGAACACAGTCGCATAAATCCAAGGCCGACTGACCTCATCCTTATCGGATGATGCGACCCAGCGTCTAAGGGCCAACAGAACCCCCCCAGGCCAAAGTGTCTGACGACATGGAGAATTCAGACTCTGAACCAAAGAATGCACTGTTGCAAAAAGAATACCCAAGCAAGCACACCGATGGAACTCGGAAGGAAATCCATTGGTCGCAGCGCTCACACGCCCAAGGGAGAATGCAGCCCCATAGATACAGGGCCGACTGACCTCATCCTTTTAGGATGATGAACCTCATCCGTTTAGGATGATGACCCAGCGTCTAAGGGCCAACAGAACCCCCCCAGGCCAGAGCGTCTGACGACATGGAGAATTCAGTCCCGGAACCAAAGAATGCACTGTTGCAAAATTAAAACCCAAGCAAATGCACCATGAAAACAAAGCATTTGCACAACTGGAGCTAAATTGGCAAGACCCAAGTTAAGTTAGTAACACATACAATATACAGTACAAAATGCTTCAATTACAAAAGTTACAATATACAAATTTCTCCACGTTTGCCAACAAAGAGCGATGACTCTGCTCGCTCGTTGCTGTTGCCCAGCAAGAACCAAACAATACGAGGAGGTCTGGAGTGCGTCTTGCCATTAAAAGAGAGGACTAAGGTTTGATAGCATGGGTGAAGGACACCGTATTTTGTAAATTTGGACGCCGTACTTTAAAAATGATGAATACGGTATTTTGTGAATTATAAACGCAGTACTTTGTATATTCTAAAGGCGTACTTTATCAGTCCTGAATGCATGTTATATATTAACAACATATTTAAAAAAAAATCGGGCATTTTTGGAAAAATATCCACTTTCCTTCGTGTTCACAGCACTTAACACAAAACATTTTCGCTAATATTTATTAACAATAAATTAGAAATTCGCGAACACGTGCTACTTTTAACCCAAAACGAAGCTCCAATGTTGCTGTTACCAGACCGTAATCAAAACTGAACAGAAAGGATCGAAAATGTGACCTTTTATCTGGTAGCTCACGTGACAGTGACATCATCGTACGTCACGATGAGATTGCAAAAATTATTTTTCATGTTTTAGATCAGAAATTGTACATTTTCGGGGTTAATTTAACAACGTTTAAACAAACTAATTTGTTTTTACTAACCTCGTGTTCTTAGGAAAACGGATTTCGGTTTAATTATCATATATTGATAGTTATCATATTTGAACATTATGAATTGTATTAATTATGTTTAAATTTTATTTAATTATATCGCGAAAATGTATAGCTTTGACCCACCAACTTCAATCGTTTCGAAAATTTACGGAATCCGATAAATTAAAACTGAAGTCGTACTTACCCTGTTTTCGGTCCTTTTCGGAAAAATATCCATTTTCGTTCGTGTTCACAGCATTAACACAACATATTTTCCGCAATATGTATTAATAATAAACTAGAAATTCGCTAAAACGCTCCACTTTTACACCGAAATGAAGCGACGATCTTGCCGCCATCAAACAGAAATTAAAACTGAACACAAAGGACCGAAACACGTGACCTTTATACAAGTAGCTCAGGTGACATTGACGTCATCGTACGTCACGATGAGATTGCAAAATTTATTTTTCATATTTTGGCCGAGAAAATGCACATTTTCGGGGATAATTTAACATTGTTTAAACAAATTGATTTGTTTTTAATAATTTCGGGCTTGTAGGACAACGGGTTTCGGTTTAATTATCACACATTGATGCTTATCATATTTAAACATTATAAATGATATTAATTATGTTTAAAATTTATTTATTTATGTCGTGAAAATGTATAGCTTTGATCAACCGATTTCAATCGTTTGGAAAATTTTCCCAAAATTTAAATATTGTCGAGTGAACGAATCACGGAATCCGATAAATTAAAACTGAACTCGAACTTACCCTGTTTTCGGTCCTTTTCGAAAAAATATCCATTTTCGTTCGTGTTCACAGTACTAATACAACACATTTTCACTAATATTTAAATATATAAATTAGAAATTCATGAAAAGAGCCCTACTTTTAAGCCAAAACGGACTCTGATGTTGCTGCCACCAAACCGAAATCAAAACTAAACGCAGAGGACCGAAAAATGTGACCTTTTATCAGGTGGCTCACGTGACAGTGGCGTCATCGTACGTCACAATGAGATTGCAAAAATTATTTTTCATATTTTCGCTCAGAAATTGTACATGTTCGGGGTTAATTTAACAATGTTTAAACAAACTAATTTGTTTTTGCTAACCTCGTGTTTTTAGGAAAATGGTTTTCGGTTTAATTATCACATATTAATAGTTATCATATTTAAACATTATAAATTATATTAATTATGTCATTTCTGCAACTCTTGAGTTATTTTCTAAAATAAATTGACTGATCCATACATTTTTTTGTCACTGTAAAAGCAAATCTAAAAAATATGAATGCAATGATAAATTTACGAAAATATACTGATGATATTTTGCACATTTTAGATAGGTTTTATTCGGCAAAATCTTGAGATGACGTCATCAAGTTTTTGGGCTTGATAAACAGATATATTTTAATTAAAAACGTACCATGTCAAACAGTAACTTCAAAACGTCTGCAATAAATCTAAAAATTTAGTTTTGCAATTCTTGATTCAATCAATAAAATAAACTGACTCAGTGATTAATTTTTTTTGAGACACCCCCTATAAGCAAAACTAAAAAATATGAATGGAATGACAAGTCAAATCACAAGTATAGTCTCATCCTATTTTGGATATTTTAAAAAGGATTCATTTGGCAAAATTTTGGGCTGACGTCATCAATTTTTTGGAGGAAGTAAGTATTATTTTGAATAAAAATTTATTATGCTTATCAGATGTTTAAAACATCTGCAAGATTTCAAAGCATTCGGTTTGCAGATTCAAAATTAAGTTGTAGGTGAAACTAAGTTCACGGGGTCAGCTAGTTTTGAATATTTTAATTATAATATAAATAAAACAAAAAAATGTCTTGAAGATAAAAAATTTACATTAGATACTTGCAAAACATTAAAATAAATGCCTACTCCTTGATATCAGTTTAAACAATAATGAACATTGATATAAAAACAACAACAAAAAATTACAGAATCTCAAATGTCCATCTGTGTTGACTAAAGTTATAAAGGACATCAATCAGAAGGAGTATGATTTGAGGCAATTGAAAGTTACCATTTTGTGAAATTAACAGAGCAAGAATTCCAAAAATTCTAATACGACAAAGTAATTGATTCAGCGGTACGTACCTATGCAATAAATTCATTATATTGAAAATGACGTAACGAAAGTGACGCAGTACTTTATAAACAAGTACTCAATTAGACGAAAGCCGAAATAGTTACAAAGACAAAGAACGAACTGAGGGTGGTGAAAAATAAACTCAACAATGCTCAGAAGAATGAAATTTTAAACGTGAAATTGTTAGCATTATAAACAACGCGCGGAATTGTGTTTCATACGCTCGATCCAGTGCTGTCGCGGCGATAGTTTGATTACAAATATATTTTTCTTTTGGACTATATCAACATAATATAACATTTCAAGATCACAAATCTGTGGTCATGTGTTTGAAAAATTAAAAAGGGCATCGAGTATTTTTATTTGAAGTAATATAGTAATATAGAAGTAGTTTTTTAACAAGCTGTAAACACTCCAAGCGACGCACTGGCTACGACCTTGTGGACCAGATCAAAGCGTCCCCGCTACTCGCCGTAAAACACACCTTGCTTCAACTGGGGAATTGCATCCGTAAGATATTTTTCCGCCCAGTGAATTTATAAAAGACTAAAAAAATAACGCAATAAAATCACCAACCAAACATGAAATGGTTCTAAACTTTCAATTGAAATTAATGTCAATTATTGTCAATGACTATTAAAAAAACGCGTTCCATTAACCACATCCAAAAACCAAAGAGATCGTCTTTTGACTTTCTATAATCGCTACAATTTATACTCCTTCAAAGATCCCGTAATAAGTCAAAACGCCATCTAATCTTTATCTTTTTGATAAATTGTACACGATAAAATCGAAAAAACTACCCTAGTAGGTCATGTATTGTAAATTTTGAGGATGATGTCATCGCATTGGTGGTGGGGATGATCAGACAACTTTTGGTCAGCGTTTTATCATCTACACGATATCCCTAAGACACATGTACAAAATTTGACAACAATGGATCCGGTAGTTTAGAAAATTATCTGTCTAATAAAAATCGGCACAGACGCGGACAGACGACAGACCGCAGACAGACAGACGGAAACGAGAGACCTATATTTCCGTATTCTAGAGGTCATGAAACGTCGAGAAAACATAAAATTAATGAGTCGCCCGATGGACTCGAATACAATAATAATTCGTTAGCTTAGGTTCGGGAACTAAAAAGATGAAAAATTTGCCGCTGTTGTCAGATTCTTTCGAAACAATTTCCAACTTTTTTGTATTATATAAAATGAAGAAAACGATGGGAAAAAGACCCGATAGTTCCAAAATCATTTTAAATAATAAACGTCCGACCGACTTCATGGGGTTTAAAAAGGCTAAAATCGCAAAAACCAGTATTTTCGTGGATGCCTTATGCTCAACACTAGATAGTAGTAAAATACGGTGAAATAACGAAAAGAAAAATTAAAATTTGAACACCTGTCTGCGACATTTGGGACAAAGATTTTTAAAATTATTACTTCCCGAGCGTAAGCAAAGGAAGTATTGTAATCGAATCCGTCGGCCGACTCTGTACTTTTATTTTTTCCTTGCTCTGTAAATAATTCTTAACGATGTGTCAGAATTAGTGCGCCATTTTTTTTACTTCCTGGGCGTAACAAAAAGGAAGTATTGTAATCGAGTCCTTCGACCGACTCTCTACTTTTACGTTCTCTCGACCTTTCATGACCCCTACAGTACGAAGAAATAGGTCTCCCGTGTCCGTCTATCTGTATATCCGTCTGTCCGTCTGTCCGTTTGTCCGTCTGTCTCCCGTCACTGATTTTTATTACATAGATAATCTCCGAAAATACTTGGCCGATTGTTGTCAAATTTTGTATTTATATTAAGAATATCATGTAGATGGTAAAACGCTAACCAGCATTTGTCTAATCATCCCCACCAATAGTAATATGATGAGTGATGACGTCACTTCAAAATTGCACATAGTAAATGAGTTTTAAATTGTATAAAATAACATAGTCCTACACATGTAGTTTATGACGCAGTGTTGAGTTTTTACCGGAAACATCCAGATTTTTGGAAAAAAAAATCAAAATTATAAAACATTTTGCAATTTAATTTTGAATCTGCAAAACCGAATAGATATCATAACCATGGTAAATTTTTGACCAAAATATATTTGCTCATCCCCCCTAAAAAACTGATGACGTATTGCTGAGTAAATCTAACCTTAAATGTGCAAAATATGATGATTGTATGGTTACTAGTGATTTATCACTGCATTAATATTTTTTGTATTTGCTTATACACGTTGTCTCAAAAAAATTAATCAATTTATTTTCTTGATTAAATCAAGAATTGGAAAACTGAGTACTTTGAAATCTTGCAGACGTTTTAAAGTTATTGTGAGGATGGTAAATTGTTAATCAAAATATATATCTATTTATAAACCCCAAAAAATTGATGACGTCACCTCCTAAATCCCATCTAAAATGTGCAAAATATAATCAGTCTATACTTGTAATTTATCATTTCATTAATATTTTTTAGATTTGCTTATACAAAAACAGATACTTTTTGAAGCTTTGGCCAATAAAATAACTGAAAACATGTTTATGTATTTTTTATGTATTTATATATTTTATGAATTTTTTAAAATTAACAACATTTCTAACGTATTGTCACCTAAATTATTTCTTCTTGGTGTCAGAATTTGGTTTCCGCTACTAAACACCCGTTCCACAGGTGCAGAAGAAGGGATTGTGGTATTAAGTTTAAAAAATAAACATTTTACTGTAGCATACTTATTCAAGACTGAAAAATCTTTTCTTTTTTCCTGCAAATAGGCCATCGCCTCGCTGTTTGATGTGCCGCAAATTGTGCAATATTTATTACGTACGCTTAAAAAAATATTTTTTTTATTTTTATTCCCATACTACAGTGTCCAAATTGTGTTTGAGTATATCTAATAATTATTATCTCTAGCATTAAAATTAATATTTCAAAAGAATACGGGAAATGATTATTCTGTGCTGAAGGTCTGTTGTCGGCAACCTGTCATAAATTATTATTCTTCAAGATCGGCTTACGATGTTTTTATGACCATGTCCGGTAATCGTCTATCCCGGTGCGGCAGGTATATACATTTTAGGAAGAATTACTGGTTCCGTTTAAGGCAAAATAAGTACAATTTCTTGGAAAGGTATTTAAACCCCTTATAGGATCAAAGGCTGCCTGGCAGGCCGGAATCACTAGAGTGCAACTTTAAATTTTCAGATTTTTGTTGAAACTCATTTTATTTTAATCTCGTTTCACGATTTCTGAGAATATATCACGATAAATTATTCTACCGAGGGTTGTAAAAATATTAATTTTATTGCCCAAGATTTACACTTAAACATAATCGGCACATTCTAGGGCAAAACGGACCTGCCAAGCCCGCCTCGCGTTAGGTCCAACAATGAAAAAGTGAAGAAATGACACATGTGGCAACAGCAAAAGATGCTACATTTGTCTGAAAAATAAAGATATGAAACAGTAACAAATATGCAATTTATGCGAGAGAAATGTATGTATTGAACATTCGATTAGTCGACTACAGAACTAATTTGTGCTAACTGAAAAAATTAATCATTATGTAACATGCAATTATTATTTTCTAAAAATAATAACATACCTTAAACAAATATTTTTACTATTAAAATTACTCTTATTTAATAACACAAATATACAACCAGCGGGCCTACCGGACCCGGGTTGCTCAGGTATACAGATAAAATGCATTGTCCCGATAAGCGTAAAAGGCAGTAAATAGTGAATTATGGTTTATGGTTTTTAAAATACCATCTTACCATGGCTTAGATTTATTACCCCTCAGGATTATATTTAAAGATGTATAAGTACTGAAGGCTACAATGTAGGAAATGATGGTATTTAAAATATGAAAATTTCCGTGACAGAACACTATTAGTGGACCTCTTACCTCAATTTTTGTTTATGTGACCAACATCACCAACATGAAGTATCAAAAATTACTACTAGTATAACTCAACTAATAACTACTGAAAAAAAAGTGAAATAAAAAAATGTATCTGCATCTGCGCCATTAATTTTGTATCTAGATACAGATACTAGATACCCAAAAATGTATCTAGATACTTTATTTAGATACAAGTATCTAGATACTGCCCAATACTGAGCCTAAATTTGAAGATCCGACTAACCGTTCCCGAGATATTCAAGTGATTCCATACTTTTTAGCAACTCTGTATACAAAATTAAGTAAAATAATAAGTAGTATTATAATTCTTGTTTTGCATAAAACTGTCTCTGATTTCAAATTTTAGAATACAAAAACATTGGCTACTGCATGATTGCTGACAGAGAATTTAAAGTTGGCTTAATACAAGTCCGTTGGACTCCAATTAAAAAACCGTTTACTGAGCTTTGAGAGTTTGTAGCTTGCGTCTGATCCAAATACCAACTAACTTTGTTTTTAAACCATAGAAAATTAGTTCTTACCAGTTTCGCGCCACATTCGTACATCATTTAAATCTCATACCAACTGAAGGGTTCATTTCCTTTCATTCCCCGAAATTAGTATGAGCGAATATGTAAGAAATGAAAAAACTAATTTATTTGCTTCAATTCCAACAAACGTGTTTTTGATTTAATTAAACAATGCCTGTTTTAATATTAGAACCGGCATTGTTTAATAATCTGGGGGAAATCTCGCGTAACAGTTGGTTGCATAGTTACACAAACCAAACAATGACACCGATTTGCGCATGCGTTCCCTCTTTGTCTAAGCCCAAACGTCACATCTGAAAACAAGAGAGGTGATTTCGCGTCGCCATATTAAAAAAAACAAATTGCATTTTATGGCTAAAGTAAAGTGAATTAAAATAAACAAATCAAAATGGAAGAAACCGACGTGCCCATGGAGTACGATGGTGCAGACGTAGACGGTGTGGCTCAAGAGGAGTTCGAGGAGGATGGCGGCTTCGAAAACGACATTGAACTAGGAGACGACTTCCAACTGCGCGGACGAGGACGTACAGGGTTCAGGTATTCAAAACTTAACCACAAACACTTCTCCTAACTAGGTGTATGTATTTTAGGGGGCGCGGACAGCCCCGTGCGTGGCCAGGCCCACCCGGCCCCCCCGGCCCTCGTGGCGAAGTCCCTCCGAGGTTCCGAGGAAGAGGCTTCGGCCCCGGGGGCCCTCCTCCGTTCCGCGGCCGCGGGGGGCCGCCGCCTCCCATGTTCGGGAGAGGCGGACCCCCTAGGAATCCTCCTCCGGGCCCTGGCGGATTTAATGGACCCCCTAATTTCAACGGACCTAACTGGGGAGGGCCGATGGGACCTCCAGGTACGATGGGTGGACCTCCGAACTTGATGGGACCTGGACCTAACGGACCGCCGTTTGGACCACCTGGAATGATGGGCGGACCTCCTAATATGAACAATGGGCCGCCAGCGATGGTCACTCAAGGCGGTGCCACTACCAATGGGCCTGGGCAGTTTACACCCGTTTCACAAAATCCTACTACAGTAAGTTTCATTGTCGTAGTTATTATCACAAATGATGGAAAAGTTAAGGCAGAAATATGAAATGGTGAAATATCTCGAAAAGCATTTTTTTCTGTTTAACATAAATGAAGTATAGATCGCGCTTGAGAGAGTCAGTGAAATGCAATTCTTTATAGCATTTTTTTTTTTTTTAATGAACATTCTTGTAGTGATTTTTAAGGTGACGTCATCCGCTTCTGGTGGGGATGACTTTGAGTGTCCTAATAGTAGCATCTTATCAAAATTTCAGACCAAATTTTTGGTTAGAATTTTACTGTATTTATGATAATCTTAACGTACAAAAATATTCAGTCAGCAAGGTAGCTCCCGAGTTAATTTATCTGGTAATTTTCCGACAGATAAGCAGAGATAGATTGCCTTGCGAGAAATTCCATAGAGATGTAGACGCAAAAATTTTATTAAAAAAAAATGGGCGAAGGTTACTTCGACGGAACTTCCCTCGCCCCGGAAGTACAGCCCAACAATTGTCGCTTCTTTGAAATACAAAAAAAAAGTGCGATTTTTGTTCCTGATAAGCTCTATAAAGTAAAAACCAGTGGCGTAAATAACACGTTTTAAAATTTCTCAAGTTTTCAATTTTTCGATTCTTTAATTTTTCATTTCTTCAAATTTTCGATTTGCAATTTTTCGTTTCGGGATTTTATTTTCATTAATTTTACAATTTTTCGATTTATCAATGTTCCGACTTTATAATTTTTTGCTTTTTCAATTGTTCGATTTTTTGTTTCTTCAGTGTTACGATTTTCCAATAATTGAATCAGACAAAAGCATGGTTCAATCGTTACATTTTCCAATTTTTCGATTTACAATTTCACGAGTTTATAGTTTTTAATTTTTTATGTCAATTTTTCGTTTAGGATTTTCGATGTTCTTGTTTTATAATTTTTCTTTTTTTCAATGGGAAATTATTCAGTGTTTGGGTTTTTTCGGTTCGCAGTTTTTGGTTTTCAATTCTTAGATTTTTTAATTCTTCGTTTTTTCAATTGTCGATTTTTCAGTCTCTTTATTTTTCAATTTTTGCAATTTTTCTAGTTTTCATTTTAAATATGTAATAATTATCTTTTTAAAAAAAATTCACTTTATCAATCTTTCATTGTTACAGTTTTTGGGATTTCCAGTTGTGCGATTCGATTCATTTTTCTTCTTTCTGATTTTTCAAATCATTAACTTTTTTTTGAATGTTTAATTTTTCAATGTTTCAATTTTTCGTTTCTTCAGTTCTAGGATTTGCAATTTTTCGCTTTTCCACTTTTCGATATTGTAGTTTCTCATTTTTAGTTTTTCCACTTTTCAATTTTTTCCAATTTTTGTAATCAAAAAATTAGAAACATTGCATAATTGTAAAATTGAAAAATCAAACATGAAATTACGAAAAATTATAAAATGACAACTTTGAAAAATTTAAAAACTGGAAATCAAGAACTTGAAAAATTGAAAGATGAAAAATTGAGAAACTTCAAAATCGAAAAAACAATTGTAAAATACAAATATTGAAAATTAAAGCAATCGGAAATCAGATAATTGATAGATCCAAAAATTGCAAAATTAAAAATTGAAAAATCGAAGATTGAAAAATTCAATAAGAAAAAAATTTATAAACTCGAAGGAAACCTTTAAAAATAAATGAAATGAAAAAATGAAAAATTGTATTATAAAGTCAAGGAAATAAAAATAAAAATTTCCCGATATTTTAATGAACAATAAAACTCAAGAACTTGAAAATTGTAATATAACGAAAAATTGCAAAACTTGCGAATCAGAAAATTGAACAAACGAAAAACTGAAAAATTTGGGAGCCGAAAAAGTTGAAAAAACTAAAAATTCTGAAACCCAAACATTGAAATAGCAAAATTGAAAAAAGTTAAGAAAATGAAAAAACGAAAAACTGTGATATCAAAAAATTGGTTGAGTGTAAATAAATCCAGATTTTTTAAAAAATTATGAGATCTTATAATTTATGATGTTTATAAGTTAAAGTAAAGATCTGTGTAATATTAAAGTAAATTTAAAGAAGCATGCTACGCATTTATTTCAAGTGAGTTTTTCATTACAAAATTTTGTGTATTATATCAATTTGGATAGATGCAGTGTAATACTAATAATAACCGTACTTACTGTATTCCCAAATTTTCGGGAAAATGGAGTAAGTCGTTCTTGATTTTATTTTAATCAATACAATAAATTGCATCATTTACTAATTTGCTAATGTAAATTTTGAGGTGACGTCATCCTGTTCTTGGTGGGGATGTTTATCCAAATTTTGCTAAGCATTTTGCCACCATCTACACAAAATTTCGAATATACATATAAAATTTGACAATAATCGGTCCAATAATTTCGAAGATTATTATTTGTCTAATAAAAATACGGACAAACAGCCGGTCGGAAACGGGAAATCTATTTTTTCGTAGTCCTAGGGTCATGAACCGTCCAGAAAACATAAAAGTAGCCAGTCGTCCAATGGACTCGGTTACAATACTTCCTTTGCTTAGACTCAAGAAGTAAAACATACAGTAAATAGAATTTTATTAATAACAATTGAACTCTTGATAATATTTTTATAAACTTCGAAACAAAAACTTGTGTTCTCATTTACATATAACTTTAAAGATTTGAAACTTATTTTTGACGAGCATTTGAGAAACTATTTTGTTATAGTTCAGGTTAAAATCATTACTGGTCTAAAGCACAGTTATTTGATCCATTTTCAACTGACGAAATGACAGTAAAGTATATAATGTACAATATTCTAGCGGATTTCAGCATCGTTATTACTAGATTTGGCTAGCAGTAATTTATTTAGTCAGGTGTTTTCCTATTTTGCTTAAAACAATTTAATTGGAAAATTTTGCACAAACGCTATTTAAATAAAATAACATTTTTATAGCTGCGGTTTATGAATCCACCTTCATTAAAATTGTACAACATCTTACAATTCTACTTGGAAACTGGAAAGTCGAATGCTCTAATAGGGGTTATCATAAAAAATTTAAATTCGCACCATTAAATTTTATTCAGTAATTTATCTAATAAACTTGTTTGTTTGATTCTGTCTAAATACGCTTGCACCAATTTTTTATTCACAGATTTGATGTAAAATTTCTTTCCAGGGATTAGATGCGAATAGTGAAATTTGGGTAGAAACTAAAACGGCAGAAGGCAAGTCTTATTTTTATAATGCTCGTACTAGAGAAACCACTTGGACTAAGCCAGAAGGTCCTAATGTAAAAGTAATCTCTCAGGATCAAGTGGAAGCAATGGCACAAGCGGCCACTACTGGTTTAGCACAAGGGACCTCCACGGCAGCCCAGGCAGCATTAGCACAAGCCAACGTTTCCAACAAGCCCGAAAGTAAGTCATGGATTTCATCAAATTTCATCAAATCCCGACTTAATAACCTTTATGATTTAGTCGAGACTGAAGAAAACAAAACAGACACAAAGCAACCAACAGCCGCTAACCCTATGCAACCAAACATGCTCGCGGGGCCCCCGCCAGGTATGCCCCCGTTCGGAGGCCCCCCAGGTCAGTTCGGAGCTCCGCCGTTCGGTTTGCCTCCGCCGGGATTCCAAGGGACGTGGCCAGGACCCGGACAAGCGCCGGCTTGGGCTGGAGGACCGCCAGGCGCTGCTCCTTGGGGTATGCCGCCAGGTCTTCTTACAGGTTTGACAGGAGCTATGCCTGCTATTGACGAAGCCGCGGTCTTGTCTAAAGTCGACCCAGAAATTATAGCGAAAGCTACGGAGTGGAGCGAACACAAGTCGCCCGATGGAAGATTTTACTATTACAATGCCAAAAAGGGAGAGTCCGTGTGGGAGAAGCCACACGCCCTTAAAGATCTAGAAAGTAAGTCGGTTTGATTTTTTCCTCTTTTTTTACGTTATATATTAAAAATATAGGAAAAAACTTGTTGGCGCCCTTCAAGATTTGTCAGTATCACCCTTGGTTTTTTTTTTCAGCTGCAAAGTTAGCAGCAGCGCAAGGAATATCCACGAGGCCCGGGAGCGAGGTCGTGATCGCAAACACCGAGACAGGTAAGCCAAATGCGGCGGCGGTACAAGTCGCCAATGGAGAAACCGTGAAGGACATTACTCCCAAAGACGAAGAAGACAAAATAAAGAAGTTACAAGAAGAAAACAGAAAAAAGAAAGATGAAGAAGAAAAGACTAAAGAGATAAAGACTCAGGACAAATCCAGGCCGGTTTCGAGCACACCTGTTCCTGGAACTCCATGGTACAAAACACTATTCATCCATCGTTCAATGTTTTCATTGTGTGTAATTATAGGTGTGTTGTGTGGACGGGAGATGGACGGGTCTTTTTCTATAATCCATCATCCAGAACTTCCGTGTGGGAACGGCCGGATGAACTGTTAAAACGAACCGATGTCGATAAGATGGTGGCGACCCCTCCAGATGCCGTAGGAACTCCAGCCAAACAAGATATAGCGGAGAGTCCAGCTAAGAAACGAGCGTCAGAGGACAGTGACAGTGAAGAGGAAACCCCAGCCAAAAAGCCTAAGAAAGAAGAGACCACCACCAGTAAGTTTGATTTATTCTGTCAAAAGTGGGTATTTTTTAATTTGACCACACGAGCAGGTGCGAATGGTGCGACACCACAGTCGGCGAGGAAAATCGACATCGGAAAAGAAGCGGCAATCGAAGCGGAAGTTCGGGCAGCGAAGGAGCGTGCTGTAGTCCCACTGGAAAGTAGGATCAAGTCTTTTAAAGAAATGCTGGCGGAGAAACACGTTTCCGCTTTTAGTACTTGGGAGAAGGAGTTGCACAAGATCGTCTTCGATTCAAGGTATTTGTTGTTGACTTCTAAAGAACGAAAACAGGTATTCGAAAAGTACGTGAAGGAAAGAGCAGAGGAAGAGCGGAGGGAAAAGAGGAACAAGTTGAGAGAGAAGAAGGACGCGTTTAGGAAATTGCTGAGTGAATCGCATCTTCATGGAAAGTAAGTATACGTTTCGTTTATTTTTTTGCTTACTTGTAGAGAAATCATCCTAGTAGTATACATGACAAAAGTGACATATCTTGGCCACCTACACAGATCCTGTTACAAAATACCGACTGATTTTACTTGAACAAGATGAGATATTCAGATTTGAAAATGGCACAGTGTAATGACGTTACTATCGTTATTCTGAAAAATTCTCAAACTGACAGTTCTATTCAATGAAAAATCGTATAAAATTTATTAGACTATTGTAAACGTTTGTGTCAGTAACAATTTAGTGGCTTGATTTATCAAAAAAAAAATCTGTTTAACTTTAATTAATTAGTCAATATCGAGGAGGGTTACGACGGTTTTTGGAATACGCGCTCGGGCTAAACCACACCGCTACGTTCGAAAGTATCGCTAAACAGTGGCGGGGGAAAATGTGGTTTATCATCCACCATGGGTATCTTTTTTCGCCAAAATTTACGCAAAAATCGAGGGCATCTTAGATTCGGGCAATGCAGCTTAGATTCAAGCTTTTTTAGTTTAACATCAAAAATAAATGTTGCGAGCATGATCGCATTATGATGTAGTTTATGTATGCATGAACTACAAAAATGCATTGGATATGTTATATTTCTGTAACTAAATTAAAAACAATTATTAATTTCTGTTTTTACATTGGGGATTGCAACGGTAATTTGCTGCAAAAAATCAATGCTATTGTTATAGGAGGATCAAAGTTAAAAAAAAAAAACAAAAATATATAAATTTTCAACTATTAAATTTATTGACCTTTAAAATCAATAGTGAATTTATACATGCACGAGATGTATAAATTCACTGCTTTCAAAAAAGCAACGAAAAAAGTATATTGTAGAAATACCATTTAGCTTTTTTTATTTTTCCGGTTTTGCAGTTTTTTTTATTCCAAAAAAATGAAAAAAATAGCTTTATTAGCTTCACTACTTAATTAATAATTTTCTAACGTTTGGGAAATCATAATAAATGAAATAAATTCATGAGTCCCGAAAATAAATACTTCATTCCCTAGGTAAAAACGTGCTTAGAACACAAAACGCAAAAAATACTTTAAGAAAATATTATTTTGCAAGAGCAAATAAAACGTACCAAAAGTAAGAAATACTGAACTTTGCAGAGTATTTTATTTCAATTTTAAAGTAATATAAAAAATCAGATATGTAATTAAAAAAAAATTGTGGCGATTTTTTTAATTATTGAGCTTTCTGTTAATTATATCATGTTAATGAAGTGATACATACATAGAACTCATTCGTCTTTTTTTTTAAACCAAATTCTATTAACATAGGTTCATAAAGAAAAAAGTTATTGTTCTCTTTTAACTGACTCACCGTGTATATGTATTTTAAGAATATGGTGTAGATGGTAAAACGCTAACAAAAATTTGTCTAATCATCTCCACTAACAGCAGAATGACGTCATCTCCAAAATTTACAGCCGTAAATGTTGCTTAAATTGTATAAAATGACATATTCCTTCACTTGTGGTTTATGATTCCGTGTTGAGTTATTACCCTAGACATTAGATATTTGGAAAAATTATCAATATCGAATATAGTACTTACTAAGATAAGACTGATTTTGGCAAATGATACACCCTTCTATTTTCTTAGAAGTTATCATTTGCCAAAATCAGTCTTGCCTTAACAAGTACGCTTATAGGGTATGTCATTCGCCAATATCAGTCTTATCTTAGCAAGTAGACTTTGGTTGATTACATATTCTCTAAGAAAATAAAGGGTGGGTGGGCGGGGAAAATCATTGGCGCATCCAATCAACAAACCTGCGACATTTACGTCCACGTGAATCGGGAACTGACTTAAAATTTTCTATACAAAATTCTCACTTTGAATAGAAATTGGATACCAAATCTAAATTTAATCAGACTCTTTTTAAGCTTTTAAGTTGTAGTTTTTTTTTTTTTTTTTTTCGTAATTATTAACTCATTTTTAGAGGACAGAAATTTTATAAAAATAGTAGTAACCAAAAATTGTTTGAAATTAGTGGATATTTTTGCAGGGTTGCACCTACAACTTATTTCAAGGTTTCTCTCAGCGTTTTTTACAGAAAACTTAAATTTTCTGTACATGTTATTCGCTGTAAATATAGTGGTCATACAAGTTTAAGTTTGAATGGACAAATTTTAGTAACTATTTTTAGAGGGTATATGTATATATCATTTGAAAAAGCCAGTCTCATCTTAGTAAATACTAGCCCCGCCCACCCGCCCTCTGTTTTCTTAGAGGATATTTCTTTTGCCAAAATCGGTCGCATCTTACCAAGTACTAACTCTGCTCACCTGTCCTCTATTTTCTTGGGGTTGAATGGGTGGTTCCGGCGAGAGATTGGGATATTTTGACAGTTGACATGCAAGTTGGCAGCAACCTAACACTACAAAATACACTGAAATTCCTAAGCTGTCACTCACTGAAAGTTCCATTACTAAGGTTAGGCCACTTTTCTGACTCTCATCTCCAGTGCTTCTTTAAGGTACGTGTCCATTTGAGAGGGCGCTTGCGAAAAATAATCCCAAGATCAACCCGTAAGGCCATGCTCGGGTCTGCCCTCAACTGGGTAAGCGTATCGCTTGCCCAGGGTTTCTTAAGACTAAAGATGGTATAAAATCAAAACCAGAACTCTCGTGAGAGTTGCTCTCCAGTGGACACACTAATAAAGATGAATGTTCTAGTAGATAATGTAAAATCTATGTCTTATAGCGCTTAAGATTAGAATGTTTTTGAAATTTTAAATTTCGCGCGGATGGTACACTTTTCTTCGCGTAGATTTATCTGTCACTCAATCTCTCACCGTACGCAATATAACAACATTTTACAATTTAACTTTGAAATTGTAAAACCGAACAATCTGTAACCTTGCAAACCTTTTGAGGTTATCGGAGACATGGTAAATCCTTAATCAAAATTTATCCGTTTACGACCCATCCCCTCTAAAAAGTGATGACGTCATCACAAAATTTTGTCAAATAAGTGCTATCTAAAATGTGCAAAATATGATGAGTCTGTACTTGTGATTTATCATTCCATTCATATTTTTTCGATTTTAGATATTGTAATTTAACGTTGAAACTGCAAAACCCTGAAGTCTTGTAAATGTTTTAAGGTTATCATAAACATGGTATCTCCTTAATCTTTTTTTTTTTCGTTATGCCCCCTCCTCCCCAAAAAACGTTTTGCTCCATTATATGTAGCTTAATTAATTATTAGTGCTCGACTCTGTTTTGAGAAGATAAAAATCAACCAAATTTCATTTTCTTTTAACTCAAATGCCGTTGATGCTTGTTATCTGAACGTGCTAATACATAATGGAATTCTTTCGAAGTATAGACATGGACTTTAACTTTGCTTAATCCAAAAAAATTGAGAATACATTTTTTCCCGTTGGTGGTTATCTGCCTTAGATACATTATATTTCATATGGTGCCCCTTTGGAATTTGCACCCCGTCACAAAAACAAGAAAAACTATACGCGATACACTAACTCAAATTTAGCGGTTGACTGTATATGTACAGAATACCCGTTATGACAGGGCCGTATCAACTCAGGAATGGATTTCTAAAGCCTGATCTGATATGACATAACGTTACCATTGCTGATATAGAAAATTAGTGTAATGTTTTCAGACAGAACTTCCCCCGCCCCTGAAGTCCGATTAAACAAATCCATTTGTTTTTTTTTTTCGGAAAAAAATTGGACGAAGGTTATGTTGACAAAACTTTCCTCGTCCTTGAAGAATATCCAGCCAATGCCGCTTCTTTAAAAAATTATAAAATTTTATTTCGCGATTTTCGTTTTGTGATAACCTCTACAAGGTAAAAAACAGTGGCTTAAATACACCCTCGCAGCCTCTAAGCTGCGGGGGCGCAAATTTCGGGTTCGCATAATTGTGAAAAATATTTAAAACAAATAACCAACCATTCTCAATTTCTCAGTACATTTAATAGCTTCAAATGCTTATGTTTATACTTTGAAAGAATTCGACCATTAGCACATTCAGATTACAAGCATGAGCGGTTAAAAGAAAATGAAATTTGATTGATTTCATCTCCTCAACGCAGAGGAAAAGAGAACTAACTGATTAATTATTTACGCAACCACACTCAGTTTTTCCCCCCAAAAACGCTCATAAATTTGAAGAACATTTATTCGGCAAAATTGTAATAAGACCATACTTCCAGCATCCTTAAAATCTTTGACGGTTTTTGCAGTTGGAAAGTTAAATTATTGTTAAACGTAACTACACAATTTCGAATTTTTTCCCAAAAATCTGGATGTCTAGGGTAAAAAGTCAATACGGAGTCTTAAATCATATATGCAGGAGTGTGTAATTCTATAGAATTTAAGGAACATTTATTCGGCAAAATCGTAAAATCACTTTTTGTAGAAGGCGTAAACGGAAACAATTTTATTAACGATTTACCATGCTTACGATAACCTTAAATCGTTTCCAAGATTCCAGAGCATTCGGTTTTGCAGTTTCGAAGTTAAATTGTAAAATGTTATTATACAATTTTGATTTCGTTCCAAAAATCTAGATCTCTAGAGTAGTAAAGACTCAACACCGATTCATAAAGTACATAAACTACAAATGCAAGAGTGTAAGGGTATCTTATTTCATAAATTTTAAATAATATACACTATTTACTATTGTAAATTTTGGAGACGACGTCGTCCTGTTGTTAGTGGGGATGATTAGTGAAATTTTAGTTTGCGTTTTACCATCTACACAATATTCCTAATATACATATAAAATTTGACAACGATGGGTCCAGTAATTTCGGAGATGATCTGCCCAGTACAAATCCGGACAGACATCAGACGGACGGAAACGGAAGACCTATTTTTTTCGTAATCTAGGGGCATTGATCTAATAAAGGAATGGATGGAGCCTTGTATGCGTTTCCATACGCGAGTGATGTAATCAACATAAGAAAGAAATAGCTAGAGCGGTTATGCATCAGTGGGCAAAGGACGGCTGACCATGTATCACGTGCTGGGTGGCAAGAAACGCTTCATTTGAACGGGAATTAATACGTTTTCTTACGAATTTGTTCAAACAATCAATTATAACAAACGTCTGTTAATGAAAACTATATTTTTACAGTTTACATTAAAATTATGTGTAATGTGAAACCATAAAAATCATGTTAAGTAGTGGAGATAATCTTTTAATAAAATGAAATGTATACAGAATCTACAATATATTACGAATTCAGTTAGTCCAATAATCTTCTACAAGTTAACTAATCTTGTAGTGTATGTTCATTGGTAATTCTGAATTTTTTAGAATAAAAGTAATTAAACTTTCGATAAAAGTGACAGGGTGCCTAATTAAATTACACACATTAAATTGTATGAAATTTTCTAGTAAAATCTATTTTCTAAATCCACGTACAAATAGCTAAAACAATAATCAATAGATATAAAATTCCCTCTTTTTGTAGCAATAATCCGTTTTTTTCGTAACTCGGAATGTTTAGAGAAACTAACAAAATTTTTAAATTATTTACGAAATCCTTCGTCTGTATATGTGATTATTACCCATGAAATGTAACAGGATTGCTTTCTTTGCACGTTCTATGCAATTATACGCACAAAACGATTTCACGATGTTTAACAAATACTCCGATAAAATACAACTTAACAAGACTGTAGACATTTAAATAAGGTAACTTGAGCCTATAAAACGTAAATTTGCAAAAATACACCTTCAAACGCCATGCGACAGCACGAAAGAAACCTCCAGAAACACAGTGCTCTGCAGTTTCGCGTCGATGTTTTGCCACCCAGAGAGCCCTATCTCTGACCCACTGTGTTGACAACGCGCGTCTCTCTCTAAGTTACTTCCATATAATATTATTTCTATGTCTAGGGGTCATGAAATGTCAAAAAAACATGAAAGTTATTTCTTTGCTGAATATTTTTTACATTGTTAAAACATTAATGCTCAAGTATATTAGTAGGTTGGACAACCACTTAATGAAGAAGAAATAAGCTTTGCTTCATTCATTCATCTTAAAGATAAAAACATTGTATTACTTAAATCTGTTGATATTTCAATGATAGTTGAAATCTTCTTTCATCTTTCAAGAAGATTCTTAAACATGTTAGGTTTCTGTGCCACAACATTCAGTTTTTATTTACTTGAAGAGAATTATGCTTGATATACTGCTAACGAGAAAAACCGAGTAAAGATAGTAACTACATAATCACTTTTCAAATTTTCTACAAAAGACTGTCATCAACACCATAGTACAGTAATAAACCTCAATTAAAACCCAATAGTAATTCAGATACGAAATAAAACACTAGTTAGGCGACAATTTATGTAAGTTACAATCCTTACTCCAAATCTTTGATGAAAAACTAAACATGTGTGTAATTGTTACAATTGTGATTTAATGCCCCAAATTCAGCGTACTAAAGATTATAACAAATACGTTACTTTCCTAACACAATTCGAAACATCAGTCGCCACCAGCTTAGTCAAATCAAGGTCACCAGATTGAGCTGCTACGTTTGAACGTAGCAATTTTTCATAATTCCAAACAATTAAGAAAATACGGTTAATTTATTTTAAATAATAGACATGTCTCTCCGTAACAAAATTTTTTTTTGTTGTCTTATAGCTATCTTTTTCACTTTTGTTTATAATATAACAGAGAGAGCTAAGTAAAGTTTGTCCTAAAAAAATATAAAGACTTAGTTTAATTTTGTATTTTATTTTCGCTCTTTTGTAAGAATGTAAGTATCAAGTTCAAGTGACCTTGCTGGTGTCAGTTTCCTTTTGTCTCTTTTCGATAAGTTCGAAAGTATTTATTTATATCGCCGGAATTATATTTCATTCATAGTTCTAGCGCATTCCTTAAAAAAACAGACATGTTAGAAAAAGTTCCAAGCGTTAGATTTACAAAGACCTTTGTACTCAGCAAAAACAGATGGCGTGGTTCATGGACAAACGAGGATTTGATTATCATACTGACCAATAAGCGGTCACATGGAAATTCTGCTTAAGTAGAGCGTACCAATCTAGTGATCCTAAATTTAGAATTTTAGTTCTGAAAGTTAGAATTTTCGGCACAAAACGCGACTACATCGTTTAATTTAATCGTGGTAATACGGGATTCGGCTTCCAACACACATATTTTTAATTTTTCATAGGGTGTTGTTAACTGCCAACAGCAAGTTGTAACCGTCACAACAGATTCTAATTCTAAAAATTTTAATAAACAAAAATAATTTCTCGTTTCAGATCATCATTTAGCGACTTTGCCCAGAAATACGCGAAAGACGAGCGATTTAAAGGAGTTGAGAAGATGCGAGAAAGGGAGAGTCTCTTCAACGAATACTTAATTGAAGTAAGAAAACGCGAGAAAGAAGAAAAGAACCAACGCAGAGAACAGGTGAGAATACTTTTACGTGTTTCTTTGCGACCAGAAATGAAATTTAATGTCAATGCAACAACCGATCGATATTAGGACTGCTCAGAACGGGTTGTTGTATTTCATTAGACTTGCAATAGTTTGCAGTAAAGCAGCGGTTAAATTTTGTAGTGTACGTTTATTAGGCAAATTTACTGCAAGCTTATCGAATTTATATTTAATAGTTTGTTGATATATTATGTTTTTAAATTTAATTGCATTTACAAAGATAAGATGCTTAATGTACACAGTACTAAAATTATTTACAGGTTTTCAGCACTCGGTATGTAGATATTGTGTTAGATTAATTTTTTAAGGATAATTGAAAATTGTGTTTTGCCACAATTTTTTGACTGCCAGTGATTATCAGTGATATTTTGTAGTGAAAAAAGAAACAACAGTTCACTGAGCATTCAATGACTGGTACAGAATTTCAGAGATCGTTTTGTCTTAGTTTCAAATGTTTTGATGTCTATTAAGTTAAGCTTGCTGAGTGAGCTGTTGTTCATTAGTCGAATTATGACGCAATCTGTAACCAGCTACAAGCCATTTTGTTTACATAAAAAGCTCTATTATTTGGTTTGTTGTTGGTATATGATGGGTTTTCATGCCTAAATTACGTCCAACCAAGAACGTTATAACAGTATTGTAAATGATGAGTCTCTTATCCAGCTTCATTACTTTTTCAAGAGATGTGGAGTGCGGGTGAAACACAGTTACTTCCGTTACCCAAGGCTCGTGTGCGTCGTGTGAGAGAAGTCGTCCCAGGTGACACCGCTCCTTGCCGGCAATGGGGCTAATTTTTATTTAACGGTACTTAACCTACAAGTTAGTTGTTAATCTTTTAAGAACAAATTAAATACAATAATAAGTATTAGTCAAACAGTCTAATCTTGTGTACCATTAAGTGCCACTTATGCACAGACAAATCGACAAAAATGTAATTTCCAGCTAATTTCAGTGACCTGTGTGGACGGATTACTGAGGATGTCCGATTTGTAAATACATATTAAACATACTTCAAAATTGCCATTGTACCTTCTCTCTGACAACAAATTTTGAAGTATGTTTGGTACAGTCGTAGCACTTAAAGTCATCTCTTTTACAGGAATAACATAATGTATTTCTTTCAGATCATCGTTCGAGATAGGAGCGTAACTTTAAGATAATATGATAGAATAATATACAATAAACATAATTTACCGCGATTGCTGATTTCGCGGCTTGACAGAAATCGTATGTTTACAGGTGAAAAAAGACTTCTTCGCTATGCTTCGTGAACACTCGGACATAGATCGCCACTCCCATTGGGCCGACGTGAAACGCAAAGTCGATTCAGATGCCCGATATAAAGCAGTCGATTCGTCCGGTCAACGCGAAGACTGGTTTAGAGAATATTGTAAAATATTAAAAGAAGAGAAGAAGAAAGCGAAAGAAAAGGATCGTGAACACAAGCGCGACAAAGAAAAGCATAAGAAGAAAGATAAAGACAAGGACAGAGATCGTCATTCCAAAGATGAAAAAGAGAAGGATAGAGACCGTGACAAGGAAAAGTCGAAAAAAGAGGAAGATGGAGAGGCCTCGAATAAAGAAGTCGAAGAAACCGAACCAGAAGAGACCGACGATGAACGAGCTCAAGAACAAAAGGAAAAGGACAGGCAGGCTAGAGCAGAGGCCAGTTTGAGAGAAAGAGAGAAGGAAGTGCAAAGAACTCTGGCGACGCATATGAGAGACAGAGACAAAGAAAGGGAGCAGCATAAGCGAGATGAAGCCATACAGGTAAGAGAGAAAAAGTGTTTGATGGGAATGAGTTTATTGAGGGACATTTTTAGCATTTTAATGCGTTACTAGCGGATTTGGTGAGAAACCCCGAACTGAGTTGGCGGGAAGTTAAACGTATCTTGAGAAAAGATCATCGATGGGACTTGGCAGATTCTTTATCTCGAGAAGATAAAGAAAAATTGTTTAACGAACACATTGAACATTTGTTGCGAAAGAAACGAGAGAAGTTCCGGGAATTGTTGGATGAAACCCCCGAAGTTACTTTAACTAGTAGCTGGAAAGAAATCAAAAGAATAATCAAAGAAGATCCTAGATACACGAAATTTGCTTCAAGTGAAAGGGTGAGTTTTATATCAGTGAGAAATGAATTTTGAGTTACTATTTGATGTTTATTTTCAGTGTGAACGTGAATTTAAAGACTATCTTAAAGATAAATTAATTACTGCTAAAGGACAATTTAAAGAATTATTGCAGGAAACTAAACTTATTACTCATAAATCTTTGTCAAATCTTAGAGAAAATCAAGGGTTCATGCAAGAAATCGAAGATATCTTAAAGAACGATAAAAGATACTTGGTTCTCGATCACATACCGCAAGAAAGAACCCAGTTAATTTTAAATTATTTAGAGGAGCTTGATAGAAGGGGACCACCGCCACCACCAACAGCTAGTGAACCTAATAGAAGATCAATAAAATAAATAGGGTGTTATATATTTATTACTTTAAGAACGTGATTGACGTATGTTGTGTACTTTATTAATTAAAATAATTCCAGTTTGTAATCATAGAGCTTCTGAACTGATAATGTTGTACAATTTTTATTTTATACTGTAATAGCAAAATATTAATACACATATTTAAACTTGATGGTTTTTTATGAGAAGTAAGTAAAAGAACGAAGAGATTTTTGGTTCGCTGTGGAGCAACATTTGTTGTTGGAGTTTGAAAGAATCCTTTGATATGCGACTAAACTTGTAATCGTCATTTATAACAATGGAGATAGAGTGAGAGGAGGAAGCATGCCTCATTGAACCAATGTTAAAGAAACGCTGGCGCCATATACGTGAACAGATAAAATGACATCCTGTATGTCCCTTTCCGTACCACATCGGGGGCGGTCTGTCAAAAACAGGATCCGAGGCGATGCTATTTGGTTTAAAATGGCTTCATACGAAGTAAAAATGTCTTACTATTTGCTTAATTATGGTATAAAAACAAACATGTTTCTAGCAACATAAACATTCAAATAAATTTAACTAATACCAATTTTGTATTCTATCTTATTAATCATATTAAATTATTTTTGTATTATATGCCGAGTACCCGGCACACGCTTTCCAGCACAACCACTTTCTGGAAGGAACTGGATTATGACCCCAGTCGAAAGCACAGTACCAGGCACTTTTTCATTGTATCTTCCCGCCTTTCATTCCACCTCCAAGCACAGTATAGATATCAAAATATTATAGATATTGATATCTATACTGTGCTCCAAGCATCTAATTTTTCGTCTTAGTCATAGGCAACCAATAATTCTACGGAGTATTACAAAAATGTCATTGTTTATTTTTAACTGACATAAAACCAGTTTATTTTCTTCTTCATTTCGTTTTGTATTTGTACATATATTGTTACGAAATAAACCCATACGACGCCTATGGGTTGTGGTTAGCCTAGAAGACCTTCGAGAAGAATCGCGCGGCTGCTTAAATGGGAACCACAGTCGGGAAGAATTAGTGTAGTCCAGGCAACGAGAGCTGAATTCAGTTAACAAGTCGAGTCCAACGAGTGTCGAGAAAACCCAGTGAATGTTGCGCCGGAATTATTTTGTGCATAATGGCTCTGTAATTAGTCGCGTAAATCCATGTTACTAAGAAATAAATTGTTGAGTTTAACCCATGTCGATTTTAAATACCCATTTATCGTAATAATATGTATATTAAGCCAATTAATTTAAGTTAATTCTCTGTTTTCGATTCTATTTCTTTTAGACCATTATTTGGATTTTTTGGTTCATAATTATCTGGATCAACTTATTTATACAGGATGCCGGATCCATGGTAGAAGGAGACATGGTATGGGCATCCGATGTACCAATTTAAAAATGGTCTGCGCATCCATTTGTGACGTTAGGTGGCATCAACGACCTTGTGATTCTTATGAGCTTCGCTAGGGAAGTCTAGGGAATTTCAGCTTGAGTTGTCATTGCTCTGTCCAATACGTCAATTAGTTGTCGGATAACGAATTGTATTTTAAATTTCGCGCTAATTTCACCCCACTTGACGTCACACCTGATGCGTATGCCTATACCATGTCTCCTTCTACCATGGCCGGATCCAAGTTGGGGCATGGGAATTATGGAATTAACGTGGCGAATTGGTTTTTATTTTATAATATCTTACCAGATCACTTTAAAGCTATTATTGGGTGATGCATTTATGGAGGTAAAGGAGGGCTAGTGGCCAGTATTTTTTTCAAATCGTTGCACCTCGTCCACTCTCTATAAAAAGGCTTTAAAAATCGTATTTTGAAATTGGCGCTCGGTCCGATTTGTCGCGAAACGTTCCGTCTTATTTCGACGATCGCGTCTTTGGATTAGCCATGGAAAATCGAAATATTAAAGTGAAATTAGAAATTATTCCTCGATTCTCACTCAGAAATCATGATAATTATTGTAGGACAAATTAAACCAGGCCGTATCCTCGAGGCCCGATATGAAGCCCTTCGAGCAGCTCGTCTTCCTCAACATCTCCATCAGCAGCATCATGATACGTCTAGTTAGGGATTTACTCACACTACCTCAGTCAATAATCACGTACTGAATAACTCAAATTGAATTATTTTATTGAGTGTAATGATTTTTGTAGAACAATTTAAACGCAATAAATGCACAAACTGCACAAAATATTTTATGCGGTTATTGACCCTTTTCCTGTAAGCAAAGTGAGTAGACATTATATAAATTCCAATGATACAGAGTGAGATAACATCGCGCAGGCGAAGTCAGATTTTTGGAGCGCCAAGTTAAAATTAACCAATGAGCGATAGATTACGCATGTGTAGCTGGTTGCATTCTGTCAAAGCGGTTTGTTGTCACAGGCCTTTGCTCTGCTGCCGGAGTGCCGGATACGTGGTTTTGAAGATGCGTGCGCATGGAAAGTCACTATGGAAGTTTTACGATCTTACAGGAAAAGGGTCAATTGACGGAACCTCTTCCTATCCCGAACGATTCAGTGATAATGACGCGGGACACAGTTGTATTGAAACCATAAATTTGTTCATTGTTCAAGTTTCTAAATCCACATTTTCTAGCAGTAGTGGTAAAGCATTTCTAAGAAAATGCAAAGGACCAACAATCTGATTAACACCACCGTTATCAGAAAACGTAGTCTCATTGGAGAAAAAGACATTATTATAAGAATAAGAATTCAATTCAAAATTTGTTTTTCTTAAAATAAATTACAAAATTCCAGTCTTTTGGGATAATCTGTTGCATCAAAGTCACAACAAGGCATGGATTGAATTTATTGTCTTTAATTATTCTACGTGCCGAAGATTGACTAATACCGGTTGCGAGCATATTTTATTCTGACTGACATGAGAATTATCGTCAGTCATTTCCACCACAGCAATTTCATATTTTGGGCTCGTAGTTTTCTTTTCAGGGGTGTCCAATTTTCTCTTAAAATACTTTCAAAATCGTATCCATAGGAGCTCGTCTATCAGGAACTTTGTCTGTATAGACGAGTAGTGGCTGAAACATTTTTTTCTGCATTCGCCCTAAATCACTATCCAATCCACTTTCCCGCCATTTCAGTACAATTTGACAAATTTAATTTTACCAAGTCAAATTGAAAGAAAAGGTATTGTGAATTCATAGTATAATCAAACTTCATCAACATCAACTTTAATCAAATAAAAAACTTTTTGAATAAATAGCCTATCATGAATACTGGAAACAACAAACATTATTGACCACATCCCACGCAACACGCAACACAATAAATGTTTTTTTTTTATCGAAGTTAAACAAATAATTTACAAACACTCAAGGCATCAAGGAAGTTCAACGGGTTCTGTATATATTGTTCGTGTCTGTTATAGAACCTCCCAGAGATATAATAGCGGTACATAAAGCGAAAATTGAGAATCAAAATAAAATAAAAAAACTGGTCTAAAGAGTTTAGACAGTACTTCCCTCGCTGTCGGAAATGTGACGACTGCATGCCTATTATGTTTTTTTTTCGCAGTAGATTTCAAAGCATTCGGTTTTGTAGTTCCTGAGTAAACCAATAAACCAAACTTACGCATTCATTTTTTTTTGAGTCACCCGGTATATGCAAATTGAAAAAATATGAATGGAATGATAAATTGCAAGTAGACTCATCATATTTTGTATATTCTAGATAGGATTTATTCGGCAAACTTTTGAGCTGACGTCATCAGTTTTTTGGAGAAGATAACCAAATATATTTTGACTAAAAATTTATTACGCTCTTTATAACCTTAAAACATCTGCAAGATTTCAAAACATTAGGGTCTGTAGTTCCTGATTAAATCAATAAAATACATTTACGCATTTCTTATTTTTTTGGGTTACCCTGTATATTCAAATCCAAAAAATATGAATGGAATGATAAATCACAAGAAGAGACTCATCATATTTTGTGCATTTTAGATACGATTTATTCAGCAAAATTTTGTGGTGACGTCATAAATTTTTTAGGGGGATGAGGAAATACATTTTGATCAAAAACTTACTATGCTTATGATAACTTTAAAACATCTTCAAGATTTCAAAGCATTCGGTTTTATAGTTTCTGAGTAAATCAATAAAATAAATTTAAGCATTCATTAATATTTTTGAGTCACCCTGTATATGCAAATCCCAAAAATATGAATGGAGTGATAAACCACAAGTCCAGACTCATCATTTTTTGTGCAGTTTAGATAGGATTTATTCGGCAAACTTTCGAGCTGACGTCATGAATTTTTTGGAGGGGATAAACAAATATATTTTGACTAAACATTTATTATGCTCTTTATAACCTTAAAATATCTGCAAGATTTCAAAGCATTCGGTTTTGTATTTCCTGATTAATTCAATAAAATAAATTCACGCATTCATTAATTTTTTTGAGTCACCCTGTATATGCAAATCGAAAAAATTTGAATGGAATGATAAATCACAAGAAGAGACTCACCATATTTTGTACATTTTAGATAGAATTTATCCAGCAAAATTTTGTGGTGACGTCATACATTTTTTAGGGGGGACTATTATGTGTAGGACTATGTTCTTTTATACAATTTAAAACCCATTTACATTTACTATGTACAATTTTGAAGTGACGTCATCGCATTAGTGGTGGGGATGACTAGACAAATTTTGGTTAGCGTTTTACCGTCTACATGATATTCCTAATATAAGTACAAAATTTCACAACAATCGGTCCAGTACTTTCGGAGATTATCTGTCTAATAAAAATCCGGGACGGCAGACAGACGGACAGACGGATAGACAGACGGAAATGACAGACCTATTTCTTTTTTTCGTCTTTTTTTTCGTCTTCTAGGGGTCATGAAAGATCGAGAAAACGTAAAAGTAGAGAGTTGGCCGATGGACTCGATTACAATACTTCTTTGCTTACGCTCGGGAAGTAAAAAGGGTTACTTTTTCCTTCAAAACCACGCATATCCAGGGGTAATCATACTACACATTACATATAAACCTCAAAAATCACTGCGTTACAAACACAGTTTTAAGGAGGAAAATATTACGAGAACAGTAATAAATTTTACCCCAAACCTCCCGCCAAAGTGAGATATGTGGAGAATTTTAAAACCCGCGGAAAATTTAAATCTACGTTATATGTTTTTTCTTTCTTTTTTTGACGGAATGTGTTCAGATGCAAAGTGGTGAACCCCAAGGTTGGAAAAATCAAAATGAAAAATTTGGAGGGCACATGTTTTACACTCTATTTGGGAGAAGAAAAAGCTGTAACTCAACGGATTTATTTCTCAGCTGCAAAAATGAAATCAAATGTCACGAATCGATATAAATATTTGAATATCACAAATTTAAACCCACAAATAAAAAGAAATCGTACGTAAAGTACGAGTAGCTGGATGGTGATATAGAAGTTATTTTGATGGTGTGGCGCCTGTGGCAGTAAATTTTAAATATGAATAAAACCCAAGACTGTATCGAGGTCCAAATTATAGTTCACGGTTAAGAGACTGATGGCTCGGATCAAGGCGATCGAGCTCTGCTCAGTTTTTAACGTTACACATACTCATCCTCGCGGGGCACGGGATGTTACATAATTGGCCCGATCATTCGCTTCATCGTAGGCTACCAAAACGAAAGGCTAGCTAAAGTCTCATTTCCAAACAGACTTCCAGTTTAAAGAGGATCTTACTAGGTATACACCACGTGTTTCTTTTATTTGATACAACCCCTGTAACTTTTTTATTTTTCAAATTTGTATCATTTTAAAAGATCACTTATGTGAATAAATGACATGAGTGTCAATTTTCCAAGCTACTAAATTGTGATCAATAAATATGAATTTTTCGTCTATTTTATTGAATAACTTTTTTAGTATTAATTTTAGAATATTGGATGCTTCTGATTTTTTAGAAAAAAATCAATCTTTCCATTTATGAAAAAATATACCGAGTGTTCCATAAAAAATTAAAGTTGACGTCATTTCCCGTTCTAACGGAAGTTATAATAAAAATGTGAGGTTGCCATCACATAGATCTTTTAATATGATACAAATATATTCAAAGAACTACAGGTTTATCTTTAAGAATAAAAAAATTACAAGGGTTGTATCAAATAGAAGAAACATCCTGTATGTATATGAAAAGAACAAGAAAAACGAGTACTTCACATCAGAAGATCTATTTGAGCATGCAAAAAATGAGTTAGAATACACTGCGAGCATGAGAACCCTGAACAGAATTTTTTCCTAAAAGTCCGAAAAAACATCTTACATCCAACAATTTTCCAAAATTTACACTAGAGAGTGGACAGATAGAAACAGCGTGGTTTAAGTTGAGCCTGAACAATTTAGTTTTCTGTCACGTGTTTTAAGGGAAAATTTCCACTATGCTATTATCTTATTTCAGTAAAAGCATTGCAAAAAATTATGTAGGTACATTACCCACGCCAAAGCCGAATAGCATAACGCATAACTCGTTATGCTATTTGGTATTCTTTTTATACATATTTTGTCCATTTTCATTAATTCGAAAGATACTAATTACATAAATTACGTCAATGTTTAGTTTAACTGTTAATGATGTCGGAGAAAAACAGTATACAAATCATCATTAGAGAATGTCATTTTTCCATTATTCAGCGAGAATTATTCATCACAATCCTAGAAAGCCGTAATCATTTCTTTCCCAAGAGACCGAACAGCACATGTTTTATTGCAGACCATTTTTACGATCCACCATTCTTTGGACTGACTTTTTGTTTCAGGATTGAAGTACGGAATTCACGTTTCACTGAATGTTGTTATTCGCTCCCAGAACATTCTCTATATTGATTTAACAGGTTTTTATCTTGATGGCAAATGTCAACTTTATTCACTTTTTGTTCTGATCACAACAACCAAAGCACTCACTCAACGAGTTGACATCTTACCCAGACTTTCATGTACTTATGGTAAACCAATGTCTACAGTTGTTATGTTATAAGTAAATATGTTACGAATTCACATATCTTGAGCTTCTAATTTGTAATTTATCTACAGCGTCGTTAACAGCTTAAATGTTTACTAGGTAGACTGGACTCAAACATTTAAGGCGTTTGTGGCTTCACACCAATTTGACTCCCATTATAATTCAATAGGCCATCAAAATTGGGGTTTATAGGATATAAATGTGGCTTTTAACTTTGTGGAAACCATCTTAAATAATATTGACAATGCTTGCTTCTTAACATTACGAAATTAGTAGAGGAAAAGTTGTGGCTTACTCAGTGACAAATTGTTGCTGACAAAAATCTCATTTTAAAGAAATTGAAATGTTTATTATTTATTCATTATTCATATTTATCAATGACATACAAATAAATGCTGAACCTCATGAAATCCTTTGTCGACAATACCATATAGTCATATAATTTCATTGAAAGAACAAAGTTCATTTATATATTTCATCCTATATATTTTACTGTAAGAATTCAACGACACGTAAATATTTCTTTACAAAATCTCATTTCTTATTTCGCATTTCCCATATCTCATTTCGCACATCTCATTTCTCATTTCGAATTTCTCGTATCTCATTTCTGCCATCTTAACTCTCATTTTGCACAACTCATTTCTAGTTTCTCATATTTCATTTCTCATTTCGCAATTCGCATTTCTTATTCCATACGTATCATTTGTAAATAATTAATTAATATTGCGTGGTACACATCGGTTTTATGGTATGTATTTAATCACCAAAAATTTAATGACATCATCTAAACATTTTTGAGATTAATCTTTTCAAAAATATGCTCTAACATGTGGTACAAACTTTTTTATTAGTGATAGTTTATACTTAAAAAAAATTGTATATGGCATGTACTATCAAAATGTTGAAATGACATTATCAAATTATTGGTGGGGATGATTAGACAAATTTTGGTTAACGTTTTACCATTCACACGATACTCCTCAAATACATGTAAAATTTGACGACAATCGGACTAGTAGTTTTGGAGATTGTCTGTCTAATAAAAATCGACACAGATGACAGAGAGACAGATGGAAACGGGAGACCTATGTTTTCGTGTTCTAAGGATCATGAAACATCGAAAAAACATGAAAGTAACCAGTTGCCCGATAGACTTGATTACAATACAGTTCGCTTACGCTCGGGTAGTAAGAATATATTCATTTTGCTAAAAAGCAGATAATTTAACAAACACAAAAATAACTCCATTAATAATGTACTTTTGTTGAAAAAGTAATTTAGTTTTTTTAACGAAAGCTATTTCAATAAAAAATAATCGCCGTAAAGATTTTTGTATTACTTATCAGTAAGTATGTATGTCGTGTAACTCTTCAGGTGCTATGGTAAAAATAAAATTTGAAATGGCGCCTTGCTTTATTTTGTCGTGTTTGAATAAGTATACCTAAGTTAAATTAAATTTAAACAAATTAAAGGAATTTTTTATAGCAGTAATTTCTATTTCTAAAAGAGAGTTATTTAATGATGTCTATACGTTTTTATAATTTTACCTACATACCTATATGTACATATGTACATATGTACATATGTGTAAGATATTTATTTTGGCGAGGTTAAACAAAGCCTGTACTTTTGTATGATTACTTAAAATAACGCCAAAGATAAAGCAGTCAAAATCTCATTTACATATTTTTTTTATTATATTTATGGCTTCTCTTCAACATAACTACCCTTATTTTTTCATATGCGAAAAAAAAATATTTTTGAACCTGCGTATACAACATTTTTGTATAATAGAGCACACACTACATATGTATATGTAAAAAATAATATTCATGAAATGAAAATCGCGCGATTTAACAAAATATGCGCAATATTAAAAATGTTAGGATATGGAGCAACCACAATAAAAAAACTATTATTCATTTCACGTGCAATAGTATCAATCACTAACTTTGTCATAATTGATTATATTTAGACAATATTCTATTTACCGTTAGGTATTCTGTATCTATGTATATATACTTATCACGTAAAGAGGTGATTAAGAGTACCTATCTTTATTTGTTAAGACAAGTAAAGAGGGGCAACGATATAAATAAAAGAAAATGAAGCGTTTGTTAAACAATGCAACAATGATTGGCTTCGCGATATTCCTAACCGTTGCTTACCAAATCTCATTGGGTACATCCTTCATTGTGCCCCCCCGGGCCTCAGGTACAAACCTCTTTTATTAATAACTACACGTCAGTTAAAATTCTAATTGTTCGCACAGACAATAACAAATAACGTGATTTTTTATTTCTAGGATGTGCCATCAATCTATCCAATCTGGACCCTGAACCCATAGTTGTCTCAACCAGTAACTACGAATTCTTGTATCCCGAGCTAGATACAAGCACGATAGCGATAGCAGCAGATGAAACTGTAGTTATATCGTGTCCTGGAGGTAAACTAACATTAGGGTCAACAGCTGCCGGTACCACGATTACAGCAACTTGTCAGTCCGGTACCACGTTTACAACGGATGGAGACACTTTTAACTTCAATCAAATCACGTGCTCAAGAAACCCATTCCACACAGCCAGATATACGGGAAATTCCTGCGAAGCCGGTGGTCGAGAAATTGAGATCGGATTTATATTGACCGACGACAGTTTTGCCCAACAAATATTGATTTGTTTCGACGAGAAAAACCTAAATCCGCTTTATTCCACATTCGATTTGACGAGGTCAATTGGGGCACACGAGAGCGGTGTTGACAGGCCGAGTTTCATTGAAGATGATTTCTACAACCTCGCGACTAGAGTAAATGACTTGTATGTACGTGGTGGGCAACAAGCAACGATTAATGGTCTTTTGGGGCTTCCTGCCGATTCGACCAAGTATATAGAAGACTCTAGCAATTATTTTCTTGCACGTGGTCATCTTACAGCTAAAGCTGACTTTGTTTATGCTCCTCAACAAACCGCTACTTTCCACTATGTGAACGCGGCTCCACAATGGCAAACTTTCAACGGTTTTAACTGGGAAAATGCTGAGTCTGATGTTAGAGATTATGCCGACAGTAGTGGATTAGATTTGAAGGTGTATACAGGAACTTACGGAGTATCGACGCTACCACATGAAGAAACGGGTGAGGATGTGCCTCTGTATTTGTATGTAGATGACGACGGAAACACCGCATTGCCGGTACCAGAACTCTATTGGAAAGTTGTGTATAATCCTGCAAATGGACAAGGGGTTGCTCTTTTGGGTATCAACAACCCGTATCAAAAAGACGTTGACAAAAGTATTATCTGCAAGGATATTTCTTCGTCTATTAAGTGGCTAAACTGGAAAGCGACGGATCTAGACGCCGGATATTCATATGCGTGTGCTGTTGATGATTTCAGAACGAAGGTTTCTTATCTGCCCGATTTTGAAGTCACAGGGTTGTTGATGTGATTGTCTTAAACAATCTTTTGATTTTATAACTGATAAAATTATGACAAAACAAGAACTCCAGTACAAATAATGATAACATTCAACACTATTGTTTCTACTATATCGAAACTTATAAATCTGATTAAAATACATGTATTGTTTCAACAAGATATTGTCTACTTATTTATATACAGAGGCCTGTTTAGGTGTAAACACTCAGTGTTCAGTTGTATCCACTCAACGCTGCTTTGAGAGTCCATTAAACAGTAAACAAAGGCAAAAATAGAAGAACGAAATCTCTTTTTTTTTCCAAATTTTAACAATGTATAAAATCAACAAAAAAATTTAGTAAACACGATTTTTTCTAACCAGAAAGAAAGCATAATATACAACATATTATCACTTTTTAATATTCTTCTTCAAATACGGTAGCTTTGTGTCCCGTCATTGTTTTAGTAATTACTACCCCGACTTTTTAGGTTCTGGCCACTGTATCTAAAAAAAATAATAGTAACAAAATCGTCTTCAACATAACTGCGCCCACAATTTACTTCGTTTATTATAACTTGTTAATTCAGAATTTTCTTTCTTAGTTGATGAAAATTTTCAAAACAACATCGTGAAGAGTTCGGTATTGTTCCTCGGAATCGCTCAATGTGAATTCTTTTTAAATACAATGTCTGGCAGCGTTTTTCTATGATTTCTTTGTGATAAAAGTGTAACATTTCTAAACGTATTATTGCTTTTTCTAATTTAATCTTAAAGATTGTTAAGGCAGCCCTAGATTCGTATTTTTTTAAACCAGGGAATCTCATAATCATTAATGATTCCATATTCTGACTTTTTGACAAAGCATTAATCTGAAATACAGCAGCATTATAAAAATGTAAAAGGAATGAACATTTTTAACAGTTGATGCAAAAATGATTTAAAGTTGTTAAATTCTGTTACAACCAATTTCTCATACATCTCAAAGTACACTAAGATTTATTTAATAGTTAAAAATGTAAATCGACCAAACTATTTTTTTATGGAATAAATGAATTAATTTTAATACGCAGTACAATTCAGTACATAATACAATTATAACGAACAATAAGATAAGCCATTTCTGAGATAATCGATTAAAAAATCTGTATATACAGTATCTCTAGACATCATGTGTAAGCACTTTTAAAATAATTGCAACTATTATTAATCAGAGTCACAATTTTCATTAATGGATTTTTTCTTGGATAATGTAACGGCGTTAGTGGAATTTTAAGAAAATTAAATGGACACCCAATTAAAAAAGTTAAAACCTAGTGTATTTTAAAAATTTCTAAGATGACACTAATTTTGTCGATGCTCTGCAATCATTAATTAATTCAATGTAAATTTATGCATTTCCAAAAAAAAAAAACTAAAAGAGTGTAGTATGCAATAATTTCTGACCTAAATTATTAAATAAGACAAACTTTATTTTAAGGTAGCTTTTATATGTTAATAAATACGAATGCATTTTTATACTTCTGATATAAAGAAAAAAGACAACGATATTCCCGCCAATATTTCTTCATTTTTCTCAAATTTCGTGATTTCATTGCAATTAATATTTTACTTTTATTAATTGGTTAAGATTCGTTGGGATGGTCCCAGCTTCGCAGAATTGGGCTATTTCCTACACCAACTATGTTATGACCTGATAATCTCGAAAGGGCAAAAAAATCGGTTCATCCGTTTGAGAGCTATAGTGCTACAGAAAGACACGCACAGAGACAAAGTGGTCAAAATTATTATAACACCTCCCTTCTTTGCGTCGGGGGTTAAAAAGAAAAGATTTATTAAAATCATATGTTTAGCTTTGTGATGGGGATAACTATTTTAATTTTATTTATTTCGCAAATCTCATTTCTCATATCTCACTTCGCACATCTCATTTCTTATTTCCCATTTCTCATATGTCATTTCCAATATCTGAATTCTTATTTTGCACAACTCATATCTAGTTTATCATATTTCACTTATCATTTCGCAATCCGCATTTCTTATTCGGCGCGTCTCATTTGTTAATAATTAATTCACACTGTGTGGTGTACATCGATTTTAATATATGTATTTAATTTATCATCACAAAGTTAATGACATCGTCTAAAAAATTTTGAGATTAATGAAAACTGATGAAGTTTGTACTGCATTTTAGAGTCATACTTAGAAAAAATATATGCGGCGTGTACTAAGCAAAATATTGAAATGACATCAACAAATAATTGGTGGGGATGATTAGACACGTTTTGATTAGCGCTTTACACTCTACACGATACTCCTAAAATAATTTTGGAAGCTTCTACGGTCGGAGTCAATATATGATCCTTTTCCAGGTTGGTATGGGGTCAATTCAGTTTTTGGGCACAACTTTTCGCACACTTTCTTCAGAAGCAGGCTTGAGAAATTAACAATAAGGCAAAAGAACACGGTAACTCAATGTGTCAACGATACCCAAGGGGAAACTCTTCTGACGGGAAGAATGTGATTGTAACCCTTTTATAGAGACGTGGTGGGAGAAATCGTCGTGGTCATAGAAATGTGGTGAATTTTCAAACAGAATGCTGTGACCGGTTTCATGTTGATGTTCAGCTACGGCAGAGCGAGACAGAAGACCTGTTTTAAGACAACGTTTGTGCTCTTGAATTCCAATTTTTATGGCCCGAATAGTTTCTCGTATATATTTTACACCACAGGAGCAGGGAATGCTGTAGCTTCCTCTACAGTCTACAGCTTGGCGAGAATCTTTGACGGAAGGGAGAATTTGTGAAACTTTAGTTGTAGGTTTGAAGACTGTTTTAAGAATAGGAGATACGAGATCAGTTGGGCGATTTGGAGTATTGTCAGAGTTGGAATTAAGCCGACGTTCAATGGCAGACTTGATAGTATGGTGCTCGTATCCACTTTGTTGAAGAGATGTTTGGAGATGTTCTAATTCTTTTTGGTGTTTGTCCGGTTGACAAATGGTAGTGGCTGGATGAATTAGGGAGTCAATGTCAGACCGTTTTTAGACGGGATGGTGATAAGACGTGTAGATATCTCAAGCTTAGATATTTCTCCGCGAGATCGCCAAGAAGTGGAGATTGTCCATCACTGGAAAGCAATTCACGGATTAATGTTAAGGACTCGGCTACAGAGACTTTTATGAATAAAGGTGTTACGTCGAAACTGACAATTTTATCTTCGGGGTCAAGAGAGATTTCGGAGATCAGTTGAACAAAATGTGAGGAGTTAAGAATATGTGAGGAGGTTTTCCCGGTATATCCTTTCAGAAGACGGACGAGATATTGGGCTGTATTGTAAGTGGTAGACTCTCAAGTACTGACGAGAGGTCAATTATTTTTGTGAATTTTAGGCAGACCGTATACACGTGGTGGTTTGTAGTTTTGGGGTATTAGACGTTTGAGTACATCGGTTGGGAAATCAAAAGAGTTGTGATCTCACGTTCAATACGGGAAGTTAGGTCGCGAGGAAGAATAGAATAAGAACTGTCTTGTAACAAGGAGTGTATTTTGTCCACGTATTGTGTTTTGTACAGAATGACTGTGGCATTGCCTTTGTCAGCGGGCAAGATGACTAGATCCGTATCAGTTTTAAGAGAAGTGGGAGCGGTCCTTTCTTCTTTGGATAGATTGGGTTTTGCCGTTGCTGAAAAGCAACATGAAACCAGTCACACCATTCTGTTTGAAAATTCTAAAGTTTTGCCCAAAGCACCACATTTTTATGATCGGAAAATCCGTGAAGCTATTGAAATCCACAAATGCCCTCATAATATCAACCGAGACAATGGTTATTATCTGTCAAATATTTGGAAGCCCACACTGGATGCAATTGCTCGTTTATCTAGCCCCACTCCGCCCGGAGTCGGCCAATCACCTTCGACCACGATGGTTTCCCCCACTACTCTCTATAAAAAAGGTCACAACCACATTCTTCCCGCGGGAAGAGTTTCGCATCTGGTATGGTTGACATACTGAGTTACCGTGCTCTTTTGCCTTATTTCTAATTTTTTAACCCTGCTCCTGAAGATGCCACCTACGAAAGTGTGCGAAACATTGAGCCCAAAAACCTAATTGACACCGTCCCAACCCGGAAAACAATCATATACTCCTAAAATACTGTAAAATTTGATAATAATCGGTCTGGTTTGTTCGTCTAATAAAAATCGATACAGATCACAAACAGAAGGACAGCCATACAGGTGCAAATGTGACACTAATGTTTTCGTACTTTAGGGGTCATGAAACGTCAAAAAAACGTTAAAGTAATTTCATCATTTTGCTAAAAAGTAGATAATTTAATAAAAAAATTAAAGTAATTCCATTAATACGTTGTACGTTTGTCGAAAAAGGAATTTAATTCTTTTTTAACGAAAGCTTCTACGAGTATATCAATAAAAAAATATTATCGATAAGTGCCTACGTATTTCGAATAACTCTTCAGGTGTTATGAAAGTTATTTAATGATGTTTATACGTTTTTGTCAAATTTTTGACGAGGTTAAACTAAGTATGTAATTTTGTATGATATTAGAATCCACCACTTACCCGGAAATGACCGACATTCAGGCAAGACTTCCATTATTACGGGTACAAAGTCGAATTAATGATATGCATTGATTAGATTAAGAAAAAACTTTTGATATCCTAAAATTACAGCATACAAATCCGTCTGCTATTATTCTCTAATCTCCATCCCCAACAACCTACTGTAACTACCGATCATTTATCCGCACATAGCTTGAAAGATGACCTACACAACTCTGACCTATTGGTGCTAACCTATTCTGACTGATATGATCAGACTGTTCGAGAAACTTACGAACAATAAGACATGTTCCTAACAAAACAGTTTTTTGCATTTTGACAATTACTGAATCATTTAAGTGTAAATACTACAAATTCTCAACTAAATTATTTGGTACTACTCCTATATGGAGATAAGTAAAGTTAGAATTGAAATTTTGGTGGTGGTATGTCTGTATTATATTATGCGTGTTAGGAAATGCAATGTTAATGAGAATGGCTTCTTTGGCGTATTTCTTTATAAGTCTGATATCTGGTCTGTGTACTGTAATGTTTCTGTCTGCATTCCAGTATGGCTTGTATTCGGTGTTTTCAAGGAATGTAAATATACAAAGGTGTCGTATCTTGGATTAAGTCTAGGTCTCTCAATCGTTTCTTATATTTGGATATTCGATTATATATTTTCTGTAATTAATAGTACTAGTTACTTGGTCTTGAATAGTAAATAAAATCACTTCTGCTTCGTCATATAAACTTAATTTTTTGAATCAAATCAATGACATCTTCTTGTTAACGTGTTTCGTCTAGCTCTTCGAAGAATTTTCCATGCAGTTGTTATTGCTATTATGTTGTTTAGATTGTGGGGTGTGGAGATTTCTTTGGTATTGTGTAGATTTAAGGGTGTGTGCTTCAAGTCCGGCCTTGCTATGGCACGAAATAGTTCGTTTCTTTTTGTGCGTCTCAGGAAATATTTCTTCCATTCCGAAATTTGTCTCTTGTATAAAATCTACAAATTCTGGAATCCCCTTCCTACGCTCTGTCTTGGTAATGAAAATCTCTCAATTGATGACTTCCGATGATGTCTTCTATATTGTGTGAATGATTTTCTTGTTGAGATGTTTAAATTTTCAAAATTAGTTTTTGAGCATTTAATTATTCTCAACGAATATGTTAGGACTAGGGATGAAAGACCGAATGTATTTAGTGCTTTCTTTAAATTCTTTCCGTTTAACTGTGTCTTCAAAATTAATTTTAATTATTATTAGGATCCACCACTAACCCGGAAATGACCGTGATTCAGGTAAGACTTCTATCATTACGGGTACTAAGAAACTAAGACCTAGTAACGACATGCGTTGATTAATTTATAAAAAAAAAACTTTTTAATATTATTATTATTGAAGATATATATTAAAAGGACGCAGTTAAAACCTTATTTACGGGTTTTGATTTTTATTGCTTCTACATATTTAACATAACTGGGCCACGAAAAATAGATGCCCTTATTTTTTGGCATTTTAAAAATTTCAGATCCTGTGCATACGACATTTTTGTATAATTGATACATAACATAAAGGTCAAATCATAAAGAACAAAAAAGCATACAATTATCATTCATGAAATGAAAATCACGCTATTTAGCAAAATATAATACGCAACAGTAAAAATGTTAGTATATGAAGCAATCAAAATAAAAAACCCATTACTCATTTCACATATTTTCAAATGAAAATCACGCGATTTAACAAAATATGTCCAACTTTAAAAATGTTACGATATGGAGCAACCTATTGTTCACCTGCAATAGTATCAATCAACTGCGTCATAATTGATTATATTTACACAATATTCCATTTACCTTTAGGTATTCTGTATCTATGTATATATACTTATCACGTAAACAGGTGATTAAGAGTACCTATCTTTACTTGTTACGACGAATAAAAAGAAGCAATGATATAAATAAAAGAAAACGAAGCTTTTGTTAAACAATGCTACAATGATTGGCTTCGCGACACTTCTAACCGTTGCTTACCAAATCTCATTGGGTACATCGTTCATTGTGCCCCGAAGGGCCTCAGGTACAAACCTCTCTTATTAATAACTACACGTCAGTTAAAAATCTAATTGTTCGCTCCCACAATAACAAATAACGTGATTTTCTATTTGTAGGATGTGCCATCAATCTATCCAGTCTGGACCCTGAACCCATCGTTGTCTCAACCAGTAGCTACGAATTCTTGTATCCCGAGCTAGATACAAGCACGATAGCGATAGCAGCAGATGAAACTGTAGTTATATCGTGTCCTGGAGGTAAACTAACCTTAGGGTCAACAGAGGCGGGTACCACGATTACGGCAACTTGTCAATCCGGTACCACATTCACAGCGGACGGAGACACTTTTAACTTCAATCAAATCACGTGCTCAAGAAACCCATCCCACACAGCCCGATACACGGGAAATTCCTGCGAAGCCGGTGGTCGAGAAATTGAGATCGGATTTATATTAACCGACGACAGTTTTGCCCGACAAATATTGATTTGTTTCGACGAGAAAAACCTAAATCCGCTTTATTCCACATACGATTTGACGAGGTCAATTGGGGCAAGCGAGAGTGACGTTAGCAGACCTAGTTTCATTGAAGATGATTTCTACAACCTTCCGGATAAAGTAAACGACTTGTATGTACGTGGTGGGCAAAAAGAAACCATTAATGGTCTTTTGGGTCTTCCTGCCGATTCGACCAAGTACATAGAAGACTCTAGCAATTATTATTTTGCACGTGGTCATCTTACAGCTAAGGCTGACTTTGTTTATGCTCCTCAACAAACTGCTACTTTCCACTATGTGAACGCGGCTCCACAATGGCAAACTTTCAACGGTGTTAACTGGGAAACTGTTGAGGATGATGTTAGAGATTATGCAGACACTAATGGATTAGATTTGAAGGTGTATACAGGCACCTATGGAGTATCGACTCTACCACATGAAGAAACGGGTGAAGATGTGCCTCTATATTTGTATGTAGATGACGACGGAAACACCGCATTGCCGGTACCGGAACTCTATTGGAAAGTTGTGTACAATCCTGCAAATGGACAAGGGGTTGCTCTTTTGGGTATCAACAACCCGTATCAAGAAGACGTGGACAAGAGTGTTATCTGCAAAGATATTTCTTCGTCTATTAAGTGGCTAACCTGGAAAGCCTCGGATCTAGACGCCGGATATTCATATGCGTGTGCTGTTGATGACTTCAGAACGAAGGTTTCTTATCTGCCTGAGTTCAAAGTCACAGGGTTGTTGGTGTGATTATCTTAAATATTTTGATTCTATAACAGATACAATTGTAACAAAACAAGAATTCCCGTACAAATAATGATAACATTCAACACTATTGTTTCTGCTATATCGAAACTTATAAATCTAATTAAAATACAAGTATTTTTTTCAACATGATTTCATCTATTTCGTTTAGGCCTAAACACTCGGTGTTCAGTTGTATCCACTCTACGCTGCCTTGAGAGACCATTAAACAATGTACAAAGGCAAAAATAGAAGAACGAAATATGTCACTTTTATTAAATATTTTAACACTGTATAAAATCAACAAAAAAAAAATAGTTTAACGAACACGATTTTCACTAACCAAAAAGAAAGTATAATGTACAAAATATTATCACTTTTTAATATTTTTCTTCAAACGCGGCAGCTTTGTATCCCGTCATTGTCTTGGTAATAACTACCCCCACTTTTTGGTTTCTGGGCCCAGTAGAATTATCAACATTAATTGCACAAGTAGTATCTAAAAACAATAGTAATAAGAAAAACGTCTTCAACACAACTACGCCCACAATTTACTTTGTTTATTATATGTTGTTAAGGCAGAATTTTCTTTCTTAAAGTTGATGGACGTTTCTAACACAACGTTACGAAGAGTTGGGTCCTGTTCTTCGGAATCATAACACAGCTCAATGTGAATTTTTTTTAAATACCCTGTTTGACAGCGTTTTTCTATTATTTCTTTGCGATAAAAGTGTGACAGTTCCAAAAGTATTATTGCTTTTTCCAGTTTATTCTTAGACATTGTTAAGGCAGCTCTAGCTTCGTATTTTTTCAAACCAGGGAATCTCATAATTAATGATTCCATGTTCTCACTTCTTCTGGTGTTTGACAAAGCATTAATCTGAAATACAGCAATGTTATTAAAATGTAAAAGGAATGAATACTTTTAACAGTTAATGCAAAACTGATTGTATATAAAAGATAAAAGTCCATGGTTAGTAGATGGTAGATTATCTCACTTTGGTTAAAATTAGTGATTTTTAGGCATATTCTAGATGATCAAATATGCAAAGTTAAATCCGCACGTACAATGTAGTAATATAATTATAACTAACAATAAGATAAGCCATTTCTATTTATAAATGACTCACAGTTAATCTTTTCAGTTTAAAAGTTTATTCGTTGCAAAAACTTGACGCAATTGTCAATCCGTTTCATCCAGTACATTGACATCTTCTCGATTGGCAAAAAAATTACACTGAAAGATTCAGATTTATACGTCCTGTTCTCACTCTCCCCACGATACAAACGAAAGAAAAATGGAGGATAAGACCAACATTCGCACTGAAAACTCTATCATCTTTAAATATTCACAGACCTCAAAAATGGCAAATTTTCTTAGTCATAGTTCCATATTTTCGTTTTTAATCATTTTCATCGAGTCTATAACGATTATTATCAAAACTACATTGTAAGAAAGTTCACTTCCGAGAGCCTAATTTAGAACAATCTATGTGCTCCTTGAACCGAGTGATAATTGATTCTCTTGTCTAATACATTCTTGATTACAATCTTTCGAGTTACTACGGAGGGTCGGTTGCGAAGTGTAAACGATTTCATGCCAAGTTTTCTGAAATTAGTGATTGCAAAAGTGAAGTCTGTTGACTAATAAATTGAGAGTTACCATTATCTGCTAAAAACAATGTTGGAAAGCAATATTGAAAAATGAATTGTAAAAATACTAGCAACTTTCTTGACTGTGTTGAATTTTATTCGTATTAATGTTTTTAATTATCACAAGTGTACTTTTTTTCTAATTTCTTTTTAAACTACATCAAGAGGTCTTCTATGAAAGAAAACAATGGGTTATCCATTGCTCTCGCATAAAGTGCAAATCTTTTAAGTAGCAAGCAAATTCATACATGTCCATTAAATTTTGATAATAATTTCTATAATAAATAGTTACATTATACATCAATATAATGATTTCATTGTTCATCTTAAACATATTTCCTTGCAGAAACCGCTTTACAAAAGGGAATTTTTATTTTTGTTTAATTTTTGTTAGTGACAAAAACCATTAATATTTTATACACGTTTTATAGAAATATTTAGTAAAATTAGTTCATTCTGAATGTTTAACTACATATTTAGGTAATTCGTTTAATATCAATGTTTTTTGTTGATATTTAAGCTGGCAACAATAATTACATTTCTGACACACTTCATAACCTTAAAAGATGACAATCCAAATTTTTTCAAGAAACTGTAGCTTATTATTATAAATGCTGATTACCAACCAAGTTACTAAATTTCCATGCCTTGCTGTGGTTTTAAAAGCTCCCGAATGAATCATAACGGGTGTACAATAAAAATATATTTGAAGCAGGCGATGAAAATCCTATTGTTTATGGCTTCTTACTTCCTGAGCGTAAGCAAAGGAAGTATTGTAATCGAATCCGTCGGCCGACTATCTACTTTTACTTTTTTCGACCTTTCATAACCCTAGAATACGAAGAAATAGGTCTCCCGTTTCCTTCTGTCTGTCCGTTTGTCCGTCTGTCTGCGGACCCCGATTTTTATTAAACAGATAATCTTCGAAAGTACTAGGCCGATGGTCCTACGTCACTTCAAAATTGTACATAGTAAATTGGTTTTAAATAGTATAAAATAATATAGTCCTACACGTGTAGTTTATGATTCCGAATTGACTTTTTACCCGTAACGTCCAGTTTTTTTGGAAAAAAAATCAAGATTATGACACAAAATTTCGCAACTTAATTTTGAATCTGCAAAACCGAATGCTTAGAAATCTTGCAGATGGTTTACAGTTATGATAACCATGATAAGTTTTTATTGAAAATATATTTACTTATCCCCTCCAAAAAATTGATGATGTCAGCTCAAAATTTTGCCCAATAAATCCTATCTAAAATGTACAAAATGTGATGAGTCTGTACTTGTGATTTATTATTCCATTCATATTTTTTGGATTTCCATATACAGGGTGACTCAAAAAAATTAATGAATGCGTCAATGCATTTTATTGATTAAATCAGAAACTACAAAACCCAATGCTTTGAAATCTTGGAGACGTTTTAAAGTTATCATAAGAATGGTAAATTTTTGATCAAAATGTATTTGCTCATCCCCCCTAAAAGGAGCGAGGAAAGTTCTCTCGAAACAACTTTCGACCAATTTTTTACAATGTAGAAAGAGTCACATCAAAACAACTTTCTGTAAAACAATACGAACATATTCTGCATAATTCAGTCGAACATTCTGTAGGATTTGATATCATCTGTTACATTTTGAATTATTGTTAAACAATTATAACATTAAATTTTAACAAATACTAGAAACCCCTTTTTGTACACACAAAATGAAGGGTTATTTTACTAATTTGGCACATTTTCTAAAACACCTTCATTGTTATTATTAATTTCATTAATTTTGTGTGCTATTTTATTCTATTCTATTCCGGATCATTTAAGGGTGTTGCATAAATTTGATTTATAAATGTAGATCTAGGTGACCAGTTTGATGTATTGCGTTGCGACTAATGATATATATATAGTGGTAACATTCTGCCAAAAAAATCTATTGTAGCTCCAGTTATGTGAGCAGTAGCACCATCCTGCTGAAAATAACCATAAACTAACTCATCACCAATTAGTTGATTTTAAAATGGGGTTAAAATTTCGTCTGGGTATCTTGCAACATTTATGTTTCCTGAAAATATCATTTATCTTATTGTTAAAATACTAAGAAACTCTTCACCATAAAAAAAACGGACCAATAATTCTGCGTTGGCTAATCGCAGACTAAACGCCGACTTTCTGGGAATATTGAGATGACTCAATGAAAAGTGTAGCCACTAAGAAGAAAGTATGATTCAGTGAAAAACGTTTTAGCTAGAGTATTTAGAAACCATTGACAGCATTGAACTCTTTGAGGAAAATCAGTTGACACTATTCATGTATGGATATGAGACAATAGAGAAATAGTGAAAATCTTTTTTTTATAATCGTATTACAGATACCAACAGACAAATCAAGTTGTTGTGATAAATAACAGATAAAAGTACTACAGAGAATTTTTCTCGAAACTCTTCCATACATTATCTAATTATTGTCAAGTTCCATCTACTTCTATACCGTTTCATTAGTTAGACATACTAATAAGAGATACTTTGTGTTGTACAGAAAAAGCCATTCTTGGTAAAAATATCGTTAAACAGTAATCACACACTAGTTCTGCAAATACCTGATTTTTATCAGACAAAGAAAACAAAAAAAAAAACACCTGTTATAAATAAACGGCAAATAATAATTCCAAGGGCTGCTCCAAATGTATTTATATTGTACACCCGTTAGTTCGACAAAACTTTGAAATATTAATGGAGATAACATATCAAAGTTTTCAAAAATTTTCTCATCACCAATATATACCAAGTAAAACATGGATACAATGAGTGAATGAAATGCTAACTACTTACAAAACAACCGAAACATAAAGGTGATAACTTCTGTGGTCAACTCCAAACATAAAATTTCTCCTACAAAGAGGAATGACAATATTAGATAAGTCCACACCAGTTGATTCTTATAACGTGTAATCAACCCAAATTCTCTTCTAAATGGCATTAGGTTTTAACTCTCTTTCTCAATCCTCGTTGTAAGTACATAGTAGATAGCGAGAAGTTTGCTTGAGAACCTTATTGGTTAAGACCACCCAACACTCCCAGTAGTAACTAGAGAATGACTTTCGTTGATTATACAAGTAGTGGTATCTAATTATGGCATTTTTTAAGTCCCTTGTAAAACCCATCAATCGCCGCCACTGGTACGAGCAATCGGAAACAAGCTATATTATGAAATTGTACACCCCCCAAATAAACAGCTGCTGATTTTACTTCGTTTTATTTTTTTTCGATGTACCTATATATAAATTTCCAAGTTTCGATTAACGTTAAAATTACCGGCGCGTTAAAACCGTTATCAAGGCGCCAAATTTAAACGCACTTATTACATCTGCGATCTTGGAAATAACCTAACTATTCACAGCAAATTAATATTCCAATCATACTTACCTTAATAATTTTTGGTTGAGTTTTCAACGTGTAGAAATTACCAGAATTTTCATACTTCATTTCTGTTTGTGTCCTCCATGGCACACACAACACTGGATTGAGAAATATTGGTTTTCTAGGATTCTTAATGCCTAACATTCTTGATAGTGTTACGAACGTACTTCACCAGTTATTTTTCTTTAAAATGATAGATCACTAACACAACAACGATCTCAATTTAACAGAATTTTTGCCACTACCGAAATCACTGGATAAACTCCAGATTCTTCCAGCACTGTTGCCTATATCAAACGGACTGTTGTGTGTAGGGTAGGGATAAGAAGAATTCAAATTGAAAATTGTTACAATTCACTAATATTATATTCTGTTATTATATAAAAATGTACAGAAGAATAGTTTGTATTTTTATTTAATGATACTCTGGACTGTTTTCCTTCAGTAACTAATACGTTTTCTATGCAAACATTGCAGACCAACACCCATTGACTCAAAAATACTTGAGACTCGAGTCTGCAGTTTTCGATATCGTGTTATGTAACAGATAACTAGTGATCAAATTCGCAAAGTGTTGATTCCAGTGCATATCGCTGCTACTGATACATATTAACAATAAGGCATGTCTCAGCCATGAAATTGCAATTAATCACTGTGGAACTAAGTACCTATAGAAGTTGGAAAGGACACAGATTTTAACAAAAAACTGTAATGTAATGATGTTAATAATTAATTAATAGAATAACATTTCATTTTAATTTTAGTATTTCCAAAAATGGGTTTAAAGACTTTAAACAGCAGTTCAGTTTCTTAGATAAAGTTAATTTTGCATTTTTTTTTCATGATAACGCCTATAAGTATGATCCAAAATAAAAAATAGCATTGTGTTCACAGCCACAGTTTAATACTTTTTTGCGATAACGTCATTAATTTTATAAAAGGGATGGGTGTATAATTTTTTTTTTTTATAACCGTTAAAATATTGTACTTACTCATTTTGCCAAAATAGGGAAATTAAAATTTGCACTAGAAACTTGAAGCAAGATTTATTTAACACAATTTTGGAAATTTAGAAATAGAGAGATGAATAACTGTCACTAGCGATTTACCTGCCATGTTCAAGATAGTTGTAAGGCATTATACAATTTTTAAAATTGCAAGTATATTTTAGACTTTTGAATGCTATTTACGAAGCAAAATTTTGACATAACGTCATCAGATTTTTGATGGGGATCTTTACAACAAATTTTGGTCTGATGTTTTACCATCTACGTGTATTTGTCGTTTAAACACGTCTAATCAGTTCAGCAGGTTCAAAAATTATTTCTTTAATATAACTTTATAAGTACCAACAAATTCCAACAATCGAGCGACTAGAGGCTGACAGACACGAGAACCCTATTTCAAAGTTTTAAAGAAGTTCATTCTGTTATTTCTAAACCAAATCATTCAATTTTTTCAATAATCACCACTTGTAACGTTATGGGTATTTTTCTAATAATTAATCCATCTCAGGTATGGAAACGCTATTATGTGGATTTAAAGTGAGAGAAGTCATGAAATTTTTGCAGATGGCCAAAAATTTTCTAATTACCGATAACTTTGAAGCGTGTGTAAAATTTTGGAGAAATTGTTTACAGCGTTTTTAAGATCAGTTGTAAAATTTTGTTGTACAATTTTGAGTTTTTTTTTTCTGAAGATCCACATGCGTAATTATAAAAATAAAGATGGGTTAATAGACCACTGATATAGAAACATATGTTAAATAAGATTTACTTAAGAAAACTATGAAATGGCGGCATACAATTTTTGGTGAGGATTAATGGAACCATTTTGATTAGCATTTTATTATCTACACATTAATATACTTAGATGTGTACCTAAAATTTCACAGTAATCTGTTTACTAGAATTCATCAACAAATGAGAGACACAAATGGAAGACCTACTTCTTCATGTTGACAGCTACAGAATGTCGAAAAATGTATTCACCTATTCTCTAGCTTACTCTCTGCCTGTGAAAATAACTCCAGCATCTCTATCTTTAATATTCATTATTGATGATAACGATGATCATGAAATTCTTAGATAGTATTATCAAGATAATTCTATTGAAATAATTGTAAGAATTTCAACAATAAACATATAAATTCGCAACCTAAATCTCCAGATAAGGTAGCAACTTTATGGCTTGAAGTCATCTCTAGATGTAGGTACGACCTACCTCAGATAAATATCAAAATTTTGTAGATGTACTGAAGAACTTATTTTGACCAACAGGAAAAATATATGGGGAATTTACTGTTCGAAAAGATTCCTCCTTTTATTTATTTACTTTTTTACTTCCCGAGCGTAAGCGAAGGAAGTATTGTAATCGAGTCCGTCGGCCGGCTTTCTACATTTACGTTTTCTCTACCTTTCATGACCCATACAGTACGAAGAAATAGGTCTCGCGTTTCCGTCTGTCTGTCCGCGTCTGTCTGTCTGTCCGTCTGCATGTCTGTCTGTACCTCTCTCTGTGTGCCGTCCCGGTTGCCATTAGACAGATAATATCCGAAAGTACTGGGCTGATACTGGGCTGATACTGGGCTGATTGTTGTCAAATTTTGTATGCGTGTTAGAAAGGTCATCTAGATAGTTAAACGCTAACCAAACTTTGTCTAATCATCCCCACCAATAATGTGATGACGTCACTTCAAAATTATACATAGTAAATGTGTTTTAAATTGTATAAAATAACATAGTCCTACACATGTAGTTTATGAATCGGCGTTGAGTTTTTACCTGAAACGTCTAGATTTTTGAAAAAAAAATCAAAATTATAAAACAACATTTTGCAGTTTAATTTTGAATCTGCCAAACCGAATGTTTTGAAATCTTGCAGATGTTTTAAAATTATGAAGAGCATAATAAATTTTTAGTCAAAATATATCTGCTTATTCCCTCCAAAAAATTGATGACGCCAACTTAAAATTTTGCCATATAAATCCTAACTAAAATGTGCAAAATATGATGAGTTTTTACTTATGATTTATGGTTCCATTAATATTTTTTGGATTTGCTTTTACAGAGTGACTCAAAAAAAATATTGAAGCGTCAATTTATTTTACTGATTTAATCAGAAACTGCCAAACCGAAATCTTGGAGATGTTTTAAAGTTATCATAAGCGTGGTAACTTTTTAATTAAAATGTATTTGTTTATCAACTCCAAAAAAATTGATGATGTTATCTCAAAATTTTGCCGGATAAATCCTATCTTAAATGTGCTATATATGATGAGTTTATACTGATTTGTGATTTATCACTGCATTACTATTTTTACTGCCCGAGCGTAAGCTAAGGAAGTAAAGTAATCGAGTCCATCGGCCGAATTGCCACTTTTCTTGACTTGTCATTACCTCTAGAATACGAAAAAAGTGATCTCCTGTTTCCGTCTGTCTGTCTGTCTGTCTATCTGTCTATATCTATCTATATTTTTATTAGACAAGTAATCTCCGAAACTACTGGACCCATTGTTGTCATATTTTGTATGTATATTAGGAATATCATGTAGATGGTTAAGTACTAACTAAAATTTTCTAATCATCCCCACCTCCAATGGAATGACGTCATTTCCAAAATTTATAATAAAAAGTTTTTTTTATATCTTAAAATAAGATATTAAAAATAAGAAACAGATCATGACGATGATCTAGATAATGAATTCGATTCCTCCAGTGAAATAATGGCGACGGAAAATAATGAACTAAGTTTGTCAAAGTTATGTTAGGTTTAAGGTTAGGTAAATACTTATTATGTTAACATTTAATAATGCTAATTTGTAAAGTGATTACACTGAAAGATTAAGCTCCGTCATAAATTTACTCTCCGTTGTATAACAAACATAACTAAAAAAGAATGTGTTAAAAAGAAGAACATAATTAGACGTTATACATCAAACAATCAAATTTGTAATAGATATTTTTAAGGCTCCAAAATTATGGTAAAATTATTAAATAAAATTGGAAGAAGCAAGTTTTCGAACTATAACTCTAAAAATTCTAATTATTTGTTTTGTAAATTGTATCTATGATCTTAAGTAATAATAACACATCAAATAAATTAGCATCTAAAATGATATAAAAATTTATTAACAGCGAAGTTTATCGTACCATCCGATAAAGGAAATCTAACTTTGCCAACGCAGCTTCTACGTTTGTCACATTCAATTATTGAATTAACAAATTCATTTCTAAGCTGTTTTTAAACTAAAACTGTCAAATATCCATAGTCGACCTTTATCCAGAACATCGAGAATAGCATACATATACCTAGAAGGCAAATTATCAATAAATAAAATGTACGATCTTTAAAAGCAACAAATTGAGTAGTCAAATAAAAAATACAGAAGATATTGTTACGAAATACACCCTTACACCGCCACGGTACGACGCCTATGGTCCTCGAGAACTCTCTGGTCTTCCCCTGATGATGATTCATCCTCAATGCGACTGATCGACGTAGCGCTAAAAAACGCCTGGAAACGGAAGTCGCGAATGGGGGTTCCGGAGGAGTCTAGAAGTGGTGACGTAGGGTTTCGAGAAGGACCGCGTGCTGTTTAAATAGAGTCCACCTTTGGGGAACGGATTATTCAGCTAGTTGAGTCAAGAGCGTCCAGTGAAATTCGCCGGAATAATTTCTGTACATAATCGTTGCAATACTTATTAGTCGTGTAAATTCGAGTAAGGAATAAATTGTTGAGTTTTACCCACGCCAATTTTTATTCGCCCGTACATCGTAACAATATTCAATGAGAAATTTAGCGTAGCATTTCATATACCCAAAAAAGATGTCTGTGGACGTTGTACAGAATATTTAATATGACTGGAAAGCCTGTCTGAATAGAATTATTGGAAAAGTATCCTGAACATGTCAAAAGCAACGAAGAAGCTAGACAGGAAAGATAACCAGATTGAGAAATAAAAGTAAATCTCAACGGCAGTAGTCGTTTCGTGTGATTTAGAAACTGTCTTCACCAAAAACTAATGTTAGCAACTTTTTTTATCGAACTAAATTAAAAGTACATATATAATTTGATCCTTTACTCCAACATTAATAAGAAGGCCTACAATAATTGTATTTGGCATGAATTTACTACTGGAAGAAGAATGCTTGGTCGTAGCTAAAACTTTGAAAAAAATATTTATAACCCTACAACATCGTGTCTTTATCTTTGAAATGTGCCTTTTACAAAAGACAAATATTTATTCTTCCAGAAAAATGCAAATAAAGAGTACTTATCTGAGTAGTGTGGTACATTTTCAAAAAAATTTAATAGTTTGTTGAAATTTATACCACACAGAGACCAAAATTTTCTTTGTAATATTTTTAGAAATTTGAAATTTACTTATTACTTGCATTAGTTATGATTGTTATGAACAACAAATAAATGTGGAACATTATTTCCTGCTTAAAACATAATATCTTAAATTGCTTCCAGCATAATTTAATTTGCGAATATTTCAAATTACATAGCTGATGACACAACAAAATATTAATTTGGAAAAGTGGGTTTTAACTGGTGTTTTTAAATGGTATTTTAAGACTGTTAACATTGTTCGACTTTATTTGTCTAAGAAGCTATGAATATAAATTGTTTATTGTTTTATTGAATAACAGTGTTCCGAATATATGCAGTTTGCAATTCGATTATGACAGCCAAATTCTTTATGGTGGGCACGAACTGAGGTAGTTAATGCGAATGACGTAAATTCTTTTATATATAGTCAGTTTTTGAAAAACACTTGCATTGCGTGGTCACATTTTATTTATTTATAAAACTAGTTTTTGATCAGTTATGTGAGTAAAGTACATATTTAGAAAACATTGTACATTCCTCACTTTTATTTTATGTATACTTTGAACAATTCGTGGATGTTCCAATATTTTAAGTCGTTTCTATTTTATAATATTTCTTTTTAAGTTTCTTCCAACATCGTGAATTCACAATTGTCTGCATTTAACACAATCATAAATCGCCACGCTACCTTTTATTATTAAGTATTTCTAGGTTTTCTAAGTTCTATAGCAATTTACAATCTCTTCAACTATTATTAACGTAACTAATAATATAAACTATCATTTTCACTACATTAAAAAATATTGTTTAGCTCATCCATCTATTGCCTGAGTATTTTCTATACGGTTTTAAATCATTATTCTTCTTAAATTAATTCATAAATTACATTAATTGTTTGTAATTATTTGAAAGAATAAATAAAGTAGTTATTGTTCTACTATTTACATAATTAGTCGATAAAATCTTGAGATGACGCAATCAACCCATAAATTTACCATCTACATTATATTCTTAAATCACCTACATGTTTTAGATTTCAAAGCTTTGTCCCCAACAGTTCTGTAATTATAGTGGAGGAAGGGGCTGACTTTAAAATGGCACTGTATATGATACTGTTGCACAAATAATGAAAGAAAACTATGCATGAGATTCATGATTAAATGTAATTTACTTTCTGGGTAACCCTGGTATATTAAGACGCACCTACGTCGTAACAATAGTCAACAAGTGGTTTTGATTTATTAGATCAAACAAGTATTTGTAAATAGTTATCTGATTGAGATAATTAAAAGTGTACGTTTTTTAAGTCAATAGAAGATGCTGGGAAATTGTATGAATAAAAAGTGAAAACTATTATCATCACGACAATGGTTCAATTAGCCCTTTTCTTGATTATTGCTTACCAAATTTCACTAATAGCACCATCTCCTAGACGTCCAGGTATGATTCCTCCATAATTCTTGTCTTAATATACTATAAACACTCATATTGCAGGTTGCAGTTTCGATTTATCCAATTTAGACCCTGAACCAATTATTATATCTGCCAGTGATCATCAATTTCTATACCCTGATCCAGACGCAAGTGAAGTGTTTTTGGCAAAAGGTCAATCTATCATCATATCATGTCCCGGTGGACAATTAACCCTAAACTCAACATCAATCGGAACAACAATTTCAGCGACATGCAAACAGGGTAATAAATTTATAGCAAATGGTACCACCTTTAAATTAAATAAAATCACGTGTTCGACAAATCCATATCACAGAGCGTCCTCACTCAAGCAATCCTGCGAATCTGGCGGACAAGAAATCGAAATTGGATTCATTGTAGGCAACGATAGTTTTGTTCGAGAGATAGCAATTTGCTTTGATTCGAAATATCGAAATCCCTTTTATTCCACATTTAATCTCACCCGATCTATAGCTCATCGTGAAAGCGACGTTATAAGACCTACTTTCGTGGAGGAACTAGTATATACTCAACTTCCCGTTAGGATGACGGACTTGTACCTTCTTAGTAACCAAAGATCAGTTATTAATTGTCTTTTGGGACTTCCTGCAAACTCTACAAGATACATTAAAGATTCGACCGATTATTTCCTCGTTCGTGGTCATCTCACTGCTAAGGACGATTTTGTCTACACTTATCAACAAATTGCTACATTTCACTACGTGAACACCGCACCACAGTGGCAATCTTTTAATAGCTTAAATTGGGATGCAGTTGAATCTGATGTAAGAAACTACGCCGCTAGTAATAAATTGGATTTGAAAGTGTATACAGGAATTTATGGAGTGACAACCTTGCCTCACGCGGAAACGGGAGAAGACGTGCCTCTTTTTTTGTTTTCAAGGTATCTAAACGCAATAGCAGTACCGGAATTGTTTTGGAAGGTTGTCTACGATCCTGTAAGTAAAAAAGGAATAGCTCTGTTGGGTATCAATAATCCATATCAAAAAGACGTTGTAAAAAGTATTATTTGTGAAGACATTTCTTCATTTATCACCTGGTTGCATTGGAAGCCCGCTGATGTACAAGCTGGATATTCATATGCGTGTACTGTTGATGAGTTCAGAAGAAAGGTCTCTTACTTACCGGAGTTTGAAGTTTCAGGTTTACTCTTGTGATTGTTCTGAGTATTGTTTGCACTCTGAATCTTTATGGAACGTTATTTTTTATTTCACCGAAATGTAACCTTGAAAAATTGTATATTCTTATTTACTATATAAACTTTAAAAAATAAAATTCAAACAATTAACGTATTTTGAGTTTTTTAAACATCAACATGTAGTATTATTTAAAATAAATAATAATACATTAATCAGAGAGAACTTCCTTTACCCTTGAAGCACAATTAATGAAACAAGTCTAGATGCTAAGGTAATTGTTACAATAGTAGAAGAGAAATATTAAACTTCAGACAAAACCACATGCTATGCTGTTTGGTGATGACGTCATCAACTTTTTAGGTTGGTACAGATGTAGCAGTACTGATACATACAATATATTAATAAATAATAACTATTTTGCTACATTTTGCAAATAGATAGGGAGTTTTTAACTTAATGAATCACACTTATTATTTCTTCCTCTAAGATAATATGGATACATTAGTAAAACACAAATAAAACTATCAAAGGGTAAATTTTAAGCAAGACTTACTTGACAAAATTACAAAAATCAAGCTTTTACAGGTGACGAACGAATGAATTCTGGTTAGCAACTTAATATGAAAATTATTCTAATCTTAGACACTCTTCAAGAAATGTAAGCTTATGCAATCATGTTGAAAAAGTGGATCTTATTCAGATAGAGACTCTACATATATGTTCTTCTTATAACATCAACTGTTCTTTGCCAAACCTTATTTATTTATCTCGAACAGATAAAAATTTCGATATCAGATTCGGATGAGAAGCGTCCTTGCTTTTGAAAAGTTCAAGGTTTATAACTCGTTAGTTCAAAAATGTAACGTCCTAATGCACATTGCAATACCTAAATTTTGCTTTAAGTTTTCAAGAAATGAATTCCACTGATTGTTCAACGAGAAGAAATTTCTCATTGAATTTTAAATTTTAGTACCACTATTTGTACAATTTCAAAAAAGCTGACCACCAATATTGGCTACCAAATATTGTATTGTGGTAACCCAAACTTCCCGCCAAAATCGAGGGGATTTTAAAACCCACGAAAATTCATATTTTGGCTTTGAACTGTGATCGTCAACAAAATGGAACCCTATAGGTACGTCCATTTTTTTTATTTGTCGGAATGGTCGTTAAAGTGGATCATATGATCATGGTTCTGATCAAAGTGGTCGAGCTCTCGCGTAGCATAGGTTGTTGCATAATTAACGTCATCATCCGCTTCCTCGCTCCTCGCAGATTGCGATGCCAAAGAACAAGCGCACTCCATGAGAAAGTAGGTACCCCAGGAATTTAGAAATAAAAAGCTTTACGACAAAGCTTGCGTTAAAATCTCCCCCGTTATTGTTGGAAAAAGTTCGACATGTGCTAATTTTTATAGTTTTATACAGTTGTATACAGGTGACCGCATTAGGTAAATGAATTTTGTACTCCAGAAATCCTGATGATGATTAATTACTGAAACTACAAAGCTAATAAATCTTTAATAAATAACAAAAAAATATACAAAATGTTAAATTATGCTACACTCTATCAAGAGTGATTAAATAATAAAAATAAAGAGGGCTTGGTGCGCACTCCACGTAGCAAGAATATCTCAACAATAAAATCTCCAAATTCAGGTTGTCGACCAATAACAGTATTAAAAAAATTAATCGAAAGTTATTTCGATAGAACTTCCCTCACCCTCGAAGTGTAGTGTCACAAATCCCGCTTCCTTGCAAAATTAAAGAATTTGATTTTGCGAATTTGTATTCTATAAAACAAATACAAGAGTATGCTAAATATTTTATAAAATTTATTATAAACATTTTTGAGATGTCATGACATTGCTAGGGAGATTGGGCTCCATAGTTTTGGAGATTATCTACCTAATGACAATCTTAACAGACTCTATGGGTCATGAACTGTCAAAACATAACCCGCCCCCAAAAAACTCGATTACAATACTTTGTTTGCTTACGTAATAATACAATTCGCAAAATTAAATTTTATGATTTTTCGAACACTTTTTATATTATACCGGGTGTCTGGAAAAGGCGGATTAACTCTTCAGTACGTTACTTATATACGGGTGTTTCGGGAGTCCCAAAAAAATGATAAAAAAATTCTTTATGATGTAGATTACGAAAAAAATGTAGTTTTATAAAAGTAAAATTGGCAACACTGCACACACCTAATGCGTGAATACCTCCGGATTACATAAAACGTTCATAAGCATAAGAATTACGTTCGTCCACTGTGAACAGGGGTACACGTTTTCCATCGTTTCAACTTTATGTATTTATGTAAGCTTTATGTACTTGTTATGCCTTATGTCCATTGTGAATGGGCAGTTAGTAACGATGGTGACCGAAATCCACCTTCGCGTTATATCAAGCAAACATTGTTCTTTATTACAGTGTAATAATAACAGTTATCTATACTACTATTGTATTCTCATATTATGAAATTGGGATGTGCTGTTTCTGATTTGAAGGGAAACACGAGTACGGGATAGCCTGCTTTCCACATGAACGGTTGCGGGAATACGGGAAGCAGACTTAACTGCAAACTTAGCAATTTGACGTTTCTGGGCTCTTTTAAGGTTACCATGGCAACGGAAAGCAAAAAACACGTGTGCGAGAACTTCGACCTCCCGCATCTTGATGAATGCGCGAAAGTCATCAGTGATCTCATGAGTGCAAAAAATATGTATATGTATTTACAGCACATTGTCAACGAGAATTAAGCTCTCTGAGCAATATGCGTAGCATTAAAAATATTAATGTCACCAAGACATTTGTTTGATTTGAATGAGTTTATCAGATGACTAAAATTATTCATAAGCCACAATTGAACAAAATATTCTGGATGTTATTATTATAATTCTTACCTTATCATTATTTTATTCTTATAAAGACAAGCGTATTCTCACATTTTCGAGAAAACGGGGTGGCTTGTTCGTAATTTGATCAACAATAAATTGATTGATTCATTTTTTTTTTGAGTCACCCTGTATAAAGCAAATATAAAAAATATGAATGCAATGATAAGTTAGAAGTATAATCCGATCATATTTTGCACATTTTCAAAAGAATTTATTCGGCAAAATTTTGAGATGACGTGATCAATTTTTTGGGGTTGATAAACAGATACATTTTGCTTAAAAAGTTACCATGCTTACAATAACTTCAAAACGTAAAGATTTCAAAGTATTCAGTTTTGCAATTCTTGATTTAAGCAATAAAATAAATTGAGTCAGTCATTTTTTTTCAGACACCCCGATCTAAAAAATATTAATGCAGTGATAAATCACAAGCATATATATAGACTCATCATATTTTACGCATTTAAGATTGGATGTTTTCAGCAAAATTTTGGGCTGGCGTCATCAATTTTTTAGGTGGGGATGAGTAAATATATTTTGATTAAAAATGTATCATGCTTATCATAACTTTAAAACATCTTGACGTCATCAGCGTTTTGCCATCTACATGATATTCCTAATGTAAATACAAAATTTGACAACAATCAGTTAAGTACTTTCGGAGATTATCTATCTAATAAAAATCCGGGACGAATAGACGGACAGACAGACAGATAGACGGAAACGGGAGACCTATTTCTACGTCCTCTAGGGGTCATGAAAGGTCGAGAAAACGTAAGAGTAGAGAGTCGACCGACGGACTCGATTACAATACTTCCTTTGTTTACGCTCAGGAAGTAAAAAACATAAATTAAACCCTACATTCCTGTCCACAATGTTATTAATTTGACTCATAAAAATTTCTAAGATTCATTCTCCCAAAATGGATAAACCTTTAAAATTAGTATAAATTCCATAAATTATAAACTATTATAAAATAAATCTCTATTGAGAAGTTTATGAAGTGTGAATAATGTACTAACTTAAGTAAAAGTATCCAGAACTTTTAGATAAATAATTAATTTAAAATAAGTTGAACCTGAACAAGTGAGTTTCTTCCACATGTTTTACAGGAAAATTTTCCATGAATGTTTTAGAATTGTTAAAGTTAAAAATCTTAACAAACAAGCAATTAAAATAAAAATGATTAATAAACTGATATTGCAATATTTACACTCACAAAATTCGAGATGTTGGAGAATCAGGTATCATTTAATTTTAAGAACGCCGACTTATTAGGCTTATACAGTGCAATTAATTCCTGGAATTGGACTGAGTTAATGGATAATCAAAATGTTGATGATGCATGTGCTTGTCTTAACAGTATAATTATGAAATTGTTTGAGCAATATGTACCTAAAAAACCAAAACCACGAGAGAACTACCCACCCTGGTTTGCAAGAGAGGTAGTTAAACTGATAAAAATTAAACAACATCACTGGAAGATGTTCAAAAAGCATACTCTTTTTTCACATAAAGAGAAGGCACGTGAATTAACTTTAAAATATCTGGTTGACCGAGTTTCACTCGGCTCGTTTGGTAGTATTAGATCAGATTAGGACAGATAAATATGCGTATAGTATGCATTTTGAAGTACACGCGCTACTTAAAAATACACATTAAAAAAGAAATTCCATAAGCAGTCTTTGTTTTAAACACTGATAAGTGACATGTAGAGATTAAAGAACAGAAAACTGGAATTATTGTTTGACATCTCATTTGTTACCCAAGTTTTCTCTCTGTCGTTTTTTTTTTCCTAGTTCTCTCTCTCGACTCTAGAAAAAGGTCACAACCACATTCTTACTGCCAGAAGAGTTTCGCCTCTGGTGTGGTTAACATACTGAGTTACCGTGCTCTTTTGTGTTATTCCTAATTTCTCAATCTCAACCCTGCTCCCGAAGATGCCATTTACGAAAGTGTGCGAAACGTTGAGCCCAAAAACTCAAATAACACGGTCCCATCCCCGAAAACGATCACATGTTGACACTCACCGTGGAACCTCTGAAATGAATGCTTGACAAAATAATCTCAATTCAACACACTTTCGTGTGCCTTTTATCCGCTCACTGTTTAGTTTTTGGTAAATTTTCTCACCTCAGGAGGTGAATTTCAACGTCCTCTATACAGTGGAGTATGTTTCGGTACGTACAATTGAAGATAAAAAGGTACGTCAAACGTACTGTCAGACTGTCACCCAAACTTCTCATATAAAACAATCTCGTGTTCGTGTAGTGTCATCTGATGTTGCCTAGCAACAAATATAATTCACTGCCTGAAAATTGCTGAAAATGCATGAAGCTGTAATTTTCAGAAGTTAAAACTATGATCAATCGATTTCTTGACCCAAAAAATCCCTAACCTGTAAATTTCATCAAAATCGTTAGAGCCGTTTTCGAGAAACCCATTACATATATATATACAAACTTTGCTCGTTTAATAGTATTAGATATCAAAAGGAAAATTAGGACTGGTTTTGATAATTTCGTGAAGTTGGCTGAAAATAAAATTAAATCAGATCCGTCACAGTTGTGGTCGTACATCAACACTAAAAAAGGAACATCTAGAATCCCGGGTACAATGGAAAACGGCAACAACGGGGAAAAATTAAAAGACCCACTTGCAATTGTCAATGGTTTTGCTTCACATTTTAGTAGTGTCTTCAGGAAGGACGATACAACCAACCCAAACTTTGGTACTGAGGAACCTGTCTGTGATAAGGTGGACCGTGATAATAAAATCTGTGATAACCTGCAATATCAAATCTGTGATTCTATCTGTGATACGACGACCAACGTACCTGTTCTACACAATTTTTCAATTGACGTCGATGATATTTTGAAGGCAGCACGCAAGATAAAAGCCAACTATACAATGGGCATTGATCACATACCCGGGTTTTTTGTGAGGGATTGTATTTCGTGTCTTAGCACTCCACTATGTTATTTGTTTAATTTAATAATGCAGACATTTACATTCCCCGAATGCTGGAAAATTGCAAGAGTTTGCGCGATACATAAGTCGGGATCTAAATCAGACATAAAAAATTACCGGCCGGTTGCGATTATCCCTAATTTTGCCAAGCTATTTCAAATTATATTGTCTAACAATGTTTATAGTCACATTATGCCTGTCATATCAAATTCTCAGCATGGCTTTATGAAAGGCAGACCCACCTGCACTAACTTAGCTGAATTTACACAGTTGGTCTCCAATGCATTGAATTTAAAGAAACAAATTGATGTGATATACACGGATCTTTCAAAAGCCTTTGACACTGTAAACCATAAACTTATGTTAGAAAAGTTACGATTAGCTGGTATGTGTGATAGTTTAGTCTCACTATTTAAATCAATTTTAATTGGTCAAAAACAGTTTGTTGAGTATTAGGGCTATAGATCTTATGCTTATGAATGTTCCTCTGGTGTTTGTCAAGGTTCAAATCTAGGGCCGCTTTTATTTCTAATTTTTATGAATAATGTTGTTGCGCATTTTAATAAGGATTGTTATCTATTTATGTATGCCGACGACCTGAAAATAGTGAGAATTATTAAAGATGTAAAGGACTGTGTAATGTTACAAAACGACATTCAAACATTAGAATTATGGTGTCTTAATAATAAGTTGCTCTTGAACGATACCAAATGTTGCGTTATGTCATTCTTTAGAACATTAAATCCTATTTTATACGATTATAAAACTCATAATCAGGTTCTAAAGAGATGTACAATCTTTAAAGATCTAGGAGTAGTAATGGATCCATCCTTAAATTGTATACCACATTATGCATATATATACTCAAAGGCATTAAGTATGTTAGGTTTTATAATAAGAAACACCAGGGAATTCAAAAATACTGAATGTTTGATGTTGTTATATAATACATATGTAAGATCAATACTTGAATACTGCACAATTGTCTGGTGTCCTTACTATAAGGTGCACATTAAGCTCTTAGAAAGCATTCAGCGTAAGTTTTGCAAATATCTGTATAACAAGCAACAAAGGCACTATCCAGAACGCAATTATCCACATCCTAGATTACTGGAAGATTGTAAAGTATTAGAATTAAGATCAAGACGTGAATATCTGTCACTTATGTTTCTTTATAAATTATGGAATGGTTTGATTGTTAGCAGTAATTTGTTAAGTGAATTTAATGTGCACGTACCTCGTACTAATGCCCGTCACCCTACATTTTTCCACAACTATTGCCAAAAGTAACCAGCATAATCATTCTCCTGTTTTCGATATGTCTCACGTGTACAATAAGTATAGGCAGGCTTTGGACTTATTTTCTGGTTCGTTGTCTCAATTCCGATATTCTTGCACCGACATAGTATTTAAGTAAATGATTGTGTTATAAGACTGTAATATATTGTTGTTCTACGGGTCCTTTAAAGAGCCTTGTGCTCGCTGGGCAAATATACTTTATTATTATTATTATTATTATTATTAATATGGCATCGACTGCGATTCATTTTTGTTTAAACCTTTTTTTTTCCTTAAAAGGACAAAATATTGTTTGTGAAAATTCAAGTAAATATTCGTTTCTAAAAAAAAAATGCGACATCTGGTGTAAATACATAAAAAATAATTTTAATATCATTATTTATTGGAAATGAACTTTTAAACCCCACGTCGATTATTGTTCGTTTCGAGCTAATATAAAATATAACAAAGGTTTTTATCAAAAGCAATCTGAGGAATTTGAGAATATGGACGCTGTGATCGGATCACCTTATTTTGGTATATGTATCAGATTGAAAAAGTAACAAAACATGTTCGTTAAATTAGTCTGTTTTCAGAGTAATATATGTATTTTAGAATAAAGATAGATAGAAATTTGAAGATACTTAAGTTTATCTATATTATCTGTTACAAGAGAAAGTTTCCATGTCTTTTACGTTTCGATTATATCTTACTAATTGTAATTCAATTTATATATATCTACGTTCTTTTTGGCTACATGTTTCCGACTCTTCTGTAACAAGTTCTGTACATTAGAGTTGTCTATTAGATAGATAAAATTGATTTTATGGGTGTCCCACGTGTCGCGTTCAGGCCGCAATGTAAACGGATCCTTAACATTCTAGACATTTGATTAAGTTCTTTGAGTTGTCAGTGATTGATCTGCAGATTAACATATACAGTACACAAAATTTAAAATATCCCTTTTTAAACCAAAATGCAATAAACAAAAAGTTTCTCTTAATTATTGAAGCAAATGTTTAAAATTTATGCTTCTGTTAAGTAAATAAATAAATTATGTTTTCCCAAAAGTGCAGATTAAAGACATGCAAAACAAAAAATTTCAAGCACAAACAGTTATCTAAAATGTTACAAGCTTTTCTTTGAAAATTTGAAAGTATTTATCGATAACAGGTGACACGTTGTTTTCGCCTGTCAATTTTGTCCTCTTCAGACTTCAGACGATATTTTTAGAGCCAGACGTCGATTTATCTTCGAGAATTAAATAAACCAAGAAACAATTAGTTTTCAGGAATTGCGTCTCAAGAGTGATCACCTCTGCATTTGGTGGATTGTCAGTCCCTTTATCAATCATCACCACGTCTGCGAATTCTGGATTGATTTGTGATATTTCTTTTAAGTTGCTTTTTAATTGTTAAAGATGTTTACTGCTTCGATAGACTAAAAAACTTAGTCTGAAGTTATTAGACAGACCTCCTTCGCCCCTGAAGTGCAGTGCAAAATTTAAAATTATTTTCAAATACACAGGTTGTTTCGCTTGAAAGCTACATACCACGGTAGCGTATCTATTTTATAAGCTTAACTTTTTATGTAAAAAAAGTTCTCAAATTAAACATTTCTCAACTGGGTCATATTTAAAGAAAGATCTAGGATTTTGTAATTTGACTTTGAAACTACAAAACCGAATACTCTGAAATCTTGGAAAAGTTTTAAGGTTAACGTAATGGTAAATCTCATCATTTCAAAATTTTGCCTAATACTTAAATCTTTTCTGAAATATGCAAAAGATTATGACTGTAGACTTGTGATTTATTAATTCACTCACAGTTTTTAGAATTACTTATACAGAGCGGTTGTGTTGATTAAATCAAAAACGACTAATTCAATTTTCCCTAAAATTTAAATTATTTAAATCTATCCAAATTGATATACGTGTCCTTGCAAAAATGTTAATGGCGTCATCACAATGACAATTAATGGAAAAACTCACCTAAAACATTTATCGATGGGGATGATCAGACAGACTTTAGTTGGCATCTTTCCCTCTACACAATGCCTGTAAAATACGTGATAGACGTTCATAACAAGCAGTCCAGTAGTTTTGGAGAACATCTGTCTAATAAAATCGCCAACAGAGTACAGACGGAAACAGCAAACCTATTTTTCGTACTCTAGGAGTAATGAAACGTAGAAAAAACAAACAAACCCTAGTTTACGCTCGGGAAATCAAACGGAATTTCACAGCGACGTAACACTACGATGGATTTTCATTATATTACTTCACGTACTTAGCAAAAACAAGAAAAAAATCTGGTAGTGCTAAGTATGGGGCGAATTTATATTCTCCGCACTTGAAGTTCAACCAGGAAACATGCTCTGAATTTCGTTCGTTCAAACGCGAGTCGTATTACAGATGTGTCCGTCGCGTCGTGCTAAAACCACAGCTCATTTTATTGTTATAATTGGTCCGCATGGTATATTAAATAAGTATTAAATTTGAAACATTTTTCAAAATCTCAAGTTTACAAAGCCTGCAATCTGATTCTGTCAGATGTTTGAGAGTTTTCAAAGACAGATTGCCGCAATTGTTCAACATTCTGTTGGGTGAACATCGAAATGATCCTTTCCTTTGGTTTGTTGTTACACATGAATCAATCCCACCCACACTTTGCAAACCTACTTACTACCGTTCGCTTTGGTCTTTGAATGAAAATACTAGACAAATCGCATTTACATTGTTAACACTAAGTAGTCTAACTATTGTTACGAAAAGTATAAAGGTTAATCTTATGCTTTATAATTATTGTGAAGTATTAAGGTCGTTTTTATGTATCACGCATCATAGACCAGACAGAGAATAAATAAATTCAAGCAACGAGTATGCTTTCAGCAACTGGAAGTTGCTTGTTTTTATCGCCAAAATTCAAAATACATATGGTAGGATAATTTTAAATTTGGTCAGTGGTAGCTGGCTTATTTGCAATGTTAACATCAGTGATTTTTTTTGCCAACATTGTACTCATAATAGTGTATCTGGACACACCCACTACAAAAAGTTTAACAGTCAAAGCTTAATAGAAAAAATTGGTCGAAGGTTATTTAAATTTTTTAGTTTTTCAGCAAATTTTTCAATTTTTTATTTTTGAGTTTGAGTTTCTCGAGTTTTCAATCTAATTTTTCAATTTTTCGATTTGCAAATTTTCGTTTCGGTTTTTATTTACTTTGTTTTTTCGATTATTCAATTTTTCAATGTGTCGATGTTATAATTGTTTGTTTTTCCAATTTCAATTTTTTTCAATTTTTCGTTTTTTCAATTTTTCCATTTAATTTTTTTGTTTCTTCAATTTTACACTAAGCACTTCTTCGAGGTTTCATTTATAAATTTTCCAATTTTCCAACTTTCGGATGTTTCAATTTTTAGATTTTGCAATTTTTTGATTCGCAGTTTCACGTGCTTTTAACTTTTCAGATTTTTTGATTTTTCATTTCTTCAATTTTTCGATTTGGAATTTTTCGTTTTTGTATTTTTACAATTTTTCTACGTTTCAATGTTCCGATTTTATAATTTATTGTTTTCCAAATTCATTTTTTCAATTTTTCGTTTCTTCACTTGTTCGATTTGCAATTTTTCAATTTTTTTTTGTTGCTTCAATTTTACAATATGCATCTTTAGGTAGTCATTTTTTAATTTTTCAGTTTTCCGATTTTCCAACTTTGGATGTTTCAATTTTTATATTATATAATATTGTACTGCCTTGTCAGTAAGAACCCTTCGTGCTTGATGTGACATTAAACATCCAATAAAAAAATGATTTTGCAATTTTTCGATTTGCAGATTTCAAAAGCTCACAATTTAATGTTTTGATTTTCTATTTTTTCTTATTTCCATGTGAACGTTTTTAATTTTTGGAAGTTGCGGTTTTTCGCTTTTTTACTTTTTCGTTTTTTTAATTTTAGCTTTTTCAGTTTCTTGATTTTCCAGTTTTTCGTTTCTTCAACCTTTTTAGTTTTCATTTTTTTTTCATGTGTCTAATAATAATTATTAAGAAAAAAACACTTTTTCAATTTTCCAACTTCTAAATTTTTCAGGGTTCAGACTTTGCAATTTTTGGATTTGAGTTTCTCGAGTCTTCAATTTTTAATTTTGCAATTTCCCGATTTGCAATTTTTCCTTTCTTTGTTGCTTCAATTTTCGTTTCTTCAATTTTTCGATTTGCAATTTTCCTATTTTATAACTTTTTGGTTTTCATTTAGAATTTTTTCAATTTTTTATTTCGTAATTTTTCAATGTTTCATTCTTATGTTCCACGTGCCTAATATAACTAACATCTTGTTTGTTTCTTCAATTTTATGATATGCAACTTTTCGAGTTTTTTTTTTTAATTTGTGCAGTTTTTCGATTTCCAACTTCTGGATGTTTCAGTTTTTAGGGTTCATAATTTTTCGATTTGCAGTTTCACAAGTGTTCAATTTTTCGACTCTTCAATTTTTCATGCCTTCAATTTTACGACTTGCAATTTTTCGTTTCGGTTTTTATTTACCTTATTTTTTCAATTTTTTAGTTTTTCAATGGTCTAATTATATGATTTTTCTTTTCTTCAATGTGAAATTTTTCAATTTTTTGATCTTTCAGTGTTACAGGTTTTCGATTTTACAATTTTTGGATTTTTCAATTTTCGATTCAGTTCGTTTTTTCTTTTTATCAATTTTTCGATTTTCCATTTCCTCGTCTTTTTAGTTTTTCGATTTTTCAATTTTTAAATTATACAGTATTGTACCGTTCTGTTACTAATAGCACTTCTTAGTTGATGTGACATTAAACATTCAACAAAAAAAAAATAGATTTTGCAATTTTTGGTTTCGGTTTTTTTATTTTCTTTTTTTTTTAATTTTTCGGTTTTTTTAATGTTGTTATTTCCCAATTTTTCTTATTTTTAATGTGAATTTTTTTAATTTTTGGATTTTGCAATGTTTCGGTTTTCAATTTTGCGATTTTTTAATTTTTCGTTTTTTTTTTATTGTAGATTTTTCAGTTTCTTGATGTTTCAGTTTTTCGTATCTTCAATTTTTTAATTACGATGTTTCTAGTGTTCTTTTTTTCCATGTATCCAATAATAATTATAAGCAAAAAAATCGCTTTTTCAATTTTCCAACTTCGGAATTTTTCAGGTTCTTGACTTTGCAATTTTTCGATTTGAGTGTCTCGAGTTTTCAATTTTTAATTTTTCAGTTTTTTGTTTTGCAATTTTTCGTTTCCATTTTTTTATTTTCTTTGTTGCTTCAAAAATCCTGTTTTTTAGTGCTTCGATTTTATAATTGTTTTGTTTCTCAATTTTCTGTTTCTTCAATTTTTCGATCTGCGATTTTTCAATTTTTCATTTTGCTGTTTCTTCAAAGTTTAGATTTTTCAATTTTCCGATTTTATAAATTTTTGTTTTTTTTTAGAATTTCTTCAATTTTTCGTTGTGTAATTTTTCAATTTTGCAGTTTCTCGATTTGCGGTTTCATGAGTTTATCGATTTTTCAATTTTTCATGTCTTCAATTTTAGGATTTGCAATTTTTCGTTTTGGTTTTTATTTACTTTATTTTTTCAATTTTTCAGTTTTTCAATGTTCTAATTTTATAATTTTTCTTTTTTTCAAAGTGAAATTTTTCAATGTTTTGATCTTTTATTGTTAAAGTTATTCGATTTTACAATTTTTGGATTTTTCAATTTTTCAATTCAATTCGCTTTTTCTTTTTTCCAATTTTTCGATTTTCCATTTCTTCGTTCCTTCAGTTTTTCACTTTTTTGAAAAAACCTAAAAATTGGAAATCAAGAACTTGAAAAATTGAAGAACGGAAAAATTGAAAAATCGAAAAACTGCAAAATCGAAAAAACGAAATATTGTAAAATCCAAACCTTGAAAATGAAAAAAATCGGAAAATCGGATAATTGAAAAATGCAAAAATTGGGAAATCGATAAATTGAAAATTCAAAGATTGGAAATTTGAAAGATTTAATAAAAAAAATCGAAATAACATAGAAAAAATAAAGGAAAAGGAAAAACGAAAAATTATGAAAGTGAAATCTTCAAAAATGGAATAGAATGGAAAAATTGAACAATTAAAGAAACTGAAAAAACGAAACATCGTGATAAACCGCCAAGTATAAAATCATAATATTTTGCACATTTCAGAGACGTTTTATTCGGCAAAATTTTTAAATTACGTAAAAAATTTTTTGGGAAGGGATAAACGAATAAATTTTGATTAGTGATTTACCATGATTACGATAACCTTAAAATGTTTTGATTTTCGAGCATTCGGTTTATGCAGTTTCAAAGTTAAATTACAAAATGTGAAATCTGAAAATGAAAAAATCTGAATGTGTAGTGTGAAACTCAACATGGATTTATAGACCACAAATGCAAGAGTATTTTATTTTATAAAATTAAAAAATAAATAAAATTTGAAGATGACGTCATCAATTTGTTGGTGGGGACGATTAGCTAAAATAAAGTTTGACAACAATCGGTCGGCTAATTCAATTCAGAATTACTAAACTGATGAAAATTAATAAACTCATTAACAAATTCTTGAAGAACAGCTAACGATGACCGATGGCAACAAAATTAATAGTTAAAAAAACATGAGACACCAGGTACTCTGCTGCAAAGAAAGAGACGATGTTTGAAACGATAACAAAATAAAAAAAACTACAGCAAACAGGCTTAATACTTTATAAAAACATAGACCTGAAAGTCCTGCAACATCAGTCGTAACAACAGCATACATCTTCATTCTTGTCGTCCTATTTTGGTTAAAAGTCGTCAATTCGCCAGGTGTTTAGAGTACACCTGTACGACAAAAATGAGTTCTGTACGTGTTAGAACAATGAAGTACAAGTTCCATGTATACAACAAATACTTTACTTATTTTTAAACTGATTAGAAGAAAAAGCACACAAGAAGATGTAAACAGAAAGATAATGATAACATTCATGTCGATTATTTTCATTATATTGTAATTAAAATCTGATATAGGTTTTAGAGAATTATCAAGTGTACACCAAATTTACTTTCTGTTGAATTATACTTGCCCAGAATTTAAAATTATAACTGACAGAATTGAAATTATAACAAGGACAAGTATAAATACCGAAATACATATAACTCTTAAATCTTTCTGTACTTAACAAAATTTTTAGTAAATATTGTTGTGCAGTTTTTTAATTTGTCCAAGAATCTACATACTACATAATAAATTTATTTAGCAAAATTTTGGGACGACGTCATCAAATTGTTAGTGGGGATGTCTACAATCCAACAAAAATCAATTCAGTAGTTTCAAGATTGTGTTTAATCAAAATGCCAACAAACCACAGACAAAAAGACATGGAAACGGTAGATCTGCTTTTTCATGTTATTATATTACAGTAATTAAGTGAAATAGGCGTAAAAGCGACGCTCAAAATAGTGGTCTTTTACACTGAAACAGCCATGCAAAATCTTTTATTATTGTTTTAATTGATAACAACCAAAATGTAAACCTTAAACCTTGAATCATCAAGCCTTGAAATATTTAATTTTAGTCCTCTGTTCCACCACGTATGTGGAAATTCTAAACATAATTAAAATCTCAGTAAACAATATAGCTAGGTACAGTTTTATGTGTATAAAATCTCCGTTTATTTTTTGTAAGAAACATAAAAATTCCGTCTTTCTTTATCTAGGTTTATGTGAAGTATATAGTGTCAAACTAATCAGATATTTTCGTTTAGTTTGTGGCCATCCAAAAATAAATAAAGACTTTATTGCCATTCGTTTATTTACCGTAAAATTGTTTTCATAATCTGTCTTGTCTACTCAGAAAGCTGTAAAAGTCGAAATACTAAGAATTCATTACCATGAAAGTGATGTTAAAAACAATATTTAAATTGTTTAATACAATACAATATTGTATACAGGATAAAATGATAGCTAATAATAGTTAGTTTCAAAATTTTAAAGTCCACTAGTTTCTAGTTCATCCCGTAGTGCTAGGTATAATCACGTATCAGAAGTGAGTGTCTGTCGAAACCAGATGTTGAGTTTTGATCAGTACGCTTATAAATTGAGATTTTACACTCCAGAGCGAGTTGTATTATTGCTAAAGCCAGACAGACGTTTGATAAAAGAGATTTTAAAAACTCTTTCTTATGAACAGCACGTATCTTTCCGGAATTACGGAACTTAAGAGGATTTGTATTAAATGAAGTTTGATGGAAGATTGTTGTCTCGTACAACTAAGTGAAAGCTAAGATCAATTCGACTGCCATTTACAAAAAAAATATTGATTACGATTAATGGAAGTCTATTTTGTGTTAGTCAACAGCGGCTCTTGTTGTCACCTTGCAACATCATAACAACACGCACTCAGAATAAGAAATTTTATAGACGTGCATTCAAGATTTAAGTTTATTCATTTAAGGATCAACATTAAAATCAGATTTTGATGCTATATACAGGGTGAGTCACACATTAGAAATATAAAAAAATCAAAGATTAAAGTTGTACGGTTCTTTGAGTAACATATTCGGTGAAATAAATTATTTTCGACTTTTGTTTTCAAGGCAGGTAACTTGTAAGAAGAAGTCAATCAAAATATGTAAAAATGTATAGGGTATTCTATTGGAAGAACTAAGTTGTGTGTTATGCCTTAAAAATAGAACCCTCTATATGTTCGCAAAGAACCAACCAACTCTGATCTTCGCCTTGATTTCTAATTCTAATGTATAATTAATGAGATATCAAGAACCGTGAACCTCGGCCTGTATATTTGAATCTAATTCGTAGAATATTTTATATAAATTCTACAAGTTCCAAGAAAAATTAATACACACTTCGTCACTCAAGCACCCAGATGTTTGTTTATTTCCCCGCTAACAATACCCAAGTTGTTAGTGCAATAAACATAAGAATTTCTGTTTGAAGCCAGTTACAACAACACTTAACGAACATGTCAAAAAAGATATCGTTAAGCTACATAATTAAATAAAATTAATAAACGAAAGTTGAGTACATGCAGTATAATTTATTTGGTAGTATTTAAAGTAAACCAAAAAATGTTACAAATTAAACACCAACATCAACATTAATATTGTGCTGAGCTAAATATCAAAATTTAGTCTTAAGTCGTGATTGTCAACAAAATGAAACTCTACACTGTGTTTTTTTAATGGCGGAATGGGTTCAAGTGCTAAGTAGTGAACCTCATCGTTGGAGAAATATCCAGCTTTTAAAACTCAAATCAAATGTTACAAGTCGTTACAAATATTTAAACATCCCAAATTTAAACACACAGAAAGAAAGAGAATTGCATATAAACATTCACATGAACAGTGATAATGAGAAAAAAGTATACAGTTCGGTGCGGACCCGTCAGTTCCTAGCGCCACGCGATCACATTTATTTATTTCAATTAATATTAAAATCTCCTGAATTTTGACAACAACGCAATGAGTACCTATTATAATTATAAAAATTATGCCACTTTCTATCAAGCACTTCGAACAATTTATTCAAAAAAAAAAATCAAAATGAGTTTATAAAAATAACATCGTGAACCGAAAAAAACTCCATTCAATACGGTCAAACAAAAAATTATTGTAAACAATTCGAGAATAAATGTTCAAAATCAAGCTGTAAGAAATTATTAAGCCTGCAAGAATTTTTTGAAGCTTGATCGATGTTTTAAGATTAGTTTGAAATGTGGATAGTGTAATAACTTAAGCAAAAAAATATCCAGAACTTTAATTTTATGGTTACGAAAATAAGTCGAGCCTGAATAAGTCAATTTCTTGCCACGTGCTTTACGGCAACTTTTTCGTTATTCAAGTTAAATTGTATGGGAACCATGAACAGTTAAAAATTTTAATAAAATGAACTGTGGGTTTACAAACAATAGAACAAAATTTGGTCGAAGTTTATTACGACAAAACTTCAATCGCTCCTCGGGTGCAAGTCCAACAAATCCCACTTCTTTGAAAAATTATAAAATTAGATTTTGCGATGTTTGTTTTGTAATAACCTCTATAAAGTAAAACCAAGCGGCATAATTAACACCCCCGCAGCCCCCGCGCTGTGGGGGGCGCAAATTATAACGGACTATGTAATTTGCACAAGTACGGACAATGTAAAATATATTTAAAGTAAGTATATAACCAACGAAAAAAAATCCCTCTCAGCAATAAAAACAAGTTTAATAAACTCCCAGTGTGTGTTTATACCTCGAAAGAATGTTACGTAGAAATTTGTTTGTTGTTGAACAGAATCTTCTGAATAATTTTTATTAAATAAAGACGTGCGTATTTTCAACTTTTCGAGAAAATGGGGTAACTCGTTCTTAATTTGATCATTAAAAATTTGTTATGGCTTAATAAGCATACGCAGCACGAGAGAAACAGAAAAAAAAGAAACGGCGAAGTTTGGCATCGAACGGGCGACCGCCGGTCCACGTGTCAAGGCAAACCCACTGATGTATCTTAAGTTAGTGGTAAAAATCTATAACACTATTTTTATAGTGTTATAGATTTTTTGTGGACATTTGTACATTTTGGAAAAACTCAAAAGCAGATTCGAGCACCACAAGCATAGGAGTATATTTTTGTATAACATTTAAATCATTTTAAAATAGAATTCTCTGAAATGACGTCATCAGATTGTTGCTGGGGATTAATAGCCGAATTTGAGTCACCGTTTAACCATCTACGTGATATTCCTAATCCACGTACAAAATTTGGCAACAATGGGTCCAGTAGTTTTGGACATTAGGTGTCTAATAAAAGTCGATACATAGAATTGTAACTCTACTTGAGCTATTTTGACGATAATAAGTACCGTCTTCAAGTTACGCCATATACAGCCTGTTATTGAAAGGTACGTACAAAATAAAATCGGAAATTGGTCTCGCAATATGAGTGCTAAAAGTAAAAAAAAGTTCAGGTAAAAGTGTTCTCCTTTTTGAGATAAAAATTATTAAAATTTATATGCAAATTCGTTGTACGCCTCTGTAAATAAAATAATTTCAAGCACCAGTTCATTGTTATTAATTAATTAAATATCACTTACTAGATTTGAAGTAAAGGTAAACAATATGGGAGAATAATTTCAAGTAAATTTCATGTGCAATGTACAATAAATATCCTATGATTTTTTCTATATTTTTTTAATTTTGTCAATATACCTAGTTCCTAAAAACACTTTTTATTAGTTTTTTTGACACTTATGTTAGATTTCTCTTTGTTTCATTTACCAATAGTTAATACACATATTATTTACTAATGTTTTATCTCACTATTGTATCTCTAAAGAAAGTATTCAAAAAACTAATCATATGGACAGGTTAATTAAAGGTGGACTTTAATATTATCGTTCTTTGATCTGCTCAACTTTAGGTAAACAGATCGAAGGATCTGTTTAGTTAAATAAAAATTTGTAAAGCACTCTTTGTGCATCTTTTCAAACTACATTAAAAGCAGCAACCACCACAAAAGCATTCATCAAATGAATTTTCAGTGAATATTTTGCAGTAGGTAATCTATTTTCAACAAAGTAAAATTACATTTATTCATTAAGCTTATTAGGGTGAATTCTATCTGTCGTAATTGTTCTTCGTTGCGGCGTTACACTGCCGGTATAAGAAGCGATGAAACGAATAAAGGGACTAGGTTTGAATAGTCAATAAAATAGAACTAATTCAGTTAAAAAAGTAACTAAATCAATTATTGCTTGTACCAGATGAATACACAAAGTGAATAAATTATAGTAAATCAAAAGTAAATAGTCTGTATTTGCCTTCATCAAGTTACTACTCCTACTCGTTGTATCCCTAATGTGAAAAAAGAAAAGTGGGTGTTACTAGTTTCAGATGGTTGACATTTAAGTCACAAATGAAAAATAATTCGCTCTATTACTTACGTTACTGCTTCAAAATTAATCTTTTTTTTTCATAAAATAAATGAAAATTATTGCAGTTACGAAATTTACAACAAAATCTAACTGTAAACTTCCAAAGAATTAAGCTTTCAGAAAAGAAAATTACAATTCTAAAGCCTTCCAGTTTACAAACACGTAGTAATTAAATTTCTGTCAATGATGAGCACGTTAAACATATTTGCATAGTAAGAGTAAATGCTGTTCAACTAGAGCTTAATAGTTTTAGACGCGTAGTTGTTTTCACAACGACTTGAATCATGTAAATTTAATAAAGAACCTTCCAGTTTATACGCTAACATACTCGTCCTTTATTGAATTTTTAAGATAAGCAACTTGTAAATAATCATTTACTGATTAAATCGATTACATTGAAATTCATAGAATGCAACTGCATGGAAATAACGTCACTGACAACGCCAGAATTGGGTCAGTTTAAATAAAGAAGTTGATTGAAGCTTCAATACTAAAAAAATTAATTCTATGTCAGTCAATAAAATTTAAACGAGAAATTTAAATCATACGTACTTTTAGTATTAACAGCTGTTCCACTACAGTGCGAAGACCGACCTTTCGATTCATGCATGATTAAAATTTAAAGACTTTTGAAACTAAAGATAAAGACCACAATAACAATGGCAGATAGGTAAAGCCTTAGATCATATAATAAATAGATACCAATACTCAAACTGAAAGCTGTGACTAGACATGAAGCTATCTGTTGTCGTTTTCTACGTCAAGGAGAGTAGTATAATGCTATCCTTGTGCGATCACCACATCTTCATCTTTGTTATATGCATTTCATCTGTATATGTCTATTTCACTTCCATCCTTGTACTGCACCAGCGCAACAAATCGCTTTTGACAGATGTTTCTTCTAACCTCTCTTTCGAGTTGTTGTACAAAAAACAATTTTAGAATTTAGAACAAAGATCCTATTTTAAGTGATGTAGTCATAAAGGATCACAATTGCTGCCCAACAATTTACTATTCCTTTCGTTATCTACTGTGAATTATTTATAAAATGAAGCTGTCAACATCTTTCTTCCGAAGTTAGTTCAGACATACTTCCTAAAATTTAGGCGCGCAAAATTCAAATAGTGATCAAGCAAGGATAGCTTCATTGTAATCCCTCCATGCACGAGAGAGATGTGTGACAGGAGGATGTCGTCACAGGCTGTCCTAGGGAAAGAACAAAGCATGGTGGTATCTATTTATTATATGATCTAAGGGTAAAGCAAGCTATCTTACCGATCAGGTGAAAAATGCTATTTTGATATACCTCCATCTAAGATAAAACACAATCTAACTTACACAGTAAAACATTAAACTTAACACAGTACACAAAAATAATCATTGTACAGTAGCCTGCATAGATATTGTAGCCGTCCATAGAGTCGAAATTTGCGAATAAAAATAAAATAAAACCGGTTCAAACGGAGCCGACGGTGGCTTGCAACTTCTGACGTCACTCTGGCACACGTTGCACAGAGACGTATTTAATATTAAATGTCATCTTTTCCGTTATGATATAATCTGTTTCATTTCTTAGCTCAATCTCCTCAATAAAAACGAAGCTCTGTTCACTGTACACAAGTTGTGGTATGGTATATTCATGGTTGCGGAGGTAGATGGAGCGAAAAACCTGGTCATCTTAGCAGCAAACACGGCTATAAACTAGTCCACGTGGACTGTTTGTTTCCTGTCATATTTGACTTTGCTTGAACCAATTGCGTTGCACCAAACGGTTATTACACTTGTTGAAATACATTTTCAAACTTCCATCTTTCTCTAGATCGTCCGTTTCGTAGCTGTGTGACAAATCGTTTGTCGTAGACAGAAAATAGTAAGATTACAGTGACCCTAAGATTTTGTGCAATCGGCTTTAAATACACCCCTGTGTGATGCGACGTGTGCCGTAGTGACAGAACTTGCAAGCCGTCGTCGGCTCCGTTTGAGCCGGTTTTATTTTATTTTTATTCGCAAATTTCGACTCTATGGACGGCTACAATATCTATGCAGGCTACTATACCTAGCGGAGTAGGTATTCACAATCATACATGCTTACCTATAACGTTGGCTTTAAGTATAGAATATACTTATATGATATTTTATTTTATTTTAACTTAACATAGGTACTGTAAACGAATAACCAATATGTTCAGTTATAATTAAGTATGTAGTACAATACAAGAGCTCAATGCTGTTTTGATGAATCTTAATACTTAAAAACTAATAAAGCTCTAGATTTACGATTAGTTAAGAGATTCTGTTATGTTTTAATAATAATAATATGTTTATTTATGCTATCAACATAAACGTTTTGCACAAATCAAGAAAAAACAGATTACAGTGGATAAATCAACACTTTTTACAAATAAAAATTACACAAATATTAAAAAATACCTACAGATAGCGACATTTTCAATATATGTTTATTCTAAATAAATTCACCGATAGAATAGTAAGGAATAGTTACAACATGTTTCCAAATATACAGGTCGCTAGAATGTATGGAAACGGTTAAATACTGTTACGAAATAAGTCCATACGATGAATCAAGGCAGTATTGAATCCAAGCCTGTTAGATTGATCTCCTACCAGAATGTGAAAGCTGAGGGAATGCAAAGACGATTGTTCCAGTTAGAGCAGAAATCAAACACGAATTTGCTCTCGCCATTATTCAACCACCGCACACCCCCAAGAAGAACCTCATGATTTAATTAATACTGATTGTGACATACCTGTACGCGTCGCAAATGTTTTCCCCAAAGCCATAAACATCAAGTGGGGAGGTTCTTGCCATCTGTGAACCAGTCACGAAGATAATCCATCACAACGAAGACCTTTCTGGTAACAGTCATGAAGGAATAAAAAGAAACTTAGAAATTCCTGCCCTAGAGCTTGGTCATCTAACCGAACATCAGCGGAAAGCAGCAGGAGAGTTTCTACAGAAACACAATGGAATATTTGTATCTCGCAGTCCTCTGGGCGCACAAACATAGTGCAACATCGGATAAACGCTGGAGACGCGCAACCGATCCGTCAAGCTCCGGGAAGAAGAAACCGAGGAACTGGTACGAAAAATGTTAGACGAAAGCATCATAGAGGAGTCAAATAGTCCATGGTCTTCGCCTGTAGTGCTAGTCACCAAAAAAGACGGATCGACGAGATTCTGCGTAGACTACAGAAAATTAAACGATGTAACCAAGAAGAACAGTTACCCGCTTCCACGAATTGACGACACGCTCACAACCCTATCAGGATCCGCCAGGTTTTCCACGTTAGACCTAAAAAGCGGCTACTGGCAAGTTGGTATTCATCCTGAAGATAAGGAAAAGACCGCTTTTTCTGCCGGCAGCGGCTTGTATCAATTTATGCTAATGCCTTTTGGACTGTGTAACGCTCCGGTTACTTTTGAAAGGCTGATGGAGATGGTATTACGAGGGTTAACATGGAAAACATATTTGGTTTATTTAGACGACATCATGGTAATGGGAAAGACATTTGAGGAGCAGTTGACCAACTTGGAAGAGGTCTTTAGCCGAATGAAGGAGGCAAATTTGAAGTTGAACCCGAAGAAGTGCCTCCTCTTCCAAAAAGAAGTAGAATTTCTGGGGCATACTGTTTCGGCAAATGGGATCAAGACTACGGGAACAAAGATCAATGCGATTCGCGATTGGCCAAGACCAAGAGATCCGTAGAAGTCCGTAGTTTCCTGGGATTGTGCACGTACTACAGAAGGTTTGTCAACGGGTTTGCTGATATTGCTGCTCCTCTGCACAGGCTGACGGATTTGAAGTCTCAGTTTAATTGGACTGCTGAATGTGAAGCAGTCTTTAAAAGATTGCAGAGCGCACTATGCTCTAGTCCTATTCTGTTCTATCCTCAATCATCGGGAATGTTCATCTTGAACACGAACGCTAGCAACATCGGAATAGGTGCTGTATTGTCACAGGTGCAGGACAAAGAAGAAAAAGTCATCGAGTACTTCAGCAGAGTACTTTCGAAACCCGAGAAGAACTACTGTGCTACGAGGAAGGAGTTGCTGGCGATTGTCAGGGCTGTTGAACACTTCCATAAGTATCTCTACGGACGCGAATTCCTGCTTAGAACTGATCAGGCAGCCCTCACATGGCTCCTTCAGATGAAGAATCCCGAAGGACAAGTGGCTAGATGGCTTGAACAACTCCAACAGTATCACTTCAAAATTCGACACAGGGCTGGTAAGCTCCACAATAACACGGACTCTTTGTCGAGAAGACCATGTAAGAACTGCAAACACTGCGACAAGATCGAGCAGCGTGAAACGTCAGTCAACTGTGGAAGGACAGCAGTCACCGAAGACGAAGAATGGACTACAGCCCAGCTTAAAAAAGACCATGAAGAGGACGTGGATATCGGGCCGTTGCTCAAATGGAAAGAAGATGGGGCAGAACGGCCAGCTTGGTCGGAAATATCAGACGAGTCACCCTCTTTCAAGGCGTTATGGCCTCAGTGGGACTCCCTGCGTATCGAGAATCGATTGCTTAAGCGAGCTTGGGAGAGTCTGAATGGGAAACATACCATCATGCAGTTGGTTGTTCCGGCGAGGGAGAGATTTTACTGGTTCCGTTGCCGAGAAGACGTTGAGAGCTGGTGCAAGAGATGTAGACCTGTGCGGCGGTCAAGGTACCGCGAACTAGAGCGAGACGGCCGATGCAATAATATAATATTGGTTCGCCTTTCGAAAGAATTGCAGTGGACATAGCAGATCCTTTCCCGGTGCCCGAGGACGGGAATAAGTACAAAATGGTCGTCAGCGATTACTTCAGCAAGTGGCTCGAAGCTTATGCCATACGAAACCAAGAAGCCACGACGGTTGCAACAACGCTGATCGACGACAACTGGATCAGCAGGTTTGGGGTTCCAATGGAACTCCATTTGGACCAAGGCAGAAACTTCGAGTCAAATCTATTGCAAAGTGTTACTGAAGTACTAGGGATACAGAAGACACGGACTACCCCGTTGCACCTGCAGTCGGATGGAATGGTAGAACGGTCCAGTCGTACCATGGAAGAACTTGCGCAGGTGGTGGCTGAAAATCAGAAAGATTGGGATCGACATCTTCCACTGTTCTGGCTTATCGATCAGCTGTCCATGACACGACGGGTCAGACACCGACGCGGATAGTTTTCGGAAGAAAACTTCGTCTGCCTTGTGACATCTTGTTCGGTTCACCGAGTGAAGAACCAAAGGAGGTCATAGATTACGTCGATGACTTGAAGGAGAAGCTGTTGAGCGTTCACGAAACGGTGCGCCACAAGATCCGGGTGTCGAGTGACAGAATGAAAACACGCTACGACCTTAAGGATAACTCAGTAGGATTCCAGGCATGGGATTTGGTATGGCTTTATAATCCCCGAAGAAAGAAAGGTCGTTGCCCGAAATTATCACCAGACTGGGAAGATCCATATACTGTCGTGACGAGAATCAACGGTGTCGTTTACAGAATTCGACGAGGGCCAAAGACGAAAATGAAGATCGTCCATTTAGACTGCCTCATGGGGTACAACAGGCACACCGTTGACGTTTTTGATCGGGTCGATCAGAACTAAGGAGGGGGCAATGTTACGAAATAAGCCCATACGCCGCCCCGGTACGACGCCTATGCGTCTTCTAGTATATACGTGTTGCTTCTCGCATGTAGTCTGACTCATCGGCCACGTGGATACAAGCGGATGTCGGGACGGGCCCAGAAGAAGTCTCGAAGCGGCGCTCGAAAAGCCTGGAAGCGGAAGTCGCGAATACCTAATTCGAGAAAGAGCTGGATCGCCGAAATATGGATTTAAATAGAGGCCACCGTCGGGGATGATTTATTCATTATTCAGTCAAGAGTGGAGTGCATTTAAGTTGCGAAGTTGTTTTGTACGTAATCGCAGTTAGTCGTGTAAATAACAGTTAAAAAAATAAATTGTTGAGTTTTTACCTACGCCCGACTAATTATTCGCCCGTCAAACGTAACAATACCTTGAGAACCCATTGTACAAATCAACTGAAATTAGGTATATAGGAGTATAGTAGCTTGCATAGATATTGTAGCCGTCCATAGAGTCGAGATTTGCGAATAAAAATAAAATAAAACCGGCTCAAACGGAGCCGACGGCGGCTTGCAAGTTCTGTCACTACGGCACGCGTCACATCACATAGGGGTGTATTTAAGGCTGTTTGCACAAAATTTTAGGGTCACTGTAATCTTACTATTTTCTATCTACGACAAACGATTTGTCACACAGCTACGAAACCGATGATCTAGAGAAAGATGGAAGTTTGAAAATTTATTTCAACAAGTGTAATAACCGTTTGGTGCAACACAATTGGTTCAAGCAAACTAAAATATGACAGGAAACAAACAGTCCACGTGGACTAGTTTATAGGCGGTTTGCTGCTAAGATGACTAGGTTTTTCGCTCCACCTGCCTCCGCAACGATGAATATACCATACCACAACTTGTGTACAGTGAACAGAGCTTCGATTTTATTGACGAGATTCAACTCATAACGGAAAAAATGACATTTAATATTAAATACGTCTCTGTGCAACGTGTGCCAGAGGGACATCAGACTTTGCAAGCCACCGTCGGCTCCGTTTGAACCGGTTTTATTTTATTTTTATTCGCAAATTTCGACTCTATGGACGGCTACAATATCTATGCAGGCTACTATACAAGAGATTGTGGTCTAATTATTCGTGACAAACAAATTTTTTGCTTCATTTGTTTTCAAGATGCAAGGCCAACTTGATTTTTTTTAATGGCACTACCATATAATTAATGCATTTTTTAATAGGGCTAGAGAGAACAGAGCACAACTTCTTGTACCTCTGTATCTAATTTCAGTTGATTTGTACAATTGGTTCTCAGGACATTTAACCGTTTCCATTCATTCTAGCCACCCTGTATAGGTAAAGCCAATGGATTAAGAACCATGGATAGCTTCAAAAATATCACTGGGTCAACGGATCGTCTACGGACATTTTGGTCGAAGCAGACTAATTGTGATGAATAATTGTGTGCTTCGTGGTTTAAAGAAACAATTTTCAAAATATTGTTTATGTACCGAATTTTAATTTTAAGGTATATATCGAGGTTTTTAATTTGCTCATACAGTTGTGTTTTTAGATGTTTCAAGTAACTGATTTGTTTGGAGTAAAGAGTCCGTAGGAATTCTCGAACGTGTACTGAAATAGAGTTAACCTGTCTTGATATAATAATTTTCCTGATATCGACATCGTTGGTGTCAAAATTGTTAACAACAGTGAGCAAAAACGGCTAATATTTGTCATATATGTACCGCCTCAAATACATATGTGCCCAGAACTTATTTGGAGCTTTTTTGACGAACTCAACTGTTGTATAGTTGATAAAAATTATGAATCACTCATTAAGGAAGATGTTTATCAGTTATCACGCTGCCCTTTATACGCACTTCGAAAGATTAGACAGAAAACTCCCTCGTTCAGTTGATTTTAGTACAGAGCATATTTCATCCTATAATTTTAGAAAAGCCAACTTTCCCCTCCTTTGTCAATCAATAGCTTCAATTGATTGAACTTTTTTGGCGTCTCTGAAAGATATTGGTCAAACTTGCTCAATGTTTTACGAATAGCTGAATGATATTTTTGATTTATCAGTTCCTAAATACTTAAGACAAACACTATCCACCTTGGTTTTTTCCAAAGGTCATTAACTGCTTACAAAAAAAAAGTCCATGCGTCGACAATTTAAGGAATATAAAACTCGTTCATAAATACCTGGATCTATTTAAGGTGTATCGTTCTTCCAGTAGAAGACTAATTGACGAAGCATGTAAGCAATATAAGACTAAAATGGAGCTTACATGTTCTAAAGACCCAAAAAAATGTTGGGACTTTGTGCAAAGCAAAACATGCACCCCACGTATTCCAGCTCTTATAACCTTTAATAATACTGAACTGTCTTTTCACCTCGAAATAGTTAATGTGTTTGGCGAAGCTTATTCATCAAAACATCTCCGTTTGACGAGGAAAATATATCACTTTCGCAAAACTTTTGCCACTCTATTTCCGTAACCAGTTTTAATGAAAATGACATCTTAAGACAATTACAATACGCTAAAGACTCTCTTACTGCAGGTGTTGATAACATCCCCTGTTTGATCTTAAAATATTGATCAGTTTGAAAGCAAGCACATATTTGTCCAATCTTAGAAAAGGAAATAAGAACGACATAAAGAACTATAGACCCATCTCGTTAATAAGTAACTTTCTTATAGTATTTGAAAGTCTTTTGTATAAGAAAATCTTTAACACAACAAAAGATTTAATCACGCGATTTCAACACGGGTTTGTGCCTAAACGCTCTATTATTACAAATCTGGCGGTCTTCTCTCAATTTGTAAGCGAGGCTATCGATGCTAAAGAACAAGTGGAGTAATTTTCACTGATTTTCAAAAGGCTTTTCCAAATATTTGTTGAATAGACAATTTTTTGTTAGATATCGAAACTTCGTTTCGATTAGTTTTACCCCCACATCTGGCGTTTTAAATCTTGGCTCTTTGCTATTCCTACTCTTTATCAACGACCTTGCGAGTGTCGTTACGTCACATAAATTAGTGTTTCCAGATAATTTGAATTTATATTGTAAAATTTGTTCCACGGAAGACTGCTTAATTCTTCAACATGATATTGAGTTCCTGATTGTTTGGTGGAAGCAAATGCTGTTTTATTGCACTATAATTTGTACTTTTGTATGTATGTTGTATTATTAATTAAGAGATCTGCTATGTATAATGAAATAATGTCCTGGGAATTTTATTTGACTTACGACTCATTGTCACGATATGGAATCTGAATCAAAGGAAATTTCTTAAATTTTAACTTTTATTCAAGATGGTATTTATCCCCCTCGAAGATATAGACACTCGATTTTGTTAGACAGATGTAGCTTTGTTTCTTTGAGTAAATATCGTTATATGTTATGCGATAAATTTGTTTACAACATTGTACACAAAAATCAAATTTTATAATTTTTTAAAGAGTTGGATTTGTCGGATTACACTTATAGCCTTCGGCCAATTTTTTATTGACCAAATTAAGAACCTCATTTTTTGATTTGCTCATTCAAAAAAATTAATGAATCAATCAATTTATTTTATTGAATAAATCAAGAATTGCAAAACTGAATATGTACCTTGAAATCTTGCAGACGTTTTAAAGTTATTGTAAGCATGGTAAATATTCCGCAAAAAATTGATGACATCATCTCAAAATTTTGCCGAATAAATTCTACCCAAAATGTGTAAAATATGATAAGTTTTACTTGGGATTTATCATTGCATTCATATTTTTTAGATTTGCTTAAACAGGTGGCTAAAAAAAATTAACGAATGAGCCAATTTATTTTATGAATTAAATTAGGGACTTTTTTCAATAGATAAGATAAATTTAATAAAATTAATCTTTTTCTAATTTTTTATTGATAAAATTCAGTCACCCGGTTTTCTGGAAAATGTGAGAATAGACACGTGTTTATTCACTAATAATAATTAAATAAGAATACTAATGATATTCGCGAAAATTTCGTTTGATTGTAGCTTAATTAATAATTTTAATCCTCTGTTTTGAGGCCATAAATTCATTTAAATCAAACTAATTTATACGTGAGATTCTTCCGATGTAGACGCATAAACACTTTAAGTTGTTATTATTGCCGAGGGGCCATTTTTACTATTGACCGTAAGCTAAGAAAATATAGTATCGAGTTCATCGGGCCACTTTGTACTTTCATATTTCTCGTCGTTTCATGATCCGTAAATAAAATGCAATGTTTTATTTAATAAACGGAAGTCGAACCAATAAAAAAGTCTGGACCATCGCATCCTTGTTGATATTATTAATCTCAGGATGCTGCTTTTCTCAATTCGTCTAATAGATCAAGATGTTCCCGCATACCACTTAACTCATAATTAAACCACTTGAAATTTTTTTGTAGAATTTTTATAATAAAATACCTAGTTATTTTTAATGAAAACTAAATCTATTTCATGCATATATTATATAATTATATATATTTAATAGACCTATTTGAGTTAATGGTCTAAATTACATAGAACAAGTATGGTTTCCTATTTGTCATTTAGATTATTATTATAGGCACTAATTTGTGATTCGAAAGATGAGTTTCAGTGACCTTTATCGTCAGTGATGCAAGATCAGGGCTTGTTAATATCTCATCTAGACAATTTTGATTACGAGTTAGTTTAGAAATAAGAATTTAGATCGAACGATGTTATAAAGTCTCTGGAGTACAAGCTCTGACTTCGTACGTTTTGTTTTCTATTTTTAGATAAGTAAAAAGTCTATTTAGGATTTCTAGAAGGATATTAAAGTCTTCGTTGTGGAGTGGAGGAGATATGCTGCTATTATGTAGAAATTGCTGCTAATTCACAATACATTTCTGTTGAATATTTTACCACAACAAAGAGATTAATAAATTCAAAATTAAACTCGAACTAATAATATAAGCACCTCCAGGTGTATTTATTGTACGAAAAAAACTAGTAGCTAGCTATTTTATAGTTACATATTCAGTTTTTGTAAAAGTAGTTATAAATAAGCTACTGAAAACAGCCATCACATGCTCTGTAAAAGACAATAATTCTTCCCTCACTATAGCTTGTTTGCACCAATTTATGACATTGCTCGTGCTTGTTTTACAGTATACTTAGTGCATGCTGTAGCAGAAACAAAACGGCGAACATCTGAAATTTATCCATCATGTTTACGACCACCTTCAATGAGTACTCAACGCTCAACATGAAAACTTCAATAGCTTTTTCACAGAACTGCAATCGCGAGTATAAAATATGTTTGACGTCTCCCTTGAGGCGGTACACGACAATATTTTCTCTATAATGGTTCTCTAGAATTAACAACATAATAATCCTCAAGAGAAAGCGTATCGAATCCATCTACAAGGTACATACCAACAGCACAGTTACAGTACACCCACGAAGGTAAACAGGGGCTAAACATTAAATTTGCATTCACCTTTGGTAATTCGATTACGAGCTATTATCTCACGTATTCGAATACTTCCTCCAGTTTAAGGTTTCGTCACGTATCTTCATAATAAAATTATCTCGATATTAAGAAAGTTCAGCGACAAACCGGAATTAAGTGTCAATTACAACGATTTTGTGCGTGGGTGCCCGAGACCGCAGCACGAGGGAATTTTTCCTCGATATCGTGTAACCGACGAATAAACAAGATAAAGCTGTCCCGTCTACTCCAAATAATTATTTCAATAAGGAGAGTAAGTGTAAAAGCACTTATAAATTTTGTTATAAATAGCGAAGAAACGCAAGCGCGTGCTTTTATTCGCTTTCAATTCCACTAACCCACATTTCGTATCAAACAGTTTGGCATCGCTATTTGATAAAGGAAGGCGTGCAGAGCTTTGAGAATCCGCGGCATCTGTTCGGACGAACTTTCGTAAACAATCAAATCCGAAGACATTCCATGGAACGAATTTGATTTTTATTGCGACGATGCGATCCGCTATTATTATCTCATAGACAAGTAAACTTCACAAACAGGTGCGTGTTTTCCCGCTTTTGGTGTTTCATTATTGTGATCTTGACACGTGTGATTGATGTAGCTTTGTTATGATTTCCCTCTTTATTTCTGAGTGTTGTTTGGTCTTCGAATGCACGTGGAAGGTGTAAACACTTTTCATTTTCTTAAGCGTAAGTCGATAAAATTTTATTCCGTCAACTTTATTACTTTTGTCCAGAGTTGGAACGGGTAAACAAAACGTTTCGAACAAGCCGTGATTCGACAAGTGGTTTTCGGATTTAATTAAATACGAGTTATTTGACGCAAATTGCATAGCAGATCATTTTTCGCAGGAATTTCAGAATTTAAAAAATCAGTTAACAACATTTTCATTTAGTCATTATACGCTTTAATCTGCTTTTTCAGAAAACGCGTAATGAAAAACCACTTCGAAATCTATGACTTTCTAAAATAACTTTGTAGAAACAAATTTTTCACTAAATACTGGTGATTTCAGTTCATATTGCTGTTAAATCTGAAGTATCCATAAACATCCCTTGCAATTTGACGTGGACACGTATAAAATACCAATGAAATATGGAACGTTTACAACTTCCTTTGACATTTCAAAATTATAAAAAGAGCATGGCATAAATCAAGCTGATTTACACTCATTTTATATCTTACATAATCAGACACAAATCAAACGACTGGCAATAAATGTTGAAATGAAAGAGAAATGGCAAATCCGTATTCATCAAAAATTTACCAGCGTATTAGATTTATTGTATGTTATAGCAAATCAGGTTCACGGTTTAAATATTATTTCTGCTTGTTTCGCTTTCCCGCAGTTTGTAATAATAACAGCACATATTTTTAATTATGTATATATATATATTTTATGCGAAATTTTAGCATTGTTTAAAGTATCGGTTTTTAAATATTTACGTGTTTACGATGAATTCGCCAAAATCAAAATGCCATTTTCTTATAACTGTGAGTTAAACATATAAATTTATAGGCAAACGAACAATTTATAATAACATTGCATATAAATATCAGTAATAATCTGCAAATTACAGCATAGTGCGCAAATAAAACTTTTTAATTTTATTAGCATATTTTTATATTTGTATACCTAAGTGGTGCCCCTAGTATTTTTTCTATTATCTAAATAATGTAATGCATGATTTCTATCAGATTTTTGTTATAACCACAACAACAAAAAATTTCTTTTTGGGTCTGGAATTCCTTTTTTTTTGTGCAGTCCTAATTTGAATCAAAACACTAACAAAATAGTATGTTACTTGTCAGGTGTTCAATGTCATGACCACTGCATGATTTCAAGGTTAAATTTAAATGATTGTGTCTAAAATAAATGGCTTTAAATATAATTTAATTTTAGTCCTGGTAAAGTCGGAAGTGTTGCATTAGCAATTTCTGTCCGAAAATCGTACTTAAAGACAAGGTGATTATGGATTAAAAAATTCACCATATCGAACCGCATACAACTGGTGGTAGATAAGACCCTTCGTGATGCTCTTGTTCTTAAAACTTTTAATTTTTTGTGACTTAAAAGTAATATTCTACACTTGTATTAGCAAATAAATGTAAAACTTATCTATTTATAAATAGTAGCTCTTACTTAAAAAATATTCATCTTCCTAAAGACTACTTTTATAAATATGCTTGATGTGGTTAAAGCATTTTTTTTCTTCAGTTCGTCGTCAAACAGAATAGAAAGACCGGATCTTTTACACCCAGGGCAAAATTGGTGTAAGTGACATTAAAGGATCAAACATTTCAGAGTAATATGGAGTCTATATTGCGTTCTACATTGAGTTGGTAAATTACAAAACTCATAAAGTCATAACTCATAACTAATCATAAGCAATCCGTTAACTAATGAAAGGATTCTTGGCGGTGTTATCAGTTCTTAAAAATTTACCGATTTTCTGAAGAAGTCGATACATGATTTTGCCTAAGCTAAGGAAGTATTTATTGTCATGCTTTCTCAACGTTTCATGACAACTAGAGTACGATAAGTAGGTCTCCCTGTTCCGTCTATTTCTCTATTGTCTGTCTGTGTCGATTTTTATTAGACAATTAATTACTTGACCAATTGTCAAATTTTAAAAATGTATGTTAGGAATATCGTGTAGATGATAAAACCAGCGATTCAACATTTTGCGTAGTAAATACCACTAAATTTTATAAAGTAACATACACCTGTACTTGTGGTTTATAAATCTGCTTTGATTTTTTACAGCTACTATAAAAAATGATTTTGCAATATTTGTCACATGTTTCGTAGCCGATAGCTGGCCTACGCAGGAAACAAATAGTCGTAGCCGAGTGTTTAAAGCATTGATATAATAAAGGAGTGGATGGAGCCTTGTATACGTTTCCATACGCAGGCGAGTGTAATCAACATAAGAGAGAAATAGCTAGACCGGTTATGCGTCAGTGGGGAAAGGACGGCTGACTGGGTGTCACGTGCTGAGTGGCAAGAAACGCTTCATTTGCACGGGAATTAATACGTTTTCTTCCGAATTTGTTCAAACAAATTATTATAACAAACGTTTATTAATGAAAACTATATTTTCACAGCTTACATTATAATTATATATAATCTAAAATAACAGAAATCGTGTTAAGCGATGGAAATCCTCTTTTAATAAAATGAAATGTGTGCAGAATCTACAATACATTACGAATTCAGTTAATACAACAATCTTCTACAAGTTACCGAAATCTAATAGTGTACAATAATTGTTTTTTCAAGCTAACATTTGGAAATCTGAATTTTTAGGATAAAAGTAATTAAACTTTCGGAATAACTAACAGTTTGACTAATTTAATTAAACATATTAAATTGTGTGAATTCTCTACCAAGATCAATTTTTTAAATTCACGTACAATTAACTAACACAATAACCAAAAATGAGTTAAAAAATAATAATATTGATTAATGAGTAAAGTGTGTTTAGGTACCTTGTTGGAAATGAACGCCTTCGCTTAAGTATTCTTCTGTTTTTTTTATTTTTGCATAAATGTTCAGGAAAATTAAAGACGCTGGGAATAACATCTTTCTTCAATTGTCTTTTACCAAAATGGATTATGAAATCTGATCCTAGAAAATGTTTTCCACAAATACGAGTATTTTCAGTAGGTATAAAATCCTCCCTTTTTGTAGCTATAATCCATTTTTTCGTAATTCGGGATGTTTAGGGAATCTAACAAAATTTTTATATTATGCGAAATCCTTCGTTTGTATACAACATGTAATTACTACCTGTGAAATGAAATAAAATTGCTTCCGTTTGCACGTTCCGTGCAGTTATATGCACAACACGATTTCACCATACTTAACAAATAGTTCGATAAAATGCAACCTAAGAACACTACTAATTTGAATAATCGTAACTTGAGTTCACTAAACGTAATTTTGCAAACAAAACACCTTCACACACCATGCGAGAGCACGAAAGAAACCTCCCAGAAACACATTGCCGGGCAATTTCGCGCCAATGTGTTGCCACCCAAAGAAACCCATCTCTGTCCGACTGTGTTGACAACGCGCATCTCTCTCTAAGTTACTTCCATATAATATTATTTCTATGGTTTAAAGCGTTGAAATTGAGCTCAGTTCTTGTGACCGCTGCCCACGAACAAGTCCAGTTCCTTTAAAAATTCATAAACTTTGATTTTGGAAAATTTTGCTTATTTTATGAAAACCTGTACAATTAAAAAATATAGATAATACCAGTCACAGTATAGAAAAAAAAAAGATTCGATAACCATAAGATATTTGACATATGAACAAAATATCGGCTACATGAAACATGCGGAAAATATTCCGTTTTGTACAATAATTGTGTTAAAAATCAAGGCGGATTTATAAACCACAAGTACAGGAGTATGTTATTTTATAAAATTTACTAAGCAAAATGATGAGGAGAGTCATCAAATTGTTGTACAATCTGTACAATAGAGTCGGATACTATCTATCTAATAAATATCAACACAAACAGATGAAAACGGAAGACCTATCTTTTCATACTCTGAGGATTATGAAACGAAGAGAAAATATGAAAGTAAAAAATTGTTCAAGATGAATGTGATAACAGTGACTATTTTTCACGGTTTTTGATTTATCTATCTAAATCGATATTTTGTTTTTGTAAGTGAACATAAATTTGATGTAAGGATTTTTTTTTTATCATTTTTCCCGAACTTAGACTTGTGAACTGCATAATGTACAGTTGCGCCATTTTTTGAGCGCCCTGCATATCTATATGTTGTTTTAGAATCGCGTCGATAATACAGGAAAATGTAATATGTATTCTAATATCAAAAATAGCAAAAAATGCTAAGCTAGCTAAGTTAGAACAAAACTTTAATATCGCGCAATCGCATTTATTCACAATCGTAAAATATCCGAAATATACAAATCATGTATCAAAAATTTGGAACTACCCTTCTTTTTACGAAATGCAAAAAAATATGGCATACAAATTTTTTTTCAAAAATAAAACATTACACTAGCAAAAAATGAAAAAAAAATCACCACATATATATTTATATAGGTGGGTCACTAACCACGCGGTGTTCAGGATCTCTTTTAATTACTAGAGATACAACAAAAAGTCAAAAATCAAAGTTGTATGGTTATTTAAGGGCTGTACTCTAAAGTTATTTTTAACTGTACAGGGTATTCTATTTTTAAGGTGTAACACAATTTTTTTAATGAAACACCCTATATATCTTTACTTATTTTCGTTAGCCTCTTCCCAGGCTACTACGGTTTATTTGACTTTGCCACATTATTTCAATTTGCTTGAAAATGTTTGACAACACAAGGGTTCACAAAAAAAATCGCAAGAGTTATTTTTTAAAGTATGTCCTACAATATGTTGTGGATGGAAAAAAAGTACACGCTTTGTTATAGTATACCTTAAATGAAATTGTGATATACAGTGTTTATATATATATATTTTTTTTATTATCACAGTTTTCAAATGTCGATATTTCAGTTTTTTCAAATAGAACACCCTATATTTTATTACTGCATTTTAATCTATTTTTTGTTCTCTTTCGTTTTGTTCTATTTTTATTTGTTCATATTAGAAGAATAAGAACAAAAAGTAGGGTGTTCTATTTGAAAAGCTGAAATGTCGATATTTCAAAATTGAAAAGTTTAAAAATTTTTTTATGTTGACAATATTTCAAAAATAAACTGTAGTTCTAAAAGCTGAAAAGAGGCCGATCAAAATATGTAAAAATATATAGTTCGGCGTTACGTCTTAAAAACAGAACATTTTCTATTAGTTAAAAATAATTTTAGAATATATTCCTCAAAAAATTTCTATATTTCTAATAATAATTAATGTGATGTGGAGGAACGCACGGTTAGTGACTCACCCTGTATAATAAAATGTAACGTACATTTCAGGTAAGATTTGTATGATAATGATGTGTTTAACGTGTAGGGCACATAGATAAACTGAGACATGTCATATCACGACCACCACATATTTTTTAAACCTATAGTGACTCTGAATGAATTAAGCATTTTGATCATGTAGGAATATTTTTTGACTCTTCTTAATAACAGTTTTTCTACAAAAAGCACTGAAATAATTTTATTTGTCCGTCTCGGCTTTATTTCTAAGTAAACTTAGGAGATGCGCCACATTCTGAACATGACTATAACAAAATAAATATTCCCAAAATAGCTAAATTCTAATGCTGGTTAAACATCAACAAATACCTCGTCAAAGACGTTAATGTATTAGAGAAGGATTTTAATGAAATATGTATTTTAAGAATGTTTTCAAATATGTGTTTAATATTTTTGAAGCTGTTCATAAATATTTTTTGCAAAAAATGATTTTCTTCCTATCCTCAAAATTACAAACGGTACAATTTACAAGTCTGATGTATTTTGCATATTTAAATTTAATTCTGATGGTACGGTACTAAATGATACCCGAGAGAATGAGAATGAATTTTTTTAACGAGACACACATTTTGTGATTTTTGTCCAATAACTTTTTAACAATAATATAACGTTATCGAGTGAATTTACATTGATTTATTAAGAACGATTATATTTCTTTGTCGTATTTTGTGGTTTTTCCTTTTTTAAATAAAGTATTATTAGTATCCTATTTTTTTTATATGTAAAAAAAACATTTTCAAAATGTTAGCGACACAAACTCCCGGGCTTTTAGATATTGACAGTTTCGATAAAGTAGCGACAATTGTATACAAGTATGTTTAATTACAACACTTCATCTACAAGTTGTGCCATTAAACTTTAGCATGACCAATAAATGTTAATTAATGGAAATATTGATTCTAGAAGTTGCTTGATTATTATTTTTCGGTCTCTGTTGATTACAAAAGTTAATGTAAAATATATTAAACTACATAAAAGCAATGATGTAACTAACAATTTAAATTTTAATTTCACATTTATACGTAGTTCTTGATCCTGTAACCTTTTATAAATATTCTAAATTTTTTAAAATCGATTAACTTTTCGAACAACAGTTCTGACATTCAAAAGTAAGACTGTGATGATTTTTTACATTTTGAAATCAGTTACTAGCTAGGTTATACATCATTTTTTTTTTTTTTAAGAATTTCTTGTAGGAAATGCATTATGCTCGAGGAACAAAATCTACACCTATGCGAGAAAAAAAACTCAGGAAAAATGGTAATTAATTTGGTCCAAAACACAAAAACTCGAAAAAAATTATTTCTTTCCCATTTTATAAAACTAGTATAGTAGATGATGTTGTTGGTTTCAATTTATATACGTTTTCTCTAATTGTTTCAGTTATAAAAAATTTCCGGGTATTTTTAGTCCACCCGAAGCACAATTTATGTTGTATCATGGCAGAAGCCACAAGCCAAGGAATTGTCAGTTTCTTACCAGCATATAACATCTTATAGCTAAGAAAGTAACATGTACTCGTATTATATTTTCCTTTTTCTTTGTGTTACTTTGTCGTGGTGAAATTGAATCGTTGTTTTACTTAAAATCGTCTTTGGTGGAGGCGCCGGGTAAATACTTATATTTACAATTAAATTTGTTTAAAGTTATTTTCTCTTTAATGCTACATGAATTGGCATACATTTATTTCAAAGTAGAGTTAATTAAGTACATCACCAAGTTTAATTATAACTAATATATACAACAACCAAGATGAAAGAAAACTAAATTACATGACGCCTATTTGACAGACTAATTCCATGTTTCTAGGAAAGAGAGTAAATTTTTGACCTTATAGTTATTTGATAGTCACTATACGGATTATTGCAACTTATTTTTTCATAACTTGCGTATTATTGTGCTTAACGTTCTGTATCTACTACGAGCAATCAATAGCCATTGTAGGCCATATCAAGGTCACAAATTTAATGATATTGGAGAAAAATAATTCTTTCGAGGGATTTAACTTACAGCGTACTTTTGCCTGAAAGTGAGTGAAATTTATTGGTGCCTAGATCTACAGGATTTTTTGTTCGAATATTTCAGTTAATTCTTTTTTTATTATACAGTAATTGCATACGAACAATAAATATTTGGGAAAATATAGTGCTTTTATTATTCATTATAAATCGAGGTTTTTGAAATTGTAAATATTTGATAGTGTGATTCATTCCAAACTAGTACATTATCCACTCCTTTTTTTTAATGTAGTTATTTACTGTTACTTTTTGTTTGTTATTTCCGTTGATTGTTTGATCAAGAATGAAAAAAATTTACATTTGTATTAAATTACAGTAAAATTAGGTCACCAAACAACAAAATAATAGCAACATACACTTATTAATGACAAAAAGTGGAACACTTTGATATAATATAGGCTATAAAAACTTTTGTGCGTCATGTCATTTACATATTTAATTAGAAAATGATACTAGTCTAAAAAAACTAACTTGTGACGTAGCGTGTTTTCAATTATTTACTTTTCGAGCTTTAGCTAAGGAAATATTATTGTAACATGGTTTATTCCGAGCTTGCCTACTTCCATGTTTTCTTGATGTTTAGTGACCCCTAGAGTACGAAAAAAAATCTTCCGTTTCCGTATGCCTGTCGTCTGTCTGTCGTATGTCGTTTATCTATCTGTGTCGATATTTAGTAGACAGATAATCGCCGAAACTACTGGACCGATTGTTGTCATTTTTATATGTTGTATCTCAGCATAGTCGAGAACGCCCCGAAATTTTCATGGGAGCCTGTACTGAAAAATTTTGCTTTTCAAAAATTCTCCAAAAAAGTCCTAAAAAATTCTGGGATATAGATTTCAAAAGTACAGCGTATTTTATGGTCCTGGGGTAAGATTTTAGAAATATTCGATTAGTAAATATTTTTTTATTAAAAATAAAAGCAATATTTTAATGCAGAAATACGGTGGGCAAGTTTTCATACATTTAGTGAAATATGTATGAGAAAATTAGTATCTTAAAAAACTCAACGAAATATCACTACATTGATTAACCCAAATAGACTCACAGGATTTTGAATATTTCATATGAATTTGGTAGGCAAATAACCTTAAATCGTTTGCAAGATTTTTTTGTTTTAAACTTACATTGTAATCTTTTTTTTCCAAAAATCTGGGCATGCAGGGCAAAAAATCAAGACGAATTCGCAAATACATATGTAGTAGGTATTATTTTATAAAATTTAAAAAACTACAACTATAGAAGTATGTTCATTTATAAAGTTTAAATAACATTTACTATGAAAATTTTGAGTTGGCCCCACCACATTGTTGGTGGGGACGATTAGACACGTTTTGATAGCATTTTACCATCTAGACGATATTCCTAAAATACATATAAAATTTGACAATCTATCTAGTAGTTTCGGACATTATTTGTCTATAAAATATCACACGATAAACAGAGTGTTGGACGACAGACGTATGACAGACAGACGACAGACGGAAGCGGGAGATCTATTTTTTTATATTCTAGTGATCAATCGGTCTGGTGGTTTCGGTGATTATCTGTCTAATAAAAATCGATACAGATAAACAACACAAGATACACAGACGGAAACGGAGGAAGTAAGCTGAAGTTCGATTGAAGGGGCGTTCTATAATAATAAAGAAGCGATGAAAGCATGGAAAAAATGAAAGAAAATTTTGAAAACTTTTAGTTGCTAAAAAATTTTAATGAACTCCTGAATAAATGTTTACAGCATGTCATTAAAGGGGTCAACAATTTTGTCTAGACAAACTTTTTTAAAAATTTTCAAAAAATGAGATACTGTTCTTAATTGACGGATCGAAATTTTATGAAATGAAAATGAAAATATTGTGCCAAAACTGCTTTTGTATAAATTAATTTAAGAATGAGAGTTCAGCAAGTTTCTATTTATTAATAAGGTAGAAAAACATGATAAAGGTTATTCACAGCACTTCGATGTTCTCCATTCTGACTTCAATTAGAGATGTGGAGTTATTTTGAAAATATATAGTTAAATTTTGGACCTTCTTTCAAGTACAAACGGAAAAATCTAAAATCGCAAGAAAAATTGGTGTAAAGAGTTTAGATAGTACTTCCCTCGCTGTCGGAAACGTGACGACTGCATGCCTATTATGTTTTTTTTTCGCAATAGATTTCAAAGCATTCGGTTTTGGAGCTCCTGAGTAAATCAGTAAAATAAATGTACACATTCATTAATTTTTTTGAGTCACCTTGTATATGCAAATCCAAAAAATATGAATGGAGTGATATATCACAAGTACAAACTCATCATATTTTGTACATTTTAGGATTTATTCGGCAAACTTTTAAGGTGACGTCATCAAGTTTATGGAGGGGATAACCAAATATATTTTGATTAAAGATTTATGATGCTCTTTATAGCCTTAAAACATCTGCAACATTTCAAAACATTCGGGTTAGCAGATTCAAAATTAAATTACAAAATGTTGTTTTATAATTTTGATTTTTTTCCCAAAAACCTGGACGTTTCGGGTAAACACTCAATTCGAAGTCGTAAACTACATGTATAGGACTATGTTATTTTATACAATTTAAAACCCATTTACTATCTACAATTTTGAAGTGACGTCAAATTTTGGTTAGCGTTTTTCATCTACACGATATTCCTAATATAAGTACAAAATTTCACAACAATCGGTTCAGTACTTTCGGAGATTATCTGTCTAATAAAAATCCGGGACTGCAGACAGACGGACAGACAGACGGAAATTTCTTCATCTTCTAGGGGTCATGAAAAATCGAGAAAACGTAAAAGTAGAGAGTCGGCCGAGGGACTCGATTACAATACTTCCTTTGCTTACGCTCGGGAAGTAAAAATTGAGAAAAGTAACAAAAAACTGAAGAATTTAAAGGCAGATAGTTATAATACAGAAAGTAATAAAAAACACGATGAAAGACAACCATGCATTTTTGAAGAATTGTCTCTGATAAAATTTTCAACTTGTCAGATTAAAGACAAATTTTCAGAAATTCATGGCTCTCTCTAATTGTGTTTTTAATGCTCTGTTGGTACTTTCATCAATATAAATTTAGTTGATTTAATGTTGTTAACAAAAAAAAAACTGGACATTCGTAGACTAGTATAAATGCACCAAATTCATCCTTTTCATTAGCATAATTTTGAAAATAATATATGTACTCGTCCAATAGAAAAATCTGTTCTTGTGGAGAATTCATTAGATAATTTTATAAAAGCATGCCCCAAGGTGTCTTGTTTATGCCAAAATCTTTCACGTCATTAATTTGAGGTAAGTAGAAATAAAGAAAATACGAAAATGTCCACTGCTCCTTTCTCCGTTGCTCATGAAGTCATGAAAAAGGTATAGATTTTCAGGAGAGTGGTGAATAATTTTCGTCCTAAAAAAGTGGCGGCGGACCAAAAAAGTTTGAGAATCTTTCAATCTTTTGAGACTGAGTTACACAATTTTACTAGTAACTGGATTTCACCTTGCTGTGGCACAAAATGGCTGTCTGACAAAAGTTTAGTGTAATTCAGTTCTTCACAAACAGAAGAAAGATATAAAAAAAATAGAGGAGAAAGTCAGTAACTAATTAAAAATGCGCGTTAAAATTACTCACACATCCAACAAAACAATATAACTTTTTTAATGCGCTTATTTTCCAGTACTGATTTACATTAACCATAATTTTAAAACCTCTAAACTTCGGCTTTAAACGTTGCCCCGATTAACTTAATGCACAGCGAACTTTCAAAATTCAAAGTAAATCTTTTTGAAACAGCGACGTGAAATAACAAGATAAATGAATTTCACGTCCTGAGACAAGCTAAACCATGCGAATAAATCGCGAAGGTAATCAAATAGGTCACCCGCGAAACAAAGTAGAGGCAAATCCGATAAAGAAACAGTTTCCTCTAACCGTTTTGAAATGTTCCATTTTGTAGGGATTATTTTATTTGAAAATAATCGTGAAGTGAATGGGTGTAAATTTCTTTTCATCTTCAAACGCAGATTCCAATAAATCTTGTTGGAGCTGATGTTAAAAATAGTCACTGAACGATGCACACTGCAGAGGTAAATATAGTTCTCGCTATACTATGGGCCACAAAGAGCGGTGGCTCATAATTTCGTTGATTTAATGAAGTACTTATCTTCTCGGTACTTCATCAAGATTACTCATAAAATAGTTCTCAGTTATTTACTTATTTTCCTTTTTTTCTATAAGTTATCCATTGAACTAAAGCAAGGATTTTTTTTTGAAATGTGGTAAAACTGTTCATTGTGTACTTCGCAATTATAGAATATTTTACTTTGCAATGGCGTTGGAAGTGCTAAAAAGATATATTTTATGTGTCCCTACATAAAACTGACTATAATAGAAAATGTTTACACTAGAAATAAACTTATATAAAAACTTTAATTTATATCAAAAAGCAACACGTGTGTATGTTATTTATGTCGCTGCATGACCTTACCACATACTAGACAAACAATAATTCATAATATCAAATTTAAGAAAAATGTCACCATTAAATCACGTCCTACGACCGTTTGACCACTATTGATCCAATTATTCCAATAATAAACTCCAGATTTTTTTCCTACCTAATAACAAGTCCATAAAATACAAAATTAGCATTAGATTCCACCAACATTCATTCTTTTCTCACATTATCGTAAATAAACATTCGGCCCTCTCTCGACTTATGATTCACGAATAATTCGCCGTTGTATACGTATTTATGTGCCAATTCAGTTTTATGGTATTTGTACGTCATGAATAAATGCTCGTAAAGTTCGTACTGCACAATTATTAGTGGCGCAGATTTTTATTTTATTATTACTTGAATTCTTCAGGTGACAGCTCCAAAGAGGGTTTCATCCACTTGGTATGTAGACTACTCGATGCCGCTGAAATGTGTACCCAGCAAAATAGGTCGACATGCTTGCTTCTGACACTCTCAAAGAGGTTTTTGCTGTGTTGTTTTAGAAAAAGACCTCTGCTTAGAACTTTGTTTAATTCGCGTTTTTTGTCTGCGGGCGAATGTGACGCAGTTGTCTGTAATAAGCAAAATTCTCTTTTTAATAAATAATTAATAACAAATATAATAAACAACAATATTACGAGTGAATTCCCTACAATCCGGTATATGAGAATATGTTAGTATAGTACATTACGATGAAAATGCATTCAAAAACAATGTGTAACGTTATAACTAAATCGGATCAAGTGATTACACCACTTCGTTAAGCGTATAATCGCCTATTAATTAATACCTGGTAACTAGGGACTTTTTTTGTCACTGTCATTATTTGATCTACTAATGAGTTGTATAATCAGTAATAAATACCACAACTGGATTCATTATTATTCAGTACTCTACTGGACCCGAAACTAATAATGTAAAAATATGTAATATGCTTTTGCGTAATACATGAAGAATGTTTCAATGCCATTCGCCAGGTTTTACTGAATTATATAATCGAATTTATACAAAAACGCTGCATTACTTCTTAAATAAGAACCAACTCTCCATTTTATCTTTCTTATTTTTAATTTACCATCAGTACACCTCGCCTATATAAATTTTTCGGTTCTGTATTTTTCAGTTTTTTAATATTTTAATTTTAGATTTTTCGATTTATCGATCTTTTGATGTTTCGATTTCTGGGCGTTTCAATTTTTCGATGTTTCGGTTTCTCAATTTCGCGATATTTTGATTTTTCGACTTTTCGGCCTTTCGATATAACAAATTTTCAATTTTCGAAATTTCGAATTTTCGATTTTTCCATTTATCGAGTTTTTGGTCCTTCGATATTCGAATTTTGTTAATTTCGACCTGACCTGACCTGCTTGTTGAATTTTCAATTTTTTAATATTCAAATTTTCAATTTATTTCCTTTTCCATTTTTCGACTTTCAGTTTTTCAAATTTTCGAATTTTCGCATTCTCGATTTTACAGTTTTTCCATTCTTCCCTTCTTAGACTTTTCAATTTCTTTACTTTTCGATTTTTATTTGTTCCGTTCTTTAATTTTTAAGTCAGAAAATTGAAAAATCGAGAAATCTAAAAACCGGAACATCGAAATTGAAGAGTCATAATAACTGAAAAATCTTAAAATTCGATCTCCAAGGATTGATCAATCCATAAATCGAAAAGTTGAAAAATCCCAAAACCGAAAAAGAAAAACTGAGATATAGAAAAATTGCAAAATCGGGAAATCGAAAAGTCGAAGAAGAATCGAAAATATTTATGAAAATGGAAAAATCGAGAAATCGCGAAACAGAAAAGCCGAAATATCGAAAAATTGAGCAAAAGAGAAATAAGAAAATCAAAATATCCAAGAATCGAAAAATCTAATAGTCAAAAGGTCGAAAAGTCATAAAATCGAAAAGCCGAAAAACTGAGCATCGAGAAATGAGAAGATCAAAATATCGAAAAATCTAAAAGTCGAGAAGTTGGAAAGTCAGAAATCGAAAGGTCGAAAAATCACAAAATCTGATTTTTCAAAAAAAAATCGAGAAATGAAAAATTGGAAATATCGAGAAATTTAATAATAAAAAAATTGAAAAATCCCAGAACACAAAAATTGAAAAATTGATCAATCGATGAATCAAAAAATTGGTTGAAAGTTGTACATATTGACTAAGAAGTTACCATGCGTACAGTAAATTCAAAACGTGTGCAAGATTTCAAAGTACATATTCAGCTTTGCAATTCTTCACTTAATCAATAAAATAAATTGATTCAGTCATTAATTTTTTTGAGTCACCTTGTATATGCAAATCCAAAAAATTTGAATGGAATGATAAATCACAAGTACAGACTCATGATATTTTGTACAGTTTAGATAGAATTTATTCGGCAAACTTTTGAGCTGACGTCATCAATTTTTTGGATTAAAAATTCATCATGCTTATCATAACTGTAAACGATCTACAAGATTTCAAAGCATTCGGTTTTGCAGATTCAAAATTAAATTGCAAAATATTGTTACATAATTTTGATTTTTTTTTCCAAAAATCTGGGCGTTTCGGGTAAAAATTCAATTCAGAGTCGTAAACTACATGTGTAGGACTATGTTATTTTATACATTTTAAAACCCATTTACTATGTACAATTTTGAAGTGACGTCATCACATTAGTGGTGGGGGTGATTAGATAAATTTTGGTTACCGTTTTAGCATCTACATGATATTCCTAATATAAATATAAAATTTGACAACAATCGGCCCGGTACTTTCGGAGATTATCTGTTTAATAAAAATCCGGGACGGCAGACAGACGGACAGACGGACACACAGACAGACGGAAACGGGAGCCCTATTTCTTCGTAGTGTAGGTCATGAAAGGTCGAGAAAACGTAAAAGTAGATAGTCGGCCGACGATTACAATACTTGCTTCGCTTACACTCGGAAAGTAAAAATAAAAACTGGAGAATGGAAAACTCTTGTATTTTCGGTTTTACAAAAAAAGACTGGTTTATTATTCGATTACATAGTTGTGTTTGTAAATCGGTTTGAGAAGGTGGAACAATAGTTAAGAAAAAAAAAGCAATAAATTAACTAAAGTTCATTTAGGAAGTGGGAGAAAACGGAAGATTTATGGAGTGTGGAAATAAGACAAGAAGTAAGACGCCTAATGGGCAAATTATGGTTGATTCCGTAAGAGCGAACAGAGCACACATATAAAAAAAATACGATACAAGAGATCTTTCTTTATTTTTCGGCTAATGAAGTGGTCAATTTACTTAATGCTACTTGATCATGTTACTTCGTCCAAAACAGTGTACAATCATATTCCTCAGAACTACTCTTTTAAATTTGAGGGACTGTACAGTTCTAAGAGATTCAAAACATGTTTTTTATATTATTTTTTTATCAGTATGGTAATTAGTATTATTAAAACGTTCAAGATTTTGAAACACTTCGAATCTTTAATTTTGAAAAATGAAAGATGTATAACATTATTACTGTGTAAAATTTCATACACTCTTTCATTACATTTTATTTTATTTGATCTTATTCTGTTGTGAGTATTACTTGACAGAATATTTTACTTGAAAATTTGGAGTTTGAAATTGGGCTTTGCACAAAATGGGTTTAATTTGTTTCAAATTTTAGACTTCTATATTTTTTTTCGGAAAATTATAAGGTATCAAATTTAGCAGATCTGGATTTTGTAGAAAGAAAGTAAACCTTGTCCTTCTATAACGTGAATACATTTTTGATATTTTTTTTGAATATTTCACATTTTTTATTAACTTTAGATTTGTTTATCCTTTAGCCCAACAACATCTCCTAATAAACCTATTTACGTCAAGTGCAAGTGAAGGAAGTATTGTAATAGCCTATTTCCGTCTGCCTGTCTGTCGCCTGTCGACTGTCTGTCTTTCAAACTACTAAACCGATTATTTTTTTAGTAAAAGGCATTTCAATTTTATGAAATGACATATTTCTATACTTCATCATCTCATTTTATACCAGTGTGGTGAACTCCGTAGCCTTGCCATAAAAATGTTCAATAACCAACGCGAAGGTCGCTGGTTCGATTGACTCGTAGATCACAATTTTGCTCGAAAATTTAACAATACAGTAATGTTGTAGCTGCTTATATTTAATTATAATAAAATAAGAATTATATAATCGTTACTACTCTAAATAATATTAAGAACGTTTTCCTCCATTGTGGCTTAAATAGTGACTTTCGTCCCTTCCTCTGTTTTGAGGAGGCAGCTTTCTACGTGCCTAATCGTTGCATTCTTTCAATGTATGAACATACACTATCGAAGTTAAGCATGTACTGATAATAATATCTTTTTGCCGTTGGTTATCTGTTTTAAATATATACACTACAAGAATTTTTTGCCTGAGAGTTTTTCATGTCTGTTGTTTGTTAATGTTACGACGAGAGGTTATTAACCATATAGATATTTATAGGTTTTACCTACAAATATGTTCTGACAAAATTTTGACCACACTGACGGGTACAGGGACAAATTTAAAAAATGAGTGCTTGCCCGACACGTATAGTTCGTTACTTTTTACCACCGAATTGGTTGGTTTTAAGATTTTATAAATAACCTTCATAAAATTGCTGAGACCAGGTGCCATAACTGAAACTACCAAAAATATCCGTGTTTTTTCTATACCTAATATTATATCTAGTTATTGAAACGGAAAGTTTGCTACTGGAAATAGTCCAATAAAAGCAGATTTCATTTCCACAAAGGTCCCAAGAAAATGAAGTCGAAATGTCAGAGGTGTAATGAAAGAGCGATACCTGAGTTTAATTCAGCCCAGGAAATAAGCTTTGCTCGGACCTCTCATGACTGTATTCATTCACTAAAAGCAGAATGAATTTAACAAGAATTCAAACAAGATGAAAGTAATAAAGTGTTCAATTTTCAAGACATCCTAACTAGTTTTGCGTCATAGTTTTACAGTGTCTTTATGTAGCATATGTAAGTATGACATGAATCAACGTCAACGGATACGATACTTTTCAAAACTACAAAATCTGATCTTAAAAAATTGTTAGTTTTTCCAGGATGTAAAATATAACAAAAGAATTTTATGCGGTGTTCTCATACCTAAACATAATTTAAGCTATTATAAGGCTGAATTCGTAAGTCATATACTAAGTACTTCTAACATTAGCAAGTGTAACATATAATGCAAATCATTCGTGAAGTAAAATTTCATGATCTTATTTAAAATAGTTAAGAACATCATATAATGAAAAATAAATCATTTTCAAAAAACAAAACAAAAACAAAAATTCATTGCATCTCAGAAAACGTAAGGCTAATTAAGACTTAGGACAAAAGTTCATTGATTAATTACAAATTTCGTTAAAATAAAAAAGAATTTGACGAACACGTGAATTGTGAAGCAAATTATGTACAATCGTGATGTAATCACAACTTCATTAAACTTCGCAGTTATTTTAAGTTTTGCGGTCTGCGTCATTTTTTTGACAAACGTAATTTCAATTCAACATCTTTGTTCAAGGTCGTTTAGCCACTTAAAATATGTCTATACTGTACACAAAAATAACAATTTTAGCAACAATACTTGTTATTTTGTCTGGGTGTTGTTTAAATCAGATGTGTCGTGTCCGCGTGATAAAAGCGTTTTCTGTATTATTATTAGAAATAAAAGCCTCTAATATTCCGGATAATGCGGATTTAATTCTCCTTAATGTGTTTATCTCTTGTCGTTTCCTCGGTATTATTTTATTTACTATCTCATTTTATGTGGAGATGATCGTCCGGCCTTTCTAACTGACATAAACATTAAACATCACGTCCGCTCCTTACGAGTTCAAACCAAAACCAGCTTTAATTTTAGAAAAGGGAATTTTGTTCATTTATATGACAGTTTATTAAAAACGAGCCGGAGCTTCATTGCAAATTTTCAAATTTGCTCTGAATGATATTTATTAATGTACTCTTTGTACACCATCAATCTTCTATAAAGAAATACTGCTACTGAATTGATGCAGAAATAATTAAAAATCTTAAATTAAAGCCTAGCGTAGCGTGGAACTGATACACAGTAACCAAATATAATATTAATAATTGAAAGTAAAATTAAAAACGACATTCGTGGATCCCAACAATTTTACGGACAATATGCCTACGGTCCATACGGTTCACAAGTTTTAGAATTTTTTCAATTCTGTAAGAAAAGTCAGTGATATGCATTCCTATTTAATTAAAACATCTATTGGACTAACAGGTCTCACTAATTTTTACTTCTGAGCGTAAGCGAAGGAAGTATTGAAATCGACTCCGTCGGCCGACCCTCTACTTTTATGTTTTCTCGACCTTTTATGACTTATAGAGTACGTCTGTCTGCCTGTCCGTCTGTCCGTCTGGCATTCCGATTTTCATTAGCCAGATAATCTCCGAAAGTACTGGGCCGATAGTTGTCAAATTTTGTATTTATGTTAGGAATGTCATGTAGATGGTAGAACGCTAACCAAAATTTGTGTAATCATCCCCACCAATAATGTGATGACGTCACTTCAAATTGTACATAGTAAATGGGTTTTAAATTATATGAAATAACATAGTCCTACACATGTAGTTTATGATTCCATATTGAGTTTTTACCCGAAACGTCCAATTTTTTGGAAAAAAATCAAAATTATGAAACAACATTTTGCAATTTAATTTAGAATCTGAAAAACCGAATGCTTTAAAATTTCGCAGATGTTTTAAAGTTAATAAGCATGATAAATGTTTAATCAAAATATATTTACCTATCCCCTCCAAAAAATTCATGACGTCAGTTCAAAATTTTGCCGCATATATCCTGCCTAAAATGAACAAACTATGATCAGTCTGTACTTGTAATTTATCATTGTATTGATATTTTTTAGATTTGCTTATGCAGAGTGACTGAAAAAAATTAAGAATTCAAACTGAATACTTTGAAATCTTACAGACTCTCAAAATTTTGCCGAATAAATTCTACCCAAATGTGCAAAATATGATGGGTTTTTACTTGTGGTTTATCATTGCAATTATATTTTTTAGATTTGGTTATACAGATGACTAAAAAAAATTAATGAACAAGTCAATTTATTTTATTGATTAAATTAGGAACACGGATTCATAAATTACATATGCAGGACTACGTTATTTTATAAAATTTAAGTGACATTTATTTAGCAAAATTGTAAGATGACGTCATCATTTGAGGGGAGGGGGTTATAAGAGATACATTTTTAACTATTTGCTATCACCTTAAAATGTTTGAAAGATTTCAAATACTCGGTTTTGCAATTTGAAAATTAAACAGTAGAATGTTGTTTTCAGTTTTTTTTTTTTTTTTTTTCTAAAAATCTGGGTGTCTAGGGTAAAAGCTCAACATAGATTCATAAACCACAAGTGCAGGAGTACAAAAATTAAATTATATTTACTATTGTATTTTGACATCATCCCATTGTTGGTGGGGGAGATTTGACAATTTTTGGTTGTAGCGTTTACCATTTCTAACATAAAAATGACGGACAGAAGACGAACAGAGGAAAACAAAAGACCTACTTTTTTCATACTCTAAGGGTTATGAAACGTCGAGAAAACGTAAAAATACCGATTCGTCGGACGGACTCTATTACAATATGTACTTCTTTAACTTACGCTCAAGAAGTAAAAATGTGTATACATATTATATCAATAAGAATTCAGCAGATTAAAAGGAAATTAGAAAATATATTAACAGCATTCGGTGATAAACTGATAAAGTCGAATGTACATAATACATTTCTAATATAACTTCTCCATTCATAAATCCATGCTTAAGTACTCAGAGATCATCTTTGGGTTGTAACGGAGATGAGAAATTCCCACATTCCGCACCATGGCAATGAATCAATAATTGATTATTAATACTCCTCTTGGCTAAATACCAGAATAAATGAACAGTGTTAGATTATACATGTATTATATACAGAGGTTTAATAAAAATAGAAACACACTCTGTGAAAAATGCTACTGACATTAATGGTCATTGTAAGCTTTAATAGTTTACTTTTCAATGTAGTAAGCAACTAAACATTAATTATATGTAGGATCGTTAATATTACTAAAAACTGAAGCAAAACTAATAACCATAACTTAACATATTTCTTTTTTTTAATTATACGCCACTCCTCACTCTTACAGCTTCCGAAAATTCAGTAAGATCAGAACAATCATACATAGTTACAGACTTTCCTTACCCTTGAAGTACAATTAACAAACCCCGCTTCTTTGAAAAATTGTAAAAACTATAGATATTCCATTGTTAGCACGTACCGATAACCAGCATCTGCTATAAAAGAAAATAAAACTTGATTGATTTTGTCTCGTCAAAACAGAGTATGTAGTGGCTTTATTTAAACAATTAAGCTACAATGGAGCAAAACGGACCGAATATTATTTTAGACGAGCTGTATTATGATCATTATTATTCTATTATAATTAAATATAAGCGAGTGTGGCATTACTGTATCTGTGAGGCCAGTGCGTTACCAATGAATCACCCTAGCTGTTATGCTACTTCGTACTATGTGCCCAAAGAACAAGACGAATTAAACAATAAAGAAAAACAAGGTAGATTCGTAAACCACAAGTACAGGAGTATATTATTTCATAAACTAAACAATATTAATTACACAATATAATGATCGGGTATCATCCAATTGTTGATGGGGATGATTAGCAACTTTTGGTTAGCGTTTTACAATCTCCATGATATTCCTAATATACTTACATACAAAATTTGACAACGATCGGTCTAGTAGTTTCGGAATTATTTGTCTATTAGAAAACGACACAGACGATCGACTGCTTTCTGTATCACGAATTAAAATTTATCTGTTTATCGTTGTCAAAAACTTCGTGACGTGTATAATGTGTATCTACTTTTGATTTTTGAATAAGCTTGATGTTTTATCTTAAACAATTTAGAAGATATCGAAAAACGTCGTAACGTTGACTCATCACGTTTATTTAAAGGAGTCTAAGTGATTTATAACTTCCCATTCTGCCAAACGATATGTTGTAGTAATTTTGCTCGTTTTATGTAATTTGCTTTTAACATTGGTACGTACGTCCTGCATATATTCATTTGAGTTTAATATGCTCTTCAAGACTAAAAATTAAATTATTTTTTATTCAGCTTCAAAATGCATAGTATTGGTTCATTGTAACTTTTTATTCACTACTACGTTATTTAAGTTTACATTTATCATCATTTACGTATCACGCAAACTTATAAAACAGCTAACGTAAAATATTAAAGGATAACTGGGAAAATATGAGCAGAGATTATTTTTCTTAATATACAGGGTGACTGGGGTATATTGTGCCAGATTTTAAAGGGTTACAATATGCATTATTTTGATTCTAAAAGTCTAATAACATTTTGGTCTAAAACGTATGGTTAAGTCAGAACTTTATGTGTCTCCACCGTTTGAGAACCACTGTACTATGTAATATTAAATTTTACTAAGTAGAAAAAATTAAATACTACTGTTAGTAATTTTATTTATTTTTAAACACCTTATTAAAGCAAATGCTCAAAATGAGCTCCATTCATTCTCACACAAGCATTGGCACGACGAATCTATTGCTCCTGCACTCGTTGGAGCATTTCCGGGTCCCCGCGAATAATATTGGTGGCTTCATGGATTCGTTGTCTGAGGTGATCTTCTGTTCTGATCTCTTCTGTATAAACCAACGACTTCATGTGGCCCCAAAAGAAAAAATCTAGCGGATTCAAATCGGGAGATCTGGCAGGCCAATGCTGAGCCCCGCCTCGCCCGATCCATTTTTCAGGGAATTGAACATTTAAAAACTGTCGTACCAGATGGCTAAAATGAGGTGGCGCCCCATCATGTAGAAACCACATACTTTCCCGGATATGTAGCGGCACTTCTTCCAACAATTCCTGTAAATTTCTTCTTAAAAATCGCCAATAAATGGCACCCGTTAACCGCGGGGGTAGTTCAAAAGGTCCTATAAGATAATTGTTTACAATACCGGCCCATAGATTAATTGAAAACTCCTGCTGAAAACGGGTTTGTCTTATGGCATGCGGATTTTCATCTGCCCAAACGTGAACGTTGTGATAATTAAAAATTCCCCGACGCGTAAATCCTGCCTCGTCTGATGCCAAAATAATACGAGGAAAGTCTGGATTTTCTTCTACCTTTCGTAGAAACCAACTACAAAATGCAAAACGGGGTTGATAATCAGCTGGAGATAAAGCTTGTACACGCTGAACATGGTATGGATATAACAACTGTTCTCGTAGTGTTCTCCAGATGGTCCATTGAGACACATTAAATCGTTTGGCAAGGCATCTTGTACTAATTCCAGGATCATCATGTACAACATCCAACACCTCTTCTTCAATGTTGACAATTCGCTGAGGGCGTTGTGGACCTCGTTCGACTCTTCTAGGTAACAAGGATCCCGTTTCTTGGAGTCGCTGGTGCAGATCTTGAAACATTCTTCTTGAGGGTAACCGTCGGTGAGGGAAACGAGTGCCATACAAACGCACTGCCACACGGGCTACTCCGCGTGCCTCTCCATAAATTAAATGAATGTCCGCTAATTCTCTAAGTGAATACCCATTGACATCCATCTTAAATTTATTAAAACATGTTCAGAGATACTTTGACAAATTGTCAAACAGAAGTATTATTTTATTATTGAATTTATTGTCATGGTTTCTAATAAAACAACTGTAAAAATTTCAATATATCAGGTGAATTCCAGCGGTTTTCAACCGGTGGGCTATGAAATTTGTGTATTCTATAATTCTTTTGGAATAAGTCTGAGCTGTAAATGTTATTAAGGTTTTTTACTCAAAATAATGCAAACTATCACCCCTTAAAATCTGTCACAATAAACCCCAGTCAGGCTGTATACAGGGTGAACCAATAAGCACGAGCAATAACTTTGTTGCAATATTTAACAATACTTTATTGTTTATTTTCTTTCTTTGAATATTTTGATGTCTGTTAAAAAAGTGGCAAATCACAAAAACTATTAGCAGAGAAAGATTCACTCTATAACTATAAAGTTGCATTAGTATTTTCTTTTAGCAGCCAACATAATAACTATTTTTTTGTTTATGTAGTAAGTTACCATTTCTATTAATATACTTACTACACATATATAATTATAATTAATATATAATGGAAACACTTTTTCTAGAAATTTTAGTAATACTTCACCGACTAAGACGCAAACAACCTACATTTTATATTATTGTATTATCAAAAGTTAAGTCTACGTAGGAGATTCTTACAGTGTGGGTTTTACATAGTTCCATTATAACTTCAACTAAATTTGAAATTTTCGTGACCTAGTTGAGCGGTGGAACGCAAACTTGCTCATCCTTTAAAGTTTAAAACTTGTATTCCGGATTGGCTTTCATACATGCGTTGCAAAGATGAAAGCAATGAAGCTAATTATTTCCTCTTCACCAACCAAAAAACAGCCAGTCGAATACGGAAAGCCTATGCCGGTCTACCATATCAATTAATTCCGCCATCCCATACATCACTTTTGACATCCACTGTTTAGTTAAATGGTGTTGATCCATCACATTATTCTTTCTCAAACAATTAATTTAATGTTTGGACTACGACGCTGTAACGAATAAGCCAACGTCTTTCCCTCGACTTTCTTTCGTTGACAAAACTTGAATTAACGTCGACAAATAATATCATAACTTACCCAACAAGTTTGATTAAAATTTCCCGAACCCATTTTTATTTTCGTCTCGTGTTGATGAAACGTATCCTGTTAGGATTTTCACTTGGAATAAATCAGAGAAGTTTTATTTAAATAAACAGTGGAGCATAAATAAATGACACAATGAAAACTCGGTTCCTGTGCATAATATTTATTAAGAAATTTTTCAGATGTCTGGAAAATGAACGCAACTTCTCCCAAATCGTCGCTAGCCAAGTTGGGTTTGTATCCCAGGCAAAAGACTTTGAAGGTTATGGTGCTGGGTCAAAGCGGAGTAGGAAAATCAGGTAAGATAATTACATTTTATCATAAATAAATAAACACACTAAATTAAAAAATAACACCTAGTTATTTTATTCTACAGCTTGGATGAAAGTTGGCATTTTCGCCTGGTATCAGTTGCTATCACATTTCTTCTCGTGGGGCTAAAATAATTGTTTCCCTTTAAATATGTTTTTGAGTCTCGTGAAACTGAACTTTTGCAGTAGTTCTATATTTGTTTATTTTGATGATACTGAAATGCAGATGTAGTTTCCGGTTCGGGTCGACTATGTGGGATTTGATTTTTCACAATTCTGATAAATATTTAAATGGCTGTTGTTAATGAACACGTTTATTCGCTCACGTAAGCTAAGAAAGTACTGTAACCTCATTTGACATACACCTTGTAAAACTTTTATGACTTAAGCGGCTTAAGCCAAAGCACGGTTATAAGTCAAACTGGCTATTTTATTACTTAACTCAGTTCACAGCTCCATTATGTCAACAATGGACAGTAATAATCCTTACGGGTCGGGTCCATAAAGCTTACAATAGCCAGTTTGACTTATAAGGGTGGTTTGGCTTAAGTCTTTACAAATACCTTCATTTTTTTTTTACGTTTCATATTTCCTAAAGTATGAAAAGTAGGTCTACCATTTCTCTCTTTCTCTCGCCTATCTTTTGTTGTCTCTTGTCGCTAATTTATTAGTAATTGTGTGTATTTTAAGAATATCATGTAGATGGTAAAACACTAACTAACATTTCTCTGACCATCCCCACCAATAATTTGATGACGTCATCTCAAAATTTTGCTGAATAAATCGTTTCTAAAATGTATTGTGGTTTATCAACGCGTTAATGTTTTTTTTAGAATTGTTTATATGCTTATTTTGTTGATCGAAATTTTGAAATACCAAGTACTACACTCAGGTATCCAAATTCTCCATTTGGCGCCATTGCAACATTTTGTTATGAAAATTCAGTTAAAACATATGCATAAAAAGTTGGATTTGTTTTATTGTACTTCAGAGGCAAGGGATGTTCTGTCTAAATAACCTTAGACTATCTTTTTTACATATTTTTTATTATAACGACGGTTACTAAAAGTAAACTATACAAATTACTTTCTCTGGATCTGTTTTAAGGTTTCTATTAAAATCGAAATCTCTTCAGATTCATTAAATTTTCCTTTTAATGGACACAACTTCTAATAATCTGGTCTCAAATTAGATAACACTTGTTGATGAGTCCAAATTATCTACTGCTGTGTTAACTATTCTCATCCATTTTTTTTTCAGAACAAAATGAATTTGCACCAATAACCTACGCTTGATTTGCCAAAATTTTAGGGTTTGAGGATTTGAGCCTCAGCATTTAAGTGTCAAAATAGAATGACACAAGTGACAGATATAGTGTGAATTTGAACCTAAATTTTTTATGTATTTAATTAATTAATCCAGAAAATTATTACTGTTATTTCAAAATTCACGTTGACGAATTTTATTAATGTTTTTTATAATGAGTTATATTATATTATAGAAAAAATATTGCTATACAGGAGTAACAAGTTACTTTAAGTACTGTCTCCCCCCCCCCCCTTCCCACTGCATGTTATTGTTTTCATTTGTGCAGTAAATGAATATTTTTCTACCACCGTCAAGCAAACTACCATTTTCGATGTAACGGGTATTCAATTGAAAAATTACTTAGAGAAGCGGTTGGAATTTCATTTGACACAAACGGCATGTATGTTCTTATAACATCCATTTGGCAGAAACATAACCTGTTATATGCTATATGTTATAAGAACAAACATGTGTCAAATGATATTCCAATGCCTACTCTGAGTGATTTTTCAATTGAACACCCGTTACTTAACTAATAATAACTTTAGAAAATTCTAATATTGTCGACGACTAGAGTGCAATAACAGTCAGTGTTAGGCTTCTGAACAGTGGTGGTTCAAAAATTATTTTCTGTAATAATGAAGTACCAATCAATAACAAAATTAATTCATTCAGTCTGAATTAATTCATGTGTTAATTGAGATAAATGAATAGACCAAGGTAATATTACTTAGGTAACACTATTGATGTATAACAATGTGTGTTATGTGAGAACTAATTAATTGTGTTACACCTAACGTTAAAAATCGATCTACGGTTATTTAGAGAGAACTTGCCTCGCCCCTAAAGTACAATACAACATATCCGACTTTTTCGAAAAATTATAAAACTTGAATTTGCGAATTTTGTTTTTTATGATAACCCCTATAAGTTAAAATGAAGATGTGTGTAAGTAACAGGAAAGAAGCTTGCTATGCGCGTGTTTTAAGTGAGTTTTCCATGACAAAATTTTGTGATGACAGCATCAACATTTTAACAGGGTGGGCATATTTTATGCATTAATTTGGATAGCTATTAATAATAACTAATAATAACAGTACTGTATTCCTGAATTTTCGAGAAAGTGGCGTGGTAGTTCTTGATTAGGTCGATAAAATAAATTGCCTCATTTTTTTTGAGTCACCCGATGTATAAATCATTCTAAAAAATATGAAGGCATTGATAAACAAAAACGTATACACATAATAATTTCCACATTTTAAACAGAATTATAAATGGGGGGGCTGATAAATTTTGATTAACGCTTACGATAACCTTAAAACGTTTATTAAATTTCACAGGATTCGGGTTTGTAGTTTCAAAGTTAAATTGTAAAATGTTGTTATACAATTTTAATTTTTTTTTCCAAAAAATCTGGATATCTATAGTTAGGAGTATGTTATTTTATAAAGCTTAAATCAAATTTACGAGTACGATGCAATATTTTGAGATGACATAATCCCATTGTTTGTGGGGCTGATTAAACAAATTTTGGTTAGCGCTTTATCATCTACACGATATTCCTATTTATTAACAAACATACAGCCTGTTATTGAAAGGTACGTACAAAATAAAATCGGCAATTGGTCTCGAATTATGGGTGCTAAAAGTTAAAAAAAGTTCAGGTAAAAGTGTTCTCCTTTTAGAGATAAAAATTATTAAAATTTATGTCCAAATTCGTTGTACGCCTCTGATAGAAAGATCATCTTTCGTTTCTATAGCAACATTTAGTCTTGGTAAAAGTTTTACTGTTACAGTTGCTAGGATTTACTAAAATACATTAATTTTACCTATTTATCCTTCAGTAGCGCCTAAAAAGGTTGGATAAGGGTTAATTTTCCCCTTATAATTTTGATAACACAAAATAAGTTTTTCCGGTTTCTTAGACTTCGCGAAGAACTGTCCATTTTGTTATACGTACCTTTCAATAACACCCTGTATATAATTTGACAACAATTTGTCCAGTAGTCGGAGTCCATTAAAAATCGACACAAACAGACAGATGGCAGGAAGACGGAAATATTATTTCGTACTGAAGGGGTCATGAAACGTAGCAAAAATATGAAAGTAAAGTAAAAACATTTGGACTAAGTAGAGTCCCTAATTATTACATATATAGTATAATCTATTAATTTTTTGGATCACCCTGTCTAAGCAATTCTAAAAAATATGAATCCAATGATAAATCACATGCATAAACTCATTATATTTTGTACATTTTAGACAGTATTTATTCAGCAAAATTTTGAGATGACATCATCAATTTGGGGGGGGGGGGGTAAAAATATTATTTATTAAAAATTTACCATGCTTACGATAACTTTAAAACGTCTGCAAGATTCTAAAAGAACCTTTAAATATTTGTTTAGATTTTGGGAACGCAAATTATGCAGAAATTAACAACTATTTTGTTTAACTTCAATGGGTCATTGATAATCATGCCCACATAAAAATAGTTGGTCTAAATGGGTTAGTGATTCTAATTTGCAAAAACTTCTTATTAAGCAAACATAAGCGCCTCACATTGAAAGCTTCAGTCTACAGTAGGAATATAGAATGACAGAAAACTTTATATTAGTTGTAACAGATGGTAAAATTTTTTGGAACTTTGTTGACGAGCTTAAAAATGATAACTTACCATTTCATGCTACTGATGGTCAAAGCATCTCTCTGCTAAATTTTTTCACTCAAATTGTTCTAATTTATCTGTTATCTCGGTTCAGATATGAGAAATCAAAAATAGCATATTAGATGTTTACAACTTTGATATTTCAATTGGAAGACATTACAAGTAGAATACGTAGTATGATTGATAAAGAAGTGCTGAACCCAATAGGATTCCAGTAACTTTTTTGAAGGTGTGTTTAGAATTTTTAGCATATCGTCTCTACCTTATTATTTAATAAATCTTTGCAATTAGCTAAATTTCCAAAGCTCTAGAAACAGTAATATGTGGTTCCAAGACAGAAGAGTGACTGTAACTCTGACATCAAAAATTATAGGGAAGCCTATTATTTCGATCATACCAAAATTGTTGATCATATATGATAGAAATGAATTGTAAAAGATCACAAAACATTTTATAGTAGAGGAAAAACATGATTTCTACAAGGGCAAATCGACTTGTTCCGATTCAAAAATAAAAGAGGTAGTTAGCAAAATTACTGGTTACAAGTTTCTAGGAAACATCAGTTTAATTTTAAGTGGCGAATCATTAATATAAATTAGGTTCGGACATTATTACTGCGTTAAAGTACACACCGATTACATCTGTTGATGTAGAAAGAAGTTTTTCGTCTTACAAAATGTTACTGACAAATAGGAAACAGAATTTTATAATGGAAAATTTGGAAGAACATCTAATTGTTCATTGTAACAACAAAAAAAAATCTATAGGGTATTTATGTTTTATCTAAAAATATGTTATAGGTAATAAATGTAATTATAGATATTTCTCGAGTTTTTTGTTTGTAGTTTATTGTTCTTTCCCGATCGTCGGATATAAATTGCATATGTGCATAAAACTGTGCATTTTTATAAAAATTATGCATATTTCGAAAAAATCCGCTCTTTAAATTAAGCACGTAATATATAAACAAAACGATGTGTGACTTTTTTTATCTTGTTGTTTAATACCTGTGTATTCTTTCGGCGTTATTATTTTTAACAAGCGTAACTTATTTTACAGTATGTTTATTTTTTTTATAAAGCAAATATTAATTTTATCAAGCATTCACCCATTTCAAAGTATATTTATTATTTTTATCTAGCAGTTATTATTTTCATCAGCCATTAAATCATTTTTATACCGCGCGAATATTTTTTTTAAACGAGTATTTTTATCGTATAGACCATACTACCACACTGTAGACAATACTTGCTGTATTTATCTATCACTTCTTATTTTTAACTGTCATTTATTATATTTACCATACGTTATTTTTTGTATCCAGCACTTTTTATTCTTGTTGACTGATTAATGGCATATTCAATAAAATAGCCAACGGCTTCAGTTTCCAGTTGGACGAATCGTGCATAGATGCTAATTATTAAATACCACATTTAATGTGCAACGTTTTCGCATTAATATGTGTTAGTCAACACACAATCTTTTTAATGTGGATTTTTTTTGGCAGCAATACTAAAAAATTTAGTGCTTATATAAAAATAACTAACAAACCACAACGAAGAAATAAACCGTAGTTAAATGAGATCTATCTATTTTATAGTTAAAATCCAAAGTGATTCTAATGTACGAATACTAATTTAAAGAAAGCTGCAACCGTTGTTGGCTATTTGTTACTGTAAACAAATATCTACATCAGTTCTACAAGCAGAAAATTCATTAATTCCATTAAATTGGTGAATAAATACTACACAAAATTCTCCCACAATAAGTTAAATAAAAACTTTTGTCATTATCATGTCAAAGAGGCACAAACAAATTTCAAGCTTTATTACGTTGTACCCTTATTGATTATTGACCAATGTGTGTTTGAGTACACAAGTAGTACAGGACGTAAACAAAACCTTTGAGCTCTTTCGAACTAAACTATCTATTTCGAGAGTATTTACTTAAGAACTTGACCGAGAAAAACATTAGATGTCAAATATGTACTTCTTTTTCAGCAATGGTAGTTCGATTTATTACGAAAAGGTATATTGGAGAATATGATCCTACTTTAGAAAAAGTTTACACTTTCCACACTGTGATCGACAACGAAATGGTGTATTTTGATATTCTAGACACAGCAGGGCAGCATCATGTAAGTAGAGTAAATATTTTTCCTTTTTATTATGTTTTCATTAGCAAAATAGCTCCGGAACACGTTTTAATTGCTAAAATTTGAAAACATATCTACATTTTCTGACATTACATTTTTTCTTTTTCCACCGCTTCTTAATTAATTTTTAATTACAATCAAATTACACGGTTTCAAAGCACAAAGCTTTATATTTACCTTTGTTCTTATCGTTAGTACATCAGGTAACAGTTAATTACTTTTAATATCCTGACGAATAATTTACCCGTTTTCCCAAGGTCTCACTTATCAGCATGAACAGGTATTGTTGGCAGAAGTGTTTTACTAATATTTACAATCATTTCAAAATTGTATTTTTTATGCAAATGTTAATTACATTTTTTTGGTGCGATAGTGAGAAAGTAATTAACAGAAAAAATTAATTCGAGTCTATTTTGTATGCGTGGTATCAGTAATAATAAACATAACTGCTCAATTTATTTTGCTTCATTTCAATCACTCTAAGTAATCGATTTCACAGTACAAAATAATTGGTGCTAATCGCCTCAAAGCATAAAAATTTTTATTACGATCATACATCAAAACGTCTGAACCTGATATTACAGATAAACAACCGTTATAGATTAAGTATCAGGGGATAAGAAGACGAAATAACGAAGATTTATGGGTATACTAAAAGAAATTACAGAATTCAAGTCGGGCAGGATAAGGAAAATCAAAGAGCATTTTACTCTCGTTATTGAAAATAGATAAGTTGAATTTTTCCTTTTTGATTTTTTCCAGGAGAGCGAATGTTTAGCGTTAGAAGCAAATATCAGGTGGGCAGAAGCATTCATCCTTATGTATTCCGTCACAGACAAGTGTTCCTTTGATGAATGTTATCGATTAAAATTCTTAATTAACTACAATAAACGTAGACGTAGATTAGGAAGTACGAGTAAAGACGGAATTGGCGATGTACCGGTAGTTTTAGTAGGAAATAAAATCGATCAAGTGGAAGACCGGATGGTAACGTTGGAAGAAGGACAAAGGAGGAGCAAGGAAATTGGATGCGTTTGTTTCCACGAAATATCCGTCAGGGAAAGTATAGAACAGGTATGTCAATTAAATACCTATTATAGATTTACGTCACAAAAATAAAAAGAGCTTTGTAACCTTCAACCATTAAGTACATTTTAAGTTCTTAAGGTTTTGTAGTATTTGCCATAAAAAAACATCAAACGTTGTAGCACCTACTATTGGGTTAGATTTGTATTTTATTCATATTTTGCATGACAGAGGTAAATTCAAGTCAAAAACATCGACAACGTTGTGGAAAACACAGCATGGGTTTTCTCTTGAGTTTTTAAAATCTTATATATTTCCGTAAAAAAAATTAATACGAATTTCATAAAAACATGAAACCTACAGACGCCGACACATCGAACAACCTCAAAGAAGTAGCTAAATTCGTTTTCTCAATTTTCTTTCTCCCGTCGGTCGAATCGTTTTTACGTTTCTTATAAATAATGTGGTTAAAATAATATGAGGTACAAAGTCACATAAAATAAAAGAGTCTGAAAAGTTACTTAATCAGAACTTTCTTCATTTCTACAGCACAATAAATGCCACGCATTACTTGCATTTTCCGGGAAAGATTTATTGAGAAGTCATATTTTTAGTGAAGACAAACTTATCACTTATCAGTCTGGATGCCTATAATGTCTAATATGATAACGTTGTTGTATTCCCAAAGTTTCACGAAAATTGCAAATGTTAGAGTTTCACAAAATTCTGTCAAAAAATTACACTTGAAGAAGAAAAAAATCACATTCAAAACGTCGGCGATGAGTAATAATTAATATTTCTAAGTCATTCAGTGCAAACAAAAGGATATTGAGACAAATATTACATCTCGTTGATATTGTTGGATACAGATTTTAAAAAATGATTTCTAAGCTGACGTCATCAGCTACCTAGAAAGGAAAGATATGTAAATAGTCCCTAAATCAGTGTTAGTGTCTTACTAAAATTTCAAGGAAAGTGCATCCTTATGTAAACTTATTACATTTCCATACAATTTTTTTAAGAAAATCCGTATACTCATGTAGAACTAAAAATAAGGGTGGATTATCAAATTATAGGTGCCTTTCAAATGAGACAACTTTACAAAATTTTAAATGACAATTTTGTTTTTTGCCCAAAAAACAATATTGCAAAACAATCTCATGAAGTTTTTCGTAACTCTGTTTTAAAGACAAACATCTGGTCTTTCTAATGGCTAATTCAGTTTCTTTAAGTGTAATATAGTTCGGTGGAAAATTTGATTCAAAGTCAGATGTGAATAGTGGCTCGATTTGTGTGGCCCGATTTGAATGCTCGCAAGTGTAATTGATATTTAAAAAAAAAATTGCACCGCAGTTCCGATATGCCCCATTTTAAACGGTTTTATATAACAACAACATAACCAACAAACATATTCATTGTAATTTTATTTGAAGAGTACAATTACTGCTTGATAGTAAATTCATTGAAATATTTGTAAAATTAAATAAATATAGTAGATATCCCTTAAGATATTCTATATTTTTTTCAAAATTGTCATTCAAGTTTAGAAAAACAAATGCATGGATTTCCATATCTCATATGGGTGCAGCCAAAATAAAGTAAGGATTTTTTCAAGAAATTTAGTTATGTAAACTGGACTCAATTGAATAGGTATTCTTTGAAAATGATATTTAAACGTGGTTCGTTGTCGGGAGTCCAAATTATAGCTCACGATCACGAGATCAATGGGTCTGTTCGACGCAATCGAGCCCTCCTCAGTTTTCAACATTACGTTATGCTCCAAAATTCACAATCTACATATACATATATTTTGCCATTTTTTCCTTAATAAACATGGCCATATTTTCACAACAAGAAACTTAAAACATGGTTAAAACGGTACATTTTTGCAAGGAAAAGGAAATCGATATTTTTGTATACAAATTTTCCATTTTAAACATGTTTTAAGTTTCATGTTTTGAAAAGAAGTCTACACATAAAAAAAACAAAAATACAAAATGTAAGCCCGCCCACCCGCCCTGTCTCAATTGTGATGATTTTTTTTATTCGCAGTGAACCAAGCTTAACTGCAAAATACTTATTTCTTTACAAGAAATTAAAAACATGTTTCTGAGCATCGTGTTGTTCAAAGAATTGTATGTATATTAAGAAAAAAGGGCAAAATATAAAAATATAAACTTAAACACGTTTAAAATGGTAAATATGGATTTTGCAATTAAGCTCCATCCCTAGGTCTGCCAGCGAATGAAAACTTCATTACTATATAGATCAAGAGCTATGGGTGGGGCTTAATCTTTGGCTTTAATTTTTTCTTAATATATACAGTATTCTTTGAAGAACACGATACTCAAAAACATGTTTTTAATTTCTCGTGGAGAAATCAGGATTTTGCAGTTAAGCTCCGCCCCCTTGGCTCACGACGAATAAAAAAAAATCATTACAATTGAGACAGGGCGGGTGGGCGGGCTTTCATTTTGCCTTTTTTTTCTTAACATGTGTAAGGCTGTTACATAATTAACCCTATCATCCATTTCTTGCGCTAAAATCCTCCCTGCTAACATTGCCTCAATTGACCGATGAACTGTTCATTCTGTTGTTGATTAAAAAAAAAGGTGGGAAGTTAAGAACAAATCAGAAAACTGTCCACGTTGACATTCCTTCTATACATCTGACCGTATTAATCTGAAATTTATGCTCCCGACGTTGAGCTGGTGATTAAGTAAATTAACCGACTGCAAAGGGAACATAATTTCGTTACGCCACACTGTAAATAGATCTCTAAAGAGCAAAGAATTTACATAATGGTAAATTATGCATGTATTCAAGTTACTGGTTACTCCAAAATTTAATTCGACAAATTTACAACGTGCATGCAGCAGAAATCAAAATAAGGTGTTGCGAGAATTATCTCAGCAAAAAAATCTCCAAATTCAGTCGAACAGAGGAAAATTTGTTAGACTGAATTTGTTGTCATGGTTTAAGACAAATTTCAATGCTCAAAGTAAATTATTAAAAACCTCGGGTGAGAAATTATGGAGTGTGGATAACAAAATAATAACTTAAGTAAAAACATCAGACACTTTAGATACTGATGTGATCTACAAAAGAGTGAAGCCTGAACAAATGAATTTGCGTCGCTTGTTTTGTATGAACACTTTCATGATTGCTGTTAAATTGTCTTAGAATTATGAACAGTTAAAAAAGTCTCAACATGAACTAAGAATTTACAAACATTAAAACCAGAATTAGACGTGTTGACGAATTTTTGAAGTTTTACACACATCAAATTAGAAAAAACATTAATAACCTGGTGTTACACTATTACTATTACACTCGTTCAAGCGGACTGTGGCGTCGACTGAGATCCACTTTCCTTTAAACAATTGCCCTTATATGAAGTTACAAACTAAATTTAATCTGCTCTTGTTTTCAACACGTGTTCAAACTAACACTGTTGCGCAAGAAATGACTGGGACTGAGTCAAGCGACTCTCAAATGTTTATGTGTGGCTTTACTTTCCTAAGTCGAGGGTTAATTAAATTCTTAAGCATGGTTGCCTACGTTATAGGATTATTTTCTTATTTTTAAATTTCAAATTTTAATTTCCAAACTATGCAATTTCGAAAAAAATTACATTCAATTCTTCAAAGAAATCCCATTAAAATATTCAACGTAAACAAGAATGTCGACAACATCATCAAAAACTAAGCTAATGAAACTCATCTTTAACTCACAAACAGGTCTTTAAGTTAAGCTCCTTCAAGGTGGCTTTCAAAATCTTGTTTTGTTAAAAAATGTAGATATATTGTTTTTTCCATAATTCCCATTATCTCATTCTATTTATATCAGTGAAATATCCGCTAAAGATCCATTCAAAAACGTAATAAATGTTGCCTTTAAAAAAAAAACCTAAACATCAATCTAAATATATATAATTCATCAAATTCGACCTTTTAGCGCGTCGTCTTTTGCTCTATTTTTTATATATTACGTGTTATGTACATAAAGACTTTCTTTGATCATCCTTACACGTCGTTCTTCTTTGTTAGTTTCAAATCCACGGCAAGGTCTCATGTGGCGCCTTTTTTCTTTTCATTAAAAACACAATATTGTTGCTAAACGTTGCTAAAATGTTTCATACGTAAAGGTATGTGTTTTGTACTGTTGTTTCTAAACATTTCTTAACGATTCAATTTTTTTTTAAATACACAAAACTGGTCTATAGTTTTTCCAAAAAATGTATGATGTGTTTCAAATCTGCATTACTTATTACACATACATTCCGGTTCCTACATCTGTAGTAGTAGAAAGTAATCCAGCCAGTTGTTCTAAAAAATCCATTTTGGACAAACCTTATACTTAAATTAACGAAATATATTTATCCGTTCTCTCCGGAAAGCTGATGGCGTCATCTTAAAAACCTATGACAAATCTAATATTAAAAAATATCTCTTCATATCCTTCACTAATATATTATTATTTTTAAAAATCAATTCGGACAAACTATGTTAAAACGCAGTATACTTTGTTAGTGCTACATTGGATAAGTACTTATGTCAAAATTACCTAATAGTTTTTCTCCGTTGAAAGTATTAAATTAAATCTTCTGAAACATACACCCGAACACGCATGCAATATTTAGATAGCGTTCCAAATGCGACAGTTTGAATGTTGAAAGAAAACAAAAAACCACTGAAAGACTTAAGGTTTAAGCAAAAATTGTGTTAAAGTTGTTAATTGTATCACTGTACCATTATAGGTTTGGTCAGTTTTTCGAGACGTTTGCCGTTTCTGGCGCGTCCAAAACAAAAATCCCAAAATTCGAAGATCTGGTAGCGAAAAAGAGCCCACTTCTCCCGACACCGTCCGACTTCTCTGCTCAGCCACTGTATCACCCAGTAGTCTGATCCCCAGTTGTAGACCAACAGTTATGTTCAGCAGAAGATGGACCGAAGTCGAACTGGAAGAAGAAGAGGAAGAAACTGAAAGCAAAGAAAGCAACGCTTCCAGTCCCAGCGACAGTGTACCATTCCGAGAACGAGCTTCTACAGACGGACATCTGCAACAAAGACCCTGGAGATGGAGATATCCTCCAATCGCTGCTGCAAGTTCAGCAGGAAGCCAAGATTTACCCAGCGCCAAGGCCGAGAGGAGGATGAGCATTTCGATGAGAGGGAATAACGCGAGCTACTGAATTTTTGTTGATATTAATTTTACAGGGGAAATGAGAACAAATGCGTCTTCGCAGGACAATAAATTTGTAATGACAACGTTATTTTCTGTTTCTATTTCGAAGATCGTTACTAAGAAAAATGTATCAGACTGCGGGCTTTAAAATTCCAGTCAATTTTTTATTGTAGAAGTTATTACACGAATTATTTGATACATTTTTACACAAACGTTGACAAATAAATCAAAAAGTCTGAACTAAAAAATATATATACATATATATGCTTATATACACACATTCTTCTATAAATATACCGTGCGATTAAAAAAAAGGGGAATACACGTGGCCATGTTTTTTAGAAAATCAGCTGTCAGTGTCATAAATATTATGCGCCAGCGTGTGTTAAATTAAAATTAATCAATTTTCTTTTCAACCTGACAGTTAATTTTAAACTTAATGGACGTTGATAGCTTTATATGACATGATTACTAAATGAAGTTTAAAAAACAGAATCAATCCTGATTCTCTTTTTTTAATGGTACGTTATATCTTTGCTGTACTTGTTGTATCCCTGTTTTATCAAACATCGACCACTCTAACTGTGATTTAATGTTTTACGGTGTGGGATGATTTTGAAAAATACTTCAATTTCTACTTTATTTAAAATTAACACAAAGCGACTAATACTTATTTTTCCTGTCATTGACATTTGTAAAAGATCTTGTTTGTCAAAAAAAAACGACAAAAGAATTTCAAAATCATTCTTGACGCAATCTCGTTTTAGACTTTCGGACCGGTAGTGATATTCTATATTTCCACAATTTCGTACTTTCCTTTTTATTATAACTAATGTTACATTTATTGGTATTTATTAATACCGAATCACCTGTTGATTGAAAAGTCTTACAACTGAAATAAGAAAATTGCAAACTTGGTCAAAAGGTTTTAAAACGAGCTTTATGTGTATACCATACATATGTATACTGAAAAATTATAGCTGTTATATTATTCATATAACCAAAAATTTTATAAATAAATATTCATTCCAATGTAAAATTAAATGTGCAAATAAAAAAATTCGAAATCCTTATTTTGTTAATTTAATTAATAATAATAATAATAATAAGTTGCATTTCAGTTTTAAGAATTGCAAAAACTGTTTTACACAAGTGCACAATACAAATTATAATATTTAATAAAAATACCAAATTAAAAAATCATAATATGCGTGTAACAAGGACCTTTAAGAGTGAAATAAATAACAAACACGTAATGGACTTTCACGAAATTTTGAAATGTAAGGTTGAAAATGCGCCGTTAAATCAAAATGTAAAATATGAAGGGAAAATCGTTTATTCTCCAGCTTTCAGAAATGAAATCAAGTGTTACAAATCGATACAAAATGTTTAACAGATATTACAAAATTTATAACATAAAGAAATAAGGAGAAATCGACATTAAAGTAAGCAAAATTTTATTTACATTTGGTTTATTTGGTTACATTGAAAAGTGGTTATTACCTGTATATGAGAGGCGTTTTTCCACATTTGGATTAAGTTTAGCAAGCCGCATCAAAATAGCTTCCCGAAGTACCCCTCGAGCTCCATTCCGACGCCCCATTTAGTAAAAAATTCACTTAAATGTAAAATAAACTAACACACTTTGGCAATGTGTCAATAAATATTTTTCAAATTCTAGGACCCTAGAATCGGTTTTCAATTTTATAATTTTTCCAATTTTTCGATTTTTTCGTTTTCCGATTTTTCAATTTTAAATTTTTCAACTTTTCGACTGCTCAATTTTTAATTTCTCATCTTCTCATGTTTTAATTTTTAAATAAAAGGGAGACATTTGTTAATATTTTGCCTTTTTTTCTTAATATAAGTACATAGTACGCTTTGAACAACACAAAACAAATTTCTTGTAAAAAAATAAGTACATATTTTCCAGTTAAACTCCGCCCCCTTGATTCACGGCGAATAAAAAAAATCATCACAATTGAGACAGAGCGGGTGGGCGGGCTTGCATGTTGCCTTTTTGTTTTAATATGTGTAGACTTTTTTTACAACATGAAACTTAAACCATTTTAATCATGTTCTAAGTTTCTTGTTGTGGAAAGATGGCTATGTATGGGGTATTCCATACCAAATCAACCACTTTTTAACCCGACCCCTTTTGATATGCCTGAAAGTTTTTCTTCCTTTTCTATCCTATAAAAGACGTTTCTCAGAATTTTTTCAATTTTTTTTACCCGACTCAAAAAAAGTTATGAATTTTTGAAAAAAACCGCTCATTTTTTTTTGAACTGCTAGAACTTTTTCAAAAATTGACCGTTTGGGACCGTTTTTTTTTCAAAATTTTTGTTTTTAAATGTACTTTTCGGAAAAAAATATACCAAAATTTGTAAAGTTCATCTTATAAGAAATTTTTCAGTTTTTTGAGAAAAACCATCAAATTTTCGAAGTTCGCCATTTTTTATTTTTTATTTTTTTTTCTCATAAAAAACTTCAATCAATTCTCCAATTATCCCCACTAATCCCGGAGTGGGCCGATTCTTTTTTCTATTTTTTTTATTTAATTGAAAAAAAAATTTGTTTATTTTCAAAAGAAAAAAAATTTTTTTTTTATCTATATTATTTATATTACAAAAGAAACATAATTAAATGATTTTCAGGTAATATATTTTTTATTTATAATCTTAATCTACGATTAATATGACTGAGATTCAAATCTTAATACGTCAATCGGATCGATAAACTAGGGTATGACAATTACAGACTTACCTATAGCCAGTTTATTCGATACACGCAAGTATGTTCTAATCCATAAATCTATACGGTTGTCTTAAATTGAGAGTTAGAACATAACCCATAAATCTTCAGTGCGTTTTAGTACTGAATTAAAGATTATTGTCATTATATTTGATTAATAAAAAGAACAATTTTCTCTAGTTTATGAACATTCTTCTGATTCATTGTTTTAGAAGCGATAATTATTTTGATTATACTTATCCACATTTATCAGAATAATTTCATCGAAACATTATGGCATCAAATAAGCAATTCGATCGATGTTGTAATCCTTATTATATTATATATATTAGGGTGATTCAAAAAAAAAAATAATTTTTTTTTTCGTGTCAAAGAGGTTCAAAAGTTTCTTTTCAACGTAAAAAAATACCAGTTAAAAGTTGAGCTCTTAATGTTAATATTAAGACCGTCCGCATCGCGTTTTTCTATTTCCCATAAGAATAACATGGGAAAATTTTTGTTTGCACCTTCTGATTTTTATTGCTAGCCCGTCGTGTGTCGTGAAAAAAATTCAATCACATATTTTTATAGAGAATTGAACGCTCTACAAAAAGTGTCTCCTATGATTTTGCGAGAAACCTGACTATGATTTTTTAACCCACTGATGCTGAAAATGTTCGGAAAGAGTTTTACTGGCCTTATTATAGCATAAAATTATAAACAATTACTGTTTAAAAAACTAAATTTAAAATGTGTATAAATTTTTGTGGTGATTTATTCCAATAAGACCATCAAATTTATTGTAATGCATCAAAAACGTCAAAATTTGGATAAATTTAACTTTAGCCTAAAATAACTCTTCAACTATCAGGTTTCTCGCACAATCATAGGAGACACTTTTCTTCTGCAGAGCTCCCTACAAGATCTAGAAGACTGGTCAGCAACGACAGGCCTCAGATTTTCCACCACTAAATCCAAGTGTATGTTGTTCACTAAACGACAAGTTCAAAAAAAACCAACTCTAAAACTGGGAAAAAAAAAATTGTTTACTATTGAAAATGAAAAGATTTTTTTTTCAATTAAATAAAAAAATAGAAAAAAGAATCGGCCCACTCCGGGATTAGTGGGGATAATTGGAGAATTGATTGAAGTTTTTTATGAGAAAAAAAAATAAAAAATAAAAAATGGCGAACTTCGAAAATTTGATGGTTTTTCTCAAAAAACTGAAAAATTTCTTATAAGATGAACTTTAAAAATGTTGGTATATTTTTTTCCGAAAAGTACATTTAAAAACAAAAATTTTGAAAAAAAAACGGTCCCAAACGGTCAATTTTTGAAAAAGTTCTAGCAGTTCAAAAAAAAATGAGCGGTTTTTTTCAAAAATTCATAACTTTTTTTGAGTCGGGTAAAAAAAAATTGAAAAAATTCTGAGAAACGTCTTTTATAGGATAGAAAAGGAAGAAAAACTTTCAGGCATATCAAAAGGGGTCGGGTTAAAAAGTGGTCGATTTGGTATGGAATACCCCGTATATTAACAAAAAAAGGCAAAATGTAAGCCCCGCCCACCCGCCCTGTCTCAATTGTGATGATTTTTTTTTATTCGCCGTGAACCAAGAGGGCGGAATTTTATTGCAAAGTCCTTATTGTTTCATATTACCATGTAAGAGATGTCTTTGAGTATCGTGTTATTCAAAGAATATTAAGTATATTAAGAAAAAACTAAAGCCAAATATTAAGCGCCACCCATACCTGCTTTGATCTAAATAGTAATAAAGTTTTCATTTGTTAGTAGACCGAGGGGCGGAGCCTAATTGCAAAATCCATATTTCCTTACAAAAATGTACCATTTTAAACTGGTTTTAGGTTTCTAAGAATTAAAAAAATCATCACAATTGAGATGGGGAGGGTGGGCGGGGTTAATATTTTATCTTTTTTTCTCAATATGCACAGTATTCTTTCAAACTAGTAATCGTAAATTTTTTGTTACACTATTTGCTACTGGAAGGGGAAGAAGGGTAGAAATTTTCGAAGAATCGAAGACGAAAATGACTCCTGGATGTCGAAATTTACAAGAAAATATGTAGCTTATTTTCAAAAATGGTTGAAAATAGTCGAACATGCCTAAAGTGCCAAAATCAGTCTTGTCTTATCAAATACTAGGCCCGCCCACCCACCCTCTAGTTTCTTACAGGATATATCATTTGCCAAAATCAGTCTTATCTTATCAAATACTAGCCCCACCCACCCGCCCTCTATTTTCTTGGAAGATATGTTATTTGCCAAAAAGAGTCTAATCTTAACAAGTCTATCCCCGCCCACCCACCCTCTAGTGTCTTATAGGATATGTCATAGTTGAAAAAAGGGTCGAAAATCTCAAAAGTGCCAAATTCAGTCTTATCTTATCAAATACTAGCCCGGCCCACCTACCCTCTAGGTTTTGGGGATGTCATACAAAAATTTTATACCGAGTGTTTTTGACGCAACTTTAAAAATAGCTGTTTTTGATTTGGTAATTTTGGAAAAACGATAGGAATTTTCGAAGAAATGAAGCCGAAAATGACTTCTGGTTGAAAAATGGTCGAAAATGTCAAAAGTGCCAAAATCAGTGTTATCTTACCAAGTACTAGCCCCGCCCTCTATTCTCTTGGAAGGTATGTCATCTGCCAAAATCAGTCTCATCCTAGTACTACTTTAAAAATTTGACGAAAATATAGCCAGAAATGAAAAATTGAAAAAAAAAGAATTTTAAAAGTCTAAAAAATTCATAAATCTATTTTTTTTTATTCGCCATGAACCAAGAGGGCGGAATTTAATTGCAAAGTCCTTATTATTTCTCTATAAGAAACTACCATGTAAGAGATGTTTTTGAGTATCGTGTTATTCAAAGAATACTAAGTATATTAAGAAAAAACTAAAGCCAAATATTAAACGCCACCCATACCTGCTTTGATCTAAATAGTAATAAAGTTTTCATTCGTTGGCAGACCGAGGGGCGGAGCCTAATTGCAAAATCCATATTTCTTTACAAAAATGTACCATTTTGAACTGGTTTTAAGTTTGTAAGAATTAAAAAGATCATCACAATTGAGATGGGGTGGGTGGGTGGGGTTAATATTTTGCCAGTTTTTCTTAATATGTATAGTATTCTTTGAACAACACGATACTCAAAAACATGTTTTTAATTTCTTGTAAAGAAATCAATATTTTGCAGTTAAGCTCCGCCCTCTTGGTTCACGACGAATAAAAAAAATCATCCCAATTGAGATAGGGTGGGTGGGCGGGCTGACATTTTATATTTTTGTTTTAATATGTGTAGACTTCTTTTCGCAACATGAATCTTAAAACATGTTGAAAATGGAAACTTTGTATAAAGAAATATGGATTTTGCAATTGGGCTCCGCCTCATAATTGCAAAATCCATATTTTCTTGCAAAAATGTACCATTTTAACCATGTTCTAAGTTTCTTGTTGTGAAAAGGTGGCTACGTATGTTAAGGAAAAAAGGCAAAATATAATTATGTTCTTCTGTCGAGTGGGAAAAATTTGAATTTACTTACCTTCCACCAATTTTTTGATATCACAATTTTTTGTTTTTTCGCTTTCTTTCATTTGTCACTTTTTCAATTTTGGAATGCTTCGGTTTCATAATTTTTCGTTTTTTCAACTTTAATTTTTTCTATCTTTTAATTTCCCGTTCAAATTTTTCAGTTTTTCGCCTCTTCAATTTTTCGATTCAGTTTTTCAATTTTGCAATTTTTGATAAGACAGTTTTTTATGTTTCGAGTTTTCAGTTCCCCAGTAGTTAATTTTTCGATTTTTCAAATTTTCCAATTTCTTTAATTTTCAATAGATACTTCGATTTTTTATTTTCTCAGCTTTTAATCTTTGGATTTTTAATTTTTTCGTTTCTTCAATATTTCAAGTTCTTAATTTCCAATTTTTAAATTTTCCAAAGTGTTCATTTAATACTTTTAATTAACACACTTACCACATCTCTACGCCCAAAAAGTGAACTCGGGTATCCCATGAAGTTTACGATTTAAATAATATTTAATTGAATGAGTACCAGAATTACCAAGATGGAAGCAAGCAACGTTTAATTGGTGGTCACACTCTATCAAGAATTTTAAACAACGAAGAATTTATATAATGTTAAATTGTGTGTTAATTAAAATTATTGATTACATCAAAAATGTGTTCACAGATTACAGCATCGTGGACGGAAAGTAAACCCCTCATCACATAAATAAACCACATATGAAATAAATACAACAAGCGCAAATTAAAACGGGCATAATCAAAATAAGATGATCTTGAAAACGCTTCGCTCTAAACCGGTGACTTCGAAAAAAAATGTTCAAATTTCAAGCCGTAAGAACTTATTAAACTTGTACAAAAATCTTAAAGCCGTCTTGTTTTTGAGTCTACGATGACATTAATTTAATTGATGAAAATGTTCAAGGTCCTTTCTCTCAAAGTGGATCAACGTTTAAGATTTATTAATTATATCTCTAAACAGAAGTTGTAAAATAAATACATATGTTAATAATATAATATAATGACTCTAGACACAATCGTTAAAAAGAGTTATAAAAACAAAAATGACACGTGTTGATTGAATACACAAAATTTTATATTACATTTCATATTTTAGAAAATCATTAATTACCCGATACTGCACTAACTACACTCGTTCAGGTGCACAACTTTCTCTGTATAACTTACAATCAGTTTTTTTTAATAATTTATCATGGTTAAACAAAGCCCATGTGTATGCCGAAGAAGCTGCTTTTACCGTATCTTATTTCCGACGAAAAAGTCAACAATCTTAATAAATTGTAATATTTATAGAGTTTTATAAGCTGAAAAGACTGGTGATAACTGCGTACCAAAATTTCCATAAATAATTGAAATATTGAAATTTTATGATAGTTTAACACCGACGAAAAAGTCAACAATCTTAATAAATTGTAGTATTTATAGAGTTGTATAAGCTGAAAACACTGGTGATAACTGCATACCAAAATTTCCATAAACAATTGAAATATTGAAATTTTATGATGGTTTAAGGGAGTTAACTTCACAGCGGTTCATACCCACCATAAATTGCAATTTTAAAACCGGACAAATAGAAGACCAGTAAATCCGAGCGGTTCTTAGCTTCTCTTTTTCTGGTTAAACAACAGCGACGCATGCCAAGCCGGTGGGACACTCAGTGAGTGAACAGCTTAGTCAACCCCTCGTAATGGCATTGTAAAATTTTATTGTATACAAATGGACCGTTTTTAGTATACATAAAATTTGCAGAAATATTTCAGAGGACAGGTAAAGTAGTTTAAGAGCTATAAGGTTATATGACCATCATAAAAGTATTTGACCGTAAATAAACATCGCCTGTGTCGTTCGCACTAAGCTTACCAGTTGGCAATAAATCGTCTTCTAAACATTTCTTGCTTAGATTTAGGTATTTAGTGAAAGCTGCCCGTGAACGAAACGACAACAGCCGATCGCGCTGCAGTGGACACGATATTTACGACCCTAAAATCTTTTCTATTTTAAACAACATAACCTCGACACAATGAGATAATTTTATGATGGCCATATAACCTTATAGCTCGTGGACTACTGTAAATGTGATATACTTCTGGGAAACTAGTTTTCATGAGTTGGGTTGCAAAGATCAGGTTTGCCTTTGTGGGTACGTAGGTACTTTACAGTAGGGACGCACAAAGAGTGAACAATGGGTTTTCTGTTTATTACTATTCAGTAATCACAATCAGCAATAAACAGGTTTACGATTTGGTAATGATAATTTACAGGCCTGACCTCCTCTAGGATTCCTTGTCGGAAAGGAACAAAGGTTCTGTGGATCAAATGTGCACGAACAGATTTTAGATTATACACAATGGTCAACGACATCCGATTTGCAAAACAGTTGGTGATTTCGAACAAGTAACTCAAAGGCAGACAAGGGTCGTAAATCTTTAATTAGAATTCTAAGCAGTTTATATAACTTATTCCACTAAGCACAGTTGGAACCAGAAAGTCATTGTTCACTATGGAGGAGTCCCGACTATATAATTTAATTATACAACCTTCAAAAAAAGTACATTTTCAGTTTTGCTTCAGCCTTATATCGTTCGTGCTATTATTACTTAGTCATTTGTGTTTTACGTCGACAACAGAACTGTTCTTAAAAATAATCGTGTTCGCATAAAAACAAAGTAAGTAAGCATTACTTTTAATAAAAATAATAAAATACAGCAATGTTTTTCTTTGATAATCGTATACTTATATATTTCTACTTCGCTATAACCTCTTACGTTTCAGTTTAAAATGGGACGAATACAAAAAAATACGGATATAGAAAAATGAAACGCAATTTTAAGCGTTGCAAAACTATTTGCTAAAGGTAACCAAGTGGATTATTTATAAATTAACTTCGAAGTATTCAATAATATTAATGTTAGAAAAGTAAGTAGTAAATATTAATTCAAAGGCACACAACATTGCTGACGTAGTTGGTGCTGAACAGGAGGAAATGAGTGCTACATCAAGTCACAACGTTGGCAATACACCAATGTTTTTCAATGGTAAGTTTATAAAAACTTATTTAACAATCGATTCTACAAGATAACATTCTTAGATAGACGGAAACCGTGTGATAGACAAAATATTTTTTTGAAAGTCTGGTCACAATATGTGGTTATAGTACTTTGCAAAATCTAATAATAAAAAAAGAAATAAGAAAACAACTGGTTTCAAAATTGTCAGATGTGCCACGAAGAGCTGACCATTTACATACAAAAACCAGAGAGTGATTCAGATTTAAATGTTGAGAATTTTATAACATGGAAGAGACTTTTTCTGGTTTAAACATTTCGTCTATCGTCTGTGGCGTCTGGAACATACCAAAAATGGGATCAGGAAGTAGCTAAGAGATAGGAACAAATTTCAGCAAAAAAGCTACAGACAAGGAACCTAAGCAGGTTTGCTTTTAGCATAAAGTCTGTGGACGAACATGTTTATCCACTCTTTCCTATTGTGGTAAACGGATGTTGGCCTAAAAAAGTAGTACTAAAGTACTGTATATCGGTGTACGAAATAAATTTTGCTCATACTGCTACAGGGCCAAATCATACCAAGACAAATCACATATTTGTACAACAAATTTTGTTGGTAGTTCTAGTAGCATGGAATAATATATTAGTGCATGCAGTGTGGAATTACGCGGGATTAAATATTTTCAAATGGTAGGTAACGCTGCCAGTAGCACATACAAAAAAATTTTGGAATCACGTCCTTACAACACACGGTTGAAAAGGTGGAATGTCGTAACCACCTATTAAGAAATTTTTACACTAGATTAAAAAGCCTTGTCACAAATACTTGTTATACTCGTAATGAGAGAAAATTATTACAGGGGAAAAAGTTCGCTTATGCGCACTGATATTAACTGTACCCTCCATTACAGGAATGCAGATAAAAAACAAAACATGTTGTTTGTGATTATTAGAATTGCTTCGAAGGACCAAAGTGATAACAGTGCGACCGTTTTGGTTGGGATTTATTCCAGAACTTGTAACTACAAAATTCTTTACCGGTACCGACTAAATGGGGTGGGTGGGACACACCCCCACCTCTCACAACCCCAGGTACCTGCTAAAGATGATTGGATATGGAATTTCCAACACATATGCTACACTGTCTTTAAGAAAAGATATTTTAAATGTAGTGTACCATGTTTTTGGACAACCTGATAACTGTGGCAAATATTTTTGTAACCGTGAGCATGACTTAAATGAGATTAAATGAAATATCAGAACAGTTTTTAAACAATATAATGGACGTTTTTTATAATACTGCTAACCATTCCAGAAGTTTAATTTTTGATAGAGATAGCAGTGTGGTCGAACACTTTAATTCCGTTATTGCAAAGTTCGTCGGAGGAAAACGTATATAACTCGTATAAAGCAAGATCTGCAGCCACTGTTATGTCATATAGGTAACATCAAAATACCACATACAGCTTTCAGAAGTATAATACCAAGTGTACTAACTCTAAAATTGTCAGACGGATGGAAATCCGACGAATTAGGAAAGTCAGAAAAGATCGTTTGCGAAGACAAGTAGTTTTTCGCAACAATAATCATAATGATAAAACAGACAAAAAGGAGATGCCGATTATGATGAAAGTTGCCAAAATCCAGATTTGTCAGAAGAAATTTATAAGTTGAGGAAGGCCGAGTTCCTTAAAAATTTGACAAAAGTTGATAAAACAGAGAATGAAACACGTTTCCAGAGTAGTAGCGGTAAATGGTTGGAGGAGAGGAGAAAACTGCTAACGGCTTCAAATTTTGCAAGAGTATGTAAGAGAAAACAAAATTCCAATAGTGCCAAGTTCGTGGAAACATGGAAAAAATTATGAAGAAATAGCGAAAAGAGAAATGGTAACATTAAAGAATCTCAATGTTTGTATTAGACGAAGATAAAACAGTTGAAATAAAATGCCTCTATGCTGCTGATCATCTTGGATTGACGCCCGAACAAGTTCTTAATCGAAAAAAATTACATTCTGGAAAAGAAAAGAAGATGGTAAGTACTTACGCAATTAACGAAAGTCATGATTGGTACTACAAGGGCTACTTCATATAGCGGACAAAAAATAGTCTCTGCTAGGGGTTTGGATACAACCAAACAAATTAAAGGTAGAATCAATTTTTTGAAAAACATTCAATTTTGGGTAACAAAAATACAAAGTAGATTAAAAGACTTTTACCTGAAGTATTTATTACCAGAAATAATTGATTCTCGGCGGGACATTTATTTACAATATTTTTTTAAGCGACCTTACAAATTAGTGCTTTGATAACGTGTTTCTTCTTTTAAATTTTTTCTTCTTCCCTTGGTTGTAATTTTTGGAGAAATCATTTTTTCTCAGATTATATAACTGCGTTGAGAGATCTGGCTTTTGACAATTCTAATATATATTTCATTATGTTTACCCAAATAGAAACAAAATTAAAAGTACTTTTATATATTGACCCAAAATATAGAAAGTTACATTGAATATAATATAAAATCTTTTCTTATATTTAGTTGATAGAAGTTACAGTATATACACGCATCTGTATTTTTTGTCTCAATTTGTGATATGAATTTTGATAAATATTAAATTGAAAAAGAGAGAAGTAGGTAGGGTAAGCCAAATTGTCAAATATTTGATGTATAGAACGTATTGGTGTATTGGTCGCATTTGAAGGACAGTCTAAATCCTTTATACCAACTTTTATTATCTAATGCATTCAATTTATTAAGAGAATCGATACCATATATCCGGATCTTTAACGTTAACGGTGTTAAATCTATTTTATTTTTATTAGCAAGCAATGTTGTAAATTATCCTAATTATTATTATAACAGCCAGGGTTGGACGGTCAACAATCCTGACAGCTCTTCCGAGCCAAAGAATTTTACCGTTGCTTTTGCTGACGATCTTTTTACCGGTGTAATACTGGTTACCGATACCGGAATCTTAGATGCAATCGTATTTGTTGGTTGCATAACATTGATTTCCTCTTGTCAGCTGTCAAAAGATCCATTAATTTTTGACAAATGACAAACAGATGACCACTGACACGTCGTTGACATTTAATCACAAAAAAAAATAAAAATAAAAATTAGTGTTGTTTTAATTGAAATTGTGTATTTTTCGCTGAACTGGTACGTACATACAGCAATATATACAAAGTTTACTTCTTTTCTGTACCCAGAAATCTCAGTCGACGTCTGTTGGCATTTTAAAATTCTAACCAACGTGCACCCACGTAGCCGATTTTCTCAGCCAACAAACTAACGAAACTTTAAAATTATAGGTCAACTCCTCCACAATGACCACCATAGAACAGCCGTGTTACACCCTCATCAATGTTCCTACAGACACGGAACCATATAATGAAATGCAACTTAAAATGGATTTAGGTGAGTCAATTTACACTAAAATTCAACGTAACACCGTAATTCCAGAAAAAGGCGACGTCAAACAAAAAGTGGAAGCCCTTAAGAAAACAATCCATATGATACTTGCCGGAGAACGTCTACCACCAGGCCTCCTCATGACGATCATTCGATACGTGCTCCCTTTGCAGGATCACACCGCCAAAAAACTTCTTCTTATCTTCTGGGAAATAGTCCCTAAAACTTCTCCTGATGGCAAACTTCTCCAAGAAATGATCCTTGTTTGTGATGCATATCGCAAAGACTTGCAACACCCCAATGAGTTTTTAAGAGGATCAACGTTGCGATTTCTTTGTAAATTAAAAGAGCCAGAACTTCTAGAACCTCTAATGCCGTCAATTAGGGCTTGTTTGGAGCACAGACACTCGTACGTTAGACGCAACGCTGTACTTGCAATTTTTACAATTTATCGGAACTTTGAATTTTTGATACCTGATGCACCTGAACTAATTTCGAATTACTTGGATGGCGAACAGGACATGTCTTGCAAGCGAAACGCGTTTTTGATGTTATTACACGCCGATCAAGAAAGGGCGTTGTCATATCTAGCTAACTGTTTAGATCAGGTTAACACTTTTGGAGATATTCTTCAGTTGGTTATTGTTGAACTCATTTATAAAGTTTGCCACACTAACCCTTCAGAACGCTCAAGATTTATTCGCTGTATTTATAATTTATTGAATTCTAGTAGCCCTGCAGTAAGATATGAAGCTGCTGGTACTTTGGTGACACTTTCAAGTGCCCCAACAGCTATTAAAGCGGCTGCAAGCTGCTACATTGAACTTATAATAAAAGAGAGCGACAATAACGTTAAACTTATTGTTTTGGACCGGCTGATTGCTTTACGTGAACATCCCGCTCATGAAAGAGTCCTACAAGATCTAGTGATGGATATTTTGAGGGTTTTGACAAGCCCAGATTTGGAAGTACGCAAGAAAACGCTGGCTTTAGCTATGGACTTGGTGTCATCGCGAAATATCGAAGAGATGGTTCTAGTTTTAAAGAAAGAAGTGGCTAAAACTCACGATGTTGAGCACGAGGATACTGGAAAATACAGACAATTGTTAGTACGCACTTTACATTCTTGTTGCATCAAGTTTCCAGATGTCGCTGCTACTGTTATTCCTGTCTTGGTGGAGTTCTTATCAGATACGAATGAATTGGCGGCAGCAGATGTTCTTATTTTTGTTAGAGAGGCCATACAGAAATTTGATCACTTGCAACCACTCATAATTGAAGTAAATAATGTTGTATTTAATTTTTGATATTTATTTTTTGTGTGTCTTGCAGAAATTGTTGGAAGCGTTTTCCAACATAAAGTCAGTTAAGATTCACAGAGCAGCGCTCTGGATTTTGGGCGAATATGCAACCACAATCTCGGATGTACAGGCCGTTCTTAAAGAAATTAATTCAACGTTGGGGGAGGGGCCGTTATTAGAAGCTGAACAACGTCTTGTGGCTGGAGAAACTGATGACAGTACACAAAATAATCCTACACAACAACCGTCAAGCACTTTGGTTACTTCTGATGGTACTTATGCGACGCAGTCGGCTTTCAATACAGTGCAGTAAGTCACGTTTTCTTAAGTAAACTTAATCTTGTTATGATTTACACATCATAAAATTATGGAAAGAATATAAGATTTTCAGATTTGAATTTTTGATACTTTCAAGATATTAAGTCGTTATTTATTATCATATTTGCCATAGAACTTAAATATGACGCCAAATATATTTTTTCCAAAATACTTAATGCGAACTAAAATTAAAATTAAGATGTTGTTGGTAATTACTTTAAGGTTTGCAAGATTTTGATGAGTTTTTATTCAGATGTCATTGGTCTGCAAAAGACAATTTTTTTGAAAATTATAACTAAAAAATATAATAAGCATATTGAGTATTAAATTTTCTTTCCAAATGAATTGCAGTAGCTTCCATTTAGATAAAAACGTAAAATTTAAAAACTTATTTTAAAAAATCCTGCTTTAGGTAGGATTTTGCTTGTTTGTAATGTGGAAATAAAAAGATCAAGCGATTAGATATAGAAAGTTCGTATACCACAGTATTATCAATCAATCAACCAATAATTCTTTTTATCAGAAAATACTATTTGCGGAGGAATTTCAACAAAGCTGTTTTCTCCATTTTTCCTTGTCTAGAATCTTTTTTACTTCCCGAGTGTAAGCAAAGGAAGTATTGTAATCGAGTCCGTCGGCCGACTCTCTACTTTTACGTTTTCTCGATCTTTCATGACCCCTAGAATACGAAGAAATAGGTCTCCCATTTCCGTCTGTCTGTTCGTCTCAAATTTGCAATTTAATTTTGAATCTGCTAACCTGAATGTTTTGAAATGTTGCAGATGTTTTAAGGCTATAAAGAGCATCATAAATCTTTAGTCAAAATATATTTGGTTATCCCCTCCAAAAACTTGATGACGTCAGCTCAAAAGTTTGCCGAATAAATCATATCTAAAATGTACAAAATATGATGCATCTGTACTTATGATATATCACTCCATTCATATTTTTTGGATTTCCATATACAGGGTGACTCAAAAAAATTAATGAATGTGCAAAATTTATTTTACCGATTTACTCAGGAACTACAAAACCGAATGCTTTGAAATCTTGAAGATGTTTTAAAATTATCATAAGCATGGTAAATTTTTGATCAAAATGTATTTGGTCGTCCCTCCTAAAAAATTTATGACGTCACCACAAAATTTTGCTGAATAAATCCTATCTAAAATGTACAAAATATGGTGAGTCTCTTCTTGTGATTTATCATTCCATTCAATTTATTTTATTGATTTAATCAGGAATTACAGAACCGAATGCTGTGAAATTTTGGAGATATTTTAAAGTTATCATAAACATGGTAGATTTTTTATCAAAATTTATTTGCTCATCCCCCCCTAAAAAAATTGATGACGTCACCCTAAAATTTGGTAAATAAATCCTATCTAAAATGTGAAAAATATGATGAGTCTGTACTTGTGATTTATCATTCCATTAATATTTTTTCGATTTGCATATACAGGGTGACTGAAAAAAATTAATGAATGCGTGAATATATTTTAATTATTTTTTTATAGAAAAAAGGTTTCACCTTCTTAAAAAAAGACAGTTGGAAGCCCCAAGAAGATTTAATATTCTTATTATTAAAAAAAAAGATTGGGGCCCCCGAGAAGGTTTTACATTCGAAAAAACGTTTGGCGCCCCCGAGAAAGTTTTATATTTTTAAAAAAGACAATTGGGACCCCCGAGAAGGTTTCACGTTCTTAAAAAATACATTTGAGGCCCCCGAGAAGGTTTAATATAATGAGGACCCGGGTGGGTTAGGTAGCTTCGTGCTTGCCTACTACACCTTGGGTCGTGGGTTCGATTCCCGCCTGGCTCTGGGTGTTGTGTATGTCCCCCGTTCCCCTGTAATTGGGCCAGCGGGCCTGTAGGGGAACGTAATTCAATAAAATAAAAAATAAAAAAAATAAAAAATAAAAAAAAAAATATTAAAAAAAAAACAATTCGGACCCCCCGAGAAGGTTTCACATTCTTAAAAAAAATCACTTGGGGTCCTCGAGAAGCTTATACATTTTTAAGAAGACAGTTAGGACCCCCGAAAAGATTTCACATTCTTAAGAGACATTTGGCGCCCCCAAGAAGGTTTAACATTCTTGAAAAAATGCATTTGGGGCCCCCGAGAAGGTTTTATATTTTTAAAAAAGACAATTGGGACCCCCGAGAAGGTTTCACATTCTTGAAAAAATACATTTGGGGCCCCCAAGAAGGTTTAACATTCTTAAAAAAAAAAAAGATTGGCGCCCCCGAGAAGGTTTTATATTCGAAAAAACGTTTGGCGCCCCCGAGAAAGTTTTATATTTTTAAAAAAGACAATTGGGACCACCGAGAAGGTTTTACGTTCTTAAAAAATACATTTGAGGCCCCCGAGAAGGTTTTATATTAAAAAAAAAAACAATTCGGACCCCCCGAGAAGGTTTCACATTCTTAAAAAAAATCGCTTGGGGTCCTCGAGAAGCTTTTACATTTTTAAGAAGACAGTTAGGACCCTCGAAAAGATTTCACATTCTTAAAAAGAGACATTTGGCGCCCCCAAGAAGGTTTAACATTCTTGAAAAAATGAATTTGGGGCCCCCGAGAAGGTTTTACATTTTTAAAAAAGACAATTGGGACCCCCGAGAAGGTTTCACATTCTTGAAAAAATACATTTAGGGCCCCCGAGAAGCTTTTACATTTTTAAGAAGACAGTTATGACCCCCGAGAAGATTTCACATTCTTAAAAAGAGACATTTGGCGCTCCCAAGAAGGTTTAACATTCTTAAAAAAGAGATTCGCGCCCACGAGAAGGTTTTACATTTTTCAAAAAAAAGGCAGTTGGGGCCTCCAAGAAGGTTTCATATTCGAAAAAAAAATTTGGCGCCCCCGAGAACGTTTTACATTTTTAAAAAAGACAGTTGGAACCCCCGAGAAGGTTTTACATTTTTAAAAAAGATAACTGCGACCCCCGAGACGCTTTCACACTCTTAAAAAATACATTTGAGGCCCCCGAGAAGGTTTTATATTAAAAAAAAAACCAATTCGGACCCCCCGAGGTTTCACATTCTTAAAAAAAATTCACTTGGGGTCCCCGAGAACTTTTACATTTTTAAGAAGACAGTTAGGACCCCCGAAAACATTTCACATTCTTAAAAGGAGACATTTGGCGCCCCCAAGAAGGTTTAACATTCTTGAAAAAATACATTTAGGGCCCCCGAGAAGGTTTTACATTTTTAAAAAAGACAATTGGGACCCCCGAGAAGGTTTCACATGCTTAAAAAAATACATTTGAGGCCCCCGAGAAGGTTTTATATTAAAAAAGAAAAAAAACAATTCGGACCCCCCCCCCCCGGAGAAGGTTTCACATTCTTAAAAAAATTCATTTGGGATCGCCGAGAAGCTTTTACATTTTTAAGAAGACAGGACCCCCAAGAAGATTTCACATTCTTAAAAAGAGACATTTGGCGCCCCCGAGAAGGTTTAACATTCTTAAAAAAGAGATTGGCGCTCCCGGGAAAGTTTTACATTTTTAAATAAAGAAGGGCGTATTCTTACCTTTTCGAGAAAGTGGGTAATTTCATCAATAAAAAGAATGTTAGGACGTCATAAGAATAGATAATACACAATGCGAGAGAATAAATAATAGTTTAAAAAACTAAAAAAACACGCTTTTATTGCTAATCGAACTAAAAACTAGAAAATAATTTTTAATGACAGAGTTTAATATTACAGTAGTAGAAGATCAAACAATCAATCATAATAAATCACCTCAAATTAAAATTATAATAAAATTTAAGTTATTAACAGAATAATTCAATTCAGAGTAAAAAGCGTGGGGTGCTTGATATTTTAAATATTACAATCATTCTATTGGCAACTATCTATGAGAGGATAGTTATGAACCGCAGTAAAATGCACCCCACGCTTTTTACTCTGAATTGAATTATTCTGTTAATAACTTAAATTTTATTATAATTTTAATTTGAGGTGATTTATTATGATTGATTGTTTGATCTTCTACTACTGTAATATTAAACTCTGTCATTAAAAATTATTTTCTAGTTTTTAGTTCGATTAGCAATAAAAGCGTGTTTTTTTAGTTTTTTAAAGTATTATTTATTTTTCATTTTTTAGTCTGCGACAAATTCATAAATTGGGGAATTAATTACTTATTTAGATTTTTCTAGAAAGAACCACTGAGTGGTCTCCGTATGATCGATCAACGGGAATTAGTTCGAAATCAATCGCCCTCACGGACCAACGGGACACAATTCATCATTGTGGTTAGTTTTACGCCCCAAATAGTTAATTTTCCTCCATGTTTGTATTTCTGAATCAAAATTTGTTATCTTTATTTAAGTTGGTGAGAATTCATGATTAGATATGTTTTAATTATAATTAATTCCTTCTTTACCGACTGTAAAACCAAAGCTATGCAGAAATTGTCCTTGAAACAGAAATAATCGGTATAGATCGGTATAATCGACACGGAGAGAGATAACCGTGGTATATACTGACACAATTAAGATGCGATCAGCCATTTTATTTGCACACGTTTAGTTAATTAAAAGTCCGTTCTTGTTTTTTTCATTTAATATCCGTTATTTGTATTTTAATCAAGACTATAATTATTACAACGAAGAGTAAACCAGATACTACAGGCATGCGCAGATCGCGCGCTAGCTTTATCTCTTTTACTCCACTGCACAGGATCCATAAAAGAATTTATAAATCCTGGCGGTCCTAATAAGGATAATGGGAAACTGTTATCAAATTATTGCATTGTCATCGATCCTTGAGACGTGTGCAAAGTTTCAAGATGATCAGACTTTTAGAAACCGATGAAAATTAAGCTCAAAGATTCCGTTACATACATACATAGATACATACAACCCAAGCTAATAAAAGCGTGATAAAAAGAGAAAAAAAAAACGGAAAAAATAACGATATAATAATGCCAAGTTAGGAATCGAATGCGCGACGTCCGGTCCGCATTCCTGACTCGTAACCACTAGACCACGACCGGGATGCCTTACGCTAATGATGAACTGTTATTGTACCCTGCATTATGCTTTTGCAAAAATTTTGACGGTTAGAGAAAAACTCAAAGCGGATTCGTACACCACACTTATACATTGTAAATGCTTCTAATATACATACAAAATTTGACAAAATGGGTCCAGCAGTTTCGGAGATTACGTGTCTAATAAAAATGGATACAGACACCAGGCAGACAAACAGATAGACAGACGGAAACGGGAGACTACTTTTTTCGTACTCTTGGAGTTATGAAACGTCGAGAAAATATAAAAGTGGCCATTCGTCCGATGGACTTAATTACAATACTTTCTTAGCTTACGCTTGGAAAGTAAAAATCATAAAATAACTCAAGGACTAACCCCCTGAATTTTTGCCGCATATTTGATAAACAGCTTGTATTATTTATTATTATTATGTAGGAACTTTAAATTTCTTATCTAGGTAGGCTGCTATTGTAAAAACGTATGCGAAAATTGGTGTTATGAAGTTTTTTATTCCAAAGCCGACCTAGATTCGAGATTTAAAGAATCACACATTAGTTTATGTACATCACTTTCCCAGAATTCATTTACGTTTATGAAAATATATATTTGTCAGTCTGAACGTCAGAACATAGTTTATTTAAATTTATTTGAGATTCTAAATAATCTCATATCTTTCAAGTATGAGTTAAAAACAGTCATTTGCATAGAAGGAAGTGTTATGATAAAAAATTCGTGAAATTTTTCGCTAACATTAATATTATTAAGTTCCAGTTTGTATCTGGAATGATATTAGACAGATCAAAGGCATTTATTTTGTTTCTAAAATTACTCATTCAAGTATATGTGTTTACTTTTTACTGCATTAGTCCATTTGACGATGACTAATTTCATGTTTCTTCGACGTTTTATAACCCGTTGATCCGTAGAATGTGAAAAAGTAGATATCAATTTTTCTGACATCTAGTATACTGTTGTGAAATTTTAGATGTTGTTTAAGAATATCGTATAGATGGTAAAACTCAAACTAAAATTTGTCTATCCATCACCATTTTTTAACTTTAGACCAATTTTTACTTCCCGATCATAAACTAAGAAAGTGTTGTAATAGGGTTTTGTTGTCAAATTTTATAAGGAATATCGTGTAGATGCTAAAACGCTAACCAAAATTTAGCTTGGCAAACACTATTTAAATTTTATAAAATAATGTTATTTTTGTTGTTGTGGTTTATAAATCCGCCTTAAATTTTTATCCAAGGCTTCTAAATTCCCTAATTTAACATTTCTGGAGAATGTTTTATGTAACGAGTTGAAAAAATTTATAAACCATGTATAATCACCTCGGAAATGTTCTGATCACTGATGTATGTAGAATCAGCGTACAAAAATTAATATATGTAGTTTGTATAGTAGCCAAAAAAGAACAAATGTCAAAAATAAATTGCAACAAATGGAGTAACTAATTTTCAGAATTTTTACATTCTTCCAATGATTAAACATTCTGAAAACTAAAAATCTTCAGCTGAACACGATATATGAACTACTGAGAATTCCCAAAAACGTACAAATCTCTTTTTTTTCAGAAAAAGTAAAAAAGAAAAGCGACCACCACTACGGCAGTATTTAATCGATGGCGACTTCTTCATTGGGGCATCAATCGCGTCGACTTTAACAAAACTCGCCCTACGATATGGAAAATTGGTAAAACCCACTGAACAAAATCGCTTTGATGCAGAAGTTATGTTAATCATGGCTGGAATAATTCACTTGGGAAAATCCGGTATGTATATCTTTGAAGGATAATTTACTCGCTCTAGAGCAAAGATCGTTTTGAGCGAAAAACACACTCAGAACGCTGCTTATTAATTTTAGTCTTGTAACATTTCCTAAAGCTTTCACCACCACCGTAACTCCAAAATCGACTATATGTGTCTTTGACACGATCTACTTGGCATCAGTTGGCGGATATCTCGTATTTTTAGTTTTTGAGATATTTCCACTCAAATATGTGACAAAAAATAAAATATACCACAAAACAATCTAAAATTAATCATGAAATGTACCTTGTTTTTTTCGAACTAGCGTCATTTTCGAGAAAAAAAATCCAGCAAGAGTTAAAATGTACGTGTAGGAAAAATAGAATTTGGAAATTGTTGCGAGATGATTTTAATACATTAAAATCTGAAATGTCCAAGAAACAAACTTCTTATTTGTGATTCTTATCCTTTAAAAAATGGTATAGTGTAGCATTTGCTTTTTTAATATTTTAATGTAATAATATATTGAATAGTGTCCAGCAGTTAATATAAATCACTGTTCGCGATGATATATTATTATTCTTTTAACGAAATTATTGCAACAAATTTAGTGACAATAAATTCAGAAGGCATTATTTAAAACTACATCAGATAATAAAGATAAATTCTCATAGTAAAACTAAAATGAACAGCTCACCTTAAGTGTAACATTAATAGTCAGGTAGGTAGTTTGACCTCTTTGAAGAGTTTTAAAAATAAACAGTTAAATGAAGTTGTTTACAATGAGTTCTCAAATAGTAGTTTTGTTCCAATAATTTAGGTCTGACTAAGCGTTGTTTCTATTGTTTCTCATAGACCCACATATTTGACTACATTTTTCGAAACATTTAAAAAAACAATTTGAGGTTATATTTTTAAGTTAAAAAAAACACCAAGTAATCTGCTCTAGGCAACTCGGTTGCGAACCAACTAACATTCTTTACTAAATAATGGAAACGTGTTCTAAATTTTAGTGGTCTATCTTCTTTAAATGTAAATACCTCAAAAAATATTAAGGTAATTTATATTAAATGTTTGTAGGATTACGAAAACATGTTTGTTGGCAAGTACTGCTCAAAAATGTAAAAAAATGTCACGAACAAATGAAGGACGTCAATAGCACAGTTAAGATATTAGTTTATACTCAGAACACTATTTTTATATCCAATAAAATTTTATAACTTGATTATGAGGGGTTGGACACCAGAATAGCTGAGTTTGTAACGATTGTAAACTTTTGCCGGTTACGCTTTTCTTGTACATGATACGGGTTCTAGATGTGTGTTGCTGGGACGGGGTTCCACCTGCTACTGGTCTGCTGTCATTTAGGGTCTTTGCACAGTTGTTGGCGTTTTTAATTTCACTGAGTAATTAACAACATTGTAGGCGACAAAAATAACGTTCTGACTATATACTTAGTTCAGTATGCAGTTTTTACAGCTACTACATTCTAGGCGTTTTAAACTCTTTAAACTCAATTGTTCATTCTGCAATTTTTTTTTGTTTGATAAAACATACTTACTAAAATAAGCAATTGAAGTGGAGTCCAACAAATCCCGTAGAACCAACGGGAAATAATGTTTTCCGGAAAATTGAAAATCTGAAAATCGAAATATCGGAGAAATCAAACAATCAAAAAATTGAAAATCGAAAAGTCCAAACATTTTAAAAATCAAACGACGATCGAATAAAAAAAATTGATAAATCGAGAAATCAAAAAATCCAAAATTCGAAAAATTGAAAAAAAATACGGAAACATCGAAGAATTGAATTGAAAATCTGAAAAATCGAGAAATCTAGAAGTTCGAGAAATCGAAACATTGAAAAGTCGCAAAATCGAGACATGGGAAAATCAAAAGATGGAAAATCCGAATTGCCTAAAAAACTAAAAATCCAATAATCGAAAAATCAAGACATCTAAAATTGAATTGATAATCGAAAAATGAAGAATAAAAAAACTGAAAAATCCCAAAACTGAAATATCGAAAAATTGAGAAATGCAAAAACTGAAAAATCGAAAATTTAAAAATTGAAAAATTCCGAAACCGAAATAATGAAAATTGGGAAATCGAAAAATTGAAAAATCGGAACATCCAAAAATTGACTAAAACATCGAGAATTGGAAAAATCGAAAAGTTTAAAATTTAAAAATGGAAAAATGGAACATTAAAAAGAAAACCGAAGTCTCAAGGAATCGAAAAATTGAACAATTGAAAAATTTAAAAACTGTAAAATAGAAAAATCGGAAATTAAAACTCTTTAAACATTTGAAAAACAAAAATATCGAAGAACTGAAAATTCGACAAATCTAAAATTCTAAAAATTGGAAAATTGAAGAATCGAAAAATTGAATGAATTAAAAAATCTGAAATTCAAAAATCAAAAAATTGAAAAAATTGAAAAAACCCGAAAACTGAAACATCGAAGAATTGAATTGAAAATCTGAAAAATCGGGAAACGGAAACATTGAAAAGTCGCGAAATCGAAAAATAAGAAAATCAAAAGGTGGAAAATCCGAATTGCCTAAAAATCTAAAAATCCAATAGTCGAGAAATCAAGAAATCTAAAATTTGAAGAATCGAAAAATGAAGAATAAAAAAACTGAAAAATCCCAAAACTGAAATATGGAAAAATTGAGAAATGGAAAAACTGAAAAATCCAAAATTTAAAAATTGAAAAATCGGAACATCGAAAAACTAAAACATCGAGAATTGGAAAAATCGAAAAATTGAGAAATCCAAAATTTAAAAATTTAAAAATGGAAAAATTTAAAATTAAAAAGAAAACCGAAATCTCAAGAAATCGAAAAATCGAACAATTGAAAAATTTAAAAACTGGAAAATAGAAAAACCGGAAATTAAAAATTTTTAAAAATTTGAAAAACAAAAATACCGAAGAACTCAAATTTCTCCAAATCGACAATTCTAAAATTTAAAAAATTGGAAAATTAAAATATCGTAAAATTCAAGATTCGAAAAATTGAAAAAAACCCGAAAACTGAAACATCGAAGAATTGAATTGAAAATCTGAAAAATCGGGAAACCGAAACATTGAAAAGTCGCAAAATCGAGAAATAGGAAAATCAAAAGGTGGAAAATCCGAATTGCCTAAAAATCTAAAAATCCAATAATCGAGAATGAAATAAAAAAATCTAAAATTTGAAGAATCGAAAAATGAAGAATAAAAAAACTGAAAAATCCCAAAACTGAAATATCGAAAAATTGGGAAATCGAAAAATTGAAAAATCGGAACATCGAAAAATTTAAAAACTAAAACATCGAGAATTGACAGAACCAAAATCTCAAGAAATCGAAAAATTGAACAATAATAAAAAATTAAGACTGGAAAATAGAAAAATCGGAAATTAAATTTTTTTAAAAATTTGAAAAACGAAAATACCGAAGAACTCAAAATTCTACAAATGGACAAATCTAAAATTTAAAAAACTGAAAAATTAAAATATCGTAAAATTGAAGAATCGAAAAATTGGAAAATGGAGATATTGAAACAAAAATCAAAAATTGGAGAATCGGAAAAACCCAAAACTGAAACATCGAAAAATTGAATTGAAAATCTGAAAAATCGAAAAATCTAGAAGTTCGAGCAATCGAAACATTGAAAAGTCGCGAAGTCGAGAAATGGGAAAATCAAAAGATCGAAAATCCGAATTGTCTCAAAATCGAAAAATCTGAAATTTGAGAAATCAAAAAACGGAAAAATCAAGAAATCGAAAATCAATTTCTAGGATAAAAATGCAGCAAGGTTTTATAATACCACATGTTCAGAACTACGTTGATATTTAACATTTATTCGACAAAATTGTAAGATGATATCATCAATTGGGAGGTGGGGGGGGGTCATGAACAGATAAATTTTGATTAACTATTTACTATGCTTCCGATAACCTTAAAATATTTGTTAAACTGCAAAATGTTGTCATATAATTTTGATTTTTTTTCCAAAAATCTGAATGCCGCAGATAAAACGCAACACGGAATCATAAAACACAAATGGAGAAGTAAGTTATTTTATAGAATTGAAATAACAGTTACTATTGTTGTAAAATTTGACAACAATCGGTCCGGAGTTTCGGAAATTATTTGTCTGTTAAAAATTCGGAGAGACGGCAGGCGGAAGCGGGAGGCCACTTTTTTCGTAGGGGTCATGACACATCGAGAAATTATGAAAGAAGTTAAGCTAAGTTTAACTTTTTCCTAGAGAGTCTTTTATAGACAAGCAGTAGGCCCGCCCACCCACCCCCTCTTCATTCGGTGACTACTCTCAATACTGTTAATTAAAAACAAATCAATTGTTATTTTCCTTCTATAAATTATTCGATCTACACATTATATTTCAAAGGTTTTTTCTTTGTTTATAGTGATAGTGATGTTTTATTCGCTATATTATAATTATATAAAACGTAGAGTAATAGCACATCAGATAAAAATACAGAAAATAGAATGTGTAGTAAGGAAAATATAAAATATGAACGTAAATAATCTAAACCAACCAACATTTTGGACAGTTTGTTATTAATTTTTAAATTCTTTAAATTTAAACTGTAAATTTTTTCTTTTAAAAAATACATTTCGTCTTCTTTCAGTAGCAATAAATTTTGGTAGGACTTTCCTAAATACTCGATTTATAAATTGTTTATCAGTGCATACCGAATTTTGAATCTTGATATTTTTTCAGTAGTTGTGTTTTCTGGATTGATAATTTTAAATGGAGCTTTATGTTTGAAATCTTGAGCTTTAAAATGTTTAGGTACAGCGTTCTCTTTCAACTTTAAATCGTAGAGGAAGTCTTCTTGATCAAAATGTACGTTAAAGTATAATTTTAAAGATACATAAAAAATGATTTTACAAAATAAGTACTTCACAAATTTTGAAAGTAGAACCGATTTTGCAATACACTTCCAATGGACTCGATTACAATACTTCCTTAACTTACGCTCGGGAAGTAAAAAAAGTGAAATATAAAAATGTAGTGTTAAAATGTAAACAACATTTTATTTAACATCTTATTAAAAAGAACTGAGACGGCGTCATTAACTTTCTAAAGGGAATGAATAAATACATTTCAAACTATTAAGTTAGTGTCAGTATCTTATTAAAAAAATTGCTTGATACATCATTTTTTTACGATAACCCGTATCTTTAAAAATGTGGATGTCTTATTAAAAGACAAGTACAAAAACAAATGAAGATTTACTTATAGAATTGTGAGGTAACGTCATCAAGTTTTTGAAGCGAATAAGTTGTTATTAGTGATTCCTGATAATCTTAAAACTTGTGTAAAATTGCAAATTCTAATGAAGTAATAAATTTTAAATTCTACATCAAAAATATGATATGCAAAGGGTTGAAAATAGGGGTGTATTAATAAATCACAAATGTACAAGTGTATTAACTTTACAAATTTTAAATAGCAAATTTTTGATATGAGGTGATAGTTTCGGAAATTATCTGCCCAATAAAATCACCAATAGGCAGAGGGAAACGGGAGGTATACTTTTTCATATTCTAGAGGTTATGACATGTCGAGAAAACATGAAGTTTGGCTATTCACTAAATGAACCTTATAACAAACTTCCCCAGGTTATAACCTTTAGAACTAAAAATGATAACATCTTCATTACACTTCAATTTTTGCTTCAAAGGTATCCCAACTAAAGCCATCACCAACGACGACAAGGACCACATCCTCTTCTGCCTCCGCGTCCTCTCCGACCGCTCTCCTTCCATCATAAAAATCTTCATGGACTTGTGCAGACTAGCCCTAAGCGACATGCTAGTAGCGAAAGAACTCGAAGAAGCCCTCAACCAAAAAGCAAAAGAGAAAGCAGGAAACGTCATCCAAGCCGACGACCCCATCAACTTCATGCAACTACAAGCCGACAAATCGGGCGAACTCGGCGAAAACGTCTTCGAAACGTCCCTATCCCAAGCCTTGGTGGGTGGCAGAACTGGCGGCACCGACACCAGCACCAGCGTGAACAAACTTAATAAAGTCACCCAGTTGACTGGCTTTTCGGATCCGGTGTACGCCGAAGCGTACGTCCACGTCAACCAATACGATATAGTTTTGGACGTTTTGATTGTTAATCAGACGAACGACACTTTGCAGAATTGCACTCTGGAGTTGGCCACGTTGGGTGACTTGAAGTTGGTGGAGAAGCCACAACCAGTGGTTTTAGCTCCGAAGGATTTCTGCAACATTAAGGCGAATGTGAAGGTCGCATCGACGGAAAACGGGATCATTTTCGGGAATATCGTGTACGACGTGACGGGGGCGGCGTCTGATAGGAATGTGGTGGTCTTGGATGACATCCACATTGATATTATGGATTATATAGTGCCTGCGACTTGCAGCGACACGGAGTTCAGGCAGATGTGGGCCGAGTTTGAGTGGGAGAATAAGGTTTCGGTCAATACTACGTTGACAGATTTATCTGACTATTTGAAACATTTAGTTAAAAGTACGAATATGAAGTGTCTGACTCCGGAGAAAGCTCTGTCGGGGCAGTGTGGCTTCATGGCTGCCAATATGTACGCGAAGTCTATATTTGGAGAGGATGCTCTTGCCAATTTGAGTATTGAGAAGCCTTTTAACAAGCCAGAGGCTCCGGTTACAGGACATATACGGATCAGAGCAAAGAGTCAGGTAAGTTTCCACTCATTTGTGCGAAAGTGGGTCCTACTTTGACCGTTTTAGGGAATGGCACTCAGTTTGGGCGACAAAATCAACATGACCCAAAAAGGACAACATAATAAAGTAATTGCTGCGTAAGTTTTAATTAGTATTCCTAACTTTGTATAATCAGAGGTTATTAAAGAAAATCTTCTAAGTACCAGCTTTTATTTCTCCTCGCGCCTGAATAAAAGACGACCGTCTTGTAATGATATTTATATGATTACAAATACAGTTTTATTATTATTATAATTAAAAATTAAGACGATGGAAATGAAAATAAAATAAGATTTAAACAATACCATCACGGAAACAGTTTTGGCAAAGCGAATGATGGTAACATTATGTTATAACATGTTGGTAGTCTAATCCAGGAAGTTCTCAATTTATTCCTCTTCCTCCTCATCTTCTTCCTCTTCCTCTTCTACCTCAACTTCCTCCTCTTCCTCTTCTTCCTCTGGTTCAGGTTCGAATGTAGGCTCCTTGATATCTTCATCGTCATCAGCAGTTGGTTTGCCTTCTTCCTCACCTTCAGGGGTTTCAGGTTCTCCCTTCTTCTTGCCTGGTCGTTCGCCGAACCATTTAGGAAGCTTGGCTGTAAAACACAAAATAAGTATCTGCTTACACTTGTTCACGCGGTGGAATAGGGAGTTCGGGCGTTTACCCGTACATGCACGAAACTGCAGTGTTCCACCGTGTGAACAGAACCGTCAGACAAGAGCGCGGAAGCTACGAAGGTTAGGTACATAGAGTGTATGCTTACATTTTTGTCTAGAATCGAATTGGCCAATTTTGTCTTTCCAGAGTTTTTCATTCAGATCCTTGATATTTTCTTCAATACCCTGTTAAAACGTAGACAATGAACAGCACAACAAACATGAGACAATAGACAAGTTTGATTAGAAAAAGGACACGTTACACGTTACAGTACGCAGGAGGGCAACGTGCACAGAACACGTACATTGCCCACTTACTTTTTGACCTACTCGAGTACTCTTCATACTTTTCTTTCCAGACTTTTTCACTATGTTCCAGTAAAAGGTGATCAAAACCCTAAATAGAACGCAAATTTAATCGCTAATGAAATAGTGAAACCGGTCCTTTTTAACATTTGCTCTTAATATCGTTTTTACTTACACCTTCAAACAGTTTCTTCTTGTCATCGTACGATCTGGTGTCCACGCGACGTTCATATTTTGAGGCTACTTGGATCTTGGGCTGCAAAAACCCGCAATGAAAAGAAATTCGTAAATTTTGAACAACAACTTACAGGGTATTTGCCAGTGAGGGCTTCAGGGTCCAGACCCTTCTTCAAGGCTTTGTGTCTGAGTTGTTGCTTCTGTCTTTCTTTCAATTCTTTAAGCTGTTAAGGAAACGAAATCAGTTTGTTTTTCAACTTAGAAACAGTGTCCTTACATCGTAATCCTGGCGTTTCTGCCTTTCTTCTAAATCGTACTTTTCTGTCTCCAACTTAACGATGCACTCCCAGAGCTCCTGAGCCTTGTCACGCAGTTTATCTACGCTGAGACCATCGAGAACCAAAGGCTTGATACGAATAGACAAAGAAATCTTCTTTTCTTCCTCCAGCTGCTCTTTGGTCTTGTTCCTCTCCAGTTGCGCTGCGGTGAGGTTTTGCTGCAAAACTCCCCGTAATCTTTTCTCCTTCTCAAAACCCGTGTCTTACCGAAGGATCCCTCTTGGTGATGGTGAAGTTGGGTCCTTTGTTCTTGTTCTGGTCTTTCAAAGCCTGCATCATGGCCTGGCGTTTCTTCTCAGCTTCCTCAAGACGTTGCCTCTTTTCTTCAATGTCGCGCTGTTTCTTCTCTTCAATTTCACGGACACGACGTTCCTCTTCTTGCTTCTTGCGCTCAGCCATTTTCCTTTCTTCATCGGCACGGGTGACTTTGCGCTTGGCTTGTTTCTCCTTCAACTTTTTGAGTTCGTCTTCTTCCTTGGCACGCTGTTTGCGCCATTCTGTGATGTATTCACGAAGCTGTTCATCCAAGTCGGATCTTTTTTGATCTTGACGTTTGATGAATTCTGGATCGCCGGCTCCTTCCCTAGTAGCCGAAATAAGTCAGTTTTTGGTTTTGGGACTGAGAAAAAGGCTTAGCCCATTTGCTGAGCGGCGAAAATAAGAGATTATGAAATATTACGTACATTGTGTACCATTAACAAAAAGTGGAGTCAGTGTTGTATTAGTCTGATACAACCGGGTGCAAAATTTCCTTCAAAAAGTATATTCGTTTGTCTGGATTCAAAACTTGTAAACTAGTGGTAAGAATTAAAAATTGTAACGAGAAAAATCTAAAAAAATTATACTTTGTTTATAAAGCTTTTTTATGTGTGCAGTTTTAGATTTACTAGGGTAAACAATTGAAATTAGCCCACCACAAATAAAAACTTTCTATGAAAATTTAAGTATATTAAAGACAAAAAAAACTGATGATCTTAGAACAGAAAGGGTAATCTAGACATGTATCAAAATCATGATGGATTGATAATAAATGTTATTTCGGCTGATTTCCTTCACCCAGACTAGTTACAAAACTGACCATTGTTTTTGCTCGTTTGTAAACACATTATTGGAAGCTCAGTAAGTAATAGGCTAAAGTTTCTGGCTAGTCTAGATGTGTAAGTACATACACAAAAAAGTTAAAAAGTAAAAAATATAAGAAAAAGGCTCGTATTAACTCTTAGCGCATCAGAAATAAGCTGAAAAAAAAAATAAGAATTGTTAAGTTGCCTATTGGTTCCTCCGTTGAGTGGTCTTCGTAACCTAATAGTAGTATTGCATCAGAAAAATACGAACACAATGCGAAGTTTGACGAAGCCAATCCAAGCTTAAAACGAGTTAATCCTGTTGTTGCACTTTACTTTTTGTACATAAACAATCGAGTCGTGGTTTTGAGTCCTAGAGGCGTACTCTAGTTTATGTATAAAAAGTAAGCTGAGCTGGAAAGCCATGTTGCCACTGTTACGGAATATGGACTTACTCGACTTTGGTGGTTGTAGTTGTAGTTGTCCTGTGGGGTACACATCACAAAGGCAGGGGCGTGAGTGGAAAGGAAAGAAAAATTACAAAATAAAAACTGTTTTAAACTAAATACTGTAAAAATAACAATTTGGAAAACTCTCTAATACTACTTCTCAGAAAGGAAATACTGGAGACTATTTTCTACCAAACATTACGATTTTCTACCAGGAAGGGTTACTTACTTTCTGCAAAAAAAGAAGGTTTATTATTAGAATGGTAATAGGTAACTACGACTATTAGACTAATACGAAATTAGACTAACAATTCCTACAACGCACGGTTTTGAATGTGCGTTTTTTTTTTCAAGTTAAACAAAAGTACTTACGTTTCAACGACTTCCTCCTCCTCTTCCTCTTCGCTAAAATTTTTAATAAAAAATTATAACCCGATTCGAATATTTGCGCCTCTAATAGCCACAAAGCCCAACGAGAAAAGAAAAAAAGAAAAAGAAAATAAAGAGCAAAAGCACCTAATTTGCGTTGAGTTCCTAATTAGTACTTACGAATAAACTTCTTCGTCGTCAGACATGGTTAAAGGCGGTTAGGAAAAAACTCTGAAAAAAAAAATTGCGCCTTACTATGGCGATGACTAGATGATCTGTGGTGAAAGCCAACCACGGCAAGTAAAAATATCGAGTATTGCTTAATGTTCTCGAAACTTGGACAGAAAACAATTGGTTATATTTAGACATCGAACGAAGATCTGTGCATAGTTCCAAGAATTTTTGTGAACTGGTGTAACTGTTATTTAATTTCGGCACCTACTACGAGTGGCTTTGTAAAGTTAATTTTGTATCAAGTATTAAACAAGCTAATTAAAAATTTTAAATTCATCTCATTCTTTATAAACTTATTTGCGAATATTAATAAAAAGTCACTAAACCTAAACCTAAATTCGATCATTTTATTTATGATTTAAGTGATCGGAATTTGATAATAATCGATCACTGATGTAATGTGTGTGGATTTTATAACCCTGTAATCCTGTGATGAACTGAAAAGTACACCACGCTTAGCGTGGCTGTATTTGGCATCGGGAGTTGCCAGAGTTATTCTTGGATCAAACGTCTGTTACAGCTCCCAAAATAATCTTAACATAAATTGAAAAACTCAAAAAAATTTAAACAAAATAACTTCCCCGCAAAATATGTTTGCATAATTTTTGCAATAACTCAAATGTTACAACTATTTCAAAAATCTGAAAATAGAATATGTTATACATGACCTACTTCATGGCCAGTGCACGTAACTTATAATTAGAACTGGCCGATTTCTGCTATATTTCGCATGTAATTAATTTGCTACGAGTAAAAAAATTACACACTATTAAAAAAGGCTATAAAAAAATTAATGCTACCGCAAAGCTTTTTTTAATTTTTTTTTTTTTTAATTAAGGGTAAGTTTTTGCGATTAGTATGATTTTTGGAAAACTACTGGCCATAATGAGGTTCATGGTCTTTCAGCAACAGGTTGCCGATAGCAAAAGGATGACACTTACACCAAGTAGATGACAAAAACCGGTCCAGGAGCACCACACAACTCAGGGAGCCCGCAGTGACTGTCTTGTCCCCAGGTCAGCTCTACGGAGAAGATTTTCCCTTTGCGCGCGCACTACACCCACACTAAAGCGACTTTTTATTTAGAAAAGACACATTTTAAGTTCTCAATGAAAATATTCAGTCAGTTTACATGTAACTGATATCGCTTTTGTTAATCTTTATTTACCACTGTTGTGGGATGCAGTGTCGACTTTTTAAAAAAAGTCCACTTTTCGCACAAAAAATAAGGAACGTTATTTTAAGTTAAGTTTAGACGTTTTGAAATAAACATCGGGTGAAATATTTCCAGCTTATGTTACCCGACAGACGGATTAAAGAAAATTCGATTCCCTCCAAAAACTTGGCTGCTTTTATTTTTGTCATACATCACCGTATTTAAGCGAGCTGTTTCAAAATTAGTAGCTGCACCTAAACATTAATTTGGCGTAACGTAATCAAGCAATTTATATTGGATTTCATAATCTTTGAAAAACATTCCCAGTTGTTTTTTCTAGTGCCAAGTAATCAAAGAATTTTTGGACGCTACGCTGCATTTCGTGTTAATAATGTTCTTCATTTTTGGAACTTCACACGTGATTTTTTTTCACCCTCTTCGTTGCAAGTTCCTTCGTTTTCCTGCATCCTCCGTCTCTGCGCTCCCCTTATAAGGACCGGGCTTACACCACGCAACAGCGAGTAGGGCAGCGCGCAGTCTATTCTTGTTACTCTCCCACCATCAGGAAATCCGAATATAAATGAGAAAACACATCCTTCGTAATTTTTCCCTTTAACGACCGTTTTATTGATATTTGCAAATTCGCCAGGGGGTAGTGTACAATAAAAAAACATCATAACAACTATATTTTATTAAAAATGTACATTTATAGTAGTAGGTACAGCGTTAATAGAAAAATAAATATTTTAAAACAACTACTTATTACAAGTAACGGTCATGGCGTAGGTCCGAGCTACTGTCCATAGATTTGTTATGTAATATGCAACAGTGGGATTTGTCTCTAATGATAAAATTTACATTTTAACCAAACTTAACTAGAAATATTCTTAGACACTAGGAAATCCAGTTAGGCGTCATTTTTGTGCTCGAAGAATCATTATTGCACGTGATTTAAGTAAGTACTTAAGTGATTTTTGTCTTTCGTTTAGTCCTAAGTACGAAGGCGAAACAGGATTGCTCTACTTTAGTGTTTTAGTAGCATATAACAAAATTTAGCTTCCTAATGTACAAAAATAGTATTTAAATTCAACCTAATTTTTTAAATTTTCTACTAGCCTGTGGTAAGGAGGGCTTCTATTCCCATTGACCATACCAGCGTGTTATCAGTACAAATCGTAACTTTAGACGATACTTCATCATAAGTATTAGATGTACTAACTAATCCACCGAACTCCAATTTTGATTGATCTGAAAACGAGAAAAATACGCGTGAATGTGACAAAAAAAACAAGAATATTTATTATTCCATAGAACTGTCGCAGTGATCTACTATCGGAAGATTATGCAACTTTAGTTAATAGCAGTTTTATAAATTAGTCTAAAACTTAAACAGTACTTCTCTCATCTTGTGAATACCCTATGCATGTTAGGGAGTATTTTTTTATGAAGATTTATCCGAACAATATTTTTTAAAACTTTATATTATGGAATTCATCAACTTTTTTGTTTAAAGTTTAATGTAATTTTCACGTCCATAACAGGAAATATAAAGAGTTTCACAACTTTTTTTTTATTTTTCTGAGATTCCACAATGTTTTCAAAAAGTGACGTACTAGTAACAATCAGATCTCTTGATACACTACACGAACACAACACCCCCACAATACCGAAAATATTTCACCAATTATACAGTTGAATGTTGAAAACAATATTATTATTATTGCTGAATTTACATTTAATTACCTGCTTCAACTCATTGTGCTAAAACTTGGTAAGCTTCTGATGACTCATTTTCAGGCGAACTTTATCAATAAATCAAGTTTTACATCAAAAATTCAATAGTTTTCATTACTCGAACCAAAAAAATTGGTCTAAAGCTATTTAATTTTTTTGATGAACAATAAAATAAAAAAAGTGGATACCAGTCACGTTGCGAACTGGATACGTTAATCGTTACGCCACCGGAGATTGGTAAGCCGTCCGGTTATATTGGTATAAAAGGTTGTTATTCACTTTTGATTTTTTTAGCGAAAATGTGGATGCCTGGGGTGATAATCAAGGAGGATCCATAAACACCAAGTTTGTTATTTTATGAAATTTAAATAACATTTACCATGCAAAATTTTGAAGTGGCGTCATCAAATTGTTGGTAGGGATGATCAGACAAATTTTGGTTAACGTTCTACTATCTACACGATACTCCTGCAGTACCTGCAAAATTTGACGCCAATCACTAGGTTTTTCACCCACATTCTATTTTTGAAATTCCTATGCGACGTTGCCACGTTGCTCCAATTTTCTTGAAATTTTTAGCAATGGAAGGTTCACGAAAAAAATCACTTTAGGGTTATTTTAAAAACTATTACAGTTTACAAATATCAATATTTCAGTATTTTCAAATGGAACACTCGTATTTTATTATGAACCTTACTCTGGTTGTTCTTTCTTTTTTGTTACGTGTTGTCTATATTTAAAGTTGATAGTTACTGCGATTTTTACTTTTTAAGTGACACATCAACATATTGGATAAATGAGAATAAAAAAATTGAGTAAGATAATAAAATACCGAGTGTTCTATTTGAAAAAAGTGAAATATCGATATTTGAAAATTGAAAGTTTTAGAATTTTTTTATCTCATTTGGACTCTGTTTACACATTGATTAGAATATTTAACTTCAGGACCAATAAAATTTTACTGGCGACAAAAAAAATGAAGAATACAAGGTCCAACAGACAGCGTGTCCTTTGACGTGTTTTTTTCAAGGCGCGAAATTTGATTTTTAAATCGGGATACCATAACATTTTGTATCTTTTGTAATACCCATACACAGGGTGATTCAGTTGTTCTTGCAGTAAAATACGAGTTTTAAATGTTTGACGGCATACTGGTAACAAGCAGAACACATACAAGCAGAACATATACTACTTTATTCAGAAAAACTGAACTGACAAGATGAGAAAATCTGATTCTCATAAATCAATAAAAAGCAATGGGAATAAGGCGTTCATATCCCTGTCATTTTTCTATTTTTTTTTTTATATATATATATAAAATCTTACCAGGGGCGTACTTTTAAAATTTCACTGTGCTGGCAAAGATTCAAAACAATATGGTGAATAAAAAATGGTTTGTTTTAATTGTATTAAAACACGAGACGTGCTTTTTTAATTACCTTCTTCAGATGTTTGATGTAACTGATGTTAGTTTGTGTTAGAAAGAGCAGAAATTTTGAAATTTTAAAGTATAGTTAATTTTTTTAAGGGTGTAAAAGTATTCACTCAACCCAAAATGCACATTTCACAGTTAACTCGACAATTTTCATACATTTTGAATTTTGAATCAATGTGTTTTCCAAAAAAAAATAAAATAAAATGAACGTGAGCATTGACATTTCGCCCAAAACATTGTTTTCTTAAAATGTCACATTATTGTTAATGTATTTTTTTCTTCATTTAACATGTAATTTTGGATCACATCGCCCAGTTAGTTTGTGAATATGTATTTTGTTCACACCTTTAAAAAATCAACTATAGTATATACTCGTATTATAGATGCTTGTTTGCTTGCGGTCTGTTAATTCTTTTTTATAATTTTTATCATAGATCTATACATTTTTGCAAAAAAAAAACAAAATTTTTCAAAAAAAAAATTGAAAAATTATCTTAGAAAATGACTATGTGCTTTCAAATCTTGCAAACGTTTTGAAGTTAACGAAATAGTGGCGAATCGAAAATCAAAATTTATCTACCTCCCCTTCCAAAAATTAGATCTCAAAATTTTACCAAATAAATTATGCTTCAATTTTACAAAATAATATCGACTTGTGGTTTATTAATTTGTTTTTATGATATACATACATCGGATTTTGGATTTTTAGAAAGGAATTCAAAATTAAAAAAATATTTTACCTTAGCACCTCTTAAGGTAAGACTGATTTCGGATGAGATACTCTCTAAGAAACGAGAGAGTGGGCGGGCGGGGCTAGTATTTGCTAAGATAAAACTGATTTTAGCAGGTACTAGCCCCGCCCGCCCACCCTCTCTTTTCTTAGAGGATATCTCATTTGCCAAAATCACTCTTATCCTAACAGGTATTAGCCCCGCCCCCCCGCCCTCTCTTTTCTTAGAGGGTATCTCATTTGCCAAAATCAGTCTTATCCTATCTAGTAGCTGCTAAGATAAAACTGATTTTGGCAAATGCCATACCCTCTAAGAAAATAGAGGACGGGTGGGCGGGGCTAGTTCTTGCTAAGATAAGACTAATTTTGGTAAATGGCATATCCTCTGAGAAAATAGGGGTCAAATCTAAAAAATATTAATGTAATGATAAATCACAAGTAAAAACTCATCATATTGTGCACATTTTGGGTATCTCATTTGCCAAAATCAGTTTTATCTTAGAAGATACTAACCCCATCCACCCGCCCTCTCTTTTCTTAGCGGGTATGTCATTTGCCAAAACCAGTTTTATCTTAGGTAGTACTGATGACTAACTTTTGCAAAAAATGATCAAAATTTAGAAACATTACGAGCTTACAAAATTTTCAACATCTTCTCTAGTGTTTAATTGGTTATGCTTTAATGTATTTTTCTTTTGTTGATTTTGTTTGTGTTTATAATTTATAAAAGTCTTATTAAATGTTTTTTTTTGGTTTATTTATTAATGAAAAATAACAGCTTGTTTTATTAATAATAATGACAACGGTTAATGGCTACTGGTTGTTATGGTTATTGTTTTAAAAAAGGTGGATTTTAGTCACCATCGTTACTAAGAAATCAGAAAGCAATCCGGTATTCACGCATTAGGTGCGTGCAGTGTTGCCAATTTTACTTTTTGAAAACTATGTTTTTTTCGTAATCTACACCATAAAGAACTGTTTTATTTATTTATTTTTTTTTGGGACTCCCGAAACCCCCGTACATAACGTATTGAAGAGTTAATCCGCCAATTTCCAGACACTCGGTATTGAATCAAATTTCATAATATATCTAAGAGACTGATTTTGTTTGGTTGTACTTCAGTGGTTAAGAAAGTTCTAATATATGTATAATAAAAAAATTATTTTTGATAAATTTCTTTAATGAATAATATTACCAACAACTGCAGCATAAAATATAAATGTAAAACCGTACCATAAAACTTATCAACAAAATTATTTGTTCTAATCTGTATTCAAAATTTTGTTGAAGTCTTCGTTGTCGTGGATGGCGTCCAGTAGTTCAAATTTAAACCTAAAGATGACGCTACCGCAAATTTTAAAATTTTTGAGATTCTTAAGGAAACCTTGACTCTATTAAATAACAAATACTCCTACTTGCTAGTTTACGGAAAAAAGTATATTTTAAGCGCTTATTTAAGTAAAACTACTAAATGTTTATAACAACAAAAAACAGCAAAAAACAAAGAAAAACGAACCCATTGAATGAAAAACGGTTTTGTAGCACTCTAAAAAACAGTATATAAATATATGGGTACTAAAAGAATCAAAGTATTGTGGTGTTCTGATTTACAAATTAAATTTCGCACCGCGAACCCGCTTGAAAAATAAAAATTAATTCCAATAATAATATAGGTTGGTTTTATTGTTTTGGTGGTGATTCTAAACACGTGTAATTTCACCAAAGGGCAATTGTTGGAACAAAAATAAATCGCAGTTAAAGCCACGGTTCCCTCCATGAGTGGAATTAGTGAATGATCAGTTTATTAACGATTTTCTAATGTGAAACTGTTAACGAATCCATCAACATATGAATTTTTATTCCAATATGTGTAAATTCACGGTTTATGTCAAAATATTTTAATCGTTCGTGGTTTTATCGAAATGCGTTTCCCCACTTTATTTTGAATTTGACTGTATTTAATATGCGTCTGTTGTATTTATTTGGATTGTGTTTTGTTTTATCTGTACGATGTAATCTTGAAGTCTGAGTTTAATCAATAACTTGAATTAATACATGTAAATCTCTTATTTTTACTGTTCATGTGCATGTTTATCTACAATACCAGATTTCGCCGCTGTGAATCAGGGCGCCTAGCTGGCTGTCTCCTTTTCAAAGAATGAAGGTGAGCCTTAGTAATGCGAGTGTTAATCGCACCTCGCATGTTGGATCTGCGGTTTCTGCAAATGTTTTGCCCTCGCCACACCATCGTAATAACTTCACCATCATGATCCAGTTGGTTTAATTAAGATTTCTCTTTTTCTTTGTGTGTTTAACTTTATTTTTGAAAGCTAAGGAGAGTTGGTTGTATTTGATTTAAGATCTCTTTTCGTCCTTTGGGGTTCATCAGTTTACGTATGAACACATCCCACAAAAAACACACAACGTAACATTCCATTTTGCTGACGATCACAGGAAAACAAGAATTTTTGTAAGTTGTGTTGTAGTTATTGTATCATTATAGTAAAAGCTATAGCTATTTGACGCTCTATTGACTATGACATAAGCAGTAGTACAAATAATGTCAATATTAGTTTAGATTAGTGATTAGTGGTCAGATTAATTCTTTTTTAATAATTTGTTATGTGTATTCTATATAAAGATATAAATAAATTTTTGCCATTTTTTTTGTGGACGTCAATTCTCTCAATTACAACCCCTATGTTTTCTTCACCAACAACTAAGCAGCACAAGTCATTTTATAATAATTGTCACTAACCTACTATTGTGCTGTCCAACCCCTTACAATCAGTCACGATATTTCAGTGGATATAAAAATAGTATTCTGAGGATGCAGTCAATACCTGCTATGTACGACGACTTAACTGTATAGCACATACCTATTTATGGTGTCAATTTGTAGATTTTGCTATGTTTCATCCACATTTTAATAATCGACCCACATGTTAATTAATGTTGGTAACAATGAAATCACTACCAACTTACAATGTAAACAGCAGCAATACGAAAATTGGACACTGCTAAAAATAAGTAAATTTACTACTTTACCTGTAATAGCGAGTTTGCGGTGTTTTATTATAGGAAAGATTACATTATCACCTGTTAACTCTAAGCAGTGTTTTATAAAAAATATACCCTCGCGTAACCCTATAGTCTTGACAGGTATCATCTTTTTTTTGATAAATTGTGATTCTAGTGGATCTTTAATAAATGTGGCAATAATATAGCTACCCTAAACTCAGGACGCGATCTCCTGTTGTGCGCAGGGACACACTTTGTATGAATATATTCCAGAGTGAAACATGTATTTTAAATCACAATACAAAAGTTGTACTAAACTTTAAAATTTCCTAATTAATCATTACTGAATTTATTTATAATATAGATTATTCTCAAAAAATGATAAAAGATTTCATTATGATGAACAGACTTAACGATTTTGATTAAATCAGTGTATTTTGTATGTAAATCATAATTATTAACTTAACCTAAGTTTGTAGTAATGTATTTAAATAATTTGTTACCACTACTAATTTACTGTGTTACTCCCACCACATATGAACCATGCACCTCTTTCTGTTGTTGAAAACATACCTAAATTCCATTTTAACCCTGATGAACTAGCATATGTGGGCGATTTTAAAGGGATCAAAGCACACCACTCATGACTCTGCCTTAAAGCTAATGGAATATGAATAGTATGTGTCCCATCCAACAACAACCACGTAATTGATTTGGAAGCCACTTGAAACACCTTCACTTTCTTCAAAATCTTTGTGGCTTTACAAAGAGTATTAATATTCCCTAATATCTGATCCAGTCTTCCACAAGTATCTGCAATAACATAAACTGCATCTAACTAAAACTTAATATTTAATCTTAATCAAAATAAAAAATCTATCATGTACTTCTAAATCCTGCGAGGCACAAACTTTCCCGACCTCCATTAGAGCCTTGGTGAAATCAGTTTCATTCTGATCAGGCGTTCTCACAACCTTGCAGATATTATTGTTGATAAAATAATCTAAAACGTCCTTTGATAACGAATCCATATCGCCTGTAATGAGATCTGGAGGACTAACTTTATCACTTTCTAAATTATGTAATTTCAGCCATGTAAGCCATTTTTCGGTGCCTCCATCAACTGTGACCCTTAATTTAGCTACAAGAGTGTTTATAATTGATGAAATGATGATTTTTGCGCATACCTTGACTCCATAAGTTTTTTAGAAATGTCACAGGAAGATTGAAATTTGTATTTAAGATAACTACCGCGTAATTTTGATTTTTGCATTTGGAAAACAAGTCTTGACAGGGGTCCCATGTCTCGTTCCTTTCTTGCCGATACATTTTCTGGAAACCGACAAGTTATTATAAAATATTGAGAAATGTGTGGCTTACTAATAAACTATTACACATAGTGGTGATTTTCTTTAAACATTTTCGAATTGTTGAGTAAATATAACCTAAAAAAACGGGAAACATTTGACAGTTGACGGATTAACACGTGGTGCACTCAACGTGACAATAAAAATCAAACTTAAAAAATTAAAGATAACTAACTAAAAATCGACGTGTTTTAAGCGAAATATGAAAAAATATGCAAAACGCTGGACTCACCTGTTGCGCTAATGAAAAGTGAAAATGGTATTATTTTGTATTGGAGTAAACTGATTAGATAAATTGGAAGAGACTAATTAAGTCCCACTTTTATCAGCCAAATAAATAACATGGACGAAATATCAAAAAAATGATCGTAAAAATTCGATAAGTTATTAAACAATTTCCGTTAATCTTAAACGTACTTGAAAGTGACGACAATGATTACTGAACCATTTTTTCTTCGAGTTTAATCGGCCGATGTAATTAAAATGTACACTGGCATTATACAATCTATTCATGATTATACACACTACATGATAAGTATATTACCTTTTAAAAACAATAACCTTGTGATAACCCAAACTTCCCGCCTTAAAGATTGACCTTGAAACAGTTTGAAAGGCCCGCGAAAAATTCAAAAATTCAAAGTTTGGCCTTGGCTGTGATCGTCTAACAAATGAGAACCTACGTTGTGTGTTTTTTTTTTTGTTTTGAAAAATGGCGGGAAGAAGTTCTTTCATACAAGTGCATACACTGTCGAGAGCGCAAGAAATAATTAACAGAAATTGTTTTGGAGGGGGGGAAACGGCACCACCCTCACAGGGGGAAATACGCTGCGAAGATTTACCCCTCAGCGCAAAAACCCCCTTGGTTTTATTCCCGGACGACATTTTATTACTTTTCAAAACCCTTAAGATATGTGAAAGAAAAACACTCGCGAATTGACAGACCTACACATATGAAAACCGAACAAACACAAGACCTACACATATGTAAATTGGATGGCAGAAACCGAATCATTATGAGAGTGTGGCGATCGAACAAACATAGAACAAAATATATCAATTTCATTTACGAGCACAGCAAAATACCCAGAGGGGGCGTTGTAGCGCAAGTGGAGGTTGGGACTCCTGATCGTCACTGTTCTCCCTCACGACGGTGATTCTATCTACACCAAAGCCTGCTCACACGCACATCTCCATTACGAACGTGCCCTGCGAAACGAGGCGGTTACGATCGCAGATCCGTAGTGGGGTCCCGGCTATCACGAAACCGGCAGCGTTAAAAACCCGCGACCGCCCCCTGAAGCTATACAAAACCCGCGGACTTGTGCAGGTGACGCGATTAATCCCGTCAGTTTGAGAAGAAGTCGCGCGCCCCACGTACACTACGAGTTATGTGTTATTTACCTTCAATTTCATTTAAATGTTCAATCTCTATGACTCTAATATTAAATGACAACCGAACAAGTGTTAAAATTTCAACAAAGAACAATACACAACATTTAAATTCGCCACACACTCTTACGAAAATTCAACAACAAATAATTCTTAATTGAGATTAAATTTGGACATCAGATAATTTATATGAGAGAAACATTCATCAACAAAACATTTACATGATCAAAACTTAGCAAAGATTTATAAACAAAGATCTGGTGTGAAATAAACTTGTGCAAATAAAATACCATGTTAGGTCAAAACTGTAGAGCATGGAAATTTACGTTCAATTCAAATGATACAGCAAAGAAAATTACTGAAGCTAAAATTGTGAGACAAAGACAAATTGCATGAGGTGAAAGATTGTAAAGTTAACAGATTTACATGTGATTAATATTAATTCGTGTCCAGTCAAGTTATTGGTTAAAATTCAAACGTGAAATTATTTAGCTGCATTGTGGGCCATTATTACACATACATTTCCCCCAAACAAAACACATAAACAAACATGGCAGACAATCTGCAGTTGCAAAATGGCGTTGGACGAATTCGTCATTCCAAATAATAGGCGTCGAAAATATGCGATGCAAAAATACGATGAATCCTGTGGCGTTGTATAAACGATGTGCTAAATAAAAGGAATAAAAGGCACGTCCCCCCATGACCCACAATGTTTGTTAATTTGTGCAATAGGTTCAGTTAAAACATGTGCTCGGTTAAAAGAAAGAAAATGGACGCTTCAAAATGGCTGCTGCCTGAACAAAGAACGGTGAAAATAACAACTCGTTTGCCGCCATCCAAAATACAGATTTCACAAATATAGCTAAATAAAGCATGGCCCGAACTAGAAATCACTTCCTGTAAAGCCCTACTGCGATGGATTTTAAATGAAAGATAAAAAAACGAGATTAGTGGAAAAAACAAGCGCACGCGTCGCTGTGACACGAGGTCAGAAGTATCGTCGGGACTTGAAACTCGCCGCAAACAGGTGTTCAAAACATACCTCTCCAAAGATGCGAAGATTTAGACACGGCTTACCGCCAACAGGAACACAAAAACCTCGTCGTAAGAACGATGAGAAGTCAGGAACACCCAATGGCTCAACGGTGGCTGCTAGGTTTTCCAATGGAACTGGATCAACACTGGAAAAACAAAACACAACAGCAAAAGGCACAGAATAATTCACAATCAAAAATACAACCTGTTGCTCGAAGCGCTCGAAAAGAAATCGACCGTTTGTTCCAAGCGGTCAGAGAGAAGTGGGTGATCTGACACGAGACAAAAACACCCTAACATTTGCGCATGTCTGTTTCTTTGGGGTTGGTTGCCAACCTTCTTTTCTTCTTCTCACCAACTGTTTCTTGCGCGCGCGAAATTCATTTGAAATTTAAAATTCGAATTGGATCCTTACAACCTAGAATTTGGATTACGTACAACGAATGAGCGCTTTCTGAGTTTTTACATGAACTTGGAACTTCAATTAAACTGATGTTATTAGTGTGGTCACAGAAATAATTTGCCACAACCATCATGCGAATATATAAATGCGGGTAATTCCATCTTTTGACCAAGATTTTGGATTTTCCTACAATTTTGCACAAGCATAAGCTACAATCAGAGACGATCCTAGATATTTAACATATTATAAAACCTTCATTTTATTATCTTCGTAATAATTTTATACACTAGTATTCTGTATTACTATAGGGCTATAAATAAATTCAAACTGGTATTTAAAAAAAAACAGTAATTCTTGCTACGTCGTAGATAAATGCACATGCATTAACATATAATGTGAATAAAACTGTAGACTTAGGTTTTGCTCTTCTTCCTTTTAAAATGGTAAAATATTGTTCCTAAAAAATCAGTGTAATTCATGGTAGGTAGGTATTTTATATTCAGAAGAAAAAATTTTTAAATTATATAGTCGTTCCTCAACCATATAGTCTTATAGTCTATCTCAGGTAGTTTTTTATTTATTTTAATTTAGTTAATACACTGAACGCTCAAAGTAAAGGAACATCAAGAAGGAATCAAGACTTTGTAATGAAATTTTAACTACAGGTTAAGAGTTGTCAAACGAAGAACTGATTAGATTTTCAATTTTACCTAGCGGTCTAGTATTTGTAAGAAAACGAATTTTTTGCTTGTACGTTGAAGAAGTACATCCCCTGGCACATCGTAACACTGACCTCATACAGTCATCAATAATGTCTTCCTGATATCGAGGTAATATGATTATAACATTATTCTAAGGTATCTCCTTGCTTCCTGGGTCTTTAGATAGCTAACCCTGTGTCATCTCTACACTTCGTCCAGAAGTCCTTCCCTTTATTTGGGCAACGATAACAGCACTAACAAAAGTAATAAGTTGATAACGTAAGAATTCTTATAAAGATATAACAAGAGCTGAAAATTTTCTTCTAGATTATTTTCAAAAATACTTTTTACTTCCCGAGCGTAAGCGAAGGAAGTATTTTACAATACTTCCGACGGACTCGATTACTCAAGTCCCGACCCTCTACTTTTACGTTTTGTCGACCTTTCATGACACCTACAGTACGAACAAATAAGTCTTCCGCTTCCGTCTGTCTGTCCGTCTGTCTGTCTGCCGTCCCGGATTTTTATTAGACAGATATAATCTCCGAAAGTAGTGAGCCGATTGCTGTCAAATTTTATATTTATATTAGGACACATGTAGTTCTAAACTCCGAAAAGAGTTTTTACCCGAAACGTCCAGATTTTTGGAAAAAAAGTCAAAATTATACAACATTTTGCAATTTAATTTTGAATCTGCAAAACCGAATGCTTTGAGATCTTGGAGATGCTTTAAAGTTATCATAAGGATGGTAAATTTTTGATCAAAATGTATTTGCTCATCCCCCCTAAAACTTTAATGACGTCGCCTCAAATTTTTTCTGAAAAAATCCTGTCTTAAATGTGCAAAGTATGATGATTGATGAGTCAATATTTGTGTTTTATCACTGCATTAATATTTTTTAGATTTGCTTATACGGGGCCCCCAAAAAAAAAATAATGACTGAGTCAATTTATTTTATTGTTTAGGCACATCAAAAATTGCAAAACTGAATACTTTTAAATCCTGTAGCCGTTTTGAAGTTATTGTAAGCATGGTAACTTTTTAATCAAAATATATCCCTGTATCAACCCCAAAAAATTGATGACGTCGTCTAAAATTTTACCGAATAAATCCTACCTAAAATTGCAAAATATGATCAATCTATACTTGTAATTTATCATTGCAACTTATTTTATTGAATAAATCAATACTTTGAAATCTTGCAGACGTGTTAAAATTATCGAAAGCCTGATAAATTGTTAATCAAAATATATCTGTTTATTCCCCCAAAAAAATTGATGTCGCTGTTGTTGTAAACAGTATTTTTCATCATTTGATTATAATCTTGGCAATTAATAAAAGTTTTCACACGAAAACAATGCCGTTAACTCTTAACAGACGTTTCTCAAATTGTTGCTCTAATCGAGGATGGTCGTCGTCAGCGCTATGTATATTTCCAGGGCGGCCGGTTTTTTTTTGCCGGTCAGTGTATAAACATAAATAAACACTTGTCCATCAGGTTGTTATTACCTGGTGCTGAAGGACAAGGGTTGTTAGAAATTGATTATTTGAAGTTTAACATGGTAAATCATCAGAATCTAACAACGGACCGTCAGTCAGTAGCGTAACATGCACACTTCAGAAGGGGCTAGTTTTTAAATTAATTTTTTTTTAATCGCAACAATAACACACGGAAACATAACCTTAAGTGAACTGGTCAACACGCTACCACGAATGCGGATGAATCTATTAGGCACTAATCTAAACAGGTACACATACCCATCGCAGGTAGAAAAGTTCTCTATGACAGAGAAAGATGACGGAGACGGATGCCTCTGAGGGTGCACCCATTCGAAAATGCTGGATATGTTTCTTTGTACTTCATTTTCATTGTCAAATATGTGAGCTAAATTTTTTAAATCCTCGAAAAATTCAAAATTTGGTCTTGAACTGTGCACCGTCAACTAATTCCCTAGACAAGCTCCCCCAACTGAAATTGAACTGTTTAACGATTTTTCAAATTCAAATTATTTAAATGTGGTTTCAAGACATTTTTTTTTAGCGAGAAATTTTGAATTCAGATTGGAATACCACACTAGCTATGGTTGATAATAATAATTATATATATAAAAAAAAAAAAACAATACAACTCAGGTTTATGTTTTCCGAGACAATTCGAAAGTTACTGCTGATCATTAAAACCTTATAATCATTAGCTAATTTTTTCGTCTTTGCCAAACAGAAGTTTTATAAACAACAACGAAATATAAAGTTATATGTGTTACGACTGATCATCAGGACTTTTTTATTTGCACTGTCCTATTTTCCACACTAATGCGACAATATCTTATTAATACTGCTTTCGTATGTTTCCAACAAGCAGGTTGTAAACTTGTAAACTTTCCGATCTCGTTATCCAGATGATTTGTTTCTTCTTTTTACATTTATCTGGTTCTGGTATTTACAGATATTATTTCCGGGATACGGATGAGGTATTAGCAATAGCAAGGGAAATCAAACTCATTTATTTAAAGTAGTCTTACGTGTGAAATTGGATAATTGATGAGTTTTCTTGATTTTTGCTTTTCGAAGCATATGCGAAAAGGCTGCTGTCATCTCTTTTGTGTGTTTTTTTTCAGTTTTTTTTTTAATTCTCTTTCCCCGTGTTATGACTATGAACCGATCAGAGTTCGTGTTTCTCTCTTGTAGAGATTTTCATAAAAATGATATAAAAAATTAATAACTATAGGTGAGAGATTCCTAATATTCTAATAGTAAATCGTAAAATAGTTAGATATATCTATTATTTTGTATTTTAATTTTACGTGTTGTTTAAATTATTACTTTACCAGCCCTAGATCGGCGATATTTAAACATTCACTCACTACCTACCGATTTTGTATTATTATTTTTAGATTAACTGGTTCAGTTTGTTGTAACCAAAGAGAGTTGAAACCACATATTTTTATATTATTATACCAATCTACGTTTTGTCACCAAAAATTATGTTACTACAAAAATTTTAATTGGTGAAGTAAATCCTACACGTATAATTTAGCATTTTGTAAAAGCAAACCGAATTTTATAAGCAAAAGTTGTGATTAAAAAAATCTACCTACCTATTGTTAACACCGACACGGTAATTAGTTGCATTCACAACGTCACCTACTTTACTCCTATAGAGTAAAGATAGATATATACCTATAAATTCTGCAAATACCATTGTTTTTAGCTTGAAAGTAGAAGCTTAATTTAGTACAGTGCAAATACGGCACATAGGTATGCGGCGTCGATATAAAATGCAACGTATATTTTTTAACGGATTTTGATAAGCCATTAAAATGCGATGCCCATGATATACGATACTTAGGTAATTATTTCATTTTCAGGTGATAAAAAAATGATAGTTAAGTGAAATAAAGAACTACCACCATTTTACGACAGTTCGAAAATATGTTAAAATAACTGCTTATAAAAGAGATAAAAGAAACCCTGTTGATTATAAAATAAAGTCTGAGTCTGAGTGCTTTATATCAGTAAACATTCATTTTTTTATCAAATGAAAGTGAAATATATATCTATGTAAGTGTAGTATATCATTATAATCGTAATTTAATGGTCTAGCAAAATGCATTAAAAAAATATCGCTACATAGCAATTTAAAAAATTGATCGAAGGTAATTTCAAGAGAACTTACCTCGTCACTAAAGTACAATAAATCATATCAACTTTTTTCGAAAAATGACAAAATTTGATTTTGCGAATTTTATATTTTTTTGAGAACCCCTATAACTTAAAATAAAGATATGTATGGTATGTTAAAATAAATATAAAAAGCGTTAAAGCGTCGTGCTACGCTTAGTTTCAAATGAGTTTTTCCTTTACAAAGTTTTGTGATGACAATTTTTCGAGGACGCAGATATCAGTTGAGATAGTTGCAGTGTAATATTAATACTACAATCTTGAATTCCCCAATTTTCGGGAAAATGGAGTAAGCCATTTCTGATTTATCAATAAAATAAATTGACTCATTCATTAATTTTTTGAGTCATCCTGTAATTCTAAAACATATAAATAACTAACTGGAGACTCATCATATTTTACACATTTTCGATAGAAATTATTCGGCAAAATTATGAGATGATCAATTTTTGGGGGGATTTAACAGATATATTTTGTTTATACCATGCTTACGATAACTTGAAAACGTCTGCAAGATTTCAAAGCATTCGGTTTTGCAGATTCAAAAATAAACTGCAAAATATGCTTATACAATTTTGATTTTTTTTTTCCAAAAATTTGGGTGTCTGGGTAAAAACCCAACAGGGATTTATAAAGTACACGTGTAGAACTATGTTATTTTATACAAGTTAAAACCCATTTAGCCAAATTTTGGTGAGCGTTTTACCATCTGCATGATATGCCTAATATACCTACTCGTACATACACAATTTGACAATAATCAATCCAGTAGTTTTGGAAATTATATGTCTAATAGAAATCGACAGACGTATAGACAGACGACAGGCAGACGGAAACAGGGGATTACTTTTTTCGTATTCTAGAGGTCATGAAATGTTTGAAAAACATGAAACTGGTAAGTGCGTCATATTTGCAGTCTACTAATTTAAGCTTTCCCTTTCAAGTTAAAAATAATGGCGTTTACAGAATTTCAGTATCTCTATCCGTTCTCAAGACATAAGGCTGCGGAGTTTTAACTGGAACACCTGTAGGTATATGCGTCGTATTTACAATAATCCAAATAACATATTGAAATAAGCTCTCTTCAAGCTAAAAGCAACGGCATTTACAGAATTCCTTCTGTCAGTTTTCACGATATAAGGCGGCGCAGTTTTATCAGGGACACCTGTATATTAATAGCCATTATATGTAGTAATTAATTTTACGAAGGTTTTCTTTTGTTGTAAAATTTAATTAAAATCCCATTGTGCAGAACACGGCATTTTTCAAAATGTAAACAATTACATTTGATAGTTTCACAAAAGTATTCACGATAGGTAATAATATTAAATTAAAGTTGTTTTTTTCACGAAGGTGGAATCTTTATTGATGTAAATACTTCCAAGCTGAATTATATTATAATTTATGTTATAATTTATTAGTTATTATTGACTTGATTTAAAAAAACTCAGAACACAAAATTGAAGAGATTTAACATCTCAAAATGGAGTTTTTGTCCATTGTAGACCTTTTGTTTCGAACCAGTTCACACACTGCCACTTTAATTAGTAAGCACAAAAAGTGAAGTCATAAAAACATTCATAATTGCTGTTTTAAGCATTAACAGAAATGTTGTGACGTTAGTACTTAAAGAGAAATAATTTTCAATAAATAATTCTGACAGAAAAATGTGAATTGTCAGAAAACCCGAAAATAAAATTGCCCTGTTTCAGAATTTTTACAAAAACTATTTGTAATGTAGGTATAGTTAAATATAAAAATGTTCTGTAAATTTTAAAATGTTGTTATAAGTACTTACAATTTTAATTTTTTCGAAAAATCTGGATGTCTAAGGTAAAAATTTAACACGAATCCATAAACCACAAATCCAGGAGAAGAGTATTTGTTGATCACACTGTATTAGTAAATACAATTAAAGAAAAATATGTAAGGGGAAACTTTTTATTTTAAGGTTAATTTTGAATTCCCGATATAAGTGTTTTGTCAAATTTGGGAGCTAATGTTGTACCTATTTTTAATAAAGATGCTAATTAAATTAATTTGGCAAACTAAACTCGGAGTTTGTGTACACTATACGTTATCAAACCCTGAAATAGTGTAATGTGTTTGTCGACAACTTTTGCATGAAGTCTTTAAGTCTATTCAATTAATAAACATAAATATGAGTAAGTTTTCTAGCGATTTAACAAGTTTATGTGTACAGCTGCGCGATATTGTTTTGAAATAGCATATACCTCACCTACTCAGCGATAACACCTTCGCTATCACATTCATGTTTTTTTTTTGTTATTTGCTTACCTTCATTTTTAGATTACAATAGTGAAATAAACTACCTACGTGTTTAGCGTGTGTGGATCCATGTAATAAAATCATTTTACATTCAATCATTGTTAATAAACAAAAATATTTTTTGTTGAACTGACAGCATATATCCTAATTATTAAATATGATTTAGCCGACGCAACTCTAAAAAAGGCTCTTTTTCCAAAATTAGATCTTTCGTTTTTAAATAACCGATCAAATACGCAATTTTATAGATAAAAGAATAACACTGAAGTGTAATAATAAATCTCCCAAGATATATTTTGTGACGTCATCAGCGTTTTGAAAGGGATATACAGTTGCCGGAAAATATCCGGTTAGGGGGAAGTTGGTGAATCGTGCGCGTCTGCTAATGGTGCGCACCCCGCTAACTGCAAATCAAATAATTTAAATTTTAAAATAAGTACATAGTGCTATCAATTAGAATCACTTGTAACGGCTAAAACAGTTTTTAATCATTTTCTGAAATATCCACATTCAATATGGCGCCATTAGCGATTCCCGGGTTTTTTAAGTAATTGTCGTATAGTTGAAAATAAGCTGTAAGTACTGTATTTTACGATTTATTTTAATCATTTTTATCTCAATCGAAAGCTAGTCTTTCATACTACAAATTTTAATTATTGATAGTATTGAGTTAATTATTGGTTTATTCTTATAAATTTTTAATATCAAAAGAAATTTATCGGCAAATAGTGCGCAGTGCGCACATTTTGCCGACACCCTTTTACAGAATTTAATTTTACTGGTTAACAATTTTAGATGTTCAAGTATATTCGTAAAACAAACAAGGCAGGGTGTTGTAATGAAAAATGCGATTTGTACGAAATGGAAACAGTATTAGAGGGGTGGGTCGAAAATGTGGAATACCAGAATCATCTGTACGCAAAGCATTAAAAGCTTTAAATGAAGGGCTTGATATAAAAGACCCTTGTTTAGGAAGGTGTCATATTTTTCCTCAAAATGAAGAAAAGGAATTGACGAAACATGTTTTAAAATTTGCCTATACTGTGGAGATAGGAGTAAAAAAACAGAACATTGGTTGTAGTGCCAAACCTATACAAAGTGGGCACATGCTCTTTGCAGTGGATGGGACACTGCAGAGGGGTATATTTGTGACTTTTGTGACAAGTGACCTTTCTGTTGTTTATTGTTCTGTTTTTGATTATATTTTTTTTATATATAAATTTTTCATAATGTTGTAATACTTCATGATTTTATTTTAAGTATTAATAAACATTTTTCATAGTTAAGAAACAAATATTTTCTTTGTCGGGTTAAGGCCTCGCCACATAGGCTGTGCTATGCTATGCTCATATTAAAACGTTATGTCTATGCTATGTAAAAAATACATTCACATAGCATGAACATGACATACAGTCACAGGTGGTGTTCACAACAGCCATGCCATAGAATAGTAGCAATTGGTAGCATAGCATAGTAGATGTGTGTTTATAAATAGTTATTAGTAAAAGCAGTGGTGAGTAAAAGTGGTCGTTCATTTTGAAACTTGTTGGTGTAGCTGACAATCTTAAATAAAAAAATTCACGAAGAGAACCTGATCGAATTACTTAAACTTTATTATTATTATGTGCAATATGCAGTGCAATATAGAAATACAATTTATAAAAGAAGAAAATTGAGAAGGCTTAGGTTAGAAGTTTGAATTTTCTCTAGACGCGCATGAGCCAAAAACCAAACATTACACAGAAGTAGGATTCCATTCTACTTTCATGCTATGTCGGATTATTTCGAGCTGTGTAATGTCTATGCTAGTTCTGTGTAAAAAGTACATAAAGCATAACATAATGGCTATGTGAACACTCTCATTTAAATGTATTGTGTCTACTTCTATGTTTTTCATTAACATAGCATAGCACAGCCTATGTGGCGAGGCCTTTATAAGAATGGTAGTCAAATGTTTGCGCACCATTAACAGACGCTTGCGCACCATTACCAATCTGGGTCTGATAATCATGCGCAACGCAACCTTTTACATTTTAAATAATAACTACGGACTGTTTAATAAGAATTTATTGAATATTAGGTATGTTGTAAAGAACATATATGGCTATGCTCATACTTAATTTTATAACTTAATCTTTAATAATTCACAAATTACAAGCAAATTGGCTTAGGTGCGCACAATTCACCAACTTCCCCCTAAATATGCAGCTATTCAGGTTATTTTTGAAAATAGCCCGCTATTTAACAACACCACCTGAACTTCAGAAAACTTATAAGCAGTATGCAAAAATACTCATACGTCAACTTTTTTCCATATAAACAAATAATTGTTAATAAGTCACTATGTTTCAAAGAAATAAACTGTAAACTTTAAACATGAGACGTGTTTTAATTTGTTGTAATTTTTTTTTTTGAGATACCTTTTTCAAATGTTTGATATGTGACTGATGTTAATTTTAGAACAGTATACAAATGAATAAAAAAAATATTTTCTATAAATTTCTTTAATGAATAATATTATCAATCCAAGTAGCACAAAATATAAATGTAAAACCAAACTACTATAAAACATATCAACAAAATTATTTGTTCTGAACTGTATTCAAAATTGTATGACAGCATGTTGTTCATAGAATTAATGTTGTTGAAGAGTTCGTTCTATCGTTGTCGCTCAAAAATGGCACTACCGTGAATTTTAAAATTTTTGAGATTTTTTAGGAAAAATAAAACTTTGACCATTATTCAATAACAAATACTTGCTAATTTATGGGGAAAACATACTTTAACTGTTATTTAATTAAAACCGTTAAATGTTCATAACAACAAAAAAAAAACACCAAAAAACGTTTTAAAACAAAAAAACGAACCCATTTAATAAAAAACGGTTTTTTAACACCTCTAAGTTCCACGTGAAGACCAGCAGTGCTTGTTCTCAATATAGATTTGAAACTGACTATATTTTAAAATTGGCGCGAAACACCGGCGTCATCTTCACAGAAAATTTCAAAACTACTTCAAAATTTGTACACAAAAAATTTACGAAAAATTCACAGCGTTGTGAATTAAATTATTTGATGTTGCAGGTAATCACCAAAAACATAGCATACATAACATAAATAATATATTGAATTGGAAGTTTGTTTCAGAAACATGGGTCAAAAATGTCATGTAAATTTTTGAATGATTTAAAATAGCTCATTATGAATTTCCATAAAACTAAAGACCTACTTATTACAGCTACTAGTTCAGTTTATTAACGAAATGGAGAAATATTCCCACCTTTGTCACAGTAGACCTTTGTTCTGTCAAATAAAAATGCATCTATTAATCAAGTAGGAAAGTATTTATTTATATTATGAAATGAACACAAAGTTACAATGACCTATATTATAAATGTAGTTACGTACTAAACATATTACCTCTAAATACATTAAACAAAAAAAAATTTAAAGGACAAGGCACATTAAAAGAAAACTATGATATTACTTAAAATTGAAGACAAAAGTGAAAAACCGCCCCATTTCGGCAGTACCCAAACTTCAAATTTCAATAACAAATCATTTAGAATTTCAAGACGGCTGCAAACGCCTGAACGCATTTGCATCAAACATGTGCCCAACAATATTAAAACACATCATCGACACATAAGTCTTTTCTACAACTACGATAACACTTTAAGCTGGCTGCGAGTGGGCGCCTTTCTTTCCGATCAGCGACTTGTGGATGTGCGGTATGACACCACCTCCTGCGATTGTGGCCTTGATCAGGCTGTCCAGCTCTTCGTCTCCTCTGATGGCCAACTGCAAGTGGCGCGGGGTGATTCTCTTCACCTTCAAGTCCTTACTGGCGTTCCCGGCCAACTCCAACACCTGTGTTAAAAAAAAATGACACTTGGAATAGCTAACCTACAAACGCACTTACCTCCGCTGTCAAATACTCTAAAATCGCCGCCGAATACACGGCCGCCGTGGCCCCCACGCGTCCGTGGCTAGTGGTGCGGTTCTTCAGGTGTCTGTGGATCCTGCCGACGGGGAACTGCCACAAAACAACAACGACAGGTTAACCTAACCTAACTAATCCCGGTGCGCGACCTCCGAACGACTATTGCAAAAAGTGACGAAAGTGCTGACATTACCTGCAATCCGGCCCTGGCCGAGCGGGATACCGCTTTGGCTTTGGCTTTGCCTGAATCCTTGCCTGCTTTGCCGCCAGCCTGAAAAAAATAAAAATACACTTTGTGGGCAGGTTATTGCACCGATATTTTCATTACCGGGTTCGTGGGTGCGGCATTTTGTGGTATGCAACGTGTTGGAGTGTTTTGTGAACGGTAACAGGCTAAAATTACTCACCATTTTCTATAGACGCCACTAACGCTTTCACTGCACGACTATTACAACGGCTTCTCTCAACGTAGCCCGCCAAATGATAAATTTTAACCTATTAGAGGGTGTTTGTATGTCACGTGACCCGAACTGGCCAATCGGAAAAGCATAATGATGCGGCTAGAAGTGATGACTATCGATTGGGTGACTGGTACGCTTGGCTTGGGTTTTTCAACCTTGAAAAATTAAAATTTGGAGGGAAATACCGATCGAGGGATTAATTAGTAATTAATTAATTATGATCGAGTAAAGTGGAACGATGCACTTCGATACACCGAAGCGTAATTACTTTAATATGTACTTTGAATAACGGAATGTATTACTTGGAAATATTTATTATTCTGAGATATTTAAAAAAAAACACCGTTTTCTTACAATAACGTTACAAGATTCTAATTAGATTAAGTACAAAATGTTACGAAGGCGTTGGCGTCCGCAGACCATAACCATATGGTAACACGTTTACGTGTGTTTATCGTTGTTTTAACTCGAACGATCACAATTTAAACTGTCGGTTACTAAAGACAAAACCACACGTCTTCCTTTCCTTTATGGAATATTACAGGCATGAGTTGCTGCTTCGTCGTAAACGAAAAACCTTATTAGCCAAACATCGATAACAGTATAACGGTCATTACCATGGTGATTGCAAGCACCTTCATTCAGGGATGTTAAAAAACAGGGTCGCTAAAATAAAATCCACTCATTATTATGTATACCTATATTATTATTATAACTTTTTATTTTCTGTTGTCTAAAAGAATAGTTTCATGCTGCAGTAAAACTTGAAATGTTTCCGTTTAGGAATTTGAAGAATCAAAAAACTGCATTTTTCTTTCGTACTAATAAGGTTTGCCCTCCCACGCAAATCACTAATAAGTTTAATATTCATCATTCATATTTCAAAGACTGTTTTAAAGTTGTTGGAATTAACTGATTCTTGAGAAAACGGGACGGAACACTTCCACTTGTTGACAATATTTTTACATATCGAAATACTTATTTCTCGTAAATGCACTTTACGGTCATAGATTCGCAGGTGTCACAGTAAAACCACTATCTCTTACCATCTAAATTGTTGAATTATATACATAAAAAGGTGTATAGACTGAAACTTTCACTGTATTTTACATTAAAATATACAGGGAGATATGAATAAGCGCGCATATCTCGATATCTCATTAACTTTGAGACACAGTAGCAATGAGGACATGGGATCCGCCGCGAAATTCACAAAATGGGGTCCTTTTGTATTGTATACAGATGTTATTTAAGTATTATTAGTATTATTTATTATTTTCAGTTTTTCCGGCGACATTGGCGTAGTGGAACGTTATTTTTACATGACTTCCCTCGCCAATGCCCCGCCCTTGAAGTATAGTCCGACAAATTCCGCTTCTTCTGGTTTTTCCAATTTCATTTTAAATTGTAGGAGTAAAATATTGTTATACAATGTTGCTTTTTTTTCCAAAAATCTGGATGCTAAGGGCAAAAAGTCAACACGGACTCATAAATCATACATGCAGGACTATGTTATTTTTTTAAATTTAAAGAACATTTGTTCGGTAGAATTCTAAATTGACGTCATAATTTTTTGGAAAAGCCTTAATTGAACAAATTTTGATTAATGATTTATTATCTTTCCTCTAACATTAAAACGTTTGGAATATTTCAATACCTACATTCGGTTTTGCAATTTTAAAATTAAATTGTAAAATTCGATTTTGGATTTTTTACCTAAAATCTCGATGTCTAGGAGAAAACCCAACACAGATTCTAAATTACACATACATGGAGTATGTAATTCTATAAAACTTAAAAAACATTTGTTCTGTAAAATTATAAAATGACGTCATCATTTTTTAGGAGGCCATAAATGAAAAAATGTTATTAACGGTTTACCATGCTTACAATAATCTTAAAAAGCAAGCTTTCAAGATATTAGGTACATGTTGTTATACAATTTTGATTTTTTTTTTCTCAAAAATCTGGATATCTAGGGTGAAAACTCGACACGGATTAATGAATCACACATGCAGGAGTATGCAATCCTAAGTAAGTAAAATGGTACGTTTCACCCCATATTTTGTACTTTAATGTGTTGCAAGGTGCTTTATCTTTTTTTTTTTAAGAAAATCGGCCAATTTTGACGTTGAAAAGGTTTTTTATTTTTTTGTAAAAATCTCAAAGTCAGCGGCTTCTATATGGATCCGCTAGAAATATGGTCAAAACCTTTAGAAATCCACAACTTTTGAAAAAATAACTTTAAAAATGGGGTGAAATGTTAAAAATGCATTTATAAAAAAACTTCACGATAAAAATGATCTCTTTTTATTTTATAAAAAACAATAAAAAACTTCAACGTCACAACTGATCAGTTTGCGTAAAAGAGAATGATACAGTACCTTAAAATAGATGAAAAAAAATGTGGGGTGAAACGTACCATTTTAGTTTCTACTGGTTTCAATTTAGAAATTTCATCTAGAACGTCCGAACCTTAAACCCGAGTCATTTAGATGAGAATGAAATTTGAAATACAAATAATGCTTTTGGAATCACCAAAATTTATATTTGGTGAATATAAATATTAAAGAATATTTATTCGGCAAAATTCTAAAATGATGTCAGGGGGCCATAAACGAAAACAAATTTGTTAACGGTTTACCATGCTTACGATAACTTAAAACGTTTGCAAAATTTCAAAGCATTCGATTTTTCTGGAAAAATCTGGATGTTTAGAATAAAATTTTAACAGGGGTTCATAAACCACATGTGTAGGAGTATCTTATTTTATAAAATTTAAATAAAATTTACTATTGTAAATTTTGGAGATAACGTCAACCAATTGTTGGTAGGGATGATTAGCCAAATTTTGATTAATATCTAAAAAATTTGACAATCTCTTTATAATAAAAATCCGAACAGACGGCAGACATTCAGACAGACAGACAGCCAGACAGACGGAAACGGAAGACCTCTTGCTTCATACTAAGTTAACACTGTAAAAAGATGCTCTTATTTAATATTTACATATAATAGTTTTTATGCGTCTGTTATACTGTCAGGAATAATTGCACTTGTAATTGTAACATCCTGGATATGTGAAAAATGTAAATAATTGTTTCATAAAAAAATGTAGACTGAAATTTCCCGGTGCCCTGGCGGCACAATCCGACACTGCACAGTAGTAACATAGAGCCTAGTTTTTTTTTTATATAAAATACCGACACAGCACTGCCAGGTTACAGGTTGAAAAACCGAAATATGACTATCTAAAAATTATAATACTCTACCAGACAAAAAAACCCGGTCAACTGAATTTTTTGTGATTACCTGCAATTGGTAGAACTTTTGTAAAAAATATTCCAAAAAGCAAAACATTAATAAATTCATTAACAAAAAACATAACTTTGTACTAAAACATGTGGAAAAAGAAAAAAAAAAAAGTTATAACACTAAATATTAGCGTAAAGTTACAAACATCACTAAGGCAAAACTTTATTGTTAATACAACAAAGTGCATAGCTTCGTTTATCTATCCATAAAGTATTACAGCACAAATAATCTCCTTACGATTTTTTCATGAAGTCTTGCATTGGTAGAAACATTCAATAAAGTTGGGATAAGTTCACAACATTGCATGAGAATTTCCCCTAAGAAGGGATCAATCAGAGCATGAGGGAATATATACCTCCCTAAGTTGTTTCAAAAAGTAATATTGCACCACAAAAACAGAACATCTGCAGAATTTTAAAACTGTAACAAGATTTGAAAAAAATCTAAACTGCTTCCAAAAATGGTTTTAAGTAATGCAGTCAGTACATAAACAAACTGTTCAACTTGATTTTTTCGAAAAATTAATGTGGTTAATCAACAATCAATTTTGACAATAATTGACAATACATACAAAAAATTTACTTTAAATAGTTATTTTTTATCGGCAATATATAGGTTCATTTTCTTCTTCAGATTCAAAATTCATTTCTTTTTGGTTCTATCCATAGAACGGCTAATTTCATGTTTTCTAGACGTTTTGTCACCTCTGTCTCCGTCTGTCTGTCGTCTGTCGTCTTTCGTCTATCTATTTACTGACAATTTTATTATACAAATAATCTCCGACACCACTAGATTGATTGTTATGAAATTTTACATGTATTTTATTAATATGGTGTTAGACCATAAACACTGACCAAAATTTGTCTGATCATCCCGGTCAACAATTTAATGACTTCATTTCAAAATTCTGCAAAATAAATCCCACTTAAATTTTATACATAGTGTACTCCCATATACATATATCTGTGATTTATGCAGTAGCCTTTGTTTTTGCCTTAGGGATCCAGATTTTTACAGAAAAAAAAAGTATATTATTTGATAATTTATCTTAAAAACGGTAAAACCAAATTTTCTGAAATCTTGCAAACATTTTAAAGTTATCGTAAGCATGGTGTTTATCATGCCATATCATTATTTTGGAGGAAATAAACACAAAAATTTTGATTAGCTATTTCCGTAATCAAAGTTTATGTATTTATTTTCTACAAAAACTTGATGACGTCATTTCAAAATTTTGCTGGATAAATCCAATGTAAGCTTTACATTTATAGTTTACTATTGTATACATATTTTTAGTTATAGTTTTAGTCATACAGTTATAAAGGGTAACTCAAAATAAATAAATGAATAAATGAATAAATGAATAAATGAATAAATGAATAAATGAATAAATGAATAAATGAATAAATGAATAAATGAATAAATGAATAAATGAATAAATGAATAAATGAATAAATGAATAAATGAATAAATGAATAAATGAATAAATGAATAAATGTATAAATGTATAAATGAATAAATGAATAAATGAATAAATGCATAAATGAATAAATGAATAATTGAATAAATGAATAAATGAATGAATGAATAAATGAATAAATAAATGAATAAATGAATAAACGAATAAATTAATAAATTGATGAGACCCTCGAGTTTGAAACGAATTATTGAAACTGTAAAACTATTGGCAAGAGATTTTAATCAGTATCCGTTACATTCTTTTTCTTACTTACTAAAAAGGGTAATTACATTACCGACATCTAAAATACGAATAAATATAAAAATGTATATACAAATTTGCATGAATTAATTATGTTAATATTATGGCACGTTGAAATAAATAAAAATGCAAAGTAAAAAGAAGAAAAATATTATTAAACATAAATTATTATCAATTAAATTAACGTTTCTAACAATGTCCCAAAGTTACATGGAAGAGATATTGGTCGATAATTTTTAATATATGTAATAAATGTAAATATGTGTCTCCTTTTTACTTCCTGAGCGTAAGCTAAAAGGAAGTAAAGTAGTAATCGAGTCCATCGGACGAATGGCCAATTTTATTTTTAAATAGGACATGCATTATTAATGAATGAAACACTCTGAAACACTCGATTTTATTGATTAATAAATCAAAAGAGACTGACCGCATTTTCCAGAAAATTTATACGGTGTTTTTTTAACACTGCCCATAAACATAGGTATGTAAATGTTAAAAAGTTTACGTCGTGTTAATAAGTTTTGTGGCTCGAATTTACAAGTGGAACTCGACAGAGTAAGGCTAGTATTTTCAGGGACGGCTGATGCCAAAATTACAACATACTGAACATAGAAAAATAGTAACTTTCAACATTTAAGAAATCATCCGGAAGTGTGTGCCAAAATTATCAAAACTAATTTTTTTTATCTCGCTCCATTCGTATCAAATGTATCAAAACTTTATCTAAAGATATTATTGTATCGTTAGTAAGGTCTCAATAAAAACGAAGACGCAATCATGACTCATTTAGACATTTTGTTTACACCGTTGCCATGAAAACCGCGCCTCTAGTCCCTGTATTTGGCCGGAATCGGGTCACATTTGAAACAGTGACCGCCAGCAGTAATTCAACTACGGAAGTTCATTTTCATTTTGGGTGTGTAAGTTGTTTGATTTTAAATAAAAACAATGAATTCGGTTAAATACCTATTTAATAAAAAATCGTCCTCCGTCTTACGACGATAAAATTGTAGTGAAAAATTTAAGGGGAGCCATCCCAGATTTATTAATAATTGAAAAATGTTCATGGCAAAACGAGATACTCATAAATATTTTAATAGAAAACACGTATGATAGGTACATTTTTTTGGATGTGAGGTTGTGAAAAAAATAAATTGTTTTGTTGAGCGTGTCTACTCAGCAATAATATGTGGACAAATACTTTTTCACTTTTATTGAATGTATTTTTTGTATTTATACACAATTTCGTCTATTAATTGGTACTAAGAGCTTGTTTTATATCTTCATATTTAACTCAGCAATCAAATTTCGCCCATTTCAGAAGGTCACGAGCCACTGCTTAGTATTTTGTGAATCAATTTCAGTTCATTTTATCGTACAAATCAAAATAATTATGGAATCATAACAAAAAGATCCAAGAAATTCGTTACATGTTACTTATCTAGCAGGCCATGACTAACTGTCAAAATAATTATTTGCAAAGAATATGTAATAAATTTATTAATGTTCTTTTTTATTGTAATTACGTAATTATTTTGTTCGGTACGATAAAACTTATTAACACGGTCCAAAGTTTTTAGCAAGTAAATCCCAATGGCCAGTATAAAATGTCAATGACGTCATCAGAGTATTATATTGAAACATACGCATAGTGGAAACCGGATTTGTTTAAGTGTACTTCAGGGGCGATACAAATTCTGTCTAAATAACTTTAAATATATTTTTTTTGTACTAATGATATTTGTATCAACTTAAAAATCTCAATTTGTGTCAATCTCTTCACTAGTCTTCTTAAACCTAACTAAAATTGATTGATCAGAGAACCAATTTTGTATATATTTTTTACAAGAACTTTGATATTTGATTCCTCACTTTGTACTACTTGCTGATCATATTAACTTTTATAAGTTTCGCACCACATCACCACAATGCAAGCGAAGTTGAAATTTTGTCTTTTTGGCTAAAGTTACTTTGGCTAGTATAAGAGTGTCACTAATTTCTTTGAGGATATGATTTCTTCTTCATGTACCAACAGGCCTTATCCCATCACGTATGGCTCAAATATTTTAATGCTAGACCATTAACTTATTTTTAAATTATGTTCTAATGCCAGGTATGTAGGTAGAAGAAGAAAAATAATTATATATTGAGTGCGGCATCACTGCCAGTTAGCGTGGAAAAACGTAGAATTTTGGCCCAAAATTAATTTTTGTAAAACAATATTTTTCTTTGTATATTCCAACAATTGTTTTAAAATTACTGTCGCATATTTTTTAATTCTAAACTCTCTAATGGTCTCAATATAAATAAATTCGTTTTTTCAGATCTGCCTATTATGTTCAGTTTCGCCTGTATCACGAATACAGTTACTCTGTAGTATATTAATTTCAAATTTCTTTGACAATGTTATCTTCAGTTGACTCTCAACATTTCGACTGAACACTATGTAAAGTCGAATGCAGAACGAAAGAGGCTAGGGGCGGGGCTTGTGATGCGTAGCTTCTAGATCACAATGGTGCAACGATAGATACAGTAAATATTATGTATCTTCAAAAAATCATTGCGATTTTCAAATATTAAAAAAATCTAAATTTTATAGTCACATTACTAAAACCATTACTATTATTTAGTAAATGTGGCAGTAATAATATATTCTAAGTCTGGGTACACACCACTGCAGAGACGTTCTTCCTTTCGGAGGAACAATATTCTTCAACATGTTTACAGGATTCAAATAATTTTTGAAGTATTACTTCCATTAATATTAATAGTTTATTTTGTTAAACTGTGAACATATTCCGTCTATGTTATAATTTTGAAATTGAGTAACCCTAATTTCGTATTTTTTGAAATTAGGCAATTCAAAAGATGCCGCCACTTGTTAAAATCTTCACTAACAAATTTAAAATTTATTAATGATCTTTATCGAATAAATTACGACAAAACCAGAATGAAGAAGAATTTTTTTAATATAAAACTATAACTTTTATATTTTTCATTATTTTTTAAAACTCTACCATGTATCTACTTCGTAAGTAGTATTAGAGGGTTCCACAAAGCAAAATCCTTGAAAATGTTCAGACAGTGGTCCCTAATCGTTTCTTCTTATTCACATTTGTCTTTATTTCTAGCTGTACCACTATGATGTAGATAACAATGCAAATTCAGGTTAATCGCTGACTCTTATGAAGCTGAATCATTTATGACTTGTCTGAATTTTTTTCATTTCAAAAGTTTTGGAAGTAATCTGATTATATGTATTTTTAATTGCTTTTGAAAATTCTACTTCTAACAACGAATGTAAGATTAACCCTATTGAAAGTTATATGTCGACAAATTTTTAATTTTATTTGTTAGCAAAATACCTATCTATACATATGTAATACGTGAGCGAAATTAAAAAGACTGATACAACTATAAAATGTTTTCAGGATTGCAACTGGAAGAAATAAGAATAACATCTAAAGTTGTCGGAGATTTATTTAGTAATTTTTCATACTTAATTAAATCCACTGTTTTTATCACGCTTTTATTAGCTTGGGTTGTATGTATCTATGTATGTATGTATGTAACGGAATCTTTGAGCTTAATTTTCATCGGTTTCTAAAAGTCTGATCATCTTGAAACTTTGCACACGTCTCAAGGATCGATGACAATGCAATAATTTGATAACAGTTTCCCATTATCCTTATTAGGACCGCCAGGATCCTCGATCCTACGGAGACCACTGAGTGGTTCTTTCTAGAAAAATCTAAATAAGTAATTAATTCCCCAATTTATGAATTTGTCGCAGACTAAAAAATGAAAAATAAATAATAGTTTAAAAAACTAAAAAAACACGCTTTTATTGGTAATCGAACTAAAAACTAGAAAATAATTTTTAATGACAGAGTTTAATATTACAGTAGTAGAAGATCAAACAATCAATCATAATAAATCACCTCAAATTAAAATTATAATAAAATTTAAGTTATTAACAGAATAATTCAATTCAGAGTAAAAAGCGTGGGGTGCATTTTACTGCGGTTCATAACTATCCTCTCATAGATAGTTGCCAATAGAATGATTGTACCTAATATTTAAAATATCAAGCACCCCACGCTTTTTACTCTGAATTGAATTATTCTGTTAATAACTTAAATTTTATTATAATTTTAATTTGAGGTGATTTATTATGATTGATTGTTTGATCTTCTACTACTGTAATATTAAACTTTGTCATTAAAAATTATTTTCTAGTTTTTAGTTCGATTAGCAATAAAAGCGTGTTTTTTTATTTTTTTAAACTATTATTTATTAAAATACTGGGAGAAGTCACATGGATTTTTCTTAGAAAATCAAAAATATTGATCGGTTTATACGGTTGATTTTAAAAATCCATGGCCTACTAAGATATCAAACATTAATGAAAGCCCTGTATGGAGATGGTTCCCTGTATATAACTAGCTCTAGAATTCCACAAGGAATATGGTTCTTTATTATTTTAAATTTCTATTCCTCTGTAATCGGATCTAGCCGTCATTTCTCATTTGGTTCCTCATTTTCAAGTTATATTGGGACCAACTTGAAATAGTCCACAGGAAATTCTTGAAATTTCTGTTTTTTGTACCTAATTAATGGAAACTTTTCGACCAGAAGATCTAACCGTGAATTCTTGTTGAACATGTTTAATACAATTCTTTGCGTGCTTGTCAGGTATTAAATTTTTATATACATGGGTTAATGTCAATATGGATTGTTCGTGGGTGTTGGCGCAGCTAAATTTGTCCTTTCGGGATCGGTGTTGTTTTTACCTGTTTAAATTAATATTATTTCCTGTGATTAGATCTGTTGAAAATCATTGGTTATTATCATTATTATGATTATTACGTGTTTTGTTTTGTTTAATTTTTACTTTAGACCTTTCATCAAAATTATTACAGTGCAAAAGTCTTGTAGGGGCTGTCAAGTCCCACAAAATTGTATAGCTTTTGTATATTTGTACATATATATAATCTGTATTTAATTATTTCCCAGTATCACCCCGAAACTTTCTCTTCGTCCACCTGCATGTCGTAAAACCTATCTTTTGTTCACCCTTCTCAGTAATACTTATCCTTTCCCAGATTTCAAAATCCCTTTTTTTTCATTTCAATTTCACAAACTCCAAGACTCTTCCTTCAACCGCCGTACCGACAACATCAAAATAAAAACGCCAAAACGCAAGTACTGTTTCAATCACCTGATCACCCCACAGTCTATTGCAATTGAACCTTAATTTTCCGTACAATACTCAAATTGTTTTTTTGATCAATAAAATCGAAAGCCTCATTCATTTGTATGAGTAATTCTAAAAAATATTAATGTCCTAATAAACAACAAGTATAAATTCATAATATTTTACATATTTTAGATCACATTTATTCGTCAAAATTTTGAGATGACGTCATCAGTTTTTTGGGAGGTGATAAATGGATACATTTTGATTAACAACTACGCTTGCGATGACCTTAAAACGTTTGCGAGATTTCAGAGCAGTAAGTTTTCCAGTTCCAAAGTTAAATTGCAAAATGTTAGTCTTGATTTTTTTTCTCCAAAAATCTGGATCTTTAGAGTAAAAGAGTCAACACGGATTTATAAAAGTTTAAGAATATCTTATTTTATAAAATTTAAATAAGATTTACAATTATAAATTTAATCGATCCGATAGTTTCGAAGATTAATCTGTCTAATAAAAATCGACATAGGCGAGAGACGACAAACGGAAACGGGAGATCCATTTTTTCCTACTCTAGGGACCATAATTATAATACTTCCTTAGTTTACGCTCGGTAAAAATCAAGTGTTTTATTCAAAAACAACACTAAATTAACAATTTTTTTTTTTAAATTTAATAACAATTCAATTTAATTTGACGAATTATTACGAGTATGTACTTTTTATTTCACTCCACTTATCCTCTTATGCTAATTATTGATAAATCATCTCCAACATAATTTGAACTGTATTGCTAAAATTTTGCAGTTTTCAACTGAACTTATTTATTTTATTAATAGTAAAAATGAACGATCCGTTAATGAAGAAAAGAAAAACAAAAGTACAAAACTTTTATTTCATATTGTATCTATACATTATACAAATGTTACGGAAAAAATAAAAATACGGCAGTGTTAAGTTGTCACGTTAATCTGAAATTACGTTATAAATCTATAAGTAGATACAATAAATTTACAAAAATAAATCACACATCTATCATACAATCAATAACCTAGTTAATCTATTTATAGCACCATTTTATTCTGCAATATACGCTCCAATTTACTTATAAGTATTTTTAGAAAACAATTACATCTAACTGTAAACCTTATTCGTCATCCTGATCTGCAATCTCTTCGCACCTATCCTCAATTTCATCTTCATCCAACTCCAGACATTGAGCCCACTCTTTAATATTGATTCTGTGATCATCGTTGGCGTCGCACGAGTCCAAGAACGGTGCAATACAATGTTCCAAAGCCATCAACGGGGCACGAATTGGGAACAGTTCGTGACGAGATACAGATCTAGACTCAACAACAATTCAAATAGAATACAATTACCACAAAATACTAGTACAGCAAACCTGTCTGGAGGGAAGCCATCCAAATCGCAGAATTTCCAAATAGCTGCGTTGGTCCAGCGCCGGGTCATATTGGATTCGGCTTCGCGTTCCATTTTCAAATAATGAGGAGTCAGTTCTGACCTATCGGCCAAATCTCTCATTATGTTGAAAAGCCAATCACGCATCCTGCGCGGGAAGTCGGCCATTTCGTCTTTCGTGCATTCCTAAGTTCAATATTACTTTTGGGGAAAATTTTGGGAATTGGAGAAACTTACTCGCATCTCTCTACATTCTCCGTAGTATTCGATGTGGATGTGTTTGTATTGTTCACCTTTGCACTCAGAGTCCCCTTTGTTGCACAAGCAACGTTGTTGGTATACGGCACAGTCAGAAGTCCAGGTTTCGTTGTGGTTGGAGCATACTTTCCGGCGAGATTCTGTTTCTATGGGGCATGTGGGGATGCAGACGCATTGGGGTTCGCCCTCTTCGTCTACCTCGCACACTCTACCAGCGCCGCAGTGGACTTTAATGCAAGGATCTAGAACAGAACGAGCAATATGAAATTTAATGCAGTTTGTTTGTTGTAAATATTCAAGTTTCTTTTTCTTATTAGAACAGTTGAAGTAGCAAGCGACCGTGCATTTTGGGGTTTCGTAGAGAGCTTGTGCGTGAGTACAAAACTGACTTTTTTGGAATCTTGAAAATCAAGATGCAATATTTATTTATTTATTTCCGCAATCTTGAGTTTGACAAAAAAATTGTAAGAAGCATTTTTGTAGATGATACCTATATAATTACTTTTATTCACAACCTTTGGCATAACAGTAATACAAAATTAGTCGAAAGCTATTGCGACAGAACATCCCTAGCCCCTGAAGTATCGTCCAAGAAATCCTGCTTCTTTGAAAAATGATAAAATTTGATTTTGCGAAATTTTGCTTTTTGTGACAAGCTCGATGGACTAAAAACAATATAGAAGTACTAGACATGTGTAAGAGAAAAAAGATTTGACATTCTTAAAAAAAGGCAGTTGGGGCCGCGAGAAAGTTTCCCATTCTTTAAATTTGCGGTCCCCAAGAAGGTCTTCTTTAATAAAAGACAGTTGGAACCCCTGAGAAGGTTTCACATTCTTCCTTAAAAAAAGACAGTTAGGAGTCCCGAGAAGGTTTCATATTCTTAAAAAAGATACTTGGGCTCCCCGAGAAGGTTTCGCAATTAAAAAAAAAAAAAAAAAAACAGTTGGGGCTCCGGAGAAGGTTCCACATTCTTTAAAAAAAAAGACAGTTGGGGGCTCCGAGAATAATTCTTAAAAAAAGACACTTGGCTCCCCCGAGAACGTTTCACATTATTAAAAATAAAACAGTTGGGGCCCCCGACTAGGTTTTAGCTTCTTCAAAAAAAAGACAATTGAGGCCCCCGACAGGGTTACACATTCTTAAAAAACCCATTGTTGCCTCCAAGAAGGTTTCAGATTTTTAAAAAAAGATGATTGGAACGCCCGAGAAGGTTTCAAAAAAAGTACTCATTCGTCCGATGGATTCGGTTACTATACTTCCTTAGCTTACGCTCGGGCAGTAAAAAGACAGTTGGGGCCCCCAAGATTAAAAAAAACCAGATGGAACCCTCGAGAAGATTTCGTAAAAAAAAAGGCAATTGAGGCTCCCAAAAAGGTTTCATATTCTTAATAAAAAACACAGTTGGGGCCCCCGAGAATGTTTCACATTCTTAAAAAAAATACGGGACGAAAGCCAAACTGACAGACGGACAGACAGACGGAAACGGGAGACCTATTTCTTCGTACTGTAGAGGTCGAGAAAACGTAAAAGTAGAGAATCGGTCGGCAGATGCTCAGGAAGTAAACAGTTGGGACTCCCGAGAAAAGAAAAAGCCTCTGAGAAGGTTTCACTTTCTTAAGTTGGGACTCCTCTGGAAAAGGTTTCACCATCTTCAAGAAAAGACAGTTGGGACCTCCGAGGTGGTTTCACAAAAAAAAACCGTTCGAGCCTCTGAGACGGCTTCACATTCTTAAAAAAAAAGTTAAAGCCCCGAGATTTCATGTTCTAAAAAAATTTTGGAATTTTTTTCGACAGACATTTCTTCGCTCTTGAAGTGTAGTCCGACAAAACCCGTTTGTTTAAAATATCGTAAAATTTGATTTTGTGATTTTCGTTTTGTGAAGTAAAAACTAGTGGCCTAATTAACACCCCGCGGTTCGCACAACTGTGGACAACATTAAATATACCTATTTAAAGCAGATAACCAAAGAGAAAAAATGTAGATATATTCAATTTCTCAGTACATGCTTAATTTCGTGTTTATGTTTATACTTAAATTCAACTATTAGCACGTTCAGATTACAAGCATCGGCGGCTAAAATGCAATGAAATTGAGAGAACTGATTAATCATACTCAGTTTTTTTTTCCCAAAAACACTCATAAATTTCAAATGTCGTTATAAAATTTTATAAAATATAGAAACGGATTGATAAACCATATGTAGAGTATCTTGTTTTATAAAACTAAAATCATATTTATTAATGTACATTTTGGAGATGATATCGTCATATTGTTGGTAAGGACATTTATCCAAAATTTTCATTAGCATTTTACCATCTACATGATACTCCTAATACACATATAAAATTTGACAATAAATCGGTTTATTATCAGTTTAATAAAAATCACAGACAGACGAAAACGAAAGACCTATTTTTTTCGTACTCTAGGTCATGAAACGTCGAGAAAACTTAGCCTACGCTCAGGAACTAAAAAGTTAAGAAAAATTGGGAAACAGGGGACGAAAAACTAAGAGATAAGATGACTCTGGTATTTTCAATTCTGCAAAAAGGGGGATTTATTTTAGATTCCATATTTATTGGGGAATGAAAATGGAACTGAAAGTAACGCTCTTAATGAGCGAATTATAATTACCCACCTGTATAAGAGTGCATAAAGCACAAACATCAGCTGTACTTAATGCTGTTTTAAAAGTTGTTACACGTTTTTCAGAATTTTTAGAAATTTGAAATTTTTAGGTTTTGTTTTAACATATTTGATTTAATTTTGTCATATTGTGAATATTAACCTTGAAAATATATTCAGGGGTTCAGGATTTGAAATTAGACTTTGTACAAAACAGATATGACTTCTAGAGGTTTTCTAAGAATGTTATTTTTTTTTTTTAATTTACAATTGTATAAAAAGGAAAAAAGTCAAGGTTTTTAACATTTTTTTTTTATACATATACCATATATATTAATTTTTTTCAAAATTTTATTGTAGGAGCTTTAGACAGTTTTCACCGACGCTGCATTTTCCAAAAACACTGTTCTAAAGTACAGGATTCATAAAACTCACCTCTATTGGCAAACACTGACAAATCATAAGACATAGTAAGTAATCTTCGTTTATGAGGAAATGCATAACTTTCTTATTATTTATGTTACTCTGAAAAGTTATTATGAAAAGTTGTAGATAACTGTATTAACCACAAAAATCCTCCTCATAAAATATAATGATAGCACCCCCAGTCGCGAAAACTCAGTTTTACACTTACGTCTGACCCCCTACTTAACCCACTGTTGCCTATTTAACGCCGGATTGCGTGGAATTATTCGCTTAGCATCCTTGAACTATAATGACCGGAAAATGAACGGAGCGGCAAAATCTGGCACACGAATATAAATCTAAAATAAAACTATGCTTACAAAATCAGTTGTTATGTAAAACGAGGTATGTATGTTTCCTGTGTTATGGCTCAGTTAAAATTTAAAAATTGAGAGATTCCAATTTAAAATTTCGTTTTTATTTCCAGAGCGTAGGCTAGAAAAGTACTGAACAGGGTCGTGCATCTAGCGAGAAGTTAATTTCATGTTTTCTCGACGTTGCACAACTCCTAGAGTATGAAAAAGTAGGTTTCCTGTTTCCGTTTGTCTGGTGTCTATCTACCTGTTTGTTCTCTGTCGTCTGTTGGCGGTTTTAGTAAACAGATAATCTTCGAAACTCCTTTGTTTTTCTTTCGTATCAGTACATTATATTACTGTTAGCAGAATTGTTTTAAGGTATTTGTATTATAACTATGTATTTTTTTTTTAAGTAAGAATGGATAATTTACTTCAAAAGCAATTTACAAAGGTAAGTTCTGCAGCAGTTAATGGATACGTTTACATTTTTCGACTAGAAGTAGCACTGCTCTTTCAAGTTAGGTGATAAAAAAGTTTCAAATTAGGGTAGTTATGGATTTATTTTTAATTTCTTGGATTAAAACTTACACGTAGAAATTTAAACTTTTGTCTACAATAAATAAATGGGCGAAAATTGCGAAAGATAATTTCATGGTGTTACTTTAAATTCGCTGTTCCAACAGTAAATCATTTGAATCGTCCATTTTGATTTTAACATATCCAATTTGCTGACATTGACATTTGTAAGATTTACCGGTTTAATCAAAGAAATGAAAAACACTTTCGCCGCGTACCCAAATTTAAAAACTTTTTGATAATCCATTATATGATGAATTGATTCATGAGTCATGAAAGACAGCCAAAGATGTTGAAAAACAAATGTGAATAACGCAACAACGGAAAATTAGTCTGAGCTGTTTAAATAGAACTTTTTTCTCTTCTGAATTATAGTGAAGCTAAACTATACAAATTTCTACATGACATTCTTTCGATGTATAAACATAAACACTCGAAGTTAAGCATGTTATTATTTCTTTCTATGAAATTTCGATCAATTCGATTTTTTTGTTACGATAACCCCTATAAATTAAAATAAAAATGGAGGCAGATTATTGAAGCAAACGTAAAATAATATGGTACGCACATGTTTCAAAGGGATTTCCTACTGTATTACTAGAATTTCAGAAATTGATATAAGAATTTTTGATTTGTTCACTAAAATAAATTGCTTCATTTTATATTTTTTCAAGACACCTTTATAAACAATACAAAAAACAGGAACAGACGAAGAAAATATTTCTTCAAAAGTATGTTTTTCTGAACATTACAAGTCAGACTGGCTTTGCAAAATTTTGAGATTATGTCATCAAGTTTTTGGAAGGGAGGGACAGATCCATTACTATCATCAACTTACTATTGTGTTTCCAATAACCAAAGTCCATACAAAATTTCTAGGTAATCAGGTTTGTAGTTTCTAAGATAATTCATAAAATTTAGTTTTATTATTTTGATTTGTTTTCCAAAAACTTACATGTATAAATAATGTTAAGGATAAGCCTGAATTAATAAACCATAGCTATAAGAACACGTTGTTTTACATATTTTAGGTATTAATTACTTAGCAAAATTTTCAAGTCATCATTTTGACGAGCAGACAGATAGACGGAAATGGAAAACCTGCTTTTTCATATTCTAGGAGTTCTAAAACGTCGAGGAAAAATGAAATAAGCCATTTGTTGAATGAATCTATTATAACACTTCAATGAAACAGGGTATGGTAAGGGAAGAAGGAAAACTGGGAAGAATGTAGGCAAATAACTTATATACATTTATTTTTACACTCTACATATTTTGCATATTCTCATTAGCCTCTTAAAAATATTTTAACAAGCTTATTTAACAAGCTTAACTACAGTTTACTTTTGAAATTCCGATGCAACGTTGTCACGTTATTCCAATTTTCGTGAAAATTTTTGGCAATAGAAGGGTTAAAAAATCGCAATAGGCTTATTTTTAAAATCTGTCTTACAATATTTTGTGGAAAGATAAATAGAGGTACACATCTTACGGTGGTGTCAATTAAATTAAATTTTAATATAAGTACTGAGTGTTTATAACGAAAATCTAAACTTTACAACTATCAGATATCACTATTTCAGTTTTTTCAAATAGAACACCTGTATTTTATTATTTTACTCTATTTTTTGTTCTCATTCTTTTAATATGTCGATGTGTTTTGAAAAAGTAAAAAAAAATGTCTTAACCATCAACTTTAAACATAGAAAACAGTTCACTAACACCAAATTTGTTTCATTTTAAAAACAAACCTACTGCGATTTTTTGTGAACCCTTCCATTGCTAAAAAATTACAATCGTACAACTGTGGTCTTTATTGCTAATAATTAATCAGATATCGAAGAACGCGCGCTTAATGACTCACCCTGTATATTTTCTAAGTGGCACTAATACTTTTCTGTTAAATAATATTTAATTGAGTACACATGTTCTATAAAGGCAGCAATATGTAGAATTTGCATACATTTATTTGGATCTTGAAAATACAAAAGTGCACAGCATTGTACATATATCTAATAAATTTTGCTCCAATTTATCGATTATTATGATTGGTAGCAGTTTTAAATTAAGATAAAAATTAATCATGATTCATCGAATGAAAATAAACTACATCCAATGAAGACAAATCTGAAGTTAATTATTGGCAAGTACTTACCTATTAAAGGTACTCTATTGTCAAGAATTTCCTCAGCTTCCGGTGGAACTTCTACTTCGGCTTTTTTCTCGAGTTCTACGGTTTTACTAACATCTGCCGAACCGTCAGTTTCCTCGGACAATGGCTTGCGATGTTTTCTGAATTTCTTATGCTTTCTCTACCGAAAATCGTCAAAAATATAATTGTTGTACATATAAATAGCTACCTACAACCTTTGATTGATCTGAAGATCCCTCAGCAATGAGAAGAACAACAAAAATGAAGAGAGACAAGTAAAGGAACTTCATTTTTCACTGGTAAATAATTTACCTGAAAAATAAGAGAAATATGTCAGTCATTTTAAACGATTTTATTACTTTTTGGCAACGATTTTAATAGGCAATACATCAGCAAATAACAATGAAATGTCACGTACACCAGGAACCTATTTTTATCGACTTTATGAACACATGGTTTAATGTTTAAAGACAGTGTTCGTTCCTGGAATGACATCATAGTTTACATTACATCCTACGCAAAAAGCTATCAAACTTATTCCAAGCATAAAACGAAAATTGCGAAAAACACTCCCCAGGAAGCCTGGCACAATCTATTTTCGATCTTGAGTCGCGAAGCTTGTACCTGAAGGTGGTGTTCTTGCCCTAATTAAACGGTTAGAAATGTTTACTTTTGTGGGACGTGTTAACTGGGTGCAATACCAATTTTGAAATATTTTCATTTACACGTTTAAAAAACGGTATTTTTTTTAATGTCGTTATATATAGTTATAAAACAATATTTTTTAACTGAATGAACAATCAAATTAAAATGAGTGATGATGCAGGAGGAAAGAGTTATCACTGCCGTTTCATCCGTTACGTTATCAGCAGGAAATGAAGATTGTGCGATCTAAATTGTGCTAAAATTATTCTTAGAAACAATTTCACTGAATAAATGATCTCAAGGGTATCGGCCTTCTGGTAACCACGTATCAAATACATATACTATATTCCAGTTCATAAATACTTCCAGCATCCTCAGCAAGAGAAAAATGGAGTGTTGAATTCATTGAACTTCTTAGAACGAAACTAAATACGCTTCGTGCTGACGTACATAAATCAGATTTTCTTATGCCGCTACTCTGTAATTTGTTGTATTTGAGAACCTAACTGGAAAAGTAAAAATTTGTGGTGTTATTGCACTGTACAGCTTTCTCATTGTTGGACAAAATACTAAGAATTTTTTAACGATTACTACGTTGTATACATTGTGGTTTTTGCATTGTTAGTTGAATTCTGCAATACACGCATTTATTTAACATGACATTCTGCTAATAATAGAAGCATTAACATTTCCTCTATCAGTGGAATATTTGTTATCTAAAAATAATAGTTATAGTGGTCACTTTCACTAAGAAGTACGCAATTTTGGTTATATTGAGAATTTAAGAGATAACATTATCGAGGTTTCTTGAAACGCGGTCGAATGATAACCTCTGACATTAATATTAAAAATGTCTGCTTCATTTCCGAATATTAGAAGACGACACACATGATATAAAAAAATCGAAATTTCGAGAGCACGTTAAATCTCTAAACCTCGTAAACAATCACTGCAATGTACAGCTTTGATTTGAAACTAAAATGCACACTTATGTTAAGCTAAACTTAAAAATTACTCGCCAGTTAGTCATTTGACTCGTTTAGAAGCTCACTGCCAGATGTGGTAATCATATACTTCACATATACTGCATTTACATGTTTGTATTTTTAATAATGAACTCATGTAATCGCATTCGGGACAGTTGATTTAAAATGTCATTCGTCTTGCCAACAATTATTTAACGAGTATCAAGTGAAAAAGTATTGACTTTGTGATTACGTCAATGTTATTTTCTCAAGGATAAATTGCTAGATCGAATAGTTCAATATAACATTAATAAGCTTCCATAGTTTAGTCTGTATGAATTAGGTTCTAACTCATAAAATATAACTGAACCGTGTTTACTTTTATTCTAACTTTAAGTTCATGGGTGATTCAACTCGCACCTTAGTCTAGAATAATAACAATAAGATATGTCACGAGCTTCACTCGCTTCACCTGCCTCACAATAAGTAATAATTGCTTTTACTTTTGAGGCAGATATTCGTAACTGAATTACTTAAAAAATACATGTTTCCAATTAATAAAAATTTTGATACCGATGCGATCTTTTTGAGCTACTTTTGGAAAGACTGCATTTGTAATTTATAATTACGTACCTAATTAATGAACACTCAAACAAAACTACAACTACAACAAAGTATTAAAACATTATACCACTGCATTATTTATATATGAGTCTGTTTTTCTAATTTCAGCAAAAAAATGCTGCATTAAATTAGTAATGTCAAAGTCCGAATTTGACTGGTTCGACACAAGAAATTCCGATATCCACTTATATAAGCAAATCTTTTATTTCAAGAGGTATACTGTAAATACATGTACTAGGTGTGTTGTATTCCAATAACAATAATCTTATCTTTTAAGAAACGTAAATACACTGTGTCATATTACACATAATTCTCATAAAGCTTACGCTAAAATAAACATCTGTGTGTGAAACTGAATATCTGTATTATTGTGCTGTTTTAGATTTTCTATTTGTAAAACACAAAAACAACAATATATAGATCTGAACTTACATGGTGCTGTTAAAAATAAAACAAAAAAATATATTTTGAGATAATGAAGAGCTTGGTATTCAAACAAAACCGAAGTCATAAACACACAGGTAAATATGTAACCTAAAAATAATAAAATAAACAATTATTGCGATGCTAAGTTTACAAAACAAATAAAAGAACAGCTTTGAGTGGATATGCAACAGGAAACAATGATCCCTAGAGTACTGAAAAATAGGTACCCTGTTTAACATACTCCTACACTTGTGGTTTATGAATCCGTGTTGCGTATTAGACAACCAGGTTTTTGAAGAAAAAAAAATTATAGGAAAACATTACAATTTAATTTTTGAAGCGGAAAACCGAATGGTACGAAATTAAGCAAACGTTTTTTGTGTAAGTAGCTGCCGTAATATTTCAGATTCTTGTTCTTTACCAAAAACTAGAACAGAAAAAATACATCTGTATACATTTAGTCTATTGCATACATTTTTAAAATTCCTGGTGAATAACAAGAAACTGCTAAATGCTGTCAAATTGTCAATGTCACTTTACTGTAGTACCACTACTTGAAGACTAGTTACTTATAATAAGTAGTATTACGTCTAATGATGCGGAAAAAGTTAAACGTCCGTGTAAATAAAACTGAAGATGATTATTTACAAATGAAACATTACCTAGATGTAAACGTTCCCGAAATAGCTATAAATCTCCCAGAAAGTGACGATTATAGGTAGTAGCAACGAGTTAATTTCATTTATTGTGTGTTCCAGGGAAAAATCTGATTTTTTACTTGTTATTTTCCGACAAAGTAATTTTGCAACAGTTAACAGAAAATACCTACATCTTTCAAAATACGTAGCAATTAAACGTTAAGTATCACTGCGAGAATTAACCCTTGAGAAATAATTAAAAAAAAAAACAAATACTTCTGTTTTGACTGACAGTTAAAATTAAAACAGATATATCTATCAGATGTGTATCTTTTGCTTGCCACATTCGTGTTCTGCAAAAAAAGAACGGTCAGATGAACAAACAAAAATAAATAGCAGCTTACGTTTACAACGACCACCAAAAATTTTTGTCTTTATACAAAAATGATTATTATTTGAGGTCAGTGGTGTATTTTTGAAATATGTTAAAGTTTTGTTAGTAAACTGTAGCTAGTGAGTGGCAAATTACAAAAATTCTTGTTAAAGATACAAAAATAAAGACATTTGTGTTACAAAACTTTTAAACTATTCTCTTTTGTATTGCAATAATGTCACTTCAATGTCAATAAAAGTGTCTTTACTCAAAATATTCGACGTGTTGCTAACAAAACTGTGTTTCCACACACAGTTTTCTACGTAGATGATACTATCATTGACAAAAACATAACAACAATCGGTCGCTCCTTGTTTAAAATATATACATACTGAAGTTGAACTCTGGTTTTCTGATTTTAGAGAAATAGTTTGGATATAGATAGTGAAAATAAAAGTAAAGTCGCAGAAATTATCTTATATTCGAAGTTAACATGACAACATCATAGCAAAATGTGTCTACTAAAATCTCGAAAAACACATAGGTACATTAAAAATGTAATATATACACAATTTTCTCTATGTATACATATGTCATAGGAGTAGTTTCTTTTTAATAAATCATCATCATCTTTAATACATTTTGGTGGATTTTTTATCAGATATAAAAAAAATTAAAAATCAATTATATCTAAATCATTATTATTTACGGAAATTTCGGAACGCGGTTATGTTTTCAGCTTACGAAACTATAAATTGTAATAAAAAATTGTTGACTTTTTTTGTTGGAAATGAAGTACACTAAAGGCAGTTTCTATTTTTAAAAAACTGCTCGTACACTTTTTGAGGTAACAGAAGATATATATTTTTTTAATTTAAAGAAATTAGCAGCATCGGATTGAGGACATGGAGGTCCACCGGGAAATTTACAAAGTGGGGCCCTGTGATATTGTATACAGATGTTGTTTGGGTATTATTACTATTATTATTTTCAGTTTTGCCGGCGACATTGGCATTTTGAAAAAATTATGTTGTTTTTGGAATTTTGATGACGCTACCAAAAAAAACAAAGCTAGTACATTCTCGTAACACCTGCGTCTTCAAATATGAAATATATTTTAAACAGATAACCGGAAAAAATATAGATATTCTCAATTTCTCAGTATATGCTTAACTTCGACTGTTTATGTTTGTGCTTCGATCGAATTCGATTTTTAACACGTTCAGATTACAAGCATCGGGGGTTAAAAGAAAATGGAATTTGGTTGATTTTGTGTCCTCAAAGCAGAGGAAAGGACACAAAACAATCTTAAAATATCTTCACGATTTTACAGCATTCGGTTTTTACAATACCAAAGTTAAATTGTAAAAAATTGTTATACAGTGTTGATTATTTTTCCAACAATCTAGATGCTAAGGGCAAAAAGTCAACACCGATTCATAAATCAGACACGCAGGACTATGTTATTTTACAAAATTTAAAGAACATTTGTTCGGTTGAATTCTAAGATGACGTCATAATTTTTTGGGAAGGCCTTAGTCGAACAAATTTTGATTAACGATTTATCATCTTTCCTACAACCTTGAAAAGTACATGGAGTATGTAATTCTATAAAATTTAAATGGAGTATATAATTCTATAAAATTTAAGGAACATTTGTTCTACAAAATTATAAAATGACGTCATCATTTTTAGAGGCCATAAATGAAAAAAAAATTATTAATGGTTTACCATGCTTACGATAATCTTAAAAGTTTGCAAGTTTTCAAATTTAGTAATTGTTATACAATTTTGATTTTTTTCTCAAAAATCTGGAGGTCTAGGGTGAAAACTCGACACGGATTCATGAATCACATATGCAGGTGCATACGTCCTATAAAAATAAATATATGTATATATGTGACCAAAAAAGGGGCAAATTAGTAGTAGTAAGTAAAATGGTATGTTTCACTCCACATTTTATTTTTTTTTATTGATTGTAAGGTGTTCAATGTCAACGGTTTCTTTATGGATCCGCTGGAATCATGGTCAAAATCTTAAAATGGGGTAAAAAATGTATTAAAAAAAACATTTTTTTTATAAAAACGGAATAAAAAACGTCAACGTCAAAATAGGTCTGTTTGCTTAAAATAAATGAAAAAATAGGTAAAAAATAGCTTAATAAATAAATAAAAAAAAAATGTGGGGTGAAACGTACCATTTTACTTTCCACTGACTTCAATTTAGAAATTTCATCTAAAACGTCCAATAATCCAATCCGACTCGATTCAGATGAGAACTGAATTTGAAATAACAAACAGTGCTTTTGGAATCACCAAAATTTATCTTTGGTAAATATAAATTAAAGAACATTTATTCGGTAAAATTCTAAAATGATGTCATTATTCTTTTAGAGGGCAATAAAAGAAAAAACGATTTACCACGGTAACGATAGCCTTAAAACGTTTGCAAAATTTTAGAGCATTCGGTTTTGCAGTTTCAAAGTTAAATTGCAAGATGTTGCAACTTTGATTTTTTCTTCAAAAATCTGGATGTCTATGATAAAAACTTAACACGGGTTCATAAACCACATGCATGTGGAGGTGTATCCTATTTTATAAAATTTAAATAATATTTACTATTGTAAATTTTGGAGATGACGTGAACAAATTGTTGGTACGGATGATTAGCCAAATTTTAATTAGCGTTTTACCATCTTCACGATATTCGTAATCCACACATAATAAAAATCCGAACAAATGGCAGTCAGACAGACGGAAACGGGAATGCAATTCTAAAATTATGAAAATTCAAGAAATACTTAATGTGATTTATTACGAAATTATCGATTTTCAGGACAAAACCTTTACGACAAATTTTTCAAAACTTTTTCAAAAATCGGTAGATTTTTGACAATTGACAATATAGCCGCAAATTTTCCCATATATAATGCATTGCTTATGGTTTTTTACCCAAAGTGGAGTGTGCTCTAGTTAAATATTTATTACTTCCTGAAATATGTTTTTGGCAAAATTAGTTTCCTGCAAACTATGTACTAGATCCACCGAATTTCAATTCAAAATTTAAGAATTTTACACTGTACACGTGCTACTAATTATTATTATGTCATTTTACTTTTTAATAAACTACCAACAATAAGTGAAGGTAAATCACATGTCATTTTACACATATTTCACATTTGTCGCTTATTGTGGTTACACGGTTTTCTCTTGAAACTGAAACAGGGTATCGCAAATCTCTGCTAATGATTTAACCGGTAATATTTAAGTACACATACACATGGTAACCAAAATTTAGCTCGCTGCCCGAAAACGTATAAACTGAAACATGCACATGTGTTCCGACATCAAAACGTGACCTATTGTTCCACAAAAAATTTTAAAACAAGTAAAAAACATAAACTTTGCTTTCTAAAAAAAGTAGTTACGATTTTCAAAACCAAAAAAACATCAAAGAAAAAAATCTCATTTTAATAACTTACCAGCCTCGACCCCGGCTCGACGAACCACTCCGATTCCACGCACCAACTGGAATGAAATAATATTCGAATTTCCACCAGCAGCCAAGGAAAGAGATTGAACAAGCAACGATACAGCGCCCACAGATCATTCGCTAAGAAAACATAAACCGCCGAATTGTTCACTCCAGCTGCCGTCTTCCATCTCGCTTCCAGCTTCCTACATGGCCATGTACGAGCGGTACTGTACAAATAAACGACGTGTGTAAAATTAGGACTTGTGATGTTTATACGCAACACCATAACCGCTTTGCTTATACATTACTGAGTTTAACATATGGGCGACCCATATGTGGTTTTTTAATTTAATATCATTTTATGACATCAGTTTAATTGATCGCTTAAGAGACGAGAGAAGCAAATGTTAAGTAATTGCTTTGGATTTTAATCAGGAGGGGTTTTATTAATGGAAAATATTTTGTAATTATGGCTAATAATACGGAACAACGATTTTATTAGTAGAAAATGTGCCACCATGCTGCGAAGGTGTGGAGTACAATAAACATTTTTTAATTTTATTTAGTTTTTATTGGAGTCGTGTCACAGTATAGTCGTGTTTTCGGGCAGATTTAGGTTCTCATTGTTTATTTACCACAATAAATCTTAATAACAAATATGTTGTTTTTCTTATCAATATTTTCTACACGAATTCTGCATGAACTATTCATGTAGGTATGCGATAAATTGACTTGACAAGTTTCCTATGTAACCGAATTTTTATATTTTTCAAAAATCCTGAATTACTTAATTGACACTTAAATAATTTTTTTCCAGTGAAGCAAAAATTTGATAATATGTAATAATAAAACACAGTTGTCTTGAATTTTGCACATTTTAAATTTGAATTGTGTAGAAAAAATAAATTCTTGAAGAGAGAACATATATACATATATGGTGCAACTCAGTCAGTTCAAATTCTTCAGAGGAATACTATGGGGCAGAAGGAAAATCAGGCACATATGAAATCAATTAAGCAGACTGCCATAAAATATATTAGACAACACAGAGACTAAGCAGCACGTATTCTTTGCGTACTATTTTTGTATACTAATAAAATTATATAATTTACAAGTGTCATTTAGGTCAACAATGCTCGAATGACTTCCTTAGTAAAGATCGAGAAAATTTATGACAGATGTGCCGCCTTGAAATTGAAATTTATGTCAAGTTCAATGGTGTTTTCAGGAAGACAATGTGAAGAGTAGATACTCCCCCTAATTGTTCTGCTTTTAGTAATCGCAAGACTGCGGCACATAATTAATTTATGGTTTTACGTGTTACGGACATACGGTTTTTAACTTCTAGGTTGTAAAATTTTATTAGTGTGTAAAAATAGTGTGCTTACAATACATTATTCACCTAAAGTTTGGTAGATTGAAAGTTCAAGTGTTGTCTAACATATTTTCAAATTCAGTTTTTCTGAATTTGTCAGGACTAATTCTATAAACTACAACTTTACCAACATCTGCATATACGTATATGTATCATCATTTATCAATCATCATGCATCGTGATCAGCTATTCTTTTCAGTATTCAAAAAAATTGGTCGAACTTTCCTTTTATGAATTTAAATTTGTTGATTATTTTGGTTTTTTCAGAATCTCATGTTTTTCTTTTTCCTCTTTTAATCTTTCTTCTTGTTATTATTAGTATTCAAACTTTTGATTCAAACTTGGACACCACAGTACTAATAATAATGTAATATCCCCTCTAAGACATTTCTGTATCTCACGGTCGAATCGAAAACTTTGATTCCATTTTTTTCTTCCATTTGTAAAACATTTTTTGTTATTATTTGATTATTGGACGGAATTTCGTGAAAATAATTTGTCACTTCAGTTGTTATTATTATTACTGTTAATAGCCCTTTTCTTGGTTGGCCTGGCGAATTTCAGTTTCCTCCTATTCAACATCTACAAATAATTCAACAGATATATATCCGCCGTTTTAAATATTTAGTAGGTATAATTTCGAAACGAGTCATTTTTCCCTAATGAAATTTCAACGAACTTTTCAAATTTAATCTACTACGAGCCCTAACAACTAAATATTGAGACACAGACAACTTCTCAAAAAAATCCGGTAGATATTTTTGATATCATTTAATTCGTTTGGACTAAATGCAAATTTTGCATGGGCATCTATTTTGGCAGAGAGTGAGGTATTTTGCAAATTAATAAGTTTTCTTAGAGCGCAAGAATTGTCACCTAACTAAAAAATGTGCAATTTTTGCTGACATTTAAATGTTAGGACACCCGAGAAAATTTGCTAAGTATACCATCGAAATACAAACGTAGTAGCTGGTAAATGCTGCCATTATTATAGGGATCGTAGCATTTCATGCTAGTGTTGGTTTTATTTAGAAAAAAATAGTTAGCGGCGGGCTAGTTTTAGTAAAAGTTCTGAAAATAATAATTTCGCAGTACCTCAAGGGAAAATCGCTAAGAAAAAGTGAAGATTTGTTCCAAATAGCTTAGTCGTCGATGGTAAATGTCGTAAAATATTACGCAGACAGAGGTACCATCGGAATAAAAGGTAAAATTCCCGGTAGGCCACCACTTGTGAAGCCGCGTGATCAACAACAAGTGATGAAAATTTATAAAAGTGGACGACAGAGTACTTCAAGAGAAATTACTACTTGCTGGAATAGCGATAACCAACTAAATTTTTCAAGACAATATTGTCGCGAATGCATACACAAATCAGGCCTTGGTTTTTACATGGTAAATCTTAAATAAAGCTACCTTTGATGGACTTTATTATTTATTTATAAAAGTAAAACCACAATTAAAAACTGCCCACAAGAAAAATCGGTTAATATGACCAAAATAAAAATCGGAGAAAAGTGATATATAACGCTGAGTCCAAATTTGATGTCTGGGTGAGATAATAGTCGAAAAAGAGTTTTTGAAATAAAAAAGGAATTTTAATATGGATTATCTCAAACAAAGAGTCAAGTTTGCAAGCGGAAAATGGTTTGGGGGTGCATGTCTATTAACGGAATTTAAAGACCAGTTAACAACGTTCATGGAAAGGAAATTACAAATTCAAACAAATATCAAGAGACTTTGTAAAAAAATATTAACAACTACTGAAGCAGTCTATCCTGTTGATATTTATATTTTTCAACAGGATGATGCTTCAAGTTACACACCTACAACACTTTATTACAAAGAATAATAATATAAATGTTTGCCCTGATTATCGAATAGCCCAGATCCTAATCTAATAGAGATGGTATGGCGTGAAATAAAAAAATATTTAGGAAATCATCCGTGACAAGCGATTATCAATCTTCAACAGCAAATTTAGCGAGTCTAGGATACGGTAACAACTCCTGTGTATTGTAGAAAATTAGTTGAAAGTATGATGGCAAGAATTCCTGCTGTTATTAAGGCAAAAGGAGATATGACCAGTTACTGAATTTGCTGTGTCCCAATATTTATGTGTCACAAAATGTTACGTTGTTTTAGAGTTTTATGTCACTGTTTGAGTTAGAAATCAGTTTTTGTTGTGCTGTAAACATTAACAGTTTTGCAAAACGAATTAATTTTAAAATTTTAATTATCTAAAATAAATTACATTTTTGTTAAAAAGTTTGGTGATTTTTTTATAAACATTTTTTGGTGTCCCAATATTTAGTTGTTAGGGCTCGTACTTAAAACGAAATTTTGAATCATAATTGCTACAGTAAACAAAACGATGAGAAAATTCTGTAATCAAAAATTAACTTCGTGATAGTAGACAAAACTTTGTTCTGAAGTAAAATCAAGCAAAAAAAATTTTAGAAAGAATAGATAATACCAATGTAACAAAAAAAAAACAGGAGGCTAAAAGGAGATCGAATTCGTAACATTCGTGTTAGTATCCCGTGCTCTGATCTACTAAGCTGTGAACAGTAGGAGGACATAGCTCTTAGATTCGTAGAATTGTGATTTTTTTGCGAAAATTTAAATAGCATTGAGTACATAAATTTTGTGGGCGGGAATGATTAGACAAATTTTAGTTAGAGTTTTACTATCTATACGATATTTCTTCCCACTCCCAGCATCCCACATCTAAATTTTGACACCAATCGATTCAATACTTTGTAAATTATCTGGCTAATAAAAGTCGACGCAGACGATAAACACACGGTAACGTGGATCTGTTTTTTCCTACTCTGGGGGTCACAAAACATCGAGAAATCATTAAACCAGTCGTTCGCCGAATGAACCCTATTACAATACTTTATTGCATTCATACGTTGATCGATAATTAAAATCGGCATATTTAAACCCATACGTTCCTCTGGATGGCTCGTGAACGCCGCTTCGAGGTTTTTCTGGACCCCGCAATCGGGACTTCCGGCAATCCGCTCCAGGGTTTTCTTTATGCGAACGTCGCGCGGCCGCCGTCATCGATGATGAGTCACTCATCATCGCCGTACTTACTAGAACGTCCTCAAGAAAACCCATAGGGGTCGCACCGGGGCGGCGTATGGGTTTATTTCGTAACAATACAATACTTAAGTAACGATATGGGTGATGAAATTGTTAACAAATTTAACTAAAGATGTGAGGGGAAGAAAGAAGGGACAAGAAGAGTACAGCACAAAAGGAAGTGCTCAGAGCCGAACATGGAAAAAATGGGATCACTACATAAAAGGCGAACGTAATTTGTTATGAACGGAAATTAGACAAAAAAAAATGTAAACCATAATATGTATTTATTATAGAACGGAATAAAACAAAATCTGAATTAGTTAAACTGGAAAATAGGTCGAAAATATATTGGTAGAATGAGAGAGAAACATAAATACGTTCATTTCGTATAATCACTTTCTCCTATGTATGTTGTTGGTTGCATCTAAAAAAAAAAAAAACAAAAATTATGTATTATACATACCATACTTGCATAGTGCATATACAAATATGTATATACCGTATGATTTTTTAAACTGAACATAAGAGGTGGCTCTGGAAAAAAATGTGAAAAACTTAGGGCGTAGTTTAATTAGTTTAACTACAATTTGGGCAATGACATTGACATTTAAATAAAAAATGTCAAATTTTAAAAATTATACGGTACAATCACAAGACAGTATATATTTTGAAAGCAATTTTCTTGTTTGAAATAACGTCAAAATGTAAAGAAATACTTCAAAGTTAAGAATTGAAAATTACTCAACTGTATTTTATAACTCGTATTCTTTGTGCTTTGAACAAAATATATAAATATATAAATAAATAAGTAAATAAAAAATAATAAATAAATAAATAAATAAATAAATAAATAAATAAATAAATAAATAAATAAATAAATAAATAAATAAATAAATAAATAAATAAATAAATAAATAAATAAATAAAATGCTTAACGTCTTCAGTATACAGGTGTCTTACCTAAATTCCGAAGCCTAATATCATGAGAACGAATAGAACAGTAGTGTTTTTATGCGTTTTCAGAGCATAAAAGGCTCGTTTTGGTGATGATTTTGCTCGATTTTTAAGTTTATGGTGTGAAAAAATATATGCTTTTTATTTTAAAATATATTGTGTGAGAGATGAGACTTTCCTTAGTTTTTCTGTCATTTTTGGGGTCATTTGGTAGAATTTTTGATGGTTGTAAAGGGATTTTCTTTGCCCCACACAATCTGGTCTCGTATTGCAATGGTAAAAACTATAGCATTTTCAAAGTAAAACTAGTGTTTTTACAGAGTGTAAGTTAAGGTTTAAAATCTTCTTTTTTTTTTAAATTTGCTTAATATTAACTTTTTAGGAGATGAGTTTTCCTTTATTTTTTGCGAATTTTGAGGTAAGTGCTGTAGTAAGCCGTTTCGAACCAAATTTCCGCGCGCCAAACTTTTGGTAAGAAAAGGGATGGAAATGGAAAGAAACGAAAACCACTAAGAGAGAGATGCGCAGAAGGGTGTGTTTGAGCGGGGTGAGTCGCGGTCAGTTCGACTTGGTCTTTCTTTCGAGTAAGACGTCAGGTTGGTGCTCTCTGTGTTTTTTTCAAATGTCTGTGCGCTGTTTGTTTCCTGTTCTAGTGCTGGTTTCTTCTAACGGAGTTCCACCCCCCTGACGAACCAGCGAACGTAAGAATTCTCTGCTACGTTCGAACACAGAGAGGTTATTTCGGTGGTGAGCACGTATTTGGTTTGAAGATCCGAGAGGTATGTTTTCCACGTGATTCCGTGTGTGCTGGTGGAAGAAGCGGCGTTGCTTCTCGATGATTACGGAGTAGGTGAGACGCGGGAACCACACCTGTGAGCTTCGCGGGCGTCACATACGCGAACGGACGCTACCAAAAATGGCGGCACTTCCGGATGACGCCATGGCCGATAATTTTCGTACTAATCTTTTCAACATAATTTCAATCCGTTTTAGTAGGGCCTTTCAGGGAATTACGTTAGCTAGGGCAGTTTTATTTAGCGAATGTTATGCGGAAAGTTGGATGGCGATTTTCGAGTTATTATTTTGCGTTGCATAATTTGAGCACGTGTGAGTAAAGTAAATTCAAACATGATCTGAACAAGCGAATCTTTAACTAAAATTAACGCTGAGAAAGGCATTAGAAAATTAATAATATTAGAGTCTGGGGGACGGGGGATTTTTTTTCCTTTGTGTTAATAACATGGATTAATTAGGCACATCAATTTGGCTGACATTATAAGATCTAAGATATTTGAATGGCTTTTCCTCGATTTATTATCCGGTTGTTGTAAACTCTAATGCTGGAAAATTTCATGTAGTTTTTCAAATATTCAGCCGTTCAAAATAGAAAGAGAAAGTGGTAGGGTGCAGGTACGGGGTGTTGACCGGGGAATTTCAAGGGCAACCTTTGTGAATTTTTGTATTAGTCATTGGGGATTTGTTGTTGACCGAAAACTGTTGATGAATTTGAAAATGAATGTTATTGAAAGGAAGGTACAATTCAAAACGAATGTGCACCCACGATTACCTATATTTTATTTATTTTGCATATTTTATGTGTCGCATTTTTATGTGTTGTTCTGTTTATTTCGTATGTGTTTTTATTTATGTGTCTTTTGTTTGGGGATGTGTTGAAGGGAGGGGGGTTTGTTTGTTTAATTCGGTCAACAACGTAACTTTGCCCAGATCATTTTAATGCAGTCGTAACTTCGTTGTTTAATGTCAGATAAATATTTCATTAAAATCATTGCCAAAATGTGAATAATTTAATCTCTTTCAAAAATTCTTGTTCTTTAAAGTTATTGATAAAAACATGAATAATTTCTCACTTCATTTTCTTTATTGCATAAGATTGTTGATCACACGTGCATAATTTAATCTCATTTCAATTTCTTTGTTATTTAAAACAAGTGTTGATGGAGTGTGGCCAATTAAATTACGCTTATTGCTTGTCTGAAATCCAAATACTCATTCTGATAACGCTAGTTAACTCGGGGGTCGTGTGGCGTGGACGCGGTGGCGTCGGCGTCTCCGTGCGAGTGTCTGCGGGTCTTGCTAGACTTCCGGCCCTAGCGGACTCGGAGTTTACACAGCTACTTGGACGCGGGAAACAGGAAGGTCAACCTATGTCAGGTGGGTGCGTAAGACCACGCACGTGAAGTGGTGAGGTAGGACTATGTGGACCTTCACGGGGAGTGTGGCCGTCGCCCTGCCCCCGCTGTGCGCCCCCCATTTTGTTTGTAGAGGCCACACTGCCATAATATCTGGAACGTTGCCATCCATTTACTTTCTGAGAGTTCCGCGACTTTTTATTTTGCTTTTTTTTTGTTGTACTTGTAAGGTTGCTAATATTTATTCTATGTTCTCAGGTTCGAGTGAAAATAAAGGTTTTTTTTTCTCTGAGGAATAAATTCTTTAAGCTCTTCTGGGGCCCTTGGCCAAGGTCTCTTGAGCTCTTATTGGATTTATTTTTCATAGTTTTTTTTTTTTTTCCAAATATAAGTTTTTTAAATCCGTCACTCTTCCCGCTCCGCAGTGCGCCAATTTGTATGAACGAACGCCTCCCGCCAGTTTTCAAAACACAATGTAGGGTCCCACTTTTGTAGACGATCACAGCCAAGGTCAAATTTTAAATTTTAGCGGGCTTTTTCAAATTTTGTTCAATGTCAAAAAAAAAGGCGGGAGGTTTGGGTTATTACAGAATTGGTGCCGCGTGACCAGCATGCAATGTCGATGCACTGCCCCGGAAGAGTGTATTTTCTGTTGTATATGTACTTATTTGTTTTTTTTTTCTCATCCAATAGGTGGTAACCAGCTAGCCACCAGTGGCACTGCCGCTTCCTACCAACAGGTACACAAGAAACGGGGGGACGCATCCAAATCTCAACGGCCTACCATTTAAGTAAGCGTCTCCGCTCGTTGCGCTGACACTCCACTCCGAAGACGCTGGGGGACGTCTGTAGTAAGCCGTTTCGAACCAAATTTCCGCGCGCCAAACTTTTGGTAAGAAAAGGGATGGAAATGGAAAGAAACGAAAACCACTAAGAGAGAGATGCGCAGAAGGGTGTGTTTGAGCGGGGTGAGTCGCGGTCAGTTCGACTTGGTCTTTCTTTCGAGTAAGACGTCAGGTTGGTGCTCTCTGTGTTTTTTTCAAATGTCTGTGCGCTGTTTGTTTCCTGTTCTAGTGCTGGTTTCTTCTAACGGAGTTCCACCCCCCTGACGAACCAGCGAACGTAAGAATTCTCTGCTACGTTCGAACACAGAGAGGTTATTTCGGTGGTGAGCACGTATTTGGTTTGAAGATCCGAGAGGTATGTTTTCCACGTGATTCCGTGTGTGCTGGTGGAAGAAGCGGCGTTGCTTCTCGATGATTACGGAGTAGGTGAGACGCGGGAACCACACCTGTGAGCTTCGCGGGCGTCACATACGCGAACGGACGCTACCAAAAATGGCGGCACTTCCGGATGACGCCATGGCCGATAATTTTCGTACTAATCTTTTCAACATAATTTCAATCCGTTTTAGTAGGGCCTTTCAGGGAATTACGTTAGCTAGGGCAGTTTTATTTAGCGAATGTTATGCGGAAAGTTGGATGGCGATTTTCGAGTTATTATTTTGCGTTGCATAATTTGAGCACGTGTGAGTAAAGTAAATTCAAACATGATCTGAACAAGCGAATCTTTAACTAAAATTAACGCTGAGAAAGGCATTAGAAAATTAATAATATTAGAGTCTGGGGGACGGGGGATTTTTTTTCCTTTGTGTTAATAACATGGATTAATTAGGCACATCAATTTGGCTGACATTATAAGATCTAAGATATTTGAATGGCTTTTCCTCGATTTATTATCCGGTTGTTGTAAACTCTAATGCTGGAAAATTTCATGTAGTTTTTCAAATATTCAGCCGTTCAAAATAGAAAGAGAAAGTGGTAGGGTGCAGGTACGGGGTGTTGACCGGGGAATTTCAAGGGCAACCTTTGTGAATTTTTGTATTAGTCATTGGGGATTTGTTGTTGACCGAAAACTGTTGATGAATTTGAAAATGAATGTTATTGAAAGGAAGGTACAATTCAAAACGAATGTGCACCCACGATTACCTATATTTTATTTATTTTGCATATTTTATGTGTCGCATTTTTATGTGTTGTTCTGTTTATTTCGTATGTGTTTTTATTTATGTGTCTTTTGTTTGGGGATGTGTTGAAGGGAGGGGGGTTTGTTTGTTTAATTCGGTCAACAACGTAACTTTGCCCAGATCATTTTAATGCAGTCGTAACTTCGTTGTTTAATGTCAGATAAATATTTCATTAAAATCATTGCCAAAATGTGAATAATTTAATCTCTTTCAAAAATTCTTGTTCTTTAAAGTTATTGATAAAAACATGAATAATTTCTCACTTCATTTTCTTTATTGCATAAGATTGTTGATCACACGTGCATAATTTAATCTCATTTCAATTTCTTTGTTATTTAAAACAAGTGTTGATGGAGTGTGGCCAATTAAATTACGCTTATTGCTTGTCTGAAATCCAAATACTCATTCTGATAACGCTAGTTAACTCGGGGGTCGTGTGGCGTGGACGCGGTGGCGTCGGCGTCTCCGTGCGAGTGTCTGCGGGTCTTGCTAGACTTCCGGCCCTAGCGGACTCGGAGTTTACACAGCTACTTGGACGCGGGAAACAGGAAGGTCAACCTATGTCAGGTGGGTGCGTAAGACCACGCACGTGAAGTGGTGAGGTAGGACTATGTGGACCTTCACGGGGAGTGTGGCCGTCGCCCTGCCCCCGCTGTGCGCCCCCCATTTTGTTTGTAGAGGCCACACTGCCATAATATCTGGAACGTTGCCATCCATTTACTTTCTGAGAGTTCCGCGACTTTTTATTTTGCTTTTTTTTTGTTGTACTTGTAAGGTTGCTAATATTTATTCTATGTTCTCAGGTTCGAGTGAAAATAAAGGTTTTTTTTTCTCTGAGGAATAAATTCTTTAAGCTCTTCTGGGGCCCTTGGCCAAGGTCTCTTGAGCTCTTATTGGATTTATTTTTCATAGTTTTTTTTTTTTTTCCAAATATAAGTTTTTTAAATCCGTCACTCTTCCCGCTCCGCAGTGCGCCAATTTGTATGAACGAACGCCTCCCGCCAGTTTTCAAAACACAATGTAGGGTCCCACTTTTGTAGACGATCACAGCCAAGGTCAAATTTTAAATTTTAGCGGGCTTTTTCAAATTTTGTTCAATGTCAAAAAAAAAGGCGGGAGGTTTGGGTTATTACAGTGCTCTTAAATTTTTATGGTTTTACCTGATCCAGAAGTAAAGAGTCGTTTTGGGGTGTCAAAAAAATTGTTTTTATAAGGCTTTCGTGTGCTCAATTTTTTGGGTCTATAGATATTTGTGTACTTTTGGGGTGCACTACTATCAAGATTTCTCGACGTTTCATGGCCCCTAGTGTACGAAAAAGGAAGTCTCGTGTTTCCATCTGCCGTTCGTTTGTCTGCATGAAAGTGTGCCAATTTTTGTTACACAGATAATCTCCGAAATTACCGGATCGATTGTCGTCGAATTTTATATATGTGAGGACTATCGTGTTGATGGTAAGCGCTAGCCAAAATTTATCTAATCATCCCCACCAACATTGGGATGTTGTCATCTTGAAACTTTATAACAGTAAATGATATTTAAATTTCATAGAATAAGATTTTCCTGCACTTGTGATTTATGAATTCGTCTTGAGTTTTTATTCTAGACATCCAGATTTTTGGAAAAAGAAAGCTGAATAAACATTGTTAGGTAAACGTAATATCATCTGCATAAATTGCACAGGCTGAAAGATGAAACAATGTATTTAGGAATATCGGCATTGTACAGAAACAGAAGAAACATAGTGGGCTCTAAAACAGATCCTTGTGGCACTCCACTTAATGCATCGAAAACATTGCGTAAACTGTTCCCAACTCTTACAGAAAATTTCCATCTCATACCTAAAAAAACTAAACTAAACACAAATATCTCCGATCCCTTCGAAAAAGTAGGTATTTTGGGTTGCCTTTCCAATTTAGTTAGGCGGACTGTTTGTGACTCGTAGGCCATTCTGTGTCAATGATGCCATGCGCTCTGCAGAAGAGAAATGCATTAAAAAAAATAAGAAAAAAGGCAAATGAGGAGAAGACACGAAGAAATTTTATTAAGATAGGATTCCAATAAGTAATAAAAGAGCGACAGATCAGGATGTCCATTAAAAGTCTTTAAAGTTTTGAAGAAACAAAAAAGAAAATGCTGAATGTAGAAAAACTAATAAATAAAAAGACAGAAACAACGAAAGAGTAACTGAAGAGTATTAAAAAAATTATAGGCACATGAAATGTTAAGGAGAGTATTTATGAAACTGGGAAGCGTGGGAAGTTAAGAAGACTAATAAGAAACGAATCAGCTAGGAATGAAAATTATTTAAGAGAAACTCTGCGCCTAAAAATTTCCAAACGCAACCAGAAATACAATTGTAAATTCATATTTCGTACCATTTTTGGTCTGTGCATGGTTTGTGGTAAGTGCAGAAAAAGTGCCGCTTGTAAAGACAACATTATCCGCATAGGAGACATTCAGACCAGCTCTTGTTTGGAATTCATTTGATTTTGCTATCAACTGAGCTTATTTCCAAATTATCAAAACCAAACAGTTATCAAGACAATACGTTTGTATTGTTGGTTGCGTTTTGAGGTTTTTAGGCGTAGAACGTCCACTGAATAAATCTATACAAGGCACGTTATATAAAAGTGTAGAAGATAACAAAGAAACAACCTGCATGTTGCAAAAAAATAGAAGGATAATATTCAATCCGATATCATAAGAATAACGAATTAGGAAAATTTGGATTAAGAATAAACCAGTAAAGGAATAGCATATACTATGATGGAAGACGACTTACGGAAAATGGGCACAGAGAAATGAAAAGACAAAGGCATCGGCGGAAACATGGAAACAAGTAGGTAGTTAGGAAATTGATGTTTATAGTTACAATTATAGAATATGCATATATTGATATAAGTGTATTGTAATAAACATATTCTGAAAAAGTATTGTAAAAGTTAGGACGATAAATTTTTTTTATTAGATATTAAACCTACACGGTCTGCAGAGCGTTGTGAACAAAATTTTGAATTAACCGGAAGTTTGTAGGCCAACATACCTATAATATCTATGTACATAAGGTTGCATTACCATTTAAAAATTGCACAAATTCTACCACACGTATTTTCTAACTTGCATTCGCTATGATATTCTACCTACCCTGTTTCAACTATTTCTTCCAAATTCAGTTTTAATAACACGTTTTTTAAATTTACCACACTCATCTAGCTAGCATGAAAGAAACGAAGCTTTGCTGTAACAATTTCCTTTAATCTTACTAATAACAATTTGACAATATTACAGGAACGACAAACTGAAAAAACCTGAAACTTTATTGTGACTAGTGGAACCTGCACAAGTCTTAGTTTTGAGAAGGAAGAACTTTGGTAAAATGCGACGGTGAGTTTTGGAGAAGAAATTCAATTATCACAGGGAAAAAGGAACAAATACTGCTAACAAAAAATGAGGGAAATAAAGTGAAACTAAGCCTGTAAATAACATTCCACTTTTTCACCAAGACATTTTTATAAAAATTAACAAAACACTTTCACATCATTCTACTTTAAATAAAACTGGACCTCGGTCCTCTATTTATTTACATGTAACTTGAAATTATCGTGGACTAACATCTTGTTTAGGGATGTAACAAAGTATGAAAATGGCCGTTATTGGGGAGAGCTAACTAGAAACAAACTAGTTAAAAATGTATACTACTGGATAAAATCAAAAACGCGATGTCAAAATGTTTAAGACAAACATAGCTGCAATAAAATAAACGTTCTCTATTGTATACATAAACGGCGTTGTGTATTTTGCGTTAAGAATACACAACTGTTGATAAAATATGGGGGAAGTACCTAAATGAGACTTAAAAAAGATAAATACTTAAAGTACTATGTAAAACTGAAAATACAATTGAAAAATCTTAAAGGTAATTTAAATTATGTTTAGAACCATATGAATAGGTGACCTTAGAAGCTAATACACTAAATTTTCTACTATTGTTAATATCATAATATTCACATAAAAAGACTATTTGCTATTATATTTATTTTTATTTATGTACATTTGGGGTGTAATGTACATTTGGCATTAAAAAAGAATAAAACAAAACAAATCTAGTAGAAAATTTAGTTACGAGTTAGCAGCTACTAACATCAACATGCATACAGCTGTTAGGTTATGAATGTAAAATAATAGTTTGAAAAACGTATGACCCGTGGTGACCTGCTGTTGAATATATTTAAGTTCAAACCATGAAACTTGTCATGAGACACTACACTATGCCCAAAAGACACCGCTTTGTGTTGCTCGACATTCAACCAATACCAATTTTTGACCAATCGCATTATACAACACAGCCAATAAGTACTTGAAAAAGAGAACTATTAGTTGATTGGCGGGCATTCGATTCGAATGTTCAAGCAACAACTCTAAACAAATGGTTTGATGTAAATACACTGCAGCTAATGAACCACTATTGGCACTAACGTCATAATTATTCCGTTCCTCAGACTCGAACACTGTACACGTCCCATACACTATTCGTTCGCGCGAAATGAGTTTGTTTGAAGAAATACGTGAAAGGAGTGGTGAAGCTAGCGGCGGTTGTACGTGTTGGGACCGCGGTTTGGAGGTCCTCCGCCTCGGTTGTAGTTGTTAGTCCGATTGGGCACCATGCCGGTCGAGCCGCCGCCACTGCCCCCAGTGACGTTCCTGTTGGGCCCGCCCAGGCCCGGCCCGCTGCGCCTCGGTCCGTTGTCTCGGGAGCGGTTGTCGTTGCTGCTGGGGCGACCGCTGCCGTACGACTGACGGTCCTTCGTCTTCTTCTCTTCCACGTTCAGTTGAGTACCGTTCTTGTCATCCTTAGGATAAAATATCGGCTGCAAAAAAAAACAACTGTCAATACTTTTCCTTGCAAAAAAAAAGTGTTCTGCAAAAACAACTGAAGACATTTCGATCATGTACAAGGAAATTATTAATATGTAAGTTTACTAACCAAATGATGTTCTTTCCAGTTTATATAGAATTTCATTATGGTAACGAAAAACATTTTTTGCACTCATGACCTTTTTTGATAGCTTTCGCGCATTCACCAGAGTGCGGGAGGTCGAATTTCCCGCACACGTGCATTTAACTTCCCGTTGCCATGGTAACCTTAAAATACTCGGGTAGTGTCAACATTGTGACGTGTTGACGGCGCTGTCAATGGCGTTGTTTATAAATAACTCACAGTTAATCTCTTCAGTTTAAAGGTTTATTCGTCGCAAAAAATATTGTACACAACACGTTCGTGAGCCTGCTTCCCGCATTCACGCAAATGCGGCACTCCCTTCGGTCGTGCCGCAAACAAGCGTTCATGCGGGAAGCAGGCTATCCCGAACTAGTTGCGTAAATTACTATTTTGTTATCTCTAGATTTTTTTCTAAATTATTAACCGACTATTAGTACAGTCCACATAGCGGACTTCTTTGACATCGTAGCAAAACAATAAAATTGGTTTATTAAATTTATTTATACCCTCGAGAAAGCTTATGTCATCATATCAAGTAACAATTGACTCATGTTTATTATATGGTATGGTATAAGTCGGCGGTATTTTAGTAATATACTTTTCTTTTTTAATGTCCCTCAAGCAGATTTATTTCAAAAATGGCTTATTTATTTTTCCTAAAATTCTAAGTACTGTTACCATTAGTGTTACATTGTACGCATCAAATCAATTGCCAAATCACGTTTACACCATACAGGCAATTCCAGAAAAAAGAAAAAGAAAACTTACACTACTTAATTAAAATATAATCTTGTACAAAAATTACTTGAAGATATAATAAAAGCTCATTTCAAACTTTTTAAGAAAAAATACTCTAAATGGTTCATTAGGGGCCAATAAGATTTTTCTTGGAGTGAGCATATTTTGCGTGTCACCAAGAGAGCTAACTCGATGCTTTATCTGTTAAGTAAAGTCTTTGCTAAAGCTAGTCCATCCATATTTGGAAAACTTTTTAAAACATTCGTGAGACCGTTACTGGAATTTGCCAACACTGCCTGGGTTCCTGTTTTAAAACGAGATATCGCACGCTTGGAGCTGGTACAGCGTAGGGCAACCAGAATTCCTTTTGGTAGAAACCGACCTTCGTATTGTGGTAGGCTTAATGTAATGAAACTTTGCCCTCTTTCTGACAGACGCAAACGTGGGGATTTAATAATCACTTATCAAGCTCTAAGTAATGCTCATTCTCCAATTAAACAATTATTTACTCTTAATCTTTCGAAACGCACTAGAGGACATCCCCTTAAATTACTTAAGGAAAACTTTCATACCACGGTGAGGCAAACATTTTTGTCAAACAGAGTTTTTCATGATTGGAATGCACTACCCCAAGAAGTTGTATTAGCGGAGTCTACCTTAATATTTAAATCCAAATATGATACTTATTGTACTAACTAAAGAGTAATACTGTCACCCCATCACTTGATGCTAGCGCGGGCACAACAGGCCACGCCTCTGCCCGGTCGCTTCTTTAATAATAATAAAGATTTATTTATGATTTCCGTTTGGCGAAAATTTAAGAACATCTGGACATCTATTTAGGTTTTTTAAGTAAATGTATCTGAAAATTTGTTTGTTGTAGTTTACATTAGCCACTTTGATTTATAAGGGTGCTTTGTTAAGACTTAAGAGTCATAAAAGTTTAAGTAGATTCATGTCAACTGAGCATACAGTATTTCGTACCTTATATTGGCAAGTAAACATAAGGAGAATAATTTGACAAAATATTTCTAATTCATTAATAATAACTAGACATTAGAGATAATAAATTTTGTGAAAAATGTCCAAAGTGGAAACAACTTTAATAAATTCATTGATAAAAGGTTCTCTCGAACTTTTTCACTGATGTGAACAGCAAGTATTTAATTCAGACTTATGTAATGCAATGCTTAGTGCCGACATTCCCCTTAAAGAGTTGCAAAACTTCCGTTTTAAAGCGTTTTTAGAAAAATATTGTAAAAATGTTACTCTGGACGAAAGTACACTGAGAAAAAAATATGTACCAGATATTTACAATGAGACTATTTCTAGTATTAGAGAAATTGTAAAAAACCAATTTATATATTTTGCAGAGGACGAAACTTCTGATGTTTGCGGGCGTTATATTGCCAATCTACTGTTGGGTTATTTAAGTAATAAAAAGTCTGGTAAATCTTATTTAATTGTCTGCAGACAATTAGAAAAAATCAAACATCTGACCGTATTAAGATTTATTAATGAATCTTTCATGAATTTCTTTCTTCTTGAGATTTTTGTTATGTTGTCCTATGCAGCCGCATATATATGGTTAAGCCTGGCCAACAACTTAAACTTTTATATCCTAATTTGATTCATGTTACATGTTTGGTGCACGATTAAATAGTTACTGAGAAAATTGAACAACAATTTCCAACTGTAAATTCTTTAGTAAATAATGTTAAAAAAATATTTGTAAAGTCACCTTTGAGAATGCAAATATATAAAGAAAAGTTATCAAATATTGTTTGATTTTTATGCGGAACATTTCGAAAAAAATTTAGAATTTTCAAGACACTCGTTTTTCTTCATACAAAATATTACTGACAGAAGAATCTGACTGTTAATTGTAATAGCAAAAAAAAGTAGTTATAGCGTATTTATGCTTTTTAGTTTGTGGTTTATTGTTCTTTCTTTCGGGTTGTCGGAGGTCAATTGCATATGTGCATAAAACTGTATACATTTAGTAAAAATTGTATTTTGAAATAATTTTGTGCATATATATGCGCATATTTTGAAAGATTTTTTTTGCGCTCTTTAGGTATTATCATATATGAGAAAATTTTATTAACATTTAACATACTCAGTTGAAATATATGATTTCTCAAAACATTAATGTATTAACAAATTTATTTTTTGATCATTTTAGAAATTGTACATTTAATTTTTGCGGATTTTTTATTACCATTATCATGTAGCGGTTTTGAAGTAGGTTTTTTCAAAGACGCCAAGTGAATCATTTATTTTTAAAAAAGAATGTCTCAAATTGCGGAAATTTCGGAATGCGGTTTTCACTATTGTTTTCTGTTTACAAAACACTATAAATCGTACCAAAAACATTGTCCACTTTTTTTCGAAAACGAGATACAGTAAAACAGGTCGTTCCGAAAAACTGATTTTTATTGTATCTCATTTTCGACAAAAAAAGTCGACAGGGTTGAACAGTATATGTGCAGTCCCCAAATTTTTTATGTTAGTTGTAAATAAAAAATAGATCAAGTATTTTTTTAAAAAGGGAACCAATATTTTCAAAAGTTGTGGGTATTTTGAAAAACAAGAAAATTTTTCGAATGAGGGTTTACTTGGCTTTTCTTAAAAGACCTAGAAATTCATAATTTATAATCTACTCATTCCTTTTTTTAAGTCGTCTATTTAAACTCTAACAAATTTGACAGAAAAAAGTAAATTCATCATATAACCTAATTGCTAATAGTTAATGTCATGTATCTACTTCTAATTATTAATGTTATAGTTTAGTTGTCATTTAATGTAAAACAAATAAACGTTTCTTTTTGGTCGATGATATAACATCTTAATAATGTTGTATAAATTAGCATAACTTGTATAGAAAGGGCGACATATTAATATGTTTTGACCATACTGAACTATAGTAAAAACGTAACTATGTAATTATTTAATGTATTTTTTTAAAATTAATAATACTAATGGTGGTAACACTTTAAATGTCTTCCCAATACTCCGTGTCTGCCAGGATTATTCCATCTTTATTTTATTATTATTTAAGAAGTGAAATTGATATTTTTAACATTAAAATAATTTTTCTGAGGAGCAAATTATCTGCTATCATTAAGTTTAGAAGTAGTAATTAGTTTCATTTTATTTCTATATTCACTTTTGTCCTTTAAATGGGTTACATATGTATCTGTTGGGCAAATATACGTATTATTTTTATTATTATTATTATTTCGAATAAAGTATTTTGGCAACAAATTTCTGCATTTAAAATTTTTGGGTTGAGAAGGAACCTACCAGTAATAAGTTTCAGTAAAATTTTCGGATATAATATTCAACAAAGGTCAGTTTACTGTTAGGTAATTTAGGTACTTCACTAATTACAGCGCAGTCATCAACCCAGCGAGAAGAATAAATGGTCTTACATTTGAAAAAATTACGTTAATTTGTTTTGTTTTCTTTTACTGCAGTTTAAAATTTTTTTAGATGATTTTTCTTACAATGAAACACGATTAGTTTTCATTTAAATAAATTTCCTACTATGACCGTTTACAATATTTTGATACCTTTAATTATTGTTATGTTTATGGCTCTTAAATGTGTACAACTTAGTTGTTTTTTTCAGGAGCCCATGGGAATACCTCTTGGCTCGTTACCAAAACTAAACAATTACCCCAAACGAAATTTTGCACAAATGTGAACACCATTTACCTAATGACCTCATACTGCGACACTTTCCCATTAGTGGACAGGTCCGCAGCTGTATCATTCTCGTTTTTTCATGTACAAATAGTTACCTTTGCTGCAAGACAATTCTGCACGCCCGTCTGAGACTCGTATGTTATGAAGCCGTAATTCGGAGGAGCGCGTCCGCTAGGGACTGCCGTCTTGTTGGTGGGTTTACTATGCACCCTCAAGTCCAAAATGGCGCCAAACTCCGAAAAGATCTCACGAAGCTCATCTTCGGTCGCGTTGTGAGGAAGATTTCCCAAAAAGAGCTGGTTTTGATCACCGAAGTTGTTGCCTTGAGGCCGCTTCCTATCATCTGCAACAAAAAAATCAATAAACATTGTTTTCATTTGCGTTTTATTTTATAATTTCGAAAAATTAACTCTGTCGTAAACAAATGGTAAATTACCTTCTTCATTGAACGAATTTCGTCCAGGCGCTCCCCTTCCCGAATCCTGTTTCTGAAGTCTCTGTTGGTTAACTCGAGGACCACGATTCATGTTATTGCGGTTGCCTAACCCTCCTTGATCTCCTCGAGGACCCATGTTCTGCTACACAGAAATTAACTTTATTAATAAGACTTTTTTATCCAACACAATTTAAAAAACATGTTATACATAGTCATGTCTTTTCCTTTACAGTACAGTAAAATATAATCAACTTACTGGAGACACCGATCTTGGTTGTTGTATTGGTGCCGAAGTTGCCAGCGGTGGACTATTGAACGGTAAGTTATTTCCAGACTTCAGCAAATTAGCATACGTTTTGGGTTCATTTGATGCAACTGAAAATACGTAGATTAACAACGAGTTACACGCAACATTTTGTTAACCTACCGGGTTCAGTGTTTATATCCTGGGGCTCTGGTTCCTGTTCAGTCGAATCATTGTAGCTAACTTCTTGATGTTCTTCAATTGGAGCTTCAGCGGGTTGGGTTTCTTCAATCGGAGCGGTAGGATTCAGGGGTTGGACCAAGTTTGCTGGTTGGATGTTGGTTATTGGTGCCGGCATGACTTGGCCTTGACCGGCATTGACATGAGGAACGGGACCTAACAAAAACGTACCATTATAGTGTTGTATATTGGGACAAAATGGAACAATTAAATGCTGCGCCTACTGCATTATTATTATTTACATAATGACAATGAGTATGCAAAACTAATGTAATCAAATGTATGCATAATACGATGTATTTTAAAAGAAAAATGAAAGTAAACAAGAACTAATCTGATAGTTGGAAAATTTTCTATTTTAAGCACGAACAAATTTTATGTTATTAGGTGCACCAGATTATATATTTTTACCACCATAGAGACCAATGAAGCATGTAAAATCTACTAGCGTGGAAATGCTATGAAATAAACATGTTGAATAATCACGACCTATCTTTCAGGTTTTGATCATTGGTGTCTATTTTCATGTACATATATCAAGTCAAAAATTTTAGAAGGGGTGGATAGGTTTAAACATAGTTACTTTACTTCTCCTTCAAATTGTACTACACGTACGAAGTTTCATTTTATTTGTAAACATAAAGTATATTAGTAATAAGACACCCTTCTCCTTTTGTAACTTTTGAATGGTTGTATACTTGGGACGTGATTTATGAAAAATAGTATGTATTGGAACTTTACAATTTTTATATAAACATTTTTTTTATTTGAATCATTCTATAATCAATCATGAATCAACGGTAATAGTTTGCCAACATTTTAAAAAAGTTATATTCTTGTAGATTCTTAAGATTGTTGCTTTATAAAATTTAAATAGTATTTCATTTACTATGCAAAATGCATTTAAAAAGGCCGTACTTTGCATGTTTGCGTAATTTTGAACGAAACGCCAACCTGACCAGATCCATAATAAAACTTTTAGTATTTTGAATTATAGATTGTTTTCCAACAATGAATAGGTACAGTTCAGTTCAATTCAGGTCAGGTCAGGTCACGTTTCAATGCCCATTTTAAAAATCAATAAAACAAAAGGCAGTTCTATCTAATAATCAAAACCTAGTTATAATTTCCAGCGAAACCAAAAATTCTAAATCAAGTTCGTGCTTACGAGGTTTACGATGCGCAAGTATGATATAATTAAAAGTGACATTGAAATAAATATGCATGAAAAAGACAAGTTAGTGATGTTTCGTTTTGTATATAGTTAGTAGACTTCAAACAATTTGATCAACTGTGTTACTATACCTATAAAATTTCAATGAGGCTATTTCTAGTATTAGACAAATTGTAAAAAAATAATTTAGATATTTTGCAGAGAACGAAACTTCTGATGCTTGCGGGCGTTATATTGCCTATCTACTGAAAGATATTTAAGTGATAAAGGGTCTAGTAAATCTTATCTAACTGCCTGCAGACAATTAGAAAGAACCAAACATCCGACTGCATTACGATTTATTAATGAATCTTTCATGAATTTCATTCTTCCTGATGTTGTTCCGACAGAAATTTTAGTTATGTTGTCCGAAGTAGCGGCATATATGATTAAGGCCGGTCAACAACTTAAACTTTTATAACCTAATTTGATTCATGTTACATGATGAGACAATTTCCAATTGTAAATTCCTTAATAAGTAATGTTAAAAAATATCTGTAAAGTCACTTTTGAGAGGCTAAATATATAAAGAAGAGTTGCCAAATATTCCACATTTCGAAAAATAATTAGATTTTAGAATTTTCAAAAAACACCCTTGGTAGACGAATTAGCATTTATTACAAACAATTATTATCAATTTGTTTCGGCGACGATTATAAAATTAGAGATTGAGTGTATGCCCGTATTTGAGTCGGTGCAGTTAATTAAAAATTTTCAAACCAATATTTTGAATATTTCAGGACAAATCGGCGATTCTATAAATAAAAAAGTAAAAGAGGTAGTTAGTAAAAATACTAGTTACAAGCTCATAGAAAACATCAGTTTAATTTTAAATGGCGAATCATTAGAGAATAATGTAAAATTAAGACCGGATATTGTTAGTGCGTTGAAGTACCCACCAATTACATCTGTTGATGTAGAAAGAAGTTTTTCTTTATACAAAATGTTATTGGCAGATGAAAGACAGAATTTTACAATGGAAAATTTAGAAAAACGTCTGATTGTTAATTGTAAGGTGTAAAAATATGTAATTGGTAATAAATGTAATTATAGACATTTGTCATGTTTTTGTTGTAGTTTACTGTTCCTTCTTGCCGGGTCATTACAGGTAAATTGAATCTATACATACAACTGTGAATATTCACCATATTGTGCATATTCGAAGAAATTTTGTGCATATAAACCCGTTCTTTATTTATACCCAAAGTGTATCATTTTCCAAAATTAACAAAAATGAAGAAATGGGGCCGCCAACTTCAGCGTGTGAAACATCAGTTATGCTGAATAATTGTAATAGTGTTCCTTTAAATTTTCATAATTATTATAGAACAAAAAATATCTCATTCAAGTTTCGTTAATTTGTAATTTGTAAGTCACAACAAAGTTGATTATTTTAAATATTTATCAAATACCTGGTATCACGGCGATGTCGTCCGGATGCACAGCCCCGTTGACCGTCGGAACGGCTGGAGGAGGCATAACATGCGGTGGTTGGTGGTGTGGTACCGGCGGCATGTTGGGTTGCATCGGAGTAGTGTTGGGGTTGTAGTAAGGAATCGGAGCCGGGGTGATTGGCTGATGGTCTCCCAAAGTATGGCAATCCTGAGAAGCGTCATCTTCCGGTTCGGATCGATTCTCCGGTTCGCATTCCTCGTCCGAAATGATTTCGTCCTGGTATCTAAAGATGTCGTTATGCACGTAGTACTTCTTGGGACTTTGAGCGGCCAAAACGAAAGTCTGAGTGAAACGTCTCATCGGTTGTCCTGCGTTGGAGAGCTCGCCGGTTACTTGCACCACAACGCCCTTCCCCAGGGTGGCTTGGGAATCCACCTGGGTGATCTTGGCATGACAATCATGGAAATTTAATTGCTGGATCTTCTGGTGAATTTGCTTCTGGCCGATAACGGGGCTGGTTTCACGATTAGGTGGGTCCAAGCCGCCATGAACGAAAGACGAGTTTTGGTTGTAAAAGCTGGAAGAGGGATAAAATTCAAGCATGCAAGTAAATTTTCATCGATGTGGGTTTAATACTGCATAACTGAGGTATTACTACGTTTTACGACTTTGTTACAAATGCACCAAGCCGTAAAAATTCCACACATATAATAATTTGAATCGTGTTGATTTCACATTTTTGTTTTCTCAATAAACGTTCGCCAACAACTTTTTTATCAGTCCACTGTTACGCGAACAGCGATAATAAATGCGAAATCGAGATATTAACATCTGTAACTATTTATGGAAAACTTTCCCCTTTAAGAGATTTATTTAATTGTTTAATATTTTCTTACATGACGTAATATTTTTTTTGGAAGATTAGTATGGTTACGAAATAAACTCATATGCCGCCCCGGTACGACGCCTATGGGCCCTCGAGAACTTTCCGGTCTGTACGTCGATGATGACTCATCGTCGATGACAGAGATCGAGTGGCGGATCGCTAAAGGAAAAGCCTGGAAGTGGAAGTCGCGAACGGCAAGAAGGATGGAAATTGCATAATAATCGTTCCCGTAGGTAAGGGAACGATTATTATTCAGTTAACGAATCGAGTTGAGCGAAGACAGAGTCCAGCTAAGTTGCGCCGGAATTATTTTGTACATAATCGCTGTGTAATCAGTCGTGTAAATTTGAGTTATCGGGAAATAAAATGTTTAGTTTAACCCACGCCGATTTTATTCACCGATCAACGTAACATCATTTTATGCATGAAGATGATCGAATTGGCATTATTCCTATAACTACCGGACTAGTAGAAAAAAACAATAGAGTCTGAGGCGGTGCAAAATTAATTTAAAACAATATCGGCTTTAAATCAGATTAGGAATTCAGAATATGTACTCGTAGTAAAAAAAAGCACACATTTGCGAATATCAGTGTAACATATCACATATTATACTTCCCTTCGTTTGTCCTTTAAAGGTGAAAAGAATTTCGTCACTTTTACTACAATTTTGAAATTTTAAATACGATAGAATTATGGAAATTTTTAAGTTCTATAGTCATCAACAATGCTTTGGCGCAATTAAAGAAAAAAAAAAAAAAAATGGTAATTAATCTTCGCATATTATACGGTTGCAGTTACAAATTACAAGTTGGTTTTTACTTTCCAAATACTAAGTTAATTTAATTAATAATTATGTTAACAAATTTATGTCCTGTGTTAAATATAAAAAACGACATTTCCAAATTTTCTATTTTTTGTTCTGTTAATTGGATTGCATTATTTGCAGTTGAATTAATTAAAAAAGCGTAATACTCGTAGAACAGGAACAGGTTTTACAAAGCTGTGTATATATGTATTTCATCCAATTATTTTAAAATATGCCTGCTCATTAACTGTAACTGTATGAACAGTATAATGCAAACACAACTATGGAGTGATTAGAATTGAAAAGTATACGAGAAAATATAAAAATTAGCATACGCATTTCCACTGACTAGCAATGGAAATGTATAAGAATTTACAAGTTTTAATGGCCACTTCAACTGACAAATATCAAACATAATCTCAGATGTTAAGGTTTAGTTAACACAATATCTTACAAGATCAGATTTATCAATACCGAAAACAGAAAAACAAATAATACGGTTGCAGATTTCCATCAAAATTTCATATTTTTTACTGAATGTGAAATAATGGTTGGCTTGCATTGTGAAAGTATTTCAGTGAAATAAATATTACACAATTTATCGTTTGAAAATTAATAATTATAAAATATGATAATTTTAATGTTACCCGAAAAATAGTATCAATAACGGTATTATTAGTGGCTATTCAACATCAAACTCTTTTTCTATATATTGTAAGTTTCTGGGACTGTGACCACGCCAATTTCGTAAATGTAGTTGTTATTTGACAGCTTGTTTGGACCGGTTATTATTTTCTCATCTCATTATTACTCAGGTATGTACTTTTTAATATTTGTTATTTATATAGATGAATGGCTCTTTGTTATAAAAATATGGAAAAAATTTAATTTAGTGTGACAGGTAATATCTACCCTAATTAAGTTCATTGTAATTGAACCTACATAACAGGGTTCATTTAATAATTATGAAACCTATAAAATTAAATTCATAATAAAAAAATATTGGGTTTTTCACAGCGAACTTCCATTAAGACGGTAAAAACTTTATATTATACGAAAAGATCTGAACTACAAAGGTTGAACACAGTAATTTCCAAGCTTTGAATTAATGAAACGCCATAATAAAAAACTGTATGTAAATGAAAATTGCGCCGCTCTCACTATTTTTTTTTAAGCAATATTCAGAAAACTTTTAGTTTTATGGAAATCAACGGCTTAAACAGTATTAAACACTCTGCAGTGCAATACTAATAATAACAGTATTGTATTCCTAAATTTTTAGGAAAATGGAGTAAGCCGTTCCTGATTTAATCAATAACATAAATTGACTTATTATTTTTTTAGTCACCCTCTATAAACAATTTAAAAAAAATATTAATGTAATGATAGATCACAATTTTCGATAGGTTTTATCTGATAAAATTTTGAGATGACCTATCAATTTTTGGGCGGACAAACAGATATATTTTTAATAAAAATTCACCACGCTTACGATAGAATAAAAAGCTTTCAAAATTCGATTTCACAGATTCAAAATTAAATTGCAAAATGTTACATATATTTTTTTTTTAACCACAAGTGTAGGAATATGTTTTTTCACACAATTTAAAACCTATTTACTATGTACAATTCTGAGGTTGGTGGGGATGATTACTCAAAGATTGGTTAGACAAACAGACACACAGACAGAGACGGATGGACAAACAGACATACAGACAGACACACCAACCGGAGACCGATGTTTTTGTACTCCAGGGGTCATGACACATCGAGAAAATGTGAAAGTAGTCAGTCGCCCAATCGCCTTCATTACAATACTTTCTTAGCTTAGAGCCAGTATAAACGTTTAACATGACTTAAAAATTTGAAGTATTCATCCATGCAGTTATCAAAACATTCATGAAGTAAAAGTCACATTCAGTTAAGCCCCTAGCATAGAGCAGTATTAAGAGACGAAAATGAATGTCTAGAGGTAATAGTAACGACGAAAGAAAATTAGTTGAAACAAGTTGAGGATTTATGAAAAATTGTAAAGTTTGTAGAGTTATAACTTGTTAATCGAATTCGTGAATTTTTCCGAATTTGGTGCAGGCAAGGTTTTTAAATATAGTAATTATGTATGTATATGAAAAAAACCTATTTAATACTTAACACATCATTAGAATTGTAGTAGCCTTCAATGTAAAAACATAGAATAAAATGATGTTATGCTAAACCATTAATTTTAAAAACATTTTACATATTGACTGCTTTAGAAAACTTGAATCCATAATTTAGTTTTATTGTGAGAACAGTTACAATAAATACATCTTGCACGGTAGAAATTTAAGTTGAGTGTTTAGTAGTTTCTATTAATATATTGAACAATTAAGAAAGGGAATCTATTCTCACCAAAATTTCTGTAATAGCATTTGCGTTTTTTTTTAAATATAATTCAGTTTCTAAGACGTCAATGAATTACTCCGAAAATTACCACTAAAATTTAAATTTTGCAACATCAATATTCTATACATGGTGTTTTTGAAAAATATGTGAAAAAAAGATACGGTAAATTGGACATATTATAAACTTATAATTTATAATGCGCTACAATAACCTTAAAATGTTTGCAACATTTCAGTGCATTCGGTCTTACAGTTACAAAGTTAAATTGAAAAATTTTGTTATATAATTTTGATTTTGTTTTATTCATTGTTTACGGAGGATAAGGATTTACATTAAAACTCGAAAAACAAATATCTGGGAGGTTTACAAAAGATGCCATTTCCATCCGTACCGATTTCTCAAAACGTTTATTCAGTCCAAAAACATGTCAAATATTACGACAATCAAACGATTACATTACGGATTTTAATAAGGATACGAACACCGAGTTAGAGACTACTAACAATGGCTAAAATTACTTTGTTGATGATATTCGGAGATGTGTCATTCGTTATTGTAAAAGCATTTTTATTTTCCAAGTTCTACTTTCTAGCACGAACCAATTTATTTTATCGATTATCTTAGAAACTTGATTCCGGTTTCTTAAAGCTATGTAAAAAATAATTAGTTATTACAATCAAAATGTCGAGTGAGTCATTGGAAAAAATTATCTAGTAAAACTGTTGTCACTTTAGTTTCAACTGAATATTACCATTATTCTCGATTTTCCAAATTAGAAAAAAATCAATTTTATGGTAAACTTGTTCAAATCTTGTAATATAACTTATAGTTTTAAAATTTTATAAACCTTACATACTGCTACAATGTATCTCGTGCAAAAAAGCATTCACTTGTCCGACTATCTCTATTTACATCTGAAATTTCATTAAGTTCAAGGTCAAGTTCACGGTTATTGTTGTCTTTTAACAATGTATAACCTTTGGAATTGTATTAATATAATGTTTCTAGTTTTCAGTTGTGTCTTGACAAATGATAACAAAAATGCAATTTATTAAAGCAGTTTGTCAAAAAAATATTTTGTCTGCAATTTGACTGTTTTGCTTTTATTTGGCAATTCTGTTCTAAAAAATCTTAACATGCGGTCAATGTGTTTCCAAATTAAAACTTGCCCCTTATGTCTCTATGTCTAAAAACACCAATCAACAGATGGAAATAGATTTCCATGTTCGTATCATATAAGCTGGAAAATGTCGGAGAAACATCAAATTTAATACCAGAATTATGCTCTGGAAGTAAAAATAAACAATGCACGATGTGTCTAAAGCAGAGTAAATAATCAGAGTTCTCATAGAATAGCCAACTCTAATTTCTTTTTTTCCTTCGATGGCATAACATTTTCAACAATAATAATTATTATAAATGCCAGTTATTTTTACTCTTCCAACGATGTAAAAACAAACAAATCGATACATTCATGATGGAAAAGCAATAAAACAAAATAATAAATTTAAACATTCGAGTACATTACACGTTCATGTAAAATTTAAAAATTTCATTAGATCGACTAACCTCAGCATTTTTCTTTTATTTTAAAATAAACAGTTATTTTCTAAATAGAATAACAATATTACATACGCTTTAAAGTACTTTTCTATTAACACGTAAACACAATCAGTGACTTTATATAGTTTGGTAGTGTCTTTATGGATAAGTAATTTCCCATACTTCTCATTATTATAGGTCCTCTTTTTGTACCAAATAGTACACGTTCATTTGATATAATGTACATTCACAAAACTTTCCAGCACAATGTTCAACATCTATTTTAAAAAACGCACCTTTAAATCCCAATGGTTAAATTAATTTACAAACCCTAACCTTAAAATATATATAATTCAACAAGTTCAAAAGCGTTTTAAAAATAATTAACAGAATAACGGTGTTTACACTGTTAATTCTCAGTTTGTTGCCTCATCCAACTACCAAAATTTCCTTTGAATAATAAAAAAAAGATCTGTTTGAATTTTTCAATTTCATTTCAATGTGATTAATTCAAACTTTTAACGCCTATTTTTTCTAGGGGTCATAAAAAAGAATTAATACCTTCTCTTTTTAAGTAAAAGAATAGGCGGGAAAGGTGTAAAAATCAATTACGAAATTTTAATTGTCAATGACACAGAAGACACTGCATCTATTATTATTATTTTTTATTTTAACGTGTGATTCACATTTGCAATCTTTACAATCTTTGTTGTTTGGCAACTTCATATTAATAACTTTCTATTTCTTTTTCTTCGATTCTGAGTCACGTATGAAATATCGATAACACCCATATTTATACATAAACTCAACAGTCATTTTCCAGTAAACGATTACAATACGTTATTTAACAACACTACGAAAACCATTACACAATCTGTGAAAAGACTGCACTGCATTAGTTCTGTATGCACGAGCATCTTCCTCAAGGCTACAAGGTATTTACTGGCTGACGAAAAATCCTTTATTTACTCTCGCATATAAATCGACATAAAAAATTCTCCACGTGGAATTGTAATTGGATAACGAAGCGATGACTACAAAGGAAATCGCAATTTCAAATTCACATAAAATTATTTTTATTATGTCAATAAGAACCGTCGTTGCAATTTTTTATTTTTTCTTAGTGTGATAAATCTTCCAGCAGAAAAACATCTAAAAAAATTCAATTTCATCTGTCCGATAAATTGCCAAGTTCGAACAACAATAACTTATGATCCGATTGAGTTCTAGCGTTTTACTCTAATCAATGAAGTTTTGTAATACTAAATGACTGAAAATTGTTGACTGCACATAAAACGAATTTTGCACTAAGACCCTTCTTTTAATAGCTTACTTACCGGAGTTGACCCACTCAAAGACAATAATAGACAGTAACTGCTGCTGATATTCATTAAACTACGTTGACAGCGGATTCATTACATGAATGCAGCAAACAAAATAAATAACGTCACTAAAATATTACGAAAGTATGAAAAATTCAAAGTATGTTGAGCAACGCAAGAATGATATCAGTAATATTTGCATTCTAACCATAGTATGGTGTAGTACGCACAACGAAATAGACAAGAGATCACGTCACGACGAAACATTGCCAAAAAGTACCAAAATTATGCATGAAAATAAACGACGTTCATTATTTCCAGTTATTACTTGAATATACGTCAAATAGACTACACTTTGAAAACAAAGTTGCGTTTCATTTAAATTACAAGTGCATCATCATCCTCTAAACCGTAGTTCAAAAATAAATCAACAAAAAAGTAGCGTGAAAATATTACTGAAGAATTGTAGAGCACAAATGTGTTCATTATTTTTATTTTTTTACAAATCTTGGGACAAGTTTTTACAAGAAAATAGTTTGTAAAAATTAAAAACTACTTATCTTCGGAATGTCGAAAAGTCTCGTGTGCTTAGATTTAATGGCAGTGTTTAAACGACTAAAAAAATTAGGATCGAGTTTTCCACAAACGGAACTTCAAGGCGCCGCTACTACCTTGTGTAGAGATAAATTTTTACGTCATTTCGCATCACCTTATCATTAAACTTTCATTCAATGATACACCAAACAATCGGAACGTTTGATAAACTATGACTAATAATAAAACAATGAGTTTGTAAATTTTTGCTTCTTAATGGTTTTAATTTTCTGATAAACGCCAATTATTTATGCAAGTTCAATGTGTTTACATTAAATACTTTGTTATGACTAATCACAATTCAACAAAATAGATGTTCAGAAACAACTTGTTCAAGCACGCAAAACTAACTGTTACATAATCGGTTTACCACTATTTGATAAAAAAAGACAGTGTGTAATAGCAAGTCGAACAAAATCAGTTTTATGCAGCTGAGATAATTATAAAACAAATCTCGTCTGTGGGTCACATAACTCATTAACAATTATTATTAATTTCAACAATTTGAATAAACAGTGAATAAATCCACAAAATTAAAATGTACCCTTTTATATTTTAATGTCAAAATTCGATAAACAAAAATATGTAATAAAATCAAAAAACCCATATATTTTATATCCAAAGATAACAATCTCGAGTGCTCCTATTACATAATCCCAATTTCAGTTACTTTAATAATGCTATTAAATCATTATTGGTGACGCTATTTTACGACATGTCATATAAAATTAGAGCAAGATGGCGACCAAGTCAAATGGTCACATCACCTACTTTACAGAAAAACGAACACCTCATTTTATACAACTTCTAATTTGCAAAACCAGATTCAAACCTCTGAGAGCACTTTCACCGCTTGCTTAAATTTAACAAATTTATTTATTTTGGTACTGGTAGAATGTACCAAGCTCCCGTGGTGCAAAAATATTAATGAAAAAAGTTCAAATGGTAACTACGTCGTGTGAATAAAACAATAAACACTCCAATATTTAGGGGCACAGATAACATTTCTTACCACAAAAACATAAATCAGAAGTCACTTAAATAACTACTGCGTTTCATTTTTGTCACTAAACGATTTTTATAAAAAATACCAATAATCTTATTAAACTATAATGAATGGCCAATATTTTGCATTATTTATATCTAGAAATATTGTCTACAGATTTATAGCCTTTTAAAACCACGCTAAACAAAAAATTGCGTTACAATAAAAGTGCAACCTGTGCGGCGCAATTTCAAAGTCAATGGCAATCGAGTAATCACAATGATTAATTTGCTATATACTACTAAAGCAAAGTTCTCAGATCTGAAATCTATATGACAAGAGAGAGGGTATGCTCTCAATGTACTTCATGTAATCACATATTTAGATGATAGGACATTCTGATTAAAATATAGTTAGTACAATGCGTTCTCAGTTTATTACGAATTGTTTAAGCCTTAAGAAACTGTTGCCAAGCAGTGCAAAGTAAACATTCAATAAACATTATTTCCGTAAAACAAACAGGTGATCAGAAATTATGAATCTATTACTCATTTGCGAATCTTACCATTATCAACATTAATAGTAGCAATTACTTTAAAACACTTAAAAATAAATACGGTGTTACATCAGCTCCTTCGTTTCGCTTAGGGGGTTTACATAACTCAATAATGTATTTTCATGTGTTGGCCTGTGCATTTACAAACACTGGGGATGCAGAAGCGCATGTACTAGACCTTGGGAGTTGTGGGACATCAATGGTTGCACATGGCATGAAAACTGAAAATTGTGTAGACTTACCGATGGAGATGAGCTGGGGCTTTGTTCAGCAAAGTGTAGTACTGTCGAACAAATTCCCTTCCTACACTTTGGGGAGATGGGGGGGCCTCCATTACCATTCCTGAAGAGTTATTTACAACTTGAAAAAACGTGCACCAGCAGAAAATATCCTGCAAAATTCGAATGTAACACGTTTGTGAAAACTCTCTCATCAAATAAATTCAACACAATGTGATTAATCACTCCCAACACTATTTATTCAATGCGAAAAATTTTAGCAGACAAAGGGATTCCATAATTATGCACACATGGAGTGTAGATAACAAAATATTCTTATGGTCAGTACTTGTAAATCGCTTTGAAGATACGCTTTGAGCAATCGTAGTGTTAGAATCTGGATAAAAGCGAAAACGAGCCCGCAAATATTCAGCATTGTGTTGAATAACCGCAAATTCTGCAGGCCTCGAAAATGGATCATTGTCCATGTCGAATCCAGGAAAACCCGGTATGTAATAATAAATCACAGTATGCAAAATTGAGCTGTCTTATTTATGCTTACCTCTAAGGAGTCTGCGAAGCGATGTAAGGAAGTATTTTCGGTTAAATTCAATTATTAACACGATGAAAATGTAATTGAATTGCACAAACGCCGCAAAGCACGGGTGTAAACTTCATAAATTGGCAACTAGTTTTAGGTTCGACCACTTGGCTGACAGCGCCACTCAAGGCTATTATTATAATCTAGGACCCAAAGAACATGGACGAAATGCGCATGCGGAAACGGAAATCCATGGTTTATTGATTAGGCGGGAGGTTTGACTGTCAAAAAATTGGAGGGAACCGATGCTCAATTCGTTTTCGGAGACGGTATTTTAGAATAAATAATAATAATAATACTTAGACGTTGTTTCAATTAGGAAACATTATTTATAACTATTAACGAGTCAATGTATAACATATAACTACATAATGGAACGGTTTAGTCATTATTAAATTTTTGTGAATGAGGCAAAGGGAACATAGAAATATAAATATACGTACCTGAATTTACTTTTTTCCTTTACGTTATTGAAAGGTGTCATCTGCAATACCTATAGGTATAAAGTAAAAACATCTTATTCAAATCTTTGAAAAAAAAAATGGTTCCCAAAATTTCTTCAAAGATGGTAAGTCTAATATTCTGTCTACTCTGGTTTTTCCTTCTGTTTTTCTTACGTCTCATTTTGATGCTTTCTATCTGTTTTCTTGTTGTGGCCCGTATTTCTGATCGGCATATTAAAATCAATGTCCAATACTTCCGTTTTGGCTTACTTGGAGATCTCAATCTTATTTAGGAATGTTTTTTTGATGACATAACAGCGTTATCTGTTTTCATTGAAATTTTAGACACCGTGTTTTAGATACACAATTATATTAATTGTCTCGTAAAAAAATCTATGAACTCATTTATACCGAATTTCCTGGCCACGACAGTACGATTGTATAGCGTGATATTGAGCATTCTCTAAGACTGACTGACAAAAATTGTAGTAAATATAACAAAATGTATAACTAATAATTATAATCCTTGAAACTTTAAAGACTTTTTGTTAAACTCTGACTTCTTATATTTTTTGTACCTACCTATTTTAAGAATAGGCATGCCATAGAAAATAAGTTTTGTACTCCCAAACTACTACCTGTAGAGGGATCAAAACGAAATAACATCTTGCAAAAGGTGTATTTGTATCTTGCATGTCTGATTTTTCTCGATCTAAATCGATCGATGATTTCAGATAGAATATTTCTGTGTTTATCGATGACAAAGTCACCAGATTATCTAAATTCTTTCAAAATGTGTTCTTAAACTGCAGGTTGTGCGAAAAACATCTCACCTACTGAACGTTTTTGTCAGAATTTTGTTATCAATAGATCGGTCATACTTTCAGATACCTATCATTTTTCACACAATTTCAGTGAGCAAACTAATCAATTTCTAAATTAGTATTTATTAATTTGCTCTAAAAGTTATTTCGATAGAATATTTGTAGTTAAAGCACAATTGAAAAGTTTCCAATTTTGTTTAAGCAATAAATAACTGAAGACTTGGATGGGTCACTGACAAGGTTCGGATCGCCAACCACCAATACAGCTCAGTGTCACTTCCCTAAACACTTAATAACATTTCTTATCCAAAATTTAGAAATGATGTCATGAAATTGTTAGAGGGGATGACTAGACAAATTTTGGTTAGCGTTTTATTACCTACATTATAATTTATAAAATACATGTAACTGTTACAACAATCAGAGCAATAGTTTCGGAAATTATCTGTCCAATTGAATCGCGCCCAGACTACAGACAGACTGAAACGGAAGACCTATTTTTTCATTAAACAACTAGTAAACTTTAAACTAGCCGTTCGCTGAGGGACCCTGTTACAATATACGTACTTTCCTACTACAAAAGAATCTGTTCGATTTATTCCATGTCAATTTTCCTTACGAACAGAATTTTCAACATCAAGAATTGGCTTTCTGCTTAGGTAAATCCTAACATAACTCTTCGTGCCTCATAATTAAGTTGCAAATTAATTTTGACACCCACATTAATGAGCCCAACCACTTCATATTCTTAAAATCATTGAAGCGTAACGATTTTACATTTCACATATGGAAATCTCAAGTTTAATTCGAGACCTTGCGATAAAGAAATGTCCTTGATTATTTATTTTATCGAAATCTCATCATCGGCTTATCTAGTTACCTTAAAATTCGGCAAAATTGAGATGATGTCATCAATTTTTTTGGAGAGGATAAATATTTTGGACGGCATTCGGCTTTAAAATTAAATTGCTAAATGTTGTTATACACTTTTGATTTTTTTCCAGAAATTTGAATGTTACGGGTAAAAAATTAGCACGGATTCACAAACCACAGTGCAAGAGTATGTTATTTTATAAAATTTAAATAATATAATATACTCTCGAGATCGTGAAATGTCGTAAAAACATGGAACTAGCCATACGTCGGATGGAGCTTATTACAATACATACTTGCTTAACTTATACGCGGGAAGTCAAATTCAAAGTCTTTGGGAAAAAAAGTCCACGAGGATGGAACTCGAACCTACAAGCACCGAGTTCAAGTTGCTCAGTTTCAAGCTTTTGCACAAACATTATTTGTAGATTGTCATTAAAAATCAAGATAGATTCATAAACCACAAATATGAGTATGTTATATGCATTTAAAATTTGACAACAATCGGTAACAGGAAAGACAAACAGACGGAAACGGAGTACCTAGTTTTTCATACTCTCGGGGTAATGAAACGTCGAGCAAACATGAAAGTAGTTGTGCGCAACGGGCCTTATTACTGCTTATTTTTGCGAATGTTTAAAATCAATTAAAATTTACTAGGTTTTAGTTAATTTTTACAAAATTTAAGATGATTAAATTGAGTAAAATACAGACATTATTTTAAATTTTAGTTTTAAAAAGGTTGTCAGTGGTATTTTTTTTTTTTAGTTAAAATTCATTTCACTGACAAATTTTCATACTGATAAGGTGTACTGATTTTACATGTAAAAATCATTTTGTATCGCAGGTATCCAGACACTAATTTTTGAGATTAATTTAAACATTCTAGTTATTTTTAGAAATGTTGGGATCAAGATTAACGTTGTAAAATTTTTGTATATTTTATTTTAAAAAAGATTAGTATTTTTTTGCAAGCTCATCTTTTAAGTTGGCTTTAAAATCATAGAAATCCCATAAATTCAAGTAAATTTATTAGTGAACAATAAAAGGTTATTAAGATAAAAAAAAAACTGCTTTGGTGAGCTAGAAGTGATTTATTCACAAAAAACTCAATTGTTTATTAGAGTGAGTCTGTTTAAACAATTTACAACTTTCTTTTTAAAATTGTGATTGAATTTGTTATCCCTTATCTTTAAAAATCAGTATTTCAATTATTTATGAGAATATACGAATCCGGTTATCACCAGCATTTTCATCTTACAAAACTCAAATCAGAAAAACATTGTCGATTTTTTTTGTCGGAAATAAAATTCAGTAAAAGCAGGTTCTTCAAAACAAGAATTTTTATTTAGACGAACTGTTTATCATCTTCGTAGAAACTATAAACGTCATCCAAAGATGAAACATGTACACATTTTGTTAAATTAAAAAACTGCTCTTTCAAAATGATCAAATGTAATAAATGTGCTGTAATACTTACGATTTTTTCAACTAACATGGCAGACATCACTTCTTTTAATTAGGTGTTATCCTTCAATTGACCATCAGGGGGATTTTTCGGGTTTTTATTGAAAAATATTTTTTCGTATAAATGTTTTTATTTCTGCATTTATAAACCGTAATACGGAGGCGTAAAACTAAATTTCATATCTTAAATATAAATTAATCAGGGCATATTATACATGTAAAGACAATTTTCCTGAATGATAAAAATTATTTACACAAAGTATTTATTATTAAATTGTCATACAGTAGAGGAAGTACATAATGCCCTCTACACAATTACATAAACTTATTCTACAATTACATTACTACTAAATAAAAACATAATTAATACAGGAAGGTATATCTCTGCTTATTGTTTTGATGTGATGACAATTTTTACGATTTTTGTTAAACAAAATAAAAATGTTATTCATGCAGAAAAAAACCTTTGTACATCTTCATTTTTCCAAAACCGCGATGGAATGATTGCAATAAATTCATGTAAAAAAGAAAAAAATGAGAAACATTGTAAAAGGTGACAGACAATCAAACGGCTTTTCAGTCAGACTCACATACCTAATAAGACTTTTTTTACAAATATAATTAGTAAGGTTGATGCCTTTGGTTTCGGCCGCCACCGCCACCACCACGCTGTTTACCTCCCTGATAACCCGAGCCACCTGAAAAGAACGAGCAGTATAAAAATTTAATTATGGTAAATCCTACTCACTAATAAAACTCAAAATATTCTCGCCACCTGCGTTGTTTGCCAGTATTGTTCTTCGAAAGTCTTATTTATACTTTTTTTTTTTGTTAAACATACATAAAAATCACAATTTTTATTATGACGCTGCAACCCTACAATGGTCATTTACTAATACATTTTTATTAGTACGTGACGCAGTGAAAACAAACTAGACAGTTTTACTGATTTTTCGAGTAAACGCAGGTTACGACTACAGGTAAAATAAAAACAAACAAGAGTCACTAAGAATCTAATGAAAGAATAGAACATCACAGTAACAATATAACATTATTCAGTATGTACCTTTTCCGCGCGCACCACTGCGACCACCACCATATCCTCCGTCATAGTTACCATATCCATAGTCTGCATTCACGTAAACAAAGAAAAAATCAGTAACTGCTTTCTACTCTAAGTACTACCAAAAATTTGTTCTTCACTACATCATTAGTAAATTTTGTGTGTTGCAGCCTCAATTTTGTGTAGGTATAACAGGTCAAATGGAAAGCACATTATGAAATTTGTTTCAACAAATGCTTTATTCAAGCTTCAGGTATTTCACAATGTATTTCCATAAAAGGTCAACATGCAATAAAGTATAGGAACAAAACAGTTGTTGATATCGGTAAATATATTATAGAATATTCCGTAGACCTCTGTGAATATCACAGCTCCATCTACTATATATTATATAAACATGTATTGGTATGTAGCATTAGTGCAAAAAGGCACTTTTTTAACCAACTAAAAACTAACTAATGCCTGGAGTATTTACCATAGTTGCCATAATTGGAGTAATCGTAGCCACCATAGCCTCCATAACCGCCGCCGTAATAGTCATACCCACCCCCGTATCCATCGTAACCGCCCCCATATCCTTGGCCGTATCCGCCGTACGCTCCATAGCCTTGATTCCAGTTCTGGCCTCCATATCCACCTCGCCCTCGGCCTCTGGTTCCGCCTCGGCTGCTCATCATTCTGCCGCCGCGCATCCCGCCCATGGCGTCGGGTTTAGGAGTGGCTTTCTTAACATCAACCTGACAAAATAAAAAATTGTTACTGCAAATCCCAACTCTTCAGACACCGAACAATGTGTAAAAATTTAAGGAATAAATTAACGATAGTTTTTGAAACTTTACCTCTTTATCTTTGATGGTCTGTTTAGGGGTCTTCAGTAATTCGTTAACCACCTGCTCTGACTCAAATGTAATAAAACAGAATCCTTTCCTTTGATTTTTAGTTTTGTCAAAAGGCATCTCAACTTCGATGATCTGTAACAAACCAAATGCTTATTTTTGAACGGTATATACGACCTCGTGAACTTACAGTGCCGTATTGGCCAAAATAATTCTTGATGTCATCATCAGAAAGTTCATTGGTAAGTCCACCAACGAATATTTTTCCATGTCGCGCTTTCGCCTTTTTGGGATCGACTTTTTTGTTGTTGATAACGTGTTCACCGGCAGCGACAACCTTGTCAATGGCTTCCGCGTTGTTGAAGACGATAAAAGCAAATCCTCTTGATCTTCCAGTATTCGGGTCCGTTTTTACATTTATACTTTCGATCTCACCGTATTGTCCGAAATGATCACGTAGTTCCTCTGAAATACGATAATAAATGTGAAATAACCATCTACTAACGGTCGACTTTAGTCAGAATTACTGAATTTTCAGGGTAGACCATTGTCTTCAAATACTCTCAGTAGCAGAACTGACTTTGAATCATCATTGAAAATTTAAACACCGTTAGTGGTTTCACGAATGAATTAAATAAAATTCAGTTCCGAGTGCTATTTCGTTATCAGAACGAAACTACTTCCGTTGTAGATTATAATTACAGAGTTGCTAAGTTGATCAAATGTAGACTTTGCGGGAATATTAAAAAATTAATGAAGATAACCATTTAACTCCCGATTATTACATTTTTGTTAATTACGAAGTTTAAATATTTTTTAAACAACCACCTACACGACAGGAACACCAAATCAAATTTTCCTTTTTAAAGATATACTTGTGTAAAAAAAAATCGCACGGAAATACATTTCAACTTTTGAAATCAATTTTAAAATATTTCAGCGAACGCTTTTACTTATTCAAATTCTAAATTTATCCTTAATAGTTTATACATTCTATTGATTTATGAATCTGACGTGGCAAAGTGTTGAAACTTGTGATGCTCCAAATAGTTGTACATATTATAGAAATGAAATTTTAGTAACAAAAATGTACTAGCTGTTCCGTCTAAAGTGTTTCTTGTACCCTTTGGCTACCAAAGCAACCCGATGTGAGCAAAAATTTGTGCAGTGAAAAGATCAATGAAAACGCATTAATTATTAATTAACTACGTATTAGACAGTGCAAAACACCCAAGTTTATCCTCTTAACATCTGAAAGGCTAATTCTTTAGTTTCACCGTTCTGCTAAACAAACTTTAATTTACGGACTGATGCCATTATAAATAAAAAGCCAAAAATTTAAAATGTTGATTTAAATAAATGTTCCATTGTTAATATATCAATTTGCGGGATTAATTCAAACAAATTTTTGTAAAAGTTGGTGAAAATTTTTGGTAATTTCCACTGTGTTTAAATTTGAAAAATCAACAATAAAATAACACCAGAAATATTTCAAAGAAATGTCAATTTAGATATACAAAATCAACAAACAGTTTAACTGGTTACTGCTTAGTCAGTGATCAAACAATCAAATGAGAAAGTAGATATGAGTCATACAATGAACAACACTTTACTAATAAGTAATTATCAGTAATTTACCAATTAAATGATTAGCAATTTTTCTCGTTTGTGTGTATTGTAATTAGAAGTTTTACCGATTTAACGAAATAATTCGGACGATATCTGTAAAATGTTGATAACCTTAAACTTGCAATGAACTCAAGCTTGCAAACCTTGACCTTGAAGAGTTCTGTGACTTATGCAAAAATATTTTTTGAAGTTTTAACGCGTTCAAATTATAATTAGAAAAATAAATAAAAAGTACTTACTGTCAGTTGTTTCCCAACTCAGTCCACCAACAAACAATTTTCTGTAAATAATAAAACTTGCATTAGTATGAGTGCAGACCGAGATCAATCCTAAGCATTACTGAGTATGTTTGGAATAATGCTTATTAATAAAGTTACTACTTTAATTATACAACAAATGGAATAGTAAACAGCAATCAAGTAATTATTCCTAGTTCAATCAAATGGATCTGCAATCTCAAAAGTAATCTGGAAATTTACATTTAGGCAGAGAAAAAAAATGATAGCAAAGTTTTGTAAAAACATTAAAAATTTAATAGGGACATGATTCAAATTCCCAAACTTAAATATTAACGTTGAATTACTAAGTGTCTGGCAGAAGATGTGCCCAAGGATAAATACCATGGGTCCCAGCGATCCAAGTCCTCTCGCCCCATCATCCATATAGCGGACGAAGCCACCTGGAGAAAAGGAAGCATGTTTAAGTGGGTAAACTTGGCTTGCTAAACCTGGCATCCTACACCGGTCCCGAATTAATTTTTTTGTTAACAATTTTTTCGGAAAAATTTTTGAGACCAAACTTTAAATCCACTGAAAAACAAAATTTACACAACACTGACCGAGTGAATTATGCTGAAAATAAAGAAACAGGACTTTTCAAATAAACAAATCAGTAATGCGTAATAGGATGAAGATTCAAAAATCGCGCCAATTTCACAGACGCCATTTTCTTCGGTTTGGGTGTTACAAGGCCGCCTTAAGCCAAATCGGAACATCGGAACTTTACGTTGAAAAAATGGAAAAATACAAGTTACACGCTTTCACTTACTGCTAAAAAACAAGATTTATAAGAGAAAATTCGCTTATATTTACAGGATGACCACAGTTAAACTAAGTAAGACGTATAGCCGGCATCAACTAGGAACTACCAACTCTGGACTAACGACAACTACCGTAAACAAATTTCGAAAAAAAGGTACGTACCTATCATCATCTCGACCTGGGGCGTCTGCACTACCACTATCTGCTGGGGGAGCGTCTCCTGAGCCGTTTTGCCCATTTACTTGATCCCCTTGGTTTTGGCTGAAATTTTGGTCACCGGTTACGTCTTGTGAGAAGTCTTCACCGTTTTCCATGGGACAATCTTGATTATTTGCCATATTTACTAGTGTTTATATACAAATTCAGTCAAAAATGTTCAAATAGACACAACACGTCCACCTCCACTGAACTCAAGAACAGAAGAGAATGAGGATGATGACGCCAACGCCGACACGCTCGAATACGCCGCCGACACTCGCCGATCGTTATTTCTGTCGGGAGAAAGCGTCACTTTTGCCGGTCTCCACCAATCAAGAGCTTGCATTTAGCTAGCGTGGATCTACTTTTTGGTGTGGAGTAAACAAGCTTGGGCGGTAGACCAATGAACGATATGGGATACGGAAACTAGGGTGGGGCGTGAAACCCGCTATTTTCAAAAGATCCTTGGGGTCGTTGTGCTGTCTGTAGGGACAAATCTGGGCTTTGTTTTGTCGTATTTATTTTAATTGTATTTTAAAATAAGTTCTTTAGTATTTTTAATATTAAAAGTGGGTTGTACGATACGCGACTTTTATGAGAATATTGCTGATTGCTGTATGTTTTTTGGAAAGCCCATTTCTGCAGCCATTTTGGGCCGTCCTGTAGTGATAGAATAGACTGATATTTACACGTGAAATTCGATATCGTCTTCGACATAATAAAACATGTTTTTAATAAAAAACGATGTATTCAAGTATTTGTAGCAATAATAATAAAACATTTTATAATGTTTAAAATATAGTGGTTAAATATATACCGAAGCACCACGAGCTCCGTTAACTCTCGTTTTAAGTTCTATAATTATTTATTAGGTTAAAAATTGAAATCGGGTGTTTGCAAATATTGTAACTGTTTTTTTTTTCTTCAGCAACTAACAAGTTTGTCATTGCCGATTTCGTCCTAATGCAATCAATGTTTTCTTGTTATTTAAAATGAAAACGGTAAATTATATTTTGGACTTTTAGATTCACCTGAAAAACTAGAACCTTCTGGTCTGACTAATACTGTAATAAAAAAGATCAGTTTCGACAAAAAAAATATTTATTCTGAAATTAAATAATGAAAATATGTCATTAGGTAATTTGCAAATTTAAGAGTACGAAAAACTATATATTTTTTAACTTTTTTATTGCAAGTGCAGTGCAGAAATTGGTGTAGGTATTGCCATTTTTAACAAATCGGTTCCGGTTTCTGTGTGCTGAATGGTCATCTGTGTCTCTGTGTGGCACATTTTCTGTGAAAAATTGATTTTAAATATTTGTTTTCTGTGTTCAATCCTATTTATATATTTTTTAATAATTGAGAATTGTGAAAACGTACAGTCGTCTGTCTTCGGATCGTCATCATCCTGTGCTACGGCAACCATGATGGTACTGGCAATGGCAATCCAAAGGGCGACAAAAGTGGCAACCTTTACAAAAGTTAAACATGAGCCAAATATATGCACTAATAATAAACTCACCTTTAAATGTGTAATGTAAACCCATTAGTTTTAAGAATCATCCTGTTATCATCCACCCCTCATTGGTCATCTTTCATTATCACCAAACCATCCAAGTATATATAAGCGCATATCATCTTTTAGAGGATACCAATTCTGTACTGTCTTCGTTCACATTAATAAACATTGTGAAGCTGCCGATATATTATTTCCATAAAAGAACCCACAACATTTTGGTGACAGCGGTGCTACTAAGTTTTACAAGTGACCATCAGTAGAAGAAATGCTGAGGTGAGTACCGAATTTCCGTACGCATTTTGTAGTTTTTGTGATTTTACTTACTTTTCGTACCATACCGTGTTAAATAATAAACTTATATAAATCACCATCGCTTCACAATGGCCAAAGAAATTAAAGATATCATAGCATATATTAATTTAATACCACCTTTTGATGGTGATAAATCGTCTCTTCCTCAATTTATTTTTCAAGTTGAAGGTATGTCAGCACTAGTTGACGCAACCTTACAGACTACATTTTTAAAATTACTCGTTAACACAAAAATTACAGGTAAAGCCTTAGAGTCAGTACGAAATAAAATAATTAATAGTTGGTTAGAACTTAAAACGATTTTGTCGGAGCAGTGCAACGTTAAAAGTACCAACTGGCATATGCGCCTCATGAACGAGAATCAAAGATTAAATGAATCGGTTTCCGAATTTGGCAAACGTTTAAATAACATTTTCGAGGAATGTATTAACCCAGGTTCTACATTGGCACCCGATGATATCGTGGCAGTAAGAGCTAGCAATGAAGAATTTCTTTTACTATGTTACCGTCGTGGATTAGTTTCTGACGAAATTCGCGATTGCTTAACGAAATCAAGCATTACCACAATAACTAAAGCTATCGAACTTGCACAGACAATTGAAAATAACCTAAACTCGAATAAATTATTATCTCAGTCGTCCCTATTACATATTAATAGCCGTAATCCTAAACATTGTGCCATATGTAACAAAAACAACCATAGTACAAAAGAATGTCATTACAATTATTACGAAACTCGTACAAATTTCTGCCGAAAACAAAACTATACACAACCCACTAATAATCAAGGGCCAAATTCTTCAAACACGTTTCCTTTTTCGCAACATACCAATTTTTCAAATAATCCAAATAGGTCAAATAATTCAAATAGGTTCCACCAAAATCAGCCTAGATCAACTAATTCTCGATTCCCTGAAAATCAGCCCATGTCAAATTCTCGATCTTACCAAAACCAACCCATGTCGTCAAATTCTCGATTTCATCAAAATCAATCTAATATGTCGTCAAATTCTCGATCTTATCAAAACCAACCTAATATCTCGTCAAATTCTCGATTCCATCAAAACCAGCCTATGCCATCAAATTCCTCTTTTCGATCGAATCCTAGATCATGGAACCGTACTACTGATAATACGACCAATCACTCAAACGTTTTTTATGCTTCAACTCAGCCCGGGAATTTATATTTCCCATATCCATACCCATATCAATGGCATAATTTTTCTGACAATATTCCACAACCGCCAACATCATCCGAAACCCAAATTAATAATAATCAGAATCAGGAAAACTAATAATGTCTCATGCGACGCCGCCAAACATGGGACAACAAACTTTAATCTCGTCTTCATCAAATTTAAAATCAACAAATTCACAAACATTTACTATGAGCGGCATGTCTTTAACTTCAGATCATGTCGATAGTAGCAAAGACAATATTATAATAGATATTGTACACAACCCTTTGGATAATTTCAATAGTAATTATAGCCCACAAATAATTATAGACAGAAATAAGTTCAACTTAAACCCTATTCACCAAACAAATAATTTAGATAACTCACTAAACAATTTTAAACCAATTACGAATACAAATATGCAAACCAAACTAATCGTTAAAGATAATTTAATGTCCGTGATAAAAGAAACTAGAATATCTCACAATAACACAAATATATTAATTTTATTAGTTTTAACATTTCTTTTAGATATTATGTCTCTAATCTTATCAGTAGATGTAGTAAACTTAGTTAAAAGTTATATTCCTAAAAAGAAAAATAGATTTAGAATAAATAATTTTAACATTAGAAATTATTATAAAATAATAGGTAGTAAAAATCAAAGTAACTTGATAAATAATAATAATTTAATTAATAACAATAATAAAAACAATTTTGTACTTTTAAGCACTGTAGAAAGTAACCTAAATATAGTTACATTTAAGTTTAATTTTCCGTCTAACATTCACAATAAAATTAGTGACATCATTATTTTTGCGAACCTTATTGTAGATACAGGTGCAGAAATTTCACTAATAAAACGTAGTAAAATTCCATCTAGTTGTCACGTAGAGAGCTACAATATCAAAGAACTTAGAGGTATTAGCAATAACTCAGTTTTTACTATGGGAACATGCATTTTGTTCATAGAAAAAAACGACACTGTAATAAAACATGAGTTTCATATCATTCCCGATACTTTTCCAATTAAAAATGATGGTATTTTGGGTAACGATTTTATTAAAATAAATAAAACACTAATTAATTTTACGTCAAACATCTTATCAATTGATCAATTAGAATGGGAAATGCATCCTTCTAATACTAATTTAGTCATTCTACCAAAAAATTCGGAAGTTTTCACAATAGTAAAAAACAATCTTCAATTTGGTGACGGCATGTATGAAAATACTAACTTACAAGACAATGTATTGATTAGTTCCTGCATTACTACATCAAACAATTATAAATGTTTAGTGTCTATTTTAAATATGTCCGACAAAGATGTAATCATGGAACAACCAACAATTCATCTCATGTCAATCAGTTCAGATAATATTTTATACGTAAATACTAACAGTAATTTGCAAGATACTTTAAACGCAGTTAGCAGTGTTGACAGACACAACATCATTCTTTCAAAATTGGATTTAGAACATCTCAATGGTGAAGAGCTAGCGTCAATTTCAAAAATTTGCGATGAATACTCTGACCTGTTTTTGTTAGAAAATGATAAATTGACCCATACGAACACCGTAATGTATACTATTCCCACAAATTCCGAAGCAGCCATCCCTAACATCAAACCGTATCGCCTTCCCTATACTCAAAGACAAATTATTCGCGAACATACGGCAAAAATGTTAAAAGAAGGAATTATCGAAGAAAGCAACAGCCCCTACAATGCGCCACTTTTGGTAGTTCCAAAAAAATCAGATACTCACGAAAAACAGTATCGAGTAGTAGTCGATTATCGAGCTCTCAATAATATCACTAAAGATATGGTATACCCCTTACCTAATATAACAGACATTTTGGATCAATTAGGCAGATCAAAGTATTTCACAGTTCTCGATCTTGCCAGTAGTTTTCACCAAATATTAATGGACCCAAATGATCGTGAAAAAACAGCCTTTAGTACGCCATTTGGACATTATCACTTTAAACGTATGCCCTTTGGTCTTAAAGGAGCACCCTTAACTTGTCAACGACTTATGAACTCTGTACTTGCTGGACTTCAAGGAATTAGATGTTTTATCTATATCGATGATTTAGTCATTTATGCATCCACTTTAAAAGAACATGACGAAAAATTATATGAAATTTTTGCTAAACTCCGCGCACACAATTTAAAATTACAGCCCAGTAAATGTCATTTTTTGCGTAAAGAAGTCACATATTTAGGACATCTCATAACAGAATCTGGTATTAAACCTAATCCAGACAATGTTAAAGCCGTAATTAACTGCATAATACCAAAAAACGTTAAACAAGTTCGAGCTTTCTTAGGCTTAGCTGGCTATTATCGTAAGTTTATCCCTAATTTTGCAAAAGTCGCCTTGCCACTTTATAATTTGTTAAAACAAAATGTCCCTTTCAACTGGACACAAGATTGCCAATCCGCATTCCAAGAATTAAAAACAAAAATAACTTCTCCACCAATTTTACAATTTCCGGACTTCACACAGCCATTTATTCTAACAACAGATTCCAGTGGTTCTGCAATTGGCGCTGTACTATCACAAGGCAAAATTGGTAATGATTTACCTATCGCATTTGCATCCCGAACCTTAAATTCTGCAGAAAAAAATTACTCTACAACGGAAAGAGAACTTTTAGCTATCACGTGGGGAGTTACATATTTTCGTCCATATCTTTTAGGAAATCTATTTACGATAGTTACAGATCACAAACCTTTAGTTTACGTATTTAATATAAAAGATCCAGGCACAAGACTTACTCATTTGCGACTTAAACTGGAAAATTACTCATACAAAGTCATTTATAAATCAGGTAAAACTAATACAAATGCAGACGGTTTAAGTCGACTTTTTCTCACTAATGATAACCCAACTAGCTCATACGATCAATTTTTAGAACATTGCCAAACAAGCATAATTATCAACGACAAAGTCATTGATAAAAACATTCCAGTTTCGTCAGTGCCCCGGGACCATACTTTATTCTGTTTTGTACCAAAACTATTGACTGATCTTCAAAAAACAACATTGAGATCACTGGAAAACCAATTTAAAATTTGCGAAATCCTAAAATCTAAACCTAACTTAACAATAGGAGATCATATCTTATTGAGCCATAATAACCAGAATTTATATTGTTTTATAGTCAGTGAAACTGCTAACGATAATGTAAATTATGAAACTATTTGGAACCAAATTGAATTTCTCCGAAATGTCGCGATTTCCAACCAAATAAACAAACTAACATTTCTTAAAATTTGCCCTAAATTACACTTAAAACAAGATAAAATTCGCGCAATGCTTAGATACACTTTTAAAAATCTAAATACAAATATTTATATCAATGATAGTTCAAACTATGACGAAATCAGTAAGGAGCAAAAGCTAAGTATTATCAGAGAATATCATGACACCCCATTAGGCGGCCATCAAGGAGCCAATAGAACGTACAAACGCATCAGAGAACGTTTTAGCTGGCATAATATGCGGAAAGATATCAAGAAATATATTAAAACTTGTGACAGTTGTCAACGCAATAAAATCCTAGGCAGAAAAACTAAATTCCCGTTAGAAATAACAACTACCGCTAAAAGTCCTTTTGAAAGAATTGCTTTGGACATTGTTGGCCCACTTAGTGTCACAGAAGCCGGGAATAAATATATATTAACCGTACAAGATGATCTAACAAAATTTTCCGAAGCAATCCCTCTTCCGAATCAGGAATCTAGTACTATTAGTTCAGCATTTGTTGATCATATTGTTTGCAAACATGGCACCCCACAAACAGTTCTAACAGATCAAGGAACCAACTTTTTGAGTGAACTTTTTAAAAATGTATGTAAATTACTAAAAATAAAAAAAATCAATTCTACAGCTTATCATCCTCAAACCAACGGAGCGCTGGAACGCAGCCACCGTACTCTTGCTGAATATTTACGTCACTTTATTAATAACGATCAAACAAATTGGGATACCCTTATTCCAAAAGCAATGTTTACATATAATACCACTCCACATACTACAACCGGTTACACTCCATTTGAATTATTATACGGCTATAAAGCTAACATACCATCAGCCATATCACAGGTATCAACCCCTAATTACAACTATGACGATTACCTAATGGACTTAAAATATAAATTCCAATATAGTCATCACATCGCCCGTGAAAATATTATTAACAAAAAAGCCGCAAGTAAAATAATCTACGATCAAAATACCGTTACTCATAACTTTAACATCGGTGATAAAGTATTACTTTTTGATGAAACACCTAGACGCGGTCGTTCGAAGAAACTAGACCCTATTTGGTTAGGCCCTTACACCATAATATCAAAAGACACACCAGTCAATTATACTATAAAAATGGGTAGACGTACATTACAAATCCATGCTAATCGGATAAAACCCTTCTTTATCTAACGTCAAATTAACTTTCTCTAAATTACTTTCTTCCAAAAACTCTCCACCTTGTTTCAGGTACCTGTGCTTGCTCGCCCTTTGTGGTGTACTCTCTATTACCAATTGTTCTCCTCCGCCGGTAAACGTGACCCAATTTTCTAATAACCCAGGCATTCATTTCGAAACTATAGGACAAGTAAAATTATATAATAAGGAATGGCAAATATTAACTTATGTCAATTACAACGAATTCAGAGAACAATTATCTGCATTACAAAAATATAGGGAAGTTACTCTCAACTCTTGCCTATCCGTGAATGTTATATCAAATACCACCTGTCGTATATTTAATAAAACATCAGAATTATCACTTTTAAAACTACAACATCAGTTGCAACAAATTGATGGTCTATTAGGTCATACTACACGTATTCGTAGAGGTTGGTTCGACATCATAGGTAAGGGAGCTAAAGTATTATTTGGAACAATGGATTCTGATGATGCCGAACACTACGACACCCTAATAAAACAATCAGAAGAAAGTTCGCGCGTGGTCACAACCTTAGTAAAAGACCAAATAAACATAGTAAGAACAACAATTTTGACCGTAAACAACACGTTAAAAGCCGTTACTGACAACCAAAAAATTTTATTTCAAAGCTTAGGGAATATTACAAATGCCATAAATAATAACAAAGAGCATATTGAACGAATCTTTCAAGAAGTAAGTGCAGATGAGCACATCTCACTTTTTAATACCTATCTTAGCCAATACAGTTTTGATGTTTTAACACTCTTTCAATCGATTCTTGACGCTCGCCGTGGTAGCCTACATCCTTCTATACTATCACCAACAGAGGTCGTCGCCCAATTAAAAATCGCTCAACAAAACTTACCAACAGGTTTAGAACTCCCGACAACGCCTGATGAGGAACACTCTCATCTAATCTTTGATGTCGCATCTATAGTGTCATTTTTTAATAATAATAATTTCGTTTTCGTAGTCAAAATTCCACTTTTAGATGTAACGCAATACTATATCTATGAATTGCAACCCTTGCCTGCTCACGTTTTAAACAACAATTTTATAACAATTTTGCCAAATGACAGATACATAGCAGTAGATGACTCCAAACAACTTTATTTTTATCTAAATGAAGCCGAAATTTCACATTGTCACAAGTTTGAAACTTCCACTTTACCTAAATTTATTTGCAAACAAAACTCATTTGTAAAAATTGCTCACGTAGAACAAAGCTGTGAAATAGCTCTAATTGTTAATAATAATATTCAAACTATTCCAAATTCTTGCAACAAAAAGTTGATACATCTAAACAATACACTCTTTATTAAACTTCACTCACTTAACTCTTGGGCCTTTGTGACGACGATGGTGGACACAGTTATCATCTCATGTATACACATGACGCCATTTGACGTGAAAATTAATGGTACAGGGAGTGTAACAATTGCGAATAACTGCGGGGGGTACGCAAAGTCCGGTACTCTCAATACACAAGCCAGCATCCAGAACCAGACGAGTCCAGCTTCATTTGTACCCACATTAAACATCTCAACGATTTGTTGTAGCCAAATACTGCTGAAAAAATTGAATTCGACAAAGCTACGACATCCGTCTATTGGGATGAAGGCATATGACAACTTTATCCAAGATATAGGTGCTGCCAACCATAACCTCGACCACCTAGAAATGGAAGTCCTCAAGGAAGAGGAAGCCCAGAGACACGCGACGACCCTAAGACATACTTCTATCATTGGCTATGTCGTTGCTTCTACCGTAATCTTCGTTGGTGTACTCATTCTAGTACATCGTGTCGTGCGAAGAAGAAGACGCTTGCCGCCCCCCACAAGGCCGAGGCAATTTCTAGCATTGGCCCCGCTAGAGGCATCAAGTCCAGAGGAGGAGGCGGAAGCACACTACATGGCATCTACATCTCAGGATGTTCTGGAAGACGCACCACCGGCCGAAAACGTACCACCGGCCGAACACGGCAACATTTTCGCACCTCGACGATCCGCACGCGTTGCGCAGAGGAGGACGAATGCGGTCGTTTAAAAAAAAAAAAAAAATATTACAATAACACCTACATAATAAAAATAATATGTAATCATAACTGTAAGATTCAACTTTTCAACTTCTTAAGTTGAATCCTTTTTTAGGGATAGAGGTGTAATGTAAACCCATTAGTTTTAAGAATCATCCTGTTATCATCCACCCCTCATTGGTCATCTTTCATTATCACCAAACCATCCAAGTATATATAAGCGCATATCATCTTTTAGAGGATACCAATTCTGTACTGTCTTCGTTCACATTAATAAACATTGTGAAGCTGCCGATATATTATTTCCATAAAAGAACCCACAACAAATGTTTAAACATCTTGTACAAAATGGTCAAAGAAGACTGTGGTGAAGAAGATTTTTTGGTGACTTTTATACCTCGCCAGTTAAATGACGACAGTAGATTTTATTTGTTTATTTTTTCGTTTGGTGGAAAAATTTGAAATTTAATAACCTTTTCATGTTTTTTTTTTATCGAGGTAATATTTAAAATAGTAACATTATATGCAACAAACAAATTAGTGGTGGATATAGGTCTAATTGAAATTCACATAAATTGCAAAGTGCACTTTTATTTATAAGACTTTTCAAGGTAGTATTTTTTAGGTATTATTTTTTCTATCCTTATCACTGAACACATGCGGTTGGGAAGTTAACTTGGTTAATTATAAAGTACTTGGGTACATCTTATTTTTGTAAAGAAAGTCACAAATATGATAAGATTATAGCCTGCTATAAAAAATATACTATCTTAAAATTTAATGAATTAAGTCCTGAATTAGGTATACCGGACTTTAATTTTCTTGATTTCGTGATTTTTGTATTGATCATGACTCATGATATTAGTTTTTGAATGTGTGGGTATAATGTGGTGGATTTAAAATTACAGTATGCTTAAAAATTCGTTTAAGTATAACAGCAAAGTTGGAAATAGTAATAAAATACACATTAGTAAAAGCCAGTCTTTAAACGTATGCCTCATTTGTGTAGGTAGAGAACACGTGCTGTCTAGAAAATGGAAACCTTGTAACCTCGTGGTCAGTTTGAAAGCATTTTTGAGTAAGTTAAAATTTTCAAATCTCAGATAAAACTGACGTATGAATATTTTTTTTACATATATTTTGACATCATTGCAAAAAAAAAGTTTATGAAAATTGTTTCAAACACGTGTATAAGTCTGTAGGTACAGTTTATTGGTTTTCAAATAATAATTTCTTTATGTGGAACCCCCTGTTCTTTGGAATGATATATAACAAGTTTTCTTGTGCTGGTATTACCACCAGGTAAAAACAGGTAGATAAATGCGGGGACCTAGGGGCAAGACCGCTTTTCCCGCTATTATTATCCCAAGCTGTAATCCCTCCACAAGTCCAGGTAAACGTTTAAAACGACCCTTCTACTAAGAATTACCTATTTATATCTCCCTACCTGTTATTAGAAAGCTAGCTAACAGTAGGCAAATTGAAGTAGAGATAAGTGTACCAAATCCTATGGTGGTTTTACGAGTTTGACTCGTCCACTGTCTGTGTCAACGAATAATGCAGACTATTAGATGCATCATCAGAGACTGTATGCAAAAACAACATACGACTGCGAGCAACATGTGCATCATGAGTTTTTCTTTCCATCTCCTTGTACAGCATGATATGCAAGTCGGGTCTTATTTCGTGTACAATGTGTCGTACAAGTCAAATTCTTTTATAACTTTGACTACTTTGAGTCTTATCGCTTTTTTGACAATGGGCTAGAGTTGTGTGTCGTATGCAAAGAACCATCTCATAATTCTATATAACTTTTCAACAGTAAATATTTATGAAACTTCTAGTTTGTACTAAATATAATAAAAAAATCAACACAGTATACAAAGATCGTGAACACATCTATTGGTTACAAATAATATGTAATATAAAAATAAATAATAATATAAAAACAAAGGGGAGCCGAAAGTCAAATATATCCTAAAAGGTTATTAAGAAATCTCTGTGTTTGACCCAGGATCTGTTTATCTGTTCGCCGGCATTAGTTTAAGATTCTCTTTGTTCGCAAACGAGGGACTTGGAAAAGCCAGAATCATAATATAATAATATATTCCTGGCTGCATTATAAGTAAATAATTTACTAAAATATTCTAAAAGTGCATATAGCAAACGGTAAATACACAAATAGTTCAGATATATGATTTTTTTTTTCTTAAAATAGTACTAGATAATCGCGGATACACAGTTTATTTTTGTGTTATAACCGCTATATATTTGCACGTAAATTATATTCCTTGTCTATGTTTTATTACTGTTTTCAACTATTTTAAAGCTTTCAACTTATTTATTATAGGTACTTTTCAATTTTTACACATGTTTGGGAACTAATAATGGTATGAGTAGGACTGACTCAAAAATCGAAAATTAATTATACTTTTGTGACTTATTTTTCTTTAAATTCTTTTTGCGTTATAAAATTCCCAATTTAATAATCAAAACGTTCAAAATTTTGATTATTAAAAATATGAACACTTTCACCTCTTAGAAACAAATTCGAATATTTGCTGAATATGATCAAATTCTAGATGATATATTTCTAAAGACAACCTGTTTTCGCCCCAATTAAAACAACGATAAAAAATAAAGGTTGTCAGATATTTTCGAAATAATATAAAATATGTGAGTGAAGTATAAACACAGTAGAACCAAAATTTCAGCAAAATGTTCTAATACATCGTATGAATTACGTACTTTGTAGAATTTTTATAGTAATATTGTTAATGTTGTAACATGAACGGTGTGCATAACCATTTTTACCACTACAAACACATTCAAAACACTCAAAAAATCAGCTGGTATTAAAAGCAATAAAATTGTGTTAAATATCAACCCCAATTGTGTGGGCATTTTTTTTTCATGATTTTGTTTTGGTTTTTGACAATTAACGTTAACGTTTAAAAATAGTTTACAATTTATTTGCATTTCAATCCGTACAAATATTCATCAAAATGTTCCGTCTTTAGTTTTTATGTTATATTTTTGCAGGTATTTTGTACTATTTTTATTATTTCAACTTTACCTTGATAAAAAAATCATTAATTTTTTAATTTTTGTGATAAAGCAAACTAAACAAATAAAAGCCTGTTGTCGATATTAATAGTAAAATTATACAACTTGCAAGATATAAAAAGAAGCAAGCAGTTTTCTTTAGCATAGTCTTCTTATCCCATTTTATATAAAATGTTTAGTTATTTAAAGGTGATTTATTATTATTTTTATATACAAATAATATTATTATGTTTACTTTTTTATGTAAAGGTTGGCAGTTTTTTTGCCCTTTGGGAGTTTTTGGTTATCAGTCTCATCATGGGTTCAGCAGCTGGCGACGATGGTTATGACGAAGAAGATAAATGTAAGTTTCTTACCTGTATTGCGAACTGGATGGTTGGAAATGTTGGAATAGACAGAGATAAGAAAATATTTTTTCAGAGGGACCGTGCCGCATGGACAACCACTCAGCACTTAGGAACCAGCAACTATTAGATAAAAATGATAAAACAGTGACTTTTGCACTGTACTTGCAATAAAAATGTTAAGAAATGTAGTAGCTTTTCGTACCCCTAAACCTCATCATTAAAATATTCATATCGAGAAATCACAAACAATAATTTATACCTATATCGTATAAAAATGTAAATTTTATATTTAAAACATACGCATAGCATGCTTCTTTACCTCTTTAAACAAGATTATGATTCAAAAATAGAATAAAAAATAAAATTCACAACATTCATTAATTTTATAAGTTTTCGTAGAAAGTGTATTTCTTCGCCTGTACTTCAGGGGCGGGAGAAGTGCTGTCGAAATAACATTAAACCAATTTTTTAGAAATAAATTATAATATTTTCGGATTATAGTTTAAAAATTCTGATGTGATGTATTTTTTAAAGATAACTCAGCTTTCATCGTCACTAAAATTGGTCGAAGGTTATGTCGACACAACTTCCCTCGTCTCCGAAGTACAGTACCACAAATCCCTCTTCTTTGAGAAATTATAAAAATTTATTTTGCGATTTTTGTTTTTGTGATAACATCTATAAAGAAAAAAATCACTGGCATAATACTTAAATAACACTCCTGCAGCCTCTACGCCGAGTCTCGGGAGCGCAAATTCTAAGGGGGCCCGGTCGGCACAAGTGCGGACAATATGAAATTTATTTAAAGTAGATTATTCGACTATTAGCATGTTCATAGCCACTATCAACAGCGGTTGATCAATGTATGTGTTTGTGTTAAATGAAAATGAAATTTGATTGATTTTGTTTAATCAACTTAGAGAAGAGGACTAATTAATTAAGCACAGTTTATTTTTTCCAAACAACTGCATTTTTGGGTGGGAGGCCGACATGAATGGACAAATTTTGACTAACGATTTACCATGCTTTTGATAACCGTTTACAATATTTCAGAGCATTCGGTTCTGTAGTTTCAAAGTTAAATTGTAAATTGTAAACATTGTCGGGGATAATCAGCCACATTTTAGTTAGCGTTTTACCATCTACATGATATTCCTAACATACTAAGAAAATTTTACATCAAAATAATCTATCTAATAAAAATCGACAGATAGACAGACGGAAAAGGGAAACCTATTGTTTTGTATCATGGGGGTCATTACATATAAAACATGAAGCTAGCCAGTCGTCGGCTGGACCCCATTACAATGCTTCCTTAGCTTACGCTCCGGAAGTAACAAATATTTGGACGCAATTTCAATATATTATGAAATGTGTGGATTATATGTATACGAAGAAACAAACAGTAGAATTAAAATTTCAGAAAAAGTTGTAACGTAGCGTGCTTATAACTTTTAAGTGATAGTCTTATTTAAGTATGTGCATCATTTAAAAATATTAATGATTTTATAGCTTGAAAATGGAAACCGATTTCTCACACGATAATTTTCAAAACTAAACTAACAACTGACATTGACAGCAATAAAATTGTTTAAAATATCAATTTACATTATTTATTTTTTCAAAATTTTGTTTTTGTTTTTTAGATTTACTTATTTTCTTCAAAATTATGTTGAAACTTTAAAATTAAAAAAAATAACTTGTAGTCCCTATTTAAATAATACGAAAAATTATTAAACTGAATAGGTTTGTCGATAAAAAAACTTTGTACAATTTATTTGAATTTCAAAACGGACAAATATTTATATACATTTTCTGTAATTAAATTGTTTTTTGCATTTTCGCAGGTATTTTGCATATATTTTTATTATTTTAGACTAACCTCGATAAAAAAATATCAAAAGACCATTAAATGTTTAATTTTTCTGATAAACAAAAAATAAATATATAAAATTTGTTGTCATTAGAAAAGAATTAATTTTGTTTGGTATAAAAGGAAGCAAGTAGTTTTTTTGGCCACAGTCTCCTTCAGCCATCTCATAAAAGATGTTTAAATACTTAAAGGTGATTTTTTTATTTTTGCATTAGCTCAGAATGAGGATGATGAGGACTAAGATCAACGTAAGTTTCCTGGTTACCTGTATTACGAACTGGATAGTTGGAAACGTTGGACTAAATAGAGATAAGAAAGAAGTACTTAATAAAATATTTTTTCAGAAGAACCGTGTCGGATGGAACACCACTTAGGAACCAGCAACTCTTAAATAGAAATAAAACACGGACTTTTGCACTGCATTCGCAATAAAAAAAAAATGTTTTTCGTACCGTTAAACCGCATTATAAAAATATTCATATCGGGAAATCACAAACATAACCATTTATTGTTCCATACCCTCTTTGGGCACTTTTTGGTTTAAATAAAAATGTATTTAACAATTTTTGACCTGAGGGGAACGCTTAAAGAAATTAATTTATGTAATGTTTAGTAAGCTCAAAGAAACGTACTTAATCGCCAATATTTTTATGCAAACATATTGTTTTTTGTTAAGTATATACTAAAAAATAAAAATAAAAAAATGGTCAAAGATTATTTTGGCAGAACTTCCCTCGCCCCGAAGTACAATAAAACAAATACAGCTTTTTCGAATAATTATAAAATTTGGTTATGCGAATTTTATTTTATTTTTTTATGTAATGTTAAACTAAATGTAAAGAAGCGTGCTGCTCGTATGTTTCAAATGAGTTTTTCTTTAACAAAATTTTCTGATGACGTCATGAATATTTTTCCAAAGACACTCATAAATTTAAAGAAAATTTATTCAGCACAATTATAATAATAATAATAACATCTTTATTTCCGACAGGCGTATGCTCAATTACAGGAAGTATTACAAATACCAATAAAAAATTAATAAAAGAAACGTACTTCAATAGTGACAATTATGTAAATTCAGAAGTCAAAATAAGCAAAAATAAAACAAATATAATAAATTCTGGCCCTTTACCGAAATGGAGAAAAAAAAAGAAGAAAACAAAAAAAAATGAAAAAAACCCAGGATAGAGTTATTCTTACTAAATTACTACAACATCTATATATTAAACATTTGCAAATTATTTGGAATGAATCAACATTAATGTCACATTTTCTAGAAATTAATAGTTAATCAACTAGTTGGGTAATAACATTAAACAACTAAATATACTTGAAATGTCTAAGTTTGCTTTGACATTTTATTAAATTGGTATGCAACCAACAATACATTGACATTTCTGTCGACTTTAGTTTAATCGTTGAATATTAAGACTCATTATTGATCAATTTTGAACACCAAATTTGTTCGTAATTTTCACATTAATTAACGATCGTCGGAAAATTAAATTTATTACACATGTTTTGGATAGGGGCTTTAAATAAATACATTTGTTCTGCTAGTCGACACATAAAAGGTTAAAGAGAATCGTGCATTTATTCTAGGAACTAAAAAATATTTTTCTTAAAAGATGTGGCGAATCAATTACACCTTTCAATAAATTAAATAGAAACCATAAAAACTATTTTTGGAATTTTTCAAGAATAAGATGATGTCATCATTTTTTGAAAGGGGACCGGCATGAAAATCTTAATAAACATCAACACAGACGACAAACGGTGGGTGGGAGGCGGTAGACAGACAGATAGACAGACAGACAGTCGGACGGACAGACAGATAGACAGACGGGCAGGCAGACGGAAAAGGAAGACCCATTGTTTTGTAAAATTGTTCCAAATGTCAAACTAAATTATGTGTGCAATTTTTTCATAATTTTGCTTTGGTTTTTTAGATTCACTTACTTCCTTCAAAATTATGCTGTATTTAAAATTTTAGAAACAGAGACTAAATAGGTTTATCACTGGTACATACTGTACAGTTTATTTGAATTTCAAAAGGGACAAATATTCATATACGTTTTCTGTGTTTAATTTGGGTTTTTTTTTAAATTCTCTCATATATTTTTATTACTTCAGTGTAACTTTGATAAAAAAATCATCAAAAGACCATTAAATGTTTAATTATTCTAACAAATAAAAAATAAATGTATAAAATTTATTGTCACTAAAAAATAATTCATTTGCCAGGGTATAAAAGGAAGCAAGCATTTTTTTTTACCATAGCCTTGTGCAGCCATTTTATAAAAGATGTTTAAATACATACTTAAAGGTTAAAGTTTTGATTTTTACTATTACTTTAAATACAAGTTAAACATGTACGCTTACTTTTTTATGTAAAGGTTAGCATTGTTGTTGGCAGTGTTGGGCAGTATCTAGATACTTGTATCTAAATAAAGTATCTAGATACATTTTTGGGTATCTAGTATCTGTATCTAGATACAATCGAATTTAAGCACGAAATATCTGTATCTAGATACAAATTAATAACGCAGATACAGATACATTTTTTATTTCGCTTTTTTTCAGTACTTGAGTTATAGATACTAGTAGTAATGTTTGATGCTTTATGTTGGTGATTTTGGTCACATAAACAAAAATAAAGGTAAGAGGTCCACTAACAGTGTTCTGTCGCGGAAAATTTCATGTTTTAAATACCATCTTTAAATATAATCCTGAGGGGTAATAAATCTAAGCCATGGAAAGATGGTATTTTAAAAACCATAAACCACAATTCACTATTCATTGCGTTTTACGCTTGTCGGGATAATGCATTTTATCTGTGTACCTGAGCAACCCGGGTCCGGTAGGCCTGCTCTTAGTTTTTACTTTACAAAATTTTGTGATGACGTCATCAATTTTTTGGGTGTAATAAACAGAAATATTTTGATTACCAATAAATTTACATCTTTATAATAAACTTTAAACCAATCAGCCGTTTTCATCCGATCAATTTTTATTCAAACCGGTAGGCATTGCAACAGTTATTGAGACCTTTGTCTTAAACTTGAAACGTAACTGTGCACGTGCAGATGGCAGCTTCTATTTGGTTTAGGGAACCACTTATTCTTATTATCAACCTCGCTTTCGAACAGGAACGAGTCCCTAAATTCTGGAACTTCTCTTTGGTAAAACCGATCCCTAAAAAAACCTCTGTATCTTTAGATGATTTTAGGCCAATGAGTCTAATTTGTAATACGCTAAAAGTGGCTGATGAAGAAAATATTTTTCCGCCGGGAACAATCCAGATTTCGAAAAAATTTCGGTACATCTACACTTCTCATTTCCTTGGTTGATAATATTTTTAATGGCTTCTCCAATGGCAAAGTCACTTCGCTAACTCTGCTTAACATATCTAAGGCATTTGATAGACTCAATATATCTCTGTTTGTTGCCAAACTTATGTATTATGGTGTGTATGGGGCTACCTTGGCTGGTTCCAGAATAACTTATTTAACCGAGCTCAATTAGTCGACTGAAATGGTCATAAATCAAAAACGATTGCCTTGAATTTCTGGGTTTTCCAGGGATCGGTACTTGAAACTTTTCTCTTCTCTTTGTATACTGCTGACTTAATGAAAGTTATTAAACATTGTGTACACATGTATGTAGATGATGTACAACCTTATCTTACTTTTAATCCAGAAAACTGAAACTTGTGTTGACTTTATAGAGATCTAGAACTTGTACAGCAATAGTGTGTAAACAATTGCATGCGACTCAATCACAGTAAATGTGAAACGATTCTGTTTGGTATACCTACAAAGCATCTTCAGTGTAGAAATCGTATTCAATTAAAACTAGATAATAATCAAGTCTTGTAAAGTTCCTCTGTGGTTAAGAGTCTGGGAGTTGTGAATGATAGCCAACAGATGTTTATGGAACATGTAAATCACATTTTCAAAAAAAACCTTTTTATCCTTTAAGCAAATAAGTCCTTCCAGATTTTATCTGAATACTAAATCTAAAAAGCGTCATGATTATGATAACTTTAAACATCTGCAAAATTTCAAAGCAATCGGTTTTGCACATTCAAAATTAAATTGCAAATTGTTGTTATATATTTTTTTTTTCCAAAAATCTAGACATTTCGGGTAACAACTCCACACGGATTCATAAACTACACGTGAAAGACTATAATATTTTACACAATTTAAAACCCATTTACTATGTACAATTTTGAGGTGACGTCATCATATTAATCGTGGGGATGATTAGACAAAACCCTTCGGGTGGTTTTTGTTTTAAATAAAAGTGTAGGTATTTCATAATTTTTTACTTTTGAAGCAGCGGTCATTCAGCGTTTTGAAATAGTTTTACCGTCGTTTTATAAATCCGTTGTGAAGCAACGTAAAAATTAAGACAGTTTTGACAAACTGCAATTGGTTTGAATGAAATTATCTGTAGATTATCATTCGATATAATTGTTAAAAATGCATTGCAAGGTACTTTCTAGTAGATTTTCCATTGATGAAAAACACTAATTTTGTTCTAATCTTTTCAGGAAATAAAATTAACCGACATATGGCGCACCTGCAACAAAATAAGGGCTGCCGTCTTTCGTACAAATTTAAACCTTTGGGAATATTTCTGCCCACTTGACCCCAATAAAAATTCCATCATTTCGGGTATTACGGTGACAAATATTTAAGTGTGCACACAGTAAAATACTGCTTCCAGAATCCCAATTTATTTCCGTATTTTCTGGACACTTGCAAGCAATCATTGGTTTATCGGATCAAGAAATTTCAGAATTAGCTGACTACTTCCGGATACAAGATGGCCGAATTTTTTATACTCAACTGTGTGAAGTTATTTACGACAGCGGTATTTAGACTCTATTGTTTTTAAAAATGTAAACACCTGTTTTGCAGTTCCGGATTTTTCGCAAAATGCCCCCTTGATAAGTGGTCTTGAATGGGCTGATCCTATGCACGTCAACAGATTAAGTTTGAGCGAAGAACGGAGGCTGAATCTTTTGTTAACTAAGATTGCGTGTGTCGTGAATATGAGAAATTTGTTGTTGATGCCGTATTTCCAAGATTATGAACTCGTAACAATACTTAGATACTTTGTTTCAACAATAACACTTTTTTCTAGATTTCAAAAAATAATGGAACTGTGACAATAGGGCATTTTGCCAGAGTTTTAAATTATTTAAAAATTTTAGTTTCTCCTGATGATTTTAACTTGTTGTTGAAGAAGTATTTGAAGGACAGTTATACTGTTAACTACATCGCATTTATTGCAGCTATAGACGAGATAGTTAAGTATCTCGATAAGCATGGAGTCATGGATTTAAGCGGCGTAAGACGTTTTGATAGATACCCGAAAACATTAAAATTTATTTTAAAATATTTAATTAATTTAGGACGTCCTAAGCCTCTTTCCTGGACGGATAATTAACGCTGAACTACCGAAACTGCCAAGGCCCGAAATGGGCAAACTTTTGGCTTCTAGTATCTTCGGCAAACAAAGCATATTTCATTCTTCTTTGACCGAACCGAAACAAACTCAAGACCTTCTAACCACTATTAAACGTATTCAGCGACACGTTTTAGAAAACAGATTACGAGTTGAAGAATTTTTTAAGGTATTGTTATGTGATGAAAATTTGCAAAAATAATATTTTTTCGAAGGATTTTGATGCGCTAAACAGCGGACGTTTAACAGTGTCTCAGTTTCACCGTGGGCTCGATATTCTTGGTATCAGTGGTATCCAAAGATTGTATCTTTCATTACCAGAAATAGAAGCTATTATGATTCAATATCAAGATCCATGCGATCCTACTAGAGTTTGTTGGAAGACTTTTGAGGATGACATTAATCAAGTATTCACCACAAAGGAGCTAGAAAAATATCCTTGCTTGGAATTGGATGTTCCTCCTTTAGATGTTATTGAATTGCCACGAATGGGTGGTAAAGACTGGCAAAAAGTTAATACAGTTCAGAGAGAGCTGTGTGAAGAAGCTGTTGATAAAGTGAAGAAAAGAGTTACGAATAGACGCATCGTGTTAAAACCTTCATTTAGAGATTACGACAAGTATACAAATTTTACCGATTTTTCTGGACACATTGTTTCTTTTTAGGCATAATAATGGATACGTGTCAAGAGCTCAAATGCGTCAGTCTTTATTATCAAACGGAATTTTGTTGTCAGATGAAGAACTTTATGCTTTGGAAGAAAGATTTAACAACGAAGTTGGATTCAACTATTTCTGGTTCTTGAAAGAAGTAGAACCTAGTAGTTGTGAGCAGAGGGTAAATTTTGTAGTTGTTTATCTTCAGTTTTGTACTGCGATTTTTATTAGTGTCCTGGTGCCATTCACCATGAAGTGTGTGGTAAAGAATATATAAAGAAACCAATTCCGAGAGCTGAACAAGATATTGTTAGAATTCTGGCAAAAATAAAGGGTAAAGTGGTAAAAGAAAGAATCCGAGTGATGGAGTTCTTGAGAGATTTCGACAAATGCAACCAACAAGTAATATCTCGTGAAGACTTCGCAAGAGGATTGTCGGTTTGTAGATTTGATCTTACAGAAAACGAGATGAAAACTTTGATGGAAGTGTAAGAACACGTATTCTGCAGCAACATTAAATTAGTAAAAAGTATCTGAATCCATAGATTCGCGTCACCACTTAGACGAGAATGCGTCGACTACAGACGATTCTCGGACGTAGTAGAAGAAGCCTTCACCCAGTTAAGTCTAGAAAGAGCACCTCTGATCGTGCCACTCCAGCATCTACCCATCAAAGACGGCGAAAGAAACTTCCTCAACTTCGACGAGAGGAGAACTCTTTCTTGTGCCATGAGAAAATTGTCAAAGAAACCCGAGATGGAACTAAACCTGATGTCGATATTCCAGGTTTATTTTAAATTTGTACTTTTTATTTTAGTTGCAAATTTTAAAATGGCTGCCTTTGTCCGAAGTTTCCGCTTCGTGTAGCCGTAGGTGTAAACATCGCCTAAGATAATGATGCTTCTTCGAATCTATGCCTTATTAAAAGTTACGACCTAAGCGTAAACAAAATAAACCCGAAACAACGAACCTGGACAAGTCTCATTATCTTACGGATCATCCATAAAATATCTTTTTCATCGATGCTATAAAACTTTAATTGTTTCAATATAGGTGCTGTTTTAATAGAGTTTTTTTTTTTAGGATTATGACAAGACGAACTGTGGAACGGTTTCTGCTGAACATTTCGAAAGGGCTTTGTCGCTTAGAGGACTCTTGAGCATTATTTCAAGAGAAGAATTCGATGCAGTTTGCAAATGTTTCAGTTACGAGAGGGGAATGAGGGATGAAGTTGATTACAGGGCGTTCGTTAAAGGCCTTAATATAATGAATAACATCAACAAGTATAAACCATTCTAAAAATTGTCAACATGATGTGTTAAATATATGTGTTTGTTAAAAGAGAAATTCTGTTCATATATTAAAAAATCTCCTATGTTACAACCACAGACACATGTGAGGACGAAACATAGGCGCTTTAATCATGTACTGGTTAAGTAGTATACAGTATATATTTCAATTTTCGCTGTACTTACTGTTTTATTTCATTCATAATGGAACGGTATTCATAAATATTTCATTTGAAATTTCAGTGCAATACGGCAGCTTATATCCTTAATAAATATTTACAAATTCTGTTTCTCTTTTATTAAACATCAACCAGCAGTGCACTGATTCGCGAAATATACACAGGAAAGCTGTGTAACAAAGTTGTAATTGTGTATATTTATAGCAGGATAAACTTCTAGACAAATAGGAAAGCAACTTTGTTGTTTTGTATTGAATTTTTACGTTTAAAAAAATGGACTAAAAGCCTGATCTACTTATAGTTTATAGTTTTAACAGTTTTCTTATTTACACGATTTCTTTTATAGGAGTATTAATTTTTGTATTAAATTAAATTGTTTATCTTATTTTACATGATAAGAGAAAAGATAAAACTATAAATTTACGTGATTCCTACTTTTGCAAACGTCAGGGACAAGAAAACCGATGCAATTGTTATGGAAAATTTTGTTTTACAATGACGAAATATTTATAAAACGTAAACTTGTTCATAAGCCAGCACAAAAAAATTTCTGGCTCAAGGATGGCACTTGTTTGTTTTTAGTCACATCTTATGGCATTTTTGCCAAAAAAAATCGATCTAGAAAAATTATAACATTGGCTGTCATAAGTTCAGCTGTACATACTCATTAGATGAAAGAAACTGTTGTCAACGAGATTTCACTTTTAGTGCTTTGCCCACTGTACGTAAGCGCAGAGGTGTTTTTAAAATATTTTTCATGTATCAATAGTTCTTAAAATATTCACCGAGAAATAACAAAGTTTGGTGCCAAAAAAGAAATTTATTGGAAAGTATTAAAGCGTATTTATTTTTAATATAACTATTTTTACTTTTTGAGTTACTTTAAAATTAAACGTATCATGAATTATTATTGTTCAAATTGGGGCAATTACTGGTACTGTCAGACAACATTAACATTAATTATTACAATATCAACAGAAGATAAATAGATTTGAGTACACAAATAAAATTACCGAACTCTACAGATAACAAAGTTTTAGGAAAAAGTATACAGGGTATTAAAAAAAAAACGTGAATTTCTAATATTTTCAGTTTTTATTTCGTATTGTTATTAATGACACAACTAAAATTTATTAGCAGATTTAAATTAATTAGGTAAATTCGTTCTTACAGTTTCAAAACAAATTTAAGCCCCATAAAAATGTAAATAAATGTAAAATACCAGAGTCACCCTTGACATCAGAATCATTTATGGAGACATTTATAATGCTTTTTAAGAAAACGTATGGTCTTTAGACAATTAAAGTGTTATAGGATGATTTATCTGCAAAGATATTGTTAAAGGAAATTCTGTGTTGCACAATACGACATTTTTTTTCAAATTAAAGCCACTTCGTCTTCGTCTCATTATACTGAATTGACGACAACAGACGGATCTAGTTAAATGAACAGAAATTGGTGTAGAACTTTATGTGGGTTGTACTTAAACTGTTATTAGAAGGACAATCAAGAACTTCTTGCTATGTGCAACCTGCGATTTGTTTTGAAAGATCGTAATGTTCAAACCAAATGATGCTTTTTACATTTTACCATAGTTCTTTATAAATATAGGGGGGATTGTAAGTATTACATATACAAACACATGTACCAAACTCAGCTTTTTTTCCCTTTCTTCGTAACACAGCTTATCAGAATGAATATTATAGAGAATTTTAAAATGTACATTTTTTCTTAACTCATCATTTATTAGGATATCTGAAAATGAAATGGGGTCCTTTCCTTTGTCGTTTAGGGGGAAGTTCCAGCACTCAACGGTTTTAAGTCACATCAAAATTTTATTTCGTAAAGCTTCCTCGATATTTACGGCGTGATCTGTTCTTTTATATGTGGTTTTAAACGTGCCCACACTTTTAACTTCAAGCATACATGTTATCGTTAAAAAAAACATTTACCTTAACTTCCTTTTGAAATTTCAAAATACCAACGCTGATTAATGATAACAGAAAATATTAAGATTTATTTAATCATCCCCTCCAGAAAGGTGATGATGTAATCTCAGCAAATTATTATTAGACAAATATGTCTAGTAAAATAACATGCTTTGAGATCTAGTGTTTGAAGGGTTTGAAGAAACAAATTTTAAAATGTGAATGAACCGAGTTGTATCTTTAGTTTAATCAGAAATGGTCTTGTTAAGACACTAATTAACGTTTAATTAGTAGATACAGATCATCACGTACATTTTGCTTATTCATTCCTTCCAAAAATCTGAAGACGGTATCTTAAAAAATTATTATATCAAGGTTTATTAGAGTGGAATCCGGGAAATAGTGAATACTGAATAGCTGTTTCCACAAATGTTTATTGAAGCCCTCAATAAACTGCCCAGGATTATAATAGCGATTTACAACGCTTACATGCTTTAGGGTTGCCTGTTCAAAAGGATCAAGGGTTTTGTGAACCAGACGTCTTTAACCGTTATAATAACAATAGCTAATGAGTTTATGAAAAGAGCTTTATAGGAAACTCTAAATATCGAGTAACGAAATTTAAAATTACGGACTAACTTTTAAAAAGCCACGTAGGATTATCATTAAAGCATTAACTTTTGTCAAATAATGTTTATTACCTACTCGTCTGTTTAGGGATAAATATCTGGACTAGAGCGCGATGAAGACGAGTCAAGCGAAGTGGCACTGCGAAAATTTTGACGGAAATTAAAACTTTTATGGTAGTCCTATAGAGACTCTAAAAGCTAGATCTGTCACTTTAAATTTCCCCAAATATACCTCTTAAAACGAATCAATTCCAAGTGAACTTTCGTTGTGAAAAGTCTTTAATGAACAATCAAATAGTAAGTAAAAATATACACAGTGAGTCATGGAGCGCGCGGTGCTCGAAATCTCATTAATTATATTAGAGATAAAAAAAAATAGAAGACCAAGGTTGTATAGTGTAGTTTTTTCCTTAATGAAACACCCTATATATTTTTACACACTCTGATCTCGTAGTAGGCTTTATAACCAGGTTTATTTTTGGAATTGTAGCGTTGCCACGTTATTTCCTTTTTCTCGAATATACTTAGCAATGGAAGGGTACCTTACACAAAAATCACAGTAGGATTACTTTTATAATCTGTGTTACTCTATGTTGTGGTTAAATTAAATTAAATTTTATTATACAGGGTGTTTATAAAAAAATCTAAAACATACTATACCCTAGAGTACGAAACTGCCTGTTTGTCTCGTCTGTCTGTGTCAAATTTTATTAGATAAGATTTAAGATGACTGATTTTTGTGAAATTGTAATGTATTTTGAGAATATCGTGTAAGTGGTATGTTTCCCTAGTTCTAATTCGCTTTTATGATGGTACCCCATTTTGTTAAAGTTAACTTTCTTAACAATAAATTACTACTTCCTGTGATGGGACAGTCATAAATAAGGATTTAACCATGCCGTTATAGCTGCTTTCAAAATAAGAAAGTAAAACTACCTGGAAAACTGACTTGACTTTTAGGGTAATCCATAAATAGAAGGGTAATAAACAATATTTGACAGAAGTCCATACTTTTATAGTAATCCTATGGGCGGCTTTAAAAGTTAGGTCTGCCGACTACAGTTTCCAGTACTATGCTCTCTTATTTTGAAAGCAGCTATAACGGCATGGTTAATTCCTTATTTATGACTGTTCCATCATACAGGACGGTATTTACTGGTTAAGATAAGATTAGGTGAACTAAAATATTCAATTATTCAAAATATTCCCCTTTTAAATAAAATCATTACTAATTACGACATTACGGTGTCCTAGTAAAACTTATTTATTAGAGGTAATTATGATAATAATTATCTCTTTTGGAATTTAAAAGAAGATGGGTTAAGAGATTTTAATTCTGTTCTTACTTGACTCCGTATCCGTGAGTGGTGAAAAGTTTATATAGATGTAGGTTCAATTTACATTAATAATAATAATAATATACCATAATATTTAAGTATAAAATATTTCGTCCTTGAGAAAATTTGGAATTAAACCAAAACATCGACGAATCTGGTATAGTAAATGCAGAAAATGTTGAACCAAATCAAGATAACAACGAACCGGTTGCAGTTAACGCGAGAAGTCCACCCGTGTTCTTAACATCATCTTTCACCTGACGTACCAAATCATACCTTATGGCCTAGTTGGTTAAGTGGCAGATTATCGGACTTGCGCTGTCCCCGTGATGGTTCGAATCTCATCTTTGTCGAGTTTTTTTTTTTACTGTGATTGATATTTATATCTTTTATTTATATGGATTACCATAAAATAAATAAAATTTTATAATTTTTCGAAAAAATTGGATTTGGTTGTATTTATGGGACAGGGGAAGTTCTGTCTAAATTACTTTCGACCAATTTTTTGTTCTCCTTCTTTTGTGTGTCTTTAAAAAAAAATACAAAATTGCAGCGACTGTCCACTTTAGATATAGAAAATACCCATCAAAAAAGAAAGGGAATGAAAAACAGAGTAAGATGCAGGAATAAAATATATTAAAAAATTAAATATCAATATTTGAAAATTGTAATATTTTAAATTGTTTTTATAAACAATATAAATAACCAATTATTCGCTTCTTTATGACCTCCTTTTGAACGCTGATTGGACGGTTTTGAAAAATATAGACGATGTTAACGTGGTTTGTTCTGAATTCTACAATAATTTATATGCTTTAGTCGATCTTTCCGTACCTAAATTTTCTCCTAATAATCGACATCATTACCCGGTTTGATTTACTCCTGAAGTAATTACCACTTTGCATCTTAAATCATAAGCTTAAAAACAATTTAAAAAGACAAGGAGTCAGGACTATTACAACTTATTTAAGTCCCACCGTGTCAATTCCAAACAGCTTATCAGAGATGCATACAAAACTTATTTGAACTCGATTGAGATGTCGTTGTCAACTGACCCTGGAAAATTTTGGGGCTTCGTACGTAAGAAAGGATCAACTCGTATTTCAGGATTGGTCTGTTACAATCATTCTGAAATCTCTGATCCTAGTACTACAATCAATGCCTTCGGCGATTATTTTATAATGTTTTTATTAAGTCTTCGCATCTTATTGATAATACTATGTCTAGAAACTATACCTACGAAACAATGATTTCCATGAAACATATTTCTCGACTTGACATTACAAAACACCTTCCAAACTCCAATAATTCATTAACTAATAGAATTGATGATGTTCCCAGTTTTATACGTAGGGACTGTGCCCAGGTTCTTGCTGATCCTCTTTATATAATTTTCAATTTCATTTTACAACATTCAGTATTTCCTGATATTTGGAAGAGAGCTATCATCTGTCAAATTTTTAAAAAAGGTAAAATTAATGAAGTTGTGGCGATTTTTGACGTTCTCCGGCTTTTTTTTATATTGGGGGGGTCCTTTGGGCGCCAGCTGGGTAGTTAACCCAACAAGGAAGGGGACGAACGGACAACAGACTAATTTTCAGTAACTTTATATTAACAAACGCCCTTCGCGAAATGGTACCACCTCTACGATCTTACATGCTAAGTACTTTCCGCAACTTTACGTAAGCTCTTTCCTGGTGAAGCACTTCGGAGCGATTTTCTTATGTTCAAAGCTCCCCTAGGAGATGTTACCATAGTATGGGACAGCAACGATGGAGACGGCAACGAACCACGAATCGACGAATATGGGACAGTGACGACGGAGACGACAACGAACCACGAATCGATGGGTATGGGACAGTGACGACGGAGACGGCAACCAACCACGAATCGATGGCACCCGTACAAAGAACCTAGTTCCTCCTTCTATTTAAATATTCTAGGCCAAATAGGGACTCACCTAGCTGTTCTTGGTTCCTTATTTTGCCAAAATCTCGATTTTCACAGCAATTCACTTCGCTCAAAAAACGCTCTTCACCTCCTCTTTTTCTCGCCGCCCGTAAAAACCGACCCCACTCTTCCGCGACCTTGCTCACCGAGCGCGCTTAGATTTAAAAATCGTTACAAAGTATCGAATTATAGATCTATATCTTTGCTCTGCAATTTTGCCAAAACTTTTGAGTCTATATTATATCAAGATATTTATAATTCAGTCAAGCATGTTATGTCAACATGGGTTTACGAGTAAACGTTCGACAATTTGTTTCGGAAAAGCTTGATTCTAAAGGGCAGGTGGACTGTATTTTAATAAGGTCTTCGATCAGATCGACCATTTCATTCTATTAGACAATTTACATTTTATTGGTTTCTCAGAACCATTAGTGAAGTTATTAGAATTCTACTTAATTAATCGTGAATTTAGAGTTAATCTGGTGTCCGCCAGGGCTCAAATCTTGGGCCACTACTATTTCTTCTATTTATTAACGATCTTGCTGAAATTTAGAAAATAAACTATGGTTACTACGAAAAAACCTATAAAATATACGGGTGTTTTATTTAAAAAAAGTAAATTCGTACACAAAGCTTTGCAGAGGAGATTCGTGTATTATAAGCTATACACAGACCTGGGTTTGGCCACATCTCAATGTCGTAAAAATGTGAACACCATGGTTTTACTAACATGTCAAATGAATGTGCCCGGACTCTACTCTAACTAACTATGTTATGTGAAGTGGCGTGTGTAGTGTGCCAGGGAATATAGTGATTGTCTGCACTACTCTTGTCAATGGATAAAGCAGCTTATTAGATGCAAATTTATGACATCATCCCAAACTTTAATACCACTTTTTGTTGCTTGCCTTGAGCGGTATTGGTTTAAGATAATTTTTGTCCCAAATTAGGGGCTTGGAAAAGTCAAAATTATAAAACCACTGTATTCTTGGTCACACTATATCTTCAATTTAATTACAAGTGGTCCACTTAATTTCATTAAAAGTCAAATAATACAGTGATGTTGTGATTACACTGTACCTAACAAAATAAATTATGAATGTCTATACCTATTAAACAGATGATGACATCCTATTGTGGTATTTGTTGTGTTCCGCAATCAAAGCAATTTCTGTATAAAAAAACTTAACATATTTTTAACTGTCAAAGCCTTAGATATTTTTTACTTTAAGGAAAATCATCTTACGAATAAAAACAAGCTTAGTGCTAAATTAAATATTTTATAATATAGAAAAGTAAAATATTGTATGTCTATTATTCACACTATTTAAATATGTATTATTACAGATTTACTAATTGCCGGTGCTACTTAAAATACAAAACGTGTGTATTCTATTTGCTAATAATATTGTGGCCGTTTTGTTTAATAAATACAAGTATTCTTCCTTTATTATTATTCTATCTGCTGGTGGGCAGATTATTCCGAGCCGTTGTTTTCCGATGTCGTCATTGTAACTGATTTGTCCCGTGAGGAATGGGTAAGCTATAGGTAGACCAATTGTTTGGAATTCAGTGCAATAAATGAATCGAATTGGACTTCCAGTTCCAGATAAAATTCAGACACCTACAAAACTTGTGACGAAATAATCTCATAGGTCAAAAAGCCCATTACCATAAAAAAATCATCGAACATAATATTACCAATCGAAAATGAGGACCCAATCTTTAATTTCTGTAAACGCGTAAATGCATCTACGAAATAATAAATATACATCTATAAAAATCTAACGTTTGTAGATAAGCAGGACACTACTAAACCCACTTACAAAGCATGCCGTGTTCTGAAATTGGAACACAATAAATTTCCCGAATAGCAATAAATATGTGATTACAAGTGTCAACAATCAAGCAGAATTTTCAGGTAAGAGATTCGACGAAGCCGTAAAAAAGCCTCCGCAGAATTTATAGCATCAATTGAAAACCACTGTTTGTTATTCAATCTATAAGAAGTAATTCTGGTAAGACAGAGTTTGTTAAAGTTTGGCGATTGCGCATTCTTCACTATATACAAATGGTGGAGGCGCCGGGTAGTTCTTTACTTCTTTATCAGTCCGTCGATGTCCATCAATTTGGCTTATTTTTCATCATAGTCCCCGTGTCGTAGAAACTTCGGTTAGTGTATAAGCTCTTTTTGAACTTTGTTAATTTTTATGTCCTTAGATGTGGTTTCCGGTTTCAACAATAGCCGCTCTTTGCGTTCTTCTCGATGTCTCCGACACTACGCGACCCGAAAACGACTTGGAGCTGGTCTTCAGAGATAGGTAATTTTTGTAATAATTAAATTTTTGTGTATTGATACTTGCGTTAAATTTTTTAATAAAATGCAATTTGAGTTAAGAACGCCTCGACGCCCACCTCTTTGTGTAACAGATCATAAAATCTAGGAGCATTATTTAAGACGATTTAATAGTGCATCAAAATAGAAAAATTGCGCGCATAACACTAAAACTTTATTAATTTTGAACTTAATTTTGTTGTTTATTTCGGCGGGGTTTATAGTCAGAATAACTTTAATTCGTTCAAAGAACGTCATATTTTAAACTTGTAAGTTTCGTTAATAATGAGTTATGAAACTTAATTATGATTATTTTTGAATCGGCAAAAACAGAAACCGTTTAATTTTACACATTTCTCTCTTATTTAAAACCTAATTTTCGGTCACGCTAAGTAAACGGTTTTCTAATTTCCTTCTATGCAGTTTCTTAATTAATATAGTTCAATGACATTCTGTACTTTGGTGGTAAGGATTCTTGGTAATTTCATATCCATCACACCGCGACAAATTAAAAAGAAATTTTGTTGTTACGTAATTGCTTGTAAGTTCATTCGGAATTCTGAAGTAACTTGAGATTTTTAGAGTCGACTCCCACATCAAGAAACATGAAGAGTCTAGAAATTTGGTTTGTAATCATTCTTTATTAAAATATCCATAAAGCAATTCAAACTATTATATGGGGTATTAACAATTATTTTATTTTTAAACATAATATAAGTTAAATTTGAAAATTTTAGTATAACGTTTATAGCAGATATAATATGTACATGCAAGGCAGATTTAGTTAGGGGAAAATTATATTCTTTTGTGCTGAAGAAAAGGTAGTTTTCTGATTTTAGAGAACATTAAAAAAAAAACAGAAGTAGCTGATTTAAAATCAGGCCTTTTTATCATTATGTTGAAATTATCAGAATTTATCTAAAATGAAAAAAAAAAGGTTCATTCTTACTGGATTCAGTATGCCATTCTCATACAAACAGCAAAATCACTGTAAGAATTATAACAATTTAGGCAGGTATTTAAAAGGTTTAAATATTATCAACAACGTGAAAAAATGTCACTTTAGTCTGAAAAACTGTTTACAAAACACACATTCGAAAAAAACATGTAACATTTTGGAAAATTTTTTTGTTGCTACTCTGATAAAAATGGCAAAATTATTTCAGTAACATAAATTCATGGGAAACAATTGTTTGAAACAGCAACTGCTCCTATTAATTATTGCTTCACCCGAATAAATTTGTAAAGAACAATTTATAAGTGAGATACATACATACCTATTCATAATTAAACCCTTGTTACATAATAGACAAAGCACCAACACCAAAGAATGGTTTGATATTTAAAAAAAAATCTTAAATAGTGTGTGTAGAATTAATTCTGTGAAAGAATACATTTTATACTTAGCCATGTGTCAGCATCTTCAAAGTACACTTGTTTTGAACAATCCTCCCCCTTTAAAATTTCGTACACATTTTTAACAAAAAAAAAGGACACCAATTTGTTAGATTTCATCAAAATTTCACAAATAATTTCAAAATTAAATAAAAAAAAGCATGAAATTAGCAATTCGTCAAATAGATTCTTTTACAGTACTTCTTGAAGCAAACAGCAAAATAAAAAAAATGTGATAAATATACGAAAGCGGATTGATAAATTATGTTTCGGTATCAAGAATAAAAAAAATGGTCTAAATACATTTTGATTTATTTTCTTGCATGAGCTGTGCAACGCCAAGAAAGTATTTGTCAAAAGTCCAAATGATCCTTTCACAAAATTTCTCTTTTACTATAAAAATGTAAAAATGCACATTTTTTTGTGTTTATCTTCTGCCTTTGTACGTTTTAATATTTTACATAATGTATATAATCAACGTGAAAGCACTCAATTTCAATGACAGAACTTTTATTTTTATTTGGAATACTTTACCTACATAATTTTATTTATTTGTTTTAAACTTCTCGTACATAAGGTAGAAAAATCGTGTCTACTTTATTTTTCTCATTTAAAATTCACTTCATTCAAGAGGATATAAAATTTTCCATAAATTTTTTTGTAAACAGCAAATATATATATTTAATTAATTTAAATACTTTTAGACGTTTCTGTTTCTTACGCAGACAATCTTTAGAAATATGGACTTGATCATTATAAAATTTCTACATGTACTTTAAGATCATTGCGCTGAACAAATTTGTCAATTCATCTCTTCTAAAAACTGGTGACGTCATTTCAAATTATCGTAAAGAAAAGGTATCGTTAGCAAATTTTATTAAAAATAAGTATAATTAATTAAAATTCTCCACTAAAATTCTGGCAATGTAAAATATAACAATATTCATCACATTACGTTTTAATATTACTCGCGGAAAAACAGAGGCGGGTTCACAGAAGAAGCAAGAAAACCTTTGCATTCTTTTTTTAGATTTATATAATTATGATTTATCTCATTAAATAATTCAATTAAATTTAAAGTAAAAATCACTGTACTCTAAGTTTTTTTCAATCATTGCGATGTTTGCATTTTAAATTAGAGACCATCAAATAGTGAACAAGCCACCAATAAATTGCTTAGGATTATGGTACTGATCATAATTTACCGCTTTGACCTTCTCTTCCATTGATTGTCTGAAGAGAACAAAGATTCTACGAATTAGATGTGCATGGACGCACCATTATAATCGTAACACTTTTGGAAATAGAAAGTCAAGGTTCACTATTTCGCGGACTCTACTTTAACTTTTCTTTTAAGTAAGTCTCTTAATTTTATCAGAGTTCAGAATATTATTATCCTATTTAAATAGTGTTTTTTTCCAAATCCTAAGAGATTAGTTAATTTAAATGAAATGCGGGTACTGAGACTACTTATATTAGTTTATAAAATTTTCCAAGTTGTTTTTAGAAAATATACGTCTTTACTTACCTGTTCAGTTACAACTTTAATACAATGAGACAAACAGTAAGACTAATTTTCGGATTTACGTCTTTACCGTCGTTAAGATATTATTTTTGTTTTGAACCGCATATTAAGTATGTAAAAATATACGAAGTACATTTTTCGAAAAATAACATGAAAACATTTTACACAAAACTAGTTGTATTTATCAATCTATTTTGTAGATCTCAATCTGACTGGGAAGAAGCATGGCATAAAGAAAAATATACCAGATGCCGGGAAACTCTAATCCGTCATTTGTATTGGGCTTGCGAAAAAGACATCTACCGTTTGACTCGAAGAAGCGATCAAAACAGTTACAACAATTATGTTAAAAATAATGACTACGACGAAGGTAAGTTTAACTATTTTTCAACACGAAAAAACTCCTCTGTTAAAGATTTTCCCTGGCTGGCACCCAAAAAAGCTAAAAGGTTCTTGCGTTTTAAGCGCGGTCTGAACCGACGCGCCGGATCTTCAATAACTTCAGAATGTTGCAAATCATCTGGCTGTACTTGGGAGGAATACGCTGAATATTGTCCGACTAATAAAAGATACACGTCGTATGTTTAATGCAGCAGCCTGTATTTATTGCTTTTTTATTTGAGTTTAAAAATATTTTAATATTTTTTCCAGAACTTTTAGTATGTATCTACTTATGTAAAGAATGTCTGAAATATAGTGGAATGCAACAGTTTTCAGAATGCTTTCTTAGAGTAGATTCAAATACGAAAATAAAAATCATACAATTACTTAACTTTTTTATTTGATTTTGTTATTACATAGTTTGTTTGTCTCATAAAATTAACGCCAAATTGAATTCAGGAATATAAAGTTCCTGCAGAACAATATAAAGAGTTAAGTATGGTAACTTGTGAGGGTGATCATCAACTCCGGTCCAAGATAATATCTCGTTACAGTGGTACCTGGAGTGCCTTAATCCCTCGCCTTAACTCCTGTCCAAACTGACAAGAGCACAGATTGCGAACTTGGCATAAATTTTAGTCGTCTTTAATAAAACTAAACTTTAGTTTAGTTTTTGTCTATTAATGCCAACGTGGTTGGTGAAACTCGTCGTCAAATATTTTGTGTGGTTTCGGTGTTTGAGGAATAAACATTATAGTGTTATACCAAAAAATGAAGGTTAATTTAGCAGTCCACACACTGAGCAGATCAGTTGCAAAATCATTGGAATTCGTAAAAGACACATTAAAGTTGCCCGAGTTCCAAAATGCAAGTTCAATCGTCAAATTTTTAGAAATTGTGGACAAAGACGGCACATTTGTATATATCGTAGGTACATCGAGGAGAAAAACACCTACAGTGGGTGTAATGGCTCCAGAAAAAACAGGAACTGTCAAAGTTAGTATGACAGATTACTGTATGAATGTTTCTAGTTTAAATGGGACTATTTTGAAAACGGTGTTAGAACAATAATGATATTGCAAAAATTGTGTGTCAAAATAGTGACAAATATTTAATGATACTAATATCCAACATGAAGAATTGTCTGACTTCTCATCCTATGTCATTGAATACATTGCAGGAAATTAAAAACGAAAGTTGATTGCGATATTTGTCTAAGCATTTCACCTATTTCGAAAAATGAGTTCGAAAAGGTAATAATAGTTTTAAAAAATGTAAATAATGCATTACCTTCCGAATTTCTTTTTGGTTTATGTTTCCATGCAGAGAGGGTTATACGTGCTTTATCGTCTTTTACAAATAATGAGAAAAATAATTATATGGTATATTTTTTAACTATAAAGAATATTGAATACAGTTTTTTTTTAATATGAACATCTTTGTGCAAATACATTAGAAATGCAGTATGAGGATTCACATTTCAATACACTATTAAAAATTGTGTTGCAACATTATTTAAGACTGAGAACTAAGCATCTATGTGAAATGTTAACGCAAAAAAAAGAGGTGTCGACAAAACAAAAATTTAATAAATTAGTTTTATTTGCAGAACATTAATAAAGTTGGAGGACTTTTAGAATACCATAGTTTTATTTATTTTTTTTCAAATTTTTCGGGCTTAAAATTGTTCTAACATCTCTTTTAGTTCCAGTTTTGTAATTTAGCAGGGACTTTAACCTTAGATCATATAATAAATAGATACCACCATGCCAAGTTCTTTCCCTAGCAGAGCCTGTGACGACATCCTCCTGTCACACATCTCTCTCGTGCATGAAGGGATTACAATGAAGCTATCCTTGCCTGATCACTATTTGAATTTTGCGCGCCTAAATTTTAGGAAGTATGTCTGAACTAACTTCGTACGAAAGATGTTCACAGCTTGATTTTATACATAATTCACAGTAGATAATGAAAGGAATAGTAAATTATTGGGCAGCAATTGTAATCCTTTATGATTACATCACTTAAAATAGCATCTTTGTTCTAAATTCTAAAATTGTTTCTCGTACAAGAACTCGAAAGAGAGGTTAGAAGAAACATCTGTCAAAAGCGATTTGTTGCGCTGGTGCGGTACAAGAATGGAAGTGAAATAGACATATACAGATGAAATGCATATAACAAAGATGAAGATGTGGTGATCACACAAGGATAGCATTATACTACTCCCCTTGACGTAGAAAACGACAACAGATAGCTTCATGTCTAGTCACACCTTTCAGTTTGAGTATTGGTATCTATTTATTATATGATCTAAGACTTTAACATATTTTAGATGGATTTAGTATTTTTAAGTCTCTGGATACTAGGTTTTATGAGATTCATTTGGAGAAATTCGCGGAGTGGCTGACACCTAGCGGCCACTTTGCACAGTAGATTAAGAGGGAAAATATTTCAAAATTTACATAAGGTCGTGTACTATTGTTTGTTGTAAAATTGTGACTTTTCCATAAAGTTAAACTTTTAATAAATGTTAGGAAGTTTTGTGTGACATTAAAGATGACGAGCAAATCGAAACATTATTGTTCTGTGCCCCTAGTACAACAATTATACGTCCCTAATAGTAAGCATGTACAATTTTCCCAAAGACAAAAGGCAAATTGCTAAGAAAATTGGAAAACCGATATCGGCATATATGTGTTTGTAGTGAACACTTTCTTCCACAAGATTTTACTTCAGGTACATATAGGTATATATAAAAATATTTAAAAAAGTATCAAAAAAATAAGGTCTGGTCTTTTTCAAGATGCGTCAAATTCTAATAAAAAGTATCTGAAGAAGGGTTCTATTCCATCGCAAAAAATGCCTATTGTTAGCCATTCAAAAGCATTGCGTAAAAGGAAAAGACAAACAAGAAAGCTGTAACATAAACCTCCTTAAAGTTGTTTTTGTTTTGATGATTTTGATTACTAGAAGATAACATAGATCACTTATCAAATGAGCTAAATGAATAACAGCATTCCGGTGGAGATTTTGATGAACAACTTCATCCCAAGAATAGAACATTTTTATATGGAGTTCATAAAGAACCTTTACTGAATACTATGTTTGAGAACATAGAACAAATGCGAAAAAAATTTGAAGATAAAGGTGTACCAACTGATCGGCAAAATTTTCAGCTAACACATGTTTTGGACACTGATAGTAAGCTAAATAGCCGACTGTTAAAAACGATAATCAGGTGTTTTACAGAATTTTTGATTACAATAAAAAAATTCTGGACACATGCTTTCAAATGAATTTGCTTATAGTTTTTATAAAATTGAAGTTAAATATTTTCTTTGTTTGTTTAGCAGTTTTATTTCGTATATCATCATCAAAGTGCTCAAGGATTTTTTAGAACGCTCTCGAATTAGTACCTAACCACTGCAATAAACCCTGTGATATATTGGCCACCACGAGAAGAAATTAGAGTAAATCTTTCCAAGTGTTTTGAAAAATTCAAAACTATTAGAATAATATTAGACTCCACTGAAATTGCCCTGCAAAAGTGGTGATGTGTAAATTGTCGAATTAAGTCTTATTCAAATTATCAGAAAACTCTTAAGTAGTTACGCCATCAGGATTAATATCTCATGTAAGCTACGGATTATGGTGGATGTTCTTCTGATAAATCTATTATTAAGGCTGAAAATTTTGGTGTTTTAATAGCAAGAGAATGTGAAGAATTATTTCTCAATTTAGTTCGGTCCCCATTTTTACGAAAACGAAACAGCTTCCAATAGCAGATGCGGAGGGAATAGCAAATATAGCTAGCGCCAGAGTTCATATAGAAAGAACAATTCAGAGATTGAAAGGTTTTAAAATATTGTTTGATAAAATTGAATTCTTCACATTAATGCAATTATGCATGTGATTACAGCAATTGTAAATTTGTCTAGCCCTATCTCAGCTGATGATAAATTTGGTAAATCATGCCGTGAATAAGATTGTATGCCAAGCACAGAAGAAGTGGAAGAAGTTAAGTTACGTTAAGTAAAAGCTGTCAGAGAGATGGTTGTCAGTTTATTTGTTTTCAGACTATTTGTCTTTTTTGCGACATTTAAATTTCCCGCGACAAAGTTATAAGCAAGATAGCAAACGGTTCACACTCGGCGAAAATTAAAGGCATTGACAAAATAGTTGTTATGTTTATGTTGAAACACGGTTGAAATTAACTTGGTAAAGTGATAGACTTTTATTAATAAATAAAATGAATATGTATAAGCACAATTCTTTTTTTATATTTCAAAATGGTATTTTCTTCGTGACCTTCATACCACACTTCAAATATTGGTTTCAGTTTCTTAATATTCATCCGAAGTTTATATCAGTTCCTTTCACGTTGTCTTACGGACGAGCTGTATTTGTAATTTAGGCAACCAATATTCCACTTAGTTTTAAAAATCCCGCCTAATAAAAACGGTTGGGTAAGGACATATTGTTCCAATATTTGACGAGCTGTCGCTACTGTCTGCTATACTGTGCTGTAAACTGAAAACCACTCTCAAGAAATGAAATCCCTATAGTAGTAAACACTAGAAACAAAGCGAAGTTGGCGGTTCCCCGTGACGTCGTAGCAAACCAACGATTTCGCGTTACATTTAAATTTAACATAGGCCGGAAATTTAAACCTCTCCAATACATTTTTTCCAAGTTAAGTAGTGATTATGGTTTAAACTGAAACAACTCAATCTTACTTTGTCAAATATACGCTTATTTGACAACGCAAGATCAAGTTGATTCAGTTTAAATCATATGTTTTTCTATATTAAAATTTTCCAAGTGATAGAAAAAAATTGGGTTTAATGCAGATTTATTACTAAAATAAAATATATTGTGGTGGCCGAATTTAAATCAAATTTTCGCATTGAATTTAATTAACAGTGGCGCGAAATCACATTTGAATAATTTTAATTTGAATTTGAAAGAAAATTCAATCACAAAAAAATCGTTAAACATAGGCAACCATATGCACGTAGCGCTTGGGGGTAGTTCTGCATGTTTAGTTAGAGGGCGGTAGTCGGCTTGGAAGAGACAGAGGGCAGCATGGCGAAGCGTCAGTCTAGATGTGTTTTTGTGAGTGCAACCAAGTGTTAAGGTAGTTTTGGTTAGTTTAGTTAGTTTGGTAGTTAATAAAAGGGGAGGGAGCCTTTGTTTAATAACGATTAATCGTAACCCCAACACGAGCGGCTAATTTTTGCGGCCTTTTAATCGGAAAAAAGTGCGGACTTTCGTTCAACGCGGACCACATGGTCTAGATTTGTTTTGTTGTTTGTAAATTCACCCATCAAGTTAGTTTTTTTTTAATCGCCAGTAGTGCTAACACAATTTAATAATCAGGATTATTTAAATAAACCACTTGCTAGCTAGATTTCATGAAATTCACTTAGTCAGGATAACAACTTTGTTTAATCACGAATAAGTTTCTGGATGCATATACGTAAGTGTTACATTATAACTCTTCCTAATTTTTCATACAAGATTGCTAATAGTTCATTTACGGCAGTTAACTTAACAAAATTCTTTATACTATGAATTGGCGGGGGGTTATAATAATTTCTTCCCTTAGGCAGTATTATTGTCATTAGCATCGTTATTATCATTACATCATCAAGACATGTCCTCGCAACGCTAAAGATTGATTACATCATTGAGGCATGTCCTCGCAACGCTAAAGATTGATCCATCGCTGAGGGATGTCCTCACAACGCTAAAGATTGATTACACCACTGACGCATGTCCTCACAACGCTAAAGATTGATTACACCACTGAGGCATGTCCTCACAACGCTAAAGATTGATTACATCATCGAGGCGTTTCCTCGCAACGTTAAAATTTACGTCATCGAGGTATTTCCTCGCAACGTCAAAATGTACATCACCGAAGCATTTCCTCGCAACGATAAAATTTACATCACCGAGACGCTTTTTCCTCGCAACGATGAATGGATATGTTTTATGTTTATTTATTTATTATTATCACTTGGATCATGACAATTAAACATAATGTAAACTCTTTGTTTGAATCGTTGATAAAGTGTGGGAAGTATTAATCTCATGTAAATTTTGTTAATTTTGCAATTTTTCACCTCATATAGTATTTCTTTATCTGCCCATTCACAATGGACATAAGACATAAGAACAAGCGCATAACATAATTTACGTTTTTGGTCTGTGTCTGGCTTATGCTTATCTACGTTCACAGTGGACACAGTGAACTCTGTAAGAATTGTTAAACTGCGCAAACGCAGAACGGAATAACTCCCGGCCAAACATAGAAACGGCTAACCTCAAACTGAGTCAAAAAAAATATCTAACCTACAATTTCATACGATATTCGAACTTAACAACTCGCAGTACAGAACAGACTCGCAGTGTGAAGCTTTGATTATAATTTATATAATATAATCAAAGGTGTGAAGTGCCAAGTACCAACTGTCAAAGGGAATTCAATAGCAGCATTCAAAAGTCCCTAGATTTTAACATAATTTTGACATAATTCGTGCACAAAGTTGAACTTATTTCAACTTTGTGTACGCACACAAGGATTACATAAAACGTTCATAAGCATAAGAATTACGTTCGTCCACTGTGAACAGGGGTACACGTTTTCCATCGTTTCAACTTTACGTATTTATGTAAGCTTTATGTACTTGTTATGCCTTATGTCCATTGTGAATGGGCAGTAACTCACAATTTTAACCTCACTAATTTTCTTTCTTGTATAATTTTCATTGTACGTAAATTTCATGCTCTACAGTTTTAACTTCACATAATATTTTATTTGCACAAGTTTATTTCACTCCAGATCTTTTGTTTTTATAAATCTTTGCTAGTTTTTGTTTTGTAAATATTTTGTTAATGAAAGTTTCCATCGTATAAATTATTTGATGTCCCATTTTTATCTTACATAAGAATTATTTGTTGTTTAAAATTTCAAAAGATTGTATGACGAATTTAAATGTTATTTATTGCTCTTTGAAACTTTAACACTTGTTCAGTTGTTAATATCAGAGTTATAAAGAATTGAACATTAAAATGGAATTGAGGTTAAATAACACAGAAAACGTGGCAGAAGCGAAGTGCGGTTCCTAGTCGAGCTGGCCTGCACAAGGGGTACAGGTTTGGATAACTGCGGAACTGCGATCGAAATGGCCTAGTTTCGGACGGCATGTTCGTCTTAGAGATGTGTAATGTGCTGTGCGGGTAGGTTTGCGATAGATAGAATCACCGTCGTGGGGGGAGAACAGCCCGGACCTGTAGCCCCAAACTCCGCTTGTGCTAAAACGCCCTAGGGGTATTTTTGTTGCGCTCCTGTTAACTGCCGTAACTTTAAAATTTGACGCCACACGCCCGTAATAACTTGTGTATTTGCATCCAGTTACTTTAATTCAGATTTTGCTTTGTTTTTATTAAATTTGTGATATTCAAATATTTGCATCGATTCAAAACATATGTATAGGATTTTGTGTTTGTTCGTTTTTCATATGTGCATGTCTGTTAATTCGCGAGTGTCTTTTCTTTCATAGTTTTAAGGTGTTTCATTTGAAATGTAATATGTCCGTGAATATACGATAGGGGATTTTTGGGGCTGAGGAGTGGATGCGAGATGGCAAGTTCGTGTTGCCTTCACTCGCAGCTTCTTTCCTCCTGAGGGGGGTGCCATTTTAGCCCCTCCGAAAAATTGTGTCTATTATTTCTTGCGCTCTCGACTCACATGCAGTATATGCTCACTTGTATGAAAGAACGTCTTCCTGCCACTTTTCAAAAAAAAAAAAAAACAACGTAGGTTTCCATTTTGTTAGACGATCACAGCCAAATCCAAATTTTGAATTTTTCGCGGGCCTTTCAAACTTTTTCAAGATCAATTAAAGGCGGGAAGTTTGGGTTATCACAGTATCTTGGCAAAAATGTTGATGACATCACAAAATTGCGTAAAGAAAAAACTCGACTTGAAAATGCTGGACATGTTTCATTGTCGGTATTTTAGGAGCGAGGAAAGTTCTGTCGAAAGGACTTTGGACCAAATTTTTTAAATATACCTTAAAAACCAGGTAAAATCCTTAAAAAGTGTTGTGTGCTGAAGGGGCCTTCCTAATAGTGACATTTAACAGAGCTGTTGAAAAGCGTTAATTTTATTATACGAAAAAGTGATGTTAAGTTGTAGCCCCTGTATTGTCAAGATCATTGTCAAGGCTAACTTGATGATTTTTTTCAGTTGAACATCCGTTATGCCTTCTGCCGTTTGGCCGCAATTTAACAGAATAGATAAGTAAAAGGTAAAACGTTAACCCAAATTTGCCTGAGCCTCATCATCCTACTTAGCATTTGACGATGTTATCTTAAAATATGCAAAAAAAAAAGGTTTCAGTAGGTACAACGTTAAAGTATGCGTGTAGATACTGTTACGATGTACGGGTGATTAAAATTGGTGTGAGTAAAACTCAACAATTTATTTCTTAATAACTCGAATTACACGACTAACTATTACAGCGATTACGTACAAAATAATGTTACGAAATACACCCTTACGCCGCCCCGGTACGACGCATATGGCCGTCGAGAACTCTCTGGTCTTACGCCGGTAATAATGATTCATCTTCAATACGACTGAGCGACGGAGCGCTAAAGAAACGCCTGGAAACTGAAGTCGCGAATGGGAATACCGGAGAAGTCAGAAGCGGTGACGTAAGGTGTAGAGAAGGACCGCGTACTGTTTAAATAGAGTCCACCTTTGGGAAACGGATTATGCAGCTAGTTGAATCAAGAGCGTCCAGTGAAATTCGCCGGAATAATTTCTGTACATAATCGTTGCAACAGTTAGTCGTGTAAACACGAGTTATTAAGAAATAAATTGTTGAGTTTTACCCACGCCAATTTTTATTCGCCCGCTAAGCGTAACAATAACTTCGCAACTTAAATGCATTCGCTCACTCGACTTCTTGACTGAATAATCATTCCCGAAGGTGGGCTCTATTTAAATCCATATTTCGGCGATCGAGCTCTTTCTCGAATTGGGTATTCGCGACTTCCGCTTCCAGGCTTTTCGAGCGCTGCTTCGAGACTTTTTCTGGGCCCGTCGCGACACCGCTTGCATCCGGGCAGCCGATGAGTCATACTACATAGAATACGAGAAGAGGGTTTATTTCGTAACAATACTATAAGAACAAACTGGAATCGTTACCTTCACTGCAACGGCAATGTCAAAACAAGTTTATTTTAAGACCAATTTTTACAGATTTTTTTCTAGTTTTTCTAGTTTGCACATTTGTATTGGTAACGTAATACTTTTATCTTTTAAAGACTTCAAATATTAACATTCGAATATACAAATACGATGAAAGAAATTAAGTAATGCGATTTTGAGCGGAAAAACTATTAAAGTTAGCAAGGTAAACTTACAATTTATTTTTTATGGCAACCATAATTATTTTAAAAATGACCTAAATAAAATAGACATGCCAAAGAAATGTTAAATAACTAGTAACAATAGTAATAAGATGAAAGTGATTTAAAACATAATTATTATTAAACATAATTATTTTTATTACTATTTTTCGTTTACGAGTTCTGTAGGTTAATGAGGTTTTAATGCTAAAGCTAAAGAATAGCAAAAATACCCAACAACAATTTGGCTCATTTCGCTGAAGTTAAGAAGAACAAAGACTGAAATAACGCTGTTATAAAAAGTTTGTTTAACCCCAATGGAGTTTAATTATAAGGCATATTAACTGAAGTATGCACATAAACAATTATTGTATTGTTGCAAAAAAAGTAGGTTACAAAGTTAACTTATAAAAGTCCACCATTCTAAAAATACATCTGATGATTTGAAAAAAAAAAAACAAACAATTTTCTCAATAGTTTTTATCAACTGTGGAAGATGATCGTAGTAACAGATATTTAAATTCATTTGTAGACGTAATATGCCTGAAAAGATAGATATCGTCGTTTTTGGGGCTACAGGTATTACTGGCAAACATGTAATTCCATACCTTCGAAAATTTTGTAAAAGAAAATAGGCACCTAACTTGAGAGAGATCCTATATTATTGTGAGAAAAAAACTAGCAAGTTATTATACTAAAGTTATTAAAAAGATGAAGAATCTGTGTAATTTGTGTTCTGGTTATGTACTGCAGAATGTACCCGTAGGTTTTATAATAATAATTATAACCATAGTTTGTTTTTGACACTCTGATGCGACGCTGCTACGTTATTCCAATTTTATCGAAATTTTTTAGCAATGCAAAGGTCAGGTGTGCTGGTAGTACGCGACCTTGGTTAAAGTAATCAAAACTAATTATTTAGTTGTGAAAATTCAGTGAAGGCCGTGTATGTAACGAGAACCATAAGCAATTTCCACTTCTGTTAAATTCTAAATTATAGTTAAATTATTTTTGTAGTAAAACAATTAATAAAAACACACTACAGTTTATACTATAGTTAATTTATTGCTTTAATAAAGGAATTTAACTGTTGTGATGCCCTGAATTTGAAACTTAAATTTCTCTCTGGTAGAAAAAAAACAACAAAAAAAAAATTGACAGAGACGGCGGACAGACGGCAGACCGACAGACGGAAATAGGAGACTTATTTTTTGTACTCTAGGCATCATGAAACGTCAAGAAAACATAAAAGTACCCATTCGTCATTGTGGATTCTATTACAATACTGCCTTAGCTTACCATCGCAGAGTAAAAAGGTTCATTGTAAATACCAGGGCAGAAAACGATAATAAAAATGACAAAGAGATTGTACCGACTTAGCTTAAACGAGCAAGTCTAATCCAAGTTATCTTAGTTGGATTGGACTAAAGGAAGCAGATTGAAAGTTAGCTTCAAATATTTCTAAAAAAAAGTTTGAATTGCACATGTGCAAATGATGTTCAAATTTTTGTCGGTATAACTTCATGTTCGTTAATGTTTATGTATGTGGTTTCGCCTCTGCTATGGTTGACATACTGAGTTACCGTGCTCTTTTGCCTTTTTCTTAACGCTGCTCTTGAAGATGCCACTTACGAAAGTGTGCGAAACGTTGAGCCCACAAACTCAATTAACACGGTTCCAACCCGGAAAACGATCATGTATTGATTCTGATCGTGCAAGCCTCCGAAATTATTTAGAAAAATAGCATTCAGTGCATTTTCAGCATAAAATTTGCTTATTTAATGTTTTTTAATTATCACTCCACTAGTGAGATAAACACACTTTGCATGAATCTGCTGTTTACAAACACTACTGCAAGTATCAGTCGGTGATGTATGAGTTTCGAGAAACCCCGCAGGGCGCTGTCATTTTTGACCAGCTAGAATTACTGGTTTTCCGGATCGGATAGATCAGTTCCCAGCGATACTAGTATGGAGTGGTTAATAGCGACAAATTCACCTGTTGGTGGAAAAAAGATGAAAAAACAAGATTGAGAAATGTCAGTGGACAAAAAATATCCTTAAATACGCAAATCAGAGAAAAAGTGGAAAAATCTCACCAACACCGGCATCCGAGGACAGAGAAAATAACATCCAACGGTTCAACAAGCCATCCACTAAAGAAACCACAGCCGTTCAAAATAGTTATAATCACCAGAAAAAACACGGAAAAACAATAAAATACCAGGAGCACAAAGAACGTGTCCACACGTATCGACATCCGCGCGAGTATTCGGATGTTTTAACGTTATTCTAAGCATGGTAAGTTTTCAATCAAAATACAGGGTGAGTATTATAATATCGGGACCCTGACCAATTTTCAATGCAACACAACATACATCTATCAGTTATTGTTAAATTACAAAATAAACACATACGTTTTTAGGTACTCTCCTGTTAAGTCGGGGAATACAAGGGGGGCATGCATCACGCTGTCTCTACCAATCCAGTTATTTGCAAACGTCTCATCAAGATAGTCCCTAACGACTCTGTGATAATGAGGTGGTGCCCCGTCCTGCTTAAACCACAGCTCTTGTCGAAGGTTGAGAGGAACATTTTCTAATAACTCAATAACAATTCAATTTTTTAATATTTTTTGTAATCCAGGCTCAAGTGGAATCGCTATTATGGGATGCCTATTTTAAAAACACAAATGGGTCATCTTAGCTGAATAACCCTGCATTCATGGAAAGTAAGCGTACGTTTAGCACCGTGTATTGCGAAAATGATTCTAGTTACTTACTTTAGGGATTTGCTTTGTAAATGGCAATAAACAATACAAAATTTTTAGATGACATTTAATCGGATTTCTTTTTTGAATTATATCGGTTATAAACAGACGTCCATAGCGTCTGACGTTTTTACAGAATATCCTCTATAGTCAATTAAATTTTAGGTTTACTGGAGACATACTTTACATTTTTTACAAAAAATCAAGGCCAACTTGATGATTTTTTCATTTAAACATCCGTTATGTCTTCTGCTGCTTGTTCGCAATTTTCTACATAGAACAGATAAGATACTGATGCACTGCCTGTAAACGGTAATAAAAGCGCCAATAAAAATTTGCTTGAGCAATGATCATCCCACTTAACATTTGACGACGTTATCTGAAAATATGAAAAAAAAGGTTTGCTTTGTTTATAAAAACAGATAATTGTTTTCCAGCACAATTCCAAAGTATACGTGTAGAAACTAAAGGAACAACTGGAATTGTTACCTTCATTCCAACTGCAATATTAAAACGGGTTTCTTTTTAGACCATTCTTACAGAATTTTTTTCTCTAGTTTTCTAGCTTATACATTTGTATTCGTACCGTAATACTTTTTTATCTTTTACAGAAAATTTTGCGTTACATGTGTGGACTATATTTTAAAAACGAAGTCAGGGTGTCAAAGTTGGCAAGGCAAATTTAGTATTTATTTTTAATGGCAACCATAATTTGGTAAACCATATTTTAAAAATCAACTAAAAGTCTAATAAATACACATGTCAAAGAAACGTTAAATAAATAGCAACATATTACTTTCATTACTTATTATTAAATAAAATGAAAGTTATTTAAAACATAATTCATGTATGTTATTTTTATACATATTTTTCGTTAACTCGTTCTGCAGGTTTAAACATAATAATAACCTTCACAGAATATATATAATTTATCTCATGAAGCTGAAAAAAAACGAAGTCAGGGTGTCAAAGTTGGCAAGGCAAATTTAGTATTTATTTTTAATGGCAACCATAATTTGGTAAACCATATTTTAAAAATCAACTAAAAGTCTAATAAATACACATGTCAAAGAAACGTTAAATAAATAGCAACATATTACTTTCATTACTTATTATTAAATAAAATGAAAGTTATTTAAAACATAATTCATGTATGTTATTTTTATACATATTTTTCGTTAACTCGTTCTGCAGGTTTAAACATAATAATAACCTTCACAGAATATATATAATTTATCTCATGAAGCTGAAATTAATGATGGTTTTATTGTTTATATTTCTGGTTTATGTAAGTATAGTGTTACGAAATACACCCTTACGTCGCCCCAGTACGACGCCTATGGTCGTCGAGAGCTTTCTGGACGTACGCACGGCGCTGATGGGTGAATCATCGCTGCTGACGGTGTCGACGGCCGAGCGGCGGGCGCATAAAGACAGGTCTGGAGCGTCTCGAAGCGGCGTCCAGGGGAGTCTCGAAGCGGAGTCGCGATGGATGTTCGTGAAGGATCTCGATCAGGGACTATGGGTTTAAATAGAGGCGACCGTAGGTAATAGATTCATTCAGTCAGTGAAGACAGTCAAGAGCGCCGGATTAATTTCTGTACATATTCGTTGCAATAGATAGTGTTGTAATTCGAGCTAAAGAAATAAATATTTGAGTTTCACCAACGCCCGATTTATTATTCGCCCGTCAATCGTAACACTGGTGTCAGAAGTGGGATTAATTGTGAAATAAATCGGGATTCGAATTTGTGTTGGTGCTACTAGGGGAGACCGGAACAAAGTGGACTTTCGAGAAAATTCTCTCGCGCGACGTCCGTCAAGACTCTAGAAGTTTCTAGAAGAAAATTTTATGCCGACTACCACAAGAGCGCAAACAGCCAACATGGAGGAACAACTGACCAAAATGATGAAAATGTTGAGCGAAAATCAAAGAATAATGGAAGAAAATAGAAAAGAAGATCGAAGAATAATGGAAGAAAATCAAAGAATAATGGAAGAAAGTAGAAAAAAAGATCGAAGAATAATGGAAGACAATCGAAGAATAATGGAAGAAAATCAAAGAATAATGGAAGAAAGTAGAAAAGAAGATCGAAGAATAATGGAAGAAAATCTAAAAGCTATGCAAACTACACTTTTGAACAGCCGAAGTGAAATCCTCCAAGTCATGCGAAATGAAGTGGACGAGGTGAGAAATGAAATGGAAAACAAGATCAAGGAGCTCGAAGAAAGGTTGCAAACACCACGACCTACAATTACGACCCCTGCAGAATTCAGTCCGGTGAGAGTTCAACCCCCTATTTTCGATGGGCAGATGTCGTGGACTACTTATAAGAAGCAATTTGAAGCTGCGGCCTTGTCGAATAGCTGGAATGACCAACAGAAAGCGACCGCTTTGGTAGTAGCACTACGAGGTGAGGCCCTGGAGATTCTACAGACATTATCAGAAGAGAACCAGAAGGACTATACCGCCTTGACGACCGCCCTCGAACTCAGATTTGGAGATGAACACCTCCGGCAAGTTTTCGTAGCGCAGCTTAAATCTAGGATTCAGAAGAGTACTGAATCTCTTCAGGAGTTTGCGGCTGATGTTAAACGTTTGGTACACCTCGCCTATCCTGAAGCTCCGCAAGACTTCCAAGATAGACTGGCAGCAGAAACCTTCGTAAACGGCGTAAGAGATAGTGAGGTAAGAAGAGTCCTGCAAATCTCCGGGTTCAAGAAACCATCCGAGGCGCTGATTCGAGCGTTAGAAGTGGACGCCGCATACAACAGCTCACCTCGTTCCAACGTTAAGATACGAGGCATTGGGGTTGAGGGCGAAGTAAACCCTATTCAAGAGAGTCTCGACAAAATGAGCGAGAACTTTGAGAAACTCGCCCGCGAAATAATTGCCGAAATCAAGACGGGCAGTTCTAGACAACATGGAGGGCGCCTAGAATGTTACAGGTGTGGGCGTCAAGGGCATATTAGGAGGGATTGCCGTGTTAGATCGCCAGGGCCGATGAGGAGATCGCAGCCGCGACCTCGTCTACATCAAGAGCAGGAAAACTAAAGGCAGTCGGTACATCGGGGCGCGTACTGGCTGTTAAAAGAGAAGCCCCAACGACTATAATGGTTAGAAGTATCGCGGGGAGCGTCGACAGTCCGACAATCAGCGGAAAAATCAATGGACGGGAATCGAAGATCATCATCGACACAGGAGCCGAAGTGTCCGTTGCACGCAGATCCAGGTTACAAAATTGCCAGATTAAATCAGTATGTGCCGCCACGAATGTGAAGACGGTCACAGGAGAAACAACACCGGTTCTGGGTACAGCGGTGGTGAATGTAGAGCTCGGTCGACTTCGAATAAGGCATGAAGTTCTGGTGGCGGAAATCGCAGACGATTTCATTCTGGGAATGGACCTAATCAGCCGTTATGGTTTAATGATCGACCCAGAACAGAAAATTCTGCGTTTCGGAGCCGAAGAATTTGTGTTGGGACGTCCGAATGTGGAAGCGGCAACGGTCAGACTAGTGGTCTGTCAGACAACGAAGGTAGATGGTAATGCAGAAGTCATCGTTCCCGCCAGAGTAGAGACAAACCCCGGATACAGTTTGGGGATGGTGCAGCCGGCAAGTGACTCGACCCACAAGCTCCTGATCGCGAGCACCCTAGTCAAAACCGACCGTGACATACCCATACGTGTGGCAAACGTGTTTCCCAATGCAGTCAATATTAGAAAAGGGGAGATTATTGGAATGTGTGAGCCAGTCGCCCGAGTGTTGAACTGCGAGGAAGAAGACGTTGAGAATGAGTCTAAGGACGGGGATACCAAAGGCTTGGAGGTCAACTGGGACCAGCTGTCTGCTCGTGAGAGAAAACTGGCCAAAGGACTCATTCGTAGGCACCGTAATGTCTTCGCCTCAGAGGAGGAACCATTCGGGAAGACCAACATCGTAGAACACCGAATAAACACTGGTGACACGCAACCGATCCGTCAGGCTCCTCGAAGACTACCCCTAGCCAAACAAGAAGAAGCTACAAGACTCGTGGACAACATGTTGAGAGATGGGGTAATCGAAGAATCCAACAGCGCGTGGTCATCTCCAGTAGTCTTGGTTACCAAGAAGGACGGGACTACCCGATTTTGCGTCGATTACAGGAAACTGAACGACGTCACGAAGAAAGACAGTTACCCCCTTCCTCGAATAGACGATACCTTGACGACCTTATCCGGCTCGGCGTGGTTTTCGACCTTGGACTTGAAGAGTGGCTACTGGCAAGTAGGCTTGCACCCGGACGACAAAGAAAAGACTGCGTTCTCCACCGGAAGTGGCCTCTATCACTTCACCGTTATGCCCTTCGGGTTATGTAATGCGCCAGCAACATTCGAGCGGCTGATGGAGATGGTGCTAAAAGGATTGACATGGAAGACCTGTCTGGTATACCTCGACGACGTCATGATTATGGGCAAAACGTTTGACGACCATCTGAAGAATCTCGAGGAGGTGCTAGAACGAATGGAAAAGGCTCGTTTGAAACTAAATCCCAAGAAATGCTCGCTCTTCCAGAAAAGAGTCGAATTCCTGGGCCATATCGTGTCGGAGAAAGGAATAGAAACCAACCCGACGAAAGTTCTTGCTATCCGGGATTGGCCCATACCAAGAGACAAGCATGAACTACGAAGCTTCTTGGGACTCTGCACATATTACCGACGATTTGTAGAAGGGTATGCCGACATCGCAGCACCGTTACACCAACTGACGGAGCAGAAGGCGACTTTCAAGTGGAGCAGTACATGTGAGATGGCCTTTAAAAGACTGAAGACGGCTTTGTGCACCAGCCCCATTTTGGCTTACCCCAGGGACAAAGGAATGTTCGTCCTCGATACCGATGCGAGTAACTCGGGAGTTGGGGCCGTATTGTCGCAGATACAAGATGGGGAGGAAAGGGTTATCGAATATTTTAGCAAATTACATTCCAAGCCAGAAAGAAATTACTGTGCCACAAGGAAGGAACTGCTAGCCATTGTCAAAGCCGTCAACCACTTCCACAAGTATCTATACGGACAGGAGTTTCTGATCAGGACCGACCACGCTGCCCTCTCGTGGCTACTGCGGATAAAGAATCCCGAGGGCCAAGTAGCGCGTTGGCTGGAAAGACTACAGCAGTACCACTTTAGGATCAAACACCGAGCGGGTCGACTTCACAACAACGCTGACGCTTTGTCAAGACGTCCGTGTGGAGAGTGCAAGCACTGCGACAGGATCGACGCGGAAGAAGGGAACCTGCCCGTTCGTCGGACGATTTTTGAGCAAGATGAAGAATGGACAACGGCGCGGTTAAAGCGTGAGCAAGAAGGAGACGACATAATCGGCCCAATACTAAAGTGGAAGGAGGAAGGAGTCGAACGACCCGGCTGGGCAGAATTGTCCGACCAATCCCCCAGTTTGAAGGCGTTATGGGCCCAATGGGATTCCTTGGTCATGGAAAATGGGCTCTTGAAGCGAAAGTGGGAGAGTCCTGATGGGCGTACCTCTAAGACGATGCTGGTCCTCCCCAAGGTAAAGGTTTCCAAGGTCTTAGAGGAAGTTCATGCCGGAACATCTGGAGCCCACTTCGGAGTGAACAAAACTTTGTCGAAAATCCGGGAGAGGTTTTATTGGGTAGGTTATCGTGACGATGTCGAAAGTTGGTGTCGCAAGTGTACGACGTGTGCGGCCAGCCAAGGTCCTCATACCAGGGCGAGGGGAAAGATGAAGAAATATAATGTTGGAGCACCTTTCGAAAGAATCGCCATCGATGTGGCCGGTCCGTTCCCTGTAACAAACGACGGCAACAAGTTTATCCTGGTGGCTAGCGACTACTTCAGCAAGTGGCCAGATGCCTATGCCATTCCAAATCAGGAAGCCGTCACGGTCGCGAAAGTACTGGTTGACAATTGGATCAGTAGGTTTGGCGTCCCCTTGGAACTTCACTCAGACCAGGGACGCAATTTCGAATCCAACGTCTTCCAAAGAGTGATGCAGCTACTGGGAATACGTAAGACAAGGACAACGCCACTACACCCACAGTCCGACGGCATGGTGGAAAGGTTCAATCGGACTATGGAGCAACACCTTTCGAAAGTGGTAGAAGAGCACCAAAGGGATTGGGACCAGCACCTTCCACTATTCCTGCTGGCCTACCGCGCAGCTATCCACGACACCACGGGCCAAACACCTGCTCACGTTGTATTTGGGAAGGAACTGCGGCTGCCCTGTGACCTAGTCTTTGGATTGCCATCCGAAGAACCAATGGAAGTACGTGACTACGTGGACGAACTGAAAGAGAAGTTGGTCAACGTGCATGAACTAGTGAGGGGCCGGATCAAGATTGCCAGTGACCGAATGAAGACCCGTTATGATGTGAAGGCCAACTGTGGCGGATTCCAGGAAGATGATTTAGTGTGGCTGTATAACCCCCGACGGAAGAAGGGACGTTGCCCAAAACTGGCTCCTGACTGGGAAGGTCCATACACTATCGTCACTAGAATAAATGACGTAGTTTATCGGATCCAACGTGGACCAAAGACGAAGATGAAGATCGTTCATCTCGATCGACTAAAACGGTACGAAGGAAACAACGAAGACGCTTCCGATCGGGACGATCGGATTTGAAGAGGGGGGCAGTGTTACGAAATACACCCTTACGTCGCCCCAGTACGACGCCTATGGTCGTCGAGAGCTTTCTGGACGTACGCACGGCGCTGATGGGTGAATCATCGCTGCTGACGGTGTCGACGGCCGAGCGGCGGGCGCATAAAGACAGGTCTGGAGCGTCTCGAAGCGGCGTCCAGGGGAGTCTCGAAGCGGAGTCGCGATGGATGTTCGTGAAGGATCTCGATCAGGGACTATGGGTTTAAATAGAGGCGACCGTAGGTAATAGATTCATTCAGTCAGTGAAGACAGTCAAGAGCGCCGGATTAATTTCTGTACATATTCGTTGCAATAGATAGTGTTGTAATTCGAGCTAAAGAAATAAATATTTGAGTTTCACCAACGCCCGATTTATTATTCGCCCGTCAATCGTAACAATAGCATGACACTGCACGGTGACGAAGTAAACAACCTCGAACACGTAATAATAGCCATTTTTATCAGTGAATAAATAAAGAAAAAGACAGCAAACTGATTTCATTTATTCGTACCTCATTCGTTTCGTACTCGTTACTGGTCTTGTAAACGTATACCAGGGTTTAGGTGCTTCAAAACTGTTAATATTTGGTAAGTAAAATTTTATTATTTTTATTAAATTAATTGAGTTTAGATGCAGAATTTTTCAATGCAGTTATTGTTTTCTATTTTTATTTTACGATCTAAACTCGAAATTGGTCCAAAAATTCAAATGTTACAAAAAAATTTGCTGATTTAAATACGTGTGAAATTTTCATGGGTAAAAAATGTACCATTTGAAATAAACATGGCTAGTCATTTTGTTTTTAAATATGTGATAAAAATAAATAGATCATGATTTTCACAGTTTGGTAGACTTTGTAATAAAGGTGTGTTGTTTTTTTCTATATCAGTTTAGGGCAAAGTATCACTTGATAAGAATAATTAGTAAAAACATTCGAGTGGTCCGCAAAAAAAACATATAATTTATGCACTGTCACATATCAAAGCGAGAGGAGTGGTGATAACAACTGATAATATTATGATTATATGCAGCACATAAATACTTTATGAAAACTAGAATAAATGTAGTGCGGGAAATATAAGAATAAGAATTAAAATAAACCTGTTATGAACAATATCTGTTTAATCAAATGGAGTTTACTTATAACGCATGTTAATAATAATAATATGAATATAAATTATTGTTTGCAACTTATAAAAATACATGTGATGTTTCGAAAAAAACAATTTTCTCAACAGTTTTTTATCTACTGTGGCAGATTATCGTTGTAATAACATATTTAAATTCATTTGTAGACGTAAGATGCCTGACAAGATAGATATCGTCGTTTTTGGGGCTACAGGTATTACTGGCAAGCATGTAATTCCATACCTTGCAAAATTTTGTAAAAAAGAATATAGGCATCTAACTTGGGGAATTGCTGGACGTTCAGAAAAAAAATTGAGGGAGATCCTAAATTATTGTGAGAAAAAAACTGGTAAGTTACTGTACTAATAAAGTAATTAAAAAGATGAAGAATCTATGTACTTTGTGTCCAGATTATGTACTGCAGAATGTACCCATACTTATCGCTGACGTACAGGATGAAAAAAGTCTGCAGAAAATGGCCCGACAAGCACGTGTTATAATTAATTGCTGTGGACCTTTTCGATTTTTTGGAGAACCAATGATTAAAGCATGTGTAGAAGAAGGCACACATCATATAGATGTAAGCGGAGAAGTACAGTTTATAGAGGAAATGCAGCTAAAGTATCATAAAAAAGCTGAAGAAAAGGGTGTTTACATTATTAGTGCTTGTGGATTTGATAGTATACCAAGTGATATGGGCATTGTCTTCGCGCAGCAAAACTTTTCAGGGACTTTGAATTCAGTTGAAACATATTTAGAGGTTTGGGAAGAGGGAAACCCTGGTTCAGGCTCAGCAATTAATTATGGCACCTGGGAGTCGCTAGTGTATGTCATTGGACTAGCTAACGAACTGAAGAAAATTCGTCAGAAATTATTTCCTAAAAGATTACCAAGTTTTCAACCGAAACTGAAAATGAAGTATGTATGGAAATATATTTAGACTTTTCAGATACAGCAAAGCTAATTTAAATACTTTAGAGAAACCATGCATTTTAATCATTCGCTTTTGACGTAAAAAAATTGTCGTATTACTCATTTATAGTTCAATAATAGCCCGTGCAAAAATTAAATTGAGAGGTTAGAGAGTTTTGTTAGACTTCTTTCCCGATTTTTATCGAATTTATGCCAAGGTTTATGCATGATTAAAACGCAAACTATTTAAAATGAAAATGTAATTTACCATACACACATTCTGTAGGTTACTTCCACGCAAAACTAACATAGTAGAAGGATGGATATTGCCTTTTCGCACCACAGACCGTTCTGTTGTGCTTAGAACGCAACGTTACTTCTATGAGAGACATTCAAGACGGCCGATTCAGATGGATTCCTATTTTGCTGTAAAATCTTTTTTGGGTGTGCTATTAATGATTTTTGGTGGTCTTATAATTTTGTTAATGAGTAAATTTTCCTTTGGACGTAAATTGTTGCTCAAGGTAAATACATTTTTTCTTTTTTTTTTCACACAAACATAAATATTTTAAATAAACCAAGCATATTTGTAAATTTTTAGTACCCTGAAAAGTTTACCAACGGATTTGTCACACATGAAACTCCAAGCATAGAAAGAGCAGACAACGGACACTTCAGCATGACTTTTTATGGAGAAGGATGGAAAGAGAATCTACCAGATGCCAATCATCAATACACAAGCCCACCCAATAGAGCGATTACCGCGAGGGTAAAGGGGAACAATCCAGCATATGGAACTACATGTATATGTTTAGCACTATCGGCTATAACAATAATCACAGAAACTTCCAAAATGCCTAGAAGTGGGGGTGTTTATCCACCGGGATATGCCTTTGCTAATACCTCTTTAGTTAAACACCTAAATGCAAATGGTGTAACTTTTGAAATTCTGCGTGAAACAGAATTGAAATGAACACACTTAAGCTGTTACAAGATACAAATTTGTGTGTTATGTTAATAAAAAAATTTGTTAAATGGTACCATTAATTTATTAGTTCTACAAGCTGACGGTTTTCTTGATGGCGCACGATTAATCACCAGATGTGTTAATTAATTATCAAAATTCACCAAATTTTATCGAACAATAAAAAATATCTAAAAAATATAAAAATTCATATGTATCCCAGATTTATCAACAATGATATGCCTTTGCTAATACCTCTTTAGTTAAACAAGTAAATGAACACACCTAAGCTGTTACAGGATATGATAATTTACAAATTTGTGTTCTGTTAATAAATGTTTTTGTTAAATTGTACGATTCATTCATTAGTTATAAAAGCTAATAGTTTTCCTGATGGCACGCGATTACTCAATGTGAGTGATAACTAATTATCAAGATTCACCAAATTTTATTGAACAATAAAAGTATTTAAGAAAATACGAAAATTCATATGTTTTCGAGATTTATAAACAATCTTTAGTAATTAAATTTTTAAATCAATTTAAACATTTGCTTCACATAAACAAAAATATAAATTTAACGTTACCATTGATTAAAATTTATATAATGTAAACAGATACTGGATTATCTTCAAAACTGGCTAAATTTGAATATCTTTTAACTATTACATATTTAGATATCTCGTTAATTGGAAGGTTATTTGAGTAGCATACACTGAAATAATTTAAACTATACTGAGTGTTCTGTTTTTGAGACATAACGTACAACGTAATTTGTTTTTAATAAAACATATTTTTATTTTTATATACTTCGATTAGCCTTTTTTTAGGTTTTATAATAATTATAATTTATAACCATAGTTTATTTTTGATATTTTGATTCGTTATTCAAATTTTGTAGACATTTTTTGGCTACCTATGTCAGATATGCAGTTAATGTGCTGGTAGTACGCGAACTTCGTTAAAGTAATCGAAACTAATTATTTGGTCGCGAAAATACAGTGAAGGTCGTGTATGTAACAAGAATCATACATAAGCTTCTGTTGTTAGGTTCTAAATGATAGTTAAATTATTTATGCAATAAAACAGCTAATGATAAACACATTACATACTTAGTTAATACTGTAGTGTTAATTTATTGCTTTAATAAAGGAATGTAAGTGTTGTGATGTCCTGAATTTGAAACTTGAATTTCGTGCTGGAAAAAACAGAACTCCGCGAAACCGTATTTAAAAAATTGGTCTAAAGAGTTTAGACAGTACTGTCGGAAACGTGATGACTGCATGCCTATTATGTTTTTTTTTTCGCGTTAGATTTCAAAGCATTCGGTTTTGTAGTTCCTGATTAAATCAATACAATAAATTTGCGCATTCATTAAATTTTTTGAGTCACCCTGTATATCCAAATCCAAAAAATATTAATGTAATGATAAATTACAAGAAGAGACTCATCATCTTTTGTACATTTTAGATAGGACTATTGGGCAAAACTTTGAGTTGACGTCATCAATTTTTTGGAGGGGATAAGCAAATATATTTTTACTAAAAATTTATTATGCTTTTTACAACCTTAAAACATTTGCAAAATCTCAAAGCATTCGGTTCTGTAGTTCCTGATTAAATCGATAAAATAAATTCACACATTCATTAATTTTTTGGGTCACCCTGTATATGCATATCTAAAAAATATTAATGGACTGATAAATCACAAGAAGACACTCATTATATTTTGTACATTTTAGATAGGATTTATTTAGCAAAATTTTGCGGTGACGTCATCAATTTTTTGGAAGGGATCACTAAAAATATTGTGATTAAAATTTTATCATGCTTATCATAACTGTAAACCATCTGCAAGATTTCAAAGTATTCGGTTGTGTAGATTCCAAATTAAATGTCAAAATGTTGTTTCATATTTTTGATTTTTTTTGCAAAAATCTGGACGTTTCGGGTAAAATCTCAATTCGGAGTCATAAACTACATGTGTAAGACTATGTTATTTGATACAATTTAAAACCCAATTACTATGTACAATTTTGAAGTGACGTCATCACATTAGTGGTGGGGATGATTAGACAAATTTTGTTTAGCATTTTACCATCTACATAATAAACCTAATATAAATACAAAATTTGACGACAATCGGCGGAGTACTTTCGGAGATTATCTGTCTAATAAAAATCCGGGACAGCAGACAGACGGACAGACGGACGGACAGACGGACGGACAGACGGACAGACGGACGGACAGACGGACAGGCAGACGGAAACGGGAGACCTATTTCTTCGTCTTCTAGGGGTCATGAAAGATCGAGAAAATGTAAAAGTAGAGAGTCGGCCGACGGACTCGATTCCAATACTGCCTTTGCTTACGCTCGGGAAGTAAAAATTGGTCGAAAGTTGTTTCCACAGAACTTCCCTCGCTCCTGAAGTACAATGAAACATTTTCGAGTTGGATTTTTTCTTTACACAATTTTGTGATGACATCATTAACATGTATATCAACATTGGTGCAGTGTAACACTAAAAATAACAGTACTGTATTTCAAAAATTTTTTTGGAAAATGGAGTGAGCCGTTCCTGATTAAGCAATAAAATATTAAATTGACCCATTCATTAATTGTTTTGAGCCATCTGTATAACCAAATATAAAAAATTGGTCTAAAGAGTTTAGACAGTACTTCCCTCGCTGTCGGAAACTTGACGACTGCATGCCTATTATGTTTTTTTTTCTCATTACATTTTTGTAGTGGGAATTTAAAAAAAAATTGTGATGACGTCATCAACATTTTTGCAAGGACACGTATATCAGTTGGGATAGATGTAGTGTAATACTAAGAATAAAATTATTGTGTTCCCAAATTTTCGGGAAAATGAATTGGGTCGTTTTGAATATTGATTTCTTATAATCAATAAAATAACGAAACAATTTACTCACGTATACGGCGCCGGTGTGTAATATCTAGAGAGCGGATTTCTGTCGGGCTAGGCAAGGCCAAACTCGGTACGGCTCGCACGGGATGCGAATTCATTGCCGTTGCGGACTGCACTTCGTTTATTTGAGATTAGAATAACGTTGTTTCGTTGCACTCTGCTGTTAATTCCCGTTCTCATTTACTTAGCCGTTTGATTAATAAATCGTTAATTATATTTATGGAATCCAGCACGTCCCCCCCTATAATCGTGACGTAGCCCGACAGAAATCCGCTGTCTAGTAATATGAGGGGCAACTGAAAATCGTTTATGTATAAACATTCTTAATTTAAGATGACAAGCGTAACAGCATACGTGAGAGCCAAACAGAGAAACTGTAAATAAAACGACCATCGGTTTTATTGCTTCGACTTCCGCTTATTATATAAAACATTGCGTTTTATTTTAATTCTTGACGGTGAAATTCACAATTGGTTGATTATAAACATGTCTATTTCGCATTCGCGGAACCAAGTGACCGCATAAAACAAATGCAGTTCTGTAATGTTAAAGTCGATGTAAATAAGCGTGCTACTCTTATGTTTCAACCGAGTTTTTCCTTTAACAAATTTTGTGTCTACCAAATTGGGTTGGTTGGGGTGTAATACTAATAATAAGTGTTGCCTTTAATTTAATCAATAAAATAAATTGACTTCATTAATTTTTTTGAACCACCTCTTAAGAAAATCTAAAAAATATGAATGGAATGATAAATCACAAGTACAAACTCATCATATTTTTTGCATTTTAGATAGGATTTATTCAGCAAAATTTAAGGGTGACGTCATCAATTTTTTTAGGAGGGATGAACAAATACATTTTGAACAAAAGTTTACCATGCTTATAATAACTTTAAAATATTCCCAAGATTTCAAAGCATTCGGTTTTGTAATTCCTGATTAAATCGATAAAATAAATTCACGCCTTCATTAATTTTTTTGAGTCACCCTGCATATGCAAATCCAAAAATATGAATGGAATGATAAATCACAAGTACAGACTCATCATATTTTGTACATTTTAGATACGATTTATTCGGCAAACTTTTGAGCTGACGTCATCAGTTTTTTGTAGAAGATAACCAAATATATTTTGACTAAAAATTTATTATGCTCTTTATAACCTTACAACATCTGCAAGATTTCAAAGCATTCGGTTTTGTAGTTCCTGATTAAATCAATAAAATAAATTTACGCATTCATTAATTTTTTTGAGTCACCCTGTATATGCAAATCGAAAAAATTTGAATGGAATGATAAATCACAAGAAGAGACTCACCATATTTTGTACATTTTAGATAGGATTTATTCAGCAAAATTTTGTGGTGACATCATAAATTTTTTAGGGGGGACGACCAAATACGTTTTGATCAAAAATTTACCATGCTTATGACAATTTTAAAATATCTTCAAGATTTCGAAGCATTCGGTTTTGTAGTTCCTGAATAAATCAGTAAAATAAATTTACGCTTTCATTTATTTTCTTGAATCACCCTGTATATGCAAATCCAAAAAATATGAATGAAGTGATAGATCACAAGTACAGACTGATCATATTTTGTACATTTTAGATATGATTTATTCGGCAAATTTTCGAGCTGACGTCATCAAGTTTTTGGAGGGGATAAGCAAATATATTTTGACTAAACATTTATTATGCTCTTTATAACCTTAAAGCATCTGCAAGATGTCAGAGCATTCCGTTTTGTAGTTCCTGATTAAATCAATAAAATATATTTACGCATTCATTAATTTTTTTGAGTCACTCTGTATATGCAAATCCAAAAAATATGAATGGAGTGATAAATGACAAGTACAGGCTCATCATATTTTGTACATTTTAGATATTTTTGGAGGGGATAAGCAAATATATTTTGACTAAACATTTATTATGCTCTTTATGACCTTAAAACATCTGCAAGATTTCAGAGCATTCGGTTGTGTAGTTCCTGAGTAAATCAATAAAATAAATTTACGTATTCATTAATTTTTTTGAGGCGCCCTGTATATGCAAATCCAAAAAATATGAAAGGAATTATAAATTACAAGGACAGACACATCAAATTTTATACAATTTAGATAGGATTTATTCGGCAAAATTTTGAGCTGACGTCATCCATTTTTTGGAGGGGATAAGTGAATGTATTTTGATCAAACATTTATCATGCTTATCATAACTTAAAACATCTGCAAGATTTCAAAGCATTCGGTTTTGCAGATTTAAAATTAAATTGCAAATTTTTTTTTACAAAAATCTGGGCGTTTTGGGTAAAAACTCAGTACAGAATGTGTAGAACTATGTTATTTCATACAATTTAAAACACATTTACTATGTACAACTTTGAAGTGACGTCATCACATTATTGATGGGGATGAATAGACAAATTTTGGTTAGTGTATTCTACATGATATTCCTAATATAAATACAAAATTTGACAACTTATTTCTTCGTACTAAGGGTTGGCCGACGGACTCGATTACAATACTTCCTTCGCCTACGCTCGGGAAGTAAAAATTAAAAATAAACATTAACGTAGGCAACCATGTGTAGAGGAATTTCACTCTGGATTTTGTAGGGGTAGGTAGATTTTTAAGGGTCTTTTGGTCATTTCTCACGTCTTGTGTAGCAGTTGTAGTTGAGACATGTGTTAAATTTGTGATATATACTATTTGTAATTTCATAAAAGGAAAATTGTTCACATAAAAATTAGTCGTATTCGGACGCCACGGTCCTTCTCACCGAGTGCTATTTATTAGTGCAATATCCGTTTAGTAATTATTTTCTAATATGAAATGTGTAAAAATTGCCAGAGACGGCGGACAGACGGAAATGGTAGACTTCTTTTTTATAATCTAGGCATCATGAAACGTCAAGACAACATAAAAGTACCCATTCGTCAGCTTACGGTTGCGAAGTAAAAAGGTTCATTGTAAGGTAAATGTATCAGTAGATGATAGATCAAATTCAAATATAACAATTTAATATTTAAATAAATCAAGTTAGCAGATAATTATGGTTTATTATTTAATTTTCAAATTCTTTCATTTCTTCTACGCTGTATATTCCTTATATTTATTAATTTTTTTTAGGTTCATTGTTCTTTGTTACGACATCTTCTTTTTCGTACCATACTACATCAGGATCATTTGACCATTTCCAACTGTTTAATCCACTCTTAATCATCGCATTTACCCGAATTTGTTTTTCTGTTATGTTTAATACCTGACCCGGATAATGATTTTCTTCGTATTTAACAATTACGTAATAATTTTTTTGATAAGTTTCAGATCCTTGAACATCAGTGAATGTAGAAATATTCTTGTCTCGTTTTTTCTCTTCTCTTAATTTTTTACGCTCCGCTTGTTTTGCTTCTTTAGCTTTCGTTTCATCTTCTATTTTTTGGTGGTATATTTGCCACATGGCAGCGCATAGAGTAATATCACAGAGAGTGAACTATTGTTAGTTAAAACTAAATCTAAAAGAGAAGAATTATTTCCAAGTCGATAACTTTTCTGTAGCACGTTTTTCTTTTACTTTTATAAGAGCAAACTGCGACTCCAGAGGATTTCTATTAGTTTTGATATCAGATTAATAATACTGGTAGTTTGTTCAGTGTCTTTGGGTTTGATGGTGACTGCAGATGCGTTTTATTTTTTAGAACTTGTGAATAAGGAGCAGGAATTTCATTTTTAATATCAGATTTTTTAACCTCCTTTAGATTTTCTGTTGCTACTTTTATAAGATCACTTTTCAGGGCTTCAAATACGCTATTTAAATTACCTAACATTTCAGCATGCTTTTCTTCAAGGTGTTCGGTTTGATCAGTCGAAAAATAATTTTTATCACATTACTAGCTGACTCCGTGAACTTCGTTTCACCTACAATTTAATTTTGAATCTGCAAAACGGAATGCGTTGAAATCTTGCAGATGTTTTAAACATAGGATAAGCAAATAATAGATGCATTTTTATTCAAAATATATTTACTTATTCCCTCCAAAAAATTGACGTCAGCCCAAAATTTTGCCAAATGAATCCTATCTAAAATGTCCAAAATAGGATGAGACTATACTTGTGATTTATCATTCCATTCATATTTTTTAGTTTTGCTTATAGGGGGTGTCTCAAAAAAATTAATCACTGAGTCAATTTATTTTATTGATTGAATCAAGAATTGCAAGACTGAATTTTGAAATATTGCAGACGTTTGGATGTTACTGTTTGACATGGTAGGTTTTTAATCAAAACATATCTGTTTATCAAGCCCAAAAACTTGATGACGTCATCTCAAGATTTTGCCGAATAAATCCTATCTAAAATATGCAAAATATCATCAGTATATTTGCGTAATTTATCATTGCATTAATATTTTTTAGATTTGCTTTTACAGTGACTCAAAAAAATATTTGGATCAGTCAATTTATTTTAGTGAATAACTCAAGAGTTGCAGAAATGAATACTTTGAGATCTTTCAGACGTTATAAAGTTATTGTAAGCATGGTAAATTGTTAAGAATATTTATGTGTTCCCCCCAAAAAATTGATGGAATGGCTCACTCGATTTTCGCAGATAATTTTGGGAATACAATACAGTTATTTTTAGTACATATTACACTGCACCAATCCAAGGTGATATACGTGTTGATCGTAAATGTTGATTAGGTCATCACAAAATTGTGTGAAGAAAAGACTCAACTCGAAAATGATGAATGTTTCGTTATAATACTTTCGGTGCGAAGGAAGTTCTGTCGAAGCAACGTTCGATCAATTTTTTGACAATGGTTGATATAAATAAAACTCAGTAGATGCTCATACTCGAAATACGAAGTATCTACTCGAATATCATATCAAAATATTTCTAGTTTTTCTAGATGATGCTAATACTTCAGTAGGTAACAGTTGATGCTCAAGTATCATCTCGATACAACAAAAAAGGAAAACAGTGACAGTGTTCAATCATCAAGGCAAAAATCGAGTCACCAAAATATAAGTTAGTATGGGGTAGACACCTTTAGATGGGAATCTCTGGCCAGTATTAGAAAAAACGCACTGTACAATTTATGCATAAATAAAAGTTAATTACCTGAAAAGTTTTCGATATTCCCGCTCCTAATGTGTTTTTCAAACTGAATGCACCTTTTGAAGACGTTCCACGTTCATGAAACTCTCCATGTTTAGTTAAAATTCACTCTTACAACGATCCTACTCGTTTTCTAAGCTGCTTTACAGACAGCTCAGTTATTTGCCACGCCGATGCTCATTTTTAGATTAAATGCTCACAAAACACGTAGATGTTCAATTTGTGTCCGGGGAGATACAGTGTTTCCAAGCAGGTACTCTGAAGTTCTGTGAGGTACTCAGTAGATAAAGTAGATGCTCAGGTATATGAGTAATAATGAATGTCTCGCTTGAATGTTTTGATTATGTTGATTATGAGCACAATGCTGATCAACTTCCATATCCGAATTACCCATGAAATAAATCATTGCGGTTTGCACCTGAGGTAGTTCGTCGCACATTTGATTGACTTCGTGGACCTTTGTCAGCTTGTCGTTTTCTCAGCATTGTAATGAACTTCATAAAATGACGTAAATGATGTAAATTTTGTCTTGAGAATTTTAAAATACTGAAAACTTCAAATTAAATCCTCGAATAACGGTAAAGTTTGAGGTTTTGTCGAAACCAACAAAGTGAATATAGGTATAGCTGTTCTTTTAAGTTTTCCCTATTTTTTTTTATTTATAAACCATCCCTGTAATATAAAAAATTCTTCAAATCGGTCAAGCCGTTTTTGAGTTTTAGCGAGACTAATAGGAACACCAATTGATTTTTATTATATAGAAGATTAAAAGATGGAGGTTGGTGGTAGAAAGGTGAAAATTTAGGGTGTTATGTATTTTTTTATGCCAAATCTTAAAAAAAATAAAAATAAAAAATTTTGTCTAAAAAATAGACAAAAATTTTTTAGGGTGGGCCACCCTTATCACTTAGGAGTATAAAAAATAGTTTACAACCTATTCTTAGACCTACCGAATATACATAAAAATTTCATACAAATCGGTCAACCCATTTCGGAGGTGTTCGGTTTCAAACACTGTGACGCGAGAATTTTATACATAATAGAAAAGTGTTGTTTTTAGGCTTTTTCAGGCAATTTTTAAAATTTTTCTCTCCGTAAGAACCATCCTCGTACTTCAACGAATATTTGAAAACAAAAATTAGCCGAATCGGTTGAGTCGTTCTTCAGTTATGCGCTTAGCAACACATTTAGCGATCCATTTTTATTTATATAGATAGATATAGTCTTTGCCATTTCTATTGAAACACCACCTGTTAATCGTAAATTTGCCAACGTTCATATTCAGACAATTTTGGAATTAAAAGCCGTTGTCAATCAACCGAAAGCTGTTACTAATTGCTAAATTTTAAGCAAAATCAACAGGTGGTGTTTCAATAGAAATGGCAAAGACAATAGATAGATATGGATTACCTAAACAACAAATTTTTTGAAAAATTTTGCGAAATTGGAAAAAATCTTGTATGATACACGTGAATAAACGAATTTCATCCACTCAAAAACATTATCACACTCAGCTTCGCCTCGTGTGCTAAACTGTTTTTTCGTTGGATAATAGCATGTTTTATACGGAGAAAAATGACTTTTCGTGGCTCATCTGTAATTGCCGGACTCGCGCGCTCGGCCGTCAAACGTACAGATTCGCCACGAAAAATCTCATTTTTGCTCCTTATAAAACAATATACTATTTATTCACTTATACCATAACAAGTGAATAAAAATGATTTTATCCAACGAAAAAACAGTTTAGCACACGAGGCGAAGCTGAGTGCGATAATGTTTTTGAGTGGATAAAATTCGTTTATTCACGTGTATCATACAAGATTTTTTCCAATTTCGCAAAATTTTTCAAAAAATTTATTGTTTACGTAATCCATATAATACATAAATATTAATTGTACTATTACTAATATGATGAACATTTGAAGAAGGTAAATTGCCTAAGCTGCCTGTACTTTCGTCACGGTCAAATTCAAACGATACTCATTAGGTTTGTTTTACAGGAGGTGGACTATCATCCGTTGCAAATTTTAGTTGAATATCCACACATCCATAGCAACGAAAATTTCAGTGGTCGTGCGAATTTTTAGTTTTTTTACTTTATTCGTGTTGTCAATGACAGTGTGAATAAAGTGTTGCTATAAACATTTTATTCATCCTTTCGATTAAACTATTGTTTTAATAGCGAGATTTATCATACAAAATGACCATTTTATTAGTAGAAATTGGAAAAATAGCTATTATCTGTATTTCCAAATATCTTTAGAAACACGTTATGCAAGTGTATCAACTTTTCTATTTTACGTTGTTGTAATGTATAGTGGATTAAATTTTACGTTTATTGTAGGCATACTACACATTTTTACAAAAAATCAAGGCCAACTTGATGACGTTAACTTACAATATAAAAAATAAAAAGGTTTGCCTTGTTTATAAAAACAGAGAATGGTTCTCCAGCACAAGGCCAAATATTCTATAGGAACAAACTGGAATTATTACCTTCATTACAATTGTAATGTCAAAACGGGTTTTTTTTTAGACCATTTTCACAGATTTTTTTTCTCTAGTTTTCTAACTGGCGTATTTGTATTTCTACCGTAATACTTTTTTATTTTTTAAAAATTTCAAATTTCAACACTTAAATATACAGCTATGATGAAAAAAATCAGTATTGGGATTTAAAAAGAAAAAGCAAGGAAAATTTTACTGTTACTTACATAAATGGATTATATTTTAAGAACGAAGTCAGACTGTCAAAGTTGGCAAGGCAAATTTAGAATTTAATTTTAATGGCAACCATAATTTGGTAAACCACAGTTATTTTAAATATCAACTAAAAACCGATAAATAAACATGTAATGATGTTAAATAACAACATATTGTTTTCATCACTTATTATTAAATAAGATAAAAGTGATTTAAAACATAATTCATATATGTTATTTTTATAAATAAATAAAATTCTTCGTTTACTCCTTCTGCAGGTTTAAACATAATAAGATTAATAAGCTTCACAGAATACCTAAAATACTCAACAAAAATTTTGCTCATTCCGCTGAAATTAGTGATGATTTTAATGTTTACATTTCTGGTTTATATAAGTCTAGCATGACACGGCACGGTTACGAAGTACATAACCTCGAACACGTAATAATACCCATTTTAATCAGAACTGATTGTGCGTATTCATACTTCATTCATTCTGTAGTCGTTACTCGTCTTGTATACATATCAGAATTCGGGTGTTTCAAAACTGTTAATATTTGGTAAGAAAAATTTTATTTTTTTTTATTAAATTAACTGTGTTTAGATGCAGAATTTTCAATGCAGTTGAAATTGATCCAAAAATTCAAATTTTATGAAAAATTTTGCTGATTTAAATATGTGTAAAATTTTCATGGGTGAATATGCCATTTGAAAAAAAATATGGTTAGTTTTTTTGTTTTTGAATATGTGATAAAAAATTAAATAGATCATCATTTTTACAGTTTGGTAAACTTTGTAATAAAGGTGTGTTGGTTTTTTCTATATTATTTTAGGGCAAAGTATCACATGATAAAAATAATTAGTAAAAACATTCAAGTGGTCCGCAAAAAAATTTGTGCACTGTCACATATAAAAAAAAGGGAAATGGTGATAACAACTGATAATATTATGATTATATACAACACATATTTTATAAAAACTAGAATAAATGTAGTGCGGGAAATATAAGAACAAGAATTAAAATAAATCTGTTATGAACAATATCTGTTTAATCAAATGGAGTTTAATTATAACGCATGTTAATTGAAGTACACACATAAATAATAATTAGAGTAAATATCATTATAAATTATTATTGTTTGCAACTTATAAAAATACACCATTTAAAAATACGTGTGATGTTTTGAAAAAAAAAACTATTTTTTCAACAGTTTTTTTATCTAATGTGGAAGATTATCTTTGTAGTAACAGATATTTAAATTCATTTGTAGACGTAAGATGCCTGACAAGATAGATATAGTCGTTTTTGGGGCTACAGGTGTTACTGGCAAGCATGTAATTCCATACCTTGCAAAATTTTGTAAAAAAGAACATAGGCACCTAACTTGGGGAATTGCTGGACGCTCAGAAAAGAAATTGAGAGAGATCCTAAATTATTGTGAGAAAAAAACTGGTAAGTTACTGTACTAATAAGGTTATTAAAAAGATGAAAAATCTGTGTAATTTGTGTTCAGATTATGTACTGCAGAATGTACCCATACTTATCGCTGACATACAAAATGAAAATAGTCTGCAGAAAATGGCCCGACAAGCACGTGTTATAATTAATTGCTGTGGACCCTTTCGATTTTTTGGAGAACCTGTGATTAAAGCATGTGTAGAAGAAGGCACGCATCATGTAGATGTAAGTGGAGAAGTCCAGTTTATGGAGGAAATGCAACTAAAGTACCATAAAAGAGCTGAAGAAAAGGGTGTTTACATTATTAGTGCTTGTGGATTTGATAGTATACCCGGTGATATGGGCATTGTCTTCACGCAGCAAAACTTTTCAGGGACTTTAAATTCAGTTGAAGCATATTTAGAGTTTTGGGAAGACAGAAACCCTGGTTCAGGCTCAGCAGTTAATTATGGCACCTGGGAATCGATAGTGTACGTCATTGGATTAGCTAACGAACTGAAGAAAATTCGTCAGAAATTATTTCCTAATAAATTACCAAGTTTTCAACCGAAACTGAAAATGAAGTATGTATGGAAATGTATTTATATTTTTCAGACACAGCAAAGCTAATTTAAATACTTTAGAGAAACCATGCATTTTAATCATTCGCTTTTGACGTAAAAAAAAATGTCGTATTACTCATTTTTATAATTCAACAAAATACTATAACCCTTTCAAAATATGCCATGTCATAAGAATCTGGAGTTTCCGTTAAAAAGAAATGCCAGTGCCACTATAATTTTGATGTCTGTTCCTAATTAAATCTAGCGGTTAGAGAGTTTTTGTCAGATATCTTTCCTGATTTTTATCGAATTTGTGACAGGCTTTGTGCATCATTAAAATACAAACTATTTAAAATATGTATAGAAAGTAATTTACCATACACACCTTTTGTAGGTTACTTCCACGAAAAACTGACATTGTAAAAGGATGGGTAGTACCTTTTCGCACCACAGACCGTTCTGCTGTATATAGAACTCAACGTTACTTCTATGAGAGAAATTCAAGACGGCCGATTCAAATGGATTCTTATTTCGCTGTAAAATCTTTTTTAACTTTGCTAGTAATGATTTTTGGTGGTCTTATGGTCCTGGTAATGAGCAAATTTTCCTTTGGACGTAAATTGCTGTTGAAGGTAAGTACATTTTTTCTTTTTTTTTTCACATAAAACATACATATTTCGAATAAATCTAGCATATTTGTAAATTTTTAGTATCCTGAAAAGTTTACTAACGGATTTATCACACATGAACCTCCAAGCATTGAAAGATCAGACAAAGGACACTTCAGCATGACTTTTTATGGAGAAGGATGGAAAGAGAATCTACCAGATGCCAATCATCAATACACAAGCCCACCCAATAGAGCGATTACCACCAGGGTAAAGGGGAACAATCCAGCATATGGAACTACATGTATATGTTTAGCACTGTCGGCTATAACAATAATCACGGAAACTACCAAAATGCCTAGAAGTGGAGGTGTTTATCCACCGGGATATGCCTTTGCCAATACCTCTTTAGTTAAACACCTAAATGCAAATGGTGTAACTTTTGAAATTCTACGTGAAACAGAATTGAAATGAACATAGTTAAGCTGCTACAAGATACAAAATTGTGTGTTATGTTAATAAAAAATTTTGTTAAATGGTACCATTAATTTATTAGTTCTACAAGCTGACGGTTTTCTTGATAGCGCACGATTAATCACGAGATGTGTTAATTAATTATCAAAATTCACCAAATTTTATCGAACAATAAAAACATTTAAAAAAATATGAAAATTCATATGTATTCCAGATTTATAAACAATCTTTAATAATTTAATTTTTAAATTAATTTAAAAATTTGCTTCATAATGATCTAAAAATATAAATTTAAGTTTATGATTGATTAAAATATTTAAAGTGTTAAGTAGATACTGGGAAAATGACCACCAAAACTGCCTAAAATTGAAAAACTCCAGGAATTTTATATACAGCGTGTTATTGAAAGGTACGTACAAAATAAAATCGGCAATTGGTCTCGAAGTATGGGTGCTAAAAGTTAAAAAAAGTTCAGGTAAAAGTGTTTTCCATTTAGAGATAAAAATTATTAAAATTTATGTCCAAATTCGTTATACGCCTCTGATAACCCGAGGTGGGTTAGGTAGCTTCGTGCTTGCCCGCTACACCCTGGGTCGTGGGTTCGATTCCCGCCCGGCTCTGGGTGTTGTGTATGTCCTCCGTTCCCCTGTAATTGGGCCCCCGGCCTGTTGGGGAACGTAATCAAATAAAATAAAAAAAAAATAAATAAAAAATAAAAAGATCATCTCCCGTTTCTATAGCAACATTTAGACTTCACAAAAGTTTTATTGTTACAGTTGCTAGGATTTACAAAAATAAATTAATTTTACCTATTTATCCTTCAGTAGCGCCTAAAAAGGTTGGATAAGGGTTAATCTCTAGTGAATCAGGGTATCTAGTTGGCTCGTCCTTTGTGATATGGAAGTCTAAGCCTCAAGAATGCGAATGTTGTGGCTGTGGTTAAGGCACAATGCTATATTATTTATATTCTCCTCATTTCATCACGTCATCAAGTTTTCGGAAGGGATGAACAGATAAATTATGATTAGCTATTTATTTTGTTCGCGATAATCTTAAAGCATCTGCAAAATTTCAGCGCAATTGTGGCTGTAATTTTTAAGAAAAAATCAAAAATTATGATCTACGATTTTGCTTTTATTTTAATTCAACATGTGCAAGGGTACAAATAAGGCTGTATTCATAAACCACACATCTATGAACATTTATTTTGAACACTTTAAAGAGGATTTTCTTAACAAAATGAAAAAATCAAGTCGTCACTGTTTAAGTGGGGATGAACAATTTGTCCAATAGTTTCCGAGATTAGGTACGTAATGGTTATAAAATTACCAACAGCGACATAAGATCGAGAAGACAGAAACGGGAACCTTATTATTTCGTATTCTAGAAGCTATGGAACGTCGAGAAAACGAAATTAATAATTCATCAAGTGGACTCTGTTACAATACTTCCCTAGGTTACGCCCAAGAAGTAAAAATACCTAGTAAAAGTTTTTCAGGTAGTTTTAACTTTGTTTATTTTTGCCTCCATAATTATTATTGATTTCGTTTATTAATTTTGTCAAAAATCAACATTTTTTCTAAAAATTTAAGCTTCTGTAGTGTGGTGACCTGATTTTAAAATTTAAATTTCGCGCTCAGAAAAGAAAACAACACATTATAAAAAAAGATTAATGTTTTATTGCTTTTGGGGAACAGCGAAAAGCATCAACCTTTGGTCTAATTTGGTTTATAATATCAGCAAAAGGCAATGGTTTAAACAAAAACTTATCGCATTAGTCCCCCTCAACGAGAATAATTAGTGTAACGACAGTTTTTTCGCAGTACCTCTTTAGATAAAACTGATTTTGGCAAATCACATACCTTCCAAGAAAAGAGACGGTGGGGGGGTGGGGCTAATACCTGCTAAGATAAGAGTGATTTTGGCAAATGAGATACTCTCCAAGAAAAGAGAGGGATTTCATTTGCCAAAAAGGCTCTTATCGCAGCAGGGATTAGCTCCGCCCGCCCACCCTCTTTTCTTAGAGGGTATATCTCATCTGCCAAAATTACTCTTATTTTAGAAGGTACTTGCTAAGATATGGCTGATTTTGGCAAATGAAATACCTTTTACGGAAAGAGAGGGTGGGTGGCGGGGCTAGTACCTCTTTAGATTAAAGTGATTTTGGCAAATCACATCATACATAGCCATCTTTTCACAACAAGAAACTTAAAACATGGTTAAAATGATACATTTTTGCAAGGAAATATGGATTTTGTAGTTATGGGGAGGTGTCTAATTGCAAAATCGATATTTTCTTATTCAAATTTACCACTTTAAACATGTTTTAAGTTTCTTGTTGTAAAAAGAAGTCTACACATATTTTTTTTATTTGTCGTGAGTCAAGAGGCGGAGTTTAACTGTAAAATCCTTATCTCTCGACTTGCTGTTCCAAAAATATAGAGCGTTTATGGTCACGGTCTAAAAATTTCGATATTTCAGAGGGCGGTTCTGGAGAAATGGTTGGAGTTATCGAAAAAATGGGGTCCGAATTCCACAAGAAAATGTATTTAGCTAAATATTAGTCGAAATTTGCATAGTGAAAAATTTTATTTTTGAAAAAGTTCTTTAAAGATTCTCAAAAAATTCAGGGATCTAAATTTCGACTCGCTGAGTCGAAAAATATAGCATATTTATCTTCCCAGAGACAGATTATAAAAATAATACTCCCTTATATTTTAAAAGGATTTTTTTTCAAAAATTCTAAAAATTGCTACATTTCATTGGGCAATTCTAGAAACATGGTACGACTTATTCAAAAAATTAGGGGGAAAGTGTCTTCTGGAGGTCGTAATCTATAAATTCTATTTAGGTCATTTTCGAAAACAATCGAAAATAAGTCGAAATTTTCCCAAGAGGAGGGTATTCAAAAATTGAGATTTTATTAAAGTTGTTTAAAAATTTGCAAAAAAAAATCTAAAACGTAGAACTGAACGTGCTGATTAAGAAAATGTAGCATTTTATGGTCCTTCGGCAAGATTTTAGAAATATATTCGGTTTGAAATGTAATTTTTTTCGAAAATTCTAAACATTGCCACATTTCATTGGACATTTCTAGAAAAATGGTAGGAGTTTTTGAAAAAGTGAGGCCGAAAGTATCTTCTGGAAGTCGTAATCTATAATAAATTTTATTTAGATAATTTTGGAAAATGGACGAAAATATATATATGTCGAAATTTTCCTTAGGGGAGAGTATTACAAAAATGAGCTTTGGAAAAGTTGTCCAGAAATTCGCAAAAACTTCTAATAGATAGATCTCGACGTGTTGATTCAAAAAATGTAGCTCGTAATCAAATTAAAATCTGTTCAGGTCAAGATTTTAGATATATTCGGTTTTATCTATTTTGGGTTGCCTGAGCTGCCTGAACAGTGATTTGATTTTCATCGAAACACTTGCAATTTGGATAAATGCAGTGTAATGCGAATATATAACATACGCAAATAAAAATCATACAACTACTTAACTTTTTTATTTGATTTTGTTATTACATCGTTTCTTCGTCTCATGAAATTAACGTAAAACTGAATCCATGAATATAAAATTCCCACAGAACAATATAAAGAAGTTAACAGAAGAGGTAAGTATGGTAACTTGTTGTGAATGCCTAACACATGGTGCAACACATTTTCATAGAAAAATATTGCGCTTAGTCCTAAAATATACACACTCTCTACCTTATTTAACAACGGCAGTGAGAAATTGTGAGCAGCAAAAGGATACACTTTAGATAAACTGTGAAGAGCGTATGTTGAATATAAAATAATTAACATAACTTTAATAAAAAGTAAAGAACTGGGGAAAAGTAAGGGAAATAGAGAATAGTGACCCACAATTCCTATTAGCAGAAAGGTTTTAGCGTCATTAACATCCATTATTGAAAGGATACTAAAATAAAAATGACTGCATTCTCAAATATTAAAGGAAAGTAGCACTTACCTCAAAGGAATGATTGCCATTATTATAGCTTTTTCGTGCACATGCCAACCAAATAAAAAAGAAGAAAGTGCACACAACACTATAGACCTCAAAAAATCTGAAGGGTGCCTGTTTAGCGACCACAGCTTTATCAAAGCCGGTAACATCATAGATGCAGTCAGTACTAATGTTACTATTGGTGTTACACTTGGAAGAACTTCATGTGAAAATTCTTGAACCAATCCTCCAGTCATAGAAGCAGATGAACTTTTTTTCGTTACAATTCCAAGTTTTAGCACTATAATATTGAAACTTAAAACAGATATATCAAATTTTCAAATACTTACAAAATAAATGCAATATTTTGTCAATAGTGTTATAAATCGCCCAAAAATTGGGTGCCCAATATGCATGGCACAGGCCTCTTTTAAATGGAAACATTCTTGACAATACCTAGTCAAAAATTAATTATTTTAAAATATTTCTATAGAGTACGCTAACCTGTCCTAAATGGTCATAAAATGGCAAAAATGTGAATGAAAATACACCAATTACAATAGCACCTAGAGTAGCAAAGTTTTTGATAGAGCGTGCCGTGTTAATGTTGTTTTTAATTGAAACTCCATTCAGGCAATATTTTCTCAATAAAAAAACAAAATATGCTGGGGCTAAATACATATAAATATGTTTCATATTTAAGAGGACGGAAAACCAAAATGCTGCAAGTACATATTTTGCCTAAAATTTCAACCATGTACTGTACACATCTTCATTTCAATAAACATAGTAACCTGCATAGCATAAGATAATGAAATTAAAAGCACTCCATACAAAATTCCATTATACTGGAAATGGATGTGATCCACCATAATCAAGCCACAGTTTGTAATTAATAAAATCGGAAGAACAACATCTGTTCTCCAGCTTTTTTGAATAGACTTGCAACATCTACAATAGTAATAATAACAACTAAAACATAATCAAAAGTTAGACACTTACAAATAACTGCCATAGGCATACACTAAATCAGTAATGATCACAGACAATCTCTGAAATAGTAAAGTTTGCTGTGATTCATAATTTAAATTTTCCACAACCAGCATATTTTTGTCAAATAACGACGCTACGAAAGACAAAACATATTCAAAATATGCGAATAAAGGGGGATAATCTAATGTCCATTCGGATCTGTCCTCAAAGTACCATCTTTTTAAAGGTAAACTGTGTGTTATTGCCATCCAATTTCTGTGTACTTCGAAGTCCGTAGACCGGCTAAAAGACGACTCGGAATTATATATTGATAAACAGCGGAAACTTACTAGGCCGGAATTAAAAGTAATTTGACACATGTTGTAAGACATGTTACTGTAAATATCATTGTAGATGTGGAATGTTCTATTAAAAATTGTCCAAATGCAGAGTTACACAAATTTTGTATGATACCATTGATAACACTATCACAGATACATATTTTGTTAAGATTGACTAGATGTTAGGTTATGTGGTTGTCAACACATACTTGACACATCTCACATGTGGCACTCGTCGTGACATCTGTGGATTTTTTTTAGAGTAGGAGGCAATAGTATGTCAACTTTTATTGATTGACGTAGAAGGATTGGAAGTGCGTTATATTTATGTTAAATTATAAGTTAATTTAATTTTTAATTATATTTCTGTAATAATAATTAAATACAACATGTAAAATCGATAACATCATTTCCGTTCAACATCGTCGACAATAGTAGTGCCATCTGGTGTCGATATGATAAAATTTGAAATTCACAGTTGACAGACATCTCACGCTGACAGTTGTTTGTATTTTTTAAAAGTTAGTAACCGAAGAATAATTTCGTTGTTAAGTACCAGGTCAAAAAACGCCAGTAAAAATGATTGAAGGTGTAAAAGTGATTACTACTAAGTTGCCGACATATTTGGGACAGTTATTACAAGAAGATCGTACGATAAAGCTGGTTTTTGTACAGGTACAGTTTATTGCATATACAGGATGTCTGAAGATTTTTGATTCTAGGTTTTATAGCGCGTGACCATTTCGGTATTTGTATAAGTTTGAATTTACTAGTGGTGGAAAGATTTTTTGTGGTCAGACGTTTATTTGATGGTTTCTATTCTCAGCAAGCTCCCAAAACGCAAACATCAAAGAAAAGTTTGACCACAGCACAAAAAGTCTTTCCATCACCAAAGTATTCACAAGTGAAACGTACACTTTATTGTATTCAAATTTTTCTAGAGTTTACTGACAATCAACAAGTGCTTCAAGTTGTTTATATTTTTGAATAATATGTGAGTTTATAACACAATAACAGTATATGTAATATATATGTATTTAATATGATTCAGCTATTTTTTACAAGAAGTTTTTTTGCATATATAATAATACCTATTAGAACTGTTGACAATGGAAACATTCCTATCTTGTTTAATAGTAAATGAATTTATCAAAAAGCAGATATTGGAAGCAGTCTACAGAAGGCTTTTGTACCATATGATCAAAAAAAAAAACTCGTCTAATAGGTTGTGCAATTTAATTTGACAGTTATTTTACCTTAATTCTCAAGCTGAACACCAGAAAAAAAGTGAAGTCTCTGCTGAACACTGAACACGTTATTGCCAACAGCATAATTTTAAAAATAAATTGCACGACGAGAAGTGGAGTTTTTGTCGATATCATATGGTATTTTTCGCATGTTGCGAAAATTTTTCCCCAAATTTTACAATTTAAATTTTGAAAAACAATAAAACAAGGTTTTGTTAACAGGTTATTGAAAGCGTCTGATTTATTTGCATAATTTTGTTAGTTATAAAAATATAATCATTTTGTCAAAAATATAATTCAGTGTTTTCTTGTATTCTCACAGTTCGTAGAATAGGAAAATGCAAGTTTTCTTATTTCTCTCTTGCTCTGTTGGACATGTTTGCCCAGAAATTTTAAGTGTTACCTTAAAGTGAAGACTTTCTTATAACTTATATTTACTCACGATGTAATTCTTGGTAATATCGCTATTTTGTGTTGACATGATTTTATCACAGAATACTGCACCTCAACAAGAGTCCAAAATAAATAATACTGTCGAGGTTAGTCAAGATACGAGCAAATTCGAATTAACCGGAACACCGTTACAAACTGATCTGGGAACTGATGAGACACTTACCAACGATGAATTTTCAAGTAGACCATCTAATTGGACTGCAGAAGAAGCTAAACAATTTCCTCTTACTATAAAACACGCTAGGTAAATAAATGGCATGTAATTTTGTAATTTTAAAAATGGGTAAATTAGGACATGGGTATTATTGGTTGCATACTTTTCTGCATTATAATTTTTGTTTTTAGAAAATTCATAAATGATCTGTTGAAAACGAAAAAATCAGGTGAATCGATATACTGCATTTGTGATGGGAATGATCTGCAACGTACAGTGGGTTTAGGTGTAGCAGTCATTCCTTGTAAAATAAGTCGCCTATTGGTCTATGTTTTGCCATGTTGTTACACAAACGACGAAATTATGACACTCGAATATATGAAAAATGATCATATTAAAAACGTTGGAAGAAATGCGCAGGTCTGGTTTAATATAAAAAGTACATCTAAGAAATGAATATTGTTGCAGATCAAAATTTCAACCAACAAGATTCATGATCTGTATGGCTACAACATGGCAAATTGTCATGCTTTGCAAAATACAGAATATAACGGAAATATATCAATCGAAGTATCAACAGAAGAAGCTAATAACATTTCTCATAGCAACACAAATGTAAAAATGGTATGCACGCACATAGCTTGGTTGTCTAAAATAATAATAATACTTTTAATGATTGTTAAAGAATTTCCAAGTCATCGTGGGTCATAAGGATTCTCCTTTACTTAAATTTTGGGAAGAACTGTGTCTCCTCCAATCATACATCAAATTGTTAGAACGTGTAAATGAACTCGGCAGATGTACAGTCGTTAATTTAGAAAATAACATTTCCTGTGAGGAGATTTTTTCAATTATAAGGGAATTTGTAAACACTGCGAGTATTTTCAAAAAACTCACCTACGGAACTTTGGATTTAAAAAATTTGAGACCGTTGGATGTTTTGGACAAATTATGGAATGTGTTGAGCCGTTAGTGTGTTTTATCTTAGTTGTATAGTTTGTGTAAAGTATCATGTTTCAGAATGTAACACCTTGTCGGAGTTACGTGATTGTTTTCATTTCTTCTTTGAAGAAATAGCGGAAACACAAACAAAGTTACAAGTACAGACTGAAGACAAATCCGTCGTGGCTGATATTGTGAGTGGAATTTTGAATGGAAGAACAGCTGTTCCCACTCTGAGTTATGTGCAAAGTTTAGAGCTGCTGATAGATGCAGGATTGGAAAAATTGAAAAAAGATTATGTTGTAATTATTACAAATTTTTCTACTATTATGAAGGAAGTTATTTTCAAGAAATGGAGGTAATTATATCGGCATTTGCATGTTTGCTGGATTAACACAATATTTTTTGTAGAGAATTTTCAAATACTTCAAATGTGAATTCTAGTAATGCTTCACATAAAAAAACTACTAGGATAACTATAAACGCTAAAACCGTAATTACCGATTTAACAAGCCATAAGTTAAAGTTAACATATTTGGATTCTATGCAAAAAGTTGCTGAGTTTATGTTCCTCTATCAAGAAAATTTGTCTCAACTGGAGGAGTCTTTTCATTTCTATTGTGACAGTCTGTGTGATAAGTTTTTGGTGAAATTTCCAAATGTAGTTCAAACTTCTGATATAAGGCAACCTCGCTTGTGTCACTTCTGTGTTAATATTTCTTCAGCGGATGCACACCACTTTATTAACGAGTAAGCTTTATTGTTTTAAAAGAGATGTTATATATATACTTTTTGTTTATAGTAAGTCTCCGTTGGCTTTTTCCGTTACTCTTTTCTCTACTATAAAGCTTGCAGATGTGCAGACAGTATTCCATTTTTCGGATTATCCAATTATCCCCTCATGTATTTTTGAAGCTTATGGTAAGTGTGTTAATTTTGTTAAGGATGAGATTGTTACAAAAGTACAGTTTCCTGTTTTCACCTGTCTGTCGTTTGTTAGTTGGGAATTTATAAAGTAATCTCTGAAACTACTGGAGTTTTTCGCCATAGTAATGTTATATAATAAATCTGCTTTATAGTCATTGTTTTATCTAAAAAAAAAAACAGTCTTAAGGCTATATCATTAATACTGTTATTTTTGTTGTGTAATCCATGAGCCCAGCATAATGTCCATGTCCTTTACTACAAAATTAAAAGTTTATTTAGACATTTTTGTACCGAGGGAGCAGTAAAAAAACACCATTCGATCGAAAAAAAAGCCCTTTAATAGGCCATTGAGTTTATCTTCAAAATAATGATGTTGGTAACACCGTTCCTTCTTCAGTTTGACAGTTACAGTCCAATAACTGTTAAATAAAGTGTCAAAAATAGCCACATGCCAAGATCATTATTAAAAAAAAATACGGTCTACTAGAGCAGATTTGTTTCGATCATATCCGATATGTGAACAGGCGCAACAATCCCAATTTCAAATTTACGTGATTATGTGGATTATCCTAAAGAAAATTTTATATTACAGTTTCGGCCACAAAATCTTGGGTAGTTCTATCATTCCAGTGACATAAGCTCTTAAACAGGCTTTACGTACTTATAACCTCAAATTTACCATATTTGTCATGTTGACGTAGACTGGAATGTGGATGATGACGTACGTCAAAATTAATTTTTTTTTTAATTGACAGTCTGCCCAAGATTTTCTGGCCGAAACTGTACCTCGAAAATTTTGTAATAAATTTCTTTGAAATTTTGGCAGAATACTACTGAATACTGTTATTAACCTCCAAAAATACAATCTCTGAAATTTGTATGTAAATAATTGTATTTTTTTTTCAGAAATTCCTACTGAAAATAACGAAGAAAAGTTAATGTTTGTTACTAAACTTGTTAAATATGTCGATAATTGTTGAGATTCGTAATAAAAATTTTACTTTTAATGGTGTTGGATTTGTTCTTATACTCCCAGGAATAATAAGCTGCAACCAGAAATGTACAACACAACGTTTAAACAAGTACCTAAAGAAAAACATTTGGAAGCAAAATTATTGGCCACGATAGGTACATTTTAGAAATAAATTTGATTTCCTTTTGCCCGTCGTGGTTTCAGTTGTGTCTTACGTATGTTTTTTTTTGGCAATTCTGTTTTTGCCGGATCAATACTGTTCACTACGTTAGGCATTGTCATAAAATTTAATAGTCAGAAGTAGGAATGTATATACTTAGTTACATTACTAGTAGGTACGACGAAAACATTATTGTAAATTGACTGAAATTTTGTGTTGTTCCATTCATTTATCACTTTCTAATTTTTTGCTTCAAAAATCTCTATTTCGCGTGCTGTTTTTTAAAATTACTTAATTCTTTTTTTTAATATCCATAGAAAAATCCTTTTATCATTTTATGCATTTAACAAGATCTAGAATTGGTGAAAGAAGTATAAGACAATATTTTGATTATTATTTATCCCACTAGTATTTTTTGTTCACCTGTCCTGCTTAGCGTTAAAATCTAATCTAATCTTTATACTCGGATTTAATTAATGTCAAATGTAGTAAGCTTTACTACGAAGCTATCTATATGTTTAAATCTTTAAAAAATATCTCCGTAATCCAGCCCTCTTGTAGGAAATGTACAATTGTATGCATGCGTAGTACCTGAGCAATATTAAGTAGATAGTAGTAAATTGCCTATTTTAAAGAGTTACGTACTGATTTTCTGTAAATGAATCAGCACAGATCTTTATAATAAATATTCATATTTTGTTGAAAATTATTTTGTCTTTTTAAGTGCTTCAATTGTGTTACTAACTCATGCAGAAAATTAGAAAGCTTATTTTACATATGTATGCACACCGTGTTTGTATATTTTTTAATGGAATTGCAATTGGATCATTTTTTTGTTTTGGTAGTTTGTAGCTGACGTGGCTGAAACCGGAGATAATTAAATTAAAAAAACAGTGGCCGCTGTCATTAAATTTTTTTTTTACTGCCAAATTTGTATGTATAATCTTGTTCAAGTACCACTTTTGCTTGAATTTTGGTCTCCAAATCCTCGTCTTTTTTATTTGCATCTTCTATTGGGGCGTATGTTGTTAATTCGATTGCCTGCTTTTTGGTCTGATTAGTAATATTTTTCCATGTAGATTGTGATTACTCAAACATTCCGCCAAAATTAGACATGTGAACAGAATTTTAAAACTCGCGAAAAATTCAAAATTTGGCCCCCATGTTGTTTGTTGTAGTCTGTGTCACCTTTTCTTGATTATTTTAGTCTATTGACAGGTATAATACACACACTAAGCCCAAGAAACTTGCCACATATTGTACGCTGTACCCAGTCATTGCAAAATAACCAGCTATTTAACCAAGCTGCACCAGATATAAATCAATTTGGGCAAATGACAAAAAAAAAACGCAAACTTTAACTAGAAACTGTGTGTTCCGTTTTTGCCACACCGTCTTGTGCGTTTATTTCAATTAAAATTTAATTCTTATCTTTCTCAAATTTATAACGATAATTAAATGAGTATTACAATTTCTAGAAATGAAGCAAGCAATATTAATTATCATACTCTATCAATACCCTTCAAACAAAAATTTGTACGATGAAATAGTTAAAACTCAGTTACACAATGTTTTCAACGTCAGTTTAAATAAATCCCATAAATATAAATCTCGATTGAGAAGTTTATGAAGTGTGAATAATATAATCACTTAAGTAAAAACATCCAGAACTTTTGAATATATAGTGATTTAAAATAAGTTGACAAGTGAATTTCCGCCACGTGCTTCACAGGAATATTTTCCATGAGCAGTTAAAAACAGTTAAAATTCTTAACATGAACTATGAATTTACAAACAATAAAGACAAAAATTACACACATTACATTACATATTTCAGATTAGAGAATCATTAATAAACTGACATTACACTAGTTACAGTCTATCAAGACACCCTTAAAACTACCTGCGCAGTACTCCAATCCACCTACCCCTACGAAGTCGAGGGTGACATTCCTCTACGAGTGGAAACGTATGATGATTGCCCACGTTATCGATCGATGTTCTGATTTTTAATTTTTCAAATGCACTTTCGATGTGTTGCTATTTTTAGTCGGCGCGAAATTTAAATTTCGGTTGAGGACACCACAAGACATTGAAATTTAATTATATTTTGTCTTAATTTTTTCCCTGTTTACTGTCTCGTTCGTAGAATAATGAGCAGTTAGTTTTGTTTCACTTCGAGCATTAGTACGACCCTGTTTAATTATTGCGAACGCTTGTAGACCCCAGGTCAGCTGCTCATCAGTAGTGTGATAATAATTAAGTATGTTATCCCACTTCTCTTACTAATCCTATCCACTAATAATCACCAAAATGAATTTATAGCATAACTTATTAACTACATTATAATTGTTTACGTAATTGAAGCGAAAATTTATTATTCAAAGCTGCGTAGGCTTAATTTAAAAAAGTTTAACATTTTTGCTTAGTTTTCATTACATATATATTTGTTTATTACTTTAGTAAGGAAACTGAAAGTTGATGTGTACCACAGCACAGGTAGGTATGCATTTGTCATATGATTCACCACTGTTTATGTACTATTAAGTTCAAAGATATGGGTCACGTTCTTAATTTTCGTCTCACGCATACCTATGAATAATCCTACACAATTATGGTAGTTTACTGAAGTAAACATCTTTTAATTTACCGATTTATCTCTAAACGTTACTTTTTTATCAGATCACCTGTGGGTCGGTCCACTAAAGTAAATTCATAATTTAAATAAAGCTTACCTACTTAAATTTTATTGTATTAGAAAATATAAATTTAATCCTATTAGATGAAGCCCCATTCATTGCTGCCACTAAGGATTCATTATGGTTTAGTTAGTCATTGTTAAAGTTAGCTAGAAACTAGACTCGACGATGCTGCGTGTGTGATTACTATGCTTCAGTACAGTTTTTAGTGATTTAAAGGATTAGATAATTTGTTGGAAGGAATATGGTACGTACATCTCATTTTACGATTTTTTTTTTTAATTTTAAAATTTGGATTGTGGATCATTTTCAGGATGTGATGATTTTTTCTCGGCTCGGATATATCATAGTAATTGGGACTTTCCTTCTCATGATGTGGATTTCCTTAAGCGGGGCCCGTGAAACTGATTCCACGATATATCCGTCGTGCCACTTTGGCGCTTTTTGTAGTTGTTCAAAAAGTGGTCCCGATTTGGGAATCGTGAGGTGTCACGACGTCCATTTACCAAGAATCCCAGAAGCAATAAATGTATCGAAAGTGTTCATGCTTCATTTAGAAAATAACAATTTAAGGAGTATAGAACCTTATTTCCTTCAGAGTACAGGTAATAAAGTAGCCTTCAACAAATTGACAGTTCTAAAGATTTTTGATAGGACTTTACAAAATCATCATTAGCAAAAATCCACTAAATTTTATCCCGGATGAGACTTTTCTGGGTTTGGAAAGGTCTTTGTGGGAATTAGACTTAAGCTACGATCAACTTACACGTGTTCCAAATCGAGCACTGAGATATTTGAGAAAACTCATCCTTTTAGATCTAAGCGGTAAGCACCACATTAATTTAACACCTCACTTAACACTCATTTTAGGTAACAGTATTGTTAAAATCACTCCTGATAACTGGAGAGGTCTTGAACATTCTTTAATAAATTTAATACTGACCGACAATTCCATAACCCATTTACCATCAGACGCCTTCTCGGGTTTGCAAAAAGTGGAAACTATAAATCTCAAAGGCAACAACTTAAAAGAAATAGATCCTTCTGTTTTCAGAGACGGAATGGACAAGCTAGCAAATCTTATTCTTGCGGATAATCAACTAACAGCAATACCTTACCAAGCACTTTCATTTTTAAAAACTCTGAAAACTTTAGATTTAAGTTATAACAAAATCAATAAAATGCAACCAACCACGGACGTGGGAGTGCAAAATGTAAACTACAACTTCCAGTTTAATTTGGATTTGTTAAAGCTCGATTACAATCAAATTACGGTACTGAGAACAGCTTCGTTCCAGTATTTTAACGTCTTAAATAAGACGTATCTTGATGGGAATCCGCTTAGCATCGTTGAGGTAAATAAATGCTTAAACCTGAAACTTGTTAAATTAATTATTGTTTACAGGAAAATGCGTTCAGACCAGCGAAAATCCAAGAGTTGTATATGCGACATTGTGCTTTGAAGGAAATTTCGCCTTTAGCATTTTCCGGCTTAGAAAATTGGTTGGAAATTTTAGACTTATCAGGAAATCACATATCAGTCCTTCCGGATGAAATTTTCCACAGGTTTGAGGTGCTACGGACTCTTTCAATTCGCGATAACGCTTTAATAAAAATAGATGCTGTACAGTCTCTGAATGGTTTTCAGTTTTCTTTGTATAGTCTAGATTTGAGTGGGAGTGGAAATACCGCTGTCGCCATCCAGGATCTAAGAAGGTCGAATTTTTATAATTTTTGTGGTTTGTTTTGACTTAATTTTTGTTTAGACTTCGGAATTTGAGAGCTCTATTTTTATCACGTCTTTCTCAAACGAGTCTATCTCCGGATGATTTTCTTGAATTTGGAGTTGATTTAGAGGAGTTAGCAATTGTTGACGGTGGGCTAAAAACCATAAACGATAACGCTTTTAGATACGTGCGTGGGTTGAAAAAGTTGGATTTGTCTGATAATAAAATTACAAAAATTGAAAACAAAGCCTTTGTGGATGTAAGTTCTTTCCACTGGTAGATTTAGTACAAATTAGCTTTTCCAGATTGGTGAATCTTTGACAGTTTTGAAGTTGTCCGCTGGACTAGCAACTTCTCTTCAAAATCTTCCAAGTGATGCTTTTAAGAGTTTGCCTAATTTAGAAGAGTTGAATTTGGGTAACAACAGAATCAAGAATATGCCAGATACGTCCTTTCACTTCTTAAGAAAATTAAAAGTGTTGTATATTCAAGACAACGTTATTGAAGTTCTTCGTAAAGGAACTTTTCAAGTACGTACTGCAAAGACTGAAATTTTTACTAACTGATTTTTTAAGGGAGATATTCACGGTGATTTAACCAGATTATATTTTTCTTTCAATAATTTGAAAACTATTCAACAACACACGTTTGCCGATTTATTCAAACTGGAGCAGATTCATTTGGACGATAATAAGATCGAGTCACTAGAACGGCGATCATTTATGAATCTGAAGAATTTGAAAAGGTTGAATTTGAAAGGAAACAAACTATCTTCCATAGTTTACGAAACTTTCCAAAATTTGCCAGAATTGGAAGATTTGGATGTATCTTACAATAACTTAAACTCTTTAGATTTTAGTATGTTTGATCAAGTAGGATCTCTGGGGATGTTTCACTTAAACGTTAGTCATAACAAATTAGAAAAATTGGTTCTTAATCCGTCGACGAATTTCGAAGCTGAATTAGGTAATACTTAGTTCAAATTTTATTCGATTACTTTCTTACTGTGACCTATATAGTCTGCATTTACTGTCTAGGCATGGGTGGACTGCAAAACATCAAAGTTCTAGACTTGTCGTTCAACAACATCACTTTAATTTCAAAACAGTTCTTCAAACTTGTAGAACTATCACTAACTCACTTGTACTTAAGTAACAACAGAATTCTGAATGCCACTAAAGACGTATTCGGACACATGCCACATCTACAAGTTCTTGATTTGTCACACAACAGACTCTACGAACTAGATTTTGACACCTTCAGGAACACGAAGAGGCTTCAAGTGAGTTTAATTTCAAAAATGTTGCTTTTTAATTTTTAGAATTGTAGTTTCTTTATGCATCCCAGAACCGCATCGCCGAAATACCCAATGACTTATTCAGATTTTTAACTAACTTAAGAATCGTTGATTTTTCTCACAATAGATTAAGGTTTTTGCCAGACAATTTATTTAGAGAAGCTGGTTTGGAACGCCTTGATGTCTCTCACAATTTACTTGGGAAATTACCACTGACGAGTTTATCGGTTGCCTCGGCTGAAACCCTGTGCGAATTGGACTTGTCGTGGAATGGGATTTCTTCGTTGTCCCACGGAGGCCAGTTGTCCAGATTTAGAGTAAACGCAATGTTCATATTTTAAAAGAAAATTTATGATGCGAATTTTAGAGTTTGTCTTGGCTGGATTTATCATATAATCGTTTGGGACAAATTGATGGCGGTACTTTCAAAGGAGTACCAAGATTGTCAAGTCTGAATTTGGGACATAACAGTCAGCTGACGCTAGAGGGCAATGGTCTGAGTTTTCAAGGGTTGGAATACACTCTGCTAAATTTAAATCTGGATAATGTATCTTTGTCTCAAGTAACAGTCTGAAATTTGCTAAGTTAATACTCAAGCAATAATTGATTGCAGGTACCAACTATGTCGACACCAAATTTGCTCACGCTGTCTTTAGCACTTAATTTTTTGCCAACGGTTTCTGCAGAAATTGCAGGGAATATGTCTTCTCTTAGATATTTAAACTTGGATTATAACGATTTGAGTGTAGTACCTATAGTAACACATTCTTTGACTGAGTTAAGGTACTTATCGATGGTTGGTAATCCTATCACGACTCTGAGTAACACTAGTCTTCTCGGGGTAGCAAATCAGTTGGAATACTTAGACATAAGAATGTTGAATCTTAGTATTTTAGAAGTAAGTTTCAAATTTAAGTTAATGATGTTAAGATTTAGTACGGGAAGATTTCTTTTGTGCTAAAAATTCTAATTATAGAGCGGCGCCTTTTGCAAAATGCACTCTTTACGAACTTTGAAAATAGATTTGTACCGTAACGTTAAAAACCTGAACATTCCGAGAATTCTTCAGTTCAACGAGAGATTAAAAAATTTGGAAATTTTTGTATGTTTTGAAAATAAGGTTTTCACGTAAGTTAACAATAAATTCTAGATTTCCAAAGATGCAGAAAATTTGGAAAGAGAAATGTCAGGTTTATGGCCATCTAAGTTGTACAACTTGACTTTAACAGGGAAAGGGATCAAGCGGTTAAGTACTAGCATGTTCCAGGTAAGTTTTTTCACGGTAGTTCAGTGTAATCAGAATAATAATTGTAATATTCTTAGGGTATTCAAGTTCCCTTTTTTCACTTGCATCTTCGTAACACGAGTCTCCCCAAGGTTTCAGTAGACATTTTTGAAAATATGATCAACGTTAGAAATATAAGTTTAGACGTGCGGAATAATCAGCTTTTGAAAAATTTGCAAAATCCATCAACTGGACGAAAACTGAACCAACCACGAGCTACGTTTTTGACAGATCTTAAATTAAGTGAAAGCAAATGGTCGTGTGATTGTGATTTAGGGTAAGATTTACTTTATTTTGACTACTTAACAATATTAATTGTTTCAGGTGGGTTGAAGTATGGCAAAGGAAAAAGCGTCAGTACTTATGCGGTAGCAGTCCGAGTGTTTCTACATCATTCTTTACTGAAGAATACACCTGTAGACATGCAGATGATGATTTTAGAAACACTGTGTGTTCTAATAAGAACAACAGGAGTTTAATAGATGTTTTAAAAGCCGATATTGAATGCGGGTGGAGTAAAGCACCTCTGCAAAATTTCGCGATCTGGCTTATGATCTTAAGTCAGATGATACAGAAAATTGTTTGAACAGATAGTTACAAATGAATAACTTAATTTAGATTGTTTTATTTGGTAGGTACATATACAGTCCCTGAGCAACTTATCTAACATCTATACTTAATATTATGTACATATGTATAACTTAAGTCATTTTAATGTACTCATGAAAACTAATTTCAATAAAGAATCTTTCTCTGGTCTCTCTAGCTCGTCCACGCTGTCAGTATTAACAACAATCAAAACAATGAAAGTAGATTAAGTAATTTATTTTACATTTTAAATAAATATAAATAAATAGTAACCCAAATAAATTAACTAAAACGTTACAGAATTTGCCCGGGAGTGTCCTTAAAAAACAAACAAAAACTACAACTATTTCTTTGGCGACGAATACACAATGTTCACAGTTCAAGGAATTCACAATCCACAAACTCTAGTTTGATTCTCGACTATTCTCATTGCTGCCAACAACGGAATCATTTTGCATTAAGTTTGTTGAACTTGGCGAACTGCTATTGCTTCCTGTGTTTAGATTTGTTGAAATGGGCTCGGGCGGTATAAGTCCTTCTTTCATTCTTTTTTTTTGCTTCATCCTTCGGTTTTGAAACCAGATTTTCACCTGGGTTTCGTTAAGTTGCAAAGCGGACGCAATTTCGATCCTCCGTGCTCGCGTTAGGTATTTGTTGAAATGGAATTCTTTTTCTAGTTCCGTCAGTTGCTTGTTGGTGAAATTGGTTCTGCCGGTGTTTAAACAGTTGAGGCTTAGCATGCTGGAAGTGTTGGAGCCCAAACAAGAGTTTCTGGAAGCTGGGTTGGGACTCTCCATGGTGTTGGAAGGGTTGCTCGAAGTTGGGAAGTCGGGCAGATTTGTAGGAGGAATTTTTGGTACTGCAATAAAAAAATATGTTAGAAATGAATTTTTACGTGATAATCGTAATTAATTATTATCAATAAATTTTTATTATTATTAAGGAACAGATAAGAAAAGAGGGTGTGTTGACATACTTATAGTAGATATTGTTGAAATATAGCGTGACTTATTATTATTATAGGGGAAACCGGGACAAAATGACCTATGTGTGTAAAACGAAAAGGTTGTTTAAGTTTTTAATTTTTTTTTCTCTCTAAGAATTAACTAGCAGTGAAAAGTCGGTTATTGTCTATTCTGTAAGGATTTACATGGATATTTTTAGACATTTGGTATATTTTATGAAAAGTAGTTCACTACTGTGACATTTTCCATTCTTGTTAAGTAAAAATATAATTTTAAGTTATTAATTTAGCATGCGTCATTTTTTCTCCGGTTTCCTCTACATTAATTTGTTGTCATTCTAAAAACGAGACCACATATTTTATAAATGTTCAAGTATATTTCAGGTATCTTGAGATTTTTATTGACATTGTGTCTCTGATCGAAAATACCATCTTGTGCTCACAATCTTGTCGATATTAAAAATAAATTATTTTTAAATGATAAAAAGATTAACAATCTATTCATTGATCATTGATGGTTAGTGATATCGATAAACCGGCAAAGGAGATAGATCACGTAGAGTTTTGTAAATTTTTCCGTTCGATTAAAAATCCTTTTTTCTAAATTGGTTCTTCTGTTAGAGTATCTATGACGTTAAAAAACAGAACAAAAAATCGGGTTTTGTGAAATAATAAAATGTTTCTTTCGATTTATTTTCAACAAAAATTAGCCTCATGAGATTTTTAATATACAGGCTGAGTTTTAAGCGCATGTTCGCCGATGTCTCATTCATTATTACATTAGAAATAAAAGAAAAAGTTCAAGGTTAAAGTTGTACAGTTCTTTGAGGCCTATACTCTAAAATTATTTTTAACTATACCTACGCAGTGATTTGTTTTAAAACGTAACACATAACATCGTTTTTAAATGAAACATCCTATATATTTTTACATAAATAATTTGATCGGCCGCTACTCAGGACTACAGTTTATTTTTGAAATATACATGCGTTATTTTTAACATCTATGTTACAATATTTTGTGGAGAAACAAATAAAGATATGCGTTTGGTTGTGGTATACATTTTTACTTATTTATTTTTTATTTTATCCTGGGCTTAATGTCAATTCGGCGAGTTGTTGAATATTTCCACAGTCTTGGTACTTTTAACAAATTGTCGTAAACTGTTCGAAATGTAATGTTACATGTTACATGTTCTGCAGAATAAAAATATTTCACTGGATTTGGGAATACATCATACTAGTTTTGAGCATTTTGAAAAAAACACCCCAAAATGAATTATGTGGATATAATTGTGGAACATCACATATTTGATCCTTCTGTATTCAGGTAGAACCTTTAGAGATTTGGAAAAGTTGAAAGCTGCCGTAACTGAAAGATCACATCAGATAACCTGTTAGCAATTAGCCCCAACAAGAAAAAATTCTACGATGATGTTTTTTGTGAGGTCGGAAAGGGAGCATGTCAACTGTTGTTATTATCTGTATTTTTGTTCTTCGAAAGATTTATTTTTTCAAGAAAGTAGTTTTTTTTACAAAGTGATCATGTACTGTTAACTTGATTTGTCTATCATTTTTTGTTATAATTTATTTATTACCTACTTACACTGATTTATTTTAAGTGTCTAAATTTCATTCTAATAAATTTTTAAATGAACAGTTTTGTTGTGATGTAATGATATTGTAAATAATAAGCGTAAAGTAAGCTAGTGAATTTAAATTGGGATTGATTTAAATGCTATTTCAGGTGACGGGTCCGTGAAGTTGGCGACTCGAGTTTAATCAATTTTATTCAAAAGTTAGCACTCCGTTTTTCTAATCGAGCACTGTGACTATTAATGATTGAAGCAAATTTTTTAGTTAGCAATTCTGAATTATTGGCAGCAGTGTTAACATGTCAGTTCACAGCTGTCAATTTTGATATTAGCGCGCCTAAAAACCAATGACAAGATTTAAAATTTCAATTTTACGTCGGGCATGCTTTCACAAAATTTTAAATATGATGGCAACCTGACAAAAAAAATCACAAACATACAACGTAATTAATATACATTAATTGCGTTGAAAACGGTTTTCATTTAAATTTCAAAGCACTAAAAAACGTCTAAAACTAGAAAATGCTATTTGTGGACAGCGTGGAAGGAGGAAGTAAAACTGAGGGTATAACCGTCTCAAACTGTGGTGAAAAATAAGGCCTTTAAGACAGAATAAACTATTTAAAATAAAACTTTTCTTGTGATTTTGAGATTCAAGCATTTTTGAGGAAAAAGTTAATTTTTTGTAGTTAAAATTTTTATAAAAAAAAATATATACCGGGTGTCTGGAAAATGGCGAATTAACTCTCCTCTACGCTCTTAACAATCTACTGGTGAGTCTGGGAAAAATAGTAAAAAAAATCCTTCTCGTATTTTGATGGAGTTATAATGATTTTAAAATTGGTTCTTTTGCTACGTTTAACAACTAAACAACTCATTCATCATCACAATAACTATTTTTTTTAGTAATAAAACTTTTAGTTAATATCCTTCTCGCCCATGACCATGTTTAATTATCATTTCAGTTAGAATGCACAAAGATATGGTTGTGTTGTTTTTGTAATAATTTGATAAAATTCCATTTGACAACAATGTTTGCTTGATCTAAAGCGAAGGTGGATTTCAGTCACCATCGTTTGCCAATTTTACTTTTATAAAATTACGTTTTTTTCGTAATCTACATCATAAAGTATTTTTTTATTATTTTTTTGGGACTCCCGAAACTCCAGTATATAACGTACTGAAGAGTTAATCCGCCATTTTCCAGACACCCGGTATATATTGGTATGGACTGTAATAATTTCTCATAGTTTGGAAAAACAGGCTTTCGGAATAAAATTGACAATTATAAGGAAGCGTGTAATCAATCAGTGATACCGAAAATATTAGATTTTATTGCTGCCAAACAATTACAGTGGAATTCTTCGTCTGTTATTTCTGAGAAACAGAATGGTTTTTATAGCAACACATCTTCATTAACTAATTTGGTGGAGTACTGCTATTATCTGAATGAAGTTTTCTCTCAAAAACAAAAAATAGATTCATTTTACACAGATTTCTCGAAGGTACTTAAATTAAGATGAATAAATTAGGTTTTATTGGGAAGACTATCAGTTGGAATAACATTTTTTTTTATCTAATGGAGCTCAGCAAGTTAAAATTGATAATCATTTGCCTTCTCAATACATTGCATTTTCCAGTGTACCGCAAGGTTCACATTGTGGCCTTACATTGCTTCAATTTTCATTAACGATTTGAATCGGGATTTCAGTACTGTAACTTTTTATTTTATGTTGACGATCTGAAATTATTTAGGACTATTCAGTCTGTTGATGATGCTTTAGAATTTCAATAAGTTCTAAATATTCTATACATAATATGAACAGTGAGCAATTTACTTCTGTTGAATTTAAAAAAAATTCTTTTTTTAATATCAAATTGATCTTGTATTTTGATTACCAATTACGGACATCATCAGTAATTCGTACAATAAATGAAGTAAAAGACTTAGGAATCATTTTTTCTTCAAAACTTACGTTCAAGGCGCGTTATTATTATATTTTTTGTAAAACATCAATAAGCATGCTGGAGCTTATTAAAAACGTTGTATTTTTGTATCGTGTAGTCAAATCTTCAATATACCTCCTATACGGTTCTATTTTATCGAAAAGATATCAATCTTTGGGAAAAAGTCCAGAAAAAATGTTTACGACTGTTGCAGTTTAAACTTAATCGGGTTCATCAAAAAGAAGATTATATGTTAATGGTTATTTAGGTAATCGCAACTTATTGAATCAACTAGCATTTCTAATACCTCCTTCAAATATTTAGTAGAAGAACCAGAAGCACAACGATATTCAGATTCTCTTTAAGAAACTGAATCTTCTTTTGAGGAATGTTTTTTCAAAGTTCTTTTTTTTAGAAATGTGCATGGTTTAAAGTTATGTTGAGAGTAGCTAACATTGGTTTTGCGTTTTGAGTTGTTCAAGATTTCATTCTATTAAAGTTGCAAAAGTAAATGCTCTTCTATGATACGTTTAATTTGTTCTACAATGAAACACGCAAATCTAATAAAGGTCAATTTACCGCAGAAGCAATGTAAGAGGCAGTGCTAGAAGTGATGAAATAATGGCTTGGCATTTCAAACTCTTCAAAGATACGTAAAAAAACTACGTCGGTGAGTTAGATGGCACCGAATGGTTGCTTGGATTTTGTCGTAGACATCCTAACATCAGTCTTCGACAAACGGAAGGTTGTAGTCTATATCGAATGACTTTTTTTAACTTCCATAACATTAACCTTCAAACTACCGGGTGGGAAAATTTACACATCGTTTCGGGTGGGGTCCGTTTGGACCCCATGGCCTTTTTTAGCCAAAATTAAAGAATTAATCAAAAATTTTTAACGAATCCAAATTATTTATTAATTTTAAACACAACCAAGTTAAAAAAATTACATAACAATATTAAATAAGCATTTTTCGTTACAGTTTTTTGTTCCAGCATTCCTGACATTCAACGTTACGAGTAGAATATTCTCGGCAAACAAATCTTTTGCAGGAAATGCAAAAATTTCTTGATTTCTGTCCCTGCTACTTATATAGACGAAACAGCGTCCGCGGGATTGTACTGATATCGATTTTGATAACGTGCCATTGATAAAACAAAATTTAATTTTTTACAGTGATTACATTGTCACACTGACACCGATACTGACACTTGCAAGTCAGTATCAAAACTGCAACGCCGTCTATAAACTAGTAAAGAATAAAACAATGGTTTTTGTAAGACTAAATTCCCAGAATAAGACCTGCAGGTGCAATAAAATCTCCAAAATATAGACAAAAAAATGGCAACATAAAGAACCAGGTGGGGTCCATGCGGACCCCAAGAGACTATTTTTTTTTTTGTTACAAACTGTTACACCTATACAATTGATATTTTTTGTATGCATAGCAAAAGGCCTTAACCGAAGCTACTAAAAGTACCACTATCGTTAAACCAGAAATAACGGGAAAAAATAGGAAAATGTAACAATGGGGTCCATTTGGACCCCACCCGGTAGTTTGAAGGTTAATATATTTTACGAGAGTCTTCATAATATATTGGAAAGACACCTTGAACATTTTGCAGACGGTAACTTGGATGAAACTTCTACCACGACTGTGCAAAAACCTAAAAAGATAGTCACGGTAAAAGGATCTAAACCAGTTTACAAGGCAACAAGTGGAGAAAGAGGAACATTGGTAACAACCTGTTGTGTAGTAAACGCAAGTGAAAATTCGATACTGCCAGGAAAAAATTGCAACCCAGAATGCTGAAAGGAGCTCCGCCTGGACTGGTTTAATCTTCCCAGAAGTAATGCAACATTTTCTTAAATATACAAATTCGACTAAAGAGAATCCCAGTCTGTTAATATTTGACAACCATGAGAGTAATCTTTCAATAAAATCTTTTTTCTTTTTCAAAAGAAAATGGACATAAGTGTTTTCTCTTCTTTCAAAGCTCATTAGGTGCAACCGAGCAATTGACTTCTGGTTATTGACTAATATAGGGTTAAGTGTAACTATTTATGAAGTGGCTGCATTTGTAGCTGTAGCGCATGAAAAGGCCATGAAGCCGGAAAATATTAAATCTGGTTTTAGAAAATCAGGCATTTATACTTTTGATCGAAGTGCTTTAACAGAAGATGATTTTTGACGAGCTGTGTATCAAATCGACCAATACCTGATCACCAGAACCTAGTGTTGCAAGTACTACCACAGAAACTTTGAATGTAACTCTTAATGACTCCCGAATAACACTTGTTCCAACACATGAATGTGCAGCTCCATCAACATCAACAGATGTAATAATGAGCGACAATACAATTGACGAATACAAAGGACATCCAAAAGCGCTACCTAGAAAAAATAAAGGCAGAAGAGCAAAAGGGCGTAGTTTCATAACAACAGACACCCCAGAGAAAAATGCATTAAAGATTCTTGAAGAAGAAACAGAAAGAAAAAAGATAAGAAGAATGTAAAGAAGACCGTAAGAAAGATTTTTGTAGAATCAGACTCAGACGAGGGCTGCAGTGATGATCCCGTGATGTCAGATACATCATCAGAGTATGATGTTGAAATTGAATTAGCGCTTCCCAATGGTTAAAAAAATTTAGACAAAAAATCAGAACCAGATGATTTTGTTTTCGTAAAATTTTCGGCTAAAAAAGATGTTTTCTATATTGGAAAAGTTATCGCTGAATATTTGCAATCTTTGCCAACTGGAAATGAGTTTGAAATCACCTTCTCACGAAGAAGCGACAAAGTGAAGGAAATTTGTGTTTCCCCATAGTGAAAGACATCGCTATGATTGCAGAAAGCGATATCAAAATTTATTTTCATTCTACCTAATTTTGTATTGTTTGTTTTTTCGAAATACATTTATTTACAATATATTTAGAATGTATTTTTATTAAGGTAAATAAAGAATGTCCTCGATTCTATGAAATACTAGGTACCCCTAAATAAGCTGCCAGTACTTTCTCATTTTAGAATTTGGATTGTGGCACGGTTTGAAATAGAAGAGTACGTCCCAAAATTTGTAGTGTAGTGGTACCAGGTATGAGATAAATGGTGCTGCCTGGTGCTAGATCTAAACTACCTGGAGCTAACTTCTCGCTGGCAGTATTGAAAATAATTAATGTTGCCGTTAACTACCCCCCTACGTGCGAGCTTTTAAGCAAATATTAGATATCTATTGACAGCGAATTTTCTCAAATTCTCTACAACTTTTCAATATTACCGTTAATTTGTTAAAATAACGTTGATTAAAGGTAGTTAAATTTGAAACCCTCCTCTCTCCTGTTGGTGAAGTTAAATACCCATCACACTTTAGTCCCAAATCCAGAGTTGAAAAACGTATATACAACGTTATCTTACCATACACCTACTAAAAATTTTAGTGTCATTATCATAACGTTTTCTCAGTGAGCTAGAGATATTAACAATTTTTGCTTCGTTACGTATTGTGTAAATTAATGTAAATAATATATTTGAAACAATTAATTCAGAAATATTTTTAATTTTATTGTGTATCGATTTACAATCCCCAAGGGTTCTATTATAAACGCGGAACAATGAAAATTCAAACAACCAACAGGCATTGTATGCTTGTATTATTATTAGAAATGAAGGGGTCTTCAAGTGAGGAGTCATTCAAACGCCTCGCTATTTAAAATTTTCTACCAGAATGGCGCATGACGCCATTGTCTAAAATAGCTAAAATATCAGTAAAAAAACAATGTAACGATTTATTTTTAGCTTAATCTGGATTTTTTAGCGGCGTATCTATTCATTACAAATTTAACTGACCACTGTTTTACATAATAACACAAATTTTTGCTCAACATGTACACGCCGTCCATATTTCGTGTTAAATGCCACATTAGTATTGTAGTGCAACTGAAAATATTAATTAGATTTTTTTTTTAATTTTAGATTCCAAAATTATTTTGGTTCATTTTTATCAAAAGGTATTGTAATAACTGCGTGTCTTCTAAATTCAAATTCCTGTTACTAGGCATTCTTTTACTGTGTGTATTTTTGCGGCAAAGTATGCTCGTATTTTAATGAAATTAATATACGTTTTTCTTCCATAAAGATTTTATCGTTTGGTTGACATGGAACGGCCTGACACATTGTGACTGCTTCCGCTTCAATTTTATTCGCCTATCTACTCAGTAACATAACTTGCAAATATACATGCATTTTGCATTTAGATTACATACTATTTACTTAATATTCATAATTTGAATTCAACAAAATTGAAATCGATATACATTTACATCGTACACAACTACTTAACTTTTTTGTTTACATGTTGTACCTAATTAACTAGTACAAACTAATCTATATGTTTGAAAAAAGACGTCACAGACAGTTTTTCTTCCCGTTACGCCTAATGGAATATTAAAGCTACTGGTACAGTAGATAAAAGCTGCAAAAATATGCGAATATGAATATGTTGGGCTGTCAGGTAGGATTGATCACTTAGTCCCCATAGAGTTGTGTTGTGCTAAGCGAAACTGAACAGCGATAAAACCGAGGAAATATGCAACATGAAACGATAGAAGAAAAGTTACAACTATTAAAAATTTTCCTCAAAATGTAACGCATATCGCGTTCGCAATTTCCGTTTGCGTCATTTCGAAATCTAATTTTATTTGACGCTGAATTAGTGACCAGCTGTCGGATTAGTCCCCGATGACCATTCACCAAAGGGGTGAAGTTGCATTTGTTGTGCAAACAATGGCAATTTTGGGAAAATCTGTGCCCGTAATAAGGCGTTTTTGTGCGAGCGTGTGAGGTTCCAGCACCAGTCTAGGAAATTCAGCTCGAAACTAATAAACGAAGACAGATTGGTTTTCTTATTAGCTCCTTGCATTCAGCCTCACATTCAACTAATTGAATCTTTCCCTCAATTCATCTTGTTCATTGACTTTTTAGAGCGTCGGATAGATATTGCTAATATAAAAATTGTTAATTAAATGTATTCTCTATTGTTTTCGAAAATACCTCCATTATAGAAATTGCAGATGAAATTTGAAACCCGTTGCTTTAAAGCGGTTTAATTCATTATGGGAAAATATTGGAGACTGGCAGCAAATCTAAACAAACAGCGCTAGTTCAAATATTTTTTTCTCCCATTACTTTCGATTGCCTCTAAAATGGAGAACCGCTGTTTGTTTTCAAGAAAACCTGTAGCCAGTAAATATCTGATCAAATTTGGGTGGCTTTATTTAATAATGAGAACGCAGCGAAACACGTACTTTTGTCACCTTATTTTAGCTACTAATTATATCTGTTTGATGGAACTGCTGGTTTTTGTGTGGGCATCTTTTATCAAACATTATCACGCTAACCTTAAACACGCACTTAACTCACGCATTGGAATCGACGCGTTTAATTTGTGTGATGTTGCGTTAAATTCTAAGTTGATTACAAAAACTATTTTCAAAAATTAAATGATTACAAAAACAGGTCGTTTCATTGCATGGTTAGTTTATTAGTTATGACTGTACCTACACCTACATATTACTCAATAAAACCATGGGTGGGCACACTTTGCAATTTCCGTCTTGTTAAAATTAAGTATTACATCAGTAGTAAATAATTCATTGTACATTATTGTGTAGGGATCAGAATTACTAATATAATACTTCTAAGATATAATGTATATAAAACATATTGAAGATGGCGAAAACATTAAGGTTAATAATGAAAAAAAAAAACATTTTATTAAACATTTCGTTATAAATCCCTAAGAATTCATGTATTCCTTTGTTACATTATAAGGGTTAGATATTTTAAAATTTGGGTTTCTGATTGCTGCCGACATTAATTTGAGCATACTCTACTTAAGGTTGTTATAACGCAACGCAAGTACAAGAAATGATGTTTAACCAGGCTCCGCAAAAATCAACCACCGGGAAAATATATTATCAGTACTTAGTTAACTTCGATTGTTTATGTTTATGCATCGAAAGAATGCGACGATTAAGCGCATAGCAAACTGTCTCCTCAAAACAGAGGAGGCAACTAATATTATGAATTCGGCTACAATGGAGCAAAATGTTCTGAAAATTATTTTGAATAAGTAGCTGTAATAATGCCAATTTTCATTTTATTATTAAATATAGACAGGCGCAATATTATTGTATTTTCAAATTTTTGAGAAAATGGGGTCATCATTCTTGGTTTGATCAATACATAAAACTGTAACCCATTTTAAACATTATTTCGTCACGGCTAGGAAACGCACCATACTTGTATGGTGCAATGTGGATTTTTTTTCGAAAATTTGGACGTTTAGAGTAAAAAAGTAAGGCGAATTCATAAACACAAGTATATTTTATACAATTTACACGAATTGAAGGGGGGGGGGGAAATGGAAGACCTATTTTGTCGTACTTTCGGGGCCATGAAACGTCGAGAAAACAAAAATAGCCAGTTGCCCGATGGATCCGATTAAAATAGCTCCTTAGCTTACACTCGGGAAGTAAAAAGTTTACAATGATGAAGGCTTGGTCGACAGATACCATAGAAGACTATCAGCCTGAAAGGGTACTTTTCATGAAGCTCAAATAAGCAGCTAGAAACTGACTCGAATGAAGCAAATGTGTGTCTAATGTCAGTGTAGCTAAGTCGAGGAGAGATCTGAAACCAAAAGTGACAAAATTCAGATAGGTACAGTTCATATCCTTTTTTGTCAGATTTTGCTGATACCAAACTTAATGTTGTTCAGATTCCGAGCGAGCAAGATTATCAGAATCCCGATCACCGAAAGTATTCTTTCAGGAACCATATTTACTAGAACTTCTTTTTAAAATTTAATTTTTCAAGTTTTCTGTAGTGTTTTCTACGATTTTGGGCACGCTACGAACCAGAACATACATAGAAAATCATCAAATTTTAGCTAGAAATAATATTGTTATCTAAATTTATGAGTTTTGAGAGATATTTTGATTTGCTTTGACGATTCCTGACACACAGAATCGACTTATTTTGTAAAAAGATGATTGGGTATATTTTACATGTTCTAACTTTTGTAGAGGTAGATAAGAACATGAGCTAGAACGACGACCTACTAGTTCTTCAGACTTATAGTTCAGCGAATATGTGTAGGAAATAGTGACCATTGTTTGAGATCAATTACCGGAACTTCTGACCGTTTAGGCAGGGGCCAATGACATGAACATCCACATCAGGTTTACGTCACTAAAAGTGAACAGTTCTTGATTAAGGTTAGTTTCAACATTTTTCTGTCAATACATTGCAAAATGTAATATCTTAAATATTAACAGACCTATTGTTATAAAATTTTAAAAATAAATTGTTCAAAACTAACAAACAACATCATTAGAGCATGTGCAATGAAAAAATTTATTAAAAATCATTTATAATTTTTAAATTAAAATATGTATTTATTTTTTTGTAACTGATATTATCATCTAATTAGCCTTAATTGGTTACTGTGGTTTTTGATCAAATTATTTTATAAAAAACGTACCACTTGGCACTATAAATTAACAGATCGATCATTACAACCAAAACAAAATTGCAGATTTCTTCCTATTTTTCCAAAACTTATATCTGTAGTTTGTTTTTTATCAATATATGTATTAATCTTATATCGCTTATGTATACAGTTCATTTTGAAATCTGTTTTGACTTACAAATTGAAATTAAGTCTTTACACTACTTAATTTATACGTAAAGTTGATATTGCAGCCAAACATCGGATGTAAATGGTAACAGAAAATTAATCATTACCTAATTAAATATGTGATAGTACTTATAAGTAAACTGCAAACTGTAATAAAATGTAGGCGTCTTTGGTCAGTTTTTTTAAATCACGATCCAAGTTTCCAAGAGCCACAACAGGTCATCAAACTTTAACAAACCGACATAGTTTGTATTTAAAATATTTGTTTTAGTATTACCGCACGATTTCGAGCTGTGGAAGTTAGACTTATCTAGGTCCGACTGTATTCAAAATAACGTCCATAGATAGTATAAACCCGTTTCAGCATTTACGCATTTATAAATGTATAGTGATTAAGTTGAAAGAAAGATTAAATATATGTCACGCACATTTAAAAACTAAAGCTTTTGCTTTTCGTGTTGCACAAAAAGCCAAATAAACTACTGAAATATATATTAGCGTCGTTGTCGAAATTTATTCGACTGTTATCGAATGGAACATGGTTATAAAAAATTACAGTTGAGGGAAGATATGAATTTATGTATCACCTTTTTTCGTGAAGGATGGTATAAAGTTTTAAAGGGGTAAAGCAGAATTTTCAAGACTGGAGCGCCAGTTTGTCAATCACCGGTTAACTAAAAACTAGTTATTGACTAAGGAAAATATCGTGCAACAATTGGTTTGCATGGTAACTAACCATCAATAAAGTTAAACAATACTGAAAGAAGGATTTTAAAAAATTACAATTTAAATTTCATTGTCGACATATCGGGTGTTCATTTAAAAAAGTCATCAAGTTGGAGTTGCTTTTTTGATAGAAGAAAACGTGGAGAAAAACGCATGTGTTTTCTTAATTTATACTGCTCTATATAGGTAATTGACATTTCCGCGTTGTCAGCTGTCATCGATTAAATTTGAGGTTAATTGTAGACATACTTCACAATGTTTACAAAAAATCAAAGGCAACTTTTTTAATTGAACACCCGTTACATTCTCTCTGTGTTAAATTTTAAAGTGTTCTAGATAAAAATAAAAGTTTTTGTGAAAATTTCTACAAACAACTTTTCAAAAAATTTTTATTATATGTAATTCTAGTATAATTTAGAGAACAGATTCCGTTATTATGAACATTAAACAGTAAGTAAACTGAAATTGAAGAAGTTCAGTTTGAGCAATGTCATTAGGTTTTGATGGAAATAAAAGGGAGTAAATCAGTTATAAGAACGTTAAAATTTTGTAGTAAAGAGGTATTCATCAATTTGTTTGCAGAATAAGTCTCAAACTTGAAAAATTTGATTCAAACGTCTACTACTCGAGCCTAAGCTAGGTAAGCATTGCAATAGAGTCCATTTGACGAAGTCCGTAAAATATGAAAAATTTGGTCTCCCATTTCTGTCTATCCATCATGTGTTAGTGATTTTGTTAGTCAAGTAATCTTCTAAATTATCGAAAAGAGTGAGAAGAATATCATCAGGATGGCAAAAGTTTAATCAAAACTGGTTTTATCATTCCCATCATAAATGTGATGCGTCATCTCAAAATTTTGTTAAATAAATTGTGTTTAAAATGTGTAAAATAGTATGTTTCTGCACTTGCGCTTTATATAAATAAGCTTAAGCTCTGCGGTTTATTAAGTAATAAGACTTTTTTTTGGACTTTGACATCTACATTTTGAAAAAAAATTACGGTATTTTAGAATTTAACTGAGAAACTACACAACAAACTGCTCTAAAATCTCGCAAAAACTAAGATTATCGTAAGCATGGTAAATTCTTAGTGAAAATTTATCTATTTATCTCCTCGAAAAATTTGATGACATCGTTAGAATAAAAAGTACTCCATAATTTAAATAAACTTGTTCCAAAAGGTGAGGTTTAGAAAAAAGTAGATGTGTCCCGGTTTTTCCAACTAACATCGTAATACCTTGTTGATAAAATAGTTTATCAAAGAAATCAGAATTGTTTAAGTGATTGTGCTTCAAAAGCGGGGAAAGTTCTGTCTAACTTAGCGTTTTATTGTTCAACAAGTTGTCAACACAGAAATAAACCACACATCATAGACGGGATGTAGGACTGATAAACAGACCGACCGACGGAAAGGAAAATTTATATTTTCATATTTACGTGATTTCTATACTGACAAGAAAATATAAAATTGTACACTCTTATTGGTTACTGAATTAATTATACACTGAGCTCTTACTAAAAAAGAAATAAAAAACACTATCAAAGACAGTCACTAATTTTTGAAGAAGTTGTCTCGATAGAATATTCGTCAATTTGAAAGTCTGAGTTGAAAATGCAAACTTTCAAAAATCTATGCCTCTCTTTGATCGTGTTTTTTATTGTTCTCCCAGTATAAATTTTAGAACACAATGTTGACAAAGGCCGGTTTTATTTGTTAACAACAGCTACATGCATTTAGTCGTTGTTTTGACACTTTTTATTTGTTTTACATAATGAAGTGTTGAAATTTTTTATTAACATCGTTTTTGTGATTATTTCTACAAAGAATTCGCAAAAAAATTTATTATAAGTAGTTCTTGTAACAAATTCGATTAGAATTAATGAATAAAATACTGTAATCAAAAGTATTGTATATACAGGCTGAGCCCGGCTGAGCCACTGAGCGCGTTCGTGGATGTTTCGTTAAGGTTATGTTAAATAGAACACTCTATATATTTTTACAGAATCTGATTTTCCTCTTTTTAGGCTTTATACTTTACTTTTGAAATTCTGATGCGACGTTGCCAATTTACTTGACATTTTTGAGCAAGAGAAAGTTTAATTAAAAAATAGTAATAGTTGTTTTTAAAATCTGAGTTACAATATTTTGTGGAGACATAAATAAAACTACGCGATTTGTTGCAGTATAAATAAAATTCAGTCTTAATGCACAAAGCGTTTATTAAAAAAAAATAATAATAAATTATTCAATTTTCAAATATCGATATTTCAATGTATTTTATTACTGCATCTTATTCTGTTGTTTGTTCTCTTTTTCTTTTTCTTTGTTGTTAGTTTTATGTTGTTCATTTTCTCAATTTAAAGTTGGTAGTTATTGTTATTTTTTTCGTTTTTGAGACAAAAAAAATAGAGTAAGATGCATATAAAATACATGCCGTTTTATTTGAAAAAACTGAAATATCAATGTTAGAAAAATGTAACGTTTTAAATTCTTTTCGTATAAACACTGTAGATTAAAATTTGATTTCCACCATAACAATACGCGTACGTCTGTTTATCTATCCTTAAAATTTTGCAACATAAATTTTAAAAATAATGTTATTGCGATTTTTGTTATAAAAAAAAAATATGATGGCAACATCGCATCGATAAACTGTGGTTATAAAGCCTAGAAATATGTAAAAATATATAGGGTGTTCTATTTAAAAAAACTAAGTCGTGTGCTATGACTGCTATGTCTCAAAAACAAAATACTCTGTATAGTCCAACATAATTTTAGTATATGCCAGCTACTCAGGGATCTGTATAAATTTAGTCTTTGCCTTTTTTTCTATCCCTTATAATAATTACTGATATCGAGGACCGCACACTTTGTGATTCACCCTGTATACAGTTTTTTAAAGCCAGATTTCATCATCACATTGTACATTAAGTTTTTGACATTCAAAAGAACGGACTCAAAATACAAAATTTAGATAATTATGAATGCTACAGTTCGGAGCCAAACAAATATAAAATATTTATATTCTATTTTAGAATCATAATCTTGTTTATAAGCACCCAAATGCGGGCATAAATTGGGCTTTATGGCACAAATCAGTCAAAAATTGCTAAGCAACGATTGATTATTCATTCACATTAATTAATTAGTCCAATAAGTTTCGATATTCAATATTTTTATTAAAGTTGGGAAAATAATAATACTTCATCAAATCATTCCCTGGCTGACTTTAAATTCTTCTATTTTTTTTTTTTTTGAATAAACGCTTTTCGCTTCTTCAGTTTGCATTTTGAAAATCGAATTATTTAACAAATAAACAAACTGATATACGTAACAACATTGAAATAATAGCCAGCTGTGTATTAAAATTTACACAATCTTGCCGAAAATACTCAATGTTTCGTTAAAAATATTTTAGAAACTGAAATAGAATAAAACGTTGTATGTACCAAGGGCATAATTGTCGATTGTGGAGATTGTGACCTCCTTCGTCAGGCTTTAAACATTCCCTCGTGCCATAATCTCCCTAATTATGCCCTTAATACATAAATAACTATTAACGCTTTAATTGTCACCAAGAAAAGCTGACTTACTAACAGCGAGATAGACTCGACTCGGCTCAGTTGTTACACCATTTTTAAAATAAATAAATTTTGACATTGGGATACTTAGAAATTACACCTACAAATATAGGCGTAGTGAAAACTTTTAGAAAAGAACATCTGCAATAAAAAAAGTTCTATTGTTTGAAGTGGGAACCAACTTATTTCTTCTACCTTTCCTGCATTATTTTATTCAAAAGTAAAATTTTATTATCTTTTTGAATAAGTTTTTGTATTTTAGTTCTAAATATGTGGCTATTCATGAAGCTTATATCACTAAAATTAGTCACATTAATAAGTATTTTATTTCCGTTGTTTGGAAAATACTTGTGAAATCCATTCAATCAACGAAAAACTCTGAAATATTAGAAACGCTTGCATTGTTGATTCACGACTTTCGGACTATTTCTTGAAATTTTATAAATACATATTTAATAGAAAGAACTATTTTCTGCTGCAAACAAATTAACATAATTTCTAAATATCAAAGAAATTGTACGTATTTGGAACTACTTAGTGTTGATTTTTTTTTCAGGAGTGCAAATAATCCTGTATAGAATACTATAAAAAAACCTTGTGTTATTGTTGTCGATTTCGTTCCGGATAATAAACTTTATGCTCACCGATAGGTCTACTTTATTTGTCAAATATACTGTGTAATTTAAATAAGTCGTTGTAATATCCTATTAAAATAAAACGAAATTCCTCTCTCAGTATAAATAATAAAAAACTCGGGAATATAAATACATGTGCAGGATTTGTTAATAAAAGTCTGGTACAATTTTCACAATACCTATATTGTTATTAAATGGTACGAAATTGTGTTATGATTAGTGAACCTATTCAACCGATGTTTAAGATGTAAGCAAAGACGCTTTATAATGACGAGCCCATGTCATGTTACAGTCCGTCATCAATAATTACCGTTGTAGCGTGTATTTAACACCGCCTTGTCACAACAGATTAATGAATATCCCCCCAGACTTGCACCTTCTTTGTGGATGTTGCAAGAACTGATAACTATACTTTACAATCAGGTTATTAATGACTTACATTCTGAAAAAAAAATTGCAACAACAGAAAACAAAATTAAGCCTTGGGTAAACAAATGAATGCAGCGCCACTAGCAAACAAAGAAATTTCGCAAGTTTCTCGTGAGTGTTTTCGACACCGTCGCATTTAAATCGAAGCTTAGTGAAAAGATCAGTTTCTTGTTGAAACTCGATACAAAAAAGTTTAAGATATCGATATCAATAGTGTCCATAAAGTGACAGCTTAACCAGTCGTGGTAAATTGGTCCAACGAGCAGGTTGTTTCTTTCACAGATCAAGATAAATTCGACGGGCACTCTTCGAAAAGGGAAGGATTTTCGCTTGTTAGGTGAAGGTAGCAGAGGCTGAAGAGAATGGAAATAAATCCAATTATGATAAGCGTAGAAGTGCTCTTCCAGCATGAGTTTTTAAAATTATTTTCGTTTATCGGATGACACACAATTAAAATCAAGATAAATCTGAGATTTTCCTATCGATTGCTTAATTGTAGGCAATGCGATACGATGAAAGGGATTATTGGATTAAAATTGGTTTACTGTTTTAAACTGAGCTGTAAATAACATTGACAAGATTTAAGTAGGTTTACGAAAGTTATGAATCGATAAAAGTGCAAACTGTGTGTTATCTTGTTTCATATTTGACACTATAATCTTCGCTTAATTCTTCTTACTTTGTGGAAATATTAAACGGTAAATACTGCATTTGATTTATTGGAGGCATAAATAATCCCTTTTTCGGTTTGTTAAAAACTTTTTGAGGTTGCTGAGATTTTTTAACAATATATCGCAGAAAAACAAGGATATCAGGATTAGCACGTTGCGATAAAAGTCGCTGAGTATGGATTTAGGTTCTAGGTGTCTTGTGACAACAGATTAACGTCATGGACTTTGTAAAAGCAAATTTTGATTGTTGTCTGTATCAAACTTTAAAAACTAAAGAGCCTTGATTAAAATTTTGTTATAGCAGATTATCTCTTACGCGTGCGTTGGATTACACTGACTCTTCCACATCAAGAAAACATAAAAGCAGCATTTACAAGGGTTTTGCCCCAATGGCGAGGCAAGAAAATCTGATACTAACTAAGGCAATATTGCGCATCAGTCGAGCAAACTAAATAAAGATTTAATGGATTTCGGTATAGACTGTTTGTTTTACTTCCAGTGATATTCACCCTAACACATTGGCGTGCGTGACCTGCACTCCGAGTTGATATTGAAAAATACGTGACTTGCGAAATTTGACTAATGAATGCAACTTTTCAAAGATTTCTATCTTGAAAAAAAAATATGTCTCGTTTATAACTTTTTGGTAATGAGCTTACGCGACGATAAAACAATCACAAGACTCCTGTTGCATAAAAAATTAATGAGAGAAAAAGTATACCCACAGTTATTAATTAGCTTTCATAACTCATATGGGTACTTTAAACAATTTAGAATTCAGATTGCTGCTGTGATAAATGTAAATACGCTCGTTCTGTGTAAATTGTTATTATATTGTAATTTACATACAACAGGTATAAATCTGTTGCTTAAGCTGTCACGAGTTGTGCTTATTACGATTTGTTATATAATTCCGTCCGGTTTAAGAACTCGGATTTTTTATCTCCTACACTGATTTCGATAAATGCATCCAACCAAATGATGAGGTAATAGTAAAGTGAATAAATACAGCTGATGAAAAGTCAACAGAGCTGGAATGCGCTCCATTGTTGACAGAGGTTTGGGTGATCAGAAGTCTCTAAAAGCATTGTTCAAGTATTTTAAATTTCAGTAAATAACGGAAGTTATCTTCAAGGTCGAATAATTCTTGGTATATTCATCCGGAATGTTTAAACTTTATCTCCTGCTGTACGTTTGCTGGCTGTTGTAAAGTAGAAATTACTGTTAGAGTGTATGTAAAATTAAAATGAAAAAAATATGTAAAGTTATTTAAACCAAAGGAAGGCGAGGATTTTGATGCAAATAATTTTACAGAGATTTTTACTTCCTGAGCTTAAGCCACTTTTATGTTTTTTCGAAGTTTCATGACACCTAACTTACGTTACGAAAGTAAACATTTAGCATAAGTTAAATGGAACACTCTTTATGTTTGAAAATACTTTTTAAATTATAGTTCTATTAGATTGCGTTGAAGAATTTTTTTCACAGTCAGTCAGTATTTTGGCAGAAACGGTGAACAAATTTGAATTATATGTTGTCATTAACTGTCGAAAAATAAAATATTTTCGAAAGACGTATTTAAATCGGGTTTTCTAATTTGTTTTTGGCGAATTGGATGTAAAATTCGTAATTTGTTATTCATGCACACAGTGTGAAAATTATGTGAATAATGTTGCAGTATTTTAATTAAGATTCATTTATTGTGCGACGCCTCGATGAATAAAAACTCTGCAAAAAATGTCTGATATGGTATCGGGGTGAATTTTTTGTTCATTTTTCGTGTTACGCATGCAAAGGAGTTCCGTCGGTTTTAACTTTGTTGAGACCGTTTGCGGTGTGCAAATTAGTTTGTTTAAGTAGTTTATTTTTGTTAAAAATAATTTGGTTTCGGGCTTAAAGTGAAAAGTGAGTGTTGTGATGTGCTCATGAGGAAGGAGTCTGCAAGGAACGGCGCAGAAGGAAAGGAAATCAGGATTTAAAGGGCTTTATATATCGTTCTATTATTCAATTTATTGTGTCCTATTTCTTCAGTTCTTCTATTCTAAATTGATATAAAAATACGAATGTTAAGGGAGAAGTAGTTGTATTGTACAAATCGTTACTTAATGACTGACGACTTAATAAATATGATTGTTTCAACAAGAACACAAACGTTAATATCTCGTCAGATATTTATTAAAACTGGCCTTTTCGGCTGAAATAATTTGGAACATCTAAAAAGTTTTTATCAATGTTAATTATTTAAAAATTAAATCCAATTTTGATTGTTATCTTATTACGAACCTTCTTTACGTTTTATGCATCACTGCAATTAATGATATTATTCATCATTTGGGATGTACTTAACTGCAACTAAAAGAAGTTCACTTGATTAGCGAAACATTTCAGACAATCATTTTAATTGAAAACAGTGGTCTTCAATGTTTGAGTTTATTGGGAAGTGTTTCTTGTTTGTTAGTTTCTTCGGTTAAACTAACTTTAGACTGTTGTGAAATTCCAAGAGTAGTATAGCAAAAGGATACATTTTCCGTCTATTCATTTATTCGCGAATTTTTAGGCAAATACTCTCCGAAACTTTTTTTTGGGTGTATTTTGAGTCTGCTATATAGATTTTTTCTGTTCATCCTCACCAAGAATCGTGTGATCTAAATGTAAACTTAAGCTTAGAATCTATAACGCGATTTCAAAATTTTTGTGATTAGTAATTTTTAAATCGTATCTAAGTATATATTTATTAAACCTGATGCGTAATGTTGAATTGCGCCGTTATTAGAAATTAGTATGTACAAAGTTGATGTCAACTTATTTGGTATTTTTTTTGTGTATACAAAAATTCAACGTGTTTTTTGTTGCAGTGGGTTCGTAAAAGAAGACGAGGGAATTCGCTAAATTGTAGCAGAAGAAGAAGCCTAAAGGTCAGAATTTTGTATTCATTTTAAATTGGGTGTTATTTTTTTAACATTTTTTTTTATCTTTTATGAAGGTTATTTTGATCAGTAATTTTCTCTTATTTTTGTTTTATCAATAATTTTTTGACGTCTTTTCTTACGCACTCTTCCTTATGTGCGTATGATCAGACAATTTTTTTCTTTCGATTTTTCGTGCAAGAGAACAGAAATCACGTTTTTTTCCTAAAAATATTTAAATTGTATATTATAATTAATTGTTTATAAACTGTTTTATTTAGTGTTTAATTCTGTTTACAATGTACTTTAAACATTTGTTTAAACTGTAGGTAGGTATATAGGGAAGGGGGCCTAAAGCGGGCATAGAGCTTAAAGCGGGCACTCTCTTTAGTTTTGGCGTTTCAAAAGATGGTGCGCCCTAACCGCGCGGACATAGTGCATCCCCCTGCATCCCCCCCCCCCCCCATACTTCACATCAGTCGCCCGGGTCTCCTGCGAGTACCCAATTATGTGCTGTGATAAATAAATAATTTTCACATGATTTTGAAAAATATTGCAAAGTGTGTCACATCTGTTTTTTCTATGTTTGTGATTTTTAAGCTAAAAATGAAATTCGTTAGTCAATTTGTTTTTATCCGGCTGCCATAAGGTAGCAGTTAACTGCCACTTGTCGCATCATTTTGAGTTTAGATGTTGTTTGCAATTTTAAATGTCGAAATGGGCAAATCGGGCACTTGTCCGGTTTGTCCTTCTAGTATATTTACTAAATATCTATAGTTGTTTCGAAAAGAAGAACAAAGGCAATGTAGAGTCTGTGAAACAAATTATAAAAGAAGAACTTGCTGAAGATAAAACGAAGTCTAAGAAGTGAAAAAACCAAAAAGAAAAATTCGAGATGTATCGCTTTAAAAAAATTATATTTCGAATTACCAAACTTCAGTCCAGGGGAGCTCCATATTTATATTCATATCTAGTCTACAGTTTTTACAAAAAAAAAAAAAAAAATTATAAAGTTGAGCAACTTTTACATCACACTTTAATCGGCACATTGATGTATTTTTTGACGAAGTGCTGAAGAGGTTTGCATTTTAAGATAGAAGGTCCTCTGGGGAAAAGTGTCAGCTTTATTTTGATACCATTTATAATCCTAAAAAATCCATGACTGAGGTAAATAACTCTCGAAAAGTCAAAATCTATTAAAATGAGCTTACTTAACTTCTGATTTGGTTGCAGACTTCAGTATTTTTAAAATGCAATTCCGGAAACCCCGACAATGTTTTCAATGTATTTAGTATAGAGCGAAACCGAACCAGACGCCAGCCTTAACCATTGCCTGGTTTGCCCTAGCTGAATGGCCGCTTTAGGCCTCCCCGTAGGGCAAAGGGGGCAGTTGTAAAGATTTAGTTATCTGCTTCTAACTTTTTTTTTTAATCAACTTTCCTCAATTTTAGTTATGCATCATTGAAAAGGATTAAATCAAGCATTATAATATAAAAATTTAAAGGATCTAGATTATCCATAAACTATTTTTTTTTAATATTTCTTCTTATGGTGCCCGCTTTGGGCTCTCTTCCCCTAATATAAAATAAAGTTCGCCGGTTTTTTCACCGACCGACGAAACGACCGGTAGGGTGCAAGAGGCCTTTGCTTCGTGTCAACAATACAGCCTCATTTTAACCTCTATTTTTAGAATGACATATAGATGTAAGGTTTTTAAAATCTCGGTATTCTAAGTGACCAATCTTTTTCATGTAGGTATACAAAAATTTACAACTAAATTCTATACAGGGTTAGTCACGAGAGAATTACTTCTGAAAATTATTTTTACGCAACCCAAAATACGAATACCATGTACCATTTGATACTAACTGAATTTAAAATGTAATGCTTAATCCATGATTGCTTTGAGTTTGGCAGTCTCATTTTGACAATTGTGGAAAAGGAGGTTACGCGAGTGTCCATGGTGGTACCGCAGCCAGTCGGAAATCTCCTCCGGCGCCGCTAATAAATTTGTCAGTGTGCCTCTTGATCTTTTGCAACCGATTAATCACGAGAAAATTATTTCTAAAAATTCCTTTTACGGCATTTTATTCAAAGGTTACAACACAAACTCAAACAAGTAAGTAAATAATTTAACTACTAATCTGTTGAAAATGTTGGGCATTTTGTGGGAATGCTACGGCTTTTTTGTAAATGGATGGCCGAAGAAGTCCAGAGGTTGCAGATTTGCACTTCGAAGAGGCTCTAGGTGACGCAGAGATGGCGAATTAACACATACACATTAGCGGCGAACAACATTGGTAGAGCACTTACGGCTTCAGTATAGCCCAGATTGATCTGACTGTATGTCGTCGATCCAGTGGGGCTCTATAGGCGAGTCAACGATGAAAAAAAATGTTAAAAATTAATTAACGTCAAAGTGACACTGCCAAAGTCAAAGCAATCATGGATTAGGCATTTCATTTTAAATTTAGATAATATCAAGTGGTACAGGGTATTAGTATTTTGGGTTGCGTAAAAATAATTTTCAGAAGTAATTCTCTCGTGACTAACCCTGTATAAGTACTGTTACGGTTCGAAAATAAGGGGTTGCCTAGATAACAGCGAGTCAGGCGCAAGTGAGAGACTGCGGTGAACGAGTGGCATTTTGAGCAGGGAAAGCGCGATTGGTCGCCTAATCGGGAATTTCCGCAACTCATCCGACGAGATCGCGTTTAAACAGAATCGAGTAACGGTCGGCAGCGGACGCAAAAAAGTACGGGGTTGTAACTTTTGGGGGAGCGACAGCCCGGAAAAGTTACCGGGGGTGCGAGTGAGTGTAAGAGAGAACCGTAAGTAAGGCACCCTTGCGAGATCCCGTATAAACCAGGTTTTCCTTTGCACAGAGACAGCCAAGTTTTCGATTTCTTTTCTGTTTTTTTTGTCTACAACTTTTTCCTCTTCGACGTGGCGTTACTAGTTTCTTTTGGGAAGAAGAACGAAAAACCTTTGGGGAGACCGTAAGAATTCCTCAGGCCTCCACACCTCCCGACTCGTCCCACTGAGCCGACAAAGGGGGCGTCACGAAAACGAGAGGAACCGCCGTGCCAGATTTTTCCCCCCACGAATCCTCCCGCAGGACTTGCCTACAAAGGAGGGAGGAAGCAACTTGTATGGTGGTAATTCGTATCAAAAAGGGCGCTGTGTGCGACCCACTGTGTACATGTTAAGCTAAGGTGTAATTTGGTAGTTAATCTGTGATTTGAAGGGCGCTGTGTCGCGTCCAGTGTATTCCTTGTTTCATTAGAAATAAGTAAGTTAACCGTCTTTTTTGTATACCCCATCTCCACCAGCGCTTAGGTCGGTCGGCATAAAAGGTGTCGTAACAGTACCTATAATAAGAATTTATTTCACACTAAATATTATCAAAATTTTTTATTTTACTTCATCTACTGGTTCTTTAACACATGTTTTCCTTTCTTTATTTAAACGTGAACCTGCTATACTATGTAAGGATAACCTGATCTGGGGTCCAAATTTGAACACATTTTTCTGTCTTTTAATTATAATTCTTGTTTCATGAATTAATTAAAACAGATATAATAGTTCTTTTTTATTAGCTAATAAGTTAACTGAAGGAATTTTATTATCTATTTTTTCTTCTGTCTCATTATTTTTCCCTCGCCCCTGCAATAAAATATAAAATATACCTACGTTTTTCGAAAACTTATAAACTTTGATTTTGCGAGTTTTGTTTTTTTATAAAAACCCTTATAAGTTAAAATAAAGATATGTATGCAGTGATAAAGTAAATGTAAAAAGGGTACATATATCAATCTGGATAGATGCAGTGCAACACTAATAATAACAGCACTGTAAAATAAATTAAATTGACTCATTTAGTTAAGAATATTGTGCTAACCAATATTTATCTAATCATCTCCACCAACAATTAAACGACGTAAACTCTTTTTTTTCGTAGTAACTCATATTTACACTTTATAACCTAACACACTTCTATATTTGTGGTTTATGAGTCTTCCTTGAATTTTATCACATTTATTTTACAAGACTTTTTGTGCGCATAGCTGATTTTGGGTTACGTGAATTACGACTACCGGTGGACGTGTGGATTTAATATACGAAGTCTTCTTTTCCCAACAAGAAACTGACAATATGTTTAACTATCCTGTTGTTGAATGAAAATTCTATAGATTAAGAAAAAAAAAACAAAGATTAAGCCCCACTCACCTGCTCCGATCTCAGTTATGATCAGTGTTTCATTCCTAATCAGACGATGGGCGGAATTTAATTGTAACATATTATTTCTCTAAAAAATTCTACCCTTTTAAAAACATATTTCATATGGTAATTTCTTCTAGAGGAATGAGGATTTTGCAACAAAACACCACTCTTCAGCGCACGATGAATAAAGGATTCATCACAATTGAGAAGGGGTGGGTGGGCGGTGCCTACATTTGGTTCATTTTTTTTAATATACGAAGTCTTTTTTTCCTAACAAGAAACTGACAATATGTTTAACTATCCTGTTGTTGTAAGGAAATTCTATATATGTGTTAAAAAAAAAATAAGAATTTTAGCACATTGAATTTGTTTGAACATTTGTTTTCAGGTGCCAGAGAAGTCGTGTTCAAATGATAACTTTAGACCAATTTTTAATAGATATATTTAAAAATGTTGTACCTATACAGCAAAAAATAATTAACTCGTTTCTAAAAATAATATTGGCTTTAAATATTTCTGCGCTTTAAAATCATTTCACTGTGTTCAAAAAATGTAATTGAAATTGAAAGAGTGTCTTTTGATGCTATTTTAATATTTTAACTTGAAATTTAAGAAGTTCACTATGAAACAATAAATAATGTCATTAGTTTGTGGGTGAAATAAATAGGAGTACATCAGTTTTAGGAAATACAATGTAATACTAATCATAATGTTGTCAATTATAATATAACAAGTGATATGATTATTATCGATAATATTTCGAGTGAAACCGAGCTGCAGATTCAACGAGTGCGAAGCACGAGTTGAATGTGCTGCTTCGGTTTCACGAGCCATATCTTCGATTATTAATCATATCACGAGTTATATTCAACATGAGAATATAATAAATGAACACTTTTTTTGATAATAGAATTGATTTCGTCATTTTGAGCTTGCCCCCAACGTTGGCAAGCCATAAAAGACAAAAAAAATTATGAAATTCTAAAATTTGTCAATTTGACAGTTTTTAAATTTAGGTAGCAACAGACCACAATAAGGCAATAAAATTATTATCGCTGTGATAGACATGTAACTAAGGGCATGAACAAATTCTATTGGAAGAAATGGGGTCATGTGATACATGAATTATATTCTCGTGCTAGTATTTTATAGAAATTACCTGAACGGTTTCCCAGACAATTCTAAAATAAATGGTTCAGCAAGTCCCAACCGCCCCTGATTACGAGATTTCGAGATTATTTCAAAACAAAAGTGGTCCCCGAGATTCTTTCACACTACTTTAAAAACAAAACAAGATGAAAAAGATTTTTATGAAAAAAATATTTTGAACTGTCTGAACAGAAAGAATAAATAAATATATTTTATCAATGTGTCAAAACTAGAGATAAAATGTAAAGCTAGGGAACCTTATTTGAAGAACAGACGAGGCTCTCAGAATATGAAAAGGTTGTCTGCCATTTCTGTCTGCCTGTCGTCTGTTGGTGATTTTATTAGTCGAGTAATGACCTCAAATTTTCTAAATTGGACAAAATAGATATTTTTGTACTTATGCTTTATTAAAATAAATGGGTCCTGCTTATTAAATAAGCCCCTATTTTTAACCTTCGACATCCAGATTTTCGAAAAAAGTACAGTATTTTACAATCAACCTAACTAGAAAACTGACTGTTCTAAAATCTTGTAAAAGTTATACGGTTATCGTAAACATGGTAAATCTCTGTATGCAAATGTATCTATTTATCCTCTCGAAAATTTGTTGACATCATCTCAAAAATCTCGATTCTTTATTAGCATAAAAAGTACACTATAATTTAAATAAACAGCAAGACGAGGTTTAGAGAAACATAAATGGATCTCTGTGTTTCCACCTTCACATGTCTTTTTGATAAAAGAAACAAACATCTAAATTATAAAAACAAACATAAAGAAATTCGTATTCTTTCTTAATCCCCCCTGTTTTTATTTTACATTAAAAGAAGTAAATTCTTAGATTCAAAGTTTATAGAATTGTTGAAGCGACTGTGCTTCAAGGGCGAGCAAAGTTCTGCCTAAATTGGCGTTTTACCGTTCAAAAAGTTGTTAGCAGGCAAGGAAAACCTACATTTTCATATTTATATGATTTATGAAGTTTCAAGAAAACATAAAATTTCTACAATTATAGTAACACTTTCTTCAAAAGTAGAAACATAAACTTTCTCTTCTTATTATTTTTTTAATTAGAATTTTTTAAACAGTGCGAACAAGTCACACTGAACAAGTTTTAATATAAAAATAAATACAAATAGTAATGCAAAATAAAAAAGAACTAAATAAGTACAGAAACCATATGGGTTAACTTCATGTTTGCTTTGTTTTAGTTTGGGTTTAATATGTAATAATAATGAGAAGAAAATTCAAATGTTAAAATTTTTGTTCAGTAAAATATTTTATCGCCACTTTACGATTTATAGACTACAAAATCTAGGTTTTCTATTTTCGTCTTTCTAACATCTTTTATCTGTCATTTCTATCCTAAAATTTTAAGTGTAGGTTAAGTTTCCTGCCTAGTTGATAAAAGGCTAAATGTTTGTTATCTATTAATCCTTTCCAAAAACTGATAACATCCTTCAAAATACGCTAAGTAAATCTCGCTTTAAATCGCAGCATACTTGCTCCTTTCTTGTGTTTTGATATTTAATTTTATGCGTAGGTTTGTTCAAATAGGGCAAGTCATTTGTTTGAAATTTTGCTAATCTTATTGCCCCCAGAAAGTTAACGACGTGGTCTATAAAAATTGTTAGAAAAATAAGAAAACGTTATTTTGACTAAAAAAAAAAAGATATCGAGTATATTTACGCTAAGAGAACATGGATCTGTTGGAAAGATTAGATATAAGAAAAGTAATGAAGAAAGAGCGAGGAAGTACTCATCGGTCAATTAGAATTTTGGAATTGAATAAGCTGAATTTTTAACTGCTTTAATGGAAGTGTGAGTTCAGTAATATTTTCTGAACAATTGAATTTAAACATTTTTCCGAATTTCAGTTTGAAGATTTTAAGAACGCCAAGTTTGGTAGTGTTTTTATGTTTTGTAATTGTAACGCGTATAAAAAGTAAGCTTATTCGTTAAGTCAAATGTCAGGTGTAAAATTTTAAAGGTCTTTGATAATTCTTGCCTTAAAGATTTCTGTGAATTTGTATGTGATGTGATCTGTGAAAATTTTGAGCTAGATGAAAATGATGGTAAATGCCAGTTTTTGAGATTTATTAAAAATGTACCTAGTAGAAAGAAGAAATTCAGTAATTCGATAACTTGATAAATTATTATGTTCTTCATGTAATATTCATAATACTGTAATTACAAGGTTGATGATCAAAAGATAAATAAATTTTTATTCGTGTTGAAAACGAAGACTAAATTAAATTGTTAAAGCGACAGAACATTGTTGTTTATAGTAGTAAATTAATTATCTGCATAAATATTTAACATTTTAACAACAATGTAGCTGAAGAAGAAATAATTATTCAACTGTGCTCCGTTTGCAAATTATTTTCATTATTAGGGTAAATGTGTACAAGAGTGCGAATATGTATAAGAGTACGCACTGATGATTTCTGCTTATTAGTGCCATCTGGGTAAGATGAAGTTATACCATTCAGAATTTAATGCTAAACCTGAGATAAAGGTGAAAAAGTGACCTGAATATAGTTTATAGTTTGGTCGTACTGACGATTTTATGTTCACACGTGGTGTGGATGTAATTTTTACCGCTCATTGTTTTAGTTTTTTGTAAGGTACGTACCAGTTCTTTCATTTTACAGTAATAATTTTCATTAGTTGTAACTTTTAAGGTGTCGTTATACACTAACAGTTTTACACTTTCTGTCCATCAAAAACTTTTAACTTTGAAAACATTAGGTTATGTACAAATGTACAAGAGTGCGCAGCGAGGTATTGTATAAGAGTGCGCGTTGCTTGCAATACGTAGTCTAATAGTCTTGGAGATACATATCATACGATAATGAATTATTTAACTCTACTACTTTGTACTGCTTCTCAAGTTGTGTAGTGGTGGTTATGGTGATTTTTTTTTTATTTTTGCTTCCTGAGCGTGTTGTAATCGAGTCCGTCGACCGACTCTCTATTTTTACGTTTTCTCGTCTTTTCAAGACCCCTAGAGTACGAAGAAATAGGTCTCCCGTTTTATGTGTAGTCTGTAGTCACTTATTCCCATTTATTTTCACCTTAGAAACAAATATTTTTTCATAAAATGTAATGCGTACTCATAAGCGTTCAAATGCGCACTCTTGTGCAATGAACTGTCTAGGAGTGCGCATTTACACATCTTGACAAAAATTGAAATTACTCTTAAAATATAGTGGTGTTGGGACGTACAATTAAATATATCTAATCTCTAAACATGTATATAACGAACCTATATCATAAAATTTGTCTATCCAAAAAAATTAAAAAGTTGTTGACAGTTTTACACTAAGTGCGTACTCTTGTACACATTTACCCTAACTATTATAAATCTTTCGATAGTTATGTATGCTAAAAAATACTGGATCGCGTTTCCCGTTGGTATCTATGTTACGATGCAAGAGGAACTACAATACAATTCCCGGTGATAAAAAAAGTAACAGAATAGCAATTTGTATAAAAAAAGATAGAGGTATTTTTATTAATTGCTAGGGGTGAGATTGTCCAAGGAGACATGGTAGAGATGGATAACACGCCATGTGATAAGAACAGACCTCTACTTCGTGTTGTAACCAATCGTATGACAATCAGTGCGTCGTTTACGTGATAAAAAGTAAAGGCATATCATTTTTACATTTTTTCTTATTCCAACTATTTATACGTACCTATATTGTCATAACTAATTGTTAAAAAAGTAATTTCGTCATACAGTAAAGCAATTGATAACGGCGTTTTTATAATCCTAAGTAGCTTTTTATTTGTTTTGATTTTTTTATTTAATAGTATTGCTTTATTCTTTGTGTTGTTATAATTTCTGTCTATGTCACAATACGATTTAAAAATGTCAGTTATTATTGTTGTATTATTTTATATATGTATTTATATTTTTGTAAGGCCTGGAATGCAAAAAGAACTTTTTCTCCTTACATAAAACAATATTTTTCTCTATAGCCGGTATAAAATTATTTAACAACTATTGCGACACTTAGAAATAAAAAATAAATTTTAAAGTAATTAGATGTGTTAGTCTATTTCGAGTTGAATCATTAACCCTGCGTTTGAGTGTACAATCTAACAAAATGGTTAACGATTTTTTTGTACACCGCCGGAATTATGAGTTAACAACCTTAAAACACCTGATAAGGAACACTCAGGATTCATATATTGGAAGGCGAAGAAAAAGATCCATTCCTTACTCTAACGGTGGCAAAATGCTACATAAAAAAATCGGTCACACTGAGAAAATACATCTAATAGGTAATTCTGATCAGTCAAAAATAACTTAGTATCAAGTGATTTTTAAATTTCTAGTCATGAGTGAAATGATACGGCTGAGGTAAGCGTCATGGCTGCCTAGAGCAGAACTTTAAAAAATCACCCTATATTAGTTTTAAATAGCGCCATCAAAGAAGCGCACAGTCGATCTGAAACTATAAGACAAGGTTAAGTTCGACTAGAAATCACCCGACGACCTTCACTGAGATTAAAATTTATAAATATACATTTAGGGAAAAATTTTGAGTTTCATAGGACTACAATATTTAAATCTTTGGAGAACAACAGTAAAACACTACTGTCGAAATTGAGAAGTCAAATAAATATCTCGTTAAATTAATAATAATAAATTAATTAGTTGTTGTTTGAAGAGCGAATAAATAGCAACAGCAGTATCCATGTATTTATTTAAAAAATGGAAAATAACAGTAAAATGTATTCTATTAAATTATTTTATTGTTGAAACGCGGTTGTAAAAAAAAATATATTGGCACTTTGTCAAAAATTATCATTAATACATAATATCGACACACTTAACTGTTATTTGTTTATAGAATATCAATAATAACTAACTGTTTAATATTTCATCCAACTCTAATCTAATCTAAGAAATTTACATTGATTAAAATTTATTTATTATTGTATTTGTATTTTGAGGAGTAACTGTCCTACACAAAAGAAGTGGTCGACTCTATAGGAAAGTCGTTATTTTAGTATTTGATTTCTAATAAATGTTGCCTTTATTTAACCTTTAAAGGTGCGTAAAATTGATCATATTAAAGTCATTGTGCGTGACATAGGAAGCGTTAAATTCCCGCAAATGTTTAGATTTGGTTAAATAAATTTATACTCTATGTGACGAAATATGTGGTTTCGAAATATTTACTTAAATTTAAACTTGTCAAATGTGGGTGTATAAACGTAAGGCGTGTAAAATGATTCGCATTATACAGGCCACTTATGCTAATCAGTAAATTTAATTCTCCGCCATTAATGCAAGTTTGGATTTTATTAATTTTTAATATTCATATTTAGCCTATTAACACGTTATGCAACTGAAATGGAAATACAAGTAATGAATTTCTAATATTTGAGGAAAATTTTATCTAAACGCAAAAATTATATCCCGACTTAATCTGAATTGCATATTTTTACATTTATTCCAGTATTAACGAGCTTTCGATCAATATAAGCGTCAACTCGGTCCATAATAAAATAATTGGAATAATATTATATTTTATCGCATTTGTTATATTACCACATCACAGGAGCACTTCTGTTGTCAACATGTCAAATTCAAATAACATGAAAAGCAATTAATTTCCAATTTAGAACAATAGAGTTAATAGCGGCAATAAATGGAATTTATGAGAAACTGATTTTTATGTCGAACGATTTCAAAACATATTGATACAGTATTGGTTTTATGTGGGATTAGGTGATTAGATAAAGAGGATTACCAGTGGCAAAATTATATGAACTTAAGGCTTAAACTAATACAATATACGTCAAATATTTTTTATTCAATGATTTATTATCAGGTTTTATAGATAATGATTTGTTTATATTTTGTGCTGGCAAACGACAAGTTGTCAGTTTAATAGTAAGTACGTCAGTTTGGATGAAGTGATTCCTGATTTTTAATTGCACATGTGTATACACCTGCCACTTATATGTGACTGCCTATACACCACGATATATAAAAAATATGTATTAGGATATTTGCGGAGCACTTGAGCCAGATTATTCATCTCGATTTTTGGCGCCCTCTGCACGACTAAATTAGCTTTTGCGAAGGCACCCATCATTTTCCGAGTAATTTATTAAATTAGGGGTGGTTCGACATTAGTTCCGCGCTCTAGGCCAATTACCAAATACTGCTGTAACTTTTTTCAATATTATTCTCTAGAAAGCTTTTAGTAGCGCGACTCATATCAGTTCGCGTGGATCAGAAACCGTCTAGATCTCATCAAAGTGGCCTTTCAAATTTGACATCGGCCACATGTATATATAGAGTATATATTTTTATTTACATATACTTTATGGGAGAAATACCAGCGGTTCCACACTAACACTGTTGCTATTGATCTGACCAGATTACAAACTTTTCGTTTTAGCTTTTAATTTAGAGGTTCTGTTTGCGTTTTAAGTTATTTTAAGTCGATAAAACTATGTGATAACAAGGAATGCTGAATATTTTTTTCACGGTATTATATAACAAAAAATGTACAATGATGAATGTGCATTCATAATAAATTAATACATATTTAACAAGGGTTCTCGTTTGTTTAATATTTACAGAGTGTCAAAAATTGTCATATCTAAAACACGATATCTTTGTTAACTAACTAATTAATTGCTATATTCTTAATTTTATTTTTATTTTTATGCAATAAACACGATCGAATAGGGTTATCTGCCTTGTTTAGTTCGCAAGATATTATAACCACACTTCAAAAAATAAACAGTTTTATCAACATTTTAAGTGACAGCAAATAGCCGAATATTTTAAAGTTTAAAATATTTTGTATAGTGCTTTTTTCAAAAACATAGATAAACAAATAAAGTGTAGAGGAAGGTAGTTCCAGATGTGTTAATGTGACGAGATAGGCTTTCTAATCACACATACTCCGAACCACCATAGTTTTAATAGTCCACATTTTAACATAAAAGTCAAAAAACTTATTTTTCGTAAATTCGTCGAAATTTTTGCACCTTGTACACAATTTTGGCGAAATTTTATTAAGATTGATCTTTAATTAGAGCTCAAAAGTTGTTCCATTCATGTAGCGAAATTTAAACAGAAAATTATTTTCAGAACTTTGTACAACAATAATAGAGAAAAACAACATTAACGAAAAAGGTCTGTGTGTAAAAATTCGCTTATAACTTTCGTTAAGACGATGCTTCATCATTCTAAAATTGTTTTTGTGATAAATATCTTTTTTGTTTAAAAATAATGTGTTTGAGGTAATTATGTAATTCTGATAAATTTTGAAAGAAAAACAAGAAAGATATCTGCTCACAGGTCAACAGATATACTGATGAAATCTTAAAACGTGAATATAAGTATACTGAGATCTTTGGACAAAAAAATATAAGAGTTGAAAATTCAAAATTTGAATTATTTCAAATATGAATTGTTATAAAATATTCTATGAATTATAATTTATACATTCTTATTTTATGATGTCTTGTGTAAGGAATTACTGGTGTTATTAAATTCTATAGATTGGATTTTTGAAAAATATTTGTATGATTTTTGTTGAGATCCTGTGATGACTTTTTGTAATCAATAATAATGAAACGTTTTAGAGGTAACCGACATAGTAAATTCCTTTATACAAACACGCAAGAATACGTGGGTGTATCAGAGTCCAGGCACCCACACTGAAATTGATACCTCTATGTACGATAATAGTTTACGACTCCTTATAATTATTTTATTCTTTTATTGTATTGATTGTCTATTGTAACAGATGCTGTTACTAACATTAGCACACCAAATTTTAAAAAACTAGCTATATTTATAAAGATATAGTTTTGAAGAATCGATATATATAAAATTAATGACTGTATAAGTTTTGAGTTTTTTGAAATTTATATCTAGATGGTATATACCTATAAGTATTTTGAATTAATAAAAATTAAAGTTATATCTAATTCAAGGAAGTTAAAGATCTTATTAGATTGGTAAGTAAAGTAAGTAAATAGAGTTAATGCATAATTAGCTACTGAGATTAGATTTAATGAAAGCCAGCTGTAAAAATTAAGTTGTCGAATGAGTTTTCTTTGCAATTGATGTTGTTAATTGCAATCACTAATAAATATAAACTTATTCATAAATATTTATAATCGGAACAGGAAATATAAGTGGTATGTGGTAAAGACTTTAATTATTTTTTATATACTATGAAAACAATACTGTATGGTTGTTTTCATTTAATACTTATCGACAAATGATTATTTAATGTACCCATTTTGTTCACCGTTAATGATGTCTGAATTTATACAGTGTTGAATTTTTTGTGTTACGTACGAAATCAAGATTTTGCAGTGTTGGCAAACATGCAAGACGCAGTTTAAAATATGTTGTGCCATGAGCTGAAATTGTTGGAAACGTAGATAGTCAGTGGTTTAAATGTTTTAAAAATTAAGTGTGAACACAGGTGATTATTTTGAAGTAAACTGTAGTAAGTATAGTATTAATACTTATGGAGCTTTTATTATGAGTTTTCATAATATTCCTTTCTCGAATTATGGAAAAAATTTTAAATTGTTTGCACTATATTTTTAAATTTGTCTATCGGAATTGCGACAATAATAATAATCGTACCATAACACCTTTTACTCCGTTTTGCAATAATGTTCACTTTTGTAACATTCAGATAACTCCTGATATTTTACCAGGATAAATTAAACAATATAAAATTAGACATAAATAACAAAAAAATATTAAATTATTAATGTCTGTGATTTTTTTGTCAGGTTGACAACATATTTAAAATTTTATGATGGCATACTTATTAGTCGTCAAAATGACATTTATAACATGAAATACGTAGTTGCTAGTTTTTTCAACATGTTTGTTAGGTTCGTTTATGTCAAAATGACAACTGTGGACTGACACAACACAAAAATTTGTTTCAGTCATTAATAGTCACCCGGTATTTAAAAACATACTGTCATTAGTACCATATGCCTATTTATTATTTTAGTTAAGAGCAAAATATACTATTTTTTATGACGTGCATTTGCGTATGATCCTTCCATTCGCTGAAGCTGATTATTTCGTCTGAGACGTTAGTAAAATACTTATTAAAATGAGTTGAGGAAAAATTACAGCTGTTTGTATGATCGTTACTAATCATTTTAATGATGGTCGGTATTATTTTTTCTTTATTGCAGGATAATTTTATAACATGTTGATAGCAATGTCCTTCAGCTTTAGATAACTCAGACCTATAACATTTTTTTGTAAGTTTTGTTTGTAGCGATGTCAATAAGATTATGTAAAGATACATCGTACAGCAAATGCAGTGTGTTTCTCTTTCGTTTTAAGTTGGTGTGAAACCAATTATTATTTATGATCAGAACATGTAGAAAAACTGCCAGATGACAGAACCGGATTACAAGAAGAAATGAGGCACATCAAAGAAAAGTTGGTGAGAGCCGGATATATCTACACCAAATAACTGATAGGATGAGAATTTCAAAAACTTACGTTGAACGAATTCTATATTTTTAATAGGAATTTCAAAAATTGGAAACTAGATTAATACTCTGTATTCGAGTTGAGATTTGACTAATGAATAAATACAAGGTATTATAATAACGGGACCCTGATCAATTTTCAATGCAACACAACATACATTTATCAGTTATTGCTAGATTCCAAAATAAACGTATACGTTTTTAGGACCAACGCAGACGTCAATAAAAATTTCACAAATGAAATATTAAATGAACACCAACATATTAATTCAAAGAAATGTAATAAATAAATTGAACAATTAAATAAATTTAACTAGCGTAAGTACTGTTCAAAATGTCTTCCTGCCTGCGCAACACATATTTCAATGCGATTTAAGCAAGACAACCGGACGCGGGCAAGTGTTTCAGGAGTTATTGGAGCACATGCATTTCTAATTCTGGTTTTTAAATCTTCACAATTACGGATAGGACTTTGGTAAACTTGTTCTTTTACAAACCCCCAGAGGAAGAAATCTAAAGGTGTTAAGTCGGGACTAGGAGGGTGTCATGCATTCACACTGCCTCTGCTAATCCACTTATTTGCAAACGTCTCATCAATATAGTCCCTAACGACTCTGTGATAATGAGGTGGTGTCCCGTCCTGCTGAAACCACAGCTCTTGTCGGAGGTTGAGAGGAACATTTTCTAATATCCCTTGGAAGAAGTATGGACCAATTACGTAATCTGCAGTAATACCAGCTCACACATTTATGAAATAAACATTTTGAAAATGAGTTGTTCTGCTCCAGTGTGGGCTATTTTGGGAGTAATAGTGACAGTTGTGCCGATTAACAACCCCGTTATTGTTGATGTTGCATAAAATAGCAAAATTGAATTCTTCTGGTAAAGTCTTCTTCGTATAGATCTTGTACTAATGTTACATAGTCAGGGAGGAACTTATTCGCTCTCAAAATTTTTGTAACGGAAGATTGAGATATTCCTATCTGTTGTGCTATAAATCTTTGGCTCACATGCGGGTCATTGTCTACGGCTTCAATTACACGAATTTCATTTTCGACACCAGTAGCGGTAAGTCGTCTATCTTGTTTCTTTCGGCCAATTTTGTATTGACGTTTTTTCTAAACATCTAAAGATTTGGTCGGATGGATGTCGCCTATCGGGATATCTTCTTTCGTAGAGATTTGCTGCTGCAACGGCATTTTTTCCGCATTCTTCAAAAATCAAGATCATATCAACCTTTTCATCGTTCGTGTATTTAACCCTCATTTTATCGCGAAGACTAAAAACTTATCGGAGCTCAAAATTGACAAATAGAATTATTGCGAAAGTTAAAATTACTATGTATGTATATTTTAGAAAACTAAAATATAAAAAGAGTTACATATGACATATGAGATACGCATTTTGTGTTGCATTGAAATTTCGTCAGGGTCCCGTTATTATATATAATACTCACCCTGTACAACCTGCAAAATTTTGCCAAATATGATCATATGATATGCACCAAATTTATGTAAATATGCAGTAACTTTCTTAATATATGCAGAGATATGCAGTTGCATTTGCTACAAAAATTAAAAAAAAGCCTAATAACCAAACTAAATTTATTTAAAAATTACAAAAACAGGTTTTCCGAGCTTACGTTTTATTACAAAAAATACATAAAGCACATTGCAAGGTAGTACTAAAAAATAAATATAAACAGAACAAGTTAAAAAATAGCAGTAATCGACTATTTAATTACTATTTTGGTAACAATTTATTTTTAAATATTTTTCGAATATTCTAACAAAAAGTTTTCCCATGATTTTAAAGTATGTATTTGTAAATAGAAAAACTGCATACTACGTCCACAGATGTAAAAATAGAGCACGCGCGACAAAACACAGCTTCTTCTTGAAGAATAAGTTCAGGAAAGGGTTTAATCCATAAATTAATTTAAATTATCTTCGACATATTGACACACCTCTATTACTTTAAATGCTTTCAATGCAAACTCACGATGAAAAATAATAGGATAACGTGCCTTCGACCACCATAAAACACACCATTAATACACGTAAGTAACGAACAAAAATAGTGGGAATGAACGGTATTTCCAAAGGTAATTAGGGCCTGAATTTATCTGGAAGGATGGCTTAACACCCTGTGGTTTCTCCAAACTACCATATAACCCAAATATTTCCTAGTTATTTGAAGCTCAGGAGAATATTTGCAATGATTCATGAAATTTCGTCTTTCTAGTTAAATGCCAAAAGAATGACAATTGTTTTTTAAATTAGCACAAAAATTGATAAATATGCAAAATATGCACCCGTTACGTGAAATATGCAGCAGAAGGCAAATATATGCAAATATGCATTTTTTTTATAGCTGTATTCATTTTTAATTAGCATGATTCGTTCACATACTAAATATCAAGACTTATATGCAAAAAATAAAGGATATGCAAACTTCATAAAATCCGCTCTCTACACATCAAAGTAATTTCCAGCAAGATAATGTACCCATCCATGTCTTTAAATCCTCCAAAGAGTGATTTACCAATGAAAATATAAAATTGTTACCTTGGCCTATGAAAAAACCTGATCTTAATCTTATTGAAAATGTATGGGCCAATATTGTTCGCAATGTGTATAAAAGTGTGAAGCAATATTCGACAGTTAACGTACTCAGACACGCTATTTTGAATGTTTGGGGTAGATTATCTCTGCATTTATTCGATTTGATGAAAAAACGAGTGTAGGTACAAACTCGTTGGCGTCAATAGAGGCTACATTGGTCATTAATTTATTTAATTTTGGTAGGTACATGTATTGCAAGTGTGATAATATATATATTGGCACTGCAAAATTGATTTCTTTTGTTCTTTTTTAATAAGCTGTGCCAAGTAAATTGTTTTGACTGTCGTTTCAATACTTTTGAAAAAGAACATTAGGTATCACTATGTATTATTATTGTTATTATTAATTATTACTCCAGTTTTAAGTTTCACATAATCAATGGTTAGAGAGCCACTTATCGTCGTTAGCCACATACTTATCAAAATTAATTTTGAAACTTAAGAGAGACATAATTAGGCAGAAAATTCCAAAGATTGAAAATTCTATTAGTCGAAAAATATTGTCGAATTAAGGATCGGAAGGATTCTTTGTATAGCTTATAACAGTAGCCTTGCGTTTTTGTTCTAACATTTAAAACGTAAATATGATTAATAGGAGACCCTATGTTAGTTAGTGCTAAAAATGTAGTTATAATATCACCCGGAGCTGGCAGTATGTAGCTGTTGGTAAATTCATCAATGAAAGCCTTTGCTCAAAGGAGGGTTGCCTAATACCAAAGGGTATAAGTGTAATACGTGTCTGAACACCCTCTAAAAGCCAGCACATGGTACCACACAGAGTTGTCAAACTCCAAAATAGGTCTAATATACCCAGGATAAGGTTTAACAACCGTCAACATATTAGTTTTTTGGAAAGCCTTAGTAATTAGATATACAATTCTGTTCGTTTTTTTTACAACCTATAAGTTATTTGAGAAAATCAAGAGGTCAGATGTAATACTTAATTATACCTAAATCTGAGACAGAATCTACTTCAACTGAAGGTACCTCATTGATGGAATAATCAAGCATTGAGTTGTTCCATCCTAATATGTTTATTCAAGTTTAAAGGTATTAATCATTTTTTGCCCCATAAAATTATTTTCTTAATATCACTCAATAACAGTCCATGGTTTTTACTATGAATTTTAATATCATCGGCGTAAAATGAGATCGGGGACGAAATATCATTCTTTAAATCAGCAGAATTTATCAGAAATAAAAGAGGACCCCGAATGGAACCTTGAAGATCCCCATTTAATACTTGTCGGTTCGCACTCAAACTCAAAAAGGAGTCAATCTACTGAAGCCATAATGTGATAACTTAAGTAGTAAGCGTTTTTAGGCACCCAATCGAAGACCTTCGCAAAATCAAAATAGATGACATCAACAAAGCTTCCATTGTCAACATAATAATTTGGTGGACACAAATTTACCCTGCACGAAGCCATGTTGCTCAACTGGAATTGTGTTATGCGTTTGAAGAAATTGACGAAGGTTGTCGCATATAATTGCTTCCATTATTATTTGTACCACTAGTGACGTCAAACTGATTGGACGATAGTTTGAAGGTAGAATTTTGTTATCTTTTTTGTAAATAGACTTAACAATTGCCAATTTACAATCATCAGGCAATATTGCAGGGCTAAGGGAATCAGTCATACTTAAAGGTTTGGTTAAGCAATCACATTTTTTCAAAATAGTAGCGGAAATACCATCAGTTCCAGGAGAAGTGGTCTTTTTCATCGTCGTAATTATTTTCCTAACACTTACCTCCTCATTAATTAGTAGCGTACGTCCTCTGTTTCCAGTTGTTATATTTTATACAACAACTTTATTTTGAACGAATACAGCACACCAGCGAAAACTACTACATTCTGCTATTATGTTAAACCCATCAACTAAAAAAATGGGAAATTTTGATTCTTATTTTTATAAACTGGAATATTTAATTACTGCATTAATTGAACTACATTAAAAAACGAAAAAAAGGAAGCTTTAATAAGAAAAAGTTTCATATCGACATCTCGATCTTCAAGACTACTGTTATCATCCTCATTTCCACTCTCACTATGATCCGAATTATTAACATCAACAATAATTTCATTCTGCTCTGAAATATCTTATATTTTTTCATTTTCCCAAGCATAATTTGTTATTTTATCATTAAGTTTAACGTAATTGTTCCAATGCACAGCCGGAATTTGATCAATCACATTTTGCTAAGTTGCACAAACATCATTAGGGGAAGAGCTGGTTCTTGGAATGATCTTATTATAAGTTCTTTTAACTTCCGACCATGCCATTTCAAGAGCGTTGAAGTGACAATGGTAAGGTGGCAGCCTCAATACCCTATGTCCATGATGTTGGGCGTATAAAACTAAACGATAACGTTTTTGGGGTTGTTTGTTAGCCAATATTCCCCAGGTTTGGTCTTTCATGGACTTGGGTGGAAAATCAATCCCATTTTTATTTAAATATGCTATCATTTTTGTCTTTGTCCAACTGTTTCGAGGAATTTCTTCCTACAAATAAAGTAAAGTTCTATTACAATATATGAATACCTATGAAGACTAAATTGACACCTCAGGTCTACTTTAATAACTTGCTGTTCTTTGAACCATTTTTCAAAATTTTCCTGGTTCGTGTTATCATGATAGTCTCTATATTTGCTATTAGCTTTAAAAATTGAAGAGGTTCCTTCAATAAAACCGTTTTCTCCAGTTTTTGCAGTAGCAGTGTTTATTGAACCGTCTTGCCATATCTTTTTGCATATGCTACCCTTACTAAATACCCAAGTTCTATCAAGAAAAAGAGGTTCATATACATTTTTTCTTTTGTGTGGTGGTATTCACGTAAAAATTTTGTTTTTTTTTTAAATTTAACTGAAGGCCGTTCCATCAAAAATAATCTGTTACTTTTCTTTTTTCATTTGAAACCATTTTTCCTTATCCAGTTGGTTACTGATCTAGGACGTTAAAATCGGGAATCTCTTGATCAGAGAGCCGTATTTAATGTTAAAATTAAGTTCGAATAAGAGACGATAATAAGATCAAGTAAAGACGGTTGTTGATGCAGTCGAAATCTTGTAGGTTCGTCAACTAGCTGGATTTAAGTGGATTTTAGCATCAAATTTTGCATAGCTGTTCTGAAGTAGTAGGTGTATTTAAAAAGGCAGCTGGTCATGACAAATTTGACAAATTTAAATCCCCCAAAAAATTATTAAATTTAGCTAAAATGGAGCAATTATTTGTATAAAGCACAGATGGGGTAAACAATTCGCGAATAATATCTTCTTGGTCGATTTTAAATTTTAAATTGGGTGGAACAGTAACATCAATGAGAATGGCTTCATTAGTGGGTTTCTTTATAATTATGATATCCGGTATGTTAAAGGCATTTATCAGTTCGTCGACTGTTATTTGATTATTATCATTCGTTGGTGTATTTGTGGATGGTTTACCGGGAATATGAGGAAGTATTAGGTCTTGTGACCAAAGTTTCGATCAAAAAGTAGTTACCTCCTACGAACTGGAATAATTTTTCAATGTTAAAAAACTGAGCGTTATGAATTATAATTATAATATTTTCAAACGATCAAGTAATCAATATTAAAAAATTAAAATTGTTTGAAAAATTGAATAGCGAACCGTCATACCAGGCTTTATATGCACTTACACATCAGTTCCTGATCGGCAACGGTTGTTTCAAGTGTAAGTAATAAAAGCCAAGCAGAACAATCACAATTATAATTTCATGCCATACCTACAAGGCAAGAGCTGCTCACAAAGAAAGCAAAAGAATAAAATATCACTTTTTAAGTTTCTTATACATGAAATCAATCTCTGCACACGTCTTGGCGATTTTAATCCGGTCGAATTGAAGTTGGACGTTTTACCTTTCTCGCTTATTATTTTGAAATTGACCATATCGTATAAAAAAGTCGTGTGACAGTAGTCAAGAGCGCGTGGGTTGTTGGTCAGTTAACTCGGGCCAAGCAGTTGCGTGCCTGTCTAGAACACGGACCCCGTATCTGACATGCGAGGGTCAGGAAATAAAGTAAAACTACGCCAGTTGAATTATTCCCAAAGTTTCAGTCGATGACAACGCATTATTTTTAAAGTGGCTGCTCTTACAGCTCTTGTTTAATTAAAATTAAGCGAAAAGGGAGCTGTTGTTGTTTTCCGGGTAAATTTTTCTTGTCGTTGGCATAATGAAGTCGGAGGTTTGGGAAAATGAACGACTTGACGTGCTGCTAGTAGCATGACACTAATTTAGCTGTCAAAGAACTGCATTCCATAAACGGCAAGTAACGGATGGTCGTGAATGAGCGGAGATGATGTCATGCTGGCAAAAATTTGTAGGATTTTTGTGCGTTGTTTGAGTTGTTAGCTGTCCTTTTTTTGCTTCAGCTTGTAAATAAAAACGTGTATGGCTACTTAACTGGTAATAATTCTGTCAGGAAAAGTTTAAAAATCGAGACGTTTTAACGAAGTCCATGACGCTCCAACGATACTACAAGTTTTGTACGTACAACGAAATTTGCTCCAGCTGATAATAACGTACACAAACGTCATAATAAGTGGTTTTCGAACAATTTTTTTTTAGTTTCACTATCTTTTTCTTGTCTTTGAACTTCCCTCATTATTGGGGAAAGTGCTACTACTGATTTGTATCTCGATAAATGAGGTTTAGGGGTTCTTTCATTGAAAAATTTTAAGTGTGCTGCCCAAATACTTCATCCGCGTTATTTTTACTGTAAATGAGAAAATTTGCATGTTGAAATCACATTTCACAAGTGGAACAAAAATTAGTGGATCAAAGATCGTAGATTCAGTATTTTTTTTATAAATATCTTTAGGAAACCCTAAAACTGGATTCATTATGACGTGTTTGATCAAATAATTTCTCATGATATTGGTAGAATATTCGGACGGATACATACAACGCGACACGGCATATTTTTTTTTATTTAGGATATGTAACTAAAAAAGCACTAAACCCAGTAGATTAACCTAATTGGAAATATTGTATGGTTTATTGAAAATGTTGTATGTCAGGTAGTTCATGCTAATGTTAATGTTCTCAGGACGATTTATTAAAGTCTTACGGCTGCGATCTAACCGACATTTTTCATCCACACGGACGTATTTTTAATAGGCTATTTGGTCAAATTTTTGTAAATAAAATTGGCGTATTTGAAATTCAAATTATAACTTTTTAATTCGTTGAAGAACGACTGTCACGTCGTATTTTTATAAAATGGTAACACTGAAATCAGAAAAACACAAAAAATTATCAACACTGATCATCTTTAGTTGAAAAGTTGTTGAGTTCTTGTTGTAGTCCCACTTTCTCGGGTTACAAAACAGTAAAAAGTAGAAGTCAGGACTAGAGCTCTTTCCATGTAGAAGAAGTGGGAGGATAATTTTACGAGATTTTCTACGATAATTTTAAAGGTCGAAACCAACGTTTGCTTATAGTGATTTGATAAGAAATATATGAGAATGTGTTATGACTTTGCTTTGTTTCAAGCAGTTCTTCCATGACGATTCGTTATGATATTTTTATTATACGTTATAAATTAGCAAATGATTTAAAATATCTTAAAAAGTTGATTTCAAGTTTTAAAAACATAGTTTTGGTGATATATATTTTTATTTTAATTGGAGTGTGAACGAGCCGATAATGTACAATACAAATGAGTAATTTCACACACAAGAAAATTAGGTTACAAAACTGCGCAAGAAAAAATGCAAGAATAAAGTAATTTTTTGTATAATCTTACAATGATTATAGGAATAACTAAAGGAAAGATGCACCATCTTGACAACACACAGTGCGATGTAGATATAAAAACTCATAGTTTTATTTATTTACACCTATTTATTTACTACTAGTCCAGAATCAACTTATGATATGGACACGTCAGAATGTAGGAAATCATACATTACAGCGAAATTTATAATTTAAAATCCATCGCCAATATGCGAATTGCTTTTTTTGGACTCTAAAGATCCTTATGGCATAACCAGAATTTCGCCATAAGATTGTACCATAAGAGAGAAGCGAATGGAAATTAGAATGATAAAATGTTTCTGCAATGGAACTGGAACAAGACATGAGGAGTTTCTTCAACTGAAAAAGTACAGGATTAAGTTTAGCCGCTAAATGGTCGATGTGACTATGCCAAGTAAGCTTCCCGTCCAAAACAAAACTAAGTAGAGTAACACAATTTGGATGATCAGAGGAAGTATGCTCTGCTGCTAAAGAAAATATTGTTTTGATTTTTCTCCTCGTTCATGGTAAGTTGATTTAACGTCAACCAGTTAGCGGCCAATTTTAGTGAATTCTTCGACAGGTGGTTTATATCCTCAATTTTAGCCGCATCTAATAATGTGGTATCGTCTGCGAATAAGATCTTACCCATGGAAGGTACATAATGTGGCAGATCATTGATATATACCAGGAAAAATAAGGCACCTAATATCGAGCCCTGTGGTACTCCAATGATGAATCTTTTTTTAGATGAGAATTTCCCTTTTTCTACAACACATTGCCGTCTATTTTGAAAATATGATCTTATCAAATCTAATGACAGGCCTCTTATCCCGTACCTATACAATTTATCTAACAGGTGATTGTGTGGAAAGCAATCGAATGCCTTACTTAAGTCTAACAGAGTTGCCTGGGTAATAAGCCTATTCTCATTATTTGTATGAATTTCGTCAAAGAGATCTACCATTGCTATGGTCGTAGATAAACCCTTCCGAAAACCAAACTGTTCTTTAGCAAATAAGTTGTTTAATTCTAAGAAATCTACCATGCGAATCTTAATAATATTTTCAAATATTTTGGAGAAGACTGGCAATATGGACATGAGACGATAGCTTTTGCAGCAATTTTTGTCTCCTTTCTTATATTTACATAGCTATAGTTTTAGAATTTTTAAGACATTGAGGAAAATACATTTATTAAACAGAAAAGTTAAATAATTTATGATCATGGGACCGACGGATTTAATGACAATAGAGTTGAAGTCATATATAGGTATACAAAAACAGCTTAGACTTAAAAATTTATGTCGCCAACCTGTTTGGGTAAATTGAAAATACCTAACTTGATTAAAATATTTGTGAAAATCATAACATAATTATTTTTTTACGAATTAGTAGGTACTTATCGTGTTTTTATTTTTAGTTACTTTCATGATAACTGTAAGTAGTTTTACGATTTCATTTAAAAATAATAAAGTAATGACTTTATCAAACACGGCAATTTTATTAACAGAAGTAGGACAAACTACCAGTGCACTATTTTATAGATTCAGATATCTCAGAATAGATTTTTTTAATGAAATCTAGGTAAATAATTTTGTTTATAAGCGTCGGAAAGGAAAATTTGATATTAAAAAAAAACTGCTTACGAGCAGAAAGCTATCCTATAATTACAATGTTCTTTATTACACTTGTTTGTGCAATTTAAGCCATTTTAAAAATTCTGAAAAGCCACTGTAAGTAACTTTGTAGGTCTATAAGGGCACTGAAAACACTTTAGTAAAATAGTGTTCAGTTAATTATTTGTTTTATGTAAGTAAAATTACCAGTTTTTCCCCCACGAAACAAAAAATATCATCTTCCGATCTAAAAAAATTGATGAGAAAACCAGTAAAACTTTAGGTGGATGGAAGGAAACAAAGATTTACATAAATAAATTAATATTAATATACAGAACGAGTCATTAAGCACGCGACAAGGAAAGTCAACAAAGACCAGTCACCCAGTTTTCCAACTAGGTAACAATTTTTTTTTAATAAAACCCCTGCATGATTTTATATGTCCTAATTGGCTTTTATTTTACAAGCATATTTAATTTTCAAAATTTCATTGCGACGTTGCCACATTATTAAATTCTTTTATTTTAGTTTTTGACAACCCAGAGACTCATAAAAAATATAGTAAGGTTATTTCTAAAATTTTTAATAGACGTGCCAAAATATCGAGAATTTTGCGTATGAAAAGATGCTCTGTATACTAATACTCAACTTTAATAATAACAATGTTAAAAATGAGCCTAATTGATTTTTTGTGAACTTTTCCATTGCTAAAAAAAATTCAAAATGTCAGAACGGAATTTCAAAAATAACATAGGTATGCAAAAAAATCGACCGAACAAACTAATTAGTAATCGAATCATCAAAAATGGAGGATACTTTTTAATAAAATCAGTGTGATCGTATAAGGAAAATTGGTAGAAGATTAATTACATTTTTTAAACAAATAAATTAAATATACAGAGTGTTATTGAAAGGTACGTACAACAAAATGCACAGTTCTTCGGGAAGTTTAAGAAGTCTGAAAAACTTATTTTGTGTTATCAAAATTATAAGGGAAAAATTAACCCTTACCCAAGCTTTTTAGACGCTACTGAAGGATAAATAGGTGAAATTAATTTATTTTAGTAAATCCTAACAACTGTAACAATAAAACTTTTGTCAAGACTAAATGATGCTATAGAAACGAAAGATGAATATCAGAGGCGTACGAATTTGGACATAAATTTTAATAATTTTTATCTCCAAAAGGAGAATACTTTTCCCTGAACTTTTTTAACTTTTAGCACCCATACTTGGAGACCAATTGCCGATTTTATTTTGAACGTACCTTTTAATAACACGCTGTATATAAAATTCCTGAAGTTCAAGCCGCTTGAATCGAGTACTCCCACACAACGTTTACATACAATGGAAACGCCATTTCTGAGTGAATACGCAAATAGAGTTTTTAAAGCAGTAAGTAAAACAACATTAATAAATTGATGTAAAATCTAAATTAAAGTTAAAAATCAGTTTATAAGGCTTTGTTTTTGCATTTTTAAGTGTTTGTTTCAAATAAGTATTAGGTTTAGAAAATTATCGACAATTACAATTAAATTTGTTGAGAACTTTTCTATGACGTATGTAGCTTTAGAGGCGTTAGACATATCATTTCAGGGAAGAGATACGGTGTCAATTCCAAGGATGACTCGATTTCAATTTTTTTCTATATTTAATAATTAATGAAACATCAAGAACTTCGCTCTAATGATTCACCTTGTTGTATACAAATACCTACATAATAGATATCGCAGATCTGTGATTGTGATTAGAATTAGGTACTATACAGAAACCGCTCATCGAAAATGTACTTAAAAGATAGACAGAACAAACATAGATTTTCTAGAAATGAAGGAATTAGGTAATATTATTCAAATCTTTTCGCAGAAATTTGTTTATTTTTCTAAATATTTTATTTTAATAAATAGAGAAGAAAACACTATTGAAATTATAACTGACAGTAGGAAAGGAATCCTGAGATATACTTCATTAAATAAATTCGCGAAGCGGAAGTTCGTTATGTGGATAAGATAAAAAATGAAAACTTATCGAGTAAAGCACGACGTAATATAATAAAATCTTTGTTTAATTCCTAGCTAGACATTTTTGTGTAGGTGACGGTTTTATTTTAGTTATACAAATAATGACATATCAAGTTTAAAAGCAATTACTTCAACAAAAGAAAAATATTAAATAAACAAAACAACGATAAAATCATAATTTACAACCTAACTTGACACGTTTTCTGTAGGTTTAAGATTTAGCGATTCATCTTATTTTTAGAATGATATAAGTAATTTATGACAATTAAATGATCAAAAATCTGTCATCGGAACTGGCTTTAGTTGACGGGGCCTGCTATAAATCATACCTAGTACTAAATATATACCTAGATCCAATATTAGAAAATAAACACAACGACATTATGATACAATGGTAAAGTGATGTAGGAGATAAGATTAAAAACATTTTTCAAATAAAAAGGAGCACTTAAAACATCCGCGTTTTTACGATCCTTCTCTCATTACATTTGCATATATTTACTTGCAACTACATAATGGTATGCAGCGTCAGTGTGTGCAGAAAGTGATTAGCGTTAAAGTATGAGTATAGTTAATTATAAAATGCAGAAATATTTAAATTATTTGGACTAGAAATTGACGAGCGGGACTTTTATGTAGCAAGGTACGTGCGTGAAACTGCAAAACAATAAAATTTTAATTCATATTCATAACCAAGTCGTAAAAACCTCCCTAATTTCTCGCTTTCCCCTGCATACAACATACCTCAGAACAATGTTGCAAGCATTGCTATTCTAATGTTCTTGTTCTCCTTGTAAATTTCATTTAGTGAAATCGATTATGCATGCCATGTCAGATCTCGGTCGGTGATAAGTACACTTGACCCTTACGTAAATTGCCCCTTGCGTACTCTACACATGACACCCGATCAATTTGTGGTGTTACACTCATCGCTTAATTATACCATCGAAGAGATCTACTTATCTTATACATTTAATTATGTTAATTTGTTAAGTAGGTACTGGCACATTCTGCGATACCAGACGGTTTGCATTCTTCGAAGCTACTTGTGAGATCTGTGTCGTAACCGTTAGATATGTAAAAAGTAGTTTAATTAATTTTTAGCAATGTTGGTTGTCCTCTGCTAAAAATATGTCAACTGTTAATTTGACAAAGTCATCACTTTAGTTTAGGAAGGACAGATTTAGAATTTTAATGACATCGGTGAGTTTGCGGAATGTGTAATAAAAACAGTAGATCGCCGCGCCGTTAGAAGATTTCTACCTCCGCTTATTATTAACACATTGTATACGAAGTGTATGGATGTTTTACCTAAAATGGTTTTTAACGTATTTTAAATTAATTAGTTAAAAGTATGCAAACTTACGTGTATTTTTCTTTTCAGACGCAGTACTATGGAATTCAGGCGAGTTTTATTTAATAATTTTTTGAAATGACGTCAATACAAGGTTGCTAAAAAGTATTGAAAAACAGTTGAATATCTCGGGTATAGTTAGTTGGATCTTCTTGAAATTTGGGTTATACTTTTAGAAATACTTAAACTCTATTTTCTGTACTTTAAACTTGTAGTAACAGTACCCTCAAAAAATTAATATTTAGTCCATTGTAGGCCCCTTTTTCATTAACGGAAATTTAACGTCTAGTTCCAACAAGATGGAGCACCACCTCACTTCGGACGTCAAGTACTACATTACTTGAATGAAACTTTTCCTGGAAGGTGCATAGGGCGAAAGGAAGCAGTTGAGTAGCCAGCTAGGTCACGCGATTTAACCCACTTGATTTTTTCTGTGGAGCTATGTAAAAAATCCAGTTTATGTTAATAGATCACAAAGCATCAAAGAACTCCAAGAAAGAACATTAAATGTGATTGCTGATATTCTTTTTAATATTTTGGGAAAAAATAAAATAATGCATGCGTTACATTTCTGAAATCAGAAAAAAATGCAATATTTAAAAACGGAACATTTGACCACTAGTGCAATTTAAAAAAAATCAAGTTAACCCTGTATCCCAAAAAAAGAAGTATAAAATTTGAAAAAAATGCAGACAGCCCAAATTTCAAAAAGATTCAATAAACCGTTCTCGCGATTTCAACTGTTTCCATATTTTTTAGCGACCCTGTATGTACTTAAATATTAATACTATGTAGAACTAAGTGTAAATTAACTAACTATTTATTTATCAACAAATGTTTATTTAAAAGTTTTTTGAGATGACGTCATCAGTTTCCTGGAAGTGATAAATAAATTAATAGATGGTATAAACAAAAGTAAAAGAGTAGGTAAAATGTTTTACACATTTCAGTTAAATTTACTTAATAATAAAGTAAGATGAATGATGTCACCAAGATGTGGACGATATTTATTTAATTCCACGAGACTGGCATTGTCCTGGAGTGTCAACAAATGTCCATGTGAGCAAATATTATTTATATCAGTGTGTGTATATAGTGGGTTTTATGAATATTAACATGTCTAGGATTAGTCGTCACCTTGAGATCCAAAAATATAGTTTTTGACATTTACATCAATCTCGCAAACATGGTTGACACCATGGTGTGGCATTGTAAACCACAGACTTTTCGACAGTATAGCAAAATACAAAAGTGTACTTAATATTATTTAAAAAAATCGTGCAAGGGCACAAATAAATTTTTTATGCCATAGCACTACGCCAGCCGTAAATTTAAAAGTACACGATTAAAACCTACTTAATTTAGATATAATTAAAGTAAATTAGAGTAAGATAAAATAAAGTAAATAATATTTATATTCAAATATCAGTAGATACACATTGGAAATACCAATTATATATTATTTATGTTACAAAGTAACCTAAATTAGGCATAACGATTGAACAGTTAATCACTGAATTAAATAGGTAAAGCAATTATCAAAACCATTCGTTATCTTGCGAATGAATTGTTTAAACTGATGTTTTAATTGTTGTTTTGATGCCAAGCATTTGAAAACAACCAAGAGTAACCAGTATACTTTATTTTTCACGGTATATTTTCAGATGGAACAATAAAATTATCAACACTATATGCATATTACATACCTCGTAGAAGAAAATGGGAATTACATAGCTTTTTAACTGTGAAATCAGTAGAAGAGCGTAATAATCCGGCGTACTGAATACGGCACTGTTGGTCAATTTACTTCTCTGGCTGTCAACCACTATATTTGCAAAATAAATAATAAATAAAACAACGAAAAAGAGCGATAAAAATTGGCAAATTATTTCTCCATTCTGCAGCGAGTCGGTCTTATAATCGCGTCATTACAATTAGTCATAAGAGTCATTAGCGTCACCAGTAATTATGACTGTCACGTGATTTAACCTCACTTTTTCGTTTTTTCTAATAATAATTTACTGTGCGTGGAAAATGAAGGTGAGTCAGCATGGAAGTTTTGATATCACACCCGTTCTGCGTTTCTATTGTCAATTTATAAAGCAATATGGGTGAATGAAAACTGGTCTAAAGTTATTGAGATAGAACTTTCCTTGCTCGTGAAGCATAATCATTTCTGCATGTGTGTTAGGACATGCTTTTTAATATAGATTCATTTAGTATTCTGTATACTGTTGTATGAATTTTAAAGAAATTAAAAGGATTCAATTTTGAAATAGCTAATGGAATGGGTTTCTATGAAAACTGCATTGATTTATAATAATTTCATTGTGTTTGGACATCCCTGGTAGCAGTTGCAGAAACTAAATTAGAAAAATCAGTTGAGACATTCTGTATAAACAATTCTAAAACATAAACATACAATGAAAACAAATCCAGCAACACAATTTGGGCCATGCTTTTTAATAAATATTTATTTAATGCAACTAAAGATAAATTCTAAAATTTGATTCTAAAAATTGTTTTTCTGCGGTCACCCGTGTGGCAGACAATAAGAATATGGATAATTTGTAATTTTTACCGACCTACACATACACATCATTTCTGGTATCATGTTTCTTAAAATTTATATTGCAAATAAGTAAATAATACTAAAAAATTGCAAATTTAAGAAACGATACGAATTAATTGTTACTGATATACAAATGTTTCGTGTTTAAATCATTTAATTTATATATTATAGTTTCGTCGGCTGCAGAATATTATTATGGAACAAACGACAAGAAATAAAAACTTTAACGGCTCGTAGAACTTTAGTACTCTACGGTACATTCATTCCAATTTAGTTAATTTTAACCATCAACGTTCAAACTTATTTGCGATTTACTTAACTATTCCAGTTAAATTTAAATAACATTCCTCAAAAGTAAATGATACCATTACTGTAAATGATAAAATTAGCGCAACACTTTTGATGTAAAGCAGTTTAACAAGTAGATTAAATAAGAGTAATTTAACGTTATCGTTTATCCAATTATATAAAAACTGAACTGCATTTTTAACAACGGTCGATGTTTTGACAAGCATAAAAGCTATACCTACGTATATTTTATTTAAATTAGTTTGTACTCGGAATTACGTTTATGTTATTTTTATTACTATAATTCTTTTCTTGATTACAATAGGTATGTAAGTAATTATTTAGATTTGTCCTATTATTAGGGTAACCTGTTGGACAATAAACTATTATGATTATTATTATTAAACTATTATTATTAAAATAGGTCAGACTATTTTTTCCAAAAATTTTGCGTTTGCAAGTTGTTTTATATTTTTTCACATAAAGCCCAATAGACACACACTGAAATATATCTACTACACTTATCTCGAGAGACTTAGTAGCTATAGAAACAACAACTGCAAATGTAGTAGGTACCTAAGTTATATTCAAGATGGATTTTGAATACAAGAATTATAAAATGTGTAATATTTCAAAATAGACTCACATATACAAACATCCTGACACCAAAATTGTCTCTTATTTCTTATTCCAAGTTTGTAAACCTATGTTGAATTAAATAACAATAAAATACTTATGTAAATATCGGCATTGCGAAATTTGTTGAGTCTCATTAAAAATCTCAAGTCTATTTTCTAATGGAAGAAGTGGGAATTACAGAATTTCGATGTATCTCAATTGGTTTTTGATATGTGTTTAATACCCCTTATGTTCGAAACAAAAAATTATTTCGTGTTATGTGTTAAAAGTTTGAAAATTATAGTAGACCAAAAGCTATAAGGTGATATGGCCATCATAAAATCATCTCATTGTGTGGAAGTTAAGTTGTTTATAATAGAAAGGGTTTTAGGGTCGTAAATAACGTGTCCACTGCAGCTCGACCGGCTGTTGTGGTTTCGTTCAGGGGCGGCTTTCACTAAATATGTAAATCCACCACTGCATTATTTCTTTACTACCTGCAGCCGCTGAGGGTTCCGAAATAACCACTTTGAAAGCCGGCCCTGTTAAATGTGAACAAGAAATGTTTAGAAGACGATTTACTGCCAACCGGTAAGCTTAGTGCGAACCACACAAAGGGGGTATTTAATTGGGGTCAACTACTTTTATGATGGTCATATAACCTTATAGCTTTTGGACTAGTATATAATTTATTTTAGTTTTTCTCTGCACCAAAATACTTCTGCTTTGGTTGTCTGACAATATGGACAATAATTCCAACAACTTTTTGACAAGAAAGTGCGTAATAAAAATAATGGGTGATCAAAAAGTTTTCAGATTAGAGTCATGAATCAAAGCTATGACAAATATTTCCATGGCCAACTCTAATTTGAAAAATTTTTGATCACCTTTTATTTGCTATGTTATATCGTTGTAATAAAACTGTAGAATACCGTTTAAAATGTAATTACTGTTGTGACAATATTTTGAAATTACTTCACAAACACAGAAACGCACTGTTTAATTTTTTTGACCATGTTGTTTTTACAGGTACCTATAGTAAACGCAAACATTTAGTGCGTTTATGGCTTCACGCCAGTTTATTCACTAGGCCGTCAGAGCCCGATGTTTTAAACCCGCTTGCTGTTAACCTACCTGAAAAGACCTTTTTTGGTAAAAGCACAGGGCAGTACCGTCCCTGACACGTGGCAAGGTTTGCATTTGCTAAATTTTATGAAGGGTCGGCTGTAAAGTACCTTAAACGTCAAAGCCATAAACGCACTAAATGCTTGCATACCTATAGTAAATCTAATATTTAGTTTTATTCAAACAAGAAGGATTTGTTTCAGGAGCTTGGGATGTTCTGTCGATATAAATTTCGACCAATTTTTTTAAGAACGTGAAACCTTCTCGTTAGTCCCAATTGTCTTTTTTAAAAATTTAAAACCTCGAGGGCGTCAAATGTTTTTTTTTAGAATGTGAAACCTTCTCGGGGGTCCCAACTGTCTTTTTTAAAAATGTAAAACAAGAATGTGAAACCTTCTCGAGAGTCCCAAGTGTCTTTTTTTAAGAATATTAAATCTTCTCGGGGTTCGCAACTGTCTTTTTTTAAGAAGGCGAAACCTTCTTTTTTTCTATTTATTACTAGTGTTGGGTTGTGAAGGAACAGTCTGCTACTTTGTCACTGTTCCTCACATGTCACCGTTCCTCGTGGTGACACACGTTTAAAAGTAGCAGTTACTCTGAGGAACAGTCACTTGTATTACAACGGAGTCGAATCACAGAAATACGTGGACCTAACCTACTGGAACTGTATATATGCAATTCAGTGACGGCTTGGAACCATTGCAGACATTTGATATCACATGTGGATGGTATTCGACACTTTCAGTACGTGCTTTATTATATATATTACATATCAGAAAAAATAGTCAATGTCCGCTAATCTACCACTATCCAAGTCAAGTATGTCATCAAATTAAATTATGCAAATGAAAAACATTTTTAAACAACGTTTTTGGTTTTCGTTTGGTTGTATTTTTAACAAATATAAAAAGTGCTGTGGAAAAAATACTTTATACCAAAATGAAATACCTTACTTTTTGTGTTGATTATAGAAATGTAAAAAATAATGTGTATAAAATACTTTCTTTACTTAACTAAAACGGATTTATACATTAAAACTCTGCCTCAAGTCTTAATACATAAAGGTTTCGTGCTGTTGTTATTCCCAGTACGTTTGGAACAGTAGGACTGAGCGCAGTTGGTCGAAGAACAGTGACAGAAAGTAGCTGCTATTTGTAACTGTTACTGTGGTGTCACAGGAACAGTCAGTCACTGTTCCAGAGAAGTAGCAGTTTTTCCCATCACTATTTATTACACTGTGACTAGCATTTTCTATAGTGTTCTTAGTCCATAGAGATTATCACAAAAAAGTAAAATTCTCCAAAATCAAATTTTATAATTTTTCAGAGAAGCAGTATTTCTTGGACTGTATAGTTTTGGAAATTTCATTGTACCCTATAAAATTTTATTGGCAATAACGAGACGGACAGTAGGACAATAGCAAGAGATATTTACAACTTAGGTTGTCGCGTGCCAGTAATCTCCAGATGTTAGAAAGCAGAATAATCCAGGTCCGGACAGGGACCATCGTTAGTCATGAACGGATATGACCATTATTTTATGAGTACAACTACCAAGTAAATGTTCTCAGACAAATTCGAGTGAACTGGTGTGAGCCATAAATACTTATTTCTTACCATTGCACTCCTGTCCGTCTCGTTATCGTCAATAAAATTTTATAGGGTAGAATGAAATTTCCAACACTATGCTTCAGAAGCGATGGAAGTTCTATCGAAATAACTTTCGATCATTTTTTTTTAATAACTTTGCTACAGCAAAATTTTAATCAAAACCAATTTGTTGAATATGTCATAAGCTCATTTGTGGCATAGTGAAATATTAAACAAATTTTCCTAACAACATTTCTGAGACAAGTAAAAAAGTTTTTTGACAAGAGCTGTATTACTCACAGTAATAATTTTGAAAACTTCCTATTGTTGCTGTTAAAGAAATTATATCATTAATTTTATTCAGGTAAGTTTTATTTTTCATTACCTACTGGTAATAATTTATATCTCTCTGTAATATTTGTATAATTAAATTTTATACCTACCTGAAAATTAAATAGCATTGAATTCAAAACAATACTTAACAAACATTTATTTATTCACCCCCTCTAGAAATTTTATGACTTCATTTCAAACAATTGGTTGTTTATGACATGACAAAGCAGAAATAATTTATCATATTTATTTTACCGCCTATTTAGTTTTCAATGGTAAAACTTAGGTATACTTCGCAGATTAATTTAGAATTTTATATGTTTGTTTTGGTCACTATCTCCTGAGAACTTGCTAAATATTCAAATAATTTGCCAGATGTCTTGGTTTACCTGTTCTACCCTAATATCTCAGTTATTTGACAAGAGAGAAGTTTGAAATTTGATGTAATTAATTCATATAAAAAACTGTAACATGGCTAACTATTATATATATTACATCAATTTTTTTAGTTCAGATAGCGTAGTGCATGTTTTCAACTTTTGCATTTTATCAGTGATTAACATTTTTGTGAATATCACTGAAAAGAGAGAAAAAGACACTTTTTGAAATGCTTAGAAGTACACACTCCATTCCGCTAAAAACATTAATGACAACACATTTTTGTCATTTCTCGAAATTTCGGTACCAATTATTCTTCAGTGCACCCACTGTACAGTTTTTGTGTTAGCAGATGTTCCAATTATTTTTTACACTGGGATGCCGCAATTTGAACATTTTTTACAGTAAAATTTATAGCAAAACAATAGATCATTTAAAATATAAAAAAGGTTGTTTTTGCGCTGCCATAGTTGTAATTGACATTTTAGGTTGACACGTGGCGTGTCGCAATGGCAATGAAAAAGGCTCTAGTGTTGCAAAATGCAAACGAGGTATTTAAGCTTTGAAAAAATAAATTGATTATCAAAGCAATTATCTACTACTAATTGATAATCGTGCCTCTAAAGTTATTATAACAAAAAGTGCAATTTAAGCTGTAATCTTACATAGAGGCATTTGTTGACCAAAATTTGGATTGGTAGTAATTTGACAGTTGACACTACTCGGAGGTTTACGTTGTTGACAGTATTTGATGTATTTGGTGATAAATTCAGTAACAACATAATTTCGGTTCAGTAATATTTATTCTTTTAGCGATTGAAAAATATTATTTTTTCAAAAAGGCAGCGCAAAAAATATTGTATAATATTCGTGTGAAAACTTCATTGCATTACAGACTCGACTGCGTCTCGCGTCGTATTCCCGTTCGTAAAGCGATGGACCGTTTTCAACACTTGTAACATAAAAGACTATTTTAAAATTTTACAATATTTTTTTTGTTATCTAAATTAAATTCGTTATAAAAAAGAAAAACAAAAAAATTACAATCGTCAAATGTGGATATTTGAGTGCTTTCAAATAGAACAGTCTGTATTTTATTATTGCATCTTACTCTGATCTTTATTTTCTTTCTTTTCTGGTTAAGTATTTTTACTCTCCAAAGTTAATTGTTTTTCGTAAATTCTCCCTTTTTTAAGAGATAAACCGATATATCAAAAGAAAGAGACCACCAAATATAGTAAGATGAAGTAACAAGATACAGGATATTCCATTTGAAAAAACTGAAATATCGATATTTGAAAATTGTAGAATTTTGTAAAATCACTCGGTATATTTACCTAGAGAATATAATTTGATACCACAACAAAGTACGTAGGTAGGTATTTACCTCATCGTCGAACTTTTTAACACAAATTTTAAAAATAATTTAAAAATTTTAGGGAAATTGAAACATCGTGGCAACCTCGCATCAATTTAAAATTTTTTTATTTTATTGTTATAAAGACTACGGCGAGCATACACACAGTATGTAAAAACATATAGCATATTCTATAAAAAAAAGTCAGTTGTATGATGCCCCAGTGCACTCTTTATAACTATAGTTGAAAATAATTTTAATCTATAGAACCATGTAACTTTGATCTTTAACTCTCTAATAATAATTAATCAGATATCGAACAGAGCGCGCGTAGTGACTCACCCTGTATGACCAAAAAATTAGTAATGTCATCTTAAAAAAAATATGTATTGTAAAATATGGTAAGTATCTTAGATTACTTACCAAAGGTTTTTTAGGTAGGTATGAACAAATAAATAAGCAAAGTTTATGCGCTGAACAAATATAATAAAATAGGTATCTACGGAAAAATAATTTTCTGAAGTTGACAAAAATAAATGTCAGATTAAAAAACTGAAGTTAAAATGCTACGCATATTTATGACATAAATATAAGCATTAACGAAGAGTCATTTCTCTCTAAGTTCCAGTTCAATACAATTTTAACTTTGACTACTGTCCAACTATTTTTTCTTTGTAACTTGTAATTTTTTTTGAAAGTAAAATATTCCTTCAATCTAGTTTTTTCTTTCAAACCACGTCAGACATTATTCTCTGTGGTCCTCTAGATGTGTTAGTTCTTCAAATATTATTAGAAGCATTTTAATAAAAAAAAGATAGAGTTAATTGTTGTTCAAAAAACGTATTAAGATAAGATTAGTAGTATTTAATAAGTGCTATTCCGTTTTACATCATCACTCGGTGTAAGCGAAGCCAAACCGAAATATTTGTAGATTCACACTTCGTGAGAAGTAAAAACATCAGCGGTCGGTTTAAAATTTTCTTTCATTATTCGTGGTATAAAAATAACAATACGAAATTTGCGATCTTTTGCAATGGTTATCTAATGCTTAATTGTGTTATTATTATTACATATATGAACAGTAAAAACTTTAAGTAACACCGGCAGAAGACATTTTCTGGTTTCGTACATCAGCAACATGGGTGACAAGTTTAACGAATATATTAAATTGTCATTAGTATGTTAGAATTTGGAAATAATGAGGCACCCATCTTGCTCCACCTTCCCCTACAATATTTTGCATCTATAAATAGTATGTGTTTATGCTGATTATGCATGGATCGTTGTTTATTTAAAAGTGTGTAAAACAGTATTTTGAAAACTGGAAAATCTTAACAATTTTAATCTAAGTTTAAAAAGTAATTTCCATTACCATAGCTAAAAATAACTTGGATATAATTTATTCGAAAGTCAATCACTGTGTATATTTTTTACCAAAAACTCACCTGTTGGTTTAGGTACGTTCCGTTTGACTTGCATCCACTTATACGTCGGTAACACTGGCTGAGGTTGAGGAACCGAACTCAAGTTGTGCATGACGTGCTGTCGCATCCTCCCATCACCCTGCATCCCATCGTCCTTATACCTATGCAAATGCTGAAATTCCATGCACGAAGAACTCGTCTGTGCATTAGCAACAATATGCGAGTGATAATTGGCATCAACCTCAAGTTGATACTTGTTCTCGTGAAGAAAATGGTGCTGTTGATGGCCGTCGCTAACTTCCTCGTGGTGTCTGATCAACATGTTATCATGGGTCCTCTGATGGTAAGCGTCGTTGTAGCTGTTCTGATTGATCGATGGATACATCGGGTTCCCATTAGACCCACCGTAGTCCAGGTTGGTGTAGCTCAACCCCGTCTCCGTGTTGATAATGGGGTTGTCTTGGGGGATGGGCTGGTGGTGGTAGTACAAAGTACCGTCTTGGGGCGAAGGAGGAGTCTCTTCGGTGGAGTAGAGATAAGGCTCTTCGTAGTGGTAGTTGGAGTAGTGCGGGAGCTGGGGGGCGTTGGAGGAAATGTCACTCGAGTAGTTGTAGTAGTTCGTGTCCGAAGGGTTGTAAGCCCCATGTTGACTGTGATGGCCGTACATACCAATGTCCATCATCATCATTTCGCACATCAAGTGTCCACTGCACAGAAACACGTCACATGGCAAGACCGCTTGCACGGGCCACTCGATTGTTTATGCTGGCAGAGGAGAGCAGCCTACTGCGATGTGTGTCAAGGGGCGGGGCCAGCGCGCGCTACCGGCGCTGGACCAATCGGGGAGCGGCCCCACGGAGATGATTTGATGCTGCGTGAGGGATTGGTCTGGATCCAGCCATCATTGTGCTCCTTTATGTTGGAACATTTCAATCCCGGTGAATGTTACAAGTGTCAGCTACTGTGTGTGACATGACAGCTCTCCTTGTATTGTTCGCATGTGGCGTTCCTAATGGGCTGCGGCGCAGATAGTTATCGACTTATTCATATGCATATTGCTATTTACAACTTGCTGAGAAATCTGATAGGACCTAATCTACCCACCTAACTTTCAAATTTATTGATGTGTTGGCTGGTGTGGTATTAGGTTCGGTGGTGGCGAATTTTAGTTGAGGTATGACACGACTTATGTGAAGCGGAAATTTTGCTTTGCGGTGGCTTTTGCGCTATGCTATTTTTGGTTTTAAGAGCTCCAATGGGGGCTTCAAATAAACATATCTTGATAAGCTTTATAAGTTTATAAATATGAAAAAACTGAAATTTATGGTGATCGATAAATTTGCAAGTTAACAATGCGGGGCTTGTCCTAAAATTGCGTTCGAAGAAAAGAGACTGGAGAGTTCAATTAGAGGGTTCAAACAAACGTTCTCGATACAAATTCTGCAAGTTTGTATGTAAATAAGGAAAAAATTGAAATTTATAACAATCGATCAATTTAGAAGTTAACAATGTACCTACCTAAAGCTTGTCCTAATAGAATTGCGTCCAGTGAAAGTATTTTTTTTTTCAGTCTGATTAACTTTTCCAGAAAAGATAACATTTGTGCAGATACACATAATTTTTCGATAAAGTTTATCGTTCCATATTTAGGGATCGGCCGTTATTTTATTAACAATACTTAAATAAAAGTTGTGCGTCATTTTCAAGAACGAGCTTTAATGAAAATAATAGATATTATTTTTTAAATTACACTAGTCGAAGAATTTAATTTTTAAAAGTGGCATCTACGAGTTAATTTAAATGATTTAAAAGAATTTTATAGATAGGTACTTATTACTCCCTATATTTATTTAAAACACTAAAAAATATATTTTGCAGACTACAAGCCATTATTCCTTACCAAGTAGGTAAACGTGACCGGTGGGGAAACTGTGATGTAAAAAAAATACGTCGTCTAGTAAGCTATAGAATTAATTGTTTAAAAAACTGTAGTGACAGTAGGTAGGTACTGTTGTTATCCATTGAAGTTACCTATCAGTTTGATATTTGTCTTCCCACGCTAATAAACAAAATGACACAGAACATAAAATTTTTATTATCCGAAGTTATTACCGAAATGGAGTCAAGCAAACAAACGGTGAATCTCGGTCTTAGATGGATGCATAGAAGAATTTCGTAAACAATTTCCCATAATCTCACAAATGAACAACTGTAACAATACGGTTTCTCCAAACACAATGTTTTTCTGATTAGTTCCATGGCTGAGTAGGCGGCTTTTTTTACGATCATATGGTACAAGGGGAATTTTTTTCAGAAATCAATATTTTTATGTTTTAATTTTAAAATCTAAAAAAACTTTTTAACATGAAATATTACTTATAAGTATTTCATTTTATATTTTTTCGAACTTAAATATAGCTATTATGCGGTTTTTTGAATTTTTATGTTTTAAGTAGGTATACTAAGTAGGTACTTAATATGATCAATCAAATTTATGAGTCGCCTTCCCGTTAACATTGTAATAAATATTATTCCACTTTTTTACTTTTTTCTATTTTCAACGAAGCAACCGTTTAAAAAAAGACTCATTTAGTAGGTAAAGCAACCCGTACATAACTGCTGAGCACGTTCTAAAACATGTCAAATGAATAAAAATTCTTGCTTTGCTTGATACAACTGATTCTGTAGTTAAAAATACTAAACAACAAAAATTAAGTTCTTTAATTAAATTATCGGGATAAAAATTGACTTATTATAAAAAGATCTGCATTATTTAAAAGTTTTTGTATGTAAAATATTTGCTTTAACCCAAACCAAAATATTTATTCCTTTATTTTTTTTCTGTAAAATAAAAAACACAAAAAAATCCTCTTGTAAACTCAATCCGGTAACATACCGTATCTTTTAACTTGAATAAAATAAAAAGTCAAAGAAATTGGTTCAATTTGTAACAATTTTACAAACAACAAATGCAACAATTAAATTCTATGTACTTATTATATACGTAGGCACGTGTGTATGTAATATCCTACCGGTTTTGACACATCAATAATTCGTGTAATAGGAAGTGGTGACAAAATTTTATAATTTGAAAATTTTTAATTAGATTGTTAAGAATAGGAGTTTTTTTTTTTGTAAAACATGGAGAAAAAATGGCGGATCAGTGTTAAACTAATTGTTTAAACCAATAAATATTTATTTGAGAAAACCGGTTCCAGTTCTAAAACATTTCTAATAGTCAAAATCAGAAACTGATTGTTACAGAAAAATGACTAAGTAAGTATATCTATATTAGTGATTGTGGAAAAACCACTACCTACTTGTGGTTCTATACCTACATAAAAAAATTATAATGTATGTGTGTATAATGGCAGTAACACATAATTAGGGTAAATGTGTACAAGAGTGCGCATATGTATAAGAGTACGCACTGATGATTTCTGCTTATTAGTGCCATCTGGGTAAGATGAAGTTATACCATTCAGAATTTAATGTTAAACCTGAGATAAAGGTGCAAAAGTGACCTGAATATAGTTTATAGTTTGGTCGTACTAACGATTTTATGTTCACACGTTGTGTGGATGTAATTTTTACCGCTCATAGTTTTAGTTTTTTGTAAGGTACGTACCAGTTCTTTTATTTTACAGTAATAATTTTCATTAGTTGTAACTTTTAAGGTGTCGTTATACACTAACAGTTTTACACTTTCTGTCCATCAAAAGCTTTTAACTTTGAAAACATTAGGTTGTGTACAAATGTACAAGAGTGCGCAGCGAGGTATTGTATAAGCGTGCGCATTGCTTGCAATACGTAGTCTAATAGTCTTGGAGATACATATCATACGGTAATGAATTATTTAACTCTACTACTTTGTACTGCTTCTCGAGTTGTGGGGTGGTGGTTATGGTGATTTTTTTTTTATTTTTACTTCCTGAGCGTGTTGTAATCGAGTCCGTCGACCGACTCTCTATTTTTACGTTTTCTCGTCTTTTCAAGACCCCTAGAGTACGAAGAAATAGGTCTCCCGTTTTATGTGTAGTCTGTAGTCACTTATTCCCATTTATTTTCACCTTAGAAACAAATATTTTTTCATAAAATGTAATGCGTACTCATAAGCGTTCAAATGCGCACTCTTGTGCAATGAACTGTCTAACAGTGCGCATTTACACATCTTGACAAAAATTGAAATTACTCTTAAAATATAGTGGTGTTGGGGCGTACAATTAAATATATCTGATCCCTAAACATGTATATAACGAACCCATATCATAAAATTTGCCTATCCAAAAAAATTAAAAAGTTGTTGACAGTTTTACACTAAGTGCGTACTCTTGTACACATTTACCCTAATACTGGGGTAAATTGCTTTGCTATTTATACCTAGGTATCGGTAAGCAAGAGATCTGATTCCAGACCGTTTTTACACCTATGTGTTTACAGTTTGTAGGTTAATGTTTTAACTGTTTAATGATGGTAGCATAATAATTAATATCGCAAGCTAGTTACTGGTTTCAGGGACAAGTAAGTATAATTGTTTACCACAAGACTGTTTATGCCTTAATGTTCCGATCCTTTAATGGCGGTTATTTTAATTAGTATGAGCAGCTACGGATATCGGCGAACAAGTGAATTTGTTTACAGTAGCCGATTACTTTTTATTGAGTAGTTACTACATATGAATAATTTACAGCCACTACTTCTAAGGCGACACTTAAAATTTGGTGTTTTTAAAATTGTAACGAATTCGTTCGACTCCGTGCAATAAAAATTTTGAATAGGAAACTTTTTTTTTGAAAATTTACATAAATTTCTGTAGGAGGTATCCTATCACCTTGTATGTGAAAATAATCAACCTGTTTTAAATAATTCCTTTGCACAGAAAAATTAATGAATCTAATTTAAATTAAATTTCGACACAATTTTTAACCTGTGGAGAAAAAATTGCTTTCTATACCGAAGATTCTCTTATTTTTTGCATTTTAAATTCAAAAACAAAAACATTTTGTAAATTTTCAACGACCTTTGTTAACCGACGGTTTAACTAGCAACAATAACGTATGGCATTATATTTTTTTATTTTATTTTTTTATTTTATTTTATTGGTTAACGTTACCCAACAGGCCGGAGGCCCAATTACAGGGTAACGGGGGACATACACAACACCCAGAGCAGGGCGGGAATCGAACCCACGACCCAAGGTGTGGCAGGCAAGCGCGATGCTACCTAACCCACCCGGGCTATTGTAATAGGTACAGAATAAATTTATAGAAAATGCGAGTATTTTACGAAATTTAACATTTTTAGCACACTTTCTGAGCATTCATTCCGATTGTACCTATATTTTTACTTGACAATATTTATAACTGTGTTTTGTATTTATATCCCGCTTACATTGATATTAGGTATATGATGGGTATTGTCTTGAAGATGTTCGTAGGTACTGCACTGAGTAAGTTGTGAAAAAACATGGTTCTCGCTAGGGAGATGAAGATCGTTAATTGAACATTTTTCTCGTAAATTAATTTTATAAGTAGGTATAGGATACTGATTTTAAGAAATACTTACCTACATTTGAACTTTTTTCTAATTTTTAATAAAACTTTGCACACGTACAGGTGAATAATAGTTCCATTTGTGTGTGTTTATCCATGGTACACTGAGCATAATTAATGAATTTTATAACCTCTTTATGTAATTTCTACAGAGTTCCAAAATTGCTGCAAGATCAAACTTTTTGGGCGCTCATAGAATCATCCACAAATAAAAAAAATAATGCCTAACATGCAATTGTTTCCATAGTAACACCTTTATTAATTCATTATAAAATGAACTAAAACAAAACAACAATACCAACAAAAATTAAATAAGATTTAGATTAAAGTAAATGTCCAAAATTGCGTCTGTGATGTTTTTAATCATTACAGGCGTTACATCTAGAAGATTCTTAGACAAATTAATTCATTTTTCCGAAATTAAAGGCAATGAACATTTTGTCTTGAGGCATAAAGAGAAATTTTATTTAAAGTTATGTTTGATGTTGACGCATTCTGCTTTGCTTTACATTTTTTCTGCAATATTTTTGGAATACCGTTTATAATAATAATAGTGGTTTTTAAATTAGTTGTAAATCGTTTTTGAGTAAAAAACTTGGTGCTTTTTTAAATATTTTTATTGTCTTAATACGGTATATTCGCTTTTGAAATATCTACGTGTATGGGAGAAAAATGTCACTGATTAACGTATTATATTACAGGTATTGCTTTTTGTTTAATAATTTATTTTTTTATTATTTTCCATTTTTAAATCACACTGAACACTAATAACTAGTTTAAACTATTTTTTAAAGGCACATTTGCAGTTAGGTGTTCAAATTATAGCAGCTTGACTGATGATCACATTGTGTACACACCATCATATTTTTTCCTGTTACATTATTTAAAAATATATCTATAGTAGTACCCTCTGTTATTTGTTAATAGAAAATGTCTTAATTTTCCATGCAAATATTGTAGAGTTAAGCATACACCCACGCACTGTAGACATATGTAAAATTAGGCTTTAGTTAACACTTACGATAAAATTAACAAACAAATTTTACCATCTTCTGTGTAACACATAGTGCTTTAAGTTGACCTATTACACAGTGAAAATTTTGAAGTTTTCCCGAAGGTATTGAATTTTGTAACTTATACCTAATTATATTCTCATATTAATCTAATAATGAAATTAAAATTTGTGATGTAAAATGCCTCTCTAATAATATTTAAATTATCTTTTTGCTCTCTCCTGTTCATGTCGTTAAATAGGTATAATACTGGTCTACAAAATGGAATTTTTTGCAGTCATTAGAAATGAAAATACAAGTTTTTAACTCAATTTTTCTGCTGTTTACGGATCTGTTTTTACAGTTTTTCCAACACGTACCTATAGGTAGTTTTATGAAAATATTTAATAAAATCAGAAAATCACACAGAACACGATTTTTACAAGAAATAAATCATTACCATCATCGCAAGCATATAAAATTCACTTATTTAGTCATTACTCATTACTTAACCATAAACATTACTAAAATAAACAGAAATTTCATGTACCCAATTTGTTGACATTGTCACATTTTTGTCAAAAGTTTGAATATTTCCAAATCGTGAACGCGTATTTACAAGTCATTTCTATCATCTCACATATGACGAGCCAGAAGAATAACTGTAGATGTAGAATTATCATGTCTGCCTTAGTAGGTAGGGTCCTCTTATTATTTTTCTTGATAAATTTTTCGTTTTAGACTAGTGTAATTAAACTCCTAAATTATAGGTATTATTTTAAACGATGGATGACTTCTGAAACATTATGTTAACTTTTTATTTAACAATTTGACAATTTTAAACTTCTCGTTGAAATTTCTTATCTAAGACTATTAGTGATACGAATAAAAAACCCATTTAATAAGAAAGTTTGATGCTGGATTATTTGTGAAAAAAAGGCATTTTGCTGTAATGTGATGTAGGTTTCATAATTTTTCCTCATAGTAAGTAGGTAAATTGCTCAAATTTCAGTGTAGTAGGTATGTTTTATTGAGGTAAAATACTGTTACCATTATCGGTGAATAAAAATCGGCGTGGATAAAACTCAAGAATTTATTTCTTAGTAACTAAAATTTATACGTCAAATTACACAGAGATTATGTACAAAATAATTCCGGCGCAACTTGGCGGGCTTCTCTCAACATTCGCTGGACTCGACTTGACTGAATTGGCTGAATAATAACCGTTCCCGAAGGTGGCCTCTATTGAAAGCCACACTTCCCTTCTAGAAGTTCCGCAGTCGAGGTCTTTCTGGATTGCCCATCGCGACTTCCGCTTCCAGGTTTTTCTCCGGCCGCCGTCACCGACAATGAGTCATCATCGCCGTACATACTAGAACATATAGGTGTCGTACCGAGATAATGGAGTTGTAGAGTTTTAAATATTGAGTTTTTCCTTGTAACATGGCTTGCTTCTCGTGAAATTAGTCAATACAATGTTGTGTAAATGTTAATAAACCATTGTTTACAAAATTTTGCTGCTTAACAGAAGAAAAAATTGCTGTTGCTTTATTAAACGCAATGCGGTTATTGGTTTTTATTTCTTTTTAACGAAAAATAATTGCATTTTCGTTTTCCATTAACAATAGGTAGGTAGTTGTAAAACGCTTCCTACATTCTGACAAGATTTGGTGCTGGTGTATTATTAGTTTTTTTTTTAAGTTATTGGAAAAATTATATGATTGTCTGACAGGCGCAAATTAATCAGAATAATTAATTAATAATACGTGAACTAGGTAGTACAGTTTTTTTATTTTTTATTTTTTTAAATACTTAATACTCTTATTCTTATGGAGTGCTGAAACTTCACTTTTCTTTTTGTTGAGAGATCACTTCATTATTTTACTGATCGTTTTTACTTTATGTTGAAAGTTTTGTGGTGAAACTTTTCTTACGATACGGTCAGGACACTGCAAGCAGAGAAGCATTTTGGGAGGTAATTCGTTTCCAATGATTGTTTCTGAAGTTTTATAACCATTACCGAAAATTTTTGAGGGTCCGATTCTGCCCACTTTAGGAAAACAAACAGACAGTTTTATTATGCCTCCAAAAATGCCAATAAAAGAGATTTTTATTCCTGGCAGAATACGTTTGCCAAACAGGTACAAATTGTAATTTTTTTTTTAAGAAGAAATATCTTTAATTTTAATGTAAAAATGTTTTTTCTATATCGATGTTTTTATTTGTAAATTTAAAATCAAATATTAATACTCATCGAAAAAATACCCAGTCATTTTTGGTAATTTTTTTTTTAATGTTTTAAACAAATTTACATATCGGTCCACACAATTTTGTGCGAGTACTAGTGTTGGTCCTCCTCGACTAGCGCCTCGAATCGTCAATATCACTCACACTCGCAAAATGCATTTTCTGGCCCGGTAACAAAAACGTGCTGAAAATTTTAGACTAATAAAATAACACATCACTTCTTCGGAAGAGTAGTTGATTTGAGAGACCACATTCATAAAAATGTAACATTAATAAACACACTATTAAAAAAAAAAATTAGAAAAATTAGAAATAAACAGATTTTTTTAGTAAAATAAGGTCTAGTGTGCAATAGGTTAGTGTATAATTAATTAAAATTAAAGAAAACTTTTATTCCCATTTTGGGAAAGTATCTTTAAAAAATTTGAACAAATTGCACTTTGTTGTAATAGGTATCGTAAGATTTCTAATACTTACATAATTAGTTTTATTGTTCAGTGTTGAAAAAAAGCAAAAAGGACGAAAATTAGCATTCTAAACATGAAAGCATTAGGATATAGGTATATATTTTTTTATTTTGAATATAAATCGATAATCAGAACCGTAACCGTAAAATGTAACGACGATATGTTTTTAAGGAAATGTTAGAATCTGGAGATGTTTATGTGAACTATTAATGTTATTTTATTATATGTATTATTAATTTGTTTATTTAAAAAAAAATGCTTTATATAATTGTGGCAAAAACAAAAAAGAGTACAAGACTCGAGACAGTTGCACAAGTTTAGTGTTTCATGGGCAATAAGTCAGATGCCAATACAAATCTTTATTTTTTATTTATTACGCAATATACCTATAGACATCGATGTAATTTCAATATTTTTGTTACAAAAAATTATTCAGCATTACGATTTTTTCAGCCCAATTTTTGAGTTCTATTTGCTAGTACAGCAGTAAGAGTCAATTTTTTATGTAAAATGTTATTTGAATTTTCTGAACATTAAAACAAAAATTTACTAGAAATTACTATACCTAGTAGGGTACCAGATAGAACCCGTCGTTTCCGTTGCTTACGCCGACGAAATTAAAATAATTGTCAAGATTTGTAATACTTTTGACTAAAAATTTAAAATAGTTCTGGGAAAAAACAAATTCTTGTAGGTTCTTTTATGGTAAAAAGTAATTAAATAAAATCTCGTGTAAGGCATTAACAAAACAACGCTTAAGTATTAAGTATTACTTTCTATTTTCCCACTAAAAAGTGTTATTTCAAATTAATTACTACTACATTTAACTAGATAAAGTCTTTGACTTTCATATTTTTTTAATGCATCGCGGAATAAAATTTCGTAATTTTTAGATATAATTACCCTCAAAAATTATAGCAGTAAATTTAAGCTACAATATTATTAGAAAAAAGAATAAAAAAGCACATTGTGATGTTTAATACGCAAACGTTTAGTGCATTGAACAATGAGGAAAATGAAAAATTGGTTTTTATTATAGTATTAAGTATACGATAATAAATTTATATTTAAAAATGACATAAAAAGTACGTAATAAAGTTTAACAAGAAGGTTGGAAGAGCAGTCGATAGAACTGAATATAAATTTTACACTTATCCAATGTTTATAATTTTCGAATTTCTGAAAACACATACCTAAGTCATTAAACAATTCTTCTAAAAGATGGAAAAAATTGATCAGTTTTAAAAGGACAAAATTAATAATAATAATAAACAATATTGCAGGTATTTTTAAAACATAGAAAGCCAGTTTTTTTTTTACAAATAAGTATATGTAATTTTAGTACCTACCTATATTTTCATTTTAGTACTGTTATTCAAGCTTTGTTTTACATTTACTAAGATTATTTAGGTGTCATAATGCAAGTTTAATAATACTTTATTTAATTATTGTGTAATATTGGCGTCGCAGAAAACAGTGGAAAAATTTGTAGATTTTGTTAATAATTACGTAATAATGGGACATAAAAAACACAACCCATTGGTTTATTATAAATTAGTACAAAATTGATAAAACTATTTACTGTAGATTGCAATTATCAGTAAAGCTATTGCTACAGTTTGATTCTAATCAACTTTTTTTTAGCAAATTTTAAGCAACTTTTTCACTTCTTGTTCTATTACTACTTAGTACATAATATATGGATGCATATCTATTTTGCTTTTCCAATCACTGTCAGAATATCTTTTTTAAGGCATCATCGTAACATCTCTGGTTTTAAGACACAATTGTGTTAAATTATTTCATTCTTGAAATGCTGTTGTACAAAACATTTTCGGTGCATCTTCTCTGTTAAAAACTTTAACCCTCGGCTTACGCCTTGTCAAAAAGAATTCATTCGCACCTGGTAAAGTACCATTTGTGACGAATAAATGTTGCTGCCGTGCATGTACCATAATATTAAACAAGATTTACTCACACAGGTTTTGTAGACGGAACCTCTTTTTTGCGTGCATTTTAGTTGAGATGTTGTAGAAGTCTAGTAGGTATAAAAATAAATGATGAAAATGAAAATATGATTAAAAAGATTACGAAAGACCAGCTGCTGCAACTTGCTTAAAATATTTCAATGTCCTCGAACATTAAGTTGATGTGGTTTGTGGCAGGCACAGCACGATCTGTATATCTAAAATCCCAGACGGGCGTCGGAATGCCATGTCTTAGACATGACACCCTTGTCAGTTTCACTAGAATTCTGATAGTATAACCCATGTTCCATTCAGTTTTTTATTTTTTACCTGAAGCCAATTTAGCATAAGATCCACCTTTCAAGTACATGCTCCTCCATTACCAGCGGCCTTACCTCATTTGCCACAATTGGTTAAAGTTATAAGGAAAAACACTGACAATTACCTATTTAAGTTGGACGCTTAGTTAATGTGCACTTCGGTTTTAATTACGAACTATGCAAATAATTTGCGCTGCTAAGACTTAGGCATTATTTATAAACAAATTCGGCCACAGATAATCCCAAAAAGTAAAATTCGAAGAAAATATTCATGAGAACATCACCTGTTCGAGTCAGTGAATTGTGTCATTCTTATTTGACGTGTATGCTTAATAATGCGCTTTACCTGTGGTATCTTTTGAAAACTGACACCTCGTCTTCTTGTTTACAAAATTCTTTAAGCGGGCGTCCAAAGTGAGTATTTGTTTAACTATCTTGAATGGATATAATCCAATATTTACAAAATTGTTATCCTAAAGGTTTTGACTCCTGTTGTTCTGTTGTCAGCCAATTTTGAACTTGGAGTTATGTTGGTCCATTGAACGTGCATAATAACTACTACACAATCGCTGGAATATTTGACGGGTACTGTTTATATTTAACTACCTGGCGGAAATCGTTTAATGCTAAAAAACGTTCTGATAAAATATGCCATAAGCTTATAACGAATTTAATTAGCTCCTGTATTGCAGTCGAGTTCAATTAAAATTTGGTTACTCAATAAATTTTAATAGCTTTTAGTAGTGGTGCAGCGATAATCGTAATCGTAGACATGTTTTCACAGTTTAACACTATTATTCATGCTATATTTTAATATTAAATAAGCGTGGCGCAAAATTAAATGCAAGTTAAATTGTAGCGTAACTTACGAGCTTTTGTAAAATATCACAGGTTTAATTTAAGTTTTCCGTTGTGTCAATAAATCTGTAACGTAGGTTTGCACCTACTTTATTTCTGACTTTTAATCACCACGTATCATAGTTTATTTATTACAGAAATGAATTCAAGACAGAATCGTTAGTATTTAAATATGTAAGTAACTAATATACAGAGTGGCTATAAGGTAAATGTTAGATATAGATATTATATACATGTCAAAATAGATGACAATTATCGTTACATCTCTTTTATAACAACAAAATATCGCTTCTAAATAAAAAAAAAAAATTACAAATATACGTACCTAAACAATCAAATTGTAAGCACGTATAAGTAAATTAAAGCAATATTTTACAATTTTGATCGTTTGCTTACCAATTAGAATATTTATTGTAAGAAGATGGGATTAGTAGATACCTACATAATGTCATAATTTTCAAAATTAACTCTTTAAGTAAATCACATAGCTTCCGAAACTAAATCATTAAAGTCGTTTCTAAAAAATTTATCATAATTGTAGGATGATTTTTGTACGCCTGATTTATTTTGCGTGAAAAGGTTTTCCATACGTCTCTAACACTCTAACGGCTAGAAATCAACAATTGCCGGACCCTAGAGATTTTTTTATGGTTATTATCGATATCAGTTGGTTTTATCGCTTGTCATTCTGTCACTGACAGGTGGGTTATCTGCGCATGTTTCTACTATAAAGTTTTTCTGGTCTAAGAGAGAATACTCAATTTAAGGTAACTGCTAAAATATGTAGGTATAAGTATATACCTACATAATGTCTGTAATGTAAAAAAATGTTGTAAAGACGGAAAAATCTCCGTTGTTGTATTATCTATTGGGAAGGATGTAAGATTAATAACAATACATATTCTACTAAACATTTATAAATGAGTAATGTTGTAATTCTCAGTTTTCTGACTAGCAGTCATTTCTATATTTATGTTAAATAATAAGTTACAATTCTGAGGAATTGAAATTTTATGCAATTGTTTACTTGAATTATTGTGATTTTCTGTCTTAATAAGAACGTGTATTTTTGGTTAATATTGACAAAGTTATGACGTCATACAGGTACAGAGTTTTTATAAGACAATTTAATTCCTTACTATTTATTTTAAAGTGTTTTTAATATACAGACAAAATTCTGCGCCCTGATGTACTGAGAACGGATAGAGATATTGAAGTTCTGTAAATGCCAATGTTTTTAGCTTGAAGGGGGAGCTTAATTTAGTACATTACAAATATGACGCATACGTTAACCAATCTATTTTTTTATTACAACATATATATTTTTAACCGATTTTGGCAGATCATTAAATTATGATTATATTGTTATAAAATACTTAGGTGTTTATTTCACTCTTAGTATACAAACAATAGTAAAAGTTATAAATATAAAAAACCGAACTTGAGTGAAATAAAATAGGTACTACCAGTTTATTTTACAAAAACCGAGTAAAATCTGTTTGAAAAACGTTTAAGCGTATGTTCCAATTGTCATCCTTCACAATGAACACAAAACTTCTTATTAGTTCGCTATTAGTAGTTTCCAGTTTAGTTCTGTTAATCTTTGAAATCAGGCAAGGGTCCCAAGGAAGCGAAATTGTTTATGTATCGCCACAACAATAAATCTAAAAGGATCTTAAATCTGGGCTGCGAGCTGGCACTTCAGTAGGGTTTCTATTTACTGATCCAATTTTGATAACAAATATTTTTTAGAAGACAAAATTGAATCTTTTTCGACAAACAACAAAGAAATATTGCAGTAGTCAAAGATTTCTAATGTTAAAAATTAACAGTGTAGTATATTGTCTTTCCACGACAATATTTAGCAGTTCGAAATAATTTTTCATTTAGATATATTTTACAGTTAAAATTAATACAACACACGTAAGTGTTTTACATCATTGTAAGTGTAATTTAGGTAATGATCAAAATCCATTGTAGTTAGTGCAATGCACTAAATTAAGCTTCCACTTTCAAGCTAAAAACAAATGGCGTTTACAAAATTTTAATGTCTCTACTCGTTCTCAAGATATACCTACTTAAGGTTGCGAAGTTTTATCCGGGAATCTAGGATACCTGTATATTAATAATATTCACGCAGATAAAATATGCTTTTAATTTTTTTATTAACGTTGCAATGATAATTTCGATTACAAGAGAATATGTTATCAAAAATCTTGAACACATACAAAGTCATTCATGAACATCCAAAATTGACGGCACACAGAGCTTTCTTCGGAGCGAGATCGTACATTTGTTCGTAGTTCCATTATTATTCCACCGCGTGATCAGAAATGACCGAATCTGCTGGCAGTACTTTTTAAACAAAATTGTGAACTTTTGTTCCATTTTGCAAATTAAAAATGTCAACAATCTGTCAATCTTGACAGCTGACAACCGGAAAATATAGCAAATATCATGATACCAATTTCAACTAAAAATCCAGGATTGCCAACAGACTCAGTCAGTTCTGATTACGCGGTATTAATTAAGATAGGACATATTGCAATGGAAATTACTGGCTTTTGCTTCGGGTTTGTGTTATATCATATGATAAAAAAATATTGGCTTATTGGAATATTTTTTTTTGTTGGCAAAATTATGTAAAATTTTTCGCGAATTTCTGCTCTCTAGAGAATTCACCGTTTTCTTACTCGATTCCATTTGATAATAATTTTAGATAATAAAATCAATCAAACTGGCAGGTAATTTGAATGGAAAATAATAGTATCGCCACCAGAATTTTTTTTAAATTAATTCCATGTCCGACTAGACGACATTTTTTTATATTACTACGAATATAATATGTATAAAGTTATAATAGATTCGTACATAATAACTCGCTATTGGATCCAACAAAACGGTTTATTTCTGGTTAATTGCCTCTTAAAAACAGGATAAAAAATCTTATATAGAATGCATTCAGATTCTCCAAAGAAGAAAATTTACATTTCTAATATTCATATACCTTGTAACACAAAGATATCTGAATATTCATAACGCTCATTAAAATTACTTATTTTTAGTTGGTGGCACAATGTTTGCGAACATCTTCCCCTACAAAGATGAAGAACCCTCATTTAAAGTCTGAAAAACGGGCCTCAAAAGTGTCATAACAGGTTTAGACAGAATAAAAAAACAATTTGTAGAACAAAATAGCATTAATAAATATTAATTTTAATACAAACCAGCTGGTACTTGAAGAGTACTTTTTGTAATTACATTTTAACGAATACTTTACTCTCTTCTTAAATAAATAAAAATAAGTAAATAAACAAATAAATAAATAAACAATTAAATAAACAAAAAGCAAAAAGTTTTATTTGTCATTTAGCGGTTTCGGAAAGAAAAAACAAATAATTTGAAAATAAGCATTTTGTACTGTTTCCAGTAACTAGATATATGTGGAAAACTAAAGTACCTACTGTGGTTAAAGATTTTAGAAAAAATATGCATAGATATAGTAGCCGTCAATAGAGTCGAAATTTGCGAATAAAAATAAAATAAAACCGGCTTAAACGGCGCCGACGATGGCTTGCAAGTTCTGTCACTGTGGCAGGCGTCGCGTCGCACAGGGGTGTATTTAAGGCTGTCTGCACAAAATCTTACGGTCACTAGCTGTAATGTTACTATTTTCTATCTACGACAAACGATTTGTCACACAGCTACGAAACCGACGATCTAGAGAAAGATGGAAGTCTGGAAATGTATTTCAACAAGTATAATAACCTTTTGGTGCAACACAGTTGGTTCAAGCAAACTAAAATATGACAGGAAACAAACAGTCCACCTGGATTAATTTATAGCCGTCTTTGCTGCTAAGATGACAAGGTTTTTCGCTGCACCTACCTCCGCAACGATGAATATACCATACCACAAATTGTGTACAGTGAACAGAGATTCGTTTTTATTGACGAGATTGAGCTCAGAAATTAAAAAAATTATGTTATAACCGAAAAGATGACATTTAATATTAAATACGTCTCTGTGCAACGCGTGCCACAGTGACGTCAGAATTTGCAAGCCACCGTGGGCTCCGTTTGAACCGGTTTTATTTTATTTTTATTCGCAAATTTCGACTCTATGTACGGCTACTATATCTATGCAAGCTACTATACCAAAGACAAGTAATGATTACATATTATATGTGATTTTTAAACATTACAAAAATAAAATTTTCTGGATATTTTAGGTGAGTTTATACCGTCACAAGACAACGAAACAGAACATCTAACTCTCACCCTTTCAATTGCCACAATAATTAAAATTTTGGCTAGAAAAACCTAATCTTCTATTGTAGTAACTTTACTGGTAGGAGTTATTAGGTACGTGAATCTTACATCACAGAAAATTGTTTAAAGGATTTAAGACGTTCAAAATTTCCTGTACAAAAAAAAACAGTCCACTTTTCGTTATCAACACTGTGGTGACGCTTGAATTTTAAGATTTTGTTGTGACAATTTAGTATTATTTTTCTATAAAGGTAATTTATATTTGCTTAATTATAACTTGTCTAAGTCTAAGGGATGCACAAATGTTCTAGAAGTTCAACGTCTTCTGACCTTTCGCTAATTACAGCCAGGTCATGAAATGTCGAGAAAATATGAAAGTGCGAAGTCGACAGATGGAGTCGATTACTATGCTTCCTCAGCTTACGCTCAATAAGTAAAAATGGCCTTTCAGCAATAATAACAACTTCAAGTGTTTATGTTTGTACATCAGACGAATGTCACGTAGAAGTTAGTTTGATTTGAATGAATTTGTCACCTCAAAACAGAAGATTAAAATTGTTAATTAAGCCACAATCGAACAAAATATTTTGAATATTATTATTTTTATTATAATTTTTATTTATTGTTATTAAATACAGTGAAAATGGAGCGACCCCTTCTTAATTTGATGAATAAAAAATTACAGCGTGATTAGTTTTATAAAATTTATTTTATCTGATGAAAAAAGGGGGTAGGGTGGTTAGACAGATATAAGTATTTTGATTAAAAATTTACCATGTTTGCGATAATCTTGAAACGTTTGCACGGTTTCAAAACATTTGATTTTTCAGTTCCTTATTTAATCCATAAAATAAGTGGACTCATTCATTAATTTTTTGACTCACATTGTATAAGCAATTTTAAAAATATGAAGACAATTTTGCATTTTCGATTGGATTTATGCAGTAAAATTTTGGGATAACGTCATTACTTTTTTGGTGGGATAAACAGAAATATTTTGAAGAAATTATATAAAAATTATAAAATTTTATATTACATTCTGGACCGATCCACAAACTGCAAGTGCAGGAGTATGCTGTTTCATAAAATTTAAATAGTACCTATGTAACATGCAAAATTTTGCGGTGACGTCATCAAAATTTTGATGTGGATAAATAGACAAATTTTGCCTAGCGGTTTTATTTCATAGAAGTCCAGTCCACTAGTTTCTCAGATTATCTGTCTAATAAAATCGCCAACAGACAGACACCGATCGACAGATGGAAATAAGAGACCGATATTTATGTACTTTACAAGCCACAAAATATGAAAAAAAAAGGAAAAAATAGCCATAAGTATAAAATTTACTTGGGATGTAACTATTTTCATGCTCTGGTAAAATTAATAAAATTTGGGTGAGCTTTAGAATCAGTTGTCTCTAAAATTTACACATATGTTACACAGAAAAAACCCCTTTTATGTGTAGTACAAAGCAATAGGAAGATTTTATCATAAATGTAATAAATTGACCATAATATCAAACACAGTCTTAGGGTAAATGTGTACAAGAGTACGCACTTAGTGTAAAACTGTCAACAACTTTATAATTTTTTTGGATAGACAAATTTTATGATATGGGTTCGTTATATACATGTTTAGAGATCAGATATATTTAATTGCACGTCCCAAGACCACTATATTTTAAGAGTAATTTCAATTTTTGTCAAGATGTGTAAATGCGCACTCTTAGACAGTTCATTGCACAAGAGTGCGCATTTAAACGCTTATGAGTGCGCATTACATTTTATGAAAAAATATTTGTTTCTAAGGTGAAAATAAATGGGAATAAGTGACTACAGACTACACATAAAACGGAAGACCTATTTCTTCGTAGTCTAGGGGTCTTGAAAAGTCGAGAAAACGTGAAAATAGAGAGTCGGTCGACGGACTCGATGACAACACGCTCAGGAAGTAAAAATAAAAAAAAAATCACCGTAACCACCACCACACAACTTGAGAAGCAGTACAAAGTAGTAGAGTTAAATAATTCATTACCGTATGATATGTATCTCCAAGACTATTAGACTACGTATTGCAAGCAATGCGCACTCTTATGCAATACCTCGCTGCGCACTCTTGTACATTTGTACATAACCTAATGTTTTCAAAGTTAAAAGCTTTTCATGGATAGAAAGTATAAAACTGTTAGTGTATAACGAGACCTTAAAAGTTACAACTAATGAAAATTATTACTGTAAAATAAAAGAACTGGTACGTACCTTACAAAAAACTAAAACTATGAGCGGTAAAAATTACATCCACACAACGTGTGAACATAAAATCGTCAGTATGACCAAACTATAAACTATATTCAGGTCACTTTTGCACCTTTATCTCAGGTTTAGCATTAAATTCTGAATAGTATAACTTCATCTTACCCAGATGGCACTAATAAGCAGAAATCATCAGTGCGTACTCTTATGCATATTCGCACTCTTGTACACATTTACCCTACAGCTTTTTTCTTTACATATTTCTTTAGGTGTGGAGTGAGTGGTTTTAAGTAAGGGGTGATATAGATCTTTGTGTGTACAGTACAACACTATTTGCATTCTGATGTTTAATGCTGAATACAAGTTACATATGCATTTTTTCAAAAATATTGAACGTCATCCTGTTAACTCACCTGCAAGTAACATATTCACCTATATGACGTTATTTAAGTTCCTACACTTTTTCATTTCGAATGAATGCAGTGACTACCAGTAGATTTTCAATTGAGAACAGCTGAGAATAACAGCGCCGAACAAACAGTTAAGAATAATAATAAGCGTATCATTTTCTAACAACGCTGTATGTTAATTTACTGGTGGGATTCATTAATAAGCAATGAGTTAATACACAGACACCATCCAGATAGGCCAACCAAGTCAACACTTCGACGATCTGATACATCGAAGTTATTAATATCTGCCTTACTGTCAGTGTCACCTTAGTTGTCTGCTTATCGTTTTTTGACGTCATCGTTACGGACCTCCTAATTGCGGACAAAATATAAGGAGAACCCATTTCTTCGGTCATTTATCTCTGGGATGATGTTCAATTAAAAAGGATCCGTCCAGGAAGTTGGACGAGTCTTCCAATCATTAATAAAACGTAACGGTGCCTTTTTTACCTGCGTTTTTTCTAAATTGTATTATTATTCAAAATTTGCGCTAAACAAACGGGAATATTGGCAAGTGGTAATTTTTAATATTCCATAATTTCCAATACATCACTGTCACACCTGCAGCCCGAGACACGTTTAATTTTCATATTAATAATAAAATTTATAAGTAATATGCATTATATGTATGATATAATAGGGAGTGTCACATGGTTACATTAGCGGTAGGCAGGCATCACTTTTTCAGATCAGAAGCAAATTTGCATAATACTCGAAAACAAACCAGCTGGTTGCCACCAAATCATTTTCTTTGAGTGAATTGTTTGCATTTTCGTACAAATCGTTAGATTACCTCGGATTTTCACTTATCAGCCGTGAATAGTGAATTCTTGATTTTAGAATGTCATAAATTTAACGCAATATTTAATATGGGCTTAACTTGTCAACGTCAGATATACGATAACAACTATGTAAATAAAACTAGTCCGTAACAAATCTATTTATGCATAAGAAGTCGTTTTTTCTAACAATTCAGGTTCTGTCGATAATTTATTCGAATGTTTGGCTGCTGCGTTGACAAATATGTAATTCGTATTTGAGCATTAATGTGACGAAAAGTTGGAATTCTCTCAGCAACTGGTTGTTTGTAAGCTCTGCAGTTCGATTCTCCAGAGATTCACCTCTTTGACAAGAACAACTCTCTAAATGAATCTAGCAACAGCAGTTTGCTGTCATGTGTCACCCCGTTTCATTCTCGCTATTCAGTTAGAGAGGAATTGGCATCTCCTGAGTCCATCTTTTCAAATTGCTGTATCAGAAGAATGTCTTTCAGATTGTGTTATCGACTGTCGAGAGATATCGATTTCTTTCGTGAAGGCGACAGAATTAGGGAGAGAGCTTGCCTATTAAAACAAAGATTATAATCACTCAGCGTGTTCAATGATCTACTTGCAACTACGAAGCAATAAACTAGATTTTATTACGTTCGAATTATGTTTACAACGCACGAAATACTTATAAACGAAATATATAATTTTGCAACAAAACAAAGTTAATCCATTTTTGATATTTGGAGAAGATTTTGTTTAAAAATACACGTCTGTATCTTTGTATGTCAAAATGATTTATCGACATTCGACTTCAAGTAATTACGTCAGTGCAGTTTTTTTAATGGCGTCCAGGAGCTTTTCTGATATCGGCTCTTTAAAAAAAATCTCCTGTTTAAGTTCGCTGCTTCATTATTATAATGCTTCACAGTTAAACAATGCAACTCACTTTTATCTTGTCGACGCTTGTCACCTATTGTTTGGTAAAATGCAACGTTTTAATACCCACCGTTTTTTTTTTACTAATATAGTAACCAAAATTGTTTGCATTGAATTTCATGTTTGAAGCGCAAGTATCGCCCTCAGAAAATATTTTGCAATAAAGAATTATTTACTCGTTTTTAAAATTCAAATATAAATATATTTATATATTCTTAATTTTGGAGACAATCAGATGATTCATTTTTAAGATAATGGAGAAAATTACCTATTTTTTAAACATCTTATTGGGTATTTACATTATTAAAAAAATAAAGATGTAGTTTTAAAGCACAAACAGTACCTGTTAAAGCTAACTCTTTGTAACAATTTTTTGGTACGAGAAAAAGTTCTAAAATTCTTGATCAGTTGGTTTTGATTTTTTTTTTTGTAAATATTAAGAAGTAGGTATGTCTGAAATAAATCTAAATTTTAACCAACAGTAGCTACCAACGCAAAACAGTACAGTTTTTCATGGAATAAAATTAACACTTTTCAAAATCTTTTTAAACTAAATGGATAAAAAAATGTACGCAGACATACAGATTTGCTTACGTTTTTAAAGTTACAACAAAAACCTTCAAAGTTACAAAAGGTGTTGAAAATGTAATCCATTTGCTTAAAACACTATAGAACTCTCCTCTCAAAATTGCTATAAACAGTTTCCAACATAATGGGATTGTTGTTGATTTACCAACGTAAGATTAAAAACAATTTGTATTTGGGTCAATAAAAACAAAATGATCTAGGGAGGGATAAGGAATAAGGTAAGTGACATAACTCTAACTCTAGATGAATCCAAAAATTTCTTTTTCTGCTCATATTGAGAAAATGTTGAATTGTTACTGCATTTTAGATTGAGAAAATTGACCATTTTTCAATCTACGGAAGAATGAGCACTTTTTTCCACAGCTTTTGTCCAATCAGAACGCGATATTTGCTTTTCTCCATAGTTCCCCACTATCACCCCTAATAAAAATTGAACTCGTCCATGCGTTACCCTGGTTATGTTTTGTTTACACGTCATCATTAATGTTAATAAAAAATTTTTTTTGTCTTTATTTTCTTGATTATACGAACAGAAAAAGTATAGTGTTAAACTCGTCAGAAATTGGTCAATTCACGAGGACGAAAGTTTTCGAAACGAGCCAAATGCGAGTGGAGGAACTCATCATTTCAACTTTCTCACTCGTTGAACAATATACTATTATTTCTCATACGTAGGTACTGAAAACATAATCTCCAACTCAAAAAATATCACGGTGGTGTTAACATCGATTTTATGCATTCATTCATTCACTAAATAAAAGTAGTAGAAGTCACTGCCCTCTACACTTATAACCAGTTAATAAATCTGATAAGTATAAGAAGAATTATTAACGTATTCAAAAACAAACAAAAAAAAACCCAAGACTATATGGGTATAAGTATACATTTTATAAAATGAAAACTGTTTACGGCTTTTTTAGGGTGTAGAATGAGTCAGGTCAAAAACAGATAAACAAGTTGTTGTAATAATAATATTATTAATAAAAGCACCAAGAAATAAATTTTTAGACAAAATACATCATTTTTGTTTTAAAAAATTCAATTCTATAAACACTTATTTAATAATAATATTAATAATAATAATAATAATAATAATAATAATCAATGCATATCATTACTTGGTCTTAGTACCCGTAATGATAGAAGTCTTGCCTGAACGCCGGTCATTTCCGGGTCAGTGGTGGGTCTTAAACTAAATATTATAATAAAGGTCTTTATTTCCAGTGAAATAAAAATTAAATAGTTTACTAAACCACTTAAAAAAGTTCCTTCTTAACCCATCAACATTTTTAACATGTTTATGTCATGAATCATGATGTAACATATTTAAAACCTAAAGATGATGGCACATCAAATCTATCAATATAGAGAGATGTTTACCTACAATTTACAAAATACTAACTTCATGCATAACACAAAAAATTGGTCGAAGATTACTTCCACAGAACTTCCCTCGCCCCATAAAGTACAGTTTGTCAAACCCAACTCTTTCGAAAAATTAAAACATTTGATTATTACGAATTTTATTGTTCTTTATAGCAACCAGTATAAGCTAAAATAAAAATATGTATCTAATGTTTGAGTAAAGGTGAAGAAATATGCTAACCATTTGTTACAAGTGAGTTTTTCTATTACAAAATTTTGTGTTGATGTCATTCATACATTAGTTTAGATAGATGCATTGTAATACTAATACCTAATAAAAGTATTGTTATTCTTGAATAGTGATTTATAATCAATAAAATAACGAAACAATTTAATCATGTCTGCCGTATGTAATAACAGAGGTGTGACCGAAGACTGAACTGAAAATTATTTATGGTATGAGAATGAAATTGAAACTATACTAAAAGATGTTTTCTACGAATTGCAATAACCGCATCACAATGTCGACGGTCCAGACTTTTTTGTTGTTCCGCTTATTGAATAAAACACTACATTTTATTTTCATTTTCGATGTTATAATTCACATGTGGTTAATTATAACTTGTCTAGATCTAGGGGAGGCTCAACATCCTCTAGCCTTCCCCTAGCTGCCGCCTTGTCTAGAGATTATGAAATATCGAGAAAATATGAAAGTACCAAGTTCCACGATGGACTCCATTACTGTACTGTACTTGAAAGTGTTTATGTTTATACATCGGAAGAATGTCACGTAGATATTAGTTTGATTTGAATGAGTTCAAAACAGGATCAAAACTATTAAGTAGTAAACTATAATCGACAAACTGTTCCTTCAAAGTGCATGTAAAGAGCAGGATGATAAATATGCTCCTTAAAGGGTAGTTCATGAATTTTACCAACGAGATCTAACATTCTACCCGTGACATTAGTAACTGAGTTAAGTTAGATTTTTTTTTAGAGATATACTGAAGCCACCAATTGTGTTAGTTCTACACAAGAGTTGAGTTCGTCAAAAAAAGCTTTAAAGTTTTAGATAGACATATATGATGAATTTTTTTTCCAGTGATGGTAAAAATTTTGACACCAATGAAATCGACGTCAGGAAAATTATCATCAAGAGAGCTTAAATATATTCTAGTACGCGATAGAGAATTCCTAAAGGCAAACAACACTCCTCCATCTCTTGAGGCTCTCGTAGAAGAAGGGCAGCCATTTTTGTTAAATATAACAAAGTCAGGGGGAAACAGTTCACTATCCAGAATATCTTTTGGAACCCAAGTTTTTGTTAGGGCGACTAAGTCCGAACAAATATTAGAGTAGAATATACTGACCTTAGACCTAAGGTCACGGATCTTTTTTTAGAAGCCGCCGAATTTTAAGGTTTATCTCCCCGTTTTTCGTTATTTTGTCCAGTTGCCTCTTGAGATGTTTGAAGTAACTGATTCGTTTGGGAGTACGATCCCTTGGCACAGTGATATTTTTGCAGCGATCCATGTATTGACTTAACCTATATATTTGAAAACATGTGATTCGTCATCAAGGGTCATCTTGGTTGGACGAGGATTCACGCTAGCACGTTAAAACGTCGTAACCTTTGATATTTTGAGATTGAAATATTCAGATTTGGTTGAAGAAATATGAGTATGGCATTGAGGCTTCCATTATTCTTTAGTGGAGCGTGTATCAGCTAAAACAGTAACAAGCTGCTCAGGAATACCAAAAACGATAATATTCTTCTTCATTTTTCCCTTTCCTTGTCTTCGTTACAGATTTCTTCAAAGTTATCAAAGAGTTATCATGAGACAGTGGATGACCGTATTTATGGAATAATTGACGATTAAATTCGGTGACTCTCACCCGCTACTGAGCAGCGCGTCCACACCTATAATCGTGACGTAGCCCGACAGAAATCCGCTCTTTAGTTATCATCAGCTGGGTTAATCGAATTCTTTACGTCGTTGATTTAAGTGGTCAAGTCATCTTTTAAAACTTTGAATTGTGTTTGAATTGAATCAATGAGCGTTTGATATGTCTGCATTGGTTTAAGTTACCATTACATGAATTGAAAATTAACTTCAAATAATTAGCTCTAAGCCTAATGATTTTTAAATCAATTTCGGATAATCCTGCACATGAAAGATGTCGCGGCAACAATCTCAAGATAATTCGCAAGGTAGTTGTTTATTAGAATCACCACAACGTCTACAGATATTCATTAAATCATTATGGTGCATGGGATGTAAGTATTCGAACCCAGCAACTACTTGCCCGTAGTAAAAAACTATTACTAGAAGTGTGCCTCACGCTTCAATACTGGAATTGCTACAATATTGGTCAATATTAATGACTTGTCAAGTAGTATGACAGTGTTTAATCTCAAAACCACAATGTTTGCTGATACCACAAGGTTCACTTCTATGATCTGCAGTCCAAATGTATACGTGGACGCAAAAAACTAGTCAACGGTTTATGTTTAACTTTTCATGAGTGAATAAAAAAATGTCAATGTTTTATTTAACACCTCGGATAGTTCGCAGTGAAATAAAACGTAAGATTATCGACTCAGATTTACACATTAAAAAAATAAGTATTTAATGCATATTTATGGGACCGATTGAAGCATGATTAACATATTTTGCCCTATTCCGTTCTGTTTTGAGTTATGTCTCTTCTGAATCCTTGGGTCCTACATTTCTTAATATCAAAGATCATTCCAAGGCCACCGGAAAAATGTTCTGTTAAATTTAATAGATTTGTCCATTGATTTTTGGTCTGGCATATATATTTATATCATCCACATATAGCAAGTGACTTAGACTATTGTTACAATGAGCGGGCGAATAAAAATTGGCGTGGGTAAAACTCAACAATTTATTTCTTAATAACTCGAATATACACGGTTAACTATTACAGCGACTATGTACAACCTATTTCCGGCGCAACTTATCTGCCTCCTCTTAACATTCGCTGGACTCGTGGTTCGACTGACCAATGCTTTCCGACGGGGTGGCCTTTATTTGAATCCCTGCATTTCTCTAGATTGATCCCGAACGCCGTTTCTAGGTTTTTTCTAGACCCCGCAATCGAGACTTCGGTAGTCGGCTCCAGACTTGTCTTTATGTGAACGCCGCGTTTGCGTTCGATGAGGCAACTCCGGCGTACGACCAGAAAGTTCGCGGCGTAAGGGTGTATTTCATAACATTGCCTCCTCCTCAGAAACGTCAACGGCGCTGCTGCTGTTGTACGTCATGAGGCGGCCTAAGTAAACATTCTTCATTTTCCTCTTCGGCCCTCGTCGAATCTTGTAGACGACATCTTTGATCCTCGTCACGACAGTATAGGGACCTTTCCAGTCTGATGGCAACTTCGGGCAACAACCATTCCGACTTCGGGGGTTATAAAGCCATACCAGATCTCCCGTCTGGAACCCTACTGAGTTGTCTCGGAGCTCGTGACGTGTCTTCATTATACCAGTCGCCACTCTATTGTGGTGTTGCAGCATTTCGTAAAAGCTCGGCAGCTTCTCCTGTAAGCCATCGTCCTAACCTTTGACCTTCTTCGTATCCTTGTTTCTTTCTTCGGGCACTGGGAGGGGACTCGCTAGTTCTCCTGTAGTTCTTCCAAAAGGCGAGCCGACGTTTTGTGGTTGTATCGGCCCTCGCGCCTTAGCCTTAGGTCTTTCAAGCGCTGCATAGGTCCTACACTTCTTGCACCAGCTGTCGACGTTAATGGACCCAGTAGAATCTTTCCCTAATTTTGGAAAGCATCTTGTTGATTCCAAAATGAGCACCAGAACTCTCACTGTGCATCTCCCGAAGTACTTCCTTAATTCTGGTGGCCGGGACTACCACCTGCATAGTGACATGCCTTCCATCCGGAGTTTCCCAGGCTCGCTTAAGCAATCCGTTCTCGACATGTAAAGAATCCCATTCAGCCCATAACGCCTTGAAAGAAGGTGACTCGTCTAATATTTCCGACCAGCCAGGTCGTTCCATCTCATCTTCTTTCCATCCGAGGAGCGACCCAATATCCTTCCTTGTCTTCGTCCTGGTGCTTTCTACACCAAACTGTTATTCATTCATCGTCTTCTACGACTGCTTTCTTCCTCCGGTTGAACCATGTTTTCGGCTGCTCAACCTCGTAGCAGTGTTTGCAGTTCTGAGAAGCTTCAGTACAACGAACTCTTGAACTCTTCATTTCCAAGACATAGATTGGATCAATTGTCAATCCATGGCGGCTAATTAAATTCATTCCCAAAATGAAGTCATCTTCCATACTAGCCACGAGGACCCGATGTCTTATTCTCAGCTGACCAATACAGATTTCTACCGATCCTTCGCCCATGATCGGCGTCGACTTTCCAGTTACAGTTTTCAATCTGATCGTTTCGGGTATAGCTGCTAGATCTTCAGCTCTCACGAGTCCTTTACGTACAATGGGTACCTCAGCACCAGTATTGATGGTGATTGCTGCTGGATTTTCATAAATCTTTCCCGGTATAGTTGAACCACTACCTCTGGTGAAACTTCTTATTTTCACTTCGCTGGCGGCCTTAATCTCACCAGCGAATCCATTCCCAAGAGTACTGGCTCTTTTATATATCGAGCACGACAATCACGTTTGAGACGTCCCTGGCGCCCATCCCTATTGCATTCCATGCTTTGCTTACGAGATACATCATTTTTCAGTTTTCGAAAAAGGTCATCTATTTGAGGTAATAATTTTTCTAGCAGCTTCTCCATCTTGTTGTTTTCTTCTTTCTCTCGTTCTGATACGCTGATTTTGTAGCATGTTCTTGAGGAACCGTACGCCGCCTCTACCTCCAGCGCACGAATCAAGGCCTCCGATGATGAATGACAGTTGTACGATCTTCTTAACTTCACCTTCGCGAATGCCATTTACGTAGGTTTCTGTCGCAAGCCTCTCCTGAAAAATTGGTAGTGCGTCGGTGTATGCAAGACGTACCAGTTTCTTTACATCTGCTTCAAATTCTTGAAGGGACTCTCCAACTTTCTGGGTTCTTGTCTTCACTTGAGCTGCAAAAACCTGTCTCAGATGTTCATCCCCCAATCGAAGTTCCAGACCAGTAGCTAGGGCAGTATATCTGTTTCTATCTTCTTCAGACAGAGTTTGGAGTATCGCTAGCACTGCACCTCGCAAAGCTATCACCAACGCTGTAGCTTTTTGTTCTTCTTCCTAAAGGTTCGCCGTCGCTGTTGCCTCAAACTGCATTTTGTACGATGACTAATGTGTCTGATCATCATATGTGGGTGGCTGAATCGTTCTGGGGGGCCGACGTCACATAACATGAACTAGTGGTTGCTGCATTTTTCATTGTCTGTTCAAATTTCTTCATTTTACTGTCCACTCGATCTTCTATACATTTTATTGATTTTTCTAACTCACTCTTTAACTGATGTTCCATTGAGACCATTTTCCGTCGTACAATATTTTCCAAATTTGTTTTTTCCTCCTTCACTTCTTCTTTGATTTCTTCTAGTTTATTCTTGTTTTCTTCCACTTCCTTTTGGAATTTTTCACTTAGGCTGGTGATTATGTCATCTTTTTGCTTCTCTATTTTTTCGTTCATCTCTTCTGTTGTTGCATTCATTTTTTGGTTGATTTCTTCCATGCTTGCGCCCATTCTTTCCATTCTTACGTCCATTTTCTTGTCCATTTCTTTGTTTCTTGTTTCCATTTTTTCATCCATTTCTTTATTTCTTGGGTCCATATTCTCGTCCATTCTATCCATTCTTGCTTCCATTTCTTTGTTTCTTGCGTCCATTTTCTCGTCTATTTTTTCCATTTTCGCGTCCATTTTCTCATTCATTTTTGCAAGCATAGCCATGATCTTTTCCTCCATTTTCGCCGCTTGAGCTCTAGTCTCAATAGGCATAAATTCTTCAGAGTTCTTGTCCGATCTGGCGAGATGTCATTGTAACAAAACCTGTTATTAATTTCAGGTCTCACTTCCGACACCAGTGTTACGTTACGACGTAGTTCGACTGACCAATGGTTCCCGACAGTGGCCTCTATTTAAATCCCTGCATTTCTCTAGATGGATCCCGAACGCCGTTTCTAGTTTTTTTCTAGACCCAGCAATCGATACAGCATTTATTATTATTATTATTATATACTTCCGATAATTAGGCAATTATCAAAATAACCTTTAAAAATGTTTAATGTTTCCAGTATAAATGAATAGGAGCTCGCTTCTGTTAGAAAAATATATTCTGCAGTTCTTTGTCTTCTAGTTGGTGGGCAAATGACTCCAAAATTTCAGTTCTATATCTCGTTGCATTCAGTGTTCCTAATAAAAGATGAGCCGTTGTAAACATTGTTTTGTTCATTAGAAAATATAGGTCGAATTATTTGTCTGTGAGTAATTAAATCCAAACACCAATTTTAATAAATTCATGTACTAGTTTGGTAGTTCGGAGATTATCTGTTTAATAAAAATCGACACGTGGGGTGAACAGACAGAAACGGCGGACCTATTTTTTCGTATTCTAGGAATCATGAAACGTCGTAGCCATTCGTCCGATGGACCCTGTTACAATACTTCCTTAGTTTACTTTCGGGAAGTAAAACGTAAATAATTTTGTCAAAGTTCATTTACACACAACAGTATTGTGTAAAGCGCAGGAGTTTTTTTTTTGCTACGTTCTCTTCTATAAAAAAACAAGGCTAACTTGATGACTATTTAAAATTAAACAGTCGTTTTAAAAGTCACGGATCGTATAAGATATAATTGATTAGTTCAAAGGGACGGTTGCCAGCACACAGATGATGCATAGAATAGAAGTAGTCCGTCCAGAAAGCATGTATGTACAGCATTGACAAGCGTAATTGTAATTGTATTATCTAGAAGAACTGTAACATAATTTAAGCAATAGAAGAATTCTTGAAATATGTTTTATTTTTTGAAAATGACAAGAATCAAAATGAATTAAAACAAAGACACAAACATAAGTAATTGAATCTGCGCTTAGTTTGGGCACTATCTTTTCTAAAAGCAAGTACCTAAAGATGTCGCTTATATATATTATCTTATTCATTTGATTTTGCATTTCCTACATATTAGTGACACATTGTATCCAATAGAGTGAATTTAATTCTAATAATAATTCTTATATAAATTCTCGCCCTTAGTGCAAAAATGTTAGTATTTATATGGACTTCTCTATTTTGTTCTCAACATATTGAATTCAGTAGAATGAATTTTTAGTAAATGTAATTATTTAACAGTGTACATTATATTTGGATCGTAAATGTCATGTAGGTACTGGATAATACTTCAGCGACAAAATCTCGCTGATTGCTGAAGATGTAGACATGTCCGAGAAGTCGAATTTAATTATTCAAATAAATAGAAAATTCCAATTTCAGCAGGACATTTAAGAGGAAGGGTTGATATCTGAGATTAAAAAATATGTGGAACGCATGCTAATTTAACTAAAATATTGACGGATTATTGAAAGTGTAAAAGTGTGGAACTGTTTTACATATCAAACCCTAAAGAGTGATTGATGACGATTTAATTACGAGTGGAATCATACGATTATTTTTATGGTAAAACAGGGTTTCATAAATGGATTAGTGCAAAAAAATCCGTGTAACTGATTGCTTTTATTATTATTATCTATAAAGCAAGAACGAAGAGATTATAGGTATAGATATTGTTAATACCTTGTGAATTAATTATAATTATATCTTAAAAAAATGTCCCAAGACAGATCTTCTAAAGCAAAAAAAATAATAATAATGAGCAGACCATGGTAATAAAGATGATAACAAAATAACAAATGAAACAAAACAAAATTTGGTTGGGTTAAAAATTTCAATTCATTATTTGATATATTGCGCTCTTTTGTACAAGCATTCTAAGGTTTTTTGTTTCGTAACGGATGTAATAAGAGACTCATGCAAGCAAATTTAACTTTATGGTAGTTATTGCATTACAATAAGTTTAACGTACACAATGTTAAATTAGCGTGGTATTGTTACCTATGCTATTTACTTATCCGGTAAGCCAGAACATATTTAACGTAAAAATCATTTTCAAATGAGCACAAAATTTTTCCTTAGCACAATTGGAATCAGTGATTGATTATGACGGATTTGTAATAAGAACATCAGCCGTAGACTTACTCATAACAGATTAATTCGGATTAGCTTCATTTGAGTTTATGCACAATTGTATATTGCAGTTGGAAACAAAGCTGCATTATATCAAAGCTGGTAGTTGGAGTAACATTTAAACCAGTTTCTTAGCTGATTTTTATTTATTTTTGTTTCCATTAACAGGATTCAACCATTATGTATTCGATAAAGGATCTTAAACGACACCATTAGCATTTGTAATATTTTAAATAGGTTATATTTTTTGTCTGGAATAATTCCTTACATTCCTTATTTGAATTGGAATTTCGAGCATTTCAACGTTGATTTTTTATTGTGGAGTAAATTAGATGATAATTTCGATAATGCCCCCGATTGGGATATGTGGCTTAGTTATCTGTCCCGCATCGAGCAATTTGGAAATCTAGTGTTATTAACAGCGCTATTAATCAAATCTAAAGACAACCGACAAGTCGGACGTGACCGGGAACGCATGTCGGCTAAGTAAAACAGAAGGGTAAAGACAGCTTGACACCTTCTCTGTTATATCGACTCATGATTTTCGCAAATCTTTTGATCCCTTACAGCGAAAGCTTTGTGCAGAAAACTACTGCAATAACAATAAACTGTGCAAAGCCATGGTATAAAAAAATTCCACGAAATTTTTAGGCGTCATGTGGTTAACTCCATTGACCACGTTTATTTATATTTATCTGTCGTTTTATTTTTTCTGGAAATATTGTATGAACCCATTTATTTTAACGTGAGAAAAATACGAATACCTATCTAAAAATCTGGAATATGTGAGAGCAGTGGTATGACAGAGTTCATTCAGTCATTTGTCACTTGTCCTCAAAGACAGAAATTTTAAAATATCAAATAAATCTTTGTTGCAAAATATGAACAATAAGAACAATCTATACGCATGCGGTATAGATTGTTCTTATCCAGTAAAGCAAATTTGACGTTAACTGCAGATTTTGTACTTCAGCTATCTATCTTGCAAGGCAGTAAGATGTGTAATTATTTAAAAACTTAACGATAAATATATAATTGATGATGATGAGTTATCTAGTAACCAGTACGTAATGTTTCCACTAAAATGCTTCGATTTATCATCTAAGGTGGTTTTCCATGAACATCACTCAAAAATCCTTGATGCTCATCCTTACTTGTAGCTTTAAAACGGATTAGTGTATTTGATCTGATTTCTTATCTGTTAAACCCTATACTTCAGACGTTGATCAAGAAAAATAAAATGTTTGTACATTACTACTGATGAAACAAATAAATATTCCTATAATACCAAGAAACTAAGAAACTGCTATTTGATAACGCAAACACTAAGCATACACATTTGACAAAGGAGTCCCTAAGAAATTGTGATTTTTTTTTCTTAAATTTTGTTGATTTTACGTTTTGAGGTGTGGCCAAATACTCATGTAAACGAACGTAACTAATAACTTAATAAGACAAAGTAAGAACGACAGCAATCACTTTTACATTGTGGGTAAGGTACTAGTGATACACTGAAGAGGATAAATCAGGAATGCCATTATACATAGTGGCACAAAATACTTACTGTCAAAAAGAGCGAAAATAAATGAGAAAGATGCACAAATATTTACTTCAATTTTCATCATATCCTCCATTATTCAGTTCCGTAGAGGTAACGTATTTTTCCAATTATCTAAAACAAACCAGTTAACTGTGTATTTCAAAAAATCTTGTCAATAAATATTACAAAAACTGCTAGATCTCAAATTCTCAAGAGCAAAATTTCAAGGTGCTGTGATAAACAATTTTTAAGATATTTAATTTAACTCTGTATGAAGCGATAGTACTAGATTTATCCTGTTAATACTACACATTACCGACCAGTCATTTTCTTAGCAAGTATTCTTCTTTGTATTATAAACGTATTTCAGTGAGCGAGTGAGTGAGTTTTCTCTTGCGATAACAGTACAAAAATAACTCCTCAAATTTTCGAGTATAAATGAAGTAGACAAATGAACCTGTCACTTCAAAATGTACTTACCTAATCAATTAAATTAACAAGCTATTAACGTCCAACTGCAGTGATTCCGTCACAGTGGCTTGTTGACTAAACGTTATTAATTCAAGCATTATATTATGACTGATTAACCTATCAAACAGCTAAAAGTAGCGTTATAGCGGTTTACACTTGGGTTTACAGAGATTATTTGCACCCCTTTAAGTTCATCCATTTCGTCGTCAGTTTCCCACACGTCACCCCAAACATTTAGAATTTACGAACCCTATTATTCAGATTAACAGGCCAGGCTTTAGGTGAGCAATAAGGAATTTTAATAAAATAGCTTAGATTTTAAAATATGTACTAAGGTTTAGATTAATGTTTTTTGGCCCGGTACTCTAAGGTGTTTTAGGCATCACTGTGTAGCTCTGTGGAAATACATATTGTTTCCTTTTTCTTATTTTTTCATTCTAAGCATTTTGAAGAATGTTCGTATTAGAAGCTTATAATCTACGTTACTGGTGACATAGCCTTACACGTTTTAATTTTTTCATTTATAAAAATTTAGTAACTATTAAAAAATTCAACTTTTTTAAATCCATGAATGATGAATAAATACAGCAGGTATATTCCCCTCTTGCGGGAGGGAAAGAGGAGATTCCTGATTTCATCTTTTGTGATATGATGATAATAAACTTTAGGAAAACATTAGTATCCAAATTTTATATTTAACTTCAACAGGAAATACAAAATACATTATTTTTTACCAAATTCTGTCGGTAACCTAAGGAATTATTGTTGTTTTCATTATGTTAACTGATGATTTTTTCATTTATTGCAAAAAAAAACAACTAAATTAATTAATAATTTGGTGTTGGTATCAAGTTATCCTACAAATCAGAATGACGCCTGTTTTCTCTATATGTTAGTTAATGTAATGTAGTGAATTTTTTTAGGATCTACATATATAGTGGTAAAAGAACTATAGTAAAGTATATTATGAATTATATGTTTAAAATCTATAACATTTGCATTGAAGAAACATTAATGTGAAGAATTCTTTAAATATACAAACAAACAATAATAAAAATGTAAAAACACTGCGAACGTAAATTTAATCAGTGAATCTAATATCCGAAAAATTAAAGGTAAAAAGCATAACTTTAAGAACAAATTCAAACCGGTCTTTGCAAAAAAACCTTATAAACGACTTGTTCGATAGTCAATAAAAATCTTTATAAAATTTTTTATTCAATTTCTGTTCTCACTAATTCTAGTTGTGATAAAGTGAATGGGTGAATGCATTCATTTTAAAACATATTATTGAGTGACCAAAAGAGAAAAACAAAACACTATTAACGTCATAAGAAGTTAATTAGGATTTTTTTTCAGTTTGTGTCGCTAGTGCTTTCTTTTACACATTTTTGTAATAAAACTGAGTTCCACAATGTGCAAACCACAAGTAGCGGTTCAAACTTTTAATGATTTTCGACACTTACCAACGGTCTCTGATTATTTAGTTAGGTAATTCATAAGTAGTTGACTATCTGTTATTTCGAGTTCAGCATATTCTTAAATAAAAGATTTTTCTTTTCCCGTGAAACAATCAAAGTTCAACTGACGGGAAAAGAAAAACATTTTATATAATTCGTATATAGTTCCAACGTTTAGCAGCTGCCCGTTTTTATCTTAGAACCAAGTTCATAGTGGAATATAAAGCGAGTACGTGTAGTTGCATAAAAATGGGGTTGCCGGCAGTGGCAGCTCGTCACGGGAAGGAGGCTGCGTTGGGAGTCTGACTGGAAATCAATTGATTTTTGTTTGTCCATCGATATATTGTTCTTTGAAATGTTTAGAGTTTGCTAATATTATTTTTATTTATATTGAAGAAAATCTTAATTATGTTCTTTTTGTTCTCCATAGTTCTAAACGATGTGGAGGTCTGTTTTAAATTAATGAGTTTTATTTTAGTAGTGTTGAATAACATTGGGTTACATGTTTCTCCTGAATGAGTGACAAAATACAACCAAAGCATCTATCAGATAAAGAGAAAAATTTAATAAATGTCTCTAAATATTAATCAATTAATTCGGCTTATTATCATTATGTTGGATTCGATTTTTTCACGTATATTTTGAATATTACTGGTTAATCATATCAAGTCTGAATACGCAAGAGAGGTTGAATGTTCTACACTGTGAGTGACTCTTTGTTTTAGGTTTAGTTAAATATTTTTAGTTAGTAAAGTTTTCGACTAGGTCGGTTTTGACATTTTATTGGAAAAAATTGGAAAACTAAACTAAAAGATTTCAGGTCTTTTACGTTTAGTTTAGTTTCAATGGGAGAAGAATTTTTGTACGTATTGTTACGATCAACGGGTATTTAAAATCGGCGTGGGTTAAACTCAACAATTAATTTCTCAATAACTCGGATTTACAAGACTAATTACAGAGCGATTATGTAGAAAATAATTCCGTCGCAATTTATCTGGATTTTCTCGACACTCGCTGTCCTCTATTTAAATCTATACGTTCCTCCTAGATGTGCGTCCATCGAGGTGTTTCTGTAATACCAGTCGCAAATTCCGCTTTCAGGTTATTCTGTAGCGAACGTCATCCGGCCGCGTCATCGACGATGAGTCATTATCGCTGTACCTACTAGAAAGCTCTCGACGCTATATTTTGATAATTTCGCTATCTTGTATCACATGAAGTATAAGTTGTTGAACACCTTTTGTATAATTGCTCGAGTTTTACATTTGTCTGTTAGATTTAACAAGTTATGCAAATGATTTTTAGTACTTGCATATGTTTTTGTATCATCCGTATGTACCAAGTAAATTAGGGGGAGATTCTCGAAACTCGATAAGGCCTTGCAAGGATCTGCAAATTCAAAACCATAGCAACGTGTATTGTTGTTGCATTGTATTTGCAGTTTCGATAGCGATTTGCAACTTATCGGAGTTTCCAGAATCTCCCCCTTAGTCTATTTTTTGTTTTGTTATTAATTCTTATATTGAAACTATGGTTGCAGTTGTTGGGGATGTCTGGGAGATGATTTATTGCCAAGCAATACTGGCCTGAAGCAATCTTCTGAAAGATGTCTCTTCTGCTGATTATTGGATCTAATTTAATGGTTTGTTGATATAGGATTATTTGAATGGTTGTCTTCCAAAACGCCTTTGAATATTCGAGAAAACTTATATGTTTAATGTCTGTACAATGGGCCCAAAAGCGAGGCCTAAGCACCTACTGGCTACTCCATAAATTAAGAATCCAGAATCAAGAATCCTTGGCTTCCTGACACAACTTCACTAGATTACTTTTTATGGGAAATGGTCAAAGATCCTGTCTACTAAACACCTATCAACAATAGAGAAGATCTGGGACAACGAATAATTGTCGCTTGTAGATTTGTAACGCCAACGATGTTTATGAAAGTGAGAAGATCTTTCTGGAATCGCACTGACGCATGCTAAAGAAGTGGTCGACAGCATTTTGAACATCTCCTTCCTGATTTGCTTTATTTTTATATTTTGTTCGTTATTAAAACAGCTTTTCCGTTAGCATTTCACTTGTTTGAGCTTTTTATGCTTTTCCTCCTCTTCGTTGATAGTGAATAAGCGAAGACGACAATGATTTTATTGTCAAAACTGACAAACTTTTAGATATGCTTGTTATGTTTACAGATTTATTAAAAATGGAATTTTGAATCTACATAAGCTCTGCAAGGGATAGTTGGTTGCATCAAAAAATTTTTCAGGCTTTTTATTCCTCGTGAATCACCTTGTAGGTATATAGTAACTAGTCCCCGCGTACACATTTCCGCTCATAACCTCTTCTTAAACCTCGGTTTTTCTCTCTTCACTGAACTTTTCGTTCTTTCGCCTTTCACTTCCTGAAGATGCCTTTTAAGAAATGAGCGAAACTAGAAGCCTTTTTTTAAATTCCACACCATGCAAACCCGAAAATAATTTTATATCAATATAATCTTCTTATTAGATGAGCAAGTTAAGTATAGTATACCTATATTCCCGGGGGTGCTCCAAATTTTACTGGTCTTATATCAGGAAATTTTGTTAAGTAATACAATTTTGTTATTTCTGTTTTAAATATTTGATAAATAATTACGCAACAATTTGGGATATCACTCTTTTAATTTAACTATTGAAATAGTTGGAGTAATGAAATGTTGTTGTCCAATTTCCTAATTATATATATTTTTAAACTTGAATAGTTGATGTCCTTGAGGTATTAGATCTAAATATGTTATGTTACAATGTGATATCAAAATATTGCAAATGTGGATGTGTTTAATAAGAAGAACTGGTTTAAGCGTTTTAGTAAATGAACACAGGTGAACTTATTATTAAGACCCGGATTTTAGACGGTTAAAAATTAAAAAAAAAAAAATTAAAAGTGGTGCCCCAAAATTTGAAATTAGGTATTTTTCTATTTATATTCCTAGAAATCGTTTGTTATAGAACTTTGTTTGTTTTGAAATAAAAAGGTTTTATATTTAGAGAAGCTCCTTTCCATGTCAAGCGAATAATGTCTTTCCCTGTATAAAAAAAATTGTCATCATTTTCATTTGTGAAAGCCTTTGTTAAATTTGAAAAACGCAAGGGTAGAGCAAAAGGTGGAATCATAACAGGAGTGAAGAAAGAAATAAAAGAAATAGAAGAGGGGGCGAAAGAAATGGAAGGCATGTTTGAAAGAAAACTGACTGTTAATAAAAAAAGTTGGAGAATCTGCACAATATATAGTAGAGGAAGGAGAAACACGAAACAAGAAATACAAGAAAAAATCGAAGAGTCCGAAGAAGAATTTCTACTGTTAGGAGGGGACTTTAATGCCAGAATAGTGAACAAAAGCAGGGTAGACGACGGGGAAAACACACGAAAATCGAAAGATAAAGTAGAAAACAAAGACGAAAAATTACTATGGGAATTACTTGAAGAAAGAGGTTGGGAAGTCTTGAATGGGTTGAAGGAAGGGGACGAGGAGGGGGAATTTACCTGGATAGGTAAAAGAGAGGAGTCGGTAATAGACTACGTAATAGTAAACGGATTAGCAGAAGAAGAGGTAGAAACATTCAAAGTAGAAGAACGAGTGGACTCCGATCACATGTCACTGGAAGTAAAATTGAGGGGCATAAGTAGAAGGAGCGGATACTTAAGTAATGAAGTAGGAAAAGAGAAGAAGATATGGGTATGCAATGAAAAAGGAATTGAGCATTATAAAAAAAAATGTTGGAAGTGGAATTTAAAGAAAAAGGAACTGAAAAGAAACTGGAAGAATTAAAAAGGGAAATTGAAAAGGCAGCCATAAGAAAAGAAATTGTAACGAAAAATTTAGAAAAGAGAAACAGATGGTGGGATAGGAGATGCAGAGATTTAAAAACAGAAGCAAGGAAATGTTTACGAAGGTGGAAAAAGGGGAAAGGTAGAAAAGAAGAGTAAGCAAGCAAAAAATAATTATAGAAAACGATGCAAAGAAAAGAAAGAAGAGATACAGCAAGAAGAAGAAGAAAAAATTAAAGCCATAAGAACTGAGCAAGAGGCATGGCAGTATATAAATAAGGAAAGGAAGAACAAAAGCATGATTAGTGAAGACATACCTATAATACAGTGGAAGAAGCATTTTATGGAACTGTTGAATGGAAAGGAAGAGAGAATTGTAACACAAGACACTAAAACCGGGAATGGTGGTCGAGAAAGGGAGGCGGAGATTCGAGTAGAGGAAGTAGGAAAACAAGCAAGAAGACTGAAAAGAGGAAAAACACCGGGGAGGGATGGGTTGGTAAACGAAGTGTGGATATTTGGGACGGATGGGATGATTGAAAGATTGAGCGAGTTAATGAATGATGTGTGGACGTGTAAAGGTTTTCCCAGGGAGTGTAGAGTAGGGCAAATATGCCCAATTCATAAAAAAGGTAATAAAGAAAAAGTAGAGAATTATCGGGGAATAACGCTCCTTAATACGGCATATAAACTGTACGCATTACGCAATGGTGTTAAATGAAAGGTTGGTGACAGAGATGAACGAAAAGAGTATATTACCGGAAATTCAAGCGGGATTTAGAAGAGGTAGAGAGGCCATGGACAATGTATATATCCTGCATCATCTAAAGGAAAAAAATCAGTTATTTGGTTTTTATAAAATGTTTTATTTGGTTTTTGTTAATTAGGAAAAAATTGTAGTGTTGTAAATCAAGAATCTTTTAAGCCCGTAGGGTAAAAATAAACATTTAGGTACTACTATAAGAATAGCTCACTCACTTCCTTGTTACAATCAAATCTTACACTGTAAAACATAGGCGTCTCAAACCATGTTCCCCAGCACGTTAAAACAGATTGGAGTGGCAGGGGTAAATATTTTAACCTCTCCCTATAAACTTTCTCACTTAAAGGAGCTTTTATTTTTTTAACACAAGATATCGAAATATCTACCTCTTCACATTGATGCCGATTTTTTTTGGGCAATAAATTCAAAGCATGAGCTAAATAAGTGATATGTGCCATTTGGGAATAGAATATTTTTAGATGTGTGCCACATTTGACAATATCTAAGCTGCTCCATCGGCTACAGAATTTTTCAGCAACAACCCTACTTAAGCCACAGGATTTGTATTAATTTTGTAAAACTTTTAATAAGAAAAAATGTTTTCAATACTTTTGACTAGAAAAAAAGACGTAGGTAATATATAAAACATTATTATATTAACTTCTCCCTAAAATAAGCGATAAAAACTGGGGCAATTTCTAAGAACGTTTGGTTTTTTTGAGAAGTACAATTATTTTATTATTTTACATAATCAGCGATTCTAATTTTCGTTAAAATTTGCAGAACAAATTAGATATTTTTCTAAACTTTCGACAGACATTTTTCCTTTTGTCTGTTAGGACATTTTTATACCTGAAGAAGGATTTGTCAACATCACACGAGAATATTTAAAACTAGAAATTTCAGTGGGTGTCATTTTTAAACCTTTTTCTACATTTTCACCTTGTAATACTTTGCTGACAAGTTTAAGCTCTTGGCACCCGGTATTTTAAGGTACCTTGCAGCTTTTTAAACGCCCCTTCATCTACTGTCCCCAGGGTATCTTGCAATCGTTTATATAACTGCCCTACCAGACCCATAGACTGACTTAAGGTCAGCCCCATGGTCTCTAATTTACTTATACTTGTTTTTAAGACGGTTAAATGGGTTTTTATATATGCCAAATTATGTTTGAGATGCTTTTATTGGAAATACTATTGAGCATCGGCGATCCATTTCGACACTGTGGAGTCAAATTCCATAATGACTTAAAATGTTTCATTTAATTTAGAATTACATAACAAAATTATGAATAGCAAATAAACGAAACTTTTTTATATCGTGAAAACAATCGCTTCAATCTATAAACCCCATCTTGCCAGAACAGGTTCTGGAGGCAATGGACAATCCGGTAAGGTTTCGTCGAAGACCTGGATCCTCAAATGAGCTTTAAGAAATATGTACTTTCTTTACGTTGGAAATTAAATCATTGACATCTTTATAGTGATTCCGGAACTAATTCACACAGGGAAAAAACTCGAAAAAAAAGTTAAGGAGGGCTTGGTGCGCTGTTCCTAAAAAAGCAAACTCAACTTGTGTCGGGGTCTGTAAATGGTTGTTTTATTTATTTTAAATTTACCTACGTACTTAGCTGTGCAATAAAATGGGTTCTTTAATGGTTTACGCAAAAAAATAATAGATTTGGGTTATTAAATTGCCCGTATTTTGCTCACGGAATTCCTCCGATCTTTTTACCCAAAACTCCAATCAGATCTTTCTTTATTGTATTGGAAATATTAAAGGTGCTTAGGCTTATAGAAAATTCAGATTTTAAATGCAAAAAGACACTCATATTCAAAAATAGGCAAATAGATAAAAACAAGTAGGGCTCAAATAAAAGGATTTTCTCAGATCTACATTTACATACAACTTTCATGCATTTGCCTACAACCAAAATGAAAAGGCATTTGCCCTAGAATCCGCTCTTTACTTAGTTACAGTAGTAACTGTTTGTTTAGGCATTTTCAATTCCAAATTCCAGCTCTAGGCATGTCTAGGCGTCTAAAAGATGAAATAGGCGCTTAATGATTTTAGGCAGCTCGACCGAAAAAAAAGACGCTGATGTTAGGTATCTTTTTACTTAAAAGTCATCAATATACAAGTTTCGTCACCGTGTTTTAAAAAATAAAAATACAACGTTTTGCCTAAAATCCGGGCCTTAATTATTACCATTATTGTTATTAGACTATTATCATTGTTACTTTTTTTGCAATAATAATAATAATAATAATGGATGAGTTGAAATTACTTGCCTTCCTCCTTCGAAATATGATCTGCCGCCACTGCCTGCCGTAGTTCGTAAGTGCGGCTTCCGGTGTTAATCTGCATGGAGTGTTGCGTCCAGATCACGCTGGGCCTTGCTCGGATGGCGTCTCTGTTCGCTGTTTGCACGGGGGTTCCCACCAATCCATCACTCTGCCCGTCACTACCCATTAGCACGCTCGCATACTCTGCAAGATCCATTCCATACCGTCACACCACGCGTTACATTTATACTCACACACTGTATTGTATCCTAGCAGAGTCCTGCTTTGTCAACACACAAAAAACGCCAAGGAGGCCGTGATTTAAAGAAAAAGTCCGGATGTCAGAAACTACCTGCGCGATGTTTGTCCGTCGGGGAAAAGGCGGCCCGAATTGGTATGTTGTTGATAAATAGCTAATTAGTGGGGGGCTGATACAAGCAACCATTATGGGTTGCGGTGGATGGCCGTGTGTTGTTTTCTGCGGTCGCTTTGTTATAAGGTTTTTCGTTGTTTGTTTTATGATAAAGTGAAATTTGCACTAGGACTATAATTTTCTGGGAGTACCGAAAACCAACAAACTTACTTCCCTTTTTGATGCCACTTGTTTCACGACTTAATATAAAATGCAAACTAACTTTTATTGAAACAGATGCTTTCAAGGAAAGTCGACACATTGTTTTTTGAAATAAAGTGTTCGTTGAACCTTTGTCTACTGTTTCAGTTGCGAATACCGACAGTAAAGTATTACAGGCCCAAATGAATACCTAGAATTTTCAGAAATGTTTGTTATAAAGATAATCATGATGCTCAATTATGGTTACTACTATTGTAATAAATCCTTCAAGAAGTTGTAGATACATACTTATTAGTTATTATATGTATGTACAGGTGTTCTCCTGATCTCAAGAAGTAATAATAAAATTTGAATTGCTGGCATTATTGAAGGAAATAAGTCAAAAGTGTGTAACCACATATTGAAATTAAGCAATAAAATTATTTTTTAAATAATATCTGTAAATTATTATCTGTTTTCGAAACATAAATGACAAGCAAAGTCAAATTTTCAAAAATCGGAGTGAACCTAGGGAGTTATTTAACGTTAGAGAAATAACGGATGTTCATGGAAAAAAATCATCAAGTTAACTTTGACATTTTGGTAGATGGAAGCGTAGCGAAAAATGCATGTGCATGATTAATTCCATAATTGGTATTTGACGCTAACACTTTATCCGATTTTCCGTTTGTTATGTTCAGTTTACTTTCACATGTTTTCTGTTTTCCGAATTAAAAAAAATCAGTTTTTTTTAATTCACAACTAACCAACGAGCAAACGTTCTATTTTTGGTACCATGGCTTACAGTTTAGAACACAAAACTTCTTTCTATTTAAGAGTTATTATCGGAATGGGTTTAAGGTTCATGGTGAATGGACTTATTCGTTGGCCTGCATGGAGGAATTTCAAGTTGAATTCCCAAATATTTGTTATCGACTACATGCAATTTAAAACAATTTTGGACCGAACGATAAAACTCTTCGCAGAAACTGCTAGCCTTTTGCGAAAAGTAAGGAGTGACGCGCCCAAACACCTGAAGTTATTGCTCATGCTGCAGAAATAATGGAAGAAACACCGAAAACGTAAAAAATTGGAAATGTATACTTACTGTATCACAGCAGTGCATATGAAGATTAGAATTTTGCAACAGGTTTGTGAATATGAATAACAACAAAGAATTGGCGCAAAAAATAATTTCTACCGGTGAAGTATGGTTTCATGTCAATGAAAAGATAAACTCACAAAATTCATATGAGAATTTGGAGCTATGAAAACCTACATAAATTAATTGAAAAATCAAAAGTTCTAGGTAATAAAAGGATCTACAACTTTTGTATTTAGACTTTGTTTGCATGACCTCAAAATTTATGCGAAAAATGCAAATAACCGAGTTTTTGGTTTTTTATTTTTATCTCCCAGAAAAAAATTTTTTTTCATAAAATTTCGTGAAAACTAAATCTGCAATTAAAACTTCAATATTCCTGACATGTACTCTTAAAATTAATTTTTTCATATTTCTAAGTTTTTCGTTACTTTTCGTTTTTTTTTTCGATTTTAAGGGCACAGCCTTATAATATTAAAATTTTAATTGCAGATTTATTCGTTTTGAATTAAGCAAAAAATGTTATTCCTATGTCATTTTTTTGTAAAATAGAAAATACAGTTTTTTTCTCCGCTTGTGAACTCAATCCGGGGACATAGGTAGGTACTGTAGACAGAAAATTTCATAAAAATCAGTCAAGCCGTTTCGGGGGAGTTTGGTTACACACACTGTGACACGAGAATTTTGTATATTAGAAGACAATGGATTTACGATGTTTTTCTTCAATTGATTCAAAAGGACCAAAAGATCAATATGTTGACCCACAACTATGACAGTTTTATTAGCATCTCTGGCAGTTTCTATCGACATCTTAATTATGTCAGCATCAGCATCTTCTTCTGCTTGTTTACAGGAAAATCCTTGTGACTGTAGATTACAAAAGTTTCTGTTAAATAACTCAATTCGTCAAGATTCTCTTCAAGTAACTCAGCCTGCACGTGTTATAAACGATGTTGTTCATTCTTCTGATGGGGTAAAATTTTCCGTAGGCCATTCAGGTATATAATCTATCTTAAAATAGGTGTTAAATAGGCACCTATGCATATAATTTAAAAATTATCCTATAACTTTAACAACATATTGTACATAGATGTCTTATAAAGTATTAAGTTTATGAACTTATTTGGTTGTTAATTATAGTAGTATATTTCGATTTAAATTTTTTAATTTATCAATGTAACAGAATCTTTTTTCGAATAATTAACGTGTAAATTTTAATAAGTAGCTCCAAATTTTACATAATAATTAAGAAACAAATTTTTGAATTCGAGTTTCTTCGTTTTTTTGCATTTCTTGTGAAAATTTGGCATACTAATCTATATTTTTTTTTACACCATCAGAAAGTAGAAATTTCAGCAAACAAAAAGCACACAGATTTTTTTTTAAAAAGCAAATATTTTAACGTGAGAATTTTCTATTGAAAATTAGGGTGGTTTTTCGATATTAAATCGAAATAAGGCGAAAAAATAAATATTTTGAATCAAAAAAATTACAGTGAATTTGGGACATAAATATGTAAGTTTTCACCAAATTTCGCGAAAAAAGAAATTTTTGTTGGAGATAAAAATAAAAAACCCAAAACTCGGTTATTTGCATTTTTCGCATACATTTTAAGGTTATGTAAAGAAAGTGTAGATACAAAAGTTGTAGATCTTTTTATTACCTAAAACTTTGCTATTTAACTTTTTGCGATAGGACTTGTAGTTTTGCCGGAAATCGTGATAAACCGTTTTCTACCCTTAAAAGCTCACCCTCTTCCACTTCCCGACCTCCGATCGTCCGTAAATTATTTTTCTTTTTATTTTTGTTATATTTTCTTCCTTTTCCAATGGGTATCATCCTGTCCTAATTTTTTTTTCACTTTTTATCATTTTCAAAGGCTCCGGCACTGGCCTATCAGTATAAAACAATCGGTCTCCTGTTTCCGTCTATCTGTCTGTCTGCCGTCTGTCCGAATTTCTATTAGACAGATAATCTCCAAAACTACTGAAGCAGTTGTCCAATTTTACATGTGTATTACGAATATCGTGTAGGTCTGTCTGTCTGCCGTCTGTCCGAATTTTTATTACACAGATAATCTCCAAAACTACTGAAACAGTTGTCAAATTTTACATGTGTATTACGAATATCGTGTAGGTGGTAAAACGCTAATCAAAATTTGGCTAATCATCTCTACCAACAATTTATTGACGTCATCTCCAAAATTTACAGTAGTAAATATTGTTTAAATTTTATAAAATAAGATACTTCTACACATGTGGTTTATGGACCCTTGTTATTATTATTATTATTAATATTATTCTAAACTACATCTTTTTCAACGGGGTAGACCCATTTACAGAGAAAGGAAAACCATAAGAAAGTGATAAAGTGTAAAGTGTTGAGGGTTCAGCTAGAATAAATAATATACTTATACAAGAAACCAAATATCCTTCTTAAATACAGTATCATAAGCTAAATATTGTACATTTCATACAATAAAACAGATTAGTATACATTTTACATGCCATACTCCAGGAAAATATTATTGATGATAACTAAGTTCTTGATATGACGTTCAGGTCGCAAGATTTAAAAATCCGGTTACAAAATTTTCACATGGAAATAATAGATTTCTCGCGAGCATTACTATTACATGGAGGACAGTAGAAGACATCACGTTGACGGGAATTATATGTTGGTACTAGAAAATTCAGCTTACTCATTAGCCATATACAATCTATTTTGTTGTTTATTAATTTTACAAAAAATCTGACGGCGGAAGCAATTCTTCTATTGAGTAGAGAATTAACGTTGAATCGATTTAGAAGAAAAGACTGATTAATTCTCCTTTCAGGATACACACCATCTTCAAAATGCATTAGAAATTTTAGAAACAAACGCTGCACAGACTCAATGTGATTGATATGGATTTGATATACAGGGTGTTATTGAAAGGTACATACAACAAAAATGACAGTTCTTCGCGAAGTTTAAGAAGCCCGAAAAATTTATTTTGTGTTATCAAAATTATAAGGGGAAAATTAACCCCTATCTAACCTTTTTAGACGCTACTGAAGGATATATAGGTAAAATTAATTTTTTAGTAAGTACTAGCAACTGTAGCAATAATAAAAAATAAGAGACCCTTTTGTTGCTGTAGAAACGAAATATGACCTTCTTATCAGACGCGTACAACTAATTTGGACATAAATTTTAATAATTTTTATCTCTAGAAGGAGAACACTTTTACCTGAACTTTTTTTTCAGTCAGTAATCTTATTAACGCGTTTTAAATTTATATTATTGATAACATACTGGATGAATAGTGGTGACTCTTTACGAAAGTACGAAATGATCAAACGCTTCGAAATATTTAAAAATAGTCGATTTCTTAGGCACCATTGAGAGAAATTATCCAGATCGGCTTGAAGAGTAAAGCAGTCTTCGATGGAAGTGATTATTGTTGAATTTTTACACTAGACATTCAAATGCTCTGAAATTTTTCAAACGTGTTGAGGTTATCGTAAGCATGGCAAATCGTTAATCAAACTTTTTCTTGTATGCTCCTCTAAAACAATATTTTTTTTATGCTTTTTTTAACATTTCACCCTATTTTGACCATGATTCCATATAGAAACAGCTGTCTTTGATATTTTTACAAAAAAGAACACTTCAACGACAAAATTGGTGTTTTCTTAAAAAAAAAAAAAAAAAAATAGAACGCACCTTATAATAAATTAAAAAAACAAAATGTGAGGTGAAACGTACGATTTTACTTACTAAGTACTACTTTACCTCATTTTTGGCATTATAATTGTGTAAAAGTGCAAGCTTTTGAAGATGGTCGTAAGCGTGGTAAATCGTTAATCAAAATTTGTTCGTTTACGGCCTCTTATGATGACGTCATTTTAGGTATAATTTTGCAGAACAAATGTTATTTAAATTTTATAGAATTACATAGTATATGTATGTGTAATTTAGAAATGTTTTGAAATTTTACCCTAGATATCGAAATTTTTGGGAAAAAATTAAAAATATTATTTTACAATTTAACTTTAAAATTGCAAAAAAGAATGTACTGAAATATTTCAAACGTTTTAAGAATATAAGGAAGATGATAAATCGTTAATCAAAATTTGTTTTATTAAGGCCTTCCCAGAAAATCATGACGTCGTTTTAGAATTCTGCCGAACAAACAAATGTTCTTTAAATTTTATAAAATAGCATAGTCCTGCATATGTGATTTATGAATCCGTGTTGACATTTTACCCTTAGCATACAGATTTTTGGAAAAAAAATCAGTAGTGTATAACAATATTTTACAATTTAACTTTAAAATTACAAAAACCGAATGCTGTGAAAAAAGAAATATTTTAAAATTGTTTAAAACGTGGTAAATCATTAATCAAAATTTGTCTGTTATCTTACATTTCTTCAAATTTATTAGTCTTTGGAAAAAAGACTATGAATCAATAAAATTTCATTTTCTTTTAACCGCTGATGGTTGTAATCTGAACGTGCATAGTCGAATCCGGCGACGTATAAACATTAACACTCGAAGTTAAGCTTAATCTGAGAAATTGAGAATATCTCTATTTTTCCCATTAGTTATCTGCTTTAAATATAATTCATAGTTGAAGACTAGGGGTTGCGGGGATGTTAATTATGTCACGAGGTTAACAGTTATCCCAAACAAAAATGGCAAAATCTAATTTATGATTTTTTAAAGAAGCGAAATTTGTCGGACTATACTGCAAGGGCGAGGGAAATTCTATCAAAAAACCTTCCATAATTTTTTTACTACCTTTGTTTTTTTTGGTGGCGGCATCAAAATTCCAAAAAGAACATCATTTTTTTAAAACACCAATATCGCCCGCAAACCCGAAAGTAATAATAGTAATAATATCCAAATAACATCGACACCGAGAACATCTGAACATCTATTTGAGTTTTTCTGGTATTTGTCTAAATAAATATACCAGAAAATTTGTTTGTTGTAGTTTGCGTTAGCCAGTTTGACTTGTAAGGGTGATTTGGCTTAAGTCATAAAAGTTTAATTAGGTAGGTCCATGTTGATTGGCAAGTAAAGATGTTAAACATGTATAAGGAATGTAATTTTTTTTTTCCCGGAGCAGACAGTTGGATAGTAAAATGTAAATAATTTGTGTCAGAGCAAATGCTGTCGTTTTTCTAACCTGCATGCAATTCTAAAAACAAATGTTGTGGACTTGCATGACTCAAATAAATCATCCTCAGATGATGGTGAATTAGAGCCCAAACTGGAAATTCCTACGATTTCACACGCCATTCAGGTCAACATTCACCCTCGCCCGCATCAGGGCGATGGTGATGGTTTTAAGATATCTAATTGTGAACAAAAGTATTGAAACAAAAAACAAAAAAAAAAAAAGGGCAGTCGAAATAACATGTAATTGGGAAAAATAAATAGGTCTGAAGAAGTTAGTATAGTTTAGGAAATATCGTTGTATCCTATAAAATTTTATTAACAATAACGAGGCGGACAGTAGTGCAATGGTAACAAATATTTATGGTTCAACCCGAATTTGTCGGAGAACATTTAACAGGTAGTCGTATGTACACGTAAAATAATGCTCACTTTCGTTCGTGAGTAACGATGGTCCCTGTTTGGACCTGGATTTTAAATTGTAAATATCTCTTGCTATTGTACTACTGTCCATCTCGTTATTGTCAATAAAATTTTATAGGGTACAACGATATTTCCTAAATTATACTTTAAAAATAGTTCCTTCTTGTGGTTTATGAATCTGCTTTGAGTGTTTACCTTCATTCATTGTTTCCAAAAAATTAAAACTGTAAATATAATGACGTTTTAGAGTTAAAGCTCAGCTCATTGGAGCGTATGATAATAACATTTTTTACACTGCGACTGGTATTATCTACGTTTTTTACTTATAGGGGTTAACAATAGTATATATAACATTTTGCAAAATCAAATTTTATAGTTTTTCGAAGAAGTTGGATGTGTTGGACGGTAGTTCAAGGATGAGGGAAGTTCTGTCTAAATGTTTTTAGTTTGGTTTACTTTATCCCAACTATCTGCACTAATAAAGAATTGTTTACGTAGTTAGCAAGAAAATATAAATAAACTTTTCAAACTTGTTTTTGATTTTTACTTTTATTATAATTAAAATGTTATACCTATTTGCTGAAATATTAACCAAAGTTAATCGTTAAAAATAACAAATTTAATAAAATTTTGACATTTTTCTGTGAAATGAATCTCAGTATCATACGTAAGCAAAAAGTTGATCATATTATTGTAAAACAACGGAACAATAAAAGACGTAACTGGTTTATTATTTACTTTTCAAAATCTAAAATTTCAAACACATCGAAAAGCTCGAGATTCATTTCGTGCTCGAAAGTTCGCCCTCACGTTTGCCCCACCGTTAGAACCTTCCAGAAAATGGAGCGTATTTTTTCGATCGAACATTAAATATTAGTAATAATTGGTATTGTAGAAAGTTAGAGCATGGGGTGAACATTGAACGACAGGCTGGAGGAGCCTTGGGGCGGCTGGGGTGGCGAGAGTAGCCGGCCCTGACAAGCCATGATGGATCGGGCTGGGGCCACCGTTTGCTAAAACCTTTCTACTTAGAATGTGACAGCGTACACAACGGACGGTCTAACATACAACTTTTAGGATTAAGAGCTCAATGGAATTCCAGATGCACTCACTACTAATTTAATAAGAAATTCACGCCCCAATGATTTGGACTTTTTTCTAAACATTCGAAAATAAAAAACAAGAAAAAACTGTTTTTTCGTTCTAACTGGCAGGCCCGCTATACCTAATGAAGTTGTCCACGTTTTACACGTTTTTTGTAATTTAAGAAGAACATGTTTGTTGCTGACAGTTATCTACAAATCTAACTTTTCTGTAGGTGGTGTTAACATAGTTACTTTTTTTTTTGGTTTTGGTGTATCGGAGCCCTATGGTCGATATTCGTCTCTCCTGTTTGGTTTGGAACAAGAATCTTCTGTATTCCGAGGAATAGAAAAGCAGCCACTCAGTCATTGGGTTGTCGAATGTTCAATGAGCACAATCAGTAAAATGGAAATGTCGACGGCCGCTCTATTTCCATATTTGACATCTGTCTTTTTTCGATGCTACTGTCTGCCGGATATGTCTTATTTGGTTTTGTTCGTATAGTGAAGAGTATTGGATGTAAAAATTGTTATAAAGTTATCAGTGACGTGCATTTATTATGTTACATTTAATAACTACCGATACAAAGTATAAGTTAATGCATATTTATGACAGTATGTTACTTGCAAAGAGTAAGACATAATCATTTATAGCTTCCGTAAAGTTGTTGTGAAATATTTTGAGTTAATTAAAAGGTGAAAATGTGTCGGAATAATAATTTGTTTACTTGATTATGTAACGGAGTAAATTACCCGTAAGACAAATGAATGTGTAATTATACATAATTAAAAATAAATAAATATGATATCAAAACAATCACAACTAGGAACGTTCTATATTTCTTGATTAGTACCGCAAACCCGTTTTGAAATAGATATAAACACTGCTGTTTGCGTACTTGCGGTTGGATACAGGAATATAAATATAAGTATTTATTATGATGTTGTCAGGAATTCCATTTGCGTAAGTATATTGAAAATTTCAAGAAGGTGTGCACACTTTATTTCTTATCTTTTGTATAACGAATTTACATATAGGTACACAACACATTTTAGACATTTTGAAAAAAATACAGTTATTAATTGTGTGTTAATTACAACTAAGACTAGATTTGGCTTCTTTACAGATTTAATTATGTGTCGTTCAAGTAGGTATGGGAAAATGCCACCGTTAACTGTTACGGCTTTCCGCAGAAGGAATAGAGCTAAATACTGTTCCTAATACTTTCTTAGTTGAAAACACAACATAGAAAATGTTTTTAAAAAGAAAAAATGTAAAGAAGTAAAATTTATCTTCTTACTTCGTCGCTCACATTGAGTGAATAAATTTAAATAAATAAGTATGTGTGTCGAGCGTCTGATAAATAAAAACTTCAAAGAAGTCTCTTTTTGTGGAGAGACTGAATAAATTAAAAAAAAAACTTTTTTTTGTAACGCGATTGAACACATTATTTGGAATACATTATCTTACATTAATTAATTACCAGTGGCGTACATGGTTTTTAGGGCAGGTTTTCTAATGTGTTGTTTTTATTTTTTATGAAGAGTTATTATTAAGTTTTATTAATGGACAGGGCCTTTAAAAAGAATGACAAAATAAAATAATAGAAATAACCGCCAGTGATTAGTGATTGGGTATATCCAGAAAATACAGCTAAATTTTATATGATATTTTGACAAGCAGAATTTCGACATTCTTCAGGAAAAATGCATCCATTTTGCATAAATGTGGCCAATTCGAAGCTGTATCGGAACTAAAAGCCTTATTTTCTTGCCTAGTTCGATCTAAATTAGAGTATTGCGTTTTTGTATGGAATGCGTTCTACGTGACTTACAAAGTACAAACCGAAAACTTAGAATGTAAGTTTTCTAAAACATCTGGTTAAACCACAGGAAGTTATCTAGAGAGAGGGTTTCCGTATGAGACGCTACTAAATATCTTTAATTCTACCTTCGAAATGCGTAGAACAAACATACGACTTACATTTTTATACAAATTATTGGATAATTAAATCGATTGTAAGTAGTTATATTTTAGGTACGACGCCTATGGGTTTTCTAGTAAATGCGGTGATCCGATGATACATCGTCACCGATGTCGGCGCCCGAATAAGGAAAATTCTGAAAGCGGAAGTCGCGATGGGTACTCCAGAAAAACCTCGATCACGAAATATCTAGAAAGGAACGTATGGATGTAAATAGAGGCCAAGTTGAGTCAGAATTATTCGTTGTCTAGTTAGTCGTATAAGTTTGTATTACTGAGAAATAAATTGTTTAGTTTTACCCACGCCGATTTTGAATTACCGATCATTCGTAACAGTATCGTCTTGTTCAGTTCCAACTTTTGATGTAGATTTATTCAATTCGGATCTATTTGGAAAATTCTCAGCTATATATAGATCGTATAAAGGAATCAGTGCCAATTGTGATATATTTAATTGCTAATTAAAATACCTGGTAGTTATATGTAGGTACATGTGAACGCATAGTCAATGATTCCTTTTCTATTTAATTTTTCTTTTTAAGTTATCCATTCTCTTTTATACATTTTTTTTTTCTACTTCCACTGTTTATGAAATATTATACATATTATACTGCGTCCTGTTTGGTACATTGTAGTGTTAGGCAATAAATTATTATTAATGTTATTATTATTAATGACATGACAATTATTTCTTATCAAGGGTAGCGGTGTAGTGAATTTAAGTTTAAAATTAATCACTTACGAGTTTGACAAACGTCATGTGGCCTTTATTATCCATAATCAGAAAAATTGTAACATAAAATACTGCACATACCTAATATAGCCAGTAATGATTTGTTTCGGACAGATATGGCATTTACACGTAAATTTAACTAAACGATATTTTCTGCCTTCAAAATTTTAACACAAATGTAAAGGGAAATGTTGTAGAGAATTAAAAATGTTTTCAAAACCTTCCTTAGACCTTAAATAATCTAATCACGAAATTAAAATAATTTACTACTTACAGTTGTCTAATACTCATACCAAGTGACAATTAAATCAAGGCAACTTAATTTGACCAATTTATTATTATTTACCATTACACAGCAAAAGTACCCACAAAAGTGAGGAGATTTTTCAGTTAAATATAATGCAGAAATTAAATTTTTCGAAAAACAAAAATACAAAAAATTGCATTAGATGACATGCTCAAATACGAGAACACATTAAAAAACATGATCAAAGACAGCCATGGACTTTTGACAATTTGTCTTTGGTACGATTTTCGTCTTGTCAGATTACCACCAATTTAAATAACCTAATCCAGTATTTACAGCTTGATCAAAAATACTGTTTTAGTTAGTACAAATTTTAACTTTCTTGAATTTTTAAAAGTGACAGATAGTTCTGTTGAACCATTTGATGATCGTAAATTTGGCAACGTTCATATTTAGGTAATTTTGCAACTAAAAGCCCTTTTCAAGCAACCAGAAACTTACTGATTGCTAAATTTTAAGCAAAATCAACAAATGGTGTATTAGAAAAAATGACAAAGACAATAGCTCCAAACATTTCGATCAAATTTGGCAACAGCAGAGCAAGAAAGTTCTCTCAGCATTGATTACTTCTATTGTCAATTTTAACAATATTTGTTGAACACGTTGTAAAAATTTCTTCTGTGTGTATTAAATATTGCCAAGATAACTGAGTTCATCTTTGAACTGTAGCAGTTCCCAATCTTTCCAAATCTCTGTAAGTTATATCCAGGTACATGTAAATAACTCCAATAGAAGAAATTTGGAGCCAAATCTGATGCCTCCGATGATTTGTGTCTAAATATTCTTGGACTTCCAGGGTAAAATGCGCAAGACAGATGTTATGTTGGTATCATTATTTTCACCAGCAATTTCTCCCACTGCTAGTTTTTTTCTTCCAACAAATCAAAAAAAAAAAGTGAATAGGCTTAAATTGGTCCAATAATCCGGTCACCTAATATATATTGATGGTTTTGTACAACCAAATGGTGATATTAAGTACCCCAAAGTACCGATAATTTTTTCTTTAGGTTTCACCACTCAGCGAAAATTTACATTTGTCTCTAAATAAAAACCGAAAAATAAAATTGCACTTTCCATCATACTCGTAATTTCACAACACAACACCCAGAGCAGGGCGGGAATCGAACCCACGACTCAAGATGTAGCGGGCAAGCACGATGCTACCTAACCTACCCGGGTTACCATAGTTATGCTAAACATGCCTTTCCAGTGCAGCTATTTTTCTAGGGAAATGTTTTCTTCTTTGGTATAATAATCCATTATGCAAGTATTTTTCGACGCATAAAAATATTAAATTTGTGAAAATAAACTGACAATCTTTAAATACTTATGTATTATTTCATATGACTACTAGATGACTAGTGTAGTCCAACTCAAAATGCATGTTCTTTATTTAGAAAATCAAAGATGTCGCTTCCCATGTAATGAGAAAATGCTTTTCACAATATTCACCAAGGAACTATAACGTTTATTACTCCATAACTATAACACCGAAAACACAAAATTACAAAAATTGTCGACATGTTTCGTCAACCATGATGGCATTATCTAGACAATACTAACCAAAAGTACAATTATTATTTGCAACTACGCTAGTTCAGGTTGTGTCCGCGATTTGAATTCATTAGATAATTTTTGCTTTTGAATATTTCTAGACTTTTGTGAATGCCTTGAAACTTACAACTATTATTGACAAACTTAGCTACTTAGGTACTTGCAAACAGTTTACGTCTACAAAATTTACGTTTTAAAAATTAGTAGAGTAACACTTAATTTTTCAAACCTTCCGAATGAAATGACCCATGTGCTTTCTGAATTTCATTTAATAAATCCACGATTATTCATTAGGCCTTTTGGGTTTCCCAGAAGTCTTTGAAAACTCTCTCTTAACACCAAGCTTTTTGAAAACATTTGCTAACCCCTTTGTTACTGAACATTCAATTGAGATGGTGGTCAAAAACGTCTTCTCTGAGTTTTTATTTGAAAGTAGCGATTCAGCAACCAGTTTCTTAAATTTAATCTTAATAATTAATTTATCGAGTTATCCTGATTCGAAACTGGTATATGTAGCTACATCTTTAATGATGGTGAACTCGTTGTTGAACCTTTCGTTATTCAGAGGAAAGGTAAGGAGTCGATTGACTAAAAACTTGATCTTCTGAAGAGGACAGTGATGGGAGTCAGCAGTGATGTAACGAAATGTACTGGTATTTTTCTCTAACATCAAATTATAACTTATTATTATTTCTAATTATGTACTAGTGTTTCAAGAAAAAAACTTAATGGTGTTGTTGAATTTTGAATATCGCATTAACTTATGTCGAAAATCATCCATACTTCAGCCATATCCGTTGAAAATATTCGAAGCTTATCGTGCAAATGCTTTTCAAATCGGCTTATGTAAAAGTCATCCATGAAAGAAAACAATGAGTTGTGCATTGCTATTCCTTCATGCTATTGGAAAAAATGCCCGTTGAACTGAAAAATGTTCTGTTTATTGTAGACGGTAGTTATTTAATTGCGTTTTTTAATGACTTTTTGTTCAAAGCTGTTTTGAACCATCAATTCCTCTAAATAAACTAAGATTTGCGGTATTGGAACACTTGGAAGTAGAGACCTTACTACCTAATTATTTCAAAATAATGTTTTTTCACTAGCAGCCAGGACGCATGCAAATGTCGACTCATTTAGTGGTAGCAAATTCAACTTTTGCGACCACCGGTTCAAAAAGAAAAATTGAGGTTATGTACGCAATGTTTGATGTGATTATTTCTTAAAAAATGAACAAATGTGTGCTACAAACATTACTTGAGTATACGCATGGTAGTTGGTAGACGGTAGAAGATAAAATGATTAACTCAGCAACAAGTATTAACGGTTTTCTTTGTGTTGAAGATTTAGATTAAGTTTGATTAGAAATCAAAACAAAATCATGTTGCGTCAAAAAATTGAACGTTTATTTTTTCAGTTTATTGTCTTATGGTTTCTACTAGTGAAAAAAATAGTGTATTAACCACGGTTGCAAAGCCACTTCTAGACCTCGCGCTTCAGAGCCCTCGACGCTGCGCGTCTCGGGTTCTAATTTGCGCTCGGTCTAGAATGCTTGGCTCTGCAACCTTGGCTAATAATATACTATTTTCTACTCCCACATAGTAATCCATGAATTACGAACTGTCTAGCCTCATAGTAAAACCATAGTTACACCCACTGGCATGTAATGAATGAACAGGCACGTAATATATATATATATATATGTATATATATATATATTATGCACGTAATATATATATATATTACGTGCCTGTTTAAATAGTTTCCATAGCAACTATAAATATTTGCTTTCCGAAAAAAATTTCTTCTGAAAGCGATTCTTCATTATAGATCGTAGAAAAAGTATATGACACAACTCTGGTGGTAAGCTATTACGAACTCATATTACATCACTCGCTCGCTACGCTCGCTCGTGTATAAACTTCGTTCACAATTAGCTTCTTACCACCTTCGATATGTAATATACTATTTTAGTGTGACTAATCAAATCAAGGGAATTCTTAATTGCAGAACTTTATTTTCTGAATAGCAAGTTATTAAATTAGTTTGTTAACCACTTTAAAACCGTATAAGTTATAAGTTATAAGCACATGCGTTAATTACAGAAGCAGTTGGATGAGTCGATTTGCCAGGTTTCCGTATTTTCGGCAAACAATACAACCTGGGAACCTCTGGATTAAAAACATGCAATTTAAATGTTGTTTACTCTTCTCTAGGATATAAGCTACTGTAGTTGTAATTCTACTTTAGGTTAATATTGTCTACTTTACTTAGATAATGCCAATGTGATAGGCGGAACGCATAGCCAGTTTTTGTAATTGTTATACTAAATAAAATCAAAATGTAGCTTTTCCGGATGTGCAAAAATCAGTTTAAAAAATTAATGTTAATAGATGTCCCAGCGCTAATATAAGTATATCGATCGAATTACTAGAAGCTACAGCAGCAATGTACTAAAACCGCATTAAGGAAGTGAAACAGTTTGTATGTATTTAAATATGTGGGTAGTGAATCCAATGGCTTTCGCACTTGCAAAGAAATATATCGTAAGGGATTCGTTCCAGCAAAGAATTTTAACTTGGACAAAGGAATTAAAGTCTAGTTGCAACTGATTCTCCTGACCAACTGAACAGACAGGTGTGCGGAAGTTTTAATTTAAAAACTAAAGTTTTTAATAATAAACTAGAGAAAATAAGCTATTTCAAAATAAATAATAAAAGATCCAAGTTGATGGAGAATAAAATTTGTAAACACGTTAGTACAACTTTCATATCTCATGGGAACAGAAAGTCGTTTATGTTTATCTGTGTATTAAATTAAAACTAATAAAAAGTTAACGAGTATCGTCGAACCATTTAGTAATGCACTTTTGATTAATTTATGCAGTTTGCACTGCTATGTTATTAGTATTACTCTTTGCATATTGGAGATCCATCTGTAGATTATCGTAATTTAAATAGTTTTCTCTTAACAATTTTCTCACAGTTAATATTAATATGAAGCGTAAAATTTTACCAACAAATGCAGAGATTTGAAGTTTTTTATTTCCACACCCGTTTAAAATTACTGCCTCACAAATTTCTAGCACATTTTGTTTAAAAAGAAAAAAAGTAAAACTTAATATTAAATACCTTCTCAAGATCGTATACTGAAAACTGCTTTTAAGCTTAAATGTACTTAACTTCAATCAATACTAATTTTTGTGTTGCAAATTTATATTTACAAAGACTTATTTGCACTTTGCCATATACATCAAAATTTAATAAAACAAAATGATCAGTTAGGTATATTAAGTAGTTTACAAAAAATAAAAAATGTCTTATATATCGGGTGATCAAAAAGTTTTCAGGTTAGGGAAAGCTGTCCAAATATTATTTTTTTATTATACCGGCATACCTTACGAATGTCATTGTCCATAAATCGAATATATTTGTTTTGCAAAAACTAGCAGATTAAATGAGTAACTAAAAGCGTCATCGATTGATTCCTTTGTTTTTTTTTGCGTGTTAAAAATTGTGTTAAGAAACAAACTTATAAGAGTATTTTATGTTTCTGTGAATTTTTTTGTGTGAAATTATGGTTACTGTTGCTGCATGACGTACATGTAAATTGGTTAAATACTGTAGAATATATGAATTTTTTTCTTGGAAAAATGATACTTCTATTATTCATGTTTTTAATTATGGACATATTTTTTATTTCGTAAACAAGTATAGTTGGGTGTTTTAATGGAAATGAACTAACATTTGAAATTTATTTGATCAGAATTTTTTTTATATGAAAAGGTATAATTTGGTATATTTGGGTGGCAAATCATTAGATTTCTTTCTTTACGCTATCTTAAAATGTCTAACAGTATAATAATACGAGTAGATCACGTTTTTCTCCACAACACCGAAAACATATAAATCCTAAAGAGTTTAGCTTTGTCGAGATCACGCCAAAAGATTCCTGCTACCTATATTATTATACGTAACGTCATAATGAACTGCCAAAGTGAATTACAGACAGATATTTGCCAATCCGATTCGGATATTTTTAAATATAATGAACATTCTTTTTAACTATTTTGCTAATCGTGTGTTTAACAAATTCTGAATAAAAAATGTGTACTTTCAAATATACATTCTGTTTGCCATATTTTTTTATTTCACTAACTGGATGAGAAAGCAGTTGGAAGAGAAATCATAAAATTGATTGTTTATTGTTAAATCATACCACATTTAACACCTTTGTCCGATTAACATACCTAGGTGTCAGATTTTGTCGCTAATCAATAACTTAATTGTGTAACTAGTGGGCGAAATGAAACAAGTCAGCATTAAAAAAATGGTGCTTTAACTACCAAGTATTGATAATTTAAACAAGTTGTTTTATTGGCCAATTATATAGAATTTTTTTCACGATTTTAGTGTTTATTAATTTATTTTCAGAGCAAATATTTTTCCCTACAGCTAAAGGATGTTGTAGCAATTTCTGTTACTATCACAACAATTGCAGAAAGTTCTCATTAAAAAAATTACCAATTATATACATATTCATATTTATCTGTTTCGAAGGTACGTTTCTTCGGGAGAATTTATCGTAACAATATCGCTTTGCGATAGCTTTAAAGAGAGTTTTCTACAACAAAATTTGTTCATTACAAAGAATTTATATTCGTTAGCTATGACTGATTTAAATGGCAATTTTAACGGGGCATAATTTTAACTATTGTAATAAGAATTTTTACTTGTGGTTACTTTTATGTTATCCCGTTTCATAATCTCTATAGTATAAAGAAACGATCACCAATTTCTGTCTCTCTGTCTGTCGTTTGTGTCGATTTTTATTAGACAGATACTACCGGACTAATTGTTCTAAAATTTTATATGTACTTTAGGAATGTCGTGTAATGACGTCGCCTTAAAATTTTGTATAGTAAAAGTTGTTTAAATTTAAAGAAATAAACTTACCCTACACTTGTGGTTTATGAATCCGTGCTTAACTTTGAAACTAGAAAACCGAATGCTCTGTAATCTTGAAAACGTTTTATGGTTATTGTAAGCATGGTAAACTGTTGATTAAAATTTATCCGTTTATTCTCTCCCCAAAAAGTTAATGACGTCTTCTCAAAATTTTGCCAAATATGTCTTGCACAAAATATTAATCCCACAAGTCTGTACTTGTGGGTTATCAGTGCATTCATATTTTTTAGAAATGCCTGCACAGGATGACTCGAAAAAGTTAATGAATAAGGCTATTTATTTTATTGGCAAAATCAAGAACGACTCACTCTTTTTTCTAAAAAATTTGGGAATGCAGTATTGTTATTATTATTAGTACTGAAGTGACCTGTCCAACTGCACATACGTAAAATGTTGAAGACGTTTTCACAAAATTTTGTAATGGAAAAAACTCACTTGAAACTACGCTTGAAACGTGTGCGTAACATGCTTTTTTACCTTTACTTCAACAAAACACATATCTTTATTTTAACTTACAGAGGTTATTATAAAAAATTGAATTCATAATTTGCCGAAAAAGCTTCATAAGCTGTATATTGTCCAAATTGTCCTTCTGGAGTGCGAAGTTCCGTCTATAATAGCCAATTTGTGTTCTGAGCTAGACAACCATAAATTATTATATTCAGAATATAAGGAGCGCCATCTATACCCTGAAATGCAAAATTGATGAGGTGGTTATAGGTAACCTGTGCTACTGGCTTTCAACCCTTTAAACTCCATTAGTTTAGCTTCTGCTCACTAGATGACACATCTATGTTGAGCAAGAACAGTGAACCGAATAGTGGGAGGTGTAGCAAATGAAATAGATCTATATCTCGCAATCGACCTTTATTTCATGCATACATTTTGATAAGTGTTTTTCAGAGGAAGTGTTTTATGTAGCTGTGATGGCACTTCTGTATGCACGATTTATGCAACATTTACAGCGTAAAAGCTACTATAATTCTTATTTTATATATATTTTTAATTTTTGATACATACTTGGGTTCCCCTGTTATTCGCCACACCCTGAAAAGTATCGAGGGACTTTACATGACTAATAGCTATTAAAAATGTAGGTATTATAACAATGATTTTATTTTTGTTACGTCTAAGAACATCAAGTTATTTCAGTTCATAACAACCGATAATCGACAAATCTTTTATGAAGTTGATATGAAAATATCTTCAAATTTGTATACAGTTTTGTTAACTAATAATAACAATTAAACGTATTAATCAAAGTAAGCAGCATTAGAATTGGCATAAATAAGTCTTAATTGTCAGAACTGATAAAAATTTACCAATTAGTAATTATATTTGTTCCAGCAAACACTATAAAATGACAGTTTCACTTAAAAAAAGGTTAGGAATCAGAAAACAAAAATAATGTGAACAATTTTTGACATACTTACCTACATAAGTTTAGAATAAAACCTAAGTATGAATTAAAAAAGAAATGTGGTGTCGAGGGTAGCGCCAAATATTCCCGGCCTGGCATAGATCCAGGTACAGTAGGAGGACAAAATCTTAGGAATATGTCAGTTCAAGTCTCATTAGGTCTGAAACATACAAAAATGCAGCTTACGCCAAATAGTTTTTTGAGAACACACATTTGTTCATCACGATATCAGAAGTCACGAAAATTGAGTATAAAATTACTCACTCCAGGAGGTATTTCCTCTCAAAACATTAAAGATCGGTTGGACGAGGTGTATGGCCAAAAATCACCGACATATTCTGTGATGAAGGAGTGGTCAAAACGGTTTCGAATGGGCCTGAAATCGTTGGAAGATGATCTAGAACAGGAAGGCCCATGGAAGTGTTAACGGACAACAATATTGGTCTTGTTGAGGATCTCGTATTAGATGATCGACGCTTGAAGGTGAAAGAAATAGCACAAAAGTCGAGGCTCTCAGATACAACCGTTCGCCGAATCGTCCATGATCATTTAGGCATGAATAAAATTAATGCAATGTGAGTTCCTAAATATCTCCCAGCAATTCAGCGCCAGCGTCGTGTTGAATCTGCTCAGTCTTTTTTGGAGCTCTGTGGAGAAAATCCTGTGGACGCACCGAAGACAAATGTCACAGGGCATGAAACTATGGTTCTGTATTAAGAGCCTCTGTACAAAAGAGAGTCGATGGAATGGAGATGAAAAGGAGAAGCACCACCAAGAAAGTTCAGAGTCTGTCAGTCGACAAAAAAGGTGATGCCTACCATCTTTTGGGATTCTTCTTACAGATTTTAAAGAACGCAACACCACAGTTAATGCGACATATTACGTAGCACTTGTGCGTAAATTACGCCAAAATATTCGAGACTCCAGGCGTGGAAAACTCACTAGAAAGATGGTGTGCTGCACAACAATGCATCCGTGCACTCTGCTGCAATTACGCAAGACGCAATTCGTAATTGAACTTTTCAACAAATCGATCACCCTCCTTATAGCCAAGATATGACCTCCAGTGACTATTACCTGTTTAAAAAATTTAAAAAAACCTTCGAGGATGCCATTTTGGAGACGACGAAGAGGTGAAGTCTGCAGTTTCAGCACATTTTGGGACCAAGCCGAAAGAATATTTTTTTAAATGTATTGAATTGTTGCTGAAACGATCTAATAAGTGCATTGATGTCAGGGAGGACTACATTGAAAAATAAAATTTAATTGTAAGTCTACGCCGTTTCTTTCATAGCCAGGCCGGGAATTTCTGGCGCTACCCTCGTATGAGCAAAATAAAAATTGGAGAAAAGTAATATATAACGCTGAGTCCAAATTTGATGTCTGGGTGAGATAATAGTCGAAAAAGAGTTATTGAAATAAAAAAGGAATTTTGATATGGATTATCTCAAACAAAGAGTCATGTTTGCAAGCAGAAAAATGGTTTGGGGGTGCATGTCTATTAACAGAATTTAAAGACCAGTTAACAACGTTGATGGAAGGGAAATTACAAATTCAAACAAATATCAAGAGACTTTGTAAAAAAATATTAACAACTACTGCAGCAGTCTATCCTGTTGATATTTATATTTTTCAACAGGATGATGCTTCAAGTTACACACCTACAACACTTATTACAAAGAATAATAATATAAATGTTTGCCCTGATCATCGAATAGCCCAGATCCTAATCTAGTAGAGACGGTATGGCGTGAAATAAAAAAATATTTAGGAAATCATCCATCACAAACGATTCTCAATCTTCAACGGGAAATTTAGCGAGTGTAGCATACGGTAACAACTCCTGTGTATTGTAGAAAATTAGTTGAAAGTATGATGGCAAGAACTCCTGCAGTTATTAAGGCAAAAGGAGATATGACCAGTTACTGAATTTGCTGTGTCCCAATATTTATGTGTCACAAAATGTTACGTTGTTTTAGAGTTTTATGTCACTGTTTGAGTTAGAAATCAGTTTTTGTTGTGCTGTAAACATTAACAGTTTTGCAAAACGAATTAATTTTAAAATTTTAATTATCTAAAATAAATTACATTTTTGTTAAAAAGTTTGGTGATTTTTTTATAAAAATTTTTTGGTGTCCCAATATTTAGTTGTTAGGGCTCGTATATTTCCGAAGTAGAATTTTCCAGAGACCTAATACTGGATAAACTTAAAAAATTAAAAATCTCGAAATCCCGGGCCCAGACTTCGTTACGGCCAATGTATTAAAGAATTGCGCGGAGTCTCTTTCCACCCCGCTTATGATTTTAATGGAGCAATCGTTTAAGTCAGGTTCTCTTCCCTCCGAATGGAAGACGGCAATTGTACGCCCGATCTTTAAGAAAGGAGACAAATTTGATGCTTCGAACTATAGACCAGTAAGTTTAACTTCGCTTGTGGTGAAAGTTTTTATGATCAGGTAATGAAGTTTCTACTGGAACAAGATCTCGTCCCAGATGAACAGCACGGCTTTCTGCCAGGGAGGTCGGTTCAAACAAACCTCCTCTGCTGTTTATCGGAGTGGACCAAAAGCTTTGATTCTGAACGAGCATTAGACATCATATACCTGGATTTCTCTAAGGCGTTTGATAACGTGCCAAAACTACGTCTCCTACATAAGTTAAATCGGCTTGGCTTACGTGGTAGTCTGTTGAGGTGGATTGGCTCGTTTTTAAGCGACCGAACTTTTCGCGTTAAAGTTGGGGATGCATTCAGCAGATATGTTGATGTCGTAAGTGGCGTACCGCAAGGCTCTGTGCTGGGTCCATTACTTTTCATTGCCTATACAGCTGACATCAAAGGAATTATATCATCCTCCTTCGCCATGTATGCTGACGACATTAAATTATATAATAGCTGCGATAAATTCCCTTCGTTAATTAAATATTTACAAGCTGTATATGATTGGTCTCGTAACTGGTTACTTCCATTAAATTTTGATAAGTGCAAAGTCTTACATATTGGTAATAAAAACCCGAGACACCCCTACTACATTGGAAACACGCAGATATCCGTAACGGAATCTCACATCGACCTGGGCGTTCTCGTTACCTCCGATATTTCTTGGAGTGAGCATATTTTGCGTGTCACCAAGAGAGCTAATTCGATGCTTTATCTGTTAAGTAAAGTGTTTGCCAAAGCTAGTCCATCCATATTTGGAAAACTTTTTAAAACATTCGTGAGACCGTTACTGGAATTTGCCAACACTGCCTGGGTTCCTGTTTGAAAACGAGATATCGCACGCTTGGAGCTGGTACAGCGTAGGGCAACCAGAATTCCTTTTGGTAGAAACCGACCTTCGTATTGTGGTAGGCAATGAAACTTTGCCCTCTTTCTAACAGACGCAAACGTGGGGATTTAATAATCACTTATCAAGCTCTAAGTAATGCTCTTTCTCCAATTAAACAATTATTTACTCTTAATCTTTCGAAACGTACTAGAAGACATCCCCTTAAATTACTTAAGGAAAACTTTCATACAACGGTTAGACAAACATTTTTGTCAAACAGAGTTTTTCATGATTGGAATGCACTACCCCAAGAAGTTGTATTAGCGAAGTCTACCTTAATATTTAAATCCAAATATGATACTTATTGTACTAACTAAAGAGTAATACTGTCACCCCATCACTTGATGTTAGCGCGGGCACAACAGGCCACGCCTCTGCCCGGTCGCTTCTCCAATAATAATAATAATAATAATATTTTTTAATCTTGGGTTTAGTTAATTGTTCGTGACATATTTAATCGATTTCGTATGTTTGACTCTTCTGGTTTCATAGTACGTCTGGGATCAATGCAAACTTTGCCATCTACATAAGTTTTTCAAGGAAGTGACACATACTGCCATCTAGTGAAATTTACAGGTTTGGAACAGCAATAACAAACTGAGTGAGTACATTGTGCCATTAATAAAAACAAAAAAAAAATGCTTGAATTGTAGATGGTGATGTTGATAACATTACATTTTAAGCTTAAATAAATGTGACAACTTACAGAACTGTTAACAAAATTGAATTTCTCTTCTATAGTGAAACTCAGTACACTTGCATATATAGTGTGATTTTAGTTTCCGATTAATTTTTACTCACATAATGAAATCTTTATCAAATTTACATGTGCATCATTTTGTCTTCAGATTTCTAAATTATCTATCAAACGCTTTTATACCTTTGTCCTCTAGCTAACAGATGGCGCTACCTACTTCAAACATGCAATAAAATTGCCCGTTACAATTGCCGGTGACTAGAACACTATTACCACACTGTCTTTTTTTCTGACACCCTGAACTTTTTTTGTATAGCAGGAATTTTGTAAAAACTCGTTGAATGTTATTTTCCGGCAACAAAACCTTCCCTTCTGAACTAAAGCGACCGCATCAAAACTTTGCTGAGATCAGCTGATTTAACGTCGAAGAGGGAAAGAGACGCTTTCGGGGTTAGATGACTCACTCAGCTCCCAGGGTAATCCATCACTGTCAAACACCTTATTTCCAATATACCGTTCTATGATTTGCACTATGTATATTTCTCATCAATTCAATGAGCTCCAATTCCGATGTGCCCTCGCTCGACTTTGATCCAGCTTTTTATTTTAATTATTTATGTAGATTGAGTTACGAAGGGGTTTGCTGGACTTTATACAGATTTGGGTGTTTGAGGATAGTCGAAACTTTCAAAAAATCAAACACGTAAAGCTACATTCGTATATTTTCGAATCAAAATGCTAAAGTGTACCAATGTGTCTCTAACTGTACAATATTAGTATTACATTTAGTTGCAAATATTTACATTCAACAACAAACTACTCTCTTCTCTAAAATTGTACATACATTTACGTTAATAATGAGAATTCCGGCAGAAGTCGTGCGAAGAAATTACTGAAAAAATACAATACTGAATTTGATTGTTAACATTTTTGATTATTTCAAACGATAAATTTAGATTGTCTAAATCTTCGTAAATGGCTAGTTAAAAGCGCATTTTATTCATAAAGTGTATACATTTAACGTGAACAATTAAAATATATAAATGTCGATAGAACAGAAAAACCAAACGACGTTAAAAATAAAAAATCACATGATTCACATATTAACAGTAAAAATTAACAGTATACAGGGTTGTCCATTGCACAAAGTCAAATCTGATAGTACTCCGGCGTGTAGTCGTTAGCCAGATTACTTAAAAAATTAAAGTCCGACGAACTATTACTGTTTTCACCGGTAGGCGCTACTTGATTTTGTGAAGACTCACTGGAATAGAACTGATGAAACGAATTGTAATTGTCACTAGATTCAGTCTGTACACTCGCAGGGGGCGTCATTATCGCCGGATTGTTCGTACTGGGGAATACTTCGGGGCTAATGTAATTGGGATCACTATTCGACATCTGCTGGTTAGCGTTGTAGTGGTTATTTTCGTAGTAGCCCACTTTGTTAGGATACTCTTGGTTTTTTTGTAAATGCATGTTCTCGTTCTGGTAGTACCCCGCAGCTGTCTCATGTCCCATGTGAACCGAGTTCGGCAGATGTGCCACGTTCTCTGAACCATCGTTGGGATAAATATTAGAGTGGTACCCGTAATGGTTGTAGTTGGGATGATCACTTTGGTAACCTTGTACGTAATTCTGGTGGTTTAATGCATAACCTTCGTTTGTTCCGTGATTTTTGTTGTAGTAATACTGCTGCTGGTTGGGATAGCTGGGGTAAGATTGTCTCCCCCTCCCCGCCATTCTTGTAGTCATATCCCGACTTACTCCGTGGGACATTTGGCTAGAATGGTTCGAGTTTCGAAGATACGGCTGTCCTTCGTTAACCGTCGGATGCTCGGGGTTGTACATTTCTCCAGGATATAAATTCTGGGTCATCTGGAAGTGCTGCTGGGAATGTTTCGTTCTATCTCCCCTATACTCTTGATTGTTCATTTGGTACTGATTCGGAAAGTGTGGCATGGACCCTCTAGACGCAAAAGGAGGGATCGAATTCCCCACGTTCTGGATTGTGACAGTGGCAGAAGCTATAGCGGTTGCCGTTGTAGGTGAAGATCTCTGTAGATGTGAGTACATGATGTTCGAAGCCATTCCTAGAGGACTCGGGTGAACGTTCCCGCTGGGTACAGACGCACCCTTTGGTGACATCTTCACGGACACAGCTTCCGCAGAGTTAACACTTTCCTTGTTGTTGATTGGTGAAATTTTACTCATTCCGATTTTCCGGTCGCAGGAGTTTGGTGAGTTCCTGCGATTCTCCACTTTAACGGTGACAGAATTAGAAGAAGATCCTTTTTTCGATATCCGCGGGGAAGTGTGCGAACTGTCTTCGTTCGACCTCGAATCTTCCTCAGCTATGAGTTTGTCAAAAGGACTCGAACTCCCTACACTACTAGCTCCATTACTATTATTATTAAAATTAGTGTTATTGTTTGTAGCACTCGGCGTATTGTTATTGTTGCCTCTCGTCGAACTGATGTCGGGAATTTCCTCGTGGGAGCCACACAGTCCGGCTGAGGGCATTTCGCACCCCTGACAACTTTTCTTCGACATTTCGTCGTCGAGAAACTTGTCGGACGACAACTTTCCGTTTTTGCCACCATCACTGTTGATGGAGTCCTTGTCGTCCCCGTCTTCTCCTTGCTTTCCCAGGGTTTGCCTCTTGTGTTTCATGCGTCGGTTTTGGAACCACACTTTCACCTGTAAAACGAGTACTGTATAAGCGTTTCTGACGCAAGTAGATCGTGTACCTGTCGCTCTGTCAAATCTAAAGAAGCGGCTATCTCTATTCTTCTAGGACGACACAGATACTTGTTAAAGTGAAACTCCTTTTCTAGTTCTAATAGTTGCGTGTTGGTGTACGCTGTCCTTAACCTGCGTGGAAGTCCGTTTTCTGGAAAAAACAGATCGTCTTTAATATGTGAGATGATTTGAGCGGAATAGTAATTGTGAAACTTTTGATACGTTTCCTATTTCCGAATAACTTTGTCGACATCTGTCACCATCAGGTGGAATTTAATATCAAACTATCTCCTTTCGACGGTTTCGTTCAAAGACTATAAATCAGCGTACGGAATTGTTGTAATTACTCGTTGTTTCATTATTATTGATCCACATTTAGAAATTACAACGATAAAATCAATTTTAATAGCTCCGTAATTTAACAAGATTACGACTATCGATTGTAAACTACCTGTGGAACTTGTTTAACGATGTTAAAAATAGCCCGTTTTTTAGATTTTTGGTTCAAGTTAAAATTACAGACAAGATTAAGTGCCGGACGGACTATTATTACAAGTAGCAGCCGATGCTCTTCATTTACTCTCTATGATCAAAATCCACTTAAGTCGCCATTACTCATTAGAATCGCCATTGCACGCAAAAGTAATGACGGGCTTGCGAACACATTACATTTCACAATAGTTGTAGTATAAATAGACTAACCGACAGCACTATCACATCAATTTCATAGTGTTTGAGTACATAAAAAAATGGATATCAGTGAATCCTCTGTCATGGACTTGAAAATCATGTAATGTTCAGGACAGTTATTATAGAAATTGTTGTAATTGAAATAATGACACAGTAGCATTGTAAACAACAATGGATGCTTCCAATTGTTAAACAGAAATGTATGCCTGTGGGAAATTTAAATACAAAAAACAATTATAAAAATAACAAAGATTTTCTGTGTCAAATGGAGGTATTTTCAACAATATATAATAATACAAAAATTATATTGTTTGGTCGGCGTCGCCCTTGGATCTTAATGCGTTTCATATTTAGTTTTTATTTGCATAATTATAAAAAATGGCGTCGCATGTTTTGTTTGCTGATTTTTTTTGAATGAAGGATAACGTAAATGACTGCTCTAATAATATCAGTCAGACGCGTCTCTGTGCTTCTTACTTAACACATGGTGGTTGTTGAAACAATGGTGTCATTTCGTTTAAGCGACGATAGAAGAGGAAGTGACCAAATCGACCTACGAAAACAAGAATACGTCCGGACGCTATTTTAAAATTAGGATTGTGTAAAACGACGAACAGCGCTGGAACTATCAAAAACAAACTTATTATTATGTTTAAAAATAAAAATAATAAAGTATAAATGTGTTCATGTTTCGTCTTAATAAATCAGACGTAGGTTGTTAATTCAACTTTTAAATGTCACCTGTGGAACTCAAGTAAAGTTTGCATTTTTATATTGTTGTTTTTAAACTTCTCTAAGATTGCAGTGTCATTAGTCTGTTCAAAGTAGATATTTCTGTTTACATTATACTCGTACTATAGTTAGAACGGGTAATATTATATTAATCTGGTTTTAAACTAGGTCGACTGACTAAGTTCATAGTGTTAAACCAATATAGAGTAGCTATAGTCCTAAGTTCATTAAATATTATTTTTAGAGGGCTACTATAATACTATAGTAGGTACACTGTTTCTAAAATAAGATTATAATTTTTAATTATTTTTGCTTGTAGATTTAAAGAATGTAGTAAATTTATGTCCCGGAATTTTTATATTGACAAATTCAGACAAAAAAAACTGGTCTAAGGTTATTTAGACAGATTGAGACTAAATTCTCTCTTCTCTGATGTATATTGCAACAAATCTAGCTTGAATTTCATTTTTTTTTATGATGACCCCTATGAGTTAAAGTAAAGATATGTGTGTTGTCTTAAATTGCAGCTAAAGAAACATGCTATGCATATGCCTCAAGTGAGTTTCTCTGCTATAATCAATTTTGTGATAACGTCTTTAACATTTTAACAAGGCGACATATGTTACAGTTTCTGTGTTAAATTGTAAAATGTGATTTTATAAGTTTGATTTTTTCCCAAAAATTTGGATACCTAGGGTAAAAACTCGACACGAATTCATAAATCACAATTATATGAATATGTTATTTTATCAAATTTAAATAGTATTTACTATGCAAACTTTTGACGTGACTTATTAAATTGTTCATATAATATTAATACATATAAAATTTCACAGCAATCAATGAGATAATTTCTCTAATAAAATCAACGCAGACAACAGACAGACAGACAGACAGACAGACAGACAGACAGAAAAACAGACCAGGCTACGCTCGGGAAGTAAAAATTGTTCCAAAGTTATTTATATACAATTTCGCTCACTTTGCCATTACATGCAGAATTCTGGAAAATCAAGTAAAGCATTTTTGGTTTAAACAGTGGAAATAATTGCTTAATTTATTTTTTTGGGACATCCTGTATGTAGAATTGAAAAAAAAATATATGTATACTATTAAAATTAATACAGAAGCCATGCATGGGCACTTCATAAATTTCAAGAGAGTTTCATTTAACAAAATTTGAGATGACGTCATTAAATCTGTGAAATGTTTTGTAGTTTTTAAATTGAATTGTGAAAATATATAATTTGATTTTTAAATGACAGGTACACATGCATATAATTTTGCACATTTTAGCTACTAAATATTTGACAAATTTTACTGCTGATTTTATCATTTGCATGACATTAAAATACATTTAAAATTCCACAACAATCAGTTTAGTAGTTTCGAAGATTACTTTTTTAGTTAAATCGCCAAAAGACAGACGACAGATGGAAACGGATTCCTACTTTTTCATGTTCGAGGAATTGTGAAATCTCAAGGAAAAATATTCCATTTTAGCGATAATTGTACATGGTCTTGGTATGGTACTGATGAATTCTTAGAAAATTATCTTTATCGTGTGCCGAAATTTTGGAAGTAAATAATATCCTTAAAAATGTGAAAAAAGCGTTTTTTTCTAACTAATACTCTAACACATCGATTTAATTTTTTTCATTCAGTTTTAATATAGTTTTATTGGATACTACGGCAACTTTTTCTTCAGAGAGGTAATACCGATTTTAGAAAAATTATAAGTTGCAGCCAAAGGGATAAAAAACGCTTTCTACACCTGACCGATTTTATAATATATACATAACAATTTCTTTACTGTTAAAGCTAAACGAATATTTTAGTTACCTATAGTTTTTCATAGACTTAAAAAATATCTTAAAATTATTTCATCACTATTTAATCTTTAGTAATTATTAATTTGGGCAAGATAAAAAATTAGATAGGTATATGTTAGGGTGAGTCGGCTAAAAGAGGAACCTCCTATAACTTTTTTATTTATGAACCTATGGTAGTGGAATTTAGTTTGTATGAGTTCTATGTAGGTATGCACCACTTCATTAACATGAATTAATTGACAGAAAGTTAAATAATTAAAAAAAAATCGTCATTTTTTTTAACTTATGTAAATTTTTATGTTACTATAAACTTGGCAGAAAAATAGTCAGTAAAGTCCAACTCTCAACTCATGAAATTATTTCACTTCTTATGCTTTTCTGAACATTACAAATTAATATTTTTTTTTAAGAAAAATTACAATAATTTACGAATAGTCAAATAGTGAAGCCATTAAAGCTATTTTTTTACATTTTTTTGAAATAAGAAAAACTGCAAAATCTCAAAAATAATAAAATGGTAAATAGTATATCTACAACATACCTACTTTTTTCCGTTGCTTTTTTTAAAGCAGTGAATTTATGTATGCACTCGAGTTGTTATTCTTCATTTGCAAATTTATTATCATTACTTTTGGCTAATAAATAAAAAAGTTGTTCGAAATGCCCCTTTTAGCTGATTCACCCTGTATATTATTTTTGTATCCTTTGTCTATTGACATAATCCATTTTTGCACACTTTTTTCTTCCTCCAGTTTAGATTACATTTGTATTTTCTACTATTCTGATTTATATTTCAATTTTCTACAAAAAGAGATGTCTTAATTAAATGTTGATGATGCTAGTCATTACGGTGTTTTGCGACCGCAGGGAACAGAAATAATCAAGAAGTGAATTCTATGAGTTATGTTGACATTAAAAATTTAACATTTTCACCTTCACTTGTCAGTAAACTCCGTTTTTACGTATGTCGACATTTCCAAAAATAAACAAGCGGTTTTCCGATAAACATAATTCGAGACACTTGTACAGCAAATCAAAAAATTTTGAACAAAGAAAAAAGCGTGTCATTCGATTTTGACAACTTCGTGTCGGCATTTATTTTCGTTAGCAATTTACCTTAGTAATTATTATAAATAAATGATGCGATTCTTTCATTTAATATCTTCCAGATATTAATAGCATGTGGGGCTCTTCCATCCATAATGAACGAGGGTAAGTCGATAAATCGATTAACCTAATGTATAAAAACCCCCATATATGTGGCAACGAAATAGCTGCACGAGATTTCGTTAGCTTCGATCGTTGCAGTATTCAATTAGGATTAAGTCTAAAAAACAAGATCACGCAAAATTGAAGTTATTTAAAACGGTTTTAAAATCGTTTAAAATGTGAATTAAATTTCACCCTCTTCCGAAGTAGGCACCTACACATTTCCATTTAATTTTTATACGAAGTATTAAAACCGTAAACGGGGAATAAAAATATTCCAATACATTGCCGAGTTGGGGGTTTTGAAAACTGAACACTAGGGGAGGCGCGTGCAAAACTTTTTGATTGACAGCTGCGTCTGTCCAATCGCAACGGCGGAATACTGATGAGGAATACGTCAATCACGTACACTACCTCGCTCTGTACACCAGACGAACGAGAACGAGAACGAGAATTCGAATGCCTTCGAGCCGCTGCCCGCTTATTATATTAAAATCCGGTTTTTCTAACCGACGATTCTTGAGTATCTAAATATTATTTATTCTTATTTTCAAATTATATTGTTGTTGTTTAATTCGCGCTTTAGGACTGAGTTAAATTTTTTTTGATGCGCCAAAATATTCAATGTCGGATAATAAAATTCAAATTGTGACGTTCAGTTTATACAAGGTGGTTGGTTTTTCTTTCTTTGCTTAAGGACATGCAGCCGTGATTTGGAAAAATTCGAGGTGGGTTAAGTTGGAAATCATTGCGCTAACTGTACAGGTCACTAAATACTACATCAAAAGAATGATTTATACTGTTTTTGAAATATTAAAAAATTACTATTAACCAAATTATTCAGATTCTTTAATCATTAATAACTTCATTTTTACTCTGATGGTAAAAAATTATTTTTGTTTACAAATAAATAAAATAGAAAAACAAATAAAAATTTGTTTGCATTTTGTTCAAATGGTATTATCACTGTGTGTAATTAATTCTGCAAAAAGGCCCAGGGCAAATATTTGTTTACATAAATTTGGATGCCTAGGGTAAAAATCAACCCAGATTCATAAGCCACAAATACATGATTATGTTATTATGTAAAATTTAAATAGCGTTTTATAGTTCTAAAATACGTAAGATACCTGAACCATATCTGCCATGTTTCTAATACTGTCAGGACAAAAACGTCACCTACATTGTGTTTATAACGGGCAACTATTACTCACGTAACAATCCTTAACTACTAAAATATATTAATGAAATGACAGTAGGAATAATAAAAAATAATGATTTGAACTATTTTAAACATAAACATAAAGTACAAAAAAACAGATTCTAGCATTAAGGTGGCAATATTTCGCTTAGGTACCTTCTATAATACAAAAACAACAATTAGTCCAGTAGTTTCGGAGGTTATTTGTTTAATAGAGACGATAAAGGGCAGACAGACGACAGACAGACAGAAACGGGAAATGTTTTTTGACGTTTTATGGATCGTCGAGAGCAAATGAAAGTAGCCGTTTTCAGATTACACTTGGAAAGTAAAAAACGGACAACGGTGTTATTTTCTGACGAATTTAAGTTCAATTTTGTAGATCTGATGGAGTGGGTACGGCACTGGTAAATCGGAGGTCGAGCTTCCGATGTTTTTCCGTCTTTAGGCTTGATGGAGCCCATTGTAACACTGGATATGTCACTCTTTGGCGAAGACAGTTTTTCAGTGACATGAGTTTACCAGTCTTACAACCACCCCAAGCACACTGTAAAAGCATCAGTTAAGCAGCGACGCGGCGGAGCGATAGGGTGGTCAAAGTGATGGATTGGCTTCTTCAAAACCCAGATCTCAACCCTATTGAGAATCTCTGGTACGAATAGAATGTCGAATTCGACAGAATTTTTCTGGAAAAGTAAAATTTTGTCGAATTGTTCACCGCCATCAAAGCAACATCGAAGAAATACTTCCTCGGAGTACATCGATAGTAATTTAATGTTGTGATGAGAAGGCGCTTTTACGAAATCTATTTCAAGAAAGGTTAGCCCGAAATAGATTTTTTTCGATTGAACTGAATAATTTTATACAATTATTGGACAAGTAGGTATCTATTAAAAATCAAGTTTTGAATTTGAAATTGATAGTTCGGGAACTACGCAGTTCAGCAGGATGCATAGCCATCGTGCACTCTAAGATCGACACAGTTGTAAAATTGCGTAAAGGGGTGGGCGCACCTTCAGAGGCGTCCATCATCTTTTCTCTATCATAGTGAACTTTTCTAGCGTAAGGGTACTTGTTTAGATTAGTGGCTAATAGATTCATTCGCATTGGTGCTACCGTGTTGACCAGTTCACTTAAGTTTATATTTCCCTATGCTATTGTTTGCGATAAAAAAAAAATAAAAACTACCCCCTCTGAAGTGTGCATGTTACGCTACTGACTGACAGTCCGTTGTCAGATTCTGATGACTCACTATGTTGAACTTAAAATGATCCATCTCTACTTCTTTGCATTAAGTCTTTCTCTTATGTTTGGTGGCGATAAGTTGATTAATGTTTTATACGTAAACATTGATAGATTATGTTTAAAAACTTTTTCGATTTTTATAGCCACAATAACGGTTTTGAATTTTTTGTAATTTACGTTTGGTTTCGTAATCAGGACGAGGATAATATCGACGGAACAAAGCGTTCGCATAATAAAACATAATTTAAAATGTATCTATTTATAGTACAACAACGTTCAGGCTAGAAACGATTTTTTTACTTTCAAATCTTAAATCGTGATTAGTAAATTCGCAAACAGAATTTCACTTGTACTTATTATAAAATTTATAAGTAACACACACTATGGTGAGTAGGAAGTTACTTACTTTCGAGGTCATTATTTATGAAAGTATGTACGTCGTCAACATGTTTTAAATTGAAGTGATGTATAATTCTGTGTCTTTTCAAATTGAACCTATTCGAATTTATTGACAGACTTCGATTTCTCTGTACTCTGCATGGTAATATTTTGTAATGACCCTCCAAACTTCGAGTTTTTCAAACTGAAGAATTTTCCAGAATACATGAGGTGGCATGTACCTACTTATTTCTAGAGAAAAAAAAAAAACAGATTTCTTTCAAATAGTATTCAAATTTTCCAATACAAAATTTATACGAAAAATTAAAAAGTTACTGACTTTATTGCACCTACTAAGTATATGGTATAGTATGTCTTATCTAATCTAACAGATAGGAAAATACGTCTAACAGTTCATAGATGTATAGTAAGGACTATTTTTGTCTAGTAATAAAATGTTATGCCCCTATGCTTTATTTAGGGTAACAACGGTTGAACAACCTACGACGTGGGGATTTTCGTTCATCGTTCACAGACGAATCGTACGAATTTAAAATCTTCGTAAAAATTAAAGTTATATTTAGAAAAATTGTAGACAGTCAGACTCACTCGGCTTATTACTAAGGCAAAATATTTTCATGTTGAAAGTTAACATACCGATGCGCAAACACATACAAATTAATATTTTGTTATGAATCTGCCCGTATACGATTTTTAGGTAGTAAAACTTTATTAGTATACGAAATAGCACCTTCACTGTAAATGATATGAATGTATTTCAGATAGGACTGTTTCGTCTACTTACTTAGTTTAAATTGTATATAGCATAATTTATAGATGTATGCCTCCAAAAAAAAAATCCTAAAACTTTTAGGCAGATGTTCGAAAACACATTTTCCGTGCCAGTAAGAAATTTACTTTACCATCATTTGATGTCAGAGGGAGTAGAACTATACTTCCACTCGACCGACGTTTTGTGGAGCGACTGCTGATACCGAAAATTTCCGAACGACTTCGGACACAGCATGACCTTACATATTAACATCTGTCACAAGGAGATAAAAAATAAGTTGTAAACATGCATTCACAAAAGCTGTTTTAGCTGCCATGGTAGTAAAAAAAAATGAGTTTTAGTCATAATGATAGATAAGCGAAGTTGAGTACTTTTAGATGGTTAATAAACGAAAAACTTCACTTTTTTAAACGGCACAAAATATCTACAAAATAGTTATTTGTGAAACTAATATAACGCACAAAATATTGCCGACGTGTTTCGCCAACCATGTTAGTATTATCTAGACAAGGCTAAACTCCAGTGCACAAAATGGTATTTTGGACTAATACACGAGAATGTTGTTTTTCTGACTGGGCTTGGTCGAGTTGAAAAAATCATTCGGGAACCTTAAGGTGTTTCTCAAGCGAGGAATACACAATTTTTTTATGCAACTGCTCTGGATTAGTAAAATAATTTTGCATAATTAATTCATCTTGATTTGTTGATGACAGAATCATAAAAAGTCTACAATTTTACAAAATTATGGCATAACACGAGATAATACGTTTGAAGAACATATCCGACATTTTTTGTTAAAGTTTTCAAAATTATCATGTTATTTACACATTTCATCGTTTTATAAAAAATCTACTACAAAACAGATCACTATTTACATAAGTATCAGTTTCTTTACCACCTTTCTTCTCGTAGAATATTATTATACTTTTTTTTTGCTACAATGTACAGGTGACACTATCAGAAAAGAAAAGCAAGGCGAAATAAGAAGAGAAAAAAGATTTTTGTAATTTTATTTGTTTCTTTATCTTTATCTTTTTTTTTTCGATTAAAACGTAAAACTGACCTAAATTATGGGTTAGTCTGCTATTCAAACAAATAACGAATTTACATAAAAGAGCTGCTAGTTTGCAGACCAGCGCAATGCAAAATCCTGAAAATATTACGTTACCGAATCAGTGAAATAAATTTTATATCAGTATTTTGTACAAAATTCGTTTCTGCTTTACATTTGACAGCGATATTTTGCTTTAGTCTTTGCCAATTTGGTAATCAAATACTTCAGAAATTGAATTGTTTTTAATAACTTGTTAAATATGCGTAATAGCATGACCATTAATTTTCCATTTTCAAACATTTTTTAAAGTTCAGCGAAAGGAATACATTTTGAGACAAATTTTTTCATCAAAATTTATTTTTTATATTTTTAGTATTTGTGTGTGGGAAGCCAGCCTGTTTCATGGTATCAATAGCCAGCTGCTAGCTTAAAAGCTTTAATGTAAAATACTTACTATTTAGAAGAAAGAGTTAGCAGAGACAACACATTTTTTATTTAAAGTTTGTTTCCATTCGGAAAATTTATTGTACTATAGAACATTCTTCTAATGCATCACTGCGATCAGTGGCGTCTTAAAATATCTAATTTAAAAAAATAGATTTCCGAAAGATGAGCAGTATGTTTAGAATAATAACGTGTTTGAGGATCAGCGGACTAAGTAGTCGTTCATAAGATTTGAAAGATGTTTAATTTTCACAAATAATGACTTAGTATATATTAATGTGTTAGAATTTTGGAATGCAAAATAAAGTTTTAAAGAATTGACAGATACCTACATAATGACCAGTTTTACAAACTTTTAATGCAATTTTTACGCGTATAATTACATTTTATCTTTACAAACATATATAGAAAATGTTTGTTGATGTATGCAGCGAAATTAAAAAGATTGAAAAATGTAGTTGAATTTTGACAGGAATTCGGCAGACAAATAAAAAACATGATAGTACAACTTAGATGAACGAATAACGAAAACGAAAGTGAAAATTTATTAAAAGCGAAGAATAATCAGGAAATGAAACATGCTGAGAGAGAGCTAACAGAAAAAGCATCAATTAATTTTAAGTTGTTACCTTGGTGTATTTTCAAAATTTTTTCGTGTTTCAGGTGATTCATGTTTGTAGAATTTTTCACTGTAAAAAAAGCACGTGACAATACAGTTATATGAACACTTATTTCTTATGTAAAAATAGTGTAATCAGTTAATGTAATAATTTTTATGATTAACTTTTTGTTTATGTTTATTAGCTTTTTACCATCCCAAATAAGTATTAAAGATAACATGATTATGCTGTGACATTAGAACTGTAAAGTGTAGTGGCTATGTTTGCTGTAAACCTCATTGTTTACAATTTTAAAATGATTGTATATTTCAGCTTTTTTCCATAGACGTCTATCAATCCTTGAATCTTTATTACACATAACATTTTAAAAATTACAATTTTCGAGATAGACAACAAAATAATAATATTAATCTGCTACTTACGATTTTTATATTCTAAAAAAGTGCATTTTTCATTTAAAGTTGAAACCAGTTGCATTGTGAAGCTTTTTTTAGCACGTTACATAAAGTTAGTTGTTTTCAGTAAGTAAAATAAATGAATAACTAAAGTGTAGTTGTTGCCAATTTGTATAATTACGTGCAATATTTTTTACGACAGTTTTAGACATCGTTGAAAAACATGATCGTAACTCTAATTTTGTACATATTTGAAAGTCGTCGTATTTTTCATTTCCTCGGAAACACAATTAATGTATATTTAAAATTGTTGCATTTTGTGGTAAGTTGTAGGGAATGCAGATAGTAAAACGATATCTAAATGGCAATTTGGGAGTTGTTAGCAGTGGTTAGTAGAGTGGCGCGAGTGGTTGTGTCGACAGCAGTGCTTTGGCGGGGATTTATGGTACTATAACTCCGGACCCGGAGTTGCTAACGGGCCAGAGGCAGCGCGTGCCTGTATCCGGCTGTGACAGTCGACAATATGTAAGAGCAGGTGCCAGATTACAGAGATTTCCTTCATATTTGTTTTATGGCAGTCAATATATTTATAGCTTTTCCACCACGCTTTGCTCCATAACCGACGCCACGAACCTGTTGAAGCTGGATAAATATTCATCTGGTGAATTATAACATCTTATACAACTAATTACAGCGTTGTTTGTTTTTTTTATTTGTTTTTGTTTTTTGAGTAGAAATGATTGTCTGGTGCATAAAATTTTATAAAAAATAATATATTTTAGCAATAATCTTTCCAGGTTTATTGAAATTTACATACGTAGGAATTTAAAATATTGTGTGTCAGAACTGAGACAACAAATTTTCATATTCCTCCACCATAGGGAGATATTTTATTTTATAAATTATCGATATTCATGGAATTTCGGCGTCTGTGTTATTTTATGGCAGGATTTGTTACGAGTAGGTATATAAAAACCATTCCATTGTGTAAAGCAGATCGTTAATGGAGGTTTTGCTGTAGCACTGTAATATTTCGTCGTACTGAGTGTAATTACCAAATTTTAATGCATCCACTAGTTTAAACTCTTTTAGTGCCTTCATTATTGGTTATTGCTCTATGAAATTCTTAATAGGTTATTTTGTAGTGTAGTTTATATTCGGTCATGTAACACACTTACATGTAGATTTCAACATTCTATTTATTTTGCTAAAAATAGTAAATGCTAAGCTTGACAGTTCTAGCATTGTCCTTTGAATCAGAAGAAGTTATGTGAGGTATGTAAGTAGTGAATATAAATATAAATAATATATTCTAGAATAAAATAAATTTTTTGACATTAATTATTTATAAAATCAGACAGATTGTAAACATTTTTATGTAATTTTCTTGTTGTTGGAATTCTCTTCATTTCGTTCTCTATACTGGTCAATAGTGTTCGTCCTCAGCTTCAATACATCTTAAAAAATTGGTCTAAATATGTTTAGACAGAATTTCCTTCGCCCCTGAAACAGAATCAATTTCTCAGGAAAATAATAAAATTTGGTTGTACGAATTTTATATTTTGCGTACATTTCAAGTGATTTTCCTAACAAAATTTTGTGACAACGTCTTCACGTTTTACTAGGGATAAATATATTTAGATAGGTATAGGAAAATTTAGTTAGTTGATAAAATCAGTTGCTTCCTTATTAATTTTTCTGAAATATCCTGTATAAGTAATGGTAAAACATAAGAGTGTACCAAGAAACCAGTTTCACAGAAGCTGGCTATTCAGAACATTTAAAGAGACTGGTTTTGTAGTTTCTAACTAACTGTAAAATTTGGTTGTAAAATTTATTTGGTTTTTAAAAACGTCCGTGTGCAACCTTAAAAACAACACAGGTATAGAAGGGCTAAACGTAAAGTACAAGTTGTGAAGGAAATGTGTTTGGATACAAATTATAAAACCTTTAATAGAAGATGGACAGAAGATGAAATTTGCTGCTTGGAACGCGATTCTGTCTGCTAGAATAGGAAAAATTGCATTGAAGTTTCCTGTTTCTAGCAAAATTTTAAATACGGTAGTTTGTTACATATTTTCTTCAAATTGAAGATTCTTTTTGAACTATAGTTTGTACACGGATGGTCAACTGAATTTGATGCATAGGCCCTTTACCGTTTATTTAGTTAATAGTACAAATTTTGCTGTTAATTAATTTACAAAAAGCTTGTAAAAAAAAAATCTATAGCTTTTAAATGTCTTTTCAAAATCACTCTAGATTCATTGTTGCTTTAAATTAGTTTAATGTGATTAGTTTAATTTTATATAATTTATACTCAGTTTTTTAATTATTATTATTGTTAGATATGTTGTAATATATGTACTACTATTGTCTTTATAGATTTCCTATTACTGGGTTTGGGAATAAACAATTTATTTATTTATTTATTTATTTAATTTTCCTTAATTAATTTGGTTTTATACCAAGATTAGATTTCAAAAATGCGTCCAACTTCTTCTAATAGTGGATTATTATTTTTTTTTTTACAGAACACAGGAAATACTGTTTGAATTTGCAGGAAAATACAATTTTTGTTTACACCAGATATTTTGACTTTATACATAATAATACGTATTACAAATTACCAAATCACAGTATTTGTTTATCAGCGTAAGCTAAGGAAGTATAGTAATCGAGTCCGTCGGCCGAATTGCCACTTTCATATTTTCTCGACGTGTCATGACCTCTACAGTACGAAAAAAGAGGTCTTCCGTTTCCGTCTGTCTGTTTGTCTGTCTGTCTGGCATCTGTATCCATTTTTATTAGAAAAGTGATCTCCGAAACTACTGAAACGATTGTTGTCACATTTTGTATGTATATTAGGAATATCATGAAATAAGATGCTCCTGCAGTTGTGGTGTATGAATCCGTGTCGAATTTTCACTCTAGAAATCCATCATTTTTGGAAAAAATTTAAAACTGAATATCAATATTTAGCGATGTAACCTTGAAACTACAAAACCAATTACTCTGAAATCTTATAAATATTTTAAGATTATCGTTACCATGATAAACCGTTAAGCAAAATTTATTCATTTATCCCCTCCCAAAAAATTGATGACGTCATCTCAAAATTTTGCCGAATAAACCCTATTTAAAATGTGCAAAATATGATGTATTAAAAGTTTTCAAATTTTTTGTACAGGGTGACTCATAAAAATTAATGAATCAGTCAATTTATTTTATTGATTAAATCGGGAACGGTTCACGCTGTTTTCCTGAAACAATGCTGTTATTACTAGTATTACACAGTACGATGATATCATCACACAATTTTGTAAAGTAAAAACTACTAAATATACTTATATACCGGGTGTTTCTTTTATTTGATACAACCCCTGTAAATTTTTTATTTTTAAAGATAAATCTGTAGTTCTTTGAGCAAATTTGTATCATTTTAAAAGATCTAGTGATGGCAACAATTTTTCAATTGTTTTTCAAGCAACTAAATTTTGAAATAAACGGAAAATTTTGGAGATATTTTACTAGATAACTTTTTTATTATTGATTTTAGAATATTGGTTGCTTTTGATTTTTTGTAGTGAAAAAATCAATCTTTCCACTTATGAAAAAATATACCCAGTGTTCCATTAAAAAAAAAATAAGTTGACGTCATTTCCGGTTCTACCGCCAGTGATAATAAAAATGTGTGCTTACCATCATATAAATCTTTGAGAATGATACAAATTTGGTTAAAGAACTACGGGTTTATCTTCAAGAATAAAAAAGTTACAGGGGTTGTATCAAATGAAAGAAACACCCTGTATATTTATTCCAACTTATAGGGGTTCTCATAAAAAAAATAAAATCCACAAAATTTAATTTCACAATTTTTCGAAAATGATGGATGTTTCCCACTACTTCAGGAGCGAGGGAAGTTCTGCCGAAACAATTTTCGACCAATTTTTCAATTTCACGCTTCTGATACTCTCGATTTATTTGTGAAGTAATTACTGTACAACCTTTGTTATCTCAAATGTGATTTTTTTTAAGTATAACTTTATTTTTTTTTTAAATTTTAAAATAAGTTATTTGAACAGTCATATTCTCCATTCGGCGACTGGCTACTTTCATTTTTTTTGACGTTTCATGTCCCCGTATATGTGTCTGTAGTCTGCCGTCTGCGTTTTTTTAAATAAATAATCTCCGAAATCCAAAATGTCGTGTAGACGGTTAAATGCTAACCAAAATTTGTGTAGTAAATGTTATTTAAATTTATAAAATAACATATTTTTACACTTGTAGTTTATGAAACCATTTTGATATTTTATCCGAAACACTCAGATTTTTAATGCTCTAAAATTTTGCAAACATATCTACAGGCTATCTTAAAAAAATAAATATTGATGATCAAATCAAGAACGGCTCATTCTTTAGTTTCTAAATAATTTGGAAATACAGTAATATTAGTATTAATAATACACTTCACAAAATTTTGTTATAAAAATACTCATCTGAAACACATGTACAGCATGCTTCTTTACTTTTACTTTACCCATTTCATCAAATAATTATCTTTTGATGAAACTGTTGTGTTGTGTTCAGAGACGAGGCAAGTTCAGTCTAAATAATCGTAGACAAAATTAGTCACAGCTGATTTAGTGGTGATAAAGTTCTTGAATTACTATTTAAATCTGCAAATAAAATTTGGCTGAATTTTGTATTTAGAAGTATGCTCTGAATTTTTAATTGTTTAAACTGGATATTTATCTGTCAGTTTTGATGAGATAGAAAGAAGTAACAATACATAATGTATCCAAAATACTATTAAATATTTTGTTTTTACTTCTCGAGCGTAAGCTAAGGAAGTATTGTAATCGAGTCCATCAGACGACTAGCTACTTTTACGTTTTCTCGACGTTTCATGACCTCTAGAGTGCGAAAAAAAGGTCTCTCGTTTCCGTTTGTCTGTTTGCCGTCTGTTGCTTCTGTGTCGATTTTGTTACATAAATAACTCACGTAACAACATTTTACAATTGAAATTTGAAATTAATGGCCTCATCTTACAGTTTTTCCGAATAAATGTTATTTAAATTTTATAAAATAACATACTCCTGCATGTATGATTTATGAATCCATCTTGGGTTTTTACTTTAGGGTTCCAGATTTTGGGAAAAAAGTCAAAATTCTGTAACAACATTTTAGACTTTAATTTTGGAACTACTGAAAAAGCGTTGACAAATGCAAAAACGTGCAATAAGAGATATTTCATTTCCTTAAAAAGAAGCATGATATTTTAGTCCAAAAGCTCGTAGATGATATTTGGTTACATCAGCAGTTTTTTCAAAGAATTTTTTTTGCATTTCATTATTTTTGTGAATAATTTTTTTTAAATAACTGGACTGGAATGAATGGATTTGCAAGAGTGTAGCAACGACAATAATAATAATAATTGCAGACCGAGGTTTGAGCAATCCTTATTCTAGATTTATTTAATTTAAAAAACTGAAGATACAAATTATACATTTTGTAAGGACATTACTTTCAATTTTGTCAGCTAGTTTCATGGTTGTACGTTTCTTTCCATGTACTTAAGTAATCTTGGTTTAGATGTATTACATGAATGTCATGAAATTTGTGGTAACAAAATGCTTTGGGTATAATAAATTAAATGAATAATAAGTAGTTGGTCTGTTTATACGTGGCATCCAAACATTTGGAGAAATTGCAACATAGTGGTACATTTAAATGGTTATGACTATTTATTTTGTTATTTTATTTCGTTTTAGTTACATGTTTGAGAAATATCAACTAAAATGGCATAAATGCATTAAATACGTATTACACTAATAGAAATATAATCATTTTAAAAGTGTGGCAGAAAAATATTCTTATATAAATACATATGTACGATGAATAAAATTTTATCATAATGGGAGACTGTAATCAGTTCAAGTAGGGCATGATAGATGGAAAGCTAAGATAGAGAGCTAATGTTTATTGGAAAAAATGAGATAAGCTTACATATATCTATTAATCACAGCCTTCCTGTATGAGAACTATTTTGGATGATATTGTATAATCGTAATTAACAGAATAGTAATTCTAGTTAGTTATATGGAAAAACTATTATTACTTTACGTTAGCTTATAAATAAGATCTAATTATAAACCGTCCTTTTATTTATGCAGTCGGTTGCATATTCATGCGATATTAAAGTTCTAAAAATGCGAAAACAATATCTCAGTGGGTTAAGTTATAATTAGAAAGTAATTGCACTGGGCATGTAGAACCATAAAGGAATATGGAAAAACTTGCAGTCCTTTTCGCTAATGAATTATGGAAGTCTATTTTTTGCGACGACGATTTTCGTATAATTCATGCGTTCATACCTACGAGCCTTCATTATACGAAACCTTAAGGGCAAAGTTTTCAAACCGTGCATGTTTCGTTAATGGATTCTTCTTTTTGTAGCAGAATCCGTCAATCCATACCCTGCCAAAGACTATCGAGCGAATAGTTAGACAAGTTAATTACCAAATCCGAAGTGAAGTTATGACAGAAAGCCCTGATTCAGTTATGTGAAGGCAGAATTTAGTTAAATATTATCGTAGCCGGAGTGGGACCTGCCAGAGATTTATATGCGGGGGTGGGGGAAACTGCAGCGATATTTAACTTGGTGGTGGCTCGTTGCGGCGGATTTTAATCTACATGCACAAGGTTTTTACCCTCGGTTCTCCCTCGCGGAACTCGAGCAAAGACTCCACGATAAAAACATCTTGTAGCGTAAGATTTACTTCTTCAGCCACATATTCAAATTATCAAGAAATTTGTTTTTCTTATTTTAAAACTTTAAGGTTTCCAAAGTTTTATGTTTCTGGAGAAATTAATGCCCTGATAATTTGTAGCTTCATTTCAGGCTCTTACAGCGTCGGGGTTATTTATGACGTGCCATCGGTCCATATGTTTATAGTACTAAATACAGTTTAATAAATGAAGACTCTTTGTATCTGATGAATTTATTCATAGTTGTTTCATTAGTTGATATTACGATTTATGCGAAAGCTAAGCTTAATGATAAGTTAACAAGTATACAATAATAGACCCAAAAAAGTGACTTTGGCTACTGTATTTACAGATAAAATAAGTATCTATCTATTGACATTTTCATTTCTCCTTTTCAGTTTTTCACAGAAGCTTTCAACTCAGCACATAACCCCTTTAAGTTTTTAGATCAAAAACAATCTTTGTTACTTCAAAATTATATTTATAGAAATTTTACACTTAAAATTTTAGTGTCCAGGGGAACTTAATTTTATAGAATGAATACCACCCAACAACCCTTTCGATGTCATCCTGTCTATCATTTAAATTTAAATCATGTATGATTTAATTCTTAAAAAATGATAGTATAAAACATGTGACATTAAAAAATATCAAGGTGAAGGAGGTAACCTGGAGGAGGTAATCGCCTCAACACTGGTAACTTATGAGTATGTCACTCAACTTGTAATTAGTGTCAGTTCTACCCTACACCGATATTTCAAGTAATAAAGGAGCTAATAAACTAAAAAGCCTAAAAAACGTTTTAAAATTATTATTAGATAGAACGTCCCTCGGCTCTAAAGTGCAATCAAACAAATCCTGTTTCTTATAAAAATTATAAAATTAGATTTTTCAAATTTTATTTTTATGATAACCGCCAGGAATTAAATTATTCACAATAAAATTTTGTGATGACGTGATCTGGTTTCTCACAAGGACACATAATGTCAATTTGTAAATGTACGGTGAATACAACTAACTACAGCTATGTATTTACAAAACTTTGGGACAATGAAATCAGTCGTTTTTAATTTAAGCAATAAAATAAATTGCTTCATTGACTCATTTTTTGAAACACTCTGTATAAGTAATTCTAAAAAAATATGACTCTTAATGATTTGCACATTTTGGAAAATTCTATGAAAGACAAATTTTCAAAAATCCATGGCTGTTTTTATCGTGTTCTTTATTGCTCTTTCGACGTATATAGGGTGAGTCACTAAGCGCGCTTTCCTCCATTTCTCAATAATTATTATTAGGGGTAGAAAAAAGTTACGGACTAGAGTTGTACGGTTCTTTGGGTAGCATACACCAAAATTGTTTTTGACTCTACCGAGTGTTTTGTTTTTGAAGCATAGCACGCCACTTATTTTTTTTTAATAGAATATGCTTCACAACCAACAAATACCGACGCGATGTTACCACATTATTTCAATTGTCTTCAAATTCTCTGGCAATTCAAAAGGTTTATAATAAAAGTCGCAATAGGATTATTGTTAAAATTTGTCTTACAATATTTTGTAGAGGGTGTTTTGTTGCTGCATTGTAAAAAAAATCAAAAACTTTGCAAATTTAGAAATATGTATCGATATTTCAGTTTTTTCAAATAGACACACTGAATCTTATTACTACATCTTACTGTTTTTTTTTGTTTCTATTTTTCCAATATGTCGATGTGTCTCTTAAAAAAGTAAAAAATCGAAATAAATATCATATTTAAATATAGAAAATATAATTAATATAAAAGAAAGAACAAAAAAGAAAATAAGATGCAGTAAAAAAATATAAAGATAGTGAAAATTTGTATTATTTAATTATTATTTATCGCTCCACAAGATATTATGACACAAATTTTTAATATAACTCTACTGTCTTTTTTTTGGTAAATTTCAAGAAAATGGAAACACCATGGCAACATCGCATCGGAAATGAAAAATAAACTTTGATTGTAAAGCCAATACAGAAATCAATCAAAGTATGTAAAATATATAGTGTGTCGCATTTAAAAAAATTAAAATAAAAACAGAACACTGTGTATAGTTAAAATTAATTTAAGTTAATTTTAGAATCTAGTCCTCAAACTGTGCAATTTTGGTCTAACTTTTTTCTATCTCTAATGATTAATGAGAAATATCGAGGAATGCAAGCTTAGTGACTCACATCTGTCTGAAGAAAATTTAGAAATATTGAAATTGTCCTAGTGCCATTATTTGTACCCTAAAAAACCTTAGTTGCTACAGCAAATTATTATTATTTGTTAATGAAAATTTAACTCACCGTAATGGATTTCCGAGATTATAAACTTTTAACATAATAAATTATCCTAACAAAACCTGTTTATCTGTTCAGCCGTATTAGTTTAAGACAGTGTTTTTCAACCTTTTTGAACACGCGATCCCCTAACGATTAAAAATAATTGTGGCGAGCCCCCCCCCATATCTTTTATTATCATTATTATTGCATAACCTGGAAGAGAAACTATTAAGTTACTTTCCAGAAGACGCCTCTGAATGGGCAAAGATGAATAATAAATCCTTTTTTGGATATGTTAGTGGAATTGGCTGATCTGACAACAAATATAAAAGCAAATCTTATTCACCTAGCTGCCAACGAAATGCTGCAAATGGAATTCCATTTAGAAACAATTGACGTCTCCTGGATTAAGAGAAAGAAGAATATCCAGAGCTACAAAATGAAGCGTTGAAATTGTTAGTACCATTTGCCACATCGTAGCTAACATTCTTTACAATGGTAAACATTAAAAACAAGAAAAGAAATAGACTCCAATTAGAGAACGATTTGATTGTTTGCGTTGCAAACATAGAACCACGTTTTGAAAAAATATTGAAAAATAAACAGGCACAGCCTTCTCACTGATTTTGATTGTCATTTTATTGCAGTGGTGAGTGGAAAACCTACAAACGTTGTTCTGTACCTTTATCTCCCTTTCGGTCCGCGACCCCCCAAGTAAGGCTTCGCGACCCCCCTGGGGGTCGCGACCCACAGATTGAAAATCACTGGTTTAAGATTCTGTTTGCTCGCAAATGAGGAGTTTGGTGAAGTCAAAATCATAAAACCAATATATTGCTTGCTGCACTATACTTTATAGCAAAAACAAAAAATATCCAATTTACAAGACCATTTTATCAAAGGGTTTAACGAGTCTAAAAGTATTTCATCCATTTTTATTTACAGATAATTACGATTCTGGGTTTTGGTGAACGCCATTGTTTTTAGTAAGCATATTAAAATTTAACATACCACTCCTCCGTAAATAAGATGACAACTTATTATTCTTTTTAGTGACGATTTATAGCCTTTATAACAGTTCATATGCCTATTTTATTTTTGACACGGAACATCTATATTTAAAAATAATCAAAAAAACCAAAACACATATTTTTATAAGAAAAAGGTATTTTAACATTAACTCGTCGAACATTTATTGTAGTTTGACCTGTTTTGTATGACACATTTGATTTTGAAAGTTGTTGTTGGTACTTGGTTGTTTTTTACTTTAGATTAGACACATCGGTATATATTCTTTGGCACTGAAAAGTAAAATAAGCAAATCCTTGCACTTGAAGATGGATCATCTATTTGGAAAATTTAGACGAAACACTTATAGCGCGAAACAAAAATAAAAAAATATTTAAATAAAGTGGAATTTAATTTGTTTATATCAAATACATATATGTACCAGTTCGAAGATGAATAATTGAATATATCTGTCCGAATTTTCCAATTTTTATTTTTACGTGTTTGAAAAATTAATACCCTGATAATTTGTAGTTTTATTTCGGCCTCTTGCGGCACCAGGGTTATTTATGATGCACGATCAATCCACATGTTATAACCACTGAATAGGATTTATTTAGACTATCAGCCTTCATGCGAGTGAAGGTGTGCTCTTTCAAGCAACACGATAAAATAAAAAATAAAAGATTTAGATACACAAGCTTCTATGCTATTCATGAGGCGATGTGGTCACTAATTATGTGGTGCTATAATTTTAGCCGTCATCGCGGACAAAAGATTTATTGCAAGAATTGCAGAGGTAGGTATTTATTAGAAAAGAGTTGCTAATTCTATATACTAATGCTCACTTTGAATTTTCCTACTGCGCATTTTGTATGTTACCCATTATTAGGATTTTGCCCACAAACTAATTTAAACTCTAAAAAAATTGTCCACTTAAAGTTCTTTAAACAGGACTCTCTCTTCTAAAGGGTGCGGAGTATTTTTGAACACAAATATATTTAATTAAATTAATATTAGTATCTGATTAAAATTTCAAAATGTTGATTTCGCAGATCCTGGAACGAACTGTATTTTTTTTTACCGTGTATGGACCATGAAAAATATCTTATAAAACAACACATATCTGAAATATTTGGTGTACCACACCAGGATTATGACAGATGATAGTATTGTCAAGGATAGCTAGAATTTTCTGATTTTCAGCATTTTTATTTTGAGAATTTGTTTTACCATGTTGGGAAAAATAAAATAATGCATGCCTTACATTTCTGAATTCAGAAAAAAATGCACTACATATTTAAAAACGAAATATTTGACTACTATTGCTATTAAAAAAAAAAAAACAAGTTAGCCTTGCATCTCAAAAACAAATGTAATATAAAATTTGGAAAATTGCAGAAAATAGAAGTTGAGTATTTCTAGAAACAGCCCAAATTTCAAAAAGATTCGACAAACCGTTCTCGCGATATTCAACTGCTTCCATACTTTTTGGCGACCCTGTATATATTATATAGGCTTGTTCTAGTAGGTCATTGTTTCGTTGGTCACGCCTACCAAACTGAATTAAACAGAACTAATCCTATAGTTGTCGAAAAACTTAAACACTTCGTATGTTGGTAAAAAGGTAACAAATTAAGTATGAGTAGAAGGTATTTTCAAAAATACGTTTCCAATTTTTCACTTTTTTTTTAAATGGGTTAGCACAAATTAATTAATACATCGCTATAAAAAATTTCATAAATTATAATGGGAATTAATAACAGAAAAAAGTAAAAACAAAAAGTGTATTTTGTGTATGTATTTACGTTTAACATTTTACTAAAATTATGAAAAAAAGTAGAAAACTGTTGCAAGAAACCTTATAATAAAAGGGTTTTAATTTAGTCCGTTGTTTCTAACTAAAGAATATTTCAGCAGTTTTCTTAGCGATACTCCAAAATCAAAAATACAAAAGTGTACTCCGCAGCACTAAAGACTATTTAATGGGGTTAAGAACTCGCTGCAATATCTGATTTATGTCGTTTGGTTCCATCGTCCTAAATTAATGCTTTATCGCTAATTGTCCGATTCAATTCACAACTCTCAATTACTTCTGATATCAGCAGCCCTATCTACCGTAATATATAAGTTGGGGCTGAAACAAAAAGGAAATATATCCATTTTGCTTGTTTTTGCTTCCGGTCACTAGAGCTGTCTACATGAGGCGAGGGTCGTGAGCGGCCAGCGGTCATTCTATTAGCATCTACAATCTAGATGGTCGTTCTTGTGGGGTCCCTTACTTCACACTCTACATTATTATGTGTCTCTTATCTGACCACAGGCTGGAATACGGACAGCTAATGCTCCAAGTACCGTCCATTCAACTACACGATGGTCGAGTGACCACAGAAATTTGTTTGCGGGATGATTAATTTGCCAGAATTTTTGGGCCCGTCCGTCTTGGATTTCCGCAGGAAACAAGAATTGTTTCGGAGGTGCGGCACTTTGAAAGTTTCAACAAAGACAGAAAAAGAGAGAATTCGGCTTTTTGTGTTTGTATTGTTAACGAAGAATGTAAGGCGGTGTGTAGTGTGTGTTGGCGTTGAAAAATCTCGTGTTAGATTCTAACTGATATGTGGATTTAATGAGAGGGTAATGAATATTTAAATTAAAATTTTAAGTTTGCAATGGTGGCAACAATTAAAAAATCGGGTATTTTATATATTTATTACTTCTACAAAGCTAAAAAAATAATTAATTTGACGAAGGTTAAATTTCATTTTTATTTCCCGAGCTTAGGCTAAGGAAGTGTTGTAATCGAGTCCGTCGGCCGAAGAAATAGGTCTTTCGTTTCCGTCCGCTTGTCTCTGTGTTTGTCGTTTGTCCGGATTTGTGTGAAATAGATAATCTTGGAATGTACTGGATCTATTGTCTGTTTACTATCATGTAGATGGTAAAACGCAACCAAAAATTCGCCAATCTCTCCACCAACAATTTGCTGACGTCATATCCAAAGAATTTAAAATTTGCAAAATCTAATCTCACAATTTTTCGAAAAACCTGGATTTATTTAGCTTCGACCAATTTTTTGATATCATAACAATTGTTCGTTTTTCCTTTTTCTTTAATTTTTCAATTTTTCACTGTTTAGGTTTCATAATTTATTTTTCTGCAATTTTTCGTTTCTTCAATTTTTTGATTTGCTGTTTTTCAATTTCGCAATTTTTCCATATTATAATTTTCCATTTTTCGATTTCTTAGTTTCTCAGTTTTTGATTTTTCGCTTTTTCAATTTTGCAATTATTCGATATTACCTACAGTTTTACATTTACATCCTTTTGTCTGACATTATTGTTTCAGTAGCATTTATAGCAATTTTCCATTTTTCGATTATGTATTATTTAGTTTAGCAATTTTTAATTTTTCGTTTTTTTAATTTTTTGTTTCCGCAATTTTTCAAGTTCTTGATTTTGATTTTTCATTTCCCCGATTTCTTAATTTTTATTTTTTCCATTTTTTATCACAATTTTCTGTCGTTTTATTTCCTTTATATTTATATATTTCACATATTATATTTTTATTATATATTTTATAACTATTTTTTTATAATTTTACAAATTTGGATTTTCAATATCCGATTCCTTATTTTTCAATATTTCGATTTTACAACACATATTTCGTTTTTACGATTTTGCAGTTTTTCGATTTTTATTTTTTCGATTATTCAATTTTTTGTTTCTTCAATTTTTCATGGTGTTAATTTTCAATTTCTAGATTTTTTAAAGTTTCCAATTTATACTATTTTGTTTCTTCATTTTTGATTTTACAATTTTCTTTTCTATCAAAAAGTTGAAAAATCGAATAACTAAAAAGTCGGAAAAAATTGAAAAAGGAAAATCTGAAAAAACAAAAAATCCCAATTCGAAAAAGTAGTAACTCGAAAAATCGAAAAATTATAGAATCGTCAAAATTCTATATTTGGCTTTTTTTGTTATTATACATAGTATTCTTTGAATGCGATACTCAAAAACATGTTTTTAATTTCTTGTAAAGAAACAAGTATTTTGCAGTTAAGCTCCGCGAATAAAAAAAATCATGACAATTGAGATAGGGTGGGTGGGCGGACTTACATTTTGCATTTTTGTTTTAATATATGTAAAATTCTTTTCATAACAAGGAACGTAAAATATGTTTAAAATGGAAAATTTGTATCAGGAAATATCGATTTTGGAATTAAGCTGCCCCCTATGTTTTAAGTTTCTTGTTGTGAAAAGATGGCTATGTATACTAAGAAAAAAAAAAGGCAAAATAGAAGCCCCGCCCACCCGCCCTATCTCAATTCTGATGATTCTTTTTATTCGTCGTGAGCCAAGAGGGCGGAGCTTAACTGCAAAATCCTTATTTCGTTACAAAAATTACCATTTTAAACGTGTTTTAAGTTTCTAAGAATAAAAAAATCATGCCAATTGGGAGGGAGTGGGTGGGCGGGGTTTATGTTTTGCCTTTTTTTCTTAATGTGCATAGTATTCGTTGAACAAAACGATACTCAAAAATTTGTTTTTAATTTCTTGTAAAGAAACAAGTATTTTGCAGTTAAACTCTGCCCCCTTCCTTGGCTCTCAGCGAATAAAAAAAATCATCACAATTGAGATAGGGCGGGTGGGCGGGCTTTCATTTTGTCTTTTTGTTTTAATATGCGTAGACTTCTTTTCACAACAAGAAACTTAAAACATGTTTAAAATGGAAAATTTGTATACGGAAATATCGATTATGCAACTAGGCTCCACTTTATGTTTTAAGTTTTTTGTTGTGAAAAATATAATATTATTTTAATATTTATTAGATATTACATATTTATAATGAAAAAAATACAAATAAAAAATTGAAAATTCCAAAAATTGAAAAATTTCAAATTGGAAAAAGATTAAAAAATTAGAATATTGAAAAAGCGAAAATTTGAAAAATAAGAAAATTAAAAAACCAAGACGGAAAATTGCAAATCGAAAAACTGAAGAAATGAAAAAAGTTGGAAACTCGGAAAATTGAAAAATTTAAAAATGAAAACTCGAAGAGATACATATCGTAAAATTAAGGAATAAGAAAAAGAAAAATTGAAAGAATTGAAATAGAAATATCGAAAAGCTGTAAATATAAGGAAAAACTGAAAAGCTGAACGAACAATAAATCGAAAATTTGAATAAGTGGAAGATTAAATTAACGAATAAATATAAATAATTGAAGAATCAAGAAAAATGAAGACTTGAAAAATCGCAAATCGAAAACTGAAGAAACGAAAAATTGAAAAAATTAAAGTTGAAAATACAAAAAATCATAAAATCAAACCGCTCAAAGATTGAGTGATTGAAAAAACAAAAATAAAAAACTGAAGCGAAAAGCTGCAAATCAAAAAATTACAAATCTAAAAATTGAAAAATTTAAAACTTGGTAAATTGAAAAACTGAAAAATTGAAACTTGAAAACTCGAAAAATTGGAAATCGGAAAAATTAAGAAACGAAGAAAATGGAGATTTGAAGAATTGAAAAATCCGAGCCCAAAAAGCTGCGGGAGTGTTATTTACGCCACTACTGGTTTTTAAATTATAGAGGTTATCAGAAGACAAAAATCGCAATTTTTTTTTATATTTTTTCAAAGAAGAGGGATTTATTGGGTTGTATTTCGGGGGTGAGGAAAGTTCTGTCAAATAAGCTTCGGCCAATTTCTTTAGTATTTATTTTGAGTAAATAAAAAAAAATATATTCTTTATATAACTTCATTTAAATAGTATAACAAAATCTGTCAGCATGTTTATTACTACTCGAATTTCGCTTGCAAGTACATATAAACAGATAATTTAGTTGGCAACTATCAAAAAATCAAAAATTGTAGTTTTCGATTGATACAAAACTAGAAAAAACTATTTTGGTATTAAAGTTACAACTACTAAAGTGTATTATCAGTAATATTCTCAAAATCTATTGCAGTAAAATTTACCAGAATTTCTTGGAATTAAGCTTTTAGTTTTCAAAAACATCTCGATTTTAAAGACATTATCTCTTTAAGAAACCAAGATTACGTAACCAACTACGAACCCTCTCTTTGTTCGCCGCAAATCTCCGATTTGTATCGTTTTCTCGGTCCTTGATAAACGCAACGATAATCAATGATCAAAGAAGTATCAGTCACAGAGCGTAACAGTGGCAGTCTCACTCATTGATCTAACACAAACGTAGACACAAAGGCCATGTAAGGCATTGTAACCGCGTCCGCAGCCCATCCATCAGTCATTCGGACAGCGTACTCAACAACCATGAAAGAATTTACTTTCAATTAAAAGAAAAACTTAATGCATTTCAACAATGGATAATTCACGAATTTATTTCTGCCTTTTCGCTCTTCGACATTCGGCCGATCGGTCGGAAGTCCTGCAGCGTCGAAATTCTACAAGATGAGTCGACGTAGACGTCGACAACGACGATGATGACACGAAAATGTTAGCGGTATCGATCACGAAAACAACGGGAGAGTAGTGACGTAGAATGACTTGCACATCACCCACAACCAGACACCACTATTAATAATACTATCATCTCATACTAAAACATCTATGTTCATCACATCGCCATGCTCCGATTGTGACGAGATATCAGACGAAGCAACGTTAGCTGCTAAGCAAATTGCATTCAATTTTACTATTAATCATTCTTAACAACATTCATGTAAGAGATTTAAATTCCCCACTTTGTAGACAATTTTGTCGATAATGACTCTTCCCCGGTTCCCGGGTTTTTACCAAGGGAACGAGTGACAGTACGAAACCATGAGTTTAGATAAGAAATCTAAGAAAGCAGAGATCTAAGAGCGACGGCAGACATTCGCAGAAGGAAAGCTTAAACTGGGAAAAATTTATTAGGAAACTGAAATTTAATTTTTTTAATTTATATGTAATGTTTAAACTTAATAAGACAAAACTTACTATTTTCATGAATTGATGTAAGTACAAAATGTGGAAAATAATTAGTAATGTACTACTCAACATTCTGAAAGAACAGTCGTGCAAATATCATTAATTCATTATAGACTATGCTTTAAAGTCGATGTTGTGTATTAAAATAAAAAAATAAAAGATAACAAGACGTTGTAAATATATCAATGCAAATCAAAAATTTGGGACAATGTTAGGGTTAATGAATAAAACAGGATTTTGTAAGAAATTCTCGGACAAACCAGTATTATAACAAACACATATATTTTATTTGAGCCACTTACTTAAATTTTTTATAGGTCCATGTAATTATTATTACCGTTCCATCAAAATAATGTTCTTTGAAAAAACTCTGAAGAAGAAGCTTCACAATATTTTAAAACTGTTCTACGGTTATGTTAGATTTTGCTGATATGCCCTCAAACACTAAACTAATATTAACAAGTAACATAAACTGAAATAAAGGTGCCAGTGTAACAGATGGATTTAAATGCTGTTTCTAAATAATTTACAAAATATTCTAGAAAAAACAATACTACGATTTAATGATTTTAAAAACGAACAAATTGTTATGAAAAGTTTTTTGAAAAATTTAAATAAAACATTACATTATAGAAAAAAGATCAAATTAACATTTAAAAAACAATAACTTTACAACAAATGCACAAAATACGTTGCACGAAGAAGTTTTTAAATTAATCTGTTAGAATATTTGGAGGAATATTAGCAATCACATTTAATATTCTTTCTTGGAGTTCATCGATGGTTTGTGGTCTATTAACATAAACTCGATTTTTTATATAACCCCACAGAAAAAGTCAAGTCTCCCTTCCAGGAAAAGTTTCATTCAAGTAATGCCGTACTTGACATACGAAGTGAGGTAGTGCTCCATCTTGTTGGGACCAGGTGGACTCTGCAGGTAAATTTAGCTTTTCATGGTTGGGGAATATTTGTCTAAGTCGAGGAATAATAATTCTTTGTTGCTAAAGTTGGAGGTATTTGTCAGACGTTAAATTTTCGTTAATGAAGAAAGGGACTTTAATACCAATAATGCCGCACCAAACATTAATTTTTTGGGGGTACTGTCTATGAACCTCCTCCATCCAGTGTAGATTTGTATTGGATCAGTATCTAGAGTTGTGAAGACGGTTAACATACTCATTCAAACAAAAATTACTCTTCAGAAAACAATAATTAATAAAGTTAGCCTTGCATCTTGAAAATAAATGAAGTTTATAGTTTAAAAAAATTACACAAAATATAGCTTCAGTATTTTAAAGTACAGTCCAAATTTCAAGAAGTTCCAACCAACCCTTCCAGAGATACTCAGCGCTTCCATACTTTTTAGCAACCCTGTATAATCTTGTCCTTGATTATTCCTTTCTGGATATAATTTTACTCAATATTCTTTATGTGTTAATCTGCTATCCACTTGAGCTTTTCTCTAAGCAGAATAAACTTCTTTTTAGAAAATTCAAATCCATAATTTTAGATCAATTTTACGTTCTAAAACCAGTTTGAAAATGGTGTTTTTCTCGTTTAAATAGACGCAGTGCTGTTGCCTATCTAATTTATTTTCCTTTCTAATTTATTTCGAATATTTGTGTGGGTTTTTCTGGACAGAAACCAAAAATTTTAATTGTACATTGTACAATAACTTATTTTGAGACAACCAAATCGGGTAACCACTTTATTTGCTTAGATTCGATAAATTGTTTTCAAAATTTTTTCAGTGTAGGTGATTTATGACTATTATGAGTGTTCCTATATTTTTGAAAGGGAACTTGAAAGAATGTTAAGCAAATGAGCATAAGAAATAAAATATTTTACTTAATTTTAATTTTTGTTTTTTAAAATTTTGCTAACTAACTTTGTTTTATTTCACAAATTTCGGACTCATCTATAACCCGAAAACATAAATAAATCTATACTTTCTTGAACAAAAATACTTGTCATAAGAAGTTGTTTGTTTTAATATTTTTGAAAAAAAAAAAGTTTCTGTTTTAGGTTATTGGCTTAAGATTTTGTTGTATCATAAAATTTTAAAATATTTTTCATTGATTATTATTAGTAGTCTTATGTATTTCTTTTTACCAAAAAGTCTTAATAGTTAATGCTAAGGACCTCGGTACTTGTGGATATCCCACATATAAATTTTTTTAAATTTAAGTCTTGATTAGCTACATAAATAAGAAACAAACAAAAAGTAACATAAAGTCAAACGGATAAATTTACGTCTCTGACGTAGTCGTGGCTTTCAAAATTATATAACTTAATAAATTATTTAATAAAGTTTACAACAATAACAAACCCCCAGCTTAAAAACCAATAAAATAATATTAATGTGGGTCATATTTACTTAATATTTCAAAGATTCACTAGTATGACAATTTACCATGTTAATACACGTATCAACACGACAAAATGAGCTGGCCAAAGTATTTTTTTGTATTCAATGTACAAAAGGTTTTGTGTCTTTTTAGCCAAAGAAATAAATTTCATCTTTTTTCAGTATCAAACTAAAAGTGACAGTTAATAACAGAAGTGAATATGAATTTTAAAATGTAAATAGATTTGTGTAAGAGTAGTAACAAAAAAACATGAAGAACACGAACTTATAGCCAGAATATCAAAAGAAATAAAAAAATCTTGTCTCATAGGACAAGCTGTCCCTGGAAACGAATTAACAATTGTTTAAAAATTATGAATGCACTGATAAAGAGCAAGATTATGCCCGTATTTCTAGTGAGTTTTTCCACTTGAAAATGTTCCAATTAACATTATTTTAGGACACGTATATCAATTCTGATACGAGCAGTGTAATATTAATAATAAAACATCGAGATACACCGTCCTTTAACTCTGACCAATAAAAAAATAGGATGAATAAATCTTGATTTAGTCAGTAAAAATTATAGATAATAAGAGTCACAGTTTAAAACAAAAAAAAGAAGCCACCTAGTCAGCGCTTCGGACACGAGACCTTCGGGTTTAATTCAAATGAATATCCATATTAATAGATAAAATATTGGTATGCCCAATGGTATATTTGGGCACCCTTACTGCGCATATTTTTTTTTTCTTTGGTGCATTTATACAAATTATATTACAAGTAGAACTGAGGACTTTTCGATGGACACGAAGAATCACCTTAATATGTATTAATTTATTATATTTAATTAAATACATATTATTGTTAATGGTGTCAATTTTGATTTATTTATCTTAATATTATACATTTTTGTTTTATTTTATGAAAATTTGGCTGTTTAGGGGAAAAACCCATAGCGGATTTGTACACCACAAGTGTATGAGTATATTATTGTATAACATTTAAATCATTTTAATATAGAATCTTTTGAGATGACGTCATCAAATTTTTGTGGGGGATGATTACCCAAATTTTGGTTAGTGTTTTAAATTCTAGAAGAAACTCATAATGTTCATATGCAATTTAAAGGGACAAACGGAAACATGTGACCATTTTTTTCATACTCTAATGGCTAAAAACCTGACGTTTACAGCATCAACAATAGTTTATACTAAATAATACACTTTTAAATCATCTGCATATGGCAACATTTTATAACTTAATGACCGAAGAAGGTCATTGTTAAATAGGACAAAAAGTGGAGGTCCCAGATTGGACCCCTGGGAAACACTCAACTTATAATGATAAATTTGTGACCGTGAATCGACCTGAAAGGATACCATGGTAATAACAGACATTTGATTATCTACGTTAAGGCAGACTTTTGCATAAATGTCCTGCTCAAATGTTTTTGCAAATTTGGAAAGAACTGAAATTAGATGAAGCTTATCCAACTGAAAAATATGTATTTCCTTTTTTAAAAACTGGTGTCGCTCTGGCATGCCCAGAATGCCCAGTACATTCAAAAACAGTAACATAAAACCTGATAAAAAAGTAAAAATGTGAAAAAAACGTGTCAGAAGTGTGAATAAAAAGAAATCAGAATTGTCCAGAGCAGAAGTGAGAAAATAACCTTAATGTGTGAGATTAACGAACCTACGGTTTATTCAAGCAGCAAATACGGAAGTTAGCAGAAAAAAAGAAATGTTGTTAATGAGTAGAAGAAAGTGAAATAACGGAAAATTCAAGCAACTGAAAGTGAAAAATAAGAAAATTAGGAATTTAAGTGGATGAATGAAATAAACCAGGTCATAGTGTTTATTTGTTGTTTCTTTCTGGTTATCATCACTGAATCCAAAATAATGAGGAACATATGAAGTAAGTTGTCCAAATTTTGTTGCTTTGAAAATTTTTGGGAGTAGTGTTCTCGAAAATGTTCGAAATCTTTGCAAAAAGATTTTTCAAACAACTGCCTCTAGGAAAAGTTGTATCAACAAAGTGAAATGAGGATACACATTTTTGAGAAATACTTCCATCATTCATTTCTATTTGCATCTAATTTAATTATTAATTTCTCTGACAGAAAAGGATACAACAGAATTCTTAAAACCGTTTATCCATTAGTAGTCTAACTTCTGGTGTTGAATGTTTTTATTCGACTGATCTATATTCTTTCTGATTTTTCGTAATTTCACATGTACACCAGGTTTGGTTGTTAATCAGTAGAAAGCAAAACAATATTTTCACCAAAATATTTTAAAGTCTCCTACAGATATTGCCGTGCAATTTTGCGTGTACTTTAAAATTGTTGTGTGTTTAACATACACGACAATTTCGTTTGTTCTCAAAAAATTTTGCTTATATTTTCAGAGAATTTTGATAGGTATGAAAAAAAAATTTATCAAAAGGTAATTTATATGTTACAGAATTCGACACATACTGTTCTAAAATATTGAAATGTTTTAAGGTATCACCTCCGAACATTTAATGACGTCAATTCAAAGCTTTGATACATATTTTTAACCGAATATGTCTAGATTTCCTCTGAGTGATTGAAATTTAGGACAAGGTTTGGGGTTATGATCAGTCTGATCGACCGCTAACCAACATTCGTCTATGTATCTCTGGGATGACGTCACCTCAAAACTTTGCTAAGTAAATTCTGTTGAAAAAACTACGTACTCCTCATTGTGTTTCAATCCAATATTCTTCGAGAAATTTTATTAAATAATAATAATAATAAATTCTTTAAATTATTTACATTTCCAACTTTGCAATTTAGATGTAAAATTTAAGACAATTTGAAATGATTTAAAAAAGATCGATTTAATTAAAGGCTACTACTCTAAAAGCCTAGCCTTTAGATGATGAGATCCACTTTGAAAAACAGTGGTCTACAATTATAAAACTGTGCACAATAAAAAGTTCATTTGGTTGTAATATAATTAAGATGTCTTCATCCGTTAGATGTAAACATTAGCATCTTCACATGGAAGTGGTTATATTTTATAACTGTTAATCTTAAAATAGCATCTTCGTCATTTGACAACAACAATTTTAGATGCGATGATACCTGACGGTACTTTTTCACAGTACTCAAGAGAAAAAAATTGTACGTGTCGGAATCACACACAGTTTTGTCTGAGAAACAGTTAACATCACAAACTTACAACCCACTTGAAAAAATCGTGTAGATTTAAAACTATTCACTACTAAACAATTGCCACAATTAACACACTTATTAACACTCCATTAGAAGAGTATGTTGTGAATGTGTGTCTAATTGTTTCACACATTCATATTTTACATGACTGTAGCCGGCAGTGCGGAGTTATGATTTAAAAAAAATGTGTATTGTATCATCTCTGCATCTGGTTTAATGCAAGTCATGCAGTAGCAACATCAAAGATTTGCCGGGCGCGAGTCATCCTGCTTCCTGGACCACCTACTCCTCTTGTATTGTTGAGGTGACCTTCTGCCTACTGCAGGAGACCTTAGAAACTTTCGTTTTTTTAAATTCAATTTAGTTTTGTGGTGCGGATACGCAGTGGATTTGATATTTTTTTAGCTAATATATTTAAGTGAATAATAGCAAGAAAAATTTATAGTGTAATTAAAATGGGCCAAGTTTTTAGAAATTTGATATAATAAAAATTTACGGTAGAGATTTATTCCACAATGTAAGTGACCCATCGCGTACGGGCCGAGTGACTTGGTTTACGTTTTCAGTTGAATGGCCTCTGAATTGGAATGCAGAATTAAGGAATTAAGTCTATTTCGTCTCGATTTTCAACATTTTTGGGAAACACCCACTTAACAGAAACTAGCTGTTTATAACTACAAATTCAATTCTTCGTCTTGAAGAACTATCTACTTTTTGAGATAGATTGCGTGGTACGTAAACTTCATTATATTTCAATCTGTAGTTTAATAATAATTATTTCCATACAAGGCATATAGTTTCTTTTAAAAGTCTAATTTAAGTCTTTATTACACTTAATCGAACTGTAGTATTCCTGCTTATGGTACTTCAATAAAATTTGGGTAACTGTAAATAATAGCTTTCTAAGGTAAATATTTTTAAAGATGACTTCTTGTTACGGAATAATGTTCACTTATTTTGTATTAAGTTCACTGATAACAATTTTGGACAGCAACCGTCAGAATTTCGTATACTCGTACCAGTCAAAATACTAAATAGTATATTGGATTTTTATCTCACAAGGTTACCAGATTATTTTGGAAATGTTCTGACTTAAGAGTTCCCTTTTAAATCTATGTGTCGTTGAAAAGATTAACATGGACAACGAGCTAGAAACGTAAGAGTTAAGAAAATTATTGTGTCAGGTACTCAACAAATGGAAGTATTTCATAAATGGTTAGTGTTTGCGACAAAAAATATATCCTCGATCTGGATGTCGATTTAGGTGAAGAAAAAAAGCGATAGTGGATAATAAAATAAACAGTTGTTATTAGAATGATTGTTATTAGAGTGGTGTTATAAATAAATTTGATAGGTTGATCGAAGCTTTCAGTCATCATCAATGAGTAGTTCACCCCAAAACTCTGTTAGTTATAACTTATAAGTCTTATAACAGAATCAGGAACGAGATTTGATGAAAGAATGGACTAGAATACGCAGGTTTAAAAAAATGAGTTAGCAGTCAATGGATGGAAAGAATTGAAAAAGAGTTGAGTATAGGAGAGCTTCTAGAAGTTTTTCGACTGTAGTGGAGGGTCGGTAAAAGAGAGATTAACCATCAGGCAGTTTGTGATTAGAAACAGACCACTTACTTAATAAGAAAATATAATGTTCATTGTTTAATGATTTTTTTAATCCTCCAAATGAAAATTAATCCTAGGAACCATTTTCAGCCTTTTTTTTATAATTCTTGAGAATAGAAAATGCAAACGACAGTGATGAAGCCAAATACGAACAGCAATGATAATAAAATAAAGAAAGAAAAACACAAAGTATGAAACAACAAACAGAAGAGTACGGAGAAAGGAAAAGATGAAGAAAATAGAGAGGAAAGCAATGCCTGTAAACGAGGAACATGTTTGGTACACCAGGAGTAACCACCCACTGCTTCCTGTCAATGAAAACGAAAAGTATAAGAATAAAACGATGTCAGAATAGGCCTGCATCAATCAGAAAGAAAACTCCTCAAGCACAAATAAGAAAGAAATTATCAGTAAAGATGTAAAAATCTGTGAAATAATTAATGAAAAAAAAATTTAAAGTAACTTCCTTATGATGAACCTTAAACTAAAGAGAAACACGTGTCAAAATATGTACTTATATATAGAACGTGTCAAAATCGAAAATAAAAAATATGTATAACATCACAACTGAAAAACAGAGATTTTGATCATGTATTCTTCGAATTAGGAACGAACATTTCCGAGATGGTATAGGTTTGAGGATAAGTAAAAGTTATGGTTTCGTGGTTTCGAAGTTAGAACGAAGGAATTAAAGGCGGGACTGTCTTAAATGAGGCCTTCTCGTAATAAAAAATATGTATGCACCGCCCATGGCTAAGATTAATTAACAAAGAAATTGCCGGGGGCCTATTAATACAACAGACACACGAAAATTATGAAGAGGGATAGCTCGAAAAATAGTAGCATTTCAGGAAATGGTAGAACTTGCAATCACTAGTAAATAGTAATGTCTAGACATTATTAAGACATTTTGCGTTTCCGTCTGTCTGTCGTCTGTCTGTGTGGATTTTCATTCGACAATCTCCGAAATACCGGACCGATTGTTGTCAAATTTTATATCTATGTTAGAAATATCCTGTAGATGGCAAAACCAAAATTTGTTTGCTCATCCCCCACTAACAATTTGATGAGGTCGCTTTTTTCTTTTAGAAAACGCCATTTACATATTATAAAATAACATGGTCTTGTATTTGTGGTTTATGAATCCGCCTTGAGTTTTTAGCCTTGGCATCCAATTTTTCGCAAAAAATATATACCCTTTTATACTAAAATAAGCGGCATGGAGGCGTATAGTTTTTTCCTATACTGTGACCTTTATTATCTATATTTTTTTCATTTCATAGAGGTAAAAAAATAGGAGTAAATTTTATGATTTTTAAAGAAGCTGGATTTGTGGGATTGTACATCAGGAATGAGGGAAGTTCTGTCTAAATAAACTTAGACCAATTTTTTATCCTAGCTGCATTTTACTGTATTACTTTATTGTTATTGTGACTTTTTACTTCTAAGGCGCAAGCTAAAGAAGCATTGTGACAGGATTCATCGGGCAAATAGTTACTTTCATGTTTTATAGACGTTCCATAATTCTTAGAATATGGAAAAATAGGTAATCCGTTTCCGTCTGTCTGTCTGTCATCTGTCGTATGTGTCAATAATAATTATTAGACAGATAATCTCCAAATCTACCCACCAATATTGTTACGACGTCATATGAAAACTTTGTATAGTAAATGTTATTAAGATTTTATCAAATACTATATTCTTGCACTTGTGGTTTACACACCCATCTTGATTTTTAACCCTCGACTTCCAGATTCTTGAAGAAAAAGCAGAATTAGAAGCAATATTTTAGAAACTTAAATTTGAAATTAAAACCGGAATGGTCTGAAATCTTGCAAATGTTTTAAGGTTATTCGGAATATTTTTACTTTTCAACCTGTCCCGATTTTTATTAGTTTTTTTATTTTATAATAGTTTTGGATAATATTATTCCGACTTTTTCTCCTCAAAAATAAAGACATGTTTATCTGTACTTGTAAATTAAAAAAAAACCGTGTTAGATAAAAAGTACAAAGGAATCACGACCCCACATATACAATGGTGTAGACGATGTCAAATTATATATAAGTGAAAATGATATTACAATATAGTGAAAGTTGAGAAAATGATTAAATGATGAGAAACAAAACAAGCTTTAGTTGATTAAGGAAGATGTGCAGCTTATACCTACACTGAGCAGAAATAGAGAAATTTAAATGCTTTATATCATATGTAGAAAAACTGAAGAACATAATGAGACCAATTATTTAAAATAAGGTGGAAGAAAAATGCGATGGAAAATATAAAAATACAGTCAAGGACTAACGATATAGAAAACATTTTGAATATGCATCTTCATTAAATTAAAATTATTGCTATATTAGATTTTATCTAAAGTTGAAGAAGCTACATATCTAACATTGGCAAAAGCATAAAATTTAGAAAGTTATTTTAGTCCAACAACACAGTAAACAAGACGGTTCATAGTACAAGATTCATTTTTAGGTAAATTTTGTTTACTTTACTATGTAGTTCTGGTTTTGAAACAACGACTTTTGCCCGAATAATTTTCTATAGGTTTGTTTGGTGATTGCCTAAAACAGCTAGTAAGTAAATAAATGTATAGGTTTGTTTACCCTGACCATCAATAATACGTCCACTATTTGAGAAGAGAACCGGAATAATTACAATTGTTGACAACATTTGTCCGTCTCCATTAAGAATAAAAGTGACAGAAAAAAAAGTTGTCTTAGATAATTTAAAAATCATCTTCTAATAACAGAAATTTGTTTCAAATTAAGAGTGTGAAAGAACTAAAGCTACAGTTGTGGCTAGAAAATTTGGACGTTAGTATCATTTTAGTGTCACGAAGTGTGAAATATAACCTTATTTTTTAGTTCTGTCAATTTTGACATTGCGGGCGTGGTGATGTGGATGCGATGTGACAAATCTTTTAAACTTCAAGCGTCAAAGTGACAATAAGTATAAGCAGAAAGCTATATCTAAGAGGCAGGTTAAAATATCGTTAAAATACGTTATACTGAAAGGTATAAATGTAGTAAACTTAAGAGTTTCATAATGTCAGTTGTATTCACTTAACCCGCTATAATTACTTACATACAAACAATAATAATCTTTTCAATCACACCAAAAATATTCCATCATGAAATCAATTTTGTGATAATACTTATGTTATTCGTGAGATTTGTAAAAATAAATTTCAGTAAAACTATTCGATCATACTGAGCACTTCCAGTATTACCTATATATGTAATAGTAAGTAACTAGTTAAAAATTTTAGTTCAATTTAGTTAAAAAAGAGTTCTACCCCAAGAAGTAGTGACCATGAGATGTGTTTCGTAGCTAACTGTACCCATAAAACTTGCATTTTTTCAAACAATAAATTTCGGTTTATTGCCTACTGTGCATCCCTTCTGATAGCATCATTTTTTGAGCAAGCTTGCTTTCTATTTCTTCTGGTCAAAAATATATCTCCTTAACCAAAAAACAAGCACAACGAGGAAGCGCCAACGGTTTCTGTTGGCCCGAAAATGCAATAATTTCTGGACTGCGGAGATTCATATTCCGAACAAACTGTCCAACTGTAACTCACCTTCCACCGCACATAAAAATGACATTCCAGTTTCTTAACGGAACACTGCGCTGAAATTATTGCCGTTCCCATAATCACCACAAGTCATTAAGTTCCCACTGTTTATTCATAATTCCTCAGAAGAATCGTTATAAAAACGATTTTCTCCGCTGCCTGGGGTCGCATTTGCGTATTTGCCCCTCTGTTCCTTCGGTGCTCCCGAAGCAGCAAAGTGCAAGTCCTGCTCGCCCAAGAACATGTAAAGAATTAAAGTGATGGGTAATTAACTGCAATATTTTTATGCCGGAAAATGTCAGAACGCCAATAAAAAGGCACGGCACATCAACCAAATAAAAACTTCTTCCCAATCAAGAGACTTTGGCGCAATTATCAATTTCTTACAAAGGTTAAGAGCAGGAATATTGAATTACAGCTGTGTCAATACGTGTGTTGAGTGTAGTGGTAGGGGTGACTGGAAGAAGTATTAAGTAAGGTGAGACTTCGAGAGGGGCTTTATTTTAAATATTGATTTAAAGTTTGCTCATATAATCAGATAAAGGAAAATAAATAATAGACTCTGAAGCTGTATCAGTTTTGAAGGGGCAATTTAACGTTGTTGGTTAAAGGTAGAGAAATCCTATTTATAAAACGATAATAAAAATGTGAGAGCTTAAAAATAAACAAAAAAAGTAAATTTAGTAATGGAGTATACATTAACTACACTAAAATACAAAAAAAAAAATAAAGCGAAGGAGCTCTCAGTAACATGAGACGTAAAACAGAAAAAGAATAGTGATATCACAAAAAGTTTATTAATATAAGTTTGTGGAACTATAGTTAAATTCTTAATACACGATAGAATAAGTTGACGATTTTATTGGCGCATGCAAGAGTTAAAAAAAAAAACTAAAGCACTTTTGTAGATAAAAAAAATGGAAGCACGCTTTCATCGTAAGAAATGAATCAATTACTTAGTTTATTCCATCAATGGTTGTGTTATATCAGCTACGACTCATGCTTGGGCGGGAGATTTGAATTCGTGCGCATGCGTGAAGGAAAATTCAAATAAATAATCAAACTGTCATGTAAATTTGGTCCATTTGGTACCATAAACGTGGGTGGGTGGTTTTCACGGTTTCATTATTTCATTTCTAATGTGTTTTAATGAATTTATATGATGTAAACTATGCAATAAAACAGATTTTAATTTATATTACATACTTTATTAATGAGGGAACGACGTACAACCACGTGTCGGGTAATTATTTGCTTTTGCTGATAGAGCATTTGCAAGTAATTTTTAAATACATTTTTGATTCTTGATTTTGCAACAAAATCTGAAAGGGAAACTTAGAAAAAATTTTTAAATGTCTTCAAAACCATATTTATCTTTGTTTAGCTCTTAAATAACGCTAGAATAAAATTTAAAAAATGTACTCATTACTCAGACATGAAATTTATACTATATGTTCCTTTATTTGGGCTTTAATAATGTACCTGTTCTTATTTTGAACGAAATTTGATAAGAAAAATGAAAGCAAATTTAACCATTTTTCTTAGAACTTAAAGAATCACGATTAAACTTTACTTATTCATCCCCTCTAGAAAATTAATGACGACATAGCATAAATATATTAAATCAGTTACATATAGATATAAACAATTTGCTAGAATAGAAACAAGAATCAGTGGCGGAACATGGGTGAAGGTGCCATTTTAAAGGAGACTTGAATATCATTGACCAAAACAAAGGTGGATGTTATAGCCTAAGTAAAGTATGATACATCAATGAATGTGGAACAAAAATGTAGTCTAATGTTACTTACACACAACTTCCCTCGACCCTGAAATAGAAATACAGTCGAACAAATACAGAGTTTAGCTTTGTCTAGACAATGGCAACGTGGTTGGTGAAACGCGTCGATCAATATTCTGTTTTGATTTATACAATTTAATTTTGTGAATTTTATTTTGTAATCGAGTCCATCAAGGGGCTACTTTTATGTTTTCTCTACGTATTGTGAACCACAGAGTACGAAAACTTAGGTCTCCTGTTTCAGTATGTCTGTTGTTGTGCAGATTTTTATTAGGCAGATAATCTCCAAAACTAACAGACCGATTGTTTTCATATTTTATATGTATGTTAGGAATATCAGATAGATGGTAAAACGCTAACCAAAATTTATCCAATCTCCCTGTTAGTGTGACGACGTCTCCTCAAAATTTTTAGCAGGTAGGATTTAAATTTGAAAAAATAACATACTCTTGTACTCGTTTTATTGTTGAAATCTCTAGAACAGTACACCTCAGTGTTCTGTTTTTAATATCACACTGCATGTGTCGGAATTGACATGTGTCCTTGTTGAAATAATGTTGTTCGAAACATTTTTAATTAGGAAAACTCACCAATAATATTGCCCTTTATTTATATTTTTGGACCAATTGTTAATCCTGTTGTCCTGTGTCATGGATTGACGGCAAGGAGTTCCAGACCAAATATAAACAAGTGTGTTTTCGTAACATAATGCGTTGGAATGTTAGGCAGTGGACAGTAGGGTGATATGGGTGATTTGTAGAGAAAAAAAAAAAAAACAAAATTATAGGGCATGAAAACAAATTTTTATGATATCCTTTAAATTCTTATGCGGTTACTGGTATTACTTATGTGTATTTATTTTAATGTATAGAGATTATGAAGAATACAAATTTGCAAAATCGGATTTTTTAATTCTTCAAAGAAGCGGGATTTGTTGGACTGGACTTCAGGGGTGAAATAACCTTCGAACAATTTTTGTATTTTAAGCTTAAGCTTTGGAAGCATTATAATAGGATTAATAGGGTCTATCCGGTGAGTAACTACTTTCATGTTTTCTGTGTTTTTCATGCCCTCGTTTTCGTCTGCTGATCTGTCGTCCATCTCTCGTCTGTCTATCGTCTCCCTGTCTCTGTCTGTCTTCTGTTTGTCATCCGTCTGTCGTCCGTCAGTCGTCCGTCAGCCGTCTGTCAGTCGTCCGTCAGTCGTCCGTTTTTCGTACGTCTGTCGTTCGTCCGTTGTCCATCTGTCTTCTGTCTCTAGTTTGTCTGCCTTTTATTTGTCCATTATTGTCTGTCGTCCGCGTCGATATTAATTAGACAGAAAATATCCGAAACTAACGGGCCGATTGTTGTCAAATTTTGTATGTATGTTTGGTATATCGTATAGAAGATAAAGCACTAACAAGAACGTGTCTGATAATTCCTAATAACAATTTGATGATGTCATCTCAAAATTTTGCACGGTAATTTGTATTTAAATTTTATGAAATAATATAGTCCGTAGTTATGGTTTATCAATCCGCCTCAATTATTTTTTACAGGTTCGATCCTCTCATGGGTCAGTTCTTACTTCCCGAGCGTAAGCTCAGGAAATATTGTAATGCAGTCTTTCGGGCTATCTTCATATTTTTTGGAGCACAAAGAAATATGTGTCGTTTCTGCCTGTCTGTCTGTCGTCTGTGTCAACGTAGATGGTAAAACGCTAACCAAACTTTGTCTAATCATCCCCATGTGATGACGTCACCTCAAAATTGTGCGTCTATTTTTCGGGAAAAAATCAAAACTGTATAACATAATTTTGCAATTTAAAAAAAAGACGAATAAGTCTATTTATTTTATTGATTAAGATCAGGTTAACTTTTGTATTAGCATTAGATAAATAAAATTTCGCAAAATGAAATTTATAGTTCTTAGGAAAGTTGAGTTTGTTCCATTGTACTTCAAGGCCGAGGAAAGTTCTGTCTAAATAACGTCAGATCAATTGTTTAGGCATGTTTTGGTAGATGTTTATAAGAATAAAAAATAGATTAATTCCTTTTACTGATTAAATATAAACTTGGCAAAAGCTTATTTAGACAGAACTTTCCTCGCTCCTGAAGTGTACTCGAACAAGTACATCTTCTTCGAAAAATTATAACATTTAATTCTGCAAATTGTATTTTTCTATAAGAAACCTATAAGTTAAAATAAAGCTATGTATGGACTATTAAAGTAAAGGTTTCAAGTCAGTTTTTCAATAACGACATTTTGTGATGACGTCATGAACATTTTAGCAAACATACGTACACCGACTTGAATAAGCACAATAATAGTAGGTACCATATTCTCAAATTTTCGGGAAAATTTGGTTCTTAATTTACATTAAGCTATAAAAATTATGTCAATAATAAATAAAATAAAGGTGGATTATTAAACTACAAGTATAGCAGTATGTTATTTTATAAAATTTAAATAGTGCAAAATTTTTTTCATCAATTTGTTGGTAGGAGTGATCAGACAAAATTCGGTTAGGGTTTTTTCTAACACACATAAAATTTCACAATTTCGGAGATTATCTGTGTAATAAAATATCGATATAGACGGCAGACAGACAGAAATGGGAGACCTATTTTTTAATAATCTAGGGACCATGAAACGTCGACATTTCCGTTACCTTACAATCTAAAAGTAAAAATGGATTCTACAGTTTTCCTAGAATTTTGGAAATGTAATATCAGTCTCTATTTTAATAAATAGGCGTTATAATTCGGGGATGAATGAGGTGTGGTCCAAATATCTTTAGGACATTTTTTTAATGTTTTTTTCGGTTTTAAACAGACATTTTATACTGGGAATTGTATAATATTTATAAAAAAAGCAGAAACATACAAAGTCATACCATTTAATAATAGAAATTTCAGAAAATAGAGTATCTTACTATTATTTTTTTGTTCAAATCTAAACCCACAGCCGGCACGAGCAGTTCAAAGTAAAACCACCTAACTAATCAATTCCGAGCACATTAAAATCGAAATAAGCCCCATAGCGAGATTTCAATTAGATCTATCATAGCAAACCCACTAAAGCGTTTTTTGTCACGCTTTAGTTACTACATTATTTATTGCTCACAAAGTCGCGTCTCCCTTTACAATACGTTTGAACCGTTTTTCAATTCTATTTGGCATTCAGTGTCTTTACAATCGATTGGAAAAATCGTGCACTTAAATCGACCGTCCATAAATCTGTGCAGGCAGCGAGTATTAGAAAAAGCATAAATAAAATCTGCGTCATTTTTCAGCGAGTAATCGGTGCAGGGTGTTGGAATAAGGATAGCTCAAAGATGACGGTGCAAATTCGGACCCTCTCGGGTATAATGAATTGATCCGCGTGCTCCCCAAAGTGACCAGACCTCACGTCTCTACTCGAACTCTCACCTTTCCAATCTCTGGCCTTGTCTGTTTAAGGCCAGTTTTAAAAATGACCAATGGTTTTCATTTGGAGCAAAATTGAGTATGATTGAGTGTTTATGGGTTTGCTTGCAGTTGGGAAAAATTCTTACAACGATTTGTACTACTTTAGTCGGAAGTAATTTCGTATTATGAAAGTAATTACTGTTATAGATAGAGAAATAGTGTTAGGTTTTAGTTGAAAAGTGGATTCGCTCTATTTTTGGTTAAGAAGGAAACGTTTAATGTAATCTTAGCTTTCATAAAATTGATAATTAGTCTTTGTACTACAACTGAACACAAAAATCTGTTGGTTTGATAATTGCAAATATCTATAATACGGCTGATTTTAAGATTCATCGAAAATAAATAATTATATATGAGTATAAAGTATTGCAAGTAATGCAACTACAATTTTATTAACACATTTTCATTCACATTTTAGTTATTCAAATTTCGATTTACGAAAACATTTTGCTTCCTATATTATTTTGCTACTTTTGTCCAGTCACAGCATTTTGAGATGTGCAGAATCTATTAAAATTTAATTTGATCGTTTTCATAATGACTTGCTTGATTCTGTATATGTGTATTAAAGATAACTTAGACAGTGTCGAATATATTAAACTCCACTCGCAAGAATTGATGATAGTTGACTTATACAGCAATTTTTTTTATAATTTACGTAGGCACAGTTTTCTTTAAAGTAACATCATCAAGAGCTCAAAATATCCTTTACCGATTTATAATTAAAATTGATTCTTGAGCTACAGCCATTTTGACGAGTGTCTAGTTTTGTTTCTTTGGTGTTCCACAGCTTGTAAAGTACGAAAATGTGTGTTTTCATTTTAATTCCCGTTTCCTTGGTGAAATTTTTTTGTAGATTTAAAGTTTATAATGTCATTGAAATCGCTAATTCAAAATGTATAAAAAAAAATGCTTTGAAATACGTTGTTTGTGTTTCAGTAATGTCTCCTTATTTTTGAGAAATTCTTCTACAGAATGTTTAAAAAAAACTATGGTTGAATATACCGGGTGAGTCATGAAAAACGCGTTCTCAATTCAAAGTTGTACGGCTTTTTGAACTACATTATCTAAAATTATTTTCGCGAATACAGTATTTTATTTTTGAGATGCAACCTACAACTTAGATTTGCTTTTTAACAACGTAAAAGTTCACAAAAAATTGCAGTAGGATTATTTTTGACGTCTATGTTGCAATATTTTATGGGTATTAGATTGTAGTACCTACAAAACTCAATACGCATACAGAGTGATTCTAAAAAATCTAAAATATTATTAATATAATTTTAAGGTAGACATATCTTACACAGAACATTTTGTTTGTTGTTACCATATTTTTATCCTGATTTTGGTTCTCGTTATTTTTGTTAATTTTGATGTGCACATCTTTGTTGATCTATTCAAAAAATATTACTTATGTACAGGGTGTTTCCTAACATGAAGTAAAAATTTAGGCGGTTATTTTTTGGATTATTTAAGATTGGTTTGTCATTGGATGTTTTTCGAAAGTATGCTTTGTTTCGAAGATACAGGGCCAGAAAAGCTTGTCGTAAAAAAACTTTATTAATTCATATAACGTGTAAAAATTCTTAATTTACAAAAACCGCTGAAAATGACTACCATGAAGTAGGATAGTATGCATCCAATTTTCTCCTGATTGATACTGCTGAACTTTTTCAAAAATATTAGGATTATTTATTATTGTACTTATTACATGCTTCAATTAAATGACTTCTTTATTAAATTTTTACTTCCCGACCTGAGGAGGTATTGCATTGGGGTCCGTCGGACGAATGGCTGCGTTCATGTTTTCTTGAGAATTCATGATTGCTAGGCTACGAAAAAAATAGTTTCCCGTCTGTGTCGATTTTTATTAAACAGATAATCTTTGAAATTATCGGACTCATTGTTTTGAAATTTTAATGTACGTTATGAATATTGTGTAGATAGTAAAACGCTAACCAATCTTTGTTTAATCCCCACCAATAATGTGATTACCTTATCTCAAAATCAGGGGCGGCTGGTCAGGGGCGGCAGGGTCGGCCACGCCGTACCAGTCATTTTAAAATACTTAGTAAGCATTGAAATTAGAAAATAAAAAAAGAAATAAAGTTTGAATGTACGTTAGGATAGATCATATATATTAAAAATATATTTTATTATATTGTAGGTACAAAATAAAGCATTTGTTGCTAATTTTAAATGCTGATAAACACGGTTTGCCGGCGAGATTTCGGCACGCCGTATCCAGGAATGCATTATGCTCGATGTTTCGACTTCGTAGCAGCTTACGATTTCATCGTTCTCTTTGTCTAGTACACTGTAGTAGACAAAGACCTGGCGGAACGTATGTTGTGCCAGGTCCGGCGAAATCCTCCTTCGCCGTACCCAGCAACGCGAATTTAGTTTTTAAAACGCTTAATATTTAAGATAGCTAACCAAATTACAAAACAATAACGGCTTCGATGTTCTTCAGTGCATACTATTTTTTTTTAATAATAATTGTCGATTTAATACATTTTCCTGTGTATGAATAATAAACGAAAAAAATTACATTAAATTATCTAAAATTTTATTTTTCGTACATAACTTAGCTACAACATAAATGCGCTTTTTCTGTATTTGTAGCATCTAAGCGTTTTCAGATATTTCAGAAACGAATTTAAAGTTTTAAATCATTTTAATTTTTCAATTATTCAATTAATTTATTTGACAATTTGTCATATACCTACATTAAAAAAAAAATAAATGTAAATGAAGATAGTTAAGAGTTGGTACTTTTATTATTACTTTTTTTTATATTTTTTAACTGCATGTCATTATTTAATTATTATTATTTAATTGTGGATGTCCAGGGTCGGCAAGCCGTATAGCCGCCGGTCGACGCAGAACTCAGTAAAAATAATGTTTTCGGTGGTTCTCAATTAATGATAAAGCAGAACAAGTAGAATTAAGGATTAATAGTATTTGGAATCAAACTGACATTGTCAATTTCCTATAAAAAATTATTTTAACAGGTCGAAACATTTGAGATGTTTTGTACATCCTGGCACGTAAAATGTCAGTGGTTAATGAGTAGCAGCCATACATTACGAAAATATATAACACCAAGGTGTAGACTCAAAATATTTGGCCGACCCGAAATTTTGACCCACCAGCCGCCACTGCTCAAAATTGTACATAGTAAATGTTATTTAAATCTTATAAAATAACGTATAGTGAACCAAGAGCTATAAGGTTATATGGCCATCATAAAATCATCCCATTGTGTCGAAGTTAAGTTGTTTACAATAGAGAAGGTTTTAGGGTCGTAAATAACGTGTCCACTGCAGCTCGACCGGCTCTTGTGGTTTCGCTCAGGGGCGGCTTTCACTAAATATGAAAATCCACCACTCCACTATTTCTTTACTACCTGGAGCCGCTGAGGGTTCCGAAATAACCACTCGCTTTGAAAGCCGGCACTCTTAAATATGAGCAAGAAGTGTTTAGAAGATGATTTATTGCCAACCGGTAAGCTTAGTGCGAAAAATTTATTTGCGATCAACTACTTTTATGATGGCCATATAACCTTATAACTCTTGGTTCACTATACTACTAGTATAGTGCTCCAACTGCTGGTTCGTTTTTATGACTGTATTCTATTGTGAAGGAGTTACGTGTTCCACAATAGACCTGCCGTAAGTAATCTAGCGGTCATAAACCATCAAGGGACAAACTGTCTACACTAGACAGGGCCGTATGCGCTCGTAAACCTTTAAGATGATTTATGGCACGGCTATTTACATTTTCAATAGAGTTCCTAATACTTGCGGTAATTGAGATTGCCGTGCCATAAAAACGAATTCAGAGTTGGACCACTATACACGTGTAGTCTATGAATTAGTCTTAATTTTTTTGTCTTAAGCGTCCAGATTTTTTAGGAAAAAAAATCTAAATTCAATTTTACTTTAGATTTAATTTTGAGATTGCTGAACTAAATCCTGTGATCTTACGTGTTAAGGTTGTCGAAAACCTAGTAAATCGTTAACGAAAATTTATCGGTTTGTGGCCTCACCCAAAAATTGATGATGGCATTTACCATATATCTTGTAGAATAAATGTTATTTAAATTTTATAAAATAACACACTGTTGCACTTGTCCTTCATGAATCTGTGTTCCGTTTTTATTTTACATCCACTTAAAAAAAAAGTGTACAACATTTTACAATTTAACTTTGGAAGCGGAAAACCGAATGGTTCGAATTTTCTCTAATGTTTTATGGTTATCGTAAACATGGTAAATTGATAATGAAATTTTAAATTTTGGTCGATACGTTTCATCTAAAATGTGCATAACAATATGAGTTTATATTTGTGGTTTATTAACGCATTCGTACTTTTTTTTTACTTTATAGAAGTTAAGACCAAAAAAATCGAATAAACCAAAATTAACAAAAAACGAACTTTATAATTTTTTAAAGAATTAGGATTTGTTGGACTGTAGTTTTACTTTAATTTTTCCCGTCCTTAATCTGGGAAAGAAATTGTCTTCCGAAAATCATTCAAGAACGAAGAAATTTTTGCCACATGTTTAGTAAACAGCCTGTACATTAAAGATAAATACACTGTCAGAAATTTCAAGAAAACGGGCGCAATTTGGAAATGTCAAATAAACATTTCAAAAATAAAATATACTCGTACAGCTTACGCAGAGGTTAATCAGGGCATGTGAAGATATATAGATACCTCAATTTAAAAAGACTTAAAATGTAATTTATGTCTCATAAACTGACCTTCTGTAGATCTGAAAAAAATATTAGTTTAGAGTGGACGAAGAGCCGTACAAATCTAATTTTTGACTTTTTTTTATCTCTAATAAAATTAATAAGATACCAAGGAGACGCATTCCATATATGTGTATTTACAGAGTAAGTAACTAAGCGATACCTTATTGATTACTAGAGACAGTAAAAAAGTCAGAAACGTTTGGACGGTTTTTTGAGTATTTTTGTAAATAAAAAATTCTATATATTTTAACATATTATTCTTATTAAACTCTTCCTCAGCTTAATATTTATAGTTTATTGTTGAAATTCCTATAATTCCTATGCACTGTTGTCACATTATTCAAATTTTCTATAATTTTTTAGCTATGGAATATTTTATGAAGATAGACAAAGAGTAAAAAAAGCTAAAATTTTAATGCAGGGAGTGTTTCCAAAATATTACAATTTTCAAATATCGATATTTCAGTTTTTTTAATGGAACACCAGGTATTATTACTGCATCTTATCCTATTTTGTGTTCTCTTTCTTCCAATATGTCGATTTGTCTGTTAAAAAAGTAAAAAATCGCAATAACTAGAAACTTTAAATTTAGAAAATGCTTATCAAAAAAAAAGAAATAATAATAAAATATAGGTGTTCTATTTGAAAAAACTGACATATCGATATTTGAAAATTTCAATCAATTAAAAACACTGTGTTTATTAAAATTTTAAAAGTTAAAAAAAAAAAATTATTAAAATTATGGTTCTTAAAAAACCGTACAACTCTAATCTTCAACTTTTTTTCTATTTCTAATAATTAATGAGATACGGAACAGCGCGCGCTTAGTGACTCACCCTGTATATTGCAGAAACAGATCACTTAATGGCCTTAATATATCTCTCCTCACCGAGAAGTTGGTGACGTCATCTGAAGATTTTTTTTAAGAAAATTTGAAATGCATGACGCTCCGTTACCTGTACTTTAATAGCTTTAAAGGGTTGTTTCCAAAAAATGTAACAATTAAATAAAATAACTTTTAAAAATTAAACGAATTACAAAACCAGCTAGTTCGTACTTAATATTATTATCATTTTTGTAAATTCTAAAACTTTTTTTAGTTGTAGTGAAAATTTTAAGTAAGCAACATTTTTTAAAATCGTTAACTGATAAAACAATTGTAACTTTTCTTTTCCTAGTTTTCTGGATTCATCAAAGGTCCTAGGAAAAAAGCTGTATAACTGAGGTGTTAAAACTAGTTTCTGTGCCTGTTAACAAAGTTCTCGCTCATAGCATATTTCATAAACAATTATTTCGCAATACACAATTCTATTTTGTTTTGTTTTTTTATGTTCTGTTATTAGTATTACATATATAGATTTTTTAAATTAATTACAATTAAATTGTTTTCAACCTTAGTAAGAAGAAAAATACAGCCGCTAAAGTAATAATGCTTAGTGCTTACATTTTGTATATAACAAGAACAACTGTAATATTAACTTGAATGTTTACTTTTCTAAAAACAAAAAAAAAATCCGTGGAACTCGTAAGTAAAAGAATTTTATGTCGTGAAAATGAATAACAAATATATGTATCATACTTAAATAATTAATTATTAACAAAAGGCTGTGCATTTATGATACTATGTACAAAATACTCGTACAAACACAATATTTCCCCTTTTGGTTGTTTTTTTACTTTACATACTAAGATGGCGGTTTTGTAATCACACGTCGCATGCATACTTTGTGTTCTCCACAAAACCCTGTAATTTTGTAACATTTCTTTTCATTCTCCTACTCCAATTTATCACACAATTTTTACCTATTTGTCTCTTTTGACGTAACTGGAATACGGAAATATCATAATTGTCTATTTTTACGAGGGAGACAAGCCAGCATGTGAATTGTTGGACATTTGAAAAGATGAAAGTTTCATCGATTTAGCCTTTAGACCAATTAAGAAACATGTTCGTACACAATATTTCACTTAGAACTGCGTATAATATTTACCATTTTCAAATTACCATTACGTCAGTGTTGAGTAATATATCTCGTGTATGGCACGAATATTAATATCAGAAATTATAGGGTGTCCTAAGCTGTTTAGGTCAATCTCGAATTTGTAGCTTTTTTACGTACTACAAACACGCTGTAGCGGTGCTAGTCTGTACGTTTATTTATAATAGCTAGCTGTAGGAGTCGTTAAAATTTCTTGAATAATCTTCTGAAAGGAGTTTAAACAATATTTTTTTACTAGATAATCGATACCATTAACTACAATTAATTTTCGTTATCAATGTCAGTGAAATGTTGTTTTGAATAGATAATTATATGTTAGATACAACATATCATAGGTACCTACACGTGCTATGTATAATCTGAGCAGTAACGTAAAGGAACATCCATTAGTATTTATGTTCATGTAATGTAGCTAATATATTTTTTATTTAAATTACACACTTAAAAAAATATGTCAGTTCAAATTAGAATTAACACTTTTTAATTTAATACTCGAGTACAGCGTGAGTAATTTTTCACGAAGTGTTGAAAGTGTTACCGCTTACACTTACAGTTTAAATACTTTCGGAAATTGAAAGCTTTCGTCTTCACAATTCCGAACATTAATATAATTTGACGAGTAACCTTGACTGTCTTGACTTCAAGGTTATCGACTTGATTTTTCAACTAAACAACTAATTAGTTGGTAGGTATTTGGAAGCGAACTAGACATTTAATTTTTCAAAGAATTATCTAATTATAAAATACAGACAGTAGAGATTAATATGTAGGGATCCGCTTCGAAAACCATCATGTGTAACTATAATACATGATGTTTCATTATTGAAAAATGCAGCAAGAATTAGTAATTTAATTACTGGTGTGTTTTGGCAAGCTAATTTATGAGAAAGTTTTATTCAAAAAAATGTTGATAAAGAAGTCACCGTGTACAATTTTTTGTTACTGTTTAAAATTAATTGGTGTTTTATTTTTTCGGAACTGAGTTGTTTGGAGTGTTTAGTGTGTTCATTGAATACGAAAATATACCAACTACCGGTTACATGACACCTTGAACATTGTTCTCGGTTTTCACTTAAAATTGTATGGTTTCTTGGAATTATGAAAAATAGAGATGAACTCATTGTGCTTCTGCGAATTTTCGGGGATTTTTATGGACAATTATTTAAAAGTTTGTGCGTAAAAGTGCTGACAGCAATAATTTATCGATAACTTCTGAGAGTAATTAGTTCCCGTTCCCATAAATTAAAATGTTACCAAATACAACTAAATTTAAAAGATTTTAAATTTCTGAATATTTTTTCAGGATACAAGGAGCTAATTCTTAATCATTAATCAATCTAATTGCAGGAAAATTGATGAAACTTTTAGTTTTCCTACTGGCAAGGAAATTTTATAATGTAATGTAATCGTTTTAAACGCAGAAAAAGATAATTTTTATTGTATTCATTTGTGAAAATAAAGTTAAAGTTCTGCCTCTTCGATCAAAACTCTTAGCAGGAAAATGCTTTTGCTGCTTATTGTTACTGTTTAATGAAATTTTTGTTTTGCTGAAAATCACTCAATTGTGTGCCATCTTCAGCAATCACTGTGCTTAGACCCTCCGAAATTTAATATCTGCCAATCGCATCCCAGTTTAATGCAATCATTTTGAAAATCGTCTCAGCTTTTTTCTTCTCGCAATATTCACGTCTGAACCTTTGAACAATGTTCTTTATTGAATTGTTCGCGACCGGCATTCACAGGAAGAAAGTCGATCCTGAGCTTTGATGGGAAAGTGTGCCTTGTGCATGTCAGCCTGTTTATGAAAATCGCCTCCTCTGGCATTTCCCTAGCAAAAAGTATTAATAATGTCAGCCGGAGGAGGCAGTGGAGGAGGAGAAGAGTGTTGTAAACGTTAAACGTTCTAAAAGATAGGTATTTTTCGTGGGAGATGCAGCTCACGAAGGGTACACTTAATGATTGATGATTAAATTGTACCGTGCAAGAAACAATTATGAGCGTTCTGCGACAGCCGACACTGTCGGGATTTTCGGTAGGCGGTGGCTGTACTGTGGAGAGTCCTCATAGGGGAGTGTTGCCTAAATACGCCCAATTCGTAACGTAACCAAAACCGTAAGGCAACTCAAACTATTTTAAAATTTGTTGGATACATATAAATGTTTCCAAGTTCGAACATTTTAGTCAAAAAAAAAACCTCAACAATCTGAACTCTGTTAATTTAAGTCTTACAAATTCAGCAGAAAAGATGTTTTATTTATGAAGTAAACGTCACTCAGTTTGACGTGGAAAATGTATACCTCGTAGGACGACTAATTCTCACACTTTAATAAAGTATTTAAATTTTATATACCTAAATTAAAAATGATTATACCAAAGTGAAAACTTTTTATTAATACATACGAAACATATTACAAATTGCTTAAGCAAAAATGTAATTATTTTTTCGATTTTTTACTAGGGTTTCAGACCACCACACCGTTAAAAAATTTAGTTGAATTTTGATGAAGTCTTAATTATGTAAGCTTATTACACTATTCGTAACGTAAGTGCGACTTTGAAGAAAATAATGTTAAGAGTGCTTTTATCAGAACATCTTGAATTTTAATTACCACTAAATTACTCATAATATTTACATATTAATTACGCTAATATTCATTATTAAAGAATAGAGCACCAAGAGACTGGGTAAAATTTTACAGAACTAATAACCAGTTTTTATTTCTTCGATTTTATGATTTATTTGTTAATACTAATTTAAGCACTAATTGTGAGAAGTAATGTCACATTAATTAATCAGTTAATAGTTTTATGAATTTTTTAAGTGCTAGAAAATAATGGTTCTAATTTCACATACACAGATTATTTTGTTATGCTATACTCGGCCTTGGGCCTTATTTTGCAAAACACAGTAGGATTTCCCCACTTGTATCAAATTTAACCTAACAGCCAAAACAACTATATACGTATGAAAGCTTTTTGTTTATTCGGTAAACGCTCCTTTTGTAGATGGACATTGTTAATGCCAAAAAGTCTAAAATGTTAATAATAGCTAACTTCCCTAACATCTGAAGTACAATCTCCTTCACATGAGTTTCACTGTATTTGTGCCTATTTAATGAATAATTTTTTTGAACCACTACCTCAAATTTTTAATTATATATTTACTTACACTTAACTTCTAATAATTTTTTTAGATAACTCGTTTTTTCAAAATTCAAGACAGAAGTTACTTTCTGCGTTCACAACTCTATCAGTAAACTGTAAGTCACAAAGTAACTCTTGCTCATGTCTATTAATTTTTTCTAAAGCTACTGAGTCAGAGTAATTTTTAATCCGTTTTCGTTTACTAGGATATTGATGTAAACATTTCAAAATTTAAATTACTTGAAAAGTTTTTTACGTAAAGAGCGATAATGTTACAAAAGTTATAATCCATACTATAAATGTGGTAGAGTTGAAAATGGCATTCTCTATATAGCGACCAACTTTTTAATACTAAATATAACTTTCTTATTTACAACAGTTTAAAGGCAACTACAATATTGAGAAATGCCGAGGTGTATAAGTTTGTAGACAGTTTTGGTCACTTACTTTGAAAAATAATTTTTGATTGAAAAAAATTAAACAATTGAACACGCAACCTGTAATAAAATTTCAAAACCATCTTTGATATTTCATACCATTTTTAATAAATTGTTCTACGTCCCTGAAGTGCAATAAAAATTAGATTTTTTTGTTAAAGTAGGTAAATGTAAAGAAGCTGAGTTTTCCCATTTCAAAATTTTGTGATGACGCCATCAACATTTTTGCCAGAACATGTAGGTATCTGATCAATTTGGATAGATGCAGTGAAATACTAATAATGAACTTCCAAAATTTCGGGAAAATATAGTGACTCATTCGGGGATTTTTATGGACAATTATTTAAAAGTTTGTGCGTAAAAGTGCTGACAGCAATAATTTATCGATAACTTCTGAGAGTAATTAGTTCCCGTTCCCATAAATTAAAATGTTACCAAATACAACTAAATTTAAAAGATTTTAAATTTCTGAATATTTTTTCAGGATACAAGGAGCTAATTCTTAATCATTAATCAATCTAATTGCAGGAAAATTGATGAAACTTTTAGTTTTCCTACTGGCAAGGAAATTTTATAATGTAATGTAATCGTTTTAAACGCAGAAAAAGATAATTTTTATTGTATTCATTTGTGAAAATAAAGTTAAAGTTCTGCCTCTTCGATCAAAACTCTTAGCAGGAAAATGCTTTTGTGATGTAGTGAGTAAAATAAATTGCCTTATCAGTGAATTTTGCATATTTCAGACAGGATTTACTAGGCAAAATTTTGAGGTGACGTTATTAATTGTTTAGGAGAGGATAAAAGGATAAATTTTGATTAACGATTTACCATGCTTACCTTTTACGAAAACCTTAAAATGTTAGCAAAATTTCCCAACATTCGGTTCTGCAGTCTCAATGTTGAATCGCAAAATGTTGTTATAATTTTTTTTTTCCAAAAATTAAGGGTAAAAACTCAAGACGAATTCATAAATTAGAAGTCCAGGAATATCTTATTTCCTAAAATTTAAATAACATTTACTATTGTAAATTTTAGAGATGGCGTCTACTCATTGTTGGTGAGGATGATTACCGAAATTTTGGTCAGCGTTTTACTACCTACATGAAATATGATATTCCTAATATACATACAAATTTGACAACAATCAGTTGAGTAGTTTGGGAGATTATTATCTGTTTAATAAAAATCGACACAGTCGGTAGACAACAGGCAGACGGAAACGGGAGACCATTTTTTTCGTACTCTAGGGGTCATGAAACGTTGAGAAAACATGAAAGTATCCATTCGTCCGATGGACTCTTTTATGAGATTTCTTTAGCTGGGGATGTAAAAAAGTAAAACATAGTTTAGTTGTAAAAACACTGACGCAATGTCAAATACTATCGTGTTGAAGTAGATTTTTTTTGGAAGAACAGTTAACCTTGTTTTACTTAAAAAATACTTAGACCCGGTTTATAGAATTAACTTTAATTCGCGATTAAATATTTAATTCGCTTTGTATAAATCGGCCCTTATTAGAGTAAATATCAAAGACTGCTTTGCAATTGCATTGTTTGTTGCATGTTGAATTTTTTATGCGTGGAGCTTCTCGTGAGTGACCCTGTAGGTTCTTTTGACATATGTTAATACAAAATATATTGTTTTTATTTTCATGTCAGGAAAACTTTTCTCAAATTTTTGGCACATATTTAGAATCACCCTGTATGCTGAATTCTGCTAATAAACAACATGGGTCAGACGCTTCATATAACTCCATAAACATTTTATTTCTAAATACATTTTTTGTTAAAAATAAAATTGAATAAATTTGGGGAATAAAAGTATTCCTTTTCTTTTTGTTCTATATCATCTTATTTTTGTTATTTTTAACACAAAAGAATTATTGAAACTCTATATGCAGAGGAAAAGTTAGAATAGAGATTGTCCATTATTCCAAGACATCAATATCTTCGCCAACGATCTAGACATTTTAGAGATTATTGTCGGTGGATTGTCTCTTTTGCTATACGTGAGATCTAATTATTTCATGATTTGTAGGAACTCAACTTTTTCCAGAAACCGAACTACCAGTAGCAGAGAGAATTACCCAAGAACTGTTATTTTAGAGAGACGAAGGCCAAATTCCTGAATAAGCACAATATAATTCAGAAAATTGTTCTAAATACAGAGTGACTATTACAATGATTGTGATTTTTTTTTATTTATAATGCCATACCTGATTGTCAAAGTGACATTTATGACATCAAGTTAGTAACTACAGTAAGTAAATTTAACAACTCTTAACTGTCAACAGAATTTCCTACACAAAAATTTACATCAATCATGAATAGTCACTATACGGTATTAACAATTTGAAATTAAAAAACATATGATTTATTCGTGGTTCAGTTTTCTCTTTGAAACAACAATTTTTGGCAGCAAACGACCTAATTTTTCCTGCTTTTTATATATTTTTGCTGTTTTGTTGTTCCTAGCTTTATTGTCAGCAACTTGTTGCCTTAAATACATTATTTAAGTAGTTTTTCATACTATTCAGCCATGTTTGATATTGATTGCGTGCCTGCTACGGATAGCGTCATGATCATGATTTTTTAAATTTCTTGATTTTATCTAACCTTTCTATATTCTCGTTCTGTAGAAAACGCAATTCCTTTCATCATAATTTGCTAGGTTCTTCAGTATTTTGGTTCGCTATAACCGAATTTATTCCATCAAGCTTTAAAGAAATTGTTTCTTATGTTATGACTAAAGTGTTTGATGAGAATTTTCGCTCTATAAATTTAAGCTAGATATGCCCCTTTTGCTATATAATGGTTTGAGGTGCCATTATAATTACTAAGTATGTTTAACAGAGTATTATTTACTTCAAACTTGTTCTAAACAATTAAATTGAACATGTTTCATTACTGTCACTCAAAGTAGTTCATTTGTTTGCATCACAATAAAATTGGTTTGTGAAATTATGTGTTGTTTTATTTATTAATTATTATTAGAAGTGGTCATTTGTACACCTCCTACCGTTTTCTACTGTTCTCTTTTTTTTTCATTACCTGTTTTTCTTGTTGGTTAAACTATGTTGTTATTCCTGATACCTTTTAACAATCCACTAGGTGGTGCCGAGTTGAATTCTTCGGTTATTTGACTCCAACATTTCTAAATTAAGTATTTCTTTATATTACACGTGTGTTAAATTTATAAATTTTATTTTTTTTTTGGAGAAAAATTTGACTCACATTTCCTTCCTTCATTTGTTTCAGTTTTTACTTTTTTAATATTTGACAGATTGGAATAACAATTTTGTTACATACGCTTCAAAGCAATAAAAATGGAAAATACTCAAAATATAATAAGAAATCACTATTTTAAGTAAAGGAACGACATTCCAACAAGGGATGAGGACTCGTACATATAAGTTTTATTTTTTAATAACATAATATGTAATGTACTTAGACCACCAGTTATACAGGTGCGTCTAGTATTTGTCGTGCGCCGTTGGGCATTTAGTAAAATACATATAAAGTGATAGGCGGCACGCTTCTATGGCCTGCTTCGACCCTATAATCATTTGTAGAAACACTGTACTACAGTGCCACTGCACTGTTTTTTGATGAAAAAAAAAAAATTAATGGACTCACTGGATTCTGTTACTAGTCGCATGGTCTATGGAACGAACACATTTATTTAAGGAAAGGACACAATGTAATGCTTTGGGGGATCTTTAGTAGCTTAGGAACTAGCACTTTGGTATTCGTTTCAAATAAAACCACAGATTATCAAGAAATTCTGGAAGTGCACCTTAAACCACACATATACTTGTTCAACAACATTAAAGTAACATTTTGCAAGATAATGCACACATCCATGTCTTTAAATCCTCCAAAGAATGGTTTGCCAATGAAAATTAAAGACTATTACTACGGCCTGCGAAAAGTCCTGATCTTAATCCTATTGAAAATGTATATACCTACATATACGTACGTATATATAAATGTGTGTATAAAAGTGGAAAACAATATTCGAAAATTAGCGAACTTAAACACGCTATTTTGAATGCTTGGAGTAACTTGGACGTGGTTATATCTTCTATATCTAGTTCGATCGATGAAGGATGAATTTATATCTGCATCTAGTCAATTCTATGAAGAAATGAATGAAGAAACTAATTCAAGTGAATGGAAGCTACATTGGTTATTAATGTAAGTGTCGTACATTTATTAGAATCGTGATAATATTTTGCCACTAAAAAATTTGTGTCTCAGTTTGTATTTTTTTTTGTTTACCAGACGGTTGTTAAAAATAATTCAAAAAGAAAAACAGAAAGGACTTGATTGTGTTTTGATTTTTCGCTTCTAAGGAAATTGAAATGTAAATATGTTAGAAAAAATGATAATTATGGGATACAGCTGTCAATAAAAATGTTTGAGCGAATTACATTACATTATAGTAGTTAGAGAGATGAAATGCGCTTCGACCATTATTCACATGCATTATATTCCTATGCCTCCAGCATCCACATGCACAATATTGTTATGCCTCTAGTTAGATCATGAAGACGAAATTAATTATTTGAATCGATCGGCCGGAGGAGGCAGTGAAGAAGGCGAAGAGTGTTGTAAACGTTAAACGTCCAAAAGATGGCTATTTTTCGTGGGAGATGCAGCTCACGAAGGGTACACTTAATGATTGATGACTAAATTGTACCGTGCAAGAAACAATTATGAGCGTTCTGCGACAGCCGACAGTGGTCGGGATGTTCGGCAGGCGTTGGGAGTGCTGTGGGTGATGCGGGATATGTCCCTCGGTGCCGTTAATTAATCCAGGCCCGTCATAAATCAATCTGTAGCCGCAAGGTGACGCGTCATCATATCGACATCATTGACCTGCCCTTCCACGATGTTTTAAAATAGCGGCATATGTTCCGAAATTATAGAAATACGTTTTTTCTCACAGGGAAGATTAATTTTGTCAAGACAAAAGGTTTATTAGTCACGCTTCAATGAGACGAAATATCTTTTTTGCTAATGATCAATTGTGGCATTTTCGGAACACATTTTAAATTTCTGGTTTGACGTTGATTTTCTATGGGTACGAGGTGGGCGGAAGGGTACAGTGAAAGGCCGGACTCATAACAAATTAATAAAGTGTTGTAAAAATATATCTTCTAAAGCGAGGTTCGCATTCTTCGTACTTTTTTATAATTTCAATCAGCAATCAATATAATAGATACTCTTTACATATAAATATATTTAACTTCAGTTCAGTCTGATTCTGTATTTGACATTTGAAGCATATTGACTTAAATGTGGCTCAAAAGCCAGATATACATAATATTAAGTACCTGATGAAGTTCTAAAATGCTAAAGTTACTTAAACGCAGAGTGACAAATTACGTGTTAAATCACTATTCTTTCAACATATTTTTGAACATACTTAATAAGTATAATAATATTGGCATGAAGCGAAAAGAGTTTGGGACATCTTTTTATTTCTAGATCTCATATCCAGTTTGAAAATTTCGCCAAGGAAAACGTTAGATTTTAAAAACGTCGTTTGGACGAAGGTCCTGCTCTTTAGTGCAAATAAATACTAAATCTGGCAACAAATACTTCACTGCTAAAATGTTTTTTTTTTCCGACTAGTGAAGTTTGTTTTTCATACATGCATATCCTACGGATATACATTATTAATTGTATGACTACAAAATGATCGGGAATTAATATAACTACATCGTTTATGTAGTTATATTAAATACCTATGAGTAACGATTACACTCTACCTACTGACTTTTTGAATTCTAAACTAAAAAAATATATATATCACATTATATTTATGACAACTTATATATGACTTAATCAATTTGTGCATTAGGTCGGCTTAATTGATTAGCAAAAAGTGCATTAAATTTTACTTTGATGGAAAACGAAATCAAGTTAAGTTTGATTCATTTTTGTACCGGGTTTCAGATTTCGTTAAGTTGTCGTATTTTGTTTTTTCAGTAAAATATCTGCTTGAGGTAGAACTCAAATTTAACGACATGTTGAATACGCCTTAACAGTGGCGTTAAAATTTTTATACCGGTAACAAACCCACTCATAATGTTTTATAATTATGTTCATGGCCATGTGGAGGACATACAATTTTTATTAGGAAGTAAAATTCGCCATCTTCGAATTTAAAAGCATACTACGAACTGCTTGTTGTTGTGTTAATAACGAACCTTGGGTCAGGCCGGTTGCGGAACTATTGTAACTTCTGTTGAAATGTTGTAACATAAAGCGAATTTCAAACTGTTGTTTGTATTTTTGTTTAATTTATAGGGATCATTACATAAAAATAATCGAACTTTTATTTTATTCATTGTTTATAAAGTTATCACTCATATGTCAGTGTCGTGCATATTTTAATACATTTTTTCAGAGATAGTTTTAACTATTTAATTAGGTTGTTATAAAAAAGTGAAGCATCAGCAAGGACATGTATGTCAATTCCTTCACATCCAATATAATGTTAATAATAAAATGCGGAAAAAGTGATGTAGGACAAAAATTACTGTAAAATAAACAAACTAACATGATATTCAAATAAATTTTGAATAAGATAAATACATTATAAGAATGTAGGCGCCACAAAATTGATTTAAATAAACAAACTGAGCAAAATATAAACTTAAAAATGTCTTGCACCAAAACGATACTGATTCCGATCAACTTGTAACGGATAAATTCGACAAAAATTGTCAAGTGGAGACCAAAATTATAGGAAATAGTCTACCTGATTGTCACATTAAACAAAATTTTAGTGATATCAAAAAGGAAACAAAACTGTTACAGTTTTAACAACAGCACACATTTTTTTGATGAATATCCACAACTGTAAATTTCTAGGTAGTTGTCGATTTTGCACAATTCGTCACGTTCTGTATTATAACAGTCGCAGTAATTTGTTTTATTTTTAGCAACCAATAATTTAACAAAAGAATGCGAAGTGTTTTTGTAGATAACATAGACTTTTATAAAGCAATTTCAATTAAAATTCGTCTTAACTGAAAAATTACTAACTATTGTAGTCAGTGGGCATAATAAATTGGTAGCAGCAGTACCTCAGGTTCAAATTTCGAATTCAAAATTTATTGTGAATGTGTCCTTATATGAATTTTCTTCTTCCTTTCTTAAGGAAAAATGCAACAGAATAAATCTCGCAGTCGATATCGGAAACACGCCTGCATGACTGTGAACAACCGGCGCATATATTTAAAGGAAATCTGTTTCCGATGTTGTAATATCAACGCTAGAACAAGAAGGAGACGAGCAAGGATTATACGTGCAAGGTAATGAAGAAGGATAGGCCGAGATATGGGTACAACGACAGCCAATGAGTAGTTGGAGCAGGGATTACTGAGGAGTTATCTCTAATTTGAGACGGATTTAGTGTCCTGGGAATCCTTTAAATTGGATCCTGCTCCCGTGTGCACACGGCCTGTTTTAGGAGGCGACAGCTACATTTTTGCGGGATCGGAATTTAAATCCTTTGCGGAAGTTTTCTCTGTATTTAGTACGATTTAGTGGAAGTGTTAAATTATAATCTGGTTTTCGTTAACAACGTTATCTGGAGAGGATTGTGATAATGTACGGAGCACGTGGTTAATTTAGTGGTAACGAATAAAACGGAAAATTTTTAAAGAAGGAAGAATTTCTCTATCAATTACGATTAGATTAACTGTAACACATAAGTTAGTAACAATTTAACAGCGAATAGATCCGCAAAGTACTATACTAAAAAAACATGGCTTGACGTAGTACTTGATAGAGCAACGTCATATATTGTAAAAGTCAACATGAAGCGTTGAAAGCATTATTATTCGGTCTATACCTACGTACTGATTTTGAGGCTTGGTTTCCTGCCGCCTCTTGTTGTTTAACTTTTAATGAATTATCATTCATGCAGTAGTAACAAGGTTATTAAAATGTGCATGCTGGAATAAATTGGTAGGTGCTTCCATTTTTATGAAACGTAACGAAGAAGAACCGACTGCAAAATTAATCATTGGTTATTTTATAACTTTTTACTAAAATTTGAATAAATTCTGTTTTTCTTGGAAATAAGTAGATATAATTGTTTTAAAATGCTCTTCTTGAAATAGCCAAGAACTATTACGTCTTCAATTTGTAGCTAGAATAAGAAAAAGTCGAACCAATGTTTTCTTTCACATAATTCCAGACACTACCGAGTGTTGTAAAATTTTAGAAGTGTTTCAAACAGGTCGGTGTAGATGGTAAAACGCTAATCAGGAATTGTACGCTTCTATGCCTGTAATTTATTAATCGATCATCATTTTTTACGAATAGGTTTTTTGGAAAAAAATTTGGAGTTAAACAATTTAAATCAGAAACTGAAGCGATGTTGAGCAATGTTGCGAACATGGTAAATCGTTACCTAATTTGTATCTATATTTGTTGCTGTTCTCTCATTGGTTTGTTTTTTTTTTCTTAGTGTTTGTTCCAGTGAACCTTCACGTTTCCTTTTTTGTTTGAGTTGTTTCGTTTATCTGTGACTTATTCTTTTTTTACAAACGCTGTTGGCGTTAACTTTCTTATTTTCGTTTTTAAACTTTATCATCTTTACTTACCTCGTCTACAAGACCTTTCTTTGGATTTTTTATCCCTGTTGCCATCGCTCGGTTTTGGAGGCTCGTCACTTTTATTTTTATCAAAACCAACTTTTTTTACTGCTTGTTTGAGCGCTCATATCGTTTTAACAGCTGATACAGGTTTTATGTTTGTTTTGTGTCGGAGAATGTGGCTCTAGTTTGACCATCTGTAACTGAATTTCGCTGATTATGTTGGTGATTGTATTCTGCTCGGACATTCCATGTAAGTTGACATACGTTCCTTTTTTTCTCAAGTTTGTGGTTAATTTGGTTAATATTTTAGAGTTTTAAGGATTAATGAATGCCATCGACAAGGTCGATTCCAATGAAATCTTCTTGTTGGTTTGGTTGATTTGAAATTTTCTTGACAAGACAATACAGATACTGTGAAAGTTAACACTACAGTTTAGGCACTATATTCTTTACCAAGGACAGGATTCTACAGTGATTACAACAAATTCGACTTTACATTATGGCAATTTTCGAAACCATGGTGGAAATTCTGGTATTTCCATAAACATTTGCTGCTTTTACTTCAATTTATTTTTTCAGGAATGGTACAGTATGTTAACAAATAGAGTAGTGTGGTTATGTTACCTTTTAGTGATGATTTGGTTCATACCTGCTGGTGGAATCAGGACCTATTTTATAATCTATTTTATAATACTAGCGTTTGTGGTGTCGTTTATTGTAATCTTGTTAGCGAAAGTGTGCTCTGTATTGTTGCTTACAATGTTTTATTTACTGCTTCTATTCGACTGTCCGTGTCCCGCTTGCACAAGTAAACATTTACTTGGAGCTTGGTTTTGGTGGTCATTCTCCACATTCCTACATAGGCTAGGACGTAATGATGATACATAGTTATTATCTGTGGGTCTCTTCTGACAAAGCATAGGTTGTAATTTTGTCTTCTGTCATATCGTTCAAATGTTAGTTGTGTACAAATGTGACGATCTGTGTGATACTATCTGGGAAATGCTAATATGGTTGTGAATTTTATATGATTAATGTATCATCAACGCCATTATTGTTGCATGTTTTTTTAGAAGTAGATACTATTAGATATTTGTACTAATATGTAGAAAAACATGGTATTTGTCTGATAAATTTTCTTGATGATTATTATATTGTCTACCATATTATACAATATTAATTAACGCTATTCTTGTCAACAAAAAAACGTTTCACTACTTATGTTCGTTTTATATATTGTTAAACGTACGTTTTATGAGACAGTAATTTTACACTACAATTTTGAACAATAAAATACAGAAAAGTTATTTCGTCTCCGTTTAACTTTAATAGGGAAAATTATTATTAGTACATGGTTCCCAAACTTCCAATTCAACATGGAAAATGTGTAACCGTTCTTGAAAGCTTTATAAAAGATATGTTTTTTAGGTTTTGTAGCTACTCTGGCATGAAAAAGAAAGGTAAGGAATGGGGTATTATTTATTAATTATTTAATTATTTAACTATTTAACTATTTGTTATCATTAGTTGCCAAAGCAAACGGAAAACATTTTCGGACAATTTACTGGGTACATAGGTACATAGGTACGTGTTTTTAATTACTAAATACATTTATAAAATATAGCGGTACCATATTTTGCAATTCACAATTATTTTCAACCAAATATATAAATGTTAAAAAAATAGCATAGGTACTTTTCTTGGTCACTTTCCGCACCGATAAAAAATATATTAATGTTGATATATAAGACATAACACTAATAGTTATGCTACTGTGTTCCTAATAAGAATTATGCAGAAATTAGAATATAATTAATAAAATACATGAAATAATTTATTTGCTTGTGACATTGCGAGAAATACTTAATTATTACTCTCAGTGGAGACAAATATTTTAATTTTTTATCCGTGTTTTCATTCTTAGATAGTTTTAGCTTTATTTAATCATCGGCAAAATATAAAAAACATTCATTCAATATTTTTTAAGATGACTTTAAAAGTGCTTCACAAAAGTATACGTAATGATTAATGAAGAAGTGCGATTAACCTAAGGTTAATAAGAAGATTTGAAACAAGTACAACAAAAATACGCCATACTTCTTAAATGGAGTAATTTTTCAATGGTCTTACTTATATGGACAAGTCCTTGACACTTTAGATCTGCGGAAGTAGTAGGTATAGTATTCATTAATTTCACAAGTCTATGGTCCGGTAGTTTAAGCTGCTCTTATAGAAATAAATTATAATTAAAATTTTATTTTTTCGGATATAAATCTACTGTATCGTTATATTAAACAAATATATTGACTTATTTGACATATTACTTCCTTGACAAAATTAATAAGTTTTTGAACAAGTGTTAGTTTTTGTAAACGTCATGCACCGACATTAATTACGTTTTCACGTTTTCTTCATTTATTTTTAATTAGTTGTAACGAGGCCGATTATTTCAGCAACTGTTTATTTATTGTCTGCCTCTCCTCTATTGGTTGAGTGTTAAATTTTCGGTGAATTTTAAAATTTGGTTAAGGTTACTGAGCCAGTGCGGATTAACCACCACTAAACAGAATCAATTAATCGTTTTCAAAAATTTTATACTGCAGGTTAAAAAATGGTCTAAAGTTATTTGTCAGAACTTGTCTCTCTTCTGAAACACAATTGATGCATAGAAAGCATATTTTTGAATTAAAATTGGGGTACTACTTATAATGGACATTATTTTTTATTTGAGATTCTCCGTTCTAACAATTTCGAAGGAATTAAATGGAAATGCGACGGATCAAATCGGGGGCTTTTCACATTAGGTACTAGTAGAAATATGTACTATAATTGGACTACACTGTGTATATTTGAAGTAAGTTGAACAATTAATTAGTGTATCACCAAAATGTTAAAAAATTCGTTAAGTAGATTCTAGAACAAAATGTAAAATTTCATTCTACGGATTGTATGTTCATGATTGTAAATATCGTTAATATTTAAGTACCACGTAGAAACGAGCATGTTGGAGTACAGATTCCAAGCAAATTTTTGGGGCTACATCATTTACTTTTCTATAGGGATGAACAAACAAATTTTGTTTATGATTTACTACCTAAATAATAATTTTAAAGTACTAACTCTTAGAATTTCGCAGTAATCAATCTATTAGTTTTGAACACCATCTGCATATGACCATATGAGTATATCCAGAAATAACAGTTTTTGATGTTTGATTTTTAACATTTTTGGTATTCTTTTGTCATTGTTTTGTCTTCATGAATTGCTGTTCTACTATTGTTATGTTTATTTAGTGCATAAGATCTTATTCCAACCTAAAAAGCGGCGAATTTATATGGAAATGATCGGTCTGCGTGGATTTAAGAAACAATATGTATTTCTCAAATAAACAGAGAGTACGAACCCTTGAAAGAAAAAATAAACTGCTGCATTAACATATTACCTACTTAACTTAGAAGAAAATTATAAAAACAAATATGTATGGCATTAACAGTTCATCGGATACATTTGCCAAACGAATTGAAATAACCAATTAAAAAAAGTATTAAGAGTTTTCTTTGCTTGGTGAGATGCTAGTCTTACTAAAAAACAATTTTGTACTTCAGATTTAAAATAATTATTCTACTTCCTGAGTGTAAGCTAGGGTTCATACGACGAACATCTACTGACTTATTTTCTCGAGGTTTACCGATGTCTTGAATCAGAAAAAGTTGATCTCCCATCTGACCGTCGCCTATCGTGTAAATGGTAAAATGTTAATCATCAATTTTGATGCTATCTGGAAATTTTGCAAAATTAAATTTTATAAAATAACATACTTCTGTAGTTGTGGTCTATGTATCCGTCTTGATTTTTTATCCTAGATATTCATATTTTTGGAAAAAATCAAAATTGCATACAAGATTTAACAATTTAACTTATCAGCTTCAACTTGTCTAAAATCTTGTAAACATGATCTATCGTTTAATTAAATATAAATCATGTTTAATTAAACGATGCATAAATTCTACTTAAAACCTACACAATATTATGGGTTGTGATTTATTAATGCATTTATATTTTTTAGAAATGAGTCAAAATAAAAATTGAACGAAGCAAGTTATTTTATTGATCAAATTAAGAAGGGCTCAACCCATTTTTTCGAAAATTTGGGAATACAATTATATTGTACATACTTACTCAAACTGATAATTGTCCTTGCCAAAAAAATGTTGATGAAGCCTTCACTAAACTTTGTTCTGAAAAAATAACATACGCATTGCATGTGCTTTAAGAAGAGTCGCTACGTTTGGTTCTTATGACGTTGTCAGTAGATTTTCAGAAAGCAATATCTCCATTATGAACATAGTTATTGTTATGAAAATTTAAATATAACCTGTCCATAACTTTCACTATATAATGCAAGGGAACTTTTTCTTTTAAACAGCTTATTAGTTTTTTTTATTTTGTTGAAATTTTTACATCAGGTATATTGAAAAATGTTTCAAGCAACCATGGATATTTTGGAATGCGATTTCCATCACTTTTTTCAGATTAGAAATTGAACTAGAATCTTTGACTTTTTTTGTTGGAAATGAGATATAGTAAAATGAAACCTCTAGCAGCTTCTACGACACAAGTTTATTTTTACTATATCTCATTTCCAATAAAAATGGTAGACAGCGTATCTGATACAATTTCCAGAGGTTTCTAAGTTGTAAACTATGTTGAAAACTGTGTTCCGAAATTTCCATAAACAAATGATATATTGATTTTTAAGGAAACGTGATACAAAAATTTATCAGTCCACATGTTTTCAGCTAATGTTATAGGGGTATACAAAAAATTAATTTGCAAAATAAAATGCTATTATTTTTTTATTGTACGGGCGAGGCAAGTAAAACGCAAAAAAATTTGCTAATTATTTAGAACTTGTGTACAAAAACTATTAGCTGACAATTTATTGATCTATTATGTTACTCTGTTACTGTCTGTTACAGTTTCCATGTAGGATGTAAAGTTGCTTGAAAAACAACGGAAACACTCTCACAAAATTTTAAACAAATGTTTGAAGATAGAAAAACTGCTTTTAGAGTCAAATGTTGAACCAAAAAAAAACTGTAATAATAGAGCAGATCGAAGCAATTTTTTGCAAAATATTAACTCTATCATTCTTATTTCTTCTTTAATTGATGCTATCCGTCTGGACTTTGTGATGGCAAAATTACTACTATAATTTTACCTGACATGTAAAAAGCATTTGATAGTTTAAATATCGTATTACTTCGCATTAAACTTAATTATTACGGTGTGACTGGTACTTCATTAAGTTGACTTTGTAATTATTTAACTGATCTTCAACTAATTCTTGGCTATAAAAATAATAATAAATCAGTTCGTCTACATCTACTTTCTGGTATTCCCCATGGTTCCATCTTAATTCAGTTGTATTCTCTATATACATGACTAACTTACTTCAAGTTGCACTGTATTGTGGTATAGATGCACATGCATGCGGACGACATTCAGTTGTATAGTATTTTTCATTCATATGATGCGGACAAACACATGTTTTACAACACCTTGCCAAAATTAATGGAATCCCACTATACAGCCCCATATTCCTTTCTCTGAAAAATTATACAATTTGTTTTTGCGACATTTTATTTGTGATAATCACTATACACAAAAAAGTAGATAATATCAGTGGCGTAAACAACACCCCCGCAGCCCCTGCACCGCGGGGGCGCAGTTCACACGAGTGTGGAAAATATCATCTATGTTTGAAACAGATAAATATGTTTTTTCAATTACATGCGTAACTTCGACCGTTTATGATTATAATTCGAGAGAATTCCACTACTAGTACGCTCCCATAACATGCATCTACGCTAAATAAAAACGAAGTTTTATTGATTTTGTCTCCTGAAAACAAAGGAAAATACTAATTTAAGCTGCAATGTAGCTAAACGGAACGATTATAATTTTGGGCGAGCCGTTATTATAATTATTATGTTGTTGTTAATAAATATAAACAGGTGCGACATTACTGTATTCTTATATACATTCTCTAATAATAATAAACAAAAGCAAGGTAAATTCGTAAACCACAAGTACAGGAGTTCATTTATGTCGACACAGTTTGCACTTTGTCCAAAGCTCAGAAATATCGGTTGGAGAAAGTACAGAATTATCTACACATGTAGTACTGCGATTTTTATATATATTTATATTATAAATAGGTATAAATGCCTGTGTATTAATTTAATAAAATGATTTTCAGTTCTACTGTATACATATAACAGAATCTTAGAAAAAACCTGTTCGTTGATATAAATCAACATGATTTTTCCTGTTTCAAATCTGCGTTTTCTTATTTTTGCGCTTTCACTGTCAATAATATTAGTACTTCATAAAGGCATAAGTTACTCTTCTTTGAGAATTCATCAAGAGGCGAAATTACTAAATTGTTCTTAAATGATAACAATCTACTTGTAGATCTAAGTTTATTCTAAGCTCATAGTTTAAACCTATTGAGATTATGTACTTTAATTTAGAAGTTTAGTTTTTTACTTTCCGGGCGCAAGCTGAAGAAGTACAGTAATCACTAATCAAGTCCATCATTCTGACAAATTGCTATTTTCATATTTTCTCGACGTTTCATGACCCCTAGACTACGAAAAAAGTGATTTCCCGTTTCCGCCTGTCTGTCTGTCTGTCTGCTGTCTGCATCACTTGTTGGATACGTAATCTCCGAAATTACTGGACTGATTGTTGCCAAATTTTGTGGGTATATTAGGAATATCATGGAGATGATAAAGTTATTTTTTCTAATCATCCGCACCAACGACGTGATGAAATTTGCAATTTAACACACTTTAAATGTAATAAGTGTTTACAGAATTGTAGTTACAGAATCTATCTTTATGAACTTATTTATATTTTTGGAGCAATTGTTAATCCGTTTTCTGCCATGGTCACTTCGGCTGAAATATAAACAAGTATGTTTCTGTAACATAATGAAATGTTTAGCGTATCATTAAAAAAACTTTGGGAGGTATTAGACAAACAAAAAAAAAATAGAATAATGCCAAAACATATTTATAGGATGTCTTTTAGTTTTTTAGACTGTTACAGGTATTACTCAGATATCTAAATTCAATTTTTTTTTATATTTCAAAGTAACAGGATTTGCTTGGCTGTAGGTATATCAGGAGCGAGGAAGGTCCTGTCAAATAACCTTCGACCAGTTTTTTATGATAAGATTTGATCAGTTAACTGAGAAAAAGACGTATAAAGAGAGAGAACTGAATATACTTAAATATTTTTAATTTCATGATCATACACCTATCATGAATTTAAAAATATTTTTGAAAAAACAGTTTGCAGATTCGTAATCCAGTCGTAGGCAAAGTAATTCTTTCTAAGCTGTTACTATTTGCATTTCTGTTTATGCAAGTGCAACAGAGTTGCACGTTTACTTATTAGATTCAGATTCCTGTCCATCGCCATCACCATTCCAAAATCCATCAGTTTGAAGATCGTCCTAACGATTTCCTGAAAATCATTCATCACCCACGTGGTCGTTCTTTTCACTCGTCACACTTCACACCGCCAACCTCATAAAAACCAAAATGAAATAATTGTCAAGTGTATAGAACCTTTTTAAAAAGCCACCGCTGAAAACCTGTGATGTTGTAAAGCATTACCGTCACGTCGGTCGTGAACGTTAATCATTCAAACGTCGCGGGTGGTAATATCATTCAATTAACATTGTCTAGCACAATCGCTCTTCGCTAAATGATAACTGGTCGATTTAATAAGCTCAACAAATGTGAATCCACAGGTTCATTCATATCGTCGTGTCGCACCCTTGCAAACATAACAGCGCTAAACATCGTATCGGGAGGCCGCGGAGGCCCAGCGGGAGCCACTCGTTTCAGCAGGGAGCACACGACGCTACCGTCCCGACGCCGACGGCGGCATGAGTTATGGCCAGGCTCGACATCCGACACTCCATTTACAGATCATTCCGGCGAACCACTGCCCGTTTGCCCACTTCATCTTCCGCCACATTGTAAGCACGTCGTTAATGCCCGTCAATTGACCCGCTAACGTCTTGATAACACACCATTTGTTAACACTAAACTTTATTGCTTTATTTATAGGTGGTGGGCCGAGAAGGATTTCTTGGACGGAAAATGAAGGGTGAAGGCGAGCAAGCAATGAATAAATTAACACTCGAAGAAATGCTGGATGAGCGGAAAACGACACTCCACTTCTTGAAGAGAACACACTTTCATTAAAATTCAGATTTCTTTTAAAAATAATTTGTTATAACTTTAGTCTTAGTCCCGGTATTGGAACACCATAGACCATACAACTATGTCTAAAGGTAAATTTCTATGAGCTGTTGACTGGAATTTTTTGACAATTTTTGAACGTTGTACTCTCAAATACGGAAATAATTTTTTTGGTAAAATTTTTGAACCAAATTTGAGCATTTTTTGACCCACTTGTAAGCAACCCGAATAAAATAAGCATTGGTAACGTAAACTGAATACAGAGTAGGTAGACCCTGAAAATGAAAACTGTTTATATGTAATTTTTGACCTTTTCGAGTATCTAAGAATATTATTTTTTAATGTTTCATTCGTTATAAATATAGTAAAGGATTTTTCATTTGGGGCAAATAAGTCATCTAGCAGTAGTGTACAAATTTATGGCCATGAACTTCACTTCTCATTTGTTCATTGACAAATATTTCCGGTTTAATATCTTGTATGATGAAGAAATGATTATCTTAAAATTTTAAAATTCTAGGAGATTTCGTGACCACTTTACTGGCTCCAAAAAAAAAACGGTAATGTAGTTTAGACATTTTTTGTGTGCCTTTGGCATTTTCTGGGGCATGGATAATTGATATCATAAAAGTAGCAAACTATAGGATAGGTACAATTCAAATAAAGTGGCATGTAAAATATTTATTTCAAATAAGGAATACTCATTTCCTTCTTCAAATAAGGTCGTCGACTTTTTGGTCGGATCAGCATGTTAAATGTAATTGTAGCAGTGTGCACATAGCTTTAGACTGTGTTCCCAGAACTTCAAGAAAATTAAATGTACCGTGGACAAACTAATAGGTTCATATACTTTTTTCAAAGACCCTGATGTGTAACTAATTGTAAAAAGTGCGCAAATATTAAATTATTCACACAGTTTTCGCGAGTCTGGACAAAAAAAAATAACCACACATATCTCATAAAGTCCGCTTCAATAACGTTTTGTCTAATATTTTTTAAAGTGACGTCATCAGTTTTCATGGTGGGAATACTTAAATAAACTGGTTGTGACATGGACACGAACCTTACTGTATTCCTAAAATTTCTGGAAAACTGGAATATCGGGTACGTATAAGATTATTAAGATTTATGGTAATCTGACAGAATTGGCATAAATATTAAAGTGACATGAGGGACGCTAAGTTACACAAAAATGCCCTGGTTTTTATGCCAGTGGAACAGCAGAACCAAAACTGAATAGTGTCAGTGAAAAAATTCGTGATCAATAACAACACTTACAATTAAAAAAAACAGCAAGTGAAATTTAACTTATAACACAAGAAAATTAACTATATATGCAGAAATTTTAAGGAAACTTAAGGACAGTTTTTGTGGTATTTGTAAATAAAATTCGGTATAAGTGGAAAGTATAGTTTCCAAATGTTCTTCAAATCTGAAATGTATTATATAATGTTTTGAACGTCATCAACTATTTTAGATTTGCCATAGTTTGGGATACGACGTTTCTATAATAATCGTCAACATAAGTTAGTTCAAGCAAACAATTTTAAAGAATTAAAAGAACTTTATTTGTATACAATTTATACAAATAAAGTTCTTTTGCTTATAATAAGTATATTATCAGCCCTATTCTGTTTTAGTGAAGGGTTCCTGAGCGTAGCCAGAGGAAGTATTGTAATCGAGTCCGTCGGCCGACTCTCTACTTTTAATTTTTCTCGACCTTTCATGACCCCTACAGGACGAAGAAATAGGTCTGCCGTTTCCGTCTGTCTGTCTGTCCGTCTGTCCGTCTGTCCGTCGCTCCGTCTGTCTGCCGTTACGGATTTTTATTAGATAGATAATGTCTGAAAGTAAAGGACCGATTGTTGTGAAAATTTGTATTTATATTAGGAATATCATGTAGATGGTAAAACGCTAACCAAAATTTGTCTAATCATCCCCACCACTGATGCGATGACGTCACTTCAAATTTGTACATAGTAAATGACTTTTAAATTGTATAAAATAGCATAGTCCTAAACATGTTGTTTATGGCACCAAAAAGAGTGTTTTCCCGAAACGTCTACATTTTTGGAAAAAAAAATCAAAATTATAAAACAACATTTTGCAATTTAATTTTGAATCTGCTAAACCGAATGCTTTGAAATCTTGGAGATGTTTTAAGGTTATAAAAAGGATAATAAATTTTTAGTCAAAATATAATTGCTCTTCCCGTTCAAAAAATTTATGACGTCAGCTCAACAGTTGTTTGAATAAATCCTATCTATAATGTACAAAATATGATGAGTCTGTACTTGTGATTTATCATTCCATTAATATTTTTTAGATTTGCGTATACACGGTGACTTAAAAAAAATATCATTGTATTTCAAAAGCGGGCGAAGTTCTGTCGAAACTATTTTCGACCAATTTTTTTAACACGTGTATAGTAATTGTAGAAATAATTTTATGAATTTGAAAATCTGAGTTGAAAATGCAACGATCAAAGTCAAACTTTCAAAAATCCGTGGCTTTCTTTGACGGTGTTTTTATTGCTCTCTCCATACAATTGCGCAGCTCAAACAAAATGTAGCCGAATTTTGACAGTATGTCACAATGTTATAGAAGACTATAGAAAAAAAATCGTTTCTGCTACATTCAAAATAAGTAATTATGTTTATATGACTCATACATACGATAAAATAAATTTTTTAGGTTCTTGTTTTCCTTTTTTTTTGTTTTTCTTTCAATTCCTTGTACAAAATTTTTCTCCACATACACTGTAATATAGGCTAATGATGGAAGTTCTACATCTGTATTAAAAACCAGAGTATCATCTGCATTTTTGGGACTGCACATGAAGATAATAAAATAATAATAAAAATATAGCCACGGAGATTTCCAAATTTTACTAAACATAAAGTTTAATAAACATTTTCGCTAATAATTTCGCTCTTTAAACCTTATCATAAAGTATTTCTGTGACTATCACTCATTTTCATTCATTAATAGAAATATCGATATACGATAAAAGTCACTTTTAATGATGTGTTGAATGTTATGATGCAATGAAAATGTCGAAATTCATAACATAAATTATACACTGTCACCTTCACCTTAAATTAGTGGCTGAAAAATTAAAACTATTTGGTGACATCATATCATACGCATTTTTTTTTAAACTGAAAATTTTCAGTTACTAAGTATATTTAAGTAAGTAATTTCTTTATTATAAGTAGATTTAACCAAATCAGCGTGCATCACATAAACTCATACTCAGGGATTAATTTTTGAAAAAAAAGTCGATCATAGGCAATGGGAAAAGTAAAAATAAAATTTTAATCAAAAGCACTTTTTATTGTACTTAGGTCAGAATTTTCACGTGAACTAAGAACGTGTTGAACAAAACTCAGTTCATTTTAGTTACATTTAGCGTAAAAGTCGCTTTTAAATTTTTGCTTTATAAGTCTGAAAATATTCTACTTATTAATCAACGGACTTAAAAATATTTTTGTTAGTCTCTTCATTTCTACTGTTTTATAAATTTGAATCTTGCTGCAGTAGAAATTGCCATCCCTTTTTAGGATTTAAAGCCATCACAAAACAATTATACTAATGATCTGATGATAATAATTTAACTCACAAAACGTCTGTGGCTACTAGGCTTTAATGATGTTATTCGATTGTCTGTCCGTCGCGTCGGCTTCGTTCCTCAATTCTCATTACATTACAAGCTTGTTTTAAAAATTAATAAATTCATAATTTAAAAATCATTAATGATTATAAATATTTAAAAATTCAACATTGTCACTGCTGTGCGATATATACCGCAACTGTGGTCACTACCTCACAACTACTAAATCTGCAAAAATAAATTTGTCGAAGAAAACTGATAATACTGTGCATCACTTTTAGGAAATTATATTTCTTTGAAAAGTTTATATTTTTTAAATACATTGTAATGTGAAATACACATTAGATTACATAAAAGCACTTTTGAGAAAATTACTATTTTTGAATAAAAAATTAATGACTCAATTACCGTTACAGTTAAATTCGAATTTGGTCGAATATTTAGGTATATCTAACCTGTACTAATTAATAAAAATATTAAGACACGAAGTTTGTAAAAAAAACCGATTGATTCTCTGTGGAAGATTTATTTTCGATACTTGCAATGTTTAGACGCGATAAATAAGTATAGGGCTATAAGAAGTTAATAGTCTGTAGTCAGTTTTTACGTGTTGGTTGATTTTAAAAAATAAAAAAAGTTTTTAGTCGTACCATATTTATAATATAACCTTTAGCTGATGACGATTATTTTAACGAAGTGTTTTTATATTGACGAAGTCATACCAATATTTACAAATGTTCTCTATAAATAACTGTCAAAATATTACTAAATTTATTACAAAAAAAAAGATGTCTTTATTGACTTAGTGCTATGTTTTCATGAATTAGTTCCTTTTGATTAAAAATTACTTTGCAATTTTTGAGTAAATTTTGACGAATATTTACTTTTTGTCTATTTTTGGTTTAGCCTGAAATATTTTGTGTACATACTCGATTTTGAAAGCGATTTTTTTATTGAAATTTGAACTTCAACTGAACGCTTGCATGGAAAAAACGATTTATTAAATCACTGTCTTTTTCAATATTGCAAAAGAACATTTATTACTGTAATTTAATTTTTCTGCAAGTTATGCAACACTTTCAATAGACATTATCTATATAAAATATCAGCAGTGCGTATTTCAGTAGCCGCGTACATACACTATGATTACAATTAACACCGTCATGATGAAGGTTTAATCCAAGGTAATTTAGTTTGCCCTTACATACAGTCAATTATATAGATAAAACATAAAAGGAAGTCGTATGTTCTCTGTTAAAAAAATTAATATCTGAAAAAGCAAGTAAAGAAGAGGTGCGTGCAGAAATGTCAACGCCTACAGTAGCATTGCATGCTTAAAGGCAATAATATTTTAATGTCTTTCTGCAATATGATACACGGTACAACTGTAGGAACATCACGAATGGTTTTTGTAGCCATTAACAATAAAGCAATTTTTTAAAACACAGCGATGGAAATGGAAATAGAGGCGAACTCGTGGATTTGAAAAAGTTGTATTGTGGTGACGATAGAATTTATAAATTCTAGAAGTAAAATACTACAACATTTATAAAATAGTTGAAGTGGGCTTGAATATTTATACGGATTGTAAATAACACAATTTTCGAAAGACATGTTTTGGCTTTGGTTAAAATTTTCAGTCGCATTATGTATTCAACGTCTAGTGCACAATAATAGAGACGTATTTATAACGTGATGATCGAAAATGAGTGAATATGTCACATTATTATTACGGAAGCAAATATTTTGTAGCTTTTTGACATCACTATCCTTAACTACTTGCCAAACTTTGTTGCAGTAAGCGTCAGACAAATGAAATGTTTGACCAAACGCCAAAAACAATTTAAATTTTGGTAAATTTTTAGTTTACCAGTAGTCAACAATTAAAAGTATATAGCAGCGACACTAAAAGGAATCTACAAAGTATCGCATCCACTTTATTTATTTATAATGCATGCACACTGTTACGTATATTTTTAAAAAATCATGAGGTAATTCGATATTCAATGGAATTTTTATAATGCGAATTTCAAATTTGCAGCCGTCAGCTTAAAAGTCAATCAACTCTAAATATCTTAAGCAGAAATGAAGAAAATTAAAAAAGTTTAGCTTTCGTAAATAAGTTTATTAAATGATTAAGTATGAGTATTGATCAAGAAGTTTTGTTAAGATATTGTAGCATTTTTCATACTGTGTATTCTCGTAATGTTTTTATAATCATAATAGTTTAAAGAAATATATGTAATTTTGGTAAATACTGGACATCAAACACTGTAAGTATAATTTTCTGAACGGTATTCCTGCATATATAAAAAAATGTACTAATATTTTTTCCTGAGACATTAAACTAAGTAGTCGATAACAAAAGAAAAAATATGGAAACAAAATTCAAAACCTTTAACTTTTCTAATTACTGTTTACAAAGTTTGCACTTTCATAATGTGTGCTTAAATTACGCACTTTTGTACATCGTCAAAGAATTAATTAGGTATGTATAGCTAATTGGAAAAGGATTTAAGTTAAGAACAATAAAAAAAATATATAAAGCTTTAAAGTGTTGCATAAAATATTGTAATGTATCGCCCGACGGTATACATCAAAATTTCTGTTATCAAATTTACAAATTTTTCTTAATAAAAAAAAATTGTACGATGTGTGACGAATAGCAGAAACATTTTTTGAAAATAAATGACAATTAAAACTGATGCAGGTAAGTCATCATGTTAAACAGCTCAGAAATAATGCTGATAGTGATAGAAGTAGCTGTCTATATTAAATATACATAAATATTCTTAGCCCGTACAGCATGAATCGCATGCACCTGGTAATATCCTGTATTGAGTAGATTTTCACAAAATCAGTTATTCCTCATTCGACCCTTGGTCAAAATATAATTCAAAAATAAATTAATTAATTAATTAGAAAATTGTAATAACATTAAATATTTTATTTCGATAGGTATAGTTCGCCTGGTAATAAAACAATTATGTCTGCACTTATGTGTCTATACCTATGGAGAAATAATAAACGTAGTATTTAAAAATTATTTTCTGGTTGTTGTAACCCATACCTACATTTAGTCACTTTTATGTATTTGTTCCGTCAAAATAGCTCCGCACAAACAAGTCCTCGACAAAATAACGTTATGGATCTGTCAGATCGTGCATCTATGTTTCTAAAAAATTGTTTATAATAATAAAAGAACACATTTGACCTTTAATTTTAACTATCGTAGTAGTAAAAAAAAGAAGTTGTAACTGTATTTTGAAACTTAACTCAAAATTTTGCCAACATTTTAAGCTAAAAAGCTATAAGTAGGTACTATAAATTTGGACAAAGGTTGTCAATACACTGTTAGTCATGGATGTTTAAATTATGTAATTATTATTTATTTACAAATACCAGCTGGTTTTTTAAGTAAACCAGGCAGGCTAAATTAATAAACTATTGACAGCACAAGAAGAAATTTCGCTGTGGTCACAGTTGCGGTGTTGGATTTTGAAGACAAATTCTACGAATTCACTCAACACAATTTCACTAAGTCAAAGATTGATTCTAGTTGAAAGTCAAAGTAGTGAACTGAAAAAATCTGCCGAAAATTTTGATTACCTATAACCCAGTTATCGTCAACAACTGTGAGAAAACTGGAATGACCAAGTTGCTATTTTGTTATTGCTGAGTTGGTTTTATAAAAAATGTCCACTATACTTATTTAGTAACACATTTAAAATAACATAACCAATAATTGAAGCTATTGGATTCAAACGTTCACTTTTTATTTATTATAAGGCCAACCAATTTTTAAGCTAATTCACAGACGATTGGTTAATAATGCATTATTATTAACTTCTATTGCTATAGTCTCACATTTGAAGGTTTAAAAGGGTCCAAGAAGTTGTTCGGTGGTACCTATATATTAATGTCATTTATTGTCATCATTTAGCCTGTATTAAATATGATGAAATAGATAAAATGTTTTGAAAAATAAATAATCATAATTATTGATAATAATATAACATAAAAATAATTATGAAGTCATTAGATATTGATTTGAAAAAAGGCATACATTTCTCCAATTAAAACCACTTATGAAACTGTTTTGAAAATCTAAGTGCCATTTTGATCTACTTTTGAATAAAAATTAGGCAACAATCACAAAGCTATTGACTAAAAAGCAGTGATAATTTATGAAGACAAATTTGGACTTTGATAAACCCCCGGATTTTCACAGTATTATGTTTTAACCCTCGATTTCCAAACTCTAGAAGTCAAAAATTTGGCAACTGTTCCAAATTCACCATTTCATCTATGTTCACCAACTGACCCATAGTTCAGCGTGAGTCCCAATAACATCAGATATTTTTATGTTCTGGTACGCTTTTATGTTTTTAAGCGTTGAAATTACTTTAATCTAAAGAATAAAGTTATATAGAACCACTCAAAATATTGTTCATTGCTTTAACTTTTCTCAAAATAAACAAGAGAACTTTTCAATGTATCTTTTGCCTAAACTCTTAAGGAAACTCCACTCAAAAACCATTTCTTCACTGCGGTGTTATTTTATCCGGTACATGTATTGGCCGGAGCTATTTTGACGGTGTGGTGAGGAGATCTTTCCAAAATCGCTTGTTACTTATTTCCGAACGTTATCCGCACTGCCCCCAACCTCCCCTACGCATCTCTACCCGAATTACCTTGCTGGCTACTTTTCCTCGTGGTCTTCTTCTCCTTCATCCAGGGGTACTCCGGCACGTTGACCCCCGGCGATCCCATCCCGTGCGGCACGTCCATGGGGTAGCCGGTTCCCGGAGGCGTGTTCTGGGGGCTGATGGAAGGCCCATGGGCCATGTCTCCCGAGAGGTGAGGCAGCGCCGTCATGAACTCCGCCATGGACGGTTGGCTGTTGATGAAGCCCGTCTCGCTGCATCCCTCGATGGGCAAGCCGGGATGCGGCGCCCCGGAGGCGGCGGATACCGCCGACAACCAGAAGCCGCCGCCGCCGCCGGCGCTCTCCGGGCTGTTGGACCTCGTCTTGACCACCACGAAGTCGTCCTCGTCCAAGTGTCCCGTCGGCATCCGGAGCGGGTGTTTGACTCTCATGGACCGCCGCCGCCGCGAACCATCACAATCACTGCCAGTCACTGGACCACTCGCACTACGTCACCAGCGAACCCGCGAAATTCAAGCGCTGCTCGCCAGAAATAGGAAACGATTGTTACGTGTGTGTTCACAGTTACTGTTAGTGACGGTTGTTTTTGTTTCTTTCTCATTGAGGAGGATGATGGCCGGTCACGTGGGCCCGCGCGGGCCAATGGGGACGGCCGGAGCCGCTCCGTGGGCCGGCCGGCTCCGGGAGGCGGGATTTGCGTTAGCGTGACGAGCTGGCCGCAATTACAAGGTAAAAATTATTAAAAAATAAAGGAATACCTGGTTTTGTGGAACGCGTCGAACGCCAAAATCGCCACGGCTCAAATTACACTCGGACAAATTTTATGCAAATTAGTGCCCGGTGCGGGGGAAAACACGGCCACGACCACGCCGAAAATTCGAAAAAAGTACATCGAGATAAGTGTTGTGTGAGTTTATTGCAATGTACACGTCACGAACAAGAATGGTATGCACCGCGTGCTCGCCGATGCGCTGTTAAATACCGAGGGACGTCGAGCGTCGTGGCGCTGACGACGCGCGCTTCTGAAATGCTGCTGGAGGGGCGTAAGTATCTCTTATCATTTGATGTTCCTTTACATCTTATTCTTAAATATCAATAATGCCGTCATCAGCTGACGGAGACGACGACGTTTCGGACACACTCAACATACTGACTCACATTTTAACCGCAAAAGCGAAAAGAAATGTTTTCAAGCTGTTAAACACATCGACGTCGAAGGAATTCGCTTCCACGGTGAGGAACAACTTCGGACGAAGAATATCTTATATAGTTTTGTTGTTCTTTTACGGTTTTCTGAGTTTTACTGCGTCTCGACTATAGTGGTTGTTACGCATTGAAATTACCTACCGCCAATACCTTTGTAGTCATATCATACCTACGCAGGCCGTTATTATTTGTTTCACGTATTGGTTCTAGGTAATAATTATGAAAATTATCATAATGATGGCACATAGGTAGTAGATATGCGCTTTGACCCCGCATGAGGTAAGTGTGGACTGTGAGAAAAAAAATGTAACCAAATATTATTCTAAATACTTACTTTTTGGATTTCTTCAAATCTTTCTCAGTTTCGATTGAATTTTTTTAGTAAAAGTTATAAGTAAATAAGATTTACTTACTGTGTGTTCTTGATTACCTGCCACGTCTGTAGTGTAGTTGAATTTATACTTGCAGTGTGTACCTAGTTAAAACCATCCAATTTATTGTAAGTAGGTATGAGGTTAATGCCGCATGTGGCGAAAATTCTACTAAGTACTCTAAAATAAAATTGTATAAGATTTTTGTGCAAAAATTTAAAAAATCATTTATCAACGTTTCAAAACTATAATAGACAGGTAAAATGGAATTAATGTGGTTTATTAATCGGGCGTAAACCATTTATAATCTGTTTGAAATAAAAATAAATAAAAGTTGCTTATGTTTTTCAGACATAAAACAAGTTCTGTTAGAACTAAAGGTGTATAAGTATAAGTAATACTTACATAAGACATGTTTTTTATCATACGAATTGAATCATTAAAAAAATTGCTAAATATTTGGCAAAGTATAGGAGTATAAAAAAGAGTAGGAGTATAAAAAATGTAGGTATACCTATACCTAACTAGCTAAGTACCAATTTTAGAATTCTAAATTAAATTGTTAATTTCTGTATTTTGATAGATAAATTAGATAAGTCATAATGAAATGCATTAACTGTGCATTATTTTAGCGTTTTGGTGAATGAAAAATTTAGTAATTTTATCTTTTGGGAGGACTTTTCGTATATTTTTTGTACAATTAGCTTCAAAGTCAGAAAATGATAATAAGATAAGAATGATAATTGATAGTTAATAATAAAATGATAAGTGTAGATAATTTATAAATTATTTCATGCAATTTAGAAGGACTCGAATACAAAAAAAATGGGCTTTATAGAAAAGTAAAGTCTAAAGTTGGACATGCCACTTTAGAGTACAATTTTGATAACTAACTTTACACAAATTTTTAATTGAATGTATTTAGTTAATAAGATTCGCGACTTGAACATTTATAGAGTAAACTTTTGATTAGAATGTTTTTATAACTTTTTGATTTGATGTGTACCTACTTATCTTCACAACTATAGGTATTCCTCTAGACAATTGTATTAAAACTACTCCCCATTATTATTTACAACACAGAGGAAATAAGGAATGAAATATAATAAAAGAAATAATAATAAATTAGAGTAATAAAATAAACCAATACACTAACTTTTAATTAAACTTTTATCGAACATAAAGTTGAATTTGAGGCAAACTTCACGGGACTCAGTAGGTACTGAAATCTTTTGTGAACAATATGAAATTACTACGGTCGCGATATTTTTTTTTGTAATTTGTGTTTCAGTGTTCTGTTACAGCTTTTGACAATTCATTTTCTCTGTCCACTATGAAAAAGAATCAAACAACAAGAACTAAATTTAAAAATGTCTTGTTTTTTTGTTTATAAACGTTTCTTCCTACTCCATCAGGAAATATATATATTTTTTAAGTTAAACTGCTATAGACATATTCTTAGAACTTAGCTCACATTAAAGCGATTAAAATATATTTTAATATGTCGAAGGTTGAAAAAAAAATTCAATTTTTTTACTTTAACATCAGTGTAACAACATAATAAAAACTTGAAAATACATTATTTTAATTACGACTAAATTCAATGTCAAACAAGTATTGACAGTGAAAAATGTTTATCTTTTGGGCAGAAATCTTTTTTTAACGATACGGATTCTGTAAATAAGACTTTTTTATGCTGTTCAATATGGTTAAAGATATTACGAGTAGGTATTATGTTCAGTTTTCTGACATTCAACATGAAGGTTAACTAAGAGAGGCGTTAACGAGGCATTATGACGCACTATAACCATCATAAAGATTTTTTCTGGCCAACGACGCAATTTTTTTTTTAAATAACAATGTTTTCATGTCGAAAAATATATACCTACCTATTAATAGGATCAATGAAAAATTTAGAACTCAAAAATTGCAAAGGAAAATTAAAAAATTGATCCAAAACTTTTCGACAGAACTTTTCTCCTTCATAGGGTATAATAAATCATATCCAGATTTTTTGAAAAATTATGAAATTTTCTTTAGCGCGTTATATTATTATTATTTTTTTTTTATGAAAAAGGCTATAAGTTATAATAAATATACATATGTATGTAGTATTCAAGTAAATGTAAAGAAGCGTGCTAGGCCTGTTTCAAATGAATTTTTCCTTTACAAAATTTTCTGATGAAAGCATCAACATTTTTGCAAGGGTATGTGTAGTAGCCCAAAACTATAAGGTTATATGACCATCATAAAAGTAGTTGACCACAAATAAATACCCCCTTTTTATGGTACGCACTAAGCTTACCGGTTTGCAATAAATCGTCTTCTAAACATTTCTTGCTCACATTTAACAGGGCCGGCTTTCAAAACAACTGGTTATTTAGGAACCCTTTGTGGCTGCAGGTAGTAGTAGTAGTAGTAGGTACTCAGATATTTAGTGAAAGCCACCCCTGAACAAACCGACAGCAGCCGATCAAGCTGCAGAGGACACGTTATTTACGACTTTAAAACCTTTTCTATTGTAAACAACTTAACTTCGACACAATGGGATAATTTTATGATGGCCATATAACCTTATAGCTTTTGGAATACTTTATATCAATTTGGGTAGGCGCACTGTAATATTAATAATAATAGCAGTATTGTATTCCGAAAATATCGGGAAAATGAAGTGAGCCGTTCCTAATTTAATAATAAAATGAATCAAACCGGTTAAAATTTAAAGGTTGTTAAAAAATAAATAGCCAACCAGATTTACGAATTTAACTCGTTACTATGGAAATTTGCAATTTAACACCCTTTAAATTTTGATGGCGATGACTAGACAAAGTTTGGTTAGCGTTCTACCATCCTTATGATATTTATAATACACATATAAAATTTGACAACAATCGGTGCGGTAGTTTCCGAGATTATTTGTCTAACAAAAATTCACAAGAACGGTGGACGGACAGACAGACAGAAACGGGAGACCTTTGTCTTTCAAAATGTAAAAGTAGCCAGTCGCCCGATGGACAATACTTCCTTAGCTTATTCTGTAGAAGTAAAAAAATCACAAATTACTTTTAGATGTCAAATTATATCTGAAGAAAGTACTGTGTCATTCAAAGGGGTTGTTTTAATTCGTTTATTTTTTTGACTTTTGATTCTCATGCAGTAACAAGAAGTAGTTTTCCGTTTCCCTCTGATGTTCTTGGGGATAGAAATTAATGTATTTGATATATTATTATGTGTACCTACTTTAAGTTAATTTATTGAAGATGGTAAAACCTTGACCAAAATTTGTCCATTAATCTCAACAAAATATGATTAATTTATTCCATAACATTATTGATAATAATTCATAATTGATTTATGCAGCATCGTGATATGCTAGTTGATCTGCGGTTTAATCCCCTTTACCTTTACAAATTACCCTAAAAATATTAAACAATATCTACTAAATACCATAGAAAGTCAACAAAAATAATATTTGTATATTTATCTCTTTCGGAAAGTTTAAGTTAATTAAAAAAATATATTAAATAGATATTATTACATATTTTAAATGGTATGTTACTCTTGTTATTTTGGTGTTGCTTATCTTAAAGACACAATTTAATTAAAAAAAAATTGTTAAATCACTTTTTTAATATTGTTTTAAGAGATCCATTACATTAATTAAGTACAATAATTTTAATCTTTATGTATATGACCTAATATATACACTGTTTAATGTTTATTCTTTAAAAATGTCTTAGAAATGAAAAGAAAAGTATAAACAGTTTTACCCACTTTTTTCATTATTTATTTTTAAAAAGGGTAAAACAAAACATACAATCGACTCTTTGAGAACTTTGCTCATTTTGGTCGTTTTATCTAGTACGAATATAATCTTTTTGTACGGTTATTCACTTGGATGAGTTTTACACGAATATAATAGTTATATTTAAGCTCCTGTGGCTATTACTGCCATCATCATTTAAAATCACTTGCTCATTCAATTTTTGTATTTACCGATTAACTGTATTTTAATGTCAGATTTGTAAGAGTACAGAACACGACTTACCGACAACAACGTTGTCACGGTGTTACTTAAAATTATACGTTACTTCCAATTAACAAAATGAACTTTTTACGTACGAAAATGTCAGCTTAATACTGGCGATTACAACAACATCACAGTTTGTTACAGGAAGGTAACTATTAGTCGATTATTATGAGTATGACACTTATCGTAACAGCGACCCATACCGTTACGTATGTTCAGCCTAAAAAAAATTTAAAGAGAATATATTGCATCACTACACATAACTTTTTACAAACCCATCTCCTTTCAAAATATTTTTTCCAATGCTACCATTTGTGTGTACCAACCCACAGCCAGTTTAATCCTATTCAATAATAAAATGATAAATTAAGTGTGCATTCAAGCAAAGTACCACCCAGAAGCTAATCATCTCCCACAATACCAACTCCAGCTGAATTCACATCTTTAACGCATTAAAGTATGAAAAGATGCATAGTGCCCATGTGTCTTAAGACGGCCGCCGCAATGTCCGAGAGAGTATGTAAAGTGTTGGAGTGCGGCCGTACAAGGGCCGAAGGGTTGACTCATTTCCTGACCAACACTTGATTAATGATGTCTAATAACAACGCTTTGGGCAGTCAGAATTTCAAACCGTATTAGATTCATAAGGATTGTGTTTTTGACGGTTCGTATTTCAAAAATATTTTACTCGAGTTTGCGACACATTCTTGACATTTGGAGAATGTTTGAATTGTGTTGAGGATTAATAGAAACTGAACGTTCACATAAGAGGGGTTTACGGGTCTTGTTTTCTTCTTGTTGAAAACATGGATGCAGCTATTTTAAGTACATGTTAAGTTTTTCCAAGCAAAACATTTCTTGGATTAATTTTATTTGGCAAAAATGTACTTAAATAATAGGAGTAATTAATTATTTCGTTAAATTTTAAAGTGTTGTTTTAAGTGGTACTGAAGGACGCGCACGATAGGTTTCGATCTAATACTTTGAATTAACAAAACAACAGAAGTAACATTTATTTACTTAGTGTTAATTTTAAGAATGATTGTTTACGTTGTATAGATATACCTAAGTCCATAGGTATATCCAATTATGTGATTTAAAAAATAAACAGACTAACACAGTCTTATTTGAGTGTGAGAAAAATACTAAATATTTTAATATCTTGTGTCTGTGCGCAATTTTTTTGTAACCCATGCATTTCTCCTCTGTTCAACTAGGTGTCTAGGAATTAACTAGAAATTTTCAAAATATTGTTATAAAAATATTTGTAAATACCAATTTTTTATGAAAATAAGTAACTCCTGAATATTTCTTAGATATATCTGTTTTTGCAAATCAGGGTGTGTAGGGCTAATTATTATTATTGTGTAACGAGGAAAGTGGTTTAAAGTTCATCACACAGAAATACCCTCGCCTCTGATACACAACCAGCTCATGTTAAAACATTTTTTTCAATAAAAATTATTTAGAATTTTTTTGTAATATACACATAATTTTTTTGTGTATAACCTTAACATTATTTAGGTCCCAAGAATTTCGAAAGCCTACGCTACTTACAGAATCACGTTAATATATGGCAGGTATTTCCGATGTTAAAACAGTAACTTTTTTAGATGATCTATAAGCATTAAGTGAGTATCAGTGTATTATAAAAATTTAAAAAAAGCAGATTTAACAAAGTATCTCTTAGACTGATATGAATTGCAATTATTTTAATTATGTTTTTGATCAAAATATTTTAAAACCTTTTTTTACTTATCGAACCAAAACTAAATAAGTATTAGGTACACTCAACAGGATTCATTTAGCTAATGAAGTAATGACTAAGTGCATGTTTTCTCGACATTTCATCACAACTTCTAGAGTATGAAATAGTAGATCGCCCACTTTCGTACTCGTATGTCTGCCGTCTGTTTTCTGTCGGCGATTTTATTATAGAAATAAACCCTGAAACCACAAATTTTTGCTATGTTTAAATTTTATGAAATAATGAACTTTCATATTTTTGTGGTTTATTAATCTGTTCTTATTTTTTACCTATTATACATTTAGCTTTTTGCAAAAAATAGAAATTTTACAGCGTTTTAGAATGTAACTCGAAGCTACAACACCAACTGTTTAAAATTTAATGGGACGCCATTCATGTCCATATTTTGCTAGAAAAATCCTGCCTAAAATGTGCAAAATATCAACAGTTGTTTTCATATTTTTTTGATTTGCTTATACAGGGGGTTCCGAAAAAAATTAGTGAATTTGTTTTACTGGAGTAGGTACTGTTATAATATTACTACTGTTCTATCTAAATTGATATATTTTTCTGTACTAAAAAATTGCTCATTTCATAAAAAAAATCTTGTTTAACAAATTGGGTGTCTAATTGTGTTCCAGGAGGCAGGAAAGATCTTTCATTTCTAAATAACATTTGTCAAATTTTTTTCTCAAGTAGGTACATCATCAACTTTTTTGTTAAAGGTACGTACATAGAGAGACACGATATCTCATTAATTATTACTTACACTAAAGTTGATACTTGTTTTTAATGGAACAGCATATTTGTAAGTACCTATATTGTATATTTTCACATATTCTGATTGACCTCTTTTTGGGCTTTATAATAACATTTATTTTTGAAATTTCGATGTGACATTTCCACATTATTCCAATTTTTGGAAATATTTTAGCCGTGGAAGGGTTCATAAAAAAACCCAATATATTTTTTTAAATATGTGTTACAAAACTTTGAGTTTTGTTCTGCTATAAATAAAATTGAATCTTAATATAAAGAGTGTTTTATACAAATTAATTGAATTATTATACAGTTTTCAAATATCTATATTAAAGATGTCCAAATAGAACACGCTGTATTTTACTGCATCTTATTCTGTTTTTTTGTTCTTGCCAGTTTCATAATTTCTCGACGTGTAATGACCTCTAGAGTACGAAAAAAAGTGATCCCCCGTTTCCGTCTGTCTGTCTGTCGGTCTGTTTATCTGTCTGGCGTCTGTATCCATTTTTGTTACACAAATAATTTCCGAAACTACTGAACCGATTTTTGCCACATTTTGTATGTTATGTATGTTAGGAATCTCATGTAGATGGTTAAATGCTAACTAAAATTTGGCTAATCATCCCCACCAGCAATGGGATGACGTCATTTTCAAAATTTATAATAGTAAGTTGTTTTAAATTTTATAAAATAAGAAAATCCTGCACATATGGTGTGTGAATCCGTGTCGAATTTTCACCCTAGACACTCAGAATTTTTGGAAAAAATTCAAAACTGTATCTATATTTTGCAATATAACTTTAAAAATGCTCTGAAATCTTGTCATCTCAAAATTTTGCTCTCTGAAATACGCAAAATATTATGAGTGTATACTTGTGGTTTCTCAACGCACCCATAGTTTTTGAAATTACTTATACAGGGTGGCTCAAACGTTAATGAAAGTGTAAATTTATTTTATTGATTAAATTAAGAACTGCACAACCGAATGCTTTGAAATCTTGCAGACGTTTTAAACTTATCCTACGCATATGTGATAAATTTTCAATCAAAATATATTTGTTTATCTCCTTCAAAAGATTGATAACGTCATCTCAAAATTTTGTCGAATAAATGCTATCCAAAATGTACAAAATATGGTAAGTCTCTACTTGTGATTTATCCTTGCATTAAAAATGTTTAAACTTCTTACAGAGACTCGTAAAAAAATAATGAATGAGTCAATTTATTTTATTGATTAAATCTAGAACGGCTGATTCGATTTTCCCGAAAATTTGGGAATACACCACTGTTATAATCGATATTACACTGCACCCATCCAAAGTGGTATACTTCTGTTTGCAAAAATGCTGATGACTTCATTAACAAAATTTTGTTAAGGGAAAACTGATTTAAAAAATACGCACAGCATGATTCTTTACAATTACTTTAACGCTTATAGTACAATATCTTTATTTTAACTTATAAGGGTTCTCATAAAAAAAATAAATAAAATACTCATCACCAAATTTTATAATTTTTCGAAAAAGCTGGATTTGTTTTATTGTGCTTTGGGGGCGAGGAAAGTTCTGTCAATCCAATTTTTTTTTTATATTTAAAATTGATAGTTATTGCGATTTCGTACTTTTTAAAGAGACACACCGACATATTGAAAGAAAGATAATTCAAATAGAGTAATATGCAATAACACTAAAAAACAGAGTGTTCTGTTTGAAAAAAAAATAAATATCGATATATGAAAATTGTGTTTTAAAATTGTTTGATAAAAAATTTGATGATACCCCAACTTCTTTTTATCGCTTAAAAATAACATTATGACGATTTTTTTGTGAACCCTTACATTGTTGAAGCAATTCAAGAAAAGTAGAACCATGTGAGACTAATAAGAATATGTAAAAATACATAGGCTTTTTTAAAGAAACTAATTTGTGGGTTATGCCTTAAAAACAAAACGCTCTGTCTAGCAAAAAAAATAATTTTAATATATGTTGCTCGAAAAACTGTACAGTTGTACAGTTTTAGCCCTTTTTTCTTTCTTTCTTTCGTTCTTTCTTTAATAATTAACGAGATATCGAAGACCGTGCGCTTAATTACGCACCCTGTATATAACAAATACATATTTCATTTGGCAGAATGTAACATTAGTTATATTATATTCCTCGAGTTCCAGCAAAATTAGATGAAAGACAGGAAAAGCAAAATTTGGATTAATGATTTACGATGATTACATAAACCCGTCAAAAATTTTAAAGTAGACGATTCGCGCGTTTCGAGGATTAGTTGTCTAATAAAGTAGTAAAGTAAACAGGAACTCATATATTTTAAAAAAAAAAAAATAATAAAATGAAGCATTTGCAATTTTTTTCGTATTCAAGTAAAAAAATGTTTAACACATGGTTATCTGAGGTATATTTTGTCCAGCTAAAATGAATATAACCTTTTTTTTCTAGTTACCGAGCTCACAACAAGAAGCTAGACTACGTAAAATAAGGCGCCCGTTTCTGGCTGTCTGTCTGTGTCGATTTTGTTAGAAAGATAATCTTCGAAACTACTGGAATGATTGTTTTGAAATTTTATTTTATTTTCCATAGTAAACGCTACACAAATTTTTATAAAATAAGTTATTTCAATACTTGTGGTTTATGAATCCGCCATTATTCTTTACTATACACACGTAGATTTTTGTAAAAAAAAAAATCAAAATTGTGTTACTTTTTTTACAATTTAACACAAATTGCAAAAGCGAATTGTCTGACACCTTGCAATATTTTTAGGTTATTTTATTATTAAGTAAATAGTAAATCGTTAATTAAAATTTATCTGTTTATTAAAATGTACAAAATATTGTGTACCTTTTACAGTCCACATATATGTTTATTTTAACTTATTAACTTAGAGGTTATCGTAAAAAAATCACAAAATCAAATTTTAAAATTTCTGGGCAAAAAAATTTTTTTGTGAAAAACTATAGGTATTTTATGTTATTGTTGGAAAAATAAACTAAAATAATTAATACATAGTATCTAACTTATTCTAAAATTGTAATCAAGCAAAACCTCCTTTTCTTCAATGGTCACTTTATCCAAATTTGGAGTACTTTACCATCATAAATTACTAACTAACACGTGTAACATATTTCGGAATCAAAAACAAGAACTTAAAATATATGTATTTGTAAATACCTGACCTCAAAATTTCTTCAATGTATATTTTAGCTGTGTTTACTTCAGCCTGAAATTCACTGGGAGACATTTTTGAGTTGTCATTCACAAACCTACACGTGCTGATAGATCCGCAGACAGTGGCACACATCATTTTAAAAATACATAAACGACTAATGATAGTAAACTAGAAAATGAGTTTTGTGTAAATTGTTCAGCCAAACTTTCTGCATCCATCGCTCAATGGCCAAATCCACAAACCACGAATAATGCAGAAATTATGAAAACTGTCAAGGTAAAATGAACCTCAACGTGATGACTACAGGTAGCGAACTCATTAACAGCTCGTTTTTTCTTCGGACATATTGATATTAGCTTTGTTTTACTGTTGAACATATTATGACTTACATCAACACAAAAGCACATTAGTGAAGCGGAGGATAATTCGTTTAAAAGGGTTTCTAAATTAGCAGTTGATGATGGCACTGGCATTAGTGATGTTCAGTCATTCCCCGTCATTCATACGGATGTGTATCGTTTTGTAATACTGTTGCAACGCGCATTTTTGCCTCTGTGTGAACGCGGATTTTTATTTTCGACCGTTAGATTGGTATCGACGATCAATGACGATTTCTCACAATCGATCAGACAAACTGCAGCAAATGTCAGCATACGAAAAAAAAAACGTAAATACAATGCTCTAATAAATCTTTTGTGCTTTGTGCATGTTTTAAGTTCGATGTGTAACGTGCGCCCCAGTAATGTGAGGACGGACATGATGGATCGACGCACTGATTTGACAGATATGAAAGAAGAAGGAATTGCGGTTACTGTCATCCTCATGTGAGTATTTTTTCAGTTGCTAAACGAACATGCTTTTTTTTTTCAAAGAGCGCAGTGAATACGTGCTGCCAAAAATCACAATTTTCGATTCATATAGAAAAAAAGGAAATTACGTTAATCTCTCGAGTGATGTAAGAGATACCTTTAGGTGCAACGTTCCGAAAGCAAGCCGTTGGTTTGGAAATAATATTTTTAAAGGTAGGCGTGTTCTTAGTACAGGTGATCGATAGATGTTCGAAAATGAATTTTACTACAAAGCTCGTTCTTTTCATTTGGGTGCAAAAGAAAAACAAAGACGGGAACATTTACTTAAATTAATATTTAGAGGGATGCCAGGTAGTTGAATTGACGCCTGTATATAAAGTATGTCAAGAAGAAAAATATCGGCTAGACGCCAGGTCTCTATTCCGTGCATGTTAAGATTGCTTTGCTTAATTTAATCTTCGGAAAAGTTCGTCATTTATGTAAAAGCATGGCTTGGAAGTTTAATAAGTTTTAGGTTTTTTGTCGTGTGTCTTTTAAACTAGTTTCTTTTTATTTTTGAGTAATTAATTTGTTTGCAAATTGATTTAATATATTTTAAGCTGGATTCAAGACTTTATGAACAAAAACGAAGAAAATAAGCCAGCACACGGCGTTTTGAAGGGTCTTACGATAAATAATTCATAAATTAATTTGAACTAACAAGAAATTGGTATTATAGTAAAGAAGTTTCTAAAAAAATGCTCTCATTCGGTAAAGTTAAGTCACTGTGAAATTGCTCTAAATGTTTGTATAGTTAGTTCTCATTTTTGTTCATTTTTATTGTTTAGCACTTTTAGGAACGTTTTGTTTTACTTTTAATATTTGTTATAATAATATTATCCAGTGCATTACAATTTTTGATGTTTGAAACTTTGTTTTTTTTTTATAACAACTCTTGTAGAACTAGGAGTATATTGTATAAAAAAAGGAATGGATTTTTAAGTCATAGGTAAAGGATTATATTCTGCTGCACATTCGTAGTTAGATTTGCATAAAAATATTTTTAAATGACGTCATCAATTTCTTGAAGGGAGTCGGTCAATAGAGAAATATCTGCTACAGGTTTTCAGAGGTAGTGTTAGTGTTAAATATCTTAAAACGTCTCTGACAGAGACGAATGAACGATAAAAAATTTATTATATTGTATTAACAAATCATCAAATATGATCTGCTAATAAAATATTTGCTTGAGACCTATCTAGCAAAGACGAAATAAATTAATATCTATATATAAAATGTATGTAGGTACAGAAATTGGAAAATGTTTCTTATCTGTTAAATCAAGTCAGGAGTGACATTTATTTTAGATTTAAATGTTGTAAGTACCAGAACTCTAAGAACTATTAATGATTTGTTCTTAAAAGTTGGTCGAAGAATCAAATAAACTAGAATTCGTACAAATAAATAGGACAAATAAATGTAACTAAGTGACTGAAGATAGAAATGTGTAATATTAAAAAATAAATTTGTCTTGTTTAAGATTTTTTTTCAAAAAATATTCGTTTCGATTCATAGTCTGTGCGTTTTATATTTCTAGGCGCGTCTTTTTTTAATAAAAAATATAGATCTAAGTATTAATAAATTATTTACTATCCCAGGTTAGTAACTTTCTTGTTTTTACTGTCGACTATCGCTTTTGGATTTCTGTTTTATGAGTGGTGCTATCGTTTCTTTCACTATTTTTTTCAAAGAACATTATTGTTTCATGACAAATAAGACGGAATTTATGGTGGGTTGCGTAACAAAGTTTTCAAGTTATTACGTGAACCAGTTTATTGTTGAACGAAAAACTGATCATAAAAACTATGTTCCTACAGTTACAATTATTTCAGCCAAGGTAGGAAAACTAAATTAGAATTAATTTAAAAAAATGTTATGCAACTAGCTGTACTTTGGGAGAAAATAGTAATAAAGAATTTTATTTATAACGAAACCAGCCTATTCGAGGTTAGTCAATTCATAAATAATATTTATTCTAAGAATTGGGCTCATGTTATTTGATAGAATTTCCATCACCTCTGAAGTACCTACAATCAAACAAAAACAAATCAAGTTTTTTAGAAAAAAAATATGCGTAGTTTTAGTCACAATATATGAAAAAAGAAGCTACTGAGTGGTTGCTCCGTAATGGTTATACAATTATTTTTTTGTAAAAATGTGGATGCTTAAGGAAAAAAATCGACAGATTCATAAACCATAGGAACAGGAATATATCATTTTACAAAATTTAAATAGTGTTTACCATGCAAAATTTTTAAATAAACTCATCAAATCGTTGGTGGAGTTGATCAGACAAATTTTGGTTAGCGTAATACCATTTACAGTATATTCCTAATACATATATTGTAGATCTACAGGCATTGTAGACTTGTTTGGCAATTTTTCTCCATTATTTCTTCTTGTTTGCAGTTTTTCTCTTCCAGACTTTAATATTCACTTATCTAAATCTTCTTCTACTGCATGTATCCACTTTTTTCTTGGCCTTTCTTTTCTTTTCTTTTCTTTCCACCTATCTCCACTTTCAGGATTTTCTTCGCGGCTAGTGTAGTAGTCTTGACCATCTAATTTTTTGTGATTTAATTTGATCTAAAATCGTGGGTCTATAGCCAAACCTCTCCTATTTTTATTTTCCCACATATTCTTCGTGAGATTTTTCTTTCCCACATCCCTAATTTTTGTTCTTTGGTCTCTTAGATGACTGTTTTAAACAGTTGTGTATACTATTTTTTCTTCTCCTGTTCTTTCACCAGACCTCAGCATCATATATATTTAGAATTTTCTTCATTAATTTCTACTTCCATTCTTATGTAGCTTTTAACCTTCTGGTTATATCCTTGAATTCTTTCTTTGTTATTGTTACAAAAGGCAGGTCGTCTACGAACGCTAAACCTTGGCGATTCAGGTTAATTAATATTCCTCGTCTGTGAATTTTAGTACTATGTTGAATAGCAATAGCACCCCCTTTTGACTTTAAATGTTGACCATTTTTTATTTTTGCCTATTCATGATTATTTTACTTTCCGTGTTCCCAAGTGTGATTTTTGTCTATCGAATCAATTTCAGCGGTATTCTTAAATTTTCGAGTCACTCATAACTTCCTCCAAGGATTCTGTCGTATATTTCTTTGAGCATATCTTTCCGGTTCTCCATTTCTTTAGCTCCTTCCACTAAGTTTACTTTGTCTTTGCAAAATATTAATTTTTGAAGTCTTTTTAATCTTTTGATATGAATATTTAATTTTCTCCTTTCTACAGACCTTTGAGAATTTTCTTCTTAAATCAAGAGGCTTGTTTATATTTTCGGGTGTTGGTCACTTGCGCACCACGGTTAGTATGGGTACCCCATGTAGCAGCTCTCATCCCCAATACTTGCCCGCAAATAGATTATTATAAAGATTGTCATTTTCTACAGGTACCTAGCTGATAAGAAACGTCCTGCTTAGAGCTCCATGAGTTTCAGAGTAAGTTTAGTAGTACAGGGATAAGAAAATCAGCAGATCTACTTTTGTTCTTATAGATTTGCAAAAATTAAAATATTATATTACATAAGTTAATCCACGGTGAATTGTGATCGAATTAATAATTGAGATAAATATCTTTATTCGGCATTTAAAAGCATCCCCGCAGAATTCGCTAGTAAGAAAATTATTTGCAATTGTTCGCCAGTTGGCAATTCTGACTGCGACACGCAAAAACTGCTTACGATATTAACCTAAAATTATATGGAAATTTTTTTTGACCGCTGCGCGCAACTGTCCCTTACCTTTCAGGTAGTTTGTGCACAACTGTCCAGTGGGATTAGGACAACCTACAGGTTTTTATGACCGGGGCACAACACCCATGGTCGGATTCTTTATTAATATTTTCTTTTTAGCCCCATTTCGGTCGGTTATTCATAGCTTTGCATTCTTCATCAAACTACTCCTTATTATTGTTAGCGGATTTCACAGCTTCATCTTCGTTAATGTGTTTTAACCTCTGTTTTAAGCTCTTCTACAGTTATTCTATTTATCTTATTTCTATTATTATTTACACTTTCTTTTCTCCTTCTCATAAACTTTTTGCTTTGCTGCGGTCTTTTTTTCCCCTATAGTTATTGTCTTCAGTCCATGGAATGCTATTTGTTTTTTGGGGTGCTTCTTTATCTATTTTGCCATCCTTATCCCACCTCCATGCATCTTCATCTACTGTGAGTTTTGAAGACTCTCTTCAATGGAGTCCTGCGATTCTGGAATATTTTACTTGTATCAGTTATCTCCTCAAATCTCAAATTTCTCTTTTTTCCCATTATTCTGTCTTTGTCTCCTCTGTTAAACATCTTGGCTAAGCAATTTTCTCCGCATATTCTATTTTAATTTCTTCTTGTCAAGGTTGTTTAATGAGATTTTTTAGGTCATGTTTGAGATTTGTTTCATTATTAGTATTTACTTTTATTCATTATTCTTTTTTTATCCTTTCTCATAATACTCTAAGCTTTTCTCTATTTGCCTGTGTTTTCCCTTTGTTTCAACTAATTCCTTCTTTAAAATATATATTATTCTCTTTTTGCAACTCATTTATTTCTTGATTAGATCTTTGTTATCTTTACGTATGTTTGTTATCTCGTTTTAAGAGTTCCTTCAGTAAACGTTTCGTTTCGTCTTGCTGATCTTCTGATTTATCACTCTTTATGGTGCTAGTTTTTTGCGGTATTCTGGAAACCTTAACAGGACGTAAATTGAATTGCAGGTACCTATAGGAACCCAGTAAAAGTTAAAAAGAAGAGTTCAATATAGTACAAAGAGCATCAAGAGTAAAAAAATAGACAAGAAAAGTTAAACGACAATAATAATAAAGTCTTACAAAAATTAGTTTTAGAAGTGTAAATTGGAATCAATAACATTAATAGTTATATACACAGGGTAAATCAATTCTTCCATATTTTGTTAATTATTAGAACTAGAAATAAAAGTTAGAAAACACAGATCTATGGGGCTTTGAGGGCTATACTGTAAAATTATTTTTAACTACCCAGAACTTTCTGTTTTTAAGGTGTAACACAAAACTTCATTTTTTAAAATAAAACACCCTATATATATTTACATAGTTTGATTGACCGTTTCTCAGGCCTTATAACGATAGTTTGTTTTTGACATTATGATGTGATGTTGCCACGTTATTCCAATTTTCTTGAAATTTTTAGTAATAGAAGTGTTCACAAAAAAATTAGAGTAGGGTTATTTTTCAAGTCTGTCTGCAGTATTTTGAGAGATAAAGACGGGTACGCGATTTGTTGTGGTTTAAATGATATTAAATTTTCATATATAGAGTAGGTATTTATAAAAAAACGTTTTAATCATTATTTTTCAAATTCGATATTTCAATTTTTTCAAGTAGAACATAATGTATTTTATTACCGCATCTTATTCTAGTCTTTTTCTCTTTCTTTTTGTTGAGTATTTTGTGTATTTAAAGTTGAGTTAGATATAGTGACAAAATACAGGATGTTCCACTTAAAAAAACTGAAATATCCGTATTTTAAGATTGTAAAGTTTTAGAATTTTTATAAACACTCGGTATTTTAAAATCTGATTTATTTGATACCACAACAAAGCGCGTACCTACCCTTAATTATCTTTCCACAAAATATTGTAAGGCAGACTTCAAAATAACTCAGTTGCGTTTTATTGTGAACCCTTCCATTGCTAAAAAAATTCAAGAAAATTGGAATAACGTGGCAACGTCGGATCGGAATTTCAAAAGTAACCGGAAAACGTCTAAATCATATAGGGTGTTTCGTTAAAAAAAACTTGAGATTTATGCCTTAAAACTATATCACTCTGCATATTTACAAATACCTACTTAATTTCAAACCATAGTTCTCAGAGAATCGTTCAACTTTGGTCTTTGAATTTTTCTTCTATTTCTAATAATTATCGAGATATGACGACAGCGCGCTTAGTGACACCCTAGAAGAAAAATCTGAAGTCGGTACAATAAATTTATAATTTTAGGTTAACTTTTAATCAGGTATTATGACTACGATTGACCGATTGTAAGTACATATATAAAATTCTCAAACAACACAAGTTAGTTTTTTCCGTAAACGCCACCAATTGTTGTTTGACCATTGATTCTTATACCAGTTGGTGCTTATTTCTTACTGATTTTAGTGTAGCAACAGCCCTAAATCTACACTAAAATTCTGAATTATATTTTGGAAGAACTAATTTTTCTAATACAAATTTAAGTAGGTACACCACAAACGGGTCTTTGTTGATTTACAGTATAGTATTACGTTTTTTTTAACAGTTTTAAGTTGTATTTAATTAATTACGAACAAGCAATGAATGAGTTTCATAACAAAGACGTTTTAAAAGCAGTCATCAGCTGTAAGTATTTGTCGAAGTATATCATTTTAAATTAAAACTAAAATTATTCTGCTTTTCCTTAGAGATCTTATAGATCATACCTTCTTTAAAATTTGGAAAGAAAATCTGTGTTCCATTAGAAACGTTGAAATAACTGGGTAAATAGAAAAATCAGTTTCGTATGAAACTACAGCTGCAATATTTAACATAGTATGTACCTACCTGCCTGATCGTCAATGTTACCCCAAAAATATCAAACACATCTGTTTTCCAGTATCAGACCTAGAATTTTTCGTAATGTAGTATGACTTAATATGTTTTTGCAGGTTTAACGAAGCAATTATGCAAATGAAACAAACAAAATTTTATGTAAAGTTATACTTATTTAGTATGTTTCCTATTTTTGACAGGTAGGTATATGGGTTTTACATCATCGCCGAAAACGTCAGCTATTAAAAAAAATCTGAAATTTACTATTAGACATAAAATAATCATTCTTCGTTGTTCATTTAGCTTCCCTTCCTTGAAACTTTCAGGACAACGCAACATCACTAAATGTCAAATGACGTGAGAACAAGTGGGTTAAAGTAGGCTCGAAGTGTGGGAACCATGTGTACATTCATCGTCTTCAAATAACGACTTACGTTCCCCGCAAGATCTAGAAAACGTTGCTTTAATCGAATCAGAAAATATGTAAATAAAAGCGGAAGCGAAACAAACAAAAATAGTATTTGCGTCGTCACCGCAAAATTATGGGTGATTTATATTTCGGCCGCTGCATTCAAAATAAAAGTCACCTAAATCGCTTTTTATTCCGCGCGCTAAACTCCCTTAATTCTTAATTGCTTACTGAAGCAGTAGTTAATTTAATTTATATTTGGTTAAGCAATAAAATCGGGCCGCACCAACTTGGAGTCTGGAGGGTGAATGCATGATCTATGTCCTGGTCAGGGCCTGCGGAAGGGTGGTAAGAACGCGGTAGTCCAAGACATTAATATTCCCGCACTTGCTGCATGTGTTGGACACGCTTTGACCACCAGTGTCTACTCGTCAGGCTCATTTTTCATTTCGGCCGTCCCCAGGGAGGACTGTTATTCTTAGATTTGTCTACCGTACAGGGTTCTTAGGAATACTGTTTACATTAACTTGGTAATTAGTTCTGAATGAAAGAGGCATTCATTTAGTTACTAAGAATCTATTTGGGCAGTAGTTTATCGCAAGTTTAAGAATAACGTTGTTTTAAATGTTAAATTTTTAAGCTAAACGGTAAACCAGAAGCTTCATTTTTTGTGAATTATATTGTTTGCTTTATTAAAACAATTATGGCATTATTTTGTGTAAGTATATGTTTGTCACTATTTATTTTGCTATATTTCATCACAAAACATTGATTGAAAATTACAGAGAAAATTGACTTTCAGATAAGAAATTTTATATTCTCTAACGTTAACAATAATTAATAGATTTATATTTTTATGAATAAGTCAATTTTTTTATAAGGTGGAAATTTTGTGATTTGTAAATTCATTTCTAGTCTAGAGTTATTTAGACAAAACTTCCGTCACCCTTCAGATTAGAAAGTTTGATTTTCGGAAATTTTATTCGTTTTATAATAAATTCTATAGTTTAAAAAAAATGGCCAAAGCTTGCCTCGCTCCTAAAAACCAGCTAAAAATACAGCTTTTTCGAAAAATTATAAAATTTCATTTTGCGAAATTTTATTTATTTTGTGATAACGCCTAGTATAATGTAAAAAATGTAGATGATATCAGTCACAGAGTAAGAAAAAAAGTGACAATAAAGAGATTGAACCAGCGACGTTGGCGTTATTAGGACAATTCTTCATCATGATTCTATTAAACCGTTATTTTTCATTATTACAAAATGTTATTTTATATTCCTAATTTGGATTTCTTTTGGAAAAATCTGGACCTCTAGGGTAAAACTTCAAAACAGATTCATAAATAACACATATAGGGGTATATTCATTTTGATTAGCGCCTTCCTAACATTCATATAAAATTCTGGTGCTACAGTTGTTCCAACTAGTTTTTAAATCAAAAGTCAATTTCAAATTTCTAGAAAATTAAAACTCTATTGCATAAAATCTAACGTTTTTATTCATGAAAATAAACGGTTAAATACATTACCTATTTAATGAAGACTGTTATACAGATATGTATATTCAAGAAATATTTTAGAAGTTAAATATGGGTTTTATTAATTTATTACATCATTTATTCGATCTAAATATGCCGTACTCAAAAATCGGAACCTGAAACACTTTGGAGTTAATAGTTATTTAAAAAATTTAAGAAGTTACATTTTTTTTTCATTTATCGTAAAATATTTACAGTCGTGATATATTATCGAAAGAATGTTTGCATTTTCTGTTTCCAATGAGTTACTGACGTTTAAATGATACTGAAATATTCAGAACTCGTGGCAGACGTCTTATGTATGTATTTCAAAGAAATTTTGTTATTTCAAGAAACACTGAATGTGAAAATTAATAACATAAACAATTACATTTTCGTTTATTGTTTTTTAAATCTTTTTAGAAAAATTCAAACAGCTTTTTGTTTTGAGTTTGCTATGGGAATTTAAAGATGTTTCATTACTAACATGTTAAACATTGCTTCGTAATATCCACAAATTAATATCCACTGTCTATCATAAAAAGACATTACCTAGTGCTGGATTGGCTCGAAACTATAATATAAAAAATTTCACAACAAAACAAAATTTATTTTACGAAAACTCACTTGATTTTCAAGATGCAGAACGTGTTGTATTTTTGAAGCCTTTTTCTTGATCTTAAATTAAATTTTGAAAATTCTGCGATATATACAGACATTCCAAAGTTCAGCAGGTTATGTTTATAAATATAGACGTTAAGAGAAGGAAGGATAAGTTTTGGATGAAACATCAAAAGGCACTGGTAAAATTTTTTGATCTTTCTAAGTATTTTTTTTTTAATTCACGAAATACATGTCTTTTATTTCCCATACTTTCAAAGAGAAATAAGATACATAATATTTTTATATCAAAATAGGGTATTGTTAGTCTTAAGACAACATATTATAATTAAGAATAGTTCAGTCAGAATATAGAAGATAGAAGAAAACAAAATAACAGAACTTGAACACATAACGGATACGTCCCGAACAGCATTTTACAGTAAAAATTTGTTGAACAATTTTCTATAATAATAAATATGTTGAGCCTTCCTGTGTCTCTAAGACAATCGGTTCAAACTTCATTTTTTTAAACGACCCTTGTAAGCATTTAAAAATAAATATACAGGGAGAGTCACTAAGTTCGCTCTCTTCATTAATTAATGAAATAATAATTATTGAAAATGGAAAAAAATGTCAAGAATTAAAATTATACGTTTCTTAGGGGGACATACACTAAAATTCTTTTCAGTTCAGCTATACAGAGTATTCCTGTTTTTGGTGTAATTTTTTCAAATGGAATACCGTATATATTTTTGCAAATTCTGATTTATCTGTTCTTAGGCCTTATAATAAATACAGTCTCTTTTTAAAATTACGATGCGGCGTTGCCACGGTATTCTAATTTTCTTGAATTTTTTTACTGAAAGAGTTGACAAAAAAAATCCTAATAAGGTTATTTTTAAAATCGTTGTTACAATATTTTGTTGAAAGATAAAGAAAGGTATGCGCGTTCTTGTGGTATATACATATAAATAAAATGCAGTTTTAATATACAGAGTGTTTACAATAAAAATGAAATTATTTGCACTTGCAAATATCTATATTTCAGTTTTTTCAAATAGAACACCCTGGATTTTTATATTTGAAATTCATAATTATTGCGATTTTTTACTTTTTTAAGAAATACGGTGACATTTTGAAAGAAAGGAAACAATAAATAGAGTAAAATGCAGCAAGAAAATACAGGGTGTTCTATTTTAAAAACGGAAACATCAATATTTCAAACTTGTAACGTTTTAAAACGGTCTGTATATTAAAATTTGATATTTTATCCTACAACTAAGCACCTGCCTCTATTTATCTTTCCTCAAAATTCCTTCATTATAGGGACTTTCTTGTGAACCTTTGAGAACTGAAATAACGTGGCAACTTTGGAATTTAAAAAATGTGAATAAACAAAATTTTGTTAGCCACATGGTAATTTTAAAATTGTTACATGTATTTAACATCAATTGATTTCGAAATTTCAGAGGTGATCACCAGGAGACCAAAATAAGACCGAAAAAGCTCTATTTTCGCATTTTTCATCGAGATGTGTAAAATGGGAAAAATCAAAAATGTTGTGATATTCATCAAAATACTTCAAGAAACAAAACTGTTAGTAAACGTACGAGAAAATGAAGTTAGTTCAAAATCTCGTTCATTTGTCACATAATTTTTTTTCTTTAATAATATATGCTTCTAAAGATTGCCGAAATGAATCAGTGGAACTAGTGAAATAAAATCACCAGTAACAGACATATTACAGAAACTGAAAGAAAATTATAGTTTGAACAGGACGTGGGGCTGTATACTTAAAAAAAAAAATAGAAAAGTGCTCCTGTTAATATCATACTCGCATGTTATAAAATAAATAATTTATTTGTCTACAAAGAAGTGGTCAATACTTAAGTTTATTATTGCCGTATATTAGAGTACACACCGCTACCAATTTAGCAAAATATGAAAAACACGAAACTTTAGAGGAAGGATCTAATAATTTCCTGTATTATAATTTTCTCTACCCGCCACTGGTCGCTCGTGACCCGGAAGTATAAACGAGAACTGCGGTTGCTCAGCATGCTGTAGTTAGTGCAAACTTACGACTACCCCTTTCCACTCGTATGATATTTTTAAGTAATGACCAATGTCCACCCGACCTCTTTAACAGATGTTGGAAGCACTCACCCCCACATTCAGAGATCTTTTAACGATTTTATAATTATTGCATAATTTTTCCGCACATGTCTACATATGTATAAAAAAAATCGTGTATCTTAAAGCTCAGAATTGACAAATAAATTTGAGTGTAGCTTGCAGCACGATTACACATACTATTTATCAGAATGAACATGTCTAGTGATACCTACTGATAATTCCTGTCGAGTAACAAAGACCTGTCGCTGTTTAAAATCCCCCAAGAATAGAATATGCTCGATATTTTTCAGGTAAAAAATGAAAGAAAACAATTTCCGGCGTCTAATGTGTTTTAAATCGTTAAAGAGGAATGCCGTCTAGATAATTATATCACAAAATACAAATTTTCGATAATTTAATTGACTGGTTCTGGTTTACCTTCTCACATTGTTACCTATTTTCGTCTTTTTTCTTATTTCATAGTCGTTTTGATGCGACCAGCTCCATCCTCATTTGATTGAAGACTCTACAGCGAAATCCTTTCAAATAAGTTGGAAAGAGGGTCTGCAATATTTAATTAAGCAAGGAAGGAAGAAGGACTCAACTACTCCAGAAGTTGGTTGCTCTTTATACTTCATAGTGGCCAGCTGTCGTAGCCGTAGTAGGGCCAACTTCTTGGAAGACATTTGCATAGTAGATGAGGTCTCGCGTACAGCCTCTTAATGCGTCATATGCCGATCATAAGAATCCTGGCACGATGGCTGAATACACATAAGAAACATTTTCAGGGTCGAAAAATGAAACTGAAAGATAAAAGACAGGAATCAAATCTGGGATGAAAAATATGCATCGGGCGGCAGATGGCTCGGAATTGCAAGGGGTAGGCGCCAACAGTCACTGCAACGAGAAATGTTTTTATTAGCTGTAATCCGGTGATTGATTGTGTTCGGGAAGATTCACTAAGCTCTTATTGCTAAAGGTGATTTATATTTATAACTTCAGGTCTATAATCCTGTGTAATTACGAATTGAATGGAGCGGTGTCGCTACCTTAACCTTCGTTAGCATAATAAAATTATTGTTATTACATTTTTGTAAATCCTGACAGGATGTGGAGTTCAGGTCGAAATGGTTTTTAACCAATTTATTAAAAAAATAAAGGAAACTTGTCTGCTCTGTTCACTATTTTCCTTAAATATTTGTAAAGAATGTTAGTGGAAAAATTTGCCCAAGAAAAAAAATGATCTAAAATTTATTCAGTCGAGCCGCGACATGTTGCTTGAACCTGGAAAGATTTTAAAATAAGTAGTAGAGATATTCTATTCTCACCCAAACAAACTTTAGTGTTTTTTGGAAACAAATTCTAAAAGTTTTTTCTTTATTCTGTTCCTGAACACTACAATTCTAATTTCAAACAGTATTATCTTCAAATATCACACACAATTTTAAGAAACTCATGTAGTAGAAACCATGCCCAATTTTTTGTCAGTTTTTGGAGGAAATAAATAAATAAAATGTTGTTAATTGTAAGTCAATGTAGTAGTAACACAATTTCAAAGAAATTTATTAAGTAGTTTTTCAGATAAAATTAAAAAATAAACTATATATAATTTATTTATTTTACATGAAAATGACGTTATTACTTTACCGTGATATTAATCATATACCGTCAATATAATTATTCAATTTACAACTACAAATCAAAGGAAAATTTACAAATAAAAATTTGTATTCATTGAACTATACCACATTTAGACAATATTAAATTATACAACAGTCAATGACATATACAGGGTTTCTATAAATGATTATAGTGTCGCAGTAGGTCATGTAAACGTGCCGCCTCTCAGATTTGAACTGCACTAAATGCCCAAGGACGCATGACAAAGACCACATGCGTCTGTAGAACTGGTAAAAGGCTAACCAAAATTTGGCTAAATATCCCCATCATTTTTAGAATTGCTTAGACAAGATAATCCAAAAAAATTTATTAATGAGGTGACATGTTGTATGACCTATCCCATTTTCCCGAAAATTTGAGGATACAATACTGTTACTACTAGTATTACACTGCACCTATTCAAATTGATATACCTGTCCTTGCTAAAATGTGATGACTTCATCAAAAAACATTTTTATGGAAACACTCACTGGAAACCACCGTGCTGGAAACATATACATTATGTATGTTAATGTTTTTAGTGAGTGCTTCCATATTTTTTTTACACAGAATTTATTTATATATTTCGACAAAACTTCCCTCGCTCTTGAAGTATAATCCGACAAATCCAGTTTTTTAAAAATATATATATAAAATTTCATTTTACAGTTTTATTTTAAAATAACCTTTGTAAAGTAAAAGCCAGCGGTTTAAATAACATTCCCGCAGTCCCTGCGCCGTACGGGCAATGTAAAGTATATTTAAAGCACTTAACTAACGGGATAAAATAAACTTCAGCACTAGGTAATAGCAATCTAAAGCCCAAGTGTATACTTCTGTTTATACATAAAAAGTATCACACGTAGAAATTAGTTTGATTTAAATGAGTTTGTCTTCTCAAAACAGAGGACTAAAATTATTATGAACTAAACCACAATCGAACAAAATGTTCTGAATTTTGTAATTATTATTTTATCTTTATTATACAAAGGCGTGCCTATTGTCAGGTTTTGGAGAAAATGGGGTGACTCGTTCTTAATTTGAAAAAAAATTGTTATGACGTCATAAAGGTAGATAATAAACAATGCAAGACAAAGAGAGAAAAAAAAAGAAAAAAACAAATGACAAGTTGGCATCGAACCCGGGACATCTGATCCGAATTCCTCACTTGTATCAACTAAACCACGATCGGGATGTTTTACGCTAATGGTAAACTGGTCTGACACCGTGCATTATGTTTTTGCGAAAATTTGAACGGTTAGGGACAAAACTCAAAGCGGATTCGTACATCATACGTATAGGAGTATATTGTTGTATGACAGTTAAATCAAATAAACATAGAATTCTTTGAAATGACGTCATCAAATTGTTGGTGGGGATGATTATCAAAATTTTGGTTAGCATTTAGCCATATACATGACATTTCTAATATAACATAAAAAAATTTACAACAATCGGTCCAGCAGTTTCGGAGATTATGTATCTAATAAAAATGGATATAGACACTAGACAGACAGATGGACCGACAGACAAACAGACAGACAGACAGACGGACACACAGATGGACAGATAGACGGACAGACAGACATGAAAAGTCGAGTAAACGTAAAAGTAGAGAGTCGGCCGACGGACTCGATTACAATATTTCCTTCGTTTACGTTCTGGAAGTAAAAAACAGTTAGTTAGGTATGTGCTGTTATTACAGATTTTTTTCATATATAATTTTCGAACTCAAACTTAGACCAACAATTATTTTACTTAAACAAATATATTTTATAAAATTATAGACCACAGTAAACTTTCACGTAACTATTCAATAATTTTGTCATCATGTCACCTAACCATAATTACGCTACTTTCTACAAAATAAAAATATTCCTTAAATCTACATTACTCATGTGTGTACTTTGAGTACGCACCACGTAGCAGAAAAGGCATAATTTTAGGCCTACAAGTTTCTTCAGCAATAACAAAAATAACACACTTCGTACCAGTCATTTTCCAGCGAATGTAAATTACGAGTGCTTGTCGGCTAGAAAATAAAAGGTATGAACATAAGACTTGATCTTGTTAAAAATTTGCATAAGTATGGTGAACCTACAACATAATGAAGGTATTTTAATAGAAGACAGGTACTACTACATCTTTTAATTTGCATACAATGATCTGCAAAGTATAAACAAATAATAACAGATTCAAATACGTCAACACACATCAACCGTAAACTTTGCAATAGATTTGGCAATGTATTTTTCTCACCAAATCTGGTGTAAAATTTGCCATCCACGCTTCTACATTTCCGTTGCAGTCATCAAATTTCCTATTAGAATTTAAATTATCCAATTAGTTTATTGTTACAGCCAATTAAAAGTGGCGTTTATGATTCGCCAATTAAGTGCATACCTTCGGCTTCTGTGGGGTGTTAACTACATTTATTTTTAATTAATTTTTGACATTATCTTAATACCGATCGTTTTGCTGCGAGAGGAACGAAAATTAATACTTAATTACGCTTAAAAATGCATGCAGGTCATGCAGGCACACTTAATTAATTGCACCCCGTCATAAATCGGGCATAATTACTAGATGTTTATTTGGATTGAAACCAAAAAGACGTGGCGAATTTGTGACTGAACATATGTCTGAAAAAGGAGTAACGAATGTTTAATAAGTTAGGTGAGTTAACAGGCGCAGCCGACCCTAAATAGATGAAAATAAGGGCTACTTTTTCACACTCTAGGAGCTAAGTAAATACCTTATGTAATCTTTGTGTACTTTATGTCCGATAAACAGCTGACAGCCAAAAAAAAATGAGACATAACATACCGCCTTAAATGCGACTTAAAATTAGTATCATTGAAAGAAATAAGTATTTTTAAATGTGTTTTTTATAATGAGAATGCACAAGTAACTGTTTATTCGGACCGTAGGTGGTAGGAAAAAAGGCGTATTCTGCGAGTGTGCGGTTCGTCTATAAATTTTGTATAAATGTGGAGCTGCCAGAGCCCCGAATGTAAAGACCTCGTATATTTAGACTGGTCTGAGATAATTGCGAAACTATAGTGCAACATGTGGGGACATTTATAAGTGGAAGTACCAGGTAGAATACGCTCACAAACACGTAATATTATACTAGAACAACTGCTAATGTTTCAGGGTTTAATTAAATGAAACGTGTTTTTATATTTCCTCCATATGGGGTATACAAATTAGACGGGGCAACAAGACAATTGGACACAAGCAAAAAATTAAATGTTGCAACGTTTTTGTCGAGAAGAAGCAGCTGAAGTTGACGCAAATAATTATTTTAGATGAGTGCAACGAAATAAAAACTTGCTTGCAGGATGCATCGTAATGGTTGGATTAATGATTGTTGTTAAGAATAACATTTCGATTCTTTTTGAAAAAATATTCAATAAAATGAGTATTATTACTGTGGGTATTTCGTGGTAATCTGTCATGTTGAAAGGGTATTAATAAAACGTCAGGAAATGTTGTTGCTCTAAGCAAATAACAGTATAAATAACAAAAATGGACGTAATGAATTTTAAAATGTTATTATCCATGTAAGTATTAGACGGAGGATAATGATATTAGACAATTTAATTGCGTTTCAAATTGCGCGCGTGCATTTATTACACTGTAATAATCAGTTAATTAGACGGTAATAATAGTTTATTGGAAAAACAACTCTTAATTAAATGACTTTTATAGTAAAAGTGAATTGAACTAATATAATGTCAGGAAAGATAACAACTTCATTAATTATTCATTTCACTAAATGCGTGATTACTTAGCGCGTGTAATACGGTTATTTAAAAAATAGTGTCAGCACTATATGTACGTAATGCGGTGCTAATTTGACTTTTGTTATCATTACCAACAGTAAACAGGTAAATTTCGACTGATAAAATATAAAAATGCCCATACATATACCGAATACTTCAGACCTGATTTTATAAAAAACACCTTTTAACACAGATGTTATACATTATGGAGATATAACCAAACTTAATGACATGTTAAATGACCTAACAACGGGTTTAAAGATTAAATGACATTATCAACTCTTGTTACCGCCATCACCTTTTCGATATGAAATAGAGCTAGTATTTAATAAAATGTGTTGAGTTTTGTAAAAAAAATTATCATTGTTAGTTGGTTTGTTACAATAAAATAATAATAATAATAACGTTCTAATAAAAGTTTGGCAAGTAACGCTAGTTTAAATTTTATAATATGGCATACTTTTTCATATGTGGTTTAAAAATATTTTAAAATAAATTTTATAATGAACCTGCGTAATGTATCCCTTCCATTATTTTGTAACACACTAGTGATTACAGAACATTATACACATCTATTTATTTCAAAGAAATTCGATGATGTCATTTAAGAAATTTATGAATAAATGTTAATTAAAAATAAACTCTCAAATTCTATTCTGTTTTGATAACATGTTTTTATATTTTATTAATGAATAAACTCGTTTCTTTATTGATTACGACAAAACACTCAATTTTATCCGAAATTCTAGGAACACAGTATTATTATTGTCGTTAGTGTTACAGTATTCGTAGTAAAATGTACACATGTCTGCCCGTAAAAAATGATGAAGCCATTACAAAGAATAGGTATTACTCTAAATAAAATTAGCACGATTTTATTACTTATCGAAGAAACTACATTAGGACATTATGAACTTATTTAGTAAAACACTAACATTGTTTTATTTAATGTCGTTAAGTAAATTAAACTTTAGATCTGTTAAACGATTGACCTCTAAAATTTTGAAAGTACATAACCCTTCTGAAATTTTGTTAACTCGCTACATTCCATAAATAAATTTTTAGTAAATTGTTTCAGTTTAATCAGAAAAAGAAAGAAATATACAGGGTAGGGCAAAAATATGTAACGGAAACCAGTTATCGCAAATATTTGAAATTTTGTAGTCTTGTAGGTATAATTCAAGTTCTACCACATAGGTATGTTATTTTTTTATTCAAATTTTTACAATGACCATTCTTTGAGATTCAACGCCAAAGTAATTTTTTTCTTTTATGATGACTTGGTAACATTAGATAGATTTAATGTTACTCAAAGGAGTATTTTTTGCTGAACTCGAAAAAATAGGTTAAGAATTCTTTTATTTTTTTCTTGGTTAAGAAAAATGTATTTTGTAAATTTCAGTAATGAGTTGTTCAATTTTTCAATACCAATTTAAGTTTGGAAAAGTACAAAATTACAATCTCAATATTATTTGTCAAAATTTTGCGGAATAAATTCTATCCAAAATGTGCGACATATTTTTACTTATGTTTTATCACTGCATTTATATAATTTTTTTAGATTTGCTTAAAGAGGTGGCTCTCACAATCAACACAACCTAAAACTCGAACGAAGAAAACAATTTTGATTTAATGAAATATCAAATTTTTGCGTAAATCCAACCTTCATGAACAAAAAATGAATGCTATTAACACTTTTTTCATATTTTTTTTCACCCCTGACTTTATGAAGACGCTAGATTTTTTAGACTGACTTTTAATAAATTATATCAAACTTGGATACTTTACAATCTTTTTGTTGACATAAAATATATTTCATAGTGTAGAAGATTTCAAAATTCTTGACTTTCTTCAAGGTATGTTTTCATTAACATCTTGAATCCTTTTTTCCAGACACCATTTCTCGAATTCTTTATAGGCCTCTTTGTATTTTTCTTTTGATTTTTCTGGTAACACCGAATGAAGTGGTAATGTAGCTAATTCTTCAACATCAGAGATATCGTCTTTAAACATTTTTTCTACCGCCCACGTTTTTTGGTTTTCTAATAGAGTTATTAACGCACGCAAATGACGTCACAGCAGTTCGTTAATAGCGGAAAGGCGTTCTTTAATAGATCTGGTGTAATTTAGATCGGTAAGATTGGTAGCAATGACGAGAAATGTCAGGTGAATGTCAGTGGCAAATCTAAACTTAAAATTTCCCATGTTTCCGGACGCGCAACTTCTTCGCAAGACATTTTAACCAATTTTAAATTACAAAAACTCGAATTGGTTCGAATTACAATTGTTGTTGTGAAAATTCGAACCTCAAATATTTCGTGGTTAGTGTCAGACCGACCCATCACCAACCACGACAAAAGTCCCCAGATTAAAAAAAATGCAAATTTCAATTAAATTTTGGGAAAAAACGTGTGCGGTAGAAAAAATAGTATAAATAACTCGTTCATAAGGCCATTGAGGCACTCATCCTTTATATAACTCGCGGCTTCGCCGCTCGTTCTATAAACTTGGATTCGTGCCTCAATATTTGCCTTATGAAACTCGTTCTTTAATATACTATTAACTGCTTACTGCTCGAGAACTCATCGAACATTAATAAAACTACATACTTAATTGGCAGATACTTAATCAGTCATGAACATGACCCTAAGTAGAAAGAGGAAAAAAAATTATCTAAATATTTCAATGAACAGGCAATAAGAGTTATCAAACCTTTTACCAAGAGTTTAAGAGACTAAATCCATCAGTGATATGGTTGACATAGTATCTGTTTCTAAAAATACTAAACTAAACTCACTTGACATACAATCTGTCGAACTGTATGTCAAGTGTGTTTAGTATACTACAATTAGACATAAATCAAAACTCCTTTTCTTTAACGTTTATTTTTATTCTTAAAATACCTACGTAAGATTATCTTATCACTTTGTAGTGATAATTCTGCAGGAATTAATGAAGTACTATGTAATGTTCTATATAGTATAGTCATCTCCTTAACGTATGTACTTAGTCAATAACTCATTTGATAGTCGAATATTTCTTGCAGAACTGAAACCATGTTTGGTAGTACCGGTCCCAAAGGAAGGCGATATACACAAAATGGAAAATTATAGACCGATATCTTTACTGTCTTCTCAAAAATGTACCAAAGACCATACCACATAAGATTAAGTAAATTTCTACTGAAGTGTGAACAACTCTCAATTAATCGGTTTTATAAAGAACAGGGATACTGAAAATGCAGTAGTTAATTCTTTCAAAGAAATTTTAAGGGTCGTATACGCATTGCGGTAAAAATTTTGCTCAAGTATCAGGTAGTCAAATACAGTTGACCGCTACAATCGCTTTAACTTACTAACTAATAAACATTAACTAGTGATACAACTCTATGTAAGTATGTGAGCTACGGGTCGTTTTTAATAAATTAAAAAAGAAACGAAAAGTAAAGAAAGTGAAGTTATTTGAAAATTGATATAATTGGTATATCTATGTTATTTACTAAATTTTTATTCAGTTCTTGAAACCCACAGTTTGGTCAGGGATTATAAGATACCAGGTAGTCAAAAAATTTTGAACCGCAATTCGGTCGATGATTAAAACTCTGCCGCAGTTCGGACAGGGCGATTATAAAAACTGTATAACCAGAAAGAAAGCATACCACAAGATGTCCTAAACGACGCTGTCGTTGTCGTATCCAACTTATTGCCATAAAAATCAAAATTAGTTTACAAAAAGGAGTGCAAAACATTTTGTGTTAACTAAGAAATAGTGTTAGCCTGTTTCCTAGACAAACTGAAGAAAGTAAAGATGTCCATCTTATGGTGTTGTTACTCAACGAGAGCAACCTAAATTTTTAAAATTAGACGCAACTATTTTGGAGTTTTGCAGATTTTCAAGGCTAATAGCTTTTATGAAAAGACAAAAAAGACTAAAACCCGGTTTATAGAAAGCGAATTAAGGTTAAGGTGGATGATTAAATCACGGGCTCATATTCTACATTTTAATCTTCTGTTAAATTAATTTTTCATTCATTATATGTCCGATTTGATGATATTGATAAAAAAGTGTCTGTTCTAATCATGTCTGTTTTGGACACTAAAACAAATGAGGGACCCACATTTACAATTATCACTTATCAGTGAGGACTCTCAAATTGATTTAATAGTAGTAATAAGTACAAAAATTTACCTCCACAAAATGGACCACATAGACATTTTTTCTCTGTTATAGAAATCGAAAGTGCAGAATACAACCTAATTTGAAAAAATGCCATAAATGATAGCAAAGTATTTGAAGTTACTAAATTATTATCTTTATATCGGGCACTGTTTTCGGCGGATTTCTGCAAATTTATTAGCTAATGCAGAACGTTATAGTGACAAATTACTTCCTCAAAAATATTCACGTCAATAAAAATATTGGTAAATATACCTAAATTCAAATAATATGCCTGGAACCTCCACTGCACTTGATTTTGACTAAAGCAGTCAACTTTCGTTCTTTAAGTAATATAAAACTAGTAAGTAATAGTACAATTAACACAAAGCAAGTAAATCACTTAACCCATACTGTTTTTGAAAAATCTGCGAAATTGGAAACAATACATATGAATAATTGTCTTTATTATAAACAGGTATTATTATCAAACAGAAAACTGGTAGTGAAAGTCACTTATGACAACCTGCAGTACATATCTGATAAAGCCATTACTGACTCCGGAGTACCTCAGGGAAGTATTGTTTGCGATATTTATTAATGATTTAATAACTGAGCTAAAAGGGTATTCGATATATCCATGTGCTGGTGACATTTCTGCTTTTTTAACGGTTCAGCATGCTGCCAAATTGTAGGTAACTGTAGTAAGTGTACCGTCAAGTGCAAAAGAGGTGCCCAAAAATTTTTCAAATTAAATCAAAAAGTTCTCTGCTGGTGTTCACAGCTTTGCACCAGAAAAAGGGACACAAGCTGATAATAATAACTGAATTATACACAGACATTACGCGAAGTAGCAAAACCAATTCTTGGTATTCCAATTGACGAAAATTTATCGTGGAAAGAACATTTCGATGGTCTAAGCAAAAAATCACATACGTGTACTACTCCAATTAAAAGATAAAGTAAATAGAAGTATTTTTTAAGACACTATTACTGGTGGCGTATGTACACAGCATCCTACTTTATGGTATCTTCTGTAAAATATTTTCGTTCTACAAAAAAGAATTGTGAGAACTATTAGAATCCTGTCTAGTGGAACTTGCAGACATTGCTTTCGGACAAACAAAATTATGACAGTCTACAGTATGTACGCATTTCAGGTATGCTATTTAAGTATAAGGAAAAATAAAGAATTATCTTAAATGGAGATGTCAACACATATGTAATTCGAAAAAGGGACCAGCTTTATATTCCACAGGAGAAGTTGACGATATTTGACTAAGGTCTGGAAATAATATAATAAAGTAATAATCTTCAAATGTACAATCACCTGTAATAGATATTAAACAAATCAAAATTGTAAAGTGTTAGTTATTGTTTTCCATGGTACTACATCAAAAACACTTGATTATTTTTTCATGTAAAATATGCATGAAATAAAAATAAGAGTTATTTAGAGATAATTTCACTTAAATGTAAATATACTCATTAGGAATTTCAAATTTGACAGTTTGCAATGGGATAAAAAAAGGCAACTTTTTGTCCGCGGATAAAATTTGGGGTTGCTTTTTATCCATAAATCTCATGATCTTTGAAACAAGTTTCCATGATAATTTTTCAACTATATAGTTTGAACACTCACTTGACAATCATCTTGAGAGGTTAGGCGTTCAATATCAAGAAACTTAACGGGAAAGACCATAAGAGCATGCCATCAAAACCATGTGGAACTCTACTGCGAAAATATTGCAAGAAAAATATTTTTCTGAATATGGAATCGCTTTTGACCCTTTCTGCAACATTATTTTCAAGGAAGCAAGAGATACAAGAAATGCCAAAAGGAAAGAATTACAACGACGACCAGAAAACAGAAAACAGAGTTCAAGTGCTCTCAGTAAAGACAATATTATAAATATGGCAAAATTATGGAACTTGGATGAGCAAGAAGGTTTGCAGATGCGATTGTTTCACACGGTATCCTTTGAGCTGACCTAGAGAGGTGGTGAAGGTGTGTATTGTATGACGTATTATTTTAACAATATCTGGTTGACCGAGCTTCACTCGGCTCGTTTGGTAGTATTAGATCAGATTAGGACAGATAAATATGCGTATAGTATGCATTTTGAAGTAGACGCGCTAATTAAAAATACACATTAAAAAAGAAATTCCATAAGCAGTCTTTGTTTTAAACAGTGATAAGTGACATGTAGAGATTAAAGAACAGAAAACTGGAATAATTGTTTGACATTTATTACAATCTCATTTGTTACCCAAGTTTTCTCTCTGTCGTTCTTTTTTTTTCCTAGTTCTCTCTCTCGACTCTAGAAAAAGGTCACAAATATGTTCTTACTGCCAGAAGAGTTTCGCCTCTGGTGTGGTTATCATACTGAGTTACCGTGCTCTTTTGCGTTATTCCTAATTTCTCAATCTCAACCCTGCTCCCGAAGATGCCACTTACGAAAGTGTGCGAAACGTTGAGCCCAAAAACTCAAATAACACGGTCCCATCCTGGAAAACGATCACACATTGACTCCGACCGCGAAACCTCTGAAATGAATGCTTGACAAAATAATCTCAATTCAACGCACTTTCGCGTGCCTTTTATCCGCTCACTCTTTAGTTTTCGGTAAATTTTCTCACCTCAGAAGGTGAATTTTAACGTCCTCTATACAGTGGAGTATGTTTCGGTACGTACAATTGAAGATAAAAAGGTACGTCAAACGTACTGTCAGACTGTCACCCAAACTTCTCTTATAAAACAATCTCGTGTTCGTGTAGTGTCATCTGAAGTTGCCTAGCAACAAATATAATTCACTGCCTGAAAATTGCTGAAAATGCATGAAGCTGTAATTTTCAGAAGTTAAAACTATGATCAATCGATTTTTTGACCCAAAAAACCCCTAACCTGTAAATTTCATCGAAATCGTTAGAGCCGTTTTCGAGAAACCCATTATATATATATATATAAATATATATATACAAACTTTGCTCGTTTAATAGTATTAGAATATCTGGTTGACCGAGTTTCACTCGGCTCGTTTGGTAGTATTAGATCAGATTAGGACAGATAAATATGCGTATAGTATGCATTTTGAAGTACACGCGCTACTTAAAAATACACATTAAAAAAGAAATTCCATAAGCAGTCTTTGTTTTAAACAGTGATAAGTGACATGTAGAGATTAAAGAACAGAAAACTGGAATTATTGTTTGACATCTCATTTGTTACCCAAGTTTTCTCTCTGTCGTTCTTTTTTTTTCCTAGTTCTCTCTCTCGACTCTAGAAAAAGGTCACAACCACATTCTTACTGCCAGAAGAGTTTCGCCTCTGGTGTGGTTAACATACTGAGTTACCGTGCTCTTTTGTGTTATTCCTAATTTCTCAATCTCAACCCTGCTCCCGAAGATGCCATTTACGAAAGTGTGCGAAACGTTGAGCCCAAAAACTGAAATAACACGGTCCCATCCCCGAAAACGATCACATGTTGACACTGACCGTGGAACCTCTGAAATGAATGCTTGACAAAATAATCTCAATTCAACACACTTTCGTGTGCCTTTTATCCGCTCACTGTTTAGTTTTTGGTAAATTTTCTCACCTCAGGCGGTGAATTTCAACGTCCTCTATACAGTGGAGTATGTTTCGGTACGTACAATTGAAGATAAAAAGGTACGTCAAACGTACTGTCAGACTGTCACCCAAACTTCTCATATAAAACAATCTCGTGTTCGTGTAGTGTCATCTGATGTTGCCTAGCAACAAATATAATTCACTGCCTGAAAATTGCTGAAAATGCATGAAGCTGTAATTTTCAGAAGTTAAAACTATGATCAATCGATTTCTTGACCCAAAAAACCCCTAACCTGTAAATTTCATCGAAATCGTTAGAGCCGTTTTCGAGAAACCCATTATATATATATATAAATGTATATATACAAACTTTGCTCGTTTAATAGTATTAGATTAGATTAGATGTTTATAGAATCTAAAATTGTTCAATTCAAAAATAATGAAATTTTCAGGTATAATTTTGTGAAATGTGTCAGCTACAAGTTTGCTAATATGTATCATGTCATAATTGTAGATAATGTGATAACATTTACATACTTACTTAAATAAAGATGTCCATCTTATGGTGTCGTTACTCAACGAGAGCAACCTAAATTTTCTAAATTAGACTTAACTATTTTGGAATTTTGCAGATTTTCAAGGCTCATAGCTTTTATGAAAAGACAAAACAGTCTAAAACTCGGTTTATAGAAAACCAATTAAGGTTAATTCGCGATTAACTTTTAATTGAGGTCCGTTGCTAGACAACGTGGATGATTAAATCACGGGCTCATATTCTACATTTTAATCCTCTGTTAAATTAATTTTTCATTCATTATATGTTGAATTGACGAACTACACAAAATTCTATTTGATGATATTGATGAAAAAGTGTCTGTTCTAATTATTTCTGTTCTGGGCACTAAAACAAATGAGGGACGCACACTTACAATTATCACTTATCAGTGAGGACTCTCAAATTGATTTAATAGTAGTATTAAGTACGAAAATTTACCTCCACAAAATGTACCATATAGACATTTTTTCTCTGTTATAGAAATCGAAAGTGCAGAATACAACCTAATTTGAAAAAATGCCATCAATGATTTGAAGTTACTTAATTAGGTATTATCTTTATATCGAGCACTGTTTTCGGCGAATTTCCGCAAATTTATTAGCTAATGCAGAACGTTATATTGACAAATTACTTCCTCAAAAATATTCATGTAAAGAAAAATTTTGGTAAATATAAATTCAAATAATATGCCTGGAACCTCCACTGCACTTGACTTTGACTAAAGCAGAGTCAACTTTCGTTCTTTAAGTAATATAAAACTAGTAAGTAATAGTACAATTAACACAAAGCAAGTGAATCACCTAAGCAATACTGTTTTTGAAAATTTTGCGAAATTGGAAAAATACATATGAATAATTGTCTTTATTCACTTACTTATACTATAAACAGCTATTATCAAACAGAAAACGGGCAGTGAAAGTCACTTATGACAACCTGCACTAGATATCTGATAAAACCATTACTGACTCCGGAGTACCTCAGGGAAGTATTCTGGAGCCTTTATTGTTTGTGATATTTATTAATGATTTAATAATTGAGCTAAAAGGGTATTCGATATATCCATTTGCTGGTGACATTTCTGCTTTTTTAACTGTTCAGCATGTTGCCAAACTGTAGGTAAGTGTAGTAAGTGTATAGTCAAAATACAAAAGAAGTGCCCAAAATTTTTTTTAAATTAAATCAAAAAGTTCTCTGGTGGTGTTCACAGCTTTGCACCAGAAAAAGGGACACAACGTGATAATAATAACTGAATTATCCACAGATATTCCGCAAAGTAGCCAAACCAATACTTGGTATTCAAATTGACGAAAATTTATCGTGGAAAGAACATATTGATGGTCTAAGCAAAAAATCACGTACGTGCAGTACGTGCACTACTCCAATTAAAAGATAAAGTAAATAGAAGTATTCTTTTAAGACGCTATTACGGGTGCGTATGTACACAGCATCCTGCTTTATGGTATCCTCTGCAAAATATTTTCGTTCTACAAAAAGGAATTGTGATACCTAACTATTTTTGGAATCCCGTCTAGTGGAACTTCCATAAATTGCTTTCAGACAAACAAAATTATGACAGTCTACAGTATGTACGCATTTCAGCGTCAGCTATTTATAAGAAAAAATATAAAGAGTTATCTTAAATGGAGATGTCAAAACAATACATGGAATTCGAAAAAGGGATCAGTTTTATATTCCGCAGGAGAAGTTGACGCTATTTAATAAAGGTCCGGAAATAATATAATAAAATAATAAGTAATCTTCAAATGTACAATCACCTGTAATAGATATTAAACAAATCAAAATTGTAAAGTGTTAGTTACTTCTTTTTGTTTTCCATGGTACTACATCAAAAAACAGTTGATTATTTTTTCACATAAAATGTGCGTGAAATAAAAATAAGAGTTATTAATTACAAATAATTTCATTTAAATGTAATATTGAATTAAATTTGACAGTTTGCAACGGGATAAAAACAGGCAACTTTTTGTCCGCGGATAAAATTTGGGATTGCTTTTTATCCATAAATCTCATGATCTTTGAAACAAGTTTCCATGATAATTTTTCAACTATAGTTTGAATATCATTAAAGTTAAAATGAGTCGTTTTGATAATGTTTCCCATGAAAATATTATAGAAAAAGTAATTAGTAGATACCATTCCAAAAAACACAAAATCTACAAAAAAGCAGTATCTGTAGGCAAATTGAGGCGTTCTGCGAGGAAAGAAATTACGAACCTAGTCAATCTACTTCCACCACTCAGTTGGCAATCATCTTGAGACCATAAGAGCATGCCATCAAAACCATGTGGAACTCTATCGCGAAAATATTTCAAGAAAAATATTTTTCTGACTATGGAATCGCTTTTGATCCTTTCTCCGATATTATTTTCAAGGAAGCAAAAGATACAACAAATGCCAAAAGAAAAGAGTTACAACGGCAATCAGAAAACAGAAAACAAAGTTCAAGTGCTCTCAGTAAAGACAATATTATAAATATGGAAAAATTATGGAACTTGGATGAGCAAAAAAGTTAGCAGATGCGATTGTTTCATACGGTATCCTTTGAGCTGGCCTGGAGAGGTGGCGAAGGTGTGGTTAACCGGGTAGATTGAGTATAATCCCATTTTTGCTAAAACGCACAAGATGAGGCGAAGAAATGTTTGGACAGTAGGTAATTGGTTGACGTAAAACAAAGTGTTTGTCCCGTCAAATTATTTAATAAATTCATCGATAAAAAAAACAAAAGTATAGCAACAGATCGTCTATTCCTGTCCCATTTCCATTCTGGAAAAACGACAACTCTAAACGCTGGTACAAAAAGGTGCCACTTGGTATTAAATGTCAACTAATTTAATACCAAAGCCAATAAAATAATGAATCTTTCCAATGGGGTAAGTGCGGTAATTCAATTATCTAAAGCTGAAGTGTGTGACCCGGAACTTATAAAAATTACAGAACATTCAAACTCTTCTTTAATTGGCCCGTATCTCCAACTTGATTCTACATTATCACAAAAATTTAATATCAAATTTAAGATACGAGGGATCCTCTACTTCATCAGTAACTCAGAATAATATTTTAACAATTCCAGTTCCTGTTCAAGTCCTAAAATAATTTATAGTAATTGTGTTTTCAATGATTGTTTTTTTAAGAGTTAAAAATTGTTTTGAATTTTGTATTTGTCACATGTGTGTTGTCATGAAATTACTTATATATTCATTTCTAGCCAGATAAATTTTTATTTTACAAACTCAGTCAATTTGCCTTTTGGCAGTTTGACTAGAAAAACTACCAAAATTTTTCCGACTAAATGAATAGCTCGTGTGTAAACCCACATGCCTTTGATCTGCCTACCTATAGTATGTTGAAAACTTTATGAAGAAATTAAGTTATACAATTTCTTACTGATGCACCGGATATTGTAATTACTATTATAATTTACGCATCAATTTACTTTAAGTATTATTAAAACGTTCATGAAAATGTTAATGTTAAGAGAGTTACGGTGTAAACTTCTTAGGCTAAATTAACTTAGTTGTAGTTTAGAATTTTCTATGTATAGTTTTTTTTTAGCAAGTCTCATTTGATCCAAAAACCAACAAACTAATTAATTAATTATTCCAGAGACTTTATTCCGTTTGGTACTTCAAAAACTACGTAAATATACATGAGCATGAGTAATACGCTATTGCGTGTGGGCTTTAGTTACCTATAATCTGGGTATTGTTACTCCTCTCATTGTTCTTTTGTTTGCTATAGTTTTGTTTCTTTAGTACATTATAATTTTTTGTACCAATTTGTTGCTCTTTTTTATCCTGTGTATTCGTTTAGGAAATGTTTATAAACATTTTTTGCATTTCGGAATTCTTTAAAATTTTTTATAGCGTTAATTCTGCCTACTAATTTGTTGTTGTTCTTGTTCAGGTACACAGTTTCAACTAGCGTATAAAAAAAAATAATGTTTAGGCCGTAAATAGAACGTTCGAGTGGTCGTGCCGTTGGTCATTTCGGTTGTGGGCCATTCTCGGGCGGTCACCCGTCGATTCCTCTGGTAAAAACGCGAAGAATTAAAATAAAAGGGAGAATGCAAATTAGCTTCTGCACGCAATTACGCCATGTAAGATTGACAGGCGTGTTTTTGTAGCGCCAAGACGCGGCGGGCACACCCAATCATCAAAGTCGCATCTGACAGCAATTTGGCGGGGCCAGTCGAGCTTCGAGCTATGATTTTAGAGTCGTGAGGATCTGGCAGAAGGTAGCTTACATCAAACCACTTATTTGCCGCCACCAAACTACCAATAATAATTTTTCTCCATCATACTATAAATAGTCGATTTGATATGATCGCCTCGACGGCCAATGGAAACCTGGCTCAACAGCACGCACTGTTATTAGGGGCTATTATGTGTTATTGCAGCTAATACGCGTGCAGGAACCCCATCTAACTATCTTCGTGGCCTAATCTAAGACGGCGGGACGAACAACCAACCCATCATTACATTACGTCAAATTGTACCGTCACAGCGATCTCATTACTTCTTGCTTTTGCTCTAATAGATTAGGCTTGTTTAGCACTGCACGCCGGCAGCGGCGATGGCTAGGCTTGTCTTAAGGGCGTTCTTGCACTCCATAACGATCCATGTAGACAAAACTATTGTTTTATTTTATATTGTTATAATTACCTAAATTTATTTAATCATTTTGACAGACAAAGAAGTAACTTTTCATATTACTGAGTCAATATTTAACAGTAAACAATAATGAACAAAATAAATATAAAGCTATTGCATTATAATCTGTCAGAAAACGTTTTCCCGTTTGTAAATACAGTGTGTAGTAGAAATTTTTTTGAGTGATGCGTGTATAATCTTTTTTTATCTATGTCATTACCAATTTTTTGCCGTATAGGTAATTAGAACCCATTAAATATTCATACATAAGCAGTTATTATCTCTAATCTTCGGAGTATTTTTTGATTTGGTCTGTTATGAAGTCAGTCGAAATTTATTAACTTATACATTTGTTGCTTTGAGTTCAAAGATTAATTTTCATAATAACTTGGAAGTTATTGTTGCAAATTCTTAACTTAGTTTATTATATATTCTGTTATATATTCATATAAGCTTGAAAGAAATTGATAAAAAACTCACTGAAGTCGATTTAGTTTTTACGTGGACTACATTTTAGAAGTATTTTTTTTTTGTTTTGGTTGCCGACGTTGACAATTATAGATATAAATTTTAATTAAGTAAATTAAAATTGTGAAGGTTTTTCTTACATCCTAGTCAGTTTGACAAAATTAATTGTTTTTCTCAATAATTTAACATCAACTTAAAAATAGGTAAGTGTTAAGGAAACTTTAGCGGTCTCCACAATGTTCCGTTTTTTTTCCGTTGATATGTTAAAATGAATGTCGAGTCGATAAAAATCATTAAAAATTCTTTACCTCAATTTGATGTTCACTTACAAAAATAAATATCGATTTAGACAAACCAAAAAACGTGAAAATTTTCGTCAGATTCATCCTAAGCAATTTAAAAGTTTTTTTGTAATGTTATAAAATGAAGAAATCTAGGTATGAATAAAGACAAGATGCCTCCAAAATTATTTTGAATAAGTTCAATTGGTTTCAGATACCCAATAAAAAGTAGTGAATTAAAATATGGCGAAATTTCGAAAAAAAAAATGAAACTTTGGAGGGCTATATCTTCTGCATTTTGACAAAAGAAGTTTTTAAATGAACTAAAATGGTAATTAAACATGGTCATGTACGAGAGAAATATTAAAAATTTAGCAAAAGAACGTAGCAAAAGAAGCAACATGAAAATCATTGTAACTCCACGAAAATGTGAGGAGAAATTTGTTTACTCTTTTTTCCAGACTCACCAGTTGATTGTTAAGAGCGTAATGAAGAGTTAACCCGCAATTTTCCAGACAACCCGTAATGTCAAAAAAACAAAATCTCCAGCCAACTGACATCTTTCCAAAATTTATCCAAAATTTTAAGGTAAATTTTTGCTTGGTTTTTTGAATTTTTGTTTTAAAGTTTTAACACCTTTGTGAGTCTTTGTGAAGACTTGCCTTCTGGTATTATTTTATTTTTTCATTTTTTGCACTACATGATTTGAAATATGAAATGAATAAATTAACAGAAAAAAGTGTTTTTTGAAAAAGTCTCAGTTTAAATTTTTAAAAATTTCTGTGGGTAACGATTCAATTATACCTACAATTCTCAAGGACAGTAAAATTAAATTAATATTTATTACAACTTTAAAACATGGGCAGACAAAGACCAGATAATGCTAAAGTGTAAAAATAAATCAACCAAATAAACAATAAAAATCGGGCATGGTATGAACTCCGTATTTAAATTAGTTCTGATGAATTAAGCTTGTTTAACACTACGCACGGATAACGCGTTAGCCTTAAGGCGCGTCTTTATACGACTGCGTTTAGTGCCGGACTCATACATGGTCCCATAATGGATAACTTTCATAATAAATAATTACATAATGAGAGAGTATCCACGGCAACGCTAATATTAAAACATGAATTTTTTAGGCGATATGCTTATCTAACTTGCTTTTTAATTAACTTTATTCGGATGGATATGTAAATCACATTTTATCTGGCCGAATATGAAATAAAATGCTAGGTTTGGCTGCATGTTATTATGAAAATATTTTACTAATGGTATAAAGCGTGTATAATTGGGAACCATAATAAAACATGGTTTATTAAACAAGAATGGTAAACAGTTAAACAGCGTAAGAAATTGTAACTAATTTAATTTATAACATGCATAACAACATATTTTTTTTTTAGATTAAATAGATGATCCAAAATGATATTTCTTTCATACTTGGTAAACGAAATTACTTAGCGCAAAAAATGTGGCAGAATTCACAGTGAAGTCAAGATTATTACGTTCTAGTAAGATGTTGTCTTTTGGGTCATCGTTTTAGATCACTAGTTTTACCTTTTGATCTTGGATGATACTTTTTCAAACATTATGCTATGTGTAAAGCTGACTTTATTTTCACTCGCAGTGGTTTTATACAGGGTTATGTAAAAGTAAGGCGAGGCATTTGTTTTTGAACAAAATGTAAAACATATCAAGCTTTTTATTTTACTCTTGGTTATATTGTTTGATTTTAATGATAAATATTAAATAAACCGAACAATACGTTGTAGTAAAAATTTATACGATAGAAATTGTTCCCCATTTACTATCTGACGCGAACGTAAACGGTGGTAGACCTGATTGACGGAATTTTCAATACTCTGGACTCTGGGGACTTAAAAAAAATCAAGGGGTGTCAGATCCAGAGACCAAGGTGGTCATTCTATTCTTCCAATCTATCTTCCATCAAATTGATTATCCAAAAAAACCTTTACATTTACACCATAATGTGGGGGTGCCCGACCCTGTTGGACCAATTCCTGCGATCTAAATTTTGTGGATTATCTGTATTAGGTAACGTAGCAATTAGATCCGGAAGCACCGCGGTTCTAAAATGATCTAAACATCAATCTGCTGTTAAATTTCCGTGAAAAAAGAAGGGACCAATGAGTCTTTTGTTTATTATTCCCACCCAAATATTAATTTTTTGAGGGCGTTGGGTATGTGCCACTTGAACTCAAAAAGGTTGTTCTCGAGTGTAGTAACGAAAATTGTGTCGCTTTACGGTACCTTGTTAAGTAAAATGTTTTTTTATAAAAGTGATAAGAGGTAAAGAATCTTCAAATTCAAAATCTTCATGAATGTTAAATGCTTCTAGGTTTTGTAGAATTTAAATCTTCTTCTTTGTACTTTATATTCCACCAGCGTTAAGTTTTGAACTTTACGAAAAATTCTTTGAGCTTCTTAATGATCTTGACATTTGCCATAACGATAACGTTTTATTCTTGGGTGCTTTTAACACCCTTTCTTTTTTTTCAGATTTCCCTTTTGGATTTACAGGATGGTTATAAAACAATTCTAAATATCTTGAAACATTTTCACAATTTTAAGCGATTTTAAGTAAAAAAAAATATAGTCAACAGTCATCATAGTGTCTTAGACTTAACTTTCTCATATTACCAAATTCAAGTTGAAAAATCTAATGATCCTTCCTAAAAGAAGATTGTCATCATAGAGCAATTCCGGTTGTAATATGTAATAACGACCAGAACTTGCATCTCCAACAGTTATCGTCAGTGCCTTTGCTAATCATTTCGAGAGCAGTTTCACCATTGCTGAAAATACTTCTACTTTGAATTATAGCATCCATCCAGTTCTTGAACTTCAGTCAATAGTGTAATCTTTGTCATGCCTCTATTAAAAATGTTCAATTTCAATTTGAAAACTTCTATTTTCCTGAAATCTGGAAAATAGCTTGCGTATGTCCAATATTTAAAAAAGGTGATGGTAATGAAAATCAGAACTACCTTCCTATCTCTCTTACATCCAATTTCGCCAAAACATTTGAAATTGTCTTACAGAGAAATATCTATCCTTTAGTAACGTCATCAATCACTTGTCATCAACATGGTTTTATGGGGCAGAGATCTACGGTATCCAATTTAGCGTGTTTGACTCAAATAAGAGTCCCAACCGTTGATAATCGCGGTCAGCTAGATGTAGTTTACACAGACTTTCAGAAGACGTTCGACCAGATTGATCATCAAATTTTAATTAAGAAACTAAACTTGTTCGGCTTTTTAAATAATCTTCTTTTATTTAAGCCTTAAGTACTTGAAAATTCGTAAGCAATGTACAAACTATCAGAATTTTTACTCTTACTATGACAAGGCTGAACAGGGTTCCACAGGGGTCGAATTTGGGCTCTTTGCTATTCTTATTATTCATTAACGATATTACTGAAGTTATGTCTACAAACCAACTTCTTTTCGCTGATCATTTCAAAATATTTTATCGAATCAATTCTCAACAGGACTGTAAAAAGAATCAGCTCATATGTTATCATTAAATCTCGTGACGTGTCGAATTTTTAACTAAGTTAGCCGCATTTGCATATTAACGTAGATCTTCTACTAAATTTCATTATGTAAGTTTAGTTGTTAATTTGTTAAGCTTTTAAATATTATTATTATTATAAACTGCCGTATTCATCACCTGAATCTTCCTTAGATTCTCCTTCGTGTTCAGTTGGCTCCATACAGAGTTCCACACAAAATTCATAATTCCGTTAATTGATATTTTTGTAAAAATCCACAGACAATTCATGCACTTTTATTTTTTAAAATGACAATTTTTGACGTAGTAATTAATTTTTTTAAATGGTAACCTCAACTTTTTCTTCCGAATTCTGATAAATCTTTTATTCATTAAATAGTAGAAAAAAATCGGTTCCTTACAAACATTTTTTGGGAAAATACTATTACAATAATTGGAAAAACAAAAACACAATTTTCATTGGAAATAAATGAGAGATTCTAAACAATTGAAGCCATGGGCCATGATGTAAAAATATAGTGTAGACATGTAATTTACTTTCGAACTGAAAGAAAACAAGTTTTCTTGATTTAATAAACGTTAATTTGAAAAATCAACTTACCGTTTTAGGAACTCTGAACTCATATTTTCTTCAATTAAAGATATAAGTAAACTTTTTCGACAGAGTACATGGAACACATGGATAGGTACGTTCGAAGCGTCTAGCACTGACAAGACAGGCATATACTACTCAACCTAAAAACGTAATTGTACACTAGAAATTTTAAAGGGTTCAATTTTGCACAATTTTTAATAAAGATTATATATTACAGTTGGTATCTACAGCTCTGATCTTTTATTTTTATATTCATCTTTTTATAAATATTGATGTTAATATATAATTATCATTATTAAGTATCATTATAGAACAATGACCGTAATGTGGACAATATAACACGAATTTTAAACATAATAGTAATAGTTTTAAGTGTTTTGAACATCGTAGTGTGAGTTAGTTTGGTAAAGGCGAGTCCATACATCAAGAAATAAAATAAATAATAAATAGGACTCTCGAAGTAAATGGTTTCGAAAATCTCCAATCCAATACCTGCAGTGGTGATTGCGGCAGGCGAAAGACTTTTTATCTTAACTTTCCAGATGGTAAAATATTTTGATATATAAATCCGAACCATTAATCATCGTCGGTGTTTAGAGTGGCGTGTACCTGTGCGTTGTTCGTTTGTGATAGTGCTCTCTGCACATTTGTGAGCTATTTGAATTCATACGGTTAGGTATCTCCACATACAAATGATGTATTTTGCTACGCCATGAAAGTCTCCAGTCGCAGAAAAGATAAGTTTATTGTTGGCGAACACACACTTCATTTCCCTGCGCCGCGCTCTTTATCTCACCGCGGAGTTTATCCATTTCCTCTCGGTCCCGCTCCCTACGTTGGGGTACCCTGCCATGGTGAGACAACACTTTGCCATTATATTTGCAATTCGAATGCTCAAACTTGCGTTTCTGGTTATTTTGTAGAACTAACCGCATGAAATTTAACTTAAGTTATTGGGAAAAGAACTTTTACAACGCGTCCATTTACATATATTTTGTAAAACATACTTCTCCCGGATGCACCAGATGGAGGGCTTAATTTCTCCGAATTCCGCATTCGGAGAGGAAAGAATTAACACTTGATGAGCAAAGAAATGCGAGCTTTAAAACGCTTGTCTGACGCCGTAAATCAACTCAGGCAACGGAGTTTTAGGTCCCTGTGCTTATCCCACCTCTGAAATTTATGAGCTGCAGATATTGACAGTAATTCGTGTAAGACTACCATTACAGAGATTTATCGATACATAATTCTTCTGTAACAATATTTGTCAAGTATTTAACTGTGAGTGGCAGAAATCAAGCCATAGATCATCTCTTTAGTCAACATGTCCAGGAGTGGATTTTGCCGCAATAAATAACTGGGGCACGCGTAACATACAGGTGGTTCATGATGGATTGCTGCCCGATGACCAAACAATTATTGACCTCTCAACACTTACACTTTTAGAATATTTAGGCGACGGACAATTATAACCTTCGCACTAAACACAATTAAATGTAATCTAAGAACCGCTAACTTAAAGAGTTGATCAAAATAATAGTGATATCTGGTTGATGTCCGTATCACCCACAATAGTTAACTACATAAATTACAATTAAGAAAATTCTAAACATAATAAATTTGCAATTCGCGTTATTGTTAATTATGTATATGTGACACTAAAGTTTAAATGCACTTAGATTTATCAATATTTATTTCTGGTTTCAAGGTTTGTTTAATGAATAACTCCAGTATGTAAATATTTTTGACGTGTACAATAATAACAAAAATTTTATGTCCATATTTTGGGTTTCACATTTGGTAAAAAGGGGATTTTTGAACTGAGTGAGTGTTGGTGCAAAAAGTTACAAAATTAATTAAAGTTTGACCTACTTTATTTTGTCATTTCGTTAGTTTAGATTTTATGACGAAACCATTATTAATTATTATTAATTATATGAACATAAGAATAAGAAGTTACATAATGTAACCGTTAGGAACAATCGTGATCAAAACAAAGAATTATTTTGTTAACCGTAGTTTATATGGCATTGGACTCCATCAGTTTTTTTCATAGGTAATTTAAACAAAATCTCTTACTAGTTTAAATAGAAATAATGTCTAAAATTTTTTCATAGATCAATCCTTGACTCTGAAGTAACTATAATCAATGCCATATGTGTCTCTGGGCGTCTTTTTGAAAGATTAATTTATCATTGTTTCGTATGACAGTAAATTTTTAAGTGGTGGGTAAATGTAGTGTTTCTTTTTAACCGATTGATCAAAATGACTGAAAACGGTTACATACAGGAAATACAATATTCTGATTTTTTTTTTTTAAACAAGGTACAGTATTTCGTAAAATGCTAAATATTCTTATTATGTTCACGTTTCAATAGCTACATTTTTTCCATTTCAGAAAAATGAATGAAAATTTTAATTTTGCTGAAAAATTTTGTCATCTGATCTTATGTAACTTTTGTATTTATTTGATTTTTCAAAGTTTAATAAAGTTTGGTCTGATGTAGAATTACATTAAACTGAAAATGAAACGCCCAAGTTTATGATATTTCTCAATTGTATATACTTTTCAGGTTTTCCTTTCGAAACTTCTTTTCTACACAAGCAGAAATTTTGAAACAGTTAAAGTAAATCACCTGTATATTATTTTTTGTATTATTCTTTAGCGTCCTCATATTTGAAGTTTTAAGAAAGTTGAGTAAGACCTTTCTCCAAAAATCTTCCAGGATCTCTACCAGATATAATGGAGGCAGATCTTTCCTCGTCCATGAAACACAGTTGTAAAATTTGATTATTGTACCTATAGCTAAAATAATATGCTCTAAGTTGCCTTAATGTTATTTTTTGATGCCCACATCAACATTAATTTTAGTAGGAACATGTCCCAATGAAAACTTCGTGATCCTATATTCTGAGAACGGATAGAGATATTAAAATTCTGTAAACGTCACTGTTTTAGTTCGAATTTGTTGTACCCACGTTTACAGTGATATAAAAACAATGGCGTTTACAGAATTTCGGTACATATTTCTCTATTGGTCCCAAGATATAAGACGGTGGATTTTTAGCTGGGACACCCTGTATATCAATTTGGGCAGGTTTATTGTAATAGTAATTGACACAAAAATGGGTTCGGAGAATTTCAGAAAAATGACATAAACCGTTTTTTATTTAATCAACAAAATAGTCATTTATTTATTATTTTTTCCTAAACCTCCTATTTCAACAATTCGAAAAACTAAGAGTATATGGAGAAAATACACATTTCCGTAGAATTTTGAGATAAATTTGGACTAGCGATTTGCAAAACTTCAGAGGAATCTATTTTGCAGTTCCCCAAAGAACTCTGAAATTTTGTTCAACAGCTTAGATTTTTTTTCCAAAAACTCATAAGCAAAATAAGGCTGGATTTATAGACGTATTATTTGCACATTTCAAATAGAATTTACTTATTAAAACGTTGAGGCCATCAATTTTTAGCGGGGATTTTTAAATGCTTAAAATGTATCTAAAATTTTCCAGTAATTTATTCAATAATTTCAGAGATTATTTGCCTAGTAAAATGACCCACAGACGACAGACAGACAGATGGAAAAGGGAGATCTACTTTATTATATTCTAGGAATTATAAATGTAAAAAAAAACACTTCCTCACCTATAATATCTCCATAGCTTCCGCTCGAGAGGAACAATTTACAATTATCACATCAAGACGTCATTTTCCGTAAAATTTGTTTAATATTTATTGTAAACACCTTAGCAACTTCTTGGTACAGAAAAAATTATTAATTTTGCTTTGAACGGTGATTAAGCACAAAATTACCAGAATTTCAAAGAAACTGATAAAACCGTTTCGAGATAAAACAGAGTAAATGGTTCATAGAGTGCCAAGCAGAACGAAAGGTGACATGGGCGGAGCTTCAGATGCGCGCCTATCTCTTACCAGTGGCCTAACTGATCTATCATAAAATGTAATTAAAGTAATAAATGCTCTGAGGACCCTATTAAACAAAATTCTTCTTGCTAATAAATACAAAGTGACAAAATAAATAATAATAACTTAAAAAAATAGGAGACACAAAACGTTGGCACCAGACATACGAAGACAGTACAAAAATAAGACAAATTAACGGCGCTACTGCCCTATGTTTCCATCCTCCGAGAGCTATGAATAGACTCGACCAACGTAACTTGCTTTACTGCGCAACCCACGTGATGGCCCTTTTCGTTTTGATTGTCACTCTACCACGATATGCAATATGGGTTTTCTAGTATGCGATGATGGATGACTCATCGTCGGTAACGGCGGCCGAACGGCGTTCGCTAAAGGAAAGCTTGGAAGCGGAAGTTGCGATGGGTGTTCCAGAGCAAGCCTAGAAGCGGTGACTAGGACGTTCTAGAAGGACCGCGTGGCTGTTTAAATGGGAACCACCGTCGGGACCAGACAGTGAAGTCCGGACTATGCGAGAAATAGAGTCTAGTCAAATTAATTCAAGTTGCGCCGGAATTATTTTGTACATAATCGTTGCGTAATTAGTCATGTAAATTCGAGTTACTAAGAAATAAATTGTTGAGTTTTACCCTCGCTTATTTTAAATACCCGTTCATCGTAACAGTATTATGTATACTGTGGTTCAAACATTTATTTTTTGAAAAATTCTCTGTAGTAGGTATGTGAGAAATTCTGAAAAATTAAAACACTTTCCTGAATGAGAAACAAAACAACATCTGGATGCGTATTGTTCTATAATATAATTTTCTAGAGGAAAAGAATAAAAATGGGAATTAATAGAAAAATATCGCAATTCTGTAAACACCATTCTTTTCAGCTTGAAATGGAAAGCTTAAATTAATCCACAAATCTACATTTTTTTTTAATTGCAACGTATATATTTTTAAGGGATTTTTAAGGCGTAATACGAGTACGTGAAGAAAAATTTGTTAACGTTATATAAATCCTTTAATACAAATGTTTTATCAATATTAAAAAAAATGTTAGATATCATTGGACCTTTTCTATCAGTCAGCAAGTTTTCGGAAGAGACGAATAAACAAATTTTCATAAACAATTTCGTTGTTTTATATTAATAATAGTAATTTAAAAAGTCCCAATTCACAATGCAGAGGTCCACAAACGGATATATATTATTTAAATAAAACCAGAATACTGCGCTTTCGTTTTCTATAAACTGTGAAATCTCAGAAAAAAGTACAACTAGAGATTTGTCACATTTACGTACACCACATTGTCGTCACCTATTGCTTGGAGTGTTAAACTGCAAAGTATTATAATATTAAAAACTTAGCACTTAAAAAATGAAAGAAATTATATATATGACATGAAAAAATGTATGTTCCGGAACATTTACTTTTTCAGGTAATAAACTTTAAAAAGTTCTTCATATCGATCGTCGTGAAACATTGTTTAGAGTTTTATGACTATTAATTAATGAATAGTTTGGAGTGAATGAAGGGCAATAATCAAAGTTTCAACGAGTTGGAGTGGAATGTTAAAACAATTTTTATGGTGGGCGAATTAACCAATCGGAGGAAAGTGGAGTTGATAGAAAAGTTCAATATGGATATCAAATATTTCACAAAACAGTTTCTTGATTAATATTACTTTATTGAACATTGTGATAAAATAGAGTGCCAAAAAAATAAAAGGTTCGTGCTTTTTCATTCATTGATATCTTGTATCAGTCACTGATATCACATTTTTTTATAAATCAATTCAACATTTAAACATGTGCAGTTATAGTCGGAAAACACCAATAAACCGCTTAAAATTATGGCAATGAATAATTTACAGCCTCAAAAGGATAAAGGTTTTATAAATCAGATGTGCATGAACACATTTTAAGTTATGATCCGATTTGAAAAATACTTGATCCTTTCGGGCAAGCAAGCTAAAAAGCACGCTTTGTAGGTTATAACTAATATAACTTATAGAGTTTCCCAATAACACTTTTGAAAACAAAAAATCAATATTCACTATTTGGGCGAACTGACTATACCAAGTTTTTTCCTTTATATGTATCATGGCCTTTATTTATATTTGCTTGATAATAATAATTCTGAATTTATTTCCAGCAGACAATAATGTCTCTAGGTGCATATAACATAGCAACATAGGTAGAAACAATTTTTTAAATATTAATTATAAACAATATAATGTATAAGACAATTTTCAAAATCTTATTTCTGATTCGAGAGTTATCAAATTTATTATGTAGAGGGAGTTATTTTGGGACTAAACAACACAAAATAAGTCTAAACAAGCTCGTAAATACAGCATTTAATGAAAGTAAAAAAATGAAAATTAGGTATTTTTCAAAAATTTGAAATATTTTAAAACCACTATATTTTCGGTCTGTTGCCATTGAAAATTGCCCTTTTCATCAATGCAGCGCCGTCCTTCATCAATTATTATCAAACACCACAAACACCCATTATAATTACAACCTCTCAATCACCTCCCGTTGTAAAATTCCGGCCTAGTTCTTCTATATAGTTATTGCCACTAATCATGACGGAAACGCAAAGATTCAGCACTTTGATATATTGCCCGTCTGTAACAATTTGCCACCCGCTGCGAGTCGGCGTCTATCAAAGCCGTGAAAAAGTAAATATGTGTTGGGTTTTGTTTTGAATTGAGCGTATTTTTGTTTTAAGCCAGTTTTCCACCTACAGTAGAAGCGTGAAAAATGTTAACAAAAGAAATGCCAAGTTCATCGTAATTCTTTACATCGCTTTTACACGGCGCCTTTGCAACAGATTAATTATATTTGCTCCGAGGCGCCCTTTATGCTGAAAATTGAGCGTTTATTCGAATTAATCGTTTATTAGCCACATAATACAAAGGAAATAACGCTTCCAAATGAGATCTATTACAGTTTTTAACGTTTCATTGCGAGTAATTTCGCGGTGACATCGCGGGAAGCTCTTCAGTCATAATTGATATGTGTGTTAAAGGTGTCAGCGCCTAAAAAGGCAATGTTTCTAATCAGATTGAGAATCTTTATTACCGGAGTAATTTTCTAATCGGTGATTATATTTATATTAAACAATAATAAAAGAAAAATTAACAAAATGGCATTCTTTCATGTAACACTTTCTGTATAAGTGTAGTCCCAAAATTAGTACAATCCTTTACCTCTTTAGCTCATGGTAACCTCTTATAAACCTCTTTATACGTCAGTTTTTCATGATATAATTTTATCATATAATTTGCACGTTCATGTTGAAGTGAAAAATTAGTATAACTTTGGTAAATTTGTTCGGTCAAAATTAAGAGATTAAGATGCAATTTTTACATCGTCCAAGACAATTTGTGAAATTAAGGGTCGAAACCTAAGATACCTCGCCCTACCCAAACGTTAAATTTATTAATATAATGCTTGCGGGCTCCCAGGCGTCATCTAGTTGATTTGCTTAAGAGCTTCAATACACTTAATTTCTACTAAGGAAATTAATACAGTGTAGAACCGGAAACCTATTTGCTAATGAGATAGTGTTTGATTTGGCATTTAAGTTCGAAGGAGCTTTCGGAGGACAAAGACGGCAGGCATAAAATTATTAGGATGGTGACTTTTAAAAAAGCTTCGGATGGATCGTAGCATAAGAAACGGCCAAACCCTCTAGTATCCCAGATTTAGATGGTTATATTCATTACGGAGTTCATCTTGCGGCTTCTGGAAACTTAACGCTCCGAGAGACATAAGCAATTAAGTGCATAATTTTATAGCCTTAAAAGTGGGGAACTTATGCTCGCTCTGCTAAGTCGTCAACTTATACAAACGATTCTCGGTTAATTTTACACTTATACAAATCGCTACTGCAGATTTACATTGCAGTGTGCAGCGGCAAAGAAACGAGGCTGCGTTTAAGATAACAATTAGAACCGAATGAATTCTTTTTATCGATTGAAGTGCAGTATAAATAACTTTGCTCTAGAATATCGTGTATAGCATAAGAATGTGGAATGAGAACGTAAGAAATATTAACCAAGAAAATAATAAACGCATGGTACAAAAATTGGAAGGGGGTGCATATGTATTATTGTATAGCGGACTACGCAGCTTATATTATTTTCTGTTTAATTTTGTCTCCATTTTTTCCTTGTTAGTTCTTTTTTTCTTTATCAGTTTGAATATTTTTCTTGTTTCGGTTTCATTGTTTGTTTCCTCCTATGTCTGCACCTTTTGGAGGGAAATATATCTTTATTCCCAATTCAGTTTAAATAATCAAAAGCATTAAAAGAAATACTCTATTAATGCTACGTAGAACTTTTGTCTCATTCGAAAAAAATATACAATATCCAATACGAGCGATTTTCTATTTTAGAATTTATTCATAATAAATAATTTATTAAATTATTTACCGTTTTAGTTAAAAAAGTGTATGCATGTGTTACAGTTCTGAATTCAGAAAAAAAACTTCTATTGAAAAATTGACGATTTGACTAGTGCTGCTATTTAAACAAATCAAGTTGGATCTTGAAAATAAATGTCAGTATTTTTAAGTAGGTATAGCCCAAATTTCAAGAAGATCCAACTAATCGTACCTCATTTTGTTGATTTATTGTTAAAATTTTCTACACATTTAATTAAAAGACAACAGATATTACACTTTAGAATAAACAAAGTACAAGTGTAGCATTTCCGTTACAAAAAAAAATTAATTTGTTAAGTACAACTATAAATAAGTCAAATAACACAAACATTGCTATATGTGTAGTATTCGCTTCTTTACATGGTACGTCGAATCAACCAAGATAAATGATGTCTCCGTCCTTTTTACCCCGCCTCATCGAAAAATCCCATAATTTTCCAGAAAAATTTGTTTCTATTGGCAAACACAATATTATTTCAATATATAAGGACATAAAACGATCCCATCAATCTAAAGAGTCGTAGGACGGAAGCAAGACCGACAGTTCTTATATAACTTCCCATATAGCCTTAATAAATCTAAATAATATGGTGCATAAAATATCGCACACCCTCGTCCCATATTAAAGTGGACATTGGGGACATCCCTTAAGCGCTCGCACATCCCAGAAGTAAACGTAATATCAGTTTTACGTGTGTTGCAGCATAAACCAATCAATCTCTGCCTGAATAATTAACGGCCTCTCCTCACAACAAATTTAATTTAAATTTTTTCATCCACCCAATCGAATTGTGAGCCGCGAGGGTAGGTGGAGGTATCAACATCTGCAGTGAAAAATTCAGCTGACTCTGCTTATGAGTTATAATAAGTTGGTAAATGCATTAGAAACAAAACAGGGACACGATTTCTTTCAGGAGTAGGAAAATCCGGAGGGACCGCTCAATCTTCTTTGGTACGCCCATTCCCATGGACCCTCTGGACACGTCTTCCGCCTACAGTTAAAAAGGTAATTTCTGTCTGGCCAAGAGCTCCCTGGGAGACCATGATGCAACCGGTCAAGCGATCAACTCTAACCCCGCTTATGGGAGATTAAAGGAGGCGCGTGTGGAAATGTTTACGTTGTTAAATATGATTGTTGAAACTAGATCAACCGCGGAAAATCAACCCCATATGAGTAACGAAAAAGTGTATTTTTATTCACATGGGGTGATCTTTTTATTTATTGAAATCTATGTTGTAAGAGCCAACTGCTTGATTTAAGACAACAATTGCCAAATAAATTTTATATTATCAATAAATTGATATATTTGAAAACTAACGAACAATTCTTGTCATGAAAAAAGTTCTCTACTGCAGCTATATCATGTGGCAATTAACCCATTGCCAATCTACAAGAATCATTAAGTCCACCAACGCTAATTTGAACACAAATAAATACCACAAATAGAGATCAATAAAAATTATTTCCCGAAGTATAAATATCTATTTCAGAAATGAAAATTTCGCCAAACCATCGTGCCTGAACTATCTCTTTTATCACAATCATTGCGTACACAGAGAGCGACGTATAACCGTCTGTGAGAAGGAATCTAGGAGTTTGGTTTTTACTGTCTTATTTTTATTCAGACAACAAATACCAGAACTCAAATTCCCGCATTGTCTTATCATTTGAATTTATATTAAAATTATTTTATCCCAGAAAAAGGAGGGCAAAACTAAAGGTCCAATGAGTTTTTTCCTATCAAATATTTTAAACTGCGCCAAGCGAAAGTTGAAATGCACAATTGCTAACAAACGACACATTAATGTCGATCATTTTTATTAACTGATTATCCTTATAAATAAAATACTCTGAAAAATGGTGTGAAATATTTGGGGGTGAACTGAATTCAGACATACGGATTAGAATATAATTAGTTATAATAATAATAATTATCGGAGACTTGTTGTACATAATACGGAAAAAGGAGATAACTTAAAACGTAAAACAATTAAAATTCTTTTTAGACCAATATAAAGTAAAATGTGACAAACGTATTATGTATGTCAATTAATTCTTCTTCGCTGATTCGTTATAAAGCGTCGTATGTTAGACTGAGGTTTAATTGAATGGAATTACAAAGATAACTAATAAGTGATTTCTCTGTTATAGCAGCAGCATCGCCAAAGTCTCTATTTTCATGTCTATGTCACTCCACAGCTTCTAAATTTTCAAAAATGTTAAAATTAAACACATTGCGGTATTAATATTAAGACGTAGTTGGTTGAATAGATCTGAGTTTTATACTTCCCCAGCGTAAGCGAGTCTATCGGCCACTTTTATGTTTTCTCGACGTTTTATAAGCCCTACAGTACGAAAAAAGTAGTCTCCCGTTTCCGTCTGTACGTCTGTCTGTCTGTATCCATTTTTATTAGACAGGTAATCACCGAAAGTGCTGGACCGATTGTTATCAAATTTTGTATGTATATTAGAAATATCTTGTAGATGGTTAAATGCTAATCAAATTTGGCTAATCATCCTCAGCAACAATTTGATGACGTCATTTCAATGAATAGTATTCTAAAGTGATTTGGATGTTACACAAAAATATACTTATATGCATGGGCGCCGGCAGGATTATTTGCAGGGGGGTGCACCCATACATTATAGGACATAGTATATTTGCTGCATTTTCAAATTGAATCTGGGGATGAAATTTTAAAAAATCATTTAGAGTCAGGAGCAATAAACACTTTGTATATATCGCATCAAATTCAAAATGAATTGATTGAAATTTGTTTTGATGTTCTGAAGGGCAAAATAATTAAGGAGGTGAATCAGGCATCCGTTTTTTAGGTGTTGGCTGATGAGACTGCTAATATTAGTGGCACAGAACAATTATCGATTGAAGTTCGGTATTTGCGTTGTGATCAAGCCAATAAAAATCCAATAATTTGCGAAGAATTTTTAGGATATGTGCCGCTGCAAGAACTGAATGCGGAAGCCATTTCAAAAACTATTATCCACTTCCTAGAAGATTGCAGTTTGGATTTAAATTAAAGTGTGTATTTTATACTAAGCCAGGGGGGTGCAAGTGCACCCCCTTGCACCCCCCTCCCGGCGCCCATGCTTATATGTTCGAATCCACTTTCAGCTTTTTCGCTAAACGTTCAAATTTTCGCAAAAACATTTGCAATAATATAATATAATAACGTTTTATTTCCGACACGGTTTCAACGTCTCCGTGGCGCACTGGGTGTATCGGAGATAATGGCGACCTGCGGTACCTACTGCGATTGTGGTTCGATGCCGAACTTGACCCTTTCCTTTTTTTTTTCTTGCATTGGTATAATGCTGTGACTACTTTTTTTATGCTGTGACTAGAATTATCCACGTTGAAGACGTCATCACAAATTTCTTATTGGTCAAATTAAGAACGAGTCACCACATTTTCTCGAAAATGTGAAGAATACGCACGTCTTTACATAATAATGATGAAATGAGAATTATAATATTCAGAACATTTTATTCAATTGTGGTTTACTTAATAATTTTAGTTCTGTTTTGAGAAGACAAACTCTTTCAAATCAAACTAACTTCTGCGTGACATTCTTTCAATCTATAAACATAAATAAATAAATACTTGAGCTTCAGATTGCTATTACCTATTGCTGAAGAACAAAGGGTGTTATTTATGCCTCTAGTTTTTACTTTACAGCGGTTATCACAAAACGAGAATCGTAAAATCAAATTTTATAATTTTTTAAGATCTGGATTTGTCGTAGTATACTTATAGCATTCGATCAATTTTTTATTGATCAAATTAAGAACCTCATGTTTTAGATTTGCTTTTACAGGGTCACTAAAAAAATAAACCAGTCAATTTATTTTATTGAATAAATTAAGAATTGAAAAAACTGAATATTTTGAAATCTTGCAAACGTTTTAAAGTTATTGTAAGCATGGTAAATTGCTATCTGTTTATTCCCCCCAAAAAATTGATGACGTCATTTCAAAATTTTGGCGAATAAATTCTACCCAAAATGTGCAAAATATGAATTTTTACTTATCGTTGCATTAATACTTTTTAGATTTGCTTAAATATTTGGTTCTAAAAAATTAATGAATGAGTCAATTTATTTTATCCATTAGATTAAGAACGGCTGAATTCATTTTGCCAGAAAATTTTGGGAACACAATACAGTTATTTTTACTATTACACTGCACCAATCCAAAATTCAACTCGAAAATGCTATGCTTCACTGTATTTCAGGAGCGAGGGAAGTTCTATCGAAACAACTTTCGACCAATTTTTTTATACTTATATGTAGTTTAACGAGGTAAGTCCAGCTTTCGAAAATATGTTCAGGTTGTATTTTGTGTTGTCAGTGACGTGCACTGGTTTTTGCGAGTTTACAATGAGCTTTAATTTAAAATTGAGGAAAAACCACCAGGAAAGCTCAAATCAATACGAAATTAGAATAAATAAGAAATAGCTAAAATATGGGAAAAAATAATAATATAACGTAAGTGGTAGAGCAAAAGTACATACATTTTGACAAAAGAAATATTACTTTTGTCTTAAGTCGAACAAGTGTGTTGATAATAGCAAAAGTATTTTTTCAATCGCGTAGCTGAATGTTTTCGCTATTTCCTGTGTTTTTTTTTTTAAATTTGCGTACTTCAACCCTAATTTTTATTGATATACAAAACGGAATAGTGTGCATTATATTCCCTCGTTATTATTCAAATCATTCAAAGGGCGAAGATGAATTTATACGAGATTAAGCGAAGAAGAAACAAGAAAAAGAATTCACAAAAGAAAAAGAAAAATCTACGAAATTGCGAGTACAAAAGAAAAATACAATATCTTTAAAAGGCTACAAATAAAAATGGATATAAACAAGAAGGTGCAGAAATAATAGAAATAGAAAGCATAAAATTGAACCGTGCTTAGAAAAATAGACAAAAACACAAAAAACACAAGTGGAGACCGGATAAGAAATATCAGCGTTACGTACAAAGAAATAAAGAAAGAAATATGGAATAAAATAAAGGGCATAAAAGTAAGAAGAAGGGGACCCGATATTGGCAGCAATCACTACTTACTAATAACCATCCTTAGATTAGAAAGGAAGAAAGTATAAAATTTCAGAAGAATGATTACAAACAGGAAAATAAAAATAAAATGACTAACAGTAACTAGACGAGAATTAGCAGAAAACAAATCCACCAACAATACCGGACAACATGTGAAAACATTTCAAAGCAGCGGAATCAATATGGAAGAACTGAAATCACAACAAAGATACCAAAAGAACACACTGGTGGTGGAAAAAGGTAAGAGAAACAATAAAGAATAAGAAAGAGACATATAAAAAATTCATAGAACACAAAACCGCATACTATATTACCAAGAATACAAACTAGAAAGATCAACCAGACTCAAAAGTATGAATAGAAAAATGATCGGAGAATCTTCAGTGAAACGACCGGAGGATACAAAGACAACCAAAAGTTATGCTACGAAACAGTCATAACAATGAAACAAAAGAAGAAGACGTAAAATTGGTCTGTGTTAAATTAAACAGAACTTCCTTTGCACTTTTCATACTTTCGAACAGATACAGTTTTCTAGAAAAATTATAAAATTTGATTTTGCAAAATTTTATAATAACTCCTATAAGTAAAAAATGCACAAGCGAGATATCGGATACATAAACCACGTGGAAAATATTGAACAACAAAACATTTTTCTAAAGTAACGGGGGGATTTGTAAACAACGAAATTTTTTCAAAATTATTTCATAAAATTTAGATAACCTTAACTAAGCAATGTAATGATGGGGATGATTACACAAAGTTTGATAAGCGCTTTACCATCTACATTATATATACCTACTTCTAAAATACATATAAACTTTGACCATAAATCGGTCCAGTTCTTTTTAAAAATCGACACAGATGACAGACCACGGACGACAGTCAGACGGAAACGGGAGACCTACTTGTTCGTAACCTAGGGATCATGAAACGTCGAGACAACATGGAAGTAGCCATTCATTGGATGGATTCTATTACAATACTTCCTTAGCTTACACTCTGGAAGGAATTAAAACGGACTACTTATAAAACTTAAAAAGTAAAAAAGCAGAATGTGGGAAAGATGGAGGGGATATTTTAAAGAAATTCTAGAAGGTTAATGCATAGGAAACAAATGCAGAAAAACAGTGTAATAACAGAAACAAACGAAAAAGCAAAATATGAGAGCAACAATTATAATTAAACGAAATATATATACCTACAGCAAACGAAAAAAAAAATAAACAGGCAAGTTATAAACGAAGAAAAATTAATCTAAAATTATTTAGACAGAACACTCTTCGCTCTATAAATGTACAGTTCAACAAATCCCGTTTTTTTTACAAAATTTTAGTTATTTTAGGATATCCTTTATAAGTAAAAAAAATATGTAAGTATACAATAATAGTCACAGTGTAAAAAAACATTCGATAACGATGGCATTTCAACTTACACGGCCAAAACACAAGTCAGACTCCATCAGGCATCGGCTATCTGAAACATGTGGAAAGTATTGCTAATTTTTTTTTTTGAAAAGTAATTATGATAAAAATCAACGCGGATTCATAAACTACAAGTACAGGGGTATATTATTTGATAAAATTTAGATAACTTCAACTACGCAAAATGATGAGGAGACCTGATTAATTTGATGGTGGGAATGGTGATTGATGACTGTCTGAAAGATATCATGAACGAAGTAGTAAGGCTAGGCAATAATTTTATTGAGCAAAATAATTCGTAAAAATCCTAGAGAATCGACATTGAATAAAGAAACACATATTTTGTAAGACAAATCTCAACAAATTGGTGGAAGATTGTTTCCACAAACCTTCCCTCACAATGAAACATACCTAGCGTTTTCGAGAAACCATAAAGTTTGATGATGGGAATTTTATTTTTTATGAAAACTCCCAAAAGTTGAAATAAACATATGTATGTATGTGATGTTAAAGTAAATGTAAAGAAGCTTGCTACGCGTATGTTTCAAATGAGTTTTACTTTAGAAAATTTTATGAAGACATCAATATTTTTGGCGGACATGTATATGAGGTTGGATTGGTACAGTGTAATACTAATGATAACAATATTGTATTCCCAAATTTTCGGGAAAAAGTAGTGGGCCGTTCCCTATTTAATCGACAAAATAAATTGACTCATTCATTAATTTTAGTGAATCACAAGTATAGACTCATTCATATTTTGCACATTTTGTATAGCATTTATTCGCCAAAATGTTGAGATGACGTCATCAATTTTTTGAGGTGGGTAAACAGATATGGTTTGATTAAAAATTTGCCCTGCTTACAATAAGTTTAAAGTGTCTGCAAAATTCAAAGCATTCAGTTGAACAGTTCCTTATTTACTCAATAACATAAATGAAGTTTTCATTAATTTTTTGAGCACCCGGCATAAATAATTCTAAAAACTATGAGCGCGTTGATAAACCACAAGTATTCATAATATTTTGCATATTTCAGAGAAGATTTATTCGCAAAATTTTGAGATGATGTCATCTATTTTTTGAGAGAGAATAAACGGATAATTTTTTCCCAAAAAAATTCTGGATGTTTAGGGTGAACATTTGACACGGAATCATACACTACAGGCGCAGGAGTATCTTATTTTATACAATTTAAAAAACTTACCGTTATAAGTTTTGGAGATGATGTCATTCTCTTGGTGAAGGGGATGATTAGCCAAATTTTAGTTCTACATGATAGTTCTAATATACATATGAAATTTGACAGCATCGGTCGGGTAATTTCGGAGATTACGTGTCTAATAAAAATGTATATAGACACCAGACAGACAGATAGACAGACGGAAACGGGAGACCATTTTTTTCGTACTTTATGTAGAGTAATTATATATGGAAGGTTATATGCAAAGTCTATACAAGAGGACGAAGAACTACGAAAGAATAAAGCATAAATAACTATCTGATCGTTTGGGACTGTAGAAGTGTTCTCAGCCCACTATTGTATACACTTGTACTAAACACAGTATTGAAAGTAATGAGACAGGAAGAAAAAGCTGCGAAATATGTAGTACCTATAGAGAGAACGCAAGACACAAACCTTGAAATTTACAGAAGAACACTAAACAAATGTAACTTCTATATCAATCTATAGAATGCCAAAGCTATAATTATTTATTGGTTAAAATGAGAAACAATACAGCGTACCTATACCTTGAGAGCAGCAGGATGACTATTCAATACCATAGAAAATATATTTTCATTGGAAAAGGAAATCCTGCAAGAAATTAGATTAGAGACATGGGTAAACAAACTTCTATAAAAAAAATCAAAGAGAAAACAAGTCTTGACAGAATAAGAAACGTCACGCATCGAGAGAATAAAACCAATGGGAAACATAAGAGAAGAAAGTCAAATATGATGGTACAAGCCTACAAGCAGATTAAATGAATGGTGTATGAAGCGCAGTCAACAAAGAAGAATGGAGAAAGCAGAGAACAAAGAAATTATGGAGAAATCTTTTTTAAGTATTTTTTGGTAGAGTAATAAACTACGAACACTAGTATTATTTCACTGATAGTCCGACGAAATAGCCCGGGACAATAATATCGTCTCGACAAAATAATCTCCGACAAAATAGTTTCAAGATTAAATTGCTCCGTCAAAATAGCCCAAGATCCAAAAATCTGCACAAGTGAGCAAAAATATCACCTACCAAAAATATACCTATGTATTTGGTGGATTTTCTTAGAAGGGTTTGTTTCTACAAAGGAAATTTTGGTTTGTTAACCCTTGTACAACATTCTAATTTATGAACCAAGAAAAGTATATTGTATGCATAAAAATAACCTACTTAATATAGACCTGACTTGACTTGAACTTATCTAACCTGACCTGACCTGATCTGAGCTGATCTAGCTTGACCTGACTTGAGCTGTTCTAACCTGACCTGATCTGAACTGATTTGGCCTGGCCTGGCCTGGTCTGACCTGACCTGACCTGACCTCATCTCACCTGAACTCTCTGTTGCCTCAAATAAACAAATTTTAGAATGAATAAAAACCAAAAAGTACATCTTTAAAGCAGTTGTATGTTATGTAATATAATTATATAATAATTTCCTTTTTCATGTACAAAAATTTCATACCGGGCTAATTTGACGGGATTGTATTTTGTCGGGGCTATTTTGTCGAGGCTTTTTTGACGGGGCAATTTTGTCGGGGGCTATTTTAACGGATCGTGCATTTCATTGTCATTAGTTCTAAAACACTTAGTAATAATCTCATTTAATTATACTTATTTGCCATTTTTATTAAGTAATAGGTATTTTTCAAAGGTTAATTTTTAAAGAAATGTTGACATGTGTTCCGCTTAGTAACAATAAAGCTTCAACCACATTCAAATCTTTGACGTAACAGTAAACTAGTGGCCGAAATTTATTGGTTGGTATAGTACAATTATAGACGAGGAAAAATAGTTATTAAAAAATCAGTCCAAAAACGAACCGAGAACATGAATGTTATTACATTACGCCGTACATTGTAAAAACAAGTGTAGATAAAACATTCATATAAATCTTATTGAAATCTATAGACGTAGAGTCCTAGACCTCGTTTCCTTATGAACTACTATGCACACTTATCATCTCCGAACCTTGACATAAATCTAGGCAAGTCGCCAAAATCGTCGGTTGCACCCATGTTTTAATTCAAATAACTGCAATAACTCTCCGTTGTGAAAGAAGCGAAATAAGGATTGTCTTAATCCTCACAATCTCGGTCCTTATAGATATCGAGGGAGTGAACAAAGCCCACCGGAGTAAGAAAAGAGACGAATTGATTTTGCATAATGTCTTCAGGTGGAGCTTTTATTGTGTTCCATATATCTGGTGGAAGAGAGGAACCCCGCCATATTTCCGCGGAAATAGCCTGCAAACAAACCAGCTGTCATTGTGCGGGCGTTCTCTAACGCGTCTTTAATAGGGAAATACTGATAGGTTATAACTGCGCTCTTCTTACCGCAGCGCCAAATACTTTCTTAATGCTCTCCGACTTGAGATGGGCGGAATTCTGTTTGTTGTATTAGAGAAATCGACAGCTTTCTACTTTTTCCATCCTTTTATTAAAATTTTATACGATGCATTGGAAAAAATTCAATTACAGTGACAATCAATCAAATTAATAAGCCATCACGTGATGAGAAAAAGCCGAGTTAATCTGATACAGAGACAAAACCACGGAAAATGGAAAATGACTTGCTCTAAAATTAGTCATTAATGATAAAGTGTAAATAATGAGAAAAAACGTATCATGTGAAGGTGGTTATTAGCAGGAACTTAGAGAATTGCCTGTAATTTTCTTGCTGCAGATTTAATCTGCAAATTACGAAATTTACTTAATAGAAAAAGATCGTAGATTATAGTGCAGAAGGACTCAAAATTACCCTGAAAATTTCATGTCATATTCAGCAGGCGAGGTTGTCTCGCTATTTTTCAGGGCATTTGTTTGTTCTTTAAACACCGTGCGACAAAAATACGTTACCATTATTACACAAAATTGTAATCAACTCTTTTGCATAGTTACTCATTGTAAATTACGGCATATCATGCTGTCAACGTGATTAAATAACAAATTAAGAAGCAATATTGCAAATCATACGGTCGACATTAAAGAATAGTTCAATTTAGTGTTAATTTTCAGTGTCATCAATGTCGACGTCAACAAGTATAACCTTTAAGCAGTTTGAAAAACTACTTAGCGTGGGTGTGAAAGCTATTAAACCTTCTGATTTGACGTATGTCAGGTAACGATTAGCATAATTGTATCGAATTAAACTTCAAGCTCCTAGGGTAAAATTTAGAGGTTGGCCAATCCAACGTATAAAAAAATTATTGTATTTTTATAAAATTCTTTTATTGTAATAAAAAAACCAACGTACTATTACTCTACACTTTCTGACAAGACTAGATTTCTTTCATTTTATAGAGATAGAATCAATTTTTTGGGATCCGCTGATACATAAAGAGAAAATCAAAGCAAAATTTTCTATTACAAAGGAAAGATAACAAAAAAAGTTTAAAAGGAAAAATCTAGGAAGGATTACAAATGTACATAACAGGATAATATATAACAGTAGAAACGACACATAAAGAGACTTGTTGTGTGAAAATTAGAAAAGACTCTGGATATTCTGTAGACAAGGTTGTCTAGAAGTGTTTCATAGTCTGATAAAGAGTTTTGGGTTAAGACCGTAAGAGTCTACATCCACATTAGTTCACGTAATGCCTACACCATTAGAAGATATGTTACAGTCTGATTTGAAAAACAGAAAAAAAAAAACAGAAAAATCAATAATGACTTTCAAGGGTTTTAAAGAATTTAAAGCAAACATTTTTTTTTCGTAAATCTTGCAATGAGTAGCTCTTGAAAATAGATTTTACTTAGTTTTTAACTAGGCGATTAACTTCCTTTCTTTGTTTTGTTTATTTTATGTCTTTCGTAAAATGGTTGAAATAAAATTTGAGTAAGAATGGTTCATTGATCTATGTTTTGAATTATCAAAAGCAAGTTCAATTTAGGGTGCCGGTGGTTAATTACGAATAATTGGTTTTCTAAATTGGACCCTTGAGTGTCAAAACTACTTATCTAATGTAACTTCACCCAGTGTTACTAAATTCTAACGGGTGTACAATAAAAAATGTATTTGTAGCATGCGGTGAAAATTCAATTGTTTACGTTTTTTTTAGAGTGTAATTGAATCACGTCGAAACCTGACGGTTTATTGAAAATGAGGTTCAACAACAAAATGATGTTAGGTTAGAAAACATTTTCTCATTTTAATGCAAATCTGCTTAAAAAGCAGATTACTGAATTAAAATTAATAAATAATTACAATATTATTCGTCATCATAAGGACCACCATCTTCGAGCATTTTGGTTAGCTTCAAAATTCACCAATTTTTAAAAAAGCAGGTGAAAAATGTTTTGTGTTGACAAGTTACTTTTGAAATAAAAAAATAAATGGAAGGAATCAAAATCATAATGGTGATTAGAAAAATCACTGCATTACAAAACTTTCCCCAGGCAAATTTTAGTTTAAATAATTACCTTATTATAAATAAACAGCAAATAATAATTCCAAAGCCTGGCCCAAATATATTTTTAATTGTGCAGTTTTTTTCAGTATAATGTGTCGTTGAAAGTCCACTCCACATTTTGAATGTATTGCAGAACTAATTTGGGCGATTTTCTTCAAGTAACAGCGTTTCTGATAAATTCGTACCAAAACGGGTAGGTATAAGCCAAAAAAAATGGAAATAAAAAGAAAAATATAATAACGAAGTGTAACGAAAAGTACAACATACAACAACTAGATCAATTTTAATTTAGAATATTTAGCGTCAAAATTTCGAATTTGAAAACTTTTTTTTACATATTATTTTGATTTTTAAATTACTGTTGATTATTGTATTGCCAACGAGAAAATGACCACATTTTTGAAAAAATTTAAAACAAATTGAAGGCAAGAAAATGAGAACCATAACAAGAATTAGAATGAAAGAATATAACAAAACTAAGACCCAATATTAAGATTATGATGAGAGAAGATTATAAAGAAGGAAAAGTAAAACGGGAATTAGAAAGGAAGAATGAGAAACAAAATACGAACGAGAATGAGAAAACAAATAACAACCAAAATTAAAATAAGAAATTAGAACGAAAATATGTTCGAGAACAAATGAGATTTTAATTTAAAAATTACAGTGAGACAATTGTGAAAAATAAAAGTGTGGACATGAATTAAAACAAAAATGGGAATGACGAATATAATAAAAGCGAGAACATGAAAAAGCGAACTAAAATGAGAGCAAAATAGAATTAGAACTAGAAATGAACTGACAACCATAATTAGAACTAGACCTAGGTAGGGAGAAGCAAGAACAAGAATAAAAAACGAGAATGAAAACTAAAATGACAATCATATGGAGGTGAATATGAACGAAAACTGAAGGAAAATGAAAACCAAAACTAGAATTACAGTGAAAGAATATAAAGGTATTAACCAATATTAGAATGAGAGAGAAAGAATGTAAAGAAAGAGAAATAGAACGGAAATTAGAAAGAGAAATTGAATGATAATTAAAGGAAGATTGAAAAACAAAATACGAACGAGAATAAGAAAATTAACGTAAGCCGAAATTATATCGATAAATTAGCACGAAAAGACGAGATTTTAAGAAAATTGAGAACGAAAGAATTCTGGTGAGTGAATTATGAGAAACTAAAGTGTGGACAAGAATTAGAATAAACATGGGAATGGTGAAGATAATACGAACTCAAATGAGTTAGAAGGAAACCAAAATGAGAGCGAAATAGATTTAAACTAGTAAGGAACCGCTAATAAGAATGTAAACAAAAACGAAAATTAGAATGAAAACAAGAACGAAATTGATTTTTAAGAACGAAAACTTAAGAAAAATGAGAACCAAAACAAGAATTAAAAAGAAACAATATAACGGAAGTTAGATCCAATATTAAATCTAGTGTGGGAAAGACCATAAAAAAGCAAAAGTAAAAAGGGAATTAGAAAGAGGAAACGAATGATGATAATTAAAGGAAGAATGAGAACCAAAATACGAACAACAATGAGGAAACAAATGAGAACCTAAATTAAAACGAGTAATTAGAACGAAATAGAAATTAATCAAGAACAAAAATTAGATTTTAAAGAAATTGGGAATCAAAGAATTACATTGAGAGAATTGTGAAAAACGAAAGTGTGAACGGAATTAGCACAAAAATGAGAATGAGAGAGATAATATGAACGAGAATGAGAAAAAAGAATCAAAATGAACACAAAATAGAACTAGAACAAGAAAGGAAATTATAACAAGAATAAAAACAAAAACAAGGAATAGGACCAGAGTTAGGGCGCGGTTGAGAATAAGAATAAGAACGAAAATAAAAATTAGAATGAAACGAGAACAAGAACGAAATCGACAACTACCCTATGGCGTCGAATGAGCACAACAATTGAAAGAAAATGAGAATCCAAACTAGAATTACAGCAAAAGAATTGTAAGGAAACGAAAATGTGGACGGAAATTGAAACTAAAATAAACATTAGCAATGAGGAGGAGAAAACAAAGGGGCACAAGAGAAAAAAAAACAAGATGAGAACAAGAATTAGAACGAGATTGAGAACGGAAATAAAAATTAGAAAATAAGAAAAACAAAAACCAGAATTGTAACTCGGGTTAGAAGAATTGCAATGAACGACAATGATAACGGAAATTACAGAGAACGAAGCAAAATATTAAAGAAATTGTGGAAGAAAATGTAAAGAAAATACTCAAGTCTGTTCAAAACCCTTAGACTGTGACGTCATTTTAGTGACCAAAAGTATCGGCTTTATTGAATGTTGAACTAAGTGCAGAAATTCAAAATTAATTGAATAGTTATAAGTTTTATTCTTTAATCAGGTAAATATTAATTTTTAACGCAACTCTAAATCATCGATCCTACTGTCATCACCTTCACTGTCACTATCATCCGAAACGAAATTAACATTTATAATGGCTTGATTTGTGTCACAATTGTCCACAATTTTTTCCATTTGTCATGCCGAATATACGATTTTTTCCACGTGTTTAATATAATTTTCCCAGTGTATATCGGGAACTTAGTTTATTACATTTTCAGTTTTTTACAGTTTTCAGTACATCAACAGGAGAAGCACTAATTCTTGAAATAAGTACTTTTATCGTACTTTCGTTTACATTCCATCCATACCATTTCAATTGCATTAAAGTGACAGTGGTATGGCGAAAGTCTTAAAGGCCACAATGTACATGTTCTTGAGCATAGTGATCTAAATGATATTATGTATTCATAATTGGATCAAGTAACTATTTGTAGTTACCAGAAATTTGTTTGGGCGAAGACCCCTATAAATGAAGCATAAACTATAACTAATATTTTTAACGATATTGTTATAATTCATAGTTGCTTAAAATAATATTTTTAAAACAGTGAAAAAATAACAAAGCAATATTTAGTAGGAAAAATTATGATTCATACGGAAAATTATGGCTGCACAGGTGCGACGTAAGCTGACTAAATACTTTAAAACCACGATTAGTTTCTGTATTATTATTATTACATTAAATAGCAGGTAGTCCTTTGGCATTGGCCTTAACTACTGATGATACAACCTTGGGATTATTTTGGGTGTGATCACTACATTTATTGAACTAAAATAAAAAAGAAATTTTAGTATAATTTCAACATCATTAGGAATCCTAAGTATGCTCTGTCTCTTCGACGTAGCAGATCATTTTTAGGTAATGGTGAAAATTTTGTTGCGTCTACGTATTATCGATGTCTTTCACATGAAAAACAAATCCCCAGTGAAAATGATTTTTATTCAAATTTTAAAATTTTTGCCTCTATAATACTCCTACTAGAAACTTATATTTAGTGGCAGGTGTCCTATATGGGAGAATTCTCAATATCTAACATAAAAATTATACATAAAAATTAGGATAACACAAAAAAATTCTGACGTTATTTCGGCCGAACTTCCCTTATGCTTGAGATACAATAAAAGACATCCAGCTTTTCCAAAAAATTACAAAATTTGACTTTGCGAATTTTATTTATTTTTTTACGAGAAACCCTATAGTTAAAATATATGTATGTGTGTATGATTTTGTGAGCACACATATATCCATTTGGGTAGGTGCAGTGTAATACTAATAATAATTTCAAGCTGACTCAATTAATAAAATAAATTCATTCATTTATCAGATTTTTTAGTCACCCTGTATAAGCAATTCTAAAGAAATGTGAATGTAATGATAAATCACATGTAAAGAATCATCATATTTTGCACAGGATATATTTGGTAAAATTTTGTGATGACGTCATCATTGTCATCAGTTTTTAAGGGTTCAAAAACGGATAAATTTTGATAAACGTTTGTAAAATTTCAAAGCATTGGGTTTTGTAATTTCAGAGTTAAATTGTAAAATGTTGTTATAAAATATTAATTTTTTTAGAAAAATCTGAATGTCTAGAGTAAAAACTCAAAACAGATTTAAAAATTACAAGCGGAGGAGTATGTTATTTTATAAAATTAAAATTACATTTGTTATTGTAAAATTTATCGTTGTTGGTGGCGTTAATCAGACAAATGTTGCTTAAGAGATTTACCATCCACATGATATTCCTAACATATATACAAAATTTGACAACAATTGGGCTGGTAGTTGAAAGGATTATATGACTAATAAAAATCGATTTAGACGCGGACAAACCATAGACGACAGATGGCAGACAGACAGACAGATAGACGGAAAAGAAAAATCGATGTTTTCGCACTCTACGGATCATGAAACGTCGAGAAAATATAAAAGTAGCAAGTCGTCCGATGGACTCAATTAATAATACTATGCTTGGGAAGTCAAAATTTTCTCTTGAAATCTACGTACAAAACACAACAAAATTCAGCATATTAATTGAAATTTTAGTGTAAGTTTAATTCATTGTAACATTCAAAGTTGCTAACTTATGGTTCATAAACGGATAAATTTTGACTAATGGTTCACTATGCTTACAAAAACCTTAAAGTATCTGCAAGATTTCAGATCATTCGGTTTTGCAGCTTCAAAGTTAATTCTAATCTAAATTTCGCAAAAATTTGGATTCTTATAGTAAAAAAACTCAATACTTATTCAAAAACTACAAATGGAGGAGTGTTATTTTCTAAAATTTAAATAATATTTACTATGTAAAAGTTGGAGATGACGTCATATTATTTGGTGGAGATGAGCAGACAGATTTTGGTTAGCGTTTTACTATTTAGGTACACGATATTCTTAATAGACGCCAAACAGACAAATGGAAAAGTAACACCTATGTTTTCGTATTCTAGGGGTCATGAAACGTCCAGAAAACATAAAAGAGGCTAATCGACCAATGGACTCAATTGCAATACTTCCTCAGCTTATGCTCGGGAAGTAAAAATAAAACTAAATGTTTTTAATGAAGAATAAAACACGGACTCTGAACAAGGGAGAAATGAAAGCAGGCGTATACCAATGTAATGGATTTATAAAATGTAAGCAAGCTTATATAATTCACGGCATCAGTCAATTTTTTTAATTCAGTCAAACTGTTCTTGAAATTTGTTCGTTTCTTAAGCATTAATGAGGAAAAAAAATTAAACGGCATTGACAGACAAAAATAGTTCAACTGAACCCGAGACTCATAGTCATAAATCATGAGAGAAGACATTTTTGAAAAAATATAACACAGGAAGCTGTAAGGAAGTAAAAATAATTTGAGCCATTTGTTAAATGTAAAGAAACAACTAAAATCATTAAAGAAGGAGTAACACATATATGTATTTGGATTTTGGCCAGTGTTTTTAAGATGACAACATCAAAATTAAAACGACACCAAAGGATAGTACGCAGGAAGACTAGAATTGGTTCTGAAGACAAAAAGAATTAAATGTTTAAGTGCTGAAGAAAGTTGTTAACGAATTTTGTGTTCTACCCTTCACATAAATAAGTACTCGTTCACCTAGCAGAAGACATCATCCAAACTTGTCCTATGATAGAATCTCATTACAAAGAACTAATCGAGAAAGAGATTTCCAGAACATAAAATATTAATACAACCAATAAATATAGAAAAAAGTACACTTTATCACCACCTTTTTAATTCGAAATTCAAAAAATAGTTATGTTAGAAACGTCACATTGACCATAAGTTTTTCGACAGGCTAATGAGGTAACTTTATTCTAAGCAGATTAGATCAGAGTAGTGTAGGTTAAGCGTGAATTAGTGGTTTGTAAAAACATAGGAGTGAAGGTCCTGGGTGAAGTTATGCAGAATTTTTAAAGTATTATTACGAAAGATACGCATGCACCGAACCGGTACGACGCCTATGAGTCATAGTATGTACGGCGATGCTAGGTGACTCATCGTCGGTGACGGCGGCCAGGCGGCTTTCGCTAAAGAGAAGCGTGGAAGCGGAAGTCGCGATGGGTATTCTAGAAAAACCTCAAACGCGAAACATCTTTCGGGGACGATTATTATTCAATCAACGAGTCGACTTTAGTCAAGACAGAGTCCAGTCAAGTTGGCCGGAATTATTTGGACATAATCAATAAATTGTTGAGTTTTAAATTACCGATCATCGTAACAATATTAAAGGGCTTTTTACTTGATCATTGGTTTCATCAGTGTAAGTCATTTGTGTGTTATTAAAATAATAATAATTTATCTTACACCCAAACATGTTAGCCACTTTGAGTGAGGAGATGATACGATAATAAATTTTGGAACTATATAATTTAAAAAAAAGCATGTTCATTATTTTTAATTGTTATTTAATAAAGAAATTCCATGAAGTCACAAAATCTTCCTAAATTTTTATGCTTAAACACCAAAGTCAAAAATTAAAATTCACCTAGCAAACGATGTTCAAGTCAAAGAAATCAATCACTTTACTTTGATTTAATCCGTTTCTACGCTTAGTCAACTATTCTAACATTTACGCTTTGATTCCGTACTTGTTTCCTTTGTTTCACCGACAATAACTTGCGTGACGTGTAAAGTTTATACAAAGTAGATCACATAGAACAAAATTAGACCAAGTATGTATTTTTAACGGCTCATAGAATAAATAAAAACCGGTCGATGTCTGCATAAATCATTAAAGCTGAAAAATACACGTTTGAAACAATAAGGGTACGGTTTAGTAGACAAAGAGAAACTTGCCTTTCAACTACACGTACTTATATGCAACATGTTTTAAATTCGTGTTATTATTTCTTAATAACTTTCCTTGTGGCAGTGCCGATAAAACGAGCAAAAGCGGCGAACGAGGAAAGAAAATATAAATACAAAGCTGTAATTCTGTTGCCAGTTACAATATTTATCCAGGGGACATCGTCTCAAACTTCTGCCAACTACTTAAAACTCTTTCGTCTTTCCATTTTCTGTGACAGCCTGTCGCTCAAATCGTTTCCAGAGGTGCCACTTCTATATATTTTAAGGGAGCATTTAGTAAATTACTTTTTGTTTTGATTTAAATAACGCCATTATCTCCGATTCGTCTTTAACCCATTAAAGTCGAGAGGCCGATTTGCGGTAAGTAATAGTGTAGGTAAATGAGAATAAATTGTTTCATCACGTTAGTTTTATTTCGAAATCAAATGTTAGTGCATTATTTATGGTTTCCGTAAGCTCGCAGCTGGAACCAAATAAGACGATGAATCAAATTTCAGCATTCAGCATTCAGATCAATCCAATATAGTAGTAGTTAGATCAATTTCTATAATTACGTTAATTCTTAGAATTAAAGTATAATTAGGTCGAAACATCTGATTTATCTTTTCTGTTTTATCATAAAAGTGCAAACATAATACATCTACATCATTAAAATTTATCTGATCTGAATATTATCTACCCCGATCGTGACACCTTTTTTCCAAAATCAAAATAAACACTGTAGCACGTCAGCACCAACGCAACCGAAAAACTAATTTGCCTTTGCCAAAAAATGTTGTTCTGATGCTTATCTAAATTCTAAAGTGTATTACTGAAGTTATAGAAATGAATAATTTATGAACAAATTATGACATAGCATGTATTGATTTTTAGGTTATCAACCATCTCTGGGACACTAATTCTATTAGAAAAATAATTTAGGCGACCGGGTAATGTATAGTATCACTAGTAATATCAGTAAACTCGTAAAAAATATGATTAAATTTTTTGAGTGGACAGAATAGAAACATGCCAGCTCTAGTTTTATTTAAATTGTTGTTGACAGACTTTCGTGCACTGTGGGAATTTTTGTTTTTATGTAGGTCATAACATACAAACTTGAACGGTCTAACAAAGAGTGGGTGGGTATCTACCTTACAATTATCTTAAACGAGATCTCGTAAAAGTTTGCCAACATAATTTTAAAATTGCACGCAGTTGATGGGTATCTGCGTATTTCAAGAATGTGTTTTTACAACGTGAGATTTTAGAAATTCAGATGAGCTTCGTGTTTTCTATTTTTTATAAATTAATAACAATGGGATTATAGTCATTATAATCTTTAAGGCTGCTCTATTAGATGTTTAGCTATTTTTATGCCTTCATAATAGTTTATCTTCTGTCAAGTCTTCATTGCCTGAGCGTCAAACTAATAAATGTATCTAGCTTTGTCGGCTAATTTGATTTATTTTATTAATCATCAGATTTTTAGTCCTTGATAGGCTCGTCTCTAGAGTTCAAAAGAATTAAAATTAAATAATAATAATGTTTGGGTATATCTAAACTTATTTCCGTTGGTAATTATGTAACACATATTCACATGATATTCTAAAAAAAAATGATTTTTGTCTATAAGAAGTAATTATAGATCTGTGCAAAATCATGGAAAATTAAAATAGACAGCGTTTAACAGCTTTTGAATAGAGCATAAAATAATGATACTCATATGCTAATTAGAGTACATGAATTCATTATTTTCATAATATTACATATACAACTGGTTTTGCTTTAATCTACTGAATGCGTGCGTGTAAACAGATATGTGCACTAATAAATTAAAAAAGGTACTTAAATATTCACTTTCCGGAATATTTCTAAAACGTTTGTCCTTGTTATGTACTAAAAAATGTGGCCAATTGACATTTCCTACAGCCAAGAAAGTATTTTACTACTTACGTAACAATAAAAAAATGTTAATAAAATCCAAACAAATTTGTTACGATAAAAAAATTCAATTTGGATAATAGCGACAAGATTATATCGAATACTATGGAAGGTATAGGTAATCTTAAAAAGTTATAAACACTGACATAAATATGGGAAGAGATCCGATGTTTATAACAAATAGTTTCAATAAATATATTATTGTATTAGTTTCAAATTTAGTAGCAAAAGTGTTTAATAGTAGTAAGTTTTAAGTAAATCAGTCTTTTTGTTTTTGGTTCCAGTGACAATACAAGAAATTTAAAAATACTCAAGAATTTGGAAAACATAAATAGGTGCTGTGTCATTGACAAAATATCTAGTAATTTCAGAAAAAATGTATTGAAATTATGATCAAACTTAGGAAATATACTTCATTATTAGCAATTCTCTTAATTTCGGTATTTTTCCAGATTTATTCAAACTAGCTGCTTTAATTCTCATCTAGAAAAACGATACTTATTGAAAAAAATCAAAACTATTGATTAGTCAGTATCTTATTATCGTTCTCCAAAGTTTTTGAAAAACTAATAAGGAAAAGAATAACAAATTTTCTTAACAAACATAAAACGATTGAATTAATCGTAAGTACCTACCGATAACATAATTGGAAAGCTACGAGGAAATGTGTTAAAAAACAAGTAGTGAAAATAATTGGCGTTTTATCTGCTGAAAATTGTGTAATAAGGGAAAAATAGAATATTATTTTGAGTTGAGTAAATTTGAGAAAGATATCATTTACTATAAGTGGTTTATCTCTCTCACCATTCCCAGTAAAGATAAATTCAGAGAAAATTATTTGTTCTTGCTTTCCTTACCTTTATATATACAGTGTTTTTCCAGATTATACAAACGGATTTTGTTATGTATTATTTTTTGGAAAAATTAAGAAAATACAAATTTCGACTTGAAAACAATTTTTATTGCTTTGACTTCTTTTTAGAGAAATTACAAATAAATTGTTCCAAAAATGTGTAAAATATGCACATCAAAAACAAAATCAGTTTATAAAAACACATTCTCATTACTCCCGAAATGTCGAGAAAATACGTCTTACTTTTCATAGATTAGTTAGGCGTCAGGCTAGGCAGAACTAGTTTCAATCATTATTGCCTACGATTTTTAAACAGATTGCCTACAGGAACAATTTCCTAACAAAATAAAAATTTCTGTAAACAAATAAAAAATTATTTGATCTAACAAAACATATTTTACGGTGTAACAGAATTCTATAAAACGACCTAAATATATATACATTTCCGTTTGTTGTTTGTCGTCTGTCTGTCATATGCGTCATTCAGACAGATAATCTTCGAAAGTACTGTGTTGATGGTAGTAAAATTTTATATGTACGTTAGGAATATCGTGCTAATTAAAATTTGTTTCATCATCCCCACCATCAATGTGATGACGTCATCCCCAAAAATTTTAGTAGTAAAGAAGTAGGAAACATTTTATTATTTATTTACCAATACCAATATTATGCACTCAAGAGTTGAGGAACATTAAACAAGTGAATTTTTCAGTATAAAAATTCCATAACAACTTACTCGTGTTAATGTTATTACATAAATAATGGCCATCGATTTTAAAATGTAGGTAAGTTGCTATTGATGTAAGTACCCAAAATTTTACAGTTACAAACTTTAGTCCTAATTGTTTGATAATAATTTACAATTATTTATTATTCGATTCTTAGTAGACCAATTCTAGATCTAGAACCAAAGGATTATAACAGTTAAGGAGCTCTTTAATGATCTTTAGGAATGAAAAAATTTAATGCGTTTAAGGAATATGTACTCCGGAAGCACCCGAAGAATGACGCTTCATACTTTACCCACCTTTAACGAAAAGAAAAATAATATGCCAGATATTATACACTTTTTAGAAAGACAAGAGTATTAGACATTTTTTAGAAACCTAATAAAAAATAAAAATTGAAATATATAATATGTAATCACTTTGCTTTTTTTAAAGCAGAGTCGTTTCTGTTTTGGTTAGATACCGCGTGATTTTTGTAATTTTCTGCTCTAGTTACTCATGACTTGAGGAGTACATGACAGCCACCATCGTAACCGTAATCAACATAATAAATATAACCTAACTTTTTCTTTGGTATGATGGTTGTTTACATGTGTCTTTTCATTAGTTCTATCAGTTTTTTCGGTTTTTGTGAGTGAATCAAGAACATTCGACGACTTTTCAACTTCAAAAAAAAAGTATTTTGATTTGTACAAATTGTTCACCGAAGAACATACAAAATTCATGTTGGAATCTTACTTCCGCAATGGGCATCGAGTTAATCGCCAATGGGTGTATTAAGCCAGATGTTGTTTCCTGGAATTTCGTGAAGAATGTTGCTGCAGTAAAAGCAACTTTGTAAATGCGCTGCGTTATGTGGTTACGTTATTCCGTGACACAGGAAATGTGGGAAGAAAATCAGGAAGTGGCAGACCAACAAAACAAACACCCAAGATTGTGGATAACGTTAGACAAATTATGGATGATAACCCCATACATCTTCAAGAAGATTTTCAAAGAAAATTCTAAAGGACCTGGGGCTGTTTCCCTATAAGATGCAAATGTTTCAAGAAGTTGGAAAATAATCTTCTTGATATAACCTCCTGATAAATGAAGTTTGGTTTCATTTGTCAGGATACATGAATTCACAAAACATGCGAATGTGTCGTGCAGAAAGTCCACATTATTTTCAAGAAACGTCTCTACATGCAGAAAAAATTGATGGGTTGCTGTTTCAAGAGACACTTGTATGGAGCCATTTTCAGAATTGATTTTTTCAACATGACGGCACAACAGCTCATACAGTACCTACCTAGGTTGTTAAATTTCTTAAGAGAATTTTATGATGACATTAGTCATCACATTGACCACATCTACCCATCTCGATCACCAGATTTGACGCTCTTGGATTATTTTGTGTTTCCGACGTTGAAAATCACAATCTTCAAAGCATATGTATACATCGACGCCTTAAAACCCTCAATTTGAGAAGGCTGTGAAAGAATTAACACCTGAAGTTCTTGTCCAAGTGTTCAAAAATATGAAACGAAGAATCAGTTTGTGTCTGGAGGCTGAGAGTCAATGTTTCCAGCAATAATTGTAAATTGTAAATCTTTAAAATGTGAATAGTTTAATAACAATCACTCAATTTTTTTAGCTTATGTATTTTTCCATAACTTATTTTTTGATTTCGACGTATACATAGGTACTTTGTTGATTTTGTTAAGTGCGATAAAATTATCGAATACAATACCCCAAGATCAATCTGTCAGGATATCAAAATTCAAGTCTATTTTAAATGACAATTTAATCTGTTCGGCGGGGATCATTTTGAACATTTGGAAAAATTGTATGATAAGAAAAAGTAGCCGATGGTTTTTTGAAAAAAAATTGTAAGATTTGATTTTGGGTTTTTTATGATAACCCTTATAAATTAAAAAAAGATATGTATGTAAAGATAAAGAAGCATGTTACGCGTTTGTTTGAAGTGACTTTTTACTACAAGATTTTGTCATGAGGTAATCAATAATTTTGGAATGGCCACCGTATATTAATTTAGATTAATTAATTTAATCAATACAGTGAATTGTCTCAATTATTACTTTTTATTGAGTCATCCCGTATAAGTTAGTGATTCTAAAAATTGTGACTGCACTGATAAACCACAAGTGCAGAGTCATAATATTTCGCATATTTCAGAGAAGAATTATTAGACAAAATTTGTAAGTGAAGTCAGATAATTTTTGGGGAGGGGATAAACGAATCAATTTTGCAAAATCAAATTTTATCATTTTTCAAAGAATCGTCGATTTGTTTTGCGAAATTGGTTTTGTGATAAAATCTGTATATCTAGTAAATATCAGCAACAGTTTTAAAAAACAAATAAATCTATGGCAGAATCAAACGAGCGACCTTCACGTCCGAAGTCGCCACCTCGGCTTATATTAGTATAAAAGCTTGTTATACAATTTCAAATTTCTTGCGAAAATTTGGATCTTCAGCGAAAATCTCAAGGCGGATTCATGAACCACGAGTATAGGAGTATGTTCCTTTATAAAAGTTAAATGCTGTTTGTTATAGAAAAATTTTACTGGACGTCATCATATGCTTGGTGGGGATGATTTTTGGTTAACGTTTTACCATCTACACGATATTCCTAAAATATATATGTATACAATGTGACAATAATCAGTCCAGTAGTTTGGGCGATTATCTGTCTAATATAAATCGGCACAGGCAGACAGACGATCTACAGATGACAGATTGACGGAAACGAGAGAGTAGTTTTTTAGTACTCTAGGGATCATGTTGTAAATAACCTCACAAATATTTTAAAACTAACTGTTGATCGACGCAAGGATTTCGATAAAGCTCAAATGTTCGTATTTATTCGACTTTCAAAATTGTCGGATTATTTAAAAACTTACTTCTGTTCAAAGCTAGTCATTTAAAAAAATTGTTAACGTTTTTTTCCTAACTTAACAACAAAGCAAAATTTCTAGTAGATTTTGAAGCATGAGGCACAATCAAAATATATAACTGTAAAAAGTAAATTATCAGTCGTCAGCCACTGCCGTTACTATAAAAACTTTTTGTTAGATTCTATTTTGGAGCTTAAGCATCCTATGTAGGTACTCAACTCTCCACTGCAAAACTAAAATTTATTTGTTCATCAGTTCATCTCTTCAGAAAACTGTGATGATTTCCTTTAAAAAAAAAATTAATTACAATGTTTATGAAAATAAATTTTCATTGTCTAGAAAATCTGTTTACTGAAATTCTAGAAACACAGTCATATTAATTTTTAACATGATGTAAATGTAAATCTATACAAATAACGTGCCGCTTAAAATAAATACAATTTAAATAATCGCATGGGCCATATCGTGTTTTACATCAAACAAAATAATATTCATAACATTAAAACTGTCTAGAAGAAATGAAGTGTTAACGACAATGAAGACGAAAATGTAAACATTATGCTAATTGTTGTAGCAATTTTTTAATAAATATGTGTAGTGCAAGTAACAATGTGTTTCGGTAACTACTGAAATGTTACAAATGGTTCCTTGTTTAGTTGTACGTTTTCTTTAATGCAGCTAGCGACATATCAATGATTTATATGCACTGTGGTGAACGTTGTAATACTAACTTAGTAATGATTATGCTTGCTTGGCTTGTTTGTAAAAAAAAGTGTTAAATAATGGACTGCCGTGTCTTTGAAATCGTATGGAACAATGTCGAGCAAACAATGTTGAAAATCGTTAATTCTTGTTGAAATGGCCTCCGTCGGGATTAGAATCTTAGTGCATGTTGTTGCCATGTAGACCGGGTCTGGTTGAAGTAACACAGCCAACACCGCTTCCAGGCAGAAGTATAAAAACTCCAGTTCTTCTGACGTGAGATGGATCATTTTTCAAATCGCTTGCGGCTCAGCTAGGATGTTTTGATGCGGGTCCGCGGCACGGACAAGAGGAAGGACGTTCCCGGGAAGAGTCCTTCTCGAGTGTGCAACAGATAAGGACGGAGCGCTCTCCGGCTGTCCCGGAGCCGGAACTCGGTTCGGAGTGGAAACAGGGTCGCCTAACAAAAACCCAAGAAAAATCGTCTTTATAAAGATGATAAAAGCACGTCTTTGCATGTTATGTGACAAACACGGAGTGAGTGACTGAGATATTCCACGAGACGTTTCATTGTTGTTCACTTTGTTCGATGACGTTACCACGATTTAAAACCGGGATTATAAATGGAACATGCTTTTGTATGCCAAATATACATTTTTAACATTTGAATCATGCATGTTTCATAACGTGCTTTGTGTTTCGAAAAATGGAAGCTTTCCGAGGCTTGAGGAAATATCAATGATTGGCATTCAGCGAGGCGGCCGCAAATAAAACTGTAAAAATCGAGCGATGCTGCATTTTTTACTTCGGCTGCATATGAATGAGATTTTTTCAATTAAATCACGATTTGGAATCCTGGCAGGACGAGTCGTCACAAGCTGTCGCCACGTGATGCCCAACACTGACGGATCGGGATATTCTGATTTCAGCAAGGACAAATCTGCATCCCGATAAATTTCCTCGATTAATCACTGAAGATACACCCCTTTAATTTTTATTTTATTTTTAACGCCGAACATCATTGTATCGATCAGTATTTTCACTTACAACAAAGAATCTTCGTTCAGTGATTACATTTTGTTACTCTTCGGTTACGTTTTCATGCAAAAACAACTCAATTTTCTTGTTCAACTTTTCCACGTAATTTTAAATTCTACTTGGTATTTTGTTTATATACATCATTTTTAATGTTAGTTTATATTTTTCAATAGTTTTTTTAAGTTAACAATAACGAATAATACCCCGTATCACTTCTAAAAATAAATCTAAAATATCAAGTTGATACACATTCTATAATAACAGTCCAAACTCGAAATATAAGAAACAATGTGGTATTATTTTATTAAAAAATTTAATGACGTCTTGTGGATGCTCTAACAACTGAGTACTCTATTTATACTCAGGATCACGAAGCAATGCGTACACGTCATGGATGACGTAGATCCGTTACCAACACTAAATCAAAAATACGCGCCGCAATACGTGGCAATACGGATCAAAATCGATCAATTTGGGGGAAATTATATTGGTACGACTGATAGCGAAACATATGCTAAAGTTTTATCGATTTCACAAGTGTCATTGGTGTCAACTTTGGTTATGTTGTGTTATTGTTTGATTTTTCGCGTTTTTCTACTTTTCTGCTCGTGTAATCGTATCAGTTCTTTTCAGAACTATAACAGTTCTTTATAGAGCTCCAAGTTAACTGTCCTGTACCGTGGTACGTGTCGCTTGCTTGAACGTAAACATTCCACCATGCCGAAGCCCTTGCACAAAGATGTAAAGCAAATGGACGATAATTTAGTGGACTATTTTGCTAAAGAACGCGATAGCGGGGAACCTCTTTTACCACTAACAGCTGTTCAAGACGTAAGTAGGTGTATTTTATTACAATTACTAATGCAGTCACATTGTACAGAGGGTTGCTGCTGCTCTGGGTGTATGTGTGCGAACAGTGAACTCCGTGGTACAACAAATAAAAACCGGAGAAGGTGTACATTCTCCCAAGAAATAGAGACCCCCGAACAAAGCAAGTGTGTGATATTAGCACTTCGGAGCAGTGTGCTATTCGAGAATGCTTATATGAAATGGTCGAAGAAAGTATGAATTTGATGCGCACGCCTTATAGATACTAACGACTATTTTACAGAAATACATGTTACACGATCGCCATTAATTGATTGCTTGAAGGAGAAACATATATTTGAGGGTTCTGTGAGCTCGTTAAGAAAAATTTTACATGCTCAATTGGGTTTCGTTATTCGCCAACCAGTGTACGGAAACGTCTTATGGAATTACAACATGTTGTTCATGCAAGAACCAAATTCTTACGTGAATACATGCACAATCAGCAGAACCCAAATTCTTTGCCATGTGTATATCTTGATGAAACATGGATATTTGAAAATGGTTCGGTAGTTAGGTCATTGCAAGACGATAGTGTCATAAGTATCAGGATGTTTAAAATAGAAGGGAAAATTTAGTAATGTGTCAGTTTCACGTTAGTTATTTATTCTTCTCACTATGTTTTAGGTATATTGTATTACATGCAGGTACAAGCAATGGATTTATTGATGAAGCAGCGCTAGTATTTTCTTCTAATACCAAAAATCCAGACTATCATGGCGAAATGAATCAACAGAATTTTCTCAAGTGGTTTCAATTGCTCATGAACCTTGAAGAACCATCACAGATTATTATAGACAATGCAAGCTACCACAGTACCTTTGCAAACAAATGTCCCAGTGGTTCATGGAAAAAAGCAGAAATTCGTGAATGGCTTTAACAACATGACATAAGTTCAGATTCACAGCTGTTAAAAACGGAACTTCTTCATTTGGTTGCACAGTAATGCATATACTATTCTCTATCGTTTCATTTAAAATATCATGTTTTTCAGAAATAAACCTCCAAAAACGTATGTTGCCGTGAATTGGGCCAACAGAATGGCCATAGAGTATTGCGATTGCCGCCATATCATTGTGTGTTTAACCCTATAGAAAATATTTGGGGAATTACTACAAATTTTTATTCCAAACACATTGGGCGTGATGGTTATGGTCAAAAAATTCCGTGGAAATGTGGAAAGAAGCGTTAGCACATGTCACGCCCACAATGTGGAAAAATACTGTTGACCATATGAATAAAATAATACGGGAGTGGTGGGAACGGGAATTAGTATTTGACCGTGAAGAGATTGCGCCGTTTATAATCGACATTAACGAAGATTCACATTATAGTTTTAGTGATTATGACAGTGAAGATTCTAATACTGCAGAGGGCATTCAGCCACTGTAACATGTAGGTTATTTTCCATTACCATCCTAATTGATTGTACTAGCGGCATGTTCTGCTGATGTCTTTTATAATCACACTATCACTTCACTGGCCAAATATACAAATCACTGGTCAGACGACGACGTTGTGCAACATGCATACTTATTATTGTTTATACTTTACTTTTGTATCTATTCCATGTCAATAAAGTAACTTATTCTGTAGATGTGACGTGCCTATTGTGGCATTGAAGACGGTAAGCATATTTCTCTAACTTGAAGCCTGTCACAACTGTTCAATGCTGTCTGTTTGAGACGTATGTTAACATTCTCGTTGGTAGCTTTAAGTACAGTATGAAGCCTTGTACCACCCTCCAAGTATGTGTTTAACACCCAATTGTCAGCAGTTTTTACCAGCAGTCAATGCAAAAATGAACGTTCTTAAAGCCAGTCATTCACGTTCCAACGCCGGGGTACGATTGTATTGGATACAACTGCTGTACAATTCTGCTGAAAAGCAGCAGTACACACACGTTACGACCTTGCAGTTAAAAATTTGCGATCGTGGTGGCAACATGTCCGAAGAAAATGGACTTTTATACCTGCTTTCACGGTTTGTATAACATACACTGTCCCCACACGATTAAGTTTCCAACCAATACAACACGATTGTACTGCTGCAGACAGACTTGTTCACCAACCGTCCACATCCAACCGATTTGCTTGATCGCATACACAGATGTTCGAAAACACTTCAATTTTGTCATATCCTACACAATTGTACCGCGGCGTTGGAACGTGAGTGGCAGGCTTCAGTGACTAGGAACACGTGAAAGGGGTTACAGTCGTGATCTTTCCTGTGCCTGAGTTTGTAATTCATAGCGTCTATGCAGCCTGCAGCATGCCCATGTATGCTGAAACACTGCAAGTGTAGCTTATTTCTAAACTGTTGCTTCACACTAACGGTCTTCTCATGCTATAATCATAAATAGAACAAACCAAAACAATAACAAGCCGACATGTTTGTTGACAGTTTTCAAACCGATTCATTTGTATGATAAACGTGGTAGACGCATGACGTCATACAGAGTCCGTGACGTGTACGCATTGCTTCGTGATCCTGACTATACCTATATCTTCATATATTGTAGGGTGAATTTCTTTTCAAATGAAAATACAAATATATCAGCTATACTAAACGATTGTATTTCTTAATGATACTAATTTTCAAAGCTAATATCCTACACACCCTTCAATTATTACTGTTATTATTATTTATCTATTTTTTGCCTGTAATTCTAGATTTTCTTCGTTATTTGTTTTTTAGTTTGTCTTCTGCATACTTTTTTTGACATTTAATACGTTGTATATATAAGATCCGCAAAACTTATGACTGTTTTTCTGACATGAAAATAAGAAGAAAATTTGTATTGACAGGGTGTTTAATATTAAATTGGATATACAGGATGTTTATTAAAGGTGCTGTAAAAATTCAGGTGGTTACTCCCTGGATTATTTTAAGATTTTTTTTGGCTTTGAATGATTTTCGGTAAAACGCTTTGTTTCGAAGACAATGGTAGGTATAGATGATAAAATGTTAATTAACCAAAGTTTGTCTGATTTTTCGCACTAACAGTTTGATAACATCGCCTCAGAATTTTGAATGATAACTGTTATTTAACAAAAAATATGCTCATATATTTGTAGTTTATGAATCCGCCTTGATTTTAATTGATATTGAACAGTCTAATAACGTGAAGGTCGTTGGTTTGATCCGCTCATAAGTACCTTATTTTTAATTACAATGCGATCCATGTTTTTACTTCTCGAGCGTAAGCAAAGGACGTATCGTAATAGGGCCCCGGGCTATACTTTCACGATTTTTCAACGTTTAATTACTTCTAGAGTAGGAAATCATAGGTCCTCGTTTCCGTCTGTTTGGCTGTCTGTCATCTGCCTGTTGCCCTTCTGTCGTCTGTGTGTTTATGTCGATTTTTATCACATAGATAATTTCCGAAACTACCGCACTGATTGTCGTCAAATTTTATATGTATGCAACAATATGATGACATCCCCTTAAAATATTGCATTTTAAATGTTATTTAATTTCATAAAATAACATACTTTTCTATTTGTGGTTTATGAATTCGCCTTTATTTTTTACCCAATAGGTACATCCAGATATTTTAAATTTTAAATTAGTAGTAAGTACGAACACTGTATCTTATAAATGAGAACCGCCGTACTTTATAAATTTTATACGTCGTACTTTATAGCAAGCGATTAATGCCGTAATTTTAATTTCAATTACAGAAAGCTCCTACATTTTGGAAGTCGTAATTTAGAGTTGCTTAAACAAGGCAACTTCAGAAAGTTAATGAATAACGCCTTTTCTTTTATTGGTCAAATTAAGAACGGGTTATATTCCATTTTTCCGAAAATTTTAAGATGCAGTACATTTTTTTTAAACTGGATTTATTTGATTGTACTTCTGAGGCGGGGAAAGTTCAGTCTAATAATTAATCTAATATATTTTTTTTACCGTTTCATTTATGATGCAATCTTTTATGCACAGATAGACATAGCTATACGTTCTACTGCATTACCAAAAAAGTGACTTTTATTGTGTAGTGTTTACAAAAAATTAGTCTAATAAGTTTATTTAGGCAGAACTTTCTTCCTCCCCTTAAATGTAATCGAACAAAACCAGCTTTTTTCGAAAAATTATAAAATTTTATTTTGCAAAATTTTATTTATTTTATGATAAAAAAAGTACAAGGCACAAAAAAACATTGGTATAATGATAATATTCGAACCAGCACGGGCCAGAGCACAAGGAAGATCCAGGCGAGTGCATATTATTTAATAAAATTTAGATTAATTAACTTAACGAGGAACTAAATGAGCTGACGTTATCAAATTCTTGGTGAGGATCATAAGACTAACTTTGGTTAGCGTTCTACCTTCTACGCGATACTCTTAAAATACACATAAAATTTGACAATAATGGGTCCGGTAGTTTGAAGATTATATGTCTAAAATCGACCCAGATGACAGACAGACAGACGATAGATGACAGACGGAAACGGGGGACCACTTTTGTCATACTGTAGGGTCATGAAACGTTGACAAAAAGAAAAACAAGAGCAGCCAGTGCCATACCTAAGTTTGGGAAATAGAAATCTAAAATTTGCTCTAATACGTCTAGACCCGGTTTTTAGAAAGCGAAATTAACGTTAATTCGCAATTAACTTTTAAATGAAGTCCGTTGCTAGGCAACGTGCATGTTATAACCAATCACGGGCTCATATTTCACATTTTAATTATTTTAATCTGTTTTTGTTCTCTTTCTGATTTGTTTTATTATACCTATTTACTTACGTTTTTGAGAATTTTCAATTTTTTTAATAAACACATCAAACTGTCTATAGAGAAAGAATAAAAACAATTAATGTGAATTGTCATTATTAAAAAATGTCCAATCTGCCAGCATCGGAGCCTAAAAAGAAATAGAATATATAAGAATGTGTACCTAGATGGTTTCATTTAAATAAACTAAGTTGTATGGTATACTTAAGAAACAGAACATTTTGTAAAACTGAAAAGAACTTTAATATGCATTCCAAAGAGTCGCCTAACTTTAGATGCATACTTCTTTCATATGCATTAATGCGGTACAAAGAAGCGCGCTCTTAATAAATCACCCTGTGTATTTGTACCATGGAAGTTAAAGAATTTTTATTAGTGTGACTACAGTGACTGAATTCGAAAATAAACTCTACTGCATTATTAAAGTTTAAGTTAAAGAATAATTCTATTCAAACTATGTATGTATATTCATTTTTTCCAAAAATGCTGACGTGTAATTTTAAAATATTGTTCAGTAGGGTAAATGTGTACAAGAGTGCGAATATGTGTAAGAGTACGCACTGATGATTTCTGCTTATTAGTGCCATCTGGGTAAAATGAAGTTATACCATTCAGAATTTAATGCTAAACCTGAGATAAAGGTGCAAAAGTGACCTGAATATAGTTTATAGTTTGGTCGTACTGACGATTTTATGTTCACACGTTGTGTGGATGTAATTTTTACCGCCATAGTTTTAGTTTTTTGTAAGGTACGTACCAGTTCTTTTATTTTGCAGTAATAATTTTCATTAGTTGTAACTTTTAAGGTCTCGTTATACACTAACAGTTTTATACTTTCTATCCATCAAAAGCTTTTAACTTTGAAAACATTAAGTTATGTTCAAATGTACAAGAGTGCGCAGCGAGGTATTGTATCAGAGTGCGCATTGCTTGCAATACGTAGTCTAATAGTCTTGGAGATACATATCATACGATAATGAATTATTTAACTCTACTACTTTGTACTGCTTCTCAAGTTGTGTGGTGGTGGTTATGGTGATTTTTTTTTTATTTTTACTTCCTGAACGTGTTGTAATCGAGTCCGTCGACCGACTCTCTATTTTTACGTTTTCTCGACTTTTCAAGACCCCTAAAGTACGAATAAATAGGTCTCCCGTTTTATGTGTAGTCTGTAGTCACTTATTCCCATTTATTTTCACCTTAGAAACAAATATTTTTTCATAAAATGTAATGCGCACTCATAAGCGTTCAAATGCGCACTCTTGTGCAACGAACTGTCTAAGAGTGCGGATTTACACATCTTGACAAAAATTGAAATTACTCTTAAAATATAGTGGTCTTGGGACGTACAATTAAATATATCTGATCTCTAAACATGTATATAACGAACCCATATCATAAAATTTGTCTATCCAAAAAAATTAAAAAGTTGTTGACAGTTTTACACTAAGTGCGTACTCTTGTACACATTTACCCTAAGTACGGACTTTAAATGAAGGTAGGTATACAAAGACATTTTGGTAACCGTTGTAGTCAAAGTCTTGCCTGAATGGTGCTAATTTTCGTGTCATTAGTTGATCTTAAATAAAAATAATAATAAAAATGATAATCAAACTAAAGCTATGTGGTTACATATATGAATTAAAAAATATATATACCTACCTCTGTATTCCATAAGAAAGTCATCTCACAAAATTACGAAATAAATCTTTATGGTAGGTACCTACTGGTTGGTAGATGGGATGAACCTTCTCTGCAAATACTGTTTTCGATTAGTAGATTACAAACAAACGAGATTTTATAACATTCTTAAAACTATGTTATTTTAATAAAGTGTGCTTAAATTTTAATTAGTGACATAAAACGCACAAATTTACGTCACGGATGATACAAGAAATAGCAAATTGTTGAACTGAAAGTGAGGTTCGCCGTGTTTATGGCATTGTCGGCCGCGTGAGCCCTGAAAATCGGTGGCGGTTTAAGCCAACGATTTCATTACTTATTCACAAAATGAAAACTGAAATATACATGTAATTGATAGTTTCAGTAACGGTAAGAAAACGTGTTCAGTGTAATCACAAATTTTGTGAAATAAGCGTTTCATGAGTGACTATTGGGTTTTTACGTAAACCCACTTTAACTTCAAAACAAGTCCCTTTTCAGCGTTTCCGAACCTGAAATTGAGTCTCTGAGCAATTTTGCGGAAGTTCAAGAAATGTGTCTGTGTGTTTCACTTTTACATACATATAAAGTAAATTCTTGTAACAAATTCTGCTTAGCATATTGACTTTTTTTATAGTGTACAATTGTCCTAATCAGTGCAGACTATATTCTTTAATAAAAAAAGCTAACCAAATTTGACCGGAAGAGTGATATCTAAAAAAATCCCAATAAGTCATATCATCTAGGCAAGCTGATTTTGGTCCCAGTCCAAGTTTGATGAAAACATGGAGAAATATGTCTGCCTCAGTGCATATTCAATGAGAAACCAGGCGGATCTGGTAGGCGTACAACAGTCACGAACACGACAGTGACAGTAGAATCATGCAGAGCCCGCCCAAGTCACGCATCTACGCTCACGTTCAACAAGACTAACCAACCAACCACTCGCCAACAACCTAACCTGTAATTATTGGAAACCATCGACCATATAAGTTAACCCATGCAGCAATGCATGATGCACTTCCCATTTTTATTTCGAGAGATCTGGCCGGACACAAATTGCCTATTGCTTGAGCTTTCAGCGAAAGAATAACGTTGTCTTTGTTTTTGCCTGGAAAGAAAACTGCTTTGCTCCCAGCATGCAGATGGATGACAATCCTGATAATTATTCTAATGATGACATTGTCCTCGTTGCAAAAAGTGGAAGGTTGTTCACCTACTTATGCTGGACTGTCATTTAAGCAATATTTATAATTTTATCGTGAGGTAAATGTACAGTTAGCGGTAGGTAGGTAAAAATGGTCTTTGCGAAGTTTCAATCATGAATAGTTATTTATTTATCAAGGCATAGAAATTCCTCTTTTTTGTAACGAATATGAAGATTATTATTTTTATGTTTCTAATAACTGAAAAAAAGGTTAACAATGCCTATACAGTTATTGAAAACACTAAAAATATTTCACTACCTTGTAAAATATAGAAAACCAATTTCTGTGCCGATTTTTGAACATAGAAAGGACCCTTTATTGTGCAATTTCGGAAAAATATATTTTTATTAGGTATATATTTAAATTTTGTTCTTAAGCTAATAAACACCGGTGAACGTTTTATTTTCCTAGACGAGGTAAAGTTAGAAAAAAAGGTGCTACAGAAGTTTAATGAAATAGTTTAATGATTTCAATATTGTCCTCACAATTCGAAATTCAAAATTTATGAAAATCATAAATATGTAGGTATAATCTTAATATTCTTCGAAAAACTAAATTTATATTTGTTAGCAAGGTACTAAAATAAATGTTTAATTTAATTTTTGCAATGGATAGAAAAACATTGTTTTTATTTACATTTTGTAAGCAAAAAAAAATCGAAACATTTTGATATATGATTTCGTTACCATATATGTAGTTATTATTTTGTGTTTTGCTTACTTATGCTATACAGCTAAGTAATTTAAAATATAATTTCAACACCGTATATCCTTACAACAGCTACCTATATACCTACTTGAAAAAAAAAAATGTAATATTTGAGGAATTATTGTAAGTTCTAAAACATTATACTATAGCTATGAAATTTTTTTCTTTCTTCGTAAATGATAAAGCAACTGACTGGTACCCACAAGCACGAATAAAGGGACCATCTATTGATCCCAAATTTTTTATAGTATGTTTTGTAAAGTCAACTTTAAAAATTGTTGCATTTTTTTTTTAATTTGCTGTTGCCAACTACAACATAATGATAAGTATGAGACTCCCAGAATTTAGATACTTTCAAATAAAAAGAGATGTAAAAAATTCATGATCTTGTACATAGACATATTTCTCAAAAAATGTGTCGAATAAATGTGGTTCTATAGTTTCGGATTAATTTCTGAATTATAGCTGTGCTCTCTTTATGACAATTTGGAACGTGTTTGAGCAGACTTGTTTTCTGATTCAGTATTAGTGGAACCGTTCTTTTACTACTTAATTAGATCTTTCATTAAACATTCAAATGTTCGCTACAAGTTTACAATGTATGGAATAGTGGTTAAGATGTCAAACTTTCTTTTTTCTCTCTTAGATTGATGATGCACTGTAACTAATTAATATTGTCTATGTTAATGATGTCATCACAAAATTTCGTCATCAAAAACTCACTTGAAACGTACGGATAGCATTCTAAACTCACTTGAAACGTACGCATAGCATGCTTCTTTTTTCGTGTGACACGCTTCTTCATATTTACTTTAACATTGCATACATATCTTTACTTATAGGAGTCCTCATGAAAAAATAAAATTCGCAAAATCTAATTTTGTAATTTTTCGGAAAACCTGGATATGATGGACGAGGAAATTTGTATTCGAATAACCTTCGACCAATTTTTTCAATTGCACAACCGATATTTGTAGTAAAAAAAATGGAAAAACAATGAGATTTTGAAAATGGCACAAAGTTTAATAAATTCATACTATATGGAAAAATATTCGAACAACTTAAAAATACTACAAAATTTTCGTATTGAAGAGAGTAATGGGCAAACACAACTATATTTAAAATGAGATGTTTTCGTTTTACTTTCCATAATGTACTGATGTTGTTCAGAATATACTACATATAATGTTCTAATTTTCTACTGTTCTTTTTTTGCATGTGGATTTAATGCTCTCACACTTATTATAGAAAATGTTTACACATTCCATACTTTTAATGAAAATCCTAGGTACCTACATCAATTACAGTACAGGAGAAAATAAATTCCCTGTTGCTATTCCTTCATGCTGTCAGAAAAATTGTCTGTTGAAATGAAAATTGTATATTTTTTAATATACCTATATCACTGCTTTCAAAATTATTTTTAATGCCAATGGATTAAAATTTACGGAACATTTGGAAAATAAGAAGTTATATACCTACTATCAACTTTTTTTTTCAAACGGTTAATAAATTTTACTGAAATTTTTATTGTATTCCTTGGTTTATTTATCTAAAACTTAAAATAGGTACTTGTGAATCAACCGCTACGAAAGATGGACGGTAGGTCTCTTGACTGGAAAACAACTAAACAAAAATAGTTTTCGTCCAATAAATTCAAGTTCAAAAATAAAAAGGATGATGATTTGAAACCATTGTTTATTTTTCTGTCATTTTTACATCCCGAGCTGAGGAAGTATTGTAACAAAGTCCAACTGGCAAATAACTACTTTTATGTCATGACCTCTAGACCATGAAAGCATATGTTCCCCGTTTCCATCTGTTTGTGTGTCTGTCTTGTCGTCTGTATATCGGTCGGTTTGTCGGTGACAATCTCCCGAGAATACTGGACCGATTGCAAAATTTTTTAATAGATGTTTTAGGAATATGATGTCGATTGTAAAAGGCTAACCAAAATTTGTCTAATCATCCCCACTAACAATGTGATGACGTCTCCTCAAAATTTTTGGATAGTGAATCTAGTTTTTATAAAATAACAAACTCCTGCATTTATGGTTTATGAATCCGTCTTTATTTTAGCTATCCCTCCAGATTTTTTGGAAAAACAAAAATATATGACAACATTTTAAAATTTAATTTTGAAACTACAAATTCTTGCAAACGTTTTACCGTTACTGTGTGCATGGTACAACGTTAATCAAAATTTATCCGCATATGGGGTGCGATTTTGTTTCTCGATCGAAGCGATAAAATAAATGTCATTACGTAGGTTTTAAATGCAAAAGTTTGCATTTATTCTTTGCATATAAGCTTATTAAATGCTCAAAAGTTTACAATTACCTTAATTTTAAGAACTTATAACTCAGAATTACGATTTTGAACTTCTATTTTGACATAAATTTCGAGGTTATGTCTCCAAAATTTATCACTTTACTCAGAGCTATCGATAAAAGATCGCTGCACGAAGACTTGATTTCGTGACAGAATCGAGAAATGTGACAGAAATGTTGCATCTCAACCAATCAGCAAACGAGATTTTATCGCTAACGGGTTTTTTTCGGTCGAGAAACAAAATCGCACCCATGGTTCTTTATAAATTTATTACGTCATCTCCAAATTTTACTGAATAAATCCTATTATATCTAAAATGTGCAAAAAACATGGAGTCGATATCTGTTGTTTACTAATGCATTAATATTTTTAAAATACATACCTATAGATACACAATGACTCGAAAAATTAACGAATGAGGCAATTTATTTTATTGATCAAATCATGAATGACACACTACATTTTCCTGAAAATTTGGGAATGCAGTAGTGTTATTATTATTATTACTACACTGCACCTATCCGAATTGATATAGCACCTGTCCGAATTGATATAGGTATGAGTCCCTGCTAGGATGACGTCATCACAAAATTTACTTGAAACATACACATATCATGCTTCTTTACCTTTAGTTTAACGCTACATACATGAGTTCTCATAAAAGCATATAAACATATTTTCTAATTTTTCAGAAAATCTGGATATACTGTACCTCAGGGGCGAAAAAAATCTAAATCTAAATAACCTTAGACCAATGTTTGATTATGAGTTTTGAGAAAATAGAGATAAGCACTACTACGTAACAGATGTTACAATAACAAAAAATCCGAACAGATGGACAGACAGGTGGACAGACAGACAGACGGAAACGGGAGACCTATTTCTTCGTACTGTAAGGGTCATGAAGGGTCGAGAAAACGTAAAAGTAGAGAGTCGGCCGACGGACTCGGTTACAATAGTTCATTCGGTAATGCTCGGGAAGTAAAAATGGTGAAAGTGTTTAGATGGGACTTACCTCCCTCATGAAGCACAATCAATAAACAATAATTTTTGTTATGATAAATTGTTATAAATTAAAATAAAGTTAATGGAGGGTCATGAAATTACAGGTAATGGAGTATGACATTGGTACAATGTTGTCCAAATTGCAGGAAAATATGTTTTCCTGATTTTTTTTTGTTAATGAATCGTTAAACAAAATTGCTTCATTCATTAATATTTTTAGGACGCCATATATACACAGTTTTAAAAAGGGGAGTACATAGAAAATTTACATATGTCTACCGAATTTTGATTAGTGTTATTATGTTGATGATAACATTGATAAGTTTAAAGCGTATATAGAGCAACTAGTTGTGTAATTTTTAAGATAATCTGTAGAAATTTCTTGTACAATTGTGATAAATCCCAGTTTATAAACCACGGTTGTACACATTATTTTGGACATATTTATTAGGTAAAATTTATTTGGCAAAATGTTTGAGTGAGATTACCAATTCTGGTTAGCGTTTGACTGTCGACACAATATTTTCGAAATATCGGTATATAAGATTCCACAATACTCTGAATACTAGTTCCAAAAATTAAAATTGGCAAGAGACGACAACGAGACTACCTATAGACGAGAGACAGACGGAAACAAGAGACGTACTTTCTCATATTCTAGAAGTTATGAGACGTCGAGAAAACGTAAAATTAGGTGCTTATTCGTTACATGAACCATGTTACAATACTTCTCTAATTATTACTAACGGAATGGATTTCATAGTATACTTATATCCAGTAAGTTAATTAACTACAAACTTCAGAAGAAACTTTTTCGTTCCATAAAACTTGTTTTTCACGTTAATGAAGATAACATTTATATGCAACGGTGTTGAAAATCTATTTTAAACATTTAGTGACAGAAAATTTTAATACATAGTTATTTTGATCGAGTGTTAAGCAGCTCAGACGAGGGTAAAAATTTTCGAAAAAATGATTTCAAAAGATGTGTTCTGCTTGTTGATATAGTGATCATCCCGTCATGGTACAATTTCATTAATGAAATTCTGCAATGAGCTGAATTTTGAATTCCATTGTTAGAAATATTATTATCTCGATTATCTCCAAAAATTTAAAAAAATAAAATAGGAAATATTATTTTTAATTTTTAATAAAATAAATACGACACTTTTTTCAGATTTCATTAATTTGATATTCGAGATTACTAAATAAGTTACAAGAAATTTTGAGATCGCAGGATTCTAAGTAATATCACGGTTAGGATTTGTCTCGCCCCAATATATAATAGAATTTGAGATACCAGAATTCTTTGCAAACGGATTCGAGATAACAGACCCTCATAAGAAGCATTATGTTAATTTTTAAACAACTGTATAACGAAAACTTGTTATTAAATAACAGTATTTACAAAGTTCAGTACCCTTGATAGTGCACTTGTGACATATTATTTTAGTTGTATTATAGTGAACTACTATTCTCTTTTCTGGAAAAACTTTATTCTTTGTTAATTTAGTTTAATTAAAATTTTATAGGCAACATATTTCAAAACTGCAAGAGAAATTTCAAAATTTTTCAAAGAAGAAACTTATTTGAACCATCAGACAGAACGTAATATACAAACATATTCTGTTATGTAACCTTAGTGGTAGAATTTTAATAAATTGAGCTGCAAGATTAAATATCTCCATCTTCCACATTTGTACATGTCCAATTATTATTTCCAGAATTAAGCAACACCAACAAACGCCGATCTTTCATCACGAGATGATCTTGTTACGCGGTAATGAGAAGAATATTTCCTCGTCCCAGATGGTCATAAAAAATGGGCACTTTTCCATCAATCCTTTGGGTCCTCTGTTACCGCCGCCGTAGCCCCATAATATTTATTTAGGTGAGTACGTTCTCCTATTGGCCGTCACCCGCAACTAATAACCCGCAATTAATAATCGAATATTCATGTAGTTGCCAAATTAAAATCCGCCCCTAGTTGTTGATGAAGGAGATTGGAAGAAGAAGGCATCGACCGGAGTCCATACCGACCCTCAGGTCCACCGCAATCGCTCAGCTCGCCGGAGACAAGACAAATCGAATGTCAGCCGCTAATAAGTATCCAGCAATAGCTGGACAAATGTATTTCCTTGCTGGCTCAGGCCGACACAAAAACTCATCCCGTACTTTGTAATTTGTATCGCTGAAGGTAATTATAAGACGTAAACATGATCTGGAACCAGCGTATAGGTTTAATGAGAGGTTATCTCGGCGAGGTTTTTTATAAATGGGACGGATGTCTCCAAATTCTACGATTTTACACTATTTTATAACTTGTTTATTAGGTTTTTGTGGGAAAGGGGCGAGGTGGGTCTGCGAACAACGAATTATCGTTATTACTGCTTGCTAAATCCGTGGGTAATGTGTGTTATTTGGATAAGTGATTTGGGTTCATGGAATCATATGGAGGATGCTGATTAACCTTGTTTTTCTATGGAAATTTGCCAACGAACAGCTTAATTTGACTCAAATATGTTTATTTAGATAAGTGGATTTTACAGAAATAATATAATTATACCTTATCATTATCATATTCTGTATTATCTTAACAATAAACTGTATGCTTGTAGTAAGTATGTGTGTATTATTTCATTGTTTCTCAGGTATATGTACCTTGGACTTTTCAAATGCAATCATATAGTGAGAGTTCATAATTTATATGATATATACTGTTTTTCTGTATCTGGAAATTTCAACATATAGATAAAGGCTAACTAGTGTTATTAAACATTTTTAAATCAAATACAGTCATTACTCATTACTACAGTTGCTTTAATATTATTATACGAGAACTGAAAGCTTGAAAACATAAAAAATATAGACAAAAACTATTTATTAATTTACACCTACAGTGCATAACTATACATGAATCAGAGCGTAGAGGAAGGTGGGAAAGGGAGTTCAATATGTGCAACCGACGTCTCATTCCTGTTCTTCACGTTCACATATAGCATCACTATGTGACGAAATTTTTACGTAGGAAGCAAAGGTTGATTTCACATTGAAATTCATATATAGAATTATGTTTAGGGGCTATGTGACAATATGGATCCTTGCTAGAATAGAGTCCGCCAAATAGTGAACATTGACTTTAAGTACTTATTGGAAGCCTCCAATAAACAGCTCAGGATTACAATGTTGATAATTTACACCGCTTGCTTGTCCGAAAGCATCAAAGGTTTTGCGAATGGGACATCTATGACCTGAGTCATCCAACCTTTGGTCCTTCCAAGCAACCAAGAGGAGTTCAGGGCTGTAGATTAATTATCGTTGCCATAATTGTAAGCAGTTTATTGATGGCTTCCAATAAACAGAAAGTCAGTGTTCACTACTTAGCGAACTATACGTTCCTAGTTTTGACTTCAGTACGTAAGTAGACTGGACTCAAACATTTAAGGCGTTTATGGCTTTGACGTTTAAAGTACTTCACAGCCGACCTTTCATAAAACTTAGTAAATGTAAACCATGCCACGTGCCAGGGACGGTCGAGACGCGAAGGACCGGACTAAGAGTAATTTTGTTTTTAACGTTTCTTCCATACCTTAATTATTTAATCATTATTCTGCACATTTGAAAATATTATTAAGATATTGAAAGCAAAAAACATAAAATCTTTAATAAGTACCATCGCAATCATGGAAAACTGGTCCACTAAGTTTTTTGATAAATCAAATAATTTTGACGATGTCACCGTCCTTTTTTTCAAATCCGGAGGGGACATTCATATTGCTGTTATATTAAAGATAATACATTTAGAAGAGTCGAGTGATGATGACAGTGACTATTTCGATCAATAAATAAGCAGTAGTAGTTAATAAGTAAATAGTTGTGTATGTCAAAATTTTAACTAATTTGCTGTAATAAAAAATGATTGATTACAAAGTTACTTTGTTTTTACCTAAAATAAAAAAATCGAAAGGCGCACTAGTCGGTAAATGCAAAACTCAGTCCTGCCCTGTGCTTTTACCAGAAAAGGTCTTTTCAGGTAGGTATCGGTGAGCGGGCTGGCAATGGAAAATTTGACAAAATCAATTTCAAAAGGGTGTTTTTTAAATTCGTGTTATAATTTTTGATATAATAAGATGCAAGCACTTTGTTGTGGTACAAACAAAATTGAGTCTTAACATAACAGAGTGCCTAAAAATAATCTAAAACATTACAATTTTTATATGTAGATGTTTCAGTTTATTTCAAATAGAACACCCTGTATTTTATTACTGTATCTTAGTCTGTCTTTTCTATATTGTTAAGTATTTTCTATAATTAAATTTGACATTTATTGCCAGTTTTTATTTTTTGGGGGACACATCGACATAATAAAAAAAAGAAACAAAAATTCTAAGTTTAAATTTTTTATTAACACTCTGCTTATTAAAATTTTATTTTGATTTTAATTGCGTTTTTTTATGAATGCTTGCATTGCAAAAGAAAAACAAACAACTGGAATAATCTGGCAACGTCACATTATAATTTCAGAAATAAACTATGACTATAAAGCATAGAAAGAAAGTAAAAAAATATGTAAAAATATATGTATGTGTAGGGTATTTTGTATACTATTTAAAATTAAAAAAAAGTTGTATGCTAAGTCTCAAAACCAAAACAATCTCAATAAGTACTCAAAAATAATATTAATGTATGCTAGTCAAAGAGACGTACAATTTGTGTTGGGCACTTAGTGACACACCCTGTTTAAGAAATAAATTCAAAAATTGCCTTATGGACGTTTATTTTAATATATCATGTAAAATTCTGGAATAGACAAAAGAAGAAGAAGTTTAGTCAGCGGCAAGGAAAAAAATGGTAATATATAAATAAAAATTAATAACATTAACATAAACCTAATATAGGGTGATTCTTTAAATTTCTACTACAGTTGGCCATGACTCTTAGGTCAAGCATCTTAACTGTATTGTTGACCTACACGTCATGACCAACTAGAGCAGAAATTTAAAAAATCACACGGTTTTTTAAACAAACCTTTGAAAAATTCACAAAACTGTTAAAAGAAGAGGAATTAAAAACGTCATCATACAAAGAATTAATGTTCACACTGGCTTGAGACAATAGACAATGTGAACATAACTATAAAGAAAGGATAAAAGACACTCGAAAAAAGTTGTTAATGTTAAATTATTATTAAAACCTTTTGAAAGTGATACCTTAAGATTAAATTTTATTATTTTAATTTAGTTAATTATTATTAATTGTTAAATTAGTAATAAACGAGGAGTGCGGCAAGGATTGGTCTCACATTGTTTTTCTCATATGTGAATGATCTAAATGAATATATCAGTGAATTTATCAACAAGCAAACAATGCTAGACGCAGTTACATGTAAAAAACACAAATAAAGTGGAAGACTGAATTTTTGGTATGTGGTTATTTTCGTTTTACAAGACATACGGCCCTTCAGGTCAACCTTGAAATAAGTTACCTTCCGCAGGAAATTTTGTCGACATTGCTTCTAAATATATCCCGAAGTAATTAGCGTCACCGTTTTACTTGACAAGTCCGACCGAATAGTTAAACGATTTATTTCTGGAGTGACGAGTGATAATTTTAATTTGGCAAGTAAATTACTACAACGCGCAGAAAAAATGTAACAGTTTCCTGTTTCCATTGGCTGAAACATACAATTCCCCAACTTTGTATCCCGAGGAAAAACAAGCTGTTTAAAATCCTACGGAAACAAAAAATCGACTATAAATTACTTTGCTATATGCTTTTGACTTACAAATTTATTGTTAGCAAGCTTACAAAGAGAAATATAAAAAAATTAACGATTCTAAAGTTTTTCCGGTCGTTTAATTGGATTGAATTGCTAAAACATGAGACGGGAGACTTTGAGCGGCTGCGTTTTATAGCCCAAGGATTTTTATTTATCACTGGGATGGATCGTACATGCTTTTTGCATATATTTATTTCAGGAGTTGAGATTTACAAAAATGCGCAGGTGTGAAATCCCTCAGTTCGACTTTCTTTTCCTAATGACGGCTATTAAGTATACGATAAGGAGAAGAATTTCAACAGGAGGTTAATATCGCGATAATGCATGTTAAATTGTTAAGTAAACTGCTTCTGTTTCAATGGTGAGGTGTGATTATTTGCATGTAAGTCAGAGGCAGGTGCTTTCGTGCACAAAAATGAGATACTTATCGGTGTCTCATTCAGCTTTTGACTAATTACAAATTAAGTGTTTCTAATTGCATCAGCTGCTTTTTTTTTAGTGAAAATTGCAACTTTAACTGACCAAAACGGACAGAGGGAGGACCATATCACTATTAAGAGCGACGACCAGGGGCGGCACCAAAACAAAAGTTTATTATATTTCTGTCTGTTGGTGATTTTATTACATAAATAGTCTCCAAAATTAGTTAACAATAATTTTACAAATTTAAGTTAACATGGTTTTTTATATTTGGTTTAACAATTTAACTCCACGGATGTTGGTTATTAAAAAACTAGAAGAATTTTTCAGTCAAATTTTTAAATTTATGTCAGAAACTAGAAAACAAAATTTATCGAATTTTAATTTAAACACAAACTTTCATCGGAAGATAATATGAAATTAAACATGTATTTATTTGTTCCTCAGAGAAAAGTAATCATTATTATGTAAAACGTTATGTTTAATTATAAAGAATTAGGTTTTACTTGTATTTTAGTATAATTTTTATGTTTAGGTACCTATATGTAGACATATTTTATTTTTTTTAATTAATGTAAAACCACATTATTATAACAATGTTTGCACAAGTAACTGCAGATAGTGTATTGTTCTAGTCCTCTTGACTCACTGACGAATGGTGATACTTCTGACAATTTAATTGTCTACCGTCATAACAAAAATCTTTTGATCTGTCAAGAATCCTGATAGGAGTAAGAAATAGTACTAGATATTACTGACACTTTACCAAACATTGATTTAGTAAGTGTGAAAATATCAGTTAAGAAATCTTTTTATTATTATATTTTTGTGGTACCTACCTATATATCCACCATGGATATCGGCCTATGATTTATTTTTCAATATTTTTAACACTATGAATGAAGTCAATAACGGTCATGTTATTATTGTAGGCGATTTTGTCTTTAACAGCCAATTCTTTCGTATTTCTGACAGTAGCATCAATACTTTTACCACTATCTTCAATAACATGAAATTATTTTATAATTTGTTTCAATACAATTTTTTGAAAGACAGTTACAATGGCGTCTCGAATCTTATATTTTCTACTGATAAATGTTTGGTCTTTACTTCTTCCGTAGGATTCGTTTTATCCGTTTCTAGATTTTTATATTAAAGCTCTTTCTTCTAAAATTTAGAGTGTTTGAGAATTACGAACAAGAAATTTGTATTTGGTTCACACCGATGTGTGTAAAAACCACTACAACATGGAAAGATATTCTGAACTTATTTCATTGTGCAAAACAGCGAACAGGAATATTAAAAAAAATCTATAAATAATATAACTTTTTCATTTAGAATTTCATGCCGAATTGTTCAACAGATGGCCGCTTAAATTTTTGTTAACTACTTAAATATCAGTTTTATAATATGGTAAACTCAAGAAGACGACATCCATAGAACAAGCAATTTTAAATGGCAAGTTTTCATTGTCAATGTCAATTTCATCATACAATTTCCATTTGAATTTTTTTATAAATATTTAAATGAACTGACACTTACTAGAGTTATATTATTTGTAACTGGATAATAGTGTCACATGAGCACTGCATTGACTGTGGAGGGTCCCTGAGATCAATTCTAGTTCTTCTTCTCTAGTGCTTAATCATTTCACACAAATGAAATAAAATTTGTGTGAAATGATTAAGCACTAATTGTTGGGTAAGACTTTTAACATCTCCTGCACTGGATGACATGAAAGAGCATCAACTGATATTTGCTTTATAAAAAAAAAAAAAAAAAAAAAAACAATAAAATTGAATATAATATTAATAAGAAAACAATTTTTTTTGATAAATTTCAGTCTAGAATATAATGGAGAACATAGCTTTTTCGCAAGGGTGTTGTAATTTTATTGAAAGTGTATATCATCATTAAAAAACTGTAACTGAAGAAATATGTAAATATTGTTACGTTGAACGGGTGATTTAAATCGGCGTGGGTTAAACTTAACAACTTTATTTCTAAATAACTCAAATTTACACGACTAACTATACGGCGATTATGTACAGAATAATTTCGACTCGACTGGAATGGATTTGAATAGACTTTTCCCATTGTCTGGACTACTCTGCCTGCTCCCGACGGTGGTTCCCATTTAAACAGCCGCGCGGTCCTTCTCGAAAGTCTTCGTCCCCGCTTCTAGGTTTGTTCTCCAACACCCGTCGCGACATCCGCTTCCAGGCTCTTCTTCGACCGCCGTCACCGACAATGAGTCATGATCGCCGTACATACTAGAACCTATAGGCGTCGTACCGGGACGGCGTATAGTTTATTTCGTAACAATACGTTTCAAATCACGCATACTAAACGATACACGGCAGGTTGCGTCAATCGCAAGGAACAAAATAAAGATAGAAAAAAATAAAAATAGGATACAAGAGACAATATGAAGGAAAAAGAATATCTATTTTTCAATGAAGTTGTCTGACAATTTTCTAAACTATTTTATGTTTTAAGAATTTAAAATTCCTGAACTCCAAACACAAGGTAAGTATTGAGTTTTTTTTTTAATATATAAGAATTAATTATATCATAAGAAGAAATAAAAATAAATAAAACAATTCCGGTTATTTTTTAAGTACTTAAATAGTAATTAAATCTTCAGAAACTTAAAATACTTATTATAGGATCCTAAAATTAACTACCATATCCGTTTAGTAATGTTTATACTTGAAAGCAAATACATCCATACACAAAAATTAGCTGGTTACAATTTTTTAGTTGTTTTCTAAACGTGTAAATAAATTTTGTAAGTTTTCAATACAACTTCAAAATTTACTTATTTTTCATAGATTTTTGATTTATTTTAGTTAAAAATCCTGCTTTAAAAGACAGCTTTAGCAGTTGTGTTGAAATTGAAAAGACAAGGAATTAGTCAGTAGAGAGAACTTTCTCCGCATCTGTAATATAGTCAGCCAAATCGTGTTTCTTAAATAAATTGTAAAAGGTGATTTTCAAATGTTATTTTTTTATAATGCCTATACATATACTAAAAATAAAGAACATGAGTTTATTAACAAACTACATAATATAGACGCATAATACATATGTTACAGATTACAGATTTTAAATAGAATTTACTTATTTATCAGGCTGATGATAACCTCACACCGTGAACCAAATTTCAGAATAAGTGGTTTGGCATTTTCCGAGATAAATTGTAAATTTTTACATCCAGCATAAGCTAAGGAAGTATTGTAATCGAGTCTTTTATACAATAGAGCAACTGTTTATCGAATTAATTCTGTAATCACAAAAGTAATGGTATTTGTCGAAAACGTTGAAACCGGTTAATTTTTAATTTTAATGCTGCTCTTTTTAAGTGTTGTTCCTTGCTCATGATATCATCGACTTTTGAACTATGATATCACACTCATTTTTACTTCCCGAGCGTAAGCTAAGGAAGTACCTTGAGTAATCGGGTCCATCGGACGAATTGCCACTTATGTTTACTCGACGTGTCTGTCTGTCTGTCTGCCGTCTGTCCGAATTTGTATTACACATATTATCTCCGAAACTACTATACTGATTGTTGTCAAATTTTGTACCGATATTAAGAGTATCATGTAGATGATAAAAGACTAACCAAACTTTATCTAATCATCCTCACCAACAATGTAATGACGTCACCTCAAATTTGTGTGTAGTAAATATGTTTTAAATTGTATAAAATATAAAATAAAATAACATACTCCTCCTACACGTGTAGGTTATGAATCCGTGTTGAGTTTCTACACGAGATATCCAGATTTTTGGAAAAAAAATCGTAATTGAATCTGCAAAACCGAATGCCCTGAAATTTTGTTGACGTTTTAAATTTACTGTAAACATAGTAAATTTGCAATCATAATTTATTTCTTTACCCCCTCCCCCAAAATTGATGACGACGTGGCAAAATTTTGCCGAATAACTCCTATCGAATATATATTTTAGATTTGCTTATACAGGGTGACTCAAAAAAAATAATGAATGAGTTATTTGATTTTATTAATTGAATCGGGGACGACTCTCTCCATTGTACTGAAAATTTGGGAATACAATACTTTTATTAGTAGCATTAATCTGTATCTATCCAAACTGTATACTAAACTCACTTGACATACACCTAGTAAAGCTTTTATGACTTAAGCGGTTTAAGCCAAACCACCATTATAAGTCAAACTGGCTATTGTATAACTTAACTCAGTTCACATATACCTAGTAAAACTTTACAGCTCCATTGTGGCAACAATAGACAGTAATAATCCTTGCGGTTCGGGTCCATAAAGCTTAGAATAGCCAGTTTGACTTATAAGGGTGGTTTGGCTTAAGCCTTTTAATGCAAGCTTATTTTGTCACATACCTAACCACTGAAATAACTGTCATGTTATGTTTCTGCCAAACAAATCGATGTTATAAGAACATCTGCCGATGCCGTTTGTGTTAAAGAAAATTTTAACTCCTACTGCGAGTGATTTTTCATTTGATGAATACGCGTTTCTCCACTAGCGAGAGAAGTTCTCTAGAAATAACCTTCGATCAACTTTTTTGTATAGTTATAATTTTCTGTAAAATTAATTAATAAAGTGTAATAAAGTCGCGCTTCTTATACAGTTTTGTCCAAGAAAAAAATATGCATGTTAGGATTGTAATCTAGGTACTGTTATGTTTTTGAAAAAATTAGCAAGCATGTGATTGGATGGGGGTAATTTTTTTAAATAAAAGAAACATTTGAGCGGAATTCTTGTCAGTATTATAAGCAAAAAATTATTTTGGTAATATGGACTTCTGAAAATATTTGGTGTCTGTACGAAAAAAATTGCGGGGTAACAAAAAATTAGGCAAATGTTACTTTTTTATGAATTGCCAACAGTACAATTGTATATTATATTTTAGTTCATTTTTAGTAAAATTAGTGGGTAAATCATAGTTACCAGTTTGCCTATTTTCCGGTAAAGTTTACTAATCATTGTTTTAAATTTCTTAAAATACCTTAATTTTCTAAGAAAAGACGTTACGTTATACTTGAAAAGAGAAACTTTGGGAAAGCACTGAATGTGTTTTTCTTAAAGTATTTCGAGCTTAACTAACTAATAAGTAATAAAGGATATTAACAATGAAACTCACTTTCATTATTTTTTTTAGTAATCGTGCCTGATTAAAAGAAACGTAGCTTGTGTATATACATTGATTTGCTCGGAGTAACATTATTTAATTATCAAAATGTTATTCATTTTCCACTATAATGCGACATATACTTTTCATATTGTAATTTCTTTTTAGAAGTCTAACCTTTTATCTATTTTAAGTCATCTGAAATATTAATGTTTGTGTGGTTTAGTTTGCCAGTTATTTCACTTTTCTGAACATCTTTGTTATGATGTCAAAAGCATTAATTATAAGTTACTTTCCAAATTAAAAATATTGACAATTACACAAGTATGTAAAACACATAAAATGCAACTAATTGCGGATTTCCGTCATCCAAGAGTGTCGCTGTTGCTGGCTACGATTTTTAAGGCCAGTTTATGTAGGTTAAAAAAAACATCTGCTATTATTTCGCCGACGTTAGCAGCAGTTGACAATTACTATTGTGTCGTGAGAATGGAGGAAAATTATAGGTCACGTAGCCACTGTTATGTATTCGATGAATGCACCATTGTCGATACTTTCCGTGAAGAATTTTAATATGTCGCCGATTTTACAAACTCTTAAAACAAGTGGCAGCTGTTTCTGATGTCAAGAGATGAATTTTATTTCAATATTTGATAGTTTTCGTGCCTTCGTGTCGACACCCCTCCCCAATGATCCTCGCTATATTCCCGACCCCACTCTCTCTATATGCAAAGCATTTCGAAGCTATAACTTTACTAAAACATTGAAAACACTTCAAACTTTCCATGGAAACCTCCACTCTCGAGGATCTCGAAGACGGAAAAAAGAAGGAAATAAACTGTCAGCTGCTGAAAATTATTCTGATTATGCTAATTCTTTTTCTTCTACATCACTCGCTATATGCAGTATGTCTACACCACATCCAAACCTGAGAGATTTATGGCGCGGAGGGGAACAAACAAAAATACAAACATTTAGAAAGGGTGCTGATTAACTCTTTAATACTTTCTGGGGCAAACTGTTTACACATATTTATGTAAATGTAGAAAACGATGTAGCATCTATCGTGTTAAACATTACATGATCATGATGAGTACCTAGATATAATGACAGCCTTGTTGAAGATAAAATCACCAAGACGTTAAATGTAAAGTTGTGAGTTTACTAAACGTTGATGTTTCACACATTTAGGTACAAGAGTTACCTATAGCTAATTCATTAAAAATTAAAATACTGTTAATTGCATTGGTAATTAACTATTGCATTCTTGATGATAATAATAATTATAATAATGTTCGTATTTCGTACACCCAAATAGACTAAATACAAGAAAAACATAAAAAGTATAAAATTTAAAAAGAGAACATAAGTTAAAATAAATGACTTTCACTTAAATTACTACTACTTATTAATCGTAAACACACTGTTAACGCAAGCGTAATGAGTAACTAGATTAGAAATTAAAAAAATCATCTGGTAATTTTTATCATTAATAAATCTTGGGAATAACAGAAGCCTTGAAATGGGTCCTTGAGGTAATCAAACTTTGGACTAGTTGGATTGGACGCTCATACTGAATTTCAACACACTGCGTCCGACTGAATAAATAGAATATCATGAGTTACTTTAGAGATTAGAGCATCATTAAGTCCTCTAAACAACCACATGAAACCTAAAGAGGGTCGTCAAACTTTTGGGAAATATGTTGACTCAAAACGGTAAGATCTGCAGTGGTAAAGAAATTGCCTCGCATGAATAAAAAATTATAAAGGTTGAAATTCATGGTGTGAAAACTGAAATTGTAGGGTTGACGACGCTGTAAAGATGTCTGTACATTTAAATTTATTTATGTACAGAACCATTTCAAATAAGTCCATATTTGGAAAAGCTTGAAATTATAAAGATTTATCTAATAACTACGAGTGCATTGTTAATATAGTTGGATTACCTTGTTTCAGTATTGGATATACCTATTCCTGGTAGAGTAGGTAAAGAAGAAGATTTTTTTACTAAATTAAATAAAACGTAGAGGGGGGTCACAAATTGTCACTGCTGATAATCCTTAATAAAAAAACCAAGAATCTTAAATTTGCTTGTTTTTCCAATTGGTTTAATGCTAATACCTAACATAGCATATTAGCATATATCAATACCATAAATGCGAATGGTTTTGCCACCTGATTAAGAAAATCAATTGGATGTGAATTGCTATACACATTAAAGTTAAAATATTTTCGAAAGATCTGTATACTACTGTTTCGGGCCCATTGTTCTACAGGTAAATATCGAGTGATCAGCAAGTTTTTAGATTAGAATTGGCCATGGAAATATTTGTCATGTTTTTAATTAAACTGCATATGTCATGGATAACCTCATTTATATTTCAACAATTTGGATTTTTGACATTTGCATTTTAATCAAAGAGGTGACAAATACATATTTCCATATCTGAAAACTTTTTGATCACTCGTATAGTTTATCAGTTATTGCTGAACTGTTTTTATTTTTTAGATATACAGCGTGTTATTGAAAAGTACGTACAAAATAAAACCGGCAATTGGTATCGAAGTATGGGTGTTAAAAGTTAAAAAAAGTTCAGGTAAAAGTGTTCTCCTTTTAGAGATAAAAATTATTAAAATTTATGTCCGAATTCGTTGTACGCCTCTGATAAAAAGATCATCTCTCGTTTCTGTAGCAACATTGAGTCTTGACAAAAATTTATTGTTACAGTTGCTAGGATTTACTAAAATAAATTAATTTTACCTATTTATCCTTCAGTAGCGTCTAAAAAGGTTGGATAAGGGTTATTTTTCCCCTTATAATTTTCATAACACAAAATAAGTTTTTCAGATTTCTTAGACTTCGCGAAGAACTGTCAATTTTGTTGTACGTACCTTTCAATAACACCTTGTGTAAACGGTCTTTTTTGCATAGGGGAGCGACATAATTTGTAAACGAGTCATCTTTGGAAGAATTTAGCATCTTAGTCATTTAGCAAAAATGGCGAATACTTTTTTCTTATTTTACCCCCCCTGATTTTATTTTCTATTTTTCTTAAGAATCTCACTACAATTTCATTAACATATATTTTCGTTTTTTCTGTCGTTGTCCATGTTTCACTGCTATAATACATTAAAGTTGGTCTTACGACTTTTTCTATTATTTTTATTTTTATTTGTTTCAGTATTTCTTTTTTCCTAGGAGTTTTATGTTTTATCTTATCCATATTTATCTGTGATATTTCCCTGTATAAAATATCTAAATTGCTTTGTCATCAGCAAACTTTAGTTTATTCAGGTAGATTTGTTGCATATTCTGCTATTGCTGCAATTTTTGTTTTCTCGTTGTTTTCTAGGTTACTTTATTCTGTTTCACTCCCATCTTTGTTTTCAATTCTATTGATCCTTCGTTGTTTGACATTTTTATTTTATTATTAAGGCCCACCACTGACCCGGAAATGACCGGCATTCAGGCAAGACTTCTATCATTACGGGTACTAAGACCAAGTATGCATGATATGCATTGATTAGATTAACAGAACAACTTTCGAGATTCTAGAATTACAGCATACAAATTAGTCTGCTATTATTCTCTAATCTCACCCCATCCCCAAAAGTCTAGCGTAACTACCGACCATTTATCCGCGCATCACTTGGAAGTGACCTACACTACTCTGACCTACTGGTGCTAATCTAATCTGACTACCATGATCAGACTGTTCAAGAAACTTACGAACAATATGACATGTTCCTAACAAAACAGCTTTCTGAATTTTGATAATTATTGAATCATTCAAATGCAAAGACTTTAAATTCTCAACTAAGCTATTTGGAACTACACCTACATTAGAGATAATTAGGGGTAGAATTGAAATTTTTTTAAGATTCAACATGGATTTCATTTCTATCGATAATTGTAGATAATAATTTTTATTATTCCCTTATCTATTTTTTCTTTATTGTCATGTTCATATGTCGTCTCTTCTTAACGGTCAACAAACATACCCATCTCTTTATTTTTCTCTTTATAAATGTTTCGCTGAATTCTTTGATCACAAATATTAGGTTTCGTGTCCTTCTTTCGTTTCTGAATCCACATTGAGTGTCTTCTATACCGGTTTCACTCTATTCTTTTATTCGTCTTTCCATACTCTTGCAAAAATTTTTACGAAGATGCTATCATACCCTTTCTACAATCTCTCTTATTCTCTTTTTGAATAATAGCTAATAATAAACAATAAATCAGATTGTAATAATTACAAGGGTTTTCTCTGTAATCTTGGGACATTTTTTCTCCGAATTTGTATCCATAGTTCTTATTTCACTTTCTTTATTCTCTGTTTTCATTTTCTAAAAATTCTTGCTTATACGAAAATTCCATTTGCTGCGCTAAATGTTACATGGATGTTGTTTTCTGAAATTTTCTTTTTTTTTGACTTGTCACGTTTTCCTTTTTTTGTAGAGACGAGGTTTCTTAGAACTTGTCAGACGTCCTTACAACAACACGACGATGTTGGGAAATTCTTCCCGGAATTCATCCCAAGCCGCTTGAATGGAGTATACTCATACATCGTTTACCTCCTCCATTTCCGATGTACGACTCAATCATAAACGGTTTCTGCTCCAATGGAAATATCATTTCTCAGTGAATACGTAAATACGTAAATAAAATTCTAAAAAAAACTATTTTTTATGTAAAGATTATTTCTCCAGAAAGTAACAACAAACCAAGTTACAAGGGACGGAGACAGTTGATGTTGAAGTCATGACATTGATTAATAAATTAACGTAAAATTTATATCAATGGTAAACATCAGTTTATACGGATTTTAGTTTCCATTTTTCGGTGTCTATTTCAAGCATTAGGTCTTACAAAACTATCAGCAATTGAAATTAATTTTGTTAAAAATTTTTGTATGACGTAGCTCTACACATATCTTTTCAGAGAAGGCATACATTCCAGGCATAATTCGATTACATATTATATCGCTCGCTCGATATTTCCCAAATTTTATATTTCCATTCATTATACATTTCTTTCAGCAATGATCGTGCATCAAAGAAATATTAATATTTTTGACACGACGAACTGTTTTCTATTTTCTTATTTTGCCTTTAGTTTGTTTGAACTTTACATAGAAAAGTTTGCTGTTCTTCAGTTTCAATTGTTGTATGTATTCCATCTTCTTATGTTTTGATTCATAAAGGATTGATTCCTTTGCCGTTTCTCTTTTTTAATATCTATTATCTGCATATTTCTTCCTACTTCTCGTGTTTCTTTTTTGTATTCTTCGAACCACTTGCAAATTTTTTCTTGATAATATTGCAACAGTGCTTCTAAATAGTGCAATATTATGGTAGAATTCATTACTCGCGTCATTTTTCATTATTTTTTTGTGAACCTCGTTTTTTACTTTTTTGCTTACACTCGTTCTACAAGTAAATAACAGTGATCACAAAGTTTTTAGATTAGAGTGGTTCATGGAAATATTTGTCATGTTTTTGATTAAACTTCAAATGTCATAGATTACCTCATTTGTATTTCAATAATTTGGATTTTTGACATTTGACGTTATTTACGTGTAGAACTAGTGTAAGCAAAAAAGTAAAAAACGAGGTTCACAAAAAATAATGATAAATGACGCGAGTAATGAATTCTACCATAATATTGCACTATTATGCAAATGTCATGGATTACCTCATTTGTATTTCAATAACTTGGATTTTTGACATTTGCATTTTAATCAGAGGCGTGACAAATATTTCCATGGCCAACTCTAATCTGATTTTATCTGAAATTAATTTTGTTAAAAATTTTTCTATGACGTAGCTTTACACATATCTTTTCAGAGAAGGCATACATTCTAGGCATGATTCGATAACATATTATATCGCTCGCTCGAATTTCTCAAATTTTATATTTCCAAATTTATATAAATATTAATTAAGTAATTTTTGATCATTTTTTCATTTTAATTTACTGTTTTCTCCCTGGAATCCTGGTTGTTTATCATTTTGAAGAAGTATTGGTGTTTGTTAAAATTTATCACTGCAACTATAGTAAACACACTTGACTTGTACCTATTAAAACTTTTGTCCTCTATGATCCGTTAATGAGGCTGTAAAGTTTGACTATGTACAAGTCAAGTGAGTTTACTGCAGTAACTACGATTTGGTAACACTTTCTGATATTTGGTTGTGTAGAATTCACGACTATATAATATATGCATGCCATGTGACATGTAATAATTACAAATTATTCATTTTTCTGTAAAAATGTATCTTTATTGTGAATATCAGAATCCCTTATTACTATAATTTTTTTTCTTTTGGAGTGGTTTTGACCGACACACTGATGGCCATCACCACATAAAAGTTAGTGATGAATAGATTGCCTTACTACGATAAAAATAATTGGGTTAAAGAAAAACTAAACAATCAATTTTTACTGTTTTTGTTTCTTGATCTTTGTCCTAATTTTTAATTTCTGGAATTGAAACTAAAAATAATGACAAAGATCCAAAATATAAAAATTGTAAAAATTACATATTTTTATTTTAGTCTTTTGTGGCTATTCATTCATAGAAACCAAATTTGTAGCAACTAGTACTAAGCGACTTGTCAAAATGTTTGAGAAATATGTAAAACATCTCTGTATCCGTTATACATATGTATGTTGTATTTTTTTAATTGGCTCATTAGAGTAAATCAGGAGCAGTTGAATAACTCTAAAATTGTCAAAATTTTATTCCAAAGTTTTTAAAAACTATTCTAATAGACTAACCCCGGGTATTTTTATTCATATTCGTTGTTGGTTGAAACACTTTCAAAATTAATAAATTTTATTGTATTTTATACATATAGAAGAGACTACAGCGACAGTAATCAAGATAAAATATACGAATAATGCGTTCGATTTCGTTGTGTACACTACACCACCACTCTTACTAATCGATTGTTTATGATAAATGCACTGTCATTTCTGTTCAACAGGTTTTTAATCGACAAAAATAGAATGATTAGGTATAAATTGCGTTATTAACAATAACTATTCCCACATAAATCACTTTAAAATTTTTATACAAATTGATAATAATACTGGCGGATAAAAATAGCCACATTGACAATCAGAACAGGACTTCCATCAATCAATACAACCCAACCACACAAATTTGTTGATCAATAACAGCGCTCATCCACGATTCCTGCTTGAACTGAAACTACTTTTTACCGAGTTTTCTCGGCAAGTATTGCTGACATAAAACTTTAATTACGATCAATGTCCATACGCAAACAGAACTTGTTAGGAAGTCTACCTTTCATGGATAGTGGACGATGCGCTAATCTAATACAAAGTAACGTCGGTTTGTGCAAGTATTTTGCGGCGTCCCGTGTTAACTACCCAATAAGAAGCAATCAGTGGCTTGTCACTGCACGTTACACCATTCGTGACGTCACTAGTGATGGATTACTCTTCTTGCAGCCTTTTCTACCACCAACTTGTTGGTTGTTTAGTTGTTCGCGTTGTTGACGTTGTTTAGGGTGCTTGCACCCTACACTTCTGCTATCTTTATATAACTGTCACTTGAGCGGTTTTTTGTGCACCTCGCAGAAATGGCACAATCGGAGATTTGTACGCGTTCCGCATCACCTACATAGAGGAAAATCGAAAGAAAATAAATGTGTTTCATCTAAAAATATGAAATTGTTTTATTTTGAAATCCCCGGGGACGATTTTTCAAGCAACCAGTACATATTTCCACAGAACACATCGACTAAAGATTATTTATTTACGATTACAATTCAAGCATCATTTTGTTTTTAAAACTCTGATAGAAAATAAATTAATATCTGTTTATTTATAAGCAACTAGATTGTTTAGTTTGTACCCAAATAAAATATAAACTTTGAGTAAACTGATAAAATTCTCCACTTAGATATAAGAGTTTGTCAGAAATCTATAAAAAAAAATTCAATTACAGCCGAGACAGTAGTTAGTTCACCGAGGGGCGCAGCCAGTTCGAGGCTATAGCAAACTTTCCGCCGAGGTATGTATACTATTTTGTTCCCAATCATCTGAATAAATTTTGCTAACATTTAAAAAAAATTATACGTCACAATGTTCATTTTCATACCTACAATTAGGCTATGCATAACAATCAAGTTTTCTCTGAAGGCCTCCGAATAAAATTATATTGACGTTTTAAAGGTGAAAAAATCTGGTCAAGAAATACCATTCTATTAGAAAATGTCCGATTCAGTATCTTTAATGTCTCCTGAATTAAAATATGTAGCAAACGAAGTTACGCAAAATCTGCTGCCGGAAAAAAGCAAAAGTAGGTACGAAAAGATATACAAAATGTACTTTCAATGGTGGGATACTAAAAGGGCCCACAATATTACTTATTAAAAGTTGAAGCAGCGTCAAACGCTCGAAGTTGGTGACCTACTGCACTCAAAATAGCATTTTTTCATTAGACGTCTAGGTGTGTAATGAATTTCATTACTGCCCTAGATGTGTAACGAATAGTTTCAACCGAGTTACTAAAATTGACGTAATCATATCATTACATATATGATTGAAAATGAAAGTCATTATTCCGTATTTGTCGCCACTGAGTGGTAGATTATTATTCATGTCCCATAGTTCGAGTTTGTTGATGTCATTTTGTAAATTTAGAGAGTTTGTCATATTACTTAGTAATTTTCCTAAACATCTTTAAGTCATACAACAGGCATTGAGATTGTAATGAGGATGTGATATCATTAATAAACAGGGAAAATAGCAACGGGCTCAGTATTGAACCCTAAAGAACTCCAGATGTTACAGACTTGAATCTACGATAAGCCACTCTTTGTGTTCTATCTTTGACATACGATCTGAACAGATGTATCAATGTATTAGATAATCCAAACGAATATATTTTGTCAAGCAACTTGTAGTGCACAGTTCTGTCGAATGCTTTAGTCAAATCGGTATACACCGAATCGACCTGACCTGACCTGACCTGCATCCAATACATATAGAACGTCCTTTAAGAATTCCATGTTGAGATGAACCTATGTATGAGCATACGTGAAGCATAATGCTGTCATGCAACAAAACACCTTCGAAAAATTATACAGTGAATTTATGGACCGTAATTTTGGATTAGCTTCTTATATCCTTTTTTGAATATTGGACATACTGTAGACTGCTTCCAGAGTAAAGGATAGTTGCCAGATTGTAGTCACATATTAAAAATAACATAAGATAGTTTTGAAAACGTTTGCACAGTCCCTTAATATAAAAGATCTCATATGTCATTTTGTTTTTTAGTTTTCAAAGTGCTGTATATACTTCGTCTTCAGTATATTTCGCTATTTGAAGGGTAATAGGTTTCGACGGCCATGAGATGTCTGGAAAAACTGAGTTGAAAGAGTTAGCAAAGGAGATCATAACTGAAATAGGATAAGATAATTCTCTCAACACATAAGTCATAATATTAGGAATACAATTTTGAGTTTTTAGCCTTTATGGGAAGAACCAGAAATGAGAGTGTATATTTTGACCACATCTTCCTCTTTATTTTAACTTTATTTTAACAGTTATGCAGTTGTTAATGTTTAGTTTACTTTTTCTGATTTACAAGACTAGGGTGGTATTGATCTCTTCGAAGTAGTTTATCAGGAGATTTCAGTACTATGCATTCACGATTGGACGAAACTAGGTCTAATAATCTATTGTTGTCATTTTGTATTATATTGACCGAAATCACTTGTATATAGTTATAAAATTTTGTAATGCTGTTAACCTATTATCATCATTTGTAGCACTACTTCTAGGTCTCAGCATACGAAGGAATGTTGAAATATCCTACAATAATTAAGTACATCTCTTTTTAAATTTAGACATTGATTTGCTAAAAGTTAAAAAAAAAAGATTCAAAATTCTCTACACATGCTTTTGGAGCAGGGGGTACAATATAGGATTACAATATGGATACTGGATAGTGCGATATTCGTTCATTATTTTTGACACCACAAGATCAATCACGGGTACTGCAGCAAAACATAAATTATTTAAATTTATACAGCACGATTTTGTAGAAAGTCAAACTCCTACGAGAACTCGTCCACCCCGAACACAATTAAGAAGGAAAACATTGTTGTCACTTCTATAAATAATGTAATTTTCTGAAATTTCAGAATCTAAAACTACATTATTTAAACATGTCTCGGTCAGTGCAACCAGTTTACAATTGCAAACATTTTATATTACGAGATTTAGATCCTTTAGCTTAGTGGTAACGCCTCTTACAGTTTGATAAATAAAATAGGAGTAGTAAAGAGGTGTGTATATCAAGTATTACCTAAACAGCAGCTACTGTTACCAAAAAATGATGATAGCTGTTCGAAATATGAGACACCGCCGAGTAAGACTGATTTTGGCAAATAAGATCCCTCTAAGAAAATAGAGGGCGGGTGGGCGGGGTTAGTACCTGCCCAGATAAGACTGACTTTGGCAAATGCTATACGCTCTAAGAAAAGAGAGGGTGGGTGGGCGGGTCTAATAGCTGTTAAGATAAAACTAATTTTAGCAGATGTTAGCCCGACCCGTCCACTATTTTCGTAGAGGGTATGTCATCTACCAAAATCGATGTTAGATTAGCAAGTACTAACCCCGCCCACCCACCCTCTATTTTCTTAGAAAAATCTCATTTGCCATTTAGTTTAGGTGTAAAAAAATATCAATCGAATCAGCTAATACTCCAAAAGAATTGAGGTGGTGACTTTGGTGATAGAGTTCCTTGATGCAGCAGTAGTTTCTGGTCTAAACTTTTCATTATCTTTAGACAAATGTGGAACATGAGAATTAAGAAGTTTAAAGTTAAGAATCTTGTTGATTATTAGATTATTAAATTGATTGGTTCTCCAAACATAGTTATCACTTAACGCCCAAAAGTATAAGGTGTTACGTATTGGGACAAACAATCCAAGCCGTTCATATTATATTAATAATTTGATATGAATTAATTTGAGCTCGGTAAACTGGAATCCTGTGTCGGCCTGGGTGTTCTGAGGACCTCCACTTTCCACTCCATTTTATCATGATCCGAGCAAGTAACAAGGAAAGCTAATAAAAAAAATACTTATGTTAGACCAGTCTGGAACTCTCTAGATACAGAAGTTGCACAAAGTACGAATACTTAGAAATCTAGTATGAAAACTATGTTAGAACTTGCTTGATTGTTAAACTACAGGCACGAGAGCATGCTACAGTCTAAACTTCATGATAAATTTTACATGTAAACTTTCCACGCAGAGGAACTAAGAGGTTTACTTGTTGGTTTCTTTGTTTAAAAAGTTTACTATTAATATGTGTATTACCAAGGAATCGGTGATTATTTTTCTTGAGTTTTATCAGTAAATTATCAAATTTTAATTTCCAACAACAGATGATTTTTTTATTAATTATCTGAATCTACTGAAATTTACTAGGCAAGTTGATATGACCGAAGTGCAATACCACAGGAAGTACTTACAGAAGCAATATCTTGAAAAATGTATGCAACTTGGGCAATTTTGTAACTCAAATAGCCTAAGGATTTTTCCTCAGTTTTAAAATTCGACTGTTAAATCAAAAGTTGTTATTACTAGTAACGACAGCAACATGGCACTGAACCATTTATAACGCTATCTGATTCAATGAAATTTCATGAAACAAGTAAAGATAAAAGATTTAATTAAGTTTGGAAAATGTTAATGCCACAAAAACAAAGTTAAACGTAGACAATATCTGTAGATAGACATAGATGAAAGAATTAAACTGTAAATTGAGTATCTGGGGCTTTCGGATGTACAACATGTAAACAAAAATGTCAAGAGGAGAGAAAATTGCATGTAACTCGCAAGGAGCTGCCAAAAACAATGTCCTTCCTAGACACGATGTTGTCGTTAAATTGCTATTCAAGTACGTAAAACAGAAAACTAAACTAAAACACTTACTCCCTCTAAGTGAGTTTGGAATATGTTCAAATTCAGATAATTTCTGAATTAGTAATGTCGCGAGGCGACGGCGACAAAAATATATGTCGCTTTTCTCTGAATCATTGACAAAATTAAGTATATGGCGAGAAACCAACATAAATGCTTGATCTGGAGTATTAAAAAAAGAATTTTATAGATACAATAAAAATTTGTCATGGAATGTTATTAGATCTTCTCAGCGAGAATGGTTGTGTCGAATTCCTTTTACAGGTAGGGTAAATGTGTACAAGAGTGCGAATATGTATAAGAGTACGCACTGATGATTTCTGCTTATTAGTGCCATCTGGGTAAGATGAAGTTATACCATTCAGAATTTAATGCTAAACCTGAGATATAGGTGCAAAAGTGACCTGAATATAGTTTATAGTTTGGTCGTACTGACGATTTTATGTTCACACGTTGTGTGGATGTAATTTTTACCGCTCATAGTTTTAGTTTTTTGTAAGGTACGTACCAGTTCTTTTATTTTACAGTAATAATTTTCATTAGCTGTAACTTTTAAGGTCTCGTTATACACTAACAGTTTTATACTTTCTATCCATCAAAAGCTTTTAACTTTGAAAACATTAGGTTATGTACAAATGTACAAGAGTGCGCAGCAAGGTATTGTATAAGAGTGTGCATTGTTTGCAATACGTAGTCTAATAGTCTTGGAGATACATATCATACGATAATGAATTATTTAACTCTACTACTTTGTACTGCTTCTCAAGTTGTGTGGTGGTGGTTATGGTGATTTTTTTTTTATTTTTACTTCCTGAGCGTGTTGTAATCGAGTCCGTCGACCGACTCTCTACTTTTACGTTTTCTCGACTTTTCTCAAGACCCCTGGAGTACGAAGAAATAGGTCTTCCGTTTTATATGTAGTCTGTAGTCACTTATTCCCATTTATTTTCACCTTAGAAACAAATATTTTTTCATAAAATATAATGCGCACTCATAAGCGTTCAAATGCGCACTCTTGTGCAATGCACTGTATAAGAGTGCGCATTTACACATCTTGACAAAAATTGAAATTACTCTTAAAATATAGTGGTCTTGGGACGTATAATTAAATATATCTGATCTCTAAACATGTATATAACGAACCCATATCATAAAATTTGTCTATCCAAAAAAATTAAAAAGTTGTTGACATTTTTACACTAAGTGCGTACTCTTGTACACATTTACCCTATCTGATTATGACTTTTTTTTGAAAAAGGATAAATTAGAAAACATTGTAAACGAGAAAGCAGATTATTAAAGGCCATTTTACAAAAGAAATGATTTTACAGTCGCGTATACTCAAACCGAAAGTGGAAGAATGAATTAATAATTCAGTAAGAACCTATACGAACAAGTCTGGACAAAGTATTTGAAGTATTTGAAGAATAATTTCATAACTGCAGCTGTGTTGATGAAAATTATAACAGCATAAAATGCCTAATGGCACTGAGATTTGCAGAATAAATAATAGAATGGGCAATTTTGTCTGTGCGGTAATTGAGGAACCTCAAATTGTATGTGAAGATTTTAAATAACACCATCGTAACAAAATTTGGAAGACTTAATTCATATAGCCTTATTATTTCACGTCTAGTGGTAACGAAACAAGAAACATTTGTTGTCAGAACTTTATTTCTGAGATATTTTACGAATATAGATTTTATATATGTTATAGTATGCACAAATAATATTCGGTTTTAACTAAATTGTTTATAATAACTATCACTGTCACTGAAAATTTTGACAATAATGTCTGGACATACCTGTATTTTGAAGTAAGTTTCTATGCTCGTTAATTATTAATAATAATAACATCTTTTAAGACTTGTTGTTTGGGCAATACATTTTGCTGTCAAATCAAATTAATTCAATTACTTTATTATGAACGTATAATCCGCTACATAAATACATACCTAGGTATGTTTTTTTCGCTGAACCATCACTGTGTCCGCTTTAGCATTATATTTTGCTAATATTGTCTATGAATTATTAAAAAAAATAGTACTCTTTCAAAAGATATTGGGGAATACGATGGTTACCAGTTACCCGTACTTTTACGGAACACTCAATTGTAATAAAAATGAAAGAAATTATGAGTCAGCTGTGGACTATGTTTATTGGAGTCTTATGCTTAACTTGTTTACTTACTCGCCATAGAATACCTATCACTCAGGGCCGGCTCAACACGGTAAGCGAAAGATGCACCGCATCGGGGCGCCCATGACAAGGGGCGCCGGGCGGCGGCCACCGCCCTTGCTTTTATATTAACTCTATAAAAATAAACATTGAATCACTACGTACAAAATATTATAGCAGGAACAAACCAAGGCACCTATCGAAAACTTTTCAGAAAAAGCTACAGTTTAATATCCCACTATGGGGAGTGGTTCACAAAAACAGATCATAAGAAGTCACTTTCTGACTGTAATAATTGAAAAAGAGTGCACCTTTGGGTTGGGTGATTGGACCTTTAGATCAATACTGACAAAAATACCAGATTTATGATTGCATTATCTGGGTAACAATTTGACGAGACAGTGGTATGACCAAAACCAGATGTTTTTCCTAACATTTGTCACGTTTGTTTTTACCATAAAACTCCATGTCGGCACATACTTAAAAATTTTATTTTCCAAGTCTAGTCGGTTGGTAGTGCTGATTGTTAAACAGTTTTGTTATATTTTTCACTGTTCCTGTTTGTAACCGAATTTGGTTTTGTTGTATCAGTTTGTGGCTCTTTGTCATCATTAATTTTAAATTTAAATATCGAATAACATTGAGGTAAGTCTAAATTAAAAATAACTTTGAAATCGTTTCAGTTTTACAATATTAAAAATTGAAAAATTTTTGTAATATAAATATTTTTATAAACTTATACGATGTAGAAAAGTTGTTGCCCGCAGCTCCGCTTGCGTGGAATTCACAAATCATTTTTCATCCCGTTCACTCCCCCCTCCTTAATGAACCCGTCTAACTTAAAAACTCACAAATTTTTATCCCCGGTAGGGGCGGAATTTCAAAAAATCCTTTCTTAATGGGTGCTTATAACACAAAATGTACCTACTGTCCAAATTCCATGTTTGTAGCTTCAGTGGGCGTTGAACAGTAAGTTGCATCGGGGCGCCTGGTCCCTTAGAGCCGGCCCTGACTATCACTACTACAAAATTATGAAGGGGGGTAGCTTTCGCTTCTACCGGTCAAGCATGCGCAAGACAACCATTAGAAGGTACTGTTATGATCTTTAACAAAAGATAAAATGTTGATAATTTACTACAACAACTGTATTTTATAGAATTAATATGATCAGGAAAATTAGTAGATAATAATGATGAACTTCGGCGTACCATATATTCTTATTTTGATCATACCGAAACTAAGCTCAAAGACCAATATCTGGCAAACCTAAAACTAATTTTGAAGACACACTTAAACGGAAAACAAATTAATGAAAGCAGTAAAAACATTAACATCTCAACAAGAAAATCATTCACACAATATAAAAGACATCATCCGAAATGTTCAATTGAGAGATTTTCATTGCCAAGACAGAACAGAGGAAGGGGATCCAGAACTTAGAAAATTTATTCAAGACACAAGTTTCGGAATTGAAGAAATATTTTCTGAGACACGCAGAAAGAAACTAACTGTTTCGCCCCATAGCAAGGGTAGACTTGAACCACACACCCTTAAATCTATCCAGTACCGAAGAAATCCCCACACCGCACAAACTAGACAACGTAATAAGTGGATGAAACAAAAACATCTGCGTGGAAAATTCTTCAAAGATCTGGACGAAACTCACATCAACACGAAAATGTTATTGATTTTTCTCAAAAAATCTAGTCTATATGCCGAAAGAGAAGGGTTTTTGTTTGCTAGACCCAAATATAAGAAACAATTGTTGTCAAATCATTCACAAAGACTTAGTAACAAATCTAAACTTGATTCAAGATACTACATCATATTACACCTATATTCTATCTCCATTCCTTGAAAACACCGAATACAAGCTATATTGGGATCGTGAAATACTTACAGACAGAAACATACAGCCGACAGAACAGATATCATACTTATAAAGAAACACACCAATGAAGCCATTCTCATTGACATTGCGGTTCCTAACACACACAACATAATATAAACATATCATATTAAAATTTCAAAATATCTACAATCATCAACAGAAATGAAGGGAATGCTAAATCTTGAAAAAAATTCGGTTCTACCTTAGTTATTTCCAAAGTAGGTGCAGTATCAAATAGTTTAGTTGACAATTTAAATATTTACACTGAAATCATTCAATAATTGTCAAAATGCAAAAAGCTGTTTTGTTCTAATCATGTCAGTCAGAATAGGTTATCACCAGTAGGTCAGATTGTTGTAGGTCACTTTTCAAGTGATGCACGGATAAATGATCGGTAGCTACGCTAAGCTCTTGGGGATGGGGTGAGATTAGAGAATAATAGCAGCGGAATTTATATGATTCATTTCTAGGATCTCAAAAGTTTTTATTAATCTAATTAGGTAATGCATATCATTACTTGGTCTTAGTATCCGTAATGATAGAAGTCTTCCCTGAAAGGTGGTCATTTCCGGGTCAGTGGTGGATCCTACACAATAAAAAGAACAAGAAGAACCATTAACATCATTGAAATATTCAAAGATTTAACTACAAAACTACAAAACTTAATGTAATAATGTGCAGAAGGAAAATTGAATTAATATATTTTTCAAAATAACATTCAAATTCACATTTTTGTGAAACTACAAGTATTGAAATTATTTGTGTTTTTTAAAAATATTTAAATGAATTATATAGAAAATGAATCTTCTATTAACTGCTACTGCAAACTGATGACTCGCGTTATAGTTCAGCACTTGTAACTAATAACTCGAATGTATCCGTTTTATGTTTCCATAAAAAAAATCTGCTTAGTTTTATGATAAATTACTTATGTGTAATAACTAATAATTAAAAAATTCTTTCGTTATGATTTATTAAATAATACGGATATATTTTGTTGTTAAGTTGTATCCGGATATGCATAAAACATACCGTGAATACCTGGTTGCATAATCGGAGGACGTCGTGGCGTAAAAAATCCTTGCGAACGTCCCGCCAAAGCGCAGGAATCGAACATCTTAGCAGAAATTTGCAGTTTACAGTTTCAGTAAGATAAAACTTTATCGGATTTTATGTGCTAACGTTTTTCGTCGAGTTTGCTAGCACTGTTATCTAAACAAGTAATGACTTAAATGACAACGTTTAAAACGGAGTTTCATGAGCCCAACTCTCTCATCAGATATTGCTTCCACCTTTACCGATAATTTATTTCGCCGTCAGTCGTTTTAATGGCCAACCGATAGGAAAAAGCGTCTCAATTCTATCTTTTTTTATATTGGCGTCGACAACGTTTCGACGCACTTTTCGACGCGCAATTAAAACTAATTGGACAGTTAGTGGCGGCTAATTAACAGCGATATTGCTAGGAGTGCGCATATTTACGAGCGATGTTCATCTAAGAAAGGCGTACGAACATGAAATAGAAGATGAAAATTTCGGGCAGATAATTTCCTGGTGTGTGCCGGCATCCTCATTGATCATGCATTTTCCGTTTCCAGTATATTTACCAGTGCCGTTATCGCATCCCTGTTATCACAAACACCTATTAACCGCTCTTCGCCTGCACTTGTCATTGATCCCGATTCGAAGCACTCTAGATAGAGACTTGCTCATTACTCACACCCCACAACTCCTCATTTCCCTCTCGAGCCCAGTATTTAACGTGAGGGATCTCGACTGCTACTTGCCTCACTGCTTATCTATTCTGATTACAAGTAACCTCAACTACCGTGCCATTTATATCGACACGGAGAGAAACGCTCCATCTACTTTTTCATTTTTATTACACTCGTATCACACTCGAAATTTAGAGAACATTGTTGTGGCGCAACGTATTTTTATAGTTACGCTTTAAACTGACTCAAATTTTATATACTAACATAAAGTGGGCAAGATAACAATTTCTTTCTGAAGTTGTCTGTACGCCATTTTTTAAATACCAAATTTGCATAGTGAGCAACAGTAATAAGTTTGGTGAACCTTTCCTTGCTCTTAACGCTTTTTTTATAAACTTGCTATTATTTATAAGATACCTACAGCTTAAAGTAGTTTGTGAAAGTAATTTTAAGCAAAAAGGGTTTGAATAAAATTATAACACTATTAAAAAAAATTACTCAGATGATTTGTTATAAAAACAAAAGAAATGCTCGTATGATTACTGCATATAGTTGTGTTTTTTGTTATTTACAGTAAAATATCCGAAACAACAAACATTTTATTGTTGTGCAACACAAACAGAATCTAATGTCAAATTTCTTATACATTCACCTACTTTCTTTTTGTGACCATTTTATTGGACTTTGTCACCACTTATATTTCAGGAAAACATATTACCTTATGTACTTGTATTTATTATAAATAAGGATGGCATTAGTTACTTATTGAAGATAGAAAATATCAGAGACTAAAATTCTACGGTTTCTCAAGCATAGCATTCAACTTAGTTCTTCTTTTTTTTAATAGAACAAGCTATATAAGTATTTCCACATATTTTTATTATCCTGTTTCTAGGCTTCATAACTATATATTAATTCTTTAAATTTCGATGCGACGTTACAATGTTAGTTCAATTTTTTAGCAGTGCAATGTTTTAAACAGAACATCCTGTATTTTATTGTTGTACCTTACTCTATTTTTCGTCCTCCTTTTTTCAAAATGTCTCTTAAAAAAATCAATCGAAGGTTACTTCGATAGAACTTCCTTCGCCTCTGAAGTAACGGGTGTTCGATTGAAAAATCACTTGGAATCGTTGGAATTTCACAAACGGGATGTCTCTTCTTATAATATAAAATCCATTCGTCAGAAACATAACCTTACATTTTAAAACAAACAGTGCAATGATTATGTTTCTGTCAGTGTTATAAGTATAGACATGCCGTTCATGTGAAATGAAATTCCAACACCTACTCTTGACTGTTTTTTAATTAAACACCCGTTACAATAAAACATCTAGCTTTTTCGAAAAGTTATTCAATTTTGCGATAATTTTTTATGATGATCACTATAGGTTAATGTAAAGATATGTCAGTAATGTTTCAAATGAGTTTTTCTTTTACAAAATTTTGTGTCATCAATATTTTTACAAATACATCTATATCAATTTGGATAGATGCAGTGTAATACTAATAATAACAGTATTACATTCCAAATTTTCAGTGAAAATAGAGTGAACCGTTCATGATTTAATCAATAAAATAAATTGTCTCATTCAGTAATTTTTTTTAATCACCCTGTAAAAACAATTCTAAAAATATGAACAAATCACATGTACAGCCTTATCATATTTTGCATATTTTTCATAGGATTCATTCAGAAAAATTTTGAAATCAATCATCAATTTTTTGCAGTTCTTGATTTATTCAAAAAATAAATTCACTATTTTTTTGAGTCACCCGTATAAGCAATTCTAAAAAATATGAATGTCATGATAGACACCCAGGTGTTTCAGGTAAAAATTCAACACGGATCCATAAACTACATGTATAGGAGTCTGTTATTTTATTGAATTTACAACCTATTTACCATATAATTTTGTTATGACGTTATCACATTTTTGGTGGGGATGATTAGACAAAGTTTTGATTAGTGTTTTATCATATGCATGTATTCATAATAAACATATAAAATTTGATAACAATCGGTCCCATAGTTTCGGTAATTATTTGTTTATTTTAATAAATAGACGGAAACAGGAGACTTATTTTTTCAAACGCTCAGGGTCATGACACATAGACAAAATATGAAAGTAGCCAGTCGGACGATGGATTCTATTACAATACTTCCTTAGCTTACTTTAACTTTAAATATAAAAAATATTTAACAAAAAAGAAGGAAAACAAAAAACACAATAACATGCACTAAAAAAATACAGAGTGTTATATTTGAGAAAACAGAAATATCGAATTTTAAAAATTATAATAATTTAGAAGTTTTTCAAAAAGAGTCAATTTTATTTATAATATAAAGTGCGTACCTTTATTTGACTCTCCGTAAAATATTGTAAAAGTTACCTTATTGCGATTTTTCGTGAACCCTTCCATTGCTAAAAATTTCAAATAAAAGTGAGAACGTTCCATCGGAATTTCAAAATTTAATTATAAAGCCTAAGACACGCTGTATAGTTGAAAGTAATTTAAGTATATGTCCACAAAATACCTTATAACTTTAGTCTACACAGAGATATCGAACAGCGTGCGCTTAGTAATTGACCCTGTTTATACGTCGCTGTACTTATTCACCCTTAGTTTTGAAATTTTATGTTAAAACATATATAACCAATTGTCCTGAAATCTTGCTAACATGGTAGATCGTTATTCAAAATTAATGTGTTTGTCTCCTTCCCAAATCTTGATGACGTCATCTGAAAATTTTCCATGTACAAAATTGGAAAAAAATCAACCAAATTTTACAGTTTATCTTAGAAACCGTTCAACAAACTGCTCTGAAATCTAACACATGTTTTAAAGGAGTCATCAGGCTGATAGATCCTTAAGCAACATTTATATATTCATCAGCATCAAAAGTTTGCTACATAAATTCTGTTTAAAATGTGATAAATGATACGCGTCTATAGGTGTGGTTTATTAATCCACCTGCACTATTTATTTATTTCAATATGTAGATTTTATATTAAAAAAATTATTATATAGACAGAACTTCCCTCATCACACAGAATAGTCCAACGAATCCCGCTTCTTTAAAAATGATGGAATTTTATTTTTTTGTTATAATCCTTATAGTAAAAAGTATATTTAAAGACATAACATAACAGGTATCTTTTGTTACAACATCCAAACATTTATAAACTTTCTGTTGTAACAACTAAAATTTTAAGTACTTGAAAAAAATACTTGTACAGATTCTATCCGTATGATGTGGGTAGTTTAGAAAGGTGACCACAATACACAATTATATTCCAGATAAGACAGCACTAACGAGTTATATACGATAATATAATAAGGGTCCCAACATTATTAACATTAAAAGTCCATTTTTGACACAACCCAACACTTTTCTGCTTTTAGAAATGATATAATTATCTTGCGTTGAAAACATGTGTTTAGCATCATAATTCCTAAATCTTTTACGGTATGAACTATCTGCTGTACAATTTTTTTATGCATCAGGGATTCGAGCTACAGATTTTCTTACTAAAACGCATAACTAAACATTTTCTAAAACTGAATTTCATGCCATTTTGCTTACGCCATTTATTTTAATAAGTGTCTAAATTTTAAAGTGATGAATTACATTTTAATTAGCAAGGTACAGCTGGTTTCACAAAAAACGGGAAAAAATCAGGTTCTCATAGATCAATGAAAAGTAATGGGAATATGACGTTCATGTCACTGTCATTTTTAATAGGGGTTATATATTGTGAATGGATACTTAAGTATTTAAATTAACTTTTTATTTTTCTGTGTATGCAACTCAAATCATGGAATACTTGGAATGAATTTAGCCTTAAAACGATGTTCATTCACCTTAAGATTTTAAAGTAGGAAGTGCTGGGGCCTAGGGGGCGAAAGATGATCATGTCGTAAGTCGAAGTTACAAAGAAATCCGCTATGTAATTTCTTAGGTAAACTGTAAAATGAGATTATGCGAATTTAGCTTTTTAAGATAAAGCAAGGTATCATTAATTTTTTGTCGTGAACCAACGAACAACCAAATAGAAGTAAAATGTAACCAGTTTTCGTCACAATTAAATAAAACTAAACTTGAAAAAAAATTATCAACAATCTTACACTATTCTTTGTTGATACTTAAGTTACGCAATGGGGAAAAAGTTGTTTATATCTATAAAAAAATACTTCTATTTAATAAAAATAAAAGTTTGTTAAAAATTATAACGAGGCTCTCTAAATTCATTAAAAGCCTCGAATAGGTGCTCCAATTCAATGATCCCGAGATTAGGCCAACATTACAAAGATTAGAGGTAAATATGGTTTTAGTTGAGGATTAGGCGGATTTCTTGCCCTGCATTTGAACAGGGTTGCTATGTTGCACCCTTTCGCGTTGGGGAGAACTTCCGCTGCATGATTTCCATTCAGCGGCCATCCATCTTGTTTGAGATGGTTTAAACTGACAGACAGCAAGATCCGAGAGTGGTTCTATTTCGATGACATGGCACATATCTATTCCGCTACTTATACACAAAAGTTGGAATAACGCCAGCACACCTAAAAAATATTTACATCAATATCTGTACTTTTGAAAACACAAAACCTTCTCTAGAAAGAAAAAATTACAAAAGCAATGGAAATCGGCTTTTGTTTTGTTTGCAGAAAAAATAATGCTATTGTCAAAATATTTAACATCGAAAGTTACAATATTTATAACGGAATTTTAAATAACAAACCTTAACACTCAGATGATAATAACAAAATAAAAAATTGTTTACATAACTTATTAAAAAAATAAATAAGATTGTTTAATGTTAATGTTAACACTTGAAAAATTATATAATGTGAAAATACTTTTGTAAAATACAGACTCAAAACAAAAATTATATTACATATTTTAATAGATCGAAGTTAACGCTAAGTCCATTTTTGACAGAACTGATTTCATTTCGCGTTGAACGGCTCATAGCTTTGGAAAAATTTATAAAAGCTTATTCGTTTTTGCAATAGGAGTATTAGAGTTCATTTTTCTCTGTGCTCGCATTTAAAAATGCTGACACAATGCAAAGAGTTATGCTTCTTTTAGGGGATTTCTCCTCTGGTGTTGTTCTTGACACAAACGTCACGCTGCACCGCTGCAGTGCTTCCGCTTCCGCCCTTTTTTCGCAAACTCCTGCAAGAGTGATATGTTAATTTAGGATAATTTATGATGTATAAACGTCGGAGTAAGGCCGTATTGATATGGATAACGGAAATGAAATCGAACTATTTTCGTAGCGATTCTTTTCATCAAGTGTCTTTAAATTTCAAAGCGCCCTATTGTAAAACGGTATAAATACAGCTCAAACGTTCCACTGGATAAGTCAATAAGGGATAAGTTGAAGGGGAGGATATCGTGATGCCGGGAGGTTTATGAATAAAACAAAAGTCTTAACAGGCCGCGGCTTTGACTACGTTTGATTTCCAGGATAAAAAGTTTTTAGAGCTTTTCACTATCAATAACGTACAGAATTTTAAGCGAAGCGCTGACCATGGCTACTGAATTCGCAGGACCCTTCGGGTATTATTGTGTTTCCGGAGGGTTGCGCTTTCTTTGTGTTTATCTACTTTTTACCTTATTTACTTTCGAGGTATTTCTATGTAAATATGCTTAGAGGGGTGGATTTAACTAATAAAGACCTGAAAAAACAACACACCGCACAGGGTACCTTGTTGTAGGATGCTATCTCGAAGAAAATACTACCTTTTTTTGAGCAATTTTTTTGTCTTTGTTTTAGAATAATAAACTCTATGCAAATCAAATACTCACTTCTACACCGAAAAACTAAGAATAAAACATATATGTAGTAGGTATGTGCAAATATGTTTGAAATTGCGGTAAATCAATTTATTATCGTCTATGACAAAAAAAAAATCAAGGATTATGGTTAATTTAATTTTTTCTTTTATTTTTGCTTACTGTATGTTTTTGCGGTGCATTCGTTGTTTTCCAAACATTTTCAAAATTTATTTTCAATCGAGATAATGCTAAATTCTCCAATTAACGTGAAGAATATTTGGCTTTCACTTTACAACACGGTGGTGACAGTATCGATCATATGACTGCAAATGGCGTTCTAGATAAATTAAAAAAAAATTTACTAACTATAAATACAATTTTATTAACTTTATTGTACATTTTATATATATAAATATCTGTACAAGTAGATTTAAATATATGAGCACTGTATATTTGGTCGCTGGAACACCTGTGTATAAATTTTGAGGTTAACTGATGTCTGAGTAATTACTTAATTAGCTTTAGCGACATTGTTAATGGGACATCTTATATTTAGAAAATTGATGATGCCGCTTGAAATTCCCAAAAACTTTGATTAAATGTCATTTTAAACACATGACCTAGCACCATATTGTCATTTCTGATAACAGTATTTATGTTTGCTTCCGCAATCCTACAATAATATATATTATACATAATGTTTTCTACTCCCACCCTAGCTTTGCTTGATATGTCCTATGTAAATGATATGGAAATTCCAAGTTAAAAACACTGTCACATTTTGAACGATTAAATAGACGCAACAATTTTTGGGAATTCTTGTTTTTCACAAAAAGATTTTAGCACGATTTCTACTTCCCGAACGTAAGCTAAGGGGGCGATCATCAACTTCGGTCCAAGGTCGTATCCCGTTACACTGAAACCTGAACTGTCTTAATCCCTCACCCTCCAAACTGATAAGAGGAGTGAAATTTTAACTGTCCTTTTTAAGTTACAAGTTTAAAATCGGTACATATACGTAAAAGTAAAATATTAATTAGAATTTGTCTAACCATCAACAATTTGATACCGTCCCCAACATTTTGCTTAGTAAATATCATTCATATTTTATAAAGCGACATAGTCCTATACTTGTGGTTTATGAATCCAAGTTACCCAGATTAAAAAAAAAATAATAATTGTATTATAACAATTTATACCAGTATAAGAGCAACGCAAGGGTTAATATTAAATGGCATAGTACTCAATGTATCAAATTAATAAGCAAGCGGAGGTCGCCAGTTCAATCCCCGCATAGATCACTTTTTTTCTTACACTGTGACTGGTACTATCTATAATATTCTTTTAACTTATACGGGTTATCATAAAATAAATAAAATTTCTCAAAATCAAACTTTATAATTAAAAAAAAAAAATTGGATTTGTTGGACACTAGTTCATAGCCGAAGGAAAGTTTGTCTAAATAACCTCGGAATATTTTTTTTGTTATTTAAAAACATCCCATGCTTATTATTTATTTCATTTTTGTATGAGTTTTGTCAAATTTGCTGGGACTGGTTTTGGAAGTAAGTTCAAAATTCCAAAAATATGTTAGTTATTTATATGCACAAGTAAAGCTTACTGATTAATTGGTTTATGATGGATTGTTTTAACTTCCCGAACAAGGTAGCGATTTTCTCGACGTTTTATAACCCCTAGATGGGGAGATTTGGCGTGGCCGACTTGGCGCGAGACATTTTGGAGCAAAGCCAACTTGGCGCAGAGACGCTTTCGCGCGAGCCGTCTTTACTGGAACCATCTTGGCGCAAGTCATCTCGTCGCAGGAAAAATATGGTCTAAAATCATTAGTGCGAATCGCTACATATTTAATTTTGCATTGAATAAAAAAAAGTGATGATAAAGTGAATTTGATTAAGAGAATAAGAGACTTGCATGTTTTGTTAAAAAGTAAAATTTGGCTTATAATTACCTCGATAAATTTTTGTACAATAGGGTAACTGTTTATCGAATCCATTCTGTAATTACAAAAGCTATGGTTTTTGTCGAAACCGGTCAATCTTTAATTTAAAGTCTGCTCTTTTTTAGTGTTTTCTCTTGCTCACGACATCATCCACTTTTGAACTATGATATCGCACTCATTTTTACTGCCCAAGCGTAAGCTGAGGAAGTATAGCAATCGAGTCTTGTCAAATTTTGTATGCATGTTAGAAATATCATGCAGATGGTTAAATACTAACCGAAATTTGGCTAGTCGTCTCCACCAACAACTTGATAACGTCATCTCAATGAACCGTATTTTAAAATGATTTTAATGTTATATAGAAATTGTAGTTTACGAATCCAGTTTCAGTTTTATCCCTAAACGTTCAAATTTTCGCAAAAAAAAATTGCACGGTATAATATCGATATATTACCACCACGGAATAGAACTCCTCGTGGCTCAGTGGGTCTTCCTTTTTTTATTTCTTGCACTGGTAATGCGCTGTGACTAATATTATCCATGTTGATGATGTCGTCACAAATTTTTTATTGATGAAATTAAGAACGAGTCAATCCCCCATTTTTTCGAAAATGTGAAAATACCTACGTCTTTATATAATACTGATATCATAAGAATTAGAATATTAAGAACATTTTGTTTGATTGTGGTTTAATTAACAATTTTAGTCCTCTGTTTTGAGAAGACAAACTCATTCAAATCGAACCAATTTCTACTTGACATTCCTTCGATGTATAAATATAAACAATCGAAGTTTGGCATCTACACTGACAATAAATAATACACTCTTTTCTGTTGGTTATTTGCTTTGAATTGTTTCATATTGTCCCTATGTCTGCGGACGGCACCTCGTTGGAATTTGCGTCCACGCGGAGCGGGGGTCCAAGGTGTCATTTACACCACCTTTTATGATATTCAACTGTGTTTTCAATAGCTTTTACACATTTGATCTAACTAAAGTTTTTGCGCATAAAACTGACTTAAATAATAATAAAACGGACGATTCGGTAATAAGCTGATAAATGCTCAAACTTTTAATAAATTTTGAAGTATTTCTAGCTTTTTTGAAATTGTTCAAACTCGGTGATTGCAAATTTTTTAATACAGGAGTAACAAGTGTGGGTTCCTTGAAAAGGTCTTCAAGATAGTATCTACAAATTACTTAAAAAATATAGCATTCTATTGAAGAAGATACACAGGTACGATATCATGTCGAAACTGAATGACGGATTAAGTTGGTATAACCAATTAAAGAGATCATAATTAGAAATACAAATTTCCCTGCATCAGTGTTTTGGACAAATATAATTAGTTTCGAAATTAGTGAATTTATTTATTGCATAAGTAGTTGCCACAAAATTCATGTAAGCATTGAACATTCTAACTGTTAGAAATCCTTTAAGCGTAAAATTTTATTTTGATCTTGTGATTTTTTTTTAATAACCTCTATAAAATATAAAAATATGAATGCATTGAAAAACCACAAGCACAGACGGTGGTGACGTCATCAATTTGTGAGGCGGAGGGAAATAAAGTGGTATGAATGATCAGACAAGTTTTGGTTAGCGTTTTACATTTTTTTAAAGTCCGAATAATCTGAGAACAGAATCACCAGCTGCGCCGACTGTCCGTGGCATCGGTGTTATAATTTTGGGGAGGGATTATTTGAATCCATATTCGGCAAATGTTAAAATAAATAATTATTAAATCAGTATTTTAATTATTATTCTTGACAATTATATCAACTAAATTTTAAAAAATGGATTAATTTTTAAGGTCTATTTCCCATTTTTCCAAGTACCTAACACAACAAATTGTTAACATGTATTAAAATTTCGATCAGTGGAGGAAAGATGAAAACCGTGGTACAAAAAACCCAATAGGTTTTTTATTATTTATTTTTTTTTTAATAATTACTCAGTACATAAGCTATGAAAAGAATGCGCAAGAAGGCACTAATAGTAACCCAATTAAACCAACGAACGTCACTGTCGCAGCTACCGCAATTTCAATTTGAAACTGGGCTCGTGTCTTTCTCTTCTGCGCAGGTGATGTTGGCAATGGCGACATGCTATTCTCAAATTATTCGGACTTTACATGATATTCCTACATACGAGTTCATACAAAATGTAACGACAATAGGTCTAACAGTTTCGAGGCTTATCAATAGTAATATCCCGAGTGCATGCCAAATTGTCTACAAACTGTTGTTTTCAGCTGTTTTATTTTATATTGGAACTCCAATACGCACTCCAGCGTTCTTATCAGATGGTCTACGTTTTCAGGACGGTCTTGTTCTTGAATACAGTCTAACATACATACTTCTGTACCTACCTATGGTTTATGAATTCGCCTTTATTTTTTAATATAAATGTCCAGATTTTTGGAAAAAATAAAAATTATATAAAACCATTTTACAATTTAACTTTATGGAGGTTGAGGAAGTTATCATAAAAAAGCGCAATCTTTGTAATCTAGGACGTATTGTAATAGCCTCCATGTTTTCTCTTCTAAACTATATAAAAATAGATCTGCTCCTTTCGTCTATCTGTCATCTATCTTCGAAACTATTGAACTGGTTACAATGATATTTGAGGGATCTTTAGAGAATAAAATAAAATCATATTCTTCTATCAGAAAAAATAAAACTTTGCAACAAAATTTTACAATTCAGATTAGAAATTACAAAAGGGACTAAACTGAAATTTTATACGTCGTTAAGGGTCCCCAGTCGTCGCCTGCAAAATCGGTTCCAGTGAGAAGAATTATTTTTTGTAACTACGCAACACAAAGTACCGATCCACGGCAGGTAGCGACCCAAGAGAGGAGAGATTATGGTCACTGTAGGGAGTCCGTCATAAAATGCAAATCGGTAAACAACACCAGATAAGCTTATTTATTTTCAAATGAACGGTACAGGGAAATAACCATCGAAATCCATTTGTATGTATTTTGAAAGAAATTGAGTTGAAAGAAACCCACAAGGTTCAGTCTAACACAACTTTTTATTTTCTTTATAATGTTTTAAAAATATATAAAATAAACTGTTTATGTTCAAATATAACAGCAAAAAAAATTGGTGGAAAGTTGTTTCGACAGAACTTCCCTTGCACCTAGAATACAATGAAACATATCCAGCATTTTCGAGTTAAATTTTTACTTTAGGTACACAATTTTGTGATGAAATCATCAAGATTTTGCAAGGACACGTAAATCAATGTGGATTAGACTAAAAATAACAGTATTCCAAAAATTTCTGGGAAAATGGAGTGAGTCGAGACTGATTTAATCAATAGAATAAATTGACTCATTCATTAATTTTTTTTAGCCATCTAGGTATATATGCAAATCTAAAAAAATATAAAAAAAATATAAATGCAATGATAAATTACAAGTAAAAACTCATCATATTTTGCACATTTTTAGTAGAATTTATTCGGCAAAATTTTGATATGACGTTATCAATTTTTTGGTAGCATAATCCTGAACTTGTAGTTTATAAATACATTTTTGAGATTTTCCAGCTTTTCGGTTTTTCAATTTTTCAACTTTTGATGTTTCAATTTTCAGTATTTTAATTTTTGACATTTTCAATTCTTCCATTCTTAAAATTTTTTATTTTTCGATTTCTCAGTTGTCCGATGTTTCAATGATACGATTTCGCAATTTTTCAACTTTTCGATATTTTAATTTTTCAATTTTTAAAATTCTAGTTTTTTCGGTCTGTCGAGTTTTCAATTCTTCTATGCATATTTCAGTTTTTTAATTTTCCGAATTCATTAAATTTCTGATGTTCCATTTTTTTTTAATTTTTCGATTTTAAAATTATTTACATGCCTTACTTCCGGAGAGAGTAGATTCTCGTTATTAAACAAGTCAACCCATTAGACAAATTGTAAAGAAAAAATTGTACAATTAAAATTTTTTATTTGCATTCGCGTCATGTGTAGTTCATAAAAATCTTCTGCCCTTCTAGTATAAACACACACAAGAATAAATAGTAATAGTGGAATAGGTTTACTGGAGATACCAAGTAAAGAACGTGCGTATAATACTCTACCTCATAGGGGTGCGGAAAACAGTATCAAAAAATTAAATTTAAATAAATATGATTGTTCAGGTAAATAAGTGATTAGTGAAGTGATGAGAATCTAAATCTCGTCGGTTTTGTGTATTGATTAATATAGAAAATGACAGATTAATCAAAAATATTTGAATAATTTTTCGAAAGAAAATATTTTAGTAGAATGTATAAAATTATAAAAATTTGCATACTTTTAAATCAAATTATGTCAGCAATGAAAGAAGTCGACTTGTAAAAGAGTTTCAACAATGTTGGTAAGCTAAGAGTATTTGTGAGTTCTATGACCTAAAGTACCTGAACTGATTACCTGAAAGGGTCGGTCGCAAGGCTCCCTGCTGTGTAAAACTCAGCCATTTATTGCAACGGATCTTTGTAAATAGGGTTGCCTAGTTTCACTTTATTTTCATTATTCATTATTTTTTAAAAAAGCAAATATTTTGATAAATATCAATTTTAAACAAAAATGACCGGGTCTTCCCTATAGAGCTCAATGTTGTCTGTGTGCTGATATAAAAGTTGAAGCGAAAAATGCTCTCTCCTCGTCTAAAAATGCAATTTCCTTCGAAGAATGAACGATTAATTAAACACTAAACAATTACTTATTTTAAAAAATATTGTGTCTTCCCCAGAGATTTAGACATAATCTATCAATTGAAATGTCGATCTTTTTTTCAAAGTTGAAATTACGCCCGTAAAATGAAATTCTATTTAGCTCATTTTTCGGTCTGCTACTGGACACCCTTAGGGCCGGTTGCATAAACGCAAATCAAATTTAATCTCTGATTAACTCCATAGTAACGATTGTTATTATCATAGTTACAATTGTTCTTAATCAGAGATTAAATTTGATTTGCGTTTATGCAACCGGCCCTTAAAGTTATAATGGGCAAGCCATGTCGTTGATCACAATTTATATATGTATTTCTAAAAATTGATGATGTCGTTCCAACATTTGTTGAGTAATTTTGGTTTGAAATTTGTACTGTGATATGCTCTTTTATTTGTGGTTTCATGTACACAGGTTATCAAAAATATACCTATAGAATTTTTTTGAAAATTTGACAGGGTAGGTACTAAGACTAACCCTGATTTAATGGTTCCAAACCGACCATTACAATTTAATCATTTAGCTTTTCTAGAAAGTCATTACATTTTTTTTAATAGATAAATACATATTTGTTAAAAAATGTTTCAAGTTGTTGTGTTGTTTGGTATGGAATTCTCGTTTCATTGATCAAATCTGATGCGTCAAAATTCAAACTTAATAATTAAATTTCGAATAAGGTTAAAATAAATCATATGAATCGTGACTGAATATGAAGTTTATCGGTTTAATCAAAGAAATGAAAAATATTTCTATAACCGACTCTAATCAAAAAACTTTTTGATCATCCTCACATACGTAATAATATATTATTCCATTTGTAGGTAGGTACGTATCAATAAATAGGGGCATCATATTTTCGTAACTTAATTTCCGACTTAGTTTTTAATTCGCATAAAGCCTACGTAAGGAATAATTAGTGTCCAATATATCAAACTTGTGTGTGTCTTGATTTAGTGACGTTCTTCATAAACAAATAGAAATAATCAAACTCGTAATCTCATTTCTAATGTGATAATGTGAACTCTCTTCCGGATCATGTACACATATGTTATATTAAAGCCTAAACACGTGTTCATTTTGCTACTTCATGTTTTGTGAAATTTAAAAATTATAAACTAAAATTTATAAATATGAAGAGAAAAGTACTAAAAAAATACATATTTACCTAACGCTGTAATGATCAAAATATTTTCGATGAATATAGCCAAAAACGGAAAAAATGAATTTTACCATACAAATTACCAGATTTGGAATGATTAGTAGGTACTTAACAGAACAGAATGAGCGCATACCTAATATTTGTTTATGAACCTGAATATGTATTTTTTTATTTTACACACATTTGATATACTCGTACATCTAGCAGTTTCAAACATTATAAGAAACTAAGGAATAACTTTTACTTCTTGATTTGCAAAGTTAACCTTTTAACTAAGTAAATCAATTTGAATTTTATGAAAACATGTATTGGTTATTATTAGATACCCATAAAAGATAAATATTTTAAATATTTTAAGAAAAGAAAGATTTAGAAAAAAGTAAACTAATCTTCACACTTATAATAAGAATTACTGATATTTAATATGCCATTTTTATCTGGTTAAAAGGATATACTTACCTACCTAGTATATTTTTATAAACCGACATCGCACATAAAATGCGTAATTATACCTAATCACATCCGAATTCCTTCAAGATTTTGTATTTCTATGAAATTAAAATTTACTTAAATCAGTAACCAAGTCATAAAAGTATTAAACTTTTATTTGTTTCTTAATAATTCGTCCGCTGTTTGACTAAATTTGATTTATATCAAACTTATTATACAGTAAGTTTGTATAAATAAGTCATAAATAAAGTAAGTATTTTTATGATTATCTACAAATAAAGTGCATCAACTACCGGAAATTATTATTATTAAATCATTAAACCTTAATCAACAAGGTTTAATTTCAGCAAAAATTTTTCGTGTGAAGACTCGTAGTGTTAAATTATGCCAACTTCAGGTACTCATGTCACACTTTAGTTCATCAAACAAAAAATAATTTTCAAGCACACACCACATTTTTTGCTGTTTAAAGTTTACAAAATGGCTGTTTGACAAGGAATCCAATACCCTGAGAATGTGTAGATAAACATGTGATTGTTGAATACGTCAATCAACGGACAAGTGGGGTTGTCGGCCATATTGCCTGCATCCCCTGACAGTTGACGAGCGGTGACAGACATCGAACCTGCCCCTTATCATATGTCAAATTATTCTCATTTTGAGTCCAACACTTCGAACTACACCATTTCCATCAGTTTAAATGAGCGCCGACCCGACATTACAACGGACCGTTTTACAAACAAAGAATCCGAGCGAATAGTAGAATTAAACAGCTTTTTAATGCTAGGAATTTAAGGTCGAAAAAGGCGATAGCATCGATATGCGTGACTAAATTCGATTCTCGTGTTGGTTCTAATATGGCCGACAGGAGGATTTTTTTTATTTTTAACGCAGTCCACAATTAAAACTGGTTTAGATAAATTGAATAATTTTTTGCTTTCATGTGCTGGTACGTGTTATTACAGGAGACATATTTTACTTTTTCTAAAATTAGAACGGTTGCGCTCGACTGTTGACTCTAATATAAAAATGCATTAAAATAATAACAGCTCATGGGAATTCTGCTCTAAAACTTTAATACATCCAGACACGAAACGCTGTTTTCTAGGAATACACAAAAAATACTAGTATTGGAGTGAAAGACACGAAACATTAGCTGAATACGTGGTATCGATGTTGATCATTAATATAATCGCTGGGGTTCTTCTCTAGTGGGAAAACGACTGCTGGTCGAGGCAGGACGAATACATCCTTTTAAATAATACGTTAATTTACAAACCTGGGAATAAATCGTCGGTTCATGAATTAAAAACACTTGATTTTAAATGGCTATCTTTAAAGAGTGGCAACTTTACAGCATGCACAAGAAAAAGAAAATATCAAGCAACTTGTAAGTAGCCAGAATGTTTCGCCTATTTCAGAAAAATCTTCCGATTCGTAAATGTACTTTTGTAAGTTTTTTAATTATGATAATGACAAGCAACTAAAAGATTCTGTACCTAATATTGTTGTAAGGATAGTTAGTTACTAATTACACTGTTTGCGCCTGTGCCAGCTATTAATAATTTATTATTATTTTAGGTATTAATCACAAATGTTAATTTTTATACGGATTTAAGTGGCCACTGCAGACGTTTTTTTGCAGCGAGTGAATTTCAAACGGAAGTTTCGAAGGTTTTAATTTGCGGCTATGCAAGACGAATATTCTCATCGAACACCAGTTTTTCCATCGGGACATCTTCGAATTTGTACAGGCATTGTATTTAATAATTTTAGTATCAAGTTAACCCCAAGGAAAATTGTTAATTAATAATATGTAAATATAAAATAGTGATTACGTGTAATGTAGGTATATAGATATTTGAATAAGTAAATGATTTTGGTTGTTTGGATGTGTCTCTTATATAATTTCAGAAAAACAATATTTTTTAATTAACTTACCATACATCGCGATTTTCTTGTTGCGAAAATTTTTCTATGGTTTTACAAAATTTTAATTTTCTTAAATTAATTTTATAATTGCCTAAATTCATTAATCATGATATACAGTCTTTAAAATAGAGAAATCGCAATATTTAAAATAGATTAAAAATGGACTCCAGTTTAGACTTGCGTACAAACCCAAAAAATAACACTATCTTGCAGTATGCTGGTCAAAGTTTTGATGTTATAAGGGTCACCAAAATAAAGCTTTTATTTTTATTAAGACATGTTTTTGTCCAGAATTTTAGTTTGGATTTTTATTCTTTGATTTTTGATTTCAGAGGTTTTTTCATTATTTTAAAATCTCTGAAAATGGTCTAAGTATTTTTTTATTTTTTTTGTCGGTGTAATATTTTTTCTCGATTTTCTTACATCAGCTTTGTCAGCTTTCTTCACAGGAGCTTTTTTTTTGTTAATTTTTTCTAGTTCTACACATATAGCTAAAAATACCACCGTAATTCTTCAAAATTTTTCAGTTTCTCACTCTTGTATGTCTTTGAAAACAACAGTAAAAACACAGTGCTTAACCCAATTTAAACAATATTTATACAAAAAGCCAACAAAAACCTTGATGGAAAACTTATCTTTTTATTCTTTTTCAGAGTATTACTGTTGTATTTATTGTAGATTACCTACTTACATAGATTTGTATAATCACTAGTTAATGTTTATTAGTTAGTAAGTTAAATTGAAAAAAAATATGGTGTTCCAAATGATATAATTTTTGAAATTGTTAAATAAAATCTACAATTATGACATAATATTAGCAAACTTGTAGCTGACATTCACAAAGTTATACCTTGAAATTTCATTATTCTGCAATATATCGTTTTTCGTTTTTATGCACAGAATTTATGTTTATTTTTATATTTATAATTATTTATAATTACTAACATTATACAGATAACATTGGTGCAGTTGTGCCCTGCCCCCTAACCCCGAAAGCAAATGTACCGCAGTTCGGTGAACTGTACCTGACTACCTGTTACTTGAGCAAAATTTTTAGGGCAATTCGGTCAAAATTATCCATATAGCTGAGTACCTGACATTTGAGCAAAATATGCACTGCAATTCGTATATGACCATTTACGAGTAATTACTAACTACACAGTTTTTACCTCTGAAGTCTTAAGTTGTAAAATACTCTAAAAAATACAATCTAAAATATTAGATTTTAATGTTATCTGTTTCCTATTCCCAAAATTATAAAGAAAAGTATGAAACCCTAAACCACATAAAATTTCAACCAGTGAAGAACTGATTGGCCTAAAAACATAAATTGAATGTAATTTTTTAGTTTATACCCGCAATTTATATATTTTTTACCTTCTGTAGTATAATTATTTTTTTTTTATTTTGTTTTGCTAACAACATCATACTGTTCTGACAGTAAGTAGACTGCGAAAAAAACAGTTTTTATAAAAAGATTGGTAACATAAACATATTTCAACTTTTTCGAGAAGGTGTATAACTTTTTAAGTGACTTTACCAAAAAGTTTGTAAAGCCTATTCAAACATTATTGAATACAACATTATAACGTGCGAGTCTTTAATTTTCTAATCTACTTACGTTGGCGTTGGCGTTGGCGGTAATTGAGATTGCAGTGCCATAAAAACGAAGTCAGAGTTGGACCACTATACCTAACGTTCTGTTGAGGAATATTTTTACATATTCGGACGGTTCTCTCCTGATTCTAATAAAAATCATAGTAAAATGATTTTATTGTAACATAAATAAAAAATATAATAAATAAATAAATAAATAAAATTGAGTCTTATTATACAGCATGTTTATAAAAAATTCCAAAATATGTATTATGATTTCCAAATGTATGTAGATATATAAGTTTATTCAAATAGAACACCCCGTACTTTGTAATGTGTCTTTGTTTTTTATTCCTTTTCTTTTTTGTTATGTAAGTATGTATTTTCTATATCTAAATTGATAGTTTCTGCAATTTTTCACTTGTTTAAACGACATACTAACATATCGAAAAAAAAAAAGCTCAATAACTGTTTACTCTAACTATACAATACGTCATTTTTTGAAATTCTGGTTTCTAAGGTTCAAAGTCTATATATTGTTTTGTAGTACTATCGACTAAATTTAATGTCAGTGAAACACATATTTTCTTTTGAACTTCGTGACGTATCACATTTCTTTAGTTTTTGTGGAAAAAATCTGTCATTACAACTAATAACCAAATTTCAAGTTATGTTAACCTAAATTTGCGATCACTGTTACATATTAGATTAGGTTATTACGTTATTATAAGCAAACTGGTGATCCTAATATGCCAGTAAACTTAATCTGTCAATGAAGAAGAGGTTAAAGTCAAACAATCAACACTAACGTAAAGAACAGATTTTATCTTAAAATAACAATGAAAAGTGCTGTGGTACCTGATATATAGGTAGTGAGTATTGGTCACACTTGAGAGGGTAAGATCTAAACTGTGAAAGTTTGGTTTGTTTTTAGGTTTTGTAATAAAATATCATTTTTGCCAAAAAAAAAAAGTATTAAACACGGTTTACAGAAGCACAATTAAATATTTTGATTGCAATTCAATTTTTAACACGGCATTAAAGTACCTACCACATCATGATCGACTCAACGGCAATCAGATGTATTAACTAAACGTCTCGTTAAATGCGGGATTAACTTAATCTCAGTTAAAATATTGTATAAACAAGCTGTAGTACTCATATATTCTGAATTTGCGTCACCTATTTGTTTACTGAAGTACATACAATTTGAAACACATTCATACAATTACTTATTAACAGATTGCATGCAATGAGCACAATTTGTTAACTAGTTTCACTGCAAGTGCAGTGAACTTGACTTAATTTCTAGGAAATATGAGTTACGACAAATTTATAAGAGAATATTTAATGGCATAAAACTGAACTGCTTACTTTTATAACACTGTGTCCTGAACACAATAAAATTCAACAATGAATCAACTGATTTAAATTTCGTGGATATATTTTTGATGAGCTTCTATTCTGTCGACTGTTCAAACGACATGCGACGGTAAATATAATTTTTGTCCAATATTTACAAGCCATATTCCTTACACTGCCGAATATTTTATCGTTAGCACTAAAATCAATCGATATAGTAGTAGTAAGTTACGTCTCATTCTTTTTTATTTTCAGTAACTAACAATGAAATAACGCACTTACTACTTGTTTTAATCTGAGAATAAACCTCCCTTTTCAATTTCCATTAAAAATTAACAAATTAGCGGCGCATTTCTGGCTCCACTTAAAAGCAATTTATAATGTGGTCTTTAGCAACATCGAGACGGGAGACAAACCGCACAGTAGCTTGTCGGAACCGCCGAGTTCAAAGTGAAAATGTTAGGGCTCTCCAGGGATTATAGCAACAACAATCTTGTAATGCCCCAGTCTTGCCTCGTGGGGATAGAAACGTGAGAATATGGCAGAGAGGCAAACATGGAACTGCCCGCCTGTTGCGTCTTCCATATGAGCTTATCGCACAAATTTCACCACCAAAATTTGTATTTTATATCTCAGTTGTAACATGACAATTATTTTATGGTTGAAGAAATTCATAATAGCCATTAAGTGTTTTAATTGTTTATTAAGTTTGCGTCAAAGATACGGTAAGATAGGGTAATGTACGCAGATAATTAACAATTTAATTAGGGGTAATTGGTATTTAGTACTTATTTTATTCGTTGAAATTAATACATTTATCCGTACTGTAACACAGAATTTTCAAGTTCAAGTATTCAAGTTTACTATTGATTAATTATTTAAAAACTCGTACTAAAATAGGTAGGTTAAGTGTTTTATCGTTTGAACCGTTTGTAGTATTTAAAAGACACATAGATGAGGAAAATAAATAAGAAAATAACCCCGAATTTTTTCGACTATTTTAAAATTTTCGTTACCACTACAAGTTTTTTAAATGGTAAGTTGATTATGATTTTCTTGATTTTAATTAATCAACATTACAATAGCTTACTTGGAAACTGAAAAATCTAGAAATGTTTCACTACAAGTCTTCAAGTAATTTACTTAGCAAGTTTATTTTCGTAATAAACTTTAAACAAGTTTATTAAACCTTATGTTCATAATATTCATATCATTAATAAAACAGCAGATGAAATACTAATAAAATGCAAGAATTGAACTGAATGCTGATTATGCAACCCATTTTACACTTAAGCATTTGCTGTGCATTGATCGACTAGTCTTTCCTGTAATAATAAGCAGCGCATCGTTGTTGAGTTAGATGAGATGTGTACAAAATACGAAATATAATAATAAAGTTTTGGAAGTATGGAAACAGGTACTTGCAGAATTTACACCTGAAAGTTGAAGAAACAGTGTAAAATACCAGTGGCGGCTCGTGACCTTTTGAAATGGGGGGAGACAATTTGATTGATGAGTTAAATATGAAGATATAAAACACGTGTGGAACGAAATTACATTCAATAAAAGTAAAAGAGGATTTGTCCACATACCTTTTTGCCTTCGGTCAAAATTTTACGTTGATGGCATCTAAAAGTTCATTTGGGACAGTTTTAGACGTTCCTTTAAAAACCGTTGCTTCTTTCAAATGATCTGACAAAGCAAAGTCCAATTCAGCCGTAAAATCAATCAAACCTTGAAAGATACCTGTATCGTTTCTAACAAAATAAATCCACGATATATCTGGTACGATTTCTGGGGTTTTGTAAACTGAAAACAGTGTTGAAAACCGTGTTCCGAAATTTCCATAAATAATGGAGATATTTATTTTTAAAAGTACGTTATGCAAAAATTTCAGTAAAATTAAAAAAAAAGTTTGATCACAAACTGTCTTTAATAAAATTGCCCTTGCGTTATATAAAGGAAGTTATGGACAACAAAATTTCACAACCGTAAGTGTGTAACTGGAGATCTTACATTCTGAAAATGTACCGAAAATTCCATGCAGAAAATATAGCGACTGACCTTAATAATAATAAATAAATTCTATGATTACGTAAATCATTTTTTCATTGAAGCATTAGATTAAATTCACTAATTTGTTTTCATCCTCTATAAAAAATTCTTAAAAATATCTGCACGTTATCATACAATATTAAAGCATAATGATTTGAAGTGAGATTTACTTAGCAATTTTCTGAGATGACATGAAGTTTTTAGAAGGGATGATTAGGTGAATTCTTGTTAGGGGTTTACCATAACATGTGATTAAACTCGTACGCAAAATTTCAGAGTAATCGATTTCGAGAATTAAGTAAGTTGTAAAATTGTTTTGAAAAATTTTTCAAAAAACTTCATCCATAGGAGGAAAAGTAATGATGATTTAAAAAATTTATACAGGATGACTCACTATGCGCGCGGTGTTCAATATCTCTTTAATTATTAGAGATAGAACGAAAAGTCAAGACCAAGATTGAACGGTTCTCTAAAATGATTTTTAACTGTACAGACTATTCGGTTTTTAAAGTGGAACACACATCTTAAGTTTTTTTAAATGAAACACGCTAGATATTTTTACATATTCTCATTAGCCTCTTCCTAGTTTTTACAATAATAATTTATTTTTGAAATTCTGTTGCTTCAAAAAATATACATTACTACTCTGCATACGAAAATTTCATTTCAATTACACCACAACAAACCGCGTATCTTTATTTATTTTTCCACAAAATATTGTAACACAGATTTTTTTGTGAATCCTTCTATAGCTAAGAAAAAATAATATATATATATATATATATAGAATAACGTGGTAACGTTGCATCACTATTTCAAAATAAACTGTAGTTGTAAAGCCCTAGAAGAGGCCAATTAAAATGTATATAAATATATAAGATGTTTCATTTAAAAAAACGAAATTGTGTGTTACGCCTTAAAAACAAAACCGTACAAATTTTGCTTTTGAGTTTTTCTTCTATTTCTAATAATTAATGAGATATCGAGGAATTCGTACTTAGAGACTCACCCTGTATATTGGATCAACTTTGAAGTGATGCCATTAAAATTTTGATAGATAAATTTTGGTTTGCATTGTGCTATCTACAGTATTTCTAAAGATATTTGGAAACGGAGTTAATCACAATATGAGTGTCATTAGTCCTTCGTCAACCTTCAACTGCCTGCTTTGAGCTTAATCCCCATAAAAGTATCCGAGTATAATCCGGTCCGGGTGTCCTGAAGTGCAGAATTCTGACCCGCGGCGCGGGGCTTTGAAATATTTATGGTAGGTGCACTTATTCCGCTCAGAGTGCAATAAAAGTATTTGACTCTGTTTCCAAATATCTTTAGAAACACACGATTTTCAGTCCATTTACAGTGAGCCGAATAATTTCAGAGATTATCTGTCCAAAAGTACATCATGCACGTTAGAGAGCATATCACCAATTTTAATAATTAATTTTCTAAAACATACAGTTAATATGTATAAACTAAATGACACTTTAATTCTGTCAAACGCATTCGATAAGTCAAAAAACAACCCTGATTATGTCTGTCAAATTCTTTGTAAATGTGCTCTAAAAATTGAACCTACAGATCTACCTTGTCTAAATCCGTTCTGCGTATCAGTGCCATATTTGTTTTCCTTAAAATTATAGATCCCTTTAAATACAATTTTCTCAAAGTATTAAGTAACGAGATTGGTATATAATTTTCACATTTACGCCGATCCTGGTCTTTATAAACTGGATAAACAAGAGCCTTTTTGAAACTGGAAGAAAGCACACAAGCCTCTAGAGATCTATTAGTAAGTCCTAAACAAAATTATTTCGTACAGTTAACGAATAACGAATGTTTAAAAACAAAAAGGCAGAAACTATGTAATTATAATAAACTATGTAATTATTATAATACGAGAATGGTCATTTCCTAGAATTGAATGACTTGTTTTGAAAAAAAAATCATTCAATTACTTCTCAAAGAATGCGAGTAAGAAAAAGCAAATTTTGAAAAGTGTAACACATGTTGAACTATAAGCTATCTACGATAATCTAATCTAATTCATTTTTTTTATATTTTCATGCTCTGTCGTCAATTGTATGCGATACTTTTGCTGAAATTTTGTCTCTAAGGTTATTTAACCTTAATCTAAATGAGTATATTCTAATATAACAGTGCGATATTCAGAGAAATAATTCAGACCGTGACTCAAAATCTTCGACATCCAGGAATTTAGAGAAAGTACTTGTCATAAGGTCTAATAAAAATATGATTCAAGTGAAAACCATGTAGAATATTTAACATTACTTAATAGAAAATTTGGAAGTTCCAAGCTAGTTATATTTCTTTAATTTGCAGTTGCTTATAGACTTACAATTGAATATCATTTTTCAATTCGTCCAAAAAGTTTAAAATTATCAAGATGTTATTAATATACTGTGAATATTTGACAGCATTTAAGAAAACTATAAATACCTACCTACCTCTTATTCACGGAGTCTGTATCAGCCAACATCGAATAGATCTCTAAATACTGCTCAGTCACTACTTGTTGACTTAACTTAGGTGACAATCCAAATAATTGTTGTTTTTTTACATTGGTTCATTAAAAATTAATTATTATTGACTAGTGATAATGCAACAACTCGTTAACTTGGAAACTAAATAATATATAAGACAAAATACTCATTTGCAAAATAATTCAAAGGTAATAGATATATACAATTATTGTATTTCATAATAATGATTGTGGGTAAAATTTTACATTATTATTCATATTATTTGTTTTCTCTATATCTATTTCTAAAAAAATCATATACTAAACACAATAACACCGAATATACAAGTGTACAATTTCTACTAATCTTAGGGACAAAGCACAGTTTTACGTTTTACGTACATTGTTATTATAACTATATTGTTAGTAATAATAATTAAATAGGAACTAAAAGTAATATTATCTATCATACATTTTTTTTTTTTTGTAAAATTGTCTTATAAACTTTTAGAAAACATCAATCATAAAGTCGTTAGATTCGACTGAGGGATAGAATCCAGGTGTTGATTACCTTGCCACGAAACTCCCGAATACAAACTAATGTTATCTTCTAACCTAGACGAAACGCATTCATTTTTCAGAGGGTAGTACTGACCAGTATAATTTTCTGGATAATTATTGCATAAACTCGAATATGCCTGATTGTACTGATACGTGTAATTATAAGCAGGAACGTCACCAGTTTGGTAGGAATTACCCTCAGAGCACTCTACAGAATCAGAATTTAGTTGATAGCCTTCATTTTTGACTATAGAATTACCAGGAAACTGGTTACTGTAAACAGTTGCGGTGTTCCACTGATTCGATAACAACCCACTTTTCTGCATCGAAAAAGAACTAACGTTGATAATTTCCTGTTCATTGTGCCTATTCTGAGGGGAAACGGAATTATCAGAAGGAGGAGAGCACGGTGATAATGAAGAAGCATCATCCGGCGAAGCCTTTGGAGTCACAACTTTATTTTTCTCCTCTTTTTTGAACTTCATCCTCCGATTTTGAAACCATATTTTAATTTGGCGTTCCGTAAGACTCAAATTTTGGGCCATTTGAATTCTTCGAGGTCTGCATAAGTATTTGCTACGATGGAATTCCCGTTCGAGTTCCACTAATTGTGCGGAAGTGTATGCTGTTCGAGCTCGCTTACCGTTGGGGGTGGCTCGAGGGCGATCGGGTTCTGGTTCAGTGGTACCTTAATTCGTAAAATATAAGTGTCGGTAATGGTTATAAAGTTAAAAATCTTACCAGTTTCTGTTGTTTGTAACGATATCTCATAATTCTGGGAATCATAGTGAGAGTCTCTTATGTAAGTCCAGTTGGGACGCGAATAACCCAAAGGAGGAACCTGGAAGAAGTTAAAATAGGTTATGATAGGTTAGTGTTAAATTTAATGCAAACCTCTTGGTCGCTGTTGTAATACTGGCTGTGCTTCAGTCTCACGTCGGAATTGTTTTCATCCAAGGATTGGTTATACCCCAGCTGCATATAATTCTTGTTCACGTTTGGGGGAGTCTGATTTTCGATAAAATTTCCCGAAAATGGAAATTTTGCATAGTCGACTTTTTCACATTTGTTTAAATTCTCACAGATCCTTTTATCACTTTCCGACATCATTTCGCTAGTCTGTTTGAGCTCAGAAGCAGCACTGTGACTCACCCTGTTTATATCCAGAAACTTGTTTTGCAAATCCTCGGACATCACTTCATTTGTTTTTCTGCTCAATTTTCTGCTTGTAAGCTATTCTTTGAGGGTGTCACTACCTGCATACCCGTGTGGTTCGTAGGAACGTTATATTTCAACTGACAATTTCTTGAACAAGTTTCGAGTTTAGATAGTTACCAGTCATTAAGCAAGGTTACGTGGTATCGAACTTTTCGAAAGCTGCTTTGTTCTAGGTGCAAGAATTTGGATTTCGTTTCTATTTACGACTATTTATAGACGATATCGACAAGTTTCAATTTTCAACGAAAAGTTGGTGGAAACACGTTCATTATCGGGAATGTACAGATAAACATTGCTAAAAACATTAGTCGGCTCCGTACACATACACACTCAACGTATAAATGCATCAAACTTTTTGACACTCGTTTTTGTGGTTTTTATCTAGTGAGAAATTTCAAAAAAACGAGAATATTAAAAGTTAAAAAATCGGAGTTAGTGTTTGTTAAAATTTACATTGTAAATATGTACCATGCTTTCAGGGAACTATTCGACAAAAAGTTGAACGACAAAATTTTGTAAATAATAACATTTTTTATGTCACATATATTAATTTATGAACAAATTCGTAAATATTTGCATTTGAAATAACAGAAAATACTAGGTTTATGTATTAATCCAATATGACTTATTTAGTGACAAGTACTGTCAGGGGATAAAGTTAGTGAATATGGTCGGTTTTTGATATAAATGGTATTAGTTGTTCAGATAAAATTAACACTTCATACACAATTGTGTACTAGTTGTAGTAATGTTCAAACCTGATACTAAAATACACAGTGGTAGAAAAATGTCTGGGATGTTGAAGGATTATAGTTACCAAGCGTAAGCTAGGGCGGAATGGGAAAGTCCAAATTGCTAGAAAAAAACATGTCGTCATCGGCAACGTCACAGTGCGCAGAAGAGGAAAACACGATCAGTCAAGTCCACTTTCAAATTGCAGGTGGGGTAGTTGCGCCAGTGGCGTTCGTTGGTTTGGTCGTCGTTCATTTGTCGTTGATATCATTTTCTGTGTAATAATTTCAATTATTAATCATGGATTATAAATTGAAAAAAAACACCTTCATAAATGAACCATTATTATAAAAAATTGTGATTAAAGTTTGTTATATGTGTTGGGTGGTTCCAACAATTTAGTGGCGGAAGATTATGCATTTATTATAAGCTATTAAAAATTACTTTTTACAGTGTAAGAGAACTCATTTGTAACTACATTTTACAATTGACTTCAAATATACTTATGTACAGAGCTGTTCATTATACTTCAAGTACTTTACTTCAAGTACTTCACTCAGTATTTTAAATACTCTTGAAGTACTTGAAGTATGAAAGTGGAAACTGCAAATACTTTAGTCTCTATTTTACGAAGTTTTCACATATCAAAATAGGGTCTGTTAAACACTTGAAGTTATTAATTCAATAATTATTTAATTAGATGTATCTTTATAGTAAAATCGTGTTTGTTTCCTGTGAAGTCATATTTTGATCTGTGATTGTGGATATCTTATCCACAATACTACGTATATTTCATAGGTACTTGCATAATGCAGATAGGTAGGTAAGAAAATTAATGTCATAAATATGTCATTTGAGAGTGGATGACGACAGCAGAAGGGTCGGAGATCTGTGTAAAATTTCCAGCGATGTAAAGTTGTGAATATATGAATTTTATCGACTTAACTTTGCGGGTAGTTTTTCAGTACCTTCCCAGTACCCTAAAGGGGATCGGGTTCGTTGACGTACCTGCTAAAGTACAAGATCGGATTTGAAAATATTTGAGAAATGATGCAGTACTCGTTCAGAAAGATATTTATTCTTTCATTAGTTTATTAACCCCGCCGTGCATTTGTCAGTACGAAGCTTGGTCAGGGCGGAGAACTCGACAGGGGATTATCCCTTTTATTACAATAGCAATAGCTGATGGCAGGTACAGACTTTCACATTCGTCTCTTCCTCGTAGAATTTAAACACAATTTTATGTTGATATTTTGCAGTTTAATTTTCTTTATCACGTTAGACACTCGTTTTTTACCAACTTCTCTTTTTTTGTTTATACATGATTCAGCCATATAAACTTAGTTTGCTATTACTACTTATATTTGCTCACATTACAGTTTCAAATAATCTGTTAAATTTTATAATTACAATTTAAAAAGAAGTAATGCAGAAAAACAATGATTTTAAAAATCACGCTAGTTAGTGTCATTTATCTTTCCTATGCGGATTTTATTTATTACCGTACAACTTTACGTATTACATTGCATCGCTTATCACATAAACCCAATATTGTTCAAAATGAAATATGTTTTGTGCAACTGGGCTCGTAGTACCAATGTTTTTGTAATCCAGTTGATACAACCATGTATGGTTTTGATGAGTACCGAATTGTACTTTGATATTGCTCGAAGGACCTTTGTTCTGTTCTGTGCGAAATAATAGGCAGCGTTGGGTTTCGATGTTACAGAAGTACTGAATTTACATTTGTATTTACAATATCAGGTAAAGAGAGCCAAAAGGGTCAGTGGCCGCTTCCGGAAATGGAACAAAATACATATTCGCATTATAAAAAAAAATCAAAGTTAATGAAATTCACGATTAGTTAGTATAATTGCCTATATAAATACACTCTACAAAATATTTTAACAATAATAAATTTAGTGCATATTTACCTGAATTTTCGCAAAAGCCGTTGTTAGGCATTCCCTGAAGTCATTGTATTAGTTACTAATGTCATCTCTTTTGGGTTTTCAGGAAGAATAAAAAATAAGTCCATCTCAAATGTAAAGAAAAATTCTGGAAAGTATTGTAGCATTAGAGGATATATATAAATGGACGAAACAGCCTTTACGAACCTATTATTTGTGATTTGTCAGTGTAAAGTTACATACTTAGTTAGGCACACATTGCAGTGATTCGTGTTTACTAGTTAGTTAGTGTAGTATTTAGGTTCATTTAATAGTTTTAGAATAGTAAATACATAAGTGGTAGACAGATATATTCAGGAAAATGGGGCATTGATACCAAGAAAATTTTCAGCATTTTTGGTAAACACAAAAGTAGAAAACGACTGATTACTTTGATCACCTTGATATTTTTCAAGAGTAATAGTTTTCGCTGAAAATGGACTCTCGTTTTACGCATTTCATTTTTTATTTCCAAAATTCATACGTTTTTTTTTAAAATGCAACATGGTGTCTTAACCATTTTTATGTCTTACCATTTTTATGTCACGAGCATGTATATGTATCGCACTGCTCTTAAAATTTTGTTCTGAAATATTTCGGTTTCACAAATCCGGCCCTGTGCATTTTCACAATGCGCAATGATTAAGGGTGCTGTAAACTACCCTCAAACTTAAACACGGAACCGGTTCATTAAATTCATATATTTTTAACACAGCTTTATTAAAAAATCAGCACGTTTTGGTGGTGACCCAAATTCAAAGTATTAAAAAAAGGCAACAGAAGCCTGAGAAAATACCGTATAGTGCCGATGTTTTATTATAAATTAATAGTTTATTTTTCAATGTCAGTTTAAAAATGCATTAAGCTTATTTAGAAAACAAAAAAGTTATGTTAATCTGGAGTATTTCAAATTATTAGATAGGTTACTTGAAGTATTTTCAGTATTTCAAGTATATTCAAGTACTTGAAGTATTTTCAGTATTTCAAGTAAGTATATGCAAATACTTGAAGTAATGTACTTGGATTATACTTCAAGTACATGAGGAAAGTACTTGAGACTTGAAGTACTTTTAGTAAAAGCAAGTACTTGGTACTTTACTTGAACACTATTTCAAGAAGTACTTTGTACTTGGTACTTCAAGCACTTTTGTTGAGTACTTTGAACAGCTCTGCTTATGTACAAGTCTTCATTATGTTGGGTTACACACAAAAGTACAAAAAAGGATTTTTTCGAGATATTATTTTTGTCCAAAAAGATACAGTTTGGAGTTTTGCACAAAAGTTTTCTCTTAGCTTATCTAAATGTAAAAAAATGGTTGAAGGTTGTTTCGACAGAACTTCCGTGTCCCCTGGAGTACAATGAAATATATCTAGTATTTCCGGAAAATGATAAAATTTGATTTTACGAATCATATCTTTTTTTATGAGAACTACTATAAGTTGAAGTAAATATACTATGTATGTAGTATTAAAGTAAATGTAAAGAAGCGTGCTATGCCTATGTTTGAAATGAGTTTTTACTTTACAAAATTTTGTGAAAACGTCATCAACACTTTTTCTCATGTTTTTCAAAAGGGATCCGGTATTTCATAACGTTTTCGAAATGAGTTTTGTTTTAATCCAAAGTCAAGTTTTTCGGGGCTTAATTTAACAGTAATTTCAAAGCCATTAGGATGAATTTTAACAAATTTAGAAACATAAAAGAGCTTACTTAAAGATAAACTAGATGTTGTAAAATATAGAATTTTTTTTGACGAAACTGGCAATTTGCAAATTTAGTCATCCTGTATAATTAATTTATATATATTCTGCAATTTTAATGTCTTTCAAGCACAGCAACTAAAAAGCTAGGGTTTTAAAGAATGCGATGATATTTAATGTTCAAACGAAACACTTTGTATATTTGATAGTAATTTTAGATTATTATAGCCCTAAATAAGTTCTGTCAGAACATATCAAAGACTGAACGCTCGATTTTCAGTGATTCACAGGATGCGAAAATTTTCCCCATCGGATTATTGGAACGTTCTTAATACTTAAGTATTACTCTTGTAAGTTATTTAATTATTATCAGCTAACAAAATTAAATGATGACATAAACATATGAATCGGTAATACCTAAACCGAGGGAAAAACACACAAACGCAGAGACCAGCGTATAATAAATAGAGTAACAGTTTGCTAAACATTATAAAATAATTACTGATACTGGCACTTGGTGGATTTACGTCAGTTAAACGAGATCTATATATAAAACTAATATATTTTCCCTTTTACCCAAATGATATCAAAAATATAAAAAAAACTAAATTATAGAATATAAATAAGTCAGTTTGAGTAATGAGATTTGGTTTATCACAAATAATAGAATTATTGTTTCTTAATTGCATTTCATTAATTGTCAGTTGTTTTCTTATCAGGACGTTCACATTATTTAAACAAAAATGTATGAAATGACAATTAATGAGGACTTTATTAAAATTATTCCACATTAAACTCTGCTATAATTAGAAAAAAAATAATAATAATTAAAATCATCCGGTGGTTAAAGGCAATATCTAAGTTTGATAAACAGCAACACAGTTTGCACAGATAAATAATTATGTAACAGTTGCGGATTAACTTAGAAATTCGAGGTTTCGATATTATAATAAAATAGCCGAACGCCTAAATTAACTATTAAATAATTTCAATTTGAGTTACTTATTATGGAAAAAACTAAAATGAAATTAATATTAAAATGTACAAAAATTTACATAAATAGTAAATCATTTGAATGCAGATTATTATAATACTTCTTAAATATAAATTCACATTTCCTGCGTGTAATAAAATCGTGTGATGATTATCAAACAGCTTAAATATTGTAATAAAATAAAAAGAAAATAAAAATGGATCTACTCAAAAACTACTTACTTACCTTTCATACTCACACTCCTTTTGGTTTAATTAAAGAAGTGAACAGAGTCTAATTGCGAGGGATAAAATAACTGAAAACACAACTAATTTTCGCTGTATGATCTTAATGCTCTTATACACTACAACTAAATTAAAATAAAAAATTAAAATTCATGGCTTAACAAATCCAAACGAAGCAAGATTCAGCCATATCTTAAACTTTTTCTGACATGTGGTTTTTACGTCATCAGTTTAGACATTCTGATATTTTGGAAGGTGAGCTACAGCAATTTCGTGGAATTTCATAAAATTCCAGAGTCACAGTTCATTAGAAGAAGAGAGCGTATTTAAAGACAGAAATAAGTCATTAAGTCAGAAATTATGACAACTTTCTCTATGTATGTACCTATGAATTAAGACAATTTCGTAAGCAGCAACAATTAATTGATGGACTGTGATTTTTCAATTAATTAAAAAATCCCCTAAACATTTATGTAGTTATTAATAAAATGTACTTGTATAATCGTAACTCTATTCAGTTATTACTCTCAACTTTCTTTAAACAGAGTAATATTTCATTTACAGTTGTGTAGGTAAACTAAAACTAAATAAAGTTATTATCGGAGTCTATTTGTCATTATGCGTACATCAAGTATGTTTCAAAAACATTTCCACTTCTGATTTTAACTAGAATAAACTTCAGAGTAATTATTTTTCCTAGTTAGTTTATTATGAAGTAATAATCGGTAGCAAAGCAAAGTTTACGAAGTTGAAACGACATTAGAAATACATAGTAACAGATAAATCATACTACAGATGGGGTAAATTTATTACGTTTGTTTTTAATGTTCATCTATATTTTGACTGAAACAAGATATTTACAATTTTAGTTCATAACAACCTAAATTAAGTTACCTTTAAGGCTACTAAAATTGAATCAGTGAACTAACTAACAATATTAAAATAAGTATACAAAACTACTACTCCAAAATGTGTACACATACCATAAGTTTACTACTCCTCTTTAGGCAACAAAAGATCACTTGGTGAAGTCTCAGAAATTGGTACCTTACGTTCCAGATTTTGGTACGTCTCCCTCGCCTGTCAAAAACAATTTTTTACCTGGTAATATTTTAAATTAAGAGTTTTGGCCAAACTTCTGATCTGACACGGGGTGGAATATGGATTATAGGTAAACACTCTTTGAAACGTTCTAAGATCAACGTTTACCATTTACAACGTTTTTTCTGTCGAGCGAAATAAAACTGCATGGATGCATCTGCAAAAATGAAATAGGAAACTCAAGTTGTTTGTTAACAATGACAAAAAAATGTAAACATTGGAAATAAATAAGCAGTGAAGTATTAAGATTTTAAAATATTTGGAGCTTACCTATATGTCGACTAATAATAACAGATCGCAAAAATGAGAAACTTGTATTTCGTTTAAAAATGAAAAATAAAACAGTTTCAAAAAATTTTAAATTTTCATTGGAAAATCTGATTTATTTAGTACTACTTACCGGTTGAGGCTGATTGGTGTCTTTTTCTCTGCGGGATTCCATTTCTTTCGAATTTTGTAATTTAGGATCCACGAAATTGTTTTGATTTGTTAAATCAAAACTAGGACTTGTCATTTTATCAAAATTGGGCTCTCTTAGGCTGCTTTTTTGTGCTTGTGTCAAAAGATTTATATCGAAGAACGCAGGATTTTCAATTGTACATATTTTGTCTTCTAAGCTGTCGATTAGCCCTCTTGGTATCTTTGTATTTGAAAGCATGGTGTACAGAGCATCTAACTTGTCTTTTTCGAAGCTGTTTTCTGGAGGTTGTGTCATAGTGCTGGTTGGTAGTCCTTGTGGCATCGAATTACTAGATTCACAATCAGTAAGCAATAATTCTGAAGTATTACATAAATGGTAGTCATCCAAGTTATTTTCCCTAAATTCTGTCAGATCATTAACACTAGAAAGCAGTGTGAATGTGTTTTTTATGTTAGATGGTGCTGAAGCCATTGCAGTTTGAAGATGCGAATAACGGTTAACACTTTGTGTAATATATCTATGGCACAACAAATCAACAACTAACACTGTCAACTGTACTCGTAAATGTTAGTCTTAATTAAAGCTTGCTACCAGGGACAATTGTTGATAATACAAAGTGAGTGATTACTTTTTCTGAATATTTTTTGGTCTTTTTTATGCTCTCACTTTTTAGTTAACCAGGTTTTATTTTTCAATTTTCTGTTAAACTTTTGGACTTTGATTTGTTTCAATTTTTCTCACTCTTTTGAAATTTAGTTTGGAAAATAAGGGTTATCGTGAGAACGCCAATTGGTTTTGGTAAGATGTAATTCAGAAGAGGATAAATGATGGTTATTGGAAAATTTTTATTTGTAGTATACAAATATGCAATGGATTCGATTACGATACTTCCTTAGCGCTTAACAATTCAAGCGTTCTTTAATTAGTTGTTAAAAGAATAAACTTTAAGAGGGTTACAAGTGGAACCGAACCATCCTCTTACGACAGATTATAAGATTATGAGGGGTATAAGATCCTACTTCACGACGCTTGATTGATGCTGAATGCAAAGCTGACAAAGGAAAGTGTAAAAATTGTCAAAATATTGAATCTTGTATCTTAAGAATTTCGGCAATGGACATTTGCACTTACTCAGGTATCAACATAATAATCCTGATGGACACTTGCACCGATTTTTTTATTACTTCGCAAAACGACATTTACACTTAGGACAGTTCAGATAGTTAAGGGTAGTTTGGATTGATTTTATACTCTTTCTTAATGTCAATGTATTACATACTTATTTTAATAACAGAAATCATATTTTTACTTCCCGAGCGTAAGCAAATTGTAATCGAGTCCGACGGCCGACTCACTACTTTTATGTTATCTCGATCTTTCATGACCTCTAGAGGACGAAGAAATAGGTCTCCCGTTTCTGTCTGTCTGTCCGTTTGTCCGTCTGTCCGTCTGTCGGTTTGTCTATCTGTCTGCCGTCCCGAATTTTTATTAAACAGATAATCTCCGAAAGTACTGGACAGATTGTTATGAAATTTTGTACTTATATTAGGAATATCATGTAGATGGTAAAACGCTAACCAAAATTTGTCTAATCATCTCCACCACTAATGGGATGACGTCACTTCAAAATTGTACATAGTAAATGGGTTTTAAATTGTATAAAATAACATAGTCCTATACATGTATTTTATGACTTCAAATTGAGTTTTTACCCGAAACGTCCAGATTTTTGGAAAAAAAATCAAAATTATAAAACAACATTTTGCAATTTAATTTTGAATCTGCAAAACCGAATGTTTTGAAATCTTGCAGATGGTTTATAGTTATGATAAGCATAATAAATTTTTAAAATATATTTACCTATCCCCTCCAAAAAATTGATGACGTCAGCTCAAAAGTTTGCCGAATAAATCCTATCTAAAATGTAGTGTGTAGTTGTGATTTATCATTCCATTCATATTTTTTGGATTTGCATATACAGGGTGACTCAAAACAATTAATGATTGCGTCAACTTATTTTATTGATTTAATCAGGAACTACAAAACCGAATGTTTTGAAATCTTAGATATGTTTTAAAATTATCATAGGCATGGTAGATTTTTAGTCAAAATGTATTTGCTCCTTCCCTCTTAAAAAAAAAATTGCTGAATAAATCCTATCTTAAATGTGCAAAGTATGATGAGACAATACTTGTAATTTATCACGGCTTTAATATTTTTTAGATTTGCTTATACGGGGTGTCTGAAAAAAATTAATGACTGAGTCAATTAATTTTATTGATTAAGTCAAGACTTGCAAAACTGAATATAGTGAACCAAGACCTATAAGGTTATATGGCCATCATAAAAGTAGTTGACCGCAAATAAATACCCCCTTTGTGTGGTTCGCACTAAGCTTACCGGTTGGCAATAAATCATCTTATAAACATTTCTTGCTCATATTTAACAGGGCCGGCTTTCAAAGCGAGTGGTTATTTCGGAACCCTCAGCGGCTGCAGGTAGTAAAGAAATAGTGGAGTGGTGGATTTTCATATTTAGTGAAAGCCGCCCCTGAACGAAACCACAAGAGCCGGTCGAGCTGCAGTGGACACGTTATTTACGACCCTAAAACCTTTTCTATTGTAAACAACTTAACTTCGACACAATGGGATGATTTTATGATGGCCATATAACCTTATAGCTCTTGGTTCACTATACTTTGAAATCTTGCAGACATATTTGTCTTAAATTACAAGTACCATGCAGGGTGTTCCTTTTATCTTTTCACGCCTGACAATTTTTGCACAGGCAACATAATATACACCTCAGAGACGACTTCGTCCAATGTAATTTTTTTTTAATAAGCAATCAAAGCAATCACAAAAAAATGACAAAAAATGTCAAGGCCAAATAATGACAAAATTGAAAAAATTAATACTCAATTTATTTTAAAATATCCCGCTACAAAAATGTAATACGTAAAAAAATATAATAGGCATGAAGTCGTCACGTTTCCGACAGCGAGGGAAGTACTGTTTAAACTCCTTAGACCAATTTTTTAAGTTTCTGATCGGTAATATCTATGATAAAAATAACAAGTTTTCCCAGTTAAAATTGTCTGAAAATTCCGAAGCGAAGTCCTTTGCTAAATACATATTTTGTAAAGTGTGGATTATTTTTTTTTTCATCGGAATTCGATTTATATAACAAAAATTTTTTTTTTCGTATTATTACTGTTGTTCTGTCCCCTTTGAAGTAAATCAAAATTTTATGACCAAATTATATAAAGTTATAGATAGGGTCGAGTACAAATGACCTGTTCAAATTTGATAGTCCGAACAAAAATTTTATGAGCTGTTTATGATTTGGAAAATTTATCTGTAAACAATTAGTAAGTTAGATTGAAAACACTTTTAAAATTTTACTTTTCCAAGTATTTGGCCTCTATGTAACATCACTTTTTTAAAATAATGGATGCTCAGGTACGTTTTCTGTAAAACATTCAAATCAACGTCATTGATTACCAGCAAAAAACAAGGTTGGACCCAAACTTAGATCTCAGTCTTTTGATTTAACGAATAAAACGGTATTTCAGACTACAATTGGAGATCTACTTGAGATGTTCAGCTCCTCTATTTTTTTACCTTACTGTATTACAGCCTGCGACTAGAAACATTGCTTTAATAAACTAGTAGTTTTTTTTTGCGCACAAACCTGAAAATGATAGGAGTACACCCTTTTGCTGTTCGGGAAATGTCCAAATTGCGCGAACTACCTGAATATCTAAAATGTACATACTGTTAACGATGATCGGTGATTTAAAATCGGTGTGGGTAAAACTCAACAATTTATTTCTTGGGTTTATTTCGTGATATAAATTGACGATGCCTTCTTCGAGGATCTAATGTCAAATGGACTAGGGCATTCTGTTAATATGTTCAGAGGAAATATCTGAAGTTTTTAAGCTATATTGTTGATGGGACATATCCCCCACGTGGTATTGATCATGCCTTTTTACATTTCAGTTCACATCACTCAAAACACATAGAATATCATGCGGTATTTTGTTTTTATGGAAACTTTTGAACAGTCGTGTAGACTGCACATCGCTTCTAGAAAAGATCAACTTTTTAGTCCCAGAACTCATCATACTCGTAAAGTTTTTACATTTTATCTACAAATCTTGCAGAACAAATATTTTATGCAAGTCACCATTACATGTAATATATGCAATAATTTCAATAAGGTTGCTTGGAACTGAGACATCGTAGCTTATTTGGACAATGGAAATTAACTTAATTTATATTTATATTTATATATTTATTAATTTTTTTCTCTTCCTTCTATTTTTATTTTAAGTAATTTCAATGTGTCGTTTAACTAGCATGACTAATGTATATTTTCTGTAATTGGGTATAATACCTGTAGAAAGTAAAGGTTTATTTATTTATTTATGTATTTATTCATTTATTTATTTATTTATTTATTTATTTATTTATTTATTTATTTATTATCTTTTAGAAAATTACATGGATGCCAATGGACTGTTTCCTCCTACCATGTTGACAAACGGCGAAAAAATTTCAAGGAACAACAACAAACGCTTCCGAATCGTTCCACGCAAAATTTAATGGCTCATTTATAGTTTTTGTTATCCTAATGTTTTTACGTTTTGCGAAGTTTTAAAGGAAATGCAAGGGGAAGTTTTTATTTGATTCGCGGGATGGGTCAACGTATTTGAAAAATAAATAAGAACCTTTTGGCAAAGGAAGAGGCGATAACAAGCAATATTAAAAAATATAAAGAAGATCTTACTGATCGTTCCAGTTTGTTAAAAATGTTTCAGCGCTGTATATAAAAAATAAAATTTAAGCTATAGGTACAACTAAATTATGTATAGTAGTATTAAGCAAATTTTTTTTTGAAATTCTTATTAAATGTTGTTAGTCTAATAAATGAATTTGTTTTTAAATAAAAAATTTGGTTTTCTTTTCTAATCAAAAATTGCTCTTGTGGTAAAAAGCATGCCCATTTATTACTGGAAGTACAATGAACACAAAAATTTACTTAGATAAATGTTTGAAAGAACAACTAATACATTTATAAAGCAACATCAAATTGATTATCAGTTTTGGCCTGGTCTGCCAACTACACACTACTCAAAAACCACACAAGAGTACCTTAATGTCAAACTGTAAGTTTTATAAGAAAATATCGATGCAACTTTATTCGTATTTTCTTCAATCGGAGAAAAATTAATTTGCATAGTTCGTAGCAAACATATATTTCTCGTAGTTCCTTGGCCTCGACTATAGCCTATACTTTTGTTTTCGTGACGAAACATGAAAAGATCTGCGCTGTCGTTGGTCCTGTTGCAAACGGTTGTCACTTTTTCAAAAATCTCACTTTTGATTTAAAAATGATAACATGATAATATCAAATCTATCAATTCAACACGATTTGAAAATATTACTGCTTTCTCTAAGGAATAACGCAGCGGCTTCTATTTTATATTTTCACCTATTGGCACTTTCATGTTTCGGGAACGGACAAACTTTCTAAAGTGTCAGGCACCGTAGACGACGCGACGGTATGAACCAGGCTCGCAGACGTATAATTGGGCAAGTTCGGAAATTCCAAGTTTAAAATAATCTTGTTTTGGAGACATCGCAGGTGGTTTTGGAAATCTATCGGTTCTAGAGCCACCTACCGGTTGCTACAAAGAAAGTGAATGAAATTCGCCTGAAAACAACATTGCATGCATGTTGTGTAACTACATAAATCTAAAAAAGATAAAATTTGTAAATTATTTTTTGTTTTGTCTTTACGTAAGTTAACCTCTAAAATCCCATTCTATATAACCCATCAATATAAGAGAAAGGGGGAGTGGGATAATCTGTCAGATCATAACTTAACGACATAACTCAAGAATAGGTAAGGTTATATGACCATCATAAAAGTAGTTGACCGCAAATAAATACCATAAATACCCCCTTTATGTGGTTCGCACTAAGCTTACCTGTTGGCAATAAATCGTCTTCTAAACATTTCTTGCTTAGATTTAGATATTTAGTGAAAGCCGCCCCTGAACGAAACGACAACAGCCGGTCGAGCTGCAGTGGACACGTTATTTACCACCCTAAAACCTTTTCTATTATAAACAACTTAACTTCGACAGAATGGGATAATTTTATGATGGCCATATAACCTTATAGCTCTTGGACTACTACATATGAATTTGGAAAGTCTCTTATTGTTCCTTTCCATTCCAATTTTTTCCAAAATTTGCATTCTTTAGAATATACTTTAAGTTTTACCTTAGATTTTTAGGAGTAATAACAATGCTAATTCTATAACACTGTATTGTGGCCGTCAAATTAGACCGAATGCTGTTTGGGGTGCGGTCGTGCCGCCACTCATTGAAGTGATTAGGATGGTTGTAATTTTTATTACTCTCCACTGTTTGGGCACAGCATATCTCTTATTTAAGTACTAACTGAATGGTACGCGGCATTCGGCATAAATTTATGGCATCTATAAGCTGAAGCTAGGGGTTTATTGAGCGCTTGTCAAGTAAAAGATAAGTCCAAAAGAAGTCCAAACTGGCATGTTTAACTTCTTTTCTTCGTATTCAAGACTTTGTTTCTCAATTCCAATTTACCTGGGAGAGATTATACAACAGGTATCGTCTAAAAGATTGATAATTGTGGGTTTGTCATATTAACTGCTCCATTGTTGACAGTACAATACCCTAATTTTACAACACTCTACAGAACTTGGAAAACTAATAAGGTTATATGGCTGCTGTAAAATTAGGGTACTGTGCAGCCGACAATGGAGTAGTTAATAAGGCAAATCCAGAATTGTAACAATCTATTCTAACATACCTGCGGCCGTCTCTAATTCATTCCAGAGACGGCTTCAAGAAAATATCCGATATCGGTTGCACACATATTAACTATCTAAACATAAAAAAAGTCATGTGTAAAAAGTTTTTTTTTTCATCCGCTATTACTTAACCAAAATACTGAAACATTTGGTAAATATACATTTACAAGCACCGTAATATAATAATATTAATAAGTATAATGTTAGTAATTCTAAAATAAAATATTTTGCCTATTTTGGGTGGGATTCATTTAGCAAAATTTTGAGATGACGTCATCCATATTTTGAGGGGGGATAAAAGGAAAATTTTGATTAAAGAATTACCATGCTTACGATAAATGTTTGCAAGATTTTGCACTTTCAAAATTAAAATGCATAATTTTATATAATTTAAATAAAACTTATTCTTGTAAATTTTCGAGATGACGTCATCCAGCTGTTGGTGAGGATAATGACACAAATTTTGCTTAGCGTTTTACCGTCGACAAAATATTGTTAATATGCACATAAAACTTGACAATAATCAGTCCAGTAATTTCTGAGAATCTCTAATAAAAATCTAGAAAGACATAAAACAAACAACAAACAGATGGAAAGGGGACATTGTTTCCAACACTAGGAATCATAAAATGTTCAAAAAACATGAAAGTAGCCATTCGTCGGATGGACCCTATTACAATACTTTTATAAGTAATAATTAAAGTTTAATTTAATGTTCATATTGAGTACTGTTGCATATTGATTATTATTAAGAATTTTTTTTTTATTATTAATACATGACATAAGTATACGAATTTTCATATACAATGTATGATATCGAATAAGTACTGATAAGTTGTACAGAATTATTCAATCTGCAATCGACTATTATAGTAATTTTAATTATGCCAAATGGATGATAAGATTGATAAGAATTCAAGAAAATATTAACAATAAATACATTTCCTTTTCAGTATTTTGTATATCTAAACACGATAGTTTCTGTGATTTTTTACTTTTTAAAAGAACTGCAATATATTGGAGGACAGAAGATAAAAAGCATAAAAACGCCACTTTAGTGATTGCGTGATAGTCTGATGATACATTTGAAATTTTGTTACGTATTTTTTTTAACCATGACATTTTAAAATCTTTATTTTTAAGTGTGACCATTTTTGAAATTGTCTAACTTACATCCTTTCTGGGATCACTAGAAATTGTAGTTGTTGAAGGAAGTTAGACAGGTTCGTAAAAAATTCAAATATATCTATAATACACATGTATAAATACAGCGGGTTTTGGAATATAAGACAGTATGGTCATCGTCCGCATCCCAGTCTGGTTTGCTTGTGCCACTCTTCTTTGGGTGTTCCTTTTCGGTGACGTTCATCAGGTATCCATTATCGCATCTTTTCGGAAATCTCTGGTCTGTCATGGGTGGTACATCCCCACACCACTGTCATCGTCTCATCTCTATCGCCTCTGTTATACTCTTTTTTATTTTTATGATTTTCTTGATTTCTATCAACATATAATTTGTAGCCCCCTACGAGGAGACGACATTGCAGACTGCACCAACTCGACAGAACCAACACAAGCTCCAGTCATACCACTATCATACAACAAAATGGCTGCGTTCTAGTGATTTGGCTGCCAATATTTGTATCTTTTATGTGTAGTGCAATCCTAAGTATAAATACTATTTTAATCTGTTTCAAGACCCATCCACACAGGTAATTTCTTTTCAGTTATCTTTTTTTAGTCAGTTTTTTGTTATTTTAGCCTGATAATCGACAACTTGTTAAAAATCGGTCGAAACGTGTGTAGCTACCCAAACTATTTTAATAAAAAGAAGAATATTTGATTCCACTGGTAACTTCAAAATATGCAGACGAAATTTGGAATAGCTTAATTTATTGTGTTGTTGTTATAGGTAGACTTGCCCAATTTTTAGACAAGAAAGACTATTTCTATAAAAGTTCTGAGCGGTACCACAGGGGCCTGCACTAGAATCCCGATTCTGCAACAGATAGAAAAGACTAATCTCTCCAAGGGCATTGTAAGTATACTCACGATGTGATGGTCTATAATACCTTATTTGTTTTATTCACGAATTCTTAATGAGGGATATACCTACCATTTGTAAGTGGTCATATCAAAATAATCATGGAAAAAACGAACAAGAGAAAAAGATAGGCATATATGTTCTCAGAAAGATATTTGCTAATATTATTATACTATTGCTATATGCTTCTAATAGACTAATATTAGAATATGCTAACGATGTTTGAGCATACAGTATGACCGAATGGCGCCTCTTACGTTGTTGGCAGACATAGATTTCGTGAAATTGGCATTATTAGCTGCCAGAGATATCCGAGGTGTACGTTGACAACATTGTAGGCTTTCACAAATGTTAGTTCAATGATGAGACAATTTTTTTATTTGAAGATTAAGTTGACGGAGCTGGCGTTTCAAATTGGAAAAAAACAATTTTCAAACCTCCATTCGACTAATAACACTAACATTATTCCCTAAGATTGTGGAAAGTGCTTTGGTTCCCAGTTTTAAATTTTTTGAAACCGTAGAAGTATATATTTGGAAATATTATATTTGAATTAATTTGTAACTCTACCTGCAGCCTTATGTGGGCATAACAGATTTCTCTACCCGAACATAATTTTAATAACAATAAATAGTTTATGAATCAGAGTCGGAAGTAGGAATTCAGGTTTTAATAATGTCTAGTACCGCATTAAAAAATTTGTTTATTTGATTACGAACGCTCCCAGGGTCTTGAAGGTATATCAAAGGGTGGGCAAAGTTGAACTTTGTACGATTAAATAACATATTCGGATTTTTTTTAAATTTCTCATCTAGGCACCTACGAATTTGTTAACCGAACAAATTTGGTCAAAAATTAGGCTGTAACTTAACATTGAAAAACAAAATTAAAGCAAAGGCATAGTTTAGGTTAGGTTATGTTGAAACAACAATACGATTTGTATGTTCTAAGAATCAACCTACAAAATTTAAAAGATCACACAGGATAATGAAGAGTCATGTTCACATTAATCCCGTATAGATGACAATCTGATTTTCTGTCCATGCTGTTGATTTTGTATTGATTTTGACACAATGTAAAAATGAGGTTGTACGGGATTTATGTGAGCATGACTCCACGTTGACAATACCAAAGATATCTACTTCCAACAAATTTTAAAAGGAGCCAAAATATGCATTTTGTTTTGTTGACTAGCTCCTAAAATTGGTACATTCGGTATTCTTAGGTTAATTTTTATATTTACTCAACTGAACTTAAAGTGTGCCCTTTGAAAGAATTTATGTCGTTTAGGTCATTTTTACGCCAATTTTCTTTTTTTTTAATGTTGAACTTAAAAAATTGTATACTGCTGATTTAGTTTCATTTTGTATCTATTGGAAATATGCAGTTGAAAAATAACACAACGAATAAAAATTACTCAACCTAAATATTGGACGAAAAATACTAAACAAATTTGAGTATGAAATGTTATGCCTCAGCACAACTTGTTACACTTTTTCAAAGAAAACGCAGCACAAACACTACTAACAGGTTTTATTAACTGAAGACAATTTTAGGATCTTTACACAGTAGTCGATAGCGCAATCACTTTAGTATCACAATAACTTTCCGCAACAAGACTTGACTATATTCTTAATGATTGGAACAGCAGAGCTTCCTTATATATCCAAATTACAACAAAGAAAGTACATGGTTCAGTTTAAATGGAAAACAAGAAAGATCAAAATCCATTCGGATGTTTGATATTGACAAATTGATACAATTATTGAACTAATGCATCAGAAGAGATAAAAACATAATTAGTTGCCTACATTAGCCTACAGATTTGGAATAACATATTATAATATTACTTGATTAATTGATTAATAACATAAAAAATAGGGGTTCTTAACACCTCCCCCCTTAAAAAGAATTTCGTCATTTATATTTAGGCGAAAGTTCTTGTGAAGTCCCCAAGGCAGAGCCAGGTGTAGACTGTGATACTGGATGGTCGTCATCATCGTCATCACTGGTGATATCTGCCGTGTGGTGAGTCAGATTTCGAAGATGAATCTGCTCAGAAGGTGCAACCTGTCGAGGCTTTTTCCTACAGCACCTTGAAATAATATTATTAGTGACGGAATTGCGATTACTTATTCTAGCGCTATCGTTATCTGAATTACAACGTTTATAATAACAATGTAAACATTTATATGAAATATACAGGAATATTAGTATAACAAATATATAAAATAAGAATGAATAGTGGGTTAGTGTAGATGAGTTAAGATTATTCCTTTCATTCTCTTCAATAAGAGAGGTTACTTCCTTGAGACTTTTACTAGCTAAATCTAACTGATGATAATCATGAATCTTATACATTGATGGCACATACAGTGAGAAATCAGTATTGTTAACAATTTTTGATTTATTTAAACATATATCTAAATTTAAATTATAAGACGGTAAATAATTAGAATGGATAGTAGAATATAAACTTTCATGTGGTTCTAACACAGATTGACTAGTAAAGGCGGTACATGATCTATTCAATTTAAACAATCCGCTTCCTTCTAATTTAACATTGAAAGGTGTACTAAAGTTTCTACAATTTATAGTTACATATTCCGTTGATAACAAGGTATATAGCCATACATTTTGTTTATACAATTGATGCCAAAGATTCGTATTTAACTTAACTAACTTAGTGTCACAATTTCTTGGTACCATTGCGGTATAAGTAAACAATCTCATCTCGCATGTTTCATGCACATGTGCGGAAAAAATTGGTTGTTCTTGTTTACATATTTTCTTGTTCTTACAACGATTTATTTGATCTATGTTAAGCGGTAAATAATGCTGTTTATTCTTTTCAATTAACATATACTTATAAGTTGGTTCGATATAAAGATGCAGGCCGTTAACTTGCCTTGCAGGTAAAGGGATTAAATGATAAAGTTGATAAGTGTTTAAAGATACCAGAGGTATGTCAATCACAAAGACTAAATTGAAGTTGCTATAATAAACATGGAGGTCAACAACACTTAAGAATTTATGGAGTTCATTAATCTCTAAAGTTGTGCAAAATTTTGTACCTGGAGGAAGATATGGAATTACGTTATTTAATTCACGCAAAAGTTGACTAGTACTTAATATCGAAGGGTGCAGTTGTCCAATTTTTGCGGAAAAAATGGATTGAATCAAATTATCGACATCGGATTGATAAATTGAAAGCAATGTTGAAAATGTTGTATAATAAGTATTTAATCTTTCAGCCAAAATTAATTGATTCAGTTCTTTACGTTGCTTATTAATTTGAACAATGGTTGCTGTTAAACTATCATGCAGATTTTTTTCATTCTCTTGAATCTGAGCAATTGTTTTGTTAATTTCACATAAGGTGGACTGAACTATATGAGTTTCGCGTTTTAAAAGTTGCATTACCGTTTCTTCGCGTTCTGAAAATTTTCGAATTTGTTCATTATAGTAGTTTGCGTCTTCCTCATCTAAAGTACCGAAAAGAAATTTACTTGCTTGACCGACAAAGTTTGCGAGACCTCTTTTTAATCTGTTTGAAGAACTTAGATTGTTTTCGCCAAGAGTGTCTAAAAGATTTCTAATTTTTTCTTTGAGTCTTAGAATTGTTGGGGAAATAATATTTTCATAATTTTGACAAATGCTAAAGGAGTTGTTGTCTTTGATCTCTGAACATGCGATTGCCGATAAGGAATGCCAATTACTGCTAAGATGTTGATCTCTAACAAGATGACTAATATTACTATAAACTATTAGTTGCCAATTATCATTGGTGATTAGGGCGTCTTCTCGGGCTTCGAAGTAAACACCGGGTTGAAATGCAAAGGGTTCATTGTGATAAGAATAATCTTCATTGAGATTATTGCCATAGCCGAAGCTAATGGCCTTGTAATTAAAAATGGAATTAGTGAAAGATATAAAAGATGGTCATAGGTAAAGTTTGGACAGAAGAATGAATTGGGGCACAGAGCCACATGATTTAGAGATAGGATTTATGTCGTAACTTTCGGGTTAGTTTTAGTCAAAATGATATTAAACATTGGATAAAATTTGAATTTGTGGATGACTAAGAATTTTTGTTACGTGGAAAAAGACTTTGAAGTGATGGGGCGAGAAGTGGACTTACTTGTGACGAGAGTAAGTTAAAAGAATTTGTGAGTTTGTGAGGTCGAAAAAAGATTTTGAAGTAATGAGATAGAAGACATTTGTTGTTTGACGAATGTAAACTAAAAGAATTTGTGGGTTTGATTAATGTCAGTTCTGTATGGTTTACCATTTTTTGAAATTATCAGATTTTCATTATCTTCAACTGATTGCACAGTGTAAGGACCTAACCATTTCGCATCGAGTTTATTTTTACTGGTATTATTTTTGATTAGTACTTGATCCCCGACGTGAATATTCTCAATGTGGATATTTCTGTCGTACAGGGCTTTACTTTTTTGTTTAGATTCAATTATTTTTTCGCGAGCAATATTCCAAGATTTCTGAAACGTATTTTTCAATTCATAAAAATAATCATCATAATTGTACACGGGCTCAATTTGTGAAAAGGACGAAGGGCTTACAAATTTTCGACAAAAGACTAATTCAAAAGGTTCATCTGACGTAGTAGTGATAACCATTGGTTGCTTGACGGTTTTGTTTCTCGTTTTCACTTTCTGACATACTTCACAAGTTTTAATAAAATTTTGAACGTCGGATTTCAAATTGTTCCAATTGAAATTCTCGCGAACTCTATTTCTTGTTTGTTTTACACCTTTATGTCCTCCTATTAAGGAACAGTGACTTTCTTTAATTATCTCAAATTTTTCGTCATTGGAGAACTCAGAACTGTTTTCAAAAAATTCTAGAACAAACGAACGAGTTTTAAAAATGTTGTGTATACATTGTTTTAAGCGGTCCCAATTAAAATTATTGCATTTCGAAATCCTCAGATAATGAATTTGGTTCGCTACACAAAATTGATTTAACTTTCTTATTAATTCAGTAAGGTAAATATCGTCATTTATTTGAGATGATGAATCGTTTCCTATTATGACAAAAATAAACTTAAAATCCTCATTTTCTATAAAATGGATCAAATCATCGTGATTTTCTTTTAAAGATTTCTGTAATAAAAACTCTATTTCTGGGTACTTTTTAAAGATTTCCATCGTTAACTTAGTTTTGTATCGAGAACGAGTTATGAATTGTACAATAGCAGCATCTTGTGACTGCTCTAAAATTGAATTGTCACTATCAGTAAATGCAAACATCCTACTCAAGGCATCGGCATTCTGATTAGTTTTACCGGATTTGTAAATAATTTTGTACTTATACTCCTCGAGTTTAAGCCTCCATCTCATTAATCTGGAACCAGGATCTTTAACGTTAAAAAGCCATACTAGCGGTTTATGGTCTGATAAAATGTTAAACTCTCTGCCATATAAATATGGTCTAAAATGTTGTACTGACCAAACGATTGCAAGAAGTTCTTTATCAGTTGTGCTGTAATTTAATTCCGCTTTATTAAGTGATCGCGATGCGTACGCGATTGGTTGATCACCAGTTTTCGTTTGTTGTGATAAAATGGCTCCGATGCCAGTACCGCTTGCGTCAGTCGTTAAATTAAAAGGCTTAGAAAAATCAGGATATTGTAAAACAATATCGTCGGACAAAATTGATTTAAGTTTTTCGAACGCAAGTTGTACTGACGTTGTCCAGTCAAAAGGTACGTTTTTCTTCAATAAATTATTTATAGGTTTAGAAATAGAACTAAAATTTTGAACAAAACGCCTATAATATCCTGCTAATCCCAAAAATGCTTTAACTTGCTTCGTATTTGTTGGCACGGGAAAATTTTTAACTGATTTGACCTTTTCAGGATCGGGACGAATACCTTTATCGGTTACTAAATGGCCTAAATAGCAAACTTCGCGTTTTAAAAATTCGCACTTATCTGGTTGCAATTTTAAATTATGTTCCTTTAATCGATTAAAAACTTCTTTCAATTTGATTTCATGTTCTTTTAGATTTTCCGCATAAATTACTATATCGTCTAAATACACAAAACATTTAATTCCTTGTAAACCTATTAGAACACGGTCCATCAACCTTTGAAAACAAGCCGGGGCTCCGGAAAGACCCATTGGCATTCTTTTGTATTGATAGTGCCCGAAAGGAGTACTGAACGCGGTTTTTTCGGCATCCAAAGAATTCATCGGAATTTGATGGAAACCAGACGCTAAATCTAACACCGTGAAATAACGACTTCTACCTAATTGATCCAGAATATCCGTGATATTCGGCAAAGGATATGCATCGCCTAGAGTTACTTCGTTCAGTTTACGGAAATCGACAACAATCCTAAATTTCTTTTCTCTCGAGGAATCAGGTTTTTTCGCGACTAAAAGAAGAGGGGAATTCCAAGGGCTAGTGCTGGGTTCTATTACACCTTGATCCAGCATACTTTGTACTTGTTTGTTAATTTCATTCTTTTGTGCTTCGGGGAGACGATATGGTCTTATCTTAATAGGTTGCTGTGTTTGTGGTATTGGAATTGTATGACTAATGGTATTAGTTTGTGATAAGGGTTCATCTTTAAAAGTAAACAAATCTAAGTATTCCGTACAAATATCTGTTATTTGGCGACTTTCTTCGGAATTTAAATGATCCAGACGTAATTTTTCCATTACTTTACTATGTCTGTCTAAAACTGCGTTAATTTCATTAGTTGAATCTGGCGGTCTATTTATTGGGAAACAATCAAATTTATTAAAAGGACTTATTTCGGCTTCAATTTCATCTAATCTTACTTCGGACTCGCCAGGATTTAGAAGTGCTACGACTGATTGATTATTTTTAACTTTTATTAGAGATTCCGCATTAAAAATTGATTTTTCCTGTTTAGACTTTTTCATAATATAATCACCATTTGGAGCTTTTATATAGACTTTGAATAACCTTTCACATCGCGGCGGTAGTACAAATTCGTCATTAGATTTATTATTCGTATTAGAGTTATCATTATTTATGGTTTTATTACCTGAATGGTCATTGTCAAAAATTATCTGCTGCTTAATATTCACATTTAAATTAAATTGTTCGAGGAACGGCTTACCCAGAATACCGTCCTCAGGAATTGGAAAAGAGTTCTTTACTAAGTAAAACTTGATAGGTTCATTAAATCCCTCAACATTTAATTCACTATAACCAAAAGTTTTTACAGCGGGTTCGCTTATACCTAACAAAGATACACATTCTTTGACGTATGGCGTATCGTCACTTAGAGATTGTACTTTTATCAAATTCAAATCAGCACCAGAATCAATTAAAAACTTACATTTACGAGTATTTTCAAAATAGTTTGATTTAAGAATTAAATGGTTATTTTTCAAAGAACGAAAGATCATTACATTAGATTGGGATCTCAATTGTCGAACGTCATTATTATTATCTCTCTGTTTACTTGTACTAAGCTGGGAATTATTTACTCGTTGATTAAAAGTTTGACCATTATTTGCTCCGCGATTATTTTCGTGAGACCTAGAATTATTAAATTTTCTCTTATAGCAATCGTTAATATGATGCCCTGGTTTTTTACAATAGTTACATATAACAAAAACGGATCTGGGTGCCTCAGCACCTGATACGCGAGGTTTGTAACCGGAAAAATTTGTGCGATTATTTTGGTTGGCGTAATTTGGACTTGGAAAATTACGAGCTTGATTAGAATGATTAAAATTTTGATTTTGGTTTTTCATACGACATTCTCTCATGATATGACCTCGTTTGCCACAAAAATTACAAAACTTATCACCGTTCGGATTAAAAGAGTTACGTTGCGAAAAATCGGATTTTAGGATACGTTCTTCCTCGATTGTACTTTGCACAGCTTCTTCTAAAATTTTAGGTTGACGTGCCTTTACAATATTTTTAAGTGGTTGCTGCAATCCTTCTAGAAATACGGTTAACGATAAAGATTTAATATACGATCTAATGGCTTGGCTTTCAGCATCTGATTTACCGAGACAACTAGCATTAATTAACTGATATTGAATATCTTCAAACCTGAGACTATACGCGCGGACATCTTCGTTTTTATTTTGTTTGCAGGAATTTAACTGAAGCTGCAAAAATGAGATTGTTTTCTTAACCCCAAAACTCTCTTCTAACATAAATTTCAATTCTTCCCATTTATTTATTTCCCTATATTTGACAACATCAAGGGCTCTACCAATTAATTTCGTAATTACACCTTCTAAGAAAATAGATTTGACTGTCGGTTTAACGCGATTTAAAGCAAATTCGCACTTGTTGAGGAACGAATACAGATGCGATGGTTGTCCGTCGTATTCTGGAACGAGACGCAGGGCGTCGGCAAAAGAAAGTTCGGCGTCGCTCATGGTTGATAGATTTTGTTTTTTGTGAAGAATTTTTCAAGTTTGTCCAAAGTGCGGTTACAGTGTGTGTAGTGTTTGCATGCAATTATCGACTTACAGTGCAAGGAAGAGTCCTAGTTTCATGTCCTGGAGTTGACCTGGTTCTTGTCTTCTTCTCTCGAGAAAAAGATGATGAGTGCTTCTGTCGATGTGTTTTTCGAAAAAATGTTGGAATCGATTTTTTTTTATCGGATCCCACCGCTGCCACCATAAAATGTTATGCCTCAGCACAACTTGTTACACTTTTTCAAAGAAAACGCAGCACAAACACTACTAACAGGTTTTATTAACTGAAGACAATTTTAGGATCTTTACACAGTAGTCGATAGCGCAATCACTTTAGTATCACAATAACTTTCCGCAACAAGACTTGACTATATTCTTAATGATTGGAACAGCAGAGCTTCCTTATATATCCAAATTACAACAAAGAAAGTACATGGTTCAGTTTAAATGGAAAACAAGAAAGATCAAAATCCATTCGGATGTTTGATATTGACAAATTGATACAATTATTGAACTAATGCATCAGAAGAGATAAAAACATAATTAGTTGCCTACATTAGCCTACAGATTTGGAATAACATATTATAATATTACTTGATTAATTGATTAATAACATAAAAAATAGGGGTTCTTAACAGAAATGAAGATGCATAATTTTGAAATTTTAAACAAAAAAATTAAGAGCTCTACTGAATACACATTTTGTTTGTTTTAGAATTTACAGATTGGCCTTTCACTTTATTGGACACACGACATTCTGTTGAGCATCGTTGAGTTAAACAATCTTTAATTTAATTTAAATCTATCTGACTGCAACGCGCAACTTGCGTCTCAGGCATTATGCGCGCACCTGTCCTGTGTGATTAGGACCACCTGTAGATTTTTTGACCACAGCGCGCAATCGACCCATACCTTTTAAATTATCGATAATCATATCGTAAAAGCAATTTATTTTGCGATGAATCTATTTATTTTTTTACAGAAAAATAATTTATTTAAACACACCATTGTTGTGAGAGGTGTGCCGAATCTGTACCAATTTTTATGAATTGAAACACACTCGAAAGGGTCGCTCAGCAGCGTTCAGCAAAATGTATTCATTAATCACTTAATTTTAGTAAATATTGAGATAATAAATAGATACCTAAATAACTCCTTACAACCAAATAATTGGTGTTAAATATAATCTAATTTTGATAACATGCTTTTGATAGAATTACATTATTCTTCTTTTTCAATGATTGGTGATAATGATCTTTGAAATTGTCTAACGTATATCCTTTCTGGGATCAGCAGTAATTTTAGCTGTTAAAACAAGTTAGACAGGTTCGCAAAAAGATCCGTAATATGTACATATAGAGGAAGTTTGGTAATAAAACACGTTATGGTCGTTGTCTGCATCCATAAAATTTGGTTCGACAATGATCGCCTTCAAGGCCGCAAGGCTCCATGTGTTTTCTTGTTTGCTGGTGCCACTCTTTTTTGGGTCTTCCTCTTTAGCGACTCTCATCGTCTCATTTGTATCTTTTGTCTCACACTATTTTTTATTTTTTTGATTTTCTTGACTTCTGTCCCCAAACAATCAAGATTGTGCAGAGGAAGTCCTGTGTGTTCAGGTACAGTAGAATTATAACCCAGTCTTCGATTCTTTATATATTGGAAACTCTCGATTTTAATGGAGATTTGACACAAAATACCAAAAAATGTTGTTTATAAAATTGGTGTTATCATGGCAATGCTTTTTTTTTACTATTACTCTGTACTATATATAAAGAATTCTACGATATTATGAACTGATAGAGGTATGCTCTTAGTTCACCAGCACAGAATACTCAGCATTATTTCAGAAACTCTAGAAATTCTTAGGGAAATTTAAAATCTTCAGTAGATTTTATAGCTTTATCCAACTGAGAGTCAAAATAAGACGAGAGCTGGTCTACACGTAGCGTAGGATTTTGAGTTGCGAAAAATCTAAAAATAAGCACTAAAATAGGCCACTTAAGAGTAGAAAAAAAGGCTCCAGAAAAAGGCAAAATAGGCACATTGGGTAATAAGTTTTTATTCAAAAATGTAACTAATTCATTAAACTTCTTCTAAATAGCGTAAGTACAACAGTAGGTATTTTTCAACATTTTATCTAATAAAACTCCTCTGCATCTCGAAAATGATCCTTCAAGATCGCACGATGTTAATGGAGAATGTCTGACATTGCAAAATCAGTGTTCCCTATCAAGGCAGCATTAATATTTTTCAAATGTTGAAATCCGTGATGCTTTAGCAGCAGTACTTTCATCTTATTGAAGGCAATTAAACCTACATTTCCAAGCTTGGAAAACACGCTTTTATATGCATTTTCAACTATTTCCATTAATAGATTAATACAGCGACTATAGAGTTGCTGATATTTCGTACATTCCTTGTTCTCCTTGAATTGAAAGTACAGATGGTGGTAGAAACAAATTCGGAATTTAATCCAATTAGGTATGAAAGCTCCGTAAACGTTGGCTGAAGTTTCAACGAAATACACTTAAAAAATACGAAATATGCAGACGAAAAACAGAACGCTTAATAAAAATATTAGCAAATTCGACTGTAAAATGAAGATGCTTAATTTTTTAATTTTTATTGAAAAAAGTTAAGAACTATTTCTTAATTAAACGTTTTGTCATTTCAATAATCTGAAAGGGTTGAGCGCATTAAGCAAAATAAAACAGTAGGTATTTACAATAAACCATACATAAGTATGTATGTATACATAAGTATGTATGTATACTTAGTATTAATAGTACCTACTCGTATAGTTGTATACCAGAAAGATATTCTAAAATGCTGTCCCTAAGTACATCAGTTTTGCAAAAGTGATTCTTCCCAATGCACCGTAGTTGGTGTAAAACCGTTCATTCCATATTCTTGATGAGTGTCACGAAATACACCCGTTATTTGTATGTACTGAATTTGGAATTTGATCCGTTTGACAGGGAATGTTCCACTCTTCTTGATTCTCATTATTACCCCATCATCCTCAGAACTTCGTCGGGATTTTCAAAATTGTCTGAACGGAACCCTCTTGTTTCTCCTTGGAATGAGGAGGGAAGGTTCCACTCCGTTTAATACTCATTATTCTGATTATTTTGGTGCACCGTCGTCAGAATTTCGTCCGGATTTCCAACATTGTCCAAACTGAAAATTTGGTCCAACCATCCATCCACTTTGAGCACTAAAACCTGTTTTAGATCCCGATTTAGTCACACTATGTTATAAAAAAAGAAAACAACCGAAGTTTTATCAATTTTTCAATCATTTTATTCCATCTGGTTTTCATGCTCTTGCAGACCAGCTAATTTTTATTGGATTCTTTTAGGTCTAAACAAGACACTTGGCTTCCAAACCTTCCAAGGGCAGATTAATTTTTTTATGCCACTAATCCAGGTTTCGCTTGAAGTGACTCCAAATACTACAAAGTCCCCAAATTTTGTGTAATTGGCAAATCTGTTGCAATTTCTCCCACCAATATCCATATTTTGACACGACCCAACGTGATTTCGTTCTTTCTTGAACTTCATTCGCCGATTCTTCCGTTCCGACAAATTAATTGTCTGGGCCAGATACATCTTGCAAGTTTTTGTCAGATATTGACTTCTAGCAATAAGTTATAGGGAAGACTACCTGTGGCGTCGTGCCGTTCTTCGAAGGACCGTAATAAATACTCGATTGTTTAAACACTTATATTACATTATATATTTATATATATCACAAGTTGTATGTATTAGAGGGCATCGCGCCCGTACCACCGTCGCGTTCGGTGGTTCTTGTCGTTCTTGAATGTTGTTGTCGAATGAATTCGGGAGAAAGCGCCCTCCGTCCGGTGGGTGGTGTGGTGGGGTGCTTACCCTAGGGCAGGACCGGGCTTGCCCGGCTGGTCTGAATCAGGCCCGTACCGAACATCCAGCCCCCCTTGAATCACCGTGTGATTCAACGTCTTCTTCCTCTGGTGGGAACGGGCAAATGCGGTTGACAGCTCTGGAAACCTCACCGCTGTTGGTTTTCACAATTACCGTACGCACGGTACCATCCTTCCCTGGGTAGACCTCCTTGATGACTCCCATTTTCCAACACAATGGGTGTAGGTTTTCCTCCTTGAGTAGGACCGGTAGGCCTGGTTTAGCCTGATTTGCGCACCGCTCCCTCCACTTCGATCTTTGCTGAAGAGTATTCAGGAATTCCTTACTCCAGCGTTTCCAGAAGTTCTGGGTGATTTGTTGTACATGCTGCCATCTTGATAAGCGATTTTCCTTTGTCGTGGTTAGGTCGGTTTCTGCAGTTGTTGCTAATGTGTCCCCAATAGGGAAATGACCGGGAGTAAGGGAACTAATGTCAACAGGGTCATGGGATAGTGGTGTCAAAGGTCTGGAATTGACGCAAGCCTCAATTTGTGTCAAAACCGTCAAAAGCTCCTCGTATGAAAGTAGTGCGTTACCTACAACTCCTTTCAAATGATATTTTACAGCCTTTCTAGGAATGGTTAACGAATTTAATAGATGTAATTGCTTTGAAAATTCGGGCCATTGTGTATATAGATCTTCAGGTAATGGATCGTCCCATTCAAGTTTATACGACCACGTTTTTTGTCGATACATTTTAACAATGTCACAAGTAAAGGCAAATTGATGTGTGCGAAATCGAGTAATAATTGAAAATAAACTTTGTTGGACAGTTGGTCCCACCATAAGAATGTTATTTAAGCTAATACCAGTACTCGTTTTGCTACTAACGTTAAAAACTACTCGCACCCTCGTGGTTGAGCTTGATTCCTTTACGACAGCATGATGGGGTAAATAATATGAATATTGTTTATTGACATTAACATCAGACGAGTTTGTGATTAATTGCATATGGCCTAAATCAGTATATTCTTGCATGAACTTAATATAATCACTCTTTAGTTGAGGTTTGTTATTCAGCCGGTTTTCTAATGAATGGAACTGTTTTAGAGCAATGTGGTCAGAACGACCTAAATGAGAAACATCTGTTTTAAATGGTAATCTGACAACAAAGCGACCGGAAGGGTCTCTTCTAACCGGTTTGTAGAAATGCCTTTCACATGCTAATTCCTCAACTGACATAGTACTGGTGTTCGTTACCTGCTCCTCCATTTCCCAAAATTTTGTCAATTGTTGATTTAAAGCCTCATCTTTCCCAAACTTTCTAGTACAACCCACAAAACCTTGAGTGCAGGTGTTCGCAATTTTACCTGCTACGATCCAACCGAAGGCCGTTTCCCGCAAATGAACTTGTTTATTAAATATATTAATCTCTTCGTTGCCTATTATTTGCCAAAAATGTTCGGCTCCAATGAGCAAATCAATATTGGTTGATTTATTAAAATTTGGATCAGCTAAGCTCAAATTAGATGGGATATTTAAATCGGAAATCGAATACGACTCGCTTGGATAGGGACCGGTAATTTTTGATAGTACTAGACAATGTAAATTTAACGAGAACGGATTACAACGAGAATGTATTGAAACATTCGTTGCGTTTTTCACAGTAGTTTGTATTTCCCCTACCCCTGTGATTGGATAACTGATTTTTTTCAATTTGCTTCCTAATTTTTGACATAACTCATGCGTTATTAGATTGCTTTGTGAACCACAATCTAACATTACCCGACACTCATGGTACGTACCCTTTGCGTCTGCTATATTTACAACCGCTGTAATCAACAGTGCCGTTACGTTGGTACGATTTGATAAAGACAATGCCGAATTATTATTGGATTGTCTGCTATCGTGTATTAACGAATGATGTTTCATGCGGCATTCTTTGCACCTACTTTTAGAAATACACTTTACGGCAATATGATTTGGCCGCAAACAATTTGCACACAAGTGGCCTTTATTTACGTGTTGAATTTTCAGATTTATCGGCAAATTATTAAACTCCGGGCACTTATAAATGAAATGAGAATCGGCGTTACAATAATAACAATGAACCGCTTTATTCGTGACAGTTTGAACGATAGGTCGGTATTTATTTGAGTTATTATTATTTATATGTTTATTCGACTGCTGAAATTTATGAGCACTGGCATCATTGCGAGACTTATTATTTATATACTGAAAGGATTCTAAAAATTCACACCGTTTTTCTAGGAAAGTTATTAGTTCCTTTAATGTAGGTAATTCGGAGGTTAGTGTGGCCTGCCATTCCCTTTTAGTGGTGTAATCCAATTTTTCACCAATGAATGGCACAATTAACCCATCCCATGCATCAACGTTTAATTTTTGAACTCTAAGGGCTTCTATATTACTACTAACATCTATTACTAATTTACGCAGAGCAACTGAATTAGTCTTAGTGACAGTAGGTGTGTTTAAAATATTTAAAACGTGCTCTTGAGCAATTAGCCTGGCATTATTGTACCGTCTTTTCAACAGATCGTACGCGGATTTATAATTTTCGGCAGAAATAGTTAATGCCTCGATGGTGGCTAGCGCCTCGCCCTTTAGTGATGATTTCAAGTAGTGAAATTTCTGACACTCATTTAAGTTGTTATTAGTATGTATCAAGGACTCAAATGTATCTTGAAATGATACCCATTGTGAATAAGACCCAGAAAATATTGGTAAATTCAATGATGGAAGTTTTACCACCGAATCGGATTGAGTACCACCATCATTTGCTTCAGAAGTTGAAGGCTGGGAAGTGTTTACTTTAAGAGAAAGTTTATGTTTACTGAGATTAGCCTTAATATCGGCTAAAGCGTTATAATATTGTATTTCAACTGTTTCTCGATCGTTATCGTTCTCATCCAATACTTCCATTTTATCTTGATATTGTTCAAATTCTTTCATTGCGTTTTCCAAAGTTTGCAACCTAGCTTCCAGCTGATACACATTATCAGTTGGTTTAAATGCTTTAGCAAAGGACTCGATCCTTGTAATTTTGGATTTAACAGTGCCCCGTTTTTGTCTTAAACTTGCTAACTCAGGCATTGTGATATAGTTAAATAATATAATAAATGAAATATTAAACTTATTAGGAGTTGTAGATAAATCACTCCACGTGCTGGCTCCAGACAAACTTGACACAAATCAACGTTGCTGGATAAATGAAAAGAAAGGAAATTGGGACTTACTGCTTGGCGTTGTTATAGATGGACCACGTGGTGACGTCGCGTGCACTCGTGTTCGCTGAATATCCGGCTCTAACGGACCAAAATGTGGCGTCGTGCCGTTCTTCGAAGGACCGTAATAATACTCGATTGTTTAAACACTTATATTACATTATATATTTATATATATCACAAGTTGTATGTATTAGAGGGCATCGCGCCCGTACCGCCGTCGCGTTCGGTGGTTCTTGTCGTTCTTGAATGTTGTTGTCGAATGAATTCGGGAGAAAGCGCCCTCCGTCCGGTGGGTGGTGTGGTGGGGTGCTTACCCTAGGGGAGGACCGGGCTTGCCCGGCTGGTCTGATTCAGGCCCGTACCGAACACTACCGTACGAACTCTTTTCGGTGTTAACTTCCTTGTAGTCTTCTGTTGGACGGCACCTGAGCAAGTCTGTGGTAAAATTTGCAAACTAGGGAGATCATAATAAATATTGTTTAAATTTTATTAAATAATATCTACCACTTGTAGTTTATGAACTTGATTTTTATCACAAGTAATTTACAAAAATTTGTGTGCAATATTCCACACAGTTGATATTGGATTTAAAAACTATCCGCGTGGGCTCCACTCTCATTCTCGTCAACTTTTTTTTTCTGACATTTAATTGTTTTAATATTTTACTTCAGGTGAGACAAATGTTCTGTATAATTTTTTAAGCGAAAAATGATACAAGATACTGAATGCTGAAGAAATCATTAGTCAATAGACCCTAATCGATCTTAAAAAAAATAGGGGTATTTTTTAGTCTACCATTATAAATCTGGTCGTTTTACGTCTCAGTCATTTCCAAGATGTGTCACTTTTTTGTATTGAATTATTATTAAACGAACTTTTTCCAGATTCACTTGTCACTTTTTTGTACTCAGCTATCGAAAACCTACTTTTGCGTCCTTGGTCTTGTGTTTTTGACCAACATTTTTTTAAATAAAAGGTGGCGCGATCTCTCATCAGCTTTTCAGCCCACAAATTTCTCTTTTCGTAGGTAGATGCAAGTAACACCGAGTAACATTTTGCACTATAGAAACATTTGTGAAGTTTGTAAAGTTTGTGGAAATTTAATGTCACTGATTATTATTAAAGTTTGTCCGGCGAAAGAATGATTAACATATTAAGTCATCACAGGCTACGCACAAGAGTAGGTGGGGAACACCGCCAGTGGCTTAGATATATTTTGTTGTTTAAGGATCTTGGTGTACGCGACAAAGAAAAAACTATACTAGAAATGAAATTTAGCTCTTTCGCCAAATTTTCTGATTTAGTATTTGTAAATTTAGATGAAAGACAAATTTAAAAGAAATTTATTAAAGAAAATATAGACTTATAAATCTTATGTTGAAGTTCTGAAGAGAACTGATGTTTAAAGCTTGCAAAACTTGTAAAACAAACAGTGAAACAAAAAAAAAAATCACAGAGCGTTTGTGAAACACAGGTAAAACACGTAAAACACGAATCGAAATGTTACACACGGCGTTCATTGTGCACATTTATTGGTGAGCTATTCTTACAGCGGCGAAACTCTAAGCTGGGACATCCAGCGGTAGAAGTGGTCTTCGCTTTGATAAGTAATTAGTAACTTTTGAAAGTTAAGCTGCTGGTAGCAGATTATGGTGGTGGAGGTTAAGACATTCTTGGAACAAAATCATTTTCTTTTCTCCGTAAGTTTGTCGCTAGAAAGCTTTCAGGCTGAAAATGGGTGTTAACATTTCAAGGAACTGTCATTATCCTGCACATAATCCGGAAACGTTGGATTTTCAAAAGAATATTAATGCATATTTGAACAAACGTTATCTTATACCAATTTTAGTACATAATCTTCTAAAATTATTTAATTTAGCTGAGGTAGTGAAGCTTGAAAGCCCAGAAAGCATAAGTTTAAATTTGCGAACTGGCAAACTATCGAGATTCCATGTAAACATATTGTTGACAGTTTATTAAAAAATAATTATTCTAACCGTGGACTTACAGTCAAATCACTTGACATACACCTTGTAAAGCATTTATGACTTAAGCGGCTTATGCTAAAGCACCCTTATAAGTCAAGCTGGCTGTTGTGAACAAAGAGCGAAGGTACGGAGTTCTTTTTTAAAAATAATGTAGTTTTCGCGAATTCACCTAGCAATTTCTTTTTTATTGAAGATGAAATTTCGAAATCATCTTGAAAGTGTATTGAGCACACTCGGCTACTCTTTCTTTGTTGGAATAAAGTTTTTAGTGTGAGTTATTTTTTCAGGGATTTTCAATTATTTTATTTAGTTTGTTTAATGGTGCTAGCTATAAGACTAATAGTGCTAGTTGGTGCTAGCTATAAGACTAATAGTGCTAGTTGGTGCTAGCTCTAAACTATTAGGTGCTAGCTTTTCATTGTCTTTAAATTATATTGGGGGGCTAGCGTTAACTTAGCTCCCCCCGAAAATAACCCTTTGACAAAAAGTAAAAGGCTTTTATGTCAATAATTAGATGGTGCTAGCTTTTTCATTAATGGTGCTAGGTTAGAACGAGGTGCTAGCTTTTGAGTAAAATTCATTAACTTGGTGGTGCCAAGTTAACGGACCCCTGTAGGAGGCCAGGGTTGGACACTCATGAATAGAGAGCGGAAAATATGCAGCAAAATTTTGGGAAATATGATCATATGATATGCACCAAATTTATGCAAATATGCAGTAACTTTCTTAATATATGCAGAGATATGCAGCTGCATATGCTCCAAAAACTAAAAAAAAGCGTAATAACCGAACTAAATTTATTTACAAATTACAAAATTAGTAGTAATCGACTATTTAATTACTATTTTGGTAACAATTTATTTTTAAATATTTTTCGAAATATTCTAACCAAAAGTTTTCCGATGATCCTAAAGTATATTTGGTATAGAAAAACTGTGTACTACGTCCACAGATATAAAAATCCTTACCGGTTTAGAGCAGACGCGACAAAACAGTTCCTTCTTGAAGAATAGGTTCAGGAAAAGGTTTAATCCATAAATTAATTTGAGTTATCTTCGACATATTAACACACATGTATCGCTTTAAATGCTTTCAATGCAAACTCACGATGAAAAATAATAGGGTAACGTCCCTTCAACCACCATAACACATACCATTAATACACTTAAGTAACGAACAAAAATATTGGGAATGAACGGTATTTCCAAAAGTAATTAGGGCCCAAATTTACCTGGAAGAATGGCTTAACACCCAATGGATTCTCCAAACTACCATAAAACCCAAACCGTTACTAGTTATTTGAACATCAGGACAATATTTGCAATATGATTAATGAAATTTCGTCTTTCTAGATACATGCCGTTAGAATAACAATCTTTTTTTTTTCAAATTGGCACAAAAATTGATAAAAATTCAAAATATGCACCCGTTACGTGAAATATGCAGCAGAAGGCAAATATATGCAAATATGCAATTTTTTATAGCTGTATTCGTTTTTAATTAGCATGATTCGTTCACATATTAAATATCAAGACTTATATGCAAAAAATAACGGATATGCAAATTTCATAAAATCCGCTCTCTACTCATGAAGAATGTGCTCAGCTGTTTCCTCTTCTTCTTTGCGTCCACGACAGATTGGGTCTGTTGCTACTCCTATCGTATGTAGATGTGGTAATTTCCTGTGAGGATTCCTACCAGTTTACGCAATTTGTCCCTTGAAAGTGAGAGACAAAATTTCGTCAACTTACGGTCTAGTGTCACCATACAAGCTCTACTTTGCCGACAGCTGCTCAACGTCGTCCACATTTGCTCATGGCGTCTATGGGTATATTGCTTTACGAGTTCGTTCGAGAGGGCGACCGAAGGCGTGATTGCCCTTTCGTTTCCTTCGTTATCACTGTGTCCCTTACTCCAACAAAGCTCTACACTATTCCTCTGGGTTACATACCTTAGCGTTTGTCTGCACTCCAGACCAGATCAAACCATGCAGCTCTCCAGGGTTAGTAGTGCAGACTTGCTGTCAGTAAGTATGCGTATTGATTTGTTGCCGATTCTAGCAAGGATTCTAGCTCCCAGCATTATTCCCATCAATTCTGTTTGTAAGACAGACGTGTGGATGCCGAGAGGTACACTGATTTGTGCGTTCAGTTGTTCGGAGTAGATGCCGGCTCCTGAACGACTATCTGTTTTGGCAGTTGGCATCATCGACATAAATATCGTGATGTCGATGTCGGCTTTTCCTTCTGAATTATCATTCATTGATATTCTATATGTCTTTTCATATATTACTTTTGTGCCCATTCGGTCACAACCCATCCTTAACAAGGGTATTCTGTTGAACACCTCCGTCAAGATACGAGTGTGCTTCGTTATGCTGCCTTGCTTGTTCCATACTCCCAGAGAGTGAAGTCTTAGAGACGTCCTCATTGTCGCTTCCTCTATGTAAAGGTTAAGAGGTGCTAAACAAAAAAGTGTCTCCAGAGCCGATGTGGGAGTGGTTCTCATTGCTCCTGTAATAAACACTGAGACACGCCATTCTCTAAACGTGTTCAAGTTGCAGGGCTGTTGTTTTTTGTCTGGGTCTGGGCCACCATGCTAAAGGTCCATAGCACAGCATCGGTTTGACTATTGCCGTGTAGATCCAGAGGGCGATCTTGGGGTTTAAACCCCACGACCTTCCCACCACCCTACGACATTGCCAAAGAGCCGAGCGTGGTTTTTCCACTTTATTATCTACATGCTTCTTCCAATTCAGTCGCCAGTCCAATACAACTCCCAGGCATTTGACTTCGTCCGAAAGTTGAAGCGTTGTGTTAAATATTTTTGGCATCTGTAGTGTGACAATTTTCCTTTTCGTAGTGAACAGGATTACTTTCGTCTTCTCTCCATTAACGGAGAGGGAATACGTTGTGTGAACATTACAAAGGAACTAGATTTAAAAAATTGGGATGTTACACTTGGCACTACTGTTACATAAAGTGATCAGCAATTACTGTTTCAACTGGTACCAACAAATTTTCCTCGAAATTGGTAAAATCATCACCCAATCTTACCACCTTGAGGCCAACAATAATTGGAAAATTATTAAATGAATTTTTGCATTCCTGGGTTAAATATTACATATTTTGTTGGAGTGACACTTTAATTACCAGGCTTAAACTAAGAAAAATTATGGTACTAGAGATTATTTCGTCGAAAATCTGTTTTCTAACCTTTCTCAGCTTAGTCTATAAGGAGATCCTGGTCTCCTAGCAGCGTGAGCCCATCGCCTGTCCGTCTGGCATTTGTCACTTGTAGGTCCGGGGGGTACCAAGGACACATAATATTTCAAATAAGTTTCTCTATAAATCGACTGATCGCCAAACAAATTTTAGAACACTAGAACTGAAAATTAATGCTTAGTGGACACGTTTTTGGTGAAAGCAGACATATACAATCAGCTTCATTTACGTAAAATGTTCGGATTTTCATTATTTGAATTATCAAAGAATACCAAAAAAATTATAAAATTGATTATAAAAATATTAAATATGCAAACATCTTTAATAAACACCAGTAGTCAAGTAATAATTAACAATCAATTCATGCACAGCTGAAAAGACCGCACTGGAAAATGCAATTTGATTTTGAAAATATCTACACATGGGAGAGAGACAACCAATGATTCAGTTTTTAGTAATAAGGTTCCTTGTTTTTTAAAGTGCTAATTTTGAGAACGATATTTTTGATAATTCTTGCGTAACCCACTTGACGTACAAACATTTATAAGCATCGTGATAAACTTATATATTTAGGGCCAGTTTATTCAATATTATCTTAATCATGTATTTAGTGAGCCATTTAACTACGTCTGATTGGCGCAGAGTCGACCACGTAGTACTCTAATGCCATGTTAAAAATTTAATCGCAATCAAATGAGTATTTAATTCAGCTTCTGCAATTTGGGTCCTAAACTCACTTTAAAGTACAAAAGGAGTTTGAAAAGTGGAGTGACAGTGGCTGGTTGTATTGTTCGCAGTGTTCCCTAAACTGGCAATTCACAACACCAGATTCAATCATAGAAGAGTTCGAGGCAATTGTACCTCATCAAACGGGAGAAGCGGGTGCTCACCCAATTTGTCCGTAAGGAATCCCTGAATCCTGCTGTAATAATAACCTATAACTGCAAACAAATATTTCGTTCTTCTATCGCAAGATTAAGATTTTGCTATACAGCAAAAACTTATCTCCGGCACTGGCGATATCAATTAGCGCTTGCCACACAAGCAGGCCGTCCGCAATCATAATGAGATATCCCAGAACTAACTACACCGGAAAGTACACACTTCTCTTTATTTTTATTAATATGGCATCTCCTATTGTTCAAAACACCTGCCCAAGTAAAGAACAGGTCATAATTATTAACGCTATAGAAGAAACTAAACTAGGTGATTGTGTTACTGCTCTGGCCAACATCGTTGATCCCAAAAGTATTCTCTTTGCATCCCGTATGTCCAACAAGCGTATATGCATCTACTTTTCGAACACAAACATTATTGATGATCTTGTCGCCAATTATTCAAATATTAAAATCAACGACCAAACCTTAAATATTCGGCGCTTAATAACTCCGAGTCGCCGCATAATACTCTTTAATGTCTGCCCCTCCATCCCCATGAACTTTTGGAAAACTCTGTGGAACGGCTGGGCTTTAAATTAATGTCTCGTATGGCCTTCTTAAGGGCAGGCATCCCGGGCGATCAGTTTGTTCACATTTTAAGCTTCAGAAGACTTGTTTATGTCAGTACGAACGATACAGTAGAGCTTCCATCATCCATACTCATTAACTTCGATGAAACGACTTACCGAATATTCACAACGTATGACAAACTGGTTTACTTCTCCTGTAAAGTTGCTGGGCACATAGATACCGCATGTCCTAATAATATCCCCCAAGAAACATCTGCCTTGGTTGTCCCAGAAAATTCGCAAAAAGGGTAGATGTCAAGTAACGAAAGTCCGCTCAACACTCCTAGTCTAGCAAAGGATTCCCTGCCAACATTAAATACCTTTGTGCCTGCTACTTCTGTCTTCCAAAGAATTAAGGACACCAGTGATGTAGTTAACACTGTACCTTACCCTCCTAACAAACGCCCAGCTGACTCTTTATCTTGGTCGCCAGTGGAATATACGTCTAGTCCACCTTTCCAAGGACTCAATGCCTCCCAATTAAATACTGCTCCAGAATTTTTAGAACCCACAAGGCCAGCTCAATAGTCCAAAAAAATCAAGAACAGTTTATCTTCTGATAGTCTATCTTCTGATAATGGAAATTTGAGTAAAATAGCTGAACATCTCCAACCATTGAAACCAATTATAAGGACATAGCATTGAAATGAAGCGAGACGTATACAGGCTGCATATCATGTAGAAAATGAAATTTTCAACTTTTAAAATCGCGATATCTCACGAACAATGATTCGTACGAAAAAAAGTATTGGAACAAATTTTGTAGAGAATTGTATGGTCTCCAACTTTTGTCTGGTCTATTTTTACGATGAAACTTACGGTTTCAAATAAAAATTGGAAAAACCTGCATCTTTGACTTTTGACCTTGGATAAAATTTTTTGCAGAAGTAGGGTCCAAGGGGATTTTTGACATTTGATTGGTAAGGGTTTATTTAACGTCTATACCAATTTTCAGCTCTATACGAATTTTGGCTAAGGTAAATGCCTATTTTGACTGGACTATTTACTTATTATGCATATTTATGACTGCTATGGCTAATAAGTAACAAACTCATATTATTTTAACTTAAGGGTTGGTATAAAAAAAATAAATAAAATTCGAAGGGTTCAATTTTATTATTTACACTTTTACACTGTACTGGGCACTATCGTTATTGTTGTTCCAGTATCTGCAGAATTTGGTTAATTTGTTCATTTATTTCAACGTTTACACTACCATCAGTACATATTATCAATTGTGTCCGAATAAGATGAAAAATCATCTAATTGCGTGTTCATACCGTTACCATAAGGGTCCATTTCATTGAATCTGGTCTTCAGTGCGGTAAGACGAAAAATCATTTAATTGAGAGTTCATACAATTACCATAAGCGTACATTTCATTACTGCGGTAATGCCTTAAACTATTATGGTCATTATTTATTATGCATATTTATGACTGCTGTGGCTAATAAATAACAAACTGCATATTATTTTAGCTTAAGGGTTGATACAAGAAAAATAAATAAAACTCGAAGGCTCAAATTTTATAATTTACAATTTTATTTCAAGAACCATGTCCATGCTGAATATTTACACATTATATACCGTACTATACACTATCGTTACATAAAAACATTATAAATCATAAACTAGTGAACGATGCTGATCCATTGGCCATATCCTGCTGACCATGCCACACTGGATTCTGGTGTTGTTCCAGTACCTGCGGAACCTGGTTATACCGTTCATACAATTGACCGTTTACACTATCATCAGTAGACGTAATCAACTGCGTGTAAGGATAAGATGAAAAATCATTTAACTGGGTGTTCATTAGGTTACCATAAGGGTACACTTCATTGGTCGGTAGAATCTGGTCTCCAGTGCCATTAAAGTTATTGAACGAAATATGCTATGGGGACGGCTCTGGAGTGATCGGAAACTGGTACTGTTGATCTTCTCGTTTGATTGGGTTTTGATCATTTGCACTGGGAAGTGAGTACTGCACTGAAGGTTGAATCAAATGTTGAGGAACTTGAAGCACTTGTACGGTATTAGTAGCTGGTGAAATATCCTTGGGGTTAAGCTGTGCCGGTAAGGTCCTCAAGTTCTCGGATTGTGTTGTTTCTCCCGCCATATCATTGTTCACAATTTGAGGCGACGCAGCTCGACCACATTCTTTTTTATATTTCATCCGTCTATTTTTGAACCAGACTTTTATTTGTTGTTCGGACAATTTTAGTTTCTTCGCCAGATGAGTCCGCGACGTCGTGAGATATTTATCTCTACTGAATTCTCCTTCGAGTTCTGAAAGTTGCTGAGAGGTATATACCGTGCGAGTCCTTTTCGGGGTCAAATTGGGTTGTTGCGTTTCCTTTGGACAGCACCTGAGCAAGTTTGTGTTAAAATTAACAATCTAGGGAAATCTTAATTGTAAACTTACTTGTGGTGGGTTGACTGCTGTCCAGCTGTTGGTAGATCGACATGTTGTAATATGGAGCTGGATAATTCCAGTCAGGAGCACGTACCTGTAACTTTTAAAAGAAGCACGTAAATAGGGAAAGAATGGTTTAGCAATGGTTAATTTAAAAATCAATATCTATTTAGTATTTACCATTTGATTGGTTTGCTGGGGGTCTATTTTGGAACCAGACTTTTACTTGTTGTTCGGACAATTTCAGTCTCTCCGCCAGATGAATCCTTAGCGACCTCGTGAGATATTTATCTCTATTGAATTCTCGGTATATGCCGTGCGAGTCCTTTTCGGAGTTAAGTTGGTTTGTTGCGTTTCCTATTAGACAGCACATGAGCAAGTTTGTGTTAAAATTGACAATCTAGGGAAATCTTAATTGTAAACTTACTTGTAGTGGGTTGACTGCTGCTCAGTGGTCGGTAGATGGGCAGGATGTAATATTGAAATGGATAATTCCAAGCAGGAGCGGGTACCTGTAATTTTTGAAACAAGCACGCAAATATGGAAAAAATGGTTTAGCAATGGTTAATTTAGAAATCAATATCTGTTTATTATTTACCATTTGATTGGTTTGTTGGAAGTCAAAATTATAGTTTACGACGCCAGGAGTACCAGCACCCAAAGCGTTGAAATTTGGAATAAGTGAACTGCTGGTGAAGTCTCTTGACATGGTCATGGTGCAGAACATACACGAAGGTACTGATGATAACTGAGCTTCTCTACAAATTGTGGGAATTATATAGGTTTTCCCACCCCTTTTTTTGGAAGCAGACTTTTACTTGTTGTTCGGACAATTTCAGTCTCTCCGCTAGATGAATCCTCAGCGACCTCGTGAGATATTTATCTCTATTGAATTCTCGTTCGAGTTCAAAAAGTTGCTGAGTGGTATATAAGGTGCGAGTCCTTTTCGGAGTTAAGTTGTTTTCTTAGGTTTCCTGTTGGACAGCACCTGAGCAAGTTTGTGTTAAAATTAACAATCTAGGGAAATCTTAATTGTAAACTTACTTGTATTGGGTTGACTGTTGCTCAGTTGTCGGTAGATGGGCAGGTTGTAATATTGAGATGGATAATTCCAAGCAGGAGAGGGTACCTGTAATTTTTGAAACAAGCACGTAAATATGGAAAAAATGGTTTAGCAATGGTTAATTTAAAAATCAATATCTATTTAGTATTTACCATTTGATTGGTTTGTTGGGAGTCAAAATTATAGTTTACGACGCCAGGAGTACCAGCACCCAAAGCGTTGAAATTTGGAATAACTGAACTGTTGGCGAAGTCTCCGCCGTTACACGAAGGTTCTGATGTTAACTGAACTTCTCTACAAATTGCGGGGATTATATACGTTTTCCCACCCCTTTCCAAAGATTAGTAATCGGTCGCTTCAACTCTATTGGTTAAGATAACAACGTTTGACCGACCACTCAGAAGTGAGGGTCCAGTTGAAGAGAACAAAGTTCTGGTGCATGAGCAGAAGGTGGAGGGGTTTATTTATTGTAATCCACCACGACGCCGATAACCAACACGGTGGTCTGGCAAAGGCATTTCCCCTCCCACACATAAAAAAACATTTTTCTTGTTTTCATATCAAATCCAATACAATGTATATTTCATGTTTCCATATTTCGGAGTGTTAATTGACCAGAGTCTGACCCGTGGAAAAAATTATTTTTTTTTAAGTATCAATTCAATTCTCGCAAAAGCTTACTATAGCGTTAATATGCGTAATATTCTAATGATTCTAATTTATAAAAGAAATTATGGCTTTTGTTTATAAATACAACATTAAAGGACCAGTATATATAGTATTTTAACTGAGATTAACTTAATTACGCATTTAACGAGGCGTTTAGCGGTGTCTGATTGGCGTAGAGTCGTCACGTGGTTACGCGTATTAAAAATTTAATCGCAATCCAATATTTAATCAAACTTCTACAAACCGGGTCTATATGTGCCATTTTTGATCCAAGCTATAATTTAAAATTAATTAACACACATAATAATATCAGTTGCTTTAGCGTTAATTGACTAAAATTATAGTCAGTCTATACGTAATCATGAAAGCAATTTATTTTCTCCTATTTTTTTTACAAAAATGTAGGAAAAAAAATGTTAGAAATTTGCTTCCACTAGGAATATGGATGTTGAAGAAAAGTTAAGTTTCTATATTTGTTTGTGTGTGCTGTTTATCCGCATTCAAAAACAAGGTGACTAATATGTTTGTGTTACGATTTACAAATTTTTCTAAAACGTTGGAATACTGTTGACGATATTTTCATAAAGGGCACCAGTTTTTTTGTGTTTGCGGAGCAATTAAAATTAAATTAACTGAAGAATATAAAAACTAAGTTTGGGGATTTAAATTTTAAATTTGATTTTCGTGGAATGTCATTGGTTTGAACGTCGAGAATTATTATTTTTAAGGCTCCACCACACACCAAGAAAATTTCTATTTTAAAAGATATGCAACTTGTAAAACAACCCATGCTATCTCATAATGACAGCTGCCACTCATCTCTAAGGGTTAAAATCGTTCGCTTCGTTTACAATAGTTTTATTACTGGTATTGTCAGCTTATCTACTACGAAAGAAAACACTGTTTCTCAGCTTACGCTCGGGAAGTAAAAATGCAAAAACACGTCGATTGGTATATAAAAATTGCCATTTTGTAATATTAGTTTCAAAAGTTTTGAGCGACATTTGACAGGTGTATGACGTCATCGATAATTTTTTAAATAGCACCTCCTACTTTTTTTTTAGCATAAAAAAATTGATATGTGGTTTAACCTAATTTACTGTCATAAGAAACTAACAGAGCCAAATGTGTGTTTTAAAATAAATTAATAAAATCATTGTCAGAGACTGTTGAGATCTTTACTCGCAATACACATAACAAAAAAATGCTTGTTCATATATATAATTCCGACCATAATTCTTACTCTTATTTTTAAATTCCTGTTTCCATAAAAATTCGTACGTGTTGGGCATATTCTGTAAGTAGGTAAAAAAGTAAAATTAAATTTCCAAGAATATTTTATTGTAGGTACGAAGGTATGTACGTTACTGTGAGTATTTCCTAGTAATCTTGGAATTTTTCAACCCAAAATCTTAGAAATTTAGGTAGGTACCTAGTTACCTCTCGGAATGTATTTTGAATGAAGCAAATTGGTCGAAAGTTATTTAGACAGAACTTCTCTCGCCTCTGAAATGCAATAAAACAAACCCAGCTTTTTCGAAGAATTATAAAATTTGATTATGCGAATTTTGTTTTTTTATGAGAACCCGGATAAGTTAAAATTTTTTCCAAAAATTCTAGATGTCTAGGGTGAAAATTCTACACGGATTTACACACCACAATTGCAGGAGTATCTTATTTTATAAAATTTAAAAAACTTTGGAGATGACGTCATCCCATTGTGGTGGAGATGATTTGCCAAATTTTAGTTAGCGTTTAACCATCTACATGATATTTCTAATGTATATATAAAATATGGCAATAATCGATCCAGTAGTTTCGGAGAACACTTGTCTAATAAAAAATGGATACAGACACCAGACAGACAGATAGACAGACAGACAGACAGACAGACAAACAGACGGACGGACCTACGGAAACGGGAGACCACTTTTTTCGTACTCTAGGGGTCATGACACGTCGAGAAATTAGTATTGGACGCAGAATTGTTGACATAGGCCACTTATTAACAACACTGAAATCAAGCAGTCATAATATGTTGGGTTGCACTTTAGAGAATATTGAAATAACTCATGAAAATTGTTATGGTTTAAAAAGTGTTTTCTACTGCAAATGTAATATGTACGGAATATTCGGTAATTTTTGTACTGAGCCATAGATATCCCTCAAATACCCCAGGCGACATATCGTAAAGCCGTGGCTAGAGTTCTAAAGAGCATCGAAGCACTTTTCGAAGAACGAACCAAAACGCAGGTAAAGAAGACTACCGATTAGCTGTGAAAGCGAGGGATGTAGATAATGATTGCGTCCCATATATTACCGTTATTGTCGATGGAACTTGGAGCAAACGCTCTTACAAATACCATTACAATGCACTGTCTGGGGTAGGACGCATAATTGGTTCCAGAACTAAAAAAATACTTTATGTTGGAGTCAAAAACAAACTTTGTAGTTTCTAGTAAAATCTATATGAAACAGAAAAAAGAAATTCCAACACATAACTCTTTTAAAAACTGGGAGCAAACATCTATGTATGTTCATGGAAGCTTCAATTATCTTAGAGGGATTTACTTTAGATACTTTATAGGAGAATTATAGGCGACGAGGATAGTAGCGTATTAAAAAAAGTTCGGGCTGCAAAACCAAATGGTGCATATTATTTTATAGAAAAAATTGAATGTAGAAATCACATACTTCGTAATTATGTTCCAACATTAGAGAAATAGTTAAAACAACGAAAGCAGATATCACTATTAAAAATGTTCTTAAAAATAGTATTTTAAAATTTAGAACAGCTGTTATAAGTGCTATCAAATTTAGCAAAAATGAGCTTCTTCAAAACCAAATGGTGCATATTATTTTATAGAAAAAATTGAATGTAGAAATCACATACTTCGTAATTATGTTCCAACATTAGAGAAATAGTTAAAACAACGAAAGCAGATATCACTATTAAAAATGTTCTTAAAAATAGTATTTTAAAATTTAGAACAGCTGTTATAAGTGCTATCAAATTTAGCAAAAATGAGCTTCTTCCTTTTTTTTTCCAGCATATAGGTATTTGGCAATCACGAACAATGTGCAAGCTATTTTTGTTATAAAAGAGGACAGTTAAATGATATTTTATAAATTACAGCTTACCGCGTCAGCTAATATTTTGGGTTGCCTAACTGGCTTTGCAGTTTTTTTTACAATAACTAAAAGAAGCAAAATTTTAACAGAAAATTAAAAATGGCGCCTAAAGTAGAAAAAAATTCTCTATCACCTCGATAGTTTTTAAAAGCACACCGAGTTATAGTTTTCGCTAAAAATCTGCTCGGTTTTTTTATTTTAAAAACTGCTACGTTTTTTAAAAAATACAAGACTCTTCCTTAATTGTAATTAACGTAACTCACATTTTACAGTACGAGTGAGATGTTTCAGAACGAGGCGACGAAGGAGCCGAGTTCTAAATTTCGAGACGATTACTGTGAAAAGAGTTACCGGACGTATGTCGTTATGTATTTTATTTTATACTCAGTCGATTTTTAAGCTCTTTAATTTAGGTATGGATTATTCAAAATTAAAAAAAACAATTATCAAGCCATTGAATTATAATTTTGATAGCAACGGTTTCTATCATAAATTGTTTCATTTATGTTGATATTTTTATAAAAATGTCACAAGACGAAATTCCAGAGAATATTATTATAAAATGGGTCGAAGCCACTGAAAAATTAATTCCGGCATAGTCGATCGATCGATATAAGAAGGAATTGGAATTATTTAATCAATGGAAGCAAATAAATGACGTTAAGTCAATCAATGAGGAAGTTATGTTGGCTTATATGTTAGATTTGGTAAGAAGTTATATTTATTTTAATAATAAACCTTCACTGTCTGAAATACTTTTCTAGTCTAAAAAAATGAGTAGTTCTTCACTGTGGTCAAAACATTCAATGGTGAAATCAATGCTGCTGGTACATGAAAATGTCGACATTTCACGTTTTTCAAAAGTTATGGCATTTTTAATGAAGATGTTAGTAGGATATGAACCTAAAAAAGCGAAGACACTCACTAGAGATGACGTAAATCGATTTTTGAAGGAAGCTTCTGGTAAGGAGTACCTATTGGCAAAGGTGAATAACAAAAAGTGTAGTTACTAATATAAAACCAAGTTGTGTTTTAGGTCGTTGCAATGCTTGGTACAGCTGGAAGTTGCCGCCGAGAAGAGTTGTACAATATATCTCTTGATGATGTGCAAGATACGAGCTCGCAGTTAGTAATGACTATTCCTATCAGCAAAACACATCAAAAGAGGGTTTTACAGTAATCAACGAGGTCGAAGGTATAAAGTTTTTGGAATTGTATAAAAGATATGTTAAATTGAGGCCCAAAAATTTACCTCATAAGATGCTATTTGTGGGATGTAGAAATGGCAGGTGCATTTCTCAAAGAGTTGGAATTCATACTTGAGCAATACCTAGTAAGATAGCCGAATTTCTTGAATTAGAAAACCCAAAAGCATACACAGGCCACAGCTTTCGACGTACCTCAGCTACGCTTTTGGCAAATGCTGGAGTTGATTTAAGTGTATTGAAGAGACACGGCGGTTGGAAAAGCTCAACAGTGGCGGAAAAATACATTGAAGAATCGATGGAAGGCAAAACAAAAATTGCTCGCATGATCCTAGGTGGAGAAAACTTTCTGCAAGTTTTGCAACCACAACAGAGCTGAAATGAAAACTTTGCATCTACTTCCTCAGCAATTAATCTAACGGAGATTAAAAGTGTTAAAACTGAAAACATTCCTCCAGTTAAAGTTACAGAAAATACTAACTGTACAATTAATATAACTATTAAGTTTAAGGTATATTTGTATTTTTTATTATGAATAAATTTGTTTATTTTTTGTTTCTTGTTCTTGTTGTATTATGTAAAATTTTAGTACCGTAAAGCTTTATTTACCGGCCGCAAATCAGTCCGGTAAATTGGCAAAAAAGAGCAAGTATGAAATAAAGATTTTTATGTCATGAGCACGCAGATGTATCGCCCTACTCTTCAACTGTTAAAATGAAGTCGCAAAATGAGTTGGCGTTTTGCCTTATTTTGGCATCTTTTAATGACTGTGAGGAGGAGCCTTAACAATGCACAAGCACCGACAGAAAGCTACAATGATGGCAGGTATTTAAAATATGAGGGTTTCGGTGAAGAGGTGTTTAGGTGTTTTAATATTGTGGGCCTCATTATCTCTACCAAAAATTGATTTTCGTGGAATTAGTGCTATGAACCAGAAAAATGTTCCGCCTACTTCAGGAAATTTTCTTTCAAGTTGACAGCACTGCACCACCTCAATTTGATTGGTTGAAAACATAACGTCAACGGCAACATAACGGTGAAAGATAAAAGTTGGTCATCTCGAACGTCACCCCAGCGGCGTGCCAACTTCCAACGGCAACGGCAACGGATGATATAAACAACGCATACCTTTGCTGTATATTTATCTTCCAACGGCAACGTCAACGGCGAACAGCAACGTCAGTGTCAAGTTTATAACTCGACCTTAAGTCATAAACTGCCCCAAACATTGACAGATTCCAGGCTTTCTCAAACGTTGGTCGCTTGACAGATGATAATTCTCAAAAATCACTGCCACAAAAGAGCAAACGGTTCGTTTTGTTTTATTAATTGTAAATAATAAAGCAATAGGTTACCTTTAAAAAAATGCTATTTAAGTTTCTCTTTTACATGTAAATGCAGTGTTTCGACATTTTTAACGTCACTGGTTTAAGCATTGAGTAAATCGCTACATCATACAACCATACTGAACGTGTACTATGTACGTGTTTTCTTATTTCAACTAGTTTGCCCTATACTGAAAGACACCCTTAGATTCACCGCTTACCAGCGAAAAAAAGGGAACAGGTTGTTCTTTAACAAAAGAAGCTGGGTGATAATTGTTGATTTACAATCACCCCGGTTTATGGCTTATAGACTATAATAACACTAATTTCAACTAAATGTTACAGATATGTGATGATTGGAATTTAGTCCACTTATTCTTTCATTAAAAGTAACAAAAGTTCTGTTTTCCTTTTAAATATAAATGATGCAGGTCCAAATTGATAGCCACTCCATATTTCATTGAATAAACGTATGTCACATTTCAACACGAAAGAAGTTAAGAAATTATGCATCGTGGTCTGATAATGTTTACAAAGATTTCAGGTAAGACAAAATATTGTGCAGATAAATAATTTCTGAACGATATAAACTTTAACGTAACAAAAGCTACTGATAAGTGATTCTCCAAACAGATTTGGATATTAAAATTTCAAACAAACGATTGTAAAAAATAAAATACGTGTTTATAAGTATTATAGTTGTAAAACCAATACAGATTTTTTTGTACAACAGTGAAAAACGTGAGAATATTTTGTTGTCAAAATTCACACATTAAATCCAAAGCGTGTTTCTATATTGACTTCATAACAATTGTAAAGGAAATAATTTATTAAAAAGTAATTAGTTCTTGTCAATTTAAAAAAAACTCGTAAGTATTATATTTGGAATAGCGTTACAACGCTAATAAATAAGTATTTTTTTGATCATTCCTATCAACAGTTTGATAATGCCATTTCATAATTTTGCATAATTTAATTTTATTAAATAACAACTTCTTGTTTTCTAGTTTATGAACCCGTCTTGGTTTTTATCACAAGTGATTTACAAAAATTTCTGCGCAATATTTACTGTTACATATTTTACACAGCCGATATCAGACTTACGCACACAAGCGAATGATGGCCCAGTGGACAAGATAGGACACTGAATTTGTTTGAATGTTTTGTGTCAGGTCAATCATTTAAAGTTCTGCATGAATAACTTTAAATGATTTTCTTTAAGCAAAAAATGATATTGATTACTGAAATCATTATTCAACAGCCACAGATCGATCCTAAAAAACACGAAAAAGTGTTTCTTTATGGAATTGATACACAAATAATTATTTTTTTCAAATATCATCCAAGATTGTATGTGTCCGCTAAGTCTCAATAACAGAATTCAAATTATGATCAATATCAAGTTTAACTGAAATACCCCTTATCGATAGTCTACAAAAAATTTAAACAATGCAATTCCTGTTGGAACTGACCCACTAAGTTCAAATCTATTTTCAGAATTTTTGACAAAATTGCTCGAATTTTTAAGGGCATATAATTTTGTCACAAAAGGCTCGTTAAAGTCAATAAGATGTTAAAAAACGTAAAATATAAAAATAAAGCTTGTTTAAACATGAATCTTTGATTTTCAAAAATGGGATGTGAAAGAGAAGTTGTGTTGACAGATTTGAATTCAGCACATCAAAATTTATCAAATACACCTACAGTTTCCCTTGAACCATTTTTATTTTAGACAAGTTATCAGTATGTTTTTCCAACTAATGACTGTAGAACTCCATCATCTTTAAAACATAGCTGGTAATAATAAGCGTGGCTTCTAACACAGTAGTAATTTTTACTAAAACTATTGGAGATGTTTATTAAAAGTAAATTAAATACGTTTCATCAGTTATTTAGACTGAAAAGCACAATCGAGCAATATCAATATTGTTATCAACGCCTAAAAATAAAAATGTGGTGACAACAAACATATACCTTAAAGACCGTTTGTTAAGATATTTGTACTTTTATTGTTCGAGTTATCAAGAGAATTCTAACAAATTGTAAAAGTGATCAATACAAATAACAAATATGTAAACATCTTTAAAAAAACAATATTCAAATTATAATTAATAACCAATTCATACGCAGATGAAAAGACTGCACTCGAAAGTTCTAGTTCTAGTCTTTATTTTATTAAGCACTAGCTGACCCTGAGAACTTCGTTTCACCTACAATTTAATTTTGAATCTGCAAAACCGAATGCTTTGAAATCTTGCAGATGTTTTAAACATATGATAAGCATAATAAATTTTTATTCAAAATATATTTACTTATCCCCTCCAAAAAATTGATGACGTCAGCCCAAAATTTTGCCAAATGAAACCTATCTAAAATGTCCAAAATAGGATGAGACTATACTTGTGATTTATCATTCCATTCATATTTTTTAGTTTTGCTTATATTAGGGGGTGTCTCAAAAAAATTAATCACTGAGTCAATTTATTTTATTGATCGAATCAAGAATTGCAAAACTGAATTTTGAAATATTGCAGACGTTTTGAAGTTACTGTTTGACATGGTAGGGTTTTAATCAAAATATATCTGTTTATCAAGCCCAAAAACTTGATGACGTCATCTCAAGATTTTGCCGAATAAATCCTATCTAAAATGTGCAAAATATCATCAGTATATTTTCGTAATTTATCATTGCATTCATATTTTTTAGATTTGCTTTTACAGTGACTCAAAAAAATGTATGGATCAGTCAATTTATTTTAGAGAATAATTCAAGTTGCAGAAATGAATACTTTGAGATCTTGCAGACGTTTTAAAATTATTGTAAGCATGGTAAATTGTTAAGAATAGTTATTTACTCCCCCCAAAAAATTGATGGAACGGTGTACTCGATTTTCGCAGATAATTTTGGGAATACAATACAGCTATTTTTAGTATTACACTGCATCAATCCAAGTTGGTATACGTGTTGATCGTAAATGTTGATTAGGTCATCACAAAATTGTGTGAAGAAAAGACTCAACTCGAAAATGCTGAATATGTTTCGTTATACTTTTGATGCGAAGGAAGTTCTGTCAAAACAACGGTCGATCAATTTTTTGACAATGGTTGATATAAATAAAACTCAGTAGAGTTTCATACTCGAAATACGAAGTATCTATTCGAATATCAAATCAAAATATTTCTAGTTTTTTTAGATGATGCAAATAAGTAACAGTTGATGCTCAAGTAGCTTCTCTATACAACAAAAAAGGAAAACAGTGACAGTGTTCAACCATCAAGGCAAAAATCGACTCACCAAAATATAAGTTAGTATGGGGTAGACACCTTGAGATGGGAATCTCTCTGTTAGAAAAAACGCACTGCACAATTTATGCATAAATAAAAGTCAATTACCTGCAAAATTTTCGATATTCCCGCTCCGAGTGTGTATTTCAAACTGAATGCACCTTTTGACGACGTTCCACGTTCATGAAAGTATCCATGTTTAGTCAAAATTCACTCTTACAACGATCCTACTCGTTTTCTAAACTGGTTTACAGACAGCTCAGTCATTTGCCACGCCGATGCTCATTTTTAGATTAAATGCTCACAAAACGCATAGGTAGATGTTCAATTTGTGTCCGGGGGAAATGCAATGTTTTCAAGTAGGTACTCAGTACATAGAGTAGATGCTCAGGTATATAAGAGTAATAGTACGATTTTTATTGATTTTTGGTACTAATTTTCACAATTTAGTACACTAGTCTCAGATGTTCCGGTAGTACCACTCCTGTCCTCGTTGCTCCCAAAGCTACATACTTTCTTCTTTTGGGAAAGATTTCTCCTTGTGTCGGTCCGTTCCTTACCATTAATAATGAAGTATATGTACTTCGTACTTCGAATAGGAGTATCTATTCAGTTTTATTCATACAACCCAATGTCTCGCTTCAATGTTTGATTATGTTGATTAAGAGCACAACGCTGATCAACTTCCATATCCGAATTACTCATGAAATAATTCATTGCGGATTGACTTCGTGGACCTATGTCAACTTGTCGTCTTCTCGGCATTGTAATGAACTTCATAAAACGACACAGAATTATTTTCACAGTCAATCAAATCTGTAAGTTTTGTTTTGAGAATTTTAAAATATTGAAAATTTCAAATTAAATCCTCGAATAACGGTAAAGTTTGAGGTTTTGTCGAAACCAACAAAGTGACTATAGGTAAATAGAATGGCAGATCAAAATTAATAAGACACTTTCGCAATGTGTAACTAAATTCACTATAACCAAGACTTTTCTTAAAATAAACGACGTTTTTTCTTTTACGAAAAAACAAAGAACGACTTGAAATGCAATATACTTTTCACAATCGCACAGAAGAATTAGTTTTGTATGACACGTCAGTTAGACGACAGGTCCGTCAGGAACGCCAACTATTCAAATTAATTCGAAGTGGCGATCCCCATACAAAATTTCTAGAATTTTTTTATCTTTTAGCTGAGAGTTTGGTCTTGAAATATTTATGGAAATTCAGAGAAGGTTTAAACGGTGAGAAACAAAAATACTAAATACAGAAATTCTATTTTCCAATACAACATGTTCTGAGCTGTGAAACATTTGATGTCTTTTGTCTTTTTAGAAATAAAAGATTGTCACTTGGTTGTCAAGAAGAAAAGTGCTGTTTTTAGGCTTTTATCGGCAATTATTCGAATTTTTCTCACCTTTTAAATCTTCCCTAGACCTCCACGGACATTTCAAAACCAAGATAAGATAAATCCGTTCAGCCGTTCTCGAGATTTAGCGAGACTAACGAACAGCAATTGATTTTTACTTCCCGAGCGTAAGCAAAGGAAGTATTGTAATCGAGTCCGTCGGCCGACTCTCTACTTTTACGTTTTCTCGATCTTTCATGACCCCTAGAAGACGAAGAAATAGGTCTCCCATTTCCGTCTGTCTGTCCGTCTGTCCGTCCGTCTGTCCGTCCGTCTGTCCGTCTGTTGTCCCGGATTTTTATTAGACAGATAATCTCCGAAAGTACTCGACCGATTGTTGTGAAATTTTGAACTTATATTAAGAATATCATGTAGATGGTAAAACGCTAACCAAAATTTGTCTAATCATCCCCACCACTAATGCGATGACGTCACTTCAAAATTGTACATAGTAAATGGGTTTTCAATTGTATAAAATAACATAGTCCTACACATGTAGTTTACAACTCTGAATCGACTTTTCACCCGAAACGTCCAGATTTTTGGAAAAAAAATCAAAATTATAAAACAACATTTTGAAATTTAATTTTTAATCTGCTAACCAGAATGCTTTGAAATGTTGCAGATGTTTTAAGGCTATAAAGAGCATCATAAATCTTTAGTCAAAAAATATTTGCTTATCCCCTCCAAAAACTTGATGACGTCAGCTCGAAAGTTTGCCGAATAAATCATATCTAAAATGTACAAAATATGATGAGTCTGTACTTGTCATTTATCACTCCATTCATATTTTTTGGATTTGCATATACAGAGTGACTCAAAAAAATTAATGAATGCGTAAATATATTTTATTGATTTAATCAGGAACTACAAAACGGAATGCTCTGACATCTTGCAGATGTTTTAAGGTTATAAAGAGCATAATAAATGTTTAGTCAAAATATATTTGCTTATCCCCTCCAAAAACTTGATGACGTCAGCTCGAAAATTTGCCGAATAAATTATATCTAAAATGTACAAAATATGATCAGTCTGTACTTGTGATCTATCACTCCATTCATATTTTTTGGATTTGCATATACAGGGTGATTCAAGAAAATAAATGAAAGCGTAAATTTATTTTACTGAATTACTCAGGAACTACTAAACCGAATGCTTCGAAATCTTGAAGATATTTTAAAATTATCATAAGCATGGTAAATTTTTGATCAAAACGTATTTGGTCGTCCCCCCTAAAAAATTTATGATGTCACCACAAAATTTTGCTGAAAAAATCCTATCTAAAATGTACAAAATATGGTGAGTCTCTTCTTGTGATTTATCATTCCATTCAAATTTTTTCGATTTGCATATACAGGGTGACTCAAAAAAATTAATGAATGCGTAAATTTATTTTATTGATTTAATCAGGAACTACAAAACCGAATGCTTTGAAATCTTGCAGATGTTTTAAGGTTATAAAGAGCATAATAAATTTTTAGTCAAAATATATTTGGTTATCTTCTACAAAAAACTGAAGACGTCAGCTCAAAAGTTTGCCGAATAAATCGTATCTAAAATGTACAAAATATGATGAGTCTGTACTTGTGATTTATCATTCCAATCATATTTTTGGATTTGCATATGCCGGGTGACTCAAAAAAATTAATGAAGGCGTGAATTTATTTTATCGATTTAATCAGGAATTAGAAAACCGAATGCTTTGAAATCTTGGGAATATTTTAAAGTTATTATAAGCATGGTAAACTTTTGTTCAAAATGTATTTGTTCATCCCTCCTAAAAAAATTGATGACGTCACCCTTAAATTTTGCTGAATAAATCCTATCTAAAATGCAAAAAATATGATGAGTTTGTACTTGTGATTTATCATTCCATTCATATTTTTTAGATTTTCTTAAGAGGTGGTTCAAAAAAATTAATGAAGTCAATTTATTTTATTGATTAAATTAAAGGCAACACTTATTATTAGTATTACACCCCAACCAACCCAATTTGGTAGACACAAAATTTGTTAAAGGAAAAACTCGGTTGAAACATAAGGGTAGCACGCTTATTTACATCGACTTTAACATTACAGACCTGCATTTGTTTTATGCGCTCACTTGGTTCCGCGAATGTGAAATAGACATGTTTATAATCAACCAATTGTGAATTTCACCGTCAAGAATTAAAATAAAACCCAATGTTTTATATAATAAGCGGAAGTCGAGGCAATAAAACCGATGGTCGTTTTGTTTACAATTTCTCTGTTTGACTCTCACGTATGCTGTTACGCCTGTCATCTTAAATTAAGAATGTTTATACATACACGATTTTCACTTGCCTCTGATACGTATACGTGAGTAAATTGTTTGGTTATTTTATTGATTATTACAAATTAATATTCAAAACGACCCAATTCATTTTCCCGAAAATTTGAGAATATAATAATTTTATTCTTAGTATTACACTACATCTATCCCAACTGATATACGTGTCCTTGCAAAAATGTTGATGACGTCATCGCAATTTTTTTTTAAATTCCCACTACAAAAATGTAATGAGAAAAAAAACACAATAGGCATGCAGTCGTCAAGTTTCCGACAGCGAGGGAAGTACTGTCTAAACTCTTTAGACCAATGTTTTATATAGATAAACGAGTGCAAAAACCTCAGCGACAAGCCTCATCTGAAAATTCTATTTCTGTAATTTGCTTTTAAAAACATACACACCTCTGGTCTTGCAGAAAAATAAACTAATAAAACTTGATTTTTTGTTGACACACATTGTTCTTGAAACCATCCGCAAACTTTAAATGATAAGCAGTACCTACTTGTTTTTGGTAGTTGTAAACAAAATTTATCCCTCTTGTTTTTTCTAGTTAATATGTGGTGCCTAGAATATGGACAACCAGTAGTTAAGTTTGTAATAATAACGTTCATTGTTTTTTTAAGCGGTCAATTTTTCCATGATCCACTTGACTTATACTAGTCCAAAAGGTATAATATAAATAAATACCCCGTTTGTGTGGTTCGCACTAAGCTTACCGGTTGGCAATAAATGGTCTTCTAAATATTTCTTGCTCACATTTAACAGGGCCGGCTTTCAAAGCGAGTGGTTATTTTGGAGTAAAGAGACAGTGGAGTGGTGGATTTACATATTTAGTAAAAGCTGCCCCTGAACGAGACCACAACAGACGGTCGAGCTGCAGTGGGCACGTTATTTACGACCCTAAAAAATTTTCTATTGTAAACAACTTAACTTCGACACAATGGGACGATTTTATGATGGCCATATAACCTTATAGCTTTTGGTCTACTATACAAACATTTATAGACACGCTGAGATACTTATACATTTAAGGTCGCTCCAAAGGACAAAATTTGACGGATTAAATTTTAGGGACCAGTAAATTCGCAATTATTTATCATACCCTGTAGACTTAAAACTATGTACAAGGAAGACATCCTGTACATCTTTTTATATAATTTCTAATTAATATTTATTTTTCAAAATTTTAATAAATATTTTTCTAAATAGATACAGCTACAGGGTCTTACATGAAAAATTAAAAATGAAAATGCTGTTGCCAGTATTTAAAACACGAGGGAATAAAATAAACGTTTTAGAAAATTGTTGATCATGCTAAATAACGGCCTATGTGCCTCAAACATTACCACTATTACATTTGTTCATTTATCGTTGGCAAATATATTGTTTTTCTTTGTCAAAAAAAATTGGGTGGGATATTTGATTACAAATTCTCAGTATCTGAGTATGGGAGATCCTAAGGTGCCTTAAAAGTTAAGTGTCTCACTTTTGCATGCCTTGAGTATACCTAGTAAATCTTTGCAGCCTCATTAACGAACAATAGCGAACAAGTGGGTTTACTATACGGTCATATATTTCAAAGACAGAGGTCCAAGTAAGTAGACAGATTTACAATGATGGATGGTTAAACGTCATTAAAATTAGTGAAAGTGCACACTGCGCCCTATATATCTGTTCAACTAATACCGTGTAAGAATTTTACCTACATCATCCTTTATGTCTGAGGTATTTAAAAGACCCTACTGTGTGGGCCATAAATAATAAATTTTCATGGGAACTAATAAGTATTTTGGGATGCTTAATCTAGCAAAAATGCTCAATTTTTGTCGAAACGTACGCTGCTCAACGACTTTCAAAATAAAATAATAAAAATACATTTACCGATGGCCAGCAGAAAGCTTAAACAATTTTTGGTTGATATTTATATTACATGTTTATGATTGTTCTGGCTAATATGATACGTATCAACAACGTATTATTTTAACCCAAGGGTTACCATAAAAAAAATAAGTCGAAGGTTATTTCGACAGAACTTTCCTCCCTTGGGTACAACTCCAGCTTTTTCGAAAATCATTTGATTTTAAGAATTTATTTTTTTTTATGTGGACCTTTTTAAGTGAAAATAAAAATGTGTATGTAGTGTTAAAGTAAAGGCAAAGGCTACGCACTTGTTTAAAGTGAGTTTCTCCAATACAAAATTTTGTGATCACGTCATCAACATTTTTGCAAGAACCGAAAATCAGTTTGGATAGATGCAGTGTAATACTAATAACAACAGTACTGTATTGCCAAATTTACGGGAAAATGGAGTGAGTCGTCCTTAATTTAATCAATACAATAAAAATGTCTCACTCATTAATTTTTTTGGATCCTCCAGTATAAGTAATTCTAAAAACTATGCGTCCATTAGTAAACTACAAGCACACAGTCATAATATTTTGCACATTTTAAATATTATTTTTTCTGAAAAATTTTGAAATGACCATCAATTTTTTGGGAGAAGATAAACGAATAAATTTTGATTAACGATTTACCAGGATTACGATAAATTTAAAGCGTTTGCAAGATTTCAGGGCGTTCTGTTGTTTATGAATCAATCTTGATTTTTATCACAATTAGGTTACAAAAACTCTTGTACAATATTTGCCGCGAATTTCACGTAACCGATATTTGACCATGATACAATAATTGCGAAGTTTTTATATCATGATATTTGCCTATCACACATAACAAGCGCATGATTACTCAGTGGGTAAGGACTTAAGCTCCCATCTGCGTGCATTCGACTCCCATCTTCGTCTTAATTTTTTCCTCTGCGACAATTTTAATTTTTATTTTAATAATTTTAAATGTTCAACTTCAGTTGCGAAGAAAGTTCTGTATAATTAACTCTAGACGTTTTTTTTAAGTGAAAAACGATATGAGATAATGAAGAAATACAGTCATTAGTCAAAACAGACCTAGATCGATCCTAAAAAATAATTTTATTTTTAAATGTCTTTCAGAATTTTATATGTCGTTTGCAAAACGTTTTTAGCCCCCTCGACTAATCTTTTAATTCAACTAAGTGTCATTAACAAAATTCAAATTAACATCACTATCAACTTTAACTGAAGTACGGCTTATTGATTGCACTTTTCTAAAAAAAAAAAGAGTTCTGGATTAAATGATGTAGTTTCTAGTAATTGAATCATTACGTTCAAATCTATTTCCAGAAAAAAAAAGCTCGAACAGATCAACTTTTTTTAAGGGCATATAATTTAGTAGTAAAAGGCCTGTCAATGTCAATCGGATGTCAAAAAATAAAAACATTTTAAATATTTTGAAAAAAATCGTGTTTTATATTTATGCTAGGGATGTACCGACTAGTGGCCGACCGGTGGGATAAGCCGACTATTCGGCCGTTTTTCATCGTCGGCTGGCAGTCGGCGACTAGTCGGCTAAACAGCCGATCGGTCGGCTTTTTTTATTAAAATTAAAATAGTATATAAAACAATTAAACCCGGTTTACAGAACCTCAATTAAATATTTAATTGCGATTTAATTTTTAACCCCGCGTTAAAGTACCATGTGACCTACTCTACACCAATTAGACGTCGCTAATGGCCTTGTTGAATGCGCGATCAACTTAATCTTAGTTAAAATATTGTATAAACTGGCCCTAAATTGTCTTATTCTTTATTTTTGTACTAAGTTACTAAAAAAAATTAAATGTTAAAATTATCCAAACAAATTTAACACATTTTTTGGAAAACAAAGGAACTTTAGTTATTCCTTTTATTACAATAAAACAAATTTTTAAGGTAGTCAGAGAAATAGAAAAAAAAACAGTCGGTTTTTACTGGCCGAACAATCGGCTAGTCGGTTAGGTCAGGTCAGGTCAGGTCAGGTCAGGTACCTATAGTCGGTACATCTCTAATTTATGCATATTTCAAAAATGGGATTTTACCACATTCAAATGCATAAAAAGTAGTTTTTTTAACCAATGTTATTGCAGACTATAGAAGTTTTACCGGTATGTACTCTGTTGAGTGTAGAACTTTTAAAGAAAAACCTTCGAGGTTTGTGCTCTTGTCTTTTCAAGGTTTTAAGTGGTAAAAAATGGGAAATTTTCCGAGAATTTTGGAAGGTGGTTGATGACTAGAATTGTGTATCTCATGAACTAAGATTGATACGGTTAAACTGAGTGAGTTTTGAGATTGTGAGGATATTCGATGACTTCTTCTGTTTTGTGTAAGTCCACCTACACGATAAAAATTATCACTGCTATTTCAATTAATTTTGTACACACATCCATAAGACTGTGGCTTACAAATTGTTTCCTGTGCTTCCTCTAATTTTTCCCTTCCGTGGCCCAATTTGTATGTGTTATTGTTAGTCACCACGACGGACCGCGTATGTGTTTAAAATTTAGTGAGGACGAAATTGCCGAAATCATTAATAAAAGATCTCCATGGATATGTTCTAAATGTTGTTCTGCTTCCAGTTCTGCTAATGTGATATCCGCTGAATTAATTGAAGATATTATCAAGAAACAATTAACTATTATGAAACTAGAGATTCAAGCAACTATAGATGATCATTTTAAGAATATCAATGACAGACTAACAGCGGTAGAAAATAAGGTTTGTACAATTCAAGAGGAATGGAATGTATTTAAAAAATCATTACCAAATACAGTCCAAAACACCACTGGTGCTGCTGGTGACATAAATGTTATTATCTCAGAAATGGAGGATCGGAAACGTTGTAGTTCTAATGTATTAATTTATAATATTCCTGAATCTGAAGCATCGTCAACTCAGCAAAAAGTCGATAATGATATTAATCGAGTTATGGATATATTGTCTCCGTTAGGGTCATTCCCTAAACCCAAAAAAGTTATTCGTATTGGCTCTTACAAACCTGACAGTATTCGTCCTTTAAAGATTGTGTGTAATAATGAAGGGGTGGCTAAAGAAATTCTTCGCTCTAATAAAAACAACTCCAATCGAAATAATCATTTTCGTCCTGATCTGACCAGGATTCAACGTGATTTTAACAAATCTGTTTTGAACGATTTTAGAGATAGGTTGTCCAAAGGTGAATCCGATCTAACTGTTAAGTATAAAAACAATCTGGCATATATTACTAGTAAGAGCACTTCCAGTAACATTCTTCCAAAAAATTAATTAATTTTAATTATCAAAATGTAGGCGGTATTAGGACTAAGTTAAAAGATTTTTCTTTGAACGTCAGTTCTTGTGTTTATGATGTTCTTGTTATTCCAGAATCATGGTTGTGCAGTAGTATTTCTAATGGTGAATTGTGCTTAAATAATTATAACATTTTTCGTACAGATCGTGATGTTGAAGTTAAGCTGAATATCGTGGTGGTAGAGTGTTAATAACAGTAAAAAAAGATTTGGATTCTTATGTTCGAACAGTAAGTGCTCCATTCCGGCGCACGCGCGAGTGAGCGGAAGTAGTACGCTACTGAACGTAAAAGGTGCATGAGTGAACGGTTTTCCTCTCGCGTGTTCCTCGTTGTACTTCTCAAAATCAGGCTACCAAGAACCAGGGGCCCCTGTCACCGCCAGCAGGATACTCCAGGTTAGTGGTACTTCTCAGTTATTCTCGGTCCTTCGCGCAAAGTTAAGTCACGGCACCCCGCGTGCACATTTGGTCCTAATCGAAGCCGGATCATAACCTCAAATTTGTCGGTTTATCGGTTTCTCGATCGACGCTTTATCGCGTATCGCCGCAATGACTAACGAAGAATTGTTGCAATCTCAAATTAAGAAGCTCGCCGTACTGAAATCTACACTGGAAAAGTTATTTGCTCAAGTTCAAAACTGTTATGACTCCGTGAAGAGAACCACCGTTGATACAGCTCTTCAGTTCAAGCCTCGGTACGAAAAACTAGAGGTTATTGAGATAGAAATGGATAAGACTCAGAATGCAATTATTCAGCTAAATGCAGATTTATTGGATAATCGCCATGCTCTCGAAGTCTGTAAGGTGCAAACAGCTTTCGATGATTTAGTATTTAACACACGTGGTCGTTATTTAGACCTGGTGAAGACACAACCTCCGCAGCAAACCAGCAGTAATTCGGTCGCCAACAGCAACCAGCATTTGCCCAGAATAAATATCCCTACGTTCACCGGTCGCATCGAAGAATGGTCGGCGTTTTTCTCACTGTTCGATTCGGTTGTCCACAAAAACGATGCGTTATCAGAAGCTGAAAAATTCCAGTATTTGCGCTCTTATCTGCGAGATGACGCATTAACAGTCATTGCCAATTTTCATTTAACCCCCGAAAATTACGCACTGGCGTATGAGGCATTGCAACTTCGCTACCAGAATAAAAGACGGTTGGCGACTCACTACGTCAATCAAATTCTAGGTTTTACTCCTTTATCATCCCCAAGTTCTAGCAGTTTGAGACATTTTTTGAATATTCATTCGAATTCCATTAATGTTCTTAAGGCTTTGAATCTTCAAGACCTTGGTGATTTTTTGCTGTTTCAATTATCGTTTGCAAATTTGGATCCTGTATCTAGAAAAGCTTTTGAGAATAGGCAAAGTTCAAATTCCGTTCCCAGCTATCAGGCGTTAATTGATTTCATAACGGATCAGAATCGAACGTACGAACTTCTCTCTCAGGACACAAAATCACCGAAATGTAAATCTCTATCAGTTAAGTCATTCCGTGCTTCACTCATGACAAATGCCAAATCCGATGCCTCCTCTACGTGCTCTGTCCCGTGCGTGCTCTGCAAAGGTTCACATCCCTTTCCGGCATGCAACGAATTTCTCCAGAAAACAAATGAACAGAAATATGATACGTTGAAGAGATTGAGACGATGTTTCAACTGTTTGGGTGCTCATAATCGAAATGAATGTCAATCTCGTAAAACTTGTCGTATTTGTCACAGCAACAAGCATCACTCCGTGTTACACCAGGAGTCCAAGGTGGATACCTCCGGAACTAGTACTTCTCCCTCTGTAGAGGAAAGAAAATCTCCCGTTGTGTTTTCGTGCAAGACCTCAGCGGAGCGCAACACTGTTTTACTAGCGAGTGTGACAGCCCAGATCCAAGACTGTAATGGAGATTATCACAAGATAAGAGCTGTGGTTGATCCCGGCTCTCAAGTATCAGTGATTACTTCATCAACGGCGCAACATTTGGGATTAAAAAGAAGCAGATCTCCCATTGAAGTTACTGGCATCGCCAGTTTTCCTGTCCGAACTCAAGGTCTCATTCGTACCACTCTACGCTCTAGAACTCGTGCTGATGTCGTAAACGTTCACGCTGTTGTACTTTCGGATATTCCTAATAAATTTCCTAGTCAGACGTTACCTTCTCACATTAAGGATCAGTTCAGTCATCTAACGTTAGCTGATGAAAACTTCCATCAAGCTGCTCGAGTTGAATTCTTAATTGGAGCAGATCTATATCCTCACATTTTATGTAATACGCAGCCTAATGTTATTCAAGGACAACCCTCTGCCATTGACACAATCTTTGGATGGATAATTATAGGCTCGATTTCATCTTCAACAAATTCCCCCTTGTGTTCTCTTCTCACATGCACCGATTCTCTTGATGATACCGTTCGTAAGTTTTGGGAAACCGAGACTCTTGCTGATAACCTTTCAGTCTCAAATCCTGAAGATGACTTTTGTCAAGCTCATTTCAAGGACACGCACTATCGCGATCGCTCAGGCAGATATGTGGTATCAATGCCAGTCCGTGAGCAGCGCTCGCCGCTTCTCAGCAACCGAGAGACAACTCTGAACACTTATCTCAAAATGGAAGCTCGAATGTCTCGGCGTCCCCAACTCAACGCTGCTTATATTACTTTTCTCCAAGAATACCGCGATCTCGGACATATGCAACTAGCCGCACAACCTTCCATGTACGTAATGCCTCATCATTGTGTTCAAAAGGAAACTAGTTCAACTACCAAAGTGCGAGTTGTGTTTAACGGATCCTCCCCTGACTCAAACGGGACAACGCTTAATCAGCAACTTCTGCCCGGTCCTAAGCTACAAAAGGATTTGAGCCACATTCTCATGAATTTTCGCCTTCATGCTATAGCAGTCACAGCGGATAATCAACAGATGTATAGACAGATTTGGTTGAATCCAAAGCAACGTTATCTCCAGCACATATTCTGGAGGCCAGATCCCGCTTCTAATGTGCAGGAGTATGAGTTAAAAACAGTGACATATGGTTTAGCACCATCAGCATATCTTGCTCAACGTGTCCTTCTCCAGCTCGTCGAGGACGAAGGGCATGAGTTCCCATTGGCAGTACAAGCTATCACAGAAAGCACCTATGTGGACGATATTGCGCATGGTGCCTCTACGGTTGAGGAAGCGAAGTCGCTACAGTTACAACTCGCAAACCTACTCAATCGTGGCGGTTTCCAGCTGAGAAAATGGGCTAGTAATGATCCAATTGCTCTAGATCATGTTCCAGAACAGCATCGTGAATCTCCGTTGAATTTCTCAAGTGACGATCCTTCTATTAAGATTCTTGGATTACGGTGGGATCCTCGGTCTGATACTTTCACCTATTATGTACAAGAATTTGATTCTCAAGTTACCAAGCGCACTGTTCTTTCTTATATCGCTCGAATCTTTGATCCCATGGGGTGGTTATCTCCAATTGTATTTTGGGCTAAGCATTTTCTGCAACAGATATGGATCTCTAAAGTGGGCTATGATGATATCCTGCCGCCTTCCCTATCGGAGGCTTGGGGAAGGTTTTCTTCTCAAATGCGGTGTCTACGCTCACTTAAAATTCCTCGATACATTCTCCAAAGTTTGCCACGTTTGCTCTTGGTGGGATTCTCGGACGCTTCCTCTAAAGGATACTCCGCTTGCATCTATTTACATGCGTATGATTCCAGTAGCACTTGTAGCAATTATCTTTTGAAGGCCAAGAACAAAGTGGCACCCCTCAAGACATTGACTATTCCTCGATTGGAACTCTGTCTGGAGCGTTGTTATTATCTAGACTACTTCGTGATGTGATTAAATCTCTTAAAGCCGTAAGATTTGAAAATGTTCATCTCTATACCGATTCTCAGATTGTCCTTGCATGCTCCACACCTCTCCTCATCTTCTCAAAACCTACGTGGCCAATCGTGTAGTTCGCATATTAGAGCATACATCTCTTCACCAATGGGCACACACAGTGTCGAATCAAAATTCAGCCGACTTTGCGTCTCGAGGATTATTTCCCGAAGAGATCATGGATTGTCATTCCTGGTGGAATGGACCAGATTTTATGCAGAATCCGCCGTCCAAGTGGCCCGTAAGAGGCGATAATTATGTCGCACCCGAAGAGCTCCCTGAGCGTAAAAACGATCCTATAGTTTTGCGCATCCAAGCCGACCCAGAAAATCCTCTGTATGAAGTTGTGTCACGATTTTCTTCATTTAGTAGACTACAACGCGCTTTCGCATTTATTCGCCGATGGCTACTCCGAATAAGATGTCCCGAGATGAAGGGTCCACTCTCAAGCGAAGAGATGCGATACTCGACCTTATCGCTTGTGCGTCTCACACAGCAAAACCATTTTCCTCTGCTTATAGAAGAGTTGCGTTCCAAAGGTCACACCACAACTCCATTAAGGAAGCTGTTCCCATTCTTGGATGCAATGGGTATAGTTAGGGTGGGCGGACGGCTACGACACTCCGCCCTTCCCCTAGATGCGAAACACCCTCTGCTTTTACCTCAGAAAGCTCATCTCTCGGCTTTAATTTGCGACTACTATCATCTGTACGCTTGCCACGCTGGACCTAGAAGCGTGCAGACGCTTATACAGCAGAAGTTCTGGATAATATCGATTCCATCCCTCCTACGGCAGCGCATTTTTCGCTGCATTCGCTGTTTTAAGTTTAAATCGAAACCTGTATTTCCCTTCATGGCTGATCTACCACCAGCTCGAGTTCAACCTAGCAAACCGTTTTCCTCTGTTGGCATTGACTTTGCCGGACCCTTCACGGTCAGGGAAAGTCGTCGACGTAAGGCCCACACATACAAAGGGTATCTCTGTTTATTCATATGTATGTCTACGAAAGCGGTCCATTTAGAAATGGTCTCGGAACTCTCCACGAAAGCCTTCTTAGCCTCGCTCAACAGATTCACCGCACGCCGTGGTCTACCCTCTGACATATACTCTGATTGCGGACGTAACTTTCTCGGCGCCGCTCGCCACCTGAGGGAGGTGAGTCAGTTTCTACGTTCGCACTCCTCTGAGATAACGAGTTCCTTAACTTCTTTGGAGATAAAATGGCATTTTAACCCTCCAGCCGCCCCCAATTTTGGCGGCCTATGGGAGGCTGCGATCAAATCCGCAAAGAGTCTCTTGTATCGATCAATCGGCACCTCTCTCTTAACTTTCGAAGAGTACAGCACGCTATTTTGTAAGATTGAGGCGGTATTGAACAGCCGTCCCTTATGTGCCGTCACCTCTAACCCAGAAGACGCTGTAGATTACCTAAGCCCTGGACATTTCTTAGTCGGCAGACCGTTATTGCAACCTCCTGAAGCTCCCTTGGAGGACAACTTGAATTGGACCTGTCGGTGGCAACTGCTCTCCCAGCTGTATCAGCGGTTCTGGAAGAGGTGGTCTACGGAGTATCTCCATACTCAACTCCAACGTCAGAAGTGGAATAAGGATCAACCAAACATTCAACCCGGCGCCATTGTCGCATTGTATGGCGCAGAAACTACCCCCCTTTCATGGCCGTTAGGACGCGTACAAGAGGTACATCCTGGAACCGATGGAGTCGTCCGTGTGGCCACAGTGAAAACCTCGACCGGTTTATATACGCGTCCGGTAAACAAGCTCGTGATTCTCCCAACCCAATTCTCAATGGAGAATTGAGTGAGCTCTCATAATGTGCATAAAGAACTCTCTTTAATTTTCGTTTAATTTTTCGTTAAATTTTGTTAAAATTGGTGGGCGGTTATGTTCGAACAGTAAGTGCTCCATTCCGGCGCACGCGCGAGTGAGCGGAAGTAGTACGCTACTGAACGTAAAAGGTGCATGAGTGAACGGTTTTCCTCTCGCGTGTTCCTCGTTGTACTTCTCAAAATCAGGCTACCAAGAACCAGGGGCCCCTGTCACCGCCAGCAGGATACTCCAGGTTAGTGGTACTTCTCAGTTATTCTCGGTCCTTCACGCAAAGTTAAGTCACGGCACCCCGCGTGCACACTTACGTTGTTCTACGGGGTCAGTCGGTTGAAAGTATGTTTGTACATTTAAAATATAATGACTTAGACCTGATTGTTGGGAGAGTGTATATTCCCCCTGCTTCTGCCTTAAATATTTATGAGGACTTTTGCTCTGATTTAGAAACAATTTTTAAACGATTTCCCGATTCTTCATTTATTATCGCTGGTGATTTCAATTTGCCGAATTTTGTTAAGGACGGTAATGAAACTTATCAGTCATCTGCATCGCAGAAGTTGCATAATGTTGTCAGCACGACTTGCCCATTTTTAAATCTAAAAGAAGTAAATACAATTCCTAATAGTAGAAATGCATTTTTAGACCTTATTTTTTCAACATTATCAATCTTGAAATTTCTTCTGCCTTAGCTCCTATTTTTCCCGAAAGTATTCATCATGTTCCTTGCTCTTGGAGTACGTTCGGAAAGTCGTTTTTATGATTTTGCTAATGGAAACTATACTCTTTTAAATGACTTTTATTCTTCCATATGTTGGGATTTTTATTTGGTGGGCAAGGATTTAGATGAAATGATTGCACTTTTCTATGATATAATATTTGCTGGCTTTGAGTAATGCATTCCATACAAAAGAGGTATTTTTCCTAAAAGATGGAAGAATAGTTACATCATTCCTATTTTTAAATCGGGCTAACATGATAAAATTGAAAACTACAGGGTTGTATGTAATCAGTCCGCATTTGATCATGTCATCGGTTACTGATTATAAAACTTCAAAAACTGGGTTTTAAAGATTTGACAGTGCAGTGGTTACCTTCATTTCTTTATGATAGATGGCAACAGGTTCGTATTAATAATTTTATTTCAGATTCGTTTTGGGCTTCATCTGGTGTTCCTCAAGGTTCACTTTGTGGGCCAGTTCTTTTTATACTATTTATTAATGATTTGACATGGTGTTTTCAATATTGCAATTATTTGTTGTATGCGGATGACTTGAAATTATTTGCAATAATACGTTCTGTTTAAGATTCGAAACGACTGCAGCTGGATGTGGATAAATTGTATAGTTGGTGTGATGAAAACTGGCTTCCTTTAAATATTAAAAAGTGCCATATAATATCTTTTTTTAATACAAAGTCACACATTAATTTCGATTATTATATGGACAATGATTTAATATGGCATAATTAACGGACTTATAGACTGTCCGAATTTGTTAACTAAGCTTTCGTTCTGTGTGCTTACAGTGAGTAATCGTGTGACAAGGAGCAAAACCATTTTCAGAATTGCGACAAGAACACCAAATTTTGCTCAAAACCACCCTCTAACTAGAATGATGAATTCTGTTAATAAAATTTCTAGCCATAGTCAAATATCAATCTTTGATTCGAAAAGATTAAAGTTTAAAATTGATGTTAGAAATTATTAGTTGCTTTTTGTATATAAGTTTAATTTTTAGTTACATTAGATTAAGTTACGTTGTAGTACTTCCAACAAGGAATTTAAGTTATTTTTATTTTTATTTAATTAATGTATAATTTTCTGTGAATTTTTGGTATAATTTTAAGTATGTAAAAAGAAGTTTTTCGTTAATAAATAAATAAATAAAAATAAATAAACTCCATCACCTTCAAAACATATTTTCTAACACAAACGTAATTTTAACAAAAACTAGTAATTGAACGCATTTATTAAAAATAAATTAATACGCTTCATCAGTTATTTAGATTAAAAGGCACACGATATTTATGTATATTTTTCGAATACTTGGTTTTAATTTGTACATAAACCAGAAGAGTTGACAAGATACATAAAAAACCATCGAAAATGATTTGATTCTTTGTGCATTTAGAGGGTTCATAATATTACGTATTAAATATTTATTAGTACGACAGGGAACTAGAAACTTGTTCAAAGAACCCTGCCGGAAGCTAACTTTCTTTTTTCGAAAAATTGGAAACATCAAATCGGATTTTCATATTTTATGCCTATAATGACTATACATTGTCAATCTGCTGCAAATCTTAGTAAGTAAACTTTTCCTTTTACAATTTCGACTCTTCAGGTGTTGGCTTGTTTCCAAGAAACAATTTCGTTTACAGAGACCGGACGCCTACTGGCATCGGGAGTCAAATTTTAAAACACTGGAACTGAAAATTAATGCTTAGCGTACATGTTTTTGGTGAAAACAAATATCTACATTAAGCACCGTCTAAGTAAAATGTTCGGATTTTCATTATATAGGTAGATCTATCAAAGAATATAAAAAATAAAATAATAAAATAGATTAATAAAACTATCAAATATGCAAATATCATTAAACAGCATTAGTCAAATGATAATTAACAATTAATTCATACAGAGCTGAAAAAACTGCACTGCAAAATGCTATTTGCTTTTGAAAACATCTGCACCTCTTGTCTTGCAGAAAAACAAAACTGGGATAATAATAAAATTTGTTTTTCAAAGTTTCTTGTAAACATCGACAAATTTTGAATGATAAGAAGTATGTACTTGTTTTGGTAGTCGTAAACAAAATTCGTCATTCCTGTCAATTTTATTAAGAATCACCTGGGTGAGAGACAACCAGTGACTCAGTTTTTAGAAATAACGTTCCTTGTATTTTAAAGCGGCAAATTTTGAGCACGATAATTTTGAGAATTTTTGCATGACCCACTTGACCTACAAACGTTTATAAATATGGTGATAAACTTATATCTTTAGGACCAGTTTATACTATGTTAATCATGCATCTAACGAGGCATTCAGCGATATCGGATTGGCGTAGAGTCGGTCACGTAGTGCTTTAGCGCTGTGTTAAAAATTTAATCCAAATCAAATATTTAATTGAGCTTCTGTAAAGCGGGTCCTAAGATCACTTCAAAGTACAAAATTTTTAATATGATTATTATTATTTTAACAAATACTTATGTGGATTACCAAAAGTTGCCATCATCCATTTTCTGCCATTTTAATAATAATTGTTGTCAACTTTTTACGTGTCTCAAGAATATCACGTACATGCTAAAATGCTAAAGTATGAGACGTTATCTCAAAACTGTGCCTAGTAATTATTACTGAAATATATTGTATATAGGTATGTACAAATATTCTGCCTAGTACTGTGCACCTGTAGATTATTAATCCAAATTGACTATTCGACACAGATCTCCAGATTTTTGGCAAAAATTTCACAAATTAATGTAGTATATCAACATTTTACATTTAACATTTATCCATTTGCTCTTCTCATAAATTAACGGCAACTCAATAAATCTTATCTAAAATAATCTAAATATATATAGAGTATATACTTTTGCAGTGTAATATTAACAATAACAGTAAGTTTTTTTTAATACTTACGGATTTGTCACCAGGTATAGTCTCAAGTCACAGTCACATGCTCCACTGGCACCGCTGTTTTGAAATGTACTTACTATTATGTCCGTGATGTTACTGACTTTTTCTACAAATATGTTAATACTTATTTGTTCAATCATACGTGAAGTTTTTATTCTAAAATTCTTCAGGATGGTTGAGTCTCAAAGGAATTAATATAGAAAAAAACGAAGAAATATGTAAAAAGATGACAGATAAACTTGGCAGATTTTACTTTGGCGCATTATTGCCCGAAATAATTGATTTAAGAAGAAAGAGGAACCTGAATTTGCGAGATATTTTTTTTAAATAAAAAAAATTTGTTTCTATTTTTTTATGTACTTTAATAATTTATTAGGAGTACATTTTTCATCACCCAGACTTGCATATTTTTATTATAAATATATTTTGAAAATGATCTCTCGGCAAATGAAAACATACCTACGAGCACTTTTTTCGAGTAAACAATGAAGGGAGAAGTTACTGGGCGTAGGGCTTTTTTAAAACACCCCCTTTCTGGGATAAGTAGTAGATACACTTAGCTACTTATACGTGTTAAACAAAAGCTGTATTTTATATATTTTTTATTAAGACCCACCACTGACCCGGAAATGACCGGCATTCAGGCAAGACTTCTATCATTACGGGTACTAAGACCAAGTAATGATATGTATATATATATATATATATATATATATATATATATTATTATTATAAATATGCCTATTAGTTTTATTAATTAACAAAGCAAAATATATATTAACAATAATATTACAATGAATGTTTAGTAATCATGTGTATTGAATTCAGGATCCTGATTGGAGTAAAAATATTATAGTTCCCCAGTTTTATCTCGATTTTATGATAGTACCTCATTGCGTAAAAGTTAATTTCCTTAACAATAGATTACTACGGCCGGTCCTGGCGGCTTGTTATAAAACTGAGTTCCTTGCCATAAATTAGAAAAATCAGCCGAGAACTCTAACAATCAGCTTATGGTAAAGCAGGCGATAAGGGTTTTACCTGGAAAGTCGCTTCCGTAAATTTTAGCGGCGCTCCTATCGGCAAACTACTGAACTAACGGCTCAAAATCTGTCGAATTGATACCCATTTTTTTCAATAATTGTTAGTTTTTGTTAAAATCTCTGCTAACCAATAGATCATTAATTTTCCTCTGATATTCCTGTTAAAATTATTCTACGTATTTTGCATTAATTTGTGGTATATTTTGATTTTAATAAACACATTATTATTTAAACAAATTGTACCACTAACAAACATTTAATGACTCTGCGCGCTGTAAAAAGTGATATTCTATCCATGTGCGAATTTTCAAGCGATTCTATGATGGTTATGACTCAAAAAACTTGAAAAGAAAACATACAATGGTGCTTTTTTTACGATATTTCTCACCCATATTTTTTTAATTGATTGAACTGGTCTCTGCGATCTAGAATATGAAAAAAGCTGCAGTTTGATGTATGATACATCTATATTAATATAATTTTTTCATACAAAAAACCAAACAAATGTTATACCTCGTCTAGCGAGTCCCCGTAAGGTTTAAGTTTTTTGTTCAAAAATTTGTAAGAACGTCTGAGTTTCAAAATATTTAGTTTTTGACATGGTGTTAGTTTGTAGAAATATAAATTTTATTTTTTATTAATTATTTATTTTAGTTATTAATAAATTGAAATTCTAGTTTAACGTGTGTTTGGGGAAAATTAATGTTTATTTTTCTATTTTTCTCTCAGAATTAATATGGGTGAAAAACGCAAAACATTTCGATAAAGATTAATTAAATTTTAATGCGTGAATAAAGGGAAAAAGGAGTACATACAATAGATATCACAGTTTTTCTTTTTCGTACATGTTTGCTGTAACCAAATTAATAATTTTGTAGAAATAAATTGTTCAGTGTTATAAATTATTGCAATGTCAAGCTTACCTAGACAATCTACGTTAGCATATAAATATATAATTGTAACGTTGCATTATAAAATAAAGAACTTTAGAAATATGTGAACATCGTTTGTACAAAATGTTATTCGTGGTGGCCCTAAACGTTATAAAGTGTATAAACAAAGCAATTAGTCATCTTAAATATGTACGAATATGATCATATAGACAAAAAATATATTTTTTCTTAAAATATACTTGAAACATTTAGTCTAAAAAATCTGGTATTATGAAAATATCAACAGTAGTCCAACATTTTAGAAAAATTTGTAAACCGCTACACAAACATATTAGTATCCTTGTTTTTGAATGAGGACAAACGGTACGCACAAACAAGTAAACAAACTTAGCTTTCCTTCAACATGCATATTCCTAGTGGAAACAAATTTGTAACATTTTTTTACTACATTTTTATAAAAAATATGGGAAAATAAATTGCTTCCACGATTACGTATAGATTAACTATAATTTTAGTCAATTAACGCTAAAGCAACTGATATTATTATGTGTTAATTAAATTTAAATTTTAGTTTACATCAAATATCGCACATATAGACCTGGTTTGTAGAAGTTCGATTAAATATTGGATTGCGATTAAATTTTCAACACGCCTTTAACGTAACCACGTGACGACTTTACGCAAATCAGACGTCGCTAAATGCCTCGTTAAATGTGGAATTAATTTAATCTCAGCTAACATACTATATCTACTGGTCCTTTAATGTCGTATTTATAAACGAAAGCCATAATTTCATTTATAAATTAGAATTATTTAGAATATTCCCGCATGTTTTTGCGAGAAGAGAATTCATAGTCAAAAAAAACTTAATTTTTTCGACGGGTCAGACTACGTCAAAAAACGGCTTTTAGCTCCACATTTGTGCGTGCAAAGAAACGTTGTTATCTTAACCAATAGAGTTGAAGCGACCGATTACTAATCTTTAGAAAGGGGTGGGAAAACCTTTATAATCCCCGCAATTTGTAGAGAAGCTCAGTTATCATCAGTACCTTCGTGTATGTTCACCGTGACCATGTCAAGATTCTCGAACGGCGGAGAGTTCCCCAGTTAATTATACCAAATGTCAACGCTTTGCGTGCTGGTACTCCTGGCGAAGGAAACTATAATTTTGACTCCCAACAAACCGGTCAAATGGTAAATACTAAATAGATATTGATTTTTAAATTAACCATTGCTAAACCATTTTTTCCATATTTACGTGCTTCTTTCAAAAGTTACAGATACCCGCCCCTGACTGGAATTATAAATCCAACATGTCGATCTACCAACAGCTGGACAGCAGTCAAGCTACTACAAGTAAGTTTGCAATTAAGATTTCCCTAGATTGTTAATTTTAACACAAACTTGCTCAGGTGCTGTTCAACAGGAAACCCAAGAAACCAAGTTGACTCCGAGAAGGGCTCGCACGACACATACCTCTCAGCAACTTTCAGAACTCGAAGGAGAATTCAATAGAGATAAATATCTCACGAGGTCGCTGAGGATTCATCTGGCGGAAAGACTGAAATTGTGCGAACAACAAGTAAAAGTCTGGTTCCAAAATAGACGAATCAAATATAAGAAAGAATGTGGTCGAGCTGCGTCGCCTAAAATTGTGAACAATGATATGGCGGAGAATTTGGGGACCTTACCGGCACAGCTGAACCCACATGATTTTTCACCAGCTAATAATACCGTACAAGTGCTTCAAGTTCTTCGACATTTAATTCAACCATCAGTGCAGTACTCACTTCCCAGTGCAAATGGTCAAAACCCAATCAGACAAGAAGATCAACAGTACCAGTTTCCAATAACTCCAGAGCCGTCCCCAGAGCAAATTTCGTTCAATAACTTTAATGGCACTGGATACCAGATTCTACCGTCCAATGAAATGTACCCTTATAGTAACCATATGAACACGCAAGTATATGATTTTGCATCTTATTCGGACACACAGTTGATAACATCTACTAATGGTAGTGTAAATGGTGAATTAAATGAACAATATAACCAAATTCTGCAAATGCTACAACAACAATCGGATCCAGTGGGGCACAGTCAGTAGGATGTGGCCAGTGGATCAGCATCGTGCATTACTTTATGATTTATAATATTTTTATGTAACGATAGTGTACAGTACTGTAAAAGTGTAAATAATAAAATTGAACCCTTCGAATTTTATTTATTTTTCTTATACCAACCCTTAAGTTAAAATAATATGAGTTTGTTACTTATTAGCCAGTCGTAAATATGCTTAATAATTAAAAAAAAAGCAAAACCTGAAACGATCCAGCACATAATCTCCTCCTGCAGCATCCTGGCACAAACTGACTGACTACAAAGCTAGACACGACAACGCAGCCAAAATCATTCACAAAGAATTAGCAACACTTAGGAACTTAATCGAAGATACGACACCCTATTACACTTACATTCCATCTCCATTCCTTGAAAATAACAAATACAAATTATACTGGGATCGCACAATACTTACAGACTTAAACATTACAGCTAACAGACCAGACATCATACTTATCAAAAAACACACGAACGAAGCCATTCTGATTGACATTGCTATTCCTAACACAAACAACATTATTCAAACATACCACACCAAGATTTAAAAATATCTACAATTATCGATAGAAATGAAATCCATGTTGAATCTTAAAAAAATTTCAATTCTACCCTTAGTTATCTCAAATGTAGGTGTAGTCCCAAATAGCTTAGTTGAGAATTTAAAGTCTTTGCATTTGAATGATTCAATAATTGTCAAAATTCAAAAAGCTGTTTTGTTAGGAACATGTCATATTGTTCGTAAGTTTCTCGAACAGTCTGATCATGTCAGTCAGATTATATTAGCACCAGTAGGTCAGAGTAGTGTAGGTCACTTTCCAAGTGATGCGCGGATAAATGATCGGTAGTTACGCTAGACTTTTGGGGATGGGGTGAGATTAGAGAATAATAGCAGACCAATTTGTATGCTGTAATTCTAGAATCTCGAAAGTTGTTTTATTAATCTAATCAATGCATATCATTACTTGGTCTTAGTACCCGTAATGATAGAAGTCTTGCCTGAATGTCGGCCATTTCCGGGTCAGTGGTGGGTCTTAATAATAATAATAATAATAACCTTTATTGCCCTACATTTCTTAGAGCCTATTACAGAGCAATATTAATATTTATAAAATAAGCAAAAAAAAAATAAGATTGAACCGATGATTTAAATATTAATTAAAAACAAAAACATAAATCAAGTCCTAAGTAAGAAAATAATAATGTAAGTATTCCATGTGTAAAAGAAGAGAAACCATTGTAGAAGACATACTGAGATCTATGAGAAACATATGATTTTAAAAGATGTAAAACCAAACCTGTTACACCAAATCCTAGATGTTAAAATTTTGTGATCAATACGGTCAAAAGCTTTTGAAAAGTCTGTATATATTACATCCACTTGCGAACCAATCGCTTCAGCAATAAATTGAGATATACATGCCAGGTTTGTGACAGTTGAGCGTTCGTCAATAAAACCATGTTCTTGTGGTGAAATAAAGTTTCTCACATGAGGATATATGTAAGAGTATAAAATAATTTCAAGAACTTTGGAGAAATTGCATAAGATACAGATAGGACGATATTTTGAAACATCAGCTTTGTCTCCAGATTTAAAAACAGGTATGACTTTAGACAGCTTTCATTTCGATCCAAAGACATCACTCTTGAGGGCGGTATTAAATATTGCTAATAAAGGCTGAATAAACAAATATTTGCAGTCACGTACCAAGAAAGTAGGTAATTCATCTGGACCAGCTGTAAATGAGTTATTGAGATAATTTATGGCAGTAAGTATATCATGCTTAGTAATTTCTTTAATATAGAGCATTGGTGTGTTTAAATTGTAAGTACCTATATAGGAGTTATTGTCAGAAAATTGAGTATAAGAAGACTGAAAATAACAGGCAAATGCATCAACAATATCAGAAGGAAATCCGTCTAATCTCTCAATAGTGGCCAAGTGGCCAACCCCTATCGTAAATCATACACTTGCTTGGCTCCATCTTGACGAAAGAGGATGTTTGGTTGCCTACATTTACAAAAAATGCCCTTTTTAGGTCGTGCTTTAATCAACAATAACTAAAAAATGGATAGTTTAACGAAAAAATAATTTTTATTCCCAGGTGAGCAATAATATTATCTACACTGACAGATTTTTTTAAGCCAAAATACGTTATAGCTTTGGCTCAAAAAGAAAAATACGTTTTTCTGTTTTTATTTTTTATTGAAAAACCGAAAGCCTTTAATGCAATACAGAAACTATTTCCATGCAGATTTTCGAATTACGAACAAGTAGAGAGTAAGGATGATATTGGAAGTGGCGTTTTGCCGTATTTCGGCAGATTTTAATGACTGTAAGGAGGAGCCTTAAACAACTATGGTCATTACTTATTATGCATATTTATGACTGCTGTGGCTAATAAGTAACAAACTCATATTATTTTAACTTAAGGGTTGGTATAAGAAAAATAAATAAAGTTCAAGGGGTTCAATTTTATTATTTACACATTTACACCGTACTGTACACTATCGCTACATATAAAATACTATATAAATCATAACCTATTTTACGATGCTGATCCACTGGCCACATCCTGCTGACTGTGCCACACTGAATCCTGATGTTGTTCCAGCATCTGCAGAATTTGGTTAATTTGTTCGTTTAATTGAACGTTTACACTACCATCAGTAGATGTTCTCAATTGTGTGTCCGAATAAGACGAAAAATCATTTAATTGAGTGTTCATACAATTACCATAAGGGTACATTTCATTACTGCGGTAATGCCTTAAACTATTATGGTCATTATTTATTATGCATATTTATGACTGCTGTGGCTAATAAATAACAAACTGCATATTATTTTAGCTTAAGGGTTGATACAACAAAAATAAATAAAACTCGAAGGCTCAAATTTTATAATTAGCCAAATACACTGACGTCATCCGAGGTTATCAAGATGGCAGCGTTTGACAACTAGCCGGTTTTCTCATAAGAGTCAATGCTAATATTTTCGGAATTCATTTAAATTTGAGAGTGTGTTAACTGTGTTTTTATAGTTTGGTAATTTTGTTACAGTTTCTAGATTGTGTAGATATCTGTAAAACGCACCATAACGTTTGAATATGCTTAAAAAATAATGTTTTCCAATGTGATGTACAGGTTAACTTCGCTGCATCTTATATTATTTGTTTTGCAAATTAAATCTTTGTTAATGTACATCAATGTTTTTTAAATACACTAGCATCTTAATATTATAATATTTTGTATTTTAGGAGAAAATGCCTAAATTTTATGCTGTTATGGGTTGCGCGAATCGAAGCACCAGAAATGCGGACAAATTTTATTTTCCTTTCCCAGCAATTAGCAACAATAAAGGTAAATATATACCCTGTATATATTTACCTTTATTGTTGCTAATTGCTGGGGAAAAAAGGCGGAAGCTTTGGTTAAAAGCCTTGAAACGAGTGGATTTAACGAAGCCAAAGTAAAGTATTCCTATGTTTGTTCGGATCATTTTATTTTAGGTACAGTAACTACCTATTAGATTTACAGTTTCTAATAAATTACTACATTGGTGCTCTTTTAGGTAAACCCGCAGATTTGTCGGATGTGGACCATCCTGATTATGCTCTATAACAAAATTTAGGATATCAAAATAAATCCACTCATAATACTTGTAATGTTGAAAGACACAGTCGTTTAAAAAAGAGAAAACTGAATAAATGCCTGTAGAGTTTTGAATGCACGAATTTCATTGTGGGTTATTTTACTTATTCCAAAAATAAAAAAGTTTAGAATGTATTCATTGTTTTGGTAGAGAAATCGTCTAAATACAAATTAAAATCACTTGCACTCATTGTATAAGGATCTACGCCGTTTAAATTGTTTAACTTTTGTACATATCTGTTTTTCTCTTTGACAGAAAGACATCGTGCATAAGCACTTAAATTCTCCATACTTTAAAAACAAATCACACACCTTCACTTAAACCCGTCACATTTACCTCAAACGAAAATATTAATTTCCGAGTTACCGCTTAAAACACACGGATGTATTTTGGGTGACGAGGAATTCAGACCAAAACAGCGTTCTGTATTTTTATTTTTATTATGTTTTTTTTTTAATTCAAATCGCCAAAAAAAACACCCAGATACACAGAAAAGATATGAAAGAAGCTATTCACGTGTTTATTTTCTAGATAAATACCCACACTTTTAAATAAAATGCGAAAATGTTAACATTGTCACTTATGGAGTTTCACGGCGCTTGTCAAACGCTGAGTTCCCGCCACAGCGTGACGTCACGTGTTATTGGCTAATTTACACTTTTATTTCAAGAACCATGTCCAAGCTGAATATTTACTAATTATATACCGTACTATACACTATCGTTACATAAAAATATTATAAATCATAAACTAGTGATTGATGCCGATCCATTGGCCACATCGTGCTGACCATGCCACACTGGATTCTGGTGTTGTTCCAGCATCTGCGGAACCTGGTTATACCGTTCATACAATTGACCGTTTACACTATTATCATCAGTAGACGTAATCAATTGCGTGTAAGGATAAGATGAAAAATCATTTAACTGGGTGTTCATTAGGTTACCATAAGGGAACACTTCGTTGGTCGGTTGAATCTGGTCTCCAGTGCCATTAAAGTTGTTGAACGAAATTTGCTCTGGGGACGGCTCTGGAGTGCACAGAAACTGGTACTGTTGATCTTATCGTTTGATTGGGTTTTGACCATTTGCACCGGGAAGTGAGCACTGCATTGATGCTTGTACTAAATATCGAGGAACATGAGGTTCATTAGTAGCAGGTGAAATTTCATTGGGGTTCAGTTGCGCCGGTAAGGTTCCCAAACTCTCGGCCATATCATTTCTCACACTTTGAGGCGACGCAGCTCGACCAGATTCTTTCTTATATTTCATCCTTCTATTTTGGAACCAGATTTTTATTTGTCTTTAAGATAATTTTAATCTCTCCGCCAGATGAATCCTTCGGGGTCCCGTAAGATATTTACCTCTACTGAATTCTCGGTCGAGTTCTAAAAGTTGTTGGGACGTATATGCCGTGCGAGCCCTTTTCGGAGTAAACTTAGGTTGCTGATTTTCCTGTTGGACGGCACCTGAACAAGTTTGTGTTAAAATTTATAAACTATGAAAATCTTAATTGTAAACTTACTTGTAGTGACTTGACTGGTGCTCGGCTGTTGGTAAATGGGCAGATTGTATTGCTGAGATGCATAACTCCAGTCAGGTCAGGTCAGGTCAGGTCAGGTCAGGTCAAGTCGACTAGATTCTTTCTTATATTTCATCCTTCTATTTTGGAAGCAGATTTTTATTTGTCTTTTAGATAATTTTAATCTCTCCGCCAGATGAATCCTTCGGGGTCTCGTAAGATATTTACCTCTACTGAAATCTCGGTCGAGTTCTAAAAGTTGTTGGGACGTATAAGCCGTGCGAGCCATTTTCGGAGTAAACTTAGGTTGCTGAGTTTCCTGTTGGACGGCACCTGAACAAGTTTGTGTTAAAATTTATAAACTATGAAAATCTTAATTGTAAACTTACTTGTAGTGACTTGGCTAGTGCTCGGCTGTTAGTTAATGGGCAGATTGTATTGCTGAGATGCATAACTCCAGTCAGGTCAGGTCAGGTCAGGTCAGGTCGACCAGATTCTTTCTTATATTTCATCCTTCTATTTTGGAACCAGATTTTTATTTGTCTTTAAGATAATTTTAATCTCTCCGCCAGATGAATCCTTCGGGATCTCGTAAAATATTTACCTCTACTGAATTCTCGGTCGAGTTCTAAAAGTTGTTGGGACGTATATGCCGTGCGAGCCCTTTTAGGAGTAAACTTAGGTTGCTGAGTTTCCTGTTGGACGGCACCTGAACAAGTTTGTGTTAAAATTTATAAACTATGAAAATCTTTATTGTAAACTTACTTGTAGTGACTTGGCTGGTGGGCGGCTGTTAGTAGATGGGCAGATTGTATTGCTGAGATGCATAACTCCAGTCAGGTCAGGTCAGGTCAGGTCAGATCGACCAGATTCTTTCTTGTATTTCATCCTTCTATTTTGGAACCAGATTTTTATTTGTCTTTCAGATAATTTTAATCTCTCTGCCAGATGAATCCTTCGGGATCTCGTAAGATATTTACCTCTACTGAATTCTCGGTCGAGTTCTAAAAGTTGTTGGGACGTATATGCCGTGCGAGCCCTTTTAGGGGTAAACTTAAGTTGCTGAGTTTCCTGTTGGACGGCACCTGAACAAGTTTGTGTTAAAATTTATAAATTATGAAAATCTTAATTGTAAACTTACTTGTAGTGACTTGGCTGGTGCTCGGCTGTTGGTAAATGGGCAGATTGTATTGCTGAGATGCATAACTCCAGTCAGGTCAGGTCAGGTCAAGTCGACCAGATTCTTTCCTATTTTTCATCCTTCTATTTTGGAACCAGATTTTTATTTGTCTTTCAGATAATTTTAATCTCTCCGCCAGATGAATCCTTCGGGGTCTCGTAAGATATTTACCTCTACTGAATTCTCGGTCGAGTTCTAAAAGTTGTTGGGACGTATATGCCGTGCGAGCCCTTTTCGGAGTAAACTTAGGTTGCTGAGTTTCCTGTTGGACGGCACCTGAACAAGTTTGTGTTAAAATTTATAAACTATGAAAATCTTAATTGTAAACTTACTTGTAGTGACTTGGCTGGTGCTCGGCTGTTGGTAAATGGGCAGATTGTATTGCTGAGATGCATAACTCCAGTCAGGTCAGGTCAGGTCAGGTCAGGTCGACCAGATTCTTTCTTATATTTCATCCTTCTATTTTGGAACCAGATTTTTATTTGTCTTTCAGATAATTTTAATCTCTCCGCCAGATGAATCCTTCGGGGTCTCGTAAGATATTTACCTCTACTGAATTCTCGGTCGAGTTCTGAAAGTTGTTGGGACGTATATGCCGTGCGAGCCCTTTTCGGAGTAAACTTAGGTTGCTGAGTCTCCTGTTGGACGGCACCTGAAAAAGTTTGTGTTAAAACTTATAAACTATGAAAATCTTAATTGTACAGTTACTTGTAGTGACTTGGCTGGTGCTCGGCTGTTGGTAAACGGGCAGATTGTATTGCTGAGATGCATAACTCCAGTCAGGTCAGGTCAGGTCAGGTCAGGTCAGGCCAGGTCGACCAGATTCTTTCTTATATTCATCCTTCTATTTTGGAACCAGATTTTTATTTGTCTTTCAGATTATTTTAATCTCTCCGCCAGATGAATCCTTCGGGGTCTCGTAAGATATTTACCTCTACTGAATTCTCGGTCGAGTTCTAAAATTTGTTGGGACGTATATGCCGTGCGAGCCCTTTTCGGAGTAAACTTAGGTTGCTGAGTTTCCTGTTGGACGGCACCTGAACAAGTTTGTGTTAAAATTTATAAACTATGAAAATCTTAATTGTAAACTTACTTGTAGTGACTTGGCTGGTGCTCGACTGTTGGTAAATGGGCAGATTGTATTGCTGAGATGCATAACTCCAGTCAGGTCAGGTCAGGTCAGGTCAGGTCGACCAGATTCTTTCTTATATTTCATCCTTCTATTTTGGAACCAGATTTTTATTTGTCTTTCAGATAATTTTAATCTCTCCGCCAGATGAATCCTTCGGGGTCTCGTAAGATATTTACCTCTACTGAATTCTCGGTCGAGTTCTAAAAGTTGTTGGGACGTCAGTGGCGGCTCGTCAGATGAGGCAAGTGAGGCGGCGCCTCACAGCATATATCTTAAGAACGGATTGACTTAATTTATAATTAAAAAAGAGCTTTCAATGCATTTTTAGTTACAAAAATATGTTGAAATGGCAAATCTGTTGATGATTTTTTGTTTTTCACGCTTTCTGCTGACATTTTCGGTTGAATACCGTACGATTTATACCCCTAGTTCTTTAACTGAAGCGGCCACAACGTCGGTTCACTTGAACCAACGAAGCCCAATCACAGACACGGATTTCCATGGCTCAGCTCCTACACTCCTATACATGCGTTCGCTCGGAACTGAGGCGATATCTTCGGTGCTTCTCGACCATTTTCGGCGTACTCATTAAACCATTTTCCCATTTATTTTACAAAACGGAAGGGCTGCGGGGTGCGTGGGTAATTAGCATGAATGTGAGTAAAATCCCACGTGTTGATGTTTCGTGTTTTTATCTGTTTCATAGGTACAGGTGAGTGAAAAATGAATCTCGAGTACCATATCGTCAGGTTCTTTCTTGAAACGCCGTTTTCACGGCGAACCGAGCTAGAACGTCGGCAAATTTTACTAAATATCGAGCAGTCAAAACCGTTAATTCATTTAACTTCCATTGATAAGAGACAGAATCGTCAGAAGTACTCCAAGTCTTTTAAATCAACTTGGTACGAAACATATAAATGGCTCTGCCGTAATATTTGTACGATTTAAATAATTTCATCCGAAGTGCAAACTTACATGAAAGTTCCAAAGTACACATTAAAAATTTCATGGGCCTTTAGAAAGGAACACAACAACTATTCCCGAATCCCTCCAAGAAAGTGCTAGTTTAAACAAAATTTTTACTTGTAAAAACATTGTTGATTAAATGTGTTATGGGTGTTATTATTAATATTATAATTATTAAGACCTACCACTGACCCGGAAATGACCGGTATTCGGGCAAGACTTCTATCATTACTAACTAGTAAGACCAAGTAATATGCACTAATCACATTAATTTAATTAATTTGATTATTAATATTATTATTGTCAAATTTCTATCATCGCCTCACCACATCAGACAGTCACGAGCCGCCACTGTGGGACGTATATGCCGTGCGAGCCCTTTTCGGAGTAAACTTAGGTTGCTGAGTTTCCTGTTGGACGGCACCTGAACAAGTTTGTGTTAAAATTTATAAACCGTGAAAATCTTAATTGTAAACTTACTTGTAGTGACTCGGCTGGTGCTCGGCTGTTGGTAAATGGGCAGATTGTATTGCTGAGATGCATAACTCCAGTCAGGTCAGGTCAGGTCCGGTCAGGTCAGGTCAGGTCAGGTCAGGTCAGGTCAGGTCAGGTCGACCAGATTCTTTCTTATACTCATCCTTCTATTTTGGAACCAGATTTTTATTTGTCTTTCAGATAATTTTAATCTCTCCGCCAGATGAATCCTTCGGGGTCTCGTAAGATATTTACCTCTACTGAATTCTCGGTCGAGTTCTAAAATTTGTTGGGACGTATATGCCGTGCGAGCCCTTTTCGGAGTAAACTTAGGTTGCTGAGTTTCCTGTTGGACGGCATCTGAACAAGTTTGTGTTAAAATTTATAAACTATGAAAACCTTAATTGTAAACTTACTTGTAGTGACTTGGCTGGTGCTCGGCTGTTGGTAAATGGGCAGATTGTATTGCTGAGATGCATAACTCCAGTCAGGTCAGGTCAGGTCAAGTCGACCAGATTCTTTCCTATTTTTCATCCTTCTATTTTGGAACCAGATTTTTATTTGTCTTTCAGATAATTTTAATCTCTCCGCCAGATGAATCCTTCGGGGTCTCGTAAGATATTTACCTCTACTGAATTCTCGGTCGAGTTCTAAAAGTTGTTGGGACGTATATGCCGTGCGAGCCCTTTTCGGAGTAAACTTAGGTTGCTGAGTTTCCTGTTGGACGGCACCTGAACAAGTTTGTGTTAAAATTTATAAACTATGAAAATCTTAATTGTAAAGTTACTTGTAGTGACTTGGCTGGTGCTCGGCTGTTGGTAAATGGGCAGATTGTATTGCTGAGATGCATAACTCCAGTCAGGTCAGGTCAGGTCAGGTCAGGTCGACCAGATTCTTTCTTATATTTCATCCTTCTATTTTGGAACCAGATTTTTATTTGTCTTTCAGATAATTTTAATCTCTCGGCCAGATGAATCCTTCGGGATCTCGTAAGATATTTACCTCTACTGAATTCTCGGTCGAGTTCTGAAAGTTGTTGGGACGTATATGCCGTGCGAGCCCTTTTCGGAGTAAACTTAGGTTGCTGAGTCTCCTGTTGGACGGCACCTGAAAAAGTTTGTGTTAAAACTTTTAAACTATGAAAATCTTAATTGTAAAGTTACTTGTAGTGACTTGGCTGGTGCTCGGCTGTTGGTAAATGGGCAGATTGAATTGCTGAGATGCATAACTCCAGTCAGGTCAGGTCAGGTCAGGTCAGGTCAGGTCAGGTCGACCAGATTCTTTCTTATATTCATCCTTCTATTTTGGAACCAGATTTTTATTTGTCTTTCAGATAATTTTAATCTCTCCGCCAGATGAATCCTTCGGGGTCTCGTAAGATATTTACCTCTACTGAATTCTCGGTCGAGTTCTAAAATTTGTTGGGACGTATATGCCGTGCGAGCCCTTTTCGGAGTAAACTTAGGTTGCTGAGTTTCCTGTTGGACGGCACCTGAACAAGTTTGTGTTAAAATTTATAAACTATGAAAATCTTAATTGTAAACTTACTTGTAGTGACTTGGCTGGTGCTCGACTGTTGGTAAATGGGCAGATTGTATTGCTGAGATGCATAACTCCAGTCAGGTCAGGTCAGGTCAGGTCAGGTCGACCAGATTCTTTCTTATATTTCATCCTTCTATTTTGGAACCAGATTTTTATTTGTCTTTCAGATAATTTTAATCTCTCGGCCAGATGAATCCTTCGGGATCTCGTAAGATATTTACCTCTACTGAATTCTCGGTCGAGTTCTGAAAGTTGTTGGGACGTATATGCCGTGCGAGCCCTTTTCGGAGTAAACTTAGGTTGCTGAGTCTCCTGTTGGACGGCACCTGAAAAAGTTTGTGTTAAAACTTTTAAACTATGAAAATCTTAATTGTAAAGTTACTTGTAGTGACTTGGCTGGTGCTCGGCTGTTGGTAAATGGGCAGATTGAATTGCTGAGATGCATAACTCCAGTCAGGTCAGGTCAGGTCAGGTCAGGTCAGGTCAGGTCGACCAGATTCTTTCTTATATTCATCCTTCTATTTTGGAACCAGATTTTTATTTGTCTTTCAGATAATTTTAATCTCTCCGCCAGATGAATCCTTCGGGGTCTCGTAAGATATTTACCTCTACTGAATTCTCGGTCGAGTTCTAAAATTTGTTGGGACGTATATGCCGTGCGAGCCCTTTTCGGAGTAAACTTAGGTTGCTGAGTTTCCTGTTGGACGGCACCTGAACAAGTTTGTGTTAAAATTTATAAACCGTGAAAATCTTAATTGTAAACTTACTTGTAGTGACTCGGCTGGTGCTCGGCTGTTGGTAAATGGGCAGATTGTATTGCTGAGATGCATAACTCCAGTCAGGTCAGGTCAGGTCCGGTCAGGTCAGGTCAGGTCAGGTCAGGTCAGGTCAGGTCAGGTCGACCAGATTCTTTCTTATACTCATCCTTCTATTTTGGAACCAGATTTTTATTTGTCTTTCAGATAATTTTAATCTCTCCGCCAGATGAATCCTTCGGGGTCTCGTAAGATATTTACCTCTACTGAATTCTCGGTCGAGTTCTAAAATTTGTTGGGACGTATATGCCGTGCGAGCCCTTTTCGGAGTAAACTTAGGTTGCTGAGTTTCCTGTTGGACGGCACCTGAACAAGTTTGTGTTAAAATTTATAAACTATGAAAACCTTAATTGTAAACTTACTTGTAGTGACTTGGCTGGTGCTCGGCTGTTGGTAAATGGGCAGATTGTATTGCTGAGATGCATAACTCCAGTCAGGTCAGGTCAGGTCAGGTCGACCAGATTCTTTCTTATATTCATCCTTCTATTTTGGAACCAGATTTTTATTTGTCTTTCAGATAATTTTAATCTCTCCGCCAGAGGAATCCTTCGGGGTCTCGTAAGATATTTACCTCTACTGAATTCTCGGTCGAGTTCTAAAATTTGTTGGGACGTATATGCCGTGCGAGCCCTTTTCGGAGTAAACTTAGGTTGCTGAGTTTCCTGTTGGACGGCACCTGAACAAGTTTGTGTTAAAATTTATAAACTATGAAAATCTTAATTGTAAAGTTACTTGTAGTGACTTGGCTGGTGCTCGGCTGTTGGTAAATGGGCAGATTGTATTGCTGAGATGCATAACTCCAGTCAGGTCAGGTCAGGTCAGGTCAGGTCGACCAGATTCTTTCTTATATTTCATCCTTCTATTTTGGAACCAGATTTTTATTTGTCTTTAAGATAATTTTAATCTCTCCGCCAGATGAATCCTTCGGGATCTCGTAAGATATTTACCTCTACTGAATTCTCGGTCGAGTTCTAAAAGTTGTTGGGACGTATATGCCGTGCGAGCCCTTTTAGGGGTAAACTAAAGTTGCTGAGATTCCTGTTGGACGGCACCTGAACAAGTTTGTGTTAAAATTTATAAACTATGAAAATCTTAATTGTAAACTTACTTGTAGTGACTTGGCTGGTGCTCGGCTGTTGGTAAATGGGCAGATTGTATTGCTGAGATGCATAACTCCAGTCAGGTCAGGTCAGGTCAAGTCGACCAGATTCTTTCCTATTTTTCATCCTTCTATTTTGGAACCAGATTTTTATTTGTCTTTCAGATAATTTTAATCTCTCCGCCAGATGAATCCTTCGGGGTCTCGTAAGATATTTACCTCTACTGAATTCTCGGTCGAGTTCTAAAAGTTGTTGGGACGTATATGCCGTGCGAGCCCTTTTCGGAGTAAACTTAGGTTGCTGAGTTTCCTGTTGGACGGCACCTGAACAAGTTTGTGTTAAAATTTATAAACTATGAAAATCTTAATTGTAAAGTTACTTGTAGTGACTTGGCTGGTGCTCGGCTGTTGGTAAATGGGCAGATTGTATTGCTGAGATGCATAACTCCAGTCAGGTCAGGTCAGGTCAGGTCAGGTCGACCAGATTCTTTCTTATATTTCATCCTTCTATTTTGGAACCAGATTTTTATTTGTCTTTCAGATAATTTTAATCTCTCGGCCAGATGAATCCTTCGGGATCTCGTAAGATATTTACCTCTACTGAATTCTCGGTCGAGTTCTGAAAGTTGTTGGGACGTATATGCCGTGCGAGCCCTTTTCAGAGTAAACTTAGGTTGCTGAGTTTCCTGTTGGACGGCACCTGAACAAGTTTGTGTTAAAATTTATAAACCGTGAAAATCTTAATTGTAAACTTACTTGTAGTGACTCGGCTGGTGCTCGGCTGTTGGTAAATGGGCAGATTGTATTGCTGAGATGCATAACTCCAGTCAGGTCAGGTCAGGTCCGGTCAGGTCAGGTCAGGTCAGGTCCCAGGGGAGAAGCCAAACTCCTACTGGGCGCGTCCCCCGGGTGGCGGATAGGGGAAGCCCTCACCGGCTTTGCCGGCGGGTTACGGTGAAATAAAATAGCCGTCGCGGACCAAATAGAGCAGCGGAGGAGACAACCTCCAGGAATAAAAAACACAGACGAAGACCCCAGCCATGATCACGGACATGATTTCGGTTTTTAGCTAGTAAGTATGTGCCGCTCTTTGTAAAAAGCCCCCTCACCACGACAAGGTGGCGGCACATCGAGGGGGGACTAGCGTAACGGATATGGCATGGACACGGACTTGACTTAGCCTCACGACCCGAAGGCGGGTGGTGGAGCGTAGCCACCCGGACACACACCGTAACCAAGGCCCACATTCAACAACCGCCGTTGAGCGCGGCGGCGGTACGTCTGTGGGGACCCTTGGCCGGGGGGCTTGCCTTAATCGGCCGGCCCGCGAGGACAAATCCTCTATAAAAGAAGGAGAAGGAAAACTCGAAACCCTTTGGGGCACCTGGCGCACCCCATCGGAGTCTTCGGACAAGCCTTCCTCTCGGTACGGGCGCACTGCCGGGAGGTGACCTTCATTTCGACCCTACTCGTGGGACTAATATGAGCACAATAACTAGTAATACTAATGAAGATAATGGAAAGGAAATAAGCCGAATCAGCGCTGACCAACAAAATGTGGCCTCTCTAGAAGAGGTTAAACATGTAAAAGAAGACACGTTAGTAAAGTCGCTAAGTGAAGAAGAAATTAGAGAGGCAGAAGAAGAACTGATTAAAGAATTTGAGGCAAAACAAAGAAGAAACTCAATAATAAGATCCCCAGTGGGAACACCCTCAGGAAGTGTAGAGAGTGTTTTAATATCAGAAGACGAATTACCAAGCAACAGGCCAACAAAAAAAAAAGAAGAGCAATAGAAAGTCCCCAGTTGGAAAACTGCACAGATGAGACAATGGAGAGACTACGTAAGGTAGCAAAAGAACTAGTCAATTTCAACAATGAAAACAAAAATGTACATAAAACAGTCAAGAAACTAAGCAAAACCATATATGACATCACAAGAGAAAGAAAGGGAGGTGAGGTGTGCCGACAACTTACTGACAGATACGGAAAAGACCAAGAGACCACAGAAATAGAAACGCAACTAGAGGAGATAAAGCAGAAGATGGCCCAGATGGAAGAAGAATATAACAACAGAATAACAGAACAAGAGAAAATCATCGCTGAACTAAAAATGACTGCAACAGACAACCTGTGTCAGAAATGCAAAAACGGAGTAAATAAGGAAATAGATCTGTCAGAAACAATAACTGAGACATACGAAGATTTTGTTCGTATAAAAGACGAGAGATGGACTGAATCAAGCTATCGCGCAACAACTATGGAGACAGAAAATACCACAAAAGTCTGGGGAGATAATCTAATCATATTTTGGGACCAGGTGGAGAAAAATCGAAGCAATAGATGTAAAGAAGTCATAAAAAGCTACCCGGAAGTCCTAGAGACTGAAAAAGTTACTAGCCAAGGAGGAGAATATGCAGAAATTAAACAGTGCATAACGTACAGGACCGCAAATGGCATAAGAACAAAAGGCAGAAGTATAGTGACAATCTTCTATGACTCAACTTTAGAAGAAATGCAGAAGGAGAGGGACATGTTCGATATATTGACCGAAATCAAAAGATTATCAATTAGTGAAAAGCGACAAAATTTAGAAATTGTACTCCCGCAGGAAGAATCTATAACAAAAATGAGGAAAATGATAGAGGCAATACTTAAAGAAACAAACATCAAGGCGACACTAATAGCAAAGACAAAATGGGGAGGAAAAAATCTGACAAGTCATCCCTTAAACAGAGGAGAGGCCATATTAGTGACCCTTGGAAAAACAGAAAATCAAACTAACGACTATGCGGAAACGCTGAAGAAAATTAAAAGTAACATAAAAGACGACATGCTTCTAAAAGAAATTAAGAGTGTACGCAAAACCGCTAAAGGCGATCTGATAGTCTCGACAAAAGAAGGTAGTGGAAAGCTGACAGAAAAGATACAAGGGATACTACAAGGGCAAAATGTTAGACAGCTAAAGGCTTACAGGACCAAGATATTACACCTGAGGTATGTAGAACCGTCCGCAGAAGAAGCAGAAATTAGGGACGCAATAGTATACACAGGAATGATACAAACTAATGATGCGCTAGTAATAAAATCAAGAAGACCCGACAGGACTGGGAACCAGACGGTAACCATCCAAGCAGAAGAAAAAGACGCGGAAAGACTAATACAAGCTGACCGTATCAGGATTGGATTAGGCAACTGCAAAATCCAAGAAAGGGTAGTAGTGACACACTGTTACCGATGCTGGGCATATGACCATAAAATTAAAGACTGTAAAGGAGAAGACAGATCGCAAAAATGCCGTAGATGTGCAGGAGAAGGACACTTCGAAAAAACATGCAGAGAAGAAGCACAGTGCCCGCTGTGTGGAAAAGTAGGACACAAAGTCGGGAGCGGCGCATGTGATGCATTCAGAAATGCGTTAAAAGTTGGGAGACAAAAGGAAAGTGGTGAAATCGTAGGGACGTCCCTAGTTTAAAGCTTTAAAAACCTAACAAAAAAAAAAAAAAAAAAAAAACCAAAACAAGCACAGTATGAATGGAAGGGAGAGCAAGGAGACGATCGTGTTGCAGGTGAATGTGCAAAGAAAGGGAGTGGCAATGGACGTGATGTGGAAGACGGTGCAAGAGGAAGGAGTGAATGTACTGGTTGTGTCTGAACCGAACAAAAAGAGAGTGAAAGGGGTGGAGTGGATGACGGATGTGAGAGAGGATGTAGCGGTGAGAGTGTTTGGACGACATGAAAGGGGAGAGAGGTTTGGGAAGGGCGAAGGTTTTGTATGGATCAAGTTTAATGAATGGGTATTGTATGGATGCTATATATCTCCCAATACTGGTATTGAGAGATATACAAAGTTCCTGGGTGATCTAGGTGAAAGTGTGAACAAATGGGAGGGGGAGGTGGTGGTCGCAGGGGACTTCAATGCGAAGTCACCCCTGTGGGGCTCCCCCATAACGAATGATTTGCGAGGTAGTTTGCTTGAGGACTGGATGGCTGAGAGGTGCATGGTATGTCACAATTGCGGAAATGCCCCCACCTTCCTGCGAGGAGCTCAGAAGTCGCACATCGACCTGACCCTCAGCACGGAAGGGGTGGCTAGAAGAATGAAAGAGTGGAGAGTGCTAGAACAGGAGAATTTGAGCGATCACCAGGACATAGTATGGGTGCTGGGTACGACAGGAGAGTGCGAGAGAGGAGAGGACAGAATGAAGGAACGGGGATGGAGTGTTGCAGAAGAGAAGATGGAAAGACTGGTTGAGGTGATGAAGGAGAGGGTGAAGACGATGGATAAATGCAAGGACCTGGTGTGTGAGACGAAGAGAGTACTAGAGGAAACGTGCGATAGGGTCTTAAAAAAAAAGGGATGCATGGGGAAAAGAAAAGGAGTGTATTGGTGGACGGAAGAGATTGCGAATAAAAGGAAGGAATGCTTGAGAAAGAGAAGGGAGTGGATGAGGTGCAAAAAAAAGGAAAGAGACACAGAAATAGAAACCGAAAAAGGCAAGGAGTACAGACAAAACAAAAAGGAACTTACGATGATGATCAAAAGATCAAAAGAAAAGGAATGGAAGAGAGTATGTGAGGAAGTAGATAGGAATGTGTGGGGAGAAGGATACAAGATAGTAACTAAATGGATGGGAAGAGGAATGAGCGGTACTGCGTGTGGTGAGAATGTAATGGAGGAAGCCCGTAAGCTCTTCCCCGAGCACGGGCCTCTAGAGTGGACGGATCTGGTGGTGGACGGACTGGTGCCAGCCTTCACCTCCGAAGAGCTGCAGGAGGCGGCCGGGAGGTTAAGGAAGGGCAAGGCGCCGGGTCCGGACAAGATACCACCAGAGGTATGCAAGACATATGCCAAAGAATGTGGAAAAGAATGTCTGGAGGTCATGAATAGATGTCTGGAGGAAGGGGTTGTTCCCAAAGAATGGAAGGTGGCGAAATTGGTGCTGATAGAGAAAGAAAGAAAGGAAGGAGAGAATGCGAAATATAGGCCCATCTGTCTGCTGAACGGGATGGGCAAGCTGTACGAGGGAATGTTGGCCGCGAGACTGAGGAACGACGTTCGGAGGCTCGGTGGTCTGGCGGAGACGCAGTATGGATTCAGGGCGGGACGATCGACGATCGACGCCATGATGGATGCACGCGAGTACGCTAGAGGAGCAAACGTAGGTTCATGGGGTACCCGGCGGTTTTGTGTGATGGTGACAGTGGACGTCCGGAATGCCTTCAACACGGTATCGTGGAGGGGGATTCTGGAACGTCTGGTAAGTATGGGGGTGGAGCCGTATCTCGTGAACGTGGTGCGGTCCTACCTGAGCGATAGAGTGGTTCAAACGGGGATGGGTGAATTTGAAATGACTGCCGGGGTTCCACAGGGGTCGGTCTTGGGGCCGCTCCTGTGGAACATATTTTATGACGAGGTTTTAAGAATGGAGGTACCCGATGGGGTAAAGCTCATCGGGTACGCGGATGATTTAGCTGTGATTGTGATAGGTAAGAATGAAGAGGACCTGAGAGAAAGGACCGAAGAAGCACTGCGGCTCGTGGGTGCATGGATGGGGGACAACGGTCTCTCACTTGCACCCGAGAAGAAGTAATGCTAACGCGGTTCCAGGGGGGTTGGAGAACACCTGGTCGAGGAAGGGGTTTTAGCCGGTAAGAGTCCAGGCACTACCAGAGGCGATCGAACCTAAGTCTCTGGTGCCCATGAGGGTTTCCCCTTCCATAGAAAAAAAAAAAAAAAAAAAAAAAAAAGGTCAGGTCAGGTCAGGTCAGGTCAGGTCAGGTCGACCAGATTCTTTCTTATACTCATCCTTCTATTTTGGAACCAGATTTTTATTTGTCTTTCAGATAATTTTAATCTCTCCGCCAGATGAATCCTTCGGGGTCTCGTAAGATATTTACCTCTACTGAATTCTCGGTCGAGTTCTAAAATTTGTTGGGACGTATATGCCGTGCGAGCCCTTTTCGGAGTAAACTTAGGTTGCTGAGTTTCCTGTTGGACGGCACCTGAACAAGTTTGTGTTAAAATTTATAAACTATGAAAACCTTAATTGTAAACTTACTTGTAGTGACTTGGCTGGTGCTCGGCTGTTGGTAAATGGGCAGATTGTATTGCTGAGATGCATAACTCCAGTCAGGTCAGGTCAGGTCAGGTCGACCAGATTCTTTCTTATATTCATCCTTCTATTTTGGAACCAGATTTTTATTTGTCTTTCAGATAATTTTAATCTCTCCGCCAGAGGAATCTTTCGGGGTCTCGTAAGATATTTACCTCTACTGAATTCTCGGTCGAGTTCTAAAATTTGTTGGGACGTATATGCCGTGCGAGCCCTTTTCGGAGTAAACTTAGGTTGCTGAGTTTCCTGTTGGACGGCACCTGAACAAGTTTGTGTTAAAATTTATAAACTATGAAAATCTTAATTGTAAAGTTACTTGTAGTGACTTGGCTGGTGCTCGGCTGTTGGTAAATGGGCAGATTATATTGCTGAGATGCATAACTCCAGTCAGGTCAGGTCAGGTCAGGTCAGGTCGACCAGATTCTTTCTTATATTTCATCCTTCTATTTTGGAACCAGATTTTTATTTGTCTTTAAGATAATTTTAATCTCTCCGCCAGATGAATCCTTCGGGATCTCGTAAGATATTTACCTCTACTGAATTCTCGGTCGAGTTCTAAAAGTTGTTGGGACGTATATGCCGTGCGAGCCCTTTTAGGGTAAACTAAAGTTGCTGAGTTTCCTGTTGGACGGCACCTGAACAAGTTTGTGTTAAAATTTATAAACTATGAAAATCTTAATTGTAAACTTACTTGTAGTGACTTGGCTGGTGCTCGGCTGTTGGTAAATGGGCAGATTGTATTGCTGAGATGCATAACTCCAGTCAGGTCAGGTCAGGTCAAGTCGACCAGATTCTTTCCTATTTTTCATCCTTCTATTTTGGAACCAGATTTTTATTTGTCTTTCAGATAATTTTAATCTCTCCGCCAGATGAATCCTTCGGGGTCTCGTAAGATATTTACCTCTACTGAATTCTCGGTCGAGTTCTAAAAGTTGTTGGGACGTATATGCCGTGCGAGCCCTTTTCGGAGTAAACTTAGGTTGCTGAGTTTCCTGTTGGACGGCACCTGAACAAGTTTGTGTTAAAATTTATAAACTATGAAAATCTTAATTGTAAAGTTACTTGTAGTGACTTGGCTGGTGCTCGGCTGTTGGTAAATGGGCAGATTGTATTGCTGAGATGCATAACTCCAGTCAGGTCAGGTCAGGTCAGGTCAGGTCGACCAGATTCTTTCTTATATTTCATCCTTCTATTTTGGAACCAGATTTTTATTTGTCTTTCAGATAATTTTAATCTCTCGGCCAGATGAATCCTTCGGGATCTCGTAAGATATTTACCTCTACTGAATTCTCGGTCGAGTTCTGAAAGTTGTTGGGACGTATATGCCGTGCGAGCCCTTTTCGGAGTAAACTTAGGTTGCTGAGTTTCCTGTTGGACGGCACCTGAAAAAGTTTGTGTTAAAACTTATAAACTATGAAAATCTTAATTGTAAAGTTACTTGTAGTGACTTGGCTGGTGCTCGGCTGTTGGTAAATGGGCAGATTGTATTGCTGAGATGCATAACTCCAGTCAGGTCAGGTCAGGTCAGGTCAGGTCGACCAGATTCTTTCTTATATTTCATCCTTCTATTTTGGAACCAGATTTTTATTTGTCTTTCAGATAATTTTAATCTCTCCGCCAGATGAATCCTTCGGGGTCTCGTAAGATATTTACCTCTACTGAATTCTCGGTCGAGTTCTGAAAGTTGTTGGGACGTATATGCCGTGCGAGCCCTTTTCGGAGTAAACTTAGGTTGCTGAGTCTCCTGTTGGACGGCACCTGAAAAAGTTTGTGTTAAAACTTATAAACTATGAAAATCTTAATTGTACAGTTACTTGTAGTGACTTGGCTGGTGCTCGGCTGTTGGTAAACGGGCAGATTGTATTGCTGAGATGCATAACTCCAGTCAGGTCAGGTCAGGTCAGGTCAGGTCAGGTCAGGTCGACCAGATTCTTTCTTATATTCATCCTTCTATTTTGGAACCAGATTTTTATTTGTCTTTCAGATTATTTTAATCTCTCCGCCAGATGAATCCTTCGGGGTCTCGTAAGATATTTACCTCTACTGAATTCTCGGTCGAGTTCTAAAATTTGTTGGGACGTATATGCCGTGCGAGCCCTTTTCGGAGTAAACTTAGGTTGCTGAGTTTCCTGTTGGACGGCACCTGAACAAGTTTGTGTTAAAATTTATAAACTATGAAAATCTTAATTGTAAACTTACTTGTAGTGACTTGGCTGGTGCTCGACTGTTGGTAAATGGGCAGATTGTATTGCTGAGATGCATAACTCCAGGCAGGTCAGGTCAGGTCAGGTCAGGTCGACCAGATTCTTTCTTATATTTCATCCTTCTATTTTGGAACCAGATTTTTATTTGTCTTTCAGATAATTTTAATCTCTCCGCCAGATGAATCCTTCGGGGTCTCGTAAGATATTTACCTCTACTGAATTCTCGGTCGAGTTCTAAAAGTTGTTGGGACGTATATGCCGTGCGAGCCCTTTTCGGAGTAAACTTAGGTTGCTGAGTTTCCTGTTGGACGGCACCTGAACAAGTTTGTGTTAAAATTTATAAACCGTGAAAATCTTAATTGTAAACTTACTTGTAGTGACTCGGCTGGTGCTCGGCTGTTGGTAAATGGGCAGATTGTATTGCTGAGATGCATAACTCCAGTCAGGTCAGGTCAGGTCCGGTCAGGTCAGGTCAGGTCAGGTCAGGTCAGGTCAGGTCAGGTCGACCAGATTCTTTCTTATACTCATCCTTCTATTTTGGAACCAGATTTTTATTTGTCTTTCAGATAATTTTAATCTCTCCGCCAGATGAATCCTTCGGGGTCTCGTAAGATATTTACCTCTACTGAATTCTCGGTCGAGTTCTAAAATTTGTTGGGACGTATATGCCGTGCGAGCCCTTTTCGGAGTAAACTTAGGTTGCTGAGTTTCCTGTTGGACGGCACCTGAACAAGTTTGTGTTAAAATTTATAAACTATGAAAACCTTAATTGTAAACTTACTTGTAGTGACTTGGCTGGTGCTCGGCTGTTGGTAAATGGGCAGATTGTATTGCTGAGATGCATAACTCCAGTCAGGTCAGGTCAGGTCAGGTCGACCAGATTCTTTCTTATATTCATCCTTCTATTTTGGAACCAGATTTTTATTTGTCTTTCAGATAATTTTAATCTCTCCGCCAGAGGAATCCTTCGGGGTCTCGTAAGATATTTACCTCTACTGAATTCTCGGTCGAGTTCTAAAATTTGTTGGGACGTATATGCCGTGCGAGCCCTTTTCGGAGTAAACTTAGGTTGCTGAGTTTCCTGTTGGACGGCACCTGAACAAGTTTGTGTTAAAATTTATAAACCGTGAAAATCTTAATTGTAAACTTACTTGTAGTGACTCGGCTGGTGCTCGGCTGTTGGTAAATGGGCAGATTGTATTGCTGAGATGCATAACTCCAGTCAGGTCAGGTCAGGTCAGGTCAGGTCGACCAGATTCTTTCTTATATTTCATCCTTCTATTTTGGAACCAGATTTTTATTTGTCTTTAAGATAATTTTAATCTCTCCCCCAGATGAATCCTTCGGGATCTCGAAAGATATTTACCTCTACTGAATTCTCGGTCGAGTTCTAAAAGTTGTTGGGACGTATATGCCGTGCGAGCCCTTTTAGGGGTAAACTAAAGTTGCTGAGTTTCCTGTTGGACGGCACCTGAACAAGTTTGTGTTAAAATTTATAAACTATGAAAATCTTAATTGTAAAGTTACTTGTAGTGACTTGGCTGGTGCTCGGCTGTTGGTAAATGGGCAGATTGTATTGCTGAGATGCATAACTCCAGTCAGGTCAGGTCAGGTCAGGTCAGGTCGACCAGATTCTTTCTTATATTTCATCCTTCTATTTTGGAACCAGATTTTTATTTGTCTTTCAGATAATTTTAATCTCTCGGCCAGATGAATCCTTCGGGATCTCGTAAGATATTTACCTCTACTGAATTCTCGGTCGAGTTCTGAAAGTTGTTGGGACGTATATGCCGTGCGAGCCCTTTTCGGAGTAAACTTAGGTTGCTGAGTCTCCTGTTGGACGGCACCGGAAAAAGTTTGTGTTAAAACTTATAAACTATGAAAATCTTAATTGTAAAGTTACTTGTAGTGACTTGGCTGGTGCTCGGCTGTTGGTAAATGGGCAGATTGTATTGCTGAGATGCATAACTCCAGTCAGGTCAGGTCAGGTCAGGTCAGGTCGACCAGATTCTTTCTTATATTTCATCCTTCTATTTTGGAACCAGATTTTTATTTGTCTTTCAGATAATTTTAATCTCTCCGCCAGATGAATCCTTCGGGGTCTCGTAAGATATTTACCTCTACTGAATTCTCGGTCGAGTTCTGAAAGTTGTTGGGACGTATATGCCGTGCGAGCCCTTTTCGGAGTAAACTTAGGTTGCTGAGTCTCCTGTTGGACGGCACCTGAAAAAGTTTGTGTTAAAACTTATAAACTATGAAAATCTTAATTGTACAGTTACTTGTAGTGACTTGGCTGGTGCTCGGCTGTTGGTAAACGGGCAGATTGTATTGCTGAGATGCATAACTCCAGTCAGGTCAGGTCAGGTCAGGTCAGGTCGACCAGATTCTTTCTTATATTTCATCCTTCTATTTTGGAACCAGATTTTTATTTGTCTTTAAGATAATTTTAATCTCTCCGCCAGATGAATCCTTCGGGATCTCGTAAGATATTTACCTCTACTGAATTCTCGGTCGAGTTCTAAAAGTTGTTGGGACGTATATGCCGTGCGAGCCCTTTTAGGGGTAAACTAAAGTTGCTGAGTTTCCTGTTGGACGGCACCTGAACAAGTTTGTGTTAAAATTTATAAACTATGAAAATCTTAATTGTAAACTTACTTGTAGTGACTTGGCTGGTGCTCGGCTGTTGGTAAATGGGCAGATTGTATTGCTGAGATGCATAACTCCAGTCAGGTCAGGTCAGGTCAAGTCGACCAGATTCTTTCCTATTTTTCATCCTTCTATTTTGGAACCAGATTTTTATTTGTCTTTCAGATAATTTTAATCTCTCCGCCAGATGAATCCTTCGGGGTCTCGTAAGATATTTACCTCTACTGAATTCTCGGTCGAGTTCTAAAAGTTGTTGGGACGTATATGCCGTGCGAGCCCTTTTCGGAGTAAACTTAGGTTGCTGAGTTTCCTGTTGGACGGCACCTGAACAAGTTTGTGTTAAAATTTATAAACTATGAAAATCTTAATTGTAAAGTTACTTGTAGTGACTTGGCTGGTGCTCGGCTGTTGGTAAATGGGCAGATTGTATTGCTGAGATGCATAACTCCAGTCAGGTCAGGTCAGGTCAGGTCAGGTCGACCAGATTCTTTCTTATATTTCATCCTTCTATTTTGGAACCAGATTTTTATTTGTCTTTCAGATAATTTTAATCTCTCGGCCAGATGAATCCTTCGGGATCTCGTAAGATATTTACCTCTACTGAATTCTCGGTCGAGTTCTGAAAGTTGTTGGGACGTATATGCCGTGCGAGCCCTTTTCGGAGTAAACTTAGGTTGCTGAGTCTCCTGTTGGACGGCACCTGAAAAAGTTTGTGTTAAAACTTATAAACTATGAAAATCTTAATTGTAAAGTTACTTGTAGTGACTTGGCTGGTGCTCGGCTGTTGGTAAATGGGCAGATTGTATTGCTGAGATGCATAACTCCAGTCAGGTCAGGTCAGGTCAGGTCAGGTCGACCAGATTCTTTCTTATATTTCATCCTTCTATTTTGGAACCAGATTTTTATTTGTCTTTCAGATAATTTTAATCTCTCCGCCAGATGAATCCTTCGGGGTCTCGTAAGATATTTACCTCTACTGAATTCTCGGTCGAGTTCTGAAAGTTGTTGGGACGTATATGCCGTGCGAGCCCTTTTCGGAGTAAACTTAGGTTGCTGAGTTTCCTGTTGGACGGCACCTGAACAAGTTTGTGTTAAAATTTATAAACTATGAAAATCTTAATTGTACAGTTACTTGTAGTGACTTGGCTGGTGCTCGGCTGTTGGTAAACGGGCAGATTGTATTGCTGAGATGCATAACTCCAGTCAGGTCAGGTCAGGTCAGGTCAGGTCAGGTCAGGTCGACCAGATTCTTTCTTATATTCATCCTTCTATTTTGGAACCAGATTTTTATTTGTCTTTCAGATTATTTTAATCTCTCCGCCAGATGAATCCTTCGGGGTCTCGTAAGATATTTACCTCTACTGAATTCTCGGTCGAGTTCTAAAATTTGTTGGGACGTATATGCCGTGCGAGCCCTTTTCGGAGTAAACTTAGGTTGCTGAGTTTCCTGTTGGACGGCACCTGAACAAGTTTGTGTTAAAATTTATAAACTATGAAAATCTTAATTGTAAAGTTACTTGTAGTGACTTGGCTGGTGCTCGGCTGTTGGTAAATGGGCAGATTGTATTGCTGAGATGCATAACTCCAGTCAGGTCAGGTCAGGTTAGGTCAGGTCGACCAGATTCTTTCTTATATTTCATCCTTCTATTTTGGAACCAGATTTTTATTTGTCTTTCAGATAATTTTAATCTCTCCGCCAGATGAATCCTTCGGGGTCTCGTAAGATATTGACCTCTACTGAATTCTCGGTCGAGTTCTGAAAGTTGTTGGGACGTATATGCCGTGCGAGCCCTTTTCGGAGTAAACTTAGGTTGCTGAGTCTCCTGTTGGACGGCATCTGAAAAAGTTTGTGTTAAAACTTATAAACTATGAAAATCTTAACTGTAAAGTTACTTGTAGTGACTTGGCTGGTGCTCGGCTGTTGGTAAATGGGCAGATTGTATTGCTGAGATGCATAACTCCAGTCAGGTCAGGTCAGGTCAGGTCAGGTCAGGTCAGGTCGACCAGATTCTTTCTTATATTCATCCTTCTATTTTGGAACCAGATTTTTATTTGTCTTTCAGATAATTTTAATCTCTCCGCCAGATGAATCCTTCGGGGTCTCGTAAGATATTTACCTCTACTGAATTCTCGGTCGAGTTCTAAAATTTGTTGGGACGTATATGCCGTGCGAGCCCTTTTCGGAGTAAACTTAGGTTGCTGAGTTTCCTGTTGGACGGCACCTGAACAAGTTTGTGTTAAAATTTATAAACTATGAAAATCTTAATTGTAAAGTTACTTGTAGTGACTTGGCTGGTGCTCGGCTGTTGGTAAATGGGCAGATTGTATTGCTGAGATGCATAACTCCAGTCAGGTCAGGTCAGGTCAGGTCAGGTCGACCAGATTCTTTCTTATATTTCATCCTTCTATTTTGGAACCAGATTTTTATTTGTCTTTAAGATAATTTTAATCTCTCCGCCAGATGAATCCTTCGGGATCTCGTAAGATATTTACCTCTACTGAATTCTCGGTCGAGTTCTAAAAGTTGTTGGGACGTATATGCCGTGCGAGCCCTTTTAGGGGTAAACTAAAGTTGCTGAGTTTCCTGTTGGACGGCACCTGAACAAGTTTGTGTTAAAATTTATAAACTATGAAAATCTTAATTGTAAAGTTACTTGTAGTGACTTGGCTGGTGCTCGGCTGTTGGTAAATGGGCAGATTGTATTGCTGAGATGCATAACTCCAGTCAGGTCAGGTCAGGTCAGGTCAGGTCGACCAGATTCTTTCTTATATTTCATCCTTCTATTTTGGAACCAGATTTTTATTTGTCTTTCAGATAATTTTAATCTCTCCGCCAGATGAATCCTTCGGGGTCTCGTAAGATATTTACCTCTACTGAATTCTCGGTCGAGTTCTAAAAGTTGTTGGGACGTATATGCCGTGCGAGCCCTTTTCGGAGTAAACTTAGGTTGCTGAGTTTCCTGTTGGACGGCACCTGAACAAGTTTGTGTTAAAATTTATAAACCGTGAAAATCTTAATTGTAAACTTACTTGTAGTGACTCGGCTGGTGCTCGGCTGTTGGTAAATGGGCAGATTGTATTGCTGAGATGCATAACTCCAGTCAGGTCAGGTCAGGTCCGGTCAGGTCAGGTCAGGTCAGGTCAGGTCAGGTCAGGTCAGGTCGACCAGATTCTTTCTTATACTCATCCTTCTATTTTGGAACCAGATTTTTATTTGTCTTTCAGATAATTTTAATCTCTCCGCCAGATGAATCCTTCGGGGTCTCGTAAGATATTTACCTCTACTGAATTCTCGGTCGAGTTCTAAAATTTGTTGGGACGTATATGCCGTGCGAGCCCTTTTCGGAGTAAACTTAGGTTGCTGAGTTTCCTGTTGGACGGCACCTGAACAAGTTTGTGTTAAAATTTATAAACTATGAAAACCTTAATTGTAAACTTACTTGTAGTGACTTGGCTGGTGCTCGGCTGTTGGTAAATGGGCAGATTGTATTGCTGAGATGCATAACTCCAGTCAGGTCAGGTCAGGTCAGGTCGACCAGATTCTTTCTTATATTCATCCTTCTATTTTGGAACCAGATTTTTATTTGTCTTTCAGATAATTTTAATCTCTCCGCCAGAGGAATCCTTCGGGGTCTCGTAAGATATTTACCTCTACTGAATTCTCGGTCGAGTTCTAAAATTTGTTGGGACGTATATGCCGTGCGAGCCCTTTTCGGAGTAAACTTAGGTTGCTGAGTTTCCTGTTGGACGGCACCTGAACAAGTTTGTGTTAAAATTTATAAACTATGAAAATCTTAATTGTAAAGTTACTTGTAGTGACTTGGCTGGTGCTCGGCTGTTGGTAAATGGGCAGATTGTATTGCTGAGATGCATAACTCCAGTCAGGTCAGGTCAGGTCAGGTCAGGTCGACCAGATTCTTTCTTATATTTCATCCTTCTATTTTGGAACCAGATTTTTATTTGTCTTTAAGATAATTTTAATCTCTCCGCCAGATGAATCCTTCGGGATCTCGTAAGATATTTACCTCTACTGAATTCTCGGTCGAGTTCTAAAAGTTGTTGGGACGTATATGCCGTGCGAGCCCTTTTAGGGGTAAACTAAAGTTGCTGAGTTTCCTGTTGGACGGCACCTGAACAAGTTTGTGTTAAAATTTATAAACTATGAAAATCTTAATTGTAAACTTACTTGTAGTGACTTGGCTGGTGCTCGGCTGTTGGTAAATGGGCAGATTGTATTGCTGAGATGCATAACTCCAGTCAGGTCAGGTCAGGTCAAGTCGACCAGATTCTTTCCTATTTTTCATCCTTCTATTTTGGAACCAGATTTTTATTTGTCTTTCAGATAATTTTAATCTCTCCGCCAGATGAATCCTTCGGGGTCTCGTAAGATATTTACCTCTACTGAATTCTCGGTCGAGTTCTAAAAGTTGTTGGGACGTATATGCCGTGCGAGCCCTTTTCGGAGTAAACTTAGGTTGCTGAGTTTCCTGTTGGACGGCACCTGAACAAGTTTGTGTTAAAATTTATAAACTATGAAAATCTTAATTGTAAAGTTACTTGTAGTGACTTGGCTGGTGCTCGGCTGTTGGTAAATGGGCAGATTGTATTGCTGAGATGCATAACTCCAGTCAGGTCAGGTCAGGTCCGGTCAGGTCGACCAGATTCTTTCTTATATTTCATCCTTCTATTTTGGAACCAGATTTTTATTTGTCTTTCAGATAATTTTAATCTCTCGGCCAGATGAATCCTTCGGGATCTCGTAAGATATTTACCTCTACTGAATTCTCGGTCGAGTTCTGAAAGTTGTTGGGACGTATATGCCGTGCGAGCCCTTTTCGGAGTAAACTTAGGTTGCTGAGTCTCCTGTTGGACGGCACCTGAAAAAGTTTGTGTTAAAACTTATAAACTATGAAAATCTTAATTGTAAAGTTACTTGTAGTGACTTGGCTGGTGCTCGGCTGTTGGTAAATGGGCAGATTGTATTGCTGAGATGCATAACTCCAGTCAGGTCAGGTCAGGTCAGGTCAGGTCAGGTCAGGTCGACCAGATTCTTTCTTATATTCATCCTTCTATTTTGGAACCAGATTTTTATTTGTCTTTCAGATAATTTTAATCTCTCCGCCAGATGAATCCTTCGGGGTCTCGTAAGATATTTACCTCTACTGAATTCTCGGTCGAGTTCTAAAATTTGTTGGGACGTATATGCCGTGCGAGCCCTTTTCGGAGTAAACTTAGGTTGCTGAGTTTCCTGTTGGACGGCACCTGAACAAGTTTGTGTTAAAATTTATAAACTATGAAAACCTTAATTGTAAACTTACTTGTAGTGACTTGGCTGGTGCTCGGCTGTTGGTAAATGGGCAGATTGTATTGCTGAGATGCATAACTCCAGTCAGGTCAGGTCAGGTCAGGTCGACCAGATTCTTTCTTATATTCATCCTTCTATTTTTGAACCAGATTTTTATTTGTCTTTCAGGTAATTTTAATCTCTCCGCCAGATGAATCCTTCGGGGTCTCGTAAGATATTTACCTCTACTGAATTCTCGGTCGAGTTCTAAAAGTTGTTGGGACGTATATGCCGTGCGAGCCCTTTTCGGAGTAAACTTGGGTTGCTGAGTTTCCTGTTGGACGGCACCTGAACAAGTTTGTATTAAAATTTATAAACTATGAAAATCTTAATTGTAAAGTTACTTGTAGTGACTTGGCTGGTGCTCGGCTGTTGGTAAATGGGCAGATTGTATTGCTGAGATGCATAACTCCAGTCAGGTCAGGTCAGGTTAGGTCAGGTCGACCAGATTCTTTCTTATATTTCATCCTTCTATTTTGGAACCAGATTTTTATTTGTCTTTCAGATAATTTTAATCTCTCCGCCAGATGAATCCTTCGGGGTCTCGTAAGATATTTACCTCTACTGAATTCTCGGTCGAGTTCTGAAAGTTGTTGGGACGTATATGCCGTGCGAGCCCTTTTCGGAGTAAACTTAGGTTGCTGAGTCTCCTGTTGGACGGCATCTGAAAAAGTTTGTGTTAAAACTTATAAACTATGAAAATCTTAATTGTAAAGTTACTTGTAGTGACTTGGCTGGTGCTCGGCTGTTGGTAAATGGGCAGATTGTATTGCTGAGATGCATAACTCCAGTCAGGTCAGGTCAGGTCAGGTCAGGTCAGGTCAGGTCGACCAGATTCTTTCTTATATTCATCCTTCTATTTTGGAACCAGATTTTTATTTGTCTTTCAGATAATTTTAATCTCTCCGCCAGATGAATCCTTCGGGGTCTCGTAAGATATTTACCTCTACTGAATTCTCGGTCGAGTTCTAAAATTTGTTGGGACGTATATGCCGTGCGAGCCCTTTTCGGAGTAAACTTAGGTTGCTGAGTTTCCTGTTGGACGGCACCTGAACAAGTTTGTGTTAAAATTTATAAACTACGAAAATCTTAATTGTAAACTTACTTGTAGTGACTTGGCTGGTGCTCGACTGTTGGTAAATGGGCAGATTGTATTGCTGAGATGCATAACTCCAGTCAGGTCAGGTCAGGTCAGGTCAGGTCGACCAGATTCTTTCTTATATTTCATCCTTCTATTTTGGAACCAGATTTTTATTTGTCTTTCAGATAATTTTAATCTCTCCGCCAGATGAATCCTTCGGGGTCTCGTAAGATATTTACCTCTACTGAATTCTCGGTCGAGTTCTAAAAGTTGTTGGGACGTATATGCCGTGCGAGCCCTTTTCGGAGTAAACTTAGGTTGCTGAGTTTCCTGTTGGACGGCACCTGAACAAGTTTGTGTTAAAATTTATAAACCGTGAAAATCTTAATTGTAAACTTACTTGTAGTGACTTGGCTGGTGCTCGGCTGTTGGTAAATGGGCAGATTGTATTGCTGAGATGCATAACTCCAGTCAGGTCAGGTCAGGTCAGGTCAGGTCAGGTCAGGTCGACCAGATTCTTTCTTATACTCATCCTTCTATTTTGGAACCAGATTTTTATTTGTCTTTCAGATAATTTTAATCTCTCCGCCAGATGAATCCTTCGGGGTCTCGTAAGATATTTACCTCTACTGAATTCTCGGTCGAGTTCTAAAATTTGTTGGGACGTATATGCCGTGCGAGCCCTTTTCGGAGTAAACTTAGGTTGCTGAGTTTCCTGTTGGACGGCACCTGAACAAGTTTGTGTTAAAATTTATAATCTATGAAAACCTTAATTGTAAACTTACTTGTAGTGACTTGGCTGGTGCTCGGCTGTTGGTAAATGGGCAGATTGTATTGCTGAGATGCATAACTCCAGTCAGGTCAGGTCAGGTCAGGTCGACCAGATTCTTTCTTATATTCATCCTTCTATTTTGGAACCAGATTTTTATTTGTCTTTCAGATAATTTTAATCTCTCCGCCAGATGAATCCTTCGGGGTCTCGGAAGATATTTACCTCTACTGAATTCTCGGTCGAGTTCTAAAATTTGTTGGGACGTATATGCCGTGCGAGCCCTTTTCGGAGTAAACTTAGGTTGCTGAGTTTCCTGTTGGACGGCACCTGAACAAGTTTGTGTTAAAATTTATAAACTATGAAAACCTTAATTGTAAACTTACTTGTAGTGACTTGGCTGGTGCTCGGCTGTTGGTAAATGGGCAGATTGTATTGCTGAGATGCATAACTCCAGTCAGGTCAGGTCAGGTCAGGTCGACCAGATTCTTTCTTATATTCATCCTTCTATTTTGGAACCAGATTTTTATTTGTCTTTCAGATAATTTTAATCTCTCCGCCAGATGAATCCTTCGGGGTCTCGTAAGATATTTACCTCTACTGAATTCTCGGTCGAGTTCAAAAATTTGTTAGGACGTAGATGCCGTGCGAGCCCTTTTCGGAGTAAACTTAGGTTGCTGAGTTTCCTGTTGGACGGCACCTGAACAAGTTTGTGTTAAAATTTATAAACTATGAAAATCTTAATTGTAAACTTACTTGTAGTGACTTGGCTGGTGCTCGGCTGTTGTTAAATGGGCAGATTGTATTGCTGAGATGCATAACTCCAGTCAGGTCAGGTCAGGTCAGGTCAGGTCGACCAGATTCTTTCTTATATTTCATCCTTCTATTTTGGAACCAGATTTTTATTTGTCTTTCAGATAATTTTAATCTCTCCGCCAGATGAATCCTTCGGGGTCTCGTAAGATATTTACCTCTACTGAATTCTCGGTCGAGTTCTAAAATTTGTTGGGACGTATATGCCGTGCGAGCCCTTTTCGGAGTAAACTTAGGTTGCTGAGTTTCCTGTTGGACGGCACCTGAACAAGTTTGTGTTAAAATTTATAAACTATGAAAACCTTAATTGTAAAGTTACTTGTAGTGACTTGGCTGGTGCTCGGCTGTTGGTAAATGGGCAGATTGTATTGCTGAGATGCATAACTCCAGTCAGGTCAGGTCAGGTCAGGTCAAGTCGACCAGATTCTTTCTTATATTTCATCCTTCTATTTTGGAACCAGATTTTTATTTGTCTTTCAGATAATTTTAATCTCTCCGCCAGATGAATCCTTCGGGGTCTCGTAAGATATTTACCTCTACTGAATTCTCGGTCGAGTTCTAAAAGTTGTTGGGACGTATATACCGTGCGAGCCATTTTCGGAGTAAACTTAGGTTGCTGATTTTCCTGTTGGACGGCACCTGAACAAGTTTGTGTTAAAATTTATAAACTATGAAAATCTTAATTGTAAAGTTACTTGTAGTGACTTGGCTGGTGCTCGGCTGTTGGTAAATGGGCAGATTGTATTGCTGAGATGCATAACTCCAGTCAGGTCAGGTCAGGTCAGGTCGACCAGATTCTTTCTTATATTTCATCCTTCTATTTTGGAACCAGATTTTTATTTGTCTTTCAGATAATTTTAATCTCTGCGCCAGATGAATCCTTCGGGGTCTCGTAAGATATTTACCTCTACTGAATTCTCGGTCGAGTTCTAAAAGTTGTTGGGACGTATATGCCGTGCGAGCCCTTTTCGGAGTAAACTTAGGTTGCTGAGTTTCCTGTTGGACGGCACCTGAACAAGTTTGTGTTAAAATTTATAAACCATGAAAATCTAAATTGTAAACTTACTTGTAGTGACTTGGCTGGTGCTCGGCTGTTGGTAAATGGGCAGATTGTATTGCTGAGATGCATAACTCCAGTCAGGTCAGGTCAGGTCAGGTCAGGTCAGGTCAGGTCAGGTCACCTGGGGTGGCTAACTACCAGGCGCGTCCCCCGGGTGGCGGATAGGGGAGTGGCCATTTTGCGTAAGGAAAATGGTTAGTGTCGGCTATAAGCACGGTGAGAGGTATTAAAACCCCCCAATATCCGTGTGAAAACCAACACCGCGGACCACCCTCAGTCATCACACTAGATGGCTGGTTTCTTTCATCTTCTCTCCCACTCTCCTTCTTCTATGCGGGTGGTAGGCTTTAAGTTTTTACTCTCGGCCTCTCTTGGCCACCATACTTGTATTCAGACCCCGACGCCATTAGGTTTCCGAGGGCTAGGGGTCTCTCCTTTCCTTTTCTTATCTACCAGACCTCTATTAAAACCAGGAAGCGTCTGTCCCATAATGGGCGGCTCCCCTGGTCAGCGTCTGACCCGGAGCGGGCGGCTGAAGAAACGCTGGCAGGAGCTCTAAAATGCTTAAGAAGCAATAATGGATCTTAATAAAATGAAAGAAACTAACGCGCAGTCGGAACTCGGAACTGACAGTCCCGGCACGGGGAGGTGGTCGAGCAGGCCGATCCCGGGTCGTCATCCAGAGACTGCGAGGCGTTTGTGGTGGGTGACCAGGCCACAGCGTCTACTAGTGAAACTGGAAGAGAAGAGAAAATGATTAGTGAGACGCTCGTTATCGACACAGAAAAAGAGATTTTCGCAAGGAAACCCAGAGTAGTAAGGTCTCCGGCTAAGGAGATAACAAGAGAAACCACAGAAGAATCCGTTCTCTTAACACCTACAAGGGTTAGGGCCGCAACATGGGGATGTAGCGTGAGAGCAGCTGTCGCCCAGATGGAAGGCGAATATGCCAAGAAAAGGAAATATGCTGAGGATAGCCCACCAAAGACGCAAGTTACGAGCATGACAGAGGTTGTAACACTGGCAGCTCAGTTAGGTGTTGGTGATGGGTTCATATATATATATATTATTATTTGGGTGCCAAGTAACTTACCTATGCCGTGTCACGCCGACTTAAGTTACTGAAAGTCTTTTTTTTTATTTACACTCTGTGCACTGGAAGAGGGTCAAATTAAATTCGGTCAGATTTGATTTACTAAGTTTAATGAAAATTAAAAATTGACTTCAAAGTAATTATAAAATGATCACAAAAAAAATGAAAGAATTATAATAATTAATTATTGTGCAAAAGTTGTAAAAAAAGTTATAGAACTTGCGAAGCAGCTTAAAATTAATAAAGTTAGTAACCTTAATTAAATTAACTGAAGTAACTTAGATGAATATTATACAAAATAAAGTTAAATTCTAAGTGAAATTTATAAAGTTGAAAGCATATATAAAAACAATTCTTACTAATGCTGATAGTAAGCGATAGCGATAAGTCTAAGATATTGAAGCGATAAAAAAACTAAAAAAACTTAACATGGAAAATTACCATGTGGAGAAATAATATGGAATAAGATGGAATTATAATATAACGAATCTACAAAATAGCGCTAACACGTGCCGTTATAACATGACGGCCCTTAAGGATGTTATTAAATATTATTTTGACCACTCAGTACTGATTGGCGCTTTAAGATGTAAAAAAAAACTTATCTGACTACTAATTATTGTACGCAAAGAGATAGAATTAGAAATTTCAATTAAAGCGAAACTAGAATTTTACAATAGTTCTAAGGCGACAAGAACGGTAAAGGACTTAGCTGGTTGTAGATCCAAGGACGTCTGTAGCTGGTGAACTAGCAACGTTCTCACAGGCGAAGCAACTGCGATCTGCCCCGGGAAGTTGATAGCAGCGATCTGGAGTTGTTCGGAAAGCGAAATTCAGCGTCTTTCTTGACTTAGATTTTGGAAAATCTCTCAATTCCAATATGGCGACGCAAAAAAAACAACGATAATTACTTTGAGAAGGCCTCAAACGATATTCTCTGGAGTTAAGAGGTTCAACAACGATACTTGGTTGAGTTACACAACCTTAAACGGTACGAAAAACGATAGGTAACGGTAATCGGCACTAAGATTTCAGGACTCCTCCTGAACCGCAGAACACAACTTCACTCGCCGAATCACCACGACCGAATCCCTTCAAAATGGAAGACTTCCTCCACCATCCCCTCTTAAGGAAGATATTTTAGGTTCGCGTAGGCTTATAATTATCGTGGTTAATGAGATGTTGTTAGTACTAGTCGCAAAAGAATTAGAGTGAAGAGAAGAAGCGTGAAGGAAAAGTGATAGTAAAGTAAGAATGGAAAGATAGAAGAAGGGTTGCACTGTTTGGGGTGTCGACAAAGAGTGAAAAGGAAGGGAAGACCTTCCCCAAAACAGTACAACAGTACTCTGGGAAATAGAAGAGAGAAGACGAGAGGAAAGATAAAAGTGTAAAGAAGAGATTTGAGTGGTATGGCACCCAGGAGTGCAGAGTGACACCCCCTGTGGCTTATAGCAGCCACCCGCTAAAATGGAAGGGGTAACAGGCGTAGCTCCAGCCGTCCCATATCGGCTGGCGCCAAAAACAGAAATGAAAACGGTAAGACAACCTGAAAATCCGGAGAAAAACAAACATATGCAACCAGTTATACTTAATTACTTAATTTGACTACCGCAACTCTATTATACATTCTTTTAGGCCCTTTTCTCTTTTTTTTTAGTTGTCTTTTATGGTGTTCAAGACAGATGTTAAGTACCCAAGCATTTGTGTGGCCCTTTAAAATACGCCCCACACACCGGCACGTAAAAGTAGCATGCTACAAGGTAGAACACAAACTTATCTCGAAACTGAGGTCTAAGACAGATGACCTTAATAAATTTGTCAAGGAGAACAAAAACGTACATAAGGAGATTAAAGTATGGGCGACAGAAATAAATAGTATAGTTAATAGGGTGACTAATGAGTATAAGAATGAAAAGGAAGTGATATCAGAAAGACGGCAGAAAGCAGAGGAACGCATAAAGAACCAAGAAGAAATAATAAGGACACTTAAACATGATATTATTTATATGAAAGAAGAGCAAATCCGGCATCTGGAACAAATAAAAAAGTTAGAGAAAGAGCTCTCCAGACAAGTGAGTAAAGAGGGGCAGAATGGAGGAACAATAGAACCACAGTTCGATTTAAACGAAATAGAAATATCTACGTATGAAGAGTTCATTAATGTACAGGACAAAAATTGGACCCCATCTAGTTTTGTATGTACAGAAATTAAGACGAAAGACCCGGCAAAGTGTAATGATGGAAATATGATCCTTTTCATGGACATAGAACCTAAACGAAGGACAAGAGTAAGTAAAATGTTTCTGAACAGATATCCAGAACTTTTACATGGAGAAAAAATCGAATGTCAAGGAGGAAGCTATGTCGCAATTGAACAGACTGTATCTTACCTAATACAAAAAACACAAAAGAAGATGACAAGAAGACTAACGACTGTATATTACGACCCAACCAAGCAAGACGGTAGGACGGAACAAGATGTTTTCCATATACTAAAGGGAATGACAAAAATAATAAACACGGCGGAGGAAAAGATGGCGACGATAGTCTGCCCGGTAGGTATACTCGGTGAGAAATTTAGAAAAATGGTAGAAGTGAATTATCACAATATGGGATACAAAATCAATATAATATTGAGTAGACGAAATGATAAAGAAGAAGAGAGACAAAGGAAAAAAAGAGGAGAAGCAATCCTCATACGAAAAGATGACTCCGTGTCATATGCTGATACAGTAAGGAAACTAAAAGAAGGGCTGAAAGAGGAACAGCTAGTTAAGGAAAATATAAAAGGAGTACGGAAAACAAAAAACGGGGAACTTCTTATCAAGATAGCAAAAGAGGACACAAAGACAAATGACAAGATTAAAGAGATATTCGAAGGACGGAAAGCAATCTCGTTAGGAGGAGTCAGAATAAAAGTACTCCATGTAAGAGACCTAGACATTACAATAGAGACGGGGGAGATAGAGGAAGCATTGAAAGACGCAGGATATATTAGTACACCCGAAAAATTTATTGTTAAATCAGTTCGACCTACTAAAAATGAGAATAAAATTGCAACGTTATTAGTAGCAGAAGAAGACGCCAATAAACTATTAAAAATGAGCAAAGTCAAGATAGGCTTTGAGATCTGTTGAATAGAAGAAAGAATAACACTGAGAAGATGCTACAAGTGTTGGCAATACGACCATCAAGCCAAGGAATGCACGGGTGAAGACAGAAAGGACATATGCCAGCGGTGCACGAAAGAGGGGCACAAAGCCAGAGACTGCCAAGAGATACCTTATTGCCCATTGTGCAACGAACAAGGACATCAGGCTGGAAGCGGTAAGTGCAGGTCCTTTATAAGGGCCTTGGCCGCTGCCAAAGACAAAAGGAAAAAATAAAATTCAAGCTGTTACAGCTAAATGTGAACCGTAGCAAGGCAGCACACGATGTTGCCTATGCAACGGTCAAAAGAGACAGCTACGACTTTATGATTGTCTCGAACCCAATATATCTATGTGCAGCAGGAAAACTAATATCTATATGAATAGAGAAAAAACCACGGCCATAATCAAGATTAGCTTAAATCAGCAAGTCATCAATATCCAGATGGGGAACTGTTACGTATGTGTAGAAACCAGAGAGTATGTGATGTTTAGTGTATACATAAGTCCTAATAGCTCTTTTGAAACCTTTTTGGAAAATTTGAAAGAATTACAAAATGCGGTGTTGGTAACGAAGAAGTTAGATAAGAAATTGATAGTGGCCGGAGACTTCAATGCTAAACATATGTACTGGGGAGGCAAAGTAACAGATCGTAGGGGAGAAACAGTATTGGAATGGACATTTACTCTGGACTTGAATATACTCAATGATGGAAAAGAACCAACACTCATACGACCTAATGGAATTTCATATGTAGATCTGACTATAGTTGATAACAATATAATGGATAAGAACCCGAGATGGTGTGTGTTGAAAAATGAATTGTCACTGAGCGATCATCAAGCCATAAAACTAGACATTACGACAACGCAAACACGAATAAATACATATAGATACGGCAATACTAACTTAGAAAAGATGGAGAGAATATTTCGAGATAATATATCAAACTACGCGGAATTGGGAACATGCAGGGAAGAACTAATTAAAGCTTATGAACAGAGCACTCCTCGCGTAAGAGTAGATAAAGGAGGTGGCATGCCGTACTGGTAGACTGACTCCATACAAAGATTGATTCCTGAAGTGCACAAGAAAAGAAAAGAATTCCAAAAGGAGATAAGATCGGAAGAGCAACGAACAATAAAGAAAAACATGTATAAAATCGCAAAGAGGAAACTGTGCAAAGAAATAGCTGCTGAAAAGAAAAAGGGATGGAAAGAACTCTGCGATCGGCTAGATGAAGATGTATACGGAGATGGCTACAAAATAGTGATGGCACAATTACGATATACGGCACCAAAAATTGCACTAACTCCCAAAGAACGCGTCACTCAGTTTAACAAACTCTTTGTGACCGATATCGACACATTTCCGAAACAACAAAAAGAAATTGAAGAAAATAAACAATTAATAACGGCGGAAGAACTACAAGCGGCAACGAGGAAAATCAAATCAAGAAAAGCACCCGGACCAGATGGACTTCCACCAGAGGTGATTAAACATATAGTTAACGCAAACTCAGAATATTTTCTTCGAATCTTTAACCAGATGCTGAACGACAATATTTTTCCGGATATCTGGAAAATTACGAAGTTGATACTGCTAGAAAAACCGAAAAAGAATCCTCAGGACCAAACCAAGTACAGGCCTATTTGCTTGATATACGCATTGGCGAAGGTTTATGAAAATATAATAAATACGCGACTAATAACGGAGATACAAAGATTCAGTGAATATCAATTTGGGTTTCGACAAGGTAGGACGACAGTAGATGCCATTACTAAGGTGGTACAAACAGCCAGAGAAGCTAAAAATAAAAACATGTGGTGTGCCCTTATAACAATCGATATCAAAAATGCATTTAATCAGGCCTCTTGGGAGAAGATAACAACTAAATTAGAGAACCGCGGGGTGAGCGAGTACTTGGTCAACACGATAGCGTCGTATTTATCCGAAAGGAAAATTCAAATTTCCCCAAAACAAAAAGAACACATAGGGGGTGGCGTTCCACAGGGTTCGGTTCTCGGACCGACCATGTGGAACGTCCTGTACGACGACATATTCGAATGCACAACGGTAGAAGGAACGAGTATGCTAGGGTATGCGGATGATTTAGCCGCTCTGGTTACTGCAACCACAAAAGAAAACTTAATGATCAAAGGAGATGAAGTGTTGCATTCAATTAGACTGTGGCTACTACGAATAAACTGGAAGTAGCGAAGGATAAGGTTATGGCAATAGTCCTGAATAATAGAAATGACAAAGACATATATTTTGAGTTAGACGATACGACAATTACAACTGTTAAAAAAGTAACATATTTGGGCGTAATATTAGACAGAGGTCTTACCTTTGGTCCACATCTCAGACATGTTTGTGGCAAAGCGAGTAGGACGGCAAACGCAGTCTCTGCCATACTTCCTAATATTCGAGGTCCCAGGGGTACGAAACGAAGGGTACTGGCTCTCTCGATGCAATCAGTCCTGCTGTATGGTGCACCTATATGGGCAGAAGTCACAAATAAAGTTGTACATCGGAATATTATATTAAGAGCTCAAAGAATAATGGCACTCAGAGTAGCATCGGCATATAGGACGGTCTCAACAGACGCCGCTATGGTGATCTCGAGCCTGGTACCCGTACACCTTCTCGCACAAGAACGTAAGAGGATTTATGAAAGGAAACAAAAAGGGGAGGAAATAAACAGGCAAGAGGAGAGAGATAGGACAATCGGTATGTGGCAAGCAGAGTGGGATGCATCAGGGGCAGGCAGGTGGACTTACAAGCTAATTCCAAACATCAGCAATTGGGTGAAGAGAAAACACGGCGAAATTACCTTTTATCTAACTCAGATACTAACAGGCCACGGGGTGTTTGCAACATACAGGAAAAGGATCAGTAAACAAGATAACAGCAGATGCGTGTATTGCGAGGAGGAAGAAGATAATCCGAAACACACAATAGTACACTGTAGAAGATGGCAACAACAGCGAGAGGAGCTTATAAGATGGGTAGAAGGTGATTTAGAGTTGGAGAAAGTGATTGAAGCCATGCTGGGAGACGAGAACACTTGGAAAAATATTAACAACATAATAGTGACAATAATGCGGCAAAAGGAAGAAGACGAAGTTAGGAAAGAAAAAGAAGTAGGATGAAAGACAAGGCGCCTGTTGGTGTAAGGTCCAAACGACGGGGACACCACAGTAACGCCAGGAGGAGAGAGGAGTTTTAGTGGGTATACAATCTCTAGAGAGATTGGAGTCCCACACCACCCCCGTACCTGGAGGCGTGCGTAAAGCATTTCTCCTCGTTTATAAAAAAAATAAAAAAAAAAAAGTTCAGGCCAGGTCAGGTCGACCAGATTCTTTCTTATATTTCATCCTTCTATTTTGGAACCAGATTTTTATTTGTCTTTCAGATAATTTTAATCTCTCCGCCAGATGAATCCTTCGGGGTCTCGTAAGATATTTACCTCTACTGAATTCTCGGTCGAGTTCTAAAAGTTGTTGGGACGTATATGCCGTGCGAGCCATTTTCGGAGTAAACTTAGGTTGCTGAGTTTCCTGTTGGACAGCACCTGAACAAGTTTGTGTTAAAATTTATAAACTATGCAAATCTTAATTGTAAACTTACTTGTAGTGACTTGGCTGGTGCTCGGCTGTTGGTAAATGGGCAGATTGTATTGCTGAGATGCATAACTCTAGTCAGGTGCGGGTACCTGTAACTTTTGAAACACGTAAATATGGAAAAAATGGTTTAGCAATGGTTAATTTAGAAATCAATATCTGTTTATTATTTACCATTTGATTGGTTTGTTGAAAGTCAAAATTATAGTTTACGACGCCAGGAGTACCAGCACCCAAAGCGTTGAAATTTGGAATAAGTGAACTGCAGGTGAAGTCTCCTGACATGGCCATGGTGAAGATACGCGAAGGTGCTAATGATAACTGAGCTTCTCTACAAATTGCGGGGATTATATACGTTTTCCCACCCCTTTTTTTGGAAGCAGACTTTTACTTGTTGTTTGGACAATTTCAGTCTCCCCGCCAGATGAATCCTCAGCGACCTCGTGAGACATTTATCTCTATTGAATTCTCGTCTATTGAATTCTCGTTCGAGTTCAAAAAGTTGCTGAGAGGTATATGCCGTGCGAGTCCTTTTCGTGGTTAAGTTGGTTTCTTGGGTTTCCTGTTGGACAGCACCTGAGCAAGTTTGTGTTAAAATTAACAATCTAGGAAAATCTTAATTGTAAACTTACTTGTAGTGGGTTGACTGTTGCTCAGTTGTCGGTGGATGAGCAGGTTGTAATATTGAGATGGATAATTCCAAGCAGGAGCGGGTACCTGTAATTTTTGAAACAAGCACGTAAATATGGAAAAAATGGTTTAGCAATGGTTAATTTAGAAATCAATATCTGTTTATTATTTACCATTTGATTGGTTTGTTGGAAGTCAAAATTATAGTTTACGACGCCAGGAGTACCAGCACCCAAAGCGTTGAAATTTGGAATAAGTGAACTGCTGGTGAAGTCTCCTGACATGGCCATGGTGAAGATACGCGAAGGTGCTAATGATAACTGAGCTTCTCTACAAATTGCGGGGATTATATACGTTTTCCCACCCCTTTTTTTGGAAGCAGACTTTTACTTGTTGTTCGGACAATTTCAGTCTCCCCGCCAGATGAATCCTCAGCGACCTCGTGAGACATTTATCTCTACTGAATTCTCGTCTGTTGTATTCTCGTTCGAGTTCAACAAGTTGCTGAGAGGTATATGCCGTGCGAGTCCTTTTCGTGGTTAAGTTGGTTTCTTGGGTTTCCTGTTGGACAGCACCTGAGCCAGTTTGTGTTAAAATTAACAATCTAGGGAAATCTTAATTGTAAACTTACTTGTAGTGGGTTGACTGTTGCTCAGTTGTCGGTAGATGAGCAGGTTGTAATATTGAGATGGATAATTCCAAGCAGGAGCGGGTACCTGTAATTTTTGAAACAAGCACGTAAATATGGAAAAAATGGTTTAGCAATGGTTAATTTAGAAATCAATATCTGTTTATTATTTACCATTTGATTAGTTTGTTGGAAGTCAAAATTATAGTTTACGACGCCAGGAGTACCAGCACCCAAAGCGTTGAAATTTGGAATAACTGAACTGTTGGCGAAGTCTCCGCCGTTACACGAAGGTTTTAATGTTAACTGAACTTCTCTACAAATTGCGGGGATTATATACGTTTACCCACCCCTTTCCAAAGATTAGTAATCGGTCGCTTCAACTCTATTGGTTAAGATAACAACGTTTGACCACTCAGAAGTGAGGGTCCAGTTGAAGAGAACAAAGTTCTGGTGCATGAGCAGAAGGTGGAGGGGTTTATTTATTGTAATCCACCACGACGCCGATAACCAACACGGTGGTCTGGCAAAGGCATTTCCCCTCCCACACATAAAAAAACATTTTTCTTGTTTTCATATCAAATCCAATACAATGTATATTTCATGTTTCCATATTTCAGAGTGTTAATTGACTAGAGTCTGACCCGTCGAAAAAATTAGTTTTTTTATAAGTATCAATTCAATTCTCGCAAAAGCTTACTATAGCGTTAATATGCGTGAATATTCTAATGATTCTAATTTATAAAAGAAATTATGGCTTTTGTGTATAAATACAACATTAAAGGACCAGTATATATAGTATTTTAACTGAGATTAACTTAATTGCGCATTTAACGAGGCGTTTAGCTGTGTCTGATTGGCGTAGAGTGGTCACGTGGTTACGTTAAACGCGTATTAAAAATTTAATCTCAATCCAATATTTAATCAAACTCCTACAAACCGGGTCTAAGTATATTTGCCATTTTTGATCTAAGCTATAATTTAAAATTAATTAACACACATAATAATATCAGTTGCTTTAGTGTTAATTGACTAAAATTATAGTCAGTCTATACGTAATCATGAAAGCAATTTATTTTCTCCTATTTTTTTTACAAAAATGTAGGAAAAAAATGTTAGAAATCTGGTTCCACTAGGAATATGCATGTTGAAGAAAAGTTAAGTTTCTATACTTGTTTGTGTGTGCTGTTTATCCGCATTCAAAAACAAGGTGACTAATATGTTTGTGTAACGATTTACAAATTTTTCTAAAACATTGGAATACTGTTGACGATATTTTCATAAAGGGCACCAGTTCTTTTGTGTGTTTACGGAGCAATTAAAATTAAATTAACTGAAGAATATAAAAACTAAAGTTGGGGATTTAAATTTTAAATTTGATTTTCGTGGAATGTCATTGGTTTGAATGTCGAGAATTATTATCTTTAAGGCTCCACCACACCTTAAGAAAATTTCTATTTTAAAAGATATGCAACTTGTTAAACAACCCATGCTACCTCGTTTTGACAGCTGTCACTCATCTCTGAGGATTAAAATCGTTCGCTTCGTTTACAATAGTTTTATTACTGGTATTGTCAGCTGGGACAAGGAACTAAAATATGTATCTACTACGAAAGAAAACACTATTTCTCAGCTTACGCTCGGGTAGTAAAAATGCAAAAACACGTCGATTGGTATATAAAAATTGCCATTTTGTAATATTAGTTTCAAAAGTTTTGAGCGATATTTGACAGGTGGATGACGTCATCGATAATTTTTTAAATAGTACTTTTTTTTAGCATAAAGTCCCTTGAAAGAGAATTTTTGATATGTGGTTTAACCTAATTTACTGTCATAAGAAATGAACAAAACCAAGTGTGTGTTTTAAAATAAATTAATAAAATCATTGTCAGAGACTGTTGAGATCTTTACTCGCAATACACATAACAAAAAAATGCTTGATCATATATATATAATTCCGACCATAATTCTTACTCTCATTTTTAAATTCCTGTTTCCATACAAATTCGTACGTGTTGGGCATATTCTGTAAGTAGGTAGGAAAGTAAAATTAAATTTCCAAGAATATTTTATTATACGTTACTGTGAGTATTTCTTAGTAATCTTGGAATTTTTCAACCCAAAATCTTAGAAATTAAGGTACCTAGTTACCTCTCGGAATGTATTTTGAATGAAGCAAATTGGTCGAAGGTTATTTCGACAGAACTTCTCTCGCCTCTGAAATACAATAAAACAAACCCAGCTTTTTCGAAAAATTATAAAATTTGATTATGCGAATTTTATTTTTTATGAGAACAGTGCAGGAGTATCTTATTTTATAGAATTTAAAAAAACTTTGTATTATAAATTTTGGAGATGACGTCATCCCATTGATGGTGGAGATGATTTGCCAAATTTTAGTTAGCGTTTAACCATCTACATGATATTTTTAATATACATATAAAATATAGCAATAATCGATCCAGTAGTTTCGGAGAACACTTATCTAATAAAAAATGGATACAGACACCAGACAGACAGACGGACATACGGAAACGGGAGACCACTTTTTTCGTACTCTAGAGGTCATGACACGTCAAGAAATTAGTACTGGACGTAGAATTGTTGACATAGACCACTTATTAACAACACTGAAATCAGTTAGTCATAATATGTTGGGTTGCACTTTAGATAATATTGAAACAACTCATGAAAACTGTTATGGTTTAAAAAGTGTTTTCTACTGCAAATGTAATATGTACGGAATATTCGGTAATTTTTGTACTGAGCCATAGATATCCTTCAAATACCCCAGGCGACATGTCGTAAAGCCGAGGCTAGAGTTCTAAAGAGCATCGAAGCATTTTTTGAAGAACAAACCAAAACGCAGGTAAAGAAGAGTACCGATTAGCTGTGGAGGCAAGGGATATGCGTCACATGTATTACCGTTATTGTCGATGGAGCTTGGAGCAAACGCTCTTATAAATCCAATTACAATGCACTGTCTGGGGTAGGACGCATAATTGGTTCCAGAACTAAAAAAATACTTTATGTTGGAGTAAAAAACAAACTTTGTAGTTTCTGTAAAATCTATATGAAACAGAAAAAAGAAATTCCAACACATAACTGTTTTAAAAACTGGGAGCAAACATCTATGTATGTCCATAGAAGCTTCAATTATCTTAGAGGGATTTACTTTAGATACTTTATAGGAAAAAAGTAGGCGACGAGGATAGTAGCGTATTAAAAAAAGTTCGGGCTGCAAAACCAAATGGTGCATATTATTTTATAGAAAAAATGGAATGTAGAAATCACGTACTTCGTAATTATGTTCCAAAATTAGAGAAATAGTTAAAACAGCGAAAGCAGATATCACTATTAAAAATGTCCTTAAAAATAGTATTCTAAAATTTAGAACAGCTATTATAAGTGCTATCAAATTTAGCAAAAATGAGCCTCTTCCTTTTTTTTTTCCAGCATATATTTGGCAATCACGAACAATGTGCAAGCTATTTTTGTTATAAAAGTGGACAGTCAAATGATATTTTATTTTCTACTTTCGCAAATGGTGTTTTATACGAATCTAACAAACAAGTTTTAAATAGAGTTGCAACTTTGTCGTTTAGTTTACTTTTTGATTTTGAGAACAATACTGTGGAATGCTACAATTCTGTCGTTAATAAATTTGTGGGAGGAAATTTTTCTGCACGATAATAATAAGGGTACGTTCCTAATCCCATTATTCAAAAAAAATTTTGGGGAGGCCAATGTTAAGTATATGAAGGCGTTTGCGGAAAAAAATTGAAATAATAAAAACGATTAATCAAACTAAAACCTCTATTAAAAATTGCGTATCCGAAGTGCGGATTCCGGCAAAAACAATAGCGTCGACGATGAACAAACGAAAACTGCAGATATATTACCTGAACTGTATGAAAGAAAAAAATCGGATTTATTAATAAAGCTGTCACAGAGTAACGTAAACGCTATTGAAAAAGGTACTTGTGGCCAGCGACTGTGTAGTGAATGGAGTAAAGAAAGGACAAAATGAGAGATGGAATTAACACCGCAAATACCGTTAAAAGTATTGTGCATTCCGATAAAACTTTAATAAAAAAATTGTCCAAGTCTATACAATTTGGTACTGACAATGAAGAAAATGCCAAAGAAAAATTTGAAGCTCTAACAAATTTGAAAGAAATTTTTAGGAGCTTCTCCAGATGGGTTAATAAATTCTAATTCAGTTGCAGAGATTAAATGTTTATATGCGGTTTGCAGTAAAAATATTAAAGAAGCTATTAAAAATAAAATCATTAATTATTGTTCAATAAATGCAGATAATACAATTAGTTTGAACCCTAACCACAACTATATGTATCAGGTATAACAGGGTCCACTGCATATAAATAAAAGAAAATGGTGTTATTTTATCATCTACACTAACGTAGATTTAGAATATTTTTTGATTGAAAGAGATGATGATTTCTGGAATAAACATATGGTAAATCCATTAGAAAATTTTTATGTAAATGCCATGCTACCAGAAATTGTTGACTCGTGGTGGAGTCGAAATCAGCAACTCCGAAATATATCGAAAAAAGATTTATACACAAATGTTAAGTTTTTTTTTTGGTTTTTGGTTGCTTTTTTGTTATTATTTTTATTTTATTAATATGATTTTATTGATGATGATATTTTCCTGTGAATATTTAATATTTAAATGCAGTGTATAGAGGCAGGGATGTCAGAACTCTGTTTACAAAAGTCACAAAACGCAAAACGATTACACCTTTTTGCTATCTATAAATTTCTGCTTGAAAATTCTTTGGTATCATAAAATCTATCTCTCCCTTTCGTACTGTCGGAGCCAACGTACCAATACTCAATATTCGGCGCCGGATTAAAAAACCAACCGCGTCAGCCAGTTTATATGTACCCGTTTCCATTTGTGCAGTATAAGTACTCCTCTCTTAGGAATTGTAGTAATTTATAGCTGCAATTTTATTTGCTTTACTGCACATATTGTCATAGACACATCCTACATCCCTAATATAGCTTGAATAAATGTATTCCAATGATAAAATTCCAATTAATTAATATCATTCATTTAATTAAAAGGGGGAATCATATCAAAACAACAACGTAGAAATGTCATCATATTTCTGTAAAAATTTTATTCGCCTTTATCCTTCTTAATGCTATTGTCAGGTACTTCAAAGGATGGTCAAATAATCTTAAGGTGTTTAAAAGGTGCTGTATTGTGTGGGCCATAAATTACAACTTATCGCCTCAGCTAATATTTTGGGTTGCCTAACTTACCAAAATTTGCCCCAAAGGCTTTGCAGTTTTTTTACAATCCCTAAAAAAAATAAAATTTTAACACAAAAAGGAAAATGGCGCCTAAAGTAGAAAAAAATTCTCCCTCACCTCGATAGTTTTTAAAAGCACACCGAGTTATAGTTTTCGCAAAAAATCCGCTCGGTTTTTTTATTTTAAAAACTGCTACGTTTTTTAAAAAATACAATACTCTTCCTTACAAATTTTTGTCATAAGCACGCAGATGTAGCGCCCTACTCTTCAACTGTTAAAATGAAGGCGCAAAATGGGTTGGCGATTTGCTTATTTTGGCATCTTTTAATGACTGTGTGGAGGAGCCTTAACAATGCACAAGCACCGACAGAAAGCTACAATGATGGCAGGTATTTAAAATATGACGGTTTCGATGAAGAGGTGATTAGGTGGTTCAACATTAGTGGGCCTCACTATCACTACCAAAATTTGATTTTCGTGGAATTAGTGCTGTCAACCAGAAAAATGTTCCGCCTACTCCAGGGAATTTTCTTTCAAGTTGACAACACTGCACCACCTCAATTTGATTAGTTGAAAACCCAACCTCAACGGCAACGTAACGGCGAAAAATAAAAGTTGGTCATCTCGAACGTCATCCCAACGGCGTGCCAACTTCCAACGGCAACGTCAACGGCGAACAGCAACGTCAGCGTCAAGTTTATAAATCGACCTTAAGTCATAAACTGCCCCAAACATTGACAGATTCCAGGCTTTCTCAAACGTCGGTCGCTTGACAGATGATAATTCTCAAAAATCACTGCCACAAAGGAGCAAACGTTTCGTTTTGTTTTATTAATTGTAAATACTTAATAAAGCATTAGGTTACCTTTAAAAAAATGCTATTTAAGTTTCTCTTTTACATGTAAATGCAGTGTCTCGAAGGTTTTAACGTCACTGCTTTAAGCATTGAATAAATCGCTACATCATACAACCATCCTGAAAGTGTACTATGATTTTCTTGTTCCAACTCGTTTGCCCTATACTGAAAGACACCCTTAAGTTCAACGCTTACCGGCGAAAAAAAGGGAATAGCTTGTTCTTTAACAAAAGAAGCTCGGTAAAAGCCTACTTACTGGGTGATAATTGTTGATTTACAATCACCCTGGTTTATGGCTTATGCGAACGGAGTTCTGAAATAGACTATAACACTAATTTCAACTAAATGTTACACTTATGTGATGATTGGTAGTTAGTCCACTTATTCCCTTATCGATGGTCTACAAAAAATTTAAACAATGCAATTCCTGTTGGAACTGGCCCACTATAAGAACGCTCGAGATGCAAGCACGAATGACGTCACGCCTCGTTCGCTTTTTCAGTTCAATGTTTTATTACAACGTTATTTATAAACCTATAAACAAATGGTTTGCATTTTGGAAAACTAGATTTTTTGAACATTTTTTTAAGTTAATGTGTCTGAACCACTTCACGGCCCCTTTAAGGTCGCTCCAAAGGACAAAATTTGACGGATTAAATTTTAGGGACCAGTAAATTCGCAATTATTGATCATACACTGTAGACTTAAAACTATGTATAAGGAAGACACCCTGTACGTCGTTTTATATAACTTCTAATTAATATTTATTTTTCAAAATTTTAATAAATATTTTTATAAATAGATACAGCTGCAGGGTCTTACATGAAAAATCAAAAATGAAAATGCTATTGCCAGTATTTAAAACACGAGGGAATAAAATAAAGGTTTTAGAAAATTGTTGATCATGCTAAATAACGGCCTATGTGCCGCGAACATTAACCAGTTTTACATTTGTTCATTTATCGTTGGCAAATATATTGTTTTTCTTTGTAAAAAAAAATTGGGTGGGATATTTGATTACAAATTCTCAGTATCTGAGTATGGGAGATCCTAAGGTGCCTTAAAAGTTAAGCCTGTCACTTTTGCTTGCCTTGAGTATACTTAGTAAATCTTTGCAGCGTCATTAACGAACAATAGCGAACAACTGAGTTTACTATACGGTCATATATTTCAAAGACAGAGGTCCAAGTAAGTAGACAGATTTACAACGATGGGTGGTTAAACGTCATTGAAATTAGTGAAAGTGCACACTGCGCCCTACATATCTGTTCAACTAATACCGTGTAAGAATTTTACCTACATCATCCTTTATGTCTGAGGTATTTAAAAGACCCTACTGTGTGGGCCATGAATAATAAATTTCCATGGGAACTAAAAAGTATTTTGGGATGCTTAATCTAGCAAAAATGCTCCATTTTTGTCGAAACGTACATTGCTCAACGACTTTCAAAATAAAATAATAAAAATACATTTACCGATGGCCAGCAGAAAGCTTAAAGAATTTTTGGTTGATATTTATATTACATGTTTATGATTGTTGTGGCTAACATGATACGTATCAACAACGTATTATTTTAACCCAAGGGTTACCATAAAAAAAATAAGTCGAAGGTTATTTCGACAGAACTTTCCTCCCTTGGATACAACTCCAGCTTTTTCGAAAATCATTTGATTTTAAGAATTTAATTTTCTTATGTTGACCTTTATAAGTGAAAATAAAAATGTGTATGTAGTGTTAAAGTAAAGGCAAAGGCTACGCACTTGTTTAAAGTGAGTTTTTCCAATACAAAATTTTGTGATCACGTCATCAACATTTTTGCAAGAACCGAATATCAGTTTGGATAGATGCAGTGTAATACTAATAACAACAGTACTGTATTGCCAAATTTTCGGGAAAATGGAGTGAGTCGTCCTTAATTTAATCAATACAATAAAAATGTCTCACTCATTAATTTTTTTGGATCATCCAGTATAAGTAATTCTAAAAACTATGCGTCCATTAGTAAACTACAAGCACACAGTCATAATATTTTGCACATTTTAAATATTATTTTTTCTGAAAAAATTTGAAATGACCATCAATTTTTTGGGAGAAGATAAACGAATAAATTTTGATTAACGATTTACCAGGATTACGATAACTTTAAAACGTTTGCAAGATTTCAGGGCGTTCTGTTGTTTATGAATTCATCTTGATTTATATCGCAATTAGTTTACAAAAACTCTTGTACAATATTTGCCGCGAATTTCACGTAACCCGTATTTGACCTGACCTGACCTGACCTGACCTGACCATGATACAATAATTGGGAAGTTTTTATATCATGATATTTGCTTATCACACATAACAAGCGCATGATTGCTCAGTGGATAAGGACTTAAACTCCCATCCGCGTGCATTCGACTCCCATCCTCGTCTTCATTTTTTCTCTGCGACAATTTTTATTTTTATTTTAACAATTTTAAATGTTCAACTTCAATTGCGAAGAAAGTTCTGTATAAATAACTTTGGACGATTTTTTTTAAGCGAACAACCATATGAGATACTAAAGAAATGCAGTCATTAGTCAACAGACATAGATCGATCCGAAAAAATTATTTTATTTTTAAATGTCGTTTGCAGAACGTTTTTAGCCCCCTCGACTAATCTTTTAATTCAGCTAAGTCTCATTAACAAAATTCAAATTATCATCACCATCAACTTTAACTGAAGTACGCCTTATTGATTGCACTTTTCTATAAAAAAAGGAGTTCTGGATTAAATGATGTAGTTTCTAGTAATTGAATCATTACGTTCAAATCTATTTCCAGAATTTAAAAAAAAAAAGCTCGAACAGATCAACTTTTTTAGGGGCATATAATTTAGTAGTAAAAGGCCTGTCAATGTCAATCGGATGTCAAGAAATAAAAACATTTTAAATATTTTGAAAAAAATCTTGTTTTATATTTATGTATATTTCAAAAATGGGATGTGATAGAGGAATTCTCTTGACTGATTTCAATTTACCACATTCAGATGCATAAAAAGTAGTTTTTTTAACCAATGTTATTGCAGACTAGAAGTTTTACCGGTATGTACTTCGAGGTTTGTGCTCTTGTCTTTTCAAGGTTCTAAGTGGTAAAAAGTGGGAAATTTTCCGAGAATTTTGGAAGGTGGTTGATGACTAGAATTGTGTATCTCATGAACTAAGATTGATGCGGTTAAACTGAATGAGTTTTGAGATAGTGGGGATATTTGATGACTTCTTCTTTTTTGTGTAAGTTCACCTACACGATAAAAATTATCGCTGCTATTTCAATTAGTTTTGTACACACATCCATAAGAGTGTGGCTTACAAATTGTTTCCTGTGTTTCCTCTAATTTTTCCCTTCCGTGGTCCAGTTTGTATGTCTTATTGTTAGTCACCACGACGGACCGCGTAGGTGCAAAGAATTGCATCCTTGTTTATCCCGTTTATTTTATTCTTTTTTTATAATGACTGTCATCTGTATGAACTGTGAGGATCCTGTTACACCTACAACACGCTGTACTAAGTGTGGAACATGCAAAAAACATTCACATGTTAAATGTTTAAAACTTAGTGAGGACGAAATTGCCAAAATCATTAATAAAAGATCTCCATGGATATGTTCTAAATGTTGTTCTGCTTCCAGTTCTGCTAATGTGATATCCGCTGAATTAATTGAAGATATTATCAAGAAACAATTAACTATTATGAAACTAGAGATTCAAGCAACTATAGATGATCATTTTAAGAATATCAATGACAGACTAACAGCGGTAGAAAATAAGGTTTGTACAATTCAAGAGGAATGGAATGTATTTAAAAAATCATTACCAAATACAGTCCAAAACACCACTGGTGCTGCTGGTGACATAAATGTTATTATCTCAGAAATGGAGGATCGGAAACGTTGTAGTTCTAATGTATTAATTTATAATATACCTGAATCTGCAGCATTGTCAACTCAGTAAAAAATCGATGATGATATTAATCGAGTTATGGATATATTGTCTCCGTTAGGGTCATTCCCTAAACCCAAAAAAGTTATTCATATTGGCTCTTACAAACCTGACAGCATTCGTCCTTTGAAGATTGTGTGTAATAATGAAGGGGTGGCTAAAGAAATTCTTCGCTCTAATAAAAACAACTCCAATCGAAATAATCATTTTCGTCCTGATCTGACCAGGGTTCAACGTGATTTTAACTAATCTGTTTTGAACGATTTTAGAGATAGGTTGTCCAAAGGTGAATCCGATCTAACTGTTAAGTATAAAAACAATCTGGCATATATTACTAGTAAGAGCACTTCCAGTAACAATCTTCAAAAAAATTAATTAATTTTAATTATCAAAATGTAGGCGGTATTAGGACTAAGTTAAAAGATTTTTCTTTCAACGTCAGTTCTTGTGTTTATGATGTTCTTGTTATTCCAGAATCATGGTTGTGCAGTAGTATTTCTAATGGTGAATTGTGTTTAAATAATTATAACATTTTTCGTACAGATCGTGATGTTGAAGTTAAGCTAAATATCGTGGTGGTGGAGTGTTAATAACAGTAAAAAAAGTTTTGGATTCTTACGTTGTTCTACGGGGTCAGTCGGTTGAAAGTAGGTTTGTACACTTAAAATATAATGACTTAGACCTGATTGTTGGGGGAGTGTATATTCCACCTGCTTCTGCCTTAAATATTTATGAGGACTTTTGCTCTGATTTAGAAACAATTTTTAAACGGTTTCCCGATTCTTCATTTATTATCGCTGGTGATTTCAATTTGCCGAATTTTGTTAAGGACGGTAATGAAACTTATCAATCATCTGCATCGCAGGAGTTGCATAATGTTGTCAGCACGACTTGCCCATTTTTAAATCTAAAAGAAGTAAATACAATTCCTAATAGTAGAAATGCATTTTTAGACCTTATTTTTTCAACATTATCAATATTGGAATTTCTTCTGTCTTAGCTCCTATTTTTCCCGAAAGTATTCATCATGTTCCTTGCTCTTGCAGTACGTTTGGATAGTCGTTTTTATGATTTTAATAATTCTAATGGAAACTATACTCTTTTAGATGACTTTTATGCTTCCATATGTTGGGATTCTTATTTGGTGGGCAAGGATTTAGATGAAATGATTGCACTTTTCTATGATATAATATTTGCTGGCTTTGAGTAATGCATTCCATACAAAAAAGGTATTTTTCCTAAACTATGGAAGAATAGTTACATCATTCCTATTTTTAAATCGGGCTAACATGATAAAATTGAAAACTACAGGGTTGTATGTAATCAGTCCGCAATTTCTAAATTGTTGAATTCACTAGTATCAAGTCAACTTCAATGGGCAGCGTCGCAGCTCATTTCTTGTCAGGAGCATGGTTTTTATCCTAAGAGATCCGCAATGTCTAATTTGGTAGAATAACAGTCATTTCTAAACGATGCATTATCTAACCGCATTCAGGTAGATACTATTTATACTGACTTTGCGAAGGCATTTGATCGTGTCATCGGTTACTGATTATAAAACTTCAAAAACTGGGTTTTAAAGATTTGACAGTGCAGTGGTTATCTTCATTTCTTTATGATAGATGGCAACAGGTTTGTATTAATAATTTTATTTCAGATTCGTTTTGGGCTTCGTCTGGTGTTCCTCAATGTACACATTGTGGGCCAGTTCTTTTTACACTATTTATTAATGATTTTACATGGTGTTTTCAATATTGCAATTATTTGTTGTATGCGGATGACTTGAAATTATTTGCAATGATACGTTCTGTTCAAGATTCGAAACAACTGCAGCTGGATGTGGATAAATTGTATAGTTGGTGTGATGAAAACTGGCTTCCTTTAGATATTAAAAAGTGCCATATAATATCTTTTTTTAATACAAAGTCACACATTAATTTCGATTATTATATGGACAATGATTTAATATGGCATAATTAACGGACTTATAGACTGTCCGAATTTGTTCACTAAGCTTTCGTTCTGTGTGCCTGCAGTGAGTAGTCGTGTGACAAAGAGCAAGACCATTTTCAGAATTGCGACAAGAATACCAAATTTTGCTCAAAACCACCCTCTAACTAGAATGATGAATAAATATCAATCTTTGATTCGGCAAGATTAAAGTTTAAAATCGGATGTTAGAAATTATTTTGGTTTGTAGTTGCTTTTTATATATAAGTTTAATTTTTAGTTATATTAGATTAAGTTATGTTGTAGTACTTCCAACAAGGAATTTAAGTTATTTTTATTTTTATCTAATTAATGTATAATTTTCTGTGAATTTTTGGTATAATTTTAAGTTATTAAAATGAAGTTTTTCGTTAATAAATAAATAAATAAAAATAAATAATCTCCATCACCTTCAAAACATAGTTGATAATAATCAGTATATCTTCTAACACAAACGTAATTTTAACTAAATCTAGTAATTGGAGGCATTTATTAAAAATAAATTAATACGCTTCATCAGTTATTTAGATGAAAAGGCACACGATATATATGTATATTTTTTGAACACTTGGTTTTAATTTGTACATAAGCCAGAAGAGTTGACGAGATACATAAAAAACCATCGAAAATGATTTGATTCTTTGTGCATTTAGAGGGTTAATAATATTACGTATTAAATATTTATTAGTACGACAGGGAACTAGAAACTTGTTCAAAAAACCCTGCCGGAAGCTAATTTTCTTTTTTCGAAAAATCGGAAAGATCAAATCGGATTTTCATATTTTATGCCTACAATGACTATACATTGTCGATCTGCTGCAAATCTTAGTAAATAAACGTTCCCTTTTACAATTTCAACTCTTCAGATGTTGGCTTGTTTCCAAGTTTACAGAGACCGGACATCTACTGGCATCGGTAGTCAAATTTTAAAACACTGGAACTGAAAATTAATGCTTAGCATACATGTTTTTGGTGAAAACAAATATCTACATTAAGCACCGTTTAAGTAAAATGTTCGGATTTTCATTATATAGGTAGATCTATCAAAGAATATAAAAAATAAAATAATAAAATTAATTAATAAAACTATCAAATATGCAAATATCATTAAACAGCAGTAGTCAAATGATAATTAATAATTAATTCTTACACAGCTGAAAAAACTGCACTGCAAAATGTTATTTGCTTTTGAAAACATCTGCACCTCTTGTCTTGCAGAAAAACAAAACTGGGATAATAATAAAATTTGTTTTTCAAAGTTTCTTGTAAACATCGACAAATTTTGAATGATAAGAAGTATGTAGGTACTTGTTTTGGTAGTCGTAAACAAAATTCGTCATTCCTGTCAATTTTATTAAGAAGCACCTGGGTGAGAGACAACCAGTGATTCAGTTTTTAGAAATAACGTTCCCTGTATTTTTTTGCGGCAAATTTTGAGCACGATAATTTTTAAAATTTTTGCATGACCCACTTGACCTACAAACGTTTATAAATATGGTGACAAACTTATATCTTTAGGATCAGTTTATACAATACTATGTTAATCATGTATCTAACGAGGCATTCAGCGACGTCGGATTGGCGTAGAGTCGGTCACGTAATACTTTAGCGTTGTGTTAAAAATTTAATCGAAAACAAATATTTAATTGAGCTTCTGTAAAGCGGGTCCTAAGATCACTTCAAAGTACAGAATTTTCAATATGATTATTATTATTTTAACAAATATGTGGATTACCAAAAGTTGCCATCATCCATTTTTTGCCATTTTAAAAATAATTGTTGTCAACTTTTATACGTGTCTCAAGAATATCATGTAAGTGCTAAAATGCTGAAGTATGAGACGTTATCTCAAAACTGTGCTTAGTAATTATTACTGAAATATATTGTATATATGTATAAATATTCTGCCTAGTACTGTACTTCTACACCTGTAGATTATTATCAATCCAAATTGACTATTCGACACAGATCTCCAAATTTTTGACAAAAATTTCACAAATTAATGTCAAAAAAAAATATATCAACATTTTACATTTAACATTTATCCATTTGCTCTTCTCATAAATTAACGGCAACTCAATACATCTTATCTAAAATAATCTAAATGGTATGAGTATATACTTTTGCAGTGTAATATTAACAATAACAGTAAGTTTTTTTTAATACTTACGGATTTGTCACCAGGTATAGTCTCAAGTCGCAGTGACATGCTCCACTGGCACCACTGTTTTGAAATGTACTTACTATTATGTCCGTGATGTTACTGACTTCTTCTACAAATAAGTATGTTAATACTTATTTGTTCGATCATACGTGAAGTTTTTATTCTAAAATTTTTCAGGATGGTTGAGTCTCAAAGGAATTAATATAGAAAAAAACGAAGAAATATGCAAAAAGATGGCAGATAAACTTGGCAGATCTTACTTTGGCGCACTATTGCCCGAAATAATTGATTTAAGAAGAAAGAGGAACCTGCCTTTGCGAGAGATTTTTTTTAAATAAATTAAATTTGTTTCTATTTTTTTATGTACTTTAATAATTTATTAGGAGTACATTTTTCATCACCAAGACTTGCATATTTTTATCATAAATATATTTTGAAAATGATCTCTCGGCAAATGAAAACATACGAGCACTTTTTTCGAGTAAACAATGAAGGGAGAAGTTACTGGGCGTAGGGCTTTTTTAAAACACCTCCTTTCTGGGATAAGTAGTAGATACACTTAGCTACTTATACGTGTTAAACAAAAGCTGTATTTTATATATTTTTTATTATTATTATAAATATGCTTATTAGTTTTATTAGTTAACAAAGCAAAATATATATTAACAATAATATTACAATGAATTTTTAGTAATCATGTGTATTGAATTCAGAATATTGATTGGAGTAAAAGTATTATAGTTCCCCAGTTTTAATTCGGTTTTATGATAGTACCTCATTGCGTAAAAGTTAATTTCCTTAACAATAGATTACTACGGCCGGTCCTGGCGGTTTGTTATAAAACTGAATTCCTTGCCATAAATTAGAAAAATCAGTCGAGAACGCTAACAATCAGCTTATGGTAGAGCAGGCGATAAGGGTTTTACCTAGAAAGTCGCTTCCGTAAATTTTAGCGGCGCTCCTATTGGCAAAGTACTGAACTAACGGCTCAAAATCTGTCGAATTGATACCCATTTTTTTCAATAATTGTTAGTTTTTGTTAAAAACTCTGCTAACCAATAGATCATTAATTTTCCTCTGATATTCCTGTTAAAATTATTCTACGTATTTTGCATTAATTTGTGGTATATTTTGATTTTTATAAACACATTATTATTTAAACAAATTATACCACTAACGAACATTTAATGACTCTGCGCCCTGTAAAAAGTGATGTTCTATCCATGTGCGAATTTTCAAGCGATTCTATGATGGTTTTGACTCAAAAAACTTGAAAAGAAAACATACAATGGTGCGTTTTTTACAAAATTTTTCACCCATATTTTTTTAATTGATTGAACTGGTCTCTGCGCTCTAGAATATAAAAAAAGCTGCAGTTTGATGTATGATAGATCTATATTAATATCATTTTTTCATACAAAAAACCAAACAAATGTTATACCTCGTCTAGCGAGTCTCCGTAAGGTTTAAGTTTTTGTTCAAAAATTTGTAAGAACGTCTGAGTTTCAAAATATTTAGTTTTTGACATGGTGTTAGTTTGTAGAAATATAAATTTTATTTTTTATTAATTATTTATTTTAGTTATTAAAAAATTGATATTCTAGTTTAACGTGTGTTTGGGGAAAATTAATGATTATTTTTCTATTTTTCCCTCAGACTTAATATGGGTGAAAAACGCAAAACATTTCGATAAAGATTAATTAAATTTTAATGCGTGAATAAAGGGGAAAAGGAGTACATACAATAGATATCACAGTTTTTCTTTTTCGTACATGTTTGCTGTAACCAAATTAATAATTTTGTAGAAATAAATTCAATGTCAAGCTTACCTAGACAATCTACGTTGGCATATAAATCTGTAATTGTAACGTTGCATTATAAAATAAAGAACATTAGAAATAAGTGAACATCGTTTGTACAAAATGTTATTCGTGGTGGCCCTAAACGTTATAAAGTGTATACACAAAGCAATTAGTCATCTTAAGTATGTACGTAACATGATCATATAGACAAAAAAATATATTTTTTCTTAAAATATACTTGAAACATTTAGTCTAAAAAAACTGGTATTATGAAAATATCAACAGTAGTCCAACATTTTAGAAAAATTTGTAAACCGTTACACAAACATATTAGTCACCTTGTTTTTGAATGAGGACAAACGGTACGCACAAACAAGTAAACAAACTTAGCTTTCCTTCAACATGCATATTCCTAGTGGAAACAAATTTGTAACATTTTTTTACTACATTTTTATAAAAAATATGGGAAAATAAATTGCTTCCACGATTACGTATAGATTAACTATAATTTTAGTCAATTAACGCTAAAGCAACTGATATTATTATGTGTTAATTAAATTTAAATTTTAGTTTACATCAAATATCGCACATATAGACCTGGTTTGTAGAAGTTCGATTAAATATTGGATTGCGATTAAATTTTCAACACGCCTTTAACGTAACCACGTGACGACTTTACGCAAATCAGACGTCGCTAAATGCCTCGTTAAATGTGGAATTAATTTAATCTCAGTTAAAATACTATATCTACTGGTCCTTTAATGTCGTATTTATAAACGAAAGCCATAATTTCATTTATAAATTAGAATTATTTAGAATATTCACGCATGTTTTTGCGAGAAGAGAGTTCATAGTCAAAAAAAACTTAATTTTTTCGACGGGTCAGACTACGTCAAAAAACGGCTTTTAGCTCCACATTTGTGCGTGCAAAGAAACGTTGTTATCTTAACCAATAGAGTTGAAGCGACCGATTACTAATCTTTAGGAAGGGGTGGGAAAACCTTTATAATCCCCGCAATTTGTAGAGAAGCTCAGTTATCATCAGTACCTTCGTGTATGTTCACCATGGCCATGTTAAGATTCTCGAACGGCGGAGACTTCCCCAGTTATACCAAATGTCAACGCTTTGCGTGCTGGTACTTCTGGCGAAGGAAACTATAATTTTGACTCCCAACAAACCAGTCAAGCGGTAAATACTAAATAGATATTGATTTTTAAATTAACCATTGCTAAACCATTTTTTCCATATTTACGTGCTTCTTTCAAAAGTTACAGATACCCGCCCCTGACTGGAATTATAAATCCAACATGTCGATCTACCAACAGCTGGGCAGCAGTCAAGCTACTGCAAGTAAGTTTGCAATTAAGATTTCCCTAGATTGTTAATTTTAACACAAACTTGCTCAGGTGCTGTCCAACAGGAAAGCCAAGAAACCAAGTTGACTCCGAGAAGGGCTCGCGCGACACATACCTCTCAGCAACTTTCAGAACTCGAAAGGAGAATTCAATAGAGATAAATATCTCACGAGGTCGATGAGGATTCATCTGGCGGAAAGACTGAAATTGTCCGAACAACAAGTAAAAGTCTGGTTCCAAAATAGACGAATGAAATATAAGAAAGAATGTGGTCGAGCTGCGTCGCCTTAAATTATGAGCATGATATGGCGGAGAATTTGGGGACCTTACCGGCACAGCTGAAGCCCCATGATTTTTCACCAGCTAATAATACCGTACAAGTGCTTCAAGTTCCTCGACATTTAATTCAACCATCAGTGCAGTACTCCCTTCCCAATGCAAATGGTCAAAACCTAATCAGACAAGAAGATCAACAGTACCAGTTTCCAATAACTCCAGAGCCGTCCCCAGAGCAAATTTCGTTCAATAACTTTAATGGCACTGGATACCAGATTCTACCGACCAATGAAATGTACCCTCATGGTAACCTAATGAACACCCAGTTAAATGATTTTTCATATTATCCTTACACGCAATTGATTACGTCTACTGATGATAGTGTAAACGGTCAATTGTATGGACGGTATAACCAGATTCCGCAGATGCTGGAACAACACCAGAATCCAGTGTGGCATGGTCAGCAGGATATGGCCAATTTATCAGCATCGTTCACTAGTTTATGATTTATAAAATTTTTATGTAACGATAGTACGGTATATAATTTGTAAATATTCAGCATGGACATGGTTCTTGAAATAAAAGTGTAAATTATAAAATTTGAGCCTTCGAGTTTTATAATTAAAAAAAAAAGCAAAACCTGAAACGATCCAGCACATAATCTCCTCCTGCAGCATCCTGGCACAAACTGACTACAAAGCTAGACACGACAATGCAGCCAAAATCATTCACAAAGAATTAGCAACACTTATGAACTTAATCGATGATACGACACCTTTATTTATTACACTTACATTCCATCTCCATTCCTTGAAAATAACAAATACAAATTATACGGGGATTGCACAATACTTACAGACTTAAACATTACAGCTAACAGACCAGACATCATACTTATCAAAAAACACACGAACGAAGCCATTCTGATTGACATTTCTATTCCTAACACAAACAACATTATTCAAACATACCACACCAAGATTTCAAAATATCTACAATTATCGATAGAAATGAAATCCATGTTGAATCTTAAAAAAATTTCAATTCTACCCTTAGTTATCTCAAATGTAGGTGTAGTCCCAAATAACTTAGTTGAGAATTAAAAGTCTTTGCATTTGAATGATTCAATAATTGTCAAAATTCAAAAAGCTGTTTTGTTAGGAACATGTCATATTGTTCGTAAGTTTCTCGAACAGTCTGATCATGTCAGTCAGATTATATTAGCACCAGTAGGTCAGAGTAGTGTAGGTCACTTTCCAAGTGATGCGCGGATAAATGGTCGGTAGTTACGCTAGACTTTTGGGGATGGGGTGAGATTAGAGAATAATAGCAGTCTAATTTGTATGCTGTAGTTCTAGAATCTCGAAAGTTGTTTTGTTAATCAATGCATATCATTACTTGGTCTTAGTACCCGTAATGATAGAAGTCTTGCCTGAATGTCGGCCATTTCCGGGTCAGTGGTGGGTCTTAATAATAATAATAATAATAACCTTTATTGCCCTACATTTCTTAGAGCCTATTACAGAGCAATATTAATATTTATAAAATAAGCAAAAAAAAAATAAGATTGAACCGATGATTTAAATATTAATTAAAAACAAAAACATAAATCAAGTCCTAAGTAAGAAAATAATAATGTAAGTATTCCATGTGTAAAAGAAGAGAAACCATTGTAGAAGACATACTGAGACCTATGAGAAACATATGATTTTAAAAGATGTAAAACCAAACCTGTTATACCAAATCCTAGATGTTAAAATTTTGTGATCAATACGGTCAAAAGCTTTTGAAAAGTCTGTATATATTACATCCACTTGCGATTGGTTATCAATCGCTCCAGCAATAAATTGAGATATACATGCCAGGTTTGTGACAGTTGAGCGTTTGTCAATAAAACCATGTTGTTGTGGTGAAATAAAGTTTCTCACATGAGGAAATATGTAAGTGTATAAAATAAATTCAAGACCTTTGGAGAAATTGCATAAGATACAGATAGGACGATATTTTGAAAAATCAGCTTTGTCTCCAGATTTAAAAACAGGTATGACTTTAGACAGCTTTCATTTCGATGCAAAGACACCACTCTTGAGGGCGGTATTATATATTGCTAATGAAGGCTCAATAAACAAATATTTGCAGTCACGTACCAAGAAACTAGGTAATTCATCTAGACCAGCTGTAAATGAGTTATTGAGATAATTTATGGCAGTAAGTATATCATGCTCAGTAATTTCTTTAATATAGAGCGTTGGTGTGTTTAAATTGTAAGTACCTATATTGGAGTTATTGTCAGAAAATTGAGTATAAAAAGACTGAAAATAAGAGGCAAATGCATCAACAATATCAGAAGGAGTATTAAGGGAGCATTTTTGCTAGGTAAACATCACAAAATACTTATTAGTTCCCATAGAAATTTATTATTTATGGCCCACACAGTAGGGTCTTTTAAATACCTCAGACATAAAGGATAATGTAGGTAAAATTCTTACACGGTATTAGTTGAACAGATATATAGGGCGCAGTGTGCACCAAGTGTCTATTGACTTTCACTAATTTTAATGACGTTTAACCACCCATCGTTGTAAATCTGTCTACTTACTTGGACCTCTGTCTTTGAAATATATGACCGTATAGTAAAGTCACTTGTTCGCTATCGTTCGTTAACGAGGCTGCAAAGATTTACTAGGTATACTCAAGGCAAGCAAAAGTGAGAGACCTAACTTTTAAGGGTGCCCAGTAGCAGCCCGAAAAATGAGCTAAATAGATTTTCATTTTACGGGCGTAATTTCAACTTTGAGAAAAAGATCGACATTTCAATTGATAGATTATGTCTAAATCTCTGGGGAAGACACAATATTTTTTAAAATAAGTGATTGTTTAGTGTTGAATTAATCGTTCATTCTTCGAAGGAAATTGCGTTTTTAGATGAGGAGAGAGCATTTTTCGCTTCAACTTTTATATCAGTGCAAAGACAATATTGAGCTCTATGGGGAAGACCCGGTCATTTTTGTTTAAAATTTATATTTATCAAACTATTTGCATTTTAAAAAAAATACTTACTAATGAAAATAAAGTGAAACTGGGCAACCCTATTTACAAAGTTTTCCGTTTCAATAAATGGCTGAGTTTTACACAGCAGGGAGCCTTGCCGACCGACCCTTTCAGGTAATCAGTCCAGGTACTTTAGGTCATAAAACTCATAAATACTCTTAGCTGACCAACATTGTTGAAACTCTTTTACAAGTCGACTTCTTTCATTGCTGACATAATTTGATTTAAAAGTATGCAAATTTTTATAATTTTATATATTTTACTAAAATATTTTCTTTGAAAAAATTATTCAAATATTTTTTATTAATCTGTCATATTATATATTAATCAATACACAAAACTGACAAGATTTAGATTTTCATCACTTCACTAACCACTTATTTACCTGAACAATCATATTTATTTAAATTTAATTTTTTTATACTCTTTTCCGCACCACCTATGAGGTAGAGTATTACAGGCATGTTTTTACGTGATATCTCCAGTAAACCTATTCCTATATTACTATTTATTCCTGTGTGTATTTATACTAGAAGGGCAAAAGATTTATATGAACTACACGTGACGCGAATGCAAATAAAAAATTTTAATTGTACAATTTTTTCTTTACAATTTGTCTAATGGGATGACTTGTTTAATAACGAGAATCTACTCTCTCCGGAAGTAAGGCATATAAATAAAATTTTTCTAGAGCTCTATCATATTATTTTCCCAAAATTTGTCATCTCGGTGAATTAAGCATTATTTAAATTGGACATTTTATATATTTCTACGATAGCGTTTTTGTTTATTAATCCGTCTGGTGATGCCGCTAAAAATGTACAAACCGCATTGTCTTATTGTCAGTTTGGTGTTACTGCAAAATGCTTCAGTTGCCCTTGCTTCATTTTCTATGCAAAGATTTTGGAAGAGTACATGCTGAACTAGATTTGCAGGGATGCAAAATGTTTTTCATAGTACAGTAGGATTAGCCGTGTTACTTGTTCTCTTATTTTGCAAATTTTACCAAAATAACGTTCGGTTAGTCTAAAGGATTTTTCTGCGCACCATTCTGGATTGTTGCGTTCGCCAATTGTGTTTTGTTCGATTAAAAAGACATCAACGTTTGAAAATTTTTTGAGAAATACTTTTTGCGCTGTGACATATCAGCATTGGGCGGAAAAGTATCTTACGGATGCAATTCCCCAGTTGAAGCAAGGTGTGTTTTACGGCGAGTAGTGGGGACGCTTTGATCTGGTCCACAAGGTCGTAGCCAGTGCGTCGCTAAGAGTTCGCTAGGAGTGTTTACGGCTTGTTAAAAAACTACTTGTATATTACTATATTACTTCAAATAAAAATACTCGATGCCCTTTTTAATTTTTCATACACAGGACCACAGATTTGTGATCTTGAAATGTTATATTATGTTGATATAGTCCAAAAGAAAAATATATTTGTAATCAAACTATCGCCGCGACAGCACTGGATCTAGCGTATGAAACACAATTCCGCGCGTTGCATATCAGGTATTTCAACTGCCCCGTTAGATACATCGTCGCCCGAGAACTTGTATGATCCACAGACTGAAGCGCGCTCAGGTCAATGTCGACTCTATAAGCCTCCAGAAATTCTGCGGGAAATAGTTATTATTTAGATGCTTTTGTTTACACACGTCTCACATGTTTCACTCGATTTTGACACTCAACAATTTTTTTGTTTAACTAAGAATTAATACTTTCATTGCGTTTGATACTAACGTTCTAAATTAGCAATACTAGTGGAACAGTAATCATGCAATAGATTTTTGGGGAAAATACAGTTATTTTTATGTTTTAGCAGCAATGTGTTCTATTTTCTATTAATTTTTACATATTTTTAGTCACAATTTTGGTAGTTATTTTTTACTTAAACATGAAAAAATAAAAAAAATTAAAATTGGATAATCTAAAATTTAGAAATCGAGAAATTGAACAATCGTATAATTGAAAAATCGAAACATCGAAAAACTGGAAAATCGAAAAATAAAAAAAAAATGAAAAATCAGAAATTTAATGAATTTCGAAAATTGAAAAACTGAAATATGCATAGAAGAACTGAAAACTCGAGAAATCGAAAAATCTAGAATTTTAAAAATTGAAAAATATAAATATCGAAAAGTTGAAAAATTGCGAAATCGTATCAGTGAAACATCGGACAATTGAGAAATCGAAAAACAAAAAAATGGTGAAATCGAAAATTTAAAGAATGGAAAAATCTCAATAATGTATTTATAAACCACAAGTGCAGGATTATGCTACTAAAAAATTGATAACGTCATCTCAAAATTTTGCTGAATAAATTCTACTAAAATTGTGCAAAATATGATGAGTGTTTACTTGTAATTTATCATTGCATTTATATTTTTTTTATATTTTTTTAGATTTGCTTATATACCTTGGTGGCTCAAAAAAATTAATGAATGAGTCAATTTATTCTATTGATTAAATCAGTCTCGACTCACTCCATTCTCCCAGAAATTTTTCGAATACTGTTATTTTTAGTCTAATCCACATTGATTTACGTGTCCTTGAAAATGTTGATGATTTCATCACAAAATTGTGTACCTAAAGTAAAAATTTAACTCGAAAATGCTGGATATGTTTCATTGTATTTTAGGTGCGAGGGAAGTTCTGTCGAAACAACTTTCCACCAATTTTTTTTTGCTGTTATATTTGAACATAAACAGTTTATTTTATATATTTTTAAAACATTATAAAGAAAATAAAAAGTTGTGTTAGAGTGAACCTTGTGGGTTTCTCAATTTATTTTCCGCAGCATTTTAAACTTTCAACTCAATTTCTTTCAAAATACATACAAATGGATTTCCATGCTTATTTCCCTGTACCCTTCATTAGAAAATAAATAAGCTTATCTGGTGTTGTTTACCGATTTGCATTTTATGACGGACTCCCTACAGTGACCATAATCTCTCCTCTCTTGGGTCGCTACCTGCCGTGGATCGGTACTTCGGGTTGCATAGTCACAAAAAATAATTCTTCTCACTGAAACCAATTTTGCGGGCGACGACTGGGGACCCTTAAACAACTATGGTCATTACTTATTATGCATATTTATGACTGCTGTGGCTAATAAGTAACAAACTCATATTATTTTAACTTAAGGGTTGGTATAAGAAAAATAAATAAAATTCAGGGGGTTCAATTTTATTATTTACATATTTAGACCGTACTGTACACTATCGCCACATATAAAATACTATATAAATCATAACCTATTTTACGATGCTGATCCACTGGCCACATCCTGCTGACTGTGCCACACTGAATCCTGATGTTGTTCCAGCATCTGCAGAATTTGGTTAATTTGTTCGTTTAGTTGAACGTTTACACTACCATCAGTAGATGTTCTCAACTGTGTGTCCGAATAAGACGAAAAATCATTTAATTGAGTGTTCATACAATTACCATAAGGACACATTTCATTACTGCGGTAATGCCTTAAACTATTATGGTCATTATTTATTATGCATATTTATGACTACTGTGGCTAATAAATAACAAACTGCATATTATTTTAACTTAAGGGTTGATACAAGAAAAATAAATAAATCTCGAAAGCTCAAATTTTATAATTTACACTTTTATTTCAAGAACCATATCCATGCTGAATATTTACAAATTATATACCGTACTATACACTGTCGTTACATAAAAATATTATAAATCATAAACTAGTGAACGATGCTGATCCATTGGCCATATCCTGCTGACCATGCCACACTGGATTCTGGTGTTGTTCCAGCATCTGCGGAACCTGGTTATACCGTTCATACAATTGACCGTTTACACATCATCAGTAGACGTAATCAATTGCGTGTAAGGATAAGATGAAAAATCATTTAACTGGGTGTTCATTAGGTTATTATAAGGGTATACTTCATTGGTCGGTAGAATCTGGTCTCCAGTGCCATTAAGGTTATTGAACGAAATTTGCTCTGGGGACGGCTCTGGAGTGATCGGAAACTGGTACTGTTGATCTTCTCGTTTGATTGTGTTTTGACCATTTGCACTGGGAAGTGAGTACTGCACTGAAGGTTGAATCAAATGTCGAGGAACTTGAAGCACTTGTACGGTATTAGTAGCTGGTGAAATATCATTGGGGTTAAGCTGTGCCGGTAAGGTCCTCAAGTTCTCGGATTGTGTTGTTTCTCCCGCCATATCATTGTTCACAATTTGAGGCGACGCAGCTCGACCACATTCTTTTTTATATTTCATCCGTCTATTTTGGAACCAGACTTTTACTTGTTGTTCGGACAATTTCAGTCTCTCCGCCAGATGAATCCTCAGCGACCTCGTGAGACATTTATCTCTATTGAATTCTCGTCTATTGAATTCTCGTTCGAGTTCAAAAAGTTGCTGAGAGGTATATGCCGTGCGAGTCCTTTTCGTGGTTAAGTTGGTTTCTTGGATTTCCTATTGGACAGCACCTGAGCAAGTTTGTGTTAAAATTGACAATCTAGGGAAATCTTAATTGTAAACTTACTTGTAGTGGGTTGACTGTTGCTCAGTTGTCGGTAGATGGGCAGGTTGTAATATTGAGATGGATAATTCCAAGCAGGAGAGGGTACCTGTAATTTTTGAAATAAGCACGTAAATATGGAAAAATGGTTTAGCAATGGTTAATTTAGAAATCAATATCTGTTTATTATTTACCATTTGATTGGTTTGTTGGAAGTCAAAATTATAGTTTACGACGCCAGGAGTACCAGCACCCAAAGCGTTGAAATCTGGAATAAGTGAACTGCTGGTGAAGTCTCCTGACATGGCCATGGTGAAGATACGCGAAGGTGCTAATGATAACTGAGCTACTCTACAAATTGCGGGGATTATATATGTTTTCCCACCCCTTTTTTTGGAAGCAGACTTTTACTTGTTGTTCGGACAATTTCAGTCTCCCCGCCAGATGAATCCTCAGCGACCTCGTGAGACATTTATCTCTATTGAATTCTCGTCTGTTGTATTCTCGTTCGAGTTCAAAAATTGCTGAGAGGTATATGCCGTGCGAGTCCTTTTCGTGGTTAAGTTGGTTTCTTGGATTTCCTGTTGGACAGCACCTGAGCAAGTTTGTGTTAAAATTGACAATCTAGGGAAATCTTAATTGTAAACTTACTTGTAGTGGGTTGACTGTTGCTCAGTTGTCGGTAGATGGGCAGGTTGTAATATTGAGATGGATAATTCCAAGCAGGAGGGGGTACCTGTAATTTTTGAAACAAGCACGTAAATATGGAAAAATGGTTTAGCAATGGTTAATTTAGAAATCAATATCTGTTTATTATTTACCATTTGATTGGTTTGTTGGAAGTCAAAATTATAGTTTACGACGCCAGGAGTACCAGCACCCAAAGCGTTGAAATTTGGAATAAGTGAACTGCTGGTGAAGTCTCCTGACATGGCCATGGTGAAGATACGCCAAGGTACTGATGATAACTGAACTTCTCTACAAATTGCGGGGATTATATACGTTTTCCCACCCCTTTTTTTGGAAGCAGACTTTTACTTGTCGTTCGGACAATTTCAGTCTCCCCGCCAGATGAGTCCTCCGCGACGTCGTGAGATATTTATCTCTACTGAATTCTCCTTCGAGTTCTGAAAGTTGCTGAGAGGTATATACCGTGCGAGTCCTTTTCGGAGTCAAATTGGGTTGTTGCGTTTCCTGTTGGACAGCACCTGAGCAAGTTTGTGTTAAAATTAACAATCTAGGGAAATCTTAATTGTAAACTTACTTGTGGTGGGTTGACTGCTGCCCAGCTGTTGGTAGATCCACATGTTGTAATATGGAACTGGATAATTCCAGTCAGGAGCACGTACCTGTAACTTTTAAAAGAAACACGTAAATATGGAAAGAATGGTTTAGCAATGGTTAATTTAAAAATCAATATCTATTTAGTATTTACCATTTGATTGGTTTGCTGGGGGTAAAAATTGTAGTTTCCGACGCCAGGAGTAGCACCACCCAGGTTGTTCAAAGCGTTGAAATTTGGAATAATTGAATTGTTGGCGAAGTCTCCGCCGTTCGAGGATCCTAACATGGCCATGGTGAAGAAGGTACACGAAGGTAGATGATGACTGATGATAACTGAGCTTCTCTGCAAATTGCAGGGATTATATAGGTTTTCCCACCCTCTTCCAAAGATTAGTAATCGGTCGCTTCAACTCTATTGGTTAAGATAACAATGTTTGTTTGCACGCACAAATAAAAATAAAATGTGGAGCCAAAAGCCGTTTTTTGACCACTCAGAAGTGAGGATCCAGTTGAAGAGAAAAGATCTGATGCATGAGCAGAAGGTGGAGGGGTTTTAGGGTGGTAGGGAATTTATTGTAATCCACCAGGACGCCGATAACGAACACGGTAGTCTGGTAAAGGCATTTCCTCTCCCACACATAAAAAAACATTTTTTTTGTTTTCATATCAAATCCAATACAATGTATATTTCATTTTCCCATATTTCGTAGTGTCAATTGACTATAGTCTGACCCGCCAAAAAGAATTAGTTTTTTTTTATAGTATGAATTCTCTTTTCGCAAAAGCTTACTGTGCGTGAATATTCTAATAATTCCAATTTATAAATGAAATTATGGCTTTTGTTTATAAATACGACATCCAAAGACTAGTATATATACCTAGTAATTTAACTGAGATTAACGTAATTGGGCATTTAACGAGGCATTTAGCGACGTCTGATTGGCGTAGAGTCGTCACCTGGTTACGTTAAGGGCGTGTTAAAAATTTAATCATAATCTAATATTTAATCGAACTTCTACAAACCGGGTTTATATGCGCGATTTTTAATGTAAGCTATAATTTAAATTTAATTAACACATAATAATATTAGTTGCCTTAGAGCTAATTGACTAAAAGTATAGTCAATCTATATGTAATCGCGAAAGCAATTTATTTTCCAATATTTTTTATCAAAATGTGGGAAAAAAATGTTAGAAATTTGTTTCCGCTAGGAATATGCATGTTGAAGAAAAGTTAAGTTTCTATACTTGTTTGTGTGTGCCGCTTATCCGCATTGAAAAATAAGGTGACTAATATGTTTGTGTAACTGTTTACTAATTTAATTTTAATTATCATTGCGACGAAATTCCGGAGAGGGACGGACGGTCCGGAATCTCGCCGATAACGTATGGGATGGCGGCGTACTTGGGTGCCAAGCTTTGGGTCGACTAGTATCGCTGATGTCAGAAACACGTCTGGTCGACCAAGCTTATGCGGCTACCTTCACGCTGCCGGGGGTGGCGCCTTCGATCAGGAGCGGCGGTCGCTCGGGCGCCAGCTCCCTCTCCGGGGGAGGGAGCGCCGGGGTGCTCTAAAGCCGGAGGCACGGAATTCAGGTAGTGAGCCGCCGCGAAAACTCGAGAATAATAAATAAAACGGCAAGGAAATGTTATACCAATAAATAGGGTTTATTCCCTATCACCAGCTACACGGTCTAAAATAATAAATCTTACGGCTAAACAACTTAAATAACTAACAATTCGATTTATAAACAAAATTAAATTAAATGTCCGGCACGGTCGTTCCTTCTGGACGGCGACTTCCTTCAGGCCGGGCTCCTCCGGACTCTGGGGGCGGCGACCTTGGACCTGGAAATCGCGCGAAGACGGCGCGGCGACTCGGGAGGGGAGCGCGGTGACGGGAACGACGCGTGCACGACGGTTTCGACTTTCGACGGTGACAAAAAAAACGCGGTGACGGTGACACGGTTTTTCGCTGTGGGGCGGCGATTCCAAAACCGGTACAAAACAGGCAGGCGACCCAAAAAGGTACTTACGGTGGTCGGAGGGTCGAACTGCTCGCTTCTCACTTCTCAAAAATTCCCACAATAGCCACAGCACTTCTTCACGGCCGAAGACTTCAGGCAAGAGTTCTCCTCTTCCGCCGCGGTGACGCGGCGATCGCGAATTTACCCCCGGGTCTCGCGGTACGCGTCACGGTTTCCGGCCCGCGAAAATTCACTTCGTTACATCATTATAAATCATTCGACCAGGAATTGTTGTCAGACCTTTTTTGGATTGTACGTAGGACCACAATTTTTTGGGGTCGTTCCTAAGTTCAGTTTCTATATCCGCAAGATATTTTTTATGTGAAGCAGCTATTTGGTTTTTTAGCAGTAAAATTTGAACTTTGCGTAATAAAATGCATTTTTATATTTTTTATATTTCTTATGATAATACGATTGGTGGGAATCTAGTTTTTTGGAAATAACTCTATATGTTGGTACATGTTTGCTTAATATATTATATAAATAGCTGTAAAAATGTTCTACCATGGTATCAGTGTACTTGAAATGACTTAAAAAAGATCAATCCACATTACAAAGTTCCTGATAAAGTAAAGGAAAATTAGCTTTACGAAAATTAAAAGACTTTGGTTGACTTACATTATTATTTGGAAAAGAGTTTGTGCTATCACTTATCAAATCAACTAAAACTGAGAGAGCTGGATGGTAACAGTCTTCTACAACGATAGAAACTAAATCACGTATGACCTTACAATTGGTGTTTGAGAAAGCAAGATCCAGCAATCTATCACTAGAATTTCTGATGGTGTTATACTGAGATAGATTCAGAAAGCTACTAAAGTTGTTAAGTGTAAGAACAAGAGTGTTATTTATATCAGTAGTGTATTGGGGAATATTAAAGTCTCCTATCATCACCACTAAAGTTATCTTCAAAATAATTACAGAATATAAGTAAATCATTATGAGAAGATGTTCTTGGAAAATAGACAACAAATATATAGAATGGTAGTCTGTTTAGAAAGCATTTACACCCTACAGTCTCAACATTGATCAGTTCATTAAGTAGATTAGTTAAATCAATATTTTCTACATTGATAGAACATTTTAATGCCAAAAGAACACCCCCACCTCTTGAAGTATTTAACTGATTATAATTACGATCACACCTATGCATATTATATCAGTGAGGGGATATTATTTCTGAATTAGACACAGAATCATTTAGCCATGTTTCAGAAATACAAATGATGTCAAAGCCCATGTCACTAGCACCATTAAAAAATAATTTACTTTATTCCGAATACTGCGCACATTTTGATAATATATTGAGACACTTGGAACGTAGGAAGACACTAGTTTAAATTATTGACCTTTGCAGTACTAGGAATACCATTGAAAAACTTGATACGAAGATTAGCCTCTCCACTTGCGATTCTCTGATTTAATTCTTCTCTTATTCGACGAAACTAGGCAATCTGTCTTGCGTCTTTTCCTGGCCGTCTTTAAAGCTAGCCGCGATAATGCAAAACACCAACACATACTGCGCTTTCATTTTAACAGCCGAAGAACAACGACACATATTCCGTGCATTAGAAAAATTGCGGAGCAATTTTGTTAGTTTTGTTTAGTTTTGTTTATTAACTCCGAAGAAATCTCTTATTTATGTCCCAACAACAAGATTTTTTTATAATAATTTATTACTATTTGACCAGTATTTTAAATTGTCTTACAATGAGAATAAAGGACAAATGCAAGTAAAATTCATATACAGTGTGACGGCTGATAATTTATCTGCAGATTCCAGCAACTCTGGAGGACTAAACTCTCTTTCAATTTGGTGAGATTTTTATTAACTAACTAGCTGACCCGGTGAACTTCGTTTCACCTAGAATTTATTTGATTATTTGATCAGCAATTATAATTGTTGATCAAATAATTGATAATTATCAATCCTAATCAACCTTCCTGGTATCCGATCCAACGAAATTTTGAATATTTTCATTAATTCATTGCTCTGATGAAAAATGTTTTCTAATTTTTATTTCCCGAGCGTAAGCGAAGGAAGTATTGTAATCGAGTCTGTCGCCCGACTTTTACGTTTTCTCGACCTTTCATGACCCCTAGAGTACGAAGAAATAAGTCTCCCGTTTCCGTCTGTCTTCAGATAGTAAAACGCTAACCATCCCCATCAATAATGTAATGACGTCACAATTCTAGAAATTTGTTTCAACTGGAAATATGGATGTTAAAGACAAGATAAATTTTTATCCTTGTTGTGTGTACCGTTTATGTGCAATCAAAAACGAGGTGACTAATAAGTTTGGGCAACTGTTTGCAAAAATTTTCTAAAATATTGGATTATAGCTGACTATATTTTCATAAAGGGGAATAAACCAGATCTACTAAGCTAAATATTATTTTAAGTAAAATTAAGAAAATAAATTTGATTTGTTCGTATGGTCATTTTACGTATGTATTTAAAATAAAGCATCTGCCAATTGTGAGTCTACTAGATCAAATGCACAGAAATTATAAAATAAATTTATAATTAAATCGTTGATTTCATATTCTCGATAATCAGAAGTACCTACTGTTACGTTCTTTTATAATCAAGGCAAAGAAAATTAACAAAATTTGATTAACGATCAGGGCTAAGAGAGTAAATTCTTGGAGGGCGCACCTTTTAATCAACGTAACTAACCGAGGTCATTCGCATTAGTTGTCTGACAGAATGCTTCAGCGTTTTCACTTCATTTTTTCCGAAACAAAAGTTCAAAAACTGTAGGCCTTCTTTCGTTTCCATATACTTGCGAGGGTCAGACTTCGCCAACGTAAATTCGCGACCTTAATATTCGCAGCCCAATGCCTGCACGCTAATAGATTACTCCGCGCAGTCCGAGCTCTGGTTATAATTAATGTTAACGTAACAAAAGCTACTGATAAGTAATTCTCCAAACATAAATAAATATAATTTTGATACGTGTATAAAATTCCAAACAGACGATTGTAAAAAATAAAATACTTGTTTATAAGTATTTATAGTTGAAAACCAATACAGATTTTTTTGTACAACTGTGAAAAAAGTGAGAATATTTTGTTGTCAAAATTCACACATTAGATCCAAAGCATGTTTCTATATTAACTTCATGACAATTGTAAATGTAATAATTTATTAAAAAGTAATTAGTTCTTGTCAATTTTAGCAAAACTCGTAAGTATATTTGGAATAGCGTTACAACGCTAACAAAAAAGTAATTTTTTAATCATTCCTATCAACAATTTGATAATGCCACTTCATAATTTTGTATAATTAAATTTTATTAAATAACATCTTCCTGTTTTCTAGTTTTATGAACTCGTCTTGGTTTTTATCACAAGTGATTTACAAAAATTTCTGCGCAATATTTACTACATATTTCACACAGCCGATATCAGACTTACGCACACAACAAGCGAATGATGGCCCCGTGGACAAGATGTTGGATGAATTTGTTTGAATGGTTTATTTCAGGTAAATCATTTAAAGTTCTGTAAGAAAAACTTTAAATGATATTCCTTAAGCAAAAAATGATACTCATTACTGAAAAAATCATTATTCGACAGTGCCTGTCGATCCTAAAAAACACGAAAGTGTTTCTTGATGGAATTGATACACATTTTTTTTTTTTTTTTTCTAAATATCATCCAAGTTTTTATTTGTCCGCTAAGTCTCATTAACAGACTTCAAATTATGATCTATATCAACTTTTACTGAAATACACCTTATCGATGGTTTACAATTTCTGTCGCAACTGACCCACTGAGTTGAAACCTATTTTCAGAATTTTTGACAAAAGAGCTGGAATTTTTAAGGGAGCAAAAGGCTAGTCAAAATCAATAAGATGTTAAAAAACGAAAAATGTAAAAACAAGTGCACGATCCACAGTGCTAAACGTGGGGGTCGTACTCCGTGCTTCTCAGCCTTCTCTGCGGAATTTTGCCATAGATTGTTATTGCTAATTATTTTCTCACTAGTTGGTAGTTAGTGGGTGGTGATTTTAGCTTGCTCTAAATTTTTAGCCGTCTACGGTGACTATTTGGTGAGTTTGTTCAATGTTGTTGTCTGGTGTTTGGGTGAATTAAAAGACGCTTATCGTTACTGGCTTTTTTTTTACTTAACTGATAGGCCAGCGGCCGACCTTCCTTTTTGTGGATGGTCAGGCGAGCAGTTATTTTTGTCTGTATTTATTTGCAATACATGATAATAATTTGCTTATTAGCGTACTTATAATTTTTTTTAACCTTAGAGACATCATGTACAGAAATTGCGGTAATGCCTGGGTGCAATTAGATCGTCGAAATCTGGTTCAAATAGTCTTTTTTGCGCTGGTACATGTAACAGGCAATTTCATTATAAATGTGTTGGAGTTCCGGATTCTCTTCAGGATCACTTTGTTTTAGTTCCTGGATTGTCGTGGAAATGTTCTGATTGCCTGAAAAAGTGGAGAAAAATTTGATCACATGGTTGCCAGTTTAAAAGAAACTGTTAGTGCACTTAAATCGGAACTCATTATTACAGCAAACCAACAAACAAAAGTTTCTCCTGTACCCTCATTTGCTGATATTCTAAAAAACAAAACAAATCCTGCCGTTATTATTGAGCCGAAGGATCATAACCAAACTTTTGAGAAGACCAAAAAAGACATTGCCAGCAATATAAATCCATCTGATATTGGAGTAATGGACCAATTAATAATCTTCCTCATTATACTCATATTCAAGTCCCTGATAGCTTATATGTAATAGAGTTTACAAAAGAAGCTGTACAGAGGGATCTAGCTAAGCTCTCGGATAAAAGTTCACCAGGTCGTCACTTCTTCTCAAACGTTTTCCGTCTGCAATTGCTTTCATCATGCAATGTCAGTAGTCATCTCTTCCATCTATGTGGAGTCATGCCCTGATTACGCCGGTATACAAGAAAGGCGATAAAACTGTAGTTACAAACTACCGCCCCATTAGTTTGACCTGTATTTGTGTCAAAATCACAAACTACAATTCTTCTATTGCTGGAGTGGATAAAAGCGATCCTTTCCAATCGCACATTCTCAGTCAAAGTTGGAACTTCGTACTCTGGTACCCAGTACGTACTGTCTGGCGTTCCGCAAGGATCTGTTCTGGGACCCATTCTTTTCTTGATCCACATAGCTGATTTATAGGTGGGACGATAATTTGATATTACAGTATTATCACCAGACTTAAACACTGGCGTGATTTTTGCGACGTTCCAGCACGACGGATGTTGAGAATTATTTAATACTAGCTGTTACCCGCAGCTCCGCTTGCGTGGATTTCGCAATTAGGACACATTATTTTTCATCCCCTGATTTATTTTTTGATTTCAATTTTATTACTTTTTAAGTTTGTGCAGTCTTCATTAATAACAATATATAAAAGTGTTTGTTCTCCGCCTGACAAATCAACATAACTACTGGAGCTACGAGTAGAAACACAAAATTTGGACAGAAGGTTCCTTTCGTAATGTAAGCATCCATTACCCCTAGGTGTATGAAATAAGGACTGAAAGTTTAGGTTTAGAGTTAGAGTCCCGTGAATTTTTAAATACGACGGAGAGGGGGGGGGGGTGATATAAGTGGCCATAAGGATTCCCATCTTAAATTTTATACCCCATGTTAACATGTTTGAGTAAAGATTTAAAATATTTAGATATTTTTGTCGCTAATAGCTGTAGGCAGCTATGGAAAAACAAACATTTACCTGACCTATTTAACTTGGTTGTCAATTTGATATTATTCTGTATTTAATAAACTTTCGTTGTACCTATAAAAGTATGTCATAGCTAATCTCTCTGAAATAGTCTCTGTTTTGTATGACTTCTTCACGTCTTACAGGCAAACCATAGTACTCTCAACATTGTCTTCCTAAAGACAGCACCGTGTCTTTAATGGAAATCAGACACTTGTTGTACACTTCATTTATAATCTGAACACTCTCTTGACACTCTGACTGAACTTGACAAACCCAAAGCTTTGCATAATGACTGGTATGTGAAATAAACGACACTATCAACAGTTTTTAAATCCGAGAATTATGTTGGCTCTCTCATTGCATGAAGAAGAGGATCAAGGTAGAAACATTCCGCGTTATTAGGGTGAACGGTGTACACTCTGCTCAAAGCTTGATCTCTTTTGACTCCCGGCGAACCATCAACATTGTTTCCACTTTTTCATCTTTCAAATTTGGTACTTTTCCACACATAGTATTAAGGTACTTCAACATAAAGAAAGATTTTTGCAAAAGTATCCGCTTTGCAAAGCTCAAAAAATGATAGAGGAGTAGTTTTCTGTGAATTATTTACCTTTTCAGTAACATTATTAAAGTCGTTAGGACTAAAATAGACAGCAGGCCATTTTCCAAGTGCACTGGGAGATGAAAAACCGCGGGAAATTGTTCATGTATAGGAAAGGCCAAGATTCTCCAGCTGCTAATATATCGACCACTTTCATATAATTGGACCTCATCATTGTGATTTTCAAGACCAAATAATCCTGGTTGGATCCTTTATTAACACATTTGCATATAAGTATATTTAATAGATTTTTTCTTTCAGGAGAATTCAAGGATATTTTTTGGTACAGCTACCTCATTTTATACACGGAAACACAAAATTAGAATACTTAAGAGAGAAATACTCTGACAATTCGTGACATAAAACACAACCGTCAACGCTGTTTGGCCTCACGCGTCCGACCGCAGACCGCGTTCGCGTCGCAGCCGCTCACTCGGTGACGTCGCGCCCTCCCCATTTCCATACAACTTCTTAAATTTCAAACGCTTAGGACTGATTTTTCCAATAATCCTACTACCTCTAGTATGCGAAAAACATATTTAACTATTTTAAACTTTGATTTTTAACCACTTTTGGATTAATACTTAACTTCTCCTGTTTCGCACATTTCCACCCAAATTATATTCCGTTGGGGATGAATATCAAAACAAAAATTTTAATCAGTCAGTCAAGACAAACAATTTCACATGATTACCAAATTTCAAGTAACAAATGTGTTGGAGGGTATTAATATAACATTTCAAGTAAACATCGCCATACAAATATTTTTTCTCATATAAACTTTGCCACATCATTTGATTTTCTTAGGGGTAGAATCTCAAAAACAGCTGAAATACGCGTTACATTATTTGTGTTGAAGAGCATTAATATCAAGTTCCACACAAAAATTTACAATAGAAATATTTTTCCCATACACAGTTAGTTACCACTTTTCACCCCCTTAGGGGTTGAATCTTGGAAAATGCTGAAATACGTGTTTCATTATATGTGTTGAAGAGCATTAAGACCAAGTTCCACGTGAAAATGTACAACAGAATTAGTTTTCCCCTGCAAACTTAGCCACCACTTTTTACCCCCTTAGGGGTTGAATTTCGGAAAATGGTGAAATACGTGTTTCGTTATTTGTGTTGAAAAGCACTAATACCAAATTTCACTAAATATTAACAACAGAAGTGGTTAGAAAATAGTCTTCCTGTACAAACTTTACCACCCCTTTCCACCCTTTTAGGGGTGGAATTTCCTAAGTTCCTTTCTTAGTGGATGCTTACATCACAAAAGGAAACTACTGTCCAAATTTCATGTTTCTAGCTTCAGTAGTTTAGGCTCTGCGTTGATGAATCAGTCAGTCAGGACAAACAATTTTATATGTATAGATTAAGTTATATATATGTAACACAATGGCAATAATAAAGAATTTATATTCTGCTTAACCAAGAACGTGGGTATATTATCAGGGCTCATAGTGTTTTTGCTCCTCAACTTTCTCGATGCCTTCAATATATTCATCTCGTTTATTGAAAATTGATGTAAAACATTCACACTTGACGCACAACAATCAGACTGATTGTACTCTACACCTTCAATAACGTTGTTTGCTCTACGTAGACGATCAAGAGCTTCTTCTACGGCTGATTCATTGATAGAAATTTCATTCAGGTTGTTTGTTTGCTGTTTTTCAGATTTTAGACTTTCTATCTCCGTCTTTAGATTTTTGTTTTCTTCTATCAATTGCTGGATAGTTTTTCTCATATCGGTTATCGCCTCAGATAAGGAACTTATAGTGAATGCAAGCTGTTTAATTCCAATATTTTCCTCAATTTCCGGCGTTGTGTTTGAGATAGTCGGCTCACAGCATGGCTTCTTTTTCACAGGATCTTCAGTGTATGGAATGGGCTAAATGATGATGTCGTGAATTCTGGTACGTCCCGCTTTGGGATTTTACACTCCACCCTTCGAACAACTTTGAAGGGTACATCTCTAGCATTTTGTAAATAATGTAAATAAAGTGAGTTCGGTACCAAACCTCGTCTGATTCACACCACCGGGTGCGCGAAATAACCAAATTCTTCTTCTACGGCAGTGTTTAAGCAAAGAATATTACATTATTTCGAAAATCTGTCGTAGGAATAAACATCTGCGTGATTGTGTATTACTCTATTGAGATAGATGTAACTGTCTAGCATCTATTTATGCACAAAAGTTTACTATTCTTTTTGAGACATCGAAACTGTGTGGAGCTCAATAGGTTGTCCTACCTCAGCTCTGAATTGAATAATAATAATAATATTTTTGCATCAAACATGAATCTTTCATTTTCAAAAATGGGATGTGAAAGAGAAATTGTGTTGACAGATTTGAATTCAGCACATCAAAATTTATAAAATACACCTACAGTTTTCTTTGAACCATTTTTATTTTAGACAAATTATCGGTATGTTTTTCCAACTAATGACTGTAGAACTCCATCACCTTGAAAACATAATTGGTAATAATCAGCGTGGCTTCTAACACAGTAGTAATTTTTAGTAAAACTATTGGAAATGTTTATTAAAAATAAATTAAATAGGTACTTGCATCAGTTATTCAGACTGAAAAGCACAAGCGAGCAATGTTTATACTGTTATCAACGTCAAAAAATAAAAAAGTGATGAAAACAGACATTGGTGCGCTGTAAACAATCTTCTATTAAGCATTCCAATGGGCTTATAATTGAAACTTGATTTGCGTCATTGCACTGTACCAGTTTTCATAGACAGTTGCCATATTTAGTATTTCTGAGTTGGTTTTTAATAATTGAGTCGTGACCTGTTGCCCAACTTATTACAATAGTCATATATAATTACAATTACCATATTTTAACAAATATGTGGATAACCTACAACATACATTCGTTGCCATTTTTACGTCCCGAACGTAAGCTACAAATGCTCATAAAATTAGAAAAAAGCTAAATTTAGCCCCGAACACGTCCTTTGTCGTTTTCACTGACTTATTTTACTTAGTATAAAATGGAAATTGAAAAACAACAGTATTGTATTCCCAAAATTTTCTGGGAAAATGGAGTGAGCCGTTCCTGTTTTAATCAATAAAATAAATTGACTCATTTATTAATTTTTTTAAGCCATCTCTTTAAGCAAATCTAAAAATTTGAATACAATGATGAATTGCAAGTAAAAACTCATCACATTTTGGGTAGAATTTATTCGGCAAAATTTTGAGATGACGTCGTAACGATAAATTCTGGCAACGCTAAAATGATAAGTAGGGCCCGGGTTTTAGGTCACAAAAAATGACCAAGAAGGCGCTTAAAATAGGCTTTAAAAAACTTCAAATTAGGTTATAAAAATGTTGAAATAGGTTCAACTAGGTTGATACAAATCTGAAATCTTTAAAATTTCAAAGCAACTAAAACAATTTTTTTTAGTCGTTATATTGTTTAACAATTATTCACAATATTAATTAAGATAATACATATATTTAATTATTTAAAGTTTTGAATATACTCGTAATACTATAATAATTAATTTATTCAAGCGGACATTCGTATGACAAACTATATATCGCTCTAGATTTTAACATGTCATTGATGTGAGATTATCTGCAAAAATATTTTTTAAATTGATGTAATTGACGCAATGGGTTCTTTGCATTCTCTTTGTGAATATCTGAGGTGATAAACTTATATATTTAGGGCCAGTTTATACAAAATTATGTTAATCATGTATTTAACGAGGCATTCAGCGACGTCTGATGGGCGTAGAGTCGGTCACGTGGTAATTTAACACCGTGTTAAAAATTTTTATATAATTTATAAAATTTGGCTGTTGGGAAAATCATAACTGGATCCTTTATGTAAAATCGGTAGGGTAATATATTACCTTACCGAATTGTCAATTGTCAACATTTGTCAAGGAATTGAAAAGCAATGAATGTGAATAGCAATAATGTAAGTAATATACGACGCCTAAATACATCATTTTTCTATTTCTGTTCTTAAAATTTTTTTGAATGAACAACAAAATGTAACGATGACACCGAAATATATCATGCAAACGCTCGGATTTCAAATGCATGGCTGCGGCGGTCATGGCACTCTATACATGTGCATTACCTACAAATTGCCATCATATTTTATACGTGTCCTAAGAGTATCGTGGAAATAGCAAAATGCTAGCCAACATGTTCACGATCATCCCCACCAACAGTGTAAGACCTCAGAACTGTGTGTGGAAATTGTTACTGAAATATATTTTATATGTATATACTCGTATGTGTATCCTACGTAGGAACGTAGTTCTATACCTGTGGCTTAAGAATCCGGATTTACTATTCAGTCTATACCCCAATATTTTTGGAAAAAAATTTACAAATGTATAACAACATTTTAGGTTTTAAATTTAGCCATTTTCCCTCCCCAAAAATTGATGTCATCTCAAAATTGTATCCAATAAATTTTATCTAAAATATACCAAATACTATGAGTATCTACCTTTGCAATGTGCTATTAAAAATAACAGTACTATACTTCCAAATTTTCGGAAAAATGGAGTAAATAATTCTTGAATTAATCAATAAAATAAATTAACTATTTCAGTAACTTTCTTGAGTCACTCAGTATAAGCAGTTATAAAAACGTCATCCATTTTCTGGGAAGAATAAACGGATACATTTTGATTAGCGATTAACCATGCATAGTAAAATCTCAACGCATCCGGTTTTGCAGTTTCAAAGTTAAATTGTCAAGTAGTGTTGTTGTATAATTTTGTAGTTTTTTCTAAAAATGTAGACATCTAAGGTAAAAAATCAAGACGGATTCATAGGAGTACGTTTATTATTTTATTAATTTTAAATAACATTACTATGTATAATTTCAAAGTGCCGTCATCAAGTTCTTAGCGAGGATAATCAGACAACGTTTGGTTAGCGTTTTAACATTTACAGGATATTCACAACACACATGTAAGATTTGAGAACAATCGATCCGGTCGGACAAAAATCAACACAGACGGCAGACAGACAGGCAGACAGATGGAAACGGGAGCCAATGTTTTCGTACTCTATAGACCATGAAACCAGGAAAAAACATGAAAGTAGCCATTCGGCTGACGGGACCGATTTCCTTAGCTTGCGCTCCAGAAAAAGTAATAAACTAGCCACTGTTAGACTTATTCTGAACCATTGTAACGTTTTTTGTAATATAAGCTTATTAACGAGAAACATGTGATTTTATAAAATTTAAATACAATTTACTGTTGTAAAAATTGGAGATGACGTCATATTATTGTAGAAATTAACGTAGAAATTTCATTAAATTCTGGGTATATACAGCGTATGAATTTTACTTGCATTTGTTCTTTATTCTCATTGTAAAAGCATTCAAATACGGGTCAAATATGCTTGAAGTTAAAAAAAAACTTGTTCTATGGGCCATAAATTATAGATTTCCTCCGAACTAATATTATGGGGTGTCTAACCTTACGAAATTATTCCGCTCTTCTTCTAACGGGCGGTATCTATATGTGTTGCTGTTAGCGTTTTGAATTACTGGGGCTATTTTTAAAGACGGCCAGTAAAAGCCTTAAAAAATTTTTGGGCAATATTTATTATTCATATTTATGATTGCTGTGGGTTACAAATAACAAATACGTATTCTTTTAACTTTAGACATATAGGTATATATAAATAAAATTAATTGTGTTGTCATTGAAATATATTTTTGCCAGGAAGGTTAAGAATAAATAGACATGTTAAGAACTAAAATTTATAACAAACCACAAACAAATTTATTTAAATAAAAATATTAAGTATAAATCAAAGACTAATAAATGAAGCTGTTCCACTGGCCGCATCCTGATGGTTAATCAATACTGGATCCTTTTGTGGTTCTGACATCTGTGGAACTTGGTTATGAGGTTCATAAATTTGACCACTTGCATTACCATCCATCAACTGCATGTAAGAAAAACCCAAAGACTGAGTGTTCATGCCGTTACCAAAATGGGACATTTCATTGATGGATTGAATGTGTTCTTCAATACCATTAACGATATTCCACAAATCTTGCTCTGGAGTTGGCGGAATCTGATGTTGTAGTTCTTCTTGACTAACTGTGTATTGATCAGTCGCTCTGGGAAGTCGGTACTGTACCGACAGTGGCACCAAATATTGAAGAACTTAGGCATTTGTACGGTCCGAGGAGGGTACGGTCTCACCAGCTGGTGAAATTTCAGTCCCCAAATTCGCTGCAATTTTGTTGCAATTTCTCCCAAACTTTGCGACGACGCAACCTGGCATCGTTCTTTCTTCAGCTTCATTCGCCTATTCTTAAACCAGACGGCAACTTGCCGTTCCGACAAATGAAGTGTCTGCGCCAGATAAATCTTGCGAGTTCGTGTCAGATATTTACTTCTAGCAAATTCTTCTTCAAATTTCGAAATTTGTAGCTAAGTAAATGCCGTACGAACCCTTTTCGGCGTTAACTTTGTTTTACTTTCCTGTTGGGCGGCACCTAAGCAATTTTGTGTTAAAATTTAGAAACTACAGAAATCTTAATTGTAATTTACTTGCAATGGCTTGGCTGGTGCTCGGCTGTTGGTAGATGGAGCGGTTATAATCTTGATGTATATAACTGCTGACCTGACCTGACCTGACCTGACCGAGAAATTTTGCCCTCGGAATCTGCAACTGTTGAAAAAAGCACGTAAATATAGAAGAAATTGTTTAGAGACGGTTTATAAAAAAATACACGTTATTAAGTTTAACTGAGCGACGTTTAAATCATTATCAAATAAGATATTATTTTTTGGTTTCTTGCAATTTGGTTCCAAATCATTATTAGTTTGTTGTTTTTGTCGATTTTTGTTCTAGAGTTTCTATATTTGATTTAATAATTACGAATTAGGGACCAAAAAATTTTGCGGAGCAGTGTATTTTTCATTCGCATCAACAATTTGATAAAGCCACCCCAAAATTTTGTGTGATAAATAAGGATTAAATAATACCTTCCTGTTTTCTCCTTTATGAACCCGTCTTGATTTTTATCACAAGTAATTTACAACAATGTTTGTGCAATAGTTACCACATCTTTCACCCAGCCGTTATCCGACCCAACGCACAAATCAAGTGTATGATGGATTTCTGTCCAAAATGTTGATGACATCATTACAAAAGTTTGTTATGGAAAGAAAATCTCTCTTGGAAAAACGCATAGCATTCTTGTTTGTCTGTGTTTTATCAGTTCATACAACTATTTTGCTAACTTTTTCCTAACACCTCCAACAGTGCGACCTCTCATCATCTCTTTGGCCCACAAATTTCTCTTTTCGTAGGTAGACGTATGTAACACCGAGCAACATTTTGCGCTATAGAAAGATTTCGGCATAGTGGGGTTTGTGAAGTTTGTAAAAATTTAAAGTCATTGTTTAATAATTGTTAAGCTAGGACATCCGGTGGTAGAAGTGGTCTTTGCTTTGATAATTAGTAACATTTGAAACTTAAGCTGGTATTATCAGATTAAGGTGGTGGAAAATAAGACGTTCTTGAAACAATATGATTTTCTATTTTCTGTAAGTTTATTGTTAGAATACTTTCAGTTTGAAAGTGACTGTTAACATTTCACGGAGCTGTCATTATTTTGCACATAAGCCGGAAACGGTTGGTTTTCGAAAGAATATTAATGAATATTTGAACGAAACCTTATCTTATACCAACTTAAGTAGTACATGCATAATTCCCTGAATTTATTTATTTTCATCGATTGTTTTCTTTGTTCACTCGATTTGGCAACTAGTCTTTCTCTCCTCTGCTTTACTCTTCTAAATTAGGTACACAATTATTTGGGCATAGTATTTACCATGTTACACTCTTTTGTTTCCCATTACTAGGTTTAGAAAAGTCATTTAACCCTACAGAATTGGAAAACTATATTTTTGAAGTTTTGAACATTTTTATTCAGTTAAAACACAAATTTTTGACAATATTTTGCAAGTGCTAATTGGACGTCGATTTAATTCACGTACGAAACACCAAATTCGACCTAAGGAAGTTTAGTATTTGTGCTATAAACGCTGCCCAGGTAGTGGACCAAAGGATAGGTCGCTCCAGTTCTGCAGTATGGACTGACCTAAAGCCGGTACAGACAAAACTGCCCAAATATAGCTTTTTTTCTTGTTCATGTGATTGGGGAACTCACTTCGTTTGATATCCAAACTTCCACACTCTTAAAATAAAGTCTCACGTTTAAACGCATCTATTATATACATGTAACTATCCATTTTAAATTGTAATGTTAAAATTCTTGCTAAACTGGAACTAAATAAGTCTGAAAGTAGACTTGTATTAATAAAAGAAAATCGCATTTCTAGATACGATTTTGGAAAATGTATCTTATATAAATATAACACTATTATGTTATAATCTAAAACAAATTTTGTAACTCCACGAGCTAATATTGTTCATATAAACAATTATTAAAATGATTTTTAAGTTACTTTGCTTCCTAATCCAAAATGAATTGAATGTGTTCCACCACTACTTAAATAAGCGTACTTAGAGTCAAGTAAATAATATACGGCCATACGAAAAAACCCGGACACTTGAATATTTGAAACTTTACGGTAATGTTTAGGGTTATAACTTTTTTTCTGTTTCCATATGTTTTAGAACAAAGTTATGTTTTCTGTTAATGAATACATTCATGCTTTGCCTTTTGGAACAATCAAGAGTTCGACCAGTTGCAAGTGATCATAAGAAATTCAAGTGTCCGGGTTTTTTGTCTGGCAGTGTGTTTGCCAGACTGGAGTTAATGTTATATCAAAAGAGCGAAGATGACCATAGACCGGAGTTACGGTGTCGGATTAGTGAACACCTGACCTAGACCGGAGTTGGGGTTTTCCGGGCTGAGAACGGAGAAGAAACTTTATAAAATGTTATGAGATTCAACTAAGATTTAGAACAAGGCTTGTGAAAAAATTTTAACATAATTGACTGATTTTTACATATAATTAGAAATGTACAACTGACAATTACAGTGAAAAATTGGTTTAAAATTATTTCCATAGAAATTTCGTCGCCCTTGAAACACAATTCGTATTGTCCGTATGCCTGCGGACCGCGCCCCCTTGGAGTTTGTGCTTCGGCGGCGCAAGGGCTGGGGGTGTCATTTACGCGACTGGTTTTTACTGTATAAAAGTTATCAAAAAACAAAAAATTATAACGAAAATCACATTTTGTTTATAATTTTTCAACGAAGCGGGATTTGTTGGACTGTACTTCAAGGGCGAGGGAAGTTCTATCCAAGTAACCTTCGAGCAATTTTTTACTTTTTAATGCTATGGACGAATTATTGATAGACGAAATCTGTTTTGTCCTCAAAAAGTTAATGATTTTTTTTTTATATAATCACATTTTAAATTGGAATTAAGTACTATTATTTGAACAATACGCTTATTGAAAATGTTCTGCAAAAAAATTAGCAATTAATTTTGGAGCAGCAATACACTATCCTTTGTATGCCATGCCCGTACCCTTGTTTTTCAGTTTAATAAATTGACAGAATTTATTGTAATCGTTTGAGATATTATTTTCAACGTTTATTATACAGCTTAGAAACATCTTTCTTATCAATATCTCTCCTTAAAGTCTTAAATTCCTCATAAACTGAAATTTACCGTTAGTTTTATATTTGTCCCACAGTTTAAACTTTTTCTTAATTTTAAAAATAAGTTGATTCGGAAACCATGGTGGATATTTTTTTTACGATATTTGCATCTTGGAACCGTTAAGTCAAATATGTCGTACAGTTTATTAGGAGTATAAAATAACGAACATGCCAAATTCACGTCTTTACATTCACTCAAAAAAGACCGATCCACCTTCGACAACTCATCTTTCAGAGAATTAATCTCAACTTTATGAAAATTATAATCATTGATTCTAGGTTTTGCTGTTAAATATTTACGTTTTGTACAACCAAATTCATTGACTTCAATTAATAAAACTGGATGGTGAGCGTCTATTGAAACAAGATTATCTTCGCAGTTTGTTACCACGCAAGGCACATTTGATAAGACTAGGTCCAGTAGTCTACTATTTGTATTAAGAATTGTATCGTACTGTTTTAACTTTAAACTTTCGATTAGAAACGACATTGGAACAACTTGGCCTGAAATTTGCCCAAAATTATAATTCATGAGAAATTCCGGAATATTAAAGTCTCCCACAAATATTACATTGGATCCATAAATAAACCGAAAAGAGTGTACAACATCAACAAATATAGAAAAATGATTAGAACTTAGACTAGGAGCATTATGCATCATTATGACAGTTTTCACTTGTCACATTAATGTCTAATGTCATTTAAAATCGTCGTTTTTATTGTTGTAATGTTTTTTAAGTGCGAATTACAGTAATTCTCGTTGATCTAAGCTCAAAACAACAAAACATTTTCAGAACTCTTGGTGGTTGCGTACGAAATTTTTGTTTTTGCGCTAGGAAGTGAAGACTGTGAAAATGGTTTATTTTGTTGGACAAGACACTTTCATCGTTATGTCTTGTTATCGCAATGGGACTTCGTGAACGAAGAGTGTTTGTATTCTGTAACCGCTTGTAAGCAAGAATATCTGGCCAAATACCGTGATGTAATAATTCAAGAAACATCCTTAAAAGCACACATTAAAGATGTAATCAACAGAAGACTTCATCTGAAGAAATTGTTGATGATTTGAGACGACTTGAGCAGAATTGCATAATTGAACAACGGGTCCAAAGTATTGACGAAAGGATGTTGCAGAACATTTTTGAAATTAAAAAGAGAGTGAACATGTGGCTTGAACAGAATGATGAACATTTTCAATATTTACTGTGATGTTCAACCGCAATAAATTTGTCTCTTTTTATCGTAATGAATTAGTTTTATTTTTTTAAAACATATGAAGCGTTTAGGCAACCTGTTGTACACATGTGTGATGTTTGTCATGCGTCCTTGGGCACTTAGTACGGATCTCCGTACAGTTATAGTAGCCTGCATAGATATTGTAGCCGTCCATAGAGTCGAAATTTGCGAATAAAAATAAAATAAAACCGGCTCAAACGGAGCCGACGACGGCTTGCAAGTTCTGTCACTACGGCACGCGTCGTATCACACAGGGGCGTATTTAAGACCGATTACACAAAATCTTAGGGTCACTGTAATCTTACTATTTTCTATCTACGACAAACGATTTGTCACACAGCTACGAAACCCACGATCTAGAGAAAGATGGAAGTGTGAAAATGTATTTCAACAAGTGTAATAACCGTTTGGTGCAACGCAATTGGTTCAAGCAAACTAAAATATGACAGGAAACAAACAGTCCACGTGGACTAGTTTATACCCGCGTTTGCTGCTAAGATGACCAGGTTTTTCGCTCCACCTACCTCCGCAACGATGAATATACCATACCACAACTTGTTTACAGTGAACGAAGCTTCGTTTTTATTGACGAGATTGAGCTAAGAAATGAAACAGATTATATCATAGCGGAAAAGATGACATTTAATATTAAATACGTCTCTGTGCAACGTGTGCCAGAGTGACGTCAGACTTTGCAAGCCACCGTCGGCTCCGTTTGAACCGGTTTTATTTTATTTTTATTCGCAAATTTCGACTCTATGGACGGCTACAATATCTATGCAGGCTACTATAAATCTAAGAGGCGGCACGTTTACATGACCTACTGCGACCCTATAGTCATTTATAGAAACCCTGTATAGCTTTTTTCGAAATAATAAGTTTGATGCCTATAACATCAATATTACCTAATGCCTTCTGAATTTCATTCTTTATATTAACAGCTTTAACGGACAAGGAAGATTTTACAGCTAATAAAACCCCACCTCCCTTTGACATATTTGACGAATTATAACCTGTCTTTATAAAATACTACAAAATCAAAAGAAAAAATTTCGCTGCTCTGAAATTCATTCCTAAGCCAAGTTTCGGATAAAACTATAATATCAAAATTTGACAGTAAAACATTATTTTAAAACTCGCCAGTTTTCGAGTTTAAGCCGCGGACATTTTGATAAAATATAATAAATAAAGATGACAAACTTACGGAATTACCATTGTTCCTGTTGACACTCAGATTTGGTGTATGAGTTACTTGTCGGTCCAACAATATTCCTTCGGTTATACTTACTTGAGATGACTTAGTCACTGCTTAAAAAGTAAGTCCTTTTTAAACTTATCTACAGCATAATCAGGATTCACATCTAATTTCTCTTTATCAATGGCAGCCAAACAATTAACACATTTTAACTGATTCGCGGTACAGTCACCAACCGCATGATTGCTCATCGCACAGTTAGGACAGGGTTCAGCACTTTTACAACTTCTAGAGCTGTGGTGATAACCATTACAATTAAAATATCGTAAAATATCTACAGCATTAAAAACGGAACAATGATCATAACCGATAAATAATTCTCCAGCGTTCATAAGGTAATCATATGATTTTCTGTCCAGTTGCACTTTCGAATTTTTCTTCGTTGGCCACAATTTAATAAAAGTACAATCACCGAAGTTAATACTTTTATGGTAATCCCACGGCTCTTTAAAGTTAGGTCTGCCACTTTTGCTTATCAGGAGTATATCCAGTAAAACTTTGCAGCCCCATTAACGAACAGTAGCGGACAATAATTGAGATTACCATATGGTCTTGTATTTCAAAGATAAACGTCCGAGTAAGTAGACACGTTTACAAGGGTGGGTTGTTAAACCTCATAAAAATTAGTGAAAGTCAATAGACACTTGGTGCACATTCCGCCCTATATTTCTGTTCAAATAATACCGTGTAAGAAATTTACTTGCATTTACTTTATTTATCATACATTTTCAGCAATTTTCAGGGAGTGAATTATATTTGTTGCTAGGCAAAAGCAACATCAGATGACACTACACGAAATTGTTTTATTAGAGAAGTCTAGGTGACAGTACGTTTGACTTATAGTAGCTGTCACAATACGCTGAAAGCCTCAAGCGCTCAATAAACCCCTAACCACAGCTTATAGATGCCATAAATTTGGGCCGAATGCCGCGTACCATTTAGTTAGTACTTAAATAAGAGATATGTTGTGCCCAAACAGTGGACAGTGATAAAAATTACAATCATCCTAATCACTTCAACTAATTAGGCATGAGTGGCAGCACGACCGCGCCGCAGGCAGCATTGGGTCTAATTTGACGGCCACAATACCTTTTTATTACTTCCCGAGCGTAAGCAAAGGAAGTATTGTAATCGAATCCGTCGGCCGACTCTCTACTTTTACGTTTTCTCGATCTTTCATGACCCCTAGAACACGAAGAAATAGGTCTCCCATTTCCGTCTGTCTGTCCGTCTGTCCGTCTGTCCGTCTGTCCGTCTGTCCGTCTGTCCGTCTATCCGTCTGTCTGCCGTCCCGGATTTTTATTAGACAGATAATCTCCGAAAGTACTGGACCGATTGTTGTGAAATTTTGTACTTATATTAGGAATATCATGTAGATGGTAAAACGCTAATCAAAACTTGTCTAATCATCCCCACCACTAATGCGATGACGTCACTTCAAAATTGTACATAGTAAATGGGTCTTAAATTGTATAAAATAACATAGCCCTACACATGTAGTTTACGACTCCGAATTGAGTTTTTACTCGAAACGTCCAGATTTTTGGAAAAAAAATCAAAATTATAAAACAACATTTTGCAATTTAATTTTGAATCTGCTAACCCGAATGTTATGAAATTTTGCAGATGTTTTAAGGCTCTAAAGAGCATCATAAATCTTTAGTCAAAATATATTTGGTTATCCTCTCCAAAAACTTGATGACGTCAGCTCAAAAGTTTGCCGAATAAATCCTATCTAAAATGTACAAAATATGATGCGTCTGTACTAGTGATATATCACTCCATTCATATTTTTTGGATTTGCATATACAGGGTGACTCAAAAAAATTAATGAATGCGCAAAATTTATTTTACTGATTTACTCAGGAACTACAGAACCGAATGCTTTGAAATCTTGAAGATGTTTTAAAATTAACATAAGCATAGTAAATTTTTGATCAAAATATATTTGGTCGTACCTCCTAAAAAATTTGTGACGTCACCACAAAATTTTGCTCAATAAATACTATCTAAAATGTACAAAATATGGTGAGTCTCTTCTTGTGATTTTTCATTCCATTCAAACTTTTTCGATTTGCATATACAGGGTGATTGAAAAAAATTAATGAATGCGTCAATTTATTTTATTGATTTAATCAGGAATTACAGAATCGAATGCTTTGAAATCTTGGAGATGTTTTAAAGTTATCATAAGTATGGTAAATTTTTTATCAAAATGTATTTGCTCTTCCCCCCTAAAAAATTGATGACGTCACTCCAAAATTTTGCTGAATAAATCCTATCTAAAATGTACAAAATATGATGAGTCTGTACTTGTGATTTATCATTCCATTCATATTTTTTGGATTTGCATATAAAGGTGACTCAAAAAAATTAATGAATGCATAAATTTATTTTATTGGTTTAATCAGGATTTACAGAACCGAATGCTTTGAAATCTTGGAGATGTTTTAAAGTTATTATAAGCATGGTAAATTTTTTATCAAAATGTATTTGCTCATCCGCCCTAAAAAATTGATGACGTCACCCCAAAATTTTGCTGAATAAAGCCTATCTAAAATGTACAAAATATGATGAGTCTGTACTTGTGATTTATCATTCTATTCATATTTTTGGATTTGCATATACAGGGTGACTCAAAAAAATTAATGAATGCGTGAATTTATTTTATCGATTTAATCAGGAATTACAAAACCGAATGCTTTGAAATCTTGGAGATATTTTAAAGTTATTATAAGCATGGTAAACTTTTGTTCAAAATGTATTTGTTCATCCCTCCTAAAAAAATTGATGACGTCACCCTTGAATTTTGCTGAATAAATCCTATCTAAAATGCAAAAATATGATGAGTTTGTACTTGTGATTTATCATTCCATTCATATATTTTAGATTTTCTTAAGAGGTGACTCAAAAAAATTAATGAAGTCAATTTATTTTATTGATTAAATTAAGGGCAACACTTATTATTAGTATTACATTGGACCAACCCAATTTGGTAAACACAAAATTTTTTAAAGTAAAAACTCGGTTGAAACATAAGGGTAGCACGCTTATTTACATCTACTTTAACATTACAGACGTGCATTTGTTTTGTGCGCTGAGTAGGTTCCGCGAATGTGGTATAGACATGTTTATAATCAACCAATTGTGAATTCCACCGTCAAAAATTAAAATAAAACCCAATGTTTTATATAATAAACGGAAGTCGAAGCAATAAAACCTATGGTAGTTTTGTTTACAGTTTCTCTGTTTGACTCTCACGTATGCTGTTACGCTTGTCATCTTAAATTAAGAATGCTTATACGTAAACGATTTTCAGTTGCCTCTCATATTACACGCCGGCGCCGTATACGTGAGTAAATTGTTTCGTTATTTTATTGATTATAACAAATAAATATTCAAAACGATCCAATTCATTTTCCCGAAAATTTGGGAATACAATAATTTTATTCTTCGTATTACACTACATCTATCTCAACTCATAAACGTATCCTTGCAAAAATGTTGATGACGTCATCGCAATTTTTTTTAAATTCCCACTACAAAAATGTAATGAGAAAAAAAACACAATAGGCATGCAGTCGTCAAGTTTCCGACAGCGAGGGAAGTACTGTCTAAACTCTTTAGACCAATTTTTGTCTTCAACTGTACGTACCGAAACATTCACCACCTGAGGTGAGAAAATTTACGGAAAACTCAACAGTGAGCTGATAAAAGGCATACGAAAGTGGGTTAAATTGAGGTTATGTTGTCAAGGATTAATTTCGGAGGCTTCCACGGTCGGAGTCAATATATGATCGTTTTTCGGGTTGGGGCTGTGTTAATTTTAGTTTTTGGACTCAACGTTTCGCACACTTTTGTAAGTGGCATCTTCCGAAGCAGGGTTAAGAGATTAGGTATAAGACCTATTAACCATTAAGCCCAAAAACTCAATTAATACGGTCCCAACCCGGAAAACGATCATGTATTGACTCCAACCGTGGAAGCCTCCGAAATTATATGAGGGTCTACACCTCACCCTGCAATACTTGGTACCCCAAGTAACTGAGACGCTAATTAATATACAAACACTGATTGGTGGAGTTTCAATTTTAAATTGCCAAATGTTGTTATACAATGTTTTTTTTCCAAAAATCTGGATGTCTAAGGTAGAAGTATCGTATTTTATTAAATTAAACAAAAATTACAGCTGCAAATTTTGGAGGTCACGTCACCCAATTAGTGGTGGGGATGATGAGTCAACTTTTGGTTGGCGTTTTACTATCTATACGGTATTGAAAATATACATATAAAATTTGATAGCAATTTGTACGGTCATTCTATCTAACAAAAATTAACACAGATTACATCAGACAGACAGACGGAAATGGGAGACCACTTTTTCGTATTCTAGGTGTCATGGAACGTCGAGAAAACATGAAAGTGGCAAGTCACCGGGTTGACTCGATTATTATACTTCCTTAGCTTACGCTCAGGAGGTCATATACTCGTATATCTGTAATATTCTCGGTCGGAAATGAAAATGCCACAGCTGAAAACCACCAAAAAGTACAACCTTAGTTTGTTTCGTAGTTGTAGCTATCCTCTCTCCATCTAGTCTAGTGATTCCCTGCACGCCGCCCTCCTCATGTCCTACTTCCCCACGCTTGTTGTGTCTGTCAGTTTGTTTACATTCGCGACGTACGAAGTCATCGATAAACAAAACGGTGTATTTTGATTTTGGGGATTCTTCTGATGATTTTTTCTGCATTCATTGATGTAGATAATAGATATCATACGAGTACTTAAGTTTTGTCTATGACATTCATTGCATTGATTGATGCATTATACTAATAACAATGGAAAATTATTAATTGTTGTAAAGTTCAAGAATAAGTGCAGAGTAATAAATAATAACAGTATTTACTGTATTCTCATATTGTCAAGAAAAAGGGGTGCCTTTTTTTGTTTTGATGGGGAAAAAATATTGCAACGCTGTATGATTCGTACCTTGGACTTCCTTTTGGAAAGCGAGTCTCGGCGTCTTATTCGCATAACGCCTAGCTTACGGAGCCATGTTTTATGTAGCAAAAACCATGGCCGACTAGTATAAAGATTATGGCCTGTCCAAAGGACTGCCAAAGGTACCATACGTGCTGCCATCTATTAATAATTCAAAAACGACAAAAGAATTATTAACACTTTTTGAAAGGCACAAAGGCATTCATACCGAAACAAACCACCATTACACGTTTTGAACTCCCATAATGTCAAGTCAAATTAAAATTTTGCTAAATTATTTATTATTTATTAAGTGTAATTATTAATAGATGGCAACACGTATCGTACCTCTTGGACAGGCCATAATCTTTATACTAGTCGGCCATGGCAAAAACGAAGGACACAAACAATAACAGTAATTAAAACTGTAATAATAATAATAATAAATAAAAGCAGGGCGGCACCTAACCAAGTATGTGTAAAAATTTACAAACTAAAAAAATCTTAAATATTAACTCACTTCCAGCAGCTTAACTAGTGGTTGTTCGTTGACGGTCAGGTTGGAATGAGGAGCTAAATAACTAGAGTTAGGACCGGGCAATTGAAGAAGAAATTGTTTAGTAATGGTTCTTTTAAAAAACAGTAATATATATAGTTAGCGTTTACCATCTGATTAGTTTGATCGTCGTAAATTATGAAAAAAAGTAGGCTATCTTCCAGGTTTTCGTTTTCCTCTGGTATGAAACTTCGATTAGAAAATAAAAGTGTTGCCGAAAAGTCTGCGGCGTACGAAAATCATGACCTGTCCATGGTGAAGAAGCTTTCACTACACCATGTTACTGGTAACTGAAGATTCTGTGCAAAATTAAAGGACGAGCCACCAAAAAAAAAAAAACAGTTTTTTTCGGATACGTTGACTCAAAATTGCCCATTCTATCTGCCTACTAAATTGATCGTCATTCCTTTATCACGACTTTACATTTTCAAAGAAATCTATTAAAAATTAATTATCCGAAAAAATTACGTGTATTACACGCAAAGGAAAGTGTTTTTTCTTTACTCATCGCAGTTTTAAGCAAGCTCGGCTTCGCCTAGATTAGAAATTTCGCGATTCGTAAAGAAAAGGAGTACTTTCCTTTACCGGTAATACAAATAACTATTTTATAGTTCGAATTCTATTGTTGCTAAAATTTTGCTGAAGTGTTAACATGTGTAAATGATTGTAATTTATACTTGTAAATGTTGGCTTTTGTTTGTAAATACCACATTAAATCTGCGATTTGTGATATAAGCTGTAATTTAAAATTAATTATCACATTATAATCTCAGCTGCTTTAGCGTTATGCGATTTATATTACAGCCAATATATACGTGGTCGTGAATGCAGTTTATTTTCCGATATAAGTATATGTAGAAAACGTAAGAAAGAAATGCAATTTCTTTTAGCTGGGGATATGGTTGTTTAAGAGAAGTTAAATTTCTATACTTGTTTGTGTGTGTCGTTTATCAGCATTCAAAAACAAGGTGACCAATATGTTTGTAAAGTAGCCGTCACAATAAGCTGAACGCCTCAAGCGCTCAATAAACCCCTAACCAGAGATTATACATGCCATAAATTTGGGCCGGATGCCGCGTGCCATTCCATTAGTGCAGGGTAGTATAGCTACTTTCAAAATAACAGAGTAAAACTACCTGGAAAACTGACTTAACTTTTAGGATATCATAATAGGGCCATAAGCTTAATCCATTATACCTGGTACAAACTGTCAATCATTCCTATTGGCCCACCTACCGCTTAGGGTTGGAAAGTCAGTGTTGCAGGTAGTTTTACTCTCTTATTTTCGAAGCAAGTATACTTAAGGGTCCCCAGTCGTCGCGTACAAAATCGGTTCCAGTGAGAAGAATTATTTTCTGTAACTATGCAACCCAAACCCAAACCGTCATAAAAGCAAATTTGTAAACAACACCAGATAAGCTTATTTATTTCCAAATGAAGAGTACAGAGGAATAACGATCGAAGTCCATTTGTATGTATTTTGAAAGAAATTGAGTTGAAAGTTTAAAACGCTGGAGAAAATAGATTGAGAAACCCACAAGGTTCAGTCTAACACAACTTTTTATGTATTTTCTTTATAGTGTCTTAAAAATATATAAAATAAACTGTTTATGTCCAAATATAACAGTAAAAAAAATGCAATTGTTTAATCCTGTGTTCCAATATTGTATGAAAAAATGAATTAAGTCCATCTTGAATGGTCGGTACTAAGGTCTACCCCTCAATGTTTCCCCGAAAAAAAGTTACTTATTTCAAATAAAAAAAAAAGAAAAAGTACTCGTCGAACTCGTCATATAGCCGTCTGTAAATGGTAATTCCGTGTAAAATGACTCCACCGACACGAACAACTTCAGTTCTTGCACTTGATCGTATTTTTTCCTAGCCTAAGGTATCAAGGTTAGATTTCTAGATATAAGATACAGAAAAACGAACACGTTCCTTGGCATAAAAAAATTAATTTAAAAAATGACATCCTGAATGGACCCAACCACATATTAGGGGACCATTCTAAATGTGCAAATTATTTTTGTAAACGAAGGGGACAAGGAAGTTCAACAGTTTTGTCTACAGTATAATCCTGAACTTGTGGTTTATAAATAGATTGTTGACATTATTCGGCTTTTAAATTTTTCGAGTTTTCTACTTTAGACGTTTCAATTTTTCAGTAGGGGAACGAGGGGCTTGTTGTAACAGTTTTTAGGAAAACGAATATAATTTGGTATCTATTAGCTGTTTGACCATTATAAAAGTATCTATCGGTAGTCTAACTATTCCCCTATTGGACTGAACAGGCAAAAGGTCAAAATTGTTCATCTTCACTTCACACCAGGCATTTTCTTAAAAAAAGTGCATTGTTACAACTTGCCCCGTGGTTGGGGCTAGTTGTAACAGCCATCATACAGGTAGTACCAGTAAAAATAAAGCTGATGTTGATACATATTTAGACTTTATTTTTGAAAAATCAATACAACACTTCATTATATACAATTTTTTTTCAGTAAAACTGAAATAAACTTTTGGAAAAAGAGTTAACATTAAAAATTTGAGTGTTGTCTTCCTTTTTCTTAATATATCTGGAAAGCGATATATGGCATAGGTCAAAATTTTGGCTCGCTTTTCGTATGCTAGGTATGAGATTTGTAGAAGTGAATTTGGGATAAGTTGTAACATGTTACAACTTGCATCAAAGCTATTGTTACAACATGCCCCGTAGCACAATTTTCTACATTTAATTACATTTCGTCAAAATTATGTGGCTTAGCGTCAAAATGTGTAAGGAATATCAAAGCTGAGTAATTTTTGAGCTACATGCAAAATTAAAAGTTTTAAATTAATTAATAACTGATACGAAAAACCAAATTTTACTAAAGCAATATTTTACATTACTTGGCCAAAACGAGACACGTGCACACATCCACTTACTGCGCTGGCTCAAGGAACAGTGGTTGTGATGACATGATGTCTTATGGTGCAAGAATTAAATTCAATAAAATACCTGACGTTAAAGAGTTTAAATTGTGGGTAAAAATTTAGTGTTACAACTTACCCCTGTTACAACAAGCCCCTAGTTCCCCTACTTCAATTTTGGGCATTTTCAATTTTTCCGTTCTTCAAATTTTCGGTTTCTCCATTTTTTTATTTTTCAATTTTTCAATGATCCGATTTTTCAATTTCTCGATTTTTAAATTTTAGATTTTCCAATTTTTATTTTTTTTATTTTTTCATGTTTGGATTATTTATTATTGCTAAAAGGAAAAGTAAAAAATAACTACCAAATTGGTGACTAAAAATATGCAAAAATTGATAGGAGTAGAAAATAGGACACAATGCTGCTAAAACATAAAAATAACTGTACTTTCCCAAAAAAATCTATTGCATGATTAAGGTTCCACTAGTATTGCTAATTTAGGACGTTTTGTTAGTATCAAACACAATTAAAGAATTAATTCTTAGTTAAACAAAAAAAATTAAATATTGCACAATTCAACGAGACGATAAATTTTGGGCATGTAATATGATAGAGCCCCTAGAAAAATTTTATTTATATGCCTTACTTCCGGGGATAATAGATTCTCGTTATAAAAGAAGTCAACCCATCAGACAAATTCTAAAAATAAATTTAAAAAATTTTATTTGCATTCGGAGGAATAAATAGTAATAGTGGAAGAGATACCACGTAAAAACAAGACGCCCCTATAATACTTTACCTCATAGGTGGTGCGGAAGAGAGTATCAAAAAATTAAATTTAAATAAATGTGATTGTTGAAGTATTGGTTAGTGAATTGATGAGAATCTAAATCTTGTCAGCTTTTTGTATTGATTCATGTATACATAAAATGACAGATTACAAAAAATTTTCAAATAATTTTTTGAAAGAAAATATTTTAGTAGACTGTATCAAATTATAAAAAATCCTATACTTTTAAATTAAAAGAGTTTCAACAATGTTCGTCGGCTAAGAGTATTTATGAGTTTTATCACCTGAACTCTGAAAGGGTCGGTCGGCAAGGCTCCCTGCTGTGTCAAACTGAACCATTGATTAAAACAGATCCTTTATAAATAGAGTTGTCTAGTTTCACGTTATTTTCATTATTCAATATTTTTTTAAGAAGCAAATATTTTGATAAATATACATTTTAAACAAAAATGACCGCTTCTTCCCCATAGAGCTCAATATTGTCTTTGCACTGATATAAAAGTTGAAGCGAAACATGCTCTCTCCTCTTCTAAAAATTGTCAATCAAAGTTAAAATTACGCCCGTGCAATGAACTTCTATTTAGCTCATTTTTCGGTCTACTACTGGGCACCCACATTGTTTTGAACGCAAGATGTATCACAGGTAGGAGCATTTATAAACTTAGAAATTTTTTCTGATTACATGCCTGTTCCGGACGGGCTCATAAGTGGAGAGTAATAAAAATTACAACCATCCTAATCACTTTAATGACTGGGAGCACGACATCGCCCCAGGCAGCATTCGGTATATCTTGACGATTAATAGATTGATCAAAGTTGCTTATGATATGTATAATGTGTTGCCTAAACGAAAGTATTTAGGCACAGTAGAGATAACAATCAGTAGGGACGGCTCGCCGTTTTTCGTGACCCGTTTTCGTGGATGGTCGTTCGCTTTATGACCGAATGAGGGCGCCCAACTGACGTCTAAAATATTTGAAATTTGGCAGTTTTGTTACAATATTTTTGCCGGTTTTGCTTGTTTAAGACTGCTTTTCCAGTAGAATTGTACAAATAGTATAAAAATGTAATTTTCACAATAAAAGGTAAAATCTTCGTCCGATGAATTTTCATACAGGATCCCTGTTGTGCGCCTGCCTTATTCTCTCCCTCGTGTTTGGAATTCTTGGAAAAGATAGTAAACATAACACACTTTTTGTTTAAAAAGTCGTCGCAAACGAACAACAACGGTGGTTATGAAATAAATATAAAAAATTTATTATATATGATTCCGTTGTTGTGGTAAAATTAAATATAAAAGTAATAAGAAACAAACTACACGTAACAAAAAATTATATAAGCAGACCTTCACTCAATAAACAATTTTTTTATTCACCATGTATATATATATATTTTTTTTGACCTATACAATCTTGAGTTTTATTTTGAGACGTTGCTTAACCCATAAGCAGTCGCGCGTGGGTAAAAATGACCCAAGCCGTACATTTTGTCAAATATCTTTTTTCCCTTAATCCCTATGGACTTCCGGTTTCATGAATTCCTTAATTATTCTTACCTGCGTCGACCCATACCAATTACCTGCACTTTATGCGAGTCGACAAATATGTATTTTTTTTTGTAATATTTTTTTTTAAATAAAAATTTTACTTTATATGATATTACGCTTACGGGTTAAGTTGTTAGGTAAAATGCGTTTTTTTCGTAAAATTTTTGAAATTATTAAACAATTTAACAGGTGCTGTTCTTATTTTTATATTTATTCTTGTATAAAGTAATTACCATAATTACATTATCATGCCTGTCTGTTTATTTCTCTACTTTTTTTTAGCTTTCTACATATATAAATAATATGGATACTTTCTTTAATAACTAAAAGAGTCTATTCTCGAAAAATATTTAGTCCTCATAAAATACTCCTTTACCTACGGTCCATTACAAAGTGTACCATTTCCGGATTAACATTTATGACTGTATAAGTAATAAAATAAAAACTGTAACAAATCATCGTGTTTATAATTTAAATATCGACTTTTTTTTCTTATTGCGATTCATGATTATACGATTTGAGCAAACTACACAGTTTGCAATATTGCGTACACGAATCAATTTTTGAAATTTTAAATGAAGTGATACTTTTTAAATTGGGTGGCGACATCTAGGAATAGTTTAGGCAACGACCATCCATGACGGCTTAAAATTCGGGTCAGAAAGAACAAAGGCGCCGACACGAGCTGTCCCTACTGATTGTTATCTATGCTGTGATTTAGGCGTGAACAGATAAAATAATCACCCTGTATTTTAAACAATCGAGGATGTGATAGAGAAATTCTGTTAACAGATTTGAATGTAAAACATTGATATTTATAAAAATAGCTTTTTTTAACCATTTTTGTTGCAGACAAGAAGTCTTATCGGTATAATTTTTCGTCTATTGACTGTAGAACTCCATGACCTATAAAACAATTGATAATGAACGTGTCTTCTAACACAAAAGTAGGCACAACAATTTTAACTAAAACTAGTAATTGGAGACGTTTATTAAAAATAAATCAAATATGCTTCATCCGTTGTTTAGATTAATTTAAAAGCCACAAAAGAGCAATATTTACACTGTCATCACTGGCTAGGAATAAAAAAGAATAGTTGTATTATTAAATATGATGATATTATTAACATGGTTTTCAAAATAGTATGGTAATATCCGGTATCAAAATAACATCAGTCACAAAAAGGAATATGTGTTTTCTTTATTTTATCATTTGATTTTGGCTACCGATATTTGGAGGTGACTTCACTACAGTTAATGCGTTTAGGATGATTTATTGTTTAGCGCCTCTGTAAATGTGTCCATTAAGACTGTATTTAACGAAGTTTACAAATTTTTTGAGTCCGGCACCAATTGTCTCGCAGGTGAAGAAACCCAAATGTAAAGTTTCTACACTTCATCAGTATCTAATAAAATTTTACAACCTCTACTTTGAGGGATTGTCGGACAATGCAGGCCAATAAAAGGAGCGTGCCGCCAGGGTATAGTGGGCTAGAAACATCCAGGGTTGAATTGAATTTGTGATTTATGGTATTGTGGGTCCAACCTTCATGGTTAACTTTGAAATACCAATAAAATTTTATTAGATACTGTTCAAGTGATGGAACTGTATCCGGCCGGTTATTGCAGTGGGCGGTTATCCCGCTGGTAAAAGCTCTTAAGACGATTAGAGATTAGTCAAGTCACTTCCAAATATCGGTAGCCAGGCTATACGTAAAAAGTCATCGACAATCATTGGATTCTTGGTGCATTTAAAGAGTTAATAATATTGTTAAATATTTGTCAGTACGCCAGGGATTAGGGATTTGTTTAAAGAACTCAACCGGAAACTAACTTTCTTTTTCCGAAAAATCATTACGCTTGAGATTTTCATATTCATGCCTCTAATGACGATACTTAACATTGACGATCTGCTGCAAATCTTAGTAAATTTTTTTCCCTTTCACAATTTCGAATCTTCAGGTGTTACCTTGTTTCCAAGAAACGATTTCGTTTACAGAGAGGGAACGCCCATTGGCATTTGGCTTCTAGAAAAGTCGAACTGAAAATTAATGCTTGTCGTACACGTTTTTGGTGAAAACAGACATATACCTTAAGGACCGTTTACATAAAGTGTTTCATTATTTGAGTTATCAAAGAATACTAAATAAAACCAAATACAGCCGAAAAGACTGCACTCGAAAATGCAATTTGTTTTTGAAAACATTTACACTTTTGTCTTGAAAAAAATTAACTTGAGTTTATGTTGATGCATATTTTCTTGAAACCATCGGCACACTTTAAGTGATAAGAAATATGTACTTGTTTTGGTACTTGTACAGTTCCATCACTTGAACAGTATCTAATAAAATTTTATTGGTATTTCAAATTTAACCATGAAGGTTGGACCCACAATACCATAAATCACAAATTCAATGCAACTCTGGATGTTTCTAGCTCACTATACACTGGCGGCACGCTTCTTTCCTTAACCTACAAACATTTGTGGACATGGTGATAAACTTATACATTTAAGCTCACTTCCAAGGACAAGAATTGATGAATTTAATTTTAAAGACCAATCAATTCGTAATTTATCATATGCTACAACCTTAAAATAATTCATTTTTAGATATGTGGATATAAGAAAAACACTCTGTATATCGCTTTATACATTACAATCAAAATTTAATTTGCAAAATTTTAACAAATATTTCTCTAAAGATATACAGCTGCTTGAAGGTGTTACATGAAATGTCATGGAAAAAATTTTAAATGCTATTTACAGAATTTAAAACACGAAGGAGTAAAATTATAACTAGAATATACATATAATAGATAATATAGTCTATTAAATGTGTTATTATATCTTGGGGTTATTTATTGGTGATGATGCTGCTAAATAATAATTAATAATATTACTGAAATATATTGTATATATGTATAAATATTCTGCCTAGTACTCTACTTCTACACCTGTAGATTATGAATCCAAATTGACTGTTCGCTATAGACCTCCAGATTTTTGGCAAAAATTTCACAAATTAATGTATATCAACATTTTACATTTAACATTTATCTATTTGCTCTTATCAAAAAGTAACGGCAAATCAAAATTTTGCCCAGAACATCTTATCTAGAATATGCTAAATGGTAATAAGAGTATCTAATTTTGCAGCGTAATATTAACAATAATAGTAGTGTATTTCCAAATTTTCGGAAAAATGGACTAAACCGTTCTTGAATTAATCAATAAAATAAATTAACTCATTTGATTAATTTTCTTGAGTCACCCTGTATAAGCAGTTCTAAAAAATATAAAATTACTTATAAACCATAAACATATACTCAGAACTTTCCACATTTTAGATAGGATTTATTCGGCAATTGAAATGACGTCATCCATTTTCTGGGAAGGATAAACGGATACATTTTGATTAACAATTAACCATGCATACTAAAATCTCAGAGCATCCGGTTTTGTAAAATGTTGTATAATTTTTTCTAAAAATGTGGACGTTTAGGGCAATATCAAGACGGATTCATAGATCACACGTGTTGGAGAACGGTATATTATATTATAAATTTTAAATAACAACTACTATCTATAATTTCAACGTGACGTCATCACTAGTATAACCAGTGTATAAATTTTCCCTACATTTGTCCTTTATTCTCATTGTAAGGCAGCTTAAATTCTGGTCAAATGCCGATAAATTATTATTTTAAAAAATCTTGATGTGGGACATAAATCAGAGATTTCCTCGCAGCTAATAAACAAAACTAACAAAATTGCTCCGCTATTTTTCTAAAGCACGGAATATGTGTCGTTGTTCTTCGGCTGTTAAAGTGAAAGCGCAATATGTGTTGGTGTTTTGCCAGCAGAAGACTTAAACAACTATGGTCATTACTTATTATGCATATTGATGACTGCTGTGGCTGATAAGTAACAAACTCATATTATTTTAACTTAAAGGTTGGTATAAGAAAAATAAATAAAATTCACAGGGTTCAATTTTATTATTTACACTTTTACACCGTACTGTACACTATCGCTACATATAAAATACCTACTATATAAATCATAACCTATTACACGATGCTGATCCACTGGCCACATCCTGCTGGCTGTGCCACAATGAATCCTGATTTTGTTCCAGCATCTGCAGAATTTGGTTAATTTGTTCATCTAATTCAACGTTTGCATCAGCATCAGTAGACGTAATGAATTGCGTGCAAGGATAAGATGAAAAATTATTTAACTGGGTGTTGATTAGGTTACCATAAGGGTACACTTCATTGGTCGGTTGAATCTGGTCTCCAGTGCCATTGTTGTTGTTGAACGAAATTTGCTCTGGGGACGGCTCTGGAGTGATTGGAAAATGGTACTGTTGATCTTCTCGTTTGATTGGGTTTTGACCATTTGCACTGGGAAGTGAGTACTGCACTGAAGGTTGAATTAAATGTCGAGGAACTTGAAGCACTTGTACGGTATTAGTAGCTGCTGAAATAACATTCGGGTGAAGCTGTGCCGGTAAGGTCCTCAAATTCTCGGATTGTGTTGTTTCTCGCGCCATATCATTCTTCACAATTTCAGGCGACGCAGATCGACCACATTCTTTCTTACATTTCATCCGTCTATTTTGGAACCATACTTTGACTTGTCGTTCGGACAATTTAAGTGTCTCCGCCAGATGAATCCTCCGCGACCTCGTGAGATATTTATCTCCACCGAATGCTCGTTCGAGTTCTAAAACTTGCTCAGAGGTATAAGTATGTCGTGCGAACCCTTCTCGGAGTCAACTTAGTTTCCTGTTGGACGGCACCTGAGCAAGTTTGTGTTAAACTTAACAATTTAGGGAAATCTTAATTGCAAACTTACTTGTACTGGCTTGATTGTTGCTCAGCTGTTGGTGGATGGGCAGGTTGTAATATGGAGCTGGACAATTCCAGTCAAGAGCGCGTACCTGTAACTTTTAAAAGAAGCACGTAAATATGGAAAGAATGGTTTAGCGATGGTTAATTTAAAAATCAATATCTATTTAGTATTTACCATTTGATTGGTTTGCTGGGGGTAAAAATCGTAGTTTCCGACGCCAGGAGTAGCAGCACCCAGGTTGTTCAAAGCGTTGAAATTTGGCATAATTGAATTGCTGGCGAAGTCTCCGCCGTTCGAGGATCCTGACATGGCCATGGTGAAGAGGGTACACGAAGGTAGATGATGACTGTTGATAACTGAGCTTCTCTGCAAATTGCAGGGATTATATAGGTTTTCCCACCCCATTCCAAAGATTAGTAATCGGTCGCTTCAACTCTATTGGTTAAGATAACAATGTTTGTTTGCACGCACAAATAAAAATAAATTGTGGAGCCAAAAGCCGTTTTTTGACCACTCAGAAGTGAGGATCCAGTTGAACAGAAAAGATCTGGTGCATGAGCAGAAGGTGGAGGGGTTTTAGGGTGGTAGGGAATTTATTGTAATCCACCAGGACGCCGATAACCAACACGGTAGTCTGGTAAAAGCATTTCCCCTCCCACACATAAAAAAACATTTTTTTTGTTTTCATATCAAATCCAATACAATGTATATTTCATTTTCCCATATTTCGTAGTGTCGATTGACTATAGTCTGACCTGCCAAAAAGAATTAGTTTTTTTTTATAGTATGAATTCTCTTTTCGCAAAAGCTTACTGTGGCGTTAACATGCGTGAATATTCTAATAATTCTAATTTATAAATGAAATTATGGCTTTTGTTTATAAATACGACATCAAAAGACTATATAGTATTTTAACTGAGATTAACGTAATTGAGCATTTAACGAGGTATTTAGCGACGTCTGATTGGCGTAGAGTCGTTACCTGGTTACGTTAAGGGCGTGCTAAAAATTTAATCGTAATCCAATATTTAATCGAACTTCTACAAACCGGGTCTATATGTGCAATTTTTGATGTAGTCAATCTATACGTAATCGTGAAAGCAATTTATTTTCCAATATTTTTTATAATAACTTAGGAAAAAAATGTTAGAAATTTGTTTCCACTAGGAATATGCATGTTGAAGAAAAGTTAAGTTTCTATACTTGTTTGTGTGTGCCGTTTATCCGCATTGAAAAATAGGGTGACTAATATGTTTGTGTAACTGTTTACAAATTTTTCTACTGTTGACGATATTTTCATAAAGGGCACAATACCAGTTCTTTTAAACTAATTGTTTCAAGTATATTTTAAGAAAATATGTATTTTTTTGTCTATATGACTAATTGCTTTGTTTATACACTTTATAACGTCTAGGACTACTAGGCCAGTGCCGAAGTTTTTGAAAATGGTAAAAAGTGAAAAAAAATTAGAACAGAATGATACCCATTGGCAAAGGAAGAAAATATAACAAAAATAAAAGGAAAAATAATTTACGGGCGATCTGAGGTCGGGAAGTGGAAGGGGGTGAGCTTTTAAGGGTAGACAATGGTTTATCACGATTTCCGGCAAAACTACAAATCCTATCGAAAAAAGTCAAGTAGCAAAGTTCTAGGTAATAAAAGGATCTACAACTTTTGTATTCACACTTTTCTTACATAACCTCACAATTTATGCGAAAAATGTAGATAACCGACTTTTTGGTTTTTTATTTTATCTCACACCAATGTTTTTTTTTTTTTCACAAAATTTGGTGAAAAGTTACATATTTATATCCCAAATTCACTATAATTTTTTTGATTCGAAATATTTATTTTTTCCCCTTATTTTGATTTATTAACGAAAAACCACCCTAGTTTTCAATCGAAAATTCTCACGCCAAAATAGTTGCTTTTTTAAAAAGATCGGTGTGTTTTTTGTTCGTTGAAATCTCTACATTCTGATGGTGTAAAAAAAAGTATACCTACATTACTATGGCAAATTTTCACAGGAAATGCAAAAAGACGAAAAAACTAGAAATCAAAAATTTGTTTTTTAATTTTTATGTAAAATTTAGCTATTTATTAAAATGTAGACGTTAATTACTCGAAAAACGTTAAGATTCCATGTTACATTGATAAAATAAAAAATTGCAAACGAAATATATTGTTATAATTAACAACCAAATAAGTTAATAAACTTAATACTTTTTAAGATATCTACAATATTTTATGAAAGTTGTGTGATAATTTTTAAATTATATGCGTAGGTGCCTATTTATTGCTATTTTAAGATAACTTAGGTATATACCTGAATGGCCTACAGAAAATTTTAGCCCATCAGAAGAATGAACAACATCGTTTATAAAAATACATGTGCAGGCTAATAAAACTGTCATAGTTGTGGCTCAAGATATTGATCTTTTGGTCCTTTTGAAAGAATTTAATTCAAATAATTATGACATTTATTTTCTCAAGCCAAGTTGTGGAAATGCAAAAGATCTATTATTCACGTCCAATAGTTTCAAATATGAATCCTTCAAAAATTTCGTTGCATTTCTGGATTGTTTGTCTGGTAAATTCATTGTCTTCTTATACATAAAATTCTTGTGTCACAGTGTTTGTAACCAAACTTCTCCGAAACGGCTCGACCGATTTTTATGAAATTTTCTGTGTATATTCGGTACGCCTGAGAATAGATCGCAAACTAATTGTTATACCCCTAAGTGATAAGAGGGCCCTACCCAAAAAAAAATTCTTTTTATTTTTTAGACAATTTTTTTTTTTTTTAAACATTTGGCACAAAAAATACATATCACCCTAAATTTTCACTCTTCTACCTCCAACCCCCAGTTTGTAATAACGATATTAGTATTTTTAACTTCATCCAACTACGCGCAATAGGGTTGCAAGATTGCTGTTGAATATAATCATTGTCGGACGATAAATATTTATGTATAATTTATAATCTATACTTATATAATAAAGCTGAAGCTTTTGTTTATTTGAACACGCTAATCTCAGAAACTACTGGTTCAAATTCAAAAAATCTTTTTGTGTTGGATAGTCCATGTATCATATCTACATATAGGCTATATAACATCACGTTACGATCATTAGGAGCGAAGTAGCAATGAAAAATTCGGAAAAACGGGAAAATTATTCCTCCTTTGACAGCTTCCGTTGCTTACGCTGCTTAAACGGTTAAAGATACGTAAAAATCATGTATGACGAAATTGTTCCCCTCTAAAAGTTCTAAAGAAAAGTCCGCGACAGCATATGTCTATCTTTTAAGGTCGAGTCAGTATAACCTTTTTAATGGTAATGAAATTTGTTCTAAAATAATAATGCATTATGTATAAAATTCTCGCGTCACAGTGTTTGTAACAGAACTTCTCCGAAATGGGTGGACCGATTTGTATGAAATTTTTTATGTATATTTGGTAGGTCTGACAATAGGTTGTAAACTATTCTTTAAACCCCTAAGTGATAAGGGTGGCCCACCCTAAAAAATTTTTGTTTGTTTTTTGGACAAAATTTTTTATTTTTATTTTTTTAAGGTTTGGCACCAAAAAATACACATAACCCTAAATTTTCACCTTTGTACCACCAACCCCCATTTTTTAATCGTCTATAAAATAAAAATCAATTGCTGTTCCTGTTAGTCTCGCTAAGACTCAAAAACGGCTTGACCGATTTGAAACATTTTTTATATTACGGGGATGGTTTATACACAAAAAAAATAAGGATAACTTAAAAGTTAAAAAATAAAAAAATTCTAAAAATGTTGTATGGGAATCGCCACTTCGAATTACTTTCAATAGTTGGCGTTTCTGACGGACCTGTCGTCTAACTGACGTGTCATACAAAACTAATTCTTCCGTGCGATTGTGAAAAGTATATTGCATTTCAAATCGTTCTTTTTCGTAAAAAAAAACGTCGTTTATTTTAAGAAAAGTCTTGGTTAAAGTGAATTTAATTACACATTGCGAAAGTTTCTTATTCATTTTGATCTGCCATTCTATTTACCTATATTCACTTTGTTGGTTTCGACAAAACCTCAAACTTTACCGTTATTCGAGGATTTAATTTGAAGTTTTCAATATTTTAAAATTCTCAAGACAAAATTTACAGATTTGATTGACTGTAAAAATAATTCTGTGTCGTTTTATGAAGTTCATTAAAATGCCGAGAAGACGACAAGCTCACATAGGTCCACGAAGTCAATCAAATGTGCGACGAACTACCTCATGTGCAAAACGCAATGATTTATTTCATGGGTAATTCGGATATGGAAGTTGATCAGCGTTGTGCTCATAATCAACATAATCAAACATTGAAGCGAGACATTGGGTGGTATGAATAAAACAGAGTAGATACTCATATTCGAAGTACGAAGTACCTACTTCATTATTACTCTTATATACCTGAGCATCTACTCTATGTACTGAGTACCTACTTGGAAACATTGTATCTCCCCGGACACAAACTGAACATCTACGCGTTTTGTGAGCATTTAATCTAAAAATGAGCATCGGCGTGGCAAATAACAGGGCTGTCTGTAAAGTAGCTTAGAAAACGAGTAGGATCGTTGTAAGAGTGAATTTTGACTAAACATGGCGACTTTCATGAACGTGGAACGTCGTCAAAAGGTGCATTCAGTTTGAAAAACACATTAGGAGCAGGAATATCGAAAACTTTTCATGTAATTAACTTTTATTTATGCATAAATTGTGCAGTGCGTTTTTTCTAACACTGGCCATAGAGATTCCCATTTCAAGGTGTCTACCCCATACTAACTTATATTTTGGTGACTCGATTTTTGCCTTGATGGTTGAACACTGTCACTATTGTCCTTTTTTGTTGTATCGAGATGCTACTTGAGCATCAACTGTTACTTACTGTGAAGTATTAGTATCATCTAGAAAAACTAGAAATATTTTGATTTGATATTCGAGTAGATACTTCGTATTTCGAGTATGAGCATCTACTGAGTTTTATTTATATCAACCATTGTCAAACAACTGATCGAACGTTTTTTCGATAGAACTTCCTTCGCACCAAAAGTATAATGTAACATATTCAGCATTTTCGAGTTGCGTCTTTTCTTCACACAATTTTGTGATGACCAAATCAACATTTACAATCAACACGTATATCACCTTGGATTGGTGCAGTGTAACTAATACTAAAAATAACTGTATTTTATCTCCAAAATTATTTGCGAAAATCGAGAGAAGAATGTTTAATGAATAACAATTTACCATGCTTACAATAACTTTAAAACGTCTGCAAGATCTCAAAGTATTCATTTTTGTAACTCTTGAGTTATTCACTAAAATAAATTGACTGATTCATATATTTTTTTGAGTTACTGTAAAAGCAAATCTAAAAAATATGAATGCAATGATAAATTACGAAAATATACTGATGATATTTTCCACATTTTAGATAGGATTTATTCGGCAAAATCTTGAGATGATTTCTTCAAGTTTTTGGGCTTGATAAACACATATATTTTGATTGAAAACCTACCAAGTCAAACAGTAACTTCAAAACGTCTGCAATATTCCAAAATTCAGTTTTGCAATTCTTGATTCAATCAATAAAATAAATTGACTTAGTGATTAATTTTTTTGAGACACCCCCTATAAGCAAAACTACAAAATATGAATGGAATGATAAATCACAAATATAGTCTCATCCTATTTTAGACATTTTAGATAGGATTCATTTGGCAAAATTTTGGGCTGACGTCATCAATTTTTTGGAGGGGATCAGTAAATATATTTTGAATAAAAATTTATTATGCTTATCATATGTTTAAAACATCTGCAAGATTTCAAAGCATTCGATTTTGCAGATTCAAAATTAAATTGTAGGTGAAACGGAGTTCACGGGGTCAGCTAGTGTAATATAATTATAATTTATTTATTTATTTTAATTTAATTTTTTATTTAACTACTAAAATCTTCACTAGAAATAATTCATAAGGCAAAACAACGTTTGCCGGCTCTGCTAATTAGACGATAAATATTTGTGAAATTTGGCCAATATTTTTTATAAAAAACATGCAAACAAAGAAGATATCGCAAAAAATGGATTACAATTAATCAAATATGTATATTTGCAAATGTAAAAATGACAATATAACACTGAATCAATTAAGATTTCGAAAATCAATTGGCAAGAATTAAATCATCCTTAATATTGCCAAATCTCCCACCTACAGAAGGCGCTTGTTTCATGGATTTGCAATTTTTTAGTTTATCAATGTAACATGGAATCTTAAGTTTTTCGAGTAATTAAAGTGTAAATTTTAATAAATAGCTCAAAACTTTACATGATTTTAAAAAAAATTTCGAATTCGAGTTTTTTCTTTTTTTTGCATTTCCTGTGAAAATTTGCCATAGTAATGTATACTTTTGTTACACCATCACAAAGTAGAGATTTCAACAAACAAAAAGCACACCAATTTTTTTTAAAAAGCAAATATTTTGACGTGAGAATTTTCGATTGAAAATTAGGGTGGTTTTTCGATATTAAATCAAAATAAAAGGAACAAAGAAATATTTTTAATAAAAAAATTTACAGTGAGTTTGGGACATAAATAGGTAAGTTTTCACCACACTTCGTTTTTTTTTTTGTGGGAGATGAAAATTAAAAACCAAAAACTCGGTTATTTGCATTTTTCGCATACATTTTGAAATTCTGTAAAAAGAGTATACATACAAAAGTTGTAGATCGTTCTATTACCTATAACTCTGCGATATAACTTTTTTAGATAGGACTAGGTTTAGCCGGAAATCGTGATAAACCGTTTTCTACCTTTAAAAGCTCACCCCCTTCCACTTCCTGACATCAGATCGCCCGTAAATTATTTTTCCTTTTATTTTTGTTATATTTTCTTCCTTTTCCAATGGGTATCATCCTGTACTAAATTTTTTTGTTCTCAAAAGTTATCGGCCCTGGCCTATACCGCAAATGACGTTTTATACAAACGATGTTCACTTGTTTCTAAAGTTCTTAATTTTATGATGCAACATTACAATTAAATTTTTGTAACGTAGATTGTGTAGGTAAGTTTGACCTTGCAATAATTTATAACAATGAACAATTTATTTCTTACAAAATTATTAATTTATTTACGGCAAACGTGTACGAAAAAGAAAAACGCTGATATTTATTGTATTCTTTTTCCGTTTAGTCACGCATTAAAATTTAATTAATTTGTATCGAAATGTCTTGGGTTTTTCGCCCATACTAATTCTGAAAGAAAAATAGAAGAAGAATCATTAATTTTCCTCAAAAACACGTTAAACTAGTATATCAATTAATTAAGAACTAAAAATATACAAAAAATAATTAATTAAAAATAAATTTTATATTTCTACAAACTAGCACTATGTTAAAAACCATAAAAAACAATTACCATATTTTAACAAATACATATGTGGATTCGCCACAACCTACCATAATCCATTTTTGCTATTTTTACTTTCCGAACATTAGCTGAGGAAACATTGCAATAGAGTCATACTTTCTCGACGCTTCAGCACATCTAGAGAACGAAAAAATAAATCTCGCGTCTCCAACTGGACTACTAGTAATAACTGTTGTCAAATTTTATACTTGTCTTAAGGCTCTGCCGAAATACGAAAAACGCCACTTCCAATATCATCCTTACGATAGCACTTGTGTGACATATCTACTTGTTCGCATTACGAAAATTCATGGAAATAGTTTTTATATTGTATTAGAAGCTTTTTAAATAATAAATGAAAACGGAAAAGCGTAGTTTTCGTTTTCAGTCAAAGCTATAACGTATTTTGCCTTGTACAAATCTGACAGTGTAGATAATATTACGGCTCACCCGCCGATTAGATTTATTTTTTCGTTAAACTATCCATTTTTTAGTTATTGTTGATTGAAGCAAGACCTAAAGAGGACATTTTTTGTATACATGTAGACAACCAAACATCTTCTTTCGTCAACAACAAGCCAATAAAGTGTATGATTTACGATAGGGTTGGCCACTATTGAGTGATTAGACGGATTTAAAACACTTGTTGAGAAAGTATGCAAATGAAGTGACCTTAGTGTTGTAGAATCGTACCATTATGTAGGAGTATTAAAGTAAACCAAAAGCTATAAGGATATATGCCCATCTTAAAATTATCCCATTGTGTCGAAGTTAAGTTGTTTACAATAGGTTTTAGGGTCGTAAATAACGTGTCCACTGCAGTTCGACCGACTGTTGTCGTTTCGTTGAGGGGCGGCTTTCACTAAATAATTAAATTTAAGCAAGAAATGTTTATAAGACGATTTATTGCCAACCGGTAAGCTTAATGCGAACCACACAAAGAGGGTATTTATTTGCGGTCAACTACTTTTATGATGGTCCTATAACCTTATAGCTCTTGGGTTACTTTATATTGATCCAATTGCAGCATAACAAATAAATAACCGAGTTTGGATTTTTTACAAAACTGCCTAACAGCTATAAATAATTACTGCTGATACCAAGTTAGACGAATTTCGAAATTCTCATCTACCAATGATATATTAAATGGGTCCCTGCACATATTTGGCAATCATGAAAACTATGGGACTTATTTTTGTACCAAAAGCGGTCAGCGGAATGATGTTTTAATTTCTTCCCTTGAAAATATTTATTTGTTTCAATTGTTTAGCCACGTACTCCACCTAATGGCTAATTTATCGTCAACTTTATTATTTAATGTTGTTAATAATGGAGTTGAGTCGTATAATTCGATTGTAAATAAATTTGTTGGGGAAAAAAGAATAAATTTTTCATTGCGAGGTTCTTATCAGGGTAGTTGTTTCGTTGCCGTCGTAATTACAATAACAAAGGTCCTTTTATACTTGAGTTATTAAAAAAACACACAACGTAGGTTCCCATTTTGTAAGACGATCACAGCCAAGGCCAAATTTTGAATTTTTCGCGGGCCTTTCAGACTTTTTCAAGGTCAATTGAAAGACGCCAAACACAATGAACGCGATTGCCCAAGACGAAACCAAAAATACAGATCAGGAAGTCCCAGTGATTTGATCGAATATTCCAGTGACGTGCGATTGAAGTCCAGCTTCGAAGCCAAACGCCAGGAACGAGATTAACTTGTCAGGTAAAGTTGCTTGTTCTAAATTCCAATGGAAGCCGATATCTGAGTTCTGGGTTTCTGCACTAATCTTTTTTTCAGCAAATTCTTGTAGCACCAGGTTTTCCTAGATGTCAGAAGAGGTTTCCTTAACAATGCTTGAAATTTTCCATTTCAATTTCAGAAAATTTGTTTCCAGAACCCGATGACCAAAATTGTGTCAGGATGTTTGAATTGGGGGCGAAAGCTTTTAATTCCTTAAGAATTTTAGCACTAGGGGGCGCCGTAGCTCAAATTTCCAGTGGCGTTTCAAACTGGGGAGCGAGAGGTCCATTCCCAGAGCAGTATTTTGTCCATTTAATCCAGTCTTAGTCATAGATGTCACATTTTTCTCTCCAGGTCACCCAAGCATAGTTCAGGGGGCGTAGGGTTTCCTCACCAAGCCGAATCACATCATCTGAGTTTGAGCTGACGTTCTCTTTCCCTTTCTAGCTGGCTGTAGCGAGGCCAAACAATTCTGTTCCTGATTTTTCAGCACGTTAACTTGCGGGTTAACAAACAAGGAGGAGCTCTCAACTAGCTTGGTTTAGAATAAAGGTTTTTCTCCCAGGAAAAACACAACTGTGGTGTGGACGACTATGACGTGACTGAACCCATTTCAACACTTGTCCATTTATTTGTAATTGTTTCTTTTTTTCTCCAACACGAATCTGGGTAGAATTGTTCTAACATTTTTTTCTTTTCATGCGCCCAACAAACGCTTTGAGGAGAACTGGAACATTTTCGTCAAAGAATACGAACGTCCAGGGCCAAGAAGGAAGTGTCTCCGCTCGTTTCGCAAGCTTCACTCTGAAAACACTTGGGGGCGACTGTGGTGACCGAATTTAATTGAAAATTTTCGAGCTGAAATTAATTAACAGCGGCGCGAAATCACATTTGAATAATTTGAATTTGAGAAAAAAAAACACAACGTAGGTTCCCATTTTGTTAGACGATCACAGCTAAGGCCAAATTTGGAATTTTTCGCGGGTCTTTCAAACTTTTTCAAGGTCAATTTAAAGGCGGGAAGTTTGGGTTATCATAATATATATAATATTTATTATATTTATCATTTGGAATAGCGTAGATAAATAACAAATAAAGCCTCAATCGCTTCAATTTACTAACCAACTAATAAAAATTACCTACGTATTATACAAATCTATGTAAGTATGTGATCTACGGGTCGTTTTTCAATGAAGCATGAAAAGTATAGAAAGTTATTTGAAAATTGATACACTTAAATAGTATGTTCGACTTATTACCAAATTTTCATTCTGTTCTTGAAACCCCCACTTACCGCAGTTCGATCAGGGATTATAAGGTATCAGGTAAGTAAAAATTTTGCACGGCAGTTCGGTCAGTGTCTATAAGATACTAGGTAGTCAAAAAATTTTGAACCGCAATTCGGCCGAGGATTAAAAATCCATCGCAGTTCGGACAGTAATCAACATGTTTATGACCATCCTCACCAAAAGTGTAGCACCTTACCTTAAAATTGTTCCGCAGTAATTGTTACTGAAATATATTGTATGGGTCATTTGCTTTTGAAGATCTAGAATAATAAATTTTAAATTTGATGTTTTTCTGGGCGCTTATAAGTTCATTCTCATTTCAACATGAGTCTTAAAGATAGCTCATTTTAAAGTGATTGAGCTTAAATGTCACACAAGGCGAAACAAATTACTACCAAAAAATTAATCCACAGTCGTGACAGAATGTCCATTGTTATGCTCATCATAACGCATTTTTAAACATGTTAACAAAAGTAATTTTAATAACCAGAATGAAAATAAAGTTTTTACTCTTTTGCGTTTTAGAGGGTTGTTGTCCGATGTCATGACTTCAAGCGAGGTTTCTGTGTAGTGCTCCCATGATATATTGAAAGAGCATTTCACTTCTCGAAGAAAAATCCTATTAGAATTTGTCGATTTTAACTTGTGGGTACGAACGGTCTGGGAAATTGTTATTAAATTCAAATCATAAACAGAGTTATATGAGGGCCATGAAAATACCACGGTTCTGACATCCTCTATGGTCCTGACATTTTTGAGTCGTGTCCGTTACAAATGCATTTATTACTTCCCGAGCGTAAGCAAAGGAAGTACATATTGTAATCAAGTCCGTCGGCCGACTCTCTGATTTTACGTTTTCTCGATCTTTCATGATTCCTAGAGAACCAAGAAATAGGTCTCCCGTTTCCGTCTGCCTGTCCGTCTGTCTGTCTGCCCGTCTGTCTGCCGTCCCGGATTTTTATTAGACAGATAATCTCCGAAACTACTGGATCGATTGTACCATGTAGATGGTAAAACGCTAACCAAAATTTATCTAATCATCCCTAATGCGATAACGTCACTTCAAAATTGTACATAGTAAATGGGTTTTAAATTGTATAAAATAACATAGTCCTACACATGTAGTTTATGACTCCGAATTGAGTTTTTACCCGAAACGTCCAGATTTTTGGAAAAAAAATCAAAATTATGAAACAATATTTTGCAATTTAATTTTGAATCTGCAGAACCGAATGCTTTGAAATCTTGCAAATGATTGGTAGTTATGATAGCCATGATAAATTTGCAATCAAAATATATTTACTTATCCCCTCCAAAAAAATGCTATCTTAAATGTGTAAAGAATGATGAGTCTATACTTGTGATTTATCACTGCATTAATATTTTTTAGATTTGCTTATACGGGGTGTCTGAAAAAAATTAATGACTGAGTCAATTAATTTTATTGATTAAATCAAGAATTGCAAAATTGAATACTTTGAAATCTTTTAGACGTATTTGTCTTAAATTACAAGCACTATACAGGGTGTTCCTTTTATCTGTTTACGCCTAACAATTTTTGCATAGGCAAAATATACACCCCTGAGACGACTTCTTCCAATTTATTGTTTTTTTAATAAGCAATCATAGCAATCACAAAAAAATGACGAAGATGTCAATGCCAAATAATGACAAAATTGAAAAATTTAATACTCATTTTATTTTAAAATACCCCGCTACAAAAATGTAATACGAAAAAAAAACATAATAGGCATGCAGTCGTCACGTTTCCGACAGCGAGGGAAGTACTGGCTAAACTCTTTCAACCAATTTTTTGGATTTGCATATACAGGGTGACTCAACAAAATTAATGAATTCGTGAATTAATTTTATTGAATTAATCAGAAACTACAAAACCAAATGCCTTGAAATCTTGGAGATGTTTTAAATTTATCATAAACATGGAAATTTTTGATCAAAATGATTTGCTCATCCCCCCTGAAAAATTGACGACGCCACCCAAAATTTTGCTGAATAAATCCTACCTGAAATGTATAAGATATGATGAGTCTCTTCTTGTGATTTATCATTCCATTCATATTTTTTGGATTTGCATATCCAGGGTGACCCAAAAAAATTAATGAATGCGTAAATTTATTGAATTACTCAGGAACCACAAAACAGAATGCTTTGAAATCCACTGCGAAAAAAAAACATAATAGACATGCAGTCGTCACGTTTCCGACAGCGAGGGAAGTACCGTCTAAACTCTTTAGACCAATTTTTCTAATAAAAAATGAAAAAGGAAAAACGCAGCTTTCTTTTTGAACCAAAGCTGCAACGTATATTGACTTGTAAAAATCTGACAGTGTAGATAATATTGTTGCTCACCTGGCGATTAGATTTATCTTTTCGTTAAAGCAAGACCTAAAGAAATGTAGGCAACCAAACATTTTCTTTCGTCAAGAACCAGCCAAGAAAGTATTATGATTTACGATAGAGAGATTAGACGGATTTAAAACCCTTGTTGAGAATGTGTGCAAATGAGGTGATCCCTGAAGGTTGTGGAAAAATATGAAATTTCAGATGAAGTACGAACATCAATACCAGATATGTTTCCAAAAGTGTACGAAGAAAAAAAATCTGTTTTTTTTTACTGTGGCAAAAGCCTTAAACTATTATGGTCATTATTTATTATGCATATTTATGACTGCTGTGGCTAATAAATAAGACACTGCATATTATTTTAACTTAAGGGTTGATATAAGAAAAATAAATAAAACTAGAAGGCTCAAATTTTATAATTTACACTTTTATTTCAAGAACCATGTCCATGCTGAATATTTACAAATTATATACCGTACTATACACTATCGTTACATAAAAATATTCTAAATCATAAACTAGTGAACGATGCTGATCCATTAGCCACATCCTGCTGACCATGCCACACTGGATTCTGGTGTTGTTCCAGCATCTGCGGAACCTGGTTATACCGTTCATACAATTGACCGTTCACACTATCATCAGTAGACGTAATCAATTGCGTGTAAGGATAGAATGAAAAGTCATGGGTGTTCATTAGGTTACCATAAGGGTACCCTTCATTGGTCGGTTGAATCTGGTCACCAGTGCCATTAAACTTGTTGAACGAAATTCGCTCTGGGGACGGCTCAGGAGTGATCGGAAACTGGTACTGTTGATCTTCTCGTTTGATTGGGTTTTGACCATTTACACTGGGAAGTGAGTACTGCACTGAAGGTTGAATTAAATATCGAGGAACTTGAAGCACTTGTGTGGTATTAGTGGCTGGTGAAATAACATTGGGGTTAAGCTGTGCCGGTAAGGTCCTCAAATTCTCGGATTGTGTTGTTTCTCCCGCTATATCATTCTTCACAATTTCAGGCAACGCAAATAAGCCCCATTTTTTCTTATATTTCATCCGTCTATTTTGGAACCAGACTTTTACTTGTCGTTCCGATAATTTAAGCGTCTCCGCCAGATGAATTCTCCGCGACCTCGTGAGATATTTACCTCCACTGAATTCTCGTTCGAGTTCTAAAACTTGCTCAGATGTATATGTCGTGCGAGCCCTTCTCGGAGTCAACTTGGTTTCTTTGGTTTCCGGTTGGACAGAACCTGAGTAAGTTTGTGTTAAAATTTATAAACTATGAAAATCTTAATTGTAAACTTACTTGTAGTGGCCTGGCTGGTGCTCGGCTGTTGGTAGAGGGGTAGATTGTATTGCTGAGATGCATAACTCCAGTCAGGAGCGGGTACCTGTAACTTTTGAAACACGTAAATATAGAAAAAAGCTTTAGCAATGGTTAATTTAAAAATCAGTATCTTTTTAGTATTTACCATCTGATTGGTTTGTTCGGGGTAAAAGCTGTAGTTTCCGACACCAGGAGTACCAACACCCAGGTTGTTTTCCTCTGGTGCGTAATTTCGACGTGTTGGTATCAAAGCGTTGAAATCAGGAATAATGGCATTTTTGGCGAAGTCTCCGCCGCTCGAAAATCCTGACATGGCCATAGTGAAGACGCTTTCACTACACGAATGTACTGATGACTGAGCTTCTCTGCAAAGTGCAGGGATTATATAGATTTTCCCACCCCTTTCTAAAGATTAGTAATCGGTCGCTTCAACTCTATTTGTTAAGAGAACAACGTTTCTTTGCACGCACAAATAAAAATAAATTGTGGAACGAAAAGCCGTCTTTTGACCACTCAGAAGTGAGGATCCAGTTGAAGAGGATAAAGTTCTGGTGCATGGGCAGAAGGTGGGAGGTTTTAGGGTGGTAGATAAGTTATTGTTATACACCAGGACGCCGATAACCAACACGGTGGTCTGGTCAAGGCATTTCCCCTCCCACACATAAAGAAACCTTTTTCTTGTTTTCATATCAAATCCAGTGCAATGTAAGTAAATTTCGTGTTTCCATATTTCGTAGTGTCAATTGACTAAAGTCTGACCCGCCGAAAAAACTATTTTTTTTTTAAGTATGAATTCTATTCTCGCATAAGCTTCCTGTAGCTTTAACATGCGTAAATATTCTAATAATTCTATGGCTTTTGTTGTAAATACGAGATTAAAGGGCCCGTATATATAATATTTTAACTGAGATTAAGTTAATCACGCATTTAACGAGGCGTTTAGCGACGTCTGACTGGCGTAGAGTCCGTCACGTGGTACTTTAATGCCGTGCTAAAAATTTAATCGCAATCAAATATTTAATCTAACTTCCACAAACTGGGTCTATATGTGGAATTTTTTATGTAAGCTGTGACTTAAAAGTAATTAACACATAATAATATCAGTTGCTTTAATATTAATTGACTAAAATGATTATCTATACGTAATCGTGAAAATAATTTATTTTCCCGCTCTTTTTTGTAAAATGTAAGAAAAGAAATGTTAGAAATTTGTTTCAGTTAGGAATATGCATGTTTAAGAAAAGTTATGTTTCTATACTTGTTTGTGTGTGCCGTTTATGCGCATTCAAAAACAAGGTGATTAATATGTTTGTATAACGGTTTATAATTTTTTTTTTAAATATTGGATTACTGTTGAATACATTTTCATAAAGGTTCCTTTAAACTAAATGTGTTAAGTAAATTTTAAGAAAAAATATATTTTTTTTGTGTAGGTATATGATCATGTTAAAGTTTGTCTAGAATTATAAGAATTTTATGGACTCCCAAAGTTAATTCGTTTCACAGCCCTGTTGTCAATTTTATTGTACCGCTGAAGAGCGTGGCGAACTCAGGTACAGAAAACATCGGCTTTCTCCTGACAGGCTCTTTACCTGTACAATAGAATTGACGACAGGGTTGTAAAACGCATTAACGTTGGGAGTCCATAAAATTCTTATAATTCTGGACAAACTTTACGTACTTATTTAAGATGACTAATTGCTTTGTTTATACACTTTATAACGTTTTAGGACTACCATGAGTGACATTTTATACAAACGATGTCCACTTATTTCTAAAATTCTTTATTTTATAATGCAACATTACAATTAAGTATATTTTTATATGCTAACATAGATTGTGTAGGTAAGCTTGACATTGCAATAATTTATAACATTGAACAATTTATTTCTACAAAATTATTAATTTGTTTACGGCAAATATGTACGAAAAAGAAAAACTTTGATATTTGTTGCACTCCTTTTTCCGTTTAGTCACGCATTAATTTAGTTAATCTTTATCGAAATGTCTTGCCTTTTTCACCCATATTAATTCTGCGGAATAGGACTATTTGGCGCGGCCTACTTGGTGCGAGACATTTTGGCGCAAAGCCAACTTGGCGCAGGGACACTTTGGCGCAAGCCATCTTGGCGCGAGTAGGTCCGTGTAAAATATAAAAAATATTTATTGTTCGTACTGTGGTTGGCATCCTATTAGTTACCCCAAGTGTAGGCAACTAATTACACACGCAATTTCATTCGCACAAATTCAGATATCTAAATGATCCACGGAGCAAGAAGTTTGACATTTAGGAGAATGTTATAATAGGGTGCAGGCCGCGAAACGCCCGTGTGTCCATTAAAAAATCAACATTACCTCTCCACTGGTTGGTGACTATAAAAGTTAGATCATGTCAGCAACGGCTGCAAATTATATACTTAAATTTATGTATTTTTTTCTTGGTGCAACTTGATAGCTTGCGCCAAAGTATCCCTGCGCCAAGTTGGCTGTGCGCCAAAATGTCTCGCGTTAAGTCGACCGCGCCAAGATGGCCCCGTCAAGATGGCCGCGCCAAGTCGGCCGCGCCGAATTGTCCTAGACCGTTAATTCTGAGAGAAAAATGTAAGAATAGTCATTAATTTTCCCCAAAAACACGTTAAGCTAGAATATCAATTTATTAATAACTAAAAATATACACAAAATAATTAAGTAAAAATAAAATTTATATTTCTACAAACTAGGGCTATGTCAAAAACTAAATATTTTGAAATTCAGATGTTCTTAAAAATTTTAGAACAAAAAACTTAAACGTATGATTTAACGAACATTAGTATATTTGTAGAAAATGTCGGTTAACATCAACGACAACGCTATAAACAGCTTGACTCGCTTTACTGTACTAATTTTCACAGACACATGCCATATCTAGACCTGGTTTATAGAAACCGAAGTTAAAGTTAATTCGCGATTAACTTTTAATTGAGGTTCGTTGCTAGGTGACGTGCAGGTTTTAACCAATCACGAGCTCCCATTTCACATTTTAATCCAGTGTTAAATTAATCGAGGATTAAATATTTAACTCGCGCTTCTATAAACCGGCCCCTAGTGTTTCTAAGTTGAGTTTTAATAATTGAGTCGTGACCTGTTGACCGCCTCATTACTATAATAATATGTAATTATATTTACCATATCTTAAAAAATATGTGGATTAGCGACAACCTTCCATCCCCTATTCTTTGCTATTTTTACTTTCGGAACGTGACATTGCAATAGAGTCATGCTTTCTCGACGTTTCAGCACTCGAAAAAATTGGTCTAAAGAGTTTAGACATTACTTCCCTCGCCTTCAGAACCGTGTCTTTATGTCTATCATAGATACTTCTCATTAGAGTTCTGTGACGGGATACTTCAGTAAATTTGCCTTCACTTTGGAAGTCACGGCTCATTCGTAATTTGATCAATAATAACTTGAGTGATTCATTAATTTTTTTGAATCACCCTGTATAAGCAAATCTAAAAAATTGGTCTAAAGAGTTTAGACAGTACTTCCCTCGCTGTCGGAGACGTGACGACTGCATGCCTGTTATGTTTTTTTGGTATTACAATTTTGTCATTATTTGACATTGACATCTTTGTCATTTTTTTTGTGATTGCTTGAAAATTTAATTGGACGAAGTCGTCTCTGGAGTGTATAATATGTTGCCTATGCAAAAATTGTCAGGCGTAAACAAATAAAAGGAACACACTATATAGTACTTGTAATTTAAGACAAATACGTCTTCAAGATTTCAAAGTATTCAGTTTTGCAATTCTTGATTTAATCAATAAAATTAATTGTCAGTCATTAATTTTTTTCAAACACCCCGTATAAGCAAAACTAAAAAATATTAATGCAGTGATAAATCACAAGTATAGACTCATCATTCTTTACACATTTAAGATAGCATTTTTTTAGCAAAATTTTGCGGCGACGTCATCACATTTTTAGGGGGGGATAAGCAAATACATTTTGATCAAAATTTTACCATGCCTATGATAACTTTAAAACATCTCCAAGATTTGAAAGCATTCGGTTTTGTAATTCCTGGTTGACTCAATAAAATAAACCTACACATTCATTAATTTTTTTGAGTCGCCCTGTATATGCAAGTCAAACAAATATGAATAGAGTGATAAATCATAAGTACAGACTCATCATATTTTGTACACTTTTTAGATACGATTTATTCGGCACACTTTTCAGCTGACGTCATCAAGTTTTTGGAGGGGATAACCAAATATATTTTGACTAAACATTTATTATGCTCTTTATAACCTTTTAAAAGATCTGCAACATGTCAAAGCATTCGGTGTTGTAGTTTCTGATTGACTATAAAATAAATTCAGGTCAGGTCAGGTCAGGTCAGGTCAGGTCAGGTCAGGTCAGGTCAGGTCAGGTCAGGCTGAAGATTTATGATGCTCTTTTTAGCCTTAAAACATCCGCAATATTTCAAAGCATTCGGGTTAGTAGATTCAAAATTAAATTGCAAAATGTTGTTTTATAATTTTGATTTTTTTTCCAAAAAATCTGGAGGTTTCGGGTAAAAACCCAATTGGGAGTCGTAAACTACATGTGCAGGACTATGTTATTTTATACAATTCAAAACCCATTTACTATGTACAATTTTGAAGTGACGTCATCGCATTCGTGTTGGGGATGATTAGAGACATTTTGGTTAGCGTTTTACCATCTACATGATATTCCTAATATAAAGGCAAAATTTGACAACAATCGGTCCAGTCCTTCGGAGTAGGTAGTAGTAGTAGTAGTTTATGACTCCGAATTGAGTTTTTACCCGAAACATCCAGATTTTTGGAAAAAAATCAAAATTATAAAACACCAAGTTGCAATTTAATTTGGAATCTGCTAAACCGAATGGTTTGAAATCTTGCAGATGTTGAAGGTGCTAAAGAGCATAATAAATATTTAGTCAAAATATATTTGGTTATCCCCTCCAAAAAATTGAAGACGCCAGCTCAAAAGTTTGCCAAATAAATCCTATCTAAAATATCCAAAATATGATGAATCTGTACTTGTAATTTATCATTCCATTCATATTTTTTGCATTTGCATATACAGAGTGACCCAAAAAAATTAATGAATGCGTAAATTTATTGAATTACTCAGGAAGTACAAAACAGAATGCTTTGAAATCCACTGCGAAAAAAAACATAATAGGCATACTGTCGTCACGTTTCCGACAGGGAGGGAAGTACCGTCTAAACTCTCTAGACCAATTTTTTTAATAAAAAATGAAAACGGAAATACGTAGTTTTCTTTTTGAGCCAAAGCTACAACGTATATTGGCTTGTAGAAATCTGACAGTGTAGATAATATTGTTGCTCACCTGGCGATTAGATTTATTTTTTTGTTAAAGCAAGACATAAAGAAATCTAGGCAACCAAACATCTTCTTTCGTCAAGAACAAGCCAAGAAAGTGTATGATTTACGATAGATTTGGCCACTATTGAGAGATTAGATGGATTTAAAACCCTTGTTGAGGAAGTGTGCAAATGAGGTGATCGTAGTGAATTCTCCCTAAAAGTTGTGGAAAAATATGATATATCAGATGAAGTACGAGCATCAATAGCAGATATGTTTCCAAAAGTGTACGAGGAAAAAAATCCGATTGTTTTGCATTACTGCGGCTAGTTTTAAAAACGGTCGGCAAAAGTCTTAAACTATTATGGTCATTATTTATTATGCATATTTATGACTGCTGTGGCTAATAAAGAACAAACTGCATATTATTTTAACCTAAGGGTTGGTATATGACAAATAAATAAGACTCGAAGGCTCAAATTTTATAATGTACAATTTTATTTCAACAACCATGTCCATGCTGAATATTTACAAATTATATACCTACTATACACGATCGTTACATAAAAATATTATAAATTATAAATTAGTGAACGATGCTGATCCATTGGCCACATCCTGCTGACCGTGCCACACTGGATTCTGTTCCAGCATCTGCGGAAGCTGGTTATACCGTTCATACAATTGACCGTTCGCACTACCATCAGTAGACGTAATCAATTGCGTGTAAGGATAGGATGAAAAATCACTTAACTGGATGTTCATTAGGTTAGCATAAGGGTACACATCATTAGTCGGTTGAATCTGGTCACCAGTGCCATTAAAGTTGTTGAACGAAATTTGCTCTGGGGACGGCTCTGGGGTGATCGGAAACTGGTACTGTTGATCTTCTCGTTTGATTGGGTTTTGACCATTTGCAGTGGGAAGTGAGTACTGCATTGACGCTTCAACTAAATGTCGAGGAACATGAGGTACTTGTATGGTAGCAGGTGAAATTTCATTGGGGTTCAGTTGTGCCGGTAAAGTTCCCAAATTCTCTGATTCTGTTGTTTCTCCCGCCATATCAGTGTTCACACTTTGAGGCGACGCAGCTCGACCAGATTCTTTCTTAAATTTCATCCTTCTATTCTGAAACCAGATCTTCACCTGTCGTTCCGACAATTTTAGTCTCTCCGCCAGATGAATCCTTCGCGGTCTCGTGAGATATTTACCTCTAATGAATTCTTTTTCAAGTTCTAAAAGTTGCTGCGAGGTATATGCCGTGCGAGCCCTTTTCGGAGTAAACTTAGTTTGCTGAGTTTCCTGTTGGACGGCACCTGAGCAAGTTTGTGTTAAAATTTATAAACTATGAAAATATTAATTGTAAACTTACTTGTAGTGGCCTGGCTGGTGCTCGGCTGTTGGTAGATGGGCAGATTGTATTGCTGAGACGCATAACTCCAGTCAGGAGCGGGTACCTGTAACTTTTGAAACACGTAAATATGGAAAAAAGCTTTAGCAATGGTTAATTTAAAAATCAATATCTGTTTAGTATTTACCATCTGATTGGTTTGTTCGGGGTAAAAGCTGTAGTTTCCGACACCAGGAGTACCAGCACCCAGGTTGTTTTCCTCTGGTGCGTAATTTCGACGTGTTGGTATCAAAGCGTTGAAATTGGGAATAATGGAATTGCTGACGAAGTCTCCGCCGTACGGAAATCCAGACATGGCCATGGTGAGGAAGCTTTCACTACACGAAGGCACTGATAACTGAGCTTCTCTGCAAATTGCAGGGCTTATATAGGTTTTCCCACCCCTTTCTAAAGATTAGTAATCATTCGCTTCAACTCTATTTGTTAAGATAACAACGTTTGTTTACATGCACAAATGTGGAACAAAAAGCCGTATTTTGACCACTCAGAAGTGAGCATCCAGGTGAACAGGTTTTGGGTAATTTATTGTAACGCCAATAACCAATGCGGTGGTCTGATCAATGCATTTGCCCTCCCACACATAAACAAATTTTTTCTTGTATTCATATCAAATCCATTACAATTTATATTTCATGTTTTCATATTTCGTAGTGTCAGTTGACTAAAATCTGAAAAAATATATATATTTTTTAAATATATATGAATTCTATTCTCGCAAAAGCTTCCTGTAGCGTTAACAGTCTAATGATTATAATTTATACATGTAAATTATGGCTTTTGTTTATAAATACGACATTAAGGGACCAGTATATATAATATTTTAACTGAGATTAAGTTTATCACGCGTTGAGCGAGGCGTTTAGCGACGTCTGATTGCCGTAGACTCGATCACGTGGTACCTTAACGCCGTGTTAAAAATTTAATCGCAATCAAATATTTAATCGAGCTTCTACAAACCGGGTCTGTATGTGGGATTTGTGATGTAGGCTATAATTTAAAATTAATTAACACATAATAATATCAGTTTCTTTAGCGTTAATTGACTAAAATTATAGTCAATCTATACGTAATCGTGAAAGCCATTTATCTGACCATATTTTTTTTTGTAAAATGTAAGAAAAGAAATGTTAGCAATTTGTTTCAGCTATAGGAATGTGCATGTTGAAGAAAAGTTAAGTTTGTACACTTGTTTGTGTGTGCCGATTATCTGCATTCAAAACAAGGTGATTAATATGTTTGGATAACGGTTTACAAATTTTTGTAAAATGTTGGACTACTGTTGGCTATATTTTCATATAGGGCATTAAACCATTTGCTTTAAACTAAATGTTTTAGGTACATTTTAAAAAATATATTTGATTTGTGCGTGTGATCATTTTGCGTATGTACTTAAGATGACTAATTACTGTACTACTGACTACAATGAATGACATTTTATATAAATGATAATCACTTATTTCTAAAATTTTTAATTTTATAATTCATTATTACAACTATAGAATCGTACCTATAGATAACCTTAACCTGGCTATAATTTTGTAACAAACAATTTATTTTTGCAAAGTTTTTTTTTTCTGCAAACATGTGCGAAAAAAGACGCTAATATTTGTTATACTTTTTTTTCCCGTTCAGTAGCGTATTAAAATTTAATTAATCTTTATCGAAATATTGTGTTTTTCACCTATGTTAATTCTGAAAAAGAATTCGAAGAATAATTGTTTATTTTCCGCAAAAACACAATCAACTTAAATATAAATTTATTAATAACTAAAAATATTTAATACTAACTTAACATTTATATCATAAAACTATATAATTTATCTACATTTTGAATCTCAACCGTCCTGAAGAATTTTAGAACAAATAAGTATTAACAAATTTGTAGAAAATGTCAGTAACATCACGGACATAATAGTAAATACCTTTCAAAACAGTGGTGCCAGTGGGGCGTGTCACTGCGACTTGAGACTAAACGTGGCGACAAATCCGTAAGTACAGACTAGACATTGAAATTTTGCGTTAAACCCTATAAGACCAACAACGGGTCATAATGACTGCTTGATTGAACTCATATCACCCATGTGATCGAACTGACTGCAATTCTTGCATGACCGCATTGTCCAAGACTGTGCAAAGTAGGCAGACCTTATTACTAATTGGGCAATTAGGAAACAATTTTCAAATGAGGTATTCATTGATGAGATTTCAAGTTATGATGAAAAAACTTGACAAATGCATTATTTTCGGTAATTGCGCAAGTAATTAAATAAGAAAAGTTATTCGATAATTTCAGCAAGATAGAACTTTTTTCTTATAATATTTTTTAGTAGATCAGAAATATTTGATAACAATCGCTGTCTTCTGAATTTTTATCGATCGGTATCTTAACAAATACACAACTACCGCATCATTTAAGTTGATATTCATGCTGCAACACCTACTCTAGAACAAGTCTAAATTAAAATTTCTTAACTTCCAGGAAAAATTCTCTGAAAAATTATTTGAAAGTAGAATCTACAACTTTGTTGTTGTTTGCATTAAAGCACCCAGTAATAAAGACAATCTCTCTTAATAAAAATTGAGGACCTGTTGTGTGCACGTTACAAGGAAATTATATTTCAAAAATAATCAACCCAAGTGAACAACAAGCAATGAATGACCTTCAAGCACTCAATAAATTAAGGTAAATCTTTTAAAATATAAGTCCTAACAAGTTTAATTCACCGAATAAAATTCTTTAATCAGCACTCAAACAGTATGTCAGTATCACTAATAAGTTAAAATGTAATGACTAAGATTAAAGTTAACCCTTCTAATAGCAATAATTAAAACAAAATGTGATGAACAAAATTGATCTGACACCTAAAATTTGGCTCGCTTATTCCTTGAATAAAAAAAAAACAGAATCTCTATTTTTTTAAATATAAATGATAGTAGGTACAGAATGATATCAACTCCAGATTTCATTTAGTAAACATATATCGCATTTCAGCCCCAAAGGAGTCAAGCAATGGTGCATCATGGTCTGATAAAAATATTTACAATGATTAGCGTGTAAAACAAAATATTGTGCAGTTAAATAATTTCGGAACTATACAAACATAAACGCCACAAAAGCTACTGATAAATGATAAAACTGAAAATAAATACACAGGATGATTCAGCATCCTTGCAATAACCCCAAACCTTTGAAGATAAGACGAAGCCTCCTCTCAAAATAAATTTGGATATTATTATTTTGTTACATGTATAAAATATCACAGTTCTAAAAAGAAATATAGCTGTGGAAACAGTGACAATCAAAGAACGGTTACTCTCATATTCGAAGGTATTTCATTTCCGTGTGTCTGTCGTCCGTCGTCTGTGTCGATTTTAATTAAATAGATAATTTCAGAAACTACCGGACCGATTGTTGTTAAATTTTGGATATATTCATATGTGAGGAATATCCCGTAGAAGGTAAAACGCTAATCAACGTGTCTCTGATTATTGCGGCCAACAATTTGATGTTGCCACCTCATTTTGAAAAGTAAAATACTGTTTAAAGTTTATAAAATAACATCCTCCTGTACTTGTGGTTACTGATAACTTGTATGTTGTTTTTCTTGTTCTATTTTTTATCATAAATCAGTCTGGATTTTTATAATAATTACTTTACAAAAATCTGACTTACACACATGTAACAAGCACACGGTGTCGATAAGGTGTTGAACTCCAACTCTGCCAGCGTAGATTCGACTCTTATCCTCGTCGGAGAGTTTTTTGTCTAAGACATTATTATTAAGCGAAAAACGATATAAGACACTGAAGAAACACAAGCGATCCAAAGTACCAATTGGAACAATATTTACTCAAATAACGATTTCAGCATATTGTAACACTGTGTTACAAAAAATTATTGAATACATATCCATTGGACTGGTCTGTAAAAAATTCGAATGTTTTGGCCAAATAATACAACTCTTGTCGTAACTGACGCACTGAATTCAAATTTATTTTCAGAATTTTTGACAAAAAACTCGAAAGGGTCAACTTTTGTTTTTAAGAACACATAATTTAGTGACAAAACCAGAGGTCAAAAAATGAAAAATACTTAAAACATTTCGGAAAAATTCTTGTTTTATGTTTTTGTATATTTCAAAAATGGAATGTGATACAGAAATTATGTTCAGAGATTTGAATTTAGCACATCAAAATCTATAAAGTATAACTATAGTTTTCTTTGAACCATTTTTGTTGCAGACCAATGTTATTGCTATGTTTTTCCATCTAATGGTTGTAGAACTCAATCACCTTTAAAACATATTTAATTAGTCGATAATTAGCGTGTCTTTTAACATAAACGTAATTTTAACTAAAACTATTAATTTCACTACGTTTCATCAGTTATTTAGACTAAAAAGCACAATGTAAATGACTAAGAAGAATAATGGTCATATCCGACAACAAAATAAGGTCACTCCTAATTTTTAACTTTTTTATTTTAATCAATCATTTAGTTTTAAAATTTGAACACTAACCAGCAAAGTTAACGAAATACATGAAAAAAAAACGACGATTATTCAGTTCTTGGTGTATTTAGAGAATTAATAATATTTATTCGTACGACAGGGAATTAAAGACTAATTCTGGAAATCCTACTGGAAACCAACTTTCTTTTTCGCAAACTCATTATGCTAGAGATTTTCATATTTCATACTTATAATGACAATACTTAACTGTGAGGAGCTGCTGTAAATCTTAGTAAATAAACTTTCCCTTTTACTATGTATTTTAAGTCTCCAGGTGGTACCTGGTTTCCAAGAAACGATTAGGTTTACAAGCATTGAACAAAAGTTCACTTGCAGTCAAATTCTATTGTGCGTTCCGGTTTGACTTGGCAACGTACAAAATCTGTAAGCGATGCATTTCAAATGGGTAAATTCGTGGCGGTGTTGCCAATTATCCAAAAACTTACCGATTTCTGAAGAAGTTGATGAATCTTACACAAATTATCATAAAGTTTTTGTCATCCCGCTTCTATTCGTGTTAAAATTAGATTGTTATATATCAAAATTTCATTAATACATCGAATTATTTCTGGAATTTTTATAATTTTAAAATTGCGTTTTTTTGATTTTTTACCACGTCATATTTGAAAAACTATCTAAATTTTGTCTTAGTTTTTTATCCGTAATTTAATCAAACACTTGTGTTTTTAAATTTCTATAAAAAAATCTGCTTTTGTTACTTGCACAGAAGGTGCATGGAAATTTTTAACATGATAGGTTCAGTATAGTTTTGGAAATTTCTTTCTATCCTATAAAACTTTATTGGCCATAACGAGGCGAACAGCAGTACAATAGCAAGAGATATTTACAACTTAAATTTGTCGCGTGCCGGAAATCCCCAGATGTTAAAAAGCAGAATAATACCGGTTCGGACAGAGACCGTCGTTACTCACGAACGAAAATGACCATTATTTTATGAGTACAACTACCTGCTAAATGTTCTCCGACAAATTTGGATGCACTGGTGTGAGCCATAAATATTTCTTACCACTGTACTACCGTCCGTCTCGTTATTGTCAATAAAATTCTTTAGGGTACAATGAAATTTCCAAAACTATATAAAGTTGTAGAGTATGGTTTGAAATAATTTTTGTAAAAAATATTTGTCTTGGAGTTAAACATTTTTAAACTCGAGTGATGATTCGAACGCAGCACATAGACATGTCGCATTTATGCATTGTTTGAGGCGCAATTTGATATCAAACATACCTAATTTGAAGAAAATACTTCTTACTTTTTTTATAATTTCAATGTTTTATCAAGTGCAAAATTCTCAGTAATAAAAAAATCTCTTTTATATAGGTATACTGAAAATTTCGAAACACACTTCGTGTAAGTAATATATACAGCTTTTCTATATTTAAAGACATGAATGCAATTACATTACAGTTTCATTTGTTAGAGTCAGTACTCATTAAGAATAATATCGTTAAAAAACTATGGCAGAATTTTAAGCAATACCTTTTAAAATATATTGTGATAAATCCAAAAAAATGAAATTTTAAAAATGTGAATATTCAAGACAAAATTGACATACAACAAAATTGTAACAAATAAAAATCACATTTTAACGACACAACTCAAGAGTCGGTACGTGAATTTGGAAAATCTCTTATCATTCCGCATCCATTAATCATTAGGGTTAAAATGCGATCTTTATTTTTTAAATTTCGTTGCTAGTCGATCTATTTTCTGAATTTTCAAATTTCTAAATTCATGTTTCTGCTATTTACCGCATCATATTTTAGAATCTACTTTGGTCTATGAATCCGTGTTAAGTTTTCACCCTACGGATACATCTTGATTTTTGGAAAAAAATCAAAATCGTATGCCATTTTGTTAAATTTTTACGGTAATAACCGTATTGATATTCCCTCGCACCTAAAATATTTACAATGAAACAAATCCAGCATTTTCGAGTTGCGCTTTTTACTTTACACAATTTTGTGATGGCATCATCAATCATCCATTAATTTTTTTTGAGTCACTCTGTATAAACAAATCCACAAAATGTGAATTGAATGATAAATCACAAGTACAGACTCATCATATTTTGGACATTTTAGATAGGATTTACTAGACAAAATTTTGAGCTGACGTCACCAATTTTATGGAGGGGATAAGGAAATATATCTTGATTAGAAATTTATCATAGTTATTATAATTTTAAAACATCTGCAAGATTTCAAAGCATTCGATTTTACAGATTCAAACTTAAATTGCAAAATGCTGTTTTATAATTTTGGTTTGTTTTCAAAAATGTAGTCGTTTCAGGTAAAAATTCAACACGGAGTCTTAAACTACATGTGTAGGACTATGTTATTTTATACAATTTAAAACCGATTTATGATGTACAATTTTAAAGTTTGACTAGCGTTTTACTATCAACACGGTATTCATAATACACATACATAATTTAACAACAATCGGTCCAGTAGTTTTGGAGATGCTCTGGTTAATAAAAATCCAAACAGACGGCAAATAGACAGACAGACAGACGGAAACGGGAGACTTAGAGAGTTGGTCGACAGACTCGATTACAATACTTCTTCGCTTACGCTCGGAAAGTAAAAATCTCGCATGTTGAAAATTTCAACACACCTTTTCTGCAAGTAACAAAGAAATATTTTTTTGATAGAAATTTAAAAAAACTAGGATCCTGTTTTTGTAAAACGAATTAAAAGTTAATGGCGATTACGTTTTAAATGAGATCCGTTGCTATGCAACGTGCATGTTTTAACCAATCACCGGCTCATATTCTGCATTTTAATTCTCTATTAAATTAATCCAGGATTAAATATTTAAATTAATTCGCTTTCCATAAGATATAAGACAGAATTTTGTATAGGGTTTGAAATATGATGTGATAAAGAACCAAAAATTTCAATTTTAAAATTATGAAAATTCAAGAAATAATTGGAATTACTATGAAATTTTACTATATAAAATTAAACTTTAACAGAAATAAAGGCGGAATAACAACAACTTTTTGATAATATGTGTAAGATTTATGTTTCATTTTTTCAGAAATCGGTAAGTTTTTTGATAATAATTGGAACACCGCCGCGAATTCTCCTATATAAACTATATTGCTTATGGGTTTTACACGCTGCCAAGTTAAAACGCGGAAAAGACTTTAGAACATTAGAAGCCAAAATTAAAACTTCGCTTGCATGTTTTTGGTGAAAATGGACCGTTTACGTAAAATGTTCGTACTTTTTTTATTTGAGTTATCAAAGAACACTAACAAATTGTAAAAGTGTTTAATAAAATTATCAGTATCGATAATTAATAACCAATTCATACACAATCAATCATTAAATTTTGTTTTATGAAAGGTAAAACAGTGCAGAAATCTCCAGGACAAGCCCTATTTGAAAATTCCATCTCTGTGACTTGTTTTTGAAAACAGCTTTTGCTTTGCAGAAAAACAAATAAACTCGGATGATGATAACTTGAGCTTATGTTAAAGTACATTATCTTGAAACCCTCAGCAAACTTAAAAGATAACAAGTACTTGTTTTGGTAGTTAAACTCAACATTTCATAGTTGTAAACAAAATTTGTCATTCCTATTCATTCAATTCAAACAGGTATAAGTAAGCTTATTTCCCCAAGTACACAATAAAAACAATAAACATGTAATAAAATAATAAAGTGTGTAGTCAACGACCCGATGACAAGCAGGCAGCGATGTGGTGACGTCACTCACCCTTGCGTTGGGGATGATATATGGCGGCGGTTAGAAGATCGCGCAGCGGCCATCACTCAAATCAATTCACCCGCACAACGTATTTGACAACGCTTGTCTCTCTCTTGTACGCGGGTTGAATAAATACGTAAACATTGCCGTCGGAATGGTAAAAATGCCAGAAGTCTGTTTTAGCTTACGGGACACTTAATTATTTCCGTTTAGCGCCCTTTATTAGTATCGTTTATACAAGAGTGGCGTATTTTTCGCAATGTTACTATGATAGAAGGCAACGTTTTTATGATTTGTCGACAAGCAAGAGTCGGAAAAATGTAAAGACTGTAATAAAATTAGATTTATTAATTTGAAAATTATACTTATTTTGTAATAAATTACGCGTTTTAATACTGGTTTTGATAAGTGTTAATATTGTAAATGCACTTTTCTTTTTTATATTATTAGCATTGCTTACCATTACTGAGAAAAACACATTTTTATATTCTACTATTTTTACTATTTTACAGAGCTTTTCGTTTATAATAATATTATTATGAATAAGTTCCACAAATTCGTATTGTGTTGTTTGTCGATTTTATTTAAATATACTTGTGATGTATTATTATTCTGGCAATGTTTCTACGGCAATGAGGTTAAGCAGTGTCAATTTTGAAGCGCTATTTATTAATAATAAATTCAAACTGTGCCACCTTAAATAATGGAAAGTAATATTGAAGTCTTAGCAATATAAACTCTTTCAACTGGTCATAACTGCTGAAGACCCCCGTTCTGATCGAAAAGGTGTATGATTTGCCTATTTTGATAAATCTAACAATAATCTTAATATACACTAAAGTTTCACGTTAATTATCGGGATTATTTGAGATTCCTGTGTTAAAATATGTCCAACAAATAGGGGAGATTAGACAAAAACGGGAAATCTCTACTTTCGTATTTTACGGGCTATGAATTATGAAACACCATCAACAGTATATGAAATTGGGCATAAAATGCCCATATTACAGGAAAAACTCTTCAATGCGTCAAAGGGTTACAAGAAAAAAATATAACAATTTGATACAAACTTTATTAAAATCAGTACTTTTTCTAAACACTTTTCGAAGGTTATTTCGCCATAACTTCCCGACCCTTGAAGTACCTACAGCTTAACTGATCCCACTTTCTGAAAAATTAGAAAATTTGTAGTCTTTGTTTTTTGATAAATTGATAATCTTTATAGAGTAAAAACCAGTGCCGTAAATAACACACTCACTGCCCCTACATTATGTTCATATGTTCAAATAATTCGACTATTCGCACGTCAAATAAGCATTAGCGGCGACATTTGTATTATAAAAAGAAAACGAAATTTGATTGATTTTGTCTTCTCAACACAGAAAAGCACAAAAACACAGTAATTGAGTACACTTGTTTTTTTTTTCTCAAAAAACTGAATAAACACTCATAAATTTAAAGAACATTTATTCGGCAAAATTGTAAGATGACGTCATAATTTTTTGGGGGAGGAGGCTAAACGGACAAATTTTGATTAACGGTTTCGCTTCCGATAACTTTAAAATATTTGCAAGCTTTCACAGCATCCAGTTTTGCAATTTCAAAATAAAATTGTAAAATGCTATAAAATTAACATTTTTTGGATGCCTAGAGTAAAAACTCCACACGGATTCGTAAACCAAAACTGATGGAGTGTCTGATTTATAAAATTTAAATAATATTTAGGTACTATTGTAAATTTTGGAGATTACGTTGGTCGGGATGATTAGACAAATTTTGGTTAGTATTTTACTATCTACACGATATTCCGAACATACCTACAAAATACAGGTAGTTTAGAATATTTTTTTTTTTTTTTATTTGTACATTTGGTCGCATCGACAGCTAGGTCATTAGCAACCTTACATGGTAGGAAAACACACTTAGTAAAAAGAAAAACCCTTCTATATGCATTCAAACAGCTGAATATGTTTAAGGAACAGAAGGATGTTGACCATGTTCGGGATGGTACTTCCTAGCGCTTCGGCGAGGTTGGGTGATATTTGGAAATGGTTGCGTTGGGTTTGCCAGTGGGGACAATCGCAGATGAGATGCTGGACAGTTTGACGGCATCCGCATTGCTGGCAAGTAGCTGGGGAGGTGCGGTTGAGCAGGTATCCATGGGTGAGCCGAGTGTGTCCTAATCGCAACCGCGTTAAAACGACTTGATCACGACGATCTGGCGGAAGTGGAAGTATACAGTTAACTTCTGGCTTAATCTGCTGCAATGCTGTAGGCGTAGAGGTCCAGTCTGTTTGCCACTTTTGAATGATAACCTGTTTAAATAAACTTTTGGCGTCAGGTGCTGGGACTAACAAAATTTCTGCGGCAGATTCCGATTCGACTGCTTCTTTAGCAGCCCTGTCAGCTTCTTCGTTTCCCGATATGCCAGTGTGAGATGGAACAAAGATGAAACGGACGGTTTTGCCGCTATTGGAGAGCATGGTCAACACTTCAAAAATTTGCATGATCAACGGATTGGTTGAATAAATATTTCGCAGTGCGCTTAGACTGGCTAAAGAGTCGGTACAAATGCAGTATTTAGAGGCGCTCATCGTGGTGATAATCTTGCAGGCTTGGAGGAGAGCGTAGAGTTCGCCCGTGAACACACTAGCTGGAGATGGTAGCCGTAATAGTCGGCGTACGGAAGGCCCAACGACGGCTGAACCGACGACGCCTGTGACTGATTTCGAAGCGTCCGTGTATAGAAAAGTCGAATCTGAGCAGGTTGCTTGTAAGGTATGAAATTCTGTCTGGATCACTGAAGCGGGTGTATTAGTTTTGGGGAACTGGAGCAGAGTGGTGTCTGGTCGAAGAGCTGGAATTAGCCAGGGCGGGGGTGTAGCGAACTCGTATGGAAGAATAGCGGGGAAGGACGGTATTCCGAGAGTTACCAGATCTTGTTGAAGGCGAATTGAGATGGGTGGGATTAGGTGTCGTTTGCGATCAAATAGTATAGTCAGGCGATCGGTAAATACATGCTGGAGGACAGGATTGCTGGGATTTCTAGAGGTATTAGCTGCGAAGGATAACTGAAGGTACTTGAAACGGAAAAGAAGAGGCGGTTCCTTTGCTATGCTATAGAGGCTGATAACTGGGCTTGTGCGGAAGGCCCCGAGGGCTATTCGTAATGCAGAATTCTGAAGAGTGATTAGAGGTGCAAGGAGCCTGGGACGGCATGCTGAGTAGGCCACTGCTCCATAATCAAGTTTGGGTCGTAGTAATGTTCTGTAGATACGAAGGAGGATTTGGATGTCGGCTCCCCAAATAGGATGAGAGAGGACTTTCAGAAGGTCTAAAATTTTTAGACAGGTAGCCTTTAAGTGATCTATATGCGGTTTCCATGAGAGGTGCTGATCAAAAAGCACTCCTAGGAACTTGGCCTGAGAAACATAGTCAAGATTGATTCCCTGAAGCTGGAGGGGTGGAGGTAATTGCCCGCTTTTCTGCGAGAAACAGATACATTTCGTTTTTTCGACTGAGAATCGAACTCCGTTATTTTCGGACCAGGCCTGGACAGTGTGTATGGCTCTTTGGAGTAGACTGGTTATTGATTGAAGTTCCTTTCCTTTTATGTAGAGGATGAGATCGTCAGCAAAGAGGCCGCCTTTTACAGGGTGGTTTACATCCTTGAGAATATCATTGATTGCTATGAGAAAGAGCGTCACACTAAGGACGGAGCCCTGAGGGATGCCGTTTTGTAAGTTCTTTTTTCTCGATAACGTGTTGTTTACCCTTACTGAAAAAGTACGGTTGTGTAAGAAGTTAAAAACAAAAAAGTAAATGTTTCCAGTGAGTTCCCATCGAAGAAGTTGGTCTAAGATTTTATGCCGCCAAGTCATATCATAGGCTTTTTCAATGTCAAAAAAAACAGCCAGAACTTTGTGTCTATTAGCGAAAGCTTCGCGAATTTCAGATTCGAGATTAATAATGTTGTCGGCTGTGGAACGAAGCTTTCTAAAGCCACTTTGATGGATGTTTAAAAGATGTTCCTTTTCTAGATACCATACAAGTCTCCGGTTTATCATTTTCTCCATGAGTTTACACATTGTGCAAGTAAGAGAAATGGGCCGGTATGAGTTAACATCGAATTTAGGTTTGTTGGGTTTTAAGATTGGAATAATAATAGCTTCTGACCAGAGCTCAGGAAAGGAGTGGCCAGTCCAGATGTCGTTGTAAAGATTTAGGAGGATAACTTTTCCGGTGCAAGGAAGATTTTGGAGAAAGATGAAAGGTATGTCATCTGGACCTGCAGCAGAATTGGGACAAGCTTGAAGTGCATTCTCTAGTTCTTCCAGGGAAAAGATATTGTTGAGTGGATGGACTGAATCGTTTTGGGGGGGCGCAAAAGACGATTCCACTTGGTTTTTGTGGGATAAAAAGGCGGGGGTGCAGTTTGCATTGCTTGAGGCCGTCTCGAATTTTTGTGCAAGAAGGTTTGCTATGCCTTGATTGTCATCAATAACAGAACCGTGAGAAATTATTTGCGCAGGACCCGGTTGATAAATATTACCCTTAATACGTTTAATTCTGTCCCATACTACCTTGGTAGGAGTATTGCTGTGAAGGATGGAAACAAAGCTCATCCAGGAGTTTTGTTTGGCTCTTTTGATGATAAGACGTGTTTGTGCACGGAGTTTTTTGAATTCAATAAAAGAGTCTTGTGATTTTTTACGTTTCCAAACATTGAAGGCTCTTTTGCTTTTTCGCAATGCTTCTGCACATTCTACGTTCCACCAAGGGACAGTTTTTCTTGGTATTAATTTGGTCTTTCCAATATGGTTATGAGCGGCACTGACTATAAGGTGATTGAGTTGAGATAGAACACTCTCTGGACTCATGTTAGTATTTAACGACCCTAGATTTTGATCGATTTCAGCTTGATATTCATTCCAATTAGCTCTCAGGAGATTCCATCTAGGCTTAAACTGACCAACTGCAATATTCGGATTTGAAGGTTGTGAGAGCAGGTCCAACTTAATTGGCAAGTGATCACTTCCATATAGATATGAGTAAGGGCTCCAACTGAATATATGAGCTAAAGAGGGATCACAAAATGCTAGATCTAAGGCCGACGTAGTGCCTGTAGCTATGTTGATTCTAGTGGCCTGTCCAGTATTTAAAAGGACCATGTTGGTGGAGCCAAGAAAGTCCTCAACTATTGTGCCTTTTGAAGATGTTGTGATAGAACCCCAGAGAATGTTATGTGCATTGAAGTCTCCTACAATGATGCACGGGTGGAGTAGTTGGTGATAAATATTTTCTAATTCCTCGAGAGAAAATGTAGTTGAAGGTGACAAATATATGTTACAGATTGAGAATGACTGCTTGAGTGTCACTTCAATCGCAATCGCCTCAAGACGAGTTTGTAGTGGAATTTGCATTGCCTGATAGGAAGAATCTACGTATATAGCCACTCCACCACTAGCTATAGAACTCAGCAATCTGTTTTTATAAAAACAAGTATATTCTTTATGGCAGTAGTAATGGTTGTTTTTAAAATTAGTTTCCTGTAAGCACATGATAGAAGGACGACATTCAGACATTAAAACTTGCAATTGAGGAAGGCGGGTATAAAACCCGTTTAAATTCCATTGTAATATGAATGGGCTATGAGAAACTTAAAATGTCTGGGATGAATCGGTTGCTTCGCCGTCATCATCTGAGGGATTAACTAGTGGGTTTAATTTCTTCCGAATCTTCGTGAAACGGGTTTTCATCGTACGATTTGTCAGATGTGGATATAGTTGGTAAAGCATATCTATTAGTTTTGCTATGTCTTGAGTAAATTCTTTAGCTACTGCTATTGGGTCTGCGGAGCCGGTTACATTTTCCAAAAAGATTTGAAGTTGATCGTAGGATAAAATGAATTGGTCTGGATTCTCTTGCATAATTGGTTTCAATGGTTGAAGATGTTCAGCTATTTTGCTCAAATTTCCATTATCTGAAGTTAGACTATCAGAAGATAAACTTTTCTTGATTTTTTTGGACTGTTGAGCTGGCCTTGTGGGTTTTAAAAATTCTGGAGCAGTATTTAATTGGGGTGTATTGAGGCCTTGGAAAGGTGGACTAGAAATATCTTCCACTGGCGACCAAGATAAAGAGTCAGCTGCCCGTTTGTTAGGAGGCTGAGGGACAGTGTTAACTGCATCACTGGTGTCCATAATTATTTGGAAGACAGAGGTAGCAGGTGCAAGGGTATTTAATGCTGGCAGGGGATCCTTTGCTAGACTAGGAGGGTTGAGCGGACTTTCGACAGAGTCTGCGTTACTTGACATCTGCCCTTCTTGCGAATTTTCTGGGACAACCGAGGTAGCTGTTTCTTGGGGGATGTTATTAGGACATGTGTTGGCTATGTGCCCAGGAACTTTACAGGAGAAGCAAACCAATTCGTCATACGATGTGAATATTCGGTAAGTCGTCTCATCGAAGTTAATGAGTATGGATGATGGAAGCTCTACTGTATCGTTCGTACTGACATAAACATGTCTTGTGAAACTTAAAATGTGAGCAAACTGATCGCCCGGGATGCCTGCCCTTAAGAAGGCCATACGAGACATTAATTTAAAGCCTAGCCGTTCCACAGAGTTTTCCAAAAGTTCATGGGGTATGGAGGGGCAGACATTAGAGAGTATTATGCGGCGAGTCGGAGTTATTAAGCGCCGAATATTTAAGGTTTGATCGTTGATTTTAATATTTGAATGATTGGCGACAAGATCATCAACAATGTTTGTGCTCGAAAAGTAGATGCATATACGATTGTTGGACATACGGGAGGCAAAAAGAATAGTTTTGGGATCAACGATGTTGGCCAGAGCAGTAACATAATCACCCAGTTTAGTTTCTTCTATAGCGTTAATAATTATGGCCTGTTCTTTACTCGGGAATGTGTTTTGAACAATAGGTGAGCGTGGGGGCCTTCCCCTGTACTCAGGAGATGCCATATTAAGAAAAATTAAGTGAAGTGTGTACTATCCGATGCAGTTAGTTCTGAGATATCTCATTATGATTGAGGACGGCCTGCTTGTGTGGCAAGCGCCAACTGATATCGCCACTGCCGGAGATAAGTTTTTGCTGTATAGCAAAATCTTGCGATAGAGGAACGAAGGATTTATGTGTTTGTAGTTATAGGTTATTAGTACAGAAGGATTCAGGATTTTCTTACGGACAAATTGGGTGAGCACCCGCTTCTCAAATTTGATAAGTCAAGAATGCCTCGAACTCTTCTATGATTGAATCTGATGTTGTGAATTGCCAGTTTAGGGGACACTGCGAACAATGCAACCAGCCACTGTCACGCCACTTTTCAAACTCCTTAGAAGATTATGTTTAATAAAAGCCGACACAGACAGATGGAAACGCGAGACCTAGAATTCAAGAAACGTTGAGAAAACATGAAAGTAGTCGTTCATCTGATGGACTCTGTTATTGTTTTCCCAGTTTAAAGTGGTTTTTATAATAGGTTATAGTGGTCGGTTTCTTGCAGGGCCGTACTTTGTTATTCAACTCATATTGTCCGTCGTGGGGTAATAATGAGGTGATCAGGTTTATTATCTTGTCATAAAAACCACTTTAAACTGGGAAGACAATACAATACTTTCTTAGCTTACGTTCGGGAAGTAAAAACTAATCAGAAGTGAGTATCCTGCTTTTTCCAAAAATTATAAAATTCGATTTTGCACATTTAATTTTTTTATTATAAAGAAGCATACTATGCGTGTGTTTCAAGTGAATTTTTAGATTACAAAATTTGTGCGTGGGGATAAATTTCACTTATCGACTTACCATGGCTACGTTAATCTTAAAACGTTTACAAAATTAAGACGATTCGGTCTTGCAGTTTCGAAATTAAATTACAAGATGCTATTGTATAATTTTATAATCTGGATGCTAGGGTGACGAATTAATACAGATTTACAAACCACAAGTGTAGGAGTATATTATTTTGTAAAATTTAAATAACACTTACTGTGTAACATTTTGAGGTGACGTCATCGCATTGTTTGTCGGGATGATCAGATAAATTTTGAATAGTATTTTACCATTTATACCAAATCCCTAACATCTATGTAAAACTTGCCAACAATGGTTCCAGACAGACACAAATGGGAGATTTTTTCGTACCCTAGGAGTCATGAAACGTCAAAAAAACATGAAAGTATCCGTTCTCCGGATGGACCTTATTACAATACTTCCTTAGCTTAGGCTTGGAAGGTATAAAGCGATCAAACATTATTTAGACAGAACTTTCCAGGCCACGAAGCAAAGTAATTTCTGCAGTAGAATTTAGACTTTATGCATTACACAAAAAGTCTACATTTATTTATAAAAAAAATCCGTGGCCATTAAACGCTATCAATTCTCCATACATATTAGAAACTATTCTTTAATAAAGCTTCACTTTAATTTTTCATAAGGAAAAACTTCCGTCGCCCATGATGGTGAACAAATACAGCTTCTTCAAAAAATTGTAAAATTTAATTTTACGAATTATATTTTTTTATGTTATAATTCCTATATTTTATTTTTTTCTTGCCAAACAGCAAGCAAGGAATTCATTCTGAATTATTTTCAAAGTCCTCTCAAAATTAGCATTTGTCTTTAAATGTTAATAATTTTAAGTCCCGCCAAAAAGGTAATAAATTAGCTTCGTCGTTGGTCTTCAGTAGAACCATGTTGTTTGTTGTGGAGCTGGAGAAAATTTGTAATTGACCCAATGAGAATGGTCATCTTGTTGTTGAATTTTTACTTACCAAGCGTAAGCAAAGGAAGTATTGTAATCGAGTCCGTCCGCCGACTCTCTACTTTTACGTTTTCTCGATCTTTCATGACTCCTAGAATACGAAGAAATTGGTTTCCCATTTCCGTCTGTCTGTCCGTCTGTCCGTCTGTCCGTCCGTCTGTCCGTCTGTCCGTCTGTCCGTCTGTCTGTCTGTCCGTCTGTCCGTCTGTCCCTCTGTCCGTCTGTCTGCCGTCCCGGATTTTTATTAGACAGATAATCTCCGAAAGTACTTAGCCTATTGTTGTGAAATTTTGTACTTATATTAGGAAAATCATGTAGATGGTAAAACGCTAACCAAAATTTGTCTAATCATCCCCACCCCTAATGCGATGACGTCACTTCAAAATTGTACATAGTAAATGGGTCGTAAATTGTATAAAATAATATAGTCCTACACGGGTAGTTTACGACTCCGAATTGAGTTTTTATCCGAAACGTCCAGATTTTTGGAAAAAAAATCAAAATTATAAAACAACATTTTGCAATTCAATTTTGAATCTGCTAACCCGAATGTTTTGAAATGTCGCAGATGTTTTAAGGCTCTAAATAGTATCATAAATCTTTATATTTGGTTATCCCCTCCAAAAACTTGATGACGTCAGCTCAAAAGTTTGCCGAATAAATCCTATCTAAAATGTACAAAATATGATGCGTCTGTACTTGTGATATATCACTCCATTCATATTTTTGGGATTTGCATATACAGGGTGACTCAAAAAAATTAATAAATGCGCAAAATTTATTTTACTGATTTACTCAGGAACTACAAAACCGAATGCTTTGAAATCTTGGAGATATTTTAAAGTTATTATAAGCATGGTAAACTTTTGTTCAAAATGTATTTGTTCATCCCTTCTAAAAAAATTGATGTCGTCACCCTTAAATTTTGCTGAATAAATCCTATGTAAAATGCAAAAAAAATGATGAGATTGTACTTGTGATTTATCATTCCATTCATATTTTTTAGATTTTCTTAAGAGGTGGCTCAAAAAAATTAATGAAGTCAATTTATTAAAGGCAACACTTATTATTAGTATTACATTGGACCAACCCAATCTGGTAGACACAAAATTTTTTAAATTAAAAACTCGGTTGAAACATAAGGGTAGCACGCTTATTTACATCTACTTTAACATTACAGACGTGCATTTCTTTTGTTGCGCTTGCAAAAATGTTGATGACGTCATCGCAATTTTTTTTTAAATTCCCACTACAAAAATGTAATGAGAAAAAAATTGGTCTAAAGAGTTTAGACAGTACTTCCCTCGCTGTCGGAAACTTGACGACTGCATGCCTAATGTGTTTTTTTTCTCATTACATTTTTGTAGTGGGAATTTAAAAAAAAATTGTGATGACGTCATCAACATTTTTGCAAGGACACGTATATCAGTTGGGATAGATGTAGTGTAATACTAAAAATAAAATTATTATATTCTCAAATTTTCGGGAAAATGAATTGGGTCGTTTTGAATATTGATTTGTAATAATCAATAAAATAACGAAACAATTTACTCACGTATACATATCAGAGGCAACTGAAAATCGTGTATGTATAAACATTCTTAATTTAAGATGACAGGCGTAACAGCATACGTGAGAGTCAAACAAAGAAACTGTAAACAAAACGACAATCGGTTTTATTGCGTCGACTTCCGCTTATTATATAAAACATTGGATTTTATTTTAATTTTTGACGGTGGAATTCACAATTGGTTGATTTAAAACATGTCTATACCAGATTCGCGGAACCTAGTCAGCTATGTTTCAACCGAGTTTTAACTTTAAAAAATTTTGTGTCTACCAAATTGGGTTGGTCCAATGTAATACTAATAATAAGTGTTGCCTTTAATTTGATCAATAAAATAAATTGACTTCATTAATTTTTTTGAGCCACCCTTTAAGAAAATCTAAAAAATATGAATGGAATGATAAATCACAAGTACAAACTCATCATATTTTCTGCATTTTAGATAGGATTTATTTAGCAAAATTTAAGGGTGACGTCACCAATTTTTTTAGAAGGGATGAACAAATACATTTTGAACAAAAGTTTACCATGCTTATAATAACTTTAAAATATCTCCAAGATTTCAAAGCATTCGGTTTTGTAATTCCTGATTAAATCGATCAAATAAATTCACGCATTCATTAATTTTTTTGAGTCAGCCTGTATATGCAAATCCAAAAATATGAATGGAATGATAAACCACAAGTACAGACTCATCATATTTTGTACATTTTAGATAGGATTTATTCAGCAAACTTTTGGGGTGACGTCATCAATTTTTTAGGGGGGATGAGCAAATACATTTTGATAAAAAATTTACCATGCTTATAACAACTTTAAAACATCTCCAAGATTTCAAAGCATTCGGTTCTGTAAATCCTGATTAAATCAATAAAATCAATTGACGCATTCAATAATTTTTTTCAGTCACCCTATATATGCAAATCGAAAAAATATGAACGGAGTGATAAATCACAAGTACAGACTCATCATATTTTTCACATTTTAGATAGGATTTATTTACCAAATTTTAGGGTGACGTCATCGATTTTTTTAGGGGGGAAGAGCAAATACATTTTGATAAAAAAATTACCATGCTTATGGTAACTTTAAAACATCTCCAAGATTTCAAAGCATTCGATTATGTAATTCCTGATTAAATCAATAAAATAAATTGACGCATTCATTAATTTTTTTCAGTCACCCTGTATATGCAAATCGAAAAAATTTGAATGGAATGATAAATCACAAGAATAGACTCACCATATTTTGTACATTTTAGATAGGATTTATTCGGCAAAATTTTGTGGTGACGTCATAAATTTTTTAGGAGGGACGACCAAATACATTTTGATAAAAAATTTGCCATGCTTATGATAACTTTAAAACATCTTCAAGATTTCGAAGCATTCGGTTTTGTAGTTAATGAGTAAATCAGTAAAATAAATTTTGCGGATTCATTAATTTTTTTGAGTCACCCTGTATATGCAAATCCAAAAAATATGAATGGAGTGATATATCACAAGCACAGACGCATCATATTTTGTACATTTTAGATAGGATTTATTTGGCAAACTTTTGAGCTGACGTCATCAAGTTTTTGGAGGGGATAACCAAATATATTTTGACTAAAGATTTATGATGCTCTTTAGAGCCCTAAAACATCTGCAACATTTCAAAACATTCGGGTTAGCAGATTCAAAATTAAATTGCAAAATGTTGTTTTATAATTTTGATTTTTTTTTCCAAAAATCTGGACGTTTCGGGTAAAAACTGAATTCGGAGTCGTAAACTACATGTGTAGGACTATGTTATTTTATACAATTTAAGACCTATTTACTATGTACAATTTTGAAGTGACGTCATCGCATTAGTGGTGGGGATGATTAGACAAATTTTGGTTAGCGTTTTACCATCTACATGATATTCCTAATATAAGTACAAAATTTCACAACAATTGGTCCAGTACTTTCGGAGATTATCTCTCTAATAAAAATCCGGGACGGCAGACGGACAGACGGACGGACAGACGGACAGACGGACGGACAGACGGACGGACAGACGGACGGACAGACGGACGGACAGACAGACGGAAATGGGAGACCTATTTCTTCGTCTTCTAGGGGTCATGAAAGATCGAGAAAACGTAAAAGCAGAGAGTCGGCCGACGGACTCGATTACAATACTTCCTTTGCTTACGCTCGGGAAGTAAAAAATACAATAGGCATGCATTCGTCAAGTTTCCGACAGCGAGGGAAGTACTGTCTAAACTCTTTAGACCAATTTTTATCTCTAGGAAGACCACCCACAGATATGTAGACAACAGACCACAGTTGACAGTCAGACGAAAATGGAGGACCGACATTTTCGGATACTAACAAAATATATTTTATTATTTTATGGAAAAATAAAAATTGCTAGAAAAAACTCACATAAAGAAACTGTATAGGGGAGTATTTGTTTTATTATAACGCCATATTTATAAGGCCGTTTTCTAAAATATTTTGTTTTAAAATTTTATTAGATAAGGTGAGGAGAAATTGGAGAACAGTTTAGATAGAGCAAATAATTCTTTATATTTACTAGTTACAAAAAATTTGTTGCCGTATTTTATGTTACTAACTACAGACAATAACAGTTTTATCTGACAATAATTTTACGTATTGATAATAAATACGACAAATTTAATTAACGCATAAACAAATAAATTTAAGCAGCAGAGAAAATATTTCATGCAATTAAATGTTTATAGTTTATTACTTCATTAACATAACAGCGTGAAATGATGTTATACTAGATATAACAATACTGATTGTTAAATAATTAATACCAGTTAGCGTAATATATAATTTCAACCAATATCTATTTATTATTTGGTTTCTATACTATAATATGCGACTAGCAGGTAATATCTTCAAGGATTCGTTTACCCATATATCGTTTAGAGTAATAATTGGTTTTATATTCTCTCACAATACAAAACCTAGTGTCATTTTAATTTACTCACATCCAAATTAACCACTAGCTGGGCTATTAAAGTTAGTTAAATATCTGCATTACCAATACCTAATTTGTCATAGTAGGAGCGACTTTACATTACTAAAGTTGTCACTTTAAAATCTCGCTTAAAGAGCATTGATTGCTTTCAAATAAACATTAACAATTTGTGGCTGCATAAATGCGCGGATTGACAGATAATAAACCCATAATCTTTAAGGTAAGTGGGTGAGTAAAACGAAGTGTTCTCATTAGAGCACCTCTTAAAACACCATATATGAAAATCGTCGCATTTTTGAGTAATATCAGCACTGTTTTGCTTTGGACATTTTTTTTTGTGAAATGACATTGTTTGGAATTTACCTTCATACCTACAAAGTTTTAGAACATTCGAAACCGATATTGTCAGTATTTCGATTTACTACGGAAGAGAAATTTTAATTATGTAGGATTTTCTTAAAACTAAGTTGTTTGTTTCCTGATAAGATATAGCGGATTTACAAACAAACATTAGGGCTTAGCAACAAAATAAAGTAAATAAGAAACTTTCAAGATAACAAAGCTGCAGCTTTTGAATTTTAGACGTAGACAAACGGCTAAGAGAATATTGTGTTCAATGAACCATCTCTTGGTTAATTATAGAGGGAATTGCACTGTTAGCTTTGTATTCACTGAAATTTTATTTCTGTGTTGAGTTAAAGATGCAAATAATTACGGTGTAAACATACAGTCTATGTTCAACAAAACTGAGTTCCCAACAGCTAGAGAGATCTTTGACATCAATACTGTATGTAATTGTAACTAAAAATTAATTTGTTTCCTCGAGTAGATAATTAAATACATAACGTTAATCACAATTAAGTCTAAAATTATTTCTATGACATATATTATTTAGAATATTGATATTTTTTGTAAACGACGATTTTTAAGTAGTCGGCAGACTCAGAAATTCATGACAATCTACAAGAAGCTAGTCGAAATAACAGGTGATTAATACTGAATCAGGTACTTATTCCTGAAGTTGAGGTAACAATTTTAGTTCAACTGTTTTCATATTCACTAACTTGGTGCAAAACAAAATACGATTATACAACTTTTAATTTTTTTGGACAATAAATGTGTTTAACGTATATTATTATTTATCCCTTTAGTAAACCATGAAGGTTGGAAAATCTGGCTTTATTTGCGCTTGTTAATGATATAGACATAGACATCAACCCAATAAAATAAATACTGATAAAAAGCTCACAAGCCGTTTTAATCTCAATATCAATGTTTAGGCAGGATCAGTCTGCAAGATGTAATAGCTGATATATATTAAGTATATAGGTATTTTATATGCTGCATTATCAGCTTATCACAAAGCATTTTATCATTGTAATCAAATAACGTAGATTCATCAGTTAATGCTGGATGATGTAGATTTTCTTGTACAAGTTGCAAGGTTTTTCCATGGATAATGCAGAATTTCATACACGAAGGTACTAACTCTAAACGAAGTTGCATGTTCCATATATTAATTAAAAGTGAAAACTTGTAAGTAACCATTAAGGCTGTGATCAAGTTGTCCTATGAATTCGGTATTAGAATCCATCCAGAAATGACCGGCATTCAGGCAAGACTTCTCTCATTACGGGTACTAAGACCAAGTAATGATATGCATCGAACAGATTAATAAAAATCTTGTGAGATCCTAGAACTACAGCATACAAATTCGTCTGCTGTTATCTTCTAATTTCACTCCATCCCTAAAATCCTAGCGTAACTACGGATCATTTATCCCCGCATTACTTGAAACGTGATCTACACTACTCTGACCTACCGGTGCTAACCTTTTCTGACTGACATGATCAGAGTGTTCGAGAAACTTACGAACAATCTGATATATTCCTGACAAAACAGCTTTTTGCATTTTGACAATTATTGAATCATTTAAGTGTAAATATTTCAAATTCTCAACTAAACTATTTGGTACTTACTACACCTACATCGAAGATAACTAAAGGTAGAATTAACTTTGGTCTGGTATGTTTGTATTATCTTGTATGTTGGGAACAGCAATGTCAATGAGAATGGCTTCATTGGTGTGTTTCTTTATAAGTATGATATCTGATCTGTTGGCTGTAATGTTTCTGCGTTGCCATATCTAGCTTTATAGTCAGTTTGTGTCAGGTGACACGGGATGGAGATATGTGCTGAATCGTTTCCGATTTTTTGAGCCAAATCAATGACATTTTCTTGTTGATGCGAGTTTCGTCTAGGTCTTTTGAAGAATTTTCCACGCAGTTGTTTTTGTTTCAACCACTTATTATGTTGTCTAGATTTATGGGTGTCCCAGGAAATATTTCCTCAATTCCGAAACTTGTCTCTTGTATACATTTTTTAAGTTCTGGAATTCCCTTCCTCTGTTGTGTTTTGGCAATGAACATCACTCAGTTTTTGACCATTTAATTATTCCAAAAGAATACGAGGTTAGCAGTGGAACACAGAATGTTTTTACTGCTTTCGTTAAATTTTTTCAGTTTAACTGTGTCTTTAAAACTTATTGTAATCTTACCAGATAATGTTCTTTAAGTTTTGTTTTAGTTTTGGTATGTTCAATATGGAAAGACTGATGAAAGCCCAAATATTTTTATGTTTCGATTCTCTCTTGGGCATTGTAATAAACTAGATGTGGTATTTGTTATTAAACGTCTTTTCTGATTGCTTGAGTCTTACATTTCTCAACACCGAAGCTCATCCCAATGTCACCGAAAAACTGCTCCATTAGATTTATTAGTTTTGTGAACTGATTTTTCGTACTTGCATATACGGATATTTTTATATCATCCATATATAGCAAGCGACTTATCCTACTTTCTGTTTTAGTGTTAATTCTTATATTGAAACCATAATTGCAGCTCTTCAAGATGTAGATTTTTTGTGTTATGTATGAGATTAGTACTTTGTAAACTCTAGTTAAACATGTGATAAGTCTGTATTTTGGTGGATTTGTTGTATCATCATCTTTAGGTTTGATATATGTTACACCATGAAATAAAAATGTTGGAAATCTTGATGGGTTAAGAAGGAACGGGTTTAAATGTTTTAGTAAATAAGTATGTAAAATTTGTCTAGAGTTAGAAGAATTTTATGGACCACCAGCGTTAATTCGGTTTACAACCCTGTCGATTTACAGTCCTTTTCGAACAGTAGTTTTTCCAAGAAGATTATACCTGCCTGCCAGACTGCCCGGCGGGAGGCGAACATGGGTGGAGTAAACATCGGCTTTCTACTGACAGGCTCTTTGGGAGTCCATAATTTTTTTATAATTCTAGACAAACTTTTCACAAATAAATTTTTGGTCCAAAAATTATGTATTTGTCTAGTCCTGGTGATTTCCAGTTTTGTGTTCTCTTGATGGCATTCATCAATTCGTTAAGTGTTATCTGATTATCATTCATTAAGTTTTGACCAAAAAGTTGTTAGCTCCTATGAACTGGGAAGTCTCTCAAGTGTGGTGAATTGCTATGCGTTTTACACGTGCACAATTGTGTCATCTAGATTACCTTTATTGTTAATCGCTGAATTAACTGAAGAATATAAAAACTATGTATAAAATAGAAATCAAATTTGAACACGACTACACCATCAAACCGAACGAAAGAATATAACATTTATGTTCAACATTTGGCGTATTTAAGTGAGTTGTAGAAGACAGTTTGGAGACTTAAATTTTAAATTTGATTTTCCTGGAATCTCATTGGTTTGAACGTCGAGAATTATTATTATCTTTAACCATGCACAAGCACCGACAGAAAGCTACAATGACGGCAGGTATTTAAAATATGAGGGTTTCGGTGAAGAGGTGATTAGGTGGTTTAATATTAGTGGGACTCATTATCGCTACCAAAATTTGATTTTCGTGGAATAAATGCTGTCAACCAGAAAAAGTCCCGCCTACTTCAGGGAATTTTCTTTCAAGTTGACAACACTGCACCACCTCAATTTGATTGGTTGAAAACCGAACGTCAACGGCAACGTAACGGCGAAAGATAAAAGTTGGTCATCTCGAACGTCATCCCAACGGCGTGCCAACTTCCAACGGCAACGGATGATATAAACAATGCATACCTTTGCGGTATATTTATCTTTCAACGGCAACGTCAACGCCGAACAGCAACGTCAGCGTCAAATTTATAAATCGACCTTTAATGCAAATGCTATCTAGCTGTACAAGCCTAGTAAATAATGACATAGACATATTTAATTGCACGATTAATGACATAAAAATGGAGTAAGCCGTTCTTGATTTAATCAATAAAATAGATTGACGCTTAACAATAATTGTTTATTGGTATATATAGTAGTCCGAAAGCTATAAGGTTATATGACCATCATAAAAGTAGTTCATCGCAAATAAATACCCCCTCTGTGTGGTTCGCACTAAGCTTACCAGTTGGCAATAAATCGTCCTCTAAACATTTCTTGCTCACATTTAACAGGGCCGGCTTTCAAAGCGAGTGGTTATTTTGGAACCCTCAGCGGCTGCAGGTAGTAAAGAAATAATCTAGTGGTGGATTTACATATTTAGTGAAAGTCGCCCCTGAACGAAACGACAACAGCCACTCGAGCTGCAGTGGACACGTTATTTACGACCCTAAAACCTTTTCTATTGTAAACAACTTAACTTCGACACAATGGGATAATTTTATATGATGGCCATATACCTAACCTTATAGCTTTTGGACAACTTATATACAACTTTGATTTTTCCTTAAAAGTCTTGGTGCCTAAGACAAAAAATTTAAATGGATTCATAGAATTACGCGTGTAGGAGTATTTTATTTTATAAAATTTTAATAACACTGACTATCTACCTACACTTTTGAGGTGACGTTATCACATTGTTGTTGAAAACGATTAGACAAAGTTTGGTTAGCGATGTATGTACCACCTACATAGTATAGTTAGCCTCAAAAATATTGAAAAGGTATATTTCATTTTAATATACTCACCGATGCATTCAATCAGTGTAACGAACAATAACACAGGCCTGCAAAATTTAAATGTTAAAAACCTGTTTATGTTTTAACAACTATTTTGCATATTTGTTGTATTCCTAATTAGTAATTACGAATACGAACTTCATTTTTTAATACCACGTAAGGTTTATTTGTAAAAAATTATATATGGAAAGCTAAAATTTAAGAAATGCACAATATGTAGGTAAATGAAAATTAGATATTTAAGCATTTTGTCCTTTCATTTTTTATATATTAAACAATATATTTTGTCCACTTCTAAAAAATCTTTGTGAAATCGTTGTCGTTTCTTCTCAAAAGGTATACTTATGTAATCTTTATCTGCTGAATATTTTGTGGTGTTCATCATGATGACTTCAACTTGACATCACTTCTTCATTTTTGACTTGCTCAATCATCTGATAGTCACAATACGGTGCACTTCAAATACATTATTTCCTTTAAGACTGCTGAAAGCTACTGTGGTATTTTTTTCAACGTAGTAACATTACCTATAGAAATTTTATGTTTCAATTTTTTTTAACTGATGGAATATTTGAACTATATTTTTACGGCAATTAGCTTTCGAAAACCTACTAGATTCATCTGTTTATTTTAAGACAGGTTTTCCATCGCAGGCCTGTGTAATAACCAGTGCGCGGAAATTTATCTTACGGCTGCAATTCCCCAGTTGAAGTAAGGTGTGTATTACGGCGAGTAGCGGGGACGCTTTGATCTGGTCCACAAGGTCGTAGCCAGTGCGTCTCTAGGAGTGGTTACAGCTAGTAAAAAAAACTTCTTCTATATTACTATATTACTTCAAATAATAATACTAGGTGCCCTTATTAATTTTTCAACCACAGGACCACAGATTTGTGATTTTGAAATTTTATATTATGTTGATATAGTCCAAAAGAAAAATATATTTGTAATCAAAGTATCGAGCGTCTAAGATATTATTCCTCTCGTTGGTAATAACAATGAATAAACGTGTTAATCGCGCACGTGTCTGTTGTCTGTTTCTTTTTACAGAATTCTTTTCAGAGTAGGTTTGACTTAACAATATAGTAATAATTTTATAAAATTAATGAAATACATAAGTTATTAATGATCGACAATTCATTTCTAAAGGTTTTAGTATTTTTTTGCTTATGGATTTAAAGAAAATATATTCAAATCGGAATGGTTTTGAACAGATCCGAGATAAAAAACTGTAAGTCCTTCACTAATACAATAATGAATTAAACATTCAGGTTTTTTTAAGGACAAAAATATTTCTCAACTGAGACCAGTTGAAAGCTTTTGGTGAAATCCAAAAAAAAAACATGTGTGAAATTGGGTGGAAAGCTTCCAAACATACAGAATTTTACGGTGTGTATTGTTGAAAATCTAGCAGACAAAACTATCGGTTTTCACAAAGTTAACGCACAAAACAAAAATTCGCGAATTTACTCTAGAGGTCATGTAACGTCGAGAAAAAATGAAAGTAACCATTCGTCCGATAGACATTATTACAATATTTCCTTACCTTAGCTTACGTTCTAGAAAAAAAAAATTGAACTATTTTCGACAGACAGAAAAGACATAGTAATAGTCCAAGATTTCTGCTGTCAAAAGTTAATATTCATAGTCTTTTTGTAGATCTATTTCCATGACAATATAAAGCAAACAGATATAACTCTCCATTTAAGCATTTCATATTATTTATGTTAAAATTAAAACAACAGGTACTTATATACTTAATGTGTTTTAATATCATTGTATCAGTATCAAAATCCGTTTAATAAAGTGTACGTTGCAGTTTAAAAATATATATTGGTTTGTGTCAGAACGTGGACATGCGTCGTATATGCAATGTACTAAATTAAGTACTAAATTAAATTTCCCCTTCAACCTTAAAATAATGGCTTTTTAAGAATTTCAATATTTCTGTTCGCTTTCAGGATATAAAGCCGGAAATTTGTTTCAAAATTAGAGGTTAAAAAAGTTGTTATTTTTGTGTTCATTAATTAGTGGCTATTTGTTTATGTTTACGCTAGATAGGTCGGTCACGTTTTAGTAACCAGTAACCAAAATTGTAGGCCAATTTTCCAATATCATATCTAGGTACTTCCAAGTTGTAACAAAGCGAATTTTCGCGGGCTGAAAACCGGGACGCGCACCGAGAGTCAGAGGCAAATCCGCGGTGGCGGCAGCGCTGACACGACCGGCGGCGAAACGAAATTCGATTGAAGAGTGACAATTCAAGAGGTGCTTCTTCGCCTGGGTGGAAATAAGCTCAAGGGAGGTGTAAGAATTTTCTTTTTCGGAAGTGAGTAAAGAAGTGCAAGTTCGAACTGACCACCATAGTACCGTAAGTACCGTTTGGCTCTTCTGCCTCCGCACTGCCCTATCGGGTCGCCGTACCATCCTCGGGTGATTATTTCCTGTTACAGGGTCGCCGCCCCCAGGATCAGGAAGAACCCGTCCGGGAGCCCGGAACGACCGTGCCGGACATTTTGCATTTCTTACCTTTGTAAAAGTATTTTTATTGACATGGCATTGAAATTCGTCTTTTACTATGTGTATGGTGGTACACAAAGGTCCGTTTTTCTGACGTTTCAAGAAAAACGTTTTTTTCAAAGAAGATTGAAAATAAACAAAATATTAAGAACAAATTTTACAACAAATCACAGACAAATTTATCTACTTCGCTGAAGTTCATACACACAGACTTAAAGTAAAGCTATTAATATTATTTTAACAAATATTTATAACATACATATTAAAAATCACGTGAACCCAAAAGATTAAACCTACCCAAATTTAATAGTCAAACCAATTTTTTTTACTTTGCATATAATGTAGGTATAAATTGTTTGCATGTTTAGCTGGTTTCAAAATAAGAGAACAGAACCCCCTGCAGCGACCCTACCTGACTTAGGGATATCATAATCTCAAGCGGTTTAGGGTCATAAGCTTAGTCCCTTATACCTGGTACAAGCTGTCAATCATTCCTATTGGCCCACCTACCGCTTAAGGTTGGAAAATCAGTTTTCCAGGTAGTTTTATTTTCTTATTTTGAAAGCAGCTATACTAAGAAGTGGAAGCTGATGCACTGGGGGTCGATTCTTGAACTCGTTTGCAAAGATGTGAGTACGAATGGATGCGCAAGCCAAGATGCTATTCTAAACGAAAATTCGTTTTCTCGAATGAGATTCAATGCGAATGGCAACTCGATGCGCATACGAAGGCCTCTGTGCGAGTGACGATATGGCAACAGCGGCAAAATACAGAGGAAATTTAAATTCAATGGTTGGCAGAACTCACGCGGTATCGGTTTGAACCCAAGAAGGACTGTTTTAATCTGTTGCCTCCAAATTTATTAAGCAGCAAAACACGTATTAGCAGGGTCAGCTCGATTTAAATTATTGCCTTAAAGTAATAGTGTTTTTTTTTTTAGTTTTCTTGACAGTTTGCGAATATGTCGTATATATTACGCCCCTTTTAATGCAAATTTAAATCAAAATAAGTTGAACACTAACTAGAATACAATATTTCCAACAAAATGAAACTATAATTCTTTTAATTAGTATTTTACAGATAATACGAGTAAACATTATAAAATAACACTATGAATTATTTTTTTGCAATGTAGGTAAATAACAATTTTTTTTTTTTTTTGAATGAATGAATACTATATTTTGTTTAGATGTAGCACTAGGTTTGATTGTGTTAAGAGTCAGATTATACGAAAATCACTGGAGAAATATCGCGATGTACATTAGGAAAACCTCTTTATCAACAATAAATCTCTTTGTCAACAATAAATTGAAGTACCAGGACATACTTATGTTAAGCAATTTATTTTAGTTATATAATTAATAGGGAACGTTGAAAAACGCTTTGCGAATCGTTGCCCTTTTAGATGTTGTACACTGTACTTGTCTAATAAAACCATGTTTATGTTTATGTTTATGTTTAAATTCTCTTTATTGTTCAAAACTAAGAAATACGACTCAAACATGACATTAATAATTACTCGCATACTTGTGAATGTTTTAAAATACTCGTAAAACTCGTGATTTTTTCTTGCTACTTTTATTAGGGTTTTAATTCCAAATAATTGAAAAACTAAAAAAAGCATCCAAAAAAATCGAGATTTAAAAAAATGTTGATTTTACGATTTTTTGCAACCCTACGTATTAAATACAAATTCTCGTAATTTTTTACAATGATGTAGATACAAACTAACTGTTTTATTTTTGAGTGCGAGCATTGCAGCCAGCAGGTAAATATTTGCATATTAATACTTTTATTACTGCGTACGGGTTTGGTTACACAATGTTCATTCAGGTATACTTATGCATACCATTACATTAGTTTTGTACAGTAAATGATCTTTCAGAATTCATTTTAGTTTTTATTTTTGAAACAGCTGTACGTATATTTGAAATGTTCGCAGAGGGTAGGCAGACTCACATAAAAATTATTATTACAACCATAATAATAACGTGTTAATGTATTATTAGAAATTACCCAAAATATGGCAATAATGCACTGTTTCCTCATATCTAGCTATTATGTGTAGGTACTACACAGAAATCTGCTGTAAAAATTTAAAATTTTCACAAATCTCAAAATTACAAATGAAATTATAAAATTTACACAACACAGAACGACCAAAACCAAACTGAGGGGACTCGGTAGACGAGGTATAATATTTTTTTGGTTTTTTGTATGAAAAAATGATATTAATATAGATGAATCATACATCAAACTGCAGCTTTTTTCATATTCTAGACTGCAGAGACCAGTTCAATCAATTAAAAAAATATGGCTGAGAAATATCGTAAAAAAAAAGCACCATTGCATGTTTTCTTTTCAAGTTTTTTGAGTCACAACCATCATAGAATCGCTTGAAAATTCTCACATTGACAAAGCATCACTTTTTACAGGCCGCAGAGTCATTAAATATTTGTTAGTGGTACAATTTATTTAAATAATAATGTATTTATTAAAATCTAAATATACCACAAATTAATGCAAAATACGTCGAATAATTTTAACAGGAATATCAGAGGAAAATTAATGATATATTGCTTAGCAGAGTTTTTAACAAAAACTAACAATTATTGAAAAAAATGGGTATCAATTCGACAGAATTTGAACCGTTAGTTCAGGACTTTGCCGATAGGAGCGCCAGTACAATTTACGGAAGCGACTTTCCAAGTAAAACCCATTTTTTTCAATCAATGCCAATTGATTTAAAGATGACCCGCCAAAAAAATTCGTTTTTTAAAAATATGAATTCTATTGTCGCAAAACCTTACTGCAACACTAACATTCGTAAATATTTTAATAGTTGCAATTTATACATGTAAATAATGGCTTTTGTTTATAAACACATTAGATGTGCGATTTGTGATGTACCTAAGTTGTCATTTAAAATTAATTGACACATAATAATTATATAGTAGGTAGCTGCTTAAATTATATCCAATGTATAAGTAATCGCCAAAGCAATTTATTTTGTGATTTTTTTTGAAAATTTAAGAAAACAATTGCAACAAAATGGTTTCAACGTTTTCAATTCAAAAACGTGCTTTGCATTGTACGATGTAAAGTTTGTCAAGAATTATAAGAATTTTATGGACTCCCAAAGTTAATTCGTTTTACAGCCCTGTTGTAAATTTTATTGTACAGCTGAAGAGCGTGGCGAACTCAGGTACAGAAAACATCAACTTTCTCCTGACAGGCTCTTTACCTGTACAATAGAATTAACGACAGGGATGTAAAACCAATTAACGTTGGGAGTCCATAAAATTCTTATAATTCTGGACAAACTCTACATGATTTACTGGTTTGTTGAATCCACAATTACAGGCATTTAATAAAACTAAAAAGCTACACGTCTTGTGCTTATGTATAGCCAACTCAGGAGTCCTATACAAGATTCAGCCATTGGACGTGTCCTATTCAATATTTTTACTAATAATTCATGGTATCAAATAAAATGTAGCCTACTGCTTTATTTAGATGACTTAAACCATTAATGATATTTTCCTGTTAGAACGTAATCTTACATCGCTTAAATTCTGGTGTAAACAAAATGATGTGAAACTTAATTTCGAAATATATTTTGCAAAATGTTTAAGCGAAGAAATCTGCCGTTCAGTCACTCGCACAATTTAGAAAAAATCCTTTGGTATCTTCGATATTAAAAACAACCTAGGAATTATGTTTGACTCAAAACTAAAATTTTAATTCATTACAATTAAAGTAATTAGTGAATTGCAACTTTTATGAATATTAGGACTGTAATTATAAATGCATAAATACCTACATAAATTACATAAATAAATAAACAATCGGATTATAAATATCACACAATCATCAATGGTCCTGATTCAGCTATATATTTTTTAATCATTAGACATCGTTGATGAATATATTGAACAATAACGGCCCCTAAAACACAGTTTAGCGGAATGAGACAGCAAAACTAGACGAAAAGTACTCAAAGTTTTCAAAAAAGTAATTTCTTTTTTTTATCGACAGCTTAAAAAACACATACATTTTTGGAGAAACGAAGATGAAAATCTTATGATACAAAATATTATAATTTAAGCGATCAAACGTAAAAAAAATCCATATAAATAACGTTGGTTTGATTGCAAGATGTGTGATACTGTGGTCGCCGGCCAGTGCCGAAGCCTTTGAAAATGGTAAAAAGTGAAAATAAATTAGAACAGGATGATACCCATTGGAAAAGGAAGAAAATATAACAAAAATAAAAGGAAAAATAGTTTACGGGCGATCTGACGTCGGGAAGTGGAAGAGGGGGCGCTTTTAAGGGTAGAAAACGGTTTATCACGATTTCCGGCAAAACTACAAGTTCTATCGCAAAAAGTTAAATGGCAGAGTTGTAGGTAATAAAAAGATCTACAACTTTTGTATTTACACTTTCTTTACATAACCTCAAAATGTATGCGAAAAATGCAAATAACCGAGTTTTTCGTTTTTTATTTTTATCTCCCACAAATTTTTTTTTTTTCGCGAAATTTGGTGAAAACTTACCTATTTATGGCTCAAACTCACTGTAATTTTTTTGATTCAAAATATTTATTTTTTCGCCTTATTTTGATTTAATATCGAAAAACTACCCTAATTTTCAATCGAAAATTCTCACGTCAAAATATTTACTTTAAAAAAAAAATAGGTGTGTTTTTTGTTCGCTGAAATCTCTACTTTCTGATGGTGTAAAAAAATTATACATTATTATGACAATTTTTCACAGGAAATGCAAAAAACGAAGAAACTCGAATTCAAAAAGTTGTTTCTTAATTATTATGTAAAATTTGGAGCTATTTATTAAAATTTACACGTTAATTACTTGAAAAACGTAAGATTCCATGTTACATTGATAAATTAAAAAATTGCAAATGGAAATATACTACTATAATTAACAACCAAATAAGTTAATAAACTTAATACTTTATAAGACATCTACAATATAAAGTTGTAAGATAATTTTTAAATTATATGCCTATAGGTGCCTATTTAATACTATTTTAAGATAACTTATATACCTGAATGGCCTACGGAAAATTTTAGCCCATCAGAAGAATGAACAACACCGTTTATAAAAATACACGTCACAAGGATTTTCTGTAAACAAGCAGAAGAATATGCTGCTGCTGACATAATTAAGATCTTGACAGAAACTGCCAGAGATACTAATAAAACTGTCATAGTTTTGGGTCAAGATATTGATCTTTTGGTCCTTTTGAATCAATTGAAGAAAAACATTGTAAATTCATTGTCTTGTAATAGGTATATAAAATTCTCGTGTCACAGTGTGTGTAACCAAACTCCCCCGAAACGGCTTGATTGATTTTTATGAAATTTTCTGTCTATATTCGGTAGGTCTGAGAATAGGTCGTAAACTATTTTTTATACCCCTAGGTGATAAGGGTGGCCCACCCAAAAAAATTTGGTTGGGCCACCCCATAGCCATCTTGCAATAGGGTTGCAAGATGGCTGTTGAATATAATCATTGTCGTACGATAAATTTTTATGTATAATTTATAATTTAATTTAATTATAATTTATTTGTTTATTTTAATTTAATTTTTTATTTAACGACTAAAATATTCACTAGAAATAATTTATATGGCAAAACAACGTTTGCTGGGTCTGGTAGTTAGACGATAAAAATTTGTCAAATTTGGCCAATATTTTTTATAAAAAACATGCAAACAGAAGATATCGCAAAAAATGGATTACAATTAATCAAATATATTTATAACTATATAAATGACAATATAACCCTGAATCAATTGAGATTTCGAAAATCAATGGGCAAGAATTAAATCATCTTTCATATTGACAAATCTCCCACCTACAGAAGGCGTTCGTTTCATGGATTTTCAATTTTTTGGTTTGTCAATGTAACATGGAATCTTTTTTTTTGCGAGTAATTAAAGTGTAAATTTTAATAAATATCTCAAAATTTTACATGATTAAAAAAAAATTTCTAATTCGAGTTTTTTCGTTGTTTTGGATTTCCTGTGAAAATTTGCCATATTAATGTATACTTTTTTTCACACCATCAGAAACTAGAGATTTCAAGGAACGAAAAGCACACGGAACTTTTTAAAAAAGCAAACATTTTAACTTGAGAATTTTCGATTGAAAATTAGGGTGGTTTTTCGATATTAAATCAAAATAATGGAGAAAAATAAATATTTTAAATCAAATAAACTAGAGTGAGTTTGGGACATAAATAGGTAAGTTTTCACTAAATTTCGTGATAAAAAAAAATTTTGTGGGAGATAAAAATAAAAAACCAAAAACTCGGTTATTTGCATTTTTCGCATAAATTTTGAGGTTATGCAAAAAAAGTCTAAATATACAAAAGTTGTAGATCCTTTTATTACCTAGAACTTTGCTATTTAACTTTTTTTGATAGGGCTTCTAGTTTTGCCGGAAATCGTGATAAACCATTTTCTACTATTAAAAGCTCACCCTCTTCCACTTCCCGACCTCAGGTTGCCCGTTATTTTTCCTTTTATTTTTGTTATATTTTCTTTCTTTTGCAATGGGTATCATCCTGTTCTAAATTTTTTTGTTCTTAAAAATTATCGGCATTGGCCTATACACCTACTCATATCGGGACATTAGAATTGTACGAGTATCATTTCTGAAATATTCGAAATATAAGTTATAACATCAGAATGTTAACTTTCAAAATCTTTAAGACATAAGAAATTATGCTTGCTTTATATCTTTAAACAATCGCCGACTATTTAAGAAATTATGTTACTATATCTAGATACATAAATGGGGCAATGGTATACTAAATATCAACTCAGGATTAATGTTGGTTGGTTAATACACATTGTATTAGCTTGGATCGGTATCGCACTAAATAAATTTTGCAATAACTAAACAACTTCTTAGGGATAGTTGTAATGACTGAACTTATTACCCTTATTTTTATTATTATCATTATCCTTGTAATTGGAAAATTTTTAACAATCAAATCAAAAACTCCTCCTTTACTACTTTTTGCTTTACAATTACATTACATTATTGTGGTCCGTTTTGGCCCTTATAACAAAACTTTAAAGTAGCGAAAGCATTTGACGAAGTTATGTTAGGGCAGATACACATTTTTGTGCGGTATTATTATTATACTTTGTCTTATAAACTATCTATCGATAGTTCATCACTCCACGTCACACGCTAATTGCATGTATAGTGCGTCAACTGACATTAGAACGGACAGTTTTGCCGATTTCATCTTTCGAAAAAACGCTACTAATTATGGATTTGCTCCATTTAGGGCATGTTTATCTGCTGATAAGATGCTTTAATTCACAGAGTGCAAGTTAGGTTGCAGTTAAGAGTTCTAATATAAACCCAGTAGGCCGGTGGCTGACGGCGTGTCGGGCTGTGCGACAGCTGTGCGCTGCGCGATTGTCTCGGGATGATTGATGATCTAGGACGGCTGTGAGCCCGGCCACCCTTGACTCACAGGGTTCCACTCCGGTTCACTATACTTACAAACTCCACTATGCCGAAATGTTTCCACAGTGCAAAATGTTGCTCGGTGTTACACGCATCTACCTACGAAAAGAGAAATTTGTGGGCCCAAGAGTTGATGAGAGATCGCGCTGTCGGAGGTGCGTAACTTAGAAAGCACAGTATGCATAAGCTAAGACATCCGGTGGTAGAAGTGGTCTTCGCTTTCCTAATTAGTACACATTTGAAACTTAAGCTTGGTTGTAGCAGATTATGGTGGTGGAGCTTAAGACATGCTTGGAACAAAATGATTTTCTTATCTCTGTATGTATACCGCAAGAAAACTTTCAAGGAGAAAGTGAGTGTTAACATTTCACGGATCTGTCAGTCTTTTGCACATAAGTCGGAAATGTTGGATTTTCAAAAGAATATTTATGAATATTTAAACAAAATGTTAGCTTTTACCAACTAAAGTACCATAAACAATTCTCTGAAATTGTTTACCTTAACTCAGGTAGCGAAGTTTGAAAGTCCAGGAAGAATAAATTTCAATTTGCTTTCTAACAAACTATTGAGATTCCTCTGAAAAATGTTTTTGATACTTTATTAAAAAAATTATTATAACGATGGATTTAGTTTGTTTTGTTTGTTCAATTGAATTGGTAACTAATTTGCTTACACTTAGTTTTTTCTCAAAAAGGATGTCTAGAAAACACATATTTACGAAATTTGTTATACACGTTAACTACTTTAGCAAAAGTATTAATTATATACTTATTATTACTGTATTGTTCTGTTTTTGCTGAGTGCTATGATTAATTAACTGTCAGAAAAGACGTTTTTGCTAAAATAATTTTGAGAATCAGATAAATTTTTTTTACGTACTTTTATGACTTCGTGAGCGTAAGCTAAGGAAATATAGTAATCGAGTCCAAAAGTCCATAAAGTATTCTCCCGTTTCTGTCTGTATGCCTGTGTGGGCTATGTGTCGATTTTTATTAGACACGTAATCTCCGAAACTACTGGACCGCTTCTTGTCAAATTGTGTGTGTATATTTGAAATATCATGTAGGTAGATGGTAACCAAAAATTTGGTTAATCATCTCCATCAACAATTTGTAGACGTCATTTCAAAGAATTCCATTCCAAATGATTTAATTGTTATAAAGCATTACACTCCGAACAGTTTATTGTACGCCCAGTTTCAAGTGGTTTTTATGACAATTATAATTTTGCATAAATTACAAAAGAACCTTTTTACCATAAAGTGTTTTTGCTCCAAATTAATTCCAAATTTTTAAAATAAACTTGTTCGAAATTTAATTTGACCAGTTTGAATTTTGACGTCTAAAGTTTTATCATCGAAATGAAAAATATTTCCATAGTCTACCCTATTCAAAAAACTGTTTTATCACCCGTTATATGTTTGTTTTCTGTAAATAAAACGAACTTGTACTGTAATTTTTCAGTTATTTGAAAGAATACAAAGTCTGCAAAACGAACATTATATTAGTTTTGGTTTTTAAGTTTGATAAATAGTTTTGTTTTATATTTTTGAATTATGTAGGTACCACTTGTAGGTTCGTTTGGTTTAATACTTCAAAAATTATTACAAAAAGTAGAAGTTTGAAATTTCAAACCAAAAATTATTCGAAAAGATGGTATCAGATCAATGAAGTTTTAGTTTTTTCGAAAATGACACGAATTTTTTTTCGTTTATAATCTCCCAAGTGAAATGCTAATTTTCGTTTTTTTTTTTTTTCAAATGCATTCCAATAGGTAATGTATTAATTAGCCCAAGTGGATCATGAAGGCCTAATTACATAATGATTGTTTTTAAGACCTATGCATTATTTTTATTAATCACTGTTAAATAAACACAAACTAGTGTACAACACGAGCATCACAAATATTAGTTAGTTTAAACTCAATATAAGGTGATTAAAAAATGAACTAACTCAACTGTAGATTGTTAAGTTTACGAGTCGAAGTTCGAGAAGATTAATTAAAAAATTCCCTACGTTAATTTGACCTTCATTTGCGAAAACAAAATATTGATTTAGTTGGATAGATTACAAAAGGTGAAAAATTAACCATTTAAATTATTTCTTCTTTTTGCCCATTAAACAGTTCTTAACCACTTTTTGAAGCAGCCTGTGTAATACCCTTTAATAATGTGCGAAAACGTTGTTAGGTAGCTTGTCTTATAGTAAGATTTTGCTACAGGTTCTTCTTGTGGTCAGTGCTTGTCTAGCACCTAATTCTTAGAAACGAGAAGCAATAAATAAGCTGTTTTAAATAGTTTTCCTACCGAGGTCCGAACCTCGTTTGTCGGGTGATTGCTTTTACCAAGAATCCATCTTGCTTACTTATTGTTCTTCATTTCTCTGGTTTGACGGTTTTAGGATTTTGAAAATAGTTGAACTGAGAGAGTTGGTACTAAAGTCACAATAAGTCTTAAGTCGGCGTTCTTGCAAAATCAGGGCAGTTATTTTGTTATTCACTTTTGCGGCGTCGGAACTCCGCCTGCAGCAAAAACATTCCATCATTCTATCACAGTCTTTGAGATTTTTTAATGTATTAAAAATAATAATTAAAAAAAAAGTGACAAACATCAGTTTATTGCTCGAACTTTATCGTTTTTTTAGTTCCTCATATGGATTTTGTCGTATAGAAAAAATTTTAGAATAACAGAAGAATATGGTTTCACTTCTTTGAAAATTTCAGTAGGAAAAATATACACTGGACGCGAATTAAACACAGACCTTATTGTAAATAAATATAATGAGAGAACATGAAGCTGAAATTCGGAAAAATTTCAGTTCTTTAGAAAAAAAAAAAAAAAACATCTCATTGATTATTATTTTGAAATTTATTATTATATCGTCTGATCGTAAAAGAAGACTCTATTTTTCAAATAAGATAGCAGTATGTTTAAAACGATTTATTTTGACGTATCACATAATGTCGTAGATACTCGAAAAAACAAGATAGCGACGGACCTGGGCTCTTTTATCGAACAGACTGTGTATAAATATGAATTCTACCAGTGCATTTCGTTGCTATCAATAATCTAAAAAATTTGTGTTAGTTATTAGACAAAATTTTTACGAATTATTTCGCAAAACGAGCTCGAGCTCCTCAAATTTTCCATTAAAAAATTACAACAGCGCAGTAAAAATGTTGTTACCTCTTACTAACAGTCACCGGAGGATTTCTACACAATTTTTAATAAATTGTGATTCAGGTATTAGTTGACCATTTGGATTTTTAATAGTTTTGTTTTCTTGCCCATATTGTAAAGAGTTTTAGCATTTTACTAGAAAATGTTAGCTTCTACTAGAAACTTCAACCTTAAATAAATGTATAACACATTAAATTTGAAAATACGACAGGATCGGTTGGAATACAGAAAAAAACAACATATTTTTCCGAAGTTTTTTGTTTAGGTCTTCATCGTTATTAATATTACTTAATTTTGTTATCGTTTGAAACACTTTTCTTTGTTATTAGTAATAATTATTAAATTCAATATACAGTTATCTCATAATTGTTTTGAAAATTTTATTGAATTAAACTATGACAAATACAAAAGATCTGGAAATTCAGAGTAAGTTACTAGTATTTACCGACTTGTCTTCGTTGTGGTTAAAATAAAATAAAATAAAATTTAAATCAACCATTTAATATAAGTATTATCTATATTTTTATATGGAAAGTTTATTATTATTTTTTATTTTTATCAAACAATTAAAACAAGTTAAATGTGCACACGTAAATAATTAATCAAGCAGTTAAAATTTACCGGCAGTTTAGTATCAGTGATATAAGAATTATAGGTATATTAAATATTTTGTTATGACCATATTAGCTTTATTTAAAATATTTAAAATTTGACAAAAATCTTCTGAGATTAAAAATAAATCGTTATTAGCGAATTGTTCTCGCTTCGATGTAACTAGTTTTGTTAATAAACTTCTCTCGGTTTTGAATTTATTTACTTATTAATAGTAATAAGAAATCTTTTAGTTTCACAAAGTTTAAAATATTTGCAACTAAAAGCAAGAGCTGATTTCATATTCTGAGAAAACTTTCTCTTGCAGCTGTTAAAGGGCTAATATTTTTCTACGAATAGGAAATCCTCTTTTCAATCCTGTACTCGGATTATAGGATTCCCATAAAATTATTCTTTATTTTTTGTTCTCTTGCTTAATTTTTTAACAACATTTTATGTACATGTGTTAATTAAGGACCACAGACATCAGTGATAACAAAACCGGTCGCGATTCACACTCCGACATGTTTAGAAAATGTAATAATATTCAAGTCATTAATGCTAGATACCGATGTCTAATAAAATATGATCAATATTCTGTAGAAAACAAAATTTTTATTATCAGTAGTGTAATCTCGCCTAATTGTTTTTAAATGACATAAAATTCTAAAGACACATGTTAGTCACCTTCACGTAATCGGGTTTCTACATAGGGAATCGTCCGTTCAAAACCACAATCGATAAAATTTTACTTTCAGAAAATCGTGTCCAAAAACTGGTTTACACAAAACTTTTAAACCAAACATGATAAACTTGAATAATGAATAATTTGATAATTATTATTGTTTTTTTTTAATATAATTTACTAAAACAAATTTTAAACACTTTTTTATCGTTACACTAAGCTGTGCTTTTTATTTCCAAACGTGTTTCGCGTGTATCGTATAATGCACGCTTGAAAGGGAAGGTAGAGGCTTTGGCCATAAATTTTCTAAACTTGACAATGATCCCTTTTATTGTTTGAGCTACTGATGTAACGACGGAAACTGGGTGAAAGATCAGTTTGCTTTCATCTACTTTAGCAAGTGGTCGCATGTTGCCGATATTTGTTCGGTAACGTTTTTTTGTGCAAAAAGAGTGTCCTGTGATTCAATTATTTAGTAAAAAATGGATAAAATAATATTATCGGTGCGTAATTGGGGTAAGAGATAAATAAAATCGCCATGCCAAGTTTAAAATTAAGGAAAGAAACCTCGCCTCTAACTGATAATAATATTTGTTAAAAATATTTATGATTTTTGGCAAAACATTTTGATTAAAAATTATTTGTGAAATGACTTAATTGTAACTTACTCTTAGTTTTTATTACTGTAATGTTTCAACACCTTTTATCTCAGTTTTCGGTGTTTAATATACATACTTAAATAGTAATTCATACTTTATGTAAAAATGAACTAAACCTACAGCTTATTAATTATTCATACACAATTTATAATAAAATAAGAGTATATCGTAATCGATAAAAGCTAATTAAATCCATTGCCTAATTAGACAAAGGAGCTACTATTATTTAATTTAATAGCTTTTAAAGCGTATTGTGTCGTATATGGTTTTAACAAATTGTTTTAAATTTGTAAATAATTCTTGTGTAGTGTCGGTTGCGCCATCTAACGCTCAGAGGTTTGAAAGACTTGGTTCTGTATAATGCCTCTAGATGTGGTCCTATACTATTTACACACTGTTTATATTCTTGGAAGATAACTTCATACGCATAGTTATTGTTTTCAATGTTGTTAATAATTTTTTTTTTTGTATTTTAATACCTAATACTTTCGTATTAATTAATACGTTAGAATTTCCATGTAACAACAAACCTCCATAAAAATTGTACGTTCGTTTCGTATATTAAATTAGAGCTTTTATACTAATCCTTAACAATTTTACGTAGCCTCTATTAAATTCCCTGTTTTTAGTGCAAAAAGGCTCCCAAATATTCCGAGAATTTTAAATGCAAAGACTTGACGGGGTGTACCCTTACATACTTCTGTTTATTTGCAATTTAAATTTTAGCATGAGATCAATATTGAAACTTCGTGATTTACATGGCGTTTTGTACATGTAATATTTAATGTATGTACCTTGTCGCTTTTGAAAAATACTCGATTATTAAATGTCCGAGTTTCTTTTTCTGCGTGCTGGTTATAACATTTCACTTTCGATTTACGTTTACAACACGGAGTAATAATACAATATACAGTAAAAAAAAATTTGAATTTCATTTTCAAGCAACAAACAATATTGAAATTCAGTTGTTTCGGGGTTCCAATAAAATGCAAATAGCGCCCCATCATGATGCATGATGGGAGCTCCAGAAAATATCAAAGTGGCAGAGAGAAAAATTGATATTTATGTTTTCATAAAGCAGTTGAACGCTTTAGACGAATAACATTTGTTGCATTTCATATCGGATGCGGAAATATCGGCGGAGGCCACATGTAGCGCATTTTCGTTTTACATTTTTTAATAAAACATAAGGAAAATTGAAATACTGCAAAATGGTTAATGAGCAAATAATGCGTTTAGGAAAAATGAAGGCACACTTCTCATACAGTCGTGATTTGTAAATACATATTAGTAATTTACTGAATGAACTAATTTTTAAATAAGTAGTAGTTTTGATTCTATATATTTGAAATATTTTAAAATACTTACTTAGAAAAAGAAACTCAAAATTATGTAAAAGATTCATCAATTTGTTTGATTTTTAAAAATAAAAATACTTACTTAGAAATCGTTAAACTGATGTAGAGATCAACCGCTGAACAACAAATCTAGCCTTGCTATTGGTTAGGCAGCATGTCTTGAACCCTCAGTAGTTTCAATTGGTCTTTATCCATGCATCTGTCGTCGCCTCCCATTTTAGACACTAATCATTAGAACTATTAAAAAACCACACACAATTATTCGTAAATTATAATTAGTTTTCAATAAAGTGGTGGTTTTAGGGCAAAAGTTTTGTTTATTTATAAACAATATTGGAGGAAACTCCGTTGGATGTAAAGTGTTAAAGATTTATCTTTCGTAACATATTAAAAGTATGAAAACGTAAATTACATTACATAAATTTTATTTGTGCTATGAATGGACAGAAACAGCATTTTAAACTTGTAGGTACACTACGTTTACATACATAATAGAAAAACCAGTTAAATCAGAACCCCAAGTAGTGACCACTGACTTTCTACTTGCTAAATACCAAGAAAGCGCTTAGGATTATAGTATGTAGTGATGATTTACAGCTCTAATTTTCTCTAAGGTTGCTTGCCTGAAAGGAAGAAAGGTTCGTTGAATCAGATGTGCTTAAACGCATTTTAGATTATTATTGTCAGGTCAAGTGAGATTATTATAATCCTGATTAGTCTATTATAGGCAATAAACACTTTTGGAAACAGAAAGTCAATGCTCACTATTTGGTGGACTCTCCTCCGTAAGTTTTGATCAGACTGTACGTCATAAAGTTGAACACTCAAGCCAATTTTTTGTCAGTGGAAATGGTGTAAGTGTAACAAATAACTCATAAAACTTTAAATACTTAAATTTTTTTTAATTTTTTTTAAATCTAACTAAGTTGTATCTACATATATGATTAATGATTATTATCTACATAAGCGTGATGATTTTTTGCGATTTATCACGACACTGGTCTATACTAAGTAGAGGGTATCACAAGAGAAACAAAATGGAAATGTCACCTAATTGTCAATTAATGTAAAACAACAAAACAAAGTGATATATCCCGATTTAAAAAAAATACAGTTGATCATGTTTTTCAAATTCATTTAGTAAGTTGTAAATTTAACTGTCACGTTGTATATTAAATATTAACAAGATTCTGTCAATGCGTTAAATACAAAGAATACAGTTTTGCTGTGGTGTTTTACTTCTTATACAATTGAAAAACAATCAAAACTTCTGATTACGAATAATCAAAATTCGTTCTATTTTAAGATAATACCATATGACCGAAGAAAACTCCCCTAGTAGGCCGTGCAATTTATTTGTAAAGTACTTTGTAATAATGTTAATGTCACCAACGCGTTTCTTGTGCTGTCAATATAACTGTCAAATAAAGAGTTAAATAGCTGCAACGTCAACATCATTCTTTTAAATAAAGTTGCACGGATCACTAAAGAAGTTTTTTTTGGATCATGTGGTATATATCTGTTTATTTAAAATTTAATTTTTATTTATACATTTTAACTTAAAAAAATCGTAATATTTTTTACAAAAGAACGTAGTATACTTCGTGTGTACTATTGATGTAAAACGTAATTGTCTCTTTCAACACCATTTTTATTTGTAGGGCAGCAGAGAAGTGCTTGCATCCGTTGCTATGGTGACAATATGGCGGTGTCAAATATCTTTGTAATCTGATTTTCTGATTGGCAATGGGACTTTAAAGCTAAGAAAATACAAAAACATCACGGTTTTCCAACTATTTGTGCAATAGTCAAAGCACAAACTCTAAAATTTAGTAGGGAAAATGAAGCTCTTATAGCAACATATACAGGGTGTTATTGAAAGGTACGTACAATCAACTGACAGTTCTTCGCGAAGTCTAAGAAGTCTGAAAAACTTATTTTGTGTTATCAAAATTTTAAGGGGGCTTTGCTAAAACCGGTTTATAAATGCAACAGACAGTGTGTTTTTTTTTCTATTTCTCCGACTACCTTAAAAACTTGTTTTATTTTAATAAAAGGAATAACTAAAGTTTTTTTGTTTTCCCAAAAAATGTGTTAAATTTGTTTGGATAATTTTAACATTTAATTTTTTGTAGTAACTCAGTACAAAAATAAAGAATAACACAATTTAGGGCAGTTTATACAATACTTTAACCAGTTTTAACCACTTTTTTGAAACATTTTTGGAAATTTTGAAATCGCTTTGCGTGTTTATTGGACCAGATATCGTGACGGCGATTTCAGAATCGTAACTAGCGGAAGATTATCTACACTTTGACACCAATTTTCGGTCGATTAAACCAATTTTAACCGGTTTTAACAAAGCCGACTAGTCGGCCGACTATAGTCGGCACATCTCTATAAATAATATAAATAGGTAAAATTAATTTATTTTAGTAAATCCTGGCAACTGTAACGATAATAAAAGAATGAGAGACCCTTTTGTTACTATAGAAACGAAAGATGACCTTTTTATCAGAGGCGTACAACCAATTTGGAGATAAATTTTAATAATTTTTATCTCTAAAAGGAGAACACTTTTGCCTGAACTTTTTTTTACTTTTAGCACCCATACTTCGAGACCAATTGCCGATTTTATTTTGTACGTACCTTGCAATAACACGCCTTATATGTAATCTAGTCACTGGAAAGAACACTTTTTAATATGCAAGGTGAGTCACTAAGCGCGTGGTCCTCGATATCTCATTATTGGTTAGAGAAAAAGTCAAAGACAAAAGTTCTAACAGTGTTCTGTTTTTAAGGCGTAAGAAGTACACGACTTGGTTTTTTTTAATGAAACACCCTATATATTTTTACATGTTTTGATTGAAGTCTTCTTAGGCTTTACATATTTATTACTTGAATAAAATTTTAATATAGTCTTTATAAAAAAAAAACTAAATCGTTACAATTGTCAAATGTCGATATTTCAGTTTTTTCAAATGAAACACCCTGTATTTTTATATTGTATCTTACTTTATTTTTTGTCCCCTCTTCTAATACGTCGATGTACGTCTTAAAAAAATAAAAAATCGCAGCAACTGTCAACTTTAAATAAAGAAAATACTCAACACAAAAAAAGAAAGAAAGTAAAAAATAGAATAAGATGCAGTAATAAAATATAGAATGTTGTATCTGAAAAAACTGAAATATTGGTATTTGAAAATTGTAATTATTTATACTTTTTTTATTTTATTTTTTATTTTTTTTTATTTTATTCAGTTACGTCCCCCAACAGGCATCGAGGCCCAATTACAGGGGAACGGGACATACACGTTACACCCAGAGCCATGGCGGGAATCGAACCCACGACCCAAGGTGTAGCGGGCAAGCATGATGCTAACTAACCCACCCCGGGTCCTCCTTTTATAATCATTCTTATAAAAAAAATATTCTTATTTAGACCACAACAAAGCGCGAATCTTTTTTTGGTTCTCCACAAAATTTTGTAGCACAGATTTTAAAAATAACCCTACTATGATTCTTTTTGTAAACTCTTACATTGCTAAAAAATTTTAAGAAAACGAGAATAACGTGGCAACGTCGCATCGTAATTTCAAAAACAAACTGTGATGGTAAAGGATAAGAAAAGGTCAATTAAAATAAGTAAAAATATTCAGGTTGTTGTTAATGAGATAACCAGGAACGCGCGCTTAGTGACTCACCCTGTATAAGTGTAAATAGGGTGGTTTTTTGTTTTCATCATTATCTTCGCGAATAAAAATTTTATGGGATTCGGTGCTCTACTTTCTCGTCAGTCTGTGCATAAAAACAGGAGATTGTGTTCAATCGATCTAATTAAACGCAGTGTACAGATAATGAAAGAATATAAGAGAAAACCATTAAATTATTAATTTAGGACATATATTCTCTGCTGTTAAAATTCCATATTAAATACGTAAGTAAATTTTCGTGTTATTAAACCAAATAGATTACCTCCAAGGATTTTTGTAAACCACAAATGAACTACTTTCATGAGATAATAGTACATTTTTGTCACTAGCGTGGTTTTAAAATCTGTAAAAATATGAAGTATGATAGGTACAAAAAATCAAAATTACATAATATCGTACTCTGACGCAGCAATAGTTCCCAGCATGTGATTTTACCTGGTACATACAGTGTAACTAAGGATGCATTTACATAATTATTACCGTTAGTAGCTTTCGTGGATACAAAAATAACAATGCCAAATTCCTTCTAGAGTTTAAGGAAGTGTCCATTTTTCTTGTTGTTCTGTTATTCTAAACTCCAAAGATTTGTTTGTGTTTGTAACCAAAATAACGTACAACAATAACACCTTAAAATTTAGTACGCTTTGAAATCTTCTAAAATAATGGTCTAGATTATATGACTTCATATACCGGACCAGTCACAAATTGAAAATTTTTTTAAGATATATTTCAGATTAATATTAAGTACCTATTTGTTTTAATTTTTTTAGATTGGGCAGAATATAATTTTTCCCAATAAGGATTATTATTCTGCTTTTTTTAGTAAACAAATATATAAATATTAATCAGGCGACAACTCAGTTTTCCAGTAGATTTTAAATTAATATCTATACGGTAATATTGGTTGCGGTTTCGACTGAATTTATAGGGAACGTTCGCCGACAAACTTCCACCAAAATGAAAGTTGACCTCTTCGTGATCATGGGTAATAAATTAATGATTTCCAATTATAGATAGGAAAAATATACATGTAAATAAAACTCATTAAAGAAGGAAAAAATTGAACTGATACGCGAATGAAGGACTAAGTAATATGTCTTATTGTAGATTAATTATTATTTGTAATATAAATTCATAAAATTTCAAATCAGTGTGTTAAAAACAGAGACCTTTTGCCATACCTATTTAATGGAACACACAATATATTATAAGTATTTATGTTGAAATTGGAACTAAGCAGTTAATAATTTCTCTATGTTTTCAATGTGAAAAATAATTTCTAGTTTGAAATTATCTATTCACAAATATTTCATCTATACTTAAAGCTACAGAAAAGTTCGCTCCATTTCAGATATTTTTCATTTCGTCTTCCATTCGAGAAATCGCCTTTCGGGAAGATACCCATGTTGGCTTATTTCTACCTACGTTTCACTGTCGACATATCATACATGCTGTCGACAACCATTCCACTCAAAAGTCTGGAGTTGTTGAATAGCCGTCCCTTTCCCTTTTCGTCTGGATTTCACCCTTAGCATGCGCGCGAGTGGCGCATATTCTCTCGTCACCCCGATCGTTGTGAACCGCCATCATCCCAGGATCAATACGCAGCGGCCCTTCAGTTAGAGTTTTGTACTCTAGGGTTCCTAAATGGTTTTTAGTCCTTATCCGGTAACCTTGCAGCATTTCTACATTATAGATCAGAGATGAGATTTCGCCGCTTTTTTATTTCGGGTTTTAGAGATGGCTGATGAATCGATTCTGCAGTATCGGAGCTGCGATTGCTCTGCCGAAGTTTTTCGTGCCTTTATACTCAGATCGGCGGGTTATTTTATTATTTTAATTTGCCGCATAGGATTGAGAAAATGCGGGGCTTGTTTATTCTTGTAAAGAAGACTATATGGTTTGATAAAAGTAGGATTGATATGATTTGAAACAAAAACTACGCAGGCTAAATAAATTTCTAGAATTTTTAAAAATAAATACCGTCTATTTTTTGCAAAATAAAGTACGCAATTGTTGGTTTTCGAGGAAGTAAAGAAGTAATAAAGTCAAAAATAGGATTCAAATCTGATAATTTTAACGGTTTTGATTTTGCATTAAAGTTAGAATAGCTTATAGGTACCTATTTAAGAATTAAAATAGTAAACGCTTTTATGTATCTAATCCTGCAAAAATTATGCATGTACCCCAACCGAAAATATTTTTGAAAATTATGCTCCTTCCGCAAAGTATAAGTTCACCTTATTGCATTATATTTCACAAAATTTAAATTTAATTATTTTTGCTTTTTTGGCTTAGATGTGTCGTGTCAATGAAGTGTTCACAGGTTACTATTTCAGTTATTTTTTTTAATAAGTATTCAAACTATGCTATATAAGCAAATTCACATAAAATTTTCTACGACGTAATACAACTAACGTATACATTCTGTGCAAATTTAAAAAATAATAGTTTGTAAGATTTTACCAAATATGTCAAACAATGATAGTACTATTCCCTGAACTTTGAAAATATGGGCCATAAATTTGTACATTTTTAGTTACATCGACGGCTATTTTTTGGGCAATCCCACATACTTTTGACGGTATTTCCTGTTTTTTAACTTGATTTGTGAAAGACTGTTCTTTTCCTAATACAGGAAAGTAAAATTTGTTATAAATTTCCCAATAAAATAATTTAGTAAATTCAAACAGAAAAATGTTCTTACATTATTAAAGTGAAATATTTAACACGTATTTGTTAGAAATTTCTTATCAAATTTAATATTACTGCATTGTGGAGGCACATTTCCAAGCATTTCAATAAATTTCATGGTAATCTTAAATAGAGGCAATGCTGTAGATTCTACGCTGTTTCCAACCATATGTATAAGAAATTACAAGTAGTAAGAAACAGAGTTTAAAAAATTATTCTTAAGAAAAGAAGAAACCAATATTTGTGTGCACAGCACATTCACAGCTGATCATTACAGAGTAGTGCGCATACTCAAGATGCTCTTTTCTGATTGGTCCACCTAGTATAATACCGTATAAGTCATTGGAAAGGAGGTTTTATTCTTACGCAACGGTAGTTTTGAAGTAGTATTTTGAGAAACTTGTCAAAATGAAATATTTTGTGTCACTGTCGAAAATATATAAAATTAGACACCCGTTTTTCAAAAACCCATATAGATCATACGACGAAGGAGTAAGCACTTTATGGAAGTGGGTACAAAATTTGGAAATTTATAATCCACTTTGTCAAAATTTTTGTGTAAATTATTAGACGACAATCTTAGAACCTTGCGAGAATCTTCAAATAACTAAATTAGAACTTATCCACTCAGATTTTACTGTTCAAGCACCAACACTAGATATACCAAAGGATTTTTCTTCAATCATTTAATTATTTAAAATATTGTATGATAAAACAATTTATTTGTTTGACACGGCTAAGATAATTTAGTCGAAGAGCAATATATTTCCAAAATTATGTCAATATAAATGTAGTTTCAAGTGAAACCTAACTTTGCCAATTTCATTTTAAAAATCTCTATTGATTCCAAAATAACCGCTGGAAATTTTATAAGATTAAGGGAATATACATTAATTGTTTGAAAAAAGTCACAGACTGAAGTTGTACGGTTTCTTGAGTAACATCCACTAAGATAATTTTCGACTATACAGAGTGTTTTGTTTTTGGGGTATAGCACACAACTTGTTTTTTTTTTTTTTTAATAAAACATCTAGATATTTTCGTATTCTCAAGTATAGCCTTCTTTTAGGTTTTATAACCATAGTTTAATTTTGAAATTTCAATGCGACGTTGCTATCTTATTCCAATTTTCTTAAAATTTTGTGGGGGTAAAGTTATTTTTAAGATCTGTGTTGCAATATGTTACAGCAAGATACACAGAAGTGCGGGTTTTATCACAATAAAATTTGATTTAATTGAAACCACAGTTTCAATTAAATCAAATTTTAATATATAGAGTGTTTAGAAAAAGCCCACGAACGTTACAATTTTCAAATGTCTATATTTAGTTTTGTTAAATACAATACGCTGCATCTTACTGTACTTTCACAAAGAAGAAAAAGTATAAAAAAAGGAAAGGCTCAGTAATAAAACTGAGATATTGATATTTGCAATCATTTAAAAAATGTTAATAAACTTTCCAGACTAAAGACTCAACTTCATTTACACCACAATAAAGCGGGTAAAGTTTGTCTAGAATTATAAGAATTTTATGGACTCCCAAAGTTAATTCGTTTTACAGCCCTGCTGTCAATTTTATTGTACAGCTGAAGAGCGTGGTGAACACAGGTACAGAAAAAATCGGCTTTCTCCTGACAGGCTCTTTACCTGTACAATAGAATTGACGACAGGGTTGTAAAAGGAATTAACGTTGGGAGTCCATAAAATTCTTATAATTCTGGACAAACTTTACTTTTATTTATCCCTGTACCAAATATTTTAAACCAAATTTTAAAAATACCCCTGTTTTAATTTTTTTATGAACCTTCCAATTGCTAAAAGTTTCAACCAATTTTTAATAACGTGACTCATGACATGGGAATTATAAAAAAAAAATGTTTCAGCCACATCACCTTTTAAATTTGTCTAATCTTCCCCACCAACAGTTTCATGATGACACCTCAAAATTGTACATCATAAATGTGTAGTTTATGAATCCGAAAAAAAATCAAAATTGCCTTAAATCTTGCAGACGTTCTCGTAAGGATGGTAAATTTTTAATTAAAATATGTATATTTTTATGCCCCCCTCAAAAAGTAATGACGTCATACCAAAATTGTCGAATAAATCCTGTCTAAAATGTGCAAAGTATGATGAGTTTATCATTACATTCAAATTTTTTATAATTATTTATACATGACAAAAAAATTAATGAATGAGTCAGTTTATTTTTTGATTAAATCAAGAATGGCTCATTCCATTTTTTTGGAAAATTTGGGAGTCCAATACTGTTATGATTAGTTATTACATTGCATCTATACAAATTGAAATGCGCATCCTTCCCAAAAACCTTGATGACGTCATCACCAAATTTTTTAAAAGAAAAACTCATCTGTGGCATACGCGTGAACAACTTCTTTACATTTATTTTAACATCACGTAAGTATCTTGAATTTAACTTTAAAATAAATAGTATTTCGCAAAATCAAATTTTATAATTTTTTGAAAAAGCATTATTTGACTATGTGTAGCTAATTTCATTAATATTAGAGAACAAAAACTATAAAACGTCGCCTAGTGTATTTAATTAGATACCGAGGACCGTGCGCTTAGTGACTCACTCTGTATATAATTATAAAATAGTTTCAGTGAAATGTATTATTATTATATCATTAGGTATTATGCAAACTTATAGATCAAATTCAACTAAATTAACAACTACTTTTTTTTAAGAATGTTTAAATGGGTCAATTTTATGCTTCCAATGTAAATAAATGTTTTGGATGTTATCATTATTTATAATTTTTATTCCCATTTATTTTTAAGCATTGAAATGGCAATTATTTATTTAAGTAGTAATATAAATTTTTTTACCAATATCTATAGATTCTTACCACTTTATTTGTTCGTACTTTACAATTAAACATTTTTGTTATAAAAACGCTAAATTATTACATTTTTACTAACATTTTTTAGGTTTAAAAAATACACAATTATTAAAATGCTTTTATGTATTAAATATTTAAAAAGATTAATAATGAACTTATTAGTCATGTCTTTGAAAAATTAGTTTATCATGATTCAAGCTACCGGTCTCAAAATGGTTTCTTTTTATCGGTTAATTTCAAAAAAAATTCTGAAAATTTGTAATTTCAATGTAGGTATAAACATACACTTCTGTAACTGGGAAAATTCCGTCCTGTAAACTCCACATGTAATTTTATCAAAACGTATATGGATGTGTAGGTATATCACATAATAATAATCATCTCTTTAAATTTACTCAAAAACTAATTTTTTAAAAATAATAGTCCTACAAAATTAAACTGTAAATTACAAACTGTTGCTGTTGTTGCATCGAAACCAATGTAATTACGTAATGATACTAACATAGTACAGTATACAATAACATATGGATCAGTATTTTATTCGCACACTGTGAAAATTTGCCGCATGAGCCAAACCAGAGTGCGCCTGTTCATACGAATAAGAGATCCTACAACTATTGGCTGAGATTTGGTCTAATATGCTTCTTAGCAGTCGTAGAAAAAAACTATTATTTCTTATGCAATTCTGCTAAACATTTCATACTGCTGTGAAATAAATTTAATATATAAATACGTTATTTAACTTTTTAAATAATAATATAACGGTTTGTTAACAATATGAAAGCGTATATTTAAGTGCATTTTGTTCTTTAATACTATCAGATTTGAGAAATACTGTCGCAAAAGCGGCAACGTATTAGAAATTTAGCTTGCTTGTATGGTGAATAATGAAAAATTCATGAAAAAGTTTAGCTAATGTCTGCGGCGCAGGGCGTGCCCGTTGTTAAAAGTTTTAATGTCATAATTATAAATATTGTAATTTTGGTGTCTTAATACGTAACACAGTAAACTACTTAGCACAAATATAATGCCATGTCACACAAGCACGACGGTCTAATGGAACCAGTAAAAGCAGAGAGCAAGGGAGCAGAACCCCTCCACTAAACCCCTCGCAGAATCCGGGACGCTCAGAGACGCTCTCGGGGCGTCGGCGTCGGTAGCGTCCTCGCACTGTCACTACCATGTCAACCGATAATTGTTATGAATACTTCAATCAACTCTAGATAAGTACCAAAATTTCGTTTCTCGTTTTGTGTGTTTGCCTGTGTTAGTGCATGATCTGAGTGCTCCATCCTCATAATTGGTGCGAACGAGTGAAAATCGTTTTTAGGGGTTGTATTTTGAATTCTGCATGACGATTACGTGTAGTTTGTAGTGATTTGTCATCATTTGCTCGGTTATTCGGCCTGTCAAAGTCGAGCGGTGCTCCATTGAGGTGGTCAGGTATAAATATAGGAAAGTGTACTTTTTTCTTTTATAATTTTCGTTAAACAAGGCACGGAATGAGGGTACAGCTAGACACCTGCTGTCAAAGACTGAAAGCTCATTTTTCTGTGTCGACGTTCACGTGTTGCCTTTTTACGTCGGAATAGGCCGACTGGCCAATTTATAAATGTACCGGAGTCGGGTTCTTTTTTTTCTCTCTAGACCGCTTTGAACACAAAGAATTTATAATTGCGTTATTTATTATGATCTTTTTCGGTGATGCTGCGGATCCATTTATTGCGCTCGGTGAGGGTTATACAGTATTTAAGGATTCGTTGTCCCCAAACAATTTTGCGTTAAACATGTTGCGCACATTGTGCCGTAGCATGCGCAAAAGTAATGATTAAAATAATGCTTCAAAAAGGCTTTAATTAAATTTATACGTCAACTTTGCGGAGATAAGCCTCTTTGGAATTTTATCGACAGACTAGATTTTGAATATTTATGATTATGGAAATTTGCTGATCTTCGTCGGTTGCAATAAACTTTCGAATCGATATGGCGATAAAACCGTCGGCTTTTTTGTCCGTTTGTTTGTGTTCGATTTAGAAGTATTTTTTGGTCAAGTTTAGTGATGATAATGAAACATAGGCACATCCGTGATCTACCCTGTAGATCCGGGCTTTTGTAGATTTTTTATATCAGAAGCTCGTCTCTACAGGTATCTTACGGATGGAAGACCTCTCAGCCGTCTCTTAACTAAAAACTTTTCTTTACTTTTTGTCTTCGTTTTTCCTTCGGTGTTATAAAGCCGCTCAAACTACCAGTAAAACTCGGAAAGCCGCATTTCCACGGGCGTCGCTAAAAAAATACAGTTTATAGAAAAAAACATCTCAAACAAATAATGACATTTCCTTTGTTAATGAATATCTTTTTTAATTACCGTAAAATTCACCATGTATAAAAAAATACTCTCAGTTTTTATGCGCTTAGCTAAATTTGTAGCATAATGAATGCGTCTCTGAGAACAAAAACCTCCCATTATGGACTAATCAGAAGAAATATGTCATAATGTAATCCATATTGTGTTATTTGTAAGTTACTTTTACATTTTAAAAACTAAAATCGAATTTCAAAAAAGCTTCATTCACGTTGTAAATGTTTTACTGGGAAACTGTATCTAACTACATGCGTGATGATTTTACTACGTGAGTTCAAAAAAAAAAATTAAAAATTTAAGTTTGTGCTTGTAAAATTACAAATTATTTCCACTTTTATAATCCGGTATCATAACTGCGCCTATTTTGCAAGAAAATCGATAAGGACTGTCGTACGTCGCTGTTTTCTATGTGTAAAGATAGTTTCTTCTTTAAATTTTAATGTAAGTTCCTAAGATATTTTGAAAAAAAAACGTTTAACAACTTTTTCTCTAAACTACGGGATACACACTATTATTTAGCCTGATTCAACCAAGAGTACTGCATCATACTAGTGAAAAGGCTACAGTAAACGTGCTGACCACAAAATAAATGAAAAATTTGGAGTAATTTTTTAGACGACGTGTTTTCAACATTTTTGATTTAGGTATTTTTGTATAAGTAAATGTACAATAGGCACTATCCAAAGTTTTACAGCCCACAGAATAAAGTACATATGCGTATATCTATTGAAAAATTATATTTTTATTTTGTAAATGGTAGTGAAAGTAAGTACATATACAAAAATAAAAGTTTCTTGTTTCTGTCCATTGTTTGTTTGTTTAATGTTTTATTAGACAGTGATAATAATTTGGTAAACTGCCAAATCATTTACTTATGTGTAGGTATACGTTAAGATATCATGAGGTAATAAAACTCTAACCCAAGTTTGTTTAGTCATTCTTTCCAAAAAACTAAGTTTATCTCAAGATAATGTTCTACGTTGACTTCATCCATAAAGAGAGAACATCAAATGATGACGTCTGATGGATTTACTTGAACCTTTTAGCATAATTTATAGCCCTGTTCCAGAACTTTAATTCGTATAAACGGACTTAACACACCATAAATTCAATTTTTTTTATTGCCACAGTTTTCAATACGCAAACAAATTCACTTATTTTACTGCGTGGAAGAAATTCAATCACTACAAAAACTATTTGTTAACCACACTTATTCGTTTCCACATAAAATGAAACAATATATAAGGGGAGGCGGTTTCGGTTTATTCCTTCTTCAGCCCTCTACTACTGAAACAAAATTAAATATATTTTGTTGTTATAACAAAATTTTAAAGAAAACTACCGTCACACAGCCTCTATCTAACCTCACTTCTCATATCATCTCGTATTCATCTCCTACCAATCACATACTACAAACCAAAGATATTTTACACTAATACTACATATAAAAAATCTTACCATCAACTACTTATTCATAAATATTGTAGTACTAACATCCTCTCTCATTCATCCTAGTGACTTTTTTTACAAAACCATAAAAGCCTAAACTAAATTATTTGGCTTTTAAATTTAAAAACGTTAGGCCCAAAAAATTCTTTTCTTAGTACTTCCCAAATAGCTGTCCAAACTGTCTGGAATATTGGAGTAAATTTTCGTTCGACTTGTTCGTTTACAGACTTTACTTTTTCGTCTTTTTTCGCTTTACTTATCTCTAACGCTTGAAGTAACGATAATTTCTTTCCTTTATTTTCCAGGTGTAGTGTTTTCATATCTTCTCTGTCTAGTTGATGGTCTTTTGTCCATAAGTGGCTTCCCACTGCTGATGTTCTGGCCGGGTCCCAAACAAATGATGATCAATATCTGTTTTAGACCTGAATTTTTATTTTTGTTTCAGAAACTATATAATCGGCTTCAAAAATTGCATAAAGTACCAACAATGAATGCGTTTATGGAATATTCCCTGAATCAATTCATTTATTACTCAAGAAAGATGAAAACAACACCCTGAAGTTGTAATGCGGTCTTACTTGTACCTCAATATTGTGCTTGTTTTCAAAACTACTAATTCATATATGTGTTAACACCAACAGATCGATTTATCGAATATCATAGAAGAGGCTCATCTATATAATTTCCTTGGAATTGTGATTGGTGTTACATTGTAAGTATTAAAAAGATACATCTTTTGCAAAATAGTTAGTGAAGTATTTTGACATGTATGTAGGGCCGAAAATTTTCTGTGTAAATTATTTTATAGGAAAACGAAAATTCATTAACATACGAACTAATTTATTCTATTGATTATTTTTTGAAATTTCCGAAACACGAAATCTTTGTGATGTGTGTGACATTGTAACTATCAAAATTAATATTTTCATCCTCTAAAAAATACATTTAATATCTTTCTGTGTTTTAAACGGGAAACCTATCTTCATATATACCAAGTAGGTACAGAAACACTTCACAAAAAATTAACGTAAAGTTATTAAGACACAACTTCCCTCACCCCTTAAATACAATCGTACATGTCTAGTTTTTTTGCAAAATTATATTAAAATTTTATTCATTTTATGATAACCCCCTTAAGTAAAAAAATATAGATAATACTAATCGTTCGATTTTCGTTTTGTGATAACTTTTATAAATAAAAACCAGTGGCGCAATTAACGCCCCCGCAACCCCTGCGCCGCGGGAGCGCAAATTCCAATGGGGCACGGTTTGCACAAGTATGAACAATATGAAATATATTTGAAGAAGATAACCAACGGGAAAAATGTAGGTGTTCACAATTTCTTAATACATGTTTAACTTCGACTGTTTATGTTTATACTTCGAAAAAATTCGACTATTAGCTTGTTCAGATTACAAGTATCAGCTGTTAAAAGAAAATGAAATTTGGCTGATTTTGTGTTCTCAACGCAAAAGAGAGGACTGATTAGTTAAGTAACCATAATTTGTTTTTTCCCAGAAACAGGCAAATTTAAAGAATATTCAGCAAATCATAAAATGACGGACAAATTTTAATTAACGATTTATCATGCTTTCTTAAAAACCCTAAAATTTTTGCTGATTTGTTAGATTTCAGAGCATCCGGTTTTCGCAGTTTCAAAGTTAAATTGTAAAATGTTGTTACAAAAATCGGAATGCCAAGGGTAACTCAAGACGAATTCATAAATCACACATGTCGGAGCATGTTAATTTATAAAATTTGAAGAACATAAATTTTTATTAATGATTTAACATAGTTCCTATAACCTTAACACGTTTGCATGTTTTCAGAATATTCGGTCTTGTAATTTCAAAGTTAATTTCCAAAATAAAATTATGAATTTTTTCCCGAAAATCCGGATCTATAAGGTAAAAACTTAACACGGATTCTTAAACCACACATATTCGGCCAAAATATAAAATGACGTCATCATTTTTTAAGTAAGATTTACCATGCTTACAATAACCATAAATCGCTTACAAGTTTTCAAAGCATTCGGTTTTGCAATTTCAAAGTTAAATTGTAAAATGTTGTTATAAAAATTTGATTTTTTTTTTAAATCTGGATGTATAAGGTTAAAAGGCAACACGGATTCATAAGCACGGGTATCTTATTTTACAAAATATCAATAACAGGTATTTACTAATGTAAATTTTGGAAATGATCTCCTCTTATTGTTGGTGGGGATGATTAGCCAAATTTTGGTTAGCGTTTCATATCTACATAATACGGATATAAAATTTACCGACAATCGGTCTGTGGGAATGGACTCGATTACAATACTACCTTAACTTACGCTCAGAAAGTCTCAAGATATTTGGTGGATCAGCAAAATATTTGCTACATAAATCTCGTGGAAAATAATGCAAAAAAATGTGTACAGTATTTGTTACAAAAATCAAGGCGAATTCATAAATGAGTATACATATTATTTTATAACAGTTAAAGAACTTTTACTTATGATTAGACAAACTGTGGTTACCAACTACAAGATATTCTTAAATCACATATAAAATTTGATAACAATCGGTCCAGTAGTTTCGGAGATTATCTGTCTAATAAAAATCGATGCAGAAAAACGACAGACGACAGAGAGGCGGAAATGGGATATCTAATTGTTCGTAGAACAGCGGTCATAAAACGTCAAGAAAACATGAAAGTAGTCGTTTACCGGAAAAACCTTCTTACAATACTTTCCTAGTTTACGCTAGGGAATAATTAATAATGAAATTAATTCAGTGACCAGTTAGAAATTATGAACAACATGTTTTAAATAGCAACTATTTTATACTGCTCGATCTACGATGCTTGAAGGTAAGACTTTTAACATACGAGTATATACGAAGCTGTGAAATGACATAAAATGCTGTAATGTCTTCTAGGTTGGTGAAAAGCTATGTAGCTATGTATCTGCAAAAATTTATTCCGGACTGTACGAAAATAAGTTAAGAAAATAAAAACCGCAGTGGTTAACTTTGTATTAAGTTAGTAACAACCAAATATATGTACACTGCAATATATATATATCTATATATATATATGTACAACTTATTTTCGTACAGTCCGGAATAAATTTTTACAGATCTATCGACAATGTACTGATATATTTAATAACATTAATAACCAGCAAGCTGTGCTTTTCATTTGACAGCGTAACTTCGGCAGGCTTCAGTGAATATTTATTTTCTAAACAAAGTCTATTTCTTGTGTTCACAATATTCGTTTGTTCGTAATTATTATTATTATTGTAACTGTAATGTATCGTTAGGTTTCATACTATTTAAGATATATTTTGGGCTGACCGTTAAGGGACAGTACCTCCCAGGTGTCAGACAATGTTTGGAGCAGAGGTAATCGAGCGCTAAAATTGGCGGTCAGACGCCAGCCTTAAAGAGAAAGCATGTCTGTGTATTTCAGATATTGAATGTAAATGCGAAGACGATCACCAATGGAAAGTAAATAACTTAAGAGTAGCAAGCAAATCTTATTATTCGATATCTTACAATATCTTCTGGGAAAATTAAGCTAATTATGATTGTGATTACGCAATTTACTAGAGATAAACGAGGAACTTCATATTAATATATTGTACTTGTTGAAAGTAAAATATTATACAGGGTCATTATAAAATACTGTAGTCAACTCACCTATGAAAAACAATTGAAATTTTTCTCGTGCCGCTAATCACCAAAATGATTTCAACTCTTTTGAAATGTCACGAACGTCGAAACAAATCTATCAAATGTGTCAAAAATTGATATGCCAGGTTTGCGATTTAATTTCATTTTAAATAGACACGAAAAGACGCCAGGCCAGAGCATTAAGGGTTGCAGTGTTATCGAGCATTTGTGAACGCCACTGCAATACATTTCAGTTTCAAAAATTGTAAATTGTCAGAAAAACGTTTAAGGGCTTTGTCATGAATTACACCTTGGAAAGTCGATTGGAGTTGAACAGAATAAATCATCTGGTCTGTTTTGCAAAGAAGCAATAATTTTTCAAATAATGAAATCCAAAAAGTGAGGTTAAGTTTGTCGAATCCAATGAACACGGTAATTATTTAAAAAATTACATTTTTATAGGTACCCTGAAGGTAAAAATTGTGAAAAATCACGTAATGGACAATGGCAGAGCAAGTCTTATCACAGTTAACGAACACTATGAGTACCTAATGAGTTTTTGCAGTAAATAATTTTGCCAAAGTTGTGATCCCGCGAAAGTTCTGTTTGTAAATTGTAAGGAATCGTCAAAATATTGGTGCAGACATGGTTTGTGACCGGTGCTTTTCTCTTGAAAAAACACAACTGAAAGCCTTGATCTTCATCCCTACAATAGGTGAAAACTGCTATGTCCAAACATTACCTTCAGCTTTGCAGTTTCTAGATATCTGAAACATGCCAGATCTGCATAACAGGAATGTCAAAGAGGTTCTACCCAAAACACGCCCACATGGCCATCCTAATATCAAGATTTTTCAAAATTTCTATAACAAAAAAGATGAAAAAACCAATAAAATTTCAGGAGCATAGTGTTAAGAGTTCTGTAGATGATTATGAGATCTCTTGAAACAACAGAATGTTTAATAAAGATTTTTAACTTTCCTAATAGTAAAATTACAATTATTACTAAACAGTAAGTTGAAGTAAATTTTAAATTAAGAGAATGCAACTAACACCGAAAGAAAAATGAAAGTTACTGAAAATAAAAAACTTTATTGCAGTACCTACATACACTTTCTACACTAATTTTGTTTATTGATCACATTCATTTACTTGAAAAAGTATCAGGCCTATGAATCGTCGTCTGGAAACAGCTAACCACACACCAACCTTCATTGCGTGTGATGGTGTTTCTTCAAAAGCGTGAGTATTTTCTATACACCAAATTCTGAAGTTCTGTCAGTTAACATAATAGCCTAACAGATGAAACCAGGCTTCATCAGAAAAGAACGACAAATCGAGAATCCCGTTATCATCCATATCAGCTTGAAACCAACTACAATACCCAACGCGGCAAGGAAAATCAGCTGGTTGCAGCTCCTGAACCAACAAAATCTTGTATGGATGCATATGTAACTTCTCTTTTACGATTTTCTGACATGGGCTGTATGGTACTCCGGACAGTAAAGATTTTTGACAAAGCTTTATTCGGACTTTGTTCCATTCTCATCCTTAAATCTTCAACAACGTCTTCACTAACTTGAGGTCTCCCCGTCGGTTTTCACTTAGAAATGCTACCAGTGTCGTTAAATCTGGCCATAATTCGCCATATAGCGTCTTCAAAGATTCTTCATCAATGACAACAGAACATTTCACTAGATACTCGTTTTTAGACGCCTCCACAGAGTACACTCCATCCCCATCCTCATTTAACACCCCATTACGGTAATAGGCATGATGATTGCGCCAAAGAACTAAAAAAATCATTTGTAACACTGACCATAGTTATTCCTCTGTGTTCATTACCTGAGATTATTCCACAATGATCTGTAGTTTTGATAAAAACTGTTTTTTGAGACACTTATTAAAGTTCTAACAAAGGGGAAGACAGCAAAAATGAAAACAAGACAAGTCAATTAACGCACAAAGTGAGGGAAAACGTACCAGTACAAACGAAAAAATTATTGACATCTGACAGAATTTGATGAAGCGTTGAAACAGTGCAGCCGCTAATGTCAACTAATGTGGCGTTAAAAATAAAAATTCCAATATTAGTGTAATCCTTTCCACAAAACTGAAAAAGGCGGCACAAAATGTCACCAAAATCATGGCCTTCTTCGACTACAATATTTTATAATGACCCTGTACAATTCATCATGGTGTGAAACTTCAGCAAAAAGCAGGTTTGCCAGTATCGATCACTTAAAAAATGCAACATCTTCACAATAAACACAATGGTGACTACATTCCAACAAATTTAATAAATTCGGAGTTGCTATGGTTTAGAAAACCATCCTTGTTTCAGATATATTTACATGGAATTCGGTATAATGATGTTAATGACAACAAACTTTATTCTGCAACAGGAAATTCAGTTGTAGGAACACAAACATAAAATAACTAAAAAGTATTGTACATTTTTAACAAAAAAGATGTGTTGCAGTAGGTAGTATATATGGAATCCTTGTCCCAAGAAACAACTTCGTTCTCGGAACAGATAAGTGGAAACTGACGGTAGTTCTTGACGCCAAGAGAAGGAATTATACTCAAAAGAAATTCTTGGTCAACATTTTTAGAACATATAGTTATTGAAGGTGACGAGCTTCAGGTTTTAGTTTGAAATAATTCGCCCACGTTTAATTTCATGAAACCGGGGATAACGAAGGGTTATTATCACCAACAGCTGTCATTAAATTTTAGTGGCTTTGGTCGAATGTAACTCCAAAAACTCATTTCTCGTCACACATTCCGCAGCAGTTTGATGGTGTTTAGAGTGCACAATTTGCAAAAAACAAAAATGTGTCTGTCTGCATACTTTAGTCACAACCTTTCAAAACCGCAAATACAGCAACAAACATGGTTTATTCCAGGAATTAACTCAATCTCCTGTCCTGTTCTAAGGACAAGCTAAGACATGGCAGCCCAGTGAAAATAGGTATAAATTATTTTCAAAGAAAATGAATACAAAGCACCTTAAGTGAACCCAAGTAGGTAGCTAAAGTAGCAATAAATTATGTTAATTCCAAACTGACATAAAGTCAACAAAGTCAAAATTTTAAAACTAATTTATGTCATCCTTTATTATTATTTTTCAATAACAACCTTTATTTAATACGCGTTACAATGTAAATAACGGTCTAGGGCGTTATTTTTGAAATTAATAGGCCCTAGGGCGTTATTTTTCAATATTCAGAAATTATAGTAAGAGTAATGATAAAAATGGAACAATAACGTACTTTATATAAATTTATTCTTTTTGTTTTATTTCAGAAGTACAATTAGTAAAGTGACCTGAAAAATTAACACCTTTGGAATCTGTAACACTTGAAAATTGACTTGACGTTTTGATGTCAACTGACTTGTTTACGCCAGAAACTAAACAATCATTCTTCCGTTTGGAACATTCGCTATCATCCACGTATCCTTCTGCCACTGCAGAACTTTTCCAACCTCCTAGTTGCTTCAAATTTAATACGCTTCCTCCAGCATCGGCATGTAATGTCGCAGCAGTTCGTCGCAGGCAATGACCAGTATAGCTTTTAGCATCAGGCAAACCCAAAAATGTGGTGATCTTGGATGGTATAGCCCCTATAGTATTCTTACCCACAGGTTGTGCAGTACATCGACCCCCACGTAGGCATAAAAAAAATCTGTCATTTGTCTCATGTAATGGTCGACGAGATATGTAGCTGCGAATCAACCGCAAAGCATCCATTTCGTTGTCATGTAGATTTTCCACCTCAAGTAAATGAATGAAGATTCACATGTTCAAATATATTTATAATATTATATTTAATGTGCGCGTCTCCGCTGACAACAACTGTGGAAATATTTAAGTTTGCATGTGTAGTAACATCAAAAATGGATAAGAAAAGCACCAAACACAGTGCAACATTACGAAAGTTTGGAAGATAGTAATAATATTTCTTTTCACGAAACACTTTTTAATTTATTTGTCAAATAGTTGGTAAAAGAAGATCTAAATTAATATCAGTATCTACTGTTGTAATTTATTAGTTTATTAAAACTCTGTAGATAAATATCAAATCCCTTTTTTAATCGCGAAAGAATACCAAAAGCTTTGTTGACATTTGCTACTAAGTGGGAAAGAGCTCAAGAGAGTAATTTATTTTTTGTAAACACGAATTTTATAGAAGAAAATTAATTAACTTTTTTAAGATAATCCATTGGTTGATAAATTTTTCTTGATTATTATGACTGAAACAACAACTTAATGACCAAAACATGTTTTTAAAAAGTTGATTTCCAGAACAGAACCTCGTTACAAGTTTTACATGACATTTCACAGTTTCTAGTATATGAAAAAGTAGGCAGCCCATTTCCGATCAAAGATTTCAAGATCAAAAACAGCCATACATTTTTGAAGATTTGTCGTTGATGGAATTTTCATCTAATAAAAATACAACAAAACCAAACCAAAAGTAAATAATATTTAGTTTTATTTTGTTTTACTTTTCTATTTTTTATTTTATCATTGCAGCAAAATACAAACGAAATAAGATATATTTATCAATAAATAACAATATGTAATTTGTTAAACTCATTAGTCATTATTTGGTAAGGGATCATGATAGAGCAGGTTCAAATTTCTAGTCCATACATTTCAGTTTTTTTGTGTGATTCTATTTCGCCTGTATGTTGTTTGTGAAAATTCCAGGTTAATTGTTTTACTTAATATATTTGACACTTTGAGTTCAACAATCAGGTAAAGTATTTTATATTGGGACCCCAGCTTTCTCATACTGTAAACTCACTTGACATACACCTTGTAAAACTTTAATGACTTAAGCGGATTAAGCCAAAGCACCCTTATTATTAAAGTCAACATTTTTGTATAAACATTCTGTAAGGAAAAATTGCTGATCTGAGGTTGTAGCGGATGTGTTACTTGACGAATATATGTTAGTGACAAAAGTACTCCGAATACACTAATCTGCTCACGCTTTTTATTTTAATTGTCTTAAGGTCAACAGTCTTGATGAGATTTATTGTCATTTTGAAGATAAAATTTGAGTGTTTACCTGTATGTGTCCCGTGACAGATAAGTTTTTTGTTTCTTTTTCAGGTCTTTAATTTACAGGATTAATTTATCTGCTACAGATTCAAATTAATATCCAAACCAAAAATGAAAAACATCCGAAGAAGCAAAAAAGAGAAAATGCTGAATTTTTCTATTTACAATAACACTATGCAACACTAAAAAATTCACAGAAAGTTCAGATAGTGTTTGAGGTTGGGTATACTCCATATATTAAAGAAAAAAATGTTTTATACTCATATCACATCACAAAACATAGCTAACGGGTGTTTTGTTTTTCTTACTTTTTGAGACACTTGATTGCATTTAATCGTAAAAATATCGCTTTTATGTATCCACCCATGCTTGCAGACTTCTGTTGGTGTCTTCAGAGGGATACTGCGAGATCTGGCTACAATAGGAATGCCAATCGTTCGAAAAAAAAGACCTTTCTAATGAAAAATGAAGTATTGTTTTATTAATTTTGTATGATTTCAAAAAATTCAATAAACACTTTTCATTGTGATACCTGATGTGATAGGTTGGGTACCTATACTCCATATACTAAAGAAAAAAATGTTTTATACCCATATCACATCATAAAACATATATAACGGGTGTTTTGTTTTTCTTACTTTTTGGGTCACTTGATTGCAGTTAATCGTAAAAATATCGCTTTTATGTATGCACCCATGCTTGCAGACTTCTGTTGGTGTCTTCAGAGGGATACTGCGAGATCTGGCTATAATAGGAATGCCAATCGTTCGAAAAAAAAAGACCTTTTTCAATGAAAAATGAAGTATTGTTTTATTAATTTTGTATGATTTCAAAAAATTCAATAAACATTTTTCATTGTGATACCTGATGTGATATGTTGGGTACCTATACTCCATATACTAAAGAAAAAAATGTTTTATACTCATATCACATCACAAAACATAGCTAACGGGTGTTTTGTTTTTCTTACTTTTTGGGACACTTGATTGCATTTAATCGTAAAAATATCGCTTTTATGTATCCACCCATGCTTGCAGACTTCTGTTGGTGTCTTCAGAGGGATACTGCGAGATCTGGCTACAATAAGAATGCCAATCGTTCGAAAAAAAAGACCTTTTTCAATGAAAAATGAAGTTTTGTTTTATTAATTTTGTATGATTTCAAAAAATTCAATAAACACTTTTCACTTTGAAACCTGATGTGATACGATTCTTTCAAGCATGATCCTCAATTGAGTTTGAGGTAAGAAATTTTAACTACATACTGTGCATTCTGTGAATTTTATTTTTTTTTAATTTGTTGCATAGTGTAATCAGCGCGGTCCAAGAAACGACTACTTGAGGAGTCCAATGAACTGTCAGACTTGGATAAAGCAAAATCATTTCAAAGGCACCTAAATTGGAACAAAACACTAAAAACTTTTTCTTAACTCCAAAAGTTGTGAAAGGGACTTTTTCATATTTCAATGAAGACATAGACATCAATATAATAAAAAAGAAGATATCAGAAGATAATGAATACACTATGAGCAAAGAGATCCACAAGCATATAAAGGTATGAGGTGAGTTGATATGCCATTGGTTAACAGAGTTAGAAAAAAAATTGAACGAAGTTTATTTCGACAAAATTTCAATAAACGCATTCAGGTTTTTAGAAAAATGATAAAATTTGATTTTGTGACTTTTATTTTTTTTTATGAGACCCTCTAGAAGTTAAAATCAAGATATGTATGTATGTAAAGAAGCGTGCTACGGGTATGTTTCAAATGAGTTTATCTTTTACAAAATTTTGTGATGACGTTTTTGTAAAGACGTGGATATCAATTTGGATAGGATAGGTGCAGTGTATTAAAAATAATAAGAGTATTATATTCCCAAATTTTCGGGAAAATATAGTGACCCGTTGCTGGTTTATTCAACAAAATAAACTGATTCTTTAATTAATTTTTTTGAGTCGGCCTGGTTAAGTAACTCTAAAAAACAGAAATCCAATGATGAGTGAAAATCCAAGACGACGTTCTCATTACGAAAAACAAAGCAATTTGTCTGACAAAACTGCCAAGAACGGTCACCGAAATCGAAAACTGGTTGGCCGGCAAAGACGATACCAAATATTACAACTAAAGTAGCCCCCTCCCCAAAATGAAATAATAATAATAATAATAAATATAAAGTATAAACTCATCAATTTTGCACATTTTCGTCAAAATTTTGAGATAACGTAATCAGTTTTTTGGAGGGGATAAACAGATACATTTTAGCTACAAAATTTACCATGCTTACGATAACTTTGAAATGTCTGCAAGATTTCAAAACATTCGGTTTTACAATTTCTGATTTAATCAATGAAATAAATCGACTCGTTCATTAATTTTTTTAAGACACCCTGTATAACCAATTCGAAAAACGATAAATCAGAAGTATAGACTCTTCATATTTTGTACATTTTAGGTGGGATTTATTTGACAAAATTTTGAGATGACGTCATCAATTTTTTGGCAGGGGACAAACGAATAAATTTCGATTTACGATTTACATTTATTACGATAATCTTAAAACGTTTGCAAAATTTCAGAGAATTTAGTTTTTTGTTTCCAAAAATTTTTACGTCTAGGGCTCTAGGGTGAAAACTCGACATGAATTCGTACATAACAAGTGCAAGAGTATCTCATTTTATGAAATTATTTAAAATATATTATTGTAAATTTTGAAGATGACGTCATCCCTTTGGTCGTGGGGATGATTAGCAAAATTTTGGTGAAATGTTGAGAAAATATAAAAGGAGATAGTCGGACGATGGACTCGATTACAATACTTCCTGAGCGTAAGGTAAGGAAAAATTAAAAACCTAAATTGTACGGCTCTTTGAGCAGTTTTTGAAACAACACCTCTCGTATATGAACATGTCCTCATTGGCGTTTTCTTAACTGCACAATCATATTTTATTTTTGAAATTCGGATGCGGCGTTGCCAATTTATCCCAGTAGTTGCGACAAATTCTGTTGTGCTAAACTGTTGTCGTTCCAAAAATTGTTTATAATAAATTACCCGGTAATAATAAGTAAGAAATAAGTATATCCCAAAAAAATGGAGTACGCCGTTTTTGATTTCTTCAATAAAATAAATGTCCTCATTCATTAATTTCTTCGAGCCACCCTGTATAAGCAATTTTAAAAAATATTAATGCATTAATAAACCACAAGCATAGATTTTTAAATAACAATTTTATCATGTTTATGGGTTTAATAAAAACTGACACAGACCGAGAAAGAATTAATTTTTTATCACTTCCTTTGCTCTCGGGAAGTAAAAATGTTCATTATAAAAAAATCTTGAATGCGTGTTTGAAAAAATACACAATGTTATCACGATTTAACTTACTAAAAAGGAAACAAAAAAAAATACTCCTTAGGAATTACATAAGAAGACAGGATTAGATACAAATAAGTAAAATAGTCATCAAGGTAAAATAGTAGACTGAATTTATAAATTTATAATTTTTTTATAAGGCATGACACAAGCAAAAACCACTGAACCAGAAGTCAAATACTGATTATTCTTTTCAAAGTAAGTGTGAAGATTAGCACAAGAGAATTACGTAATTGTCAAAAATTAGATAATGGTTAACCGTCAACAATTAACAAACGACAAACTGAAACAGACTAATTACTAATAAATAGCACCTATAATTTGTTTAATAGAACTATTTTAGTATTTTATAACAATTTAATAAAGTTAAATTGATCAAATAAGAATTATTTGAATAAAAAAAATGCAGCGACATAATCAATTCGCTAGATTACTTTTATGTACATTTCAAATTTATCCAAATTTGCTAGTTTGTTCACTAATGTCGATGTTTGATTTAGGTGCGCCCCCACCTTCGAAAATTTCCATCTCCACCACATGGCAAAGGAAATAGGACAACAAATTTCGAAATGTAATCAACCGCTGCTAATGGCTTCTGTAGAAACGCAATCTACTGGTGCGTGAGTTCATCAGATAAGAGTCGGCATGTCTTTGAAGCACGCCCACCTCGCGCCCGGACTGTTATCAACTATTATCTCACTTCTGATATTTACATACTTATGCACGAAAAACAGGATTTGCCACTGACAGACTAGGAACGAGCGCCCAATGAAAAATTAGTTCGATAAGATCCTTGTTTGTAGATAGTTGTTGTGTATAGTTTATTGTGCAATAAAGGCAGACCGTGTTCTAATTAGAATTAGAAAAAGCTGGAATTGATTGTAATGGGAAATTGTGTAGTAGCAGGTGAAGAATTTTTACAACATGTAATACGCAGCTGCATAGTGCTAACTTATTAGTAATTATTTTTCTACTGTAGTTGGTAAGAGTAAATTCTGTTTACTGTAATTACGCTTATTTCGGAAAAAATCTCCGAAGAAAAATATCTTGCACAAGAGCTTGGCGTGTAATTTATTTTAGTGTGACGTGTGTGAAATTAAACTGTAATATGTATTGAATTAATATTTCAAGTTCTGAGATACAGATCTAGAATTAATGCATAAAGGTAGTTTGGCAAGCATTCCAAGTGATTAACTGTGTAAATAATTTATCATTTTATTTATTTTCAAGCTGTTACGTTTAACATTACAAATAACTCTTTGTCTGTACAAAATCTAATTCAGATATGGTTCTAAATCGCTATGATAAACGTCTTTATCTATCTATTTTCTTATTTGTTAATACATAATAAAAATGTATAATAAAAAGAAGAGAATAAGAGATAAATAAAGTAATTTTTAAAGCAAAACATTTTTTATTTACTGTAACAGGTTAAATAAGTATAATTATAATTATAAATATTTTAATAGACCTACGTTGAAAATTTTACAGTAACTCAGATTTACGAAATAAGTTCCTTCTAAAAAATTATAGAAACAAGTAAACAGAGAATTTAATTTAAAAAAAATAATGAACAGTGTGTTAGATTTATTTATACACTTACATATTATTATTTGCATAGTTAATGTCTAGGGTGACATCTAGTTCTCACACCTCAAACTTGCAATAATCAGCTGAAAGCAGTAGAGGGCGCCTGTGTTTAAATTGTGATTTCAGAATCCAAATAGAAAAGCTTCGGTGTCGGTGACGATGAATACAAGATGGCGCTGGAGTAAAATTTGAAAGAATTTAAGAGGTTTGTGTGGTCGAAATCATTAGCTGCGTCTTATCCATTTTTAATTGTAGTGGATTTGCGTTGTGTTATTTTAAGTCCAATCTGTTTACCAACTTGTAATGAAAAAATACTACGTATTTGTAAAAAATACTGAAAATATTAAAATTCAAGCGCAAAAAAGTACGTAAGCTCGAGAAAACAATTATGTAGATAGGTATAACGGTGTCTGTCTTAAATACGCCCTGATGATACAATGTGCATTTGTAACGGTTAATTCGTCTTTTGATAGTAGTTATTATACATAAAAAATGCCGTTATAATGTCTCATGTCCATTTAATAACTGTCTTTTCCTTTGGTGCAGTTGTTTTAAAATTTTAAATCATACTTATAAAGGATAGAGATTCAAACAAAAACCGATGTCCCACATGTGCCTACAATTAGTGTTATCCGAATTTCATCTGATTTCATATTAGCTGAACTGCTATAAAATGTTGCCGTAATAAATAGAATGTACCTAATCAAAATACATATTATTGAATAATTAAACGTACCTATCTAGTTACAAGTTTACTTATAAGAAAAAAATTGGTGGAAGGTTATTACGACAGAACTTCCTTCCCTCCTGAAGTACAGCTTTTTCGAAAAATTATAAAATTCTATTTTGCGAGTATAATTTTTTATGAGGACCCCTATAAGTTAATATAAAGATATGTATGTAATGTTAAAGTAAATAGAAAGTAACATGCCACATGCATGTTTTAAATGAGTTTTTGCTTAATAAAATTTTGTGATAACGTCATCAACACTTTTTGCAAGAACACCTACATCAGTTTGGATAAGTGCAGTGTAATACTAATAATTCCAAATTTTCGGAAAAATCGAGTGAACCGTTCCTGACTTAAACATAAAAATAAATTGACTAATTCATTAATTTTTTTGAGTCACCCTATATAAGAAATTCTAAAACACATCAACACAGTGGTAACTCATAAGTATACTGCATATTTCAGATATAATTTATTCGGCAAAATTTTGAGATGACGTCATTAATTTTTTGAAGGAGATAAATAAATATATCTAGATTACAAAATTTCGAAGTATTTGGTTTTGTAAATTCAAAAGTAAATTACAAAATGTTGTTGTACAATTTTTATTTTTTTTTCCAAAAACCATAGGTGTAGGAGTACCTTATTTTATACCCCTATAATTTAAAATCTATTTACTATATACAATTTTGATGTCAAGTCATTACATTGGTGGTGGTTTAAACAAGTTTTGGTTGCATTTTACCATCTACATGATATTCATAATACACACGTGAAATTTGACAACAATCGGTCCGATAGTTTCAGAGATGATCTATCTAACAAAAATCGACAGATTCATTCGGCGAACATAAGAAGAAGAAGAAGAAGAGAGAGAGAAAGAGAGAGAGAGATGTATACGGACTCGATTACAATACTTTCTTAGCTTACGTTCGGGAAGTGGGAAGTAAAAAATGTTGGGTAGAGTTATCTAAAAATATTAAAATATTTCCAATGTATTTGCACTTTTTATGCCGAAATTAATTAGTCTGATAGATCGCTAACCAAAATTTGATTCTACTCAAAGTAACTCCTATAAAAAAAATCGTAACATACATCGGGTTACGTTTCTTTGACGTCTGTGTTTTGAAGTTTAGATCCTATGTTAATAATTAAAGACCTCTAATGGTGAATTTGAAAATTAAAAAAAACAATAATGCTCCACAGGATCAAAAAGAGCATAATTTAGCCGGTCTTGGAGGCTGAGGATCTACGAGATGCGAGAATATTTTTCTAACGTTAGCTAGAACACCGGTAGCAACAGAAACGTCAAAAGGGACCAAGTAGTCCTATAGCTTTTGTTCCATCAGTTCAGATTAGATGATTTTCGTGTGGAACAATTTCGATTTGGGTTCGGTGAGTCAGCTAGTTTGTTTCATTTCGTACTTTCAGTATACGCTGAGAGGAGTTGGAGGATGGCACGTTTTCTCTCATCGTGTTAGATGGGAAGTGATACATTCTCCTGGCAATTTTCTTGGCTGAGATTGTCTTTTCGTGTTTTTGTTCCTTCTGCAGCCACGGAGTCCGTGTTGGAGTAAGCCTAGACGGAAGTCCCACTCGACATTTCTTTTCAATCGTAGTGGAGGCCCTTCATGGGGTTCCGGCTCTTTGTTTTTTTTGCTCATTTTTCTTTTTTGACTCTTCTCCCTTACAACCAGCTTAGTTTTTACCCAGTTATCAGCTTATACTGTACTCGCTATTCGTCACCAGAAGTTCCGCCACGAAATGTTGACGGTGTTGGGAAGAAAAAGCGGGACTTTCGGGAGAGGTTAATTTCTGATTTTTCGCAAAGGGTTCTTCCTTGTGTCGTTTATCGAACTCTCCTTCGATATGCAAGAATATTCCTAAGGTGAATAGTTTGTTCTCCATCGCCCAGTCTATATAATTTACAACTAAGTATAAGGCCATATCCGTGGATCTTCCTAGGATGTAGGCATGTTGGTTCGGATGTAGAGGTTGCTTATTTAAGGCGGTTTCCCGAGTCTCTTTTTCGCTTAGTCTTTCTAGTATTTTCAGCAAGACTGATGTTAAACTAATTGGTCTATAGGATTTATCCACGGTGTAATCTTGTCGTCTTGGTTTAGGTATAAAGAAAACTTTTACTTTTCGCCATGCATTCGGTGTGTAGCTGAGAGCCACACACGGCCGAAGCATTGGCACCAAGATAGGGCGTAGTCTGCTCATTCCCTTCTGCAGGAGGACAGGATAGACACCGTCCACTCCCGGAGATTTATATGGGGAAAGGCTGTCAACTTCCCACTCCAGTCTTGCCTCCGTGAATACCTTTGGCGCCAGCACCCAGTGCCTTTTGAAATGGGAGGTACTCCTAGTGCTGCCTGGAAACATAGTCTGTAGTAAAAGTTCTACGGATTCTTCTAAGGTGACTGTAAAAGTACCATCTTCTTTCTTTAGAAAACCTGGTTGATGTTCGTAGTCTTTAGAGTGAACTCTCTTCAGCCGACGTTATGTCGCTGCAGAAGGATCTCCACGTTTCCCGTTTCATCTTTCTTAATTCTTTCTTAAAGTTCTTTCGGTGCTCTTTATAGGCTTCCCAGTCTTCAGTTTTTCCAATTGAAGTAGGCTGAGCCTTAGGTTCCACCATGGTATACCTTTACCTAGGCCTTCCTTTTTTAGAGGGCAACTTTTCTCATACGCTGACATCAGAGAGTCGTTGATAATGGTCAAAATTTTCTCTGTTTTCTGTCAATTTATATTGTATTGGTATCGATGATGAAGTTTATATTTCCGGTGTCCCAGTGGTTTACCAAGTACGCCATCTCCAATGTTGGACATGGTTCATGTGCTCCCTATGGTAAGTACCAGATGCTATTACCAGTTGCTCTTCACCTCTTTCTATGTTACACTTAACAATTACCGCAGTCAAATTCCTAGAGCTGACCTGAGATAGGAGGACGGCTTTAATGTTTCTGGCAATGTAAATACATGTCCTTGGAGATTCTATTGTGGTATCTGAAACAACAGTGTCATTTAAATTGCTCAACTCCGCCATTCTAGATTTTACGATCCATGGTTCTTGGATTATTGCCACAGTGTTCTGCATCTTGTCTAGGCAACGACACAAAACAGTCTTCGCCGTGCGACAATACTGCAGGTTAATCTAGATGAAATTTATCTGCTGCAGCGCCATCTCTGCAACCAAAAATCTCATTCCTATCTTCGGAGACACGAGGCTTATGTCCCACCACCTGGGGCTTTATTTCCTGGGGTTTCTGCCTCTTCCATAGGAATCTCCCTTTCTGAGTCGACCCCTCGATCTCCTTAAGTATCAGGTTGAAGGAGGTTAGTTATCGATGATCCTGCCCTCTCTCAACCTCACGAAGAGGTTGCCCGGAGAGGCAGTTTCGGGTTTGGCCTCGTAATGGAAGAAAAACCATTTTTGACTCGGGCCACTTAGTTCTGACCCACCAGGCGGCGAAGTACAAACTCTGCATCCATCGGTGGTTGCGGTATCCACAGGGTCGCCCTCACTAGCTTTGGTAGCTCAGCCAATGAGACCACGTTAAGTTGTGCGTTTTCCCACAATGGTGTTAGAGAGCGTACTGTTTGCTTCAGTCATTCCAGGGTGCATCATGAGGTGCATCTTCACAGGTTATCCTTAGGCTTTGCCCTGTGTACTCAATGCTCTTGAAAGTGGCTGATTGTCTTCCTGATGCCAGGCACTGTTCAAGTTGTCTGTTCAGTGCTCCCATCAGGCCATTTTGTACCAATTCCACCTGGTCAGCAGTTAGCTTACCAAGTGGATGCTGTACATCAATCACAGCTACACGGAGATCACTTGCAGCTACCTCCCTGTAGCTATATTTTTTAGAGGTGGTGTCATGCTTCCGCATCCTCTTTTGCTTTTTTGCTACCGAAGATGTGGAGGTTGAAGACCGCACTCTCTTTTTTGACCCTGAAGTCTTTTTTCCCTCGGGTTGTTTTGGGTTGGCTGTCGTATCCTGTTCTTTGCCTTTGGGGTTTATCCCGGAGAGCCCGATTTTGACGAGTCAGCATTTGCCACCTCCGCTTGCAAACGAGCCTTCCTCCGTCTTATTACCTCAGCCCCGCAGATTCGCTTCTGGGTTTCCAGTTTGAGGTGCACCCGAAAGCACTTCCTTAGTGTGTTTTTTTGTTATTGCGTTATTCATATCAGTGGATTTTGATTTCTTCCTTCTGGGCTAGCAGGAGGATGAATGGAACGATAAATCAGAAGTATAGGCTCATCTTATTTTGCATATTTTAGTAAGAATTTGTTTGGCAAATTTTGAGACGACGTCCTCAGGTTTTACGGGGGAAGCGCAAAAGGATTTTAATTAACGATTTACCATGTTTCCGATAACCTTAAAACATTTGCAAAGTTTCAGAACATTCGGTTTTGCAATTTCAAAGTTAAATTATTAAGTGTTATACAATTTTGAATTTTTTTTACAAAAATCTCAATACCAAGGGTAAAAACTCAACACGGATTCATAAACTGCAAGTAGAGGAGTTTGTTATTTTATAACATTTAAATAACATTTTCTAGTAATGTCAATTTTGGAGTTGACGTCAACGCATTAATAGTTGGGATGATTAACCAAATTTTGGTTAGTGTTTTAGCATTTAAATGATATTCCTAATATATCTACAAAATTTGACAACAATCGGTCAAATCAATCAATTATCTGTCTAATAAAATCGACACAGACAAGAGACGGAAACGAGGTGGCTATGTTTTCGTATTCTAGGGGTCATGAAACGTTGGGAAAACATAAAAGTAGCGAGTTAGATAGCTTACACTCGGGAAGTAAAAAATGCAGCTATGAAACGTTACAAACACCCTTTTGTTAAAATTAACATTCCTAATATACATAAAAAATTTCAGTATATAGAAAAAAAAGACACAATGTGTTAGCAAGAAGAAATCTTAATAAAACATTTCTTAATCCAATTTTACATAAACTAGGCAGCAGCACGTTGTACTAGATTGTATGGAACGCTTCGGCAAGTTTGTGTTAGTACGTCTACGTGGTTCCGGGGAGTTTAATATTAAACAAATAGTTTCAACTGCAGGGATAGTAATTTGTTGATTTGCCTTTGATGAAATTATGATAGTTAACATCAGATACAAAGAAATATGACAAAATGTATTCAAAAGGCCTTATTGAAACTGTTGATATAGACCAGGACGATAATGTGTAGCGCGTCTCCATACTTAAAAAGCAGGACTCATCTTCGCCAGCGTCCAGCACTCAGGGAACGTTGAGAATTTTAAACAGGTTGGTGAGATAGAAAAACATACTAGAGAAATATTAAATACAATTTTTCACCAAAAAAACTTGCATGCAAACTTGTCTATCACATTGTGTCACATGGTTTCATCAGATTCTTTAAACACCTTTTTCTGAATTTGTAACTTACGAAGGATATTCATTCGAGATATTGGACGCTGTTATTACATTTGTTACATCCATTTTAAACCTTACCTACAGTTGTCATATAGTAACATCATGCAGAAACCCTCTCCAAAAGTACATCTTGCAACAATTATTCCTCAGTTCCTCGTAATCTTGATTATGAATTACGAAAAGTAAAATTGCTTTCCCTTCGTCAACAATGAATTCGTGACGGCTTGATACTTGTCTTTAAATTGTTCAGACACCTGCAAATTATAAGCTTCGTGGGCACTCCTTCAAAACAGAAAAAATATCCTGCAGAACCTCTCTAGCCAAACAGTTAATACATTTTAAAAACCCTGCAAAATTCGAATTAAATTAGCATTATTTACTAGTGAGTATTATTCTAATCATGTATTTCTTCTACTCTCCTATAAATATATAGAAAATGTATTTTATGATAAGGACCTCCATACACATTACTTGTTTCTAATTTATTTTTCTACCTTTCACCGCGTCTTCTTCAGATGCACACCGATAACAAACAAAACCGAAAACACCTTAACAAAAAAGCCGACACAAAGAAAGCACCCCCCAGCCTTATCGAGATCGAATTTTCCCAGCTCGTCATCAAAGTGCAGCCTTGATGGAGTTCTTTCTTTCCCCGTCGTGAATTTCCCCGTCCTGTGTCGGGGGTGGGTGGGCATGCACGTCGCCGCACGGCACCGATTCGGTCTCCCAATAAACAAGTATATTGTTGTGCGTCGGGAGGCGCTAGCAAGCAAAGCAACCCTCGGCGGCTGCTAATAACAAGCATGATTCAGCACTTGGAGATCGACTTCGTGGGTGCGACTCCCGGTGTCAACTCGTGTCCAGGTGGTCCGCGTGTCAACGGGAAAGAAGAAATGAAAAGCACATAATTAGTAGTAGGACAAATTGCTGGAGAATGCCTATTTATTAGGATATCGACATATGCAAAGATGCAAGAAATGAAAAATAAGTTTTGTCAGGTGATAAAAGAAAGGTGGTGGTAACAAAGGTTGATAACCGACCCGCACAATTGCTCACTTTGACCGTTATCTCTGTGGCGCCACGTTCGGGGAGCTTGTCATGGTAAAAATGTTATCAAATCAGATTTGGTCAAGTCATTCAGATGAGGTAGCATACATATAATATGTTATGTCGCTAGTGATTTTGGGTTTCCATGTTTTTTGTACAACGTTACATTTTGTACGAATTGTTAAAAATATTAATACTGTTACTAGATTTTATTTTATAATTTCTATTACAGTACCTATACAATTTTAATAAGACTCCTTTTTTTGACAAGGTGAAATGAGTTTTTTGGGAGATTGCACATATTGTTTATTAATTTTGGCAACTTTTTTTAGCAAATAATACACATGATCTTTATAAAAAAATATGTAACATATATGTAATACCATATGCGTCTTCATATGACGTTGTTACGCTGTACATTTGCAAAAAGGGAATTAAATCAGACCTTAGTGTTCAGAGTGTTTGCCATAATTAAAAAATCATATTTGCACGGCTTATAATATACGAAAATGTTGGTGCCCCGTTTCCGCCTATCGATTCAAAATACGAAACCAATTACTTCGAAATAGTATATTATTAGCCATTGTTGCAGAGCCAAGCAATCTAGACCGAGCGCAAATTAGAACCCGAGACGCGCAGTGTCGAGGGCTCTAAGTGCGAGGTCTAGAAGTGGCTTTGCAACCGTGGTTAATATACTATTTTTTTCACTAGTAGAAACCATAAGACAATAAACTGAAAAATAAACGTTCAATTTTTTGACGCAACATGATTTTGTTTTGATTTCTAATCAAACTTGATCTAAATCTTCAACACAAAGAAAACCGTTTATACTTGTCGCTGAGTTAATCATTTTATCTTCTACCGTCTACCAACTACCATGCGTATACTCAAGTAATGTTTGTACCACACATTTGTTCATTTTTTAAGAAATAATCACATCAAACATTGCGTACATAACCTCAATTTTTCTTTTTGAACCCGTGGTAGCAAAAGTTGAATTTGCTACCACTAAATGAGTCGACATTTGCATGCGTCCAGGCTGCTAGTGAAAAAATTTATTTTAAGATCCATGCATATATTGTAACAGGCCAACTAAAGTTGTCTATAAATTCTTTCTAAAAACACGATACCTAACATCGTCTTAAAATTCTGTTAAATATATCTTTGTTGAAATTCACAGTCTAATAATCACTTTTAATATTTTCTACACAAAATATTGCAAAAATAAGATTTGCATTGTTTTAGAACCGACCTAAAGGATTTTATTAAAATTTTGGTTTTTGTCAACATAGGTTGGATAATTATAAAATATAGACTAAATTTTTTTGATTTGTTTCTTCTGGAAAGCTGTCACGTCATTTCAAAAATCTATCGCATAAGAGTATGTAATAATAAGCATATAAGCATAATATGCTTTAATTTTTATAGAAAATAGTTACCTACGTACCTAATTTAGCTACAAGGCAACACAAATTTACAACTAAATGCGTTGTCTACTATGTAAAATATTTGTCCACATTGTATTGTTCTCTGTTCAGTAAAGTATCAAATAATCAGTCTACTTTGAAGCAGATGAAAATGATTACTCTGCAGTTTATCCCGTGAAAGGTATCCTTCACTTCGCTATTATTAAATTTTCGGACTTCATCAAAAACTGAAGTAAAATTAAGCTTCACTTACTACTCTTGCTCTCATTCTTTTTTTTTACAATTTCGAAAACCAAGGAGGGGAGGATAAAATCATCTGCACTGAACATCCTGTGTCTAGTTTTTCATATTTTGAAACTCTCAAAGATGTCTCTGACTAACTGGTAATTGATTTAAGTAATTTTACTCAATTTTTGGAGCATATGGTTATTTTGAAACACATACCTACTACTTAAGACTTAATTTTTCTACTTGAACCGCATGCTTATATTAGCCTATATGAACCTCCATCACATAATCAATTTTTACACCATATGTAGTACCTAAACTTGAGCGAGAAGCCTATGATATTTGACTAGAAATTTAATTCTTTGTAGGTAGTAATGACTAATGTCTGCAACTGCCGAAATTTTAGGCAAAATGATGACAGTGATATCTCAAAAATCTATTACCAACATGGTAAAGCACTTGCGTTTAATCTGCTTGTTCTTGTACTGTTTCTCGTACTGACTAGTTGTTACTAATTGACCAACGTATTTAATAACTACCCATTAAGACATCAAGTTTATGAAGATATTGTTTAGCTAAGCGGTGAATGATATCATTAGACAAAAATTTTATTTTCCTAGGTATTGTTACGAAATAAACCTATACTCCGTCCCGGTACAACGCCTATGGGTCTTTTAGTATCTATGTGTTTCTTCTAGTATGTAGCCTGGCAGCGGATATCGCGACGGACCCAGAAGACCCTCGAAGCGGCGTTGTGGATCCATTGTGAGAAACGCATAGGTTTAAATAAAGGCCACCGTCGGAAATAATGATTATTCAGCCAGTCTGGTGAACGAATACATTCGAGTTGCATCACGGAGTTATTCTGTACATAATCGCTGCAATAGTTAGTCGTGTAATTCGAGTTATTAAGAAATAAATGGTTGAGTTTTACCCACGCCGATTTCAATCACCCGTCCAACATAACAGTATTTATTTAATGTGTCTCCAAGAATTATTAATTCTAAACGACTTGAAATAATAGTCCAAAAGAAATATATTGAACTGTCAAATGTTTGCTTGAAACAGAACATTCTTCAATTCAACGTCCAATTTTTCAGTAAGAAACACAGTGTTTTCTTTCTCAGTTGACTTTTTTACAAGTTAATTTGAAAAAGATTTAAAAATAAAGCTTGAATATTTTCTGCAAATGTACTTTACGTATTGAATCCCCCATTTCTTATTAGATGACAAAACATCTTATACAGATTTCAAAATCATAAAGTTGTGGCCAAGTGCAAAAGTTTTGTAGTAATTATTTTAGAAAAGTAAGGCCATTAATAAGTTAAAAAAATTGGTTTTCAGTCTTCTACTTGTAAAAAAGTATGTCTGAAAATTTCATTACCAAATGTATTAGAAAAAAATGCAGACGTATGTCCTTACCTTAAACGCTGTGGATAATAATTACAGGGTCTAAAACAATGACAGTTTTTATGAATCAAATGTTGTCGATACAAATTTCAATGAATAGAATAGTGATATGTATGTACGTGCAGCTAAATTATGTATATGCTCAAGTCAAAGTTTACTGCAGCCTTGATAATTAATTTTTGTTATCATTTTAACTTTTAAGTTTGTTCAGAATGGATTTTTCGAACTTAAAATCAAATTGGTCTAGACAGATGTCCAAAATTGAATTATAACAGATTTTTGCCTGAAAACCGACATTGGAAAGGGCGACATCTTAAAACTCTCACTTTATTTAACATGTTGGTAAATAAACCCATACGGCGCCCCGGTACGACGCCTATGGGCTTTCTAGTATGCCCGGCAATAGTGGGTGACTCATCGTCAGTGACGGCGGCGAGCGGAAGTCGCGATGGGTATTCCAGAAAGAGCTCGATCGCAAAACATGTAGAAGTTTATGTATGGGTTTAAGTAGAGGCCAGGATTTGGGAATGAGTCAGTCTCAACCAACAACAACCAACAAGTGTAGTCCAGATAAGGGGAGAAGTAGATTCTAGTCGAATTCATTCCAGTCGGAATTATTGTGTACATAATCACTGTGTCATTAGTCGTGTAAATTTGAGTTTTTAAGAAATAAATTGTTGAGTTTTACCCACACCGATTTTTAATCACCGATCATCGTAACAGTACTTTAATATGAAGTTGCGCGCTTATCTCTGATATATTGCGTAATCACAACCATAATTAGCTTAATTTTCTTATTGTCATTATGCACGTAACCCAAATATTAGCTACGCACACAAAAATTTTTGTAAAGTAATTGTGATAAAAATCAAGGTAGACACATACGCCAAAAATATAGGAGTATGTAATATAGATATATAAACAAAAATTGGTCGAAGTTTATTTCGGCAGAACTTACCTTGTCCCTGAGAGAAATCCCGCCTTTTTGAAAAATTATGAAATTTGATATTGCCATTTTTGTTTTGTAATAACCTCTATAACGTAAAATCCAATGGCGTAAATAACATCCCCCGCAGCCCCAGCGTCGCGGGACACAAATTGTGAGGTACCGTGGTATGCACAGGTGCGATCGATAAAAAATATATTTGAACTATACGGGAAAATAATCTCTTTTAGTAAATACATGGTTAGCTTTGATTGAGTATTTATGTTTACACTTCGAGAGAATTCGACTATAATCACGTATAAGCATCAGCGGCCGCATAAAAGAAAATGAAATTTGACTGATTTTGTTTCTAGAGGAGTGGACTGATTAATACAGTAAAACGGTCTGAAAATTATTTTGAGAGAGGAGCTGTTATTATAATAAAAATTATTCCGGTGTGACATTACTGTAATTTTTGAGTAAATGGGATGAACTGTTCTTGATCTGATTAAAGAAAAAAGATCTAACGAGGATGAGAATGAGATTCGAACACACTAATGAAAATCTTATTCGAACGCTTAGAAAGCAGAAATTAGTCATCTTCAAGGTTATATTACTATCGTAAAAGTAGCTGACCGCAAATAAATACCCCCTTTGTGTGGTTCGCACTAAGCTTACCACTTGGCAACAAATCGTCTTCTAAACATTTCTTGCTTAAAGCTGGTTTACACTATTCAATTTTCGTATTCGACTTTTTGATTCGACTTTTTCATTTCAGACCATCGAATGAGATCTCGATTCCAAAATCGTTTTGTCGTTAAAGTAGCCCAAGAGCTGTAAGGTTATATGACCATCATAAAAGTAGTTGACCGCAAATAAATACACTCTTTTTTGTGTGGTTCGCACTAAGGTTACCGGTTGGCAATAAATCGTCTTCTAAACATTTCTTGCTTAGATTTAGATATTTAGTGAAAGTCGCCCCTGAACGAAACGACAACAGTCGGTCAAACTGCAGTGGACACGTTATTTACGACCCTAAAACCAAACAACACGATGGGATAATTTTATGATGGCCATATAACCTTATAGCTCTTGGAGAACGCAGTTCTTTGCACACGCGCGTGGTATCGGTTATATACAACACAGCGAATATTGCAGAAACATTTTTGTAAAGTAATTGTGAGTGATTAAAACTAAATGCGGATTCATAAACTACCATTGTAAGAATATATGATTTTATAAAATATAAAGGAATATTTATTGTATTAAAATTTTGTGGGGATGGCATCACGTTGTTGGTGGGGATGATTAGACAAATTTTGTTTAGAGTTTAATCATCTACATGATATTCCTACTATACATACAAAATTTGATAACAATTGCTCCGGTAGTTCCCTAAAATACGTGTTTAATAAAAATGGATAGACACCAGACAGACAGGCAGACAGACAGACAGACAGACAGACAAGCAGATAGACGGAAATGGGAGACTACTTTTTTCGCTTTTTAGCTTACGTTCCAAAAGTAAAAATAAATTGTCTTCGCGTCATTTTACACCGCTAGTTCTATGAAATGTCCCTTTACTGCACTAGTGCGGTAAATTCAGCTACTACGGCGTTTCAGTATGACCTTTCTAAATGATAGTGGATAAACAAGTTGTGCTTCGGGAGGCGCTAGCAAGCAAAACAACCCTCCTCGGTTGCTAATAACAAGCATGATTCAGCACTTGGAGGTCGGCTTCGTGGGTGCGACTCGCGGTGTCAGCTCGCGCCCAGGTGGCCCCCGTGTCAGCTGCCGGGACAGGCGACAAACACACTCTTACCTGCGATCGCCTCATTTCAATATTGATAATGCGTGTTATGTGCAGACCACACTGTGATTAACTGACAGTCGATAGGAGATAGAATACCGGTGAGCATGACAAGTGCGTGGGCAATGACATGTGTGTGAAGCGAGAAGTCGAGACAGGGAAAAATGCGCTCCTGTCGGTCGACGGATACGAAACATGGGAGAAGCTGGACTTGGAAGTGTTGAAAAAAATGTACACGAGACGATGATGAGGACGCTGGAGGTGGAGGTGGTTGCGGCGGATTGGATTTCTGAAATATTCGGTTGGATTTTGATAAGATCGGAGATTATGGGGTTCAGGGTTAAGTTTTAAGCTGTCGTTGTGGTTGTTGTTTCGAGAAAGTTACATGCGTGTATGATGTTTCGTTCATTTTTTATTCTTAATATCAAGCAATAAATGGACGCTTGAGCTGAGTGGAAGCTCGACCTAAGAAATTCCCCGAACTCGAAACGAATATTAAAAACATTTTTTTCAGATTGCTTATCAGTACGCGGTACTTGTAGTTTTTTTTTTATCACAATTAATTTCAATTAAACATGCAACCAACAGGATCTGTGAATATTCAGTGTAAGAAAAAAAGTTAAAAGAGAATTGAAAATAACAATCGAATAGGTAAAAACTTAAAAGATTTAGGTATCTCTACAAATCCGTTTAGTTTGTCCTAGTGCTATAGAGAAAATATTGGGTGATCAACATAATTTGTAATCGAGTAATCCGTAAATTCGAAAATTAATCGTAACAGCCGATAATTTTGTCAACCTAATTTTTGAAATAGACATTTGTAAGCCCTTATGATTGAGCCGTATTTTCGAAATTGACGGAAGGTAAACGATGTTTGGGAGCACTCGATTGAAGCGACTCGGAATAAATTCCAGGAAGAAGTTTCTAGCAACATCCTCAAGTACGCCCATTTTTGCAACCCATTGCAAACACGTGTGAAGTTTTAATGTTTTATGATAAAGTTCTTATTTTCTTTAATTTTTATGTATCCTTTATATTTTTTTTTTTGGTTTTTTATTGAATCAGGTAGTTTGGTTTGCCATAATCAACTTGTTAGAACATTGTTAAAGAGGACCTGATATTGTTTCCCTACAAAATGCAGGTGTTATAACTTAAATGACCTAATTATGAAAAGAGAATCATTTATAGTAACCAGGTTTAATAAACAATCTTCCAGATATAAGATTTTTGGGTGATGAAGCCTGATTTCATCTATAAACTCGCAAAATATGGAGATATGCACTGAATAAAATTCTCATTATTTTGAAGAAACGCTATTATCTATACCTACAAAAAAATTGTAATTTAGTGAGCCATTTCTGGAAGACAACTATTTGGGCTCATTTTCTTCGAGGAATTGGTTACAGCTGCGGAATGTCAGAACATGCTGCAGGAATTTATTAACCAGCTTGATCATGAAGAATAGCTCATATTGTTTAATTAGCTCCCACATAGATCATATCTAACCACCTGGACACCTGATGTGACACCTTCAGATTGTTTGCCCATTTTGAAAAACACTGCTTTTAAACAAACAGTGGATACAATTGGAAGCCTAAAAGTGAGGATTATACACGAGTGTGCACCGATAGTTTTTACTCGAGTATTTGACAATATGAAATGCAACTACATTGTAGCTGCTTGGGTTACGGCTCCTGGAGGTTACTGATTTCTGCTTTCCAAGCGTTCGAATAAGGTATGCACTAGTGAGTTCGAATCTCATTCTCATCTTCGTTACATTTTTTTTTAATCAAATCAAGAATGGTTCACCCCATTTACTCGAAAATCGTGGTAATGTCACACTGCAAATAATTTTTATTATATGTAATAACAGCTTCTCCCCCAAAATAATTCTAGGACCGGTTTGCTGTATTAATCAGTCCACCCATTCCTCTGGTTTAAGAAGCCAAAATCAATGAAATTTCAATTTCTTTTATGCGGCCCCTGATGCTTGTACGTGATTATAGTCGAATTCTTTCAAAGTATAAACATAAATACCCGAAATTAATTCTACTACAATATTTTTCTAAATTACGCGCCGGAAGTAAACATACAGCTCAGGTTGTATAAGTTCAACGAAGCAGTCTATATGTTTGAAAATACTTTTTTCATTTTAATTTTCTAATTCGTTTTTGGCGAATTGTATCTAGGTATTATTCGTAATTACTTTTTCATTCACACAGTGCGAAAATGATGTTCTGCTAATGAATAAAGTTGCAGTATTTTAATTAATATTCAATTACTGTGCGATGCATCGATGAATAAAAACTCTGCAAAAAATGTCTGATACGGTATCGGCGAGAGATTTTTGTTCAGTTTTCGTATTCTACACAGGAGTTTTGTCGGTTTTGATTTTGAACGTATGCGGTGTGTAAATTAGTTTGTTTAAGATAACTCGTTTTGGATTTAAATTTTGCAGACTTTTTCCATTCTTGATTTAACCCATTCTTGTTTCCACATTAATACCTACTCTGGGGTCCAAATTTTAACAAATTTTTCTGTCTTTAATTAAAATTCTTATTTCATAAATAAGATAAATGGAATATAATAATAAAAGATAATTCTTTTCTTTCTTGTTTTAGTTAATTAGTTAATTGAAGGAATTTTATTTTCTGTTTTCCTCTCTCTCATTATTATTCCCTCGTCCCCGAAGTACAAGAAAACATACCTAGCTTTTTCGAAAACTTATAAAATTCGATTTTGCGAATTTTATTTTCTTATAAGAACCCTTATAAATTAAAATAAAGATATGTATGCAGTGGTAAAATAAATGTAAAAAAGGTGCTACGTAAGTAGGTATATGTTTTAAGTGAGTTTTTTCATTACAAAGTAAGTGATAATATATCATCAACATAATTATTTGCAAAGACACATATCAATTTGGAGAGATGCAGTGCAATGCTAATATTGCTACATTTCCAAAATTTCGGGAAAATGGAGAGAGTCGTTCTTCATTTATTCAGTAAAATAAATTGCCTCATTTGGTTAAGAATATCGTGCTGACCAAGATTTATCTAATCATCACGAACAATTAAATTTATATATTTACACTTTATAACATAATATACTCCTAATTTGTGGTTTATGTGTCTGCCTTGATTTTTATCACAATTACCTTACAAACATTTTTGTGCGGGTAGCCGATATTTTAGTTACTTATAACGACTGCCAGTTGACGTGGGGATTTCTTAGACAACTTGAACTCTGCTAGCGTGATTTCGATCCCACATTTTTTTTCTGGCACAATGAATTTGTTTGATTATTTACAGGTGCAAGGAAAATCCTGTCTAAATGACTGTAGACCAATGTTTTTAAATTAAAATCTGTGTCAAATTACGACCTGCTTTTGAACCGAATTTGTTCTGTTAACAAATTCTTGGGTAACTAGTTCACAAAAAAATCACCCGGTCTTGTTTACTTAATGACAGTACCGAGAAAGCAATAAAAACATGCTCAAAGAGGCCCATGTATTTTTGAAAGTTTATCTTTAGACGTTGCATTTTCAAGATGAATATTCCATAAATGACAAGTGTTCAAAAAATTTATGGCAGACTTTAATTGGGTTTTTATAGCTTTCTTAGTACATAATTTATTTTATGAAACAGTAAATCTATTTTTGCGCTGCCATAGTTGTAATTGACATTTTACGTTGACACGTGGCGTGTCGAAATGGCAATGAAAAAGGATCTAGTGCCGCAAAATACAAACGAGGAATTTAAGCTTTGAAAAAATAAATTGATTATCACAAAGTAATTACTACTAATTGATAATCATGTATCTAAAGTTATTATAACAAAAAGTGGCTCGAAATTTTAAAAAAGCGCAATTTAAGTTGTAATCTTAAATAGGGGAATTTGTTGATCAAAATTTGGATTTGTAGTAATTTGACAGTTGACACTATTCGATGGTTTGGTTTATGTTGTTGACAACTATTATGTTATTACTATTTGTTAGTAGTTCTTGTTAATTAAAAAAACCGTTTAAACTTGACGTTATTCGCAACCTCACGCTGAATCATAATCACAAGATTCTCTCTGATCTGGAGCCGTAAATAAAAATGTTTCCACTGGTAAGTATTTCAGACTTCTTGGGCTTGTGTCATTCTGCCGCTTTAAAAACGCTGTTAATTTATAAAATTTCGAATGATTTATGTTATGTTTGATGCAAAGAGTACTTTTCAGAACTGAATATATTGTCCACAGTGTGGAGGCTTTCATAATTTCCGACTTAATTTGGAAATAAACCAAGAGCGTCGTTTCAGAAAATTCGCGTATTTTATTTTCTTCGCACCACTTGATGAATTTTTGATATTCTGCTTCATATGGACCTGCGGATTTTGCAGGCAACAAATTTGCAGTTGCTTTGTCTGCAATTTTCTGAATACGTGCACGATTTTCCATTTCAACTTTGAAATTCAAAAGCTAGCCCGGACAAATTGACAGATTGGTATTTGACGCATTTGGTAATAAATTCAATACCAACATTATTTCGGTTCAGTAATATTTATTCTTTTAGCGATTGAAAAATGTTATTTTTTCAAAAAGGCAGCGCAAAAAATATTGTATGATACTCGTGTGAAAACTCCATTGCATTACTCACTTACATACAGCGCTCGACTGCGTCTCGCGCCGTATTCCCGTTCGTAATGCAATGGACCGTTTTCAACACTTGTAACATAAATAACTATTTTGAAACGATTTATTTACTTAAAAGTAAATTGTAAAGGAATGGCAAGGTTTTCAATCACTTTTTCTTTTACGAGTAATTTTGAAAATAACCGAAACATTATAACCACCACTTAATAAAGATGAAAGACGGTGGCAAACATGAGAAAAAGATACAGATTTAGATTCGTATTCAGGAGTGGCTTGGAATATTGTTAATTTTTGCACTCGTTTTAATTAGGACTGATCGTAGTAGATTATAATTATGTTGTTGCCAGTGATGCCAAATAAGGAAGTCAATTCTTATAACACTGTATACATATGGTTTTCTTACTTTAGGATCAATATGGAAACTATTTTTTTCTTTGGCAACTAATGGAATATTAGAGTTTATATGCATATTTACTGCTAAAAATCAAAATTATAATGAAAGGATGGTTGCGATTCTACAATCGATCCCCTTGGTACCAGAGAATTCCAAGAATTTTTGGAAAGTGGACCAGAAGTAAGTAAAATTGTCACAACGCTCGGTAGCATAAGGATATTTATAACAGGAAAACCTTGGTTTTAGAAATATTTCAGCTGCTTGGGCACCGCTTACTCATGAAGAACTTACAGAGTTGACTGTCCTGGGTTGGTTAGCGTTTTATTTTGTAGTAAAATTAAACGTTCACTCGTTATTAAACCAGCTACCAGAACGCCGAATTCCAACGTATTTTCAAATTTACAACTATTTCAAATTCACTTCATAAACCAATTTCAGTTCACGAGAAATTAGATTGTTCGACACAAATTTCAGTTACGTGTGACTCTTTTTACTTCTCAAGCGGAAGCTAAGGAAGTATTGTAATAGGGTCCACTGGGGAACTGATTAGTTTAGCGTTTTCTCCACATTTCATTACCCCAAAAGTACGGAAAAATTTGTCTTCCCTTTCCGTCTGTCTGTCTATCGATCTCAATTTTTATTAGACAGATAATATTCGAAACTATATTAGGAATATCGTGAAGATGGTACAACGCTAACAACAATAATTATTCCCACCTATAGTAAATGTTATTTAAATTTTATAAATTAACATACTCGTACACCTGTGGTTTATGAATCCGTGTTGAGTTTTTACCGTATATATTCAAATTTTTGGAAAAAAAATCAAAATTGTTTAACAGCAGCCGGATTCCTTTTAAAATTAAAAACATACAAGCAATGACACTTTCCTCAGACAGTTAGATAGACTACGTGTCGTTTTGAAATACGTTTTGTTGGTTAGTCCTTGAATAGGAAAAGGTCTTCTGCTCCCAGTGCAGTGTGACGAATTAGTAAAAATTACCGCAAGTTAAGTAGACTTTAAAAACTGAAAATATCTCGGTTGATGAATTAAACAAAGTGTGCCCTTTTCAGAGTCTTATTCACTCTTGCTTTTAACTGGCAAAAATTCACTTTTAATTTTTACATGGAAATGAATTATTCACGTAGACAGATAATAATGATTCATATATTCGGATCTAAATAATAAAACTTTGCAAGTTCTTATATGTCAACGTTGTTTATGGACATATTCATATATACATAAAAAACGATTACATTTCAGATTTAGGTAAAATTATTTAGTTCTTATCTACTTTCAATTAAAGGATTCAAGGATAAACTTTTCCAGGACATTTGTGTATAGTTGGATATCACGGTATAAAATTTGTAAACTTAGGACAACAGATCATTCCTCAATTTTTCTTTCTTATTTATAAAAAGATTTTCTGAAACAACTAGAACTTAAAACACATCAAAAGTATCGTCAGTACCCACAAAATTAACTCGTAAGTTGTACAATCTGGAAGAAAGTTCTATGGATTTGAATGAGTTTAAAGTCTTTAAAATAATACCGACAATATTCCACAACATTTTGTACAAGTCAATTGATGCATAACCTACACAAGATGTTTTTATCAAAAATGCATTTAATATAATATTTTTTCTGAATTATTATCATCGACGGTTATTATTTCTAACAATATTCATTAATTCGTATCCGTTGTCAAAAAAATATTTCTTCTTGTTAAGTAATCAGAGAGGATGGAAATTATTGCTGTGGGAATCTATCTATTACTGCAAACAGCTTCCTTCATCTTCTTTCATTTTCAAAACAGCAATATTTAATAACATAACATCAAACTTAAAGCAAAAATTCAAGTTTTTTTTATGTATTGTATGTTCCAAAATTGAACAACACATCACATTACGAAATTTTCGTTGATTGCATTTTCTTCAATTGTTTACTTCTTTTCGTATTCTGCATAGCACTATTTTTCTTAACTGGCTATTATCATTGTCACTTAACATTAAATGCTATTATGTAACTAAACTGCAAGTATAAATTTATAAATTGTAATTCTTTTGTTACAGTCTACTTAACAAATACTAAGTACTTAAATTTTAACAACACAAAAAGTCATTTTATTTCTCCATTTATGCTCTTTTAATGATGTTACTTATATCAATCAATAGGCTTCTGAGTGATTATTTTTCAATGACATATTCGCAATTTACTGTTGTTTTGTTAGACGCGGCAAATGTAAAGCTAATTCGTGTGTTTCTTTAGCAACAATCCAAAGATTTATATTGTTGGTGTGGGTACTGAGTCAAATGACAGCAACTACGAGTAGTTAAATTCACTGCAAATGATACAATCATCCAACAAAAATTTCATTCAAGCAGCAATATTATAAATGTCGTAGAACTGTTAAAAGGTCATGTGCACGTAAATAGTCAATGGGACTGTCATTTATTTATACGGCGAAATATAAAAAATAAAAACAAGTTGTATTAGAATGTTGATAATAAGCGTCAAAGCTGAACTAAATAAGAAAGACATCAAGATTTGCGTTGACGCATTATGGATTTTATTGTACTTACCTAATCGTAATCGGTTTAGACTTAAAAGGGAACCTAATTCTACTTTAATCATAACCTCACTATTGTTAAACTTGTTATGTAAGAAACATACAAGATACTTCAACAATCTTAACAAACATCTATGTATTTACGCTTTATTTACGACACCTACGTATTTCATCGGTATTATTTATTTTTGCATTGTCTGCTACCATTGTTGTCACTCTCACCCATCTAAAAAATGATTCGAATAATAGCATCGACAATTCACTGATTCGGTTGATGAATATCGAAAACTCGAGCACAAATTTTTGACAGGTTGTTTACTTACGTTCAGAAACTAATTATTCTCGTCGCATTGTCGTTGTTTGAAATTTCCAATTTCACAAGTTAGGCCTTCAATGTCGTCACCGCGTGTAACGAGCCTGTGGCATGATACCGTGGAAACGAAGGGTATCAAACTCAACCCGTCTCATTATCCTGAAGTTCGTATGCAGGGCGCCATCTGATCTCTCGATAAAATATTACTGCCATTTTTCATCCTCCTTCAGCAGCTTTTGAGTTGTCAGATAGACTTGATCACTGGGGGTATTAAAAGAGCTCAATGATTAGGCACTTTGAGCATTCTGCATTTCGCAAGGTCTAATCAGCGGATTTTTGCAGGGGCGAATCAATTTTTCATCAAAAACAAAACGATGTTATTAATTTTAATTATAGTTTATCGCTCTAGTAGATGATATATATAATAGTTATTTATAAGTGTTTAGGAAATATTTTTTCTAGAATACATGACTGTGTAATGCAGAGAAAACCAATTATTATTCGTTTAATATCAGGAATGTTTTTAAATTTTGTGTCAACGCTTTGTTGCTCATATTTTTCTGGTTTACGTTGCGTGCGATATCATAAATGGGTCATTGAAAAAAAAATTATGGTGTTGGTTTTATAAGTTCGTGAATTATGAAAATTCACGAACTACGAATTTTAAGCAGTTTAAAGTGTGTTATTAATATTTTCATAAAATAACTTGAGTGAGTGTTCAATACCCTGACCGCAAATTTTGCGAATTTCGCCCGATTGTTCGCCCTGAAAAAGTCCACTACATTCCGACAGCCCCTCAATTGCAAGTTTTAAAGGCAAATAGTTTTCAGTTTTAGAAGAACCATTTCTCAACCCTAACCTATTCTTAGGCAGATGATCATAAATTACTGACAACAAGTTAAAAGGTGCAACAGCAGTCGTGCGGTCTTTTGACATTACAATGAGCATTATGCGTTAAGTAGGTCATAAACCGAATCCGCAACCTATTTTCTCAATTAAAAAGAAGAAAAATGGTCCTGGATTTTTCGAAAATCAATTGTTACAGTACAAGAATAAATTAGTTGCTTGCCGTGACTATCTCAGCCATCTGTATTCGTCTTACTCCTTTCCATGTTAAGTTTAACACGAGCATCATTAAAGTATAATTAATTATACGTGATTGTTACAAAACCATGAGCCTTGTCGCATGGTTTGTAATTTCTTACACGCTCTGACGAAACAGCGGTGGATTTTTGTTTAAAAATAATTGTTCTTCGGAGACGTGGAGCGTTCACGGGCTCTAATACTTTTGATAATGGAATTTTCGGGGTACATATAAACAAGGCGACTGACAGCCCAAGGCTGGATTACCACCCTCTCATCTCGTCGTCGGAGGGCGGGGAATGCGAAGGGTTTAGGGGATGTTATATTATAGTGACAGACAATGTGCCTAATGTGCAATTTTCAAATATGAGCTCTTTTAAAATTGCGTTCAAGAAAATTTGATATGTGCATAAAAATGAAGCCTGTCTCGGAAAGTTTTGCACCATTTTTATAGTTTATAAAACAAAAGTAAGGGATGCAAGGAACTAAAGTTGGGGTAATATTTGTGGTTGTGAACGAGTTTATTACTTAAGTAAGGGTGTATCTACTGATATTTTTTAGAAAATTAAAATTCTTCAAACAAGTTTTGAACTTTGACTTTTTGTTCAGGAAAATTCAGATATGGGTAAATAGACTCACCGACTCAAAACTTTTTGTGCTTAGGAAACCAATTATTGAACATTTTTTAGTATGTTTTAAAATTATTGTGAAGATAGAGAAGCCTAATCATAATCTTCCTAAAATATTGTGCTTTTTTATGATTTAATAATCACTTCTAAATTTTTTTGTTATAAAAACATTAAATTGCTCCCATCCAATTTTACATTTTTGTTTTAATATAATGATACTGTGTAATGAACTTTGTAGAAATTTTGTTCAAACATTCACATGTCCTAAAAGATTGCAGAAAATTAACAAACATTGATTTATTAGTTTTCTTTGGGAATTAAATTACGTCATTGCAAACGAATATTACACAGGGTTATTCATGAAAAGCTCCGTCTCAAAAATATAAGTACAAATATAATTTCATAACCATCTTTGATATTTCATACAATTTAAAAAGAAAGTACATAGGGTAAATGTGTACAAGAGTACGCACTTAGTGTAAAATTGTCAACAACTTTTTAATTTTTTTGGATGGAGAAATTTTATGATATGGGTTCGTCATATAGGGTAAAGTCGGGAGAGTTGGACCACCTTTTAAAAAACTCAATATAATTCCTTTATTTAACATCTTAAAAAAATATAAAATTTACAAGAACATAGCTGAACATTTATTCTTTAAGGTACAAGTAATTTTTTTGTTCCAACACAATATGATAATCCATCAAAAAAAAAATGGTAAACGCTTGCATCGGTCCAACTATCCTGTCAAGGGTAGGACAGTCGGACCATTTTAGGTAGGATAAATATACCACCAAATTTTTACTTTTTCTTTTGTTAATAGTGTTTCCACAGGTTTGACAAAGGGCCTCATAGCTCGTACAACCCTCGTGTAACCATCTTTTGCATAGTACACATTATTGAATCCAAAAAAGAAGCCAACCATATTTTGCCCGCTATACCTAAAAATTAATAGTCATAGAGATGCAATACAAATCTACCTTGCGTTGGTTTTTCGTGTGTAATTGCTTGGCATTTTCTAAAAAATGGAACATAAGTCCATCTCTCTGTCACACCGTTGGACCATCTATCCTTTTATGTTAGGACAGAAGGACCACTACATTGCGGCACAACTAGGTGATAAAATCACGTAAAGTGAGGTTAAAATCAAAGACAAAGCTTCCATTAATTGCACTATCTATAACTTTTATATGCAAAGTTACCAGACTCCCAACAAACGTTATTGCAATCTAAGCGGCTGAAATTTCAGGCCCGCAAGAAAATTTTAATGTTGAATAACTCAAGACAATTAATTGAAACAAAAGTATTTTCACATGTCCCGACATGTATGCAGATAAATGCAACTGTAGTTCGCGGGAAATTTAAATTGTTGCAATAGGTTCAGAGTTATTGCTAATGGACCGTCTCTCCCACTGGTCCAACTCTCCTGACTTTACCCTACATGTTTAGAGACCAGATATATTTAATTGTACGTCCCCGGACCACTATATTTTAAGAGTAATTTCAACTTTTGTCAAGATGTGTAAATGCGCACTCTTAGACAGTTCATTGCACAAGAGTGCGCATTTGAACGCTTAGGAGTGCGCATTACATTTTATGAAAAAATCTTTGTTTCTAAGGTAAAAATAAATGGGAATACGTGACTACAGACTACACATAAAATGGGAGACCTATTTCTCCGTACGCTAGGGGTCTTGAAAAGTCGAGAAAACGTGAAAGTAGAGAGTCGGTCGACGGACTCGATTACAACACGCTCAGGAAGTAAAAATTTAAAAAAAAACACCATAACCACCACCACACAACTTGAGAAGCAGTACAAAGTAGTAGAGTTAAATAATTCATTATCATATGATATGTATCTACAAGACTATTAGACTACGTATCGCTAGCAATGCGCACTCTTGTACATTTGTACATAACCTAATGTTTTCAAAGTTAAAAGCTTTTGATGGATAGAAAGTATAAAACTGTTAGTGTATAACGACTCCCTAAAAGTTACAGATAATGAAAGCTATTACTGTAAAATAAAAGAACTGGTACGTACTTTACAAAAAACTAAAACTATAAGCGGTAAAAATTACATCCACACAACGTGTGAACATAAAATCGTCAGTACGATCAAACTATAAACTATATACAGGTCACTTTTGCACCTTTATCTCAGGTTTAGCATTAGATTCTGAATGGTATAACTTCATCTTACCCAGATGGCACTAATAAGCAGAAATCATCAGTGCGTACTCTTATACATATTCGCACTCTTGTACACATTTACCCTATTACCTACATAGTTATTTGTTTTGTCGTTTGGACTTCCGTATTTCGTTCTGTTGTTTGTTCTTGCAGGTTTGCATCATGTCAACCTTACTTTTTTGATAAATCGTGTTGATGTAAATACAGACAAAACACGATAAACACGTAATTACACAATTTTTGTTTTGATCTCTTCTTACTTTACTTAGGAAACATTTGAGCTAAGATGAATTGAGAGGTGTTCATTCGAGTTTAGAAAATTTACAGTACATTCGGGACACATTGATGTTTTATTTCAGAAGATGAATTGAGAAAGAGCGCCACTTAAATCGTTTTCTTAAAAAAAATTTAAATATAGATATTTAATAAATTTGTCATTGTTTCTTGGAGTATTAGGTTTTAGAATATTATTTGTCAATTAAACCGGTAATAGTAACCACGATTTATTTTGGATGCAATGTAGATTGTCAAAGAGTCCTGCAGCACACTTTGTGCAACAAATGTCGACCAAGTTTGGACTTTAATTCTCCCTATATACAAATATTGATAGTTGCTAAGGAATTGACATAAAGTTTTGGATTCTTGTTAAAATAATTTTGGAAATCGCTAAATCATCCTAGTATTCGTAACAAGCCTTTGATAATAGATTAAAATTTGCGCAAAAGATGTGTAACAATTTTCTTGGTTATTTTTAATTGCAATATTTTAAGTCTGGTGATGGGTTCCAACAGAACATAAGAATCATACCAAGATCAAAAAAGTATTAACTATTAGACTGTGAATGGCTAAGAAGAACTGTGTTGAGACTGGAACTGTATTAATCGCGTTAAAGAAGAAATAGTAAGATAATAAATCAGAAAGATTTAGGAATTTTGAAACAAAAGATCTTAAAACAATTTTTCCTCTGAAACCGCAAGAAGAAAAATTTAGACTTGAATGTAATTGGGTCTCCGGACTGTTGAGTAATGTTAATCAATAAAATAAATAAATAGGGTAAATGTGTATAAGAGTGCGAATATGTATAAGAGTACGCACTCATGATTTCTGCTTATTAGTGCCATCTGGGTAAGATGAATTTATACCAATCAGAATTTAATGCTAAACCTGAGATAAAGGTGCAAAAATGACCTGAATATAGTTTATAGTTTGGTCGTACTGACGATTTTATGTTCACACGTTGTGTGGATGTAATTTTTACCGCTCATAGTTTTAGTTTTTTGTAAGGTACGTACCAGTTCTTTTATTTTACAGTAATAATTTTCATTAGTTGTAACTTTTAAGGTCTCGTTATACACTAACACTTTTATACTTTCTATCCATCAAAAGCTTTTAACTTTGAAAACATTAGGTTATGTACAAATGTACAAGAGTGCGCAGCGAGGTATTGTATAAGAGTGCGCATTGCTTGCAATACGTAGTCTAATAGTCTTGGAGATACATATCATACGATAATGAATTATTTAACTATACTACTTTGTACTGCTTCTCAAGTTGTGTGGTGGTGGTTATGGTGATTTTTTTTTAATTTTCACTTCCTGAGCGTGTTGTAATCGAGTCCGTCGACCGACTCTCTATTTTTACGTTTTCTCGACTTTTCAAGACCCCTAGAGTACGAAGAAATAGGTCTCCCGTTTTATGTGTAGTCTGTAGTCACTTATTCCCATTTATTTTCACCTTAGAAACAAATATTTTTTTATAAAATGTAATGCGCACTCATAAGCATTCAAATGCGCACTCTTGTGCAATGAACTGTCTAAGTGTGCGCATTTACACATCTTGACAAAAATTGAAATTACTCTTAAAATATAGTGGTCTTGAGACTTACAATTAAATATATCTGATCTCTAAACATGTATATAACGAACCCATATCATAAAATTTGTCTATCCAAAAAAATTAAAAAGTTATTGACAGTTTTACACTAAGTGCGTACTCTTGTACACATTTACCCTAAATAAAACAGAGATTGACAAAATAAAATTATATTTGGAAATGGAAAGAAGTACGAACTTTTAAGATTTCTGTTGAGAAACTAGAAAAGCGACAAATGTGTACATAGTTGGAGAAAAAAAATGAATGTGCATTTAAGCAAGTTGCAAAATGGTTTTAGCCGTAGACAAGGAGAGAGAGAAGAGTACTGACTGCGGTGAAAAAAAGAAGAAAAGTGACGAAGTTTTGTGGTGGAGGTTCTAAAATATATGATAGGAAATATTGTTATTAGTGGATTAGCATCCCATAGAATAGCTCAGCCAGCAAAAGTGAATTGAACCAGGAAATTTGTATAAAAGGTTCAAACTGATGTAGAGATTATAATTTTTAAACGTTTATTGTAACTACCTCTTCTCGAATCAAAATACAAACCTGTAACTTGTTACGAAACGACACAATATTCCCAAATTCTAAAATTGGTTTTAGATACATTTTGAATAAATTTGTTATTTGAGATGTAGTTGCATTAAAATATGCCGTGTTCGTATTAGATTATTAAGAATGAGCATTTCTAAATTATTGTGTTCTGTAATAGCAGATAAATTTTTGCCCTGAATCCGATAATATAGCTCTAGTGTTTTTCTACATCACGCATTTATCCATAAATTATATTATGATCATTTTGTAAAGTTTATGCCTTGAAAACATTGTTATATAATTTGAGAACATCCCCATATATTGTACAAGTTGGAAGAACAGATTCCGAAATATTCAGCTAACAAAAATACAGGCAACAGAAAAACACAATAATCGAATTCGGTCAAAGGCGTCCTCCTGATGGTGGTTCCTCGCTGGCCGAGGCTTCTTCGGTGCCTGGGGAGGCAACGACGCTGAAACGACGATCGGACGGGGACGATACGTCGAAAGAAGGTACATAATAATAAAAAATATGAATATATTGCTACAAGTATAGACTCATAATATTTTACACCTTTTAGATAGGATTTATTCCGAAAAATTTTGAGATGATTTTAAATGACGTGACCAATTTTTTAGGGTGAGATAAACGGATAAACGGCGAATTATTTACAATGCTTAAGAAAACCTTAAAATGTTTGCAGGATTTCAGAGCATACGGTTCAAAAGAGTTTCAAACTTTCATAATTAAATTGTAAAATGTCGATATGCAAATTTGATTTTTTTGTATATATTTGAATGTCTGCAGTAAAAAAACGAGACAAATTAATAAGACGTTTTTATAAAATTTAAAATCTAAAAATTTTTACTTCACGTGATTCCTTTGTTGGTGGAGATGATTAGACAAATAAAATAAAAAATATAAAATGGCAAAAAGTAGAATGATTTAAAAAAAACCGTAATAGAAAGATCTTTAACGTGTAATGTGAAGTTCTTGATGCATGACAAACATTTGATACTTAACCCAATAATGCGCAATGATGCACATGTGCATCACCAAATTTTTTTCCCCTTTACTTAATGAAGAAATGATCTAAGGACTCGAACGTGTGGCGATTCATATCTGCATTGTCCATCAATGCGCATGTCAAACCTATGGTTTATGCTTATCTTCGTTTCGAAACGTTAAGTTCTTATTGTGAAGACGCACGTGATAAATGGTAGACAAGTTGGTGGTATTCTATTCTCGAATAAATTGTTATTTTTTGTCAAGGTAAGTTTAGTAAAACTACTGAATTATACAAAATGTTGTGCAGAATCGTTCTATCAAAGATTCGCGTTTTTATTCGCTTTTTTGCAAAATACTAGATGATTCACTTATGAAGCACTACGCATTTGGTGTATGTAATTATATATATGTTAGTCCGAATAGCAATAACTGATTTTTGTTATTATTTTATTCAGAGGCCATTTACATATAAAGACGGACAAGAAATAATTGACTTGGACAAATTGCAAGACAACGATTTGTTCGATTTCATTGACAATATATCTAATGGTAGTGAAGATAAACTAGAGAAAAGTGACAGTGAGGAAGATGGAGATAGCAATAGCTCAGAATGTATTTTTGTTTCTGGTCAAATACTTAATGCATATTTGAATAAAAATAAAGTAAACGAACCGACACTTCTGTTGCCAACAACTCCAAATACGCTAGAAAGTGATTGATAAGACAAGTGACGAAGAAGAGGATCCTGGACCAAGAGAAGTAAGGACCTGCAACTCTGCTCCTAAACCTGCAACTGCGGGAAGTAAAGACGTGTTGTGGAGAAAGAAGAAGATTGGGAACACACCATCAACTTTTACTGGAAACTCAGCTCTATCAGACGCAGTTCTAAATTTACAGACACCTTACCAGTATTTAAAATAATTTTTTAATGATGCACTTATGGAAAGAATTGTGGAGAAAAGTATTAGATATACTTAGTGTTCATAAGGATCCATCCAAACCTTTTGCACTCAGCAAAAATGACTTAAACAAGTACTGGGTGTTTGCATAATTACTCCCGTGGCTTCAATGGCTAATATGAAGATGTATTGGAACGACATTATTGGCCTAGATATTGTTAAGAAAACGAAGTCTCAAAAAGCATTTGAAAAAATACGTTCTAATTTACATTTTAATGATAATTCTATTGATGGATCGGGAAATAAATTACATAAACTGCGGCCATTTATAGACACTATATCTGCAAAATTTTTATCAGTTCCTATACAAGAGATGTTGTCCATTGATAAACAAATCTGTACCACTAAAGCGCGACATCATAGGAAGCAATATCTGCCTTTAAAACCCCACAAATTGGGCTATAAACTTTCAGGAGTGTCAGGATTTTGACATAAATTCGAAATTTATACTGGAACGGAAAATGATGCATCTAAGGGGTTAACCCATGAGCCTAACCTAGGTGCTAGCAGTAATGTTGTTGTGCGGTTGGCTCGAGAAATTCCACAGAATTATTATTATAAATTGTTTTATGATAATTACCATACATCCCTGCCAGTTATGGCTCATTTAGCAAAAAATGGTATTCACTTCTTAGGAACTGTGAGAATAAACAAGATACTCCCTTGTAACATTCCCAAGGTTTTCGTGCTAAATAAATCGGCAAGAGGAAATTCTGATGAATTTGTGACAAACTTTGAGGGAACTGAGATATGTAATGTGTACTGCACAATGACTTTATCGTCATCATTCATGGGTACTGATCCTGTTAAAATGCTTTTCAGATATGACAGGCATTGTCAAACAATAACAATAAGCACATGGGCGGAGTCGATTTATTAGATAGACTTATTGGTATATACAGAATCAAAATGAGGCCAAGAAAGTGGTATATGAGATTGTTTTACCATATTTTGAAAATTGTTATTATAAATGCTTGGCTGCTGTATCGACGATCCAACGAAGGAAAACAAAATCTCCTAAAACTTGCAGACTTCCGAATTGACTTGGCAAGCACTTTATGTATGATTGGGAATTCTTGCACACCAAAGAGGGGAAGAGAAGCAAAAAGAAAAAAACCAAATGTGGGTTCCCTCCCACCAAAAGATGTAAGATTGGAAAGCGCAAATCATTTCCCAATCTGGAACAGCTCTCGCTTGCGATGCAAACACCCATCTTGTAAACCTTTGTTGTATGTGAAAAATGTGGTACAGCTTTGTGTTTTAATAAGGACAAAAACTGTTTCAAGCCATTTCACACTAAATAAATACACCAAGATTTGACGCATAAACGCGCACTGATGCACAAATGAACCATCCAATCTAAATAATTATAACAAACAAAATTTTGTAATATTTTTTTTTGTACTTCCATATATACCTACTTATTTTTAAACGACAGAAATTTGTTTGTTTCAATTAAAAAAAAATGCGCACTGTAGGGTTAAATGTATCAAAGTCAGTGAATAAGAGTTTAAGTTCAAATGTAGTGTTTTACCATATACCTACACGATATTCCTGCTACAGACGATAGACAGACAACCGACAGATGGAAATGGGAGATCTATTTTTTCGTACTCCAGGAATCATAAAACGTCGAGAAAATGTGAAAGTATGATGGACTCCATTGCAAAGCTTCCTTTGCTTACCTTCGGGAAGTGAAAAAAAGTTCTAGCAATGTAAAACAATTCTACTTTCAAATAAAGTATTGAAAGCAGAATCTCGACAAATTCCTGAAACACTAACGAAAATAATGCAGAGGACGATCTATGTTTCTGTCAAGTAAAGAAGATGAACATTCCACAAGGTTTTAAAGAAAAACAGGGGAGATCATTGGAGGAGTTTTGGATGTTTTTGTAGAAATGGCAAGAGGAAAGGAACTCAAGCTGTTGTTTTTGGATGTTAAGGTTAAAAAGAAACTACTTCCGGAGAATCTTTCTGAACGATAAATAGAAGTACACAGGTGTTCAAGAAACTCAATATGACGTCCATTATTTTACCGATTGGAAGAAAAACAAGCAACAAATTTAGAGCGTGAAGAAAAATATAATCGGGTTCTTAAAGTGATGTTTATGGATTGAAAGATAGAAAAGAAAAGAACGAACTACGAAGTACGAAAAGTAAAAAAAAAATAAATCAATCTAAACAATTCAGGATTTCGAGGAGAACTAAATGTTTTTCATTTAATGAGAATGTGCTTGTGAGGCGCAGGAGAGTAAGAAAATGTTCCCTCGTGTGGTAGTGACTAACAGGAGGGAGCGTCCAAAGCGCTCTGAAAACAATGCAGTCGAGAAAGTTTTCATAATGCAACCCAACAAACGTAAGTATATTCGGACAGAAAGTCGAAGAAGAAAGATGAGAGTGAGTGAAAAAAATCATTAATTTCAAATTATTTATGACTGAAAATATCCCTAATTTTTGTAGCAACAAGCTAATTACATTTAATTTTTTTCAGTACCACATTTTTGGAGTTTAATCTTATCTTTCCTGACAAAGAACTTTGAAATCATTCTCTTTCTATTTCATAAAAGCTAGCTGAATATCTAAGATAAAATATCGTTACAGACAAAAAATTAAAAATAATTAAGTGCAAATCTTAGTTCGTTGGATCCAAATTAAAGTCTCGTTTTGTGTCAAACAGCTCTAATTTTGATTTAACTCACTCATTTTGCACCAGATAACACCTATAAGGTACAATTAAATGTAAAGACACTGTGACAAGTGATATATTGAGGTTAATAAATAATTACAAATCTTAGAAAAATTACAATCTCATTGTAACTAATCTATGTTTGGCTAAGGTTACTCTTATTATTTTTTTAATCGGATTCGCCGTGTTAACTTCACTTGTACGTACAGCTTAATACAATATAAAGAAGCCTTATTTTATTATCGTCTCTCATATGTCAGAAGACAAAATAATTAATGATACAGATGTATGGTAGAAATCTACATCAGTTACTAAACATCGTCCGCCTAACAATGCTTTGTACAATTATTCAAGAGCACCTACTATAGATTAAAAAGTGAAATAAAAATTTTACAAGTTATTAAAATGTTAATCACTGATCATAATCCCGAGTAGATTCGTGGCATATCCTTTTTGGTTAATGTCACATTTGCTGATTAGCTTTGTATGGTGACTATAAACCATGTTAACTGGATTTTTATTTAAAGAAGAAAATTTCCAATAAAATTCCCACTTCGTTTGAAAACCGCGTTTTTCCATACTTTTTTCAATTATCGGCATCTTTCTCCGCCGGTACCATTCCTATTCGAACCGTCCGTCATCGACATCCTCCCTAATCGCCCAGGACTGCTCGGGATGAAATCGGGATCGATCTAGTCGGCGGGAACTCAAACAAATTAAAACTCCTTGTTGATTATCGGGAACGGTGCAGTTTTCTCGTAGGCCAGGCAGGCGGCGGCGGGCAGACAAGCGAGGGCCGCGGATCCGTATTTAGGTTGATGCTGTTGCCAGCACTGCCGGCTGCGAGTCATGATTAATGATTCGATGTCAGCCTGCTCCTAACCGTGGAGCTTTAGACATGTCTCTGGGCCCCTTTCAGGTCCCCCCTGCGCCGCCGCTGTATTGTGCCACCGCTGCACACGATATTTAGATTCGTATAAAAGACGTACTGTGTTTTTGATTATCGCCGTTTTGGGCCTGAAGGATTTCGAATAAAGAACTGCCGGAACCGGACACTGGGGAGAAAAGGTCCTTTTGGCGACTGCTCGGCTATGGACGATTTTTAAAAAGAAACAAAGAATTTGCCATCTGCTATTAATTGCATGTGCTGACGTGGTTAATAAATCATCGAGGTTTCGAGGAAAAGGATTCGTGTTAGGAGGGTTCGGGATGAGAATCGACATTGTTTAATATATTTTTTACTCGAAAGAAAATATCGATAAAAATAAAATTTTTTTAATTTGAGGATTCAAATACGAAAAATTCTATCACAGACGTACTTATATAAAAATATAGCGTTGAGTACTTCTTTTTCAAAAATTAGATTAAGACTGGCACTTTAACAAGTTCACGCAAAACAAATCCAGTTAACAGGAGGGATGCATCTAGTAATTTTTTGTAAAAATAGTGATACGTTTATTATGTACCCCATTGATTTGTCTTTTTCAAGTCCTCTGCCGCATCAAGGGCCATATAAGATTTATTCATATTTTAGTTCTTTCAGACAATTCTCACTGGATCAACTACGAGCTAACACATAGATAATATAAGTACCTACTTGGGCAAAATTGGGAGAAATGTAAATTTGATAGTTTTTTACTTCCCGAGAGTAATCTAAGGAAGTATTGTAATCGAGTCCATCGGGCGACTCACAACTTTTATGTTTTCTCGACGTTTCATGACGCTTAGAATACGAAAACATAGGTCTCTCTCTGTGTTTGTCTGCTGTCTGCTGTCTGTCGTCTGCCGTCTGATGTTTGGTGTCTACTGTCTACCGCCTGTCCGTGTCTCTGTCGATTTTTATTAGACAGATAATCTTCTAAATTACAGCACCGATTGTTGTCAAATTTTGTATGTACGAGTAGGTATATATGCCTAAGAATATCTAAAGTATATATAAAATTTGTGATCATCCCACCACCAATGAAATGACGTCATACGCAAAATTTACAATAGTAAATGAAAACTTATATATTAAATTAACTTTACATCGACCGTGAGACCTATGTTCAACAATTGTAAACATTATATTTGCGGAACATTCTTCACTTATTGTCAAGAATAAAATTTTTCAGATATTCTGTGTGCTTGTATGGAAATATGAATACAACATCAACAGACAACCGACATAAAAATGATACTTTTATTATATATGTAGAATGAAAGGGTAAAATTAGTTCAAATTAAAACATATATCGCATAATACTCGCATGAAGAATAAAGTGAATATCTTCTGAAATGGGAAAATGTTATATCAAGCTGCTCAAATTTAGGTTTTCTTCGAATACACTGATTTTTTTTACTTACCCTTTCTTTTATTATTTTTATTTCAGATTCTTTGTTATTAGTAGCAAAAATTAATATATTCCAACTGTCACACTATCAAAATACATATTAATAATAACACAATTTTAAATGTTATAATTACGCGGTTTTGATAAAATAATTGTTTTTCTCATACCAAGAAAAAAAAATTAGGTCGACGCCAGAGAAGCTGACAACAACCTCAAAGTGTCTCAAAAATGAAAGGGACCAATCAAGAAATACAAAAGTAAATTAAAAACATCTAATGAATGTTCTAGAATTAAGAAGGTAATTGGTGTCATCTATCAAGTATTCTAGAAATAAAAGTATAACTAGCTCCATATATTAAATGTTCTACAAATTCCTAGGAGAAGAATATATGGAGCTACCAAAAAAATTAAAAATGTCTTTTGAAAAACAAAAACCAAATGATAAGCACAGAAAAAGAAGAAAATCAAACGTGGAGAGGACCTTAACATATAAATATTTAAGAAGCAGGTAGAAGGGAAGAAAGCAAAGAGGTATTGGCAGGTAAATAAATTATGATCTACAAAATTCACTTAAAGATCTAAATAACTATAAAATCATTAAAAGTGATAACTCAAAAGTTAAACTTGGATCAACAATGTCTTTACAACCCAAAATCAAAAATAAGAATCTGTTGGTGTCAAAAGCTGACAAAGGCAATTGCATTATAATTCTAAATAAAGTTGAGTGTAATACAAAAGTTAATAATTTTCTAAATAATAGCTCCTCATTTCATGTTTATTTTATGTTCTATCTTGGAAGATACTTCCTACACACTTAAATTTTCTGATACACATAAATTCCGACTCATACCAATGAATTAATTCTTCAATCCCCCGTTTTTATGACCTCTCCAAAATTCATAAACCCGATTGCCCTATTAGTTTCTTTTGTAAATTCTCCATGTTTTCATTTTTATAAATGGGTTAATATTACGTTAAGAAAAGTTGTCCCATTTGACAACAAATATAGCATCAAAAATAATTTTGACCTAATTGAAAAATTGAAACATGTAATAATTCCTGTAGACTCATTCCTTGTCCTAAACAATATAGAAACAAAAATTTTCTCAAATTCTCAACTTACGGAAAAAATTAAATCTGGGGCAGTTACTGCCCATTCACAATGGACATAAGACATAAGAACGAGCGCATAACATAATTTACGTTTTTGGTTTGTGTCTGGCTTATGCTTATCTACGTTCACAGTGGACAGAGTGAACTCTGTAAGAATTGTTAAACTGCGCAAACGCAGAACGGAATAACTGCCGGCTAAACATAGAAACGGCTAACCTCAAACTGAGTCAATCAAAATATCTAACCTACAATTTCATACGATATTCGAATTTGACAACTCGCAGTACAGAACAGACTCGCAATGTGAAGCTTTCATTATAATTTATATAATATAATCAAAGGTGTGAAGTGCGAAGTGCCAACTGTGAAAGGGAATTCAATTGCAGCATTCAAAAGTCCCTAGATTTTAACATAATTTTGACATAATTCGTGCACAAAGTTGAACTTATTTCAACTTTGTGTACGCACACAAGGATTACATTAAACGTTCATAAGCATAAGAACTACGTTCGTCCACTGTGAACAGGGGTACGCGTTTTCCATCGTTTCAACTTTACGTATTTATGTAAGCTTTATGTACTTGTTATGCCTTATGTCCATTGTGAATGGGCAGTTAAGTAGATACAAACTTATTCTTTTTTCGAGGTTTCCTTGACGATCTTAACCCTCCTAAATTTTATCAGTTCTATGTATCCTTCAATAAAATTCACATACAAAATCAAAAATGATAATTCGATTCCATTTTTGGGCTTACGCTGTGAATTAACGTTCTCCGACCTTGTTTTTTGAATTGGGGGGTGCCTTGGGCGCCAGCTGGGTAGTTGACTCAACGAGAAAGGGAAATTGACTAGGACCAACGGGCAACGGACCAAGTTTCGGAAACTCTCTATTAACAATGAAATAACAGCTTAACGTATCTACTTACGCGAAATGGCACCAGGTACTTCCCCCAGCCCGACAAATCTACACAAACCCTCTGTTGGTGAAACACTTCGGGGCGATCCACTAGTTCACAGCTTCCATAGAAGAGGTTACCATAGCATGGGACGGATTCACAGCTCCCATAGAAGAGATTACCATGGCATGCGACGGAAATTTGGGGCTCACAGCGTTAACCAAGAACAACGACAATCTACGACAAACGACCAACCTCGATATGGACGACAACCCGTACGTAGAACCTAGTTCCCTCTGCTATTTAGATATCTAGGCCAAATAGGCACTCACATAGGTGATCTGGGTTCCTTCATTTTGCACAGCAATTCAACTCGCCCAAAAAACGCTCTCATCACCTCCTCTTTTTCTCGCCGCCCGCAAAAATTGAGCCCACTTCTTTGCGACCTTGGTCACCGAACGTACTTAGATTTAAATACCGTTACAACACATTACGAAAGAATGTCCAATCATTCATTTTCTTATAATATATACAGATAACCTACCACTACTGATATCATGATACCTTGGTCCTTTTTCACTACTCATCCCTCTAAGTCATCAAACCTTTGAAAGTAAACTTGGTAGGACTAAACAAATTGCCATTAATAATAAATTTCCCTTAAACCTACTTATGAAAATCTTCTATAAAACCCTATATCAACATACTCTCGCCCTTAAATTCATAACAATTTCCAATCACAGGCTATCCTCTGCTTTGCCCTCTATCTCCCTCTTTGGTTTTCCTTCTCTGTCCATTTTCAAAATTTTCAAAAAACTAGATTATAACATTGCCTTTATGACTTCCTCTAACCTTTCTTCTTTGTAAGAAACAAAGACACTATCCCCACTTTCTCTTATTTAGACGTTTACCAATAAAAATGTGATGGCTGCAACACAGTTATATTGGCCAAACAGGCAAATAAATTTCCCTTAGTATTAAAAACACAACAAATTAATCATTCATTCAATATTCAAACACTGGTATAACTAACACAAATTCAGCTTTTGCCAATCACTTTCATAATTTGGACAATCCTTTCACCTCACTAATGTTAAAGTCTTATATGTTTTAAACAAAAGCAATTAAATTTTTTCGAAATTCTTGAAACCTATAAAACAGTTAGAAATCCCAAACTAATTTGTGTGAATGAACAAACTGTACTTCCAAATTTTGGAGTCACATGACATTCGAGATATGGCTATAAATTGTATTCTAAGCTTCATTAAACGCACAGGACTCTTCTAGGACTCGACAATAGTGGGGTAGCACACAATGGACCAGAAGGTCTGTATGCGGCTCTTTATTTAACAAAAAGTTAACTAATTTGTAGTTAGTAGTAGTTACAAAAATTTAACTACTAACTATAAGTTTTAAGACCACTTGAGCAGAATCCGCTAACACCTTTGACAAGATTTCCTGGACAGTCAGGAGTTCCTGTTGCAACAAATGGGTATTGACGGAAGGATTACAGATCATTTTTGAAATTAAAAAGAGAGTGAACATGTGCCTTGAACAAAATGGTTAACATTTTCAAAGTTTACTGTGATGTTTAAACGCAATAAAGTTGTTTCTTTTTATTGTAATGAATTAGTTTTATTTTTTAATGGGATATGAAGGATTTACGGAACCAGTTATACAGGTGCGCGTGGTATTTGTCGTGCGTCCTTGGACATTTAGTAAAGTTCAAAACTGAGAGGCGGCACGTTATCATAACCTACTTGGTCACTATAACCATTTATAGAAACCCTGTACACTGAAGCAAACTGTTAATAACAAAAAAACATTTCAGGTTTGGATTGTTCAGTTTCATATGGTTTGCAAGTTTTCTTGGCTTTCTGGCTATAAAAACTAAACACTTACTAAAAAATATTTATGTGAACAGAGATGGTTATGCAAAAAACACTGAGAAATCGTTTTTTAGTTTTTATTGCCAAAAAGCCAAGAAAACTTACAAACCAGACCCCACTGACAAACATAACCTCAAAAGTTAACTAATTTTACATGGGACATCTTTAGATATGTAAGGACAAAAACAACTAAAGTTCGGTAGTGAAAAAAGTGTACTAAGAATTTATCGAGGATATATAGGATTGAATGAGCGGAGATGACGAATTTCAAAATAGAAGACAGCGGGAAACCACTGGATTTGAAGACCTGTCTCACGCTTAAAATCTACTACATCTGATGATAAGTAGGAACCAAATCGAATGAATACAACCCTGGTGTTGTTGCAACTACCTTTTCATGTATACATACACTGCGTTTCAAATAAAATGCACCACCTAGAAGGAGTAGGCGTAGAATGTTGAAATTTGGTGGAGAAGACTATTGCACGTAGACAAACATTTGATTAAAATTTCAAAGAAAAAATAAAATGTCTAACACAAGAAATGTTAATAATGTGTTAAAATTCCACGTGCACGAATACAAGACTGTATTCTTCTAGGCATGCTTAAAATGAGATGATCTATTGCCTGCTGGGGTATCTCATTCCAGGCATTTTGAATTTGTTGTAGACATTCTTCCAAAGTCTTTGGAGGATGTGGTAAATTGCGCAGCCTTCTATGCATTAAATCCTAAACATTTTCGTTTGTTGATAAATCTGGTGATCGGGCAGGCCAGGGTAAGAAATTGAGGTTATTTTCGTCAAACACTCTTTAAGTTAATATGGCCACATGAGGCCACGCATTATCTTGTTCAAAAGATGTTCTTCGACGGTTCTAGAGGTAAGGAAAAAGAAATTGATTTAACACGTTAACGATGTAACGCCGGGTATTTAGCGTGCCTGGAATGAACACTAAGGGGGTACTTCAACAGATGTGTATACCATCCCATATCATTACTCCAGGTGTTAGAGCGATATGACGTCTCTGTACAAATTCCAGATTTTACCTTTGGCCTCGAGGCCTTCGAACACGTATGCGTCCATCAGAGTGCCACAAACAAGACCTAGACTCGTTCCTAAACATTATGACATTCCACTATTACAGCCATTGCTGCCTGTCTTGGTACCAGTGAAGCCTGGTAGTTTTGTGTTCTTGTGGTAAGGGAAGTTTGCAGTTTGGACGATAAGATCTCAAGCCAAAGCAACGAATTTGGCGGTAGATGGTACTCCTCGGATTCTGTGTTCAATTGCTGTCATCCAGTCCATCCCGACTGATCGTTATGGTTACCAAGGGTATTGAATAACACTTCTTCTTAGCAAATGATCTTCGCGTTCTTGGGTGACTCTGAAACGGTCGGTACTCCTGCGACGCATTTGTAGCTCTTCGTTGTTCCATTCTCGACTTGTTCTTAATATCGTAGAATGCGTTGGGCCTAGTCTTCTGGTGATTTCCCGAAATGGTAAACCAGCCTCATGCCTCCCAATAATTCTCCCTCTTTCAATAGGTGTTATCTGTTGAAAATTCCCTCGTGTGCGAACTCGTAGCATTTTTGCAAGCACAATAATGACAAATGTCAAGTTAAATTGCAAAAGAATCTTACTCAAGTGTCTTTAAAACTTGATCAAAAAATTAATAAAAATCGAATAACACCCGGTATATTATCTAAACAAATTGTAGTTTTTCTTTCAAATTTTAATCAAATGTTTGTCTATATGCAACAGTCTTCTCCACCAAATTTCAACATTCTACGCCTACTCCTTCTAGGTGGTGCATTTTATTTGAAACGCAGTGTATATACCAACTGTCTCATATTAACAGCACAAATAATAGTGCCTTTTGACCATAACTTCGGGAGTGTGTCTTATGGAGAAGGTAGAAATGGATTAGTTTATAGAGTGGTCTGAAAATGATCCTAATTTTTTGAAAATTTTCACCAAATGATTAGCAGTTTTAAAGAAAAACATTGTAAAAATGGAGAAAAAAGATGTCTCATTTTGTTTATTTGGAGTGTAAGTTGAGAGGTGTTGAATTGACAGCCTGTAAATCAAAATTTATCAATCTAAGTTTTTGGAGCAGGTGATAGAGGAGATTTAGATGAAGGTAGCGAGAATAAAAAAAAAATGTAGAAACTTATTATTTTCTTTTTCCATGATGAATTTGATATTAGGGTATTGACTGTTGAGAAAATTCAAAAAGATCTGAAGTTATTCCTGTCATGGCGTCAAATGTTAAAAAAAGCAGCGTCTACAACCGAAGTAATAATTTGATAATACCATTAAGAGCCATGCTAGATAGAAGTCAAACAGAGTGGTCGAAGATCTTGTGGTGATTTTAGATAAAACCAAGGAAACCTTAAGGTAATAATTTTGAACAATGCTTCAAATCCATGTTCTTCAGTTGACGATATAATATTCCATTGTCTTAATTTTGCCAATAAATTTTATAAAAAATAGGTGTCATTACGCAATTAATAATGATACTCGATAAGCTTCATAATATGACACACAAATTAAACTGCTTAGCTCGACAGTTAGGTATTTTGTGTTCCTTGGATCCCCTACTTTGATTTCTCTTTTCAGGTTTTGACTGTGCCGATTTAACAAGTTCTCGTTATAATACCTACTATCATTCTCCAGATCTTTACCATAATAAAATTCATTTAATAAATTCCTGCTAAAATATTAAGTTAGAATAACTGAAACATCATTTTGTTTTAAAGATTTAAAAAGTGCACCAATAGCATTAAATGCTTTAAAAAATTTTCCACTTTAATACGTTTTAAAAAAGTACATTACACTAAAAATTTAAGTTTTTTCTGGTGGTAAATAATATATATTGTAATGAATTTATTATTATCAGGTGTTGTTACACCTTTTAAAATTTATATGATAATAACTATAACATACAGATAGTATGTGTATAACTTTTTGTATTCTGATTCTAACTATGTTAATATTTAAGATTTTAAACTGAAATTACTTCTCTGATGTTGCTGAATTGGGTTTGTTGCTCTAACAATGTAATTTGGAGATGTCAACCCGCCAGTTGCTAGTTCCCGATTTCCTCCAATTTAATATCTTTATTTCAGTAATTACAGGGGGTAGCAAAGCATAAATCCCATTAAACGAAGTTCAATCGGTTTGAATTTGAGCGGAAATCAACAGCTAAATTCTGCCTTTCAATTTCCTGTGTGTAATGTTCTCAGTGTCAATCTACCTTGCGGAAAGTTCCTGACTAGTCATGTCGGGTTATAAGGTGGCGATAATATGAAAAATATCCTATTAAAAAACGCGTTTATTTATCGCCACATAATTACAGTTTTCTGCTGCACCACTCCATATGCACTCTGTTATGTGTCAACAATACTAATTGCTGGTGTAATTACGAGAGCTGATATAGGCGCTCTAATGATGTTGGCGATACAATTAAATTCAAATCTTCTACTGTTGACAACGTCGACATATCGTAAGTCGTTACGTTTTTTCTCCTTTTGTGTGTTTAAAAATAAAATGGAATTAAGCGCTGACGCCGTGGAAAATTATATTTTCAATGAAACATAAAAGTTGATTACTCGCTAAAATACTTCTTGATTAAGTACAAGGAGCGGAACTTGAGAAGGGTGCAGACCAGGAGATTGGCAGGCAATCACCTCAGTAGCTCGAAGGGAGTTAGACCGGACACCCGCTGAATTCTAATTTTCGTCTGGTCGTGCTTCAACTGATATGTCTACGATTGACTGCTCAGATTTGTTCTCGGAAGGTTGTCGAAATTCTACATTTACATAAATAATTTTTATTTATGAACTGGTCAGACAATCAACTTCGAATGATCTTACGTGTACGGCCTTTCGAGAAATCCTAATGAACACGAAGTGTAAATACGGTGAAAGATACGTATGATAAAAATTGACGCATCGGCATAATGTTTAATAGAAAAATACAATTATTTTATAATTACATTTTATTTATGGTATATCACATATATCAAAATTGAATTCAATCTTATCTTTTTTCCACTTGTTCATTTATTTTTTCAGTAAAAGTATTACGTCAAATATGTCTTAGTATACTTGTGCAAAACTTAAAGTTCTTTTTATTATTCATATTTATAATTACTTTGTCGATTTCTTTTAATAAGGTCCGATCAACAAAATATGTTCTAAAGCTGGCGCTAAATTTTATGTCTTCTATTATGTACATATATGCAATGCAGTAGCACGTCAGGTTTAGGAAAAAAATAACTGAAATTATGAATATAAAATTTTGCGTTTAATAGCACTAACAAGGACACTATTGCATTTCAATTAGAATGTTTAACTTCTTACTTTTCTATTATACTGGACTGTGAAACGTTCAGAAATCATTGTCCAGCAGTAATCTGCAAGCATTTCGCTATTCCATTTCCCTCAGTGACGTTTTTCGACGGAGGCTTGTTAACTTGATGAAACTATCCTCCGTGCTCATCACTCACGTCACTAAAATACAGAGAAAAGAAGTTCAAATGGAACACTGAGATGTGTATTTTAAAGTTTAGTCTAACATAGAAAATTGACTGGTAATTTCTTTGTAGTTTACAAATTTTACTTTAAACACTTTCCAAGCTGGTGATGTCCTCTTGCTCAGTAATTTCTAATCACTTGGTTGTAATTGTTTAAGAGAAAATACTCTGGTGTCTGTCTCACCTATAAATGATACAAAAATGTGCGTTCAAGCTGTGAAACAAATATTGTCAGATTCGGTACAGCTATTATAGATTTTTTTTTAATTCTGATGTGGTGACAAAACACTGAAAATATTTTCAGGATCAGCATAAAAAACGCACATGATATACGCCTTAAAATATAAGAACAAATGTTTCATACAGCTGGATGATCATATCCTTTCATAGACCTCTCAGTGGCGTATGTTACACTTTATAAGGTCTTGACCAAGCTTAATAGTTAATTGTTGAATTAGGGGTTTTAAGTCAGAGTTCCAGTTTAACATAAGAACATGTTGTTAATAAAAATAAAACTAGGATACACAGTTCACACTGAGGCCGATCGGGGTACCTTGCTCACAAATAGCTTAAGAGGACCACGGGAAGACTAACACAAAAGACAAAGAAATGGGAATACTAGGTAAATAGTCAATCAAACGCTTGTAGATAGATCCAGGTAATGATAAGAAACAGCTACTGCATACGTGCGTGCCCTTTCTCACGATTAAATAAATGTCTTTGCAGTTTTTATCAATAATGTAGAAGTAAATTCTCAATTTCCAAACTTCATTTGTGCCAGCAAATTATCTTGATATTGCCATCAGAAAGAGCGGCGAGGCCCCCAGGTCTCACGTATGCATACATGACAAGTGGTGGCTCAAGATTTTTGACATGTGCAATGGGGATACGGAATTAAAATATTAATTTCATTTTTTTTCCAGCACGTAAAGATTTTTTACAAAAAAGCTCCCATTTTTTTAAATTAATAAATATCTTATAGATGATTAAAAACTAAATTACTTTGAAATAAGTTTGTTAAAAACTAATAAAAACAAAATTAAATGAATGCAATTATCACAGAATTAATTCCACAAACACACCTTTGTAAAGAAGGTCCTGAACTAAATGTCTAATATTTTGTCTAAAACAGAGTAGGTATATTATTGTTTATTTAAACAACAGTTTTACAAAATACTCCTTCATTAGGAAAAATTTCAAGGACTATTACTTGAAAAAGCTCACTGGTTCTTAATGTCCAATCGTTAGTACATTTTCTCTCAAATGCCTACTTCAATGGCAGGCGCTGAAGTCGGGCAAATGACAATTAAATTCTGTACAATAACGTATACTGTAAAACCGCTTACCTATTGCTGGCCCCAAATTGATAGGTGTGACAAGTAAGGATTGTTGTCTGAGATATGTAACTAAAACTTTTTTTTAGTATACCTACGCTCCCAAAAAGAGCTACCTTACGTAGTTATTTAAGTCCGTAAAATGAATCTTTTTCTGAGTGAATCCAAAAAATAGTTATTTTTCAAACCAGTATCCAAAATACTGCCCTTGCGGACTAATCTTTGTTGTTTGTGGAAGCTTTAACTAATAATGTCGTTTGTAACATGTGCCTAAAAAAGTTTTTGAGGACTGTGTAGATGTCGGCTACGCCTCGTCCGCAAACAGCAACGATTCGTTCGCAAGAACTGTATTTTACGTACTTGTAGCAAAAATAACTATTTCTCATACCTACTCGTCAAATATTCGGTTAAAAATATATATAGGATTACGATAAAGTAATCGACAAAAGTCATAAAAAAAACGCAGAATTTGTTTTTAAAAGTGCAAAAACATATCAGGCTTTTTGTTTTACTTTCCATCTTTGACATAAAATTACGTCAAGTTGTAAAATTTATGACGTCATCAATGATTTTTTTAAATAGGTATAATTTTTTATTGCATTATTTGATAAAGCTTATTTTTTTGCAATTGGGCTTATAGATACGAGTCATTTCATGACGAATTCGTGCTTTCAAGTCGTCTAAATTATCGGGTCTATTTGTGTAAATACGACTTTTTAAATGTTCCGTTTAAAAAAAATCAAGGAGTGTCAGATCCGAAGACCTAGCTGGCCATTCTATTGGTCCACGCTTTCCAAACCACCTTCCATCAAATTGATTATCCAAAAAAATCCTTATATTTACGCCATAATGTGGTGGTGCCCCATCTTATTGGAACCAAAACCTGAGATCTAAATTTTGTAGATTATATGGATTCGGAAACGTAGCAATTAGATCCAGAAGCACTGCTGTTCTAAGATGATCTAAATATCGATTTGCTGTTAAATTTTCGTGAAAAAAATGGGGGCCAATGGATCTTATATTTATTATTACCACCCAAAAATTCATTTTTTGCTGACGTTGGGTGTGTGCCTTTATACGCATACAGTTTATCCTTTTTTAAAAACTTTACCACAAACGATTGGCTAACATTTTCTTGTAAAGCCATTTCCCTCGTTGTTACATGTGGGTTGTCTTCCAATGGTAACAAGAGATTCAACTTGGTGTTATCGTTTAGATATTCGTGCTCTTCTACATCTCGGAACAGCTCTCACGTTTCGTGTTTGATTAATTTTTGCAACAATTCTACTCACTGTGCTTCTAGCGATTAAATTAAAAAAAAATATGAGCGACCTTTATTAGGAGTAATATTTTGAGCTAAAAATTTGGGAAACTTTTTTTTCGTCTATAAAATATTACCATAAAGAGAAAAACAAAATTAAACGAAAAGAAAATCAATTTTTGACGATTTGGGAACTTTTTAAAAATTTGGGGCGACCTCTTAAACATTTTTTTTGAGCTGTCCTTTGGAGAGGGTCTTAAAACAAGATAAGCTAACATATTTTCACACAAAAAATAGTCGTTTTTTGCGCCACCCTAGTATGTAAAAATATATTTGTTTCCAAGTCACAAACTACTGGATTACATACAGCCAAAAGTATTCCTTATTTTATTAAACCAGCTTAAAAAACTGCCAAAAGCGATTCTCTTTGACAGATTTTTGTTTTAATTTTTAGTTATTTGAATTTCATTTGAATCATCTTCATATTATGTTTATTTCGTTTATCATTAATTTTCTCCAATTTTTTTGTTATGCAACCCCTACATATGTAGAAAAATACAAATTTGACGTAAAATGTTTTTGACATATAATTTTTAATATAAATTTGCAGTTTTCAGAGTTAATAATAAAACAACAATCTTCAAATTGCGCTTTATGTACTAGAAATTTTTGCATAATATAATTTTAAGACTATAATTTTGGCAGTGTGGACAAGTGATGAAGTATCCACACTGTACGCTAGCCAAATTTACTGTAAATATTTGTTTATTTAATATTTTTGGCATCTGTTCTATCCGCATCCATCGTTTTAAGTTAGTTTCGCTATCGTATCTGCTAAAAAGAATGATACATTGTGGCATGTCATCCGAAAACTTAAACAATGTATTGACAGAAAGGGCGTTAATGAAGTGGTGAAAACAAGATAAAACAGAAAACATTAAAACAACTGACATTAATTTCAACGTTACCAGTTTCCTTACAGTCAAACAAGAACACAACAAAAACTAAAATACGAGCAGAATGGACACTGACATAAAGTTAATACTGCCTCATTATTGCTTGCATTATTATATGTTATTTCGTATTGATAAACAGGGAATATTAATAAGTGTAAATATTAAATTATCTTTTTCTCAAAGTAGCCAAAATTAGTATTATACCAAAAGTTCAGATAACCTTAGACCAGCAGTTTTTTTTTTGTTGATTCTCCATATTACTATCTTTCTAAATGGCTTAACATTATGTTAAGAAGAGTTGCCCCATTTGACAACAAATATGCCATCAAAAATAATTTTGACCTAGTTTTTGAAATGTGTATACCTAGTCATTTCTCTAGGTTCATTCCTTATATCAGAAATTTTCGTGAACAATATCGAATTCCTTTGACGTTTCTAATCTTTGCCATTCGGTTCCCCTTTCTGATTTCCTTAAATTATTCGGTGATCTTTTATTTGAATGAATGAGATTTACCTTTTACGCATACTCTTACATAGTGGTTTAGCCATGGAATCTTCCCCATCTCTATTTTTAGCAGAAATTTTTATGAGCAATATAAAAACAAAAATCGTGTCAGATCCTCAATTTACCCTTGTTTCAAAGTTCTCTTGACAGTATTAACTATTTCCTACATTTTATCAATTCTATCAATCCTTCAATAAAATTCACATACAAAATCGAAAATAGTTAATAATTCCATTCAATTTTTTAACTTTTACGCATTACAAAAAACATGTCCAATCATTCTTTTTGTTATGATATTTACAGAAAACTTACTACTACTGATGCCATCATATATACCATTACAATTTGTTCTTATTTTCATCTTATTTTGCCCTCTACCTCCTTCTTTGGTTTTCCTTCTCTGTCTAATTTTAAAATTTTTAAAAAACTAGATTATAACATTACCTTTAAGAATTCCTTTAACCTTTGTTTTTTGTTTGCACGACACAAAGACTCTGTCCCTATTTTCTCTAGTTCGGATGTTTACCAATTAAAATGTGACGACTGCAACACAGTATATGTTTGCCAAGCAGGGAAAGAAATTTTAGCATTAAAAATAGAATAAATTAATCACTCACTGGTATAACTAACATAAATTCAGCTTTTACCAATCACATGGTAGAATTTGGACATTGTTTTCACTCCATTTGTAATGTTTGAAACAAAAGCACCACTCTCAATTTTTTTTAATTCTTAAAATTTATAACCCAGCTACAGATCCGAAACTAATTTGTGTGAATAAAGAAACTGGTTTCAATACCCCTTTCCTTTCTTTTCTCCTACCTATTTCTTAAATGTTTCTATGTTTCGATCGTCTCCACGTCTGGTTTTTTCTCTTTCGGTGCTTTACACTTAGTCTTGTTTTTCAAAAGACATTTTTAATTTTTTAATAAGTACACATTTTTCTACTGGGTATTTGTAGACCACTCGAAGGATGGCGTCTATTACCATTCTTTTTCTAGAATACTCGATAGATGGCGCCAATCACCTTTTTAGTTCTAGATCATTCGTTAATCTACTTTTGTAGCTCATGTTTGGTTTTTTCAGTTATTACTAAGACCTTAAAGTTGCTGTTGGCAGCAGCTCACAAGCCTAATTTGTGTGATTAATTACTAAGTTTTGTATTTTGGGTTAATGTATTAATTTTAATGTTTTTTGTAAATTAATTTCCTGTTCATCATTTTGCTCTGATGGTACCAGTATTTACCGAAACATGTTAGCTCACTCACTGAGGTTTTATTATAAAGTGGCAAAAGTTATTAAAATAGAAATGTATTTCGTGTATGGATTTTATACAATTTTTAGAAATATTTGCCTCCCAATTACATTTTATTAAAAAATATACTAATTGGTAAGTATTCCAGTACATTTTAAACACTTTTGGACGAGGTGCTACAAATTGCGTCAGTGAAGATAAACAGAAAATGGCCACATATGATCATCATTTTTCTATATAAATTCTATTTTTTAGAGTTCATTATTTCAGATCAGTCGTTCAAGGACTGTATGGATTAATTTTTTTCCATTGCTTATACACAAAAACACTGAAAACAAATATGTTGTAATTTGCACCCGGCTGATATACTCATACTGTTTAACGATTTTGAAATAGTGAAATTTTTTACTTTTAAAAATTTAATACATGAACCAAATACTAAGTAAAGTTTGCATTTATTGGATTATTTGAAAAAGAAAATCTTAGAACAGGAACCAACAACAATCACAAAGAATTTTATAGTTTGTTGTGTATAATTTTCTAATTTAAACATTACAACAGAATTACAACATATAGAAATACCTCTCAATACTAACTCTTCTTCAGCTAATAATTTACTTCACAGATTTGTAATTAACCACAAATGCACTTTCGATTAAGTTAATTACATTATGATGTGCAAGGTACAGGGTCTTTACATCACATGTAATGCGTTGGATAATTATTATTAGAGCTATTAAGAGTAAATGGTGGTCCAATAATGGCATCATCAGCTGGAGGAACATTATTAATTATCCTGGCGCTCTGTCTTATCAAACCAATATTATAATTTGCAGTGGGAAACGTGGTTTCGTGCATTCCGCAACATGAATCCAAATATAGTTTAATTGGTAACATGTACGTCTGCATTTCGATAATTTTTGCATAAAAATAGTCTTTTTTGAAATTATAGTTTACAGACGCTATTATATTACTTATTCACATCTTTACACCGTAACCTTGCATCTTATATAACTTTTATTGAAGTTGCTCTACTTTTAATTTTTAAATCACATTTGGCATAATTTCAAAAAAGGAGAACTTCAGTGATGCGATATCAGAAATATGCAAATAACTTAAATAGTAGTTAAATATAAGGTACATTTATTTCTCAATAAAATACTTGACAATGTGCTTCCACTAAATTAGTACTTCTAGAAGACTTCAATATACATGAGTACAATCTTGGATTGTTGAGACACCTGTATAATGGCTTGTGTTTAAGGATTTTAATTTGAGTTGAAGAAATCATCACTTAAAAGTTCATCATACTTATTACCCTGCAAAAGCCTACAATGGATAAATCAGCCCACACCTGTCTTTTTGAATAAAAAGAGGTCTAAGCGTGGCTCTCAAGTCTGCACATGCAAATAATCATAATTCAGAAATTACAAGTCCTTGCAAAACCTCTTATTTCTGGCGCTCGTGTAATACAAACACGACACTGTAATCAAGCTAAAGGTTTTTCTATCAATCATTATTAAAACTGTCTGGGTAATCGCGCAATGTTAATTTAATGTAATTACAAGTTAATACACATCTCCATTCGTGGCCGCATCTGGCTGGAAAATGCTAATTTAAATTCCGGGCCGAAAATTGCGAGTAACCGGAATAAATCCAGCGACATTTACGAACGAGAAATTAATTGAGTTTGATTTCGGCCCTGTTTTAAGCTTAATAATCAGTCAATATTAGCAGACTTGAAGACGTCTTTGACATCCACTATCGGGTCCCGATACAAATTTTCACTTGTAATGCCGACAGACCATAATCAATCTCTTTATGTATTTTTTTCGTATGGTGACTGTGCACAATTTCGACCTAATAGAATCACTTTCCATTATAATAACTTTGAATAATTGTTTCAATAAAGAGTGCCCCGATAGTTAGCCGCGTGATTAATACGCTTTTAATTCCGAAAAGTTGATATAATGAGCCCACGGGGAGAAATAAATTGCTAAAATTCCGTTATTACGGAAACGTATGTGATATTTTATACTACCATAAGTATACTAGCCATAAAACGCACAAAATTAACGAAATGTATTTGTGTTCTAATTATAGCAAATTCAATACACATCAATTCTCCATGAGAAAACAAATTCGCTAGAAATTCCAAAAATTATCTAAATTTTATAGTCAGTTTGCTGCGCTTCTATTTAGAAAATAATAATTTAAGATCGTCTAGATTTATGCAATGTTAATGAACCTTCGCCAAAATGATAACAAAACTTCGGTAAAATAAGTTATTAACGTTGTATGTTCCTGAATGCAAATTAATTCATTTATTTTAAGAAATAAATAATTTCTTGCTTTCTGGGTGATATTAAATTTGCAGCACTTATCACTTTATAGAAGACAAATAGACTACTTTTTGTAGATTCCTTCTCGTATACGCCCGCCTGTTTTTTTTTTGTAGCCATTTTCTGAGTTTCCGGAGGTCTGCATGCAGATGTTTCGGATGTGTGTAATGCGTTGCTGTCAGCCATTTTACAGGGCTGGGATTGGATGCCTGGAATCCGAAACCTGACCAAAGAATCCCGCCGACGCGCTCGAATCCTAAAACTGGTCAGCACCAGCGGGGTCTCGCCAAATTGAAAACATGATCTAATCTCTCCCAGATATATCGACCGCATCCTTAGCATTCATTTGCCGATCCGAAGCTGTTTCGTCTCTTAAAAGCCCATTCTGTACCAACATTCTGCATAAACATATCACAGCGGTCATTTATCAAAGCTCATATCACGATTTGATAAGTGCTTCTGAAGAATGTGTCTTCAAAGAAGCACGTTACATAGTTGAGGTTTAATCATTAAAAAAAAATGTTCTGCGCGTTCTCAAAATGTGTTACCCATTACACAAATTGTTTGGAAGCAAGTGTAAAAAGCACAAATCAACAAATATGTAAAAATTTATTTTAAGAAACAGCGCAAATTTCCAAGAAAACAATGTATTAAAATTTATATTGTCAATCTTATCTAAGACTGACGCAAAAGTCAAGAATAATATGAACAAAATCTGTATTAAGAATGTCACTCTGGGAAAAAAGAAAATAAAGGTAAAAAATGCAAAAAATATTGAATAATCCAATATAAAAAAAAAACTAATGAAATTAATTACTATCTTTGTTTTAGAAACATGTGCTACATGTTGGGTATTCACCTGAAAAATCACTCAGAGTAAGAGTTGGATTTCATTTGACACAAACGGCATATCTATTCTTAAAACATCTATTTCGCAGAAATAATACGTGATAAGAGTAACAAAGAAATTTTTTTGTAGTAAATTAATAAATTATTTATCAGCAACAAAAATTTTGTCTTTTAAAATCTAAGATTATGGATGTTAAAAGAATTGAACATCCGTTACTCTAAGACTACGTGCATCTGATGAGTTGCAAAATGCTAAAGTAACTTTAAGAGATGTTTGTCATTTATTCGCTGTTGTGAGTGTTTTTTTCATAATTACTTTAATGCTTTTATTGTTTAAATTTTATGTTATTATATTTCTTACCTACCCAGTAACATCTATTGCCCTATATAATATAATGTAAAAACATAAACCAAAAATTCTACAAATTTTAAAGTGGCAACAAATTTTAGAATGAATAAAAGACTTAAATTTTAATACAATATGTGACTGTGAATATCTTCGTAACACCGAAAGTTTTCATTTCCATAATCGTTTTTTAAAGCAGGACACACACATAAAATGTATAAAATTCTCATGCTTAAGGCTGTTGCTACGTCGCGATGGACAAGAAAGAGCACACAAATATTAAATTATACTTATTTGTATGATTTTTTTTACTTCCCGAACGTAAATTAAAGGAATACTGTAATAAGTTCGTTTGACATATAGTTAATTTCATGTCTTCTTGACGCTTCATAGCCTGCAAGACATGAAAATGTAGGTTTTACTTTTCCATCTGTCTGTGATCTGAACTTCTGGAAATTCAAGGATAATATTATGTGAATGGTAAAACGATAAATTTAATAAAAAATGTCACTACGTCATCTTAAAATTTTACTGAATAAGAATGTAGAAAATAATATGCTATGTATGTAACTGTATTTTATTCATTTAGTCTTATTTTTTCTCTGGCGCATATAGGTTTGTGTAAAAAAATAATAAAAATTGTACAACAAAGGTTCCTCATTTATCTTAGAAACTACATAATCGATTGCTCTAAAATTTTCAACACGGTTATTGTGAAAATTGTAACTCGCTAATTTCTCTATTCATACTTTCCAAAAACTTAATATAGTTTCTTCACACACTTACTTGTATGTTTTTAGAATGATTTACTCACGATATGGTAAGAAAAAGAATGAATGAATGAAGAAACATATTTGATGCTTTACCTGTACTTTAATAATCTCTCTAAATTTTTATTTTAATGTACGCAGATTATTAAAACAAAAAAAGTTACATAATCACATTTTATAGTTCATCTAAGAAACTGAATTGTTTAGTTGACTGTGCACCGGAGGAGAGGAAAGTTCTCTCTAAAAAACAATTCAGATCAATTTTTGTAATGGTAATAGTATATTAAAACATTATTATTCAGGAAAAAAATGTACACAGTGTACTTCAAATATGGCGCACCATCACAACGGTATAATACATAATTAAGTTGCGTGGTATTAGAAAATTCTGTGCCCCAATTCGAGGGTTAATACTTACAAAAACAAAATAACTTTTAGATAGATAGATACATATATAGATAGACAGATAGATAGACGTTCGTAGATGGTTTTAAAAAAGTATAAGATTAGGCACTGTTGCCAGATTCATACTAACCAACCGTTAAGTTTCTTGTTTACAATAATATAAAATAAATGAACCTATGGATAAAGACTTATTTTCAATAATGAAAGTCTGAGCGATTTTATTTGGGAACAAGGATTTTTAAAATTATTTTTCCTTTTCACAATAAACAGTTCGTAACAACGTGAAATAGAGTTAGTGTAATATTTTTGAATCATCCTATGAACTGTGTACTTTATTGAATCCTTCCCCTTTCAGATCTTTAAATTAAGAAATGAAGTAGATAGATCAAAAAAACAAAAGTAATAAATTTTAAATAATTGTTTAAGTTCCCATTTTACCTGTAAACTCTTAGATCTGATCATTTCCTGTTCGCTTCATTGTAGGAAATAGCACCCTTAGGGTAAATGTGTACAAGAGTACGCACTTAGTGTAAAACTGTCAACAACTTTTTAATTTTTTTGGATAGACAAATTTTATGATATGGGTTCGTTATATACATGTTTAGAGATCAGATATATTTAATTGTACGTCCCAAGACCACTATATTTTAAAAGTAATTTCAATTTTTGTCAAGATGTGTAAATGCGCACTCTTAGACAGTTCATTGCACAAGAGTGCGCATTTGAACGCTTATGAGTGCGCATTACATTTTATGAAAAAATATTTGTTTCTAAGGTGAAAATAAATGGGAATAAGTGACTACAGACTACACATAAAACGGGAGACCTATTTCTTCGTACTCTAGGGGTCTTGAAAAATCGAGAAAACGTAAAAATAGAAAGTCGGTCGACGGACTCGATTACAACACGCTCAGGAAATAAAAATAAAAAAAAAATCACCATAACCACCACCACACAACTTGAAAAGCAGTACAAAGTAGTAGAGTTAAATAATTCATTATCGTATGATATGTATCTCCAAGACTATTAGACTACGTATTGAAAGCAATGCGCACTCTTATACAATACCTCGCTGCTCACTCTTGTACATTTGTACATAACCTAATGTTTTCAAAGTTAAAAGCTTTTGATGGATAGAAAGTATAAAACTGTTAGTGTATAACGAGACCTTAAAAGTTACAACTAATGAAAATTATTACTGTAAAATAAAAGAACTGGTACGTACCTTACAAAAAACTAAAATTATGAGCGGTAAAAATTACATCCACACAACGTGCGAACATAAAATCGTCAGTACGACCAAACTATAAACTATATTCAGGTCACTTTTGCACCTTTATCTCAGGTTTAGCATTAAATTCTGAATGGTATAACTTCATCTTACCCAGATGGCACTAATAAGCAGAAATCATCACTGCGTACTCTTATACATATTCGCACTCTTGTACACATTTACCCTATAGATAAAAAAAAGAAAAGCAAGCTATTAAAATCGCCGATTAAAATTGACAAAATGATATGTTAACTTAAAATGTTAGTTATACAGGTGTCTTCGATAAAACTCTGCGGCTTTATATCTTCAGAACGGACAGAAATATAGAAATTGTTTAAACGCCATTGTTTTTAGTTTAGCGGGGAGCATAATTAAATACCCTGTAAATTTGACGCTTATATGACATCTGCGTCGTGACGGCAACCGATATTTTTTAAATCGCAATATACAGAGTGATTCAAAAATGGCTCAGTTATTGAGTAAAGAAAACATAATTTAAAAACTTCTTACGACCAAATTTGGAAGAAGTTTAATTTTTCTCTTAGATAAATTAACCATAATTAATTCAGTACTTAGTGTTAGTTACATGAAATCGAATGGACTTTCATTATTCAAAATAGTTTTGCAAGTAGGTACCTGTCACGTTTTTAGCCATAATTTCTCCATTTTGTAGTATGTATCTACCTACTTATTAAAAAAACTTAAAAAATGTCAAGAATTAATTAGACAACAGTAGTTTTACAGTCCAACTATCGAAATCGATATTTTGTTTTCTTTCGTAAGTGAATGTTAATTTGACGTAAGGAATTCTTAACTGTTTTTCTCGAACTTAAATCAGTGGCAAAATTGTAGATTATGGTTTTAAATAATTTTTGTAATAATGAAGTAGGTATTTGATTGCCTTTGTCTTTGAGTTAAAAATTTTTAAACTCCGGCGATGACTCGCCTTCTTATTCGTTATCGATATTTTTTTTTAAGAACTTCAATGTATTAACTACTTGCCGCAGATCAATTGCAAAATTCTCATCAGTACTAAAAAATCTCTTTAACTCAAAACACACTTCGTGTAAGTAACAAATAAACCTTTTTTTTAATTCAAAGACACTAATACAATTACAATTTTATTGTTAGAATCAGTTTATGGGTAGGTACTATCGTCAAAAAAGTATGGCAAAAATTTAAGTACATTTTAAAATATATTGTGATGAAACTAGAAAAATGGAATTTTAAAAATGTTAAAATTCGAGACAAAATCGACATACAATAAAATTGCGATAAATAAAAATCACACTTTAACGACACAACTCAAGAGTCGGTACGTGAATTTGGAAAAATGTAATTTGTATTTTTTTTAATTTCGTTGTTGGTTGATTTTTTCTGAATTTTCATATGTATTTTTAAATTTTCACTTTTCTGCTATTTATGGCATCATATTTTAAAACCTAGTTGAAATTTTACTTTCGATTTTAGCAGTAATAACAATATTGCTTCTAGCAATGTATTGGTGGTTGTATTCGTCTTTACAAACGAAGTTTTTCAATTACCTGCCGAAAATTTGAAATTGATAAGCGGTAAAGTACTAGTTAATACATTGCAATTATTTTTGAATAATGAAGATAATCAATAACAAGGTTTTGTTCCAATTAAGTGTTTGAACGCAATTCATACCTCAAACAATGTCTAAATGCCGCATCTGAGTTAATGTGCCGCATCCGAGGCATCGCTGGAGTTTAAAAATTGTTACTTCAGAGACAAAGATTGCTTCTTCATTACAAAAATTATTTTAGAACCTAATTGACATAAAAATCTTCAATAAAAAAAAATTAATACCTACATCTTTTGTGCAAGTTACAAAAAAGATCTTTTTGGTAGAAATTTAAAAACGCTGCTACAGTAAAAGTTATACTGTTAGAATCAGTATTATCTGGTTATATTATGGTTGAAAAACTAAGACAAAATTCTTTATATTTTTTGAAACCAAAAAAGGCAATTTTAAAATTATGAAATTTCAATAAATTATTTCAATTACTATGAAATTGTAATATATATATAAAAATCAAATTTTAACACGAATAATAAAAGCGGAATAACATTAATCTTATAATAATTTGTGTCAGATTCATGTATCTTCAGAAATCGGTAAGTTTTTGGATAACTCACAACACCGCCGCAAAAATATAAAATGCATTGCGTACGGGTTTTGTACGCTGCCAAGTAAAAGCGGAACGGACTTTAGATCATGTCAGAACGTAAACAACCAAAAATTTACTACTTGGCAATAGAATTTTTGTCGCCTTACAGAAGATTTTGTCTGAAAAATTAACAAAAAGTTGTTATCCGTGGAGACAGAACGGAGAGTTTTATTGACGAAGAAAAGTTTCTAGTGAAAAAAAATACATTGTATTAAATTGTTTTACTTATTAATATCAACTCTTTTATATATTTCAGAATGTACAAAAACGAAAGTAAATGACAATTCAGTTACTCAAAATACATAGAATGTTAATAAAGTACCTACATAGTTATTTTGACAACATTTTTATAAAACTAAGACCCTCGGTGGTCTTACCTAAAAAAACTTAAATTTTTATGTTGTATTATTTCAGAAATTAATTTTCCCCAAACGTCGAACGGATGGACCAACCTCAACTTTCGTTCCACTTCTGGCGCCATGTGCAAACATTTTTTCTGCTCGATCGAATACGCGGAAATGGTCAATTCGCCCAAAATGGCACAAACAACGGATCTTCACTCATCCATTTTGGACGGTTTCACATTAGTGGTTCATAATCAATTAAATTTCATGGAAAGGATTCGCTTTTTTTTGTAGCGATGGAATTCTCGTAATATATTTGTGATCCATCGAACCGACGTTCCGTGCTATGGTTGAATCTATATTCTGTCAGAGTCTTTGATATGTCTGGATGCCGACCAATTATGTCTGAGCCGTGTGGGTCGAACCCGCCCGTCTCTGCCAGGCTTCACAAAGATGCGCCCGTCACTGGAAAATATTAAATTAACTTTGTTTAATAGAACGAAACTACAGTGCATTTAAAACGTGGGCTCAGACACGATCTTTGTGAATAAACCGTAATGAGTAATTATAGTGTTTAACCTGGTTTGTTTGACCAACTTTGTAATTGAGGGGTTGTCAGTGCGAGGAACTGGAAGGATAAGAACTGTTGTAATTTTGTAGCTTGAACGTGAAGGTCGTTTATTAATGAAAAATTGTTGTGGTTGCCAACTGTGGTTCGAGGTATCGATATCTTTCCAATACATCATTCAATCAGATAATCAAAATGTACGATTATATCTTTATGTGAAAAATTTTATCATATAAAATTAAAAAGTATACATTAGTATTAACCAATTTCTCGTGTTTTTTGCATCGTTTTATCAGCATAACCTCAAATTTTTAAGCAAAAACGTTTTTAATACGTAAATAACGATGTACTTCTGAAAGAACAACGAAAAACACGTTCACGACAGCCATGAATTTTTGAATCGTCATATTTTCAACTTAAAATTTCAAATTGATGGTAATCTGACAGGACTAAAATTCTAACAACAAATTTTCAAAGACAAGTTAGTCTTTGTTCATGTTTTTATTGCTCTCTTGATAGTAACATCAATATTGAATATATAGCAGCTTATAAATCAAACATCAAATATACAGAGAGTATAAATAAATAATTGTCATATTAAAACAGGGTTGTAATCATATTATCAAATTGACCTTACATAGTTGTTGGTGATAAACTGTGAACCCTACTGTAAATATAAGGGGCAAATTCAGGCATATTTGAATTTTCTGTTGTATGTTGATTGTATAATACTTAATTATTTATGGACAATCAACATAGTATATGCAGATAAATCTAATTAAAATTACTAAAAGAATTTGTGCAGTTATGAGACAGGGGGCAATAGAAGATGAGGAAATACCTGTTTAAAATTTTTTGATTTATTTTCCCTATTAATATGTCATAAATGCATGAATGGAATTTATTTTCAAGTTTAACATAAATTCCTTTATAAAATTTTCCTACTCGGAAAAGTATATTTGTTTATGGAATCTAGAAAGGAACATATAAAGACACAAAAAACAAAATATTCTTTTCATACATTTTAAAAGAAGGTGGTTATTTTTTATGGGCTATTTCATGTAGGCACCTAGAGTACGATTTTTTATTGTTTTATTTATATGAGTTTTAATATATAAGAATACATTTTTGTAGTTATCGAAAAAATATGTGAATGTACAAAAAGCTTTACGTCACTGAACAAAAGAAAGTGTTTCGACGAACTGACGACAAATCGTCAAATAAAAATGTAGTAAAGTTATTTTGACAGAACCTTTTTTGCTCCTGAAAAGTAAATAATTCAATCTTCTTTTCAAATAAAGTAAATTAAATAATATCGGCATTACAAATTTTATTTTTTTATGTTAACACGATAAGTATTTATAAAAATATAAGTAGATTAATAAACCACACATGTATGTACACATAATCGCTATTTTGCACATTTTAAAATATGATTTACTTAGCAAATTTTCTATGTGACGTAATCCACGTATTGTAGGGGGTGGAACGATTTATCAGGGTATTGTTAACCTCAAAGCATGTGCTAAATTAGAACAATAGTTGGTAGTACAGTCCAACAAATCTCGCTTGTTTGAAAAGTTATAAAATTTGATTTTGGAAATTTTTATTTGTGATAGGTAACCTGTATTCATTAAAACAAACATACATAATACCAGCAACAGTATAAGAAATTAAATAACACCCTTTATATGTCTCGGCATGTATTTTGACAACGTATTTTTTTTGTTCGTGTACGACATATAAGTTTTTTCAAATGACACCCTATATATTTTTAAAGATTTTTGAGGGCTTATTTATCAGGATTCATTAATGTATAATACATTATGTCATAAAAACGTACTCTGTTAACTTATTTACATTTGGTATCGACTGCACTTCTCCACCCACGATTGGAAACAGATTAACAATTGCTCCAAAAATATAAATGCATTGATAAAACGCAAGGCTATGTGTGTATTTCTATTGACTTCCCATTTGAAGATGTACCGATCAACATTTCAGTAAGGTCATGTATGCCAATTTCGTTCTTGATTTGATCAATAAAAAATATATGTATGTAATAATGGTAGCAACAATGTCAGAAATAAAAAAAAAATATGCTACAGTCGAACGTGCGCGATCTTCGCGTTGTACATTATAAGCAATAAGGTAACGCTACACCTTATGGGAGCTCGGCTTAAACTAGGTAGTCGTAAGTTACACAATTTCGATTTTTTTATCAAAATTTGAATGTTCTGGGAAAAATTTCAATACGGATTCATAAACCACAACTACAGAAGTATTTATACGATATTCCTAATAGAGATACATATAAAATTTGACGCCACACGGCAAACAGACAGACAGACAGACGGAAACGGAAGACCTATGTTTACGTAGTTTAGGGGTCATAAAACGTCGAGAAAATATGAAAGTAAAAAAGGTTACATACATAGCAGCCAGTGCGTATTCATCGTACGCACAAGCCACACCGGAAATTAGTTCCCTCTCTTCGAAAGTTGATAGAGTACCTATTATTCAAAATTTTCGATGAGTATAATATTCACTCAGAGTTCCCGTTGCGAGTGAAATATGTTGTATGTATATTAATGTTTTCTTACTTAATATTTACCTATTGAAGATTTTTTATTAAAATTGACCGTATTATAATTAACGCAGATTTTGCAAATGTGCAGTAATTTAGTGACATATTTTGGAAAGATTACTGAGACAGATATTATTTGAAAGCAATTTTGGTCTAACAAAACATTTGAAAAAAATGTAAATACTGAAAACAAATCGCTCAAACAATAAATTGTGTCATAATGAATTATATCGTAAAATTTTATTGTTTTTATTTAAGATAACTCTTCTTTTATTTCTTTTTAAAAAATATAAAAAAGTTGAAGCTGGCATATTATTTTTATAAATTTCATACTTTGCATAATTTTTGTAATTTCCTAAAATGTGTTGACTTTCAGAGACGTAAGCAAAGGTCTTTAAAGCTATTTTCAAATCACTTTGCCAGAATTTTGTCATGCTCCAAGATTCTAACTTTGTTATTTTTATAAGTTTGCGTTTTTTGAAATCAGAAATCAGGGACATTTAAGTTTAATGAAAATGAATAATTTTCTAATTTTTCAGACAATTACCGTCAAATCTTTTATGAGTTGGTTGCGATTGTTTCCTGACACCATAGTAATCCTCATTGTAATGGATTATTACCATTACTAAAATCCTGTTTGAACATTTTTATTTAAAAATGAAAACGAAATGTATTATAAACATAAAATCAATTAGTAGAAGTATTTGATAAAAAAATACTTAATTGAAAATCCGTATTGAAAAAATTTATCCATTTTGCAATTTTTTATGGTTTTAATTTTATCATTGAGTTTTTAGTAATGCTGATATCTGACGATGAAGAATTAAAAATGTTTAAAAGCTGAACGCTCACTGAGGTTGATTTTCGTTATATGAGGATGTTATAAATTATAACTCTAATTTTACACGATACTATATTTTTAAGATCGATCCACATCATGTATAATTTTCATATATTCCGTTTATTAATTTTATGTAGCTTTTCTAAAATCTGTGAGGCATCTGTGTTATGAAAACGATTTAATTTTTTTTATGAGTTCCAACAATGTTGCCAGTAATAAATTAATTGTCACATGGTTATGTCTCAAATTTTATTATTTACCTACCTAGGTTTTAAAATATCTTGACGTACCGGTGACAAACAAATTTTTGTACATATCAAAAAGACGTACCCAAGTGACTTCAGTATATCTTTTTAAAGTGAGATTTTTGCTCTAATAAAGAAAAATAACAACATTTCAGTAAACCGTCTTACGCAGTGACTAGTATAAATTGAGAAAACGTATGACGTTAATGAAACGTCAGTTTTCACGTGTAATAGCCAAAAATAGCTTTGGCTGACGTTAACGAGCTCGTCATTTTAAAAATTTTAAAATGTTGGCGAAATATATGCAATGAGTTATTTTACAGACATGTAGAATTCTTTGAACAATCATCGTGATGGTCCATAAAGTTACACTTGTAACACCATAACTTTCTAGTAGTCGCTAAAAATTGCTAACTTCATTTACGCAGATAGGTACAGATAAGGAAATGAATTTTTGCAACAATGGACTTTACTCTATTTTATCTTTTAAGGCTTATGTGTTTATGTAACTATTTATAAAATAATAACAAATCGTTATCGGTTATGAATAATTTTCATCAACTTTCTCATAATACGAAATAATGCGTCATTTGTTACCTTATTAAAATTTATAGATTGAATTAAGAATTATGCTATGAATAGGATATAATTTATGGATACTTGGTCGTTTCCCAAGTGCAGTGCACAGTCAATAACATTCGAGCTAAAATTGGAACGGTATTGCCCCTTGTGTAAAAATTTTATTAAGCACGCAGATGACACAGATAATAAATTAGAGTCCTCATACATTTTTAAGTTATTACTGTAGTCTTTATGTAGAGAAATATTTTATAAGCAAATTCGACTTTAATGTAAGTTTACCAAGCAAGATATCAATTACTGAAATAAAACATCATCAGTTTAACCGTTGTTTAAGTTTGTTGTGTATTTTTCATTAGCATCGTGCCTACACAAAACGAATTAAAATCATTTCATATTTCAAACTTCAGTCTCTCGCAACGAATAACACTCGCATCTTCTCACAATAAGCAATTCAAGAAGCCGTAAAGGTAATTTCGCTTTTTAAAGTTTACAATACTAAACACATTATTATCAGCGGGAAACTTGCGAGTGCATGCATTAACGTCTTGCTGGTAACTTTTAAGCGGGCGATTTACATTTTCCTTTAGCATTTTAAAATCTAAATGGCGAAATCAATCCCCTGTATGTATCCAACAATGGTCTGCTGGCCCTTCCGCTTGCCTGATCTTACGTCCCCAGCCAAACAGGCCATTTCGGTAGGGCGAACCCTCTTCTCTGCCAATCTAGGGGAACATGCTTCACTGAACTATTTTTACACAACAAGGCTGTAATCTAAAATGGCGGTTCGATGTTCAGAACAAAGACGTTTTTTGTGAGACCCAATATTTTATTCGGAGCCTCGCCAAAAAGAAACAATAAAATTGCTGAAATCCGCCGAGGCGGGTTTTAAATTTTTAACCTCCGAGTGGCACAGACGCGCGTAAATTATACCTTATTTATTTGGGTTCTGGGGGTTTTAGTTAAGTAATTAATATTAGTGGTGGTAGTGCGAAGTGGAGAATGGGCTGGATTTTATAAGAAAAGTTGACTGGTATGATCTCGTTTATGAAACGTGATTGTAAAAAACAAAAAGTAAACCTCATCTTGATGCAATTGATCATTGGTTCTGAATGTCAGACATTGATATATCGAATGTGTGTTTGACGTTGTAATAAGCAAGAATTGGAAATTTACAATTACAGTTATTTCATCAGTAGATAGATATGCACATACACAAAATAGTTTATGTAAAACGGCGGGTTTCTTTTGTTGAATATTCTGTTTCATAGATTTTACATTAATCCAAAATTGTTGTTAAAAATATTTATATGCCATATTTTGTTCTGCACCTACTAAAAGTTAAAAAGTGACCTACATATTTTATGAGCACGAAGAATATAGCAAAGAAAATGTTCGAGTCGTTCAGTATTTCCCCGTCGGAACTTCTAAAGAAGTAGTTAAGAATTACATTATCGCGTAAACAGTATTATCCTGTGATTTTACGTATTAAAGCGTCTTAAGAAGTAAAGATTAAAAAACTTCTATGCAATTTCAATTTAAATATTTATTTTTATAATTTTACGATTCGTTGTAAGATTTCTAGGCCGCCATTTCAAAAATACTGGACAAACTTTAAGTGTTTCATATTAATTCATATTTATTGAACAACCACAATATAAGTACAGGTCATGTTTTTACCCTACACCTGGTTCCTCTGCAATTAAAAAAGCCTTAATTTCCTATCCATTTACCCGCATTATTTTACTTTATAATAAGTATTGTACAGGAAATAATAATCTTTTGAAAAAATAAAAAAATATTTTAAAATGTACTCGGAGGTCTAATATTTCTGTGACAAGTTAATTTAGACAAGTGAATTGTTGTTTTACTTCAATTTTAACACAATTTTTATATTGATAATTCGCTCTCAAAGAATTTGGTAGTTGTGATAAGATTAAATACCCTGTAAATGTCCTATTTAAACTCATCACATACAATTGTTGACTGACATGATTAAGCCTGACAATGACATTGTGTTTAACCTTTACAACATTCATGTAAACTAGTTTCGGACTTAGTTTCCAATTTAATTGATCCTGTGCTGTGTAAGTAACGAAGAATTATAGAATATTTTGCAAAATATCTAAATAACTAACATTTTAACGGAAATTAATTAAAAAATGGATTAAACAATAGCGTCAATTTCAAATTTTAAATTTTCTCATTTTCCTAAATTGTTTTCAGATTTCACAAAACTGTTACACCTAACACAAGATTTTCATTTTTTTTTAAACATACTAATGTGATATAGTAGTGAGTTCTACATGTTCAAAAATTTTAAATTTCAAGTAATTTTTTTTTAACTCAAAAAACATTTACATACCTAGGTATACATATTAATTACATACTACCTTACTACCTACTTTATCTTCTTTTGTAATACTTAACAAAATATAGGTCTGTCATTACAAACATATTAATGGTAGGTTAGTATAGTTTTGGAAATTACATTCTGCCCTATAAAATGTTATTGACAATAACGAGACGAACAGTACTACGATGGTAAGAAATATTTATGGTTCACACCAGTTCACCCGAATTTGTACGGCACGCTACAACTTTACGTTGTAAATATGTCTTACTGTTGTACTACTGTCCGTCTCGTTATTGCCAATAAAATTTTATAGGATAGAATGAAATTTCCAAAACTATAACAATGGACATATTTTTACATAACCTATTAAATTTATCATTGTCATCAGTATTTTTTTTTTGTATCCTTGTCAAGTGATTTATATAAGAATGGGTGCCTTAATAAAATTATTTTCACGAATCTTCCTAAGGCTTTCTTCATATTTTACTATATTTACAGGACAAAAAAATACGGACAATTTCGTTTCCGTATATCTGTCTTTTGGAAATTTTGTTAGATGACTAACTTCCTAAACGTCTAAATTTTTCAGTGAAGTATACTTTAAGACACTGATTAAAATCTGTCTGTTTACATCGTTAAAAAATTGTTCTCATCTCAAAATATTTAAAATAAATCTCACTAAAAGCATTTAACAAAACATGCTTCTCTATTGGTTTAAAGGTCTACTTCTACTCTACTTCTATAGATTTGATAAAAAACTTTAAACATTTTGTAGCTTATCTTATATATCTTATCTGTTATAGCAAATTTTGATATTGGTAAATCAGAAAATAGACACCGTTATCAAAAATTTATGTGTGCATTTCCTCCGGAAAATTGATGACGTCGCCCTAAAAAATTTTAAATCGTTATTGAAGTTGTGCTTAAGTAATAATTTGCACTTTATTTGCTACTATAGGTGTAATTACCTTAGAAATGGATCATATAATTTCTCTCAAATTTGAACATCGGAGGTCTACATTGTCATCAGTGTTACAGTGCATAGGTAGATACAGTGTGCAAAATTCATATATATATCCATTACCACCGAAAGTTTAATAAAATAAATATTATTTAAGTAAAGTATCAAAACGATAATATCTAATAAGTTGTATTTATTCTCATTAAATCAATAAATTTCTCATTATAGTTCGATTTATTGATATAGGTATATGATAAACATTCAGGCCCTAATGGTAAACAAATTATCAAGATAAAAAAGAATTCTATAAGAAATGTGCTCAAAAAGTACAAGAATTTTAGTAGAACCCAATCTAACATTCAGTGACGTTACTCAATAATATGACAAATATTCTGTTGGTTAAATTAGTACGGACATTATTTTCTTTAAAGACAGTCCCAATATGTTTCTGTTTAATATATTTTCAAAATGTAATTTCTTTATTATTAACAGACATATTTTTATAAAATTTTAAATTAACTTGTCCACAAATTTCTCTCTTTAATGCAATGACAATTTTTTAAAAACAGTTTATAATCATCATTTTAATTTCCCGACCATAAGCTAAAGAACTATTGCAATCGAGTCTATCGAGCGACTGACCACTTTTATGTTTTCTCGACGTTTCATAACCCCTAGAATACGAAAACTGTCTGTCTGCCTTTTGCCGTTTACAGTCTGTCGTCTGCCGTCTGTTCTATGTCTGTAGTTTATCAATACATTGATATTTTTTTAATTATTTATAAAAGGTGATTCAAAAAATTAATGAACGAAGGAACATGTTTTATTGCCTATCCCATTTTCCTGAAAATTTTAAGATTGGAGTATTGTTATTAATAGTAGTACAGCATCTATTCAAATTGACAGGTGTTTTTGTTAAAATGTTGATGACGTCATAAAAAAAATATAGGGAAAAAACTCACTACAGCTTACAGAACTCTAAATACTACCTTTATTATTATCAACTTTTTTGTCGGAAATGAGATATAGTAAAATCAGTTTTTATCGATTTTTTTTAAATTCAGTAATTAATCTAAAAGTCTAAATTAATTATAGAAGAATGATTCAATGATAACATAATTCTTTGGATTATCCTTAATTTCTGCTTTTTCTCTACCAGGCGATGTCCTAGCAAAATTTCGGATGGTGATATATTTTGTAATAACTTTTTTTGAAAAGAAATATTTTCAGAGTTTAAAATACTACGCTATAAACGAATTATCTCCATTACCGATTTTTTTTTTAAATACTAATGTTGTGATGGTTATCTAAAAGTTCTCTTTAATGTCAATCCGGACCTGTTAAATTTAAGGTGGTATGCTACAGTCGTCATTATTTCACATAATGTATCATCTAACATAATATTTTTGGCGACAATATTTCTAATAAAAAGTTTTTTTCTAAATTAAAAAAATAGAAACATCGTTTTGAGGCCTGCATAAGGAATGAGGGATGTATATTTACATAACAGCTGTAGGCACTATTGTCATTTTAATTTTTTTAATTTTTTTTTCCGTGAACATTGGCAAAGTCTCGAGCAATTTGTAAAAGTGATACGCTTCGTTTAAGTAACACTCAGACTTAACTTTCGCTGTTTTGTACCTTGGTCGAACCTTGATCATTTTCAATGATCGACAACTTAACACGTCTGTCGAATAATTGAATACATTTTTTTAAATAAATAATAATAAATAACAGTAAAAGAAGTTCTATTAATAAAATTCCAGATAAAATTTCGCAAACGAATACGACACAAAAATTCCTGCCTCACATATGGTAGCCGTATAAGGATGCGGCCCAGATTTTTTTTGTAAATATTTTACCAAGAAATTAACAACTTCAATTAACACTGTAACTACTTAGTAGTAATAGCTTAGTAGAAAAGGAAAGTTAAATAAGTTGATAATATCATTTTGTTATAATAAGACTGTTCAATTTAATACCACTGGCGCCACTCATGCTACATGCTACAGATATTAAAGCATCCATAATTATCTAAACAATATACATATACTAGATAAGTAACTTCTTAGAATCACCATACTAAAACGTATTCATAAGAACTGCAACGAAAAATGATTGGGGTATAGAAGTAAATGCACGAAAAATATTTTTATTTCTTAAAGTTCTAAACACTTTTATAACACAAAGGTTATGAAAATAATAAGAGGGAATAATAGAATTATCCGCAAATTTTCATTATACTTAATAATAACTAATAAGTATGAACATTTCTATAACCACGTTGCATTGGATTTCTTACGTGTCAACTTAAGAAATTCTGATTGCCCCACACTTGCGTGACTGCAACAGTGCTAACGATCTATTTGTTAATCAATTTAATAGCGTTCCTTGTTTTTACGTTCATTACAAAGATAATTAGAAACCAATTAATAACTGCCAGAAGTAATTTGGAAAAACTCGTAAGAATCTCGACTCGTATCATCTCCAGATTTCACGAACTCCGTTCTCTGCCCTGCAATGCAGCACGAACCTGTCAAACCTCGAACAATTCTCTTGGGCTTTTATTGAAACCCTTTTCCGAGCGGTCAGTATGGTCACTCCCCGATAATTTGGAAGATACGCTCGAGTACTGTGCTAATTGTTCTATGGATTTGCACACTGTTCCTATGGGATTGAACGGTAAGCTTAAATTTGTCAACTCTTCTTGTTATTCTCACGACAACCATAAAATTGTTTTCGAGAAATTTTAGAAGCGATGCCGACGCTACGGTTTTTGTGGGAAATGTGTGAAAGGGGTTCTGGGAAAAATAAAAGCGGTGAGATTTTTGCACTAAACGCTAAATTCTTTCTATTGGGGTCAGGGTCGTGGAAGCTTTCATTTAAGTGATAAAATTATAGATAAATCAGCACATACCTTATTAGCAACAATGTTGCACAACTGATGCATAACCTGCAATTGATTTTAATTATTTCTATTACGTTAGACTTGGTTTATGGAAAGCGAATTAATTATCGCGATTAACGTTTCATTGAGGTCCGTTGCTATGCAAGGTGCATCTTTTAACCAAACATGGCTTCATATTCTGTATTTTAATCCTCTGTTGAATTAATCGAGGATTTAATATCTATTTCGCTTTTCATAAACCGGCCCTTAATGTTAATTTTGATAATTACATTAACCAGGATAAACAAACGCAGTTAGAACACTTAAAAGTTACATCTGTATTTTTAACAAATGATTATTGTTTTAAAATGAAAGCATTTCTCTTTGTTTTTTAATAATTTTGTCTTCACCAGGGTAACATGACACTGACAACAGGTTGTATAACAAAATTTTAAGTAAATTAGATTATAATTATTATTGAGTAAAATAATAATTCTTATTTCTTATAGTACTGTATTATCTGCTCAGATGGGAAGTTGAAATAATTTGTTCATTCACTTAAAGCAGAACGTTACAACTTGCGTCTTCTAATTGACGCTAGAATTTCGACTGTTTTTCTCACTCCCTGTTGTTTTCTAGTTACCAATATGAAGAACTCCTTGCACGTCCAGTGCCAATTTGAAGTCAGTTTTTGTTGATACAGAAAGCTGTTATTAGCCGCCTTGAAGTTTACTTGAATCAACTCATAAATAAGTATTTCAACAAATTCTGTTAATATGTGGCAATAAAGTGATTTACAATAATACCTACAAGTGAAAAATGTAAAAAAAACGTAGAAATAAAGAAATTTAAAGCATACACAGGTGTCCGAGATAACTTCAGAACCTTGTATCTTCGGATAGATAGGTATACTGAAATTATGTAAAAGTCATTGTTTGTCGCATGAACAGGGAAGCTTAATTTAGTACTCAAATAAGTACCTATGACGCATATATGGCGTCGGTGTCGTAACGAACACTCTCTATCTTTTTTTAAATTGCAACGTCTGTATTTTTAAACAGATTTTTTTTACACTTATATGTATATGTTGTATTAGCCTTAACTGTAAAAAATTTAATTAAATATTATTATTACTACTCTAAATTTAAATATTACCGTAAGATTATAAAAAACCAAATAAAAGCTGCTTACAAAAAATATACTGACTCTATGCAAACAAATATTTCTAAAGATCCTAAGATATTTTGGTCTTATGTTAAATCAAAAAAAGGTATTACAAGAATTCCGGGTAAGATGGCTTACAATGATAATATATTAAATTCACCTAATGACATAGTTAATGCATTCGCTATGTATTTTCAGACTTCTTACACTTCGTCGCAAAATTCATCGTCACAAAAATTTACAACTGGAGTTCACTCTCTTCCCATAAATATCAGTAAAATCACTGATAAAGACATCTTGTCTGCTTTACGTAATATTAAAAATTCTTTTACAGCAGGGCCAGATCAAATACCAAGCTTTCTATTACGTGACTGTGCAGGTTTGTTTGTCCAGCCTCTGTCAATAATCTTTAATGTTGCTCTTAGTACTGGTACTTTTCCCTCAAAATGGAAAACCTCTAAAGTTACCCCGATATTTAAATCAGGTGAAAAATCGAATGTCGGTAATTATCGTCCAATATCCATAATTTCAAACTTCGCTAAAATCTTTGAGATAGTTCTGTACTCGCATATCTATTTTCATATTCAGAATTACATAACGCCTCAACAGCATGGTTTTATGAGTAAACGCTCCACTGAAACAAATCTCACATGTTTTTCACAATTTCTTTCAGAGGCACTTGACAATCAGTCCCAAGTTGACACCGTTTACACAGACTTTGCAAAGGCCTTCGACCGAATTGATCACAGGTTATTATTGTTAAAGTTAGAATCGTACGGTTTTTCTGGTAAACTTTTGGAACTTATAAGGTCATATTTAACTGATAGATTGCAATACGTTTTTTACAATGGTTTTTCATCATTTTTCTTTAAGGCAGTATCCGGTGTTCCCCAGGGCTCCAATCTTGGGCCCCTACTTTTTTCTGTTTTTATCAATGATCTCCCTGATTCACTGAATTGTCACATTCTATTATATGCAGATGATGCTAAGCTTTTTTGTATTATAAATGATCTTAATGATGCTTTGCAACTTCAGGAGGACTTACATAAACTTACAGTTTGGTGTTCTAATAATAACTTCTTCTTGAATATTAGTAAATGTAAAATTGTGTCATTTGGTAATAAAAAATCTCTTATTGTATTTGATTACACAATAAATGGAGAACACGTCACCAGGTGTGATATTGTAAAAGATTTGGGAATCTATTTTGATTCTCGGCTCTCTTTTCGGTTCCATATTGATGAAGTAGTAAAACATTCACTCTCTTTGCTTGGATTTATAATTAGACAATGTCGTGACTTCACTTCTACTGAACCTATGAAAATGCTGTTTAATACGTACATTATATCACGCTTACAGTATGGTTGCCTAATTTGGTATCCAATCTATTATTGCTATATTAATGTCATCGAATCAGTTCAAAAAAAATTTCTTAAATATTTATGGTTTAAAAAATATGGCAACTACCCTGCTAGAGGATGTGACAATTTGATACTTCAAAGAGAGTTTAATATACCGTCTTTACATGCTAGAAGAGAAGTTAGTGCTGTAATGTTTCTTTTTAAAATCGTCAATTATAAAATTGACTGCAGTGAACTTTTGGCCAAAATCTTCTTTCATGTACCACGTGTAAATAACAGACACTCTTTACCTTGGCATCTATCCACCGCTCGCACAAATATTTTGGTAAAAAGCCCGATTAATGTTATGTGTAGTAATTTTAACAACAAACTGAGAGATTGTGACATTTTTAATATAAATCTAAAAGATCTTAAGTATTTAGCTTTAAGTATCTTCGCAAGAGAGTAATTATTAATTATCACTTATGTTTAGAATTATTATTATTATTTTTACGTCTGTTTTCTACTTGCTAAGTAACTCTTAATTTAGACTTATTATTCAGGTATCCGGTATATTTATTTATTTGTAATTATTTATTTACTTTTCTTCTTTTTGTATTGATAATACTTTAGTTTGTATTAATTGCTCTGTAATAGGTTCATATGAACTGTTGGGCAATAAACATATTATTATTATTATTATTATTATTATTAGAAGTAGAAAAAAAGTTAAAGATGAAAGTTGTACGGTTTTTTAAGGACTGTACACTTAAATTACTTTCAACTATCCGGAGTGTTCTGTTTTTAAAGCGTAACAGACAACTTAGTTTTTTCAAACAGAACATAGAAACTATTTTTACATATTCTAATTGACCTCTTTCAAAGTTTGTAACAAAAATTTATTTTTAAAATTTCCAGATCCTTTCAATTTTCTTGAATTTATTTTGTATCTAATGGAAGGGTTAACAAAAAAATTCGGAATTGGGTTATTTTTAAAGTCTGTCGTACAATGTTCTGTAGAAAGCTAAATAAAAGCACACGCTTTGATGTGGTAGCAATTAAATAAAATTTTAATATACAGAGTGTTTATAAAATATTAAAATGGTTACAATTTTTAAATATCGTATTTCAGTTTTTTTCAAATAGAATGCTCTATATGTTATTAATGATCTGTTTTCTGTTTTTCGTTCTCTTTCTTTTTTATTAACTATTTCCTATATTTAAAGTTGATAGTTATTGCGATTTTTACTTGTTTAAAAGAGACAGCGACATATCGAAAGATAGAAAACAACAAATTTACTAAGATTCAATAATAATCAATAAAGTACAGGGTATTCTAGTAGAAAAAACTGAAAGATCGATACATACGTAGAATCATTCGAGATAAAAGGACACGGCTGTTTTTTCAGCGGAGGGTGAGAGGGTGAGCACGTGTGGTCAGTAGAAGTGAGTGCATTTGAGCCGCTATTATGGATCAGTATATGTTGTGCAGTGTATGTCGCGATTTAATAATAAAGAATCAAAATGTAAAATTGCCCTATTATTAGTTTTTACTTCCCAAGTATAGGCTAAGAAAGTATTGTAATAGAGTCCATCGGACGAATGGGCACATTTATATTTCCTCGACGTTGAATCACCCCTACAGAACGAAAAAACTGGTTTCTCGTTTCCGTCTGTCTGTTGTCTGTCTGTTTGTCTGTCTGTTTGTTTGTCTCTCTGTCTCTTTGCCTATCTGTCGTTTCTGTCGATTTTTGTTAGATAGATAATCTCCGCAACTACTTGACCGGTTGTTGTTAAATTTTGTATATAAGTATTAGGAATAATAGAACGTAGATCGTCGTCTGAGAACTTGTTTGATTTACAGACCAGAGCGCACTCAGGCCAATATCGACTCTAAGCGATTTATCTATAAGCCGACTTTCGTTAGAGCTGATCTGATGCACATCCACTACGAAGAACTAACCCATTTCGAATAATTGAACAAAATTCTTGAACATCTTAACGATCTGATACATAATGTTCCTGAATGATAAAATTTACATTTCAAATTGTAAATGGTAAAGCGCTCACCAAAATTTGTCACCAACAATGAAATGACGTAACCTGTAAATTTTACAATAGTATCTACCTATGTAAATTAAATTTTATATCCTCCGTTTATAGTTTATGAATCCGTGTTGAGTTTTTACTTTACACGTCAAGATTTTTGGAAAAAATTCAACAATATTTTCCAATTTGTAGCAAAATTATTGCGTTCTTCAAATTTTCGATTTCTTGATTTTTTATTTCTCGATTTCTCAATTTTCCTATATTTCAATGATATGATTTCTCAATTTTGGTCCTCTTCAATTTTACGATTTTTTAATATTTCGATTTTTCAATTTTTTAAATTTTGGCGTTTGTAAATTTTCAGTTTTCCGATTTCTGAACTATTTTTTTTATTTCCCCATTTCTCAACATTCCATAGTTTCGATTTGTTTCAATTCTTCAATTTTTCGATTTTTCAGGTTTTTTGATTTTTTAATTTTTCGATACTTTAAGCTTATGATTTTTCGACTTCGCTTTTTTTAGTTTTATGATTTCTCACTTTTCCAGTTTTTTAATTTCTAAACTTTTTGCATTTTTTCAGTTTTGGGATTTTTCATCATTTCGAATTTTCAATTTTTGGAGTTCTGGATTTTTTACTTTTTGGATTTCCAATTTTTCGTTAAACTTTAGATTTTTAAACAATTTTTCGACTGTTTTATATTTCGATTTCTCAATTTTTCAACTTTTCGAAGTTTTAATTTTTCAATTTTTAAAATTCTAGGTTTTTCGATTTCTCGACTTTTTACTTTTTGGATATTCAATTTTTCGTTTTTTATACTTTGATTTTTCAATTTTTCAACTTTTCGATATTTGAACTTTTCAGTTTTTAAAATTTTAGGTTTTTCGATTTCTCGAGTTTTCAATTCATCTATAATTCAATTTTTCAATTTTCGGAATTTTTAAATTTTCGATTGTTCATTTTAGAATTAAAGAATGAATTCTTAGTTAAACAAAAAATAGTTGCCTGTCAAAATCGGGCGAAACATTTGAGATGTGATATTATGTTTGTAAATAGAAACATCTAAATAATAACTATTTCCCCCAGAAATTCTAAACGCTTAGAGTCGATATTGGCGCGCTCCGATCTCTGGACCAAGGAAGTTCTCAGGCAACGAGATGATAAAACTCTAACCAAAAGTTAATTTGTCTTTTACAAGATTAAAATTTTCGTGCTCGCCTAAAACTTTATTTAAATAATAATTAATAGGTTTTTTTAGGTAAATATTACTGAGAACTTAGAAGTTGCAATGTCTACAAAATTTATTAATAACTTCTATAGGTTTTTTTAGGTAATAGTCGGGGACTAATTATTACAAAATATAAAATGATCGCTAAAAAATATTCGGCTATTCAATGATTTACAAGTAACTGCACTTGTGATGTTTTTCTTTCAGAATTTTTAATCGTCTATAAGTGCCATATACTGGAAAAATTCATTCCCATTTCATAATTACTTATAATTATTTTCAGTTTAAAATTAATGTTTGTACAAATATTGAATTAAAAACATTTGAAATTTATTAAAAAATTTAAGTGGACTTTCCGTCTGACACTTCATCTTTTATTATAAAATTGACCCTTGTTTGTTTATTACTTTCGATAACAACAACAACACAACAGCTGACATTATAAAGAGTTCTCCCCTTTGTTTATATGTGTTTGTAACCGCAGTAACAAAAGTTATATACAAACAACTTCTTATTTTAGATTACATTCAGCTGTTACTAATCTGTGTTTATATTCTAATATAAATTTTCTTTAGTTGTCTTGATATTACCTACTCTTCATGTAATATCTTCTTAGGACTATCATGTACATGTAGATTTTTCGTCAACTGAAATTTTCTATTTCTTACAGTGTTCAAAATTCTTCGCACTTCCCAAGTTTATATTAATAAATTAAAACAAAAATAATAATTACCTAAAGTTCTCAAAAAGAATTCTTCCTTCTTGTTTTTTTATTAGAGATTTAAACTTCTAAGTCTATATTTAGATACTTTGGAGTTCTTATTTGTGTCTTGGTTTGTATTAATTTCACCGGTTAATTCATTTCATAAATTCACTTCAAATGTGTAATTGAAACACTTTTACTTCCAATACTACTGTCATTTATTTTTAATTTTTTTCTTACCTGGCCTTACACAGTATTTTAATTTTTTAAAACGTTAGTTGATTTTGGTACATGATTTTTTTTCAGAAGTTACACCATATTACTTTTTAAGTTGTAAAAGTTGATGTTTCCTCTTTATTTCTGTCCGCTTCACTGTTTATTGTTCAATATTTTCGAAGCCATATATTTTTTTTTGCTATATTATTAGAATAACCCGAATCAGTATATTCGTATTGACTGTTTAATAATAATGAATAATGACATAGAATTTAGTGATGGCAATGAGTAAAAAGAGAAAACGGAAACTAGATTTATATCAACAAAGTATTGTTAATTAAAATGCGAAAATTAAGAAATTTGTCAGCACTTTAATGTAGTAAAGCTATGTCAACAGCCAAACTTAAAATAAACAATATTTTAATAAGAATAAATAAGATGTGTTGTGTTGAGAAAACTGACACACAATTCAAACCATACAAATTTAAAGCTGACATGTCAAATATGGTTTGTACTCAATTCGCAAACTATTTTAAGGAAAATTTTTCACAGAGATTATGTTAGACCATAAGTGGATCCATTTATTTTCTGTTACATCGATTGATGAATATTTTATTACAAGAAATTTCATTTGCGGCAACTCTGTGTCGGGTGGATTTTTTCTAATTTTTTAAAAAAATCAGGATTAAAAAGTTTCAAAAATTTAATCAGTGCATATTTTGTATACATTTTTAATAAGAAGATTCGTTGAATTTTGTTTAAAAATCTTTGGCTACTGGTAGTTAAATTTAAGAGGGTCATTATTCAATCAACTCATTGCAAGTGTTTTGTGCTTTGTCATCGAATTAATGAAGGTCCCTTATTAATATCTGTACCCGAGAATAAAGACGTTCAGTTTTCGCAACGCGTCACTATTTTAGGCCTGATTTTTTTTATGAACAATGTTCAAAATATCTTACACTTTATATCGAAATGTTTAAACAAGATTAACGAAAACAAACTCACCACTTACCTCTTTTGCATTTTAAATGTCCAGTATTATTCATCTTGTTTTTCTTTCCACACGCGGCAAAAGCGCCTCTGAGACGCACAAGGTTTGTTTTCATACATAATAAACACAAGTGCAAAAAACTTCCGATCAAATATTTTGTCAGAAGATTAAACGTTAATTTTTTGTCCAATAGCTGTCAAAGCACACAATGTCGTAGAATGCGTAGGTCTACCTACTTCTTATAAATGCTAATTCCAATGACGTTCGAAGGTACGCTTGCAGCGGTATATACCTATCAATTGCTTCACAGGTGTGTTGAATATTTAAATATGCAAAAATAGCCGACTGTGTGACAGACAAGTAATGAGAAAATAAATTGCATCAACATCTGTGTTAAACAAAAAAATAATTGCCAGAGAAATATCTAATTAGGATCCTGTTATTGCAATCGACATGTCCCCTCTGTCAATCGCTTTCTCACTCATTTTTCTTCATTCTGGTCATCCATAATTACGCTTTTGATATACCGTAAGAGGTGCTAACCATGAAAGCACGACTTAATTGAAGAATATATTTTATTATTGACTATGTAGTCATATTTATAATTACTTCTGACAGAAAACTTTGCATTGCGTAAAATCACATGAGTTTAATAACCCGAAAAAATAAAATACCAAAAAGGTCAATAAATGCATAACAGAAATCAGGCAAGTTCGGGAACATGATTGTGCTAAAGTTTATTTAGTGAACTCTCAAATTTACATGCTTCACAATTGTAAGTATTCCAACTTGTTATTTAAATGTAAATTATATACATAGGTACATAATTTCCGAAATCTACGTTGGACTTTTTAACTATTTTATCTATATGAAAATAAAAAAATCTGCTGTTAAATTTTTTTACTTGATTTATTACATTCCTAACCTAGTTCCTGAATTTAAAATTTTTAATTTACCAAAAGATTATGGTTTCTTGATTTTGCTTTTCGATGTATTACTAAATTAAAATAAGTTGTTAATCCTTCGCAATTTCCTATATTTTATTATTACATTAGAATTCAGAAATACACCTCAGTAGGTTAATTTAAGGTGCAGGATTCTGAAGTAAATTAGTCACCACGCTGTTGTCAGTTGTCAGTCATCAGTTTTTATACTAGCAGTAAATACATCATTAGTTATTCTTATACCAAAATAACTCAAACACTTTTTCTGGACACTTGTTTAAAAATACCTGATGTTATTTTAATAAGACTTGGGCTATTTAAAATTTAAATTGACCAAATATTTTTGTGTTGGGATTTTTAAAATAATACCGTGATTTTAATAAAGCACATATTTAAGTAAGGAAAAAATAAATCTTGTCGTTTAATCGACATGAATATCTAAAATTCTTTTGTCCGTCTTTCTAATAAGTGTCCTTGTCAAACGGTTTTTGGTATATTTCTTTAATTAAAAAAAAAAATTAATCAGTTTACACATTTTCGAAAACAAAGACAGATACAAGAAAAATATGAATTATTACTGTCCTTATTTTATGAGCGGATTGCCAATTTGATTATAATACATGTTTTTTTCTTTTGGAAATCAGACAAGAAGTTTATATTTTATTCTCTGCTTCAGTTGTTTACAGTAAATTAATAAGTAGAATAATTTTCACAGTCAAGTAATCTAATATTAATGTTTTAAAAAAGTTAAATTTGAATTTAATTAGACATTATATGAGAATGGCAAATATTTACCTGAAAACAAATGTAAAGAAATTTTATTATTGCTTCCGTATTTATTGCGAACCGTTTAAATTTTCTAGTGTTAGCAAGCATGCAAAATTTGTCAGAAATTTCTTCATAAAAGTCCAGAGATTCATATTTAAGTTTAATTCATATTTTTAAATTAGGCATAACCAAAGCAGAAAAGCTGGTCTTCTTTTGGTATCAATAAATTTTAATCAAATAGTTATCTATATATAAAAACAAAAACAGAAGGATTTTTCCACATACCTATATTATATGGAAGTATTTTCAAAGTAAGTATTAATTAACGTCGAAAAACTACAGATTAAGTTTAACATTGTATATAGTATGATATTTATTAGTCTGATGTTTATTTTGTGAAATGTGCACAAAAATAATAAATTTGGCAGCAGATTTTAAACTAAATAATACGAAGACGATTCCACTTGGTGTTAGCAACAAAACATCCAGAGGCCAAAGTTGGTATAAAATGGCTACGTTTTCGTCGATAAGCCTGTGTAAAGCTTAATATGTTCCACATGCACTTTTTTGTATTTAATTACGAAAATATGATTTTGCGAAGGGAACATCATCAAACTAGAGTAAAAAAATCTATCAAGTGATTTTTCAATAATACTTAATTTAATTTTTTTGAATGAAGTAATCAACTTTTTGGAGGGGATCGATATATTAATTTTGATACGTATACCTAATGTAACATTAATCATAATGTTAGTGCACTGTCATAGTTTCAGACAAATTAGATGAGTCGTTTCTAAGATAATCGATGAAATAGATAGGTTCATACAGTAGCGTGATAGTTAACATTGTGCTGCACCGTTTTAAAAAAATTGAGTTTAAAACCATAGTAATATTTATATAAATTGTGAATCTCCCCAGAAAGCAATAAAAACACGTTCACAGGCAGCTACGAATTTTTGAAGATTTGTCTTTGATCGAATTTTTGTTTCATCAGATTATTGTCAATTTGAAAATTTTTTATGTATATTTTTTTGTTTAATCAGGTGCAGGGTGATTCAGAGCAAAAAAACAGTAAATAATGCTAATAGGAGTCTTGCCAGTTCTTTAAAATATGGCTATCAGAAGTTTCATGAATGGTTAGTTACTATAAAACAACCCTTACTCTAACATTTTGGTAACAATACGTTCAATTTTTAGACGTCACCAAAGAAATCTGTAACAATGGTATTTCTAAGAAAACTTACCCGCAACAATCTGTCTTTTTAAGGTATTCAAACAATTTTTTGCTAATAAAACTAACGATAGTGGAAAGTACATAGTTCTGCTAACGTAGCAAATTTAAAATATCGGTTTTTCTATTCTTGGGAAATGATCATAGTGTTATTGGAACCTTTTACAGTTCCTACACTACATCAGTACCTAGTAAAATGTATAGTGGGCTAGAAACATCCAGGATTGCATTGAATTTGTGATTTATGGTTTTGTGGGTTCAACCTTCATGGTTAACTTTGAAATACCAATAAAATTTTATTAGATACTGTTCAAGTGATGGAACTATACTTATGTTTTACTACATAATCCTTCATCACAATTGTACAGTAGTGCTCTGAATCACCCTGTATAAGCAATTCTAACAAAAAAAAGAAGCCAAAAACACACACTATTTAATTAATACATCTTAAATTAACATTAGTGTTTTACCACAATTTCAAAAAAGTGGGTTCTGTAGCTTCTAAAATAAATTAGAAAATTTAATTCTACAACTTTTTCAAACAGTTTGTAGTTATTTAATGTGAAAAATAAAGATACATTATTGAACCCTAAATAAGGTAGAATATTACGATGTAAGTTTCAAAACTTTATAATTTTTTTGGACATAAATTTCGGTGATAAATTTGAAATCTAATCTTTTTATTCTATAATAGGGTTCCTACGTATTCTATGCTTTCTATCTCTTCTCCCTGTCTTTCACTTGTTCGATCACTTATTACCCATATAAGCGCGTGATCAACATGTAAACAACGAACTTACCGTTCCTCTTTGGTAGAAAACACTTGTATTGAACTCGTGAATACACTTCCATCTAACCACGACAAATTTACAACAATAATATCGTAAATTCAATGAAAACTGGAAATACGATTTTCGACTTCGAAAAACATTATTATTACTAAACAATGAGTGGATGCAACTGAAGACCTAAGAGTGAGAATCATATAAAGGTGTGTAAATGTTTCCGCAACAGTTCTTACAGGAGTGTTTGAGAAACGTTTACTCAATTTATATATCGAAGCTGAGGACAACCACTTCCAACAGTTAGTGTAAGTTCAATTAATATGTTACTTATCATAAATAACTCCAACGAGGGTTCAATTTTTGTTGACATCACATAACCTATCTTTCCAAGTAAATAAAAAATAAATAAATAAAAAACCTGACGTTAAAGAGTTTAAATTCCGAGTAAAAATTTAGTGTTACAACTTACCCCTGTTACAACAAGCCCCTAGTTCCCGTACAGCCATAAACAATCCATGTTCAGATTATGTTGTAAAATTGCGAATTCATCACAATAATGCACATTTTTAAGTGAATTACAAGCTATAAACTGATTAATTTTTTAAAGTTAAAAAATGTGTCAAGTTACGACCTACTTTTCGGATCAGTTTGTTCTAGACAAATTCTTGGTAACTAGATCGCGAATCAAAAAAATCAGTATAACGTAATGGAATACAAGAAATATCTTGGGTAGTTAAAAAAATTGAACAATCATTCTCACTTACAAAAAGATTGCCTTCCCATTGCAGTACAAAGTTTGTAATAGTGAAAGGAGTTGATACATTTAACGTGGAAACAACCACATTTCCCCAGACTCCAATCGTAGAGACGTGATTAAAATCACCCCCATATCCTCCCTTGTGTCGAGATCTAGTGGCCCGCCGTCAGCAACGTTCTAACCCCTCTATCAGTTGGTGGTTACAACTTTTCTGTTTCACGTTGTTATTATTATCTACTTTAGTTGTTGTCAGTTGTTTTCGCTTTCTTATTTTTATTTTAAACATAGAATCAAAACCTTAAGACCTTTTTAAATAAAGCCTTAATAGAGCTATCATTTTCCTAAATATTAGAAATGTTTAGGAAATATTAAGACTGATATTTATTGATTATTATCATTATCATATATAGAAACTTGAGAATATCTAATGACCTGATTTGATTTTCAAAATGATTATGTTAAACCGGTTGTTAACTTCCTTATCTCCAAACTCCTTGCAGCACAAATTTTTGTTTAATGGTGCTTTTATTTATTTTTAAGTCTAAATTTTAGAGGAAAAATGCTTTAATAGATATATTATTTCCTGCTTGATATACCAGGGGAGGTATTAAGTATTATGAAAGCACAGTTTAATAGAAGTATACATTTTATTTCTAAATAATAATATTTACAACCTATCCTCCTACAGAACTTTATACTTCATAGGATCACACGGGTTTAATAACCTCAAAAATACATGCACAATATTTAAAAACAAACAAATAGACCAAAACAACTGCTATAATAAAGACCGGGTATATTTCAAACTGATTTACCCTGAGGAACATGTGCTAAAGAAACGTGCCACCAGTAATGAATTAAGTCACATGTATTTCAAGTTTATTAAAGATAAATACGGTAACAACAAAAACAATCCTTACATTAAATGGCACAGTTAAGCGCAACTCTGAAAATCGACACGCTTCAGTGTACTTTCCAGATTTGCCAAATGATCGCATAATTTAATAAAACCAACGTACAGTCATGGTTAAAAAACGTCCAGATAAACGAGGCATAAAAGTATGAAAGAACTTACAACAATGAGTATTTGGACGCTGACTCGAATCAAATGAAACCCATAAAATCGCAGTCTCGCTATTAACCGGCTGAAGAATATTGTCCACTTACAGTTCACGTTTACACAGCGAGAGTGCTTATATTGTCGGCGTTTCGATTCACATTAACTTAATTGTACTTCTACACAGAGCGTAGTTAGATTTGATGGTGATTTTGGCAGGGGTTGAGCTTGATCTGAAGGCGATGCTAACATTGTGTTTTTTTTTATTTTCTTTGACCTACAGTGAATTTACTTAAAAAGACCGCTCTAAATCTTAAGTCGGTGAAGCACCTTGTATGGACTACTGGACATAAACTACATAAAATGCTTTAGAATAACAAAGGATATATAACTTGACCTTTAAATTTACTTTTTTTGAAACATACTACAGGGCATTTAATATTTTTGTCGATAATAATTAACTTGGACTTCCAGGACGACTTTCTTGTGCTATCTCCATTTTTTTACATAATTTATGTCTCTCTTAGAATTTGTCAGTTATAAGTATACTTAGTATAAATGCTAAGTCGCGCAAGAAAAGTGTTTTAAGGACTTGTAAGGAATACACGTGTACTAAGGAAATTTTATCCAACACCGCTTAATTTTTCTATTTTTTTTACCGTTCATTAAGTTAGATTATCTAACTGATACATAAAAAGTAATTTACGACTACTTACTATGGTGAACGAATAAGAAAATCAAAAGCGACAAAAAATGTTTGAAAATGGAAAAACGCCAGAAACTTTTTATATTCTCCAAAATATTACAGAAGAACCTAAAGCTGGATGTTATAAATTAATATCGAAACAGTGGAAAGAAAATGTAGTTTTCAAAAATGAAGAAAATAGTGACATAATTTCAGCCAAAGATAAAAATCATATTAGTGTGTTTCTACAAGTACGCTGTAGATGAAATGTTGTATGGTCATGAGTACTTCTATGGTATATAAAAATGTCATATTAAATAACGGACAGCTGATTTCCCACTTAAAATGTCAACCAAGATCTCACAAGCCCATAAAGGTTAAAATCTTGAAAGGGAATACCGAAACAACTTGATAATATAGAAAGTAAGAGAGGATAGCTATATAATTTGATGCATGATATAGAAAGGAATACATAAAAAAATCAGTACTACATAAATATTTTTCACACAAATTCTTGAATTTTAAGATATGTCTAAGAACAATAAATATTTCATATGTCCTTCAATTGTAAGAGAGAACTATCCATTCAACTGAAATCAACACTAAGATACCCGGTATATTTATTACTTTCTTGAATCTAACTGATGCTCAGTCATATACTGCACGCAGTCTGAAACGTTCTTAGACCAATTTATGGATAAATCCAGGAACTACTATCACAACAGAGAAACATACGAAGAGTGAAAATTAGAAGAAAATTATACACAATTTTCAGTTTCCAAAAAGATCTAGATGGTCGCTGCGATCAAGTAAGTATAGTTTCCCCAGTTGTAATTCGGTTTTATAATAGTACCATAATGGTTAAAACCTTCTTTATGACTGTCCCATCACGGCAGTAGTAATCTGTTGTTAAGGAAGTTAACTTTTACACATCATAAAACCGAATTAGAACTGAGAAAACTATAATAGATTATTCTTTTAATTTAAATATTAATTTAAATTGTATTCCTTTTATTTGTTCTAAAAACTAATAAAATAGAAATACATTATACAGGGTAAGTCAATAAGCGTCCTCTTGTCGGTATCTCATTAAATATTAGACAAAGAAAAATTAAGAATCAAAATTATAGGGCTTTTTGAGTTGAATGACTAAAATAATTTTTTAATGTATGGTAGGTATAACTTGACTTTTTAAATGTAACACTCTATAAGTTTTAGAAGCACTGATTCTTAGATTTCACAAGCGTATTTTATTTTTGAATTAACAATGAGACGTTGTCAAGTTACCTACAACATTTTATAAATAGATAGGCAAAAGTATCTGGTTGGTTATAACTTCAATAAAGTTATGTTGTAGTATGTAGTGTTCTAATTCTATAATAGGTATTCAAATTTTCAAATGATATTATTCACACAGAACACCCTGTAGGTAATCGTTACAGGGTCTTACTCCGTTTTTTATTCTATTCCTTTTTATTATTTATGATTATGATTAAAAATTGCGCACTAACTCGATGACACGTTGTTAAGGTCTATTATTCAGCAATTATAATTGAAGGTTCCTTATATTTTGTTTTTGAAAGAATTTGAAAATCCTTGCTATTCCGTTGTTGATAGAGGAGATAAAGGAGATAAAGGAAAATTGGGACTTTCTTTTTCATAATAGGTATGAAAGAAACTTCGGGACTGTTGTATTTTGTTTTTGAAAAAATATGAAAATGTCTGGTGGGTTTTCGTAATAATTTCAAAAAACCTTGGAAGTCCCTGGTGTTTTATTTTTGAAAGAAATTGAGATAATATTGCTCACCCGCCCCTTATTTTCTTAGAAAATAGGTCCTTTTCCAAAATCAGTCTTATATTGACAAGTACTAGCCACGCCCACCCGCCCTTTATTTTCTCAGAAAGTATATCATTTGACAAAATCAATCAATAATTATTGGTCCCAAAGTTAAATTTTTCTTTCAGATATTTGACCACATTTTAATTCATTATTTAGTATTGGGTACATGAAATCCATGGGACTTTTATCATTCAAAATAAAAATAAGTAGATACCATGTCTTTTTCTATAGTGTTCTTCATTTTATAAGTATTACAAAAATCTTAAAAATTGCTAATTTTTCTTTTTGTCTAAATCGATATTGTGTACATCAAATTTACGTAAGGAAATTTGTATGATTTTTTTCGGATTTAGACTTAGATAGAGACTATACAGGTATCTCAGATAATTATAATTCTTCCTAATATCTTGATAGTGGATATAGGTATTGAAATTCTGTAAACGCTATTGTTTTTAGCTTGAAGTGGGAAGCATAATTTAGTACGATGTAAATATGATGCCATGCATGGCGTTGACGTCGCGTTGTAAACCTATACCTATCTTATTAAATGATTTTGATATAATTAAATTACGATTACAGTGATATACAACACTTAGAGCGGTTTATGGAACGCAAATTAAAAGCCAATTCGAGATTAACTTTTAATTGAGATTCGTTGCTATGCAACGTGCATCTTTTAACAATTCGCGAGCTCATATTCTACATTTTAATCCTCTGTTAAATTAATCGAAAATTAAATATTTAATTCGCTTCCTATAAACCTGCTCTTAGACATTTATTTCATTTTTAGATGACAAAAAGTAAAATTTATAACAAAAAAATGCAAGATTGGTGAAATAAAGAACCACTATTTTACGACAATGCTAAAATGACTACGTTTAAAACAGATCTTGTTTGCTCATAAAATAAAATGCTAGTGCTTTATTTCACTCAAATTTCATTTTTCTTTGTTTATAAATTTTATTTTCTTTATCAACTAAAAATGAAATATAGATCTAAGTGTTAGAATTTTTAACAATATATGTTGCATTTTAAAAAAATATAAGTAGGTATACATGGCGCCGCCGGCGCCATATATTTCCATTATTAAAATTTAGCTTCCCCCTTCAAGCTAAAAACAAAGGCGTTTACAGAACTTCAACTTCTGTTCTTAGCTAAAGTTGATAATTAGTACGATTTTTAATTTTTAATAGACAAATTTAATATTTTATTTAATAATATTTGAAACAAAAATTAAATATGAATTAGGAAAATAATTATAATAATCTAATATTTGTTATAAACACTGTGTGCTAAGACTTTATTTTAACAAAGTCCACACCTTTATTTATTCATAAAATATTGCAATGTGTTGAAAATAACCCTATTACGATTTTTTTGATAAGTTTTACACTGGTCATAAATTTCAATTAACTTTTGATATTTAGCAACATCGCAAAAAAATTTAAAAAATAAAATATGGTTGTAAAACCTTAAAAGACAGGGTCCACCTAGAATATTAAATATACAAGGTGAGTCAGCTAAAAGGGGAAATCTCGAATAACTTTTTTATTTTTGAACCTATGTTAACGGAATTTAGTTTATAAATAAAGATGAATGAGTTTTATGTACGTATCACTTCATTAACAAAAAATAATTGACGGAAAGCTCAATTTGAATTACGGATTTTTATTTTACTATACAATTGAGAAAAAAAATACTCTGCAGAATTCAATATTTTTACGTTTGATACTAATTATTTGCTTTTGTAAAATAATATTTTCTTAAAGCATCAACGTTAGTCATAAAATTAATAATTTTTTTTAAGAAAAATTGCAATAATTTACTAATATTAAATAGTGAAGCTAATAAAGCAATGTTTTACATTTTTTTGAAATAAAATAAAAACTGTAAAAATCGTAAAAATAAAAAAAAAATAAATGGTATTGCTACAATATACTTTTTCTGTTGTTTTTTCTAAGCAGTGAATTAACGTATGCACGGGAGCTATTATAGCATTTGCAAATTCAGTATCATTACTTTTGGCCAATAAATAAAAAAGTTATTCTAGGTGTTTCCTTTTAGCTGCTTCACTCTGTATATGTGGCCGTTCTATTTAAAAGAACTAACTTGTATGTAACGCCCCAAAAACAAAACGCTTTGTGTAATAACAAGAATTTTAGATTATACTGCACAAAAATCCGTACAACTCTTGATTTTTTTATATGTCTAGTAACCAATGAAATATCAAGAAGATCGCGCTTATTGACTCACCCTGCATCTATTAGTATTTCATTTTTTCAAGTGTCAGTAAACTAAAATGATAGTTTCAACACCACAGTCATACTGTGTTCATAAGATGCTGGATAATTTTTTTATTTCCCTTTGACATAACCGGAAGTACATATATTTAACAAGTCTCTCGGTAGCTACCAACGTGACTGAAACTTAAGAACATATTTTTTATAAATTAAAAAACTCTTTATGACTCCTGTTTTCCAAGGTATGGTTCTAGTAAAAATAGTACGTATTTGTTAGGGTAAATGGAAGTATAAAAGTATGAGCTGAAGATACAGCTTTTCTCTAAAAATAAAATTGCACTTAATTGCTGTTAACCCAAGGCACAGTTTGTTTTAATTATGGAACAAAAAAACTGACACTAAGCAAACTAAACCTGTCGCGGTTGACCATTATAGTGCTTTCTTTCCATTCCTCGGTGCTTCAGTCTATTTTAACAAGGAAAAACAAACCCCAGAAAAATTTTTGAAAATAAATGTAAACGAACCATCCCTTGCTTAAGTTCAAACATCCCCGCACCCAGCTTTAGAACCGCGCTCAAAACCAGCTCACCCCCACCTTCGATTTCTACCCTTGAGCTTCACTCACAAATTACAGCGCCGTGAGATCGTAGTCCGACTTGATGGCCGGCGGCGCGGCATTCTGGGCCGGTCCGCAGCCGGGGGACGGCGCCAGGGGGGCGAGCGCCTGCCCCATCCCCCCCACGTGCATCGGGTCCCCGTGCATCATCCCCGCATGGTGCAGGCCCGTGGGCATGGGGTGCGCGTGCGAGTGCGACGAGATCTGGTGGCCCGCCGCCAGGGACATGTCCAGCATGTTCTCCCTCAGCCCCTCCATTTCTCGGCCGGGGTTGCTGTTTTTCCGTTTGTCATTGTTATTGGCCGAAGTGGCGTTCTGTGTTTTGGCCCGAACTTTGCCCCCTTTGGCCGCGGTCGTCGTCGTCACGCCGGCGGGGTTGGTTTTTCTCCGCACGTTCTTCGTGTTGGGCAATTTGTTATCCTTCTTCCACTTCATCCGCCGGTTCTGGAACCAGATTTTGATTTGGCGCTCGGTGAGGACTAATGTGTGCGCGATTTCGATGCGTCTTCGCCGGGTTAAGTAGCGGTTGTAGTGGAATTCCTTCTCGAGTTCGAGGATTTGGTGGCGGGTGTAGGCGGTGCGTTGACGTTTGGGTTCCATACCGGGTGCGAAGCTGCCATTTGCTGGAAAGAAAGAAAAAGGTTGAAATATAATCGATCATCACCAGAAGGAAATCGCTGGCAGAAATTAATTTACCCAATTTAATAATATTTAATAATAGTAATAGTATTTCTTGTCAAACAGAAAAGTACACTTCTACAAGTGACAATAACCGAATAGTGAATTTCGTATTGGTTTTATAGAAATTTGAAATTAAATTACATATCCTTAATTTCAATAAATTCAGTAATATTTAACGTAACATTTTAACCACGTTGACATTATCTCGACAAAACTAAAATCAAATAAGAATAACGAGAGTAGATAGACGCCCGTAATCCCAATTCATTAGAATATTATTTCTGTTTTTGAATATTTACAATCATTAACGGATATAACAATAACAATTACAAAGTTATCCAAGCTTTGCGAGAGAAATATTGCCATTATGTTGAAACCGACAAGGGTGATAAAGTCGTTATATCTTAGATAAAGAGGGTTATTTCGATAGGGTCAATATACCTATCCGTAATGGTCCTTATTACCTATTCAATCGTTAAGAAGAGAATTAAAAAAAAAATAACCAGAATAATCTGTGAAACAATATGTCCAAAAAATGTAACAGTCTTATTACGAAGTTTTAAAAAGCATATTTTGATTCCAGTAGTTTCCAAATTGTACTGCTTATCTACGCCAAAATTCATAAACTGATAAATAGGTACAATTTAATAACTTGCCAATGAAACAACCAAGTTTTGCTATTCAAAATTGCCTGGATTTCATGAGTCACATTAAAGAAATTGTTCTGAAACATTATTTTCAGTTGACGTTAGTTCGCTTTTTCCAGTTGTATATATATTACAAACCTTGTCTCTTTATGTGTTGCTTGTCCAAAACGGCTTAAACAATAAATCATAATAGAATATATTCATTTCACCAACGTTTATATGTTTTTCAATTCAACAGGCAATTTATTCAACAACATGAAGGCACAGCTAAGAACAATTAATTGCCTCCTTTCTTAGCTAATTTTTGCATGAACCAATTTGAAAACAGCCTGCACTATAAATTGAAATAAATAAGTAAAGCTTTAAAAAACTAAAAATTCCTAGTTTCGTAGTAAAATACTGTCCATCGATATTTGTCACTTCTTTACATGTAGGTACTACATTTTTACAATTAACAGTATAATCTGCAAAATTTCTGGATGTTTGGAAGCATGTTTGTTTATATGCCAAAATGAGATAAAATAGAAGACTACCGTCCCATTTTTCTCCTGCGTATGTAATTCTGCAAACATTTTTAAACACTAACAATATTATGCATATTTACAAAGGAGTTAAGTACACTATAACACTATTCCAACACAGTTTTATGCACAAAAAAAATTGATCGAAGGTTATAGTTTTGACCGAATTCCCCCCTAAATCCAGCTTTTCCGAAAAATTAAAAGGATTGATTTTGGAAATTTTATTTTTTATGAAAATCCTTAAGTATAAGTTAAAATAAAGATATCTAAGTAATGTTAAAGGAAAAAAATGCAGTAAATCATTCTTCATATAATTAATAAAATATACTGATTTCCAAAAAGCGTTTAATCAGGTTGATCACTTCACATTATTGCAGAAGTTTCTCTTGTTTTCGCCTCTAGTCTTTCTAGCAGAGAATATCGGGTTCTCTATATAATATGACGAGTTTAAACTTCGTCTTTTGAGATCCCCAAAGATCAAGTCTCGCCCCTTTGCTACTCCCTTTCTTTATTTGCGACATCATAAATCTTATAAACCTTGCAAAATATTATTATTATTAATATATAATTAGATTGCGATTAAGTTTTGAATGCGGTATTAAAGTTCCACGTTACTTACTCTACACCAATCACACGTCGCGCAACGCCTCATTAAATGCGTGATTAACTTAATCGCAATTAAAATAAGTATTGACTAAACTAGCCCTTAAAGAGCTAGCCATTCAATTAAACCAAAAATATTCAAAAAATTAGTTGACTTGTATATCTGTACAGATATCGCTTCTATGAAGCACTAACAATATAGCTGCGGTACTTCATCTGGGAAAGAATCTGTTACACATTTTATCGTAACTCAATGAAAAGTAGTCACTGAAGTGCATGGTGCTCAGAAAAACTCATCCAGAATCACGATATTTGACATGTTTAGCAAAACCAAAAGATTTTTTTAATTATGATCGGAAACACTATCTTGAATGTTTTTCAAATAACTGGAACAGACAAGCTTTTAACATTAGTGGACTTTACGTTTGTTGAGAGAAGAAGCGCTATTTGTTTTTTTGTTAGAAGTGTATACTCTGTGTTTTTATTAGTTTAATTTCAGTCTTATTGTTATTAGTTATTACTCATTGCAGCTGAGAATTTAAACCCAATTCATGAACTAGAGATAATCATTAACTGCTTTCTTGAAATTATAACACTATTCGATAATTCGTGAAAGCATATTTGGTGCATCAAAAGGAATATCCACAACTAGGATAGAATGACAGGAATCTACTTTGACCTAATATGAAGGTTTCATTTAGCTTCCAAAGATTACTTATTTGAAAGTACTATGACTCGATATTAGTTTGAAATTAATATTGGGTCATTAAAATTCAGAATATTATTTAACTGTGTAATTCAAGAAAATCAAAGTAGTCGCAAACACATTTTTCTGTTTTATTAAACCCTGTCATATAATTTTCAACCTTGATTAGGTAAATTGTAGTCACCCAAAGAGATGTATGACACATTCAGTCATCTATATTTTCCACTTTAAACAGACGATTTAAGTATATGTTATTAAAGTTTAGTAAATGGAAAGTCTAAACTAACTGCTATTAGAATAGAACAAAATAAATCACCAACAGTGCTAACCTACAATTTGTCAATTTTCATCTGTCGTTAGCGTAATGCGAAACATTTTAAAGTCACTGGTTATTTTTCAGTAATGTTGAGCAGTAAATATTTGTTCAAATGACTTTCTAGTTATTATTATTATTAACAACGTACTAAATTTGAAAGTTTGGTAAGTATATGTATATACCTGTGTATTGTGATCTTAGCTAACTACACTGGAAAGTTGTAGTCCTTGTAATATTTTAAAAAGTGTTTTCACAGTGTAGTGAGTAAAGTCCGCCATACACAGAACTTGCTGCTGCTGACCACGTTTTAGCGTTATTAAACCAGGGATTACGAGTGCGTGTTGTATTGTAATATATTAGGTAGGTATATGAAAATATAGGAAACTGAAGTTTAGTAGTAAAGAAAACATACATCGCTTGACAAATTACATTATCTCAATGCACATTGTTAACTTGTTACTAGAATTTTCCACTGTTAAATAGCTGTTGTTGTAGATCGACTTTTCAGTGTGAAGTAGAATATGTAAGTGCTTGTTTGTTCTTTCTAAATAGCGACAAAATATATAATTGGGATATCCACTGTTACAGTAAAAAAGTTATTTCATTCTTATTTATTACGAAACAGAAATAAATGTGGTAGTAAGACACGATAAAAAGAAAAATGACAATCTCTTGTCATATCTACTACTTTTATAAAGTGATCCTAATGAAAACAAAGGCAAAATATCGATTATTCGTAAATTTTGGTGCTCGATGTCAACTCACACCATTTAAATTTAGTTGACAAACAGAGCAGTAACATGTAGCTATAATCTTGCGTGATGTCAGTTAGTAAGGTGTCTAACTAGGCAAATATATGCTGAAGTTGGAAGAACTTTTCTTAAAATATAGAGAATATCTAACAAAATCGTGATAGGACAATTCACAGGGATACCTCTACTGTAATTTTACATAGATATGAGCTTCGACTACAACGGCCAAGAACATATATCCAAACTTCGACGTTTTTGTAAGTACCATCTACAGCCTGTTATTGAAAGGAATGTAGAAAATAAAATCGGCAATTGGTCTAGAGGTAGGGGTGCTAAAAGTAAAAAAAAGTTCAGGTAAAAGTGTTCTCCTTTTAAAGAAGAAACACGGTTTTTTTTCAAGAAAGTAACATACTAGACTCCAGGACTATCATTAGAATCTTGCTAACAAGTAATGTAAAATAATTAACCAACAATTTATCAAAATAACAAAATAGACGATTTATACATAATAAAATTTTAAAAGTCATTAACATTATTCATTGAAATAATTCATAATTTGTTACTTCGGTAAATTTAAGAAGAGTGGTTTTACTGACACTTTAATAAAAATTTCTTTCTTCAATTGAGGTACTCGGAGAAATGAATTATTTTTACTATCATTATCATCTTCTTTGTTGTTTGTCTGATTGCAACTAAGGACCTAAATTCCGAGTGTCCTCTTGACCATCTATCTAAGTTTTTTTAAAGCATTTGATAAATTTTCAAGGTGTCGTCTTCTACACCTAGATATACTGGAAAATGTTCTCCAATGCTTTAATTTATTCTTCAGTAGCGGACTTTTAGCGCCAGGGTTGGGAACGCATTCAGTAAAATATTATGACTGGAGTGCCAGAATGCTCAGTACTTCGTCCATTACTTCGTATTTCCTAAGTACCCAACATTATAATATAAGACAAAAAGTAATTATCAGAATTTAACGCAAGATTTTCATGTCATTTATAATTAATTTTAATTAATACCAGAGAGTGGTTGCTTCCGTTACACTTGGACCTACTATTTTATATGTTCGTAATAAAAGCCCTGACATCTGTATTTCTAGCAAATATTAAAACGTCAAGTACAGAATCGTGTATTGATTTAGGTGTTATCATTAACAGCAATTTATCGTGGTCAGACCATGACGTATTTATCAGGAGGAAGGCTCACAGAATGCTGTTTCTTCTAAGTAAAAACTAGAGTGTTTTCCAGTACTTGATATGGCTTCCTTTGGGCATTTTTATCGCATAAAATAACGTTTCTACTCAAAATGTGAGGTTTGGAATATGTAGTGAACTTGTAAGAAATTAGTAAATACCTACGTATAATATAGATACAACTAGTACAAACATACTTTTTAAATCAGTTCATTATTTAATATTTTGTCACTGAAACTTTATTGTTGTCTGTTACCTATATAACACTATTTTTTGTACTGGTACACTTTAACCGAACTTAAATAATGTATAAAAACATAAAATTGTATTCGTAATCAAATTTTGATTTTTTATTAAAAAATTCTAAAATAAAATACTCATAAACATCAACTCGCATAAATTATTTTCAATAAATTGTAAAAAAAGTCAATGAAAAAAAAATAGTGTGACGCTTATATTTAGGATGTTCTCGTATTTATAACTGATGAGGCGCTTTGAGAAAATATTATTTAAAGGTTTAACGACAATCTGTAAAGAATGTAAAAGGAAACAACTGTCCATCGTTTCGGACATGAAGGAATTTTTTTCTTCAGGGCAATTAATATGTTGTAAAAATACCTTGAGACAATAAAACATCGGTTTGAATATGCAATAGATTTCTTTGAAATCAATATAACAATATACAGCGTGCAATCTAAAACTATTATAAAATTCAATAGAACTGACTTTTGGAAGTATAAAAAAATAGTGCATGCCGTCGTTAATTTCGAGATAATGGTAAGTGAAGTTTTGATTTGTAGCGATTCGAAAACCTGTCCATCCATTCAGCTAGCATGATTCAGTTCTTGGACATGACGCAGTAAATAGATTAAACCTTTTTTGTTGTACTTATTATACGTTAATCAAACCTTTGTAAGAAGTAACAGTTATTAACAGTAGATAAAAAGTACTGCAATCTTTTAATAACAGAAACAACAGATTATGTGCCTTTTTAAGTGTAACACTGAAATATAATAAGGAAAACACAGGAAAACAATGTTAGCAAACAAATGGATCTTAAACGAACAGATGTGTAAATTCACAATTACATATAGTAATGGAAAATGCATGATAAAATGGGAGATAATATTTTGACGTGAGAAAACTTGTACCTACAAGACTGCAAAAAAGATCGCTAAGAAAAAAGTAAGATAAATCGAAAGAAAAAAGGATAATATCACAAAAATAACTGTTAGGTAAATCAGGTATTCATGGTGCAGGAAACGTTGAATACAAATCATTATACCGTTTTTAGAAATATGTATTATCATTATATCAAAAAGCATAGCAAAACTAACATGCAAAAACTCAAGAAATACTTATATGTAAAAACACTCTATCACAGTGATTGTATTAAATTGTATTAAATTACCAGAGAATAAAAATGGTGAATGAATGTAATTTTTCCAATTTTACATTTTTCTTATTATTGACCTTACAATTTATTAGAAAGCAGTTTATTACTAATTTTGATATAAAAAGCTTTAAATTCTTCTTATACTTTAAAGATTAATAAATCATCTGCATCAAAGAAACCGATAGCTTTTGAAATACATAAATGAACTATGTATTTAGTCCTCAAGATAAAAACTACGAAAATTAATAGACTAGAGCTCAATCTATAACCGTCGGTTAACATTAAGTTTAAGATGAAAGTTTATCCTATAGTGGAACCCGACAATCCAAGCATTTTTAAACATGTATTGTATAGTGCAGTTGAAAGATTGTAAAACATATTAATCCATAAATACGTCTATTTCTATGTATTCTTACAAACAATGAGATAAGAGGAGTAAATTTGTTAGTAGCTTTTACTTATTCTTTACAAATAATTTGATAAACGTAAATCATTAAGGCGTTGCATATTTTGCGTAAAAAACTGCTTTTCTTAACCTATTCCCTGGGAGAATATAGATACAGAATACTTTGAAAGTAAAGATATATTAATCTAGATCATATAGCTTTGTATTCGAAAATTGTTCCCAAAATGAAAGTATGGATTTCTTTCATAAGCACTGGTTATTCCATAAGAAACTGATAGCTAACTAATAAAATTAGTTAAAATTTTGTCATCCGCTAATCAATTTTCGATTAGTTGGACTACTAAAAATAATTTTCCTGAAAACAAGGTTGAAAATTTTCTAATTGAGTATATTATATTTGCCTGGTTATAGTAAATTTATTATAAAACAACTGGAAGGTACTGCATTATTATGACTAAACAGTAAAAAGGTGATCGTTGTCATTATTTAAATGATTCGATTCTGGGTTCATTTAAAAAATAAATATCCGTTAATTTTTGTAACGTTGTATAATTTTAACGGATTAGTGAAATAAATTGGTCTAAATGCCCTTTTGAATGTAGAAGTCTGCAAATATTATAATTTAATTGCATATGCGCAGTTAAATTGAATGAAACAGCTGAAATTCTCGTATCTGAATATGTAAGTAATGATAATGACACATTATTAAGTCTTGATATTGGAAATTTAATTATATAATCATTTAAGTGCATAATTATAAATTCTTCGTAAACCCGCGAAGTGTGATTCTGTTAATTTTGTTATTACAAAATGTACATTAATAAAAGTATGAACTGATACTTATTACATTATGATAATGAATAGAATAGAAATCTGTAAGTTTCACCGATTCTGAATCAGTTAATATTTAAGTTAACAAAGGTTATTTAACACTAAACTAACATTTGTGAGTAAATTGATGCTTAAAACACGTTACATTATTACTAGCAGTCGTAAGGTTTTTAATTGGAATTTCTATGACTTTAAAGCAATTTTTAATAAACATCATCAGTTTTTACAGTGAATGTTTTTAAAAAGCAGAAGAATTGTGAACTAAAAGGATTTTTGGCAAAAATTATCATACTCTGTGTGGGTTTTTACTATACCAACAGAAATTGATTTATGTATTAGTTATCATTAAAAACACATTACTGTCTAGGAATGAGTAAATGGCGTCTTATACATTTTATATTAGTCGGACGTCTCTGAAATATTATTACGAACTCGTGCATGCAACTTTTCAAATATTTACTTTTCAATTAATATTAAAATGGTGCCACTGTACTTTACTTCGATTCAAAGATATTACTTATTCATACCATGTTTTATAAGATATTGATATACGTAATCTACTGAATTGGGTAAATTCTAAATCGACTTACACAGAAATAAAAAGAAATTAAGAAGTGAGCTATCCTTTAATAATATCGTTAGCTGAGAATAATAATCTAGTGACAATGGGTTTACTCAATTTTACTGTCAACAGTTTACACCATTTTGTATATGCATTTAATGCATTTAGTGTAATTCAAAACAACATTTTTCAATATTAGATTGGACTTTATTATATATATTTCTACTTAAAAAAAATTTAGAATCTGGTTGCCTCTTTCACAAAAAGAAGCTTTTAATTTTGCACCTACTTTTCCCCTTACTATCTAAGCACTGTATTCTCCCAAAAAATGCGATAAAAACGTGAATAAATGCTCAATCTATCATTAAATAGGTATTCAAAAATCTGCTTAAAAACTGAGGCAGACAAAAAAAATTGATGTATATATTCACAAAACTATGAACACCTAAAAGTGATTCATATCAGACTAAAATCAATACAACAATTAGAAAAACAAGTATTGGAAGACTTTGTACCACCTTGTACACTTACGGTTAAAATGTGTACAATACAGTAAAAAAGCGATGAACTTTGCAAGTGCTAATTTTAAAATTTCACAAAGGAAAGTAACAAATGTGCAAGTCATGTTCACCTTACATAACACAGCATTGTGTTGCTGCTTAAATCTGCTACTTCAAAAATATGTTCTTCAGTAACACCACCCGCAGAAGCACAGCACCAATTAATTGAATATAATAATAATGTTTTTACGGTTGAGAAATACGCTACATTTTCTTTCGTAACATTAGTTTTGAATTCTAATAAATACAAACTTGCACAATCCCTAATGACATTTATTTTACTATTATAATATGAATTAATTCGTGACTAGAGATGTGTTCGATACAAAAGCCATACAAATAGAAAAAAGTGTAAGCACACGTACTTGTGTTCCATAGCCGGGTTTTAATTTCACGATATTGGTCATTCCCAGCAACAATCATTAATTATTCTATTAGCGGCATTCATCAAACCAAACTAAGCGGATAAATCCGTTTGATATTTCAGGCCGAACTCAAGCAACCTCCCGTATTTTTCAACCGTTACCATCACGCAGTACAATACCACCCATCTACGGCACATTTACCAGAAATAACCTATTAAACGAGCTCTTCACAACCTTCATGAATACGTCTAATTAGAGTGGCCCACTTCAAATCCGCTTCCAAGACGTTCGAATTTGTAGCGAGCGAGTCCTGACGATAAACAATTTAATTTTTGGTCGGGCTGCGGCCGTCGGAAAGGTCTACAAAGCGATCCAACTCTCCTGTTAGCAGCATTCTCATTGCCCAAACGATGATTATGCACATTATTGACATAAACAACAATTGCACCGACAGTCTGGGCTGTGCCAAGGTCAGGTTCAAGATTTGGTGTGGTCCAGGACCAAACGTCACGATCTTGTAGCTGAAGGTAATTAAATTCCAGGAATATGTTGGCTGTTTTGATAGGACGGAATGGAGAGGCCAATTTTGCCAGGAAATTAAACCTTTCACTTTGAGGAACGCCGATTAGGGATTAAGATGGTCTGCTTTTCGTGATGACTTTAACAGTTTAATAAGTGTGGTAGTAGAATATGTCCTTGAGGAGATTATGTCGATCTACATGTCTGGTGCTAAAGCCAAAGACCAAAATTATGAGTTGGTTCTGAATGAAATGATTACATGGACGCTGACTTTTCAAATTTCAAGTACGCTTGCCGTAATAGTTACAATAATAGCAAAAGTAATGAAATCATCAGACACAGTAAGAACAATGTGCAGAGTAGGTAATAACAACTTACTTACTTATAAAATAAATTGAAAAACTTGAAATGCTTCAACAAAGGTGGTGGTTTTTTTTCATACTGTAAAATTTCAGAATACTTTTCAAAAAATATTTATTCTTGTTTACCTATATACGACTGTTATAATATTGTTCAGTATATTCGTAACAAGAAAAATGAAATTCATTACTTTTATAAAAAATATTTATACAACTGTTATGTATTTAAGGTCCTTTCTTAATTCACTAGAGGTACCTACGTAGTTTGCCACGTAAGTAAAACATAATACTGGAATTAATATAATAGAAATCATAACTTCATAACACAAACATACAATGTCGAAAAATAACGATATATTTCACCAAAAATGTGCATTAAAAAGAAGAGAAATTAAAACGGAAATTGCAGTTAGGGATAGATAAACGAATTCAGTGATGGTGTAAAAAACTTAAATAAATAATTAAAAACAAGACAAAAAGTAAAACGATGGAAAGAAATATTCGTACAGATGAAGCAGCACTTTGTTATTATGTTGAACAAAAAGAAAAATATTGAAACCCAAATATGATATTTAGACACCTATAGCATATTAACTAATATAATTATTTCTGTGAAAAGTGTAGTTCTGACGTTATTTTAATCAAAAATAGTTCCTTCTTACGCTCGGAAAGTAATAGTAATTTGCTTCCGAAATGGGTAAACTAACCTAAAATTGTGATAAATTGTTACGTTGTTCATATAAATAATTAACAGTTTTAATAACAATAATTTTATCGATTTTTATATGACGTCTGGTAAAAGAAAAATTTTGCAACAAACTCGAAGCACTTAAAAAGTTAAAACATAATATTTTTGAATTTTTTATCCTAATTGTGATAACTATGGCCTATCGTCTAATATTGTGAAAGAAGTTAAAGGTAAAGTCGTTCAATAGCTGACCCTCTGCATTGTTTGAAACTAACCAAAAGAGCAAAAGAGATCTATTTATTTTAACAGGAAATCAAACACGGAACCTAAGATTTAAGGAGCTTCTGTACAGTTTGTTGTTTATCTTGTATTAATTAATATCTTAGTATATATTATACTCAGAGCAGCAACCACACAAGATTTAGGGTCGATAGTGTATGAAAAAGCAACAGTGTAAGGTCTATAAACTCAACCTTGTGGCACTTCTCACACATTTTTATAAAGTTTCATCTATAGCATTTGAATTTCAGTATATTGATGTCCTCTGTATGTATAATTTATGAAGTAAAAATATCCCGCGAAGAACATAGTTTTCTAGAATTTTGTAACAGTCCACTTGGTAAACATATATGTAGTTAAGGTAGGCAGCCGTATTTTTATTTTCGTAGAAGTTCGGCCGTGAGTGTAACACTGAGCTTTCAGTTTCCATCTTCAAAATAAGGACGCAAATAATTTTTTTGATTCATCTCAATAACAAGTTTGCCAAAAGTTTTGTGGAGCATTTTTACAGATAATACAGTTATCTACAACTTTAATAACAAGTTTTTTGTCTGATATTACTGAAGAAATGATGAGTACAAAAATGAAAAACTAGAACATGAAAAATTTTGAGTTGATATTTCACAGCGATGACAGAACAAAATTTTCAATGAAATAAGTATAAAACATAAAAATTTTACATCTAAAGAGAAATGTCGTAAATATATTAGGTAATCTTACAGAAAGAAAGATTACACAGTCCTGCGATGACTAAATTGTCTAGAATCTATCTAATGATTTTAATAGGTGTTCAAAAAAGGAAAAATATTTAAAAAAATTCCATCACCTAAGGTTTTTCCGGATTTTGGATTCTTTTGTTCTATTTGTAGATGTTACCCAGTGATTCTTTACAGTAGTACAGGATCGTCTTTTTACCACTGTTACTTAAATCAATAACCATATTTTTTTTTAGTTACCATGATGCAAAAAGTTGATACAATCTGTTCTAAAGAAACCATTTAGTTCAGTATAGCCTTCCTTACAATTGTGGTTAAGTTGGCAAGTTAAGTTAATATTTACAATGCAACAATATTAAATCAAATATTGTATGAAAAACGTGAAACAAATAATATAGAGAATTACCTACACTTTTACAGCAAAATTTGTACAAGCAAAATTTTTGGAAGCGTAAAAATAGCTGTACCTATGTAGAATTTTCTAGAAGAAAAATTTAGAAATTAATTGTCGTACCAATTTATATAATATACAAGATATTACTGAATGTCCAAAACAATTAGTGAAGTTTGAAACATTTGTAGTAGGTATGTAAAAAATGTACTTTTGTGAAGTAGGACAAACATAAATATTTCGTCATAAAAAATTTAATTTGAATACACGTTAAAAACTTCACAAATTCCTTAATTAGAAATATATAGGTACCTCAAAATTATAAAAAAAAATTTTTTTAATTTTCGGAACTAAAACATTGTCAATTTAAAAAAAAGACTCCTAGTTTTGAAGAAAGCCTTCGCATGCATGGTTGATGGATTTCTAGACAGGTGTTTAAAAATTGACCAGCGTGAACTTCACCTGAAAATTGTTGTATTTTTTCATATCGATCATCCTATTTTCAAGATGCATAGAAGAATACGAACAATAATTAAATTAAAATAAGTCCTGATATGCACGTACTCGGTTCATGAGGCTTCTTTGAACGTTTTCAATTCAAATTAATTTTTTTTTTAACTGTAACTTTTAAACAGACAAAAATGAGAATATTTATTTAAAGTTGTTGTTGATTCTGACGCATCCTGTAGGTATTGCTCTACATTTTTTGCGATAATTTTGGAACATCTTGTAGTATAATGCTTTGAACGAATATAAAATTAACTTGATCCAAGCACCGTTGGAAAGGGTGGGCACTTATTCTGCAAAAGACCAAGAAACATCGCCTGTTTGATGTTTTTGATGATATGTGTGGTTTATTCGCTCCTACGCGGTTAACCATAATTCGCCCACTGGCGATTTTATTTTTTGTCCGTTGCCACTTCCCCATAAATCTTCCGTTTTTCTGCTTACCTAATTCATTTTTAATTTATTAAAGGCTTTTTTGTATTCCTTAGGTACCTGTTTATTGTTCTACGTTTCCAAACCGATTTATAACACAATATTATACAATTCAGTACGAAACCAATTTTTTTTGAAGATTTAATGTTTTTATCATCTTTTTCGGCTTATAGATTTTTATTATTAATGTTAGATACATCTACAAAAGTGCTTCCACAAAATTTTTGTTAGACTCATCCGGAGGTAAATGGAAAAAAAAATTTACTCGCCCTTATTTTCAAGATGGCGATCGAATAATAGCACCCCCTCCCCTCACCAAGTACCAAGAAACCTAAAGAAATCAGTGTGTATCCAAAATGCACACTGTCATGCCGAGTTCTACCACACGTTGGTATCATATAACATAATTAAATGCTGAAATGATGAAGCAAATTGACGAAGAGTCCTAAAAAATATATTTTCTGCCGTAAATGTAAAACACTTTCATTTATAAAATAATTCGTTACGACATCATAGATTTGTCTTTTATGGAACATATGTCCATAGTGGAATAAAAAACATTAGTATGATAATTTACTAATTCGTCAGTAACTTAATTATTATGCATTGGAAAACTTTGTAAATGTCAGTTCATAAGGTAATTGTCCGATACCTCGCTGTTTACATCTCCCCTTTTATGCATATGAATAACTTCATTTAAGTGATTGTACCTACTTAATTCAGTTGGACAGGCGCATTTTTCTAGAAAAAGGTGAACAATGTAATGTTGGAGGTGCAGTTACACGTAATACGCAATTCTTTTTTTTAACCAGTCTTAAAAAATTGGTACATATATCACCGCAAATGGTTTGTTGATCAGTCATCAGACCTCATCACGTTCGTTAATTTTGGTTGTTTAATATTATATTATTAGGAATAAGTTTTATGCTGTGCACATTTTTTTCTTTGGAAAATTAACTGTTTTATTTACAATTTTTCGTATGTTTTTTTTTTGTTACATTATTTTTTAAACAGTTTGTTTACATAGGTTGTTATTACTATGTATTGAAATATTTGTTTCCAACCTCAGCTTGGATAGAGTCGGCCTAAATTTGAACCTCCTCCTTTTTAAAGTAAAGTTAGAAAATGTAATATTCAAAGATTTTCTGCCTTTTTAGTCTGAAGACTACAATAAGTTTAAAAAAGTGAATATGTATTTAAATAATAAGTTAAGTTTAACTGTATGTATATACAATGACGTTAAAGTTCCTCTGCTCTTGATGATTAAAGGTAACTCCTGAATTCAAGCAGTGCTACAAATTTTTGGTCTTTGATTCAATATTAAAATGCCCCAAAATTTTTAATAACACCAAACATATCTGGAAAGTCGTCAAACTGTTTGTAAAAACACATACACTTGCTTACCAGATTTGAAGGAAAGCGAGGAGATATTGTAGTTCAAAGGCCTGGAAAGATCAAGTTCTGATAGATTCATTACACACAGTACATTATTTTACAGAATTTAAATGTTTCACATAAGTGGCAATATCGAGGTATAAACTTTTCCCCCACATCACGTAGGAAATTTTATACAATACTACTAAGAATAATGCGTTAAGAGAAATCGCTACATTTGGCTCTTATGGTATTGCCAGTATATTTTCAAATATAATATCTCAATAAATGTTGTATTGATTTTTAAAAATACGTTATGCAAAAATTTCCCTAAAATAAAAAAAACATACTGTTGTATATAAATGGCATTTATCAGAGTTGTTGAGTATTATACGAAAAAGTAAGGTTAGGTTGTATCATTTCGTGTTGTCAGCTGTCATACTTCACAATGTTTAAAAAACGCCAAATCAACTTGAATTGATTTAACAACCGATTCATGGAGACAAAGAGACTTAGAAACGACGTTACTGTGGTTACTTATGTTTCACTATTTGATTGCTGTATGTAAGAGAAGACGTCTTATCATTATCCTGTTTATTTTTCTGAGTAATGGATTTAAGTGGTGTATACACACATGTATGTGTATTATTCTTTCATGGATAGTAACATATCAAGATTATCAAGTAAAAAGTTAGTTAGTGACTTGATGAGATCGGCATTACTTTCTTTTCCCTTGTATGTATTTTTAAAGAGTAACAGTTGGTGCTTTATTCATAATCATAAGATTCAATTGTTTAGCATGGGTGATAATTATTTCTTGTTAGTTGAGGTTTGGTGAGGTTTTTTTTCACTTCCATTCTTTGCTGAGCGTGTAAATATATATTATATCCATTTTTATTATTTATTTTTAAGTGAAGCTGCATTTTTTTGCAACGAAGACATATTTTGGTTCCTCTTGTACAGTTTCTTTCAAAGCTGGAACAACTAATTTCAAGTCTCAAACCAACCATGAAATTTTTTATGAAGATTTATATATTATTTCTTTGATTTTGCACTTACCTAACCATGTTTGGTTAAAAGTATTTAATTTAATTATACTGAAAGATTGGACTAAATTTTTGTATTATAATGTTGTTTTTTCATAAAAAAAGCCCATTTACACTTTTATTTTTGTAACTGGTAAGAAGAAAAAATAAAAATATTACAGATAGGTATATCATTAGTTCCCGTAGATATTTAATTTTATCAACATATTTAAGCCAGACACAAATATGTTAGAAACATACTTTTTTTATTTTGTGAGCAAACTATTTTAAAAACTTGAGAGACACTGTCACTTTATAATGATATTCACACTATAAAATTTAGTCAAATTATTATTTATACTACTGCGAAAATTTTCAGCGATGGTTTTACATTCTTGTCTCTCCCTAATAAAGTTATCTGTATGTAAACCGACTTATACTTGTAAGTAGTTATACTAAGGCTAAAAATTAAATATATCGTTAATTTCATTTTGTGAAAAAAAAAAACATAGATAAAGAGAGTCGTTTCCTCATAAGAAAAGTACCCCGGAAAGTTATTTATAAAAAATTTCCTCGCTTCTAGAACACAACAGGTATCCCATGAATGTATCTTTTGCACTTAAGAAAAAAGAAATTTCCGGACCAAATAATAGAGACACAAACCCTTGTTGCCCCAATCTTAATATCTCAATATCTATCTATCAAAACAATACTTTAAAGTCATCAACTTATTTAGAGAAAGTGACTAGGCATTTTTGGTTAGCATTTCCCATCTTAATGATCATTTTAACGTATGCGTCAAATTTCAAAGTAGTCCTGTCGCTAGTTTCTGAAACTAGCTGAACAACAGAAGACAACAGAAGACAATACACGACAGACTGACGGAAACAGCAAGCATACATTCTGAAATAAATGCTGTTCACCCTGTTACAAATCTTCCCTTTTCTTGTTTCTTATAAAAATTCAAAATTATCAAAAAGAATATTGCACTAATTTGTACTAATGTAGAAATCGAATCCTATTGCTTTTGGAACAACCGGAACCATTCCCGTTGTCCCCCTCAAATCGGCGCCTATGGATTATTAGACCTCCGCATGCTGCGAAAAATATTCTTTGACCTAGCCCTACTGACTTCATATCCTCTTTGGTTTTTACGCTGGTGGTCAGCGTACTGCCTAAATTAATTACTTTTTATACAATCTACTTTTCATGACTGGCACTTTTCAAACCGCAACTATTTGAAAAATGTTCAGTAAACATTTCTTGATCGACGATCAAAAAAACTTGACTCGATTACTGAAGTCAGTTTAGGAGAATGTTACCAACGCGTTTAAATTGATTAAAGTTTTTGTGACACCAACTCATTTACATAATTTTTACTATACGCGGTGCGAAATCAAAATACCCTAGGTCGTCTGGCGCCGTCTAGCTTTTGGATCAATACCATGTGCATGCATTAATACTGCAGTTCATTATCTTTCTGAAATTATTTTATTTAGTATGATTCCGAAGCCTTTAGGGTTTGTCTTTTTAATACGTTTAATGGGTTGTTCTTTAATAGAAATGGACCGAGTCTTTTGATGTTGTATATTAACAAACGGTAATTGACTTGATGAACTGAAAACCTGTTGCTGGGATGGGAAATTTGCTAATATCATAATTGCAACAAAAAATAGTTGTCCCACACACTGCGTAAAAATGTTCTTTAAAAATTGTTTCATTTCACCTTGGCAGTGACATTTTAAAATGAGTAGTTATTACCTAGCCGTAATTTCATTATAATAATGTTTCTAAGAACTCAACCACATGTTTTACACAGAAAAAAATTTAAAACGTAATAATGCCTTGTAATTGCCTTCTCCATGGCTAGTTAAACTAGTTGAATACACAACGGCTTGAACTGTATCTATTATTGCAATGTTTATTAATTAATTAATCACTAATTACTTACAAAGATGCAGATAAATCTGTATCTTCATTAATTATATTAAAACTTTGCATGAATTTTAACTGAAAACTATGTAACTAATTATGATAAAAATAGAAAATCAGCTTAGGGAACTTACGCGTTAAAAAAATTTGACTGGACGATAAGTGATTTTGAAAACATTATGAGTTCATTTTGAGGCATGTAATCACGATTTATACTATATGCAGAAAAAGATGTATGGAAAGCGATAAAATGAAGGTAAATAAGTATTAAAAACTACGTACAAGAAAACAATAGTGTCATTAAACGGAGATTATGAAAGTACACAAGAAATAACATACAGCATCTACTGAATTTAAGAAAAGTAGGTAAAAAAGTGAAAAAAAAAAATAAAAACAGATAAAAAAGCTTCCATCTAAGCAATCAAATTACTTGTTATTAATAAATTGATTCCTACCACAATTTTCCAAAAATTTAAAACATTAAAAAAACTTTTGTGCACAAATTATAAAATTAAGTACTTTATGAAAAAATATGTTCGTAAAAATTTATTAAATTATAAGGTACAGACAGCATTGCTTACAACTATATATTATTAGAAAGTCAGTGATGGATCAATGTCAAAATATTTGCAACAATGAAACACGTTTGCTTGTTTTTTGTACTCTATAATTTATTATCTAATAAGCACAAAGCCTAATATAGTTACCTGCATTAATTCATTGCATTTAAATTAATTTAACGTTCATTACAACATAACAACCATGAATTTTAACATAAAGCCACGCACTGACTATATAAGTGATTAAAGAAAAAACTTACTGCAATTTGATGATAATTCTTTCGAATTCGAAACTGCAAAAATGAAAAAAATATTAGCTCTTACACGAAAGAATTTAAAATAATATATACGAGTATGTTAATTGTTTCCGATCTCGATTGATAAAATAATATGATGTATTATAATAAGGATGTACCAAATAATATACGTCATGGCACGTGCAATGTGGTAGGCTGAAGAGACGTACAAATTACTCCTTAACTTGGAGTAATTTAATGTTATGGCTGCCCATAAATTTTCAACGAATGTAACACTGCTGCTTCTGTCTGAAATGTGATCCCTTGTAATGTAGACGAGACGACAAGGATTTTTATTAAAAGCTTTAACACATTCCTTACACAGTCAATTAATATTATCTACAAATCTATGCATTTTTATGAACTCATTTGCTTCACTTTAAATGGGTGTTAATTATCATTAGTGATGAATTAAGAGCATGACTACTAGTGCTGCAACGTTTTTACATATTATTCTAATTTTAAGTTTACTTAAAATGAATGTTTCGAAATTAATCAAAATAATAATTAAATCTATTTGTAAACACAGTACGACTCCTCTAAAACAGGAAACGTCAAAAAGACGATAACAAATGCACTTCTAGTGTAACTTTTAAAAGTGGCTATCAGATTTCGATTTGTTACTTTAAAATTCTCTGCAATAAATCTTTGCCACGAAGGTATATTTTAAGGTAATTTCGTTTTTATTGTGTCATAGCACGTTTCCCCTAATAAATGGGAATGCTTAAATAGAAGAAATAAAACGTAGTATTAGGCAAATGAAGTTATCACGTGTTGTTATAATTTGTGTTTTGTCCTCAAGGTAACCGCAGCTTTTTCCAAGAATCAGTCTTTTCTTTGTGAGGACAAACGACGACTTTTGGAATTATTGTGCACTGGCTATAGTTAAAATTGCATTAGCTAATGTGAAATTTGGTTTAAAGCTGGAATTGAATTATGGCTATGCAAATTAGATAAATGCTAGGATCTTAATAACATGTTACACAAAATATATTTAAACTTCAATCAGCAGTTGGTTTCGTCCCACGTTTTCTGTTCGAGATTTGCTAGAAACTAAAAAATAATTACTGTGGACACATGTTGTCATCATATTTAAAGGTTTTTAATTTATTTTTTCTATTTTACAACAATTTCTAATATTGTAAAATTAAGTATGATTAACAAAAATTTTGTTTTACGCTAATTTAGTATTACAAAATGTGGTTTAACAATTTGCAACAGTCGGATGTAGAACTAATGCAATATTAAAGTAGCGCAGTTTGGTAAAGTATCTTAAAATTGCAAAATAACACAATTTGTAGATTGCTTAAAATACTATAATTTACGAGAATAAAGCAAAGTTGCATTATTAAACCCTAATTTATAAAAATTACAAGATATAATTTTATCATTTCCAAAATCACCACAACTGTAAAGTGATACCGCTGTGTCATGATCATTTGGAGCAGGCACTTTATATTTGACATAATGATTTATTTGAAATGCTTCATAGTTAGTCTCGACCTTCCCTCGAATGCATGCATTTTTAATTTTAGTTATTATAATAAGTTCAATCATTATTAAAAAATTGACAACTCTTTTCTTAACTGCTTACTAAATTAATTTATTTAGAAATAACGCCGATCACATGGTCAACCCTTTCCAAAATAATGCCAGATTTTTCGGTATGCCGTAAAACCCGCCCTTGACTTAATAGAAATAGTTTTATGTCAAAATTAGAATCAACAATTTTTTGCAAATGACAGATTGCCTTTCTGAAAAGGCAACAAAGCTCAAAAATTAATGCTGCATTAGATATAAAATAAAACTTAGGTAAAAGTTTTTTTTTTATTACTATTTATTAGCGACAGCTAAAGGTACTGTTGTAGTAGAGCACGCTTAATTTCGGATTTCGTTGACCAATTACAACTTGTGCAATTTGAAAATGTTGGTCCTCAATTACCACCTCTGTATTATGCACACAATAAAAAACCAGCAAAAATTGTATCTATTCATCGTTTTCAAAATATTGCTAAAAATAGGTCAAACAAGTACCTACCTACATTTTACACTTTAGAGATTACCTAACTAACTTTTCTGAAACTTTACTAAACAAGTGTTTGAATAATTTTATCTAAATATATAATACTTTTATTTAATCTAAGTAATATTAATAATAAATGCCTTTACTGCAAAACAAAAAAAAACAAACACTATACAAGTTAGAATACTTGTGAAGCGAAATCTAGCAAAGGGTTAATCACATAATCTCCAAAAAACTAAGAAAATCCTAAAAAAATCGATATAAAGTTATTTAAGCAGAACTTCGCTCCTCCCTGAAGTACCTACAGGCGAAGAATACAGATTCGTCGAAAAATTATAAAATTAAATTTTGCAAAATTTTATTTTCTATTATAACCTGTATAAGTTAAAATAAAGATATGTGTGGACTGTTCAAATACAGGTAAAGAAGCATGTTGTGCTAATGTTTCAAATGAATTTTTCTATAACAAAATTTTGTGATGACATCATCAACATTTTAGCAAGGATTCATGTACCAATTTAAATAGATAAAGTGTAATACTAATAATGATAGTACTGTATGCTCAAATTTTCGAATTGATCAAAAAAAATCCTGATTAATAAATTTTTTTTCGAATTATACCCTTTATAAGTAATTGTAAAAGATATGAATGTATTGGTAAATCATAAGTATAAATTTTTTGGAACAAAGCAAACGGATCCAAGAATTCAGAGCCAACGGTTTTGCAGTTTCAAAATCTCATTGACAATTTTGTTACACAATTTTGATTTTTCTTCTCAAAAATCTGGACGTCTAGGGTAGAAATCCAACTTGGATTTACAAACCACAAATGCAGAAGCATCTTATTTTGTAAAATCTTATTATGTAAAATTTATTACAAATTCTGGGGATGTCATCCTCCAATTCTTAGTTATGTTAGGAATTCCTAACATACATGTAAAATTTGACAACAATCGGTCTGGTAGTTTCGGATATATGTATCTAATAAGAATCGACATAAACAGACAGACAGATAGACGACAGACAGACGGAAACAGAAGACCTATTTTATTGTATTCTAGAAGTCATTAACGGTCGAGAAAACATAAAAGTAGCTAGTCGCCCGTTGGACTCGATTACAATATTTCCTTAGCTTACGCCAGAAGTAGAAAGAAAATAAACACATTTTCTCGGCATTTCACAACTGATACAACACCGTCTGTCTGTCTGTCTGTCTGTCTATCTGTCCTCGACTTTTAGGGTTACACTGTGGGCTAATTTATTAGATAAATAATGTCCAAAACAGGGGAAATGAAAAATGAATTTGCTAGATTTTAGGTCTTAATTGTGTAGATCAAAAGATAACCAATAGGTAGTTCTAGATATATCTTCATCACATACAAAAATTTAATGATGTGATTTGAAGACATTTATTTGAGAGTTATATTGATGTATGCTCCTAAGCTTTAATTACATATCCATATTTTTTACCTCAAATATACCGGGTGTCTGGAAAATGGCGGATTAACTCTCCGCTACGCTCTTAACTATCAACTGTTGAGTCTGGGAAAAATAGTAAAAAAAATTCTTTTCACATTTTGGTGGAGTTATAATGATTTTAAAATTGGTTCTTTTGCTACGTTTAACAACTAAACAACACATTCATTATCACAATAACTAGTAGGTAATAAAACTTTCAGTTAATATTTCTCTCGCAATGTTTAATTACCATTTCAGTTAGAATGTAGAAAGATATGCTTGTGCTTTGTTTTGTAATAATTTGATAAAATTACATTTGACAACAATGTTTACCTGACATAAAGCGACGGTACAAATCAGCAAAAATCGAGAAAGCAGTTAAAAAAGTTATCAAAGCTCTACGTTTAAAATGTTCGCAGATAATGTTAGGTTCCTTCGTGTTTTATTTTCAGATAAATTTAAAGGAATCTTATGTCTTGTTACTGGATGAACTTGAAAAAATCTTTTGAGCTTTTAGTGTTTTATTTTCTATAAATTTGAAAAGGTTGTGAGTGCCGCCGTGTTTTTTTTTTAATACGGGAGACTCTTGGGTATCCATTGTGTATTATTTTGGGAGCCCATGGAGATTTTTTTGTTGTAAATTATTTAAATTTTGGGGGACTTTGGTGTTCGGATTTTGGAAAATTCTAACCTGACCTGTTTTTGAGTTAATCCCTGTTTTTTTTTTGTTTCAAAAATTCAAGACAATCTTGAGGTTCTAGGCATTCCTGTTTGGAAAGAATTTGAAAGTGCTTTGGAAGCTCTAGTGTCTTTGCCTATAATAATTTAATTAAATTTCTTAAAATTTGCTAAAATCAGTCTTATCTTAGCAGCTACTGGCCCCGCCCACCCACCCTCTCTTTTCTTAAAAGGTATGTCATTTCTCAAAATCAGTCACATTTTAGCAGTTACTAGTACCGCCCACCCACCCTCTCTATTCTTAGAGGGTATCTTATTTGCCAAAATCGGTCTTATTTTAGCAGCTACTAGCCACGCCACCCTCCCTCTCTTTTCTTTGAAGATATGTCATTTGCCAAAATCAGTTTTATCTTAACAGGTACTAGCCCCGCCCACCCACCCACATTCTTTTATAAAGTTTGTAAGTTTATTTAAATTTTATTTAATTGATACAGATAAAATGCGCACCTCTGTTACCTCTTTTTTGTGGACCCTTCCTTTGCTAAAAAAATTCAAGAAAACTGGAACAACGACGTATCAACGTCGTATCGGAATTTCAGAAATAGACTGTGGTTATAAAGCTTATAAAGAGGCGAATAAGAATATCTAAAAAATGTATTTTTTCATTAAAAAATTTTTTACGTCTTTCGAATGCATTAAAAACAAAACACTTTGTATATTTAAAAATATTTTGGAGTATAGTTCACAAAGAACTGTACAATTTCGGTCTTTGATTTCTTTTCTGTATCTATTATTAATTACTTAGATATCGAAAAACGCGCGGTTAGTGACTCACCTTGTACCTACATATTAAAGTAAATATTTTATCCTTACAAGTTTATTGTGTTTCAGAAACAATTAAACTTCTGTTTAAATAATTTTATGTGTTCAAGATTTGAATAATGTTATAGTGACATTAATTTTATATTTGTACGTACAAAAATAAAAACCCATTTTATAAATGCTCTGGAAATATGATTAAACTTTGTTACAAAAATTTTATAAATAAAAAAAAATTCTTCAAAACTGCTTTAAAAAAGAATATTTTTCGTCTCATTTTTGGAAAAATATACAGACAAGACATCTTAATTATTATCGCGACAAATAATCACCTGCGTATCATTAACTATTTTAACTGCGGTATCGTATTACAAATGCAAGTTCTTCGCAGAGATGACTCAATAAATTTTGGACGTTATAACAATGAAAACTAATTTGCGAGCGTAAAACAACGAACATTGATTTATTTATTTCATATTTTCTGATAACGGCAAAATAATTGTTATTTAAAATTTCAAGTTCATAACATAATTAAAATTCACACATCATACGAAATTATAACGATTAATACCTATCATAAAACTGTCAAATACAGTAGTCCAAAAACTTTTAATATATAGGCAAATTTTCAATTCTTACTTTCCGAGCGTAAGCACGTAATCTAAGGAAGTATTGTAATCGAGTTGTTGTCATATTTTTTACCATTTTAGTTTTAAGTAATACACGTAAAGCACCCACTAAAACAAACGTAATATTGTTGAACCATAAAAAAAACTTTAATTAATACAGTTTTAAACAATATTTCCTTGTCAAGTGTAACAATGTAATCTTAAATCAGAACACCTACACAAATAATAGCTGGTTTAGAATAAAATTTATTTTTAGCAATACGCGAATGTCAAATAATTTGTTATAAACATGCTACTCTAACAAAGCCTATGTTGTAGACACTCCTATATAATATAATCTATTACATTTTTTACACAACAAACATTTATTCAAACTAGTGACCAAGAATATTATCAGATAATTACAATTAAGAACGGCGTACATTAGTCATTATCTAGTCTGCACGAAAAGATATGCAGACTTATTTGTAAGTGGTGACTGATGATAATTGGAGCTATCCATTCGACAAAATTTATTCATTCATGCAAGGAATTTTGGGAAATGACGTACCTCCACACAATCACTTAACCGTAAAGTAACAAGCTAATGACACATTTTGATATTTTCTTTCTTTATTTCGATGTGACGACAGTCTCGGCAAAAAATCTCATTCATCAATCAATAAAGATAGTTCCCTGCAACGAATTTTTATCGCAGTCTAACTGAATAATTATTTAATTTAATTTAAATCTTCAAAGAATTACATAACGGTTGAATACAAGCGTTACATTTGACTCAATAGCGAGGAAAAAGTCAAAATAGCCCATTTATCAGGAATCATCAATCCGACGGTTTGGAACACGTCCATGGGAAGATGCGACCGCAATAAGTTATTCGTCCTAGACTCTTGTCCCGGCACAAAGCCTTAAGTACTTCCAATTTATTATCTTTTATTTGTAAACGACCGTCGATTTGTAACTCTACCTTTGTGGTCTCGGAGACACGAGTTGTTTACACCGATACATTATTCCGATCCATTGTTATAAAGAGCCGTTTAGTACCTTTTAGTGAGAATTAAAATAAACCACGGCGATATTCAAGTGTAAATGCGATTGTCGGCCCGCTTAGACAAATGGCCTACGATTTATTTGGCAGACCTCCGCAATTTCTGCCACTTTTGACGACATCAATCACACGACACAAGATTTTAAATGGGGTTTAAATTCTTCGTTAAGATTTAAGCACGTACGAGCCACACTTATGCACTCAGACAAATAAAAAATAATTATTCTGTTTTCTTTAATTTTTGACTTTTTTGTTATCTTTGTTTTATTAACTATATCGTCAATTTATGTTATATTTTATCACTAAATATTTAACAGTGAAAATTATCGCTGGACACTGTCGAAGTAGACATTATAGAGACGTCGAGGGACTTTTTAGAAATTACATGTGATTTTTTTATACAAGGTGTGTAAAATGTATAGAAAAATTAAATATCAGGATAAATTTGACTTCCTTATAAATACCTAATCCTGTATGTAATTTATTTGGAATCATATTTACTTTTGCTTTAATGGAGTAGGTACAGATTTGAGATTTTGTAACAATCAGTCTTACCTGTAATGGTTTTTTTATGACCATTTTATTGACTCTTTATGGTCTCTTTTAGCTTACCAAACATGATACATATATTACGACACATACTGCCGTTCCATTCCGTATCCTAATAACTATAATGCACCAAAATTTACCCTGCTTTTACAAGGATTGATATTACATTATTTTCTAAATTCGCAAATAAACATAGCTTATGTAATAGTTTTACAAACTTTAGTAATAATTAGCTAAATTTAGACGGGCCTGGAATTTGGAAATCTTCACTGCGTTTTCCGTGGTCCTTGTTATAATTATGACGTCCTTATAATACGATCTCACTTGGTGACTCTTTGCTTCTAGATTCTATGTTTAGAAAATTGGTATAATGGATGTAAGTATATTTATCGGCTTTTTGTTTATTAGATTGTCATCGCTTCTATCTGTGTAAGTTCCTTAATTGTTGTTCTTGTATTAATCAATTGTAAAAAAATCAAAATATTAAAACAAACAGCAACAGCTTCACTAAACAAATGGAACAAAGAAAAAGAAAACCATCTGTTAAAGGAGAACAAAAATTTTGGTTTAGTAGAAGGGATGAAAACCTATAAATAAAATAACAAATTTACAATTTTTATTTGTGTAATTGCCTGAAAATGGAACTTTTGGTCACCGCAATAATTTTTTTATTCTGAAACCTTGGTTGGATCAACAATTCGCTGGAAACACCTACACAGGTTTTAAACAGAGAAGTAGGTATTTGATAGAATTTTTTTATACTGATTTATTAACAAGAATTGTTTTTCTTCGCTGTGGGTTTTCTTTCTTTAAATAAAGCACTTCTTGACAAAGCAGCCTTTAAATTTATTTTGTTAGAAACAACAATAAATAAAATTATCTTTAAAAAAACTTGATTTCGTCAATTGGCACATTTTTTCAGATGAGTATTACATCAGCAACAAGTAGTGTCTGATAGGTTAATGACAAACGCATCTTCTAGATAGAATAAAATTTAAAAACCTTAATTAACAAATTCAGTTGTACTCTGTCCTGTATCTACATAAAAAAATATATGAAAAATTGAGTCCGTACTTAGATATTTAAGCAACAGCTATTAGGCACATGGAATTGTTTTCTAGTTGGATAACATTTCGCTCTGTGTGACAAATGACTTCATTTTCAAACAAACGACGTTTACTCAATAAACATTGCTCTGAACACAACGTAAAGTTCAAAAGTTCTAATATTTTGTAATAAAACATTTTGAGCTCTTTATTTGTGTTCTGCTGCTATTCACCAGTACATTAGTCGTTAAATCGTTGATTTGATGTCAATTTGGAATAATCACGTTAAATTTTTTTCACCAAACTAAATTTTTGTTAGACTAAAAAGCTACTTGGTTTTGAATTTGTCTTTTAACACATATATATCTTCAAAAATGTCTGAAAGTTTATCATGTGTTAATTTGAATTATTAAGACAGATATTTCTTTGCAATACATCCAAAATCACCGCTTTTGTATTTGTCAAATTGTTTTTCTTTACGATTGAAAGTTACCGTGTTAGAAGACAAATTAGTTCTAAAATTTCAGTCATACCAGAAACTTGGTCACACCAACAAAAAGAATATATACAGTGTCCATTTTAAAATGTTACTTGTTTTATCCAAAATAATGTAATTTAAATTTTAACTATATGTACTTGTCTTGTTTATTTGTAACAAAAGCTAAAGACCCAGAATCTTTTTCTACTCTCCCGTAGTTTTCTTTCTTCTTGATCTTTATTTCCTGAAGATGTTTTTCTCTACGTCGAAACCTTTTTCAAAACTGACGTGGTCCAAACCCGAAACAGTTACCTAACTCTGAACGTGGAAACCTTCGATTTTATTTCATCGAAAATTTTATTTATAGCTATTTTATTGAAAATTATAATTTCAAACAGAACTATGAACGGTTTTTAAATTGACTGAATATATTAAAGATGTTGATTTTGACATTACTTCTCTTCTTATCGAGTGATACACGATTTTTACCGAATTAACTATATCATATACCTACTACCGACCATAGCAGATGACTGCTGAGGTCAAAAAAATATATACCTATGCCTTTCTAGAAGTCTTTTATTTTAATATTTAAATCGATGGTGTTGTCCATATGTATTTACCTTAATTAGGTACCATAAAATATAAGATGTTTTTTTCTTTTATATTATACCATGACCGATTGAAAACATTCTGCTCTAAAATTGTCTTTGACTGAACAGATAACGTAGTGTGACACTAAAATGGGTAAAGCCTCGTACTATATACATAATGCTAAATAGTTGCATTATATACTTATAATACGATATTTTTGTTCTGGTTTGTAAATGGGTTCTTTTCACCATGTTTAGAATATAGCAAAAATTTATAGTTTCTTTGCAGATCCAAGAATAAAAAAATAGGTAAGATAAGGTGAAGAACCAGATGGTTACAATATTTATTCCTTTTGATGTTACTAGTTTTGCAATAAAAACTTGTAATCATTTTATTATAAAAAAAACAATATGAATAATTTGTTTACCCTTAATGGCATACTGTTAGTATACTGTCAATTACTGTGTTCTGTGGTTAGCATTGTGAGTACATAAACATAACGAAAGAAAAGAACTGTTTGTTGTAATTGCTTAATTACATACGAATCAGTAAGTATTGTATTTTCATTCTTACAGGTTCGTATTTGTCACATTTTGTAAAATCGTTTGAACTAATAGATTTAATAATCAATGGTTTCATTCATTACAGCTAACAGACATTCTGAAAGTGCTATTCTGAATCGCTTTATTTTTTGCCAGTGGTTACTATTTGCTTAAACAACTTTAGCTATTATGTTAATGTTATTTACAATAATAAACAATTTAACGGACTGTTTCTCAATCATTGTATTTTTTTTGTAATAATTAAAAAAATAATAGCCACCTACACATATATTCTATACACGAACACATTTCCCCATTTGAAAAATTTGTCTTTTATGATATTGTTATGCAACATAACTTACTATATGGCAAATGTGAATATTTTATCTAGATATATTAGCATCAGAAATGGGCGTTCCTTTTTGTTAACATACCTGACCGTGAAAAGCAACAGGCTTTTATCGCAAAAATAAAAATAAGCAAGATATTGATTACATCATAATAAAGTTCTAAAGTGTCACGGAGCAAATTTTTTAGGATGCCCTCACAGATATCGTTAAGAAGAAAATGTTTTATGGGTTTTAATAAGAATAGTGGGTGCATCAAATTTCATTTTACATACAGTACCTACTCATTTCTTGAAAAATATAGGTACATACCTATAACCAACAAGTGTAATAACCTAATAACAGATTAAATAAATAGATTCGAAAATGTTAGAAAAATTTGTAAAAGACCTCAACTTGTCACCCCAAATTAAAAAGGTCAGAAGTAGTATAACTCGTTACGAATTCTAGTAGGTATGTAAAATCCTATAATGGAGAACAAAATATACAACAAATAGTATCAGACCATGCTTCTCACAAAACACAACGTACTGTAATTATAAACTAAAAAATGTATCTTAATTTTGTTGTAACTGACAAATAAACAATGGCACATTTTTCTAAAAGCGTTTAATTCTGTTTTCAATTTAGTAACCTGTTGTTATATGAGGTTTCAAACTTAATAATATACCTGTTAAGTTCAATGTTATATATGCGATAACTCTTCCTACTTAATAAACCTAGAAGTGCAAGTATACACATATAGAATTTTAACAAAAATTTTGGTTCAGTCACTATTACTATATCTACAACGTGAGTCTAACAATATGAATACAGTTGGCGCTTTGAGAAAACAGCAAAATAATTTTATAGCCTACCTAAATTTTTGTTTGTGTTTCAAATAAGTATATGATGATAGAGAATAATATGAATTTCGCACGATAAGAATAGAAATAAGCAATCTCTATAAAAAAAACAACTCTAGAAAGTAGGATGCTAGAACGTCGTAGCGCCTCAATAACATATAATATAATAACTCATCCACCTAACTTTGTTATTATTCGTCGAACTTCATACAGCTCATCAGAACCGTTATTATCTCCTGCCAGAGCTGCGGTTTCTTGGTGTCCACACTCACAGAACTTCACGCGAAAGTTCGTGTCACTGTTTTAAGCAACATTGAATTTAACATCTGCCCAATTTTGAAGAATATTCAGGAAACTTGTACCTAGGGATTGTGTGTTTTAAATTCCCGCAAGACACCAGGTGGCTCACGATGTAAATGTATGTGGCGGTAGTGGTTCGAGAAATAGGGATTCTGGTGGTGGTTGTGGCAATCGGCACTTCCTTTGTAAATGTGGTGGTTGTTGAAGAAGATGAATAAGAAAGAAGAAATGCAAATGTCATTACCATTTAAAGAAAAATATTGTTGAGACTATGGTCGACGTTCAAGTAATATGTAAAAAAAATATTGTATTTTCCTAGTAAACTGTTGAGATTTTAAATGAAACCCAAATCTAACTGTATTGTCTATTAAAATTTTATAAAACTGTTGCCACTAGCGGCGCAAAAATAAAATCGCTCCCAAAATTTTGTCTTATTCTCTACGAGTCTTACTATTACCATGTTAAAGTAAGTAGTGCATCACCTTTTAAGTTGCAGTTATTTAATTAAAAAAAAAGCTTGAGTTTCAAAATTGGTGTCTTACATTCTTAAAAATTAATTAAAGGTATCCTGTAGTAAGTTATGCTTTAGACAAAACAAAAAATATTTGAGAAAAAAAAATGTTAACATATGACGGGTCAACTGTATACAATATACATATACAAAAGTGTTATGTATTTAATTATTGACAAGAATTTAAAACTGTATTTTATTCAGTTATTAGCCGATTAATAATGGCTAAGTTTACATGACAAAATAAAATAAGCTAAAATAAGTCTAGGAAACCAAACTTCTAATGAACATGGTGGTATTACAATTATGAAACACAATCGACCTTTTGTAATATGAATAAAGGAAAAATATCTACCTACAAAGAAAAAAAAAAATTATTCGAAAGCCCAAAACAAATCTGAACTCAGTATCAAAACCGTCACTATTAGAATGACTAATATTTTCGCAAAATAATAGGTATTTGACGTTTGAATCATAAAAGTTAGTTATTATTGCACGGTGGTCATCAAATTCATAAATCTTTTGAACTACCATATCTATTTACACATCAAGAAGTCATAACGAAACGACAAGACGCAGTTATTATTTCAAACTTTTTATCTATTGATTAACGTTTCAAGTTGCGGGGTCACTTCCATATTGGATATTTACGTTAATGTAAATGTAATTTGACAGTAGGATATAAACACCAACTACAGTGGGAAAAGTGAAAAATTCTATTGTGTTTTCAAAATTCCAAACTTAATTAGGACAAAAAACACTTGACCAGGAACTTCCACAAAATTTGAAAAACACATTGCCCATAGTGGTAATTTTTGGGTTCCAAAAGGATAATAGAAAGTTGCAAAAAAATGACGTTTTGCAAACATTAGGTTTATTTGGTTTGAGTCTTCTTCAATTTAAAGTATCTACATTTTCGTGTCGAAAAGAAAATTAAAAAAGCATTTCTTTAATTCGTTGCTATCCGAATACATAAAATTTGTGTTATTGGATTACATTGCAGTTACAATAAGGTGAAAACTTGTTTCAAACAGGTGGAAAATTGACAGTTAATTGTGTTATCATAATAATGACAAGTTTGTCAAATATTCTATTTAGGTTCAAAAATTTTTATTTCTACTTGGAAACAAAATCAGTGTTTATATTTAATTAAACCGGAAGCGAAATAATTACTATGTAAAATTCTAAACTGACACTCCTAATAAGTGTCCATCCAGTATAAAGGAACTTTTTACTGTCAGAAACTTATACAACGTAATTTTTTACCTTGCCGTTATTTTAGAACATACCGCATCGCAATATAATATTTTTTAACTAATTAGAAGTACTCTTTTTTTCACAGCCATACGTCTGGAAAATTTGCTTAATTCTTGACGTCAAGAAACAAGTAACGATAAAATAGCACACTAAGTGATATTATATGTACATATCGTTGGAAAATAACGGCTAAAACACACTTCCACTGTCAAATATCTATACCTATTGTTACGATTAAAAAAATTACCGTCGGCGCCATCATTATCAATATGTCAATTATATTAATTTTATTCTAAATGTTTTGTAAGACTTTATATACCTATTTTTAAACTATAAGCATAGATATAGACTATAACGAATTAATTAAAAATAAAGAAATGAAAGCATTTTACTAAGTATTAAATGTCAAATTAAAATAATTCAAAATCATGTCTGTAGCCTTTTTATATTAGGAATTTTTAACGGCTATGTAACAAAATCAAAACGAAAAATGGTCTCAAATATGAAAACCTTTATATAATATTATATATACTTATTCAATACGGTAACATACCGTCCCCGTCGGTACCACGGTGAGTTATGCAATGTCGATCGAAATCTTGAGAAAATCATAAATGTTAATTCTGTTGTGATAATAATTATAATAATAATATCGTGAATACAGTAGTAAGAGTAGTAATTGTAGTAGTAATAATAATAATAAAAATAATATATCGAAAACATTTGAATGTAAGATGTGATACAGCTAATATATGTGTCAATTGTTTTATGACACTTTAAACTTGTATACTCACTATTACATGTTCTAAACCTTATCATAAGACAGGGTGGTCTTTCGAGTCGCTTCATTAAAAGAATGCCAAAATGTGGCAAAACCGGACTACGGTTGCAGCTTCACCCTTTTAATTTAAGAAAACATTTCACTAATTTTTGTGGAATCGCGCATATTTTTAGGTATACATAGCTGGGCTTGGATAATTTTACAAGTGAAATGTGCACTTACAGGCTCCAGCAACGTGCACCTTCCGCATCCACGGATAAATCTGCCTATCCCCCGTTTCCTCGTCGTCGTCGTCTTCGTCGTTATTCGTCGAACTTCCTTGTCCGTCGTCCCCGTCGTCCGGCTCATCAGAGCCATTGTCCTCTAGCCTCAACCCCAATTCCTGCAAATGCTGTCCAGAGGGTGAGGCTCTCTCTTGGTGTCCCACACTCGCGGGACTACACACACTAGAGTTCACATCACTACTTTGAGTAACATTGGGCGTAATGTCTGCTAAATTTTGGAGGATATTCGAGGAACTTGTAACCGGCGATTGTGAGTTTTGTAAATTCCCGCAGGGCACCAGCGACTGCTGCGACTCGTGCAGGATGGGCGGCCGGATTTGATGATGTATGGGTGGCCCATGGTGCGAGTGTATCTGGGGGTGGTAGTAGTTACCATAGGTCCCGTAACCGCCGTTGCTCAGCGGCGGCACGTTCGAGGACCCGTACGTCTGGTGGTGGTTGTGGTAACCGTACTGGAGGTGGTGCTGCTGCTGGGAAATGTGGTGGTTGCCGAAGAAATCGCCCGAGGGAGACGGGATGTAGCTGCTCTGGCTGTACTCTTCGCTCGGAGGGAACTTGGGGTCCACGACCACGCCGGCGATGTGCTGCGGCTGCTGGTACGCTCCCGGGTTCATCAAAAACGAGCTCATGATCATTAATTTTTCCTCACTTCTCGCCAAAAGCTCTAGATCGCAGCGTGCCGAGAGTTATTCGGTGGGGGGTTTACTACGCACTAGGTTATTGCATAGAGGCTCTTTTTTATTTCCCCCTACCACGCGTGAGCCCCGCCCTCGGCACCCAATTAACTAACCACGTGACGCCACTCTACCAATGCTGAGGCCTGACGTCACCGACCATGATGGATGACGCTACTCGGCCGCCGGGTGGGGGACTCGCATACACGCGGTCGAATAAAACCTCCACGATCGCTGCTTGTTCCCATAAAATTACTCACTGATTCGATTTTCCCCAAAATTAACACCATACAATGAAACTTTTTTTTCACATTCGACGAACGTCTCTCACTGATTATTGTCACTGCGTTCAAAAATTGTTCTTCTTTTTTTCATACCGGGTGTTCCAGCGGGCACGACCTTTCTACTTCCCAGCCGCGCATAGACTGGAGGTTGGTGAAAAGCTCGACTTCCAACTATACTCCTCCCACTTTGGCTGGCGCTACTTCTACACGTCGCCGCTTATCAAACGTTCTCTTGCGCAGTTCGTTTTCGTTCTCATGGGAGTAAAAGAGAACGAGAAGAAGTCTTCAGCGCCGTCATCATGTGCGTCTCTTGGGAGCTTTGATATTTTCGGAAATATTGGACGAATGTTGGGGAGAAGAGGAATCGATGCGAATAGACGTCTACTCTTTTCAGGCATTCGATAATAATTCCAACTTTATGCCAGGTGATCCACTGTCTAATTAACTAGAGAAAAATGCATTTGTGTGAGAATGTTGGTTGCCTTCAATGCCAACTCTTTATGAACCATTAATAATTTTTGTGGCAGGAGGAAAATGTGTGCTTATTTCATTCCCATTTTTAATGTATTCAAAACAACTCTTATTTTAGTTTGTCGCTGTACTGAAACAATGGCAACTGACTTTGGATCTTTAAAAAGTGCTCACACAAAATTGCAATAATGTACGTAGATAGGTATATAAACTAAAGATACTTAGTTATTAGGTACATACCTACATTTCAAATATTGCAGTACAAGTTTTTTATCTTTAAAATGTATCTATACATATTTCGTGTAGGTTTACAAGAGTTTACTTTTTTAAAAAAGGTTAAAATAAAAAACCGGCCACCCTGAAAAATTTCACAAAACCACTTTAAAAATTATTAATTTAACCAGTGATCGTTATTTTATTAAAGAACTATTCACTATTAACACATGATGTACAAATTAGCAAAAAAAAAAGACGACAAATAAACGCAGAATTAAATTTAATTTAACAAAATAACAGAAAGACCAAATACTATATTTTCTTTAAAAAAATAATAAGGGAGGCTGTTGTTGTAAACAGTATTTTTCATCATTTGATTATAAGCTTGGCAATAATTAATAAACGTTTTCAAGCGAAAACAGTTCCACTCTCAAATTGTCGCTCTGCGTCTGTTATTTTGTTAAACTAATTTTTGATTTTGCGTTTATTTGTCTTCTTTTTTTACTAATTTATAGTCACTAGTTAAATTAATAATTTTTAAAGGTTGATTTTGTGAAATTTTTCAGGGTGGCTGTTTTTTTTGCCGGTCAGTGTAGTACATAGCTAAATCGGTTACTGATAAAAGAACAATGGCAAGTAAAAAATTCCTTTTTTCTGACTTGTGTATGAATAGTAGATACGTTGATGGAAATTGATTTCTAAGGATTCTTAATAAAATTGAATTTGTACTTTACGCTTCATTCTGAAATGGGTTTGATTAGTTCCGAAAGATTAACTTCGTTGCTTGGTTGTTAATATAAAAACAACAAAATAACAGATTTGTTATAATTTTAACGTAGTTGCTTTTAAAAGTCAGGTGATGATAAAAAGAAAAAATACATGTATTAAGACACATTAATTAAATCCTTAATATAGATTTCTATACAAATTTTATTTAAAAATTTCTTCATAGCTTTTCTTCTAAATATTTTCAATTTTGTGGCGAAATCCTATAGTTCGTTTCAAAAATACGATTAAATATTCTGGCCAAATGTATTCGGTGAACTTAATATTTTATTGCTCTGAACAAAATAGCTTAGACCTATCTTTTGGTTCGCAGACACTTGTAATATTAGTTTAAAAATTTCACAGTTATACATTTTTATATCGTGTGAGAAGCTCAAGCCGAATATTGCCACCTTTCGGTTTAAAATTTTTTGGAAAATTAAGTTTTAACACTTGAAAACTAAAATTTCGTCAATAGATTAAATAGTAAGTTTTCTTTCAGTAAATAAAAATGAAATTGATAAAAGTGTTAACAGTAATAATTTTTGGACATTTATATGTAGCTGACAGTATTTGGAATGCATTGCTCCAAATACTGCCGTATGCTAATTTGCTACTTATATAAGATAAAATATAAAAAAATCTTTTTATTTTGTTGTAAACAATTTTTACCTTTTATTGAAAAATAAAATAATAATAAAGAAATTTTCATTTGTTCCATATGTCTTGAGTAATTTAATAACTTTTTAAATTAATTTCACATTTTCGTGAAAATTGTTGTCATAATTTGTTTTAATTTTTTATACTTTATATGTTTTTGTTTAAAATAGTTCCAATAATTATTTTTTCACTATTCCTACTATTATCATGATTCTTCGAAATATTACCACTGGCAATAATAGGAACTAACAGAACGGATAGCAAAACAGGGAAAACTCTCTCGTGTTATTAAACTTTATAAAATTTACAGGCCTAGTTTATTAGGTCAGTTTAAAAACACCAATGAATCGTGATAGGAAATGAAAAGGGATATGTTATGGCACGTACAAAAGCACAGCGATATTGCCTTTATACATAGATATAGTATAAAGTAATGATTCACATTTCTAAGAATTTTTACAATTAATTATTTTAGTAATTTCATAACACAAGAGAAAATTAAAAAAAAACATAATTTTTTGAAATCTGGGTACTAAGGAATACTGCTCATAAAACAACATATTCTTTTACATTTGAATGAAGTTGTTAGACTAAAAAAATTTTACATTAATCTTGATGTTAGAAATTTCGATAATTTCGTCGTCTATCCACATTTGCACCTATTAATTTTTCATAGTTCAAAACTGACCGTAGGCAAACCTTTGAAATGAAATCTCAACAGGTAGAAAAAGCTGTTTTAGTATATTTTCTTTACAGTGTTAAAATAAAATTTTGGGTAGGTATTACACTCATTTTGAATAGTTTTGCCCACTTCAAAGGAAATTTAATAAATATTTAAAATTCAAACAAACCACTTTTTTGAAATTATAGTGATAATAATTTATAGAAAAAATAAATTTAGATACGAATGTCTACACACACGTATTGATACTTATCTCTTCAATCACTAGTGGTGTGATATTTTGATCCGCCAAGATCCACCAACTACAGATCTCCTTTCTATCACACAGTGGAGGTAGTAAACAACGTTTGCTGATGGGATATAGATTGAATCGCTCTGTATTAGATCGTAAGTCACGAACGGCCTACCGAGTGACAGTGCTTACTGGCTGCATAAAGCCGCATCAGAACCATTGTTGAAAGTAAAAGGACACAATTATTATTCATTTGTAAATGTCAGTGGTGGCCGATATTCAATATGGTGGGAGTCACCGGACCACACGACATACTTGATAAATGATGTCTGATTCTTAGGATAGCTCTGTTTTTGAACACTTTTGCGATGTGCTGTTGAATATTTTAGGTCTTGGTTCGTGGGACGTGCTTCCGTCTACTCTTCGTTTACATTTGGCGACGTTTCCAGACATGACATGTTTTCTTTCGTGCCGCTATTATAAATAATATGTGCATTTGGAGCTCTCAGTTTTTCGCCTGCTTCCGGACGACGACATTACGAAACATTAACTCCAAAGAAGCGGATTGGATCTGCTCACTCGACAAAACATTTTAATGGATCCTAATGATCTCGCCATCGATTTGTACTCCTTGAAACGAGCAGCAACGAATTAGATCTGCCGTACTTTGCGTGCCATTATCAGAAATCAATATTGTGACTGAACCTGTTTATATCTCGGAAACACATCTTTTGTGTTATGGCAGACGTATGATGGATCGGGTACACTTTATTCAGAAATTGTTGTTATTTGTTTGACATTATTTTTTTCGAAAATCGATCTTCGCGATAATTCACGGCGGAACGTGTTATGACTCTCTCGGGATTTCTGCAAGTCACAGCGTTGCAACTGCAACTCATTCAGGTGAGCACACCGAAGGTTCCTGGTACTGAAATGGGTTTACTAGACGCGAACAACGCGAAAATCGACAATTTTCTGCAGCTTTGTTTACGGAAATAACGCTTTTGTGTGCATGATTCGTTGATGGGTAGGTATCTGTAAACGAAATTACAAAATTTTTCAAATGCCGAGGGACTTGTTTGAAGCGGAAGCCGACCGGCTTTTTCTTCTGAAAGTCTCTAGAAGCAATTCTTAACGTGAGAACACTGTTTATGAAACGGCGGCGATAGTCTCGGGAGATCTGCAACTACAACCTGGATGTCAATACCAACGACATGAGAACTATTCACGTTCAAAAATAGGTTTACAAAAGTTGCTTACAAATTGTTGGCTTTTAAGTGCCGACATAGTAACTAGCGAATTTCGACAAAAAACACATATAAAAAAAAAACGACAACAAAAATATACTTATATACGTCATTTTCACTTTACTCTACTTATGCACTAAAACAACCTAAAGCTGAAACACTGTTTGATTAATAAATAAAATTTGTAGGGTAGCGACGGGCAGGACTCGGCAAGAACTAGGCATGTTACTTATTATTTAATGGACACATCCTGAATTGATTTTTGGGGTATTGCATTTAAAATACTTATTCATTTGGCGAACAACACAATTTGTAAAATTTTTATCTTCTCAAAATAAATTTTACACACTTTAAACATACCTACTTATTTCAAATAACTTCAACTTTTGATGTATAAGTTATGTCCTACTGTAGATTTTCTCTCTGGGTTTTACTTCCCAAAAAAATGTTACGTTTTTTATTCTTTATTATCTTTTCACAACATGCCAAAATGCAGGTTTTCATCTGTCATCTTTTCTATTTTTTTTTTCTTAAATTGTAATTCCAACATCTACTTAATCTCTTATGTCTCTGAAATATGTAATTCCTGGTGATTAATTTAATTCCATTATTTTATTCAAAACGTGCTCAATCTCCAGTTTGTATCTTCATTACACGAATTACAATCTTAAGCACCTCAGTTACGAGTTTAAATGCAAACCGTCATCAGGTGTTCTGTGATTTAATTAAGATTATTATCGTTATATAATTTCAAAAGCCCCTTTAACAAAAAAAAAAGCTTTTCTGTGACTAACATTAAATAACTAAATATATGTAGGTATTTGTATATTGAATATGTTATACCTATTGTATATTTAATTAATGATGATTCTGGATTCGAGCATTCTTTTAGTTTAAGTTTAATTTTTACAGTTTAACCAGCTGCTTTTTCTATAAATAAAACTACCGCAACACTTATTAAGTAGTTCTTTAAATTTTAATAGCATTGATTAATTCATCATTAAGGGCTCCAAACCTTCCCAAATTCTAGATTACCTATATATTTCATTATTAAAAAAGGACCCAACTTTAAGAACTCATATCTTCATCAAAATGCGAGAAAAAATTTGTTCAATACTTTTCTCGTTTTGAACGACATCGATAATGTACATTTAAGGGGGTTCTCAATATTCCCGACAACTGTATGTATTGAGCACCACGAAATTGCTCTAATTTGTCTGCGGCACTAAATAATCATGCTCGTAGTTCGGGTACCAGAAAAGGAGGATCTACTTCATCAATTCATTACACATTTGGGTGAGGTTTCTTTGTAACATCAAAATTGTCAATATATATCATTTTATAATTATTTAAACGAAAGAAATTTTTCTCTAAGATGTCTAAAATCCGATACCTACCTATATTAGAATTGGCGATTGTGCATCAAGTTGTGACATTATTTTGTAAACACAAAGAACACAATTTACAAGAAATTGGTCTAAAATTATTTCGACAGAACTTCCCTCACTCCTGAAGTAGGACAATGGAACATATCCAGCATTTTCGAAAAATGATAAAATTTGATTTTGTGGATTTTACATTCTTTATGAGAAACATAACAAACATAGGTATGTGAATATGTAACACTTATTAAAAGTAAATGTAAAGAAGCATGCCATGCCTATGTCTCAAATAAGTTTTTACTTTAGAAAATTTTGTGATGACGTCAATCATCATTTTTGCAAGAACACGTATTTCAACTTAGGTTGGTGCAGTAATACTAATAATAACGTATTACATTCCCTCCCCCTAAAGAGAAATTTCGGAAAAATGGGGCGAGTCGTCCTTGATTTAACCCATAAAATAAATTAATCTATTGATGCAAATTTAAAAAATATTATTGCAATGATTAATTACAAATGCAGACTCATCATATTGTGCATATTTTAGATAGTATTTATTCGGCAAAATTTTGACATAATGTCGTCAATTTTTTGGGGGATAAAGAGAAACATTTTAATTGAAAATTTACCACGCCTGCAACGCTTGATTTAATCAATAAAATCAATTGAGTCTTTAATTTTTTTCCCATCACCCTGTATAAGAAAATCGAAAAAATATAAATGCAAATGCAGTAATTTCAAAAATGTGCTGTACACTTTTGAAATTATTGAACGATCAAAAAAGCAAAATAAGAATGAGAAACGATACTGCAACCAAAACTCAGACGGCAGCTCTTTATGCAGGTGACTGAGTGGCTGTAAGTCATAAGTTACTGGAACGCCCGGAAATGGCCAATTTTGCATTTTGCACAATCTCGAGAGCATATGTATCAACAAACGGTCAATCAACGACGAAATCGTATTTTGTAATAACCAAATTGAAAACAAATAAATTTTATTTTCCGTTACATTTAGGCCAGAAAGGGTCCTGACGGTCCAGCATCACAAGCATATCCCTATAAACCGTCTGTGCATGCACAAATACAGACATTGTGAAATATATTTACAGTACATTACCAACAGGAAAAGTGGTATCTCAGCAATATGCATAGTGTTTAAAATGTTTATGTTTATACATCGGAAGAATGCCACGTAGACATTTGTTTGATTTGAATGAGTTTATCGCCTCAAAACAGATGACTAAAATTATTAATGAACCTCAATTCAACTAAATGTTGTGAATGTTATTATTATCATTCTTACCTTATCATTATTTTATTGTTATAAAGGCGGGCGTGTTTCCACATTTTCGAAAAATGGGGTGACTCGTTCTTAATTTGATCAGTAAAAAATCAAAGAGTGATTCATTTTATTAAATTTATTTTAATTAAAAAAAAAAATGTGTGCCGCCCGCTGGTTTCATACACTTGATAATATGGAGCAAGAACTTTACGACTGAGCTGAACATCTATTCCAAGGGGACTGGTTATTAAGACAAGGCGGGTTAAACAATAAACAAAGATAGCAATAATAAACAAAATCAAGCTAAGATTCATAAATCACAAGTAGAGGAGTAGGTATATGATTTCATACAAAATCGGTAATGTGAATTATGCCATAAATATAATAACCAGACGTCATCGAACTGTTGGTGGGGGTGATTAGCCAAAATTGGTTAGCGGTTTACCATCTACATGATATCCCTAATATACATTCAAAATTTTACAACAATCGGTCTAGTAGTTTCGGAGATTCTGTCTTATATCCGGACAGACGGCAGACAGACAGACAGACAGACAGACGGACAGACAGACAGACAGACAGACAGACGAAAACGAGAGACCTATCTCTTTGTACTCTAGAGGTCAGGAAAGGTCGAGAAAACGTAAAAGTAGAGAGTCGGCCAACGCTTACGGTCGGGAAGCAAAACAATAATATTGTTTCCTATCTTTATCAACAGCTGAATTAACTTATCACTAAACCGTTAAATAATTTTTATCGGAAGTTAAGATGACTAAATTATGACTTACTAACAAGGATAATTTTTTACTTTCACTGATTTTAACTACGACCTAATAGCGTTTTTTAAAAAGCCGTATATTATATTTACTATCTACATTAGTAGAGTTTTTAAAAAAGCTTAAACAAAAGGTTGCAACAGATTGCCAATATCTTAAAATGTGCCGTTATCACTATCTTCTTGAATAAAAAATACAACGGTATAGTTTTCGTCCAAAAGTTTACCTTTTCTTGTCTCTTACAAAGTGTTAGCAACTTAAAAAAAAAGATTTGAATTAAGTATGTAACGCCAGTCACAATTTTTCGTTATTGTCGTGAGTATTAAGTACCTAAGTATTAAAATATTTTCGTTTTTAGCCACAGGTTAAAGTGTGAAATTATAAATTAAAAAATCCTTAACAGCGTTATTTGGTACTCGAACTCAAGCAAACGCATTGATCGGCGCAGTTAGGATCTATGGATGTTGTTGTGTATGCTTAGGTAATGCTGTTTTCCTAAGCTATGTATTTTGTTAAATTTTTCAAAAACATTCAGGTAAAAATATCTTAAAATTTTAGTTTATTGTTAGGTTTACTTCATCTAAGTTATACCAAATGTTTTTCTTTTTTAAAGAATTTCATTCTTTTAATTTGAGTTCGGTTTATTATGTTGATTTTTCTTTTTTTATCTAGATTTTTGCATTATTTATTAAGTGAACCAGAATTTGTACTTGCAATACTTGTATTGATTAATTTATTGCAAACGTGCAAAAATACAAAGAGACCTTGCGGTTTTTAAGCTGTTTCCTAGATTCATCAATCATCAGCATCTGGATAAAATAATTTCCAAAAAGACAGGCAATTTTTTCTGAACTATTAAAAAACTCATTCATCGCCTAATTAACAAAAGTTGTTATTATGATACAATTGTCATTTCAGGTAGGGCGGCACTCCCCCTGTGTGACGTCACGTTTGGGATATTTGAATACTGTTTATGTAGAAATACACTTAGGTACTACGGTTGTTCAAAATATTTCAAATCCATTAAAAAATTATGTCGTGATTTATTTCATATGTTTATAATTAATTACCTTTCTATACTGCGATAGAAAAAAAGAAGTCTGACGTAAACTGTGTTTGCGGTTGTAATTCTGTATACAAAAATAATTCTAACCTAAACTTCCATTTTTTTCCGCATCCTGGAAAGCAAAAAGTTGCAGTTACGGGTTACGGATGAATTTGGTAATTAAAAATATTATGACAGGCGAAACTGTGGAAAACTAGACTCAGAATGTTCAAAAAGTTCGGTACATTTTGTAAAGAATGATTATTTAACACTAAGTAGGTGCTTAAATAAAAATTCCTAAAGAAATTGTTAGTTTTATTTTAGCTTGCCAATCGTTTCAGTACTGAAAAAACTGTTTCATCACAATATTTACCAAGGAATTCCGTACCAGTACAAAAACATAAAATGCAGAAACGAAATTTCGTTTTATAAGAATAAATGAAAAAAGAAGTACACAATTTAATACTCATGATTTAATAAAATGATAATAAAAAAAAGTTACTTGTAGAGTATATTGAAACCTCTTCAAAAGCAATTATTGTAAATGCAAACACGATATCTTAAGCTGTACAGATGTTGTTAAATGAAAAGGAAACTTTTAACGGTAGAAACATAATGATAACTAAAAAAGTATCCTTTGAATAACCATTCAGAGTTAATCTACGTTTGGAAGTTTATTTTTTTTTATTCAATGTATGCTGAAAAGCCACAGTGATTCGAGATAATTTTATACAACATAAAATATATATTTTACTTGCCTGTATTAATACTGCATGAAGGTTCAAAAATTAAGTGTAAATATACTTTCAGACACCCGTAGACGTAGAGCACGGCAATATACTTACAACTTGAATTGTCAATATTGTACATCCACATTATAAAACGGTTATTAAAGTAAATTTTTTTTTGGTATTTTATGTAACGCATTAAAATTATTTCTTTTATAATATTACTAAGTAGTAAAATAAAAAACAATTTTTAGTATAAAATTATTACATAAAAAAATGAACTCTTTAGTGCCGATTTTTAAAATTTTTATATAAATATGCATATATTATTGTTTTTTACTTTTTTAAAATAATTTATTATAAAAATTGTTATATTTTTAGACTTATTTAATTTTGTTTTTATTTTTTTTGTTTAAAAGATCACTGTAATTGCCTTCAAAGGCAAGCAATTTTAAATGTACGTTTAATTCATTTGAAAAAGGTAATGTATCTACAAGCAGCGAAAATATTTGGTTTGCCAAAAACCAAAAAATTAAAATGGTATTTTTAAAAACATCTGACTTTGTCTCAAGTTCAATTTTGAATTTTTCTTTATAATGTGACGATAATAATTTTGGTGTCCATGATATTTCCGCACATGAGAATAAAATTTTTTTGACAAAGAATTTACAAATTTTCTAAAAAAGTTGAAAACAATTCAGGAACGATTTACCCACAGAAAATTATGTACAATTTATTATATCTATTAGGTACCTTAAATGTAATTTGTGTAGGTAGCAATAGTTGAGCCTTCTTATCTATGTATTACGAGCATCAGTAAATTATTACAAACATTGTTACGAATAAGTTATTACAAAAAATTAATTTCAAGGAATATTTGTACAAAAACACAGGTACTTTTTAGCAGTATGAAACTATTTTAAAAACAGTCTACTTATTTTCTCCACCGGAATATTTAATTATGCTTTATGCTCGTTGTAGCACCACAAACAAAAATACAGCAACATTTGCAAATCTAATACGTCTATCTTGCATCATAAATGACAAAGAATAAAATAATTACTTCCGCTATTGAAAATAATTATTAATTTAATTATCGAAAAGAAAAAATATGAGGTCAAAAGGTTTCACTCTGAAATGAAAAACGTTCCCGTTATGTATATAATAATAGATTTCACCTTTGCTCACAAAGCTGACTGTAATACAGAAGACAAGACACTCGATGTGGGTACAGTCGGGACCATACAAAACTGAACCACTTTAACCTAACAAAGTTTTAGTTGTCAATTTTTTTTTATTTCATAATAGCAATTTGACTGCATGCTCCTGATTTGAAAAACGGGACAGTGATTTTGCCAAAATTATTTGATTTGTCTAACAAAATATTAAATAAACTCTAAATGTGGCCGCGACTATTAATTTAAAAAACCCTGCCTTAAATACATTGGTTGATATTTTTCTTCTTAAGGTTTGGTAGTTATTCTTTTTATCTCTTCCTCTTAAAGTGAGGAAGTTATTAGGTTAAAGTTATATTGTAATACCTAATTATATTTCTTGTGAACAAACTATAGTGACACTAATTAAAGCTTTTGAATTTTAATACAAAGAAAAACCGGACCGACAAAAATACATTTTTTATCATTATCATTACGTCAATGATTCTATAATTTTTTTATGTACCTACAACAAACAAATATTGCGTCTCCTTGTTACAACAAACTTTGAAAAAACATACCTACGCTCTTACGAAAGAAACAAAAAAAAGTATCATTTACATGGCAGGCACACTTCCATACCTTATTACCTACTGTTGCATCACAATGATTAATTAAAGGCGACACCAATTTAGATACCTGTTAACATCACATTAAAATATTAAAGTACTTTATCATTTAGATAGCACATCTAAATAACTTATGTTTCTCCGTAAACGTAAACATCGCATGATACTCGCAGCTTTGAATTTTTTCGAACCTAATAGTTGTTCCTTCAAAACAAGTCAGCCTGCAAACTACACTCTCTGTTGGAAAATAGTTCGTTTAAATCCCTTTAAATCACGAAGACCATTATGGCTAACTAAAGTCGGTGCAGTAAATGGAAAGAGTCATTATTTATCCAGTCCGAACTGTCTCTCAATAGACACCATAGGCAGATTCCGTCTGTTCAAAGCGACCTTAACCTACTAATCTACAATAATTACTACCTTTGTGAAAATGGTAGCCAGAGGCTTATTGTGTGCGAATTGGTTTTCTGCCCTCTTGTAACCTAAATTGGAAGAATGATCTTGCACGTCGTATCCATTGCAAGATGATGTTGCATCATGTGGGTAGGCTTTTTTTCTGGTAAGATGGAAGCATTACTAAATAACCTTATCATGACCCGATGTACATTGTTGCATTTTTCTAGATGCAAATGCGTTTCTAATACCTATTTAACTGTTATACAATGACAGTGATCAATCGCCAATCATATTATTCGTATTCATGCACGCTATTTTTAATCGTAAGACAAGTCAGGGAGAAGGATGTTCTCTGTAACATATTGGTACATGAATTACGTTTGTTCATATAAATGCAAATTACGGTTTCTCGTCGTTAGAATATTAATGCATACTTTCAAGTCAACAGAAATGCAAAAATCGTACACTTTCTTACAAAGAGAGTGAAAATTTGTTTTACAGTTTTTGACTGCCCTGGGATAGGTATATAGGTATATAGCTATTCATTAAAATCGCCGAAATTGAGAATTCAACAAATTTTCAAATTTTAAAAAAAGTTTTCAAAAAATTAAGAAAATAGCTAATTATTATTTGAAATTTAAATACGAAATTTAGGTTTTTTTTGTTTTTAAATTACTGTTTGTTACGCTTGTACATACACCGAGTAAAGAAACGAAGAAAAATAAAATGCCAATATGGCATACACTAGAAGTTAGAACAATTATTTACTTGTATACGTATTATATTTCAAGCGTCCTACAAAAAGTTAATGTGTTCTATTAAACTTTATTTTAAGAGGTGCTTCATTGCACTAGTAAATGTGATATTCCAATACTTTTTTCTTACGAACAAAGATTAAAAATTTTCTAAGGTTGTTGAGTGCCCGAAAATGTTGCCGAGGAAAAATTGACTTCTGAAAAATGAGGTCAAAAGCTAAAGTAAAAGAATATCTCACTACCACACAAAAGATTCCATATTAATGCAACTAAAACTTATAAGATTATTATTGATTCCATATTTACATATTTAGTTAGCTTGAAATTGGATTAGAATCTTATTATTTATATTAAGTATTTAAGGTTATTATTTTAGGCTTTAAAGCAATTTTGTTGCAATAAAAACTTACAAATTTTGGATTTTATAGTTGATAGATAACACCAAATTTATGTACTGATGTCGTAAAAATAAATACAAAATGTGTCGGCTTCAAAAGCTTTCTTTCTAAAACAACTTACCCAAGAGCACTTTATACGACTGTAATATTTCAACGTAACTACTCAAGATCAGAATTGAAAATATTATGACCCAAATAGTTTTACTTGTCGAGCTTTCGAGCGTAAGCTAAGGAAGTATTGTAATCGAACTATTGACCTTTTATTGACCCCTAGAGTACGAAGAACGTTCTTCCGTCCGTTCGTCCATCCTTCGATGTATCTGTCTGCCGTCTGTCCGGATATTTATTAGACAGATAATCTCTGAAAGTACTAGACCGATTGTTGTCAAATTTTATTCGTATATGACAAATATCATGTAGGTGATAAGACGCTAACCAAAATTTGGCTAATTATCCCCAGCAACAATCTGATGACGTCGGCTCATTGTATTGCATAATTAACATTACCGATTTTGTATAAAATAATATACTCCTGCACTTACGGTTTACGAATCTTATCTTGAATTTGTTTATTATTATTATATATTTGTTTATTGTTTAATCGCGCATTGTTCTTTGCAGCAGATGTGGCATAGTGTTAGAGTTTCTGTAATAAATTTAATAAAATTACACACTCCCTAATTTTGTACCTACTTATTGATCAAATTAAGAACATTTTCATGAAAATGTGAAAATACGCACGGCTTCATTTCATAATGATTAAATATAAGAATTATAATAATAATATTCAGAACATTTTGTTCGAACGCGGCTTACTTAAGTAATAATTTTATCCTCCGTTTTGAGGCGCCAACTCATTCAAATTAAACTAATCTCTACGTGAAATTCTTCCGATGTATAAACATAAACACTTCAAGTTGTTGTATTATCGCTGAGAGGCCATTTCTACTTATTGAGCGTAAGCTAAGAAAGTATAGTAATCTATTCCATGTTGACACCTTCATATTTTCTCGACATTTTATGACTCCTAGACACAGCCGTAGCTAGGGGAAGACCAGCGGGTACTGAGCCTCCCCTAGAGAAATTTTTGCATCCCCTAAACCTAGATAAATGTGAATTACAACATCGAAATTCAAAATAAAATACAGTGTTTTATTTAATAAGCGGAAGTCTAAGCAGTAAAGAAGTCTAGACCATCGCATTGTGATCTGGCTATTGCAATTCGTAGAAAATGTGGTTTAGTTTGATTTCTCTGTTTCACTCTCGCATGTACAGCTCGATAAGCGGTATCGCTATTTGTCTTGAATAAAGATTCAACGATTCATTCCATTTTTTCGAAAATTTGGGAATACAGTACCTACTGTTACTATTAATATTACACTGGACCTATCCAAATTGACATAAGTGTCATTGCAAAAAATGTTGACGTCTTCACAAAATTACATATTCACATTACGTATATATATATATATATATCTTTATTTTATATCATCAGGGTTATCATAAAAAAAATAGCAAAATAATTTTTTTTAATTTTCGGAAACTTTGATCGATTTGATGTACTGTACTTTATGAACAAAAGAAGTTTTGTCGAAATAATCTTCCATCAATTTTTTTCTTAAATTATGCAGCTCAAAACAATTCTGAATTCTCGTAGAGTAGAAATGTTACGAGAAGAACATGTTGAGTCATTAATAGTCAGTGGCGTCATTTGCGTTCTGGATGATAGTGCAATCCGAAAAATATGTTTTGAAACATATTTTTTTATATTATTACATACAGTTATTATGCTTCGTTAAAGGTAAAGACAAAAATCCAACAAATCCCGCTTTTTAAAAAATGATAAAATTTGATTGTGCGACTTTTTTGTGATAACTTCCATAAACATTAGTGGTGTAAATAACATCCCCGCAGCCCTTGACCCACGGGCTCTCAATTCAAAGGAGTCCTCACAAGTCCTCACAAGTGCGGCCAATATGAAATATAAGTATTCAAAGCAAATAATCAACGGGATCATGTATACCTACTCAATTTCTCAGTACAAGTTTAACTTCGACTGTTTGTGTTTATACTTCGAAACAATTCGACTATTCGACGTTCAGATGACATACATTAGCGGCTACATTTGTGATCAAAGAAAATAAAATTTGATTGATTTTGTCTCCTCAAAGCAGCTGATACGACAAATTAATTAATTATTAAATAAACTGGATGTCTGGCGTGAACATTCATAAATTTGAAGAAGATTTATTCGGCAAAATTGTAAAATGACGTTACACCACTGGATCCAGCAGTCGAAATTTTAATTACAATTTTTAATTATCAAGGAAAATGAGTTCGACTGATTATTATAATTTCTTTAATCTAGTTTAATTCTAGAAAAACGTTTCCACGACACTGCGTCACTTTTGATACCTAAGTATCACATAATTTCTCTTTAAAGTGATCGTATTTGAGCGACTGAAATAATAATTTGAAAGTTATCAGCTGGATTATTTATAATCATTAGAACTAATCATATTGAGACTGATGGCCGGCTTGACACTCCCTTGATTTATTGTCTTTCCTAATGTCAAGATCAGAAATTGAAGCTTGAAGAGTTCGAAATGTTTTTTCTCCGTACACCTGTTACAGAGATAGATTCGATTTGCCACTTTATAACCATCCGTGGATGAAAATAAATGACTAAACATCGCATTTAATTTTCAATCTCGAGTCGAACTAATTCGATAATTACAAAGCAACTCCGAAATACGCACTCGCAAAATCAATTGTCCGTTTCTTTACAAACCACCTCTTTATACGCAGCGGTAATAGCCGGGTAGATCCTGTTATCTCGTAAAAATGCTCAAAGGTAATTGCAACCATAATTTATGGTGATCATAAACTCCAACCGCAAGCTTGTAATCAGTTTACTGCACAGAAGGCAAGAGTTATAAAGTATTTGTGTGATTTATTATCTTATTAGTTCCGGGTGTTGAATTTTTCGAAGTCACACAAACCACTGTGTGCACATGCAAAAATGTCATTTTCCACGCTTTCGGAAATGTCCTCTTGAATTATTGCCTCGAAGATTTTAAATTCGATAATAATTCGAGAATGGTGGAGTCTATACAAACTTCTTAATTTTCTTATCAATCATAATCAAGTCAGTGGAGCGAATTCCTCAGTTAAATTGCTTGACGAAAGTTTGCCGGAGAATTTTATCTCCAGGAAGAGAGTTTCCGTTTGATAAGCAAACATCTCATTTAGGCCAACAGCAGATCGACTGAGTTCTTCCGCAGCTTGCATGTGATTGATTGATTTTTACATGACTGAACTCAATTTTTGCAAAAATGTTGCGAACAGTAAAAAGGTGCATTTTTTTGGTCAAATGGTTTGTTTTAGGAAAATGAGATTTTAGAAACAATTAATTAGTTAACAATTATCAGTTTTTGGACAATTATTCCACATTTTTTATTACATTAATAACGTTTTAAACGATACGTGGACTTACTAACATATTATTAACCCTGTTTACATAATTTCGAGATATTTATTTTCGGAAACGCGTCAGTAGAAATGTTATATACTAAGAACTAGAATGACATAGTGTGCCTGATAGAAAATTATTGTTTTAATTTTGTTTTCACATCTTTTGCATTTTTAAAAAGTAAAATGTATAAAACAATAATTGAAATTTATTTTTCTTCATTTTATGTACAGACATTCAAAATACTCTTTTAATATAGGTAATCTTCAGCCTTAAACAGCACATTAAAAAACGATAACAGGAAATAAAATAAGATAATTTAAAAAATCCAAGAATACTAAATTATTTAATTGTGAATATGGGTTGAATATGTAGAATGGCAAAAACTTTAATAGGCGTGGACGAAAAAAACATAAGAGGTCTGACCGAAAAAAGGACAAAGGCAAAGTCGTCCACCCAGTCCACCATTTTTCTATACCTACATGCCAGATGTTTAAGAAATAACGTGACGAGGACAAAATGGATGACTGTCATGAAAAGAGAAAGTAACAGAACAAAAAAATAATAATAAGAAAAACTACTAAAAGAAAGGTGTTTGGCAACTGATGTATATAAAGTCGACGTTCGCCAATAAATTGTAAGCCAAGGCAGTGGTTACAAACAAGCTTGAGGCGAAGCCGTGGTTGCCAAACTTTAACAATAATCGCTAATGATACATTTTTGACGTTTTATATGTTTAAGAATTTTTCTCACTTATAGATCACGCAATCAGTGGTAGGGCATTTAATGAAAAATATAGAAAAATGTGTGAAGCGACAAGAAAAACTAGTGGATGTAAGCGATTAAAAAAAAATTAGAATTGTTTGTTTTAGATAAATGGACACGTTTTTTCCAGACGTTTCCTTCGTTGTGGGGTTACTAGTTTCAGCTGATAGTCACCATCAGACCGTTTTATAATATTAACTATATTTAGTAATTATTTTTTGGTGGCTTGCGATCAAATTGGTATCTGGTTGATATATTTAGCACACAAAAAATTAAATATTTTTTAATTTAAAAATTGGTTGCATGTTTAGATGTGAATTGTTTTCCGTCGTTGATTGTGATGATCAATTTTTGCTTTTTGTGTCCAAAGTGACTATGTCGGTGATTTTTTGGTGTTAATGTTTAGCTGCTTTTTGCTTTGATCCACGATGTCTTTGATTATTGAGAATTAATCATTCAAACAACTTCTATTTTTTCTTTTTTTTTCGAATTTGATGGCTCGAGTGGTGTCTGTGTCTTACTTTTTAATTTTTGATAAATAAGTTTAATTTTTTCACAGTTTGTCATGGTTTTGAACGACTATACTATATGTTGTGTAAGTGATCTTCTTGTTTCTCCTACATAATATAATATTTTCTAAATTATACACTCTTTTTCTTTGTTTATTTTTGTAATTTCCGTTGAACAAATTTTGGAGTTTGTTTAAAGAATGTAGGTACATATATGTATAATTCGTTTTATTTTATTTGATATGTATATTTCCTACAAATGATAGGTATATGTTGTTGTATTTCTTCTTCATAATGATCGTTTTGTTTTCTCGTTTTTGCTAATATATTCTTCTGCCTATTTTTTGCGGTTTGTTTAATTATATTCTTGTTTCATTGCTGTTATATTCGTATCTGTCTACATACGGCACTAATTTTAAAGATGTTATTTCTAACTAACTGAGTAGTTTGCGTATTCTCTAATGTTAATATAGGTATGTGTTAATTGGGTTCCTACACAGGATGTCCTACAAAAAACTTCGCGGCCTAATATCTTCAAAACAGAGAGAGATATGTGTTGAAACTTTGTAAACTTCATTGTTTTTAGCTTGAAGGACGAAGCTCAGTTTAGTATACTTTCCCTAGTTCTAGTTCGATTTTATGATGTGTGAAAGTTAACTTCCTTAACAATAGATTACTTACTGCTGGTGATGGGACAGTCATAAGTAAGGATTGAACCATACCGTTACCATTAAACTGTATAATGGTTAAATCCTTATTAATGACTATTCCATCACCGACAGTAGTAATCTATTGTTAAGGAAGTGAACTTTTACACAATGGGATAGGTACTATCATAAAACCGAATTAGAACTGGGGAAACTATAGATACATTGCAAATATAACTCATATTTGTCAGTGTCGCGACGCCAATCCATCAGTTTTAAAATTGCAATGTATACCTACCTATGTTTTCAACGGTCTTTGGTAGATCATTAAATTACGATTACAGTGATATAAAAGACTTATGTCGATTTCAGTCGATTAGAGTTATACCTAAATATGTATAAAAAAAATAGAACCAAAAAATTGTGCAGAAATTATTGTTAATTCTTCTATTTTGTGTTGATGTGTGCTATTTTTGTAATGTAAAAGTCGTTGATGATTAATTAGTTACACCATTATGAAATTTGTGGTTTGACGGTGTGTTCTCTTTTTTGTCTGCTATCCTTCTTTTTACAGTTAATGCTTCTTCTTTGATTTTGTTTTCTTCTAAATAACGAATAGATAACCACTAAAAAAATAAAATAATGAAAAACAAAAAATAAGTTATCAATCTACAGTGAAAAAGGAAAAAAGCAGGGTTGTTTATTTTTCTAAATGACCATTTTGAATGTAGAAACAGGTAAATTTTCATGCAAAAGAGGAAATAAAAATAAAAGACATATCCACAAAAATTTATTGAGAATAAAACTATTTCCTATAACTGAGATAAGCACAAAATTTGTAAATAAATTCGAGTTGAAATTGAATGTTACCTGCAGGAAACGTAAAAATGTTCAGCTATAAATATTAAAAAATATTAAAATAGAAAAGAAGTTAAAAAAAAAAACAAAATGAAAAGAAATTCAAGACTTATACATTGTGTAAAATGCATCTTAGACAAATGCAAGATAGGAATATTGTCATTAAGATAAATGACATAAATAAGAAAAGACGAACAAGCTCATTTTAAGGAAAGAACACTTTTGCAAAAAGACTTCAGTGTTGTAAAATTTTAACCTAATATTTAATAACAATATCAACATTTATTATTTCAAGTTTTACAAATTTCCCCAAAGTGTCAAGCAAAAACTATAATGTAAGTGATACAATAGCTTAATATTCACCATAATTATAATAAGTAGGTACAATACAAAAAACTCAACACTCCAAAATAAAAAAATATAAAAATTTACAAATAAAACTAACAAAAAGGCTACATATTTTGTTACAAAGCATTTGAATTTAGCAATTCAACGTGTGTACAAAGTTCATGGCGTGATTAGAATTTTTTTTGAGCCGACGTATTCAAATGCGCCAAAGCGTTGTGTAAAAATCAACATTTTTTAAATGAATTAATGAGATCATATCGAGATTAACACAGATCTCATAGTGACTAAAGATCTGCTAATTTTACTGTTACTACATTAAAGTCCGTCGGTAGATACATACTTCTTCACTTCAAAGAATAAATTTTGTTCAGAAAATTGTTAATAGTTTATACAGAATAATAAAGTTAAATACATGCAATAATTTACATATTCTGAAGGTAAAAGGCATACTTAGGGGTGCAGGTTTTAGAGGACAGTTATTATATTGTACAAAGAATGAGCCTAAATTGTATAGTAAAGGTTTCAATTACGACATTAAAGTGCGAACAAATCTCATAAAGATTCTATGCGAGGTCTACAAAAGCCGCTAGGACGATAACAAAATGTGTCAAATGTCAAATGTTCATAGCTCACGTATAGAACAAGACGTTGTGAAAGGTGGTGAAGTTCGTGGCCAGTTATATAAATCAATATTGTTCGTTTGTCAATTCCCATACGCATATGAAAATTTTAGATATTGTCGACATTTCTAAAATAAGGTTTGAACGTCTATATATTTTTAATTTCCTTCGATACAAAAATCTATCATGACCTAATTTTACCCTCGATTCTGTAAAGAAATTTAAGATATGTTTAAAGAAACCGCAATTACAAGAAAAAATATCAAGAACTGAGTGAATAAGTGAACTCTTTCATTTTATTTTCAAAAAACTGATGAGTAGGTATCATTGAACATAGAAATTTTAATTAATCACACATTTTCGTTTTTTTTTAACTAAGAACATAGATTTTTCTTGTATAGAAAATTTTATGAATTGTAGTTCAGTCGTTTAATAATTTGGTCTTTTTTATTACTTTTTACAAAATCTGACGACAGATCTTAACAATACCTATAGAATGTAGAAAACATAAAAAATTAAGTTTGGATATAACTCGTGAGATAATTTATGATTACAATTACCCATAGCAATTAAATGTCTCGTTATCTGGAAGTTAAGTTATTTTCCAATGAAAAAATTTCTCAAAATTAACTTAATACCAGCGTAATCATAATTAACATACATAAGAAATAATGGTAGGCAGCAGCGTCTATTCTCAACCCAGACCGAATTTGTTAATGGTAGACCATAACGTTATTGCGGTTTCAGAATTTCAGGAAAATTCGATTACCCATTTCTAAATAACCCAGAATATCTCAAATAATTTTTTTAATCACTGTGGTAAGTACTTAATTAACAGGAGGAACAAAATCGTATTACGGAAACGTAAGCGATGTGTCATTTAGAGGGTATCTTTCAATAAATAATTAGTAATAGTTTTTCTTCACGACAATAGTACACAGAAAATTTCAAGTAAACTCAATTGTCTAGTCTGGAAAACTATTTAGGCATCTAATGTTTTTTTTCCAACAGACAAAACATCCAGAGGCATAAAATTTTATGTTATTCCTATCGGCGCTATAACTCGAAGCAAACCCTAAGCTCCGCTAACAGTAACAATTTTAAAAAATTTACATTAGCAGCAACTAAGACTTTGTAGGTATTTATGTCGTTCGTGAAAATTTATAGTCTATGAAATAAAAAAAAAAACTTTAGTTGATTGAGCTGATTTTACAAGAACGAACCATTAGTAATACTAGTCTGAGATAGTTATTTGTTGATTAAAAGCGAAAGAAAAGTATAAATAAAAGGTAATCATCAGAAAGTAATAACTGTAGAAATAATGGTTGTCCAAGTTGGACCAACGCAACGTTTTGTGATTTACCACAACTGCAAAAAAAGAACTAAATTCACGTTCTGGGTTTGTGCAATTTATCCACAAGGTGACTGATACAAATGATCTCTCTATATTTGATTGATTGTTTCTACATCTATTACTTTTAATTTTTTTAATTTAAATTGCCACAACAACGAGAATTCAAATCCGTCTTTTAATTAAAGCTAGCAATGGCAATCAATATAGTATTTTCCACCGCCTCAGCACGACTCGTTTTCGCCGATATGAAAATCTGCGCTCGGTTTATTAATTTGGTAATGGAAATTTTATGAGGGAAGAGCAACTTAACAGGAATTTTCAATTTGGAGCAATGTAAGTATGGGAGCGGCTGTTCCATATAATAACCACATCGCTATTAAATTAAAATTTCAATAATGCCCAAACGCCGCTATATAGGAAATTTTATAAAAAATATTCCGACAGATTTCACGTAAACATATTTTTCTTGCTTATTTGTGTAAACATTGTAATAAGGTTCTAGGCATGATATTGTAAGGCGTTTGTTGATTTTCTATTATTAGTACGTTACGTTGTGTATTGTGTCGGCGCTACAATGATAGGAATCGCGTTCTTTCGACGCCTAGTCATTTCGTTGGGCGATGAACGAATTTTGAAATAACTAGTCATCGTTACTAAGCTGGAAGTGATATTGCATTTCCGTGTTTTGATGTTTACGTGCTGCGTTTTAATTCAATTAGGCGATGTAGCCACTTTGAAAGAATTATCATAATTGAACTAATTAACCAGATAATGTCAGGTGATCCGCCTTAGCTAAAATCTAGTTTAATTCTGTTCTGTAAATTTTCTTTTTATTATTATTTAGTAATACATAAGTCATAAAGCCTTTGTTTCTTTAAGTAATTGTAAAAGTTGCTTCTATCTTTTATATGATAACGTGTACACTGTAGAAATATATTTATTCCTAGAATTTTGGACAAATTAAATCATTTTTGATTTACCAATAAAATTAGTTCATTCATTTTCTTCAATAAACCTACCAACAGATACACAAACGACAAACAGACACAGAGGCAGACACTCACAGACAAACATCTAGAAAACATGAAATCAGAAACAATAACTTAGACTCGGTATGTATAGAGTTATCAAAATTTAGGAGTGATTTGTTACTTCCGGAAGTACAGCTTAGGAAAGTATTTAACGGGATGATTCTGATGATTTACAGTTTTGGGCGATTTATTTGCATATCGTTTACCTGTCATCTCTGTCTAGGAGATTTACAAGACATGCAATATAAAGTGTTGTTTACCTGCCAAGTAGTGACACATCACAAAAGCACCTATTTTCATACAAACTAGTTTAAATGAATACTAAAAGGATTTTTTAAATAAAAAACAATATTTTACAGAGACACAAATATGTCAGTCGTACTAAAATAACTAAAAACTTCCTTAAATACGTTCTTGTTAGTATATAATAGGTGAAGATTGCTTTTCTGACGTAAACAACAGTAATTGAAGAATCTTAAACATTCTTGGTAACATTTGCCTAATCAATAAATGTATAGTAATCTAACGTTTAGGCGACAACTTCTTACAAATCATTTTAAAAAATAATTAAGTTTTTCAAATTCCCAAAACAACGATGTAACACTGCCGTTAGGCTATATTTTGTTATGTCTGATTGCAATAATCCACTAAGAAACAAATTAAATACAACAATGAAAAGTGAAAAATTTCGTGTTAAAATATATAAATTTTTAAAATAGACTGCCAGAATATTCCTTTGTGACACAAAATAAAATGAAATAACATGCAATAAAATCATCATAATGGGCCATGACGTGTAATAGCAAACAATATTTCATCTTGTATGCAGAATAAACAGTAATGATGAAATTGTGTGTTATGTGGTCATAATAACAAATACTGTAAACTTCACAACAAGTAATTATTTTTACAAAATATATTATAGTGGCGCCTCCGAACCATAACAAATACCATTTGCATGTACGGGCGAATTTTGCAGCAAAGATTTTAGAAACAGCCCAGTTCAAAATGAGTTCTCAAAATTTCAGGAGAATTTGATGTTCATAACTGATTCAACTTACTAATTTTTTTTTAAATAGTTTTCTCTAATTTTTATGCCCTTTCGAGCGTTGGATTTTTTTAAATAATAATAATAATCTATTTATTTCCGCAGGGTAATAAAACCCAGTTAGCGAAAAATGTACTCAAAATAATTAAAAAATGAAACTATGCTTAAGCGAGCCACTAATAAACTAAATGAATTTGAAGTATACTTAACAAGACTCTGCAAATACAATTTTTACCTTAGATTTTAGATTCAGATCGCAAGGATCACTAAGTTCTGTTTAAAATTTAACCTTCGGATTAAAAAGAACAATCAACTCAAGTAAATTGGTCCAAGTTTATTTCCACAGAACTTCTTTCGCGCCTGAAGTACAAAATACCTACTACAAATCCAGTTTCTTTGAAAAATTATAAAATTAGATTTTACGTTGTTTGATATATGTAAAAGAAAACAAGAAAGTAGAAGGCTAAGGTAAAAAAAACTTGTGACTACGACGTTTTATCAACTCCTGTTTATGTTGAAACTTAAGTTTCCTCTATTAGCTTCCACTGAGATATTATTTAATCTAACAATAACTAATGAATAAGTTGTAGGGTTAATTTTGAACAAAACCAAGATAATTATCTGAATACCGTAAGCACTGTTGATTCCAATAAGTATAGTTCCATACTAAATTATTATGCAAGTAGATTTTTTTAATTTTTAACAAACAATAAGATTCACTGATAAATGGGTAGAAGCACAATTTTGAAATTACTGAACGCACAGAAAAGCCAAATAAGAATGTGGAACTATTCTGAAAACAAAACTTAGTCATCAGCGGGCGGCAGCGCTTTAAGTAGGTAGCTGAGTGACTGCAAGTCATAAATTACTGGAATTATTCTCCGTTACATTTAGGCCAGAAGAGGTCTCTTAACTTCGGCCTGATGTCCAGCACTACAAGCGTATCCGTATAAACCGTATTTGGCCAGACACCCCACAAGTACAGACATTGTAAAATATATTTACAGCAGATAACCAACGGAAAAGTGGTCTCTCAGTAATATGCATAGTGTTTAAAATGTTTATGTTTATACAGCGGAAGAATGTCAGGTAGACATTGGTTTGATTTGAATGAGTTTATCTACTTAAAACACAAGACTAAAATGATTAATAAGCCTCAATTGAACAAAATAATCTGATGCATGTTGTTATTGATACTTTATCATTATTTTATTGTTGTAAAGACGAGTGTATTCACACAAAATCGAGAAAATGTTCTTAATTTGATCAATAAAAAAATAAGCGAGTGATTCATTTTTATAAATTTAATTTTATTTCAATTGAATAAAAAAAATATATGTCCCCGGCTGATTTCCCATCAATCCTAGGTCTGTGAAGCAAGAATTTTACCACCGAGGTGAACATCTGTTGTAAGTAGGTTGGGTATTATGCTGGTTAAGAACAAGGCGAAGAATCAAGATCAAGCCAAGATTCGTAAACCACAAGTACAGAAATTAACAAAGTCGGTAATGTTAATTATGCAAAATAATGAGTGGATGTCATCAAATTGTTGGTGGGGGTAATTAGCCAAATTTTGGTTAGTGTTTTACCACCTACTTGATATTCCTAATTGACATACCTACTTACGAAATTTTACAACAATCGGTCCAGTAGTTTCGGGGATTATCTGTCTAATAAAAATCCGGACAAAGGATAGACAGACAGACAAACAGAGGGAAACTTCGTACTCTAGGAATCATGAAAGGTCGAGAAAACTTAAAAGTAGAGGGTCGGCCGATGGACTCGACTACAATACTTCCTTTGCTTACGCTCGGGAAGTAAAAATTTGCGAGGGTTATTATGCAACACATGTACTTATAATAAATTACAAACTTCAGTTATAAGGTCCGATAATAATCATAACCAAGCACCATCGATTAAACACGAATGGAAATTTTTAGATTTTCTTTAAACCGCAAAATTCTAATTCTAAGACCTATGGGTGAATTAAATAATACAAGTAGTGGGAGTATATTAGTAAAATCGCGAGAATTTCGGAAAATGAAAGTACAGGTTTTATAAGCTTTTGCAATATAGTCAGATATATGCTTAATACAATATAACTTGTTGTCAAAAATGGCAAAATAAGGAGTGAGGTGATTTATACATCCTTCTCAGCTCTTTACAATCCTTTAATGATTTTATGTCTAGAAAAAGTCTCAAATTATCAACAAAAAGCAACTTATTTGGCCATTGAGACACTCCTAATTCGGACGAAGAAAAAAACTAGAAACGAAATTACCAGATTTAACAAATAATACTCTTCCAAGAAGTTATGGTTTCATATGACTTCATAAGGACTTAATTGGTTCTACCCAGGTTTTATAAAATAAAGTTGATGATAACACACCGACTTAATTTTTACTTCCCGAGTTTGCAACTTTCCTATTTTCACGACGTGTCAAGACCTCTAGAATACCAAAAATTGGTCTCCCGTTTCCGTCTGTCTGCCTCTCTGTCTGCGTGTCTGGTGACTGTATCCACTTTTATTAGACAAGTAATGTCCGAAACTACTGGGCCGATTGTTGTCACATTTTGTATGTATATTAAGAATATCATGTAGATGGTTAAACGCTAACAAAAATTTCGCTAATCATCCACACCACCAATGGGATGACATCATCTCCAAAATATATAATAAAAAGTTTTTTCAAATTTTATAAAATAAGCTACTCTGCACTTGTGGTGTGTGAATCCGTGTCGAATTTTCACCCTAGATATCCAGAATTCTTGAAAAAAAATTAAAACTGAATAATAATATTTTGCAATATAACTTTGTAACTGCAAAAGCGATTGCTCTGAAATCTTGTAAATATTTTAAGGTTATCGTAATCATGGTAAATTGTTAAGCAAAATTTATTCGTTTATCCCCTCCCAAAAAATTAATGACGTCATCTCAAAATTTTGCCGAATAAATCCTATGTACAAAAAATGATGAACCTATATTTGTGATTTACCATTGCATTAAAATTTTCTTATACAGGGTGACTCATAAAAATTAGTGAATGAGTCAATTTATTTTGATGATTAAATCGGGAACGGCACACTCCTTTTTCCTGAAAATTTAAGACTACAATACTGTTATCATTAATATTACACTGCACCTATCCAAAGTGATATACGTATATTTGAAAAAATGTTGATGACGTCATCACACAATTTTCTCAGGGCAAAACTCATTTGGAACGTACGCCTAGCACGCTTTTTTGCGTTTACTTTAACGTTACATACTTATCTTTCAATCTTATAAGGGTTCTCATAAAAAAATTAAATTCGCATAACCAAATTTTTTTAATTTTTCGGAACAGCTGGATTTATTTTATTGAATTTCAGGAGCGAGGGAAGTGCTCTGGAAATAACCTTCGACCAATTTTTAAAGTCAGTTGCTCTGAAGACTAACAAAAAATACCCAGGTTATTAACAGTCGTAAGATGTATTTGAAGGCTTTTACCAAATTACACAGGTATGTAATTCTGAATGAGAGTTATGTTACCCTTTTTGATCATTGAGATGATGGATGTTCTTTTATAATGGTGAGGGAAACTGAATGGTATAAATATTAAACTAAAAATGTACAATAAAGGTTCGACGAAAACGTGGACACAGTCTAGTACAAAAAAAGCTTAACGAACTAAACAAAAATCAGTAGATATCAAATAGGAAAAATTCCTGAAAAGTTTTTGTGTAGTTAGTTTATAGTTAGGTTTGATAAGCCATTATAGTCCCAGAATTCCCAAACTGTCCCGTTTTGAAATACAAAGTTCAAAGTACAAAAACTCCCAAAATTCTTTTAAAATTACCTATTTAATATTCATGCAATAAGAGAGATCAGAAAGACCCTAAAGGAAGGTGGAAAAATGCATGCATATTTCATAAATTTGTTTATTGCGCTATATCGTCGAAGAAACTATGAACACAAATTTAAGATTAAGCAGTGAAAATTTGAAAAAAAAAGTACCGACATTACCATGATAATAAGCAATACGAACAAAAATATTAAGTAAACCTGAAGGACACAAAACTAGAACAAGTACGCAGTTTCAGATACCTAATAGGCACCATGTTATAGAAAAAAAACGGAAAACTATTAGACGAAGAAATTAGAATAAAGGCGGAAAAGACAGGCAATCTCTTTAATAAGACAAAGAGTTCCTCCCTATTTCAGCGCCACCGCCGCCCCAGGATCCGAAGCAGCCTGTCCTTGTGAAGAGCCGAAATTTCTGAAGTTTGAATTACAGCAAGTGAGCATTTTAAATTTTCCAATCAAACAATGTTTGGTTAAAATGACTCTATAAGGCGAAAAAGGAAGGTTTTTATTTCAGTTTACATTTTTTGGCGATTGTAACTTCTATCAAGTCATTCACAAACGACGAGAAGTTCTAAAAATTTCTCCATTTTACGGACAAAAAAATGTCGAAAAAAATTTCAAATTCCAGTTAGAAATCAATTCTTTGATGAAATTTGTAAAACTGCACCGATACTGCAACTAATTTTGACAATTTATGTAAAATGGCTTTGATTTCAAAAAGGAGACACTCTGGGTCAGTTTTTGGATTTTGATGGCTGTAGTTCCGACAAAGTCGTTCATAAACTAAAAAAACGTTAGTCTTCGGCAAACACCAAGAAAGCTTCTGACATAAATATCATATTATTAATAGTTAAAAAATCTGCAACTAAGGTTATAATTAGGTCACATCTTTCTGGATGGGAAAAATTACATAATAAATTGTAATCGCTAAAACAATGTTAATATTTGAACAAAAATTTGCAGGCAAAAATCAGATCGGCGAAAGTCTGAAATTTGCATTTTCGCATTCGATATTTATACGATGACGAAAAAATAAAAATTTAGCGTCCATCAAGATCCAGTTTGTTTGTTAGAATCCTTCACACAGCTGTCGTTCGGAAAGCAAAAACTTATAACATGAATAAATTTATAGGAGCAGTTTTTTTCAGTTTTATCGAATTTGACCGAATAACCTTAATTCGAAATGAAAACATCGATAATATAATTAACCCACAGATATCAAGTTTAATTTGGAAGTAGGGTGAAAATGATTGACACTTCTAAGTGGTGTTTAAATTAAGTTCAAATCAGACATTTATAAAGCTGCTCCTAAAATTTCTCCCTATCATAGTAATATATCTCCTTCGTCTCCTACTCCTTACAGCGACCTGTTTTTATTACAAAGCTTCAAACGCTTTAACTAGAATTTAAATTCGTAAATCCGTAATTACATTTAACAGCCTCCCTTCTATAATGTTATTTTCTCCCAATTAATTTAGCTATTGACGACCGCGTCCACACAAGCGACATGTGAGTAACATTAATAATTACTTGTGGCTATCCGTGTTTGGCCTCTCATTTCTTTAATTAATTGCCCAAGGTGTTAATTCATCTGACAAGTGAAAGATTTCATACGAGCGCGTGACAATAAATTCGTCGTAATGGACTTGACCACCGGGAGCTGGAGTGTAAAGTGACATTATAGTAAAATGACTGGGCGTGATGACGGCCTGGTTGTCACAAGAAGGATAAATTCATCATTGTGTACCACCGCCACCGGGCTAAAATCGATGACGTCACGACTCACTCGCCACTCGTGCAAAGACTCTCTCCTGTTTTATTTGTGTCTGGGTGCATGAAATATGAATCGAAATGTCAAAATGTGTATTTCTAAAATTCGAAGGGTGCTTCAGGAATTCGAACATAAGGCATGGAGGGTCGCTAACGGCGAAAACAGACGTCAGCTTAGGAATACATTTGTAGGGAACTCTGCCAGGATCTAGGATGGTTTACACTGAATGCACAGAGTATTAACAATTGTGATGATAATTATGCTGAAGTGATTGAATAAACATGTCTTTGCTGAACGATTATTTGTTGTTACTGTACACGATATAGGAAAATACGTAAATTTGGTAAATATGGGAATATATCTTCATATTCATTAAATATAGAGACTAATTTATTTAGAATGTAACGATATTTTATTCAGAACATATGTACCTAACAACAACATAATGATATTAAACTATTACAAGTTTAATCTCCAAAATAAGCTTTAGCTTTTGTATTAAAAGGTAAGATCTTATTATTACAAATATCAGCGTGAACGTTGTTTTCTCCTGAATTAAGGCCAGTGACGAATAAATCAAATTTGATGACACCATATTTAATTGTAACCGTTCTGCATGTCTGTGCACCGAATCATGTGTAGCAATAAATTATTTTAAACTCTTTTGTTTTATTTATTTAATTTGGTAACAAAATTTTTATAGTTTACCGAACGTTCTCAGTGGTTCGTACTCTTAAATGATATACCCCAACTCAAACGGTAATCTTCGATTCAGCTTTCTATCCACAAACAATTTTCAGTTGTTTGTGGATAGAAAGCTGAATACAAAATATGTTTGTAGGAACATAAACTTTTCCCAGTTGATGTTCCTATGAGGCATTTTCAACATTTACTGTGATGTTTAACCGCAATACATTTGCTTCTTTTTATTATAATGAATTAGTTTTATTTTTCAATAAGATATGAAACATTTAGGCAACCAGTTATACAGATGGGTCTGGTATTTATCGTGAGTCCTTGGGGATTTAGTAAAGTCCAAAACTGAGAGACGGCACGTTTCCGTGACCCTATAATGATTTATAGAAACTCTGTAGTTATATACCTATGTGATCTATAGTTATGAATATAAATATTGTGAGAAGATGAAACAATGACTGTTGTAATAAGGGCAAACAAAAATTATTATCATTATTACCACTATTATCTACAGAGATACATAGAGGGATGTTGCACACTTCGATTTTAGAGCTAAAAACAACCCAACTCATATTGATGCGGTTTGATCACTATTAAAAATTATAGCCGACTCAATTACAAAATAGAACTAATGGTTTCATTTTTTTCATATAAGAATTCACAAAAATCATGAGACAACTTCGAGTAAATTAATCTAAATTGAAATTATTAAAATACTACTTGCGTAGGAAGTAAGTTTAGAAACAAATAAAAGAAGTTCGGGAACATCAGTTTTGAAAATTCCTATGTACTCGTAACAATATTCCAAATTATGTTGTCAATGTTATCATGGTACTGATTATTGAATGGAAGCTCTTCATGCTCAAAATGGAATTTGGTGGTTCAATCAAAAGGGGTATAAAAAATAACTTAAAGTCTATTCCTTATTTTAATCATTCAAAAGATGAGGTTATTGTCAAAACATGTTGCAAGAGCTTGTGTAAAAGTCTTACTTTGGATCAGTCAAATGAATGGTTGCATTTAATGATGTGAGAAGGACACGAAGAGATGGATGAACAATCTGGAGAATTGCAGTTACTAGCGATATCTCTCTACTGTTCTTTTACCTTAGCGAAAACCTTTCGGCCTGTTTGTTAATATAACTGCTATCACACGGGAAGAGATAAACACCAGATTTGGCATGGGTTGGACGATTATTATCTTTAGTAGGTATGATCAGGGTGGGTATGTAAATTATTATCAACCTTAGAGCATGTATTGATGTCGAATCTCTTTAGAATTTTGGCAATTTAGTAGAGATGTACCGACTATAATCGGCCGACTAGTCGGCTTTGTCAAAACCGGTTAAAATTGGTTTAATCGGTCGAAAATTGGTATCAAAGTGTAGATAATCTTCCGCTAGTTACGATTCTGAAATCGCCGGTTTTAGCAAAGCGGAACAGTCGGCCGACTATAGTCGGTACATCTCTACAATTTAGATAGACAAGAGTCCGAAGAAGGTCTGTGTAAATAAAAACCTCTGAAGAAAGTACAGATGAAGATGTAAGTTCTTGATGTTGGTATACCTGGATTTGTATGAGAAGTTGTGATAAAATTTGTGAATATATTTTAAATGAAATTTGTTGTTGACCGCGATTTTTTTTATTAAGAAAAAAACGCGTTTACCACGAAGGTCATTGGCGGAGATAACTATAATACAGACGTGACAAATTAAATGTGCCTGGAAGGACTGGAACGATGGAGGAATTACAGAAGATCGGTAAACTGACTCGGTGAGTAGCGATTGTTTAATAACGTTTAGTTCTTTTTCAAAGTCTTCAGGGGAAATGGGGAGGAAGAAAAGGTGGCAAGAGATAAAAAATAAGACACCGTCTGTTGCTGTCAGTTTTCTATAAACGTTGAATCTCAGAGAGTCGTTTAATTTGGATATGAAGAGATTTAGAAACGGTATCTTGTTGCCAATCTCAGTAAGTTGATAAAATCTAAACATTTTGTAGATCTAGTTGATTACGTAGAAGTATGTCATCCACATTACTGGTACCAGAATAGAATGAATTTTGAAATGATTGGGTGAGAATGTAAATATTTAGAGTGCAATGTTATTCATAAAAACCTCCACGAGTAGAAGGGAAAAATTGGATCCCAGATCTGAAGTTTGGCAGTAAATCTTATTATTGAACCGAAAAAAATATATATTTGATGACTAATTCAGGGAGGGTGTGAAAATAAAGAGCTGTTGTAAAGAAGGTTTTCTAACAAATTCAATGCTTCATTGGAAGAGAAACTGAAAAATCAGTTCGAAACTGATCACCAACGGGATTTTGTAATCTATAATAGTTCTAAACAAGTGTAGAGAATTTTATATAGAAAACTGGTTGTGAAAATTTAAAATAGATGGTATAGCATCGTACAAGAAGACATGGTACGATATTGCGCATTTTGTGTGACGTCAAGTGCATGTCGTGACTGCCAATTTTAAATTTTGGCTTGTTACATGTTTGTATTATCACTATCAACGAACGATACCAAATTTTGAACACATGTTATTAGTTTTTGATTTCAACTTTGCATCTTCGAAGATAAGTTAACCCATGATTAAAAACTGAACCGAATCTGAACCTCCGTTACCACCTCACATGTCCCAGTTAAATTGACATTTTATAACTTTCGAAGCCATCAGAAGAGCGTTTCAAGCATCCGCCGGAGTAGCATATCATGTCTTCTTGTACCATAGATGGTAGTACTTATGTTGTTAATCCACTTCGCTAGACGCAATGACAGAGAGCCTGTTAATGAGACTAGTGGTCTGAAATGGAAAGGAGGAGGTTTATGGATCTGAGGAAATTAGAATATTAGGGTTCATGGGAATGAGACTGGAAGAAAGGGTTTGAAAGAATTCCCCACAGTGTCTTTTACAGTGTTTTTTCACACAGATGTGAAGTACGGAGCAGGGTCTTTTTGAGTTACGACGAAATCATCCGAGGAGACAAAGTCATCCACTTTTTGAATGTGCTCCAAGTGATTTAGAATAACTATAAAGTTCCCTTTATGTGCTTTAGAAATAATAAACTATCTTGTTTTCTTTCAATTTGTTTTGGATGGAACGCGAAGTTGTAATATCGGAAAAGTCGTTGGGTTTTCTCTGAGTTTCTGCAGAAATTAAAAACTCTTCTTGAAATAAGTAGGACTATTTGATTTTTAGTAGAATGTCGTAGATGACTTATGACTATTTCTCTATCATTCATTCTAGTTATATTAATGTTCGACTGAAGATGACAGCAGTAAGCTCTTGAAACATGTATTGGCATAATCCCATGTTGAGATTAGAATATGGAATAGACTTTAAGTCGTTTGTTTCTACCCTTTTTGATTGTACTGATTATTGTTGTATATATTTGAAAAATAATAAGCAATGCAATTATGTTTCTGTTAATTAATTGCCACCTAATGATTTCATGTTTTCTAGAAGTTTCATTATCACTAGGGTTGAAAAAATAAGTCTACCGTTTCCGTTTGTCTGCAGTCTACCTGTCCGTGTGTCAGCCTGTTTATCTGTCGTGTGTCCGTCCTCTCTGTCGATGTTTATTACATAGATAATCTCCGAAACTACTAGACCGATTGCAGTCAAATTTTATATGTCTTTTAGGAACATCGTATAAATGATAAGACGCTTACCAAAATTTGCTTTGTCATTCCCACCAACAGGATGCGGACGCCACTTCAAAATTTTGTATCATATTGAAATTTTTTATTTTTTAGTTTATTTTTATCCATCACGCCCAAAATTTGTAGATTTTGTATTAGCAGTACGTCCGAACTTTGTACTTTATGCATTTTGAACGTCGTACGCCATACTGGGTACATTCTGAATGCCGTACTTCGTAAAGGTTGGCCGCCGTATTCTATAAAAATACACTGACCTGCAAAAAAAAAACGGCCACCCTGAAAAATTTCGCAAAATCAAACTTTAAAAATTCTTAATTTGACTAGTGATCGTTATTTTAGTAAAGAACCATTCACTACTGACACATGATGTATAAATTAGCAAAAAAAAGACAAATAAACTTTGATTTAAATTTAATTTAATTTGAGAGATGTCTGACGTCTGTAAGAGTTAACGGAATTGTTTTCGCGTGAAAACGTTTATTAACTGCCAAACTTATAATCAAATGGTGAAAAACACTGTTTACAACAACAGCCTCCTTTATTGTTTTAATTAATAAAATATCGTACTTGGTCTGTTTCTGTTATTTTGTTAAATTAAATTTCATTCTGCGTTTATTTGTTTTCTTTTTTTGCTAATTTGTACATCATGTGTCAATAGTGAATGGTTCTTTAATAAAATAACGATCACTAGTTAAATTAGTAATTTTTAAAGTCGTTTTATGAAATTTTTCAAAGTGGCCGGTTTTTTTGCCGGTGAGTGGATATAAATTTTGAAAGCCGTACTTTATAAGCGACGGAAGGTGTACTTTTTACATTTCGGACGCCATACTATAGATCTAAATTTTAAACGTCATAATTTATAAGCGACCTAAGCCGTAAATTTTAATTTTGATATTGCAGAAAGTTTGTAAATTCACAGGGTCATTTTTTTAATCTACACTGCGTCTATTCAAATTGATTGATACATATGTCCTTGTTAAAAGTTTGATAATATCTTTACAATTTTTTTAAAGAAAAACGTACTTTGAATATAAGCATGGCATGATTCTTTACCTGTTTTATAACAGTCCACACATATTTATATTTTACTTTAACTTATAGAGTCTGTCATAAAAAAAATAAAATTTATAAATTCAAATTTTACAATTTTTTGAAAATTTTTATTGAGCTAATATCCGTTCGCAAAACTCCCGCACTGTCAGAATGACATTCTGTTGGTATGAGAAATAATCCCCTAAAAGATTTTTAAGTTTATATGATTACCGCCTTGAATTTCAAATTTCCGAAATTAATGAATGAAAAATCAAATGTTTATTAACTATTTTACCTTTTTGAGTTGCTGAAGTGTTCAATGTGTTTAAAGAACTTGTCAGTAATTCAAACAAATTGTAGCACCAGAAGCGTAGATGTGGACAGTAAGGTCAAAAATATATATTATTCAAAAAAAGCTTTCGTTGTCGTTCGTGTGTCATACTCTTTCTTTACTTGAATTGATAAAAATCTTCAATTAATGTGCTTTTGACATTTTTATTTGACAAGTTATTTTTAGTTACTAGTTTGTCACTAGATTGCAATTTTGCAACATATTGTACAGCTTTTTCGCATCTCACCACTGAGTACACTCAGGTCATTTTTCCCAAATCTGACACTGACAGTGCGGGAGTTTTGCGAACGGATATTATATAAAAATTTTAAGGTCGGAATCAATACATGATCGTTTTCAGCTTCAACCAAGACGGTTTCCCCCACCACGTCTAAAAATAGATCATAACCAAATTCTTCCCGCCAAAAAAGTTTCGCCTCTGGTATGGTTGACCTACTGAGTTACCGTGCTCTTTTGCCTTATTCTTAACCCTGCTCCTGAAGGTGCCACTTACGAAAGTGTGCGAAACGGTGAGCGCAAAAACTCAATTAAGATGGTTCCAACCTGGAAAACGATCATACAACAACTTTAAAATCTGCTTTCTTTCTCATGAAATTTATTTCATGTACAGTTATCATACTTCCAAGTAATTTTGACAGATCAACTGAGCTGGAATACAGTACATATTAAACTAAATAATATGCTGATTTAACTTTAATTCAGAAACGTTATATCTGCTAAAGAATCATGTAAGAGTTATCCGTATGTTCCCATTGTACATGTGTTGCATGTTTAGTTGGGAAAATATTAACAACTTTTGCTAAATACTGTGAACAGCTGGAATATCAAAAATTAGAAAATTTAATAATCTAGAAAAATTTCTGTAACGATTGTCTGCAAATAATTATGAAAATTTGTAGACTGTAAATTAATTTCTTAAATGTCGAACAGGTTTGAAACACTACCTAAAGATTATACCACCGGAAATATCATTTTCACACACACAAACAAAAAAATTATATATATGTATAAACCTGACAGTCCTTTTTATTTAAACACAGCTCTTGTCAAATTTCATAGCTTTATTTTTTCTCGATATTTATACTTTTATATATTATCCCTTTTCCTGGCTTAGTATATGTTCACTATAACGCAAATTACTACCATCCTATCAACAAGAACAAAAAAATTCAGACAAAATTTGCCAAAAACAGAAACCGATGTGTCTTCTAAAAGCTTCACCTTCTAATATCTTTGTAAATTTTGTCAATTGTTTTAATTTTTTTCTTGTGTATCTTCCATGAGATAGTACACAAAATACATTGAAACATGTAATGATTTAACAAAATACCTGCAATAACAAAAGAAATAACAAACACAAAATTGTCTCCGTTAAGGTTTTTAAATTCTTGGGTGATATCAGTTGTTAAAATTTTAACTGAAATTCAAATACTCTTTTGTGGTCGCCTGACAGAAAATTTATTTTTTTATTTTATTTATTACACTGATATTTTCATTTTTAACACTTTTTTCAAGAGAAAACAAAAGAAATTGATGACTAAACGTTTTGAAGTGTGAAGATCAAATGTCTAGGGTCATAAAATATAGGTAGGTTTTTTGGAAACGCGTACAAAAGTGCACCTCAAAAGTATGATAGAAAGTACATCATCTATTCAAATACATATATCATATATACCTAGATAACAAAACAAATCTCTGATCAATGTCCTGGAATTTTTTAATTTTACGATGTTCAAAGTGATAAAAATTTTGGACTATTTGATCACAAATTTTCTTCTGTACCGCTTTATGAATTTTTTATAGCAGCTGCCCAAAAATCCATATATTATGTATTTCGTAATGGAAAATAATTTTCGAACACCACAATTCTGTTATTACCTACTTAATATTTTAATTGGGTCACGGTTCGAGTATGCATCCAATATGGTCACCATTTTACGGTATGTACAAGTATGAACGTTTGCAAGGTTTGAATTTTATAAGCGTTATGGTCACCACCCCACGACACATATTTCATTAAATGGTATAATGAAAAAATTTGTAGTAGATCGTTCAGGAGCTATATGAAAATTACGATGACTATGTTTACGTATAAACTGGTAAATAATGAAAGTGACTGTCCAGAAATATTGAACAAAATTCCATTTTATTCACTGGGAAGAGCAGTTTGGACTAGGGAATTGTTTACAACTGCTAAGGGTAAAAGTAATTTACTGGCATCTTCGCCAGTATAAAATGGGAAGCGTGATTAATTGTTATGTTAGTAAAACTGATATTTTTAATACTTGAGTATATCTCGGAGTAAATTTTATGACGAAATATGTACAAGTACCGCTAGAAAAAAACCTGTGCTATGGTATTATTTTAGATTTTACAGGTACTCGTAGTAGGCTATACATTGTTGTTTTCTTTTTTCGCCGACTACACTACTGTTTCAGATAATTCTGCGGAAAGTTGGAATAGTCTCAATATACATTGATAGTAACTACTAAAGTAAATATTATAGCACTTTTTTTACAACTGGTTGCAAGTATATTAAAACAATAGATGTAAAAGTTTCTATAAATGTGTATTCATCTTTCCTTGATATATGTTTGTGTTAAATGCCGTAGCGTGCACATTCATGTACTCACAACGAAACTTGCACGTACACGGAAAGCATTTAGTATTCTTGATCTAAACCGAATTGATCGTCCTGGAGCAAAAATATATAAGAGTCGGACATTTAAAATAAAGAAAGTGGGGAATGAAGAACTGTCAGAGCGAAGTAGAACTCAGCTCGAGGGCAAAACGTAATCTTGAAGGGTAGATATAGAAAGACTCTTTCCGAACGTTCGTTTCTTATATACAATATTTTTTCTCTGGGAAAACTTTGTTGTTTGAAGCTGTGCGCTGCTAAGCGATCATTAATCATGGGTAAGTTTCAGAGTGAGTGACGTGTCGGAACAGTCCGCGGCCCCCTCGACTCAAAGAACTCCGGGGAGCTTTCAGAAAATTGCAACATCTCGGATACGAGGAGCTGATCCGGCGATGAACTCTCAAATAAAGGATTCTTCTATTTGATGACGCAGCACAACATTTGCGGAATGAAGTATTTGTTTTAACGTAATTAAATTGCCTATAATGAAATCGATAGCTCTGTGTTTAGGTCAGTCGTGAGAAACGTAAAGCTAAGATTGCTTCTTTTTCCGTTTTCATTTTTCGATATTTACGTAATATATTCAGATGAGTAGAGATGTTTTATTGATTTTTAAAACAAGTGCACATGTGTTTCCTATCACATATTTTGCATAAGTATGCAATAAAATAAATGCACACACTTAGTTCTAAAACAAACTAGATTCTGAAAGCAACCTTCAAATTCTAGGTTTGACACTCCCATTGTTGAAACATCATTAATATTACAATTATTTTAAACGAGTGCAATTTATTTGTACCTATGCTATTTTTGTTCTTAGAAAAGATCGATAACACCATTGCTGTGCAACAGACAACTCAAAATAATGGCCATTATTGAAAAAGAGTTGTGGGAACAACTACCTCCGTGTTAAGAATCCTGTAATTTTAACATACATATTTTGGCTCTACTAAGCAGATTCAATTGAATGTTTATTTTTTTACGTAATGGCTCAGATTTTGATCGTACTTATAATGTAGGTACAACGGATTTAAAAGTCAAAGAGATGGGGATTTTTATTCGGGTTTAAAACATGTTTTTTAAATGTGTTTGCATTAAGTATTCATTAGAGTTTAAAAACTTACAATCTCGTTATCGTCAACCATAAAAAAATTGGCAATATCGACTTATATTTTAAAATATTTTCAAACATACAAATACCTACTTCAATTTCAATAAATTTACTGACTACAATCCGTTTGGAAAACTTCCACACTGTCATACCTAGTGATATTATGTTGGTAAGGGAAAAAACCTCTGAATCATTTTTATGTTTGCGTTATTGGTGCTTCTGTGCACCTTCGATTTGAAATTTGAAATCTAGTGTAAATGATTTAGAGGACATTTTCCCTTACCAAATTAATATCACTTTGAAACTGCGGAAGTTTGGCCAAATGGATAGTAGTTTCTTTTGACAAACCGTGACATGAGTTTTTGTCTATTTTGTATGATCTCTAGACAATCTAGTTAATTTTGATACATTAGCATATTCACGTTTTTATTTTTGATTTATTGGACTGAACTGAAAAAAGAAATCAGATACATATAATAATAATAACAGAAACAAATGGCGGAACATACATATGTAAATATACAAGTTATTAAAACTTTTTACAACAATAGTTAAGTACGCATCCCTCTCAAAAAATTATTAACGTCATTTCAATATATTGTTGGGTGAATTTCACTGTAAGCAGTTGTACGGGACATTCTTTTGATTCAGATTTTATAACCAAATTTTATAACTTCTTCAAGAAACTACGTAACGGACTTCTTTGAAATTTCAGGACATTAGGTAATTAAGTACTTATAATAAACGAATGGATTTTATTTATTAATTTCCTATAAAATATTGCTGATGTCATCTCTCTTTTTCAAATGTGTTTAACCCTTCTGCTTTATTTTATTGTTTTCACTTTGAAGATTCCATTGTTTAGAATTGATACACAACTTGTAACAAAAAAAAATTGGTCATAGGTTATTTCGATAGAACTTCTTTAAGCCCAAAGTACATTTCAGTAAATTCCCTTTCTTTGAAAAATTATACAGTTCGATTTTACAACATTTTATTTCTGATAATCTCTAAACAAAAAAAAATATGGATAATCGCAGTAACAATGTAAGAAAAAACTAGTGCAGGCAATACGAAATATATTTAAAAGAGATAATCAACAGGAAAACATGTTTTGTCAGTGACTTAGTGCGCAACTTCAACTGCTTAGTGCTTATGCAACTACTTCGAAAGAATTCCACTATTAGGATGTTCTGATAACAAGCACCTGCCTTAAAAGAAAATGAAATTTGATTGATTTTGTCTCCTCAAAACAGAGGAGACTACTAATTTAGTTAGGATTAAGCTACAATAGAGCAAAACTGGCCGAATATAATTTTGGGCAAGCTGTTATTAAGATAATTATTATTTTGATTAAATATAGGTGAGCGCAACATTACTGTATTCTTACATTTTCGGAACAATGGTTCACCCTATGAGCAAAGCTAGCTGTTATACAGCTTCGTACTATGTGTCTAAAGAACAAAACGGATTAAACAATAAACAAACATAATGAGCAGACGTCATCAAATTGTTGGTTGGGATAGCAAATTTCGGTTTGTGTTTTACCGTCTATATGACATTTGCAATATAACAGACAGGCGAAAACCGGAGACCACTTTTTCGTACACTTAGGGTCATGAAACGTCGAGAAAATATGAAAGAAGCAAGTCGCCCCATCGACTCTATTACAATAGTCCCTTTGCTTACGCTGGGGAAGTAAAAACAAGAATAGATAGCTTCTTATAGTGATTGATTGTCTCAGAAACAAGGTGTTTCATCTAATTTTTCCAAAATGTTTACAAAAGAGTCTACGCGATAATGTTGCAACAAAAAAAAACAAAAGTAATATAATGATACTTAACACTAACTTATTGATAACGTCAATCAAAGAATTATTATGTTAATCTGAGGTAGAGAAAATTACGTCTTGAAATGCGTATTATATACATTTTTTATCCTACAAAGTGAAGAAAGGTTTTGTTTTTCATTTGTTTGTTAAACTTTATTTTATCGTAACCCCAATTTTCTTCCTGTGCCTGCCCCTATTTTTCTAATGCGTTTTTTTTTTCGCATTTTTTAATTTATTATCTAAGTAAAAATTTACACGAAGACGGTACCTAACTTTAAATCTTTATTATTGTCCTTTCATAGAAAGCTGTTTCTATTCAGGTTTTTTAAAATGATAAATATAAAGATATGCATATATTGTGATTAAAAACAAATAAAATAAGACTGGAAGGAATTACGTTAAATCGTTGCTGATATTGTGAAAAATATTTGAATGCGTTGACCAAATTTTTACAGTTTATGAGAAAATATAATAATATAAATATATAAAATAAATGACAAAAATATTGTTATTATTATTCAGAAAAAAAACAACTAACATCAAAACAACTGGCTTAAAAGTCTGATATTGTGGAAACGAAGCGTAGGTATAGTGTTGTTATTAATAATAATTAAAATATATTTAAGTAAAATAGAGTGATACCTACTCAAATAGCGAATCCCAAAAACGGTAGAAAACCAAAATGTTATGGACATAGAATAAGTGTAAAAATGTTTGCAGTAAAGCTAAGACAAACTTAAAGGTGGTTTGTAATCAGATAACAAATAGAATAACAATTGTACTGTCGACATAACATTAACAACAAACCTTGTGAAAATGTTTTTAACTGTAATTTATAAACATAACCGTGAAGAATTAATTTTTTTGAGGAAGTATACCGTAGCTGAAAAAATCATTTGAGACCACCCACGATGTTTCTCGAGAGAGTTACGCACACATTTTTTACAACTATATTTTATAATATAAATAAAATAAGTTCCTGGAAATAATTTGTGTCATACTAATAATAGCTGTGTTTCTTCACTGTATTTTGTCGTGTTTGTTTAGATTTAACAAATCATTTAGTACTTGGTACATATTGGCGTAAACCATTTATTTTTCAGGATTTGATATTTTTCTCACTCGAATTTTTATATTTATTCATGTTGTCATATACCTATTTAATTAGGGAATAGACAACATGAATACATATATTTTACAGCAAAAACTTACAAAATTTCGAGAGACACCAACCAAATTTTAAAAGATTTTATTAACGGAATTATTGTATTAACAAATTAAACAACAGTTATTACATACATAATAATAATTAATAACCACCATTACCATTGTCAGGATATTTAAGAACATCGTAAAATTCTAGTATCGCATTAATGTACCTACTAGGTAGGTACATAATATTCTCTAGACTGAAAAGCGATAAGGAAATAAATCCACTTTGTCACACTACCTGACGTGGTGGAAACTCAAATGTAAATTACAACTTCCACTAAGATTTTCATCAGTCATGAATTCCAAATTTTCGGAGTTTCATGAAATCGCAAAAATTACCGAAATTAGCATTTTTAATAACGGTTAATATGAGATAATTAAAAAGAGTGTCAAATGTTGATTAAATAATTGAAAATAATGCATGACTAAAAATGTTCATGAACATATGATTACTGACATATTCGTCTTCCTCCAATTAAAATTAAATTTAATCAACAACATGCGAAATTTAGATCAACAGTGACTTTGATTAAGATCGCTCTCAATCGCACTGTAACCATTTGCATTTTTTAACCTCTGTTTCTATTTGTTTGTGTAAATAAAATACACCTATACCTACATAAAACGTGCATAATTTTTTAACGATGTCTAGACCACAGTGTTTAAACACCTTTCGATTTGTCACGCCCAATTTAATAATTTTGTCAATTTTCAAGCGAGGCAAGTCTCTAATCACAAAATTAATTAAATAAAAACTATAAAAAACTAATTAACAATTAATCGTGTAGATTGGACAACATGTCAAATTCACTCCAAGATTTCCAACTGCTCTGATTACGTCAATAAACCGTAATTTGCTGTATTCTCCGACACACATCTGTCAGTACTCGTAATTATTTAAGTCATTCTTGTAATGATGTCTCACTAACGAGATCACAACCGACTGGATAACGTCGAATGTGCAAGCACGCACCATTTAACTAACAATTAATAAAATCTTAAAAACTGTCCCAACAAACCTGGCAGATTTCGTTACCGAGTTTAATATTTCGCTATGAAACGAATTCTGTTAATCCTCCTGGCCCCAAAAATGTAAAACTCACCGTTTACCTCCTCCTGGAAGCCCACCTCAACAAAAGCTTGTAAAGATGCAGTTGGGACCAAGCAGAGGCTGAGATTTTCATGTCACTTTTGAATCTTAGGCCGCGTATCATTAATCTTACGTCCTGGTAGAATACTTACCGCTGCCTGCTTATCTCCAAACCCTTACCACGGTAGATTCGACCAACTAAGTCTTTAATGCACTTAATTAATAAAAAAGATATGAGGACCTCACGTTCGCAGTTCGTTTTTATTTTCCCGAATTGAGTTCGGGTTGGCGTGTTTTGTATTTTTTGTTGAATTAGCGGTGAAGTGATGAGGAAGAATGTTTTATTTTCGAACAGGTAGTTTTTTAAAAAATATTTCCACGTGAAACTAATTTGAATAACTTACAACAATGGCCATGTCAATCACAGTGGGACCACTCGAACCGATCATAAAGGATACAAAAATTAACACCAAACAAGTTATGATTAATGATCTTAACCTTAATCTAGCTACAAATTACAAATGTTGCACTCGATATGCTGTTATCTAATAACAGTTTTCTGCTTTAGGAAGAAATATCTTTCGAGGATAAAATTAGACTAATAACGTATGCATTCCAATTTTAATAGACTAACTTATTAAATTAATTGTCTTTGCACTACCTCTCTAATTTTAGGTAAATATTGCGTTATATTTAAGCATAAACGTTAAACTTAGCCCACGTAGTGTCAATTTGTTAAAGTAATCAATCAAAAATACATTTAAAATAATTTTATCGTCACATTTACTGGACGTAAATTATATTTACCCACGTTTCGCTTAATTACAATTCTAACGCAGTTATTAGTTATTTATTACTCTATAAAATAAAGTTTATAGCCGCATTTAATACTGCATCTGTGTGGCGAGCAATAAGAAATTTCGCAACTAACGATTTAAAAAAATGCATAGTTTGGAAAGAAATATTTCTATTTTACAGTGCCAGATTTTATAAAAATACATCATTATCTAATTACTGACTTCAACGAAAAAATCTTAAATTGGAAAGTTGATTTAGTACCTACTATAAGATATTATTTTTAATTCTGAAACAACATGCTGTCATGGAAAGAAAATGTTCTTATATTGATTTGTTTAGTAGGTGAAAGAATTCATCTCAGTTTTGCTTAATGTGCCAGAAACAGCTAAAGCAGTTACCAAACTACGGCCAACAATTACAAAAGTTTCTTCTTAAACACTAGAAGTTCGCAAAAGTATCTATTTAGTTACAAGAACATAGCTTAATTGTAATTATTCTATACTGCTTTTTAATAAACAAAATCTGGAACAAATATGAAAATGATACTGCTGTTTACCGAAAAAAAAATGCCATTGTTCTCAAACGTGTTTCCGGAAACTGTAAGATGACCACGTATAATATTAATATCTTTGCCATCAGCAAGAGCCAAATTGTTTACTGACAACATTGAAATCTTTAAATACAGAAAATGCTAAGTAACCGAATAAAATAGTTACAAACAGAATGCTTCACACAAATGTTCACATCAGCCACCTGACACATTTTGAGATTCGGTCTACATTTTAAAAGTACCTACATTTAATATTTTCGGGTAAATGTTGTCAATGGTACTAACATCAACATATTTTCGACTTCTGGAACACTCCAGCGATTTTGTTACAGTTCACATATTTTTAATTTTCTTTTCTTTAAAGATACAAATGATTACTTGATCACTAGATAAGTAATATTTGTTAGAAAACTTTAAAACAACAATTTCCAGTAACAACATAATCACCATTTTTAACCTTAAAGCAAATTTTATTACATATCTATATATTTTCTATTAAAGTTTGTCTAAAACCGTCCAAGGTTAATCATTCATGACTTCTCGAAAAACCTTTTGTTCTGTAGATAAATATAGGGGAGTAATATATAATAAAAAAAAGTAATTTCATATATAATGTAATTAATTGGTTACTATACTTACGTGAAATTTTGTGGGGTAAGAGAACAAAAGATTTTTTTATAAGACCAGCGACGTTCGTCTGCAACCAGCAATACACAGGTTTCAGAATGATTAAACTGTTAATTGACTCCAAGCATAAAACGAGCCAACAAAAATCAAATATAAATATAACGATAGAAATTTTAAACTTGTCTTTGTATACATACTGAACGAGCCTTCCTTCAACACTGCTTCGAATTTTATTGAAAACTTGTTTGTAACCTACCTATTTTGTTTTTTTTTAAACAGTAAACGAACATCACCTTCAAATTAGATTCACTACATATTAAACAATACATTGTTTAAATATTTGATTTTACTATTATATTCTTTCGTTATCTTAGAGTCCGCTAACAACTGTGAGATAAAGTAACAAATGAAAATTATAAAATTAAGATTATTTCATTATGTTACATAATACTGCTATTTTATTAATTTGAAATGAAACTAAAATAAGTCAGGTTCACCTATTTACTATTAAAATACCCCTAAATGCCGCAAATTTTGAATTAAGATTAAAATAATTTGTTTGATGCACTTAATGCAATAAGCTTTGCATTACTGAGAATATATTTAGATTCTTAAAATAAATTATAGTTATCGAAATATATTATTGTTAACTTTGGAAGAGTGCAAACATTACAAAAAATTAATTGGTGATAGGAAAACGAACATTCTTTTTTTGGAAAAGAAATGAGAGAACGTCTTTAAATAAAATTTAATTAAGATAAATCTATAACATCGTTATTATTCTACTACAATTTTTTTTTTATGATTGTGTAATGTCATTGGGAATATTTTTAATTATTATAAATGTTGCATACTATAAATTAACAATTTGAATACATTTTCTGAATGAAATGCTGTCCAGCGAGAATGTTCATTTTTTACACAATAGCAACAATAGTAACATGCAACATAAACATAAACCAAGTGGAAGTACAATAGATATTGATAGGTAATCATTCAAATGGTAGCACATTATTTATCAAACTTTTATAACTGGTTCTGAATCTTGTTGTTTTATAACATTCTTTTACGTCTGTTTTTTACACACAGTACAGATCCGTTGCAGAGTTGCACGATGTACCTACATATTTAAAGAGGCAATTTTAGCAACTTCCTCTAGACACCGATTGTTTCAGAATTTGTTGTAACATTTCAGTAATATAACCTAATATAACAAACAAAAAAAGTGCAGGAAAATTTGATTATTTTTTAAATTTCCACATACTTTGTAACAAATTAATCTTTAAAAGTTACTATAAAAACTGAGCACATTTCAGAATATAGTATATATAAAAACTACGGGGTCGGTTTATATAAAACGAATTAAACGTGCATGTTTTAAACAATCATGGGCTTATATTCTACACTTTAATTCTCTGCTAAATGAATCGAAGATTAAATATTTAATTCGCTTTTTATAAACCGGCCCTAGACATATTCAAAAGAATAATGAGACTCAGTGTCATATTAAATCTTTAATAAAGATTAAATCATAATCTTGACATTTTGAGTAGTTGAATTTGGTCACATGATCAAATACGCCTTTATAAACCTGGTCCTAGTACTTATACCTAATAGGTTTAATATATACAACTCAAGAATGTATGTAAAATGTTTATTACTAAATATTTCAAATTATTTACATGTTAGTATTGACAATAGCAATATGTTAAATCTTCATTCATTCAATTCATACAATTTGTGTTTTCTACATAGAACAGTTCTTTCAATTATGATACTGTTAGTAACACTAGCACTTATTTTTATTATAGTCACGTTGCATTGTATGCACCACACAAACCTCTCTAGAACCGAATTTGTCGCCTGATTTCAAACAAATTCGGATCTACAGGGTAGATGTAGAGCATTAACGTGAAGCGACGATATTATTTAATGTTCCTCGATTATCTGAAACAAAAAACAAATATTACTACTACTATCAATATATTTATATAAATTAGTAGTTAAACATATGTTACACTAAAATCCAACATTTTAAAAACTATATAATTTATGAAATTATATAGGTACGCTGATGTTTCACACATCAGTTCTAACCAATCCGTAAATGACCCTAGGTACTAAAACATCCTTAAGAAAATCGACTTACGTAGTCACAAGGAAAAAGTCAAAATTTTACCATTATACAAAATCCAGAAAAAAATTTCGCGTCACTTTGTTTCCATTTCGTTAACTTAGTTACAAACGTTAAGTAAAATTTGTACGCACTCTTTGAAACCATAAGTTTACTAAGCAAATTAATCTGTAGGTATATCTTTTCCAACCTGTGAACTATCAATGATATATTAAATTCTGCAGCGACGAGACATATTTTAATTTCATTTAAAAAAAATAACGTTATTGAGGTATCAACACAAATATGTAACTTTATTGGACATAAAAAACAAATAAACAATTTTATTACAAAATAAATAAAAACGAGTTTTGTCGCTTATAACACCATAATTTTGTATATTTGTCGTGGGAATAAATGTTATGACATTTAGGGCCGGTTTATAGAACATCGAGTTAAATATTTAATCCTCGATTAGTTTAACAGAGAATTAAAATGTGGAATATGAGCCCGTGATTGGTTAAAATATGTGCGTTGCCTGGCAACGGACCTCAGTTAAAAGTTAATCGCGAATTAACTTTAACTTCGCTTTCTATAAATCGGGTCTTAATGATTTAAGTTAAGATCGTTAACTTAAGCAATAAATAAATAAAACAATATAAATATAAATATAAACAAACAGACAAACAGTGCGTCACCAAATAAATAACAAATTATACACATCTTGCCTTATTGAACAAGTATGTCGTGTGCCAAAGAAATGGCAAAAATAAATATGGAATACAGTTTGTAACTTGATTTCATGTCATCATTATCATAACTAAAATCGATTTCTCTTATGCTGGCTTGACACGATTTTAAATTTAAACTCAAATTAAACCCAAACACCACTTTTGAATTTAAGATTATAAATTTTAAACCAACAGGATCTTGCAAAATATAGTTTTATGAAATGTGTTTTTTTTTATCTTTATATATTATTTCCGAGTGTGACAGTTCCATTAGGTTATTTCACACCTCAATTTAAATGTCCTACTCTTTTTTATTTTTGGTTGTTTTAATTTTTGTGACAAGCATTTTCCATTTCTTTTTCTTAATTCAGATTTAATTAGATTTTGTTATCTCCCAGTCTTTTAAACATTCTAGCATTTAAGTTATACTATAATTAACGTGCAACATTTTTTTTTTTCTTGTAATAGGACATACAATAAATCGCTCCTAATTTTTACTGCAATCTTTTTCTATACTATTTTACAATATTAAGCACGACCAGTAGATAATTATGATTTAAAAAATGTCTTTTATCAGGTGGTGTCTAAATCCAGATATTACCGTTCACCAAAAAATAAAATTATCTTTTTTTGTGGAGATAGGAGGAAAATATTAGATGTCCTAAAATTCTTGTAAATTCAGAAAGATCATTTAATTTTCATTATTAAAATGTGTTCAGTAATTTTCTGCTAGAATATCAACACTACAAAACATCTGTCATTTCTATGTACGAAAGAAGAGAGAGACAAATTCTGTCAAAAATATGGAAAATACTGATTATTATTTGCAGTAAAATAGGTACTAATCATCACAGCTGTTGGACAAAAGAATCAGTTTTTGTTCTTTTACAAATCTGTCTTTGCTTTACCCATTTAAAAAAAAATACAAATGTTTTTGATTCTAGGTATTTGATTTCCCCAACAAAACATTATTAATTATTGATTCTTCTTTAATTATACTTTATCATGTGTAATTACATGTAGACATGGGGATATACATATTTAATCACAGTGTATCTATGTTATTCTAGATTATATTGCCACTTTAAATCAATATATATAATTAGATAAACCGTGCATTATCCGTCATTAATACATACTTGTTCCAGCAACGATTATCTTAGAAAATTAATTTCATCGGAAGAAAGCCTAAAAATAATTCGTACGTTGTCAAAATTTTACGTCAACACAGGTTTTGTAGTCAGGAAATAGTTCAAAAAATGCACGAATCAAAACAATTGAGCATTTAATTTTTGTTTTTAATAAAGTTTTTAAATATCTCAATAAAAATATTAGCAGACCACAATCAGAATAATGTCACTAAATCATTTAAGTTTAGGAGAGATCAACTGGATTACAAACTTTTAAGAAAATCTCAGTATTCTGGTAATGGTAGATATCACATGATGACATTTAAGTCCATATTTTTTTTATTTTGCAGCTATTTTAAATATCATAGGGTAACTATTTCACAGATGGTTCAAAATTCAAATTTCCAAGACTATTTCACCTAAAACCTACGTTATTAGAATTATAGCTTGCAAAAATGAGGGTTAACATTTTTATTAAATAGATGGTGGTTCCATCCATGTTGTTGTTTTGCCAACATTCACAAAAAGAATGCACACGGATGTCAAATTTGAAATGCAAATTTAATTATTTCCGAGTTCTCAATGTATCATTTCATCAACGACATTTAAATACCTACTTCCTCTTAATTTAGAAATGTTCAAAACAAGTTGTCTGTTCCATCCTCCGTCCATCTGGGCGCACTTTCCTGTAAATAATAAAACTGATATTAATCTTCATTAAGCAATTTCCACTTGATTAATATAAGCAGCCAAATTATACAAAGATTTTAGCCAGCCCATTTAATTAATATGAACACTTCATTAGAACTTTTTAGGTAGAGTAATTAAGACCACTGTAATAGCAGTATTAATAATTTTGGCCGTCACGATGAAGTACAACACACCAGTGTTTCTTTTTCCGTAACTTCAAGGAAATTCTATAGCACTAAAGAGTTTCGATAAAAAAATTATTAACAATGCTTTTGTAATTAAAAGCCTTCCAGGATGATAAATTAACATTTAAAATCTTCGTGTGTGACTGTGAAATCAATTCGTACAATTCTCATTAATCATTCCGCACGCATCCATTACTTAATTACATCTGAATTAGTTGCGGACTGTTTGATTCTTTTAGTACAATTTTATGGTTCATTTATTGAATGTTATTACGATAAGCAAAACCATGAAAATGAATTCAATCGATTGGGTTATGACGGAGACAACCTAAATACAAATTCACCGTCAGCGAATTGAATAAAAAAACTGTTTAAAAAAGTTTCATGATGACATCAGTTGACAATGTTGACATGCGGACTGTGTAATGCATACGACGACGGCATGTTAGGATGGCTGGCTCCAATGATGATATACCTCTTTCCTTTTTTATCGAAGTTTGCTTCGAACTACGAAGGGGGCGATAACAGGGTTTTAATGCTCGACCGGCGATTGACAGACGAGATTAATGCTTTGATGGCAGATGAATCTGGAAAAAAAAGAAAATATAAATAATAAACTGATATGAAATAGCTCTTGACAGATAAGATCCGATCTCATTATGTCTACTGTTATTAAGAGAATAGAACATGATGTGCCGTAATAATATCTTCGAAACGAGTTCGTTGATTTTTCAAAAAGCACATTTTTTAAATGTAACTGCAACATGTTGTGAAACGGGCTACGAAAATGTGTTACCAAAAATGCGTGATTGCTGCAGATAAAACATAGATATGTCTATTTCTTGGTTGCTGTGAGATAAATTCCGCACAAAATCAATACAGTTCCGTTCCAAATTCTTGCCTTCTGACTTGAAACTAATTTAAAATAATTAGATTGCCCATCTGAACAATTATATAGCAATTACGGAAAAAGAAATCGAAACCTACCACAATTAATTAATTTGACAACAGTTAAGGCAATTTTCTTCTATGTAATGCTTCCCAGTATTATAAAAAACAATCAGTTTCTAGATAGCTTTTTTCAAATTTAGAAGCAAATTTATCGAATTATTTTTAAGCTTGTTTCATAATTCTATTTGTTTTGTATAAAGTTAGAACCTTAGATGCATCCATGAAACTCGATGAAGTTCTATGAACGATTTAAGGCTTTCAAACTGAATTTATTTTGTTTTATTTACACAACCACTTGTCTGACAACTTCGCGATGAAAAAGCTTAGTAAATATACTAATAGATGTGGTGATAGATCAAACGCGAACGGAATAAATCTCAAAGCTCTTATCGTTCGTAGTACAATTAAAACAATTTTTATTATTACTTAAAACAAAAAAGGTTTAGGCAAATTTATGAAGACATGTAGTTAACAAACATAATGATAATGTAGTTTTACATTAAAATGTGATGTACAGATACACACATTTTTTCGGATATTTTACACATAAATTCTAAATTCAGACAATATTCTTGATTTTTTTTTTCAACAAATAACGGCTGGTTTTTCAAACTGCTGGGACGTCGATAATAGTTTCCGGTTTAGGTATCAGTTCGCCTGAAGACAAACACTGCAATATCCTAACAAGTGGTCTCTGCCTGAATGTGAATGAGACAATTTCCAACACTGAACTACCTTATACACAGCGGGAAACAGCGAATGTGCTGTTATATTAATTTGGGGTTACTTTGAGAAAAATTTGAATAAACCATTTCAAAGCAACTGTAAAACAAGAATTGCGTTAGTTTTATATCAAGTTTGCCGTTATTCGTCTACTTATTTGACGGAGTTTATTACATTTTTTATTTTAAAATGATAATTTGTTCCAAATAGATGTCTACATAGGAAAAAATTTGACACTGTACTTTTAAATTTTGCGCCTGTGCTGATTCTGAGGTTAATTTTTGCATATCTTTATTATCCACAAAACCTTTTTTTCACCAAACTAGAACAAATATAAAAATTATAAAATCGCATTTGTTTTTAATTGGCGACTGCCCTATGGATTCCATCTCAATGATTTTATTTTCTCTTTCAATATTAACATCTGTTGTAATTATATATTTCTCCTACTCTTATTAAGGATGTAAAAGAAAGAAAAGATACATATTCTAAAAACTTCAGCATCTCTTTCTTGAAATATTTTAAATAGGCAAATACATCCTGTCATATGTTACTCGCCGCAGTTTAAACATTAAATAATTAGTAAATATTAGTATTTTGTTGTAGATACCCTCCATACAATAGAATATTGAATGAAATCGAAATTGTTACTGTTTTCGAAGAAATCCCAGCTAATAAAACTTGCACACCTACAATGAATAATTAAAAATTGAAAAAAAAATAAATAAAACAAACTGTGACTCGTAATACATTCCTGTTCATTGTTTTGTGGTAATCTTTGCCGTTATTTTTTACGAATTTGATAAATATGTACATTTCTATCGATCGCACTTGTGCGGACCACGGTACCTTGCAATTTGTGTCCCCGCGGCGCAGGGGCTGTGGGGGATGTTATTTACGCCATTGATTTTTACTTTGTAGAGATTATCACAAAACAAAAATCGCAAAATCCGATTTCAGATTTTTCAAAGAGGCGGCGTTTGTTTCATATAGGTATATGTATATATTTTTGCCGAAAGAAACTTCTACCAATTTTTTTATATTCTGGGGGAAATGATTGTGAGACGTCGATAAAACATAAAATAGACCAAATGGATTCTATTACAATACTTTTCTAACTTACTCTATGAAAGTAAACATACAGCTCTATTGTATAAGTTAAACGGAACACTCTATATGTTTGAAAATACTTTTAAATTATAACTCTATTAGACTGCGTTGAAGAATTTTTTCTAGAGTCTACAGCGTATCTTTCAATTTTCCTCCCGTTGACCGTTGGAATACCCCCCAAGAATCTATTTGACATGACTATTTTGGCAGAGATCGTGGGTGTTGTGATGTGCCCAAAGGCAAATGTGGCTATTAGGCTTTTTGTATCGGTTTATTATTCAATGCATTGTGTCTTATTTCTTCAGTTAGGTTTTTATCAATGTTAATTATTACTTAAAAATTAAATCCAATTTTAATTTTATCGCATTATGGACCGTCTTTACGTTTTACCTATCACTGCAATTGATAATATTATTCATTGCAACTATCGTTATTGTTTTTTCTAAATTCAGAATTGTTTTGAAAACATTTTTATGTTTGGAACATACTTAACTACAACTATTATTTTAATTGAAAATAGTGCTCTTAAATGTTAGAGTTTATTGGGAAGTGTTTACTGAAGTTTCGGTTAAATTAACTTCTTCTGTTTTTAATTTCCAAAACGTACTGTAGCAGGATTATTTTATTAAATTTTCATTTCTTGTTTTCTGAACATCTCCCAATTTATGGCGTGAAAATATCGATTTTCCGTTTCCGTCTATCTGTTTCCTTGCGAATTTTTAGTCAAACATTCTCGGAAACTATTTTTTTGTGTATCTTTTGAGTCTGTTATTTAGATTTTTTCTATTTATTTTCAGGTGACATAAATGCAAAATTATGCTGAAAATTTACATTGTGATTTCAAAACTTTTTCTGTTAGGTATTTTTTAAATCTTGACTACTTATTATACCTGTGTAATAGTAAATTGCACCGTTATTAAACATTAGTTGAGGGGATTCGTTAAGTTGTAGCAGATTGTTGCATTAATTTTAAATTGTGTGTTATTTTTTGAAAAAATTTTTTATCTTTTATGAAGACTATTTTGATCGGTAATTTTGTCCTATTTTTGTTTTATCAAAATTTTTTTGACGTCTTTTTGTTGCATATTTTGTAAGTATTTTATTTTTTTTATGCATATTTTTTTCCTTATGTGCATATGTGTTCAGATAATTTTTCCATTTCGATTTTTCGTGTAGCAGAAAAAAAATGATGATGTTTTTTCAATCTTTTCCCCAAAAATATTTAAATTATATTATTAATTGTTTAACTAAATATATGTAAAATAAAATTCGACGGTTTTCTTCACCGACGGACCAAACGACTGGCCGTTCGAATTGCTGGTAAAGTACAAAAGGCCTTTGCTGCGTGGCAACAATACAATAAAATTTCGGTGTTCTAAGTGATTAATTTCTTTTCATGTACCTATACAGAAATTGATAACTGAATATTGAATAAGAATTTCTTTCACACTAAATATTATCGAATTCTTTTTATTTTACTTCATCTACTGCTTCTTAAACACACGTTTTTGTGTTCTTTATTTAAACGCCACCTGCTATATTGTGTTAGGATAAACTCGTTTTGAAATTAAGTTTTGCAGGATTTTTCGATTCTTGATTTATTTATTTCATTTTTGTTTCCACATTATTACCTGGTCCAAATTTTAACACATTTTTCTGTCTTTCATTAAAATTCTTATTTTTCATAAATTAGTTAATAAGTTAACTGAAGGATTTGTTTTCTCTATTTTTTCCTCGCTTTCAAATGTACTACGTATATGGTTTAAGTGAAATTTTCCATTACAAAAGTTTGTGAAGATGTCATCAACATTTTTGCAAGGACACATATATCAATTTGGATAGATGCAGTGCAATACATACATATAATAACAGTACTGCATTCCCAAAATTTTGAGAAAAAGGAGTCAGCCATTCTTGATTTCTTCAGTAAAATAAACTGCCTCATATAGTAAGAATCTCGTGCAAAATTTATCTAATCATCTCCAGCAACAATTGAATGACGTAAACTCTTTTTTTCCATAGTAACTCATATTTACACTTTATGACATAACATAATCCTATATTTGTGGTTTATGAGTCTGTCTTGATTTTTATCAAAATTACTTTACAAAATTTTTTGTGTTCATAGCTAATGTTTGGTGGATAACGACTGCCGGTGGACGTGTGAATTTCTTAGAGAACTTGAGCTCTGCTCACATTAGTTCGATCCCACCCTTGTCGAAATTTTTTTTTCTAGCACACTGAAATTGTTTGAATATTGCCTTCAGGTGAGAGCGAAGTCCTGTCTAAATGACTTTAGACCAAGTTTGCAAATTTTTTTATGAGTGAAATAAGTCGACAATTACTTACATTATTAACATGTCTTGGTTTTTATGAATTGGAACTAATATACTTACTGTAAACGCAGTGGATCGGCGACCAGTCTCTATTCTTTTATTTATGGTGTGACTTGGACTTTCGGTTAAATAATATTTTATTTCTTTTATAGTCGCTATTTTGATGCTGTCTACACCAGGTAATTTACCGTCTTTGTGGCTATTAATAGTGGGGATAATTTCGTTAGGATATGTTGGCAAAATATTACACCTCTCATTTATGTAGGTTTGGTATCTTTTAATCTAGACGCATATTCTTCACCTACCGTAAAAAGCCGACCACTATCATTTTTGTGAATCCCCTATTTTATATTATTATTTAGACACAAAAAAATTTAAATTCAAACTATTTTCTTAATAGATAATAAATGTATACCAGAAAAAAGGAGCAAAAGTTTTTTTTTTAAGTATGAGGAAAATTCTTGCTTTGCAAAAGTCAAAATATCTAAACGCACAGTAAAATAAGCATTTTGATTTTCAGAACAATACAGCGGAAGTCGTATTACACATTTTCAAAAAACAACATGCTCAACAGTTACTGTACATCCTAAAAATTCAAACATTTTAAATTTTAAATTTAAAAAAAGCCGGAATTTGAAATTATGTTGTAAACATTCGGTAACTGTAAAATTTAAGAAGAAATGCCCATAGTAATGTCTGCAAAAAGGCGCCCCTTCTGGCAGCAACTGACCTGCTTCTTTATTTATGATCCATAAACATCACTTTTACTTTCTATTGTGCAGCTCACGTTAAGCTGACCGTAGAAAACCTATAAGCAATGCATTTTGTATGAGAGATTTCGTGGGGGTGTTGTCATGAATGTACATGAATCCTGCACTTCACAACTACCACGTCATTGACGTTATCCGATATATCGCTCGATTTTAATAAATGTTACAATCTTCATTTAAAATTAATAAAAAAAAATGTCGCCAAATTGACAATACAATTTTTATAACTAAAAACCGAGTTATACCTCTCATATAAAATGCATTGTTTATGACACCGCCAATTTGACCGCACAGTGAGCATTGGAAGGAACAATAAATATAAAACAGTTGATGATGGATGATAGCCGAGTAATGGTTCTGCTTTTATCGCCTAGTGTAATAAGCTTCAATTTTATCGATTGTGCTAAAACGAAACTTATTTCACTTATTTCACATTCTCCCTACTCAAAAAAAAAATAATTGTTTTCTAAAACTAACGTCCTAGAAAAATACTAATTTTATCTTATCTTGAAATGATTACTAAATTTCTTTTTATTACTTTAATAATGATTTAAAAAACATTCGTTCGAAGTCAACTTTAAAGTTCATTTTATGTTTGTACCTAATATCTTACTTCTAAAGAAATACTTAATGTCGAGGATAGGTCACGTTACTAATGAAGCGAGATTAAAATAGCCACTGATCTGAATTTCTGATACCCAAGATATTTAGAGCTAGCTACAACACTGTTATCGTAAGAACTACTTAATTTCATTTCCTAATTTAAACAGTAAGGGAAAATCAGCCAAATAGTAGCAACAATAATTTATTATTTTTTTAATTCTACAAACAAGGTAGAGCTATCACATAAAAATTTAATTTATTAATAACTTTAAATTAAAAAAATCTTAAGGAAACTCGAAAATATGTTTGTGGTTTAACAATAACACATTTGTTTGTTTTTTGATATGTTGTTTTGTATTAAATCAATTTACTACGATTCAGCTTATTTTCGATGGCACAGAGAAAACAAAAATTTAAATATAAATAAGCTTTAACCAAAACGGCATGCAAATTTTGTAGAACTCGACATTAATGATAACACAGGTACACAAGAAAAACCAGTGTTTGCTATTAAAAGTAAGTTCATAAACCTCATAATCGTTATAAAAGCCACAGCAAAATTACAGTTATTTATAATAAAATGAATCAATTAAGTCGTTTTAAGTGTAAATTTAACAGACAAGTAACCGCTTTTATGACACAAACTATTAATAAAAGAGCTCATTTCCTGTAAATACTCCTAAATAAACGCCTCAAAGCCTTTTCACATTCAATATAAGAGAAAACTTTTCACATCTGTTAGCGTTGAATAACGTGATTAGAATATATAAGGCACATTTGTCAACATATAAAGACATCAGTCCTCTACTTTCATGCTAATGTAAAGTCACTAGACTTTTTATTTTATTCCGAACAGAACACAGTACCACAAGGGAAAAATTACCATAAAACGAATCCTCATGGTGTGGTTTAAAGTCGAGACGTCGACGCCACATCCACACTTCACCAGTTTATATCGCCCGGTCATAATTTTCATTACCAAATTTTAGTTATAAACATTCATAATTGAAAATCGATCGCAGCGAACTTTGAAGCAACTTTCATAAAATTGCTTTTTCGGTATCGCCGTTAAAATTTATCACCAAAGGCAACCTAAAAGGGTACGAGTGTAATAATTCCGAACATCTTTCGATATTGGTGTCACGCAGGGATTTAATGGAGCTATCTATTGTCAAGGACGCATGGAAAAATCTGACGGTATTATGAAAAAGCGAACGGGTTTTTATTCCAGTTTTTACAGATATTTCTTTTGTCTTGGTTTGGAGAAATTCAAATGTTGCTCCTAGAGCAATAAATAATTCTTATTGGCCGAGGATTTTTAGTGTGGAGGCGCGTCCTCGAAAATAAGGTCAGGATATATCAAGACTGGCAATCTTGGAGGCAAATGAACCCTTTAGTAAATTAAATCCAACGAAACGGATTGTCGTTGATCGAAGAGATTGTGTGCCTCTGAAGGACTTGAGACAAATTAACTGTAGAAATTCTTGAATGCTTCCAAGAATAAAACTGCTTCTAGAATTAAAAAAAAGAAAGAAATGGAATAAAAAGTTTCAGATTTATAGCGACTTCATACTTTCATACACAGAGAATGTCAGATGTTTAAGAACTTTTTTAAAAATATTAGTTTACTGGAAAACAAAAATAAGAAATTAATTGCGTCCGTTCGTATACAGTGTGACCGTAAATACCACAATCTAATTAAAAATTCGAACAAGTAACTCATTCTTTACACGGTATTTAAAGGTACATTTAAATAAGATTAAGAAAAATTATATTGGTAGCAAAATATTTTTGAAAAATACGCCACGAAGTGCATGCGGCGTGACGGAAATTCTCTATAAACATTTTTCATTTTGTATATTTTAACGACAAATTTATGTTGATCCTCGTGGGAGGATCAAAAGCTAACGAGCAAATAGGGAATGATTGACTTTCAAGATTCTAATTTATGTCATTAATACCCTTGAATCCCAATTGCCTTCTTAATGATGAACTGGCCGCTCAAGCTATTAGCTACAACAAGAGATTAACTAACGCTTTAATCGTTGCAATTAATTACTCCCATAAAAATTTCAGGTCAACATATTCTTTCACGTTTTACGTTTTCTTCAATAAAAAAGAGCAATACAAATCTAAGACTTTAGAATACTTCTGTTTCTGAATGGTCCCATAATCGCCTAAACTCTGTTAAATGTGCAGCCATCACGGCAAGATCACCACTTCCGACGTCACGCAACACCTAAAAGAGTATCAAGGAAACATCGAGTTTCCACAGTTACGCGTATAGTCGATATGCAAGAATACAAGATAATAACGACAATGAGGATAATAAAAATTTTGTGGCGATGTTCTTTGGATCATGATGGAAGAAGACATAGTAAATTACTATGTATGAAATAATTGAGTACCTTATAATACAACAATTATTTTCAGTATAATTTTGTATGCTCACATGAGCACAGTAAATATAGCAAAAAATATATATTTAAAAAGATTTTAGGAAAAAATCTGGAAGCCTACTTAAAATCATATTATTAGAGAACAATAAATATCAAGAACCAGGATCTTTATTTTATGAATCTGAATGTTACTTGTTGCAGTGGTGTAAATATTTTATTAAAATTGAAGTTAATTAGCTTAAGTAGGTATAGTTCTCATCTCTACAGAAAACAATAGTAAGGGAAATCTATTTTTAATATCGCGTGATCAGAAATGACGAGTCTGTGGGCAATACTGGATTTTTAGTTGAAATTGGTATCATGATGTTTTCTACAATTTCCGGTTGTCAGCGGCAGAGTGTTGACATTTAAAATTTGCAAAATGTATCCAAAACATCACCTACATTTATTATCACGCTTGTCATATCTGTCACGCAATTACTTCCGTTCTGCCAACATAAACCTAAGAAAAATTCACATTTTTGTTTAAAAGAAGGTGTTTCATCTGACACAATTCAAGTTGCAAAAGTTGGTGCATACCCTAGATTTACCAAATCAAAAGAACGCTGCGAAAAATATGAATACAAAATCTTCGATGACTGATTATATAAAATAAAGACGAAGACAATAAATGGGGACTTGCAGACTTATGTCAGCAGTTGAAAGTCATTGCATTTTCCAAACCTTGGAGTAAATATTCTATGTTGAACGAGAAGAAGAAATACGTTTGTAAAGCGAAAAAAGAAGGCAAAGGTTTTCGAAAGAAGGATCATAATTTCTTCAGAATTTTATGACTTGTAAATTTTATCTTGTATAGTAGAGCTATTAGTAGTTGTTAAAAAATGTTAAAATTCCAAAACTAACATACGGAGAAACTTTAGTAGTTGTCGGTGATTAAGGTAACACCCATGTTAGAGTTCACACGAAATATTTGGTTTTCAAATGTAGATCATCTTCGATTTTTCATAAACTATCGAAGTAGGAAACGCAACCGTAGGTTTCCACAACATGCAAAATTCTGTACTAAAGTAGCAGCCTGTCCAAGATTACTATCTAGAATAATATATTGGCCACACGTTCCGGAGAAGTTTAAGGATTTTAGTTGATAATGGTAGCGACATCACTAATTTGAAGAGATACAGTCGCAGAAATATAATATGAAGAGGACAATCGAGGAATATCTTATAGTAGAAACAAAACAAGTTTCAGTATCTCCAACAGTACAAATCAGATGACATCCAAAGTTAGATTAATTCCAAAGTTTCCGCCAACGTCTCACATCTAAAAATTTTGTTTAAACTGTATTCGCAAGTTTCTCTGAATCACATACTTTTCTCGTCTAGTAAAATATCGCTTTTCGGACTAGTCATGTAAACAGATGATAACAAAAATGTGGCAATAGAAGAACATTAACAAGATTATCAAAATGGCTCAAAAATATCTATTCATATTTTTCATTGTAATCTGTATAGGTATATTATGCAGTTTTACTATAGCACCTACCACCAGGAAAAATGATACGAAAAACAAGATCCATTGTGACAGTTCATTTGATATGAGAGACAAAAATTAATAATAACATAACGGGTGTACAATAAAAAATATACTTGGATCAAATCTTGGAGTTTTTATTTGCCGTTTTTATATATCAGGGTAATTATTTTCGGGGAACAAGTAGGCAACCAATACTTTATCATCTTTACTATGCAGTCGGGTTGACAGATAAGAGACATTTGACTAGACAGAATTTTTTGGACCTACGTATCAATTTTTCTCATTTATTGTTATTTCATCTTTTGCCTTGTTTGCGTGATAAAAATCTGTTCTTTCAGAAACCGTGTGTGAGTATTGCTGTTTACGAAATATTTACCAAGAATGGTTTTTTCTGAACAACACAAAGTATTCATGGTAGTGGATCTTCGCAACATTCAATAACTAAAATGAGAAAATATTTTCTATCCTAACATTATTTTGTTGTTAAATGTGATTTTCAACAACGCTCGTTTTTCGGATAAAGGTGGTCCGACTGTAATCGAAAGAAACATTGATGTTGGATATCAAACATACACATACGCTGTGCAACAAGTAAAATATTTTTAAATTCCTGGTTAGAAAGTGCGAGTAATTTCAAGATCATTGTAAACATTTAAAGAATCCACGTTGCCGTGATGTAATAAACCTAACAATTCGAATATGGGAGGGACAGCTTCGTACTTAGTGGACATTAAAAAGTTTTGATATGTTTTCTGTTTAACATACAAAACCTGCATCTGTTCCACAGCTAGAAATTTCTTTCTAGTGTTTCGTTTTAGTGGTTCCCGGTCGGCACTCATTTCCTCATTTCCTCTCTTCGTTTCCATGTTTTGTTGACAAACAGGAGTGGAATACGATTACAAATGGATTTTACATGAGCATATTTTTTACAATTTGTTTAGATAACTTTAGTTACAACGTGTGCTATATTATGATAAACGAAAAATAATAGCAGGAGCACGCCCAAACGGTAGGTATAAAAAATTCGAATTTCTCTGGTTTAACACGATTCGGATTCAAATGTGGTAAATTTCAATATGTAACTATTCTCGACAATATAAAGCATATAACAGTATATCAGATCAAACACCTTTTAATCAAATACGAGTAGACATACAGCAGGAATACCAGAGAAAAGCTATTGAGACTTTAATTCTACGATTTGCCCAGTGTAAAACTGTAGGAGGTAACTATTTAAATTGAAAAATAAATGTGAGAGATCTATAAATTAATGCATGTTTTGGGTTTCATAGAGCAAACATTTATTAAAGTGCGAGCCCCATATTTCGCCTTCCCCGCAGCTTTGTAATTAATATGAATTAATAAATGTATTAAAAGCGAAGTTACAATTGAAAATAAAAAGTTTTCAAGTGACTTGTGACTCAACCTTTGAATGGTAGTTTAGCTATAATAGTGAAAACTGAAACAAATAGGCAGGACGAAGTATGTTTACCCATCAGTTTCAATTCAGTCAAGTTTAAAATTTTTTCATAAAAACATGTTTTTAATTCCATAAAATAAAGGTTATAAATATTACAACTATTTATAATATATTGGCATACAAAAATACGTTTATTAAAATAACGTTTAAACGCCGGTCAGAGCGGGCTTACACTTTTTTATTTACACTTCGTTTTGAATGTCAATCGAAAGCTGCGTTAACACCACCTACAGGAAACAAACAAAGACAACTATAGGACATAACTTAAATTATTTCATGTTGAAGGACACATTCAACTAGTAAGACAGATATAGGTACACAGACGATAATATACAGTGTGGTTATATAATTTCAAATCTAGTAGTAATTGTCGAAAACGTTGAAACAGATTAATTTGTATTTATAATTAGTATTCACGTATTTTATAGTTGTTGTACCTATTTGAGGTCATCCCCTTCCGAACAATGACGTCATTAAAAAAAATTGTGTCACCTGATAGAACAAAAGTGGATGACGTCATGAACAAGTTATGACACTTAAAAATAGCATAATTAGAAATATGGATGGATCTGGTTCAGCGTTTTCGACAATTGCCATTGATTATGCAATTATGCACTTAATTTGTTCCATAAGGTTTTCCACACTGTACATTTACCTAGTGGTTTTCTGCCAACACATCACGCATATCAGGTAAACTTTTATAAATCCATGCAAACTCAAAAACATAACGAGAAGAGGAAATATCGAGAAAACAGAAAAATTGAGTTTAAATGGAATTTAAAATTTCAAACGTTCATCTGAGAAGAAAGCTCGAGACGAAATTCTAAGAGATGGTTGAATTCTTGGACATTGGTATGATATATTAGACGTAAATAAAATGTAAGACAATTTTGCCATGTCATATATTATATTACAAGACTTACATCTTATTTCAATTAGTGCAGATTATCATGCAGATATTATTGATTTTTTGCAGGACAATTCTACAACTGACATAAATTAAAATTTATTTCAACCTTTGATTTAGTGTGAACCATAAGATGGCGGTGACAAAAGCAAACAAGTGAATAAGAGTTAAATAGTCCTAATTAATTTTTAGTTGATGAAGTTTTGGTAAATCTTTCGATAGTAATTTAATTTAGTAGAAACTATAGTTTCTAGAAGGTGGTTTTAGGGATAGAGAAATTATTTGATCCAGGATCGTATTGGGTAGCCAGTCAGTCATTGTAAGGAGAACGGAGGGTCAAAAGCTAACAAGCAAATGCGAATTATTGACTTTCATGATCGGCCTCTCATTTTGATAATAGCCTTGAGTTCCATTAAACTTCTTAATGATAACTTGACAGTTTAAGCTACGAAGGCAGTAAGAGATTAAGCAATTAATTAGTTGATTATTGGCAAGGGGAGTGGAAATGTTAAACTCTTCGGCCTGAAAACACCTCTGACATATTCGTTCAACAACAAATCATTAAACAAAACAGAATGTTTAGAATATAGCTTATTTTATTTGTTAATAATATCGTAGTAGGTAATCACAGCAAAATGCCACATCCGAGACCAACAGAGGTTGAAACAAATATCGACTTTTCGCAGCCAACACACTGGATTACAAAATAACAATATTGAGGATGGTAAAAAAGGTCGTCATACTCGTTATCGTTAATTCCGTCAGGGGTGATTAAATTATTGTGTTAATTAGCAAAAATCATCATGCGATCACTCAGTTCAATAAATGTAAAAAACATTTTTAAAACTTCACATGATCGATGACTGTCCTAACAGTTTACCATCATGATACTTTTTCAAGTTTCGATGAAATTTTTCATCTCGTATTTTTAAACTTCGATATCTCGATTATTTATGAAAATTTCAGAACGCGATTTTCACGATGCGTACATCTTGTCGAATTCTTTTGTTGAAAATGAGATACATCAAAAGCTGCTTCTTCGACACAAGCTTCTTTTTAGTGTATCTCATTTCTGACAAAAAATCGATAATGTATACAGTATACAGTTCTGTAAGCTGAAAACAGTGATGAAAACTGCGTTACGAAATTTCGATAGATAATAGAGTTCTTGATTTTTAAAGACACGTGATGAAAGATTTTATCAAAATGCTAAAAAGAAGATGACCATAAACTGTTTTAAGAAAAACTGGAGATACCTATTCTATTACATCCTGAACATACATTAAAAATCCCACGTGTCAAAGATAAGGACTCCTCCTAACATATTTTTTTTATTAAGATTTATTGTCATATTGACATGTGTGTCTGACATTTACACAAATAGATATTCGGAAAAATATAGTCAAAACAATTTTTTTTTTTATTTCCATCCGTTATCATCTGCCTTCAAAATAAGGCCATATTACTAAAATACTAATTCCCTTCAAAGCATTCAGTGTTGGGTTCGATGAATAGATAAAATTTTGTTAGTATTCTATAATCACTAAAACTTCGTCAGTTAATTAATGTCTTACTAAAAATTTTACTTTTTTGTTTTCTTTTTTTTGAAAACTTGTATATGTAAGATTTTCTCAATAAAATTTTGGAAGACTTATTTCAGAAATACAAAAAAATTATAAAATCCGTTTGTAATTTAATCAATAAAATAAATTGTTTCATTAATTTTATAACATACTTTAAAAACAATTTCAAAATTAACAGTAGGTATATACTCAAAGACAAAAACTATATCGAATACAGAGGAATACATTATACACAAACATTTATAACAATGTGTAAGTTTCGAAAAAGTTGGTTGGTTCTAAAAGTAACTGTAAAACTTTATAGGAGTATTTGATTTTTTACGATAACCCATAACCGTAAAGTTAAAATCAAAATGTATTATTAAATCACATATAATTCAAGATACCACAATATAAATTTCAAACAAGATTTACTAAGCAAAATTTTGAGGTGACGGTCGCTAAATTTTTGGTCGGGATGAATTGACAAATTTTGATTAGCGTTTTACGACCTCTTATAGTTACGGACATTATATCTTTAATAAAATCGCTAATAGTCAGACGAAAAACGAAGACTGACATTTTGATTCCTGCAAGCTGTGAAAAGTAGAAAAACACGAATTAACGACTTGTCAGAATGGCACTATTCCTTAAAGCATTTGTCTAACCCATACGTAAAAACTAAAAATTGATCTAAAAACTTTAGACAGCATTTTGCTTGCACCTGGAACGTGAACAGAACTAATATTTAACACTTTCCTTCACGAAGTTTGTTAATTTTCTGGTGAAGTTGTAAAATAATACAAAACTAGTTAAAAAACGCATCAAGTCAAGTCTTCGTTATCGCCACGAAGTAAAGGGCGAGTTCTTTGCACGCTGGTTGTAAAACAAAAGTTGTTCTTTAAAATAGTAGACTAAATTTGTTAGTTTAGTGTACTGTTAGAAACTGACTTTTGCGTCGTCGCGGAGTCAATTTCCCGCATAGCAACAACCTAAGATTGGGCTGTTCCTTGATAATTAAGCCAAACACATTTTTAGTAGACAAAAAAATGCCAGACTGTAAAACATTTTCTAGTCTAGTTTTACATTTTGTATAGAATAACCTAAATTGAACGAAATTTTTCAAAATTTTAAGATAACTTCTTCAATTTCTTCTATAGGATAAATACAATTTTATTAATATTCTGCAACCACTATTATTTATTTAACACTATGGATATATTATAAAATTACCGATAATTATCGGTGATTATTATCATAATAGAGCCTGCCATACTCTAAATGTTAAATGAGATTCACTTGGCAAAATTTTGAGATGTCATAAATTTTTTGTTAGGAATTAATAGAGAAATGTTCGTTTAGCGCTTTACCATCTCACAATAATCTTAAAATATAACTGAAATTCCACAGTAATAAATCCAGTAGTTTCGGAGACTGTGTGTCTAATAAGTTCGCCAATAGACAGACAGACGCGGATAAAAAGAGGCAACTAGGCAGACAGACGGCAGACGATAGGAAACGGAAGACACACATTTCCGTATTTTACAAGCTGTACAATGTCGAGTAAACGCGAAATTAGATATTCGTCACAAATAAAAATTATCTTTAACTGTGAGATTAAAAAAAAAATTCTAATATTTTTTTATTCAGTTAAAATGTTAATAGTCAATATTAAAAAGTATAACAATCAAAGACCAAAAAACAATAACATAACATTTAAACATTTGATTTCGAAATACTCTTAGATTTTTTTTAGGAAAGCTTGCCCCACCTTGACATAAATAAAATGTCGTAGTTTACTCGTCTGTTTTATTTCTTTAGATAAACTTAACTTGCGTTGTATTATTACGATCGTCAAACAATCGGAACACCTTAATCCAAGACGTAAACTACAGCTCTAAATTGTTCAGTGATTCCAAGTCGTGGGAACTGGAAGCCCACCCACTATTTAATCAAATTCTTTCAGATTATACTTGATTATGTACAACAAAAGTACACAGCACCGATTGAATAACAAAATTATTTTAGTGAACGATTTACGAAAAAGGGACAGTTTCTTGAGCAGTTGCAAGGGACGAGAAGCGATCTGATCCGGGCCCATTTTGAGTATCCACTACTGTAAGTAAGTAGAACTACAGGGTCAAATGCTAACAAGCAAATAGCGAATTATTGACTTTCATGATTGGCTCTCATATCGATAATACCCTTGGGTCCCAGTTAACTTCTTAATGACAAATTGCCAATTCAAGTTATTAGCTACGGCAAGGGCTTACTGACGCTTTAATCAGTTAATTAGATATTCTAAATTGAAATGACAATATCAGCACGCTAAATCCCACAAATACAGTTCTTAAAAAAAGAAGCAAACATTTAAAAGTTTTATGAGTTTTTGTTTTCGTTGGGATTGTATTTACCACTTCCGACGTCACGCAACACCTAAAGAGCATCAAGCAACGTCGAGTTTCCACAGACGCACGTAGCAGTCGACGTGCAAGAATACAAGATAATAATAATAATGATGGTAATAAAAAATGTCGTCATACCTTGTCGATCCCGTCGGGAGAGGTCAGACGGCTGCGGTAATTAGCAGGAAGCATCGCACGATCATCAATGGTGCACTTTTTTAGCAATCGCGCATCTTGTTGACAGAGGACGATGCCTAGGATGTGACAGCAGCGGGTTGTGACACAGACACAGAAGGGATGCACGAGGGGTGGGGATTCAGCAAGCCCCTGATGCTCAATCGATCGCCTCTCACGCCCAGTTTTCCCGCGCACGACGGTGGATGTTGCGCGCTCCAACGTTTAAGAAACGTTATGTCTCTAGTCCTTGGAGTTCTGTAATCTGAAGGGTCCTTGGAGGATGCTTACTTCCCTTTCCTTTCCTTGTTCCCATCACTTCTATGACGACGCCTGGAATTTTACATGCTTTCAGCGATAGCCTTGACGGGGCGGAATACAAACAATCGCGCTTTATTACGAAATATGCCCTTTTTTCTTTTACTTTTTATTCTTTTTCGTCTTAAGAGCTGGAATTGCTTTCTGTTTCGGTATTAAGTGTAGTGTCAATACCATCACGATCGATCGGTTTTGCCCCGGATTTAAGTGCTGAAAGTTTTATGAATACGTCTGAGGATTTTTTCGGCCGAGTTTTCATTATCTTTTGAACCGGGACGGAAGTTTCGATTGGGGTGATTTCGTTCACCCTATTCATATACTTCAACCGTCGCGATTTGTCAGAATTTGTCCGGGATTACGAGCTCAATTCTACGCACAAAAGCACTATATTTATAACTTCATATTTCTCAAAAAAGTTCACTCTGGTAATTATTCATCTTGGAAAATTTTCACTTGTTTGTTGGAAACATTTATTTTTAACAATACCAAAATCACCGATATTCAATCAGAAATTCGAACGACATCGAGCACATAGCTTTTAGTTCTGTAACTTATAAATCGAATATTCTAAAGTCAAACACAGAAGAGAAACTCAAACAAAGATTGTGGTATCCTACTGTAAACGATTTGGAAACACAGTTTATAAGCCATTTATAAGCAACTCCGATTACAGAACCCACTTCGTGTGTACAAGTTAAACGAAAATTATTATTATCTATTATGCGACCTACTTCCAAAATACATTAATTAAGAACGGTATTTCAAGCAACGTTTTTCTAAAGTATAGAAACTCTATCTATTACTTTTTTCAACACCAAATAATTGGTAAAATAGTAGGCTTGAAATAATGATTCTTTTTTGGAGACGTCAATCCTCCTATTTAAAACAATGAATAATTTGCGATCTGTCAATCTGATTGACAGCATGAAAAATAGGGAAGCTTTAATCCGACCAATTAAGATTCGAAAATGGCAACTAATCAGTTTGTGGAGTTCGGTTAGAAGAGAAACACGATGTATAAAATATTAAAAAATATTACAGAAAGGGGATACTGCTCACACAATCCTAGAACTGATCGAACACCAAAATTAACGACATCCAAAATGTTCGCAAAGGTTCGTAAAGATTTGATAAGAGATCCAGAACTGTCATCGCACATTTATATTATAAAAGTCACTATTTCTCAAGAATCGTATTTCAGAATAAAAAAGAAGCAAGTTCAAAATCCTATGTGAAGAAAACCGCTCCAAAATATAAAGAAGATCAAGATATTATAACGCGAATTATATGAGAGTCAAGGCTTTTAGGAAAAAAACAATCATTGTAGATTATGGAATATACCTACGTGCTTGTAGACCCAATAACTATTTTATTTTACACGTCATTTGAACGATTCAAGGTTCAAAACAAACTTTGTCAACAATTGTTGAGGATGGACAGGTGCTATTAAGAGCAACATGAATAGGCTCGTTTAGTTACTTAAACAGTGTATAAAACCCGTTTTAATTTCGTGGATACAAGAAAAATGATCAGTCTGTTGGCGACGTGGTATTCAACTTTAACTGAAGTCGACATTGATTATATAGCCCTAAATGAAAACCCAGCAAACATCCGTCAAAGATTTATGCAAAAGCAAATATGCTAAAAGATCTCGTCCATACACAATGGTCGACTACTTTGAAAGAAGGTGGGAACAAATTTCAAATGAAATAACTATCGAATCTGGGGCAGCCACATAACCTTATAGTTCTTGGACTACTATAAGATAATACTTTTTAGTGTCTGAAGAGTAAAAAAACATAAGAATAAAATTACAATAAGTAGAAAACTAAAGTAAATTTCTCGCTCAAAAAAGCTAAAGAGAAATCAAATTTTTTATTATATATACGTACTATTCCTAATGCCATAATAAACAACCCTAATATGTATAAACTCTATAAACAAATTTTATTTTTTATTTCTGATTTTTTCTGAACCATACTGTTAATACTTTGAGTACCTTCTACCTATCACAAAAAATAAAATGAAGTAATTGGTTTGAGTTACCATAAACTGTTAAAAAAACAGAAAACACGATGAAAAACAAAACTCATACCAGTACAAAGAAAGTAAACGTAAAAGCAGCTTAGATCCAAGAATTCATGAGAGCAACACGGAGAAATACCAAGAAACAAAAAAAACAAGAATAAAAATTGACCTGAGATATAGAAAGCCACTTGAAATAAGTTAGGTGTCAAATAACATGATGCGGCATCTGAAAGTGTGTAGCAGGGTGTTGAAAATAAATAATCAGTTCAAACACCACTACTTTGTTAATTATAAGTTAAACGAACTGTGTATGAGTTTTAAATTTGCGAGAAGCTATTTTTACACTTTAGGTTGTTTTTCTTTTAATTCAATATGTAATATAACAAAAGAATTATTGGACACTACGCAACAGCGACAGACAGGTTTTGGTAAAAGAAGAACAGTCATGTTTTATTTTAATCATTTAAATAGAAAAAAATAATTTTTGTTTACTACACATCTCATTAGAAGAGGTCGAAAGCAGCTTTAAACATCAATATCATTTGAAGATGTATACAATTATTTCAAATGATTTCGTCATTCATTTTTGAGTTCCCTGCATAAGTAATTCTACAAAATATGAAGGCATTGATGTAAACCAGAAGTATAACTTTATAATATATTCCATATTTTAGACAGTATTTATTCGGCAAAATTTTGAGACGACGTCATCAAATGTTGAGATGATGTAAACCGATAAATTTGGATTAACGATTTACTGTACTTACAATAATTTTAAAACGTTTGCAAGATTTCAGAACTATAGGTTTTGCTGTTTCAAAATTAAATTGCAAAAAAAATTGTCCAAACGTTGGACGCGTAGAATGCAAACTCAACACGGATTCATAAATCACAAATGCAAGTGTAGTTTATTACATTAATATGCAAAATTTTGAAGCTCTTGATATTTAAAAATAAACATTCAAAATAATATACTTATAAAATTTAAATAAGACTTACTATTGTAAATTTTGCAGTTGAGGTCATCCCGTTGTTGGTAGGGATGATTCGCCAAATTTTGGTTAGTGTTTTACCATCTCTAACAAACATGTAAAATTTGACAACAATCGGTCCGGTGGTTTTGGAGATTATCTGCCTAACAATTATATTGTAGATTTTCTCTGGTAAAACTAATTCCCTAATTTAGACTGATTAGTTCACAAGAAACGCCCTGTGTAATTACGCATTTTATTTATATCTCATTACCTACTACCCAATTTGTTACGGGTACTGTTTACAGTCTGCGATTACAATAAGTTTGGTAATTATACAAAATTGGCAAATGATATTGTCCGTCAAAATGTTCTATTATTACATTTGGTACCCAAATAGATAGATATAGGGTTCATTTATGTTATATATTTAATTATTGATAATAATCACTCATATTTTGATCTAAAATTTAAAATTCAAGCGTTAAATTTTTCAAAAATATGTCATTTGTAATTTTTGTTGTTTATATACAACCGTAATTCATTACGTTCTACACATTTATGTGTGTTTATAAACGATAAGAAATTGTATGCAAGCAGCATGGTGTAATAAAATAATCATTGGTAAATTATTACCTCGTACGTAAACCGCGTGAGTACAAGTAGGACAACATCAGAGGAACCGATGTTGAGATAATCGATAAAATAAATCGGTCCATCCAATCATTCTTTTTACTCATTCCGTACAGAATTATGAAGACACAAGCAGTACCGTATAAGTATTTAAAGTTTTTAAACTGACGTCATCAAGTTTCTCCACGGGATGATTAAAAAAAATCTGCTTCATGATGCACAACAATGAATCAGTGTTAGTTTTTAGCAAAATTTCAACAAATTTGTTGTCGTCGTGGTCATTGTCCACAATGATTTTGCCATCAAATTTTGAAACGAATAAATAAATAGGTAAATAAAAACCGCAATGAAAGTTTTCCACCGCATAAATCTTCAAAAAACAAAAAGTGATATTTGTGAAACTGTTCATATAACAATGTTTCATTTAGTTATCATTTGGAAAATAAAAACTGAAAAAAATTAGATAGAAACTCTAATTTTACAAACTGAGTTTTTTAGTAAGTAGTGTTATTTTTCATGCAATCTTAAACAACTATTAAGAGAAGTACAAAATTTAATGTTTGAGACATTAGAAAATAAGAAAATTAATTAGTTTTTCCAACCATTTTTGACAAAACTACAGTGTATATCTAGGTTAGTTTTCAAATAAGTGCGTAGAAATGTTAAGAATATAATTAAGAAATTTGATTGAAAAGAATTATTATTTCCATTCTTTATAACTACAACAAACGTTTCAAGTTTTGTGTAAAAGAAAGTAACTTATAATAAAACATAAAAATTATTGAATTTTAATTTCAGTGTGTTCTTAAAAAATGTACATATTCATTTTATTTCCTCAGCTTAACTGTTATCAATTCATAAAAAAATAAATAAAAAAAATGGAAATGTAGTGTAAAAATTTCTGTTTATCTAATCACTACGGAGTAAAGGAAACGTGTATCCTATGTGGCGGAAAATCTCCACATTTCTTTCATACATTCTACAATTCTTCCCATACTTTCCGAGTAAAATTCCAGCAACATTCTTGCATACAGGATGTAGATTTTCACGTGTCTGCAGCCACTTCATCCACCACACACTCGAATTGATTAACGTAAAAATGAAAACATGCAATACCTTACAATTTCACAATTATGATTCAGCAAAGCCGTAATAATTTGAATTCCTCCCAGGTCAACATTGGATGTCTAAAACCAGTTTGGACCGTCTGGTAAACTTCCCGTTCGAGGAAGGTACCGGCGATCGCTGCCATTTGCCTCTTTCCTTTTGACCTCACCGCTCCAGAAATCATCTGGAAGCCTGTATTCTACGAGTCCCGCGCTGGTCGTTGCCTGATCGGAGCTCCGATAGCGAGAATTCCATTTTGTGGAGCCCTGATTCCTTCCTACCCCAAGAACTCGACCGTGACTGAAACGTCGAAATTGTTTGCTCAGAGAGTGAAAAAATTCGGACGAAACCCGAGGCAGGTAGAGTTCAGAAATCGCCTAACTCTTATTTGTTCTTGTAAAAATTTATGGGACACTAAAAACCAATTGTTCAACAAGGCCGGACAGTTACGGCCACCATAAAATTTCAGTTAACTGCATCACCTGGACGTTATGCTCCGACACTTTGACCACGATCTAAATACGAGGTAAAGTGAGCCGTTGGGTGGAACTTGTTATGGCTACCAAACACTACCATGTGTGTCGTGAAAAAGCGCGAATTATTGCATCGGCAAAACTGGAACTGAACATTACAGGCGTTCGGATTTTAAAGATTCAAAGTGTATTTATTATTGTAAGTCATTGTATGTCTCTTTTTCAGTCAATCTGCGCTACGTACTGTTGCGATATATGTAAATAAAAATTCACGGAAGCATATGATTGTTGCTTTACCTATTGTGGCAAAATTTCGGAATGAATCGCACAGGTGTCATTTATTATATGAAAATGAATACCAGGTGTTGGCTGAAGTTCACAAATAGTGTACCGGAATATCTAAACGTAGATCGGATCGGTCACGAGGCGACGGAATCAATTTTAGTTCCCAATCAAAATGCTGACAATTCTATGGAACTTGTAATAATATATAAATACATGGTTTTTTATTCCAAGTCGTCGAAGAAATATTTCAAAGTGAGAAATAAATAAAGGAACAGAAAGTCTGCAAAATATTTTTTATGTAATCGGGCAAACATTTCTATATTTATAATTTATTGAAATGTTTTTTTTATGAAGTTACAACTGTTGGCATTTTTAATTTTAGTTTGATGAAACCTGAATACATACGTGCCTCTCGAATGACCAAATATGAATGAAATTAACAACAGAGAACTGGGTCTAACAAAGCCTACACTAAAGTATGCGTTTGTAAGGTGACGTGAGAATAAAACTATTTTTAAATTCACATTGCGTCATCTTTCCTTTTTTTTGCATTTAGCAAAAGAACTCCATTTTAAAAGACACTTGTTACATATTTATACATATTTGACTGAATATTATACGTGAAAAATAATGAGATCTTCAAAACATGCCTAAAATATAAAAAAAAAATATATAAAAATAACCGCCATCTTCACTTTTCAATTCTTTCTTGTACGTCGTACAGGTAGACTCTTTCAAATAGTTTCAAAAATCGGCATTCGGTATAAGTTATCACTAGACCGTGGTAAGGACAATGATGAGCTCTTTGCCTGGGATCCTAAGTAGAGATTTTGTTAGTACTGAATGAAAATATTTATAACTTCATAAAGTTTATACAGGGTCGCTAGCTTTGTTGAATCTTTTTGAAATTTGGGCTATTCCTAGGAATACTCAAGTTCTATTTTCTGCAATTTTTTCAAATCATCTAACTTGATTTTTTTAGATAACACTAGTAGTCAAATGTTCTGTTTTTAAATAGTACATTTTTTCGAATTCAGAAATGTAACGCATGGATTATTTTATTTTTTCTCTACATAGTGAAATAAATTGTCAAAATAAAAATACTGAAGATCAGAAAATCGTAGCTAACCTTGACAAAACTATCAGTCCCGGTGTAGAACACTTTATTCAAAAGTGATACTAGTGCCCAATCATTGTAAAAAATATAGAATTGAGGGTACACAAACTGAAATAAAGATACCAGCATAATAAATTGATTTAAATGCTGTTTCCAAATAATTTACCAAATTTTCTAGAAATAGCAATACTCCGATTTAATGATTGCAAATAGTGAATACATTGTTAGAAAAGCTTTTAGAAAAATTTAAATAAAACATTACATTAACATTTAAAAACAATAATTTTACAACAAATGTTCGAAATGTTCTCCATTTACTTCCTGGTAATAGGAAATGCGTTGTACAAAGTTTTCAAATGTATGTAATAGAATATTAAGAGCAATATCATCAACCACATTTAATATTCTTTCCTAGAGTTCTTCGATGCTTTGTGGTCTGTTAGCATAAAATCCATTATATTTACATAACCCCACAGAAAAAAGTCAAGTGGGGTTAAATCGGGTGACCTAGCTGTCCAATCAACTGCTCCCCTTCGTCGTATCCACCTTCCAGGAAAAGTTTCATTCAAGTAATACCGTACTTGACGTCCGACCAGATAGACTCTGCAAGTAAATTTGGGTTTTCATAGTTGGGAAATATTATCCGTCAACGAATAATACTTTTTTGCAAAAGTTGGAGGTAATTGTCAGACGTTAAATTTCCGTTAATGAAGAAGAACTAACTACCATCATCAAGACTTCTATTCGTTCAGTTTCTGTGAATGGTGCCATTTTAGTGTTTTACTGAAATATTCTTAAACCTGGATGTAGAAGTTTGCTTTTCAATAAACACGGGCAAATCGATGACAGTATTTTCAAAGCTAACAACAATTTTCTATTTTAGAATTTATTCATAATAAATAAGTAATTTATCATTTTATTTGCCGTTTTAGGTGAAAACAAAGTATGGTTTACAGTTCTGAATTCAGAAAAAAATCTATCTATTCATAAATTGACGATTTGACTAGTGGTGTTATTAAAAAAAATGGAGTTAGCCTTGCATCCTGAAAACAAATGAAGTTTAAATTTTAAAATATTACAGAAAATAGAGCTTGAGTATTTTTAAGTGTAACCCAAATTTCCAGACGAACTAACTAACCGTTCTCTAGATATTCAACTACTTACTTTTTAACAACACTGTATAAGTTCATATAAGTACAAACGTAGAAACAAATCACCTTTATATTAAAGGGTAAGCCATTAAATAATATGTAATGTTTCTCTTTGATCCAAAAAATCTAAACATACGATGATTTAAAAAAAATAAAGATAGTATCACACAATCATGATAAACACAAAGTTAGAAAATGATAAATTCGGTGAAATTAAAAAAAATATATAAAAAAAAACATGGAAATCTAAATCTTATAGAATCAAACTGTAAATAATAATAATGATAAACAAGATATATACTGCACATCACAAAGTGACAGCAAAAAGTCTGACAGTACCTATCTATCACTAATTCTAGATATAAAAAATTTACAATATTATGTAGACAAGGACAATCTATATAAAAATTAACTAATTTGTATAGACAAAAAGTGACAGTTGTACTCTTCTAGAAAATAAAAAATCATTACTTCCTAGAAGAGTACTCACTTTTTTTTAACATAAATGAGTTAATTTTTTGTTATAACATGTTTACAAACTTCTCTAGATACTCATTTTTAAACACTCGCTTAGCTTCCCACCGCACGTGATATACAGAGGCGTTTATAAAGCTTATTGTGTAATCTACTATTATTACTATTTGCATTCAATATGATTTAATTGAATTTATAAATGTCTCTAAAAGGAGAAACTGAAAATGTAGACATCTTGAGAAACATCGATTAAGATGAAAGCTCAAAATATTTAATGTTCCAAATTTTATATTTTTATTTTTTCACCACAATTGTTGACCTATAGTAACTGTACGACTCAATACTTGAAACAAGTGAAACAAATCAAATTTTACAAAAAATATCTTTAAATATCTCTGAATGATTATTATCTATTACCTCAATATTTATTTTATAGTCTGAATTTACAGAATTAGCATTAGTATTTGTTCTTGTTGTTGAAACAAATTTCTAACGTAGCCATTGTCATATTCACAATTTAAAAATGACATATTTTCAGGTTTAGAAAATAAAATAAAACATAATTAAACAAACAGTCGACAAAACAGACGAAATGAAATTGAACAAAAACGTTTAATTTCACAATGGTTTAGTTGGGCATGCATCGGTTGCGCGCCGTGGTCAAAAAGTCTGCAAATGGTTCAAATCCCACAGGACAGTCGCACGCACACTACCTAAGAGGTAAGGGTCAGTTGCGCACTGTGGTCAGAAACTTTTTCACATATTTTTTAAACGGTTATTACCTATTTTAACAGGTTACGGGGATGTCAATCATTTAAAAATAAATAAGTGCTAGGACAAATAATTCATACTTTCGGAGTTATAATTGCATACGTATTTTTTAATCATTAGATATGTATGTAGGTTCATTCTCTAGAAAATAAAACAGTTAGTTGAGAAATTACTTTATATTTTTACATATCCGGACGAAACACTTCTCACAATAGCAAATCTTCTGCTTTTGTACATAATATTGAGTAATATATGGTTATATGGACAGTTCATATACAATAACTGATTCATCTGTTGACTAGAAAAACGAAAATAAAAGAATGCAGATCTTCTACATGAAGAAATAAGGGAAGTAACCTAATGGCAACGAAAATCGATAGACTACAGAAAGGGAGAAGACAACACCGGGCTAAACGAACGAACTGGCACGTTCACATAATCCAACTTTAAAAACAATAATAGGAATATTAAACATTAAAAACTGTTTTTAATAATTTTAATAAACACAAGGATACTTCACTAATACATTTAAATATTGATTTAAATATTGTTTTTATTTTCTTATTTTATTCTCTTCATTGCTTATAAATATCAGTGATATATTAATAGCAATAATCTTCATCATCATCTGCACATTTTCTTGGTGACGGTAATTTAACTAACGATTTAAATTGTCAAAAATAAAATAAGATATAAATCTAAAATCATATGAGAAGGGTAATTAACTAATTAGGCTTTAAAAATTGCAATTTTTCAATTATTATCTACTTACGAAAAAATAATTTAAAAAAATAAGCTGTACCCTGTACCTATACCCCGATATTGTCCTAAATTAAAAACATAATAATTTATTAAATTAAATTTTGGGAGAAGCTAGACGATGTTTATCAAGTTGTAAAAATAGTATAAAATTATTTGGAGAAAGTGAAAGTGTTGAAACAAAACAAAAAATAAAAATATCAGAGGTAGTACCAAAAAAAAGAGCCATTATGGAAGAAACACCGTCCATATCAATTCCAAGACTTAGCCAATAATTTATTTATAAATAAAAAAGAAGTTGAAAATGTTTCCATATAAAGTTCCGCTTTACCGCCAAACTTTCAACGTCGCCAAAAGTATTATTCTGACTAGTTTTTGGACTGTCTCAACAATGACGAAATGAAATTTTAGGCATCACATTTTTCCCCGCTGAAACTTGGTTTGATCATGTTCATGATAGTTATGGACACTATAAAAATATGAGTTGTATGTATTTCTTGCGATGCCCCTTTACCCAATTAAATTTGATCTTTGGGTGCTGTTTTGCGAACAGTTAGTATACCTTCCTTCTCATGAAAATATAAATTTACATTTCTATGTCAATGAAATTCTTACACCTTTTATAGAACAAATAAATGAAGAAGAGCTACACTATGACAATGTAACTGCCCATACAACAATTCAGACCCTAAACTTTTTCAACAAATTTTACGATAGTAATAGAATAAAGTAAAAATGTATGGCCATTCAGGTCAAGTCCCGACTTTTCCTTTTTTCGTGTCTCAAGAATAATATATACAAAAATCGATCACAAAACTTGCAGGAATTGCAAATAGCTACTACCAGACAATTGGAAATTTTTACGCCTGAAATGCTAGCCTGGGTTTCTGAAAATATGAAACAACGCGTCCGCTAATGTATAGAAAACGATGGATAACATTTTCAGCTTTTGGAAATCAAAGTGTTTTTTAAATGTAAATTTCGTTTGATTTCTTTTACGTCCTAAAAATAGTGTGCATAATTATTTAACATTAAACTTTAATATTGTCAACTCGACATTTAACAAATAACTTTGGTTACTTTTCTCGATCTCTTTGTATTTCTGTTGCTATATTTAACAGAGGTTCAGCGCTATATTTTTTTACTAATGTAATATGATATAAGTATTTAATTTTGTATTACGTTATCAAATTTTACAAAATTTCTGCATTGCTTTTCCACTGTTTTTAACCTTAAAACAAATAACTCCGGCACAAAGGGTTCAATCTGCATCCTGCGTCCATTTTTGCATCCCATGTTTTAAAAATTAGTGAAGTACAACCTAACCAATTCAGTTTTTTTTAATGTACTTAGATAATACACAATGTAAGATAAAAAGTGGCTCACAAGGGGATCGAACCCGCCACCTTCGTGTTATTACCGCAATGTTCTAACCAATTAAATTATTCGGCATATAGCGTTCTTATATTATGTAGTATGAAAGATTGTACAATTTGATTTTTTTATTTGTGAAAATCTGGAGGCCAAAAATAAACATTAGGGCGGATTCACACTGGAGAATATTATTGTATAGAATTTAAATACCATTACCAATTCAGAACTGTGTCTCGGAACAAACTATGGTTAGCCTTTTACTATATAATAAAACATCTAAGTATAAAATTTGACAACAATTAGTCCATTAGTTTCGGAGACAAATATAAATGTCGACACAGACGACAGACAAACGGAAACGGGGGACCTATTTTTTCATACCGTAGGGGTCACGAAACGCCGAGAAAACACGAGTAGCCGTTCGATGAATGCTAGCTTAAGGTCGGAAAGTACGAAGGTGTCTGATAAGTACATACGTTTAAACATGTAAGAGCATTATGACTATGATAGTATCATTTATATCAACAAACATCAAATAAACCGTAAATGATAAAAAAGATCAGCTATTAAACATCGGAACTCCACGTATGAAATATACACTGGATAAATTACTCGATATATCCTCGCTTGTAGGAACGACTTTCGAATAATTTTAAGTCCTACATTTAAAATAAAACTACATGCTACATTTACATAAAAATTTTATTGTTTCACACCCTTATTCACGCTACCAGTAGTTGCATATGTAACTTAAGCCCCGTCCGTAAAATTAACGACCGCTCTACTTTTCAGCAATTTGGCGCTTCTCCAGCTGGTACTGCATTTTTAACCGCGAAAAAACGCTGCACTTGATGCCGATGCCCAATAACCCAGTTACTGGCAGCCTGAAGGACAATGACTGTGGTTTTGATCGATTTCTACGGTACTATTTGCTTGAAGACGGTATAGTACAGCAATTCAGAATACAATGTCATTAATCTTAACGTCTGTTAGGACAGGTCGGGTCTGGTATTGCGCTGTGTCATGCCATGCACTATCTGTATTCTGTTAACGTGCAACAATGCATCGAGAAATCTTGGATAGGTCAGGAAAATAGCATTTTAGTATTTAGTTTTGTGTTTTGATTAGTCACAGCTTTTGCAGCGGCATTGACGACGGCAAAACGCGAATAGGTAGGTGATCTGTTGGGTTAATTTTTCATGCACTAAGTGGGTTCATTATTGAATTATTAATAAAAACAGAAGTGGGTGGTCGAGGGGATCTATAAGTATTGGAGTAGGTGGAGTATGCTTTTATATTGATAAATTTAAGACAGATAGGTTCAGCAATGTGGAAGTGGGACGCGAACATTTGCAACGGTGATGTCATAAAAATATATTGCCGTAAAATGGAACTTATTTACAACAACATGCTTTTTTATACACGTAACTTTGACATTAGTGCAATTGTAAATTTGTTAGTGACGCAGTTATTATAAAGTAGGTCCAAATATCCAAAAAAACTTAAATAGTGAGAGTGACCTTTAAAAATAAGATAGCTTTAATAACTCGAACAACTGCAAACTGTGCTGTATTTAAAACGCATTTATTTTCATCATTTCTAGAACATGGTTTTTTATTTGGCATCAAAAACATTTGATTTAAAATGTATTTTTCAAAGTACTGAACTTATTGATCAGTATTTTATAAAATGCATACTGCCAATACACATTTAGGTAACGCACAGTGTACTGACGCGCTGGTGAAATACGAAAATGCAAGTTTCCATCAGGTCCCATTTGTTCGAGGAGGATTTATTTAATTTAAATGATAATGTCTACAGCTACTAAATGATTTGAAATTTTTTTAACCTAAATTAAAATTTACTCATCCAGGGTTATCGTTTAATTACGAATATATTAAAAAAAAGCAAATTTGGTCCTTTTACAATTTATCTTAGAAAGTAAATTACATTCTTTCAAAAATCGTAACAAAGGTTTTATTGAAGAATATGCTTTGACAGTTACCATTATTTCTACTATTTCAGCAGTCTTTATATTTTAACTGTTTACACGCATACCAGAAAAAATGTATCGATATGTACTTACTTATAATCTCATGAATATATATTGCGTCATTTACCTTTTATATTCAAAATTAATTTGTTTGTACTCACGAAAAGTTTTTTGAACTCAAACTTTTAATCTCATTTTTTAGTCGAGCCATTTCAGTACCTACACAAAAATACAATGGGTTATACTCGCCTTTAAATTGTGCAGATTTGGAAAACATAAATAAAACAGGCAAACTTTAGATTTTTTTCGCCAAAAATTCCTCTCGTCTCCGAATTTATGACGTCACTAATACTCAAGGTTGCACTACGTGGCAACTGTGCTTTCATTACTGTCAAGTCAACTCGTAGCAATAAACACTAAATCTGTAAATTACTGTACAGCGCATGTGCGGAAGGGATTGGCGGTGCTCATTTACCGCCTCCCCCGCCAAATATGTGTGCGCCGTTGTCGCACTGTATTTTTATCAAGAACTTTGAATTTCGCTTAATCCTCCCGTGTACTTAACAACAAAAATAGAATAGCAAAAACGTTGACAACAAGAGATGATTTTATTTTATTTCAGCTTGTAAAATATAATACTTGGAAGAAAGAAACAACATTTTAATTAGTCCATTTAAATAGTTGTTGACTATTTTAGTGATTTTGTTGAATTTTCTTTATTTTTTCAATCCACAGAAGTATACACTCAAAATAAGACTTTTTCTCTTTAACTTGAAAATAATTATTAAATTTACGGACTCATTCCTACTTAATTATTTCACATGACCACGCACAGTTTTTAACTTAGTCTAGTACTTGAAATTCGAAGTTAACAAACAGTTTTTAATATCTGTTATTTAACAAATTGTTTCTTTATTTTATAGAAGGTTAACTTAAAGTTAAGTTTGAAGTTCTATTTTTTCAATTGTTTCAAAATTAAATTACAAACAAGTACAGTGTCAGACTATTTCAGAGGTAACAAAAAAACTATTTTTCACCTGTGTGTTACACTTTTGCATTACCAAGTGACTTGTATAATAATCATGGAAACAAAAGAATCATAGAGAAGCTGCCCTTCCCAACCTTTTAATGTAAAACGGACTTTTTATTTAATACAACAATGTGGGGTTATGCTAATAACATTCTATTTAGAGCTTTACATATGCTTGCCACTTAAGCACAGCTTAATTGAATCATACTTCCATGTGTAAATGCAATTACCACTGTAAGAACGTTATTAGCCTAATTGTTCAACATAGGTATCATTAAATTTGGTATTTGATATATGTCGATACTTCATTAGGTATATTTTGAAGGCAAATTTGCGGTGCAAAAACTAATTGTAGGTATGTTTAATAGTTTAAATACTAGTTTCATTAAGACACGCAAAATGGTTTTTTTAGTGTTATAGAAACCGATATTAGCATTAATAACTGTTATTTACATACATTATAGTAATTACTGTGTACAATATTTTTATGAATCTTCCAAATTGTGCACATAAACTGTAAAAGGTTTATTATTAAAGACGTTACCCTAAACTTAACCAGTCAGTTATTGCATGTAACACTGATTTATAAAAAATTTGAATGTGGAGCGTTTTAAATTTTAAAGTGACTTCAAAAAAGTCCAGAACTTTTATTAATTTTATGTTTATTTTATGGACGTAGTTGTAAAATATTCAATTTGGAAGCCCAGAAATATAGCAAAAGTTACTGACTGTTTTATTAATTACTTAGGACTGTAGTAAGATTACGTTTTAAAATTTACATAGACGGTACATTATCAGGGATAATTTTTATAAAAATTCAATTAAATTAAAAATATAACTAAGATATAAAAACCTGAAATAACAAAAGTATAATTTTTAATCATTTTCGAACTTAATTAAAAGCGCCTGAAAGTGTTCTTTCTAATGATTTATTATCTTTAGCGTTTAATAGTAAATATAAACATAACTCGTCTGTTTTTTCAAGATTTTTTAAATATAAATGCATGGTCTAGAAGCTAGATTTTAGAAATTTGCATCTGTACCACAAAATATCGACAGATTTACGAGAAAATCACCGGATTAATGAAGAAAGCAAACAGAAGAAATATCGGATGTACCTTAATAAGTGAAATTTTGCGGAAACTGTCAACGATACCTTCCCACAAACTGGTTAACCTTTCAGCTTATTTATTGTTTTATTTGTTTTCACATTATTGAGAGAAACACTTGCCGAGTTGACTAAGAAACGCCCATATTTTTTGCAACCAAGGTCAAACTTACTGCACTGATTGGTTGACCTTTTGACCTTGCTATATAACTAAAATTACAACTAATATTTACAAAGATCCTCTCAATGAAGAGTAATAATTTCCGAATCATAAAATTATAACAATTAATCCTCAAAAATATTTAATCTACAATCTTGTGAGTGATAAAGGCGACTATGAGTATATATTTAGAAATAATTGCTGCGAACATGAGTCTTCTTTCTGCTTATCTACACAGGTTACGAATTAATTATGTTAATGGGATAATACCATCTGTTGGTAGAATCCATCCCTAGAATTAGCTAACGCAAAATTATCTCCAGTCATGAAACGAGTTACTAACTCATAAGCAAATGATGGCAAAAACTGAAAACTAATATCGCCGCATCCGTTATTAAATTTTTATGAAATTTTTTTTTACTGAAAAAGGAAAAATATTTCTATATTTTGTTATTCGTAGTCGCAACTTAAATTTGAGGAGAATCACCCAATTAAAGAATCGTAATCGGAACCCGGTAAATTGGCAGAAACAACAGAACTCTTGTTAATTCATGCCAAGGATGTCACCGTTTTCAACTAACTCCCACAAAACCAGAATAAAACTGACCTCACAGTCGTGGCATTTGGCAATACTATTAATCTAGAGTATTTGTCGCCACCCACAATTGTTATTTTGCAATTAATTCTTAGCGAAGCAAATGCAGAAAGAAAACAGAAACGCGATCAAAATTCTTCTAATTTCATTACAGTTAAAACGAAAATGAATAAAATATCCGTGCTAATAAACCATGGCGGTATTTAGTAGCGACCAAATTTTTAGGCTTTATTGCTTTAATTAAGTGAAGAATTATTTAACGGATATGCTAATTTTTCGTATTGATTAGAGTAGCAAAATTCTGGTCATGCGCAAAATGGCTCATGCGCGCGTTTTTACACACATAAACATTGCTTAGATGGCGCCAATCGATTTATAAACTTTATTTTAACAAAAAGTCTGAGTTTTGTGCTTCGTGAGCTTTAGAGCTTTACCCCGTAATCTGTACTTAATTCACCGTTAAGCTACCGGCTGGTGAATATATTCACCCCTGGTTTTTAATTAAAAATTTCATCGCGTGGAATGCATCAAAGCAACATATGTTTTAATGGAATTAATTAAAATTATCAAGTGAAAAATAATGAGGAGAATATGTTCGGGGGTCCAAGATTTTATATCAAAATTCGTGCGTCGTTTTTTTCGCCGTAATATATTTTAATATATTCATCTTCGGCGTGATTTATTTAGTTGTTACTTCATGGACCGATAGAGCTATATCTCTTACCATGATGTTGGCTCTGAGTTGGATAAAATTCAAAGTGTGCCCTTTTGGTGGCGCAAACTGAGCACGACACTTCCACTTTTCACTGCGTTTCAGTACCAACTGTCGCGGTCTCAGTTCCCTGGTAGCTTGCTGCCGGCCCGAAAGCCATTAACATAAATTATTATTGGAGACAGTTAATATTGGGTCATAAACCTTACCGAGTTCTGAAACCCTAGGGGCTGAATAAAATCCCTCTCGCAACGATTTTCTCTTATTTTCGAAAGAGGCTCTCGGCAGAATCCCGTTCTAAATTTACTCGCAAAAACGGAATTCTAAATATAATTGTGTCTTCTGCAAACGTCTATTCTTGTATTTTTATTGTTGTATTAAAAGAATGTTTTTAATGTTTGGCTTCCGCCGAGAGAGGGGCCCGAAGACGGCCATTATAAAAAAGGCGGTGATGATTTTGATTCCCTTGACAGCTTCTGGACCGGGATCACTTTACTGACAGCTGCATGAGGGTCTAGTGACGTCATGGACCTATTCTAATCGTTCTTTTGTTAAGTGCTAACAAAGAATGCTAGAATGGAGTCGAGGGCAGGACCGGTATAGTTTTCACATTTGTGAAAATATCCCTCTATATCGATAGCGAAAGTCGTCAAAAACGAAAATAATTTCGTCTAGTTTTGGGGCTGACTGACAAATTGTGATCGGTGATCATTATGATAATCTAGAACAACGATGATGATCTGCGTGACTGCTTTTATGAACGCAGCTACAAAGTTATTAGTTGCGCTTTTGAAATGATTGGTGAAATGGATCTAAAATTATTGTTACATTATACCGTTAATTTTATTTGCATTTCTTGTAAGTAATTGTATCAGTGGGAATACTTATGGTAGACATGTGCGTGTCTGACCTTGACTTCGTGTTATCTACAACAATATTCAAGGTGGATTGTGGACAAGAGAATATTTATCTAGAAGTTGTTCCCGTTACAAGCTTGCGAAATTTGTAAAATACCTTTGCAAGATAGTCATTAATTTTGTGGAATGTTTTTTTTTATGGCGATTACAGAATATGTTTCTGATTTAAGACTGTTTTTACATATGAAACTTTTAAAACATGTTTACGAGACGAATGAAGGTTGAAATCTCTCGTGAAGGAAGTAAAATCCAAATCAAAAAAGACAGCACTATTTTTAGATATTTAATACTTATATGATCATGAAAATGTGCCTTATGGATAGATATACAACAACAGATTAAAGTAAATGGAACTCCATGTAACAATATTAACTTATCTAATCAGATAATCAACCTAATCATGTGTTTCTATAACATAATACATAGTTTATTTCCGAAATGTCTGAAAAATTATTTGAATGGTAAGAATGAGATGGTTTGGTGGTTTATTAGTCATTATATATCTGGTACACATTTTCCTACTTTTACTTTTCAAACGTAAGTTAAGGAAGTATTGCAAAGTAACCTCATTTGACATGCATCTGTTAAAACTTTTATGACTTAAGAGGCTTAAGCCAAAGCACCCTTATAAGTCAAATTGACTATTGTATTACTTAACTCAGTTCACAGCTACATAATGCCAACAATGGACAGTAATAATCTTGCGGTTCGGGTCCACAAACCTTACAATGGCCAGTTTGACTTCTAAGGGTGCTTTGGCTTAAGCCGCTAAAGTCATAAAAGTTTTAACAGGTGTATGTCAAATGAGGTTTGTGTAATAGGGTCTCTTTGGGGACGGTTTATAGCATCTATAACATGAAAAAGTTGGTCTTCCGTTTTCGTCTGTCTGTCATCTGTCTATTAACGATTTTATTATACAGATGTATAGGTTCAAAACTTTATAAGATTTTGAAAATTTCTGCACAATTTAAAGTTATGAACATTATAAATGTTAGTCAGAATTAAAGCGTTCGTCCCTTCCACAAATTTGCTGACATTATTACATTTACGCGATATGGTAAAAAATAAATTATATAAAAACAAATTTTATGGTTTATCGTAAAATCTATAGAACGGTTCTTTTTTATTTCCCGATCATAAGCTGAGGAAGTATTGTATCTAATAGAGTCTATACGGTGAATGCCTACTTTCATGTTTTCTCGACGTACGATATAATCGGTCTCTCATGTGTCTGTCGTTTGTCGCCGGTCGTCTATCTGCCTGTTTGGCGTCCGTGTCGATAATCTCTGCGACCAATTATCGTCAAATTTTATATGCATTTTAGGAATATCGATTAGATGATAAAATAGTAACCAAAATTGGTCTAGTTATCCCCAATAATCTAATGACGTCACCTCAAAATGTGCATTGTAAATGTGATTTAAATTTTGTAAAATAAGATATTCCTACACTTGTGGTTTATATATATATAAAAAAAATCAAAATTGTGTATCAATATTTTACAATTTAACATTGAAACTGCGAATCTTCTGTCGTAAAAAAAAAACGTTTTAAAGTTATCTCGTAAGCATGGTACATAGTTAATTAAAATTTATCCGTTTATACCCCCATTATTTTTTTTTTTCGTGTTTGTCCATAACTATGCTTGTTGGTGCTTTAATAATACCTACATTTTTCTTGTTGAAACTACAAAATGTTAAAAAAACACATGAATTAATTAGCTTTATTGATTAGATAAATCAAAAACTGTATGCCTATCTAAACTCAAAATTCTGGAAACGCAGCACTGCGTTCTGTTTCAGTACTTGTATGTTGATAGGTATGTATCTAAATAATTTTAGACTTAGTTTTTCGTATATTTCTTTTCTCGCAGTGAACTGTTTCCTGTATTGTTGTTCAATTTTTGTTATAAAACTACTGAAAATTTTAGAAAAATTTACTAGTTTAGTTGTTTCTTTAGTAGAATAAAATATAACGGAAAACGCTGTGTTTTATTAATCCATACTGTTGTATATAATTGAGATTTGGTAAAATTGGTGAAAAGCGTTCATTTTATCATAGCGTAAAGCTACGTTAGGCTGTATCATTTTGCGTTATCAGGTATCAACGATTAAATTTTAAGTTTATTACAGACATGCTTGACAATGTTCAAAAAAACTGGTCAAACGTTATTTCAAGAGAACTTCCCTCGCCCCTGAAGCCCTACAATACAACAAATCCAGGTTATTTGAAAAATTATAATTAACGATTTTGCGAATTTTATTTTTTTATGAGAACCTTTATAAGTTAAAATAAAGATATGTAAGTATGTAATGTTAAAGTAAAGGTAAAGAAACGTGCTACGCATTTGTTTCATGTGAGTTTTTCCATCATAATATGTTGTGACGACATCATGAACATTATATAGGTATAGTGCACCACAAATATAGATTATAGTGTCTTGCATATGCAGAGAGGATTTATTCGGCAAAATTTTGATATGACGTCATTCAATTTTTGGGAGGGTATATACGAATAAATTTTGATTAATACGATATTATTATTACGATTTTCTGTAATTACGATAACATGCAAACGTTTGGAAGATTTCAGAGCACTTGGTTGTGCAGTTTCAAAGCTAAATTGCTAGTTGTTGACGTCATCCCATTAGTGGTGGGAATGATTATACAAATTTTGGTTACCGTTTTGCCACCTACATTCCTAATATACATGCAAAATTTGACAACAATCGGTCTAGTAGTTTCGGAGATTATCTGCCTAATAAAAATCTACACAGACGGCAGACAGGCAGATAGACAGACAGACAGACAGACAGATAGACACATTACAGACAGATGGAAACGGGAGACCACTTTTTTCGTGCTCAGTGGGTGATGAAACGTCAAGAAAACCTAAAAGTGGCTATTCGTCCAATGGACCCTATTTTACAAATTACAATACTTTCTTAGCTTACGCCAACGAAGTAAAATTTAAGACTAACTTAATGATTTTTTCAACTGATCACGCGATACATTAACGGAGCCGTTATTCTTACAAAATGAACCATAAATTTTCAAATTTGCTCTGAGATAGGTATACTCCATATAATACACGACACATATTTTTTAGCTTATTCATGCTAAAACATGTTGGTACAAAACAAAAATGTATAAGTTTATATCATAGCAATGAGCTTAATACATTTTTTGAATTTTAAAGTATATTATACCCTGCTTACAGGACGAGCCTGTGACATATATACAAATATACTTCAGCATTCTAGCTGCCTTAAAATTTTCATTGCTGTATTTTTATGTACTTACTTCTTACTTCTCTAGTGAGCATTAAATTCGATTTCTAGCCCGTGTATTCGACCAGCATAATCCGTAAAATGTTTTACTTTTTGAATAATAGCCAAGAAAAGTATAGAGTTTTGTTGACAGGTGTTAAATCAAATTTTTTTTTGTCTTCTTTTGTGATTTCATCATTGTATGTCAATAGAAAATTATTAAATAGGCTTTCTTGGAAACTAACGAACAGTTTACTTTGCAATTTTAAATATCAAGCACAACCAACATTTTTCACCAAAAACTGTCGTATAATAATTATTATTCATAGGCGCAGATACGGGCTGTCCGAAAAATATTAGGTTGAAGATTGAATTTAGCTTGCTTAAAAAATTATTACTAAGGAATTTATTTTTGACTTTTCAGGAAACGCTAAAATTTATTTTTCCTCATGTTCTCCAAAAATTAAAGACAAAAATTAAATAAATCTTCATTGAGCTTGCTACAAAAGCTTCCTCACCTCAGAGGTGAGGAAGCTTTTGTAGCAATAAATTAGCATTTTTTTTAATATTCATGTCATTGCTCGCTTCGCGCCTTTCCCCCGCCTTATACGAAAGTGAAATGAAAGGAGTGGTGAGTAAGACTAGCGTCTGCACCACTCCCAATCGTCCGTAATTTATGGATCCCGAGTAGAAAAAATCTCACTCAAAAGTCGTCGTAAATTTCTAGTGAAACAGAAAGTGCTACGATCAAATTCTTTAGGATCATACTTGTAGCCTTTCTGAGGACTGTCAATATTATAACATGTTCCGTTCTCTGTGCAGACGGTAGTGCTTTCGTTGTTTAACAAAGACAAGACACTTTGACTTTAAAACAATGTAATTAGAAGGGTGAAATTAGTTCAACAAATATGTACTTATTTTGTAAATATGCGTTCACATTTTAAAAGTTAAAACAATATTTAGTGCAAATTTAAAGTTCTTTCGCAGTGATAGGTGAATACCAATTTTAATATGTGTATCTAATGTAACACTAAACACTACAACGTAACTGTGTTTCCACAACATCAGAAATATTATTGACTCATGTACAATTTTATTTGGGATATATGCTGTGTAACTAGTTTTAAAAAACAGAGGAAAACAAAATAATGTTTATTTAACCAATTTTGGTTAATGTAATTCTACAAAACGCACGGTTTTACCCGGACATGTTCTTTTTTTTGACAGTAAATATTCTGTCCGACATGTACTTATTTTAACATGTGATGCTCTCTGTTTAGATGTTTAACTATAATTTAACATTTTGATTGCAGAAACAACTAGGTTAAGTTTTCTGTCTCTGATTATCAGTGTAGAATATCTGAAGATTGTACTAATTTTTATATTGTTATTTTATGCTAACGTTCAGTGTTTTAATTTTTGTTACTTTTTTCAGTTTCCGCGTGTTTTAGAATAAAGTTATGTTTTCTGTTAACGAATACATTAATGTTTTGCTTTTTGGAATATTTTTACAAAAGCTCGACCAATTACAGGTCCGGGTTTTTTGTCTCATAGTGTATTTTATTTAAAGAAGAATTTAGGTTTATAATAAAGTTTTTAAAAACTGGATATTCATTATTTGTCCACTGTCCAACTAAGCTTCCTTCTTCACGTTAAAAACAATGGCGTTTACAGAATTTCAATATTTATATCCGTTCCTAAGATATCTATCAGATAAAATCACGAGGTTTCTTCTGGGCTAACTTGTATATTACTACGATGTTTATATCACGTAACACTAGATCCAGTTATTATTCAAGATATAAAAAAAAAATCAAAGATCAAAGTTGAACAGATCTTTGTAAAGCAAAAACTAGAAATATGTACTTTCAACAATACAGAACATGTTATGAGAAATAACATACAATTTTTTAAACGGAGTTTAATGTAAATTTTTACGTATTAATTGATTTCTTCTTAGGCTTTATAAGTATAGTTTATTTTTAAAATTCTGTTGCAGCTTTACCAACTTGTTCCAATTTCTTGATTATTTTAACAATGCAAAGGTTCACAAAAATATCTCATTTTGGTTATTTTTAAAATATATGTTGATTTTATCGATAGATAGTTTTACAAAATATCCAAAATACTTTAAAAAAAGTTACAATTAATTCAGTTTTTAAAATATCGGGAACTTACATATTAAATCTGTCATGGCTTGAAAACCATGACAATACACAAACAAAAGAGAGTTTTGTTGGCTGAATTTTATTTATACTGCAACAAAGCGCGTAATTTGTGCATTTATCCACAAAATATTGTAAGACATATTAAAAAGAATCTTACTAGGATTTTTTTGTGAATTCTCCAAAAAAATAAAAAAAAATAGAATAAATGCATAGTTGAACATGAGTTTGTTTTCTGCTGCTCATAGAGCCTTTAGTTTTTGACTTTGTTTCTTGTCATTAATAGTAATAAAACATCGAAGAGCGTGCCCTAGTGGCTCACCCTGTATATAAAATACATCATAACTTTTTAAACTTGTTCAAAGTCAAATTTTCAAAACGGTTTCGGTAATGTAATGCGAATTCTGTGAGAAAATCGTCCCGAAAAAAAATTGCAAGAAATAGAAAACAATAGGTGTAACTAGTAAACATTTTAAATTTAGAACGCTGATAAAAGCTACCAGCAGTACATTAGTAGTTTATTATTATCACTGTTACACTTCCTACATACATCTCTCGAAATAATTTTGAATTAGAAAGTATTCTAAAGGATCTGTTAAAAAATGACCTAATATGATATCTGCCCTGAAAAAAATGGCTGCCGATATTTCCCCTTTTTTGTTTTATGAAAATGAACCATACAATTTACTACCTGGCAGTTATAATGTAGGTTTCTGTCGTATATTCGTTTGATAGTAAATTGTCTTATTGCTGCCATCTTACGAGCGTGTGGTCAAATTGTTTGGGTCTACACGAAACCTGTTGCACTCAATTCATGAAGCCATCTTTACAGAAATAGCGGAAGTATTTCTAATTTAGAAAACTAGTTAGCGATACTAACAAATTACATTTACGAAAATTATGTAAAACTATTTGTAATAATTACTTATTAAAGCCACCACATATTTCTTTTTTTTTTTCCAAATTTCTACACAAATTTCCAGGTTTTGTTCACTGTAACAACTGCAAAGAAATCTGTAATTTGTGAGGTTTGCTTTTTAATAGAAACAGATGTTCTACTCTTCAGAAACACAGTGTAGGATTCTTTGAGGTTATACACCCAGAAACTTATTTAAATGTGTGAATATAATAAACATGCAAACATACAGACAAGAGTTTTTCTTCGACAGTTTTAAATTCCTGACATGGACATGATAGCAAAACTACTTGTATGCATTCAGGAACGACTGCACTGAACATGTTTTTGTATGTAAAACCAAAGCAGAATATGTTAATTCGAACAGAAATCGTAGCATAAACGTCTCCACTGAATGAGTCAAGATTGACACTGAAGAGTTTATTTTGATGCTTGACCACCAACCGTTGATGCATTCACCATGTGAATACAAAATTTGCATTTGCAAGTATCTATCTCCATGAATACAATTTATGCTCTTTTGTGGTAAGACAATCACTTTTTATCTTCTTAGTCAACAAAACAAAAGGATATTCATTCATGCTGAGTTTCTTTGTTTGTGTTGAATGACACTTGTCTTTTTTTCGTTGTAATAAAAATACACTGTTGGCAAATAAAGTGCGGTTAAATGATATGTTTTATCACTCATGTTTCTGTCATAATATTTATGTTATCAGAATGAAAAAGTAGGTACGAACAAGTGCGTAAACATCATGAAACGTTTGTTTTAATAATTGTTTATTCAGAGTGGACAATTACAACAGTAAATATTAGGATCTTGTACAATCTAAATTGTACATCTTTCACACACACAAGTACAAATACATAAATAAACTAAAAAAGAAAGAAACAATATTGAGCTAAAATGTACACAATATAATACAACTTTACACTTATCCTCAATACGAGTTATGTATGTTTTCGAGAAACCAAACAGTTTTTAACTTGATCACATTATCAAGCCTGAAGTGAAGAACTGTACGCTTGAGGTACGCTATACATAAGTGTTTTACATATTATATTTACAATTTACTCTAAAACCATTCATACAGCACATAACTTAAGAATAATTTATTTCAAGTCGTGACAGTATTTACAAAAGGTGAAATTTTTATCATGCTGTAATATGTACACTAATACCTAGCCTAATTTAATCACACTTTCTTTTAAAACTATACTTTAGTGAGCACAGTGTCTTTTCACAATTCTCAATACAAAATTCTAGATATATCTTACAAGTTCCATTTTCCAAAACAAAATCAACGCTCCAAAACAACAAAATTTAACAATATTGCACGTCTAGTCCAAAACAAAACCAAAATTTTCCCAGAAACTCGGTAAGTACAAGCCTATTGGGTCGTCCATCAATTCTCGGAAAATTGTACCGTGCCTAAAATTGAGATTTCCTTGAAATTTTGCAGATCAAATGTTTGTAAAGATAACTTCTAAACTCAAATATATAACTCCTCTTAATTTTTATAAACGTCGTTAGTGTCTACCGATCGAGACATACGACTAAAATAGCTACATTTTTAAAACTATAACTTTTTAAAAAAAGCCCCGATGTTTCGACATTAGGTTTATGTTAATTTAGGAAATATTAAAACCATTGTAATTATAAAACTAGTTACTTGTGCCTTATAAATAGTTGTGTATTTATTTGAGAGGTCAATAATTTTTGAACTATTACATATGCATCGTTTTTAAACGCAATTACATATTTTTGGGCTTTTTGAATGACACTCTCAACACTTTTTTCAAAAAATGCTCTATTCTATTAAATAATAAATAAGTTCAGTTTATATTTTTCCACAAACATGTATACCTATAGGTATAAAGTATGATTTTAAAATCATTAACGCAAAAAATTAAAATTGAGTGAAAATACATTAACAACATATACCTAACATACAGAAAAGTAGTTGGATCTCATATGTTTTATCTTATTTCAGCCAGTCTTATGTGACGTCATATTTCGAAAGCTACTAAAAAAGCCACAACTAATTTTTTTTATCACATTTTACATTTGTAAGTCTACCTTCCCCTGTTACATACAAGCCAGAGAGAAAACTGTCTTTTTTCGCATTACTATAGGTAAGCGACGGAAAAATTTTGACTAGTAAAAGAACTTGGACCAAATTGTTGTAGATATGTATACAAGGTTTAATATAATTATAATAATTTTCTCAAACCCAAATATCTTAAACAAGTAAACTTAGATTAAGGAACATTTTAAGTAACAAATTTAAGTGTATACACATTGCGGGAAAGATAAAGATAAATTCGAACAGAAAAAAAGTAAAGCATTTTATTTATTCTGCTGTATTGTTTTTTGTTGCAAACTTCCTATAATTTCGACACTTTCAATAAATTAAAAAAAATAGTACCTACAAATTAAGTTCCATTGGCAAAAAAAGTCAAGTGCACAATCGTTAAAGAGTTATTTCATTAAGAATTCGTTATTTTTTAACAAAACATTAGCAGTAATCTTTTCAGAGCCATGTATAAAACATCGAAAAAATTGTAACAATTATTGTTGCTTTAAAACAAAATATGGTATTATCCAGCATACAATATATAGTTTTTTAGAGTTTGTTTTATTATCAGTAACTGTCAATATTCTGCCGCCTAAGTGTAACTTGTCACAATTCTTTTGAAATAGTTGTTATAAACACAACTTTAAACTTTATTATCTTAGCATACACCTTGCACCAGCCAAATTTCAACAGAATCTCAATCCCTCACACGATTTTTCGAAAATTCGTGACACGCCCCTTTTCGTCCCTCATCTGCGAGGTACATCTCCCAAAACGACCTATACTACGTGTACCCCCAAACGAACGAACTATACTTAAGTAGTGACACCACCAATACCGCATCTGAACGTCTATTGGCACAAGGAATAAGTGTGAACCCCGACACGTGCCGACGTTTCGGTCTGAAATCGCGATCCGCCGTAGTGTCGCGGGCCGGAGACCGCCCTTAGATCCGATGTGGCCCTACGAAGGGCCGCAGTCTCCGTTGTAGGAGGCCCAGGGCTAGCTGTAGGGGCTGCCGCAAGCATATAGACCGCGCTGCATAGGGCCCATGCCTCCCATCCCCATGGCTTGGTGGAATGCGTAGCCTTCGTCCTGGAGGGACGCCAGGTGGAAATCTGGAACATTAAAGCAGTGTATGAGAACTGCCTCTGCATCCACAAGTTATGGAGATGGAGATTCACGTTATCTATAGTTACAGATGTGCAAGATATATCTACTTTGGCTGGGGGTGTGGCGATCTATTAGGCTAAATCGAACGCTAGACATTATAATTATGGGAAACTAACTCAAGCGATGGGCGAGTGCATAACGACTTTATTGTGTGGGGTAAAGTCGGGACAAGAAGAACTCGGACTTTTAAAAAGTTCACGGTCGACCACGTAATTGTGAACATCTGTATAACTTTTAAAAATTAAAATATCCCGATATTTGAAATTCATAAATCAATTGTTCCAATCGCCTTTCAATATATTTTTTTTTTTTGGTATTCACATTTAAAATGCACTTTATCTTTGTAACAAAGTCAAAGTTGTAGCGTAATAACTATTTACATTGCAGTTAGTGTAGAAAAGTTTTAAAGACAAGATAAATATTATTCTTTTTTCGAAATAGTCTGTATATATTTTGAATTGGTGCATACACTTTTGGATGTTGATCTTATTAAATTAAAACTAATTTAAATAGAATGTGTGACAAAAGTAACTATAAAGTACCGATCTCTTAAATTAAAGATCGTAGAGACTAGAATTAAAATTAATAATATTGACAATATTTATACAAATCTCCAATTCTATATATTGTCGGTGCGGTCTTGCTTCTATTTTTCATGAAGGGAAAAAGCAACATGGGTATGCAAATGCTAGTTTAAAGACATGGCAAATGATCAAAATATTGTTTTCAGGATTGTGAAATATCACTTAAAAATTGTAACTGGAACCTTGTAATTTTGTAATACATGTATGTAGGTACACACTTTTTTAGCTTTAGTATTTGTTGAATAAAAATTCTGTACATCAGATAAGATTTAATCTTCTGATATTATGAGCAACATGAAAAAATATGCCATATACCAACAATTAAAAATACAACGAAAATTTTTTGAATGAAACTTCTTTTCATTAATCTTTGGTTTGCAAGAAATGTTAAGATTTTTAGATGCTGTACTTAAACGTAAACTTACATCTGAACAAGACTAATAAACCTGTAATGGAGAAAAAATACATAACCTCAGCGCCAAAAATGAAGAAGCCTAAAATCACATATTGCTAAATTTATGCATAAATGGATCACAAAATACTTAATAATACCTACTTGCAAAAAATCTATTGAAGAGAGAAAAATCGACGACAAATACCTTGGAATGATTTACATATCTGAGTTTGTGTTCAGTCTTTGAAGACCTAAAATTCTATACATTTGTTAATAAAAATGTTAATAATTTTTATGTATCGAATCCACGAGGGTTTTTTTGCATATGAGGCAAAAAAATTTGGATGAGACATTTACCGAGACAAAACAAATCCAGATCACTAAACGAATTTCATTAACGATAATTTTAATATAGGCTAAAGGCCTACATGTACGTTGCAGGATAAAATCTCCATTCTTTCAATTTTCACTCGTGAAACAAATTCTCAACTTAGAAAAATAAGAAAATGCTTCATTTATTGTATATATAGGTACATTTTTTTTTGACAGCTGGACAAGTTTGTTTATTAATTTACACATCCATTTATTTGGGGCAAAATATATTATTTTTACTCTTTAATATATAACTTTCTAAAAAGAACTGTACCTATTTTGGAACTGCATGGAACTTCTTTGCAAAATTGAAAATCGTTGAAAAACGAACCAATAAGAATTTCTTAGTGTAATCACTGCAATATATATAACAGGACAAATTTAAACTTGTATTTCTATCACAAACCAAGAATTTGTTGTCCTGTCTTGTGTAACTTTCAACAAGAACTCGTTTTTTCGATGAGTACTTAGTTTTGTTTTAGTACTGGACAACTTTTTATTTAAAAGTACAAGCAACGTTTATAAGAAAGAACATTTTCTTTAGATAAGAAGTGACTTGAATGAAGACAAAAGTCTCAAGACTTTTTAATGAAAATTAGAAAAATTACATAGACATTAATTTCATAAAATGAAAGAAGAAAAAATATCTAAAAATTCTTGGGCCGACTTCATCCCTAATAAAGCAACTAAGAGCAGCTCCACACTCATCTACAATTTTATCACATATAATACAACAACAATAATAATAGTACACACGGTCCCTGTGTAATTCCGAATTTGTTTCGTTAAAAGTAAATCAAAAACAAACAGAATAAGCAACTAAAAATAAATAAACAAAATACCTATAAAATGGAATCACAAGTAAACTTCCTAAGTAGCGAGATGGGCAAATTGGCTAGGATGCAAGTCAAACTGATAAGGGTGTCCGTAAGGAGACATGTGATAAGGAACGATATTCATACTGGCCATCTTATGTTCTTTTTTCCACTTCATCCGTCGATTTTGGAACCAAATTTTGATTTGACGTTCGGTCAGACATAAGGCATGTGCTATCTCTATTCGTCTTCTCCTCGTCAGGTACCGATTGAAGTGGAATTCTTTTTCTAATTCTAAAGTTTGATAACGTGTGTACGACGTTCTTTGTCTTTTCGTTTCGCCGTTTGCGTTCACAGTACCTGAAACAAAAATTGGACGGAGTTAAAAAAGTGCAATCACAGTAAATTTTGTATTGCTACATAAATTGTACCTGAAAATTTATTTATGTTTTCGTTGCGCTATGTGCCAAGGAAATAAATTTTATGTGAACAGCGGAGTCAGCAAAGGTTAGTGTAAGTTTAATTTGGTTTATGGGAGATTAGTTCCGGATTCTGTACAAAGATGAGACCACACAGTTCGATTTTTATTACGTTTTGTTGGCAATTATGATAAAGATGATCTTTACGTAATAGGGTTCAAAGTGGAATCAGAGGACACGTTTCAACCTCAAAACTAAACAAACAAAAGTCGGAAGCCTTGGTCCAATTTCGGAAAAAAAATCACTTTTGCATTTTGTGTCAAGATTGGTTTTTCGGCATCCTAGAATTACGCCTTTGAAGCAATTAAACGCAATAACTTAACCTCATCCAAAATTCACTGTTGTAAGTTTATTTTAAGGTTGATATTAATAAAACTCGAGTATCGTCTGCACAGTCACAAGGGTTAATCCCACCAGTTACACATAAAATAATTTAATTTAGAAAATTATATTTAGAATGGAAAAACGAACGGAAAAAGTGGGAGCGGACTATGAAAACTGACTCAATTAGTAAAAGTTGTTATTGTTTGGTAAGCGCTTTAACTTAATGTTGTCCCATAATGAAAAGTGAATCGTCATTCCCGCCGCACTGACTGCTACCCTTGGTGGCTTGTTAACCTTTTATGTCTGATTGCATAAACAACATCAGTGTGAATTGATGCCTCGTTTAGTTGATGATGTATATGTTTATTTAAAATGTTGTTCTGTGTATATAATATGTTGTCGCTCATTATTAATTTTCAATATTTTTGTGGCGAAAGTGACGTTCATCAAAACACTGTTATTGAAATTCAAACGATGCAACAAGTTTTTAGAAACTTGATATTAAACGTTCTTAACACCTAAAAAAGCTACCGCAATTAATTACTGTTGAAGACGTTCTAGACATATAGGATTTTGACTAATATACCCATATGATTTTGTCAACAAGAAAAATGTGTTTCTATATTTTGGGTGTTAAAAGTGTCCACTGTTTGTTAGCAAACTTTTGTTATTATTAAATTGCTGCATACCCAGAATGTGGGTTTTGTGAAGTTACAAGACAGTAATAATTTTGTAAAATATCCGAAATGATATTATGACAGTAGCAGACAGAATCTTATTGTGCCAAGGACCTATTTTCTAAATTTCAGTTTGCTGTTAAAAATAAAAAACTCGTATGAGTACCTATATGTATATAAGAATTAAAAAAAAAACTGAGGATGAATATACATATTATTCTACCTTGTAAATAATTTTCTGTCATTTCTCTTCTGTGGGCCTCAGTTCTTTCTGTTGCCATTCAAATTCTTGTCAGATTATAAAATTTTAGTCAGTACAAAAATAATGTTCTGAGTATACACTAATTTACTGTACCGACTACAAGACGAATGAGCTCATAATACTAAATAATAATGAGCGATTAGAAAACCCTTGATCGTCTTTTTTTCGGGAACGTAGGTCGCAGAGAATCACCAAATGTGTACTGGTTCATTGTCATCTGTCACATCTGTCGTTTGGATTTCCGTGTTTCGTTCAGTTTGTGTGTGGGTCCAAGTTTGAATCACGTTGTCATCAGATCACTTTGTAATAATTTAAGTTTTTTGACATATCCTGCCAATCTAAATACAGACACACGTTTTAGAGACAAAAGACGATCAACAAATACCTAGAGGCGTTTTTTTTAAGTCGGTCGTTATTTAGAGTTAATTTCGTGTGACCAGTGGGAAATGCATGTCTAGACAGCGTATTTAGCCAGACAATTTTAACAGTTAAAGAGTAAAATAGAAATAACTTTTTTTTTCTTATGTAATCAACAATATTCGTACTTGGTTGTCAAGGTGAAAAGTTTCCTGAGTTTTTTCTCATCCTGTCGCTTTTTCTAGACATAGTGGCAACGAACGTCTTTATAAACGCCGTAAATATTTTAGGAAGTAAGACTTTCTGTTACATATTCAAAATAACATTGATGCAGAATTGGGAAAAACGAGAACTGAAAAAAAAACCTAAACTTTGTGTAATACTTATTTATTACAGACTCTTTCTCTAAAACACCAATTAATTATTTTTGAAAGGAAAATACTTAGATAAAAGAGACAATTATTCGTGTAGGAATAAAAATTACTGAAACAAATAAATAAATGTAAAAATTTGGAAAAAATTAGCGAACGTTTTAAGCAAACTCGTCTGTTTCTGCGTGTATGCAGAAAGTTTGATCATCGCCGGAAGGTTAACTTAGTAGGGCAAGAATAAAAGTCTCGATATGCTAAAGTGCGATAAATTTTATCAATGTTTATATTTTATAGTACTTAAAAGAGGAAAAGCATAAAAGATATCTCATAATTATTATAATTATCTACTTGTATCCAACATGTGTGCATCAATGTACTAATAAATAAAACAAACCCATAAACTAACATAATATCTAATGAACTGAACTGCGATTAGTCTAAATAATTAATGTGCTTCGTGTTTGGTCTTGTTAATATCAAACTCTGTATCTTGTAGTTTCTACACAGGGTGATGAAAAAATGACGTATAAGAAGAAACCGAAAAATTGTTAAAAAAATACCTGAATTAAATTTTGGAAAATATGAAAGTTCAAAGTTGAAGAATTATTTAGTAATTCTGTTTTTTAATTGACACTCTAAAATTCCGATAAAAATTGGCAAAAAATGACATCTGTCAAGAATAAAAAATGACGGTGTGGATCGATTTCTAACAAATTATCATTAAATTATCAATAACCAATTATGTAACTGTCTATTAGACAAGCAATTCATTAGAACAAACCAGAATTACGAAGTTAATTCTTCAACTTCAGAGTCTTGTTGAGCTATACGTAATTTTTTTCATCACTCTGTATAGCTGCCAAACGTATTAATTCTGTCGGGTCAAAAATGTCAGTGTCAGTTTTCACTTCTTGGATTACGGGTATTTCTCCTCTTTGTTCGATCTTGTTTTTGGAGCTAATAATGTTATTTAGGTATACAGGATGAGTCACTAAGCGCGTAAGGAAATTTGAATAACGTGGCAACAACGCATCGGAATTTCAATAATAAACAATCGTTATAAAGTCTAGGAATGGGAGCATGTAAATGCATGCGATAGGCTGCTCAAAAAAACGTGCAACTTTGGTCTTTAATTTTTTTTCTGTCTAAATTATTTATTTGAGAAGTTGTACATTATTCATTTTTATGTCAAGTAGCTGTTAATATGCTTGTTTTATAAGTTTTTAAAACAGAAATATATTTCTATAAAATATCTAGGACTGGTTTATAGAAAAGCGAATTAAATATTTAATACTTGATTAATTTAATACAGGATTAAAATGTGCTCGTGATTGGTTAAAATATGCACGTTGCTTAGCAATGGACATCAATTAAAAATTAATCGCGAATTAACTTTAATTTTGCTTTCTATAAACGGGGTCCTACCTACTGTTATAGATGTTAAAAAAAGTATGTCAGAATATAGAAGAAAGTATTTTATTTATAATTTTACAAATATAGCTTTTGACGGAAGTTAATCTTCCAAAATTTGTTTTTACTTTTTTCGCAAAAGAAAATGAGTACAGTTTGATCGAAATCGAATCAAAAATACTACTGATCCATACCTACTAAGGAATAAATTTCGTTCATCCGACTGAAACCACAAAAAGAGTGAAACGTGGGTCATTAAAAAAAAAATTGACTCGGAAAATGTCTATGCCTATCTAAATCAATTAATCAGTAGTGTAATCACAGTCATTGAAGCTTATTTATTTCTTTATTATTTATTTTATAATGAAACTAGACAAATAGTTCTAAGTAATTCGATTAATTAAAACTAGATCAAACTTTTCCAAAACAAAAAAAATACAAGATAATTGAACTCAGAAATAGAGCTTTCTTATAGAATATAAAGCAAATACTACTATAATTTTTAAATTATAAAATTACGTGTAAGTAATGGGGTTATGGTTTATTATTATAACTGAATATGTTTAACACGTATGCTAATGTTTCATTGCAATATTTTTCCAGATAAACCGGCAGATTATGCTAATCTTAATTTTTAATTTACTGTATTATAGGAAACGACTTTCCTGCACGTCAACTACTGTTTCTCGTAAATTATTTTTTTCCAAATTACACTTTGTTTACACTTTTAATTTATATATAATCCCTATTAATCATGTCATAACGTTATGTAGGACCGCCATATTGTCTCCACATTTACCTATAGGAAAGAACCAGGCGTTTTCCATTTGGTTGTTAAATACACATTACTGAAGCAACTTTTACATGGGCGAGTAAGTTTGCGTGAGTGACAGTTAGTGCTGCAGTTTTTCGGAAAAGAGAATTATTGCGTAAAAAAATACACTTCAAAGAAGCTTCATAAGATAAATGAATAATAACTAAATAATAAATCTTTAGACAAAAATTGTACCTATCAGTTTTAATACATTTAGTTGTTATATGTTTGTCATACACACCCAACCGGATGTTTTCATTCCTAAAATTAGTAATAATTTGTTCTAATACCTACTACAAAGTTTTGTTTAGAAAAAACAATGTTTTAATATGAACACATTTTTTTTATCAGCAATTTAGTTAATTTTTACAGAGTGCGAATTGTTTGCACTTTGTTGACCAATTTATTTTTAATACAGACACAGATTAAGTAAGTAAATTTGCGAATGTCCAAAAAATTCCGATTGATTCCAAATAATGTAATTATTTCCAATAATTATTGAATTATTGATCATGTTGGTGCCTTGTCAGCAGCCATAATCTAACCGCTAATGATATTTCTGCCGTCTAAAAATTAACAATACAGTGAGGTAAAAATTCGTTGTACGATTAAATTATAAAAAGTCACAAATTTAATTTCCTCGAATGAATAACACGTATTTATTTAATAGTGGCACACAAAAGTTTTTTTCGACATCTGCCGTCAAGATTTTTTAAATTACTTTTTCGAAAAATTATCTATCGCTGGCCTTAATTATTATCATTGCAGAAAAAATTAAACTCACAGTGAACTCATGAATTTTGAAAATGTATTAATTAAATGATGAAAACAAAAAACTTCTAAGTACTATCTAATTTGGTAGCTGAAAAGTTACAATGAGTGGACGAAATGGATTTTTGTTTGGTGTATCATCAGTAAATCCAAAAATATTTTGCGTACCAGCACCAGTACAGATAATTTTATTGTTGCATTAAATTCAATTTTGTTTTAAACAGTCTTAGTTTATTCATTAGCAACGAGAGGAAATTTTTATCCATTATCATCACCAAAGTGTTGCTTTATCAATTATCAGCGAAATTTTTACTGACAAAGTACAACTTTTAAGTTTATGAAAACATGTTCGTGCATAAAATGCGCCGAATACTTTAAATGAGCGTTCAGTTTTAGTCACAACTTAATTATGTTCTTGATTGAATATCAAATCGTGGCCTACATAACGTTTTATACATGTCTGAATTTTATGCAAATTGGTTGCAACCGAATTTTTAATAATTCCGTGTTGACAATTTTCTCTTGCGACATTTTAAATTCAAATAACGTTTGGGACTTAATTCATACAGCATGCCATAGATCAGATGCAGTTGAAATGTTTTCAGTAGGGCTAAAAACAAAAAATTACACAGAATTTTATGTCAATTAATTCATTTAATTGTACAATTGTTGTTTGCTGCCATAAGGGACGTTAAACTCTATCGTATCGCAAAATTATATTAGTTGTGTAACCATGAAAGTTACAGTTGTTTAAAGTTTTGACATGTTTATATAAATACATTGTGGTATTTGCGTTATCAGTTCCCCAGAGTATAACACATTTATGATTTTCCGTTCTCATAGTACTTTCTTCGTGGACAACTTTTTATTGCTTTATTACTGCGCGTTAAATCGAATTGGCCTACACTCGTAGTTATTTGTAAGTAGATGGTAGTGGTTTCAATTTTAGTTGATATACAGTGACTAACTTTAACATTTTTGTACAGACCTTAGTTTTTTCGAAAAAAAAAAACCGAAGCAATAAAAGAGACAAATCGTTCTTTCATTGCTCTTTTATCAAAAAACCGACTTAGCATAAAATTCGAATGTTCTACTTTTGATTTACACAACCAACTAAACGCTGTCAACAAAAGCACTAAAACCATTCCCACCTACGCAAAAATGATAATTTTTTGTTTCGTCGTATAAATTTGCTTCGTGACGAAACCTCCAGCCGATCAGCGTCATCAGCAGCATTTCGGAAATGAAGACATCGGCCAAACCAGCATACTTGTGCTGGGCAATAAACCATAAATCGCTTTGGCCTGTAGCCACCCACATGTATTTTAGTAGGTGCAAACCCAATTATAACTCTTCTAACATAACGGCGCAATCTTCAAACCGACATCAAAATGATATACAAACATTTCGCAAGTCGTGGACATGGCCAAGTGACATCCAGAGCCGTAATTCACTTGTAGCATAGGTGTTTTGTAGCGAATCTTTCTCAAGGAAGCCGCGTCTTGCTCCTGAATAAATCAGAAGTTGGCGCTCGGCCAGTGATAGAGTGTTCAGTCGTGGGTGTTTGGGAAAGCTCCATCAGTCTCTGGTACGAGTGTCATCATTTTTAAACAATCATTACCCACTTGAAAAGAGTCGATTTCATTACATTCACTCTCGTTTTCTTGTGTTTACAAACAGCAGTTGGGAGATGTCCATTGAAAAATGTCGAGTAAAAATACAGTGCATTGAGATGCACCAGAAAATTTAGAACTGGAGTACACTCGATGGGTGAACAGTTTATACAGCTGTTACGCTAGAGAATTTGATGTCATATTCGTAGTTCAGGATCCAACACCGTCTCTATACCACCACGAAAAGCTATATTATAGATATAGATAAACTCCTACATGTTCCGTATAGTAGCACTAAAAGGTAATTTAGAAGTATCTACTTAAATATATTTTTTGGCAGTAGTATCAAAATAGTTCAAAAACCGCTTAAGAATCCATTCAACAAAAAGTATGTTTTCTAAATTTTTACTTCCCGACTATATTTTAGAATATGAATTTTACAATGAATTTTAATTTAATATTTTCTTGGCGTCTCATGCTTTGTAAAATACATGTCCGTCTAATGCATTGATCAACTTTAACTGTTACACTTATCCCCACTTAAAAAGTGAATGACGTTTTGTTGAATAAATCATACACATGGTATCGGTATTTATGGGCCATTGTATTAACTCGTGCTTGTAACTTACGTTCTAGACTTCTAGCATATGTAAATTGGTTTAATTGATGACATATTTACAAAAAACATGAGTTTTATTCATTATTTGTTTTCATTCTTTTCTTTTGAAGTATACGAGGAGCATTCAGGAAAGATTACAACTAATGTCATCAAAGCCCTGCTACGTAATTCTCAAAACTATTTGGGCTATCAGCCAATTGGTGTTTTATATTTGTAAAAATTTCATTAATCAAGGGTCAGTAGTTCAGTGAGCCAAATTTTGTTGTTTGTTATTTCATTTCTATGATCTAAAGCTTACATCATAGAAATTAAAATATTAAAGTAGAAATAGATAAAGTAACAAGTTTTCGTTCATTTGGCAAATGCATAAAAAAAAAATTCAAGAAAATAGTTTACAAAAAGTCCAAAACTACTGTGTAAAATTCATAGAACATGTATTGCGATTCTCACACATGGTCCCTTCCATTGGAAAACTATAAGCTGGTTAAGAATGAATGAATGCGACTTTTACATTTTGTAATATTTGCGGTAAAGTTTGTTAAACTAGATCTGATGGTATGGTAGGTATGATAAAACTGTTTTTAGATCCTCCATTCATAACAAACTTCTAGAAATAAATTGTTTGTACCTACATATTTAGCAGTATTTATTTTTAAAATGATGTAGTTGTCGTTGCAGTTTTTTGACAGTTTATTTGACAGGTATTTGACCGTATTCACCCTGAACAAGGAAAGCTCTAATGTTGAAGATACAATTTTTCAACATTAAATTTCAATGGTTATTAGACCACTTTTTTCTTGATCTTGCTGGCATCTTTAATACTTAATATTGAATACCACTGTAACTCTAATAACTAAAACTTTCTCTGTTTTTTTCTTTTTCTTGTTTCTTTCTTTTTGTATATTTAAGTAAGTAGTTTGATTTTTCTGATTTTGTTAAGTTTGGGACAGATTATAAAGAAATTTTACTATAATTATGTGTCTTGTGCTTTTTAATTAATTTCAATAGAGGCAAAAATAATTATTGTTAGGACATGTTTCGCTTGGGCAACGATTTGAAAACGCTTATGAAGCAGGATCTTTCTGTTGCAGTAATTGAAAAAAGAGGTATTGAAAGAGTTATATTACATACAGGGTGAGTCACTAAGCGCGCGGTCCGCGATGTCTCGTTAATTATGATTAGGGAGTACGCTTCTTCGAGAACTAATACTCTAAAATTATGTTCAACTATACAGAGTGTTCTCTTTTTAAACTATAAAACATTAGCTTAGATTTTTTAATTGAAATACCTACCTTATATATTTTTACATTTTCTCATTAGGCTTTTTTAGAGTTTATGATTACCTATTATTTTTGAAATTCTGATGCGACGTTGACAAATTCCACTTTTCTTGAAATTTTTTGACAATGGAAGTGTTCAAAAAAATTACAGTAGCTATGAACTTTAAATATAGAAAATATTTAACGAAAAAGAAAGAGAACAAAAACTACAAAAGGTGTAGTAATAAATTACAGGGTGTTCTATCTAAAAAACTGAAGTATCGATATTTAATAACTGCAGTAATGATATTTTTTATAAACACTCTGTATAAGAAAATTTAATTTTATTTATACCGCAATGCGCGTACCTAGAGATTCCACGAAATATTGTAAAACAGATTTCAAAAATATCCTTAATGCGGTATTTTTGTGAATCGTTCCATTGTTAAAAGAATTCAAGAAAATTGGAATAAGGTGACAACATCGAATCAAAATTTCAAAAATAAACTGTGGTTGTATAGCCTAAGAAGAAGTCAATCAAAACATCTATCATGTATAATAAATAATATATAAAAATACTTACTTAATATTGAAAATAAATAGGAAAACTAATATTTACAGAAAACAAAAATTACACATATTAATATTTGTTTTTGCAGTTAGGGTCACACGCGCTAGCCGCCTTACAAAAAAGGTAGCGCATGCCGCAGATATTTCCAAATATTTTTTTACAACTGCATATCAATAATTTTTTCTTTTTCACCATTAGATTATCACACTCATTGAATTGGTTTTAAATAACCATTTTACTGTAGGTAAAATTTTGTTCGTTTCACGTCGGCAAACGCGTTTGATGCCACTGGGCTATTGTCGCATTGTGAGCAAATTTTACACTCATGTAATGATGCGTTTTATCACACTCATAACGTAAACAGCTAAATATTCGCATTTATTTACCAGTGTTGACCATGATGTGTCTTTAATATGTCTTATTACGTGAGATAAAGTTTTTGAATTTTTGAACGTTTTTGTGTAAAGTAAGCTATAACTACTACCTATTAGAATTGTCTGTACAGTGTGCGAACACATTTTTGTTTATTTTAGTACGTACAATGTTAAAAAAAGCTGTATTTGGCCAAATCAATATTGACATAAAAAAGTTCCGTTGGCGGTTGTACAATGTTACGGTTTTGTCTAAGTTTTTGTTACGATTGTAATACTGTAAGTAGAGCATTTTCAAATACTATTCAACCAGTTTCACACTACATTAAGTTTGCATTTGTTAATTAAGTTTGATAGTTTTCTCCCATGTTTAGTCATTAAAAAAATAGTAAACATGAAGTAGCTGTTTATAAAAGTTCAATTTCATCAACAATGATATTAACTTTAAAGAATGGCATCTACAGTCGCCATTCTACTAGCAATTATGTACCTTCAATTAAGACAGGATAAAAATAACTGGGGTCGGAAATTAGACATATCAAAAAAATATATTTTTGTAATTTCTGAGAAATAGATGAGCTAAGTGACAGCACTACAACATGGAATTAACGCTACAATTTAATTGAACGAAGAAAAATGTGATACCACTTACTTTGTCTGCCGTCGGATTAAACAAGTTATTTATTTTTAATACAGCTACTAAGCGGACATGATTTGCCTATTACACAGACTTCAGTCATTAGAAAAAAAATTCTAAGTACGTTTTCGCGTTAGCTACAACTTACTTCATGTCTAACTTAACCTTACATTTTCGCGCTAATGCCAAAGTGTAGTTCTTAAACTTTGCAAAGAGATTTGTAGCGTCTAAATGAGATTTGAAGTACATTTCTGAATAATAATTTTAATATAATAATACCTCGACTTGTCACGTGATATGTGATTGTATAATAACAGTACTTACCAAACTCTTGGCGTTTCTTAGAATTTTGCACGCATTGCCAACATTATAACCTTTTTTTTTGTCATTATGCGTATGTGAAAAAGCGTTAGCAATTATTGTAGCATTAAATCGCAGTCAGTGTTGATCAGAATCTATTTAAGTGTAATAAAAAGAACATAAACAAATTTTGTCACATGTTTTATAGCGGCACGTATCCGCACCTCCAGTATTTTTGGCGTGCTGTCACTTTTGAAATAGTCCAACATTTGTGTGCGCTGTAAATTCTGGAATTCAAAAAAGTCGAAGTGGATTTGTAAATAGACGAAATTTCGTAGATAGTATTAAAATAATCAAAAACTCATCCAGTTCTGTTCCCAGTTCCAAAATGAATTAAAATTGTATTAGCTGATGCATATTGTAGGCAATTTTATCAATTTCACGGCTCTAAACGCGTATAATTTAAAATTTTAGTTCACAGAAACAAGAAATATTGCAATACGGCTTTAGATTTACTCTCAGCTGGTAATTCTGGGTAAACAAGAAACAACAGAGAAGAAAAGTTATTGAAAATCTCCATGAAATTAGAACAATGATTCAAACGATTGTGATTGGTGTCAACTTAAATCGAATCTTCTGACTAACTAGGTGATTAATCGAATCGCGACTTTTTCATTTCGATTTTTTTCGCAAAGCCGGTATTCTAATAGTGGGATTTCTACGTTACTTTACAAAGCAATTCCAATAAATAATTTTTCACCCACTCTAACCCTTCGTCGGCAGAACTGAAACCGCTCCTGCAGAGAGACGTCCTGGTAATTTATCGAGTGCGTTTAGTATTTATACATCTGTTACGAGTGCGTTCATAATTCATAGTTAACAGGTGAACGGGCAAAAATTGGGTCATAGCAAAAATCGCCGATTTTTAATTAACTCCCACTATTAATAGATGTAGATAACGATGAGTTATGTAATCAACCCAAGTTACCCAGTAGACGCAAATTAACAATAACCATAAACATCTAAAATTTTTATGACATTGGAAGTCATCTGGGTACAGGTAAGACAATTGCTTGCAAGATGATTAATTTTTTAAAACTATTGTTCGTTAGATCTCGATAATTTAATTTTAATGTTTACGTTATCTAACACCTACCTCGAACATGTATAAAAAATCATAGTATGGATTTTCACCCTTCCTACGCCACCACAGTATAATATTTTTTTAACGTGTGGGAGAAGATAAATAGTTAAGTGGATCTTTTAGATTGTAACCACGAAAATAAATCAATGCTAGAATGTTGTATATGACGGTGAATTGGAACACCTGATTAATCGGCAGGATGTGGCAAACCGGACTGTTTAAGCTTTTCCGGTTGCTGTGAGGGAAACTACAGACGCCGATTCAAAGACAGACGAAAGGATTTAGAGAATTAAGTTTAACTGTAATTGTAATTCAGATTAATTAACGCTCAACGATGAAATCGTGGTTAAATAAACGAATAAATTCCTCCCAAACTAATTTTTCATAATTAAACACATGCGCTACCAGCTTGAATATTTCAAATTGTCTGTTTTATTAGAATATTCCTTTAAATTAATCCAGTCAAAATGGAAACAGCTTAGTCAATATTGGTATGATTTGTTCATAAATGTTAAAATTGCATTTGGTGCGATCTTATTTCGTTTGTGATCCGTTTTGTTCGCGACCATTTCGTCCTCGACCGTTTTGTTCCCGACGTTTTTAATTATCAAACACATTAACATTTTACCTGTTACAAACTGGTCGAGTCATGTTTAAATTTTACAATTTTAAATCCTCTTTTACAGCTTTACTTCTTTGTATGAAAATCAGGTTGTCAAACAAATAGTCTATTTCTACAGTCAAATATACATATTGTAATAAAATGATGTATATTGTGGTCATAAATGTCACGGCAAATTTTAATTATAGCAATTTCGTTTACTGCTATTGTAATAAAGTTATAACTTACTACTCTTTACACATGAATTTATTTAACAGCTTTTTAGCCACACGTGTCGCGTGATATTATTACGTTAAATGCTTTCATCAAGCGGTATCATAAAATTTTAGTCGGTCTATTTAAAACACCGTATAGTACAACATCGGTAATGAATAGTGTCAAAGTTTATAGTTTGTTGACTGACATCACAGCGTAATAACTAAAGCAAAACACATTGACGATTTATTAATAAGTAAAGCAGCAAAACCTCAAACAGGAGATATTTATTAATGTTCGCGTTCTGTGAATAATTTGCAAATTTCCTTACACAAAAGCTCACTCTGTGGTTGTGTTTTTAAATTTCTCGTATCCGCACAGGATTTTTTTTCAAAATTCCCAAAATGATAAACTGTTGTTCAAAATGTAGTAAATTTATAACATAATAGAAAGAGACCACATATATCTCGATTTGATAAGGTCATCAATAATAATATCTCCACACTTTCACGTTTTCATATTTCAGTCTGTCAGCAACTCAAAATTCCAACCTTGTTTTTACTAATAAACAAATAAATAGGTACATGCGGTATTTGCAAAAGGCAAAAAAATATTCCATCTATGAATATATATAGTTCAAAAAAATTATTAAATATGTACACGAAAGTAACGCTGAACTTCATTTTAATAAAAATAATTAATTTATCTCTGATTCACAGTAAACATGCGCTATTTACAATTTTAATTAACTTGGAAGACGAACATATTTTAAATTAAAAACTTAACCACCTCATTAATTATATTCTTTATGTTCTTGATGTTAATTTGTATAATTGCAATTTTTAATTCGAAAGCACAGCAAGTGCGAAAACACCAAATAACAGTCCTACCAACACAACCAATCAATAAACATGAATATGCATAGGAATGAAAGCTTTAAAAATAATTTAATTAATTTCATTATTCATCACATTAGGAAAATTTGCGTGACGACAAAAAAATTACAAACTTTTTTGTTGCTTTGTATGATTTAATGGATGCTTTTCTATTTTTAACTAGGGGTTTAAATCATATGTGGTGTTATAATTAAACAAACATAGTGTTTCAGCTCAAAATACAAGTTAATAAAAGTGAAGGCATTACTTTGCAATAAGAGCTATGCAGAACGGAATAAATAGTGCAAAATAAGTTGATATAAAATTTAATGAGAACCTGACTGAAATAGGTAACTAAGTATTATGCACCAACACGGATATAATGGCGCTTTAATATTTTTTTATTCGCTGAATTTTTTCAGCATATGTTTCATAATTCTGTTGTTCTGGAATCATATTCAATCCTGATTTATGACAGTCTACCTATCAATGATTATTATGTTAAAATTTCCTTGTTGCATAAAACAACTGGGCTAATAAAAGCAGACAAATAATTCGCCTCACCTTTCTATTACTTAATGAGGACGGCTTATTATACCGAAAAAGCTCTAAAAGTTTCAAAAACCCATGGCTGTATTTGATCAGGTGTTTTATTGTTCTCTTAATATATGAGAAAGAAATAATGTTCAACTGATTTCATCAATTCAACCCATTTTATTTTAAGGTAATGAAATTCTGTTTTATTTTTTATTGATCAAAAAATGCTTTCCAAAGTTACTTTATTTGGAACTTTTTCAAAATCGGTTTGAAAACAACTTTGCCGCGGAAAGATTTAACCACGTCAAAGTTACATTAGTTAATGTCACTTTAAGGTAATAATTGGTTATTTACATTAAAGTAGAGCTAACGAGTGACACTTTTTAAATGAAAAAAGCTATAAAATTTACAATATTATTAGAAAATTATTAAAAAAGATGTTAAAAAGATGTAAAACATAAACTGAGACGAGAAATAAAAAAAGGAAGAATATAATGTGATAACATTCACATATCTATACACATAATAATTTAATATTATTGTCACGAAATTCCGTTGGCTTTTGCAAATTATTGTCTCTGTAGATATGTTAGAATAAATAATTGACCGAAATTGTTGATTCAGTTATTTCTGTTTCTAAAAGTATTTAATATTCATGAACATCATTTGATAAAGCAACAGAATAAAGGAGAATGAAAAAATAAACGTGAACGTCACTACAAAATAAAAAAAATAAAACTTTTTTGGAAACAAAGCACTTTGCAAATTTCCTAAATAATTTTTACTTAATACGATTTTCTTTTGCATAGTACTTGTAGAGTATGTCCCCGCATTGAATTTACAATAGAAAAAACATTATTTGTGATTTTTTACAATGATATTAAAAGATTAAAAATTGTTGTACTTCGCTTAACGTAACTAAACTAAACTAAATTCTGAATTGAGTTTTATCTAAGTTGAATTATCCGAATAAAAATTATGTATTTCAAAACCTGCGTTATTAAAAGTTTCTGTGGGTGAAATATTTGTCTTAAGTCAAGCCAAAATGTTTGTTCGTTTGACTTATTAACAAATATAAAAAAATGTTCTAAAATCAATCGGGGAACATGCTATAGAAATATGTAGAAAAAAAGAAAACCTGAGATCTCACATTATGTGCAGATAAAAAAATTAGTTTAAGGTTATTTCGACAGAATTTCCGTCGCCCTTGAATTTAGTCCGGCAAATTCCGCTTCTTAAAAAAAAATTTAAATCTGACTTTGCGATTTTTGTTTTGTGATAACTTCTTTAAAGTAAAAACCAGCGGCATAATTAACACCTGCGCCGCGAGGGCACAAATTCCAAAGCTGCACGGTCCACACAGTTGTGGAGAACCAACGGAGAAAATGTTGACATTCTCAATTTCTAAGTAGATACTTAACTTCGACTGTTTATGTTTATACTTCGAAAAGAATCGACCTTTAGCACGTTCAGATTACAAACATCAGTGGTTAAAAGAAAATGAAAATTGATCGATTTTGTCTCCTCAGCGCAGAGATGAGGACTAATTAATTAACCGCAGTTTTGTACCAACAACACTAATAAATTTGAAGAACATTCGGCAAAATTGTAAGATGACGAACAAATTTTGATTCAGAAATTAGCATGTTTCCAGTAGTCTTAAATTATTTGCAAGGTTCCATAGCATTCCGTTTACGCAATTTCAAAGTTAAATTGTAAAATACAATTTTGAATTTTTTACTAAAAATTTAGACATCAAGGGTAAAAACTGGACACGGATTCATAAATCACACATGTAGGAGAAACAATTGTAAAATGACGTCATAATTTTCAAGGGGAGGCATAAATGAAAAAATTTTGATTAACGATTTACCATGCTTACGATAAGCGCAAAACGGTTGCAAAATTTCATAGCATTTGGTTTTGCAGTTTTCAAGTTAAATTGCAAAATGCTGCTAAAAATTTTTGATTTTTTTTTCCAAAAATCCGGATATCTAGCGTAAAAACCAGACATGGATTCATAAACCACATGTAAAGCAGCATGTTATTTTGTATAATTTAAATAATCTTTAGTAATGTAAATTTTCGAATTGACGCCATCGGATATAGACATAAAAATTGACAACAATCGATCCAGTAGTTTCGGAGATTATCTGTTTAATAAAAATTCGGACAGACGGCAGATAGAGAGACAGAGACAGGCGGGGTCTACTTTTTGGTACTCTAGGAGTCATGAAACGTCAAGAAAACATAGTAGCTGGCCGTCCCATAGACTCGACTACTCTTAGCAAGTAAAAATTGGTCTTAATGAAAAATGATCGTTTAAACAAGTACAGTTTTTTCAATAAATTATAAAATTTACAAAGTTAGTCTTTTATAAATTACTTTATGTAAGTAAGTACATATATTAAGTAAAACTGAAGTGAAATATTAAACTACAGACAAAGTAGGTGTTACAATGAATGTTTCCAGTAAGATTTTCGAATAAAATTTGTGATGAAGTCATCAACTTTTTAGTGGGGACAAATATATCGATTTTGATACGTACAGTATAATACCAATAGCAATATTAATATATACCCAGAATTTTGAGAAAAATACGAAACCGTTTTTTATTTAATCAATAAAAGAAATTGCTTCAGTCGTTAATTTTTCGAGAAATCATGTATAAAGAATTCTAATAAATATGAACACATCGTTAACCAACAAATGAAAGAGTATGTTATTATACTTATCAAAATTTTTACATGATGCCATTAAATCACTGAAAGGGGGAAGACTATCAATTTTGATTACTTATTTACCACGTCCGCGATAACCTTAAATCATGTGCAAAATATCAGCACAAATGTCATAGTTTCTAAACAAATAGTAAAATTTTATTGCATAATTTTCAATTGTTTTCCAAGAAGATACGGGCACAAGATTAAAAGTGGGTGGATTATAGTACTATATAGATTACAGTTGTATAAACCTCTTAGGATCCTACACATTTGAAATAGTCTTTACTTAGCAAAATGTGGAGATAACGTCATTGCATTTTTTATGGGGATTACCAGACAAATTTTGGTCACTGTTTTACTATTTACTGAATATTATTAAATTACATTTAAAGTTTCAGAACAAACAACAGACATCGTCAAATGTACCACCATTATAAAACAATAATGCGTAATATTACGATGTCTTCATAACCAGCATTATTGACTATCCCGTCTTTATATTGATTAAGAATACTCTTCTGTTCCAAGCAAATTTCCTTGTTTACAGAAGATTTGTTTTAGAAATATTCGATTTTTAAGCTTTCACAACGAAATCCCCCATATAGTTTTTGTTTTATTAATTGCTTTCCGTTTCTAATAACTAGGTTGACAACTTTTAGACTGCTTACAAGAAATGCCATTATTGCCCATTATGAAAACACAGTAAAACTTTAAACGGCTCTTCCTGCGTCATTTTAGACCACCATGACGTCTGAAAAACCCCATGCCAATCAGCGTCAGATATTTGAGCCGAAAGCGGCGAATGAGTCGCGACAGCGTCTGGAGCTATCCTAGAGAAGGAAACATGGGGAATATGTCAGATGTTGTTACTTTACCGAGAAAGCTAAAAGTGACAGTCGGCCCATGAATGCCACTAACACAGGGGAGGAACAATCCCACTCTTGTTTAAATCACTCTTTGATAATATGCGTCCTACTAAAATACCGCAAACAATGCTGCTTGTGTGGAAATAACTTGTAATGTTGTTCTCATTAAGTTTTGTCACGTTGCCATGAGCGGATTTTCTTAATAGATGTAGAGGAATTATTGTTCTTGAAAGCATAGAGTTCTATTTACTCACACTAAAATTTAATACGTACAGTCCCTAATAGCATGCTTTCTTGATAGTTAACCGTTCATAGAATACGAAAGTGTAGGTTTCTCGTTGCATTTTAGAAGCTAATCGAAAACTCCGAGGCCGTTAGAAAAAATATCTAATAAATATTTGTTAGAAAATACGCTTTGGTGTTATAGTGGTGGAAATACCCCAGGTAAAACTTTCTTCACTCTTCCTATCTTATGCACTTTTGTGTCAGACAAAAAATTACCAAATTTATATACAGAGTACAAAAAGAATATGTCCACTACTATTAGAAATATAAAAACTCAAGTAAACCCTGTGGCTTTAATGTTAGTCAGCTTTGCATCTAACGAACACGTATCTATTAAGTCGCTTCAGGCTAGAGTTATGGAAAAGATACTGGACTTGGAGTCAGGACACTAAACACAATGATTAGAAAAATTTGTTTTAAATTTTATAAAGATAATAGTGGATTCTTTCTAATGCAGAGACCATCCATTAAGCTAACAAGAACAAAATTTTTGCGTGAATATCAGCACCACAAAAAAAATTATACAAACTTTTTTTTCTGGATAAAACATGGATATTTAGCCAAGGTAAAAAAACATGGCAAGACGGTTCAACACAATTGCAATTAAAAAAACGGGAGAAGGATGTAGATATATTTCAGTTCACGTTGGCAATAAACACGGATTTACTGAAGCGTCCCTAATTTTTAAGACTGGCGATTATCATGCTAACATGAACCAGGAAAATTTTGAAAAGTGGTTTAAAGGGCAATTAATATCCAACCTTCCGGAATCGTCTCTTATTATAATGGATAATGTAACTTACCAGAGTAGACTTATGGTGTTTATTTTAGTTTTGATACGCACACTATATGTACTTATATTTCTACTTTATTTCTAGGAAGAAATTCCTCGAAAGAGTTGGACAAAGAAAAAAATGTCATGGTTAAATACAAAAAAGATAGATTATCCTGAAAAAGTGATGAAAGGTCAAATTTGGATTATTGTGTGCAATAGATTGCCCGAAAAATTAGATCACTATACTCAAGAACATGGACATTGTGCCCTAAGACTTCCGCCATACCACTCGGAATGTAAACGAAAGTACGATAAAAATATTCCAAAAACTAATATTGCTCCTGTTGATGTACTGAAAACTTGAGAAAATGTAATAAACCAAGTTCCCAATATACACCGGGAAACTTATATTACGCACACGCTCACTAAGAAACCTCACAGTCTAAGTATTTTGAACAGGGATATTTTCACGACTTTACATGTTTTTGGACAATAGAGTTTTATTTTTACAATTTTTTATATAACGATTTTTAATAAGCGTTTCCATAAAATACTTTCCAAAAAATAAGAACTAAACAATTTTTTGAAAGGTGGCAAGGCAAATAAATTTCCTAACACAACTTTACTATTGAATTTATAAAAATAAAAATTAGAAACTAGTTATAAAAACTAAAAATTCAAAACTTAAAAAGGTGAACAAAATTTTGACACCTCTGGTGATTTTTAAATTTTTATCAACTTTTTATACTCAAAAGCAATACTTGATAAACAATTGCAAAAGTGTCACTGAACTTGTATAAGCAACTTTTTAAACCACAAGTGAAAAATAAATTAATGAGAAAAATACACAATTGAATTGAAAGTACACAAAAGAGCAGCCGCTTCAATCCACATATGTAAATTTTTTCCACGGGTAATATTTCTAGCCAATACAATGTAAGGTGTCGACACAAATTGTTTAATTATGCAAATAGTTAATGGGTTGTAATTACAAACAGTAAGTAGGTACTAATTAAAATAGCTGAAGCGGTCTACTAAAATTACAATAATTAGTCGTGATATTAGCATAAAATAATTTTTTTCCGACCCAGGCAAAAAAAAAATAAATTCGGTAAGCATGCACGGTCACACCTACTCTATGTATAGAATTTATCACAAAAACTGCTTTGATTAGATCGATTACACGAAAGTAAAAACGCTTTTGTTTCAAAAGTTCCGAGAATAAATTACACGCAGTTTGGGTCAGTTCGAACCGTGACAAATAAGTTTAAATTCGTCGAAAGTACATCCTAGACCATTGCCTCTAAGCAATCCTTTTACCGAAAGCACAATTGCTCCGTCTCAATGGAAATAACAAGACATTATTTATCATAATAGCTACGGGTCATAAATTAAAGGTAACACGACTGATGTCAAGACATTATTTTGCAAGGGTTTAACCTTGTTTTCTATGCAAATTTTTCGCAGGAAATTTACAACTCCTTTACTTAAATTTCTCCAAGGTCTCCGAAGATGGTTATGTGAACCTACTTGAAAGTAAAATTCACGTTTTTGAATTGAGAATGGGCACGTTTTGCTGAATTTACCATTTAAAAGAGGGGACACCTTGAAACTGGTGCTAAAGAGAACCTGCCTTTGCATAATGGATAGACGAAGAATAATTGCACTCCACGGGACACTTTCGGAAGAGGAGAGGAAGAGTTTGGGTCATAAGAAAAATTTTTACTTTCTAAACAATATGCGCTCTACAAAAACGTTCTCCTCTCCTAATTTTTATTTACCAAATTTCAAGGACTCGCTTTGCCAATTCAGCTCATCAATCCGCCAGAATACTGAATGAAACAAAGTGTAAACAAGTAGAACCTTGAATAAATGCCCCATCAAAACTAAAAATATTTCTTCCTCTATCTCAAAGCTACGTAGCTCCTGCTTAAACCCGAAAATCCGTTGGCTACTATAATTAATTACCCACCAAAAGCATAATAAATTAAAAGTACCTTGTTAATTTTTCTCAAATAAATCATCATTCTGTTGAAAATCACTATATTTCACACGTCTGACAGTTATGTAAAAATAAATACCGCAATAGTGCATTGCCACGGGTAAACTAACCCGAACTAAGGTAAGCCAACCTGTTAGGTGCATAAATTACGAAAGAAGATATCGTCGGGATTTCACTTCTATTTGAAATAATGGAAAGAATAATCGTGTGAGTGAAGATGGCGTGTAGGATGTCGATTGCTCGATACCGATTGAAGGCAATATGGTGATAGTAAAATTTATAACCTTTTATTTTGCTGTTATCTTGTATTGCACTTTAAATAATCGGAGGCAAAGAGGATTTGCTAAGTGAAAAGTTCAAAGTGGGAAGTGAATCTAATAAGAATCGCTAATAAAAAAATACAGAAAAAGATAATTTTGTAATAATCTGTCAACTGCGCTATTAAGAGGCGAAAATTTACTACTGTTTTGATGGAAATAGGAACAAAAACAAAAGAAAATTACGGTAGCTGTTTAATCGTAAAATTAAAAATTGTTATCAATTCCGATGGGTACTAATGATTTTAGTTGTGATTATATTTCTTGCAAGTATAACTTTTTTTATTTTAAATTTCATTATCACAAATTTTTGGAAAAGGTTCGAAAATAGATAGAAAGATTAAGAAAAATGGAATGTTCCTCAGAAAAAGGAAAGGAGGAAACACCATTTCGCATATTTCTCATAGAATACTAATGAAATGTTTCCCTAATTCTCCTGGTAATAAAAAATCGCAAAAATTTGAATCAATCACTAAATAAATGAATAAAAACTATAGTACCTACACATAACAAAAATGTTTCCACTAGCATTTTAAGTTTCCCTAGTTGAATCTGCTTTTAACGTTTAAAGTATAATAAGAAGATTAATGTAAGTTCTTTGTATACTTAAAATATATAATTTCAGTAAAGAGTTTCCATTTACATAGGTTTTCAGATCACATATTTACATATTCTTAGTAAATCTAGTAAAAAATTTCATTATGCCATATCCGAAGTTAGAAAAGTTTACAGAATTTCCATTCTTTTCAAGCCCTTAATATTTTTTAATCCTTGCTACAACATTTCAATGATTTCCTAAATATGCATACTATATTATTTCCCAAAAACGATACTTAATAACAAAATTACTTTATGTAACAAAAAGACAAAGCAGAAAGATTTATAGGTTTATGTTTCAGTCTATAATTTGTGTTTTTCACGGTGCATTCTAAAGTGTTCAATCGTAATAACTTCCACGATTTATTGAGCTTCTTGCTTTAAAACTTTAACGTTAAGGTATGAACTTATTAAAGTTGCTCGCTATATAAACTGTTGCATAAAGTAAAATTTCGTGATTTCCATTTATTATACGTTCTTGCCAATTTTACAGAACTCGTAAAATTAATTCATGAATGAGTAATAATAACAGATTTTAAATAACAAAAATTATGAAAATAGTTACAATGGAAAGTAAAACACGTAATATTAGTGATTCAATATGAATAAAAAAAAATAATTTTTGATAACTTACAAGGAAAGTTTATTGTAATTTTTTTGACATGTGAACTTATCTCAAGAAACACCAGTTGTTGTAATTCTGATGTTGCCCATCGTATCACGGAACTAATGACTTTCTCAAGTTTGATATTTTTAGAATATAATAACATACGATTGAAAGAAACGTCGTCTGGTCCCCCGTGGAATGATTATTTTTTTTTAACTGTGGTGGCAGTCCTGTTGCTTTCTTTGAAATTATCTGTCAGTTTGACATATGTATTGTCAATGTAATAAAATAAATGCTTGAAAAAAATTTTGTTATCCAAAGTTTACCGAAATGGAGTCAAGCAATAAAACGGTAAGTGATCGTACTCTTTAATGTGATGGAATGAAGAATGTCGCAAACAACTTTCCATAACCTAAAAAACGAACAACTGTAACAGTGAAGATTTTAAGAACACATTTTTTTCAAATTAGTTCAATGGTTGACTAGAGAACTTTTTTTTTTCATATGGTATTAAAACGCACTTTTCTTTATCGGACAAGAACAATGTACAAAGTTTTGACATTATTTTCAGTTCGATGATAATCAGACATGCCAAATTACAAGATTGAGACTGGAAATAAAATTACTTCAATATCATCTCTTCTTGACATAGCGTTTTCACTAGTCTAGTTAAACATATACCTAAACGAGAAAATTTGCGACCACTTAGTCATCATGTACATAGCACAACAATCTTTTGAATAATTAGGGAACGTGGAGAAGGTTTCCTTGTATAAATTTCGTATAAACTGGCCGATTTATAATTTTAAACCAACTAACAGTAAGGAGATTGTTAATAAATGCTAAAAATATAGTCAAGATCACGATTCTAAAACACGTTATAGTTTAATTATTATAGACAAGTATTTCAATTTACATGCGGTAATTTTTTAAATTTCTGCTCTAGTTGACTATGGCGGTTACGTCAGAGGAAATTTAAAAAAATCACACGGTATATCCATAGTCAACAAGTCTATTATCTATGGTTAATTCTAACTGCTAAAGTTAGAGCAGTGCAGCATATAAACATTCCGTAAAGCAAACTGTGTCAAAACTTTTGTGTCAAATATCAACATTATGTCCTATACTAGTTTAGGTATACTGGATCTTTACAGTACATACAGAAATAACATTAACCTAATTAAATTTCATCAGTTTTATTTCACGAGGATAAGAATTCGGTGAAGAGCTACTTTCAAGTTTTCTTCAAGTTTTATGGTCCATAGACTACCAAAAAATGGGTCTGTTGTCAATCTGTCTGTGGTGTCTTGGTCATTTTATTACATTTTATTATATATATTTTATGAATATGATGTAGATGACGAAACACTAACCAAAATTTGTCTAAACCTCCCACCAACAATTTGGTTGCACCACCTCAAATTTTTGCATAATAAATGCTATTTCAATTTCATGAAGTAACGTACTTCTATACCATGGTTATGGAAAAACTCACTTAAAACACACGCATATCATGATTCTTTGACTGTATTTTAATAGTCCACTCATCTTTATTTTAAGTCATAGGGACAGAGGGACTATCATAAAAAAATGAAATTCACAAGAAAAAGTTGAATTTGCCGTACTATACTTCAGAGCAGAGAGAAGTTCTACCAAATTTTCAATAATAAAATGATCAATTATTAGGTAGAACCTCCACATTGTTCCGTAATAATTAAAACGAATCACTGGTGGCCGCCGAAAATTTCGAATGTACTCGTAATTTAAATGCTGATGTCCATTGGCCAGGCGAGAATTTTAAAATGGCACATATTTTATGCTTTTTTCTGGCACAGATAAAATATTCACTGTAAAGACCCATTGTTGTACATACAGCGTGATCAACAAATACTGTTTGCGTTGGCAATAGAATTAACCAATTCTGAGCATCCAAAATTTTAAGAACAGCATATTAAGGGATAGTATACAGTTAGTTGCAGCAACAACGGTATCTTAGTGTGAAGTATATTTATTGCATTACTTACATAAATTAAACATCTATCTACTTGAAGTTTCAGAATAAATAAAATCTAGTGCATTGGAATGGATCAGATAAACAACGTGTAGTCAACAATAATCACCTTCCAGCCAATTCTGAATGAACAGATGCCTTTCTCATTCTTACGGGAAAAATCTCTTACAAATACAGAACCATTTAGAGGACAATTTTCGTTATTAATTGCCTGCCACTTTTGTATAAAATACTACCTTTATCAACAATAATCAAAATTTTTAATGCTTTTGATTAGGATGTAAATCATATCGAGGTATAGTTTGTAAACATTTCACATAAAGCTATTACACCCTCTTCATACAAGGTATTTCATTTAAGCTGATTTATTCAGATTACTGGAAAACTACTACCGGGAAAAATAATGAAGCAATTGTAACCATAGAATATGTGTGCAATGATTATTTTTAGTATTAGCAGAGCTGCCAGCGTTGTTAATGTAGTAGCCACTTACATACCTTATTAATAGTAAAGTTTGTTTTGTAACCTGATCAAAAATTTTTTTTTGTTTAGAAAATAATGCCACAGAAGGACTATTCTGATTTAAAATAAAAAAGTTGTTTAAATTACGGGGATATTGGAAGTGTTGTAACTAAAGTTGTGTTACTTCAACATAGATTTTATTGTAGATTTTTTTGGCAAATGTATCCTATAGAGGTACTATTCTAAAACGATTTTGATGCATCTGCTGAGATGAATCAACACTATATTCTGTATGTATACAACACTAAACAGTGGAAGAAAAACAGTCCCTTGCAGTACGTATAAACGGAACTATTCATATTGTCATAAACTTGTTAAAATTTTGCAAAACTCAGACCTTCGATAAAACAGTTAGTCAAGTATGATTTTCAAGAACACAAATATATGTATAATTACGTGAAAATATCGCTTAGCTTAACACCCTATTGGATATTTTGTTCATTTATGCTACGCAACATATGGCCCCGTTTCTACGGGAACAGCTGAAATTTAAATTTTCAACCAATTATTCCCTGGAATTGTGCAAGGGTGCATATCAAAACGTAAAATTCTTTTCTACACCGTGATTGTTTACAGTTTACAGTCTGATTCAACAATCAGTTACCAAGGACAAGCCATATTCAATGACACAAATTAATTTCTGGAAACGTTTTCTTGCAGTGAACAAGGATGTAATAAAACTTCGAGTTGATCCGTCGTGCAAGGAAACAATGGAGGAGTTATTAAAAAGGCGCCGTCGAAAAAGCCTATGAAATCGAGATATTGTGTGTCTAATTCTGTAAATGTATTTGTAATTTGCGTTTCATGCAATATCAACATTATACTGTGTGTATTTCATGTCGCCATAAGTTGATCGAGATTGAACCATCGAGGCCGAACTCCGACAAAAACGCAAAACTGCGGTGTTTAAATCGCAATCTCGGTATTGCACGGATCTAATTAATCAAACAGTTCTTAGCTGGCATTTTCTTGATAGATTCCTCATTTTTGATATCATTCGATTCTAAAACTGCAACCAAGAAAGAAATAGAATTTAAATTTGAGACAGTAACTCCAAGCATTAATGAATTGAAAAACCGGTTTGAAACACAATGAATGAGACAAGTGTAGTTTCATGCAGAAATTATAACAGTTATTTCTGCAGAATTTTATTTTTTTACTACCATTTCTACAAATGATAAAAATCTAAAATTAAACTATATATTTTTCTCAATAAAATTTTCTAATTGACGTAATCAGTTTTTTAAAGGGGACGGGCAGAAATATCGATTTTAATACATATCTACAATGCAACAGAACTGTGTATCTGGAATTTTGGGTACATATAATACTTAGCAAAATTTTTAAATGACGTCATTAGGTTTTTGGAAGGGATGAACTGATAAATTCTATAGATTAACCGTATTCACAGTAACTTTAATGCATGTGTAAAATTTTACAGCAAACCGTTTCATCGCTTTTATTTTAAATTGTAAAACTTTGTTTTTGTTTGAATTTCTTCGAAAAAGTTTAAAAATAGAGGCCGATTAATAAACCACAGGTACATAAGCATGTTTTGTACACTTTAGATGAAATTTACCAAGTAAAACGTTAACAACTTTTTGCTGGGAATGAACGGATGAATTCTAGTTAGTTCTTCGATAGTTTGAAGAAATGGGATTCTCGGAATTATGAAGTGTTCATGGCGTAATATAATGTATGGTAAAATAAGTATCTCATAAGATAAAATAAGTAACTATGCAGCACTATAAAATAATTATGACATAGGGGAGTATTTTACAAAATTTGAGCTTCAGTTTTTAAATTTTGGATTACTACTATATCTTTCACGAAAAATCAACTCAAATAAATAGAAAGTCATAACAGGATTAGAATATTCGCAATTAAAAATTTTTTCTTTCTTGTTTGAACATGTGAACCTTTTGTACACTGCTGGTCAACATCATTGATTCATAATGTTTATATCATAAATCACAGTGTACTGTTTGAAAAAATATCTGCACAATTTAATACTTGGTGATGACAGGATGAACTAATGAAAGCGCTCCTTCAGGGCGACTGGCATAACAGAAAAGTAAGATCTTAAAACTTAACTCGTAGACTAATTAGGAGAAAAATTGCAACATCGTTGATATATAGTTTTTAAATGGAATCTTTAATATATTTTTACATTTTTTGAACAACATATAACATTCTATATCATAACAGTTCAAAAATCAAACGGCAGTGAGGTCCAAAAATATTAACTAGTGCTTTTAGAACACCTAAAATATAAAAACTTTAACAAACACATGCGATTAAGTTAACTTGACGAATTAGTTGGATGGAGCATCCTGTATATAACTATAGTTCTGGCAAAAGAATTAAATCGTTCTTCTTTTATTACGTTTATTTTTTTCTTTAAATATGAAATTCCTATTTTTCTTACATTATTATTGTTAGTACAATAAGTGCCAAGATCTCGCCAGAAATTAGCTGCGTTATCTAAGAAGCAATAAATATTTCGGATGCAATTTTGTGTTTTATTTCGGGCCCAACAAGCCATTAGGAATACCACGGATAGTTTTCGAATATTTCCACAACAATAATTCCGTGTGTCAGGTCGTCCTGAACGAAATTTATGTTCGCTTGTCGCATAATTAGAAATTGATTAATTTTTATGTTTAGCGAAACAGCTTATAAAAGTAAACGGTGCGGCTGACATGGAAACAAGCTCTCCGCAAACCCAGGTATTAGAAAACGCTTTTTATAAGCGACTTTTCAAGAGACTGTAAAGCATAGGCTGCCTATCGTATCCAGTTATTTATAATCTGGAATATTTAACTACAACTGTTTGTAATTTACGAGGTCACACCAAGATTTATGGCACTGGATTCTTATACGTTTCGGATTAAAACAGTCTTGAATTTTTAAATATCCAAACAACAGGTATGTGAATAAATTATCGCCGCTTCTGGTAGCGTTTACTTTAAAATAAAAATATGCATAACTATGCTTTATTGGGAGACCAGACTTCGATCACAATCTATGCTAATTTGTCCTCCGACAAAGCTCTTCTAACACTTTAACATTAATAATAGCTTAATTTCTAAATATATGCAATATTTTATTTATTTATTTACTTGGCGCGGAAAACAACATCCACCAACTTTGGCTTTAACTTCTAGACAAATTTGCGTGCAACCCTAACATCTATCATATAGATCTCCAAGAAGTAGATGAATAATGAGCAATTTTTACAGTGTCCTACCCTTGACAACGTAAAATATGTCCGCGGTGATTTATTTAATAACTCTTAAATTTATTATTTGTTACTTGAAACTATTATTTAATCAGAAATCTAAATTTAAAATTGAGTTATTATATCATATCTAAATTTATTTATATTCAACGAAATCGGTGAAAGCAATTCAGGTTTTTCTGTTTTGTGGATAAGCTGTAAACAAACTGACTCGACTAAGAGTTTCCTTAAACTTTGATCGGTAAAGTTTATTATTGCTGATAGGAATTGTTATAAATTACGTAAAACATAAACCGCTGTTTTATTTACACAGGTGCACATTTGTGATTTTCTATTACTGCAAACAAAAGCTCATGAACTCTTGAATATAACAGATTATAAAAATGAAAAGAAAATTTACTACGATGAAACAAATTATTTTTTTATTCATAGATGAAAAGTCGATTTTTTCAGATCGATTTGTAATACATATTTTAATGTTAATTTTGCTTTTTTGCAGGCAATTTTTTTCCAAGATTCAAATGTAAAGAAATAAGAGAGACTGGAAATTCAAAAATGTAAAATATGCTGCTGCAAGTCGAAACTTTTAGTACAAGCGAAGAATATAATCTTCAGAATTTACTACATATGTATAGCTAAAATACTAACAATAATTAATTAAAATCAGTAAACAGTTCCTACTCTAGTGATAGTCTTCGCTATCGTTCTGCAAGAGCTGACAACATTTTTATTATTAGCAACGTTACCACACATTTCTAAAATTATTAATGAAGATAATGTCCAATAACTCCTGATAAATCACCCAGAATTAATAAACAGCATATGCCTTAAATTAGTTTAATAAAATTATACGGCACGATTAGTTTTTAAAATAGTTTATAATTATTAATATATTTTCATGAAATTGAATAAACAGAATCTCCTTATCTAATTACATTGCTATAAACCATTAATATCTGTCAACGCGATAAGACTCAGTGATGTAAAGCCGAAAAATATACATTGTTACGTTATGTAAATTTCGTTCTTGTCCATTTTTTGACACAGTTTTTTCAAAAGTCCAACGTCTAGAACCGAAACGTAAAAGTTGTGTAAATAATGCACCGGCCGAGTCGAAGAGTGTTTATATTGTGACCTCAATATTATAATGCCCTCTGAGGTCATCAGACTTCTTGTCAAGACGGAGTGACAAGTGAATGACAGGCGGGAATAAGCAAGTCTATATCAAACACATGCAGAAAAACGTGGGCGTTTCGGAATACAATTGAATCGTCACTTTTCAAATTTACCACGGTCCGGCCCTGTTTTTTTCGTTTTTCCAGCACGTGTGACGCGCGGAATCTCGAAGGGTGAATGGCAAATGGCAATTTAAAAAAGAATTCCATTTTTGAGGATGGTATGGGTTAATGCAATGTTTGTATAGTGTTTGGATCGAATAAGAAATGCTCTGATAATTTTTCTATCCATTTATAACTGTCTGTCTATTTCCTCTCTGATGTGTCCTCCCTTTCCCCTAAGTTTCGAAGCGATGATCGCGCCGGGAGGGTGAATCGTTAAAAGCTTTGATAATTTTGAATATTTGAATATCGTAAATCAAATGTACGGTGGAGGATTTATGTCGGGTTTACTTAATTATATCCCGGTAGGTTACAGTAATCGACTTATTTAATTTTCGACGCTTAAAAAATCAGTACGGATTATTTATTGGCTCTAAATCACATGTTGACACAAATAACCGCTGCCAAATTATTTCTATTTAGTTATTAGGGATATTAAGTATTTCGGAAATTTTGCCAGTTTTCTGCTTTGACAAGGAAAAGCTTTGATTGCACATTAAACAAACATCGTCTGTGTTTTGTGAAGATCTCTACTGTTATTAAAGAATCGATCGTAAGCATTTATTCACTTAATACGAAATTGCTACATATCTTTCTAGTTCCAGATAACAAATTTCTGATAAAAATAGCACAAGACGAATAGATTTAACATTTCATCACTAGAATTTAAAGTGTGACTTTTAAAATAGATAGTGACTTAGAGGTTTGTTTTTTATAATTTTATAAAGGATAGCGTATTTATCTGTTTATAAAATATTTTTTCGAAATAAAATTCTCACACATTAATAACGGAAAACCATGAAACTTTTGGACAATAAGTATGTCATAAAATTACATATTGTAGCTTTTTTTACTCAGTATAAAAAATATGCACTTTCTACGCGATAGTTACACATTGCATCTGTATTGGGGTAGTTCTTATGTATAAAGTCTTTCAAAGTACAGGTCCACCAAAAGTGTCAGAAAGAAGGAAAGATTTCTACCATTTTAAATGTTTTAACTCGACAATGATTGCCCTCCTAACTTAATCTTAACAACATTTTTGTTTCCTTTTCTAAGTCCCTGTGACACCTACACCTAGGTACATGTAAAATATGAAAAACATAAAAATTAAAGTCGTTTATATGAAACTGCTGTTGTATTATTGTCAACCTTTTGCTAAAAATAAGTATATTGATTTTGATTTGTAGAATGGAACACTAATCATGTGATGATGTAAGTTGTGACATCAGCCACATTTTCGTAGACGTTAACCTTGTTTTTTATGAATATTTAAAAAGAATGTATATGATTAAATGTAAGTACTCAAGTAACGCAACTTAACTGATTAAACATGAGACAAATCTTAGAACTATTTAATCTTAGTAACGTTTTAAAAATATACCTATGTATTAGTTTTTATTACATTACTTCAAATAAATCATAATTTATCATACGCTGAAAACACGTAGCATATTAAAATATAATTTTTGACTTTGACTGACTATACTTTTATTTTAACAATTATCTTGAACCTAAACTACTTTTTTGATAAAAGGTTATGAGTTATCTAAAATTTTATTTCCACACAAGAAACACCTGTTCAAGCAGAAGTTTTGCACAAGAACTTAATCGATTTGATTTTGTGCTAGCTTTTTATGACAAACATTGTAATACTGCTTCAGTAGAAGTTTTTGGTTAATTTCAAAAATTTTAACGAAATCCTTTAATTTTTAATAAGGAATAAATATACAGCACAGTTAATTCGGTATGAGACCGTGCATTTTGGGTGAACAGGAAAATGTTTCTTAGGTGTCGCCATGAGTGCGACACTGAGTTTTTGGAACTGGAGGGTGGTGTCATTTGGGCGCCATCTTGAAAACAAGGGTACAATTATCCTTACTTCACGAACGTAACCTAGGGAAGTATTGCAATAGGGTCCATACGACGAACGGCTACTATCATGGTTTCTAGACGTTTCATTACCACCAGAGTATGAAAAAATCGGTCCCCGTTTCCATCTGTCTGTTGCTTGTCTATTTTCAGTCTCTTCTGGTGTGTCGATTCAAATATAGTTTTGGAAATTTCATTGTACCCTATAAAATTTTATTGGCAATAACGAGACGGGGAGTGGTACAATAGCAAGAGATATTTACAACTTAACTTGTCGCGTGCCGGAAAATCCCCAGATGTTAGAAAGCAGAATAATCCAGGACCATCATTACTCACGAACGAAAATGACCATAATTTTATGTGTACAACTACCTGCTAAATGTTCTCAGACAAATTCGAGTGAACTGGTGTGAGCCAGAAATATTTCTTACCATTGTACTACTCTCCGTCTCGTTATCGTCAATAAAATTTTATAGGGTAGAATAAAATTTCCAAAACAATAAGACATATAATCTCCGAAACTACTACACTGATCAGTGTTAAACGATAACCAAAATTTGTTTGGTCATGTCTAAAAACAATTTTATGACGTCACCTCAAAATTTTGCATCGTAAATGTTATTAAAATTTTATAAAATAACATACTCATATCCTATTGGTTTACGAATCCGCATTGGTTTTTTACTCTAGACATACAAAATTTTTGAAAAAAAAAATCAACACTTATACGTAAGCAGCATAGTAAGTCGCTGATCAAAATTTATCTGTTTATTCCCCTCAAATATTTGATGACGTCATCTCAAAATGTAAAATGTATCTATAAAATATTATGTCTATACTTGTGGTTTATCATTACTTTCATATTTTTTAGATTAATATACAGGTGTCTCCAAAAAATACTGAATGAAGCAATGTATTTTATTAACCAAATCAAGAACGGCTCACCCCATTGTCTCAAAAATTTGGGAATACAATACTGTTGTTATTAGTATTAAGTACATTCCAATACTATCAACTAGATATATCTATGCGCCCTTACTAAAATATCGATAACGTCATCACAAACTTTTTTAATGGAAAATTTCAGTTGAAACTTCTTTACTTGTAGGTTTAACACTCCACGCATAACTTTATTTCAACTTATAGGAGTTATAATTTCCTGAGTAAAATTAATAATAAAAATGTTATGATAGAAAAATTTAATATCTAGTCCGTGAAACTTTTAAACCAGGATAATTCTTATATTTTCAATCCCACAAAAAGAAACATTAGATTAATTAAAATTCAGCTCAGAGCGAACAAAACACACATCAAAAACAAAATGCAAGGGATTTTTCTCTTTTACGGCAAAAGAGTGTTCCGCTGCTTTGATATTTGTTTCACGTTTTCCAAATTTCTAGAAATTTCGAAATTCTAGGTTTTCTTTGATTGTATTTCATGAATGTTAACGTTGAAAATATACCGCGGAGAGGTTGAAACTGGACAAATCTGATTTGTTTGGTTTAATATTTTTAAACTTTGAGATTTTTTCTAAGAATTTTAGTAGTAAACGTGCATTCTGTAAGAAGGAAGTAAAGATTTTAATGTAGAACTATCCTCACCACAAATTTTTTCGTCTCTTAATTTGACTTTTTTTGCTCATAACTATTTTATTATTAATATTTCTCCAAAAAAGGTATTAAATATTGCATAAAACTTTTACCCTCCTGACAACAGCTAATTGCACTCTTATTTTCAAGATGGCGGCAGAATGACAACACCCCCAGTCCCGGAAATTCAGTCTTACACACCTCCTACTGAACCCCCAAAAAATTATTTGCTGCCTACCCGAAATCCACAACTGCCTACTTTTTAACTCCGCATTGGCTGGATAAGAGTAAGTAATTTATATTTACAGAGATAACACCAAAATATAATCTCAAAAAGAAATTGCGATTTAAATAAATTGTTTTATTCAAAAATAGTAATTTCAGTGCGTCGTTTCAACGATAGAGATAAAAGTGTTTCATACAAAATCATGTATTTTATTTTAGAGAAATGTTTTCAAAATTGCTGAGGTGGCAGAACAACACATAACTGTGTGTTGTAATTATTGATAGATAGCCTATTTAACGATAATAGTGTCAGATCGGTGTCTTTATAATTATAACTACATTCATTATAATGAACTGATTAATCATTGCAATTATTGTCGTACAACTAGACCATGAAAAATATAATTATTTATATAAAAGAATGTTTCCACTGAATTTCATTTTAATGCAATTGAGATAATCTCAGCAAAAATGAACTTCACTTTGTATTTACATTTTCGGATTCCAGAACCCAAAAAAATAGAATTTCAACTTTTTGAAAATTATAATCCATTTTAGCATAACTGCGTTTATCTAAATTTTATAATACAATAATTATATGTATTTATTTTAGACATACCAGTCTCCAATTGTTCGAAAACTGTCCTTAATACATACGTCTATTAACATAAATGAATGTCTTTGTTGCACAGGACAACCTATCGTGACTAAAATCTTATAATAGTTGAACTTAAATGTGTTTATCTCTTTCAATGCAGATAGATACCTCATGTCCCTACATACACCGTACGATAAATAGTCAAGAAATATAATTGAGCAACTTCCTGTATAATTAAACGAATAAAATCACATGACATTAAAAACCTTTTAACAAGTCGTTAGCGGTAGCGAACAGAATACAATTTAAGAATCCTTTTGCGTTTAAATCGCGAAAAATTTCCGGCTTGTACATCTGAAGGCATTGTTTTGTTTGCTCCAGGACGAGTTTGATTAATTATGTACGGTAGACATCACGATTTGAAAGACCTATCCATAAAATATTCGAAGCAAGCGGCACGTCACGACGATATTTGCCACTCGGATTTTAAAATTATTGTTTAATTTAAGTCGATTCTATTCGCCTTAGATCGAACAAAACAATGCACCTAAACCGGCTGCAGCAAATAATAAATCATCTATTTATGAAATCTTCAGTAATAGTTTTTGTATTGAATAAAAAGCAAGATACAATGCGTCTTTTGCTAAGTATGGTCTCGTTAGAACCTTATAGTTCGTATTTCCCGCTGCTTTTATACCGCTTTGTTTCAACTGTTCCAAGGCACGAGTGATTGATGATTTATTTTGTGTTGGCGGCCCGGTAGGTCTGCGTCTATCGCCCAATGGACATTTTTGAGACGGGTGTAGGGGAAACGCGAGCAGTTTACACCAGAAAACAGTCAATATTGCTCCACGCATTTCATTCATATACGTTGGAAATTCGTAGGGTTGGAGTGTTGTTTTTGGCATGATGTTTCCCTTAGAAATCATATTAACTATGCGAAACTTAATTTGTGTTCAGCGCTCGATTGTTTACACCACTGAAGAATTTATCTGTTGTAATGTTATTTACTGAAACCAGTGAAAATTTTAGGACTTTGCACTAAATGGTACGCAGTAAATCATTTGTCACATATTCATCTGACACCTCAACCGCTGAAATTCAAATTTCTTTTCGCACTTTTCGTTTTCACGGGAACCATTTCAGGTGTAGTCTAGACAGATTAATGTTTTGTTATTTCTTTCCAGATTATGAACCTATGGTGCAATTTGAAAATCTATTAAACTATATTCGGGCGTTTATATTTATTCCCTCGAGGACCTGTTCTTATCCACGTAAAAGTAATTTTTATAAGCAATAAACAACATCAAACACATAAAACAGAATATATTAACTCAGAGGTCAGATAAAATAACACTATACACTTATATATTAGGGAACAAGTTCAAAGTTGTAAACATTTTTATTGTTTCTAATATTGCAACTGATTATTTCGACATATAATGGCCGGCAGTTCTGAAAGCAATTACATTAATAATGAAAACTACTTATTAACTACATCTTCCTACTGTTTTTACTTCCCGAACGATATCTACAGGTAGGAAGTATTGTAATGTGATATTTTTTACGAATGTTTAATTTTTTTTTGCGTTTGTAACACCTACATTGCTCCAAAACGAGTTTTATCGCGTCTATTTTTCATTTGTCTGTAGATTTATTTCTACTGCACCGATTACTTTGAAATTTTAGACAAAGGTTAATATTAAGTATTTGAAGATGAAAAACATTAACCGATATTAGCATATTCATCTATCCTATACAAAAAGTTAATGATGTCGTTTCAAAATATTATATAAACGTTAAATACCAGCTGCTTTATTTGTATTTTAACCACTTATCCTTATTTTTAACCTTCAAATTTTAGCACTATGAGGTTATAGTTTTGGAAATTTCATACTACCCTATAAAATTTTATTGAAAATAACGAGACGGACAGTAGTATAATGGTAAGAAATACTTACGGCTCACACCAGTTCACCCGAATTTGTAAGAGAACATTTAACAGGTAGTTGTACACATAAAATTATGGTCATTTTCGTTCGTGAATAACGATGGTCCTGGATTATTCTGCTTTCTAACATCTGGAGATTACCGGCACGCGACAACTTTAAGCTGTAAATATCTCTTACTATTGTACTACTGTCCGTCTCGTTATTGTCAATAGAATTTTATAGGGTACAATGAAATTTCCAAAACTATACAAGGAATACTTCTTAGAAATGTTGAAAGTACATTTCACTCAGGGCAGTTTAATTAAGACAAGGACTCCAAGACATTTACTAAAGTTTATTCTTTTGTCCCTCTCTTAATTTGATAACATTATCTCAACAAAATACCCAGTGAATATTGTATTGAAAAATACTAAGGTATGCAGTAGTACTGTATTTACTGATACGCTTTTTTAAAATTGCATATCAAAATTTTTTTAAATTTATTTTATTTTATTATAAAGTTGAGAAAAAAAAAACTCTACGAAGTTGAATATTTATTATTCTTGAAATGTTTTATTTACTTTTGCATTTCCTGTGCTTTGTTTTCTAAACACGTTCTTACGTAATTGATGAAGCATCTATTTTTCAGAATCATGAAATAATTTCATTTATTATTCTTTTTATGAACAATCGAGTCCAACATTTTGCTAAATTTCACGTTAAGCTACACTAGTGGACGTTAGTCAAAAAATTGGTCTAAAGAGTTTAGACAGTACTTCCCTCGCTGTCGGAAACGTGACGACTGCATGCGTATTGTTTTTTTAGTTTTGGCTAAAAAATTAAAAACTTATTCGAGGTGTCCCCTTTTAGCTGACCCACTTGTAAATGTAATTTTGATTACTTGCCAAATTTTGTCTTTTCTTGACATTTCTGACACAACTAGAATAATACGGAACTAGGTTTATAGTTTCTATAGCTGCCTATTTGTTGTTAAAAATGGAAGTTACCACTATTTTTAAACTTTAAAATCAATGCTTTCTATTTATCTTTATAATGGCGCATTTTTTTTTCTTAATTTTGCTAAAATAGTTAAGTCGATTTAGCGTTGGAGAAAATTAACTCATAATTAACAATTTAGTCCCTTTAAAATGTTTATGACGTCACTTCAAAAATTACTGATTACTTAACTGTTTATAAAAAATATAGGTACTCTGAATTCTGACATGTAGCACTGCAGGGATATTACTAATATGCTTCACTTTTCATCACGCAGCATATTTCAGACAATTATATACACATAAGGAATGAAAATTTTGGCTTGACTTAAAACAAGTAAGATTTCACGTACAAAAATTTCTATATAATGCAGATTTTTAATAAAACAATTTTTGTACAGTTAATTTATTTAAAAAAATAGTTATTTGTGTATCAAGTGGTGTATCTGAAGTGGTTTTGAGGTTAGAAAATCTTTTTTCGTTGTTGGAGAAAAAGCACTGCAAACTTCATGAAAATAAAAGTGCTACTTTGCTCCTTTATTAAGAAAAAAATTGGTACCCTCATATTTCACAACCATATTCAGTAAAGGTGGAATTCAAATAACGGCGTTTTTAGCTTTTATATAAAAAAAACCTTGGTCACAAACGGAATGTTAAGGACGCACAAAAGTAAGTTTTCAGTATCTGAGTACTAAAAAGTGAGAAGGCAATAAAAAAAAAGTGACAAATGAGTCCGAAACAGTCATGTTGACATTTCAGTACAAAGGAGTGACATTTCATGGACGTATACTAAACTCACTTGACATACACCTAGTAAAAATTTTGACTTAAACGGCTTAAGCGAAACCATCCTTATAAGTCAAACTGGCTATTGTAAGCTTTGTGGACCCGAACCGCAAGGATTATTACTGTCCATTGTTGCCACAATGGAGCTGTAAAGTTTTACTGGTCATGTGTCACCTGAGTTAAGTTGTAAGTACAATAACCAGTTTGACGTATAAGGGTGGTTTGGCTTAGGCTGCTTAAGTGATGAAAGTTTTACTAGGTGTATGTTGAGTGAGTTTAGTATAATTTGGGACGTAAAACGACTAGATTTGTAATGGTCACCTAAAAACTTAATTTTTGCTGTGAAAATGACAAATACATGTTTTTCCCATTGTAAGCTCAATCCGGGAGCATACTGGCAATAACGTTGTTTGTTACTGAAAACATATAAAAAAAAATATCCTACACAGATAAATTTGATTTTACGATATTCGTTTTGAAATAACCTTTGAAACCTAAAAACCAGCGGCGTAAACAACACCCCCACAGCCCCTGCGCTATACGGAATATGTAAAATATATTTAAAGCATTTAACTGACGGGATAAAATGTCTTTCAGCACTAGGTGAAAGCAATCTGAAGCTCAATTGTTTATTTATGTTTATAATGTCACGTTGAAATTATTTTGATTTGTATGAGTTTGTTTTCTCAAAACAGGAGACTAAAATTATTAATTAAACCACAATCGAAGAAAATGTTTTAAATATTATAATTCTTATTTTATAATTATTATTATAAAGACGTGCGTATTCTCACATTTTCGAAAAAATGGGGTGACTCGTCCTGAATTTGACCAATAAAAATGTGTTATGACGTTATAAACATAAATAATACACAATGCGAGAGAAAAAGAGAAAAAAAGAAACGAAAAAAACGAAAGGTAAGTTTGGAATCGAACGCGCGACGTCCGGTCCGTATTCCTTAGTTTTAACTACTAGACCACGACCGGGATGTTTCACGCTAATGGTAAACTATTATTATATCTTGCTTTATGATTTTGCAAAAATTTGGACGGTTAGAGAAAAATTCAAAGCGGATACATACACCACACTTATAGAAGTAGATTGTTGTATAACAGTTAAATCGAATAAACATAGAATTCTTTGAAACGACGTCATCAAATTGTTGGTGGGGATGATTAGCAAAGTTTTGGTTAATATTTAATCATCTAAGTACATGATATTTCTAATACACATACAAAATTTTACAACAATTGGTTCAGCAGTTTTGGAGATTACGTGTTTAATAAAAATTGATATAGACACCAGACAGACAGACAGACAGACGGAAACGGGAGACTACTTTTTCGTACTATAGGGAACATGAAACGTCGAGAAAATATAAAAGTGGTCATTCGTCCGATGAACTCGGTTACTATACTTCCTTAGCTTACGCTCGGGAAGTAAAAATAGCAACACTGATACCCTCCTTGCAATAAGAACAATATTTTTGAATACTAAAAAAAATTTACAACCTGAAAGTTAAAGAACCTAAACCTAACTAAAACTATAAATTACAGACCCTAGTTTGAAGCCTGGCTGATGTCGGCAAAGGTGAACAGGGACAGATTTGTTTTATTCTGTAACGCATTTAACTGAGGTAGAAAAGTCGCGTGCATTTACAGAATGTTAACTTCAACGTCAGGAAAACATTTTGTCTCAATATTTACCTGAGTAACCGACGACCAACTATTTTCCTAAATACAATTCTGAAATATACGCAGATTCAAACCTGCACGTGGCGTTATGTCAAGGACTGAAGAAGAACTCTACTGAGATCTGAGATCCTTGTTCGACCATGGTTGCTTTAAATGAGACTAATAAGACCATAAAGTTTTATTAGTCCACAAAAATTTCCATATAATATTTTGGGTAGTTCAAGATGCAGTGTTGAAATCGAATAAAACTAATTATCACTGTAATATATTTTTTAAAGTAGATACAGATGAATTTTGAATAACCCAAAAAATTTCAAAACCGTTATAAATCTATTGACAATGAAAAACTTCTAAAATTAAGGATTAATACTAAGACAACCGCCTAAACATCAAGACGTAAATTTTGCAGAAGGTTAGTGTGTCCTAATATGTATTGTGAAGATTTTGGTAACTGAAAGGTGGTTAATTCTTTAATAGAACAATGCTACATATTCGTGTTCAAATTTATTAATTTGTTAATAAAAATTGGAATAAGTTACACTTTCATATTACTTTAACGACTTCCCTCCAATTTGGACTATAAAACGTAAGTATAGAAAAACATTTGTCTTATTTAGAAGTTCAACAGTAGTGCGACCGGTTAATGCGCACACTTTGAAAAATCATTCTCAACTATTTTAACGAAAAATAAAGTTAATGAAAAGCATATATTTATATTAAAGGACAATTGTTTCGTTTTTACGTCCCAAGCGTAAGCTTACTTTAATTCCTTCTGGCGAACAGCTACTTTAATGTTTCCTCGACGTTTCATGACAGATAGGGTATAAAAAAAGATCTTCTATTCGTCTGTTTGTCGTCTATCGTTTAAAACTTCCGACCCGATTGTTGCAAACTTTATATGTAGGTGTGTTAGGAATATCGTGTAGATGGGTAAACGCTAACCAAAATTTTGTATGACCATCATGTTATTTAAATTGTATCAAAAGGATACTCTTATATTTGTTATTTATGAATATGCCATTAATTTTTACCACATACACTCACAAAATATTCATAAAAATTCATCAATGAAGCAATTTATTTTATTGGCCGAATCAAGGACGCTTTACACCATTTTTCGGAAAATTTGGTAATAGAGCACCGTATAAGTTGTATAGCAGAAAAGTGCTTTCGATGTAGGGTAAATGTGTACAAGAGTACGCACTTAGTGGAAAACTGTCAACAACTTTTTAACTTTTTTGGATAGACAAATTTTATGATATAGGTTCGTTATATACATGTTTAGAGATCAGATATATTTAATTGTACGTCCCAACACCACTATATTTTAAGAGTAATTTCAATTTTTGTCAAGATGTGTAAATGCGCACTCTTAGACAGTTCGTTGCACAAGAGTGCGCATTTGAACGCTTATGAGTACGCATTACATTTTATGAAAAAATATTTGTTTCTAAGGTGAAAATAAATGGGAATAAGTGACTACAGACTACACATAAAACGGGAGACCTATTTCTTCGTACTCTAGGCGTCTTGAAAAGACGAGAAAACGTAAAAATAGAGAGTCGGTCGACGGACTCGATTACAACACGCTCAGGAAGTAAAAATAAAAAAAAAATCACCATAACCACCACCACACAACTTGAGAGGCAGTACAAAGTAGTAGAGTTAAATAATTCATTATCGTATGATATGTATCTCCAAGACTATTAGACTACGTATTGCAAGCAATGCGCACTCTTATACAATACCTCGCTGCGCACTCTTGTACATTTGTACATAACCTAATGTTTTCAAAGTTAAAAGCTTTTGATTGACAGAAAGTGTAAAACTGTTAGTGTATAACGACACCTTAAAAGTTACAACTAATGAAAATTATTACTGTAAAATAAATGAACTGGTACGTACCTTACAAAAAACTAAAACTATGAGCGGTAAAAATTACATCCACACAATGTGTGAACATAAAATCGTCAGTACGACCAAACTATAAACTATATTCAGGTCACTTTTGCACCTTTATCTCAGGTTTAGCATTAAATTCTGAATGGTATAACTTCATCTTACCCAGATGGCACTAATAAGCAGAAATCATCAGTGCGTACTCTTATACATATTCGCACTCTTGTACACATTTACCCTATGTATGTAAGTTGTAACAATATTGTAACGATGTTATTGCAACCTTGTTTTAACGAAACAAGGACTATCAGACTTGGCACAAACTTTGTAAAATATTTTTATTATTATTCATTATTCAATACTGCGAAACTTAAATTTCGAAAATTTTCGATTTAGAGCTTTTTATAAATTAATTAAAAACCGCAATTTGTAAATACAATTTGACACAGTGGTTGACTTGTTGATAAAGACACGAGTTTACAAATGTATTTGAAGGACACATACATTTTTCATTGAAATCACGATAAGATCAAATATAACAGTTTTAAAAAGTAGATTGGTAAATTTTAAAGCATATAGTAATAGTTATTTATGTATTAAGGGCATAATCAGGGAGATTGTGGCACGAGGGAATGTTTAAAGCCCGACGAAGGAGGGCTTTTAATTTCCCGAGTGCCACAATCGACAATTATGCACGTGGTACATACAACGTTTTATTCTATTTTAGTTTCTAAACTATTTTTAACGAAATATTGAGTATTTTCGGCAAGACTGTGTGAATTGTGCCGATGCGAATTTTAATACATAGCTGGCTATTATTTTGATGTTGTTATGGATACCACGTTGATTATTTGATAATTCGTTTTTCAAAATGTAAATTAAAGAAGCGGAAAACCTTTATTCAAACGAAAGTTTAGAAGAATTTGAAGTCGGCCAGGTAATGATTTGATAAAATATTATTTTTCCAACTTAAGAAAAACATTGAATATCGAAGCGTGTTTGAATTATTAATTGATTAGTGTAAATGAACAATCAATTGTTGCTTAGCAATTTTTGACAGATTTGTGCTAAAAAGGCCAATTTAAGCCCGCATTTGGGTGCTTATAAATAAGATTATGGTTCTAAAATAGAATAAAAATATTTAATATTACAACCACTTTTGAAAGGTACTTATCATATCAACTTTTAAATATTTACGTCAAAATTTGCTAGTTTTTCGACGGGCCACAACTGAGACTCCTGTGTATCAGTCCAACATTAAATTCCCAGAACTATAATGTTGTTTATTAGAAACTTCTTTAATGCTGGAAATATATTTGTCAAGCACACTTTCAATCAGTAATAAAAATCAGTTTTGGTAAATTTGATCATCAACTGTGTTTTTATTCTTACTTTTGTGTGTCGGTCGTCCCCTGGGGGATTGTCCCTTCGGGAACGTTTCTGGTATCGTGGTGGTCCAGTCCGGCACTGCGTACATACACAAATATTACAGAAATTGCACAGTTTAAATTAACTTCATACTGAAATTTCCGTAATATCTAATAAGTATATATTAATAAAATCCCTCTCGCAGAACTTGACACTTATTCAAGTAGATTTCACTAGTGTTAAATGTAATTTTTCTAAATCGTGGTCACCTGCAAGGGAGTTTTTAAACGAACGCGAAATGAACTGTGTTCCAATCCACAAATTTAATACCTCCGCAATGTAAACGACTGCTGAATAACGTGCTGAAGCTGCGTCTACCTTTGCTTTGGTTGAAATAAGTGCGTCCAAATTCCGGTCGGTTCCCCTACGCGTTCAATTAATAGCGTCTATTCATTCAGCCGGAGCACCTAAATTTTATATGTCGTCAAAGTCGGCCAGTTCTTAGGTAACAATAAGGTAATACACCAGGTGATGTATGGCTCAGGTATTTATGAGCAGCTCAGACGATGCGGTCATATTGTATACTTGTTTGTCAAGATGTTTAACAATTCTTCTAGATAATTAATTTGAGTCGAAAGAACATGTGCCGACAAAGCCGACCGAAATAAAAAGACATTTTTCGCGCATCCCCCAAATATTCAAATTATCCACTTAAGAGCAAGGTCTGCTGTTATTATAAAACGATATCGGCTTATTTTTGAAGGGTTATTTTTCTCGTGGCGACTATAGATTTCCAACAGATAAAAAAATTATACGGAGTATTTGAATCGTTCGTAAAATAGAATCTATTACAGAAAAGATTTATTACCCCTAAAATAAGTCATTAACCTGCTAGTCTACAAAAACCGTTCTGTTTTAGTCACGCAATGAAAGTTGGTTATTGTCAAATTAATAATATGAGTTGGTGCGAGAAACTATCTGGTTTTTAAAAAGGTATCACGTCAAGAATATTCTAAGTTGGATTACTTTTTTATTCAAATTTTGATCTTGAAAATCTAAGGACAACTTATAAATACCACAGTTGAATTTGATCTAAATAATATAACTAGTGCAATCTTGGCAAAATTTGTAGTTTTAATCGTGAGATACAACAAAAAATAAATCTTGTATGGTCTGTTGAAGTTTATGAACATGTTGCGTTATAAAGAATCTACAGTGTTCACACAAATAGTTTGTAATCGTTTTACTAAGTGATATGGGACAGGTGTTCGGTTCTTAAAATGGCATAGATCACGCGATATGCTATTCTAAAACAATTCGATTAGACTGGGGTGTCTGGTCTATTTCATTAAGTTTATTGATTTAGATGTTTTGTTAGATTTTGGCGATTTACGGGGAATATTTTTTGAAACGAATGCGTCACATTTTCTAAGAACTGAATAATTGCTTGACGTAATAAATAGAACTTTATGGTATTATTAAAGTATACTGCTACAATAGTTTTTTGTTCAAGAAATAATAACGCTTTTTGCATGGGTTGGTAATTTAATAAATGACGGCGAACCAAAGGAGCGAAAAAAAATTGTATGTGTCGTCGGCGTATTTTTTGCACATTGATCTCAAAGTTTAGTTAAATTCAGAATTTACAACTGTTAAAGTAAAAATTCATATGCTACTGAATATGATCTATTTCAAAAAGTTTGAATATTATCTAAAAGTAAGCAACTACTTACAGCGTTTAGATCGTCATAGACGAATATTCGTACAAATGAAGACATTGTTCTAAGTTACTTTTGTGAGAAGATATGTATCTATATCTTTTCAGATTATATCGTTAGTGGAGTTTAAATTATATTTGTAGTTAGAAAAGCTGAAATCCACACTGTGGTCGATGTGCTCGTACATACTAAGGTAGTATAGTCTGTCCAGGAATATGGCGGTTTTTTTATTTTGATAATACAGTGATCAACACACGTAAAAACAGGAATTGATTGGTGTCATAAATTTGCGTCTAATAAACTTGCATTATTCAATAAGAAGGATAGTGAAGGAGTCAAAGTCATAATACCACTAAATTTCTAGAAACACTATTAATAATAAAGCAGAAAGTCAAAAATATCATTACTTTTAGTACACTTTTTTTCTATACTACTTGGGGACGTTTTTATCAGACAGATCTTCCAAACTACCGAACAGATTGCTCCGATTTTAAGATAACTTAAGTTAAGTTAAAACACAATTTTGCAAAATTTATTTGTTTGTCGTGTTATGTTAAATGTAGGTACAAATATTTTGTTGACCATTTTACGAATAGCTTATCAGATTTTCCTAACATTTTAGGAACACGGTAATATTATCTTTGTATCACATCATATGTTACATCATATAACAAATTAATTTACACTAAAAACTTGGTAGTTTAGTTTAGTCATACAATATAATGTAGATTGTAGAAAATAAAAAAGAGAGAAAAAATTAAAAGTTATAGTTGTCGAGGAAGTAAAAATGGAGAAAGAAAACGGAGCAAAGAATAAAAAAAGAGCAGGGGAAGCGAGAGAGACAGAAGGAAGGGAGGGAGATAGAGGGAGAGCGAAAGGGAGAGGGGAAGAAGAAGGGGGCCTGAGAAAGAATGGGTGAGGGAGGATAGTGAAGAGGGGAAGAAAGAACGAAGAACGAAAGGGAATAGGAACGCAAGCAAACAGATGGTGGGGAACAGGAAAGGGAAAATGCAACGGACTTAGTCTTAGGAATCACCGGTTAGTAGTCATTTTTGGCCGTTGGTGACGCTGGTGTCAGAAACCGGGGTACTTCGGGATAGATATTATTTTATAATAAAGAAAATAGAGATCTAAGTGAACCTAATTATACCTATATGTCGGAAACAACGTTGTTTTACAACATTAATTACAAAATTATTTTTTTTAATTATCTTATGGGCATTCATTATCATCCAAATTATGGCTTGTGTAACTTATAAATACTTAAAAATAATTGGTCGAATAGTTATTTTGACAGAACTTATCTTGCCCCCTAGGTACAGTCCAACAAATCCCCCTTTTTTTGAAAAAATATACAATTTAATTTTGCGACATTTTATTGACAATAAACCTCTATACATAAAACAATATAGACAATAGTCAGTGGCATAAATAACACTCCTTCAGCAGTTACACCACGGGGGCGCAGTCCGCACCAGGGCGGACAGTATGAAAAATATTTGGAACAGATAACCGAAAGGAAAACATGTTTTCTCAGTATATCAGTGCATGTGTAACTTCGACTGTTTATGTTTATATTTCGAAAGAATTCAACTGTTAGCATGTTCCGATAACAAGGATATGCGTTAAAAGACAATTAAATTTTGCCTCCAGAGAAGAAGACCAGTGTGTAAATCCTACAATGGAGCAAAACGGGGCCCTTAAAAATAATCGACGAAATCTAGTTTTTTCGAAAAATGCAAAATTTTGTTTGCGTTATAATGATCCCTATAAGTAAAAAAGAATGGTTGGAAGTTATTTCGACAGAACTTTCCTGACCCTTGAAGTACAAGAAAACATAAAAAAAATAAAATTTGATTGTGCGAACTTTATTTTTTTTAAGAGTACCTACCCTTGTAAGTTAAAATACAGATATGTATGTTTTTGATTTAATGAATAAAGTAAATTGACCCATTCATTAATTTTTTTCAGTCATCTGTATACCTATATATAAGCAATTCAAAAACTTTTAACGATAAATAACAATAATTGTAGATTCATTATATTTTGCACATTATAGATGAGATTTATTAGGCAAAATTTTGAGATGACGTCATCAATTTTGGGGGGGGGGGGATAAACAGATATATTTTAATTAAAAAAAAAATACTACGCTTAGGATAATTTTAAAATGTGTGCAAGATCAAACTCGACACGGATTCATTCACCGCAAGTCCTGGAGTATCTTATTTCAAAAAATTAAAAAAACATTCTATTGTAAATTTTGGAAATGACGTCATCTCACTGATGGTGGGGATGGTTGGCCAAATTTTGGTTAGGGTTTTAACATTTACATGATATTCCTAATATATACATAAAATGTGATATATCAATTGGTATATCAATTTGGAATGGTGCAATGTAATATTAAAAATAACAGTATTGTATTCAAAAAATTTTCTGGGAAAATGTAGTAAGTCGTTCCTGATTTAATAAATAATATAAATTGACTTATTCATTATTTTTTTTTACCCACCTCTTTAAGCAACTCTAAAAAGTATTAATGCAATGATAAATTACAAATTTACAAATATAGATTAATCGTATTTTGTACATTTTAGATAGGATTTATTCGGTAAAAATTTTGAGATGTCATGAATTTTTTGGGGTTGATAAACACATACATTTCACTTAAACCCTTACTATGGTTACAATAACGTTAAAACGTCTGCAACATTTCAAAGTATTCAGTTTTGCAATTCTTGATTTAATCAATGAAAGAAATTGACCCAAGCATTAATTTTTTGAGTCACCTTGTCTAAGCAAATCCAAAAAATATGAATGGAATGATAAATCACAAGTATAGACTCATTAATCTCATTATATTTTGGACATTTTAGATAGGATTTATTCGGCAAAATTTTGAGCTGACCTCATCAATTTTTTGGAGATAAGCAAATATATTTTGATTAAAAATGTAGGTACCATGCTTATCATAACTTTAAAACATGTGCAAGAATTCAAAGCATTCGGTTTTGCAGATTCAAAATTAAATTGCAAAATGTTTTTTTGATTTTTTTCGGGTAAAAGCTTAACATGGCGTCATAAACTACATATGCTATTTTATACAATTTAAAACCCATTTACTACGTACAATTTTGAAGTGACATTATTGCTGGGAATGATTAGACAAATTTTGGTTAGCGTTTTACCATCGACATGATATTTCTACATATTATAACTATAAAATTTGACAACAATCGGCCCAGTCCTTTTTGTCTAATAAAGATCAGAAACAGACGGACAAACAGACAGACAGACGGAAACGGAAGTCCTACTTTTTCGTACTCTAGGGGTCATGAAAGGTCGAAAAAACGTAAAAGTAGAGAGTCAGCCGACGGACTCGATTACAATATTTCCTTCGCTTACGCTAGGGAAGTAAAACATACTCGGTAAAAATGAGATTCGAACCTACACGGGACTGACCACAAGTTAAGCATTTGATGCGGAAGTGAGATATCATCTACCTATGTGAACCAGGTGGAAAATATTGCACAAAAAAATTGTAAAGTAAATGTGATCATAATCAAGGCAGGTTTATAAACCACGAGTACAGGAGTGTTTCATAAATTTTAGATAAGTTTAAGTACGTAAATTTCGATGATCCCCAAATTGTTAGTAGGGAGGTTAGACAAATTTTGAACTTTGGTTAGTATTAGTATTTTACCATCTTCACGTTATTCATAACATAATATAAAATTTGATAAAACAATCGGTCTGGTAGTTTCGGAGATTATCTGACTAATAAAAAATCACACAAACGGAAGCGCGAAACTTACTTATTTATACTCTAGGGATAATCAAATGTTGAAAAAACATGAAAGTAGTCATTTGTCCCATGGACCCCATGACAATACTTCCTTGAGAAGTCAAAAAGATAAAAATACAGACTGATAAGGCCAGAATAACATAGTTATAAAACATAAATAACGAAATTTTTTTAAACAATTTAAATAAATTTAACAATTAAAAAAACAGGTAAAAAAATCAAAATAAAATTACAAAATAAGCAAGACAGTTCCGTGTTTTTTTCTCAATAGGTTTAAACGGAGGTGGGTAATTAAGTCAATTATAGACTATTTTTTGCTTAACAAGTTAATAAATATGATAAAATTTCACTGACACTCTTAGAAAAAACATTAATCCTCACTCGTTCAAGAACAAGTGACGCCCAATTTTAGCTACCACCCTGTATTTATCGAAGGCTATTCGCTTGATTGATAGAGTTGTCGAGTTAATCTCCTGTTTCTGTGCGTGTAGGTCTCAGTAGTTGCTGCCAATGAACGGTGTATGTGATCGGTGCGATAATTTGTTTTGCTTCTTCGATTGACGATTGATAGATGAGATTATAATTTTAATTAGATCTCTTTACGAGCGCATTTTTACTCCAGGAATATTGATGGATTTCCTCGTCGCCGTTGCTGACAAATCTAATAAATAAGTCACACTTTGATGGGTCAAGAACATTGGAACGAACACACGTCTAAACAACGTCCGAAGCGAAAAACCGCGGGTGTTGTTTGCTGTTTCGGTGCCGTTCATGGTTCGTAATTTGCATAAAAATTGTCGGATCGTAAAACCAATTAGAACAGTTTTTTCGTACCATACCGTGAGTGTACATACTTTAGTTTCATGGTCCTTCCAGTTACCGCAAGAATTTCTTAACAAGACAGGAGAACAAGGTGGAGATATATGAAACCGCAATTAATTTTCAATAACCATAACAGTTTCTCGACACTTAAAGGTTATTTTCTGCGAAATTGATTAAAGGTAGACCTTTTGCAACTTCGCGAGTTAGCACTTGTTTTTAATTACAGTCCCATCGACGCAAGAAAGATCGATTTCTCCGTGGATGGAGATTAAAGCTGACCATAGTGTACCATACTCCACCTACGTCAAGTTGTAACAGCAATAAATTGTTTTATATAAATCGCCTTAACGTAAATGTACCGCACCTAATTTACAACAGACTTTCATGTGAGAAACCGAACAAATATGTAAGTGTTGAAGTATGTTTGCATACTTTGGAAAATTTATTATAACGTTCTTTCTACATTCATTTGATCACTTTCTCGTTTACGCGAAGATTATTTGTACGATCTAATTTGTTCGAAGCTGAAGTTCGCACTTCTGCTACTAAATATCATCGTTCGTTTAAAATTTGAGCGTTTGTAAATTATTTATATCTCGAATCAATACCGCTGCCTATCGCTGTTTAACGATATTATAATAGAAGGTTGTGTCGAAACATGTACAAATTTTCTCACTTTTTCGACACCGCATGTCGTGTCATTACTTACCTATTAAAGTCACACAGGTCCTGCATTATCTATGTATTATCAATATTTTAGAGCGATGTAAATCGCGCCTAGACCATAACGCTCAAATTTCCATTTTTAACTACATACGTCATCAAAACCATCTGTTGTTGAGCATTCCCCCTCACGACATTTACAACCCCAACGGTAAGCAGTGGATAATCATTTATGAATTTTCGAGTTGTTATGTGGCTTACGGGGGATTAATGACACTTTAATATAATTAATTAGTGTCAGTGTTCTATGATCGAAAATTATAGAGACTAAAGAGTGACGTGGAGAGATTTAGGGGAAGCGATAAATCTTGATGTTGTCCAGATAAAGATTTGGCATGTGTACGAAAGAAGAGGGAACAAACAGCGGGTCTAAAAGTGGAATGTCTGATCCTACAAGACTTGTCGAGCACGTGTAGTGCAATGATATCATCACGTTAAATTTTCTGGTCCATTTTCCATATCATCTCCATTTTAAATATCGTCTAGTATTATATTCTCGAAGCGTCACATAAATTCACTAATTCTCGTCTTTATAATAAATAATAATATACACACTGAGAAAGTGAACATAAGAAAACAGAAATAGTTACGTGACTGTTATTCAAAAAATTAATTCATATTTCAGCAAAGGTTCGACTTCTAAAAAAGCGAGGAAACTACATACAGTTTCTTATTTGTTAGTTACCAACTATTATTCTGTTTTTTCACTATAAAACTAGCTACAATCGCTCTTACTTTTTTTAAGTTAATGTGTTTTAAGCTATAGTTTTATTCACTACCTACTTAATTCTATTAATATATTCTTTTTCAGTGAAATACTATTTACAAAGCTGACTTTTCCAAGTAAATATCAATAGTATAATAAACCATGATTTTAATTTGAAAGAATTTGAGACAACACTCAAATGTAAACATAACTCAAACATACAGGTTTCACATGGGGCTTGTTTTTGCTTCCAAATTCAAAAAACTAAATATTGAATTTATATAAATACTTCTAAGGTTTATATTTCTATTTACAATTTGATTTAATTGGTACTACAATTTTTTTTAAATAAAATTATATTCATACAGTATTCGAAAAGTATTGTTATTAGGTATACCTACTACCACAAATTTTTTTAAGACTGTGTTACTTAGTTAAACTTTTTGTAAGATAACATACCTACTGATTTTGGTAATTATATGATGTAACACTAACTGTAATTAGTGTTGCAGAATTTCAGGGAAAATACTTAGTTGAACTATTTTTAAAGCAATTGATAAAATAAATAGATTTAAAATATTTTTGAGATAAAATAAATATATCGTTTTATAAGATATACTTTCGACGTCATTAATTCATTGTAAGGGATAAATATGTTCATGTTAATGTGGGTATACAATGTAAAATTAATGACTTTACTGTGTTCTTAAAATTTCCAAGAAGTTTTATGCGAAATTTTTCACAAAATGCGTGGCTTTATTTATTAATGATAATAATTAGTAATTTATTGTTGACAAAAGTATTCCTAATAAAATCAATAAATCATAATGTTGACAGATAATTTAAAAACTAATTTAAAATGGATAGAATAAAATTTATTATAACTTACATTTATTTGAGAGATCTTACAGAAACAATAAAAAAAAATGAAATAAGGTTAGGTATTCAATTCAGACTAACCTTATGAAATACGGAATTTTAGTTACCTTATGACAAAAACTATAAGTACAAAAAATGCTTGCAAGATTTCAGAGCATTCTGTTTTGGAGATTTGTAGTTAAATTGCAAAATGTTGTTATACACTTTTGATTTATTTTTCAAAAAATTTGAATGTCTAGGGTAAAAACTCAAACCGGATTCATAAGCAACAAGTGCAGAAACATTTTATATTATCTTATCATTTATAAAATGTAAACAAAATTTATTATTGTTTTGGATGACGTAATCTCGTTTTGGGTTACCGTTTTTACCACATACCTAAACGATATTCCTAAAATACACACATATACAATTTGACAACAATCCGTTTGGTAGTTTCGGAGATTATCTGTCAAATAAAAATGGACACAGACAGACAGACAAACAGACGCCGGACAGACGGAAACGGGAGACCTATTTTTTAGTACTCTAAGTGTTACCAAACACCGAGAAAACACGAAAGTAGCCAGTCGCTTGAAGGACTCGATTACTTCTTTTACTTCCTAGCTGGTAAAAGGAGAGGAAAAATTAACAGTATATAGTTAACAAGCAAAAGAGAGAAGGAGGAGAGCGAGTGGGAGAGAGATGGGGTGACAGCGAAGAGAGAGAAGGAAAGGATGAAGGGAAAAAATAAAAAAAAATTGTGAAACCGTTTTATAAAACTGATTGTAACAATTACTATAATACAATACAAATGGTTAAATTTTTTGAAACCATTTAGGAGTAAAAAATCTCGACATAAAATTATTAAACAAACAAAATAGTTTTGTGTTTTTTATTAATAGATTTAAATGAAGTTGGGTATTTCAGCCAATTATAGAATATTTTTTGCTTAACAAGTTGAGACATATGACAAACTTTCACAAATCGATAATACCAGTCACAGTGTAAGAAAGTGTCCTGTGAGGTAATAGAATATGCGACTTTTGCGGGCCATTTACCACCTCTTTTATTAGATAGTATAAAATGAATGCCTAGGGTAAAAACTCAAGGCCTGTTCATAAACCACAAGTACAGGTGTATGTAATTTTAAACAATTTAAATAATAGGAATTTTTTGGTCACTCGGTGTGCTATAATATAACGTCTATCCCCACCACGCCGAAAACACAAAATATTTGCCAACGTGTTTCCCCAACCACATTGACATTTTCTAAACAAAGCTAAACTTAGCTTAGCGTTGCCTTGATAATGCCAACATGGTTGACGAAATGCATCGGCAAATATAGTGTGTTTCCGGTGTTGTGAGGATAAACGTTATATTAATTTTAATACTTAGGAGTAGTATTTTCTATATACAATTTTGAAGTAACGTTATCCTATTGTTGGTGGGGAGCATTAGCCAAAGTTTTTGAAGATAAATTTGAGTTAATGTTTACTAAAGTCTCTAAATTAGTATTTAGGAGTTTAGGAGTCTTTCAAAGAAGTTTATATCTAGTTTCAAGATTAAACTGTCAAAGTGTTATTTCTTTTAGTATGCTAAAAATCGGACCGGTTTATTAAAACTAAATAGAAAAGCGGACCAAGCTGTAGTTTCAAGTGATATTTGGTTATCAAAATTTTGAAGTGACGTATATGTTTTTTTTGGAAGAAACGAAAAGACAAGGTTTTGTAAGTGCTGCACTATTGTCATAATCATTTTCATACAGCCTTTAAGAAACTGTTTGGGTAGCTTCGGATAATAATAATGTATAATAAAATGTTCATAATAATCTTAGATAACACTTAAAATCTCTAACTAATCAGTATCACAGTTTTTGGAGGATATTAGATAATTCAAAAATCTTCCAAAAGACGACAAAAACGACAAGAAAGAGATTAGATACTGCATACTTTCACCCTGCAATGCTTTCTCCAGCTATCGCTCAGAAAACATATAGATTCAGGATACAGGCCGACACTTCGTGGAAAATAATCACTAAACATTTTTGCTTCCATTTTTGCTATATCTTCAACAAGCGAACTATTACCATTGAAACAAAACCACCGATATTTATAGAACATTTATATACCTATCGGAATTTGTGATGTTGATTATTTTATTAATCAAGATTTATACATCTTTCCTAAATTTATCAGTATAATAACTGCCTGTTTTTTGTTGTTAGACAGTTTTGTTTTTAAAATATTTCATAATAAACATACATGTCCTTTTTTTAAGTCATCTTTCGTGGATAACTTTCAGCACAGCCAGCTGAATTGTTTAAATCTTTCTATATTCAATGTAAATATGTGCAAAAGTGTTTAAACAAAAGAAAAGACACTGGTTACGATGTTACGTTACAATGATTTAAAAAAAAAAACAGTATATGCACTGATTACTGCAGTTAAGGTCTGAAGATACCGAAAAAAAGTGCACTATTTGATTTTTTATGCACCATAAAAAAAATTTCACGTTGCATCGAAGACATTGTCTTCATATAATTACCTGCATATAAAGTATCCTGTGCCTAAATAACCTTCATAAATTATGAACTTACGACCAAATTACATGTAACGGACACATATTACATGATAACACTAAATAGGTAACTAAAGTGTGAAAAACCCATGGGGGTTGTTTTTACATCACCATTATACACTATTATCACCTGTTCTAAAACGAAAAACTAGCCATTGCACCGGACGACAATAATACTAGTCAAAAATTGCCACCGCCCACTTAAACTCCGCAAGGGAAGCGATAAATCTCTCATGATGCTGTCCAGAAGAGATTTGGCATGTGTAAGAAAGAAGCGGAAATAAGCGACAGCTTTAAAATAGTGGTAATTGTTACACATTTTAAAATTGAAAGAGCATTAAGATGCATCTGGAACAAAACACATGTTTGCCGGCAAGAGAACAGCGCAATCCCGAAGACTCCCGGGATATTTATGGCCCTGGGGTCACAAGCCATTGCTCCTGCCCGCATTATTACCCAACAGGGTTTATATTCGATTGTGCAGACGCTGGCAAAATATATACACCTGTTGAAGTCACGGTGTTGCTTCACCATCGATATAAAACCATCAAGTTGGGAGATAAAAGCCCTTCAGTTGGATGCTCCGGGAAACAAATGTGGGAATTTTCGGGGAGAAGAAGAGACATGTTTAGAGGAAGAGGTTGGAGGTTTCGTTGGTAATGAAATATATATGTAATGAAAGTATAAGCAGTAAGTATAAACGAATGCCTAAATTATTTGATTTTGCGAAAAGTGTTTGTTTTTAAACACGTCCCATTAAATGGGTAAAATCTGATTTTGAGAATGAAAAAAGTATAGGTTTTGCAATTTTTTAAACGTCACATAAAGACTCAAAAGAATTAATAATTTAAACTTAGAATTAAATCTGTAGTTTAAAGAAGATAGACACTGGAGCCTAAATTTAGGATCCTGGTATTTTAAAGCCTTGTCAAAAGTTTTTCGATAACCGCAGCAGCTTCACATAAAGTCCATTCAAAATTTCAGAAAAATAATAACTCTACATTTTGCTACGTTTATACCTCGGTACTTGTTACTGAAAAATATTTGTATTTTTATAAACATGCTTCCGATTATTGTTGATTCAAATATACTTAGAGACACTGAATATTAGAATGTATTCATATTTTGTTACCAAAAAAAGAGATCGGTTCGTGAAGTCTACATTTCTTAACCGCCCTTGGGCAATGCAAGTGTTTTAAATAAACGTTTGTCCAAACTAAAACTTTCAGGCTGGTAGAGTTTCGTGAAAAAAATTTTTAGTACCTATTAGAAAGTTAATCATTCCTATTATTATCATTTGGCTTGTTCAATTTACAACTGTGTTCGTGACTGGTAAACAGGTCATTTCTTCTAATGGTGTTGACTTTCTGTGTAAATACTGCCCTGAAATCAAAGATTGATCCAGTCGTTAATAAATGAATGTAGACATTTCAATTTTATGCTTGAAGAACAGCAGTAAATCTTCTTTTATATGTCATGACATTCTGAATCGTACATAATCCTTTTTTTGTAAGTAAAATAACACTTTAGGTAAAGATACGTAATTTTAAGTAAATTAATGATGGAAAACTGTGTAGGTATATTTCTTTCCTTATTTATCCACTTCTCGGTGAACTAGAATGTTTTGGGAAAATAATTATAGCTGTTAAAAAATTTGCACCTTTGTTCATATCACCCATAATGGTTAAGCTCATTTGCATAATTAATAAAAATTGCTGGAGAAAATTCCGACACGTTTTCTCCATATCGTGATCTCCGGATGCACGGGTTTAGCTTCTGACAGATTAAATAATTTGTTTTTATAATTAGACTCGTTTAAGTGCAGTTTCTTAGGTGGTTTTGGTAGATATAAATAGTTGGATCTAATTATTCAGTTTTGTAAATCACACCATTTGCATAGAATTGTAAAAGCTTAGACCACCGCACCATATACAAATTTGTGTATAGTTCTTTTGATATAATTATTTTGAGATTATTTATAACTTCCTTAAGGTTCTTTATAAAAATTCTATATTTTAGAATGCAAATCGTGGTAGATATATTCAGCTTTGATTAATATTTTCAATTCATATTATCATTAAACTAAGAACTAATGTTTCATAATTATGTATCTATTTCCTAAGCTGATTTAGACTATGTGCTTATATTGCAATTATAATATTCTTAAAATTATCGATTATAACAGGGTATATGTTATGTTCTTTCTTTTCTGAGTACTTGAGTAGTAAGGTCATGCAAGCTATAAAAATATCTTGATGACGGTGATTACTCACATATTTTGGTTTTTTTTGCCACATATACGGTGCTCCAAATGAGGCATATCTACATGGTAATGTCCAACTTGTTATATTTATGTATAATAACGCGAATAATTTTGCTTCATTTTTGTACCAAGGTGGTTAAATCAGTCTTTGTCACGCGTCTGTAATAATAAGAGTACAAACCAATGTACTTTTTTTTTTAAATTCGCATTAATTTGCTACGTCAATTTGGGAAAATACGTCTTATTTCGATGTTCCCTTAATTTCGTACACATGCTTAAGTGTAGATTGTCTAATTTGCTGCAGTAATAAAACTGTGGCAGAATTGAAACTGATAATTTAATGACAAATCATACAATGGAGCATGATTTTAATGCTGATTGAAAAAAAGCAATTATTCATTTTATTAGATGCAACACTGACAAAAACATTCAAAACCAACTTTATCACCATTATAAAGTTATACCGAACGCGTTCATTTATTTTGACCGAACAATAATTTTTAATTATTGTAGGTTTTTACATTTTGTATACACCGCTGGTTTTTAAAATATACATTCTTAATAATAATTTTTACACATGCGCCATTAAGAAGACAATAATTTCAACATCATTAAAATATACTGCCCACAAATCACATATAAACTGATTATCTGCAGTGAGACAATTGTTTCTATGGCTAGTAATCATATAATAAAGTTAATCGGGTCTGGTGCATGTAAACATAAAAAATTATAACCAAAGCTAATTTAAATTACAAAAACAAATCAAACCACTTTGTTTGAAACAATATGCGAAAGTAGATATAACAGTGTTGGTAAATAATATATGCTGTAACCTTTATAACTCAGTACCTATCTAAAATGATCTGTTGGTATACGCAATTTTTCGTGTTTTTAGATAGAAGTAATTTTGTTATTGAGCAAGAGTATTTTTACACCTACATAATTACAAATAAAGTATGAATTGAATAAAAAAAAGTAGGTATCGGAAAAAGGTTTTTTTTTACTTCGCAAACTTAATAAGGAGCTATTATAATAGGGTCCGTTTGCCAAATGTTTTCCCGACCTTTTACAGTTGTACTATACGAAAAAGTCGGTCTCCCGTTTCCGTCTGTCTATATCATCTATCCATCTGTTGGAGATTTTATGACACGTACCTACCTACTCTCAGGAATTACTGGACGGATCACCCTGGAATTTGGAATTTGACTATATTTTAGATTTTAGTAGATGTCCAATAAATGGTTGGATTTTGCCCTTGGTCTTTGTCTTTATGCGGAAAATTATTTTGTCATAACCTGTAGATTTATTACGCTGTATGCATCAGTGTCAGTTCTTATACCAACCAATTATGATGTCTTATTACCATATTTTCGAAAAAAGTACATCACAAACCACCCATCTTGGAAAATAACATAAAGTGTAGCAATTATTTAATTAAAATTTTCAGCTTTCCAACTGGTTCAGTTTCCTGCCACATTTTTCGAATATGCATATTATCAACTCAACCATCTCCCATCTTCGTTTTCCCTATACCACAACAACCTGCACTTAACTGACTTTTGCTAAAACGTTACACAAGCTCCATAATAAGCACGCAAACAACTTGTATTAAGTAAGTTTTGGCAAAAACATTATGCAAGCCACATAATAAGCATCTAAACCGATCTCCGGCCTCCCGCCAGGCAAAATTAATGCGATCAATTCGTCAATTCTGCCCAAAGCTTACATGCAATCATTACCGGTTCGAAGCTCGCACACTTCATTTTCAAAAAAAAAAAATTCTTCATGACTGCACTCACAGAACGTGCATCGGCGTACATCTTAATTCGCATGGAACCGTTTACCAGTATCGCAATTTACCCGCCCATTTGTTTACCGACACCAACCAACGGATTGTGATTACGTTGTGCTCAGATAACCATAATCAATCGGGCATATACCAATGGAGTGGAAAATTTTCGATCTTGATTATGATGAGGGAATAACTCGCGATTTGTTTCTGCCGAAAATAGTGAAGGTTTGAAGCGATAGCGTTTAAATTGTGTTCCCAGGGGATGCTGTAATGATTTTATTGACTCGTTTAGTTACGAAATAGAGATTATTACCTGAGATGAGTACGGAGATATTGTGGCTTGTAAAACGACTCATGAATACGAGGATCCCTTTGTTGGGGACAATTTAAATCGGGGCAAAAGTCGGTTTAAGGAGTTATGATGTGTGTATTACGGTATAAAATTTACACCCCATTTCAATTTATCATACAATAGATATAGTTTACTTTAGAGAAGATTTATGGGAGATGGGGGTCGGGCTTTAGGCAGTTTTTTGTCGGTGGGCATCGGAATGGTGTAAGTGTGTTGCTGCTGTGTATAAAAATTTAATTTATTGCAGAACCGTTGCAAAATAACCACTCAAGAAAACTTGTTTTACTAAAGTTTGAAATAAATCCACAAAAATCAATTATAAAAGCTAAATATGCAAAATATTTTTAAACGTCTCTCAGTAGAAGTAAACTTAGTGATGCCACGATAAAATTTCTTCAAAAAATCTTGTAAATCAAATATATTAGGTATTCATTCTTGATTCAAATTTGTATGGTCATGCTTCAGCTATTTTGTAGAAATTCGTTAATATAGATTTAAGTTTATTGTCAAAATTATTATGACAAAGATACCTAATACTGCATGTATTAGGTACCTACTTAATCATTAGAATAGTTACTTTTGGAAAAGTATGAAGTAAAAAGATAAAAGTTGATAAAGCTCAGTTACTCGTCATACTAAAGAATGTTAATAAACACAGCTACAAAATTTTAAGCTCTTACTGGGTGTTTGAACGTTAAAGAAACGTTATTTTCGAGTATTTTTTGCGAGAAAGCCATAATATACCTAGCCGAAACTTGTGTAAATCGTAAACTACACGTTTTAAAATATGAAAAAAATTTGACATCTTTTCATAAAAAACACAGTTTAATGACGTTCTACCGCTGCCATAGCAACGGATATAGGCAGTCCAATTGGTACAGCTTTTGGTTTGACCAACTGAGTTGTTCTTGGTGTTATCGTTATCTTTACGCATAAGAAAGTATTGCACTTGGGAGAGGAAACGGAAAGAAAAATGAGTACTGAGGCAAAATGTGGCACTTGCATTAGCCTTGTCACTTACGTGTTTTTTCGAGCGTGTATATCGTATTAGAATAGGTTGTGCAAGAGTAAGACAACACTTTTTTGAAATTTAATTATCATTTTCGCTCTTTATGGTATACATATCAAGTAAGTAAAAGCAAATAATCCAATTCAATTTTGCTTAGATAGAATAAAGCAAAATGGGGTACCGCTTATTTGGTACTAATTATACTACCACTTAAGTTTATTTTTTAAACTTTCAAACAAAGTGGTGATATTCTCCAGTCCTAAACTAGTTTCCAAAGAAAAGTAAGGAAGTAAAGTAATAATAAAAAGTATTGTATGGTAAGATGTGTGGTTGGTAATAATTTGTTTCAAATTGTATTTTAATTCCCAATTTTATTTCGATAAAAGGAAAAACTAATATTAAACGTTAAAGAGTATACTGAGCAACAAGAAATTTGCCACAAATATTGTAATTGCAAAAATCTATTTGTTTTAGGGTATCTACTATTAATTTGGTAAAACCTTTTCTTAAAGTTAGGGCTGGTTTTCGAGTTTTTTTTTTAACAAACATTTTCGTTTGCGTTTCATTTTCTGTATTTATTGTTATCTTTCATTATACTACCTATTGTGCCACCTTCAAAAGATAATGTTAAATAAAAGTTTTCATTCGAAAAAATAATATCAGCAGTTCTTCGGGCAGCTACTACTAAAAACAGGACTATTCTTAGTTTAGTGTATTCATATTTTTGCAGTGTACCTACTAAATTAAGCTTTCCCCTTCAAACTAAAGACAATAGCGTTTACGGAATTCGAATACCTCGGGAACTCGGTATATCTACTGGACCAACGAAAAATATCATCATTTCATTTGAACGAAGAGTTTGTTATATTCGTGATGAATTTTAGAAAACAAACAAATTTTGATTTACTTGAAACCACGAGTAGGTTCGACGTCTTTATCTACTTAACTCTTGTTTTGATGTAGTACCTAAATACTTGTAAATTGTATTATTATTACACATCAATATTTTAAGTTCGCTTTTACAACGATTTTTGACTTGAACCTGCATGCTGTGAAATAAATCTTTGAACAATTAAATTCTTATTATAAAAAAATCTTGAAGAATTTTAATGTGACTAAATAATATCTTCTAAGTGAACGTGACGTAAAGTTAACTTTACATTATTGATATAAAAAAGTTGCAGTTTTTAGCTCCTATAAGTTATTTTATCTACAATTTTAAATTTTTTTTTTTTTTTAGTAATTTGACTACTTGATGTTTTTCTTGTCACAAATTAATCTCACTTATGCTCTCTTCTAAACAGTCCTGTGTATTGTTTACTGGTTTCTAATTTATAATTTACAGATTTTATGGATCATTGATACATTGCACAAAGACGAGCTAACGATCCAGAACATCGGTATAACACACTTAAAATGAAAAATAGCGCTGTCCTAGTAATTAAAAAAAAATATTGTACTAATAAACTGAGATAAACGGGGAAGGAAAAACCTCCACATTAACTAATTATTAATTATCGTAAGCTCACGATAGCAACCCAATCCTAATTAACAGCATTTCTAATTTATCGGTCGTAAAATTTTCTAGACAATTGACAATTACTAAATAATTGTATTTACAGAAACGCTAGAAATATGTTTTTCAAGAAAACATTCTCCGTACAATATTTTTTTAATTTGCCTAAAGTCGTATGTATAAACCAAAAAAGGAATGGAATTTTTTAAATAATCCATTATTATTATCTTAATATTTTAAATATTCATTGCTATAATATTTATTACTGACTGAACAATTAGTTTGGTCTAGATAATGCCAACGTGGTTGGCGAAATGCGGTGACAATTTTTGCATTTTCGGTGTCAATTAATAAAATGCACTGTGATGAATCACCTAAAAAAATTTTTTTCGAAAATCTAATTTTTATTTTGTAAAACAATAAAACTAAACAAAAAAAATATATAAAAGTTGAATATAATAATCATGATCACTTTATCGGCTTGTAAATGGAAAAGACTAAAGCAATTTCGATTTAATAATAGGGGTATTATTATATACAAAAAAAATCGTGGTTTTTGTGATCCAAATTGAGTAGTTCTCACTGTGTAGACACTGAGAAATACAATTTTAATTTCACCATAGTCAGCGTATTTGACTTTCCTTTATGTCTTAATGATCGATCAATCAAATCGTCAGCCATAAATATTCACGTATAAAATTAACGTTCTTTTTGTTCTTTAATCTTATTCCTACAATGGCAAATATGTTTTTAATCAAATTCATTAACTACTTTTTAAAATTAAACTATCTAATTAAAAACTGGTTGTTGAACATACAGCAAGTTTTCCTGTTTTTTTTTCACAGTGATACCTACCTATGCAGTTCAGCGATAGTAAAACCATATTACATTTTTTCTTATTGACCTTTATCTTATTTTGTTTTTTTTTTTGGGTTTACGTCCGACTGCAAATTTATTTATAGCAAACACAGAATAGTTTTAATCGTAAGCATGCTATTGCTTGTCAACAGTTTTACAACATAAATGAAATTATTTTGAATTTTATATCGTCTTGAAGTTTTTTGTAACGAGAAAACTTGATTTATTGACTGACTACCACGCACGCTTATTAGCGCACTACCACGCACCGTGGTATAGGTAATTTTATTTTTTTTATACGTAGGAATTATTAAGTTTTTAATTACCAGATAAGATTTTTGGTTAATTGAATAATAATTTAACACTCCAACAATTTGAACAATTACTTACTATGAAATAATACCTTCAGTTTATTATCGTTTTAAACTCCTGTTGAGCCGATTAAAATATTATTTACGTGAGAAACTTTTTTCTTTCCTACCTTCCACCATTATTAACCAGATTAGTAAATCTGCTCTACATAATCTATCACCTTCTAATTTATCTCCGACCCTTTTCGAGCAACGCATCGATTAAAAAACAAGACAAAAACTCAACACAGTCCCTATTACATATTATATTGTTATCTTTGTGAATGCAGTTGTGGTAATTATAGATTAGTGAGTGGTAAACCCTTTGTGTTCGTTTTGCTCTTGCGAACCGTTGCAAGTAACAGTGTCAAGTTTTGCAGGGGCGTTGAACATTTTTTATCCTTGAGATTCATGCCTGGGGAGTCAACAGTATGTTATTATCTCATTCGCGAACCATCATTCGTAATTGGATAGATGCGTTTACATCTAAATCAGTGTTGCAGCGGGAAAACGGGAAGGGAAATAAAAAAAGAAAAGGGCATTAATCGGCAATGCATATTTATAATCGAAATTGCGATTTAATATTCAATGTTTTATGTTACAAAAAACCGTGGCGATTATTGTGATGTAGGCTATTTATTTTTTAATGCGGAGTTAAAAGATTTGTCAGATTGGCGTTCGACGAAATACAACTTCGCGCTGCCGTAACTCTACGTTTCCTATTGCAAGTAAGTATTTAGTATCAAGCGTCGTTTTAATTTAAAATTAGAAAACTTCAGCAAATTCCGTTGGTTGCATTGACCCAATTTAAAGTAAAATTCATTGTACACAGTAAAATATGTTTGTTGAATTTAAAGAAAACGTAGTGCTAGGTGTGCTACTATTTCTAGCTGGTTTTCAACGACTTTACTTGCACCAATAATGTTAGTAAATATTGTAATAAAATTGTTGAGACACCCCTATGTCTGTGAAGGTGCTAACAATTGTAACAGTATGAAATACGTGTTATTAATATAACTGCAGATCTTCTGTTAGTGGTTCAACTTATAAGATGAGCAATCGATAACAAATGCTGCCGTCGAATGAATTCAAATTGACGATTTTTTTTTCTCTAAACAAAATTTCAATATTGATGTTATTTTGTAACATTTTTCATGTTCTGTAGTTTGTTTGTAGTAAGTACATGTTTAATACTGGCGGTACACATTCGGCAAACGCTGAGAAATAAAAGAAAAAAAAGTTTTGTTATATACTTATAATAAAAAAAGGTGTCATAAATAACTAAAATTACTTCTCTTTGGTTTGTCGAGCCAAATATCATATGTCTGGAAAATTCCTTATTCTAACTAACAGCTGTTGCTTTTAGAAAAGCCGCATTCGCACAAGTGTTCGTGGTTGAAAGACTTTTTTTTAATTAAAAATAATAGTATCGTTAAACACATAACTCAGACTCTGAGATAAACTAATATATATCGCCAAAAATTTTCATTAAAATAATCTACAGCGTGTTTAAGTTTTTATAACAAAAATATTTTCAAGCGCTTTTGATATTGGCGGGTTGTTAGAACTTTTCAAATAATATTATTACCACAGATACATTTTGTTTCATTTCCCCCATTTTACAAACACGGAAAATGACACGGTTTAAATCGTCAAAAATAAATGTGACCAAGGTAGGTACACAAAACCGATTAGGCAATGAATAATTAGAGCTGTGGTTAAAAATAATAACACGAAATAGGCATGTCCAAATTGCGATTGATATTAAAAGGATATTTAAGCAAATGTTATTGATGCATGTCATTTTTAAAGCGAAATAATAATTTCAGCCCCGAGAATATAATACCAAATTTAGTTTTAGTCTGTAGTTTTGATAATTATTATTGTTAGGTTGATATTTATTTATCGTTGACAAAGACGTTCACAAAATTTGTTGGTACCGGTTTGAACAAATTATTTGAACTGATAAAAATAAAAAAAGGACCGATGAAAGTGCGGAAGTAAAAGTTGTGAAAATCGTTCTCAGAATGTAGCAACAGAGACCGTATAAAGAAAACAAAGATTCTGGGAATGACTGAGAAGCGACGTAAATATAGTTTCGTGAATTGAATCTCGCGAAATAGTCGATTTCGTGGTAAATCATCCCCTTCCTCGCCCTCGAGATCCACAAGTGGTTCTTAAAAGATTACTTTTTGATCGAACGATGCGAATATATCAATATTTAAAGCAAAAGGCATTCTGGCGAGAAGTGTCCGTTTACGTATGGGGCCCAAAGGTCGTTCCGAAGCAAACCGCTTGATTTATGGCCACTACCGCCAACATCCCTCCGTCTCAGCGCCACGTTCTTTGATTTACGTCATATTAATGTTGTATTCTTTTACTTACTCTGTCCGAGATGAACCCTCTTCATCCAGGGGTAGATCTGCGGTGGGTTGCTCGTCTGTCCGCTCTTCGCGTTGTTGTTGTTGGCGCCGGCCTTCTCGTTGCTCGACGTGGAGCTGGTGCTCGAGGCCGGCGAGGACAAGTTCTGCGAGGCGGTTGAGGCGGCGGCGGGCTTCCCCGGCGGCGACGTGCTGACGGAAAGCGGCGACGTCTTTGAGGTGGCCGCGCCGCTCTGGCTGCTGGGCAGCGGGGGCGTGGACCTCGCGGGCGCGCTGGTGCTGAGGTCCTGGGGCGACGCCACCCCCGTGGAGGCGGTGGAATCCGCGTACTTGCAGCTGGCCGAGGGGTTGAGCATGCCGGGGCTCTGCGCCCCCGGGCTCGCGTGGTGCAGGTGGTTGGCGGCGAGGCGCTGCGGCTGCAGCTGGGTGTAGTCGCCCATGGCGGGCTGGAGGCCGTGGCCAGGAGCGGGGGCGGCGTACGGGTGCTGCGGGTACTGGGGGGCCACCTGCGGCGGCGAGTAGCACGCCGGCGGGTACGAGGACGTGGCGGCGGCGTTCGGGTTGTAGTAGTCGGAGCCGGGGGCGGCGGCCTGCTCCGCGGGGCGCTGCTGGCCGTAGCACTGGGCCAGGGAGTTGACGAACTGGTACGAGCTCATGATCGCGCTTTACATGGTACGCATGGACCGCGGGCGCGAGTCTCTGTTGGGTCTGTGGCACTGGTACACTGCACTGGCTAAGTACCACTGAATGACATCACGAACCATCGACCGGATCACGTGGAGGTCTGGCTGATAGTGATGGGCATTCGCGTCGAGACGGTTGCGTAGCGGCGCCACGACTGCCCAACACCACGCGTTGATTGGGTTTAGTATGAGGATGGGACACGGCGGGGCGGAGGACAGTGGCGGAACCGAGATGGGACTCATCTACGCTACGGGAAAAACAGAGATGGACCAAATTGGCGGGGGAAATTCCGGACGGCGTGCACACTGTACGCGGAACGGCGTGTTGAGACGCCACTGGCGCAAGCGCGGGGTGGAGTTTCGGAGGGGCGAGGGGCGGGACAAGGAGTTTCAAATTGATAATTTGTGAATTGTTTAAGATTTGACGCTCAGCTGAGCAGTGTGTGTTTCCCGTATTCCGGTAGCGGGAACGTAATGAATCATTCGGACTTATTTATTAGGGAGGTGAGAATTCTGCGTGTTTGGCGAAGGTCAAGTGGCGACGCGTTTTCAGGAATCTTCATCACGATTGGTTTTTGTTTTTCTTTTGCGGAGTCCTTTTTCGAAAAAAGATGGCTAATTTATTTAACAAGGAGTCTGCATATCTCTGGTAAATTAATTCAAATAATTATGCTACCGGAGATGTCGTTCGGTCGTCAACATTCATTTATAAAAAAATACATTTACAGCAAACAAGACTATGGCAAAAATTCAAAGTAAAAAAAAAATCGCCATATTTTGTTATACTATTTTTAGTAGTATTAGTACCTAACTTATAATTATAAACATCGTACGCACATCCTCTTATTAACTTGTGAACACCTGCATGCACAAAAGTTTTTTACGAGTAGGTACATACCAGTTTTTTTAACAGCCTATAATAACTATGGAATAAAGTTATATTATTACGTGTTAATTAAAGGGGATCACATATTTTTCGACTTATTAAAATGCGGTACCTATCGGAGATCAGTATTGACAGCTTCTACATTAGCGAAATTAATAATTTTACATAAGTATTCATTGGACCCAATTGTAGATGTGTAGTTGTGGCACTCATGAAATTACTTAGATAGTCGCTAATTTTAGAACTATATAGGTACCTATATAGTTTTAAGAGTTTTGAAAATATGTGATTTTTTGTATTTGTTTCCCATAACGTGAGTTCTATTTTTAAAGTCATGTATGAAATTTGAAATTTAACTTGATAGTTTTAAAATTAGATAAGAGTGAATTATTTTTTTATATGCACAAACTTGTATATTTCAAAGAATACACACATTTTACATTGAGGTAAAATAGGTAAAAATTAGATGAGTAATGAGAAATCGATGAAATAAAAAATACATTTGTTGTAAAACATTCTCCACAGCAGTGTTAAAAAATAGCGACAAACTGATGAAGCACAAGCCTATCTAATAAGTACCTACTTAGTATTAGACGCTCTTCAGCATCTTGCCAAAATTTCCAAAAAATCTTTTATGTTGCCTCTCCAATAAACTATAAAATCTAAAGATTCAAATCTGATTTTTTACAAACTTGCATGATTTTAAAAATTGAAGCTAATTATTGGTTTGCAAATGAAGGAATATGCTATGATTTTCACTCTAACTGCTAGAATTGCTGAAGAATGTACAGATATAAATCTTGGCGGTCGTTTAATTTTCGAAAATTTCATTATACTTAGTTGATGGTATCGTGTTAAAGATTGTTTGTTAAGTAAAATCGCCAACAGAACAAAAAATAATCAAAACGACAAACGTGCATTTCCGTATTCTACGAGTTAACAACTGGCGAAATTGGTCACATTAGAATATGTTTTTTAGCTTTCATTTAAGGATCATTATAAATATTTTACTATCTTCATAGTTACCTCGGAACATAGGTATAGGCGCAATTTTACTGTTGCCATATCGATATATTTTATATATCTAATGAAATATATACATACTTAGTAACATAAAAAGTTTTTTTTAATGAACTGGACTCACATTATCTTGTTAAGTGTAACAAAAATAAATAACAATTTACCTTAAATAATGAGATAGATAAGTATGTTATAACGTTTCTTTTCCAAATTATATAAAAAATAATTATCCAAATGAGAATCTAGGTTATTTAATTTAGATCATTTGTACAACACTGACAATCGTTATTTTAGAAAACATGCTACGTAAACTTATCTACTAGTTTTAAATTTTCAACTCCAAGGTAAAGAGGCAATATTATCCCTCTAGTTCGTGTGGTAATGATAGTAAACTAAAAACTGAAAAATTAAAAACAAATTTCTAGTTGGTCGCAGATGCTGACAATGCCAACATTTTTTTTTTTCATAGTTTAGATAATTAACACAATTAATTATTGACTTTAAATGTTTTTTAATAAATTACGTACCTAAATGTACGTTTAAGGGAGTCAAACCATACAATCTTTAAACATTTAAATGATAGGTACATATATAAAACAGATCATGCAAGCAAAAAAAAAAATTGTTGTTTGTTGAAAACAATTTATCTCAGATTTTTAAAATTTTATCTAGGATATGGATATAGTTTCAAACCTATAGGTATACCGTGTATTTTTTCCCGACACTTTCTTCAGTTTATGAATTATGAGACATGAGAATAATTTGATTTTATCAAATGGGAATATTAATTAGACATAACACTTATTAATGATTTTTTTCTTAGTTTAGCGGTATACAAGATGATTATTTTTTTACTCCCTATCTATCGTAAATTTCACATGGCAAGATATAGACGAATTCGGTTGAATTAGTAAAAAAATACCTATATGTATACCTAATACACGTATAAGTATATTTTATTGCAATATACTTACGTTCATAAATTTTCTTTATGAAAACTAAAATCACAGAAATGCATTTTTAAAATAATTCAAAAACCGTTTGAAACATTGTTTATTTCTGTATGGATTATAGTTTCCATAAAATTACTTTGCTGTTCTTTATGTTAATCATATCGTACATATTTGTATCTCTTAGTTTTGTGAATGGGAAATGTAATATTAAAATAAATCATTCAAAAATTCACAGATCAAACTAAGAAAAATTTTGAATATTGAATTCTGATATTAGCATAATGGGAATATTCCTTCGCCTTAAAAAAATATTTCTATAAGCTTATACCTAATGTTAAGTTGTATGTTCTGAGAATTATTGAACAAGTTCAATAATTACACTAATAATTAATAAATTAAGAACTGTTGAATGAATGGTTCTTTATTGCCATTACTAAATTATTTACTCCAATATTAATGTAGCAGATAATTTTGTTAATATAGGTACCTACAGATGTTATTTTCTGTAAATATGAATGTTTAATATTTTTTTCGCGCAATAACAGGTTCTTTTCCAGCTTGTATTTCATTTCTTTGGGGTAAGACGTTACAGAAAATAAGTCCTTTGGAACTAATGCAACGATTTTATAGCACCCAATAGTGTAAATAATTTTTAATTTTTTAATTTAGAAACAAAACGTCGAAATCTCAGCTTCAGTGTTCATATTATACCTACTTACTTGTGTATAGCAAACCGTAACATAAATTTTCTTTTTATTAAGTTGCCTAATCTCGTCTTTATCCATCTTTACTTTTATATTTCATTTTACAATAACATCACGTTTATTATTGTATTACTTTTTTATTGTTGTTTTGTATTCTATATTTTAGTTTCGATTAGCCAATATAAAGCTCACAATAAAAACGTCTGGTGCAGCCTACAAAAATTTATTTTGTCAAAAATTTCTACACCAAATATGTTAGCAACACGCTTTCGATATTTTTGGTAAAATCTGTCAGTTCTGCGGGTACTAGTAGAGTAGATGACGCATTGTTTATTAATGTTTTGAGATGATATTAATTTTAAATAAAAAGTTTGTGTTAACCTTTTGTAATGTAAATTAATGTTAGGTGTCGTCCCTAACTCCGTTGTATAATCTTTAAATAACATTTATAACCATTGCAAAAAAAATTGTAGGAGACATTAGTAATTCATAAATATATGACGCTAATTTTAAAGTCACATTATAAATATGCAGAACTTGCAACACAAGTAGCAAATTTAATAAATACCAGATTTTATGTAAAACTATTTTATCACATATCTTTTTGTGCATCTAATTCACTTTACGATGCAAACTTCACTAAAATTAGTAGGTAGCTAACGGACTTTTAAGGATTATCATTTTTTATAAACTGATATATCGTTCTTCAACTTTCCAGTCTTTCCCTACTCGAGTCCATTTTTAAGTGATTTCTTCTCTACTACATTTAAACAGTTTTGTTTGATATTTATAGTTATAGTAGACCAGAAGCTATAAGGTTATATGGCCATCATAAAATCATCCCATTGTGTCGAAGTTAAGTTGTTTACAATAGAAATGGTTTTACGGTCGTAAACAACGTGTCCACTGCAGCTCGACCGGCTGTTGTGGTTTCGTTCAGGGGCGGCTTTCACTAACTATGAAACTCCACCACTTCACTATTTCTTTACTACCTGCAGTCGCTGAGGGTTTCGAAATAACCACTCGCTTTGAAAGCCGGCCCTGTTAAATGCGAGCAAGAAATGTTTAGAAGACGATTTATTGCCAACCGGTAAGCTTAGCGCGAACCACACAAAGGGGGTATTTATTTGCGGTCAACTACTTTTATGATGGTCATATAACCTTATACCTTTTGGACTAGTATACATCAGTATCTAAAAGTGTAAATGTATCAAAAATCTGTTAAAGACAAGATTATTACGGTTAGTTTATAAAAAAGTTTTTTGAGAATGCTAGCGGAATATATAAATAAAAAATAAATATTTCTTTAAAAAGTTTTGTTAAATTTAAAAAATATTTGGAATCTCGTTGTATAAATAGCCACGGAAAGCAACCATATCTTACCAGCTTAACCAAGAGACAAATGAAAGCAATCATTTATCGATTAATAACAGTGATGTTGATCGTTATGTCATGAATATCAAAGTTTCCTGTAGTAAATTTTGCACGTTTTTCTGGTCATTAAGTAGCTAACTAAAACATGAATTACATTGAACACAAACTTGCCACTAGCTATTCAGGTTGAGCGGCTCCTGTCGAAAAAATCTAATTGTAGCAATTTGAATACGTCATTAGGCGCTTTAGCATAATGATAACAATTTGATTTACCATGGAACATATTGAAACCGATTTCTAACAAAAGTATTTCCACAACTGTTTACCATCGTTGTGTTCTCTCCAAATGTGTTGAATCTAACTAACCTATTGTATATTATTTGACTAGACCTTTAATTAGTGTCGTTTTTGATGTTGATGCGAGCGGAAAAGATTGTAATAACATCTTTTCACTGTCATTAATGGCCTCAGGTCATGGTATTTCTGTTATTTAAAAATGTAATGACAGACGCGTATCGTCACATGTGTCACAAACAAATATTTTTGCACACATTTAAGTAATGTATAGTTAATGAAGGTTTTCTTGAATGCCATTTTATCCAAGCAGACAAAAAGTGGCCACCTCGATAATTACAAGTTGTCGTTTGGGCGATATTTAAAAGCGAATTTTCGTCGAGCCTGTGGCTTCTGGATAATGTTACTGAATGACTGAGAAATTCGACTTTTATTACACGTTTCAGAATTGTCACAAAACCGCATTTGCAAGATTTGAATACAAATGTTTCAACAAAGTATACAGAAAACACTTTTTTGTTCCATCTGTTTATCCGTTATGTGCTTTTTGAAAACAACTTTGCTAATCTTTGTCCCATACCTACCACATCAAAATGTTTTCTAAGTTTTCTTGTAATTTCCATTAAATTTGCGCACTTTAATGAAGTGGTAAATGAGCTCCCCTGGACAAAATCAATTAATCATTATAGAATCTCTTCGAGCTCTGGTATAAATCAAAATATTTAGAAGCGTAGCAAATAAACTCTTTCATCACGTAAACCCTTGATAATTTCATGTGCTTAATCATCCACTTCTTAAAATAAAACTCAGGTTATTCATTCATGTCCAAAAATAATCCGATCTACACTATTACGAACCCATTATTTTCTGTTCCGTCTTAAACAAATACCTTCGATGTGTAGTTTGGAAGTATTTTTTAGGAAATAATTAATTAGCAGATAATTAGCGTCAATTAATTACAATAAAATTTAACTTAGGAAGGTGAGATTTGTGTTAGAAACCGCCACTATATATTATGCACGCAATTACGTGATTCATAATGTTTATAATTTATTCTAATGACAAGAGAGATGCATAGCTCAAGCTGCATATTCGTTACAATTCATGGGTTTGTCGGTAAATCCGGTATTTATATGGCAGAATAAACCACGACTCATTAATAAAGCACTAATTAAAGTTGAAAATGGCTCGTCGCGGTCTTCTTATTGGGTTGTGTTAGTCGACGAATGTTGCTAATTAGGGTATTATAACAGGCGTTTGTAAAAGTTTTGGCACTCATGTGTCCTTGTCGAGTACCAGCAGGCGTGTTTGTAAAATACACTACATCAATACAAAGGAAAATAGTATTCATAGTGCTTTGTTTTCATAAGGATAATGAAAATTTTATCGACAAATGTCACAGGAAAATGGGAGATAGGTACTTATATGGATTGGTTGTTAAAAAATTGTATAACAAATATGTAGAACTGGCATTTTAGAAATAGAAAATGAAAGGGAATTAATATAAAAAAACATTAAAAATACCCAAACAGTATAAAAGGTAGTAAAATGCACCTAGTTACATGCGGACTGTTATTTATTTTGCAAAAAACAGATATTTGTATATATGTAAGAGTGGTATTTCTTTCTACACCCGTTATAAATTGATCGAAAAGAAAATCGACAAAGAAAACCTTGTCGTGTTAGTAGTGCAGTTTATGACTATCTGAAAGTTGTAAGTTGAAATGAAATGTGTATTATAACTTTTATCATAAGAAATCTGGTGGCAACTAGGTATATATCACGTATTAAATATTATCTAATGCTGTTCATTTTGATGTACTTGTTATTTTAGTCAGTGTTAACGAAAGCTTAGAAAAAAATTTGAAAATCTGATAATTGGTCGTTACGTGGATAAGTTAGACATTCAGCATGAAGATTCTCTAAATGATCTCCAGTTTGTTTTATCGACTCAGAGTTCATTGTATTATGAATTTTATGACAGGAAAAATAAATATACTCTAATAAAATTAATTTCTTCCCTGACTGTTTAGTTTCATCGGTTTGCTTCTTTAATAGTCAATAGTTCGTTGTCATGTTCTGGTCTGTTTCTTGTGATACCTTTTTTTAGTCTGTTTTTATGTCCTGATGAAACCGTTCATCCTGTTCCTCAGCCGTACAGAAATTGTCGAGAAAACAATCTATAGACAATATGAAGAAAATTTAATTTTACATTAGAGAATAAAGTTGTAAAGTTCTCCACCTTGATATCAGTCTTAAGCTGTATAATTTATATCTTTATATGTTATCGAGAACATTTGCTTTTCTTTAAATGGAGTCACTGATATTTCAATTCAGCTTCCAACGTAAGTTTGCGATTATTATAGAGGTTCCTAAAGCCATCCACTCTCTATATTTAAAACAATTTAGTTATTATTTAACAGATTGAGACATTTTTATCTTTTTTATTTAATCTTTATTTCATGTTTATTGTGATGTTAAAGTGCTACAACTTTAAGGGATTTCTCTTTGATATTGTTTTTTTTTCTAGTGCAAGCGGCCAAATGCTATTTTTCTTATAAAAAGTAGATCATTTTTGTGTCCTAAACTTTAAATTTGAACATCACACCTACTACCTAATTTTGATGACTTTATGAATTCTCTGCTTAACCGAAGGTACGATTAGAAACTATTGCAATATGGTCTATCCAACTTTCATGTTTTTTCGACGTTTCATGACCCCTAGAATACGAAACAATAGGTCTTCCGTTTCCGCCTGTCGGTCTGTCTGTTATTTGTCGTCCGTGTCGGGATTAAATTAGACAGATAATTTCCGATACTGCTAAACCGATTCTCAATTTGTGTAGTGTAATCACCCCTACCAACAATGTGATGACGTCGTTGTCAAAATTTTTCATCGTAAATGTTAATTTATAAAATAACATACTGTTGTGTTTGTGGTTTATGAGTCTCTCTTGATTTTTACCATAGACGTTCAGTATTTTGAAAAAATCAAAAGTATATAACAAATTACAATTTTACTTTGAAGCTGAAGAAACTAAGATTCTCTGAAATCCTGCAAAAGTTTTAAGGTTATCGCAAGTATAGTAAATAGTGAATCATCCTTGATTCCTCGAAACAATTGATGACGTCATCTAGAAATTTTATCGAAAAATCCTATCTAAAATATGCACAGTGATTTATGAATGTAGGATTGATATTTTTTAGAACTGCTTATACGGCTGAATCAAGAACGACTCACCCCATTTTCCTGAAGATCTGGTAATGCAGTACTATTATTATCATTATTATTAGTATTACACTGCACCTATTCAAATTGATATAGGTGTGCTATGTTGATGATATCATCGTAAAATTTTGTAATAGAAAAACTCACTTGGCACATACATGCATCTTTACATTTACTTTAACATTGCGCACACATCTAATCTAACCTATAGGGGTTATCATTTGAACTATTATATAAAATTCGCAAAATCAAATTTTAGGTATACTTTTTTAAAAGCTGTACCTACATGTTGCACTGTATTTCAGGAACAATCAATCAACTTTTTAGAATAATTTAAAATTTTCACGATATATTTTCGATAAATTTGTCTGGTTTGAAATTAAAGCAGGTGGCATTCTCATTTTTGTTTAGAAAAGTTATCACAAATGTGGTAAGTATAGTATGTTTACATTCTTCACACAACCACGAGACGCCATCATAATACACATTTGCACTTCTCTTGTGTGAACCCTGAATCTCACAATGTACGAACATTTATAAAAATATTTTTTAACAATCTGGACGCATTGTGTTAGATCTACAAATTTATTGAATAAGAGTTACAAACTAAAAAACTCTATACTTTGGTTTAACAGCAGCTTCAATACTAATTAAAAGAAATATCCTTCGTAATTGGTAAGTTGATAACAATTTTGATTAACTAGAAAGAACTAAGTAGAATATTTTCAAACACGTTTCTAATACAAACACTTCAAAGGTTGGCATAATTAAAACAGCTAAAATAATTTTTCATAAGAGGAGTGAAAACAGAGGCAACATCCGGCTTAAATAGTAGTTAATATTTTACATTATTTCTAGATTTTCTAAGATATTTAGATACTGACAAAAAGTAATGGATAATATTTACTCTGTTTTCTATAAATCTGGAACTTGGAAACCTTGTTGTGAAGGTTGACTTTATTGTTTAATTTTTATTACACTTTCCATTATAAAACAACTTTTTTTATAACTGTTGAACTTTATGGACAAGTAAGTCTGCTAAAATAGTCAGTTTATTTACAGTTGGAAAATCTGAAGTTTCCCGTGTCCGATTCAAACAAGTGCTTAATTTATGATTCGATTTCTGTGTGCATGGCATTCCTTCCTAAGATTTATTACCATGAAGAAGACACACTTTTAGTGACGAGTATTTTGCAAAAGAAATGGAACAGAAATTGTATCGTAACTAACCGTATCGATATTGGAGAGTAAGGAATCTGAGAACTGGAGACTGATGTTTTTCAATGGGAAAAATTGATGGTCTATAAACCATTAACAATTTCTAAACTGCAAGCGAATACAAAGATTATCAGTAAGTACCTACGCAATGTAAAGTTCCAATCGATTAATTATTAATTTAAGATTATTTTACGTTTGACATTTAAAAATATTGGTTATATGATTTATATCAATATTTTAATTTAGAGAGAATAAAGTTTTACTTGTTACTTTTAATATAAGTAAGAAAAAACATATTCTCATTGTAAAATAATAGCCACACTTGACGCTTCAGCGAAATTTAGTTATTTCAATAGTTCATCATTGTATCATTAAAACGAGTGTGATTTATAGTCGACTGGATTTGACGTGCTACTGGTGACTTGATGGTAAACCTGAAGATACACTTTGCTGAACATATCTCCTACTTTCACATGTTTTTTGACGTGTCCCTGCAATATGTGGGAAAAACCAACAAGCAGATGATTTTTAGAAAATGTTTGCTTAAAGTGAGCAGTCAAACGCAAACCTTTTAATCATCAGTACATTCTCGGGTTCTGATGCTTCTGTCTTCAAATGCACTGATTGATGGGATGTAATAAATAAAGTTACACAAGTGGTACCGAATAAACGGTTTTTGAACAGTATAATGTTGCTGTTACACAGATACCGAAGACTCTATCGAGCACCAAAGACGCATAGATTATAAGTTCAACAATTTTTTCGACAGTTTAGCTGTGACTGTTGTGGTATTAACAGTTATTTACAATACCATTCCAGAAAGTGATAGTTTAGACGTATAATGCATACAATTTTTCGTCGACAGTTTGTTAACATCCGCAGAAAAAAATTCTAAATGTAATACTGAAACAAAATTTATTTAAAAATTATGTATAGTGAACCAAGACCTATAAGGTTATATGGCCATCATAAAAGTAGTTGACCGCAAATAAATACCCCCTTTGTGTGGTTCGCACTAAGCTTACCGGTTGGCAATAAATCATCTTCTAAACATTTCTTGCTCATATTTAACAGGGCCGGCTTTCAAAGCGAAAGGTTATTTCGGAACCCTCAGCGGCTGCAGGTAGTAAAGAAATAGTGGAGTGGTGGATTTTCATATTTAGTGAAAGCCGCCCCTGAACGAAACCACAAGAGCCGGTCGAGCTGCAGTGGACACGTTATTTACGACCCTAAGACCTTTTCTATTGTAAACAACTTAACTTCGACACAATGGGATGATTTTATGATGGCCATATAACCTTATAACTCTTGGTTCACTATACCTACATGAACGAAATTTAACGGTGTCGGAAGATTTGGAAGTACTGCAATGTTATTTCTCATCTGTGGTGTACTGTTGGAGATATACCTACTGGAACTTGATTATTATTGATTAACTCTATTATTAGATGTTGATGAAACCTTGTTTGTGATCTGTCTGTTGCCTTTTCTTCTATTATTAGATGTTTCTCTATTTCCCGCTTCATTATTTTTGAATCCAGTTTCTAAGTGGAACTCTGTGGCCGTGGACGATTTGCATCTTTCTTTTTTTTTCAGACTGGTAATGTTACTGTCATTATCAATTAACAAAATCGCTGAACTTCTCTGGAAATTGTGGATGGTATATTATTTTGAATAAGTTAACGTGTTGTTTGGTAGAGATTTTTGCCATGTTGTGGATATTTACGAGTTGTCTAGGACATTTTCCGCTTTCTCGCTTCAGTCTGCCTGTCTAGGGCCTGTGTCGATTTTAATTTGTTTAACCATTAGATAATCTTCGAAACAACCGGATCGATTGTTCTCAAATTTTATATGTAGGTATGTTAGGAATATGCTATAGGGTAAATGTGTACAAGAGTACGCACTTAGTGTAAAACTGTCAACAACTTTTTAATTTTTTTGGATAGACAAATTTTATGATATAGGTTCGTTATATACATGTTTAGAGATCAGATATATTTAATTGTACGCCCCAACACCACTATATTTTAAGAGTAATTTCAATTTTTGTCAAGATGTGTAAATGCGCACTCTTAGACAGTTCATTGCACAAGAGTGCGCATTTGAACGCTTATGAGTACGCATTACATTTTATGAAAAAATATTTGTTTCTAAGGTGAAAATAAATGGGAATAAGTGACTACAGACTACACATAAAACGGGAGACCTATTTCTTCGTACTTTAGGGGTCTTGAAAAGACGAGAAAACGTAAAAATAGAGAGTCGGTCGATGGACTCGATTACAACACGCTCAGGAAGTAAAAATAAAAAAAAATCACCATAACCACCACCACACAATTTGAGAAGCAGTACAAAGTAGTAGAGTTAAATAATTCATTATCGTATGATATGTATCTCCAAGACTATTAGACTACGTATTGCAAGCAATGCTCACTCTTATACAATACCTCGCTGCGCACTCTTGTACATTTGTACATAACCTAATGTTTTCAAAGTTAAAAGCTTTTGATGGACAGAAAGTGTAAAACTGTTAGTGTATAACGACACCTTAAAAGTTACAACTAATGAAAATTATTACTGTAAAATAAAAGAACTGGTACGTACTGTTACGACACCTTTTGTGCCGACCGACCTATGCGCTGGTGGAGATGGGGTATACAAAAAAGACGGTAACTTACTAAATCTAATGAAACAAGGAATACACTGGACGCGACACAGCGCCCTTCAAATCACAGATCAATTACCAAATTACACCTTAGCACCTTAGCTTATCATGTACACAGTGGGTCGCACACAGCGCCCTTTTTGATACGAATTACCACCATACAAGTTGCTTCCTCCCTCCTTTGTAGGCAAGTCCTGCGGGAGGATTCGTGGGGGGGGGAAAAATCTGGCACGGCGGTTCCTCTCGTTTTCGTGACGCCCCCTTTGTCGGCTCAGTGGGACGAGTCGGGAGGTGTGGAGGCCTGAGGAATTCTTACGGTCTCCCCAAAGGTTTTTCGTTCTTCTTCCCAAAAGAAACTAGTAACGCCACGTCGAAGAGGAAAATGTTGTAGACAAAAAAAACAGAAAAGAAATCGAAAACTTGGCTGTCTCTGTGCAAAGGAAAACCTGGTTTATACGGGATCTCGCAAGGGTGACTTACTTACGGTTCTCTCTTATACTCACTCGCACCCCCGGTAACTTTTCCGGGCTGTCGCTCCCCCAAAAGTTACAACCCCGTACTTTTTTGCGTCCGCTGCCGACCGTTACTCGATTCTGTTTAAACGCGATCTCGTCGGATGAGTTGCGGAAATTCCCGATTAGGCGACCAATCGCGCTTTCCCTGCTCAAAATGCCACTCGTTCACCGCAGTCTCTCACTTGCGCCTGACTCGCTGTTATCTAGGCAACCCCTTATTTTCGAACCGTAACAGTACCTTACAAAAAACTAAAATTATGAGTGGTAAAAATTACATCCACACAACGTGTGAACATAAAATCGTCAGTACGACCAAACTATAAACTATATTCAGGTCACTTTTGCACCTTTATCTCAGGTTTAGCATTAAATTCTGAATGGTATAACTACATCTTACCCAGATGGCACTAATAACCAGAAATCATCAGTGCGTACTCTTATACATATGCGCACTCTTGTACACATTTACCCTACATGTTAAAACCGTAACCAGAATTTCTCTGATGTTTCCCACCAACAATTTGGTGATGTTACCTTAAAATTTTGAGTGGTAAATGCTGTTTAAATTTTATAAAATAGAACATACTGCTGTACTGGGCCCTATGAACCTGACTGTTGACTGTTTGCTCTAGGCATCCAAATTTACGCAAAAAATCCAAATTGTATAATAACATTTTATAGTAATATAAGAGAAATGCAGAGTAATGGCCCATTAGTTCACCTTGAGAATACATCAAGTCAGGTCAGGTGAGACACTATACCTTAAGTTTAATTGACCTTAAGATAAAAACTGCTCAAAAAAAATTTTAGAATATAATCCACAATTTTACCGTTCTTTGGTTTCATAACCTTGAATAATAAAATCGATTTGTAAAACTTCAAGGCACGTTTTACAGACAATGAAAAATGTTTTTGAAAAAAAAATCAAGACTTACTGTTTAGTTACGTTCATGTTAAAAACTAAAGCACAATTTCAAACAGATTCTAAAAGTGGTGCGATAAACAACAGAAAAATATCATGTTAAAAATATTTGAAAGTTCAAGAAATAATGCGATTTACACAAACCTCATTTGACATACAACTGTTAAAACTTTTATGGCTTAAGCGGCTTAAGCTAAAGCATCCTTATAAGTCAAACTACTATTAAGCTTTGTGGACCCGAACCGCAAAATTATTACTGTCTATTGTTGGCATAATGTAGCTGTGAACTGAGTTAAGTAATACAATAGCCAGTTTGACTTATAAGGGTGGTTTGGCTTAAGCCGCTTAAGTCATAAAAGTTTTAACAGGTGTATATCAAATGAGGTTACTTTATAATGAAATCTTAACAAATAAAAAATCGAATTTTAATAGGAATATTTTTTATGTATTCTGTACTCAGTCAATTCAACATGAACTCTTAGAATTGTATTTTCTGATTAAAAACACTAAAAGTCACAAATAAATCATACACTGAAAATTCCCCTGTTCTACTCGTAGTATCCGTGTCTTATAAACAATTATGCACCGTAAGGATAGGCATGTGACGTCTATATATATTTAAGTACATTATATTTGGTCTGAGTTACTTACTAAAATAAATAAATCTTTATAAAAGAGATCGTTATGAAAATATACAATAACGTTTGCTGAAAAAAAAGAAGCATTCAAGCTTATTCAGATTTATTTAATGTAATAATAATAATAAGTTGGTAGACGTGTGTTACATCCATCACTGTATATGAGACATAGTTTCAGCACCACATAATTAAAAAATATACCTATATGCAAGTGCACCTGTTGTAAATAAAAGCTACACAATAATGTATTTTAATTTAAACGACTCATTCATAAATGTCATAGCGCAAGAAACCCATAAGGAAGAAATCCATAAACAATTTATAGGTGTTAGGAATGGTTTTTGTTTTGAATATCATTCGTATATACTTATTAATAAAAGTGTGATCTGGGAAGTTGTAGAACGTGCCTGATCGATATTTCGACATATTAATATTAAAGCTACTCCACAAAATTTCGTGTAGCTTTAGTTTTTTTATAAAGAGATTATATCTAAAATGCAAACCATAATACCACTTTGATTTAGAAAACTTGTATTTAATTTGTATGAAATAAATTTAAAAACTACAGACAACAATGTCGACGCGATTTAAATATTTTTAAATTTAAGAATCTTCAGAATTGTATAAACTATAAGAAATTTTAGACGCGTTTCAACAGCTATGTTGTCACCTTCTAGTAGTTTAATCATCTCCGACAGCTTCGCGGGACGCATTTGAAAAATTAGGTACATATTTTCATATTTAGTTCTTCTCTAAAGCTTATATACAGGATGTTTCTTTTATTTGACACAACCCCTGTAACTTTTTTATTCTTAAAGATAAACCTGTAATTCTTTGAGCAAATGTATCATTTTAAAAGATCTATATGATGGCAACCTCACATTTACATTATTATTTCCGGTAGAACCGGAAATGACATCATCTTAATTTTTTTTTATGGAACCCTAGGTATATTTTTTCATAAATGGAAAGACTGATTTTTTCTAAAAATCACAGGCAAGTAATATTTCTAAAATCAATACTTAAAAAGTTATTAAATAAAATACACGAAAAATTCATATTAATTGATGACAATCTAGTAGCTTGAAAAATTGATACTCATGTCATATATCCACATAGATGATCTTTTAAAATGATACAAATTTGGTCAAAGAACTATATGTTTATTTTTTTAAATAAAAAAATTTCGGGGGTTGTATCAAATAAAAGAAACACGTGGTATAGATCCTTCGGTGTATTTTGGCAATTTGTTCCTTAAGATCTGTTGCTAATTTGGCCCTTGTGTCTTTATAACACTCTATTCCATAAAATATTTATTCTTTGGAAAATTTTTCTAGACATCTGTTGACAATCGAAAAGGTGTACATAATTAGTATTCCAATTTTTCTTTCTCACAATTGATAATTTCCTTAACAAATAGTAATAATTTCATCAGTTTTTTCAACTGTACTTTTGACAGGCCTATAGTTATCACACAATGGTTCTTTTAATTAGTTGTTAATGTTACTAATACTGTCAGGATCAAAAAATCACCTAAATTGTAAGCAACTGGAACATAATTAAGTATATCGCTGTAAGTTGTCTTTATAATAGGCAACTATTACTTACGTAACAATCTTTTACTGCTAAAATATATTAATGCAACTACTGTGCTGTTGCGCCATAACATAGCCCTTTCCATGTCCTATCACGATACATTTGTGTTTTTAACCTAACCTAATAAGCTACTGCTGCAGATTTTACAAAGTTTACAGTGTTCCTTGTATTGGCATCCGTTGTGTTCCTATTATAGCTAGTGGTAATATTTGGAAACATCTTGATTATAGTAGGAATATAATGGAAAAAATAATGCCAATATTTTAAATAAAAACATAAAGTATAAAAAATAAAGCGGATTCTAACAAACAGTTTTAACGTAAACATATAGTTGATTAAAAAAAAATATATTAAATTACTCAAGACCAAGGACAAGTGGAAATTTCTTTAATTTTCTTATTCCCTATTATCAGTAAAAGGTAAAAACTGTTTATACTTAAATAAAAATACTTTTAATTTTATTTTATATAGCAAATTAGCATAGATACGGCAAAATTTGGAGGACTATTTTCTTCAAAAAAAAAAAAAAATATATATATATATATCTAATGAAATCGTTTACATTTCTGCGTGTCAACAAATAAGAATTGAATTTTAGAGATTATTTACTTCATGGTAGATTTCGACCAATAGTAAAGCAACAGGATAAAAATTACAGCGGTAATTTTTGATAATTTTTCAAGTAGCTCGTCATTTTGTTGGTTGTTTTGAAAACGAATCAATAATTTTTTCATTATCTGTCAATAATTTGAATTTCGCAAAATAAATCGTTTTGGTCATCATTCAGAAGCGGAAATTAACAAAGCAATTAAACAGAAAACACCATTAAACACGGTAAAGTGCAAAAATAATGTATGGAAACAGTTTATGACGTTTTGCACTGCCAGAAATTACGAACTGACAGCAACCACTAGCGAAGAACAATTGGTCAGAATTCGCAAAGACTGGGGTTATAATATGAGAAAATGTAATGGTGAGGAGTATAAAGAATCTGCAGTAAAAATCATGTGGAACGTAGAGTTTCACAAGGAAATTTATCCCTTTAAAATTTTGATTTATCATGAAGCTAGAGAAGCCAAAAACTGTAAAAAAAAGGAACTACAAGCTCTTCCGGAGAAACGAAGGCAGAGCTCAACAACACTGACAACTGAAGAGTATCAGAAAATAGTAACTTTGTGGGACGAAAATACACCAGAAAGTTTGCAGAAAAAATTGTTCGTGATAGTTTCAGTGGAACTTGCGTGGAGAGGGTGTGAAGCAACTAACTGTTTGTTACAGTTCTTTAGAAGGGAACGCGGAAATAATGGAACCTTGACAGGTCGTATTGAATACAACCCGGTTTTCAAAACCAAAACCACTCAAGAAGGCTCTCAGAAATGCGCGGATAGTAAGTGGTTAATAAAAAACGCAAAAAAATCCGGCAAACTGTTCCATTGGATTGTTCGAAAAACTAATTGGTAAAAGACATAATCGGATCAAGACCGGCTCTTCCACACCGTAAATCCGACATGGAATAAACCGAATAGTGTTGGATGGTACAAAAATATTCCTGTTGGAAAAAATGAAATGGCCAAGTGGATGACACAGTCAGCAAAAAGGGCAGGCTTGGATGTTGAAAACAGAAAAATCACCAACCATTCTAGCAGGGCTACCGCAGTTTCCAGTTTAGCTAAAGCTGGGGTGAATGAGCAACAATTGATAAAAATTACTGGGTACGCTCATGCTAACTCTATTAAACCATATCTGCAGATGGATGAACAACACCACGAAAACATCGTTTATGGCCTGCGAAACACTGCAACCACGTCAACTGGCACCTCAGAAGTGGAAGTCAATGAAGTTATGAAAGTTACGAAAAGCCAAGCGGCAACGATTTATAATAACTGTGTTTTCAATTGTACTAATCTTTATTTGCATGAATAAATTAAAGAAATCTATTATGGCAAGTTTTTTCAGTAAATAATCTTACCGAATTATAGTTCCTGCTTTGAAATTATCGGTAATTGCGACCCTCAAGCTGAGTAAGTGATCACTCGTGTCATCTTTGACCAATTTGAAACGTCAAAATGACACTCGTGATCACTTGATCTCAGCTCGTGTAATTTATTTATGACAATTTTGTACTAGCGCAAATTATCGATAATTTGCACGGTAGTGCAAAATTACCAGATTTGACATTTAGTTGAAAATGATAAATAATAAGAATAATTCAAATTTTTATTTACAAAAGGCAGGTTTCATTTTTGAAAAGTACAGTCAGTGGACATTTAAAGCTGATACACTCAAATATTATCACTATCAGTGTGTAGCAAGCTGCTTAATTGTCAATTATAATATAACAAGTGATATGATTATTATCGATAATATTTCGAGTGAAACCGAGCTGCATATTCAACGAGTGCGAAGCACGAGTTGAATTTGCTGCTTCGGTTTCACGAGCCATATCTTCGATTATCATACCACGAGTTATATTCAACATGAGAATATAATAAATGAACATATTTTTTGATAATAGAATTGAATTCATCGTTTTGAGCTTGCCCCCAACGTTGGCAAGCCATAATAGACAAAAAAATTTATGAAATTCTAAAATTTGTCAAATTTTACAGTTTTTAAATTTAGGTAGCAACAGACCACAATAAGGCAATAAAATTATTATCGCTGTGATAGACATGTAACTAAGGGCATGGACAAATTCTATTGGAAGAAATGGGGTCATGTGATCCATGAATTATATTCTCAATCAAAAATTTAATTTTTCATCTTAACAGTTTCAAGTTTTCCAACAGAAATCTAAGAAAGCCTTTAATTGGTTTTCAGAAGCATACAATTTGACAATTTGACGAGGGAGTGCCTCTAAAAAGCTATGGCTGACGAACTGCATGTCAGCAAAAGTATTATTGGCGAAGAGAAAAATTTAAAATTTTGGGTCCATAATATGGAAATCAGGCACAGAATATCCAAAAATTACCACCAAAGACGACGATTGTGAAGACGTTCCATACCCGTGTTCCATACTCTTTCTGATGTTTATTTTGCTCATGCGTTATCTATCTGTCGTGGTATATAACCTTGGCGTAAATAACAAAATCACACAGAATAATATTTTTTCGTATTTTCTTTTTACAGTTTTGTACCAGTTTTATATATTCACCGAGACTGTGCGTACAATAATTATTCTATGTACAACTAAGGAAACTTTGACCTTCTAACTCTATCTTGTACACACGAAGACGACGACCCTCCTATTTTTTCTATTACACTGCAGACGTTTTGCGACAGTGTTCCATATTCTTGATCATGCTTTCCTTATATTCTGTATCATCGTCTCATATTGAAGGCAAAATGTTTTGGTATCAGAGCGAGTTCCCATGCAGTTGTATTTCTTTCAAAAACATACCCTCACAATTTGACATGCACTCGGGACATTACCATTGATGATGTTCTAAACATTGTCATCTACATAAATTTTTAAAAACGTCTTAAAATTCATTTGAATTTTTTTCAGTTACATTTTTATTAAAGAAAGAGCACTTGCTAATTAATCCTTTGATGAAATTTTAGCTTTCACGTTCTAAAACTTAATTTGCCAAAAAATTTAAATCTTAAATTGGCAATATTTAGCCTAGGTACCCTAGTACTTGACGAAGGCCTTTTTCAGAATATTAGATTTAGCATAGCCACATCATTCACAGGGAATATGTAGCTACTGTTTTTGTAGAATACAATCAATCAAGCTTCTTTGGTGAAAACGCCTCTGAAATGCAAAATTCTCGTTGTAAAATTTTCCAGACTATTTGACTACGAACTGATCTGCTTTACACGCCTTGAATTTTTTTATTTAACGGGTTAGGAACACACCAATACATTTGTTGCTGGCGCAGGATTGTTTTTCTTTGATGTTAGACTATCCAAAGTAATCGAGATGATCAAATTTTTCTAGTAGGAATGACCATCTATCTACTCTTATAACTAAATCCTCTTCAAGTTTATTTACCTGACCCTTGAGACTACAGTTACAACGTCGTTTTATCTTTATATTACTTTAGTTTTTGAATCATTTTATCTTATACCTTTTGTCCTCATCAGACTGGAACATATCAATCGACTCATCATAAATATTTACCTCCCAATGATTACATATCCAAATATGTAGTGTTTTCTCTTCAGTTTTCTTTTTAATAGATTTTTCTAATTGCAAATAAACAAATTTTATTTCTTTTCTGTGAAAATTCCTTCAACAAATTTTCTCTACATATGGAAAACCATTGCTGCTTTCCGAAAACCATTCCATTTTGTTTTCGACAACAGTTTTTTTACCCTTCAAATGATTTCTTGATTTTCGATTATGTTCGTCTTTATGCCTTTGCCGTCAGGTATAGTCATCCACGGGCTCTAACGTTATATAGCAGGGTTGTTATGGAGTCAAATATCTCCACAAAGAACACCATAATCCGAGTTCAGGGGTGCCTTTGTATTTCAGCCTAAAGATGCACCCTTGCGGTTCGGTTTATATTACCCCTATTATGACTTTCTTTGTTGAGGTGTTTGACTCCACAACAATGGGAACCTACCACATAACATTAGAACTTGTGGACGACTATACATCGTATTCGTCTTTATCACCGACAATTGTTATACATATTTTTTTTGTAAAATTTTCTTGGGAGTGTAGGTATGTTAAAGAAATAATTTAGAATTGATTAGTTTTCTGTAAATGCTTGCTTTGCAAAAATAAACTTGTTCATTAACTCTCCATGTGATGGAATTGTACCTAAATCAACAAAATTCAAGAGCAACTACACCATTGTCAGTTTTTTTTTAATTTTTTCATATTTTATATCGTTTATTTATTTCATAATCTGGATATTCTTAAACTATCGATATACACTTACCTTTTAATCGGAAGACGATGCTGTCGCTTGATTACTCTTCCCGTCTTGCGTTTGTTTTTTCTATTCCGATTGAGCTCGCAAAATTTTTGGGTTTTCGTGAAAGCAACAAATATACTTGCTTATATAACTACAAAATGCAGAAAAAAATCACTTAATTTTAGTCTTGTTGCTAAAATTCTTCACAACTCAATTTTTCTTTTTCGCGTTTTTGTAATCACTTTTGTTTTTTTTTTTTTGTTTGCAATTACTTAAAATTGCTTGTTCATGGTATTTTGTCTCTTTCTGAGGTGCAGACCAAAAACGAAACTGAACAAATTTTCTTTACAATTTTTTATTTGTATATAAATTCCGGTGCTTATCCCTTCTTTTAACAGACCGTTTCTTAAGGATAAAACTGTAAGATATAATAATGAAATCTGAAACTATAAGGAGATTTTTTGTCTGATTATTCGACAAAAATATGATGACGTCATCTCAAAATTTTGTTAAGTTAAAACTTACCTATGTTATGAAATGCTTTTATTTTTGTGGTGTAGTATACAGGGTTCTCTTAAAAAAATCTAGGAGTAAACACATTTTTTGAAAATTTATCAGCATACATTGATTTAATGGTTTCAGTAAAGTTATTAAAATTTATTTACCCATACCCTCAAGAAAGTTAATCTTTCCAAAAATTGACCAAATTAACGTCAAAATCTGTGCTTCAAGATAAAATCTTTTTTTCGCTTTACCCCTATATATTTATTTTTCATAATTTTACTTGCCGAGTGTTATAGTAATCGACCCCATCGGACGAATTACTACTTTCATATTTTCTTGACGTTTCATAACCTCAAGAGCACGAAAAAAGTGCCGTGTATCTGTTTGTCGTCAGTATCAATTTTTATTAGACACGTAATCTCCGAAACCACTGAACCGATTATTGTCAAATTTTGTATGTATATTAAGAATATCATGTGGATGGTAAAACCCTAACCAAAATTTGGCCAACCATTTCCACCAACAATTTGACGACGTTGTCTCAAAGAATTCTATTTTAAAATGATTTAATTATTATGCAAGTATATTCTCCTAGGTATACCTACTTGTGGAATACGAATCCGCTTTGAATTTTTTCCCTAAACGTCTACACTTCCGCAAAAACATTTGCAAAATATAATATCATTTTACCACTACCATGGATTATAAGCATTCGTGAAGCTTTTGGTTTAAGAGCGCGAGGGAAGTTCTGTCGAAATAAATTTCGACAAATTTTTTTACACCTATTGATTGTTGAAATAATTAATTAATGTACTAATTCATTTTATTGAATGATTAAACCAAAAATGCTCTATCTACTTTTTCCCACTAAACGAGTATTTTGGCGCATTTTTTTTAATTAACCGTTATTTAATTAACTGTAAATTTGGTCTAGACTGTGGTAACACTGGGTTACATAACCATTAGCCTTCACAACAGAACCTTGAACTAAGTAAACTAATAAAAAAAATTTGTGTTTGTTCATTTAAAATATATAGCTGATTAAAAATCTTTTGGGGTTCATTGTCGCATTATGGAAACTTAAAAAAAAATTGGTCGAAAGTTATTTCGACAGGACTTCCCTCGCCCCGGGATTTGTGCCACTGCATAGTGGCACATATCCCGCTTCTTCGAAAAATTAAAAAAATTGATTTTGCGAATTTATCTTCAATAAAACAAATACAAGAGTACGCTATTTTATAAAATTTATTATAAACATTTTTGAGATGTCATGACATTGATAGGGAGATTGGGCAAATTGTGGTTTGGTTTGAGTTTTACCATCTACACGATATTCTTAACATACATATGTATAAAATACAATCGGTCCGGTAGTTTTGGAGATTATCTGCCTAATAAAAATCTGAACAGACGGTACACACACTGAGCTACGAGATCTAATTTTTCATACTCTATGGGCCATGAAATGTCGAGAAAACATAAAAGTAGCCAGTCGCCCCTCGATAGACTCGATTACAAAACTTTCTTTGCTTACGCTCAGGAAATAAAAATAAAATTCGCAAAATTAAATTTTATAATTTTTTGAACATTTTGTATTTAAAGAACGTGTATTTCCACAACACCGAAAACACAATATATTTGTCGACGCGTTTTGCCAACCACGTTGGCATTATCTATGCATGCTTATACTAACTTCAAAACTTCAAGATTTTAAAGTATTCAGTTTTGCAATTCTTGATTTAATCAATAATATAAATTGTCTCTGTCATTAATTTTTTCAGACACCCCATATAAACAAATTTAAAAATATTAATGCAGTGATAAATCACAAGTACAGACTCATCATATTTTGCACATTTTAGCTAGGATTTATTCGGCAAACTTTTGAGCTGACGTCATCAATTTTTTAGAGGAGATAAGTAAATATATTTTGATTAAAAATTTATCATGCTTATCATAACTGTAAACCATCTGCAAGTTTTCAGAGCATTCGGTATTGCAGATTCCAAATTAAATTGCAAAATGTTGTTTCATAATTTTGATTTTTTTTTTAATCTGGACGTTTCGGGTAAAAACTCAATTCGGATTCATAAACTACATGTGTAGGACTATGTCATTTTATACAATTTAAAACCCGGTTACTATGTACAATTTTTGAAGTGATGTCATCAATCACATTATTGGTGGGAATTATTAGACAAATTTTGATTAGCGTTTTACCATGTACATGATATTCCTAATATAAGTACATAATTTCACAACAATCGGTCCAGTACTTTCGGAGATTAAATCTGTCTAATAAAATTCGGGACGGCAGATAGACAGACGGACAGACAGACGGAAACGGAAGACCTATTTTTTCGTCCTCTAGCGGTCATGAAAGGTCGAGAAAACGTAAAAGTAGTTGCTAACGCTCGGAAAGTATAGATTATAAAAATTTGATTTTAACAATTTCATTTTGTCATGATTAACCTCTCTAAGTGAAGTACAGGTTCAGCATGCTATGTATTTGTTTCAAGTAAGTTTTTGCACAACAAAATTTTGTGAGGATCTCATCAACATTTTAACAGGAATATGGTACATCAGTTTGAATAGGTGTAATCCTAATAATAAGTGTACCGTACTCTAAAATTTTCGCGAAAGTGGAGTGAACCGTTCTTGATTTGATGAATAAAATAAATTGGTTCATTCAGTAATTTTTTGAGTCACACTGTATAAGCTATTTAAGAAAAAGTGCATTGATAAACAGCAAATAAGACTCAATATTTTGTACATTTTAGACAGAATTTATTCAGCAAACTTTTGAAATGATATCGTCAATGTTTTTGAAGGGAGGAGGGATAAACAGATAAATTTGAGAGCATCGGTTTTGCAGCTTCTAAGTTAAATTTTGAAATATTGTTATGCAATCTTGAATGTTTTACAAAAAATCTGGAGGTCTAGGGTAACAAAATCCAGGCGGATTCATAACCCATAAAGCTAAAAGTATGTTATTTTATAAAATTTAAACAACATTTACTATGAAAAATTTTGAGGTGACTTCATCAAATTGGTGAATGGTCACACAAATTTTGGTTAACATTTTATCATATAGGTACACGATATTCCTAAAATACATATCATTTAACAGTAATGAATACAATTCGGCTATTATCTGTCTTAAGGGAGACCTACTTTTTATACTTTGGAATCATGAAATATTGAGAAAACATGAAAGTAGCAATTCCCCAGATAGACCCCATAACTTAGGCTCGCGAAGTAAAACTGAAACCATAATTAGTTTGTGGGTTACCTACTGCTTAGTTTTTTTGAGATGGCGTCTATGGGACACCGGGATGTGTCACAGATTTTTCAGATTGAGTCGTCAGAAAGCAATGTTTCTAAAACTTATTTTGTGTCTTCTTACTCTTCTTATATGTTTTATATTATTTTGTTTGTTTTTTCTTTTGTTAACTCTGTGCTTTGCACGTTACGAATGGTAGTGCGTAAGAAAGTCTTTACACTAGGTGGAAAATTTGCAGTTATTTACACTGGTACGATTAGGAAAATTGAGTACATTTTTTTTTACTTTCTTACAAATACATATATTTAAAATAAAATTTATATTATCCAATATATCGAAACCCTAAAAATCCGATAATATTACAAGGCTCCTCTTGTCAATTTTAATCCGCACGACTGGACTAAAATCGAAAACAGGTAGCTGTTGTTTTAGAACCTTTTTTTTTTGTTATTATTTACTCAAAAGCTTATGTTTCGTTCATTTTTCCTGACTGATCCCAATTCATTGCCCCACTACCAATGGAACCTGGACCTCCATCATCACGCTACTACACCATTGCACTATTTGCTGGGAAAGAGTAAGTTTGAAAATGGCAGATCCATCTTGCGTTTGACAGGGTGGCCGGGTAATCCATCAGCGCTTGGTCCCAACTCTCTCCCTTCGCCCCGAGCTTTGTCCGACCCGCGACCCTCCTGTCAGGGTTAGTGGAACACGTCACTGAACCTATTATGTACCAATACACACCCCAACGCTGCATATTCACGGGCCGCTCCGCACATCTGGTCTAATGGAAGTGCGCTGTTTCCAATATCAGACAAACTCTGCTCTCACTACTTTCCAATTTGAGATGCCGGATACGCTGCATCTTGGAAGACTGACTTTAAGGTGTTTTTTTTTAACTAAAATCGAGAAAAAAAAACACCAGCTAAGGTTCTTTAGAAATCGATAAAAGCAGTGACTGGTGCTCTGTAGAAAATTAATTACTGATTTATTTTGCTGTTTCTGAAGTGTTTAATAACATTCAAAGAATAAAGATTAAACCGTTTTTGCTTAGTGCTATTTATAATTCACTCAATAAACTGACGGCAATATATTAGTATTCTACAGCCAGTAAAATCAGTCATTTTAGTTTAGACTCAGCAAACGTCATTTCTTAGTTGTGGAAAAGAAACAAAGCAGCAATTATGTAAATACTATTTTATTAAGAATACAAAGTGGTGCTGACGCCTAGTAACACAATACAAGTAGGTGTAGTATAATGTAGTCGTTAGTATCCACAATTATTAAAATATTATCAAACTTTCGATACTGATATTAAAACAATGCAGTATGGAGTCACTTCGCTCTATTGATGTTTATTTGAGGCGGAATCATACAGCGGAAAACCAAAAGGAAGATAAATATTCCATTACAGCTCGCACATGATATATCGAACGGTGGACAATACAAACCATTAAGATAGTTCAATAACGATGATTAAGCTACCTCTCCCCCAGTGAAAGATCAGCCATTATCAGTCCATCACAGATCTGTTTCTTATCATGAAGGGCCACTTTGGTTCTGCAACAAATAAGAAAAATAAACTTGTCAATGTGAGCTGTGACGCAGGGTAAGGGACCGAAATAATGTTTAACTTTCGTGTAATACGACAAAATGGATCTTTCACAAATTAGAACAAATAGCGGTTTGATGTAAACATGCCTTTAAAACTATGGTGATATTTTTTGGTTTGATACACCTGGTAATTAAATTGTCTTCATTATAATTAGGTGTTTTATTAAACTTAGCTAAATTCAAATAGAAAAGAAAGAAGAAGTCACTGCCAACTATTTGCAGCAGTGATAACTAACTAACTAACTAATACTATGTTGGGAAAGAAATGTCTTTGATATACAGGTGTCCCAGATAAAATTGCATCAAATTATTTTTTTTATATTTATAAATTTTATCGTTTTTATGAACTGAAATTAAAATAAACACTTATAACACGGTTTACAGAAGCTCAATAAATATCTGATTGCGTTTAAATTTTTAACACGGCGTTAAAGTACCACGTGACCGACTCTACGCCAATCAGACCACGCTCAACGCCTCGTGAAATGCATAATTAACTTAATCTCAGCTAAAATATTGTGTAAACTGGCTCTTACTGTTTTATATTATTGTCATCGTAATTTTTAATGATCTATCAAAATCCGCTAGAATATACAGTGCAGTTTAAAAAATAAATTTGGGTCGCGACGCCTACGCCATATACCGGGCGTCGGAATGGGACTATCTGGCGCGGCCGACTTGGCGCGAGCCAGTTTGGCGCAGGGACACTTTGGCGCAAGCCATCTTGGCGCGAGCCATCTTGGCGCGAGTACGTTGGTATATCATATAAAAAATATTTATTGTTCGTACTGTGGTTGGACCCTGTTATTTATGTTAAGTGATGTAGGCAACCAAATACAAAGTTTCATTCGCACAAATTCCAATAAATAAATGATCCATGGAGCAAGAAGTTCCACGTTTAGGAGTAGGTCTATAGTGGGGTGCAGGGCGCGAAACGCCCGTGTGTCCATTAAAAAGTCGACATTACCCCTCCACGCGTTGGAGACTATAAAAATTAGGTTATGCCAACAACGGATGTAATTTTTGTATATTTATATCTATTTTTTTATGGTGCGAGTTCATCCGCGCCAAGATGGCCCGCGCCAAGATGGCTTGCGCCAAGTTGGCTTTGCGCCAAAATGTCTCGCGCCAAGTCGGCCGCGCCGAATTGTCCTAGACCGACCGGGCGTCCCACGTAACACTTTCGGGCGCAATAACTCAGGTATTTTTGAAGGGATTCTTATGAAATATGAAACAGGTGTAATATAATAGGTAAGGATTAAGCTGATCACAAAAAGACTAATTTATTGTACAAAAAACGAATTTTAACACAGCTTCCTGTTGTTAAAAATCATGCGAAATTGCGTTATAACTTTAAGCAACTAAAATAACGCCTGTGTGCGAAAAATTAATTAAATCACTGTTTTTGTTTAAAAGAATTACGTTAATAAAAACGCAAAAATTAATTAATTTTTTTTTTAATTTAGTAGTGCTCTCGGTGCAAAACAATTGCCTGCGTCGCCGAGTTCAATTTTGTACACCCCTGACATTTTTGTCAAAATCTGACAAGTTCTTGAAAATGGTTCGCTTTTCTTTAATTATTAAAATAGAAATCATTTTAACCTACGGAGAATGCCGTACAGACTTAGATGAAACAATCAGATTATCGAACGGTATGCCGATGACGAATTTACCAAATTCAAATTATAGAAAATAATAAACTTATTTGAAGATACGGGAAGTGTACAAGACCTAAAACGAGTGAAAAAACAAGGTGTTAAATACACCTAGCAAAATTATTTCTACTCAAGTTAGAATTAATTCGTGAACCTAAAGCAATTTTCCACCTTCGAAAAGGTTGTAGCCGAGCAACTGAAAATTAATATTTTCTTAAAATTCATAAAATAACGCTTGGCAAACAGGTATCAAATTCCCGCAAGGGTGTCCAAAATTTCGATGAATGCAGTTTTTTGTTTCATAGCTAACTGTCCTTAAATACTTTTTGGAATTATTTGCGCAATAGTTTATCGTTTTTTTGTCTAACTAGACGTATTTCGTAGATGAATGTTTGCATACAGTATTTATTTTTCATGTTTACCTAATCAAGTGATGCAAAACTTAATTAATTCGAAATTAAATTAAGGCATGGAAAATTTACTTTTTCAAGATAATAATTATTCTCACCGGTTCTTATTAATCCTCACCTATCAAAATACCTACACTCGAAATTTCATAACAAGTGTTACGTGGGACACCCGGTATATGAATAATTTTGCACCGTACTAAATTAAGCTTCCCCCTTCTATCCCTTCTCAAAATGTAAGAGCATGGAATTTCAGCTGGGACACCTGTATAATTGTAGCACTAAAGCATCTCGCAAATTGGCATGTTATTGAACAGCACAATTAAATTTTAAGTTAACCTAACACTGCTTATATATTTTAAGGGGCCACGAACGCAGTAGTGAGATTAATGAGACATATTATCTTATACATAGGGTGAATCACTAAACGCGTGTTTTTCGTTATCTCCTTAATTATTAATAATAGAAGAAAATATCAAAGACCAAAGTTGTACGCTTTTTTGAGGACTACACTTTAAAATTATCTTTAATTATTCAAAGTCTTCCGCTTTTAAGGCATAATAAACAATTCAATTTTTTTTTAATGAAACACCCTATATATTTTTACATATTTTGATTGATCTCTCAATAGGCTTTACAATTACAGTTAATTTTTGAAATTGCAATGCAACGTTGCCACGTTATTCTAGTTTTCTTGAAATTTTTTAGCAATTAAAAAGATCGCAAAAAATCGCAGTAGGGTTATTTTAAAAATCTGGGTTACAATATTTCGTGGAGAGATAAATAAAGATACGTACTTTGTTGTGGTGTAAATGAAATTTTTATATACACAGTGTTTATAACAATAATTTTTAGAATTTTCAAATATCAACATTTCAATTTTTTCAAATAAATACCCTATAGATTTTTTAAGTAAATATTTTCTTTAATGTTGATAGTTACTGCAATTTTTTAGTTTTTTAAGAGACCAACCGACGTATTAAAAAAATAAGAACAAAAAAATAGAGTAGGTAATACATTAATAAAATACAGGTTTTCTATTTGAAAACTCTGAAACATCGATGTTTGAAAATTGTAAAGCTTTGAATTTTTTATTAGCATATTAAAATTTGATTTAATTGACACCACAACAAAGCGCATACTTCTGTTTATCCTTCCACAAACCATTGTAAAGAGGAGTTTAAAAATAGTCCTATTGTGTTTTTTTTAACACTTCCATTGCCAAAAAATTTGAAAAAAAAAATAACTTGGCAATGTCGCATGGGTATTTCAAAAATGAATGAAGAGGCTAATGAGAACATATAAAAATATATAGGGTGTCTCATTTCAAAAAAACTAAGTTATGTGCCACACCTTAAAACAGAACACTCTGTATAGTTACAAACAATTTTATACTATAATCTATAGTCCTCAAAGAACTGTACAACCTTGGTGTTGACTTTTTTGTACTCTTATAATTAATGAGATATCGTAGACCGCGCGCTTAGTAACTCACTCTGTATATACATAGGTGCTAAGAAAAATAAAACATAACAAACATAAAAATAATTATCAAACGTAAAACTATGCCTAAGTATAAAATAACCTATAAGTACAAAAAAAAAACAGGTCCATAGGTGGTTAAATTTAAATTCATAACTTATGATCGAACAGTCGTAACAGGATATGGTATTTTCATAAATTAAAAAGTACTGTTCCATAAATACTTTGCCAAACATAGAAGTAGTTAATTACTATTTACTTATTTATTATTTCCTGTTTAACTTTTAATTATATTGTAAGGACGTCTTGTATGTGTTGCATATATTACTTTGTATTATACGCGAAAATTTTTAAAGGTACGATTACCATGCAACATGATATAAAATAATCTTAGGTAATATCATAGATACAAACAAATTATTGGTTTGTGAGAACTGGGAAGTCTATTCACAGCGAGACACAAGCCGTGATATGTAATTAGCCGAGTATGATAATAATGGAGCAGACGGCGTCTAACGTACAAAAAGTTTTGTGGGGCTTTGGGTTTGTTTAAATTCTAAAATACAACTAAATGATTTTTATCAATGTCAGATTTGAATTGAGTTTTTTTTTACCTAGTTACATAAACAGAAGCATTTCGAAAAATTGAACATGCACTTTAAACTTAGGCCCCTTTTGTTACTTTGGAAGCGCCAGAGGTACAGCTGTGAAATTTAAAGCATATGCCTTTTTGGAAATTCAGTATCATGTATAGAACGAAATAAGTTCTCAAAAAACTCCCCATGCTATTTAAAAAAATATATACCAAGTACATGTCATAGTTTTGACATTTCAAGGTCACAACACATCATGAAGTTAGTCAGCATGAGTTCTGAAACCGTACGTCCGGCAGTTCCAAAGGCTGTCTTTACAATCGCACTGTTTGTTCGAATATTGCAGAACATTTGAAAATTTTGTTTTGGTAGTTCAGTTTAATACTTTCCTAAGTGCTTGTTTTGATTATATTTCTAAAACATAATTAAATTTTGTATTGGAAAAGTCTTTATTAAAAATATCTACGTTTCTAAAATCTAACAATTTTTATCTTGACTGATTTCGCATTTTTCAAAATTAAATCGTGTTAAACTTGCAGTGCCATAGTGTAATACTAGCCCCAAGTTTTTTCTTGACTATCTAAACGTTAGTCCAAAATCATTAAGAACTTAATTAGGTGGTTAAAATATTAAGCCAAAATTCTGTTGACAACACTTTGGTTTTAAATCAACTGTTATGAAAGTACAGATTTATGCGTTATTTAAACGGTAATTCCATAGACAGTTAAAAGGTGAGAGCACAGGTGAAATATAGGTTAGAGTGCAATATATCTATTATTCATATAAGTAAAAACTGTATGATGACAGGTTAAAGACAGAACAATTAATTTATTTTCTCTCTAACCAATCATTATACATAATTTAACAGATTTTACGTAAATAATACACTGTACTGTAATCTACACATTTCTTTATTTTCCGCTTTTAAATACCTTTAAATGTCGGAAAAAATACATAAATGTTGGTAATTTTATCAGATCTGTAACATATGGAATTACCCAAAATGGCTTTTATTTATAAACAAATAAATAATGAAAACTAGATAGTCAGATTGTAACTAAAATACTAAGTATATATATTTTATTTTGTACTGGTAATACTAGTCTGCGTTCAGTTTCTACTGATCGAGCTCATTCAGGCGCGGATTCAGGGGGGAAGGGATGGGTGCCCCAACACATGACCCAGGTATACTTTATTTTGACCAATTTCAAAATTTAGAAATCGCATTTTATTTCGTAAATACACTATACGTGCAACGAAAATAACCAAATGTCAGTTTACACATGCTATGTGAAAAAGTTAAAATTCTATAACTCTTTTTGTTTAGAACGAATTTCTGGGAGATAATTATTATCGGTCTTTCTCGCATCTTTATTAACGCTCCCTTTTTATACACAAAATTCACGCTCCATCGGGGTTTCATAATAAGAATATATTTGAATTTTTCGTTCTTAAGAAATGTGATTCTCAAATTAGAATTTTTATAAAATATGTGTAAAACTATTGGTAAAACCATATTATTTAAAACAACTTGACGCTTTATTCACCACAAAGTATCAGTTAGTGTACATTCGAGATGATTAAATTAAATCATTTCTCGCAGCTAAAATTGAAAAATTATATAAATCAGTTAAAATAACAGCAGAGTAAGATCAGAGGTCATTAAAAAGATCTTTCGTTTTATTTTTACAATTTCTGATTAAAATAATGGGCACGACGTGGCCAGTGGGTTAATGTTTACTTAGCACACTCACTGACCAAAAATATTTCTTGACGATGTATTTGTAATTAAATTAATTGATTCACTATTTTATTCGACGCAGATTTCGGATAAAAATACTCGAATTTAGGTATTTACGACTGTTTTTCAACTGACAAAGAATTTTTTGAAGAAAAAAACATGTCATCTAAGATGCCAGAAAATTAACACAATAGTTGTTACATAAACGTGCAACTTATCATTATATTTTGCTAAATATATTTCGTATTTTATATGAATAAATCTTATGATAAAAAAAATCTGTTACGTGAATTAGGTTTTAAAGAAACGTCAAAATTATGTAAAGCTTGTTTGTTACAGCAGTGATTTAAAGTTTATTAATTTTAAATCACTGCTGTAACAAACAGGCCTTACTTAATACCAACAAGTTGTACTTGCTCTTTTAATTTCAAAATTAGCGTGGTGTCAAACGAGTCTAATAACTACCAAATTAAGACATTACACTTGCAAAGTTCAAGGTCCCGCATATGTGTCTACATGTAATTACTTAATTTGACGCTTAAAAAATTGTGAAAATTTATCATTTGAAATGTTTACCCACATTATTCCACATAATTAATTACATGTGGTACAACATCAAAATACGAAACGTTTAAATAAACACCAAAAGAATTTGAAAATCTGCTATAAGATCTCCCCAATCTTCTACACTTCACATCACATACTTTCATTAAAATTAATTAAGCATCTCAAGAAGATAAATGGTTTGTTTGCCTGCAGTATCCACTACTAGAAAAATAATTCATCTAATAATAATTTTAACGAAATAATTGACCTCTGTGGCCATCTCCCAACACCTGCCCGACGTACTTAATGAGGTTGTACTGAAAAAAAGTCGCGAATGTTCACCTCAGAGGTCCAGTTTTCACTGCCGCTCAACTGTCAGTCGTTATTGATGATGTTCGTCAGACGAACGATTAAATATAAGGGTAGACATGCTTGTGCGGATATCTGATCACTTACATTGTAACCTATTTTTATGTTTGTTGTGTTTTTATACATGTTTACATTCTTCGGATATCAGTCTAAATGTTGTATAAATATAGAAAAAGTTGACAGGTTGTTATTTACGGTTGTACACTTTAACCTAACTGATAGCGTTTTAATGTTGACAAGTGTGTTAATTGCAATTACTGCTTGACTGAAATCTGATATGCCCCTATGAGTGAAATATGCATGGTATGACGGTGTACGTGCATGTGGGTCAAACAGCAACATTTAAACAATGTTGTTTAGAATGTTCTGAAAGTTAATTGTCATATTAAATTCAGGAAGAATATTTTTGTTTAGTCGTATTTCAAATCAGCTTATTTAATTAACTATACAATTCTGGTATTACAGTAATACAATTTAAATATATACCAGTATAACAGGAAGTAAGGTTATTCGTTATCGTCAAAAGATAGGTGTAATTTTTTTAATTTTTAATTTTAACTGAATTCTTTGATATGAATTCGTGATTACTTAATAGCGCATACTATTGTTTATCTATTCATAAAATATAGCACCTAACACATTTTTTTTGAACCTTTGAACTGAAATATCTTTGTAATGTTGCAACGAAATTTCAAAAACAACATATGCTTATGAAGTCCAAGAAAAAACCAATGACGACCCGAGTTGCACTTAAAGACCCCTTATATTTATTGCTTTTCTTGTCAATATCTCCTTTGATCTTCTTTTACAGTTGCCTTCTAGTAACTTTATGAAAAATGATTTTGCTTATTTTTAACAATAATATTAGGTGAAAACGTGTCAACAGTTTCTAATTTCCCAATATACTGAGAAATTCCGTTTCATAATAAATTACTATAAATTTGTTTACAAGGTTTAGTGTAAAGTATGTAAATTAGCAGACAATATTGTCAAATATGTAAAACTTTTGGCTTCATAAGGACCTCATTAATAAACTGTTTCGCTAATTTATTTCAATATTTTTCTGAATTAAATGTTCTTTCCTTCAAGTATGAATGAACCAATTATAACTAAAGTAGTTTTCCTTTCAACTCCACCAAGGTCACAATTCTCCCAATAACATAAGCGTCAAGATGGCTATGAATTTTGAGTGGAAAACGAAAAGAACTTACTGGTGGTGTGACATCTGCAAACCTGGGAACTTCTGGCTTTCTTAAATACGTTAAAATCTGTGGTTAGAAGACTTTCAGTAACCCAGGTTTTGATACGAAAACTATTTTCTTTGCGAGCATATTTAATTTTTTTTTTTTTGGCGCTTGCGTAAAATTCTATTTTGACTTTACGCAGGTGTCATCAACATTTTGTAGTTCTATCACTGTCCAAAAAACCTACTTTAATGTACGATCGAAACTAGCTATTACAGCCGAAATCGAAACCTAATTTTGGCTTCTTACTTTATGCTGAAAAAGAAACCGAAAATTTGTAATATGGTAATTTCCCACTGGTACATTTTACATAGAGTAGAAAATTTCTCATATGTTCCTTGGTTGATTCTTTAGGGACAAAAATAAAAATAAAATAGGTTTTTTTAAACATACTCGTATCTCCAATTTTGGGCCGAAATTAAAACCAAGAGTGTTGATCACTTGCGCGCGGTGGTCACTATAAAGCTGCTTTAATTCCCAAAAAGGCATAGGAGAGTTGAGCGAAAATAGGGGATTGTAAGTGCTGACATTATCTAGAAGTGCCTAGCTGATACGAAGAAATCGGCGCTGTCCTTTCAGCCTCCTGCATTACAGTTCCACAGTAAGTTTAGTACCACAGGGACGAAAAAATTAGAAAACTGGCCTAGTCTTCAACGTTTCTGATAGAAGTTTATACTAATATAAATATATTAGATCAGCAGATGTGCTTGTTTGATATGAATATGTATAAAAAATATATAAAGCAATTTCTCAACAAACTGTTTTCTTTTTAGAACATAGGGATTTTACGTGGAAAAAACAAAAATTTGAAAATATTGGCTCCCCTAATTATTTTAGATCAACACGTTACACACAAAAGTTGTAGAGAATAAAAAACTATATCTAAACCATTCTTTATTCTTTTTGTAACACCTTATGATATTCATATACCTAAAAAGAAAAAAAGAATTCTTGATTTGGGCTATCCATTACATGTGTCAATCAAATAAAATTCATTACTTTAACATTTTTGGCTATTTAGTTTGTAGTTTAAATTAATTATTTTGATTTTGGATCTAGCAAAAAGTTTAAAGCATGCTTTATTTGCAACTACAATCCAAGACACTAATTTAGATTAAATGGTCAAACACAAGAACAGCTTCAATTTTTTCTACACTAGCACCAGGATTATTCTGTTGGCATCTGCAGAATTTATTTACAATACGACCTTGCGTTTCAAACTTTTTAACACTCTTTCGATTGTTGATGGGCCCGGAATTTATCGATTTGGATAAAATGCTGTAGAAGTATGTGAAATTTTTTGGATTGAGTACCCGCCGTAGTACTATTTTCCCCAATTAACTTTGCAAGAACCAAAGGTGCAAAGTGCAGTAATTAGTGACAACTGTCAATGATTTATCACATTTTATGGCTATTATTATTTTCTTCGTTTTATTTCAATGCCATAAGGTGTTACACAATAAATAGAAAAGGATTTGGGTACAGTTGTTTATTCTCTACAATTTTTGTATTTAATGTTTTCTTCTAAAATAATTAAGGGAGCCAATATTTTCAAGTTTCTATTTTTACACGTAAAACCTCTATGTTCCAAAAACGATTCTACACCCGGTATCTAATGATTAATAATAATACGTAGATTAATAATAGATACGTATGCTACTGTGTCTTTGAAAGTACCAAATTTCTCCCAACACTTATTTATTTTACAGTGTTTATGGTTTTAATCCTTAAAATTATTATATGCAAATATTTCTGACCGCAGCACGCAACTGACCCATGCCCGAAACTGAAACCGAATGTTAGATCGAACACTAATTATAACAATAACAATATTTCTTTTTTTATACATAAAGAGGATCAAATGATCAAATCTGGGATTTTTGAACTGTATTGTAGTTTTGGCAACCAATAGTTTTGAAAAAAAAAGCAACTGGAAAATAGAACAAAACAACTAATCTTAAACGTCATCTTAGTTGTTGTAACTACTTATAACAGATTCCAAGACCAAGAATCGTCAATGCAAACTACAGTGAGTTTCTGTCTTTCCATAGGTAATAATAAAGTTGTTACAAAGTGTGTATAGTTGAAACAACTGGTTTTTTGTTTCTTAAAAGCAGACAGTAAACGCTAAGTATAGTTCGATCTGTTTCAACCAAATATCCACTGACATTATTGGAATAGTACACAAACACTATAAGGAGATGTGTGTTTCTTTTATTCGATATTACTAATGTATTAAACAATAATATTTTAAATCTAACCGAAACGGCAACAATTTTAAAATTGTTCTTTACTGTAATTTCTTTTCTAAAATGTTATGAATATGGTAACACAAAATTTATGACAAGTTAATATGCAAAAATTTAAAATAAATACAGTTTGAATATTCTTTTGGTGTTTTTTATTTTATGATACCTACTAGGTACTTACTGTAAATTTTGTGTTACTATATAGAAGAAATAACAGTAGATATTTTACAAAAAATTTGAACAAGGTGAATTTTATTAAAATGCAAAGTTGTCATCATTTTCTACAAAATTGGTACCGTTACAATTATTTTTTAGACAAGTTTTAGGGATCAGTTGAAATGAAATATCCTGTACACATAACATATAGGTATGCATCAGTTAGACAATATCGCGATAAGATCAAGTGTGATAAAAATGTCGATAAGTGTTGTTGAGAAATTTTAATTACTTACGTTAAACACGCAAAAAATAGCAGTTTTTCTTATCTTGGATTGACTGTTATAAGAATTCAAATGTACCTAGTTTTAAGAATCTCCTGTAAAAATTTGTTTGTTTTCGCCAAACTTTTGGTGTCGTCATCTTAGATTGTTGCTAAATAAATCTCCCTTAAAATTTATATGTATTATGAAAAATAAAATTAGTAAAATGAAATTTCACATGTTATCTTAGAACATGGAACGAATTTGAAATTTTGGCAAGACACCAAATTTGATTTAAGATTACATAAACTTGATTAAAATTTAAATTTTTAATGAATTTCCTTATAGTTTAGGAAAACATCATGTATAATTTTAACAAATAATTGAATAAAACAATTTATTTTACTGATTTAATAACAAATTTTAGTCTACTATCATCAAATCTCACACAATTTTTTGATTAAAAAATATTTCATTAAAAAGGGCATATTACTCGCTCGACGATTTTTTTGTTGAACGTTGTAGTGACATTAATTTTACAATTATTTTGGTTTTTTTAGAAGAGATTATTTCTCTTTTCCTACCATAAATTAGAGGTTCATTTTTCAAGGTACAAATATTACGTAGGTAACATATAACACGTAGATACGTAATAAACTGTTCTATTCTATTAAATTTAACATGCACCCACAATTGATTGTACTTCAGGGGAAACTTAATTTTTCCAAATAAACGAATGGGTAGGCTTAAGCGATTTTAATAAAACGGTCACTTTTAAGAACGATTGTATAGGAAATTTTAATTCAACGCAAACATTTATTTGATACGCAAATCCTTGTTAGGTCAATTGTTTTCTTAACATTATTTATCGTTAATACCCCGCTTAAATTAATTACAAACATGTCGGATAACGTAATGTTGTCTCGGTAACGAATAGGGAAATTAGTTATTTTAAACACGAGTTGTTTGAATTTTCTAAATTTCTAAATTAAAACTTTTTGGTTAATTTATTAATTTCACAATAACAAAATATTAACGGAAAAACAGATTATTTATAACGCAGATACTTATTTATTAAAGAAATAAATAAAAAAATCAGGATGGCGCCTCTTTTCTCACTTCAATGGTGTTACAAAAGCGTGAAGTATACAAAGTAGGTTAAATTAGAAATAAATTCCGTCACTTTATGTTGATCGATAATCTATCAAAAAAAATAAACTGACTGGTGCCCTTTCGGAAATAACATTGAACAAATTTTGCTATTTTTTTTATAGTGTTAAATAATTTCCGTATTTTTTTGCGTAGATTATAAATTTCGAACAGTAGTTACCTACATAATATGACACTATACTTCAGAAAGTAGCTTCTTATTAACATACAAGTAGTGTACCTTTTACGTAATTTAACTAACAGGAAACAATTGTTATTTTTAAAATTTGTTTTTTGTTCTATTAACTCCATTGCTATACTATTATATAATACGGATAAATGTAAAAAACATCCGTAGAGCTGTAAATTTTACTATCCACAAAATTCGCCAATGGCTTGAGCGGTACAGGAATATATAAATTCTGTCACGTACTTGGCATATAATATTTCTTAACATTACAGCAACAGCAATAAAAACAAAAAAGCACTAACAATTCACTACTAACTATTAGTTAAGCATGTTAACAAGAATAACCAACATTTTATTAATTATAAAATTCACACCTTTCATAACACAATACCAGCGATAATAAATATTTACATTTTAGAATATAAAATTAATTAACCGTCATATTTTAAACAATTAGAAACCAGTGTGCTCCAGCAGCAACCTAACCATCATTAATGACTTTTTCAAGGTCTTTAAGATCGCATAAGCAGTATTCCAACCGGCAAAAACCGCGTGCGAAACTATGCATCGCACCCATAAACCCATCGATTACCATCAAACAAGAACAATCCGATTAACAACACGATAATTAACAATGGTTCAGCAATTATTGTTACAGCACAAAACACTAACGTTAGTGCGTCACGCGTAACATGTGAACCAAGATTTAATCTAGTAACGAGTAACAAATGTTTGTACATACCATATTATGATCATCATAATCTCACACTATCTGTTTTGCCATCGATTTAAATAAATACATCACTGGAAACAAAGAGATTAACCATCGCACGGTTGCGTTTATCTTATTAGATCAGCCATCTTTGATGCTCCAGATGCGCATGCTTACCTGATATGCAGCTGCAGTGGAGGCCGCTCCAACTTTCTCTTTGTGTGAGGGCTGAGGGTTGAAATGTGGAGCGAAAAACAAAATGTCAAAGATGGGGTTAGATAATGAAATGAGTAATATAATTACGATATCGGGAAAGAGGGTAGTTTCGAGGGAGAATTAAGTGAATATTTAAAATGGTCATTTCTGCAACCCTCGTGGTGCAAATATTTGTTACGGTCAGTACTCATTGAACAGGCTTAAAAGGATTATAGAAAATTTGTCAAATCTTATTGTAATCTTGTTATACGGACGTCAAAATATTTTCAGTTCTTATGTCCCCAAGGAGTTGTAAAGTGTAAGAAAGGGTTGTGGTTACAGCACCGACAAAAGACTTAAGTTTATTGAAAAAGTATAATACCGCAAAGTCTATCTACAGAATAATATGAATATCTCGTTAAACTAGTGACTTGCATTTAAAAATAAATCTAAAATTAATTTTATTTACAAAAGAAATTACTTTTTGATATTCGCTCTGACTGCTCTGACCTTCTCGTTCAAGGCGAGGATGGTGGTCCAGGTATGTTTTTAATCTGGGTCAAAGGCTTCGCGATCTCTTTGTCGTAGACGTTCCTCTCCACATCATTCATTGAAGTCTCTTTAATTCCGGTGTTGCCCGTATAGAGAGGGACGAAGTTTTGCGTCGAGGAAATAGTACACTGCTCTAGAAAATCTTGCGAAAACTTCGTATCCTTTTTCGCTTTCATTCTCCTATTCTGAAACCAAATTTTGATTTGGCGCTCGGTCAAACTCAAACTGTGCGCAATCTCAACTCTGCGGCGCCTCGTCAAATACTTGTTAAAATGAAATTCTTTCTCTAATTCCAAAGTCTGGTAGCGTGTATAAGTCTGACGCGTTCTCTTGCCTCCGGCGTTCGCTGAATCACCTACAAGAAAAATTACTTAAAGACCGTCGTCGCAAATTACAAAATTCTACCGTTCGATTTCATCCAAGGGTAAAAACTGGCATTTTCAGCAACACTTTTGTTTTCAGTCGGAGGAGATCCGTAGCGCTCTTCTTCGCACGGTGTGTCTTCGTTAAAGTTCTGGAAGTCCATGCTTTGGTAATTGTTGTTCTTCGCCTGCGGTCTGGTTAACAGGGCCCGTAGTGCGGGCGAATCATCATCCTTCTTCTCCAATTTATTCTCATTGAGAAGCAGACTGGTCTCATTAGTCGATACACCTTTGCTTTGGTCGTAAAGACCCTGCTGACAGCTGTCAAACTGATTCAAATGTTGCGTGAAGTCGTGATTCACACTCGGCGTAATAGAATTGTCAAAATTATTTGAATATGTTTGATTTATCGAAAACCTGCAGCTTTCGTACGTCGGTTCTTCTTTCACGTTTTGGTATGCCGCTCCGGGGTGGTATCCGTTGTGTGCGTAATGTTCAGGTGTTTTTTCAGCACCCTCACACTCACTAAAAAACTGGTTCCTGTAATTCTGATACAGGTGTACGTTGGTCCAATAGTCACTAAACTGTGCTGAAACGTTCATCTTGGCACTCGTCACTCACTACCAACTGGGGCTAAAATGGAATTGCGACTAACCATGTCCTGCCACGGTCCAGGCACGTTCGGATAAATGCTAACATTGTCAAGTATTCCCCCAAAAGTCGGACGGGAGGGGTTGCGACCCCCTAAGGTTTGTCGCACAGCTCTTTTATTTCGCCAGCTGCCCTGTGAAACACCCACCCCCGACCATTCACCGCTTTTTCATCTTATTTATTAGGGTATTGGCCACGTTGCAGAATGTGAACTAAGAGCTGACAAAGAAAAATATGTATTCGGCATTTCACATACGATCAATCAGTGAAACGAAACAAGAGTTTTATAAAATTTTATAAATGCGTCATTACATAATTCATAATCCTCTCGCCAACAGCAACTGTGAACCTATAGAAGTCGTGGGCGCTTTTTACCACGAGTTTGATAAATGATGGATTTGCTACTGATTGAGTTCGTACGTGGCGAGACCCTCTTTAATATTACGGAACGCAGGTAATAAGCAGTTAGTTGTAAAAAATATAGGCCAGAGCAAAGACTAGGCCTTCCGAGAACGCCGAACAATTCATTATACGGTTTTAGTGCCTTCTGTAACAAATTCGTGAGCTAGACTTGAAGAATAGCCACGTTTTCAATTTACAACAGTACCTGTACCTTCACTTACAAGGATATTGATGATTTACAACATTCGAAATGGAAATTTGTCAAAATAAGAGTGCACTTATAGTAAAAGAACAACTATTTGAAATTTCACAGAGAGGGTCACCGTCTCATGTGTTGGTCCATGTACTTTCCCCTATGCAGACTTAGTAACAATAGAGATGCGTGTGTGTATCGAACATAATGAGATTCAGTAGTCGATAACAGAACAGGAACCAATCACTATCGGTCCCGATCGTCTATTGTTCGTGTTCACTATGCCGGGGGTGGTTTACCGTCACTTTTAATATATTCTTCCATTGAAAGGCATTTTTGGCCATATTACTTTTATGGCGATACAGTTATTAAACCAAATCATTTAATAACTCGACACCTCTGGAGCACAGTTTTTTCACTCGAGTGGTTTTATTCTTCAGGGGAAAGTGTTTGAAATAATTACGAGCAATAATGACACGGTCGGAGCTCGAGTTATTGGGGTGCCATTAGCACCTATTCTCTTTTGTTATTGTGTTACATGTAATTGCTGCATTAAAACGCAAACATATGGACCAGATAATGTATGAGTGAATGTATCGTAATGCCATAGAATTATGTATCTGAAAATCGTTTAAACTATCGAGTACGAATAAATTTCAATCCAATATACATACACTTGACTATAAATTTTTTTTAGTAAATCAATGGAAATCAAATCAAAAAATATATTCTTAAAATGGAATTACGAAATACTCTTATAAAGCTCTCAAATGATTTTTTAATTCAGTTACGCGTCGTCAAAAAACTCATTCTCGTACGCCAAAGTAGCGTGTTCTTGGTCATTAGTTACTTACATAAATTAGTATTTCTTAAGTTAAATTTATAATAATTTTCTCTTTAAGTTGTGCTGTAAAATTTGGCTTTGTATTTCTGTTCACGGTAGTGGAGTAAAGTTATTTAGAGGAAGATACAATCGGTTATGGATACATTTAGAGCATAGTCTACACTCAAGTTTGATGTATTAATTTTCCTTAAGGATAAATAAAACGTGTTTCAAAATGATTTTCATCTAGTCGCCTATGGTTGCAGATTTTCATCAAGAGAAAGATAGGAGTTGAAGCGATTTCAAAGCTAACTAGATGAAAATAATTTTGAAACACTCTTTATTTTAATTTTAATATAAATAAATATACTGCGTAAACACTATCTACATACTACATACATTATTCTGTTCTACAAAATTCAGGAGAATGAAATATCTTTGTGAAATATTAAAGAATATACGGAGTGTTGAAGAAAATTGGAAGTTATTTACATTGATTCATTGTGTGTTATTTCTGGATATCATCTGCAAGCAAATCACAAAAATTAAAACCACATTAGTAAAATATCGGAAAGATTTTCCTTAAATTCATGATTTTAAATAAATCTTTTAAAATTTTAACATCAGTTGAATTTAAAATTTAATTTGGCAACTTTTACTTTCAAGGCTAAAAAATCCACATTCCAAAAACATGAACAACATTACATTTGCTGGTACATTTTATATAGACCTTTTTTATTTTTTATTTAATCGACATAAAATTCTCATATTGTTTTGTACATTTTAAGTAGATTATACGTCTCAAATGTCACAACAATCTGTGCAGTATTATTTGTGTAATAAAATGGTCAACAAATGATAGACAGATACACGAAAATTTTTATGTTCTAGAAGCCTGGAAATGTCGAGAAAACCAGGGAAATAAATTCAACAAAACCCATACAAACTTTTATATATTCGTCGAAATTTCTAATAAACCTACTTCTGCACGTCTGCGCTTTTATAACCCTTTCCAATACTCCATACAATTTGACTGCTATTTTTAATTTTGAAAAAAAAAATAAGATACTATTCTTCGTATACCTTTATTACACGGTTGACATAAGTAAGTCATAATAAGTAGGTCGACAATTCTAAAAACTAAAACAGTTTTAAACAACCTCTCTGGTAAAGACCCTCTTCATTCTGTAATATCATATAATCGAAACAAAAAGTCAATAGTAAACCATGAAATTTATTTTTAAAGTAATGATCTTGGTTTTGCAGTTATTTAACCGTAAATGCCAAAGTGATTCACAAGACAAATAACATATTGGTGTTGCCAACATAATTTTATTAAACTGAATTTCAAATGTTCCCAGACGACTTTTTTTCCTCAAACATACGGTAATTGATTCTAGCTATTTGGAATTTCCACGGATTTCAGCATCGTATTTGGAGAAATATTTAATTGCTTGTCGGAGATTCACCCATTTTAAAATACTGAAAGAGTCTGTTTATAGACATACAAATAAAAATTTAATACCTGCTTTCTAAGTGGTGCAGATGTAGAAGCGAGTCTATTTTTGTAACTTCTCAGTTGTAAAATTTTATAAATATTTAAAAAATTGACACTTGGAAGTGGAAGTGTAGATTTTATTTTTTACGATGCCTTGTACACCTATGTAAATTTCAGAATGCAGTTAATATATTAATAAACTAACAAAAATTTAGTATTTTAAAAGTTTGAAAGGAATCCCTTATCTTTCGCTCACGGGATTTTCAATATATTTTTCGAAGATATCTCCGTTATTAACAGACTTTTTATTACGAAATTTTAGATATACCTAACCGGTCAACGATTTTCGCTATATAAAGCAAGAACAGTTTCTTTAAAAATAATTTATCATAATCTTGTTTTTAGCATTTTGGTGAAGTTTTTCATCACGTATCTTTAAAAATCAGTATCCCTAGTATTTATAGAAATTTATTAACGCAGTTTTCACCACTGTTTTCAGTCTACAGAATTCCATACGTTACCTGGGAAACATTGTCGATATTTTTTTGTCGGAAATGAGATACACTAAAAAGAAGCTTGTGTTGAAGAAGCTGTTTCTGTTGTAGTTAACTTGAAGATATGTTTTACAACTTTTACAATATTTGAAATTCTTAAACGCTGCAAATATTTTGCTATTAATTACAAAATTCTTATAAGTATACATTGATTCTGAAACTGTTGCTTATATGAACTAATGAATTCATAATCATAACATTAATGGAATATTCTTGGCTCTTTTGGTTCACTTGAAATATATTTTTTTTTTCTAAAGAAAGTAAATGCAGTCTGTAAAAAAAGTAGACTGATACAAACGTAAACGTAACTAAATAAATATATCCTATAACTGGTAACAAAAATCTGAAACAAAATTTCACTTTTGCAAATTGCTAAAATAATGTGCATTGCAATGAAAATTGTCATTTTTGAGAATTTTAACGTGCGCTATTTCGAAAAGTATTAAACTAAAAAACCACAATATAATGATTAGTTTTAGTCATGTTATCTACCCCAAAAACGAGGAGTTACAATATCAAACTAAAATGTTATTGTAAGTGACCATGACTATTAAAACAATTAATTACATTATACCTAGGTATGATTTTGAAATGACTGTTAAAACGTCAAAATTTTATATAGGTAACGTTTTTAATAATTTTTAATTAATTTAATTATTGCAATTGTACTTAGTTTTTCAATTTGTAGTACTTGTTTTAAAATGGAATTTTCTGAACTGCTAAAAGAAAAAAAAAATTGTGTCCATTGATAGATGTAGGATGTCGCACTTGAGGCTGCCGCATTTTCTGACCCTATACGGTTGGGGAGGTCTGGAAGTTATGTAACATAATGCAAGAGAGTTAACGCGTATAAAAATGTAGTATACCTGTTAGTTGCAGGCACAAACCGTGCTTACGAAGCTGGATTTACACATCTATAACTAGACTTTAATTGTACAAAAATTTGATTTGTTTATAAAATATTGATAATTAATACGAGTATCATAAATATTTTAAATTGTATACTAAATATTAGCCACTATTATGGTAAATTTATTAGTGACCAGTTTGCTCCTTTCAGCAACCTGATACTGAAAATATACGTGTTGCGTTACACGATACAACAAGATAAGAAATCGAAAGTCTCTAAGCGGTGGGATCAGTGTTGTTTTGTGAGTGAAAATTATGAAAAAATCTTGTTGGACAAGTCTTTAAAAATAATTGATTACAACATAGTATAATAGCATTTGTAAATAGTTTAATAAAACGATGATTTGACTGGAGTGTAATTTATTACAAATAGACTATCGCATAATACATCATGTACCCAAGTGCCCGGTGTTAGTGTGAGTTATGAATGTATGCGTACAGTTGCTGTATATGATTAGGGCAAAGTCATTAATAACGATTCGGTCAAGAAAATTATATATTTTATCCACAAACTGTCATGACGTCATTATTCATGATATTCCATCAATCTACTCACAATAATATTAATTAATTTTATACGCCGGCATGTTTTAAATATCAATTTCAAGAGCATCTGACCTAAAATAAAACCATCTAGCATTTCTTTCGTTTAATAATTTGCATATAGCCAACGGCAACACCAACAATGACCATAGGAATTGATTACTAGAGTTGCATGAATGTGTACGTATATGCGAATGAGAAACTGATGGAAAATAAAATGGATTATTTCTGGATGGCTTTGCTAATTCCGGCTTAAAATCGCTCTATTTGTCTACCACTGAGTGATTTCGTATGCTCCCGACGCGCTTTTTAAATGCAATGATTCGTTTATTTCCACAGTCAAAACGAATTAAATTTATATCCTACCCACGCTCAATAGAAATACTTACAATAGTTTATCCCATCCCCATGACGTCTAGTTAAAGAACTGGAGAATGACAGCCACCCACGACAATTTGCCGCTCCGTCTCAGTCATCACAAAATATTTTTAAAATCTTCATGATTTTTACCAAATACCGTAGGTTGGCTAAATACTTCACAACGTTACGAGATTTCGAATTTTTAAGATTTTAAATTAACAATTTAACCAAAATTTTAGTCTGTATTATTGCACATATTGTGTACTGCTTACAAGCAACCCATGCACACACGTTTTTTGTATAAAATTTAGTATTTAATTAGTATGCAGTATGCACACGAAATTTTGAATTCTTGGCCTGGTATTTTTTTTATGTCACAACAAGAAAAAATTATTTAAACGTCAATATTTGGAGAGTTAATCAAATTTCTAGCTTATACCTACATAGTTTTTAAAACACAAAATGCACTGATGCGATAGTTTTTTATGAACTGTTGTAAAAGCTACCGAACTAAATCATGGAAAGATATTGAGGTGGTGTTGCTAATGCGTTCAGAACACTCGAAATTTTTCCAGAAGCAGATATATGGATTTTGCACAATTTTTCACAAACTCTTTGTCATTTCGTATCTATTGATGTTAAAGTTTGATGTTTAGTTATTCATATAAATATTATCAATTTTTTGAAATTCCGTTGTGAAATCAAGTGAAAAATTTACTTTTTCAAGGTAATGATTGTTCTCACCGATTCATATTAATCCTCACCTACCAAAATGCCTACATTTCAAATTTCATAACAATCCGTTCAAAAATACTTGAGTTATTGCGTTGACGGTTATTTGGACACAATTTCCATCGCTCCCGAAGTACAATAAAACATATCAAGGCTTTTAGAAAAAAAAAATGATTTGGCGAACTTTATATATATTCTTAAGAACCTCTATAAGTTAAAATGAAGATATGTATTGTAATAATGTTTAAAGTAAAGGTAAAGAAGCATGTTGTGCGTTTGTTTCAAATGAATTTTTTCTTTACAAAATCTTGTGATTTATAATATTTTTACAAGAACACGTACCTAAGTATATCAGTTTGGAGTGTAATACTAATATTGCAAAATTTTAGGGAAAATGGTGTGAGCCGTTTATTATTTAATCAGTAAAATAAATCGACTAATTCATTAAGTTCTTGAGTCACCGGCAGTTCTAAAAAATATGAATGCATTGCATTGATAAATTAGAAGAATATTCCTACTCATCATATTTTGCAAAATTCGGCAAAATTTTGAGATGACATCCTCAATTTTTTTGTAGGGGATAAACAGTCATATTTAATTAAAAATTTCAATGTTTACGACAACTTTGAAACATCTGAAAGATTTCAAAGCATTCCGTTTTCAGTTCCCGATTTAATCAATAAAAAATGACTTGATTTTTTTTGAGTTATCGTGTATAAGCAATTCTAAAAAATTATATGAATGGAATGATAAATCACTCATCATATTTTAGATACTTTTTTTAGATTTATTCGTTAAAATTTTGAGATGACGTAATCAATTTTTTGAGGAGGATAAACAAATTTATTTTGATTAAAAATTTGCAATGCTTTCGATAACTTTGAAACGTCTGCAAGATTCCAGACGTTCTAAAATCTGGAATCTTGCAGACATTAAAACGATAAACTTGCAGAATGTCATACGATTTTGATTTCTTTCCAAAAATCGGGATGTTTCGAGCAAAAACTCAGCACTGATTCATAAACTACAAGTGCAGGAGTATGTTATTTTATACAATTTAAAAACCATTTACTATGCAAAATTTTTAGGTGACGTCATCACATTGGTGAGGACAAAGTTTAGTTAGCGTTTTATATGATATTTATAATACACTTACCAAATTTGATAACAAAACAGTCCGGTAGTTTCAAAAATTATTTTTGTCTAGCAAAAACAGACAAAGACACAGACAGATAGACGGAAACGGGAGACCTATGTTTTTGTACTCTAATGGTCATGACACATCAAAAAAATAGAAAAGTAGCCAGTCTCCCGATGAACTCTCCCTAGGAACGAGGAAGCAAAAAATCTCGACCAAAGTTCTTTGAATAGTATACAATAAAATGATTTTCGACTCTGCAGAGTATTTTGTTTTTGAGACAAAGCACACAACTTAGTTTTTTAAATAACTCGCCCTATATCTTTGTATAGTCTGTCACTAAATTTAAGAAAGGTATTTTATAATTCCTTTTGTGCGACTGGTTAGCGGCTCAATCCCAGCGTCATAAATCAAGGATTTATCTTAATATCTTACCACCTCAATATCTACTGGTGCGTAATGCGCTTAAACATTTTTGGTACATTAATCCAACACAAACACAATTTACAACTGTGGGTTTGCCTTACTAACTGCTTCACAGTACGCTAATTTTACAACAGCCATATAACCTTGTAGTATCTGACAGACTATACATATTCTTCTTAGCCTCCTCCTAGCCTTTATAACCATAATTTAATTCCGATACGACGTTGCCACATTATCCCAGTTTTCTTGTTGTTTTTTTTTTAATGTAAGGGTCTACAAAAAAGTAGCAATACTGTTATTTTTAAATATCGGTATTGCAGTTTTTTCAAATAGAACCTCTGTATTCTATTAATGCATCATATTCATATTTTTGTTCTCTTTCTTTCAGTAGGTAGTCTCTATGGCCCTTAAAAAGCTAAAAAATTGCAACTATCAACTTTAAATACAGAATAGATAACAGAGAACGGAGAATACTTAACCAAAAAGAAAGAGAACAATAACAAATTAAAATGCAATAAAATGCAGGTGTTCCATTTAAAAAAACAAAAATATTGATATTTGATATTTGTTCTGATTTAAAAATTTTTATAAACACTACATATTAATAATTTTAATTATACTACAACAATGTGCATATCTTTTCTCTTCATAAAATATTTTATCAGAGGTTTAAAAAATAAACCTATTTCGATTTTTTTGTGAACACTTTCATTGTTAAAAATTTAAAGAAAATCGGAATAACGTCGCATCGAAATTTCGAAAATAAACTATAGGTAGCTACTCCTGGGTTGTATGTTACCTCTTAAAAACAAAACTATTTGTAGGTAATAATTAAAGGCTAATCGAAGTATGCGCGTTTAGTGACTCACTCTGTATATTTGAAACTTTTTATAGTTAATTATTGGAAAAGGAGTACTGTAAAAGGTGATTACTAAGCCGTGCTAGTTTATGCTATAAACAATTAGATTTAATTTTTTTTTTCTAAAATTGGTTAGACAGAATATCTCTCGCTAAGGTAAATTTGAATAAAAATTTGCTTACTAATTTTATAAATTTTAATATGGATTTTGTGCTATCAAAATTACCTACTTCGTCTTAAAAATTCAAAAATAAAAATACATTTTTTGAAACTGCCGTACCCAAGGTTAAAAATATTGATAATTAGGTATTAAATTAATTATAGTAAACTGTTAGAAAATAGTTGATCATCATAATAGATTTTACACGTAGAAAAATGTGATATTTGAATAAAAACTAAGAACATTAAAATGATGATGTGAACTATGTCAAGTAACCACACAAATGTAGGTATACAATCTAACTTGTACGTCTTTTAATAAAAATAAAATAAAAACACTTCGTGTGCACGGTTTGAATGGTATTTGAAATTATTAATTTTACAAAAAATTTGCCATTTCATGTACGAAGTATTTAATGTTGAAAAAAAAAATGTATTTCGCTTCGAATCTCTCCGCACAACTTGACCACCTTTCCAATCATCTCTTAAAATCTACAAATTTCACTCTTTTGGAGAAAGGGGTGCATCCGCTCGGTTTATTAGGGACCGCTCAATAAAACTTACCCCAAATAACTTTCCGTTTCTTCGCATTGTAGCCGAGCAGACATGCCATAAATCTTGTATGACCGGCAACTGTAAACATGTACAGTTACTTGAAAAAATCGTGGTGAGTCATAAAAACGGCACTGGATTTCGACGGGCGTCAGCGGCCTTTAATTATTTGAGAGAAAGTGAATCGGTTTGATGATGATGGATGAAATTGAATTAATGTAAGAGCAGTTTTAAACAATCCTGTCGTCTGCAATCTATTAACACCCGAAATGATCGCTAAATGTTGCGCACAGAATTTCACCCAACAACATACAATGATTGACAGCGAGGGCCGGCACGATGATTAACGAGATGTTTCACAAAATGACGGTTCCTGAACTGAACTTTCCTCCCTCACGGGGGAAATATCGGTGTGTAAACATGCAGTTAGGGATATTTTATTTTAATCAATAATTTCAAGGATTGCTGGGACAGTTATTTATTTCCAAATCCTGTTGAAGAAATTTTCTTATTAAAATGTCGTCCCTTTAACATTTTTTCTTTTGCCAAGTTAACCAGTTGGCGTAACTAACTTATTATTAATTGTATAAGATTTGTTCACTTAGATCGTTAAAATAATATAGTACCATTATAAAAACAAAGTTTCTATCACATTAACATTTTGTCCAGATTACAAATATGTAGGTATTTACCATTTGAGACAAAGAGTGCAAGTGAGAGAAAACCAGTGATGCAGACAGGTCTTGCAATAATCTGTAAATATAATTATAACTATAATGTACCTATATACTCAAATTGCAGGTGAAGCACACGGCGTGGTTTTGTATAGTGCGGCTAAAGATATAGTGCAGTTATAGGTTATTTGGTACTCAACTGACGGTAATTTTTACGAATTCGTCACAATGCTCGTAGTAAATCCACTTTCCTGGCCAAAACCTTCTCGTGTTGTAAGAATAACAAATAAAAATTATTTCAAAACGGCACGTGGCAAACTTACTACATCTTTAATCCGATTTTATTAAATCAAAGAATACTCAAATAATTCAAAACGAGTAAAACCCTTTTATTAGATTGATTATTATTTCTGAAACTTCTGAACAGTTCGTTCATCAAATTTTAGATTTATTTTAAGGATATCGTGTCCATGGTAAAAAGCTTACCGAAATTTGTCTGTTCATCCCTTCCATAATTGTAATGACGTGACATCTTAGAATTTTACGTAATCCTATTTAAAATCTGTAAAATAGTGTGTCTTTGGCTTATTAATTTTGGCGTATTTTTAACCTTGTGCAAGTAAGTTTTTGTAATAATTCAAAATTTTCAAAAAAAAATGCTACTTATAATTTATCAATTCATTCGTTGACGTGATTTGAAAATTTTGCAAGGGAAAACTCATTTGAAACATATACCTACGTGTAGCATGCTCCATTATATTAACTTTAACGTTACATGCATACCTTTATATTAATTTAACCGAATTTTATAATTTATCGAAAGAGCTGGATTTGTTTTATTGTAGACGAGGGAAGTTTAGTCGAAATAATCTTCCACCAATTTTTTTATTTCGAAAACCATATACAGGGTGTTAGGGAATGCTTGCAACAAAATTTGAAGGTAGGCTCCTGAAGAAGAGAACAACAAAAAATGCTAGTAACACTTTTTTCAAAGGTTAATAGTTTTTTCTAAAAAGCGTATCGAAAAATCAGTCCCCACATTTTGAGAACTGCTGACGTTGTCTTTTTTTTTTCTAAGGTAGTTGTGAAAATTCTGGAACTAAGATGATTATTTCCTTAGAAACGATTAAATCTAATTTGTCAAAAATTGACAAAAATGTCACATTTACATCAATACAATAAACACCTTTGAGTTTTAAAATGTTTGATTCGGACGTTTAACGAAATAGACGCGGTTCCGACAGGCTAATAAGGGTACCAACGTGGTTGTTAACGGAAATTTAAGAAAACACCACAAACGGCCTCTGAAAACCTGCAGTGATACCAGAAAGAGGGGGTTTTGCGTTCTTCCCCTGAAAAAAATCCCGAAGGAAAACATTAGAAAGATTAGGAAAATCTATCTTTCAGCAGTGTGGTCAATGAATTGTTGAAATAGTTCGTCAACTCAAGCGCAATAGCGCTCCCAGTTGATCTAATACTACGGCAAAAAGGGACAACTCATGGCACCCAACCTCGTGATAAAACTTTTCATCCTCCTCACTACCCTTCGACTTGATTAGTACAGACCCCTGTTGTTCGATCTTGAAAAAAGCGGCTATGGTTAACTGTTTGATGAACAAATGAGGACGCTCCACCCAAGATTCGGAGGAGTCTGCAGGACCTAAGTTCGTCGGTCCATATTTCCGAGTCTGATCACTCGCCTAATGTGGTCCATTAATGTAGCAGCGGAATGGTTGGGAATGTAGGACAACTAACTCCGCTTGTTGATCGTTCGTATACCACTCGTTATGAAAATTGCAACAAAATAATTTGCCGCTTGTAGGTAAAAATCCGAACTTACACAATGTACATGAGGCTCCTGGGCAAGAACAAGATGAGCAAACAATCCCGGCGCAAGCCGTGTACGCAAAAGTGAACCGTACCAAGGAACACTTACTACTGAAATGACAGAAAAACTCATTTTATACGCACTTTCATTTGCCCTTTGTACGATAACTGTCGGGTTTCCTGCCAATTCCCTCATCTTAAACTGTGTTTAGTGTCCCCTTTGCAATGGAAGTGATTTCATTATTGATAATAAAAAGGTACCCTTAGAGTACCGAAATCATAGAACGCTTAAGGTATTTTCTTTGTTACTTCTTAATGGTTACCCATATACTAAATGTTCTTGTTTTTAAGAATTTTTTTAATATTAGGACATAAAAAAAGAAATAGTCTAAGCAGTTGAAATATTCTCAAAAATCAGGTAAAAATTGGTGTTAAACACTGCTTAGCACTCCAACGACCAACATTATCTTTTTATTTTTCGATTGTCCAGCAATTATCTTTTCTTAATAAATTTATATTCTACTTTTGCTTTGCGGAAAAAGGTAGAATACATAGTTTATCAACAAATACAAGAAATGTATTGTATAAGTTAAAAACTTTGTTCAAAATCTTCCAACGATTTTAAAATTTAAGCCAATTTGTTAAATACAATTTTCAACACAAAGAAAAATAACCTTTAATTATAATAAACAAACAAAACGAATAAGCGAAAATAAAAAACAAAAAACGCAAAAACAAAACAAGAAAATTAAAGCAGATGTTGGAAGTGAGCACCATTTGCACGAATACAAGCTTCTGCTCTCCTGAGTAATGAGTTACTGACTCTATTTAATTCTTCAGGATCGTTTCGAATCCGTTCTGCGGCCATCATACCTCTTGCTTCTAAATCTTCTAAATTATTAACTGGAGTTCGATAAACAATTGATTTCATATAACCCCATAAGTAGTAATCACAACTGTTAAGATCGGGAGAACGGGGTGGCCAAGCGATGGGTCCACCTCTTCCAATCCATCTCTCACCATAAACATTCGTCAGGAATTGTCGCACTTGTAAACTAAAATGCGCAGGAGCACCATCGTGCATAAAGTACATCCTTCGTCGAATGTCTAAAGGTACATCTTCCAATAACAATGGCAAATGTGTTTCCAAAAAATGAAAGTCCTAATTGTCTCCGTTCAGTCTTTCCGGTAGAACATATGGTCCTATCATTTGATTACCTATTATTCCGGCCCAAATGTTTAATGAAAAACGTTGTTGAAAGTGCGTCTCGTAAAAAGCGTGAGGATTGGCATCTGCCCAGCGGTGAGTATTATGAAAATTAAGTATTCCATCCCTAGTAAAACAGCATTCATCTGTCATCACTTCATCAGTATGGAAGAAAGAAATCCGGGAGTTTCATTATTGCTGTTCACTATCCATCGGCAAAAGTTTTGTCTAGGAATGAAATCGTTCGGACTTAAACTCTGGACCCGCTGGAGGTGGTACGGGTACAAAAGAGATTCTCGTAGCGTTCTCCATACAGTCCAGTGACTAACACCTACTTCTCGAGCAATTTCACGCGTACTAGCTGACGGGTCTTCTTCAACACGATTGATAATGTGCTCTTCAATGTTGACCATATCTGGATCTCGACCTCGTTCAATCTCCTGATTTTTAGGTAAAACTGATCCTGTCTCCCGCAACCTTCTATTCACGGCTGAAAAGGTTTCGCGATACGGTTGTCGACGCCCAGGAAAACGTTCAGCATACCGTCTTGCTGCGGCTCTAGCATTGCCTCCACACTCCCCATAAACAAAATGCATGTCTACATATTCTTCTATGCTGTATTCTGGCATTTTTTCTCAATGAGTATTACTGACAATGACAGTTATAAATCTAACAATAATATTTGAAACAGTTTGAACAATGTTAGTGTATCTCGGTAACTAAGCAACGATGCTTTTTTTTAACGATTCCCTTGATAGATAGAAAGCAGATTGCCATTCGTTGCTAAGTAACAATAGAAATTTTAATAATGGAACGTATTATTGAAAAATTGGCCTCCATGCAGTTCCAAAACGGTGTGATACTTATTTTTAAGGTGATTTAAAAGAAAAACTATACATTTTTGAAAAAAGTTGTACATAGATTTTAGATTCCTTTTTTTGTAATGCCTTTGCTCTGAAAGTTTGTTGCAAGCATTTCCTAACACCCTGTATATTCCTTTACTGAAGGGTGATTATTTTAAATACTTAATATACTAAGCAAAAATTTATTGTGCGTTGTAAACGGGCACATATAATTATCACAATATTTCCTAGATGTTATGAAAAAGGTAGGTGTAGCATTAAATTCTGCAGTCAGTTTTATTCTACATACCTACTACTTTTAATAATGAATTGATGATTAAAGGTTTTATAAAAAAAAAAACAAACAATAGAACCTGCGGTGTCTGTTCCATGGTAGGTATAGAATTTAATTTATAGTACTTATACTTAACAACTACACTTGAACTTATTGAACGGAAGTGTTGTAAATGGTAATTCCACAAATATGACCTAAAATATTTTTTGAAACTTTCAACACTTACAAAATTACGCAAAATATATCTTGATAAGTATAACAAAATTTTGTGATGACGTCATCAACATTTTTGCAAAGGCACGTATATCACTTTGGATAGGTGCAGTGTAATACTAATGATAACAGTATTGTATTTTCAAATTTTCGGGAAAAGGAAGCGAGCGGTTCCCAATTTAACCAATCAAATAAATTATCTCATACATTAATTTTTATTAGTCACCCTGTATAAGCACTTTAGAAACTTTTAACAGTGATAAATCACAAGTATAGACTCATCATATTTAGATTTTGGAGAGGATATTCGGCAAGATTTTTAGATGACGTCATCAATTTTTCGAGAGGGATATATATGTCTGCAAGATTTCAGAGCTTTCGGTTATGCAGTTCCTGATTTAAACAATAAATTGATTCTTTCATTAATGTTTTGAGTTCACCTTGTGTAAGTACAGTCATAATATTTTGCATAGTTCAAAAACGATTTATTCGGCAAAATTTTGAGACGACGGCACCAATTTTTTGGGAGGGGAAAAATAAATACATTTGGTTAACGATTTACCATGATTATGATAACTTTAAAATATTTACAAGATGTCAGAATATTCGGTTTCCCAGTTTCAAAGTTAAATTGCAAAATATTGTTATAAAATTTTGATTTTTCTCCAAAAACCTGGATGTTTATGGTGAAAACTCGTACGGCATCAACAGTGCAGGAGTATCTTATTTTATAACGTAAAAAAACTTACTATTTAAATTTTGGACATGTCGGCATCCCACTGGTGGTGGGGATGATTAGCCAAATTTTACCGTTTAACCATCTACATGATATTCCTAATATATGTATATATAAAATTTGACAACAATCGGTCCGGTAGTTTAGAAAATTACGTGTATAATGGATACCGACGCCAGACAGACAGGTGGAATGTGAAAACGACTTTTTTCCTAATCTAGAAGTCATGACACTTTGAAAGTGGAAATTCGCGCGTTGGGCTCGATTACTATAAAGTAACTTCATTTGACATACACCTGTTAAAACTTTTATGACTTAAGAGGCTGAAGCCAAACCACCCTTATAAGTCAAACTGGCTATTTTATTATTTAATTCAGTTCACAGCTACGTTATGCCAACAATGGACAGTAATAATCTTGCGGTTTGGGTCCACAAAGTTTACAATACCCAGTTTGACTTATAAGGGTGCTTTGGCTTAAGCGGCTTAAGCCATAAAGATTTTAACAGGTATATGTCAAATGAGGTTACAGTACGTCCTTAGCTCGGGAGACTTGGACTTCGTGTGCTTTTCTTACGTCGAGGTATGCATGAAAGATCTGGACTTCATGCTCTATTCATGCTTCATGTTCTATTATGAAAATTATATAGAGGGTGAGTCACTAAGCATGCGGTTCTTATTCTGAGTACCATACATTAAAATTGTTTTAGACTATACAGAATCTTTTGTATTCGGGTATAGCAGACAACTTGGTTTTCACTTCCCAAGCGTAAGCTAAGGAAGTATAGTAATCGAGTCCATTGAACGAATGGTCACTTCTTTTAATTTACCTATTCATTTGTACATGTTCTTATTAGCCTCTTCCTCGGTTTTATAATCACAGTTTGTTTTTTTAATTTTATTGGGACATTGCCACGTTATTCGAATTTCCTTAAATATGCCAGAATTTCCAAAACAGTCACAATAATAGGTATTATATTTAAAATATATGTTGCAATATGGGGAGATAAACAGAATTACATGTTTTCTTCTGGTACCAAATACACAAAATTTTATTATTCGGAGTGTTTATAAAAATTACAAAACTTTACAATTTTGAAATATCGATATTTTAGTTTTTTCAAATAGAACACTCTGTATTTTATTACGGTATCTCACTCTGTTTTGAACTCTTTCTTTCGGGACGTCAGTGTGTTTCTTAAAAAAGTGAAAAATTGCAATAATTATTACCTTTAAATATAGAAAATACTTGACAAAAAATGAAGAAAACAAAAAAATAGAATAAGATGCCGTAATAAAATACAAGTTGTTCTATTTGAAAAAACTCAAATATCGATATTTGAAGAATATACTTAATAATTTTACTTATACAGATTTTAACAATAATCCCATTGCGTTTTTTGTAAAACCATCCACTATGAAAAAATTTTAAGAAAATTGGAATTTCAAAAATAAATTAATGAGGTTCTAAAGGCTAAGAACAGATCAGATGTGAAAAGATGTAGGACATTCGATTTGTAAAAACTAAGTTGTGTGTCACACCTTAAAAACAGACCACTCTGTTTAGTTGAAAATAATCTTAGTGTATAGTCCTCAAAGTAGGGTCTTTATTTTTTTTCTATTGCTAATAATTACTGAGATATTGAAGAGCGCGCGCTTAATAATTCACCCTGTTTTCTCTGAAGAAACGTGGACTCTGGCCCTTAATACACAAAGCATAAGATTGTTAATACACTGATTTTGGAATTATAAGAGAATAAATGGTACGAACGTGAGTATTGAAATCTATTTAGACGACTAAATTTTTCAGTAATTTCTCCACTCGATATTATTGAAAATTGAAAGTCGATAAAACTTCTACATCCTTATGTATTTTGGTTACAAAATTGTATATATACTGATGAATTAACAGATATGGTTTCTGGCTATCTTAAATTTTATTATTCAGTTCTTTCAAGAAGTTTAAATAAAAAATGAAATCGATCGCTTTTATTCAATGAGAGTTTAAAGACATGTGGTTTACTTCACTTTATGGATAATTTACATGTATTTTAAGCCATTCCTTGTTGATTTTGTTGCCCTTCTAAAGTATAAAAACCTATAAAACTTTATTTAATTTTTCAAAAATTTAAAAAATATTTTTCTTTTCTGAAAATTTTGCTTTATTACAGTAACCCTTATACTTTAAAATGAAAATAGGGGCGGTTTATTATATCTACTACAAGTAAAGATTCATACCGTGCGTGTATATATTTCAAGCCAATTTCGATAGGTACCCTATAATATAACTATCCAAACCGGCCAATGACAACACTGCGGTGTTCCCAGAATTCCAGAATAATGAGATTTTTTATTTAATCAATAAAATTATTTTTTTGAGACACCTTCATGAGCAATTTTAAAAAATAAATTACATTAAGTAAATAAATCAGAATTAACCTTTCATCACCATATAAACGAACTTACTGCCAGAGCAACTTCTATTCTTGGTTTCATTATTAGAAATAGCAGGGATTTCACTGATTTAAGCATTATAAAACTGTTATATAACACTTTCATCTTATCTATCCTTCAATATTGTTGTCCTATATGGAACCCAACTTATGTCACACAAATTAACTTACTCGAATCTGTTCAAAGACGATTTTTAAAAGTTCTTTGGTATAAGAAGTATGGTGTCTACCCTGAACGAGGAATCGACAACGACCTTCTCAATAGAACGTTTGATACGTTACCTTTAACAATCAAAAGGCAAATAAATATTGTCATATTTTTCTATCTACTTCTAAATTATAATGTCGACTGTGCTGAATTGTTAGCTAACATATCTTTTCATGTACCTCGCCAAAATTCCAGAAACATTTCCCTAACGTATACCTCTACACCACGTTCTAATACCTTCATTAAATCTTCCATATACACAATGTGCAAACTTTATAATAAGGAATTCTGTATTATTGATATATTCCAGTTTAATAATTTAAAATTTTAAAAATTAATTATTCTACATTGTTATGCAAAATTAAATGTTTAGCACTGTTTTCTCACCTTGTTTATACATTATAATGATTTGTTATTTTTTGTCCTTCCTTTTATTACATTTATATGAGTAAATTTTGTTCGGTTTAGAATGCTAATAATTTTGTTCATTTGTATTAATATCGTTGAACTGTAATTGCTGCAACGTCATTAAATTCCCGACTATCTAGAGATAAATTTTAGTTTGTCTATTGGATATTCTTAAAATAGGTCTACAACTTCTGCGATTCCCACATTAAACACCTGCACCGCTAAGAGGAAAAGAAACTCCTACACAGTATCCAATTACTGGAAAATTAGATAATAGTATATTACAAAACGAGAATAGTAAACAGCATATTACGCACGAGTTGAAAAATTGTGCAGGAGCCCCGTAGCGGCGAGTGCAGTAATTTAACGAGTGCGAAGTAGTCGTTTGCATCCGAGTTCAGTACTATAATTTTTCTACGATCACCAAAAAAGCACATTTCAACAAAAAAATATTATTATTATATATATTTCAGTTCAGTTATACTAATTTATACTTTGACAGTTTAGTATCAACAAGACAAACTAGGCACTGCACATATACTAAAGAAAAAAGTTTCTATTTGCAAAAAAGGAGTATAATACAAAAAAATATATAATATATTTTTAGTAAAATAAGTAATTTCCTATTCCTCCCACACGGCTATTACACACAAAACCCTGCGTAAGGAATCATTGACACAATGACTACGTTGTACAAAATTAGCCAGTAGAGAGAATAGAAAAATAGTACATTATGGAACTAGTGGATGAAGTTGAATTTCAACGGCGAGAGTGATTTTTTCACACGAGCGAGTGCAACGAGCGAGTGCGAAAAAGAAACTCGAGCCGTTGAAATTTCTTCATCCGCGAGTTGCATATACTATTTTTTCTAAGAAATTAGGAAATAAATGTTTGTTTATGGTAGGTATTTTATTTTTGAAATACATTAACTGTAATAGAACAATTTGTGCAATTATCACCAATAATATTTACACTTTTATCGTAAGTATTATTTGAACTTGTATCTTTGTTTAAACTTAGTTGGCTGCTTCTTGTATCAATAACTGCACTTGTATCAGATTCGAAAATGCCGCATTGGCAGCATTCAAAATTTCTTCAGAAACTTCGTCAGTCTCACTCATGTTCATTGTTTTCACTTGTGTAAACTAGCAGTATTAAACGTCAAACACTAACGGGTCGTCCAGCCTAGGCGTCATGATTTTCGAAGCGCGCGAAGCGGACGGTGCGGTCGGTGCAGGCGATACGCGACACGTTTCGCTAGCTGCGAAACGCTCAGGCTGGACGACCCGTTAAAATCGTAGACGGCCGAGTATTTTTCCACTAGAGGGTGAAATGAAATTTCATCCACTGCCAGCGATGGGAAAATGACAAACTTCAACCTTAATGAGTAGAAAAAAAAAATTATAACATACCTATAGAAATAAATTCAACACAGTCACCGCATACTTGGAGCTGGTTCTGGACTCGAACTGGATACGAAAGAAGTAAATAGAACTTTTCTATCTCACATGAGTATCTGGTTTAAACCAAGATTAGCCGTTTATTGTTTAACTCGAGTAAATCCATTAGCAAGACATATCTATCAATTAACTCGGACATGCTTCGCACAAGTCCACATGCTCTCATATGAAAGAAATACAATATGATTAATAGTTTGAACTACATTTTTACTGACGAGATCAGATTCCTGAACGTTTGACATCGTAAAGCCTGTCATACCATTATTGTTATCACTTGTCCATCGATGACTTCATCAAAATCAAGGATCGACTAAAATTAATGTATCCTTTAAGATTTTAAAACTCAGTCGCGTGTGGTCCGCGACCATCAAAGTATGAAATATTAAACCAAAAACAAAACGCATGTAATTCTAACGGTCTCATTTTACACTTGCTTTTATCAGATTCGGGTCGAAACAGCAAAACAGAAGAGGAGTTCAACTCCGATCGGCCAAACCCAGTCGTAGGCGTCAACACAGTGCATATTAATAAATTAATTAGTTCTTATGTCTGGCCCTGAATTATGGGAGCCAACTCGGAATCACTCGCATATAGTTAGCTGCTCAAACGGATGAACATAAATTTGAATGCATGAGTCGCATCATAGAACGGCACATCCATCATTTACAAGGCGCGACGATAACTCCGAATCGAGAAGACACATCTATACGTTTTTATGGGAAGAAAGAAGTGTGTTGGAGTGGCAGCCAGTGGCGGTTTCTTACGGAGGAAAATCGGAAAGGTTTTTCAAACCGCTGTTATTTTGTATCTAAAATTAAAAAATATTCGTCATCGTTGAACCCTGTTTAAATTTTTGGTACGAGTAAAGCGGATAGTTGTGGTTGGCCGCTTAGCAGTGAGAGTTTTTACAATAGCCGACAGTGATCTTAAATATAAGACTGCTTCTAATCTAAAATTCATCAGAAATCACGTGATAAGACTTTGGGTGTCCACTCCAATTAAAATACTGATATAGTTTTAGACCTAGGAATGCGATAACGAAGCTTGTTCGTCGGCCATAATGAATAAAAAGTTACTATATTTGTGCAATGTGGAAATAACAAAAATGTATTGTATATTTTGGATCGTAAGTTTAGTTTTAGTCGACACACATATAGTTGCCTTGACAAATCTAATAAAGCTTAATAAAGACTTTTTAATCTTCCCAGGCTTTCCGGATTAGTTGGGATCGTTTTAATCCACTGTAATAAACCCAGAATGACGCCACTTATCCTAAATGACAAACGAAAGATATCCCAGGACAGTATTTAGTCCTGAAAATATTCAGTTCACAGATGTAAAAACATCTTTCTTTTACATATATTTCGCACGATTTTTTCGATAAACACGATGAGCACAGGCGATAAAAAGTATTTATTATGATACAAACTCAACTATGAAGTACTGAAAACTTTACAATAATAATAATTTTTATTTATCCGACAGCAATACCAATTACAGGACAAATATTAAAGTAATAAATACAAATTCTTAATCCGAACTAAAATAAATTAAGATGTAACAGTCGCAAAATAACTGTGTGAAAAATTAGAAATTAAAATATTAAAGTAGTAACCAAAAACTCCTGATAACTAAAAATAATAATTTTATAGCTATAGTTTTGTAGAGATTTTTTAATGACTGTACTTTAGAGATGGTTAACAATATTTATAGCACCTACAAATTATTTAAGAATTTCCTTTGAGTATTTTTTAGTAAGATTTTTGCATTTTGGCAAAAAGAATTCCAAACCAGATATTGTAGTTTTGATGTTACGAGAGATAAATCAAGGTTTTTAGGGTATTTAAATACTTACTAAAATCGCGCTGTGTTAGTTAGTATATTAACATTTTATTGGCTGAGGAAACTATTAGTTATACTTATAAGTTCTGTGAAACCTAAAACATTACCAAATTAACGCACCTAAGTCCCTAATTGTGGTACATTTTAAAGTAACCATCTATAGAATCTGTTCACCTTACATTTCACGGTTTTTAAATCTAACTTATTAAGTTTACACCAGTTAGATATTTTTTCAGGTCATCTTGTAATTTTATACAGTTTTGGTTTGCAATAGGGTAAATGTGTACAAGAGTGCGAATATGTATAAGAGTACGCACTGATGATTTCTGCTTATTAGTGCCATCTGGGTAAGATGAAGTTATACCAATCAGAATTTAATGCTAAACCTGAGATAAAGGTGCAAAAGTGACCTAAAAATTACATCCACACAACGTGTGAACATAAAATCGTCAGTACGACCAAACTATAAACTATAAGTTTGGTCGTACTGACGATTTTATGTTCACACGTTGTGTGGATGTAATTTTTACCGCTCATAGTTTTAGTTTTTTGTAAGGTACGTACCAGTTCTTTTATTTTACAGTAATAATTTTCATTAGTTGTAACTTTTAAGGTCTCGTTATACACTAACACTTTTATACTTTCTATCCATCAAAAGCTTTTAACTTTGAAAACATTAGGTTATGTACCAGGGGCGGCTTGTCCTATGAGGCAGGTGAGACAGTGCCTCACCAATGAATTTTACGCCTTATTGGGATTTTTATTATTTTATACGGACACATTTCGGCCACTAATTTGTGTCTTTTTTCTAAAATTTTAAAAATAAATATAGAAAATTATATTCTTATTTTTATCTCGGTAGGTACTCGTTGCTCCCTTAATTAAACAGCGCGCTTAAACACTCGGCACAACATGTATTTTGTGACGCGAATGAGGCCGACTCGAAGCTTGCCTCTACAGCATATATAGAAATCATGTCGTTAATAGGCAAGCAACCTGCAATACACTTATAAGCGGTATGAGTTGAAAAAAGACAAAATTGAGGCTAGCCTCATTTCCGTGCTTACAAAAGAGATGGACAACTATAATATTTGCGCGCGGGGAACGTGCGATTGCAATGCAGTCTGCATTCGCAGGAGTATTCAAAATTAGGCCGTTGATTGTTTTGCCACAAATCTGTGTGTGTATAAATTGATTCAAAATTTCGGTAACAGAATTTTGTCTTAAAAGTGCCTACGTTTGCGTGGGTCGCGTTAGTGCTTTGTGCTTGTCATAATTTGATTTCGGTAATCGTTATTTAAGATTACGAGTAAATTGGAATTTTTCTCTACTAACGTTAAATGACAATAGCAGTTCTGTTTTTTCTACTTTCACGTATGATGATAAATTGTATGTAGTTAAGGAATTAAAACCGCCGGTTCCTGATTAGAGTAAATCGTTAATTGATCCATAAAAAAAATTTAAAATAAATCCGTATTTATATTTTATATTTTTTTCATTTTGTTTTTTGTTATAAATCAAATTAGCTTTATTTTATGTTGTATTTGATCTTTTTCGATATGTTTCCTTTAAAGTTTATTTTAATTTTGTTTTTTGTTAGAAGTTATATTAGTTTTTTCTGACCACGCTTCCCTTTCCTTTTGTCCTGTCATTCTCATCCTTTCCTTGCAAGACCTCCTTACACCTTCACGTTGGTTCTTTGTGGACAGTTAAATGAGTTTACAAATTTGTTTATTTGACTAAATAGAAAATATTTAAGTAATCTTGATTTATTTATATTTTAGAGCGTTTTGTGCTGTGCCTCATCAATTTTTCAAGTCATGAGCCGCCCCTGTTATGTACAAATGTACAAGAGTGCGCAGCGAGGTATTCTATAAGAGTGCGCATTGCTTGCAATACGTAGTCTAATAGTCTTGGAGATACATATCATACGATAATGAATTATTTAACTCTACTACTTTGTACTGCTTCGCAAGTTGTGTGGTGGTGGTTATGGTGATTTTTTTTTTATTTTTACTTCCTGAGCGTGTTGTAATCGAGTCCGTCGACCGACTCTCTATTTTTACGTTTTCTCGACTTTCCAAGACCCCTAGAGTACGAAGAAATAGGTCTCCCGTTTTATATGTAGTCTGTAGTCACTTATTCCCATTTATTTATCACCTTAGAAACAAATATTTTTTTATAAAATGTAATGCGCACTCATAAGCATTCAAATGCGCACTCTTGTGCAATGAACTGTCTAAGAGTGCGCATTTACAGATCTTGACAAAAATTGAAATTACTCTTAAAATATAGCGGTCTTGAGGCGTACAATTAAATATATCTTATCTCTAAACATGTATATAACGAACCCATATCATAAAATTTGTCTATCTAAAAAAATTAAAAAGTTATTGACAGTTTTACACTAAGTGCGTACTCTTGTACACATTTACCCTAATCGTTTTAAACAGTTTTACATAATCCACAAAGAGAAGAGAGATATGAGACAAAACAGTTCGGATGATCGTTATGAATAAAAGAAATAACAGAAGTCCTAAATTTGGACTATGGTGTACTTCTGATTCATTTTCCTTATTTTAAATTATCTATAAATAAAAAATGAAGTCCTACATGTAACTATGCCATTAAAGCATTTTTTCCGCTTATTCCAATGGAGAAAGCTACTAGACTGATTTTAAATTTTAATCAAATTTTAGAAAATGCCATTTGGATTATTTTTAGTCCTATTGTATGACGTGGAATGTGACGAAATAAATGTTGTGAATGATAAATACAGTTCCACATGCAGATTACGTAAAGCAACATACAGATTTTTTCTCTTTTAGCCTTACATCCCTTTGAATGTAACAACGACTTGAATTATAGTTTAGGAAATATTGTTGTAAAGTAACCTCATTTGACATAGACCTTTTAAAACTTTTATGACTTAAGCGCCTTAAGCCTAACCGCCCTTATAAGTCAAACTGGCTATTGTATTACGGAGCTCAGTTCACAGCTACATTATGCCAACAATGAACAATAATAATCTTGCGGTTCGGGACCACAAAGCTTACAATAGCGGCTTAAGCCGCTTAAGTCATAAAAGTTTTAACAGGTGTATGTGAAATGAGGTTTGTGTACGCTACCAAATTTTATTAACAATAACGAGGCGGACAGTAGTAGAATGGTAAGAAATATTTATGGTTCACACCATTCCACCCGCATTTGTCGAAGAACATTTAGCAGGTAGTTGTACTCATAAAATAATGGTCATTTTTGTTTGTGAGTAACGATGGTACCTGTCCGGATCTGGATTATTCTGCTTTCTAACATCTGGGGATTACCGCCACGCGACAACTTTAAGTTGTAAATATCTCTTGCTGTTGTTCTACTGTCCGTCTCGTTATTGTCAATAAAATTTTATAGGGTACGATATTTCCTAAACTATACTATATATATATATATATACTACGGAATGAACACGATAGATGCAGCTCAAACATATAATTTTTTTTTTCTTTCGTAGGTAGTAGGTCAAAAAAGTTAAACGTTAATTCTTATACATACAAATACTTTTCGAGCACGTTTGTGGCCTTTTTGTACAATACAGTATTTTGTGGTAGCACTTCAACTATCCATTATATTATTAAAGTATTTTCTTTGTAATGTCGAGTTTATTTTCAATATACTTCTTTGGAAAATAACACATAAGTATTAATTGCCTTTGAACCATTTCTTATTCTATTTTATATTTGTTACCATAATAAATAAGATTATTTTTGTGCCTAGAAATATATTAGGCTTGTTGTGTTTAAATTAACATTTTTGCATAAGAAAGAATCTCTGGTCTTTGTAAATGTGACTAAAAGAGAAACATTTTGACTGAGGTGTCTGGTAAAAGATATTCTAGTGAGTTTAATGAGCAACGATTAAATTTATCGGTAACGATTGTTGTAAGTATTATTTAGACAGATGATCTCTCGCCGTGACAGTCCAACAAATCCAGTTGTTTGGAAAAGTTATTTTCGATGACCTCTATAAGTTTTGATTTTTTGCGAAAATCTGGATGTTTAGTGTAAAAAATCAAGACCGATATATAAACCACAAGTGTAGGAGTACGTTAATTTTGTAAAATTTAAATATAAGTAATTATAATTTTAAATAACATTTATCAGGCTAAATTTTGAGGTGACGCCATCAAATCGTTGATGAGGATAATCATACAAATTTGGTTAGATTTTCACCATCTATACGATAGTCCTAACATATATATATAAAATTTGACAACAAATGGTTCCTAGGGTTCGAAGATTATATGTCTAATAAAAATCACCAGACGACAGAAGTCAGTCAGATAGACGTAAATGGGGAGAGTATTTTTTGTGCTCTAGAAGTCATGAACCGTCGAGAACACATGGAAATAGTCATTGCCGCTTGAACCCTATTGCAATACTTTCTTAGGTTGCGTTCGTGAAGTACCAAAAAAGATCAAAAGTCATTAATTACTTAACATTATAGTAACAAAACGAAGTAGAAATGAAGCTGGATACATTATGTCATGGAAACTATCCTCTTTCCAATATAATAATATCAGCGTTTGTGAAGGCATAAAATCTTGATGAGGAAGTTACAGCTAGAACTAGAAATAATATTATCAGTAGGGGTAGAAATCGCTCTTATGTTTATAGGTAGGAACAATTCTGCGGAAATTTAAAAACTAAAGAGATAAAATATAAACAAAATTGATGTTCAGAATAAAGTTTTATTAGCATCTATACAAGCAAAGATTAATGCTTATTAAGATTTTCAAGCTGCAACGTTAAAATGAAAAACTTATAGTACTTTGTACAAGGATGAAACTAACAAGCAAAAAAGAAATGTCTGCTTACTAGGTTAAAGTGCACTCTAGAAGAGATGCTTTATCAAGAAGCATTCAGTTGAAGATTTCTCAAAAACAATGATTTTGAAGAAAAAAGTGCGAAAAAGCAATATGTTGTCAGGATTTTGGCTGTTCTGTTCTCACAATGCAAAAATTATGGCTAACAAAGTATTGAACAACTGGAAAATGTTATCGAAGAGGAAAAATTGATTTCTACAACTGCTAGAAGAACGTTACATGCTAAATTTTGACGAAGGTAAAACTTGTATAGTAAAATTAAATTATCTGAGAGATAATTAACAATCATGTTTGTAACAGTTCTTAATTAAATAATTGGGTTATACAAGGAAAACTAAATGCATTAATTAAAAAAAAAACTAAAAGAGAAGCCCCACCCATCCGTCTCGATCTGAATCGTGATAAATTTTGATTCGTTGTCAGACCGAGAGGCGGAGCCTCATTGCAAAATCGATACTTTCTTACAAAAAATTACTACTTTATGAATCTTTTACCTTTCTTGTTGTGAAAGGAAAACTACACATACTCGTATTAACAAAAAAAGGCAAAATGTAAGCTCTTGTATTTATAATGTACCTAATCTTTTTTTGAACCGAATAGCAATAAATCTTGTCGATTTAAACATCGAGAACTATCTTTAACAATGCATAAATACTGACAGAAAGCTACAACCTAGAAAATGATGGCAGCTATTCAGAATACGAGGGTTTCGATGAACAGATGATTAAATGGTTTAATATTAGTGGACCTCATTATCTCTATCAAAATTTGATTTTCGTGGAATTAGTGTCCCTACTTTAGGGGATTTTCCTTCAAGTTGGCAGCCCTGCACACTACCACAATTTGATTAGTGCAAAACTTAACGTCCACGGCAACATAACGGCGAAAGTTAAAAATTGGTCTATTCGAACGTCACCTCCACGGGGTGCCAACTTTCAACGGCAACGTCAACGGGTGATATAAACGACGCATACCTTCGCTGCGTATTTATCCTACAACGGCAACCTCAACGGCGAACAGCAACGTCAGCGGCAAGTTTATAAATCGACCTTAATACTCTTTGGGGACGAGTTTTCCGCTTAATGCTTACCCAAGTGAAGCTGCTTGTTCGTAGTTGTTAGGATAGTTGAGCAGAACCCATCCTTTTATATCTGGCATAGAGAGTATATACTCCACAAACATATCCACTAGCAGCTGATCGGTAAGAACATCTTCCTGTCCTAGTAAGTACTTGCTTCGCGATTCTTCCCAATTCAGGTTTATTGCAACAAAAGCGGCGTTTGAGCTTATTGATCTTCGAAAGTGATTACAGGAACCGTCGTCTTACTCCCGCCCTTTTTATTTTTGTCTTGCTCTTCTTCGATCCTTTACTTTTCTTCGAACCTTTCTCTTTTTTGCCGTCCTTGCGTTTTCTCCTTTCTTCCCTCCTTTACCTTTTTCTTTTCCTTTTGGTTTTGGTGTTTGTTGATTTAAATTCATCTCGTCTTCGAAGAACGGATCGTCGAACTGTGTCTTCAATTCGGCGTCGTAGGCTTTTATACAAAAGTCCATTGCGTCTTCCATCTGTAAGACCTTGATATTTCTTATATTTAGTCGGTCACGTCGTTAGAGCAGACCGCGGACTCTATCTCTTGCGACAGCTCGGGTTTTACGGGTATTTGTAGAAGATACTTTTTCAAGAGAAGGTTGTGCGCTGCGAATCCCAAATAGAAAGAAAGCGCTAAGAGTGCTAGCATATTTCAAGAAAATATCGTTGTGACAATCAACCAGGAACTGAGACAGGAATGAGAAAAATTTGAACCAGAAAAGTGTGAAGGTAGTTCATGATGAAATCTTTGTTGTGTTTACAATTTTCGTTCATGTGACCGCAGTGGGTGAGGGACTTTGAACAAATGCGATTCAGATACTTGCCAAGTGGTACGACCGTAAAAAAATGCTTACGGACAGAACCATTATTTAAATTGAAATAACAATCAATCTATAAAAAAATGACAGATTAATCAACATTTATGTAGCATAAACTTTACTTTTATAACATTTTTAAGAATGTAGTTTTGTATGCTGAGTTTGAGAAAATTTATACCATTTTTAAAATATTGTTGCAGTTCGTAAAATATTACAAATTTACTTTACAATGAAAATATGAATTATACAAGACGAATGCTCTATTGTTTAAATAATAATAATTAAAAATTTATCTTCTAGCAAAATTTTGAAAATAAAATGATAATAGACTATAAGGGGAGGCGACGAATTGTTGACGATACAGAAAACAATAAATAAACAGGGAAAGATTGTATAATATAAAAAAGTTACAACTAAAGTCTTCTCTAATTATTTTTCAGTGGTACTACTACAAGATATGAGTCATGAGACGGTGTATCTTTCCTTTTATTATTTCCAGTATAACTTAAACGAATTGATCTGAGCTAACTCTGAAGTTGGCTATAAAACTTATCAGAACAAACGTAACTCATAAAACTTCTCACAATGAAAGTGTTCTGCATATCCGGAAACAAACTTCAAACATATCTGTTTAAAACTGAAATAAAGTTCAAAACAATCTAAACTGAGTGTATTTTTTCTTCAGCTGAATACAAATGAAATGAATATAGTGGATTATAATAATAAATGATGAAAGTACACACAGTTTACTTTACACCAATGTTTCGAAAACAAGATGAAAATAAGCATTGAAATGAGTAATTTGTCTTTTAGTCTTCTGGTTTAAAAAAGAGACCGAAAATGTATAAACATAGGTGTTACATAAATAGTTGTATTTTTAATTTCTTAGTATTGAAATAAGGGAACATGATTCAATTAATTTTTGTAACATCTTTAATTTTTTTTCTTTTTATTACTGACGCAGTATATATTTTATAAACCCCAGTACTGCCTTGCATTATTAAATTAAATCGCCTCTTCTCTAAACATCACGCGCCGCCACTGAGTGGCACAATTTTAATTTTCTACTTGGATGTGAGCTTTAGCGGTGTATCAGATCTTAAAGAACCGCAGAACAGCACAGACCGGTGTCACGCATCATAAATACTTACGTATGTTTCTATTAAAACTACCGACATGCTCTTAACACAGGAACGGTAGAGGTATCTGCCAACGATATCATGGGAGATGGGATTCCTCCGTCTTCTCTAAAAGACCCCGTGCCAAATCAAATAACAGTTTACAAATAACGTGCACAATGCAAACTATTTATTCAGTGCTTTATTTTAAGATCTTGGAGGAAGAGACTTTTTTCGAACCGCTTTGGACTGTTTGTTTTGGTGTCTCCCCAAATTTAATTTAAAAAAGGACTGTTTTGAAGGGTACGTTATCGCCTTGTTCTCGAAGTGGGTTTGTTGTGGTTTCAAAATTAGTGAAGCCTAGTTCCGTGAAGCTGTTTATTTTTAGAAAGATGAACTTATTTTTTTATGTTTTTTTTTGCGATCGTCTGTGTGGAGATGTCGTGTTTAAAATTGAAACGTCTTTTTAGTTGAAAATTTTTAATGGAGTCATTCATACGAGTTAAATTTTACCTGTTTCTACACCGAATCAAGTACTTCCATCAAAAACTACATATAATCACTAGGAGGAAATCTTCATGTCAAGATTTCATTTTAGTAATTTTCCTGTTAGGGCACTTCGAAACCAACGACAGGATTAACGTGGCAGTGATTAAAATACCTATAAAAATGCTAATCATACCCCATTGACCATTAAAATTTCTGCATCAATTTTCCGGAAGTTGCCAATTAGCAGTTCTGCTAACTGTTTCAATATTGCCAGTACAATGAACAGGTTGAGATTTGTTAATTTCTAAACAGATAATAATTCAAGATATGATTAAAAGTCAGGACCAATTGTCGTAAGTTTTTGACAGCTTGTTGAATCAGACAAATGCTGACGAAGCCGTTTTCGTTAGTTCCTAGAAATCTGCTTATCATTTCCCCTGTTGACTGCTGGCGAGCAGTGCTCCTGTTGGTCGGCATCTATGCCTTGGATGAATAGTTGCAAGTAATCCTCTGAATTTCAGCTAACACCGGCGGCCATACCAGCTGTCACTCATGTCACTTGCCTAACTAACCCTGTCATTGATGGGCAGTCAAGCTCCGCCATGGTTTGTGATGAGTGTGCGAATATGAGTAATGAAGTAAAGACGAGCCGCTCGTTCCGTTAACCTTACCGGTTGCACTCGTTGACCCTACGTTGATTTGGCGAGATATCTATTGGGTAGCGATAACGTGCATAAAATTACGACAAAAGTTGACAATGATTCATTGTCTTTGGAAATAGCTGAGGCTGGGAAAAATAAATATGACAGCATGGGTTTGTAAAAAACAAGACACTGCTGTACTATGCAACCCATGACCTTGAACAAATACCACAATAATGAGATAACACACACTTTATTTTTACTTCCCGAGCGTAAGCAAAGGAAGTATTGTAATCGAGTCCGTCGGCCGACTCTCTACTTTTACGTTTTCTCGATCTTTCATGACCCCTAGAAGACGAAGAAATAGGTCTCCCATTTCCGTCTGTCTGTCCGTCTGTCCGTCTGTCCGTCTGTCCGTCCGTCTGTCCGTCTGTCCGTCTGTCCGTCTGTTGTCACGGATTTTTATTAGACAGATAATCTCCGAAAGTACTCGACCGATTGTTGTGAAATTTTGTACTTATATTAAGAATATCATGTAGATGGTAAAACGCTAATCAAAATTTGTCGAATCATCCCCACCACTAAAGCGATGACGTCACTTCAAAATTGTACATAGTAAATGGGTTTTCAATTGTATAAAATAACATAGTCCTACACATGTAGTTTACAACTCTGAATCGACTTTTCACCCGAAACGTCCAGATTTTTGGAAAAAAAATCAAAATTATAAAACAACATTTTGAAATTTAATTTTTAATCTGCTAACCAGAATGCTTTGAAATGTTGCAGATGTTTTAAGGCTATAAAGAGCATCATAAATCTTTAGTCAAAAAATATTTGCTTATCCCCTCCAAAAACTTGATGACGTCAGCTCAAAAGTTTGTGGAATAAATCATATCTAAAATGTACAAAATATGATGAGTCTGTACTTGTGAACTATCACTCCATTAATATTTTTTGGATTTACATATACAGGGTGACTCAAAAAAATTAATGAATGCGTAAATATATTTTATTGATTTAATCAGGAACTACAAAACCGAATGCTCTGAAATCTTGCAGATGTTTTAAGGTCATAAAGAGCATTATAAATGTTTAGTCAAAATATATTTGCTTATCCCCTCCAAAAACTTGATGACGTCAGCTCGAAAGTTTGCCGAATAAATCATATCTAAAATGTACAAAATATGATGAGCCTGTACTTGTCATTTATCACTCCATTCATATTTTTTGGATTTGCATATACAGAGTGACTCAAAAAAATTAATGAATGCGTAAATTTATTTTATTGATTTAATCAGGAACTACAAAACCGAATGCTTTGAAATCTTGCAGATGTTTTAAGGTTATAAAGAGCATAATAAATTTTTAGTCAAAATATATTTGGTTATCTTCTACAAAAAACTGATGACGTCAGCTCAAAAGTTTTCCGAATAAATCGTATCTAAAATGTACAAAATATGATGAGTCTGTACTTGTGATTTATCATTCCAATCATATTTTTGGATTTGCATATGCAGGGTGACTAAAAAAAATTAATGAAGGCGTGAATTTATTTTATCGATTTAATCAGGAATTACAAAACCGAATGCTTTGAAATCTTGGGAATATTTTAAAGTTATTATAAGCATGGTAAACTTTTGTTCAAAATGTATTTGTTCATCCCTCCTAAAAAAATTGATGACGTCACCCTTAAATTTTGCTGAATAAATCCTATCTAAAATGCAAAAAATATGATGAGTTTGTACTTGTGATTTATCATTCCATTCATATTTTTTAGATTTTCTTAAGAGGTGGTTCAAAAAAATTAATGAAGTCAATTTATTTTATTGATTAAATTAAAGGCAACACTTATTATTAGTATTACACCCCAACCAACCCAATTTGGTAGACACAAAATTTGTTAAAGGAAAAACTCGGTTGAAACATAAGGGTAGCACGCTTATTTACATCGACTTTAACATTACAGACCTGCATTTGTTTTATGCGTTCACTTGGTTCCGCGAATGTGAAATAGACATGTTTATAATCAACCAATTGTGAATTTCACCGTCAAGAATTAAAATAAAACCCAATGTTTTATATAATAAGCGGAAGTCGAAGCAATAAAACCGATGGTCGTTTTGTTTACAGTTTCTCTGTTTGACTCTCACGTATGCTGTTACGCCTGTCATCTTAAATTAAGAATGTTTATACATACACGATTTTCAGTTGCCTCTGATACGTATTGTTTCGTTATTTTATTGATTATTACAAATCAATATTCAAAACGACCCAATTCATTTTCCCGAAAATTTGAGAATATAATAATTTTATTCTTAGTATTACACTACATCTATCCCAACTGATATACGTGTCCTTGCAAAAATGTTGATGACGTCATCGCAATTTTTTTTTAAATTCCCACTACAAAAATGTAATGAGAAAAAAAAACACAATAGGCATGCAGTCGTCAAGTTTCCGACAGCGAGGGAAGTACTGTCTAAACTCTTTAGACCAATTTTTTATAATTCCTTTTTGAGCAAAATGTTGATTTCAAACGCGTGCTTTTTTTTGGTTTATGAAAATTTAATTGTTTATTTTATCGTTTTTCCGTTATTTTACTTAAAATGAGTGTGTTCTAATTGCACGTTTAGTTAGTACTAATATTGCAAAAGCTTTTCTTCGAGACACCAACTAATTTTATTTGTATTATCACAGTTATCAGGAAATTTAAAAAATAAAATTACGATTTTCTCTTTGAAATAATGAAAAATAATTATTATGAACTTTAAATTATCATTAGAATTGTAGAAAAATGGAATTCTACCATATGTTGGTGTAGAAGATACCGTAATTTACATGGTACTTAAAGTTTAGTAAAGGTACAGTGGGGTTATAGCGTAATTGCTAGTCCACTCAAATTGCGGTAATTTTTAACAGTTCAGCATTGTAGGCTGCAATAAAAAATGGTGTTAGTACTACCTGCTTGAATTTGTTAAATTTTATGGGAGATCCGATGGAAAATGCCTTCGTTGAACTTAGTTGTGTCGCAATTTACATTAGGATCAAGTGGCACGATTGTAATCTAAAAATTGCTTTTTGGACAAAGAGGGCTTAGAATTAGAAACTCCCATAGCTAGAAACTGACACAAACAGTTTAACATAGAAGAGTTAAAAATATTTTATTTTACCTGTTGACTAAGTATATGAAAAATGTTTATAGTTCAAACGTTCTCTCTACATATTTCCCGCATGGCTGCAGAGACCGGAGAACCTCAACTCCGGTTCAGGTCGGGCGTTCACTAATCCGACACCTTAACTACGATCCACGGTCATGTTAATTCGTCAGGTATGGCATTAACTCCTGTCCAACAAATATCTACCTGACTCTAATCGCGCTTATTTAGTGCGGGAACACATTTAATTCATTTTGGATTAAAAATTGTAATACCTTGAAAATTGTTTTAATAATTTGTTTCTTGATACAATATTGGCATTCATGGCGTTATAAAATTTATTATACATTATAACATAATAATGTTATATTTACGTATTGTTAGAGACGTCAATTTTGTTATTTTTAACAGTTTTAGTTTTTTCTTAAGGTGAAGACAGGTATCCGTTTAGTTTTCAGTGAATTTGCGGTAGATTTTGTTTCAAAATTACAAGATAATTAGTTAGAACTTAAATCCATTTTTTTATAATGTCTGTGATATGCTATTAGTTTCCATAATTTATAAAATTAGAAGAAAAAACAGCAAAGAAGAAGAAGTAGAAGTATTTTTTATGTGTGAATGTTTCCACGTGTCTTACGTGTTATGATGAAGAGGTTATGAAATTCCGCCTCTGTCTAACTTCTTTACCTGTCACATGTACACTCTCTGGCTTATTTAGTTTCATGTTCGTTTCGGTTTTTGGAATTTAAAAAGGGACAGCTAAAATTTATCCAAAGTTTACAATATGCACTTTTATCAGTTTGGACTGGAGTTAAGGGACTCCAGGTACCAGTGTAACGAGATGTGACTTTGGGCTGGAGTTGATGATCGTTAGCAAAGACAAATTATTTACTCCAACGTTGGTGTTCTCACACTCCTAGTTTTGAAGTAGTGAATTTAGACTAAATTATTGATGATAAGCTTATTTGGATGCCGAAAATTATGATAAAGACATTTTAGGAAACTTATCACCTTAAATTACATATTTATACAGAAACAAAAATGATAAACCGGTTTATATCATCTTGCATTATATATTTATACAAGCACATTAAATAAAATAGATTTACGATTTAAAATTTATAGTATTGTTACGAAATAAAACCAGGCGCCGTCCCGGTACGACGCTTATGGGTCTTCTATTATGTACGCGTTTCTTCTCGTATGTAGTATGATTCATCGGCCGCGCAGATGCAAGCGGATGTCGCGACGGGTCCAGAAAAATTCTCGAAGCAGCGCTCGAAAAGCCTGGAAACGAAAGTCGCTATGGATTCCAGAAATACTTCGACTGGGAAACATCTAGAAGGGAATATGAGTTTAAATAGAGGCTACCGTCGGGAGCGGATTCATTCAGTCAAGTACACAATCGTTGTAATAGTTAGGATAAATGTGTACAAGAGTGCGAATATGTATAAGAGTACGCATTGATGATTTCTGCTTATTAACGCCATCTGGGTAAGATGAAGTGATACCATTCGGAATTTAATGCTAAACCTGAGATAAAGGTGCAAAAGTGACCTGTATATAGTTTATAGTTGGGTCGTACTGACGATTTTATGTTCACACGTTGTGTGGATGTAATTTTTACCGCTCATAGTTTTGGTTTTTTGTAAGGTACGTACCAGTTCTTTTATTTTACAGTAATAATTTTCATTAGCTGTAACTTTTAAGGTCTCGTTATACACTAACAGCTTTATACTTTATATCCATCAAAAGCTTTTAACTTTGAAGACATTAGGTTATGTACAAATGTACAAGAGTGCGCAGCGAGGTATTGTATAAGAGTGTGCATTGCTTGCGATACGCAGTCTAATAGTCTTGTAAATACATATCATACGATAATGAATTATTTAACTCTACTACTTTGTACTGCTTCTCAAGTTGGGTGGTGGTGGTTATGGTGATTTTTTTTTAATTTTTACTTCCTGAGCGTGTTGTAATCGAGTCCGTCGACCGACTCTCTACTTTTACGTTTTCTCGACTTTTCAAGACCCCTAGAGTACGAAGAAATAGGTCCCCCGTTTTATGTATAGTCTGTAGTTACTTATTCCCATTTATTTTCACCTTAGAAACAAAGATTTTTTCATAAAATGTAATGCGCACTCATAAGCGTTCAAATGCGCACTCTTGTGCAATGAACTGTCTAAGAGTGCGCATTTACACATGTTGACAAAAATTGAAATTACTCTTAAAATATAGTGGTCTTGGGACGTACAATTAAATATATCTGATCTCTAAACATGTATACGACGAACCCATATCATAAAATTTGTCTATTCAAAAAAATTAAAAAGTTGTTGACAGTTTTACACTAAGTGCGTACTCTTGTACACATTTACCCTACTCGTGTAATTCGAGCTATTAAAAAATTGTTGAGTTTTATTTACCCCACGCAAATTTTATTCACCGGTAAATGGTAACAGTATTATGCGAACCATAAGTGCCTTTTATTTTTTTTTATTAATGATTCAAATTTAGTTAGTATTTTATGGTATATGTGGTAAATAGATATTACTTGATAAAAACAGATCAACTCATTTAAGGTACCCATTGACCATATTACTACGAATTATTTATTTTCACCTGTTTTTAGACTGAGGTATGTTTTTAGTTAGAATAAGTTTTGTACGTAAAAATTGGTAGAAGGTTATTTCGACAGAACTTCTTTCGCCCCTGAAATATAATAAAAGATTCACCTTTTTCGAAAAATTACAAAATTTGATTCTGCTAATTTTATTTTATTTTTTTGAGAACCCTTATAAGTTAAAATAAAGATAATGGTAAAGAAAATGTAAAGAAACGTGCTACGCGTATGCTTCAAATGAGTTTCTCCTTTACAAAATTTTGTGAAGACGTTATCAACATTTTTGCAGTGACACTTGTATCAGTTTGGATAGATGCAGTGTAATACTAATAATAACAGTATTATATTCTCAAATTTCCGTTTCTGATTTAATCAACAAAATAAATTGAGTCATTCAATAACTTTTGTACTCTATATAAGCATTTGTCACAAATATGAATGTAATGATAAATTACAAGTATAGAATAATCATATTTTACATATTTGAGACAGGATCTATTTGAAAAAATTTTAATCAACGATTCACGATGCTTCCGATAACCTTAAAAGGTTTCGGAACGGTTTTGCAATTTCAAAGTTAAATTGTAAAATGATGTTATACAATTAGATTTTTGTTATAAAAATCTGGATGTACGTCATCGCATTGGTGGTGGGGATGATCAGACAAATTTTTGTCAGCGTTTTATAATCTACACGATATTACTAATATAAACACAAAATTTGACAACAATCAGCCTAGTAGAGACCTATGTTTCCGTGTTCTGGGGGTCATGAGATGTCGAGAAAACATAAAAGTGCCGCTCCATGAACTCGATTACAATTCTTCCTTAGCTTACACTCGAGAAGTAAAAACAAATTGTTATTTTTTTAGTAAATATAATATACTCGTATCATGATCTGGTAATTTTTTTTTAGCCGAAAAATTGTTTATTTTTCGTAATTTACCTACGAATTTGTCCCACGAGGGAATGTCATGAAAACATTTAAGATAATATTGTATTTTAAAGTCGAGAAGTTCCGAAGCAAATTCACAATTATCTTCGCCGTCCTCGATAATTTTCAGTAGAGTCAATGGCAACTTAATACATTTAACTGGTAGATCTCGGGTATAGATCACAAGAAATTATTTTTGTAAATTTTTTTCATGTTTCCATATAAACAGTGAAACGCTATTAAGGAAGAATACTTAAGAAATGTGGAAGAGTAAGTAACATCACTTGTAAATCGAATACTATTTTTTTCCCTAAACTATCTAGGTTGAGTACCCACTATGTACAAGTACATATTTATAGTAGACGTAAAATTGTTTCTTGTTCTCAATTATATTAATTCAGTAAGGTGATTATTATTCAACTATCGGGCCGCGTAGCATGGTGACCCAGTAACCTGTAGTAGCTGCTGAGATAGGTATGAATATTACTACAATTGTATCAATTACACAACGCTCCATTAATACATTGAATACGCAACAATCTAGGTTATTTACATTTCTGAACGGACAGTGATCGCCCAACATGTGATATTCTTTTCCTGTTCCATTTTATTATGTTACTTCACGACTTTTCGTTTCCATGTTACTTTAAGTTTATGATTGTATAATTTTTTGACATATGAGAATGTAGGCATTTCATATTTCTCTTCTATCAGAAATTTGTCTATTACACAAATTTATTTTATTCTCTCTGGTTCTACCCAGTGGACAGACATGTAAATCCAGTATTGCCATCACAAGTCAAAAAAGTTGTATGAAAAAGCCTCATTTAAGCGTCAAACCGTGGTAAGTATTGCCTATTTAGACTAGTTTTAACGTTACACCACGGAAACTTTTGCACATACCTACATATTGGAGGCAAATGCTGAAAATTGATTTTTTGGGAAACTTGAAGTATACATTTTTCTAAATCATGATACTTCTACCAAATAATTTTTTGTATTGAAGATCGACCGTTGAGTAAACAATCAAAGATAATTAATTATAGTGATGTGGAGTGGATAGAATACCCCTACCCTTAGTTAGCGTTGGCTAAAATAATCTAATAGATGCTACCTAGCATTAGGAAAGTCATACTAACATGGATTTTTGTGAATTGTTTACTAACCAATAAAAGCTATAAATCATGTATCCAATATGGTGTTTATGATAATTTTATAAGTCTTTCCACGACGATAGTTTTCAAAACCCACACATTTACAAGTGTGCACTGTTATTCGAAATGTGCACTCGTAGTAGTAATATAGTATATAATACAATTTCTTATTTATTACAATTTTTATTAGTCGGATTGTCTTTTAAATTTTGCATAAAATTTATATATATCGACATTAAGGCAAATGTCACGGTCATGTTTTTTTTTGACAATTGTTATCTACCGCTGATTACAGGAACGAATATTTTACGAGCTGTTTTACTGCAAAAAAAGATCGAGAACACAGAAACAAATTATACACTGTTTTAACCAAGTCAGTATTTGTTTACATTAACAGAAAGTTGTCAATTTATTATTTCATTAAAATTGGAAATCGACCGAAGAAGCTTTTGTTAAACTAATAAACACATTCACGCTTTAAATCTGTCTTAATAAACATTTTACATTTTAATTTTCCATGAAACGTTATTCGGGCTGCAATATTTTATCAAGATTTAACGACGACAAATTTTAAATTTATTAAAACTTGTAATAATCAACATTGAGTTTAAACAGACTAATGATCTAATCATAAGATCGAAAGTATTTTGTTTTGGTCACATTTTAAAAAACACCACTGCACATGCTAGATCGACAGTCATCTGTTTATCAAACACTGATTCAAACATTTATAGAAATCTCCGCTCAGTCAATTCAGAGACAATTTTAAGCTCATCCATGTTCTGATATACCTATATAACGGAACTGTCATAGCATTTTAAAGTTTGATACGTACAGTCATGATCACATAAATACCGTACAGATGACAAACTGAATTTCTATCCATGCTTTTGATTTTGTATTGATTTTGACAGAACGTAAAACTGAGGTTGTACGGGATTTATGTGAGAGCAGCTATACATAATGTGAGACTGCAAGTATCGGGCCACTAACATAATTTGTAATCCAGTTATCGTTAGGAAGGATTTGGCATATCGGTGATAACCACATTGATAAATGTCAAAAAATAATAAATGTAAAGATAAAATGGCGGACAGTTTTTAATAAGATTTTTAATGAAATGAATGTGCAGTTACAAGAAAATGGGTACAAGACAGTGGCGGCTCGTGACTGTCTGATGTGGTGAGGCGATGATAGAAGTTTGACAGTAATAACATTAATAATTTTATTAATAATCAAATTAATTAAATTAATGTGATTAATACATATTACTTGATCTTACTAGTTAGTAATAATAGTCTTGCCCGAATACCGTCAGTGGTAGGTCCTAATAATAATAATAATATTAATAATAACACCCATAACACATTTAATCAACAATATTTTTACAAGTCAAAATTTGGTTTAAACTAGCACTTTCTTGGAGGGATTCGGGAATAATTGTTGTGTTCCTTTCTAAACGTTTTAGGTCCATGAAATTTTTAATGTGTACTTTGGAACTTTGATGTAACTTTGCACTTCGGATGAAATTATTTAAATCGTTATATCCCGGGACGTCGTATAAATATTACGGCAGAGCCATTTATATGTTTCGTACCAAGTTGATTTAAAAAACTTGGAGTACTGACGATTCTGACTTGACTGCTCGACATTTAGCAAAATTTGCCGACGTTCTAGCTCGGTTCGCCGTGAAAACGGTGTTTCAAGAAGGAACATGACGATGTAGTACTCGGGATTCATTTTTCACTCACCTGTACCTATGAAAGAGACAAAAATACGAAACATCAACATGTGGACTTTTATTAACGTTCATGCTAATTACCCACGCACCCCGCAGCCCTTCCGTTCTGTAAAATAATGGGAAAATGGTTTAATGAGTACGCCGAAAATGGCCGAGAAGCACCAAAGATATCGCCTCAGTTCCGAGCGAACGCACATATAGGAGTATAGGAGCTGAGCCATGGAAATCCGTGTCTGTGATTGGGCTTCGTTGGTTCAAGTGAACCGACGTTCTGGCCGCTTCAGTTAAAGAGCTAGGGGCATAAATCGTACGGTATTCAACCGAAAATGTCAGCAGAAAGCGTAAAAAATAAATAATCATCTACAGATTTACCATTTCAACATATCTTGGTAACTAAAAATGCATTGAAAGCTCTTTTTTAATTACAAATTAAGTCAATCTGTTCTTAAGATATATGCTGTGAGGCGCCGCCTCACTTGCCTCATCTGACGAGCCGCCACTGGTACAAGATTAATTAGGTTTTTTAAATAATACACAAGTAAAATTAAATTGCAGTAGGTATATAATGAAAAAGTTGCCAATTGTTGTAAGCATAAATCACCGCTTCGTGTAACTACATCGATCATATGACTCAATATCTCTCATGTTGTTTATTTCTTTGTTGTTCTGAACTGAGTGCTTCTGAATAACTCCTTCTAATTATGGAGTATTTCGCCAAATGATCCGGTTGCCAAAAATTTCCCGTAACGTGCTATCGTGATCCTACTGAATAACTGCTGCCCCGTCTTGTTGAAAATAACCTTCTTCCATTGTATCGTCGTGAAGTTGTGGTATAAAATCTACCAAAATTTGCCTTGAATACCTTGAAGAGGATTACTTTGATTAAGACAGTTAATCTGATGAATACCTTCGAAGAATGGATGCTCAACTATCCGTCGTTACCTACTGCAAAAATAAAAAAAATGGTCGATGGTTGCTTCTGTGTTGACTAGCAATACAGGCTTCAGCACGTCGCAACATGTTTGCACAGATACCTGAAAAAAGTTCCAGGAACTGTAGCCACTGCTGCTTCCACTCCCACTCGTTGTTGAAGCTCTTGGATAGTTTCTGTACACTGTTGATTTCCATAACTGTTTCATCTAACCCCAGAGACAAAAATCACACGGATTGAGATAGGGTGAACGCGGAGGCCAAGTTACTGGGCCGTTTCTACCGACCCACTGGTTAGGAAAATGGTTATTTAACCATTCCGTTACGGACCTGGCAAAATGTGTTGGTGGCCCATTATGCAAGTACACATGCAAACTCGTTCATCTAAAATCAATTTCATATCTAGCTGCTTTTCCAACAACATTGTTTAAAAACTCGAGGTACTGCGCCGTGTTTAGTCTGTTTGCTAAATTATAAGGTCCAACTAAGTAATCATTTACGATACCGGCCGACACATTTATGGAAACCCGTTGTAAAAAACCGCACGACGTGGAAAATCAGCGAATTCCAAGGCTTGCACTTGTTCTTCAGCTGCAAGTTGGCGAGTGCTGATGTCGGGCTCTTCTTGGACGCGTTCCAAAATTTGTTCTTGGAGGATGCTTTCGGTCCTATCACGACCCCGATCGTGAGTTTGAGGCTTGAAGATCTCAGAGACGCTATACCACTGATGTAAATGTTTACGCACACGGAATCGAGCGATTTGGAAAGCGCTCGACCCATAATTCGCGGGCCAACCTGGCGTTTCCATCAGCCACACTATAAAGCATTACCATGCCGACACGTTCTGAATTGGAAAAATTCACAATTGTCAAAAAACGTTAACCGAACTCACGACAGCAACCACCTGATATATGAATGGGCCTTATACCTTGTTTATCAGTGCCCCACTTTTTTGATTCTTAATCCTAGTCGTTTTGTGCCATTCATTGAATAGTAGTTGTGGTAAATCAAGTATAACAATTTATATTGTTACGAAATACACCCTTACGCCGCCCCGTTACGACGCCTATGGCCGTTGAGAACTCTCTGGTCTTGCGCCGGTGATGATTCATCCTCAATACGACTGAGCGACGAAGCGCTAAAGAAACGCCTGGAAACGGAAGTGGCGAATGGGGATGCCGGAGAAGTCTAGAAGCGGTGACGTAGGGTTTCGAGAAGGACCGCGTACTGTTTAAATAGAGTCCACTTTTGGGGAACGAATTATTAAGCTAGTTGAGTCAAGAGCGTCCAGTGAAATTCGCCGGAATAATTTCTGTACGTAATCGTTGCAATAGTTAGTCGTGTAAATACCAGTTATTAAGAAATAAATTGTTGAGTTTTACCTACGCCGGATTTTATTCGTCCGCTCATCGTAACAATATAATTTTTTCTAGACATTGTTACTACTTAGGAACGTGAACTTTATACAGTGCAATATTGTGAATCTTATTGTGAACTAAGTATTCCCCATTTTTTTATTGCACACATTTCGAAATCCCCCTGTATTTTGGGACAGAAGGGATGCAAAATAAAGCATTTACGCGAAATAAATAATTATTTTCACTAAGTAGTATATAAAATTCAATCTAATAAACTAGGCGTAAATTTCATATAGGTAGGTACTTCGGCCAAATGATCGCGAAAATTTCACATTCTAAAAACTAATTTAGAATGAGCATAATAGGTACAACTGAATAAAGTCCTCCTACTCCTTTTATATGTTTTTTGGTTGCAGATCAGTGTAATTTGCATTTGATTTTTCCTACTAAAATAAACTTTTAATTCAATTTAAGGATGTTTAAAACACTAACCTTTTAATAAGAAATCATATTGTGTAAAGTGTCCCACGGCTGGATTCTCCCCCCTTTAGCTTTACGGAGATGTTTGCTGCGCCTCTGGTAGTTTACTAGTTGTATTAATGAACCTGTGAAACCGATCTATATTTAGTGTTTTTAGATCAACCTGTTATTTCCTTAGTTTAGAACGCCTATAACTTACGACAGGAGAATCAAAATATGCCAGTTTTCGATTCGTATTATTATTAGCAGAAGAAATTAACTTAAACGCATGTTCCGTGCAGCTTATAATAAATATTTCACTTGTCACTACCACCAACTATTTTTTCATGGATATTAGAGTTTAGCTAGAGGCCCCTTTTCCGATGGATATTATTCCCCGATAATTGATCTAAAAGTGGTTAGGCGCGCGTCTACAACTCCACGGTATGCGCTCTACCGTTCGTCTACTCTTCTTTTCACAATTTGGCATTTGTACGAAATATAATCCATCAACGTCAACAGTCGGGTTGTTTTCTCTCAGCCGCCCTGTCGGATCGCCCTCGCACCTCACCCCTGCATCCCTCGACAATCCGACAATAACCTACTGGTATGGATGGACGATTTTTGTCATTTATTATTGGCTGTGTGGATTGATTTTTCCAGTGTGTGAAATGTACTATGATGTGTTAATTCCAGACACAAAAGATGCGCTGCGATGCGGTTTCAAAGACAAAACCGTGTCACAAATGTAAATACTTTTCAACAAAATGTTGTTATTTTTGAGTAAATTCGAATTTTCTAAGGAAGTTTGTTGCAGGCATTGCTTGAAAATTAATCGTCAGTTGTGTTACTGTTAATTTCCAATTCTTCTCTTGTTAAGTAGATGGAGTAATAGTGTCATTTTCGTTTTTGGCTAGGTGGTTCACAGGTCATCAAATACAAAAATGCAGGTGTTCGATTTTCGTTTATTGTTTGTCTGTGTGAAGAGTTATTAAATGTATCTTTATCAAACCTAAGTATTGCTGTTAAATTTTAACTGCTTTCGAAAACGAGTGGATGGCTTCTTAATTTATCTCCCACAACCAATTATGACGTCATCTAAAAATTTTGTCCAGTAAGTTTCGCTTAAAATGTTAATTGAAACATTTCTTCTTCATTTTTTATTAAATTAGATTAATTTTGATTTTTGTACGTGCTATTCCGGACAAAAAATTTCAAACGACTTCAATTACATTGACATTAAAGTGTAAATGTGGCCTTACTTCTTATTTGAAGGCTGTCAGGAGTGTCAGGTAAAAACAGTGAAGTAACATTTTGCTGTTTTTTTAATTTACCAGTGAGCTTCCACGAATTACAAAAGTTCTTTTCATGAAATTGGGCAAATACATTGATACTTTGCAATCATGAACTCGAGTGAGGATCGTATTCTTGGATTTATACCCGCCGAACGTTACCTGCAGAAATTCTTGCAGCCATTTGCGAGTTTAATAAAACAGAGATTGATAGATTCCGCAACAACATTTATTGACCTCACCCATGATTTTTAAATTTAACAGGTGTATCTCTTTTAACTAAAATGATTTTAATAGCCCACTAAATTTTTACGAAATATTCATTTAAACGCACAAAGTAGAAAATAATAACAACTTAAATATTTTAATAAATTAATTAAAGAAATCTTGAAACAGATCAAATTAAAAAAAAGTTGAAAAAATAAATATTTTGTCATAGATCTATTTAACTCTATAACTTGTACCAGTTTTCTAGGCATGGAGAGGCACAGATTTCGATGGTAATCTGCTGGTAGTGACTACCACGCTTCTGTAATAGCAGTCAAAAGTTGCTGTCTGTCTTCAAACACTACCCTTTGGGCCTTTATATTTTTTACCAACAAACCCCACATATTTTCAATTGGGTTTAAATCGGGACTTAGACTGGACCAATTAAGAACATTTATATTGGGCGCTCGAAACCACAGGTTATGCCTGGAAAATAAAAGTGACGTCCAACGGTTGTTCGCCGTTGTAAAATTAAGCTTTATTAAATTAAAGCAACGAGAAATCATTTAACGACCTTTTTATTAATTGCACATTATATTACTAATTATCTCTGACCCTTCAATGCGCTGAAGTAACGTTCAACTGTTAATTATGATAAAATTATACATAGACAAAAGCTGGTTTAAAGCTATGTAGACATAAGTTGTTTTGCCCCTGAAGTACAATCAAACAAATCCACTTTCTTAAATAAATTTTAAAATTGTAAGGAAATATGAATTTCCCATTTAAATTTTGGCTCCTTTGGCTCTTGACGATTAAAGAAATCATCACAATTGAGATTGAGGCGGGAGGGCGGGCCTTACATTTTCCCTTTTTTCTTAATATACGTAGTTGTGTTTTCAGAAGAAAAAACTTAAAACATGTTTAAAATGGTAAGTTCTTGTAGACAAATATGGATCTACCAATTAATCCCCGCCCCTCAGCTTACGACGAATAAAAAATCATCAAAATTAAGATAGGGCGGGTGGGCGGGGCTTATATTTTTCCATTTTTGTCTTAATATACATAGCCATGTTTTCACAACAAGAAACTTAGAACATTGTTAAAATGTAAGGACCTATGGATGCACAAGCAATCCTAAAAAATAACGTAACGATAGATGATAATTACAGAGCCATAACATTTTTATATTTTAGATAAGATGGATGGATTCATAAACCACAGGTACAGAAGTGTGTTATTTTATAACTTATTATATTATTTATAAACTTTAAAAAGTTTAATTGTTGATCTAGAGATCAAATAAATTTTGGTTAGTGGATTACCATCTACGCGATATTCTGAAAACACATCTAAAATTACACAACAATTAGACTTCAGATGACAGGCAGACAGACAGAACGGGCGACCTACTTTTTCATACACTAACTGTTAGGAAACGTCGCCGGATGGACGGTGTCACAACACTTCCCTAGCTTATCTTCGGAAAATAGCGAGTGGCATAAAAAATTCAAGGTGAAATTTTATTAAATATTGATTTCATTTTGAAAGAAGAAAACAAAGAAAGTCAAATATGCCACGTGATTATAGTTAACGACACAGTGGTTACAAAGATATAGACAACAAAAGCAAATCTAAATAATCTAATAACACAGTAAATTAATTTTATGCTTGGTTAATTTTTTCTATGAATGTTTATCAAGAATTTTATTTTTGCAACGAATTGCTAATTATTATGTTGTACGGAAAAGCCCTAAGAAATATTCCTGGAAAGAATTCATTATAGTGTGAAAACCATGTTAGTTTTTACCATAGACACAAGTAATTGTGTATAATTGGTTTAAAGTTGACGCATGTCAAGTATAACGTGTCATTACACGATTCATTACAAACATTTGCGGTGGTTGTAAGTGCCACGCTCGACTGACAATTTCTGACCAACGCCAGCAGTTTTTGCGGCTTCGAGAATGCAGTAACTGAACTGAAACTAATTAAAAGTCGTCGTTTCGATCGAATCCTGCTGGCGGGACATCACTCAAGGTTCGCTCTTTCCGACAAGCTTTCACCCAGACTATTCCCGAATTTCTTTCCCGTCATTTGAACGTTTAATAACTGCCTCGTTTCGCGCAGCCTTCCTTGAAAACGGTTTATTTATTTTTCACAACTAAAGATATACACTACAACATGTTTTGTAGATATTAACAACAAGTTGTACAATAATAATTATAATTATCTGTAACACGTTATGTCAAATACGATGTTGTTAAATTGTTACTTGTCAAACAACACTTTATAGTGTTTACGAACTCTTGGTGGTAACTAAAAACACGGTTTCTATACCACGTTGTTTTCTGACTTATGTTTTAATATGTAAACAATGAAAGAAAACTAAAAGCGATATGGTGGAAATAATTGGGCAATATTTGGCATTAGGTACGTCCTCAGCATACCAACCACGGAAGATTTTTTGTTCGATACAGGAAAAGTTTTTGTACAATACAACCTGTAGGCATTAATACGTTTTTGGGAGTATGCTAAAAAACATCGCTACATTTGTAAATTTATCAAATCCCAAAGAATACACTGGACATTGCTTCAGACGCTCTTCCACTTCGATGCTTGCTGACTCTGTAAAACGTAAAACGCCAGGGAGGCTGGAAATATAATACAGTGGCGGAGGGGTACATTGATACATCAAAAGGAAATAAAAAAACTTGCGAATAAAATTTTAGGAGAAATTATGGCAAGCAATTCTTGTACGACTACACATAGAGAGTAAAAACACGCCACTGTTAACTATCTGGTATCAATATATCCAATTGCGGAAACATTGCTATTAATGTTTACAGCAACCCTAATACATAAGCGTTTTATTGTTTGTAATTTACTTAAATAAAATGTTCCATCTCTATATTTATAAATTTATTCTTGAAGATCAAAATGAGTTCTGTATTGAATTTCATTCAGTGAAATAATATTGAAGATTACATAACACAAATAGCCGTTATAATAAGTGATTATCATATAGGTCGCAGATAATTTTTTTTTTTTTATTTTACTTTAAAGCAATATGCAAAGGTTTAAATCTTACTAATTATTGTTAAAGCTAAGTTTAGTGTGAACATTTTAGCTAGAGTTGAAAGAAACGAGATATCGAAAGGAAAACAAAAAGAAATACCTGGAAAGACAACACTAAACAATGAAAACATGACAAATAATAAAAGTGCAGGAGCAATGGCATCGCCAAAGAGAATTTAAACCTATAAAGAAACGAAGTTGATGTTGAGATCTACAAACTAATTTGTCAGATCTGGGAAACAGGAAATTGTCGGACAACTACAATGAGGCAAAAATATTATGTATGTTTAAGAATGGACACAGAAAAAAATATGAAAATTATAAGGGGATTCCACTATTAAATAAGTATCAGATATACATTTCATATGATATTTGTTTCTAAAAAATACTAGTTTCCTGTCATGCCTGCCTGCGTGCGCTGATAATTGCTTACCCTAAGTAAAAATTTTATAAATCATATGGTACTAGCATCCAGGGACGACTGGTGCCGGGAGGCACAAGGGCACGTGCGCCCTCAAAATTACAACGTCTACAAACACACTGGACATAGCAAAATAATAACTTTTAATATTTAAAAAATTATCCGGAAATTTGTGTTATAATTATCAAAACTAATTTTTTATCACGCTCCACTTGTAACTACACTTACATCCACTTACATCTAAAGACGTGTCTTGGATACATGATATGTTATTTCTGACGAAATGCTGATAAAAGGCGGGAACACAGACCCAATCATGGCTGATTTAGACGCTGCCATGGAAACCTAACGTCCTAGCTCCCTGATTCACCTGGACTGCCGTCCCGTTACGACCGTGCTCGGCAGGATTGAGTTACTATTGCCGGTTTTAATTTTCATTCTGCGCGAACACGTATGATAAATAATCTTGGATAATCTTCTTGGTAATGCATAAAATTTTGTAGATTGTTTGAATTTGCTTTACGTGGACATGACGAAAGTAGGGAATCACAAAATCCCGGTAGTATTTCGAGGTCTGATTGATTTTATGGCTGAATTGGACTTTATCAGATCATTTGAAAGAAGCAATGGTTTTTAAAGGAACGCCTAAAACTGTCCAAAATGAACTTTTAAATGCCATGAACGTAAAATTTTGACCGAAGGCAAAAAGGTATGTGGAGAAATCCATTTTTATTTTTATTGAATGTATTTTTGTATTTATTTTCGTCACACAATTTCGTCTATTAATTGGTAATAACAACCTGTTTTATATCTTCATATTTAAGTTATCAATCTAATTGTGTCCCCCCATTTCAGAAGGTCACGAGTTGCCACTGGTAGCATCATCAATAGAAAGAAGATTAAAGATACACGTATACCTATAGAAAGTACTGAAAAGTTATCAAGGGGTTTCAGAAAAGCCAGAAGGGCAATTGATCACATTTTTGCCCCAAAACCAATTGTGATAAGATGTTACGAATACAAGATATACCAATGCATGTGGTCTTCATGGATTTAAGACCTTACAATACAATAGGTAATTAGGACAAAATTAATAAACATATTATTACTACGAAAACGACACAGACGACAGATAGACGGTAGATGACAGACAGTGTTTTTCCAATCGGCCGAATTAAGTTCTGTCCACTATTACCCAAAATTTATCACGCGTCTGCTATACATTAAGAAAGAGCCTCAAGTTTATTTTTCAGTATTTCCTAATTGCAGCCAGCAAGAACACAAAAGTGTTGTGACTATAGACTCTCAAGATTGCCAGATTCCATGGTACCAGTTTCAGGAAGTCATTTTTGGAATATTTGAGAAATCTAAACAAGCATTAAGATAAGGTAGTTCAACCTTTATTCTGAAAGTTCGTCGTTCTTTGGTAAATACGTACATCAGTAATACGAGGTGCTACAAAATTACGAGGTTGAAAAGAGGAACTCTGAATATCATAGAGATTGTAACGACCAAAGCAGAAAAACTGAAGAGGATTTTATGGTTGTGAAAAAATATATTGAGAACCATAAAATAATGTAGGTGTTGAAAAAACAAAGATGATAACATTTAGGGAAACAAAGTGTAATCTCAAAGAACAAGAAAGAAGTTATCGATAGGGTGAAGTAATCTAAACTGTTGAATTACCATTTGGAAGAAAGTAGTACAAACGAAATTTTTACTAATTAGAGTTAGAGGGAGTATGACATAATTTGGGTGAGATGGTGAGAATATTTTTAAAAGATAGGAGAAGTAGAATAATATTATTGAAGATCCTAGTCAAAGATAGGTTTTTGTTGTGAGAGTGAGAAAAGTTTCAATACTGATGAAAGAACATATATATGTAAAAGCGAGATGTAGATAAAGAATTTTAAAATGAAAACGAATTTTCAAAATAGAATTATAAGAATATTATAATTTCATTACAAGTTACATATTTTTCGTATTAATATTTATTATTTACGTACATACATGTACATTCAGAAAAACGTAGAATACCTACCTGAACAAACAATCATTTTGTTGGTTTGATGTTGATGATCAAGAGAAACGAGGTAATTTATGCTTTTCTGTAGAATTTAGATGAAATAACAAAAGTAATGACAACATACCTATGAAAAAAATTAAACCCTGCCAATTTTTGTCCATACAAACATTTCAAAAACTAATTTCAAACCAAGTAAATCAGCGTGTTTTCCATATGCTGAGTATTTTCAATTTGTTAATCTGGAGCCTTCTGACAAATTATTCTCCTCGTAATCCTTATATGGCAAATACATGTAGATAGCCCAAGAACGATGTTAATGAATAAAGTTTGACAAAACAAAAAACTTTCCGTAATTTCATTCGGATGTAGATGGTAGAGCATTGTGGGCCCGCATCAGCGGTAAGCGGAAAGAAATTCAATTGATCTTGTCCAGTGATGTCGGGTGATCCATCTTCGTCAGAAGCGTCGGGACGGGCGCCAGCGTCGAGCGTCGAAACGGTGCCTCTATTGAGATGTTATGAATTTATTACCATAACTTTGATGAGGAAGCATAAGTAAATATTTGCGCAATCAACAACGCGATTTGTTAAGGGACAACGACTCATAATTAGTGCACCCTTACGATGGAAGTGTTTCGTCAAATTAAAGAGTAACGTAGTTCGTACGCGACGGATAAAGCTTTCAACAAAATCTTCGAATATAACATAATAATTACGTAAATGCGATACACATAATAAAAAATATTTGTAACGAAAAGAAAATAGTTGTCACTTGTTTGTAACTATACTATCAACGATTGCAGGTTATCAGATTTCCCTAACATGGTCAAAAATGCATATGAAATTTTACCACAAACTAAAGCTAAAAATTCATTCAAAATATTCTCTTTTATATCTCTACAGTTTAATTTAAATTACTTGATTCTGCGCATTGATGTAACGGCATTCATGTGTAGACAATATGTTTCTTCGACAAATACACGTTTTCACCTTGTTTTGATGCAGCATAATAAAGGCTTCCAAAACAATTATTTCGGAAGAGGTAACTAAGTCACTAATGGTAACAGTGAAATTTCAAAAATTATATGTCAGAGATTGTATGACAACAAAATATACCAACGCACTAATAAATCGAAAAACCCAGAAGTAATCAGGCGTTAGTCACAATTTACTTTTTCTCCTTAGGGATTTAGTAATAGGCGTTTACGTTATAGGTGAGATAAAAGCATTATTACCTACAAGTGTGAAGTTAACTCACACGAATTTGATAATCTGATGATAATAGGATAGCCCACGTGTAACCCACAAAATTTTATCTTTCCTTTCAGTACTTGTTTAAAATTAGTTTAATTAGTCGAAAAGATTTTTGTATTGTGTTGAAAACTGTATGTCATAGATAACAGTTATTGGTTTTTTAAATGAGATAAAAGACGAGGCGGTAGTCGAGCTGTACCATCGCATGTGTGTCATAATAATGTTTTAGATCGCATATTGTTAACATGTGAAAGTACAACTCCATCAATTTTTAAATTTTGACAAGGAATCACGTAAATCTATGCCATTTGTTATTTGATGCTATATCGAAATATTTTTTTTGGCCTCGACAACTGTAAAACTGACATTTACGTATCGTAGATAGCCATGGTATTTTGATTTTTACACATTGAACTGTCATTTACCAAATTAAGTGCGGTAATAAACACAGAAATTTTCAGAGTTTTAAAACCCTTAAAAAAATTGACATGTCATCATTAACAAAGCTTGTGTTCACCAAAATAAGATACCGCATAAATTCATCTGTTAAATGTTTTAAAATAATAGCAATTGATTTTTTTTATTGAGTTTGGAGAGCACCATCTGGTGGCATAAGCAGCAGTCATATCGAACTATCTGTCACGATTATAATTTTATCTGACTTTTGACGCAGGGAAAGCCTACTTACAAATTCCACACAATTTAAAAAAATGTAAAAATTGACGAAAACAAGCACCACTAAGTCGTCGGCCAAAAAGTTGCATACATTATACATGCGGTAGGCATTTTACAACGCTCAGATTTATTAAAACACTCGGCTTTGCCTCGTGTTTCAATATTAAATCTTCGCGTTGTAAAATGTAGCCTACCGCATTTATAATGTAAATAACTATTTTATGATTTGTTGAATTCCAATACTGTTTCCTAAGTTTTCGATTGTAACCACTGACAGTCAAGATAACAATCATTCAGCAAATGCGATGGTCTGAGGATCTTGGTAGTTTTTGAAAAATGTACCTATATCTGATCATCTCAGTGACAAGTGAGTCCTATTCAATGAACTGACAGTCAGTTTTGAACTGTAATATTTAATTCAACCGTTTAGAATTAATCGGAAAAACAATTTTTAGCAGGCCAGACGTTATGGAAAAGTCATCATGAGGTTGTTAGATTACCCTCAAACCTTTGTCAATACAACACTATAGAAATGGTGTGAAGGTTTTGTAAATCCTAATGTAACGAGCACACTTTTCGGGCTTCATCAAAAATAAGGTTCAGAATTTAAGACTTACCTAAGGCCCTTTCTAAATGTATACCAGACGTGTGATAAATTTTGGGTAATATTGGACAGAACTTAATTGGGCCAATTGGAAAAACACTGTCTGTCATCTATTGTCTGTCTGTCGTCTGTGTCGTCTTTGTAGTAATAATATATTTATTAATCTTATCCTATTTACCTATTGTATTCTAAGGTCTTAAATCCATGAAGATCACATGCATTGGTATATCTTGTATTCATAACATCTTATGACAATTGGTTTTGGGGCAAAAATGGATCAATTGCCCTTCTTCTTTCAGTACTTTCTATAGGTATACGTGTATCTTTATTCTTTCTATTGATGATGCTAGCAGTGGCGACTCGTGATCTTCTGAAATGGGGGGACACAATTTGATTGATAAGTTAAATATGAAGATATAAAACAGGTTGTTATTACCAATTAATAGACAAAGTTGTGTGACGAAAATAAATATAAAAATATATTCAATAAAAGTAAAAAAGTATTTGTCCACATATCTTCGTGTCATAGATCATCCACGCCAGTATTAATCCCGTGCGATGGGGTTTAAACTCATTACTGAGGAGACACACAAAACAAAACAATTTATTATTTTTTTCCCAACCGCACATCCACGAATATTTATTATATGTGTTATGTGTATTGAAATATCTATGAATCTCTCGTTTTGCCATGAACACTTTTTTTATTAATAAATCGGGGGTGGCTCCACCTAAAATTTTTTACTAAAATTTTATCGTCGTGACACAGAGGACGATTTTTTTATAAATATTATTTTTATTTAAAATCAAACAATGGCACTCGCTCAGAATGAAAATTAAAAGCCACAATTGAGTTACTGTTGATGGGCACTGTCGGAACAGAGGAGTAGATGCACGGTTTCCATGGAAACACAACAAAATAAATATCATATCTCCAAGACACAACATCTTTACACGTTGTAATTTGGGGGGGGGGGGGGGGGGGAGTGGGCACGTGCCCTAAGCTAAAATTAGAAGATGGAGTTCAAATATAATTAAATGACAGGAAACGATAAACCTAAAAAATGAGAAGCTGTTAAGGAACTAAATGAAAATGTAGATGATTAGTAGATAGGGGGATATACAACGATAATAGTAATTACTGATATCCATGGTAGAATGACGATTAAAATTAAAACAAAACAAAAAAATGTACAAACAGTAACAAATGAAATAAAATATAAGAAAGATCGATACTCTAAAATTAAATATCTTCGTCAAATTAGAGCCATCAAGCTATGTATACCGGGTGTTTGGAAAATGGCGGATTAGCTCTCCGCTACCCTCTTAACAATCAACTGGTGAGTCTGAGAAAATAGTAAAAAAAATCCTTCGCACATTTTGGTGAAGTTATAATGATTTTAAAATTGGTTCTTTTGCTACGTTTAACAACTAAACAACTCATTCATTATCAGAATAACTAGTATTAAAACTTTTAGTTAATATTTTTCTCGCCCATGACCATGTTTAAATACCATTTCAGTTAGAATGCTCAAATATATGGCTGTGTTATTTTTGTAATAACTTGATAAAATTCCATTTGACAACAATGTTTGCCTGATATAAAGCGAAGGTGGATTTCAGTTAAAGTTTGTCTAGAATTATAAAAATTTTATGGACTTCCAAAGTTAATTCGTTTTACAGCCCTGTTGTAAATTTTATTGTACAGCTGAAGAGCGGGGCGAACTCAGGTACAGTAAATATCGGCTTTCTCCTGACAGACTCTTTACCTGTACAATAGAATTGACGACATGGCTGTAAAACGAATTAACGTTGGGAGTCCATAAAATTCTTATAATTCTAGACAAACTTTACCATCGTTACTAAGAAACCAGAAAGTAAGCCGGAGGTATTCACGCATTGGGTGTGTACAGTGTTGCCAATTTTACTTTTATAAAATCACGTTTTTTTCGTAATCTATATTATAAAGAATGTTTTTATTATTTTTTTGTGACTCCCGAAACCCCCGTATATAAGGTACTGAAGAGTTAATCCGCCATTTTCCAGACAGCCGGTATAGTAACAAAAAATAATTGACAGTGGGACGAACAATAGAAAGAAAAAAGATAAAGAGAAGTGTAGAATTTGCCTTCTTAAAAACTTGACGAAAACGAGAAAAAATTATTTAAACATAAATAAGAGGAAAACAAATCACCACTAGAATACCAAGAAAGCTTAAAATTGGAAAAATGAGTTAAAATGTAATTAGTGATAGGGACTAGACTATGTAAACTTTAAATTTCCCAAATATATACATTTTCATAAATAGAAACAACATGATAAAAAACTTCAAAAGAGTTCCGAAAAAGGCATATCAAGAGACGATTGAGCACAATAAAATAATATTCCCTCCATGGAGTAGGAAAGAATACCTACACCATAATTCATATCTAATGTTAGTTCATATTAAACTCATAGAAGAATCTTTGATAATGGGAGTCAACAATATGCAATGAGAATACGTAATTCTCATGTCTTTTGCAGATAATTTTGTACAAATCGATGCACAAATTAAGAATAAAAAAATGTTTAAAGACGTAACTGAATTATATGTATTTTTTTTATTTTCTGTGAGCAATGTAAGACATTTATTTTACTTTTAGCATTTTCGTGTCACTATTGTGTGTATTGGTTACACTTTTAAAAGTGTATCGTTTATGGCATCTATATTAACAGTTATCAAGGCTAAAAAGAAGAATTTTTTGGGCCAAACTGAAGTTTGATGCCGAGACCTACAAATCAGATGAGTCGAAAAAGTTCTCTTTGGCCGAGGTACACACAACGTTTTTAGGCCACAGGAAATACTTGATTATGTAAGTGGTTTTGAGATTAGAAAAACTTTTAGAGGAAAAGTTTTGCAGATTTGATAAAAACCAAAATACTACTTTGCTTCTCCACTTAGAAAAAAATTGGTACCTATACATGTTCCATAACGATAATCAGTGAAGATGGAGTTCAAATAGTGGAACTTTTGGTTAGAAAAACACAAAGCCAAAGACACAAAAGTAAGTATTCGACATCTGAGTACAAAAAAAATCACACTTCATGGGCGCGATTGGGGATGTAAAACGACTAGATTTGTGATGATTGCCTAATAAAATAATCTAAGCTTATAAGTATTGTCCTTGAAAAATACATTTCGAGGTATCGGTTCATAAAATCAAAGATATTAACCAAAAAAATAATAAATTATTGACGATAGAAAAATTCTAGTTGTGCCTCAAATATGTATTTTGTAAAAAAATAAATCTATTGTATTTTTGGATGAAACTTAGATTCATGGAACTTGTACTAATTCAAAATGTTGGACTGATGGTTCTTCAAACTGTCTTTTGTTCAAAATATCGGAATTAATCGTTGTCCATGGTGGGGAACAAATGGGTTTCATACCAAATGTTCTATTAATTTTTAACCCTGGGAATAAAAGCGTTGATTACCATGATGGCATGAACTCCGAAAACTATGCAAATAAATTAGTTCGTAATTGGCGGCCCAACAGCGTAATTGTAACTGATAACGGATCTTATCAAAGTGTACAACTACACGGCGCCCTAACGTCTAATTCCAGAAAGTTGAAAATCATTAAGTGGCGTGCAGAAAAAAAATATGCCATTTGATCCAAACGGTTTCAAAATCCAACTTTATAATGAGATTATTAAAAAACAGAAAAACCACATCGTTTATAAATTTGATATATGTATTATTGGGACAATATGGTCATTAATTGTGAGGACTACCACCATATCAACCAGATCTTAAACCTAGGTATAGAATTTTTTTTTTTTGCTAGATGAAGAAGCTTTGTTTTCGCCACCAAATATGTAAATATTTCTAGCGTTTAATTATCTATACCACAGTGTTAAAATACACCCAAAACCCCACATCAATCGGTCCAATAGTTTCGAACATTGTATGCCCAATAAAATCGTCAATAAAGTGGGGACAGATCGACGGAAAAAAGAGACCTTTTCGTATCGTACGAACCCTAAAACGCGGAAAAATCATTTCGGTAGTTATGGAAGTTGAAACTGTTTCTTGTATAATTTATTTGAATACGTAACTTTTTTATTTTAAACAATACACATTCATGGATTTTGACAGTCAAAAACGGTTGATATAAAATAAGTCGTCTTACTTGTTAAACATTGCTTTTGGATTCATAAAATCACTAGACTTCAGTTCACGACGTCTAGCAACTCATTTATTCGTTTAAGTTTTTAATAAATAACTACAAACAATAAGTTAAAAAGTCAAACGGTAAAAGGTGACACTTTGTACGAGAAACTGTGCTGAAATCATCCAAGTCAGTAAATTGGTTTCAGAGTGATAGTAAATGAAACTAATATTCCGAGAATTTAATGCCGGTCTAGAAGTACGAACACGCTCGCTCTCGAGTATCCATCCTAGGTTGTAGATGGAAGATTGAGATACCAAAGATATGCGTAACTTTTTCTTTACTTGCATTTTATTTAGTTCAACAATGTGGTGTATTGAATAGAGTCTGATCAGCAGTGAGTGGCACTTGAATAAGACATGATGACATTACCGGCGTTAACTCTTCCTCAATGCAAACTACAGCGATACAGCACTTGTCACAAAGTGTTGAATGCCTTTTGCGAAATTAAGAGGTAAAGTCCGTCAGTGCTCGTCAGAGCTGAGCTCTTACCGTCTCTCCTCGACACAATAAAGCAAATAAAAATCGCCTCCTAACAATTCACACTTACCATGATTCTCCGTAGCTGTGCAAACGACATTAGTAAGGAAAATTAAACGCATAAGTAGTCTGGAGGGACGACCGAAAACAATATGAGAAAGAGAAGCGGAAATGCATGTAATGAGCGTTTTGCGTGTCCGGAAATACATCAATACGTTAGCATGCAGCACAACAGCTTGCAAATTTTTGAATCGTCTCTGAGATTGCACAAATTGTAGCCGGATCGGCCATTATTGGTCAATCTAAGCGCCATTTACCATTACGATTTATGCTAGCACAGAAAGGCTGGGGTAATTAATACACATTAGCATTACATGCTATTTAAGAGCGTGATTAATAAATCGTTTGTTGTTATTTTTTCATTGCCGTTAATAATTCATTTAAATGTGCAACAGGCCTGTAGAAGAAAACGCGGAAAAAATACCAAGGTTTGTGTATCTGGTATCAAATGGTTAATCACAGTGGTACAATGGAACGGTGCTGCTGAAGACATCAATCATTGGGGGTTTTTGTTGTTTCGTTTTATATACGGAGATGTGATATTATTTTGATGATAATTAGCAGCTGTTACGGATAGTAATAGTGGTATCTAATTTGAAATGATTAATTACAACACACCGATATCATAAGGCTACATCTTTTACATCTTGTGCATGCTATTATGATTAATTATGCACATTTATGGGTCTGCTCGTGGTATACTTGCCTGCGTTATGTAAGCATGTGAGGAAAAAAAGCTTGACACAAGTTATTCGCAAAGCTTAAAATAATTACAGTTGCTACCTTTCTTTCTCTCAATGCTAAATAATATTTTGCTTCCTTCAATTAAATTCATGTCCAGCTGATATAATTTTCATGGTAGCTCATATTTAACAACTTATTAGGTACTTGTTGACTTCACTTTCTTCAAGCATATGATTCGGAGCAAAATACTGACCTACTTACGGTAAATAATACACTTAATGCTCAGTGATTACAACAATTACATATTGTTTTTACCACAAAATAAGTTTTTAATAACAGTCCGAATTCCTAAATTTAAAAAATAACTATAATTTATTCATAAAACAACTGTCAGCGTAAAGAAAGTGAATTTTCTGGGTTAAATTATTTTACATATGTTTTTACGTTTTTATATTGTAGAACACCCGCGAGTATTTTTCTGGCGGTTATTTTGTTCACTATTAACAATTTATGCTCGATTTTGTACACCTAAAAGGTAAAACTGGAGTCATTAAAAGTTTCCTCCGTGCCACGTAGTGAATATTTAACACTAATTATTTTTTAATTTATGAATAAAAAATTCAGAGTAGCTGCTTGCTGCACATAATGACTACATTAACGACAGTTTATACTTTTAGTTTTAAGAAGTTATAATTACAGAATAATATGCAGTTTCTGTGCTTGAACACGACGTTTAATTTATTTGTTTTAGAAAATAGATTTATTCATAGTTCGAAGTGAGTCTTAATTTGTATAAATATGCTAAAATAATACTGTAGTGATGACTTATTTTGTATGAAATTCATTAGTTACTTTTTGCAAATTGATAAGGCCGCATAAACTGCAATCACAAAACTTTATTCAATTTACAGTCCCACGACTCCTAGTTATATGAAGGTATTACCAACTATCTACCGTTCACTTCCAAATTTAAGAAAAAAACTAAATCTACCTAGTTATTTGTTATCACTTCATGTGATGGAGTATGGATGATATTAAGTTAATACTATAATAAATCCATTTGGGTCACATCCAATTAGGTACCTACTTACACTCCGATTAAAATGCAATATTTTGTTTTTAAGCATTACATGAGATTTATATGTAACGATTAGACAAGATTTATAAAGAAATAAAACTGGAATTATGAAGTTGCTTTGATTGCAAGGAAAAAATTGGGCTAAGTGTACTTAGGCCAGAACTTATCTCACTCCTGAAGTATAGTCGAACAAATACACCTTCCTTTAAAAAAATCATAAAAATAAATTTGTTTGCGAAATTTATTTCTTATTATAACTTCCATAGTAAAGATATGTGTGGACTGTTAAACCACAGGTACAGAGGCAGTACTGTGGGGTATGCAAAATGCAAAGGGATGCAGTTCGCACAGATACGGACAATACAATAAGTAAAATCTATTTAAAGCAATAATCAAAAGGAAAAGTTGCGAGTATTTATGTTTGTACATTGGCAGAAGGTAAAGCATAATGCTATCCCTATATTTTACCATTGGAAAATATTCCGACAACACTTCGGCAAGGGCAATTCAGTACTGCATTCTCAAATTGTTAAGAAAATTGGGTCTACCGTTCTTGATTTGATCAATAACAAAAATGGAAATGGGAATGGTACCTACTCAAGATTCTCCATGTGCAAAGCAAAACGTCTCAATAAAAATAATAATAGAGCTGGATTTTTAAACTACTACTACTACAGGACTACATTACTTCATAAAATTGAAAAGGTGTTGGGTAAGGAAAATTTTAAAGTGACGTCCTTACAGTGTTGGTGGGGATGATTAAATAAATTTTAGGTAGCGTTTTACCAACCACTCGATATTCTTTACATACAATAACACTTTACAACAATCAGTTCAGTAGTTTCAGAGATTATCGGTCTAATAAAAACTTGGACAGACTACAGACGGCAGACAGACAGACTGGCATCTAGACAAACATGCTTGAAAATCTGATATTCTGACAAAAGATCAATCTCTTACCTTCTTAGCAAACGTACCGAATACAAAATATCTAAATACTAAATATCTAATACCTAAAGTAGGTATTTTGCTCAGCGGAGAAAAATAGATTTACGGATTGTCGTATTGTTGGCAGTTTCCGGAATTTGCATGTTATGAAATAGTAAAAATCTAACTAGAGCAGATTCCTTATAGTAAACTATATATTATAAGTAAAGGTCATTTACCATAGTAAACGATTATTGGCACTAACGATCTAAAAATTACGTATCCTTACGTCCAATATAACGTTTTTTTCTGCTGTCTGATGATGGAACTGGCATTGTATATTTCAAATTTCCAAAATAGAAAGAATTCACTGATCATTGTTTGAAAAGGACCTAGACGACGTTGTTGGCAGACTGTGAGTCTAACTCTTTTAAATAGGCACGCGGAGTGGAAATCAAATCAGTGCTGGTTGAAAAATATATTGAGGAATCTCTGGAGAACAAAAATAGTATTGCTACTAAAGTCTTTGTTTGTAAGCCTAAAACCAATTCCAAGAAAATTTCGGAAATGAAATTAACACTAAAATTGCTATAATTACTTGTGTGGCCTGATTTCTTTCACCTATGCTTTTATCTAGACTAGTAACTCTTGTACCGATAATAAAATTCCCAACATTTGAGCGTTCCACCGTTCCACTTGGTGCGATCTAGGATTCAGTCACATAGAACCTTACTCAATTCTAGTTAAAAGTAAGGTTATGTATATTGGTGTAAACAAACCAATAGAATTTTATTTAATAAACATTGCAATCGGTCTTTTCAGGTTTTATGCATTAGAGTTTCAGGGATAACACTATTGCATTGGTTCGTACTTAATTTTGGTTTCTAGTTTTTCAATAGTGACGTTAACTAACCATTCTGTTCTCATAAAATTGCTGTGGATAAGCTCTCTCACCCTAGCTGTATGTGCAGTGGCTCCATCCTGCTGGAAGAATCCTCAGGTTAATTCATCATCATCAATTGGTTAATGAATGCATATACAGCTAGTATACCGGTTATGCAAATGACAATGTATCAACAAGATGTCGTGGTTAATTAATCAACATTTACGTTTGAATCCCACTAGAGGAAATGTTAAAAGCGCGTGGTTTCATTTTATAACCAGTAGGTAATAAAGATTTTTCAAACATTTGAAGATTAATTAACTGTTTCTGATTTGTAGACAACAAGACATCTACACACATGGGTCTAGAAACTTTTGTGTCTCTACTTGTTCGCAAGCATTTACTGAAGCCATCACATGATGATTTTAACTGTGATGTCTGATCGTCCCTACCAACGTTAACGTTACGTCATCTCAAAATTTTGCAGTAGTAAACATTATTAAATTTAATATACTCCTACACTTGTAGTTTATGACTCTGTGTTGAGTTCCTACCCTAGATATCCAGACTTCTAGAAAAAAGATTAAAATGGTATAACAACATTTGGCAATTTCTCTTTGAAATTGCAAAACCGAATGCTTTGAAATCTTGCAAACGTTTTAAGGTTCTCGAAAGCATGACAAATATTAATCAAAATTTTTCCTTTTACACCATTTCAAAAATCGATGATGTCATCTTACATTTTTGCCGAATAAATGTTACCCAAATTATATAAAATAACATATTTCTACACTTGTATAGCACCATTTTACAATATAACTTTGAAATTGAAAAACAAATACTCTGAAATATTGCAAACGGTTTAAGGTTATTGTAAGCGTGGTGAACCGTTAATTAAATTTTATCTTCCCCTTTTCCCCCAATTTTTGATGACGTCATGGCAAAATTTTGCCCCGTAGATTCCATCTAAAATGTGGAAAATACTATGAGTCTATATATTTTTTACTTTGTAGAGGTTATCACAAAAAAAAAAAAATTATAATTTTATAATATTTTAAAGAAGTGGGATTTATTTGGATTGTATTTCACGGATGAGGAAAGTTCTGTCGAAACAACAGTCCACCGATTTTTACTTCTCGAGCGTACGCTAAGGAAGTATAGTAATCGACTCCATCGGACGAAATGCCACATTTATCGTTTCATGACCGCTACAGTACAAAAAAGGTACTGCTTCGTTTCCGTCTGTCTGTATCCATTTTTATTAGACACGTGATCTCCGAAACTGCTGGACCGATTGTTGTCAAATTTTGTATGTATATAATATATATTAGAAATATCATGTAGATAGTTAAATGCTACCCAAAATTTGGATAATCATCCCCACCAACAATCTGATGATGTCATTTCAGTGAATTGTATTTTAAAATGCTTTTAATGGTATACCAAATTATACTCCTATACTTATAGTGTACGAATCCGCTTTCAGTTTTTTCACTAAATGTACAAATTTTCGCAAAAATATTTACAAGGTGTAGGTAAGCGAAGAAAAATGTTGCTTCTCCGGTGGAAATCGAACCTCACGTTTTCCGCTTGCCGGGCGGGTCTCCTTACCACTAGACTACGGAGGAGCTAATCTTTCCTCGCTTTCTACTACGTATTATTGTGCCGCCACAAAGGTATAATAACGTTATATTACCAACACCTGACAGAAGACCCTGTGGCGTAGTGGCTAAGTCGGGAATAATGAAACCTGCGGCGAAGTCGTGCGACATGCCCTAGTGTATTCGATGCCGAACTTGGCGGTTTATTTTTTTTGTCCTTACAATGATAATTCCTACACATTTTTTATTAGTCAAATTAAGAACAAGTCATCCCACTTTCTCGAAAATGTGAAGAATACACACGTCTTCATATAATAATGATGAAATAAGAATTATAATATTCAGAATATTTTATTCGATTGTGGTTTAAATAATAATTTTAAGTTTTAGTCCTGTTTTGAGAGAACAAACTCATTCAAATCAAACTAACTTCTACGTGACATTCTTTCGATGTATAAACATAAATAAACACTTGAGTTTCAGATTGCTATTACCTACTGCTGAAGGACGAGGGGTGTTATTTATGCCTCTGGTTTTTACTTTACAGCGGTTATCACATTTTTTTATCGGATTATACTTATAGCCTTCAATCAATTTTTTATTGTTCAAATTAAGAACTTCATTTTTTAGATTTGCTTATACAGGGTCACTCAAAAAAATGCATGAATCAGTCAATTTATTTTATTGAATAAATCAAGAATTGCAAAACTAAATATTTTGAAATCTTGCAGACGTTTTAATGCCATTGTAAGCATGGTATAGTAATTGTTGATCAAAATCTATCTGTTTATTTCCTCCAAAAAATTGATGAAGTCGTATCAGAATTTTGCCAAATAAATTCTACCCAAAATGTGCAAAATAGGATGAGTTATTACTTGTGATTTATCTTTGCATGCATATTTTTTAGATTTTCTTAAAAAGGTCGCTCAAAAAAAAATGAATGAGTCAATTTATTTTATTGATTAAATCAGGAACGGCTCACTTCATTTCCCCAGAAAATGATCCAAATTGATATACGTGTCCTTGCAAAAATGTTGATGACGTCATAACAAAATCGTGTAAAGGAAAAAATCAACTCAAAAATGCTGGATATATTTCATTGTACTTCGAGAAACGTTCTGTCTAAAGAACTTTCGACTATTTTTTTTATTTCCCGAACGTGAGCTAAGGAAGTATTGTAATAAGATTCATCCGGCGAAAACTATTTTCACGTTTTTTTTTCAACGTTACATTACACTTAGAGTATGAACCAATAGGTCCCCCGTTTCCGTTTGCCTGTAGTCTGTTGTCTGTCTTCTTTCTGCTGATCTGCGAAACTACCGAATCGCTTGTTGTCACATTTTACATGTATGTTAGGAATATCGTGTGGTTGTTAAAACGTTTGTCTAATCGTCCCCACCAACAATTAGATGGCCTCAACTTTTTGCTTCGTAAATGTTATTTCAATTTTACAAAATAAAAATATACTCTTCTACTTGTGGTTAATGAATCCTTCTTGAATTTTACCGTAGACGTCCAGATTGTTTAAAGAAAAAATCTAAATTAAGTATACTACACTTTATAGTACTTAGTACTGTAAGACCAACGGAAACGTAACGGTCGAACAGTGTTATAGAAACAACACGAATTGTTATCATAAAATAAATAAAATTTTATCAAATAAAACTGTATGGTTTTTACAATTCGCTGGATTTATGGGACTCTACTTCAGGGGCGAGGTAAGATCTGTCTATATAAACTTAGACCATTTTTTTTTTGCAATTCATGTTTCCTTAGCAGGAAATCTTTATAAAAAAATATACACCTTGACATGAAGTATTTGCACCTTTCAAAGAGCAAGAGAAATAATAAGTGTCTAAACTCTTTAAATCATTTTAAATCACGGTTTGTCCCATTTTACAATGAATTAAATAAAAAAATCCTTACTTTAAATCCAGTTGAACTTCTTAAATTTCTCCATTTAACTAGATATTTTTTTTACATAAACTGTCTACTGGTTGCTTTTAAAATTCGTGCGGTTCATTATTGTCGACATTTGAATAAATCTAGGCATTTAATCAATGTAAGACAAAATTTTCTATAATTGTTCTTTATCCGGAAATTTCCTCCCAAATGTTACAAACACAAAAGTTATTTCGTCGTCACGTCCCGAGTTATTTTCTCGTGTCGATTTGTGTTGTTCGCTTGAACAAGCCGACCGCCCTTCAAATGCGTTGATCGCCTTGCTGACTTCCCCAGACGAGGAGAATTCAGTTCAACCTGACAGACAGGAACCGGCAGTTCCATGCAAATTGAAACGCGAAATTGTTACACGATATTGCATTCTTTCACATGCGTCCGCACACATCACTCATCTCCCTACCCAAAAAGACCCACAAAAATAAATAACCGAAAAGGTCCGATCCGCTAACACCCGGCACGAGTTAACTCTTGTTTGTTTACCGTCTCCATATGACAGTGCAGCCGAGTAATAAAGAACGATTTATGCGGTAAATAGTTACCTCTAAATTTTCCTCTACAACCATTCAGTCCTACCGGGTAATAAATCTTCCGCACCGAAGAAGTGAGCGTTCGAGCCCACGTAACTATTCCTCACAAGCGAGCATTCCGTTCACTATCCAGACGAAGCTCAAGAGGGTGAACACCCCGACCTTCCGGATCAGTTCACTTCAGCACGAGTGACATGCAAATAGAAACGACGCAAGCATTCACTCAACTCATTAAATACTTGCCCGTTTTACAGATGTCAAACTTTCCGACTTACTATTCGCCTTTACACACTTTAAATATTTTGGAAATTGCTTTGTTCAACGGCGTCTTCATGATTTATTATCATTTGTTTATTACGAATTTGGGATGCCGAACGTCGACCGGTATTTGCGTGTAGAACTAAGGGAACGTTTTCGATATGAATATTTCGATAGATTTCTTCATTTTTAGGTATTGTGAATGCGTTGACGTGGATCTAGATGTTTATTCATTATGTCTAGTTTCTAATAATACGCAGTAAAAAACATAGTGTTAAAATTTAAAAAGTTACTAGAACATTGTATTGGATAGGTTTAGGTTAAAAAAAATTGTTATTTGATGACATGGCGAATTGATAAAGGAAACTACTGGTCTAATAAGGCAGTGATGCTTGTGGATCTTGGGAAGGCCTATAGGCAGTTCTATATTCAAAATTTTAGAAGACACATCGAATACATTAACATTATTTGAGACAAATAAATACTTTCTCATACCAATAAATCCTTCAACTGCCAGACTATATGGCCTTCCCAAAATCCATAAGCTTCATTGCCTTATTTTTCTAGTAGTTTCCTTTATCAATTCCCTATGTCATCAATGACCAAAGTGACTTAATATCACTCTAAAAGTTGTTTAATTTTATAATAAATATAATTATGATCTTATTGATAAATTGAAACAAGTAATCGTACCAACAGGTTCTTTTTTGGCTTCTTTTGAGGTTTCTAATCTCTTTCTCTCAGTCGCCCCTTCAGATTGTCTCAAGTTAGTCAGTGATTTTTTATTTGAATCCGAATTACCTGTATCATATATTTTCAATTTAATCATATTAGTGGAATCAGTCTTAAAACATTTTTTTTTTCAAATTCAGTGGTTCACTTTATAAACAAAACTTAATCTTTATCACCCTTTCCAGCGGAAATGTTTATGAATAATATAGAAACAGAAATTCTCTCATATACCAAATTTTCAAACAAAATCAAATTCGTTACGTGGGTACATGATTTCAAGGTTCTTTGGAGGATCTCATCTCTTTCGTATTAACTTCACTTACGAAATGGAACAAAACAGTTCCATTCCTTTCCTAGATCTTCTTATCATTAAAAACACGTTAACGATTTCCTTTTCATATGAAATTTTTAGAAAAGCCACCACTAGTGACACTATCACACCTTGGTCTTCTTCCCAGCACAGCTCTCACAAATTTGCAGCTTTCAATTCCCCTTTCTTTAAATGACTACACATTCTTTTAACCCGAGAAGCCTTCAAAAGAAAACTTGACATCATCCAACGAACAAAGGTGTATAACAATTTTCCTAGACATTTAGTTATGAAAATCTTTATCAAATCCCTCTACAAGTACAAACTTACTCATAATTTAATCCCTAGTCCACGTTTTACAACAACTTTTACCCTACCTTCATTATCTGTTATTGGTACCTCTTCTCTATCCATTTCAAGAATTTTCAAAAATATAGAATTCAACATTTCTTTCAAAACCAAAACAAATCCTACTTCTTTTTTAGTCCAAAACAGACTTAATTCCAATTTTTTCTTACTCAGGAGTTCACTAATTAAACTGTAATGATAATGATTGCCCTACTGTGTACGTTGGTCAACCTGGTAGAAAAATTAGTTTGAGAATTACAAAACTTAATAGACTAATCACCCAGTACTTAAACTCAGATAGAACAAACACTAACTCTGCTTTTGCTAACGAGATTTTAGAATCCAGTTAAAAACACCAAAGTTTCACATGTCCTCAATAAAAGTACTTATTTTAACTTCTTAGAAATTCTAGAAATTTATAAATCAGTAAATAATCCAAATTTTAACTGTGTAAATATATGTACTGTTACGAAATAAACCTACACGCTGCCCCGGTACGACGCCTATGGGTTCTAGATCTACGGCGGCGATGACTCATCGTCGATGATGCGGCCGGATGGCGTTCGCTACAAAAAAGCCTGGAAGCGGAACTCGCGACTGGTATTCCAGGAAGACCCCGATCGCCGACATCTAGAAAGCAGAATGGGTTTAAATAGAGGCCACCTTCGGGAACGATTATTATTTCATTGATTATTCAGTCAACAAGTCGAGTCCAGCAAGTGCGCGAATTCATTCAAGTTGCACCACGAAGTTATTCTGTACATAATCGCTGTAATGCAGTCGTGTAAATTCGAGTTAGTACGAAATAAATTGTTGAGTTTAACCCACGCCGATTTTAATTCACCCGTTCAACGTAACAGCACTATGTAAATGAACAAACGTCCCTATCTTATCCCACCTTATTGCCATCATATATACGCCTGCCCTTTAGTTTCTCACTATAAAACATTCAAATGTTTTGTCCACATAACTACCCCTAGATAATACTCATTCAAGAAAAAGGTCCAATCTTATCCGCTAGATGACCTGCTTAAATATAATTTGCCAATAATTCCGCTAGAGGACGTCTCGCTACAATCGATCCATTTTAGTTCACTATGTGAAAAGCTGCCATCAGTAGCTTTCTCCCATTTTTCATTATGTTAGTACTAAATTTAATTTCTTTCATTCACTGGTAAGTTTCCATATCATTCAGGACCCACCACTGACCCGGAAATGACCGGCATTTAGGCAAGCCTTCTATCATTACGAGTACTAAGAGCAAATAATGATATACAGCATACAAATTCGTCTGCAATAATTCTTTAATCTCACCTAATTACTGTTCTTTTATTACGTTCTGATGATGATACTTGATGGTGAATCGAAACACGTAATCGAATATAATAAATATCCTAAGTATCTATTTGTAGCATCGACATCCAATTTACACGTTCCAAATTTTACTTCGTGTTATAAATGGTTAGGTATACTACGCTGATGCCTACTCGACAACTCAAACACTGACATCTGTCAATTCTATCCAGTCAACTCAAATTTCTTTTAGTAAACCTAGATTCGGGTAAGGGAGCGGTTTTCTAGCTTTTCCTTGCTCGTTGTAAGCTCAACAATCACATGTTCTTTGTAGGACGACAGATTGCCAATAAATACAGAAAAATTTTTAGTCCCTTTCTGATAGACTGGTAGAATCTTCAGTTAATATATCGTGATGAGTTATTGTATGTACCACTGCCCACATGTATAACAACAGTGTCATCTTGAAGCCGATAATTAGCATTTCTCACTCTTATTTGATTTCTTACCAATACCCTTTTATAGATACATCTGAATTGGTAAGGGAATGAATTATTGTTGTGACAACTCTGCTGCCTAACAGCAGTGTTGAGAATAGATAATTTTGAATTTATCCAAATACAGATAAACATAAAAATTGAAAAACAAGATCGATTTAGACATAGATTAAAGATCTTTGTTTTAGTTTTTTATCCAGATAAAGATAACAGATAAAGATGTCAAACATAAAAAAGTTAACTGAATTTGATACCTTGCAGCAGAATAACTGCAAAATTTATTGCAAAAATATTGCCCCAGAACGTATGTTGTTTCGGCATACGGTCACATTATCTAGGTAGTAATAAATCTCTGAATCAACTAAGAGCTACGCTAACCTAGAAATTTTGCTACATTGTTTCCAATTCTATCTTCTTAATTTTGTATTATTTATTTTGTGGGTTTTGCTGTGTAATCGTTAAATAAGAACTTTTTTTGTCCCAAAACGAGAATAGCAGCTTATTAAAATAGTTTTGAACAACATGTTACAATTCTAAAAACTTTTCTTTGATGAGAGTAATCAGAAGAAAAAGATGTTCCATGCCCAGCTTGTTCACCAGATCTTGTTCCTCTCGATTTCTCTATTATTTCCATATATGAAGAACTCAATTTTCTAGTTTGGAGTGAAGAATGTGAATAAATTAATGGAGGAAATTACAAATTTTAATGGTAATATAAATAAAGAAATAATTTAAAATACTTTTGAAAGTAAAAAAAGATGTATTAGAATCTGTTTGTAGTAAAATGGAGGACATTTTCAAACGTTAACGTGAGTTATGAAAGATGACAAGATAGTGAAATGAAAAATATTGCTGTCAGTTGATGATTTTGATAAAATACTTAATTTAGTTAAATATAAAAAAAAATTGTGATACATATTTTAAATTTAACGATATATACAAAGCACTGCAGAGAACTAAATGACAATTAAGTAATTCATTCGTATTAAGCAACATATTGCTGTGGTAATGATAATAGTATATTTTAACTAATCATAAGTATAAACGCAGCTTTAGAAATTGCACATATTAATAAAATTCTTGTTTCACATTTGCTTTCAACATACCTTATAGGATACATACAATAACATGTTATAATTTTAGATATATAATATAAATAAATTCACCATTCGCATTGACAAAACAAAAAAACAAAAATTGGTAGAATATTCTTAGACACAACTTTTCTCGCCCTTGAAGTACACAGTCTAAGAGAGTCACAGTGTAAGAAAAAAGTGACCAATTACGCTCTAACTAACCAGGTAATGGATGCTTGGTCAGTGTTTCTCTTGTACATATTATTGTAAAACGTTGTTATAAAATTTTGATTTTTTTTAACGACAATCTTAATATCTAGGGTAAAAAATCGAGACGGATTCATAAAGCGGAAGTACAGGAGTATGCTATTTTATAAAATTCAAATAGCGTTTACCATGCAAAATTTTGAGGTGATCTCGTCAAATTGTTTGTAAGAATGCTCAGACAAATTTTGATTAGCGTTCACTGTTCACTGATGACTTTCCTAAAATACCTATAAAATTTGGCAACAATAAGTTGAGTAATTTCGGAGATTATCGGTCTATTAAAAATGGAAACAGACAACAGACAACGGGCAGACGGAAACGGTAGACCTATTCTTTCATATTGTAGCTGTCACGAAGCGTCGAAAAAACATGAGGTAGCCATTCGCCTATTATAATACTTCCTTGGCGTACGAATATCGTTTGAATACAGTGCTAAAATTGACAAATACATATTGGATTTAATTTGAGGGTAAAAAAAATATTTAAACAATTGGTGTAAAGTAAAAAGACCAAACTTCCCGCGCCCCTGAAATACAGGCAAACAAATACAGATTCAGAGAATCTATATAATTTAATTTTGTGATTTTTTTTATAATAAATTAAAGCAAAGATGTGTGTTACTTTCCTTTATTTTGGTTATAGGTAATACTGTAAGTATTGTTGTTTTCAACATAAAGTAACACTAAAATGTTTCAGTGTTAAAAATAAATAAAAAATCACACTGCAAAATGGACTCTAAATTAGCAAATATAACCAAAACATTTAAATTAGAAGAAGCATGACAGACACAAAAACATAGTTATACGCATATAAATTAGTAAAGCTGAAGCAATATATTTTTACAAATGCGTCGTATATGCGAGTTTTGTTCCAAATACAACTCTGTCATGGTGATTTTTTACAAAATGTCTCTTAAACACTGTCTTAGTAATTATTAGAAGTACTTGTACACTCTTGACGAAAGTCATTATTGGAGTCTCTGGCAATTTTTAAATTTTTTGTATAATTTTCACTTTTAATTACTTACTTGTAGTTTTATTATATTTTCATACTAGTATTAATTATACAAAATGTTAATTAATTTCCTGATGTGAAAGTAATTTAAAGGGCAGTGGTTTACCCTGGGCATTTATTCAGTTGCATTTAAATTTGGGACATGCACAACTTATGACAACGACATTGTTGTCATATATTTAGGTAGCACCGGGTAGGCGAACAAAAAGAAGTAAATTACAAAAACGAAAATATTTAGTAGTGTTGCAAAGCGAAAAATATACCATTACATTAAAGGGAAAATTTTAATATTTTACAAAATTACGTTCTTCCCAATCACTTTTAAATAAAATATAATTAAAATAAAAAAAAAATACTAGTTTTTTACGCTAAACAAAATTTGTCTAATCATCAATTTGATGACGTCACCTTAAAATTTTGCATGGTAAAAGCTATTTAAATTTCATGAAATAACATACTCTTGTCCTATGCTTTATGAACCCGCCTGGATTTTTCCCATAGACTTTCAGATCAATAAAATAAATTAATAAAATTAATGGCTGATTTCGGACTTGTGCACCACATCGTATGGCTTCGAAGCCCTCTGTGACTTATATTATCTATATTTTTTTTACGAAGAAAAGTTTTGTTAATCGAAGTCTTATTTAAATTCTCTGAACTTTAAGTTAATCTGTTTGGTGAAATCGTACATTGAAATACAGTGTTCTACTAATTAAAATATTTGAAACTGATCTGAATTTTTAATTTATCTTTTCATAAAAAATAATTTCCTGAAATTTTATCAAATTAAGGAGAGTCAAAAGATGCTTATTGACTATTTTTTAAAAAAGCCTTGATTGTCTTATTATTTTGAAGTAGCTAAGGATTTACGTAAACATAGTAGAAAATCCAATGTTTTTCAAAAGCTTCATTTCCAAAAAGCCTTTTTTAATAGTGCGGAGAATATTGCTTAGCTAATATTGAATGAAATGATATTTCAGTGTCTTTTCTCTGGGTATGTACAGATGTCGCAACTGTAATGGAAACAGAATTTTGTAAATGCAAATTTCAGATTAATGTACCTATTGTAAAAATAAGAATCCTTTGTTAAAATTTTAAAAGTAGGAAGCAAGTTGATTTCTATCGATAAAAATGTTTTTATCCATTGTTGATATTTATTAAATTAATTATATTTTGCATATTTTCCCCTCGAATTGATTTCCTATGCAGGTTTGATTTTGAAGTTGTTTTGAACTAAGCTAAGTATATGGAAGATCCTTTTTAACAAAAATTACAAGACAAATTATTTTAAACTCAATTCGTTACGAACTTGACATTAAAACTCCGTTTATCGAGTAAGGCATATATTTAAAAAGAATCTTAAATTTACACACAACAATGATTTAGATTTAAATATGTCGCTCTCTTAGGTAAAGATAGTCCCAACCGTCTGATCGTGCAAGATTATTCATTTCCTGAGGAATGTAAAAAAATGATGTGTCACTCTAACAGAAATCATTTATAGCCACAACCTTTTACAAAACTTCATTTTCAAATATATACAACATACATAACATATATAAATAAATTATTATAAAATAACAAAAATCCGCACTTCTTTGGTATAGTGGAGACAATTCACAAATAAATATATAAAAAATTGAAGAAAAACATAAAAACGTGTGGTATCGTACTACACTGTATTCCCATGTGTCCACTTGAACTGGTATAATTTCTAATTAAGATTAATGATTATGTAGGTATATCATTTCCATGCATAAATTATGGATTTGTTATTAATTTATCTTACAATGTTCACACTTATTCTCCTAAACACAAGGGTATATTTTAGTTAAAAACTGGTCATGTAATTTTTCCTTCTGCACGCAGAAGACTCATTTCTCGACAGACAAAAAACCTGATCTCATTATTTTATCATCACATTCGCATTAATTGTTAACATATCCAGAGTATGTGAAAAATATTTGTGTTTATTTATTTATTCTCTTTTAATTTAATTCGGGAAATTGTTTAAATGTACTGTAAATTACTCCTAAAATTCGTAGCGATTTTGCAAGAAATGAAAGTGAAAACGAAAATTTAAAACTGGAAATTTCACCTTCAGCCACGTATTATATATATTCATGTCATATACGGATAGCAGTAATTTTAACATATCAGCTAAGATTATGCTTAACATTTTTCAGAAAAATTTTGTATCGGCGGTGATTTTTTATCAAAAAAATGTCAAGTGACATTTAATGTCGATTTATTCCCAACTTTTATTTATGTTACAATAACAATTATAGAAGATAATACCCATCGGTCAAGTGAGGTCAAAACGTGCCTCAGAATAATGTCTTGCAACGATAACAATAAGACGTCTCCGTGGTAGGTATGTGTACTTGTGTAATCTCTATCCATTCCAAAAATGAATTCCTAATTCCTACGCAATTGTGTGTTTTAAAAACCCCTTTCAATTTTGTAACTTTACCTGTTAAATAAGTGCCAAAGACTAAATTTACTTTGATTAATTAACCGTGAGCGTTGGATTTATAAATAGAGAGAGCTTAACTTACACGACGTTACGATACAAATTAATCTGATTTTTAAGTCGCGTTCTATCATCAGTCATCTCTTACATCGGATCCTAACTGCTTAAAAACTTTGATGTTTTTTTATCTTAAACGAAGTAGGTAGTTAATCGATAAAAAGTGTGAATATTACGAATTTCCTGCTACTCATCTCGTGAAAGATTCATCATTATTCTCAGAATTTTAATCAATAAGGTAGTGCCATGGATCTTTTATTTTTAGGCAAGAAATTCAGTGGACGGTGTCGGTCCCATGCAAGCACCCATGTAAGAAAAGCTTTTGCTATAATTTTCTAATACTAAACGTATTTTTCTCAAGCGAATAAGTAATTAAAGTGTATTCAGTCTTCAGTAAGTTAGACTCACTTGAGTAAAAAATCAAAGTTTTAATAAAATTAAAGTATCAATGGCAGCGGCGAAGATAAAATCTGTTATTCCGTATTACAGAACAACGTCCATTCACCGTGACATGTTTACACTATTTATAAAACCATCCATTATTTTTAACGAGAATAATGATGGTGTTTTTTTGGAAAATTAGTCTAATGGCCGTCAAATAAAAGTTTTTTCACTTTTCAATCACCAAAAACATTAGTGTTTTTAATACGATTTATATCGATCAATCTCCTAACAAAAAAACTAAATCGATCTACCCATAAATAAATTTAAATTTGTTTATAAAGTTATAATTACTGAAGACGCTTAATTAAATTTTCCGACAGGTTTGCTTCCCACATAAAAGTGCTAATTTCTGGCTACACCAGCTCCGACCATCGGCCACTGAGCGTACTTTTAGCCTTGCAACCACCACGAAGAAGTTCAGCCATCTAGCGGCTAACACTTACACTCGAAGATATGACAGTGACCTCGCCGCAAAAGCTCGAGCTTCCTTCGATAAATCACTGGATTATGTTATGTAATCGTAAATTGTTTCAAATTAGTTGGTAATAGCAGTTGCGTCTGTAAGTAGCACTAGTCATTTTTCTGTGACACCGGCACCGATTAAATAGATGAGTTTAATCGAGTTATAATGACTATAAGTGTCTATTTATTGTACTGGTCATTATTTTTTGCTCCCGAAATGTCTTCAATTAAAAAAATATTGCTATTTAGACAACCAATTTGTTTTCGTGTTCATTTAGTGGAATCATTATCGCCTAATTTTCATCAAGCTCTTAATTTATTTTAGTGTTTGTTTTGATTTGATCATGAAAATATTAAGACAAGTAGCTAAACAGAGTTTGTTGGAGAACATTAATTTTTCGTAACTTTGAAGTTGGAATTAATTTGAAAAGATAATGACCGGAATTTATCACGGCGTTGGTGCGACATCTATCTCGAAATTCTGAAAACCATTAAGGGTAGATTCTGCTGTATAGGGGGTGCATCCGACGCACTCAGATTTCGATAATATCGGCATTTCGCCAGTCTGTTTCAAAACATTTATGCGTGGGAGCAATTCACGGGACGGTTGGAAAAACGATTCGATTAAATCAAACATTTTTCTTTTAACCACGTTGGTATTACATTCATCCAACAGCGCTGACAACATAGCGAAAAATGGACTTTTTTATACACACGATTTTCTACAACAGGTCTGTCCTAACACATTCCACACGAAATATTGTTACAATATTTAAGTTCAGTTTGTAAATATAGTGCTAATGACACAATGGACAGATAAAACTATTTCGTTAGTTCCTTTTTTGTGATACCATATTTATTCTAAATCTGATTACTGCTGTATATAATTCTCCAGTAATTTGCTTATCTTAATGACTTAACAAATACCTACTACACCAGTCATTCTATTTAGTGAAAATACTTTAAAAACTCCTCAAGTAAGATTTTCCTTTTATTCTAATTTAGGAATTTGAGGATTCCATATAGCACTTATTCAGCTTGGTCATGTTTAGAGTAAAATATTCTGGAAATTTCTTTAAAATATTTCTTGGTTGATTATTATTATAACACGATTTTTTGAAAAATAGGGTAAAAAAAGCACAAAATCATCAGTAGACAAACGAGCATCAGAACCATCTCCTTCTATAACAGAACATGATTTGTTTATTACATGTACTATTTATTCGCAATGCTTTTACATTGTCCATCCGTTGAAAAGTAGATATGTACTCATAATTAATTTTTTCCGTTTTTTAAAATTTTATGGCGTTTCATCAGATTGATGACTACCTCCTTGTAGATAAATTAAACAATTTTGGATTCTCTACATCTTTACTCTATTTATTCCGGTCATACTTGTTTAACAGAGTATGTCAGTTATCGCTGTTACAAATCCAAGAAAATTTCACTCACGTCTGATGTTCCTCAGGGTTCGAATTTGGGACCGCTGTTATTCTTGTTGTTTATGAATGACATCACTAACTTTGTCTCAGCTGAAAATCTGTTATTTACAGACGATTATAAGATTTTTAAAATTATAAAATCCACCTCAGATTGCATTGCCCTTCAAGGAGATCTTGGCAACATATATCAGTGTTGTGTATTTAAATTTTTCGAACTGTTTGGTTGTATCCTTTACTATAAAATTAACGCCTATTAATTTTCAGTACAATATAAATACTGCAATATATATAAAACGAAAAGATTCCGTTTTGGATCTTGGTATAACTTTGGACACTGTATTGACGTTTATTTCCCATACTAAAAGTATGGTTGCTAAGGCGTATAAAGCTTATGGAGTTGTCTACAGGAATAGCAAAGATTTCAAACAGATACGTAGGTGCTTTAAAAACATTATATTTTGCGTTTGTCAGGTCTAGATTGGGGAGTATGGATCAATTGTGTGGCATCCATTATGTGAAGTCCATGTTAAAAATATAGAATCAATTCAACGAATGTTCTTGAAGTTTCTGTCATTCCGGGAAGATGGAGCATATCCAGTAAGAGGTTGTGATCAGACTGATTTGTTAAATAGATTCAACCTTGGCTCTCTTAATGCAAGGACAATCATTTTTGGAGTGCGATTTATACTCAATCTAGTAAACTATGAAATTTTAAAGCTTAAGACTATTTAATACATGATCAATTTTGTCAATATTTTCTAGAGCTACTAATGTTCTTGGAACCCAGTCGAGGGTTATGTTGATTTTTGATTATGGTTACATATCCTGACGTATTATATCGCAACAGTTTAACGAGCGTTGTCTTGATGTCCGGACAAGAGAGACTTAATGGCAAAAGCTGCAGCCATAATAAAACACTTAACTTAATATTTTATAGTGTGCTATGTAATGTAAAAAAACGTAGGTATAGTTACAGGAAAACCTACGTACACTTGTGGACTAATAATTTACACAAATGTTCGGGAATGCCTGCTTCCCGCATGAACGCCGCATTTGCGTGAATGCGGGAAGCAGGATCACGAACGTGTTGTGTACAATATTTTTTGCTACGAATAAACCTTTAAACTGAAGAGATTAACTGTGAGTTAGTTATAAACAACAGTGTTGACAGCGTCCTAAACATGTCACGATGTTGACACTACCCGACTATTTTAAGATTACCATGGCAACGTAAAGTTAAAATACACGTGTGCGGGAAGTTCGACCTCCCGCACCCTGGTGAATGCGCGAAAGTCATCAAAAAAGACCATGAGTGCAAACATTCAATTTCACGCCAAAAATTGTTCAAAAAAGACCATGAGTGCACAAAATGATCCTTGATCGACAACTACTTCTTTGAAATACTATCATCTGTGTTTTCCCAATGGACAATAGTCGTAGATTAGTCCTTTTTCACAACCTGTGAAGGATATTTTATTCTAATGACTTCGTTAACTTTATTCGTAATTGTAGTTTTTATAGAATAATTATCTTCATTTTTTCGTTAGAAGTCAGTTTAAATCCATGCGTTTCCTATTACTGAATAATCACAGGTGTCTTAAAAAGCCAATAGAAAATTACAGGCAAAGTATTTTTCACAAGAGAAGATTTTGTCAAATATAATCATTTAATCAATCTGCCTCAACCGAGACTGGTGAGTAGTAAAGCACCTTCTGAAGGTATAGCATCCTAAAATAAAATTTTACACTCCAATCGAACATAAGTTTCTGTATGATCTGTGGAAATCTGCCACTATCTTTCTCCATCTCAGAATTAAATTAATACAAGTTGTGTGGTACCACCCGGAGTTCTCGGCTGCTCGGCTCTCGTCGGGTGTTCGGTACCACCCCCAAATTTATTTATGACCGCCCTCCTGGACGAACGAGTGGCGGACGCAGAGTCACCAACAACCCGTCAACGGGCACGCGTCGCGAAAACACATAAATACTTTCATCATATAATATATATATTGACATGTACATAATAATCAATAAATCGTTGTTAAAAGTGCACGTCGTTCCACAATTAATAATCACTACAGTTTCCACATTGGTCCTTCGAGCCGGATATTAATACCGCGACTGTATTATTCGGAATTGAAACGCGACGCGTGGTAGTGACGTTCCGTGGTAGCAGTGGGCAGCATTTCTGAAAAAGGAAACACCACCCCATGGAAGAAGTTTTCAACTAACAAATTCCGTGGAAGCAGTGGGCAGCATTTCTAAAAAAGGAAACACCACCCCGTGGAAGAGGTTCATTCAACGATCTCCGTGGCAGCAGTGGGCAGCATTTCCGACAAAGGAAACACCACCCCGTGGAAGAGGTTCATTTAGCGATCTCCGTGGCAGCAGTGGGCAGCATTTCCGACAAAGGAAACACCACCCCGTGGAAGAGGTTCATTCAGCGATTTCCGTGGCAGCAGTGGGCAGCATTTCCGACAAGGGAAACACCACCCCGCGGAAGAGGTTTATTCAGCGATTTCTGCGGCAGCAGTGGGCAGCATCTCCGACGAGGAAACGCCACCCCGTGGAAGAAGTCGTCATTCAGCGATTTTCACGGCAGCAGTGGGCAGCATCTCCGACGAGGAATCACCACCCCGTGCAAAAATCTCAACATCGGAACTAGGGCTTCAACAAGAGGGAGTCAGCACACGTTCAGCTACACTCTTATAAACCATTGAGAGGAGAAAGGTTAGTGGCTCTTTTGTCCTAAGATTTCCCTTTTTTACCATATTCGCACGGCTAGCTTCAACGCGTATTTGTGTATCTAGACATTTTTAATTGGCTTTAAGGTTCATTAATTATTCAAAAATATGTCTAAATTAGATCAGCAAAAAAGCAAATTGAAAACCATTGATGATACATTGAAACGAATAGAGGAATATGTACAGTCATATAGTCCTGGGGTCAGTATCAATCAATTAAAAGCACGATTATCACTTCTTGACGGAATTAGAAACGATTTTAACGAAACTCAATACCAGATAGAGCAACTTGAAAAGGGAGCCGCAGAAGCCTATGAAGGCTGCAGATCGGAATTTGAAATTCGTTATTGCGATGTTGTGTGTCTTATAAACGATATTATAGAAAAAAGTCTCGCGGTTTCGGTTCCATCGACTTCTTTATTGCTTAACCCTACGGACGGTAAAAATCCACGAGATTCTAATGACAGCATGCAGTTGAATCTACCTGTTTTAAATATCAAATCATTTAGTGGCGATTACAAAGAATGGTTAAATTTTGAAAATTCGTTCAAATCGGTGATAGATGAGAATAAGGCGTTAAATAACCGTCAGCGATTTCAGTATTTAAAGTCTTCCTTGCGCGACGAAGCCTTGCGTACCATTGAATCTTTAGTTATTAACGATGAAAATTATAAAGAGGCATGGAGATTACTAGCTAATCGGTTCAAAAATACTCGTTTAATAGTGCAAGATCACGTAATGTCCATTTTAAATGCTCCTAGTATAAATAAGCAATCACCATCCTTATTGCGGGCTCTTGTCGATACGGTGGTGTCGAATTTAACGTCTCTAAAATCATTAGGAATAACGGTGGACAAATGGGATGCATTACTTATTCCTATCATTGTAGAAAAGTTGGATTATAGTACAAAACGTGAATGGCAACTTTCCCTCGATAAAGATGTACCGACTTACAAACAGTTTATTGACTTTCTAGAAAAACGTTGTTTAATGTTGGAATCATTAAGTTATATGTCGAATAATAAAACATCAAATGAAGGAAAGGTTTATTATAAACAAAATAATTATTTCAACAAATCAAAGACTGTTTCTCACATAACCACTAATAAAAAACAAGCATCTTGTTCAATGTGTAAAAAATCATCTCATTTAATTTTTCAGTGTATAGATTTTTTGAAAATGTCAATTCCCGAGCGTATAGCGCAAGTTAAACGTCTTAAATTATGCATCAATTGTCTCCGAGAGAATCATCAGGTTGCTACATGTCGTACCAGTCATAAATGTCAAGCTTGTAACAAAAAACATAATACGTTAATACATACAGACGAAGCTGACGCCGATGAAAATAGTTCAGTAACTTTAAGTAATCATTCTTCTAGTTTATTAAAATGCTCAGATTCCGTTTTACTATCAACGGCTGTAGTTCTTATTAAAAATGCTAAAAATGAATATGAAATTTGTAGAGCTTTGTTGGATCCAGGTTCTATGTCCAATTACATAACTGAACCGATGATTAAAAAACTAAAATTGAATACGGAACAAATAAATATTCAAATTAAGGGTTTAAATGGAGCGGCAAGTTCTTCTCAAAAGCAAGTTTTAGATGTGGGTATAAAATCTATTTATAATGCGTACTCAACAAAAATAAATTGCATCGTGGTGAACAAAATAACCGAAAATCTTCCGTTAGTGTCTATCAACCCCTCATCTTTGGAAATTCCCAAAACCATAAAACTAGCAGATCCCAAGTTTTTCGAATCGGGTACAATAGATCTTTTGATAGGAGCCGGCCTTTTTTGGAATTTACTTTGCATAGGCCAATTGTCCTCGCCGGGCAGTGGGTTAATATTTCAAAAAACACATTTAGGGTTTATTGTGGGAGGCCCCCTCGGTACCATAAACTTACCGACAAATTTTACAACATGCAATATTTCCATATCCGGACCCGACCCCGGCTTAGAAATACAGGCAAGAAAGATTTGGGAATTGGAAAAACCAGTAATTACGGCGGATTACGATAAGAATGCGTCTAACGAAGACGAAATTCTTTGTGAAACCCACTTCCGGGAAACTGTCCAACGGGACCATGACGGGCGATTTATTGTGCGGTTGCCCATTAACAATAACAAAATAAATATTGGTAATTCACGAAATGCAGCTCTCAAACGCTTTTTTAGTCTTGAAAGGAATTTGATCAAAAACCCACACGTTAAAACAAATTATGTAGATTTCATGTTAGAATACCAAAATTTAAATCATATGGAATATTTAAGCCAACCACCCAACGACAACAATTGCGTTTATTTGCCTCACCACGCCGTGCAAAAGGAGTCTAGTACGACAACAAAATTAAGAGTTGTTTTTGACGCGTCGGCAAAAACTTCAAACAAACAAAGTCTAAACGATAATTTGCTAGCTGGGGCGGTATTACAACAAGACCTATTTTCAATAATAGTACGCTTTAGAACATTTCAGTACGTGTTAAACGCTGATATAGCGAAAATGTATCGTCAGATTAAGATACATCCCAACGATACGAATTATCAATTAGTTCTTTGGCGGAATCATCCATCCGAACCACTAAATACGTATCGTCTTTTGACACTAACATATGGTACTAAACCGGCAAGTTTTATTGCTACGCGGTGTTTGAAGGAGTTAGCTGATCAAAACCAAGCTAGGTACCCTGTCGCGAGCGAAATCATTCGTCGAGATTTTTATATGGACGACCTTTTAACCGGAGCTGACTCGATCGAAGATTTAACTAAAATAAAAAATGATGTAACGGCCATATTGAAGCAGGGTCAATTTGAACTGCGAAAATTTCAGTCAAACGAACTAATAAGTGTTTTATCTAATAATGATAATTTCCATGATTCGAACCTACAATTGCATAAGGATAAATTTACAAAAATTTTAGGTTTGTATTGGAACCCTACCGTCGATAATTTAAGTTACGAGATTATACTGAAAAATATACCTAATAAAGTAACCAAACGCGCCATACTTTCGGTAACGGCCCAAATATTTGATCCGTTAGGGTTGCTCGGACCCATCATAATGCATGCTAAATTAATTTTGCAACGTTTATGGACGCTGAAACTGGGTTGGGATGAATCAGTACCTCCCGATATATATACGTCTTGGATTACCTTTTTAAGCAGTTTGAAGCATATACGTCAAATTAAAGTGCCAAGAAAAATTATACCCGTTGCATTTTCCGACATTAGCGAAATGTCCACACTCTTAATACGCATTGAAGCATGTTCAAATTCAAGACGTTTAACCCCCTTATCGTCCGATCCCAACGACCTGAGCATCCTAACACCCGGTCACTTCCTCATCGGAGAGCCATTAACTTCCTTTCCAGAATACGATGTGACGGAGGTGCCGATTAATAAACTGTCAATTGGTGGAAAAAATTCGCACGCATTTTTGGCGACGCTGGAGTCGCGAGTACCTAACGCAAATTGCAAATGGCAGAAACAGCAAGAGCATTACAGCAGAAAATGTACCACCTCTCACATGGAAAACCGGACGGATCACGGTTTTTATCCAGGCGACGACGGTGTAGTGCGGGTGGTAACAATCAAAACTGTTCATGGACTCACCAAACGCGCCTTACGTAAAGTGTGCGTTTTACCCATAGTGCGCGATCAATTGACATTACTTATGATGCGAACTGACTATTATAGGTGTTTTTCACGTTTAGACATTTTGGTACAATTTTCAATTTTCCAGGCTACCCTTCTAGGCCAGCCAGTCGTAATATGTTGAAGGACGCACCTTCAAGAGGGGAAGTCATGTGTGGTACCACCCGGAGTTCTCGGCTGCTCGGCTCTCGTCGGGTGTTCGGTACCACCCCCAAATTTATTTATGACCGCCCTCCTGGACGAACGAGTGGCGGACGCAGAGTCACCAACAACCCGTCAACGGGCACGCGTCGCGAAAACACATAAATACTTTCATCATATAATATATATATTGACATGTACATAATAATCAATAAATCGTTGTTAAAAGTGCACGTCGTTCCACAATTAATAATCACTACAGTTTCCACACAAGTTATTCCTCAAAATTCATCCCCTAATTTTTGAAGACTTTTTGAAGAACTTACTAGACAAAGACGAATACAAATACAGGGTGATTTCGAAATATATGCAATAATTGTAACCACGGAATCGCGTACCATAATAATGTAGAAATATAGAAAAAACAAATTAAAAGTCGAATGGGGCGAAATCTCCCTGCACCACACCCATGCGATACCACTGATCCACATTTTAAGAAGTAGGTGGAAAAACGTTCGAATAAAAACGATGTAAAGACTTTCAGTTTCAATTAAAAGTAAAACTGACTTTGCTGGTTATCAATCGTTCATTCATGTATTCACTCATGGTTCAACATCTATTCGAAAGATTATTAGTTGTGGTGGTCCTGAGAAGGACGGATTTTTAGTAATGCTTCATGGCGATCGATATTTTATTCTAACGGGTGTTTGGTCCTTGCCACAACGATTCCACATTGTTTATTAGAACAAACATAAGAGCAACTTATAATGCTACTACCTTTTTACAATAAATGTTGAAAATGTTGTCCTTGACTAGCAATACAGGGTTCAGCAAGTTGCAACATGTTTGCACGGATACTTAAAAAATCTCTGGTAGTTCCACGAACTGTAGCGCGTACCACTTCCACTCGGTTTTGAAGCTCTTTGAAAGTTTCTGGACAGTGTTGATTTCCATAAACTAACTGTTTCATCCAACCCCACAGACAAAAATTATACGTATTGAGATCGGGTGAACGCGAAGCCCAAGCTACTGGACCGTTTCTAACGACCCAATGGTTAGAAAAATGTTTTTTTAACATTTAGTTACTGGCCTAGCAAAATGTGGTGGTGCTCCATCAAGCAAGTACCACAACGAACTCGTTTACTTAGAAGCACTTACACCTCTAGCTGCTCTTCCAACACATTGTTTAAAAACCCGAGATACTGTACCACATTTAGTCTAATTAGTAAAACAAAAGGTCCAACTAAGCGGTCATTTACGATACAGCATTGCGAGTGAATCCTGCTTGGTCCGTAAACAGAATGCGATTTAAAAAGTTAGAGCGTTCACGACACTGCTGTAACAGTCATTGGTAGTAAATTGTACTACGTGGAAAATCAGTGGGCTCCAAAGCTTGTACTTTTTGAACGTGGTAGATATAGATGTAGGCCTTGTTCTTGTAATGTACAAACTGTGACACTCCAGCTTCACCTGCCAGTGGGCGAGTGCTGATGACGGGCTGTTCTTCGATGAGTTCCAAAATTTGTTCTTCAGCTTGCAGTATTTTTTTGGTCCTATCACGAGCACAATCGTGAGTTTAAGGCTTGAAGGTACAGATGCTATACCATCTTGGAAAGCGCTGGATCCACAATTCGCGGGACAACCTAGCGTTTCCATCAGCCACACCATAAAGCATTACCATGTCAGCACACTCTGAATTGGAAAAATTCACCATTGTCAAAGACGTTAACCGACTGATACATGACTGGCACTTATCGTGTTTTTGCACGTTGCTTATCAGTGGTCCGCTTTTTTGATTCTTAATCCTAGTCGTTCTGTGATGAATAGTAGGTACTTATGGTAGGTGAAGAAACACTACCAGTGACGTGTATAACAATTTATATTTAATTTAAAATATTTTTTTCTAGACTTTACTACCACTTAGGAACGTTAATTTTTACACAGTGCAGTAATTGTTATTGTAAGCTGTTCTTCATTTTTTTATTGCACACATTTCGAAATCACCCTGTAGGTAGAAAGTAATTGGAATTCATGAGACAGACACTTTTATTTGTAAAACATTGCTACTACTGTATATCCATAGTCCAGGATAAGTTTGTTTTATTTATTTTTTTTGTAAATTTTTTAGTTATTTTACTACTATTTTTATGACTCAATAATTGGTAACAACGTAGAAATAAAGGTAAGAATATATACAGCATGTCAGATCGAATTCACCGGATCATTTTAATTTCTAGAAAGAAAAGTCAGAATTAACAACTTAAATCATAACTTTGAACTTGAAACTATAATACGAGAATTGAGAAAAGCACACTTTTAACGAAAACTAAGACGATATTATTAACAAAAATCTGGCAATCCATCTCTTCGAACACAAATTTATCTTGTGTAAGAGCTCGTTTGTAAAAGTTGCTTCCAGAAGCCCATATAATTCACCCGCTGAAAGCTGTTTATTTTTTCCTTCAAGTGTTATTACTCCATAATTATGTCCTTTTGAGTGAATCGTCTTGATTTGTTTGCGTCTGAGCCGCAACAGTCATCCTTTGAATGCTGGATGTTGAAGTGAACATCAAGCCATACGATATTATTCGTTCGGTGTTGAATGATAGCGGCATTAATAAGCCCACATAAATGTCAATTAAAGAACCAATTAAAAGCAAGATTTGCGAGTGATTAACGTTTGGCTTTGTAAACATCTCGGTAATTGGAGAGGAATACGAGAGCCGCGAAACACGCCAGGCCCTGTCGCAGTTTTAATAGCCCGTGATTTTCTTAAACGGTTGAAAAGTTGTTAGCACTAGGCATTATGAGAAAGATTACCATGATTAGTCTTAGAGGTTTTCCCTCATTGCTCGTTACAAGTCTCGTTACTGTTACCGACGTCATCAATTTTCACAACTGCACCAGATTCATATCGTTATTAAAATTGATCGCTCTTTTAACACGCCGCAACATTGTTTTAAAGCACGCCTCGTAAAAAATACATTAAGTCCTGCAGACTCCGGCATCTTTGTAAAATTTACGGGAAATTTAACGCTGATGTAAGATCGAAATGGTTTAACACCTTTGTCTTAAGCGTATGATTGAAGTGTGGGATTATAATGTAAGAGAAAATTTTTATAATTGTTATCGTCAGATCTTATGCCAATGCTGAACGAAAATATCTCGCCTGTTATACGCACATTATGAGAAAATTAGAAAATAAACACAATTTAAACCTGGTCTTAACACTATAAAATTCCACCGTAGTGTATACATATTAATAGGCAAATCGTACGAATCTAGATGATCGATTGTTATACTGCAACAATAAATCAAAAATTAGCACAAAAGCAACAAAAGAAAAAGATATATTGAAAAGCTGGCAACAGCAGTTTGAATAATTACAAGAAGATAGGAATGAGATAGCTAAAGCAAATGTCAATGAAAATGGACCAACTAGAGGAAGAGAAAACCAGGATAATGTGAGAAAAGAAATTGCAAAGATAGAACTGGGAGAAATACTGACGCTTTGAAAAGCATCTAGAGCAGGCAAAATTACTAAGGAAATGTTCAAATATCTATAAAAAGAGAGGAAATCACTCCAAAAGATTGGAAAACTGGAATCATTACACCGCTCTTTATTGAAGTAGATACCAATGAGTGCAATATGTAACTAGTGAGGTATAAATAAATAAGTACACCAAGGAAAATATATCTCAAGATTCTAAAAAAACACTTCGAGAAACATTATTAAAAACGATACTGTAAGAAACATAAAGTGAATTTAGAAAGATTAGGGAAATCCAAAATCATACGTATACGAAGTCCATTGGAGCAGACAGAAAAATCCATCAAAACTTCAATGACATTGAGGAGGTTTTCGACATTATAAACAGAGAGCAGAGAGGTCTAATAAACAGAAACACTGGAGAAGGACTAACCAGTATAAAAGCTTATATGACATCACAAACTACGTACTTTAAGAAACAAATGACAATTTTATTATAGGTTTGAAACACGAATGCATCGTGAGTCCTCTTCTGTTTGTTATTATTCTTCTTATTCTTATTATTATTATAAACTGAAAGTTTGAGTGAGATATGAATTTCTATAGGCCCAACATTAAAAAAGAAAAATTTTATCACGCTTAAATAAGGAAAAAAGAGGAAAAAGACAAAAGACAACTTTTCTAGTAAAGTGAAAAGATGTAATTCCAATTGTCTTTTGAAACACGAGAGTGATGCTGCGTTGATTATTCTTTCGGGTAAGCTATTCCAAATTTCAAATGAACGATTTTATCCAAACAACATTTCAAACGTTCTCTTTTCTGGGATTGGTCTACAGTGTTGAGTGAACAGACTGATGAATGCAGAAGGTGACAATGTCTTGAGAGTTTTGGATAAAAAGAATAATACGGATCTAGCTTTGATACAAATCAATGAAATATGCGTGGACCAGGACAAATCATGAGAAAGTGTGTCACCAAGATAACGATGGGTTTCGGTAGTATTAGGGGTTTTTAAATTAAGAGAATATTTTTATTATTCTTATTATTAAAAAAATATGGAGCAGAGACCTATTATGTTCGTTCAAATAGATTTCCCTAAGTAGAGTTACTCATCGAATTTGTTCTTAAACATATTAACAGTTATCACATTTACGATTTCGCTATGCAAACTATTCCATTCATCAAACACCCTATTAGGAAAGAAAAACCTTCGAACAATAGTTCTAAATGGTTGCTTTTTTAATTTGTAAACGTGCCTTCGCAATTTGTTAGTATTTAACTCAAAAAGTGTTTTGAGAAGGTACATATATAGATTGTGAAAAACCTTGTGAACCAATATCAAGTCTCCTCTCTTTCGTCGTTGTTCCAAAGATGTAAGATTTAGACGTCTTAATCTTGATAATTTTGCGTTCTATAGCCCAAAATCTTTCTTGTAGCCCTTCTTTGAACTTTTTCCAGTAATGCCTTATCCCGCTGTAAAATTGGTGACCACACAACAGTGGCATATTCCAAAATTAGACGTATATACGATTTGAATAATTTAAGAAATGTATCCTGTGAAGGGTGTCTGAATGCATTGAATAACATATAGGATGCAGAATTTGCTTTTCGTGCAACGTAAGTTGATTGGATCCAGATAGATCAGATGTTATTATAATCCCTAAATCATTTTGACTATCCACCATCTTGATAGCCTCATTATATATCATGTAAATGGTTTTGGGGTTGTTAGAATTCAAGTGCAATACTTTACACTTGCCGTTATTCAACGGAATCAACCAGTCTAAGCACCAGCGGTAAATAGTATTTAAATACGTTTGCAGTTCTTGATAATTAAGAATAAAATGGGCATACAGTTTACAGTCGTCAGGGTAGAAAACGTGATTTGACGAAATTAAATGAGGTAAGTGTAGAGAGTGAAAAACAGTGGTCCCAATACAGAACCCTGCGGAACACCAGACACACCACCTGTTCACAGGATACCGAATCGTCCACTCTGACGTAAAACTTACGACCATAAAGAAAGGATCTGATACATTTCAATAATGGGGCGCAAATTCCAAAATTATCTAATTTAGTAATTAAACGAAGATGCTGTACCCGATCGAAGGCTTTTTCAAAGTCCAAGTAGATCACGTCAACAGGATTCTTGTTACCGATTTGTGAACTTCAGTCATTTAAACATTTTAACAAACATGAAGTGACTGACCGACCTGGAACAAAGGCGTCCTGAGTATATGGAATTAAATTAAGGTTGAGTGTCCAACCTCTCAGTTGCTTACAGATCATTCTTTCCAGAATTTTGCAACACGCAGATGTGAGACTTATGAGACGGTAGTTTGAAGCTAATGTTTTGTCCCCTATCTGTAACTGACGCTTTGAGGCAATCTGATGGCAAACGTGAATCGATTAATGAGCTTTTCATTATGTGAAGCGACGGTTTTACAATCTCATGAGCACAACTCTTTAAAACATTACAAGTAATATTATCAGGACCCGGCGCACTGTCAATTTTTAAAGCTGATAACTCATTTAGAACTTATATGGAAGACGAGGATTATTTTTTCCTGAATGAAGCACATAATACTTACCCTCATTTAATGGTAGAAACCAGTTTGTGCACCAATTAAAAAAATCTGTTAAGACCTTTTTGTGTTTCATGATATATAAGTGTCATCGGCAAATGAAGAATTGTTGTACAAGCCATGTCTTAATCAGCTACATAAAATAGAAACAACAACGGGCCAAGAACCGATCCTTGTGAAACTCCACTCACCACATTTACTGGTTCTGAACTATAATTACCAATACGAACGCAAAATTTTCGGTTAGAAAAGCATGACAAGTCAAGAGATTATCAGCAATACGGAAATGCTAAAATTTTAATGTTAAACCGCTGCGAAGAACTTTATCAAAAGCCTGGGAAAAGTCCAGATTACCACGGTCCAGCATAAATCCAATTGCCGATGCACACCAGAAGGTTAGTTAGTGCTATGAAAGAAAACGAATTCATATAAACGGTTAGCAATAATACTTTTTTGAAAGTCGAATTATTTATTTAGTCACATTGGATATTACATTGTAGTTGAGTTAATAAATTTAAGTACAATACCATAAGATAAAATAAATCTTTTTACGTATCTTCACAAATTGTCAAGCAACCTTTCCAATTCCTCGCCATCCATGGGTGCGTCTACGTTGTATGTTTTTAAATCTACCAGAATACAGTCACACGTTCGTTTCAGCGTATGTATTTGCATGTAGGCTTGGATCTTCTCGAGTACCTCCATTTGATTCATGTATCTTCTAAAGTGTTTCGTTACGAATGGTCTGTGCATGGTCGGGATAATTCGTTTATTCGTTATTCCCACTTCTGTTATAATGATTTCGTTGATCTTCAGATCATGCATAAGCAGGTCGGGTTTGTTGTGTTTTATTCTATTATACATATTATTATGGACTATATGATTTGTAATCAGCTGGAGAGGGAGTTCATTTAAATTTTTAGAATTTATTATGACGTATCTAATCAATATAGGAATAATTGAAATTTCCAAATATGACGTACTTTTGGTATTTGGTTTTACAGGTTCTGAGTTGTTTTTGAATTTTGGTAAAAAGAAGCATATCATCGTCAAGATTTTCTTGATTAGTTTTAACAGTGAGCAAGATTATGAACACAAGTTAGCATATAGAAATTATCGGATTCTTATAGACAAAAAATCGAGGTGAGAATAGAATAAATAATTAACAATGCAAGGAGGTACTTATCTGAGTCAAAAAAATCTCCTTTGGTCTTACTGAATGAAGTAAACACCTAGAACTAAGAGAAAATTCAAGAACTAATCTTTCGAAATAACCGTTTCAATCGGAGCAACACCGGAGTAGAAACGAAGACCGCGAATACTCGATCAAGGGTTTAATCCGACGACATAATGTAAATATCCTCCATAGAGAAGTGACAAAAAGATAAATATAACGATCAATACTGAACTCAAAAGAAGTGACAATTGAAACCATAAATAAGAGGCACGACAACAAAATATGAAGCAGAAATATGGAACAAGTAGTAAAATTTAAGATTTAAGTATTTGGGAAAAACAGTTAACAGTGAAGACAATATGGAATATGAAATAAATGGGAGCAGAAAAACAGGGAAGTTATTTAACTGCACAAAAATCATAAAAGAGGTGGAAGCAGAAGTGATTAAAAGAATAGTCAAACAATTGTTGATATTTGAAGGTGGAACGATCGAAAAACAGCGATCAAAACGAAACAAGAAGGAAACGTGCTTCCTAAAAAAGTAGAAAGAAAATCCAAACGTGATTAAATTAGAAGTGAAACACATCCAAAAAATGGAAGATAGTAGGCTGGTAAAACAAGAGTACGAAGTAGGAACTGAGAAAAACAAACAAGAGAGGCCATGAAAAATTTCAAAAGAAAAAATAAGGACAGCTACCAGAATAAGAGAGATCAGTTAGATAGATATCGAAGGTAAATTTTTTGCTTCGTTTTTATTTTTGCAGAGTTCGCCTTGTTATTTTTCTAGTTTTCGAGAAAAATGGACCTTTCTAAAGGCTATCTTTATTTGAGATTGATTCTTACTTCGATAACGATCAGCAAGTGAATGGTAAGTGAAGAAACAAAGACCCGGTTTTTAGGCATCTCATGAAAAATTCCGTGGTGTTGCTGTTCTTGAATATAATTTTTTAAGGACACTCGGTTATGTGATAAAATTATTTAATGGGACTGGTAGTATTAAGAGAAAATGAGGAAGTTGCACGTTAACAAAACTATCTCCCGAGGCTGTTGAAAATGTCCGACATGTTGTAGACGATAATCCTCACACATCTCCAAGAAGGCTTTCGCAGCAAGTTAAATAACTTGTCATATTCAACTTGTCAGAAAGTTGTTAAAAAGTAACTGATGTTGTTTTCCTACAAAATACATATGTTTCAAGAACTTAAACCACCTGATTATGAAAAGAGAATGATTTGTTCTAAATGTTTTAATTAAACAATGTACAATGATCTCAATAATACATATTTTAGTGATGACGCCTGGTTCCATCTGTCGGGGTATGTAAACTCGCAAAGTATAGGGATGTGGAGTGCAGACAATCCTCACTCCTCCGAGGAGAATTGCAGAATGGATATTTTCAACATAACGGTGCAACAGCTCATACAGACGAAACAAATTTGTACTTCCTACGGGAATTTTAACTATAACAACCTTTTAATTAGCTCCAACAGAGACCATATCTACTCACCTCGATCACCTGATTTGACACCTTTAGATTATTTTTGGTTCCCGATTTTGAAAAACACTATTTTTAAACAATCCGCGACCTAAAAGTGAAAATTCTACAAGAGTGCGAATATGCTACTTATCATAAATAAATCATTTTAAATCCAACAAGGGTTAATTCTTATAGGCATAATATAACCAAGCTTCCTAAGTTTAGCTACAGATAACCCACATTCAGGTTACGTTATAAAATTGCAAACAACGGTAAAAAACTGCATGAATTATAAAAAAATTATAATGCAGCATTTTTCAAGGACTCATTCACTTAAAAAAAAGTGTAAAACGCGAAAATTGCTGGCCCGGAGTCTTCTTGAGAAGACATTATTTTCCTAAAAAATTAAACAAAATTGTCGCTAAAATCTCACGGCAAACATGACTTCTAAGTGTTGTTTATCGTCTCCCAGACCATAGTTAAAAATAAATTTTCTTTGGGGTGACTGAGGTGATCTTTAACAATAATAGTAGTGTATAAATCGACCGCAACTGGCAGGCTGTAACATTTAATTTACACCTGCTGACTTAAATTAAGTCATTAAATAAAAATTTAGTTTGAAATGCACTTTAATTTTCAAGCATATGAATTTAATTGATTTATTAACAATATGATATCATTGAAGGTTCACATATCGTGTGGTAAAAACTTATAATCAAATTATGCTAGGAGCTGTTATTATATACCTACACGTTTGTTCTAAATTCAGCTAACAATTGCCAAGTTACGCTAAGATTATAACTGAAATTGGATGCACTTATTCAGTGTCATTTTGAAGGATGGATTCGGTTATAATTTGTTTTCATCCCAGAGTATTTATTTTTTTAAGAATGTTTGTTGGAGCGATTTACTTTTCCATGCAAAATTTGAATTTAGTTCGTATTATATTATACTTAGTAGAGTTAATTAATCGTTCTTCAGTACACAAAAATATATTTAATGTTTTTTTAGGATGACGTCATAGATGTTCCGGATGGGTTTATACTGTAATTTTTTGTCACCCTTAAATGAGTTTTATTATCTTATAAATAATTAATTATTATTATTAAATAACAGATGTGTGCTCAGCACTTGACCATATAGACAATAATACTATGGTACATACACTAAAAAGTGTCTGACAAATTAAAGACAGAAACCGGCAGATATATGACCCTTAGCTTTTTGCAATACGACTCCGGCAATTCCGTCCTTATTGGCGTCACAACGAACTTCCGTAGGTGGTAAAAGATCATGTATTTGTAAGAGCCGTCATTGACTCAGTTTTTCATTCAAGTTAAGAAAGGCCTTATTTTCTGCCCCAAATTCATGCTACGTTTTTATGCGTTAGTATGGTAAGAAGTTGGACTGTACGACTGAAATCCTTAAAATAAATTTGTAGAAATAACTGGTCACCCTACGAACTCTCACATCTGCCTTCATTTTGAGTAGTTCCAAAATTAGTCAAGCTGCTAACTTGTTAATTCCAGATTTGACTCCACGATGAGTAGGTTCGAATGTAAGATACATTTTGAACTGTGCGAAGAAATTACACTTTAATGATTTAAGGTTAGAGAAACCTTCTTCCGGAAGAAATTTCAAAACTATTTCCAATTTAGTAAAGTGATCGTTCAGTTGCTACTATGACATCATTATATACCACGGATAGTAATAGTTCTCCATGCGGTAGGACGACCTTATTCATCAGTCGTTAAGAAATGCTTGAAAAATTACTCATTCCAAATAGTAGTCGATTATATTCATACTGTCCATTGGGAGTAATAACGGAGGTCAGTAGCTTTGACTTTGCAATGAGAGGTATCTGACGGCAACTTGACGTTAAATCTAAAGTAGTAAAATATAGTTTCCCTTGCAGTTGATCTATCGTGGTTGTCAATTCGTGCCAAGGGATATCTTTCCTTCAGTGTGAAAAACAATGTAAGGAGTAAAGGAATAAGATGAAGAATATAGTAAAAATAAATAAGAAAGAATTGTGGGAATATTTTGTAGAAGAAATGGAAAAGGAGTAGCATCGTACTTAGGAATTGTTTTATTTATTTTATAAAACAATAAAAATATGAAATCGGAAAATGATTAAAAAACATTAAGCAAATTTGAACAAATCAAGGTAAACAACGGCAAAAAAATAATGGAATTTTAGAAAGAATATTTCCAAGCACTACAAACTGCAAGTAATAGTATGAATGACGAAAGGAGGTCATAAACAGCAGGACACTGAAAACCAACAGACGTAGAAAAAGTTGACGCAGTAATGAACAAGCTAAAGAAAGGAAAATCTGTTGGACATGACAAACTCACTAATGGAGAAATTTTAAAATATTTGGTAGATACACAGACGGTAAATAAGACATGGGAAAAAGGAAAAATGCCGAAGAATTGAAAGTGGGGATAATTGTACAATCTATATTAAAGGTGATATGAGGGAATAAGTTAATTATCATAGGCTTCTCAATCCAATGTTATTTAATCCGGTAAAATAACGGTAGGATCTAAATTTCGTACAAAATGAAAAGCACTGAAAAAATTAAAAAATGATCAAAATAAGACTAAGATAATGGTGATAAGTAAGGGAAATACAAACATGAATGTACAGATAAATGGAGTGAAATGGCTCAGAGACCTTTAAAAACCTACATAAATATGTGTAGATATAGGTAAATAATAAAGTAAAGAATGAAGAAAAGGCATTTCTGGAGAAAAAGGGTAATTAAAAAGATCAAAACTTGTAGTATATCTAATGTAATTTCTGGTACCTACGTTCACAAACGGAAGCTGAAACTAATAAGAAAATAACATGATGAATATAACATAAAGCATGGAAACGAAATCTCTAGTGGGAATTACACTTGTAGTTTATGAAACCGTTTCAAGTTTTTACCCTAGACATCCATGTTCTTATATTCTATAACATTTTGCAGTTTAACTTTGAAACTGCAAAACTATTGTAAGCATGGTAAATCGTTAATCAAAATTTGTGCATTTATCTCTCCCCAAAAAATATTTTTAGAATTACTTATATAGGGTAACTCAAAAAATATGAATGAAGCAATAAATTTTATCAATCAACGGTTCGCCCTATTTCCTTGAAAATTTGAGTAGACAGTAATGTTACTATTAGTAATACACTGCACCTACTCAAATTGACATGCGTATCACTACCAAATTGTTAATAACGTCATCACAAAATATTGTTGTACAAAAACTCACTCGAAACAAACGCGTAGCACGATTCTTTACCTTTACTTTACCTCTACATACATATCTTTATTTTAATTTATAAGAACTATAAAAAAATAAAATTAGCAAAATCAAATCTTACAATTTTTCAAAAAAGCTGTATTTGTTGTAGGTACTGTAATTTCAGGAGCGAAGGAAGTTCTGTCCCAATAACCGTCTACCAATTTTTTGTTATTAGATCTACCATATACATACATACCACCTAAAATAGTGCAGATTTCCGTTATCCCATGTTAAATTTCATTAACATCACATCACAATAAAGGATCGTCAAGTGTAACAGATCTATAGAATCTATAGAGAAGTAAATCCAAAAGTATACCCAGATTTGTCACAACAAACTTTAAATTTAAATATCGTATCACATGTTATGCGATCTTGAATTTATTAAAAATTAATAATAAAAAAATCAAAAGAAATATGTCGGAGTTACTAGCTACATAATAAGCTGTGATGGAATTTTTAGGTGAGAAACCTACAATTTTCGTTTTTGTAAAAGATTTGTTATGAATCAAAAACAAATAAACTTTTGGTGGATGCGCCAGGTTATGAAATAAAACAGTTTTCGTCGACTCACATCAAATAATGAGTAGTTTGCATTCAAAAATGAGCATAAAAAGAAATTTTTGAATTGATTAAATTTAAAAACAACTAAATAAGCAAATACTGAAATTTCGTAAACGACATAGTAGTAACAGACATTACTACGTGCTATTGAGTAATTATAAAAAATTTTAGTATCAAAGTTTTTACTAAGTCAATAGTTAAAAACAGCTAGATTACCAATTTTCTGCACAAGTTTTAATATCAAGCACTTTAAACCTTAGTTCAATACAATAACATTACACACTGACAAAACGAAATTTGAAAAATCTTTGCAATATATCTACTTCTCAGAATTAAAAAAACGATTGTCCATTGTGGTCATCTGAAATCAACGTTGTTCTCTTTAATAAGTACACGAGAGTACAGGATTTTGGCGAAAATCTTATTATCATGAAAAAACGTATTTCTAGAATTAACTCTAAATTGTAGAATGAAATCGCTGAAGCTTAGAAAAATTTAAAAATAAATAGGATGATAACATTTTGTACGGAAGAGAAATATTTTAGAATTTTGTATACGTAATATCGGATGTAGATGTAGTGTATGCGAGTGATAAAATCGATAATATTTTAGTTAGAATAAAAACACAAAAAATATTTTTATAGAAAGCAACGTAGAGAGTATATTGAGTGATAACTGTTCGATTTTACTTATAACGGCTGAAACAAGTCTGGGTATAGAAATATTGTATTCCACTATTTTTTGATATTATAATTTCTATATTTAAAGCGCAACAAATTGTGCTTAAAAAGCCAAAATAAATGGATGACTGGTTATCGCTGCGAAAAATTCTGTTTGCATTATTTTAGAAAAAAAATTCAGGCCGCAGCTGTTTTAGTAAAATTTGTTTTAGATTAGGTATCGTTGACGGATTCATTGTGAAATATTATTTTACAAATAATTATCTTTGAAAACTGCGTAATTTTACGTGAAGCTTAAGTACTCATTCTAATTCCACGTTCCCCTATTTACTTTGGTTCTGTAATGTCGATTTTAAACTTAAATATAAACATACCTATTTACTAATGTATCATTCTCGGACAAAACAATATGTAAACAACGTTTTTGTGTCATATTTGTATAACGTCGACCATTTGTCAATGAGAGCTGTAATGTTGTGTTAGAAGGTAAATTCCAAACATTAACATTGTGATAACATGCACATTACCTAAATCTGAAAATCCTTAATTACTATTCAACTAATGCATACAAGCGTCCGAAATCAACGTAATTTATCAAACGTGGTAAAATATTGATGTTAAAATATTTGATAGAGTGTATTGTCTCTCTCTGGATTGTTTCACATCGATGTTTTGTGGTATGTTCCGAAACCCTAATGGAGATTTTGCGTGTAATAAGTACTTACTCGTGTTCTCGATAATCACAAACGAGTAATTTTTGAACGTTTTTTATGCTTTTATATAAATATAATTTTAAACACCTTCATTAAATCTAAAAACGAAGATAATGAAAAAATTATTTAAAAAAGGCTAATCTGTTGTAATTTCACGTCTCTGGTGACATAGTATATTGTTTGTTTAAAAGCACAAATCTGTAAGTTTAGATATTATAATAAGATGCTAAAGATACGCCACAACGTAATATTAATGAGTAATATCCCTAGAAGGAGAGATGGTTTGCTTGCTGGAACTACAATATTTATATATGCAAAACATTACAACAACACATTTATCATAAACTTTCATTTTCCAGTACAAATACTACCTTGTGACAATAACTTATGATGCACATTTTTCATCATCCTGCGACATCTTAGACAATAATGTACTTTTGAATTAAGCTTTTCGTTGCAGGAAACTTTTTACCATTTTCTCGTTAAAACAGAGCATAAAGAAACAAGGATTAATCAACAATAATGCAGAGACAGTAGTAATTATTATTAATGACCTTTTAACAATTCTACGATTATATTCATCATTTCTTTGCGCATAAATCTTCAATCTCAAATCGTTAGTATATAATTAATTACATCGGCAATTTAACAAATATCGTAGTTAGTTTTTAATAAGTTTTCAACTAATGAGTAGGTAACTAAAATCACATTATCCCTCGAAGTGTCTGTATCTTCTCCGCCTCCTCCCCGGGTTTCAATCTTCGAGCAAGCAACATTGATAAATTTAACACCATTTTTCTTGCTCGTCTTGCATCCTTTCTAAACTAAGAACTAAAATAGTAACTTTGAGTTTTTAAATGTTTCGGGTAAATGAACCTTTGATTAAATGCTGTGTCTAATCGCAAAATGGATCTACAAAACCGAATTTTTTGGAGATGAATCAAATATTTTACTAATTTCCGGTTCTTTGTTCAGAAATGTGGCGGAATGGAAATACTGGATGACGTAAATTTAATTTCAATGAACGTTAAGACACACAAGGTGTCCAAACCTAAATTTATAGAACTTATTTAGCAATAACATCATTAATTTTATTAGTGTTTGCGCTAAAAAGATAATATGTAAACTGAATTATTATTATTTGAAAAAAGGGTACCAAACTACACTTGCATTGTTTGCAAATACCCTCCAGAATTTTATTAGAATTTTATTATAATGTGCAAACAGCAGTTTTGTTTTTACTTTCTTGTACAGTTGTTCTAATCTTCTAAGGAGATATATGAACAGGTCACCTATTTATACCTACGTTTCAGATTTTCATGATGCTCTTGCAAATATTTAAAAAACATATAGTGTTATTTTCCGTTTTTTTAAAGCAGGAAAGTGTAGTTTATTGATTTCAGTCGCTTAAGAAAGGCACAGTCGATGTAAAATAAACGTCATTTTTAATAAAAATAAAACTTCATCAATTTTTCGGATAGGATTATATGAAATTTTTATGTAAGTATATAACATAAAGGTAGTCGTGATTTTATTGTGTTCTCTATTTGAAAGACAAAGTATCCAAATCATACGTATAACCTATCTTCTACGGTCGGTTGTATCCAAAGCACTATCTCGTAACCCTATTCGATTTCTGATTTCCTAATTACCTGTTACAGACTTGACATTCCTGTACTACATTGTAAATCCATTCCTATAGATAAGTTGTACTTCTAAGTCATTTTTAATTTACCAAACTTCATGTCCAATCAATTCCATTCACCATTATTTATCCCATATATTGTTACCGTTTTGAATGCTTTTTTTCACCACGAGTAATTTTTAGATTCTATGTTTTATTTTATTCTCACTTTATGTCGTTCTGTCAACGTTAGGATAAGAAGACAAGGCTCCAGGAACGGACAATATCACCACAGAAATGATAAAGGCAGGGAAACAAAGCCCAATTCAAAGAAACAGAGAAATCATCTTGCTTAGCACAACAGCGAAACTGTACTCCAGAATATTGGAAAAAAGGTAGATAAAAGCCTAAAAAGGAACTATAGAAGATTCAGAATTCGCATTTAGGCCGAACAAAGGAGTCGTAGATGGCTTCTTTATTATAAGACAGATAAGTGAACATACCCTAAGAGCACCCGGGGAAGTAATCTATGTTTCATAAACCGAGGCCTCCGACAGGGTGGACAGAAACGATATATTATTATGAGAATTATTGCAGAAAAGAGAAATAAACGAAAAATTAGAGTATTTTGAGTGACAGCAATCTTAGACGAAGGCATAAAAGATGCAAAGGGATAAATGAAACAGTACAAAGTAGGTTAGATATTGAGCAATGGAAGAAGTAAAGATCTCCACAAGAAAAACTATAAAGGAAAGAAAGAAATTTATATGAAAATCAATACGGAGATAACCAAGGCAATGATAATAAGCAACACTGAGAAAAACCATGAAGTAAACCTGAAGGGTAGGTATATAACTCTTTAGAATAAGTACCCACTTCCAAAAAACGTAGGCACCATAATAGAACAAAATGGAAAACTAGAAGAAGAAATTAAAATAAGGACAAAAAAGATAAACAGACTCTTTAACAGTGTAAAGAGTTCCTTCTTAAGTAATAAAGACATATGTACCTAAGCAAATAAAAACAGATATTTAAAGGAATAGTGACACCAATACTTACATTACGGTGTGAATCTTAGACGACAATAAACTGTCAGAAAAGGGAAGACACAATGCACCAAGGTGAGGTTTCCCAGAAAATTCGGGGAAGGAATAAGAACTACCGACGCTATCAAATTTTCATCGAAGAGGGACAACTAAATTGGATGGAACCTGTAATGAGAATTGAAGAAGACAAAGAATATACGAATTTGGATTAGTCAACAGAAAACGAGGAGGAAGACCAAGAAAAATATGGAGAGAACAAGTTAAAGTGGCCGCAAAAAAGAGAGACATCAAGTGGAACGATATAGCACAAAAAAGAAAATGATAGAAGGAGCATGGCAATGGAAACTAAGTCAATAACTCATCCCAAAGGGTAAACACGCTTAGAATTAAGTAAGCTAGTACTTAGTATAAGTCCGTGTTTCTGTAATCAATCTTGTGTCTCTCAAAATAAATGAGTATGTTAAAAACTAGAGCTAAAAATTTTAGCTTTACCTTTACTTGTCGTTTAGAAATATAAATCGTAAATATTTTGTACATAGGGTTATTATATCATGAGAATTAATTTTTATTTGTTTGTCTTCTTTCAATTAAGACAAGTTATAATTTTAACTTTAAAATATACACAGTTTTGTACATTAATATTTAACGTGCTAACATAGAACATATTCGGCAGAACATTTTTTTAAATATAGGACTATAAGAGTTTTCCATGTGGTTCTTTCGTTTATTTTCAAGGTGAAATGTGAACAACGCACTCGTGAAAAATAAATACCCCTCGTGGTCGTTTCAAAATATAAATTTCTTCATTTCCAACTACGTAGTTAGGAATTGACTACATTTTTTGACAAAAATGTGACCACTTAATGCGATGTTATAAAAATACTAAAGTCAAGTTTTTTTAATAAGACATATTCTTGTAAGCATATAAAACTAATTATTTTTATTTTTTCTTAATACGCTACACTTTTCGTTAACTATGTTGCTACATCAACATGAGATTTCTTGGTTACTTATCCGAACCTATTCTACTAATAGGTGTAGAAGGATTGGGAGTTTGAGTTGAGCTTGCTCTGTTTCTAAGAAACTCTTTCTAACTTTTTTTTCATATTACCTTAGCTACCCTTCTTTCAAGCCTTCTAACCATGTGTTCCCAGTTGACCCCTTTCTGCCACATTTTCTGACGACTCCATATTCAATATTTATCTAATTTTTTCGTTTCTTATTTTATTGCTTTTAGTAACCCCTACCATTTTTCTCAGAAATTTCATTTAACAAGCCGTCAGCATTCTCTTCTGACTTGCTGGTAGACTGCGCGACTTTGGTCTCTATAACAGAATTGTGATAATACACCTTTACACCTTCATTTTGGTCTTTCTAGACACTTTCTTCTTACTTATGAAAGATTTAGAAAACAGTACAGCTTGTTTCTCGTATCTACGCTACGTAACTGGATATCATCCTTCCCTATGATCATTATTTCCGTTTACTTGATATTTAATTTCATTCCATATTTCTTCAGTTCATCCTCCAATTCGAGATATTGCTTTCTGGGATCTTTCTGCTTGGTGCACATGATATTAGATCGTCTGCGAAAATTAACCACCCCATTCTCATAGTCTTCAGTTTTCCGCAAAACCACTACCATTCCCTTTGTCTTTGTCTTAACTTATTTTCCTATTTCACTATATCATTAATATAAATAGGAGATGACTTAGAATACGCCCCTGTTTTATCCTTTCTTTTTTTTTGTTAAAAATTTCCTTGAGCCGTTTTTCTATATTCTCACGAGGTTATTTGTTTTCCAGTGTTTTCCAGTGACAGCTCATTTGTCGCCTTTGTTATCGAATGGAAGTAGAATTATTAATGTTTCGCATCTCTATGATATTTTTTTTTGTCTTCGTTCAGTATTTTCTTAACGCCACTTCACCTTCTTTTTCCATCTTCTTCAACATTTTGGGTTTTATATCATCAATTCCTACTGCCTTCCCATTTTTATTTCCCGAGTGTAAATTAAGAAAGTATTATAATCGAGTCCATCGGGCGACTCACTACTTTTATATTTTCTAGACGTTGTATGTATTTTAGGAAAGAGCGGATTTTAAGGCAAATGCCTTTTCCGTTCGCCTAAGCCATAAACCGATGTGATTGTAAATCAGCAATTATCACCCAGTAAGTAGCCTTTTACCGCCCTTCTTTTGTTAAAGAACAAGCTATTCCCTTCTTTTCGCAGGTAAGTGTTGAATCTAAGGGTGTCCTTGTCTTTTAGTTTAGGGCAAACGAGTTGATGCAAGAAAACTATAGTGCACTTTCAGCATGGTTGTATGATATAGCAATTGACTCAGCGGTTAAAGCAGTGACATTAAAAATATTGAAGCACTGCATTTACATGTAGACGAGGAACTGAAATAGCAATTTTTTTGAAGTAACATATTTCTTTATTATTTACAATTAATAAAACAAAACGAATAGTTTACTCCATTGTGGCAGTGATTTTTGAGAATTACATCTCTCAACCGACCAACGGTTGAGAAACCCTGGAATCTCTCAATGTTTGGGATGGTTTATGGCTTAGGTGAACGGAGTTCTGAAAACACTATATAAATGTGTATCTGAGAAAATGCTTTTATTTGAATCCTACTTGTTTTTGTCTATTAGCCTATTTTTGACTATGAGTGCCTTTTTGGACATATTCGACCTATTTTACTTTTTTTCTGCCCATTTTGTTCTTAAATCTGAATTTTGTATACCCCTAAGCACATGTTTCTTAGGAAGGTCACATTTAATATTTTCGGTACTAAGTAAGTAGATATAAAGAAAGATAACACAACCCGAGTTTTAGGTAAAGTAAGTACGTAGGTTTCAAAATATTGAAAACACCCATTTACAGACCCCAACACAAGATGTGTATTGCTTTTCTAGGAAGAGGTTTGATGTGTTAAATATCTTTCCTGCATGATTTAGTTGTTGTGTTGGCTTTTCGTAAAGTGAAGTTCAAAAGTGTAAAAGTGTTTTAAAAATTGTTTATCACCTAGTATTTTGTGCCATTTTAAAAAATGACCAAGTCAAATCGTCTTTAAAGGACAATTTAAGGGAAAGGAGTAAAGCCTGTAGGAAGTAAGTATAATAGATTAATGTCACACAATTCAGATGGGATGACTTTGCTATGTAGTAAGATAAGTAATCTGATGTAAGCCGAACTTAAATTTGGTCTGTGACCCCATTCAGGTAGGTATATTATGGCCAGCAAAAGTCAAATATGAAAAAATAAAACTGTTTCTAACGGATGGCGCTGCGTAGGTTAAATGGGGTAGATATCTGGAATTTTATCCCAATGTAATTCATGTAGCATGTTTGGGTCACAAGCTTAGTAGCTGAAGTTATCTGGAATCAATATGAAGATGTCAATAGTTTAATCTCCAACGTAAAGAAAGTAATTCTGAAAGCTCATTTCAGCATCCAAGTCTTCCAGGATGCCTTACCGGATTGTCAATTGCCTCCACAACCTGTTCTGACACAAGATTGGGTTCATAGATTGAAGCAGCAATATACGTATTAATGCGCTCATTTTGACGATATAAGAAGCATCTCAAACATAATTTGGCTTAAACTCATTTTATCATCTTAAAAACAAGTATAGGTAACTAGATTAGAGACCTTAGGTCAGTCTGTGGATATAGTAAGGTAATTACATATATGTATAAACAATTGGAATATACCAGATATTTTACAAACAAATACCGGGGACCAAAAGCTTAAACTTGTCAGCAAAGTATTACAAGGCGAAAATGTAGAAAAAGATTTAAAAATGAAACCCACTGAAATTTCTAATTTTAAATATGCTCCTTTAACATCGTGTGATATTGACAGATCCTTCTCTAAGTACTTATAAAAATTTCCTAACAGACAAAAGGAATTTTTTTCTGCCGACAATTTCGAAAAATATCTACATACCTAATTTATTATGCCAAGTCTAAATCCCCGTTATTTTAGAGCCTATTTTGGCTTTTTTTACCCTAAAATCTGCTCTTTACCCACAAATGTTTGCCCACTTATTAATCTCCGACCGATATTCCGTTTTATCAAGCCTTATTTTTTCTGATATGTTTTCTTTCAAAATTCACAGCGTGGAATCGGCTAAACCTTATGTCTCCATAACTGGAGGAACTATTTGTCAAACAAGGAACCCGCTGTCATGCTAACCACTTTCGGTTTTGTTTATGAGAGAACTCCAAGGCTAACTCTATTTATCAATACTCCCTCGTATATGTCACTTATATATTTTTTTAAATGCTACATTTGTTGCTGTCTACGTAATTATAAGTAAGAATTAAATTTTGATTTTTATAAATTTAGGCGATTAAAGATACAAAGACAAGTATAACAAACAATACCTGTATCTAATACATTGATGGCTTTTACAGAATTAACAGAATTTTGTCTACCGTCAAAGTGAGTAGTGTGTTCGATGCAAAAGAAAAGCCGCACTCGTGCCAATTTCTACAACATTGTTGATTATACGTTCTGCAGTGTGACTTGTGTCTGTGATTTAGTATTTGCCAAGTTCATCTTGGAAACCGCAGAGTAAAGAGGGACACTCAGTCTACACTGGTCGATTCTAATTTATTTTTCTGAATTTAAGACGTGACAACAGATGGTCTTATGCGATAGGATTTAATTTTAAGTTTTCTTAATTTATTAAAGTAAAATAATTGTTTTATGCATAAAAAATTCGGTTGCCAGAGAGTATTTATTATAAACTGGGTATATTTAGGTGGTTATGTAGGTACTTTCAAAACTTAAAAATATCGTAAAGTTGTTTTCACAAAACTTTTCTAGCCTCTGAAAAAATATTCTAGCTAGAATTTTACCATACTGGTATATTTGCTATACTACATTTCGTGTTTTTTTTTTCACATACCTACCTAATTAATTTTGTTTTTAGATGACGTCATCAGTTTCCGGAAGAAATGAATAGATAAGTAGAATTTAATTAAATTTCTGAACTACTACCTATCTAGTAGTGTACCTAGTTTGCTTGATAATTTGACAATAATCAACTAGTTTAATTTCTACGAATTAAGTTAAAAAGTAGAAATAGATTATTAAAATATGTACTTGCTTTTTAAAGGGACCTAAAGTTTTGTTGTAGTCGCTTTTATAATAATAATTATTGTTGAAATTACTCATCGAATAAAATCTCCCATAGAGAAGCAAACGACAGATAACACGTGTATTTTTATCTTCAGCAAATTATCAAATGCTGAGACAACATGAAATTAGGTATTCATAAAAACTACCCAATTACAGTATAGATAGGTATGACTTATCTACTTACTACGCAAAAAAATATGGCTTTGAACTGAAGATAATATCTGTTTGTATAAATACAACCTGCACAGTAAGTAAAACAATGGATAGTTTTTGAAGGTATTGTATAGTTAATATATACCTATCAATATTGAAAATTTCAACTAACAAAAGTAGGTAGTCCTACTGGCTATAATCAGGGAGATATCCTGAGTAACTAATTAAACAATAAGTACTTTAGCAACTACTACTAAAATTTGCTAGGGCTGCTTTGATATATTTTTTTTTTGTGTCACCTTGTTTGAATCAAGGGCGTCAAATAAGGATGTGTCTACCATTTCACATAATAATTTTCGTTTAAATTTTCAGGAAGTTTCGTCTACCCTTTTCCAGGGATTACATATACACGATCGCTAGAATGTATGGAAACGGTTAAATATCTTGAGAACCAATTGTACAAATCAACTGAAATTAGGTAAGTAGCAGTAGGTAAAGTGGTCGTCAAATTATACCGAATGCTGCCTGGGGCGCGGTCATTGAAGTGATTAGGATGTTTGTAGTTTTTATAACTCTCCAATGTTTGGGCACAGCATACCTCTTATTTAAGTACTAACTGAATGGTAAGCGGCATTCGGCCCAAATTTATGGCATCTATAAACTGTGGTTAGGGGTTTATTGAGCGCTTGAGGCGTTCAGCTTATTGTGACAGCTACTATACATTTGTTTTTAAATGGCAATACCATATAATTAATGCATTTTTGAATTGAAAATAAATTATTTGAAATAAGAATAAATAAAAAAAAGTAACATAGTTACCTTTGAAAATAATTTTAATTTCACATGTAGGTAAGGTGTTTCTTGCAAAAATGATGGAAGTGTTAATGAACTTTCAAAACCTGACAGGCCAAAAACTACTACAAATGATGAAGATCACCTTAATGCTTAATGTCTTCTTAGACACAACAGAAAATCCCAAAACGTCACTGCAACAATTAGCGCTGAATCTCAATGTTAGTAGAAAATCAGTTCTAATAATAATGAAAAAGGAAAAGTTTCACCCAAAATCTGTTTAGTTCAAGAGCTAAACGAAGATGACTTCGATCAGTGGCGGCTCGTGACCTCTTGAAATGGGGGGACACAATTTGAATGATGAGTTAAATACGAAGACATTCAATAAAAATAAGTAAGGATTTCTCCACATACCTTTCTGCCTTCGGTCAAAATTTTATGTTCATCACATCTAAAAGTTCATTTTGGACAGCTGTAGGCGTTCCTTTAAAAACCGTTGGTTCCTTCAAATGATCTAATAAAGTCCAATTCACCCATAAAATCAATCAGACCGGGAAATATACCTGGATTTTGTGATTCCGTACTTTCGTCATGTCCACGTGAAGCAAATTCAAACACTTCACAAAATTTTATCCACATTATCAATCGGGGTAATATATGGCGATTTTTGTCGACCCTTGCTTTATGTGCCCGAATATTATTAATATAAACGGTACATAGTTGTTTCCGAATGTCTGTATTACCGAGAAGATTATCCAAAAATACTAATCATACGTATTCGCGCAGAATGAAAATTAAAACCCGTGATAGTAACTCAATCCTGCCGAGCACTGTCGCAACGGGACCGCAATCCAGGTGAATCAGGCGGGTAGGAAATGAAAATTACTACTCCTATTTTGCTATGTCCAGTGTGTTTGTAGACGTTGTAATTTTTGGGGGCACGTGCCCTTGTGCGCCCCGGCACCAGCCGCTCCCAACTTTGATTGTAGAGTTGAATTTACCGAAGAGTCCATCGCACGAATGGCCACTTTTATATTTTCTCGACATTTCATGACCCCAAGAGTCCCGTTTCCGTGTGTCTGTCTGTCTGTCTTGTGCCTGTATTCATTTTTGTTAGACACTTAATCTCCGAAACTCCTGGACCGATTGTTGTCAAATTTTGTATAGTGAACCAAGAGTCATAAGGTTATATGGCCATCACAAAATCATCCCATTGTGTCAAAGTCAAGTTGTTTACAATAGAAAAGGTTTTAGGGTCGTAAATAACGTGTCCACTGCAGCTCGACCGGCTCTTGTGGTTTCGTTCAGGGGCGGCTTTCACTAAATATGAAAATCCACCACTCCACTATTTCTTTACTACCTGCAGCCGCTGAGGGTTCCGAAATAACCACTCCCTTTGAAAGCCGGCCCTGTTAAATATGAGCAAGAAATGTTTAGAAGATGATTTATTGCCAACCGGTAAGCTTAGTGCGAACCACACAAAGGGGGTATTTATTTGCGGTCAACTACTTTTATGATGGCCATATAACCTTATAGCTCTTGGTTCACTATATGTAGGTAGGGTAAATGTGTACAAGAGTACGCACTTAGTGTAAAACTGTCAATAACTTTTTAATTTTTTTGGATAGACAAATTTTGTGATATAGGTTCGTTATAGGGTAAATGTGTACAAGAGTGCGAATATGTATAAGAGTACGCACTGATGATTTCTGCTTATTAGTGCCATCTGGGTAAGATGAAGTTATACCACTCAGAATTTAATGCTAAACCTGAGATAAAGGTGCAAAAGTGGCGTGAATATAGTTTATAGTTTGGTCGTACTGACGATTTTATGTTCACACGTTGTGTGGATGTAATTTTTACCGCTCATAGTTTTAGTTTTTTGTAAGGTACGTACCAGTTCTTTTATTTTACAGTAATAATTGTCATTAGTTGTAACTTTTAAGGTGTCGTTATACACTAACAGTTTTACACTTTCTGTCAATCAAAAGCTTTTAACTTTGAAAACATTAGGTTATGTACAAATGTACAAGAGTGCGCAGCGAGGTATTGTATTAGAGTGCGCATTGCTTGCAATACGTAGTCTAATAGTCTTGGAGATACATATCATACGATAATGAATTATTTAACTCTACTACTTTGTACTGCTTCTCAAGTTGTGTGGTGGTGGTTATGGTGATTTTTTTTTTATTTTTACTTCCTGAGCGTGTTGTAATCGAGTCCGTCGACCGACTCTCTATTTTTACGTTTTCTCGTCTTTTCAAGACCCCTAGAGTACGAAGAAATAGGTCTCCCGTTTTATGTGTAGTCTGTAGTCACTTATTCCCATTTATTTTCACCTTAGAAACAAATATTTTTTCATAAAATGTAATGCGTACTCATAAGCGTTCAAATGCGCACTCTTCTGCAATGAACTGTTTAAGAGTGCGCATTTACACATCTTGACAAAAATTGAAATTACTCTTAAAATATAGTGGTGTTGGGACGTACAATTAAATATATCTGATATCTAAACATGTTTATAACGAACCTATATCATAAAATTTGTCTATCCAAAAAAAATAAAAAGTTATTGACAGTTTTCCACTAAGTGCGTACTCTTGTACACATTTACCCTATACATGTTTAGAGATCAGATATATTTAATTGTACGCCCCAACACCACTATATTTTAAGAGTAATTTCAATTTTTGTCAAGATGTGTAAATGCGCACTCTTAGACAGTTCATTGCACAAGAGTGCGCATTTGAACTCTTATGAGTACGCATTACATTTTATGAAAAAATATTTGTTTCTAGGGTGAAAATAAATGGGAATAAGTGACTACAGACTACACATAAAACGGGAGACCTAATTCTTCGTACTCTAGGGGTCTTGAAAAGACGAGAAAACGTAAACATAGAGAGTCGGTCGACGGACTCGATTACAACACGCTCAGGAAGTAAAAATAAAAAAAAATCACCATAACCACCACCACACAACTTGACAAGCAGTACGAAGTAGTAGAGTTAAATAATTCATTATCGTATGATATGTATCTCCAAGACTATTAGACTACGTATTGCAAGCAATGCGCACTCTTATACAATACCTCGCTGCGCACTCTTGTACATTTGTACATAACCTAATGTTTTCAAATTTAAAAGCTTTTGATGGACAGAAAGTGTAAAACTGTTAGTGTATAACGACACCTTAAAAGTTACAACTAATGAAAATTATTACTGTAAAATAAAAGAACTGGTACGTACCTTACAAAAAACTAAAACTATGAGCGGTAAAAATTACATCCACACAACGTGTGAACATAAAATCGTCAGTACGACCAAACTATAAACTATATTCAGGTCACTTTTGCACCTTTATCTCAGGTTTAACATTAAATTCTGAATGGTATAACTTCATCTTACCCAGATGGCACTAATAAGCAGAAATCATCAGTGCGTACCTACTCTTATACATATGCGCACTCTTGTACACATTTACCCTATATTAGATAGGTATATCATGTAGGTAGATGGTTAAAAGCAAACCAAAATTTTGCTAACCGCACAGAGTTAGGAATACGGACAGGACGTTCGATTCCCAACTTGGTCTTTCGTTTTCTTCTTTTTTTTTTCTCTTTTTCTCTCGCATTGTGTATTATCTATGTTTATGACGTCATAACAATTTTTTTATTGATGAAATTACCCCACTTTCTCGGAAAGCTGAGAATACGCCCCTATTTATTTAAAAATGTAAAATCTTCTCGGGGGCACCAAGTGTCATTTTTTAAGAATATTAAATCTTCTCGGGGCTCCAGTTACTTATTTTTTTAAGAAGGTGAAACCTTCTTTTCTTCTATTACACTGTCACTAATACCTTCTATACCTATTCTTTTTATTCCATGGAGGTTATAACGAAAAAGTAAAATTCCGCAAAATCAAATTGTATAATTTTTCAGTCACAGTCCTATGTGTTGGACTGTACCTACTTCAAAAGTAAGGGAAGTTCTGTCGAAATAACTTTCGACAAATTTTTTATTAATGGGAATTTAAATTCTGAGGGATATTTACGGCTGCTGCGAAAACGTGTAGAGAATTGTTTCCCAGTTATCAAAATCCGAAGTTATCAAAAGAAACTATTGGGTTTCCACCCCATTTTGGACGTCAAGTGCGGCAGTACTTAAATGAAACTTTTCGTGGTAAATGGATAGACTGCGAGGGTACTATTGAGTGCTTGATTTTTTTTTGTGGGGCTACTTGAAGAATCGTGTTTATATCAATATACCTACCTACCGATTCACATTGAATACTTACAGGAAAGAAATTGCTACCATTCATCTAGAAATTCTCATTAACTCACTACAAAATTTTATTTAGCGTCTTTTTACTGCCAGGAAGTTAATGAAAAGCATTTTGAGAATCTTTTGTAGAAAATAGAAGTTTAATTTTGGTTTCGGTTGTTATTGGATAATTTATTTATTGTTTAATATTAATTAAAAATAATAATAATTATTAACTAATTTAATTATTTTTTAATAATTTATTTTGCCATTTCAGTGAGGAAGAAAGTACGATTGTGCTATACTTATAGGCAAGTAAATTCAGAAAAAAAGCTCTATTCAAAAATGCATTAATAATATGGTAGTGCCCATCATTTAAAAAAAATCAAGTTGGCCTTGCATCTCGAAAACAAATGAAGCAAAAAAAAATCTTTTTTTGACGAATAATTACAGCACAATTTCTTGTACCCCTATACCTAATTTCAGGTGATTTATACAATTGTTTTTTAAGATACTTAACCGTTTCATATATTCTAGCGACCCTGTATACCTAATTATATTATGTATTAAGTCGTTTGTTGCAGTACGTCCCTAAATTATAGAATCAAGGTAAGATGATAAAATTTGAGAAAAATGCTCGAACAAGTCAGATGATTTTCTTTACAGCCGAAACTTTGCTATCAAATTCGAGATTTTACTGTTCGTATTGTCAAAATCATTGTCTTTTTTAAATTCTACCCTCCATTTTTATGAACATTTTAAAAGAAGTTAAAAAGTTGATCTAAACAGTTTACACGTATTTTTCTCGCCTTCTGAAACATAATAATCAATTAATCAATACCCCCTTTATTTCAGACACTTGATCGAAAATTCGAATTATCTACATATAGCTATAAAAATTAGATAAACCATTTTTAATTAAACAATAAAATTCATGTATTCATTGGTTAAGTTGTTAAACACAAAGCACAAACAACTTTTTTATCTCAAAGCAAATTTTTTTAGAAGTATTTTATATTGGGATTCTTAGTAGTAAATTTTGGTTAGTGTTTACCATCTAGACGTTGCTCTAAATACGTATAAAATTTCACACAATCAGTACAGTAATTTGAGGATTAACTATCTAATAAAATCCGTAGCAGACGATAGGCGACATGAAGCACAAAAACGAGGTAGATACTTATTTTTTTGTATTCCAGAAGCTACGAAAAGCCTAGGAAATATTAGCCACTTGTCAAATTGACTCCATTATATCTAATAATTTCCTACCTCACGCAAGAAAGAAGAAATAAGAGATTAAAGAATTTTCAATCTGTAGACATTGGTGTGGGTCAATTAAAAACGTATGTCACATTAATTTAAAAACTCCACTTTTAAGCTATTTAAAGACCAATTACAATAATTTACGTTATTACTGTAACACAAAATCGACACTATAAAATATAACAATGCGAAAATCCATTTGTTACTACCTCAACTTATTTGTACAAGTGTTTCTTTTGACTTTAATTTAGTGAGAACATATTTTTTATGTCGATTCCCATTTCCCAGGTGGACCAAACGACGATCAAAAAAGCATAAACAGAAAAACACCAAAGACAACATCAAAGCAATCGTCCCCAAGCCGCCTTTTCAGAAACTCCATTAAAATCATCACTTTGACAAAAACCCTAATGTGTTGTTCTTGTTGGTTGCAGTCGTAGACACACGTGTGGAGAAGTGCGTATAGCGCGAATTAACCGTAAAAGCAAAGGAAAAACAGGTCGCCTATTCGAAAAAGATACAATCTAGGAGTCGTTTTTGTTCTACATAAAATTACCTGTCATTAGCAAAGCACGCTAGGTTCAGCTGACGAGCGCAGTTCTGATTGGTTTTTAAATTGATGGTAGCTCCCTACCTGTAATGAGCGAGGGGCGTGGCGGCAACATCATTTACACCGGCCAACCGTTGACCGATCGAAGGGCTTCGCACTGCATCGGCACTAATCGCTTCTCGATACACCGACGGCCATTAGGGTCATTAGAGCCCTCTATTGTTGGATTTTTGACACTTCTTTTACATGGGTTTTACCGTTCACTTTTCACGTTCTTAATGGATTTTGTGTGTTTAAGGGCTGGTTTTCGATTTGCCGTGACCGAGCGTGAAAGTTGGATGTATAAAGGAAAATGGTACATCGGTTGACCAAATATCTGTAGATACGGAAAATTAAGATGACATATCTTAACAAAAAGTTTATTTTATTATTATTTAATGCGTAGTAATTTGATTAAATAATAATTGTATTCAACAATGTTTTGATAAATAAGAATGTTAATTAATAATTGTTCTAAGCATGACAAATCTCACTTTGTCCCACTGGGTGTATTAATATTTATTTAACTGGACAATAATGCTCGTGAAATGAACACAAAGAAATGCGACCTATATATTTGTCTTAGTTTTTATATTAGTCATAGCTTGCTGCGACAGCTGCTGTGCAACTTAGGATAGGTAATACCAGTAGGAGTGCCAGTAGATTTCATTTAGGATTAGTGCAACTAAATATTATTAATATTTCTTGCCAAATTTCATACAATACAAAAATGGCAATAAAATGTTTTATAATTTATATAATATATTTACCTATTGAATATTTAAAAAAAATCTAATTTTTTTAAATCTTAGAATCGTATTGAAATTTTTTCGAGAAATTACCTAGTACTTTAATGATCTATACTTAATTGTCACATGATAAAGATAAGGTGAAAATAAAAATAAAACTAACAATCCACATATATTACTTATTAGGTAGGTACGTATCAAAATTTCACATTAATGTACTTACCAGCCTTTAAGAGTAAAAAACTAAAAATATTTGAAATCGATAGTCGTGGTTAGGAGAAACGTAAGTATATCTAGACTTCAGATGATTTCTATCCAACAAATGGTTACCAATTATAGACCATCCACGAAAATAGTGATTTTAAGCGTTTGACTCCTTCGTCGTCTTTGTCGACGACTAATGCAGGTTATCTGTTTAAATGTATAATTAAGATGTCTGAGGGGTTTCGAAAAACCAAATCATAAAACCACTCTTTTCGTGGATGGCCTATACCATGAAATTAATGAATGAATTGACATACCTAATTATTTGCTAATAATGAACGCAAATTACAAAACAATTTTTTTTAGCTGCTTAACTATGTAAAAACAATTATTTTTTACTGTCATCTATGCTATTAATTTTTTTTTTGTTAGTCTATAAACGGGTCTAAACCTGTTGTCCAACTAACATAATAATACTAATATTGTTAGTAATAATATATATGATATTCTCTATGGTTTTTGATGAGAGCTACTGAGAGGAAAAAGTCAACCTTAATAATGTAAATCATCATTCATTAGATTTAAATTACACCTACAGCTGAAAGGTAATGGGAACTAACATTCAGTTGGGACGATGGTCTGATGTTATTGTTTTTAATAAGATACATACAATAAATGTGATAAACTTAACATTTTGTGACATAGGGTAAAAGCGTCCGGGTGGATCCGTTTGCGAATCTAAGCGGGGGAAGTACCCTCAAATTATATGCGACTAGTTAAAGCGTAAGTGATAGATTGTGATGGCAATGTTCTTCTCATAACATTTACTTCTAGGTTGTATGTGTACATAGGATGGTTAATGGTTTCATCCTGTACCCGCTAAGTGGAAGTTGCAGTACAGTTTTGTTTGACTCTTTAGACAACTTGCCCATTGCGACAATGTTAAAGAATCTATAGGTACACATACTGAAATTTTGAAAGAACTCTTTGATTTCGTTTGTACTTTGTTGAACTGAACTTAGGCCGCCGAACTTAATTTTGTAGGAGCCGATTTAATAACATTAGGGTAAATGTGTACAAGAGTACGCACTTAGTGTAAAACTGTCAACAACTTTTTAATTTTTTTGGATAGACAAATTTTATGATATGGGTTCGTTATATACATGTTTAGGGATCAGATATATTTAATTGTACGCCCCAACACCACTATATTTTAAGAGTAATTTCAATTTTTGTCAAGATGTGTAAATGCGCACTGTTAGACAGTTCATTGCACAAGAGTGCGCATTTGAACGCTTATGAGTACGCATTACATTTTATGAAAAAATATTTGTTTCTAAGGTGAAAATAAATGGGAATAAGTGACGACAGACTACACATAAAACGGGAGACCTATTTCTTCGTACTCTAGAGGTCTTGAAAAGACGAGAAAACGTAAAAATAGAGAGTCGGTCGACGGACTCGATTACAACACGCTCAGGAAGTAAAAATAAGAAAAAAATCACCATAACCACCACCCCACAACTCGAGAAGCAGTACAAAGTAGTAGAGTTAAATAATTCATTACCGTATGATATGTATCTCCAAGACTATTAGACTACGTATTGCAAGCAATGCGCACGCTTATACAATACCTCGCTGCGCACTCTTGTACATTTGTACACAACCTAATGTTTTCAAAGTTAAAAGCTTTTGATGGACAGAAAGTGTAAAACTGTTAGTGTATAACGACACCTTAAAAGTTACAACTAATGAAAATTATTACTGTAAAATAAAAGAACTGGTACGTACCTTACAAAAAACTAAAACTATGAGCGGTAAAAATTACATCCACACAACGTGTGAACATAAAATCGTCAGTACGACCAAACTATAAACTATATTCAGGTCACTTTTGCACCTTTATCTCAGGTTTAACATTAAATTCTGAATGGTATAACTTCATCTTACCCAGATGGCACTAATAAGCAGAAATCATCAGTGCGTACTCTTATACATATGCGCACTCTTGTACACATTTACCCTATTACTAATAATGATAATGACTTAGTTTTAAATGTTCTGTATCTACATTGTTTCGATCAATCTGCGAAAACAATAGAAATACGATTTAACTGCCTTTAAATATCAAATATGCAATAATTGATGTATTGTGCTTTTAACAAAACCTAAATTGAGTTTTGTCAAGATTTACAAATTGTTGGATGACTAGACAAAAAATTTAAAGAATTTCCCAATTCTTCAATATTTTCTTGATTGAGAGTAAACAAATTATTTCAAATTTGAAAACCTCTATACTGGACCTTTGTAAGGATCTTAATGGAAGAATTCTTTTGGTTACAGCCTAAGTGATGTTCATTTAAACCCTCTCTGGAACTATAAAAAGATTTTTGCTCTATTTGCTCTCCATGAACATGTTTTGTAACCTGCTGTAACAAAATAGTTGCTTATTATTTTAAACCTTAGGAGTAGTTATAAAGTGGGGCTTCTAATTCAGTTTGACCTCATTTGACCTGAGCTAGAAGACCCACTATTTTTTATCGAATTTAGATATCGCCTTGTGCTCGGTTCATTTGACCCCTTCAGGTGAGGTCGCCTGATGTCAGTTCGCTTCAGATAGAGGAATAGGAAGGTACAGATATAGAAATAATGCATTTAAGTATAGTCAGGTTGGCCGAACGCTCTAAGGCATCAGCTTCAAGCTCTGATTCTCGAAAGAGAGCGTGGTTTCGAATACCACACCTGACAGTTTTTGCTTGGATCAATAATTCTGCATTTCCGTTTCCATGAATAATGCGAAGCATCAGTTTTGCAGTACTGCATTTCCGCTAGAAAAATGCAATTCGGAAATTTTGTTTTATGTTTAAATAAAACACATTTTAATGTTGTGTTATTTGTTGAGAAAATATTGAATACAACCAATTGTCAATATACGTATTTAGAATTATTTAATGAATAGGAGCATGTTTTATTTATTTATTAGATTTATGCTAGGATTTCTTTCGCCAATTTCACACAGGCCTCTATGTCTTACAGATTCATTATTTTGGGACAGTCTTTTCATAGCATTTCTATGAGATACTGTTCTTTATTTCTTCCTTACACATACTTCATCATTCTTGATGTAGGTATTCGATCAAAATTTCATTTACAAATGTCTCATCCTTGAGGTCATCATTAAATCTCAACATATAATGATAACGTTCTAGATATCTAACTTGTTTCTTGTCCTTTCGCCTAATTCCTTGAATTGTTTTGTAGATTTGGAAGTTTCAAGTATTGTGGTATATCGTAAGTTCTTTTACAATGAATTTTGGCAAATGAAAACCTTGAACGTCCACTAGGACAGTTATTGCATTTTTAAGACTACTGTGGACCTGAAGGAACTCTATACCATAACATACGATTTGTCATAACTTCATAGATGCTCGTTACCTTGTCACACAGTGCTATCAAATCAAAACTTAGTAATGACGTACCGTCTCTTTCAGTTGACTTATCTAAATTTAAAGATATGTTGTTTGCGTGTTAAATGACTCTTGATAAACCAGCTGCATATAGTACTAAGAGTAACGGCCCAAGGATATTTCCTTGCGGAAAACCAAAGTCGATTACACTAATAAAAATTATTTTGAAATTGTGCTACTCTAAACAAAAGTTGGATGGAGTCTTAAAAATGAAAAAAATCATTGTCCACCACTAGGTACCTTAAAAGACGTTTCAAACAGAATTTTATTGAAATTACTTTATTTTTGTGTACTTAAATCAATGTTTGCAATCCAAATCAAGGTTTGTTAGGACCAAGACTTTTCTAAAAATAAAAACAAAAACAATATAAAAAATTTCCCGCTAACAAAAATGTGATATGAACTCAATAAAAAAAAACAACATAATCTGAAGTTGAGTCTTAATATAGAATAATTTGAATATTGGTGTATCCATTTTAAAAGCATTCGTAACCAAAGTGTCGTTTTCTTTTCGATTAAATAGACCGCCAAGCTGCTTCTCATTATATCACGACACAGCGACATAAAATAATGATCCCGATTGCAACCGGCTTTCTTTTAAAAAACGAATATATTTCGATCAGATATCTTTTAATGAATACCGAACTGTTTTATACTTGACAGGCGGTAATTACAAATTTTTAAAACCGCGTTGTGATCTGAATTCTTCAAAGATTTTATAAATGATAAATTCATGTGTGGACTTGTAAAAATTGTCAGTTACAAAATCATAATTCTTAAATTTTGTAATCATTAACTGCAATAGCAACTTAAACGAAAATTAAATAAATGTTAAGCAGTATGCAAATTTTTACAGTACCTGGTTGATACGTAAAAATATCTAATGAAATTTAAATGTTTCACGTTTAACTTTTTAAAATGATAATAAAACGCAGGTGATTATAAACGGTCTGCTTTTTATTATCAAAATACACCGAACCTCTGTCAAAACTTAGACGTGCATTCATAACTTTCGACATACGTTTTTGTAGCGACTGTAACAATTAATTGCTCTCAGTTTTAGACATTATCATTCAAACATCTTCATCATTTGGAAAAGCACCCCCGATGGTTCCCATTTGTTATAGCTTGTAACAAAACCAATGATTGAGGAAACAGTGACGGGCCCGACATAGTTGGCATAGACTGATTGGCAAGCTGCGAGCTTGATGAGTAGCATACTGAGATCTTTATTATATCCCATATATTTTTTGATATTATCTTCTTTGGTATTGTGTCACAAAATATCTCGATTCACAGTAAATAAAATTCCACAAGCATTTAACTTTTACGTTCCGCCTGTTCTTTAAAACCGGAGTGAATTAAAAACGTGATAATACTTAATAATACTCATTAGGAGGACAATTAAATTGTAATTAGCCGGAATGTGAAACGAAGTCGATTATTAAGGAGCCAGCGGCGTTATTATTAGTAAAAACATGGAATATTTACATTATTGTTGGATAAATAAGCTGCTAATGGATATTCATTATAGGGCGAGCGATACCCTTGGCTTGTCAAGTTGGTTTCCACTGAAAGGTCGCCTAATTTAGGAATAATTTAAAGGTAGAAATTAATAACAAGCATTATCTAACAGTAATCAAAAGAGGAGATGTCGCAAGTTCGTGAGGGTTATAAGGCTATTATCCAAGCGTTGATGTGTCTGATAACATTTTGACGTATTCCTGTATCATTTCTCTATCACGTTCTCGTTTAATTCCGTATTATTTTCTTCACGGTATTTACAAATTATCTGTCCTTTTTGTTATTGTTATATGATTAATTTTTCAAAATTATTATGTTGTACGAGATATATAGCAAAGAAAACATTCAACAAAAAAATCTCTTTATTTAGAAGTATGATTTTATGATAAAACTGACATCTACGTATATGTATATACAGACATTCGGTGCGATTCTGTTTGTATTTTGTTATAACGATTGATATTAAACAACATCGTTATTTTTTTAGTTGTAACGATGGTCCTTCAATTTTTGCTATTCTAGTAATCTCGGATTTAACAATTTTGTTATTCCTTAAATTATTAACGATATCTTTATTTAAATCAAGTGAAGTTAGATTTTTGCCCAAAGCGATCGTAAAAATCTATCTATCGGTATCTCGAACAGATTTTGGTAATCCATCACGGATGCGTCTAGCTATATCTCAAATGTTCACGTCTTCTGTGTATAGAAGAAGGTTATTTGAACCCGAATTTCCTCATGAAATTACTTAATGATTCACAATGTTTCTTAGATTGTCGCCAAGGTGGGTGGAAGTACATTTCATAAAGATTTTTTTTCAAAGAACTGTGTCCAATTCAATAACTTTCAAAAAGTTTTTGGCAAAATAACCGTCGTTATGATTTTAACGGAACCTTTTAACAATAGTAATTCACAGACGTTTGTTAAAGTGACATTTCGTATCCTTAAATTTTGGCAAACAGAATAACATTTTTTCCAAAATCGTTATACTATAACAAATTGTTATAATAAAGATCGTCAAGTAATAACAAAGTACAAACAGAATCACGCCGATTGTCTACTTGATCTCCTGTGCTAATCAGATGAGCACAAGACAATAAAGTTGTGCATAAAAAAAAAATAGAAATGTTTCCATTATAACAAATAATATGTACCTACCTATCATAAAAATCGACACTGTAACGTTAAAAAGTTTTGTAATATGAAAAAACTGGTAGAAGGTTATTTCGCCCCTGAAGTACAAACCGTTACTTTGAAAACTAAAAAAAAATATTTTCCGAACACTTTTGTATTATGATAACCTCTATACATTAAAACAAATATAATAGACGAGTAATACCAGTAACAGTTTAAAAGGTTAAATCTCGTACTCTACATCTGCTTTGCGCTTCTATTATTATTATTTTTTTATGTGTCCAAGGCTTTTTTTAATTATACTTTATACATTTTTCTTAGATTTTCGTAGAGCTTGCTTTTCTGAATTCATTGTTGTATTATAAGTACTTTAAGTACTCATACCCTGACACTTCACATTCGAGAACATTGCGCTACGAAAACACACTTGTTTGTATTTCGTCCGAAGTGACCATGACAGGAAACGGATTAACAATTCCTCCAAAAATGAAAATTATTACGTTGATAAGGGTAGAGTCTATAGGTGTAATTCTGTAAAAACTTGTTAAATTTAAATGGTGTTATTAGCTGTTTATTTTAACAGCCTTTAAATTTTGATACACAATAAATTATGCCTGTTTAGTGAGTTTTCCCATTTGAGAATTATATGATCAACATTATTTCAGCAAAGACACATCTGTTAATTCTGAGATGCAGTGTAATACTAATAATAAAACACTGGAGTGTATCGTATTTTAGATTTGATCAATCGATTTTCGCGTGACATTTTTTAAACTAAAACACTCCGCTTAAAAGTCTGCGGTACAATTTCGACTTTTTGCGAAAATTTTGACATTCTGGGGAAAATCTGAATACGGATTCATAAAGAACATGTACAGGAGTATGTTATTTTATAAAATTAAAACTCTACTTAGAACTATGAAAAATTTTGAGGGGTTGCCATCACGTTGTTGGTGAAGATGATTAGAAAAATTTTGGTGAACATTTTACCATCTACATGGTATTCCTAATATACATACAAAAATTGGCAACGGTCAGTCCAGTAGTTTCGGAGATTACATGTCTAATATAAATTGATAGATACTTACATACCTACACCAGACAGTTAGACAGACGGACCAACAGACAGACGGAAACGAGAGATCACTTTTTTTGTATTCTAGGGATCATGAAACGTCGAGAAAATATGAAAGTTCAATTCGTCATATACTCATATTTCTTAACGGATTTTGATAAATCAGTAAATTACGATTACAAATGATACAAACCACTTCGGTGTTTGCTTACTTTTTATTTAATAAAAAAATCTAAATATAAAAAATTGAGTTGAATGAAAAAGGTAATACAATCAGATTATTGAAACAAAAATTAGGAAAATCTTTTCAACAACAGTCATTTAACTATGTGTTCGAACTATCGGCCTTTAGAGTGAACACAAAAAAGTTATTAGTAGTTTGCGATTAATAAAGGCACTACGGCTTTAGAAAGGGCTCAAACATTTCCAATTCAGTTTTTTTAATCTCCTAAATCAGACAAAGGTTGCAAATAAATGTTATGTATCGACACAACAATAATAATTCTAAGGACCTTAAATTTGGGTTGCGAGCTGGGCATCGACTAGGGCCTCTATTAACGATCCAATTTTCATAATAAATATTTTTACTTTCTAATCGTAAGCTATTTTTATGGTTTCTCAACGTTTCATGCCCCCTAGAGTACGAAAAATTAGGTCTCCGTTTCCGTGTCTTTCTCTATCTGTCTGTCTGTTTGCTGTCTCTTCGGATTTTTACTTGACAGATAATCTCCGAAACTATTGGACGATGTATTAGGAATCTCGTCTAGATGGTAAAACTCTAACCAAACTTTAGCTAATCACCCCTATTAACAATCACATTAGTAAATACTACTTAAATTTTATAAAATAAGATACTCTTGCACATGTCCTTTATGAATCCGTTTCAGTTTTTACTCTAGACATCCAGATTTTTGTAAAAAAAAAGTCTCAATTGTACCTATAACAATATTTTTCAATTTAATTTTGGAACTGAGAAACCGAGTGCTCTGAAATCTGCCAAACGTTTTAAGGTTATCGTAAGTATGGTAATATCGTTAATCAAAATTTTTTAGTTTAGGTCCCTCAAAAAAGTGAATGCCATTTGACAATTTTTCTGAATAAATCTTCTTTAAATTCTGCAGAATTAGATAAGTACTGTTGCATGTGTGAATCATGAATTCGTGTCGAGTTTTTACCATAGACATCCAGGTTTTTGGAAAAAAATTCAAAATTTTATTTTATAATTTAACTTTGAAATTGCAAAACCGAATGTTCTAAAATCTTGCAAAAGTTCTAAAGTTACAGGAAGCACGATAAATAAAATAAAAATTAATGACGTCATCTTACAATTCTACCGAATACTTAGGTAAATGTTCTTTAAATTTAATAAATATTTTAATGTTATTGGAAGCGTGTAAATCGTTAATCAAAATTTGTTCCTCATCTTACGATTTTGGTGAATTTCAAATTTAAAGGTGTTTTCGGAAAAAAAATCTGACTGCGTTGAGGAGATAATTGATTAAATTTCATTTTCTTCTAACCGTTGATGCTTGTAATCTCAACGTGCTAATAGTCGAATTCTTTCAAAATAGGTAAAAACATAAACAATCGAAGTTAAACATGCATTGATAATCTGCATTTTTCCCGTTGGTTCTCAGCTTTAAATATTAGAATGCGGGGCTGTTAATTATGCCACTGTCCTTACTTTAGAGAGATTATCACAAAAAGAAAATCGAAAAATCAAATTTCATAATTTTTTGAAGAAGCGGGTTTTGTCGAACTTACTTCAAGGGCGAGGGAAGTTCTGTCGAAAGAACCTTCGACCAATTTTTTTAAATTAAAAATTTGAACCATTTTCGACAGCCACCAAAGAAATATTACAGTGCTCCAAGATTTTTGAGGTTAAAAATTAACAATAGTAATGTTAATTTACTACCTAAATAAGCTTCACCTGTGAAGTTGAAAACAGTGATATATACACAATATATACTTGTCCAAAAGGTATAAGGTTATATGACCATGATAAAAGTAGTTGACCGCAAATAAATGCCCCCTTTGTGTGGTTCGCACTAAGCTTATCGATTGGCAATAAATCGTCTTCTAAACATTTCTTGCTCGCATTTAACAGGGACGGCTTTCAAAGCAAGTGGTTATTTTGGAACCCTCAGCGGCTGCAGGTAGTAAAGAAATAGTGGAGTGGTGGATTTTCATATTTAGTGAAAGCCGCCCCTGAATGAAACCACAACAGCCGATCGAGCTGCAGTGGACACGTTATTTACGATCCTAAAACCTTTTCTATTGTAAACAATTTAACTTCGACACAATGGGATGATTTTATGATGGCCATATAACCTTGTAGCTCTTGGTCCACTATACCTACCGTTCTCAAGACAAGTCCCGGAATTTTATCCAGGAAACCCTGCCGATATTTACTAGAAAGAATCTACTTCAAAATATATTAGTACCATTACGTCAAGATGTAAAATTTTGATAAACCAATTTTCAAATTTCAAAATTAATCTATGAAAAATAACGAACAATTCATTCAAACTAAGTAAATAATGCCGCAAAACTTAACCACAATAAATCGAAACCATGTATAGAAAATAGATACAAAAAATATAATTCTGGAATAGACAGTCTTCTTTTTTTAAAAAAATTAAAACGTTTTTTGTCATTAAATGGAAATAATCTTTACCTTTAAAACGTTATATCCTGTTAATATTTTAAATTTGTTTTTAATATTTATAACTAAGTATTTAGTTCCATCTTAGATATACTTTTTTTTGTTGTGCAGTCACGAAAATTTGTTACGGATAAATAATTTGGAAACTGTAGTTTTGTTTTTAATGATGACATTCCTCAATAGCGTGGCACTCTTTAATTGGTGTAATTTTGGATCATTTTTAGAGATACATTATACAAAATCATACAGTTGAAATTCCTTAAACAAACAAAAAATTACAGGGTTCTATAAATGATTGTAGGGTCGAAGTAGGCCATGGAAGTGTGCCGCCTATCACTTTATATGGACTTTACTAAATGTCCAAGGACTCACCACAATTACCACACGCATCTGTATATCAGTGTGTCCAATTTTCCATATCTTAAAAAATAAAACTAATTTATTTCAATACAAAGAAACAAATTTATTGTGGTTAAATATCTTTTTAATTTCAAAAATGTTCTGTAACATCATTTCGTCAATGGTTTGGACCCATTGTTCAATTTAATGTTGCAACAGAAACTTCTTACTGCTTAGACAATCTTGTCAAAGATGTTTGCGGATTCTGTTCGAGTCGTCTTAAATCATCAAGAACTTCCTGAAATACTGAAGGTCTTCCAGGAGATTTTCTTTTGTTGACACTGCCAGTTCGAACAAATCTGTTGATTACATCTCTAACAATATTTTTTTAATTTGCTAAATTAGGGTATTTGACCAGATATTCTTTCCTACAAGCGGTTACAGAATACACATACTCTCCGTTTACGAATATCCCATTCCGATAAAATAACAATGAACATATCTTGTTCAACAGCATAAACCATTTTCACGGTCTTCTAGTATAACAACAAAATTTTCGTACTCAAGCACCAAGAGTTTCGAAAAGGACTGTTTTGTTATTTTGAGCTTGAATCAACGAGAATTACTGTAATTCACACTTCAAAACTTTAGAACAATAAAAGCGATGACTTTAATAATAAATGAGAACTGTAATAATGAGGCATAATTTTAGCGAAACGGGATTTTTGAAATCCATGGCCAACTATGCCTTTAGAATCAATTATAAAAACCCTATTTCCATAGCCTTTATGACTTAGATGATCATTAATTGATTTTTTAGTTTATAGAATATGTATATTTGAATGCCAATAAACCGTGTCAATTTTTGCTAAAATGTTTTTGTATTATGAGATACAGGTTATGATCTGCAGAGTTTGTATTATTTCTATTAGGTGAATTCTGGAGAATTCTATACCTACCGTGAAATTACTTGAATATCTTTGCTACTTTAATTTTTTTAATTAATTTAATTATTGACTTGATTTAGTTTTATTATTAGTGGTTTTTTAGTCTGTAGTGATTTTTTTTACTATTACACCATCTACGTGTCATTTCATACACTTTCGGAAGACTCCCCACACATTATCTTTTTAAGTCAACAACGGAAGTAAATCGTATCTCTCAATCTACACCAGACAATCTCGTAAGTGTGTGTAACCTTCAGGTAACAATGACAGTCATTAAGTTAATAAGCAGTACATTCCCAAAACCGACAGAAATAAAAGCACAACCCGACAATCAAGCTTAAATACCATTCACCACACCGCCGCTGCACTTCTCATCGCGACATTTATTTGAGAAATTATCAAACGTCAGAATGATAGTCACCGATAATAGTTGGAATTAAATGCTCAAGTTGGCAATTGTCAACAGTTCCATACCTCGCACAAGTTCATATCCCAAGGTAACAGTCGCATAATCTGCGATCTCGTCTCGTCAGTCGTTCCTAATCAGAGCAGCAACATCGCAATAACTGCTGAACATTCCTAATGGATTTATAATCCTGGGCCAGGATCTTGAGCCTCCGCTGAGAAACGCACCTTCGGTGAGCGATGGCGGCGGCGAAGACGCAGACGCGTCGTGCTTCCACAATATTTATCATTGAAGCTCATTAAGTGGAATCTGCTGGTAATGATCGTGGACATCAAGTCTTGGTTAGTGGTGGCTTGCAGAACAGACGCTGAATTAGTTGATTCTGATCGAGGAATTATTCGACTTACTCAATGAACAAAAAGATCATTACGGACGTAATCAAGGTGGTCACTGCAATTTCTTCGCTTTGATTTGAAGATTACTCGATAATCAAGAGTTATTTACTAGTTCTTGCAGTAATGGGTTTTTGAGTAATGGTATGGCGACAATTTTTTGTCGTTTGCGCTATTTAGTTAATGACTGTAATAAAAAGATGTTATCAGGTGTAAATTATAGATTTTATCTTGGCTTTGGAAATCTATAACTTAAGCTGTCACGGCAATTAAAAACGTTCTTTCTGTGTTTAATTTTTTTGAAATCGGCGTAAGGTACCTAATTGCATCGTTACTTTACTAACTTCATTCATCATAATAATTCTATTCGTAATTTTACTGGAAGGTAGTTTAAATAGAAGTGAACGTGATTAAAGAATATTACTTAATATTTGTTTAAAAAATTGTTAAAATAAAATATATTTTAATTCTACGTAATTTAGCAAACAACTATTGTACCTAATGGCTTACAATGAAGTTAAGGTATTTGTATTAGCTACTCATGCATTGTTACTCATAGGTTAATTATAGAAACAAATATTCAATACGTTTATTAAGAATAACTATTAATTAAGACTAATAAAACCTCAATGACATGTTTTAGATCTTATTTTTAGCTTATTTGCATAAACGCTGCTGGAAGTGGGAATTACAACTTTTTTTAGAATATGAGTACAATTTTTCAAACTTTCAGAACTGTAAATATAATATACCTAAATTCATTCATAGTGATAATAACTACTAAGTTTAAAAATTGGTCTCAGGTCATATCGACAAAACTTCTCTCGCCCCTAAAGTACAGTCGAACAAATACAGATTCGAAAAATTGGTCGAAATTTATTTCAACAGAACATCCCTCGCTTCTTTGAAAAATTATAAAACTAGATTTTGTTATGTTTGTTTTCCTATAACCTCTACGAAGTTAAAACCGGTGACATAAATAATACTCTGGCAGCCCCTGCACCGTGGGGGCACAAATTGCACAAGTACCTACAAACAATGTAAAATATATTTAAAGCAGAAAACCAAGCAGTAATAACACGTTTTCTTCCGATGGTATTGAAATACTTCTGAAGAATTTCACGTAGAAATTTGTTTTGATATGAATGAGTTTGTCGCCTCAAAACAGGGGATTAAAATTATTGATTCAGCCATAGTCGGACAGAATCTTCTGAATATTATTATTATTATTTTTTGTTCTTTTCAAGTGTGGTGACTCGTTCTTAATTTGATCAATAAAAAATTTGTTGACGTCATAAACATGGATAATGCACAATGCGAATGAGAAAGCAAAAAAAAAAAAAAACGAAAGCCCAAGTTTGGCATCGAACGCCGGAACTTTGGTCCTCGTTCCCAATGCACTATAACACGACCGGCATACATTGCGTTAATTGTAAACTGTTATGATACTGTGTATTATAGGTATTTTTGCGAAAATTTGGACGATTAGAGAAAAAACTCAAAGCGGATTCGTACACCACACGTATAGGAGCATATTGTTGTATAACAGTTAAATCAAATAAACATAGAATTCTTCGAAATGACCTCATCGAATTGTTGGGGGGATAGTTAGCAAAATTTTGGTTATATTTCTAATGAACATAAAAAAATTAACAAAAATCGGTCCAGCACTTTCAGAGATCACGTGTCTAATAAAAATGGATACAAATACCAGACAGATAGAAACAAGAGACCACTTTTTTCGTACTGTAGGGATCATGAAACGTCGATAAAATATAAAAGTGATCAATCGTCCGATGGAGTCGATTACTATACTTCCTTAGCTTACGCTCGGGAAGTAAACATTATAAAATTTAACTTTGAGAATTTTATTTTCTTTGATAATGACCCCTATGAGATAAAATTCTGTGTACAGGTAAAGAAGCATCATACCCATATGTTTCTAGTGAGTTTTCCATGTAACAAGTTTTTGACGACGTGATCAACATTTTAGTAAGGACACGTCTATCAATTTGAATTGGTGCATTGTAATACTATATTAATAATAGTAGGTACTCTATTTCCCCACTAAAAAAAAATGGGATTCGCAATAAAACATGTTTCATTCATTAATTTTTTTGAGTCACCTTGTATAAGCAATTCTAACAAATATGACCCACAGCATTGATAAACCACAAGTATAGACTCAATGTTGTGCATATTTTAGATTTATTCAGTAAAATTTGTTAGGTGACGTCATCAACTTATTTTGGGAGTGGATAAATATATACATTTTGATTAACGATTTTCTGTGCAAACGATAACTCTAAAACAGTTGCAAAATTTTAGAGTACTCGGTTTTGCAGTTTTTCAAAATTAAATTGCAAAATGTTACACAATTTTATTATTTTTTTTTTTAATCTGCATGTCTAGTGTAATAACTCAAAATGGATTCATGAGTCATGCAGGAAGATGACATTTTATAAAATTTAAATAACATTTATTCCGCGAAATTGTAAGACGACGTCATCAATTGATAGTTGAGCCGTAAATGAATATATTTCGATCAACGATTTACTAAGTATGCTTCCCATAACCTTAAAATGTTTGCAAGATTTCAAAGCATTCGGTTTTGCAGTTTCAAAGTTAAATTGTAGAATATTGTTATACAATTTTGTTATTTTTTATTCATACTATACGTACAAAATTTGACAACAATCGAGCTGGTAGTTTCGGAGATTATCTGTCTAATAAAAATCGGCACAGACATGGACAGACGACAGACGACAGACGGCAGACCCATTTTTTCGTACTCGAGGGGTCATGAAACGTCGAGAAAAAATGAAAGTAGCCAGTCCCCCGATGGACTCGATTACAATACTTGCTTAGTTTACCCTCGGGAAATAAAAATAGAAATATTATTGAGATCACTATATGAATTCTCATTTGGTATCATTAGATATTACATCCACCAAATAATTTGTATAGTAAGCTTGATTTTTAAAGTTCTAAATAAAACTTCCGTCGTTTAGTTTCTTTTATTTCTCGCACATTTCTTATCATGTTTTTTGTAATGAGTTTAGAAAGATTTTTTTCTTTTTTCTTAATGTTGTTGTTGTTTGTATAGTTCTAGTTCTACATACAGTGCATCTTTTTTAAAAGTGGCCATAGGGATTCCCATGTTAAATTTTAGACCCCATGTTAACCTTTGTTAGGGTGAAAACCCAGAGATGATTTTTGCGGAGAAAATAGCCGTAGGGTTCTACTTTAATTTTCACTACCATATTTTGCAGTAATTTGTTAATTTGTGCTTTAAAAAATAAAAATTATTTTGATTAAAAATGTTTGGTACATCATAGATGGTTTTGACTTATCATTTTAACTTGTCATTTTTGACAGCATAATTTTGATTTAATCATTGAATACCTTTATTGCAGTTTTTAGAAAAGAAACGGAATGAAGGAATTTAAACATAAATGAAGATAGTAAAAGATAATTTCACTAAAATTGCGTTTTTAATGTCCATGATCGAAAACACCTGTGTGTATAAATCTGCCATAAAATTTTCAAAATGTGCTCTTGCCGGGTATAGGCACGATGTGGGAATGCTGCAGCAAAGTTTTGCGTCGTTTCTCTGTTGTCGATAAGGCTTTAATATATCCATCAGTGACCATTTCTACCTTTTCTTTAATTGTGTACTGCGGCATGTTGACAAATTTCGGTCACTAAAAACCACTACCTAATCGAACGAGTAATCAAAGTTAGAATCGTCAGGTAAATGTTTGTTTTTACATGGCTGCCTACAATATTAGCGACAAAAGTATCCAAATATTTTAATTTTTTTAAAGAAATATCCTTTAATTTAAAACATGACTTTTAATAAAAGCGACAAAAGATAACCCAAATTACATCAACTAAAAATTTCAGCTCTGAATCTTCACTCAAACATAAGTTAACATGGGGTATAAAATTTAACATGGCAATCCCTATGGCCACTTTTAAAAAAGATGTACTGTATAATTAAGTATGAAGGTGAATGAGAAAAACGTAGATCCATAAGTGTTGCTAAAGTTACCCATATTTTCACATTTCGTAGTTATCTACTCGGAAAGTTTTACTATATCTTCGAAACTTTGGTCTTTATTACATTTCGACCATTTTTCGGTTAAATTACTCTATGTTTACCTATATGTGGTCTGCTCTAAATTCTTTCTGTATCCAACTGAATGTATTCTTCATTTTGAAATTGAACTTTGGTGGTGTACCCTTGTACGTGATGATGACATAAACGTGGTGTGTTACCATCTCTTCATAAATAAAGTTTACTATAAGAGTACAGATGGTTTATTGCCAATGGTTATCTATTAAAAAATAGTCATGACCGCCACGAGGAAGTGGGATCCCTATCCAAAAATATTTAGAAAATCCTTTGACATTTCTTATTGTTTTGCAATGGACACTAATTGTAAAACCATAATATTTAATTCTAACACACGAACACAAACGAATGGTTAGTTTCAAGTTTTTCAATGTTTCAATTCCTAGAATACGCAAAAATAGGTCTCCCGTTTCCGTATGTCTGTCTGCAAGTCTATCTATCTGTCTGTCTGGTTGTCTATCAGTCTGTCACCTGAACGTCTGTTCGTCTGTCTGTCTGTCCGCCCATCCGCAAAATCAAATCTTATAATTGTTCGAAAAAACTAGATATGTTTTACTGTACTTCAGAGACGAGGAAAGTTCTGCATAAATAACTTTCAACAATTTTTTTCTTTCACTTTTTTGTCTTCAACTTCAAATTCATTGGAGCTTTACGACCGGGAGAACTACTTCAATGCTTAGAAGAGTCTCATATTAAGTTGACATCTAATAATGATAAGAGGACAACGATTCACACACCGTATTCATGAAGGTTTCGTTATCATCGTCGATAACATGGCCACCCAAAATACAACAGCTGCAAGATGGAGCCGGGGAGAGAGGCTAGAAAATCTCGTGGACGCGGACAACAGGTGAATCGAAATAGAGGTAGCGATTGTGATATCAAAGTTTTGACCTCAACACAAGATGAGTGGAATAATGAGTTCATTGCCAAAGATCCAATGGAGAGGTCTAAGAATCCTTTTTTACCTATAGGAAAATCACTCTTGTCGAAATTTGCTTCAACCGCAGAAGCATACTAGTGAACACACTTTAGTTCAGTATACTCTAAAAGTTGTATTATGAAGACTTAGTACCTTCGAGAAGATTGGTTAGAATTGGTCTGTAGTTTCCAATATCGTTGGAACTTTCTTTTTTATGTATTGGGACTATGAGGACTTTCTTCAGACAGTTCGAAAAAATCGAGAATTTGATCGGATATTAATTAATTAGTCGAATAAGAGGAATCAAAATGACATGTCCTCTACATTTTTAATATTTTCTTCGTTTATGCTATATATTTGCTTTTTTATTTATTAAGTTGTTGATAGCGTCCGAAGAGTAACACAGAATACCTCAAAAAATTAAAGTTAGTATTCTTTTAATTCTCCCAGTCTTCTTTGTGGTATTTTTCATAGAAGTATTTTTGTTGGACGCATATTGCCGCTATTACTGGATTTATTCTCCAATAGCAAAAATGAAGTGTCGTTTTCTGTTCTTCTTCCACACTACCTTTATTGTTGTCTGTAATATATGTATGGCTTCTCCTTCTAGATTCTTTATTGCTTTCGTTTTATAAGATGCATTCCTGAGTTTTTCTATCTGGATCATTCTTCGTATACTGGTAGTTGTTCTGTCTGTTGGTTCACGCAGTCACTATGGACAGCTCTGTTTTTCAATTCTTCAGTAGCATCTAAGAAATTCTACAAAACTCCCTTTTGGTCTTTTTTGGTTTGTTTTCATTTATTTCAAATATCTGCAAAATAAATGTAAAATAACTTTCAACTGTTGTTTTCATCCTTGTCGATTCTAATTCAGAAACTTGGTTTCGTTATGGTTTTCTATTTACCTTATGCATTGCTTGTTGTATATATTTCTTTCTCCATTGTGAAGATAGCATTTCTATGCACAATTCTGCAGCATTATAATTATATTTAATTTCGCACCAATTTCATTAAGTTTTTTGCTTATTTTCCTTCCTAGATTCTTATTTGTTGAAATTTTTATTATTTGTGATAGGTCATCTTTAATTAGGTTAAAATCACAGTTACTAATAAGAATGTTGAGCTGCAAGTTTAGTGTTTTTTCTGTTTACTTTTAAGTCTTTCATAGCTTTAGATTTTTATTTTTTTTTTTTTCATCAATAGTACCTGATGATCGAAAAATAAACCTCTAGTACGCCATGCAATTTGCTTTTAAAATAATGATGTGGCAATACCAACGCGTTCCTTGTTCAGTTTGACTGTTATGGTCAAATAACTGATAAATAAAGAGTCAAATAGCTGCAATGCAAATATCATTATTAAAAAAAAAATCCTAAACAATATTTTCCGAATCATTTGGTATTAAATTAACTATTAAGGCTTGAAAGTTGAACACAGTTGCTTTTTGCTGCAACTCTGTAAATTTTCTAATAATTTTGGGACGATTATTTACTCATATATTGAATGCCATCTCATTCTAGTAGAAATAGATATGCAAATAATAGTGAGGGATAAAGCAAAGAAGGAGAAAAGTACGCTTAAATCTGTTGAAAAGGAATAAGTTTTCATCATAATAAATTGAACAAACTAGAAGTGCAATAAGAAACACCAGAAGTATTGAAAAAGAAGCTTACCTAGGGCTAGAAGATTAAAAAATACGGGGGAGGGCAAAGTACAGTGATAAGGTTGCAAAACGAAAGGTAACAAATTGAAACAAGACGAATAGACGAAACAGAGGTTTGCAAGATAAGAGACGAAGAAAAATGAAACATAGAAACAAAAACACATAGACAAACATAGAAAATAGCAAATGGAATATATGGAAATAGTAAAGAATACAAAGCGAGAAATCCGTGGAAGAGTAAAACTAGACATTCTGACCACTGACAAAAACAAAGAAAAAATGCAAGGGATGTGTTGAATTGGGGAGGGTCATGTAGTGATCTACTACAGAGTGAAAGTGTACAAGCCGTAAAGGAAAAATAAAAGGAATACAAAATTCTAATAGAATTCTTAGGCTGAAATAGAAAAGGAAATAGAACATATTTTATTAACACAGACAGGTCAAACGAAGGAGGAAGAAGCCAGAAATGAAAAATTCGGGAAATAACTACAAATAGAAGCCCAAAAAAGGACACCAATAACCATTGCAAATCTAAGTGTAAGAGTAAGGGACTGTCGAGAGAGTTTACAAGTGAAAACCATGGGGAAAAGCGATGGAATGGTGTATCCTTAACGATATGGTATTAGAAATACATAGTTTCAACACAAAGATATTCATAAATACACTCGTCAAGTAGTAAGTAGGAAAAAAGATTAATAACAGATTTAATGCTTGTGCACAAAAAAGGGCCAACAAAAATAAAAGATACAACATAGAAGAGGTTACGAAATAGGAAGCGAACATTATTTAGTGTTAACGGAAATAAAGGGAAATAAGAGAAAAGATAGTAGTAGAACCCAACGAAAACTGAATATACAATTATTAGACCATTATACGCATATAAATATTACCTACTAATTAAAAGTAGCCAATAAATCAACAAAAAATGCAAAAACTAAAGAACGTAGAAACTGAAGAACTTTAAAAGATAGAATAATTAAATCAGTATGAGAAACAAGAACGATACATACTCTAAAATAAACACTCCAGTTAACCAGAAACAAAATGGAATGAGGAAATACCCAAAGTACTAAAGGAAACTAAAATCACGTGGACAAAGACGAAAAAAAGAAATGGTCAAATAGGAACAAATGGAAAAAATCATCCCCTCCACATCCCAAACAAAAATGGTTTTGAAATAAGGATATATTACGCATATATAATAACTTGGTGAATCTGTTGTAATTAGGCAGACATAAACTTTATAAGATTCAATATCAAAACATACAAATCACAAAAATTTAATAAATAGAAAAATGATTCTTGCCAATACAGATATACACAACTGACCTTTGTTTTTATTATGCTCTATAAGTTGGTTTACATACAGCGATAAAACTGGTTTCAGAGACGATATTTGTATCTTTATATTTAAAACAGTAAAATTTGAAAATGAGTGCTTGTTTTGACCTTGAAATCTTCTGTTAATTTTCAAATTTTAAATTACGTAATAGTGGCCAATGAAAAAAAAATGTCGTAAATAAAGGTAAGTTGATATGGATATTAATGCAAGATTTTTCATTTTATATGAATTAAGAGTAAATTATTTTTACTCGTTTTTTACCGAAGATTATTTATTATTATTAATGAAACTGATCCAAGACAAATACGTTATTTTCTTTTAAATAATGAAAATTTCAATAAACCGCCGAAGCGTCTCTTGGTGTAAGATTAAAAAATTATTGGAGTGGGAATAATAACGGCTGTGTCTCAAGCCTTAATGCAGCAATTAGTCTTTCGGAATATTCCAAAAATTAAGTAATCATAGAAATAACAAATACAGTTTTTAAGAAAATAATCTAGTCTCTATTCGTATGACAACTGTGCAATGAGCACAAAACTCTGTCCTGATATTATTTTACATTGCTGTAAATAAGTATATTGTTTCTAAAGGATACAGGTAACTGCTTTGACTTATTTCCGGCCAAAATTTCATATCACCAGAAAATCATTTTTTTTTTATAATTAAAAGTTACTACCAGCTATTCATTAGTCACTGCACCCAAAAAGTGTGAAAGCACTCTTAATCAATTAGAATAAAGATGTTAGACTACTTTAAATTTCTTATAAAAGTGTTGGGTTTAATTCAATTTATGTTAATTCTTGGTACATTGTCTTAATGACACGTCTAACATTCTAATGCGTTTTAAATCGTCAATGTCGTTAGTCTAATTTAAACTGATAGGGAATTTCCTAGACGGAATTATAAAACATCCTGACCTAGATAATATAGTTTTGTGCAGCAAAGGTTTTTGTAAATCTAATCTCGTGTGCATATTAGAACATTATAGACCAGCATTTCCTTTCCTTTTTTGTCACAAACTGCAGGTGCATCGTTAGTATCTAGCAATTATAATGTCGCGACACTCCAACTTGAAATGTCGTCTGTCGTCCAAAAAAAGTGTTTGACAAAAATGAGGAAAATTAATGATAATGGCCAGGTATTAGGGAAGAAATTAATGTTTCATATTACTGTGTTCCAGGGTGTCAAAGAATACGCTGCTTTGCACTGCACACAAATGTAAATTACCCACTTGTCCAATTGATGATATATTATTAGTTACCCCTAAACCGCGAGCTGCCCATTCAGATTTAATAACGGAAGGTTTTTTTGTCACATGTGAAATGGGCCGAGGACATCATGTGTTTAATAATTGTTAAAAAAATACATCCGTCCCTAAACGACACAGAATTATACGTTGCAAAACTATGAGACTTGCAGAACTTTACTATTTCTAGGAAAATCTTTTTTGGTTGTCGTTGAAAGGTACCTATGCATTAAAATGCAATAATTGACGGTGGGGACAGACTTTTTGAAGAGACTGACGGTTATTTTTGTCGATAATTTCCGTGGCCATGAAGGAGGCAATGAAACCCGCTTATTAAAATATTAGATAAATAGGAAAAGATATGTAGAGCTAACATTAGATGGTTGCAAGCTGCCGATCTCTAATAGGCCAAATGTTGGTGGTGGCTGAATTCTGCGGGAAAAGAATTGGTGACTACGACATCTGCTTCCACAGTTATCGTGCTCATCTATCGATGATTTGCAAATTACACCATTAGGAAACTCAACAATTCATCGAAGACAAAAGGGTTGTGTTGTATATTGTTGGTTTCCTGTTAAATGTGAAGTTGTTTCCGTTAAATATATTGGATAACTAAAATTATTTTAGTGATTAACAAAATATTAAACGTAAATAATAAGAATATATGATATATTCAGTAGTATCCTGGGAATAATATAATAGCTTTTTTGTGTACTAATATATCTGCAAAAAACGGAACCAGTTCTTTAGGACAAAGAAATTATATGATGCTAGTTTAACATATGTTACGCTTTTCGGGTTTGTAAAAAAACGATAGAATTCGTTATACTTTTAAACCAACAATTTTGTTTCAAACCTAGTATTTCCATATTTGTCGGCTTTTTCTTAACACTTTATCACTTAGCTATTTATATTTAGTCTGCTATCTTTTTGAATATTATTTAAAATGCAGTTTCTTTGTTTGATGGCACCTAAGGCATCGATCACATTTTAGTTATTTTGTGTGTATTGTTTTTTTTTTTGTTTATTCGTACAAAAACAATAGAGAAATTGTGCACATGTCAGAATAATAAATAAACAAAAGTGCTACATTAGCACCAAATACACTACTAACAAGTCAAACTGGCACAACATATTAAAATTAAAAAAAAGTGAGAAACGAATAATTGTACTTTTATTACAATAGTAGTATCTGCATAATCGATAAAATATAGAAGAAGTTTTATAACTTTTAAAAGTCAGCGCCATGTCGTAAAGAGTTTTAGACATGTTACATTTACTTGTAATTTCACTTGTTTGTCATTATCTTTCATAATATTTTTGATACATGAATTTACTCTTCTTTGCCAACCAAAGATAATTTTACTTTGTGGAGAATGTCACCAACTTATCAGACCATAGTTCACACCATACAAATGTCGAGTGATCAGTACCGATTATAATTGAGTCATCCACGACTACGGAAATTTATGGTGCCTAAAACAACGCCAATTTTCAAATTTAAATAAATGAAACGAAATGAAAAGTAACATTTTTACTTCCGAGCTTAAGCGAAGAAGTATTGTAATCGAGTCCATCGGGCATTTTACTATTTTCATATTTTCTCGACGTTTTATTACCGTTGAAGTACCAAAAAAGTGATCTCCCGTTTCCTTTGCCTTTGTCAATTTTATTAGGCAGATAATCTCCGAAGTTACTAGACCGATTGTTGTCAAATTTTGTATGTATGTTAGGAATATTATGTGGATGGTAAAACGCTATCCAAAATTTGAATAATCATACCCACCAAGAATTTAATAACGTCATCTCAAAAGATTCTATATTAAAATGATTTAAATTTTATAGGTATAGCTTTACATTTCAATTTTCACATTTGCTCTGTTTTGGTTTTGATTTTCGTTCATGATCGTATTGTAAAAATTAAAAATCTTCAAGAAGACTTGAAGTGAATGTTGTGAGCAATTTTCCAAATAATGCACTTTTTTCTGACTTTCTGAAATGTTGTGTAAGTCGATTGCGAAGCAACAAAACATTTTGACACTTTCGTAAATCCACCTCCATGATGATGAATCGACGGAAAATTTTCAACAAGACGATGCCACAGCACTGGCACCTGGAACCTCAATTGCTTTGTTATGAGAGTTTCCACAGATCATCTCGTCAGTCAAAAGACAGAAAACCTTTGGCCCCCAAGGTCTTCGTATCTTACATCATCAGATTTTTTTTCTATGACCATATCTGAAAAATCAGAGTTGCCATAACCCCAGTAACAAGGTAGACGAATTAAGAATTGTTGCAAAATTAACGGAATCAACACAAATCCTTACATGCTACAAAATGCTATTCAAGCAATTAGACGACGAAGTCAAATGTGGGAATGTATAGAATTTTACGAGCTGAAAACAGTGGCGCAAACTGTGTTCCGAAATTTACATAAAGAACTGAGATATTGTTTTTTAAAAATACGGGATGAAAAATTTCACCAGGATTAAAAAAAACTGATCCAAGGTTATTTTGACACAATTTCCCACGCACCTAAAGTACAATTTCGAAAAATTATAAAATTTAATTTTGAGAATCTTTTTTATATAATCCCTATGAGCTAAAATTAATATATGTGTGGATGATTAAAGTGTAGGTAAAGAAGCATTGCATGCATATATTTCTGTTGAGTTTTTTTATATAAACATTTTTGCTGGCGTCATCAACATTTTTGCGAGGAGACTCAATTTGAAGAGCTACAGTGTAATACTATCAATAACACACCTGTATACTCAAATCTTGAGAAAAATCAAATGGATAATAAAACATCGGTTCATTCATTACTTTTTTGAGCCAGGCAAATCTGAAAAATATGAACGCATTGGTAAACCATAAGTATAGTCTCTACACTGTGCAAATTTAAGATTTACTCGGTTAAATGAGATGACGTCATCAACATTTTTTGGGAGGGGACAAACGGATAAATTTTGATTAACGATTTACCATGCTTTCGATAACCTTGAAACGTTTGCAAGATTTCAGAGCATTTTTGTAATTTCATAGTTAAATTGTAATATGTTATTATAAAATTTTGAATTTTTTTCCAAAAATCTACATACCTAGGGTAAACAGTCAACACGAATTCATAAACTACAAATGGAGGAATATGCTATTTTATAAAATTTGAGTAACATTTACTATTGTAAAAGTTGGAGATGAGGTCATATCATTGATGTTGGTGGCGATGATTAGACAAATTTTGGTTAGCGTTTTGTCATTTATACGATATTCCTAATATACCTACATACAAAATTTGACAACAATCAGTCTGGTAGTTTCGGAGATTATCTATATAATGAAAATCGACACAAACGCGGACGGACAGCAAACGAAAACGTCGAGAAAACATGAAAATAGCCAGTTGCAATCGATTATACTTCCTTAGCTTACGCGCAGGAAGTAAAAACAAAATACTTGATCAAAACATTATATCGTCAATTCTAACTGCGGTAGAGCTGTTCAAGTAAGTAGCAACTTCTAGGTTCAAAAATTCAAAGGTTCTACTTTAAAATTTTAAATTTGGTTAGCCGTAGGCTCCAATTTTTTTTATCACCATAAATCCAAATACGTTCTACTGTTACGGCAAAAGAATTACATGAGAGTCATCCGTTTTGATTTTCATTACCATATATGGGAATTTTTTTTCTTCTTCTGTTTGAAAAATTCTTGGAGCCATCTTGTGTCCATTGCAATTTTTACTTTCTGAGCGTAAGCGAAGGTGGTATTGTAATCGAGTCCATCGGACGAATGGGCACTTTTATATTTTCTCGACGTTTCATGACCCCTGCAGTACGAAAAAAGCAGTCGGCCGTTTCCGGTCGTCTGTCTGGTGTCTCTATCCATTGTTATTAGACACATAATCTCCGAAACTACTGGTTCGATTGTTGTCAAATTTTGCATGTATATTAGAAATATCATGTAGATGATTAAATGCTAACTAAAATTTGGCTAATCATCCCCACCAACAATTTGAAGACATCATTTCAATAAATGGTATTCTAAAATGGTTTGATTGTTACATAAAAATATACTCATATACTTTTAGTGTAGGAATCCGCTTTCGCAAAAACGTTTGCATGGTATAATAACGTTTTATTCTAAACACGCTCGCTCTATACGTCTCCGTGGCGCAGTGGGTGTATCTGAGAAAACGGCGACCTGCGGTACTGCGATTGTGGATTCGATGCCGAACTTTTGGTCCTTTCTTTTTTTTTCTTGAATTGGTATAATGCTACGACTACTTTTCTTTTGTGCTGTGACTAGAATTATCCATGTTGATGACGTCATCATAAATTTTTTATTGGTCAAATTAAGAACGACTCACCCAATTTTCTTGAAGATGTGAAGAATACGCACATGGTTTAATTAATAATTTTAGTTCTGTTTGGAGAAGACAAACTTATTCAAATCAAACTAATTTCTACGTGACATTCTTTCGATGTATAAACATAAATAGACCCTTGAGTTTCAGATTGCTATTACCTAGTGCTGAAGGACAAGGGACGTTATTTATGCCTCTGGTTTTTACTTTACAGCGGTTATCACAAAACGAAAATCGTAAAACCAAATTATATATATTTTTTAAAGAGCTGGATTTGTCGGATTATACTTATATTATACTAGCTTTTCGCCCGCGGCTTCGCTCGCGTAAACGATTCGTTGTGTTGAAGAAGATTATTACCAACATTCAAGTAAAAAATGTGTTGAAGGGCATTAATACAATTTCCAGTAAAAATCGACATAAAAATATTTTTGCTCATAAAAACTTTGTCACCCCCTTTCATCTTCCTAGGGATGGAATCTCGAAACAATCTGAAATCTGAAATACGTGTTTCATTACTTGTATTGAAGAGTATTAATTAATATCTACCAAGTTCCCCGTAAAAATTTAAATTTACAGGAGAAATATTTTTCCCATACAAACTTCTCTATCACTTTTCACCCTTTTAGGGGTTGAATCTCGAAAAATGCTCAAATACGTATTTCATTATTTGTATTGAAGAGCATTCATACCAAGTTTCACGTAAAAATTTAAATTTGCAATAGGAATATTTTTCCCATACAAACTCAGCCTCCACATTTCACTCCCTTAGGGGTTAAATCTTGGAAAATGCTTAAATACGGGTTTCGTTCTTTGTTTTGAAGAGCATTAATTTAATATCAAGTTTCACGTGAAAATTTAAATTTACAATAGAAGTACTTTTCCCATACAAACTTAACCAGTGCTTTTCACCCCCTTAGTGGTTGAATCTCGGAAAATGCTTAAATATGTGTTTCATTATGCATTAACTAAATTCTACGTCAAAAATTTAAAATAGAAATAATTTTTCCCAAATAAAGTTTGTCCCCTTAGGGGTTGAATCTCGGAAAATACTTAAATACGTGTTTCATTATTTGTGTTTAAAAGCACTAATACCAAGTTTCCCGTGAAAATTTAAATTTACAAACGAAATATTCACACACAAACCTAGCCACCACATTTCACCCCCTTAGGGGTTGAATCTGGAAAAATGCTTAAATACGTGTTTGATTATTTGTGCTGAGGAACATTAATACCAAGTTTTAAGTACACATCACCACAAAAAAAAATTCTCATACAAAGTTAACGACACCTTTTTTTACCCCCTTAGGGGTTGAATCTCAAAAAAGGTTTAAATACGTGTTTCATAGTTTGTGTCGAAGGGCATTAATACCAAGTTTCACGTAAACATTTCAATTTACAGTAGAAATATTGTTCCTATACAAACTTAGCCGCCCAAACTTAGACACCATTTTTCACCCCCTTAGGGATCGAATCTCCGAAAATACTGAAATACGTATTTCCTTATTTGTAATGAAGAGAATTAAAATGTACTAGGTTTCACGTAACGATGTAAATTTACAGTGGACATATTGGTTCTACATATACAAATTTTATCATCCCTTTTTAACCCCCTTAGGGGATGAATTTCGAGAAATCCCTTCTTAAACGATGCCTCCAGTATAAAATGCACATTCTCTCCAAATTTCAACTTTCTAGCGTAAGCGGTTTGGGCTGGGCGTTGATAGGTCAGTCGGGACATTGCCTTTTATATATAAAGATTGATCAAATTAAGAACCTCATTTTTTTTAAATTTGCTTATACAGGGTCACTCAAAAAAATTAATGAATCAGTCAATTTATTTTATTGAATTAATCAAGAATTGCAAAACTGAATACTTTGAAATCTTGCAGACTTTTTAAAGTTATTGTAACCATGGTTATTCAAAATTTGTCAGTTTATTCCCCCCAAAGAATTGATTGCCGAATAAATTCTACCCAAAATGTACAAAATATGAAGAGTTTTTGCTTGTGATTTATCACTGCATTCATATTTTTTAGATATGCTTAAACAGGTGGCTCAAAAAAATTAATGAATAAGTCAATTTATTTTATTGATTAAATCAGGAACGGCTCACCCCACTTTTCTTGAAAATTTTGGGAATACAGCACTGTTATTTTTAGTATTACAATACACCAATCCAAGTTGATAAACGTGTCCTTACAAAAATGTTGATGACCTCATCACAAAATTGTGTAAGAAAAAACTCAAGTCTAAAATGTTGGGTATGTTTCAGTACTTCGCAAGCGAGGGAAGTTCTGTCGAAACAACTTTTGACCAATTTTTTGGTTTTAGTTGACTTTATGTCTTTCTGTCGTTGATAACGTTTTGTTTAAGTAGCTTCTACTGTGTCGACTCTGAATCATTCAATCCATTATTTTCTACATGAAAATCGTTTTCTTTAGCTGTATTCTTGAAACAATTTTTATTGTTTATTCGTCTCAATTCATAAATTTACGTTTACAAATCAGCTATTTCTGGAAGCAGCTTGATAAATTTCCTCACTGTATTTCGGACAATGTTTTCAAAATCTTTAATTGTAACTGTTACATAATCGCCTTCACCTCCAGACGGTGTTTATGTAATTGCTATTGTTTATATCGCAATGAGACTTTAATAATAATGTAGTAAAATGCGTTTAAATTCGAGACACGCCAGTTAACATCAACCACTTCCTAACCTCAAGTATTTTAATGGGTTAAAATGTCCACTTTAAACATTATTGCACTCATGATTAATTTGTCAAAAGCAGAAATTCTGGTAGTGTTTACTTTACCCTCATGCTTTAAAAGTGAAAGTGACAGGATAAATTAATTTTCACCACCGGTGTATAAATCATTTTCATAAAAAAATTTTTTTTAAAGATAAACACTGATCATTTTATGAACACCTAACGAACAAAAATTTTATAGTTTAACATTGTAAAGTCATTCTCAACCACTCCAAGAAAAGCGTTAATTAAACAAATGTAAATTATCCACTTGTCCAATTGATGATATATTATTAGTTTCCCCTAACCGCGAGTGACCCATTCATACTTAATACCGGAAGGTTTTTTGTCACATGTCACATAGACCAAAGACATCATATGTTTAATCATTATTAAAAAAATACATCCGTCCCTAAACGACACAGAATTATACGTTGTAAAACTATCAGATTTGCAGAATTTTACAGTTTCTAGGAAAATCTTTTCGACTGCCGCTTAAAGGTACCTATGTATTAAAATATAGGTAATAATTAACTGTGGGGACAGTTTTTTTGGAGAGACTGACGGTTATTTTTGCCGATGATTTCCGTGAGCATAAAGGAGCCAGTGAAACCTGCTTATTAAAATATTAGGTAAATACGAATAATATTTAGAACTAACATTAGATGGTTGCAAGCTGCCAATCTTCAATAGGCCAAATGTTGAATGTGGCTAAGTTCTGCGGGAAAAGAATTTGTGAATACGACATCTGCTTCCATAGTTATCGTGGTCATCTATCGATGATTTGCAAATTACACCATTAGGAACCCCAATAATTCATCGGAGAAAAAAGGGTTTTGTCGTATAACCCTGTCTTCTCGTTAAATAATAAGTTTCCGTGAGCATCGGCTCCGTGAAATCTGGGAATAAAATTATGAATGTTTTTCGTTGATTAATATTGTCGATAAAGCACAGAAGCAACACGGTAGAACAACTTAAAAGTTACAAGCGATATGACTTCATTACAATTTTAAGACAAGCGATTTTATTTTTTAAGTTGGTAGGTTGTAATTTAACGTTTATGAAAATGTTTCTTTAATTATGATAAATATTACTTTTTTGTTGTAACGCATTTTGTGAAAAACCGTTAATAATTACTTACATATACTCCTACTTGATTTTTGCTGCAAAACACTAATGGTGTTTGTAGAGGATTTCAATTTTTTTAACTACTTAGCCCATCCTTTCCATCTATTGACATCAGTGCTGGGAAAATTTGGTTATATTTGAGAAAGCCACTACGTATTCTGTAGTCCACGTTTCTCCTTCAACTTTTATTAATTACGTTAAAGTGTTGCAATCAGATTGCAGTGTTTCTTAAAGCTTTATTAGCATATGTTGAGTTTGGAGACTTTTTTAATACTGACCATAACATTATCAAGATAATTTCGCTGTAACAATTAGCATGTTTCAGCAATTATACATTTTATTCAACACAATAGTGTTGTTAATTCTTAATTAATTTAGGCTTTATTTAATAAACAAGACTGTTTCTGGAATGGTTAATTCAACAGTCTCGTTTATTAAATGAATCTTAAATACACCTTTTCAGTTAAAAATTTTCTTCACAAATGTAAAAAATGGTTGGTTTTTACCATATGCTTTCTTTAATAATATCCATTAAAAGAGAAAGATCTTAAAAATTTAAAAGGACTGGTTCTAGTTATATCTGCAAACACTATACAGACTACGACTACATAAAGGTAGGTAAATAAGATTTTTCAAAATATTGCTCGGATCAAACATCAATTATACATGATTCAGAGAATTTCTGCACTTAGTAAAGAATAACTGACAGCTGACAACCAAACTGACATGCTTACACTATTTTAACCTAGATTTGTGACAGGACTAACCTCCAAATCATGCTTAAAAAATTGTTTGCAAATTTTTTTGCAAAAATCTTTTCTACAATTTCGCTGTTTGTCACATAAGAATATTATGAAAACAAATTTGAGAATTTTTTCTCGTAAAATTTTGAGAAAAAACTGTTATAATGTCAAGCCGCCTTAAGTTCCAAATTTATACCATATATTAGTTTTTTTTGTCGATATTCATTATCATTTGATGTACTTAAAGTCTTTTTTTAAGTTTACAAACGTAAGCGTTATTTCCATTGTTTATTAAATATACCCAAACAATATTTCGTAGAATAAATTTTTTCAGTTGCAAAATTTTAGAATATTAGTGGAAATTTCGAATAATTATTCTTATCAAAAAATGAAATAACGATTTTATTAAAAAGAAAACAAGAAAAACTTTAAGAATAATTTAACGCAACTCGTAGTAAATCACATACTCGTACCCTTGAAGATTGTGTTTTAGTTACATACTTAGTTAATTTTCGTTTTCTGATTTCACCTTTCAAAAAATTACTTTGCAGTGGAATATAGATATAAATTAAATCAACTATTTTGACAACAATAATAATAAAAAAAACTGATTCTGAAACAGAAGTTTTCTGACCCAAATGTAAAACATTTGGGAATAATAACAAGAATTAGTTAGCTATTCACGAAATTTACTTTGTTGTATCTTAAACTGTGGATTTATTACAAAACAGGATTGACTTAGTTAATTCAAAAACTTGCCAAATTTTTTTGTATTATCTATACACTTGCTTTTTCGGAAGAGAATTAAAAGCATCATTTAAAGGAAAATACATTTTTTCTGTTTTCATACAAAAATAAATTAGCATTCCCCTTTAAGCTAAAAACAATGGCGTTTATAGAATTTCAATGTTTCTATCCGTTCTCAAGTCCACGGAATTTGATCTGAGACACCTGCATTTCCAAAAAATATTTTACATTTTTTCAAAGCTTTCACTACCTTCGAGTCCACAAGGTGAACAACATAGGTACAATTCATTCTGATTACTCGTCTGTACGATATAAGAATTAGGTCAGTTACGTGAGAATAATCCCAGAGTAAGATGTCACAAAGGCCATGAACTAAAATCAGAAAGAATTTCTTTGGTATATATTTTCAGAGATAACCTGTTTCTTAGTTGTCTTAATTAAAAAGTTATTTTAACTCATTTGCTTGATATGGCTTATCCGTGCACATTAATTTATTGCCGCTGGTGTCTATAATTCATAATCAAAAAAGAAGGTATCGTATGAAAATAGTATAGAATTATATTTTGCCAAAGATACAGGTGGATAATTTATCTAAGTCATGAAAAAGTACAATATTAAAAAATGTTCGTGTCGGTCTGCCCGCATTACTGGGTACTAAATTCGATTAATATTTTACGTTAAAATATGTAAACTAGGTAAATAAATAATTACATGCGATAAAAATTTAATGAAATTTAAAAGTGTAGGTAACTCAGATTATAAGAACGAGTCTTCTGGCATATTGTCTACGTAACAGACGACGTAAGTAGGTACACCACATAAAAGTGATACACTTTTTTTGCTAAATCTTAACATATAGATATTACTAAGAATGTAAATTTATGGCAGTAATTACTCAGAGGATTTGTTATGGAATGCATAGAACATCTTTTCTTTTTTGTAACTATGTACATATTTCGATTGTAAAAAATGTTGTCTACATATGAACGAAGCGATTTCTGTCGAATCTCCTAGAAAAATTCCATCCGGTGTCTCCCTCAAAGTCGATATTTCCGCCAATTAATAAGTGTTGCCCGAGTGGATCGAGTTCGTAATGGAAAGCTCGGTCAAATTAGTAATTATTTGAGTAGATCCATCTTCATTTGTCTGTTAGTCCGAGACGTTCGTAATCATCTATTTCATTGGTTAGTGAATGGGTAATGAATGTTCCGCGGATTCCGTCAGCTACAATGGCACCTACTGAACGCTTCTGGTGCGCTGAGCACAGTGGGTACCCAGAACTGTACAAAGAGGACATTTGTATTTGTCTGTGCCGAGTTTATGTAATTTCCTATAGAGTTTGCCCCTTCGCTTCCCGCAGCACCGCTCCGTCGGGGTGCCACGTAGACGGTGACCGTGCGGTGGGAGACGTTTCCGACGAAAAAGCATTCTAAACGTAACCGATATTACAAAGCTTTCTGTGAGTCTGCATCGCATCCAATTCCGAGCGGGCCGCGGCCTGGCAGTGACGGATTGAAGGATATTTGTCATCCTCCCGGGTCGGCCACACTGCTGTCTGCCCCCTTTGGCCCCCAGCGAGCTGCTCCCGAAGCCGCCGCGCCGCGGTCGCTGGAGACCCTCACGGATCCGCCAGATAACGCTCCAAAACAACCATTGCATTTTTCAATACGCGAGATCACTACTGGGAATTTCATTAGTTGCTACTGATTTTTTCAATTTATAGTTTAGTGTTTTTTTATCAACAGATTACTTAGTTTATCCGAGTTGGATCAAGCTACGGAATCTACGTAACTCTCTATTCTTTTCGGTTTCGAATATGTCCAATTAGGAACGGCGGTTCCCTATTGTCCCTTTTGTGAACATAAGTGTAAAGTTCCAAATATTCCAAGTTAGAATTTTTTCTTTCTGTGGTTCGCAATTTCAACAGGATCAAATTTGACAAAATTTTAAAACTGTTTCAATTAAGTTTGCGATTTTACCTGGACACCTGTTGTATGGAGAGTACTGACATCCTAAGTTAATACTTGTGGTTTCAGTTGTTGTTAGTTCACCGTCTTACTGAAGTGTTCTCCAAAACCAAAATTTTACAATTTTGATATATTATTAAAATACTGAACTCGAAAAATGCTTGTGATAACTTATAACTTAGCTATATAATTATTTTGCTTATCCACTTCAGAAAAGAGAAGAATATTGAAGCTTTATTGAAAATAATTATGTAATCAAATAAGTAATTAGTTCTTTTTAAGTTAAAGAAAAATATTGTTACATATATACAAAATTTAAATAAATTATCAATAATTAATAGCCCTCACCCATTAACATATTTGCAATAATTACAATAATTCTGGTCACACTTTATACACAGAATATATGTAGGTACTTCAAGTTTTTACCGAAATTTTACCAACGCACGTATTATCTGGTAAAAAACAATCCAAAAGATATACTGGCACAAGAGATATGGTTGTTTCATGACTTTGACTTCTCCAATTCCTTCGTCCGTGAAGAAGGAGCATTGTAAACGGATACTACTAAAGATCATTAGGTCCAGTTAACGAGAAACGCCCCAGGCAAACACAAGGAAGACTCTCTACTTGAATTTGAGATAATGCACCTAATAAGCCGTAGGATTATTCGTAGACAAGTATAGTGAAGAAGTCAAAGTCGTAAAACCACCCTATCTCTTGTACCAGTATACTAAAAATCGTACTTAAAAAATTTTTAACCTCTGCTTTTATAGTTTTTTAAAAATAGCTCTGACATGATTCAAACTAAAATAACTACTAGAGCTTAACGTGGGTAGATGCTGCCTATTATTCTAATTCTTTTTATTTTTGTTTTGAGACTGAGACTATAAGGCAAAGAGTTGGAGAAAGAAAGAACTAAAAAAAATCTAGGCACCATTTAGCGTATACTTAAAGATGTAACAAAAGTTCAAATATGAGAATGAAAAGACTGAAAATTCTTGACTCGAATCGAAAGAAAGAGAGTGGAACAGGTGCCAGTAAAATATGAAGTAATAAAAGAAATGGGAAGTACTGAAGAAGTACCGGATGAGCATGAAAGAAGTATAATATGAATGAAAGAGGTACACAAAACAATAGCGAAAGAAAAAAATAAACTAGTACTAACTATTACAAAAATATATTTAATAAAATATAGTTGCAAATTTAAAACCCAAAAGACAGCGTGACTGTAATGACTTCTTGATCGTCTGCATTTACATCGACACTTCATGTTACAAAATTGGCCCAAGGTTATTTCGACAGATTTCCCCTCGCTCCCGTTTCTTTGGAAAATAAAAAAAATGATTTTGCGAACTGTTATTCCTGATAACTTCTTATTAAAACAAATATAGATAAGTAATACCAGTAACAGTGTAAGAAGCTCAATGATATCCTATAAATATGTTTCGACAACGTAAATATGTATACATTTTTTGTGTTTGTCTACGACATATATTTTTTTTTGTGACACTATAGATATCCTGTTTAGAATTCTTGTAAAACTTGTTTCTCTGAATTCATCAACGTATCATACTTTAATCACCCATAGTCCTCCACTGTCTATGATTCAATGACATTATGTTACGAAAACACACTTGCTTATATTTAGTCTAGAATGTACTTGTCCTTAGGAAACAGGCAGGGGCGACTCATGAGTTGAGAAGTTGATGAGGCAAGAGACAAGATTCTGCAACACCTAAATATCGAAAAAATTATATTGTCATGTTTGCGTTTTTAGGAATTCACAAGGAAATTTTTTCCTGCTGTTTATCATTCATTTCACTTCCTTTACAACGTTTCGACGATAAAAGATCAGTATCAAGTTTTCTATAAATTCGTATAAGTTCGTGCGATTTACCTAAGTTTTTTGGAACAAATTCCTAGCTCTGAGAATTACCTGTAAACGAACTTAGTTTGCAAAACATAAAAAACAGTAGGGTAAATGTGTACAAGAGTACGCACTTAGTGTAAAACTGTCAATAACTTTTTAGTTTTTTTGGATGGACAAATTTTATGATATGGGTACGTTATATACATGTTTAGAGATCATATATATTTAATTGTAGGTCCCAAGACCACTATATTTTAAGAGTAATTTCAATTTTTGTCAAGATGTGTAAATGCGCACTCTTAGACAGTTCACTGCACAAGAGTGCGCATTTGAACGCTTATGAGTGCGCATTACATTTTATGAAAAAATTTTTGTTTCTAAGGTGAAAAAAAATGGGGACAAGTGACTACAGACTACATATACAACGGGATCCATATTTCTTCGTACTCTAGGGGTCTTGAAATTCGAGAAAACGTAAAAGTAGAGAGTCGGTCGACGGACTCGATTACAATGCTTCATTCGCTTACGCTCAGGAAGTAAAAATTAAAAAATTAACGTCACCATAACCACCACCACACAACTTGAGAAGCAGTACAAAGTAGTAGAGTTAAATAATTCATTATAGTATCATACGGAATGGGACTATTTGGCGCGGCCGACTTGGCGCGGCCAACTTGGCGCGGCCGACTTGGCGCGAGCCATTTTGGCGCAAAGCCAACTTGGCGCAGGGACACTTTGGCGCAAGCCATCTTGGCGCGAGCCATCTTGGCGCGAGTACGCCGGTATATAATATAAAAAATATTTATTGTTCGTACTTTGGTTGGCATCCTGTTATTTATGCTAAGTGTAGGCAACCAAATACACATTTTCATTCGCACAAATTCCAATAACTAAATGATCCACGGAGCAAGAAGTTCCACGTTTAGGAGTATGTTTATAATGGGGTGCAGGGCGCGAAGCGCCCGTGTGTCCATTAAAAAGTCGACATTACCCCTCCCCGCGTTGGAGACTATAAAAATTAGGTTATGCTAACAACGGGTGCAATTTTTGTATATTTATATCTATTTTTCTTGGTGCAAGTTCATTCGCGCCAAGATGGCTCGCGCCAAGATGGCTTGCGCCAAAGTGTCCCTGCGCCAAAGTGTCCCTGCGCCAAAATGTCTCGCGCCAAATCGGCCGCGCCAAGTTGGCCGCGCCAAGTCGGCCGCGCCAAGTCGGCCGCGCCGAATTGTCCTAGACCGAGTATCATATGTATCTACAAGACTACGTATCGCAAGTATTGCGCATTCTTATACAATACCTCACTGCGCACTCTTGTACATTTGTACATAACCTAATGTTTTCAAAGTTAAAAGCTTTTGATGGATAGAAAGTATAAAACTGCTAGTGTATAACGACACCTTAAAAGTTACAGCTAATGAAAATTATTACTGTAAAATAAAAGAACTGATACGTACCTTACAAAAAACTAAAACTATGAGCGGTAAAAATTACATCCACACAACGCGTAAACATAAAATCGTCAGTACGATTAAACTATAAATTATATACAGGTCACTTTTGCACCTTTATCTCAAGTTTAGCAATGGATTGTGAATGGTCTAACTTCATCTTACCCAAATGGCACTAATAAGCAGAAATCATCAGTGCGTACTCTTATACATATTCGCACTCTTGTACACATTTACCCTATAGTGGGATTTACGAACTTGCTGTTGACGTTGAAGTTCCCGTTGCAGTTCCTGTTCCCGCTGACGTTGCTTTTAGAGCTGAAAATGTCATTTATAAACTCCGTTTGCTAAGTTGCCGTCGATAGTAACTTTGATGTTCAACTTTTGCTGCATTTAAAGAGGTTGTAGAAGAAAAGTGGAGGATTTAAGTTGATGACTTTTTTTTATACATCGTGAACCAACTGCTAAATCCTTATTTCTCTACGAGAAATCAAAAACATGTTTTTGGGTATCGTTTATATTTTGGCTCTTTTTTTAATACATATACATAGTATTCCTTGAACAACGTGATACTCAAAAACATGTTTTTAATTTCTTGTAAAGAAATAAGTGTTTTGCTGTTAAGCTCGCTTGGTTCACGGCAAATAAAAAAAATCATCATAATTGAGATAGGGCGGGTGGGTCGTCTTACATTTTGCCTTTTTGTTTTAATATGTGTAGACTACTTTTCAGAACATGAAATTTAAAACATGTTTAAAATGGAAAATTTGTATAAGGAAATATCGATTTTGCAATTAGACTTCGCTCCATAATTGCAAAATCGATATTTCCTTGCAAAAATGTATCACATTAACCATGTATTAACTTTCTTATTGTGAAAAGATGGCTATGTATATTAAGAAAAAAAAAGGAAAAATATAAGCCCCGGCCACCTACCCGTTCTTGAGATTTGACGAATAAAAAATATAGACAGTAAGAGTCAAAATTTTAAGTAAAAAATTGGCCGAATTCGACAGAACTTTCTTTGCCCTTGAAATATAAAATTTGATTTTGCGGTTTTCATTTTGCGATAACCCTTATAAAGTAAAAACCAGTGGCGTAATTAACACCCCCACAACCTGTGCACCGCGAGTGGGTAAATTCAAACGGTCCGCACAAGTGTGGACAATATGAAATATATATTTGAAGCAGATCAACAACGGGAAAAATGTACACATTCTCAGTTTCTCAGTATATGCTTAACTTCTACTATTTATATTTATATTACCAAAGGATGCGACTATTAGCACGTTTAGATTATACGAGCAGTAGCGATTAAAAGAAAATGAAATTTGATAAATTTTGTCCCCTCAATACAGAGGAAAGGACTGATTAATTAATTAACCACACTCAGTTTTTTCCCAAGAACCCCTATAAATTTGAGGAAGAGTTATTCCGCAAAATTGTAAGATAATGTACAAATTTTGATTAACGATTTATTGTGCTTCCAATAGCCTTGAAATAATTAGCCTTTAATAAGTTTACGATGCATTCAGTTTTGCAATTTCGAAATTACCTAAATAGTAAAATAAAATTTTGAATTGTTTCCCAAAAATCTGAATGTCTAGGGTAAAAACTCAATACAGATACTTAGGTCACACATGCAGCAGTATGCAATTCTATAAAATTTAAGGAATATTTATTCGGCAAAATTGTAAAATGACGTCATCATGTGTATGTGGGCATTAAGGAACAAATTTTGAACAACTATGCTTACGATAACCTTAAAACGCTTGCAAGTCTGCAGAGTATTTGGTTTTGCAATTTCAAAGTTAAATTGTAAAATGTTGTTATACAATTTTAATTTTTTTCCAAAATTGTGGATGACTAAGGTAAAAACTCAGATTTAAATTAAATTTACTAATGCAAATTTTGGAGATGTCATCATCCTACTTTTGGTGGGATTATTAGCCAAATTTTGATTAGCGTTCCACGATCTGCACGATATTCTCAACACACATATAAAATTAATAAAAGTTGACATATACGACAGACAGATAATAAACAACGGGCGGAATAATATCTCAGACGTTCGTACCAGTGCTGCCGCGTGGATACTTTGACTACAAATATATTTTTCTTTTGGACTATATCAACATAATATCACATTTCAGAATCACAAATCTGTGGTCCTGTGGTTGAAAAATTAATAAGGGCACCGAGTATTATTATTTGAAGTAATATAGTAATATAGAAGTAGTTTTTTTACTAGCTGTAAACACTCCTTGAGACGCACTGGCTACGACCTTGTGGACCAGGTCAAAGCGTCCCCGGTACTCGGCGTAAAACACACCTTACTTCAACTGGGGAACTGCAGCCGTAAGATAAATGTGCGCGCACTGCAGATAACAGACAGAGGTTCAATATTGTAAATTTTTCCTTAGTTTTACAGTTTTTGTAGTAGGCAACTTATTTCTAAAAACAATAAGAAAGAGGTGATATCGTTCAGACATGTTTTTTTACAACTGTTAAGTCATTAATAATTAAGTATTTGCGCAAATGGTACTACATATTTTTAATAATTACTAGCGTTCACAGCTTACTCACAATAAGGTAAAGAGTGTATCTTCAATCAGGTTCGAAATAAATGTCACTTGGTGCAACGGGCATTAAGAACAGATCAAAACTTGACACCACTCTCAGAGAAGTGTACGATTTTAGAGTACGATTGTTTTTAGACTGTTAAATTTACGTAACCCCATACACCAAAGTCACAGTTAAATGAAATTGAAACATTTGGTTTATTTTTGGGAAAATTTAGAAAAAGCTTATAAGGTATTTGTGTAAAAACAATGGAAACAAGGAAATTACTATGAAAACGAATGCTGCGTAATATGTCAAAATGTACGGAGCCCAGTTATATGAAACCACATTACACAATACATATACCGCATGGTTTACTATATGTATGTCGCTAGGCACCTACACTGCAAACCACGTAACTGTAAAATTTGATGTTTGCATGTAATTATTGATCTTAAAAAGACTTTGTAAACATATTTTTATGTGCACACTCTAATTCCTCAGATTGTAGGGCTTGTCTTATTTCACCAATATAGACATAATTACTTTTATGGTACGAGATTTTTTACCCGTCTCTACAGGGTAGTTCAGAAATCATAGCCTCTTAAAAACAAAACATCCTAGGTATAAAGAAAGCTGAAAAAATGATGTCATTTATATGAAGTACCTTACAGTCAGGATGACTGTCCTTATATTGTACTCACAAGACAGAAATTTGAACTAAAGCCTGAACACAGCAAGAATACAACTCTAAACAGACAAGCTACCCAATAGATATGATTTTGAAACAGCTTACTCGGCCAAATTCAGAAATGGTAAGATATTTGACGTGGAATCATATTGCGTAAGAAACACGATGATCCACATCCTACTAAAGAAGAATCATACATACACAATGTCTTAATGGGAAAAATATAAAAATTGTATGCGATATCGAAACGTATTATTGAAGTTGATTGATCCCTCCTATTTATTTTGATAAATGTCTTAATGTTATGTTTGCTTGGCATGTATTGCCAATATGCAGAACATTCCCATTTCCGTTCGTTCCATCTGTGGTCAGTTGTGTTCGTTGGCGGTTATATTAAAAGGGCCTTTATATTATGTGATTAAATCACATGATTTTTCACATGAGTTTATCACTTCAAATATTTTTACTGTGATTTGAAACGTTAATTTTTTTATTTTATTTAAATTCTAGGAACGCAGTAACTTTAAAATAAGCTTTATACAGTAAATGTCGAAATTAATATATTTATTCCTTTATTTTACCTCATGAAATTTTTTCTCTACCCGATTTTTTCTAATAGAAATAAGACGGTTACACTTATTCTAGCACGTTTGTCAAATCATGGTGCCATTTAGGTACTTTGTCTGTTTCAGTTCTACCTTATAGAATTTTTATATTGGGGCAAAATTAATTTGTTTCTAAACATTCCAGTTCTTCTAGATCTACCACTGTGTTAGATACGATCGATGACTCTATGGGTGTACTCGTAGTTCTGTTCACTACCTCTGTCGCCTATCAGTAAATTACCAAATATACATTATATATATACCTAAGCCATTCCAATATCAATAAAAATACATGAATAAAGCAGGAGCTACTGTCAAACCTTGTGACACACCTTGAGTAAGAGGTATGTAATGTCTAATGTGAAGATAAAAAGGTTTACAAAGATAAAATACTAGCTTCTATGCGGTGACTAAACTAAATAATCTTTGTGGTCGTTTGAAACAGTTGGTTTAGTTTCAGTGTATTTTAATAAAGCAAAAAAGAAAAAAGTGCAAACAGTATAGGCACTATTTTGCTTTTACCAAATAATATAAAACACACATATTATTAATTGTTTTCTCTGCTGTTCAAGAGTGTGTCATAGTCAAGAGAACACAAAGTTTAACTGGTATAGTAACTCAGAATATTACCGAAACTGTTTAATGAACTACCAAAAACAGATAAAATGATTTATTTTTATTTGTTGGGCCTTATATTAACTTAAAATAGAGTACTTACCTCGTATTGTGTATTATGTAAAGTTGTAAAAATCATAGTGTGAAAAAATATCCGACTCCACCCTGCATAAGGTTGGTTTCTATTTTTTCAGCCGAATAAAAATGAAAAATTAGCATAACGCAATTTTCCCTCACCGCTAAGCACCTGCATCGATTAAACTCCTCACACAAAAGTTCCTCGCTCATTTGCCTTCCATATTATATAGGTGTGTGTTGTAACAACATTATTATGAAAATCTAGCATAATGGCGTGCGAAAACGCAATTAAGCCCTATGAATAAACCAAAGTGTTAATTTCGTACCGTTGTAAAACAATTAGTTATTTGTCCTTCTCGTAGTGACGGACTCCGGAATACAATCAACATTTTGTTAGCGGACTCTCCGACGTTATGATCGAATTAAATAGTGTAACGGTTATGTAAACATCAGCAAGCTCACAATGAGCATCAGTCTCGATATATCCATATGTTAAATGAAGCACAGGGAATGAGCTCGCGTGCAAATCCATCTTCCTGCACGGCGCCCGGAGTTCGAGCCCTACCAAGAACGCACTTAATCAAAGCGTCGTGCCGCCTCAAAACAAATGCGATTTTTCTTTCGTCTTTATATAAAAGGATTTTTTGCCTGGGAAACACTGGGCTGAAAGTTGGAATTATTGTTGACCGTACTTAGTTTCATCGCGGCGAAATGAAAACGGGGATGTGGGCTTTAATGATAAAGAGTCGGGAGAATTATTTTTACATCTGGGGTGAAGAGAAAACGAAATTTGCAAATAAGCGAATCAAACATACATATTAACAGGATGAGTTGTAGTAGTGATTTAGAAGCTTGAAATAATCTGGTATCAAGACCTAAATGTAGCACCCCACAGTATGTAAAATCAATATAATTAATCCTTATTGAAATTAAATCAAATGTGATAGAGAATCAGTAAAAGCTGACAGAACTAAAAAGAGTTTTCATGGCACTGGATTTTGTGGAAAGGAAATGAACATCGGGGAGAACATTTTTTTAAACATATACGGGGTGGTAGGGGTTTAAGTTGTCAAATTTTCAGGAATGGTAATTTACAATATTCTGAACCAAAAACCTTAATAATATAATGCCTAACACGTACGGTTAAGCGACAATATTTGGATGTGTCTCCATTTGAGAGCCAATGCCTTTACTTTTAATATGGCGTATGCGTAAGGTAAGTGCAAAATCAAATTTCTATTAGTAACCATTGTTTCTTTTTTTGTTTTGTTGGACGCTACCATGGAAATTGCAACTTTCTGATCCGTGCGTGGTCCACATCAAACGTCGCACGAAATGATCAAGAGCAATGCTCTTGCAAACCAATAACAGGTGACAGGTTTAAAAAAATGCTGATAATAATAATAATGACTTTATTGCCCAACAAGTTCTTCACCCACTTACAGGACAATTATAAAAAAATACACATATACATAAATTAATATTGGGTACAATACTAATAACTAACTAAGTACATAATAAAATGTACATGGAAAGTGAAAAAATTCATAAATATAAAATAATACTAATAATATTTAATAAAATTACTCGCTGCTAGTGAAAAATATCCAAGTAAAATTTATTAGCCTCTCGATACATGGTTGTTAGGGGTGCTTTTCTGAGTAAATTCGTCCTCGCAGTTGGAAATCTAAATGTAACAGCATGACAAGGATTTGAACGAGGGACATGAAACCTTAACGAATTAACGATGCCAGTACAGTCCAACCTACCATGTATAATCTTCCAAATAAATCTAGCACCAAGTCATCTTCTTCTAAAGGCTAAGCTGATGTAATTAACTAACGATATAATGAACTAATGATATAATAAAAACAAAAGATGAGGTAATTACACTTTTACACGAAGTGTTCAAAGTGACGAGCATTCATTTCTACACAGGCTTCAGTACTTTGAACATACTGCTGTCGCACACGTTCTAAATTGCCTGCGTTCGCACGTATCGTGTTAACAGTTCCATGGATACGTTGGCGAAGATGCTCTTCGGATCTTATTTCTTCTACATAGACCAACTCCTTTACACGAACTCACAAGTCAAAATCCAACGGAATTAAGTCAGGTGATCAAACAGGCCATATATTCTGTCCTCCTCGTCCAATCCACGGACATGGATAATTGGCATCTAAAAAATAGGCACACCATACGACTAAAACGAGCTGGAGCTCCGTCGTGCAAAAACCATATTCTACCACGACGATCTAGAGGTACATCTACTAGCAGTTGTGGCAACTCATGCCGCAGAACTGAAGATAATTAGCCCCCCCTCAGTCTGTCGGGTAATTCAAATGGTTCTATTAGATGACATGCGTATTGTGATAGTTAAAAATGCCTCCACGTGTAAATCCTGCTTCGTCAGCTGCTAAAATATTTCGCGGAAAGTCGGCATTTTGTTGTACTTGGCTCAGGAACCAAGTGCAATATGCAATTCTGCGTGGGTAATCAGCAGGACGCAAAGCCTGCACAGGCTGTACATGGTAGGGGTAGAACAACTGTTCCCGAAGAGTTCTCCAAATCGTCCAGTGTGACACGTGGAATCATTGTGCAAAGCGTCGCAGAAGAATTTCCGATTGCTCTTCGACAGTCTCCAAAACTTCTTACTCGATATTAATTATTCGATGTGGACGTTGTCGACCTCGTTCAACTCGTCTTGCCAATAATGTTTCTGTTTCACGTAGTTCATGCATACGCTTGTATGCTTCAGATTTAAAAGCAACGTTATTTAGTTTTTACAACGCATTGAAACGACTTGGTTTTAAAATGTGAGATCTATTATTATAAACACACTGCATCCTAAAAAAATTGCAACACCCAAAAGGAATAATTTTTATTACAGGTTTTATATGAAAAATCATCAAGTGGTTGCAAACAGAAGTGTACCTATATCTTATATTTTTTACGTAAACAGCAGATTTTTTATGTTGCTTGTTTAGAAGATTCTAGCTTCACTTTTTGTGATTGCTATAGCGTGAAAAAACTGTAGACAATGTCTAGAAGGTGTCGAAATCCAGAGTAGCTACAATTAGCCCCCTTTGAGAGAGGATGAATCGTGACTACTTTGGCTAGAACTTGGCAGGCATGATCTGATGAACACCAAGAAACACGCCACCAAGGGAGTGGCCGCCCTAGAGTCTCACAACTACGTGAAATCGCATCCTTGGCAATAGAAGATCCATTAGGACCCTCCCAGATAGCTGGAATGAATTGGGTGAGGGCACTTGAATGTCCTATCTTTAGAAGCACGATTTATTGTCTGATTGCGTCTTGGCGGCTTCATTTCTACCGGCCGTATTTTCGGCTCCCATTGACGGCGGAAAATAAGGCACCAGACGACAATGATGTGACGACAGACAGCACTGTGTGAGAAGAGCTATAGGAGAACAAGGTAAGCCGGACTTCATCTAAAGGCACCATACAGAATTCACACCAGAGAAGTGATGGGGTACAATATGTACTAACGGGTGTTGAATTGAAAAGTCAGAGTAATCATGGGAATATCATTTGACACCAGCGGGACGTTTGTTCTTATAACATATAATAGGTTATGTTTCTGCCAAATGGATGTAATAAGAATAGACATGCCGTTTGTGTCAAATAAAATTCCAACGCCTACTCTGAGTGATTTTTGAATTGAACACCCTTTACACCCTTTCTAATGATAATCCCAGGAACTTTAAATGCCCATCGTTACTTTGACCACGTGCTAGAGCCTGTGTGGTACCTTATCTTCAAGAAGAACAAAATAACGCGCGACCATATACTTATTCCCCGTGTAACAATAAGATTTCTGACATACAATAACGTCAATATACTCCTTGGCCGCCTCGATCTCCAGATTTAAGACCCATCGAACATATAGGATATGCTTGAGGTAGATCTGCGTTGGATCGGTCGTCCAACGAATACGTTGGAGGAACTTTGACAACAGATGCAAATAGTCTGGAAGCAGATATTGAACACTTAACTTCCAGCATGGCTCGACGAGTTACAGATTGTATTAATAATGGTAGGGATCTCACTCACTATTAAGTTTGTTAATTTATGTGTTGGCTGATATGGTCCAAATGGTAATTATTTTGTAAGGTTGGTTTGATACACACGTGGTTAAAGTTTCAATAAAATTCGTCAACTCCTTCCAATTTTTAATATTGGAATGTTTTGAGAGTCCAAACGAATCTGTTAATTTTTACCTTGTCCCTTTTTTCTTAGTAACTGCCCCTTTTTACAGTCGGTCAAAAGGTTCATAATTTTTATTTCCATATTATTCGTCTTCTCTTTCATGTGAGGAAATATTTTTCTCCGTGGAAAACCTTAACTGTTGAAAAAGGACTAGAACATAACGTCAAAAGTCGACAAGTTTTACTTACATAAATTTCCTTTAATTTGTTTATAAATAAAACCTATGTATTTTGATATCTTGAATTATATACGCTGCTAAATTTGTCCGTATATTAAAGATTTTGCTGACACTGACGAAATTTTGATCACATGAGTGTATGCAATTGAATTTACTTGAAATCATTTCAGATGATGTTCAGTATCTTATAAGTATAATGGGCGTATTGTAAACCAAGCAACAATATTTCTGAAGATACGTATTTTAGAGAGATGATCCTTTTTGACAAGAACGATTTTCCATGGTCTCTCAACAAAAAACTAACAATAATACTGTACGTACAGGTCGTATAAATTGGTCAATACGTGCATCAGTACCTAAAAACTATTCCCTAATACAGGTGTTCCAAGTTCGCCATGGTTCCATTTTAAAGATACAGCCTTAAAGATACCACACACCATTGCGTCTAAATAAAAGTATTCGCTTACCAATTACTACGTTTGGAAATCTTCTAATAATTAAAAAACACCGGAGGTATCCGGAAAATCATGCGTTAGATATTGATCCTATGTTAGTCCATTTGGTATTGAAACGTAACAATTACCTTATCATTATATTCGAGTGCATACGTTAAGAAAAGATGAGTACGTGAGAAGGGTTAGTTATTGTACCTAGTTGTTACCAAAAATTTAAGAAGTTCCAAATTTTAATCGACACATATTAAGCGCCAAAGCCATGACCAATGAAAATTTTCAGGTAACGTTTGGGCTGGAATAGTAGACAATCTTTTGTTGGTTAGTTATTTTGATATATCGTGTAGTTCACATAAATATTTTAAAAAATTGAAACGGAGATCTTCAAATTGTGGAGGAAAATTTGATATTATAATCGATTCGGGGATATATACACTGCTACTAAACTTAAAAAAACTCTGGAAAATATGCGAACTACATTTAAAAAGACATCATTTTGACTAAAATGAGCTTGCTTTCAACAACGCAGTCTCAGACATCATTTATCCTCTATTCATCCTTCGTCTTTTGAGAATTATTTAAACCATTGTATGTCGTTCGTTATCGTTACATGTGTTATTTCGTTAAAATCTGAAACTGCCAAGAAGACTGAAGGTGGATTGTCAATTCGTGTTTTTTGTGTTATTTTTAATTGTTTTTTTTTACGTTATTAACCTCTTTGTATTTTAATTATTAGGGTAAAATATTGTACAGTTTCAGTTTTTGTTACTGAAGTTTAAAATTTCTGTGGTGTACATTTTCTTTTAAATTGACGGTAAAATTTGAAATATTTTGACTTATGTTAACTTCTAGTTTCATGATCTGTTAATTAATGCAAACTTTTTTAAACACCCTGTTATTTAAACACCTATATTATTTCCAATTTTCTTTTCGTAGATGTACCTTGAAACAGATTTTATTATCTTAATGCTTAGGTGGCAAATCATTGTAACTCCCAAATCACATTCTATATGAACACTGAACTCTTGTTTCCGTATGTCTGTTGTCTGTCCGTCGTCGTCTGCTTGTCTTTTTTGGTGATTTGATTTAGCAAATCAATTTGTTTTTCTGATCATCCCTAACAAAATCTAATGACACCATCTCAAAATTTTACAAAATAAATTGTAGTTAAAATGTGAAAACGAATACCTACTATTTATTAATTCCCTATACCACTTTATTTCGTTCACGTAGATTTTTGAAAAACAATTCAAAAAATTATAACAAAATTTTACAACGAACGTGGTAAATTGCTGGTAGGAATTTATCTTCCCATATCTTGTAAAAACTCGTCTTCATCCCAAAATTTTGTTCAATAAATAGGTAGCACTTATCGCTCCAAATTTATGTGACTGTTCCTTCACTTAGTTTAAACTTGTAATCATACTTTTTAAAATTGTTTACGGAGTAATAGGAAGTTACAACTTATTTTATTAGTTCATACAAACCTTTTCCAAAATTCTAAATACCCAGTACAATAATTATTAAGAAAATCTTACTTGAAACATACATTATAGCTTACCATTTTAATTATAGTACATATATAATTTCTGACTAATTTTGTAAAATTCAAATGTTATAATTATTTTGATATTATATTTTCGTACTTTTTATGTTGCTTTAATAACAACTTTCTCGCTCACGATTACTATAGTTCAAGAGAATGGTTCATTTTATTTGTTTATAATTTGCAACACATACTTAATACTAATATCAAACGCAACATATTTACTTGATCATTCATAAAAATTATAAACAAGTATTTGCTACTATAAAAACTACTAACATACCTACGGTTTTTACTACGTTTCGAAGTGAGGAAAGCTCTTCACATTAATTTACTTTTTTTCTTAATTTGTGTTCGTGTAAATGTGAGTACATAATATTTACGTGCAAAGAACTGATGTCTTTTACTACACGAGAGATGGCTCATCCGTCTGATTCTTCTTTAATTTCTAGAAGATTTGGAACGTTTATTGTGAAAAAGCATGTAAAAGACTTTTAAGATTAGTTATAACGTCCGCTATTGAAAACTCCCCAAAGAGCACATTACACTGAAGAATCATCATTAAGAGCTCGGCTCTTTAGGATTGTTCGTTACATGGAAAAGGCTGAAGCGGAAAAAGCGTCATCCATATACGTTCCCAGTATTTCCTATATGCTTTTATGTTTGGTGGAGGTATTTTTCAAGTTGCCGGAGGACAAACGTCTTCCCATGATGCGGCATCTTTAATCTACCGTTTAATATTTCATGTTTTTACCGTGTTGTTGAAAAACATGATAATTGCCATCGACTAATGTACCTAGCCTCGGGAACATTTATATACGTTATAAAAATGCAGAATAAATGACACTAATATACCTTCGTACGTATTACGAAAATATTTATTCGCTTTTTTTCGAGAAAAAAGGTTGACGTGCATTTTGATGGAACACTTAATGAACCCTTATCGCAAATCTGCATTTTTTGCAAATATAACTGAGCTGGAATGGAAATTAATATTTCGTAATTAAAGGTACATTTGTGCTGAATTTATGACTTGCACACTCAAAACAAGATTTACTATTAAAACACGAGATATGCAATTGTTATGTAGGGAAACAGTAACCTACTTGGCTAAAATTTCGTAATTCTCAACACTGTTATTGTTAATAACAAATAATTAATTAAACGAAACGAAACATTCTATTTAATATTTTAATTTTTTATTTCTGATAATTATTCATTCATTAATAAACATTTTATTAATGAGTTAATATTAACTATATTGATAGATAACATGGTCTAAGCTTACAGCAAGAAAAGCTCTAAAGTGTTTGACTCACTTTTCAAATGAATCTCAATGTACGGCCTTGTTGTTTTATTAATTATTTTTTTCTTTTTTTTGTAATTATTTAGGGCAGTGAAAACTGGCTGTAAAACCACCCAGTGTGTGTTGTGTCTATCAAGAACTATTAAAAAAAAAAAAAACTAACGATGTAATTGCAATAACAGAAGGCTTTTTAAAAACTTATAAAGAAGTTATACTCAAAGATGTTCTGCGGCAATTGACCACTCAAGTAAGGTTAAAATTTAGGATGCGCGGCAGTTCATATATAGTTCAAAAATTCTACTATGGGTTTCTTATGGGAGCTTGATTTTACAGACAATACGCCGCATAGGTAGAAATCTTAACTAGTTCATACTACAGGCGATAAAGACTGTTGAATTATCTTCCTGTTACTAAAGGTTTAACTATATAAAAAGCTTCTGTTAAAGAAATATTGCAAATTAAAAACAACGGCACAACCACCGAGTTTACCACGCGTCACGTTGTCATACTGATATAAAATGTGATGATGAAATTTGGATTTTTTCTTGTGAAAATCTGGACGCCTAGGGTAAATCAAGGCGAATTCATAAACAAGTATGTTATTTTATAAAATGTAAATAGTGTTAACTTGAAAAAATTTGAGAAGTCGTCATCAAATTGTTGGTGGGGATGATTAAACAAATTTTGGTCAGCGTTTTACCATTTATATGATATTCATATTCTTATCATACAGACAGACGCCAGATAGACGATAGACAGACGGGAAAGCAAAACCTACCTTTTCATACTATAGAGATCATGAAACGTCGAGAAAACCTGAAAGTAGCTATTCGTCGGAAGGATCCTATTACAGTACTTCCTTAGCTTACGATGGGGAAGTAAAAATTTAAAAAGAATCAGACAAGTAGAACCACTAACGGATAAGCATAATGAAAAGATTATATGACCAGCCGTGCTAGATGCAAACAAAATATGAGTTGCAACTAAGAAAAAAAAAACAAAATGAGAAAGAAAATTCTTGCAAAAAGTTTTTAGAAGAATTAAAAGAAAAGATGGGGAGTAGCGAGGAAGAGCAAAAAAATATACTGGGATGACAAAAGCAAAAGAACACCAAGAAGGAGTCGTGATTTTGTATTGAAATTTTATACACAGGGTAAGAGTTGTCAGAATAAGACTTGATTAGAATTTCAGTGTTATCGGTCCAGTAATTTTAAGACAACACTTTTTTTTTCTTGTCCACTGAAGAAGTAGAATTACATTCCCTGACAGGTCCAGGCATTAACCTAATTATGTTGTAGCGTCGCATCACCAGGGCTGCGGTCAAAAAAGTCATCGCCTCTATGGTGACGATAAAACAATAATTTTTAAGTCTTCATGTTTTTGGATTCAAAAGAAAAGAAATAAAGTTTTCCCTTCCTAAAGCTCCTTCAGTTACATTCACGACCCTTCAACCACATTGGTGACCCCGACGTGATAGAAGTATTTTGAAACCAAGATTTTGCAATATCAAATAGAAGAAATGACTTCTCCAATCGAACTTTCCCAATCGTCTGAAACTGCCGAGAGCCAACAGGTAAACGCCGCAGTGGGATCACTACCTCCATTCTGGAACCACAAACCGGAATTATGGTTCGCCATTATCGAGGCAAAGTTTGATTTGGCAAACGTCACCACTGAGAAGACAAAATATAACCATACTCTTGGTGCTCTTCCTCCCGAAATCGCTAGCGAGGTAGCAGACATAATTACAGTCCTGAAGCTGGAGGAGAAGGAGCCGTACAGTAAATTAAGAAGAGCCATACTTGCACGTCTCACGTTGTCAGAGACACAAAAAGTGCAACAACTATTGTCAGGACTGGAGCTTGGTTCTAGAAAGCCGTCACAACTGTATCGGCAAATGATAACCCTGCTGGGAGAAGGTTCAAACAAGTGCGTGAACGAACAAGTATTACGGGAGCTTTTTATGCAACAAATACCACAACATATTAAACCCAGTCCTAATATCGCTTGGTGGCACTAATTTAGGCAAGCTCGCGGAAGTAGCTCACAAAATTTTGTTGTTTCAACAATCACCACTCGTGGAGATGATGCACCTACAGTCGATGCGAACAGTCCATTCAGCATCTTGGTTAAGAAAATGGACGAGTTAATTCGGTTGCAACGAGAACCTACCAGCGATTACAGCAGACGCCGGCATGAGAACAACTACAAACGAACGCGTAGTGCTAGTCGGTCAATCACCAAAGGAGACCAAAACGTCAATGTTTGTTGGTATCATGTCAAATTCGGTGACAAAGCTCGAAAATGTCACGGCCTAGATTGTCAGTTTTCAAAAAACGCCGATTCCCGGCAGGAATTAGGGTAATTTCTGCCGTTGAGAGCGCCACCCATCGGTTGTACATAAGCGACAAAACCTCCAAGGTGCCATACCTAATAGACACTGGAGCAGACTTTTCCATTTTACCCGAAGCGATAAACATTGTGCATATTTTCCGCGATTCGCGTTACAAACAGCTAGTGGTTGAAACATTAAACTTTTTGGTGGAAAGACTATCAACGTGAATTTAGGTTTAAGGCGTAGTTTTCGGTGGACCTTCCTAGTAGCCAATATTACAAACGCTATTTTAGGCGCTGATTTTCTTGGACATTATAAACTCTTAGTTGATGTTAGTGGCAAAAAGTTTATAGACACATTAACTTCAGTTTCAGTATCATGTTTCGCAAAGGAGTCCAACTAAATTGATATACATGCGCTGTTCCAGAACACCGAAAAAGTATATCAGGACCTCCTGCGTAAATTTCCCGAAGTTATCCGCCCCCTCAACATTTTTCGAGAGCCGAAGCATACCGTTCTTCACCATATTCAGACGAAAGACCAGCCAGTTTCTCACAGAGCTCGAAAACTTCCTCCTGAGAAGCTGAAAATCGCTAAAAAAGAATTTGACGAGATGCTAAAACTGGGGATAATACAACCGTCCTCATCCCCGTGGGCAAGTCCTCTACACCTTGTGCCCAAACAAGATAACAGTTGGAGGCCATGTGGAGACTTTCGATCATTGAACGCGGTAATGATACCGGATAAGTATCATATTCCACATATTTAGGAATTCAGTCATTGCCTCTACGGCAAGAAAGTTTTTTCATCTCTTGATCTTGTTAAAGCTTATCACCAGATACCAGTTGCGGCGGCAGATCGACCCAAAACAGCTGTAATTACACCATTGGGTCTCTTCGAATTTCTGCGAACACCATTTGGCCTGAGGAATGCTGCACAATCTTTTCAACCCTTCATCGATCAAGTCTTGCACGGTTTAGACTTTCCTTATGCCTACTTAGATGACATCCTAATAGCATCCTCGACTCCTGGAGAACATCTCCAGCATCTAGAGACGGCGTTAAGACGACTTAGTCAACACGATCTAGTCATTAATCCAAAGAAATGTGTTTTTGGCGTAGACACTCTTAAATTCTTAGGTATTCAAGTTTCGTCAGATGGCATCAAACCTCTAGCAGAAAAAGTTCAGGCTGTACAAGACATGGAATTTCCGAAAACTTCAAAGGCTCTACAAAGATTTTTGGGAACAATTAACTACTACCGGCGTTGGATCCCGAATGCTGCCGAATTACAATCTCCATTGAACTGTTTACTAAATGACTGCACTTGTAAAGACCGACCAATTATCAGTACTCCAGAAGTAGTTGAAGCATTCGACAAATGCAAATCTTCTTTGCTGAATGTGGCTCGTTTAACGTATCCAGCACCTCACAGTAAGTTGAGTATTGCAACTGATGCCTCCGATACTGCTGTTGGCGGTGTTTTGCAACAACTCGTGGACAACGAACAACAACCCATTGCTTTCTTCTCAAAAAAACTCACCGGCACAGAAAGACGCTATAGCACTTACGACAGAGAGTTGCTTGCTATTTACAAAAGAATTCTCCACTTTCAACATTTCCTGGAAGGTCGTATTTTTACAATTTTCTGCGACCACAAACCTTTGATATATGCGTTTCAAAAAAAAAACAGAAAAATCCAGCCCTCGCCAAGCACGACGGCTTGATTTAATATCGCAATATTCTACCGACATTAATCAGTATATCAATGGTATCAATAACGTGCCTGCCGACATGCTTTCGAGAATTGCTACAATCTCTTGCAAAGCTCTAGCCTCTTCAGTGCTAGCTAGAGCGCAAGCTGATGATCCCGATCTCCAACGCTTGAAACAAGAAGGCAAATTCACCTTTCAAGAAATTCAAGATCCTTTGTCAGCTCAGCATCTCTGGCATGAAACAACGCTAGGAAGAAATCGTCTATACATTCCGCTTCCGCACCGTCGTCGCATCTTTGAATCTACGCATAATATCGCATATCCTGGTATAAAAAGCTCCATTAAATTAATTTCCAGAAACTTTTTCTGGCCAAGTATGAGAAAAAACACATCGAATTGGGTTAAGACCTGTCTTCAGTGTCAGAAAAACAAAATACATCAGCACATCAAATCGCCGATTGGAACTTTCTTGGATCCCGACACAAGACTTCGCATGTCCACGTAGATATACACTCCCCCCAAAAATTATCGCACCACCCTCAAAATTTTGGTTATTTCCAATTTGAAAATTTGTAGAAGACACATATGGGGCTAAATCATATCCAAACATATTTTTATTTATTTATTTGCCAGAATAAAAACCAATATGAGGATTAAGACGGTGGTTTCTAGTTCTTCGGATAAATATGCACATATACGAATTTCGTCCTTTTGATTTGCGAAGGATTTATGTAGACATCTAGCGCTACTGTCATACATATTCGACATTATGGAGGTCCCTCAATGCTTAACCTTGCATTTGAGCCACGACGAAATTGTACGAGCATTGACTCTGTTGGAAGATGGTCGTAGTCAACGAGACGTAGGAAGAGTTTTAGGAGTTAATCATTCCACAATAGTTAGACTTGCACAAAGGTACCATGAAACAGGAAGTGTTGCCAGAAGACCAGGACAAGGTCGTCGAAGGGTGACTTCGCTATGGGATGATCGTTTTGTGCACTTAACAGCGCTTCGTACGGGGCATTGCTCTGATCGATTACTTCAAATCTAGTTGTTTGGTGCTCGAGATGTGGATATTTCTGTAGAGACAGTAAGAAATCGTCTTCGCGAAGATAATCTTCTAGCTCGTGTTCCTGCAAAAGGACCATTACTCACTAGAGCTCACCGAGTAGTCCGGCTAGAATTCGCAAGGGAGCATGTGAATTGGGGAATTGAAGATTGGGAAAATGTGATGTTCTCTGATGAGTCTAGATTCTCTCTTTGCTCAAATGACAGACGAATACCGGTGTATAGAAGGCCTAGAGTGCGGTATTTTCAATGTAACTTCAACCAAGTGTACAGTTCGGTGGAGGTTCCACTATGGTTTGGGCTGGCATATCTTTGCAAGGTCGTACAGACTTAGTAACATTACCTGGAGCTCGTTTGGTGGCTGTACGTTACATATCAGACATTTTGGAACCACATGCCATTCCATGCGGACCATTTATTGGTCCAAATTTTGTTTATATGCATGATAACGCTCGGCCGCACATAGTGCGCGTTGTACAAGCTTATTTCAGAGAAACAGATACGCCTGTTATGGAACAGCCAGCTCGAAGCCCTGATATGAATCCCATCGAACATGTGTGGGATGATCTGCAATGTCGTGTTGCGGGCCGTAGAATTGCTTTTAGAACTCTCCAAGAGCTAGAAGCAGTTCTTATGGAAGAATGGGAAAATATTCCTCAAGACAATATTGTGCACTTTTACGAAGATATGCAGCGACGGATGGAAGCCGTTATTTAAGCCAGGGGTGGAAATACACGATATTAATTTAATTAACGCTTATAAACTTATGTACCTACATTAAGACAGTCTCCAAATCAGGCCCAAAATATGTATATTTTTTAAATATTGTCATTTTTTGGCATTGTCTTGCACACATTTATCACTACTATGTATATGGTAACCACATGTAGTCCGGTTCGCTAGAACTGGAGGTGGTGCGATAATTTTTGGGGGGAGTGTAGTTGGTCGACTTCCACATTCAGAAGGTTTTGAGTACCTGTTTACAGCTATTGATCGCTTCAGGAGATGGCCGGAAGCCATCCCCATCACTAACATAACGGCTAAAACTTGTGCCAGAACACTTCTCAACCGTTGGGTTTCTCGCTACGGAATGCCCTCACAAATAACAACTGATCGTGGTACACAGTTCGAGTCAATCCTCTTCTCGGAGTTTCGGAACTTAATTGGAGTTAACAGACTTCGAACGATCGCCTTTCACCCTATGTCGAACGGTCTTGTAGAAACATTTCACAGGAGGCTTAAGACAGCTCTAAAGTGTCATGACGCTCAGTGGGTACGAGCACTCCCTCTTGTGTTACTTGCAATTCGAAACGAAGTGAAGGAAAATATAGAAGCAACACCATCAGAACTTCTTTACGGTACAACATTAAGAATGCCTGGCGACCTCACAGACCCGCGACTGATACAGACTTCACAACCGTTTGCGGATTCAACATTCGCCGATAAGATCAGAAATGTTATGCAGAAGATAGCCTACAGTAGAACCACTCACAACCTCGAACAAGACGTTTACTTGCCAAAAGACTTAGAAACTGCAAATTTCGTTTTTGTGCGCGTTGATCGTGTTAAACGGCCTCTCGAACCACCGTACGATGGTCCGTTTAGAGTGTTAGATAAAAAGGACAAGTTCTTTAAGCTTCTTATCAATGGTAAATCAAGTACCGTCTCTATAGATCAGCTCAAAGTCGCCTACATCGAACCAGATAACAAGTATCCTACGCAAGCGGACATCACTCCAGAGAATACTTCACATCGAGATCCTGCACCCGTGAAGTCACCGTCGACAACGCGTTGTGGACGTGTGGTTCGGTCTCCTGTCCGTTTCGGAACCGTAATCACAAATACTTAATTTTCAACATATTGTTTGTCTCGTTATCACATTGTTAATGAGTTTTCTTAGTTTTCGTTCGCGCCTCTCACTAGGAGGGGGTACTGTAGCGTCGCATCACCAGGGCTGCGGTCAAAAAAGTCATCGCCTCTATGGTGACGATAAAACAATAATTTTTAAGTCTTCATGTTTTTCGATTCAAAAAAAAGAAATAAAGTTTTCCCTTCCTAAAGCTCCTTCAATTACATTCACGACCCTTCAACCACAATGTGATCAACACAATTCTGGGGTATTTCATCCTATACCACCTATACTTGGTGCCGAAATCCTTCCAAAGGCTCTGAAGGGTGGGGTAAATTGGGTAGGTTCCTGCCTATCACACCCCAAACATTTTCGATTAGGGATATGTCAGAAGCTTTTGGATGGCAAAGATTAAGATTGACTTCGACTTCTTCAACGCGGTCTAAAGTGACCCTAGTATTACGTGGTTGAGCATTGTCTTGTTGAAAAACAGCGTTTTGCAGGACGTGACGATATGGAAAAAGAAGGGACTCTACATTATCCACGATGTATTGCCGTAAATCTATAGTTCCTCTAACGAAGATCAGGGTGATCTTCTGTCGTATCCAATTGCCCCCCACATCGCTCATGCCCAAACCAAATCAGGATTCGTCAGTAAAGACGACCTGGTGTCCGTCTTCATTACAGCTTAACCTTTCTCGACACCATTCTAAGTGCTGACGTTTGTGAGTAGTGGTGAGTGGTAACACCAAACTGTAGCCGGTACGACATGAATACGAAAGACTTTTTATAGCTATTGATGGTCTTGATTGTCACCAATCTTCCTTCTTTTGTAAACCGTTTGTCTACAATCTAACACGTAGTCTAAAAAGGACCCCTCACAGCTAACAGCCTTAGATGACGCTGCTGACGTGCTGTTGCTCATAGGGGACGCCCTGGATGTCTGGCTCGTCGTGCTGCTCCTTCTTGGAACCAAACCCGATAACAGTTTGCTACAAATGATAAGGGCCCATTTAATCGGGCTACAATTTGGCGAAACGATAATTCCTCTTCCCGAAGACCCACTATTCGACCTCTCTCAGAGGCGCGGGTTGGCTAAAATTTAGACGGCGACTCACTCTAGGCCTTGTGACAAACACGTCAAACACAATAACGTGCTAGAAATGATCAAAAGAGCCATACAGATCCTGATACGTTTTTCTTCAGTGCAAAAGAAAAAAAATTTTTTTCTTAAAATTGCTGGACCGATAACACTGAAATTCTAATCAATTCTTACTCTGACAACCCTTACGCTGTGTATAAAATTTGATTACAAAATCACGACTCCTTCTTGGTGTTCTTTTACTTGTCATTCAGTATATATGAGCACCAAAGGTTAGGTGGTTGGGTCATAACCGAATGTGAAAAAAAGATGTGCCGAACAACTTTTAAAATACGGAACAGGAGGAAAGAAAGAAAGCTTTTGAACATATTGAGCTTTGAAGAGCTATTATAGTGTGCCATCATAAGTGGAAATGAGACAGAAAATTCGGGGAATATTATGAAATTAGGAGAAAGTTAATTGTAATCATTAATAGATCAGTTTGATGAATTTTATTGAAATTTATTTTTCGAAGTTTAAAACACTACCGAGAGAGTAATATGTAAACACTATCACAGACAAGCATAGATTTTTTTATATTTATCTTTGATAGAATTTTCGACTTGTCTAATTATCGTCAATTGAAAGGTTTTGTTGAAAATGCAAAGATCAGAGGCCAATTCAAAAATTCAATTTTTCGTTTTCTTGTAAGTAGTTAATTCTGATGTTAGCAGCTCTAGATTTTTTAGAAACTAATTACTATAACTACTGAAATTATAAATACGTTTATAAATAATGATATAACAAATTATATATATATATATAAATAATTGATGAAAAATATAAAAAATAATTATTTTATGTAATAGCGGATGTAAATTAAAAGGTAGTTATTTTTTAGGCCAAAAATGGATGACATTATTTTACTGAAAACCATATGAAAAAATGCAATTTTAGGATTAGCAGGTTTCAAGTATTTTACCTAACGAATAACAATTTTTTTGATCGAGGAAGGTTGCGATAACTCCAGTAAAAATGTTTTTTGTTCAACCGAAAGCATTTTAAGCTGACGGTAATTTGACAGACGAATCAAAGACAATTTTGCAAAAATTCATGGCTGCCTTTGATGGTGTTTTCATTGCTTTCTTAGTACAACAAATCATGGTAGTATCAATGGCGGCTTTGAAATTTCAAAAATTATGGACCATCCTTTAGATACAACTACTTATGTTATGAACTTTTTGCAACCGACATGGGGTCAACTCCCAACTCAGTTATATAACTGGTCACATAATTAGAGTAAATTAATTCATACACTGGCACAGTAATTAATATAAGGAATTCCAGAGCCACTCTTGATACCAGAAATTTTTATAGACACAATGTATGGTGTTCATTATTACTTGAGTAAAAATTTTCTGACATTCAAATTAGGTTTCTAAAATTGAAAATGAATTCACAGTTATTTATGTTCAACATCTCTGACATAAATAATATTACATGTTTTAATGTCAATTTTGTACTCTTTAAATAAAACGAAAAACTTGTTTTTTATTTTGTACAAATCAGTGTAACGGAATCCTGAAATTGAAGAAACGCTACTTGGACTGCTTCCTTATCCGGAAACGTCATAATCATATCGTTCATAACATTTTTCACATATAAAAGAATCTGTTTTTTTCCAATAATCCTTGTATAATATTATTAGTAAAAGTTCCTATTTTACTGTGCAACTTTATTGCAAAAGCTTCCTGAGTGTATTTACCTAACAAATAAACTTTATATAATGACATATTGAGTGTAACGATTTTCTTTCTTTTCCAAAATGAGTATACTCACCTGTTTACTATGTATTTGTCTACTCAGAAATGACATCTACAAAAACAAAAAAATTTGGTAAGCTTCGTCAATTAACAGTGATAAGAATTAATTATTAAATAAACACATTCTTGAAAGCAAATATTATAACTGCAAATTTTTATCAAAACTGCATTTTAATGGATGTACTAAAACCGAAAACAACATCATCTTAAAAGCATAAAATTTTCCTAAACCGAATAAACTCTAAAATACCCAAATCTCCCTATGCCATCCCCACGTCAGCCATCGCAAAACCCGCAGAATTTTCAATTCGATTATATTAGGAGGGAGTCAGCACTCCATCAACGCCATGATGCGGAGACAATTTCCAAATGGATTCAAGCTCGATCGAAAGCGTCGTGTATCGTAAGCTTCCTTATCAGCAGGATCCATCACACCAAACCGACCGACCCAGCTCACCAAAACCCATGTGATACATTTTTCCCTCAATTAAGGGACTTTCAAAATCTGATTAATGGAAGCACACATCGGTAACAACCGAAACTCAGACATGCAAATGAAGTCTATGGCTTAATTAAATATTTAAAGCCCAACCCTCGCCACAATTGTGCGAGTGATTAAGCGATTTTGAATGTTTAATTCGTACGTACGCATGTAATTATCACGGATTTCTTTACCGCCAGGGACGGAAGTCCAAATTTTCGTTAATTAATTAACTGTTTCAATTGCTGGCTTAATTAAATGCGGTTAGAGTTTATCTGTTCTAATCTGGAGAGGACGGAACGAGCCGACGGAGAGGAGGAGGCCATATTTTATTAGAAGGGTAAGGACAAAAATAGTTTATAAATGACAAACCAAACTGTAAGCTTTATCACCACGGAGTCTTCACGGAGATGTTCAACTAAACTCGTCTCAGTTATGTTGCTTTTAATAACGGTTTTGGTTTTCATTTATTATGATTTCTTCAAGTTTGAATTTTATTTTTAGATCGTACAAGATAGGGAAATATTGTAGTGTTTTCTCGACGTTTCAGAACTTTAGAACAGGAAAATGTAAGACTCCGTTTCGTCTATCTGGTGTCTCTGCTGACAATTTTAGAGAGTAGAGTATTAAGGCAAAATTTATCTCGTCTTCCTATCTAAAAATTTTATGTCGTTGTTTTAGATTTTGCTAAGTAAGTTCGTAAAATGTATAAAACGAAACTTTATAGTCTTGGAACTTACCTACCTAATATACAAGTTTAATCTTCGTATTCGTAAGATATTAATTTTCATCTACTTAATTAATACAGAATATCGACTAAAATTTTACTTTAGAAATTGAATAACGTCTACATATTGTTTTTTAAATAGATGGTTAATAAAAAATATGCTGTAATCGTGTTATTACTTGATCGTGATATTTGTATTAGTACGTTTTAGGAATTTGGTACTTTCACTGGGTGGATAAAATTAATTAAACGAATTTTTATTGCTAACAACGGCGTATCTAATTTTTCTGCAATTCAATGAACACAATGTCATTATTAGTGTTACCCGCAAAATATAAAAATGTGTGTACCTATGCCTCCACAAAAATGTTGTTATCAGGACAAAGGTTTATTACAAAATACAACAACGTTCAACATGCTAGTGCCAGTAGTTTAATAATAATTCACCTGTATTTTATTTTAAAATGTATAATAACGGATATTCTAGCAATTTAGCATAATCCAAACCCATCAAATTCCTTGCCATATATAGGGTAAATGTGTACAAGAGTACGCACTTAGTGTAAAACTGTCAACAACTTTTTAATTTTTTTGGATAGACAAATTTTATGATATGGGTTCGTTATATACATGTTTAGAGATCAGATATATTTAATTGTACGTCCCAAGACCACTATATTTTAAGAGTAATTTCAATTTTTGTCAAGATGTGTAAATGCGCACTCTTAGACAGTTCATTGCACAAGAGTGCGCATTTGAACGCTTATGAGTGCGCATTACATTTTATGAAAAAATATTTGTTTCTAAGGTGAAAATAAATGGGAATAAGTGACTACAGACTACACATAAAACGGGAGACCTATTTCTTCTTACTCTAGGGGTCTTGAAAAGTCGAGAAAACGTAAAAATAGAGGGTCGGTCGACGGACTCGATTACAACACGCTCAGGATGTAAAAATAAAAAAAAAATCACCATAACCACCACCACACAACTTGAGAAGCAGTACAAAGTAGTAGAGTTAAATAATTCATTATCGTATGATATCTATCTCCAAGACTATTAGACTACGTATTACAAGCAACGCGCACTCTTATACAATACCTCGCTGCGCACTCTTGTACATTTGTACATAACCTAAGGTTTTCAAAGTTAAAAGCTTTTGATAGATAGAAAGTATAAAACTGTTAGTGTATAACGAGACCTTGAAAGTTACAACTAATGAAAATTATTACTGTAAAATAAAAGAACTGGTACGTACCTTACAAAAAACTAAAACTATGAGCAGTAAAAATTACATCCACACAACGTGTGAACATAAAATCGTCATTACGACCAAACTATAAACTATATTCAGGTCATTTTTGCACCTTTATCTCGGGTTTAGCATTAAATTCTGAATGGTATAACTTCATCTTACCCAGATGGCACTAATAAGCAGAAATCATCACTGCGTACTCTTATACATATTCGCACTCTTGTACACATTTACCCTACACATGTATAAGATATTTAGAGGTGTCGTAACAGAAATCGAATACAAAATTACCTATTTTCTAAAAAATAAAATTCACCCTAATCATAAAATGGCTTTTGTAACGATATAATAGTTATTTATGTACCAAGGGCACAAAGAAGATGTTTATATTCGAGGGCAACGTTTACAAAATCGAGGGCCTCTGGCCCGAGATTTTGTAAGTTGCCCGAGATTTATAAACATCAAGTTGTGCCCGTGGTGCATACAAACTTTTATTTTTCACGAGAAAATCTAAAAAAAAGACTAATTTATATAATTAATTCGTAAAAAAAAAATTACGTGGCGTTGATTTTGTTGTCAAGGAGATTCTATGTTTATTGCAAACACGGCGTCTATTCACGGTGTCAACACGTATATTTTCGACCGCGGAAATGAATGAGGAAAATTGTGAAATTCCAGAAAACATTGTGAAGAAAGCGCAAAAAGCCAATGAAAATGTGTTACCTGGAACATCAGGATTCATATATGAAAAAGAATACAAAATTTTCCTTAATTGGAAGATTAAGAAGTGGCTTACTTCCAAGAATTGGTGAGTTATTCTGTTTATAAAATAATTATTTAACTGTGTTCTTCATTTTTAGCCAGAAAAATATTCACCCAGTTCCTTATGGTGAAAATACTCGATGGTCAAGACAACTTTAAGAGTAAACGACAACATAGACATTTCTAATTATCATCGTTTGACATATTTCTATAAAAAACCCGAAAAGTTATGTGGCAAAAAAATCCCGAGTTTTGGCTGGCGAACAATTCATGCAATTTCTAAAAGATGCTTCCGACAACAGATATTTACTTCAGAAGGTAAACTAAGTTATTTTTTGATGATTGTAATTAATTTAAATACGAATGTTTTATGCTGTAAAGGTAGTTGGAGGATGAGTGAACACAATTCAAGATTTTTATATAATACGTTATTCGGTGCTAGCAGAATGGAAGCAGTGGCAGAAATAATTCCAATAGAGGCACCTCCGAAAAGTTTAAGTTTACCTGAATAGTTTGGTATGAATAGCAAGTTTGTAAATTGTAATTTGTATCTTCGTTATTAAATAAATTGTCAAAAAATAAATAAGTAGTTAAAAATAAATAATTTTTTTAAATTTTTGTTTAATTCGGTTTAGCAAAATAGGGCATAATGAGAGGGCGTAATAACTCTTTATGCCCGCTCATTGTGCCCCGGATATAAAATGTCGCCTTACGTTTATCAAATCATGGATATAAAACAAACATTATATACGAGTGAAAAATAAAAATTTTTATAGGCAGGCACAACATTACTGTATTCTCAAATTTTCCAGAAAATGGGGTTAATCATTCTTGACTTGGTCAATAAAACAAATGTGGCCCATGAATCAATCAAACCAGGATTCTCCACCAATTCAACAGTTTTACGGCACGATCATGGACTTCACCACATCTTAGTAGGTACTGTTATTCTGATATAAAACGTGTAGATGCAATTTGCATTTTTTTTGTTGCGAAAATCTGGATGTCAAAATCAAAACGAATTCATAAACAAAAATATATATTATATTATAGGAGTATATTATTTTATTAAATTTGAATGGCGTTTACCAAAAAAAGTTGAGGAGACGTCCTCAAATTCTGGCTGAATTGGCCAAATTTTGGTTGGAACCCATTGCAATACTTCCTTTGCCTGGGCTTGGGAAGTATAAATGAAAAATTTGTAAATTTCAGGTGTTTCTATTAAATGAAAATTTAAGAAATCAAAGACATGGTGACATCAAAATTTTTTTTATGTTTTTTGTGTTATCTGAAATTATTTGAAAAACCTGTTCTATAAATTTATACAAAATAAAAAACGTTCGTTGGATATATTTTTGTATGTATATTTTTTTTAAAGGACTGCTCAAAATTTAGGGGTGATATGTACAATTTTGAAACCCGTAATTTTTTTAGCACTTCCAGTTTCTGACTCAGAACAGTTTACTTACGTCTGATGATGTAAGATCACGCAAATTATTAAATTAAAAAGAAAATGACAGTCGGTGGAACTCCTTCAGGGTTACAGTTTACAGTTATATATTTTTAAATACAAGTCTTGTAACTAAAACTTTATCTCAAAGTTTCATTTTTTGAATGGAACATTCTATTCATTTTTACAGATTTAGATTCTTTATTAAAAAATAAGATTATAAATAATATAAGACCTATGAATTTTTTAATCAATTTAAAATATTTGCACTTCAATTAAAAAATTAGACATAAGTATCTAAAAATTCACGTCTGTGCTATTTTTAAAAATGGAGACTTAGGAGCATACTTAATTCACTTGACATACACTTAAAAAACTTTTATGAGTTCCGCGACTTAAGCCAAACCTCCCTTATAAGTCAAACTGGCTGTTATATAACTTAACTCAGTTGACATATACCTAGTAAAACATTACAACTCCATTTTGACAACAATGGGCTTAAGTCATAAAAATTTTACTAGGTACGTGTCAAGTGAATTAAGAGTACAAAAAACTTTTTAGCTCCCTTGTCTTAGCGTAGTGCCAAAATTTGCAAATTGTCAGTTTTCCCACATTTTTCAAATGGAAAGTTCATTTTACAACATTTTCCAGCTTTTTTTATGGCAGGTCTGTTGAATGACTAGTTTAATAACAATTTCAAGAAAATTGCTAGGACAAATCGTATCAAACTTGAGATGGGCTAGAAAATGTTATATAATACAAGCTATCCCATTTAAATAATATGAGAAAATTGACAATTTACAGATTTAATCAGCTTGTACTCGTATAAATAAATTCAACACTTTGTGGAAGCAAAGTAACGAAATAATTTTGTGAAAAATTCCAGACTTCCATCTCTATGCAGGGTGTGTCACAGAGATATCCGTGACCCAATATCGTGAGAACGGATAGAGATATTGAAATTCTGTAAACGCCATTGTTTTTAGACTGAGTGACGCCGCTGTTGCAACGCAATTTTACATTTTTTTAAATTGCAACGTAGGTATGTGTTTCTTAACGGATGCTGATAGATCATTAAATTACAATTACAATTAATAAATAAACTACATTTATAAGCGATTTTGTTAAAAAAAAATCAAATGCGTTATTTCATCCAATTTTTTTTTGTTCATAATTTTTTACAACTTAAATTAACGTCTTCCAAAATCCTTTAAAAAAATATATGTTGCAAAAATATAAATTTGTGTCGTAACGCCGACGCCACATACCTATGCCTCATATTTACGATGTACTGAATTAAGCTTTCCCCTTCAAACTAAACATAATGGGGCTTACAGAATTTCAATATCATTATCCGTTCTCAAGATAATATGCTGCTGAGTTTTAACTGACACCTGTATAGGAATTTTGAAATATGACCTCATTATTTTCACCTACAAAAATATATTGATTAAACAACTTTTCTATCTCATATCATATTTTTCTTTAACACAATATGCAGGACGTTACGTTAAAAAAAATGCAATTATAGTGTGCAACTTTCAAACGAAACACCTATAGATTTGAAAACAATTCCAAGTCGTCATTTTAAAGTACCTAGTTGTAACAGACTGCGTTTTTTTTTTATTTTGATGGCTACAAGGGAAATTAGAAACTTTCCACAGACAAACTATTGGAATAACATTCTCGTAACATCTAATTATTATTTATGTAACATACAATTTTCTATATAGTTTTTAGAATTGTTGTTTTGACTTTCAGAATATGATCCTTTAAAACACGGTTTTTTATAGTGTTGGAATTTTATTTTATAGAATACATTTAATGACAGTGTTTGAATTGATTACTTTGTGGTTTGTTTTCATATAGTAGTAATATTTAAATGGTTCGTTTAAAAATAATAAATGTTAGCCACTTTAGATTATGCATATTTTTTGTGAGAATCAATCCATTTTTCGCATAAAAGTGCACACACATATTTCTAAAATTGCCTTTTCAAGTAGCCTTCACGACACCTATGAACTGGAGTTAAAAAAACTTCCATTGTGTGTAGTTATGAGGCATAATGTTGCATGGAATCCATGAAATGAGCTAATTCGTTTGGTTAGATCCACCGACAAATATCATTGTTATCGTAAATTTTCCAAAACTTGTACCCATTTACCCTTCATTTCATTTCTATTGGCGCGTAATGATGTTTGCCATAGAAAAGCAATTTGAATAATTTATTCATAAACAAGAAAACAATGCCGATTATCGGTTAGTTCGTCCATAGAAAATGGCCAAAATAAGTCAACAAACACCTATTATAATCTCATTCGTGGCCAAGCGGTTTAATACCATTAGACATTAAAGCCCCTTCTCCCCAATGGTAGGACTTGGTTTATTTGAACTAATGGCGGTCTGATAGTGATGCGATTTTAATAGTACCTACGCTTATTAAGCTGCAAGCCCTAACGTCGTGCGTATAACCAACCGCTTTAATTGTGTATTTTATTTTATAACTTGGTGCTCGAGGTAATGCCAGGTCTTTAATTTGAATGGATGTATATAACCGACTTAATATATGCCCATTTATTTTATGCGTGCCAATTGAATTAAACGTCGACTCATGTATTTGAGTGTTTTGAAATTAACAAAATGTCGACATGTTTACAAGTACTTAAACACAGATTTTGCTATTGCTGTTAATGTAGGGCGTTTAACAACAATAACTTCATTTTCACGATTTCGTACACCTTATTACTAGATAGAAACATCGATTCATTGAATGTCCTCGTTTTGTTTTTCTCCTCGTGTATTCTTAGTTCAAAAAAATGTTCCGTATTTTTATATGTTGGTTAAATGGTAGATTTTTTAATTTGAAAATACCTATTGTATTAGCCACTAGTTACATATATATGTAATATGCATTTTATATTGGAATTGTTTGTTGACATTATCTAATGCAATGAATTGATTGTGAATCAAAATCAATTCACCACGGAGTGAATGTTTTTGCCTTCTTTTTTAAGAGAATTGTTTCGATTTAAACTTTATTGGACACAGTAACGAAAAGTTAATTCGTATAATGTTTTTGCAGAAAATAGCCTCTTTACTTTTTTCAAGGAAATTAGTAAAGACGTTTAAATTTTCCTTTAATTAATTATTGCTTAAGACAGTTTGGTTGTGTCTTGAAAATTTTAGTACGTAGTGAGCAAGAGTAACGGCAGAATTTAATTAAACAACAACTAAAATTCAAATATGGTTTATTAAACAACGTGTTACAATAACATCATCAAACTTGCAGCCAAAACAATTAATTATGTGATCATGTTTTCAGAATTCTAGGGAACGTACCTAAATGAACCGTCTCTAAAGTAATCGATAAAACAAATGGGTTTATGATGTCGTCCTTTTTGCTTATAAGTTCCATTAACTTAGAGTTAATAATTCATAGACGAATTATTGATAGTAGTTCTATTTGCATACAGCTACTTATTGTTTATAAATAAATGTAAAGCACAACGTAACCAGCTATTATTTTTTAAGACAGTTAAGAGCAAATATTACCTACAACATAATACCTAAACTTAGGGTTAATTTTATTTTAAATTTTTACAATATTATAATTAAAAAAAAAACAAGAATGTCAATTTACTTTTATAACTTTCGTTTGAACAGGGCATTAGGTGGTAACTGATATCTAAGTAATGTGTGATATGATATGTAAAACTTATATGCACTTTAATTAAATCATCATTGGCTGTTAATGACTCGGTACTGTTATGTCCGAATGTTTTAAAATTTTTGCGGATATTTTAAAGTTACATAAGCACTGTAAATTTTTAATCAAAATATGTTTTCTTATCCTCCTACACATCTAAATTGGTGGCCCCATCTCAAATTTTTGATTTATCATTTCATTAATATTTTTTAGATTTGCGTATATATAGTGTGACACAAAAAAAAATAATGTATGAGTAAATTTATTTTATTGAATAAATCAGGAGCTGCAAAACCGAATGCTTTTGCAATCTTGCAGATGGTTTAAAGTTAGTGTAAGCATTGTAAATTGTTAATCGAAATATATCTGTTGATTCCCCTCAAAAAATCGATGGCATCATTACAGAATTTTGTAAAGTAAAAACTCATTTGAAACATACGTGTAGTACGCTTCTTTACATTTCCTGAAACATTACACACATATGTTTATTTCAACTTATAGAGGTTCTCATAAAAAAATTCGTTACCTAAAATTTTATAGTTTTTCGAAAATGCTGGATCTATGCCATCGTACTTCAGGTGCGGGGAAGTTCTCTCCAAACAACTTTCGACCATTTTTTTATTAAATGTTAAGTTAATTTTCTATAAACGCTAAATCAGATTATTTTTCAAAATAAGAGTACATTGCTGTATTAGGTTTTAAAGACGATCTTTCGAGTGAAAAAATATGAAATTAAATACTACTCAAAGTTATCCTTTTACAATAAACTTGATTAGCAAATAAATACTTGTTATATATATTATATAATTATAAAAATAATTACTAATGTATGATTTACATAAGTTTTTTTGTCGAAAGGTGGGAATTATATCAAGTGTAGGAGGTTTTCAAATGTTGCATGCGGCCTGTATTTGAAATAAATAATTCTTACTTTGTCAATGTCGGATGACCCCATAATATTTTTACTGACTTCACGCAGGGAAATTAAATTGCATTTTTATTAATTTAACGAAAGGAAAAGTTGTCCAAATTTTATTTTCATTTTAATTAAAAATAATAGAAGACCGGTATGTTCGCATTATATACCTATTAACCTTTTCTTGCTTTTTAGAATATTAATTTTTAAAAGATTATCACCTATTATAAACCATTTTGTTTTAAATTAATTTGATTAATTTTGTTGCATACACCTGTAGTAATATAAAATTATAATAACTATATCTTACATATCAAAAAAATCCTAACCTGACGTTTGACCAATAAAGCTGTTTTCACTTGATTTAAACAATGTTAATTAAAAAGTGCATTAAATCAAATAAAAACATTCACTTATTCATCATACAGTTGAAACGAATAAACTTTTATTATTGTTATTATCAGTTCACACTCTCCTTTTTCCAACACAGGAAATGGTAGAAAGATCGGTAACCGAGGATTTGCTGAGTCCACCCCTGCCGCTTTTGTCATCGCCTCAAAGCTCCACACACCATATCTTGCAAATGCACTCTGCAAGCGTAAAGTACGAGTAAGTGAAAATTTCCTTCAGTGACACCCACACATTCCACATCTGCATTTTCGTATGCCAAGAACACGTAAATCCCTCTTTGTCGGTCCGGTGTTCAGAAATACCTAATCCCAGGAAACACGTACCACGTAACCCAAAAACAACGTGATTCCTAGGCTGGGAAATAAAAGATTGATCTTTCTAAGATATCAACACTGGTCGATTCAAGGTTGGGCATGCCACAATATTAATCGGGCGTCAAGTGAAAACAACTAAGTGATAAACTGCTGGAAATGGACTCGAACCTGCGTGCGTTTGTCGGATGGGATGAAGACATAACATGATTCTAAGTTTAGTGCAGTGTGCCGGATTTGTTTTGTCGATTGGTACCGACTGGCATATTATTGATTGCAACTTCGCCTTTATACCAAACACATTTTTATCATGCCATCAGACGAAATGTGGATATAATAGATTTGCACCATATTTTACAGCAGACGTGTTCGGGCCGAACATGAACAAACGCTCACTCAAAATCGAGCGCTTGTCAATTAGACAAAGAAAAAGTTTTATATGGGTGTTTCTTTATATAAAATGTTCTACAAAAAACTGTTGAACATATTTTGTCGTAGCATAATCTTACTGAAGGTGTAAAAACCGTCTCTAGAATATATTTACTTTGTAACTGCGGTGTTATTTGCGTTCATTTTTTAATTATCCCAGCACAATTATTTTTTCAAATTTGAGTACCGATCGTGCGTTAACTCATTTAAAAGCTTTTTAAATGACAAACTTATTGTTATTTTTGTCAACATTATAATAATGCACTGCTTTTCCAAAATCAATATTAGCAGAAATTAATCACCAAGGCGGGAGACATCAATTTGACAAAAATGGCAGTGAAATAGTAAATACAGGATGATTTCGAAATAGATGCAACGATTGTAACCGCGGCATCACGGAATGTAGCAATATAAAAAACAAATTAAGAGTCGAATGGGGCAAAACTCCCATGCACACCCTCGATCCGATGCCACTGATTCACCTTTTAAACAGCAGATGAAAAAACGTTCGAATAAAAACGACTAAACATTTGAGTTTAATTTAAAAGTAAAACCGACCTTTTGGTGGTTATCATTCGTTCATTCATGTATTTGTTCATCGTTAAAGGTCAGTGCGAAAGATTATTAGTTCTAGAAACAAATGGTGGTCCTGAGAGGGACTTATTTTTGGTAATGGTTTATAGTGAGCGACTTTTTATTGTGACGGATGTTCGGCCCTTACCACAATGATTCCACACTGTTTATTAGAACAAAAATAAGAATTTAAAAATCCTACTACATTTTCATAATAAATGTAGAAAATGTTATCCTTGACTAACAATACAGGCTTCAACACGTCGTAACATATTTGCATGGATACGTAAAAAACTCTGGGGCCCGGTTGTATAAAGTCTTTGTTAACTGTAACAAATTGTTAAACCAATGTTAAATTCGTTTGCTAATGTCAAGTGTTGTATAAAGCAGTTGACAATCGATTAACAACGTGTTAACTAACAATATGTCAAACCTGTGTTAACTCTGGATTTGGATTGTACAAAGCTATCGTCAGAGTTAACATATGTCAAACCCTAGTTAACTTTCTGTCAGCTAATCAGTCATCCGCCATCAATTAAGTTTCGATTTCGTGTTTGTATAAAGCTTTAAGGAGAAGATTTCTTAGGTTTTTGAAATAAAGGAAACGTAATTGGGTAGTACCTAATGGTTGTATTTACTATAATTGTTCATGCAAATCTTAGAAGATATCACTATCTAGTTCGTCTTCGATGAGTGAAAACAGTGATGAAGAAACGAGATTGCAAGCAGTAATAATGCGCCATCCAAGACGTATTTTCATTCGTAAGAATCCATTTGAGCTGTATGATGATGTGGATTTTACGAAAAGGTACAGGATCAAAAAAAACACCTTGATCCAGTTGCTCAATCTAATCGGTCATCACCTAGAATCCGCAAGAAAGAAATCACTTTATTTCTGCAAAACTGCAACTTCTTCATACATTACGATATCTGGCAAATGCATCTTTTCAGCAAGTCCTCGGGGACAATCGGACAATCTTGACATTCATAAATCTTTGATGGGTAGAATCATTACCACGATCTGTTCTTTTTGTCGTAACAGATGACGTACCTTTATGTTCAATAATGGGTTTATCTTGCATGTTACCCACCAAAAACTACCACACCACACAATACAAGTCACAACAAAATCAAAAATTGAAGTTACGTTAGAGAAAACGTCAACAACGCGTGAACTCGTACCAACATCAATTTCTAAACGATAAAATTTCTAGTATCAGTTAACTAGCGTCCGCAAATTGTTTATAATTACAACGGTGTCACAAATAATCCAATGTTAACAAGCTGCTAAATTTGACAGAGTGTTAGCTGACATCCAACTTGACATGCTTTTATACAACCCGGCCAAATAGTCCAACTAAGCAGTCATTTACGATACCGGCCCACACATTTATGGAAAACCGTCGTTGAAATCATACTTCTTGACGAGCGTATGGATTTTCATCGCATCAAATGTGAGTGTTGTGGCTGTTGAAAACAGAATGCAATTTAAAACGTTAGGGCGTTCACTATATTTCTGTCACAACCATTCGAAGTAAATTACACGACGTGGAAAATCAGCGGGCTCCAAAGCTTGCACTTTTTGAACGTGGTATGGATCTATGCCTTGTTCTTTTAATGTACGACCTACTACAAGCTGTGAAACTCCAACTTCAACTGCAAGCCGAAAGCCGACGAATGCTGATCTCGGGTTCTTTTCAATGCGTTTCAAAATTTGTTCTCCAGCTTGCAGTTTTCTTTTAGTCTAGAGTTTGAGGCTTGAAGGTACCATGACATCGAAGGTGCAATTTGGAAAGCGCTCAAGCGTTACAATTGTCAATTCCCCTAGTGTTAATTGCTTCAAGAATAGATTCGACACATTCAATTTATCAGTTTAGTATATCCAATTATTTGTATTATTTAGGAATGCAGCTTTTTTTCTTTTGTTATTGAAAATATCTCAGTTATATTTGGATGCATAGGTTTTATCTCTATCCGTATTTTTGTATTAATAATAAATAATAATAATAATAATCCACACTTCGCGGGCCAACCTGGCGTTTGCATCAACCACACCATCAAGCATTGCCATGTCGATACGCTCTGAATCGGAAAAATTCACCATTGTCAAGGACGTTAACCAAACAACCGGCAAGCAACTGATACATGACTGGCCCTTATCGTATTTTTGCACGTTGCTTATCAGTTTTTGATTCTTAGTCCTAGTCGTTCTGTCTGATTCATTGGATGGTAGTTATAAGTAGTAGGTCAAGCAACACTACCAGTGGCGTGTATAACAGTTTATACTTAATTTCAAATAATTTTTTATTACCATTGAAAGCGCTGGATAGAGCATTTTTCAAGTCTTTAAAACACAATCTCAAAAAGGGACCAAGACAGTGGACTATCCATCACCCAGGTTGGAAGCTCGGGCGACTTCAAGCGGGCGAACTGATAGTAAAAGCGTGGAATAATAGGCAGCTTCTGTTGAAACTGCATTGTCTAAATTTAGAGCTACCGACATATTTCCTCTAGACCCAGATGTAATTTCCGATCATTTTTATGCAATCGCTGCTGCTTCTTCAGTTGAAATCCCTTCTGTTCGAACCGCAACAACATCTGCTTCTAGTACTGTTCAGCCACCTCACTCGCCCGTTCCCGGACGGTCTGGGTTTCAAAGTGAGAACAAGGCAAACACAAGCAAGAAAACAGCAAGCGAACAGACACCTTCGGTAAAGGTAAGCCCGATACCAACAATACAATGAAAATAACAAAAGAAGAAAGCAATCCGGAGAAATACTCATAAAAAAAGTTAGAACAGAAAACAGAAAACAGAAGGAAGGAGCTAACAATGACGAAGACTTCGGATCACCTGCCCTTGGCAAGGTCAGGTCAAATTACCAAAAAGACATAAAAGCGAGAAAAAAAGACAACTATTTGAGAAGAATTCCAGCCAGACAGACAAACGAAGGACAGTGCGTAAAATGTTTAGAAAACTATTTTGAAACCAAAGAGACTGTCTGTCCACTGGGTGCAATGTGTTCAGTGTGAAAGATGGTACCACGAAACTTATTCTATGTATGGAAACAAGCGTAACAATTGTGGACGGAAAGAAAAAAAAAGCACAAAAAGAGAAAGTGCATTTAGAAACTAAACTTACCGAGTAAAATATTGATGAGGCATCTCTACGAATGGAGAGGCGCATCTAAACCTGGTAGTTAGGGATAGATGGCCACATGGAGAAATATGAACTTTATTTTTTTGGCAATATGAAGAGTTTTATTTTTGTTGATGTGTATAATTTTTATGACTCCTTAGTTTATTTTGTATCAGTTACCTATTTTTAAATATAAAAAATCGTCAATTTTAATTTATTATTGATTTTAAACGTTTAAGTAGGGCATCTCTCCCAGAATTACCTTAAATTCGAATATTGTTCCTAGGTCTGGATTCTTTATTATATCCAATAAAAGATACAAAGGCTGTTTTTGAAATCTATATTTATATTTCAAAAATTAAATAATATATCGTCTACAAGGTATAGAAGAAAGGGTTTACTAGGTAGATTCAATATTAATTCATTGACATTTAGAAGAATAGCACACAGCGTATAAACTTTATTCGTGGTAGCATCTTTAGTTCTGAAATTCTGCAGACAATTTGTCGTGTTGTACCAAGGCTTGAGACGAGACATAAATATACATTTATACTACCGGTAGGTATACAGCACAAACGAAATCGCCGATACACGATACGTGGCAATATTACAACGAAATTAGCAGCGGGGGTTGGAAACAAATTGTTAAGTATTTAAAACAGCTGTACTGAGAGAATATTTAGATATTAGTAGGCAGGTACATATTAATCTCAGATTTTTGATTGCCTGTAGCCCGTTTTTGGACTTTTTTTATAGAGCATTACGTGAACGTTAATGATAATTTTTTAGTTGTTCAATTGTGCCCAACGGAGCCTAATATACCAACTGCTTCTTGTATTCCCACAAAAAGAAATCGCAAGGATTGAGGACGGGAGACTGAGGAGGCCATAAGATTAGCCCATTTATATCTATTCACCGTTCTAGAAAATTTTCGTTAAACCACGTATGTACTTCACGGAGAAGACCCGTCCCCATCATGGAGATATCACGTCGAAGTGGTTGCCCAATATGTTTTTTAAAAACTATAAATAAACGGTAGATGTTAATCGAGGTGGTCAAATCCATGGACCTATTAGGAAATTTCTAACCAATCGTACCCAAACATTGATTCTCGTCAGACCAAACATTAATGTTATAGGAATTAAAAATACCATCTCTGTTAACTTAATGTTGTCTCATCTGTTGAAAATAATTTTTCAGAAAAATGTAGATCTTCCCCATTTTTTTGAAGCACAACGCAATCTTACACATGATACGGGGGAGGCCCTGCTTATTTAAATTCCCCCAGACTACACACATTTTCTGGCACTATACTTAGGGTTTCCCATTTAGTGTTCGGTTCTTTGATAACTCCAGTCCGAGGTAATTGGAAGAAATCTTCCATTTTATCAGAAACGCTTAACAACGGCATTGAAAGTTCTATAGTCTGGTAAATTCCAACTGGAGAAAGCTTGACCGTAGAGATGTCGAGCTTCAAGTCCATTTCCAAATGCTCTGCTGACCTGACCATGTCGATCATTTCAACATTTATATAACCTTTCATTTTTTAGCAAAAACCTCTTTGAAAGTACATTGCTGAAAAAACGTGACAAATAAGTACTTTACCTGAAACTTTCTGTTATTGAACCACTCGTACGATTATTATTTTTTATTCGCCGAAAGTAAAGTTAGCCCGCCGCAAATTTTGGTTAACAACCAATGAATTGCCGTAAATCAATGACGCACACCAAATTTTGATCAATTTTTTAACGAATTTTATTTTGAAAACGAAAGAGCTTTTATTAAGGTTATACTGAGTTGATGGCATGTGCTTCTCATGTCCAATTTCCCGTTTCTTTTTTGTATGACTTTCAAAAGTAGCCACTATATTAACATAGAAATATAGATGTTCAGCCCTGGAGAATTGTATGAATACACTTTACTTTTGAATGAAACATTTTTCTTTCTTTTACTGCTTTAATTTTAATGTCTGCCCCTTTCGCTCATCATAAGCACTATATGCCAAAACTTTACCTACTAATTTGAACTTTGTTTGAATCTTTCGTATGTTATCGGCCTTCTGTTAACATATCGAAATTTCTTCAAGAATGAAAGTTAAATCTTGTTACATCTACATGAACAAATAAAAACGTATTTTAAAATATTTGCAAACTTTAAATATTGTTCTTCTCGTGACGGATACATTCTAAGAGGATTTAGTGCATTTAGATGTACTTGATCTGATTTTATTAAAGTTTCATAAGTCTATCCTGGAGGAAGCGCTTGCATTGTCTGAACATTTTCGACATTGTCTAAATTTCCCACTTTGTCACATGATTATATTGTACCGGAAGTAATACTCTTCTTTATTTTTAGGATCACAGAGTTGATGTTTAGTTCCAAGCTACTTTCAAAAATTTCAAACAACTTCTACACCGCACTTAATAAGAATTTCAACAGTCAACCATCACTTTGAAGCTTTAATCATTACGAGATTTATAAAAATATTCTGAAGATTTTTTCGTGTACTCCCAAATTATTGTGTAGCACGGATATATGACTCATTGAATACAACTGTGGATCTCATAGACTATCCTCCAAGATAGTAGTTCTAGTTTTGAAATAGCCTACCTAATGATAAAATTACATTAGACCCAACTTGTTGGTCAAATTATTTTCCACTACCCAAAAATCTTAAAACTCTTAAAAGCATGCAGACATGTTAAAGTTTGGTGTTATGCAGACATTTGTTGTAATTCGTTTTAGAAAACTAGATTATACCAAATACAATACGAAATGATTTTCTAAAATGTGAACGCCAAGGGTTTGTGAACATTGCTACTTATAATTTTCATTTTTCTGCTGACACACCTCCTCAACTCCTACTGCCAAAATCTGTCCAACGGGAAAAATTAAAATTTAATCGCATATGTATGAAGCATTTTTGAGCAGGTTTTTGTTTTTTGGAAAAAGTTGAATAAAAATATCATCATCAGAAAACAAAGTCATTTTACGTTTGATAATTGTAACATATTTATTCCTTTAATCTAAAGAAGACATTGTTAAAAAAAAAAAACTCCCATATTCGAAAAGGTTTTTTATTTTTATGAACTGTTAAATTTATTTGCTCCTATAGAGTTTTGTTCATGAAACATTGGGATTTTAAGAAACAGTTTAATAAAAATAACAGTTCCTTTTTCTTTATTGGATCAAATTAACTTTGTAATTTCAAGGTATTAACTTAAGTAATTTATCATTTTACGTGGCAGTTAATGCGCAATAGTTCATCTCCCAACCGAGTGACAACTAATTTGTAGTTTGTAAATACATGAATCTATTTGGAAAAGCACAATTATTGTTATTAATAGTATAATAATTACAATAAGAGATTAGGTAATAATTAAATTATTTTCTTGTTTTTTTATTAATAATAAAAAAAGTTGTTATTCTTAAAATAAATATTAGAAGAAATTGATAAAAAGTGGTAAAATAGTTAACTAGACATAAAAGATGAACTTTGCATAGCGTCATCGATTCAATTTTGTTCTTTACACAGCTAGCTGTTGTGGAATTTCAATTTTTAGAGTATTTTTTATTTAAAATTTTGTTTTTCATACGGTGCGGTGTAACGAAATTTAATAGATACGTACCTTCATCATGCCGTAACCCAGTTGATTAAAAGTTTATCGTACGATACAAACGGTCCAATTTTATATATGCATAGCATAAAGGAGGTGCTTAATCCAAGACGTGACAATTAAAAATATCCCAATATAAATATTTGAGGAGACGTCATCAACTTCGTAGAAGGGAGGAGTGAACTTTTAATCGATTCTATACTCATGACAACAATGTGTTACCAAACGTTCTTAGTGTTCGAAGAAAAATTGTAACATTTCATTCTATGAACTTTATTTTTCACTTTAAGGTACCGAGTCTACATAAGATTAATAACATTGATAAATAAATATTTATATAACCTAATAGAAACTTCGGTACCCATTACTCAGCAAAATGTTGATATGACGTCATCAAATTTTTTATGAGAATAAATAGACAAATTGTGGTTTTAATGACATTCTTAAAATACACATCACATTTGACTGTAGAATAAAATTATTTCCTACATAAAAATGCTCCGAAACGTTTTACAAAAAGGAAAATATTCCAAAAATACTGCTTTTAGTTATGTTTTATTATTGAAATTAAAATAAGAATCTCGAAGCTACGAAGACGTAGGATCAAATCATATTATTTGGTATATTACCTTACAATTTTATTTGATTCTTATTTTATTTGGGACGTTTTAATCTAAGAGTATTTAGTTTCATTTTTGTTGTCACTACTGAAAGTTATCAGAAGTATTAATAACAAACTCATTGTAAATACGTTGCTAAAACTTGATAAAATGTTATTGATACATGCAGTTTCTGAGCGTCATAACAAAAAGCATTGAAGATTCACACCTTCATAAACTCCGAAACATTGTGGAGACTTCTACAAACTTAAGCGAAGACGTAAATTGCATGTTATTCCTGCTACTTCCGGGGTTAAGCATGTTAAATCAAGCCACCTCAACGAAAACTTTACGTATTTTGTTCTTACCTTCAAAACACCACTTGCAAGTAATACCACAACGGTCGAGTTGTTCAGAATTTGCTCATTACTTAGATTTAATAATGCACACCTTGATTTAATTTACCGTAAATTTTGATGATACTCCAAGTTTACACGGTATTATTACCCTGGCAAAATCCCCGACTTTAGCAAAAAAACCTTCAACAATATCTCAAAGACAACAAGTTTACCTCAGATCAATGACTCGTGCCAATTATTTCACCTGCCATTATTTTTAGACGCACCGAAACAAAATGTCGGTGTCAAACTAATGAAAACACCTCGAAAACGACAAAAATAATTCGTGTAATTTAGAAGTAAAACACGAGAAACACATAAACACACTCAATTCAAAGCTTTGGAGCGTGTAGCTGGTATTAATCTACATAATTTTCATGTAGTCCTTGTAGTAATTTTATACGTTCATGTTTAATTTAAAATGAAGATGTAGTTAGGCCGCTGATGAAAAATGACAATGGGAAATAAGACAATAAATTAAAGAAGAGATTGATGAAGATGGCATGGCAGTATGGACCGAGACTAATATCTCTAGTTCGGACACACGCCGCGTGGCGCTACTGAACTCTGCAAAAACGGACTGGCGATTTTTCAGGATTTATTAAAAAATAACACACATTTTTAAGTTTGTCAAATTTATTTCGACTTTCGAACGCTAACAGCGTATTAATCAGCAAATTCGATTTGACGGAAGGGGGATATTTCAAGGGTGGCATAATTTCTATAAATATTTATGTCCTCTTTGGATCCTGGAAGAGCCCATTAGGTAAAAAATGATTGTAGTTAATCGCGTTCGCTTGAGAGGCGACATTCGAATACAAAAGAATAAAATACAAACTTGAAGAATCCCCAGTTTCAGCAGGGTGTGAGAGGGATTGCTGAGAGACCAAGGGAACTCCTCAATGCGGAATCATCATTTTTCTTCGTCCTGCGAACAAGTAAGTCCACTTAGTCATCGTCGAACAGTGACCGAAAAATACAAGGGAGAATAAACGCTGCGGCAATTCAACAAGATCTTTTCAACTATGGCGCAGACAAATAAATCCAATGGGGTTAAATATGGTTTGCTTGAACGTATGTACTCTTTACTGGTCAAAACACATTTGTAAATGACAGAAAGAATGTTCGTTATGTGAGAGCATTTATTAGCACAATAAATTAAACAACCGTGGCTACTGAAATACTAATTTGCCAAAATTTTCATGAACCGTGAAAAGTACAAAATTGTTCAATAAAATTTACAACTCTTAAGTTCTAGCAGCTTAAGAATAAATTAAAATTGATACCGAGATCCAGTTTTATAAACATTTTGTAACTTTAATCAATAAATATTTACAAAGAATCACTGTTACATATTACGTTGAAACAACTAAAAGTTTTAATATTCAATAAATACGAAACACCTCTCTGGTTTGCGGCGGATTCGCTAAATTTTGTAATTTGATTATTCCATTAAAAAAATTTCAGCTAAATAATTTCGTTCTTTTAACTTACAGATCCACATAAAACTGTAGCCATAATGAGAACATAACATCAGATTTATTTAATTTTACTTTTCGAGGAAGTTTATTCTTGTTTGAAAGAAATAATTTTTTAATTTTTATTTTTATACTCGTTTTAAACAACATCAACTACCATGGGCTTGTTGTACCTCCTGATTGTAACTTAGTGACATTTTGTAAGAATACTTAATTTGAGCTAAATTTTGAAAATTCCGAAGTCTCACATGAATCACACAAACGTATAAAACTTTTTAAAAAATATTACCAAATTTTGAGTAGGTATGTCGCAGAAATTGTATGTGAAATTTGAAATTTGCCATCAAAATTATTTGTTAAACAGAATCTTTCGTTTATTTAACGTTCTACTTAATTCTAAACAATGAAACAATTTAGTCGTCAAACAAAACAAGTTATATTAAATGTCTTGGATTATCTTGAAAAAAATAATGATTTAAGAAAAAAAGAAAAACAGAAGTGGCGGCTGAATGGTTAAAAATTTCTGAAAAATCTTTATTAATTTACAAAAAATACAGGTTCAAATGATACAGGGTACAAAGAGAATATGTCCACTACCATTAGAAATATAAAAACTCAAGTAAATCCTGTAGATTTAATGTCAGTTAGGCAAATTATGTATAAAATGATTGCATCTAACGAACACGTAACTACACTTCATGCTAGAGTTATAGAACGGACTTTAAAGTTGGACCTAGGACACTAAACACATGCCTTAGAAAAATTGGTTTTAACCTTTATAAAAATAATAATCGTTTCTAATTGGGAGAAGCTAAGACGAACAAAATTTTTGCATGAATATCACCACCACAAAAAACCAAAATTATACAAACCCCTTTTCCCGGATGAAATATGGATATTTAGTAAATGTAGTATATGTAAAAAACTATGGCAAGAGGAATATTTTGAAAAGTGATTTAAAGAGCAATTAATATCCAATCTTCCGGAACCGTATTTTATTATAATGGATAATGCAACTTATCACAGTAAACTTATGGTGTTTATTTTAGTTTCGATAAGTACACTATACTTATATTTCTGCTTCATTTGTAGCAAGAAATTCCTCGAAAGAGTTAGACAAAGAAAAAAATCGTGGCATTGGTAAACACAAAAAAGATAGATTATCCTGAAAAACGATGACCACTATGCTCAAGACCAACATATCCTAAGACTTCCGCCATACCACTGACATTTTAATGCAATTGAAATCGTATGGTCGCACTGTGAACGAAAGTACGCTAAAAGCATTCCAAAAACTAATGTTTCTCCTGTTGATGTACCTACTGAAAACTTGGGAAAATGTAATAAACCAAGTTCCCAGTATACACTAGGGAAGTTATATTACACACATGTAAAAAGATCATGGCATGGCAACAAACAATTGTGAAACAAATCAAGTCATTATCAATGTTAATTCCATTTCAAATGATAGTGATAGTGAAGATGATAACAGTAGCCTTGATGATTTAGAGTTGTGTTAAAAATTAATATGTAATTAAAGAATGAAACTTATAATTACCTTTTATTCAATTAATTTTGAACTTATGCAATTTGCATTGATTATTATTATCATGGCAAGTTAGCCGTAAGATGTACAAGTATACTTTTGGTCATTAAAAAGCGTCACAGTCTAAGCATTTTGAATAGGGATATTTCCATGGTTTTAGCTCTGAATGAGATAACACATCGGACTGCTAAACCACATCGTTAGAAACATAGGTAACTGTAAGAATTTATTATTGAAAGAATTTGTTAACAAACAGGAATAAGTCATTAATTTATTGACCAATTTGTGAAATTATTATTTTATTTATTTTTCAACGGAACAGCTATTTATTATTATTAAATAAATATTTCAGGAATCTTCTAGACTGATTGTTTTATGGCAGCCTATACATAATAATCTTTTAATCTGCTGATGTTGTGAATTATGTATAATTGCAGAAAAAATCTTTTTTACGTAGCAATTTGATTACTAGATTTACTTTTTAAACACCTGAAATATTTTAAAATTGAAACACTATTAAAATAAGTTCAAGTACGAAGAACGCTAAAGAATAAAACATAAACTACAAAAAATACATACCTCTATTTGCTGTTTGCTTAGACTATTTTTACTCAGTTTTTAAAGAGCTTTCTGAATTTGGAGACGTTATTTACACAGCTCACTACGATATTAAAAAAATAAAAACGAAACTACAACTTAACTAGTGAGATTTTGTATTTTACGGAGTTAAGTACAGTTTTGGTTCCAAAATTTCAAAAATTACTTCGTACCTAATTGCAAAAAAAATAATTTCGAAACAGTTGTTGTTTGCCTATACTAATGTAGCAACAACATTAAAAACTATTTTATTTGTTAAAATGAGTTCAGAAAAGACGATAAATGGGAAACTTAGCAAAAAGTGGAAAATCCAATACACAAAATGAGAAATTAGTAATCTTATCAGGCCACAGTGTTCGAAATGGGCGACTATACAAATCAAATGGTTCCACAGTCTTGAAACTCCTGTAAATATATCCATAAAAGTAAAATTATAGATATTGTCAGAAAGTTAGTTATTACTCGCAATTATGAACCACTGAATGAATTGCAAAAACTGGAAAAAATGTTACAAGATCTACATGCTACAGGAGCACCCAAAATTGTGTCTTAAAAAACAAGTTTCATACGACGTTATTTTAGAATCCCAAAATTAAAAAAAAAATGCGAAAAAAATGCGGAAAAGTCCTGTCAAATCTGTGCAAGAATTAAAACAAAAGTTACAGCATACTTATATGAAATGATTTTACGCTGCGAGACACTGGTGGTTATTTAAAATAGGGGTGAAATTATGCACTGGTAGTTTCCATTACTTTATGTTATGTCTGTTTTTTTTTCAATTTTATTTTTCTAAATAATAATTTATCTTGTGTTATCGACTAAGTTTTGCAAAAAGATAAACAGATGTATAATCAAATCAAAGTAGGCAATTATAAATTTGGCGTGATTTTCAGAGTTCGTCTCGGAAGAGTAAGTCAACGTCATCTGGACCGGTTTTTTTAAAGTTATCAGGTAGTTAGTTCTGGAGTGTTCAAATTGAGGGGATTCCTAAATTTTTATTATTCATCAAACATCTTAAAATGGAAAAAATTTCTATTTGCCGATGATTTTAAGTTTATGAATGCCCTTTCTCGTATCATGAATGTACTAAAAAGGGTACTTACCCAGAAAACTTAAAGAAATCAGTGGCTTTACCTGCCTTTAAATCTTTTATTTTATGTAACAATACAATTAATGGAATCATCCTAGATAGGATTATTAACAGAGTATTAAAAATCTGCGAAGAAAAAGGGCAATGATAATTCATAAACTAATAATAGGTAAGTCATAATCTATTTTTCTAACGTCTGTTCCTGCACCATAAAGTTGCAAATTCTATTTTTTCTTTACGAAATAAAAGTAATAAAAACCAGAAAATGTAATTTCTCATTAACTTTTCCCGCTAAAGTCAAATTTCAATTTATTTTAATCTTCTTTCACAGTTCTTTTTTCTGTCAAATTTAGGTATGTGCGTACTTATTTACTTTAAACAACTTAGTACCGCAATAGGTGCATTGCAAATATATATTTTAATTAGAAACAGGGATACATTTAATTTAAAATATATTTTAAAAAAATTAACCCCTTCCAATTTTTTGTTGTAGTCATTCACGTATATCACAAAAAGGAAAGCACTTTTAGTTTGCCGGAAAATGCGTTTAAAATCTTTTTTTTTTTCGGTAAGAAGAATATTTACAGGGTGTTATTGAAAGGTACGTACAACAAGATGGACAGTTCTTCGCGAAGTTTAAGAAGTCTAAAAAACTTATTTTGTGTTATCAAAATTATAAGGGGAAAATTAACCGTTAAATAGGTAAAATTAATTTATTTTAGTAAATCCTAGCAACTGTAATAATAAAACTTTTGTCAAGACTAAATGTTGCTATAGAAACGAAAACTGATCTTTTGTCAGAAGTGTACAACGAATTTGGCATACATTTTAATACATAATTTTTATCTCTAAAAGGAGAACACTTTTACCTGAACTTTTTTTAACTTTTAGCTCCCATACTTCGAGACCAATTGCCGATTTTATTTTGTAGGTACCTTTCAATAACACGCTGTATATAATTAATTAGGCCATAAATTTCTGAGCTATAGTAAATTTAATTGAAAGGATCCACACTCTTATCAGAAATCCATTGACCTTCAAAGTGTTAACTGTATCTTAGAGAGCTTCCTGAACTCCGACCGTTGCATTTGTGCCAAGAGACATTTTCGCCTACAGTTTCAAATGAATTTATAGGGGTAATTTATAGGAAGTTCTTCAACATTAGAGATAAATGTCAGCTTAATGACAAGTAATTAATCAATTCGAGTCACGGATATAGAGAAAAAATGGTGCTTTATTAAGAAAGAAACACAACTGTTATGCACAATCTACAGTTTCCGAATTTTGTGGCAACTTAATTTAATAAAATTATACATAAGAACTCACTTTAGGAAACATGACGCTACTCGTATAAGAAATAAATTGTAAAATATTTATAAGATTAACATCAATTTCGTGTCATAAAATTAGGGCTAAATTCATTTTTTGAATACCTAATAGATTTTCAGAAGGTTTAAAAATGACGTAAAAAAATCAATATAGACACAACACTGGAACAAACTGATTATAAATATTTTATAAGTTAAGAATACGACTTTCTTAATTTTAATTTTGAAAATAAGTGTGTTAAAATTAGCACATCTTAAATTTTGCGTCTATTGTAATATAGTAGGTATCAAAAAACATTAATAATAAATAAAGCATAGGAAAACCTTATAATTAGGTATAATAAGTAGGTATAACACCTGTGGCGAATTTTACAATAAACGATTGAAAAATGAAAACTTGAAAAGTGTAAGCAAAAGGTATACCTATAAGTACCTACATAGTATTAGATTGATTTTAAACTATTTCATTACAACCAAGAAACTAGTAAAATCAATAAGATCTCCGAACTTCAAATATTTTACCTATCTGTTGTTTTTAAAATATTAATTATATTTCGGACACATGGGTTCACAAAACGCATATCAGGAATTTTGTTTGCCGTGTAATTTTTATATTTTTAAAGAATTTTTTTCTTGTCGTAAAAATCTAATACACTAATCGCATTTTTTATTACTACGAATTATGTAATAGGTATAGCACCAGAACACCAAGTACCTACATTTAAAAACATCAAAGATGTCCAAAATTGTATAATCTGGCGTATCTTAATTTCGTGTTTGGAATAATTCTAAAACTAAGTAAGTAATATACGAAAATTTTAGACTTCGTAATTTCTCTCCCTCGTCTTTGTTTCACGCGACGTGACTTCGAAACAATAACGTATGTTAGGGGCGAAATATAGCAATTAAAAATGTGTTAACGCTGCACCCACTTAAAAATTCACCCCAGCTCGAGAAAGAAATATGAAACGTTTCCCGAACTTATTTAAAAACCAGCAACACACAATCATGTAATATGAACTTGAAATAAGCACAGCGGCCGAGTTCTGTTTACAAAGAGGAATTATAAATGGGGGACCCCAGAAAACACAAGATAAATGCTTCCCAAATGAGAAAATGCGAACGAAATGAATAGTAATGAATAGGAAATGGCTAAACAGTGAAATGCTTTATTCGCCACCGCTTCACCGACAGATGAATGAGTGATAAGTGAAATGTAATTATATTTTATTGTTTCACAGAGATGCCGCATCGGGTTTGAATAAAGACTCCATTTTATCACCAGTGCATATTTTGACGCTACAAAGGAACCATTAATTATCCCAGACTTCGCTGCAATGAAAGCTTTATTGTTGCGATATCATGTCAGGCCACTATTGCTTTTTGTAATAATGCGAAATTCTGCAGCAGAAGATTTCGCCTCGAGACGATCGATCTTGTTTTATTTTGAATGGAGTCGATGGAGCTTTGATAAGAGATAAATAAAGTCATTGTTGAGGAACGCGGAAGAAAAAATGATTGGATGAGGAGAATGGGCGTGGATTTGTAATTATGATATCAGTGAAAAAGCGGTAGGTGTACTTAAGCAGCCGAATTTTTGCAGTTAATAAGTATTAGGCGGTCGAGAATGGGAATAATTTATTATTCTCATCATGGAAACACTACAAAAGGTGTGGTTGTAAATAATGTTCACACAATATTTCGGGCCGTACTCACAGAGGACTGCCATTTGTCTAAGCGTCTATTAATTTTAATTTTATCTTTTTTCTGTACGGGGTTGACGGTCATTTGTTAAACAGTCCTCCGCTACTGGTTCAGTTTTATTTTTCCATTACTTGGTGATTACTGCATTATTAATGGGAGCTATAAGCAGACATCGCTACCAAATGATAACTAAACATGTTAATTACTATAATGGAGGACGGTATTCGAGCTATGTTCTTAATGACGCCGTGTTCTTTTTATGACAATTTTTATAATGGCTTCTTGTCAATATTTTATCATCTGCCACATTTATGTCTATCGAGTTTATTGCTGATAGTAAACAGTAGTTACACTAATGGCAACCGTTATTATTCTCTTAATACTAACTCACAATTAGAAATTGTTTGAATACGTCATAAAAGTTCATGAGGAATTTATAAAAACTAAATGTTCCTGCACTTATTCAACAATAAATATTATGTTTATTTTCTAAATAAAAACTTTTTTCTTTTATTAGGTAAGCACAAAATTCTTTAAACGAGAATCCAATTGCCACTATTTAGCGAATTTAGTGTTAAGAATGTAGGTATTCTAGTTTCATCAGAACGTCAAACATATAATTTTTTTTTTTGTTTTTCTAAATAATTACCAGTTTACAAATTATATTAAGAGCTAAATTAGAAAAATATGTCACTGTTTGCATATAATCATTAAGTAAAAACTTAACTACCTATGGTGATTTTTAACGTTTTAACTACCATTTTTTGAAAAATTTTAAAGATTTATACTTGTACTCAGATATTATTCATTTAGCTGTTAGTTTTTATAGATAAGAACCAAAGGGATGACTATTTTAGATGAATCATATGAGTTCATTTGGAGAATCCTACTAGAAACGTGTTCCCCCATCTGATGAGTAGAAATCGAGGCCAAAGAATAATCTGATATTTGCTTGACCGGACCCTGTATCTTCTCGTTATCTCATACTTGTTGGAAACTGAATCTTGTCTATAACCCTCCATTACGATGGAACACTGTGACGTTTTATTGTTACATTATCAAAAGAGTTACTGATGAACGTCTCAGACTGTATCCTGAACTTCCTGAGATATGTTAGACAAGGTGACAGTTGCAATGTATTGGAAAGTGCCCTTTTTTCTTACAATTATTAAGAAAAAAATCTACGAAATAAAAGATTTTTGATCTCGAAGGCACCTATGCAAAGTTCAGAAACGTTTGTCAAAAATTCTGTAAAACTTTTTGTACATTCATTTTTGTGTTGGGTATGGAAACATATTTTTTCTATATTCTGCATCACGATCTACCAAGTACCTAAGTTATTTGATCAAAGGAATACGCATCCGATACTTACATATGTCCACTGTTAATGTGACTTAGAAATTTAAGAAAAATTAAATAACACCTCATTCAAAAAAGTCTTCAAACGTTCTCATTCCAAAAATTATAGAATTTGAGATCTTGTTTCACTTTTCAAACAAGAAATTGGTTTATCTTATTTTGATACATTTTTATACACCTTAAAAGCGTAGAATGTGTCTTCCACATTTCTAATTATAGAAATATATCAACATAACAACGTAGTGTCTTCCGTAACCGTAATGATAATCTTTATTTTATTTACTAAAAAGTTCTTAAATTTTGTGAGTAAATATCATTATTTTAAATTTTCTCACACTGTTTTAGGTGTACATTTTTCCCTAAACAATCGTAAAAACTTAATGAAATTTAATTAAGAAATATTTCATCCAAAATAAGTAGTTTAAAGCAAGTATATAGATAGTATAAAAATTAAGATCAAATTTCACAGTTATTGTAAACGAACACATTAACTTTAAAAAGTTAAGTTACTAAAACTCGCTTTCCTTTTGGCTGCATTAAATTTAATTTATATTATATTTTTCGATTTTTATCTCATGATTAAATTAACAATATTGACCCCCGGTTTATAGAAAGCGAAATTAAAGTTAATTCGCGATTAAGAATTGAGGTCCGTTGCTAGGCAACGTGCATATTTTAATCACGGGCTCATTTTAATCCTCAGTTAAATTAATCCAGGATTAAATATTTAATTCGCTTTCTATAAAGCAGCCCTTAGTTATGTAGGTATTCATTAAATAATATGTTTAGATAATTATACTTATTTTTATTAAAAATTGCATTAATCAAGTATCATACGGAATGATACATATACCCTCGACAGTGGAATAAGCGGTCTGTAATATCATCACGCCTTCCAACAATAAAATTACTCCCATAATGAGATTGTGGGAATTCTTTTAATAAAGTGTGTACGTTTCCAAAGTAGATTCTTTACTTAGCGGCAATTCAGTAATTGTACCATTAGGCGAAGCCAGTTTGAAAGCAGAGAGTGCGTCGGTGAATTCCCGCCCAGTAATACCAACCTAATAAGCGGTCATAAGTGAAACAAAAGCAAAAAGCGCCATGGTAAAGGAAGATGGCTAAGACCGACAATATCTCAATTAGCAGCCATACCATGGTGACGTCACATTCGATTACGATTTGGGAACAGAAGCTGCTACGCTATACATGCGGTCATTAATTATAAAAAAAGTTTCGGAAGGTCATCAATAAAGTTCGACAATCCTTGCGGTAACAGTGAGGTTTCAGTCTCGATCTTTTAATAAACTGAAACTTGAACTTATGAGTTTTTTTTTTCTGATTTTTCTTGATTAGAATGTATCACTACTTTTTTGTGTAGGTATACAAAAAAACAATTGCTTCATTAACTCCCTGCTAGACTGCCCAAATTATAATACATACATCTTTCATATTTTTTCTCATCAAATAGCCGTTAAAGAACCTTTCATTTTTTAAAATATTTCATAAAAAAAAATAATAAAAAAATTGTTACACATTTTCGTGAAGATTCATTTCGGGTAGGTCCTTAATAAAATAATGAAAATTGCCCAAATGATGCAGAGAAAGTTCCCAATATAAATCTGGAACTGTTCCTTTCCTGAATTTCGTAAAACGTTTTTATATATTCTCTGTAATCCAATAAATTCCTTGGGAAATCCTTCCACCGATGAAATACAAATATACACAATTCAAATACCATCATCAAATTTATAACTGTAAACAACAATCGATGCTTCTGGCATTTGTAAAATGGCATTCTTAAACGTGCTGTAATGTTTCAAACTAAACAATATTGTAAAACTTATTAAAACTGCTAGTCGTAACGACTGATAACGTTTTATTTGGGTTTAATATACAACATCAAAATTTCCTTCGTTGTTACAAAGTTAAAATATGAATTATCTAAAATAAATGACTGCTAGAGAGAATGATTAACCAAATTTTCAATTAAAGTTTGACACTATGACATTTACTTATTTACTGAAATTTTTGTTGACGAAACAACCCAACTTTTTGAATAAGTTTGCGCGATGGCAGAACTTGTTGTCTGTGGCTACAATTTCTCACTGACTATAATTTCCCCTCTGACAATTCCTTATCCGATTCAAATAAGGTACGTTCGATGAGAAACGATAATGCGCTGCTTGTCTTTGGAAGATAAATATTATACAGAGTTCTTTTTTGCACTATTTTTTTATACGTAACTATAACACATTAATCATTGTTACTTACCACCTTAACTCATGTCTCTGGTTACATGTTTGTCGATATACTCCACAGTATAATATATTACACTTTTCCCCTCCTATAATATATTTTCCAGAACTAACGTATCGTTTACTTTCGAAACTTGAAATAACGTAAAGGTGATTTGTTTGTTCATTTTCTCCAAATATCTAATAATATCTAAAGATTTTGTTAGATCAGTCCAACTCACGTAATATGCTCACTTATTTGGTTTTAGTCATTCTTACTTCCCGACTAAGGAAGTATTGTAGTAGGATCCACCGGCTATTTTCATGTTTTCTTGACGTTTCGTGACCCACTTGTCTGTAGTCTGTTTGTCTGTGCTCTGTTGGCGATTTTATTAGACATCTAAGCAGATAATCTCCGAAACCACTGGCCGCATTGTTGTTAAATTTTATATGCATTTTAGCAATATGATATGGATGGTAAAACACTAACCAAAATGTTTCTAATCGTCCCCACCAACCCTGCAACGACCTCACCTCAAAATGTTACCAATAAATGTTAATTAAATTTTATTAAATAACATTCTTCTACATTTGTGGTTTATGAAACCGTATTGAGTTTTTACCCTAGACATTCAGTTTTTGGAAAAAAATCAATATTTCATTGCAACATTTCGCAGTTTAACTTTGAAACTGCAGAACCGAATCGTTAAACGTGGCAAATCGTTAATCAAAATTTCTTCGTTTATCGCCATAAAAAAATTCTCAGAGTTTTGCCGCATAAATCCTATCTAAAATCTGATCACGTCATACAAAATTTTGTTATGGAAAAACTCACTCGAAAGTTACGCATCACATGCTTCTTTAACTATACTTTAACAGTCCACATATAGGTATCTTTATTTTAACTTGTAGGGTTATCAAAATATTCCAAAATTAATTTTTTTTATATTCCGAAGAAGCTGTATTTGTTCGGTTGTACTTCAGGGGTGAGGGAAATTCTGTCTAAATGACATTATACCTATTAATTTTTTAACTTGAGATTAGAAGCTATCCAAAATAAACAGCAATTGTAGACAAAAACTCTTAGGTTATATAAAAAAATGTGCATCGACCTTTTTTAAATTTTGAAAAAAAGTTGCCGGTAAGTGAAATTTAAAGTTTTATTTCATCGTGCTCAAAAATGGAACACGGAAAATTTTCTTCTTGATATTTAATAAGAAGTAAATGGTAATTCTAAACGATCGGGAAAATTACACATATCTCTTAAAATCTTAATTTTCTGAAATTATACATAGCGCAGAAAATACTTAGGTATAATGGTTTTCATCGCCAATTGTTCATTAAATGGAATGGAATTAAAGAGTTGAATTTTTGAAGTAATTTTTGTCAAATCTTGGAAAACTAAGTGTGTGAAAATTTTGAAAATGAACTTGATTAATCGCAATATAACATTTTAAAGCAAATTCCAGTTGTAGTTTAAACTTTACCTACGCGTTATAATCTGACAAAAAAGAAAAAGATTTGACTAATAGTTATTTTGTATTTGACAGAAATATTTCGCCACAGTTCAAATTTATTTCTTTACTTAATGCAAATTTTTGTTGGAAAATAAGTCGGTATATTGATGACGTCGAACAAAAAAAAATAATTTATGCTGTATATATTTGTCGTGTGTCTGGAAACGAAAGACATTTGTGTAAGTAACTTAAATTTTTATTTCAATGCAGTAATAAATTGGCAGTTCAAGGAAAAATAATCTGTTACATAAATACGGATATTTTTATCGCTCAGACTATTAAAAAAATAATAAATAAAATAATAATGTCATCATGAGACCACAATTATAGGGACATATAGCACAACCGAAATTTTTCCATAATAGAACTTCATCATTTTTTCCCTTTAATTGGTTTGTAACTTTATAAGCAGAAAACAAAAATACGAAGGATCTTTATTTACCTAGAAAAATTAATTTTATTTTACATTAGAACTGAAGTGTACCGTCTTACTCCACTTCCCCTACCAAGTTTTTAGTTAACTAGCATAATTTACGTTAAGAACTCTCCTACCAAGTTCGTGGACTTGCAAAAGTTACGTTTTCTTGTTAATTTTAATTCGCCCAGACATTTTTTTATACAGTGCAATAAACAAAACAGAAACTACGGGCACAATAATGAGTGTTCGGTGAATTACCGCTCGCAGTCCCATCGTAATAAGCGCTCATAAGCTAAATAAAAGTAAAACGCGCCATGGTAAAGATGGCCAAGACCGGCAATGTCTCAATTAGCAGCCATACCATGGCCGCGTCATATTCGATTACGATTTAGGAACAGAAGCTGCTATGATATCCATGCAGTCATTAATTACAGAAAGAGATCCGAGAGGCCATAAATAAAATTCGACATTCCATTTGGCAACGTCGCGTGGAGGGTGGGGCGGATCTGACGCGATGATGGAACGAACCTCGGAGAAAAATGATCGTGTCAGGAAGGAGAAAGAGGGGCGGAGGGAGGGAGCGAGAGGGTGAGTCTGACCGGGGTTGCTCGGCCTTGATGGATTAGAGCCTCTGGGGGAGGGGGAGGGCTGCGACACACGTTTCCCTCATACCAATTAGAATTCCTACGATTGAATCACTGATCGCCCTATCCAGAAATTCATCCCTGATTTATGGTTTGTTTTGAAATTTCCGTTCACCTTTTTTCGACCAACTTTTGTTTCAATTATTGATACATTTACATTATTGATTCGGAATATAAACACTTGAATTTTTGATTAATAACAGCGACCTGAATTTTTATTTTCATTATTCATGAAGCCGAAAAGTTGTTTATTCAGGGGGTGGAACATGAAAAATTTGTTCATGCTTTCACATAAAACCAATAGAGGTAATGTGTTCCTTCATTATTTAGCAGCTGACATATCATAAAATCAATAACCAATACACATTATGACATATTTCCATTCTTGTAATGGACGCTATCTTATTAAAAATGTATGTGCGTCTAAAAGGTTAAGACAAATATCGGAGTGTGAACAAATAACTCGCACCTACATGTGGAAACTAAATTATGTAAATTGTTTATTTGTTTAAAATATTCTGATGTTGACACAGCCATCAGCGGCGTTCAAAATACACACAAAAGTGGCTAATTATATTTAAATAAGTTATAAATCTATAAAATAGTATTTAACGCACTTTATCGATTACAAGTGTCATCTGCGATAAATTATTTTGTACATTTTTTTAAGTTATTATTTATTAGCTTTTAAAATAAAAGTATTCATCATTTTTAAAATGACGTATTGGGGTTAGGGGAGCTGCTGTTGACTTATAGTTTTTTTTTGCATTTTATGGAATTTCAGATTTGAGTCTCATTTCGTTTTACTCGTAAATCTCAGCATGTCACTTTTTTCGATTATAATCGTGAATCTGTTGGTTTTTGCATTTATATTTATATTTTATATGCTGGATGTTCAGTGAAATCTGCGTAGCTATTGTGATAAGAAAAAATAAAACTAGCTTATTAGTAACAATTCAAAGATCAAAACATACCCGTATTATTTATTTATGCCCAGTGATGTAATATACCGAGTGTTCCAGTTTACCGGCTCCACTCTATAACAACTCAGTTATTTAAAAAACATTAAATTTGGAACTTAGAACGGTTAATTAACACAAGGGAATCTATAAAAACTAGAATTATTGTATCACGTTTGATTTTTGTGGAAATGAGGTAAACTTCTTCTTTTCAAATTTAAGTGCAGTAAATTAGATAGGTATATCTTTTCTGTGATGTAACACCTGATATATAATTCATTTGGCTTAATGCTTTAAATATATTTTAAATGGCAGCGCATTTATTAACAGTCTGAAAATAGTAGTTTTAAAATTATAAGTTATAATTGCAATTATAAATGAAGTAAATATTTCAAAATTTTAAACATCGTTCCATTTTTTTTATACATTACACGTTAAACACATAGACTTTTTAACTTTTTAAGCAGGCAACGTAATTATCCATTAAAAAATAACAATAATTATTCCAGCTATTGTCAAGTATGTAGGTACATAAATCAAAAAATGGTCCAAATCATTGCTGATAATAAGTAGTTTTGTGTCCAACTGTAACGAGTTAATATTGGACGCGTGTAAAAGACTTGATTTATTAACAGACACTAATAAATTATTATTATTATTGTTATTTGTGTTATATTACATGACAATATTCACTTCTGACAAGTTTTTAGAGCCATTCATCTAGAGTGCGTGAGCAGGAAGAAGTAAATTACAATATTTATGAAAGTATAATTATGTCTTTGATACCTACTGTGTACAAATAAGTATATGTAAAATACAGGATCATACTTTTTAAATTTTGTACGATATAATATAATGATAAGGAACATACTTTTCTAAAATATACAAAATCTCGATTTTTTTATAAAACATTAAAGAAAAATTGTTTAAGAAAACTAACAAAAATTACATCCATCCAATACTGTCTACAAAGTAATAAGTACACATTCACGTGAGAAGCTCCACAAAAAAAAACTAAATACAGAGTGTTCAAAAAATGACGCACAAACTGATTAATTAAATAAACATAATTAAATTCACAAGCCTAAGTTCGAAAAAAGTCATTAAAAAATTCTTCACGTCAATTTTACGTTACAAAAACAAAATATCGATTTAGACAGATAAATCAAAAACCGTGAAAACTTAGCCACTGTCGTCAAATTCATCCTAAAAAAATTTTAAGTTTTTTATAATCTTATAAAATAAAGAAATCTATGGATAAAGACAAGATGCATGCAAAATTATTTTTTTAAATAATTATTTTTTCTCTGTTCCATATACGGTCCTGAACAACGTATCATAGAGTTTGCAATTTGCAAGAGTCTAAAAATCAGTATGGTAAAAAATAATATGACGCACATGTTTTTGTGACGTCATTTTCTGTACAAAGATACTTAATAATAATACAAACTTTTTGAACGTTGGTATTTTACCGTCTACACAATATTCTTCAAATAAGTATATCTAAGATTTCCCAATGATCAATTCAGTAGTTTTGAAGATTATTCGTCAACTAAAATTGCAACAGATGACCGACAGATGATGAAGAGATGAAAACGGGAAGTCTACTTTTACATTCTCAAGTAAAATAGACAAAAATACGTTAAAATTAGAAATTGTTATTCTTAAAATTGTCACACTAACACATTTTGTAGCTCATACTAAATCACACCCCAACTCGTAAAAACCATCCACGCCACTATTCTGTCACTGTTAACGATAGATAGAGCTCGTAGGTCGTTCAAAACAGTATCAACAAGTCATTTAATAGGTACTACTAATTTTTTGCTTTAAAATTAAATACCAGCTTTCCTCTTATATGTGATGCATGTACAGATTGATAGATACAAACAGCTGTCGGCACTTCACAGAGTCGAATAAACGTACATCACGCAATCTAAACTGATGGTATTATTTACGGCAATCCCAGATTCGCACTTTTCCTTTTCAATTTTTCCAAACCCATTAACAGGAAAACCTTTGCGTAAATTGTAAATGTACGTATAGGTCAAGGACTTGTTCATAGAAGATTGTTGCTATTATTTTGTTGTCATCCATCATACCATCCTTCTGCATGACGCAACATAGAAAAAGAAAGATCCCAAAGAGTTGTTTTTCGTGTTTGCGAATATCCGTAACCGGCTCTGACTAACCCGAAAAATCCTTTTATTTGTACGGGTAATTGCAAGGTTACAAGAAGAATATTTCAGTGCCAATATAATAGAATACCTGAGTCGAAGGCAAGGCCTTTCTTTGTAATTTAATAAAACGCTTAACTAGGTTTCCGCAAACTATAGGTACGTTACCCCCAATAAAGGTGAAGATAATAAGTAACTGCAGCTAAGGTTGAAACAGATTAATGGGATGAAATTAGTCAAATGTCCAAAAATCTCTCAGTTATCTGTTATACGCACGTGTAGTTCCTATTCACCTCTGTGAGCTTCTATATTTGGGGTTTTTAAGAAGTTCGTATTATTTAAGCTATTTGGATGGCATACCGGCAACTCTCCTTTTGGTGAGGGAGTGTATAGCGAATACGTCGCTGCATAAAGGTTTTATTAATTACTATACGGTTTTTTAGATTACATTCTTTTATTTTGCCAAAATACCTGAAAAGAATATTGCATTTCACCTTTAAAAACGAATATTATGTATATTAACAAAATAACAAGCCAGTTGATATTTAAAGATACAATGTAGAACTGTAGAAGGTCTTGTAATTTAATGGTATTTAATAGGAGTCAACTTTCTTGAAAACAAGTAATACCTCAATAAGATAATAAATAATCAGGTAGTTGAATCATTATGTCTATAACCTGTCTACAAAAACATTAAATAATGTAGCACCAATTACTCCGCATTTTTATTGTTTTAGTAACTAATAGCGGTAATACATTATGTATCGAAACTAAAAAAATGAGTTGACTATATGATAAAAATTCTATATGAAATAAATTAAAACATGCACCTCGTCGTTTGTGTCAATACAAATTTCAACGACTTAATTCCAATTCCAAAATATTTTTCAAAACAAGTAAAAAAGATCCTTGCGAAATGTAAGGTAGTAACACTACTTAACACAGATTCGATGATGTGTTTTGATTATGAAGTAAATGTCGTTTTGTTAAAACTTTTACATATCTTTAATTCAGAAAAATTGCAAGAAAACCATGTTCTGACAACATAATGTTATAATAATATAATCATAATTTTGACTGTAATCTCTACCAAAACGTAGCTAGTGTTTTTCTTCCTGATTATGATATTTTTATAAGGTACATTTGTATATCACTTTCCATCTCGGGAATACATTTAGACATTGTAAATATGGACTAAATAAGGTCATAAAGATATCAAATTTGTTTACTAATTACGTCGTAGTCGAAGGTAGTTTTATTGTTAATTTTAATAAACAGCACTTGAGCAGTTGACATAGATCTCTCTAGCATCTGAAATTACGCCTCAATTTGATCATATGCGTACCAAGGACTAATTTCACAAACTAACTACAATATTTTTACCAATGACCGGATTTAACTATACCTCTTCTGTAAAATTTCTGTTCATCAAAGGAGCTTTTCGAAAATTTTAATGACATCTAACCGAAGGTAAATATAGTACTACAGGTGGTGCACATTTTATTATATATACCTAATGAGTGTCTATCAATCAAGATTTGATCTTTTTACAGAAGACAGAAATTAGTTAAATAATTTCTGCAAAATAACGCCCCAGAATAATAACTCTGGAGCTCAGTGTTGATAGTTAATTAAACAAGACTTCTCCTAGAACAGCAGCGACAGTTTTATAAATACAACCCACAGTTATTAAAGCAAGGTGATCAACGGTAATTAAACAACGTCAAAATGAAGTATGTAAAACTAATTTCATGCCCAATAATAAAATACTGATAAATTTAGCATTGTTTTGTAAATATATTGCGTCTCAGATCAGAAATGACTTATCTTTACCTCAACTAGTCACACTACCACCAACACTTACACAAATTTGTCCTGGTGGGTACAGTTCATGAAAATTTTGTTAAAATTGTACAAGAGACAACGCAAGTCCCAAATTGTACGATAGTAAATGTACAAACAATTTTTGATACATGCGACAATTGGTTCAAAATCGTAACAATCATATCCTTATCACAAAATTTTTTACTTTTTAATGCAGTATAATATGTTAATAAACTGAAAAATAAATAAACACCAATTTAACCACTTTTAAACCAGTCCTTGTTTAAAAAAATATAGCAAAAATGACCAACAGGTAAAAACAATTGTTAAAGATTCAAAAAATTACGACTCCAAAATATATGAAATGATAGTTTGATTAATAGTAATGTTTGAATATTTAACATTTATGTTGCCGAAAAATTGATTTTTATGGACTTTCGAGTTAATTTTACTAGGAAAATATTGCGAAGAAAATTTGGTACTTTAATCCAGTGGTATAAATCTAATAATAAACACATAAACTGAGAACATCATTATACAGGGTTAGTATAAAGTCGGTCGAATAACTTTGTTATTTGAAAAAGTTTTTTTCTGAAATTTGCTTTGGATATATAGTTAAACATGGCGACTTGATTACAACATTTTCCTTTTTTTATCGCTCTAGGTTTGATAGACAGAGCCACCTATTTTTTTTTTAATGGAACACCCAGATTTTTTTGACATTTTCTGAAGCAGAATAAAAAAGTACTTTCAGATATTATCAACATGTTTATTTCTACTGATACAAAAAAGAGAAAAAAATCACAAAAAAATATCTAAATAAAATCACTAATTATAATTCATTGATACATTTTGTTGATCGTTTACATCACTGCCAAATTGTAAACGGAAAACACTTTGAACATCTATTATAGTCTCACTCATTGTTTATTATTTACTAGTATTTTTAAAGATGACGTAATTTTACAATATTTCGTGTTTTTTGTGAATCTTTTTCTAATTTTTGTAGTAGAAATAAACATAATGTTGAAAATTTCTGAATTTAGTTTTTCATTCTGTGTCAGATAATGTCAAAAAAAAATCTGGGTGTTGCATGAAAAGAAAAGTAGGCGGCCTTTTGTGTCAAACCGAAAGCGATAAAAAAAGGAAAAATAATGTAAGCAAGTCGCTCTGTTTAACTATATATCCACACAAAATTTACAAAAAAGCTCTTCAAATAACAAAGTTATTCAATAGCTCTGGGACTTTATACTAACCCTGTATTACTTATAAAGGAAAGATTTGTTATGAACATACGGGGTTGCCTACACATTTTGTATGAGATAGTACTAAAAAAAGCTACTATGGTATTTTGTGTTGATCACTAAGTCGTAAATCATACCGAGGTAGATACTCATAAATTTTAGATTAATTCATCGTTTCTCTTACACTTGGGAAGTACTGTAATATAGGGTCCATTGGACGGACGAACGGTAAGTTTCATTTATTGACATTACATAGACCCTAGAATGTGAAAAAATAGGTCCACCGTTTCGGTATATCGCCTGTTGGCGATTTTATTAGATAAAACAATACTGGATTGGTTGTTGCGAATTCAAATTTTAATATTAGAAGATATCATATAGACGATAAAACGCCAATCAAAGTAGGGTAAATGTGTACAAGAGTGCGCATATGTATAAGAGTACGCACTGATGATTTCTGCTTATTAGTGCCATCTGGGTAAGATGAAGTTATACCATTCAGAATTTAATGTTAAACCTGAGATAAAGGTGCAAAAGTGACCTGAATATAGTTTATAATTTGGTCGTACTGACGATTTTATGTTCACACGTTGTGTGGATGTAATTTTTACCGCTCATAGTTTTAGTTTTTTGTAAGGTACGTACCAGTTCTTTTATTTTACAGTAATAATTTTCATTAGTTGTAACTTTTAAGGTGTCGTTATACACTAACAGTTTTACACTTTCTGTCCATCAAAAGCTTTTAAATTTGAAAACATTAGGTTATGTACAAATGTACAAGAGTGCGCAGCGAGGTATTGTATAAGAGTGCGCATTGCTTGCAATACGTAGTCTAATAGTCTTGGAGATACATATCATACGATAATGAATTATTTAACTCTACTACTTCGTACTGCTTGTCAAGTTGTGTGGTGGTGGTTATGGTGATTTTTTTTTTATTTTTACTTCCTGAGCGTGTTGTAATCGAGTCCGTCGACCGACTCTCTATGTTTACGTTTTCTCGTCTTTTCAAGACCCCTAGAGTACGAAGAATTAGGTCTCCCGTTTTATGTGTAGTCTGTAGTCACTTATTCCCATTTATTTTCACCCTAGAAACAAATATTTTTTCATAAAATGTAATGCGTACTCATAAGAGTTCAAATGCGCACTCTTGTGCAATGAACTGTCTAAGAGTGCGCATTTACACATCTTGACAAAAATTGAAATTACTCTTAAAATATAGTGGTGTTGGGGCGTACAATTAAATATATCTGATCTCTAAACATGTATATAACGAACCTATATCACAAAATTTGTCTATCCAAAAAAATTAAAAAGTTATTGACAGTTTTACACTAAGTGCGTACTCTTGTACACATTTACCCTATACTTATCTGATCCTTGCATGTTCCTTTATTTCTAGTGTAAAATGGTTCAATTTTTTAATTCTGAAAAACATTTATGATGAAAATTGGATCTGCAATAGAGAGCTCTCTCCACGGCCAGCTCTCAGCCCTGATTTAAGACCCTTAAATTTCTTTTTCGGGTGATACACAAAAGATATGACGTGGTTGCGATTTATGAGTGATTTAAAATACAAAAAAAAATGCAACAAGCTGCAAATTAGTTAATATGTAATGAGAAATTTTATATTCAGTGTGCATGAACGACGACAGTTGGGACAACGTGGTTTTTGAAACAGATCTTACTACCTTTTTCTAAAAATATCTATATTTCACACAATTTTCATTTTTACTTCTTCAGCGTAAACTAAGGAAGTATTGTAATCAAATCCATTGCACGAGTGGCTGTTTTCATATTTTCTCGATGGATCATGGCCTCTAGAGTATGAAAAAATAGATCTTCCGTTCCCGTTTGTCTGTGTGTCTGTCTGTCCCCCGTAGATACGTAACGATTTTTTTTAGACAGATAATTTCCGAAACTACCGGACCGATTTTTGTCAAATTTTATATGTGTGATACGAAAATCATGTAGATGCTAAAACACTAACCAAACTTTGTCTAACCATTCGCACCAACAGTGTGATGACGTCACCTCAAAATGATACACAGTAAATGGGTTTTTGAATTGTATCAAATAACATACGTGTAGTTTGGAAATAAATTAAAAATTATATAACAACAGTTTACAGTTTAATTTTGAATACTTTGAATAGTTTCAATATATCACATTTTATAATTTTTGTAAAATACTAGGTATGGTTCATTACATTTCCGGGCGAGGAAAGTTCTTACGAAACAACTTTCAACCAATTTTTTATATTTATAGATAAATAAACACCTAAGTATTTTATACCATTGTAATCGCAATTTTATAATATACCACGATCCGTTAAAAATATAAGGTACTATGCTTAATATTTGCATCATATTTGCAGTGTACTAATTTAAACTTCTCCTTTCAAGCTAAAAACAATAATTTTAAGAAAATTCCGATTTCTTTCGATTTTGGAGATACAACGTCGCAGAATTTTATCTTAGACACCTGTAGCAAAATAGGGTACGAAAGAAGAAACATCCTGTATAGCAATAAAACATATTTGCATTTAACATGCTCGATTTTTTTAAATTTAGCACTCATTCGTAACAGAAAAATGTTAATGAGACTTTAAGACGAGTTTTGAGACAGAGAAGGACAGTGTTATACAAGACCAAAGTGACTGATTACTCCGATGTTCCATCGATCGGAAATCGCAAGACGCATTTTCGTCGGTCGGGGGGTGCAGAGGGTGTCGTAGATGGATGTGGAAGAATGTTGTTGAATGTAACAACAGTGAAAAATACGGCGTTATTATGTAATAATTTGGAAGCATTTATTAAAGATGTAGAACCAACAAAACCAGATCGCAGGGCAGAACAGAAATGAATAGATAGGGGTAGCAGTGAATTACCGGGCGCTTGGCATTGTTCGGCCGGTGTTGCGGACGGGGATTGACGAGAGGGCATTATCACCAACATTCATCACTGCGAGTATCAATGCGCTGCTTCCCACAGGAGACCCAAAAACTTTAGCTGTTTGTGAGTTCTGATCCCCACTTCCTCAGTTTTTGTACTTTGTATTTTTCGCTCAACCTTCCCCAGCGTCTTTCCATCGCATTTTTCATCTTTTCTAGTTTCAGCTGTGACGTATGTCATGCATCAGACTGACTAATGCATCTTGAATCCATCAAGCCAACCAACCAGCAAAAACCAAGACGATGGCGAATATTTCAAGACGAAACAATGGCGAAAATATCGCGGGAAACGTACTTCGCAATCCAGGGGGACAAGCAAAAAATCGCAAATTCGTTATTCGACGATAAAAAATGACGACTGTTGCTAAACACCAAAATGTGCCCCAGAACACGCGGAAAAAAGCAGTTTGCAAGTAATTATTAACCGGGTTTCCACACGATGTACAACATATATATCATTTATTAATTGTCTACTAATAAAAATTTCTATTTAGGTTAAAAATATTGCATTGAAAGTAAATCTTGCAAAAAATATTGTTAAGTGGGTATTTACTTGGAAAATCAATTTTTTCTTAAATATTTTATTTATCATGCAATGTGTGCTTTTTCACAACTTAGCAAGCGTCACTACGACAGTATAGCTTAATTGAATTCTTGTACTTAATGTCTCAAATTTTTAAAGCCATATTTCACTTATAGTTCAGTAGATATAGTGGAATGCACTAAGCTGGTTTCCGCTGACCTGTTTGGCAGAAGCTCGTATTATTTTAACAGTATTACATTGACAACCGTCCGCAGCATCCATACTTTTTATTTTCGACTGCGAGCTTCACTGATCATTTCCTTAAAAATTAAAACTACTTGAGATACTTTTTAATAGAATAAATCACAAAGATATAAAAGGTACATCAACATAATAAATTTAACAAATTAATGAAATAATGGTTAAAAGGTTGCCAGCTGATACTGAATAAGTGTTATCAAGATTGTAATTGTATAGTACTTGCTCTTTGTTTGTGGGAAAAATTTTGGTATTATAAAGACAATGCTGCGAAGTAATTACAAAACTCAGTATAAATTGATAAAAATAACGGCTGCTGTGTCAGAGTTTCCTAAAAAGCATATTCTTTTGCGGAAACACTGTTCTCCTTTTTGGCAGTTTTGTATCGTAATGATCTTGCACCTGTATTATTCAAGACAAGGAAATTTTCCAGGCAAAATACTTGTTTATAATATCACGTACCACAGAAGTGTAGCACAATCAAACATTCAAATTAGAAACAAACTTATATTTTGTTCCCATCTCAGTATAAATATTTTACTTTTTTTGGTATCAAGATAGGTATAATAATTAGTTTCGCCAAAACCAAAATCACTCTTTAATAACAACCAGAAAAGCTAGTACGGAAAATTTTGACCATGGTTAACTAACATTTCTTGGTGTTAAACAGCTTGTAGGACCTAAAAATGTATACTCCCAAAAAACTAATGACATCTTCTTGTTATATAAAATGTCATTTTAAATATGCATACTGTGGAGAGTATTAAAGCATCAAGGGATATGCAAGCAATTTTATTTTTTTATCCGTAAGTTAGAAAATAATTTAAACTTCGTAATACTCATATAAAGATTACTCACACATTTAAGATACAGGGTCGATTAGTTAAAACTTCTGAACCAGTCAAGTATCAAAGCGTTCCTTTTTCATGTAATATGAAATGAAGATTTTGTTGATAATATTTTCAGGGTTTGTGCACTTTTGGTTTAGTCTGAAATGTTCGTAACTTTTCCTTGCTTTTAAATAGAACCCCCCACTATTTCCATATTTGAATGAAAATACGAAAACTTCAATAAGAAATACGATGTCAAGGTGTTTTGCAATAACATTTTAATAAAAACCTTGAATCGCAACAATAAACACAAAATCGAGATACTTTTGAACATGTAATCTAATCCTGTCAGTTTATTGGAAGTGATTGTTATTTATTGCTAACAAATTTCATCATGCCGGTAAATCTTACAACACTCTCACGAGGAAGTTCGCACGATATATAAATCACGGTTCACATTTTATTAATACAGTACTGTATTATTGGAGCACATTTTGAAAATTTATTATGGCCTAAATTTACATCATCGGTGCGTTCGAACATGTGTTGATTTTGTGTTAATTCTGGCTTTTGTATTTTTATTTCCCGAACAAAAATTAAGGCCATCGGGCGACTAGCTACTTCCATGTTTTCGCGACGTTTCACAATCCCTAAAGTACGGAAATATAGGTCTCTCGTTTCCGTCTGCCTTGATTTTTATTAGACAGGTAATATACGAAACTGTTGCAAAATGTTTTTTAGTAGAAACCAATTAAATTTTATAAAATAACATACCTGTAGTTTATGAATCCACTTTGATTTTATTTATTATCATTATTTTTGTTTATTGTTTAATGCATCTCGTTCCTTCACATTATACGAAGCTTTAGTCTAGCGATAGCTCACCCGCATCGTAGATGAACGGTCTGCGGATCAATGCCGGGTCGAAGCTCTTTTGAAATGGCTGATCAAACGACAAATTTTATTTCTTTGTTTCTTATAAACCACGGAATAGAAAAAACTGAACATATATCTAAACAGCCTACTATGTATATGACACTTCCCTCCACATCCGTCTGAAAATAAAAATAATAAAAATTTCCATAACGGCAAATATTTCTGTTTATAGTTTTCTTCGTCCACTATAGAAAAAGTATAATTTCTGTCATTAAAAACATATATTTTACATAAGATAACCACTTTGCAACTGGTGATTTTAAAATGAGCTTCGTCTAACTGAGCCACGCTAGGCATTTTTTGTTGATTGCGATTTATTTCTCTTATTAAATTTCCACTTATGGTAGTATATTTTGGTACCTTTCAATCCGTTTACTCTAATTTTACTTTAATTAACCTTTAATTATTTTACAAAAGGAAATCCAGATTTTCGACACTATAGGATATGGTTACCACCTAGTAAGGCATCAGCGACCTAACTTTAACAGCGTCAGGAAAATGTTCCAAATTTTTGGAACATGTTTATTTTTTTTTTTACTTCTCTAGGCCCCCGTTTCCGTCTGTTTGTGTCAAAATTTTCTTAGAGGGAATAAGATAATTTTCGAAACTAATGGACTGATTCTCGTGAAATATTATATATGTATGTTAAGAATATCGTGTATATGGTAAAATGCTAACCAAAACTTGTCTAATCCTCCCCCAACAATTTGATAGCGTCACTTCAAAATTTTTCATGGTAAATATCTATAAATATTATAATATAACATAGTCCTGTATTTGTGGTTTATGAATCCACCACGATTTTGTTTATCATTATTGTAATTTTTATTCCTTAATCCCTCTAAACAGTGAAACTGTCCTTTAAATACACAGTATGAAGAAACGTAAAACGGGCTTTTGTGTAGTAGTAGAGCGGTCGATTTGGATATGAACGAACGGCTACTTTCATGTTTTTTCGACATTTGATGACACCTAGAGTACGAGACCCGTCTTTATCAGTCTGTCGTCTATCGTCTGTCGTCTGTTTAGGTCAATTTTTATTAGAGAGATAATCTCTGAAATGACTGGACCGATTCTTTTTGTATTTCTTTAAGCATCCCCACCAACACTTTGATGACGTCACCTCAAAATTATGTGGAGTAACTGTTACCGAAATTTTATAAAATAAATATTTTCGAAAAAAAATCCAAGTTAAAAACAAACTTTTATATAGATTTATACTGAGTGATTTTTTAAATATCTGCTCTAGTTATCCAGGACTCTTACGGCAGACATTTCAATTTCTTTGCTGACGTAAGCGTCATTTACAACTACGGCAGCTAGTTGTCAAGGAAAACTCACTTGAAACATACGCATAGTATGAGCTGTACACACAAATCTTTATTTTAAGTAATAGAGGATATCTACCATTAAAAAATAAAATTCGCAAAATTAAATTTTATCAATTTTACATTTGCTCGAAAATTGCCAGGAAACTTCTGTCGATAACTTTTGACCAATTTTTACTTTCCGGGCGTAAGCTAAGGAAGTATTGTAATCGAGTCCATCGGGCGACTGATTGCTTTCATATTTTCTCGACGTGTCATGACCTCAAGAGTATGGGTCTCCCATTCTACGAGTATAAGCAAGGTTACCGTGGCGCATGGCTGGTCGTATTTGCGTTCAGATATGTAACACACAAATAGCGGGCGTTCAAATGTCAAATAGATTTTTTTTGTTTCTAGTACTGTTCCTACTGTTATCTGTATTTTTTTGGGACAAAAAATGAGTGTGCCTAATCAAAATCATTCAAATTTTATTATTTTTAACACAAATTCATAGTCTAAACCCGATGTTGATACGAAATGAATTATTTTGAAGTATAAACATACACAGTCGAAGTTAAGCAAGCATTAGAAATTAAGAATACATTGTTTCCTGTTGGTTGCCTGCTTTAAAGATATCTCATAATATTGTCCCCATTTGTGCGAACTGCGTTTCTTTGGAATTTGCACCATCACGGCGCAGGGGCTGCGGGGTGTTCTTTACGCCACTGGAGCGAGGGAAGTTCTGTCGAAATAACCTTCAACCAATTTTTTATTTTCAAAATAAGCCATATTGGAATACAGCAGAGGATTTGCTAGAGTCCAGGATGACTGTAAAATACGTCGAATAACATTAATAGTTTTGAAATTTAAAGTGATACAAAGAGAAAAAAAATGGCCTCATATATTAAACAGGATTTTCCTCCCCCAAAGGACAATCAAACAAATCCAGTTTTTAGAAAAAAATTATACATAATACCAATTACAGTGTAAGAAAAAAAATGGCCCATAAAGAAATTGTCGCTCTAACCAACTGAGGTGAGTAGTTGGTGAATGGATTGAAGCACAAGTATACTATCCTCAAACATATTTGGCGTTTATGACTTCACACCAATTTGACTCCCATTATAATTCAATAGGCCGTCACAACCGGATGTCTTAAACCCGCTCACCGATACCTACCTGAAAAGACCTTTTCGACGTGCCAGGGACGGTCGAGACGCGAAGGACCGGACTCAGAGTAATTTTGTTTGTTAAAATTTTCAAATTTCAAAATTTCCTTACAAAACATGATTTATACTTTGAAGAAAATTACACAAAGACACAATTATTAGAAGTGTTACACACTCGAAAATTTGAGAAACAATATAAAATAGATGCTATGGCGTGAGATCGTGGATTTAGGGTGATTAGACTTCCACCGTACCATTGTATATTTAACCCCATCGAACTAATCTGGTCGCAAATGAAAAATAATATAAGAAGGAATAATACGGCACCAAAATTTAGTAGTGCAACAATTGACATAATTAGGGAAGAAGCTTCCAAAATAACTGCCGAAATGTGGGCCAATTGTGTACGACATTCCACAAAAGAAGAAGACCAGTACAGGGCACGGTTGATAACACCGTTAATTATTAATTTAGAAGAGTCGAGTGATGATGACAGTGACTATTTCGATCAATAAATAAGCAGTAGTAGTTAAAAAGTAAATAGTTGTGCTGTAATAAAAAATGATTGAGTACAAAGTTACTTTGTTTTTACTTAAAATAAAAAACTCGAAAGGCGCAGTTGTCGGTAAATGCAAAACTCAGTCCTGCCCTGTGCTTTTACCAGAAAAGGTCTTTTCAGGTAGGTATCGGTGAGCGGGTTTAAGACATCCGGTTGTGACGGCCTATTGAATTATAATGGGAGTCAAATTGGTGTGAAGTCATAAACGCCAAATATGTTTGAGGATAATATACAGAAGTATGTTATTCTATACAATTTAACTACTCCTATCATTTATCACACAAAATTTTTAGGTGAACTCATTGAATTGTTAGTGGGGACGATTAGACAATTTTTGGTTAGCATTTTACCATCTCAACAATATTCCTAAAACTCCTAAAAAATTTGACAACAATGAATCCAGTAGTTTAGGAAATTATCTGTTTAATAAAATTTGACACAGACGATAGACGATAGAGAAACTATAGACGACACAGAGACAACAGATAGATGATAGACAAACAAAAGGAGGATATCTACTTTATCATACTGTACGAAAAACGAGAAAACATGAAAGTAGGTTGGTTACGCTTGGGAAGTAGAAAGGAAAACGATTGTAATCTGTATTTTTTTGTTAAGATATTAAAAACAAATAAATCAATCAAGTTTTACAAGTATTTTAATCACTTTCATTGTCGTTGTCGAATGATTTTAATTACGTTAGCAGTCACGTACGTTAACTTTAATCATTTGCAGAAAAAACAAATTATAATTTATTTTCTTTTATATGTGAGTGAAACATTTATTACAAGAAAAGCTCGGAAATTACTTAACTATCAAGACAGGGATGTACAATATACGTCGAAAAGTTTGAAATAAAATCACCTGATGTTTATTTCATCTGTTTAGACGTTGAGGTTGTCTTGTTGTTTACTAATAAAAGTGTAATTAAAAGTGTAAAAATACCAACATGAGTGACTTTTTATTTACTATACGCTACTCACAATGACTGGTCAAGAAGGAGGTGAAAAGAGAGCGGACGAATCACGACCTGCCCAGAGTTCAATTACCCATTTAGGCAATTCTAAACATGGCATCATCTTTACAGAATCATGGTACTCCACCCACCCACGTCTAAAATTACCGGTCAAAATTAAATTTCTTAAAGGTTTAAGGTGTCGACCTTTCCCAAAACACAATCTAAATGGTAACATTCCATCTTGTGCAACCTCCCAAAATCGAGCGCAATTAAAATACACTTACAACCCACGAAGCTGTGGTGCAATAATCCCATGCCCGCAGCACAACACGATATTAAGAAATGGAAAAGTTCCCTACAGGGATGTTCATTCGTTATTATATCGGATTTCTCACCCTCGCAACTTAAATTGATGGTGGTTGCACTTGCCCAGATGATCGATCCTTCTTATTAAAAGTGACAACTGCCTGAAAAATAAATAAGGCGGATTGTGCCTCGATTATAAAAAATGGAAGCTCCTAAAAAATTTGTTTCTAATGATGATGGTTATTGTTGTGAACAAACAAGATGAACACATTGTTGCGTCCGAGGCGCGTCAAGTCGTGACGAATTGCTTTTTTCTTGAGTTTAATTGGGTCTGAAGAAATTGTATGAGGCTATTTAGTGTGTGGAAAAATAGAGTGGAGTCACCAATCGGTTTATCAGTCACGGAAACGTTTTCTAGGAAATATAGATTGGTGATGATTTTTTAGGACCCGTGGTATTTGTTCCTTTCCAAGTGATAAGACCTTTGTGTCTTTGAACATGGAGGTCATCAATAAGCGGTCTGAACTGTAATCTGCTTTCTTGATGACCGGCTTTTTTGTTTACGACTCATTTACTTCGAAATTTTTCTTTTGTACAAAATCGTTTATCATAAAATAAGAGCGGAGCTTTTTCTATGGTTTTTCATCAGGGAAACAGAGATAAATTAAAACATCTGAAGTAGAAAATGTAAAAAGTGAGAGAGGACGCAAATAAATTTCGTGTGTTTAATTTTAGACATTAAAACCGAAATAACTTGGGTTTTTGTTTTAGGGAACATACATCACGTTTGATAGTTGCCGTAAAAGGAGGTTTTAAACTTCTCTTTAAAGATATTTTGCCGTGGATTTGCTTTCGTTTAAAAATTTAATTAATGAGGCGGAATTATGTACATGATGGCGGCGTTAGTGGATAAAATTCTAAGTAACTTCCTGTGTCAGTTTTAAAAATACGGCCTCAACAGGAGAAAATACCCTCAACATTTACTTACTATATATCTATCTGCACTTAACTTGTCTCAGTCAAAACAGGCATTTCATCCCTGCTTCTGTACTGAATACGTTCATAACTTAGACATTAATCAGCTTAGGTGCAACAACACTACGTATCGATTCATCTGGCTATCTACTTACATTAAGCGTACATTAGATGTAGTGAATTTTGCTAACCACTGAAAGTGTTAATAATTTTATAGTTATAAAAAATGTAAAAATATAAGAGGTGTATGCGGCGACGAAGCCTATGATTCAATAAATATCTAATAGCTTTGTTTGTTAGAGATGTCCAATAAACGCAACAAAACAACTTTTTCTCATATACCTACCTACTTATTTTTATTCTAAATAAAATTCTTAATAAATTCAGTTTGAAATATTCAGAACGAAACTGTCAGGATAAGCTTAACAATTTATAGTGAATAATTAATTCATACTGGAGGACATATTTTACAGAAAATAATTAACATTACAGCAGGTTTCTGATGAAATTTCTCTGTAACGTCTCATTTTATTTGTTATTTAATTGTGATGGTTTTTATTTTATTTTAATTAAGATATTACCAGCAGGGATTAATTAAATACTTATGTATCCTTCGCTAGAACTATTCCTTATTTTTTTAATCGCGTTATTGCAGAAAAGTTGTTATTAAAATTTCTGGATTATACAGTGAAAATAGTATATATAGGTAGGTACTGAGGAATTATCTAAACACACAATTGAAAAGAATTTTCCTTTTTATACATACACAGAACACGGGTTTTTTGAAAAAATGCAAGATTGTATCTTTTGGACCATTCGATTAACTATAGGGCCTTCATAAATGTTTTGCCGCTTGTTAGCAATGACATGCACTTTTATAGTTTTAATTAACACAGTTAATAATTATGATATTTGAACTGTCGTTGTCATTATAAGTAATTAGTAATAACACACTCCTAAAGAGATGGAACAAATCAGTGCTTACTTAGATCTTGGGATCCTTAATCAAAGCCCTATTTATACAATTAAATAATTATTTTGAAACAATGACAACATATTTGTCTTGTGTCTTAATTAACCATAAAAACAAGTAAACTCAGGAAAACACATTTTTTGCCCTTAAAGTAAACTGAGAAATTGATCTAAAGTTATTCAGACAGGGCTTCCTTCGTTCCTGAAATACAGGTGAACAAATACAAATTTTTCGAAAAATATAATAAGGGACTATAAAATTAAATTTTGGGAATTTTATGTTTTAATCATAAGTAAGTTAAAATAAAAATATGTGTGGACTGTTAAAGTACAGATCAACAAACATGTGACGCTAAGTTTCAAGTGACTTTTTAAGTTACGAAATTTTGTCATGACGGATCAACATTTTAGAAAGGGTACATGTAAGAATGTAAATAGATTAACTTTTTATGAGGCATTAAAGTGCCACGTGACCAATTCTACGTCAATCAGACGTCGCTAAACGCCTCATTAAATGCGTAATTAACTTAATCTCAATTAAAAAATTCTGTAAACTGGCCAGTGTATTGTAATAGGTACTAGTAATAACAGTAGGTACTACTGTACACGCAAATTTTCCAAAAAATAGAGTGGGCCGTTCTTGATTTGATTAATCAAATAAATTGCCTCATTCATTAATTTGTTTGAGTCACCCCTTATTAACAATTCTAATAAATATGAATACATTGAAAAACCACAAGAATAAGCTCATAATATTTTATATGTTTTAGATAGGATTTGTTCGTCAAAATTTTAAGATGAACTCATCGATTCTTTTGGGACGATAAACCCACAAATTTTGATTAACGACTTACCATGCTTACGATACCCTTAAAACTTTTGCAAGATTTCAAAGCATTTGGTCCTGCAGTTCCAAAGTTAAATTGCAAAATATTATCATACAGTTTTGATCCTTTTTCCAAAAATTTGAGTGTCCGGAGTAAAAAGTCAACAAGGATTAATAAACCACAAATGTAGGAGTGTCTTATTTTATAAAATTTAAAAAAGATTTTCTGTTGTAAATTTTGAAAATGACGTCATCCCATTGTTGGTGGGGATGATTAGCCAAATTTTGGTCAGCGTATTACCTTCTATATAATTTGACAACAATTGGTCGGGTAGTTTTGGAAAAAATACAAATCTAGACAGATAGACAGAAGACAGACGACAGACGACACACGACAGACGACAGACAACAGACAGATAGAAATTTAAATAAGTGCGTTATTTTTCATTTAACCATGGCCGACTAGTATAAAGATTATGGCCTGTCCAAGAGGTACGGTACGTGTTGCCATCTATTAATAATTACACTTAATAGTTTAGCAAAATTTTAATTTGACTTGACATTATGGGACTTCATAACGTGTAATGGTGGTTTGTTTCGGTATGAATGCCTTTGTGCCTTTCAAAAGGTGTTAATAATTCTTTTGTCGTTTTTGAATTATTAATAGATGGCAGCACGTAATGTACCTTTGACATTCCTTTGGACAGGCCATAATCTTTATACTAGTCGGCCATGATTTAACAAATAGAATTATTATAGACAAATAGAATTAGAATAATTAATTTATTAGATAATTTTTGAAATATCCGGCACAGGCAATTCTAAAAACCACAAGTTCACACACATAATTGCTTTGCATATTTTAGGCAGTGCATTATTTAGCAAATTTTGGACCTGACGTGATCAAGTTTATGGAAAGAATAAAAAAATAAATTTGGTTTGGTAATTCACGCTTATGAAGTCTTTACAAGATTTCATAGCCATCGGCTTTGAACATTCGAAAATAAATTTTACAATTTTTGTATATAATTTTGACTTCGTTTCCAAAAATCTAGATGGCTAAAGTAAAAACACAGACTGTTTTATAAATGACAAATTATTATTTTGTAAATTTCAATAGAATTTACTCAGCAAAATTATGGCATTAATTTGTTGATAGTGGATATACACGAAAATTTTAAAATTTAGTCAAAATTCCATAGCAATCGTTCAGCATTTTAGGAAATAGTAAACTAGTTAACAGATAGGCAACAGACAAAGATAAGGCATAAGATCCCTTACGTCCTGGAAGTAGAAACTGTTTGAAAACAATTAATATCAAATTTATTATTGTTGTTTTTTTATTTAACTACTTATTTGTTTTTGTTTTATGTTATTTTTGTTATTTTATGAAAGTTGCAACTTTGAACAGAAAACACTTCTAGTCCCAGAGCGTAAGCTAGGGAAGCAATTTAAATAGGATTCATCCGGCAAAAGGCCACTTTCATGTTTTCTCGACGTTTCAAGACCCCTGGAGTATGAAAAAATAGGTCTCCCGTTTCTATCGTCTGCCGTTTGCCGATTTTTAAGATAATCACCAAAACTACAGACCAATTGTTGCTAAATTTTAAATTTTTGTTAATTAGATAATTTATTATTTATTTATTTATTTATTACACTAACAAAATTTATCTAATCATCCCCCCTAACAATTTGAACTCCTAAAAATTTTACATGTGAATGGTTTACAAATCCATCTTGAGTTTTTGCCTTAGACATCCAGATTTTCCCAAAAATAATCACAGTTGTATAATAACGATTTGTACTAACATAGAACCAGTCAGGCCTCATTTCATTGAAGAGCAACGGTCGCGGGTTCAATTCCCTCATGAACCACTTTTCTTTCTTACACTGTGACTGGTATTATCGTTAATTTTTCAACTTATAGTAGTTATCATAAAATAAATAAAATTGCGAAAAATCTAATTTTATAATTTTCTGAACAAAGTAGATTTGTTGAACTGCACTTCTGGGGCGAGGGAGGCTCTACCTAAATAATTTTAGAGCAATTTTTTATAAGAAGCAGCACATATGAAAATTGTCAATTAAAGATAGGAAGAAATGTATGTATGTTTAAAACAAATTTAAACACTCGCTCAGCTTATTTAAATACATTCTTATAAAATAGTGACAGAGGTAATTTGAATGTTTGTAACATTTAATTTAAATAATTTGAATAGTATTGTAGACAATAGTTCTAAATTTTTTAAATTACACTTGTTTCGTTAAGCAAACGATAATGTTTACGTATCTGATATAGGTACGTTATCAAAAATAATAATATCTTTAGCAATATGTTTGCTTATGTTACGCTGTAAATATAAAATTTAAATGTTTAAATTTGGTATTAGAAATGTTATTGCATAATTAGTTTCTCTTTCTCTCTTCTTTTACAATTATTTACGTTTTTATTTGCTTTATTTTGTACTACAACATACATGATTATTGATTCTGTTTAGTAAAAATGGAGTTTCTCGTAATGAATTGTTATTGTTATTCTTTTTAAATTCTATTTTTCTATTTTCATAACTATACTAAACAAGTTTGACAAAGTGCCATTTCATGGATTCGTTATTTAGTAGTTAACGAAACATTTTGTTTTTTTTTCTATTGTTTTTATTTTTAGTTCAGTGTTTACAGTAAGCAGGTACATCTATATTTCTGGCGATAAAATTAATTTCATAAATTCTATGTTTGGAGAAACAGAAGTTTGTATCGGTTATGCTGAAGAAAGTAAGTACATTATAAGATCAAATTAATATTTTGATTTTTTTTTAATATGTTGACGTCATCTTAAATCATCACATCTTCTGCAATTCATTTTTCTTGTTTGATAAAAGGAAGCGTTACAAGGATTCCAAACTCTTGCGTCACTATGACCACATCCATTAAAACCTCGTTGTCACCTTCACATGGCTGCTCCTTTCGCATATCCCAGCGTGTCGTCAATATTTAAAGGGGGCGTCATCGGCAGGTCCCCAAAATCCGTGCGTCATTTGTTAAGTGTATCCTGATAGAAAGTTGAAAATGGTCGAAACTATTTGGCGGTAGTATCGCTGTATCACAGCTCCGAGAGACACCATTAGGGAATGACGTTTGATGGATTCGGTAGACCGGCCCCAGTGCACTAGGGATTTCTACATTTTTCGTTTCCTTTCAGGTTTTTTAGTCGCCGAGGGAGCCTGAGCTAGACGGACGCACAAAGCGAACAAAGACATCAAAATGATGGATTCGGTTCATCTTATCCCAGAGCGTGATCGAGTCATATTTCAGAGGCGCGGCGGATGGGACACGGCTACAACTCTGAATGTTAATTCCATCATCGACCCACCAACGTTTGCTATTTCAGACATGTTGCTCCAAGGAGGGCCTCCACCGAAATTACCTAAGCAACACATTTCGCACACGTCACTCATATCGAATAAAACTAACGAGAATGAGTTGAGCACATGAATTTAAATGGTCGCATACAACAAATTGGACCATCTATCTGGATCTGCTGCACTCGTACTCAGCTCAATTGTTTACCGAATGGTGCATTCGAATAAATCATAGACCTGTTTACCATTTTAACATAAATTACGGGACGGCTGAAAAAAATCTAAACATTCGAGTGTCGCTTTTTCTAAACCGGAGGATAAAACGAATTAATTCGATAAAAGATACTATCGAGACCGCTGGATCGTTAATCTTGTAAAAGTGAGTGAGAGGAAACGTTAGGCTTTAGATTGAATTGTCATTATCGTGGTTTCCGTTGAACATGTACAAATAAGCATATCTTGTTTCTTAGAAGTTTGCGACACGGATTTAAAAAATTGTAGAGAGTTCCTCGTTTTCTAGACAAGGGTATTTTGTTACAAACTCAGGAAAGTTTCTTATACTCGGAATGTTAACGATTTTTTCCCACGGTTTTTTTTCTGTGAAAATATTTGCAGTTGGCTTAAACGAGACATCAAGTATCCACTGACCTGTCATTCCATTAGTCCATTAAACTAGCACTCTTCCCTGATTTGTTGTTTATTTTAAGTAAACACGCACCTATTAATTCCTTCGCTTGATTACTAGAAGAGCTACTTAAATGTTTCTAAATACCCTAATTTCTTAAGGAACAGTAGCTAAATGCTTGCAGTTGTCTTAATGAAATCTAATTTGTCTCTAAAATCTAGATATTTGAATTACTTAGCTATGAATATACGTGAAAAATACATGCCTTATCACAGGTAGGTACGTAATAGTAATATTATATTATCTAATAGAAAAAAACAAAGAAAAATCCCTTGTTTTTTATAACTTCTCATCGTTCTTTTTATAAGTATATAAAAAATGTTATTGACATCCTAACATAATTACAAAGACGTGTATGGGCTTGTATTGTCAGTTATTCTTCCAAAGAATTTTTTAAAGAACGCTCCTAAATACTACAGGTAAATTCGCCATCAAATTTTATTTAACAATTATTTAAGACTGGAAGCATTTTTTCATTTTTTAGGTTTTTTTTAAACTCAGTTTCAACATTTAAAATCCCTAAAATGCTTAATTTTAAATTAAACAAAATTTTAAAAATGGTGCCGTCTACTAAAACATCACATTTTTATTTACAGTACCTACATATCTAAGAAAGATGTTTATACCTTACCTACTTGAAGAAAAATAAATAGACTATCGCGACAGTTTTGAAGGTTTGTGTCAGTTGGAATATTAACTAATTTACTCTAGAACCCTGAAAATCATTTATCACAACCTACAGCTGTACAAAGGAAAATGTGCCTTCTTCTGTACTGAATTAAGTTGGGTTAAGGTTTTTGCTATTACATAATTATATCGCTTGAGAATACACTGCCTTGTGTTTTCAGCTGACAAAGCCCAAGATTTTCCTGGTAACGTGTAAAGTTCTGTAAGCTGAAAACAGTGGTGAAAACTGCTTTACGAAATTTCCCTAAATAATAAAAATATTAAGTTTTAAAACATAGTGATGAAAAATTTCACCAAAATGCTAAAAAAAAGATGATAAAAAAAATAAAAATTTAAAAATTATATTTAAAATTTGTTAACAATAATGTTAATAACGGAGATATTACTTTCTAAAAATATATTGAAAATACCATGATCCAAAAAAGTTCTTCTCTTACTGAAATCGTTACTTTGAAGATAGCCAAAAGTTTGTGACCATATTTTGTCGATTCTGTGAATTGGAACATTTGCTTGACTTAGCTGCTAGATGTAAATGTGACCTCACTCAGCTTTTCATCTTAAAAAAAGTTAGGTATATATGATCATGAAGGTAGAACCAAAAAACGAAGACAAACTTAGGAATTACAGACAAAATCGCACAATCAGAAAATGGCATAAATTGGTAAATACAGATAATACCTACACCTTTTTTTCATAAAATTTATAGTGGAAAAATAATTAAAATATAGGTGTAGACGTTGATTTATGTTAGGATACATCTCATACCGATGTTTATCAAAAGATGAGATACACATTAGCCAAATTAAAAAAGCATTTAAAAGATACATATCAAATTGAAATTTTGCGCCATACGTTTAGAAGTTAATTGAAACAACGGTTTTTTAAGTAACATGTCGTTCCATTTATTGCTATTTAGTTAATCAGTATTTATTTAAAACTGCAGACACTAGTGCACCATTTTAAAGTTTGACAATCCATGAACCTGACTTTTTAAAATACGTTCTGTATATGTTGAAATAAAAAGAACCAATCAATTACAAAAACCAAGTGACCGTGATTGTATTTTTCACAGCTTACAAATTTACATAAAATTCATCAACATGTCAGACGAATTCCTCAAATTAAAAAAACGATTTACTTGTGAAATAATGCGCGAAATGGTTCTTTGGCTGATGAGAATAAGTTTTCTGGACCAGATGTAAATCGAGTTAGCAAATTATTCGAGAGCGTGAAGGATGTTTTGCAAATGAATACCCACAATTTTTTTACAAATGTTTATATTTTAATAATAATGTAACTAATGTTGTATTAAATTCAATTCAATTTTAATTCACTAATTTTAATGATTTACTAAGTGGGTTTTTTTTGTTACGTCTAGATTTATTTTTGATATAGTGTATTTGCTTCTAGCTACAATGCTGTCTTCTACTGGCCTAATTAATATATCTGATATAAATAACAACTAGCTGAATGGATGAACTGTCAAATTATGGAAATTGAATTTACATTTTCTATTTTTTACATTTTTTAGTATAAATATCAACACGTGGTAAAGTGTATCGTGATAGGGGTGTATAGGTATACCAATAACCTATGAGATCTTCTAATATAGGTATACTTGACTCAAAATATAAACCTGAATTTGCTGAACCTTCGTTACTGTTCTTTAAACATGATCATTTTCATCAACAGATAAATATCTTTACTTTAAGGATACAAAGGTACCAGTTTATTCCAAAGAAATCTAAGTAAGTATTTTACCGAGTCGTAAAGATAGACATAGACAGACAGTGAGACGATAGACAGCATTTTCGTATTTTATAAACTGTGAAATTGGAAAGTAAAAATTGGAACGTTCGCTGGGATCAATACGATTATTGTTTATGGGCGTCCGAAATTTTTTTGTGTTATGTGTAGCAAAAGAAGAAAAACTTGAATTTTGCTTAAAGTAGCTTTGACTACCGAAAACAGTAAAAAAGAAAGTAAGATTAGTTGTGGAAATATTACTATTATTTAGTTTCTATATATTTTATTGGTACATAGTAAAGCAATAAAACCTCTTGTGTCTTACAATACTGAAACAAATAATCAATATTAAAACGAAGAACAAATTTTACGTTATTAGGTACAGGTGCTTAAAGGGCTCGCCATGTACTTCATCGCAATATTGGACATTTTGAATAAATATTTTGGAGACAATTTCGAGTCGAGTAATTAATTATTTAATAACTAACTCATTAATTACTTGATTCCTGAAGTTTGTCATTTTTAATACAACAGCTAAAGAAACACACTTTAAAATGTGGGCAAATTTATACTTTTTAACGTTAAAGAAGTGTTAAAAAACATAATTATATCGATATGAAAAAGTGATTCTTGTTTATCTTCAAAAGTTGCTATAGAAAATACCGAAAAATAGAAAAAAATTAACTTAATCAGCAAAGCTTTAAATAACATGAAACAAATCTGCATATAAACCGGTTGAATCAATTAAAAAAAATACGTGAAATCTACTACTTGGGTGAGAAAAAAGTTAGTTGATAAATATTTAAAAGTTTATTTTTCTTCACAACTATTTGTTAGACACTGGTAACAAGCACAAATGAAAGCGATAATAACATAGTGCAATATTTAACATTAAAATTTCATACAATGTATAGTAGGTATGCCAAAAAATGTGCTCCACTGCTTGCAACGCCCTTGTGCTTTTGAAGTTGATTTAATTAAGTACATAATAAATTAAACTATTTCGGTGTACAATATTACAATGTATTTATTAAAAAACCTTACCACGTAACGTTGCCAATACGGCAGAGTTTTTGGCATGCAGCACACCGCCGTCAAAATGGGACCAAAATTGTGTCTATTAAATCATTTAAAACTACCGGAACAACGTAAACTTTGTACATCTCGTTAGGCATGGAGGAATGCTAAGCAGCATTTTTTTCTTTTATTTGGGCTGTGAGGCGCGTCATGCTTCAACCAACAGAAGCCTGTTCTTTTATTATAACCACACACTGCATGAATCAAAATATTCCAGGACTTAAATCCAAGATCGAATCATTTAATCAACGTCTCTCTGTGTCGACTCCTGGTGAGAAAGCCTACAGGATATAATGCCAAGGTTCAGTGCGATGTTTTCTAACAGTTGCTTTTTTTGTTCAACTAAACAATATTCGAAAATAGAATGTGTACGAAGATTAATGCGACATGTGCGATTTTCAATGATGATGTTTAATTACGAAGACAGGAGACTCGACTCGTGAAAGTGGAACTCTAATGAATTCTAATAGAATTCTGTAACGCCTTAGTTGAAAAACAACCGTGAGTCAGAATGATCTGTATCATGGAATCGAATGTTTTATAATATTTAATGTAGCGGGAACCGGTCTTAATGATGAGAAATTATCAGGATGCATCATTACGGGGCTCACTTTAACATGATGACTATATAATCACCGGTTCTACGGTTCTTGCGAGCGGAACAAAAGTTTTTGACACTGTTTAAGCTTGTCAACAAAATTTGCAAGGTATGTACACACACGTAGGTTTTAACAGAGTCATTAAACTGTGTGAAGTAAGTAGATGATTCTAAAAGTAGGTGCTTGGTTATGCTCAGCCGTCGAGTTATTTGTTTCATTTTTACATAATAATTAAACCTAGGACTGGAATTAAGCTTAATGTAATAGCTGTTTTTATGGTATCGGTACTGTTTTCTTCTGTAACGAGATATTAATTTAGAACTACTAACGTTCTTTGTCTTTAGATTTAGAAACTTGCTTTTAAGGCTACATAAGTTTTCCTAATTAATCACTTATTTATTACTTGTATTTAATATGTCTGAAAATAATTTACGGCCCTATGTGATAATAAACTATGTAACACTGAGTTTTATAAAGTGAGAGTACTACCACTCGTCCTCCATGTTGATAATAAAATAACAATTGGTTTTTCAATTGTTTCCGTAAGGGTACGTCTGATAAAAATTTTGTAAGAAACGTTTGTGTAAACAATGGATTTATCTACAAACTTTTATCAATAACTTTTTGCCGTGACATTAATAATGAAAAAGTTATCAGCATAAAAATATTAGAAAACTATTGTTTTTCAGACCTACAAAAAAATGGGTTATTACTACTGGATATAAGATTAATGGGCGAACTATGGTTGACTCTGTAAGAGCGAACAAAGCACATAATAAAATAGATCTTTTTTACGATAAAAGAAGCACTTAATTGCATATAATGCTACTAAGAAAATGTTAACTTTTATAGTAATTCATACAAATTAGTAGGTAGGTATACAATAATTAAAAGGAAAAACACCAGACTGTGCATGTAAACATCCCCATCATATACCTAATTACTTTTTCAAAATGGATTTTTCTGATTTCACAATTTTTATAAATATGGTAATTTTGTAACATTAAAACGTTCAAAAATTCTTAATATGTAAAACTTATGTGTGAAAATGAATTTGCATTTTGACACACTTTTAATTTCTAATTTTGGATATTGTGAAATGTTGAACATTCATTTTTACGTAATCTATAGAGAAATAGAGAAATAGGTAGTTATCAGGGGTATTAACCCTGGTCCACTCAAAAGTTTACACTTCCTATTTATAGGTACTATACCTATTTCAATTGTTTCAAACTATACAGATTTGTTGGTTTCGATGATATTTTGTGAAGTTTAGAATTACAGCATTTAAAATTGAAACCTACATTGTTTACATTCTTTCTAAATTTTCGTATATTCTACGATTTAAGAAACCCAAATTATAAATTTTGCTGTAAAAATTGGTCTAAGGTTATTTAGACAAAATTTCCTTCGCTCCTGAATAAAAGCCTAACAAACGCAGCTTTGCGATTTTTTTTTGACAACCCCTGTAAGTTATATATGGACTTACAATAAAAAAACATAATAATAAACAAAACCACGTAGATTCATAAACCACAAGTACAAGAATATATTATTTCATAAAATTTAGATATCCTTAATTATACATAATATAAGCAGCAAACGTCATCAAATTGTTTGTGGGATGATTAGACAAATTTTAGTCGGCGTTTTAACATCCACCTAATACTCCTAAAATACACATCAAATTTGACCACAATAGGTCCAGTAGTTCACAGACGGAAACATCGAGAAAATATGAAAGTAGCCAGTCGCTCGATGTCCCTATTAGAACATATAATTTTGTAGATTAGATACATATTTTACGTTGTACATATATATTCAAAGTTCTAGAAATTCGACAATTTAAAGTTTCTAAATTTAGGAGAAGTGAAACTTTAACTGAAAATTTCACGTACGTTGTCTATAGATAAATATATTTTTGAAATTAAATTTCTTTGAAGATTCCACATTTTATAAATTTTAGAATTTAAATTTGTTTTATTCGAAATTCTATGAAAGTAGCCAGTCGCTCGATGGCCCTATTACAACATATAATTTTCTAGATTAGATACATATTTTACGTTGTACATATATGTTCAAAGTTCTAGAAATTCTCATCTTTGATTTAGTCTTGTCGTATTATGAATATCTATTTTTGAAAATTTATCTAGGATTCAAAATTGAATTTTGGACAATTTAAAGTTTCTAAATTTAGGAGAAGTGAAACTTTAACTGAAAATTTCACGTACGTTGTCTATAGATAAACATATTTTTGAAATTAAATTTCTTTGAAGATTTCACATTTTATAAAGTTTAGAATTTAAATTTGTTTTATTCTAAATTCTATTAGTTCTATTACTTATAGAAGTTAAAATCTTCCCGCCAGCCAGCTTTCTAAAACGCAAAATACTTACTTTCCTTAGCAACACTGACAAATCGATAAAAACAAACCGCATAGCAAGTAAATAGATTAAACTAAAATTTATTACCTATTATTAGTGTGTGCTCTATAAAAAAGCTCAGAATTTTTTTTGCTGCACCCACAATAAAAATTTTCTTACTACAAAGTTTTCTAAGTTTGTCTGCTCATTTTTTCCTTTACCTGGTTGCATTTATTTTTCTACAGCATTATTAAATTTTACGTTGTAAAAACTTATAATAATACAATTTAAATTAATTTTGCAAATACTCGCCCAATTAGGTACATAAAAATTTTCAATGATGCCCAGATTACATTTATTTTTTTAAACTCTTAGATATTAGCAAAATATTAAAAAGATTGAAGGTTTATATCAAAATCTGCCCCATCTGAATGAAAAAAATTTTCTCAAATGTTGTATAAAATAATTTTAAATTTAATGACGTACCTACAAACACATCGGAATTGAAAAACGTGTTTAAGTAGTTTAGTAAAATTTAAACTTAGAAAGCACTAAATTTGTTCCACAAGCTATTTCTACAGTGACTATTATGTCTTAACCAGCATTCAGAGATGATTTATTGCTTCGCTGCAAAATTACTACGATGAAATAAAAATGATGCAGTTATTTATCTCGCTTATCTTCTGTCAATAAATATTCATATTTTTGTATTTGTCCGGTTTAGTCATAATTTATCCACGATTTCCATAATTTTAAACTTGCAAATTTGCAAAACAACCGGCTTTATTTACAGCTGCTGGGCTGACAAAAGCAGTCGAGCTTCATGAAGAATAAATAAGTAAAATGCCAAATATTTGGGTGCAACAGTACCAACATTGGTAAAAAAATATACAAACCCCTTAAATTTTAAATTAATTGTGAAAGATTTTTTAAATTTCTTAAACTATAACACCGGAAGTGTACCACTTTATTTTTTTTTACTTTTTATTATTTCTGGACAAAGATTCCAGGCTTTGTCAAGCTATAACATTTGAAGAATACGAAAAACGAGGATTCCATATTTTTGTCTCTTCATTTGTAATAATTATTGATTGTCTGTCTCTTAGAAATTTAACTATTAAATGGATTACGTTGAATTTTAATTAGAAAAAAAATTTTAGATAGAATTCGGTAAAATTTTGAGCTGACGTCATCAATTTTTTGGAAGGGATAAGCAAATATATTTTGACTAAAAATTGAAAGGATACATTCGAAACTATTTACGTCATACTGTATGTAGATGCAAAAGTCTAAAGAAAGAAACGAAGGCATTAAAAGTAAAATATGAAAAAACAAACAAAACCATTTCTAGACATTTTTTTTTTTTAGTTCTTTTGCAGAGCAGGAATTTGTACGTTTGATATATTTGATCTTAGATTTGATGCTACTCCGTAAAATGTTTCTACATTTTTATTTTTTTATTACGTTACAATAAAATCCAAATATCTTAGATATTTGGGGACAAAATGGTCGAGACAGAACAATCAATTACGAAACAGGGACAACACATCAAGTTGGAAAGAAAACAGACTAATGACCAAACGACGAAAACAAAATAACTCACAAATCGCGAAACAATAATTATTTTTATCCACAATAATGTACATTAAATAAAAACATAGTTTTTTGCAACTAAGGAGGAATTAAAATTGCAGCATTTTCGCATTACTACTTCCAAAATTTGAAAAAATTTTCCCCCCACACAAAAATTAATTCCAATACAGGCTTATCGGCTAACTCAACAATTCCTCAGAACCTGTTGCACTTAAACACATTGCAATTAAAATCAAATTACAAAGTTAAATATTTAAAATCAATCATCCGCATATAAATATTAATAAAGGCGATAATCACTCAGATGCATCTTCTGAAAACCATGGAAATTTCATTACAAGATTGGCTCGAAAGCTTACATGTTGGACTTGGCAAGGCTGTGGTTAAAGTCTCGTTTAGTCTGCGTGCTTCTCGCGACTCGCCATATTAATGTACCTAGATTATGCTAATTCCGCATATACATAAACATCTACTTAATGTAGATCGCTGGCTGAAAAATTACACGCCATCAACGGCGGCCAGTTACTCTTCTTCACAGAAAAAGAGACAAAACGAAAAAACGATATGAGACGTATAACTACCAAAATAATTGGCAAGAGATACTTTTTTCCAAGATAATTTGACACCAAGAAGAAAGATGTTTGAAGCTGAAATTTATTAATGCTGTGCATAACCGGTTAACTATATAATGGAGCAATATTGGTAAATTTTATGGTCGCAGTTAAAATTATTAATTTCTGTAAAATTTGATAAAGTAGCTTGATTAAAAATGACACCTAATACATCAACATTGTGAAATTTGTTTTTTTATATCTTTGTAATTTCGTTAAATATGATCTAATGAAAATAAACGGGAATTGTGTCTAGAGTTCTTAAGATAAGATAAGATTAAACGTGTCGGGAGCTTTCTCAAACGTCTAAATGATAATTATCGATAATTTTTATTACTACGACCGCAGGCGATATGCTGATGACTAGCTGTGACTCGCGTTATTTTTTCCAAGAATATTTTTCTCTGTGTACACCTTTCAAATCAGGTTAATGAGCCCCGAGAAGCGCCTTTGGGGTAAAAACACCTTACACGAATTAATCTTGGAACCCCATTGACTACCGGATATTAAAATGTACGACCTTTTTGTTCAAAATATAAAGGTGAACTTTTTTTAGGGACACACAACCTAACAAGAAAGGAACTACAGCAAAAGAACGCATGGCTGATAAATGAGGCGGCGTTTATTAAATGAAGACATTCTATTCTCTTAACGCGTTGCTAATGATAATTTATCTCGTACAATTCATGTTCATATACACACAGTTACATTTTTTATGGTTCCAAATGAATTCATTTGCTTAAGCACAAATTTAATTTATTTCGTTTGACAAATAGCCATTCAAAACTAGGAGAACTCCGATATTTCATTCGGAACATGTAAGGAATGGAGACCGATTGGTATGTGAACGGATATAGGAATGTGAGGTTAGTTAAATAAAGAAGTAAATAATGGACACTGAATATCTGAAGTGTTTTAAGGAGGCTAATTAATAAAATGTTACTAGTAAATTCTATGAGATTATCGTCGATAAGGTTTTGAGCACACGTAACAGGATTTGCGTATTTTTACAGTTTATGATTTTTTTCAACATTACAATATATCTACAGTTTAAATACAAAGACGAAAACCGTTAGTAACCATCGTAATAATGAGAGTTACCACCACTTTTTTCTGTATTAAAATATTAAGTTACAAAAGAATTAAATCTGTAGGTATGTAGAAAACTTATACCTTTAGTACAATTCACATAAAAAACAACCGAAATAGTTTAGTTTATAAAAATATGTTTTAAAAGAGCATCATAAATTATACTTGAAATGTCAAAGCTTACGCCGCGACATAGAAAAACGCATTTCAGATTCAGATTCATTACCAAAAATTAGAGAAAAAATTCCTGCAGTGCTTGAAGATGTACATCTGAACATTTACTTCAATCTAATGCTTGTTTACTTTTTGTTCGTATTATTGTTTGATTTGCGTTCATTTTGCAGAAGACTTGTAAATAATTAATGAGTTGTTACGATGGAAACAGTGTATGTTCATCATTGTTAATTTTACTTGTTGATGATTCTGTGTATTTGTATCTTAAAAACAGGACGACATATACAAAAAAAACAACAATTCTCACCTAAACTTCAGGCAATCTGTTTCACCTTGTATATGTGTATAAACGTAACGTAAATAACGTAGTTAATTAAAAGTTAAATTGTTGGATTCACTTTACAGTAAAACCACCTTACGATTAATCACATTTCAATATTTTCTCTTGGGAAATTTTGTCGTCCAGTTTAGTAACATAAATTTATACTAGTGCGTAATTTAATAAATCACTCATTAGTGATTACATTCTCTTTTTAATCAAATTCAGCATTTTCAAATTTTCAATTCAAAACTGTACATTTTTCTCTAGAATTTCATTTTTTTATTAACTAGTTGTAGGATACTTTTTTTATGTATCAAATTAAAATATAAAGGTCTAAAATTATTCACAGTTTGATTTAACAGAACAATGTTCATGATGTTTCAAAACTGATTGACATTTTCAAATCCTGCATTAAAATCTAAAATGGCTCTTTGATATTGAAATCAGTCCCATGAACGAAAGAAAATTCAAGGTAGCTTTTACCGATTGATAATACAATATTGCTTCAAACATCCTCAGTTATCAAATGGTATAATATCTTTTAAATTACAAAAACCCTTTAAAATTTTTTGTAGAAACAAAAAGTCTGTCTAAGCTGCAAACATTTGTAGGAGAAAAAAAAGTTGTTATAAATAGCCGGTGTTGTAAAAATCAGCTAAAGTTCAAACCTCTATATTATTAGGGTAAATGTGTACAAGAGTGCGAATATGTATAAGAGTACGCAGTGATGATTTCTGCTTATTAGTGCCATCTGGGTAAGATCAAGTTATACCATTCAGAATTTAATGCTAAACCTGACATAAAGGTGCAAAAGTGACCTGAATATAGTACATAGTTTGGTCGTACCGACGATTTTATGTTCACACGTTGTGTGGATGTAATTTTTACCGCTCATAGTTTTAGTTTTTTGTAAGGTACGTACCAGTTCTTTTATTTTACAGTAATAATTTTCATTAGTTGTAACTTTTAAGGTCTCGTTATACACTAACAGTTTTATACTTTCTATCCATCAAAAGCTTTTAACTTTGAAAACATTAGGTTATGTACAAATGTACAAGAGTGCGCAGCGAGGTATTGTATAAGAGTGCGCATTGCTTGCAATACGTAGTCTAATAGTCTTGGAGATACATATCATACGATAATGAATTATTTAACTATACTATTTTGTACTGCTTCTCAAGTTGTGTGGTGGTGGTTATGGTGATTTTTTTTTATTTTTACTTCCCGAGCGTGTTGTAATCGAGTCCGTCGACCGACTCTCTATTTTTACGTTTTCTCGACTTTTCAAGACCCCTAGAGTACGAAGAAATAGGTCTCCCGTTTTATGTGTAGTCTGTAGTCACTTATTCCCATTTATTTTCACCTTAGAAACAAATATTTTTTTTATAAAATGTAATGCGCACTCTTGTGCAATGAACTGTCTAAGAGTGCGCATTTACACACCTTGACAAAAATTGAAATTACTCTTAAAATATAGTGGTCTTGAGACGTACAATTAAATATATCTGATCTCTAAACATGTATATAACGAATCCATATCATAAAATTTGTCTATCCAAAAAAATTAAAAAGTTATTGACAGTTTTACACTAAGTGCGTACTCTTGTACACATTTACCCTATTATAGAAATATGCACATGGAAAAACATCTGTACTGAAGACTATTCTTGCGAAAAATTCTTACAACATGAGTTCTAATTAGATGTTTTCATTATTTTAAACGTCTTGAATTATTCGTAAAATTTATTTTTACGTAACTCATACACCGAACGTTGTTCTTACACCTTTTTATGCAATAATAGGTTTTTCGCCCGATTAGAAATAAAGCTAGTGAGTAATACAAAAAAAGAAGTACAAAATCTTGATAAAAGTTTTCATGCTAAATTAAAAATATACTTCTGATCGGTTCTATAAAATCAAAACAGAAACTAAATTTCTATACGTATTTTTCCGATCCGCGTCCGTCGCTTACTATGCGCGCAAACAAATATCCAGTTACACTAAATTAAAAATCCGTTTTGTTTTAGATTAAGCAATCAAACTTACTAACCTCTCTCGCAATAAAATAAAATCATGTATTGACTACACCAGCAATCAATAATGCAAAAAATTACAGACGTAAACAAATCATAATTCACACAATTATGGCGGTTTGGACGATAACGACACAGCAGTAAAACAGTCTACTTTCTTTTGTTTGTAACGAAATACACGCTATTTCCTTACTTTAATTTAAATAATAGTCTCATTGGACCTTTGCGCGCACCGCCTAAATTCCACCTGCCTCCACCTTACAATTACGAAACAATTATTTTGTGGTCAGTCTAATTTCAAAGTATGTAATTTGGTCTAATTAAAGTCATATACTCACCACCCGTAAAATTATCTCGAAAATTTAAACTCGACTGTCATCAACTCATCACATATTTCCACATTTTAACATATCTTTGCTTCCTAAATCCTCTAAACTTTCATAAATTAAAACCCAAATTGAGCTTTCCACTTTTAGGGTGGTCGATTCACTTCCATAATCATAATCGTGGCAATTTTATGTAAGAATATTAAAAGAAAGAGCGAAATTGCCCCAAATGAAGTATAATTTAGATCCACGGTCAGATCCCGATCGGTGAATAAAGTCATTACATGACCGACTTAATTAGTTAAAGCCCTCCAAAAAAATGAATTTGAATTTAAATTAGCTCAGTCGTATAATTGTACCTTGGTAATAATCGTGTTAATTCGTTCCATGGTAATTAAGAATGGTCATCTTGGAGCATCATGTTGGCAGCATTAATAACCCACTAGACTTCTGGTTATTAAGCTCTAATTTGTTTGAATTAAATTTAATTGTAAACACGAGTTATTTCATAGGAAGTGGCGCGGCCAAGTCGTAACACGAAAATCGTCCATCTTGCCCTAAAAAAATACATAATGCATGCCGCCATGTTGCCATTAATCTATAACCTATCTAAGATGGCGAGTGTGAGATTACTATAATCAGTGTTTAGTCACACGAGACTTGAGCAGTTTGTTCCTTCGAGTTCACGTCCTAACAAGTTATCGAAGTACCGGTTACAACGCTAGAAAATTACTTTATTAACTCTATTAAATACTGAAAGCTGTCCCCGTAATCACCATCATCCGCAAATTACGCTAATTGCTTGCACTTTTTTTGCGATTATTCCTAAAAACTTGCCCACTTCGTATGCACTCTTATTTCCGTAATTACCGTGCGTTTGGGCAATGGCTAATAACTTCATTATTTGAACATGCCCTTGAACGGAGTCATAACCTGGAAATTAATGTTTTGTGAAATGTGCTTTGATACGTTTGAAAATAAACATAGCTCAGACATGTGTAACAGTAAATTAAGTGCAACTGTTTAACCCCAAATCTAAAATTAGAGAATTTCAACCTGATCTAACGTTTCTTATTCGACTTCATTTGTTATGCTGCTTATTTGTCATAAAAGTAAAAGGTGTTTTCGTGTTATTTTATTATGTACGACGCGCCAACATTTTTTGCGAACGCAATACATATAGTTGAGTGCATAATGAGGCAAGTATGAAGAGATGTTTTAAAATTATGGGAAACTTACACCGACATTGAGTTTTTGGTGTTTATTTTATTAGTTGCCATACACTGAAAGATTAATAAGAAGATAAGATACACCTAGTACACTTCCAATTTTAATGAAAGGATTATTACTTATAGAAGTGGTAGATTTATTGCAATAATTAATTTATTTTATTTTTCGCTCTTTGGTATTAAGAAAAGAAAAATAAATTAACAAAAAACTGTTAATACACGTCATCGTAAATAAAACTGGTTCGTTAAAAGGTATGGAACAAGTTAATAAATATCTATCTTGAAATTTATTAACTATTGGCCCTTTTATAAAATAATAAAGAGCTCAAATTGTATCTACATCCTACTAAAATTTGCTGCTAAGCTTTTAAGCCCTTAGTACAACCGATTTTATAAATTCTCAGAAAAATTCCACAAGAGAAAATCTAAGCTTCTCAAGTTCTTAAGTGTTATTAAAAATGAGAATTTTTTGCCACTGAAAACAACCTACAATTTAACATCAAGGTCGTAATTTACGGTTTTTGACTGAGTTCCTTTACCTCTTCTAACGTTTGGCTATTTTAAACTGAACCTTATTAGAATGTCTTCCGTTAAATAAAATAGAACATTAATTCAATCCAACTTTTTAAGTTGTTTGTACTTTAAAATTGAACTGATAAAATTTTGATAGTTAACGTGTGGTGTATTAAAAAAATTTAAACAAATAATTCGAAATAATTTGTTTCATTTGGTATTAAAAATTATACAGACTGTTCCAGTTTCTTTACACCTTGTTCTGCAAAACTAATAATAAAATTTAAAAATTGGCGCCATAATTTGCTAGCGTCAACTACAAATTTTTAAACTGCTGCTTCAAACATGGTCAGTTTGAAATACAAATTAACTTGTTCGAGCGTTTCTGTCAAACCGCATTCCTAAAATTTTACGAAATTTGGTTATAAATAATATAAATGAAGCCGTTAAATGATGATGATGATATCTAAATTAGCAATTTTAAGATTGGCAACCAACTGCCAACCATTTACAAAAAAATTAAGTGTGACAAGCAATTGATTCCATAGTAGTTATCAAACAATAAGTCAAAAATCGAAAACGTAATGATTGATTTTAAATTATTTTGGTAACCCTCGAGTGAAGAAAAATGAATCATGAATTCTCTAGAGAGGAAACAAAGCAGTAATAAATGCCTATAAATTCCATGTTTCTAATTTGTTCGCAAGATTGTGTGATTAGCATAACATGACTTACATTTGGGAAATATGTTCTGTACTATTTTCTGAATTTTATTGCATATTAAAAAAAAATCGTGAAATTAGTGCTTAATTTAAGCAGCTAACTATAAAATGTTATGAAATTTAAAACTCCACAGAACGCATAATTTTCTGATTATTTGAAATTGTATTTACCCACATTTTGACCGGTTTTCTTTGAGGCTACAAATATCCGTAGTACGCTTTTTAAACGATAATAATTTATGTTTACTTAAAATTTATAACATCAGCCGCGTAAGGCACATATTATGTCACCTGTTTATCAACATTTTCTACTACACAATTATATCCTTGTAAAAATCTGAACTATACCTACAATTCCAATATGTAATTTCTCCAACACAACGAACTACATAATGCTTTATCATTACCCCACTCTGTAACGTTATTCGTCGAACAATTTCACAATATACAACTTTATCAAAGATCTTTTTAAGCATGGCATGCACGTGATTCTACTTATTACTTTCACGGCATCGTCTATTAAACAAAATGTGGCTCACGTAATAGGCAGCTTCATTCAGCACAAATGATAGTAGAATCGGTCAGAAAAAAAATTAAGTATATGTTAAAAGACTTACCGTCGATGTTACAGCATCGAGTCTAGCACAGCTTTTGAAAGCTTTCCTGCAAATAATCGTGAAAGTGACCACAATCATCGCGGGGGTTTGGAGAAAACCAGACCTCGACATTTTGCATAACATAATTTACAACTCACCCCGAGACGCCACCCAGCATGGTAGCTCCCACCTCCATTGTCCGGTTCATGCAAAATTTGCTTATTATATTCAAAAATGGCAAAACGGTCCACCATATGCTAAAATGGGTCAGCGATTTCATTGTTTGAAGAACTTCTTAAGTGCGGCGCGTAAAATCTCGTTCGGATACCCAGGAGTTGGCCCATTGGTAATATATTCAGGATGATTATTGGGTCCATCAGACGGTGGATGAATGTTCCATTGTTCATATTCGTGCAGCCTCCGCAGACACCCGGCACAAACTGAAGATGATTCCTCCAAGTGAACAATTTGAAATCCATAAATTAACTCACCTGCAATTACGATTTACAATAGTTTCGAAGGACGAACTGATAAATGCGAGTTCGAGTAAATAGCGTACCTAAAAATAAACTCTTTGACTCGAGAGAGAATCAATGGGTTGAGGCGTTTAGCCGTTTTGCAATATGCAAATACCTTGAAAAGCTCCTCTTTTGTAAAGGTTTGCGGATCTGAATCGAAGGACGGGCCTGATATATGACGGTAATTTTGCCTTTCGGTCACTGCTCGACTTTCCTGCCATAAACTCATTTATACTTGGCCAAAAGATAATTGACCACAAATTTACTGGGGATTTTGGGATTGTGTTTCAAACTTTAGTTTCAAATTAACATTGCTCATGTAAAGAACTTCCCTTTTCGCAGATGATGGCTGCTGGATTTAATAACCAAAGTTGAATTGGGGAGAGCAATCGGGAAATCCGTTTCCGAAAAAACAGTTTGGCGGAGACGTAAGTGGTATTTAGCAAGTACACTTTAAACGTAATGTGGTTGAATTAAATTTACGTTAAGCATAAACATGGGCGAGCTTCAGAGAAATCGTAATCTAAGTACCTCTCAAGTTCCGTCGGAAGCGATCACAAGTCGTTGCGCTTTCCATAAAAATTATTATTACAATCTATCTTATGCGAAAAAAGTCACTAAACTTTAATGCAATGTAACGTTTATCTGTAGCATGTGTGAAAACAATAACTAACTACTTAATTGGATTTTTTTTAAGAATGCATTAACATTTCACCCAGAAAAAATACAGAGTTAATCATAAAAAAATTAATACGGGTCATAAAATAACATAGTCATAAAATTATTGTGATAGCAATAAATCTGAAGCACTTTTATAATATTGCCGTATTGTCGTTATAATAAATTGTAGTAAGTTGTAGGGGCTATAAATTTTTATTTATAATTTTTGATTAATATAAAATAACGACTGCTTCCGTGGAAATCCTTTTGGAAAGAAATGGGTTTAAAATTATTATACCTTACTTAAGAAACTAATTTATGCTGCGATGGCCATCAACCAAATATAGCAACATAAGGAAATTGTAAAATCTTGTCAATTATTGCACAGTGGACAAAAGAAAGGTCTAGCGCATTTTACAATAATTAATATAACGGTAATTTGTGCCACTATTAATTTTCCTAAAGACTATGGCCTGTAAACTAATTGTTATTTTAAAACGAAAACCTGAACATTATTTTAGTTTCGTTTTAGATAAGGCATACTTACTCTAGTTCACTATCAAAGGTTTTAAACGTTTCAATTTAGTAATAAATGTTATTTGACAATTTTTACTTGTAACTTTCATTTAAAAGGTAACACAATTACAAAAAAATGTAACAAAATCACCTTGACTAAGGCTTTTTTCGCATTCCACAATTCGTAAAATACGAAAACACAGGGTTACCATTTTCGTCTAACTATCGTACTTATATCATAAGCACATCTGAAAAAAAATAACCTCCGAAATTACCGTCATCATTAAGTTTACCGTTTAGTTTAAATAGTTCTATCCAAATCTCTCCAATGAAAAACTACCTCGAAAATATTATTTCAGTGGTGATAAAAATCGCGTCTCATATATTTATTCGCTAATATTGCGACAATATTCGACATTAGAAGTTTAAGCGAAATAACTTTCTCTACTTTAGTAGATTCTTTATCTCTTGCAATTTTCGAAACCACGTTTGCGCACGTGTACGTCTTCTTTGTAAGAAAGTGATACAAGCGTAACATTCCCACTATAAAAAAACTACAAAAAACGCACCTGTTAAAATTTGTACGGTTTTCTAAAATACCTTTCAATTTGCACGAGAAACTCTAATGGCTATTTAAATACCCCATTGAAAAAATTAGTAGCAGATTTGATCGCTATCTCTCTGACAAATGGCAGTTTAACCCCGCGCAAGTCTAAACTGCGCCTTAATCATAATGATGTTGCTTTATAATTTTTCTGGTTCAACCATGACAAGCCCACGAACAAATCACCCATCAAGTTATCGCGCCAAGCGCACAGATAAATTTCTTTTGCTACCTATTGTGCATTGCATAAGTCATCAATCATTTTCAGTACACGATTGCAAGATATGTGTAGGTATCGTCATTACTATACTTATTTTTATTTTACACGAAACATGTTCTTTATGAACGTCACGAAGTATTACGACATACCAATTTTTGAAGTTCTCCAGCCGGTGCTCCTATTTGTTTAAATAATAACGTTCGAATGTAACGAAATTATACGAAGATTGTTCGCCGAGCGGATCGTTTTTTTGATATGTATGAGGTTTGTTTTGTTAATATAAAATCGTTGGCGAAAAGTGTGGGTGTAAAGATCACATTTCAACAAAATTAATAGTTTGCCGAAAGTTTCATTTGGGTGATAATATGCTCAATTTGTTAATTGGAAGGTTATCATTAACATTCAATCCGGTAGCTACTATGACGAATTGGATCTTTTCAAACCAAAATATAATGAATTAATGACCCAGCTTTTATTTTCAAAACTAACTGAAGTACACACGATTAAAACCGCATTAAATCTGCGCAGTGCCAATACGCTAACTTTTCAGTCCTGATTAACTAACACAACTTCAAAAGCTTCGTTTTGATAACTGTTTTTATTCGCTTTTAATGTGGATGCGATTACATTAATCCGCCTACAAGTCTTCGAATACGTCCTACCCGCTTGTTAAGCTTACCGCAAAATATACAGTAATTGCAGTTCCTTGGCTTCAAAAATGCATCATTTTACTCCTTTTAATTTAATCGCCTTGCAAAAAAGCACACAAACAAATGGTTCCTGACTTTTGCGAGTAGGTTTGTGTACATGAAAAATCGAAAATGTCAAGGCTTGAGGACACCTTTACAATGACGCAATTTCTAAACTTCTCAAGACGTAATTTCTTGCCTAGTTTCATGTTCACTAAGTCTTCCGCTGCTTTTGGTTTCGCTTTTTTCTGCTAATCCTGTTAGTACCGACAACACACGTTTCAGTTGAAAACTCATCCACTGCTCACTCTGTACTTATATAGTAAACTAATCGCTCAATGTAACTTAATTAATGTGGTCGTTAACGAATTTAATGGCACCATTGTTAATTTGTTCTACGCCAATGGCTTGAATAAAAATATTCATTACTTGTTACACACTACAATCAAGTTTTTTGTTTTATTCACAAATTGTTTTTTCAGGCTAATTTCACCTAGACTTACTTAATCAAGTCAGATAGATGGCTATAAATAAAATTACTCTTTCGTAGAAGGAATAATCCAAAGGCGACAAAGAAACTTAAAGGGGTGTGGATCTTGTTACGGACACGTGAAAATCTTAAATCAAATCTTAGGTATTAAGAAGAACGTAGTATGCAATAAAATTTCTGAATTTGCAGTCGTAGTGGTGGATTTACCTACCGACAAGAAAATAAAATCTTTACTTTTGTTAAGATTTAGAAGCTTACGAAATTATGTCAAGTACCTGTTACTCGTTTTCATTTTTTACTCACTTAATTAACTTTACTTACATATGCAATACAAATTTGAAAACTGGTAGCAATAAACAAAAATAAAAAAGTAAATTTTATAAAACAATTTCTATAAAAACAGAAAACAAAATTTAATTAAAAAATAATTGAATAACTTGTTTGCAAATTATCTCACCATATATGTACAGAGTGAGTTTCGGAGGAAATTATTTCGCACCATTGTAGCCTTAAGATTGTCCTGAACTGATGATCATAATTTATTTTTGTGTATTTTTACCTATTAAAGTCAGATAAACACTCACTTGTGCTTCTAAATTTCAACAGATAATATGTGATTTAAAACAAGTTTTAAAAAGCATAAAAAATAAGAAAACAAAATGTACCCAGTCTACAGATTTAAAACAAGTTTTAAAAAGCATAAAAAATAAGAAAACAAAATGTACCCAGTCTACAGTCTTCAAACCTTAAATCTTCAATTCTGTATTTTTAGTTTAGGCACCTATGTAACCGCTATATAAGCGGTTTATAATAGTTATTTATGTATTAAGGGCATAATCAGGGAGATTGTGGCACGAGGGAATGTTTAAAGCCCGACGAAGGAGGGCTTTTAATTTCCTGAGTGCCACAATCGACAATTATGCACGTGGTACATACAACGTTTTATTCTATTTTAGTTTATAAACTATTTTTAACGAAATATTGAGTATTTTCGGCAAGACTGTGTGAATTGTGCCGATGCGAATTTTAATACATAGCTGGCTATTATTTTGATGTTGTTATGGATACCACGTTGATTATTTGATAATTCGTTTTTCAAAATGTAAATTAAAGAAGCGGAAAACGTTTATTCAAACGAAAGTTTAGAAGAATTTGAAGTCGGTCAGGTAATGATTTGATAAAATATTGTTTTTCCAACTTAAGAAAAACGTTGAATATCGAAGCGTGTTTGAATAATTAATTGATTAGAGTAAATGAACAATCAATTGTTGCTTAGCAATTTTTGACAGATTTGTGCTAAAAAGGCCAATTTAAGCCCGCATTTGGGTGCTTATAAATAAGATTATGGTTCTAAAATAGAATAAAAATATTTACAATAAAATAGAAAAATAGTTTTAAAAAAAGGACGAATTGCTGCAGGAGTCCTTTAAAAATGTTCCATGACGTTCTTCGAGTCACATAAATTAGTACAACAAATAAATTATTTAAACCTTAAAACTTTGCTGCACTAGATAAAAGTATCGTGAAAATGCGTGTTCTAGAACGGGATAATCTGTCTAAAAAAAAAATAGAATAAAAAAATACACAAAAATAAATACCTAAATACAATGCATGATAACATGTTTTGTGCCCAATAAAAGCAAAAACTGCTTTTAATCGAACAGGTTTTTGTTTATACCTAATAAAATCGAGAGAAGATGAAATTTGTTTTTATAACAAGAGTTCTAACAAAAATATGTTTTATCCGTATACCTAATAGTTTTTTTCTAGAAATGTTTAACACTTTTTTATTTTGCTATTTTACAAGTTTCCATAATTTTTATTTTCTACAATTTTTAGTTGAAAAAGTTTGTGTCTACTTATTTTTTTTTTTATTTTTGTGTTAATTTTGATTTGTTTGCCTTAATATGTTACGAAAACTGTTGACAATAGTTTTTTCTAGTTACCTGTTTTTTAAGAATTTGTAATTATTTGGAATAAATGGAACTTATACTAATAAGAAATAGCGCCAGCCGGAACTTTATAAAAACAGCGAAGAAGATGATGGATTACCGTGACTAAATATAAAATTGATTGCTTCTTTATTTTATATTATCTATTAGTTAAACATATTTAATCTTTTTGTAAAAAGAGGAATCAAACAAGAATATTCATAAATTAGGTAAATAATTTTGTAATTTAGTATTAAATTTTAAATAAATATTTTGACTACTTTACTATTTACCTACTACAATTTAGTATTAAAATATGCACTAATCAGAATTTGATTCTTCCTCTGTCATTACCACCTAAATTTGAGCCATAATCTAAAATAAAATATCAGTTTGTTTTTCCCGTAACGGCCGCAAGGCGTCATTTTACCATTGATTCTTATGGGAGGAAACCCAAGTGAAGCTATTTCTTGTCCATTTTTACGCAACAACAACTTTGTAAAAGACTCTACTACAAAAAATATCAAGAAACTAGATATAAATTAAGTGGGAACTAACGCAGGTCTAAAAAACCTGCCTATAAAGAAAAAACACTACCCAAAGTTGCTATTAATAAACCAATGCCGTATTAATAATAGATGTATGCTGGTAATTTTATAAAAAAAAGAAAAAAATTAACCCTGCTATGACAAATTTCTTGCAAACTTGACAAATTGCCTTGGCTATCCTGCTTGTTTCATTAGTAATTAATCACCATTTTTTGTTTCCACCTCAAATCTTAAAATTTTTCAAACACTAGAACAGTATGCCAAAGAATTAATAACGATAGATCAAAGGAACGCGCAACATAATTTTTAATAATTTTTATATCTTAAGTGATATGTAAATGCCAGTTTAGTCAAAGTGCATTTTTAATTGCAAGTGGATAGGTATTTAACGAATTTCAGAAAATTTTGACAGTGATAATTTGAAAACTAATTTTACAAGAGCTTATAATTTTTAAAAATATAAAACTATTTGTCAAACTAAATTATTTTATTATTATTAAACAGATACATTTTATAAACACACGAAAACGATCTGTAATATTACGTCTCAAAAAATGTTACCCAAATACCTACCACAGAAATGCTACACACCCCAGCTTTACACACATTTTATAAAAAAAAATATATTTACTAGAAAGAACATGGTGCTTTTATTAGTGTACTGTAGTGTACTTAAGTTATACTTTTACAAAATTATTGTTTTGATTTAATAGTAAAAAAATATTACTTTCCTAAGTAAAATTTAAACATTTTTTGCAACGTAAAGCATACACAATAGTATGAGAACAGAAAAAGCGATTGACAACAAATCAAAATTAAAAAATAGTAACTTAGTATGAAATGTAGCAAAAATAAGGAACAGACAAAATTATAATTTCAACAAGAAACCGACCGTTGAAACGTTTCAACCAGCGATTAAAAAGTTTTCAGTTTGGGGTAGGCTATGAAAATATTTTTCATTTCTTTGATTAAACCTCAGGCGTAAAATTCAAACTGGTCATACTAAATTCCGAATAAGCTTATGTCAAAATTTAGAATGCTCTATAAGAACTTTGGAGAAAAAAACGTTTACATTATACGTGTACTTTTGTAACTGAACTGAACTGCAATGAACAATATTTCCATAGCCTACTCTAGTCTCAAAATTTTTTGATCACCCGTTCTAACTCATGCGAATTTGTTGTTGAAGAAGACCACCGCTAGAAAATATGAAACAATCTAAAGAAAATGCACAAACGTCTTTTATGGTTTTATCCTTTACGAATAAAGTTTAATGTAACGTGTAACAAATATAAATAGTTAGAAATTTATCCCTTAAACGTTTAATAATTTGCAACAATTTATTTAAATATTACACACACGTGATGAAATAAATGCGGTGTGGTAATGGAAGCATTCATTATTCCTGTTCGGAAGTCAGTTGCGTTTTTCATTCTGGGGTAGGTCTGTGTAGGTGGCAAACTGGCAATCATGTGTATTGTTCGAGTAATTTTTAATGGCGTCTTTTTTACGGCAGAACGTCTGCGCTGAAATATGAGGCTCTTAATCATAAAAATAAAATTGAAATATATTAGAGGCAGGCTACTATTATAATTATTAGAGCGAAAAATGCCTCATATTTATTCTCGTTTCCACAAAGAAAAAAATCATTGTGTCAGTGAAAATATGAGAGAAGGGAAAATATTTTTGAAAATGGCCGTGTGTCGCATGGAATTCAGCGGCATAGAGGAATAGCTACGGCGCGGCCATATCAGTCTTCCTTCTCGGTGACAGTTCGTCATTTGTCAGTGTCTGTGGCACAGTTGGCGGGGCCTGTGTCATGTGGGACAAAACAGCATCGGCGAAATCTTTGAATGTGAGCGCGCTCGGAGGGAAGAGACGCGCCCCTCACCGTCTAACCGCCCGCGAGGGGAAGTGTCATTAAGGCACTGTCATGTCAATATGATATCTGAAGGGGTGGCAGCACTGTTTCTATACAAAAGGGACTTTTTTAATACCGACTGCGGTTTGGGATACGTCCTGTTTGCATATTAGCTCGGGGATCCGAATCAAACGCTCGCTGACTTTTATCCTATGCTAATATATTCATGAAATTAGAATTCGCTTTTCAAACGTTCCTATTTTATACCGAGATTGTTTTCATGCCAATCTCTTCCTCTGTTAATACGGAGGGTACGAATTATTAATTGCGCGGAACTACTACTGACGGTCCAAGCCTTACCATACCAAAGATTAATATTCACTACACCAGATCTGTATCTCAGACACTCCAAATCACAATGAAGTCTAAGAAAGATCATTAATATCAACCGAGCAAGTATTGTCTTCGTGGAGCTTTACCACCGAGAGGTCCTCGCTCCGACAAACTTAAACAAATCTTGACTTCGCTATTTTTCGAACACCTGTCGACTTCTCGTCTTCAACGGTGCCAACTGTGCCAATGATGTCACAGATTTTCAAAACCGAAATATTGACACAACTAATCTTTATTTCGCTAGACTGAAACATCTGTAAACGTAACAGATATAATATTTCAATCCTCCAAATATTAAAATTAAATAATAATCTTTCTGAAACAATATTTTTAGACGTTTCGTTTGAAAAAAAATAATAAAAAAAGAAAGGAAAAACACTAATAAGTCGAAAGCAATCGAAAATGGTTTACTTCAACTGATTGATCAAATTACTTCAAAATTACTACCTGTATAGAAAACAAATTATATGACGGTGATGTTACAAGAATGAGTCTACTTAGAGACGTCATTAACTCAATAGTTTCATCGTAAATGAAAACAACTTTAGTTTTTTTATATTAAGCTACCCCATTTTACATATTTTTTGAGATGATTACTAGTTGTACGTCATTACATATAAATTGACCATTTCTATGTTTTTGCAGCTGAATTTAAAATACGATTCTTTAATCTGTTGCAAATTTCATATTAAGTATATGTTTTATTGGAAAAACAATAATCTTTTTAAGCTATTTGCGTAAGCTTAAGCTTTTATTTTTATAGATACATATATTAATTTTAGTATGTACAATGTAACACTGACTATGAAAAAACACAAGTTTCGTGAAATGCCGTTATTTGTGTTTGTAATGTTTAAATTTGTCGTTTTTACCCTAAATTTCTGCAATTCTCTTTAAGACTTAAATATTTTTATTACGTTTTGAAAGAACTGGGTATATTTGTAAAAACAGAATTTTGCTCTCTTTAAGTAATCTGTGACAACAATGTATTGAAATTAATATAAACACGTTATTATCCCCACAACATTCATTTCATTCATTATTATTCATTCTCCTTTATAGTGTTATTGCTACGGGTGATTGATCAGAATGGTATGTAAAACTAATGCACTGAATTGTAGATTGTTTCAAAATTTTATCATAGTTAAAAAATTGGCCCAAGGTTATTTCGACAGAGCTTCCTTCGCCCTTGAAGCACAATAAAACACATCATCCACCATTTTCGAAAAATTACAAAATTGGGCTTTGTGAATTTTATATATTTTTCTTATGAGAAGTTGAGAACCGCTATATAAATTAAAGTTAAAGTAAAGTTAAAATTGAGATACGTCTGTAATATTAAAGAAATTGAGGTTTTCCTTTACAAAATTTTGTGATAACGTCATCAACATTTTTGCAAGGACATAGGTATGTAAATATATCAATTTGGATAGGTGCAATGTAATACCATTAATAACAGAATTGTTTTCCGAAATTTGCGGGAAAGTAATCTTACTTAATCATTTAATAAAATAAATTGACTCATTATTTTTTTTTTTTTACCCTGTATAAGCAATTCTAAAAAATATGAATCTAGTGATAAATCACAAATATAAGATCATCATATTTTCCACACTCTCGATAGAATATAGGTATTTGGCAAACCTCATTAGTTTTTAGGGGGTCGTAAACGCAAACGATTTATCGTCTAATAAATTTAAAAGGTTTACAAGATTTCACAGCATGCGGTTTTGTATTTTCAAAGTTAAATTTTATTGTAAAATGTTATTATAAAATTTTGATTTTTTACAAAAATCTGGATAAGGTAAAAGCTCAACATAGGTTCACAAATTACAAGTGGAGAGGAAAGTTGGTGATGACGTCAGATCATTGTTGGTGGGGATGATCAGTCAACTTTTACATGCACATACAAAATTTGACAACAATCAGTCTGATAGTTCAGAAGATTATTACTCTAATAAAAATCAGCTCAGATTTAGATAGACAGACGGAAGCGAGAGACCTGTTTTCGTATTCTAGGGGTCATAAAACTTCAAAAAAACATAAAAGTAGCGAATCGCCCGTTGGACTCAGTTACAATACTTCCTTAGCTTTCGCAAGTTTCACAGATGGTTTCAATCTTTATGTAGATATTTACTTTTAATAAACAGGCAAATTTTATTCAATACATTTTGTTTTAATGGTTATAGGTAATGAAAAAATAGATTTCGTGAATTTTCTAACTTATCTAAAAAGCTGGATTTGTTTGATTGTACTCCAGATGCGAAAGAAATGAATGTAATAAGCTTTTTAGAACATGATTATCTTGTTTTAAAATATTTAATGCAGTGTGTGAAAAAATTTAGAAAATGTTTAGATAATGTTGAAATAAACAAATGTGATTATCAAATATGCCAAATTAAACGTAAAACTACACTCTCTAAGTAAACATTTCATATAATGTAATTTAATTTCTTAAAGCGTATCAACAATCCACAGCAAGAATATAAAAATCTTTCCTTTTCAGAAGACTCCGAAGACATAATAAATAGCCAAACCGTCAAATTCTGACATCATTCTAAAACTTTCTCCTCCCCCAATCCTCCACTATCAAAAATAGAACCTCTCCACGTATGTATTTTTGATGAAGTGTTGCAAACAGGTTGGGGAGTTTTATTGACAATTATAAATAAATTTTGAGCTTCACAACACCTGGCTTTAGCACAGCACCCCACTGAAATATAAGCTACGGCCAGCTATTCATAACACGAGCATTCCATCATCCGAAATCATATTTGTAACCTTCCAGAACACATTCGAGTTTCACATTCCTACAACAATGGCACCCGCCGACGCATCAAACTTGTTTTATGCTCATTTTTTTATTGTTATTTATCTACGTTACATAAGGTTCTGCTGCTTTTCTAATGTACTTTTGTCAGTCGGATCTCGAGGAAGGCTTGTAGAGGTACGAAAAGGGAAAAGTAAGCAGTATCGACGGTTGGAATCGACTCGCTTTGTTCTTAGACATTATTGTTTTTATTTTATTGTTGTTCCTTGAGGGTATTGTTCAGTCGAGCGGAACATTATAGTTAGTTAATATGTCGTTTAAAACTAATTCCACTTTCTTTAATAACGTGTTCAAGCAGACGATACATAGTCATTTATTACACGAGCTAAGTATCTTTTTTGTTGGGTTTTTTTGAATAAATATTCTGTGGTTTGCATAACAATTAAATTTAATTGTTGATGAAAGTCTTGTTTATTGTGCAACATAATAGTTATAGTTTACATATTGTATTCGTTTATTCAAATTTTTTAAGGGCATTGAATGCTCTAATTAGAGTGTGAGTTATAACCAGACAATTAAAGTTAAGAACATACGAAATAATGTCGGGTATCGACTTAAATCTGTTCAAGTAAAACATGCAATCAAGTCAATTAGATTTAAAATAGCGGTACTTTGGTCAATGGAGAACCGTTGGTTGTGTTAATGCCATGTTAATAAAGCGTAAGGAACAAAAAACAAAAATTAGTGGCCAAGTCGATTAGGCTGCTTTTTATATGCAACAAAGCTGGTTTTGTCTTTGCTTTAGATATATGGAACAGAAAACGTAACAGTAAATTACAGTTTAGAGGAGGCCATGGAATACAGACTATTAAAATTTTTATCAGAAAAATTTTGCACGAATGTTATGTGGTTTATCATATTCCACGACAAATTTATTGTTTGATGATGAATAACGACATTTTAAGTAAAAAATTTTTAATATATTATTTTGTAATATGTTGTCAGTACCTATAGCAATAGGTACCACTATATGTATGACAGCTTAAAATGTTTGTTCATACGAGTAATTTATTTTTTAGGGACTAACTAATTTATCAAGTTTTGTTTTGAAACCACATTAAGAAAATTAAAGCGGTTTAATTTGTTAGGAAGCAATATATTTCATTATTTTATTGTATGCGAAAGACGTATGCTAATCGGGTCATTTTAACGAGTGTGTAATTTCATATGTTCTGATCGTTTCGCAGCTTATAGAACACGAAAATGTAGTTCTCTCATTTTTGCCTGTCTGTGTTTGACGCCACTTTGTCGGAGATTTTACTAGATTCCGAACTATTGGCTTAAATACTGAAAAAGTGCTAAATTTGCCTGTCAACTCCACCAAAGAGTTCATGACTTCATCTCAAAATTTTGCTAAGTAAATCTCGCTTGCATAATAACATATTCCTTTTTCTGTGGTTTAAATAAGTATTCTAATTTTTAAACTTTCGTATACTGCTTATCGTAAAAAATAAAATTACAATTTATCTCAAAATCTACATAATGATGTTTTTGATATTCTCATGAGACAGTAAACCTAATCTAATGCTTATATCGATAAAACTGTATCTAATGTAATTATATCTTCGATGTAGTTGTGACCTCTCAGAGAATTATGAACTAAACATTTATTTAATATGCGTTGTGTTTTTTTTGGGTTTTGATAAATATTGCTGCACATTATAAATAATGAACTTTTTAAACTTGATTTACAAAAAAATAAAAGCAAACCTTTTTTGGTACATTCTGTCGAATTGTTCTAAAAGAACAATATGATCGCTATCGCATGCAAGATAAAATCCATATAGGCACGCTAAATGTTTCAGAAATAGCCTTTGCAGGGACTCAAAGGGATTTTGTATATTGTATACCAATTGAAATAAATTCTAATTTTGGTCTTAACTATATCTTCCAATAGGTGTATAAAAAATATATATTTGCAGCAGGCCTTGGAATTATTATTTGCTGTTTATGTATAACAGGGCATGGACGGTTTCATCATTACTCTCTTAAATACAGTCGGGGTGACAGATAATTGACATTTGTTTTATTTGCGTTATAAAAATCAGTTCTTTTCAGAACTAGTGTGTAACTTTTGCTGTTTTACCAAGAATTTTCTTTAAGAGAGTGTCGCAGGACAACAGACACCTGGATCTTCCCACTAAAGTAGAATTCATGCAAACACATTTAGATCAAGATTTTTCTAAGGCAACAAACCCACTTGAAAAACGTATAATTTATTAACTAAATTTATTGCTTTCGTAAAACAGATTCTGTCCACACTAACTCTAAAATTGAAGATAAGAAAATTGTGCGATAATAAAAGAAAAAATTCACTAAACCTACATCTTGTAAATATTGAAAAAAGCAAAACGTATCTTGAGACTAATGTCTGCCGTATTAATTCGTTATAGCAATAAATTTACTTCGAATGTGGAACAATATGTACGTTTATAGCTATTACCACAGTTGCTGAAAGGTTTGATATGCAAATTTTGCTTGAAATGTATTTCGAATTATGCTTTCATTTCATTTTAGATAAGAACTTTTATTGATTTTAATTATGTTCTTCCGGAGCGACTAACAACATAGCGGCTATTTTTTTAAACTGTCACCAGTTTTCAGTCCATCCCAATTTCTTCAACCGTTTGTTATGTTTTCAACACTGGAGTCAATTCTGAAAATTCTGAAGTATGTTAATATAGTCAGCAGAAAGACTACTAATAAACTTTTTTTCGCAGAACTCTACTGAAGCGATGGGCTGTTGATAAATATGTACATTTCTTTTAAGTAATAAATTTCCACAGACGATTGAATATGCAAAAATGCTACACTTAAATAGCTACTGTGAGGATGTGCCAAAACAAAAGACACGTTTCTTCGAAACAAAATTTTCAAGGATACGGGGTAATATGAGCAATAGAATTTTTGTTCGAAATATACCTTTAGCAATTGAAAAAACTTAGATATCTTTTGCAAGAATTAATTTACTGGGTAAATCTTAATTTACCACTGGTATCATTACTTAAATTTTTTAATTTAAAATTTCGAATCTTAAATAGTTGTAAATTCGTCATAATTACTTCGCTTATAACAGGCAAAAAATTTCATCTGAGTATATTCGTTTTCTAATAACCAATTTGCTGCTGATGGTTTGCAATACTCAGACGCACTATCTAATTATCCATCAGAAAAGCCTGTAAGACATTCGAATCCACGTCTGCAAGAGTCCTTTAGTTCCGCATTTATTATTTTTAGATCACATGTCTTCTCAAACAAGCGTGTTTTACCAGTCTATTTTTTCTTACATCTCAATAAATTATGCCTCGTCCAGACATCTGTAAAACCGAGCGTTCCGGCAAAAACCCCTATTTTTAACTTCTGTAAAATCATTTATAAATGACAATGCTGCCGCAACAGCGATTCATGCACCGCCGTGCATCAGTGCATCGTTGATGATCTTGTTCAAATAACCACAATAGCTTACAAATAATAAACCATTCGAACCGTTCCAGCTTAATTATTAAATGATGAATGTATTTAGAAACAACCTTGAGGTTTAACCGCAAATTAACGTCGTGCGTTCTCCACTCTTGATAATCCTCATGCCCTTCGAAATGATTAGCGTGTTCCTTATCAATAATTTAAGGGGGCCGATGATGATGATGCTCACGAAAACGCCGAAAACTTGTTTACACATTCCCCGAATTTCGGTTTAGTGTTAATTACAATTCGGTCGTTACACAAAATGCAAATATTACATTGTGCAATCCAATTTCCGCCTCGTCGTGGGGAGGAATGAAAGAGGGTTGATTTTTCACGGCGCACAAAAGAGGCTCCAACTTGCTGCTGGCTTGTTTGTAGATGCCGACATGATTGCGGCGGCACTTGAACAACATCTGAAGACGATACTATTTTAATTAAGTCTCTTATTAAAAACAATTGTGCGATGAGTTATGGAAGACGCGAATAGATACAGTTTGTGTGGAATTAATAGGTCGATTACATGCAGACAAGAAAACTTGGCGTCGACTGACCCAAAAGAACACATGCGGATGTCGCAAATTGTTACTTCCAGATTTGTGTCACACGCAACACTGTCATAAATGGCACACAAAGACTAATCTAATAAGCAAATAATTTATCAAAACTCTGGGGTATCAGAATAAACTAAATACATTTAGTTAAAAATTCGTCTAAAGAGTTTAGACAGTACTTCCCTCGCTGTCGGAAACGTGACGACTGCATGCCTATTATGTTTTTTTTTCGCAATGGATTTCAAAGAATTCGGTTTTATAGTTCCTGAGTAAATCAATAAAATTAATTTACGCATTCATTAATTTTTTTGAGTCACCCTGTATATGCAAATCCTAAAAATATGAATGGAGTGATAAATTACAAGTACAGACTCATCATATTTTGTACAGTTTAGATAGGATTTATTCGGCAAACTTTTGAGCTGACGTCATCAATTTTTTGGAGGGGATAAGCAAATGTATTTTGACTAAACACTTATTATGCTCTTTATAACCTTAAAACATCTTCAAGATTTCAAAGCATTCGGTTTTGTAGTTCCTGAGTAAATCAGTAAAATAAATTTACGCTTTCATTAATTTTTTTGAATCACCCTGTATTTGCAAATCCAAAAAATATGGATGGAGTGATAGATCACAAGTACAGACTGATCATATTTTGTACATTTTAGATATGATTTATTCGGCAAACTTTCGAGCTGACGTCATCAAGTTTTAGGAGGGGATAAGCAAATATATTTTGACTAAACATTTATTATGCTCTTTATGACCTTAAAACATCTGCAAGATTTCAGAGCATTCGGTTTTGTAGTTCCTGATTAAATCAATAAAATATATTTACGCATTCATTAATTTTTTTGAGTCACCCTGTATATGCAAATCCAAAAAATATGAATGGAGTGATAAATTACAAGTACAGACTCATCATATTTTTACAGTTTAGATAGGATTTATTCGGCAAACTTTCGAGCTGACGTCATCAATTTTTTGGAGGGGATAAGCAAATATATTTTGACTAAACATTTATTATGCTCTTTATAACCTTAAAACATCTGCAAGATTTCAAAGCATTCGGTTTTGTAGTTTCTGAGTAAATCAGTAAAATATATTTACGCATTCATTAATTTTTTTGAGTCACCCTGTATATGCAAATCCAAAAAATATTAATGGAGTGATAGATCACAAGTACAGACTCATCATATTTTGTACATTTTAGATATGATTTATTCCACAAACTTTTGAGCTGACGTCATCAAGTTTTTGGAGGGGATAAGCAAATATTTTTTGACTAAAGATTTATGATGCTCTTTATAGCCTTAAAACATCTGCAACATTTCAAAGCATTCTGGTTAGCAGATTAAAAATTAAATTTCAAAATGTTGTTTTATAATTTTGATTTTTTTTCCAAAAATCTGGACGTTTCGGGTGAAAAGTCGATTCAGAGTTGTAAACTACATGTGTAGGACTATGTTATTTTATACAATTGAAAACCCATTTACTATGTACAATTTTGAAGTGACGTCATCGCATTAGTGGTGGGGATGATTAGACAAATTTTGGTTAGCGTTTTACCATCTACATGATATTCTTAATATAAGTACAAAATTTCACAACAATCGGTCGAGTACTTTCGGAGATTATCTGTCTAATAAAAATCCGGGACAACAGACGGACAGACGGACAGACGGACGGACAGACGGACAGACGGACGGACAGACGGACAGACGGACAGACGGACGGACAGACGGACAGACGGACAGACAGACGGAAATGGGAGACCTATTTCTTCGTCTTCTAGGGGTCATGAAAGATCGAGAAAACGTAAAAGTAGAGAGTCGGCCGACGGACTCGATTACAATACTTCCTTTGCTTACGCTCGGGAAGTAAAAATTATGTTATAATTATATCTATTAAAACAAAAGATAACGGTAGAACTTTATAGAAGAATAAAAATCATAAATTCTTTATTATTCTTATTCCGAAACAAATTTCATCTTGTTAGGCGTCCTCAACAGCTAATGATGCTCATGTTTTTTTTTTAGCATCGAGTAGCAATACAAATCATTTTCGTATTCCATTCTGGTGATTTTTCTACAATGTTTTCCAATACTTAGCATCAGTGTTCTTATTCTGTTTTGCACCCTTCTCCAAACTGTCAGAAAAGTGGAAAAGTAATAATATACATGATTGTGCACATAAAGTAATTTCGTATATCCTCATATTACAGCTGCAAACTTTAAATTTCTTCATATTGTCTCTAATTGTTATCTTATTATCTATTATTCTCCGATATTATCAAATCGGTGTCTATATTGTAGCTCTAAAAATTATCAACAGCACTTTAAAGCTGTTCCCATAACTGAAGTAAAACAAAAACGATCGATTTTATTTTTTCCGTATCTTCTACCTAAAGAAATAGTTTCCAAATTCCAAATTTAATACCTTATGCGTTTTCACAGTTCTGTTCTTGGGGGCCAGACTATTGTGTCGGTGTTCATCAAGTTGTTAAAAACTGTCCAATAAAATTTTAAACTCAATGTTTTTGGTCAAAAAATTTATCATTCTAAAGTCAGTTCCAGTTTTATACCACACACTCTCTATTTATAGAGAGTGTCATAATACTGTCCGACGTTCATTTTCCTAGATTGTGTAAATAATGGAAATTAAGACGTAAATATTTGTTTCCATTGTCAAAAAACATTCTTCTAGCAACCTTCTACCTTTGCATTGAGAATTCGATCACTGTTCTTTATTTTGCAAGATATACTTATTAAAAAATTTATGATAATAACAGGATATTTGCTGATATGGTACTGGTAAGCAATTGTTTTTAAAATAGGGTCTTGTAATAACACTCATTATGGTCACGCCATTTTTCCGATTGTTGACACTGAAAAGGTCACGGTTACTTTTCATGAACGCTTTAACAATTTTGTTTTTTAAAATTTTGAACACTATGTAGTATGCTATGTATAACGTTTTCAGAGAAATGGTTAATCTTTGTAAAGACCATTGTATAATATACAATATCGTTAATCTAGACGCAACGAATCAGAAAATATTTTTGCGAATATAGTCTATTCAATAATAATAATTAGCGTGTGAGCAATTACCTACATCTTTTTTATATTTCAAATCGTAGGCATTTTTCGTTGAGATTTACTAAATAATATTTGAGGTGGCGTCATCATATTTCTGCAAGGAATAACTCCCAAATTTTAGACAATGTTCTTTAATCCTGACGGAATTAAGCATTAGGTTGTGTGAAAACAGTCGCCAAGTTAACGTTAATTTTCTTCCTCAACCATAGAGAAAATCAATACAAAAAAAAATTGAACAATCAAACAAATCCAGCGCTTAAAAAGTATAGACAATATCAATCGCAGGGTAAGACACCTTCGTGTTCTAACCAACTCACCTATGACCCATTGCGTTCCTCTTATATTATGAAAGGTTGTTATAAAATTTGGATTTTTTGCGAAAATCTGTAAGCCTAAAGTAAAAAATTAAGGTATGTTATTTTGTAAAATTTAAATAGGATTTACCAAGCAAAATTTTGAGTTCTTATTGGTGAAAATGAGTTAACAAATTTTGGTTAGCGTTTTACTATCTGCATGATTATCATAACATACATATAAAATTTAAGAACAGTTAGTATCGGAGATGGCCTCTCTCATAAAAATCGAAGCAGAAGACAAAGGACAGACAGACGACAGATGACAGGTAGACGACAGATAGACGGAAGCGGGCACTTATTCTTTCGTACTCTAGATGTCATGAAACGTCGAGCAAACGTAAAAGTAATCATTCGCCAGATGGACTTTTTTACAAACAACTTCCTTAGCTTACGCTCGGGAACAGAAATTATCTTGTAATTATATTTACAGAATTTCAATGGATCATTTACTTCAATAGGAAGCTGATTAATTATAATTGCGGTACAATACGGAATATTATAGGACGATTCACCTGGGAATACATAAACAATGATAAGGCAAGATCTCGTAATTAATACCTGAGAAAGAAAACAGAAGCATTTTTTGAAAAAAAAATATGAAAAATATTAAGCAGCAATTTGGTTCTAGCACAATTTTTTGAATTTAAATTTGAAATTCCAAACACAACCGTCTACAAGATTCTTACTGCTATTATTGCTTTCAGTACAAAATTATTACAGTATTACGAAATATTAGATGCTACCAGATTTCAACAACATCGGAATAAGCAGTTCAACTAATAATTTTGTAGTACCTAAAACGTTCTGTTTGATTTTACTAAAAATCTTGACAGTTCGAGCTAGCACTAGGAAGGAGATTATTGGCTTCGTGAGTCTGCCATTTCTGGAGAATTTGTGCGCATATTGAAAAATTGTATTCCTAGAATCTGCATGGTATGGCATGTAAGTCCATAACAACTACTATATCAGTTTAATAACCTTTGACCCTCATATAATGCACAATAACGTAATTTTTATAACTGTTTCTTCAGAATTAATCAATTCCACGCTTTCGTTTGACAAGTTGAAATTTATCTCCTGGTCCTGGTCTACTGGTCTTTTAAAACTTTTCTGTACGTGAACACATTTGCAGCATCCAGTTTAAAATTTTATTCTTCATGATGATTACACCGTACTTTCAAGTGAAAATAAAAAGCGTTTTTACTTAATCCATTGCAACTAATTGTTCTGATTTTTTCAAAAATAATGAATAATCAAAATTTTACTGTGCAAAGCTACATATTCCAAAGCAACAGATCCTAGCTTATTTCCGTTTTCACATTTTACCTGATCATTCATTTTATCATGATGAAATAATGAAACATGAAATAACCGGTTTTTTCACAATATTGTAGATCATTGCTTCTTGGTAAATAAATTGATGTTTCATCTACTGTTATTTAAAAAACGTAGCTGCATATGTGCTGAAAAATTATGTTTCTGCATCATCATTCTGCGAATGAGCACAATTCACAACATTCATTGTGATAAAATTAAGTTGTTGCATGTATAGTAACTTATATGCTGTAGAAATTATAATTTATTGAAGTCTTGTAGACGTTATGCACCGGTAAATCTGTAGCATTGAAATGCATGGTAATTTTCATCTGACTCGGCGATGTCAATAATTTTTTTCAAGCCTGTGTGCACTCAACACATAGCCTTTTAATTTATCCTTATCTATGGATATCTGTATCATGTTCGCTCTATCATTAATTGCTTCCAGTTTTTAGTTTAATTTATGTCTAAAGTGGCTGCTTATTTTATTCCTGATTCATAAAGTTTTTGATTGTTTCTTCTGGATCTTTCCTTTTTCTTTAAATAGTGCACCGGAAATAAAGTCAGTATTATTATCTTGGCGCTGATGATCTTAATTTCCGAGGTTTTGAATAGATAAGATTTAGTTTAAACCTTTTAGGTCTTGGCACCTATGACTTCGTAGATCAGTTTCCCCCCACAGAATTGCTCAGCATACCTACAACACATACATTCCAGGATTCAATTTCGGAATCAATACATGATCGTTTTCCGGGTTGGAACCGTGTTAATTGAGTTTTTGGGCTCAACATTTTGCACACTTTCTTGAGTGGCATCTTCAGGAGCAGGGTTAAGAATAAGGCAAAAGATCACGGTAACTTAGTATGTCAACCATACCAGAGGCGAAACTCTTCATGTGCGTGAAATTCTGTATTCGTCTTAAGAAAATAAAATACCACTGAAATCAAATAGAAAAGCTCGTGTGACAGAAAAAGAACATGCACTTTGTAGGACACTCATATATAGGTATATTTCCCAAAATATAGGTACTCCAAAAATGATGAACTGATAGAGAAATGAAATCGTTATTTGGCACGCATAATTTAAGAGGTACGTACCATTTCTCCCCGCCTTCGATGGTACAAATCTTATGTAAATTTTGCGCAATGTTCGCCAAAGTATAAAATGGAAAGCAGTTTGTACTAGATACTCAGGCAATTATGCAACTGACTGCCAAACGTATTTGAGGTATCCCCTGATGAAAAATTTTACTAATTTTTCCCACGTCCATTAATAACGAAAAAATTGAATTTTAGAGAATTTGGTTTGATTTCACCCACGTAATGTGGCGTGTTGAGCTGCAGTTATGGTAATGTTTATCAGAGGGTTGTATTGAATTACCTATTAGATTCTTCTTCACCGTAATTTAACAATGAATGTTGTCCATTGACTCTAAGTGCATGTCCAGAACCCAGAATTAGATTTGATATTTTGACATTCTTATAAAGGGTCGGTGTTTTTCCGTTGCAGCAGATTAAACGACTCCTGTCAGTCTTTTTATTAATAAAAGCGTGGACTCTCTGAGAAATTCTTTATCTTTGTATAGATGACACTTTCTTGGGTTTTTTCTAAAGCCTTATAAAATCATGCAGTTGAAATTCTGTGTGGTCATTTTCAGATAACTTTAGTTTATTTCGAATAATATATTCTTTCTTCTAATCTTCTGGCACAGGACCTTTCCATGCCAATTCTTGAATCGATTTTGAAACAAATTCTTCTACTTTTTTTAATATCTCCACATTAAAGCAAACTACGTCGTTCTAAGATATCTAAAGAATGTTTACTGATATTTTGATGTTCTTAGCGACTTTTCTGGGTTTTGACGTCTGAACTCTACAGGGTGTTATTGAAAGGTACGTACAACAAAATGGACAGTTCTTCGCGAAGTCTAAGAAGTCGGAAAAACTTATTTTATGTTATCAAAATTATAACGGGAAAATTAACCCTTATCCAATCTCTTTAGACGCTACTGAACGATAAATAGGTAAAATTAATTTATTTTAGTAAATCCTAGCAACTGTAACAATAAAACTTTTGTCAAGACTAAATGTTGCTACGGAAACGAAAGATGATCTTTTTATCAGAGGCGTACAACGAATTTGGACATAAACTTTAATCATTTTTATCTCTAAAAAGAGAACACTTTTACCTGAACTTTTTTTAACTTTTAGCACCTATACTTCGAGACCAATTGCCGATTTTATTTTGTACGTACCTTTCAATAACAGGCTGTATTAGTGCAATTAATCGATTTAATACGTAACTTCGACATTTTCCACTAAATATTTTCACAAAAATTTCTCAACTTTTGTTACCGAGAAAACTTTCTCCTTTAAATAAAAAAAAGTCCCAGAACCACAAATCTGTTGTCAGTTTAACAGAACGGTTATCTATCTACATATATGGACATACGTTATAATTATTATAAAATTTGTGTTCTCTTGGAACCATTTAAAATTTATATTCAGTAAGATACAATGGTACTATCATTATGTCAATGCTTGTGAAAAAATAAGTACCTAATTAAAATAAAGTATAATCTCGTAGCCATACTGAAAAAAAATCGTTACCCAAATATTCATCAGTGGTTTATTTGATACGGAGAGAGCAATAAAAAAGACGATCAAAGGCATGGATTTTTGAAGACTTATCATTTTCAACTTTAAACTTGCAAATTGACGGTAATATGGTTAAGGCAAAAATTATATGTCAAAGACAAATCTTCAAAAACCCATAGCTACCTTTGATCGTTTTTTTACTGCTACTGTGGCATCAAAATCAACTGAGTAATAGCGAATAAAGCAGTTGCTGAGCTAGTGCTACAAAAATTTAAACAAATTCGTAAAATGGTGTCATTGAAAAGAAATTGAAAACATTTACTTTTTGGAAGCTCCAAAATGATCAAATCTTTTACGATGTGGGGTAAATACTCCATGTTGAACACAATGCTGAAAATTAAAACAAACCTGGACAGAAACAAGTACCGAAAGTTAGTGGCTTTTTTAAAAACGTATACTTTAATATATAAACAAATATTTCACTCCAGTCCATAAAAATAGGAAATTCAACAGGAGTTTTGATCCTGGAAGAGTAAAAAATTATACAGTTTCCGTCACTGATTTTACTGATTTCATTACTAAGCCAACTAAACACATTTTAATAATAATTATGCAACTTATCATCATAGTAAATACATATAATTGAGATATTAATTCTTCTGCAGAATTCAGAAAAAAATTATTATGCACCTTGTCACTGATTTTCATTTTTACACTGCAGATTGTATTCTATTTATGCTTTTTCTCAAAAAATGATACCCACATTTATGATAAATTCCTATTTCCATTTTATTGAAATCATTGTTTTCCTTTATATCTACATAGATATTCATATTTTGTTATTATTTAGAAAATAATTCTGACAATTAAGTATGAGACTTCACCGCGTCAAATTTCAAAAATTTTATGGAACAATGTTTAAGGGCAGTGTTTACTTTCTGATATTGTGAACTTAATTAAATCAATAATGTTCTACTCTGCTGTAGTACTGGTTATACACTTTCACGGACAATATATTCCCTACCTCCACAAATACTTAATATAGTTTTTAAATAAATTGTTTTGTTGCCTATTAATAAATAATATTCAAACACGTAACTTCACAAAAAATTTTAAGTAAAAATTGATAACGTAGATACAACATACTCAGATAGAGATCGACCGACAAAGTTTAAAATATCAATGAAACCTTTCGTAATAAAAGTCTTGTATTTCAGGCCCTGCCGGTCTCACAACAGGATCTTAATTTATATACCGAGTCTTGTTTAGTGCGTGTAAAGAACCTCTCTTCAGCATTCGTTTATCTTATTCCATTCCGACTTAGTGGAAATGATTGATCGCGGTATTTTACTTTCAATAATTTTTAATAAGTAAGTTGGGAGCCTAAAAAAGGATTAGGAAAATCGTTAATAGAGCATGAAGTTAATCAAAATTTATCAACATCACACTGTTCGCAGACAATAGGCAAGCCGATCGAAAACTAATTAATGATGTAACTCCTAAGAGCTATCTGTGAATCACCGACGAAAGCAGACAAATGAAAATTAATGATTGAAATTGAGAATAAAATTCATCCATCACCCATAACAGGAGAATGATGGGAAAGACCGCCTGCATAATACGGGCTTTCCACTAGCAGCTACTGTGTCTCTAATGCTTTGGCAACATTCATTATCCACCGGCACCTCATATCCGAGGTGTTGCTTTGAAAAATTGAAATTAATTATCACGGTGGGGTAACACTGCAATAAATGGAACAGATGATGATGGGTCGGGCTTGGTTCTTTAGCAAAATCAAAAAGTCCGCGAGGATTATATTACAGTATGCAGGAAGATTGCGGTATTTATGACCGCAAATTAACTTGTAATAATGGTAATTGTGTTGTAATTACCAACACGGTAAAAAGTGGTTAATTCGTTTTGGAAAAGTGCAAGTTCTTTTATAAACCTGTACTATTACATGTGATCAGAGTTATTGATGTTGTGTATGTAAATGTAACTACATGAAAATTTATACGCTTAAAATATAAACATTAATCGAACGGTCATCACCAAAATATTTTCATTCGTGCTTGTTTTTCAAAAAAAATTTATTAAAATATTTGAACTCACAAAAAAAACCTAGGTACGCTCAAAACCAAAAGCTACGTTCGGGTGAGTACAATTTTTCTAATTTTTACAATGCTACAAATAACAGAAGTTTCGAAATTCTTTACGGTTTTATTTCCGGAGTGTCAGCTAGAGAAATATACACAGAACGTTAGTTTTAGATCTACCAAAATTTTTTTGTTTGTCCACACCAACGTAAACTGAAAGTTTTGTAAGTAAAAAAAAATGTCGTTTATATCGCGGCATGCCCTTTTACATATGATTTAATAATACTTAATATTCTTGCGTATACCGGCAAATTTTATAGGTCGTCCAGATGCTTTACACACGCGCATTTTTGAAATTTTAACAAGACACTAACATTTATTTAACGCAGAACATTAACTAAAATGTATGTACCTATACTTATCACCTCTAGAAAGTTAATATCGTCATTTCATCAATGTATTAAATAAAGATAAATCCTCAATATAACATAGTAGTATGGGCTTTGCTAAAATATTTTTATTTTTTTTAACTGATTACACAGTATGCTCCAAAAGAGTTGTTGAATGAAGGAATTTAATTTAACCGATTATGAATATGTTAATTGATTGACAAGTATTTTTTGTCCAAAACTATGACTACTGCTTCAAGAATTTGCAGTGAACTTTGACGTCAACTCTGTTTTTATTTCTATAACTCTAAAACTAAAGAAAACGAAAGTAGGTACACACAAATGTTTTGGGCCTAATTTAACAAGTGCCATGCTTAAAGTCAAATTACTATCAGGCTATAGTACAAACCTCAAAGCAAATTATTGTCCCCCGAAGACTGAATTAACAGTCATCATGTGGACTTTCGGCGGAGAGGGAGAAAACCAAAACAAAGTCAATCTAAAAATAAATAACTGTTAAAAAACGGTGAAGAAGATACAAAAGTACGAGTTGAAATTGCGTCAGTAAGAAGCGAAAGAGAGTTCAATCCAATGGGTAATAATATAGCAAGGAGATGTGACAGGCATGAGATCACCAAGAAGAATTGCAAGTATCTAGTGGATTTTGCAAAAAGTCACAAACACTTAACTAATGACCACATATTTTCCAAAAAAATGAGGTACATAAAAGAACGTGAAAACCCCAAATGATGTTGTTATAAATCAAAAAGGAAGAACAAAAATTTATAAAGCACATCAAAATGTTCTAGAAGGTTAGATTCACTCTATGGCATACACAATATTATATTTATACAGGGTGTTAACAAATGATTTACATTTAAAAAATTAGTTTGTTGATGCTATATTATAAAATAGTTCCAATGGAGTAGTTAAAAATTTAGATACCTATTCAGCAGTTGAACAGGTGGAAAAGACGTAAATTTAGCCAAAAATGTGATTGAAACGGAGGACAGAGAAAAATCTGATGAACGTAAAGACAACGAATTGGTGAGAGAAATGTTGGAGGAAAAACTATAAGTATAATGTATTATACAGGGTGATTTCGAAATATATGCATGAATTGTAACCACGGTATCACGCACCGTAGTAAGGTCGGAATATAGAAAAAACAAATTGAAAATCGAACGGGGCAAAACCCCCATGAACCTCCCTCGATGCGATACCACTGATCCACCTTTTAAACAGTAGGTGAAAAACGTTCGAATAAAAATGATGTAGACACTTTCAGTTTCAATTGAAGTAAACTTGACTTTTTGCTGGTTATCAGTCGTTCATTCATCGTTGGTCACTGCGAAAGATTATTAGTTGTAGAAACAGTTGGTGGTCCTGAGAAGGACCGATTTTTGATAATGCTTCATGGTGATCGATTTTTTATTCTGGTGAATGTTAAGTCCTTGCCACCAAGATTCCACATTGTTTACCAGAACAAAAATAAGAGCAACTTAGAATGCTACTACCTTTTTACAATAAATGTTGAAAATGTTGTCCTTGACTAGCAATACAGACTGCAGCATGTCGCAACATGTTTGCACGTTGTTGAAGCTCTTTCCATAAACTAACTGTTTCATCCAACCCCATAGACAAAAATCACATGGATTGAGGTCGGGTGAACGCGGAGGCCAAGCTACTGGGTCCTTTCTACCAACACACTGGTTAGGAAAATGGTTATTTAGCAATTCAATCACTGGCCTAGCAAAATGTGGTGGTGCTCCATCATGTAAGTACTAAATGCGAACTCGTTCACGTAGACACATTTCCACATCTAGCTGCTTTTCCAACACATTATTAAAAAACTCAAGGCACTGTGCTGCGTTTAGTCTGCTTGAAAAAACATAATGTCTAACCAAGCACTGATTTACAATGACGGCCCACACATTTATGGAAAACCGTCGTTGAAATCGTACTTCTTGACGAGTGTGTGAATTTTCATAGCACCAAATGTGAGTGTTGTGGCTGTTGAAAACAGCATTGCGAGTGAATCCTGCTTCATCCGTAAACAGAGTGTAATTTAAAAAGTTAGGGCGTCCACAACATTGCTGTAACAACCATTCGCAGTAAACAACACGGCGTGGAAAATTAGCGGGCCTCAAAGCTTGCACTTTTTAAACGTGGTATGGATGTAGGCCTTGTTTAATGTACGATGCACTACAAACTGTGAAACTTGAACTTCAGTTACAAGTCGGGGAGTGCTAATGTCGGCCTTTTCTTCGACGCGTTCCAAAATTTGTTCTTCAGCTTGAGGCCTGAAGGTACCATGATCTCGGAGATATTGTAACACTGATGTAAATGTTCGCGTACACGGTATGGCGCGATTTGGAAAGCGCTCGATCCACAATTCGCAGATCAACCTGGCGGTTCCATCAGCAACACCATAAAGCATATATAACAATTTATATTTAATTTCAAATAATTTTTTATAGACACTGCTACCATTTAGGAACGTGAACTTTACACAGTCCAATAGATCTTATTGTGAACTATTCCCCACATTTTTATTGCACACATTTCGAAATCAGGGTGTATTTAAATACATATGTAGGTATAACATACAAAACTCAACTCATATTGAAAGTGAAAATGACAACAAGTTATGAACTGGACTACCAAAAAAGCACAGCAAAATTAGAAGCTTTTCTAATCCAGATACCTATTAACGGTGTAATGGTCGTTAAAAATGGGCAAATATTAGAACTGATTTTATGACAAATATTGTTATATCGTCTTCAAAGATGATGAGGTAAATATTTTGAGAAAATTTTGAACTTTTTGAAAAATTTAGAAAGCTGACATTTTTGTAGGTAGATATACTTGCCTCGGTATACACTTTTATAAACTATAGGTCAAAATTGTTTGTTTGTTTTACATTTTTGATAAATATATCAAGCCTTGACAGAAACCATTCATCATTCAAAGAAACATTTTTTGATGTTTATAGTTCTGTTATTTAATACTCAACATATTTCTCAGTACAATAAGGTACGAGACAAAAAATTATCACGGTGCAGAATTTTTGCCTAAATGTATTAAAAGAAAGTGAAAATACCTGGTTGATAGAGCGATCCCATTTTTAATTAATTTAATAAAACATTTTTACAGAAAACACAAAACTGAACGAAACTTATTGAAAATAAGTAATTTTGTTAACAGACTTATTGTGACAAATTATTATCACGCTTAAAAGGGAAATAACTAATTAACTAAATAAAAACTAATTTAATACCCAATGTATTTTCCACCTACTTCTATGAGATTGTAGACGCGTTGCTTCATAGAATTGCCCAAATGGATAAAGTAATTAACGTCCAAATTCTCCCAAGCCGTCAAGATACCATGTTTCAATTCATTAAATGTTGCGTACTGCTTCCCATCTTTATAAACCTCTCGTACAAGAGAACCCCCTACATTCTCAATAGGGTTGAGATCCGGGCTTTTCGCAGGCCATGGTAGCAAAGCTATATTTTGTCGTTGAAACCACGTTTTCGATGAATTAAACACATGAATCGACGCATTATCTTGCTGAAAAATCACTTTGCTCTCTTGAAATAGGTTCAAATGTGGTTTGAGGTACACTTCCAATACATCTTGGTAATCCAGAGAATCCATTCGATTTGAAATAAATGCTAAGTTAGTATTTCCTAAGTTACTAAAGGCACCCCAGACCATAATATTGCCACCTCCTTGGACTCGTTTCGACAAATATTTAGGTTCTTCCGTAAATCGCGCCAATCCGCCAATAATATCTAAAACCATCAGGACCATCAAGATTAAATTTCTTTTTATTTGAAAAAACTGTCTAGAACCATTCTTCATTTTTCGTCTGCATTTCTCTGGCCCAATCACGACGTTTTTGAATATGCTCTTTTGTTAATATTGGTTGTTTCTTATATTTGGCATATTTAACATTTTTGTCATTAGCCAGTACTCGCAAAACTGTTCTTTTGTGAACAGGAAGCCCTAGGGTCGTCTTTATCCCTTGGAACGACATGTTATCCTTTGTAGCCAGAGTCACAATGGATCTTTTGGCACGTGCAGTGAGTTTTTCTTTTCTTCCACAATTTTGTCCTTCATTTTCATTGTATTTCTTCCTTACAAACTTGGAGATTGTGGTCCAAACTCTTCCAATTTTTCTTCCTATTTTCGCAAAAGTCAAACCTTGGCCATAGTATGCCTCAATCTGTCCTTTTTCATGTTTTGTTAGATCGTTTTCTTTGCACATGACGAAAGACAATTATTGTAGCTCAGCCAAATATATTTCGCCACTTTAACAGTTCTAACAAACAATTGCGTATCGTACAAATAAACAACAATTACGCATACCATGTTTTTCTAATTAATTTTTATACAAAAAGTGATGCGTGATAATTTTTTGTCTCAAAATTCCTTGACACAATTGAGTTTTCACAGATCAGAAATTATTTGATGCAAAAATATCACTGAAAAAAGCATTTTTGTATACTAAATTAACTTCTACTGGGTGTATTATTTAATCAAAGGACTACATAATAAAAAATTCGTAAAAAATTGCACCGTGATAATTTTTTGTCTCGTACCTTATTTAAAATAATTATTAAATTCTCTTTAAAGCAGATTTCCTGTTTAAAGAAATAGTTTATGTCAAAAACAAACAACAGTAAACTAATAGGTACATATGTATTTTCAAACAACTAGAAAATGACAAGATAAAGTTTTTCTGTCAAATTTAGTTTAGTGGTAGAATTTACTAACTCAGTTAAAGAAGTTCTATTTAATTTAATTTGCTAACATTAATTTTTTTAACATAGATCTTCTGATAAAACAACTAGTGCATAATCCTCGAACATACAACTGGGTGCTTACACAATTTAAACCAATGGGCGAAAACATCGCAGTCTTTGATTGATATTATCGGCTAAAATAAAAATTCAGTTAAGTGATGCAAGTAAGCTACCAAATTAATACCGGTCCACACGGAAAGTTTTTTTTATCGATTCATCGAAAAAAATACAAAACATTTAACAAAGATGAAATAATGATGTTGTAGCACCGCTCCGTCGAAGACGCTCGTCAGCAACATATTAATCACCGACAAAAACGGCATAATAAAATAGCACGTAATTAACGTGAGGCAAATATTTGCATGGTGGCGTCGCAAACCGAAGAAGCGTTTGCATTTCCTGTCGAGGAAACAAGACGGCCGATTCAGAAGCAGAATATAAAGAGTCTGTCTAATTATAACATGAATAATCATCCCGGTGCCTTGATATTGCACCTGTATGCGACATTTGTACACCTCAGGCTCCACAGAAGGTAGCACGCATGTTAAATGTTCTAGTTGCTGCGGAGTAATGTAAAGTTTTTCGTTATATTTGCAGTGAAAATACTCGCTATATCTCAGTCGAGAAGTTCCCTGCTCAAAATAGCACTAAACAGGCGAGCTGACGGTAATGAATAATGTAACAGCGGGCGTTGTAAAGAAACAAGCCTTCCAACGTGATTGAGAGATCGGAAGAAAGGCCCAGAATATAAAAAGGAGATCAGAAATCGTTCTGCGGGCGACAAAAACTGATAAATATCCCTGAGATTTACGTGGATTTCGCACCGAACTTTCATAACATATTATACGAGCAAACTTGGCTAATGACGAACGCTTACATTGAATTTCGAACAGACTCGACGAATTACATGAGCGGCAAACTTGAACGAACTTCTTCAGTCAAAAATTGTATCTTTATGCCTCAATGTTTTCGCGAAAATTAAATAATACTACTACTATAAAGCTTCCTTCCAAGTATTACTCTTAATTAATCCAGTGATTTCATTGTTTTTGATGTTAGTTGTATCTACCTACCTTGAATGCCCTTCAACAACCTTAATGTTCAAGTGTTCCTCAAACTTTATATGGTCCCTTCAAAAACTTTTTAACACATCATACGTAATAAACCATTTTAAAAAAATGCAAGCCTGTAACTTCGGGGACAACAGTACTACATGAATTTTGGCTGACATTCTGTTGTAAATAAATAAATACAAATTAGATATTCTTTCATAGAATTAAAAATATTAAGGTCATCGTCAACCGTGACCAAAACTTTCACCTAAATCAAAATTAAAGTAACAAAAATATACTAAACAATGGGAGGTTTATTGGTTTGAAGTTAGGTGAAAGTATTATTTGAACTAAAGACCACCTCAGGCACCCTCTATAATTAAATAACACCATTAATGTATATGGCGAGATACTTTTAGTTCATTTTTAATTATTTCTTTAAAATTTGATGAATTATTAAATCACATGTTAGGCTGCACCTTTTAAATCTAATTAACCTAAAAACATTTTGGGATAAAACCATCAGAAAAAATTTAAATTTTGGTGCAATCAGTTTGCCACATTTCTAAATTATTGATTCAACACATTTCTATCAAATAAACAGGAGAGAGACAGATACGGGAAAGAAACAAAAATTATACTTTCGTCAAAATAACTCTCTTAGCTAAATATTTATATGTTGTTTAACAGTGTTCTTTTCCAAAATGGTGTATGTTGACATATGACAGTTTCTTACTTATTCTGACTTTTAATTAGGCTAGGCGGCAATAGTACATACTTATTGGAAATATCGAATACGTATAGGAAAATTAACAGAAAAAGGTAGAAATTAACTTTTAACTGCTGTTTAAAAGCGACGTTTAATGTATAGTTTATAAAAAACTAACATATAAAAACGAGATCATTCACTCATTTTAAAATAACAATAGCCCCTTTGTTCAATTATTATCAACAATATAAAAATTGTGATGAATAAAACCAGTTCAAAAAGAGCGTAAATTGCTAAATAATTACCTATTAACGAATTATTTTATTCATTGTCCAAAGTCACAATTATTAATTTATTTTTATTATACCTACTTATTTCATCTAATCAATCCGGAATCTCAGCCAACTCAAAATCAAAATATTTTCGATGGCAAACTGTTCTAGATACAATTTCTCTTGCGTGCCAAGTACCTATAAATTACCAGTCAAATACTTTTCCTGATCTTAGTCAAGTAATGATTAGCCAATATTGAAACACTTCTACCACATGTGTGTCCCGTTGAAAGAAATCAATCGTAATTTTTTGTCCATCATGCTAATTTTGACCTCACGGAAGAAGGAAAAAGTAAGTAAAGTGATTACAAATAAAGTAGAAAAAATTGTTATACTTGGTTGTTTTTTGTATGTCAAAAGCATTACTCAACAGCGCTAAACCATTTCATATGTCTTTGTTTCTAAATCTTTATTGAACCGAAATATTCATATACTTACATATTATTCTAAAACTGTTAAAAACTCAAAATGATTTCACAAAAAATATTAACAGAAAAAACACTTTCTGTTTTACCTTAAACGTTTTTTTACTTCCTCGGCGTAACGAAGTATAGTAATTGAATCCATGGGGTGACTTACCATCATCATGTTTTTTCGACCGCAGAGTACGAAAAAAGTGGTCCTGTCTGCCTGTCGTCTGTCTGTCTGTCTATCTGTCGTCTATGTAGATTTTTATTAGACAGAATTATATTAGAAACTACCGGATGATTGTTGTCAACTTTTGTAGGTATATGAGAAATAGGTATCATATCTATACCTACATGGGAAAACACTAACTACTTAGACTAAAATTTGTCTGACTGACGATGACAGTTCATAGAAAGCGAATTAAAGTTAATTCGCGATTAACTTTTAATTGAGGTCCGTTGCTAGGTAACGTGCATGTTTTAACCAATCACTGGCTCGTATTTTACATTTTAATTCTCTGTTAAATTAATCGAGAACTAAATTATATTTAATTTGCTTTGTATAAACCGGTCCTAAATGTTTTTTTTTTAATTTTATAAAATAAGATACTTCTCCAAAATGTACAAAATATGTAAGTACTTGTGGCTTCAAAATGCAATCATAGTTTTTAGAATTGCTTATACAGGGTGATTCAAAAAAATTAATGAATGAAGCAATTTTTATTGATTAAAAAAAACGACCCACTCCATTTTCCCAAAAATTTGGGAATGCAGTACTATTATTATTATTATTATTATACAGCATTTATTTTATCCAAAGTGATGTAGGTGTCTTTGCAAAAATGTTGAGGACCTCATCACAAAATATTGGAAGTAGTTGAGACAAACGCGTAACACGCTTCTTTACCTTAAGGATTAAAAAAAAGAAATTCGCAACATCAAATTTCATAATTTTTCGAAATAGCCGGATTTGTTGTAGGTACTGTACTTCAGGGGCGCGGGAAGTTCTGTCGAAATAACCTTCAACCATTTTTTTACTTTTATTTTATTGTTAAATACAAAAATTGGTCGAAGGTTATTTCGACAGAACTTCCCTCATTCCTGAAATACAATAACTTAGATCCAGCTTTTTCGAAAAATGATAAAGTATGATTAATGGAATTTTATTTTTATTTTTTGACAACCCATATAAGTTAAAATAAAGATATGTATTTAACGTTAAAGGCAATGTAAAGAAGCATGCGGGGCGTACGTTCCAAATGAGTTTTCCCTTAATAAAACTTTGTGATAACGTCATCAACATTTTTGTATTATTAGTATTGGACTCCCAAATTTTCGAGAAAACAAAGTGAGCCGTTCCTGATTTAATGAATAAAATAAATTGACTCTTTCATTAATTTTTCTGAGTCATCCTGTATAAGAAATTGAAAAACTTTTAATGCAATGATAAGTCACAAATATACATAGACTCATCATATGTTGCATATTTTGAGATGACGTCATCAATTTTTTGGGAGGGGATAAACGAATAAATTTTGGTTAACGATTTACCATGATTAGGATATCCTTGAAATATTTACAAGATTTCAGACCATTCGGTTTTCCAGCTTCAAAGTTATATTACACAATATTGTTATTCGGTTTTGAATTCTTTCCAAAAATTCGAGACGTTTGGAATGAAAATTCGACATGGATTCACACACCACAAATGCAGGAGTATTTTATTTTATAAAATTTAAAAAACTTTTTATTATAAATTTTGAATATGACGTCATCCCATTAGTGGTGGGGATGATTAGCCAAATTTGAGTTAGTATTTAACCATCTATATGGTAGTCCTAATACACATACAAAATTTGACAACAATCGGTCCAGTAGTTTCGGAGATTATTTGTTTAATAAAAATGGATACAGACACCAGACAGACAGACAGACATACAGACAAACAGACAGACAGACAGACAGACAGACAGACGGAAACGGGAGTCTAGAGGCCACGACACGTCGAGAAAATATGAACGTGGCAATTGTGCCTACTTCCTTAGCTTACGCTCGGTAAGTAAAAATGATAAATATCGCAAATGAATGAAAATAAGTTTTTTACACAAAAATTTAAGAAGTTTGGCTGCTGCTTCAAGTGTTGAGTATAACACTTTTTTGTTAAAACAGAAAATCTAACCATCGTTTAATTGACAAATTTAAGAATATTGTTGTCAATTTTTAGCAAATAACATGATAATTAAATTTTTTGGTTTGTTTCTTGTGGTTCAGAAATACTTAGTTCGAGGTTTTCAACTATTTAGATACTTTAATTTTAGTAAGACTATTTTTCCAAATACAATACGACAATAGCATTTATGAAAAACAGCTACACAGTTTTCTGTGGGAACATTCTCAGATTTACGTATATGTCGAAAATACACAGAAAATAGTGGACAATTTTGTGGCTTTGTGGTTTTTTGTTAATGAGTGAAAATAAACTGCGCTGATAGAGCAATTCATATGTTTGTAGCACGCAAACATCTTTATAATGCAATAATTAACATCTCATTTCAAGAATTTTATGTAGATGAGCAAAATGCAAGTAATGAGAATTAAGTATGTACATTATTTGACTGTTGCAATTTAGTTCTTCCACCCAGAACTAGAAAAGTATATAATTTTCATATTAAAGGTATCTTGCAAATGCATTTTGTACGGTAAAATGAACAAAACGTTAACATATACCTATGTAACTACCGTAAAAAATAAAAAACTTTAAATAATAACTCGATTTGTTTTATTAAATCTTTTTTTTTGTAAAATCTGGTCCAAAATTTGTCACAAAGTTGCTTTTCGCAACACCACTAATTCAAGAATTAAATGAATATCTCTTATGCCACATCACTTGTAGTAATACAAATGTAATTTTAATCATCTATCACAATGAATCGATTTCTTTATACATCCTTATTATCGTATTATATTGTAGTTGAAAAAATAAACTGTAACAATGCTGATTTTATCCTTTAAATGAGAAGAAGTTGTAAATGGGAATCGGAAGAAGTAAGTACCACTTATATTGATATCAAATTCTCTCTGATAGTAGGGCATCAATCGGCTTTAACCTAAAGCTGTGATTAACTCAATTTGTTTTTTTTTTTTTTGTAACGATTAACCTAACCCCGAGTTAAACTAAAATTTTCCACACCTCTATTTCATAAATTAAAAAATATTAAAATAAACACAGTGTCGCCCTGATCCTCCTAGTATTTGCTTATGCAACTTGGAAACTTTAAATGAACACCGAACAGATTACAACGAATCAGCAAACTTTCGAAGTAAAAAAATTGGAAAACAAATGTTGCCAGAAAGGATCCTCCGATGATAAACGACGCAAGTTCGGTTTATCTAATAATAATTTTTACGCGCCATTATGGTTACGTGCAGTTGCGGCTACCCTTGTACCATTAAAACCAATGGGAAAACGAAGAGTGATATTATGACCGCCGCGATAAAATCTGGACTGTGGTATAGGTAGAGCGTTAGTAGGTGCGCCTGCAATTATAAAGTTATATGAAAATAATGATCTTCCGGTAAATCCCTCTAATAAATAATAGAAACGGCAGGGAACAAGTGTGGCAAGTCCACCTACAACATAAAGTGGACGAGATCGCATGTTCTTCATTAAGAACGTATAATCTATGAAGCAGAGATTAGAGAAGAATGGTAATTAAATGCATTGCAGCATGCCACGAGTCCTTAACTTTTTCTGAATGACGATTAATTAGTAAAATCGATTATTATATTAAATTCTTAAAAATTCAACTTTTACTTTAATTAAGTAAGTAGTCTATTCAATTCCGTGTTTAACTAATGCAGAACGAGATATGTGATAAAATATTACCTTAAACCACTTTATCATAACCATTTCATAATCAGTTATTTATCAAAATCAATGAATGTAAAATCAAAAAATATTCAAAAACACACCTGTTATGATTATAAACTTAGAAAGTAATAATGATATGTGAAAATTTATAGCCAAATAAATTACCACATGTAAAGATATGTATTTGATATTAAAAGTACTGAACCAAAACTTGAAATATCACAAAATAGTTGCATGTAAGACACAGTTATTTTGTTCCCGTATAAAAATATATGATTTGTTTAATTCTTGCGCATGTATATTGACAATTCTCGGAAATATAGATATTTATTTAATGATTTTAAAATGTTTTGCTGAAAGAAAAATATATTATTTCATGGACACTAGGAGGATTTGTAACACTAATCATTAGTCTTAGTTTTTGGTGGATGACGAAGCTTAACATATCCACCGAAGAAACAAAAAAATCATTAAAAAATATCAGATTTTATCAGTTTAAACAATATCATTAACTTCTAGAAACCATAAGACAATAAAATATACGGAGTGTATCATATGAACACTTAAGACTTTATTCAGATGAAGCCAAGACTTAGGGTAAATGTGTACAAGAGTACGCACTTAGTGTAAAACTGTCAATAACTTTTTAATTTTTTTGGATAGACAAATTTTATGATATGGGTTCGTTATATACATGTTTAGGGATCAGATATATTTAATTGTACGCCCCAACACCACTATATTTTAAGAGTAATTTCAATTTTTGTCAAGATGTGTAAATGCGCACTGTTAGACAGTTCATTGCACAAGAGTGCGCATTTGAACGCTTATGAGTACGCATTACATTTTATGAAAAAATATTTGTTTCTAAGGTGAAAATAAATGGGAATAAGTGACTACAGACTACACATAAAACGGGAGACTTATTTCTTCGTACTCTAGGGGTCTTGAAAAGACGAGAAAACGTAAAAATAGAGAGTCGGTCGACGGACTCGATTACAACACGCTCAGGAAGTAAAAATAAAAAAAAAAATCACCATAACCACCACCCCACAACTCGAGAAGCAGTACAAAGTAGTAGAGTTAAATAATTCATTACCGTATGATATGTATCTCCAAGACTATTAGACTACGTATTGCAAGCAATGCGCACGCTTATACAATACCTCGCTACGCACTCTTGTACATTTGTACACAACCTAATGTTTTCAAAGTTAAAAGCTTTTGATGGACAGAAAGTGTAAAACTGTTAGTGTATAACGACACCTTAAAAGTTACAACTAATGAAAATTATTACTGTAAAATAAAAGAACTGGTACGTACCTTACAAAAAACTAAAACTATGAGCGGTAAAAATTACATCCACACAACGTGTGAACATAAAATCGTCAGTACGACCAAACTATAAACTATATTCAGGTCACTTTTGCACCTTTATCTCAGGTTTAACATTAAATTCTGAATGGTATAACTTCATCTTACCCAGATGGCACTAATAAGCAGAAATCATCAGTGCGTACTCTTATACATATGCGCACTCTTGTACACATTTACCCTATATGTTTTTAAACTTTACATAATATCTACCGATTTCAGAAAACAAGTTATATTGTCTTTTACAACAACTTTTCACGTCGGTAAATATACGTATAATAATCATATTCACTTGAAAACTCCAGCGCCTGTATACGTACAGTTATTAAAATTACAACACAATTTTAGTTGTTATTAATGTGATACAAACCTTGGTCAGTGCAGGTAAACAACATAATTAAAAAAGTCTTGTTCAACATCTTTGAGTTACATATATTTTCCCTATTTTTTAATCAATTTTTTAATAATTTTCCACATGAAATTTTCATAGCGGAAAAAGAAAACGTAGCTTTGTGATTTTTTTATCTTGTTCTAAAAAAAAATACTTATGCATAAAAAATAATCTTCTCGACACATGGTATTTGGCAGATAAAGTAACTTCAAAAAATAAACAAATTAAAACATTGCCAAATTCCCTAACATATATTTCAAACTTCGAAAATCCACTAAAATTACTAAATTACTACAATTGTTAAGAAAGCAGGTAAAGACAATTTTTTATATAGAGATAATGCCGTAGTATTATACTGCCATTTGAAAATTTCCGCATACTTACTACTTTTAAACCAAAACCTTTGGAGAAGAAGTGCAAAAAATGGTGCCATCTGTCGCCCGGAAAGACTTTTACTTGCCCGTAAATATATAGGTAAAAAAGTACTTGAGGCAAGTAATTGACACTCATTATAATAAATAAATACCGTACGGCTTTGCCAAGTAGCATTCATGTTTTATTAATTGTAACATTTATTAAGATGTTTTCGTTTATTTACACAGATTTGTGAAGGAGCTTATTTGTCATTCCGCACTTTATCTAATCTAGTGAAAAAAAGAAATGAAAATTTGATGCGGTTAATAGATTAGGACCATTTACAATTTTTTTCTTCTAAAGAAAATTTGTCGCTGGACTAACCAATAAGAAATTTTGGAATTTTTCCGATATTCTTCGAGGGCAAAAACAAAGCAAATACTTAAGAAAACTTAGTTTCGGTGGTCGGTAATCACTGTTGGCAGTATTTAAACAACGACCATGAATTTTACTCTATATTTCACCTACTGATAGAGAAAAATGACATTTTATTTTACTTAATTAATAACATTAAAATATATCTCCCGACAATGTATAACATTGTGTAAATGTGTTCCAGTGACAAATTAAAACAAATTAAACGCCAATAAACTACAACCGCAATTAACAAATATCAAATTTTACCGATGAGAATGTCAGAACGACCATAAACATTTGAAATAAATGTTTGTTTATGCAATTAAGACCGTTTTATCATGAACTCCGCAACCTTAAGATGATAGAAAGTGTGAGATAATAGTACAAACAAGCAGTTAAAATAAATAAGATAATAATTATTTAACCGACAATGTGCGATAACAACAGTCTCCAAGTTCTTGCCAAGTTCAATATTTTTTAAAGTCGTGTTGTAAATATTTGCCGTCGGAAAAAAGGGGCCGCGTAAATATTTTTTATTTATATCTAGAGACAATTAATAAATAGGTGACTTAAGAAAGCAATTGCGCGTTTGCGAGAATCGCTCTAATAAATAGGCGAGATTTTAGTAAAAGGAAATTGTAATAAATGTATGAGACAGCTTCTGATCTATAATTTTCCGTGTATTAAATAATCCGATGTCAGAAATGAATCACGTGATGTGTAACTAAAATTACCTCCATCCAAACTCGCATTTGCCATAAATTCCAACCGGATGCACCTGCTAGTCCATAATTTAATTAAAACAACATCCTCAAGGTAACATATTCAGAGTGTGAGGAGTTTCAATAAGATTACATGTTCGTACATACCAATGAGGAGCTCTTCACCAGACGGCAGCAACAATCGAAACTATTTAGTTCACGCACTTACCGTTCGTTGTAAAAGAGTCGCTAGTATCCAAGGGTATCTTGTTTATTCATATGCTTAATGACTAATCATATACCGGAAAGCACCTGTGTCCGCCAATCAGCTTCGGAGCTAAGGAATATAGGCGGTGCCACAGGGCCTTGACAAATATAGGGGCCGTGCAGCTTTGACAGTTGCTTGACAGCAACTAAGTGTTAGAGGTGGAGCGATACAAGATCGGCCCAAATCAGAATGGCCCCCTAAAAGGCGGCAATTTTAAAAAAGCGGCGAGAACGGAAAAAACACACAATCACATTAGGCCATCGAGGGGACTAATCTAAACATATAATCTAGCATTAGGGTAATTAGGATGAATTTAATATTACATTACGGCGTATTTTATTAATGCGGAATGGAAATAAGCCATTATTGCCACTACAAATAAAAGCGTGCTCCTATTATTCAGCGGAATTTATCGGAATTTTATATCTATATTACAGGATGGGGACATTCTGGATTTTTGCCTTTGTTTCACGTATTTTATTTTTTGTCAAGGTGTTGATTTAAATCCGAGAATGTACTTTGAAGAAGAATTAAATGATAGAAATGAAACGGCAATATATCTTAGGAAAATATCGAGGTTAACTTTAGCAATTCGGATGATATGGAGAAAGAAAGTAGTAGAGGAGATGTTGGAGGGAGTGAGAGACATAGAATACAGCGTTATTGATTTATGTGCCGCCACCCCAGCATTTTCCATAAAGCTGTTTGCGGTCTTGACTACCAGTCCTGAAATATATGGCCAAATAAGTGTTTAGTATGAAGATCTTGAGATCACTTTTCACTAAACTCTTTATCGACTGACTGGCAATTACCTAAGGGCCGTTAATTTATTCCCTAAATTGTCGGATGCCAGAAACAGAGGAAAATATTTTACTTTTTTTTCGTTTTCGTGAAGCCAGCGGTCTCCCGTTCACGCAAAAACTTACTATTTGTCTATTTCCGAAACAATTAACCTATTCCATTCGTTACGACCCCCAAAAAAATTTACCATACAAAGAACATCCATAAACTCAAAGTGAAGACGGGGTGGGTTCGAATCCCATTTAACCCTAATCGAAATTAAAAAAATATATTTATGATAATGAGAATGAAAGTGTGTCAACGGTTGGGACCCTCCGACCCGTCCCCGCAATTGCCCCCTTGGCCATAAAACACCCATAAACACCTTGTAAACACAACACTAAGTAGCGAAAAAGACAAGAGCTATCTTAAATCATCATCTGCGATTTTATGGATGTTCCGTATTCATCTCCTATTCTATTGTGTGCCACATCGACTCGTCCCTCTCTCTCGCTCTCGTGCAAGCTGTTGCGTAAACTAAGATAAACGCGTATCGCGTGTGCCCAGAATGATTTAGTGGGAGATTACTTTAAGAGACCACTTGTTATTGCCCATAACTTCTGATTCAAGTGGCGGTGCACATACGCACCTCGGGATAGAAGAGGATGGAGTGTTTGTCGGAAGAAGAGGGAAGTGACACGGAGTGTTGTCTTCATTCGATTTAAAATAGTGGAATTACAATAGGCGATTGAGACGTGAAAAAAGGGCATTTCGGGTCAATCACTGGCATTAAGATGCTGTGTCAAGTTCAATTGATTGCTGGTATAAATCAAGCGGTGGGCAAACTATAATGGTGATTAATGTTAAGGGAGACATCGCGTTCGTAGATATTTTTGTTGGAAACAATAAGTCGGTAGTATACCTAGCGTTGGTACACAATAGCTAATTTTCTAACTAATTAAAATTTCATGCGAATGTCATGCAACATGCATCTCGGTGTTCTGGGCGATACGTGCAACGTAATAACAGGTTAAGAAGCACGAAACACATCGTTAACATTGTGAACTTTAGATTACGCCGGTTTTGGATACAACAAAAGCGGAGTAAAGTTTTAAGAATTGTTTCGTAATCAATGTAGATGGAGGTTTGATGGCAACTTAGACCCTCACTAGCTATGAGAAATCATTTATCATCCAGTCAAAAGTAGAACTGAGGCGGAGCCTTTCACACTATGTTATCCAATAATAATCCCTTTTAAAAGAGGCCATCTTGGCATATTTCGAAAAGTGAGCATGGTTCTGTCTCGTTACAGATCGAGGATGAGGATTTGACACAAAAGCGATCTAAATTTACAATAATATTTTATTTATACATATATTAATTATATGTACGGTATATATAGGTTGAAATCCACAAGACAGAAATCCAAGTATTAAAGTATTATACTTAAAGTTTGTTTAAAATCAAATAAAAATTTATATAGGATGGTTAAAATTATAATTTATATTACAGTATCTCTTTTGTTCATTTACAAAATTAAAGGTAATTTGTCCGAAATTAAGTGTCGGCCAAACTTAGTACTTCTAATCTAAAATATTACACCACAGCACAAAGAACTATACTCTAATTTATCCATATAGGTACAAATATACAGCATGCCACTGCAAATCCTAATTTATAGTATAAATATTTGCGTATATAAATGGTTAACCAACTTAAATAGGGACGAACGTTTAAATTATCAATAAATAATTTTGAAACCTATTTAATTTGCCTAACCGTTTTTACATAGCTCTGATTTTATATTAAAATAATTAATTACGTATACTCGATTTGTAGCAGCGTTACGTATTTCGTTACTATTATCACTAGCAATTGTGTCTTCAATTGCGGTTCCAATTACATGGTATATAAAATATTCTCTTCTCTTCATTTTTCGAAAAAGAAACTCAAACAAATAATTTTTGATACTCCGAATGTTAAACATTGCTGGATAGCAAAATTCCTTAAAAATACAAAGTGTTACGTATCTGAGTATTGTTAACGTCCTACATGGATAACGTTACTCTACCTTTGGCATGAAAGTGCGTAATTTTAATAATATCGTATATTTCATATCCTTTTCTTTACCGGATTTATTTACACATTTGTATAACTTATTAGTAGAACCAAATATACATTCATTCGAAATATCTACATTTTATAAGTAAACAATTCTAGTTGCCGAACGTACACTTTCGATCTATCTCAGAAGTCTAATGTTCACACAGATTCAACAAACTCACTGGAAATTCAGTAGGTACATCATAAAAAATACGTGAAAAAAACTGCGGAAAAATTCCAGTCAGCTCGCTTAGCGCCACATCTCAAAAAAAAGTCGTCCACTGACCTTCATTTCCGAAAACTTGCAGCCGCCCCCGGAACCGTAGCGAACCACTCATTTTTAAAATTACATTAGAAAATATTTATACAAAATCATCACTGGGCAGTTCGTCTGCATCACTGGATTGCACGTAGCACTGGCCTCTAAAATCATCCGTGGAGAGTCCAAATATAAATTCGCGCAATAAAACTATCAATATCTATACAATATATAAATAAATAAACTATAAAATCGATCAATGAGAATCGCGATCATCGGAACTAAATTATCGACTTGAGTTATACACAAAGGACTTGTGGAGGTCATTATGGTTGTGTTTTGGGAATTTGGAGAGTTCCTGCCGAAAGAGCGCACCTTTTCGTCGGAGATCCGGCAAAAAGAAAATGCAATGACTACAATGTGTTATTAGGTACATGGTTATCGTGAGGTGGTTCACTGGGGGGAGCCCTGGGGGCTGATGTCGTCGCCGCCACCTTCCGATCCGCCTTCCCCTTTGGTCTTGTTCTCCTTTTTCCATTTCATGCGACGGTTCTGAAACCAGATCTTGATCTGTCTTTCGGTTAGACACAGTGCGTGGGCTATTTCGATGCGACGTCGTCTCGTCAAATAGCGGTTGAAATGGAACTCCTTCTCCAGCTCTAACGTTTGGTATCGGGTGTACGTCTGGCGGCCCCGTTTCCTCTCTGAAAATACCGACAGAAAATTAGAAACATGGTCTCATGTCAATCGGGAGTGATTCAATAATAGACGCATCACTAATAATTTATTATTATTATCATTATTTTTAACAAACGGCCAAGGTTTTACTGCATTCTCTTCACCCATAAACACCAAATAGATGCAATATACATATTAATGTGGAATCTATTTGAAATATTTTAAAATTGGAATGGCAGATGTATTACTGGTTGCATAACTTCGATAATCCACCATATTATTTTAAGAGTTATAACAAAAATAAGCATAATGGTTATCTACTTAATGTGCATAATGGTAAGGCAACAGTCTGTACCTAATAATACCATTCAGAAACAGGGACCAAAAACTTTGAAATTTGTTGTTTTTCTGCTTGTGCCATTACATCATCAATCACGATTCAATAAAATTCTATTTGTGAGCTAGTGAATCAGGTTCACATTTGACGCAAATGAATACTCAATAATTTTTTATTGACAACACGGTTTTTTCGATATAGGGTGACTGAAGGTCGCATTTCAAATATTTCTTCCATGCTTTTTGAACAACACGTCAATAAAAAAAGACAATTTAATATTTCATGTTTATTCTCTCATACTTCGAGCTACAAATAATGATCACATTGAAGCCTGTTTTCTTATCCCTACTATAAGAACCGACTCTGTTAAGTAATATTGTAATTAATAATTTTACTTATCAGAAAATAGACCAATGGCATAAGTTTAGTTATCAATAAATAATATCTTCCACCTTTTTGCAGCATATACCTACCACAAGGATGAGTTTTATTTGGAATGTTTACAACAACCAAAAGTAAGTAAAAGAAATGGTTCCAATTTGATGGTTCTCCTATTACGGCTTTTTCAGTAGCATTTTGTTTTAGTTCGAATATAAAATTGAGTTATATTTTTCGATATATTTTTAAAAAGAAATTACGCGCGAGTTTTCCAAAAAAAATGAATATTGCAGAGTAATACATACGTACATCCTTGTTTTAATTGGAAAACTGGTTGACTGATCCATAAGCCATTAAACAACAAAACAAATTAAAAAATTCTAAATAAGTTACTAAATTGTAAAACGAGCATGCCAATCAGAATAATTATTAAATAAAAATAACATGATTCATGAGTGCATATACCTATCAAAAAAAGGAAAACAAACTGTTTTCTCTCTCTCTCGTTTTAGAAGCACTTCACATTATAGTTAATGACCTCCTTCAGTTTTCAAATTTTAGACTTTTAGTGTAGCTAGGTTAGCGTTATCTTTATTAAGTTGGCCCTCTTAAATCAAAAAGAAAAACGGTAAGAAATCTTCTCGGAGTATAAAAGCAGAAATAGAGTGAACATATGACTAAAACGTTGAAGGGTATAGCATAAAATGTATGTACATAGGTATAAAAATTTCGCTTCTGTTTGTTAACTTGTTTATAATAAGTTGATTAACTTCCATTCCACAAATAACCTATTTTGGTTCTCGCCGTGTAAAACCTAAAACAAAACAAAAAATTTTTTTGAAATACAGTTTACGAAAATATGAAAAGCAGAACCCACACCTACTACTTTATGTTTCTAATGTAGATAGTAATAATTTCGAAATTGGTTTAAAATGACAACAGCAAAAGCTAATTATTTTATGTTAATACATAAATAGATTCTAATTTTATAACGAATAAAAATTAATAGCTACTTAAAACGAATGAATATTAGGCATTCCATCAGATAGCATCCATCCTCCAGGAAACTAATGTTTAGATGTCAATGATTCGAATAATCCATTCATAATATTTGCATTTGTACATAATAATAGTCAAAAAGTCAGTGGTGTACATTTAAACTTTTTGTGATACTACTTGCATAACTTAACAATTTTCTGACACTTCAATAATTAACCTTCCAAGTAACCACCCTTTCCCTGATCTTCGCCACTAATTTTCTCATACTTTTTCTCTTGTATTGACTTCACTACATTCGCAAATCACATGTTGCATGACCATTTGACTACCCATAATTCTACCTACTTCTTTTTGCATAAATTAAACCAAATCTGTTATTATTTATTTCTTGTTTCGTTTTCACAATAAAATCATATTGTTTTTCTTTCTTCCACACATTCTGTTTTCGGTGCTTTGAAAACTATTTCATCGCATTTTTTTTAATGTAAGTATATTTCATTCTTTGATACTTGATTTTTCTTTGTGTTCATTTTTCCTAAATTCATACATATACATTTTTCTAATAGCATTTTTCTCTGGACGTTCCCACTTCTTTTTGCATGTTCTAATTTTATCTCTCCAACAAAACTTACTCGACTTTTGCATATTTCCGCAAAATTCACTTCTTCTTTCAACCTCTCTACGTAATTATTAACGATAACTTCTTGAAAAATCTCTTTCACACTCTTTCTGTGTGGTTATATGCCTTTATACTCCCGCTCATCATGCTCAAACTTTTTTCCTGCTCCCCATAGAATATTCACTTTATGTACTTTACAATTTTTTACAATTCCTACAACAATTTCCTTCCTTCACTTCTTCTATTTGTATTTGTTAAAGTTCACCTCCAATTTTTTCATGGTTGTATATTTTTGTAGATTCTTAATTACCTTTCCGATTTCTCTTTCATCCCTAGTTACAACCACTAAATCATCCAAAGATACCAAGATCTATTCTAGTGGCACAACTTCAGCCTGTTCCCTAGCCACCTCGGCATATTGCATATTGGAACTTACTGGATTTCAGTCTATACCCTTTACCACTTCTCGTATTGTCCATAATTTTACCCTATTTGAGTTTCCGACTTCCTTGTTGACTTTGGTAATGGTTAATACTTCAGTCTTAGGGCCGGTTTATCAATGCGCAGTTAAGTTAAAGTAACTGGCGTTAAAGCTTGTCTGTGAGTTAACCTGTTTATCATTACCCGCTAGCTCAAAACTGGTGGTCAAAGTGCCTGATAAATTAACTGACAGTTCAAACTGTCAGTTAAAACGTTATCCACCAGTTAGTGGCAACATAACCTAACAAATCCAAATAAATCTGTTATGAATTTAACAATATTTTGATGAGGACTTATGTTGTGCAACAAATTGACAGAGAAAAGATGAGAAAAACACGTATTATTAGCTGATTATTTTCCAGGTCTAATGTAGGTACCAAAAATTAAAAACCTATCTAATAATACCGCGAGATCGAAAAAGAAATTAATCGAAGTAGGCCATGCACGACAAGCCGTTTGTCGTAATCACGGTGGTAGGGTAATTTCATTTTTTTTATTAAATGTCAAATTGACAGTTTAAAATTAGAATTATGACGCCTACTTTTAAAACACATAAGAATGAATTAAAATCACCGTTTCCCAATTTTGTCTAAAATTTATCCCATTTCTGAAGATTCTAATAACAAAAAAGCTTTAATTTCGTTTGATAACAGTGCAAATTACTTTTGTCAACGTGACGATTAATAAAAAAATATTTTAAACTAATAAGACAAACGCCTTTTCGTGCATGGCCAACTTTGACTAATTTCTTTTTCGATCTCTCTGTATTTATTTATAGGTGTACCTACTTGTTTCGTTTTTAATTTCCAATACTTTTTTTCTAATGCTAAATTTTGCTTTTTCATGATTGATCACGTGAAACGCGATATACAATCGTTGAATACCGAATGCGGATCGAATCTGATGGAACTTTCAAAGTCGGGGTAGTTTTGAACTGACCAATCACAACTCATTTCCAGTGGGGTGAGCGTTACCAACTTAAGAGAGTAACAGCTAAACTTCGAGCTACGAAACTGGAAGAAACATCGTGCATTGATAAACACTTTACCTCCGTTAACTGCTAGTTACCCTTATCTGACAGTTACTTAACAGACACTTTTAACTGAGCATTGATAAACCGGCCCTTAGTCTAATACTTCCATATCTCTTTTTTCTTCTATGTTGCTTCTTTTTCTGTACTTCTCTTCGATTTTCTGCTACTCGTCCTTGTACCCTTGTTTTCTTTCACAGCCATGATCTACTTAGTTTTCTTCTTCCTTCTTCTGCTTTTGTAATTTTTTCTTTCGTCAAGACCCCTTGATGTTTGTCTACTTTGCCATCAAACTGTCATTTTATAAACTCTGCCATACTCATCTTGACCCTGAAATATTTTTCTGCCTTTCGGCTCTTTTTGCCCATTATCTTTTCTTTTGTCTTCAGTCAGGGTCCTGCCCTTTTTAAGTTTTACATTTCTCTCATTAATTTATCCTAAATATTTTGTGGTGCAACGAATTATGACATTTGGATGGTTGTAGTAAATTACACGTAGGTAAATCAGTCATCATGAGACTTTAAATTGACGAGTATCAAATAAAGAAATAAATGGATCAACGGTCAATTTAGAGAAAAATAAAGTTTCTGCGGTTTTTAGTCACTTTATTAGGATATTATTTACGACTAAGGATATTAATAATAATTTCAGTGTTCAACTTTCTGTAATAACTATTTTTAAGGAGGCATATATTTTAAAAGGTATAGGAGTAAATTACTTCATTTTTCAGTCCAGTTAACCATAGTTGTGAATCAAGAATTTTAGCTTTAAAAAAATGTATCAAATTGGACCACTAAAAAATCCTGATATTTTTTAGATCCCACTTTTAGACAGTGAATTGTTGCAGCCATTTTATATCCTATTGAACTCGTAGTCCTTGAAAATGACAGGAACGTTCAGTCATGTCAATACACCTATAAAAACAAAACAATATTAAAACAATGGATTTCCGGCAAAAAGCTCCTACGAAATAACGCGTAAAGCTCGCATTTATTCTTGACATCTAATCCACATCGATTCGTCATAATCAATCGGTCTGACAAGAATCTTATTATGGCGAAACGAATCGTAATTATTGTGTGGTGTGTATTTTGAAGTTTCGCAAGACCGCCAAGTCCTGAAAGATGGAAATGATTTATGCATCATTTATAAACTCATTATCTCAGATGCAGGCTCAACCGCCTAGAGCCAGGTTTGATTGGCGTCACAAGGCCGGCTCAGCCTCCCTTCAAACCGATGTATATAATTATTTTCTTCATACAATTTTTGTTGCTTTCTTAGTCTCGGCTCCAGGTAATAATTTTTATAATGAAACCTTCGGAGGGTCGACGAAATTTGACAACCGTTTCACATATTCACAGCTACGGAATTCCGAAATGACTGTCATATTCCAAAAATGACCGCCTTCCCGGCAGGGGAAAAAACCGCAGGAAAAAACACGTATGAAATCGCATCCCACGGTGTTTCGCTACGTACTTATTAAAGACTGCAGGTTTTGAATCGCAACTTCCTGTGCTGGCTTCGGGGGACTTTCTTTATCAGGAGGGATAAATCACCAATCAACTGTTAATACGTAGGTATCATTTTTGCGTTGGTATGCACCCTCAGCTATGAATAATTAATTGCTGCTGCAAGCTCTCTCAAACTCAAATAGGCAATGGAATTCCCATCACGGGGGGAATTTATAGTATCAACATTGTATCTGCAATCTAGGCGAAAAATCGAGATAATCCGAACAGAGAATAATGAATCAACTATCGCACATAAATCAAAATTATAGAACGGGAAAATATAAAACACCTGCAAATCAGACTGCTCTAAAAGTTGCAGATTGATTGCTTTTTATGCGATCGGGCAAATAAAACGTGGCGGAAGAAAGATTATGTGGAACATTTTACTAATAAAACGTACGGAGTTTCCCATACAATCTTTCACAAAAAGCAACACCTAGATTAAAAGTAATTGACGTTACGTCAAAATAAGGGGTTTATAGGTACAAAAACGTCTTCAATCCTTCACTGCAATATACACAAGTGAGCGTTTAAGTGAATATGTATAATTAAACTCAGCGAGAAGACTAATTTTTATTGAGTCGAGTAAGTATATTTGAAAGCTACAAATTTTCTATAAAATAATTAATTCCAATTATACACGCTGGCGCTAAAGTAGAAATTAATTCATTCTCATTTACAATTTTTGCGCTATAATTGACCATGTGCTACTCATACATGTGAGCAATAGATTATGTAGACAAGATGCCTATCGCATGCATGTATGTATGTACTGTCACTCACGTACAAATTGGATAAACTGTAGTCAAACAATTCGCTAAAAATTAATTTCAAGTTCAAAATTTATGTCGAATTTTTCACTGCAGGTTTCACATGCCATTTTAATTTTCAGAAATTATAATTATGTTAACAATTTCATTTTTTTCCTATTTTTGTTTATGTACAGGATGATCCATGAGTAATTAATTTGTTTATTAAAACATCAAGTTCAGATCTATAGCAGTAATATAAGGAATAATATAACAATAAAAACACAGCACATTTTCAATTTTGTTAGCCAATGCTAATTTCTTAATAATTTTGATGCCATTATTGCAAGTAAAGTGTAAAGTTCGTACAATAATGAGTTTTACTCTACTGAAGCTAGATGGCCAATGAAATAATTTAGAATTAAGGATATTTAGCCAAAACTTTCCTTATCCCTAAAGCACTATCAGACAAATCTAGAGTTTTGATAAAGTATAAAATTTGAGACTGTGGATTACTAAACTACAAATAAAAATCATGTTACGCGTATGGTCCAAGTGAGTTTTTCATAATAAAATTTCGTGATGAGACCATCAACTTGTTAATAGGAACATATTAACAACAAAAGTAGTGTGTGTACCCAGAATTTTAAGAAAACGACATACACTGTTTTGACTTAAACAGCAAAATAATTTCTTCAGACATTAATTTTTACTTCTCGTGGGTAAGCTAATGAAGTATTGTAATAAGGTCTATCGGAATCTTAGTGCATGATAAAGTCGATCGCGCGTTTCCGTCTGTCTGTCTGTCTGTCGTTTTTGTTGGACGGATAATCTCCGAAACTACTGATTGTTGTCAAATTGTATCTGTATTTTTTTATCAAAATTATAAAATAACACTTTACAAATTAACTTTGAAACTACAAAGCCGAATGCTCTAAAATTTTGCAAACGTTTTAAGGTTATCGTATGCACGATAAATCGTTATTCAAAATTCAAATAAACTGATGTGTATCCCTTCCCAAAAAATCGATAACATCATTTCAAAATTTTGCCAAATAAATTGTATCTAAAATATGCAAAGTATTGTGAATCTATACTTACGGTTTAGGTATTAATACATTCATACTTTTTAGAATTACTTTTACGGGGTTAGTTTATAAACGAGTCAATTTTCCCGAAAAATTTGGAGTACTGTTATTACTTATTATTAGTATAACACTGCACATATTCACATTGATATACGGATCCTTGCTAAAATGTTGATGACGTCATCACAAAATTTTGTAATGGAAAAAGTCATTTAAAACAGACGCATAGCATGCTTCTTTACCTTTACTTCAACATTGCATACATATATTTATTTTAGCTTATAGCGACCATCATAAAAAAGAATAAAATTCGGAAAATCAAATTTTATATTTTTCGAAAAAGGTGGATATGTTATATTACACTTCAGACCAATTTTTTTTGTAGATACATATATTTATATAGGTACTACTAAAACAATAAATGTAGACACATAATATAATGTAGACTTTAGATAGGATTTACTTCGCAAAATTTTGAGATGACGCCATCAGGTTTTTACATAGAATAAATAGACATATTTTGCTTAGCGATTTATCTTGTTCGCTATAACCTTCCAGCATTTGTGAAGCCCAAAATAATAAATTCAGATTATCTTTATAGTATAACAAAATCGCCAAGAGACGATACACACACGGAAACGGGGACCTACTTTTTCATGGTTTGGTAGCGCTGAAATGTTGAGAAAACAAAATGAACTGGAGGTAAGACTATTAATGCGAACGTTTTTTGTTACATTGCTATTTTATCACAGTGTTGTGCAATTAATTAAATAACCTAGAAAAAAGGTTTATAATTAATTATAAATGGCGATATCTTTCTGACAGATTAACACCAAATTGTATGAAAATATTCACATTCTGTGGACCACTTAATAATAAAATTTCCATCATTGAATTTGTAATTAAAAAATATATTTAGGATCTATATGACGTTCAATAGATAATCCTTATTAATTAACTAATTTGACACATTCAACGATTTACTTATGGGCGTTTAACAAGACTTTAAACACGTTTTTAATGCAAGTTAGTGTTTCTACTACAATGGGTAAATAATTGTTTTTAAAATAAAATGACAGCGTTAACATCATTTCAAATAATATTTAATAATTACTTTGGAGCTTTTTTTGCTTCTTTGACGTATGTTTAACTCCACATTTTCCTGACGTTTCACAACTTGTAAAATACAAAAAAGCTTCCTGTTTCCTCCTTTAGCTGAATAATTTGTCGGAATTTCAGAACCTCTTTTTTAAAAAGTTGAAGTGAACTCTACGAAATATCGCGAGAATGATAAAACACTAAAATTTATTTACCTATTCAACTAGGTACTTAAAAAATTCATGACAACTCTAAAATACTATAAATTTACAAAACACAATTAACACAAAACAATTTAAATTTACAGAATATACCTAAATTATTTGTAAATGTAGTTTTCTCAAGCCACCTTTAACTTTTAATTTTACTTACACAGACTGTTTATTAAAAAAAAAAATATATAGAGAGACTTATTACAACAGAATAATTACATAAATCTGTTTTTTTTAATGCACCTTTGCTTTTGTTTTGTCTTATTGCATTTTTATTTTTATGTACATATAAAATTTTGGTGTTGCGGTGTTCTAAAAAAAAAACAATATCTTTGTAAACAATCATCACTTCATAATCGTTAGTTTGCTCGACTAACCAACACTACAATATAAACACAAGCACAAACCTGCACAATAATAATTTGTGTAGAAAATTTATATATTCTGTACGATTTAAATTTTTGGGGTAATTTTTAGATAGTTGGACCAAAAATCATCGATTACATTAACGATACCATAAAACGACCACAAATTGTTTTTTAAAAAATCACACATGGATTACTAAACGCTAATAATAATAATGACAACGCATGCAGTGATGGTGATTCAACCATTCATTTTTTTGTCCTTAGTGATGTTATCTGTTGACTGTTTTGAGTAGTAAATATTTAACAGCGATGATAATAAAAAAATGACATTTACAACTAACAATGGAACCAAAAAATACGATTTTAGGAATTATTCTTAGTGCTTTATAAGTGTTTTCAATTGAAGTATTTTCAAATTCTATATTTTTAATTGCCACGGTGCAATTATACATAAGCGATGAATTAATCTTTAAATATACCTAGATATGTAAATATATTAAACAACGGTGAAATAAATAAGATATGCACACTACCTAAATAAATATCTATCTTGCATTAAAATAAAGACTAGTCTTTTCATTGGAGACAGGTATGAAAACCTGATAATTTCGAACTCTTGTAAGAAGAAATATTTTGAAACCGCTGGAAGCTGACAAATATTAAATTTCTACATCCGCACTTAAATAAACAGTAATAAATGTCTAGTTTCGCATGTTTCTGTCGGCGACAGCTTTAAAAGCTGTTGGTTTTCCACAATTTACTTTCAATAAATTATCCATTTGTTATTTCTATTCTCCACTTTGTTCTACCATCCAGTCCATTTCTAACTTTTACAAATCACCAAGTTAATTAATGACCTCCCGCATCCTCTTTGTTACGTACATCCGAAACTCCGACGTATTTTTTTCCACAAAGTCTGTAGTATTTCATTTTGCATTTCATTTATAACGCGCTAACAGAGATATCACACTCCTACAATGAGAAGCGACAAAGAATAATGCGTTTTTATTGTGCGTCGACATACAATTGCATAATCTACGGCATAATAGAACCGCTCTCGTATTTTCCATTTTGGAATTCATTTATTCCTGTTCAGTCGGTGGTCCATGGGGATGGAATTCGTCGGTGAATTAGACTGTGAACGAGCGCATTAGCTTTTGCTCTTTGACGACGCGGTCTAACGTCGGCTCGGTTTTTTGACGGCCAGTCATGGGTAGTTGATATGGGTCTGACGTAACGTCGGGACGTTCAGAATGGGGAAAAGTGCTGGTCCGGCTTATCAGATAAGTCACAGTCTAGTGATCGGAGGGTCGCAGACGGCGACATCGCTCATGCAAACGGACAGCTCCTTTAATTATAGGAGAAACACTCGCTTGTTTCGATCATGGCGGATTTTAACGGAAATTTTCGATTTTTCATGGTGGGCCGCCATTTGTAATCGGCTTTTTACGAGGGACAACTGAAACGTACAATTAAAACGCCGCCTATACGAGGAAGTACTCAGAAATTAAAAAAATATTTATACAAGGTGTTTCATCATAACCATAGCTAAATAACGGTTTTACAGTTTACGACTACGGTACTTTCATTATATTACACACTTAGCTATATGAATATTACCTATTATTATTTATTAATATTTACTGGAAAATAAGCAGTAAAGCGAAAAATAATACAAAACAACAAAAATCATATTCAAATACGGATTTCTGAAATATTGTTGCTGAGTGATTAATATATTCTTGATATGTTGTAAAAAAGAATTAAATATAGAACAGCATGCAACTATATTTATAACACTTTTGATATTGTATTCACTCGTAAGCAAAATATTTACTAGAATATCAAATCATCTCCTTTTCAGTAGGTAGGTACATAAATTTAAGAGTCGGATTCAATACTGCATACGATATGCTCTAGGCACGATTTATGTAAAAAAAAAAACACCGATCCCTGTAAATTCTGTCCATACCAGTCAATATTGCCTTTGGCTACAATAGTCAGGAATTCATAATACGGTTTGCAGGTAGATCAATATATTTATTCAACGACTTCTTCATATTAAATTTATGGTGTGAAGGTTATTTTGAACTTCCCTCGCTCCTGAAATATGTATAGTAAAACAAATAAGTAGGTACCTACAATTTTTTCGAAAAATTATAAGATTTGATTTTGCGATTTTTTTTTGTTATGATCACCCTTATATAAGTCAAAATAAATATATGTATGTAATGTTACGGTAAAGCTAAAAAAGCGTGCAAAATTTTAAAATTTTGACTAGCCCAATTCCTTACCTAGTGTTCTAGGATAACAAAAAATTAATGTAGTGGCAAAGTGTAAGTAGATAATTAACTATATATACAGAAGTCGGTGAAATCACGATTATTTTTTAAAACTTAAAAAATTGTAAACCAGTCCCGACCAAAAACAGTGAAATAAGAAAATTTTAGTTACTTTGAAGGTAAAGGATTTTGAACTATTTAAAACAAGACACATGATGTGTTTGCTCACATAAAATGGTTTGATGAATAGAAAAAGTTTATTATTATTGTTATTATTATCTATCACTTAATAATTCATTTGCAATCTATACCATTTTGATGTATTTAACAAAAAATCCATATTTTTTGAATTCTAAATTTTTATTTCAATATCAGTGTAGAAATTTTGAATCAATGTCTGTAGAACAAAACTGCAAATCTTTTTGTGCGTTATGTAACTTCAATTAAATTTTCTGAAATATCTAGCATGAGTTAATTATTTGTTTTGGAGCTATTTAAACATATTGTAAAAATTATAAAAAGTTTTTCGTGTTGTATTAATATTTTTGTTAGTATGCAATGTTGCATACAGATGTACCAGAATGCAATAGCTATAAAAAAACGACGGCATGATACAAATATCTGATATAGTTCCAACAATATTTTTTAACGAAGTGAAAGTTATAACCCCAATAAATACCCAAATAAGCAAAAAAATAACTCATTTTTCCAAATAAAATTATACCGATCGATAGTTAGCTAGCTAATCAATTAAGGGTTGAATTATGAGCCACCTAGGGTAAATGTGTACAAGAGTGCGCATATGTATAAGAGTACGCACTGATGATTTCTGCTTATTAGTGCCATCTGGGTAAGATGAAGTTATACCATTCACAATCCAATGCTAAACCTGAGATAAAGGTGCAACAGTGACCTGTATATAGTTTATAGTTTGATCGTACTGACGATTTTATGTTTACGCGTTGTGTGGATGTAATTTTTACCGCTCATAGTTTTAGTTTTTTGTAAGGTACGTAGCAGTTCTTTTATTTTACAGTAATAGTGTTCATTAGCTGTAACTTTTAAGGTGTCGTTATACACTAGCAGTTTTATACTTTCTATACATCAAAAGCTTTTAACTTTGAAAACATTAGGTTATGTACAAATGCACAAGAGTGCGCAATACTTGCGATACGTAGTCTTATAGATACATATGATACTATAATGAATTATTTAAACTCTACTACTTTGTACTGCGTCTCAAGTTGTGTGGTGGTGGTTATGGTAATGTTTGTTTTTTAATTTTTACTTCCTGAGCGTAAGGGAATGAAGTATTGTAATCGAGTCCGTCGACCGACTCTCTACTTTTACGTTTTCTCGAATTTCAAGACGCCTAAAGTACGAAGAAATATGGATCTCGTTGTATGTGTAGTCTGTAGTCACTTGTCCCTATTTATTTTCACCTTAGAAATAAAGATTTTTTTCATAAAATGTAATGCGCACTCATAAGCGTTCAAATGCGCACTCTTGTGCAGTGGACTGTCTAAGAGTGCGCATTTACACATCTTGACAAAAATTGAAATTACTCTTAAAATATAGTGGTCTTGGGACGTACAATTAAATATATCTGATCTCTAAACATGTATATGACGAACCCATATCATAAAATTTGTCTATTCAAAAAAATTAAAAAGTTATTGACAGTTTTACACTAAGTGCGTACTCTTGTACACATTTACCCTATTTGCAGTTGTGCCAATAGCATTTACGTAAAAAAAACAGGCATTAGAGAATGAAACGAACACAAAAAATGTCATTAAAAAAAAATAAGTTTTACGTTACTTACATTACAAAGTTGTTTAAATTCGCAATATAGGTATTATATCAAAACGCAACGGAAAGATTTTTTAAATTTTAATTCTGTTAAAAACTGTGTGTTCCCACTGTATATTAAAATCACTGTCGTTATAATTATAACTTGTGGTCATGCATTAAGATCGTTAACTATTTCCTCCACAGTTCTCGACAAAATTAGGATCTAGCTTTCCGAAAAAACTCTGTCAGCCATGGTTTTTGGGAGCAATTAAACCCGAAACAGCGATAGGTGTGCAGATTGCAGGTAGACATTTGATAAATCGCTTTCATCTCAAATGGCCTTCCCACTCGAGCAAAAGTATTCAGTAAGAATAAAAAGCTACGTTAATTAAAGAAGCATCGAACTAATCAGAGTTCACGTCTGTGTTGAAATAAATCAAACTCAGAACAGTCGGGTTAAAATAATTACATGTCTTGTTCAGGGTAGCGTAGCGTTCATCACGACGAAGCTGCATCCGAATCTAATATCGTTAATTAGATAACTGAAAAACCTCTGGGATTCGGGAGAATTTTAAAAGAAATCCGTTGCTCTTTTTATTAATGCCCTCCAACGACGGATCTTTAATCATAAAAACAAATCCTTGCCAGGCTACGGGAAAAATGTGACCCATCGCCACATGGGAGGTTTTTGTCGACTCGGGAGGAGGTGGGTTCAACGTCTCTCCTTTGTGTGAAAACTCCAACTTGACACTAATTACATCCAGAAAAACGAACCCGAAATGTGGAATGTCAAAGTCCGTTTTTCTCCCGACAGTGGAACTTAAATTGGTAATTGCAATTATTGAGTGTGGAACGTGTCCCTTTGGTCAGTCGATAATTGGTTTGCAATAATTTCATGTAATAAGTGATGCCGCGAGATCAATTAGGTGAAAAAGCGAACCGATGAATTTAATGCCGACGGTTTTAAAGCTTTATGCACGAACGGTTTGGCTTTTTCGTTTTGGATTTTTATCGAGACTTTGGAACCTGTTTCAGTGCAAGATCACCACTACTTACTTTAATGAAATGGATAAGTTTGGACGCTGCGGCTTTTTGGGGCCAGAAGCCGCCCACGCTCAGTTGTGGTTTTAACTGTAAATTAATAATTATGTAAATCGACAAAAAATTCATTTGAATTATCCTTGCTGGTGTTCCCATTTAAACCGTTTTACGCAATGTAGCCAAAAAAGTCAGAACTTGTAAATTAATTAAAGCAAAAAAAAGTAAATTTTATATTATTCCGATGTTTAGGTATATCACTCACAATGGCAAAAAATTACAGGTATGTATATGTTGAATAAAAGCCAAATTTAATAATATGTGAAAAGCAATAGCAGTGTCTTTAAAATGAGTTTAGGTAAACGTATCCACATTGCCTAAATACTTTCTAAAAGCACACAAAACGCATTCAAAACATAGACTACCATATATTAGAGAAACAAATTTTCTAAAACATATTCACTTGACTTTTGAAAAATACATGTTTTCATTAAAAGCGGTTATCTAACTAAATTCACTTGTTTTAATGGCGACTATTTTAATAGCGATTATTATTAAGTATATTAAAAAATTGGTTCCATTTGGAGGAAAATGCCGACATTTTAAAAATGTATAATTTAATCCATTATCATCAAAATTAGTGGTTACCTTTAAAATTAGAATTAAACTTGAAACCTGAGAAGATTATATTTAATTAACTTATCACAAATTCATTCAAGTGAAAAATCCACTCGGTATGTAAAACATATACATATAAACGAACTTTTGTAGTAAATTAATTAACATTAAAATATAAAATTAGGTACAGTATTTAAACAAGTAAATATTTAAATACATGTCCTCAAATGTTTTTCGGTTTGCCTATAGATGTCACAAGTCAAGTAGGTTGTACTCATTTTATAACATAAGAGTAAAAATTGATAAATTACAAAATATAAGGAAATAAGCTATCAATAAAATGAGATAATAAGAATTTAATTACTTTCAAATTAAAACTTATTCATACAAACTATAGTTAGTTCACTCCACTGAATAATAAAGTTACAAATAGCTTTGTTCGCCAAAGTTTCCAAAATATAAGGCTTCTGAAACCAAATAAGTAGTATTTACCTACTTTTTTGCTTAAAAACTGTTCTCTCATTAATAACAAATTGTTGAACATTTGCCATTTTCTTGGGAATAGTTATTTGTACATAAATATAAATCAATTAACTTAAAAATAACTTAACTTAAAAAAAACTTTGAATTTATTTATAGAATTTTAAGGACATCTACCTAGATTTATAATTGTAAAAATCGCGATATGTACAAAACAAGTATTCTTCATTAAAGACGTAGAAGTTAATTAGATGTTAAAAAATACCTACTTCTTTTTTTAAGAAATTTATATAGACTTTCATAAAATATTAAACCATATATTATTAACAAACTCAATTTTTTACTGTATGTTCATTCACTAACACCGGATTATTCACCAATTAACAACACACTGTGGCACAACAAAATCAGTTATTTCGAAATATATGCTGTCTAATATAATAAAATAAAGAATATTTTAAATTGTCAGTTTTTTCCAGAAAGGCATCAACTTTTTTTATACAATGTTATATATTTTTTAGTTTATGTGGTAGTTTCTTCTTCTTACAACAATGTCATTGCTTTGTTATTTTGAAGATTTTGAAAATCAAAAATTAACGTAAGAGGATTGACATTTTTTTGTAGTGGAGTAATCAATAAGTAATGTGTGAAAGAGAGAGTGAATGATTAGAGTAGGGATTAATGTAGATGTAAGCAATAATGTATGTAATAAGACTAATAAGAAATGTATTAAGTAGAGAGTAAGAAGTTAGTAAGTAAGTAAGCAGTAAGTGAGTAGGCAACCAAGCGGTGTAAGAGAGAAGAATAATAAAGATATGTAGTAGTTAAATAGTGAGTTTCAATAGTGCGTAAACTGGCTAAGCTGCCTACCCCAGGCGAGCACTACATTTTTTTATTTGATTTTATTTTGCGAATTTTATTTTATTTTTATGGCAATCCCTGTAAGTTAAAATAAAGATATGTACCTACCTATATAATGTTGAAACATCCTATGTAAATTTCTATGTGTACAATATAATACTAATAATAACAGTACTGTATTCTTAAATGTTCGGAAAAACGGAGTGAGCCGTTATGGATTTATTCAATAAAATAAATTGACTCGTTCATTAATTTTTTTTGAGTCACCCGTATAATCAACTCCAAGAAAAAGCAAAAAACAAACCGTAAATATAGCTTCATAATATTTTACACAGTTTAAATAGGATTTAAAAATTTAAAAATGACGTCATCAAATGTAAGGGGGGGGAGAAACGAATATACTTTGAATAACGATTTACCATGGTTACTATAACCTTAAAACGTTTGCAAGAATTCAGAGCATTCAATTTTGGAGTTTCGATGTTAAATTGTACACTTTCGTTATACAATTTCTTTTTTCTCAAGACGTATGCATAAATTACATATGTAGGAGTATATTGTTTTATAAAATTTAAAGAGCATTTACGATATACAATTATAAGGTGATATCACATTGTTGGTGAGGGCGGTTAGACAAAGCTTAATTAGCGTTTTACCGTCTACCTACATGATATTCGTAATATACACATAAAATTTGACAACAATTGATTCGGTAGTTTCAGAGATTATCTATCTAATCAAAATCAATTCAGACGACGCACAAACAGACAGACGGAAACCTGGAATCTCATTTCAAACATAGGGAAAACATGAAAGTAGCCATCCATCCCTGATAATCCTTAGCTTACGCTTGGGAAGTAAAAATGAAACTGATGAATATTACTGGATCATAAATCATCAATCTGTATGAGTTTTCGACAGAACTGCGTCTTACTTATGATTCCTTGAATATGTATTTTTAAAATGATCTTCTTTAAACGTTAAAATTACAATATTATTTGACTTTTTATGAAAGGCACAAAATGTCCACGTGGTTTTTGACACAATTTAAAAAATGTGAACTGAATTTAAACGACGGTTAAAATTAAAATAACCTTAAAAGTACTTTTATCAAACAATGTAACTAGATTTAGTGTATAGTACGACAAAAATTATCTGAAAGCCTAGTACAGCGAACAAAATTATAAAAAATTTGGCACCGACAATTTTAATTAAATTTTTAATATTAATAAAAATATCCGAAATCATATTTGGCCTAGTACTTAGTTCCTATCATAAATTGAGGCGAATGCCCAGGTGATTCACCCATATATCTACTATCTAAATACGTATAGGTATAACTTATGCAGTAAGAGCTCAATCCAGTAAAAAGACTTAATAAATCTTAGAAATGTTAAACAATAAATAATTATTAATGGCTATTCACGTAGATACGTTGTAACAATGCTAACTAAATATAACGTATTTTAATATATAATAAAATATGCATGTAATAACTAATGACAACTGAAATAAGAATTTATTTTTGTCACGCACATATTATTTATTACTGGGAAGAGTGGTTTCAACATTATAAAAGCAAATAATAAATCGTGTTTGAAAAATACATAAATAAACAACCAAATGCAAGTACTAAATCGTTTTTCGCACAAAACTATGTTCGCTAACATTGATCAAATATAAAGGATTTTAGAGAAAATTCGACTTTAACAAATTCTTCGGCGTAACAAGTACAGATGCAATACAGACTACTTCTATAAATTCCTGTCAGTGCTTAGAAATAATACGTTATTCTTTTCTCTGCAGAAAAATATGTGTTGCAGTTGTAAGTTTTTACGCAACGAATGACATTAACGCTTGAACAAGATCCGCGTGTGAAGAACCATCGAAACCTTCAAAGCCTTTTTTCACTCATGAGTGAACTAACGCATCCTTTTATTTGACAAGCTCTCAAATAAAATTCCGGTAGTCAATCAAGTCCTGTTCCCAAACATCGCTCCACACTTTGACACATTCGACGCACACAATAACAAAACTGAATAATGTGTGAGAAACATTGTTTGGAGTAGCGATTTGTTTTGAAAATGATTACAGCCGGCGGTGGCGGACCGCGAACAAATGCTCGTAATTTTTGCGGCAATACTATATGAAAAATAGTCCGATCATAAAGAAGCACTTGGTCATAACGAGTGAATGTTTACAGTTCGTAAACACGTATTTTACGACTTGTTAGATGGTGTCATAAATTTCGAGAACACGAGTGAAACAAATTAAGAGATAATAAAATAAACAATTCAGAACATTATGGCCGCGTAACCTAATAATAATTACCCTATGAAAAGGGTTAAATAATTTACAGCACTATCAAATCTCATCCCGTCACAATTTATCACCAGAATGCTTATTTAATAGTGTCGACGCGGCGCGGATCTGCACGAACGTGGCCCGAACACATCCTTGCTTCATAAATTGCACTCAACAAGTAGCCTATATACCGTAGCGGTTATATTGTTATTACCGTGCTTATGGTTGCCAACAGATGTAAATTCCATCTCTATTAGTTTAATCGCCGCTCTACAGGCGAACAAAGAGAGACGTTGCTTCTTTAAGAACAAAAGGAGACGGAAGTTCTTCAGGAACACTTTTTAACTGTCACTTTGGTCCTTCGAGGTAATTAAAATTTGGCCACTGGTACACGTCGGCCAAAAGTCATGTTCTTGTGACCTTATTTCCAAGCCGAGTGTGAATCTTTGACATGATATATTGCAGTCTGGACCGGACCGCGGGAGCTTATTAATATTAAGAACTTGTGTCAAATGTTGGAAGAAATATGGGCACCTGCACATAGACCATTTTTTGTTGGTTTATTTCCTATAATCTAGCACCGGTGTCATGAGAAAAATAAATACAGAGGAGGCGAGGAATTTGTTGTCCGAGGATCGTTACACTTCGGGTTATGTTTGGCGAGTCTCGCATTGACAGCTGCATCTAATGCGTAAAAAATTTACACCATAATATTTAAAATTAACATTAAAAAATTCGCACCAGTAAAGTGCGCTATATTTTCAATTAGGTCATTTTTCTTAGTGCAAGGTCGTTAGTTACATTTTTATGCACCTTCAAATTATAATGAATACAAAGATTTTTATAAATTGGAGAAAAGCCTCTTTGAAACAACATAAACTTCTACTTTCGTTGAAATAAAAACAGCTTGTTTTTTGAGTTGAAATACCTACCCAGCTTTTTACTACCTGCTGAAATGGTTATTTATTATTTTCTAAATCAAGTAACATAAAATGATTACTTACTACTGTTAAACAAAAAAATTTTATTCGAGCAACTTTTCTATAGAGACAAATGTTTTAGCATCTGTTGAAAAATAACTCGTTGTAAATTTTATCTTTGTCGAAAAAACAGTTTAAAAAAAGAGGTACTTTAAGAAAATAAATTTAAATCTGTTTCGTTTTTGGCGGAGCCTGAATTACTCGATCAGCTGTGTATAATCAGTATTCGTCCTTTTCTATCTGAATTAAAAAATAGCTCGTTTTTGAAAATATGAAAACAAACTCGTATAATGTATGCATGCCTTGTTTCAATTTTATCTCAAAAAGGTTCGAATCAGTTCTTCATAAAAGTATTACAGTTTCATGAAGCGATCGATGTTTGCATAATCATTATGTTTTTTACACAAACTTCGGTTTTTTGAATTCAGTGATGCTTTAATTCGACTATCTATTGTCATTAAATAAACAATACCTAAGTCATTCCGCAAGGCTTTAACTTAGGTCCCTTGCGTTTCCTCATTTTTATCAACGATTTATCTGCTGACATTCTGAAGATTTTTCAGTAAATCAATACATACGTAGATGACTGTTTTGTTTTGTGTGTAGAGCTAACCTGTTATAACTAAATATCACCAAATGCTTGACTATGACTTTTACAAGAAAGTGCGCTATAGGTAACATAAGGTAGCTAGCCAAATATTGCCACCTTAAGGTTTAAAATTTTTTTGAAAATTTAGTTTTAGAACTTGAAAGCTAAAATTTCGTCCATAGATTAATTAGTAGATACCTAAGTGTTCTTTCTTTAAATAAAAATGAAATTGATAAAAATTTTATATAGTTATAAATCATTTTTACCTTTTACTGAATAATAAAATAAAAATTAAAGAAATTTTTATTTTTATTTCCCGAGCGTAACCTAAGGAAGTATTGTCCAGTCCATCCGGTGACTGGCTACTTTCATATTTTCTCCATGGGTCATAACCCCTATAAGTAGAGTACGAAAAAATGGGTCTGTCTGTTTTCGTCTGTCTGTCTGTCTGTCTGTATCAATTTTTGTTAGGCATTCAATCTCTGAAACCACCGGACCGATTGTTGTCAAATTTTATATGTGTATTAGGAATATCATGTAGATGGTTAAAGATGACGTCATCTTAAAATTGTATAAAATGGTAAAATGGTTTTAAATTGTATAAAATAATATAGTCCTACACTGTACTTTATGAATCCGTGTTGAGTTTTTACCAGAAACGTCCAGAAATCAAAATTTTATTATCGACGTTTTGCACTTTAATTTTAAGTCTGCATAACCGAATGCTTTGATATCTTGCAGATATCATACGGGTGGTAAATTTTTATTTTTTATTTTTTTTAAATAAGATATTTGCTTATCCCCCAAAAAAATTAATGACGTCACCTCAAAATTTTGTCAAATAAATCCTATTTAAAATGTGCAAAATATGAAGAGTCTGTACTTGTGATTTATAATTGCATTCATGATTTTTAGATTAGCTTCTATAGGGTGACTCAAAAAAATTAGTGAATGACTCAATTTATTTAATTTAATTAAATGAGGAACTGCAAAACCGTAAGCTTTGAAATCTTGCAGACGTTTGAAAATTATTATAAAAATGGCAAATGTTTAATCGAAACGTAGGTATACATATCTGTTTATTTCCCCAAAAAATTGATGACGTCAACTCATCAAACAAATTTTGCCGAATAAATCCTAGCTAAAATTTGCTTATACAGGTGGCTCAAAAAAAAATAAATGAGTCAGTTTATTTGATCGATTAAATCAGAAACGACTCACTCCATTTTCTCGCAAATTTGGAAATACAACATTGTCATTATTACTATTACACTGCACCAATCCAAGTTGATATACGTGTCATTGTTGATGTTAATGACGTCATCACAAAATTTTGTAACTCATTTGAAACATCGCATAGCACATTTCTTTAGATCTACTTTAACATTACATATGTAGGTACATATGATTATTTCAATTTATGAGGGTTTTAAAAAAGTAAAACTCCCAAAATCATATTTTACAATTTTTCGCAAATGCTGGATATATTTCTATGTACTTCAGGGGCGAGAGAAACAACCTTCCACCATTTTTTTAATTAAGTTTATGTTTTCGTTAAAATTATTGTTGTTAGAGACTAATTTTTTTTATACTTTACGTTTTTATTTCAAATAAGCAGTTCAATATTTTTTTCACCGTTCCTACTATTACCATGATTCTTCCAATTTATTACCACTGGCAATAATAGGTACACCACGGGTGGCAATATAACACAACTCGAATATGATTCACTGATTTGGTATCCCATCACATACTAATGGTACTTTTGGAAGAATTTCAGTACCTATTTATTCTAGGAACATTCTCAACAGTTAGAATTTTATATGATCTCTTTCACATTTTTATGGACTGTACACTGATAATGAACATAAATGTTACTAGTCATTCACGAACCTTTTATTTAGGCAAGCCAAGAACTAATATATTCACAAAATTGCCAATTAACGATTAACGTATTATGTAAAAACTCGAATTTGCACTGCGGCTATATAAATTTGTTCTCCGATAGTTTTAGTAGGACTATTAAATAATTTTTGTGCAATAACTGATTATTATTCTATTGTTTTTTTGACCTATACTATTTGAGTATTTAATTTATCGTTCGTTCTATTTGTGCTTTTATGCAGTTACTATTTAGGAAGTATTTAAACTGTACAACTAAGTATATGTAACAACTAATTTAAATTTGAAACATATTTTTTTTATATAGGTATGTATAACATTTTTTTAGGTTTTCCTGTATTTGGATTCATCCTATTTAAAAATAGAACATCATTATTATTACTATAGTCTGCCATTTCCATTGAAACACCACTTCTTGTTAATAGCAAATTTGGCAACGTTCATATTCAGACAATTTTCTAACTAAAAGCCGATGTCAGTCAACCGAAACCTGTTACAATTGCTAAATTTTAATCAAAATCAACAGGTGGTGTTTCAATAGAAATGGCAAAGACAATATTAGGTAAATCTAAACCTTTGTACTGATAATTTTAAAATAGGGTGGGAAAAATTTAGTTCCGACGGATTATGATAAGTTTTGCAATTTTGAAGAAATTATGTGCTTCAACAACATTTTACGACCTTTGAAACTGTTAGTTATGTTAATTCTTAAAGCTTTTAATTAACATTTTTTCCAACATTCAAAAATAAAACTTGCCTACTGACTCAGAATTTTGAACTCTAAAGTTGTAATCGTACGTACGCAACAATATTAAAAAATAACATACACTTTGAAAGTCGTTTTCTAGGTCCAATGTAGCACTTCCACTGCTTCCACCTTATCTCAACTACTCTAGCAAGAAGTACAAAGTAAACTAAACTGAAGCACTATTTTTCAGTACTTTAAAATTTATGGCTCAAACCTGAAAGGCCATTTCAAGCCCTAACCCACAAAAGTACAATAACCCCATTAAACTCAAATAAATAAAGTGATCACTTGTTTAACAAATTTCATCACCGCTTTTCCATTAATCATTCAGCTACATATACGATGAAATTAAGATGTTAATGCAGCGTAAAATTAATGACTTTTTAAATGTCCCAGCCGCAAATTTATTGTCCGCTTGAGCGACTGTCTACCAGTCCCCTGTGGTGAGGATTGAGATGTCCGGCAGGTCTCTTCATGCAAAATTGCATCAAACGTAAAGCCGGCCATAAATCAGTAACTTAGGTACAATAAATGTCGGCATTGTGCAATTTGGGTGCACCGCATTGTCACAGACTTGAAATGAAAAAGTCGGACCTGGAGGATTTTTGCACTGGTTTTTGTTTCGACATCACAAAGAAGGTCACAAAAGTAGCAAGAATTTTATCTTTGGCTCGAAAAGAAACGTCAGTCAAGTTTGCATAATTCTGTGTGCGGTAGATTCCACGAAATGGAAAAGGAATTTTCTGTGCTAAAACTGAATTATTCGTGATTGAGAAAACTGAAAGAATTTAGTTTTATTATACGGTTGAATGCAATCATCTTTTAAATAGTTTAATTCTGTTTCAGACTGCGACAAAATTAATTCAATAATTAATTGCCGATTATGTACTTAGTATAAAAAACTTATGTTTGTAATGATTAGTTTCTTCAGTGGTTTGATAAGGATACAAGGTCGTTATATTAAATAATAAAAGTGGTCACATGTTACACTAAAGAACATATAAAATTTCGAATTACCTAGCGTTTAGTTCTTTAAGAAAAATATATTAAGCGTGAACCAAATGTTATAAATTTATGTAAATATTTTTGGAAATTTGTGAAGCCCAAAAGATCTAATACAAACAATATCTCCAATACAATGTTTCACAATAACATTAATAAAGCGGATTTAAGGAATGTCCTGGACATTGAGTTATCCGTTAAGAATTTTGTGCAATAAATTTTTACAGATAGGAGTTGTTCCAAATCTGTGGAAAATTTCGTATATTAAGCCTGTCTACAAATAAAAATCTAAATTATAAGTAAGTAGAAGTGTTTCGCTGTCGTCACCTGTTGCTAAAGTGTTGAATTTTATAATTGACGAACGACATGGTTTTATAAACAAATCTTTTTGTGTTGACTGGTTATGTGTTAACTAGCTTGGAAACAAAGTGGTCGTAAAGCGGATTACGCTTATACTGATCTGTCGAAGGTGTGTGACCAAGTGAATAAAACGACGGAATGATTTTGAATTTAAGTTGGGTATTGAAATCCCCTTTTAGTATGGTCAAGTCGTACCTAACTAGTAGAAAACAGTTTGCAGATATCACTGGAATTAAATTAATCTCAATTCACGTTTTATCAGGTATGCCTCAGGGCTACAAGCTCGGACCATTTTTGTTTCGAACATGATATTAGTAAATGTAACAAAAAAATTTTAAACTGTTCTTATTTACAGACGATTTAAAATTATTTACGAAGTATTCTAAACTAGAAGTTCTAATTTTATGTAGATTGTAGACGATGCAGTAATTGTTTGGTGTTTTCGATGTGGATAATGTAATACTGACTTGAATATTCTTAAGATTTAACTATAACAAGATTATTAGCTGTTTTTTTTTTCCGATAATAAATTACAAAATATAATTCTCATAGTCTTTATATCATTCTTAATTATCCACGAACTTTCTCCCCATGTATCATTTTTAAAAGTATTCGGACGTTAGCAAATAATAAATAAGAAAAAAATAATATAAATAATAAATATTTAATTCGTTCGGATCTGGAATATTGTACCGTCATCTGGTCTCCATTTTATAACCTTCATATTAACATAATTGTGGAGATACAGAAAACATTTATCAAGTTTTTATGTTTTAAATTTAATATTTTTTATTTTGGTGATATTAAAAAAATAGTTTAATTATTACTTTTACGATAATATTTAACAGAAAATCGTTAATAAAGTCAGTAAAAAACACAAGACCTAATACGGAGCTTTGTGAAACTTCCGTCTTTCACATTTTTGCATATAGCGACTGTACTTTTTTTTTATTTCAAGGTAACAGCCCAGGCTGGTTCTGCCGAGACTCACCAAACTGACTCCTCATCCAGGGATACAAAGGACTAGGTAACGCCGCCGCCGTGTTGCCCGGCGGTTGCTGCCCCTGCGTCGGTTGCTGCTGCATGGGCGCCTGCTGATGCGGCGGGCCCTGCTGGTGCATGTTCGCGCCCTGCTGGCCACCGTACATCATGTGCTGCTGTTGGTGGTGCTGCTGGTGGTGCTGCGGATGCTGCTCCTGCATATGGTGGCCCATGTGGTGGTTGTTCATCGACTGCGACGTCTGCAGGGGCGGACTCCCCGTAGGTCCCAGCACACCGTTCTGGGTCACCGCCGCCGCCTGCAGCTTACAACTGGCGTAGACCACGGGCGTCTGGTGTCCATTGGGGGCGGCGTTGCTCCCCATGTGCATGCTGCTGGGGCTGTCCGGCCGGTACTCCTGGTTCCCGTCCATGTGCTGCTGCTGCGCGCCGTAGTAGCCCGCCGCCCGGATGTCCATCCGGTCGTAGGGCGGGAAGCGCGGGTAGGGCATGCCCTGGGGCGGCTGGCCCCCGGATGGAGGGCCGCCATAGTGGTGCGGGGGGATGCCTTGACGGAGGCCCACGACGGACGGATCGCCGCCGCAGGTGTTGGGGTCGGACTGGACGGCCGCTCCGCCCTGGGGCACCTGGACGGCGGCGCCGTAGTGCTGGTGTTGGTGCGGGTGCTCCGCGGAAACTACACCCCCATTTCGCATGTCCGGCATGTAGGAATTGGCGAAGTAAGAACTCATAATTCTTTGATCACAGAATGGGCACTCTAGACACAGTTAAACCGCACTAAAGCACTAAGGACATTGTATCATCGCCACTTTTTTTACACAATTACACTAGTTTTCGCTCACTTGGGATGGCTTCACGAGGTCACGGTGTAGATGGCGGCCACTGCTGACTTCCTCATTGGATGGCGAGAACGACCGTCATAGGGCCCTGGAAGAAGGAACGGTGTTAGTGTGGACATTTCGGGACCTTCATGTCGATCGGGGTTCAAATGGCAAATGACTAAATATTTTGAGCAAAGTACGGACTTCAAATGAGTGACACATGTAAGCTGAGACGGATCATCATTTGGGTTCCACGCTTCATGTAAACACGTGTCCGCGGAATGCGACACTTGCAGCTAGTTAACTGCGTTACGGAATTTTGACGGAACCTTCAAAAATTGTCTACCTGATAAGCTTTGTTGCAGATATTTATTTAATTTTCATACAGAAGCATCGACACACTCGAGTAAATAAACATACCGCTAAAGAAACAAACTATCGCGGAAAGTATGCAAAAACATGTAAGCAAAGGAACGATGTGGAACGAAAATCTTCTAAGAGATACCTTTCAAGCATCAAACTTCTTGAAATAATTATGACATTTTAATATGCCAAAATGCTTTATTTGCATTACTAAAAGTAGTTGCCCTGTTATTGTACGTTATTATTATTAAATATGATGGATTAAATTATTACTTGTTTTTCATAAGAACTAGGTAACTGTAAGATTTTTTTATGGAAAAAATGTGTTCCATGTTTTTTAAAAAAGTGACTATAAACAAATTTTGTTAAAAATGAATAAAATGGCCACATGTAGGTATTCGATTATATTTGTTGTAAAATATTTAAGTAATAAGTAATACAACGGAAACTTCCGGAACAATTGTCCCACATCTAGATCTACCTGCAGAGAAATAGGTGTTACGATTAATTATAAATCGATAAATGCCCTTTTTTAGTGCTCTAACCTTCCCAATGAAAGAATCAAAAGAAGTCTCCTATCATTATTACCCAACCCCATTATCCTTGATATTTTGCATCCGTGACACTTACATGGTCATGATGGAAACACTCCCCAGTTATATTAAAAGGGAAAATGAATGTTTCAAACAATTGTTCATATTGTTATAGTTTATCATCCAATGTATTCTAGAAGTGCACATCTAAAAAAATCGCGACAGGTTGGTCTTAACTAAAGCTTCCATGAAAGGTGTCTATATTACTTGATTTATTTTTCCGAAAAAGGAATATAAAAAAAAACAGTTAGCTTGTAATTTTATAATGAAAGTAAATTAAACTAACTGCTCTTGTCGTTACAAATTAGATTTGTTATAAAAATCGCAGTATCTAGTTGTACACGTTAAACTCTACTGCACATCGACGCCCCCTCCGAGTGTACGTTATGCGGAAAAGTTGATGTCATCTGTTCAAACTACGTAAGTTTTAGTAGGTTGCATTCCGCAACTGCCGCCTCATATGACCCTTAACCCCGTCATCGCTATACTTTTGCGAGTAAGTCTAAGTCATTCCGCGTCAAGAGTATGTCGCAACAAAGTTGGTCGTCCAACTACCGTTAAAGTTTTCTCGCATCAGTCATCATTGTCTTCCCAACAGCCGATAAACAATTCATCACGGCCATTTCATGCGGTCGCTGTGAAACCAGAAAAGAAACTTGAGGTACGTGACATGTCAGTAACACGTGTTTGAAGTACACCCCATGAGCAGCTAACTAGGTGTAGATGTTTCGGTAACTCAACTTGTTTAATGCGGTCGTGTCAAAGGCCAAGTCGTAGTCGCTCTATAAACCGGCTCAAATCTAAACGAGATCTGGATATTCTCATTCTAAGAAGTAGAGTCGTAACGGATGAGAAAACTCCTGAATAACAACCCAAAAAAGAGTTGTCGTTAAAAACGCAACTAATGACCGCCTCGAAAATATTTTCTGCATACCTCGAGGAACAGGTAATTAGATCTACCATATTCAAATTCTCCAGGTTCAGCGGAGCATCTCGGATGTGTTTTAGTAATTGGACTAATAGCAACAAATGAGGTAATTGTATGGCGTAATTGGCATCTGGAGATTTTGCGTGTGCTAATCCATTTACTCGGATGCTCTTAAAAATCGCCCGATACACTTAATTACTGCAGATTAATTACCTCCTCAAGCCGATGTGTTGAGTATCACACATGCTTAATTGCGTTCGGGCTCATTAGCAATCTTATCAATATGAGAACGCGTCAAAAAGGGTCACTTTACGCGGTTATTCTTAGCTTGGAATCCAGCCATCCATGTTTATGGAAAGGTAGAGGGTTTAATAGGAAAACTAATTGCCTCCACCCACAGAATGAAGGTCTCGTCTCCGACATACGATTTGTCAAGTTGAAAGGTTCCGCACACATGCAATTCGTTAACCGCAGCCAGCCAACGTGACGCCGCCATGAAGCTTTGCTTTTTGCGAAAGCTACATTTTTTACCACAGACATGTTTTGATGTACTCCCTGCCTTTGTTTTTTAATGTCACAGATTTATGAGTTGGTTCTGAGAGAGAAAATGCTTGGTAAGTGGATGTGCAAATGAGATTTCAACCACGATCTCGTTGTTTTATTCCAAACCTATTACCATGCTCGCTGTAATTTCAGACACAAAGCGCGATACAACCAGACCCGGAGACACTTTTTAATACATATTTTTCCACATGTTCCATTCAAGGGGAAACTAACGCAAATCGAAAAACAGAAAGCTCCTCTTATGATTATTACGTCATGTAAGAATTACGTCAACGTCTTTTATATTGTCGGCACTGTCGTAATCACAATTTGAACATTTTAGATTTATTCTGGACTCATAGAATTTTGGAAATCAAATTAAACAAATAAAAAAAAGGTATTACGTGGAACGTATCCCTTAAAATTGAATAACAACAATATTAAAACTATAAATAAATGTCAAATTACTAACAGTGACAGATTTCAAAAAATATAAAAACAAGCAACCAATTAATTTTTTAACTTAAATCTAAAAAAATTAATACATAAGCAAAACATTTATTCTAATCCCTAAGACATGTGTTTTTCGCACTTTAAAATATCATGAGTAACGAAAACAAAAAAAAAATGTTTTAAACAGCTTAAACAGTACTTCCCTTGTCCTCTGGAGCGTGACCAATACGCAGGACGTATTTGAGTTTAATTATTTATTTTAATTAATTAAAAACACAACTAACAGATATCTTTATTCATAGACTAAATTTATTGGCTTGAGGTCAAAATCGAATGGACTTTGCGTCGCCGCAATTGAATTTGCCTCATAGTAACACAAATCAGATTATTTATAACTCAGCTACGGTCGCAAATTTCAATTAACGCAACAAGTTAAAACTGGGCCGTAGGTTGATAATAAAGGCACATTTTATTATTCAACAGAAATAAAAGAAATTATATGCGCATGACACATCACAGCTGCTAAATGGTTGGTTTTCAGGATGCTTGACCGTATATTGCTGTCTTTTTTTATTTAAATAAAGACAGATACCAAAGTTTATTGAGACTACCAAGTGATAACGAAAATTTCAAACACTTCACTGAGTATTTTTTAGTCCTAAAAATTTTTGTAAAATTTCTTTTCTTTTTGTAATTACTCATATCCATAAATATGACTAAATCAATGAGCCGAAGATAAAGAAACTTGTCAGTCTAAGCAGTTCAACTGAGAACATTCGGGAATAAAATTTTGAGACGAGGCGACCTCACCAATTATTTGGATGAGATTAACACCTATAAATTTTTGTAAATATTCACTGCTAGTCGTTAAAAATATTCACATTGTAGTTTCTTCAATAAATTATAGAATTAGATTCTGTTGACTTAAATTTTTAGGATAACCCTTAGATATTAAAATAAAATAGTGGTAGATTAAACGACAGACAAAATAACATGTTGAGTTACATGTTTAAAGAGATATTTAATTTATTTAGTTTTATGATGCCCTTATCGTTTATTTTGTGGAGATGATTATTAGATATACAGGGCGAGTATGCGAATATGAAAACAAAATAAGTAATAATAAAAAATCGTCAAAAAAAATTGTTTTTTAATCCATTTGAATTTTTATTTTACTACAAAATTGAGAAAAATTACTTAGCAAAATTCAGTATTTATTTTGATAAGTTTTATTTGTTTTTGTAAAATAATATTTTCTCAAAGCATTTTGTGGACTTTGTTTTCTAAAAAAAATTTTTCCTAAGAAAAATTGCAATAATTTACGAATATTAAATAGTGAATTTAATAAAGCAACGTTTTTAAATTTTTTTGAAATAAAAAAACTGCAAAATCTGAGAAATAAAAAAACCTTAAATGATATTTCTGGAATATAGTTTTTTCCATTGCAAATTTAATATCATTACTTTTAGCTAATAAGTAAAAAAGTTATTCGAGGATTTAGTCGACTCACCCTGTATATTTTTTACATACTCTGGTTGGTCATTACTTAGGCTTTATTTTATTTCTATACGCCTTTTGTAATAAATATTATTATTATTATTTAAAACTCTAGTCTATATTGAAATTCTGATACGATGTTACTACCTTATTCCAATTTCCTTGAAATTCTTTAGCAATGCGCAAAAAATTGCAGTAATGTTACTTTTGACATTAACGTTGTAAGATTTATACAGAGACAAATAGAGCCACGCGCTTTGATGCGGTATCAATTAAATTAAATTAAATTTTAATATACCGAGTGTTTATAAAATTTTTGAACACATAACTTTCAAACATCGACATTTTTTCAAACAGAACATCCTGTATTTTATTACTGACATAATATTAGTAACAAGGCTTCTGTAATACTAGAATTTCAGAAAAAATAGATAAGTACGCTGTTTTCAATATAATTTAGTAGCGAAATTGCTTCATTTACACAGAATCTAAGGAAATATTTTTGAAATTTACTCGAGGGGATAAACAGATACATTTTAGTTGGTGTTGTGTGTTTACTGATAACCCCGATGTAGAAGGTTAAAAACATAAGTAGGTACTATTAAACCCAGATACAGTAAATTGTTACAATATTACTTTTGAGTAAAAACTACTCAACGAAATTTTGAGACGACCTCATGAAAGTTTTGATGGGGTTGAAGACAAAAATTTTTGTTAGTATTTTGCCATCTTCAGGATAAGCTTCAAGTATAGCGAATATTTCCCATTTCATTCTGACATAAATCTAAGTAGCCTAATAAATAGGTACTTTACCTACAAAAAAAATCTTGAAAGTACTTATTTCATTTTAATATAATTTTTAAAGACTCGTAACCGGCAAGTTATATATTATATTACTCAATATAATAAACTTTTGATCTGGATTTAATGCCTCTTATTACAAAAAATCTGAAGTATGGTGGAAAGCGTTATAAGAGAACAATACCTCAAAATTTGTGCGCAAAGTTACCTACCTAAAGCGTAGACACCTTCAGTGGTTTGACCATACTGAATATTTCCACTTTCTTTTCGAGAATACAACTATTTCAGCGTAAGATTTTACCTGTTGTCAACCAATTTCGTCGAACCCCTAATAAAAAATAGAAAGTTACATAACAAAACCGTCGTCTCAACTTTCACCAACCCCATTTTCTTTGATCCCAGTAGTGCCCCATCACCCCCGACGAGTACACCGTCTCCGGTAAGTGATACCTCTTATCAACTCTCAAACCGTCCCAAAAATGTAATTGGCTAAATGTTTAAATGAGATTTGCATGTAAATGGTGGCGGCGGTCCTCCCGGAGCCAACTTTTAATTTAATCAAAGAAGTTGACACTCCAGGGTGTTTTTGGATGGAACGGTTATGTGAGGATGAAAAGCGGGGTGAGACGTTAATGCATGAGGTGTAAATGTCTCGGTTTTAGCGGTGAGGGTGCTGCAACCTGCCTACGCTTTGGGCCAATTAATATTCGCAACCCTTCGCGCGACCCTAGATCTACAATTATTGTACACAACAGCAAACCGCAAATAATTGGAAATTTTTTAATAAAGGGGCGCACCAAGGCTGATAAACCGGCTTCTGGCGCAAGATTTATGGCTTTGAAATGGGCGCCGATCAACCGATGCGTACGCCTCTGTCGGTTAACAGCCGAAGTTTTTGTCTCCGCGATTGATGCCGGTAATGCAGTTAACGTGAATTAAACAGGAAATTTTAATTCGGCTTATTCGGGGGCGGGATTTAGATGTGAAGTTGTGTTGACGCGGCGGCGGCTAATGAAAACTCGTAATTCAAACACGGTTTTGTTGGTTGGAGTTGGAAACATAAATATCTAACTTCATGCCGGCGACAGCGTTTCGGTGCATTGTTAGGTTTAAAATGAATACGCGGGGCAATAAATAGATGTCCTTGCAAGCGCTGGCAGATAAGAAAAATTACAATAGTAATAATAGTAGTAATTAGTTACTTCATATTTTATTCACTTTTGTTTACGTAATAGTAAAAACCACACCTAATTAAATTAGTGGCGTCACATCTACATGTGATAAACAAACTTGTTGCGCAGCCTAATGTATAATTAATTAATTATCGTCAATAGTTAATTTTTATTAAAATTAATGCAAAATCGGTACCTGTTTATTCGCTCGTAAATCTTATCGAGAACGCATACATTAGCAAAAGTCGTACTGTTTATTGCCATTAACATAGTGTAACACACACACAGTAGCGGCTCGTTTGGGAGCTGAACATTGTCAAAAATACATATTAATAATTCGTATTTTAAAAATGTGTACAGTAGGTATGTATACATCTGTGTTCAGTGGCATAACAAATACCTTTGTAATCCGAAATAGATACAAACAATATGTAGGTATACAGTTTTAGAAATACTACCAATAATAATAATATGTAATATACAGTTTATGCTTAGTAGCAAATAACTGAACTGCCTAAATAATGCCAAAAAATGATAAAGTAATAAAAGAAATTTCTTAAGCACTGGAGAGAAAAATAGTTAAAATAGTCGTACAATTCAAGCTTAAACATAACGTAAAGTTGCTAACAAAACTTAGCAGCAAAGGGATTCGCAACAATAGCCTACGTTTGATTTGTCAAAATTTTGGAGCTTTAGTGACTGATATGATGTGGAATTTAGATTTACTTCACATATAAATGACACTATGGTGTTAACTTAATTTTTGACCACATTGAAATGTTCTAAACCCACCTCTGTGTATAGGTTATAATATAATTACAAAAGTTTTACGCAAATGACGTTTTATGGTCTTTAGATTTTGTCTGCGACTTTATAATAAAATTGAATAACTAAGTACGAAAACGATAATGAACAACTATTGAAGCTATCTATTTCTGTATGACTAAAACAATAAATTAAAAAAAAACATGGTTTATTTTCACAAAACCCACATTTTTTATATTCCAAAAATATACAATGTATTATGCATATGTATTGACGTTCTACGCATATTTCTTAGTTAATATATTCCATTGCTCCATTAGTGACTATTTTACATATATATGGATGTGGAAATACTGTGATAAAAACAATATCACCTAAAATATTTTTAGGCGACCATTACAAATCTAGTCGTACCTTTTCGACTGAATATCGTTATAAACAAGACGGAACCAACTTATTGCCTTAGTAGAGAAGCAAAGTAGCATTTTGGTTTTTATCAAATTAGCAGGACCTTTCCTCCAACAACGGAAATAGATTTTCTAACCTCAAAATCATTTACCCAACCAATTATTTTTCTGTGTGGTCGCCTAAGAAACGTTGTATGTACCTCGGCCAAAGAAAACGTTTTCGGTCTCATCGGATTTGTAAAACTTCAGATCAGCCGATAAAAGTTCTTCTTTATGGCCTTAATACACAAATAACTACTGGGATTGAATTTAATACGCTTATCAGATTAGTTTTAATTTCCTTTCTTGTGTATCGTACTTAAAATTTTGATTTTTGTTTTCTGATTGGTCAGTGATCGAACCTGTTCCAGAAAGCACCGCTTTACATATTGAAAATGATTTAAAATAAATTTGAAAATAGATTTTGCATCAAAATGGGCGCCAAAAATTACAAAAAGTCAAATGCGATAAATCCAAAATGTACAAAATATTACTACAGTTGTCGTTTATCAATACATTATATTTTTTACACTTGATTCATTCATTTACGATGTTTAAGACAGCCGGTTCTATATTGCCGCTGATTTTTTGTATACATTATGAAGTATGTCTGCAATAAACCAAAAATTTAATAATGACAACTGACAACGCGGAATGGTATCTACCCTCACCTCTTTGTATAATAAAATTACCGTTTTTCAACAACTGTGTTAAATTTTTTCGCTACTTTTCCTTCCATCAAACAACTCCAACTTGATGAGTTTTTCAACTGAAGTCTCATCAGTTTGGAACGTTTGCAGAATTTCAGAACATCCGATTTCTAAGTCAAGCTGTAAAATGTTCTTCTAAATGTTCTCTCTTTTTCCAAAAATCTGAATGTCTAAAATAAAAGTGAAGAAGGATTCATAAACCATAGGTACCTATATAGAAGTATGTTCTTTTATAAAACGTAAAACGTACTGCCCAAAATGTGTAGATGACACCATGACGTTTCTATACCTATTCCTAAAACTGATTCGATGTTTCACAACACTCACTCCAGTAGTTTCGAAAATAATATGGTTAATAGAATAATACAGACGACAGTAGCCACAAACGGGAGACCCACTTTTTCATACTCTAGGTGTTGAAACGTCGAGAAAATAGGAATGGACACTATTACTTCCCCAGTTTCGTTCGAGAAATAAAAATATCTTACTAATAAGTTGTAGTAATGCTTGAACATTGTTTGTCCTTGTTTACACTGTGACAACGATTTACATACTTATAAGTATAGGAGAACAGTACGTAGTTTCTTTGTTCTCTTAGCTCTATCATCTATTTGTAAATTGCTATAAGGAGAGTGTACCTGATAAAGGTCGGAACAGTACTGAATACAAATCTCTTTTCTCTTTATTGTCATAAAAGTAAGTTCATTGTAGTTATAAAAGAATTGAAACCTCCAACCTCCAACCTGAGAACCTAAATTTAATTGAAAAAGGTAACTTTAGAAAGTAACTACAATATCGACCAATATTAAAAACTTTTCTAATTAGTAACAACTGACTAGAAAAGTTAATAAAATGACGGTGTAATTCACTTGAAATGTTTAAATTATAAAAATTATCGTTAACAAGTATTTTTGTAAACCAAACTTAGAGAGTCATAGTTAAAATTTACGTATATACAGTTGAAAATATAACCTCTTTGTCAATGAAAAATTTTATTTTGACTTCAACGACAATTTTGGTCGTTTCTAAGATTAATAACAACTGCTTCTTTGTAGTATTCATGCGAGGTTTGACTATAAACGTCCAAAAGTTTCGTTTGAAGTCGAAACAGAAACCTGGCGAAAAAATTACCACAAAAGAAAAGCCACGTTCAAATAAAAAGCGCTACGAACAAAAATACCGCTAAAATACATGTTACTATTTTGCTGTCTTCAAATCAATACCAACTTTCAAGACCATTCTGCAGTTAGTAACAGTGCGATGAAGTCTAAGCCCCTAAACACGTCTTCCGTTGTGCTCATTTTTGCTGAGACAAGACTTTATTTAGTTTATTTTTTCTCAGTCAAGTAAGCACGACTGAAATACCAACTAGTTAGTTTAGTATTCAAATTTGCAGAAACAAAGCGAGTATTCAAGAGAACGCTTACTACTCCTCCCTGAACTGCCCTACGAGACATCCATGACGTGTACTTTTTGCACCCTTCCCCTTTCCAATAACTAAGGCTCTTTGCAGTTCCGTTTAATCGCCGGCATTCGACAAACCGGAACTACAGGGAGAAATGCAGTGAAATGGGATTTATCTGGTTCCGTTCGGGAGTTGGGCGCAGATTGTTTTAGCTCGATTAAAATTCCTAGTGCAGAGTATCGGTGAGGGCCGCTTGCTTTGTCCTTTGTCGACCGTTTGCATTTTCATGGAGTTACAACACGAATTCTATCGATTCCAGCCAGCATTGATGAATTGTTTTCATCATGTGCGATTACGCTGCTCCATTTCAATTGCCTTTTCAATAGTCCCTTGATATGCATAGCACTAAATCACAGGACACTATCAACTAGTCAGATAGGTGCAATAGGGTGTCCGCTTCATGTCAGATTATTCAAATACACTGTTTCTGACTTAATGTAGATATCAGCTGCAAATGGAGGCAACCACTTCGATTCGTCAAGGATTAAGAGCTCTTACAGTAATAAGTATTACGAGTGATTAATTTACAGGTGGTCCGATACTAGCCAACAGTCTCTGGCCATCGACTTTCAACTGTAATTACACTTGTACATTTTTGCTTTTACAACAGCATGGTTGCAATTAAGGCAGTCGGTTCATTAAGAGTATTACAGAAATGTGTACTTAATAGAAATGGCAAAATTTGGAAAAATAATTTCATTTCAAATCAGTTTTTTTCTATATGTACACAGAAATTTTGATTATGCTTTTGAAAGGTCATTCTTAATAGACTAGACATCTAACAAAATATGTAGAGAAGTAGGTGCTGAAGGCGACTTTAGAAGATTTACGATGTCGGTAAACGTGTTGACATTTTGAGATTTCGTGTTAGTAGCTCCAATCGTGAATGATAACAGCAAAAAATTATTCTTTCTGAAATTATAAAAATGAACATTGAAGAAGTTACTCTGTATATATTATGTTTCCAACAAATGACACGTTTATATGACACAACAAATTAATGCGTGAAAAAATGTAAAAATTATTTTTTGAAGTTGTAAAGACAAACTTGAGGCTACAACAACACAACAATAACAATAACAAATAAGAAATTTCACAAATTTACGTATCTAATTAATATTAATGTACCAATACTATGTTTTTTCTAAAAAAAAATCAGTGGATTTAAAAAAATGCTTAGTTTTTCAATTTCTGGCCCAATTTGTGTATAAATAAAATATTTGTTGTTGCAAAAAATACAATACGACAAAAATATAGTACTAGAACTAGACTTAAAAGACAACACAAACAAGAGAAAAAATTCCAAATTTGGTAAAAATTGCAAATATGGTTATTACTTTGTGCACACACCACGTAACTTACTGTGTACACAAATGCATGGGTTGAACTCTCAGTTTTAAACAAAACCTCACATTGTGTATAGTCTGTAGCGTCAAGGAACCCAACCCGGTGACTAAATGTTTGGAAAAAGAAAAGAAGAAAATACAAAGTGCTCCCCCGATTAATGATGACACGGAACTATTTCAAATAAACTATAAATTTTCTTAAATTTAGTTGAATACCTTTAGATAATTTACACTCAGTTGTAGAATTGGCCCCTTGCCACGCAAACAATAGTAAAGAAAAGAAAAATGTTCAGAATAAAAATATTTTCTAAATATACAATTTGCCTCTATTACAAAACACGTTTGCATAACGGGCCAAGCAATTTATTTTAGCCATAAATTACAAGAAAAAATTTGTCGCAATTTTTCTTCGAACCGAAAACTCGTCCTAAGTATTTGCGACCACGATTGTCCGTTGACGGAATGTCACTTTTTCCAGGAAACGACTTTGACGCTCGTCGTACCCTCTAGGTGCAAGGTGATAAACTATTTAGTGCGGTTACGAGCTCAACAGGCTGGGGTCAAGAAATCTCACAAATAACGTATAGATGGCAGTAAAAGGCTCTTTACATGGTGATCTTGGGAGGGGCGGAGGGTGCTGCCACCCGGAGTGATTGAGTGAAGGGTGGAGTCACCCCGGAGGGGAACGGGAAAAATTCAAAACAATCATGGCTGCTATCCATCAACATGGCTGCTATTAAGGGGGAAAATGATGGCCACTGAATACATTACGGGCTAAGCTGAGATTATCTCGGAGATTTTTGTCGGGTTTTAGTTGGAGCGCTGCACTTAACTGTGTTTCTTCGATTTATTTATGGACGGTGAGTTCGGTTAATTGATTTTAGAGTGAGAATCGGCGATTTGAACCCGGAATTGCAGATTGCGACTGAAATCGTTCGGGAAAATCTACCTGCGACGCGCGGAGGAAGTAGCAAATAATTAATTACGAAAAACAGATCTTGTTACAGTAATTTTTGTGATGAAGATAACTTAGTAACTCTACCCTAAATAATTAAATTCAACAGAAGATTATAATAAATGTGAAAAAATAATCTTTAGCAATTTATAGCTTTTATCAAACGTTGTAGATCCATTGTGTTGTAACAGTAACAGTGAATAATATCAGACACAATATAAAATCAGTTGTATAAACTTGTCGAAAATATAACGTGATCGATATTTTTATAGGTATTTATATCAAGCGTTTTGGTAAGTTTTAGAATATGTAGGTTAAGTAACATTTGTTATAGTATTGTCAGAACCACATCGCTATATAGGTAATAGGTATACATACTGTTTATAGAAAACTGTCACCTGAAAACATAGATCAGTGTTATATATGGTGATGTCTCCTTTTTTTTCTCATAAATGACATCTTAGACACCGTGAATGTAAGTGGGTAGGTCATTAGAAGAAAGTTTTTTGCTGATGAAAAATCCGACAACAAATCTGAGCTTGATAAATTTCTTTATTTTTATTTCAACACTTTAATAATTTCAAGAAAACTTCCTTTCTGATAGAGTTAAACTTTAGGCCTACGCTACTTACAGTGGCAGTAACGGTGCCTGTTTAAAAAAAATCACAATTTTTGTTGCAGTTGTTGTTTTGGAAATCTGATCTTAACCGTATAAAATCAATCGATCAGGAACCTTGAGATCTGGCTGCTCTTGACGTTTTCGATGGATTCTCATATTTTGAAATATATTTTTTATTTTCTATTAAATCATGCAACTTTAACAGCACTCAAAAGTACATAACACTAATGCAAAACAAAACAAGCATGTGTGTTGTTTATAAATTCAAATAAAGACTATATTTGGAAATAGTCATAAACAAGATGATATACTACTGTATTTTGTGAATCATATTTTACCACAATTTACGAGCTACATTGCACAAACGGCCAATGACTTGAACCGTGAAGTTTAGTACATTCATAAATAATCTTAATATTATTTCAGTTTTTTGTAAAAAGCTAGCATTCCTCAAATTCCCGTCAGTGCAATGACAATTATTGCACAATCACAATATTTTTACCAACTGCAGTGAAAGTTATTAGTTTGGGAAAAAACCACGAGGGAAAAAGTTGGAAACTATTTTAAAAGTGACTTGCCTAATCCACACTAATTAACATTTAATTAAACACAAAAGGAAGCTGAAAAATTGTCTTTTTTCTCGCGGCCTTGTAAATACCTACTCGATCGTAAATAAATTAAGAACCGATAAAAATCGTGACAAAAAGCGACGTTAATTAATTTTTGAAAGTGGTTAATACCCATAATTTTGCTAATTATATTACAAATTAAAAGCTATAATTACTTTCAAATTAATATAATACTGATTAATTCCTGTTGTCAAAATACCACAGTCAGTGTAGCCGGTGGATTTTTCTTGTTTGAAAATAAAACTTCGATTTCAACGCCGGGACTAAAAAAAGTTGTCTATTCACCTGATTATAATGTGCCCATGTAACTAATTTTCTACCGAAAGGAGCCCTCAATATAGGTAGACAGGTATAAATTAACCCAAGCGTCGGCAAATTAAAGATATCTTTCATTCCTCTCGACTTCCCTCTACTTAAATTTGTTATTCATAAAGGAAACAGTCAGTCTGTTTTATGAATAATGATTTAAGTTTTTTTATTTAAAAATTTAAGCAGATATTTAACAAGATTCTTGCAGAAAAAAAGTGTTTTTAAGAATTAGTTTTCGCAGGCCGTACCAAATAATTATATGCAAATCTGAATGAATAATTTAAATATAGAAAATAGATGTTTCCAATATGACGCACGGTTTTGCGGTTTTGTGTATCTGACATTTCTAGGTTCAATTTTGTCAACAATAATAAGTAGTCTTAGTTTATAATTATACAGAATAATTGTTGAGGTAGTGGTTACATAACAGAGATACAGTTGTAAATTTAACTGAATAAAACGATGCGATAAATGACTGTTATAACACACTATCGCAATAACAACAGGCCGTGACTAAATATTATGCCAAAAAAGCAGTTATCACCTCATCAACACTTTATAAAATATTAAGTACTGTGCAAATTTTAAAATGTGTTACATATATCATATTAGATCCAGCGTCGGAACATACACTAACGTTACTTACAATTTCAAACACTCTATGAAGAAAACTATGCTTTAATCACTACACACTTAGAACATACTAAAGCGGCTCTTCAAGTTTAACAGCTAACAAGGTGACTAAAGTAAATTAAAATGAAAATAAATTACCTATAAAAAACGGTTTTACATTTTAACTGATAACTCCAGGCTTTAATACTGTTTGCGCCAATAGAATACATATTTAGGTAAAACTTAGTACCTATCGACCTAGAATAATATCACAAAATACATAGCAAATGAGGGAGACATAAATAAATATGCCACATGTACTATTATAATCTAAAAATTTAAATTTTAACAAAAATATTTGCACATCTAATCTTCTGCAATTTCTATTCTAAAGGTAGGCATTAATGTTAAATATATGGAAAGAAACAGCTATTAAGGAGCCCCATACATAATATACATATGGAAAAACAAGTCATATATCTATGTTCTAACTGGCATATTCAGAGGGCAGCACACACTTCAGTTGATAGCAAAACTAAAGAGACCTTTGGAGAGTACACTGTAATAAATTATTTATTTTACTTTTAAATATTTTAAGCAAGTAACATTGACGACTTTTTGATTTTGAAAAAGTTATTCTTTTGCGTTACGGAATGATGCTTCCATATTACCTGCATGAAACTATTTTCCGGTAAGTAGTTTTATAATTACATGCAAAATAAATACAATTATTTATTTGTTCTAATTATAGTTTTATACAATCAGAGCAAACTGTGAAACCTTGCTCAAACTCAGACATTACTGTTTAATATCAATTCCTCGACATTTCTTTATGGTTGCGTGTATTTTATGGGTTCAGACCTATACAGGAAATGTCAGACATTGATGCCAATCTGAATAAAGTTTATTGAAATATTTAGATTCTTGTAATTTTTCACTTGTTTAATATAGTTTAAGAAGTAACCTCAGCAACATGTAATTTCAGTTATAGTTGAAAATACGCAAAGTGGACTATTTCTTTTTTATTAATTGTTAATTTCTGTTTCAAAATCAAATGAGTAAAACCAAATTAATTGGTGATTATTTTGCATAATTTAAATTTTCTTAGGTTGTATTAATTGATATACATATAATATAGCAAAAAGTACTTTTTTAATGTTATGAACAATCATAATTATACACAGATATTTTCGGCTAGCGTCTAGCCAGTTTAAATAAAGTGGTCAGAAACCACAGCGAATCATAGAGGATTATTTACCTGCCTCGGAGAAATGATAACTTAGAAAACATAGTTGATTTGACCTTGGTGAAATAAAAGCCTGTTTGGAATGAAACATTTTTCCTTTTATCATTTGTTGAGTATCAGTTTCAACTTTCAACTATAATATTTTTTACCAAACTATTAATTTTATGCATTACAAGCTCTAATCGTAACAATTTGGTCATAAACAACAATTTTTTGATTTTTCGAGTATGTTAACAATTTTGCAAATTTTTCCCATCTTGTGTGCGTGTTGTTCCCGTTTCTTAATTCGTAGATGCATTAATGTTTCGAACTTGGTTTTTACGAAATTTCTTTGTTTAAATATTTATTCTCCTTGTTATATTTAATAATTTGTAAATTTAAATAGCTTTTAAAAATTTGTATATTTTCCTTTTTCAGACTGTGATTTTCGTTAATTCAAGTTCCAAAATAGACATTTGGTTTGGTTTTTGTTTTATGCTATTTTCCTTGCCTTTCTGTTCTTTTATATCTATTCGTCGTACAGTTTATACATCCTAATTAATAAAATCAGTATCTATTAATTTATTCCTTCTTTTCTGTGTCTTCAGAAGTGGACATTATATTAAGTACCTATTTTTAGATTGTTCCTACTTGTTACTGGCATTTTTCCAAGGTTTTCAAATTGTCTGTCTATATAATTTACGTTGTATTTTTTTTTAATAGTTTTTGTTTAATAAATTTAACTTTCTGTCTAAGTTGGATGTTTTATTCAGTCCAAGGTCATTTCTATGTATCTAAGAATTTAAATGTATTATATCTGTCTCTTTTCATGTTAATATTCTCACGTTTGTTATTTAAAAACTGCAAGAAACCATCGACTTAAAAATTCTTCAGATGACGTCGCTAACCATTTTACTTCATACCTTTTTCTGTATGCCCTTGATTTTGAATATATTGTTTTCTAAGAGGTTGTAATTTTTTACTAAAACGGGACGTACCTACTTACTAGTTCCGTTGTTTTCCTCTATGAATAAAGCTTTTCTCTGAATTCAAAGAAATTTAGTCCACTACTGTGTACTTATAATAACTTTTTTCCCTTTTTCTAGGACTATAATATAAGCTGCTGCATCGGTTTTTCGTTACTATGTTCATTGTTTTCTTTAATGGTGCATTTGAATTCCTCATTTCAAAGATACTGATGTAGTGTTCGTTAACAGTACATGATAATACAACAATACTGTTTTATATTTCTACTAGTGGACTTTAAGCTGTAATAACCGATCAACTAAGCAGTATTTTTACTTCTCAAGCGTAAGCTAAGAAAGTACTGTACATAATGTTCATCCGGCGGGAGTATGAAAAAATAGGTCACCAATTTCCGTCTGTCTGTCTGTCTGTCTGTCGTCTGTGTCGATTTTTATTAGAGAAATAATCACCGAAACTACCGGACAGATTGTTGGCAATTTTTATAAATATGTTAAAACTATCGTGTAGATGGTAACACGCCAACCATAACATAAGATGAGTTTTTTTTTGTTAATTTGTTTAGTGACTTATTCACATTGTTGTCACTGATCTAATTGCTTTTTCGTCTTTACCTATCTTAGCCATCCCCTATAGGTTTGGTATTTTAAGATTCACTAATAATTTTTTTTTCATTTTATCAACATTCTTTTGAATTCTTTTGGCATGTCCGCTCATCTCCATGGAAGACCGTGCGTGCTGTTGATTTGTTTTCTACAGTCATTTTTATACTGTTTTTTTGTTGTCGATTCTATTATTATATATATTATTCTCTGCCTCGTTTGTTTTAAGTAATAGCTTTTTTTCAATTATTCTTCATCTATGGTGATATCTTCTAAGGGTGGATTTTTGAGTCTGAGTTAGAATTGATGTGTGTGTGTTGATTTTCCTTCACTTGTCTAATATACAGAATTCGTAAGAAAATCTTTTCAACAGAAGCTTCTGAGAATGATCCTAACAAGGATATGGACCATAGATAAGGAAAACTATTTACTTCAGAAATCTCAAGTTTACAAATATAGACATCGTCAATAGAACTCCAAATTACTGAGGCATACTCTAGTTGTGATCTTACAAAAAAATACTATACACCTTCAATGCATCTAGATCTTCTATATCTTTAGTGTTCGGAATAACAAATCCCAACAAGCAAAATTCTAGACAGAAGAAACTAGTTTCTGGATTTACTAAAATAGGATTGGAAATATTATTCTGGAAGTCTGTAGTTTTTAGCTTCCTTGTGTACGATATAGCAAAACACTTACGGTGGTAAAATTTCAATTATTATTATTAACGAACCATTTGATAATTTTAGGAAGTTGTTTTGGAGTTCCACACACTGACATCAGTTTTAATTTCTAAGAGTATCTTTAAGTCATCTGCGTACATTAAACATTTCCATATTTACGTACGTAATGTGGCTAACAAATAAGTTAAAGAAGAGTGGTCCCAACACTGAATCTTGAGGAACTCCACATGACAATGAAAGATCTTGAATAAAAACCAAAAATAGAGGACGATTTTCTAAAAAAAAATATATTCACGTTTACAACACAAGATGAAAATCCAAAATTTGGAAGTTTGTTTATAAGAAGAATCTGATTTATTGCACCGAACGCCCTAGAAAAGTCGGTGTAAATACAATTAACTTGTCCAGTTTTTACGGCTAAATTTGCGATAATAGATCTTCCCTTCACAAATTCAAGTTGGCATCTAGAGATCATTCCTAATATATGAAGGTTAATGTAAATATGCATTATTTGCTCAAAGATTTTCCCAAAATTATTTATTATGGTTACAGATCTGTAATTGGAAAAGTGAAATCCAAACCTGCAAGACATAAAAATCAGATACGTTCGTAATAACTTTTGTCCCTGATTTTTTGAGCTTCAAAGTGTGATGAAAAAAACCACGAAAATAATTTTGTCTACATATCGCAAAAACAACAAAGGACTTAAATTACAGTCTGTGATTGACAGTTTCAAAGGCACTACTGAAGTCTGCGAGTTCAAAAACTCATGTAAGAGATTTGTTGTAGATCTATGAATCAAGATCCCAGTTGACAATTTGAAAGTTGTGCATGAACGTTTTTTCTTGTGAACTGGAGTTATTCTAATAAATTTCCACTACGTTTGTAAGATAGATACAAAATACATTAATTTGCAGATCTTAAAATAAACATAATTTAAACAAAATTATATCAATTGTCCTAGAATAGTAGAGATGGATAGTATTAATAGTAAATAACAGTAACGGTGTTAAGAAAAATGAAAGAAAACGCTAAAGAAAAATGAACCATGTAATAAAGATAAAATACTTAGTATTGGAACCGAAATGTTGATCTCTCATTCTGGCAATCATCGAATGAATAGAATGCCCTTTTGAACAAAAAACAACGGATTTTAGTTAACAAACTTTTGCTTTAAGTGATATGGAAATGTTACTTAAAAAATTTAATACAATAATAGTTTCTGCCACCTCTGGTTTTTGAACCCTGATGGATTGTAAGCATAAACGTAAACTAATGGTATATAGATGATATTCTTGATATTGTTTTTTTGCCCCAATTTTGTCAGTTGCATATACTATGGTGACTTCTGCAATGTGTACCCATCTAATCTTCCATTTCTTGTTGCTATTCGCATAATATTCCGTCGTCCAATTTTGTTTCTTTTTCTGCGATTATGTTAAACAGTTTAGATATTGAGTGTTTGTATGATTCTTCTTTCATACAGTTTGTTTTGAATTGAACACTTTTCTTCCCAATGGTTTACCTTTGTGTGTCGATTTCCGACATTTGCATTCCCGAAGCCTGAAATTTATTTCATCAACTTCAACTTTCATTTGGAATAAACAAAATTGACAGAAAAACGTCCATTGTACCTGATATTAGACGAAGACTAATTTTTACATCACGTTTGCATAGTAACATCTACAAATAACAGTATTTCAAAAAACTGAGCGTCTTTTATGGCATCAAATATAGTTACCTATCCTTTCACGACTACCAAAACGTTATACCGCAAAATCTATCCTTTCCATCTGTATCCCTTGTAACTCTCCACATGGCCACCCACCACCCACCCATTCAACATGACATTTTCGCATGCAAATCATCGGCCATTGTCGATGTGGGAATCCGCATAAATAATCATGTAATGAGGACGAGTTGTGAATTCGTTTGGAAGTACTTGTACGTTTGGCGCATGAATGAAACTTGAAGCGAAGGTATGTGAAGGTGTGAGGGTGTCGTTGTATGTGAGTTATGGCCTCGCTTTATCGAGTTGGTTCTGGCTGTACGCCCTGCTGCTGATTCCGCAACACTCCACTCATGTGTGCTCTGGGTGATAATCAGCCGGATGGGACGCCACCGGTGGGTGCGCTTCCCGTTATACAGTGCTGATCAACACATATCTGCTTTAAAAAATATTTATTTACTATTTCACTCGGACGGAAATCGCATCGACCGCCCTACGGCGTAAAATTCATACGCGGTGGGGTTGCGAGTGGAACTGATGAAAATTCTGTATGAAAATAATGTTCATTTTTAATAGAAATAAGGCACACATAAACGGTAGAAACTCTTTCTTAAACTCTTGTGGGTAGACACAATAAAAAGTAGGCATTAAGACTACAACAATCAAATAGGTTATATTTCAAAAATTTGACGTCCACAAAATGGGTGACTTTTTAAACTTTAGAGATAGTTTTTTGTGAAAAAAGTTCGGGGAAGGTTTTCACGTCTTCGACACATTCTGACACTAGCATCTCATCTATTTTATAGAGAATAGACAAAAGTTTAATAGGTAAAAGTACTTTTAAATCTTCGTATCCAAGACGGAAGCTTCACTTTAGCTGCAACATTAATAGCCATATAGTTTTAAAAATCACTAGCCGAATAAAGTTGCTTACGTTGTTCATACGTTGGAATAAGTCTTAAGTAAGTCTTTGGAATGTAAGAATGCATCTAAATATTATTAACTTCAAGAGATCTAAAAACTTTCAGATTTCTACAACTTTCTGCGTTTTTGGATTGAACACTCATTAAAACATGTTTACGGAAAAAGTAGGTGCTTCGACACTCGGTATATTTATCAATTTTACCCTCGGTATTAAACAATATGGGTGTTCGGAAGCATCGACCGTCCCAACAGCGAAAAATTCAAACGCGATTTGCGGTGGGATTGGGGTTGCGAGTGGAGGTGCTGCTGGGAATAGAGTGGCAATGCTCCGAGGAGAGGATAACTGACCATTAGTTCCCTAACTACGGAAAGTTTTTCTTCGTTTTCAGCCCCTGGTTCTGGTTGTGGTAATCTTGTTTTAGTGGCGGTGGATTGAGGGTGGTGGAATGGACAAGATGATAGTTTAAATGGAGTGCTATCATTATTTCAGATAACTTCATCTGTATGTGACTTCAGCGATTTTGCACAGCACGGTTTTAAATCATTATTTTTTCGCGACAAAAAAAAATAACGAAAATGAAATATACAATACACGGATTAAAATTTATTATCGCAAAATTTATTTCTGTAATAATAGTTAGTTGAATTTCAGAGTTATTTCAAAGTCATAAAATGAAAATTTATGATTTCATGAAACGTAAAAAAGCTTTTGTGTATTTTATGAATCAGCAAAAACTAATATAAAGTGTTTATGTAGTAAATCCAACAAAAAATAAAGATGTTCCAAAACAAAATAACACACCTGTGGTTCTACAGTTGTTGCGAGAGCGTTTGTAAAGCGACGTATACAAACGTATTTTACTAAGTTAACTACTAAGAGATGCAAATAGAAAAGTAGGTATTTAGGTAAAATACCTACTCAAATGTATGTTTTATTGTTATAGTCAGGATTAAAATTACAAATTTAGTCGTCCTTTAAAAAAAGTAACAGGCAGTATTGTTTATATTATTTAGATTTCACTACATACGGATTGTCAGAAATACGCTTTCCAGAACTAGACCGCATCTTCAGGATATTGAACCATTTTCAAATCTATCCCGAAACTGTTGTTTTAATTTCATCCATCCTAATCTCTCGAAGATGCACTGTGCGAAACGTAGAGTTTATTTTCAAATTTTGACACAATGCAATTTTGAAACAAACTCTTAAAACAACCCAAGGAATAACCCCGATTTTTTTCCGCATCTTTAGTAAACACCTGTATTTAAGCAAAAAATAAATCGAGACATGGAAGAGCAGCTTGACTGAACGCCGCCACAAAAAATTAGTTAATAAAGGTTATTGAATTGAATTCAATTATGATAAAAGTCACACAAGTCCATAATAAAAAAGAAAAAAGTATTTTCAAGTTGTTCGGACAGTAATGAAACTCGAATATAAAGAAGTCCAGGTTTTTAGACAAACTATAAATTAGATAAAAGTAAAGGGGCATGTTATGCATATGCTTCAAGTGACACTTTCTTAATAAAATTTTGTGTTGACGTCAATTTTCTAATAGGGACAAATTCAATAATGTAAACAGCACCGTGTAATACAATTGACAAAAAAACGGTGTTACTAAAAGAAGATATGATAAAACAAAGAATATAAACCATTCTAAAAAAAAAAAAGAACTTACCAATAACTTAGGAACGTGTCCAGAAGCATATTTTTCTGAAAATTTCAAATGAGATTTACTTTTACGAAATTCTGGCACGACGTTATCAAGTTCTTGGGAGGGATGAACAGATAAATTCTAATTACTACGTTAACGATGAGCATAAAGCGTGTACAAATAATTTGAGTGCAATCTGTATTGAACTTTATAAGATGTGAAATTTCACAATAATCTATCCAATAATTTGAAAAATTATTTGTCTAGTAAAATATTGGCTATTTTATAGGATCAATGGAAACGGGCGACCAGCTCATTTTAAGAGTTACGAAACGTCTAGAAAAGATGAAATTAACAATTCGTCAAATGGACTCTATCATAATACTTTTCTAACTTAGTGGGGTCTTCTCACTAATAGCTCTTAACACTATTTCAGCAATTCTAAACATGCTTTCATAAACGTTTCTTACATCCAGTAACCTGTGAAATTTAAAAGTGCTACATATTTGCCACTTAATAATGATAGACCTTTTTAAAATTTTACTTGATATATGTAGGTAGTATATCAACTGTCGTTGTTATTATAATTTATTACACCACGAAAGAGGCGGAACGAATCAATGCCTCAGAAAAGGGTTTACTATGTGCAAGATGATAGTGTATAGGTATTAATTTGCATATTAAATTGTTTTCCATATATATGAAATAAAACTAAAATTTTTTCCTAGTTTTCCGGCGACCGTTTACTTTAATGTTTTTTCGATGTCTCATTACCCGAAGAGTATTAAAAATTTCCGTCTGTCTGTCGTTTCTAGTCTGTCGATCTGTGGTCTGTCCGTTTGTGGTCTGTTGGCGATTTTATTAGGCAGATAGTTTCCGAAACTACTGAATTCATTCTTGTGAAATTGTGCATGTATTTTATCAATACCACATAGAGTAAACGCTGCCCAAAATTTGTATAGTCATTCCCAGCTACAATTTGATGACGTCATCTCAAAATTTCATATAGTCAATTACTTCAATCTCATAAAATAATATACTTCTATAGTTGTGAATTATGAATCCGCCTTTATTTTTTACCTAGATACCCAGATTTTTGGAAACAAATCAAAAAACGTTTTTAGATTATCGTAAGCATAGTACATCGTTAATTATAATGTAACCTTTTACCCCTCTTCAAAATTTGATGACCTCATCTCAAAATTTACAAAATATGCATTCCTGTTTTTTACTTATAAAGAGTGACTCGAACAAAAATTAATGAAGGAAGCAATTTATTTTATTGTTCAATTCAAGAACCGTTGACGCTACAGTACTGTTATTATTAGTAGTACAATGCGCCTATTCAAATTGATATACCTATGTCCTTGCTAAAATTTAGTTATGAGAAAACTCACTTGAAATATCGCATAGCATGCATATTCACGTGCACAGCTGACTGTTTGCTTTACTGTGACTCGCTCGGCTCCTAATCCCAGTTTACCCGATTGAGCGTTTCACCCAAAGCCTGACGATTCAGACTATCATCTGCCTAACGAAGTTTTCACTTCAAAAATAAAATTCGCAAAATCCAGTTTTATGATTTTTCGCAGAAGCCGGGCTAGATTTAAAGGGCGAGGGAAGCTCTGTCTAAACAACCTTAAACCATTTTTTTAATACTTCGTAACTTTGTTTAAATAAATCTGAAATATCTTCTGAACTACATATTCGGAACTATAAGTATTCTGTATTACTTTCTTTTTTTGCTATTAAGAATCAAAATATGTGAAAATATATTCTAATAAAAAGTAAAAGTTTATTTAATATGCAACTTTATAAATAGAGCGAGCGCCTTGTGCAGCGGATTATGTTTAGGTTATACACCTAATTGAATTCAGCTTTACACACAGCATTTTTTACTTTAATTTAGTGTTTTTCGTTGTTTGAAAGTTGCTAAGTATAACTCGCATTGTCTAAAATAAAGTACGATAACGTTTCCAGATTTTTTTTTCGTATCCCAGGCACACCACTTGCTCATTTATCGTTAAAGTAAATGACAAAATCGTCAAAAGTATTTAAGACAGTACCAACAAATTTGTTTCCAATTAAAGCAGAATACTGAATAATTATTCTAACAAAAACCGTCGGAACTCTAAAATATGAATCACTGTATAAAACAAATATTTATTTAATGCAATAACCTTGTCCTGCACCCTGCAATAAAAATAAATTTAGTGCTTTCATTAAAATACTATGTGTTTCATAAAGCTTCAGAACGGCGCTAAGACAGTAATAATTGTTGCTGCTGAAAAAATAAAAAACGCTCTATATCATCTTCTAATGCGCTTCATAAAATAAACCGGCAAACAATAGGGCCTCTTCATATATTACATTTCTGCTAATGTTGCCGTACAAAACTACAGCAAACATAAAAGCGCCATATAACACCGAAATGTCGCGGTAGCGAAAACTGAAATTGATAAATTGAACGGTCTGCGGTGGATGCGAGCGCGATGAAAATCAGTCGAAATGCCTCCAGCTATCCGAGAATGGCCACAAAACCCGACCAATAACTGAGAAAGAGTAATATTTTTGCGGCAATTAACGCCTCCCCGAAACCAGCTTCGCCGACGCTAATTTTTGACGTAACGCGTCGCGTCGATCCTGCATTTTCTAGATTAATACGTTTGCATGCGATTTTGCGATCGCAGATAACTCGAAAACACGTTTGCTAGTTGACTGGAACCATAAAATCATTTCACATTTTAGCGGAAACTATAAATATGCCAGTGGAAATTTATCTCAAGGGGTGGGATTTCGTGTCAATTTTTATAAACTGGCGGTATTTGGTGTAAATCATAAAATGATTCAGCGGAAAGCTGGAATTTATTATTGTGCACTAGAACAAAATGCTGGCGGATCGATGCACACTTGTGGGGCTTGGCGGGCGGTTGGAACCAGTTGAAACTATCGCAATTGTGGTTTTTCAACACTTGGACAAGAAAAGGTAGAAAAAGTAGCAAATATTGTCTGCTGTGTTCATGGAAGATGTTCGGTGTTCCGTTCATGTGGTGATTTATTGTTGTGTTTTTTATGTCATTATGCTACTGCTGAATTTTCGGTGAGTGTATGCAGTCGTTGCCACGGAGAATGGATATTATCTACGATCTTTATCATCTTTAAGTAGTAGGTAACTCGTAAGTATGAATATCTCATTATTAAAGTAATTAACTTCATCGACAAGAAAGCTGTTACAGTTATATAAATTGACACAAATTGTTGTCCAAAACAATGGATGTTCACAACTTGATCTTAAGTATATTGAGAAAAACATTTCAAAGGTGATGATGACAGAGTATCTGAATTGTTTCGAATCTGATTTATGATTTTAGCATGATGTTCTTTGCTAAGTTTAAAGTAAGGCTTCAACGAATTTCGCGTGGGATGGCTCGTTACTTTAAATATTTCTTGCAAATTCTTGCCTTTTTAGTGTTTATTCCAACATTTTCTGTACCTAAATCCGTCCACTTACTAATTTGATTCAAACCAACGGGACAGTTTTTGTACCAAACATTTGTTGCTTTCCAGTCCTTATTTGGCGTCAAAAATAAGCGATTCGTCTTCACATTCGAAGTTCGTTTAGCCATCATCTTTTCAAACACCCTCACCGAACATAAATCTTCATTTCCTTTGTTTGGTGTCAACCACTTGCTTTCAGCCAAATTTTGCTCATCTTATTGGGTTATTTTTCCAAAAATTCAACTACACATGATGTTGCTTCATTCCCATGCCAGGTCAACTCTACAGCTGCAATTTGGAAAAATTTTCTTTGCAAATCTTCGGGGAATTTATTTTTCGACACTTGTCAAAGCTGCAGAACTATTTTTTCTTTTTTCTGTTAATGGCTGAAGTTATTTTTTCTTAGTTGTGCGGGCTTTACAAACTCTTTAAATACTAAATCTTTGAACGGGTCCATTTTCCGATTGTGCTCTTTAAAGTATTTTTCTTGAATAAGTTTAAAACACCTATATTCCATATAGTTTTCACAACAATTTCTTTGTAATCAGACTCATCTTTTCGTTTTTATTATTAAATTTTAGGTTTATTGTAGAAATACTTTAAAAAATTTACAAAAATTCAGGCCAGCTTGATGACTTTTTTAATTAAACACCCGATACGTGGTATTTAACCAATGTTTCAAGTGAAGACGAAGAACGTGTCTACGCATTATTTGTGGATCTAAATGTAATTTAGGGTGGTTGAAATGTTTTAGAGTAAAGGGAATAAGTAAGACCTTCAGGGGACATAGACGACCTTTTATAAGTTGTATAAAAGGATGAAAGAAAAATGAAAGAAGCAATGCGTTGTTTAAAAAGGTATCCCTATGTAGCAAAAAAGTTGGAAGTGAGTGGAGTGAGAGTATCGAATCTGCGATATTCGCGTTATTACTCAGCGTTCCTCTTATACTGTTATAAAAAAAAATTATACAATGTAAGGTAAACAATCAAAACGGATTCAAAAACCACAAGTACAAGGAGTATGTTATTTTACAGAATTTAAATATCATACACAATTTTATGCACAAGTTTGAGGTGACGTTATCTATATCTACAAGATATTTCCCACATACATAAATATCAACACAAACGGCACACGACAAACAACAGACAGACAGACAGACAGACAGAAACCATTCGCCAAATGGACAATACTTCCTTAGCTTATGTTCGGGATGTAAAAACATCCAAAGTGAAAGTAAACTCTTTTAAGGACAGAAAATTATAAAAATTAAGTCAGCTCAAGAAGTAAAAACGCAAATAAAGCAGGCGAAACTGCTTGTAGTAGGTATATAGTAAGAGAATTTTTGAGAATGAGGTCAGACACTGTCAAATAATGCTAATGTTACACATTTTAAAACCATATTTGTTGAATCCATTAATGATTGAATTGAAATATTCAATATCATTAATAAGCTACGATATATATGACTTCAACGGTAGAATAATTAAATGGCATTTTTCATCAATAAATACATTGATAAAAAGTGTTCCCTATATATTTAAAAATAGTAAAAGGTGTAGCTATCCACAAGGAAGGCCATCCAAGTGACATTAACAAATACCGTGATCAATTGTGATTCTTCCAATTTTGTGGAAAATATTCGAATCACTACTAAAAGAACGTTTAGTTACATTTTTGAAAAATAGTACCTATATCTACTCTTTGTTGCTGCACAGTTTAGTTTCAGAAAAAACAAGTCAACAATCCATGTAATAATACTAAATGCAGTAGAAAACATATTCAAAGGTTTTGAAGAAGGTAAAATTACAAACATCACTTTAATTGGTCTAACAAAGGCATTTCACTGTAGGCATCCCCCAAGGCTCTATTCTGGGACCAATTCGTTTCCTCGCCTTCATAAATGACGTATGTACCATCCTATTTTTGTGCTCTGAATACCCTGAGCACTATTATTATTGGGTGATGACACGACCATCATTAGTCAGAGCAAAAGTATAACAGAACTCAACATTAGAGGAGAACGCCAGGAAGAGCTGCGAAATGTAGTTGAAAGCTAATACGCTTAAAATAAAAAAAAAGATATTATGGAGAAATTCTACTCGCACCATTAGATTCTTCCGTGTACAAAAGAAAGTCATTGGAAGATTAGTCGACATCTCAGACCAAAATGCACAGTGATAAAGGCTGCGAGAGATAAGAAGGTCATGAGAAAATAAAAGAAAGAAAAGGGGGACTAGGAGAAAATTTGCCGCCATCAAAATCTATTTCAACTATTGATTTCAACCTTTATGTACCTAAATCTTTACTTTTTCCATATAGTCTACCCGAAATTTCTCATTTTCTCCACTGGTGTTTCGATTTAAAAATGCCTTCGTCATTTCATTCATCCAATCCACTACTACGTTCTTCACCTCCTCATCGTCCTTGAAATGTATACCTACTACGTAAACCATATTTTAAATTGTGAAATACTTAAATAGAAATCAGAGGGTGTCAACTCGGGGAAATATGGAGGATGCCGGAATATTTGGAACCCTAATTCAAACGCTTTTTCAGTTGAAGCAAGACAAGTGTGAGACGATGCATTGTCATGCTGGAGCGACACATCTTAGCGTATCTTTCCTCTAGAGCTTTATTTAATATTCAAGTAATGTTAATCTCTAATGAGCAAACCAATTAACTTTGTAGCTCAAAGCTATACAGCTGAACTAACAATTAATTCAACAAGTGTGCAGCAAAAAAATGTACTTGTTTTAATCATAGACAGTCGACAAATTTTGTCTTGGTTCCTTCATAATTGTATGACACAAGTGATACCATTGGGTGTCGTTTCTTAGACAGAGTTAATATAAAACAAAAAAGAATAATAGCAAGGTTAACGTGTAGGAATAAGGAGAGAGAATTTTTTGATAGAAATAGGACACAGAGTATGGAGAATAAGTATTGGTAGTGAAAGTGAGAATACTAATCATTTGTTGAGGGATTGTGAGGATATGAAAGAAATGGAGAAAAGTAGAGGAGACATCTGAATGAAGATGGAATAGAGCTCTATAAAAGAAGCATTAAAAGAAGACGTAGGGAAAACAAGTAGGCAGAGAATATTGCTTATTCATATGTTTATACACATTATGTAAATTCTATGGAATCCTTTCAAGCTCAGAGGGCAAAATAGAATCAAGACTAATCAAGTAGAATTGTTATTTCTGGTACTTGTTATTAAACAAATATAATATCATAAACGCAAAACTTAGGTTAGGTATGTTGCAGTGGCTATATTTTGAAACCAGCCAACAAATACAATGGCCACATGAAAATTTCATAGACAATATGTATTAAAAGCATTTGAGCCGACCTTTAATTTAAATGATAGCATGATTCATAAAAAAATAACTTTTTTTTTAAGATGATGGGAAAATGAATAAAGATCATTCCTAATTTAAATTAATTATTTAGAATTTTCGTATGCTATATATGCAAGTGCACACAAACATTTAAAGAAAAATTCTTTCTCTAATGAAAACGGTTTTATTAAAAATTTATTAAACACCCACATCTGATGATTACCACAGCTTAAATCAATTACTCACAGTTCTATTTGAATATCTCTAACTCAGTACTGCTTCCACATCTCCTATCTACTTTTAGCGCATGTCAAATTTCGGTTTCCATTTCTTTTGGACTAATAATTACAATAACTGTTCTTCTACCTCACGGTGCAATGAAACATTTTTCTATAGCAATTTCACTGTAAAAATAAATTTTTCAACCTAATTAATAAGTTATAAATTTTGTCTATTCAAAATAAGTATTACAAAAATTTAATTTTATAGATCTACTAAAAGATTACAGCAAAACTTTGAAAATTCCTGTATCAGCAGTACTCGGGCAGTTTTACCGGATTTTTCCGTTTTAATTTTTTCACTGCCCAGAAATTGGCGGATTAAAACTCGGAGTCTTTACAACATAACTTTGGTTTTTAACTTTAGATTTTCAAATTATTAATTTTCAAACATTTTGAGATAATTAGATATTTTTAATATTTTGTTTTCAGATGGATCCCCAAGAACGTCAAATTTTTTCAACCAAAAAGTTATTATCTACATCTAATTATGTAACGTGCGACTCCTGCTTTGCCCATTACACAACCTCCTCATTACTCTTGCGTTTTTAGCAATATTGATAAGAATCTAAATTACCTACACTAACATTAAAACACAATATTGTGACAATAATTTATCAATATCCAATAAATTATCTCTGACGTAATTACAATACAAATTTGACATTTTAACTAACCTACTTAATTGTTGTTTTGTAATTAATTATTTCTTATAAGTGATCGAACAGCACCTTACTAGACGCAATGTCTAACCTTCAGGAAATCACACTTTTTCAAAAAGAATTACGGAGAATTAACCACAAATCATTCTGACGCTTTGAGTGGTAATGAAGATCTATCGTGAAGAAATATCAACAACGCAATAAATTTTGTATGTGTGTAAATTACCTCTAATCGGTTGGTAGTCACACTTTATAAAGTCGAAGTTAAAATATTAGCCGACAATACAAACAAGAATTAAAATTTTAAATTGCTGCCCAATTTATTAAAACGAGAATCTCATTAATCCCAAAAATATGATCCTACAGATTAAGCTATTTTCTTCTTATTTACAATGCGAACTCCCACACGCCCATTGTTGGTCAATTTTAAAAAACCACATTCTCACATTAATTAGCCATCATACGCCGACAATAAACACAGAGAAACGTGAGCTAGCTAAGAAATTAATTTAACCACTCATTACTGACTCGGAGTATCATTTAAAATAGACCACGTAGGCGAAGGAAAAATAACATATACACGAAAAAACATATTTAAAAAGCAAATGGGGCACAAACGTCTCAACCGAGTTGTAATCAAAGACAGAAACATAAACAACAAATTTATAAAAATGTCTTAATCTCGAGAACTGAACGCTAGACAAACGATATGCGAACAAGTTATGTCAAGAAGATGGATGAGTGATGTGTCAGAGACAAATGACGTCGGCCGAAACAACCTATCAGAATAACCGGGACGTACAAACGGGGAAGAGCGGACCTTCCCAATCTGCCATGGTAGTGCCTGATGGTGGAACAATAACTCAATAAAAACGTTGGCCGCGTTTAATTGAAAATATCTAAGTACCTGCTCTAACCGCAAATTGCAAATGTAGCGATAAATCATGTCAATAATAACCATTCAACATGCACCGGCGAATTAATTGTTGGAATTAGCGTAACCGCAACGTAATGATTCGGCTCGGGAAACACGAAATTATTTATTTATTTTCCACGGTGGAAAAGGTTCTGCGTGCGACAGACACTATTATTAAGTAGATTAAATTTTCGTACAAATGTTATATTTAAATAAAATTGGGTGCGTGCTTTTTGGCCATAAAAAACAGACTTTCATTACTTTTAGTGGCGGCTACATCATACGCTGTCGAGCGTCTGAACAATAAGTTTTATCATGGTTCGGTGATAAATGAGCGCTGAAAGAATTTCAAAAATTACGCGTATTTTTTAGGACGACTTGGCAGTCGAACTAAAAATATTTTGAGGAATGAATAAAACGGGGGAGTCGTAAAATAGAGGACTTATTGTGTGCGTTGAAATGGAGAATATAGTAATTAGGTAGGAGTTGGCAACTACTCGCAAGACTACGAACTTTCATAATTAAATGACATAATAACGAATGGGAGAAACAAAGTGATGAAACGTACGCGACACAGTAACACCAACAAAAGTTGGCGCACAGTTAACAGAAACAAAAAACTTGTCACTATTGGTAGTTGTTTTTCTCATCTTTCATTATTTTAAACATAAATAGAATATTATGCACACTTTTGCAATATATTAAGTAAATATATCAATTGTTATTTTTTTTTTGTTGTAAATTAGAAAAATAATCATTCGGACTGGAGAAATAAGTACCTATGTAAGAAATGCGATTTTGCCGCCATGGGCATTACAACACAATTCATGACCGTTCTAGTGTGGTAATTACTGTCATTACCTTACTAAAACACAATGGTAGCATGTAAACTCGCTTTATCAACTTATATAAATAATATATTATTAATATCAAAAATATACGTTTGTTGCAAGTAAATTTGTTACTAAGTGTTGTACATGAACAAATTATTATCAAGGTTTTTTCGTAGAATGAACTTCGATTTATACTATAGCGAGAACACAAATTATTCTTTAACCAACGTAAAAAGCTAGAAAATCTTTATTATATCTGTTACATTTTATCCCTCTTACTTTTTACGAACATCAGAATGTAACAAATTACTCCACAGTTCCATTCGTACCCACATATGGGTCATAACATAAAGTAGCATCACAGTCACCCACATATGGGTCCAGGATTATGATTTTTGCGAAAAAGTTGATAAATTAGATTACTTCCACCACATGAGGGTACTTACTCTTGAGTAATGTATACTAGTCCAGGCACATCTGCCGACGTTCTAGGTAGCCCTTTATTGTTTCGTTATTTTTATTCGCTTGCAGCTGAAGGCGTTTGAATATTTTCTTCCACTGTGTTTATAAAGCAACGGAAGGAAATTTTTTACTTTCACGTTTCCATCGAACCAAAATAATAATACGTTGCTTGCATGGAATAACTTGGCTCCGACAACTAAAATAACAGCTGTGGTTAAGTGGATACAGAAAAATATTTGACAGGATATTGCTGCAAGAAAAGCGCACGATTAGTGCAGGAAATTAATTCCAGGAAGTAACGAAAAGATTGGTTTATTTGTAGTGTGAAAGTAAAAAACGCACAATTAATTAAAAGTGTATAAATATTCATCGACAAACGGTGCTTTTTTATTGTATGCTACATTTTTAGGTCAGCAGTGAAAAAATAATTATTTTCATTTAAAGAATGCAGAGTGGACGTTGGACAATCTCAAGAATCCAAAAAAGCAAGTAGTGTAATCGCTGGAATTATTTATAATTAAAACCACCTTCCACTTACAAGTCGTGTAATTAATTATGGATACTTGGCTGTTGCAGCTATTAAATTATATATCTACAATTTTTACAAATTTATGTGTTCATTGCTTTTATGTCGGGATAATTGCATAGCGTGTAGCAAATATTATGGTTTATTAAATATGAGAATTGACTTGCTGTCTATACGTGTAAGTATTATGTGAAAATCGTTCAACAGGTTCTAATCTCCCGTAATGATACGCTATCTACTGATATGGATGAGATAAAGTCAACGAACATTGCTTCACATCCGTCTGAGAATATATTAAAATCCGCTGTCTTTTTCCGACAAAATTAATAACAAATCTGTGTTGACGTTATTTCATAGCAACCAAGAACCACAACTTGTAAAAAATAAAGAGATAAATTCACTTTTTACGGTTGAATTTTCGTTTAGGTGGCAAAAATTACATCGTAATCATAAATTTCCACAACGGGAAAAATTTTACAGTCAATAATTATTATTCCAATTAGTAGGTATCTCAAAAAAAAATTGGTCGAAAGTTATTTCGATAGAAGCAAGTAGAACCCAACAAACCCCGTTTCTTTGGAAAATTGTGAAAATGTTTGCAATTTTTGATTTCTGATACAACTTTTTTGACTTAATTTTTGAATTCTTCAATATTTCATTTTTTTTTGTTTCTTCAATTTTTTTCAATTTTTCGAATATTCAAGTTTGAATTTTTTCAACTTTTGAATTTTGCAATTTTTAGATTTAAAATTTCTCGACTTGTTAGTTTATAATTTTTCCGTTTTTGAATCCTTCAATTTTTATTTTTTGAAATTTTCGATTTGCAAATTTTCGTTTCGGTTTTTTATGTTGTTTATTTTTACAATTTTTTAATGTTCCGACTTTATAGTTTTTGTTTTTTCAATGCGAAATTTATCAATTTTTCAACTTTTAAATTTTTTATTTTTTTTTCAGTTCAAAATTTTCCAATATCTAGATTTGTTAATTTTTCGGTTTCTCAGTTTTTGGATTGCATTTTTTCTAGTTTTCATTTCAAAGATAAGTATTTATACTTATAATAAGAATTCCGAGTTTTAATATTTTTCACTTTTTCAATTTTATGAATTTAGAATTTTTGTTTTTCATTTATTCGATTTTTCAATTTTTCGAGTTTTAATTTTTCAACTTCTCAATAATTAATTTTTCAATTTTTCGATCTTACAATATTACATATTTTAAATGTTACAATTTTGACGATTTTATACTTTTTTGATTTTACGGTTTTTGGGTTTTTCATTTTCTCCAGTCTAATTAGATTAATTTTCTCCTTTCCAATTTTTTGATTCATTAATTTTTTTCGATTTTTAAATTTGTCTAGATTTTTAGTTTTTAATCTTTTTTTTTGCGTTTCTTCAGTTCTCGTTTGTAATTTTTCGATTTTGTAGTTTTTCGTTTTTACAATTTTTTAATTTTTCCAATTTTTTAGTTTTTCGATATTTAATGTTTCGATTATTCAATATGTCGATTTTTCAACTGTTCGAATAAAAAAAATTAAAAAATTGTAAAACTGTAAAATTGAAAAAACAAAAATGAAAAGACAAACAAGTAAAAATGAAAACTTTGAAAACTCAAAAAATTGAAAATCAAGAACTTGAAAAATTGAAGAAATGAAAAATTGAGATATCGAAAGATTAAAAATTGAGAACCTTAAAAATCGGAAAAATACCAAATCGGAAAAATGACAAATTGTAAAATCGAAATATTGAAAATTAAAGAAATCGGAAAATCAGGTGATTGAGAAATTCAAAAATTGCAAAATAGAAAAAAATTCAAAACTGGAAAATCGAGGAACTGAATAAACAAAAAATTATAAAATCGAAAGAAAGTAAAAAAAAATAAAGAAAATAAAAAAACAAAAAGCTGTGGTACAAAATCGGGAAAATGAAATAAAAAAATAGGGAAAATGAAAACTAAAAATTAAGAACAATTTAAGAAACAAAAATCTGGAAAAGAGGAAAATTAAAAATTGACAAACAGAAAACTCAGAAAATGAACAATTCGATTATCAAAAAATGGCAAAATTGAAAAATTAAAGAAAATGAAAAAAAAAACAAAAAATTGTAAATAAATCCAGATTTTTCGAAAAATATAAAAGATTTGATTTTGCGACTTCATGTTTTTTATGATAACCCTTACTTAAACTAAAACTTAAAATATGCATGTAATGTATAAGTAGTAGCAAGTAAATGTAAAGAAGCGTGCTACGCGTTTGTTTCAAGTGAGTTTCCCATTACAAAATTTTATTATGACATCACTCACATTTTTGCAAGGACACGTAAGTATATCAATTTGGATAGATACAATGTAATACTAATTATAACAGTACTGTATTTCCAAATTTTTAGAAAAATGGAATGGGTCGTTCTTGATTTATTCAATACAATAAACTGCCTCATTCATTAATTTTTTTGAGTCACCTTGTATAAGTAATTCTGAAAACTGTGAGTGCATTGATAAACCACAAGCATAAAGTCACAATATTTTGCATATTTCAGAGAGGATTTATGCGGCACATTTTTTCAAAAAATCTATATGTCTACGGTGAAAACTGCAGGAGTAGGTATTTTATTTTATAAAAATAGAAACAAATTTACGATTGTAGATTTTGGAGATAACGTCATCAAATTCTTGTGGGGATGATTAGCCAATTTTTGGTTGGCAGTTCACCATTTACATTTACCTAGAACATTTATCTTGACAACGATTGGTTGTCTAATTAAATCCGAACACACGGCAGACAGACAGACAGACAGATAGACAGACGGATGGAATCAGGAGACCTATTTCTTCGTACTCTATTGACAAAAAGAAATAAGTATGGAAAAAAATAGAAGACAACTTTTCTTTTTCTATTGTTTGTAACTTCACTTGAAAGTTTTATTTGACGATGTAGGGAATAGGTATGTACGTGCAATCGATCGGTAAAATTTACTAATCCAATTGCACATGAATTATAATTTTAAGTTGTTGTGACGTAGAATTACATTTCTGGGGTTAAAATTCACTATGGTAAATAGATCCCTTATTTATGTAATATTACGGTGGTGAGTTTTACCCAACAATTGTATTACTTATTACTGCGTGTATGTAAATCCGTTGATGAATCTTGCTTAAGAGCAATTAATATTACGTTTAATTTACATTAACAATAGGCAATAGGAATAGAAAAGTTAACTATTATTTTTGATGTAATTTTCCTCAAAAATTTTGTTTTAGTGCTTTTTTTTAACTGCCGTACAGTTGTAGTTATAATATATTACTACTCCATTAAAAAATTCAGAAATTTAGCATTTCATTAGAGTTACTTGATTTTTTTCATTAAATTGCATTCCAACGTGCTTACATTTAGTTCCTAGAAAAACATCCAATTTAATGTGAAATGCAAAAAGAAGAAAGCTATTAATCAATAAAACTTCCTACATCGCATAAAGGCGTTTGAGCTTTGATCAATATTTGTTAGAAACTGCAGAATAGCTTCCGTTCGTGTCGACGCCCATAAAAAGGAACCGGCATTGTAAAATTTTCCAGTTTCGATTATTTAATTTGCCGAAATTTGAAAAATGTGTCATTAAACCAATTTGCAGCGTGTTAAGAGTTTTCACGGCAAAACGGGCATAAATTACCTCCTCTATTTATAAACGGAATAATTTAACATATTTAATGAATTGCGGCGTAAACGTTAAACAATGTGGCCGAGTGAAACCGGTGGCGGCAAAATCTATGCGTGCCACAGTCCTACCTTTGCGAGTATTACAAGATCCCCGCCGCCAAATTCCCTTTCGCCCCTCTATCGTGTAAAGCTCAGGACGAACCCACCTGATCTCGGTAACGGCAGCTTAACATGCAAGCCCCGTCATCGCAGGAACACAGACACATGCCCACCGCTAATCTTATTATCTTAATTTCACCTTTGTAAAGTGATTATTTTCGTTTTGAATTAACCGACGCCATTTGTTTTCCACCAGGAAGCTCGAAGACATGTGTCGATAATTGCGGCTTTTTTTCATTCGGTTTGTCTGGAGAGGAATTCGCGCGACACCTTGTACGTACTCGGCAACCGGTTTGTAAGGACTTTTTCGGATTTTTGGAAGTGTCGCTCTCGAGTAATTCGGGCAGGAGTGATAGTTCATCACGTGGCGCGGTGTTTGTCTAAATCTAAATCACGGCGAGAGGATTTATCGTTCAGTTAGGGTTTTCAGCATGTAGTGAGGCTATTACATAATCGGTACTAAAAATAAACAAATGATAATTGTTCAAGCACTGGAACCAAAGAGAATGATGGATGGGTTTGAATATTTATGAAAATTTTAGAATACAAAATATGTTCATTATGTTGGTGTAGATTTTTTTGGCAGGTACTATGACGGATACATTGCGTCTAAGTAACTGTCGGTTAAGGTCAATAATTAAATTTAATTATCTCATTAATGCGTACTGTGTACGCAGTGGAAGGTGCTGCAGTTATAAACCTGATTTTGATGACTAAAGTTACTAAAGATTAATCGAGAGATTGATGGACCTTCACTTAAAGTCCTACCTTTCGTTGATCAATAGTTTACTAACTTCAAGGCCTACAAAATTATAATAGCTGTTCTAATTTATGTTATTATATTATACGTAACAACACTCTGACAGATAAGAAAATAATTATTAAATAACTTAACTATTGCAAGATTAATATTGGCTTATGCACTATGGTCAAAACACCAGAGGCACCATCAGTTTCACTGGTTAATACACAAACAAAACTAAAGTTAATAGAAATATGTTTGCTAGTTAGAAGACATAAACTTGGTTACCGCAAACAATTTGAGTTAGCAAGACACAGTAGCAAAAAGAACAGTTCATGTTAATATATTCTGCCTCGTTACTTTGAGTTTTCTGTTTAATTTATGTGTCTAACTAGCGTATTCGATCATTTCATTACTGTTACAAATGCTTTTTTTTTCAAAAGTAACAAATCTATATTCTATTGCACTCGCACGTTCTGTTTGTTTCTGTTTAATGTTTATTTGTTGTTACAGTAATTGAGTCTATTATTATGCCTAACAAGCCCTACGCTCCCATGCTTAAACCATGTTGGTTAATCTAACCGAGTTCTACATGGAAAAGAAAAGGTCATGGTCTTTTGCTATAATTAAATGCTGTTGAACAGGTAAGGAAGCATGAATGTTTTCAGTGCGTTGTGTTTCAAATTTTTTGCAATTTCAGAGAGTGGCTGATGCAGTATATGCCAGTTTGAAACATTTTAAGCACTAAAATGAACAAAGAATGTTGAGATGGACTGAACATATAAGTAACAAATTCACTGTACGGAGTGTTGGCAAAGTATCAAAACTACAAAAACAGTGGAACAATAAGTTTTACAAGAGATACCTACTTCTACGGGCAATTTTGAAACTTTGTGCTTTAATTTACGTGATTATATAAATGTATGTTTCTAATTGAATCCTACTTTTTTGATTAGATATTTATAGAAAGTTCATTAAATTATTGTTTTTGAAAAATACGAAAGTAATAAAAAAAATTACTGGCAAAAGTAAAAGTATATTTTTTATTTTGAATTTTTTACATTTTTCACCTGACGTCCATCATTTCTTAAATGAAATTCAATGAAATCTTGATCGGATGGAGACAAAATGAATGTTAGAAGACTATCAGGTTATGATAACGGTGAGCGCTTAATTTACATGCTGGTAGCAATTTAGAATTTATCGAAAATAAAGACAAATTCTTCGCCTTAATGAAAAAATGTTTATTAAATATGTATGGAAAATTTTGTGTTCAATTTGAAGACACCTTCACGATTTACAATAACAATGCTACCTACTAAAGTGTTGAAAAACAATTGAACTAATCTTGACATCAACGAACGGTTCAAGCGAATGTGATCTATAAATAGATCTATAAATATTAGATGCTGCACTTGTTAAGGAAGTATGAAAAATTGACAGAATACATACCAGATCAACTAAATTAATTTGAACTAAACCCTAACAATAATAATTATAAAAACATATAGGTAGCAATAAGTGTCTATATATGAGAACGAATCTTAAGAAAATCTGGTTTAGATTACGTTGGAAAATCAGAAGGATTGGTACAGGCATAAATAAATTAGTCTAAGATTATCGAAAGATACGTTCCCTCGTACAATAAAACACATCCAGCTTTTTCGAAAAAAATATAAAATTGGTTTTGCCAACATACATTTTGATTACCAGGTTTCCGATAACCTTAAAACGTTTGCAAGGTTTCAGAGCATTCGGTTCTGCAATTTCAAAGTTAACTCTGGATGCCTACGGTAAAAACTCAACACGGATTCATGAACTACAAGTGGAGAAATATGTTATTTTATACAATTTACATAACATTTACTATTGTGAATTTTGAGGATGACTTTATCGCATTTATTTTTCTTTTGCGAAAACCAAAATGCCTAGGGGAAAAACTCAAGTCACATTCATAAACTACAAGTAGGTACAGAAGTAGGTATATTATTTTATATATTTTTTTTATTTTAATTTATTACGCAAAATTTTCCGATAACTTCATCACATTGTTGGCGGGATTGATTAGACACATTTTGTTTAGCATTTTACCTATTTTCCTAAAGTACATATTAAATTGGACGACAATCGGTGTAGTGGTTGTCTAATAGAAATCGACACACAGCAAATAGACGGAAACGGGAAACCTATTTTTCGTACTCCAGGGGTCATGAACCATTAGGAAAACATGAAAGTAACCATTCATCCGATGACTATAACAATATTTTGGTCGCTTATACCGGAGAAGTAGATAACCATGATTTGAAAACCCACCAGAATGATTATCAAGTCTGTAATGAAGTAGGTAAGTACGCGTGGTTTAAATTGGTTTTAATGTCTTATGTAATAACTATCATTATTAAACGTCATAACTGTTTATAAGTTCGAGTATTATATGGTTTTTCCAAGTATCCAATTGTGTGCGATTTAAAATATCCGAAATTTTTTGTTTATAAATGTAAACAATGCGATAAACAATTTTCTTCGCCTGAACTATCAGTACTTTATTTAGTCCATTGAAATGTTACATGAGCTTTGCATTTTTTAAAGGACGCAATTTTATTTTTGGGACATGTGTGGGGGGTCAATAGAAGCTTAACCTTAAGTTTGTGGGGTCGCCACCCTTGTCCACCGGCCGCCATCTTGGAAAAAGGGGTGAAAACACTTTTTTCGCGATATCTCGGAAACTATGCGTCTTACAAAAAATTTGTTAAGTCATAATTTGTAGCAAATTGTTTTGCCTACAAATATGTTTATATAACTTTTTGCCCTACATTAAAAATTAAAGAAGTTATAAGCAAAAAAGTAAGAAAATCTTTATAATAATTGCTCTTTACTTTGTCATCAGAACGTTTGAGAACAAGGTCCAAAATGCTTTTTTTTGTACCTTCATGACGTACTTACGTACATTTAGTTATAAACGTTGCGACTTTTTTAAAGCGTAAATCATGAGTGATTGTTTTATATGTAAAAAACCTTTTGGGGACATTAAAGTTCGAACTGTGAAAGCTAGAGGAGTGAAAACTTTGCTTGAGGTTAAGCTTCTATTGACCCCCCACACATGTCCCAAAAATAAAATTGCGTCCTCTAAAAAATGCAATATTCGGTCCTTAAATTGTAACATTTCAATGGACTAATTAGAATGGGTAACAAACAGATTTTGCGCCTATTATTTTGAGACATTATTGAGAGAAAAAGAGGTCGAAACTTCACACCTTATGAACATAGACATGTATCGGGTTCCACTATAATTTAATATTTAATATTTTTTTTAGTTCTGCAGTAGACTGGAATTAATGTTTGTACATAACAATTGTTCTTTTAAACTGAGCTTCAGCGGCTATAAACAAACAAAAATTTAGAAATTATTGATTTTACTTTCAAAAGTATCATTGTATGAACATGTGCAAACTTGGTCCCAAATTATACAGACGTAGTTACATTAATCATGTGCTTAATCGATCATGCCCTAATTTAACTCAAGAACAAGCTTATTAATGAGTTGTTAAATATTTAACAGCAGGATGTCATTTTTCATTTTTCTTCGATAACCGAACCCTTAATATCATAAATTAGATCTACAAATTATAATTTTGCAAAATAAAAAAATACCGATAATTAAGCGCATTCTTAAATAAATTCCAGTGGGTAGAGTTTCTCCGAAAAAACTTATTCCAAGATTCTTACTACGCAAACTGTGGTAGTTTTACCAGTTAATTTCCACAATCGCTCCAGCGATTGTTATCTTGCCAAGCGCGTCATGTCTCCGCAGTTCTCCTTGTACTTCGCCATTGAGAACACAACGAATGCTTCTATCAATAAATTACATCCCACAATCAATCACAAACGTCCACTTTCCCTCAATCAAAACCACACACAACTAATCATGACAAAGTCTTCCCGATTTCGAATGTGCGCATTCGTTGACCGCTGCTCGGCCCAAATTCACGCGTGTTAATTACCAAAAGTTATGTAAAACCGTAGCAGAATCCGCCAATTTATGTTTCACTGTCTTTAAAATGTTAATTTCTTAATTAGACAAGATACAAGTTCGCTTCGAACTGTAATAAATTTCCTTTATAAATTATTCTAATTCGTTACATTTTATTTGAAAAAACAACCAGAAATGTCGCCTGTTATTTTTCTGGCTCCTTGGCCAAATATGCGTCGTTTTAATTGGAAAGCTGATTTGGTTGTTTTTTTGACTTAATTATATTTAGGCACTTCCTGCGTTTAGTTTTCAATCTGATAAGTCTACATACATCTGGTAGCAGTAAAAATTTTTATTGTCACATTGTTTAAAAGTTCCCGCTTCACCTCCCGTATAGAAAAATACGCATTTTCCTGCGTTGAAATATGTGATGGTGCGATAAACTAAGATTCCTGCTGTGCTGAAAGAAGTCGGCTTGACATTTTGGTGGTGTGGAACTATCAGGGTTTTTAAATTTCATAAATTATGATAGATATGTTGCAAGCTGTGAGCAACATTCACCAACCAGGTGTACGTTGATACTTTGTTCTTTTTTCCAGAAATACGAAAGCGTTGTTTTTTGCCAATTAAAAACTTATTATAATTACAAAAACAAGTTACAAATATCTGAAAAATTTTATAATGCCGGAGGCATTTTTTAGATATTTTAACTCTAGGTTATCTAACATTAATCTAACTTCATAGTTGGTAAACTGGTTTCAGAGAAAATGTAACGACTTTGTAGTACATGGGTATTTTTATTTTATCTTACACTCCATATCAAAGTTACGGAATCATGTTTTAAGTCAACCGACATAAAACTGTCACTACCATATTATTCATATTTTTTCTTGGACACTTCACATGTTCACTATCTCAAATATGTGTAAGAAAAAAATGTAATGGAACCCTGGAATTATAATGACGTAACAAGTTGTGTGAATGTCAGCTTGGACGTACAGCGGTGAGACTGTTTTAAAAGTCACGTTTTTTCGTTTTGAGAAACGCATTTGTTAAAATAGTGAAACTGATAAATTAATTAAGAAACATTCTCTTCGGGATTTTCTCTTAATTTCTATGCCAATATCTTTTTTATAAAGGATTCTAGGCACCTGAATCTTTCCTATGGGTTTTTTATTTTTCTTTCGCTTTTTTTGATTCGCAAATCCTCAACTGAGACGTTTATTTTTAGTCAACTTTAGTTTTCGTTTCAAGTGTGCCAAAACAACGCAAAACGTAATTCTCATCATATTTAACTATTATTATTTTTGGTTCAAAATAATTTCTCTTCGGATGATTCTAAATAAAAACAATCCAAGTATGTTTAAATCCTTTAACGTTAAAGAGAATCATCATTCTAACATTTATTTTGTGTTAAGTAAAACCGCTTCACATTCCATCTTAGGAAAAACAAGTCTCCATGGGCAATTGACTTTTTCGCCTCTACTTGTTGGTTTAATTGTCCACATTACCACACACCGAGTGGATTTAATTCGCAAAAAAATCTAAAACCTAAACCAATGTCCACAACGAAGGAAAACTTAACACTAGGGTCGGTGTAAGCGTACGCAGCAGTTGATTACAGCTACTATTTAATAATACAATTACAAATTATCGCCTGCATTTATCGCAATGTAAAACAGTGGGTTCGCATTCTATTCTCAAAGGACGTACACAATCAATTTGTGAAGCTTGTACTAGCAATAACAAAAACATCGCACGCAACCGTACATGCGATATGCAATTATTAGACAGATGGTTTTTCTCCATTCGCTATCGACATTCACCCAAAAACTCACCCTTAACCCCAATAAGCATAAGGGTCATTTGGAAAGAATGCAGGTTTAGACCCTGCTAATCAAGAGATCTAGAGGCAACTGCTAGGTAATAATTTATGGTGCTGGAACGAAATTAGTAAGATGGAGATAGACTCATAACGTTTTTGTAACTCTATTATGTGTAGGCCGGATTTAAATTAATTGTGCCTACTATTTTGGAGTTTTTCTGGCTTTTCGGGGGCAACGATTCGCTTATTTGTTAATGACAGACTAGAAAAGATGGTTGATGAAGAAATTGAGGATGATGTCAGATGTTATTACTCGGTCATTACAGCTAATAAGAGGATTTCTTGATGGCATGTGCAATCGTAGAAAAAAAAACGCTCGGAGTAGGAAATGTTTTGCACTTTTTAGAAACGAAGTTAGGGTCAGTAATTATAAATTAGAAGAACTTTTCAAATTGGTTTTTAAAAAACGACTCCAATTTTATTCTTAGTTATATATAATTTAATCCCCGTGACGTAGTTATGGTCTAATCGCAACATTTTTTGTGTCCCAAAGGCACGCGGAAATTAAATAGAAGTTTCGAGAACTCTCGTTCGCAAAATTATGCGCACCTGCCTTTTTCCTTTTTGTTCAGCCAAAGTTGCATCGGATAATTGAATCAGGGCGAATATCTAAATATTCGAATCCCCGTTAACAGGGGATGATTTATGTTGCCAAAGGGAATCGAACCTGATTAGACATAACGCAAGCTTCTCGGTATAATGAGACATGCATATGTATGCTAGATATCAAGTGGTAGTAAGAAGGGCCTGCTGTCAGTCTGGTCTAATTGCCCTCTGATTTATACCCTACCTCAGCTTACACAATATTCAAATTAAAATAATTATTATTCAAATTGAATCCCTTGAACGACCCGTGGAACAATGCGTAACTGCTATTGATTATACTGGAAAAAATGTTTATCTTAGGATGTGTTTGAGCATTGCTTGGTATTTGTATTCATTTGTGGACATGTTTTTTCTGTTTGACGAGAAACATGTATGATGGGAGGGTTGCGATGGGAGTTGATGAGTAAATGAATTACTCATTATGTCATTCACCTTTATGGAATAGTAGGTGCTAGGTTTGCATACAATTATTTGATATGTGTGGAATTCGTCTGATTATTTTCGAAAACTGGCAAACCATTTTAACTGGAAACACCTAAATTCAATGTCAATTTTAAATTTAAGATTTTATTTTATGTGCTTACATATATATGTACGTAATATTTTATAAACTTTAATAACTTCGAATATCACCAAAAAAGATACGGCAAAAATTTTGTTGAAAAAAAATTAAGACTTTAGATGTTAATGGTCTGCCAACCTGTATTACACAATTACAAAAGATGTAAAATTATAGTAACAACGTTGCAGTTTCGACATCAAGATCATTTTAGAGCCATAGAAGTAAATATAATTTGCAAACCCTAGGTACCTATTTAATTCACGTTTACATATTTCTCATATTTTGACTACTAATGCAAGGTTGAAATAATTTTGCATTTTTTTATATTCTTACACCTATTTTTGTTCTTATTTATGTTATCATTTCTGTGATACTTTTGAAAATCATATTTTCTTAAAACTCAATTTTGGTAAAAATATTTTTAAATCGTTTGCTATAAGAATGTCCATATTTCTTTGCCATTGATATTAGTAATCAAAGTAAACACGACTAAAAGTTGCCTGTTTTATGCTGAAATTTTTCAGATCATAAAAGAGTTAATTTTATATTTTGAAAAAGAGAAAACTATATCATTTCAAGACGTTAGCTAGTTTAGAAAAATATCTCATCATGACAAACCATGGATAGAACAATGGAAAAACTGGAGAACTAATAAATAGACTATTTTTATTATTTATCTACAGAAAAAATACGTTTTAAATTGTTGTAGCAAATATACTTATATGGAGAATTTTAGGTTGAAATTTTAAAAACAAATTAACTTGAAAGTGGATGTCCTAATTAATTCTTTAAATATGATCCAATATCGGTTGATGATCAATTTTACAATAAAAATTACTGAAAAGCATATCTAATTTGCACATTATTTGAACAATAAATGAACTTAATAAAAACGGGATTTTTTTAATTCGTTCTTCGCATTCTTATAAAAACGGTATTTAGTTGTTTTCAATATGCAGCATAGTACCTAAATATCTATATGTTACGGTAGATGAAACTCTTTTTTATCTATTCAAATGACATGATGGTTTAAAAAATTATATAATTAATAATAAGTTATTATTGGATGAAGAGAACAAAGATTTTTTAACGTATAATATTCCCAAAACAACTAGTGTAACAAGTGGGTGTAACGTCTGCGCACTAGTTGGAGTTGCGAATGGAAAGACAAAAGAAGAATATTCAAATGAAGTTCAGCGGAGTAAATCACACTTTGGTTAACAATTTTACAATTTTTACACTTTATAATATCAAAATTATTATTGCGTGATTAGTATTAATTTTTTATAAAAAATTATATTTAATTCTTTAAAGTGATTGTTTAATACTAATTAAATAAACTTCCTATTGCATATAAGACTCTTAACATGACTTGGATGTTCATACACAAAAAATGTGTATCGGTTATTCCTTGTAACATCTGATATCTGATTTAAGGACTGTTAAAACAATAAAAATAAAAAAAAATAATTATTAGTAAATACTTAAAAAAAAAATGCGGGTAAAGTATGTTAAGAATATCAGGTATAATAAATTATAGATGTATCTATAATTTATGAATTATTAAGTCATTAGACAAGTAAATGATGGATGAATTAAATGATGCAATTACAAGATATTACATACATATAATTTTACCGCCTGATGTGTTCGATGTTTTCTAAAATTAGTTGTAATTAGCAATCCATGTTTTAGTTGTGACTAATCAACAGGAAAATCAGGTAAAGCTTTACAACATATCATCGCATGAAGTAATATTTCAGATTAATTATTTACATAAAATAATAAAATAATCAATTTCATAGTAAGTAGACTTGTTGGACAAAACGAGACTAAACATCCTCATGTTTTTGCAACGAATCAAAGCCGGTGTCTTCCCCACGATCTTCCAATAATGTACCAATTAATGTTAAACAACACTTTAGGCGCTAAATTATAGCCAGTGCTGCCCTAAACACGCGAGTTAACAAGTTCTTTATGCACTTGTTTAAAAAAAACCTTAACCACATAACGGCAGCCATTATTTATGACCATGGCCGCACTTACTCACTAGCCTACTCGCGCGCACCATTAACCGACAATTTGTTTATAAATATTGTCATTACCATCTAATAGCCACCCATAAAACTATCATCTACCTGTTTCGGAAGTTTTTCGGCGGCGTACTCGCAGAAACACAGTAAGTCCGCACTTGCCGCATCCCAATAAGCTCCGAAGGTTATCCAGTATCGGAATGACACAATTTCCGAACGGGTTCCAGCACCTATTAAAATTCAATCGGAACCGATTCATCGACGCGCGAAAAGTACATTATGATAATCTCTCGTTGAAAATGGTAAACTGGTTTGAGCAGAGTCCTCGTTCCCCCCGTGTACGCACCGTGTCCGTTTGGTTCCATTTAAAATCGGTTTAGTGCGAGCCTTAACATGTCAATTAGGGACATTAAGATTCCAGAGATGGAGCGGACCACCCATGCCGCGGCGGTGTTTGGTTTTCGCGTTGCCGTCCCCGACGCCGTCCCCGGCCCGCATCACACAGTCGCACTATCGTGTCCGCACGCCGCACTCAACTGTCAAATGGGTGATTCATGCACCGCGTGCTCGACTGATCTGTCAAAATCGAGAGGGGCGCGCGACAGTCAGTTTGCACCGCGGACTCGCACGGGATTGGTGGACGCGCTCGTATTAGTGCTGGCAAGCTGTCAGCGTTTCAAACATCACTATAAGAGCGCACGCACACGAACCTCCCGTCGCTCTCCTTCTATCAATGGTGAGGCTGTCACGCTTGGAAAACCTAACCTCCTACCCCGGAGCGTCGTCGTTCTTGCACCACTTTGCGTATGCACGGATTGTGTCAACGGTCGGTGGACTTTCTGAATCTATTACGTCGCGGCGTACGCAGACGAAAGTTTTAAAAGCCTAAAGGAAAAGCGGACGCCGAGCGACGATTTTTCGGCCAAAATTATGTACTAAAAAATATTTAAGATTGCTGGTTTCTGTGAATGATCGTTTTAGCGTACCAGAAATGTATCTAATCAGCAGCAAGCACGTTGAAATGTTCTTTATAATCCTTAGGAAATAAAATTTATCAAACATTGTTCTAACTACATTTTCTAGGGGCTTTTTGAACATAAATTATGTTATTATTGGGAACAAACCAAAGCTGAGTTTTGATTGAAAGTAGCAACCATTTAAAATTTAATTAGATGATTTGAATAAATATTGATGATACCTGTCACGTTATTGCAAGTCAGATAATTGAATTTATTAGCTAGAAGCATTAAAACAACATTGTTAATTAAATTTGTCCCACTTCCAAATTTTAATAAATATATATGTATTTACAAAAATGTATAAAAAAACACTCTTACATAAAACGACTTGTACCTACTGTTGTTAAGAAAAAACTTATTAATAAAGCAGAAACTAATTGTACAAAAATATTTTATTAGTATTAAAATGCAGTAGTGTACAAACCTCGGCTACGCCTCAAAACAATACTTCATTCTCCTGTCCCAAACTACTATTTCGTCCACTAGTTACCTACCTAAAGAACTTTATCAGAATTTACCTTGTCGATCATCACTAACGTAATCAGTAAACACTTTGATTGAAGAGGATTTAAAACGGGAGAAATCCACGAAAGCCGAGAGCTCTGAGGAAAGAGAACCTACTTATTTATATAACTCCGTTTATTTATTTTATTTTCCAAGGTGTAACTAATGTTGTTGTTTTGGCGAAAGTTTTAATTTCATATTTCCTTAATATTTCGGTGGTCGCAATTCTACGAAAATGCATATGATTTTTCCGTCTGGCCATCTGTTGCGAATTAATGGTTTTACAGATTTTTTTAATAATAAACCGATTAGTTTGAAATTTTCAGGTCCGTTAAAACTTCGAGGTGATGTCAAAATGCTAATTATTAGGAGTATTATTTTGTGAAATGTATTAATTTATTTAAAAAAATTACATAACGGAGTCTTTGGAAGATTTTTTATTTGCCCATTCAAAAATTTATTATACTTTCTATTAAAACAAAATTTGTATACTTTAGCTAAAAATTTACATCGTGGACTTCTCTAAAAGTTTTGTCTTTTTAAGGTAATATTTTACAGTAATTGTGTAAAATTCATATTTTTGTCATATTTCTGTAAACGATGATGTCATTTCAAACATTTTTAAATGCTTATTACTTATTACGATCATGTACAGAAAAATAGAAAATGATGATTATCTCGGAAGACTTGAAATTTTGGTACACAGGGTGGGTCACTAAGCGCGCGGTCCTCGATATCTCATTATATGTTAAAGGTGGAAAAAAAGTTTAAAGTTATATCACTCTGTGAGTAGCATACACTAAATTCTTTTTGACTGTACAGAGTGTTTTGTTTTTGAGGTACAACATACAACTTCGTTTTTTGAAATCGAATACCTAGGTATACCTACACATATTTTTACATAATCTTATTAGAGTCTTTCTAGACTTTATTATAATGACAATTCATTTTTGAAATTTACATAAAACGTTGCCACGTTATTCCAATTTTTGTTTATTTTTTTTTACCAATACAAGGGTTCACAAAAAAAACGCAATAACGTTATTTTTAATATCAGAAGCGCTTAGTTATACTATCAATTAAATACAATTTTAATATACCTAGAGAAAATTAAAAAAAAACTTTACAATTTTCAAACATTGGTATTTTAATTTTTATTTTTTTTATAGAAAACCCTGTACTTTATTTGTGCATTAGGTATACTCTATTTTTGTTCCCTTTCTATATATTTGAAAGTTCATATAGTTAATTTAAGATTTTTTGTAAACACTCCAACTTGATTTACACCACAAAAAAGCGCCTAAAGCGCATGAAGTTCACGAGAGAAGAGGGAGAATTTGTGCTATTTCGAATTCTTCTTGTCTCTAAATTCCTGAGGAAGCCCCTTATGAAAGTGGACAAAACGTTGAAATTCTCTTAGTTTGATATATTTTTTACAGGTAGACTTTTCGTAAATTTGAATTTTGTTCTCACTTTTTCGCATAATTCTTTCATTGCGTATTTTAACTAAGCAAGTTAGGACATTTAGATAAACTGCACAACAACAAAAATAAAATAACAGATCTTAAATTCGTGGTACATATCTACTTACATAAGGTGTTATCCAAAGTAAGAAGAGTGAAAAAGAACATTGCTTATCTGTTGAAAAATCTTGATGTTGTCGACTACATAGATCAGAATTCACTTTTTCATTTAGAAATTTTGAGAAGATACTGAAACACATTGTTGATAATTGTTATTTTTTAAAAAAGAATGCTTTGTGGCTAACCCGCACACACTGAGAAGACTGTCAACTTTTTATTGTATTTTGTAAAACAAACAAGCTAAGGCTTTCTGCGCAGAAACAAATACAGGAACAAAATGCCTGTGCAGGAACGGTTAAAGCTAAAGTAAGCTGAATTCAGTCAGATATTCAATACTGAGATCCAGTTATGCAAACTTAAGTATCTCATTAATAATGATATCGTGATTTGTCATTTTTGACATTTTAAAATCATGCAAACTGTTCAAGCATGATTAAAGAAGAGTTTTTCCCACGAATAACAGAACTGCAGTAATAGTGGTACGAAAAATATACCCCGCTCACGTAAGTACTCATTTCGCATTCACATGAATTGCCACGTAAGCCAAAACTTTCAAACTCGTGAGAAATGTGTAACACTCGATGCCTGTTGTACAATATATGATGTTTCCTATTACTATTTAGCAAAGTGTTTATTGCTTGTAAATCAAAATGCACGACTAAAGCAAAATCTCAGTTATAGTTAGTTTAATAAGACTGTTTCTATAATGAAAGCAAAGTATAAATATTATTAGTTAATTAGATAGGCATACAACAACTAACAACTGAAGCGGAATTTCCATATTATTGCACACTGAGCCGTAGAGTTGCTACATATTGTTTTTTTTTTGCCAAAATAGTCTTTAAATGATTTTCACTCTTTTGATTTTTTTGTTCATCTTCCGCCTCTAGATACTATGGGTACTATGTGCCCTTTATGCGATTGTGCATCATAGCTTGAAAATTGTTGCACTATAATATATGTTACTGAGTTGACAAGTAGGTCCACCCACTACATATATTGCGTAGGGGCATCTGTAAAATGTTGATTCGAGTTAACTAGACACACTTTGATTAAACCAGAGCAATAGAGTCTCAGTGTATTTTTCTAGCACGGATCACTTATTGTTTAAACGGTTTAAACTGTTAATAAGAATTAATGGTAACCTCTAGAGACAAAAAATTGATGTATTAAGTAGAGACTGCTTCAGGACAGTAATGAAGGCTCACTCATTTTCTCCTCCGCTATTAATACAAAATTTCCGACTAAATTGACAATTACTCAAAAAACATAATTTTCACAAAGGTAAAATTTGTGCCTCTAAAATTTGGAACAAAATATCTTGTAAATAACTGCAGACCAGATCTACTCTCTAAAAACAAAACTAGATGTTTAGTTTTTGAATGATGTACTGTATAAATTAACTAAATGACTTAATTTATTATTCTAGTGCTGGGCCACCTGTCATCAAGCATCACACCAACCTCCCTCGCTCGCCTTCCATCACCGATGGCGAGGTTGTCTCACTCGAAGAAGCCAACCTCCTACCCCGGCAGCGTCATCGTTCTTACACCACTTGCGTACACGGTGGACCACACACGATTTCGCCGATTTCGCGGACAAATTGCCCAACGGCGATGTGCAGCCCATACCATTCCGCGACACGGGTAATTGGTACTAAAGCAGTCGCGGAAAGTGCGCGGCTATTCTTGGATTGTGCATGGGAGGTCACTGGGGGTTTATGGTCGTGCGAATTGCAGTTGGTTGACGACGTGTGAAGGACACGGGGGTGGGGCTCTGATTAGATGGGCACCAGCTGGTGACGGTGAGGATTATGGTATTCCAGCCGTTTCCGGTTAAGTGGCCACTTGGCTGATGAGAATTTTTTGTCGGATGGATCAAAGTTCGTTGGTCGTAAAGATGATAGTTTATTTAGGTTTTTTTTACGGATATTTTAGTGGATAAACTAATTTTAAAAATTGATATCTATTCCCATGAATTTGTAACAAATTCTTAGTGCGCTTTGGGGATTAAAAATTTTTTAGTACACCGCACAAATAGAATTATCAGAATAGAGGGTTTATTATCTTCAAATTTTGAAAAAAGTCGTATTACAAAATTCTATTGCCTGCTCCAACCAGCAAAACACTTTAAAACAAATCGGCCAACCCATTTTTTAATTACTTATTTTGGTTAATATACGATACGTATAGACCCAAGACAAACAGTATATAGAAAGAATAAGAAAAATAAATATTAGTGTTGTCTGATACAAAATGGCAAAAGTGAAAAATGATAAAGATGTATCACCCACCCCATAGTAACGAACGGTAGAGAACATCGCCTATTAAATTATTTAGTAGGTACTATGATAATAACAGCTTCATAAATAAAAAAGATTAACACAGTTAATCTAAGATCATCGTTTTCATTAAGTACCACACTCGTCACTACAGAAAATAAATACCACGAAATTCAAAAGAAATCTAAGAATTTTTCAAACGGATAAAAAAATAGCGGCAACAATAATTTCTTCCAAGGATTGCAAAATGAACTATAATGTTCGAATTTTAAAATGATAAGGAACAACAAACAATAAATTTGTAAACATGTTAAGTCCCAAGTTACCAAAACGGCAAAAGTGAGGATATCGTGTGGCAATGGAAAGCTCACGTGATTTTTAAATAATAATCGGTTTATTAAATTTTTATATTCTACCTATATATAAAAAAGTTTATAAAAACCTATAGGCACGCAAGGAATTTTTAACGTTTTTAAGTTAATGAATGTACATTTGCAGCCCTCCCCATAGTTCAGCCCACATGTAAGTAGTATGAATACATTGCTGCTTGAAAACATTGGCTACATGCCTTATATAACCTGAGTAATATTCTTGTGAACAAAAGTATAATGTGTTTTTGCGCAGCTGTTTAATTAAATATGTATTTTTACAATTTAGTGCACGTTGTATTTTTAGGGCAGTTTTAAATCTAAACCTACACTTAAATTAGCATTAAATCAGGTTTTTAGAAGTAATATTATGATAATATTACGAAAAAGTCTACTAAAATTGAGATATAAACCTTCTTTCCTTCACACTTTTTTTTTACAGTAGCTTATCATTATCAATAAAGATTTGCAACTAAATACCCAGTTTCCTTAATCTAAGCTTTATACATATTTATCAATCATAAAAAATGTGTATCTTATGGATGTTGCTAAATATGGTAGATCGTTGGTATACATAATGAATAATAAACGATAAAATACGAATCCTTGAGGTATTAGATAGAGTAATTTTACTTTAAGCATTTAATTATTTTTAAATTCTCCCTTGTAAAACCAACTTTTGTAAAAGAACTAAACCTTTTTTGAAATATTCGTGCAAATTCACTAACTTTTTAGATTCATATATAAATTAAAATACTGAGGGATGGGTTAACTGACATGTGATAGGGTTATTTAGATTACTAGAAATGGTACTAATGCTTCTTATTTATAGAAGTTTCAACATCTACAAACTAGAAAGCATCTAACAAATTCGTAATTTTAGTACCTAAATAAAGTGATCAGACGTCATTTCATGAGCGTTAGTATTTCGAAGCCGAAACCGAAAAAATTCACAAAACTTGTGTTACTTTAAATTTTTTTAAGTGAATCTATAATCATATCAACCAATTTTTGATGCCAACTCCTTTGTAATCAGTACTTTTCAGTGGTATCGTTTTGGTTATGAAACAGTGAATATTAACTAAACCACCTATAACTGCTTTATTTGGATACTTTGTAGGAATTTACTACTGCTTTACTAATTTGCCTGAAGTACTTAAAGGTTCTGTAAGTATGAAAATTGTAAATTCCTAGTACTATTTATTTTCAAAATGTCATAAGAATCCATAATTACACAGAAACAGAAAGTATTAGTAAATTTTATAAGTAACTATTTGCTTTAATTACCTAGTACCTATCACCTACACAGGTGTCTCGGAAAAAAATCCGCCGCCTTATAACTTGAGGACGATTAGAAATATGTATTGAAACTCTCTAAATGTCATTATTTTCAGCATGAAGGGGGAAGCTTAGTAATAAAATAATGCTATAGTTACAGAATTTCTGTACATAAAGATAATTAAAAACAAAACACCAGAACTATAAAATAGCCGGGTATGGGTCAGTTGCGGGCCACAGTCAGAAAAATTTGCAAGTGTCCTAATCCCACCGGACATTTGTGCGTAAACCCTGAGAGAGAAGGGACAGTTGTGCGCAACTGTCAGGAATTTTTTTTATTAATTTTAAAGGTTAAAACCACGGCAATTGTTATATGTCGTAGTAATTTGCGTGGATGTTAATCACATTAAAATAAATAAGCATTTGGAGGAGTAACTTCACTTTTACACAATTACACATGTATTTATTAATTATCACATATGTATATAGAGTTGAAAATATTTTTATTGCTCTTAAATTTTCTCCTAATAGGTTCATCTTATAAAAAATAAAACAGTTAGTTGAGAAATTATTTATTTTTTTTATAAATCAATTACGAAACTTATTTACAAAACAGATCTACTGTTTTTTTTTTATCCCTGTACTGCTAGACTTACTACGAAACTCATGAAATTACCCTTATTTGCGAGCAAGTATCCTATGACCTTTATGGGGATTAGACCTGCCACATGGGGTAAATTAACCGCGGCGCGCAAGTGACCAACACCCAAAAAAAGTCTTACAGGAGAAATTAGAAGTTCCAGTTTTTACTAACGAAATGCAATAATATCATTCATCACTTAGTAATGCCATTTTTTTATATTTGAATTTGCAATGGATGGTTACGTAATTTAATCTGAATTGTATCAAAACCAACTAATAAAATCACTAATTTTGACGTTCAAGTCAAGTTTCTTTTTATTAAAATATAACAAATAAATCCTTTTTTCTACTCTCGTATTTAAAATGTCATTTTAAGTTGACATCTTGACGCCACTAACTTAGGTTTTAGATTGTGACTAAACAGCCAACTAAGCCACAAGCTGAAGTTAGTCGCCCTGCTGTTAGTCACTGCCTGAACTTGCTTCTTGTCAAATGGACAGTTCGCAAGTTCTAAGATTGTGATCTTTGTTTTTTACTTAAACAACATAGAATATGACGCAGTACCAGAATCGCTGCAGACTAAATTGCGGTAATGGTATGTTTGGCTTTTTTGAATCATTAATGCTAACCTGTGTAGATAGAAGCTTAACACTTTAATAAATCTTTTGTGAGATTCATGTTATTATTTAATTTGTTTGTAGGGTACTAAATTTCAGAGTTTTGATAATTATGGTTTTAATTGGAAGTCGTAGGAAAAGCATAGTGTGTAACACGTTTATAAAATATTCTAGGCGCTCGTTTTTTAAACATTCGCTCCGCTCGTGCTTAAATACATCGTGTTTAAAGAAACGTTTATAAAAATTAAATTACCAGCTATAAATTGTATTTATCAGTATAGAACAAATTTTTAAACTTAACACCAATTTTAAAAATATTTATACATAGGTATACCACAGCATCATCAATTTTTTGTGATATTCGATGCCATCTTGTATATTCTTTTATTCATGATCAAATCAACTCTGATATGTTTACCTAATCGATTCTTTAATTTCCGTAAAAGCGTACACTTTCATAACTAGTAAGTAGTTACCAAAATCAGAGCACAGTGGTGTCAATCATGGTTTACTTTTGCGCAATAGAACAAAGGTCTTTATATTTTATAGAAATACATAAGTCTAGTGCAGCCACTACGAAGCTAGATTAACAGCCGCATTTTCCGATTGATTAAACCCTTCACATTCCGCAGCATGATGGGCTCAGCCATATTAGTCACGACCCCGCCACCCGGAAGACGTCTCCGCCGTCGGGTCATAGATAAAAATGATGTAACTGACCTCCCCCATGGATGTAACAAGCAGAAGGCAGAACGCCGAGCCGGGGGCAGGCATTGTGAGGGCGAGGATTCCTAATATCCGGAATGTTCGCGATCTTAGCGCATTGTGTATGCCGCGCGGGGATTAGCCCATTAATCACTTGGGTCATTGTATCAACTATCAAAGCGTGCAAGGTCTCGCAACAATAGTCCGCGCGCTCGGCTGCACACACCCCCAGCTAGCAGGACGCCCCCGACGCTCGCCACCGCTGCGACCCCTCGACGGTGGAAGCACAGAAAACAATCGAATTTCCATTACATAAAATGCTACGGAGTTCGGAACACCGAAATAACACACCGAAAGTCATTAATTTTACTCGGATTTCACCAACGGGTTAACCGCCCTTCCAAAATACTACCAATCAAATCAGCTGAAATGAAGGCTTTGATCGATAAGGGCAGACGTGGCCTTTGCCGATGGCGTAAGCAGTACAGAAAATAGCGCCAATTGCTAAATTGTCTGGCGGTGAGTTGGTGCGTGTTCGGTGGCGGTAACTCACGATCGTTTTCTAATTTGACTAACGTTTGCTAAGATGTTCGTCTGGCCTTCCTGGTTAGTGCTCTATTCTAAATAACACTAAAAATAAGAAATACTAGAAAGCACACTTACACTTAACTCGCACTTTACACTAAAAAATACATACACTATATATCTAGGTATAGATATAATAAAGGGGGAAGTATATAACAACACGACAAAATTAATCAACTGGCTAATCAAATCTAATTCACGACTCAAGTGGGTTATACTTAAGGCAAAATAGGCCAAGGACGAATAAATTATGTTAAATATATCTATCACAAAGTTTCAACTTCTAATATAGACTGACGATGCACTACATGACTTTTTATTACAGCTAAGATTAAAATTGAATTTCGGTTAGAATTAAATGTACTAGTGTAACTAGAAACAGCTTTAATAATATTATTTTAATGTGAAGAAAAAATCTATAAATAAAAAAGAATAAAATAGGATTTATGCCCAACAAAAAATTCCATTTATAGGACAACTAATATACTAAAAAATCAGTGACTAACAAAAAACTTCTTGCAGTAGCAGATTCTCATTATAATTATTAATCCTACGATAAATCTTTCAGAACTTCAGAGTAATTGAGGCTCTCAGCGATGTCGTCGAGCAAAATCGAAAATAATAAGTGTCCCAGAGTTGAACCCTGGGGAACACCCGAAATTATTCAGACCATTGATCATTACAAAATTAGTTCTCTGGCGCAAGCAGAAAACAAAAAATTTAGTAAAACATTTAGAAAAACCTAAGCTTGATGGTTTCAAAACCTGCAATTCATGACTAACCATGTCAAAAGCCTTAGTCTAAATAAATGGCATCAAGTTGACTTCCATTCTCAAGGGTGTTAACTATCACTTCTGACATACAAGTTAGGTTCGTCAAAGTTGATCTGCCTGATATGAAACCAAGCTGTCCATTTGTCACTATGTCTTTAAGTTGAAAACGTAGTTGTCTGAAAATGATTGGTTCCAATACCTTTGAAAAGTTACAAAGTAAAGATATGGGTCTGTAATTGCAAATGTCTGCAGAGTCACCCTTTTTGAAGACTGGAACAACTTTTGAGATTTTTCACCTGTCACAAATGCAAGAATTTCTTATGATCAGATTAAATATCAAAGCCAACAGTTTATTAAATACAGAGCAACAGTCTTTCATAATTAAACTTAGTATTTGATCAACTCCTGAAATCTGAGAATCTTTGAGCCTCCTAATAGCCTTTAACACTTCTGAATCTATAAAGCCTAGAACTGTAAACCCTCTTTCTTTAGAGTAAACTTGGCTAAAAATTATATTCTAGGTTTTAATTTAGGGCTAAGTTATTATTATTATACCGTGTGAACATTTTATCTTTTGTATATTGTCGAATAGTGTAGATCGTTAACATAAATAATGAATAATACACAACATACCGTAAATCTTTCGGAACCCTGTCATTGACAGGGCAATTTCATATCCATTAAATAGTTACCTTTAATTTTCTCCTGTAAAAACAGTTGGTCTTGATACCTACCCATTTACGTCATCAACTATTAACAGTTTTGTTACTTAGCAATGCACTTCCATCTCCAATAAAACATACGAACAATATAATACTGTGAGCTTAGTAAGTTTCATTTGTTTCTGAGTATTCATTCTTGAAGGTCTGTCGTCTTAGTGTCATACGAATTTCAATCTGATTGTAAAGTATAATGCCTCATTTAAAATTCCTATTAAAGGTCTTAACAATAAATGCATTTATAAATTTAAACTAATCCAATGTAAGTACCTTGAAGCATTATCTCATCACAAGTTTATTTTATGTAAATTACTGCAGATCAATTCGTTGATAAATTACAGGATCGTCTCAAATGCTATAAGCGCCAAGATTTGGAACAGTTTTTGTCACCGCAAAATTTTAAAAAATCTCACAGAAATTTAACTTTCCATAAAAAAAATGGATCAAAATTAATTTGATTTTACAATTTTTATCTTCATTCATCAGATTTATATTTGACAGGAGATAACTTCGTTATAGAACAGTTATAAAGTGAATGTCAAATTAATGGTAAATTAATTAGGCAAGTAGTTACAAAAAAATACGGAATTGTATGTATTGTCCTGAAATCACGAGCATTCATCAAATAATGTCAATGAGTTTATTTAGAGATAGCCATGAAACTGTGAAGTTAAAAGTGCAAACTTCTTGTCCACAGAACTTTTAATTCTTTTAGCAAAACAAAAATCTCCAAACGTCATAATGACGATGATTTTCATTGAATTATAAGCGAAAAATTTAAATATAAAAAATATATGATTCCAGCTACAAAAAAAAAAACTATAGTGTACTATCAACGGAGACGTAATTAATTTTCTCAGGAGTAGATAATCCAAGAAATTCAGTCTAAATTCAGGAAACTGACAGTGACAAAGAAACATTGAAACTGTTTTTAAGCAAAACAACAAAATCTGTATAATTGTTAAAATTTTAACTCATGACGCATTCGATTCTAACATTTCACATATACGTATGTAACGCACTCTTTAATTCTTGTATAACAGTTTCGTTCTTTCAGATTAAACACATGTCAAACAATTGATGGCAACTGCCTTGCAAGCACTAAGGTTAATAAGAATTTTATGAAAAACAAATAGTTGGTTTTGACGGTCAACATAATCGGTGGGCGTTTTCACCGCAACAGCTGCTAACTTATTTGCTTTGCTACAAAAATTAAGATACGACTTATTACGATATACAGACTGATACAAATTAATGTCCGGTCCAAAAAATTTCAAGTCAAACGTTTTTCAAGTTGCATATAATTATGAATGACAACGAATCCAAGACCAAGATTTCCATGATAGAAAGGATTTTTTAAATCGCTACTTTTTGTACAACAAAACGTATTTACCTTTTCTAAAATTAAATTGTACACGTTACTTTCAAACTTGGGAGGTTGAAACTGATGCGTATCACCTCCTTTGTAGCAGACATTTTACTGTCAGTTTAATTTTTTCCATGATATTCCACATTCCTAAAATGGCGTTTTTTCTGACCAGCCATCACAAGACTCTTTCAAGCCTTGACAGGTGACAAATGATTTTTTTTGCCACCACCGTGTGTCGGATAAAGAAGCGGGCTTCCAGTGGTGCATTCTCTGGACTCCCGCAATCAATTACCACCACAAGGTTCTAGGTAGAAACCGTAGAGAAAACGGGTCAATCGAACAATTCCAATGACACTTCGACTATGCATTTAATTAATTTCCGTTGAGCTAAAATATTGAGGCAATAAACAAATCAGACTTATAACTGGAACTACCCGTTTTTATGAAAGTCGGAGTATGTTACATGACGTTTGATTTCATACAGTAAGTCGATGAAACGGTTTGCTTCTCGCTTCGGTTCATTTGCAGTGTAAGATTGTAAACATTGTGATAACTGGCACACATTATCTTGACAGTATTTGATCGCAAGTTTAGCGTCCGCTTTTGTCGGAATTAGCTGCGATTCTTTCTGTGGAAGGATCCCAAGCACTTAATTATGAAAAAGGTCCATGTCGTGAAAGAAACCCGAATGGATGGGACCTCATTTCCTAACATAATAGATTCATTACAATTCTTGATGGTAGTCCGTAACGTTTCTGACACAAATATTAGTCATCCCCGTTTTTTGGTGGGTTTCGCAGGATGGCTGGGCCCCCTGCTATGCGTAACGCACAATGGTAATGCCGTCCAGTCCGCCCCTATGCGTCGGCCATGCTAGGGAACATGTTATTATTAATTGAGTCTTCCAAATTGTGCCAGATATTTTTGATTTATAACGCATAACTTGATGGTCTCAGGTCCCACAATTTATTGTTCCACTGAGATAATAGACTTATTATTTATAATTAAAATGTGTAGGTCCAAATTAGATCCGTATCTGCAACGGTTTTTCGAATTTATATTCATAAGCTTCTACGGAATTTATTACTATTATTTCCTCTTCTCGATCAGCACGAACGACAACCTAATCACTAATTAATTTGATGTTTGCTTAATTTATGAGTTTATAAGGACGCTCGGATCAAGAAGAAAGTAGGCAATGTCAAGCGTAAGCGCGTAAGATAATTAATAACTCGGAAATATGCGAATTTCGGCCATAAGGACGTGCTATTAAAGTTCGTGGGTGATGAAATCTGACATTTGGTGAAGACGATACGACGTGCACTATAAAATTACAACATTACTGTAACTGTCAAGGATTTGGTCAGAATGGAACGTATTATTATTAGACTACTAATCACGTCCATGCTCCTAGTTCCAATCTGTATTCTATGTAAGGTATGATCTTTTCTTCATCATATTTAATCATGAAGTTCCCTTGGTAAACAACAGTGACATTTTAAAATGTTAGACTATTATTTCCACTTTTCTTGCAATAAATCAATATTTTACTGAACGTAAATTTTGCTCTATAGAAAAATAGTGACTGGTGCAGCACCCGCAATTTATATCGAGTCGTAAATTATAAATAATAATTTATGCACTGTCTAAATATATAGTTTAGAAATAATTTCAAAGCTCATACATTTTCACGCAGAACATGTTAGGCGTTAAAACAGTCAGTGGCTGGAAACACGATTTATTTCTGACACTGCGAATGATTTTGGAAAATAGCTATTTCAATTTATTTTTTTCAAATACATACAACTAACTGCTCATTTTTCGGTGATTTATAAGGGAAATAACTGTTTAAGTTATTTATTTCGAGTGTTGTCCATTAACTGAACTTTTCTGTGCAATCAGATTGACTTGAATCAGGCACAATAGGTACAGCAAATAATAAATATGTGACAGTTGTCAATATTATACATAGTTTTGCCACAAATTCTATAATTTTTTTAGGGAGATATTCACTTCGCTTATTTATTTATTTTTTTACTTAGATTCAAAAATCCTTTCGCACGTATATCAGAATTTGTAATTTTGATGATAGGGTATAGAAAATAAAAATTAATTTTTCATTGTAGATAATGATTTAAATCATGAAAGTGGTGGAATAGCTTTTAAGTGTGTTTGCAAGTAAAGTTTGTCTAGAATTATAAGAATTTTATGGACTCCCAAAGTTAATTCGTTTTACAGCCCTGTTGTCAATTTTATTGTACAGCTGAAGAGCGTGGCAAACTCAGGTACAGAAAACATCGGCTTTCTCCTGACAGGCTCTTTACCTGTACAATAGAATTAACGACAGGGATATAAAACCAATTAACGTTGGGAGTCCATAAAATTCTTATAATTCTGGACAAACTTTAAGTATACTTGTTATATTAAGGGCCGGTTGCATAAACGCAAATCAAATTTAATCTCTGATTAAAAACAATTGTAACTATGATAATAACAATCGTTACTAAGGAGTTAATCAGAGATTAAATTTGATTTGCGTTTATGCAACCGGCCCTAAGAGTTCTGTGTTTTCCTATCGGAAAGTGAAAATCGTGACATTAAAATAAACATTTTTAACAATGAAGTTATTTATTCGTCACATTTGATGTGTTTCTAACAGTAGACAAATCCAAAAAATGAAAAATCAAGGTTTCACTATATAAAAACGAAAGAATTAAAAGCTGCATAAAATCTACTCATGTTTTTGCCCACTCTAAACAATCTAGAATAAAAAAAAATGGTCGAAAGTTATTTCGACATATCATCCCTCGTATACTTAGTTAAATATCTCTCCTTTCAAAAATTATAAAATTTGATTTTACGGTTTTCGTTTTGTGGTAAATAAATTGAAGTAAAATAAAAACCAGGGGCGCAATTAACACGTGGATAAGATGAAATATATTTTAGGCAGATAACCAAGCAGAAAAAATGTAGATATCTCCAATTTCTCAGTTTATGCTTAACTTCGAATGTTTATGTTTATACTTCGAAAGCATTCGACTATTAGGATGTTCTGATTACAAGCATCAGCGGTTAAAAGAAAACTAACTTTGATTTATTTTTGATGCTTCCAATTACCATGCAAGATATCACAGCATTAGGTCTTTGCAATTTCAAATTTTTTCCAAAAATCTGGATGCCAAGGATAAAAATTCAACACGGATTCATAACTCACACATGCAAACGCATTGTTATTTTATAAAGTTAAAAATATTCAGCGGAATTGTAAGATGACGTCATCATTTTTTGAGAGGCCATAAACGAATAAATTTTAATTAACGAGTTACCATACTTACGATAACCTTAAAACGCTTGGAAATTTTCAAGGCATTCGGTTTTGCAGTTTTGATTATATCTACAAAAATCTGGTTGTCATAAACCACATATTCAAGAGTATGAAATTCTAAAAAATTTAAACGAAAAAATTTTGGTAAACGATTTGTCATGCTTAAGATAACCTTAAAACTTTTGTAAAATTTCAAAGCATTCAGTTGTGCAGTTTCAAAGTTAAATTTTAAAATTTTGATTTTTTTTTCAAAAATCTGGATGTTTAGGGTAAAAACTCAACACGGATTTATAAATCACATGTACCAGAGTACCTATCTTATTTTATAAAATTTAAATCATATTTACTAATGTAAATTTTGATGATGACATCATCTTATTGTTGGTCGGGATGATTATCCAAATTTTAGTGAGCTTTTTATCATCTACATGATATACCGAATACACTTATAAATTTTGTTATCAATCTGTCTAATAGAAATCCAGACAGAAACAGCATATTTATTTTTTGGTACTCTAGGGGTCATGAAACGTCGAAAAACATAAAAGTACCCAATCATCCAAGGGACTCGATTACAATTCATGCTTAGCTTACGTTCAGGAACTAATAATGTATTAAAAACAAGTACGTAGGTATATGAAAAATAAATGAATTTAATATCCGAAGCAAATTACATACTTATAATTTATTCAGGTAAAGTGGTAATAGAGGCATCATAATATCATAAATGGATCAAACATAGGGATCAGTTCTTCTCAGATAAAATTCCGCGGCCTTATATCTTGAGAACGGATAAAAATATTTAAACTTTGTAGGCGCCATTGTTTTTAGTTTGGAGGAGCTTAATTCAGTATATTGAAAATATTTTTTAATGGATTTTGATAGATCGTTAAATGAAGATTACACTAAGGTAACAACAACGGCGTTGACACAATTTCTGCCCGTTTTCAAGATATAAGGCTGCGCAGTTTTATCAGGGACATTCTGTATATATTTAATGATTTTTTGACGACGACAAATAAATTTTAAGGAAATTAGATTTACATCCATTATTTTTCTGCCACACTCTATACAAACAGTTCTAAAATGTGAAAGACTAAAATAACAATATCGTATAATAGGGTGAGTTTCTCAATAAATTTATTTTTAATGATCATTAATGTTGATGACATCATCAAAGTTCTGGAAGGAATGAGTACCTACATCTTAGTTGTCGTTTTGTAATCCCGGATTTAATATTAGTCACAATTTCGACAAAAATTCTTGCCCAATCATTAAAATAGGCTACAAACTTCTACAGTCCAAGGTTAGGTAATTGTGATAATATTTAGAGGTATCTTTAACTTCGTTACCGATCATTTTTCACATAGTAATTATGATTTTAAAAACCGTCAGGCCTATAATAAACAGACGGTAGACGAAGTCATGGAGAGAAAATGGAAACCTGTATAAAACCAGACATTCGTCAAAATAACATTAGGGGAAGGGGGCCTAAAGCGGGCATAGAGCCTAAAGCGGGCACTCTCTTTAGTTTTGGCGTTTCAAAAGATGGTGCGCCCTAACCGCGCGGACATAGTGCATCCCCCCCCGCATACTTCACATCAGTCGCCCGGGTCTCCTGCGAGTACCCAATTATGTGCTGTAATAAATAAATAATTTTCACATGGTTTTGAAAAATATTGCAAAGTGTGTCACATCTGTTTTTTCTATGTTTGTGATTTTTAAGCTAAAAATGAAATTCGTTAGTCAATTTGTGTTTATTCGGCTACCATAAGGTAGCAGTTAACTGCCACTTGTCGCATCATTTTGAGTTTAGATGTTGTTTGCAATTTTAATTGTCGAAATGGGCAAAGCGGGCAGGGCAAAGCGGGCACTTGTCCGGTATGTTCTTCTAGTGTATTTACTAAATATCTATAGTTGTTTCGAAAAGAAGAACAAAGGCAATGTGGAGTCTGTGAAACAAATTATAAAAGAAGAACTTGCTGAAGATAAAACGAAGTCTAAGAAATGAAAAAACCAAAAAGAAAAATACGAGATATATCGCTTTAAAAAAATTATATTTCGAATTACCAAACTTCAGTCCAGGGGACCTTCATATTTATATTCATATCTAGTCTACAGTTTTTACAAAAAAAAAAATATAAAGTTGAGCAACTTTTACATCACACTTTAATCGGCACATTGATGCATTTTTTGACGAAGTGCTGAAGAGGTTTGCATTTTGAGATAGAAGGTCCTCTGGGGAAAAGTGTCAGCTTTCTTTTGATACCATTTATAATCCTAAAAAAATCATGACTGAGGTAAATAACTCTCGAAAAGTCAAAATCTATTAAAATGAGCTTACTTAACTTCTGGTTTGGTTGCAGACTTCAGTATTTCTAAAATGCAATTCCGGAAACCCCGACAATGTTTTCAATGTATTTAGTATAGAGCGAAACCTAACCAGACGCCAAACTTAACCATTGCCTGGTTTGCCCTAGCTGAATGCCCGCTTTAGGCCTCCCCGTAGGGCAAAGTGGGCAGTTGTAAAGATTTAGTTATCTGCTTCTAACTTTTTTTTTAATAAACTTTCTTCAATTTTAGTTATGCATCATTGAAAAGGGTTAAATCAAGCATTATAATATAAAAATTTAAAGGATCTAGATTATCCATAAACTATTTTTTTTAATATTTTTCCTTATGGTGCCCGCTTTGGGCCCTCTTCCCCTACCTATTACGTTATGTACAACCTTAGCTTTCGCTCGGGAAGTGAAAATCGTGACATTAAAATAAACAATTTTAACAATGAAGTTAATTTTTCGTCATATTTGATGTGTACCTAATAGTACACAAACCCAACATTTCCAATACTTCTGAAATGCCAAAATTGATATAAAACAACGTAATTGTTTACTATTATTTATAAATTGCTACACGTGTATTTTAACTGTATGTGTTGTTATAGCTAACCGAAGAAAATTTAGATCTCGGCAACTGAAAGTCGAATCGAGCCAAACCTTATAGTAGGTGGACGGTTATTGATGAAACACTCGTCTATAGCTTGTAAAAATCCGACTAACTGATGTAAAAAACTGATTTGTGGGTCAAAAGCGTGCAGCGGCAAAGTCACGAACAAATTTTTCTTTAACGAACCATGCTACCCACGAAAGCAAACCATCCCGAGACTTCATAAGGCGGCATTAGCAAAATTTAACAACTTGTAACAGTTTGTGCAAGAAAGTTGTTACGTCGAGCAGGTGCAGGCCGAGTTCCACAATGCATCGTAAGAAAGTCTTGTCTCTTTGTCCGCGACAAAAAGCAAAATATTTATCTGACAATAGTTATAACCTGGCAAAAAGCATCCCTAAACGCAGCATTCAGTTTGTTTTTGTGAGAGAGTCGGTTCCAATCCGGCCGAAACATCCCCTATAAAGCAAGCCAGCAAGACATTTTTTCTCGTTCGAGTTACAGCCATCCAAAAAAGTTATTTTATTTATTAAAGCGGCGGCGATCAAGTTTTCTGTAGCGTAGCGCCGGCTGAGTAATTCCAAAGGTTTTGCTGGTGTTGGCATAAGTTCAGTGAGTTTTTGGGTGGAAAAGTTTGCTTCAGGATCACATTATTCCGCTAACATGGGTTTTAATTGAAATCTCTCAGTCAACCCACCCCCGCCTGACGTATTTCATAGGTGTCATCGGCAGCGGCCATTTATCAAGCTGGTAAAAATTGCTCAGTCTACAGGAAACGTAAATTTCGCTGGAGCAAAAACAACGCTGATTGAACCAGTCAGAACGTTCTGCAGCCCCTGACCCATTCGAATTGGAAAATTTTTACTTAAGCGCCGATAAAAAATTAATTATTTTTGGTCCGGATTAATCCCGTGTACAATTGTGATGTACAACAGCCATTCCGGGCCGAATGCTGTTACACATGGAAGGGTTAGTTTCATTACGCATGTATGGCATTCTCTACAACATTTGCACGGACACGGTATTCAAATTGGGAGTCATTGTGGTCTAGTGGTAGTATTCGAAATATGCCGAACGCAACCCCTGTAAAATATGACGCAGGATTTAAATATCATTTGAATACAACGGTCACCTTCGCCGACTCTTCACGGACATTAAAGAACACCTCACTCAACCGACATCTTAATTATAACCGTACACTTTTGATAAATCGACGCAGACAGACGAGGTCAAAGAATATAGAATATTTTCTTCTACGCGGGCTCGAACTATGCTAATCAGTGCCTCAATGTAACAAATTGCCCAAAATAAACACCAGAACAGGTTACGGAGCTCCGCATGCCTTCGTACCCAATTTGGTTCTAGCCCCCGTACAGCATCTGTCGATTCTGACGGAATTCAGCCCATACGGCACACCGTCAAGGGTTTCCATTCGATAAATCAAGAACTTGATGCGTCTAGCAACACACCGTAAAAAATGATTTGTGTCCTTTGAAACGCGAGAAGAATGGTGTCAATTAGTACTAAGAAAGGTGCAAGGGAAGGTACTTTGCTAACAAGCTATTGGTGGTCTGCGCCCTTTTTTAACCAGTATATAAAGGGGAAACGCATTTTTTCATCGCCTATAGTTCAAAGAAAGTACTCGCAATCGTGAATAATTTTACGTACCCTTGTTTCAAGACAAGCATCCTCAAAGTGATCTAAAATTAACTATGTCTTCTGTTGGCCCAACAGCGTCCCAATCACTCCCCCGAACTGTCAGATTCTTAAATTTCTTCTGTTTTTAGCCCAGTCGGAACGCCGTAAATTTAAACTAATTTATGTCCGTCTAGGCGTTCCAGTGATAATGCGTAATATTGGCTGCAATCGCGGTTTATTTTTAAAGCTGTCCCGTTCTAAAATAATTAAATAACTGTATAAACTAGTCGATGTTGTTATTCATTAATCTTTAGATCGGTTTTACAGTTACGTATTTAGATGAATGCGATTTACCCGAGAATATTTTCGAATGATATACGATCGTACACACGTTCATGTGTAATATTAGGTGCTTAACCAGAAGCAAACCTAAAATGCCAATTATAAAGTGATTATTTATGATTTATGGTGGACCAAAATAAAAGCGTCTTTGCTTCATTTGCACCATATTAATTTTATCGGGATGTCGTCGAGCAACTTAAGGATTTGGATGATTTTACACAATAGATAAATAATTCTCAGATTAGGCGACGTCATTTGTAAGTTTTCGGGTCCGTCTGTGGGAATTATCTACAGAGGACGACAAATCCTAATAATTCAAAGATAGATACAAAAGAAAACGTTACGTCAGGTTTAAGTGATTCACCGTGTGTTTGTTGGCAAGGCTTGCTCACCTACTTTTAAAAGTTAAACAAAGAGAGATCAAAAATACACATCTAAATGTACCCTCTCTGTCTAGATACCGGAAAAACGAAACGGTGTTAGTGTTTATTCAAGAAAATTTTTTCCGCTGCATTATCACTCAAAATAATTTTTAGAGTTTCCAATACGTGTTTGTTAAGAGAGTCAATTTCGATCGAAGTTATATAGGTGAGTTTAACACGTTTCCTGAGTTCTAGATTTAAACGATAACAAACGGTGCAAATCCAAATTGCTCAATTTGGTGGCTTTTTTTAGTCGAGCCTAGGGCGTTCACAACGGAACGGGAGCAGTTGTGGATTTAAAACCAAAATGAAACATGTTTTCATCGCTAATAAAGGCATAATATTTGTTTAAATGAAAAAAGTGTGTGTAATTTTAGTGCATTTTGTGTGTGCAGTATACAAATAAACCCATATTTGTGTATGTTATTTATCTAAATTAGCAACAAATGTACAAAAGTCGCTAAATCTTTCGTTATCAAACTGACGACCCGTAAATCATTTTTTAAACAGAAAAAAAAATTAGTTTATTACATGAAAGTCGCTCACGTAAAAACAAGTATTTTCCTACGTAATAAATATATTTCATTTACCACTTTGAAATAGTGTAAACAACTAAACACATGCGACACGTCAATGTACTTTTAAACTTGCAAAAAGGTCAAATTAGTAAAACTGTATTAAAACGAAAAGTAAAATTTATTCAAGAATCTCCAATAAGGGTTGCTCGGTTCAGAAATGCTCCCAAGAGTCAGATATAAACTTGGAAATTTGAAACTACTTATAGTGCTGTTTTTCACGCTTTCTCGCACCCTACATTCAAATACAGCAGTTTTTTAATTGCGATCGCCCCTAGCACATACATCACATTTTCATGATATACTCACAACGACGTTGTCGTCTAAATAAATCAAGCGAGTACTAGGAGAAATCTCCTAATTGGACACGTAAGACATTATATCGAAAACGTGGAATCAAAATGAGCCAAGATAAAATCACATAACTATTTGGTAGTCCGCACATAATTAGAAAACATTTAGAATAGCTGGCATAGAGATAGAGAGAAGCGAGCCGGATATTTAACGACACCTGCTCGGTTCACTGACAACATGAGCTTAACATAGATTACACACATTTTAAAGTGTCAGAAGATTGCTGTAATGGGATGCAACAATGTTTATAACTTCACCATACTAGAAGCGACAACCAAAGTGGCAATACCGTTACATCACCACAAAGAAAAGAAGGGAAGGAGCTGACGAATACGAAAAATGCGTGCACTTCAATTTTGCCGTAATTTCATTCCACGCCAGTCCAAAGTTATGTAAAAGTCTTACAATTATTATATTTCAAGAAAAACTTGGTGAGAATATGACTCAAAGAAGGTATAGGTACCAGATTTTCCGAATTTTGTATATGGATAACATATTGTAGATAATGCTACAGTAATTCATGGACGAACTGATTGACTATGATGGCAGTTTCAACAACCATTTAATAATTTAATGTGTATTTTGAAAAGTATTCTTTATTTTATTTCGATCATAAAAATCTAGAAGTTAGCTATATATTATGTACAAAGTGATCACTTCCATGTGCCGTTTATTTTAAAAGAGGGATGCATGCTAAATATGGTCCCTTTCGGAAGGAAAGTGCAAATATTTATATTCAAAATGTGTTGAAAGCGGGTCACTACGTTTAATAATGTGAAATGTGAAATAAAATGATCTGAAATTTTATCATTTTAGATTCATCCAACAAAATTAAAAAACAGGTACGGAATTAGTTGTAAAGTTGTTAATTAAATTTTAATTAAATAATCTGTAATCTCAGTGTCAGTGCGCATTTTGTTTTCCATATTGACAATAATATATATGCATATCAGATCAATAAATGAAATTTGCATAGTGCGAGGTAAAATTTTCAGACAGCACTTTCTGAATAATTAATCATTCTGTGCCTAGTAGATTTTTTAATTCAGTGTTGTTTGCACACTTTAGAATTTTTAGATGTCTCCTTTCATGCATTTCGATTCTAGTTACATGAAACGTGCAATACAAAAGGTTCTTTTTATCGTTATTTAACAACTATCACTCATATTTAACGCAGTTCTGTAATGACAATATAATTAATAAATATTTAATTGTGTATGTGTTCATTCCTTTCTTGGAACATTTGAAAACGGGTGGCTTATGACTTTAATGAAATTTTTTATTACTTAAATTGAACGTTGAGAATAGAGTAGTTCTTTCAAAGATGAAGGGAGTTACAAATTATAAAAATTAAAAACATACACACAAACAAACAATTCGCAACTCATGGGTCATTTTAAATGTTTATTAAACTAATATTTAGTTAACATTTAAAAATTCAAACTGAGATCTAATTATAACGAAAATAATGGCAAATTTGAAACAGTTGAAAATTATTTCTCTTACAATTAGTCTAAATTAATTATTAATTGAAATTTTCTTAAAATTATTAAAATTGAAAAACGGTTTAAACAAACAACAAGACCCAAGTTGTAGTGGGTAGCAACGGTAAAGGTATAGTTACACAGCCGTAGATTAATCAGGCTTGAAGGTGCCTCACGCTTGCCATATGTTATAATTTCGTCAACCATCACTCGTGTCTTTAAATCAGTTTTAATATTAAGTTCTCCATTTTAAAATGTCGGTGGTTAACGAAACTATAAATTTCTGAGAAGCCTGCCTATAGAATTTTTTATTACTTCGCCAGACTTACTCGGCACATCTATATTTGTAGTAAAACCAGCGCTTAATTGAATGTTTTCTAGAAATCTTGCGAACAGATACATACACTTTGTCCGTTTCAGTTGCACCTTATAAAGTTTTATTTCAGAATTCGACTCGTTCCAAACCCGCTACCCCACTATACCAACAAATATTCCAATGGAATTGGGTGAAGACTGCAGTGATAACAATGTGTAACTTTACATTACACATCTGTAATAGTCTGTAAAATTTTACTTCGTCTGTAGATAATCTGAATTATCTAAACAAAAAAGATTATACCTATTTTTCAAAAAGTTCATAATCGCTATAAGCCATATTCGAAATTTTGTATTAAATATAAATTAGTTTTTGTGTGAGTACAAAATTACAAGAATCTCAAAGTATGGTCTTGAGACCTAAAATATCATATGAAACTTTTAAAAATTAGAATCTTTGCAACAAAAACTTAATCCGTAGCAAATTCCTTTCAAACCTAATTTGTACTAATAAGTGTCTGGAGTACTGCCGAAAACATATGACAAATGTGTTAAAGTAATCCGAAAAGTGAGGCAACACTTAACATCACCTCGTTATTAAAATACATTCTAAAAGTCATTTAATTTTTTTTTATAGGACTTTCTTCAATACGAGTGCTCTTTTGCTTCCACGCCATTTTACCTACCACAAAATTTATCGAAAACATTAACAACTGTAGATATACCTACTTTCTTTACTACATCAATGAATTCATTTTTCTGTTTCGAATTATTTTTTCGTTAATATCGGAAATCGATTGAATGGGCTTTTGTTCAACCGACAAACGCTACGTAAGCCCGGTGAACAACTCTGGCGTATAACGAAAATGTCGTTTAATAACCACTTTATTATCAAAAGGTAGCCACGAAAACTGTTACCTCTAGATATTAATTGCAATTTTAGTTATTAGTTTTAATGCTTATAAAATGGGACATAAAATCTGCCACAGAATTTCGGTACCATTACACCCGCCAGGAAACATTTGGACATATGCATAGCAATCTTGATTACAACTCAAGAACCAATGTCAGTTAACGTCTAACATTTACAGAAAACTCGTCCCTAATTCTTATAAGAAGCTGCAACTAATTCAGTTCGTTCGTCCTAACAGATCAAGTTCATGTTATAGATACTTTAAGTCCATCACTGAATTGTGATTTTTACGAAAAATATTTATTATAGGATGATATTCACAGTTGTGGAAGCAATATTTGTCGAGTGATACACTAAGGGTTTTATCTCCTTTGTTACAGCTCGCACCGACAACTTTGCTTCGCACTTCCATCACTGCGTTCTACTACATAATTGAAAACAACTGAAGAAAAACGCCAATTACTCATTTAATGTCCAATCAGTTCAACAGATCCATCTTTAAACTCACAATTCAGTATATATTTCAAAATTAAATTTATCTATCGCCGTACCGCTTGTAGCCCTCGGAAAAAGCTCCTCTACGCACATACATCTACTACACCAAAGACCAAACCGGCGAGGTGAGGGTTCGACCCCGAGCATGCCGCCTTACCTGAAACAAAAACAGATCAGTTAACAAGCGGAATCGACTATAGAAATTTAACGGTGTGCGCAGCAAGCAATATTGCAAAACAGTAGGATTATTTTTAATCCCCCCAAACTCTTATTAACTTTCCCCGTCTCTCAGACATCCCCGACAGGATTAAATCCCCGGTTCTGATCTGCGCCCCGCGCGCCCCTCGTCCCGCAAAACTGTCGGGATGCCCCGGAACCATAGCAACGGAGTGCTCTCCGCTAGGCTGTCTCCTGTCCCTTGATTTATGGCGATGGAAAATGCGAGAAATGAAGAGCAGGACTGGCAGACAGCCGCGCTATTGCTATAGCGAACCATCATCCAGAAAAAACAAGAATCACTAAACGCGTAGCGCACACGAAAATAAGAGAATCGCGATGGCATTGCGGTGTAAACATGGGGAATCACCTCAGATTTATGGCGCCGTAAAATTAGATGGAGGAGTCGCTAAAGTACGAATTAGGTTGATGGAAAACTGATATTTGCGGCGTAGGGGAGGGCGGGGCGGCGTGGACACTTTTTCGAAAGAGAGATTTTTATAGGTCGAGGTCAAATGAAAAATTAAGTGGATTCGGTTGTTGTCCATATCAGAATAAAAGATAAAAGCAACGAAACACTATATATGTGCATTGTTATCCTTGGTAACAGGACAAAGAGGTGAATATTGGAGAGTGATATCTCCAAGTACAGAAAATTTTAAAATCAATCACGTATATGCATTTGTATAAGTATTTTATGACACTTTTAGACGTTTAACTTTTAAATATTTGACATATTTTATTAAAAATTACGAAAAAACGAAAACCAATATAACAATAAAAAAATTGAGACAGAAGATTTTTAGTTCCATTATGGGAAACATATGAAGATTGAAAAATTAAATTTTGCATGGATTTTTTTCAAAATACCCTAAACAGATACATGAGTGATCCTAAATTATACATATAGGTATCGGGTGATCAGAATTGGTTGTAAGGGAGTCATTCTTGAAAATGTAGACCACTAACTCCCCTAGGGATGCTGAAACGATTTTGGGGGGCGCTAGAAAGCTGAGCTTAGAGGCCCGTCTACAATAACAAGAAGGCGGCGAAAGTATACAATAAAAATATAAGAAAACTTTGGAAAAGTTTTAGTTGTTAAAAATTTTAATGAACGACTGAATAAATCATGTGTGAGTAAAGCGGTCAACAAACGCTATTAGTAAAGTGGCAGATTGCTTAGCAACTTTGTCAGGTGTGAAAATAATCGCTATTGTTGTAAATGGATATTTTTGCTTGTCAATAAGTACCTGTTTAACTCGATTTTGTGCATTTTTCAATTTGGTGTTACAATCCTTAGAAAGAGAAGATAATGGTTTACGAGCCAATTTGATTTATTCAAAAAGTCACATAGCTCCAAAATGTTAAACTGAATTTAATAAAAAAAAAAATTCAGTTTCTATATTTGCACCAAAACTGTACAGTATCGATAAGGAATTTTTTCAATAATTTTCTTACACTTAAGGCTGTTCGCAACATTCCGGACAGCCTGTAGCTGGATGTTGGATTCATTTTCAACTACAAATATAGAAGAACTTCTAAAATTTCAAAAAGATTCTTTGGAATGTACTGCAAGTGACATAGTAAAAAATCATTAATAACGTTACTATTATCTTATTTTGTGGAATTTGGATTTAGTGTATGTTAAAAAAAAAAACAGTTGCAAATAGTGGAATTTAAGACTTAAGATTTTGCTAACAAAAATAGAGCTGAATATTCGTAGAGTAATATACCTGCATCAAGTTCATCCTTTTCATTAGGATAATTTTCAGTTTAGCAATACATGTAGAATTAAAATTCTATTTTCTTATTTATAATTTTATATTAATTTTGTAATTCTATGTTGATTTTATTAGATAATTGTATTTCATGCCTTAAGATATCTTACTTACAACAAAATCTTTCATATCCTTAAATTCAGTACACAGAGTGATTCAAAAATGGCATACTAACTCAACTGTATGTTGTTATTATTATTATTAGGTTCACAAATCTAAGTTCGAAGAAAATCATGAAAAAAATTTTTTACGACGTCAATTTGACTTTCACTTACAAAAACAAAATATCAATTTTTAATTAGGTGGAAATTAAAAAAGTTGAGAAATTAGCCACTTTTATCAGATTCATTCTGAACAATTCTTAACTTTTTTGTAATATTACAAATAAAGGATTTTTTAAATTATTAAACAGTCCTTAACAACGGGGTGATAGAGTTGGTAGGCCATTTTTAAATCACCCTGCAAAGAAAAAAAAAACACAAAAATGGTCACTGCACTTTCCCTGTTTGGTCATAAAATAAAAAGTTTGGGAACTTCTGGATAATTTATATATACCTAACTTTTAATGAATCGGACGTTGTAGATCTAAATTTATATAACTGAAATTGTAATATTTTTGCTCATTAATAGGCAAACGTAAAAAGTTCTACTCCAGCCTTAATAATGATTTGTTATCAATTTAACTTGATGAATGACATTTAAAAAATGTGCATGTAGCAACGGCCGTAATCCAACCTAACTTCAAGTTCTGACCCTTGTTTCTCCGGCTTGTTTTATTTTTACTGTTTAGGTGTACTTCTGCCATGGTTAAAGTGTTTGGCAGTTATATTTTATTTAGGACACTTGGGATGAATTCTATGAACAAATTCCTAATAATCTTATAGATTATGCATATCCCCAATGTCCTAAAATGTTATGTGAATCAGTTTCGTGAAAATGGAAGCTTAGAAAAAAAATCAAGTGGTAGACCGAAATCCAAGAGAAATCTCGAAAACATTGGGAATATGAGAATAGTAGTGGAAGAGACATCAACATCTATCTTGTGCCATTTGTCAAGAAATGCTTAAAAATGATTTAGACCTCTATCCGCATAGACTAATATCCAGGAATTACAAAAAAAGATTTTCCGCTTGAATTGGTTTTTGAACACATTTGATAAGAAATTATAAAAAAAATATAGGATTTCAAGTCAGTAGGTTAGGTAACTTACAAAATAGGCAAATTTGAATCACTGAAAATAGACACTTTATCGTACGCAGAGAAATTTGGAGTTTGGACAGAAATTTGGCGACGCAGGGTAATGGGGCATTTTTTTTTTTTTTTTTGAAATATGTAATTAGTTCATCTATCCCGTCAATGTTAAGGTAACCTCACAGCTACATGATATCAACAATCTTGATATCTATCTTAACACCTTTTACAAGTCAACTCCATTACGATGAATTGGCGATGAGATATATTTAACCACATGGTGCCACAGCAGGAACCACAATTGGATTGTTCTAAGAATTTTTTGCAAATCGTCATATAAGTCGAGAAAATTGTTAAAAAGAAAGATAACATTTTTAACATTTATTGTAGCATGTTAATAAAAGAAATTTTCTCAAACATCATGTGTGTATTCCGTTGTCCTGAATCATGTAAAAGCAAGATTCACAAAAAGAGATTTTTTCCAACTTGACACCAAATTGGAAGCAATCTATATTTAGAATAGAATGATTTTTGCTTCATCATGAGTAAACGTCATACAGGAGACTCATCTTGACATTCTACGTCCATATACGCCATTTTCGTGTTTATATTTGTCATTTTATTTGACATGTTAGTACCAATCTATCAAAGACATGCAGATTAACTTTCAAGGAATACTCGATGACAGTAATTTCTGATCACCCGATAGAATAACATTATGTCACTATTTAATCTACACTCAAATTTTAAATAATTTTTGAAAAAAAAAGACACCAGCAAAATCATCACTTCAACCCACTGCTATTCGAATCATTGCTTTTAAATGTAACAGTGAAAGATGTCCAAACTATCCCCTGTTTGAAGTCACGCCCGTTCTCCCCTAGTCACTTTTAGTTATTGGCACGATGTGACCTTTACGACAATAATAAATCGCCACTGTTTTAAAAAATAACTTTCTTCATTAGTTGCGTGGATTAAAATGAGTCACGATTTCCTTTTATCACATTAACTTGGCACAATTCAAACAGTGAGTATTATTTTGGCGATGAAGTCAAGGCGTTCGGTTCCAACGGATTAACTAAAACAACTAGTTTGATAAATTCACGTCGGAATAAGAGTAGTTGCAGTTTAGTATTTATGGAAAATCCGTTTTATTTTGAGAGTATGCATTGGAATGTAAACGCGAAATATTTTTCTCCCCACAAATCATACAGCAAAACATGCATGTCTGCTTTCTCGCAGCTACGAATCGACCTACATTTTATTTTTCCCCAAATATATCAAATGCAATAACAAGAACTGCGCTTTCTAAACTACGAATATTGAATTTGCGTGTGCCCCTTTATTCTATTAGTTACGCTTAAGGAACGTAAATTAATTAAAATAATTTAATCAAAGCTGAGGAATGTGGGGCGAAACAGGGTACTTATGTTACTGCTATATAATCTTTGACAATTAATCTTCAGTTTATAAACCGTGAAATTACAGTTTCCGATAAACATTATTAAAAAAAAAAAAACTATAAAAACAGCAAAATTTTTTTTTTCCAACAGAAACCGCTTAGTCATGGTTTTAAAAGTGTTAGCGACTCAGCATTAATTGTCGTCCCAACTTTTTTTTCAAAAATACAAATATATATATAGGTATACATGCTCATTTAAAATTGAATTCACGTATATTATATAAGTATTATTTCAATTCTCACATCCAAACAAAACAAAAATAAGGAATTGGAAATTCATATTTTATTCTAGTTACAGTAAAATCGGTGTGTGTAAAATAAACAATTAGATCATGTCATGTAATCATTTATATTATATCATAATTATTATAAAGTTGCAAATGTAAATAAACCTACGGTGATATTTTTAGTATTAAATGTAATATAAACGAGTTCACAGAACATGAGTGCCAAGTTCTAATTTCTAATTTATTTAAATTAACTAGAGGGCAAGGTGACATTCGTCAACCGGGGTAAATTCCATGTTGCCATAGTGAGAAAATATTACTAAAGTGGAAAAGTGTTATTAAAATAACAAAAATTGTACTCATGTCTGGTAAAAATGGAAACGCGGTGAAAAGTTTTATAATGATCCTAGAAGGACTATTATATTTCTAGAATCTTAAGATCTTTCTTCTACGCAGCTGAAACATCCTGTATATACCTATACAACGCGACGAAAAATTATGCATTTGATGTAGGCTATTAAAAAAAATTATCCAAATTTCACATTTACAAGGTAGACACTAAAATAGTATTTTTTACATATTAATCTCCTAGAGGTTTTTTTTTATACCAGGTTTGTTGGGGTTTATTCGAAAAATAGTTTCAAAAAACTTTTGTGATAAACCTCAACAAATGTAATCTCAAAACAAAATGTTATAAAATACATGAGAAAATTAACAACCTGAAAATTTAATTACTCTTGTTTTTTGTGTTTCTCATGAACGACCTTCATATTCAAACATGGTGAAGTTGAGAATTTTTAAAAATGACCATTTTTTTACATAAAAATGCCAAAATCTGGATGCATTTTTCTCCTTTTTAATAATAACTTAAAGCTCCAGAGTGTTTTAGTTAAAATAATGCAAATATTGCGTGAAACTTTGAAACGTATATGTTTGAAAATAGTTGTAGATTCTTTCAATAAATGAATGAGTTCAATAAGAATGCGTCAAGCATTTTTTTTCATACGTAAAGCAAAATTAATACACTCATTATGTGTTCATCTATTAGACTGGTCAATAAATTGAAATGACGTCGAGAAGACGTAAAACGTTATTTTATTCTATTTCATTAAAAATAATGAAACAGAAGCAAATTAGTAGAACGAAAATAACACTTTACGTCATGATAAAACTAAAATATCATCTGTTAATGATATTCACCTCAGTTATTAAAACTTGAATCAACTGTACAAACTGTTAAACAAGTACGAGACAAAAATCAACCGTTTCAAGTTCTGTGTCGGACTTTATAACAAAGCTAATACAAGTATAAACCACAATATTAACTAGTCGTTTTGCATATGCATATTTTTAGAAAACTAGTGATTTTGCAACACAAGCACTAAAAATCTTGCAGATTTATAGATCACCATCATATTAACGAAAATTAACAATTCAACTACTGTAAAATAAAGTTTTGTTTATAGTAGTGCAGTACATTTCTCAACTGGATGTTGAAAAACTGTATACCACAGAAATAGTTTTCCTTTTTGTCTTGACTTTAAATCCTCGGAATTTTTTGCATATGCAGGACGCAGCCAATGTCACTGAGAATATGAACATTTCGGAAATTATTGCGAATGCGGCTAAAGACATCATGAGTAATCCCCTCCCGTAAATAGTTGGCATTTAACTAGAAACAAAGCGGAGACAAATAGAAACGGCACTTAGCAAAGCTAGGAATTTCGTCTCCAGAAGACGAATATCTCACTTTCACCCCAACCGGAACAATGAAAGTTATGCCGCAGTATTTTGCGAATCCTCCCCGCGACTTGGCCTTTAGCTTCACTCGTTCGCTCCAAGAGGCACGGATTCTGTGCACTTTATGGTCTCGAGGAAGCCTATAAGCGTTATCACTTAGTTCACCCGTGCTCCCATAATACATTACCGATACTTGCTGAAGTGTGAAGATGTATTTTCGACGTTTCGAGAATTAATCGAGACGCTTCAGATACGTTTTTATCAGAAAATGTCATCGCGTCCCATTCTCTAATTCACTTGCAGCAGTGCCTCCCGGAATTTTAAACGGAATTTTAATTTCAATAAAATGGCACGAAAAAACTTAGGACAATAAGAGGACGTCGCTCTTTATTACCGAAGAGGTTGAAGTGGAATTCATTTGGCATTTTATAGAGGCAGATGCACTTACTATGCCATTGTTCGAAGCACCGGTTCTTGATATGATTTTTGATCCTTTTTGGATTAATTTTTGTGTAAGGGTTTAATTCATTTGTTGCTTATTCCCAGTGAAATTCATTTAGTTGGCGACTGGTGGTTATAAAGGGAGACATTTGCACAAAGAACACTCACTGTGAAAAGGGTGGGTCATGAGCATCGAGTACCCTATAATCAGGCAGCTGTGCTTTCTCATTTGCTGTCAGTTTACTATCATTACGGCTTTCAGTAGAAGCTACCCCCACGCTTGGAGAGCGGAACCAATCCAGTGACAAGTAGCCATTCGTCACCCTGTATATTAATACATCGGCTATAAAATTACTGTTTTTGACAATAATTGCATGGGTTAATTATTTTGACGAATTTATTAACCACATGTCACTTTGTGGTTTCTTTTCTCATTTCATTCGTTTCGATATTTTGCAAGAAATTACAGTGTTGACATGTTTAGGAAATTGAGAAGCAACTTACTAACCTGTAAATGAAATTGGTCTGTTATTATGTAATTTTTCCATTAATGAAAAAAAAATATGTAACTTAATTGCACACACGAGGTATGATTTTTTTTTCCACTACGGCATCGAAACCGTCAGCCGTTGTGGTAAGTTGAAAACTGCAGTAACATGAAAAGTACGAACGAGCAAAGTAGGATCACATGCTTTTTTCTGGTATTATGCTCACGTAAAAACCAAATACGTGTTCCCAAATTTTGTCCTTGTCAACGGAAATTTCTCGTATATCTAATGCGTATCGGACAGCGCATCCCACTCCTGACGCCAATAAATAAAACGCGCCGTTGGCATTGTTTAATAAAATAATCGCTTTATAAAATTATCGGCTGTCGATAAATCAAGTATTTATTTTAAACAGCAGATGCATCCATATCAGCACGTGTGATTGGCCTAACGATAGTCAATCGTAACGGAACGGGTTACCGTAAAAATATCAGTATAACGAGCACTGATATCGCGTCGAATTTTGATTTATGCGTCGGACCGACACTATTGTTGCATTAACCGTGCCATCACCGATTCGAACGATTTGATGCGGCCCTGCTTCCACATTATGTAAACTAGCCTTTATGCGTTTTACATAGTCTCGACCGCACTAGCATAATTCGCGGGAGTGTAGGGCGTTTTAAAATACATTAGTCATCCGAGTGCATCATCCCTCGCCATTCCGTGGACTTGTGAATATAATGTAGTGTTCGTAAACACAAAGCCTTTCACTATATCGGGTTTGCAGTCATATATTGCCGTCTAACGCATGATTTGTGGCTCTACTTTTCACTATTCTTGCCCTTTTATTGTGCTCGCTTCGGCCCAACTTTTTGCGGCCTGTCACGTTACCGGCGACCAGGTTAACAACTGGGACGCGATACTGCCAAATTCTAACGAAAAACTTGTTTGCACCGAGAGAGATAAACGACAACGGAGGAGACAACAATTTATCGAACGAATTCAATAACATCACGGTTTTAACATGCGGTGATTTATACGCGGAACAACGAAACTTAAATTAACACGAGGCAGAACTTAAGGCATAAACAACTGAAACAACCAGTGAACGATATGTACTTGGTGTTTGTTTGCTTAAGACGGCGGTTGTCCTTTTTTCGGGGGTACTAATTTTAGGAACGAACTAATTGGACGACAAAGCCTTTGTAGTTTTAAAAGCAAATCAACAATGGATAAGGGGGACAGAATTTATCGTTCTTTCTTATTAGTCAGCGTAACGCGAGCTTTTTATAAGATTTTGTTTTAGAAAGCTACTTCACCACACCACATCGCCATACTTTGCTATGGTTCACCATATGGATGACAAATTAACAACGGGTTGTAAGTATTTCAAAATTTTTGAAATGTTAATTATTTGTTTTAAATGTGAACACTCTTTATAAAAATGATGTTAATATCAAACATTGGTAGTCCAGTAGAGAGCATCTTATGTGTTTTTCATGACACTTACACATGTTCATTTAAGATTTACTACACTCTCTTTTAACGTCTCTGTTTATACATATAAAGTACTGAAATTTGAAGCAGTCACAACTAAAAAAACAGCCTCGTTAAATCTCGACTACTCTGAAAACATAATCTAAAAAAATTACCTTAGAAAAATTAAATTACGCAGGTGTTAGGGAAAAAACTTCAGGTTCAAAAAATACTTTAAACATTCAACAAATTATCACTAATGCGATAAGAACAAAAATAATAAATAACAACGTTTAAATGACAATCTGATAAATAATTCATAAAAAACTGAAACTTGACGGCCATAAACAATCAAAGTAAATCTAATAACAAGTCAGATCGGCGAATTTTTAGTAATTCCCACTGATTTTGTGTTCGAACGTTTCAGTAAACTTTTTACATAATTTCACGACCAGTCCGACAAATTGTATATTATACCACTTTTTTGACAGTAGAGAACACTAATTGAAGAGATAAATGTAGTTGGAATTTACGCAAGCCAATAACATAATTTAAGAAAAATGCACGGAAGAAAAGTATTAATGTTGTTAAAACTTAAACAAAATATTCTTTGAATTGAATTTCTTTTTAGGAACCGCCAGCTACGAGTTTTGAATTTCTCACATTTTAAAATAATTTGATATATATTTTCCAAGAATATTTTGACCTACAGCATTTTTAAATCAAACACAAACAATTTAGTATAAAATTTTTCACAAAAAATATATTTTCAAAATTTTCTTTCTTGGTATATTTCTATAGATATTCCAACTGGGTATAGTTCATTAAAATTAATTACATAAGAGCAGTTTAGTGTGTATAGTGGGACCAACTAGGGTAAATGTGTACAAGAGTGCGCATATGTATAAGAGTACGCACTGATGATTTCTGCTTATTAGTGCCATCTGGGTAAGATGAAGTTATACTATTCACAATCCAATGCTAAACTTGAGATAAAGGTGCAACAGTGACCTGTATATAGTTTATAGTTTGATCGTACTGTCGATTTTATGTTTACGCGTTGTGTGGATGTAATTTTTACCGCTCATAGTTTTAGTTTTTTGTAAGGTACGTACCAGTTCTTTTATTTTACAGTAATAATGTTCATTAGCTGTAACCTTTAAGGTGTCGTTATACACTAGCAGTTTTATACTTTCTATACATCAAAAGCTTTTAACTTTGAAAACATTAGGTTATGTACAAATGTACAAGAGTGCGCAATACTTGCGGTACGTAGTCTTATAGATACATATGATACTATAATGAATTATTTAACTCTACTACTTTGTACTGCTTCTCAAGTTGTGTGGTGGTGGTTATGGTGATGTTTGTTTTTTAATTTTTACTTCCTGAGCGTAAGCGAATGAAGTATTGTAATCGAGTCCGTCGACCGACTCTCTACTTTTACGTTTTCTCGAATTTCAAGACTCCTAGAGTACGAAGAAATATGGATCCCGTTGTATGTGTAGTCTGTAGTCACTTGTCCCTATTTATTTTCACCTTAGAAACAAAGATTTTTTCATAAAATGTAATGCGCACTCATAAGCGTTCAAATGCGCACTCTTGTGCAGTGGACTGTCTAAGAGTGCGCATTTACACATCTTGACAAAAATTGTAATTACTCTTAAAATATAGTGGTCTTGGGACGTACAATTAAATATATCTGATCTCTAAACATGTATATGACGAACCCATATCATAAAATTTGTCTATCCAAAAAAATTAAAAAGTTATTGACAGTTTTACACTAAGTGCGTACTCTTGTACACATTTACCCTATATTCCATGTTAGCTTTATTGGTACCTAACTTGTCTGACCCCTAATAACCACCCGCTCTTTAAAACATGTTTACCTACCGTCAACAGTACGGAACTATCTACTATCTAAACCTATTTTACTATTTAAGTCTTATTGTATGTTGATGGTTACCACTGAGAACGTCAGAGCCATAAAAACAGAATACCTCTGGACAAGCTATACCTATACTTATTACACAACCTATTTTTACAGATACAAAATAAATCTTTACAAATGTATATATTACCACTAGCATCAGGAATAAAGACTTTAAATACCTACGTATAAACGTACTGCGAATAATCGCATAAAACAGCAAAATATCTCCCTCGATAAAGTTGGTCCTTATTTTGTAGGAGTTTCGAACATGCGCAGCATCTCATCAACTGACAAAAATGGCTGACGACAGTGGAGCACATGTTGCGCTCAAAAGAACGTTTTGTCAGGGATCTTAAGAAAATAATTTCTTCAAAGCATAATACAGAAGTGAAAAAATATACTGTGAATTTGTATAATAGACAAAATATGAAAAAACAACATTTTATAAAAAATCTACGGAATATCATCGTCCGAAAATCTTTCATCTGATCACACTTAGATGACTTGAAGTTGTTTAAGAACCTTTAATGATGTTCCAGAATGTAAAATATTCCTGATGTGACAACAATATAAGTAAATTAATATTAATCATAAAAAATATATCGCTCAGATCCTTGAGATCAATTTAATAAAAACTACAAAAACGTACAGCAAGAAGACTTGAGTATAGTAGAAGGATATAGTTGTATGTAATAATTTGTTGTTGTTTTTTTTTATTTGAATCAAAAACCACTGGTTTAATAACACTAGGTATATAGAACGGGAACTCAAGACGTTCGGAATATGGTTGGAGCTTCATTATTGATATCTAGTTTTGAAAATTGAGAAAATTTAGGCAAAATGGTATGTGAAATGTGTCAAAGAAATATCGAAATCACTGACGACGATAATATGTTAAAATAAATTAAAAATGGCTAAACATCAGCAAAAAGAAATTAAGATGATGGAAACATCGACAGGAATCATATATATGTAAGAGTGAGCAACAAAGACTAAGGAGCTGAGAAAGACAAAAAAGCCAAACAGAAGAGTTAAGAGAAAGGAACTAAATAAAATCAAAAAAAGCTGTGACCAAGAGGGGTTAAGAGAAACGAACTGAAGAAAATCAGGAAAAACTGTAACCACAAGGAAGAGCTCTAAAAGTCTATGCAGCTTCTATGGTCAGAACTGGGAGAATAAACAAAATTGTGACCTTTCTAGAAAAAAGACTTCAGCACAGCTTTCAATCTGAAAAAAACTTACAATGTCAAAAGAGGGGCAAAAAATTTTGTAGTGGAAACCGAAGTAAACAATAGCGGTTTATATCAACTATGAAACGAAAAGAAAATAATTCGTTACGTCAGTCAGCAAATGTTGATTTTCGAGAAGTTAAGGTTATAACATATGCAAAGCAAAATGCGGAACAAAAAACATGTTATTTGTAAAACAAAACAACTTTTGGGTCAAGAGATTCCTTGATTATCCTTTTAAAAAAATTATTTCCAATTTTTAAAGTAACATTTAGGTATGTGTTGAACTGGATTATTTTATTGTATTTATAATTAATTCGCATTTAATTATAAAAAATAAGTTTCTAGTGCGCTTAATTAATACTAAATTCCATAAGCAACAGTCGAATTATAAAATTGGGGGAATAGGTATAACTGGTATGTTTTTCCAGCTTGCTATGCCACTGTTTAAGAATACTGTAAAAAGGAAAAACTCGGTATATTAGTATAAAACTTTTAAAGTACATAAGTGAAGCCAATTCTTACAAAAATTAACAAAATTATAAACTTGGAACTTAGAAAGCTAGTTGAACTTTTCAAACAAACTTTACTCAACATTTTGGGCATTCGTAATAAATAATTCAGACGCGTTTCATTTATCAAAATTAAAATAATCTGTATTTAAAACATACAAAAATAACGCTAGTACACCCAATCATATTTAATTATTCAAACTATGAAATGAAGAATAAAGTTGAACAATATAAAAGCATCAATCAAATTTTTTTTGTTTCCTTAGTAGATTACTTGATTACATAGTTGAAAACTTATATGCTTGTAAATATACCTAGTTCATTTGCCTAGATACTAGAACTTTCTACCATTACAATTACTTTTTAAATAAAAACAATAAATTAACAAGATGGCTTTCACCTTACTCTAAAAAAAAAATAAAGACAACTAAAAATATTCAAAGAAAGCACATAATAAATTTTACTCTACTGTATTCAAACATGCAATAAAAATATTTCGTTATCATTTTCCTTGAGAAAGTTTGTGTAATATCTCACCGACTCGATCTCTTTGATCTCATGCAAATATTCCGTTACCATTATGACTAATTCTAATAAATTACAAATGTGAGTTATCGCAAAAACACGTTAAGAAATTTCAAATTCTCTCAATGAAAATGCCATTCTGATCAACTGTTTACGGAATATGATAATTCAGATAAGCCAAATTTTTATATGAATTTGATAAAATAATATCCATGTAAATATAACATCCATACAAAACTCCCAGAAAATCGGTGTTGTAATAGCAACTTTCCACCGTACATATTTTATAAATAAAGAGATTGATCGAAATTCCCAAACTTTATGACAGTTGAGTAAGGTTACAAATTTTATTAACCGCAACTAAAATAATTTAATATTATTTATTCCCGTGTAACCTAATATTGTCAGCGCAAACATAATAAACCGGCAGTCAATATAGCATGATTTTTATTAGCCACGACAAGTCCACGAAACCTTCGAATTTATAACCACTGCCCAAATTCGAAATAAATCGCCTAAACGATACAAATCTATAAATCTTTTACTTCCTAACCACTAAACGGTCACCACTACACCAGAAATCTGATATCACAAATCACCAGCAGCCCGCAGCACACAATGCCACACTTTCGTGCCCAATTCCGTTTAGAATTTTTAATAAGCGCGACCGGCAAAACTTTCGTTTCTTTACTAAGTGTCATAATAGAGCGGAATTTTCTAAAGAAGGAAAGTTAGTCGACCACCCCCCGTTACGCATTACACGTTAAAATCTCTTGTTTACAATAGGGCATTTTAAACGAGGGTAAAAAGACGCCACATTAAAATGCTCTTCTTATCTCGCACTCAAAGTGAAAGTTGAAAAAGTGTACTTTGCAAATTTTGATTTACGAGCCAAACTTTACAGAATGGATAACACCGATGGTTCAATAGCCTTGAAGCTTTTTCACGTCTAATTTACATAACACAGTCTTGTTGTGCAACTGGGTTTAGCTGCACCGAAAGTTACTAATTGCACATTATGTTGAAAATGGCCATAAATCATCGGATTCGATTGTGAGTTGAAACGAAATTAATTACTGAGTGTCCTGACGAATTTATTCAACAAAAATATGCAATATGATGAAATCCATCCATCTGATGCTGGCAGCTATGACGCTCGTTTATTATTAGATCCGAAATTTGTTGCCTTCGAGAAGAAAATATTTTGCTAAGTAGTGTTACACTAAAGTTAATTTTGTAACAGTTTTCTTATTTTATGCACAGAAATATGTTCTGCTTCAAATTTAACCAAAGTCGTTAAAGCTAGATTTAATTTTAAACTTAATCGTACATTTACGTGTTGGTAACATATTTAAAAAATTTCTGTTAATTTCGTGGAAATTTTTAATAAGCAAGACTTCTTTCTTACCATGGAAAATAATTATTATGCGTTTCGTTCCAGTTTTGACTAACAGAAAGCTCTAAAAAAAGCTTTTATATTTTCTCAAACAAGAAAGTTAATAAAATCATAATTTTCGGATAACACAAGTTTTTAATATGGAAATAATGATAACTAAACACTGCAAAAAGCGCTAGCTGTGGAAAAAATCAAAGCATTAGAATATAAGGCTATTACAAAAAAATGAGCCAGAATTACAAAACAAATAAATTAATTTTTTTCTACGTTTCGTATATTATATATTTTCACTTGAGTTATACGTATGGTTTAAAGTGGAGTCCGCCTAATAGTGAACACTGATTTTCTGTTTATTGGAAGTCACCAATACACCGGTTAAAATTTACGGTAATAATGATTACAGCCCTGACCTCCTTTCTAGCTGCTTACCTGCAAGGTATAAAAGTCTTATGAATCATATATCTATGAACACACGTCAAACACGTACTAGGCTGCCCAGTTTCTCGCGGGCTTCCAATAAGCACTTTTGGAAAATCAAAATCAATGTTCACTATTTGGCGTACTCTACTTTAGATATTATGGCAAAACACTGTTTGTATGTATTGAATGAAAACAGAAAACTGTCATTTCTCCTTCAGCTGGATTGCATTTTCAGAAAATATTTACAAAACGAACATGTAAACAGAAAGATGCATCCAAAGCAAAGTAATATTGTTACTCTGTAGCTATTCAGTTTTCTTTTTAATTGCAAGCAATAAATGTGTCATGACTTGATATTTACTTTGATGCTTTGATATTTCAAAACAAACTTAGTTGTGTTTTTGATTAAATGATGATTGTTGGTTATTACTTTTGTCAATAAGCAGAAAACGGACATTCCAAACTTCGTCAAAACTAAACGTTTTCCCTTCTAGATTTTCAAAAGACAAAAAGAGAGTTTAAATTTGACAATATATGTTTTTAACTTTTGTTTGATAATTCAACAAAATTTTCTAATGTGTTAAGAATTTTCATTTCCTTTAAAATAAATTTTGTTATAATATAAAAACAATGTCAACATTCGTAGTTTGTTATTTCTTCATCAATAAAGTATGTAGTAATGAACATGAAATTTCTGAAAAAGTTGCTATAAATAAGTGACGATGTTTTATTGTCTTATGCTTGAATAGTCAATTATGATTGGTTTAGATAACGGGGACATACGTAAATGCTTATCTACGCAAGTCTCTGTCGCGGTTTTTAGAAATTCAATTTCCCGATTTTGAAAAAAATAACGTAAGGGTTTTATCTTTGTATACCACTCAACTTGTCGCTAAATCCGACTTTTACTACATGTCGATATCTCTAACAAAAGGAAGCTGTTTCCTGCGGGACACAATCTGGAAGACCCGGAATATAAAAAAAGTTTAGCATTAGCTCTGAAATGTTTATAGAAAAGGAGATATCAGAAAACAATACTAGAAAAGTCGGTAGCAGCAATCTCGTGAAGAAGACAAAAAACGAAAAATTGATCAGATGATTCGTTTATCGCTTAAGCTTAAATCTGTTTCGAGGAAATAAGTAAATATTTAGATAGCACTCTAGAAAACGGCAAGGTTTGATGCTCTGAGATCTAGAAACTGGAAGAATGCGATTTAAAAATCGTGAATTCATAAAATTTTTATGAGAACAGCGTGCCAACTAATGCATGACAACAACAGCTGGACAACAAAACGCAATAGAGTTTGTGTGGTACTGAGGGGAAGCCACTATATTTGTTTGTATCTATGTGACAAAAAATGCCAAAGAATGTTTTAGGGTGGTTCGATTAGAAAGTGATTAGACTAAAGGTAGGATTAGAATTTGGCAAACCTTTGTTGTAGGCACCGAACGGATAACTGCACTGGTCATCGCGCATCGTGGCATGCAGCTGAAACATCCGAAATTTGCAATAACACGGGTCGCTGTAGGTGAGGATAGAGCGTAATTAATGTTTTATATTTTGTCAGACAATGGGCGGCCATTTATCAATCTCGAATATTTAATTAAAACATGCGGACAACGGATTCATAAAGATTTATGTGTTTCGAGGCGACGATGTTCAGAATTGATTTAATTAAAATTTTGTCACCCCCACTATAAATTCAAAAAACTCACCGTGATTGTTATTCTTACAAAAGAAAGCGGACTTTCCTCTTCCTGCGCACCATCGTAACGAAATCATAGAACGAAAGAAAAACGTCTGTTTATCGTCGGACGATCACCATCCAAGTCGGCTCTTCGGTCGACACATGTTCAGACCATGCGGAAACGGGAAGTCGGATGGTGGTTTTGTATCACCGGTCTGGGTCTCGCAGGAAAGTCCAAAGGGCGAAGAGATCCCGAGCCGTCATGCCGGTGAAGAGCGGAGGACCGCGAGCCGCCCCCTGACGCGCACCACGATCTCGCGTGACGGATCGCGGACAGCTCATTAAGAGGAGACACGGGATGACGTCTTCATCTCGCGGGCCAGTTTTTCGGCCAAGGCATCAATCCGCGCGGACGCGTCCCGAATGGCAATCGCCTCTCTACGACCACTTCTCCACGACGAAGCAGACGCAAGCAAATGTTAACAAAACGGCGAGAAGCGGACGCGGCACTAGAATGAAGCTGCTGGACCGACGCCGGTAATCCCGCACTTGTGTTGAAGCGCCGCGACGCTGTGCTCATGCGTCCCCCGCCCCCTACAACAAAGGCATTAGGAATATCGGAGGCGTTTGTGTTTATTCCCTGAACGTATCTACCAAGCTGTCGGCCCGTGACTGCGAAACTTACATTGAATTACATTCGCGTGCAAATAAACTTTTCGATGCGGACACGCCGAACGGAACGAACGCTAATCTTGGCACCGAATGACACCCATATTTTTAGAGAGCGATACTCTTTTTGAGCAAATTCACACCGCGGCGCGCATCCTTAGCGGGAACGATGCTAAAGCTGTCAGCGGCAATCGTAAACCTTTCAACCTGGGATTCGTTTCGACTTCCTCAAATTGGGAAGAGCGATGTGGAGGAGGTTGGAGGTTATTAGCGCGAATTTGCCGCACGGAATGAGGAAAACAAAACTTGACCCAAGGCGGGAGATAAACATGAACTTGTTCTGCGAAGTTGAGAGTGCACCAAAACCGACCGACCGTCTTGGAGATGTCAACTGGGAGGAGGAGGAGGAGGAAGAGTACAGACGCGGGCGGTTTTCAGATATGAGTCGTCAACAACAGTCGCTGTTGAACGACTTTCGAACTATACATAACTCCACTAAGTTTTAAAGTATGTAATAATAACAGAAATTCGTAAGAATAAAAAACCTCAACTCAATTATTATTAAAGTTATAAACAATTTTTCAAGTACGCATTCTTCTTTTGGGTTTCGGAATCTTCACTTCGTTTCATAAAAAAAGCATCTAAAAATTTTAAAAGGTGTTCCCATCGCCCTCTGAAGCGTGACTGATAATAATAATAATTTTTTGTAAACTTTAAATAATGTTAATTTTTATAATCTAAACACCACTCAAAACATTATTGTTTCAAAATTCAATTTAAATGCAAAAATGCAAAATAAAATTTTGTTTTTTGTTTAAATATTGATTGTTTGATTTTAATTATTAAGCAAAATTAAACGTTCTCTTTGTTGATAGATTAACATTACACATTTTTTGGTCAACAAAAATAAAAGAAAATTTTCATCGGTGACATAATATATAACTGGCCTCGTAAGAAAATATATTTTTCAATGACATTAACGTTACTCCATATTGCTTTTAAAGAAAATGACGTTGATGATTCTAAAAAATTAGCCAAACTAAGAATTTGCCAGAAAATTACGGATCTTAAATTTCACGAAGTGTGTGTGTCTGCTTTTTTCTTACTTAAGTAAAAACATTCACCAGTATTATGCGCATTTTTTTCGACGTTTTATAACCTGTAGAAATAAATTAGTTTCACCGTTTCCATCTGTCCATCGTATGTTACGAATTTTATTAGACAGATCATCTCCGAAACTAACGAACTAAGTGTTATGAAATTTTGGATGTATGTTAGGATTATCACGTAAATATAAAACGCTAATCAAAATTTGTCCGATCTTAATAAGAAAAAATTTGATGGTGTTCTCTCAAAATCTTTCAATGTAGATCCTACTTAAATTTACACCTACACAAAATAACACATCTCTTACCTGTGGTCTATGAATCAGCTTTTATTTTTTATCTTGGAGATCTAGATTTTTAACAAAAAAAATAAAGCTGTCGTATAACAACACTTTTCTTCTTCTTTATCCCGTTCAAACAGTTATGACGTCATCTAACTAAATAAAAAACAACTTATCACATTTCCTAAAAATTTTTGGAATATGTTTATTCGTGGTAGTAATACAAAGGTATTTTACGTAATTATGTAGGGCTTTTTAGTCCCTGAACATAAGCTGAGGAAGTATCGTCGTAATCGAGTCTATTGGACGGCGGGTTACTTCTATATTTTCTCGACATTTTATGACTCCTAAACTACGAAAAAGTAAGTCTCCCGTTTCCATCTGCCGTCTGTCCGGATTTTTATTAGACAGATACAAAACTACTGTAAATATTATTTAAATTTATAAAATAAGATACCCCTGCATATGTGATTTATGAATCCGTGTCAAGTGTTTACCCTAGACAATTATTTAACTTTGAAATTACAAAACCGAATACTCTGAAAACATGTAAGGATTTCATGGTTATCGTAATCATGGTAAATAGTTCATCAAAATTTTTTCGTGTCCTCCTAAAAAACGATGACGTCATTTTATAATTTCGCCAAATAAATGCTCTTTAAATTTTATAGAATATAGAACGCCTGCATGTGTGATTTTAAAACCCGTGTTGGGCTGTTGACTTTAGACATCCAGATTTTTGGAAAAAAATCAAAATTGTATTTTAGAATTTCACTTTGAAAATGCACAACCGAATGCCCTGAAACCTTGCAAACATCTTAAGGTAACATAAAAGGATAAATTTTAAAATATATCAATTTATGGCCTCCCAAAAAATGATGAAATGACATCCTTTGGCAATCCGTGTAGAGTTTTTACCCTTGGCATCCAGATTTTTGGGGAAAAAAATCAATATATTATAACAATATTTTGCAACTTAATTTTGAATGTGCAAAGAAAAATGCTGTGAAATCTAGCAAATATTTTAAGGTTAATTCGTCCGTCCTTTTTTACAATTCGCCGAATAAATGTTCTTCAAATTTGAGTGTTTTTGGGAAAAAACCAAGTGTGCTTAATTAATCAATGAGCCCTTTCCTCTACACTGAGAACATAAAATTAATCAAATTTAATTTTCTTTGAACCGCTGATGCTTGTATCTAACTGCCCATTCACAATGGACATAAGGCATAACAAGTACATAAAGCTTACATAAATACGTAAAGTTGAAACGATGGAAAACGTGTACCCCTGTTCACAGTGGACGAACGTAATTCTTATGCTTATGAACGTTTTATGTAATCCTTGTGTGCGTACACAAAGTTGAAATAAGTTCAACTTTGTGCACGAATTATGTTAAAATCTAGGGACTTTTGAATGCTGCTATTGAATTCCCTTTGACAGTTGGTACTTGGCACTTCACACCTTTGATTATATTATATAAATTATAATCAAAGCTTCACACTGCGAGTTGTTAAGTTCGAATATCGTATGAAATTGTAGGTTAGATATTTTTTTTGACTCAGTTTGAGGTTAGCCGTTTCTATGTTTGGCCGGGAGTTATTCCGTTCTGCGTTTGCGCAGTTTAACAATTCTTACAGAGTTCACTCTGTCCACTGTGAACGTAGATAAGCATAAGCCAGACACAGACCAAAAACGTAAATTATGTTATGCGCTTGTTCTTATGTCTTATGTCCATTGTGAATGGGCAGTAATCTGAACGTACTAATAGTCGATTTCTTTCGAAGCGTAGTCATAAACAGTCGAAGTTGAATGTAGGTATAGAGAAAATGAGAATATCTACATTTTTTTCCCGAAAAAATTTGCGCCCCCGATTCGTAAGGGGATGCCGGGGTATCAATTACGCCACTGTTATATATATATTTTATAATTTTTTAAAGAAGCGGGATTTGTCGAACTATACTTACGAGCGAGGGAAGTTCTGTCGAAATAACTTATGACCATTTTTTTATCTGTAGTTTAAGAATCCAGGGCAAGCTGTAAGTCATAGGGGCTATCAGAAAAAAATATTTTTTTTATAAAAAACTGGATTTGTTTGACTTACTTTACTACAGTGGCGAGGAAAGTTGTATCTAATTTACTTTTGACCAATTTTTTAATAATTAGAACAAACCTAGAAATTATTGCAGGTTTTAAGACACATTGTAAAACTGAGGTTCCAAATGTTATTTGTAATTAACATGTTACTATCTGCATGAATTCTTAAAAAAAACACCAAAATATTTCATAATAACCAGTTCAGTAGTTTGTGAATTATTAATACAATAATAAACTAAAATCTAATAAAACAAACAGACGAGCAAGAGAGATCTACATTTTCGTATTCTACAACATCCCAACATCGAGAAAACATAATGGTAGACGTTCGTCAAAATAACTCACAGAACTTTGCTAATGAAAAAGAAAACAAGTAAGAATGAAAACCAAATTAAATATAACACAGATTTCAGAAAAATCTGAAAGATAACAAGCTTTTAAAAATGAAATATGAATTCAAAAAGAGATGAATGAGAAAGTAAAAGGAGACTGTTTTTTGTTTATGAAATTATGATTGGTCTTCGCACTTTAATTTAATACCTGTTACTCGTATTCTGTCTAGAACAACTTGGATTCAAATCAAACCTTTGTAGACTTTATGTCACTTCAATTAGTCGACAACTTACCGCCGTTTCCCTTCGAAAATGATAACAGTTTGGATTTTTTTCTCAACGAAAAATCGCAGATTTGATTTTAGTTAAAAATACAGATTAAACTATTATTTATGATTGGGTAAATTTTCCTAAATACAGACAACACTTCACTAGTGATAAATTCGTGGTTATTGTGTTATCTGCGGTTGTTCCGCTCGTCGATTTGTATCGGCGGCTCATAAACCCCACAGTAAAGATGTTTAAAATTGTCTCCGTCAATCGTAAACCCGCTCGTAAACCTTTCATCCAAGGATCCGCTTCAACTCCGTAAAGCCACGGAAGACAAACCCAGCGAAAATATTTATTATTTGAAAATGATTAGTGCAAATTTGTAGCGCATCGCGTCCCAAACACGCTCCACGCTTATCACATAAATCGACTACGGCGGATACACAAATTGTTATGACTTATGACAGTAAATTAACAGGAATGACTGCAATAACTGTTTTATTTTGTAGCCGGAAGTTGTTAAATTTATTGCATCTACCTACTGTTTTAATTAACAAGGTAAAAATATTAAATTCGATCCTGCCTACCTGCTCTAATTGATACCACACATTCGGAGACCGAAATGACATGTCGTTTGAAAATTACGACGTGCTTATTTGCGCACGATTTCTTACCACATCCCGAGATTAATAGACCATGAAAACGTTTCCTCAAAGTCGATAAAATAAAGTAGACGATTTAATTAAATAACGGTTTAGAGTGAGCAGTTTGTATGTATCTGCATGATCTACATAACGTTTTTCTGTACAAGCTGTAACTATCAATTAGTGTAAATTCAGCTTGGGAAAAAATTAACCTGTCGGCGGAAAATGACAAGTTTGTCGATAAAATTCCAAAATAGGAATAAGAATCATTTAGTTAAACGATGGCATAAATTAAGACGACCATATGGCGAATAACATTTTCAGAAGTTTAGAAAATATTCGGCATTTCTGAAATTAATTTTAGGACGAAAGGTATGCAGTTACTGAATGTTTGTGTCTAGTTCAAATGCCAATATTTGTAGATCGAGGTGATTTATGGAATTCAGTCGAAGAGATTTTGATGGCGACTGCAGGTGATCGACCCTCCGGTGAATAAAATTTTGTTATTGTAGACTCATAGCGAAGTGTTTTATTCCGATATGCATATTTAACGGGTTCCACGCTTGATGTGTAAAACATGCACTCGAAGTGCAACTTTTATCATACGTTGATCCTATTTATCATCGTCAGTGTCAATGCTACCGTGCTGGAACTCGTACAAGCCAAATACCGTAAGATTTGCCTAAAATTCCATTAATTACGTCTAATTAGGAAAGAGAAACAAATACTTTTATTAATACCCTTATCTCGATCTTACATTTAATTTAAATTTAAGAAAAATGATTAATGGCTCGATGAAGAACGCTGAAAGAAGCCCCTACTTAGTATGCGCATATTTTAAAAAGTGCGTACAAATTTGGCCGTGAAATCTGAAATTGACGCTTGTGCATCGATCGAATCTTCACTCCAAGTGCACCACTTCTGTGCGAAGAAAACAGAACTAGAACGGAATATTTAATACGTTGCACAACTACAAGTAAAATGTAAATTAGGCGGGAAATAGCCTCGCGGCCCGTACATCATTGTAATACATGCTAATTAACTTTAAAAATAGTTTATCTTTTCCAGCGATAATTATTGAAATTAAGTAATTACCATCTGGTTCAACATTCTCTAAATGTTCACACTTTTTTCCTTCAGTTTGTAGGTTAAGTGCACGGTTTGTCCCTTGCCTACTAATTATTGCTTCTGCATGAGGGAGTGTATGTATGCAGAGGAATCCTGCAAATGGCAATATGAGAAATCGCGATAAAAATAAACAAAAGCAAACGTGTATACGTCGGTTCCGGTGAAGCGGCATGGTTCAGAAACGTCGAATTAGCATTCCGTTCAGAGCAGAGACTTCGCCAGATTGAAGTTGCAGCTTGGATGATGCCAATCCACATTTCCACCGAGGTTCATGAATTAAACAACGTTCTGGATAGGCGTACATATTGTACTTGCTTATGATGTTGTTTACTTTATTGATTTATTGCGGAGAAATTGAATGGTTTAATTAGTCGCAACGATCTCATCACACGGGGATTCGTACCAAAATTTATTGCTTCGACTTACGTTGTTGGTTTTTGATGCTGTCCGAAGTCAAGGCAACAAAAAGTGTGCTGTTGTGGATGTTATACTAAGAGATTTAGCACGTGTATAGAATGTAAATCAACAATTCACGAACTGCTTTAAATTTTGATTTCCTATAAGAATTTATTTGCTTGTCTTTATCTTTTTATCTCCTTTATTCTACTACAAACGTAGTAGCAGGTTTTTTTTAAAACACTTTGTTGTATCTTAATTCTGTAACGGAATATAGTAGATGTTATTTTGTTTCTAATATGAATGTAAAATGACGGTAGAGTTATCGGTAGTAAAAACGTCTTATACTATTTGCTTAATTATGGAATGAAATAATATATTTATTGTAAATTTTACTGCTACTGTTTTTCTATTGTAAATTATTTTTGCATCTTATGCCCAGTACCTCAATCAGTAGGGGCCATGTTTTAAAAATAATATAGTATTGATACAATTATGAACACTTTGTATTGGTGCAAAATTTTCCTCTAGTCTTAATAATTAGAACCCCTTAAAATTTTAATGTTGCACAAACTGCTATGTAAATGAGGGGGGGTAGCTTGTGGTAATGACTAAAATAAGCATACGAAATTCATTATTGTTGGATACTAATAAAATTTTATGACATTTAAACTCTGTTGTTCGAACAATGCCGTAACAATCTTAAATAATATATGGAGATCTTTATTAGGACTCAAAAATAGTGAATTTAGTATAGTTTTGGAAATTTCATTCTAGCCCATAAAATTTTATTGGCAATAACGAGACGGACAGTAGTATCACAGCAACAAATATTTACAACTTAAAGTTGGTGCATGCCAGTAATCCCCCGATGTTAGAAAGCAAAATAATCCAGGGCATATCGTTACTCGCGAACGAAAATTAGCACTAAAAAAAAATTACCATTGTACAACTGTTCGTCTCGTTATTGTCAATAAAATTTTATAGGGTAGAATGAAATTTCTAAAACTATATAACATTCTTTCGTCGTTTTTCTTACATAACTCTTCTATTAAGAACTGGAGGAATCTTAAGATATCCAATCAAAGACCATTGGCGAAATTTGATAAAAATTCCTTGAAATTATCAAAACTCACGCTTTAACCAGTCACGTTTTTTTAATATGTCCGAACAGGCGGTAAATTTTACCCTCGCACACATGCATTCTATGGGGAAACTCGACAAAATGGTAGGGAAGCAGTAAGACGCTATAGGCAGCGTTTTTGGTGTGTTCTAAATACAAAAGCTTTTGCCACTGTTACTAAAAGATTGTGGGAGTTTGGAAATCTTGGATTCAACATTTCGGATAAATGAAGATCCACAAAGGCTGCGGAAAGGGATGCACAAATTTTAGAAATGGCTATTGAAGATCCATGTCTTACTATTTACCATATTAGTCGTCAAAGTAGTACATCGACATTTACTACTTTGAGAAAGGAAATTTGCATCGTTATTAGGTGGTATAACAAACTGCAGAAATTTACTAACTCCAACAAACATAACTCAAATAATTCAGCCTCAGCATAACTTTTCGTGTCGACTACTATTTTAGTGAATCGATTAAATGACCAAGATTATTTGGTTTATACAAGATGGGGAGCTCTGCAGCATTCTTAACGGGATGCCCACTTAAATTGAAAGAAACGGTCTCTTTCCTTGGCCACCAAGCAGTCCAAATATTAATGCTTTAGATTATTATTTTTGAGGATATGTTAAAAGAATGAGTTTAGAAAATTGAAAAATTCACATTTTCAGGTACTTCTTTTAGTCATCTCGATTACTAGTTACGAGTTGTCCCGTCATTTACATGACAGGCTGTATTTGAAGATAATGAAAAGTTCGAAAATGGTATTATTTTGCATAATATTTTTTTTTGCAAAATTTTCGCTGTTATATTCCACAGTGTTTTGACAACCCGTTTTTGATATTCTTCTCTACTATATTGAAAGCAAAATCTTCTAGAATTAGGGCCAGCTGTGAGGCGGAAGTTTCCTTATTCAAAATGTGTTTCTTTAGATTTTTTCGTGTTCAGTAAATTTAGTTTATCCATGCGAGGGACTCTGCCCAAAAAGTGAACACATTTTGAATATATTTTTTCGTAAAACAAAATTTTGTTATAAATCACGTAGATTCAATCAATCAATTTTGAGACATTACCATTTAAACTTTTCTCAGAAAATAGTCTGCCAAAACGTTCTCTCCTATTGTCTAATAACAATTTGTACTAGAGACAAAAGTATTGATAATTTCTTGCTTGGATGTCTTACTCAAAAATAAAACCAAATCCTAGAAAATATTTTCTGTAATTAGTTTTATTAAGAAGATTTTTTTTATTTCTATAAGTTTTCTTTGTCTGATTAGTTGTTCTTCTGCATCCTGCGTTCTTGAGAAATCTACAATTCGTACCATGCTATTTAGTTTTACTCGACTTATTAAATGAGGAACTCCTACTTCATAATCATTGCTATTGGACAGTTCTGCAGGTGCTCCTTTTGTTTCTTTATTTCAATATGTGCCTCAAAAATGTTAAAACATGTTGGTACAAGCAAAGTCTTCCAATTAGGTACCGAACGTCTACCAAAAAGCAAACTGGGATGGACAATTTTCATCTAGTTTTTGAGAAAAAATCCTACTGTTTTAATATAGGAAAAGTAACAAATTCATTTTTGTTAGTTTTGCTCACGTCAAAACATAGAAAATGCAAACGGCATAGCGGAGCTCTTACTTGGTATTCAATCAGTTTTTCAGAGGAAGAGCGAAAGAGTTTAAACGCAGGTTAATAGTTAATTCTCCGCAAACAACAACAACTGTTCGGATTTATTTATCTACTTACTAGGCATTACCAATACATAACGCACAAACAGGGCCGGCTCTAAGGGACCAGGCGCCCCGATGCAAACTTACTGTTCAACGCCCTTAAAAAAAATTTTGTAAAAAAAAAAACAAAATTTTGTAATCACATACTTTTGTAGAGAGATACTTTTTATTAACAAACATGCATAAAATTATGATGAATCAATCTTAATATATAAAAATGTTTGTCTTAACTGACAGACTGACTGATTCATCAACGCAAAGCCTAAACTACTGAAGCTACAAACATGAAATTTGGACAGTAGGTTACTTTTGTGTCATAAGCACCCATTAAGAAAAGATTTCTGGAAATTCCGCCCCTACGGGGACAAAATAGGGGATGAAGCTTTGTGCAGAAATGCCGTGAGTTTTTAAGTCAGACGGGTTCACTGGGGAGGGAGGAGTGAACTAGATGAAAAATGATAATTTCGGAGGCTTCCACGGTCGGAATCAATACATGATCGTTTTCCGGGTTGGAACCGTGTAATTTCTCAAAAGAGTTTCGCCTCTGGTATGGTTGACATACTGAGTTACCGTGCTCTTTTGCCTTATTCTTAACCCTGCTCCTGAAGATGCCACTTACGAAAGTGTGCGAAACGTTGAGCCCAAAAACCCAATTTACACGGTTCCAACCCGGAAAACGATCATGTATGAAAAATGATGAGTCCTAATTGCGAATTCCACGCAAACGGAGCTGCGGGCAACAACTTTTCTATAGTTTAGGAAATATCGTTGTACCCTATAAAATTTTCTTGCCAATAACGAGACGGACAGTAGTACAATAGCAAGAGATATTTACAACTTAAAGTTGTCGCATGGCGCTAATCCGCAGACCTTAAATTTCTAAAGCAGCGGAAGTCCGATCCTATGCGTACAATTACCTGCTAAATGTTCTTCTACAAATTCGAGGGAATGGTGTGAACCATACATATTTCTTACCACTGTACTACTGTCCGCCTCGTTATTGTCAATAAAATTTTATAGGGTACACCGATATTTCCTAAACTATATATAGTATAAATATAAAAATATTTATATTGCAAACGTTTTTCAATTTTTAATATTGTAAAATTGATACGATTTCAAAGTTATTTTTAATTTAGACTTACCTCAATGTTAATCGAAATTTAAATTTAAAATTAATGATGACAAAAAGCCACGAAATGATACACACAACCAATTTCGGCTACAAACAGGAACAGTGAAAAATATAACAAAACTGTTGAACAACCACCACAACTAAAACCAATCGACTAGACTTGGAAAATAAAATTTTTAAGTATGCCGACATGGACTTTTATGGTAAAAACAAACGTGACAAATATTAGGAAAACATCTGGGTGTGGTCATACCGCTGTCTCGTCAAATTGTTACCCAGATAATGCATCCTAAATCTGGTTATTTTTTGTCGGTATTGATCTAAAGGTCCCATCACCCAACCCAAAAGCGCACAGTTTGAAAGTGCCAGGAATTGACTTCTTGGGATCTGTTTTGGTGGTCATAGTGGAATGTTAAAATGTAGCTTTTTCTGAAAAGTTTTCGATGGGCGCCTTGGTCTGTTACTGCTATAATATTTTATTGGTAGTGATTCAATGCAAAACTAATATTATTTTTTTTATAGAGTTAATATAATAGCATAGGCGGCGCCCGCCGCCCGGCGCCCTTTGTCACGGGCGCCCCGATGCGGTGCATCTTTCGCTTACCGTGTTAAGCCGGCCCTGCGCACAAACTGACTAAATGTAATTTAAAATGATCCTTTTGCATTTTTCTCACAATCGCATATCTATAGCTTTCTTCAAGTGATTGGTTTAAAAAGAAAGAGAAGCAAGCGTCTATTAAGGAGTATTATTTATGGCATGCGGAACATGTCGAAATTTGTTCAAATGTCTCCATATGAGAAATTCTCTAAAAGTTTAATAAGGAACATAAAATATGGTTAACTGCAGCAACGAATTGTTAGATTTGAGGAGAAAAGTATTATCCAAATGTTTTCAAAATTCGGATGTAGAGGAAAAAAACTGACAATATTCCTAGAAACAGTATGAAAAAAGTTTAACACTTCACAGTTAAACAAACAAAAGTTTCATTGGACAGTGATAAAAGACTTGAAAACTTGAAAGGTAGCAACAAAGGATATTTTAAATTAACAAAAGAGTTAATTAACTTTTACGAAGAGGAGACTTGCTTTACATGAAAAGTTAATGTAACGGGTGTTCAATTGAAAAATCACTCAGAGTAGGCTTTGGAATATCATTTGACACTAACGGCATGTCTGTTCTTATAATATATAACATACAACAGGTTATGTTTCTGCCAAGTAGATGTTATAAGAACAGATATGTCGTTTCTGTCAAACGCCTACTCTGAGTGATTTTTCAGTTTAACACCCGTTAGTATCCTGAAGGAAATTGTAATTTCTGTTACATAACCACTCACAAAGTTAATGTTCAAAAAGACAAATGTTTGAAGTTTATAACATAAATGTTGATTACTAAATTTAGATTACAACGTATGAAACGAAGTCCATCTTTATTTTTATCAAACTAGTGTAAAAAAGACAATTGTTCGTCATCAAGATCGCATGACTGCAATCATTGCTTAACAAATATGGCAGCTGCATATGGGTTAATAGTGTGTAAATTCCGTGCCACATTAATATCAAGTTTTATTACAAGTAGTTTGAATTCTTGAGTACAAGAGAATGATGCAAACAATGAAACCAGTTGCATTTAAAGCAAAGAAACACTAACGAAAGCATTTTACGTATGATAAATAAGTACTATGAATTTAGACAGTATTTTATCACAGTGACATTTACAGTCGACTCAACGTCAATTAGAGACGACTTTCCAAAATAACAGTGTCCCACACACTTAAAATTTTGGGTCAGGGAGAAATAACCTTAAAAATAAGACACACAGTCGCTAAATGAACAGATAAGTCTGTAGTTGGCGGATACATTGATTTTTTGTCAGGGCCTTAGCTTTTTGCGCTCAGCGTAGTTCCGTGTTGTCTGCACCGAAATTTGCATTAGATTCGGGTTAATTAGGCACGAGAGAGGCGGAAGAGCCGCCGCCGTCGAAAATATTTAAAAGCAGCTGAAAGCAGTGATAATAATTTCATTTGGAGATTCATGTTCTAGCGAAGGCTTCTCCCGCTTTCTCCGTTCATGAAAAACCCTCACGCCAACGTCAGTTCACTACAGTTAATCTGAAAGAGATGAATTAATCCGAACTCCATGTCAGCCAAACACTCTAATTTATTGCTCACAGGAAAACGAAATTTTGGCAGCGTTTTATCTAAATTTAAAATCTCTGTCGGCGCAGAAACTACCGTGTAATTAGTTAGATTGCATTTTATTGTAATTAAAAACTTTCGGGGAGCATCAAAACATGTTGATGGTAGAATACGGAGACTTCGGGTGAAGTCTTGTTTTTGTTTTCACCCGATTCTGCAGAGCGGAGGTCAAAGGAAGAAATATTTCTCACGCCGAGTCTTCCGTTCGGAAAACAATGTCGGCGCGAAAAATTCCAAAGGGGCCGTCATCGAATTCACACTTTTCGATGAAGGAATCATCGCGAGATGACGCTATAAATTATCTTAAACAGTTTCACGGGGGAAGGTTAAAATGTTATCCGGCGGCTTAGAGCAATGTGTTGCTGCGTTTTATTACTACCTTAACAACAGCCCCTCGTTTTAATAATTTATTAACTGAGATTTACATAAATACCCACTACTTGTAATCTTGTAAACAATTAGATAGGCGAAGGCAAGACTGTAGGCAAGGTAGACGTAATAATTACGTTTACCGGCTTTTTAAAGCCGACTGGGGAACTTACAGTGGGGATCGATCAATTAATTTAAATCGTGGTTATCGACAATTGTGTGCTGTCTCACTTTACTGGATCTGTAAGGACTTCTACGTGATGTATGTTCACACGTTTTCTAAATAAGTAAGTATATTAGTTTATGGAAGCAATGTATACAAAGTTTTACAAAAATTATTAATTTCCTCTATTATTCAAATATCAAAGTAATATTTTCTCACTTACATTTCTTATTATTTTATGCATTTTGTCAGGGTTTATGTATCACTGCTGCCGTATCATATAATTTTCACCCTCTTTAAGAGTGGCGCCTAATTATCTCAAGCTGACTCTCTCAGAGTCTGCTCCTAGTACTCATGTCGGCTTTCCGTTCCCGTCTGTCTGTTTGTTGGTGATTTTTACTTCCAGACGTTACCACTAAGGACGTATTGTAATCGAGTCCATGGGACGACTGGCTACTTTCAGATTTTCTTAATGTACCGTGACCCCAAGAGTAGGAAAAAGTGGATCTCCCGTTTCCGTCTGTCTGTCTGTCTGTTTGCGGTCTGTACGGATTTTTATTAGGCAGAAAATCTCTGAAACTACTGAACCGATTTTTGTCAAATTTGGTATTGCATTAATCATGTAGATGATAAAACTCTAACCAAAATTTACCTAATCATCCCTGCCACCAATGTGATGACGTCCCCTGAAAGTTTTTCATAATAAGCACGATTTAAATTTTGTGAAATGACATACCTACTCCTATACTTGTCGAAAGTCAAAACTTTTATACTAAGTATAAGCGGAATTTCTGCAAAATTGCTGCGTTTGTTGGCACGTCAAGTGTTCGGTTTCAAACATGTAACGCGAAAATCGCAGACGTTCGGATAGGATTTTTTGTTATTTATGCAGTTACTGCTATTATCTATTCTATTTTTTTATTGATCACAAGAACGGTTCACCCCAGTGTTTTATTATTAGTATTACACTGAACGTATCGGAACTGACAGACATTTTTTTACTGAAATAATATTAATTGGAACATTCTCAGATGGTACAAGACGCTATAGCACAGACATAGCGTTGCTCTTTATCAATGTATTCATATTTTTGGAGCAAATCTTAATCCGAGTCTTGTCATGATCACTTCAGACCAAATATAAACAAGTGTGTTTTCGGAACATAATGCGTTCGAATCAGACAGTGGCGGGGCATAGGTGATTTAAAGTATAATACATTAATGAATTCAGAAAAAACAAATTTACAAGAATCCGAAAAATATATGTTGTGCCATTAAAAAAAGTTTGATGTCATAGACAAGCAAAAAAATTATAGGATGTCAGAACACGTTTACAGGATGTCATTTACCCTTTCACAGTGTTACTAATATTACTTATCTATTATATTCGTTTTAATGTGTGGAGGTTATCATAAAAAAAAGTTCGTAAAATAAATTTTTTTGAATTTTCAAAAAAAAAAAAAATTTGTAACCTTCGACTATTTTTCTTTAATTATTGTACCAATTGTTTTGGAATTTTAGATGTACCTTAAGACTTTCGTTTAACCAAAATTTACGGTTTATTAATTCGAGTTTATTTTTACTTTAAACATGTATATTTTTGAAAACAAATTCAAATTTTACGCCAAAATGTGAAAATTTGTCTTAAAGCATACAAAATCGACTTCTTCTAAATTTTGATTTAAAATGTATTCCCTTCTCTCCTCCAAAAACTTGATGACATCACCTGAAACTTTTTAAAAATATCTAGATAATAAAATTTGATGGGAATACACTTGTGGTTTATCAATGAACCCAGAGCATTTAAAAATAATAAATAATAAATGAATTAAATTACTTCATTAATTAATTAAAAGTCGTTGATCTAATTTTTCAAAACTCTGGAAGTAGATAGGTATACATCTAATAACATACAAAAAAAGTTGTGATAATGACAGGTTTATTTGTTGATTATTTTGACAAATTACCCAAAAAGAGGAAATACAAGAAAAAATCTTACGGGTGTATCAGTACATGCTTTTTATACCAAAAATATGATAAAATGTTACCACTACCTATATTTAAAATAGTAAGGCATAATTTTGTTGGAAATTTACTTAGATTCAATTAAAATTATTTTCTTCCTTTAAATTGTAAAAGGTAAACAACAAATTCTAATCAGGTATCCAAGAGATGAGAATAAAAAAAAGCAATAGCAAAGACAATACGACGAACAAATAAATCGATGAACGAAGACGTCAAAAAAATCCAAAATCTGTGGAATTACTAAAACTTGTTATGTTTAAGAATGTACAAGCCGTACTTTAGACGGCTGAAGATTTATTTCTATCACAAATATTGAATCTAAAATTAATCAGAAATTAATATTTGCACAAAAAATTACCAAGTTTTGCAAGTCAGTTAAGTACGCGAAAGAAGAATTAGAGGAAACAATGCAGAATTATACATAATTAAATTAACGCTAAAAAATTGCTCTAGGTTTATTTAGATCCCTATTTTCCTTTAGATTAATACTTTCCTTGTCCCTGAAGTATTTACAACCCAAAAAATCGAGCTTCTTCGAAAAATTATACGATTTGCTTTTTCGAAGTTTTATTTATTTTATGATAATCTTCATAGGCTAAAAATATAGATATTACCAGTCACAGTGTAAAAAACTGGCCGATGAAGAAATCGAACACGCGACCTTCAAGTTATTTATTAGTGCTACGCTTCTCTAATTGAGCCCAGCCATCACTGATACTCGTATAAAGTTGAATTATGCAATTTGGGTTTTCTGTAAAAATCTGAATGACTGAAGTAAAAATCAAGGCAGATTCATATACCACAAGTACAGGAATATGTTGTTTTATAAAATTTGAATAGATTTACTAAGCAGAAATTTGACGTGACGTCATCAAATTGTTCGTGGAGATAATTAGACATATTTTGGTTAGCGTTTTGCAGTCTGTACGGTATTCCTGACATACTATCTACAATCTGCCAACATTCGGTTCGGTAGTTTCGGAGATGAACTATTTAATAAAAATCAACACAAATGACAGACAGGCAGAAACGGGAGACCTACTTTTCGTATTATAGGGATCATGGAACGTCCAGAAAGCATGAAAATAGCCAGTCGCCCGATGGATCCTATTATAATACTTACTTCCTTAGAATACACACGGGAAATAAAAACGAAGAAGAAATCATCAGTGATCACTATTTAGACAATCATTTCCTGATTTAAATGGAAAAACTCTAAAAGTACTAGAAAAAAGTCTATTAACATGAATTTTGCAAGAAATTTATTAATCTGTTTGCGAAAACATTACTGTAATACACAGAAACAAAATTTAAAATTAGCGAAAGTTTAAAAACACCAAAGAAAATATTTTCTTACCAAAGTAACTGTTCAAGCAACTGTTGAAGCTAATCCTAGTCAAGAACAATAAGCTATCTTATATTGAAGACACAAAAAGAAACACGAATTTTATCTACTACCGATTAAAAAACATGAATCGAGTTTAATGAAAATCGTGAGGTGACTCAGGTAATTTCTTCGTAGAGAATGTTTAGTGGTTTTTCCAAGAACGTAAGATGTTGGTTTGTCATTGTTTCAATAGTTGTAACATCTATACAAAATGCACTAACGTGAGAGTTTTTTTCAACAAAAAATTTTGACGTGAAGAAAATGAATGTAGTGACAAAGCAACAGAAAAGTCAGGAAATTATAACGACTTAGGACACATCAGGATTAATTGAATTGTGGGACTGAGCTGTGGAAATTGTTTGTCAAGAATTGTCAAACATGTTATTAAATAAGCTTTGCCTCTTAAAATATATGAAACATCCTTCTAACTGAAATATCTATTCCTTTTAAGAGAATAAAAATCGTGCTATAATGTGAACAATGTCATATGGCAAAATAGGTGATTGTTTCAGTAGTTCTAAATGTAAGAACTATGATTGATTTAAAGTAACAACTTTATTATCAATCAATTTTTGTCGAGTAAAATAAAAATGCGAGGATCGATTTCGTTTATATAAATATGTTCAATTTTAAATCGAGATTATTTTACAATCAATCTATTAACGTACCCAAAAAAAGTTGAAGACGACAGTTTTTTTTTTGTACTGAATACTGAAACTAAAACGAAATAACCGTTAAAATAGCACAAAAAATTCCACCGCCCTGTATAATCCCTGAGACAGCATCGACTGGTCCCTACCAGATTTAAGTAACGCGAACGTAAACTCGAAATTTAACCGCGCTTGAACCCCTAAAACAGTTTTATTTTTTCTCATTCTTGTTCATTATCTAAAAAAGGGCAAATGACACGAGGTTATGAGATGAGTGGGATTGTGAGACAATCTGTGTCTTGAGAAGCGGTGTAAATTTTCAATTTTCCAAATGTGCTGGGTGAAGATGAGCTGTTGGGCTTTATGAAGAGGGGCGAAGTGGGACGATCTCGGTTGGGTATTGATTTAGTAGCTGGCGGGCGTTCTAAGGCTTTGGTAGCAGATAGACAGGCAGGCATGACGCATTATATATGGCGGTGGAGACGAACTTTGCTGAGAGAGACAATGCGATTTCCTCCCACGCCACTGAGTGGAATGCCATGTGTGTTTGGGAGAAGCAGCAGCTCGCAAGGGAACGCTGCCTGATGTGAAAAAGACAGCTGGGCCTCGGAACTTATTCCGAAATGCAAACGAAAATAATTATTGGGTTCTTCCACACGGAATCGCTGAAGGTTGAAGTTCTAAATTAATCGAGAGCTAACGAAGGTAACTAAGAAAAGATCGCTACAACAACAAAACTAAAGAGAGGTCTACACCTATCAATAACTCGAGGAAGTGCTAGCAGAGTGTGTAGCAAACTACTTTCTGTGGGAACGACGATCACGTCTTACGGGAGCTAAGTGGGGTCACTATGGTACAGCAGCAATTCCAGATCTAACAGACCTTGGAAATTTCACCAGCTCTAAGAAACTTGTCAGTCTACGACTAAAATCAACTGCAATCATAATCCAAAGATTAGTAACATGCATTTTATATTAATAATTATTATCAAAAAGAATTAATAAATATGAAAAAAAAGAAAACACTCTTCCAAATCTATTCCAGACCAGTCTCCAGTATCCCTGAAATTTTTGGCATCAAAAAATATATTTTAAGCCAAAATAAGCAAAGGTAAACATACTCCTTGGGTATGTTTTTAAAGCTTTTTTATATTGACGATTTATATTTTGTTAAGTTGGGTACACTCACGAATATTTTAAAATGTCATCGTGTGAATAGGTAGCTTTGGAGTTTTAATTGCGTCTAACTAAATTTAGGTTACATGACAGGTAAGTTATTTTCTACCAGGTAGGTGCATTAAATTGTTTATTAATCCCTGTCATCTTATTGTCTCGCATCACTGGCCCTTTTTTAGATAATGAACAAGAACGAGAAAAAATAAAACTGTTTAGGGTTTCAAGCGCTCACCCCCATTACGTTATGAAAAACGATCTGTTACTCCATCATAAGCAATGTCATTAAATTAAAAGCTTTGTGGAGGAATTACAGCGAAACAAGCAGGAAAAAATGTTACGGCGCTCTGTTTTCTCTCAAACTTAAACTTTGAGGGTACTTTAAAAGATGATCCAATGAAACTTTGGAAATGTTTTGAAATATTTATGCCGGAGACGCCTCTGAATTATTAATGCCTCATCAGTGGCTGATAAACACACCCGATATAATTATGAGGAAATTTGTATCTCTGTTGGTTGTGTGTATAATTTATTATTCAAATGAAGGCAATAAGTGGTCGTGCTTAAAACGGCATGTGCTCGGCTCGATCAACTCCCCATTAAAGTGACGATGAAGTAAATTATGTTTGTCTTATTTTTAATTAAATTAAAAAAAAAGTGTTTAATTTTTATCGCAAAATTTGCAAAGTGATCGAATAAGATTATTATCTTATATCGTGTAAAAAGAAATTTCATTATTTTAAACATTCGATTGTATAAAAAAAAAGCTTGAGTGCTTCCACTTTTTTCCTCGCCGAGCAACGAAATACTCCCCTATAAATTATTCGATTTAATTTTTAAATTTATTAAAAGCAACTTCAAACATGGAATGACTAATTGAATACATTTACATTTTTGATTTTTGTTAATATTAATATATTTAATTTTTTTAAATAAATAACAAATAAAATATCTGAATCTGCCTAACAAAAGTTGTCAAAATTTCGCTACATATTTTACTTTACTCTGACACTAGTCCTATAAAAAACCTAGGTAAAATATTTCTATCACGATTGATATCTACATTTTTAGATTCAATTCCGCCATTTTGGCGAATACACGTCAGACGTGACATCCAACAGTAACTAAACGTAGTTGGTATTCAATATACTTATTTACTTAGTTAAAAAGTTAATGAAAATATAGGAAAGTAGAGTCAACCAGGTCGACGAATCATGATTCGCCATAAGATTAAAATCTTCCTGCATTTAGAACAATATGCAATATAGAAAAATTATTTAAATTTTATATTTTTATTGAAAGCAAGTGAAATTTCAATGGTATTCTTTACAATTCTAAATCTCTACCATGGTGGTCTAATTACATTGCATTTTTATTAATCCGACGTTTTAGAACCCAAAAACCCTAATCCGGCCCTGACTAGGAAAAACACACAATATAAATAAAACACGCAATAGATATGCTGCTAAAGATAACGAATTCAAAAAACTTGTGGAGCCGAAATCAAAATCCGATAAAAATAATTCGTTTTATTGGTAGAAGATTTATACTTCACTTTTAAAATAAATTCATTATTATAATCTCCCCCGAAAATAAATTATGTTGACTGCTACGTTTTCGAAGTTGGTGTTGGCAACTGAGCACGAGGAGTAAGTTTGTAGTTTTGTACGGTTCCACATCAATATACATAAATTTATTTTTCTCGGGCTGATGTTATGATAAATCTGTTTACACTTTGAAAATCGTAATTAATTACTTCTGGATATAAAAAAAAAGTTTTGTGGCTATTAGGGATTTTGATGATATGTGGCGGCCGTAAACTGTTGGACACCAACATCTGGCAAATTAAACGTTGAGCAGAAACCTTGACATCGTATTTTTTAAACTGGGACAAAACGTGGGTAATAAGAAAAATAAAATCATTAGACTGTAGTACTTAAGAATACATATGCAATGAAGGGTTTACTTATGGGGATAAATTTTGCCACATGAGCCACTTGCGAGTACTGCAGTTTTCGTATAACTATTTTGTTAGCTAACGGTGAAGTGATAATGATATTTTTTATTAGTATCGTAGTCACTATCAATATCGACCCAGACACGGTTCTGTGTCTTCCCAGCGCATAGGTAAGCAAAACACAATATATGACGACCCGAACAGCTGCGCACGATCACGTGACAGTTTCGGGGTGACGAGTGTTGCTCTTTGAGGGTAGCAATCCGACCAGACCGATTTGGCTACTTTCCATTTGCTAGAAGGAGACAAAAGCATCCCCACATTCCTTTCGGAGCCGGCATTAGCGAGAGAAGGGGACAAAATAAACACAAACTTCGCACAGAAGCCATTCTTCATGAGCATTATTGAGGGTTCACATGTTCGTCAACAACGAAAATGGAGGCCGCCGAAACCTGGAAGATATCGTGATTTTTACGAAGGAAAGTGAAAGTTAGATAGACAATTACAAAAGGGAGATTGTGTATCGGGTTGTGTATCAGGCACAGAACACGAGTTTGATTTGGTAATCAGCTTGGTAATTCCGGTACCACAGGGTGTCTCTTACCGAGACACAGGCGGCACAGAAAGGCGACTAATGGTTCTGTGACACGATAGCACGTCTACCGGAAAATTACCGACTGCGAAAATTGAAGTTATTTTGTGATATGTTATTTATGAAAGAAATTACCTGGCAGGCAATTACGATTTTGGCATGACAACATATTTTAGTTGGTGGGTTTCGGAAGGACGATTAGGGACGACGATTTCACTGAAAAATGAATAGGTGGAGGGTTTTGCCGCGTTTTAGCTCTGTCGTGTAGTAAATTAATTATAATGGTGGCGCTGAGGTATTAATGGAAAGAGAATGCATATCAGACAAATAAAATACATTAACGAAACGTGCGACAAGGGATAAATGGCACTGATTGGCATAATCGTATTAGCCATTACGTGTATTTGTCACGAAGTGGTTTACTGACAATTAAGAGCGGGGTTAACAACATCTATAAATCTGATATTAAACAATTACTGAATAATTTCAACCTTCAGTAGCTACAAAAAATATATGCAATTAATACACTTCTTGAAAATGGAAAACTGTAAAAAATAGTTTTTGGGCTTTTTATATCCCATTTTGGCACATATTGATATTGTTAACACTTTCTTTTTTTAAGTAATACATCGAATTGCGAATTTATCAATCATTTCAGGGACATTTCAGCACACGTTGTTGATAAAATGATATGAAATATAAAACTGTTTTCAAAGTTTTAGTTGAATAATCTTTAGGTAGATAAATTACATTAACGTCAATTACGTGTTTTGATAATATCGAACAGAATTTTAAAAATAAAATAAAAAAGAAATACTAGGTAAACAATGAAAAAATATAGACCTAAGAACATAAAATAATACAAAATGATAAAGAATGCAAAATTATATTAACAAACAGAACTCACGGTAATGTGAGAAAACAATTTCAAAAGGATGTAGAAAGTAACAAAAATTAATTAAGAAAATTACAGATCCAACGACAAATGCAAAATAAAATATCAAAATTTTATGTCAATAATGAAAATGCAAAATAATGCAACTCCAAAAGTGGAGAATCAAGATAACTTAGCCTCTAATACTTATATATTGAAACAGATACACAAGATCAATAAATATAAATAAAAATATAAGGAGGCACCAGACTAGAAAATTTGAACATCAATTAAGTTCCTTCCCAACACTATCACTCTGCTTGGAGTAAAGCGTTCTTTTATCCTCCGTTTCATTTTCTCACTGCTTCCCCTATGTGCAGTTTTTACATCGTAATTCATAAATAAACTCCTAGTCTTTCTTTCGTGTCTTTAGAAGTGACAATATTATCTTTCAATTTGTTTTAATCCATTATTGCTGTTTTCAGTTCAAATTTTTTAAGACTATTCTAGTTTGTCTTTCCTGTCTAAGCTCTATAGTTTACAAATTGTGTTGTCTTTCTTATGGTGCCGCCAGTGATGGTAAGTGTAATCCAGCGAGTGGCGGAGTTCTTATCCGAAAAGTAGCTGTTTTCACAAACTGGTTGGGTTCATTTTATTGATGCGCAACATTTGCCTCAAAAATATAACCCCCTTCCGATATCTTATGTTCCAGTAAAGGTATTTTTTCTTTCTCTTTTTTTTTCTACCTCTCTTGCTATTTCATTCGCTAGTTTTCTGTGAAACCGTTGCTTATTGCTTCTTATTCCTTCTTCTCTTTTTTCCTGCATGTACTTTGCACCTGGTCTCGTAAAAAAAGTGCTTCAAATTTTTCATTTTTCATTAGTTACAATAATTAGATAAGCGTTTTCTATATACATATTTATGTTTCATTTTCTCACTTTTCTTCTCAACTTTTATATATAGGAAGTTATGATGATTGTCCGTCTCGTGAATTCACTTACTTTATTTGCTTCTTCTGTTGTTGTACCCCTATCTACTTTATTGATGGCTTTTGCAAATTTAAATTTATTCTTAAATTGCGTTTATCAGTTTTTCTAATTTTTTGATGCTAATGTGTGACAGCGATTTTCGAGTCATGCCCGCTGCAACAAAAAGGCCTTCACTAAGGGTAAATTATTACCGCAAAATTGAAAACAAAACAAAATAATAAAACACGACAAATTGGTAATAGAAAGGAAAGTATTTCATTCAAAAAAAGTTCAATGAGTACAGGAGAAAAAAAGTCTTCATATCATAAAGACAGTTCAGGAAAAATTTAACAAGTGCTCAAAATGGCAACAAAATATGAGCTGATAGGCAGAATATTTAATATTAACAATTAACTAATAAACTTTGGAAATCGTGCAGATATAATACGATTTGTGATTAATATGATTCAAATATTCATTTCCGACAATGTTCGAAATAATATTGTGAATTAAATTGACTTTTAACTATTATTACATGAAAACATATTTAATACCAATATATTTGCTTCTTTTGCTTTTGACTTGACATAATCACTATTTTTGTAGAAAGAAAGGAAGAATGTATCATATTAAACTGTAAAATGGGTTAGTTCCATTTGAAAACAAAAGTTATCACTACATCCATCTTTATGGTAATGCGATATAAACTCTTTTTGTAGGCTTTCTGTTCATGATTCATGTCCTACATAAGTAACGGTTTTCAGGCAATTGCAATTCCACATTCTATGTAAGTACAAAAAAAAATTGTTGCGGAAAACTAAAAATAGTAATATGTGAGTACAAAGACAAAAGGAATTCAGAGTATATTTTTGAAATCTACACAAAGGAAATGGTAAGTAATATCAATAAAATATTCCATAAGAACTCTATCTTAACATTTATTAAGCCCTTTGGCGCGTCCTTCTTGTCCATTTTTAACCCCACACAAACTAAACTCGAGAAACTTTTCCAGCTTGCGCAAGCATAAAAATAAGGTTTCAGAAAAGCTCAACGCATGAGTCATGTTTTTCTTGGGGGTGACGATTCGCAATCTATATTTTATACAGAATTTATTATAGCTGGACGAAATGTCGTTTCCCTTGAGATGACGCACGGGTCAGCGATCGCCCAATATTCCTTCTGGCAAAACAAAATTGGAAATAACACAACTAACGTCACATAACTAGCCTCAACCTCAAAACCCCAAACCCTATTTTTCGACATCCCCCAAGTCTTGCCAACTGCCATCCATAACCTCCCGTATGCGTTTAAGCGAAACTGTTTTCTCTTATTCCCAATTCATCCAATAAGTGGTCCGATTCTGCGAAAGCCTGGGGGCGGTTTAATGATAAAGCAGCGAGGAAGGAAAACTATGATTGTCGGAAAAGTGGGGAAAGTAACGGCCATAAATAACGAAGGCTCGGATGTGTGCATCGAAAAATATACAAAATGTATGTGCACTAGATTTAATCCGTATATGCTCAGACGGGAATATCGATATTCACACAAGTACCTACCTATGCAAATCATGCGTTCACATATTTTTTGAAAGTTGAGTGCAAACTATAGGACGCTAAAAATATTATTTTCCACTATTTAACCAATGTAAAAAAACAGTGACATTTTCAACAATGTTCCTGAATTTCTCTAAGACGGATGCAGCTGGTGCGGACTATACGGATTTTCGGTGTTAATAACCTCTGACATTTAATTCGTAAATGTAGTTTTAAATTTATTCCAGGGCAAAATGCATAATGTGCATTTTTTAAGCGCTTATTAAAAGAAAAATGTGCATTATGTTTTGCGAACTATCGATGCGCTAAATACGCGAATATCTGTAAAATATGCATTTCGTATTAACCGCGGGGATGCCTGCAATGAAGTAACGTATTAAGACAATGCCTAATTGTGGGAAAACGGGATATTCGGTCAAGGGTCCCGTTGTCCACCATACATTTGATTTACTGGCTTCAGATCCGGTCTGCATGCACGGGCCAGTGGCCAAACACAAAAGGGGATCCATCAGATCTTACCCTTCAGCCAACCCTCCAAAAATACAGCATCTAGTTTTGCACAAAACGAATGTCTTTGCGAATAAATCAGGGCTGTGCACCGTGCATTTATATATCATCGCACAAAATCAATTACTCTGTATAGACGATAATATAAATGATGTCGATAAACACGCTTCTGTCCACACACCATAAATTAAGTTTTCCATAAATTTCGCGTGTTTTCGTTTCGGATCAACTTAATTCGTTTAATATAGCGGACACAAATTGTTGCAATGATTTGGGGCCATTACACTTTTCATCGGTGCGGATCAATCATCTCGTGTACATTTTCAAATTTCCCCGCCAGGTGCGCTTTTCCGTGAATAAATGCATGAAAACGGCTCCTTTATAGAGCCGATATTAGCTACCGATGATGCATGGCTTCTCTATTTTGTATAAATAAGTAATTAAAAGTTGACGATAATAAATAATAAACCGGTTGCTAACGAGATATTAAATTATCATGAAAAAGGAAATTAATATCTTTGGAAATGCATAAATCATTATGAATGAGTGGCGAGATTTGTATATTTCGTATTTCGTTTTTTCTAAAAAGAAAACCGCCATTAAGAAATATTCCGGTAAATTAATTAACTCGACTATAACAAGTGACATTAATTAGCGCTAACGGTTACTAAAAAATTTTGATACAATTTATCTCCTTTGCTCTGTTATGTTAGACCTACGTCAGTTTCGCTCAACTGATTCGCTTTTTAATTGTTATTAATTACGTGATGTAAATGAAGCGTTTTAAAAAAATTTACCGTTTGATATGTGCTTTACACTACCCAATTAATTATTTTAAAAAATGCAATTAGTCGGCTTATAATTATATAAACACATTCTGGCATTTTAACAATGACTCGAAGTTATGCTGTAGAAGAATTTTACAATTGTCTTTTGGAAGATTGGTATGTGGACTGATCTTAACGAACTGTTTTGATTATGAAACACTAAATTAGTAGCCTATATAAATACTGACAAATGCACAAAAAATAATCTTTGTCCAATGAACCTGAATCATTTTTCCTTACAAAAATTGACTCGACATATAAGATCATAATTTTATCAACAATAACATACTCGTCTTGTGTAATTTTTTTACATAATTCACGTGATTTCAATATGTTTGACATAATATAGTGTTTGTTTAGTGATGTCTAGCTATTAAACGAGAATTTTAGAAGTTTCATCTCATGTAATCCAGGCGGAATTTAATATACCATTGACGTTAGAAAGAAATTATTAGTTGTCTCTCTGTCTTTCACTCGCTCTCCATTGCTAGTAAAAATTGCAGTCATTAATTTTTACGAATTTAAAGGTTAACGACTTGCAGATTGCTTAATTATTTTATTTTTCAAATATTTAGTCCTCAGAGTTTGATAACTAGGGACCTATTTACCACTAAAGAATTTCTAAACTTTGCTTCGTCGACGAAAATGAATGATTTGTAATTTTTAATGTCAAAAAGTTCATTATTCAAGAAAGTTCACCACAAAATATTACCAACACAGTGGAAATAATTTAACACATAATAACCAAAGCCAGACACTTAAAAAACGCTGGAAATTAATACATTTTTTTAACAGAGAAAATGATCAATAAATATTTTGTTTTGAAATATTGTATAGATTTCTTCCCAGCTGTAGAATCCAATTTTTCTAATTCAAGAGCGATTTTCTTATCAACCTTCGGTACCCAATGAATACAAACGAAATATATCCATGCCCATCGATTTTGTTGGTTTTTCTTTATATGATTTTCCAAGTTATTATCATGTATGGTTCTTCATTAACAAAAAAAAAAAACACGAATGGGCTTAATGTTATCTTTCCACAATCACATAAACTAATCGTGCAATTTTTTAAAACAATATAGGTATGTACACTTCAGGTACTATAGTCTTTAAACTTAAAAAAAATGGCCGATGAGCTTTAATTTATTTGCAAACACCATATTAACAATTCTCATTTTTTAATGTTACATCAAATTATTTGCATCAATCAGTTATTGTACAGAGTATTTAGAAATATTTACTAAAGAAAGCAAATTTGTATTATTCCTATATTCTGCAATCAAACGAGTCCAAAAAATCATTAAGGAATAATGTAAAAAGTAAGTTACCCGAAATAGATCCCTGCCTCACACCGACACTATAGATTTTTTTTCGTTGAGAAACCATAAAAAACATAACTTGCACATTTGTCAAAATTGGATTCCAAAACGTCCAAAAAGGTGAAAAGAATGTAAAATAATTTAAATTGTTTAATAATTCATTCTTATCAATAAACAGAAAATGGCCACACCAGAGATAAGTACTTAATGGTTCTATGTTTAAACAGAAATCAAAATTTTTCAATGAACATGTGAACTAATACCTGAGGACTGTTATCCATTTTTTTGTAATGCAACTTAGGTATAACTTTTCTCGGACATATTTTCTAAAAATTCTTAAAACAGTGACTGGGTATGTTTCAACTTCGTTAAAGTGATTTATTATTATTTACTTTCACACTTTTAAATTCATGACAGTAATATTCAGACGAAGTATTTTTCAATTTTTTCTGTAACAATCTTAGTTTCAAGTATAAATTAAAGCTTTTTTAAGCACAAAGGAGTTGTTAAACTTTGTAGTAGACACTGCGGAACAAAAGAGCGCAACATGCGATATAATGTTCTATTGAAAAGGTCAACGCAAGTCTTAACATTATTGATTAAGTTTAGAAAGGCCCAGTAAGTAAGAAGAAAATCATTATGTACTTGTGGGTTAATGTAGTTAGTTTTTCTGAAGTTATTATAGCAGATTTTAACGAGATGGAAATGTGGGTTCTTTTACATAAGTGATAAGTAAGAGTAGTAAGCATCATATAAAGAACTATATCTTTGCATAAGTTTTAAAGGAAAGACCATCTGTGTCATGATTTTAGTGCTTAAGAATTTTATAAAGATTTGTTTAAAAGACACTCAGATGCATAGAACAACTGCAATTTAATTTTAATTAGATAATTTGTTAAAAAAATTTGCTTTAACATCCTGACAGTATCTTATAAGTTTTTATTTTGTGAAAAACACCTTGAATCACAGAATGTTCGCGTTGTAACTTAACTTTTATTGGACGACGTCGATTTTGTTTCGTTATATCAAACTTTCCAAGGCTGATCGGTTTTAAGTTTGCAGTATCACTAACTTGTGAAGTTGATAACATACTTTCAACAAAAATGGTGTCAATTGAGTACTTTTGGACTCTTATTACGAACGCTTATAATTTTCTTTGTGTTTAGTAGTGGATTAGTTGGAAAGGAATTCAAGTAGAAATAGTAATTTAATATTGTTTTACAAAGACTTACTGTATCAAAAAAATTTTAGGTCTTAAGACTGTTGCTACGTCGAAATGAATAAGAAGTAACGCCACCTGAAATCTATAAAAATCAACAGTGAAACAATAAGTTGCAGAAACTAAATAAAAAAATAATCGCCTTTTAATAACTATTATTTAACTGCCTAAATACGTAAGAAGAGGGATAAACCAATTTAAAGTTTGTAATTCAGCGTCAAATTTTCGGAAAATATTTTGACCAATTTCTATCGTTGTTATAAAACTAACGTCATACAGACACACAGAAATAAATTAAAATCTGCTGCTGCCATCAGCAGTCTGTTTTTTAGGGATGATTACAAGTCATTATTTCACCTGGTGGACCGGTCGGTGCCATTTCTTCGTCATTTTAGCGTAGCAACAGCCTTAAAACTGGAAGTTACGTCGCACTATAAACTTGTTTTAAAACTCGAGACGGTCTATTCCGTTGCTAGCAAAATTATTAGTTTAACCTAAACATACAGCTACATTGTGACAAAAAATACAGCTTTGGCTGTGTCTCATTTATTATTACTCGCACCTGTAAAATAAAAACCCATTTCACTAATTTACTGTATTTGTTCTACTTGGGAACAAAACACTTAATTAAGAAGAAAAAACAAGTTTGTTCTTAAAAACTGGATTGAAATTTGTTACATTTCAATTTTAAATTACGTAAATGTTTATATTACTTATTCAACATTTGGGAATAATTTTTAATTATCTGCCCACCAACATATTTTTATTTCATAATTTTGGAAAATCTTTCTTTTGTAACTTATTCTGATTATATAAATAAACATCGTTTTTGTTTCTTTGGAATAGGATTTACTAAAAATTTTCAATTTACTGTCAGCATATTTAACATTTATATAAAGGTTTTTCAAAGTCAAAATTTAGGGTTGTTAAAAAATTTAAATACCTAATAATACTTACGTAATTACAGACACTGTGCCGACAATTCAAATTTCACTACACTTGTACAATTAAGTTTATTAGGGATTTGCATATCCCGTGAAAAATTTATCGATTCACTGCAACGTCGTTTACAGCACCATCCATATTTAAATGCAGTCATGTTTTAAAAAGCCATCCATCCAACTAATAAATACATAATAGACAACGTACATATCACGCAACCAGAATTTAAAAATCCGAAAAAATTGTATTTCCTCGCCACATCAGAATACTAAGATCGACACAAAGACGTCTTCGGCAAACGAAGTGAAAGTCGCCCTCCTATTTTATAACATCGACATTTACGGTTCGAACCCCCGAAAATCTCTAAACAATAAAATCCCAAGAAACGGTGAAAAAATAGAAGAGAAAGTTTTTACAGTGTCGTAAAAATCATTTGTGTGGCGTTTGACTGGGGTCTGAATTGCACAAGATGAGCTTTTGTGTTGTGAAAAGTGCAGACTGGTTTGTGTCGGACTAATTCTGTGCAAGTCGGTGGAATTGTGTTCTATTAATTTAGTGCGGCGATTGCGTGTACAAAGGCAGTCGATTACGAGTATCACGTATGCAGATAATTGTAAATGCATCATTTACACAATCTGATATCGGGGACATGTAAACGTGTAGCTACCAAGACTAATTACAAGCAGCTTCGAATGCTGAATTTATTTGTTTGCCTACACCTACACTGAAGGAGTTGTGTTTGTAGACTCACTAGTTGTTATTACAATTTGCAAGATACTATCTGTTAATTTACTGCAAAGCGTATTTCATAATTACAGCTGCTTTGTTTACTTAGCTTATTATGAGAGTAAATTATTATTTTTAGCATGACTTTTTTGACTTCGTCACGTTCGAGCAGACCACCATGGGAGTTTGAACTTTGTGGGACGGAAAGCAAAGGTCCAAGAGGGGTGAAGGCGAATTATTAAAACATAGGCGGGTAGGGTGACGCCGGAATAAAGTACAATTTTTTTTAAAGGGGTGCGTCCTGTTTTTGTACGAAAAAAAAATTCAACAAATTGAATGAGTTATTTATTTTTCGCTAACAGAATTTGTTTAAAATTTAAGTGGAAAAACTGATACTCTAAAAATATACCGGGTGTGTTACAAGTTACCTTTTCTGAAAATTATGAAATTTAGTTTTTTCTGAATTTAATAATTAAGATATAAGTACTTTCCAAAATAACACATTATTTAATTTAATATTTCATTTTAGAAGTAATACAGTGGCAGAATTTCACAAATATACCGGGTGTTTCTTTTATTTTATACAACCCCTGTAACTTTTTTGTTCTTAAAGATAAACGTGTGGTTCTTTGAGCAAATTTGTATCATTTTAAAAGATCTATGTGATGGCAACCTCACAGTTTTATTATCACTTCCGGTAGAACCGAAAATGACGTCAACTTCATTTTTTTTTATGAAACACTTGGTATATTTTTTCATAGACGGAAAGATTGATTTTTTGTAAAAAATATAAAGCAAGCAATATTTTAAAATCAATACTTGAAAAGTTATTCAATAAAATAAACGAAAATTCGTATCTGTTGATGACAATCTAGTAGCTTGAAAAATTGACACTCATGTCATTTATTCACATAAGTGATCTTTTAAAATGATACAAATTTGCTAAAAAAACTATATGTTTATCTTTAAAAATAAAAAAATTATAGGGGTTGTATCAAATAAAAGAAACACGTAGTATATAAATATACGAGTCATTTGTGAGAAGTTACCACAGATATATCACCTGATTTTTGACTATTAAAAAAAAAATAAGTATATGATTATTCTAAAAATTTGTTTCAATTATTTTCTAGTTTTTTCAAACTGTGTTTCAAAAATATAATGAATTCTAAACAATTCAGTACAATCTCATTGAAATTTTTTCTATTTCAAAAAATTGTTTATGGCATTCCATTATTATGAGAGATTTTCTAATGGTGCTGTGTAGTTTTTAAAAACACATCGATTTTCTGAAAAAGTACATGAATCCTCCAAAATTAACTTAACATAGTCTACGTTTCTGCTTTTTTTTATTTTTTTTATAACGTCATACATATTTCAAAATTTAGTTGAAATTTTGTCTTACATTATAACAATAATGTAACAAACAGTGCTGAAGTTAACAGTATAATATTTGAAAACCTCTTTTGACAATCTCAATAATCTTTTATAATAGATAATCAAATAAAAATTGAAGACCGACTCAGTCAAAATATACAGAAACATTCCAAAATTAATTTTAGCAATTTTGTTAAAACCACTTGTCTTTTTTCAACTGCTACGTTGTCATTTTCTCGCAGCAAACTAGTTTGGTTGAGTTTAGTTTGGCAGTGTTGTGAAATTTTTGGTGTTGCGAGGATAATGACCTGTTTATATTACTAGCAATGCATTTACTCCAGCATGCTTAGATATTTTCGAATAACTTGATATTAAAAAACATGGTAACTTCTATCCGTCTTTCAACTCATTTGATTCACATAATACTAGAACAGTAAACTTTTTCTTTAAGAACTTAAAAGTAGTAAAAAGTCACGATGGGGTTTATAATTAATTAATCACATAACTTACTCAATGTGTTGTTTGAGATGTTAAGGCGAATCGCTACTTTAATGTAATATCATTATTATTGTTACGAAATTTTAAATATAACTTGTCCACAACTTTCTCTACATAAAGCAATGGCAGTTTTTTCAAACAGTTTATAATCATGTTCTTAAAATTTAGGTAAAATTTTTCATTGCTAATATTTAAAAATCAATATCTCAGCTATTTATGGAAATTTTGGAACGCGGTTATCACCAGTGTTTTCAGGTTGCAAAGCTCTGTAAATTTAATAGGAAACATTGTCGACTTTTTTTGTGAGAAATGAAAATGCCGAAAAGCTTTTTCTACACAAACATGGTTTTTGTTTAAAGATGACGATAAATCGTTTTTAAAAAACGACTGTATTTATAGAGAACGTTGTGGGCAGGTTATATTTAAAATTTCATAAAAACGTCTGTTAGTTATGCAAATGTTACATTCTGAAAATGTACTAAAAACCCCATAAGATCCCTCGCCTTACCACACTTCAACCAAAAAAAATGTTTGTTTGCAATAAGAAAATATTTAATTAAGAAAGCTTTTGGTGAATAGACATTTAGGAGAGATATTCAGTACTATGTATTATGTAATTATGTTTACGATAAAATAGATTTTGTTGGTCAATTATTTGTTCTAAAACTCAGTTATTTTTAAATGACTAACACCCACGTAAAATATTAGATTACACAATTGAGGGTATTGATCCTTCAAATTATATGCAATCTTTTTCACCGCTGCGCGCAACTGACCCTTGGCTCCTATATGGTTTGCGCACAACTTTCCTGTGGGATTAGGATCACCCGCATACTTAAGAGGCTATAACAATGTATCTATAATTTTTATTACATCGTTGTTAAACAGCCACAAAAAAATCACTCGTTTCGTAAAAAGAGCCGTTAACATCAGAAAATTTGTCATCGTTTGTATTTAATGACAGACGGTGTTCTTAAGGTTAAACTTGCCTTATAATATTATGCGTAATTGGTTCTGCGTACAATAAAAACCTGATGTGTCTTTCAGCGAACTGGTCGGCAAGTTTATATACATAATGTATTAACTAAAGCTAAAATACCAGTCCACAATATAATACGTAAGGCGTGTAAAATAAAATAAATTCAGCAATTACATTATGAGCGAAAAAGTCCTAAACCTCTATAAAAATTTTATTTTATTTTGTTTGAATTAAACTACTCAAGATAAAGACAATTTTAGCATTATTTAAAAGACGCAGAATGTCTGCATTTGATTCTGAGTTTCCTGCTCTTCAAATGGATAAACTCCCTAGATATACGATGAAAATAAAGATCAAAAACAACGCAGCACTTGTACACGACCAATAAAACAAACCGTTCACGTTCGGAGTTAATTCAATGGCGTTAAAATTTATGAAATAGTGAATAAATCGCATAGAAGTTATCGGCGATTAGTTTCGGCATGAAATCGCGGTAAAACCCCAAGGGGGATATTTCGCCGCTTGATATTTAGAACCTAGTCGGAGTCGAATCGCCAGAATCCCGGAAGGAAAATGCCGGCCACTCTGGACCACATTAGAAGGTTCTGAAATAAAAAAGTGATTCCTCCGACATGCAAAATTTATAATACAACTCACCGGGTCCACCGAATTTAAATTTCAAAACTCCACATTTCAATAAAACACTTCTTCATTTGCAAAATCAATCCGCCAATTTACAATTATAATATAATGTATAAGTATCTGAAAATGGTGGGGTACGTACAAGGAAAAGGCGGACCTCGTTAGAAGAAAACACGTAACTCAAATTGTCCCCAGTATGAACTCGAAGGGAGGAATTGGCCGAAAATAATGACGAAAACACACATAAAAGGGAGTAAATTCTCGTGTTTGTCGGAAGCGGGAATTCGCGCTGATAAATAATCATCCCTTATCATAATCACGCGTTAATTCGATACATATTTTAAAGGTGGAATAAAAGTGAGTGTCGGATCCCAGCTGGCAATAAATAATGGACCAAATAAACGACAAAGCTTGTATGTTATCGCTGCAATTTACACCGGCAGACCGTGTCCTAATGCTTCCATCAAACTATGGACTGAAACGCCTAATTGCCAAAAGCTTTCGTGTTAGCCGCCCCTCGTCTGGGGGTTCTTAATTACCGACCGACGCACTCCACCACGTCCCAGAGAGACGACGCGCACATCACATTTGGGCCGTTATGGAAATGTTGTGTTAGGTCTAAACAACTCACCATTGGCTTTGTGTGATCTTCCGACGAGCTGAAATTAAGTATCCACGGAAATGTAGCTATCTGCAAATTAAAACCAAGAAATTAAAAAAAAGGAAAGAAGTCTTTAAAAAATATTAATAATCATAACCAGATTTAACAGTTGTATGATCGAAGTTTTTAGACCGATATTACAAAAATTTTGTTTGGTTTTTCATTTTTCGAACGAAAGCCATGCAGAGTAGGTATTCTATGTAGATATCTAAAATTGTTTTTGATGACGATTAATCCATGACTTCATGCGTTTCACAGCTTGGAAAATACGGAAATGTTGATTTCACTTTTCTTCCAAAAACATTAGGTCGTACTTCACTAATGAAGTTACCTAATCTTTAATACTTCTGGAATGTCTGTTACTAATTTTAGTACACAAATGATCGTTCGACAAAATTTTCGAAATATGCAACTTTTTCATCACATAAAGTTTTGTTTTGCATTAATAATTATTTCCGAAACAACGCATTGCGACTAAATATACAGTTTTGGGTAATAACTATTATTTTAATATGTATAGATAAAACTTTCAAAAATCGCTTTCTAGTTGGCGTTGGATTTTTACTTGTTTTTCTCATTCATCATTGTGACCAAAACAGCTTACGCGTTCAGAACCATCTTGAGGACGATTTTCTGTTAGACGCACAATTGTATAAATGAGAGCAGAGATTAAAGAATATGTATAAACAATGATACAAACACATTAAACAGTTGTAATATATATAACTTCCTCAAAAGATTCAGTAATCAAGCATCTTCTTTTGAATTTTATTGCCTTTTGCTTGTTTCTGCAGTAGGTGATCTATTCCATTTCTATTACGTTTTTATAGCTTCATTTCCTAGATGTTTATTTAAAAGATGCTATTTTCTTGCTGTATTAGGGAAGTATTGTGAAAGGGTTCATCCGGCGAACAACTACTTTCAAGTTGTCTTGACGGTTTATGATCATTAAAGTTGAAAAAATAGGTATCCCATTTCCGTCTATTTGTTGTCTGTCATCTTTGTTAATTTTTATTAGAAAGATTGTTATCAAAATTTTATATGTAGGAATTTTCGGAATATCGTCGAGATGCTAAAGCACTAACCAAAATTTGTCTGATCGTCTCCACCATGAATTGGATGACGTCATCCCAAAAATTTGCATAGCAAATGTAGTAGCATTTATTATGCAAAATTTAGGAGTATGGTATAGCATAAAATATTCACCTTAATTTTTTAGCCTTGGCATGCACATTTTTGTAAAAAAATCAAAGTTGTACAGCAACCTTTGTAAGCAAAATTCTGTGTTTATTCCCTCCAAAAAATTGATGACGTCATCTCAAACTTCTGCTCGATAAATTTTCTCTAACAATAGTATGAGTCTATAGTTGTGGTTATTCGATATTATTATTATTGAATAAATCAAGATCAGTTCGCTCCATTTTCCGGAAAATTTGAGAATGTAGTATTAGTAATGTCACATTGTACTCCAGAAAGTATTGTTATAAAAAAACTCACTCGAAAAATGCGCTTAGCATGTTTCTTTACCTATAGTTAAGTAGTCCACACTGTTATCACTAAAAAAAATTAATTTTGCAACATCAAATTTTATACTTTTTAACTGCACATCAGGGGCGGGGAAGTTCTATCTAATAGCTTAGATCAATTTTTTATTTTCGTTGATCATAATATATCGTCGTAAATATGAATACGTACATTATTATTAAACAATTAACAAAAGAACATACCGCACTATAAATTTTAAACCATATTTATTTCATCCAATTTTGAGATATCAAGGCTTGGAAAGAGAGGAACAGATTACCTAAATTAAATTGTAAAACTTTGTTTTTCTAAAAACTATTAATGGAATGATAAACAAGGATAAACTAATCATAATTTGCATATTCCAGACAAGATTTATTTCTCAAAATTTTGAAATGACATCATGATTTTTTTGGAAGGGTTAAACGAATAAATTTTGACTTACCATGATTGCGATAACCTCAAAACGACTACAAGATTTTAGAGGATTGGCTTTTGCAGTTTCAATTTTAAATTGCAATTTAGATTTTTTTTTCAAAAAATCTGGATGTCACGGATAAAAACGGATTCATAAACGACAAATGCAGGAGTATCTCTTTTTATCAAATTTTAATATTGTTGGTGAGGATTAGGCAAATTTTGGTTGGCGTTTTGCCATCTACATGATATTCCTAATATACATACAAAATCTGATAATAATAGTTTCAGCAGTAATTCGGAGATTATGTGTCGAATATAAATCAACACAGACGAAAGACGACAGACAAACGGAAACGGGAGACCACTTTTTTCGTACTCTCGAAGTTTAAAACCTAGAAAACATTAAAGTGGCCATTCGTTTTCCTTTTGCTTAGTTGCCTTAGCTTACGCTTGGGAAGTATAGATATATTTTTTTTAATCTCATTGCCAAAGTGCAGATAATATTTGGATCAATACTTCAATAATTCACCTTCAAAACCATTTATTAACTTGTCTTAAAGAATTATGATTAAACTATCCCCTAGAATTTATCTCCGAAACCGCGTACAAAATGCTATGAAATTTTGATAGAGTAATGTCCGACAGTTATTGTTACGTTAACTAAAATGAAATTATTAATCACTCTAGAAAAAATGTGCACGCCTTTTTTTACATTCTTTATCAATAAAAGTGAAAAAATATAACTTGAGACGTAGTACCACTTAAATTTTTGGTAAAATACTTATTTTTGTAGTTGTTTATACAAGTTATTTCAAAATTAAAATTTTGGAAAACCCCCGCATTATTATTCGAAATACATGACACATATAAAGTTAATATTTAGTATTGTCACAAAAACCACACCATGTGGTATCGTTTATACTTCATCCGCATTATTTGTTAAAACTGTTTACCCAATTGTCAAAAAAAATTTGAAAAGATACATATTTGCATAACAAAAAGCATTAAAAATAGTCATTGTACGAACATACTACCAATATAATTAGTATCGCTTTGTTTAGATCATAATTAATTTATATCTTTCCACTAGAAAATTAGAATACCATTCCAAAAATTTCATAAAAGAGATATATTTTACTGTTTGTATAGAAGCAACTAAATTACAATAGACTTAAGCGCCTGATTTCGTGCCTTTTTTATGGTGCATGCGTGTACACCGTCACTGACCATTCATTGAATACTTGGTGTAGAGGAAGGTGGGGCGAGATGGGGATACTGGTGCAAGGGTGCTCTCAATGCTTTGTAATTCAAGTCATATCCATCATTAACCACACATAAAAAACTATACTAGAGATGCCTGTTAGTATATAACAAAAAAGCATTATCCGTCTGTTCGTTAAAAGTTTTACTGTTACGTGATAAAAATCAAACATCGATATATTTTTTACAAATAATAAAGTAAATTTTAATTAAGTTTGTTATTACTGTTTTTTAGTGTTATTTCGGTGGCAAAAATGATAATAGAATAACTGAAAATTGAACAATATTTGGGAACCTCAAGAATACTGTCTGAGTTCTGCACTGATGCGAAAACATTCTTCTTGCCAAACCATTTCATAAAAAAAGTAACATGTAATTTCACAATTTACTCATGGAAGTTAGATTTTCAAACAATGTTTAACACTGGATAATTTTTATTTACTTCTGATAACCCTTATTTACGTTAAAACTTAGTACCCCATTTTACCCCACCGTTCCTTACCTTCAAGCTGCTCCAACTATTCCTTCAGCTTTTACGACGAAGATTTGAAAGCATTCTCCCTCATTGTTTTAAAACATTAAACTCCCCAATTTTGTAAACCAAACCTACCCACCCCCTCTCCAAACAAAAATTATTACCACCCCATTTCACCCCCATTTTCGCCATTAAATCATCCCAACTGCACAAAAATGCACCGACTGGTTCGCATTCATGTTCCCTCCCCACGGAACCGCTCCAACAATAAAACATCCGCCGATTAAACTCACCCCCGTAGCATGCGCCATCTGCCGGCCACTCCTCACATTGCTTAGTTCAAGCGAGTGGCCGCCAGGGGCCGCACGTTCGCGCCAAAATTCGAAAACGCGTCACATGGGGAGCATTGACGCAATCGCATGTCGGGATGAAAACGCATCCCGGCGTCATCGCAGCGTCCCGACGTCCGTCCGGACAACCACCTACTAGGCCTGCCAACTGTTCTTTTCTTTTCTTGAATTATGGTATCATAATTCATGAAATTGCTGCCAGCCTCGTCGGAAATACATTTATTTTCGTTGGATTTTTTAAGTTGAGTTTATCCTCGGCTTTTGTATAAAACACAAAATGCTGCGACGCGATCCATTAATTATGTCGGCACGTCCAGAGGATTGTTTGTTCAATTTTTCTAATTATTATGTAAGTGTAAGAGTGCGTTTCCGGTTTTGGGAGCCGATGGAAGGATGGTCGTAAATTATGTTCGAAACGTGTTATTAGTAGAAGTGGATACGAAATTCCTAAATTGGGCTTGCATTTACAATGGAAAATTGCCGGGTTATGGCGAATTAGGGCTTATCTTTAAAAGAGATGCTTAATGATGGTTTTGTGGAGTTTGGGTCGATTGTTATTGATGAAAATAGATCAATTTTTGGAACAATGAACGAAGAAATTTGTGGAACTATTAATTATGAAAAAGGTTAAGATGCAAGATTTAAGGTTTCATGTGGAAAGTATTACATTAATTAATTAATTTTATATAAAATAATGTACTGCCTAACGAAAATCAGCATTAAATATTTTAGAACAGGTGTCTGGTTTCAATTCCTAATAAAAGAGACAACATCTGCTGCTATTTCCGAGTTTGTCACAATATGGTATATATCTACATATCTGCTTAAAATGTGCTGCCAGCAATATTTTCTAAACAATTCTCGAAACAGTTAAAACTAAAAATTTGTTTATAAGCTTCTAAGTAATTGGCTCTCACATATATTTTTTAATTTTGTTTTTATTGTTTTATCTGAAAAAATGCAAAAAATGATTTGATTGTTTCGCACCTACTATTTAAAACGTTTTTCAAAACATCCCTAGTCGAAATAGTGCTTTGGATATTTAAATTTTGTTTGGTATTATTTAAAATAAACATTGTTTGTTACATAGTCAACAGGTGTTTCCTTTTTCAGTTGTTCCTTTTCTTAAATAAAAATTTAAAAGTGAGGGATTTAAGTATCAAATAAAATAACCACTAGATATATATTTCTTTTTCAAATGAAAGAAAAAAAAATTGATAACTTTAACATACCTACAACTAATTAATTTTCTTACTCAAGTTCCACATTTTTTTGTTTTTGACCAAGGTTGTCAGAATATTTTTTTCTGATTTGAAAAAACCAATCTAAATTTGTCTTTTTTTCAACAATACTTATTCTCAAAACGAATTAAATTTACCCCTTGCCTTAAATTCTGAAATGTCTATATATTTTTGCAATTTTGAAAAAGTACCCGTTAATGAAAAAAGGATAACGTAAATTAAGTATACAAAACTTGTCAGCACTATGAGACAAACAACGATTTTGATTCTTAATAATACATGTTTTTTCCACATAAAAAGATTATTTTTAATTATTCGCCCAATTATACTCGTATATATTTTTTAATTCAGTATCTGCATAATTAATGAGATCCATATTTAAAGCATAGTTAACGGCAATATTGACTACGGCTTCGAACTAAATTTATAGAGGTTCGTTAATATTCAAAATTAAAGATCAGTTATCTTCCTAGAAATAATTAATTAAATTCATGGTTAGTTCAGAAAAATACTATTTCTTAAAAAACAAAGTGCAAGAGTCATTTCTTGTAATGTCAATTAAATTGGTGATTAATTTTTTGGTGCCGAAATTAATGCAATTTTGTATGTGAATAAACTATCCTACTCGCGCAAATTTTTATTAACATTAAGTAGAAAATTTGGAGTTCTTTCTTAGACGTGGGAACATATGTTTATGTACAAAAGAATATGTTCCACACGTAAAACCCATTCGAAATCACTGTAATCGCACGTCAAACTTGGTCACCAAACAACTTAATATTTATTTATGTATTTCTGCATATAAATCATTGCAAGTGACTGCTAACGACTGGTAAAACAATCAAACAAAGCAATGGCATAACGCTTAAATTATTCAGTGTTAAAAGTTCGCGAGAAATTATTTGTACTTTTTTAGTTGCTGCTATTTTTTTATGTCAACTGGAACGTTTTAAGTAAAAGTTGTCTAGTTTGTGCTAATTTGAAGTTTAGCGCACGTAGTTAATGTATGAATAACAAGAAGTTGTCATAAATTTGTGTATAAAGTGCTATGGAAGACAGAATATAAAATAAACTCCTAAAAAGTAAATGATTTAGTTCTAATTAATCCTAAAATAATGAAACATTTTGTTATTTTATATAAATAAAAGAGACCTTGTAATTTATTTAAGAACAAATACTCATTCACACTTTTTTGTAATACTTACCTGCCTATTCATTATGATTTTTTTATCTACATATATTAAATAAAAAAAATATAGAAATGAATGACTTTGAAGAACTGAAACACCCAAGCACTGAAGATTTTCTTCAGTCATTCAGCAACTTTTTTTCGTTTACCAAATGGGTCAAGATTTTCTGTACCTATGCAAAAATAAACTTAACACCAAATTCAAAATCAGTGGTTGTCCAACAATAAAGTTGCTATGTAGATAATTAAATCAACTTACTTTTATTAATATCTACTTTTTTATTGACCTAATTATACTAAACATATATCTAGTTTTTCTCGGTACTAAAATTATAGCATTATACTAAATTGCATAAGTATGTATTATTATAACACGGACAAAACTCTCCAGCACATGTAATTATATAGTTATTAAAGAAAAAATATACTTCGATGCCGATAAAAAATGTGCAATTAAGGAAAAAATGTCCATTATAAAGTAAACTTTTATTTAAGATTATAAAATAAAAATAATAGATAGGTACAAAAAAAAATGTTGAGTGATTTTCCAAAAAAGTGTAAAATTCATCAGTATTGCGTGTATTTATTTTATTTAGTTTTTATTTATTAGAGAAATATCTATTAATCACAACGTTACGAAATGATCTAACAGAAAAATATAAAATCATTTAATTCTCCCTGAAAGTTGTTATGTTTGCGTTGCTTGTATAAATTACATATGACTATTATGATCACCCACCCAATTAAAAATAAAAACCAACAAAGAACAATGAATTCCCCACAAATTCCGTACCATCTCTCACGACCTTCCAGTTCGCAGCCAACATTGGTCAAATTTTGTTTCCACCCGTTGGACCACCCGCAGGGACTCTAGGGTTTATCTACCTGCCATACATTAAGCCGATTAGTCGTGGGCAGCCATGTTTCCTGAGCACACAGAATAAGACACAATTTCACTGACAGCAGCCCACACCAGCTCCAAATTACTCAATTCGGATCTGAATAACAGTCATTAGAAGAAAATCGTGTGAACTAAAAGAATTAATCATTCCTCATCGCCTCCGACAAATTCATAAATAATCCAGGACGCAAGAATGCAAAATACTTCCTCGGTGTAATTATCCGGTAAACAAAATTAACATACTGCAATTACCCTAACAATTGCACAGCGGGATTCTACATTGTGTAAAATTTCACCTAATTAATATTTAAGCGGATCTGCATAAAAATCGAATAAACAACTTGTATTTTTGCAGATTTTTGGCGCGATAGATGAAGAAGTTTTTCAAGATTTGAGAGCAGATCGAGCGGCGTTCGAGAGACACTCCGAAGACAGTTGTATGGACTGATTCAAGATAGAGCGGCGCAGGTTCTTCCATATTATTATCATAATAATACTGTAGATGCGTGGGCTAACATAATAAATTGCTGACTCTTGTACAAATGCCTTATTGCTCGTTACAATCGAACAGGAGCACAAACCAGGTGCTCGTCGGCATGGCGGTGCTTTATGGGACAAGAACCCCATTATTTCCAGGACTGTGACCCATTGGCGCTGCAGGTGGGGCTTCAACACTCCACCTGGAAGGACGAACTTTGGGCAAATGTAATCTAAACTCTAATCCATGGTTTGAGAGACACTAATAAAAACAATATGGAACGTATAAAACTACATACTAAGATGCAGTCTCTCTAATATTACTAGTAAAAATTAGTCTGGATTAAAAGATGTGCTTCTAATATGTATTTATAATACTGACTTTGAAACAGCCCTGAACACGCATCAACCAAAAATATATTCTCTTCAGTAGCGGAAATCCTTTGTTCATGGAAATCAGTTCTTTAGTGTGTCGAACAGACAGTGGATAGTAGGTTGAAAGTGATGGAATCAATACCGTTTGTCTGGCAAACTTAGATCAGATAGTAATTTTTCACTGCATAAATTGAGTGCCTGATTTTGTAATGTCATTTCAAATTTTGCCCAAGTAAATTCTATCTAAATTTTAGAAAATAATATGCTTCCATACATTTGGTTTCTTAATTCGTCCTTATTTTTAATATCTAGATTTTTGGAAAAATGTCAAAACTTGATGTCATCTCAAATTTGTGCACAATATTATGGATCTACACTTGTGGATTATCAACAGACACATTTTTTTTAGAATTGCTTATAAAGGGGGTCATAACTTAGTTTTTTGTTTTAATAAAATACTCCAAGTATATACTTATTTTTCAATATTTTGATGACCTTTCTTAGGTTTTACAACCATAGCTTATTTTTGAAATTACGATGCGACGTTGCCATGTTATTCCAGTTTCTTGAAATTTTTTAGCAATGAAAGGATTCACAAAAAAAATAACAGTAGGGTTACTTTTAAAAACTATGTTACAACATTTTGTAGAGCGACAAAGAAAGGTACGCGGTATCAACTAAATCAAATTTTCAAATAAGTATACATACTTCATTTTATTCAAATAGAACACCTGTATTTTATTACTGTATCTTACTCTATTTTAGATCCTCATTCTTCTAATATGTCGATGTGTCTCTTAAAAAATAAAAAAATGGCGGTAACTATCAACTTTAAATATTGAAAATAATCAGCAAAAAAGAAAGAAATGTACAAAATGCCCTATATAGTTAAAAATAATTTTAATCCTCAAAGAACCGCGCAACTTTGCTCATTACATTTTTTCCATTTCCAATAATTAATGAGATATCAAAAAACGCGCTCAACCTGTATACTTATATATCCGTGATGGAGTGATAAAATTAATAATTATTAGCACTTTTATTAATGTTAGCAAACTTAATGAATAAAATTTAAATTTTGATACTAGAACAAAACCAATAAAGTCATCGTCACAAGAACCTTCCAACAAAACTACAAACAGCAGAGTTATTTTTTTAGATAGTTTTCTGGTCAAATATGAAACGATCTACACATACTTGTGTATAGTTCGTCGAAAGGTTTAGTGCGGTTATGCCTTAATGCTACCAGTGGCGGCTCGTGACCTTCTGAAATGGGGGGGGGGGGGCACAATTCGATTGATGATTTAAATATAAAGATATAAAACAGGTTGTTATTACCAATTAATGGACACAATTGTGTAACGGAAATAAATACAAAAATACACTCATTAAAAATAAAAAAGTATTTGTCCACATACCTTCGTGTCATAGATCATCCACGCCTGTATTAATCCAGGGCGATGGTTTTAACTCATTACTGAGGAGACACACAAAACAACCGCACATCCACAAATATTTATTAGGTCCTACGCGTACGTCTATTAAAATATCTATGAAAGTCTCTCGTTTTGCCATGAACACTTTTTTTATTAACACTCTGGGGTGACTCTCCCCAAAATTTTTCACTAAAATTTTACCGCCGTGACACACAGGAAGATTTTTTATTAAATATTCAACCGAATTAATTATTTTGTCGTAATTGAATTACTGCTGGTGGGCACTGTCGGAACAGGATCCGACTTCAGCCCAATACCGCGACTAGACGCACGGTTTCTATGGCAACGGTGTAAACAAAACGTCTAAATGAACCATGATTTGGTCTCCGTCTCCGCTTTTATCAGCCAGCACTTCATCAGCAATAACATGTCATATAACCATGACACAACATCTTTAGATGTAAGTTTTGATACAAGTGGAGCGACATAAAAAAATTAGTTTTGATAATTATGACACAAATTTCCGGATAATTTTTTAAATATTGAAATGTTATTTTATTATATTTTGCTATGTTCAATGTGTTTGTAGACGTTGTAATTTTGGGGGCGACGTGCCCTTGCGGCCCCTGGCACTAGCCGCCCTTGATTGCTACTCAGCTTGCATCAGTAATTTTTAGGAGTTCGTTACAACGGGGTGCAGAAAATCCTTCTTGCCTCGAAATATCTCCCCACCAACTCTCCTATTGTACATACGAGCAATAAATAAAAATTATTTCAATATGGCACTTGGAGGATCTGTTGTAAAATTTTGCACTAAAACTTTTGCCGTACTATAAAGTCAATTAAAATTATGGTGTGATTACTGTTCTAACTGTAAATGGCTTAGAGAGAAAAAAGTAAAGCTCAATAATGGTGGCAGTAGATGGAAGGATTATATCGCAATGAAGACTTTGGAAAGCTTCGAATTTATTTAGCTTTTTAACAAATTATACAGTTCAAAACAATCAATAATAATAATTGAAGTGCGATCCTGTAATGCCCCCTCTCTACGTAAAAACTTTCAGAGCCCCCTCTGGTTAAGGAATACTAAAAATTTTTGAAAGTTCCACTAAGGTAGACAAAAAAAAATTAATGTATAGTAAACTGTTGTTAGTGCTGTTGTATTCAGACAGCAATATATTTATCAAAGAAAATTAAAAAAATGTGGACTTTATCCAGAGGCAGAAAATTTTTCAAGTAACAAGTTCAAGTGTCGTTTGCAAATTTGCTTTTTCCTCTAGTTTTATGAAGAATATAGTAGAATTCAAGTGAAGGTGACAACTAACAGTTTGTGTTGTGTTATTTAATAGTAGTCTTCTAAATGATTAAAACATTTTTGTAATTTGAATCGAAAGTCATAGTTCACAAATGAAAAATACTTGAAACTAAATTAATGTTATTGGCAGTTTACTAAAACATGATATCGCTAAAACCACGTAAATTATATGACAACGATTTGACTTTTGCTTTTGCTTATTTTTTGCAATGCAAAATTTGGAGAATAAGAATTAAGTCAAGTGATATCAAATGGTGTGTATAATAAAAACCCGTTAGTCCAGTTTTAAGGCATACTGTGGACAATGCAACAGGCCCTCATACTTAAAATTTGGAGGAAATTAAAGACAGATGTGAGGTAAATTTTCAATTAACAATCACTTCCTGAGAAAACCTGCTTTCGTTCCAAAATTAGTTAATTTATAAATTGCAACTACGTACCATTTAACCATTTATAATTAATTAAACGTCAAATGGCACAGGTATGCCATAAATCAAAACCATTTTAATTTCAACTCTCATTATAGGCAATAACTCAGATTGGAGAAAAATCGTCAGGGTCGCACAGTTCTTGTGTAATTGGAGGGACTCAGGGTCGAGCGAAATTATCCAGCAATAAAAATGCGCTTGGTTTGCGCTTAGCGGAACGGATGTTTCGCGAAATGCATATCGCGATATGGGCAATCAGATATCGTTTTACAGGGTGTCGTTAGAACACCGCGCTGTCCATTGTGCTGTCCGCCATATCAAGAATTTGTAGATGATATGGGAGCATGAAAGAATAGCCGAGAACAAGTCTCGCTCAGGCGCAAATAAAAGATCCACATCGCTGTTTGCATATGCCTTCCACTTGTCCAAATGTCGGCAGGAACGGACGAGATAGCAGGAATGACCTTTCTAAGCTCAAGGGGAACGTCGGCCGGAGGCTTCGATTCCTGCGTTGGTGATTTCGATACGAAAATGCAATTTCTTCAAGCAGCCAAGATAAAAAAAGCAAATTCCTGCCGAGGCGCACTTGTAATTGAAGACTCAGCTCCGCGTCCCATTTGTCCCATTGCGGCAAATAAGCCATCCATAAATATTACCCACATTTGCCATAATTGTTCCATGACAAATACGCCAGCGACAACACAAATCATTCCAGTGGTTCGAGTTAACTGAAAGAAAATTGCTCTCGATTGTGTTTCTTGTTTGTTTTTTGTGGTAGTGTTAAGCAGGGAGCATTTGGGCAAAAATTCGCTAATGAAAGGAATTGGTCCAGACGTCCATGTTCCCACATCGTTTCTTGCAGCAATCAGCACGTTTGTGTGAGGCCGTAAGAGTAATGGTCGCTCACAGGCTGTTTCAGACGTTGATAAATTATCAGCACTTCGAAAATAGTCGGACTTCATTTACCCACCAGCGGTTTAAATTCCTCATTTCCTGATGAAGCGTGCCGTAATGTTCATTATAGGTGTTTAGCGGAGATTTTTTGCTACCGGATCGTTGGATGGGGGTCATAATCGTTGGATTGATGACACGGACTTGCCTGCTCTGGTTTTGTTTTGACGTTTGACGGATCACACGAAATTGGTCATCGGCTCTATTAATCCGAGTTAACAATACACAATACGCCTAACTGTAAATAAACAAAAATTAAAAAAAAAATGTCGAAAAATTTGAAATGGTACTTCCGTCGCTGTTTGAAATCGACCAACGCTCGTGCATGTGAGGGCGTATTTTTTTCTCTAGAATTTGAGATCCCCAAAAAACTTATTTATTCAACGCCTTCATTATTTTCGCGAAGTAAATGGCAACAAGCCCATTATTTTTAAAATGGATCGTTTCATATTAATTATTATTTATATGATTAATTAGCAGCATAATTAACTTTTTTACTCATAGACTACATGTATTAGTCTACAGTACAATTTTAAGGGAACTTTGGGTCGCCACATGTCGAATTTACCGGATAGCTCCAACACTCAGATTGCTTATAATTATAACGGCTGTCGCAAATTTGCGACTTAACGACTTGAATTTGAATAATTGGTTGATTGTCAACATGTGTTTTTTATTCCACAAAAATATGTATAAGGAATTATATGTATATGACACACCACCGAATACAGAAAAAAGTGGACTTTTCAATAAGGTTATATTTAATCTATACAGTTACTTAAAAAAAACAACATGAAAAGTGTACATTATGTAGACAAATTAAATTGTACGATCTACAAAATTTTCTAAAGATACATAAAATGGTTTCAGAAACAATTTACCGGTTCCATAATTTGCCTCAGCACTCACCGTCATTTTTCTAATTAAAGTAAAAGCATTCACTAAAGTTTATTCAGACGACCAATATTGAATGAAAGAAGCTAGTTTCAACTATTTCATTAGATAAATTGCATTTTTTTCAACTCTGATTTCTTTTAACAATATATCTATCTAAGTAAAATTAATAATAGGCTCAGGATACTAAACTATAGACAAATGAGCCTGTCATCCTATATATTTTCAAGTGAGATTTACTCAACAATATTTTCTGCTGAAGTCATTAATTTTGGAGGGGATGAGTAATTACAATTTTGTTAATATTCTGCAATCACTAAATGAATGTTAATTAAGTTTAACTAACAATTCTAAGAAATTCATTATGTAATTTTTCAAAAAATCGTAAATTTTTGATCGAGGTGTCAAAGAACTCCGTTGGGAGAGTTTCTAAGACAAATTTTACCAATTTGATGTTTTAGAACAAACCGTATGTGTAAAATTAAAACATTCAACCACAATTAAACGACCACATTACTTAACAAAATTCTGAGGTAACGTCATCAAATTTTTGGGGCGATCATCAACTCTGGTCCAAGGTCGTTACAATGGTACTTGGAGTGCCTTAATTCCTCGTCTTAACTCCGATTCAAACTGACAAAAGCACCTATTCTAAACTTTGTAAAAATTTTAGCTGTCCTTTTTCAAATTTCAATTTTAAAATGCGTGCAAAAGTAAACAAAACGTGAAACTAAATAAGTCAAAAAGTAGACGTGTAATAAGTAAAAAAGTTAGATATCAGCACAATTTTACGTAGCAAAATATTTTGGAATATTATGAAAACCGCATTTTTAGATATGACTTTACAAAATGTGTCTCTTATAACAATATTAAGTATAGATTTCATAATTAGTAACAAGTTTCCTTGAATTCTAATACTGTCTAACAATTATTAAAATAATTTTTAAATTACTTCGCTTCCTAATCCAAATTAAAGCGAATCTGTTTCGGCATTAAATAAGCACAGTTCGAGTCATGTAGGTATTTACCGGACCGGAATTAATGCCATGCTTTTGGAGTGAATATGACTTTGGACCGGAGTTAAGATGTCGAATTAGTGAACGCCCGACCTGGACTGCAGTTGAAGTTCTCCGGTCTTTGCAACCATGCGGTAAATACGTAAAGAGAACATTTGAACTATAAACATTTTTCGTATAGTTAAGACCTAAAATAATATTACGAAAGCTGTTTCATCTTAAAAAAAAACATGCACATAAGTATATGAATAAGAAAATAGCAACAATAAAATTATTAAAATGACAACAGAAAAGTTAGATAAAAATGGAATAAATCACAAAGGGAAACAAATTTTAATGATGCATCGTTAAAGGTGTTAATGACTATAAAAGATGATCAAAAAGTTTTCAGATTAGGGTGCTCTAGGAAAATATTTTTCATTTCTTTGATAACGGTACGTGTTAGAATTCAAATTTGTAAAATTAAATTTCGAATGAGGTTATATTTGTTTTCCGACTCATCAATGATACCTAGCACGTTAAGCGCCAACCCAAAATCATGCAGTTACAGTCATAGGGCCATTGATAGGCTGTACGTATTCTACATTAAATTTTATATATAGTTACATAGGTTATTTGTTGAAATTCGAAAATTTTGACACATATTATTCAAAAAACCAAAACGGACACCGGTGTCTGCTTTGACCCTTGATTATATTTTATGCTATTTTATGTTTTCACACAACTGGGCCACAGCGGTATAATAGAGCAGACACAATTCTACGTTATGAAGAGGCCACGGCGGTCACAATAGCGGACACTTTGTGTGCGGCGGGCCCGTTGATTCCTGTTTAAATTTTAATCTCATCTGATGCAACTTCAATCATGCATTGTTTGAAAGTGATGCTTATACCAGCAGACACATAGCGGACACACGCTATAAAATTAATCTGAAGTATGCAACCAACAGATCAACTGTGGGACCAAATTTGCCCATGCCATGGCAGACACATATTCCCTCTATAATGCCTAATTATTTGTCTACGTGGCCCCAGAATAGGAAATATGAAACAGACACTGGTAACAGCTCTGCCCCCAAATTTTGTGATCACGCCATCACATTTTTGGGGAGGATGAAGAGACAAATTTCGGTCAGCGCTTAACCATCTACACGGTCTTCTAAAATTTTGAATCATTTTGGCCAATAGTTTAGCAGTTTACTGTCCTAATAAAATTGTCGCCCGGTGACGCCAAGCAGATGGAAACAAGTGGCTTGCTTTTATATTCTGGGAGCTACTTAACGTCGAGAAAACATGGAAGTAACCATTCGTCATCTGAACCCTATACTTTTGACTTTGGCCCTTCTTGACATGAACCATTCATTAGTATGGTTATAATACTTCCCAGTATTAAACGAAAGCGGAATTTTAGTCTCCACAGATCAATCAGTAGCAAAGTACTTGTTCGTTCTATGAGTACCGCTTTCTCGACCGAACTAGAAACTAAAACGAGTAGCGATCGCCTACTGCTAAACCTTTCGAACAAACTCGGCTCTTATGATAAACGAGTTGCTATAAAGACCTCCGACGAGTTGAAAATTTTAAATGCAACTCGACAACCTCTTTGATAGATAGACCCAAAGTCAACTTTCTTTAGTATAACTTACGCTCGGGTAGTAAAAAAAATATAGTGACAGAATGGTGAGAAACCAAAAATAGCTAGAAGTAATTCGGAACAATTTTCAAACAAAGGACTCTCATGTAGGCACTTTACGCGAACACTAACCTACAGGACTTCACTCCGCTCACCACATTTTCTTGAAAGTTACAAAAGGTCATCACCACGACCAGCTTTCTCCCCGCCCCTCCCCCCATCAACAATTTAATCCTATTTAAAGTCGTTCCTTTTTTCCCGCCGCGCCAAGATTTGCAAAACATAAACCCGGAGAAAAACAACAACCACACCGCTGGAAAAGAAAGCCGACACTTCGATCGATAAATCAGTCAACTGAGTGACCGTCCGAGCAGGCGGATCGCAAAATGATTTATTGCCGACCCGCCACTCGCGCATGTGATTATTATTATAATAACAACGCTTTTTGATACCTTGCCCGAAGTCATGCTTCTCCATCTCCGGTAATTTTGTCCCGACTTTTTCCCCATCTCCCTCTCACCACCAAGCCGCACGGAAAAAAGCAAGATGGCTAGTGGGCTATACACGCAACAATTATTTTACGAAACATAAGACCAGATTGATTTTCAGGAGATTGCCGCAATTTATGACCCTTCACTATTTTATTTTACCGTGTGCCCGTGTTTTAAACAAGAGCTGTACTTTTAATTAAATTTTAATTAGGACTCTTTTTCGGGGGTATACTTACGAGACCTTTCTGGGAACACCATGGTCTTACCTGTAACAAAAGGGAACGTTTTAGTAAAATAGCTGGTTTTAATTTATTCCAACAAGTTCAAATTTTAAAAGCTCAAAATCTTTTCAAAATATGCACATAAAACGTAATTTTGGTTTTGTAATATACCAAACGTTACAAGGGCCGATTTCTAAGTACCCCAACAAATTTAATGTAATTGTTTGTAGGATAACAGTTCTATACATGAATTTTTACACGGCTATTGCCTCATTGAAAGGTTTCAATTCTTGTGCTCTTCTATTTTTTATTATTTTTAGGTAAGCTATTATTACGGAATTCCATTGATAAATTTGTTTGTAGCTGTAAAAACAAAAAATATAATAAATAATGATCAATATTTAGAAAAACTTGTTACAAATATTTTAGACTGTGACCTAGCTGTCGGTAAAAAATCGGCGTTTTGAAAGGCTTCATTAACTTTAATCAGTACGTCATTAGCAGTGATCGGCTCTTGCGGTTAAGGCGGCAAACCGTAAGTGCATCTGAACCTCGCGTCGGAGCGCTTTAGCCTTCATATGACCACCTGTACGGTACAAGAGTTCCTTTTTTTTTTAATTTACACAGATCTAGCGGCGTTCATACTACACATTAAATATAAAACACAAAGATCACCGCATCACAAACTCAGTTTTGTGGAAGAAAATGATAATAGATTGTAGTCATAACTTCCAGATGTAGTATAATTGTCTGATGTGAAACCGAGAGCTGTTGTTTAAAGAATATACGTCTTTATTTCAAAAACTTCGTCTAATATACTTGATATTTGACTTTATAGTGCAGTTTTTCAAATATGAGTATACTCCAAAGATGTTCAACGTAGTCAACAATTACTCTTTCAGTTGTATCACTAAATCGTCCTTGGAATTAGTAGAACTTCACCCTACCTTACTTCCTGTTACCAAAATGGACGTGATTGACAGTGATATTTAATTTAATTTAAATTAAAATTTGTTATTGACCGCCAACCTAATTTACTTAAGTGCTTCAAAGTAACATGTCGCCAAGCATTTGAATCAGGTTCGGCAATAGCAGCGCAAGAAAAATTTCACAGAATTGGTTAATTGCAGTGCCAACTCGAACAGTATTTGTTGATCACGCTGTATAAGTTGTAACTTGTAACCTCTTAAACTAGAACTAATCGTAGGATTGTTTTAGACCAATATTAAAAAATCTACTTAGTTTAATTCATTAATTTCACGTACAGGAGTGGCAACAAATCTCACTCTTTAGCCACTTATTAGACAGCAAAGACAAATTCTGCGGAATGTAAACTGTAAAATGGAATATAAACCGTTAGAGAGGAAAATGAGGAGAAAAAATATTACTAGAAAAAGATGGTCAATCTGTGACCGATTCATCAGTGTTAATAAAGAAACAAAGGTAAGAATTATAAACAAATTTACCAGAATATTATAGAACAAAAGTGAGTGGTGAAATCTGAAAAAAAGACAGTGAACGACAAAACAGAAAAACTGAAAAGGTTATAAGTACATCGAGAAGCACTTAAGAAAAATAAAAAGTACAAAAATAACACACAAAAGAAACGACTGGTGAATGCTACATGTAAGAATTAAAAAAAAAGGCAAGAAAAAGTGTTCGGAAATAGAAGACCAAAAAAAATAAAGGAGGAATACCACAAAGCGAAAGATAAAGATGCGTAATAAAAGTTAACGGAAGAGAAAAATATAAAACTTACCTATTATAACAAAGGAAAGAGGGGCGGCGCTACATTAAAAAGAAAGGAAGGAAATGCAACCAAATACATTGCTACAATTGCACTGAATGAGAAATATTTGAATGTAATAGAAGAAACCGAAGAGGCACTGAGAAAACGAAAAATGGAAATAAGGGGCCAATAACCACATACAGAAATTGAAGAAAGTGGAAGCCCTACAGGAATGAGAATGAGAAATGATTATCTGCTACAGAAAATATAATTGATAGAATTGTGGAAACATTGAACCCAATATGGTGAGAAGAGGATTTCCGCCCGAACTGGGTGGACGATATAATTTTTTTTTTTTATTCAATTACGTCCCCCAACAGACACGGAGGCCCAATTACAGGCGAAATATATCCCATTCATAAGGAAGGACACATGTCCAGTTCTATGTTCAGTAACTAACCCTTATAAACACGTTATATAAAGTGTAGGCCATAGTGTTTGTAGAAACAGGCGTTTTTATGAAAGTGGGTTTTGGAAAAGGGAAGTCATCGATTGACAATATGCCACATACAAAAACATTTGGGGAGTGTGACTGTATATATTTTTATAAGTATATCTGAAAGTGGTAATTGGATAAAATGAAACTGTTTTTAAAAAAATATATATAAACTGTCGGCTTAACTAAGTACCCAGTGAAGCTTAATTGGTATAGTAGTATAGTATAATTTGATAAAGTGTCATTAGGGAAATACAAAATAAAGGAGATAAAGAATAAAGTAATGACTATTAAATTACTTCGAATGCCATATTAAAAACGTAGAATTATGCTAGTAATTTAATTAAAAATGCGTTGTTGTATCCAGAGAAGTGTAGAAATGGAAAGAACATGACAATCCTGAAAGAATGTGCGTGTACAAAAATTACAAACCGAAGCTGATAACAGAGCAATCAATGGGGATACTGAAAGAAAACAGTAAAAAAAATTGGTCGAAGGTTATTTCAACAGTACCTACTTCCCTCGCGCCTGAAATCCAATAAAACAAATCCAGCTTTTTCGAAAAATTATAAAATTTGATTATGTGATTTTTATTTTTTTTTCGAAAACCCTTAGAAGTTAAACTAAAGAAATGTATGGAACGTTAAAATAAATGTAAAGAATGGTGACGAACGTACGTTCCAAGTGAGTTTTCCTTTAACAAAATTTTGTGATGAGGTCATCAACGTTTTTGCAAAGACACGTATATCACTTTGGATAGGTGCAGTGCAATACTAATGACAACAGTACTGTATTCCCAAATTTTCGAGAAAACGGAGTGTGGCGTTCCTGACTTAATCAATAAAATAAATTGACTCATTTCTTAATCTTTATGAGTCACTCTTTATAAGAAATTTAAAAACTTTTAATGCAATGATAAATCACAAGTGTAGACTCATCATATTTTGTACATCTTGAATAGGATTTATTCGGCAAAATTTTGAGATGACGTCATCAATTTTTTGGGAGGGGATAAACGAATAAATTTTTCCAAAAATTCTGGATGTCTAAGGTGAAAATTCGACACGAATTCAGAGAGTACTGAGGTGCAGTAGTATCTTATTTTATAAAATTTAAAAACACTTTTTATTATAAATTTTGGAGATGACGTCATCCGATTGGTGGTGGGAATGACTAGTCAAATTCTAGTTAGCGTTTAACTATCTACATGATCTTCCTAACATACATACAAAATGTGACAACAATCGGTCCAGTAGTTTCGGAAATTACTTGTCTAATAAAAGTGGATACAGCCACCAGACAGACAGACGGGCGGAAACGGGAGGCCATTTTTTCCGTACTCTAGAATTCATGACATGTCGAGAAAATATGAAAATGGCAATTCGGCTGATTGACTCGACTAGTATACTCCCTTAGCTTACGCTCGGGAAATAAAAACAAGTATCTAGGTATCTACCTTATAAAGGACGGAATGGATATTTGTAATTTGATGTAAAAGGAATAATTGATGGAGAAGTGAACAAGATAGTGTAGGTGGGTATAAGTGATAAAGACATAGCAACAGGTAGGAAAACAAAGTACCAAATAATGAATTGTATAAAAAATTGCGATCCAAGAATTTCCAAAATAAGAGCAAAAGATGGAACAAAAACAAGCGATGGCAAGTTGCCTCATGGAAAAGAATCAAATGGGAATAAATTTTAGCTGAATGATATAGAAAAATGTAAAAAATAGATAGTTAAAGGCGAAAAACGATGGATCAAATTGTGCGTGTGTATGTGGTAGTAATGAGATGCTTCACAAAAGCATCCGATACCTCAGTAAATCATTTTAACCTGTAAAAATTTTGAAGGCCAACATATTCGGCTTCAAATTTTTTCAAATGCCCTTCTTACCTGACACTAATGAAGTAAAGATGTGTCAATGTAAGTATCCTTTAAGTATAGTTTTAAAAGGTTAGTAATTTAACATAGAACTAAGAACTTTTAACTAAAAACAAGAAATAGTTGCAAGCGTTCCTGTTTGCCCATTCTATTTTTATAGAAAATTCCAAGATTTCTATGTACACTCTTCATCCCTTTAGAAGCAACGTGAGGAGTCCTAAGTCCAGTGTTATCATGCGGTTTCATTTTCAGTGCAATAGTCATTGGTTTTTATACAACAGATCTGCTTTTACTGCTACCATATACGTCATATAACCCTCAAAGAAATACATCAGTATAGGTTTTGATCAGAGAGCATGTTCTTGTGGATAAGGCGGAAAACCACCCGTGCGATAAAGCTTCTGATCCTCGCGTCGGAGCGATTAACCTTGATAGGTGGTTAAATGTAAGGTGCCAAAAAGGTCAGTTTTTTCTTCAAATCCAGCGGCGTTGATACTATACATTGTCATCGCATTACAAACTCAGTTTCATGGAGAAAAATATTGAGAGAGCAATAATAATTGTTATTGTAGATACGTAGTTGCTCCCCCAATAAATGCAGCAAGGACGCGAGCCTAAGGGCGACTTGAAGGTTGCCCTCACGAGTCCGGATAGAAGATTAGATGGTTTGAAAAATATGTTGTAAGTACCAATAGCTAAATCGAGTTCTAATGACTTATGTGAAATACATGTTTATAAAAATAGAAGTGACATAAAAGCTTTCAGGATATATGCAACAGTATATTATGTTTCACCCTTTACGTGCAGAAAGAAGATGTTTTTTTTTAACAAAAATTTTAAACGTTTAGGTTTTAAAATACAATGGAAACTAATTTTTTTCTGCACTAACTGTTACTGGACTTCTTCCTTTATATCAAGTCTTGAGATAAACATAAACAAAATATCCATTCAATTATTCACATATTTTTCATGACTACAATATTTAACATTGCTAAAATAATATTACTTATGAAAAAAACTGGTTCTGACTGTCAATAATAATAATAATAATACAAATAATGATAAAAAATATATTAAATAAAAAAAACAGTATTACTAATTAACAATAAAAATGCTTAAACTCAAAAATAAAAGTATTCAAAACATTACAGTTAAACTAATGTTAATACAGTGATATTTTTATTTGAAATCTGTGCCCGTTGGCTAGGTAAGTAAAGTACCATTATCTTTATTTATCGCCTATTGGTACTGTTGAAGTACCGTTCTTCACGCTGGAGAGCCAACTAAAATAAATCAAACCTTTTTATTACGGGCTTCTGAGTGTAAAAAAACAATGTAAAACAGGGCAGATCTAACGTATTTATCTTGAATAAATCCGAGTATGAGCGGCAGAATTTCCACGTTTCGTACGAGCTTTCCGCAGTGTGCGGTAATTTTTCTCTGATTAGAATCAACATTCATACACGGAAAAGTTGTTCGAACAAGATAAACACCATTCCTTGTGTCACAGCATGAAAAATGTAAATTTCATCGTCCCGCACGCGCCAATTGTTCGCCAGTGCCGAACAGCCGAAGATGCGGCAATATCCAATGAAGACATTAATCAGATATTCGATTCACAACATACACAGAATGATTATGATATTGCTGTTGACTTTTACGAGTTTTACGATGTGTTTAATGCGCATAACAGTCACGGAATTGGTTTTATGGGATCGTAAACAAGTTGAACAGAGCGCATGTGCCGATAAGCTGCCACCAAAAGTCCGCGATCTCAATGGCCACTTAAAATGCCGTAAAACAACGTCAAGTCATTAAACTGTTGCTGATATTGAATTAACTTCATCGGCTCTCTATTACTTTTACTATTACTATAATTGTTTATTATTCAATGGTTTTATAGACGTTTAATTTATGTTATTAACGTAATTGCCGTTATTTCTATTCGCCCACTAGGAAACAACACGACCGCAATTTTTTTTATGCCGTCAGCCAAGCATATCTAATTTATGTCTTTTGTAAATATTGAGCTTTTGCTCCTTTTTTTGCTACTTGACTATATTTTTTGCGCTTTGCCCACGCCGAGCAATAGTTTTATATTATTGGACTAATAAAACGTATCTATGTATATATATGCGAGTGAAAGTTGAATTTTTTATTTACCACTTTTTTTTACAACACATTCAAATGTTGCTATTGTTAACAGAAATATTTTCTTTCGTATTTTACTTTGTAACAGATCAGTGAAACTATGTCGTAAAAATAGTAAAATTTCAGTTGAAACTTTCAATATGCGGACACCATTATTCATTCCATTTAATTTTGGGGCTAATTTGGCCCTACTTATTGTATACCCAATTATTATCTTGTATTAATACTGCAGTAAAAAAACATTCACTTTACTTACACAAGTTTGTGTTGTTTCCACTAAATTTATTTTGCACTTGTTTCTGTTAGCTTTCTCTAGAACGTACTTTTTCTCTTCCTATTTATGTTCCCACATAAATATCATAAATATTTAATGGACCTTTTTTACTTCTGGTAATGAGTTGCATTCCCTACTCTCATGTTATGAATTTTCCATTATTTTTTATTTCTGTATTGTACTATTTGTTATCCTCCTAATGAAATTTTTTAAACCAAGAGGTCAGATTTTAAAAACTTACTTTGTATACAATCTTAGTGTAAAAATGATTGATTTTCAAAGTAAATAATGCCTTTATGCGCTACTGTGGAACATATTGTGCTTCAAAAACTTTGGATCAATCAGTTAAGTATTGTCAGAGAGTATCTATCTATTAAAATCGCCAACAAAAAAACAAACAGACAGATGAAAATTTTTGCACTCTGTGAGTTACGAAACACCACGGCAACAAGAAAACATTTAGCCGTTAGCCTAATTCAGGATTACTTTAGCCATTGGCGTCAAAAGTACCAAATTTTCCCAGTTGTACAAGAAAATTCGTAACAATTCGTTGTAGTCACCAGAACACCATGACACATTAGTTAATAAATCGCGTTAAGATAACAGCTATCTATAGTCACGTATGTAAGTAGTCTTATTTCGGGAAAAGAAATTCTCATTGTATTCAAAAAATCACTTTGGGGTTCACATTTAGAGTGCTTAGAAAAATTAATGAAGCCTGTAAAATAAAGACGACATAGTGAATCGAAGTTTTATTTTTACTTCCCGATATATAAGCTAAGGAAGTATTGTAATCCAGTCCATCACAACTCGCTGCTTGTCACGACATTTCATGACCCCTAAAATACGAAAACATAGGTCTCTTCTTTCCGTCTCTCGGTCTGTCTGTCGTCCGCGGTCTGCCGTCTGTATGAGCCTGTGTTGATTTTTATTAAACAGAAAATCTTCTAAACTACCGGATCGATTGTTGTTAAATCTTGTATGTAGGTATACCTATTAGGAATATCGTGTAGATAATCAAATGCCGACCAAAATTTCTCTGTCCATTCCCATCACCACTAATGCGATGACGTCATCCCCAAAATTTATAATATCAAATGTTATTTAAATTTTATAAAATAACATTCTTCTCCACTTGTACCTTATGAATCCGTGTTGGGTTTTTACCCTTGACACCCAGATATGTATTTGTAAAAAAAGAAATTAAAACTGTATACAATTTAACTTCGAAATTGCAAAATTGAATGCCCTGGAACCTTTTAAACGTTTAAAGCTTATCGGAAACAAGGTACATCGTTAGTCAAAATTTATCCGTTTACGAACCTTCTAAAAATTGATGTCATGACAAAATTTTGCCGAATAAATCTTATCTAGAAAGTACAAAATATGATAAAACTACACCTGTGATTTATCATTTCATTCATATTTGTTAGAATTGCTTATACAGGGTAATTAAAAAAATTAATGAATGAGTCAATTTAATTTACTGAATAAATCAGGAACGGCTCACTCACAAATTGATACGTGTCTTTCCAAAAATGTTGATGAAGTCATCACAAAATTTTACAAAGGAAAAACTCATTTAAAACATGCACGTAGCACGCTTCTTTGCATTTATTTTAACATTACATACACATCTTTAACTTATAGTGGTTCTCATAAAAAAATAAAATTTTCAAAAACAGTTCCATACTTTTTCGGAAGAGCTGAATATGTTTTATGGTACTGCAGGACCAGCAGAAGTTCTGTCGAAATAACCTTTGACCAATTTTTTGAAATGATTAAATACTTACGTATCTATAAAAGTTTTGGGTGTTGGAAACGACTTCAATAGCTAGAACTTGTACGCGTAGTTGGTTTGCTGGTTGCAGCTATACATTACTTATGAAGCCCCCTTTGTGTGTTATCCAACTTGTCATTAAACAGAGTTTTTATTACATTCCAAAATCTTTGCTAACAAGCGGGATACTGTGTCATATTTAAAATTTCTATTTTCGCATTTTTTTCCAACAGTATTTAACTAACTGAAAAATTCGTGGGTAATGTTTGAAATTTTTAAAAGTTTTATCACATTTTGTGTGTCCTCACTTTTTTTAATTAAATCAGTTCGATTAGTGTTAGAAAAAGTATTAATAATAACACACGAACCACTTATTCGCAATTCAGAAATTGTCGAGTCATTAAATTAATTCCATAATTCTATACTTCAATGCATATTTACAATCATTAATTATAGTGTCGATAACATTAAAAATAATACAACACTGCACGTCTAATATTAATAAAGTAATAAATAACTGCCCACACTATGTTACCAATAAGCACAAATTTTTATCCTTTCGTAGTTGACATAAATACTAGATGCTACTACATGTAGTATACTATATATATTAAACACAAAACTTTGACCTATAATTTTGGTCACCAATTAGTATTTCACGACAAAACACACCGAAGTGTTCTTTTGAACTTTAAAATCCTAAAAAAATCATTAAATCAAAATTAATAACAATTGCGATTATATTAATATTTAGAAACGAACAAAAACATAAAAAAAAAATACAAAACAGTGAATTCAGAATGACCCAATAAAAATTCCTTCCTTATTTTTTACGGACGTCAGTCGTGAAACGAGAACCACTTTTAACCATCTGTATGACACAAATATAAGCAACATAAATAAACAACAAAAACTGGTTTTATATTATTTTTATGTATATTCACCAGATGTCAAAAAAAAATCATAATTTTTATCGTTAGGTGTCTATAAAACAGGGAAAGTAATAACTTAACAGGAAATGTTGTAAGAATGTCACAGAATGATGAATTGGATGTGAAGTTGCTCATAATTTATGAACACTATGTGCGCAAAATGCGAGTGTACAGTTACAAACGGTACATGAATTTTATAAAAATTTACCTGAATTCTTATCAAACTTTTCCGTGAATTAAATCGACGCACCACTGAACTGTAACCAGTTAGGAATGCAGCAGAAACAAGAAATTGCATTGTTAACAACAACGGAGAAATTCGGTAAACATTCGCAAAAAGAACGAAATAGAAAAAATGAAAGACAGCTTCAGGACAGTGATCGGTTTTAATAGGGAACCAAATAGCACTAAAATATGAGTAGGTAGGTCATAGATGAATTGTAACTAGCCAAACATGCACGCAAGCGGTTCGTTCTGAAACGTGATTGGTCAGAGGCCACCACATGGCCTTCTTGCTCCTACAGTTTTTTGTCTCTCACCGACGTGGAAAACTGCGAAGCGGCATAGGAAGAAATAAATAAGACGAGTTTACGGTTTCAAGCTGTACTAGGTGTGGAGACGGGCAGCAACAATGAAGTAAGAATATGACACGGTTTCAAAGTCCGCGCCAAAAAAGCGCGTTTTTATTGATCCCTCGATAAAGTGTAGTTCACCGCTCGTGCCAGCGAGGGCGCACAAAACGTGGAGCTTCCCCTAGTGGCCGATAGCTCAACTGCTCGTAAAAATGTCGGCTACAGGAATCTTTCCGGCTTTGTCAACGTTACAGGTTGGGTCGGCGCTTGGCTAATTTGAGCGCCACGCATAAAGGCGGCCACACGCGTGCATAAATTGGCAAGCGTTTCCGCAAAGCCGGTCTAATTTGAAAGCTACTCTTACAAAATTCTTAGAAAGTCTACGTCTAAGCATTTAGGCCGCATACGGTATCTAAAAAATATAACGTAACGATACGTTAGCTGGATAATAAATTGTTTTATTAGACCACACAATGGAGAGGCTCCTAGTAACGTAGAGGATTTACGATTATTGTGGCAATGTGCGTTGCATAAAAATTGCAATAATTATACAAATCAAATCAACAACAAATCCGCTTGTGTATTCTGTTCGTGTAGGTCGATGCGGTAGGTTAAGAACGTGAATAAATTGTAATTAAATAAGTATCACTTAGGTGGCCTTTCGAATTTGAAGCTGACCTGTATTAGAGAATTAGACAATAAGTGTTGCGTAATTTGAGGAAGTAAACTTGACCCCTTTGAGCGAAAAATCCGAGGAATGTAGACATTGCCGATATTCGCCCATAACGTGGTAAAATTCAAATTGAACGAGAAAACTGTTTCACGGCTCATAAATTCCGAACATAAATAAAGTGCAGTACACACTTTGAGGCTGGAAATTGATAGATTAAAAAGGTTAAGCTATAACATTTACTTTTTATAATGGCTTAACCACAGCTAGATATCGGTTCTGGTTTGTTTGTTTGTGTATGATTTATAACTATATTAGCGTTGATATTTTTATTGACATTTAAGAGTTTATCTAGCAACTATAATCCCCCAAAAGATTACATTGTGGAAGGCCGTGATTTATTGATCCCCACTCATTAACACTCCAAACCACGCGCACGACGAAAAAATAAATCATTTTACAAAACGGAAATTTCTTATAATTATAACAAAAACAAGATAATGACTTCATATAAAGATGGGCAGATAAAATCGACACACCGCGAAAGCTATAATTAAACAATTCAAATTTCATGTGAGCGTTCGTCCCTGCTGAATAAATTAGACTTTTCTACGCTATTGTTAAGTAATTAGAATAATAAGTGAATAATTACCGGAAATCAATAATTTGGTAATTACCGTTTCTTGATTGAACAACACTGTGGATTTGAATATCCAACGCCGAAAAATTCATATGTACAAGAACCGACCCTCGCGTGCAAAGGACGTGAGTAAAATATATATTGGGATATACATTATGTCAGATAATCATCTACTTTATGACTGAATAAACGTTTAGCCAAATTAAACAGCTATTTATAATCGCTTGTTTTCGACCAGTTCAAATAGAAGAATCGCTTTTTCACGAGTTTTTCGGCATTTTTGTCGACATCGCAGAGATTTCTGCTAATGAGCGCTAATCTTGATTGCAGGTAATGTTCGTGTAATTTTATGGAACCAAGAGTCATAAATAAAACCGTAAGATTAATCTAAAGTTATTCGTTCAGTCTTGGATTTTTATTAATGTTAAATATTAAACACATGCGACAACATCCATTAGATTGACTCGTGACTTCCGGAATTATGAAACTGATTAGGACGAACATTTTGAGTTGAGAGGTTGTAGCACTGACATAAATTTCATGTTTGGAATTAGAATAATTTCTTTGAAAGATGTGTCACGCTTGAAGAGTTCTGAGGTTTGAGAAACTACAGAAACTCTTTTTGGTTAGCTTATTTAGTATTCTGCAACTTGTTTGTAACAACCTGGCTTAAAGAAATGATACTTCTGATGTGATTAATTATAATCAATTTCTATCTCTCTCTATACCTCGTGAAACATGTTTTTGACAACAAATGCAAGATTTATATGTGCAGACATAGCACAGCATCCAATATTCCTATTTTCCAGTTCACAATTAACTAATGTATTTTCATATAACATCAGTGACCTGTGTGAAAGAAAATCTCAGTACTATATTCTCTTTCCCAATATCGGTTTGTGAATTATAAGATGACAAAGTTAACACCTCGGCGGTTATCTTACTGTGAAATTTTTGTATAAAATGCTGTTTATTATAACATTAGTCTAACAAAAACATTGATAATCTCAAAGTTACTTATTTTAATTAGTAATAAAATCTATCTTGAAGCGAAGTTGGGAAACAGAAGCTCATTCATTGTCAAGAGAAAATAACAGTGCGTTTAAAAAATGCAGCATTAATATTTCTATTGTTTATTTCAAGCACTGGATTAACTCATGTAAACAATTCATTTTATAACGAAAAAAACAACACATATAAAAGCCAACTAATGAATACCAGCGGAAAAACACAAGGTAATATAAAATACTGAACAGAACTTTTTTTTAATTCAGATGAAGATAGGCTTGGTTACGTAAGAACACCAGTTCTGGCTGTATATTCCTTTTAATATTAATTTTTATGTAATTACTAATTTCTTAATTAAATAATCGCATCTGAAAAGTTTTTTGCTGCAGGTACATGTATTTTGGGTTGCGTGATCAATACTTTATGCGGTCATTTGGTACGTATCATTTGTAAATATCGATTTTGAAGTTACTTTTTTCGAAACATAAAGTACCTTTTATTTACCATCAGACTTCATTTATTTTTCTTTTATTTCTTTATGTAAATTCCAAAAATGTTTGTCGTCAGCCAAAATCATGACAGTGTTTGTAATGTCATTTCTAATTCAATACTACCAACGGAGATATAGCCCACTGTAAATTGAAAGCTATATCTACTTGTTTGCGTCAATGCTTAGTGTAAGCAACGCAGCACATGAGCCTAGTATAATAATCAAACGTTTCAGTATAAGAAAACACGGCGCTTGTAAAATATATTTTTTTCACTAGCAGCCTGGACGCATGCAAATGTCGACTCATTTAGTGGTAGCAAATTCAACTTTTGCGACCACCGGTTCAAAAAGAAAAATTGAGGTTATGTACGCAATGTTTGATGGGATTATTTCTTAAAAAATGAACAAATGTGTGCTACAAACATTACTTGAATATACGCATGGTAGTTGGTAGACGGTAGAAGATAAAATGATTAACTCAGCGACAAGTATAAATGGTTTTCTTTGTGTTGAAGATTTAGATTAAGTTTGATTAGAAATCAAAACAAAATCATGTTGCGTCAAAAAATTGAACGTTTATTTTTTCAGTTTATTGTCTTATGGTTTCTACTAATGAAAAAAATAGTATATTAACCACGGTTGCAAAGCCACTTCTAGACCTCGCGCTTCAGAGCCCTCGACGCTGCGCGTCTCGGGTTCTAATTTGCGCTCGGTCTAGAATGCTTGGCTCTGCAACCTTGGCTAATAATATACTATTTTTAACAATTTTTTTTATTCACATTTAAAATACTCTAATTTTTAGATCTACGCTACATTTCTTAAATAATAATCTCGTTATAAATTTGAGTTTATTTTACTTTCATAGTTTACACTTATTGAGATTATGTTACGATTGTTTTTCTTTCTCTTTTTTAGAGTCAGATTTGAAATTAGTTAACTGTATCTTACCATCTGAACATCATGTATATAGTACATATTCATGTTTCAATAAATGTTTATGTTTTTATTATTATTCTTATAAATCATCCCTCTGTTAAGTACTTGGTATTAACTAAGGAGAATCATGATGGCCTGCATTTTTGCGGGTTTTTCCCTTATAATTTTTTAATGTTCGAAAATCAACTGTCGAAATTCAGAATATCATGTATTATTTAAAAAAAGTATATTTTAAGATTATTACTTAAATACATCGAAATATTACGGTTGCATTATTTAGAGGAATTTAAAAACACGAATTGTAAAATTTGAAAAAATAAACTTTTTCGAATTCTTAAAAATATACTTGACCTTGACAAATAATCGAAACAAGGTTGAGATTTTATGCATGCATCACTCAGTAACGATGACGTTTAGATGACACTGAAAGATCAGAACTTCATTCAGTGGATTACAAACAAATATTCTTACCCATATTTCATGATGAATAATGAAATTATGAATATTTTATTTTTATATTATTTTCTTAAGCTCAAACTTTAACACACATTATATCTAAAGCGAAGTTTTCTATATCGGGTTTTCAACGAAACTTTTAGGTAATAATGTGAAAAAATCTAACGTAACAAACTCTGAAAAAAATAATTTTAATTTTTTTGTATTTTTCACGTACTTACAGTTTAAACACAGAAGGATGTTGCAAAGTAGTTTTTTAATGTGCGTCAGAGTATGAATTAAATTTCATGCCTTGGATGTCCAATTTGCGTGTGTTTCAGTGTATTAACTAAGTAATTTTAATCGTAGCAAAAGTAAAAGCAGTTTCACTGAACTTAGTCGGTGTGTATAATTTAACCAGAAGAGATTTTAGCTACCAATAAAGAAGTAATAAAACTTGTCTTTTAAGCACTAAAACCAAGTATACACACCAACAAACTTTGTTTATGGCTTGGTTATTTGTCCCCATGTTTGAAACTGTTGTGCGGAACGTAACTTATAGGTAAATTAAAAATTATCGACCTGTTTTCACCCTCAAGAATTTGTTGCGGTGGTTAAAGGCGATCTTTGTATCCTCGCAGCAATTTTACTGTTTTATTTGGTGGTTAAAATACGGTTGGTTTGAGTCACATAGTGTACATTGTTTTCATTGTAGCATTTTACTGACGTCATAAGACCTATTTTAAAATGGATACTATGTATTTTTTCGTATTTTATATACGGGATTTGAACGACTTTTACTGTAAACTCCCATTTAAGATTCTTATCTGTAATAGTTCTTTAAATAAAGCTCCACTCTCTTAATTAACTACAAAAACAAATAAAAAGTAAATTAGTTACCATTAAGCTTTATCAAGTTCGGATTTTTTGTCATTTGTTAAGATTTTAGATAAGATTCTCCTTGTGATGTTTCAAAGTTTGGTAAGGTTACGTTTGAACATTAATAGCCTTTTAAATAAATAATTGTAAACGTTTTTTTAAACCAATAAAGTTAAAGGAAATTCAAATATTTTGTGGTTTTACAATATTGAAAGAATCGTTTTTAAATTGTACATTGCATAAGGAAGTGCCTTGGAGTAAATCTCATTTGTCATTACGGTTAATCTGCGCCTTATTTTGAAAGCTACTAATTAATTACTACTAATTAATATTATGGTAATGTCGAGGAAACAAGAGTTGATTAGTCTGAAAATAACGTTTCAATCACGCGACTATCGAGTTCTGGTTTTCTCAATATTAGCATCCTAAAAATTATTATAATCAAAGATAACAAAATGAGAATTTTTGTTTCATAATATTTTTACTTGTATTATTTATCTAGTTTAATATACCTTACACATTTCCAAAACCAAATCAATATACAGGGTAGGTACTTCACATTTAGATGTCAGTATATTGACCGGTAGATATTTTTGTCGATGTTGGATTTAATATTGTTCATTGTAAGCACGAATGGCTAGGAATAAATAATGAAAACTATTTGGAACCTTACATTTACATAAGCTTCCGTTTTTAAATTATTTAAGCTTAAACTTTGGAATTTTCACATTTTTGTACAGATCTCAAACAATAAAATAAAAATGTAATAAAAAAATGTCAAACATTCGAACTCTTTTAGTCATTGGATCTGAGAGTAAGCTAGGGAAGTATTTTTCGACGTTTTATGGCTGCTAGAATGTGAAAAAAATAGGACACTTATTTCCTTCTGTCTGTCATCTGTTGTCTGAGCTGACTGTTATGGAACTGTGGATATACAGATATATTTTAAAAATATGATACCTAAATTAGAAAATTTTATTATGTGAATTTGACTTGAAATTTCTAGAATGACATGCTTTTTTGATTATAGTTTAGCTATATCTATTCCTATTTTGAAAACTATGTAGGCGAGTTAAGATCACATAATGTAGTATTAATTTAATTATTACAGAAAAACTATTAAAATTTGTTCATCTCTGTACAAAGTTAATGACGCAAAAATGTACTAAATAAATAAGTATTACCTAAAAAGTGTGCTTCTAGATGAAAAGTTATTTGTGTTTTTGTAATACATTTTTATTTTTTAGAATTAGATATTAATGGGATATGTGTAGAAAATTAGTACCTACCTAAATAACTCAATTTCCCCTAAAATCAAAAACTGTTTATTTGATTTTCCCAGAATTCTAAAAATAGAATTCAATTTTTTTATTTTAATTCACAGGCGTCTTCATTAAAATAAAACTTTCAGAATTAATTTTTATAATTTATCTGAGAAATTGTATTTGTTTGCTTGTCTTTCAGAGACGAGGGAAGTTTTGTCTGAATGATTTTAGTCCTCAAGTTTTTTTACAATTGTAAATGATTATTAATTAATAAAATTGTACAAGAGCTGCCCAAATAGATGATAAGAATAAATAGATAAGGTCTACATCCAAAATGATCGATTAAAATTTAGTTTACTTACATTAGAATTCTTTCCAAATTATACCAAAATATAAAAAATAAGTATAAAAGAATGTTGTGTTTAAGTTAGTGTCACTGCGCATTGAGTCGGTCGTTCAAAAAACAACTTCCACAGGAAAAAGTGATTGTTATAATTACGAGACACAAAAAATTTAATAAACATAAGTTGTAATTTTTAACACCGCTAGAGATAAAAAAAGATATAAATTTGATAATAATCTATCAAACCAAAAAAATCATCAAATTGACAAAATCTCAATTTTAATAATTTTGTTAATCACTTCCTACTGAGCCTGAATTAATTTTTTTTTGCCTTGTAAAAATAAGACTAATATTTTATGTATGTGTTTTTTTTTTCAGTATTTTGCCGTGAATTTGTCATGTTCCTAATTAATTACGTTTATAGAAGCAACTCCATTTGATTCCACCTACATCAGCAGCACAAAGAAACCACCACGAGATAATTTTATTGTTTCCTTGTTTACCAGTCCGGCCCGGTTCCTCCGACCTTCCCAATTAAAATCCATAAATCCTAGGAAGCCATGATATATGTGGAGGCCATGCCGAAAAGGGCAGCGGCCTCCAATACACAAGAATAACCCATAGTTTTAAGCGCGTATCCAGCGAGAAGTGCGCTTGTGTACGATAAATAAGCCGGTCTAAAGCCCCGACTAGAAAAACACGCATGCGAACCCATCAAGATTGCCACGACGAGCCGCCCCCGATCCGCCACGAAATAATTAAACAGATCGTGATTTATGTGTAATTAATTTGGGCAGCGTCCATTGGAAACGGCAATAAATAATAAAGAAAACGGCAACGTCTACGGCAAGCTTTATCCGAAAGCAGCTGGCGAGCTGTCAGCCGCCAGATTAGGGTCAGACGGGGAGCGCCGGGGGCTGGGGGGCGGGGGAGGCGACTGTCAGATCCAGCGGGCCGTGGATTCGTCTCGCACTTAGGCTAGGCTCAACCCTAATCCATTATGGCAGCAGCGGCTTAACTTTCAAAATTTAGAGCTAGAAGCAGACTTTTAAATTTACTAAATAAGATTTCCGTAAACGCGTTCCGAGTAACAAGACGCGGGTTTAACCGAAAAACGCCAACCGGAAGGGAATTTAGGGTCTAGGGTTAGCGAGTAATTAATTACCGGTTCGTGGTTTGGGCTCGTCGCGTCGTCGAAGAGGCTTAACGCGAGCACTAGCTTTGGAGGATGGATGAGTGCTCGGAAGGGTTAAGGCGGCTAAGTTGCCGGCCAAAAATATTAACGACATGTAGAATGGCTCTCAATGTTTTTTTTTAACAATATCTCGCTTACGGTTGAAGTTAAGACCAAGACTGCCTCATTCGTTAATTAAAAAAAAAAAAAACTTAAACAAGAAATGTATAATAAAGGTAACTAAAAAATTAGTAGATTTAGAAATCAACTGGGTATGTGTAGGAAAATGGGGTAAAACTGTTTATACCCTCAATTTTTCGTAATTCAAACAGACCACTGGTAGTCGATACATGCAGTGGATAGGTACACTTGTCAGTCATGTGTATAGCTTCAAACTCATAAATATGTGGTATTTGACGGCCGGGCCATATTCATTAATTTTTTTTTCAGTTTTTAATATAACACTTGTCCCATACCTAAACTTCTGTGCGGTTTCTAAAAGTAAAAAATTAATGTGGAAAACACGAACTGAAAAGATTTTTTGTAAAATTAAAATTAAAATACATTCATGAAAGTTGTACCTATATACCTAAATGGGTATCGAGAAAGTCATTTTATTTGATCCCTGCTTGTTTTTACTATTTGCTTATTTTTGATCATGAGTGCCTTTTTTGCATTTTTTCTACCTATTTTACTTTTTTCCGCCTATTTTGTTGTAAAATCTGAACTTTCTATATCTATCCCTAAGCACATGTTTCTTGCGAAGGTCGCATTTAATATTTCCGGTATTATAGAGAAAGATAATCCAACCCGAGTTTTGGGTAAAAGTGTCGTGGGAATTTCGTTAGCAAAATGCCGAGAACTCAGTAACCCAAATCTATTTTTCTGCGTAAACCATTAAAAAACAAATTTTATTGCACAGCTCAGTACGTAAGAAGGTTTTGGATTAATTAACACACCCATTTAGAGATCTTGACACAAGTTGTCTCTTTCTTTTCTATGAAGAGCTTTGATGTGTTAAATACATCAAGCCCTCCTACAACTTTCTTTTCGAGTTCTCTTCTCGTATCAATAGTTTGTGTTGGCTTTTTCGTAAAGAAAAGTTCAAAAGTGTAAGTGTTAAAAAATTGTTTATGATCTAGTAGTTTGTGCCATTTTTAAAAATACCCAAAGTCAAATCTTCTTTAAAAGACAACTTAAGGAAATGGACTAAAAACGAAAACGTTTTTCAAATAGAAAACGACGAATTGTTCTCTAAAACCTGTGGGAAAATTGTAAGTATAAATTAATAATATTGCCCAACTCAAATGAGAAAACTGGTTGGGAAATTAATTTCATAAATTCACAAAATAACATAACTATCAATTTTTCAAAAATAAATAAATAAAATGTGTTGTAGATTTAATGCCAAAAGTTCTTCAACATGAAAATAGTCAAAAACACGAAACAAATCTAGCTGAAGATACCAGGCAAATTTTAATTTCCTCATTACTTAATGAAGACCATAAGAAAAAATTTTACTATGAATTATGCAGTGCATTTGTTGCAGCAAATATACCATTGAAGAAACTTAACAACAAAACATTGTGCTTATTTTTAGAGAGAAACTGCAAAAATAATATTACTGAGGAATCAACTTTAAGGAAGAACTACTTGTCTCAAGTTTACGATGACGTAAGTGTTTTATGACTGCATAGAAACTTAGGATCGGACATCCTAATTTATTAGGAGTAATATTTTATTTATTTCGTGATTTTATATTGTACTTTTGTAGGTGACTAAAAGAGTTAGAACAGATTTTGCAGTTCAGGATATTTGGATAGCAATAAATGAAACTACAAATTCTAATGGGCAATACGTTGCAACTATTGTAGTGAGAAAATCATCTGTATAGGCAGCTAGTACCTACATACACCACATTTACTGACATCGGAAATATTGGAAAAAACCGATAATGCAACAATGATACGTTTTATCCATGAGTCGTTAGGTAATTCTATAAATTATATAAAAAAATCCATTTTATATAATTTTATCGGACCGATTTAAATTAATTTCGACTTGCATTAGTGTTCAAATTGTATCTTAGTAACGTCAATCAGATTGGTTATATTTACGGTTGCAAAGATGCGTTAATATTGTTGCACAATTATGGTAAATTTGCAACTTTGCTATGTGGTATGGTAAGTAATCTGATATAAATCGAATGCCAATTTGGTCTGTGATCCAATTTCTGAAATAATAATGTTAATTCAAATATAATAATTCAGGAACTTTATGGCCAATGGGGATCGTATACGAAAAACTAAAACGGCTACTAACGGTTAAATGTGAAAATCTGGAAACATATTTTATCCCAACTTAATTCATGTAACATGTTTGTCACACGGCTAAAGTTTAGTAGCTGAAGTCATCCGGAGACAATATGAAGATGCCAATAGTTTCATTTCCAAACTAAAGAAAATATTTCTTAAAATTTTTGCCTCCAGAACCTGTTCTGACACGAGAGGGTTCCTGGATTGAAGGGAAAATATACTGTTGTGATTATTTTGATATAAAAAAGGTTCATAACATTGTTGTATAATTCAAAATTAAACGAAACATTTTAGGTTATACCTATGGAATTTGATTCCACAGTCTCAATCATAATTTGGTTTATATAAAAACCGATTGTACCTTCTTAAAAACAACTATAACTAGATTAGAGACCATTGCGCTAATCTTACATCAGTCTGTAGATATAGTAGAGCAATACCGGCCACCAAGATTGTCAGCAAATTATTACAAGGAAAAAATGTAGAAAAAGATTTAAAAACAAAACCCACTGAAATTTCTAATTTTAAATATTCTCCTTTAACATAGTGTGATGTTGAGAGATCCTTTTCTAGATTTAAAAATGTCTTAACAAACAAAAGGAAATATTTTTCTGGCGAAAATTTAGAAAGGAAGTTAATTTGTTATGCAAATTTTATTAAAGATTAGGATGGCTGATGTAAAATAATAAAATAAATATAATCTAAAGAAAACCAGACGTTGTGTAAAATTTCATTTTCCCAAAACTTGCCATTTTTCGGGTCAAATCCGTTTTTATCGCCTATTTTAGAGTCTATTTTGGCTTTCTTAGCCTAAAATCCGCTCTTCAATCAAAAGTTTATATTCATTTACTGAACAATCAGTATTCGTACTTTTGCTCTTATGTAGTGCATTAAATTTTTCTTCGAGTTTTTTTTGCTTCCTTGTAGCCATAATTTTTTAAATCCTCAAGTTTTCAGGACATTTCCTATATTTTTGAGGATTCTTAATACTTATTTGCCAAATAACGCTCTATTGCCCGCTGTTCAAAGGCATTGGGACTCCATGGGTGTTAAATCAGTATTTCCATAAAACAAGTCGTTAGATCGGGCCAAAATACTATGGCTACTATGGGACCTTTATATTTTCTTATTAACGGCAACAATCGTTTTTGTAAACCCTCTTTGACATATCTTTCAGCATTAATTGACCCTTCAATGAAAAATGTTCCACTTCTCTCAACGCATTGCAAAAATTGTCTGTCATACAAGAAATTTTGGTCGAAATTTTTCAATAAAAACACACTTTTCTGAATCAGCAACATTGTTTGGACTGATAACACAATATTGACGTCCTGCTAAAGTAGTACTTCCTCGATCTTGTACTATTTCTTTTTTTATTTCACTTATTCTTTTGTGCCACATCTCTTAATGAAGTTGATGGATGCTTCCTTGATCGTTTTCCTTTCCAAGTTTTTATCTGGTGTAGGTGTACCTTGCGGTTTTACACTCCTCGACTTTTCTTCGATGGTAAGATCTTCCAAAAATTTTGCAATCGTTCTCTGAATCCTGAAGCGGTTTGTACCATCCTTTTTTTTTGTAACTAAAGATTGAGATTTTGTTTTATATTCTCTAACTAATTGTGCAAAGTTTTCGATCGAATTCCATTGTTACAAATAGTGACAGTAAACAACAATCATTATCATTTATTAAGTCAAAACCAACTCTTAAAATTAATATTTTTAAAGACTCTTTCTCATATGTCTTTTGGTAAAATCAGTAGGGTAAAACCGGGATACATGACGCACGTTTTGAAAATAATTTGTAACATTCGCATTTAGTACTGGAACAGATTAAAAATTATGTCTGGCTATAGAGAAAAGCTTATATTTTATGAATAACATGTCGATTAAGTAAAAAAATATAAAATATTTCTTTAATAAAATAAAAACAAAGAAAGTGTTTTTTGCCATCTCTCCCGCACCATATGGGTTAGTTGACGCAGCAGCTATGGGAGAGATGCCTTGTAACAACATAACATTTTTTATTTGTAAATATTTGGTATAGTCTCTAGATAGGTGAAAGGAATTCTATTTTTGTTTCTTTTGTTCCATGCAGCCACATCTCATGCATGTATTTTCGTAATTGCTGCATGTTTCATGCAGCCATCTCATACATCTGTTGCAACGTATCCAATCAGAATTCGAAGACGTCGTTTCGTATCTGTCAAGACATTCGACACACTCATTTTCATCCAGGTCTTCGTCATCTGTGGTATCATTAACAATAAAATCATCTGCCTCATCTGAAGAACTTTCTTGACAAAATATTCGTTTTTTCACTGTTTTAACAGTTTTAGAACTTTGACTCATTTTCTGTTGCTTTTCTTTTTTCTTTTTGACAGATTCCTCTTTTTTCAGGCGTTTTTCTTTTCTTTCTTCCATGTAAGATAATTCCGTCAAGTTCTGGGCAGACTGTTTTCTTCTTGGACGTTTAGTGGGAACATAAATGGTTGGAACAGGAGAAATTTCACACAAAATTTTTGTAGGCGTCCAATCAGAACTGCTTGACGTTCCAGGAACTGCAAGATTGGTCACAACAGGTTCTTCGGGGCAAACTTGAGCCTCACTCAATCTTTCATTATCTTCGGAAGGTACACGCTGAGTAGGATCAGCAACTAAAAACGCGTATTCGGGAATAACAGAAGGCTTCAACGGAAATATTCCTGTAGCAGCAAATCCTGAAGTTCCATTTTTACTCGTAGCGGCATTAGCCCAAGCGCTGCTAAGGAGCATTCCAAAATGACGACGGTGAATTTTTGTTTGTGGATTTGCTCTGACAAATTCGTCGCATTGATTTTTAAAAAAAGCCTTCAGTGATTTAAAAAAGGACCGGTCTAGGGGTTGAAGGTAATGAGTTGTGTGGCTAGGTAAACACAAAAGAATTACATCATTTTCAACTGCTGTCTCCAGCATTTCATACGAATTCATGTGCGAACCATGTCCATCTAAAATTAGAATACATTTTCCTGGGGGTTTTCGAGGTATAAAATGATTTGTAAGCCAATCCATAAACAATTCTTCGTTGATGTAAGCGGATTCTCTTCGCATTTTTATTACAGACCCTGGTGGCATGGCTTCTTCCCAGGCAAGTTGCTTATTGACTCCTTTGAAGATGCAATAAGGTGGTAAAAAATTACCCTCCGCATTGCAACATGCTACTAGCGTTATGGTTTCTCCCCTTTCGGTTGATTTAATACTTTGAACAACTTTACTACCTTTAATTGCAACTACTTTTCCAGGTTCATTATTGAGCTGTAATCCAGTCTCATCCATATTAAATATGGATAAAGGTTTACTAAGTAAGTCATGATCAGTGAGTGTCTTTGTAAGTAACTGAAAGTATTGTTGCACTTCTTCTTTGTTCATACCTTCAGCTCGAGCTAAGGAGACGCCTTCTGATTGTCGGATACTTAGAGTAGGATTTCTTCGCATAAATAATTTCAGCCAATCATTTCCGGCAATTTTTTTGGTATTGTTAAAACGACCTTGTAGTCCCATCGACTTTGCCAAATTATAAGCAAGTTGACGAAGGGTTTTTCTAGATGGTGCAAATCCCGCTGATTGCAAAGTTCGAATATGGGCTACCAGTTTCTTCTCTGCCTCTTCTCCCAAGAAGGACGCACCTCCCAAAGATCCTTTTTTCAAATTTCCGGTTTTCAGCCGAGTGCGTAGTGTTTTTTCAGGAATATTATGGTCTTTAGCGGCTTGTCTAATTGACCAGTTTTGATTTCGAACAGCTTCCACAGCAGCTCTTAGCTGTTCTTCTGACCATTGGCCCCTACTGCTTTTCCGGGGACCGTACATTGTAGGCATTTTGATCTAAACATTAAATGAAACAGGATTATAATTGATTTATAGTTTTAAATTGATATGCGTCATGTATCCCCAAACAGCGTGCGGCGTCTCTACCAAATGTATGGGATAGACGACGCACGTTCATAGTAATGCACCAGCAAAGAAAGTTGCATTGAATTAACTCACAAAGACACTAGAAACTAACCTATTTTCATCGACTAGTTTGAATTTTACTCAGCAGTTATATTTGTGTCAAAATCGTTGTGGAATTAAACATGCTGTGAAACTTCAGACTGCGCACAAAGTACAAATTAATTAATGTAGTACTTACCACTTGTAATATTGCTGATTTAACGTGAACACCGTTGAAGTAATAATCACGCTATCATATGCAGTGCATTGTTTCACATATTAAAGTTACCTGGCGCGAAATTTAAACGGTGCGTCATCTAACCCGCCGCGTCATGTGTCCCTGTTTTACCCTATCTATTTAAAAATCGTGCAAAACTTTCTAAAGCGAGCCGTAAGTGCCTACTAAGATTAGTAATGAAATTAAAATTAAATTCTTAATTTTTAATTTGGTTGACCGAGTACCATTTATTATTTACTAAGTAGTGGCAATTGATAGGACAACAACTTTTTTTGCATAGTGATCAAATTACCGGACTTTTTTGTCAAAAAATCGTATTTTTTGATCGTACCTTTTTCATTACTTTTACTTTGATTTTTACATTTTTTTAACAATTTTATTCAATGATGGGTCCTGGCGTCTAGGCTTATTGTCTACCAGTTTTTTTTTTCTGTAAATATAGCAACAATTTTTGAGTGACAGCAAAATCGCGAAATGTCAATAACAGATTCTTTTTACTTTTGGCATGCAAAAAAAAATTACGCGTACAACTGATTTTGAAAGTTTCTTTATTTCACTAAAAAAATATCACTTCCAAAAGTAGTTGTACAAATAACTATGTATTTATTTAACAAAAGTATGCTTTAAGTTGTTTTTATTGTTAAATGAATTGACTTGATATCCCAAAATTGTCAATGAAGCTCCTAAAGATGTTGTAAGTGTTTTATAAGAAGAATGGAATCGAAAAACAACTTAATTCGATAAACTGTGCAAACCACACGCAAAAAGGTAACGGACTATAGCTAAACTACAAGTAGGTAGGTACTAACCAATATATTGTATATTGAGAAAAAATAATTCAGCTCATTATTTATCCTATTTAGAGCATGAAACAATCCCATCTAACAAAATTACTACTTAATTTTAGAAAATTAAAACTAAGTATTAAAAAACAATAAAAAATTAAACAAGACTTCTTCATGAAAGTTAAAGACATTCATCATGTTAATGCCTCAGCTTCCACAACGAAATTGAGTAATCACAAGCTTAATTGAAGAAAATTACAGAGCTTCATGCTCCCAAAGCTTTATTCAATGATACCAAAAATATAAAGTATAAACGGCAGTTTTAGTTTTCAATGTTCAATTTCGTAGAGTAGTGTTTATCGAATTTATGTGGTATGTTGTCAAGCTTCTGTGTGTTCGCATAATTTCTGCTATCTGTTTGACCCCGACATTGATTTTAATTATTGCACAAAAAGTTTAGTGACACTTCCAACACTCTTTTATTTAATTTTACTTTGCTCTCCACGAACCCAAATCCCAGATCAGTTTAGTGTCAAAAAGCGATATGTAAAACAGGGATTGGGCAGTCCGAACATCGAAAAGCTTTTGTGATAAAATACGTCACTTCAGGAACACTCTATTAACAGATTATCTGAAAAAATAAATGCTAATAGCCGGGGATTTTTTTGCCGATACGGTATTCTCTGTTTACAGGAGATAAAATTAAACTTATGATTTATTTTCGTGACCCTACGGTAGGAGTGAGAGACAAACAGCCAGCAAAGGCCGGCTCTGTCCCTCTGGTTAATTGCTATGTAATTAATGGGCATACATAATTGCAGACCGCAAAGAATTCATGTGTTGTGGGGGTGCTTTAGTTAATAAAACGCATCGGTTGGATCTGACAAGACGACTTATCCCTGGTCGTTAGTCAATAACGCTGGACTTCAGGGTCGGCATTTCGAGTAGAGTTTGACTTTTTGTGGGCCTTGACCGGCAGTGGCGTCTCGTGGGTCTTTAGATCCTATCGCTGTGCGCTTGTTTCGACACGTTAAAGTTGAAGTCGTGTTACGCCCCTCAAACTTTAGTTATTTAAAAGGGATTTTGCATAATTAACATGCACATATTTCCTAAGGCATTTTCCGAAGTTCGGGCAGATCAAAGATCATATTGCGTTAGCTGGAAAGTTTCTATTCGAGCTGGCTATATAAGAAATACAAAATTTGCCACGAAAATTTAAAAATTTTATTTTATTTCATCATTTCAAAATAAAGTCCGATTTGTTGTTAGTTTAACAGGACAAATCTGCAATTAAACTGTTTCGAGAATTTTTATTACCTACATAATAGGAAAATTAGAAGACGAGTGGTGATTTTTTTATGTGATGTTTGTTAAATATAGCGGAAAGAAATATGGTTTAGTGACCTAGACGTGATGATAAAATGCTTAGGTTAGAAAATGATTAATTTCAAAAGATAAGATGGTTAATTTGTGATCATAGAGTGATGAACTTCCGTCTCTGCATGATCGATGTTGGCTGTATTTTAATACTACTTTAATCTCATTTAAAGGATAATTTTATTTCAAATTAATATATGTTTGCACACGGATCAATTTAAAACCTTTTGTCGTGTGTACTACCGACAGTTATTTTTTACACGTTTTTGGTGTACCGTTATAACAATAATTTAATCATTGACGTCATAACGTAGTACATAAGCACAAATTTGGTGTTAAATTTTGTATGTAATTAGTTTTGTTTGCGACAACGTCAGGCGAAGTGATTTATTTTTGTTTCGTTACCTTGTTTGTCGCATTTTCTTCCTTTAATAAATCTAATAATATAGGGTAAATGTGTACAAGAGTGCGCATATGTATAAGAGTACGCACTGATGATTTCTCCTTATTAGTGCCATCTGGGTAAGATGAAGTTATACCATTCACAATCAAATGCTAAACTTGAGATAAAGGTGCAACAGTGACCTGTATATAGTTTATAGTTTGATCGTACTGACGATTTTATGTTTACGCGTTGTGTGGATGTAATTTTTACAGCTCATAGTTTTAGTTTTTTGTAAGGTACGTACCAGTTCTTTTATTTTACAGTAATAATGTTCATTAGCTGTAACTTTTAAGGTGTCGTTATACACTAGCAGTTTTATACTTTCTATACATCAAAAGCTTTTAACTTTGAAAACATTAGGTTATGTACAAATGTACAAGAGTGCGCAATACTTGCGATACGTAGTCTTATAGATACATATGATATCTACTATAATGAATTATTTAACTCTACTACTTTGTACTGCTTCTCAAGTTGTGTGGTGGTGGTTATGGTGATGTTTGTTTTTTAATTTTTACTTCCTGAGCGTAAGCGAATGAAGTATTGTGATCGAGTCCGTCGACCGACTCTCTACTTTTACGTTTTCTCGAATTTCAAGACCCGTAGAGTACGAAGAAATATGGATCCCGTTGTATGTGTAGTCTGTAGTCACTTGTCCCTATTTATTTTCACCTTAGAAATAAAGATTTTTTTCATAAAATGTAATGCGCACTCATAAGCGTTCAAGTGCGCACTCTTGTGCAGTGGACTGTCTAAGAGTGCGGATTTACACATCTTGACAAAAATTGAAATTACTCTTAAAATATAGTGGTCTTGGGACGTACAATTAAATATATCTGATCTCTAAACATGTATATGACGAACCCATGTCATAAAATTTGTCTATCCAAAATAATTAAAAAGTTATTGACAGTTTTACACTAAGTGCGTACTCTTGTACACATTTACCCTAATACTTGAAGTGACTGGTGAGACAACAAAATTACAAATACGAAACAAATATAATTTTTTAAACTGTGGGTGTTATTTGTAATTTAAATTTATTCGTTTTGCATGTATCAGTGTTCTACGAAATTCTTATTTGTATAAGCAAAAGACTATTCAATTACTTTTTAAATAAAACGACAGCTGTAAATCATGATAAAATTACAAAGCTTAGCCCACATGATAAAATAAAAATTTATATTATGAGTGCATGCAAAATGAAATGTAAACCAACGTTGAATGCTGGTATTTACATAAAAATAATAGTCCGCCATACTAAGTTTGGAGAAAGTGCTGAAAATAACCGATTATACAGGGGTGTTTACCGAATCAACGTCCTAGCAGTGAAAGTCAACAACCTATTTCTTTATTACCGTGTGACGTTAATTTAAAGCTTGGATCATAGCCCCTGTTTTGACGGGCTAAACCAAAACTGAACGATATTCGGTATTTACACGCCCACAAGGCAATAGAAAAAAAAATCACATACCTAATTTATGCCTACCGTCGGCATTGTTTTTTTAATAGCAGCACGATTTTCCCTTTTTTAAATTTGCAATTCTATCATTGATAAAAAAAAAACTATCTGATGCTAACTTTCTGCATCACTTTTTTTTACTACGATGTTTGAGGGGGCGACATACAATGTTGATATTTCTAATGCAAGAAATTCAATTTTCGATTTAAAATAATTATTATCACCAACCCATTGTGTTTAAACGCGAAATATATCTATATCTTATACAGCAGCGACTTACTAAACAAAGATCTCATTAACTTTATGCTTTAATTTATCGGTGCTGTGTTTACCTATGTACCTACTCGAAATATCTCATACCGACTCGATGTATTGTTTTCAGCAGAATCATTTCAGTCTTAAACCCAACAGAGTTTCAAGATACGAGACTGAAATTAAAGTATTAAATCATTATCAGAATTAATGAGATAAAAAATAAAATAAGAAATACATACATATATATTTATAAGTGATAAAACAAATTTCACCTAAATTTTAATAAAGGGCAATATTTTCTCCTTTAATTATTCTATAGGAAAGTTAAAAGGCAAAAACTGAGGACAATTGAAAATGATTTTCAAAACCACCCTTACCTTTTTTAAAAACTTAATTCTTAAACAGCTCGAGAATAAAATGTTAAAAATCACAATAAAAGGGAACGACTCCAGATTTTAAATGTCACTATTAGAGATACATTTTAAAATAAACAAATCTAGTAGGTATCTTTCAACGACATAACTCACTCACATTCTACAAAACACGTTAGTTAATATTTACATACATATTCTAATTCTATTGCAATCTTTACTCAGGTTTCACTTAGAACGTAAATAAGATCACTGTCTTATTTAAATTGCATATTATTCTTTATCTAATACAACCGGAAAACTTATCTAGACGTATGGAAATGAACGTCTACATTTTCATACTCAAAGTAGGTGACAAGAGTGCAATTAATTAATCACAGTTGAACTGACCCATAAGTGAGAAACTAAACATAAATAATAGCATGCAACTAAACGCGCTCGGAGAAAAAGTACGCCAGTTTACAAAAACGTCAGCATTCAATCGACCCCACCTTAGCAGTCTTCATGTAAAAGTTAAACCGCCGATAATTCATTTGTTAAAGCTTTCAGAAATTACTGTAATTCAAGAGAAATTACACAGAGGTTAACCGGTGTAATTGGGACGTAATTGATTACACTTAATTGCTGCTCTGTCAATGCATCGGAAACATAACCACGAATCAAGTTTAGCATCACTCGGATAAAACTAGTTGCGCGTATATGAATTATTTATTTTTTCACGAATGTGAAAAATTTTGCACCGAATCATTAGACGAACAGTAAACGTAGAAATAGATCTACGTAACGGTCGTGTCTGCGCCGCTAGACTACAGATTTTTTATATGTATGTAATAGCGCCCTCATCATGTATGCAGTTATGATCATGAAAAACAAACTGTTGCAGCTTGTTCGAGGAGAAAAAATGTTGATAATTTATTGACCATTTGCTTTCAATTTTGTTTTTTGCATCAGTTTCCGTTCGCACTGCTGCCAATGTCTGACACCTCTAGCTGCAAATGAAAAATTTAAATTCTCGAGCAGTGAAAGAAATGAGTTCACTTTGTTGTGTTGGCTGATTTGTGAACCTTTTAACTGTTTCTATATTTAGATGCTGATTTATATCATGTATCTATTAATGGAGCATTGTCGTAGAGATATTTAAAATATTTCATACGCTCTTCCCAAGATGTTTACACTTCGAGAATTAAACCGTTTATTAAATACAAACTGTACGTTGACTCGGGTTTTTCAATTACTGAATCGTTCTTTCTTCAGTTTTAAAATTACAATTTTTATAAATCCGTATCTCAACCAATTTTTATAAAACGGGAAAGTATTAAAAAAATGCACAGCCCCGCAACAGGTTGTTCAGATAACAACTATAATAAACTCAAGTTAGTTTGCACCCTCATAAATCATCCCTATCTCCAAATAGGTCAGTTACAGTTATTTCCAGAAACATGAGATTTTTTTGGCTATTTAAAGTCCAACGCACCGCAGGATTCCGAGCACCTTAGCACAGGGAAATAGCCACAGTCCAAACCTTCAAAAGTGGATTCGAGGTCAGACTCATTCACTCCGAAAAGAATAACAAAAATACAAAGAATTTTTTTGGTCGTTTTATTGCAGCTAAACAATAGACGGTTTTTTCGGTCGGAGACATGTAGGTATTTGTACCTACAGAGTGTTCTCCTTCTACAAAGAAAAATTACGTGTAAATTTAAATCTGCTCTATTCCGAAGGGACACAATTAAGAGTTACCCGAAAAAGTTGGGCAAAGGCGAGAAATTGAGCATAAATCACGGCTAAATTGTATTACAAAGTTTTGAATAATATGGGTACACTGCGACGAGGCGAGAATGTTGATAAAACTCATTATAATTGGTTGCTTTTCGTTCGATTGGGTATCCGCATAATAAAAAAACTCGTTTGCATCAGGTATCGACATTAATAAAAATTAAGAAAATGTCCTGTGGTAGCACGATGGATTTAATACCCAATTATTAAGAAACAACGCGGTTTAAGTTGGTCGTAACCGTTTCGAATAAATTGATCGAGAGCCGCCTGATTTATTTATGATCTTGATTATCGATTAAGTTTTTTTAGTCGAGCTCTTCATAATTAAGACATTAAAGTTCAATAGCAATAAAAAAACTTAATTGTTACTTAAGGAGGTGGGTGTTTGGAATTTTCGGACCAACAATTTTGCGCCATTGAAACTCGTGTGTTTGATCATATCTGCTCCATTGTTTGTTTTCCGAGACTGTACTTTTGCTTTTTTCCCGTAATTTGATTAATACGAGAAGTTGTTGTTTTACCAAATTAGCAAGTACTATTATTTTACGTCTTGATGCTTATGTAACCGGTGAATATAAATGCAAGTTTTTAACATTAATTATGGTTAAAGTATCAATTACAAGAAGTGTCTATTTTGTCTTAAAGAATGTACCACATGGAAACACAGAAATGCGTAAAGCTATCTTAAAAGAATGAGTTAACATTCACTGCAGTCATGACGCATGTCACGTGAATGTGTTATAATGCAAGAAAGTTTCATTTTGACAAATTTATTTTTCCTTTGTCTAATGGCATGTACCGCGGAAGACATTTGCCTAAATGGAGTCCAAAAGCCAGGAAGGGGCTAGTCCTCTGGGAAGCGATACTCGCAGCGAAATAGCAAAGTTTAGATAAAGGAAGATAAACAGATTATAATGATTTAAACACTCTCAAATACGTCCAACTATAATAAAGTTCTTAACAAAATTTAAAAGTAAAGTTTCCTAGTTAATTTATAGCAGGAATTTTCAGGACTTCCAGCGCATAGATGAATTTTTGTACCTTCCTCAAGCCGCAATAAATTACGCGAAAGTATACGGGGAAGTCAGTGACAGTTTTAAAATTAAATTTTTATCAAACCAATGCACCTGCCCGACGTAATCGAAGGCAGCAAAGACCCGAAAGTGCGTGAAGCAAAAAGTGTTGCAGCAATCTTGATGCAATTGAGCTTGATTTTAGTTGAAATAAAAAACACGCGCATGTACGTGGGTATTTGTAGTTAAAAACCGAACGGAAGTATTCATTATTCTTTTAGATTTTTAAATTTCGTTGCAGCTGTTACCGCAGTCGATGTATAATTAGTATTTCGTGAAGATGTAATTAATAAGTATTGACTGCAACTGTATTTTCCTATTACGCGATTACGAAATTCTACACATACAGAGAGCAACAATAAATAGTTCATATCGTAAATTTATTTCTGAAATATAAGCTCATTCTACAAGTTTACAACCTTCGGAAGAGTATTTATTCTGATGTTAACAGCTAAATTTTCTAAAAAATGCTTTCACATGTCATATACCTACGAATTAATAATAATTAATTATATTATAACATAAACTGGTGATCGCTTGAAAGGGAACGGTTGGGCATTTCATGTAATATGCTTAAAGTGTGACAAGTAATTCATTATCTCGTAGAATCCGAAATAGATGTACCATGAATATGATAACCAAATCCTTTGGGATTTGTATGGGGTAGTTAAAACCGAATGAAACTAATTTACTTCGGCAAACCTTGCATATTTTAGCTTTTTACATATTTTTCAATCTGTTATGTCCTATTACGTTAATTTGAAAAGTTCTATTTTCTTAAAATTTACAATAACATAAATATATTTAAAATTTTCAGAATACTTACTAGTGAAAAACGTGTCTAAAACGGTGTTTATTTTTATTCTCAAAAAATGTAAAAGGGCGGTTATTATGAATTTATTAAATTACGAATTAGCTCCTAGACATGCTCCAGATCTTTGAATTGAATTATTATCACTACATCAATTCGTTTCATTGTTAAACTCTGTAGAACAACTGGAAACTCAAATACTGAGTTATACTTTTTTTTAATACTCTAGAAAAAACCAATATATAGATTTGACTGATGCAACAAGTACACAATTTTATAGTCTAGAAACTGAACTAGTAGGGTAGGATTTTTAAGTTAACGGTTGTAAGTAGTGTACTAGGGACCAATTTATGACACCGAAAAATTCGACTTTTAAACACAGCAGAGAGGATAAATTTAAAGGTTCAGCTCTGGCAATGATGATCATTCAAAACGCTTATGCATTTAAATTTTCCATGTTGTATTCTACTAATTCATATCTTACTACATACAATCGTTGACAGTGAACTAAGTTTTTCAAATTTTAAATATACAGAGTGATTAAATAAGCGTGCGCTCCTCGATATCGCATTAATCACCAATCATAGAAAAAATGACCAAAGCTGTACGGATTTTTGAACATTCTAACATAAAATTATTTTCAACTAACGGAGTATTTTGTTTTTGAGATGCAGCATACACTCTATAGTTTTAAGAAGGAAAACTATATGTTTCTGCATTTACTGATTTGTCTCTTTTTAGGCTTTGCAAGCAGAGAGCTAATTTTGAAAATCTGATGCAATGTTGCAAAGTTTTTTCATTTTCCAAAAATGTTTTCACAAAAAAAATGTAGGGTTGTTTTTAATACCCGTGTTGCCACATACAATATAGATAGATAGATAGATAGATAGATAGATAGATAGATATCTAATCAAAGAAGCTTTATGTAGTGCTTAGAGTACAACTTGAATATACAGAGTATTTGAAAAAAATCTAAAACATGCTAATTTTGCGTCATCAGATTTTCCCACCAACATCCTGTGTTCTATTACTGAATGCTTTGTATCTAAAATAAACAGTTTTTGCAGTTTCTCTTTTTTTTTTTAACAGCGACAATAAAATAAAAAAAAATAAGTGAACAAAAAAACAGAATAAGATGTAATAAATGTAATGTAGGTATAACTGGGTACCATTAACAACTTAAACACGATTTTAATTACGCGGGTGATTTTTTTTATTTATAAATATTTACAGCGTATTATACAACGTGTTTCAACATGATTTTCATCTAATCGCCTATGGCTGCACATTTTCATCAAGGGAAAGATAGGAGTTGATGCTAACTAGATGAAAATCATTTCGAAACACCCTTTATTACCATACTCTGGATTTTAGGTATACTATATGCAAACATTTAGTGCGTTTATGACTTTGACGTTGAAAGTACTTTACAGATGACCCTTCATAAAACTTAGCAAATGCAAACCATACTACGTGTCAGGGCCGGGGGAGACAGTACTACCCTGTGCTTTATTATTAGGTTATCCATAAGCGGGTTTAAAACATCCGGCTGTGACGACCTACTGAATTATAATGGGAGTTAAATTAATGTGAAGCCATAAATGCACTAAAAGTTTGCGTCCAGTATACCTATAACGTGGACATAATTTAGTTCATATTTGATACATACTTATATTGATTTGATCTGCTGTAACTCTGAACTCTCTCTTAAAAGGACAACAAATGTTTTTCAAAGTTACCTGCTGCATACGATGACATTCTGACAAATTTCTGATTTTGTCAAAAATCGTGTCATTCTGGCACTGAGATTATCTATTTACCCCAGTGAATTTGTAGAAGAGTTGGTATTGTAAAGGGTTTAAAATCTGTGTTTTATTGCAAGTGTAGGTAATGGTCTTTCTAAAATTCTTATTTTGGAGTTTATTTTGCTGTCAGAGGCAATCTTGAGCAAGTTTTCAACTGGTTTTAGATGTATACTAAATGTGATAATTTTTTTTACATTTTTATAGTATTTTTTGAAAGTTCTACGTGGGTTTCGATTTGTAATAATAATTTAAAATGTTAATGTATAAAATTAAGTACAAAATATACTAAATGTTCTTAAATTGTAGCGCCTAATATAAGTTTGATGTAATTAAAAATGTGGATTAAAACGTATCATCTGATTTTTGAGAATTACTCAGAAATAGCGCCAATGTTATTCTTCCTTTAAACTTTTATTACTTAACCAAACTTATTTTATCGCTTAAACGCCTTCAGGGTTGATTTAAAAACCAAAAGTGTAGATTTCTTTGAGTTGAAATAATTGTTCTTTAAGACATGCATTTTCCATTCTTAATTATTTCAAGATAACTTTGTTTTTTTCAAACAATATGCAAGTAATTTATCATAAAATATTCCAACAAATAAATTGGTAGGACAGTTTCAATAATAGATTAAAAGTAACTCTTAAAGCAAATTAGAAATTGGACATAAGCTCGCTTGACAAAGTCTCTAGTGAACATTGTAATTCGAAAATAACACCTTAGAAATCAATACGAGAACCTTCACGAGAATGCTTAAAATTTATATTATAGTGTTTATAGTGTTTCTTCTACCACTTAAATCTGCATGCCGTTTTAGCAACAGGTTTGTAGCTGTAAGATTTGTACCCCAAAAATAAAAATTAAAAAATGTGTGCTAGATTTAAGTACCTATGAATTAAAGCAGAGGTGGTATATGTGAAATAGGATTCAATCTAGTCCAGTAAAGGAGACTTTCCACTATCACTGAGCTGAGATCATGAAATGGCTGCAGTTTATTACTGAGTAAATTAAATTTTCTAATACCACTGTCAAACTAAATCAGGTTTGAACATTATGTTCTTAATTTGTTTTCTGTGTAACATCGACGTTGAATTAGTTAATATAAGCTGCGGAGACTTTTTATAAAAAAAAATACAAAAGTGTCAATATTGTTGGAAGTAGTAAACAAAAATTTAAATTGTTTTCAGCCGTTGAAATTAACAATTTCTATACAAAAATAAGTGCAATTTAGCAAGATATATTAAACAGGTTACGTATTACATTTAAAAACAAACTAATAAATAAATATTTGCTTGACGCTCTCAAAATTAAAGTCATCAATAAAAAGGAACCCAGTTTCAATTGCATTTCAAACGGCCTTTCACAAGAACTATTACGTCATGGACATGCTTTAAATATTGAAAATAATATTAGATACAAAAAATATCGAAGGTCTACATGTGCCACCATTATGTCCAGTCTTACCTCATTCTTAAAATAAATATAAAAATTGAGATTACCTTAAAAAAGAGCGATTACATCACAATTTAGAACACGTCAACCAAAAAAACGTTTAAATTTATTCATAAAATGTAGCTCGTGTTAACACGTCCACGCATCTTTCTCAAAGTTTGTTGCAGTTTTTTTTTTTTTAACAGTGAGGTTACATATTTCTACTTTTTGTGTAAACGGTTCGACAAGTATTAAAAATGAGTTTTTTATAACCTTCATAAAAATCCATTTGGCTCGTTCTATCGTTTTGTAAATTTTTACGGCTTCTGTAATACTCATTACTCACGGCGACGTCGAACTGCACGCATCTTGCACTGAACCACAGTACACTTTCAAACAACTCAAAACACTGCACAATTCGCGACTTTATTGGCCTTTGATCGCTGCAAGACTAATTTGCCTTTGTTGCACCGCGCACAAGATGTAAAATAGAGGGGGTTGCACCATGGGGGTCTGATAAAGCAGGCTTTGGGGCCCGTCTGAAGGCCATTGAGGGTAGCCGATAGGACAAGATATCGCAGAGAGGGGACCCGACCAATGGCTAAAGGGATTTTCGAACTTTTGTTGGTGATTATCGGGTCGCCCTGGGGTATGTTTGGAAAAAGCCGACGTCGGACATAATAGCCCCCTCACAGAATATTTTACCTGCTTTTAATGGAGTAATAATGAACTAATTACCATCACAATTTTTTAGGTCTCCGCAGAATATAAATCATTGAAAGCTCCAATTTTCGAAGCAGCCAAATTACCACTATACAAAGGTTTCTGTCTTGTTGTACCTGGACTCACGCGCTTGTTTATTGCACGCAATCCCATCGAATATAAATGACAGCATTGAAAATTTTTTGGAAATGTGGCGCCACACAGTTTGCCTAACTATTTCCTGTGGGTTTCAAAGAAACCAGAGAATACTTGCACGTATTGTAATTTTTGGTGTGGGTATGTCTATCAACGCGCCCACATGCTCTTACCAAAAGAATTAAATCAGTGTGTATTCGATAAAATGATTTATTTTCCTAGATAAACTCCTGACTGGATGAATAATAGTGCCCAAATTTAACCATCTCGTTAATAGAAAAATCCACTTCAAGACGAAGTTATAAATTAGAACCTGTTTATTAAGGTATATATCTAATTATTTTCTGGAAGCTTGTCAAAAACTTCCTTTAATAAAAATCGTGTCATAAATTGTAGTTCTAATTAGAAACACGAGGCGACTATCGACTGGTCATAATAGATTATAACCCGAACGCCACTGTTTGTTCTTGTTACGTAAACCGCAAACCGGAGATATTACAAAAAATGGCGATTTAGTAACATGGCGTGCGGAGAAAACATTTTTTTCTAGGTAATAACAGCGGAGAACTATTATGAGACAATTTAATAAAGCAACCCGCAGATTAGCGAAATGCCATAAAAATGGTGATTCTCTTTAGGTTATAAAAATGGGAATCCCCAAGAAAATTGCAAATATAAAAAATTGGCCAAATTAAAAAATACGATCTCTGAAAAATAAACTTCATATTGATGAAAACGTACACAATGATGTGGTACTATTTCTTGTTGAAAAAGTGTGTTTGTTGCACTTTCGTTCAACGTTTGAGAACTGATGTATAAAGTACTTATTTAATGTAGAATTTTTGCCTTATTGCTGTTTTTATGAATGTGTGAATATAATTCATCCCTATTGACTCTTTAATAAATTTAGTGCAAAACAAATTTTATTCCTATTCATAAACTAAATCTTGATTATTTTTTAAGAGCTTTCTTTTGAGGACAGTAGATAATTAAATTCTGTTGACACGTTGACAGAAGTCGTTTGTACCTCTTGTCAACAAGCTAGTAAATAATGAGTATTCTCGAAACGATCACCAATTTAAAGCTGTTACTACAAGGGAACATTTCGAATAATTTTTTTATTTATACTAGCTAAAAGTAAAAAGTAGCTTTTTTAGCTTCACTGTTTAATATTCGTAAATTTTTGCAATTTTTCTTAAAAAAAAAAATAATTTTCTCAGGTTATTCGTTAGTGCAACTTGATGTAAAATTTGGTAAAATGTTGTACTGGATTGTTCAGAAAAGCATAATAAATGCAATAATATCAGTTTCAAAAATAGATGGTTCACTACTTCCGTAAAAACGTATTTAGAAAACAAAGCACAGAAAAGATTTTAAGAAAAAGCAAATAAAACCTATCAAAAGTAATAAATATTAAAATTTGCAGAGTAATTTTTCTATCAATTATTTTATCTAAGTGATGCATACGTGGAACTCATTCATTTGGTGAACAGACAATCTTGCCGTCAAAACCGCTGAAGAATCTTGTAAACCATCAGTCTATGAACGTGATGGTGCTTTATGATGAATTAAAAACATTTATTAGAAATTTTTCTATGGAAAAGTTTCTCATGTACGTAGAGGCAAGGTTCGCAGCATGGAAAATTTAAAATAATAATCAATTTGTAAGTAGTTTTTATAATATTCACTGAAAATTCCTTATGACTTGGTATCACATTGCATTAAATGATTTGAAAAAATATATATTTTAATGCAAAAATTTCCGAACTTATCAAATTTGTCCGGAAGAAACTGTTAGCTTTTTTAAAGAATGATATACGAGGGTGTTTACGAAGCATGAGGTAAAATTCAGGGACTTCTATTGCTTGGTTTATTTAAGTTTTTTTTCCTTGGATCATTTTCGGAGATACAGGATGCTACAAAAATTGCTGAAAATGACTACCACCAGCTAGGACACATACATTAAATCTTCACCTCATTGCCCGTCGAACTTTTTCAAAAATACCAGGGTTGTTTCTTATTGCAATACACCCCTCAATTATCTGATTTCTCGAGTCTTCTATTTTTTCCCACTGGAGTAGTAGGTTTATACTAAAGTTTTCAAATCTTTTACTTTTATTGCCTCGTATCTTCCAAACAAAACTCCTTTCCGAAAATCATTCGAGGAAAAAAAATCTAAAAATAATTTAAGAAATAACCCCCTGAAATTTTGGCGCATGTTTAGTAAACACCCTACATATTTTATGTGTATATAATATATCTACATATGTGATTGTGTTGATATTCTATGCAATAAATTAAAAAAAAAAAAAAACAAAACAGAACCTGAGCATGAGAGAATTTATTACATTAATTAACGGCAAAAATGTACATAAAATATAATATTTAACAGAATATTTAATTTTAAGCACCAAAGTGTTAATAAAATTTCTACCAAATTTTGACGATATCTTGTTCGTAAAATATGAAAAAACACATTACCTCTTTTAACACCAAAAGGGATTACGTGGTGTAAGATCTGAAGATCTTGCAAGGCACCAAATACAAACTATAATAAGTAGTAGGGATGTAGCGACTAGTGGCCGACCGGTCGGATAAGCCGACTATTCGGCCGTTTTTCATCGTCGGCTGGCAGTCGGCGACTAGTCGGCAAAACAGCCGATCGGTCGGCTTTTTTTATTACAATTAAAATAGTATATAAAACAATTAAACCCGGTTTACAGAACCTCAATTAAATATTTATTTGCGATTTAATTTTTAACACCGCGTTAAAGTATCATGTGACCGACTCTACGCCAATCAGACGTCGCTAATGGCCTTGTTAAATGACCTGACCTGACCTGACCTGACCTGACCGACTCTACGCCAATCAGACGTCGCTAATGGCCTTGTTAAATGCGCGATCAACTTAATCTCAGTTAAAATATTGCATAAACTGGCCCTAAATTGTGTTATTCTTTATTTTTGTACTGAGTTACTATAAAAAAAATAAATGTTAAAATTATCCAAACAAATTTAATACATTTTTTGGAAAACAAAGGAACTTTAGTTATTCCTTTTCTTAAAATAAAACAAATTTTTAAGGTAGTCAGAGAAATAGAAAAAAAAAACACACTGTCTGTCGCATTTATAAACCGGTTTTAGCAAAGCCGAACAGTCGGCCAACTAGTCGGTTTTTACTGGCCGAACAATCGGCTAGTCGGTTAGTCGGCCAGACCTACAGTCGGTACATCTCTAATAAGTAGGTAAATGTGTATTACTCAGAGCGATTTATATGAGACCGTGGTCAAATCTTAACGCTCCGTATTTTTGGTGGCCTGACTTAAAGTAAGTAAGTTTTTCTTGTACATCGTATAAGGGTGGAAATTTTGAAAATTTGAATCAAAGAAGAACACCAACATTGAATTAATCTATGATTCTTTTAAGACCAAGTACTTCATAGGTTATAAATAAGGGTTAAGTAATTTTATATATATTTTAGCTCATGATGAGTGATTTCTCTAATTCTCAGCATCCTAATTTTGTAGAAAAGAGATTATATTTCTTGTGGAAAACAAATTAACTTACAGACTACGACGGGTCTCTCACTGCTCTAATGAATAAAACAATGGTCTACCTATCATGTGGGTTAAATTATAATAGTACACGACGAAATTGTCTTTTAAGTCAGTTCCAATTACATTGTCATAAATATTTTAAGCAGCAGCAACAGCGTTGTTGGATAAATTAAATCTGACTTTTTATTGGCGAGTTTTTGCAAAACTTCAATATCAACATTTCTACTGTTTTCGATATCTCGATACTAAAACAATAAAAGATCCTATCATTTTTGGACTTTTATCTACCTCACTACAATTTAAAATTCAGCTCTTATCAATAATAAATTTAGATCTTTTGTAAAAAAATTTAAATGTTAATTTAAGACATATCTCGAAGCATATTTAAACTTTTAAGAAAGCCATGTATTGAATTTAAACCACATACTCATTTGTTAAAAAAAAGAATTTTCCATATTTTTTTGTATCTTACAAAACTCGATTGAAGTGACCACAATAGCTACTTTTATAACCATATAACCAGTGCAATTTTTAAAACTTTTTAATTGTGTAATTTGTAAAGTCAGGTTGCAACGTTTCGTGTAATTTTTAAAGGCAATAAAGCAGTTCAAAAAAAACAACAAAACAAGAAACAGATGTACGACCCGGTTCAGTATTTTCTCTTTTTTTAATTTTATTAAAATTATTACTTCCCGGAATTCCATTTTTCATCACGTGGCAACACAGAAACACCTTTCATACACTAACACAATTATAATTTATATACTTCTTTTACTCATATCTAGAACCCGCAACAGCAGTTGTCGTTGAAACAATACTCGCAATTTATTTATTTTTTTATGACTAGCGGTAATGTTCCCCGCACATGTGCCCACTTGTTACTCCCTTCAAATTTATAACACTTATTCTGTCAACATTGTCATACACCGTTCCTGTTATGAATATCTACCCGCATTTGTTCGAAAATGTCATTTTTATCCTTCGTTCGCTCGTTAAAGTTTCCGCCCAAAACTGCCCATTACGAATTGCCCCATGATCCAACGTGCGATAATGATAACAATGACGATTTATGACTCCGTGCACTTGCTGTGTACTCCACTCCGCCCCAGACATTGTAGTTCCCAAACCGTGTTCGTGCAGAATTCTCAATCAAAAACTCGTACGTTTTTCTTATTTCCCCTGCAGATTGTCCACGTGATGTGTTTTAAATTGCTCTTGTTGTTCCGCTTGGATTCAGAAGTTAAAGACGCCATATAAAATACATCACACGATTTTTAACCGGAAAAGCGATACCAGGAATGAAGAATTCGCGAGACTTATCTGAACCAGACTTAAACCACTTCCGCTACCATGTAGGTGTTTGAACGTGAAGTTTGATACGAGCGAAGCTTAATGTTTTCATCAAAATCTTGTAATCTACATTTAAAGGCCCGCCTAGATCAGAACCGTAAATCACGCGAGAGCACGCATCAGCCATTAAAATTTCTTTAACGCATGTTAAAGATCTAACAATCTGAAGAACGTTCGTCTAGTGTTCGTTAGTTAATGTTAGTATACACAGGGTGTTTGAGCGGCAAGTCAGTTGGTCACTGTACTACTAGTTGTTCAAAATGAATGTTACATGGTGGGATAGATTCCATTTCTTGATGGGTAAAATTTTTTAAATTTTTAAATGTTTATCATCTGTAAACCATAAATTTCTTGTTTTTTTTTTATTATTGTGACGTTCTAAATACACTTCTTTTATTGATGTGAAAATTGTTTTATAGCTTTATAAGTGGTATCTTTGGACCGAAGTTATGATTACAATGTGCAATGTTCCTTGGGTGCAAACAATTTGTGGACGTGCATTATCCGAGCAGACCTCCGGAGAATCATACTCTCTAAATGTCTGTAATTTTCTAGCCAACTGTAATTGTTACTACTGCTTTGTTGCTTAATACCATGTTTAAATAACAATTGTTTCTACTTTTATATTATTAACATTTACTGCATTTCCTTTCACACATCCAGTAGGAATATCACAATCAGAATTGTAAATATGTATATTAAAAAAAAAGTTTAATTATATTTTACACTTTTAAGTCTTAAAAAAATTATGTTGGGCCGACTGGAATTGAATGTCCACCACAGTGAGTCACAGTGCTTCTAACTACTTATATTTGAATTTCACTAAAAAATATAAAAAGTCAGCTGTTAAGAACAAATTTTGCTTGAAATTACTAGAACTGCACCCTGCCTTAACTTCCTGTTATCAAAATTGACATGGTTAAAAGTGAAGTTAATTTCAATCAAAATTTATGGATGATTATTATTTGGCAATTGAAGTACAAGAAAAATTTCTCAAAATTAGTTACCTAATTTTATTACCTACTCAGAGAGTATCTGTTAATCATGACGTATTTTTGGAGTTGGTAATCTGATTCTTTTGAGAGCCGATTTACTGAAACTCAATTAAATATTTGATTGCGATTAAATTTTTAATTTGTTCCACTCCATTTTCATTTCTGTTTAGTCCACGAGCCCCATTTTTAAAGCGATAATATTTCTTCTTTACGCTCTTATTTTTGATTGGTCTTATCAGTGGCGGCGTAGAGTGGTTTGGCACCCCGAGCACCCTCCATATAATAAAACAACAAATACCAAACGTGCTTACGTGTCTTATTTTGGCAAAATATTCTATGACGTTATCAAAATTTGCTTTCCTCTCTTTTTCAATTGATAAAATGGAAAGATTGTTTAATCGCGCTTAGCTCATTGTGGACCCTAAGCACGATTTTATCAATTCCAATTTTGAAAAGCTTCTTTCACATGAAGCTACCGAAACAAATGGTTAAAAAAATCTTAGGCTAAGCGCTAGACTCCGAACACACTCAGAATAGTCCCATCTTATGATGAATGGAAAAGCTCCAATGTAGTCCACTGAACCGCTTCTTCGGAAGAAATGTTTGCGGCTTCCAAGTGGCGCCTCAGTCGTAAAATTTCCAAAATTATGTCCTCTGCAGAAGATTCATCGTAGATTTTTGTCAGATTAGGAACTACTCCATGAACATCTTTTTTTTTGATGACGTTAGCAGTAGGATTTATAAACTTACCGTTGCAGTTGCTGTTCCCGCCGCCGTTGTTTTTAGAGCTGAAAGTTGTCATTTATAAACTCAAGTTGCCGTTGATGCTCAACGTTTACCGTATTTAAAGGGGTTGTAGATGAAAAGTGCAGGATTTAAGTTGATTACTATAAAAATTTACCAAGTATTTTAAACATATTTTAAGTTTCTTGTTGTCGAAATAAGTCTACATATACTAAGAAAAAAAGGCAAAATGTAGCCCCGCCCACCCGCCCCATCTCAATTGTGATGATTTTTTTTTATTCGTCGTGAGCCAAGGGGACGAAGCTTAACTGCAAACTGCAAAACTCTACGAGAAATTAAAAACATGTTTTTGAGTATCGTGTTGTTCAAAGAATACTATGTATATTAGGAAAAAATAAAACCGAAAATTAGGCCCCACCCATACCCGCCCCGATCTCAATTCTCAATTGTGATGTATTTTTCATTCATTGTCAGATCGAGGGGCGGGGCTTAAGTGCAAGATCGATATTTGTCTACAAGAATTTACCATTTTAAACATGTTTTAAGTTTATTGTTTTGAAAAGACAGCTACGTATATTAAGAAAAAAGGCAAAATATAAGCCCCACCCACCCGCCCTATCTCAATTGTGATGATTTTTTTATAATCGTCGAGAGCCAAAGGAGTGGAATTTAAATGCAAAATTCTTAATATCTCTTTCTACAAGAAATTACCATGTAAGACATTTTTTTGAGTATCGTGTTATTCAAAGGATACTATGTATATTAAGAAAAAATTAAAGCCAGAGATTAAGCGCCACACATAACTGCCCTGATCTAAATAGTAATGAAGTTTTCATTCGTTGGCAGACTTAAGGGCGGAGCGTAATTGCAAAATCCATATTTCCTTACAAAAATTTACCATTTTAAACGTGTTTTAAGTTTCAAAAACAAAAAAAATAATTGCAATTGAGATGGGGTGAGTGGGCGGGGTTTATATTTTGCCTTTTTTTTTAATATACATAGTATTCTTTGTACAATACGATGCTCAAAACATGTTTTTAATTTCTTGCAAAGAAATAAGTATTTTGCAGTTAAGCTGAGTCCTCTTGGTTCAGGATGAATCATCACAATTGAGATAGGGCGGTTGGTTGGTCTTACATTTTGCCTTTTTGTTTTAATATGTGTAGACTTCTTTTCATTCACAACATGAAACTTAAAACATGTTTAAAATGGAAAATTTGTATAAGGAAAAATCGATTTTGCAAATAGGCTCCGCCCCATAATTGCAAAACCCATATTTCCTTGCATAAACCATTTTAATCATGTTTTAAGTTTCTTGTTATGAAAAGATGGCTATATATATTACGAAAAAAAAAGGCAAAATATTAGGAAGTATTGTAATGAAGTCCGTCGGCCGACTTTCTACTTTTACAATTTCTCGACCTTTCATGATCCCAAGAGTATGAAGAAATGGGTCTATCGTTTCCGTCTGTCTGTCTGTCCATCCGCCTGTCTGCGGTCCCGATTTTTTAAATATTTTTGCAGCTGATTCGTCTGTAAGTATTCTGTGGTTGTGCAAGTGAGTTGTCGTTGTCACCCCTTGGTGTTTTGTACCCGGGGCTGAGCGCTCCCACCGCACCCTCTTTACGCCGCCACTGTGTCTTATAGTTTGTTGTTAGGTGTTAAAATATTTATTGTCTTCCATAAATTTGACTACAAATCAGTACTAAACCTTCCTTGTAATTTTACACATCGTTCTTTCTTGTAGAACTAACTAATTCAGTAAAATTTAATGCGGTATTTCATAGAGCAGTTTTTTGCCAGCATTTGGTTTCTGTTTTTGTGAAGACGCATAAAATATAGGTATCTTGTTTTATATTGGCTTGTCTGTGGGTTCACACATCATTCAATACATCACTTAACTTTTCATAGATTTTTCATATTCACACACCCATCTATGATTCTGACTTCTGTCATATGTTTTCTGATTTCTAATATTTTTTCCTTGCCCATTTTTTTTTCGTAGCGGTTTTTGAATTTCATAATGTAGTATCATCATTTTCAGCATATCATCTACATTTTCATGAAATATTCAGGTTTTTAGGTTACTTTTTTTCTCTTTTTCTTCTACTTTAACTTAAACATGTGCTTTTGCCCCATAACTTCATGTTTTCTTTGCTTTGGTTGATTACACTGTTTTTATTATCTTGTTCTGTCCGCTTTTTTAGTTTAAATCTGCAGGTGGTCTTAACCGCACAAGACACTTGCGTAGAAACTGCATGAGAGGCAAGGATTAGTTGGGCGGTGTACTTAGAAAAATATGCATATACATAAAACTGGAAGTGTTTTTATTGTTCTTAAATTTATTGTAAAAAAATTGGTCGAGCTTTAACGTCTATAAAAACGCTGAAAGTTAGAACTGTGCAGATTTCCTCTCAACTGAGTACCTACAGGTAATAACACTTATTTGCGCTCAAGTGTCATATCACTTTTTTGAGAATTAGACTAGTCACAGAAGGTAAACTGACCATCGCGCGCAAGTGACCAACACCCATCAAAGCTGATATTATAACGAATTTGGGAGGCATAAATTTGATGTAATAAATATTGAACTATTTGAAAATATATATAGGTAATCATGATAAAAGTTTTTCGATGCAACTATAATTACAAATGGTCATAACATACCTCTTAGTACTAAATAACACACATCAATGTAGATAATACATAAAAATATACATGATAAAACAAATTTAACACAATTATTGCAAAACATCTAGAAGCAGTTGTTTACTCTTTTAGTAGTAATAATAATCCTCCTAAATTAATTATTTATGTAAAAACCAATTGGCTTGTACTGATGAAATTAATTCAACGAAAAAGATGTTATAACAGGATTAGTAGGTATATAGTCATGACACTTTTTTTTCTTTCGTTAAGTGATAATCTTAATAAAAGCTCATTTATAAAATGTGTTCTTTAAAATATCCTGTTGTGTTGTAGCAACTATCAGTTTGGAATTTGTCACACAAGTTACCCAACAATAAGTTTTTTTTTATCTGCTATCAACAGCTTTTAATGCAAAAGTAATAGTCATCCACATACACAACTGGAATCATTTTTCCACTAATTATTTTACGTCAAATTTGTCAAGGAACACATAAATACACTTTCAAAACAGTTCTTTGTTTATCTTTATTTTCACCGTCTGTTTAAATTTGCATTTGTAGTCACAGAGCACAAAAAAGTGGAATTATAATTTGACTGTCCTGTGCAAAGTAATAATTCCTGCTTTCTATCTCGAAAATCGCAGAAATAAGTCGGCTAATTGTTGAATTAACAGATGAATTCTGTGTATAATAATAATCCATAATTACACATAATGATCAAATAACGTCGCAGCATTAATCTGACAATGAATTATAAGTTTGTAACCTTGCAGGGTCTCACACACTTAGTTAACGTTTTGAAACGTCTTTCCCTTCATATTTAAGAGTCAAATGAAGATAAATAAAACAAAAGTGATTTTAAAAGTACGGTGCAATTCTTACAAACTTTTTCCGTTAAAAGTTTGGCGTACAATAGTTACGAGAGATTGTTGATTCCAAATTCTTCACTATAGTTCACAATACAAACGACTGGTATTTATTTATTTCTGCAACATAATTCAGATAAACGACAGTGTGTTTTTCAACATCAGCAAATGTTTTATTACAAATATAGTAGAACGTATCAGTTTGAATGTTACGTTGAAAATGACTACAAAAAAACACGTGATAAAATTACTGATTTGAATATGTTGTTCCTATGTAGCTTTACTTGTTGGATGGCGCATCCAACTATTAATTAAAAAAAAGTTTTCCTATTTTAAGTTTATATCTAGAGAGAAAAGTGGGGTAATTACATAGACCTGCTCAATATAAGTAGTATTTTTTATTAGTGGCGTGATAGATTTAATTTTAAAACATGAAAATCCCTCCAACATAATTCTTAAACATTCAATTTGATGCAGCAGATCTTAAAGTTGGCAATGGAAACTCCATAAAACTCGAAAACTTCCCTCCAATGAACCGCTTTTCGTTGTGGTTATGCTTTATCATTGGCAATTGTATACAAAGATCTGCCCATGAACCTCCCACATCGTCGGTCCATTCAAAAATATTTGTGGTTTAATATTAAAGAGCAAATGATTCGTGCGTATTTTCGTATGTATATATTGGATTCTGTGAGAGTATCTACATAGAGCGGGGTAATCGAGATCCATTATGATTCTCTAAATTTTACTACAACGTATTTTCATATTCTGTTACTTAAACTTTCCGAGATTCAATTAAAATATTAATAATTATGTAAGTTATCCATTATTAAATTATTGGAAAATGATGGATAATACAATGAATGTGGTAATTATTGCAGTGAAAATATTTTAAGAGAAACACACCAACATAACAAGCCAGTAGAAGTAAAGCGTTTAGACAGGTTAATTTGCGAATTTAGGAGAAGGAAACAGAAAGTAGCTCAGTATTTTATACAAAAGTATAAACGAACATACATTTTTTAAAATGTTCCCGTTTCAGAACATAAATGATACGCCACTGGTCCACATTTAAAATGCAATGACTAATGTTATTTTCATAGTTATACAGATACAATAACTAGTTTCACTGTCACACAGATTCTGTTTTAAAGTTTGGATTCACTCATTAAATTTAGCCAATAAAAAATGAAAATCAATATTCCCATATGAAACGAAAAAATTGTTTCTAACATTTTTGACATGAACTCCAATCCGAAAAAAAATCCAAAATTTGATATTTTAAATTTTGTCGAAAAATTCAAACCGTAAAATGTACAACTTTAGCAAAAGACGTACTTTGCTTTCTAAACTAGTTACTACTTTCAACTCACATACCAAGAAAAGGTGCGTTTTTGCTTTCCCCCTGTTATATACAGTTGACTATACATATTCATGCCATTTTTACGGTAAACGTTTTATAAGAAACTCGAATAAGAAAATAATTTGTAATAGACTAATGCTGAATAAAATTTTTCCAAAAAAATAACAAGTCATATTCATGAATTTTCGTATTGTGCTACCTTCTGTGCTAATTTATGCACAAACACGCCGTATATGAACGTTATTAAAGATGGATTTATCGAATAAGGCTCAAATATTCAAATTCAAAGTGCAATAAACCGGTGGGTAGATCCACCCTTTATCGAACCACCCATAAATCAGCAAGGGGAGGCAAACGGTAAAATATGTCATACTGCTAACTTCGTTAAAAATTCCGATAGATAACAGATAACTGTCATTATTCTAAATCACAATACAATCACCACACCGCAACGTTGGCCATACCAATGAACTGGTGTTGAGACAAGAATAATTGTGTGGCCTTGAGGACACACGGTCTTCTTGCGTCACCCTGAGTGATTCCAGCTGGTCGTCGCTGGTAAAAGATGGGACACGGATATGAAAATAATACGAGTCAAGGTCTACTGCATTGCATTTATACCTGCTCGGAGATTTTCACTATAGCAAATTTTAAAACCGACGGGAATTGCTCGCAAGACGATATTCCACACACCAAATTAGGTGACATTCACAACAAAATAATAGAATACACGACCGACAATTTTTTCTCCGACAGTAGAAAGAAGTAATGAAATGTCCGCCAACATAAAACTAATGCAACGTGTTCTTTTAAATGCCGCAAACACGTCTTTTTCTGTGGAATCGTGAAATCTTGAATTCCTTGTGAATCTCAGTTTTCAAGGTTTTTCTTATAAATGTAAGGATATAGTGGGCAATGAAAAATTATGATACCTGTGTTAACAAATATGGCATAATTTGTCGCGCTTTGATCCGTTTTGCCGTTGGAAGTAATTAGGTATGTCGTTGATTTGATTAGCTTTGTCGTGCCGCTATGTATTCCGCTTTTAAAACACGCTTCCTTCGCGTCTGTTTATTTGGTTTAACCCTCCGGCTCGTTCCCAAGACGAAACTTCACCAGAAGCATCCTGTCAAAGTTCTGCTCTACAACAGTGACTTAGTTGAATAGTTTCGTCTGTGGCCGCTCCTTGCTGCAACTTTACGACAACAATAATTAAGTGGGGAAAATTTTGACATGTTTGTAGACTGGGAAACTTTCTGGTTTACATGTTTTCATTTGGAAACTGGCACGCAATGTCTGCATTTACATCCATAATAATTGGGAGAGGCAATTTAGGCCGGAAAAACGCGTTTTCGTTTCCTAAATAAGGACGACGACGCATAAATCACGCACCGGTGATAAGAACAGACCAGGTGCGAAATATACAGGTTCGGAATGGGCAAGTATTTGGACAAGATAGGAATTATAATTTTGTAATGAAAAATAATTTCGGAAGGTTTAATAATAATAAACCCCACATCAAACTTTTTTATGTAAACGAAATATATCTACATTTAGGATCTTAGAACGCGGTTATCAAGACGAACACGAAGTTTTGCAAAAATGTTTACTTGTAATTTGTACAACACCACCTAAAATAACAGAACAATGCAGCCATATAAAGTAGCATTGATGACATAACACTACACACTTCACGTAACAATATTAATTATGTCACTATTTTTATTGATCAAACCATAGGTACTGAATTTAATGAGATGTTCTAATTATCTGAAACTTACGTTTTCTACAAAAAATGAACAAAAAAGAAATATGTAACATTTTTATATAACGAACAGATAATTTATACTTCATTTAAATTCGTTTATTTTTATGTAAGTGTTGACGTATTACTTGTAAAACTAAAAAACGGCGCTAAAATTAAGATACTTACGTAGTTTCGATATTAAATAAACTCTTACTTATATGTAGATTTCCGTAAATGAAGTACAGCTAAGTTTAATGATAACTTGAGAATGGTTTACTATATTTTATCTACAGTGTTTTTTACGTAAAAGTTGGTAGAAGAAATTTAGACAGTACTTCCCTTATCTTCTCAAGGATAAGGGAAGAATCATTTCATACAATTATCATTGGTATAAAACGATAAATAAAGAAGTATCTCACAATATAAATTTTGAGCGAAATTTACTTTGTAAAATTTTGATATGTCATAAAATTTTTTTGTCGAAATCAACAAACAACCTTTGATTAACGTTTTACTACCTACAATCTTACAGTATATACTTAAACTTTCACAATAATCGTAGTAATTTCAAACATCCCTTTGTCTAAGAAAATCGTCACTAGACAGACAGACGCCGACAAACGCCAGACAGACGGAAACGGAAGACCATTTTTTGTATCTTTCGAGCTGTAAAATGTCGAGAAAACATGAAAGCAAACATCGTCATACTATGTTCCAGATTGGTCAGCAAATACAAAAAATTGGTCTAGAGTTATATGGACAGAATTTCCCACGTCCCCAAAGTACAGTCGAACAAATGCAGCTTTGGTAAGTTATAAAATTTAATTTTGTGAATTTTATTTTATGAAACCCTATAAGTTAAAAATAAAAATCTGTGCACTAAAGTAAAGGTAAAAAAGTATGCTAGGCGTATGTTTCAAGTGAGTTTTTCCATATGACGTAATCAACATTTTAGCAAGAACAGGTATATCAATTTCAATAGATGCAGTGTAATATAGTAGTCCCAGAGTGACTTCGCTTTTACGATTGCATCCTATTGTGGCATTTCTTCAGTGAATGAAAACGGATTCAGCCCTGCATTTCAAACTTTTGAAAACTTTAAGATGATTTATGGCATGGTTATTTACACTTTCGATAGAGCTCCTAATGCTTGCGATACTTGAGTTTGCAGGCCATAAAAATAAAGTCACTCTGAGACTGCTATACTAAAAATAATAGTACCTACTGTGTTTTCTAATTTTCTAGAAAATGGAGTGAATCATTTTTGATTTGATCAACAAAAAAGGTTGGAAATGTCGGGAGTCCAGGGACTCTCTAAGTAGGAACTTTTACATAGTTTAACCAATAGAAATTATAATAATAATAACAATAAACAAAATCAAGGCGGGTTAATAAATCACAAATCTGGGAGTATGTTTTTTTTCAATTTAAACAGCATTTAGTATGTAAAATTTTGAGATGACGTCATCGAACTGTTAGCGGGGATGATCAGACAAATTTTAGTTAGCTTTTACCATCTAGATAATATTCCTAACATAAAAATTTTACAAGAATGAGTCTCGTAGTTTCGAAGATCACCTGGCTAATAAAATATCGGCATAGACGCTAGACAGATGACAGGCGACAGACAGACGAAAATGGGACACCTGTTTTTCATACTCTCGGGGTAATGAAACATAGGCCAAACATGAAAGTAGCCATTCCCCTGATGGACCTCATTGCAATGCTTCCTTAACTTACGTTCGGGAAGTAAAAAATAAAAACGTGTACGTTACTGGTAGAGAGTAGGTACTGTGATGGAGTCCATCAGACTAAGAATTAATATCATATTCACTCGAGTTTTCATGGCTCCTAGAGTATGAGTAAGTAGGTTTCCCATTTTTGTCTGTCTGCCTTTATTACACAAATAATCTCATAAACTCTGGATTTATTTTGAGAATATCATCTAGAAGGCAAAACAGTAACCAAAATTTTTATGTTCACCTACACTAATAACGAGATGATACCAACTCAAAATTTTGCAACGTAAATCCTATTTAAATGTGCATAATAACATATATCTGAGGTTTATTATTTAAGCCCTAACCAAAAATCATTTGTTACAATAGTTTATAAAGGATATCTCAAAAAAATCATGAATGCTACTTACTTACTACTCTACTATACCAAATTGAGACATTTCACCTAGTAGACTTCCTCACTTCCTGTAGTTTAATCATTCCTCAATGGTTTGTCTTAACTTGTAGAGGCTAATAAAATAAAATAAAATAAAATTCATAGAATCAAGGTTTCATAATTTATCTAAAAAATTGGATTTTTTTTAATTGAGTGTGCTTCTAATCCTTCTAATCGAATCCTAAAATACAATCAAACAAATTTCGTTTCTTGGATTATTTACAGAATCTTATTTTGCAAATTTTTCTTACGTTAAGGTCTGTAAATTAAAATAAAGATAAGTATGGATGCTATAGGTAAAGCAACATGATATGCTTATATTTCAAGTAAGTTTTTCATGATCAAATTTGGGATAACATTATCAACATTTTACCAAAAACTTTGATTTATTGAACAAAAGGATTGATTAATTCACTAATATTTTTGAGTTACCTGTGTCAGCAATAAAAAAGTGTTCACTGATAAAACACAAATATACACTTATAATATTTTGTAAAATATTTTAGATAGAATTTATCCAACAAAATTTTGAAACGCCGTCATACATTTTTTGGGAGGTGTAAACAGTTAAACTTTGATTAGCGGTTTACCATGCCTCTGATAACCTCAACGCGTTTGCAAGAATGATCGGAGAAATTTTTGTTAGTATTTCACCATCTAAAAAAAAAAAGTACCTACGTCTAAAATTTCACATCAATCAATCCACTAGTTTGGGAGATTATCTACTTAGTAAAATCGTCAACAGGCGACGACAGGTGATTAGGAAATGTCAAGAACATATGAAATTAGCAATTCGTCCGAAGAAAGCTATGATAAATCTTTCTATACAGTCGCCATGTAAAAATTCTTTGATAAAATTTTTTACTGTATTTTTAAAAGTCGTTTGATTTTTCTCGTTATACTTAATACTCCGCGATTAATATAATTTGTTTCGCTTACATTATAGACAATGCAATTATAGAGGGTGTTTCAAACATTCGTTTTAGGCCGTCTCTGACTCTTGTCTTTGAAAGTCTGAGGCCCAATAAGAAAGAGCTCCTCGGCTAGAACTGAGCTAATTAGGAATTAATTAAGATGCCGCCTTTTGGGCGATTTATGCTCTGTGACCCTCCGGAGCCGGGAATTTCACCATCTTGTACCATAATAAATGATATCACATTAATAGCAATTCCAGAATTGGCGAATGGGCCCTCTGCGTCCCATCACCCCAGCCAACCCAGAAAACATAATCAGCATCGGCCGGATGGATGCGTGCAGAAATCGCTGCGTGAATATTTATACCCGCGCCCATAAATCCCTTGTCGACTTTTTGCCATTTACGGTTACAAGAAGTGTTCTGCTATCTGTGAGGCTTGCATTTTTTCAGCCCCTGCCTCCAGCCAACAAATCATAAACAGATAAGAAGCAGTGCTCGAGTCTTCCGATAAAGATAGTCCAGACAGCCATGTTAATTTCGGGCGCGCTCAAAAGAAGAGATAATGAAATCGAGCGAATGCACCTAAGCACTCGACACCCCATAAAACACCCCGCCGTATTAAAAATGTACGCATTAATCGGTCGCCAGTTTCGTAATGAAATAGTGCTAGGACTTAGACCACACCGAGGGTCTGCAGATATTTATTGCACATATTCATTAGGGAATGGATTCATCACAGAAGTGCGCCGAGGAGAATCTCGTGATACGCCACCGACTGAATCATGGAGCTGATTACCTCTGGGTCTTGCAATGCGCTCGCCGAAGATGAATAACCCCGAAACAATTCCTCCATAAACATTTTACAACGTGGAAGCAACGAACTGCAGCTTTTTCCGAAAGGGGGATGGCCCACTTCTGTTAAGGGTGAGTGCCTTGACATGTCGTGGGCAGGAAATGAAGAAGTCGACCATCGAGCTTTTATACAATTCGTTACTAATTTCAGCTTGTGGCTGCATGCGGACACAAAAATTACGGTGTGAAATGAATTCCCTTATGAAACACGTAATTTGCAAACTTCAGCACATGCGGGTTTTTAATCAAGACCTACAGTTACGCCGTGATGAAATACTTACATGAGATTTTACTTCCATTTCTAGCGACGACGACGACGACGACGTGTGTCAGGTTTCCTAGATGGTAAGGAAGATTATGCTGAAGAAGGGAATACACCCATAACTAAAAATGCTTCATTAATGTTTCCATGCATACGACAAAAACATATGTTTTTCCCCTTACTGCGACCCTATGCAAGTAGTTGATTTACTGTTAGAAATGATAATAAATCTTCTTATTTTTTAACAAAATTTTACATGAGGTTAAAATACTAATATAGATAACATCCAATAGCATGTGTATAGCAGTACTTTTTGCGGAGTTGTTTACGAGCTCACTTTTCAAAAATAGGTTGCACATAAATATAAATATTTGATAAGGAAATTATTCATTTACATTCGCACTCCATTTGTTTTTACGTGATACACAAAAACATGGTAAGCGGTTCCTTCAAAAGCCAAAACATAAGATATAAAACAGTACGTTTTAAAATAGTTGAAAAGGTCGTTCTACAGCTTCTTTAAGCTGCGGGCCACATTCATTACACAGATAATTCGTTTCTTTACCAACACTATTGCTAACTATCTTAGCTAGGATGTTCATCCTCAAAAAGCAACAAGAATAATTGGCTACTTTGTCCTATCTACATATTTCAATTCAGACCAATCTGATTAAAATTTTAAAAGCAGAGGGAAAAAATGTGTTATTTTGTGTCATGTTCTTCGTGTTACAATTTTATTAATTTTGTTCACAGTGTTCTAAAACAACAACGTTAATTATATGCCCATTTACTCATAATTTTGAAAACAACCTATGTTGAAAAAAATAATAAAACTACTGTTAATAATAATCCTAATGAAAATTTTCAATATATTTTGTTTTGATTATCGTTTTTAGCAAACTAGGGAAAGGTATTTAATAAGACACCCTTGCCTTCTTGAATTTTTTACAGTTCGAAATAGTATTTCCATAAATGTTCTAAATGAAAAATCAGCTTCAGTTACTATAGATGTCGTAAGCGAAACTGCCAAGAGCTTTTTTTAACTTAATACTGAACCCACTATTAAACTGTTTCAGAAAGTTGTTGGAATTTCTAAAGGTATTTGATAAGACTTTAGCATGTTATTAGCCGACAATTTAAAGATTTTCAGCTCAATTAAGAATTTAAACGACTGCGTTTACAAGCCTTCATAAATAAATAATAGTCAGAGGTGGTACTATCTTAACAGATACAAATTAACACTACTTATAAATGAAAAATTCTGAGTTTAGCTTCAAATCATTTAGTATAAATTGTTATTGCAACACGATTGGGGCCTCGGAATCATTTCTGATAAAAAATTATCATTTGATACTCACACTGCAAGTAAAGCGTGTTCATAAGTGATGCCGGTAACAATGGCGCCTTTGAAACGTCAAAAAATGTACCTCACATTTTATTATTTATCATTTATAAGCCAAGTTTTGATTATGCCATTACCCTTTACACGCTGTTCTTAATACGAGTACATATAAAATTTGAAAACAATCGGTACAGTAGTTTCGAAGATTACGTGTTTAATAATAATTGACACAGACGGCAGACAGTTTTCGTACGCAAGGTGTCATGTAACGTCGAGAAAACATGTAACTATTGGTCGGATGCAGTACTTTCTTAGCTTATGCTTAGGAAGTAGAAATAGTCGAAATTACTGCTTTTATTGTGTTTAGTTTTAGTGTAATGTAATATAATTCTAGGTGTAACTTGGATTTAGTACGTTAGAACTAACTTTATTATAAAACCACCTGTGGATGTAGAATCGTATAATATTTAATAGGATCTCAGTTAAGCTAAATTTTAGTACTTAATTTAAACAAATTTTAAGGACGGATGTAAATATTTAACATTTAGTACGGTCAGTGTGTTATTTACTAGAATTTAATAGTAATTATATAACTGAATAGGTATTAGATCTATTGTGCAAAAATGATTATTACTTCCCCAGCTTAAGCTAAGGGGCCGGTGCAATAGGGTCCGTCTGCCTATTTTCATGTATTCTTCACGTTTGATGACCCCTAGATTACAAAAAAAATAAGTCTCCTGTTTCTGTCTGTCTGTCTAGGTCACTTTTATTAGACAGACAATCTTCGAAACTACCGGACCGATTGCTGTCAAATTTTATAGATATGTAGGTGTATTAGTGATATCATGTACATAGATGGCAAAACTCTAACCAAAAGTTAACTAATTACTCCCACCAACAAATTTATGACGTCAGTTCAATAGTCTGTTCAATGTATTCCTATGCTTGTGGTTTATGAATCTACCTTGATTTTATTTATTCTATTATTTTTTGTATTGTTAATTCTTTCTGTACTTTAGATAACTAATACGCAGTTCATCAGCGCGTCTGTCTTATTGATGTAATCAAGAATGGTTCAACTCGAAAATGTAAGAATATAATAGTCACACTAGCCTATATTTAATAATAATAAAATAATAACTGTCACAATAACAGCTACTCACCTAAAACTATTTTCAGGCCGTTTTGTTCCATTGAAGCTCAGTTAATGAATGGTCTTCTCTTTTGAGTAAACAAAATCAATAAGATACCACTTTCGCAAATGCATACTTTGATGTGCCGCCGCTGATGCTTGAACGCTCGACAATACAGGAGTTCTTCAAAAAATTTCAGCAGATCCTGAGACGAAGTCAGGAGTTTTCAAACAAGTGTCTACCTAATATCATTGCTTCAATTGTTCCCAAACAAGTCCCAACACCCGATGCAGATTCCAGAAACATTCTCACTACCTTCCAAAATTTTCCAAAAATATATATTTAAATCATGCGCCTGGGTAACATCTTTATTTAATACTCCCATATATTTTTACTTCTCGCACGTAGTTAAGGAAATATTGTAATAGGGTTCATCGGGAGAATGGCTACTGTTATGTTTTCTGCACGTTTCATGACCCTTCATACTCTTAGGATCATGAAAAGTAAGTAGGTTTTGCATTTCCGTGTGTCTGTCCTCGTGTCGATTTTTATTAAACAGATAATCTGTGAAACCATCGATCCGATTGTTGTCAAATTGTTAGGAATATCGTGTAGATAGTAAAGCGCTAACCAAAATTTGTGTAATCATCCCCACCAATCTTTGATGACGTTCCCTCATCATTTTGTATAGTTAAGGTTATCTAAATTTTATGAAATAATATACTCCTGTACCAGTGGTTTATGAATCCGCCTTGATTTTTACGCAAATATTTTGTAATTTTTTATGCAATATTTTCCAGGTGGTTAATCTTTAGGTGATATCTCGCTTCTGCATTGAATGCTTCGTAGTCCGAGAGAAGTGATGATTAATTCTTGGATTAATGCTTTGCTCCGCATGGGTTTGAATCCCATCCTTACTCATAGGGGCCATGTTAAAATTAATAAAATTTGTCAAAATCAAATTTTATACTTTTTTGAAAAAAATGGAATTGTTCCAATGTGGGCGAGGGAAGTTCTGTCTAAATGACCTTAGGCCAATTTTTTATTCAAGTGTTTGATCAGTGTCAGAAGTTAAAGTTCTGTGAAAATGTCAAATAAATAAATAGTTCAGTGATTTTGATAAAAATATCTTTCATCGTAGGACGTATAGGTAGGTACTTAAAGTTTTATTAGTATTGGTTTTCAAAGTCAAAAGGCTCCGACAGAAACCACAAACTAGTTGAATAGTTCAAAATAATAAAGTTTTATTAACGTTTTTCTAAAACCATAGGCCCTTAGTGTATAAGACTGTATAGGATTTCTTGAAAACACAAACTCGCCAGTCTAATTCAAAACCTGATGAGAAGGACCTAAAAAACATCAAAAGTTTGTGCCATAACTTTAATAATTTTGTTAATGTTTAATATTTGGTGGAAAATTACCCTGCAACTTTTAACATATAACAAGAATTTCTAAATCAAGCCTGGCCTTTTGTTATCAAAATTCTTATTTAGCAAAGAAGATAAAAACAAGTGAGATTATCCTTCTTTGTAAAGTATTTCATTTCACATTAGTCATAGCTATGAATCATAATAGGGCCATTTCTAAACAAGAGAGTCTTCGTCGAAACAATCTGATGAACCCTTCCCAAATAAGAATTTCCTATTTGGCGACTATACAATCTCATCTCACCATAAGCAAAGACATATAAGAGTATTCATGGAACTACTCCTTGACTAATCATTTTTAATACGATCCTTATTAGTCGTCATTATTTTTACAATGCACCTCACGTGAATTTATAAAGAGATTATCACTAAAACTAAGATGAAAGTATAAAAATTGCTTTAGAAGTTTCTTGGTACGATAAAAGCTATAAGATCCAATTTGAAAGTGTTTTATACTTAGGAATTTGAAATTACTTGGAAAGGATAAGATTTATCCCGAAATGTTACTACCAAAAACAGGGATTTGGTTCGATATATACAGAAACCGATACATTGTAGTTAAAATTAAAATTGAACAACTGCAGTCGCTAAACAACTTCTGATAAATTTGAGTGGATACAAAAATATAAATATACAACAAATTTGATATACCTACTCTACACGAGGACGTGTAATTTTCCTAATGCTGTTGTCGGTCAAAAAAAAAAAAATAAAGATAAACACTTGAATTTAACAATTTTTGAAAAACTTGTACATAAATATCACTTATTCGGATTTTTAGGTACATGATTTTTATATAAACTGTTTGAAATCTGTATACTGATTATAACAAATTACGCCAATGTTCGACTCCATCTGCCGTGTAAGTATCCACGCATATAAATATTTGTTTGAAAAACAGGACGTCTTTTATCCTGTGCATTACCGATTATCGTATAAAATCAACAAAACCGCGTTTGTTTGAACCGCGCTTTTATTTTGCTAATGAAAGAGTACCAAAGCAAAACACCACCGATAAATCAAGGTACGTGAGTCAACAACGTTCGGAATGGAGTGCATCAATTTTGCCACCGCAATTAATCACGCTATTTTAAAACTACCGAAAATAGTCACCATTCCGAACATCCAAAATGCACAATGCCCAACCCAAGCATGTAACTAATCGTTTTATGATCCATCCAACCCGTCCCATCCCGAACGACCCTTCCGGGAGCCCTACCTCACAGGGTGTCGAAAAAACAATAGGGCGCTAACAAACTTTTTAAAAACATAATTTGCTTATAAAGCAGCATCCATATTGCGGAGTGTAAAACTCCACTCAAATTTTAATTTGAATGAACGTAGCCATAAATTTCCTGTTAGAAATATAATGCGGCATGCCGGCGATTTCAACAGCTAAATTTACATCGTTATTGCTTTTAGAATTTAGTAGCGTAAAGTTCTTTTTACTTTTTGCTGGGCTAATATACAACAACTATTTAAATAGCGAGACATTATCTCCCGGAGCGTATTAAACATCGATTTGATCGCATATTTCTTTATTTTAGACCGCCCTCCGGCCCTCCATCTCGTGTACTCCTCACCCCAGTCACCAACTGGTGATATTTCACCCGCAATTTATGAGCTCAGATACGACAGGGAAATTGCAAGAATGGCGGAGTAATCTATCTTTGTTGGGGAAGACGAGGGTAGAAAAATAAGATAAAACCCCTAGAATTTGTCTCTCAAGTGAGCGAAAATAACCTATTGTTCAATTCCAGTTCCATATTAGATTTCGATATCGCACACAATTTATACGAGGCGGAGGAAGAGTCACGCGAACGAAAAATCGGACGCAATTAAAAGAAGTAATCAAAGAGGGAAAATAATCGCACTTTTGAACACAGTATATTGCACAAACATTTTAACGACTGTAATTTCGTGCACCTCGAACATTTAAACTTATCATGTAATAACGTTGTAAGTGTAGAATTAGAAAATGAAAAGCTATTTTGATTAGAACATTGTGAATTCTCTTACAACTTAATATACACACCCATATAACTACACAAATTCTGACAATAGTGTTTTACTGCATTATTTAGGTTAGATAGAGGTTCCGTAATTAGGTACCGAAATATTTAATCAGCAGATCTCTGCTTAAAAATAACTCAAAATAAATTAACATAATGTTCAGCTATGTTTAATAATAATTAATATATAAAATACAATTGCGTAATTACCCAACATTTTTCCAGTTCATTAAAATATTTTATGGTTGTCAATACGGCGTTTTGTTAAAATTCTTGTATAAATTAAATAGAGAGGTAATTCGCATAAGAGATCATTTTTATGGAAATTGAAGTAACATGTTGCAGAGTTGTTGTTTGAATGTAATATACGCATACCATTTTTGTACATTAGGAAAATTGCAATGCTTTTGGGTGTTATTTATGCTAACAATACTGGAACAACGTCCCCAGTAAAGATCCTTGCTGATTTGGAACAAATGTTAGTGTGGCTTTGAAATTTACGTAAATCTAAGACTTGTTCATGATAAATTCATTCACAAACAAGTTATTATTCTATCCCTATACACGCCTCTGTCGAGTGTTTGACGACTGGTAGGTTTAGACAAAGTTGACTAAGTAGTTTTCCAAATTTTATTACTATATAAAAAGAAAAAAGAAATAGAAGAAATTTAGTTACTATATAACTTGGATAAAATTTTATCAAGAGATATATTTGGTACCTCTTTCGAGCTATAGTTACAAAATAGATCGCCTTATAAATTTTTTCGTATTTTGTGAATGTGAAACTGACGACTTTTATAGTTCGGCAAACCAGTTATCAATTTGTTTAACAAACTAATACACAACCTTATTGAACAGAATGGTGCATAGCTAATGGATGTGATTTACATACACAGGTTCAAGAAGGCAACTGTACAAATCACATATTTTTCGCTAGGTTTCGGAACCATCTTTAAGTACGTTAGTTATTGTGACAAACCGTTTTTTGACTAAGGAAGTTTGATCCCTGCATATACATGTAAAATTTAATATACTTACGTAACAAGAAACTGACGATGAATATGAACGTCATCACCTATCATTTTTTTGAGAATCAAACAAATCGTCCTTTTTATAGAAAAAAGAGAAGTTTCTAGTGTGACGGTGAAAACGTGAGGCAGCTTTTTAAAATTAACTTTAGAACCTCATCAGTTTCTGAGTCAAAATAATTTTCAACATTTTAAAGAAAACGAAAATCTTTTAGAAAATGTGTGCTTGCTCCAAAAATCGTGGGGTTCCCTTCATTTGCCACGGAAAATCCAAAATTATTATTTTATTAGTGTCTTTCTTTAAAGAATTTCCAGTATTGTTGTTTTTTGACGATAGAAAAAAACTGATTTTGAGCTAAGCGTGGAAAACTGAAAAGAGCAAGTCAATTGTATATGTATTAGGTTATATCTATTATTTGAATCCACACTTAATGGACTCATGTCTACCATCCCTTTATTATTAATAGTAAAAGTGTGTAAAAACGTCGGAAATGGTCAAAGAAAATAGAAGATGCACTATACAAAATGAGTATACATAATCTACTTTAATTATAATATGACAAACGAACACTACGTAAATTAACTGCAAGTATTGCGTTGGCAGTTAGTGGTGTTTCTGGAGCAAAAGACGTACCTAAATATATTTACGACCGCCACTAGAACTTCTCCTTTTTGGCGGACTACGAAATCTCCAAAGTTTCTGTCGCATCTAAATTTAACATTTTAAACAAATTTTGTTTTCTAAAAATATTTGAAGTTATTTAAAAAAAAATGTACCTATCTATAAATAATACTCCTAATAAACAATTTATTAGTACAATATATTTCACAAATTTTTTGCAAAGGTGACACAAAAGGAACATAATAAAAAAATATTTTTTATTAATAAAGCAAGCACTGATGTGATGTGATATTAAAATCGAAAAATAGTGTTACAGGACTTCTAACACACAAAAAATTCGATTCCTTCATCAAATGAATGAAGTCCATTTATGATTAAGTTGGATATGTGCAACAGTGTGATTTTTCATTTTTACGGTCATGTAAAGATTATAGCTTCGCGTGCGTCAAAATTCACTTAAAAACTTAGTTAAAGAATTTAATCACAACTCATTTGTTAAATAATCATGTCGGTTGTCCTTCGTGTACATTAAAAATGTAATAAATTGTGTACTTTTCCCCAAATGGGTTAAGGGAAATACTTTTCGTGAATCACTCGAAATGTATTTTCATAAAATAATGTCATTAATTTTTAATGCTTGTAATGTTACTACATAGGTACACACTATTTGTTACACAAAATATAAAAATTTTAATAATTTGTAAATTAGTGAACAACAATAAAAAACAGACAAAATAGCTAAAGTTCCTATTTTTTTTAAGTTTAACAGCTGCAATATTTCTTTAAAACACTCGTAATAAAATATTCTACATAAAAAAAAACGACAAAGTTTAATGGCAGTACGTTAAGCAACATTTTTGAGAACCAGCCTTTTCTAGTAAATAATATTTTATTACACATTAAAATAATAACTTTTGACACAAGACATATGAAAACTGAACAAAATTGCAGCATTTTATAAAGCGATAGACACTATTCTAATATACATATGAAGGTTAAAAATCTACATAACAAAAAATGGTGCCATAGTTCCCTGCGTTACACACGCATGTCGCATGCGTGTCAGTGTGCGCTAGGCCTAACGGATACGCATGGCCTCTCCAGGCTGTTTTCTAAAAATTACACTTGTTCGACTTGTAACATAAATAACTAATTCTTACTTAAAATGTCAAAATATTGATGGTTATTGCTATTTATTCCGACGATGCGAAACCATTATATATTTTGCTGAGGAAATTGTCGTAAATATCCAAAATTAGTCTCTTTTTGAAAAGTGAAAACTTTACAGACTGACAAGTAAATGAATTTTGAAATTGTTTAGACTTGTACGAACTCTCGCTATTTCCAACTAAATTATATTGCAGTTTTTTGGATTTTTTGTATATTTATATAGAATTAAAATAAACGCTTAAAATAATAGAGACATTAGCTAATATACCTACATATTAATGCAGTTGTAATCTCGAATTTTACAGACAGACAACTGTATCTATTAAGTTTGCTCAAATTTGGAAAAAAGTCAAAGATTATTATTAATATCTTGTGGGCTCTCTTATATGATAAGAAACACTTTAAGTTAAACATTTTTGTTGTTCAAACATTTAATGATTTCATAGTTCACTCTCATAAGTTTTTGTTTATTTTGATACCTATGATCTAATATTTATGCTTTAAAAGAGCATTTAAAATAAAAAAGTGTTCATTTTTTTTAAAGTGTTGTACAATGCATTGTTCGGAAAACATCTGGAACTGAAAAAAATTACGGATTACCACTATAAAGTCAATGATCTTGCTTGCAATTTAATGTTTCGACTAAAAAAAAAATCGTTCACATAAACAATTATACTGGCTTCGATATTTCATACCTACATAAACTTCAAGAACACCCTTGGGTGTTTTTGAAGTTTATGTAGGCATTACGCAAGCGTAATGTAAAGCATAAGTTTAAATTTAAATTAAATAAGTACAAGATTATAAAAATCACATATTTTCAGTGTGGTTAAAAAAATTTAGATTTATCGACCAGGATCAATACAGTAGAACGAAAAAGCGGGTAAATGAAACGTTCGATTGCCTCTGAAGGCAGCCTAATTCCTAGTTTAATATTTAGTTGGAATGAAACAATGACAAATTGAAGCAACCCCTTTGAGCACAGCTGTTCCATTTCAGTGCTGTCGGATTTTGCCGTGCAACCCCCCAATGCCCTGATTGCTTACACATTATGCATGTCGCGTACAGAGTACGCAACAAAGGGTTCGCCATTGATATTTTGGTTTTACTAAATTGTGTTTCAGGCTCCACTGACTATTCCAGGTATGCAATGAAGCGTTGGAAATTACTTGCATAGAAATGATGATTTACCGCTTATACGTCTCGCAGCATTTTTTCGAGCAAAAATGTTTTCAAAACATCCAGCTCTTCTCCACTCGAAAACCGATTAGTTCCGTGATTTATCGCTTCTGAAGGGTGTTACTCCGCAACGTCAACTTTCAAATTTGATGTTAATTGCAATAAATTTAAATACAATACCTCGTTGGACGTGGAAGCAGTTGCGCGGCCTCCGGCGCCTGAAAAACCGGAATTTATCTACCGGAGGAGATGAGAAAAACAGTCTGCTGAATTTCCCTTATTACGTTTAATTGTAAGAAAGAAAATTTTCGCGATGACATAAATTTCCCGTCAACGGTAGACGCACAACACGCGTTTCATAAGTGCAGACAACGCTCGTCGAGAATGTGATGTAATGGAAAAATACCGAAAGTTAGAGAATTGCGAGAACAGCGGTATACAAGCTGGTGATATTAAATTTTCCGACCTTCTGCGTCCGTAATGTATTGGCCTGAGGGAGAAATGCGGTTTTTGTTATATACCGATTATATATTAAACTGTTCTATCACAACCGAGTCTCTTGTCTGCTGTTTGAAAAACCCTTGCCAAGAAAACCATTCGCCGACAAACAGATTCGATTTGGATAGTTTATGGAAAATTCGCAGCCACTGGGGAAATGCCGATGGAGGATCATCAGCGAAAGTGGGCAATAGACGAAATGCCAAATTTATTGCCAAATCTTGGTTTGATAAACTGTGCACGGGCTTATGAGGAAGTGGAAAATTCTCCAAAAGAGCGATCTAGCCGAAAAGTGCTTTGTCTAAGCAATTTTCTGCCAAAATCTTTCCGATATTAAGTCCACGTCAACTCAAGGTGACCGAAAATCGTGTGGTCACAGAGTTACAAAAAAACAAATTCGTTGCTAAATCCGTTCTGTCTAATTTTATTCAAATACTGAATTCCAAATCCTGCGTCCTAGTACACTTTTCCGTATTTTCACTAATCTTTTTAATTATCGCACAAAAATGACAATTTATCGTTTTCTTGTTACACTCAAAATGCTCGTTGGTTTTCTCCCTAGCAACAACCCCAGTACGTTTAGTTAGAAATGTGGAATGGCTGTTTAAATTCGAATGAATACCTACTCTACTTTGAATATGTGCTCGTATTATTGACTTTCGAGTGTACAAAGACAATTTGTACATTCATCAACTGCCATTTACGGGTAATATATTATATATTTGTACTTAAAGTGCTCAGAATTATTTCTTTTCTTTTAAAAATTTTATTTATTTCTAAATTATCCATTCAACATAAATTTACATTATCCAGTTTTACAGCCAGAACAGTCACACTTTTTAGAATTTCTACTTCTTAGGAATCGGCATTTTTTACACACGTATAAATTGTAATTAAAGAAAAGGGAGAAAGACAGAAAAGACTATAAAATCGTTTAAAGGGTAACGTTTCCATTTAGATCATTCATTAAGTTTTCCCGTTTATCGAGGACTAAAACTTACTTCCTAGCGTTTCCGCACGCATGTTGGTGGAAAATCAGTGCAACGTGAATGGTCTCCTACCTGCAAAGAAACAGAAACTATTACAAACTCGGTAGAGCCTTGTGTAGATCTTATTCGTAGAACTTCCGCTCTCATGGTCCGATTTACCAGAACCGCGGAAGGGGGAAAAGCTTATCTGCCTTAATTGACATAATATATTAGTGCCAAGTTCAATATTCACCCTGTGCAAGAATATCCCCCACCTAATTATAATGTGAAAAATATCACAACACGAACTCCTGCAAATTTATTTCCCATTATCTGTTTTTTTCCCGCTCTCCATCTCCGAAGTTTCCGAGTTTTTTAGGGACATAACTCTCCAACCGGGTGCATATCCAACTTTAGATTGTATAAAGTATAATGTACAAAGAAACCCCTAATGTAAAATCGATGGAACACCATTACAGTCGAGCGCGACTTCTAACTTCCCTAAATCATTGGACCCGCCGTGTTTCGTAACTTATTTGCAAGAATCGTAAGCGGACAAGTCGAGTGTGCCGATGGAGTTTTGAGGAGTTTTGAGGGTTTTTGAGGGCGTCAACATGGGTAAAAGATATTGTTATTCAATATAAAGTAAACAGTTTATATTTTTCTTAATACACATTAAATGGCTGAAGAAATAGTTGCAGTCCTAACTTGGACAGACATAGATGTCAAATTTTCAAATACATGGTTTCGTAAATATTTTCAAACGTGCGACCATCAAAATTACTTCTAGTGGCAGAAATTTAATTATTCATAGTATTCTAGTTATTTAAAAATTAAAGTAATGTAATTTTTCATTCACTGCTGCTCGTTTAATTTTTTGTTTTTGTTCGGATTTTCGTGGAAAAATCTCTTTAGTAGTTTTATACTTGGTGCCGTGAATATTGGTTTGTTAAGTTTCAAAATATTTTTTCTAATAACAAATTGCAATTATGTAGCTATCCTTCAACAAACGGGTGGTTTTCATACACTCTCCGACGAAAAGAAAAAAACAATAGGTATTTTCATTTCTAAAACTGTCCATTTTATGAAATGTAGTGTGCCCATCATATTATAACATTGGAGAGGATATAAAAAGATAGAAAAAACAGATTGTTATTGGCGTCCCAGAGGTCCTAGACAACCGACGCCAGGTGACGATCGTATAAAAAATTATTGTCAACAACTCAAATGGTGGGAACTCAACGGCTAAAAATTATTAGTTTCAAAAATTTCTACTTGAAATTATTGTCAAATCAGGTTATTTTTCCTTACTGGATTATTGATAATTTCCTGTTTAACTCTGACGCCAAGATATACTTTCCTGATGTAACTAAATGCTCAGATATTTTGAGAAGCGAAATTGTAAGCAATAAATTAAAGCATATAACGAATGTAGGTGTTCAAGACAATAAAGTAACATATGTCAAAACTTAGATATCGTACAATTCTTGCTTCCTTAAGATATGTATGTATGATGGTGTGCAACAACTGAGTTGGAAATTGATTTTTTCTCTTGAAGTTGGACGAATACTGAAGTCAGTATTGGCACTACATTGGCAGACTCTGGAAGATCTTTTTTTGAAAACGTCATATGCTCATATGCTGCATCACACATCAATTCTAAGAAAATGCTAAATCATTGATAACTCTAACGCCTAAGGATATTCATGAATACCAGAATTAGTTTTGTACGTATCCTATATAACCCTGAAAGAGGTTCTGGAAGCTGAGGATCATGTACCTTACGAAAGAAAGTTGTTTACATTTCAAGAATGAGGTACCTAAGGTTTTTTACCACTTTAATGTCTTTTTAAGAGCATAAAGAGTGTCCTGGGTTCCACTCGAATTTCTTATTTTGTAAATATATAACATTAAAACACGTTGTTCAAAATCATCCGAGTAAGTAGGTATATATCCATTTTCCATTAGTTCCACAAATTATAACTTGTAGCACTTTTGGCATACAATAAAAACAATTTTTATTGACATTTGAAACAATAAACCATTAGGAAATTTCATATTTTTCCAAATTAAGGGATATCTAATGGTGGTTCTTCAGATCTTTCAAAAATACTCGAACCTATTTTAACTCTGAATTTTTCATGATAGAAACTGTTGACAAGGAAGATCTTCTAAACAAGTTCAGGTCGTACATTTATCCATGTTAAAAGCTAAATGAGGAAAAGCAATAACGAAATCTAAACCTAAAAGTAATAGGAATTTTATATAAAGACAGATAAAGTATACATAAGACTATTAGGATATTTTTGGATCACTCGGTGCGTTATAATACTATGACGTCCCTTGGCGCCGATAGACATCTTTCTCAGAGAGGGGGGAAGGAATTTTTATAATATTCTCTGTACTTATACAATATATGAGTGTCTCAACTAAAATTGCGCTGCCTAATATCTTGAGATTGAGTAAAGATATTGAAATTCTGTAAACGCCATTGTTTTTAGATTGAAAGGGGAAACTTAATTTAGAACAGTGCAAATATAACGCATATATGGCATCGACGTCGCGACACAAGCTTATATTTTTCTAAATTACATATAGTTTTTAACGGATTTTAAGATATCATTAAATTACGATTACAGTGATATATAACATTAAGGGCCAGTTTATAGAATATTTTAATTAAGATTAATCACGGCAGATTAGAGACATCTGGTGGAGAGTCGGTCACGTGCTTTTAATGCTGCATTAAAATTTTAGTCGCAATCAAATATTTAATTAAGGTTACGTAAATCGGCTCTTGGATATTTATTGCGTTTTCATTAAAAAAAAACAATAAAAATAAAATGTATAAATATAAAAAAATTACAGTGAAGTGAAACGAAGCACTTGCACTTTATTTTATAATCAACCAGATCTAATTCAAAAGTAGTCGTAAAATAGTGGTAGTTCTTTATTTCACTAAGACCCGATTTATAGAAAGCGAAGTTAAAGTTAATTCGCGATTAACTTTTAACTGAGGTCCGTTGCCAAGCAACGCACATATTTTAACCAATCACGGGCTCATATTCCACATTTTAATTCTCTGTTAAACTAATCGAGGATTAAATATTTAACTCGATGTTCTATAAACCGGCCCTAAGTTTAATTTTTTTATGTTTATAAATTTTATTTTTTATCAACTGAAAATGAAACAAATATCTAAATGTATATCATTGCAATCGTAATTTAACGGTCTGCCAAAATCCCTTCCCAAGTTATTAAGCCGTGGGTTTTAGATGGGACACCCTGTATATACGTGATTATTACTATCAGTGATTGAAGCAAATTTTTGTGTTGGCACTTCTGAAGTATTGGCATCCGTACTAGAACGTCAGTTCACAGTTGTCAAGTTTGACATAAGTACACCTAACAAACGTGTTCATTGGTTGAGATGACGGCAGCTGTCATAAATGTCAGTTTCAAAATCAGTTATGCCATCATAAAATTTTAAATACTTAGGTTCTCAACGTGACAAAAAAAAAATCACAAACATTAATAGCCACTCGGTATTTTAATCGTCAACTGCATAATCAAAACTACTCACAAATAATCCTACAACAACATGAATAAAACACAGTGTAAAGTATAGTAAATTCACTTGACTTCATAAAACTTTAGTGTACCATTAACGAACAATAGAAGACAATTGTCCTCTATTGTCCGCTAATGGGGCTGTAAAGTTTTACCAGATACAAGTCAAGTGAATTTAGTACATTAATAGAAATATGCGTTTTACTATCATTCAGAAAGTTATAAAATTAATCTGCAAGTTCCTTTTTTCTTGCTCGAAATCGCCAATTACTCTACCACCAAATTTTCCATCAGCGTTAATTCGTTTCTGTGGGGCCAATTTCGAGTTGATATAGCGAAACTGCGTTACTATGGTAACGTCCCAAAAATGTAATGGATTGTATATATTAAGAATTTTGCGACATCATCATAGCAACGACGTTTTGCGACATCACATGGCTAAATCAACTTATAGTGAACCAAGACCTATAAGGTTATATGGCCATCATAAAAGTAGTTGACCGCAAATAAATACCCCCTTTGTGTGGTTCGCACTAAGCTTACCGGTTGGCAATAAATCATCTTCTAAACATTTCTTGCTCATATTTAACAGGGCCGGTTTTCAAAGCGAGTGGTTATTTCGGAACCTTCAGCGGCTGCAGGTAGTAAAGAAATAGTGGAGTGGTGGATTTTCATATTTAGTGAAAGCCGTCCCTGAACGAAACCACAAGAGCCGGTCGAGCTGCAGTGGACACGTTATTTACGACCCTAAAACCTTTTCTATTGTAAACAACTTAACTTCGACACAATGGGATGATTTTATGATGGCCATATAACCTTATAACTCTTGGTTCACTATACAATTAGCCCCTATGTTTCGAAAAATAACAACAACATCGTAACTGTTATATATACAAACCAGTACATGGTGGCATAGGTTTTACGATCAATAGAGCCAATGTAATGTCACAAAACACTTACTTAATGCAGTGCCGATTTACTATTGGTAAATAAATGACGTCATTAATAGTGCCAACTTGGTTGGTGAAAAGCGTTGACAAATATTTCGTGTGGTTTCGGTGTTTGGGGAATACATGTTAAAACAAGATTATTACTAAAAAATTTGGCTTTAAAACTAGGCGAAGAACATCTGAATGAACAAAAATCAATCAGTGACATAATTAGTAGATGTTAGTTCAAATAACATGGACCGTTTATAGCGTTCCAACGAAAATAATGGTTTTTATGAATTTGACTATTCCAAGTCCTTCGTTTGAAAACAAAGAGGATCTTAAACTAATACCGCTAAAGACAAGCCGGTAGCAAGCGGCATTATTCGTTGACAGCGGTGGTGAAGAGGTCAAACCGTAAAATCGTCTATTCTCGTTGGTGCACTATACATGAATGACAAAATCAAGAAACAGTAAGATATATATGCTTAAAAAATTAATGTAACTATTAAAAAAATGTAGGACTTGCGCGTGAACAAATATTGGACGTGTTTTGCGTTTTTACATATTTCTAGTATACTTTCAATCTTTCAAAGATATTCCACCTTAAAATCATTATACAAAATCTAGCCCTTTCGTGATCGCTACATACCAGATGTCGCAGTTTCTTTGTTTCATTTTAATATTGTCTGAAAAGACAGTCTGAACTTAGAACACAAAGAACTCTATTAGGTGTATAATACAAGTGTAGAACATTATATCGCCTTTGACTTTTTCACAAACGAAAGTTTTTCTTTTCGAATAGAATGGCTAATGTTTTTAAGTGTGTTAGGTAATTACAATGTTTTTTATTAATTCCATGATTGGTTACTTTATAGTAAAATTCATTTAGTTCAATGCCTCAAATATTTTTAGATGACGTATCTCTATATGCAAAGACGTGTAAAACTTAGAACTGTTAATTAACGCAAGAAACATAAAATTAGTGCCTTACTGGCAGTACATATATCACTTTTGTCTTTCCGAAAATAAGATTAAGTATTTTTAATGGAATCAGATATACTTTTTAAGTGTTTTGTTTTTATTTTTCCGGGAATAATTTCAAAAAATAAAATTTTGAAACCTATTGTCAATAGGTGATACAAAAAAGCTACAAAAAATAACATATACAGGGTGAAAATAAGTAAAAAGTTGTTGTACAGCTATGATCGTTTCTCAGAAATATAGAGAATGTATCAAATTTTTTAATTTTCTACATTATCAAAACTTCTTTCCACCACTGTTAATTTTAGATTTAGATTAGATTCTCTGGTAGCTATATTTTAAAGAATTGGCCATGCTTTTATTAACAATATTTACTTACTTTTTGCCATATAATTCAGCATTAAAATTATACGATAGTGTTTCTAATCACTTGTAACATTTTTTTACATGTAGAATAGAGTGTATGTTCCAAGATGACGTTCTTTAATTTTCAGGTACACATTGTATTAATTATTACGTAAAATGTTTTAAATTTTTTGACTTATTACAAAAATGTCTTGTCATTTACAAGAACAAGAAATTATATCCGAAAAAAATGGCATTTGTGGAAAGACTAGCAGGTATATAATATGAATACTGCACCCCTTTTATAGTTTATTTTAAAATTTATCTGTTCCAAATGTCAAACTTTTGTGATTTTAAATAATAATCGACAAATTAGAGTGGAAGAGGTAATTTTTTATAAACTTTGTCAACCGAATTACACATAGAAACTACATATTCTATTCTATTTGAAGAAAAAATGTATGTCATTTACAAACACACTAAAACCGGTATAAGTTAATCGTTGGCTGACTTTATAAATTTCTTTGTAAGTGACGTTTTGTAAATTAACTGAAAACAATTAAGTTATCGTTACGTAGTCTTTTAGCAAAATTTCCACTAATGGTAAACAACAATCGTGCTTTGCGTAATCTACATCTAAAAACGTCAAGTGGCTGGCTTTATTACGATATTTCCCTTAGTTAGATACAGCTCCAGAAAAATACACCAAGTGAAATGTTTCGATACATAAACCAACTAACCATAAATAAAAAAATGCAGTAGAAAAAGAAGACTGGAACTAATGAATACATAAACATAATGAGTCTGAAACGTTAAAAAAGTAGGTATGCTTTTACATCCATAGCGGGGCTGTTTGTTTAGTTATAATCCAAATTAATGTAACAGAATAATATTAATAAACATATTACTGGTTGCATTTATTTGTGAATGTCATTAAAATGTTGAACAAATTGAATTAAAAAGAATAAAATTGTATATTAAATTCAAACATATCTACATATTAATACTAACACTTTAGCTACTAGACAAATAAGCCATCAATATCAGGATTAAAAATCTTCCCTGCATTTATGAATGGTAGTAATTACCTCGATGCATGTGTGTTGTTTTTAATTGGACGCAATTAAGGGAGGTCGCAAGAGCTCGCTGTTTACTTAATTTAGTAGAAGGAAAGTAAAGGAACTGTGTAACGAATTGCTCTCCATGCTTAGTTACATTAGCGAAGGAAACACAAATAAAGAAAACGATGAATAAACATGGTAATGTTTATGTAGCAAAGTTTTCTGCATTAAATAACCCTGCATGAGTTGCCTAATCAGTATAACGGAAGAACGTTTGCGAATATTTCATTCCGATCCACATTAATGGTCCTATATTTTTCTGCGACCATCTTTCATTTGTTTATCTTTAGTTCTCTTATCGTCGTCGCTCGAGCGCCCCCGAGAAGTCATCAACAACCACCCTCATTTTTTTGCAGGATTTATCTATCGGAATCTATAAGAACGGAGCTCGGATGCTTTGAAATAATCTCCTTCTATTTGAATTGCTAAATTAGACCACGTAACAAATACTTTTTTTTAGGTATAATGTTAATTTTATGCTGGAAATATCAGAAAAAAAGGACGTTTATACTGTCAACGAACATTTTTTAGGCATCTTAGTTTGTTTTAAGGTTTGGGAGTTTTTCTATGAAAAACGAGCGTTGTAACTGAGTTTTAGTTCTGGAAGACAATAGTGTGACTGTTGAAAGGCGTACACAGGGTGCTGAAATTGTGAGTGTTGCGAGGATAATAACGTGTTCAAGTTGATGCACTTAAATATAATAAAAAAAGTATATAAAATAGATGATTTGCTAGTTAGTTAAATGTAAGTAAAGGTGACCATTTTATATGAAATTAGTGTTTTAAAGGTACATGTCTGTCACAAATAGATTCATGCTTTTACTACTGTAAAATCAAAAAAACCGCCAAAGGCAATGTAGTTTCTATTCAAAAAAAATAAATAAATAAATAAATAAATAAATAAATAAATAAATAAATAAATAAATAAATAAATAAATAAATAAATAAATAAATAAATAAATAAATAAATAAATAAATAAATAAATAAATAAATAAATAAATAAATAAATAAATAAATAAATAAATAAATAAATAAATAAATAAATAAATAAATAAATAAATAAATAAATAAATAAATAAAGTAATACTGGCCATGCTACAATTTAATAAAATAAACCACGAAAAACGAAAGAGGAGCACTTTTATTGAGGAGTTAGGTATATATGATTATAAGGTTTCTTTGAGTAACACTGAACTTTTTTAATCGGATCATGCATTTATCAATTAGGAAAATTTTTTGAAAGTGTTAATAAAGTACTTACGATTTCTACCTAATAAAATCAGAATCACTTTGTTCAAATATTGTAAAGTGAGATTCAAAAAATAGAGGGTAGTCTGCTGAGTCTTCAAAACTGTTCTTAATCGACTAAAGCTTTGCGATATGAAAAGGTTCCGTTAACACAAAATTCCGAATTCAAATTATATTAAAAGTACCTGCGCTATTTAATTACATCGATAAAAAATCCAGAAGATATTTTATTTTTTTATAGGTAATGTTTGTACAAAAACACTTTTTTGGAAAACAGAATGTCTCTTTATCATGTTCATAACTGATGTGTGATGTATTCCCGCCCGCATAGAAGAAATATCTATCGAATCTATGCCGCTGCAAACAAAAGCATTCAAACAAAAAGAAAATGATGAATGAGTCCAAAGTGAAACAATTGTTCGAATTTAAAATAAAACAAATATATCAATAACTGAGTTGTAAATTAACTCGCGCTTGATTCCAAAATTAAATTTAGCGTTAATTTAATTTATTGCTTCATACAGCACATCATTTATTGATTACGGACCACACACTGTTGTTAGTACGCGCATGTCAAATTTGTAAAAAAATTACCTTGTAAACTACCCCACATTCGAATGTACAAAACGTCACTTCAATGTTAACTAACGAAAGCTCGCATGCTGGTGGCTTGTCGACTGTACGTACCATGGCGCCCACATCGACTCATAGTCAGCCTAAGAAACACACGACAAAGAGTTGAGAAAATTAGGCTGACGTTTGGGCTTTGTACCTTGTTGAGTAGATAACTTTTCCTGTTAATCTGTCCATAGCTCTGATTGCTTCATTATCTTTGCATCCCACACCGGTGCCAATTAAGCACTGGCGTGAAATGCTATCAAAATTAATGTTCGTGTGTGTAACACAACACTAAACAACTAGCTGCGTTTTGAACACATCTCAGTTATCAGATTTTGACACTTTATAAAGCACTGTAGGTTCTCCGGCAACAATAATTACAAAGACAAGATAATATTTTAGCTTGATAGTGCGAACCGTGACATGGTGTTCACAGTGATCTGATAACACTAATACAGTTTCGATTATTCTTGATCGTTTTGTTAATTTTATGTCTTGTTATAGGGAAAAATATAACTTATATGAATCTGAAAAAATTCAAAAACTTAAAATGCTCTCTAATGGAAGAAATGTCTTAAATTAATATCTAAGATTTATATTACTAATTATTTCTTAATAATTTTAAATTTTAAATTAATATTTAAAAATATTACATAATACGATATTTCTTAATTAAGGATATGAAATAATATTTTTGTTTGGTTTGATGAAGTAACTGAAACTCTTCCTACGTTCTAAAAAAATTTTTCACGTTGGTGTAGATGTACACACCATTAGAACTGTAACTTTAGTAAGAATTTTATTTATGGGACAATCACCTTTTTTATTTTATCTTAAATTTTATTGCTACTTGACTACTTTATGTACAATAAAAACATTTAACGTTCACCTCATCATTATTTTCTCATTTAAAAATACACACTTTTTTTTTAAGCCAATAAAGACTTGAGTTTTTGGCGGTCTACAAACAACCCATATAGATAGTTCCTAAAATAATGATCAGTGATCACAACGTATCTCAAAAAAAAAGCTAAAATACCTGATCGAGATTTCATGAAAAAAAAAACGGCATTAACAACACGTTAAAAATAATTAAATATAATATTTTGAAAAATATAAAAATTTAAAGTAATAGAACGAAACTTCAGAGATGAAATTTCGAAAACACCAAGACGTCAAAGTATTTTTTACAAACAAGGATAAATTTTTCTAAAAATAGATATGAAAATTGTGACCTTACAAAGAGGTTTTATAAACAGCTACATTCAAGCTTAAATCAGTTAAATGAGCAAATAACAAGACAATAAATAAAAGTAACAAACATGGAATTAAAAAAAAACCACTGAAGAATGTAGTAGTTCAATTATCATTTTAAACAACAACAAATAAATTTATTTTTACAGGCAACATCAATTAATTACTCGAGAATAATCAATAGTTTAAAACAATAGAAAATTATACACATATTGTGCATAACAAGCATTGCTTAGGTACTCGTATGTCAGCTACATTAGTAGAAAACAGACTGAGCTTTGCTAATAAATAAAAAATGGAAAAATACAATAAACGTGGAATAAAAAAATACAAATTATAAATAATAATTTGTATTTTTTTTTTTCAAATTTTTGTAAACTGTGAAGGCAAGGAGACTAGTAAGTTCTTCGAAAAAGTTGTACTACCTAAGTATTTCATTATTAAGAACTGAAGGAAAACGAATTTTTAAATAGGAAAATTTTCTCTGAATGAAGGTACAGTTATTTTTACAGTTGCTAGTAGCAAATCTTAGCGTCTTACATCACTTCTTTTTTTCTTATAAAAACCTTTCAACCATTTAAAATATAGGACGCGTATCATATCAAAAAAATTGAATGTGTAACTTGTAAATGGAACAACTTGAATAATCATAAATACTTAAATCAATTTCTAGAGATAAATTAGATTCATTGGACTGTGTCAAAAGTTTTTTTCTATTGCGCAGAGGAAATAAGAAATCATACCCGGATATATCCCATCTGTGCCAATTAAAGCCTTTCACCTCCAAACAAGAACTAAACTACGCCACCATGAGTTTATGATTTATAATCTTGGACTCTGGCTGTGCTGCATCCCACTGGTTTTTCATTTATTCTTACAAATTTACCAATAAGTGCAATGACTTTGTGGAAAATAATGCATAATAATAAGCTCCAAATATAAATTAGGAAATAGTAGGTATATTACATACCCAGGTGGAAAGTGTCCCATTACTTCCATGAGAAAAAATAGTTTACCGAGGGGCGCAGCCCCGAGAAACGGATGAAAGTTTCCCCGAGGTTTGTATACTACTTTATTCACAATCGCTTTAAATACTTAGCTATTAAAAAATTAATCAAAAATTAACGTTTATGACTTGACAAGCATTGTAGTTTTTACATTTTAGGGTAGAAAGTGACATTTACTTCCATCTCTTACTTCAGTGGAAAGTGATAGATAAGGGACATATGTCACTTTCTAACGTTGAGATGGAAGTGGAGTATGTAATAGCTTACTTCCAAACTTTAAAAAGTTTGAAAGTATCACGTTACTGACCCATGTGAATAAAATATTTTAATTTTTATATACCTAAATTATTTTTTAAAAACAAATTATAAATTTTTTTCCTAGCTCTGGGAAATTTAAATGTTATCGATACATTTCTGCATAACAAGTTTTTAAAATACCTATAAAATGTGATCATAAGTAGGATCAAAAGACGTCCGAAAACAGAAAAATTTGGTTTAAAACCTAAGGCTCAAATTAGAGCAGAGCTCAAACATTTGAAACACCTTTCTATTGGAGTAGGTATTACATCTGTTTTGAATCATCAACACAATTTTTGATAATGCAACTCAGTTTTATGTATTCCGTTAAAGCAAGCTTAGAAAATAAAGTTAAAAAAATTATCATAGGTAGCACATTATCGACACTCAGTGGATAACTTTATATGAAAAAATAAAATTTGTAACTTATCGGAGCATTTTTGTCAAATATTAATTATTTCAAACTTTTTTTGCTATTTAGCATTATTTCTCTTTATCTATAATTAACGCACCATTACATATGCATATTTTTAATATAAATATATTTGATATATTGTTATATCAGATTTCACATTTTATTTATTTGCCTATTTTAGCGTAAACAATAAACAGTTTATGCTATAATAAAAAAAAACTCGCTGAATCATAATGTGGTTATCTCAGCCTACGAAATTTTTATTTATTTTTATCCACTTTTGTAGTAGATTTAACAAAGGCAGTGAACTTAATTTATTTTATAATATACATACTACTTTCCCATATTTTCTCTTTTAATAAGTATTCTATAACGTGATCATTTATTCAAGTTATACAAAGTTCTTAAAACTCAGTATACTGCTGTGTAGCGACTCTGTAACGAGTTAGCGCTTACTACTGAGTTATGATGTTTAAATAAGATTAATAATTCTGTTCTGCTGTCAGCATTTCGTTCACAGAAAACGCAGCTAATAAAGACTAATCATGTTATAAAAAAAAAAAAAAAAACATCGGAGTTATAAATCTTATTTAAATATCATAATCCCATCGTATGGGTTAACCCATTGCGAGATCAAATAATCAAAATTCCATTTTCCTGCACTGCTGCTAAAATCTTAAGTCAACTAAAACGGTGCGTTTGCTATCGCCCCTTCAACCATTCTAGGGTTGGGTTAGTCCGTAGATGACACAACATAGGTCCCACACTGTAAGAATCAAATACCTAAAATATATGACGTCATCTTTAAATATCTTGATAGTGTGTATTCTGGAATATTTTCCTAATAAATTCATTTCCATCTCTAATCTTTTTTTATTTCCTTGCGAATGTAATTATCCAAATGATGGACTGTTCCCGCTGTAGGTTAATGAGATGCGTCCGATTTCCTTTGAAGAGATGCCGACAGGTGATGTGTCTGCATGGCCGATATTTCTGTACGCCATGCGTCGCCTCAGCCGGCAAAGAAGTGCAGAATATCTTGGCCATGATCCACGAAAAACAAAGAAGCAGCGCATGCAGCCATCTTGACGCTTGATGTCGAGATTTATGCAGTAGCCAGTTATTAAATTATAAGGAGCCATTAATTATGGGCTTATATTTAAGTGTAATTTTATTTATGTAGCTGAGGTTTTAAGTTATTTGTTCGGTTGATGGAATTATTGTAGCAAGTACACGTTCATCCTGCTTTCGGATTGAGTCAAAGAGGGCCTTTAATGTTTTATTTAAGTGGAGTGCTTGAAGAGCCGAACAGATAAATTAACGGCACATTATAAGTACCTAGCCTCCAACAAGCCATAATCGCCAACAACGCAAAGTATACAGCAATAACACAAAAAGTGGGCTTAATTACTTGCACTATCGCTTCGCCATCTATTCGATGGGTAATGAAATATCCGCTACTGTTAAATGATTTCCCAGACCGCCCCTAAATACATAAATTACCAACATACATAAATTCTTCAAGCTGAGCTACACCAATAAAGAATTTAGGTGCGCGGTTTTATGGACGCCCGGCATAGATAAAGTAATTATCGCCATGATTAGAATTTTTCGCGGCTTTAGGAGGCATAAAAAAGCTGAAGGGGAAGTCGTAAAAATAAAGAACTGATAAATAAAGTGTATTCTTTATTTACAACAAATTGTGCACAATTCACTTCGTCTGCGGTGTGGAGACGATGCATGTAATCAATGTAGCGGCTAATGTGAACACAGTGGCCAAGATTTATAGACTGGCAAGTCAATTGTATGGCGTTATATGGACATACATGGTTTACATAGCGTGGCATTATGTGGCACTTCCTTGGTGCATAATCAAGGCAAAAAGTTCGATTAATGCGATAACAAATGCGAAGTTAATATCTGTATTATAGTGGATTGCCGACAACTGCAACGAGACGGATTAAAAGAGTTAAAGCTAGACCTATGCTTTAGAAAGGGTTATTAAATTTGTTGTAAAAGAACGTAAATCAAGCTTAATACTTTTATTCAAAATCCTTTTTTTTTATCTTTGGTAAAATGAAAAAAAAAATGTAAGTTCGACATTACTGTTTCTTAAATATATATAGTTCTATTTCTCGTATTGTTGTTATACAACCTTGATAAAATTTAAATGTGCAACACCTCGTTATCGAAGTATAAATAGATTTGTTTATTCTAACATGGAACCAATAAATTCGGCTTGGTAACAAAAATTGAACTTCACTGTCTGGGGCCGATATTATGGTACCTATTCTTTAACCGCTCACATTTTTCCGATGATTTTAGAGCTCATTCGTGAAGCAAAAATTTGGAGAGAATTCATTATTAATAGTTAAGTATAAGTAACGTGAAATGGCATTTAAATCGCCAATTTAACTCAACAAATTATTTTAAGCTTTTTGCTTATGATCATGCAACAAAACTCTTCAGCTGAAATTTATTAAAAGATAAATTAAGGAGACTTTTCCGTTTAGTTTCTATAATGTAAGTATTAAAACTTGTGAAAAACAAAAATTCAAGAGATGCTTAAATAGTTGATTGTCGAACAAAAACCTAATTTATCAGAGAAATCGCTTTTGGTTCTTCAAATTAACTAATATGCTTCCAATTATCGGAGCGTTCGAAGTTACAAATCTCTATAGATTCTAACTGACTGCTGAAAGTCTTGGAAATAACTGCCAGTGAAAAAAATTACTCTAAAGTTATTTAGACAGAAATTCCCTCGCCCCTCCAATACAGGCGAACAAATGCAGACTCTTCCAAGTATTATAAAATTTAATTTTTTATGATAATATAATATAATGATGAATAAGTGATCCCTATATACATATTGCACTACACTATAGTACATAAGTAAGTAAAGAAGTATGCTTTGCGTATGTTTCAAATGAGTTGTGTTTTAGCAATGGCGTTTATAAATATACCAATTTGAATAATTGAAGTGTTGAAGTGTAATACTAATAATAACAGTACTGTATATTCAAATTTTCGAGAAAACGAGGTGAACCGTTCATGACTTGATCAATAAAATAGATTGCCTTTCATTATTTAATTCTAAAAAATATGAAAGCATTCATAAATAGCAGGTATACCTATTCATAATATTTTACATATTTTAAATGGGATTTATTCAGCAACATTTTGAGATGACGTGATCAATTTTTTGGGAGCGAAAAATGTTTATTACGATATACCCGAGAATTCAAAGTATTCGGTTTAACAATTTTAAAATTAACTTGGAAAATGTTCTTATGCAATTCTAATTCTTTTTTTTAAATATAAATGTCTAGGATAAAAACTCAACACAGATTCATAAATTACAAATGCAGCAGTATTTTATTCTATAAAATTTAAATATCATTTACTATAAATTTTTTATCTCTCTTGGTGGGTACGACTAGACAAATTTTGCTTGGCATAGACCACAGACAGACGGAAAGGCGAGATCTACCTACTTTTTCGTACTAGGGGATATGAAACGTCGATAAAACATTAAAGTAGCCATTCGTCGCATGGGCCCTATTACAATCCGTTCTTAACTTACGCTCGAAAAGTAAAAACATTTGGAGCCAAATCTGGCGATCCTGCAGGCCATCACGATCTATCCAATCATTTGAGGATGTAGTGCCGAAATGTTCTCGAACTTCCTAAATAAAATATGCTAGCGACCTTCATGTTGGTACCGAATTTCATTTTCAACACAGGCTTTTCAACTGCTGATCCAATACTTATTTCTTCAAATAAATTTAAATAGACGGCACCTACTGATTCGAGTGATATAGTATATTTAAAAAAATTATCCAGTAATCCGGTGATCAAATTTTCCAGCCTACACACTGAAGAAATTTCTTTAGAACTGAGTATGTTTTTGTCTGAGACCACATGTTGACCATCATTACTGCAGTACCGAGAATTTTGTGTTTTGGCCTCACGAGCTAACGAAAATTTAGATCAATCTGTAAATACTTATTACTTAAAAAATGACCAATAAAATGTAAATTAATATTTACAGGTTCCATTTTAATTTCACATAACTCCATCTTGTTTCCTTTATTTTCGTCAAATATTTGCTGATATTTTTCATTGTAGTTCTTCTTTCAAAAATGTTATATGATGTATTCCCCAATTTTGTTCATTTTGTTGAAATGAAACATTTTTATTCTTCGTAACAAACATTTGTGGTTGAATTTTTTGACATTTACATAATTTATTAACTGATTGAAAATATTCAATGACTGGCCGAATTGTCGCTAAACTAACTATCCATCTTGTGGGGTAGAAGGCAGCAAACTTGGCTTGAATTTGATCTGGGAATTTCTTTCTTTGTTGAAATAATCCATGCTGCAATTAAGTAGGTATTTCTCGACGCATGCGCAGAGAAAACGAATAACAATCTCTCTATGTGGTAAACATTATTGTAATCGTTTTGAAACGCAAAAAAATAAATCTTTTAACTAAACAACTTTCCGGATTATGTAGTATATCAACTTTCTTTAACTTTTGGCGGCACAATAATACGTAGCAGTAAGCGAAGAAAGATAAGCTCCTCCGTAGTCTAGTGGTAAGGGCACCCGCCCGGCAAGCGGTAAACGTGTTTTTCTCGTTTAGTTTCTTTAATAACATTTTTCTGTCCAATTGTTTTTAATTTAGCAATTCATTTTGCTTTCAATTGTTTGGCGACGTTATAACCGATATTGTAGCTAATACAGACTCGTTAAATGAAAGTTGTAATATTTACTAAGAGCCGTTTGACACGGGACTAATTTTCGTGCTAAACTGTATGCGCTAGAATGCGCGCGTCTGCTTGTATACAAGAATTTAGAACTGGTTCTAATTTCTCGCATACAAGTTAGTGCAAAAATTAGTCCCGTGTCAAACGGCTCTAACAGAGTGGTCAGAGTCATGAGGTGCAAAAACAAAAGAAAAATATATTTTTATTTTATTAAGTCGGTGTTTTTGTCAAATGATACATTTCTACATCTAAACTAATATTAGCTTCCATTCAGGCAAGATTCATATCATCGGCAATATTTCTTGCAACAATCCATATTCCTTCTACAGTTGCAGGTGTGTGGTTGACTCTGGAGTAAATATTTTACTCCATAGTTGTGTTAATTGTATTCTTTACCTGGATGGATTATTAACTGCTCTTTTATACCTTCAATATTCTAAGTAAGTGACGTAATACGTCTGTCTAAACTTATATCTCGAGAGATTTGAAATGAGATCTTGTTTTACTTTGTAGGTCCCAGTAGATGCAATAAAATTGCTCCATACTCAAGTAGTAGTTTAACGATCTAAATTCTTGCTGTGAATGGCGTAATCACCAAGCAATTCTTTACGTATCCTCTCTACAGTTATTACAGAGAGAAATATACTTATGAATTGAACTACTGATTTTCTTAAATTATACCAAACTTCCAGCTGGAGCACCAAATTTAGGTATACCATATAGTTAGATATTCTATTTCTTTTAAAGATATAATAATTGGTGGAAAATGTACAGAGCAGACCAGAAAGTGTTCCGATTTGCATTTTTTCCCTTTTCAAATATCTAAAACAAAAATTGAACTTTTGCATTTGGACCCAAGAATTTTTTAAATTATTTTTCTTTTTTTAAAAACCGTGTCATCGAGTTAGTGCGACAATTTTGAACAGCCTGTATAACAAAAAAGGTAGAGCCCCTTCTGACAATGACATTGCCATCTCAATATTTCTTATCAGTTTGTTATGAGATCAAGAGTTCCAGACAGACCGTCCAATTTAGGTAAATTCCGCCTATATTCATTCTTGTCAAAATTTTTCTTTTATTTAATCTAAAGAAACCACATACTAATTGATGTTGTAATGGAAGTGTAGCCAAATTTATACGCTTTCAACCTACAAACTATAAAAAGTTTATTATAACTTATTTTTATCCATCATGACCACTCATTTTTACTGTCCGTGCATAAGCTAAGGAGGTAACATCCGGCGAAAGGTTGCTTTCATGTTTTCTTGACGTTCCATGGCCCTTAACATGTGAAAAAAATAGGTCTTCTGTTTCGGTCTACCTGTCGTCCGTCTGATTTGCTGACGATTTTAAAAAATAGGTAACCTCCGAAACTGCTGGAATGATTTATTGTGAAACTTTATATGTATTTTAGGAATCTTGTGCAGGTGGTAAAACGCTAATCCAAATTTAGCTATTCAATACTACCAAAAATTTGATGACGTCCCATGAAAATTTTGCATAGTAAATAGTAAAATGTGGTTAGACCGTTAGATTTTCTAAAATTTTATATCAACAATGTGAGCAAACGAAGGCTTTTATAAAAGATGAACGCCGTACTTTATAAACAATTAACGCTGTACTTCAGCGCCATACTTTATAAACGACAGACGCTGTATTTTATAAATTTTGAATGCCATACTCTATAAATGTCCTACTTAATAAACCAAGAAGGCTTAACTGTTTGTAAATTCTAGAGAGCATTTAATTTAGAATTACTTATACTTAATTATTAATTAATGAAGCAAATTATTTTATTGATCAAATCAACAACGGGTCATTCCATTTTCCTGAAAATTTAAGAATACAGTACCGGTGTTATCAGTATTACAGTGGACATATTCACATTGATATAGATAGATGCCCTTGCTAAAATGTTGTTATAAAAAAAACTCACTTGAACTATTAGCATAACATGCTTCCTTACCTTACTTTAACAGTCCACATAGGGGTTGTTATAAAAAAAAAACAAATTTTATAATTTTTCGAAGAAATTGGATTTGTTCAACTGTACTTCAGGAACCAGAGAAATTCTGTCTAATACCTTACATCAATTTTTGCTTTCTCCTTCACCATGTTTGAGAAACCTTTTGTAATCAAACTTTTAATTCTTGTTTTAACTAATTGGTTGTATTTAAATCTATTACCGATACAGGATCGATTGCCAACTTGGAAACCTCCTCAATCTACGTTCATGTTTACAAAAATGTATAAGAGTTTATTTCATTATGTCATCACCAAATAATTCCAAAATTTGTAGTGAAAAATCCCGAACAGTTTATTGAGCTTTCAAATAAACCCGCCAGAAACCTTTTGGTTAATGTTCAAAACTGAAACTTGCCTAGCAGATACCTACGTTTTAATCTTTTAAGGTAATTTTAATATCATATACGAGAGCAATATATATTATATTGTCACCACACTTTTAAACTTACTTTTCAGCAGCTATTTAATTTTGAGTTTTGAAATGTTAAGGCAATACCAAGACCCGAATTCCGTCGCACAACCGTCCAAGTACTCTATTATTTTAAATTTTTATATAACCTAGACTTATTTCTAGTTGGGTCGTACGATACGAAAATTTATTACTTTTTTAATATTGTAATACTGTAATTAATATTTAATACACTAATAAAGGTTCGTTATGGTTAAAAAAAATACCTTATAAATAATAATCAATGGAAGCACTAAAATGTACAAAACTTCCTTTATTCAGCTACTTAGTTCTAAACATCTGGTTTAAAGGTATTCCAGATGCTAATAACACCTACTTTAACACTACTTTAAGCTCCCATAGTACTTTTATTCAAAGCTCATTTAGTTTGATGTATTGGCGCTTTTAAAGTTTAAATTCACGACACAAATATTTTATTAAATTTCCGGAAGAGCTAATGTTGTACATCGATTACGAGAATAACAGAGATTGCAAGGATCATACAGTTTGGGAACTATTAATTTTCATTCACTCATTTTCAATTAATGGAACATCATTTACAAGAATTGAACCGTCTTTCCACAAATGCATTACTAACTCTCGATAAACAATGATATAGTAGGGAGGATGGTTTTACGGAAGAACAGTTTGCTTAAAGCTTGAAAGATTTTTGGATTAAATTGCTAAATACAATTTTCAAGACAATGTATGAAAAAAAGAAAATCTAAAGTCTCACTTTTAAGGTTTACTTAAATGATCTTTGAATTTTTGAGATAAGTTGTTTATCACAGTCTTAACCGAACAGATATTTTTACACACGATACCATCACTAATAAAAAATACAACATTAATAATTATAATTGTTTTTTATGTATAGGTATTATATTTGGGAGTGAATGGCTACACCCAGTGCCAACAACAAGGAAAATAAACAAGAACCACTTTAGCTGTGTAAATCACGTTTGAAAGATGCAAAACAAGCGAACGAGACGAACATGCAAGACTTTGATGACATCATTGGCACTTTTTTATAAAAATTCTCTAGACGTGAATATAATATAAAACAGTATCAATAATAAAGAGACCGTTAGCTATAAATTGTCTTTCCGGCGACATTCAGTTCTGGGTATAATAATCCTACTCCATTGTTTGAACAGAAGACATTCTACATTTCTGCTACACGAAGTAATAAAAAAAAATGAGAAAAAGTAGACCTTGTACCGACGGTCTAAACTAGTTTTTGTGAGCGACTGTTGCACTCTGAATAAGTTTAATTGAGTTGTCGAAAACACACCTTTGTATGTAGAGGCAGTTCTTGGAATATATAATTATGTAATTTAAATTAAATTAGCTGATGTTACTTAATAGCTTCATTTTCATTCAAGACCAAGAAGATAACTACTCTAGTTGCTTACAACTATCTTTAATGCATGGATACAATAAAATTATTCGACAGCAAAAGTACAGAAGATATATTTCTAAAGGAAAGTTAACAAAGTTAAGAGTTAATTAATTTAAATTGCTTGAATTAAAAGTAACATAATTATCTCGGTCCCCATAACTAAAGTTTTCAGTTTACTTGTTTAGCCACAAGCCACAAGAAGAGCACAAAGCCGCAGGCAAAGTTGGTGAGGACTACTTTACCATCTTTAATCATATGGTGTCTACTACCACCTGCCACGGAGAAACTCAAGAATTCGGTTACTAAAACCTGAAATAATAGTTAACACTTTCTTCCTCTTTTGATTTGCGGCAGTGTCAAAACAGTAAATTTGAAAATTTCAAAAACGAATAATAAATAGAGTCCGCAATTGCAGTTAGTAAAATTAATCAAACCAAGAAATGAGATGTAACTCAACAATAAGAGGCAATTTTCTTAAAAGATTATGTAAATTATAAGCAATAAATTTCCAAGGCGACAAGCTCATTATTCTCACATTTACCGAGTAAATCAATCCCCCACAACAAATAAGTAAAAATCCTCACAAATTACATCACCCATTTGTATCAACGAACTCTGAAAAAGTGTATTTTGTTAAACAAAAAAAAAAAGATAGATAACCTTTAGATCTCTTATTGACGGTAGATGTTTTCGCATATATCTCGCATTCCTTCGAGTCAAGAGAAATAAAATAAGACCCGATTTTTTCGTAGATAACGTTACTACTTTATTATAATAACAGTCGTAGGAGCAGTTATTTGGTGGCATGCCATGCATACGAAAAAATAAAGAAATTACATAAAATTAGCGACACGATTATGCTAACTGAATGTCATTAACTCTAACTCTATTGAACATTCCTGTAGCAAAGTGTAATAAAAGTTTGCGGCAGAAAAATTTGCTTCCTGTGTAGAATCAGTGGGTATCTATGATTTATTATCCTTTAGCATGAATACTAATTAAAATAAAAGTACCTACTAATGGAATTACTGATATGTCTAATTATGTTTGTGTTTTTAAAAAAGCTACATCCTCCTTCAGTTACAGCTCCTTCATTTTCAATAGCTGACCGTTAGAAGTCTAATACATAATTCAGCGATACTAAAAAACGTGAATTGATTGAAAATAGAATCAGAAAACAAGGAAATAAAGAACGAGAATTTTACGAGACGATTGTAGCATTACGCGACAAATAATGAAGTTCTGAATCGCTGACGCTTAAAATTCGCCACTTGTTTATAAGTCTGAAACGTGGAAATTAGTTTCACTGCCTTTTTTGGTGCTAAATATGTAAGGTCTATTGTTCGTCCGTGTGTCGTAAAATGACGACAGCGATAAAGAGAAATGTGAACATAAATTAAAGACGACACACTCCGTTTTAAAATTTAGATTTTCGGACACCATTTGGCCCGATAAAATTCGGGTATCTACAAGTAAGTCAAATGTAAAAATATGTTTTATTATATCAGCAAAACAGTATTTTGTACAGTCAAATTCTACAAGCAATTGTAACAACTATCTTAAACAAACGATTTAAAGTCAATATGATTTCTAAGGCTCGCACACCAATACTATACTGTTTGAACTGACGCACAACCTTTTAAAACTGACTCCATAAATCTACATGGCTGATTGAAGAATAAAGATGAGTCACGTTCAAACACTCGGGAAGCGATTGTTTCTGGTCGTGTTAGTTTACGGAAAAACACGTTTCAATAAATTTATACGGCTGTTATTGCAGGTAGTCTTCTTTCTGTCATTCCAAGAAAATCAATATTTTGTTATATTTTTGATATTTTTTCACAAAACAAAATTACAAGACAAAGCACAAATTTTTATGTTAGAGTCTTCAGTTTTCAAAAAATAAATAAATTTACTGCAAACTTTCGCTTATCAGTGCTTTGGGAACAATTGGATATGTGCTTTTTTTGAAAAACTGCTTTTTAACGAAGCACTAGATAGATACTTTATACAATATTTGTTGAAAGATGTGTCGTCAAACAGGGTTGGGTTTTCAGGTCCGTTAACATAAACTGATTTCGCTTTACTGTCTACTGACGTTTTATAGCTCACAAGAAAATATAAAAAGGTAACTTTCTTTGTTCTTTCATTCCGATGAAATTTTAAGCTCTTCTTACATTACCATGGTGATAATAAAAATGTGTTTACTCATCACATGTAAAAATTGATGACGTCATTTTAAAATATTACTCCTTTAAATAAATCTTACTTTAAATGCGCAATGTAACCTGATCCCTCACTTGTGATTTAGTGTTATGTAACTTCAGCTTCACATCTACAGCTTATTAAAAAAAAACGGCCTCCTCAAATTTTAAAGTTTATTTCGAAAATGACAGAAACAGTAAAATTTTGGCAAATACTAGGTGGATTTAGAAACTTAAGGATATCAGTAATTAATTTATTCGTTTTGATTCATCTTGAAACTGGTGAAATGTTAGATATATTTTCTCAGTTTCAGAAACGGTTTTCCCAAATCTAGTTGACAAAAAGATAATTTGAAAAAACTGACCCAGGAGCCGATTTATTTCTCAAATGTGCTTAGTTTCATATTAAGTATGTATATTGAAATTAATACATTTCTTCCCACCAAAAACAAAATAAACATCTTGCATCGTCTACTGCCGTTTTTTCAGTGATGTATAATTAAGCCTTTGTTGCATTATAAAACAAACCTATTTGTATTTTATTCATTTCTAAATTAAATACTCAGGTTCTTCAATTTTAATTTTCAGTCTTCAAGTGATTCAGTTTGGACTGTGTCTAAAGAATAAGATCGTAATTTCATAAAACAAATGTAACTGACCGTAATTATTATAACAGTTTAAATAGTGAATAATATTTAAAATTTTGCGTACTTTTTGGGGCACTTCTAAGCACACAAATTCTACCTGTACATTTCAAACAATATTTATAAACACTATACCTATATATTTCATTACGTTGAGAATAAGTTTGCATAGATGGCTATCTGTAGATATATTTGATATGCATACATTATAACAAGTAAATTTTATTCTGGCGCCATCACTGTGTTCAAAGCGTTTACATTCCTAATGTTCAGTGTCAAGTGACTAGTGATATCCGTTTGTTCCGGTTTAAACTTGGTCTACGTATAATAGGTATAGTTTAAGAAATAAAAGTATACCTTATAAAATTTTGTTGCCAATAACGAGACGGACAGAATCTGTCGTGTGCCGATAGTCACCAGATCTTTGAAAATAGAACAGTCTAGGTCTAGACTGGATCCATCCTCACTCACCAACGAAAATGAGCGTAATTTTATGCATAAAATGAATAAAAATGATCATCTATGCGGGATTAAATTTTATGAATAAATCTCCCAAGTTAGTATTTCTAATATCTATTAGAAATAAGTACATACATGCAAAATATAGAAAATAAATGCACATATTTAATAGTACACATAAACCAATATCACTTTGATTCCGATTCAGGTGAATCTTCATTATCCACACGGTATTTTTAAATTTTGTGCAGACAACTACTTACTTAATGTTCTCCGACAAATTCGGGTGAACTAGTGTAAAGCATATAAGTATACTTATTACCACTGTACTACTGTGCGCCTCATATCGGCAATAAAATTTCGTGAGGTATATTTTCATTTCCTAAGCTATATACAGAGAAATCGACAATTACAAAAAAAAATGTATTGATTTAAGATTTTTTTATTTGATTTTTTTGAATAGTACTTAGTTATATTTTTTTAACTACCTATTTCAAAATTTTGTTAAAACTTGCAAAAAATGGACCAAAAATAACAGTTACTGAAGCATCGCTACCTACCTACATACATGCGTATTATGCAATCTTTTCAACGTTCCCACGTGGAATTAAAAACGCGTGCTTCTTGAAAGGTGCGATTTTATGTCTAAATATTTGCTTCATTAATTTAGAACCTACAGTCACGTATATTTTCATATATTGTAAAACTAATACAGGAGTTCATTTACGTCAAAACATTAAACATACAAAATCGCGGTTGTATTTAAACGATACAACCGTAACCGTGTGACAAAGTATCAAAATGGGCTACATATTTTTAACAGATTAATATTTTTAAACAATCTCTTCCCTCCGACATTATTTGATCGCCATCTTGACCTTGCATTCGATACTAGAAACCTATGAAACCTGCACTCAGCCATCACCTTGTGCCCGTTTTAGCACCGCGTCCATTCACAAGTTCACGATTAGACCGAGTTCTTCGCCCCGAAAAAATTCCCACTTCCCCAAAAGCCTTCGCCAACTTTGCCATCTTATAAAACCCTCCACTCACCACTTGGAAGAAGTGACCGGAACGCTTGCCCGCTCCATCTATTAAGTTAGAAGAAACTCTAATTTATTATTCAGAGGCGGGCTTAGAGCCTCAAAGTTATTACTTCCGTAATTACAAAAAAACCAAAGCTGTAGGAAGCGCCTTCTAATCAATTCGGTGAACGTCGAATGATAAAAAGTTGTTTTTCGTCCTACTTATCTCCGTCGGCCATGTTGCCGAAATTCGGTACCTACGGGATGCAGTTATGTAACATTTCTGGTATGTGGGCAGTGGTTTAGCCAAAGATAAGCTTTCACACAGAGTCGCAAGTGGCGAAACACTTTGGAACTGGTTCTTGTTCACCGTGAACCTCATGTTCGAGGCGACTTGCGGTGCGCTTCTCATAATCACAATTAAAACGATTTCGAACTTGTGATAAACAAATGTAGTTGGAAAAAACGAGAGATTGGGAAATTTTATCTGGCCTGTTATCGGAGGAGCGGAATTGTTTGTCCGAGCAAATGAGACGAAGAGGAATTCGCGTTAATATTTTGTCGAGATTATTAATTAAGAATTTCACCGAATTAAACGGCCTTCATTTACGAAGGCGCCTGTGTAATTTGATCGACATGCACAGAAGAAAGGTAAAATGAACGTAAATCCGTATGTATTACATACACGGAGGATATTCTCACAGCAAACTGGTGCCACAGTTTATCGGAATTAACGGACTCGGATTCTGAGCAGGACTCACAGAACAGACTACAAGAAGAAGCGACAAGACGTTAAAAAAAATAGGAACGAGTTTTTGCGCCCTCTATGAATGGTGATGGGAACTAGTTGAAGCTAATGCGGTAAATTTGAACATACTTTATTATGACAATTGTTTTTTACCAAAAGCCTTTAATGTATTTGCTCCACTATCACCGTTGAACAGTGGAGCAAAACATTTGTACTCTGTATGACAAACATATATGTTTGTCATATATATGTCAGTGTAAGGGCGGAAAATAAGAGACAATAATTTTCTATACAATGTGTATTAAATCTTATCATATAAGATGTTGAATTATTGACCAGTTGTAAAAATATCATTAATAAAAAAAATACACATTTTCCTAAACTAAATGTGAGTAACTAATAAATGCACAAAAATAAACATACTATCGATTATATTTGTATCATTATCAAAACGCAGCTAATTCATTTTACACAATTTTTCCAACATTATTTAATACAAAAATATTCGAATAACAAATCGCTCCCTTTCTTTCTGCTTAAAGTATACTTTAAAAATAAAGGAAACGACGATTAACAGGTCCCTGTAATAGTTGGAATCACGACCAATGGAATATAAATCGAGACGATCGAGACCTACAAGCTATTTAAAAATTAAAGAGCTGTACGTGTACTGTACCGCAAACAACATTGTGCCATTATTGGGTGTATTGGACAACATTATCGTCAGTAGTGTTAAATGGTGTTACAATTAGTTTTATTAATGCTAATATTTGAAAATACATCCAAATTTCACATGTTATAGCCAACAGCATGGAAACCGATAAATAATTATTGTCGGTAAGTGGCTAATAATAACGTAGTAAAATAACCAACAAATAACAATAAATTTAGGGACATTTAACATTTAAAGGTCTTTGGAGGACAAGTTACCAAATTTGTCTGATATTTGCAGTTCTCCAGTTCTGCGAATTCGCGCATTCAATGCAATGCATGAAATTGTGAAAAATAAAATTACGATTAAGGCAAGAGATTGTGGTGTTACAAAACTTGTGATTATCAGGAAGATTACTAGTGCTTCCCTGATACCCTGTTAGCTCTGTGGCATATCGTGATGAATCATTGAGGAAATGTATTTGAGATAATATTGAGGTAAGAATTTTTTGCGTACCATTTGTGCACAAAAGAAATATTGACATTTCAGCAATTTTGTTGGATGATTTTTTAAATTATCCTTTATGGTGAAACGGTAAAGAACCATGGACCTTTAGAAACTGATCTACTAATGGATTTGGTCTTTTGTCTTTTAAAGCAAGTTTTCTATTTACCAACGTTATGATGTATCGAAACATGACAAACATTATACTCTTACTGATGAAAGAGTTATTGGTTTGGTCATGTTGTGGACAATATTTTATATCAATTTTTAGGTGTTCACTAACAGCTGCAAAAATGTTCGTGGCATTAATATGAACAAAAAACAAGTGGAAAATTTGGCTTTTGCAATCATCAATGAGATGAATGAAATCTTGAGATGGATAATGCAGTGTACCATATTCTTTTAATTTAATAAGTGCGTGGTTGTCAGTACACTCTTCTGACAAGAAATACTCTGTACACTTTACACATCTGTTGCACTGTGTTTTTAATTTTTTACAGATAAAGCCAGCAATATATGATGATGTGTGATATCGCATTGTAAAAGCATTGGTAGAAATGTGTTCATCTTCATCATCATCGGTAAGCAATGGTACATTTAAATAATTGAAATTGTTATTTGAAGATTGCATTTGAGTGGTGTTAACATTGTGTGTTTCATTTTGTGGAAAACTAAGGAACGTTAGTAGAAAATCTGTATCATCATGTTCGCAATTTGTACTATTAGAATTTGCAACCAAGTTATTAATTAGTGATGTTTTGTATGCTGCAACAAATTGCGAACAATTTGGTCGAAAGTTCTGTCCACATAAACCCCTAATAATGCCAAAAAAATTTTCTAAAGGGTCTTGGTTTAAAGATCTAGTGACCAAATATTTAAATCCAAGACCCTTCATTGTCTTCCACAATGCTTGTACGTTTCTTATTGTGATTATAAAATTTTTGATTGAAGGGGGCGCTTTCACTAATTGGTTCCCTTTTTTAAATTTCAGCTTATTTAAAAACAATTTTGCATCATTCCAAAAATCGTTATGGGGAGAATTTTCTGTTAGAGGTCTATTTAAAGTCTTGGTAGAACGTCTCGCACTGTTCAATGTGTCGAATAAACGGTCCATGAACAAAATGACATCTGCTGTTCCGTCATCTTCTATGGCGCCACATCTAACTGCAAACATAAGTGATGCGTAGACATCTCTGCTAAAAATTTGCGTTGCAAGCTTCACTTTCATTTTTTGCCGTCCTTCTGGACGAATGTGATTTTCGGTAAGTTTTCTACATATTTTACTGTCTGGGTTTACACCATCTAATTCAAATAATTTAGTTAAAGTACTCCACTTTGCACATTTATTATCAAAATAAATATCTTTAACTAGGAAATGATTCCTGAAACATTTTACCAGGTGAGGGGGATCAAAAATGTGTACAATTTTTTGTTCACCAATGGTATAAACAAAGTCATCCCTAAAACCACATTCTTCACTTAAGGAATGAATTGCCGCAACGTTTGCTGAACCCTGATCGCATATAGTCGCCAATACGCGGAAGTCGGTTTGTTCATGAAGTTTACTAATAACTGTTCTAATAAGATGTTTTAAGTCATATGTTTTAGTTGCACTCTTCACAAAATAAAAAGCTATTGGTTGTTTCCACCGCTGATTAATGCCACGCAACATAAAAACAAGTGCATGATTAGCAATATTTTTGTTAAAACCAGTGCCCAAATTCTCCAGACCACTAATCGATTTTGTTTTCATATTAAGTGCTATATGTGGTGTAAGGTATACTTCATCAAACAAAAGAACACAAAATTTTTGCATTTGTTGCATTTGTTTTGATTTAGTGGCCAAGTATGAAAAAATGCTTTCATTTAAACCTGGCACAATTTCTATATTACCTAATTCACGCTGCAGTGTCCTCTGAGAAGGTAATTTGAAGATTTTACGCAAGAACCGGTAAGATCTAGGACCTGATTTATACATGGCTAGTGCAAGTGCTTTTTCCTCTTTGGACCACATAACTGACCTTTTTGGTTTGGCGCAATGTTTCAGTTGAGACGCTACAAATATTTTTGCAGCAGGTGATAGTTTATCCAACAAAGTGAATTCTGGATCTTGTAGAATCAGTTTTGCTTTTTCAGGTGACAAAATTAGTTTTTTTCGACACTTTAATTTTTTTTTCAAATTACCTGCCAACCTTTCATATTTTTTCAAATTTTTATACAACCGTTGTTTCTTTGGAGTAAGTTGGGTTGTTCTAGTTGCCCCAAGGTCCTGCAGTCTTATTGTCGGTGATGATGTTTCAGGAAGAGAGGCAATGGGCTGCAAATTTCTTCCATCAGTTGTAGAAGACACGCCATCAAGATGGATTTGCTTCGGACAGACCTGATGGGACTGTTGAGTAAATGATGTTGAAGCAACCGGAGATATATGTTCTGTGTCCATCAATACAGCTGCATCAGTTGGAATTTCGTCTGGAATGAAATGATGAATATTCCCAGTAGATGAAGTGGATGAAGTTGAAGCCACTGATGATACATCTGGTGATAAAAATCATAAGTGAATGTGAAGTTATTAATTAAATGTCATTACCTTGAAAATTATGCGTTGAAACTGTATCCTTTACTTCAGAAGTAACATCTGGGGAGTGAATTATTTGTAAGGATGGGATAGCTCCTCGGTTTAATTTTGCTCTCTCCATTGTTTGGAACTGACTTGTGTCGAAATGAATCCCACACACACAGTACTTGTACCTTATATTTTCATATGACACGCCCTGCAGTAGTGGATTGCCAATTGTTTTCAACCACACATCTCGTAGTGGTTTATTTCGAGGGAACATAAAATATCCCACTTTGGGATTATTGTGATAAGAGTTGTTGCATAAGGGCACTGCACACTTTTTATAGCTCATTGTGACCTACAATATAACACAATTTTATAATCATGCTTTAATATTTACAGTGAAATACATCATTTTATTTAAATAGGATTCAACTTATTTTTTAAAATGTTAGCCAGTAAGAGGAGAATAAGTCTCACAGCATTTCTGCAAGCTTAATTTTGTGTATTTGATTATTCTTTTTCTGAACCATTTGAAAAAAATTCACTTACCTTAAATTCTTAATAAAATGCACTGCACTAAATAATTCACAAATTAAAGTTCTAATAACACTCTAGTTCTAATTGTCAACACTATCATCTAATTCTCAACACTATCATAAAAGTTTTTCTACTAAAAATCAACTCTTAAATTCACTATTCTATCTCTAGTATCGCACGAAGAATTTTTTAAACTGAAATTTTCGAATAGTTTAAAATTTGCTGATCTGTTTTTTACCGGTCTAGTGTGGGTAAAGTAGGTATCTAAATCAGTTTATTAAGGCAACTGCAATCTCGTATGCTCTCAGCGCCACCTACTATTGGTGAATGTAACTATATTGGTGATTTTTATTGGCGGTAAGGTTGTCATAGACGTGGCAGGACTATAATTTCAAAACCTGGCGATATCCTGTTTAACGTGTTTTAAATGTTTCAAGTAGCGCAGAAATACCAAATTATAATAATAAATGCATTCATAAATATCTTGAAAAAATCGACAAAGTTTACCAAAGCTATGGCATTTATGACCGCTTGTTTGTGGAAAGTGTCTCAGATCTTTCATACATAAACAAGAAATTCAAAATATGTCGGTCAAAATATTATGGAGCAAATCACAATGTCCTTTGATCTGTAGAATATTTAGTTCATTGAAATAATAAATGCAATTTCAGTTCAGAGAGAGAAATTTTAAATTTAATATGGTATCTGCGGAACTATAAATTGCGAAAGAACAAAGCCCATAAGAACGATATCGTAGAATGTTTGAGAATTAAAGCCTAAAAAGCTATTATGATAAAACTATAATTCACGTTGAAAATATTGTGGTCCTTTTTATTATCGCTTCTAAATTATTGTTATGCTATGAACTAATAACACGTTTCCTGATATTTACTAACGCCTACCTTTCGACAGCAAAGGAAATTTTTCAAGAGTAGATATAGCGAAATTAAAAAATTAGAGTTAGCACTTTTTCTTATTTTAGCTTAAAACAAACAAAACAAATTACTGTTTCCACTAAACTAACAAAAATTTTATATAAGATAACCTAAATGCACCACCTATTTCATAATGACAATGTGACATAACCAAAATTTCTCCTTCTTTTCTACTTCTGGCACCTTGTCTGGCATTAACTATTAAACAAAATTTGTACACCTTTGTTAATAAAAAAATTATATCTATGTTATGACATTTTATTAATCATCACTTTCATGGATGCTTACCACAGTCTGTTATCCAACGGTCAAACATAAACTAAATCGTCAATAGTGAGAATTTTTGAATTGTAGTAAAAATTAAAAACATTAAACTCCAGTTGTCGCAATGCGTGTTTCATTACTTATCGCTCGCTAGAAATTTTCCATTTGCATATAACAAGTAAAGTTGTATTTTTTTATGAGTCCCAAAACCGTAAAAATCGTTATTAAACACAATTTTTTACTTTCAGAAGGTATGAATTGATCACTGATAAATTGCAACTTTTTTTTCTATTGTAAGCTTCTTCTTTATTTACGATCCCACTATACGTGTGACAAAAATCAAAAATACGACAACAAAACCGACCCAACACGGATTATTTGATGAATGTCTACTTTCACGTTTATAGATTGTTCGTTTCCGTTTATCTTTCAATTCTCGTCAGCTGCTTGTCATTTGTCGTCTGTCTGTCACACGGAAATTTATTAGACAATTAATTTCCGAAAGTAGTCAACCAATTAATTGCAAATTTTAAACGTATGTTAAAATTACCGTAAAGATAATAAAACGCACCCAATTTGTCTGTTCAACGGTTCCAAAAATTCTTAAAAATTTGGTTAAGCGAAACTTGGATGAAGTGTGCAACGGTATAGGTGTTATTATGCATTACATCCACCTGTGATTCTAATTTTGCATAAACAATGCGTAGGTACACTTTATCTAAATCTACATTCTTTGATTTTGTAAAAATCGATGAGTCACTATTACTAATTTAGGGATTACAGAACATAAATAATTAATTATTTATTCGTGCCCTCCAGAATATTGATGACATCACCTCAAAAAATTATTGAACACATTTTAATCGAAAAATAAGAGATGTAAGTTTTAAGTGACGGTACTGCCTATGATTTTATAATATTCTTTGTTTTTATTACACAGGATGTCTTAAAAAATAATTATATGCCTCCAGCATATCTGCATACACACTGGTAAAGAAAAAACGTAGGTATTACAAAGTTGTGTACCGAATTTATAAAACAAGTATTATAAGTTAAACAACAGGAACGGTCATCGTAAAAGCTTACAAAATAATTAAACAAATTTCGCAATAAAACATTAAATCTTCACGGCTATAAATAAACAAACCTCACTAATTCTTTTACACGTCTAAACCTACATTAATTTTTTGTAGCAATAAAAACAGCATTATAAACACGCTACTATTCGTTCTTACAACAATGTAATAAATAATAAATCAAATTTTTAATTAATTACGTCATCCTTTTAGATTGAGTCATTTTCTAAATGTCGAACGTAATAATTATTGCGAAGGGTATGGTGGCAATTTATAACGTGTTTATTTAACGGGCCCTTATCTACGATCTACAAGATCAGAAAAACTAAACTTTCTGGATCACTTAATATACACAGAAAATCAGTGTGATAAACAGATACGAGTCTAATCAAAAAACAAAGCTGTATAATGTATGGTGAGTACTTGCTGCATATTAATCAGAAGATTGGCAAGATAAAACGATTCGGTGACATGATCAAACTTAATGTGGAATCAAAATAAATTTAACAAAATTAGTTTGGACCACCGGTACGAGGAGACTTTTTCTCTAGAAATGACTGCTAATGGAATAATTCTGTATAAAATTTTTAAAATTTGTGAGTAACAAGCTGGAATTTTTACTAACGGTTCTGATTTTCCAAATATTGGTGACTCAGATGTAAATTATGTTATTTGGTCTAGAAAGTAGTCAGGCTTGTGTTTTATTTTTGTTGTGTGTATGACGGCACAGACAATAAACATCCAAAAAAGTGCTATAATGAGTTTAGTTACAAGAGAGTGGATGGGAGCTCTGCCCAATTTGTCTACTCCAAACGACTCGACTATGTAAAATCTCAGCGGGCAATCTAGCATTTTCTTAATAACTGAATTCATTAGTAGACCTGTTACATAAGCATGCCCATAAAAACTGATAAAAATGTGGAGCTAAATTATAGTCTGTATGCCAGCAGACTTATTAAAACAAAATATAGATGTTTAGCCATACAATTACCAGGAGGTAAATTATCTCCGTCTGAACTCTCAAACCAGTACTTTAAAAACTGAGGTCTCTATTGTTTCTCAATCAGTCGGAACAAATAATCCGAGTTTTTCATCCGTTATTAATTTCGAAAGAATCCTTAATTCATGAAGTACCGTTTTCTGTGATTTCTCAATAAAACAGGTGACACCGTCATAAAAACTGCTCCAGCTACACTATCTTCAGATAATTCAGCTACATGCACCGGAGAGCCGATATTCCATCAATCAATGTTACTGTCAACCTTTAAAACAATGCCATGTTGCTGTATAATTGAACTCTATACATCATGCGCGCTGATAACGTCCATCTGGGGAAATCTGCATAAACGTCAGAACTTCTTCGCTACTCTCGACCAGCGAAAGAACAAGAAGGAAAAATATAATCGACGCTTCGGGTTTCGAACCACCAGAGATTTACTACCACTAATAAAGTTCTTGCAAAATTGTACTTACAGTTACAAGTCAACTCGCCAAACAAGAACAATTAGCCGATGATAGAGTCGAGCTTCTTACCTGAAACAAACAAGTTTCTATGAAAAATTTTATCGAGGGAAAATTATTCCGCTAGGGAATAATTGTGATATGTGCAATTACCGGCGCTTTTTTTGGCGCAACTTTCTTGACCTGTTGCGTTTAAAAATGCTTTTGTGGCAGCATGAGAGCCGGTGCATCCGTTGCCGTTACATTCCGAAGAACGAATTTCGTAACCGTGCCCGTAAAGGTGACTTTGGGGAGAATGCTTCTTACAAAAACAAGCGACCTTTTAAACCGAATAACGTGGGTTTACTTGACAGTGAGGATGTCACTGGCATTTATTTTAAAAGACTCCAACGACGAAAAAACAGTGAACAAAAATAAAATTAAAGAATGGAGCTTTTGTGTCATGATAATTCGCGCATCTTCCGAAGTTGTCGTTTTTCTTTTAGATAATTTATGCGCTGGCGCATATAAACACGAAAAAATCAACTTCTACCTATAAGTCACCTTAAAGAGTACCTACGTTTTATTTTAAAATAAAAGATCTGTAATTGCATATTTTTTTTTTGTTTATAAGAATACCTACAATGTTTTAAAGTAAATATGCAAAGATATAGCACATACTTTTATTTTAGAACAATTTCAGTGTTCTGTTCTAGGAATAATAATTGTATATACCTAATATGAAAGTTTTCTTTCAATAGTAGGTACCTAGTGATCGCGTGTTTGTGAAGTTTTGTATTGTAAAAACAGTGATCATTATGACTGTTCTGAATTCTTAGTAAAAAATCTTAACTTTCCAGAACAGTAACATTAGTGATCGTAGTTTTTGCTACCAAAAAGCTTTTTGTGTTTTTACAAATTCCATAGTCACTGCTGATCAGATGTTTATGCTAAATTGTACAAATTTTTTGCACTCTGATTGTGAGATATGTTTATGTTTATCTTGAAATTCATACACAAAAACAGAAATTTGTTAACTTTTTTAATCGTTTCACGTCATTATTGTGAAAATGATGAATCTAATTTGCCGAAAGATTAATTTAAGCTTACGTAAGTTATGCATAGCGATTTATTTGATCAATGTTCCTAAAAAGTTTCTATCTAAAGAAAAAATTCTACAAGGTAAAACAAATGGTTTCAGATTCGAAATCAACGCAGAGAATTAGCCACCAATAACCACTAATTTTCAGCAGCAAAAATGTTCAAACTGTTGATTATCGAAAGTAGCAAACAATTTGATAAAATCAGGATTAAAATAGATTAGGTACTGCACCTATTCCATTTTACCAAAAAACGCATGTTCTTTGTGTAAATTTTTAACAGATACTACGCCCTAAAATAATTAAATTTAAAAAAACCTAAACACGCGACGCCACAATGGATAACAAATTTGCTAAAATTATAATATCCAATATGCAAATTTTCATAATTAAATAAAAAATTATTCCAAATTTTTTACAACACAAAAAAGTACAATTCTTTTTTTTTAATCATGAAATTAAATATTCGTATGATTTTTGACTTCCTAGCCGTAAAAGTTACAACTAATTTAATGCCGTTTTTAAATAAAGTTAAGGAAAAACTACAAACACCAACACTTTAAAATCTTCACCAGAGAAATATCTGATATCAAAAAAAGCTACAGGCTAGACTTTTATTTTCAAATCTAGTTTTACTAAAAATGGTACTGTCGTATGTTACAGATAAAATGATATATTATAATAATAACAGTAATAATGAATATAATTTATTGAATACATTAATAAGAACCCGCATGTCACAACAGTTTATTGAAATAATAAGTAATCATTAAAAAAACTGCTGTCATTAATTTTTGGACGGAATAATGAATTTTTCGTTATCGTTTTACCAACTCTGTATTAATTTTCGAGTGCATTTAAAATTTCAGAATAACTGGTTCGCTAATTTCCGAAATTATTTGTTCAAAAAAACTGGAAACAGATAAATCCGGACGTCTACAAACAACAGTGAGTAGTACCTACTATAGCTGTTACTATGTCCATGTTTTTAATTTAGCAATTTGTCCTCTCCAACACAAAAAATTCTTATGTTGTGCTACTACAGCCTTTAATCTTACGAATTACAATCTCTATGTTTAATTATTCCAATAGTGTGGGTAACATATAGACTTAACAACTATTTTTTCTTCCTGATGTACCTGAATAAGATTTTTCTCAATCTCAATTTAATAAAAAAAGCTTGATTTTCCATTCTTTGACGTTTTTGAAGTATAAAATAGTCCTATGAAAAATGTCATCAATTTTTGTAGAAAAAAAAAAGTAAAATAAGTCCCCTTCCTTATCGTTTATATCGTATCGTATTCAAGCTCTAAAAAAATAAATAAGCAAAAGAATTTTTCGAATCGTCTTAAATAAAATCTACACACAAATTAAAGAAGCGTAACGTTCATTAGAAACTCTTATTTGCTAATGAATGAAAAAAGAGATTTTTTTTAATATAGAATCTGTAAAAACAAAATTCAAGAAACCAAAGTGCAAAAGCATCGTATAAATTCAAAGCAATTCCCAAAATATAGTCATTATGTATTGAATACAAGAATAAAGCTTCAATAAAATTTTAGCCAATTGTGTGTATTTGAACCACAGCGCATGAGTGTGGCTTATTGCGGCATGGCATGTTTACTCAAATAATAACAAAATACCAATTATTTTTGGTCTATTATTTTCGACCACTCTTAATTACAGCCAGCCTAAAAAACCCCAATTTTCTCAATCCCCGATAATTATCAGTTCGCCAGGAAGTTATTAAATAATTAGATTTTTAACCTTGAGGAACACGCTACCTAGGCAAATTTTCGGTCCATTAAAGAAATCCCTCTTCGCCGTATAGTGAGCAGCTACCAACATGTTTCTAGTTTCTAATTGCTCATATCTGATACGTATTTATAGCGTGCAATTATGGCGAGGCTTCAAGTTTCTGGCTTGAGCAAGTACAGGCGAGAAGTTCCACGCTATACACGAGCATATTCACTAACTTCCTTATAACTTATCGCGCCTCAGCTATGTCATATAGGTATTTCATTACCAGACCTGATTTATGCCCTGATTTATTTAGTACAAACTTTGCGAAATGTGTATAATGTTGCAATATGTCTTTGTAATTAAAATAAAGTTCGTTGTGCTTAATGTCATATTCTCAGACCGCGGCGAAGCTCATTTGCTAATATACTGCCGTAGAATGACGCTTTCTCTGTTATCCTTACACATTTTATAATAAATGAGTTCGAAACTTGGAAAAATCCATATTCCAACTCGCACATAGTCGATTAACCCGAGGGGAACAAGTATCGTTCGAAATTCCTCCCCTTTTCACGACCTTACACTACAAAGTCAACTTCTCCAACTATATGCCTTTTCATTGCACAGAGAAAAAACGAAAGCGGATACTGATTCTGATTTAGCCCAGATAAAACGCGAAAAGTAGCCCATGCCACAATTTTGTCCGGTTTATGATGGACGTTCTAAATAATTACCCTTAGCATTTTAATTAGCATCCAGCGGAAATGTGTGACGCTTTTCTATTTCCAATCGACGTTAAGTGAAATAATTGAAATGAATTTAATTGACTGAAAATATGAATGTAAGACTGAAATGCTGCAATTTAATCCGCGACAGCTCATTTATAACAGAATTACTTTGTTTTATGCAGAAGAATACTTGGCGTTCCACGTTTAGCGGCGGTTATTAATTTGAATATACAATGAATGAATAAATGTATATTGCAAATGGTTTATGTTTGGTTATTTCCAGTGAGAGAATGTTTGATTTTTAACTAAACTTCGGAGTTCAAACATGACGGAGATAACTTGCAGGTCACTCAAATAAATAAGCTTTCACACAACCAAACAACTAATTAATTGAATTTGATTACATTAACACTGATAGCGTATCAGGCTCAGGGGAAAAATGGGATAGATTAATGGAATACGGAGCGAAAAAAACGAAGTGATCATAAACATGAAGTTAGAACTGGGCTAAACTTAAAACTCTGATAAATCTATCTCACCAGCGGCAATTGTAAAAAGTACAAAAACATTCAACAGTTAAATTTCTGATTTAAATTACACGTAGGGTAAAATTTATTTCTTCTTCCTTAAGAGCTGCAGCAACTCGTTTTCTTTTAAACGGTTGAAGGACGGACAAAGAGTATTTTATGTTATTTCTAATGTTTCTGTTACAACTGTTTTTATATATATTTACTTATTACTCTTCTTTGCGATAACTTCCCCTTTTTCTAGAATTATCGAATACGCAATATTTCTTGAATTAAGAAGCGTCTTACTTTATATTTCTTTTTTGATTGAAAGATTTGTTTCAAGATTTTATTATTTCCTCTCACTTGACAATTTTCATTTTTATTTTACAATTTTTGTATTTTTTTTTTTCAATATTTATTAGTGGTCTATTCTTATCCCTATAACCAAGAGACGAGGAAGTTTAGTGTACAATTATGTTATTGTAACACATTTGCCAGCTTATAAACGACATTCAAAATCTGTTTATATGAAAAATACTGCAAAAGGAGATTTGTATTACAAACCAAGACGAACCTGTAGAGAAAAGAAAATTTGGAAATAAAACACGACACAATATACTTAAAACTGATTAAATGTTAGTTGCTTGGGCTAGCGAAGTACCTAGATATTTTCTTTTAAGGTTAGAATACTAGAGCATTTTTAACAGTGAACGGTCCAAATAACCAATTGGTACAAGTGAAATCTTGTATTTAAACGACACATATTGAAATATTTTCTTTTATCTTATTATGGAAACTTATCTCAATTAAAAATGTATTCCGCTCTTTTCTCACGTTCTACGATAATTATCTCCAGTAAAAATGTGCAAAATATTACTCTCATCAATGTCATTAGACACATCAGACGTTCATTTTATTTATGAGCTGTTAGACAAACTTGTTAGCCACATGACAAACATTATTACCCATTAGCGGATCTTTGAATGTTTACCGAAATTTGAGAAGCAATAATATTAGAAAATTATTGCATTCTACTTCTAATTCATTAAGCGAAATTAAAAGTAATTTGCTTTAATTTGCATATACGTTACGTTTCAATTTCGTACAAAATTGGCCTTCTGTATTTGATTCCACGGTTAGGTATATAAATTTTTGATAATAACCTTGATCAAAATTTTTAAAATAAACAAAATACCTGTGGTTTCATAAAAATTCAAAAATTTTTAGTGTCACAGCAAACGTAAATTATGTAAGTTATGATCTTGAACTGCCAATACATTCTAAGCACTATGTAAATATAAACAACTAAATCCATTGAGATAAAATTACCATAATTAATTTATTCTACACGATTGTTTAAATAAATATGATTTTAAGACACAATAAAATCTCAGTTGACACCAGTTTCGAATTGTTAGCATTCTTCACAAAACGGACTGCACAAATGTAAGTCAATTAATAAAGAAAAATCTTGTTCCTTGATTAAAGAACCATAATTAAATTGATTAGCACGACGACTTAATTAACTTAATGATTTTAGCATTTCATATTTAGCAGATATGGCGTTGAAAAACTTGCCGATTATGCCACTATCACTGAATGATAATCAAGTTACACTTGTCACAAGAATCCAGACGAAAGGCTTACTCGAGCACTACTTTTTATTGATTAATTGATTTTTTAATTTATTAGCGACTCGTTGCAAAAATCCAAAAAATCTCTGCGGACATGACCACGATTTTCTGGAGAAAGTAATTCCTGATTCTGCAGCCCATAAATCTTATCTTAATCTCCCAAGAAAAAATTATACGTATAAGTGCACATGAAATATCGTGCCATTTTTAGGTCAATGACAACTAAGCAGATACCCAAATATAAAACAGAACTAGAAATAAAAAAAACTTTCACGCTGCCATTTGTCTGTAAATTGCGAAATTTGGTAAAGTTTGTGTTCACTTGACAGACAACATTTAGTTTCAGATCGGTATCAGACAGAATATTTATGCTGGAGATAAACATAAAGAGGTAGAAAATGCATATTTTTTCCGAGTTGTCATGTTACTAATTTATTTCTAAAAATAGCACCACCTGTTCACTTTTTGACTTAGAATTAAAGCGTAGTTTTGGGAGAGTTTGTTTTTTTAAAAATGCATTTCATTATTTTTAATGGAAACGTGTTCATTTTGGTTTGGTGATATTTATAGGGAATGACAAAATTTCGTTGAAACAGGAGATTCTCTGTCTGGACGCGACTTTCCGACGGAACTTAACAATCAGGTTTCCATTCGTTAGCTTTTTATGTTTTGTAGTGTGATGTGAAACCGTTGTGTTACTGAAGACGAATGTGAAACTAATTAACTGTCTAATGGATTGAAACATGTAGGAACCAAATTGGAGCCATCGTACTTAAGTCAGAAGGGCACCAAAAACGTAATTTATCGAGCGATCCGGTGCCTAAATACACGAGATTTTAACACTTACAAATGCATTTATAAAATATTTAAAAACGTTGTTTGGACGTAGGTGTAGAATTTATGTTTCTTGTACGGCTATATACATGTGCCAACAGCTATAGTGAAATATTATATTCTAGACTTAACCCCACATATTAAAACGAAAAATACGTGATTTATAAGCGGTCCCTAACGGACAGCCGTTTATGTGAGGATCACCGTAATTTATGGCCTTTGAAAAGTGGTAAAATTCACTTTTGTCTAAACAATTTTTGAATTTTTGACATGTATGGATTTTAGCTATGCAAATGCAAACGAAGTCAGTGACACCTACGTCTGACAAGGACGGATAAAAGAATCACTAGAACAAAGAATGAGCTAAATAATACAGCGTTCAAAGAGTACCATTGACACGGTTGTACAAAATCTTATTGATATTTTCTACAAGAGTTAAAATAAGTTGAACACTATTTTCATGAAGTTCTTAAAGTTTACATTTGGCACACTACCTCAAATCATTGTAATTATAATGAAAAAAATATTTTGTTTTGGTACCAACTATTCGTTTATAAATATAACGATTTACGTTTTCTTTCTCTCCACTGTGATGAATTTAAAAAAAAACAAAGGTAAATATTTTATAAAGGAAAATTTAACAAATTACGGCCTATGAGAATATTTCATTCCCAAAAACCAAAGATGATGTTTTCAGTCCAGTATTAAGATTTATTTGTGCTTGACCACAAATACAGCATCTTGTGCAAATTATAAATTTTCCAAATTTAAACATATTGAGATGCAAAGAGCTATTTTTAACCTACACAAGTACATTTTGTTATTATAATTGCGTGCAACGGTCTATTAAAAAAAATGGCAAATAATGTAAGTAAATATTGCTAGCACTAGGTGAAACACCATTAAATCAAATACTATTAAAAAAAAAAAAAAAAAAAAATAATGAATACTTATCTACTATTGTTACATTAGGAACTTCCTGTCTCAGTTGTTCTCTCAAGTAAATGTTACAATTAAGAGTTCAGTCTTGGTATATAAAACGCACACTTAATTTAGTTTTTTTAGTATTTTTAAATACATCCATCAGAAATTGGTTACTTTACAAAAGTGGAAAAAGCGTCAAATTTTACTCACTGAATAATCAGAAAATTTATGCGTGCAACGATTTAACAGAGAAACTAGAGAATGTACAAAAAAAAGTAGAAAACAAATTGATTAACAGTTTTATTGAAAGATATTTCTTAATGGTAAAAAGCTAATTTAAGTAAAGAATAAATACATAAAGAGATTAAAATGAAAGAAATGGAAAAAGGGTAAATCAAAAACGATCTCAGCTGACGCACACAAAAAAAGTGAAAACACAATTCTGGAAACTACACAGGACATCTACAATATACCATTACTGGAAATTTTCTAAGGAGCTACTGATTGGTAGTGTGGAATTGAAAGAGTAAGAAATCTAAATAAGAAGTTAAAACAATCGACTTAACATATCATTACAAATATATATAAAAATAACGAGAAAGAATATAAAACTAACTAATCCGATGTTTGGGTAGAAGACAAGGAGAGAAATTAGGTTTAAAAAAATGATGCGATGAAATGAATAAAAAACAGAGGAAATAACAACAATCAATTCCAAAAAAAAAAAAATGAGTTAAACAGGAATCATGAAAATAAAAACTAACTAAAAAACAGAAAATCAGTTAAGTTAAATGCGCAATTTATTTTCATCACAGATGAAAACAAGCAGCGACTAATAGAAAAGATAATATTGGTGTTCACAAAAAATATACCTGCTTAGTTTCGGACAACAAAGAAAAGGCGAAGGACTTAAACCAGAAAATTCAAAATAGAATCAAGAACTGGAAAAGCAGAAAGACGCAATACAAATTTCATGTTGAACTTATTTTTTCCAATATTTGCAAATTGAGAAAAGAAAAATCCTAATCTTTACTAGATATCGTTATATACAAAAATTCATGACTGCCAGAAATATATAATGGATGAAGAAAGATAGAAAAGTCCATAAAAAAACCTTTTAAAAGAAGTTATATGAACATTTTGAAGAGCAATAAAACGGAAACTAAAACAAAAATTAGAAGAAGAAATAATTACATCACAGTAACAGCAGATCACAGAATATTTCCACAGTAGAACTTGACAAAAGTATATTCGGGAAACAATTAACAAATACATTTTCGAAATGATTTTCTCACTTCGCAAATAAAATAAACTGTCTACCACTAAACATGATATTACCATTGTTCTGTATTTTAGTGAACAGTCGTTTAAAAAAAAATATAAAGTAAAGATATAAAACAATTTTTTCTATTTTTTTTAACAAGTCTCACAGGCAAATAAATAAAAATAATTAATGTTATATAAGCCAATATAAAAAGAATACAAACAATTATTACATCACCAGATTTGCTTAGTAAAATCACCAACAGATAGAGCACAGACACCTACATACGATAAACTCGACAAACTTATATTTTTGTGGGTTACCAGCTGTGAAAAGTCCAGAAAACATGAACATAAAGTGACCTTGTCACAAAATTCTGCCACCACTCATGTAATGAAAATAGTATGCGTACAAAGAATGTTTAAAGAAAAAAAGTAGCTCTTATTTGCTGCTTTTACAATAGAAGAGGATCGTGAAATGGTAAGGGAATTTATTGTGACGAACTCGTTGAATAGCAACTCAACCAAGACCGCACTATATCTTTAGTCGAACTATAATAATTAGAAATGAGAGAAAAAAGTAAAATTGCAATAGTAAGAGTCTATAACACGAAATAAAGCTTGGAAAACTGTAAAAGATATGTAAAATTAAAACAGGAGAACAATTAAGCGAAAGGAACCAGATCTTATCGAAAATTTTTGAACACGAGGGGCGTTTTTAGGTTCATTGTAGTGCAATTTAAGATGTTTTCAGTATATTTTTGATTCTTGACAACTTATTAGTTTTTAAATACCTTATTTTAACAATGTAGAACACAACATTGAATCGAAAAGTACAAAAAATTTAAATGGATAAATACACAAGATACCAAATTTTTTTGAGTTTTTAAAAAAATGTAAAACTTTCAAAGCTACTGTAAACAACCTTCTCAGACACTTTTATATTTTGCACTAGTGAAACGCTACGTATTTAATCCAAAACTAGGCAGGTATATTTTGAAAAACATTACATTGGTAAGGGAATCAATCAACGTTAATCAATAAAATAAAAAAAAAAAATAAAAAAAAAATAAAAAAATTACGATGTATATTCCTTCCAATAATGGGAAGAAAAAGGTTGCATGCATCTATAGTTACAAAACTTTTAGATCTTAAACAGTGAGTTCATTTTAAACAATATTGATTACAGTGATAATTAGTAGGTATATTTTATTTTTTTAATGACACAAATCGAGGTAATAAATATTAACACATTTCCTGTTTAAGATTTGAATTTAATATCACCATGCTATAATTTTAAAACTTGAACATAGAATTACTTTATCGAATGATAGTGTTATACCTACAATGTATTGAATAAACATTGATCAATAACTAATTGTATGATGCATTTTAAGGAAAAGCGATGGTAAATGTAAATTTTCGCTGCATAAATAAGTTCATCATTCGTATTCACTGAACAAAAAAAATACAAACGTGCTTTGAATATGGGGTTAAAGTTTAGAAATAAATATCAAACTCAGTTTGAACATAAAAACAAATACTGAATTAAAACAGAATGCTTCAACAATTCTGTAATTAACATATGTAAATTAAATTTAGTTTATGTTATGTTATTGTAGTTAATAGCACTGGTTACGAGTCAATTGTCGGTGCTTTCATCATTTAGCCTAGTATGTATGTATTAACGTTCCTTTCATGTTTATTAAGTGTGAGCATGTGTAGGTACTTCGCTAGTCCTGGACTGAGGCTTTGGTCCTGTTCTTTTAACAAATACTTAAATTAATTAATTGTAGTAAATGGCGCCTGCGAGTTAGACAACTAGTAATTCAATGTTTCTTAAAAGAATTCATTTTTAATAAGTGGCAGAGTTTGATCGCGTGACTTTTGACAATTCTTCCATAACTCACACGACCTAAAAACATTTACGTATACCCAACGAGTCCACAATTGTAATTTCTGTTGAAAAAACATTTTTGTAACAGTTTTTGACCTCTTCTCTGAAATTTGAAAAGTGTACGAGTATTTCTTAAAAAATTGGCAGCATAAGCAGACTACCACTATTGTAACATAATAAAACCTTAATTACTTTCTTGAGCTTATTAAATAGACTTAACTTATGGTAAGGAAGCAGTAAAAAGGGAATAAACTTTTATACTGAAAAGAAAAAATAAACACAGACTAAAGAAAATGATAACGATAATCAAAAAAGACACCGAAAATTAAAACAATTTTGTCTCTTGTTATTGTCAGTCATTGCATGCTGTCATATGAAAAATTCTACCATCCCGTCTACGAACGTATTTAAGTATAAAACTCAGCCGTCGAAATCGATCATCACTCTTTTGGTCCAGGTATTCGAATCCAGCAGCTAAACCCCAAGTGGATAAATCCAAAGAATTGTAGGTGATCGTATTTATAAAGCATGGCATATAAAACACATCGTTTGCCGCTGCAATAACAGCTCTAGTCCGGTCGGATGCCCGGGCCGTAAATTTACCGCCCTCGGTCTACACATATGGGCCCTCACGTGGCCCTCAATTAGACTATTTGCTTTACATTCATTACGATGGCTACGAGGATTTTACTAACTGCCGAATTTATTGCGAGATTTGTCGCGGAATATTTATCTAAGTGAGAAATATCGACGATATATCGGAGGTTTATTATCGACTTTAACACCGACTCGGACATGATTTAACGGTTATGTCTTTTAGATATACCTCAAATCAATCGCCAGACAGGATTTTGTGCTTGGAAAAATAACATCAATCGTGTATGGATTTTTTCGACCGCAAATCTGGCAGGAGGATGCCACAAACCGCAAGTTCACTAAACCCCAATTAAATTACGCAACTGCGTGGAGAATGAATGTGAATGGACGGCGTTGATGCGGTGAGGATTAAAAGGCGTTGTGGTGAAGCTGTAGATGATGTCTTCTTGAATTTCTTGTATAATTCATGGACACCATAAAATAGAACACCAGGTTAAAAAAAAATGTGACGTCGAAAAAATAAAGTAACCGTGCAAGGAAAATCGCCACGATTGCCAATTTACAAAAATAACAAATATGAGTCAACTAAACACAGATGGTAAATTTGGTACCAGTATACCAAATACATTTTTTTTTAATTTATCTGGTAAAAAAATAGTGACAATTAGACCAAGAGAAATACTTGAAAAAGTACAGCAGTGGGTGTATTTTAAGTGTACAAAAAAGTGTGATACATTTTTTTTATACCCAAACACTGACCATTATAGTAACTGCCACCAATAACATTTTATTAAACTACTAATAAAAAAGAAAAATAACCTCAGATTTATGCACCGCTGAATGATAATATAAATTTTATGAGTGCCATTAACATAATTAATAGAGATTAGTAAAACCGAAAGTTTTGAAATTTAAAACAAAAACGAGATTAAACTGAATATAAAATATCGCCAAGATTTTTTAGCTTTAAGTTTCCAAAAAAATTTAGGTTGTGCTGGTCGTTCTGTAATTTTTTCATAGAAAAAAAAATTTTTGTTTAGCACAGAAAAATTAGTTTAACCTCTTTATTAGTGAAAATTCCACATATCGACAAAGAGAAAAAAATTGTCATAAATTTTAATAAAATGTGACTGATACAATAACTGTAATATAAGTTTTAACACGAATATAAACATTTGAATCTTCTGAAATTGAATTCACTTTGCTTAATTTAAATATGTATATAAAAGCAATGATGCAAAACACCCACATAATTTAGTCGGTAGGTATTGACGAGAAAATCCCACGAACAACTTTTTATAATTGTACAGGGTGTTTCATTTAAAATTTTATTCACAGAAATGTATTATTTAGTGAAAAAATGAGCCAAAATATTTTTGTGACAATTTTTGAAGAACGAAAATTGTGTTTTCCAATCTAGTAACGCATAAAAATAATCATTGTTAGAAGCAGATTAAAGAACATTTCACATTACATATAACGAAAAGTTGACGAAATGGTTTAAGACAAATATTTGTTTTAAAGAGAATATACATTTTATGGTTACAAAAGTGAATATATTTCATTACTCTTGGGCTTTATTTGACTAGAAAAATAAATTCCACATGAGAAAAAATATCTCGGTGAATTTTGGTTGCAACTTATTAATGATATAATGAAGGTATATGTATCAAAAAATAATCTGTAATAATGATTAAAAATAATTGCCCCAAAATATTTATCATAAACAAAAATATTAAGTGTTATTAAAATATCGTGTGATTTTTTTAAATTTCTGCTCTAGTTGGCCATGACGCGTACAACTGAAACGGCTGACGTAAGCGTCAAGGCCAACAACAGCAGAAATTTAAAAAATCACGTGATATACCTATAATAAAATGAAAATTATACAAACTACTGAATGTTGCAACAGAAAAATGTTTTACTAAAATATATTTTTTTAAAACTATGTATATTAATCATCAGCAACACAGCAAAACAGAATTGACTTATTTTTATGATATTGTTGACGGAATAATAAAATACCACTAAATACTATTCTAGATCTTAATTTTAAATCACCATTACGTACTTTTTTTTGTTTAAAGTTCTAAATCAGTGATAAAATTATTCAATAATTAATAAAGAAAACGGTATTTTACAAATTTTAGTATGCAAAAAACACTGGAAGATTTGGATTATGACCCTTTGGATTTAGCGTTTTAGTATGCTACACAAATTATCACAGAGGGTTGTGGTGAACTAATTACCAATTGCAGAAGATTTTTTTGTTGATAGCGAAAACAAAATTGTACAAAGTTCCACCTAAAATATGTCCCTGGATCAATTTAGCATAATTTTTTTTCGCGCTATGTTATGGAAATTAGATTTCACAAAATAATGTTCACCCGAAAACAAAAAAAATCCGTACTTCTGATTTATTTTATTATAGTACGATACAATAAGAAAATATTATGAAATTACTGACAGGATTTATTTTAAAATTAGTGCTGTGCTAACTAACACTAATAATCCGTTTCTTAAAAATAATTAACATTATTATTATTAAGATGTTTAAAGCATTTTATCAGAACCTTAATTATGGGAATATGTACCTGCTGCTGCGTAAGTCATAATAAATAAGTAATTAAGTTTCACTAACCGAAATAAAAGTTGTTATATGTATATTATCAGGGGACCACATCTATAAAGCAACATGAACATTTCACATAAATGTAATGTAAAATTTATATTTTATTTATTCATTATTACTACGGTTTTGTACAAAACTAATTTTAGGTTGAAGAGTACGTAGGTACGCTAAACCCAAAACCGGTCATCAAAATCATTAAAAAAAAACAGATTTATATTGACATTATTCTGTAACTGTAGCATATTTATTATTTTTTAGTTAATTGTAACAAGAATGTAGCAAAATACACATCTGATCACACAGAATGTCTGTTATAATTGTAGACATTTTTTTTTTCTGAAATTTTATCAATTAATGAAGAATAGTAGGTATAGTATTGTGAAATATAGGCAAAATACATTTATAATAATAATTAACCCCGTCAACAATTTATACATTTAAAATTTGAAAATGGTACCTGACTGATTCTACAGTTTCGGATAATTTGCATCTGTTTCATCTTAGAAATAAAACTATTTTAATTGTTACAATGTCCAATATTTGCAAAAATGTCACACTAGTGTCTATTAAATTTCACATTTGTATTACCGATGTATAAAATTTGAAGATTATTTTAGCTACTTCTGGTGACCGCGCATATTTTGAGTTTGACATACCTATCATGTGGACAAATATAAAAATTTAAAGCTTTAGTACAACATGAAGTCAAACTTGTACGAACAAATTATTCTAAATATGGTACAGATCTTGTATTATTCGAACAGAGGGGACACAGTGAAAACACATGTTCCGGAGTGAGGAATTAAAGAAATATTCTGCCGCAACGTCAGATCTAAGCACAAAAAATTTAAAACTACGGTTTGTTGTATCAAAATAATTTAAACTTAAGAATTCATTTTTTGCTTTCAAACGACATTTAAATGTACGATTTTATACACAAACAGAAACACAGAAATTTCATTTGCGCCCATTATTTTATCTATATAAAATAATGAAGAATAATGTATCATTAAATAACGTGACGACAAAGTTAAAAACAACGATATAAATAAGTCAAAGTCAAGGGCTAAAATAATTCTTGAAAATATATTAACCTTAATATTACACGATTTGTTTTAGGTGTAAACGTGTCTTCCAATTTTCGAATCTGAGCAAGTAGGTCAGTCTGTTTAATCCCAATAGTGACTTAGATTAAGTAATTTAGAGTGTCATAATTTACTCAATTAATTCACAATCGCTTAGGTCGACTTTTGATTACGGTCAGACAACACCTTTAACCCCTGAAGAGCGAGCGTGTAAATTTGCAAATGAAAAAATTCCCGTGCAGAAGAGGACTAGGACTAAGCGCACGATTTAAGCAAAAACCTTAAATTATCCGGCGGCGCCGCTCCGGCCCTGAAGCCCAATCCACTTTACCTTGAACCTGGGTACATCCGCACTGGTAGTCTCAGTTCCAAAATGGGCCAACCTCTTGCATAACAACCACAAAATAACCTCAACAAATCAACAAATAGCTCAATTTGTGAGCGAACACACATAACGATCCGTTCACATTCACAATCAACTATGAACTGAGTCATAACATTCTTGATCAACACGCTATCAACATTTAAATATAGGGAAATGAGTAGCTTGTGCTAGCGAACTATCGGCTAGGAAAGAAACGGACGGTCGGTTTTTATAGCCGAAAAAATTCTTTTTCCACGTATTTTTTCGTCCTTGTCTGAAGCTCAGAATTTCGGAAGATGAACGAGCGTGTTTAGCGACGGTGATGCCGTGTGGACGATGCATTGGTCGGAATGGACTCGGATTAGAACCGCCCAAGCGGAGCTTAGACCCCAAATTAAAAGCAATGGGAACGGTCCGAAAGAAGAGGAATTTTTAATCGGGGCCATTTGGGTATCGATTAGTGGGAAACGTGGCTCTGTGGATAAATTTTGAGCAAAACGTGACTGACGGCCGGTGGAAGCATGGCAGATTTGTGCCTGTAATTACGCGCTTTTGAAAAATTCGATTGTTTGATTAATAAGCAGTTGGGGATTGTCGACAGAAAAAACGTTCGTGTTTTTTATCTGTGCGCGATTCAGAATTTATTTTGTGGATAGAAGATAGGTTGCTTTCAAGGACTCGGTAGTCTGATTTGGCAATTCGCCTTCGAAAATGTTTGCCTTGCCGTAACGCGGCACGCAATCTAAATTTTGTTGCAGTCTTCCACAAAACACACGATTATTTTTTTAACTTAATAATAATGAATGAGTTTTAGTCAGATTTCTGGGCAATTAATGCAATATTTTTTATCGCATTTACGTAACACGGCAGTTATAGGCGTAGTAGTAGAGGAGAGTAGGACAAATCGAGATACGAGAGCAAAGAAATATGGCTTTAAAAATTTTGACAAGATACCGTATGTGTAGCAATTAGGACTTCTTTAGCAATTCTCCCTTGATTTTTGTTGCAGATTAATAAATTAATTTGATTTATGTTTAATGCATACGTTAATTTAACAAATATTTGATCGTTTACGCGGAACTTGTGATACCCATTTTTTTAGTTTCAAGTAAACATTTTGAAACCAAAAAGATTTTAACGGAAGTTCAGAAAATTAAATACGCTTAAGATTTAGGTTAATTGCAGAGATTCAGAACTAACACATATTTTGTAGGTATATTGATGCATTTGGCCTAAGGTTATATGTCAGTGATATAGTTTTTCACCACAACTAAATGGGGGCTGGATTAGAGAAGCATCCGGTACTTTAATAAATCACTTGTTCGTGTTGAAACTTTATAGGTCAAGATTCGATTTTAAATTTCTTCAAATGTCCATCTGACTTGATAACAAGAATACAAACATTTGTAAATTTAAGCAAAGTTGTTTTAAATAGTTAGAAATTTAATACATCTAAAGATAATAAAAAAAAATTTAAACACAAAAAATCTTTACAAGAATTTCATTTATCGCTTTTCCCATTTTTTGACAGGTAGCATGAGACAAGTCAACTAATGTGGTTTGTCTTCAATGCAGGGCCATTCTTCTTCTATGGACTGGATTTTATTGCTATCAGATAACCTTGGAAGAAAACCATCACTACGTAGATATGTTCATGCGTTTTGTTTACAGTTATAAATATCATATACAGTGATGTTTACAGGTGGCCCACTTAAAATTCCACGGCCTTATATCTTGAGAACGGATGGAAATATTGGAATTCGGTAAACGCCATTGCTTTTAGCTTGAAGGAAAAAGCTCAGTTTAGTACAATTCGACGAAGACATATTTTTTTAAATTGCAACGTGTACTTATTTTAACGGATTTTGATAGATCATTAAAATAAAATGCCAAGAATATAAAACACGTATGTGTGTATTTTATTTTCAGTCGATAGAAAAATATTTAAATAGCATAAAAAAATAAAGTTGAATACAATGAAGACCTACCCTTTTATTTGGGGCGTGAAATCTGGACTGCGAGCTGGCGATTGATTAGGCCCTCTATTGCTCTTCCAATTTTCATAATAAATGTATTTCTACAGCAATATAGCTACTAGATATATTTTCTCATTCAGATAATTTGTATTAATTATAGTTAAAATTGTACGTTGTAATTTAAAAAGATACAGGTTAACGTCGCAACACCGACACCATATATGCGTTACATTTGCGATGAACCTACTAAATTAAGCTTCCTCTGTCAAGCTGAAAACTATGGTATTTACAGAATATCAGTTTTATCTGGGATGCTGTAAATATGTCAGTATCCGAGAGCAAATTTAGAAAAAATCACTAATAATATTAGAAGATACCTAATCTTAAAAAGATAAAATAATATCACATAGGTAGGTATATTTCTGTAACAGATTTGAAATTTTTTCATGATGTTCTCAAGTTATGACATCAAGGTAAATATATTTTATGGTCCTGAAAATTCAGTACCGGCTTTATAGTCCTACCTACCTCTACCACATTCGCTGGTGAAAGTGAAGAATTTTGAGTGCATATTAAATATTTTTGTATATATATTTAATATAACAATTGAACAGTCGAATTCTGCTAATAATAAGTAGTATAATTTTAACAAAGTATTGTTACCTTTTCTTTAAAATATTTGGTATAAAATATTAATAACACCAGTTTTTCAGTTCTGGCTATTTTTGAACTTTGCCCGTAACAAAAACTGCGCAGGTAGTACAGAACGAATTTACCGAGAAAGAGTGAATCCTCTTATCGCAAAGTTCAACACTCCATAATAACTTTAAGAGATCATAAAACCGGTACAGAACTTGCAAGACTATACCTACATGGTAATATTACTTGTCAGTAAATATTTTAGAAAATAGGAAAATATTCCACAAAACCTTTAAATTTAAATGCTAATGATAATATGAGTAGAAGGACTGAATAATTTTTATACAAGTTTTAAGTGAATATCAGTTCTAGAGAATTTTGGTTTTGTTTTTCAAAATTATGACTTTATTAACACTATTTTTAATGACGATTAATTTATATTAATTATTTTATACCTAATATTTATTTTCTTTTTGTGCAACTTATTCCACGTAATTCACGTGTTCTTAATATGTTTCATGAAATCATTCGTTTATTTTACAAACATAGGTAACCTAGGTCAAAAACGTACTTTTCCAAATTTGTGAAATTTAAAAAAACTTCATCAACAGTTCTATATTTTTCTATACTGTATACCTCTTGTATCCATTGCAGTCGATGTTAATATGATATTAATATTTTTATATTCCTTTCACACTGTACATATTTCGGATTTTATTTTTTATTGAAAACGAGTGTTGCAAAACCACTTGTGTTTTTTAATACTCAAGAATAAGCCTGTAGAGGGTGTTGAAACAAAAAGAAAAAACAACACATTTGCAACATAAGTACTTCTTGTCGATATACCTAATAGGTTGAAAGTCATTTTTCAAAATTTTGAATTTTGTTTAAATTAACAAAATCTACACATAGCTGTCTAATTTTTATGTTTTAATGTAAGTTTTGCTTATTAATAAAGAGATTATGATATAATATCCGAGTCCAATAACATAATATTATAAATACGTCTATTATACTTAGAACATACCAGCAATCGAAAAGTATTCGTACATTGTTTTATCAAAATTTCTTTGCAGGACAATGAGACAAATTGCCTAATTTTCATTATTTTTTGAAGAAGCGTCTTCGTCATCATGGCTTAGTTTAAAGAAAATCTGTTTCCAAACAATACAAAAATTCACCATGACTTATCACATAACTAATTTATTTATTATTAAAAATTTTTTCTACTGTTCAAATTAGATACGAAGTACGAGTATGTTGGGGTTTTTATGTCAATAACGTCTTGAAAGAGAAGTATACGACGTGATAGCGGTAAACTAGAAAAACAAGACAATTTAATTTTGAAAAAATAAACTACATCGACACAAAGACTGTATTGAAATATGAGTTGACATAAAAACGTTTGGCCGTAATTCATAATACGCACACTCACCCCAGAAATGTGGATATTTATTGGAATCTTAAGAGAACAATAGAAAGGGAATTCGCAAACAAAGGCTCACAATAGTAAAAGAATTTTTAATTAAATTCTCCCAACAATGACATCTAATTTTGTTTTACTGCGAGTTTGGTAGTAGAGTTTATTTTATTATGGCATCAATATAGAACAAGAAGTGTGCCATTTGAATAACAAGAGCCAGCCACCATGCCATGCATAAATTCAAATCTTTACGGGGCACGCGGAATTTTTATAATTTAAATAATATATGGCCACGGTTTTGACTTTTTCCTCATTCGGAAGACGGAAGATCGGTAAAATTATTTCTTTGTGTACAAAAAGAAAATGAAACAGAATCCGAATCAGACACTAAACCATAGAGGAGATTAGTTTATTGGAGTGGACCGGAGATTAGAAATCGATGATTTTCCCTTTGTTATGACAAGAAGTTGGGAGTTTACATGAATGGTAAATTGCTGTTGAAATTCTTATAACTTCTGAAGAAGTCTCTCGGTTAGCCTGTAATTCACCACATATAATTCTTTTGTTTTAGTAACTTATAATTCTCTCAATGCATTATTATTCACTTCATAATGCAAATGCAAATCTTCCACTGTATCGTCGCATATTGCTGTGGTGCTGCCAAATGGGGGAAGGCGGAGTTATTCCACCTGCAAACAAAGGAAGTACCCAATCTCTAGAGCTTATAGTTAATATACTCATATTGGTCACACCGGTATCTACTACAAATTTTATTACTATTTTCATAAATCATTAAACGTAAAATTAAACATTTGAAAAAATAAATTTTAAAATTACGTCATCAGATTTTTGGAGGGGTTAATTCTTAATAATGTTTTACCATCTGTATTTATAAAAAAAAATTAAATGACACAAATTCACATGTTACTACATCAACTCTAAATTTTTAAATGGAAGAAATATGTTTTGATTTATACGATTAGTTTAATAGCCTTTCTATATTGGATACATATGTCAACCTTGAGCTTATACACAGCACCGAAAATAATGGCCGATATTCAAAAAATACTGCATGTAAAAGCAGGTTGAAAGGTTTGTTGAAATTCTGTTTGAAAAGATACATACCTAATCGTGCCAAAATTGTTAAAAATTGATTTTTTTCAGTCTAGCACTCTTAAAAAATTTAAACGACAATGGATTTCAACGATTAGAAAAAATTATATAACCTACAAAATGATGGTTAAGTCTTAAAATTTCAGATATCATTATATTGAATGAAAAAACTCCACTTCGCTGTATCCGTCTTTGTTGATAAAAAAATCGAAGATGTATATAACACGAAACAGGTAAATTCCAGAGCAACTTTTGGAAGTAGTTTCGGAAACCACCCCTTTTACCTAATTGAATTGGAGCTTTATTCTCTCCGTGTTCCACCATTAAAGTTATTGAGCAATTCTATTAGAGGTGCCCCACCCCCCAAATCCCCAAATTCCCCAAATCGCATTTGCCCCGTCACAGCTCCGTGCATTCGATACGAAACGTCCGTTCATCAGAAGTCACTAAACAGGTGGCCAATAACCATAACCGTTATAATAACGCGACCGTTTCTACACAAATGAGTTGAAATTACGACCCACTGCGCGCTGGTAAACACTCTATTACGAGCCAATTCCCTTACTTGCGGGACAATTGCATTATCAGAACTCTTTCGACGCAAGAATAGACCTCCCTCGGACGAGTAATTAGGAGTTCCTTATCTCTCCAGGACACCACCTATCCTAATGCGCACGTCGTAGATCATTCCGGACGGTATCTTCCACAGCTTTTTGGCTTCAACTTTATGACACCACGGTTTGACGCTTATGATGCGCTCTCTCCTTCTCGCACTCGAAAAACTGCTCGTTGGGGAAAAGTTGCCGTCTCTGTCGAGTCGTACGGCTAAGTTTATGAGACGTCTGCTGTATTACACACTTCTAGTAGATTTTACGAGGGGTAAATGCGCTATTACTTCAACACCGTGGTCTTTATGAGATCTAGATGTTTCACTGATTTCTTGATGGCTTTCCACCTGTTCCTTGACAACGGATTGGGCTTCATGGTCGTTCTGCCACCCACGAACTCGGGATGATGTATAACGAGAAAATATTCTCTCGGTTGAAAAATTGCGAACTTTAAAAAATATTGCAAGTAATACGTTATCTATGAGAAAAGCGCGACAGCTTTAACAAAATATTTTATAATTTACTTACTGATGGGATCAGAAGAATGTTTATTACAATGGTCGTAAAAAATTATTTTTATGCTGAATATAAGTGAGATTAATTTTACATTATCAAGATACCGGGTGTTATTTATTATTATTATAATCAGTAAAGTACTACATTGTGTTTACCAGATATATACGAAAATTAAAACATAATGCCTGGCAAATTTTATAATTCTGTCGACTGTTCTATTTAAATAATAAATCGATTTTTGTTAATTTTTTTTATTTTTACTGTACACTGGGTATCATATGGATTATTTTAACGCCTCAATAAGCATTCTACAAATTATATTCTAAAAATAGCAATCTAACTAAAATGCAGAACATTTATTTTACCGAAGTCTATTGTCAAGATTTTAGAAGTTTAATATTCCTTTTAGTTGTAAAATGTCACTCTGAAACCTTGATTGACACTATAATAAAACTGGAAAAACGTAAGCGTGGAACAAGAGAAATCAGTTTAGCAAAGATAAATAAAAAATATATAAACAAAAAAAATTTTAACAGGGTTGTCTTACAATCGGTAAGGATCTGGAAATTATTTCAGAAGAAACAGAAACAGAGTACTTGGCTGGTTGAAGCTAAGAAATAATACTAGTAACAAGATGAACCAGCAAGGACTGAATCAGTTCAAAAAATATAAGATGAAGGTAACGAATTAATATTTTAATTTTTTCCTCAATTATTTTTGATTATTTTGTATATAACGAGCGTTCAAATAAAAACGACGTCAAGGTGGCTTTGTAAATGTGAATTTACGGCTTAGTGAATGATTCGTTCACATTTCCAAAGTCAACTTGACGTCGCTTTTATTTGAACGCTCGTTATTAACTATGTTATACCAAATGATCTAAAAAAAGTCCTTTAGTAGGCGATGATTTTTTTTAAATAACAACATAAAGATAAAATTGAACAAAGAACTTTTTTTTTTTAAGTTAAACTTGAAAGCTTTCGTGAGGACTTTTTTTAGTCAAATGGTATTTACAAAAATTTCATCGGGTATTGCAAAAAACTAATTACATAGTTAACTAGATTATTATAAATTTTCAAGATGATTTTAGAAATAAAGTACTTAATCATAAAAAAATCACGATTCTGATCTTGAAAACAGAAGGATATTTAATTGTTTTATCTCAGAAAAACTTAATAATAAATTTCAAATTAGGAAATAATTTGGGGCAATTTTTGAGACTATTACAATTTTTATTTTAATGTATAATTAGGTGCAATTTTGCGCAAAAGAAGACAATAACTATTAATTTTTTTATAAATTGTACCATAGTAGGTACCAACTAATTATGTATTTGCATATTTGCAAGTTTCTTTTTTTATCTATTTAACAAAAAAATCAGTTTTTTGCTCTCTCTGCATGGAATTCTAATGTCTTTATTGTTAATATCCACAGAAAAAAAATAAAGTTCGTCCACAAACTTTTGAATCTGCTCTTTAAACACAGTTACGCAGAATGTTCATCGATAAAAAGTGGCGCTGAAATTGTAATTTAACAATAATAATAGAAACAAAAATGACATAAATAATAACGTTGAGATTAGAGAATAATAGCCGACGAATTTATGTGCTACAATTTTAGAATCTCGAAAGTTATTTAATTAATCTAATCAATGCATATCATTAGTTGTTTTAGTACCCGTAATGATAGAAGTCTTGCCTGAATGCCGGTCATTTCCGGGTCAGTGGTGAGTCTAATATGGATAAATATATGTCTACCTTCAAACAATAAGTCATTAAAAAAATTGAAAAAGATAGTTTATAACTTACATACAGGTCACGAAATCCATCGTTGTAAAAAAAAACAAAATTACAATGTTAAGATAATAGCAACTCGTGAATCCTTTTATAATATGCGACGTAACAAGCATGTGTTTGATTTCATTCTATCTAATAGGCGAGAAAGTAATTATTTCTTAGGTAATTTATTAAAAAATTATCGCATAATAATTTACACAAAAATCGTAAAGATTATACTGAGTTTATTTTTTGTTAAAGCGCCAAAGTCACTTAAAATCAAACAAAAGTTAAATTTTTTATAACGGGGAGCAAGATAATTATATCGTAATCGTAGAAGGGTTGGGGAAACAAAATTTTGACTCTATACTTGATCAACACGATTGTGCAGAAAATCAGTCAATTGTTAAAGTCTTGACGTTTAAACTCAAATTTTGACAGCTAGAGGGAAATAGGTTAAGCAAAAATTTTTGTAACACTTCTTTGTTTTAAGTCGGATAATTGATGGGCGCGAAAATATTATATAATGTGAAATAAGTCATTTTATTTATACTTAGATATTTCTTGTGATTGTTAGATATTTTAATAGCTAGATTATTAAAAAAAGATAAAGTAAGGAAACGAGCTAATTATACACACCTTACCTACAATAAATAATCATCATCATCAACAATAAGGTGTGATCAACAAATATGGTTCTCTAGTTGACGTTGAAATAGCAAACTGTCTTTTTCGCACCCTTTTATGTACAACGATAAATGAGAAAGACAACCAATCATTCACTGCACGTTGATCTAACTTGATATACCTAAGTATAAGTGATTTATTTTATATAAATATGTATTTCTTAATTTCAAACGTATTAATATTGTGTGCGTATTATACTTGTTACATTCGTATAGAAATCTGTAAAAGTTAAAGTTCTCCCAATTTAACGACCACTATGATTCCGTCGTGCTCCAAGATAAATTGGCCCCAGAATTGGCCCAAATTTTTTAAGGCCAACATTCAGCACGGTTGCTGTAATATTTGACGAAGGTCGGATCTATTTGTTCCAGTTATTGCCTGTATACCGTTAGCTCAGCACGTTGCTTTTTTACCCAACAATTTTTTCTTTCAAGGGCACTTCCGACCCAAAAGCGCTTTTTACGGGCGCAGCGCCCCAAAAACTTCTTTGAAATATTTTCGCCGGACAATAGTTTGGCGTGCTTTGTAGGGGTCAACTCGTAATTTATGTTTCAATAACATTTCATTTAAAGATGGGATTCGACTCGTGGTCAGTTTCGAGGATGCTTCTGATCTGGCATGTTTTTAGGTCAGTGGCTCGGCGGGCGTATCGGAAATAATAATATTAGATAAGATATAATGAGGAGGTGTTTACTGGTGTTATAGTTGCGTTTTTAGCATTATGTTTATGTAAAAGTTCGCTTTATCGAGAATCTCTCAACGGAGCCTGGTAAATTACGAGTGTGTTTGGGTCAGGTGTAAAAAGTGATGTGACTGCTTTAGATTATACGAAAGGAAATTGTTGCACAATGAATATAATTGTGTGCATACATAATAAATCAGTTGGGGCTACGATGTACTGTGTTTTATACTCCTATTTCCCATTCATATTTATGTGTGTGCAAAGTTTGTGGACTAGGAGTTTTGCAGTCTCAAAAAGCAAATTTGCCTAATATGCGAAACAGGTCTCGTAGGTATGCATCGTATTTTTTATCACAGAATTTCAGAACTGATCCTAATCTGTTAACAAAACATTAGTGACTTATATTTTTCACCGGATACGAATGCTACGTAAACGTTGTAAAGTTTCGTTGCACAAAATTAAAAAAAAAAAAACATTATTTTGGAATTTCTAACACTGCCATTAAAATATAAAGGCGAATCTGTTGTTGAGAAATTGTTTGGTCTTTTTCTACCTACTGGAAGTAAGACAATAAGATCATTGTGGACAAGTGCAATCATCAGCATATCACTGGTTAGTAGCAGTATGCGCGCCAATGTAAATAAACGAAGAAACGAGAGAAAGATAAGAATTTCAGATCGTACCTACTAAATAACCCTGAAAAAACTTGTTCACCTCAGAAATAGAAAACACGCCGAGATTTATTGTTGTGAGTTTAAGACTGAAACTAGAAATCGGAAATAGCGAAGCTATTTGTGGCGATTTGTTTTCTCGGGGTTGTCCTCGACAAATTACTTTTCTGTATCTAAATTAAATTATTGTGCTCGTGAGTGATTAAGGTCGGTGAAAATTCAATCCTTATAATGGTGTGGATATTTCTGATCTAGAACGGGTAAACATAGCTACTACAACATAATAACGTGTAAATGAGAACGTTGTTTTTTCGTATAAAGTCTTTTAGAACAATCAGGTCAAAGTTAGTTACCGCAAATATAGATTTTCTGAGGTATCTGATTCCGTTCGGTAATTTCTATTACGAATCATTTATGCCATTTGCATAGTAATTTATTTAAATTTTTATTGTTAAATTACTACAGTAGTGCAGCAAATTCCCGTCGGCTTATAATTAATTATAAAGCGTTTTACATAATCATTAATATTGAAATATTAATCAATTAAATTACCTGCTATCCGTAAGAGCTGAAATTTATTTTTCATGAATGTAAATTTAGATTTATCGGTGATAACAGTTACTTTAACGTTATTATTACTTTTAAGGAAATATGAAGCGCGGAGCTCCATTAAAAACGCATTTTTCTACACTCACTTCATGCTCGCAATAATCATATTTGAGCAAAACCAAGTAGTTAAACCGACCAATGAAGATTGATGTGTTCTTCACTACGTGTCAGTAATTTGTTATTTTTTTAACACATTTAATCAAAAGTCGCTACCTGTAGTTTATTATTTGTAATCATTCACTAGTTTTGTTTTGACCTAGTTCTATGACCAATAATTTACTGATATTGATTCTCTATACATATCTACAACAAAATTTATAACTTTCCACATTTTGTGTTAAGTATAGATACGCAATGACGAATTACAACAATTTTTGTAATTATTAATTTGATTAATTTATCGCGGTAGTCATTACATGCAATGATTTATAGCCTTCATATTTTTGCGTAATTTATCTCTTGCGATAATCATGATATATTTCTTTGTAAAATTATTTTGTTCGGAAGCAGTTCCGTGGCTATAAGTGGGCATGCACTGGTTGGTAATTTGGTGTGACATCAACTACTGATAAAATTCTACATTCTAACTGTTTTTCTCTTCTCAGTTCGTTGTTATATGAGATTTTTAGGTTTAATTATTAAGTACGTAAACCATATTTTGTCTTCTAAATGGGGCAACATGAAAATTACATGGTTTCATTTATTAAGTGCGCGTGGAAATTTCAACATATTGATTTATGTCCACATTTTTGCACAATTAGGTACACTTTAGTTTATTTATTTATAAAAATCGCTTTGTTTGAAATATAACGAACACTATAGAATTCACTCAATCACTCGATGTGGTGGTTACACAAAATTCCGTCTTTAGTTGTTTTGAGTGCCCAGCTTGTTGGCGAAACGTCTCGCCATTTTATATCTAGCCATTATGTGGGCGTTTCCATTGTTGCACAACATTCTACAAAACAAAGACACGTTACATAATCTTTTGAGTGCTTCGGAAATCATAAAGCGGACTCGTCCGAAAAAACTCTAATTTTGAAAAAGCGAAAATTTATTTTAAAACTACAAAGAACTTTAATGAAAAGTTTTTAAGTAACTTGGGTATACAAAACATTGGTACTAAGCCAACTTTAACGACAAACTGTTATTCACCTGATAAAATTAATAAGTTTTATAAATCTTGGGCTTTGACAATCATCTTGAAATCTCTAACAAAGAAGCTTAAATTTTGCTGATGGTACTACATTTTTAGTTGAAAGTGAATAGAAGCAAATATTATAAGTTTATTTATTTATTAGATACAAAATTCTATATGTGCGGTAAACAACTTTTGCATTTTTTTCGTGTGATTTTTCACGTTATTACTATATACCTACTGTGTGGAATTAAAGAAAAAACTTTAATGTCTTATTTTTATGATTTTGTTTTCTTCAGGTCTATTATAATAATTTATAAACTTAAAAAGGGTGACATACAAATTTTGTTTTACAATATAGTATTTTATGCGTCTCCCAATACGAATCAGTCACACCCCTATTTTATTGTTAACGATGTATAATTTTATTATTATTCTTTTAATAAAACGTTCTACATAGTTTTACACAGTTGGCTCTCTAGAAAACCTTCACAGAAGTTTTTTATACTTGAAAATTTTTGTAAAAAAATTTATGAAGAAAGAAAAAAAATATTTAAAAATAAACAATATAAAAACTACAATTGAAACTATAATTCTGACTGAGAAAATAAAGTTATTTAACAAAATTCTCTACTTTTAACTTAACGTTTTTATTGTTTAATGGCAACTCAATCCGAATGTAGGTATATATGTATATCTAAAATAAATTCAAAAACAAATTTTGAAACAAGTATCTAAAATTATATTACCACGTGACGGTGGTTTTTATGGCTACATTATGTGAACTATTGAACTTGATAAAATAGAGTTATCAGATATATTTAAGGCATTGTAAATTCTGGGACATACGGTATATTTGTCATGGATCGTTACAATAATGTGAAGCTTCAATTTTTAATTCATTGGTTACCCAAACATCTTCATTAGAAGAAAAAAATAATAAATAAATAAACTAGCGGGACAGCAAAAAAAAACACGATCAAAGACAATCATGAATTTCAGAAAATTTGCCTTTGATCCTGGCGTTTTAACCTTAATCTTTTAGGTTTACCGTAACATGACAAGAACGAATCTTCAAAAATCCATAGCTGTCTTTAGTCGTATTTTTTATTGCTCTCTCAGTGCAAATAAGATTAATAAAGCAGCTATTGATAACTTGGTAAAATTTGCAACGAGAAAAATACTTAAATGTATACAGTGTGGAAAACAATTTTCTCCGATATTTAATATGTTGTAGATTTTGCTTTTAATTTTGTCGATTTTGTAACGTATAATTCGCACTGGTTAATTTTTTTTTTGATATTGTTAATTTCAAATATGTACTATAACGGCGAATTTGTAGTGGCATGTCTGACAAGTATTTTTAGATCTTCCCATATACGTTACTAGGGCAATTAAGGCACTGTACAAAATAAAAACTAAAAAAACAATATTATTTTTCAAAAAAAAAACCGGCAACACATGCCAACCAGAATCAAAGAAACAGTTAAACTGTTTGGATAATTTTATTAGACCAGTAGTAAAGTTTAAAATGTTTATTTGTCTAAAAACATCAGAAAGTTACCTCAAAGAGTTGTATATCCCATAATGTAAATTAAGTACTTTAAATGTAGAAGAACGTAATAAAGAAGAATTATCTTCATAAAGAAACGTGTTAATATAATTTCTTAAGACAAAATAATTTGATAAACATTGAAAATTTAGAGTAGCCAATATGTGAGATCTTTAAAGTGACAGTTTTAAAAAAGAGTAAAAAAAATTCCGGCGCTTTTCGGATGTCGGTTGGCGCTCTTTGAAACTTGTCCAGTTTTTCTCCCAGCGTCGGTTATTAAACCCAGTCCTACACTACTTATATCAGATGGAACAAGATTTATGCAAGTCCAGATAGACCCATCTCGATGTAAGTAGCCTATAATTTAGCATGACCTCAGCTTAACATTTGCTTTGCAATGAATAACCGCACACAAAAAAGAAAATGGTCCAAAACAAAATTATATACGAGTCGCGCCTATCAGATCGAAAATTACTCGTATAATAACTAAATTTCCATTGTAAAGAAACCATAACTCTAGTCATTTTCGAAAACAAGACGAGTAGAAATTAAATACAGGTTTGTCCAATAATTTCAATGCATTTATAACGAGAAAATGAAGCCATTCATGCAGATACCTCCCGTAACATCGGCAGGCCGCGAACTCACGGCGGCAAATTTATGGCCTATATTATAATTACGGGAAGGCGCTTGGAGCCACGCAAAAATGCCGCGCTTTTCCTTATTGTCACGTTTGGCCCCCCATTGTCACGTCTAGTCTCTTACTGCCACGTTTTGGCGGGAACTTCGAACCGCGTCAAAGGAAGTAATAAGCAGGCACTGACCTGAAGTCCGGAGGTCTACGAGGACCCGGAAGAGCCCCGGAAGCGGAGGTCCATCGGTCACTACAAGGAAACGTGTGCAGAACGTGCAACTCGCGTGACTTTAAGATCAGGTGTGTACATATGATATCATTGATACCGCGGACAGACTTGTCCGATTGCTTTACGTGAGTTAAGTGTTAGGGAATGCTTTACGGCCGCACGCCGCGCTCCGCCCGGCCGGGGGCGGGGGGCGACAACACTTTATGGGCGGACCGACGTTCGCCGTCTCCGTCCCGCTAACGGTGCTCCTTGCGCGCTAGACAGAGACGGCACGCGCAGGGGACGCAAGATAATGGTTGACGCTCCCCGCTAACCATGCTTTATGCACGTCTCTCTCGTTCTCAGCGGATTTATGGGTTCACGTTCTCGCTCCGACGCGTGTCGCCCGAGTCCAGTGACGTAATTAGGCCACGTGACCGCGGAGACGCCAATCGCCGCGTTCGGCGCCAACTCGAATGCAGCGCCACATCGATTGTTGCGAAATTACAGCGTTTACATCGGACGGACGTGCATTTTAACACTTCATTATGCGCTTTAAGGAGTAATTGGCCATTAGGCCTTTTTTGGTTCAAGGGTATGGAAATGTTCGAAAATAACACGCATGAGACGGAGCGTGATTGGGGATCTAAGAGAACGCACGACGAGAAAGGGTTAAGTTTTGGGGCTGGGGGCGGCGGAGGTGGCGCGAATCGATTAATGGGATTGCGAAGCGTACCACGCGATAATTTTATGCTTTGCACCTTGCTTCTGAACGCCGAGAAAAAATATAATATTAATGATGACACTTGTACCAAAAAAAAAAATCGCACAACAAAGACAAATAATAAAACCATCATCATTATTACACATGAACATGTCAGCCATAATAAAGATACTATGTCTTACACATGTAATCATATCATTTAATTATTAAATAATTATTAAGTCCGGTCTTGTTCCTTTCGATCAGATAAAAATAGTTGTTATATGAAACTTATTATAACACGTAATAATAGTGATAGTAATAGTTATAGATGTTGAACAGGATAAGAAAATTTATATAGACGTTAATAACGACTTTGACTGCTCCCCCACCTTATTGTAATCATACAATTCCAATAATTAATGAACACATTTACATACTGTTTGCTCTGTCCTAAATTTCGATGTTATTTCAGGAAATATATATGTGAAAACGGAAATATAAAAGGCAAAAATGTGGAGGAAAACAAGTAGTTGTGACGTTTTACTGGGTCTAATGGAATGATAAATTTGTACATTAACATTCTAGGCGGCGCGATCTAATTCTAAGAGTTTATTTTTTGATTTAATTTTGAGTAAATTTGTCTCGTATGAAAGCTTTTTAAAATTTGTGGCAAGAAACGAAAATGGTGTAATTTATTTGGACTAGCGCGTGCAGAGGTCACATACTCCACCTCTTCAGGTTAAATTTTATACCGATAAGATATAGTAGTGTCAAATAAGCAAGTCGTTCGCTACATGTTTGCTGTTTACAATAAACGCGCAAAATGCTTTTTGCAAAGAATTCCTTTGTACGAAAAAAATATATAATTGGTATATTCGTACCTACACTTAAGGGTTACATATAATTATGCATCCATAACAAAAGCTACTAAATAAATATAAATTTATTCGTTATCAGCACAGCACCATATTTACTTTAAATGTAGGGTATCCTTTGCAAAAATATATACATAGTTACTATCTACATAGAAAGAACTAAATAAACAGATATGTTATTTCAATATTCAATGCAAAGGCTTTTTCGTCACAAATGAGGTGATTTAGAGACATATCAAAATGAATCACAGCACTTCTCTTTTCACTTTATGTGAACACAACTTCGTCTTTAAATGTAATTTTATGGGAAGAATATTGTTTCAGATACACATCACTCGTTGGTTATATAAATATTTTGTAATAGGTAAATTTAGATTTTAATTCAATTTCAAAAATGTCCGGAACAATGGCATTTAAAAAATATTTGTAAAAGTTATTTTTTCACTTTAATTGATAACCGATTATCGAATATTAGTAACGCCCCAGAATATTAAAAATTATAGATAGACCTATACAAACTTACCTAGGTACCTACTACTGGAAAAATTTGTTGTGAAGTCAACCGCATAAATTTAGTAGGTAATTTGTAAGTACCTATATCCTCTATTTGGAAAATAATATTAAAAAAACTGACTAAAGGGTTATTCCTATTTAAAAACAAAATTTGTTATTATGTTCGCCTACAACCACTTAGGTATGCACTTACCTATATGGCGTTCCTAAAGAGACTACTTTATACTTTTTCTTTGTCAAACTAAGGGCAAAACACTACATCATATATTGATTAAATATGGCTAATAAAATTAGCAAAACGTATTACTTAATTCAATTTAATCCGTTTTTACTTTGTATAGGTATCCTAATACAAAATGTAATATGTACCCATAAGCAGGTGTGACTACATTAGTAGTAAATTCCTGAAATAATGGTAGCGTAACACAAACAAAATTTTACAGAAGACAGCTTAAACTAACATTTTCACGCTTTTTCTAAGTTTAAGTACGTGTGTAAAATGAGAAAAACAACCTTAAATTGTTTAAAAAAGCCTAGAGCTTATTTGAATGGGCCAAGCTGCAGGCACAGTCGTCGTTTATAGTGGACTACCTTAAAAATACAGGACATGTAAAATGATATTGTCATCCAAACATGAGTTACGGAAGCTGTGATTGTGATCAAAATATAAAATGTGTTTAAGATTTATTGCTTTCTCGCGATATCGGTAAAAAGCGAGAATTTGGAAATGTATGTTATGAATAATTGGTTCGGTTTTTTCGTTGGGACATTTAGCACGAACACTGAAAAGTGTACAGTTTTTGCGACGATCTAAAACTTCACTGTATCGAAATCATTTTGATTTGGGCAAAATTTTATACGTATTTGGCTTCACTTCTTTATTAGGTACACTGTGACAACATAAAAACTTGAGTGAAATTTAGTCCTGAATCAAACAATCGTATTTTTTCCATTCGTTAACATTTACTAAATCCTTTCGCGCTTTTATTGCTTTTTTATTATCTGTTTAAATTCATGCTGTTAAAGAAGGGAACTAACTCGGGGACATCTAATTCGATTACACGTCAATTATGGTATTTGAGGACCGAAAGAGGGGAATTCGAAATTGTGTTTGAAGGATTACATTAGCATTTTGAACTGTGACTACAAAATAACATCATTTGATAGCATTCTAAGTGAGTTGCCTTTTCGGAACTTAAAAATCTATGTCCATATGTTCATGTGAATTCGTTTGTTATTAAAAGCACGATATTTCTTAGTTTATTCATTTTTTTTATATTCGTTAAGAGTAAGTTTTTGCTGCTTCTGTTACATTTTTACCCACACAAGTCTTCAATATTATTACTGAAGGTGAATCTTAAAGCACATTTTTTGCTATAGTATATTAAACTAAAGTCGTGGAAATATCCCTGTTAAAAACACTTAGGCTGTGACTTTTTTTAGTGCCAAAAGTATGTTCTTTCTTGTATGTTACGGATAACTTGCTAAGTTGCTATTATAATATACCTACCTATCAGTGTAAATTGCAGAAGTTCAAAATTAATTGAATAATTATAAGTTTTATTCTTTCATTAGCTATTAATTTTTAACACAACTCTAAATCATCAACACTACTGCCATCATCTTCACTACCACTATCATCTGAAACCGAATTAATATTGATAATGACATAGCTTTGATTTGTTTCACAACTGTCCAGAATCTTTTCCGTTTGCCATGCCGAATCTACGACTTTTTCCGTCTGCTTAATATAATTTTGCCAGTGTATATTAATTTTTGAAACACTTTTATCGTACTTTCGTTTATATTCCAAGCATACCATTCAAATTGCATTAAAATGACAGTGGTATGACGGAAGTCTTAGGACACAATGTCTATGTTCTTGAGTATAGTGATTGTAATGATACAATTTTTCGGTTTCGTGTTTAATCATACCACAATTTTTTTCTTTGTCCAACTCTTTCAATTTCTTCAAATAAAGCAGAAATATAAGTAGGTATACCTAGTGTACTCAAAACTAAAATAAACACCATAAGGCTATACTGTGGTAATTTGCAGTATCCACTATAAGAAACGGCTCCGGAAGATTCAATGCTCTTTAAACCACTTTTCACAATTTTTCTGGTTCATGTTATCATGATAATCGCTAGATTTTGTTTTTGTCTTAAAAATTAGAGACGCTCCTTCAGTAAATCCGTGTTTATTGCGAGCGTGAACTACACTGCCATGTTTTTACATATACTACCTTTACGAAATATCCATGTTTCATAAAAAAAACAGGTTTGTATAATCTTGTTTTTTTGTGGTGCTGATATTCAAGCAAAAATTTTGTTCTTCTTACTGTAATCGAAGGTCTCTCCATTAGAATCAATCGATTATTCTTTTGATAAAATTTCGAACCAACTTTTATAATCCATGTGTTTAGTGTCCTGAGTCCAGCTTTAAAGTCCCGCATCTCTTCCATAATAACTCTAGTATGCAGCGACTTAATAGTTACGCGTTCGTTAGATGCAATCATTTTATACATAATTTGCCTGACTGATATTAAATTTACATGATTTACTTGAGTTTTTATATTTCTAATAGTAGTGGACATATGATCTTTGTTCTTCGTATCACTTGAACCTGTATTTTTTTGTAAACTATAGGTATAAAGATTTTTTAGAAATTTTTATCATTTCGGCCGCCAATTCTGTTTTTTTTTTCTTAAATTGCACAACATCATGGTTTCTTGCTAGATAATCCAACACATTTATTATAACTTTTTTGTTTGATCACTAAATCATTGTTCAGGATTAAGCAGAGTGGTAAAACGTTCAATAAACCAAAGACTCTATTTGACAAATAATTCTGATGACAAATTTCAAAATTTCACATAAAATTTCTACAACATACACAAAATTTGATAATTTTTTGTTTCACACAAATTGCACTATACTTAAAGTTTGTCTAGAATTATAAGAATTTTATGGACTCCCAAAGTTAATTCGTTTTACAGCTCTGTTGTCAATTTTATTGTACAGCTGAAGAGCGGGGCGAACTCAGGTACAGAAAACATCGGCTTTCCCCTGACAGGCTCTTTACCTGTACAATAGAATTGACGCCTGGGCTGTAAAACGAATTAACCTTGGGAATCCATAAAATTCTTATAATTCTGGACAAACTTTCCCTATATCATTTTCAGGTCCTATGAACTTTCAAACTTGCACAATGTTTCTACTAATCCTAACCTAAATTTCATTCCTGATTTGCTATCTCTATAGAAATTCACTTTTATTAAATTTTGGAATTAACACATATAATAATGACGGCAATATAGTCCTATATTTTATTAAATTCAGCTGATTATCTATTTACTAATTAAACTACAAATTAAACCTAAACAACTAAACGAACTCCCGGTTTTGCACAATTTTTGTCAACGGTATGTTAGATTTTGCCAAATATAACTTTACAGGCACACAGATATGCAAAATGATGGAATACACCTATTCATTGAAGTTGACTAAGTAGTAATTCTTTTCTCTTAAACAGGTGAACAAGTCGATTCTTTATACTTATATATTTAGCATTAACTGAAAAATTTTATTGTCATTCTATAACGACGATACTCATCTCAAAGAATAAAATATTTATGATTTAGAAAGACTAAAATTGTTATTCATTTAACTATACGGATGCGTTATAATGGTAATAAAAATAAAAATATTTATATTGTAGATTTTTTGGTAATTTACTAATATAAACTTATAATAAGAAGAATAAAAAATAACTATGTATTAAGTATAACAATAAAGGAAAAAAAATGGTGCTTACATCCAATATAAATTTAAGGGGCTAATAAGTAGTATAATAATCTACATTCGTTTTTATGGAGTTAAACATATAGACATTTTACCACGTAACCGATTCAACCTTGAAAACATAATCCCACAATTTAAAAGCAGTACGATTGTATTATTTGAAAATATTTACATTTAGTAATAAAACAGCCAATTGGATAGGCAAAGCAATACCCAGTTTTATTATCTTTGACCCAATGGGGAACGAAACAGTACAACTAGTAACCCATAAAAACCTACTTTACCATGTTTTTTTTTTCTAAATAAATGTACGATAAAACGTCCACTAGAAAGTAATAGTTGATTTTTTAAATGTCATATTCGCTTCACATGTTATCTACACTTCGTATCACTGTTGGTGTAGTTGGTTACTGATTAAGTGATTAATTATCGTAGTCCCACCCACCAATTAGATTTACCCGGTAGCATTACTTTTTGCATAAGCGTGAAGATAATAATACCGTCATACCTTGTAATAAAACTGTTGAGAGAATCGATTTGTTCTGTTTTAATGGACAACTGATCAATCAATGTAATGTGAAGTTATTAATCTCATGTTAATGGTCTCGTTAATTAATAGAACTTAATGCACAGAAACAGTAGTATCAGTTTTCTAACGAACTAATCTTACGCGGAGATAACGTACTATAATTTTAACGCTACGGGATTATAATGTCCACAATTTGCATATACTTATTATCCGACATTTATCAACAAGTGCTTGTTTACTATTGCACAGAATAACCGCTATTATCATTCTGCATTCTCACTGATAACATCTAGCATTGTAAGTTATTATTTCATTGTCAACACACCGCGGAAAATGACGCCAATCACTTTGAACGTCGCAACATAAATCGTGGTACGAAAAAACAAAGCATCAACAATAAATAATAATAAAAAATAGATCAAGAAAGAAAAATAAATAAAGTAAAAATAGTAATAAATCCAACTGAAGCTCCAACGAAGCATGAATGAAAACCACAATCATTAATCCCGACAAAAAGTAGTGCAGTATTTTTTTGGCCGCTTTGCCTTTGAGTCCTGATATCTCAATACTGGTAGATATATGTGTGTTGGTGCATCGCATGTTCGCACTTGCAGCTTGCGAAAGTTTATGCGTCCAGTGGCGGCGCCACTGTTTTTATATACACGCGTATATCGGCATGATACGGAGCGAAAGACGACATAAATCAGCTTTGCAACCAAATAAAAAATACATCTAACATCCATTTTGCGACGTAGGTGCGTTTACAACATGTATAACCAATATTTCTTGCTCTTCACACTGTAAATAATTTAAGTGTAGTCAAAAACGTTGTAAGGTGCTTTTGTTCGATTTTTTCGCGTGTACCATTTGGAAGTAGGTTAAGTGTCCCAGGGGCGATTTTTCCCTCTACGCCACTGTTTCGGTGGTTGGCTACTCCACTCGTGGCAATAACTTTTAAAGTAGTTAGCATTGGGTGGGAACCATTAGGTATTTAAATAGTGTGCTGAATGCCAACAGGCTACAGTAACTTATTCGGTAATAATACGACTTCTATCTGCCTACTGACTTACATTCAAACGATTGTGTGATCGTCAGGAAGGAACTTAATTGACTACTAATTACTTGATTGGTTTATTGTTCACACTTATCAATGAAACCGCAGACTATAAGTGCATTAGCAAAGGCGTGAAGTCCGGCTAATATCAATGCCTTTGCGTAAGGTGTGAGATATCTCCACATGACTTAACAAATATGGGTAAAATAACAACTTTTATTGCAGTGGACATAAATCAAAATGTCACATTTTGAAAGTGTGAATCATGACCGAAATACGTACTAGTAAACACAGGGACAGAGAAAAATAAGGAATGAGGTCAACTTTAGAAGTTGATGTAAAATTTTCTTCCATTCCTTCCTATCATGTGCTAGTTTCGATATGTCCATTCAACTGCTTCCCTTTATTTTTAGCAGCTTGTGTTACTTTTTCTCTCCTCATCTTCTTTCCAAATTTTTTTTTCCTGAGTGTGATCATGGTTTAAGAATCTACCTTGAGTTGGGTCAGAATTCACAGTGTGTCTCAATTGAAAACATGTTTAAAAAAATGACGCCAGAAACAGCTGCCATCTTCAGTTAGCATTGTAAATAGAGATTTAAAATTTATCAAATTTTAAATCTTACCTGATCCTTTTTTCTTTAAAAATTTAAAAATTGTAATTGTTGAATCTTTCATTTTTTTAATATAAATAAACACAGGATTCAGTCAATGAAAGAAATTTAATTAAAGTTTGTCCAGAATTATAACAATTTTATGGACTCCGAACGTTAATCCGTTTTACAACCCTGTCGTCAATTCTATTGTACAGGTAAAAAGCCTGTCAGGAGAAAGCCGCTGTTTTCTGTACCTGAGTTCGCCACGCTCTTCAGCTGTACAATAAAATTGACAACAGGGCTTTGGGAGTCCATAAAGTTCTTATAATTCTAGACAAACTTTAACAATATAATAATATAGCGATTAGTCTTCTTAAAAGGCAATGCTTGCAGAAAGCTTTTACAAGATGCCGAACAATTAAAAGATTCCGATATCCTCCACACAGTAGCCCCTTTACAAGTTACACCTTTTATTTTTGCTTTTCAAGCAATGCATAAAGTTTCTTTTTCGAATAAGAAAATAGAGTGGCCCAAATTAGAAAAGTATTTAACGCACCTTAAGAAGATTGTAAAGGCTACTTGCACATCAGAGACTTTAAAAATTCATGTTGCCATTTCTCATCTTAAACATGGTTTACACTTTTTAGGTAATACGGGCCTTGGACTGTGGTCAGAGCAAGCTGGAGAATCTATACACAGATAGTTTCTTCATTACTGGAAACGTTATAAAATTAAACTTCTAGATGACGATAATTATGGGCACAGATTGAAAAAGGCAGTTGTAGATTTTTCTGCTGATCATATCTAATCCCTATATTATTACATTGTTAATTAAATTTGTTTCATTGACTGAATCCTGTGTTTATTTATACCTATTAAAAAAATGAAAGATTCAACAATTACAATTTTTAAATTTTTAAAGAAAAAAGGATCACGTAAGATTTAAAATTTGATAAATTTTAAATCTCTATTTACAATCCTAACTGAAGGTGGCAGCTGTTTCTGGCGTCATTTTTTTTAAACATGTTTTCAATTGAGACACACTGTGAATTATTTTACAGTATTTTGTACAGTACTTTTCCACGTGGTTTATCTAGCCTGCGGTGTCCCAGTTTGAAACAAAATTTCGCGCTGAGAGAAAAAAACAACTCCGCGAAGCCGCATTTAAATAATTTGAATTTCAAAAATAAATTAAAACATCGTTCAAACTTAGGTAAAAATATAAAGGTATATTTCCGAAATATTTGAATTTTGTTGACTGTTCCATATTTCTACCCCTTTATTTTCATGTTGTGCTTCTTATTTACTTTCCCAACTATCACTGTTTTTCATTTTAAGCAAACCAGCAAACTACCAAATCCTATGCACAAGACTATAGCATGGTTATTCTCAGTTCCATTTTTCAAAATTCCGCATATAGTAGTATACACACTTTTACTTTGTTTTTCGTTTTCTTTATCGTTTCATCTAGTATCAGATTAAACAGGAGGGGACACGAGATATATGCTTATTTCAGTTCTAGTTCATTTATTTCCGTTCTTCCATTTCTTAAACGTGGATAGTTTTTCCTGTTTCTTAAGAGTTAGACCTATGGCCTCTCTTTTCATCTTAATTCAGTCGGGGGCCTTAACTATGTGTAAGCTAGGAAACTATTATAATACGGTTCATCCCGCAAACGGTTACTTTCTTGTTTTTTCGATTCGATTTAGATTCTTTGTTTAAAGTATGAAAAAAAATCGATGATTTTATTAAACAGATAAACTCCGTCGGACTGATTGTTGTCAAGTTTTATTTGCTTTTTAGTAATATTGTGTAGATCGTAAAACATTAACCAAAATTTGTTTGATCATCCTCTCTAACGATTTGATCACGTCAACTGAAAATTTTGCATAGTAAGTGCTACTTCAGTTTCATAAAATAACATACTGCTAAACTTGTGCTTCATGAATCCACCTTAATTTTTTTAACTTATGGGGGTTATTATACAAAGAAATTCGCAATATGAAATATTATAATTTTCCAGAGAAGCTGTATTCGTTGAACTGTTTCAAGGCTAGGGATTTTTTTTTTGTCTTAAGAACAGGTATACAACAGACCTTTAATTAAAAATATTCGTAAACACCAATAAAGTTATTTAGAAAAATAAATAACATGGAGACGCACCTACTTGTAAATGTGTGTTAATGTTAAGATACGTACGTGAGAAATGAAACTTACGACAAATAAATAAAATATAAGCCTCTTTCAAAAACTGAATATGTATTATCATAATTAAAACACTTTTTATTTTTCTTATTAGTTACAGAATTTTAACTGCAATATAATAATTAAAAAACTAAACGAATCAAAAAAATCAAAACAATCGTAATAAAAAAAATTAAAAATCCGTTTTTGACCAACCCTGCAATGAAGTTTTTTTCTCTCTTTTTATTAAACTTATTATATCTCGTAGATTTTCATTATCGTTTTCATTTCAATATTTAAACATGTCCATTATCTATTGCATTGCTTTTTCAAATTTCATTTTTAATTTGCTTCTTTCAGTTCTGACGTTTCTTTCTTTCCCTGTTTTTCCTTATTTATTCCACTTTCACTGCCATTTTCTATAACTACACCATTTCTATATTTTTTGTGTATTCAAAATGCTGTTACCATCTGTTCATAATATCGTCTTCTTTCATTAGTAGGTACGAGATAAACCATTTTTATCTTTCATATTTTTTAACAGATTAGCTTTATATTTTGTTTCCAAAGTTTTCAACTAAATTTTTTATGCTACTTCAATATTTTTTCATGTTTAAAAAAATTGCAAAAAATTCGAAATTCGTGTAAGATACTTTTTTTACAGAAATAAAGGAACAACTCAAGAAAATATACAGTTTGAACATTTATTAACAATGTAGGGCAATATATGCAGATATTCCATTGGTTATGTCAGTAGTTTTGAGGTTAGAAAATCTGTTTACCTTGTAGGAGGAAAAGTCCTGCAGATTTGATAAAAACCAAAGTGCGTCTTTACACCTCTACTGTGAAGAAAATTGGCACCGTCATGTTTCACAACGATGGGGTTCAAATAAAGGTGCTTTTGGCTTTCTCATTAAAAAAAATTGTATTCAAAAATATACGGTTAACGATGCAACCGTAAGTTTTCGATATCTAGTACACAAAAGTGACAAGTGAGTCCAAAAAAGTAAGTATGACATTCCAGGACAAAAAAGTGACACTTCATGGTCGTGATTGGGAGTAAAGTGACTAAATTTGTGTTGCTCACCTAAAAAATCACATTTGATTTTGTTCACCTACAAATCTGATTCCACGAGAAACGTTCCCTGTCTATTATTTTTTTCACGTTTATATTTTGATGCAACTCTAGCAAAAGTAATATTTTTTCTACTGTTTTTATATTTTTCAAGGATCCTGGTTAACTAACCATAGATAAACTTATCGTAACAATAAAAATAAAAAATGAAAAAAAAAAACTTCAGCCACTGTAATAAACAACACTTATAACAAATACGTACAAAAATTGACAAGTTAAAACACATTTCGTATTTTGTGTTAACCTATTATTAGGTTATATATTTACATATTTTAACTACTATCAGCACAAACAATGTAAGCGGTGATAACAGCGTGACATGTCAGATTTTTTGTTATTTCCATTTAAACACAAATAAATTTAAAAGTAAAACTAACAGCCGAAGCAGTGCTAGTTAATCAAAACAGTTACAATATTCCTAAAAAAATTGTGATTTTGTTTATATGTGTCCTCAATATGAAACAACAAAACACTTTTCACCTCTAATATGAGAGAAATAGAGAGAAAAAAGATAGTATTAACGTATATTTTTGGAATTAGAATTTGAGATGCAATACATAAATATCAATAACTGTGGCATTTTCGCACATAGGTTTAGAAAAGACAACTTTTTTTTTATTTTGGCATACTGATTTATTACAACAATCCTTTTGTTTTGTGTTTTTTGAATTTATGTAAAAATTGCGAGTTGCGTTTTGTTTGTTATAATGTGGTATTGTTATAAATAAGTATGTAGGTACCTATAGGTATGTAAATAAATAAAGTCGGATTTTACTTTGTTACGATTAACTATGAAATTATTTTTTGTTATCTGATAAACTGAATAATTTTTGATAATTATATTTACCTTGATTTATTTAGAGATTGCGCTGTCATATATTTATGTTTGTCCCAAAAATATAGAGTAAATTAAAACATGTTGTTCGCAGGAATGTTAGAGCTGATAGTTTACATTAATGACGTTTCGAACAATTAATAACGTTGTCAAAGTTATGATATATGTTCGGAACTTAAAAAAAGAATAAAAAATTTGCTAACAAATACAAAATGTTTATAATAATGCTGTGCAAAAAATTTGAGGTTTGCTCAAATCGTCAGCGGTTTTAAATGAATTTGTAATAATTAAAATATTTCATTAAAAAAAAAACATGAAAATTAATGATGCATTGTTCTTATTTTACTGAAGGTGTTTAAAAATTGAAAAATTCATTTTTAAAAGAATATTTTTGATGATATATAAAATTTTTACCGTAGCTGTAATACAATTTCGTGATCTATAATCCTCTGTAATTACATTATGAATTTGCTAGAATTAATTCCCCACATAAATTTTTAAAATACAGAATTTGTACGTTAATTATAAATACATACAAATTTAATTAACCACTAATATCCCCAAAGCTGCTGTGCTTGTAATAATCAAATAAAACAGGCTCGTAAATTATTTTAAGTAGACTTCTGGAAAATTGTTAAGTAGATTTTTAGTAGGAAAATAACATGCGACAAAATGCGCGCAATGTTAAAACTAATTGTTAGGTGAAATCAGGTTAAATAATATAAATAAATAGATACTTAATGATTTTCGTTGAAATTAAAATTTCAAAATAACGCCACGTTTTCTGCAAATTACACAAATGACCTTGTGTTGTCCTTGTATTTTCGGTCCAAACCAGCAGTTCGCCAAAAGCCGGTTTCATTACGTTTTGAGCAGTCTTGTCACAATCCTGTACACCATTTCCCGTTCCCAATTTAGTTGATCTCCCCCGAATCTATTCACAAACTTTCAAGATGACTTATTCGCTTCTGCCTCCTAATCTCCAAACCCATAAAACCTTCAATACGTCATCTCCCTTGTTTCGTCCAAACCGCAGCACCTCATTAACATTTCAATTTCGGTCAATATTCGAACGGTGTTAAGAATCCGCCATGAAATAAAAGTGTTCACGCTGAAATTATGTTTATAGTAACAGTTATGTTAAGGGCACACTTGTTGTTCACCAGAGAGCTTCGTGCCTGTGGGATCTATCCTCGTCCTTGTTTAGGTAAAGTAAAACACCGAAAGCTCTATTGCACTCTCGACGATCTCGGGAATCGAGTTTAGTACTTCATAAACTAGAGGCGCACGCGAGCTTCCGAGGTTGAAATCTTAGGTTACAGAAGAGGGCTGTTATGGTGCCGTAAAGACGAGTGATTTGATTTTATGTGTTTCGGTTAAATATCGCTTTATCCGAGCGGGGTGCTCTTCCCTTAACGGCAGAACGAATGAACTGCTGAAAGTGGGACGAATTTTCAACATCAATCAACGCAGAACTAATTTCAGGACGGGATTTTTTAATTGGGATTATTTCGACGTTAGCGGCGCTGGAGGTGGTCCAAGGGGACGCCGAATTGTTGCGACTTTTAAATTTTATGAAAGGAATTCGTTAATGACCGACGCTTTGTCATATTTTATATTATGCAAAATAAGGCGAAAGTGCTGATGGCAGAAATAGCGTCGGATGATTTGTTGCTTCCTATAAAGGTGATGATCGTAAAATTAAACACGAAGAAATATGTGGGTGTGTATACTCTAGAAAAATTAATTGCGATGAACTGATTAGATAGATCTCAATTAATTTCAAATTTGTTGTGCTAAAATTTACAGATTAGTTGTACAGAAATGCTTTGAAATATGTAGTTCACTAAGAAGTAAAAATCTCCACTACTAATAAACAGAAACTAAAGCTAAAACTGACCTTGATCACAATTAGTACTGTTTGATAAAACTAAAGAAAATAAAATGTCTTAGAGGCATGTTAAAACATCAATACTGTTGGTAAATATAAACATATGGATTGACGCTATTTATATAAAAATTTAATTTAATGGACTATCGTGGCAAAATAAATATTAAAATATTTATTAGATGTTGAAAAACTAATTATAAAGTTGAACTGTAGGCACCATACTGTTGCAGATTAAACATTGAACTGCTCGTTTTTGCAAAAAAGGTTATGTAAGAAAATAGCTTAACGCATGTAGCAGAACCGATGATCTTTTTTCAGATTAAAAAAATTTACCCTAAAAAACCAAATAGTATGTAGATAACAAATTAACGGTTACAAGTAAACGGTTGATGAGCCTTCCAAATAAAGATCTATCAATTTAAAGCAAGTGAATTGATATGGATTGATGTTAATAGTTTATAACAATCGTAAGATTGTTCTAGTGAGGAAAAATTTGCTCATGTGGTAATGAACTTTAAATTAATTTAATTCAAACACATCAAGTTAAAAAGGTTTAGCATATACCAGTGTGACAAATTATTACTTGAAGATATATAGGAAATGATCATTCAGTTTACGATAAACATTGGCCATGATAAAGAAACTTTAACTTAAAATAAAAATGTTTTTTACTATACATTTAAAACTTAATTTTACTGTCTTTAAATTTTTTTTCTAGATAATTACACAATTTTCAAAAATTTTTAAAAGTACCTTATTAATTTGTTAAAATTAAAAAATAAGATTATGAAATGCTGCATTTTATTTCTTAAACGAAAAATACAAACAATATGTAAGAGTAACGTATGAGTGTATATTATGTTATAAAATTAATGTAACTATTACTACTCAATATGATGAGTGGACGTCATCAAATTTTTGGTGGGCAGGATTGGACAAATTTTGGTTAGGATTTTACCATCTGCACGATATTCCTAACATACTTATAAAATTTTACAAGAATCTATCTGGTAATTTCGTGGATTATCCGTCTAATTAAAATCGACACAGACAGACAACAAACGATAGACAAATGGAAACGCGAAACCTACATTTTCGAACTCTAGAAATATGCAAACCATGAAAGTGGCCAGTCGCCCAATCACAATACTTCCTTAGCTTACAGTCGCTAAGTAAAAACGTCAGCTGTCTTCTAAGTACTTTTAAATTTAAACTTGCCCCATTTTAAAGTAGTATCTACATACCTACATTAAATGTTATATCACTGAAAAACAAAATACATAATATATACCTACTATTTGATTGTTAAAAAATGAAAAAATCAATATTTTACAATATAATTTTTGCGTCAACTCTTGAGAACAAAACAAGTTTTATTTTTCAGATATTATAATATTACAAAGGACAAGTAAAGAAGGATTCTGCACTTTACATGTTGTTTTGACTCGTTAAAGTCGAATGTTGATAGATTGAATTAAAAACACCTTGTTAACAAATAACACTTTACTTCTCTTACGCTTACAGTACGAACTTGAACTTGTGATGTCGGAATGTGGGTTCGTAATGGTCGTTTTAGGTACTTGGACCGACTGACAAAATGATGGGGGTGGAGCTTACGACCCTTCTACCTGGAAGGGTCTACTCATTGTTGTACATAGATTGTACATACTGCCCCCTTAAGGTATATATGCCTTAATACTAGTATAACAATGACAAAACATTTGGGAATTACATGATGCATAAACACAAAGGCATCAAAGACTTAATAAAATGTACAGTAGGAATAAATGTGTAACATATATACAAAGGGCATCAAGACTTAATACATATATATCGTAAACAATAGCAATAACTTTCACTTATATGCACTAAGCGAATCATCACTGCACATCACTAATGACAGGCCATATGATTATTTCACTGCGCGTCACTGATATTTTCTGTCGGAAGCAAGCACACTTTCTTCACAGTACGTTGGACGATCCCGTTGGTCGTTTTTACACTGACGACTCGTATCTGGCCATCGTCTCCTGGGTGCACGTCGCATATTCGCCCCATCCTCCAGGATAGGGGAGGGAGGTTGTCTTCCACAAGGACCACCATAGATCCTACTAGATCCGGATTATTATTGTTCTGGAACCACTTGCCGCGGCTCTGTAAAGTCGTCAAATATTCCCGTGTCCACCGGGTCCAATAATGATTTCGAAGCCTCTCCACTAGCTGCCACCTGGACAGCCGATTGAGTGGGATTTCCTGGAGGTCGTACTCTGGAAGCGCGGTTAGTGGCTCTCCAATCAGGAAATGGCCGGGAGTAAGGACTTGGAGGTCGTTAGGGTCATTGGTTAAGGGTATGAGCGGTCTCGAATTTAAACAAGCCTCGATACGTACGAGTAGTGTGTACATTTCATTCATTGTTAAATGAGAATTACCGACCGTTTTTTTTAAGTGCTTCTTCATACTCTTTATATTCGCCTCCCAGAGTCCTCCCATGTGGGGAGATTTCGGTGGAATTAGATGCCAATTGACATTGATATTTGAGAGTTCACGGCTGATTTGACCCTCGTGTTTTCGCAAAAATTCAGCTATCTCCCTCAATTCATTTTTTGCGCCGATGAAGTTAGTGCCGTTGTCGCTATGAATATCGCGAGGGTGGCCACGTCTGCTCATGAACCGACGTAACGCAGCAAGAAATTCGTCTTTGGATAAGTCGCTAACTATTTCAATATGCACCGCCTTTGTCGCGAAACAGATGAATAGTACGATGTAGGCCTTTATTAAACGTTTACCTCGTCCTCGCGATTCTTTAATTAGGATTGGTCCCGCATAATCTACTCCTGACGTTAAGAATGGTCGCGCCGGTTGCACTCTGGGCGCGGGAAGATCTCCCATTTTGAACTTTGGGCGTGTCGGATTAATTTTAAAACACGGATGGCATTTGTGAAGTATTTGTCGAATGACACTTCTTGCGGAAATGATCCAAAAACGTTGGCGGATGGACGCCAAGGTGGCCTGGGGGCCGGCATGAAGAAGGCGTTCATGCTCTTGTCTTACTAGTAACTTAGTGACCACGCTATTTTTGGGCAATAAAATAGGGTGTTTTACGTCTCTATCGAGTGCTGAGTTTTTCAGCCTGCCCCCAACCCGTATGAGTTTGTTTTCATCCATAAATGGATTTAATGAAAGTATTTTAGAGTTATTCGAGAGCGCCTTATTTTGGTTTAGATTATTCCAATCACCGGTAAATTCTACCTGTTGGACTATGCGGATTATGCCAAATAGTGCTTCGTTAAGCTCTTTAGTAGAGAGATTGGAATTACGTATTTTGTTAGTATTTTTGCAATTATTAACGAATCTAAGAATCCACGCCATGACTCTTTGCAATTTATTGAAGGTGGAGTATTGGTGCAACAATGCCTCTGATATCGTACCTGCGCTGCATACGATCACCGGATCCTTTTTCTCTGGTACATTATCGTGATTAACATTTAAGTGAGATCGTGGCCATTGATCTTCAGGGAGTTTTAGAAATTCTGGTCCGCTGAACCAGATTGAATTTTGGATGATTTCTGATGGGTATGCGCCTCTACTTAGGATATCTGCCGCATTGTTCTCGGAGTTAATATGGCGCCAAGCGGTTGGCTTTGTCAGAGCAGTGATTTCCGAAATGCGATTTCCTACAAAAATGTTTAACGAATTCGCGGGAGTGTGGATCCATGCCAGTACGATGCTCGAGTCAGTCCAGAAGATTTCTCTAATGATTTTGATAGAAATGTTTTGCCGTACTTTCGACATTAGCTGCGCCAGCAGCAACGCTCCGCATAACTCGAGTCGCGGTATGGTCATCGTCTTCAAGGGCGCGACGCGCGATCTCGCACACATGAGTTTTATTTCGTACGCACCAAATTCATTCAGCACCCTCAGATAGACGGCTGCTCCATAGCCCTGTTGGGATGCGTCCGAAAAGCCGTGGAGTTCCGCGCTTATCACGAGCGAGTCCGATATAGTTTTACGTGGGATTTTTATGTTCTTTAAATTGTGTAATTCGGCCAAAAACGTTGTCCATGCGCTATGTATGGATAATGGTACCGATTCGTCCCATCCCAATTTTAACGACCATAACTGTTGTAAAATGATCTTAGCCTTCATTATTACCGGGCCGATGAGACCCAGCGGATCAAAAATTTGAGACGAGAGTGATAGGATTACGCGCTTCGTTACCCTTTTGGGTGTGTTTCCTAAACAAAAATCATATCCCAGCGTGTCGTATTTGGATTCCCAAGATAAACCTAAGATTTTCGTTTGTTCATTTTTATTTAAATCTACCTGACCTCTTGAATTATTGCCCTCACAATTAGGCAAAATTGAATCGTCGTTCGAGTGAAATTTTCTTATCTCGAACTGCCCTTGTTTTAGAATATTAATTACCTGGTCTCGTATTTGAATTAATTCAGGAATCGAGTCGGCACCTGTTAGCAGGTCGTCCATGTAAAAATTGTTTTTTATTACGCGACAGGCAGTGGGAAACTTTTCTTCGTTGATTGTTGCTAATTCCGCTAAACATCGCGTCGCTATAAAACTTGCAGGCTTGGTACCATATGTTAATGTTAACAACTTATAGGTTTGTAACGGTTTATTAGGGTCGTCGCGCCATAGGATTAATTGGTAATTAGCATCTTCATCGTTAACGCGAATTTGGCGGTACATTTTTGCAATATCCGCGTTTAATGCAAATCGAAAAGTTCGGAATTGTAAGATTATCGAGAATAGATCACGTTGAATAACTGGACCGCGCATAAGATTATCATTTAGACTTGTTCCGTTTGCAGTCGTTGCGGAAGCGTCAAAAACGACTCTTAATTTGGTGGTGGTGCTGGACTCTTTATGTACCGCATGATGAGGTAAGTATAATGTGTTAGTCTTTGGATTATTCGACGTCAACTGCATATGCCCTAGCGCGAGATATTCATGCATAAATTTTGAATAGGCCGTCTTAAGATTTTCGTCCTTAGCAAATTTTTTCTCGAGACTAAAAAAACGCTTCATTGCTAATTTTTTTGACTCCCCCACGTTTATGTTATTACCCTTTGTCGGGAGTTTAATTATGAAACGGCCCTTTGTATCGCGTATTGTTGTTGTTTTGAAATGTTTTTCACATTTCAGCTCTTCATCAGATAGGGTTTGCTTATCATGAAAACCTGTGCTACCGCCCTCGACTTCAAAAAATTTAGCAACTCGTTCTTCCATTGAATCTTGAGCGGTTACAGCCAGATTACAATAAGCCGTATTTATTGCGGAAGTATTATGACGATTTATTGCAGGATGTGCATTAGATTTACTACAGTACGGGCCGCCCGCAATAAAACCGAAATGGGTTTTTTGAAACACTAATCCAGTAGGTAGAGAGAATTGGCCTACGCATAACAATGACCAGAAGAGCCCGCCGCCTATTAGTACGTCTACCTTGGAGCTTTCATAGAAATGAGGGTCCGCCAATTGCACATCTTTCGGAATTTCCAAATCGTCTGGGTTTAATGGTACCAGCGGCAAACTTTCCGTAATTTTGTCAACGACAATGCATTTTACATTTCCGGCTGAATAAGCATTATAACGGGACTTTATATTGATGAACACCGCTTGAGTCGTATTACTGGTGGTACCATTTACGCCTTTAATTTCAAAATTTTCTTTAAAGCTCCGTAAACCTAATTCCTTGCACGCCTTTTTCGTGATACAATTCGACATTGATCCCGGATCTAGGAATATTCTGCGTGGCTGATTTTGATTTTTTGAATTTTTGATTAGTACTATCGCTGTAGCTAACAATACTGTATTAGATTGATTTGAATAGGTAGAGTGGTTAGCGTGCGTTGAGACATTATTAAGCGTAGTTGTATTACCCTGTTGACTTGAGGTGTCAACGTGGAGTAACGAATGATGTTTTTTATTACAATTGCGGCATTTAGTGGTTACTCTGCAATTTTCGACAAAATGATTATTTCTCAAACAATTGATGCACAGTTTTATAAGCTTGACCTTTTCAAGTCTACTTTGTACTGATAGATTAATAAACTCAGGGCATTGATGAATCATATGTTCATTAGACTTACAATATGAACAGGAGCTTCGTTTTGGTTTGGTAGTCGCTAAATGTGTTGTAGTGCGTTTTGTAATTTGATTGCTCTTCGAATGAGTATTATTTTGATTGCCCGAATTTCCGCAACTGTTTAGAGCTTCTAAAACCGTAACACGCTTTTCTAGGAAACTTATAAATTGTTCGTAAGTAGGAACCCTGGTATCTAAGGACGTTTGCCATTCCCGTTTTGAATTAAAATCTAATTTTTCCGCGATTATCGGAATTACTAACGCGTCCCAAGATTCTACTGGAATTTTTAATGTTTTTAAGGCAGCCATATTAGTAATGACGTTGTCTAGTAATTCACGAAGTGCGGCCGGGGAAGATTTGAGTAATAGCGGAGTATTTAAAATTGACATAACGTGATCCTGAACGATTAATCTAGTGTTTTTGAACCGTTTTTCTAGAATTTCCCACGATTTAGAATAATTTTCATCGCTAATGGATAAGGATTCAATCGCTCTTAGGGCTTCTTCGCGTAGGCACGATTTTAAATATTGAAGCTTTTGTCTATGATTTAATGATTTATTCTCGTCTATTACGGATTTGAAACAATTTTCAAAGTTTGTCCAGTCTTTGTAACTACCTGAAAATGTTTTTAAGTTTAACGCCGGTAAATTTAGAATACATTCTTTATTGTTTTGATTCGTCTGCAAAGTGGACGTCGAAGACTGATACGAATTTGAGCTTTCGCTTTTCTCAATAATCTCGATTATTTCCCCCATAAGATCACAATATTTATTTTCGAAATTAATTCGAACGCTACGGTGTTGCGCTTTAGATTCTTCTGTTTTAGAGTCTAATTTTTCTAGCTCATACTGGTTTTCTTCAAATTCTACCCTGAGACTTTCAAGAATGTTTCGACGCGCTTTTAAACGGCTGATATTGTCATTTTGCGTATTAAACCTTTGTAGGTAGTCTTCTATACGAGATAACTTTTCCAGAATTGTGCTTTGAACGCTTCTAGCTTCGTCGGCTTTTGTCATTTTACGAGATTGATAAATTAACGTTAAGAAGGATTTAAGAATAAGTGATTATGTTTATATTAACAATAGGGAACTACAGAAAATTTATTTGCTATATGCAACTTCCGACTTTCTGTTTAGAATTTGAATCACGATGAGAAACGCACTAAAGAAATATATAATAAGTTAAAAACTTTAACGAATAAATTGCTTAACGCACGTACTGTGTAACTATAATAATATGACTGAATGAGATATAGAGGTTGGCTATGTTTTCAAGATTTGATTTCTCACTATCTACGAATTAACTTGCAATAATGAGAGTGGGCAGACGAGTTAACGATTTGATAAAGTTTGAGCCTAATTACCACCGTAATTATGAATAAAGAATTAGAATTCGATCGAGATTACGACTGATCCAAAGCGTAATTATAATTGAAAAATACGAATTATTTAGATTTAGCTTATAGAATGAATTAAGGACTTTCTGAGATTTTACAAAAACCACGATATGACTTATTGAATATGTGATGCGATTTATAAATTCATCTAGCGACTTTGGGAGATGAATAGAATTAGAATATAAGAGAAATGACGCGTATTATTATATAAGGCGTAATTTGAATTAGAATAAATACTTAGATACCGCACAACGCGAACCAAGGCACGCCCAAATTCGAGATTAGTGGAACGGGATTGAATAGGATAAGAATGAGAGCCACTAACCTGATAATGAAGACGTCGTCGATTCTTGATTCTGCTTCTGATTACGGCACCGATTTTGCAAGAGTTATAACCGCTGCAATCCGGCTCGAAGGACCATGTTTTGACTCGTTAAAGTCGAATGTTGATAGATTGAATTAAAAACACCTTGTTAACAAATAACACTTTACTTCTCTTACGCTTACAGTACGAACTTGAACTTGTGATGTCGGAATGTGTGTTCGTAATGGTCGTTTTAGGTACTTGGACCGACTGACAAAATGATGGGGGTGGAGCTTACGACCCTTCTACCTGGAAGGGTCTACTCATTGTTGTACATAGATTGTACACATGTTCTGAAAGTAATATTTTCAAAAAAATAAATTTTAAGTACACCACTACAAAAATAAGACAAATTGATTTATACCACTTTGGAAACGTAGTAAACAATTTAAACAAGAAGACGATGCTATCTCTAGAAAAAACAAAGGTAATATATACAGGGTGAGGCATTAAGTGAGCGGTCTTCGAAATCTTATTAATTATTATTATTATTATTATTATTAGATATAGAAAATGTCGGGGACTAAAGTTGTATGGTGAGTGGCGTACATTAAAATTATTTTCGACTATACAGATTGTTTTGTTTTCGAGGCGTAGCACACAACTTAGTTTTTTTAAATACTATATATTTTTACATGCCATTTTTACACATATTTTTGGAAGTTTATTAGTAACACAAAAAAAAATCGCCAACTTATTTTTAAGATCTGTGTTTCAATATTTAACTGATTGGCAAAGAGAGGTACGCGCTTTGTTATAGTATCAGTTAAATAAAATTTTAATGCACAGAGTATTTAAAAAAAAAATAACTTTACACTTTCAAAAATTATTTTATTAGGTACTGTTTTTATTTCTTTCAATATGTCAGTGTGTCGTTTAAAAAAGTAAAAAATTTCAATATCAACTTTCAGTACAGAAACTACTTAATAAAAAAAAAAGACAAGAAAAAATAGAATGGGATGCAGTAATAATATATAAGGTGTTCTATTTGAAAAAACTGAAATATCGATATTTGAAAACTGTTATCATTTATTAATCAGTCCATCGGGCGACTTGCCACTTTCACTTTTTCGCGACGTTTCATGACTTCAAGAGTACGAAAACAGTGGTTTTCCGTTCCCGTTTGCCTGTCTGGCGTCCATGTCGATTTTATTTGATACGATAGTTGTAAAATTTTGTATGCATATTAGGAATATCATGTAGATGGTAAAATGCTAACCAAAATTTGACTAAACATCCCCACCACCAACAGGATGACATCATCTTTAAATTTATTATAATATATTTACATATTTTTTTAATAAGATACTCGTTCACTTGTGATTTATGCATCCGTGTTGAATTTTCAATATAGACATCCAGAGTTTTGGAAAAAAAATCAAAGTCATATAACAATATTTTCCAATTTAACTTTGGAACTGCAAAACCAAATGCTCCGAAATTTTGCAAACATTTTAAGGTCATCGTAGTTATGGTAAACCATTAATCAAAATGTATTCGTTTATCCCCTCCCAAAAAGTTGATGACGTCATCTCAAAATTACTACTAAACTACTAAATCCGCTCTGAAATATGCAAAATATGATGACTCTATACTTGTAATGTACTCACAGTTCTTACAATTACTTATACAGGGTGGCTCCAAAAAAATAATGAAAATCACTCCATTTTCCACAAAATTTGGGAATGCAGTACTGCTATTATTAGTATTAGACTGCATCTGTCCAAATTGATATACGTGTCTTTGCAAAAAATGTTGATGACGCCATCACAAAATTTTGTAATCGAAAAATTCACCTGACACAAATATATTTTTATTTCGACTTATAAGAGTTATAAAAAATAAAATTCGCAAAATCAAATCTTATAATTTTTGAATAAGCTGGATTTGTTCTACTGTACCTCAGGAGCGAGGAAAGTTCTGTCCAAATAACCTTCGACCAACTTTTTTTATAAACTCCAATTTTATTTCTACCAAAATAAGGCGCATATTTTTATTTACCTGCCCACAAAATATTGTAACCCAGATTTTAAGAATAACCCTGTTGCGATTTTCTCTGTGAATCTTTCCAAAGCTAAAAAATTTCAAGAAAATTGGAATAACTTGGCAACGTCACAGTGTCACAATTTCGAAACTAAACCATGGTTGTAAAGCCTAAGAAAAAAGAGTGAATCAGAATATATCAAAGTAGGTATATAGAGATTTGATGAAACTAAGTTGTGTGTTACACCTTAATAATAGCACACTGTAAGGTTGACGTTTCAGTATATGGTCCTGAAAGAACTGTACAACTTTTTTTTTAAGTCTAATATTTAATGAGATATCGAGGAGCGCGTGCTAAGCGACTCACCCTGGATATAATGATTCTATACCGTTTTTGAGTTAATTTATCATTTCAAATTTCAAATTTCTATCTTTTTAAACAATTGAGGTATTATAATGGGAGTATGTAAACTGACAGGCGCCATTTACATTTTTTTTAAGTATTAAACTAAACCACACATGAAGTGCTACACCATTGAAATAATTGGTTTGAGGGGTTTATACAATACTTCCCTAAAATTATAAGATGACGTAATTAATTTTGAGTTTTTATCTATCATGCTTACGACGACCTTAGAACATTGGTAAAATTTCACAGCAATCGGTTTCCCAATTTCAAAGTACAGTCATAAAATGTTGTTACACAATTTTGATTTTTTTTACACAAAAACGAAATGTCTAGGGTAAAAACTCAACACTAATTCATAAACCACAAGTACAAGGAGTATGTTATTTTATTAAATTTAAATGAGATACAGTTGTAAAATTTGGAGGTGACAACAACAAATTGTTGAAGCGTATGATTATACACAATCCGTCTAGTAGTTTCGGAGATTTTTATTAGATTAATAAAATTTGACACAGATGAAGACGGCACAGCTGGGCGGACGGACGAACGGACCGACAGATAGACAGAAAGAGAGACAAACAGACAGACAGATGATGTATATGTATGTTTTCGTACTTCGGTTACGAAACGCGGAGAAAACATAAAAGTGTCTAGCGAGTCACCCGATGGACTGCAACCGTTCAGGTGTTTTAGAAACTTCTTAAAAATGGTCATCTTAAAGTTGTATATTGATAATACCAAGAGAAAAAAAAAATGTCTATAAAATGTTCTTTGTAATTTTTCAAACACATTTATTTAATAGATTTTGGGAATAACTTCATAAAAGATTTGGTGATAATAAATATATTTATAAATTTCAGTAAATGTGAGTCTCAGAAAAAATTCCACGAATTCTTTGTTTAATTTTTGACATAAAAGGTAACATTTGATATCTATAAATTTAAGTTGTTAGGAAATTTGCACGATCAAATTATGATTTTAAAGAAATTGCTTCGGTAGTTTGTGAAATCTATCTCACAAAGAGACTAGCGATGGAAAATGAACAAATTCTGGTAATATTAAAAAAAAAATTATTCTACAACATTCTAATGTTTCTTCTTGTTTCTTTGTTTTTTATTTGATTCAGACGAATATCAAAGTTAAAATAAATTAATTAATAAATAAATACGGACGCAAATGGCATAATAAATAAAATTTTAGTGTAGTGGACCCTACTATCTCAGTTTAACCCACTTTCCCCTAAACAGCTTTCAATATTACCCATGAATACATGAACACAAATCGTAGGCTTTTGTGTCTATATTCTGATTACAGTTAATTATGCAAAAACGGCTCACTTAGTAGAAGGTTTTTGCACTAAGTCGTTAGCAGAAAAAAATGGTACAAATCTAAGCTTCCGTTTTCGCAAAACAGCTTTTAAAGTATATAAGCTTTTTGTTGTGGAAAAAGCGGGGAACATTAATTCTGCGAATTCTACTGATGCGTATACAGAGCGTCGACCCAACTTAAACTTTTTCTTGCTTTGTAAAAGGCATAATTTACACTGTGATTTAGCTTAGTGCTTAGCAGTTCAAGTAGAAAGTAGTCAAAGCGGGGTCTAAAGATAGTGATTTAATAATAATAATTGAATTCAAGTCATCTTATCTGGGTCCACCAACTTCCAATCCCTTTTTCCATTTCTCCTTCTCCCTTGCGATCCACATCTTCGATCCGAGAGTGCAGGTGATCCTTTCGTTGTCTTAACCAATAAATCATTGTTAAATGCTAAACGACAAAAAGAAGACAAATCGATGTATGGAAGGAAGGAAGCAAGCAGGCTCGAATAAGAAAAAAAACCCTCTCATAAATCCTTCTTTCTTTAGCGCGGGGCTCCAAAGTTGCACAAACTTGGGCTAAGTCCGAACATCGTTCACTTTGAATCATGGCTGCCTGGATGTCGTCTCCGTCGTGGCTGCGCATTAATATAAGCCCTAAATCGAACTGTACTAGCCTGTGCACGTGCACCAAGTCAACATTTTCGCGGAAGATGGATTTCTCGAACACCCTCGAGGGAGAAAATGGAAATTTGGCCGAACAGTCGGCAGGGAGAAATTACTGCATTAAAATTTTATCGAACTTCGAATTTTTTACTAGCACCTTGTACTTATTAATCTTCTACTTATCTCTTATCTCGAGCTAATTGAAAAATTGAGGAAACGTCCATCCGTCGAGTATATCTCTTAATTAGCAACCAACTTTCAAATCTAGAATACATGATTCTTTTTATTTAAATAAACTCGCAGGCAAAAAAACGAGACGGCTAAAATAATCAGACATAATTTATTATCACAATAATCATCTCAATTAAATCAGATTCACGAGACAGGAAAAATCCACCTCATAAATTTTACAACCTGCTCATTAAGTGTATCCCATAAATCACCTGGACAATATTAATATTAAATTGTCATTATAGTAGAGAGATTTCTTTTTTTATCGTAAGAGAGATCGGTTGGTACTGCACAGTCAGGTTGTATAAGAAAGACGGCAACAATTACATGGTGTTTAGCTGCTCTCGAACAATATTATTAGTGATTACACACTGTAACGTAAATTGAACGTGGTCAGGTCGAGTTTATTTAACATCGCCATTATGGTGTATGTTGTTGTGTTGTGAAACTGTATCTGAGAAATTATTAGTGGTGCACTAAATTCTACACTTCCAGCGAAAACGAACGTTGCAAAAAAATACATATAAATGAGTGATAATAATGATAAAGTAATGTACTACTAACTAACATAGAATTTATGAATAAAAAAAAAGTACATTTATGGAACAAATCAGAAGTTTCACTTCTTGCATTCATTAGACCGTCTATTCTATAGATATATTTTCTATGTCGACGGAAAACCATTTCTTCTTATCTGGTTCAAAACACACATGCGTAATGGTCTTATTGCAATTTTATAAAAGCACTACTATAGAGACAAGTAGCCTTTCGCGTGATGGATCTTATTACAATACTTGCTGAGTTTACGCTCGGGAAGTAAAAATTGGTCTACGGTTATTTAGACAGATTTTCCCTCGCCTCTGAAGTACAGGTGAACAGATACAGCTTCCTTCGAAAAATTATAAAATTTATAATTTTTTTATGATAACTCTTGTAAATTAAGATAAAGATATGTATGGATTGTTAGAGTACAGGTGAAGAACAAACGCAGTGTAATAATAATAATAATAATAATAATAGTAACACTATTGTGTTCTAAAATTTTTTTTGGGAAAACGGGGTGAACCGTAGGTACATGATTTAATCAATAAAAAAGTAGCTTCGTACTTATTATGCACCTAAGGAACAGCTTTACTACTAGAAGGATTAAACAATAAAAATTATAATAATAAACAAAATCAAGGTTGATTCATAAATCATAATACAGGAGTATGGTATTTTGTAAAATTTAAATAGCATTTACTACGTAAAATATTGAGTTGACGTCAACAAATTGTTGGTAGGGATGTTCAGATAAATTTTGGTTAGGGTTTTACCATCTGCACGACATTCTCAACATAGCTATAAAATTTCACAAGAATCAATTCAACAGTTTCGAATGGAATTTTCCTCGCCCCTAAAGTACAGGCGAAAAATACAGCTTCGAAAAATTATAAAAATTTAATTTCGAAATTTTTATTTTTGTATGATGATTCTTACGACCTAAAATTAATATACTCCAATTTGTGGGTTGTTAAAAAACAGGTAAAGAAGCAGTCAAGTTGAATAGGTGCAGTGTAACACTAATACGTAATAATAAAATGCTGTATCCTCAAATTCTCGGGAAAATAGAAAGGGCAATAAAATATGTTTTATAAGTAACACTATGAATGCTTTGATAAACCACAAAGTCTTAATACTGTGCATATGATTAACGATTTACTATTCCGATGACCATAAAACGTTTGCAAGATTTCAAATCATTCAATTTTGTGGTTTCAAAGTTAAATTGCAAAATGTTGTTACACAGTTTTGATTTTTTTTAATGTCTAGGGTAATTACCATTGACGGGATTGTATACCTTTCCAGTGATGGCTCGGCACGTTGCAAAGCACTCAGCTGTGCTTGGTATTTGGCGGCGTAGCTTCAGCTATTTCTATTCAGGTTTCAGTGTATACTCGTTTTGTTAACAAAATCAATTTGTTGTGTTCACAACAGCCGATTTTTGATAATTATTATTTGTGTAAATTTAAGGAGAGCCACTGAATCGTGGCGTGTCACTTATGTGAGTGGCATGATCGACATCGCGCGTATACACTGCGATGTATTGACCTGGGCGACTGCTCAACGCCCTTCAAGGTATATTTTGTGCAGGTCAGTGGTAATACTAATAACTCAAGATGGATTCATAAATTATAAATTATGCAGGAGTATGTTATTTTATAAATTTAAATATCATTTATTCGGCAAAACTGAACGATGACGTCATCACTTCTTAGGGGAGGCATAACGGACAAATTTTGATTAACCATTTACCATGCTTCAGATAACCTTAAAACGTTCAGAAGATTTCATAGCATTCGGTTATCCAATTTCATAGTCAAATATAGTGTTTTTATGACTTAATTGCAGTTTAACTTTTATAGCTGGGTGCTGCCACAAATCCACTTGCCTGAGAAGACGGTAAAAGTAGCATTGGTAGGTGTCATTTGGCGGGATTTGCAGCTGTCGAGTTTTATGAATGACCGTAAAATAAGTACCTACTTAATAAGTCAAAGTCGATGCACTATATTTTTTTGAAGCCAGTATAACATGTTGTTATACAATTTTCAAAAATCATCATGGATTCATAAACTATAAATGGAGGAATATGTTCTTTTATAAAATTTATGTTAACATTTATTATTGTAAAAGTTGAAGGTGACGTCATATTATCGGTGGTGAAGATGATAAGACAAATCTTGGTTAGTGTTTTACCATCCATAAGATATTCCTAATGTACATGCAAAATTTAACAATAATTGGGCAAATGGTTTAGCAGAATATCTGTCTAATTAAAATCGACACAGACACGGATAGGCGGCAAACGACAGACGACAGACGTCGTTTGCCGCCTATCAGACAGGTGGAAATGAAAAACCTTCTTTTTTCATACTCTAGATGACATGAAACGTCGAGAAAATATGAAACTAGCCAGTCTCCCGATGGCTTGCGCTCGGGAAGTAAAAAACAAAGTATGATTAAATTCTTTTACTTCCTGAGCGTAAGCTAAAAGACGAACCAAACTTTGTCTAATCATTCTCCCCAACAATGTAATGATGTCACCTCAAAATTGTACATAGTAGATGGGTTTCAATTGTATTGAATAACATAGTTCTACACGTACAGTTTACGAATCTGTACTGAATTTTTACTCGAACCCGTCCAGATTTTTTGAAAAAAAATTAAAATTATAAGTATATCAACATTTTGCAATTTAAATTTGAATTTTCAAAACCGAATGCTTTGAAATTTTGCAGACGTTTTAAAGTTATTACGAGCATGGTAAATTTTGGATCAAGGTATATTTGCGAATCCCCCAAAAAATGGATGACGTCACCTCAAAATTTTACCGGATTAATGCGGTCTAAAATGTGCAAACTGTGATGAGTTTATAGTTTTGATTTATCATTGTATTCATATTTTTTTTTTGCTTATACAGGGTGAATGAATAAAATAATGAATGACTCAATTTATTTTATTGATCAAATAAAGAACGAAAATTTGGGAATACAATACTGTTATTATTAAGAGTAGTATTACACTGCACCAATACAACGTGTCCTTGCAAAAATATTGATGGCGCCATCACAAAATTTTGTAAAGTAAAAACTCATTTGAAATATACGCCTAGCACCCTTCTTTATGTTTATTTTAACACTACATATTTACGAATGTTTATTTCAACTTATAGGGGTTCTCATAAAAAAATAACATTTCCAAAATAAAATTTTATAGTTTTCCAAAAATGCTGGATATGTTTCATTGTACTTCAGAAGCGAGGGAAGTTCAGTCGAAACAACTTTCGACTAATTTTTTTTTATTTATTTTCGGTCTTTTTCTCAAGGCTAACCGACCCAGGTTTCTTTAATTGTCACTAATCCTACTACTGTGCCGTCGCAGGCTTTATAATTAGGTACGCTCATAAAATTTTAGTGGATACAGAAGTGACGTTCTAACTACGAGTACATGTAAGAAGGACATAGTACTACGCAAGTGTACATTAGATATTTTCCTTCATTTCTAGTTGAACCGTTCAAACATGAACAGCCAACAGTTTGTTTCTGATAACTCTTAAGTCTACTGCTTAAAATTACTAATCTTCGTCCACTAACGTTCACAAGATTTCATCGCACTAAGGTCTCAGTGTAAAGTATATTTCAGAACTCCGTTCGCCTAAGCCATAAATCGTCCCAAACATTGACAGATTCCAGGGTTTCTCAACCATCAGTCGGTTGAGAGATGGTAATTCTCAAAAATCACTGCCACAATGGAGCAAACGATTCGTTTTTTTTTTTATTAATTGTAAATAATAAAGAAATAGATTACTTAAAAAAATTGCTATTTCAATTCCTCTTGTGCATGTAAATGCAGTGCTTCAACATTTTTAACGTCACTGCTTTAACCGCTGCGTCAATCGCTATATCATACAACCATGCTGAAAGTGGACTATACTTTTCTTGCATCAACCCGTTTACCCTATACTAAAAGACAAGGACACCCTTAGATTTAACGCTCACCTGCGAAAAGAAGGGAACAGCTTGTTCTTTAACAAAAAAAGGGCGATAAAAGCCTACTTACTGGGTGATAGTTGTTGAAATCACCCGGGGTTATGGCTTAGGCGAACGGAGTTCTAAAATACACTATACAATATACAATATTGCCCTTTTCACTACACTTACGGTCACTAACTAGTGGACTACACTAGTTTGAATCACTAGGTCGTCTTCAGATAGTGATGTAGGTTAGCGTTGGTTAAGGAGATGTAATACCCCAGACTTCTGGGAAGGTCAGAATTTCTCACGTAAAAAAGGACATCAACAATGGTAGTATCTTATTTTGTCACTTCTGAATACTCTTGACATTGCTGTCACTCGTGCATCCCCACAGTCGGATATCGTAAGTCCAGGTCGGTTTGAGAATCTGGTTATACTTACATCAATTTCATAGCAGCTCTTTACGCTTCTTCATCAGTAAGTTCCTTCTTACACTTCAATTTTACATCTAAGGTCATCCTGAGGTATTTTGCCATATTGGCCTATGTTTCTATAAATTAGTTTAGTAACCGTGGTGGCATTTCTTCTGGTCTTCGGTACATGAAGTTTATATGTACTGACTTGAACCAATAAGTCGTGTTTTCCATTTTGTGGATCTTATCGCTGGCTATACGAGGTTTGTAAGTGTATCGTTCGTTCGATGACAAGTGTTGCAGTGTCCCAGCGAACGTTGCGATAGTCACATGATGAATCCTGTCTATATTGCACGCATAGATTAGGTACGCCTTAGGACGTTACGTGGGAGACCTACGTTGATCTCCTTGAAGTACGAATACTCAGCTTTTTGACTTATATGAAGACTCGTCCAGACAGGTAGGATTTCAGGAGTTGTAACTTTACCTTATAAAACAATCATTGATGACATATCCTGTCAAAAGCCTAATCCACATCAAAGATGATCACTGAACAATACTGTTTGTCATTACGGTCCTCTCAATCAAGTCCGTTATTCCATGGACCTGGTCTATTGTGGATTGCTGACTACGGAAACCAAACTGACGATCCGAGATCAGTTTCCTTTCTAACAGAATTGGTTTCAGCCTACGGAAAATGAGTAAGATGTTAAATCACAAACTGTTAACCGGCGGTATTTGTCGAATCTATGTACGAGTATAATGTGCCATCTCAACTGGTCTATGACAATTACTTCGAGGCTACAACATTTATCTATATCTATATATTCAAGAAACATGAATTCACATATTAAATTAATTCGGAAACATCCTAAACTCAATAATTGTTTCTCAACCTTATCTAGTTTTCTGCATCTAACAAGGATTAATTCTAAAAAATTGTAGAAATGGCATTAGTGGTGTGATCAAGGTTATATGCTTTCAGGGTAAATTTGGTTTTGAAGATTCTTTCTGTTTTAGTGTACAATTCGCAATATAACTATCTCGTCAGATTCACTGTTTTTCTAGAAGATCATTTCTACATATGACATGGTTGTGTAAATAACCCAAATATGTTTTGCTACATGTAAGATGATTTTTTTGAGTAAAAATAAAGACAAAAAGTAACTACTCAGCTTGTCACCGAGGTACGTATGTGTCGGATATTTTGGTTCCAAAGTAGATAACCAAGACAAAAGTTGAGTTCCGCAATTTTTTGGTTAACAAACTTCTCACTTTTCTCCTAGGTGAAGTAAGATCAAAGTCAGTAGATGCATCACTTCTGATATAAGAAATCTAATCAGAAATAAAAATAATAATAAACGAAGAAAAAGAAACTCTCCACGTTCTGTTTTCCAACTCTTATAAGTATCAGACTTAGTTAAGTCTGGTAAAAACTGTGAATTTTTTTATATCTTAAAATTTACAGAAATTTCTAAAAATAATGGGTTAAACCTTAAAACTGATTTTATTCTACGCTCATTGATACAATCAGATGAAGAGTAGACAGAAGGGGCGTGATCAGCAACTCAGTCTCAGATGCTGATCCTTAACTGACCTGATGCTGTTAATTTGGTTAGGATAACACACTGAGATTTAGTGTCAAGTTTGGTGTTTTTGGGAATTTTGTCTCATAGTTGCAACGAGTGCACCAAGTGATCAAGTGGAACCACTTCCATGTAAGGTTCATCTTTGTATGATTAGTTGGTATATCGTTACAAAATTTCTTCAATTGTAGAGTTCTCTGTTACAAGAAATTGGTCCGTATTTCTATTGCCCGGCGCATTTACAAGAGATTTACACCCAAAATTATTCTTCAAAATCACATGACAACGAAAAGGTATAGGTAGGTATACAGTGATTCTAAAGAGCGCAACTGCATGGATACACAAAAATGTCCAGCTTTTATGTGAAACGAATGACAAAGCTCGGACTGAATATAGGTAAAAAAGAGACTGGACACCAAACGCATCTTTTCCACGAGGATCAATCAAGGAAGAACCTCTTACAATCCAAAACATTTTATTAGCTCTACTCCTGGAGTAGTGTTACAAACTGTTCAAGCAGTAAATATAAACAAATGTCGTTTAAATGCACCTGGTGTTTTCTGTCATTTTTAAGAAAAAAAAGTTGCAGATTCTAAAAACTATGTTGGAGATAATTTGAAACAGCACCTAATGAAACATTTGAATGAAAGCCTTGGAACAGCTTTAAAAATGCCTTTATTAATAACTTTAAAAGTTTCCTCACGGTATAAAAAGAAAGAAAATGAAATACAAATGAAATGGATGCTTCGAAGGATTTCACAAATGAAACAATAAACGGCCAAGGAAGTCTAAGGAGGTATAGTTTGCTCCAAACCAACAACAAAAAAAAAATATTTTTGTTCTTTTAGAAAGCTTTGAACTAATCTCCTTTAAGAAAATATTCGAAACTGTCGATTTGTGAAAAACTCTGTTGTGGTGCAGTAAATTGGAAATCAGTTTATAAAGAATTACTCAATCATCGCCTACATTTTTTTAAATGCAAATCTTTTGTTAGTTTAACCTGCATGATTATCTTGTCGCAAACAACCTACTAATTTCGTCATAATTCAATTGCAACATCTGCGAATCGAATATTCGACAATTCGGTGACGCAACAATTCATAATTGACCAATATGTAAAACCTCCTTCGGAGGCTCTTCACGTTTTTCCGCACGTTTTAAATTAGCCCTTAAATTAAAGTCAAGTGGTGAATTGGGGGTTTGGCGCAGGAGCATTATTTCCAACACAAAGTGTACAGGGAGGCAGCAGCAAAGGAGCTCCTCGCCTCGCGCAAGAGAGAGACTTCGGCATGACAGAGACGAATGGGTTTCATTTCACGCTGGGCCTCCCGCCCCGCTCCCGACAGCCCCGCATGATTTACCGGGCTACAATGTGGTAACCCATGATTTATCGCTGCCGAATGGCGGGCTCGCGAGTGCCGAGCTTCAAAACCCCGGACTATGGCCGCTTTCCACTCTTCTACCACTATCCGACGAAATTACCATATTTATTTGGTCGTCGGCTATTTTTGATAAAAAAAGGAAAACATTCCTAGCTACATCAACAGAGTTGTTTCGGTATGGAGATTCCTAGAACTCCTTCATGGCTATGCCGAATGCAAGCAGAGCTTAGGCAGTATTAACACCGAGAAAGTATTTAAATGAGTGCAAAGTGCATGCCTCCAGTAAATTAAACTGATACTGGGTGCACACTTTCTTGAACTTAAAGAGGATCAATACACATTCTGTACATCTTAATAAAAACTGTTGCGAATAGTTTTTTTTTTTTGTTGCCTGAGCAAGAAATATTTTATCTTACAAATACAAAACGAGTTTAAAAAAAATATGTTTTGTGAAGATGAAGAAAGATCCGACCGTACCTTCATTTAGCCATTTAGGTATGTTTTATATTAACTGAAAAGTAGAGAAAGTACTGTTCCTAAAGTTGTGGTTGTTAATTGTAATGTTTAAGAAATAGAAACAGGACAGATTTTAATTTTTGATGGTGGTGTAACCAGTATTGTATATCTAGTACTAAAGGTACGAATTTTATGTTATATCCTATCGGTTGCTAAAAATTAAAATAACAAAAATACGTATAACGTACAACATTAAAGGGTAAAACTGGATGAGTAGATCTCAATTTGTTTTAACAAATAAACTACTATGATTACCATTATTATATAAAAACTCTTGGTTGTTTTTAATACTAATATACCTATAGCATGCCGATGCCGTTGTAAAGGAGTAGTTGTGCTTGCGGAGAGTAATGTTTGCATGATTCATTAATAGTAGATATAACGGTACCTTTATTAGTAAATAGTACCTTCAGAAATACAGTATTTTGAAAGTTTATTAGATTTTTTAATACATTCTGGCACATGCCTTACATAATTTTAAGATTACACATGATATACTGAGAACCTTATTTTTGGGTAAACTAAAGTTTTATACCGTGGTTATTGACGGTATAACAGTCACAGCTGTAAAATGACCCCTGGGAGTTACCCTTTGGTAAAAATATTGGGGCTCTAAGTAGGAGAACTGACGCCCACAGAACAGAAGTGGCAAAAAATTATTGACAGAGTAGTACCTACATACTTCATAAAATATAAATTTATATTTATAGTGAGTTCATATAGATCAATCTGGTACATGATAAAAGACCAAACAGTAGTCATCTTACACTTTCAATGCCCCTTTTCTTGGAAATCTGCACAGATGAAAAAATAATTCTCTCTTGACCTATTGCCTTCTTCCTTTCTGCTTTCACAGATTTTCCTTTCTTGTTTCTGTTGCTAGATACAACCTCCTTGTTCCTTCCATAATTTTTCCCTCCTGGATTCTCTCATTCACTGAACTAATCGTTTCCGAAGTTGGCTTCTATTTTATACAACTCCAACTTCTTTTAAACATGTGGTAGTTTTTTATCTCAATCATCGAAGTTAGTACTCTTTTACAATAAAGCTAGTTGATGTTCAATTTTGTGATCATAATATTCTTTTGGCTCTTCATGTCTCTGTTCTAGCACCTTAAAGTAATATTTTTTCTTTCTTTTTACTTGTTTCATTATCCATTCTTATTTATTCTTTTGTTCTGCTTACTGGTTCATTTTTATATTTTTTTATAAGAATTTACTACAGAGTGTTAATTGATTTACATCTAGTGGACTATGAAATTGATTTATTAATGCGCCGCTTCGTTTGATTTTTTGCCAAATTAATTAATCAATCAATAATGTCAATTTGTTGTCAGTCGAATCAAATTTTAACGTTTATTTTTTTAAATCACAAAGTATACAGGGTTATTCAGCTAAGATGACCCATTTATTTTGTTAAAATAGGCAACCCAAAATACCGATTCCACCTGAACCTGGATTACAAAAAATGTTTCAAATTTAAATTGTATCAAAGTTTGCTAAATGCATACAAACGTCAGTCAACGTCAGTGTCAGAAAAAGGCCTATGCATTCAGTAACGAGAAAACCGACATGATCCTTAGTTATGGAGAATGACACAAAAAGGCTTGGCGTACAGCACCATTGTATGCCCGAAGATGATACCCTGAGCGTGTGGCCCCAACACCCAAAATTTTCAAGAGGCTAGAAAATTCATTGCGTAAGAAAGCGGCCTGCTAACAAGAGGAAACGGAACCAGACTGCGACTAGCTTGGAAAATTAAGTATAACTTCTTGCACAAGTTAATGAGTATCCTCATATGGGAGTTATGGGACAAATTGCTATTGCTAGACAAATAAATAAATTTCATCCTAACCGCTCTAACCATCTGCACCTGGAGCAGGCACTTCGACCCACAAACCAACCACAAAGATTGGTCGGTTTTCTCGCTATTATCGTATGGATGCATAGGCATTTTTCTGACACTTTTTCTACCTATACATTTAGCAAACTTTGAAACAATTCAATTTTGAAACATTTTTTGTAATCCAGGTTCAGGTGGAATCGGTATTTTGGGTTGCCTATTTTAAAAACATAAATGGGTCATCTTAGGTGAATAACCATGTACCTATGAAAAAATGTGGGACTCTTGAAGAAACTAAATTTAATATCCAAGCCTATGTTCGGTCTGGGCAAGAGGTTCATGGAGAATGGCAGTAGTCAACTTCTGTCTCTAAATTACATGTCCAGTTATTATTTTTAAGCTCCCCCTCCCCTTTTTCGACGGGATCCCCCCCTCTTATAAACGGATGAACCGATTTCAGTGCCTTTTTTTATGTATGAAAACTGGTTTATTAGTCCCCGTGCAGAAAAGGGGTGTTAACTTTGACTCCTTTGTCTGCCTGTGTAGCTTCTAAACAGATGAACGGATTTCAATAGATTTTTTTTAAAGCTGGTTCAATTGGAATGGCTCTTAGCTATATGAATTTTGGGAAGTAATTTGATATAAATGTCAGTATGCGACATGCACATAAACAGCCTTTATTGAATTCATCCTGTTGGAAAATATGTTGGTTCCTAGTTCTTCCTGCTTTTTCGGATAACACGATTGAGGTTAAGATCCGGCTTGAAGGACCAATGTTTACGTTGGGGAATATGTTAATTGATTCCCAGTTACCCGTGCTTTTACGGATGGTTAAGATCCGGCTCGAAGGACCAATGTTTATGTTGGCAAATATGTGAAATATATGAAGAAATATTTGTATATCTATTTTGTCATTCATAATTTTTATTATTTAACATCATCTGATAGAAATGTCATCAAGATACTGTAGTAACGTAGAAGGGGAACAAACGATGAAAATGTTGTAATTAAACATCTCACCTCGATTTCGACATGCTAACTCTTCGTACAAGTTTGGTAAAATTGAAATTATTGTAACATTATTTTTGTTAATAGAAAGAAACAGAAATTCTGGGAAATGAAATATATACACTTAATTAAATATAATAACTACTTATAACGCCTTGGTGCCATCGAAACCGGGAAACCGGGACTGATAAGTGATATTTCCGTATGGATCCTCTCCGGTACAGCCACGGATAGAACATAACTCTATGTTGCAGGCTATTTTCATAAACATAATCTGGCAGACGCCGACCAAAGCCATCAGCTCTTAATGCAAGATCTACAAAATTTGACTTTGTATTTCTGTCGCAATTGGTAATTAGCTAATACGAGAAAGTTAGGTGGTTGTGAGGGTAGAAAGTTACCTTACCCGACGTAGAGTATCTTTGAGGGCTCGGGGTGGTTACCACCTCAATTTGTGTCGGTAGCTGTAGCCACGTAGCCTTCTTGATGGATCCGAAATCAGATGTGGAGTGGTACGGACTCTCTCGTCGGGCGGATGGAACCTACAAGGTTCGGTCCTTCAAACTTGACAAACTTGCTTGGATTATGACTCTTAATTATACCTACCCGTGTGGGAGGTAAAATTTTATTCTGGGATTTAGATCAATTTACTTTTAACTATATTAAGTCTTTAAATTTCAGTACTGTTGAAGCAACAGACGTGGCCCCTTCGAAACCGGAAAATCGGGACCGGTAAGCGTTACCTCTGTATCGGGGATAGCTGTTTTTACAGACGGGAGCTTTGGAGGAAGCCCAGTAAAACCTTTAGTTCCTCATAAGAGGGCTGGTAATTTGGTACCGGGTATTCAACCGCATTGGTTGTAATGGTTGAATTTCCTATTTTGGTTATTCCACATTATTTGGTGTATTGGTGCTTGTATCCTCCACGCTTCTCGCTATTCTTTGCTTTGCTCCCTCCACTCTTGCGTCGGTTTTCCGTCGTGGTGCAGCCGTGTTAGGCGATCGATGGCTGGAAGAATTTGCTCGATCTTTCTTTTGGGAAAAAGGCGATTTTCTTCCTGCCCTTTGAAGGTGTCCCCTTGCTCTTTTACCTCTGAATCGAGGAGTACCGTTTCATCGACCGACACAGGCCTGTTTCTTCAGTTTGACAATAAGTCGTCCCTCATCATTCATAATACTCATCCCCCATTCGACGCCATCTTGTAATTTTTGAGGATTCGCAGTTTTCTTCGTCGCTTCCGCCTCCACCCTGGTAATCCAAAACCTAAACCGTGCTGTCCTTCCAGATGTTGTAGCTCGTTTTTAGGGTTCTAGCTCCCGGCTTAACGCTCAGTGTGGTCGCTCGCCCCACTGACTTGGAGCTTGACCGTTAGCAAGCGCCCCCAGGTCCGTCGTCCGTCTTCTTTCTTCAAAGCCCCAACTTCACTTCGCCCTGTAGCAGGACCCCAACAAGCACTATCCCACCTATACCGCGCCTAGCGCCCACCTGTTCTTGCCAGCTTAGTAGCGGACAAATATTCATAATTAGAAAACATAGACCCCCATTATTATTAATGCGACTTAGTTAATTTGGATAGCAATAGTTTTTTATAAGGCTCAGTGATGTATCACCGCAAGTCCGTTTAAACTTTAGTTTCGTGTCTCATTTAATTTTCTTTAGTTTACACATTTTACAATTGATTTAATATACCTACGCCTACGTATTTTAATTTTCGAAGTTATAAGGCTTAAGGGTAGAGGTCCACGGCACTCGCCTTAGCCCTTATTGTCGTGGTGGCGCCCTCCCCATTCCAGTGCAGCGACCACTCGAGAAAACAAAAAAGAAAAAACGAACCCAAGACGCCTACCGATGAAGAGTTACCGGAGCTGTGGCCAACCTAGGGACTCCGGTCCCGAGGGAGTAACAATAAATTATCCGTTCGCTGAGAGACTGTGGGACGGCTAGGGCATTTGATGGCCTGGAAAAAGCGGCAAGCTAGCTACAAAGTCAGCTCCGCCGGCACCCGGTCCCTGGGTGTCCTTTTTGAATGACCCGAGCCAAATGTAGAGTGGCACGGACTCCCACAACTAGTTGTGGCACCTACATTGTCCACTAAGGTGCAGTTCTTCGAACTGGCTTGGCTCTTAATGTTCTGAGTAAATCTTACCCGTATGAAAGGCGAGGGGACGGTACCCTCCAAAAGAAGGCACTCTTTGGGTGTAACTCTAGAGGACCAAATTTTATGTAATCGGTCAACACATTTATCTGCTACGGTGGGTCACGGACCTTGAGACTTACTAAACCTTGAAGGTATCAGTACCCTTCGAAAGGTCCGACCCAAAACACAGCATTTGTGTTCTGGTAAGGCTCCAGTTGCTTGCTTAGGGAGCTATTCAGATAGTATGTTGATTAGAGAGAATTATCTCACCAGTTGTGGGGTTGGGGCCCACCACGAAGTTACGCGAATTTTATCTTGTATCTAAGAAGCCGGCCAACCTCACCTCCTATGGTATAGACTGGGTAGCGAATAGAGGGAAGCCACGTTGGCGGGGGCCTTGGGCGACTCAGAGCGAGCAAGGCAGAGAAGATATGGTGAAAGCCCACCAGACCTATTTGTTCGAGGTATATACCTCCTCGGCATACATAACCTGGAACCTCAGGGTGGGCCCCCAAGTGCCGTCCTTAGGTGTTGACTCACACTGTTGTTAGACTCGAGGGGGTAGTGAAAAGCTTCTTAGTAGTGGTCGTTCCTTCGAGAAAAACCTTAGAAGGTTCGAGCGGGTCAGACGGGAGCTTCTGACTCGCAGGATTTTCAATTTGAAATAACACAAATATCAAAAAATATATACAACCTTTTCCGGCCGGTACCAGTTGCTAACATGGGTGTTCTTATTCAGTAGGTATACAAGACTTCATCCACTGATTCTCATGAGTACTGAAATATGTATATAAAGTATATCGCCTCTATATTTGATCAAAACAATTCTATCGTACGCTCTGTCTTGGAAAGCCATAGAGCTTGAAGGATCAAGTTCAGTACTTCTAAAACGTCATCGTCTGTGATGTCCATTTCTAGTGGATTCATTTTTTCAATAACCAAATAACTTGCCACAAACTCAAACATCATTTGGAAACAATAAAAATACCTTCATAAAATTAACAAATCAACTTAGGCAGCTGAAACATATTTTGTTCTGCGTATTGTGTACTAGGCAAATGCATAGTTCTTAATCATTGCGTAACTTGACGCACGGCAGTAGTTTACAAAATACACCCACCCCTCATTGGGTCAATTTGTCATCAATGTATACATGTATATTAAGTAGATCCTTCGGTCGAAATGTTTTATAACTAAACAACGTCGAGTCGGTTTTAATCCACAGCGTGCACAACTGTTGAAACGGTAATCAAGGTCGCACGTTTTCATACACGACAACTGGTCGCTCGAAATTTTTAACATTTAGGTTAAGTGCTTATTGCATCTAAAAAACAAGCAATAACAACTTGATCCAGTGCAATACAATCGGCTAACTAATTGATCGATACCGTACCGCATTGTTCATGTGCACGCTAACGCTGGCCTGCATAGTACCTAAATTTAGGATGCCGTTGTTTTTTTATAACATATGTAGGTAGTCGTAAGATCCAGTAGTTCATCTTGATTCCTCCTCCAAGTTCTCAATAGTAGCAGTCGCTAGCCCGTCGGCTATTTTCGTTCACTTGGTGATACAAGCAGGAGTAGTCGTTGCCTAATTGACTATTGTGACTGTGCATTGTTGAAGTACCTTGCCAAATTTTGATTATCAATTTACTTTTTCCACCATAGTAAAACCACTTCAAATTTCAAAATAATGTTGTACACATATTATTTTAATCAGTTTACAGTTTCGGTAATTACATCTTTATTAAAAACAAACAACAAACAGCAGATGTTAGACAGAAGAAGAATAAAAATTGTCTGTTTCATGAAACACCAATAAAACACCAAAAATTATATACAACATTTTTTTGACTTTTTGAGACAAAACATGGAATACTTAGTAGTAGTTCGCACTTTACAGCATCAAGTTCAGCGCATGGAAGTTCTGATGACTGTCCTGTTTTGAAAATACGAAAATGGTATACATGAATGTGTATATCAACACTATTAAACCATGTTTATACCTGGTTTAGAAAATGTAGGTTTTATCTTTTTATGTTATTGAAGATTTCAAAAAAGTAGCATGCAATCCATATTACCTACATTAAAACAACAGAATAAAATTAGATATAAATTATTCAGAGTATTACAATAAAGTAGATATAATTTATACTTTTGTTTTCAATATGGTAGCACTTGTAACTCAGAAATATAGTTACTTCTGAAAAATACAGCGCAATAAAAATAAATTACTAAAAAGACAAATAAAAGAATCTAAGGTGAAAATGACATGTTTAGACAAAAAATTTAAAACAATCATAGCATGCTGCACTAATTATATAATGGACATACAATTTATTGAAAAAGTCATTAAGTTGGCGTCAGTTTTTAACAGAAAAAAAAGGTAGCGAAAAAGGCATCTGTTTTATTGATTCAGCTATTGTGTCTTATTGACATTAAATTTTAGGTTTATTGTAGCCTTTAGAATTTTAGAAGGACAACGTGATGACTTTTCCTAAACTGAACACCCGATATGTGGAAGGGAAAAAAAAATACTGAAAATAAGAAGTGACAAGTTTAGAGTGCATAAAAAAATTGGTACAAATACATATTCCACTAGTCAGACATCAAACAAAATGTTGATATTGTGAAAAATGCAAATATTAACTAAATAAAATAAACTAAGCAAAATCAAAGCATCAGCGTACAATTTGTGTTGCTGCTCCCGCAATCTCAATATTCTTATAAGTGTTACGTCTTAAAAACTCGGTATTTTTGAGCACAAATCAATTAAAAAATCTCCTGCACCAGCCATTTCCTTCGAAATCGATGACTTAGTATCTTGTATTTTAATAAAACGGTTTTGCAGAGGCTTTCAACTGACGATGCAAGAAAATATGAGCGAAAAAGGAGATGAATTGCTGCAGGCTGCAGCGCTCAAGATGGCACCAACAGCAGCGGCCAGAAACGGCAAAAAAACCAATATCTCCTCGGTGGACAACGGAGGGAGGAGAGAAATACAACTCATATTACATTTCGCAGCTTTGTGGGGATTTATGATATATCGGGGATACGGTGTGTTATTGTGCGTTCTAGATCTGAATGACAAATGATTATTTATTACCGTTGAAATCCCGACAGTTTCTATCACTATTGTAAAAGAAAGAGTGATGAGGTTTTATCATTCAAATAAAACTCGTAGAAAAAATGATTTACATAAAAAATTCCGATAGAAGTGGCGAATCATAGTTTGGAAGAGAGTTTTATGCATAAATGATGGGGGACAACCACCGATGCCGTGATTAATGGAAAAATGCCTATGTGATAATGGCTTTTAGCATAAATCTTTATACGCAGATGTGTCAATAGCATTCCGGAGTGTGTGCTATAAATAAGGGTAAGTAAAACCGGCCACTTCAAGAACCGAGCCCTTTTTAAAGATAAGTACCCTTTTTTGGGCGTGAGTATAAAATATGTTGACGTGAGAAGGGCAGTTGTGGTGGTGATAAGCCTGTAACAAAGGGTAACCTTATTACGTTTCTTCACATCACAGGTGCGCTTTTAAAGGTAAGCAAACAAAAAATAATAATATTGTATAATGTGATAGAAAAATTAATGCAAAAAAATTCATAACAAACTAAGTAAAAGGCGATGAGTAGTATTTTCGTCGCAAATAAAAAAATCCAAATGTAAGGTGTGGTTTACGAATATACGTAGGTACTTTCCATATAGTAAACTAATAATATTTAAAATCATAACTCTATACTTTCCTTTAATACAAAAAGAAAATACTCGGTTTTCTTAGCAGAAGATTTCATACGAATATTTTTGTAACAAAGTAATTTTTTAAAGAAATATAAAAATTCGTTAGTTATACTAATCATATTATTTGCTTCATCTGGCACTATCTGTTCTGTCACATTTCATCTGAAAACTTTTGAATTATTTTTGAAAAATAAAGTCCTCATATCACGTAACGGGCGATAAAAAAGCCCTCTACTTACTTGTTGAGCGTGTTTTGTCAATAAAATGTACGCTTGGATTTGCATCGCCACGATATGTTAAAAAAGTAAGGTTATAATGAAATGATGTAATGCTATCTTGAATTAACATTAATTTAGTTGGTTAATGTGTTTATTTAATTATTACATTAATACGTTTAGAGCAAATGCCACTAAAAACATTCTGAAGCAATGGTAGAGTGTTATAATTTCAATAATTTTTTTGAATTAGATATTCTCTGTCGAAGTTACTTCAAATTTTCAATCGAAATACTACCACAAAAAGAAATTACGAGGAATTAAATCACATGAAGATAGGTGGATAACTGACAAGCACATTTCGACTTAGGTATAACTCGTTCGCCCAAAAAATTCTGAAAGAATATTTAAATCTTATCACGTGCATAGTGAGCTGTTGCTCCATCTTGTTGAAAGTAAGCATTTTCAAGTTGGTCGTCATTACCTACCAGTGGACTAAACATATTTTACCACATTTTTTATTGATACCAATCTGAATTTAAGTCTCCTAAAAACTCTACAAAAGTGACAAAGTTAATACTTTCTTAGGAGTTGTTAGTTAAAACTACTGTACTTCAATACAACTCTAGGATTAAACAAAAGGGGAAACTACACTTGAGAGTTAAGCGACTTTACTAAATAGACAAATCAAGATTTTTTGGGCCACCATTCTCTAAATATTTGTATCCAAGCAGTCCGGCCTAGACCTTAGAAAATGACACTAACTATAACGAGCGATCAAATAAAAAACACCTCTAGTTACTTCTCGATGCTCAAATGTTTTCTGAACGTATGGGGTAGCTACCTACCGTCGTTAACAATAATTTGAGGTTAAATCCATAGATCAAATAGTGACAGATTAGAGCAATAATAGAAGTAACAAAACGAGTTTGACACTGACAGATGGTTATTGTACGATGTTAGCTACGCCATACGTTCAAAAAACATTTGCGCATCGAGTAGTAACTAGAGGTGTTTTATTTTTGATCGCACGTTATCTTTGGTCTCTCTGCCAAGGAAAGTCCGCACTGTCTGTCACTTTTGGTTCTTACTGTCAATCTGTTATATCAAGAAATATGCATTTTTAAAATCTATATATATAAAACAAACTCGTGTTGGTTACACCGTTTATAACTCAAGAACAGCTAATAATTGATCAAGGTGTGTGTGTTTTGCGTTGTGACAATTTATTAGTGAAAACGGTTAGTAAATTTCTCCAAGATTTCCAATTTCAATTTCAATTGGTACCCAATTTCTCTACCAGAATTGGGTACCAATCGATGTGGACTTATCTACCCGTCTCGGTTTCCAGTATAGAATTTGGATCGTACGCTGTATTGCGTCATAATTTCAGAAAATCTTCAGGTGCCTGTCAGTTTTTTCCCTTTAGAGACACAAAAAGAGAGTATAAAACCATATCGCGGCTTATCATGTATTTGTGAATAGTTCTTTCCTCAAAATTCGCCTTGACACTTCGATTCTACTAAGACCCGCTTTTGGGGGAGTGTTTTCATCGCGAGATGGCGTCGAAATGTTGTCAATGCTTCAAAGATGTGAGAATGGATGCCAATACTACTTGTGGATGCTGCAAATGTCCTCTCCGACGTCAACACATATAATTATTTTGTGTAAAATATGCAAAAGGGAATTTATCTTCCATAACAGAGTAATCTAGTAAAGTTATGGATATGAAGAAGACTATAGATGATCGTCTTATGGCAATAGAGAAAGTGGTGTCGACAAGGCAGCTTTCACCATTACAGGAAGAAGAAATCATACAAGAATCCGTTGACAGAACTTTAAGAATTGGGAATATATTATTAGCGAATGTGCCTGAAGTAAAAGATGTACTTGACGAGGAGGTAGCTAATGATATTTTGGAGTTGATTGAACCAGCTGCCCTTGAATCTCTGGAGAAGGTGTCTCGTATAGGTAGAAAAATTAAAGGTCGCCCTCGTTTATTGCGACTCAAATTCAAAAATCCGGATATGGCTAGGGAAAAAGCAAATGTTGAAAACTTCCAAATTTAAGAATATCTTCATCTTTGCCGATAAGACGCCGAAGCAACATCAATATTTCAATGATATTCGTAAAGAAATGAATGAACGAAATGCCAATGGAGAAAACTTGCTGAATTCTTAAAAATTGTTCAATATAATAAAATATTAAACTCACGGGGTAGGTTATTAGATTTAGTTTATGCGTAATATTTGTGACAGCAGTTTTATGTTAGGATCTCTAAGTGTTCGTATACCTTTAACTGGGACAAGGAACGTAACTCTATTTTGTTACCCGCGTTGTAAGACAAATCTGCAATTAAAGTCTCCTGTCTATAGGTTAAGTGCAATTGTAAATACTTTGTCGGTGGATTGTGATTTATTTCATGATAGATTACCTAAGTGGTTAGCAACACTTAGTTTAAGTCCTACTTCGGTTGTTTAGTTCAATTTAATTTATTATATCATTTTGTGAAATCGTCTTGTTGTTTTCTTATTACTTACCTATGATTTAACATTCATGGTTATAACACACGCACATGCTTTATGTTTATCATTTGTTTATTGTTTTACCCTATAAGTGGATTTTCTGTTGGGTAAATAAATCATTATTATTATTATTGAACAGCTGGACCGATTTTCATGATTTTTGATTTGTTGGGTTTGTCTCCGTCCGGAATAGCAGAATAACTATTAAAATATTTAAAAAATGAAGAGATTAAAGATTAAATAAAATTATCTTTCACAACGAAGCCATAATGCAAGCAGACTGCGGAATATTGCGATTCAATCCACTGGAGATGAAGAAGAAATCGCAAGAGAGGGGCGCTGTGTTAGTATAGCCCGACTTCATGCTTCAAAAACGCAAGAACAAACAAACGCCAAACGTAAAACGGAATGGTTGGCAATGAGAAAGAACACAGAGATCAACAATGTCGAGTCACAAGAAGAAATGCTTCAAGTGTTAATTTGAATCGAGTATCATTTCAATACGATTGCACCATTGACTACAGCTCGCACCCTTTCGTTCGTATTGGTTCTATGGAGGTTGTGTGCGTCCATTGCGGTGCCTTGAAGTTCGCTGGAGAGACACCTGGATTGTGCAGTCTCAGTGGAAAGGTTAAATTGCCATTGTTGCCTTCGCCACCTGAACCATTACATTCATTGCTTTGTGGCGAAACTCAAGAATCACGACATTTTCTTTCGAACGCTCCAAGGTACAACTTATGTTTCCAAATGACTTCATTTCGAGCAAATATTATCGAAGAATGCGGATTCAATCCGACATTTAAGGTAATTTTGTTTTGGTGATCATAGATCAGATCATCAATGACCACTTCGGTTTCGACTTTACAAATCCAAGAACAAATTCACCGTAGAATTGGATCATTGTAACCGGTTGAAGACTGACAGCATAAATTCTTACAAATTTACTTCATGAGCAATATGTAGGACTAACTTGATCGGCGTCAAACGATCAATAACGCAATGGAAAGAGAAATTATTCAAGATTTGCAGCAAATACTTCATGAACATCATGCATTGATTCGGTTGTTCAAAACTACGTTGGATCGTATGCCAAGTGATGACTATAAAGCCGTGATCAGAGCAGATAAACGACCCGCTGGAACACACGAACGACAATTCAACGCTCCGACAATAGATGAAGTCGCAATAGTTCTAAGGTGGTACGAAGTTCGCCGGGTCAGCTAGTTTTTAATAAATAATACATTTACCCAAAAAACAGTGTAGATCACTCTGCCAGAAACTGTTTTTGCGAATACTCACAAATTGCCACCTCACTAACACTCGGCCTGGTAAATTCACTCGTATTCGAAAAACCTTAGTTTTTGTCCTTATAATGTAAAAAAACAACAATTTTCTAAATCGAGAGTTAGGTGATATCGATTTTTTTTGCCGCTCACTGTACGTAAGTATGTACAGTCACAGTATACTACAATTTTCTCTATTGTAAATGTATGTTCAAATCACGAGGGTCCGAATAACAAATTTTGTCAAATTTGACATTTTGTTTATTCAAAAATGCTATGCCACTGGTAATAGCCAGGCTTACATTAACTTAAAAATTAAAAAAAGTCGATGACAACCAAAAATCGTGCACTTTTGGGGGGGCGCAATAGTACTTTGAAATGAAATGTAGATGTCCTTGTTGTCATTCAGTAAATATACCTTTAGTACCTTTATCTTTAACAGTTTGCAAAATATTTACATTTTTATATGGTTCCTTTCGCTTGTAAAAAACTGTAAAAAATTCAAAAAGATAAAAGTAATCCGTGACTAATGACCGTGAAGTCTACAAAAGGTTTAAATTATCTCATTCATTATAAATTTAGGGTTCTCATTTACCAACTAGGGATATAACCCTATTCCTTGAATAAACGTTTCATAGCGATTTTACAATCATAGGATATTTACAGTATAGATAAAGTTTGGGATAAACAACGGTATTTCTTAACCCCCGGTCTTGGCACAGAATAATAATTTATCCAGGGAATACTAATTAATAACACTATCCGACATCTTAACTAATAAAATAAATTGATTCATTCATTAATTTTTTGTATATATAAGCAATTCTAAAAAATATGAATGTAATGATAAATCACACTTATAGACACATTATATTTTGCACGGAGGTAGAATAGACCGGAAGGAAGGTGTCGTCTATTCTACCTCCGTGATATTTTGCAATTTTTCTATATTCGGCAAAGTTTTGGGATGACGTAATCAATTTTTTTGAGGGGACAACAGACATATTTTCATTATAAATTTACCATGCGTACCATAACTTTAAAACGTCTACAAGATTTCAAAGCGGTTTTTAATTTAATCAATAAATTAAATTGACTTATCCATTAATTTTTGAGAGTCAAGCTGTATAAACATTTCTGAAAAATATGAATGGAATGATATAGATCAATATTTTGCGCATCAGATTTATTCGGCAAAATTTTGTAATGACGTCATCAATTTTTTTGGAGGGGATAAATAGATATATTGTGATTACAAATTGACCATGCTTACAATAACTTCAAAACGTCTGTAAGATCTGAAAGCATTCGGTTTTGCAGTGTCTGATTTGATCAATAGACTGAAGTAATTCCTTCATTAATTGTTTTGAGTGACCCTGTATAAACAATTTTAAAAAATTTGTCGAAGGTTATTTCGACAGGACTTCCGTTGCCGCTGACCAACAAATCCCATTACTTCGAAAATAAAAAAAAAGATGTTCCAAACATTTATTTATGATAATCTCCATACATAAAAACAAATAAGTATAATAGATAAGTAGATAAGTAATACCAGTAACAGCCTAAAAACAAATGAGATCCTATTAATGTGTTTTGAGATTGTATAATTTTTTTTTGTCTAAGATTCGCAACTTTTTTAATGATATTCCTTACATTTTTTTTCAGATTCTTGTTTTTCTGAATTCATTAATGCATTATACTTTAATTACCCATGGCCTACCACTTCGAATTCGAGAGCCTTATGTTACGAAAACACACTTGTTTATATTTCGTCTCGAGTGACCAAAACAGGAAACGGATTAACAATTGCCTAACACTGTGAATGCGTTAATAAAGGTCTATAGGCGCAATTCTGCAAAAACTTGTTAAATTTAAAGAGTGTTAAATTGCAAATTTTCAGTAATGAGTTAAATCGTAAATCTGATTGGCTGTTTATTTTTAACAACCTTTAAATTTTTTCACATTATTATATTTATACACAATTGTATGCAGGCACCAGACAGACAGACAGACAGACAGATAGACAGACAGACAAACGGAAAAGGGAGATTACTTTTTTCGGACTCTAAGGGTCATGAAAGGTGAAAGTAGCGAAAGTAGCAATTCGTCAGATGGATTCAATTACTATACTTCCTTAGCTTACGCTCGGCAAGTAAAAATATTGTTACGAAAGAAACGCCACCCCGGTACGACGCCTATGGGCCGTCGAGAGCTTTCTAGTATACACGGCAATGATGGGTGACTCATCGTCCGCAAAGACGGCTGAGCGGCGTTCGCTAAAGAAAAGCCTGGAAGCGGAAGTCGCGATGGATATTCCAGAAAGACCTCCATCGCAAAACATCTAGAAATTTATGTATGGGTTTAAAATAGAGGTCACCTTCGGAAACGAGGTGGGTCTCAATCAACAAGTGACGTCCAGACAATGGGAGAAGTTGAGCCTATTCAAATCCATTCCAGTCGAGTCAGAATTATTCTGTACATAATCGCTGTATAGTTAATCGTGTAAATTAGTATAATTGAGAAATAAATTGTTGAGTTTTACCCACGCCGATTTTAAAGATCCGTGCAACGTAACAATATGAATGGAACGGTGTGATTAATCACTTTGCACAACTATAGACTCATTATATTTTGCACTTTTTAGATACGATTAATTTGGCAAAATTTTATTATGACGTCATCATTTTTTAGGGGGGTCGTAAACGGATAAATTTTGATTAACGATTTACCATGTTTCCGATAATCTTCAAACGTTTTTAGAGCATTCAGTTCTGCAATTTCAAAGTTACATTGTAAAGTGTTATACGATTTTGATTTTTTTTACAAAAATCTGGATGCCTAGGGCAAAAACGCAACACGGATTTATAAACTACAAGTGGAGGAGTAAGTTATTTTATAAAATTTAAATAACATTTACTATAGTAAATTTTGCGGATGACGTGGTGGTGGGAATCATCAGACATATTTTGGTCAGCGGTGGACTCGATTACTAGATATAGATACTTCTTTAGCTTAATCTCGGAAAGTAAAAAGTTAAAAATCGCTATGTATATGGTAACTTCTAAGATTTCTGGAAAAATGATAAAACTGAAGATTTTCATTGGTCATTAGAAAAATTATTCTATTTTATTCTATTTTTATTTGTATTATTTGTATTAATTTGCAGAAAGGTGTAAATATCTAAAATCGTAGGAACTCGGAAGATGAAATAATACTTCGTTTAAAGAAGTCTTCAAAAATACATTTAAACAAAATACATATAAATAAAAATTTCCTCACCCTTGAAGTACAGTCGAACAAATACAACTTCTTCGAAACATAACACAATATAATTGTGCTAATTTTATTATTTTTTTTATGATAAATCCTAATCCTGTAAGTTAAAATAAAGATATATGTGGACTGAAGTAAGGTAACGAAACAAAGTAGTGGCAAAAATATATTATCAGTATATGTTTAACTTTGATTACTTATGCATATACAGTGATGATCGCTTATAATAATAATAATAATAATCTTTATTGGTGCTTTAACAATATAGTCTTACACAAGTCAAGTTAACAAAACATAACAGAACACATATCAACTTACAATAAAGCAATGGTCAATCATACACGACAATTATTGGAATTGAAGGAAATACTGAAGGTATTCATCAGTGTCATAAAATGCACCGTTGAATAGATGTTGTTTAACTTTATTTATAAACAGTTTTTGGGGCAGTGATTTAATGTCGGTAGGCAAAATATTATAAAATTTCACTCCAAAAAATCTGGATGCCGTTTGCGTTCTTCGGAGTCTTATATTCTGCTTATATAGCTTATCCCTATTTCTTGTATTGTGACCATGTATGTCAGTATGCGAAGAGAAGTAACTTAAATTAGATTTAATATAATTTACACAAGTAAGGATATACAAAGAGGGAAGCGTTAATATTTTTAAGTCTTTAAAAGCATTTCTACAGTCCTCTCTAAAACCCAGGTTTGCGACTATACGAATAGCGCGTCTCTGGAGAGCAAAAACGCGGTGGCGGCACGAAGCATGTCCCCACACAGCGAGTCCATAAGTTAGACTTGAGTGAACTAACCCGAAATATGCTGTTTTCAGCGTGTCACGAGAGACATGTTTGCTGAGATTTCTCAATAAAAACAATTTTTTGTTCAGCATTTTTTCGAGATAGTCTCCATGGTAATGCCAAAGTAGTTTGGAGTCAATTTTTAGGCCCAGGAAGCTAGTTTCGGTGGCGTAATCGTTTGGATAATCCTTCAGGGTGAACAACATCTCGACGCTTTTTTTTTTGTTTACCTTTAGGCTATTACTGTTGAACCAGTCGGAGGCCCTCAGTCGAGTCTCCCGGCCACAGCTCAGCACTTTTCCTATATCTTCTCCTTCCGTTGTAATTGTGGTATCATCAGCAAATAATACCACATTTGCATTTCCTATATACGCGGGAAAATCATTTATGAAGATAAAGAAAAGTAAAGGACCTATGATAGAACCTTGGGGTACTCCTATTTGTAGGGGTAGATCAGTAGATGATTTACCATTGGCTACAACTCTTTGAGTACGGTTGGTCAAAAATGAAGTTATAAGCTTACAGCCGTTTGGATGGACGTTGTAGAAAAATAATTTTCGTAGTAGAGTTGTATAATTGACACAGTCGAAGGCCTTCGACAAGTCAAGGAATTCTGCCATCACTACTTCGCCCCTGTCAAATGCCCCCAATATATTGTTGGTAAAGGATAAGAGTGCTTCGGTAGTAGAACGACCTGATCTAAAGCCAAATTGGTTATCTGTAAAAACTTTTTTATCTTCAAAATACGCAGTAAGTTGTATGGTCATAATTTTCTCCAAGACTTTAGAGAAGACTGGTAATATCGAGATAGGTCTATAGTTGTTTTTGTCATTGGCTTCACCCTTTTTATATATCGGGATAACTAGGCTTCGTTTCAGACAGTTTGGAAATACATTTGTTCTTAAGCACATGTTCATGAGTTTAGTTAACGGGCTAATTATTACATCAGTTATTACTTTCAACAGTTCTACACTCATGCCATAGATGTCCTTAACTTTTTTTGATTTTAAACTACGAAGGATATCTCTTACGTGGCAAATGGATACCTCACTAAAGGTAAAATAATCACAATTCTTGTCAGTATCACACATGTTTTGAGACATAAACATTAAAGGATCACCTGTAGGAGGTGGTAAACTATTTATAATATCACAGGCTATATTAATAAAATGATCATTAAAATGATTCACATCAATATCACAGTTGGATCTATTGCTAACACTACGCTTATTTTTTGAATTGATAACATTCCACATAGCTTTGTTTTTGTTTACAGCACAATTAATAAATTTGTTATTTGCAGCAGTTTTAGCCTGTTGTATTGCCTGCCTATAGTGCGACCTTAAGATATTTCGTTTCTCTCTTAATTCGCGATCAGTGTTATTTGTAGATTTGTAGAGATCGTCTATATATTTTAGTCTATCCCGCATTACATACAATTCTTCAGTAAACCATTTAATTTTGACATGATTATTTCCGTTTTTTTGTATACATTTTTCTGGAAAAGCATAAACATATTTTTTTTCTATAATCTGTGTAAATGTGGAAAATTTGACATTCAAATCTGTGTTCAAATCATCGATAAACGTCCAATCAGCATTCTCTAATAGGTGGTAGAACCTGCTTTTACCCGCTTGTGTTATCGGTCTATATGTTTTTAATACTGCAGAATAGGATTGCCGATTGCAATATGATGACACATAACTGAAGTTTATACCTTGGTGATCGGATGTAGTGACATTTATTGGTGATGCCGAACACAGAGAGACGTCGATATTAGAGAAAACATTGTCAATGCAGTTATTTTGTCGAGTTGGAAAATGAACCATCTGGATTAAGCCAAAACTTAACATTAAATTACAAAGAAGTTGACAATTTTATCACATGGATTGAACAACACATTAAAGTCACCTCCAACTAGTACGTTCATGTTGACGGTATCCACCAAGGTCAAGGATTCTGATAAAATGTTGAGAAACTCCTGAAAGTCACCACTTGGCGCATGATACAGGGTAATTACAACTAACTTGATTTGAGGGATGAGGATAGCAGACAATTCACAAATTTTTTCCATTGAAAGATCCGTTATTTGAGTAAGAATTCGGCATTCAAGAGACTGATGTGCCATAATAAGTGAACCTCCATAACCGAGGCCTTGTCGACAGAAGTATGATGGAATCATATAATTATCTATATTGCAGTGCTCCATCTCAAAGGATCTTAGCCAGTGTTCAGTAATACCAATTACTGAAAATAGGTTACTGCCACTAGTGTCATTGACAAAAACTTCTAGCTCATCACATTTATTACGCAGTGATTGTATGTTTAGGAATAGAAAATTTATTTGATATGTCATCTTACTTTGGTTGATTAGTGTTTTTTCGAAAAAACCTACTGATGAAGGTTCCTTCAGGCCACAATTCAGGATTGCTTACAACTACATAGTTAGACTGATTTACATCGATTCTAAAAGATGAATATGATTCGGGAAATTTGCTTATTTGTTTCTCACAAACAGCCTCCGGAGCCACTTCTTTCACTATATTTAAAATTGTTTCCTCAGATATGTCAGGTGCAAATCTTGACACAAAAAGGGAACTTTTTCGTTGGGCCATTTGTTTCGTATCGTACAACCAATGTGTTATGGCTATTCGATTTTGTTGCTTCGAAGGACCTGAATTAATTAAACAGCTTTTATCACAATCAAGGCTTTATTTTTAAGGAAGTAGCTGACCGACTTGGTCTTACACGTTTGGTGTTGGCGGTGTGACTGGCGGCTGCCTTAGTCGGTCGGTCGGTCTTATGAAAGAGACCAACCGCCAACGGAAGCAATCATCATTCGCCGGGGGACAAAGAGTTCGCCGCCAACGAACACCTGCAACTCTGAACATACTCCCCCCGTTGAAAGATGTAACTTTCAAATGACAACTTGGGTAATGAGTTAACATGTACATGACAAAACAAATAAAGATAACAAACATGCACTGTACAACAACTGTACAATCAGTAGAACATAAATAAATGCACATGGATAAACAAAACGGAAACATAAATCCAAATAAACGAAACTGCAGAACGAGAAAAGATAGCGCGCATCCTGCACAAAAGATTTGATTAAATTAACATACAGAATAAACACAAACATATAACATATAAGAAAACATGAAACGAAAAAATTATTATAGGCAGAAAATGGTTAGAAATAACAGGTACTCATGTCCGTTATTAAGTCTTGTTACTCCATTATTCGACCGGTAAAACACATATTTTATTAAGCGTACGCTTCACTACACCATTATTTGTTTTCACACTTATTACGCGAACACAACCATCACTATCGGGATGAAGGTCCTGGATGCGTCCCATCTTCCGCAGTGATGGTGGAAGATTATCCTCTTCTAGGACTACGAGTGCTTCACGTTGAACTGGTTCTTTGGAACTCGCCACTTTGTACGTTGCCGAAGTTCATTGCGATATTTGAGTCCAGGATAGTCTATGCACCGCGAAGAACGGCACTACTAACTCATTCAAAATCAGTCACAACTACTTTCGTGTCGTCATTGTCCACGGGCAGACGACATAGTTTGTGGACGGCACGTTTTATCATTCCCCCGTTAGTGTTTAACGAGGCCACTCTGGGAAGACCGTCCTTGCCGTAGTGTAATTCAGCGACGCGCCCTAGGTGCCACCGCAATGGAGGTAGCTCGTCATCTGCGATAAGAACAAGCGACCCGATGGTTGGGATGTTGCCCGGTTGTTGCCACTTGGACCTCCTCTGCAGCTGGAGGACATATTCTCGGGTCCATCTTCGCCAGAAGTTTTGACGTAGTTGCTCGACATGTTGCCATCTAGAGAGACGGCCTGTCTTGACGTCCGTAACGTCTCCCTCAAAGACCGCGGTCAGAGCTTCACCTGCGAGAAAATGTGCGGGGGTTAAAGGTTCAAGGTCGTTTGGGTCGTTGCTAATAGGGGTGAGAGGACGGGAGTTCAAAATTGCCTCTATACGTGTAAGGAGCGTATACAATTCTTCATAAGTTAAGGTCGCAAGTCCTATCGTTCTTTTCATTAACATTTTAACTGATTTCACATTAACTTCCCATAACCCGCCCATATGTGGTGATCGCGCCGGAATAAAGTGAAATTCGATGCTCTTTTTGGCCAACTCATCTATTACACTCGACTGGAAATCGGATGAATTTAGGAACTGCTTAAGTTTTTGCATTTCTTGGTTCGCTGCCCCCACGAAATTTGAACCGTTATCAGAATATAAATGTCGTACATGCCCCCTTCTGGAAACCAGTTTGTGTAATGCCCCTAAAAATGATTCCGACGTCAGGTTGCCGACTAATTCTAAGTGAACCGCCTTAGTCGAGAAGCAAATAAATATGGCGATGTAAGCCTTTACTGTTTTTTTTCCGCGACCGGCAGCTTCCCTGATTAAAATGGGACCTATGTAATCCACACCCGAAATGAGAAAGGGTCTGTTGGGTTCCAGCCGATGGGCAGGTAAATCTCCCATCATTTGAATAATTCTTTTCGGGTTATAGCGGTAGCAGGGAATACACCTGTGTATAATCTGCCTGATAACGCTACGGGCCGATATGATCCAAAAATTTTGCCTTAGAGCCGCTAGTGTACCTTCTGTCCCGCAATGCAAATTTTCAAGGTGATATTGGGTAATAAGCAGTCTACTTATATGATGATTACTTGGCATTAGTATCGGGTGCCTGGTGTCAAATTGCAATCTGGCATTTCTTAAGCGCCCGCCGACTCTGATCAAGTTGTCCTTTGATAGGAACGGGTTTAATGATAGAATTGGACTTCTATTGCTAATCGGCTCTCCCCTTTCCAGAGTTTTTAATTCGTCCGGAAATGCGTATTTTTGTACCCAACGAATAATTGACAATTTGGCCTTTCGTAATTCGTGGACCTTTAAGGGCCCAGTTTCCGCTGGTAACTGCTGCTTTGATTTTCTGTGTCTGTCCGACCAACGCAAGCAATACGCAATGACACGATTCAATTTGTGAAAGGACGACATTTTTGTCATTATAGGTAGTGACGTACTGATTTCTATTGCGATTACGCCTGCAACATGTTTGCGTTTTTCGGGCATTTCGTCAACGTGAACGACGGTGATGCTAGAACTCTCTGGTAATCTTACTTCGAAGTTTGAACAAAGCCACGTCGGACCCTTAAACCATAAATCGTTATTGATCAATTCTTGCGGTAGAAGACCACGACTAACTAGGTCCGCGGGGTTTTCTTCACCCTTGACATGTCGCCAGTCTGCTATATCAGTAAGATCTTGAATTTCGGCTACCCGATTAGCTACGAACGTTTGCCACATGTGTGGACTATTATTTAGCCAGGCTATAACGACTTTAGAGTCTGACCACAAATACTGTTTCGTAATATTTACATTTAACGCCTTTTTAACGGCACAAATAAGTTTTGATACGAGTAATGCACCGCATAATTCTAATCTCGGCAAGGTTACTGTTTTTAGAGGTGCGACGCGTGATTTTGTACCAAGTAGACGCACCGAATAATTGCCGCATTTGTCATACGTCCGTACATATACGACCGCTCCGTACCCCTTCATACTGGCGTCGCAAAAACCGTGCAGTTCAAACCCAATTATCTCGTTGAGATCGGAAATTCTTCTAGGAATGTGTAATTCGCGAAGATACAACAATTCCTTAATAAATTCACTCCACACATAGTAGATATCTTGTGGCACAGATTCATCCCATTCGATCTTTAACGACCATAGTTTCTGCAATATCAATTTCGCCTTTAACATCACCGCCCCGATCAGACCTAATGGGTCGAATATCTGTGCAATGGTTGATAAAATAATTCGTTTGGTCACCTTTGATTTGACGTTGATTGGTTTTACGTCGTACCTAAGAACATCGGTTTTGGGGTCCCAAAGTAAACCCAAGATTTTTGTTAATTCGCCATCGTCCAATTTTACTAAAGAGCCATGACTATTATCGGCGGTCGGAAGCACGGCTGCTACGTTTGAAGCCCATTTGCGTAATTCGAAACCTCCCTGTTTTAAGATCGCGGACATCTCCTCGCGAAGGGTAATTAATTCCGAAATCGTTTGGGCACCCGTCAACAGGTCATCCATGTAAAAATCCCTTTTGATTATAGTACTCGCTGTGGGGTGCAGATCTTGATTTCGCGTGGCTAACTCGGACAAACAACGAGTCGCGATGAAGCTGGCCGGTTTCGTACCGTATGTCAAGGTGGTCAATCTGTACGTTAGTAATTCTTCGTCGGGTTCCTTACGCCATAGTATTCGCTGATAATCCGCGTCGCGCGGGTCGATTCGGATTTGTCTGTACATTTTCGCGATATCGGCCGTCACCACAAACGGATGAATTCGAAACCTCGTCAAGATGGAAAAAAGATCTTCTTGAATTACCGGTCCGATCATTAAATTGTCATTGAGACTTTTACCGGTTGTAGTTTTAAAGGACGCATCAAAAACCGTCCGCAATTTGGTTGTCGTACTAGATAATTTAAACACGGCGTGGTGCGGCAGATAGTACGAGTTTTCTAAATTTATATTCGGATCCGGTATTAGTTCCATGTGATTCATTTCCAGGTATTCCGCCATAAATTCCGAGTACTGCTCCTTAAAACCCGATTGTCTCTGCATTTTATTTTCTAAAGATCGAAACCGACTGAGGGCGCCTTGCTGGGAATTTCCCAAGTCAGGCGGGGTGCACTTGAAAGGTAGGCGCGCCACGAACCGCCCGTGTACATCCCGCTTAATGGTTTGTGAAAAATGGATTTCGCATTGTCGTTCTTCCGGAGTAACTTTGTCGGCGACAATTTTAGTGTCCTCAAGCTCAAACAGTTTACTTACTTGGTCGTGTAATTTCTGATCTGAACGTGTAAAATGACACAAGGCTCTAGGTTTATTACCGGATGCGTTTATGTTTCCTCCAACAATCCATCCCAACTGGGTTTTTTGGAAATGTGGTTGCCCCGGGGCAACATGAATTTGTCCAATGCACATTAAAGGCAAAAACAATTCGGCACCGATTAATAGATCAATCGGCCCGGGCCGATGAAAGTCTGGATCCGCAAGCTTTATATTTTTGGGAACACTTATGGTTGACATATCCATCGGATTAATAGGAAGGTTTTCTGTTATGTTACTTAAAACTAAGCACCTAATATTCTGATTGTATTGGTTATATCTCGATTTCACTGATACTTGTGTTGATTGATTCACGCTGCTAACTGACTGATTGATACCGCCGATTTGCATCTCTATTTTTTGACACGGAAGGCCTAGTTTTTTGCACATCCTTAAAGTTATGAAATGATTCATTGAACCCGAATCTAGAAACGCACGACATTCATGAAACTTATTGTTTTTGTCTTTTATCAAAATTATGGCTGTGGAGAGAATTCCCGATTTAGATGTATTAATTTGAGAATATGAATTCAAAGATACTGTTTCCGATTGTTCCGGTGAGCTTACTTGATTGTCGATTGCATGCAGTAAAGTGTTATGAGTCTGATTACAGACTCGGCATTTTGAATTTGATCTGCAATTTTCTAATGTGTGATTGTTTCTCAGGCAATTTTTGCATAAACGTACTCGATCCACGGCTCTACGTCGTTCGCCCGCGTTAAGTTTGAGAAATTCTGAACATTGATTTATGTAATGTTCATTTTTCTTGCAATAGACACAAAATTTTTGTTTACTACCACTATTAGAGGTCGATGTAGTCGCGTAATTATTTGATCTTAAATTTTGGGCTCGAGTAAAGTTTGCGCTCGGCGTTTTTAGAACAGCTGTTTGTTTGCTAGTATGAAATAGCGATTCTAAGATTTGATGTCGTTTTTCTAGAAATTTTAAGAATTCCCAATATGTTGGGATTGCCGAAGTTAATTGAGCTTGCCAATCTCTTTTCGAGACGAAGTCTAATTTTTCAATAATAATTGGTATTAAGATAGCGTCCCAGCTTTCTACCGGTACCTTTAAAGTTTTAAGTGCCTCTATATTTGTTGTTAAATTATCAATTAATTCGCGTAAACAGGTATGCGACGGTTTGGTAATTACTGGGAAGCTTAAAATAGAATAAACATGCTCTTGGGCAATAAGTCTCTCGTTCGCGTACCGTTTTTCTAAAAGGTCCCAAGCGATCTGGTAATTATTGTTTGATATTGATAATGCCTCTATTGCCTTAAGGGCTTCGCCTTTTAAACACGATTTCAAGTAGTGGAATTTGTTGCACTTGTCTAATTTGTCATTATTGTGGATTACGGATATAAATTGATCAGAAAACGACAACCATTCTTTGTAGGATCCCGCAAACGTGGGTAGATTATACACAGGTAGTTTTATGTTTAATTCGTTTGACGAGTTGTTTTCGTTTGAATTTGTAGATGTGGGTTTACCTGCCTTCGAACCTTTACGCTCATTTAGTTCTTGTATCAGAGTTTTGATAGTTGATACGACCGCGAAATACCGCGACTCAAACTTATCGCGTTCTTCGGTTTGATCTTCCGAATTATCATCGGCTGCGAGTTCGATTTGTAATTGCGTATTTTCAAAGTCTCTAAACGCAGCTTCTAAGTAATCTAAGCGTGTTTCAAGTTCATTTATGTTTTGCGTATCTGGGTTAAAATCCCTTACGAAACCTTCTACTCTTGTCAATTTTCCCTTAATTACGCCGCGTGAGCGAATTAATGCTTCTGACGAAGGCATAATGATAAATAATGATTATTACGACTTAAGAATCGAAATAAGAATCGCGACTGTTACCTTATGAGGTTGCTCACGCTCAATGTTGTGACCGAAATTAAATATATATATTGAAATGTATACTCCTTAATAAGAAAGGGTGAAATTAGGAAGGAAGCAGATAGCTCTGACCTTGGCTTTGTTGTCCTGGTGAGGGTATGCGTCGCTCTTGTGGATGCTGTCCTCGACTGCAGGTTTTTTGTTGAGTTTCTTCGCTGCTTCCTGGACCCGGGTGGATCTTGACCTTGCCTGTTAGCTTCACCCACGGGTACTGTTGATTGATTGGACGTGGTGGTGATCCCTTAATGCTAAGAAGAATGCTGCCCACTGCTGCCGTCGTCTGGTGTGGATGAAGAAACGTGTTGCTGATGCTGATTGATGAAATAAGCCCTGATCGAAATTGATGCTGTACTTCGTGGATGAATAGGCGTGGTGATAACTGATGATGCTGGATATTCTTTTGCGAACTAGCAATGCAATCACTGCAACCACTATACTCCACTGATGAATTTGAAACTAGTAAGCGATCACGGATCACTACACTAAAACTGATTCACATCCGGTTCGTATGGACCAATGTTTCGTATCGTACAACCAATGTGTTATGGCTATTCGATTTTGTTGCTTCGAAGGACCTGAATTAATTAAACAGCTTTTATCACAATCAAGGCTTTATTTTTAAGGAAGTAGCTGACCGACTTGGTCTTACACGTTTGGTGTTGGCGGTGTGACTGGCGGCTGCCTTAGTCGGTCGGTCGGTCTTATGAAAGAGACCAACCGCCAACGGAAGCAATCATCATTCGCCGGGGGACAAAGAGTTCGCCGCCAACGAACACCTGCAACTCTGAACACCATTTTAATAGTGGGGAAGTTTTCCAATTTTTTCATTCCAATTGCTCCCTTTGATCTATTACTTCTTCTGCTCCTTGCTGGGGTCCAGTCATTTTCCTGATTAGTCTCTTCATGTGTTTTTTTGGGATTTACTTTCTCTTCAGATAACGAGACCAAGCTGATAACGGTTTCGGTACTCGAATTTAATTCATCGATTTCGTCGATCTGGTCATCCCTTTTAATGCCGGATTTAACTCCTAATCTGATCTTTTGGTTTTTGTGACATGGATTTTGATTTAGCTCCTCGATCTGTTTTTCAAGATTTTGAATCTTGTTTATTAAAGGTTGCACCGATTCTGTTACTGCATTTTTTATTAATGTTTCAAGATCTTGAACATTGATCATAACACATTCACTAGCACCACTTTTTGAGCGAGTCTTGGTTACAGGCATATTTTATAATTTAAATTTGGGAAACTAAGGAAATTATTTGAGACACGTTCTCCGACACCGACACACCAAAGTTGATGATACCGAACCCGGTTAAAGTGAACTTCCTGATATAATGAACCAACTTGCAAAGTACGAACTGAAGTCCCATAAGATACGTGTTATTTTTTTCCGGTTATAACGAATCCGCTTATAGCGAACTTTCGGATAAAACGAACCGAATTTTTAATATTGAAGAAAAAAAAATCGTTTATTTTCAAACGTCATATAACTGACACTTATATGACGCTCTTACCGGGGTTTAAGTGTCATTTCTATGACACCGTGTTTGAGCGGCGTATAAGTACTACTTATACTCCGCCGGCGTATAAATACAACATTTATACTCCGCCGGAGTATAAATATGTGAAAATCATAGTGGTTGTCAACCATAGTAACCATGGTAAATGAAATCAAGGCAATTCCTTAATGAAGCAAGAAGATAGGAAACAATCATTTCAAAAGAAGATTAATCGTTTGAAAATAAAATATTGTATTTCATTCGGAGTTTAAGTGACTTCATGTGACTCGTATGGACTTAATTCGCCTCGCTATCGCTCGGCGTTTAATCGTCCATACTCGACACATAAAGTATCACTTAAACTCCTAATAAAATAAATATCTATTACAACGAACTTTTTCACCAGTCAGCTTTATCTGCACTACAAAATTACAGCCTATGGATTAGGGTATAATAGATAGTCTAAAGAACAATTATCGACGACTTCTTCTTTCGAAAATGATTGATTCTATCGACAACGGTTAGGAACACTTGTGTGTGGATCTATTAGATGCTGTCAATTTTATCAGTATGGCATGGCAAAAAGTATCAGAACAAACAATTGCTAACTGTTTTCGACATGCTGGGTTTCTACAGATGAAAAATTTGAACCAGAAGACGAACTACTATTGGCTGAATGGCTCAGAAAACATGAAAGTAATTCTGACGATGGATTTGATATCGACTTCGAAGAATACGTCCATTTTGACGACATTTTAGTGAAGTCTGAAATTTTGGATGATGATATTGTTAAATCAGTTCAATGCAACATTCAAACAGAAGATGAGACTGAAGACGAAGAAGATAACGAAGAAGAAGAAAAAGAGGAAACGATCCCAAAACCCTCCCAAGCGGTTTAATACATTAGGGCCGTTCGTCATTTTCTTCAGGCGCGAAACACTCCACACGGTATTTTAAATAAATTAGGCGAAATAGAATTGTATATGAATGAAATTAATTTTTCTCACAAGAAGCAACGTAAAATTTGAGATTATTCTCAGTAACAACTTTTATTTTTAATCAACTTTTTATTAATCAAGTTTTTTTTCTTATATGTACTACTGTATTATTATCTTAACATGTTTATATTTTTGTAATACTTTTAAATGTTGTATACCGAAATACATAGTTAAGTTTATGAAAGTATATATTGATTTTTTTGAGATCATTTATAACGAACTTCGGATATAACGAACTACTTTTACCAGTCCCATGAGGTTCGTTATAACCGAACATTACTGTACTTTGAAAGAATGCACGTAACAACTTCAAAACAGAGGATGCGATTAAAATTGTTAACTAAACTGAAATGGAGCAAAACGTTTTGAATATTATTTTGGGTAAGTACTTCTTATTATGACAATTTTTATTTTATTATTATTAAATATAGACGAGCCCAACATTACTATGTTTTCAAATTTTCTAGAAAATGGGGTGAATCGTTCTTGATTTGATCAATAAAAAAACAGTGATCCACAAGTTAATAGCAGCAGCGACTTAGATGTTAGAACCACGTAGATTAAAACACCGCGGTGCTCTTACAATGTTACGATGTAATTTGGATCTTCTTGCAAAAATCTGGATGCATAGAGTAAAAAATTGGTGTAACGATATTTAGACGGAACTTGCAGCGCTCCTGAAGTACAATACAACATATCCAGAGTTTTCGAAAAATTTTAAGATTTGATTTTGTGATTTTTTTTTGTAACCGTTGTAAGTTAAAATATAGACATTTTGTGATGACGTCATTAACACTTTTGTAAGGACACATTCATCAATTTAGACAAGTACAGTACTTCTAATATTAATAATAACACTTTTGTATTCCCAAATTTTCCGGAAAGTGGAGTGGGTCGTTCTTGATTTAATCAGTAAAATAAATTTGACTCATGTAATAGCAGTTCTCAAAAATTCTAAAATGGCGTTAAACAGTTTTAATTTTCTTCTAAAAATCTGAATGCATATAACAATCAAGACGGATTCGTAAACTACACGCGTAGGAGTATGTTGTTTTATAAAATTTAAATTAGATTTACGTGTACAATTTTGAACTGACGTCATCATATTGTTGGTGAGGTGATTAAATAAAGTTTGGTTAGTGTTTTACCATCTATACGATATTTGGAAATTATATGTCTAATAAAAAACGATGCAGACGGCAGGCAGACAGACAAACGGAAACCCGAGACCCATTGTTTCGTAGTATAGGGGATCACATCCAGAAAACATGAAAGTAGTCATTCGTCAGGAGGACCCTTTGTAATACCTCCTTAGCTTACGCTCGGGAAGACAAAAATGTACACAGCAGATATCAGTCTGATCCGTCTTCTAATTACTAGTAAAAAGCAAGTACATAATTGAGTAATTACCTGTCGTAAAAACGACACTAACGTTTTTACTAACAGCTATAATAAGGGTACTTATTTATGCACAGGGTAACTCATTACCAGATGATCTTACATTTTTGCTCAGGCTCATAATGATACCACCACTAACAAGACTCGTTTAAAATATGTCATAATTATACCTTCAATGATTACGTATTTATACACTGCGTTAATTTATTTACACTGGCGATTTTCCGACATCTTGTTAAGACTTAGTATAAGGAAATGTACAATCAATCAAAGAAAATGATCTGAAAAAAATAAAACTTCAGACTTTCCATCTCAATATACTTAGATGTCATAATTCAGTGCTCGAACTTTTGGAAAACAAACTTTTCATAAAGTAAAAGTTGCGTGCCTATTCTTGACAATAAAAAGCATAAATCAGAATGATTCACAGCTTTATCAATAAGACAACCAATGTGGGATCACAAAGATAATTATATTGGATGAAATAAAATCTGTTACAGTGATCGTGAACATATACAAAAGGCTTCCACTTTTACGTCGAAGACCGAAAGCTCAGTGCAACACACTAAATACTTAACTGGATTAGTTGTCTCACTAAGGCTTCGGTAATTGTTTCCTCGACGTTGTGTGGTTCACAAATCCAGCCTAAAAAATAATTAGTTTTTTATAGCCTTGTATAATAAATATCGGTTATCTTTAATAATAAATTTTAAAATAAATTTGGTTTTTGCGAACAGAATACGAGAACAGTCATTTGTTATAATATCCAGAAAGCTTTCATCGCGTTCACGAAATTATGCTAACTATATACAAGTTTAAAGCAGTTCTTCACAATTATTTCAGACGGATTTATACATCGTGTCCAATTAATTATCATTTTGTGGTTATTTATGGGAAACTGGACAAACGCGAATGCTTTATCTAAAATTAGATAGTTTATTAACCGAACGCAACATAGTGCACCTAAGTGTTGTTAATCACGTGTTTAATATAGCCACAATTAAGTAAAATTTTAATCAAGATGAAGCTAACGAAGAAGGATGAATACCCTGCGAGATAAGCCGATCTAAGAATGCACGAAAACCGTAAACGTTGAACAAAATTTTGGTCTGGACTCGTGACAAGATCTTAACATGTCCACTGCAAGAATGAGTGAGTGTGGATCAAAGAGGTTATCTGGATAGCACTTGTTCTGGTCCCGCCCAGGGCCTCCTAGATTTACGAGGTCGGCCTATGATCCCATCACCTGCGCTCTCGACCACGCTGCTTACGACAAGTACAATAACTTAAGATATAATGCCAAATCAAGATACAATTAGAAAGCGTTCCAAATCCGGACTACGCCTTTTGTGTACTTCTTTCGTGGAGGATTTATGACGGGGATAACGATGCACGATAATTCTGGTCAGAAGATGGTCTTAAGGGTGAAATGTGGAGATCTATTTATTCAGCATCAATAAAAAGCGGCACCATTTAGATCGGTAAGTTGAGGCCCTTAAACAGCCCCAATAAAAAGCTAATTTAAAATGCGTCTCCCGCAGTAGCCTATTTTCCTCGAAGCTAGTCCAATTCTGTTCTACTGGAGATATTGCAGCAGGGCCGCGTATAAATTTCCCGCCAGACTTCATTTCGAGCTGGAGCGGACCCGTTTATCTTACACACAATAACTCACGAGCCGTCCGTTCTTTTTGTTTTTTCTTATTGTCTTCCTAGAGTTTGCTGTAAGAAACAGTGGAATGGAAATTGTAATCTCACTTTGAAATGAGTTATCGTCAACACGACGAATGAAGATATAAACATTTTCGAGAACAACGTGAATTCCAGACGATATAAATAACGGCCTTATCAAAGACAGTAATCTGATCCAGAGAAGTTTGATTACTCCCAAAGTGAAGAGGGGCGGCCCCGATTGGCGGCTCCTGGATGCACTTGCACAAGAACGATTAAACGATCTCCGTAACGTTAATACTTCATCAGTCACAGTTCTCCAACGTCATTCGAAAGTAGCCCCTTTCCCTAGGTCGAAAATAAACCATAGGCACTGGCAGCAAGAGAAACAGGATTTCCTCTTATCCTGTTATCCCCCCCCCCCCACAAAAAAAACACCACACAAAAACTGGATGATGAACTGACAATACTTACCGACAATTTAGATAAACCGTTAATTGTAAACCTACATCATAAATGTAAAACAGTTAAAACGAAAACAAACAATATTTTAATTAAAAATAAGATGCCACGTGTCAGTAATATTAAATTTAAGCCACGAAATCCGCTCGACATTACATCAGGTGATTTTTCAAATTTCTACTCTAGTTGGCCATGGCGTTTACGCCAGCCGCGTCATGGCCAACTAGAGTAAACATTTTTAAAAACCACGCGGTAAGAGCCTTCAATAAAAAAAAAAGAATTAAAGCAAGCTATGGAAAAAATTCTCAGACTAATATCTTTAATTAATGACATTTTCTACCTGAGTTGTGACGTTAGTAAGATAAAAAGTATTAAAAATGCATAAGATGTCATTATGTTAGTTCAAAGACAAGTACAACAAAGTCAATTTTGTTATTTCAGACACTTCATTCGGTTAGATGTATATGTGTCGGCACTACGTACCTACATACAATTTAAAATTGTTATCCTCAAAGAAATAAGGTCGTCGACTTTTATCGTCATCATGACATTAAAATTTTAAGTACATTTACATTTTCAAAATCTCATAAAATTGTTGTATGCTAGAACGTGCAGACACTTCATATGTTGTTCTATCTTTTATTTCTTTTTTTTTGTATGTACTGTATTCTCTCCCTTCGTCTTAGGTCTGACGTTAAATTATAGTTTATTATTTTGTATACTAATCAAATTTTACAGCCTGGCTGGTGAGCATCGCATCGAAGTTTGCGGAAATTTCTATTCAGAAAATAGTCCATCGGTTTCTTTTGGTTAGATGCTAACATATAATAATTTCATAATGCTAAAAGTCAAGTACAGGCTAAACATACAGATACAAACAACAAATTAATATTCCTTCTACATATTTTTACAGACATATTAATTAAATTCATTACAAAGTAAAACAAATACAAATACGTCTCTGTCTTCCGTTTGACAACCGCAAAGTTTGGATTCAACTTGTAATTTTTACGGATTGGGGATTTTGGTTCTTGAAATTTTAGGTTATAAAATTTATTAGTTTAATTTACAGTAAATCTTCTTACATATTACCTAAGTTTTTTCAAACATATCAACAGAAATTGATGTTCTTGCATTTTAATGTAAATTCTGTCGTATTATTTTTATGTTTTCTGTAAAGTTTTGCAACAAATATGTTCATTCATTGATTAGTGAGCTTTTCGTTCCATCTTTATTTACTATTTCCTTATTGCTATAATTTAAGGTACCAACGGAAATAGCGATTTTATAGCTTTGACTTTTCAACCCCCTTGTTTGTGAAGAAAGAGCATCTTAAGGGGACTCGCTAGACGAGGTATAAGAGGTATAACATTTTTTTGGTTTTTTATATGAAAGAATAATATTAATATAGATGTATCATACATCAAACCGCAGATTTTTTCATATTCTAGACCACAGAGATCAGTTCAATAAATTAAAAAAATATGGCTGAGAAATATCGCAAAAAAAGCACGATTGTATGTTTTCTTTTCAAGTTTTTTGACTCACAACCATCATAGAATCGCTTGAAAATTCTCACTTTGACAAAGCATCACTTTTTACAGGCCGCAGAGCCATTAAATGTTTGTTAGTGGTACAATTTATTTAAATAATAATGTATTTATTAAAATCAAAATATACCACAAATTAATGCAAAATACGTTGAATAATAATTTTAACAGGAATATTAGAGGAAAATTAATGATATATTGCTTAGCAGTAAAAAGTAACAATTATTGAAAAAAATGGGTATCAATTCGACAGAATTTGAACCGTTAGTTCAGGACCTTGCCGACAGGAGCGCCACTACAATTTACGGAAGTGACTTTCCAAGTAAAACCCATTTTTTTCAATAATTGTTAGTTTTTGTTAAAAACTCTGCCAAGCAATATATCATTAATTTTCCTCTGATATTCCTGTTAAAATTATTCGACGTATTTTGCATTAATTTGTGGTATATTTTGATTTTAATAAATACATTATTATTTAAATAAATTGTATCACTAACAAACATTTAATGATTCTGCGGCCTGTAAAAAGTGATGCTTTGTTAATGTGAGAATTTTCAAGCGATTCTATGTTGGTTATGACTCAAAAAACTTGAAAATAAAACATACAATGGTGTTTTTTTATCGATATTTCTCAGCCATAGTTTTTTAATTTATTGAACTGATCTCTATGGTCTAGAATATGAAAAAATCTGCAGTTTGATGTATGATACATCTATATTAATATCATTTTTTCATACAAAAAACCAAAAAAATGTTATGCCTCCTCTAGCGAGTCCCCTTAAACTAACACCGTCAAAGAAAAGCCGGTCCTGTTTAAGAGAAGTGTGCCAGTCAAACACAAACAAATCGGGTGGTGTCATAAATTTACAACAAATAAGCATTATTCTTTGAAAGGATAGTAAAAGATTCAAAGTTGTGAAACCACTATATCTCTTGTGCCACAATAGTGTCAGATCACCGTTTGATGATATTGACTGCTTATTGTCAGAACGGTTAGAAGCAGCTGTAGTACCGTATTTTGTTTTCTGAGTATCTCTAATAGATACTTCGCTCTCTCTCTCGTTAGTTCTTTTTTTTTTGAAGACAAGGGGTGATATATTCCTTCATATACAGATAGAATTAAAATAAATATACAGGATGAGCCAAGAAGCAAGTGGCCCTCGATATCTCATAAATTATATTATTAGAGATATAAAAAAAGTTTCAATTAAAAGTTTGGGTAACAACCTAAAACTGCTTTCAACTAAATATTAAAATGGAGTGTTTTATTTATGTTGTGTAACAAACGACTTAGTTTTATTAAATGGAACATCCTAGATAATATTTTTACATGAGCTGATTGACCTCTTTTTAGCTTATATTTTTGAAATGTTGACGCGATGTTGCCAAGTTGTTTCAGTGTTCTTGCATTTTTACTTCCTGAGCATAAGCTTGGGATATATAGCAATCGAATCCATCAGACGAATGGCCACTTTTATGTTTTCTCGACGTTTCATAACCTCTAGAATGCGAAAAAAGTAGTTTCCCTTTTCCGTCTGCCTGTCTGTCTGGCGTCTGTATCCATTTTTATTACACACGTAATCTTCGAAACTACCGGACCGATTGTTCTCCATTTTGTATGTATGTTAGGAATATCATGTAGATGATTAAACCCTAACCAAAATTTGTCTAATCATCCCCACCAACAACGCGATGGTTCCACTCAAAATTTTTAACAACAAATATTTTATACGTATAATTGTAGTTTAGGAATCCGCATGTAGTTTTAACCACAATTATTTTACAAAAATGTTTCTGTAATATTCGCTGTGTGTTGTATATAGCGATACCTCAGGTGCGCGTGCGACAAGAGGTGACTAATTTCTGCTTCCTAAGCGTTCGAATAAGGCTTGTACTAGTGAGTTCGTATCTCATTCTCATCCTCGTTACATCTTTTTTTAAATCAAATTAAGAACGGTTCACCCCGTTCAATCGAAAACTACAGTAGTGATACCGTAAATACCTATATATATTGTTAAATAAGTAGTAGCTCCTAACCCAAAATAATTTTCGGACCGTTTTGCTCTATTAATTAGTCCACTCTGGTTTAAGGAGACAAAATCAATCAAGTTTCATTTTCTTTTAGAGGCCTCTGATGCTCGTATGTGATTATATTCGAATTCTTTCGAAATATGTATAAACATATATTTTACTCGAAGTTAACCATGTAATTGAAAGTACTAAGAGTTCATTTTCCCGTTGGTTATCTCGTTTAAATAAGTATATTTCCTATCGAACGCACACAGGGGCTGCGGGGGATGTTATTTACACCATTGGTTTTGACTTTATAGAGATTATCACAAAACAAAATGGCAAAATCAATTTTCATAATTTTTCAAAGAGTTGGGATTTGTTTCAGGGGCAAGGTAAGTTCTGCCGAAATAAACTTCGCCAATTTTTTTATATTCTAGGAGTTATGATTGTGAACCGTCGATAAAACATGAAAGTAGCCAATTGGATTCTATTACAATACAGCTTTGTCGTATAAGTTAAATGGAACAGTCTATATGTTTGAAAATACTTCTAAATTATACCTCTATTAGAATGCGTTGAACAATTTTTCCTACAATTTACAGCGAATGTTTAATTTTCCGCCCTTTGACCGTTGGAACACCACGTGTCAATCTATTGTACATGAGTATTTTGACAGAAATGGTGAAAAAATTTGAATTCTGTATTGTGCCATTAACTGTCGAAAAATAATAATATTCTCGAAAAATGTGTTTAAATCGAGATTTCTAATTTGGCGAACTGTATGTAACATTCGTAATTTTTTATTTATCCACACACGGCGAAAATTAAAAACAATCGGATCAGAACTTTCAGAAATTATCTGTCTAATAAAAATCCGGACAGACAACAGACAGTTAGACAGACGGAAACGAGAAATCTATTTTTCGCACTCTAGGGGTCATGAAACGAAAGAAATATATCCAGTCGTCCGGTGGACTTGATTAGAATATTTCCATAGCTTAGGTTCAGAAAGTAAAAATCTTAATAACGCTATAATTTTAAAACAGTCACACCTCCGGTTTATTATAATTAGACAGACTGTATGTCATTGTGATATCTCATTCTCCTTTTTATTCTCTTCTTGTAATTTGTATACTTAAGGTTGATTGAGTTGTCAGTATTTTTAAAGACACCGAAATAGTTCAGACCAAAAACAGAGGAAAATGTGAAATTAAAATGTGTAAAGACACGGTTGTTCTATTTGAAAAAAATAATATATAATGATTTTATTGGTGCTGAAAGTGACGCAAATGTGCTTGTCTGTAAAACTAGAACATAGAATTTAAAAATATACATATAAGCCTATTGCGATTTTTTGTGAACCTTTGCACTGTTAAAAACGGGCAGGTAAAATGTTTATATATTGTATTAAAAAATTTAAATTTAATGTTGATCCTTAAAATCAGAACACTTGTGTGGTTGAAAATACATATTTTAACAATACGATTCTCAAACAGCCGTATAGGAAGGTCTCGATTCTTAACTTTATTTGTGTCTCGAATAATAATACCATTTTATTAAATAATACGAGTAAGATATCAAGGGAAGCGCGCTTATTGATTAATTCTGTATATTATGAACATACCTAGCCATTTGACTTTAACAATTTCTAGTGAATCTTCAGTGGTACAAAAAAGTCATATTTTTTGCCTTCTACAAAGTTAAATTTAGACGAAAGCCCTCTCCAGGCATGTTTCTTAAAAAATCTTTTCACCAATTTTAATTTTCTCTAAATCGTAATTCCTGAAGTAGTTATAAATCTCACCCAATTAATTGGGAAAGTATTGGTTGGAAATTTTGGTTTTCATCAAGCGAACGATGTAGAAATAACGACAATAATATTAAGCCCAGATTTCCTTCTTTACCGCTTTTACACTTCTCAATTCTCATTGTCCTCTTTTAAGGGTATCCCTTCAGGCCTGAATTGGAAATTATTGTTGAAAGGGTTTGAACGAGTAAGGTATCTGTTTGTCCGGTCTCTTAAAAATTAATTGACTAAAATATTAATCAACAATGGATAATAAAAGTCCAAAATCTTTAAACACGAATGTTGGAAACGTTTTCGATAACTTCGTAAGCACGAATAATTTTATTTAAGTAAACTAAAAAGACTATTTTTCTAAAACATAAAAATGTTTAATAAAAAAAGTGTGATGAATTTCAAAAAGGAAATGACAAGTGATGAAATTTCATTTCGCAAAGTCCGCGCCAACGTAAATTTTATAAACAAAAAACAACATCACATGTTTTTCCAGAAAACAGAAACTACAGTGAAAATTTAAATGAAGCTGTGACAGAGAAAACTCAAAAAGTAAAAAAATCTCAAAAGAGCAGAAACAAGCTGTCGACCAAAAAAAATGAACATGAAGTGGGACATTAAAATGAAAATACTTATTTACAAAGAAAGCGAGGAAACCTTGTCTATATTAGGTAGATACAATAACAAATTCGAAATGTCCAAGTTCATATGATGGAAAGTAAACTTCATTTTACCTAGAAATTCACAACTTTCTGACCAAAACACATAATAGTCAGAAAACATCAATGATGTGAAGAGATATGAACCAACTTTCGTCCATCTCTTCAGTAATTTCTGAGTTTTGCAGGGAAAAGCATTTCAAATCTTGCGATTTAAAATGATGTGTAGGTATATTTATTATGTCTACTTAGTAGTCCTAAGGTTTTAATTTGGGCTTTTACAGATCTCGTGAGGTTGATTTTAAAATATTTTGTGGCTCTTAATTTAAAATCTTACGTACCCTGTTAATAATTGTTGTTAAGCTACCTATATTTTTATGAAAGTTTGAAGTTACTATTCAAAAATGTCTTCAAAAAAATTTTAAGAAAACAAAATTAGTCTATTCAACAAGAATTTTGACAATAATAACCTTGATGAATATTACTATTCTTAAGTATAATCATCACAATAAAAAAATACTCTTGAGATAGCGTCATTCGTTGTATGTAGTGAAATTTTGTTTCATTTTTTGTTTTCTACTGAAGGATTATTTACCAGTAGATTAAAACAAAGTTCCATCATCTCTGTTTATTTAGATGTTTTATTTTATTAACATGATTGTAGAAAATTAAAAAAAAATTAAATTCTGTTGTGCAACTAACATAGATTCTGTAACACCACATAAATAGTTTTATCAATAAATTATTAATTATTTAGAAAAGTATGATGAAAATAATATTTTGTGAATTTGGCGAAGCATTTGATAGTGTCAATCATGAATATCTTGTGTGGTTGTAAGTTAAACAACATTAAACAAGCAAACAAACTTTAAATTGGCAGTCTTAGCAACTGCGTAGAGCGTTCTCAATATGTTATAGGATTAACAACAAAAATTTATGTATCCCTCTGGGTCATCTTTTATTTATACTTATTTGTTTACTTACGAATCCTGGAGATAACCTGTTTAATTATAATATACGTAAATGGCTAAATAATATCAATGCCTATGTAGACTGTAATATTTCTTCTATTATTTCTGCTAATAATACTGTATCCATAGCAATCAACACATACAAATCAAATTCAAACCAAAATGTCTTACAGGAAGCAATTTTACATAATAACTAAATAAAACAATCTGACTTTATTAGACCCCACACACATCCCAACCCGTCAGAAGTAAATCTTATAACCAAAGTTCATAATGAGAATATTATAAAACTGGACCAGTTATGAGTTTGCATGTGGATAACACATTAGATAGGAAAAAACACTGCCTGAAGTCATATTAAGAGCTTAGCTGTGTGTTGCTTAATAAGTAACGTGAAGAAAACTACGGTTAATAACAATTACCGTTATCCTTTTATTTGGTACTCGAGGAACACTTATTGTAAAATAAAATAAAGTGAATTTTATGAAGGCTTGATTTGCTTCAATTTACACATACACTAAGGTATAACATTATGACAGTTATTTACATAAATCACATTATATATTCGTCGCTACATGTCTACACATAAACTTAAAAATTTAAAAATCCGTCAAGCGAATAGAATGAAGATTTAAGCAAATAATTTTTTTAATTTCTTGCAGAGTGACTAATAATAATTTGAACCCAATAGGAGAAATTTTAGACCAAAATATAGAGAAATATCATCACATTGACGAGTTATGCAGTTTTGGATACCATTTACAGTCGTACAGTGGTCCAAGTTATTACATACATACTTTATAGATACATAAACATGTAAAGAAGGTAAATTTTTCCAAAAATAGATCATTTGAATGGTAGCTTTCCATTCTGAATTTAACATCTTCGAATTGTTGACGCTGATACTTGGAAATTTACCTGTTTAATTAAAAATCTTTCCACAGCCTATCCTAATCTGAAAACTCACGTTATAGTATTCCTCCTTAAAACAATCTAACAGTAACAGATATTCGGAATATGATCAAATAAAAGCACCATGTAATGCTCTAGTTAGATCGCAATTATAAGCATTATGTGGAATTTAAATATATATAAAAGCAAAGGTTAGATTTTTGTTGCATATAAATTAACAAAAAAATGCATCTGTGGTTAACTGGCTTACAGAATAGTCTATAGAAAATTTTTTGCATTTAAAATATGCCACGGGATTACTACTGAGTGCTCGAAACGAACAAAGTAGTCCTATTTTATATTTTCACGGGATGCTTAATTTTGTGATATCATTTATTATATCTACAATTTTAGCCTATCCTATTTCTTTCAATAAACATTAGCTCTTTATCTGTCATGCGCTACATGCAGTGATCACAGTGTCCCTTTATCTAAAATTGTGTTGTTCATACACAGTATATTTTACAATAAATATGATTTATAACCATCTCTGAATAACTTTACAGTTAGTTGCAAATGTGGAATTAATAGGAAATATTTTTGTAGATACGCTCTTCTTTCAACAACAAAGTTTACTGTTATTATTTTTCAGATCTGGATCATTGTTATTTATTGTGTTTTCAAGTTATAAAATTTATTGATTATAAAACGTTACATTTCTTTCGGTTTCAATAATTGTAGACTAATACAAACGGACGTTTTTTACTAATGAAGCTTCAAATATATATATACATCAAACAAAGTTAAGAATCGCAGAAATTTACAATAGAAAAAGAAAAAATAATTTTAAACTGTCATTAGACTTCTATATTTTAGAACAACTTGTAACAGTATTATTTGAATTATATTCTTAGCATTTTAGTGTGATATGTTAATATACATCGTTCACGGCGTACTTCCAAATGTGATAAAAATGTTGCAGATGCTCAAGACTTCCGTGTCGGTCAAGCAAACGGCGTATTTATTCTCGATTTTTCTCAGTAAATAGCCAACATTTCCAAAATGACGTCCATTCGGGCTTAACCTTTCGCGCCAGTATATCACCGGAGATCATTGTTGTTTATCTCAAGATCCCTGGAACGATTTACGGACCAATCGAGCGTCTATTGGATGGATTGTTGGATAATGTAGTAGTTATGAAAGGGATGAAATATTTATGGTTCTTCCTCACTTATCAATCCTGGATATTTACAGCGCGTTCCACTTTATCAGAAAAGCAGCTATAACTTCACATTACAGCCCGACTGGAAATCTCTGCTTAACTATAAGAAAATAAAATCTTACCGTAATGGTCTCCACGATTTATCCAGCGTACGTTCACAAATTCCTAAACATTAATTGTTTTTACGTGCTCAACAGTAGTTAAAACGTTAATTAGAATTCACTAAGAACATCTAAAGAAAACGAATTGTCTCACTCACTAAAGACGATTTTTACGATTCGGGAAGACCCGCCACGATCGTTAAAAACGCGTTCGAATAAACTCACGATCGCCAATTGAAATATAATTTACCACTTGTTTCCCACGCATTTACAAAGGACACTGAATGAAATTTCCTAACTTTTCTCTTACCCCACTCAATGTACAAATAAGATATAACGGTGTTACGCAAATAAACTAATAAAATGGGAACTACGTGGATAGTTTTCTAATGCTTTTCAACCGGCCCACCTACATTACACAGTGCAAAAGTACGCACTGGCGACATCCTTCCGCTAATAAATAAAGTCTTTTACACTATAGAGAATTTTTTCTTCTTTAAAAGCTCCCAGCTGAAATCATTTAAATGTAGGTATGCAATCTAGAAATTTTTATGCTCATCCAATAAATTCTTTTGAGACCGCGATGCCCGGTTTATATCAAAGACGTTGTCCCTAAGACTGCTTGATATTCAGCAAACGATTTCGCTCGCCATCATTTCTCTCCTGTCTCTACTAGAGTTTTCCTCCCGTGAAATTTCGACCCTATAAGTCTTACTCAACCATAGATGGTATATTGCAGGAGATCTCATCAGGAAGTGATGGAACTAATAGAAATTCAAGAAATGACTCGAGAAAACAAGAACACTTGGCGAATTCTAATCAAATAATACTGAAAGGCAAAAGTTTAGATCAATAAAAGAGTCAGAGCTCTTAGAACAATTTTTCAGACATATTAACTTGGAAATCCACATTTTAAAGTTTTTTAAGGCAGGAAATAGGTTCGTAAGTATCGAACTCAATTCTTCTTGTTCTTTCCATCTAAAAATACAAATGATGTCACAAAATTATAAGCAACACCACAAATTTGCAAATTTCATTTTTGATACTTATCTTACTTAACTAACATTGCTGATCAAAAAACAGCTTTAATTACCTACTTATTAATACTGGGTGACTATTAATAACTGAAGCAAATTTTTGTGTTGGCAATTCCGAATTACTAATTACGTACTAATTGCTAGTACGTCAGTTCCAGTTGTCAATTTTGACTTGAGCGCGTCTAACAAACGTGGTGACTGGTTGAGATGATGGCAGCTGTCATAAATGTGACTTTGACAGTTAACCATGCCATAATAAAATTTTAAATAGGTTGCCAACCTAACAAAAAAATACAAACATTAATAGTCGATATATTCAAGCATTTAGTTAAATGAGCTATCGCTCATTATTTATATATTATTGTATCCAACGTAAATAAATTATAGTTATCAAACACATTTTGTTACATCTGTGAGGACTTTTGTCGACAAGAAAGAATAAAGAAAGAAAACAGGTTGTGGAAGACGTGTATCCCACATATTATGTTTGAAAATGGGTAATCCAGACAAAAGCTGGGTCATCGTGTAAAAATAATAATAAGACCGTAGAACTTTTTTACATTACCTTTGATTTAGAGAAAACCATGTTATACTATTAATTTTGCTGTACTAACGTGAAAATGTAGTAACCAATTTCTTTAGTTACTAGAGCTGCAATAATGTTCTATTTTTTATCAGAACTTTTCTCAACAATTTTATGCCATATAAGAAACAAAAATCAGGAACCACACTGATGTATAAAACTCCTGGTGGTAAAATCAATGCCGATATTGCAATTTTCTTCGAGTCCAAATTAAGATAGGGAATATATGTTAGCACGTCAGAATAGTTTTTATGCAAGACAACAAATCACATAAAATCTTAATATAAATTCACGACAGAAATAATTCTGTTCACGTCAGTGTTCACACACCAAAAGTAGTTTTAAACCAACGATAAATAAAATATTTCCGAACATAAGAAAAGGAGAATGCACGACAGATTAAGTCAATACACGACAGTAAAAATTTTCGATTTGTACTGCACTTGCGTACAAAATCTTCGGTTGCGAACAGTTGCAATGTAAGTACCTAAAAAAAAAAATTAGTTATGAACTTGTGTTCATGTTAATGAAGGTAAACGTAATTAGTTATTTGTTATAATTTTTCTGTTTTTTATTATATCTTTTAGCAGAATTACGCAATGGCAGAATTAACGTATGACGAAGATTTCGAGGAACAAATGATGAAGAAAGGGTTCTAGAACCTAAAATAAAGCGGAAACCAAATCCTTCTTGATCAGAAGAAGCGCAGGATGTAGTTTTGTCAAAGAATATATAGAAAATAGCACATGAAAAAAATTGGTCGAAGTTTATTTCGGCAGGACTTCCCTCGCCAGTCCATGGACTGGTAACATAAATTACTCACGAAGTTCATATTAAAACTTATGCTCTAGGAATTCGTTTGTGCTATAAAAAACATGACGGAGGAGAAGTTTCTTTAAATTTGTTTTAAAAGCAGACTCACATAAAATAGGTGATTGTATAAGAATATGTTTATGAATAAATTTTTTGTTGTTATCAATCTAAAACTTCTTGTTCTTACCAAATCAGCTGTTCGGGTATTATATTAAATTTATGAATATGATACTGGTGAATCAGGTCACTACGATTTGGGTGAATTTCTATTACCGTGAAGTATATAAAAATGCATGGAAGGGTCAATATATTGTTCTCAATAAAAAAAAAAGACGACAGTGCTCGCGACAACCCAGACACAGTATAACTCGAAGGGCCCCCTTTTGTAAGCGGAAGACAGTAATAGATAATGGCGAGTTTCCCCATAAAACAATGGCAGAAGACATATTTGAATGGAAGAGCGCATAATACTTAGATAGACTTAAGTGCTCTGAAATTGACAATTTCTTTCATCCTTCTTAAAAGAAATATAGTGGAGGAAAGTTTACTGGCCAGACATTTGATATGGTCACACCAGGATAGGTTTGTACCAATTGATAAACCCAGTAATTTTATTGAAGTAGTAGAAGTTCTGGTGAAGCAACCTTCGACCAATTTTTGTGATAATTTCAATAAAGTAAAAACTAGCGACATAAAAAGCATCCCCGCAACCCCCGTGCCAAGAATGTGCACGCCCAAGTATGGACAATGTAAAATCCATTTAAAGCAAAAAACCAACTGGAAAAAATATTCTCTCAGCACTAATAACAAGCTTCGATTCAAGTGTTTATGTTTATACATTGAAAGAATGTCATGTAGAAATTAATTTGATTTGATGAGTTTGTCTCCTCAAAAGATAGAACTACAATTATTATTTACGGCACAACCGAACAAAATATTGTGAATATTATAATTCTTAATTTATCATTATTAAATAAAGACGTACGTATTCTAATATTTTCGAGAAAACGCGGTGAATCGTTCTTAATTTGATCAATAAAAAATTTGTGAGGACGTCATTGACACAGATAATATTAGCTACCCGACGAATGATTATATCCTCAGTTAGTGGTAAAATGCGGTTATACTGTGTTAATTTTTTTGCGAAAATTTGGACGTTAGGAAAAACCTCAAAGTAGATTCGTACACCATACGCATAGGAGTATATTGTTGTATAATATTTAAATCATTTCAAAATATAATTCTTTGAGATGACGTCATCAAATTGTTGGTGGGGATGATTAGCCAAAATTTGGTCAGCGTTTAACCATCTACGTGATATTACTAATATACTTACATACAAAATTGACAACAATCGGTCCAGTAGGTTCGGAGATTATGTGTCTAATAAAAATCGACACAGACGCCAGAGAGACGGACAGACGAAAACGGGTGATCACTTTTTTCGTACTGTAGGGGTCATGGATCGTCGAGAAAACATGAAACTGGCACTTAGCTTACGCTTGGGAAGTAAAAATACATTAAATGGATGCAAAATCGAGTGTCGTTCTGCAGAAAAATACAAAGTTAAAAAGCGTCCAGCCGGAATACGCTTGTTATAGCATTCTGCTAGTGAAAAAGTTTCGCTTTATATAACACAATGTGGTTATAAGCATGATGATAATACGGAAATAAGTAGGGGAACGAGGGGCTTGTTGTAACAGTTTTTAGGAAAACGAATATACACTGCGTTTCAAATAAAATGCACCACCTAGAAGGAGTAGGCGTAGAATGTTGAAATTTGGTGGAGAAGACTGTTGCATATGGACAAACATTTGATTAAAATTTGAAAGAAAAACTACAATTTGTCTAGGTAATATACCGGGTGTTGTTCCATTTTTATTAATTTTTTGATTATGTTTTAAAGACACTTGAGTAAGATTTTTTTGCAATTTTACTTGACATTTGTCATTATTGTGCTTGCAAAAATGCTACGAGTTCGCACACGAGGTAATTTTCAACAGATAACACCTATTGAAAGAGGGCGAATTATTGGGATGCATGAGGCTGATTTTCCATTTCGGAAAATCACCAGAAGACTAAGCCCAACGCATTCTATGATATTAAGAACAAGTCGAGAATGGAACAACGAAGAGCTACAAATGCGTCTCAGGGGTACCGACCGTTTCAGAATCACCCAAGAACGCGAAGATCATTTGCTAAGAAGAAGTGTTATTCAATACCCTTGGTAACCATAACGATCAGTCGGGATGGACTGGATGACAGCAATTGGGCACAGAATCCGAGGAGTACCATCTACCGCCAAATTCGTTCCTTTGGCTTGAGATCTTATCGTCCAAATTGCAAACTTCCCTTACCACAAGAACACAAAACTACCAGGCTTCACTGGTACCAAGACAGGCAGCAATGGCTGTAACAGTGGAATGTCATAATGTTTAGGAACGAGTCTAGGTCTTGTTTGTGGCACTCTGATGGACGCATACGTGTTCGAAGGCCTCGAGGCCAAAGGTAAAATCTGGAATTTGTACAGAGACGTCACATCGCTCTAACACCTGGAGTGATGATATGGGATGGTATACACATCTGTTGAAGTACCCCTTATTGTTCATTTCATGCACGTTAAATGCCCGGCGTTACATCGTTAACGTGTTAAATCAATTTCTTTTTTCTTACCTCTAGAACCGTCGAAGAACATCTTTTGAACAAGATAATGCGTGGCCTCATGTGGCCATATTAACTTAAAGAGTGTTTGACGAAAATAACGTCAACTTCTTACCCTGGCCTGCCCGATCACCAGATTTATCAATAATCGAAAATGTTTAGGATTTAATGCATAGAAGGCTGCGCAATTTACCACATCCTCCAAAGACTTTGGAAGAATGTCTACAACAAATTCAAAATGCCTGGAATGAGATGCCCCAGCAGGCAATAGATCATCTCATTTTAAGCATGCCTAGAAGAATACAGTCTTGTATTCGTGCACGTGGAATTTTAACACATTATTAACATTTCTTGTGTTAGATATTTAATTTTTTCTTTGAAATTTTAATCAAATGTTTGTCTACGTGCAGTAGTCTTCTACACCAAATTTCAACATTCTACGCCTACTCCTTCTAGGTGGTGCATTTTATTTGAAACGCAGTGTAATTTGGTATCTATTAGCTGTTTGACCATTATAAAAGTATCTATCGGTAGTCTAACTATTCCCCTATTGGACTGAACAGGCAAAAGGTCAAAATTGTTCATCCTCACTTCACACCAGGCATTTTCTTAAAAAAAGTGCATTGTTACAACTTGCCCCGTGGTTGGGGCTAGTTGTAACAGCCATGAGACAGGTAGTACCAGTAAAAATAAAGCTGATGTTGATACATATTTAGACTTTATTTTTGAAAAATCAACACAACACTTCATTATATACAATTTTTTTTCAGTAAAACTGAAATAAACTTTTAGAAAAAGAGTTAACATTAAAAATTTGAGTTATTCTTCCTTTTTCTTAATATATCTGGAAAGCGATATATGGCATAGGTCAAAATTTTGGCTCGCTTTTCGTATGCTAGGTACGAGATTTGTAGAAGTGAATTTGGGATAAGTTGTAACATGTTACAACTTGCCCCAAAGCTATTGTTACAACATGCCCCGTAGCACAATTTTCTACATTTAATTACATTTCGACAAAATTATGCGGCTTAGCGTCAAAATGTCTAAGGAATATCAAAGCTGAGTAATTTTTGAGCTACATGCAAAACTAAAAGTTTTAAATTAATTAATAACTGATACGAAAAACCAAATTTTACTAAAGCAATATTTTACATTACTTGGCCAAAACGAGACACGTGCACACATCCACTTACTGCGCTGGCTCAAGGAACAGTGGTTGTGATGACATGATGTCTTATGGTGCAAGAATTAAATTCAGTAAAATACCTGACGTTAAAGAGTTTAAATTGTGGGTAAAAATTTAGTGTTACAACTTACCCCTGTTACAACAAGCCCCTAGTTCCCCTACCTAGAAGAGGTTTAAGTCAAGAAGTCAAAAATCTTATTAAAGAAAAATATGAAGAAGGTTTTCAAGCTATTATGAGGCAGAAAAAAAAAGTTAATCGCTTATTTAAAACAGTTAAGACTTGAGAAGTATCATCAGCCAACCGTATCTGGAGCTGAAATTAATAGGTATGTGTTGTACAACAAAGAGAAAAATTCCTAATTTTAAGGACGCGCTTTTTATCCTGAACTATACCTACTGTTTATTGTGAATCATTTGATAAGGTGAACAAGATATAAAAAGTGTATTGTCGACTCTAAAGCTAATGGAAAATTCAAAATAATCAAAAAAGGTTCACATTGATACCTCATAAAATTATATGGCAGTGATATGCCGTAATGATCGTGGGAACAAATGACAAATATGAAGTGTTTCATCCATTTGCTATCGCTATCTGCAAGAGTGAAAAAGCAGCTGACTTTAGCTTTATTTTTGAAACTTCGCATAATTTTGATTTATCTTAGAAACCTTTAATACTCCTTGCCGAGGCCAGCGAATTCATTATTCTACAAACATTTTTGGCACACCTGAAGTAAGCATAGTGTGCTTCTTCCATGTTTTGAAAAATTGAAAAAAAAAACTTAAAAAAATCAATGCCGCTAAAGATATCTATGCTTCACAGACATTTAAAAACGAAAGTAGGTACGTATTCCAAAGCAATCAACTTTTCTTAAAGAAATGGAACACGACAAGTGATCACCGAGTTACAGATTTTCGTGATTATTTTAAGTTGCAACGAAAGCTAAAACTTCAAACTGGTATCTTGCAGGTGCTCCTCGTTACTCCAGTAAAAATAATGGACTCGAATCAACAGAAACCAGTATTAAAAAGGAACGAACGCTTCGAGAAACATTTCCAGCGGACCTATTTTGGAATAATGTTCAGGTTTTATTATTAAAATGGTCAAAAGGCAGAGATCTTGAGTCCTCGAATTGTAAAAAATATAGTGAAGTTACAGAAGTGTATTTGTGGACCTTTGCTTATCAGAGGACAATCATGAACAAGAAAGTCTTACAAGAAGAAATTAGCACAAATTGTAAACTCTTTTATGTGTTTTCAAAATCAACGAATCAGATAATATATACACAATTGCTTTCGATAAATAGGTATACAAAGAAAAAGAGGTAAAGTAGAAAACTGTCCATGAATCCAAAACAAATATAATTAGGGTAAATGTGTACAAGAGTGCGAATATGTATAAGAGTACGCACTGATGATTTCTGCTTATTAGTGCCATCTGGATAAGATGAAGTTATACCATTCAGAATCTAATACTAAACCTGAGATAAAGGTGCAAAAGTGACCTGAATATAGTTTATAGTTTGGTCGTACTGACGATTTTATGTTCACACGTTGTGTGGATGTAATTTTTACCGCTCATAGTTTTAGTTTTTTGTAAGGTACGTATCAGTTCTTTTATTTTACAGTAATAATTTTCATTAGCTGTAGCTTTTAAGGTGTCGTTATACACTAACAGTTTTATACTTTCTATCCATCAAAAGCTTTTAACTTTGAAAACATTAGGTTATGTATAAATGTACAAGAGTGCGCAGCGAGGTATTGTATAAGAGTGCGCGTTGTTTGCGATACGTAGTTTAATAGTCTTGTAGATACATATCATACGATAATGAATTATTTAACTCTACTACTTTGTACTGGTTCTCAAGTTGTGTGGTGGTGGTTATGGTTATTTTTTTTTAATTTTTACTTCCTGAGCGTGTTGTAATTGAGTCCGTCGATCGGCTCTCTACTTTTATGTTTTCTCGACTTTTCAAGAACCCTAGTGTAAAAAAAACTAGGTCTCCCGTTTTATGTGTAGTCTGTAGTCACTTATTCCCATTTATTTTCACTTTAGAGACAAAGATTTTTTCATAAAATGCAATACGCACTCATAAGCGTTCAAATGCGCACTCTTGTGCAATGAACTGTCTAAGAGTGCGCATTTACACATCTTGACAAAACTTGAAATTACTCTTAAAATATAGTGGCTTGGGACGTACAATTAAATACATCTGATCTCTAAACATGTAAATGACGAACCCATATCATAAAATTTGTCTAACCAAAAAAATTAAAAAGTTATTGACAGTTTTACACTAAGTGCGTACTCTTGTACACATTTACCCTACGGCGGATGGATCATAGTTAACTATTGTTTGTAAGGACTTAAATGAATGCAAATTTAAAACTTCTGTGATGTCTTGGGGCGAAGGTAAATACGACCAAAACTGGTTGATGTACCTAATGGTGATGAGGCAAAATTAACACCCTTGGGCTAAAAGCGTAAACGCCGACATCTAGCTAAAGCCAAAAAAGCTTTCTTTGTATAGTAAAACTACTTTTATTTTTTTTTAATTTTAGTTAGTTAAATGATAAGATTTTTTTATATTTATCTGGTACAGTGGTACACCTAAATTTGTGTAATACTACTAAACCAAATTGGTGGTAATCGAGACTGAAAATAAATATGTTCTCTAAAGTTGATGCATGGTGCATCAGTTATTTTGCTGGAAATCAACCCTCCTTGTGGGCACAGAGTCCGCACCTAAAAATATTCCCACATTTCAAAAGAGAGCATGACTACTGTAGGGTTAATACTATCGTTAATTTGTACTTTTCAACTTTTCTATACTTTACATGTTGTCGTTACTATTTTTTTTTTTTCAGTGCAATAGGTACATATTTTTGTCCTGGCAAATATTTTCTTGTCGTTGATTGTCACCTTTCGGCGTTCAAAAAATTTTTTATCGGTTCTATTCATTATATTGGTACTTCAAACATCTTTTTGTCGCTTGTTCATATATAGGTATCACAATATTTCCTGTTGGTTGCAAAAATAAGAATCCACCAGAAGGTTCTAGTCTTTAAAAAATAAATTTGTCGCCTAATGTGCAGTATTTCATGATATTTCCAATGATTTCAACTGATGTAATTTTATACAAAATGTTACCTCAGTTTGTGGATCTTCTTAACATTTGCTCTTGGTTCAATTTTTGAAAGGAACAGTAAATATAAGAATGACGAATAAGGTTAATTTTTATGATACTACCATTGCCCATGTTCAAAAGCCTAAAAAATCAAAATACCCGTATTAAGTCAAATTTGATTCTGAACGAATTAGTGTACAAGTTCAAAGAGAGGTAAACGTAAAATTATTTTTGTTGATTGTCAGCGGAACAATTTTGACATTTGATACAAGACCTATATGTAGTAATGACTTATTGCATTAAAGAACAGCCACTGAGTCACTAAACTGTGACAGTTTTTTACCTGTGTGTTGGTTTTTCAATTTCTTTTATGTATAAGTAATAAAAAAGTAACAAAAGTACTTATTATATATTTATATGGGACACATATCTACTTAATTCTAGAGCGAGAAACACTCCAAAGACCCTGGGATATTTCGCTGTGGAAAGTGGAAATATTTTACAACACGTTCTCGACAGTGAACTAAGATCAAACATTCTGAGCATAACAAAGCATCATGTTTTCTAAATTATTTTAATGAGTGAAGAACTTCAACTATTGCATTGCGTGGAAATAGCTCGTAATTTTGTGGTGGTCTAGTTGAAAGAGACATTTAAGTTCTTTTGTTATATTCCATTCCCACCTACAAAATTCTAATAGAGTAAAATCCAGAGACTACTATATGAAAGCAGCTATCAGCAATAACATCAGTTATACTATCCTCAAACATATTTGGCGTTTATGACTTCACACCAATTTGACTCCCATTATAATTCAATAGGCCGTCACAACCGGATGTCTTAAACCCGCTCACCGATTCCTACCTGAAAAGACCTTTTCTGGTAAAAGCACAGGGCAGGACTGAGTTTTGCATTTACCGACAACTGCGCCTTACGAGTTTTTTATTTTAAGTAAAAACAAAGTAACTTTGTACTCAATCATTTTTTATTACAGCACAACTATTTACTTATTAACTACTACTGCTTATTTATTGATCGAAATAGTCACTGTCATCATCACTCGACTCTTCTAAATTAATAATTAACGGTGTTATCAACCGTGCCCTGTACTGGTCTTCTTCTTTTGTGGAATGTCGTACACAATTGGCCCACATTTCGGCAGTTATTTTGGAAGCTTCTTCCCTAATTATGTCAATTGTTGCACTACTAAATTTTGGTGCCGTATTATTCCTTCTTATATTATTTTTCATTTGCGACCAGATTAGTTCGATGGGGTTAAATATACAATGGTACGGCGGAAGTCTAATCACCCTAAATCCACGATCTCGCGCCATAGCATCTATTTTATATTGTTTCTCAAATTTTCGAGTGTGTAACACTTCTAATAATTGTGTCTTTGTGTGATTTTCTTCAAAGTATAAATCATGTTCTGTAAGGAAATTTTGAAATTTGAAAATTTTAACAAACAAAATTACTCTGAGTCCGGTCCTTCGCGTCTCGACCGTCCCTGGCACGTCGAAAAGGTCTTTTCAGGTAGGTATCGGTGAGCGGGTTTAAGACATCCGGTTGTGACGGCCTATTGAATTATAATGGGAGTCAAATTGGTGTGAAGTCATAAACGCCAAATATGTTTGAGGATAGTATACAATATACATGATTCCAAACTAGTTCTGATGTTTCCTGAGGCCTAAAACTTGTGATGATGTTTTTTAGAACGCGGCAAAATCTACAAACATTTTCAAAAATGGTAAAATTTATAGTGGAAGAAGTCCAAAAAATAGGTCAATAGAAAAAAAAAAATTGGAAAGAGTTAGTTCTAAGCTAGGGATTGCAAAACATCTCGGAAAAGTCATGAAACCTGGACCTATAAATCAAATAATTGATATTTTATGTCCAATTTTTTTTATGTTCATTACCCTTGAAAGAATGTATTCCATGTTAATTTATTAAGTAATATTTTTTCTTTAAAATGTATACATACTTACTTCAATTTTTTTATACAAATTTAGTTAAAATTAATAAATAAAAATGTTGTTAAACCGATAAAGTTTAATAAATTACTTCATTCACTTTTTGTTGAGTTATCGTACTTATGTACGTAAACAATTCTCAAAAAGTTCAGTATATGAACAAAGTTAAGTATTTACATTTCCATTAGAGCAGAAAGTGTTTATGATCGATCCGCATTTTTGAAATGGATACCTAGAAGGTAAAAGATGTGTGGAGTACTCGGTTCCAGCGGATTGGTCTGAATTCCGGGAAGAATTTTCCAACAACTTCGTCAAGTATGCCCCACTCATTAACAACTACCTATGTGTGAGAAATAAGAGAAATCCAGTAATAATAGAAATGTTAGACATGTAGTGGAGCAAACCCCTATAACATCCATACGACGTATCGCAAAAAGATTTGGCATTCGCTCCTTATCAGCTATGGTTTGCTATTACCAATGGTTTTTAGAGATATTTGATTACCGGCTGTTGGTGAAAACCTTTTTTAGAGACGAAGCCTAGTTTCATTTGAGTGGCTTCATTATTTTTCAAAATATGAGAATACAGGGAACCGAAAATCTCTTTTTTCTCCAAAAATTGGTGTTTGGACTGCAGTTAGTCAACCACGGACAATAAGGTCCTTATTTTTTGAAGGCAATCATGGTAATAATAATCATGTAATTAACTGTCTTCTTCAAAGTAATCCTCTTAAAGGTAACGTAACCGTTGTTACATATCAGAAATGTTTGGCAAATGTTATAGCATAACCTCACGATGATGAAGTGGAAGTAAGTAGATTATTTTCAACAAGATGGGGTTACAGCTCATTCGCCTAGGACCAATAGCAATGTTAGGAGAATTGTTATTCGAAATACACAGAATAGCTGGCCCCCACGACCTTGAGATCTTACTCCTCCAGACTTCTGTGGTGGCCTTATTTAAAGAATGAACACCTGTCACTAATTTGGAGGAATTAAGGTTAAAAATAACAAAAATAATTGACGACATAAACAACAATGCAGAAATGCTGAGGCATGTAATCGACAGAGTTAAACGAAGAGCTCTTCCATATCTAAAAAAAAAAATTCAGCTCTTACTATAATTTAATTTCATTTATTTAATGAAATTAATCTTTCATCAATTTTACACCTATTTTATTAAAACGCTTTTTAAAAAATCTATACCATTTTAGTTTTCACATTTGTCATTTATTGACATTTGTCAGTGTAATTTAATCACCGATGTTCATTTCCAAGGATGACTCGACTATAAATTATGTTAATCACGCGATATTTTTATGTTTGTAAACATATGGGTATCGACTCTTAGAATTTTAATATTCATGTTAGTGAGCTTATTATTTCTATTTCCCCACACTTTGCACTCGACTCATTGTATTTAGTTATAAAGTTTCAAAAATCCTTATTCTTCGTTGTTAGTTAAATTTTTATTATTTTTTTTTTTTTTTTAATAAACTCTAAAATTCATTGACACAACTTTTTTCAGACTTTGACAAATTAAATACCCACTAAACCAAAAATCCTGTTGATACTTTTCAAACAGATGTCATGCTTATTCTTTAATATGTATACTTATATACCTACTTATTTAGAAAAATTAGTGTATATTATAAATAAGAGCGAGAATCGTGTAATAATTATCTGATACCTATCACAAAAATTAGGACCCGAAATGTAGTAATAAACCTTAGCTAAGTGTTTTTCTTTAACCAAAGGTATAACTATGTATTACATTCGTACTTTTCGTAATTCGGTAGAGGCCAGTAGTTGAAGTTATATTTTCTAATTTAGGATTTAGAGAAAGAAACCAATAAGGACATAGTACGATCACGCAGAACTATAAGACATTGATGAAGAGAAATGGTGGAGTCGCCGGATAGTCGGATAGCGTGCATCAGGGCAGGAGTGATAAATGTCCCGCGTGGTCTTGCTTGAATACTTAATGTTTGATTGCTACACGACATACCATGGACAATTTAACAATCTAATAGAGATATATGAGCCGGTTTTCTTAAGACCCGGTCAAGAAAAAAATAAACATTTTATTTTTATAGGTTTAGGGAAAATCTCAGATTACGGGGGATTTGTTTGGAAAATGCTGGTTCAGAGTGTGTAGCACACCACAGGGTTCGCAAGTACATAAATTGTCAAGTCATAAACTCGATAGAAAGTTTCTTATCTAACGTTACCGTTTCTAATTCGTGCCGAAAACTATGGAAAAATGGCCGGTAATTTCGACCTCAGAATAATAATTACAAGTTCCTTCAAATTTAACTTTTCAAGCATTGGTAAAGCTTGCATGATTTATCGTTTGCATGATTGTACATAATAATGTCTTATAATGCGTGGGCTGGCAGTTACCCGAAAATAATGACCAATCAGGTAACGGGAAATTATGTCATATGTGTGGCGACGACTCGCCGAAAAACTTGCTCGATCGCATGCGATCATGACTCGGCTACATTTCATTGGCTTGTTCGCTCATTCGCGCCATATTTCGTTGCGTTAATTGAACGGTACGAAAATACAGTGGCGGTTGGTCGTATTTTATATCCACCTTGCAGGTGAGTTTGGGTTCTAATATCGCTACTATTATTACGGTTATCGTTATAATTAATAAATTGGAGTAGTTTATATATCAACGCTTGACCAGAGAATTTGACCATGCACGCTTTGCTCCTTTCTGAAAATGAGCTGGATTAGTTGCAGTGTACCGAATGTCAGATCTGTAACCTGACTCGAATAATATGTTTATAAGCTTAAAAAGAAGATTAAGCTTGAATTTTTCAACGATTGATTTAATGCCTTTTGAGATGCTGTCACAATCTGTTCGAAGATAAATATATTAATTTTAATATCTTCAATGAAAAAACAATCATAGCCATAACTCTTATTCCAGAATGTTCGAAAAATTAGATAATCATTTCTGAGATGAGCAGGGCATTTTTTCCATTTTTTTCGAATATACCTACATCAAGAAAGAATAATTATTTATTATATATTTTTGAAACCATGTTAACTAACTGCTTCGAGCGGGCAGTACACAGGTAGGTTCAAAGGAATACTAATGATTATGTTTTTGTACTTTCCACATTAAAAAAAATCGATTCGGCATTTTTGAGACTAACCAAAATATTAACACGTTTATTTCATTAATTAAAAGATTTGTAAAGTACGAAAGACTTTAAGCCGCACTATAGAAAATTTATGCATACCTACTTGTGGAAATCAAAATATAATTTATACGCGTGGAGAAATGAGTCCATACCTAATATTTTAGTCTATTTCATAACTTGTGATTAATCAAATGTCAGACATCAACAAACGAAATCCCTGTGATGCCAAGAGTTACGCACAATCTATAAAAAAATTGGTCGAAGGTTATTTCGACAGAACTTCCCTGAAATACAATAAAACTAGTCCAGTTTTTTCAAAAATTATAAAATTTGATTATGCGAATTTTATTTTTTTTTATGAAGACCCTTATAAGTTAAAATATAGATAGGTATGTATGTAACATTAAAGTAAATGTGAAGAAGCGTGCTGGTCGTACGTTCGAAATGAGTTTTCCCTTAATAAAATTTTGTCATCAACAATTTTGCAAAAACATGACGTATATCACTTTGGATAGGTGCAGTGAGCCATATTGTATTCCCAAAATTTCGGAAAAACGGAGTGAGCCGATTCAGATTTAATCAATAAAATAAACTGATTCTATCATTGATTTTTATAAGTCATCCTGTATAAGAAATTTAAAAACTTTTGATGCAGTGATAAATCACAAGTAGGTATAGATTTTTGCACATTTTGGATAGGATTTATTGGGCAAAATTTTGAGATGACATCATCAATTTTTTGGAAGGGGATAAACGAATAAATTTTGCTTAATGATTTACCATGATTACGATAACCCTAAATTATTTACACTAATTCAGAGCATTCGGTTTTGCAGTTTCAAAGTTATATTGCAAAATATTGTTATTCAGTTTTGAATTTTTTCCAAAAATTCTGAAAGCCTAGGGTGAAAATTCAACATGGATTTACACACCACAAGTGCAGAAGTATCTTATTTTATACAATTAAAATTTTTTTTTATTATAACTTTTGGTGATGACGTCATCCCATTGGTGGTGGGGACTATTAGCCAAATTTTAGTTAGTATTTAACCATTTACATGATATTCCTAATACACATACAAAATTTGACAACAATCAGTCCAGTAGTTTCGGAGATTACTTGTCTAATAAAAATCGATACAGACACCAGACAGACAGACAGACAGACAGATAGACAGACGGACAGAAACGGGAGATCACTCATGGAATAAATATCTTAAAGGAATGATATTGCGCAGGTCCAAGGCCACGCAATGACGCCGAGTGGTGACCACCAGGGTGCCCAGATTTGGCGATTTATCGCCATTTTGGCGACTTGGCGCCCAAGATTAGCGCTGTTTTTTAATGTCGGCGCCAGTTGGCGATTTTGGCGAATTTTGGGGACTCTATTATTTTTCCATTTTTGTGTACAGTTAAGTAATGAAAAAAATCGAAAAAGTCAACAATCAACTATCACTCTCACTCTCATCCCCTCACAGTCGCTCGTCAGTCATTAGTCATCACTCGTCAGTTCATCACACTGAAAGGGTCAATGCATTTTTTAATTAAAATAAATATTAAAAAAAGGATAAGTGCTTTCATTAGATTTCAACAATATATTTTGTTGGCAAAGTCCCTATTATAGCCTCTAGAAAACACATAGTATCGTCACCGTGGAGCAAACCTGGCGGAAACTTAACAAAAACAAAAGTTATTAACACCATTTGACAGATCGCGAAATTTAAAATGGTTTTATGTTGGATTTAAAGTTTGTAGTTTATGTACAAAATATGGATTTTTAATTTGAATAAAATATAAAATTTAATCAATAAAATCTTATTTAATAATTATTAGTTATATTAATTGACAATTAATTGACTTTAAACAAAAAGACCACGCCAAGACCACGTGACAACAACGGTTTACGCGCTGTCAACTCTCTGCTGACACAATTTGGTTCTAAACCAGGGAAATTTTTTGCGTTACCAACTCCGTTTGCTCCACTCGTACAACAATGGATAACGGTACTATGTATTTCTCTATATCTCTGGTATTTCTAGGGGCTATAGTCCCTATATTTAATATATGGTTTTGGGTTGGCGATTTTGGCGGCTTTCGAGTCCCTCTATTGGCGATTGCTGTGACAACTGATCTGGGCACCCTGGTGACCACTTCGATCACCATCAGACGTAGATCGAGCATGTTTGCGCGTTCTGTTACTGTTTTTCCGCTTTTTTCTGAGAGAATTTCATCTACAATGCGTTGTACAAGGTTTGGAGGCAACAACAATAGTCGTTACACAACATTTGAACAAGGTATCCACTTTTATCGGTTTCCCAAAAATGCCGAAATACAAAAATTGTGGGTTATTGCCTGTTGTAGCGCTAAAAAATAAGTACAAACTAGGCACAAATTGTTTCAAAAATTTTGTGGTCGACGATTATGAAAGAAACCTTAAACACGAACTACAAAATTATTTTCCCAAAAATGCAAGAAAATTTAAGTCAACTGGGATTCCTTCATTGTTTCTGCCTAAAGGCAAAGAAATTTCTACGAAAGCAAGATATACTCAAAATTACCAATAATTATATGAAACAGTTGTTACAAAAATCTACGATCATCAAATGTAGCAAGAATGTAAAAAAAAAAAATATTTTTCCGATTAAGAATATATTTTAGAATTAAACAACTTAATCGCTCGTTAAAGGATGTAATTGGGGTGAAATAAATAAAAAAAATCTAAAATTTGTAAGTAAGCACTACATTTTTTTGTTTCATATTTTTTTACATAAATTACAGTAATATTCCTGTCGGTTGTAACACTTATTTTATTTTTTATTATTTTATATTATAATAATAGAGTGAACTATTTTTATTTTATTTTAGCATGTCCGTTTATTTTTTTATCATTTCAATCATGCATTCTCATTCTAAATGTATTTTTATAAGTGTGTGGATATTATTTATTTTTCATAATAAGTAAATAAATAATGTATGTTGAATGTTTTACTACGAAAAAGCCTTTGGACTAATCAATTTTGAAAGTTATTTGTTAATTATTTCCGACATAAGGACTCTCCACAAAAATATTTGGTTGTTTTTTTATTGCAATACGTTTAGAGAAACCTCAAAAGGTGTTGTACATATGTACATTGTGTTGAAATTTGATCAATACGTACATAATTCTTTATTAGAACACTTTATCACCCACAGTTTTCTAAAAATACCGACAAATTTTTGTTTTACAATAGTATTCCCCTACAAATCTGTGAGAAGTGGTCACCACTTCGCGTCACTGCGCGCAGCGGACGAGACTGCGTCGCATGAGTATCATACCTCTAAACCTTATTGTATCATGAGATCACTTTTCGTACTCTAGACTTCTAGAGGTCATGACACGTCGAGAAAATATGAAAATAGCAATTCGGCCGATGGACTCGATTACAATACTTCCTTGGCTTACGCTAGGGAAGTAAAAATTGGTTATATAGACAGAATTTCCCTGACGTCTGAAGAAAATAAATAAAATAAATTCAGTTTCTTAGATCAATGACTACTCCTATAAAATTTTATTCTCTTATAATAGCCCCTATAAGTTACAAGAAAGATATGTGTGGACTGTTAAACTGCAGGTAAACAAGCATGCTGTGGGTATATTTCAAACGTATATATCAATGAATAAGTGCATTCCCAAAATTTTCGGGAATAGGGTGAACCGTTGTTTTGACTAAACCAAATAAACTGTTTCATTCATTAATTTTTTTTAAAAACCCTGTATTGGCAATTCTAAAAAATGTTACTGTATTGGTGAACCACAAGTAGATATACACTGATAATATTTTAGATAATTTGATAGGATTTATCCAGCAAAATTTTGAGATGCCGTCATCAAGTTTGTGGAGAGGTTAAAGAGATAAATTTTAATTAGTGATTTCTCATGTTAACGATAACCTTAAGATACTTACAAGAATTTAAAACATTCAGTTTTGCCGTTAAAAGTTAAATTGTAAAATATTTTATACAATTTTGTTATTTTTTCCAAAAAGTTAAGAAGTAGATATGTTGTTTTATAAAATTTAAATAGCATTTACTATTCAATATTTTGTGATGACGTCGTCAATTGCTGCTGAAGATGTTTAGACAAATTTTGGTTAGCGTTTTACCATCTACTCCATATTCCTAAAATATACATGCAAGATGTTACCACAACCAGTCCAGTAGTTTCAGAGATTGTCTAATAAAATTACTAACAGACTACAAATAGACAGACGGAAGCGGGATATCTATTTTTTCATAGTCCACGGGTCATGAAACGTCGACAAAACATGAAGCTAGCTGTTTGCTGCATAAACCCTATCATCCTCATTACATATATACAATATTGCCCTAACTTGTGCAAAAAATAAAAAAGTAATCAAGAAAATGTTAAAAATAAATACACATGTAGTTTATCTGCTTTAAAAAAAAAAACATAATTATCATCCCTATGACCACTTGCTTCACCCACTATTTCAATTTTTGTCTAGAAACCTCAGTTTCCTCTCCGTCTTCTTAAACATGAAGTTTGATGGAATTTAACTTTCTACCAACGGTTATATACTTTTTTTCAAGCACAATTTTGTTTTTAATAATTTTTTGGAAAAATATCTGAATTAGATATGGACAGTGGTCATGAGACTGAATATAAAATATACAAAGTTATAAAATTTTATAATACATTATCTAATTTGGATCAATAAAGTACTATTTGCAATGAAGGAATCGCATTTATTATTTTTTTCAAGTAATTAATTAATAATGGGTGTAAAATAAAATATATATTTGGAACAGGTGGTGAAAATTCAGTTGTTTGCGGCTTTGTTAGAAAGTAGAGTCACGTCAAAAACTGGTTGTTATTGAAAAGAAAAGAAGAGAAAGAAACGGCCAATTTTGGCATCGAACATGGGACCGTCAGTCTGCTTGGTGACACCTAAGCCACAAGACTATGAGCCTAGTATCCTAGATAACGGTCCGGTGGTTTCGGAGAATATATGTCTATTAAAAATCGACAGAGACGACAGACAGATAGACAAACAGGCAATCGTGGTTATATAGACAGAATTTCTTAGATCAATGACTACTACTATAAAATTTTATTCTCTTATGATAAATAAGTTAAAAGAAAGATATGTGTGGACTGTTAAACTGCAGGTAAACAAGCATGCTGTGGGTATGTTTCAAGTGTATCTATCAATGAGTAAGTACTCTAGGGATCATGAAACGTCGAGAAAACATGAAAGTGGTAAGTCGTCCGATGGATTCGATTAATATACTATACAGGAAGTAAAAATGCTTAGGTATCCTTTTTTTATAAAATGCCATTACATCTTTTATACTTTTCCCAGATATTTAATCATACCCCTCTTTCTAGTAATTCTAAATTTTAATGTATTTGACTGGGTACTTTTTAAACACAAGCTAAGTCAATGTTGTATGTAATATAGAGGAAAAACGAGCATTTTTGTTTTGTTTATTTATTTATTTATGATTATTGATTCTATAAGGTTTTTGGGTTAGAATCCCCTGTCTAGGCGCTACTTATTTTCGCTCGCTTGACAAGCCGTCACTTTTCCTTCGTTATCAGTTCATTGTCAAAGATAAGTGTTTTCTGCTGTTAATTTCGGCAAGAATGGCAAAAATTGTTGGCAGCAACACGTAAGAAGCATTTGCGAATCCAGAACACTATAAAGATAATAATGTTGTCTAGTTTGAGCCCCGGGGCACATCACGCTAGCAGGAACCGAGGAATGTCGCCCGTCTGAGCGCATTCCATCAAATGTAGCTTCCTAGTCGCATTACGGAACTTGCGAAATATGCCAACGCCTTCCAGGAATTTACTATTCAACGACTGCTGTAATAAATACCACAACTTGGTCTCATCAACGTTAGGTGAACACCACCAGTTTCTTACATGTGGACTGAGTTCTGCGGAAGAGCTGTTTCAAAATCGTTTGTTGTAATGTGATTTAGGTGAAAGGAGCATTTTACAGCGAATATATTTTCCACCATTAATCTGACCAGAACAAATTGTCCGTTATACCTACGAATCCAGACTAGGACTTGTGCCAGTTGAACTTTGCTGCTCTTAAATCAGACCACGTTTTGTCCAGGAGAAAATTAAGGTGAACATTTCTCTTTCCTATAGACAGCTGAATTGAAACACTCGTGATATATGCTGAGTATTAGATATCTGCTCCAGTACCAATGTTATTTAACTATCCACTGCATAAAACGTCCGCTCCGGCATTAAAATAAAATGCTTTAAATGGGTAGCATTAAGCACAGACATTCATAATACGGCAATTGTAAAACTCAAACTGCTATCTTTGGAGATTTAATAAATGTGATAAACTTTCTTTTTTTATTTCTTAATCCTGTTGTAATATCTAGAAGCTTTATTTCTTATTACACAAACAGTGTTGTTTCTTTCGTGAATACAAGTTTCAATGTTTACCAAAGTGTGTTTGTTTATCGTCAAATTATAACATTTTGTAACAAATTTAGAGACTAAACTATGTTTTCACTTAAAGATAAAAGAATAATCTTTCCATAATTTAGGTAGTTTTTAACAAAAATTCAAGGTGTCAGTTGTCTCCAGAAAGGTATTATTATTGGTTAACTTTATGTACGGAGGTATGTCAATAGTTTTTCTGTCTTCTTCCTCTTCGGTTTTCCCTTCTACATTACTTCAAAATCAACTTCCGATGAGTAATGTAGGATTTAATTATTCACAGAGTAATATAACTATAGATTATGTTTTCTACAAATCGTGTTGGTATTAAATTCATGTTGTTTGACGCATCTCAAAAAAGCTTCTAAAACCGCCATCAATCAACTTCTAAGTTGATTTTGAAGGCATTCCCGTAAAAGCTATAATTTAATCAGTAGTATGAATTATAGTATAATTTAACAAAAATTTTACTTTTTAAAGTAACTGTTTTAATTTGAGCAATAACCAATATACCTACAACATAAATATACGGTTCTCATTTATTTTAATCCCGTACTACTACAATAAAATCTGAATATATTATTAACAAATAACAAAACTCAATTGAAATGATATTCTGTGAAGCTTCGATAAAATTGCCTTCCACCTTTTGAACAACACATTAACACAAAAGAGTAATTACTCCTAAATTAAGAAAACAATAACAAAATACCTGAACAAACCCCCCCGGAATAATAACTACTATCTACCCATCAACCAATTAGTTTGAAGCTAAAACTATTGCAGTTTTATTCGGAAAAAAATTAATAGTTCAATACCAGTAAAAAAAATATGGAAAAATGGTGGTCGTATGAAAGGAACACACTTCCCAGAAGCTACACGAACAGTTGTAATTTTTTTGTACTCGCCTGGAGAAGAGAAAACAGCCCATGTAATGGTTATTTGTGGTTTAAGTGGGTTATTTTAGATATTACCAGAAGTATAATAACCTACGAAGGCGTGCCCAAGTAGGTTTGATATCTCGAGGGTAGGTATGTGGTATTATGGCCGAAATTGTTTTTTCTGTCCTAGAACAGCTGATTGTTCTCTTTAAAAACCAAAAGGTTTAGAGACCTCTTTCTTCACTTGTCAACAGAATATCTAAAAACATTTAGGTAAATATGTCGAGTTGCCTAAAACTTTTTCGGAACCTAGAATGACAAAAGAGGCAAGAGGCAAGTAAGTGAAAAAGGAATGGTTCAAAAAGTGTTTATTTGATATGGATGTTTTGGAGAAGCAAGATTTGAAGATCAGTTTTACATTTAAACTTGGTAATATTACCTAGGTACTAATTACAACAGATCATTTTTCTAAGCAGTATAATTTTAATTACTTATAATAAAGTAATTTACAGTGGCATTCTTCTTGTCTGACACTGACAAAAAAATTGGGGATATTTATTTTAAAAAGGTTACAAATTTAATACTTACAATGAAAAAAAAACTTCATCCCTTGGCAGATAGCGTGCGACAGGTACAATGTTATTTAACTAATGCCGCTTTTCCGGAATGTGTGGTCGCTGACTTTTATACACTGGATTCAGTTTTACAGCTTTCGAAGACATGGAAAATTATGCCTAGAGTAAATCGTTTACATCAGGCAGATTACTGCGGGCTTAGTCATAGCATAAATTAAACATTTGAAGTTAAGAATATACTGATAATACTTTTTTCCCGTTAGTAATCTGTTTTTATTTGGCGATTTTTATTTTGTTATCACAAAATAAAAATCGAAATTTTATCAAATAACCAGAATTTGTTGGACTGTACTTCAGAGGCGGAGGAATTCTGTCGGAACAATCTTCTACCAATTTTTTCAAGTCGTTTTAAATTCATATTGCGTTAAGTTAGATTACGGGTGGCTAACATTTTAACAGTAGACGTAAGCTACTGAGTTAATTGGAGAACCGTCTATAATGGCTATAAGTAGATTAAATTTAAGACTCGAGGTGACAGAGTTGTAAACTCTTCGGCAAACAGTGGAATTTGCTTGGTAGAGCTTATTTGAAATCAGAAGTACACATCAATAAAAGAGCACAGATACCAGTATTTGAAACACAATTCAATGCGCATGAGCAGTACTTTCACAAAATCAGCGGCGTCGAGAACGAATTTCCTTTACTTTTTGTACCTGTTTGGAACGTTCTGCTCCTAACGCGTGCATCGTGCAAACCCCAATAACAACACTAATGGTCCGCCACTGACTAGTCCATAGTCTTCGCCCATCTTCGCGCTTCGCGCATTCATCCCTCCCACTCGATGTACTTCTGACTTCAAATAAACTCTAGCAAACGTAGCGCTCTAGAGATTTTAACTGAAATTCTAAAATAAAAATTTTAAATTCATGTATACATATAGTTTCCAAAATTATTTTAAGGGATAAGTGCTTAAAAATGTCTTATGAAACGTGTAGGGTAAATGTGTACAAGAGTGCGGATATGTATAAGAGTACGCACTCATGATTTCTGCTTATTAGTGCCATCTGGGTAAGATGAAGTTATACCAATCAGAATTTAATGTTAAACCTGAGATAAAGGTGCAAAAGTGACCTGAATATAGTTTATAGTTTGGTCGTACTGACGATTTTATGTTCATACGATGTGTGGATGTAATTTTTACCGCTCATAGTTTTAGTTTTTTGTAAGGTACGTACCAGTTCTTTTATTTTACAGTAATAATTTTCATTAGTTGTAACTTTTAAGGTCTCGTTATACACTAACATTTTTATACTTTCTATCCATCAAAAGCTTTTAACTTTGAAAACATTAGGTTATGTACAAATGTACAAGAGTGCGCAGCGAGGTATTATATAAGAGTGCGCATTGCCTGCAATACGTAGTCTAATAGTCTTGGAGATACATATCATACGATAATGAATTATTTAACTATACTACTTTGTACTGCTTCTGAAGTTGTGTGGTGGTGGTTATGGCTTTTTTTTTTTAATTTTTACTTCCTGAGCGTGTTGTAATCGAGTCCGTCGACCGACTCTCTATTTTTACGTTTTCTCGACTTTTCAAGACACCTAGAGTACGAAGAAATAGGTCTCCCGTTTTATGTGTAGTCTGTAGTCACTTATTTCCATTTATTTTCACCTTAGAAACAAATATTTTTTTATAAAATGTAATGCGCACTCATAAGCATTCAAATGCGCACTCTTGTGCGATGAACTGTCTAAGAGTGCGCATTTACACATCTTGACAAAAATTGAAATTACTCTTAAAATATAGCGGTCTTGAGACGTACAATTAAATATATCTGATCTCTAAACATGTATATAACGAACCCATATCATAAAATTTGTCTATCCAAAAAAATTAAAAAGTTATTGACAGTTTTACACTAAGTGCGTACTCTTGTACACATTTACCCTATTTTATACTATTCTTTTCTAAGTACTTGACAAGTTTTTTTTCCATTTTAAAATGCAAATTGAAATTTTTGGGCAATTTTGTCGTGGTTAGTGTAATATTTGAAGGTTAAATTTTCACTACAAGAAATTATTATTATTGTTGATTCAAAAATTAAAAAAACACAACCTGTTGAATTAGGTTGGTACCAAATAAAACTCCTTTAGCGCTTATTTTTAAGCCTGATAAATTGGTAGCAATTAAACTTCAAATTTGAAATTTTCTGACAAAGATGTCAAAACAAAATGAATAAAAACCACATGCCCTAACCTCAATTTTTTTTGACAGCATATTTTGGCACCAAAAGTCTCCCTAGACGATGTTCTCGGATGAGTTTTTGTACTATGTTGCCGTTTGAGTGATCTTTTAATTTTTGAGCAGGTAATATTAACAATGTGTGAAGCTGAATACAATTTTACGCCCTCCAAAATACGAGAAACTGCCCAAAGTAGCACCCGATGTGTTTGGGTTCAGCAATGTCTAAATTTAAACTTATCTGGATGCTCCAGGGCTCCACAGGAGCACTTAGAAGATTCACGTGGCAGAAAAGTGAGTAGCAGTGAAAGTAATTTTCAGCAAAATATTAACAAATATCTTACCTGGTATTAATCCTAAGTATGCATGCAAGACAAATTTCATGACAAAATTTTTTTTATTCTTTTTGTTATCTGATAGTGACAATTATTGTAATGACCCCAATCCTGAAACATAAATTAGGTATTAAAGCCCAGTACCAGTTTTATTAAAGCATTCAATCTGGGTGCTTTAATAACTGGGTTATGAAATAAGGAAAAATCTACAAAGGACCACGTCGTAGACCTTGTGGATAAAACTCGAAACTGCGCAACAAATTTTTGGAATAAACACATAATAAAAAATTTTTTATCTAGTTACAACTGAACGAAAAAAAATTCGGAGTTCTTCACTTTAGGTAATTCCAAATATTTTTTTAACACCCGACAAAATATCTATATCGGATACTTTGACCGTACAGGAACAAATTTCAGTACAGAAACTTTACATTTGCATATTTTTCAAACAAAAGTTAAGTTCAATATCACTAAAATTCTCGTCCCGCATTGTTTAGAACTGATTTCTAGTTATTCGACTTTTAATGGCATGAAAACCAGAATAACCATGTTTTAGTTGTAGTAGCCGCACTACTCTGTATAGGTCATGGTAAGTCGAAAACTGCGCCGTTTATCATATTCATTAGGCAAGTTAGAGGAACTCTGCATCGGATTCAGACAGAGCCGAATTAAGGGCAGGCACAGTACCTAACTGCACGAGGGGCTCGAAAACATTAACTAAAAATTCGCTAAAAACAACGTCCCCTTTTTATGTCCTATAAAAATTTTCCTAGTATAAGCTCTATATTACAACTATGGAAGAAGGGGTTGTTGTTTGGTGATGCGTCCCTAACTACTAAATTCGGTGGATGAATATCACCTTAAAGACAACGCGAAGACGAAATATTTTTTCACAAAATAGTCGGTGGGGTGCAATGACGTACCGTTTTAATAAACGCGATATGGTGGTGGTCGGGAATCTGTAAATGGTAAAATAGAAATGGCGTCGTGAGATACCTTAAAACTCATTACGGCATTTAGTGAATTTACGACGTTGTCAGAACTAATATCCCGTATTAATGAAGAACAAATTGACATTTTTCAGGGTGCGTGCTCATTGCGTATGCGGAGTCACGCTCGGGGATGGAGTCAGCGAGGGGATGGTAGGTAGTAGACCTGCACACGTAGCTGCATGCGTGAGCCACATTCTCAAACTCACCGCCTAAGCGGCCATCGATGATGAATATGCATACGCTTCTTATGGAAATTTATGGACTGCCCCCACTAGATACAATGAAATCGATGACGATTCCCAGAGATTGATTACGATTTCGGGAAATGAAAGCCATAGATAGCGTATAGGACGTTTGATGAATATTGCATCGTTATTATTTAATGGGATGCACTATGCGGACAGGTAGTTACAAATGCATAAGCTAATCAAGATCGTAATTTAACGTTGTAATTGCATTCTAATATTGATTGTAATCAGCTATTTGGATATTCAAATATTTTCATAGAGACCTGACCGACGGGTTATGCTCTCATCAATATGCGCTGTTTATTGCCATCTGTTCGGATGATGTGATTTGGAAGGGATTTACATCAATCATTTCTTTTTTGGATTGCTGGCGGTTCGGGAAAATGATTTCTGACAGCACGTTGTGGATTCTGATTCTGCTCGAGAGAGTGTTCCCTCTCATCATCAATTCATGACCAACAGGGGCAGTGGTTCCATTTTCACTCTTATAATGATCACTCAGAAACTAAGCTGAACAGTATTTTTTTCGTGTTTCACATTTATCTTTCTCTTTATATAGTTTTTAATTTTGAATAAGTATTATGTTTTTTATACATTCTTCACTTTCTGATTTTTACATTGACTTAAATTTTTTAAGGTCGTCGGCTAAAATTCGCACATCTTAATGTAATCACAACTTTATTGTAGGTCTACAATTAATATTATATTTATACCTGCAACCAATCTCACTTTCTATATGTATTCATAATTTGATCGGTATTATCAAAACAGCTTAGTTCTTAACCTTTTTTTGAGTTTTTATTATTGTTTTACTATTATTTCTTTACGAAACATTTTAGCATCTCTTTTTTTATTTTTCTCTTGCAACAACTTTTGAACTACACCCCGTATCTGAAAATTATTTCGAAGTATACTTACAATAAATTTCATAGCACTACTGTCAACATACCATCAAATTGGCACTCACGCAAAACCACACCAGTAATTTTTTCATATAATGTGGCGGTATCACGTGATGTTGAAAGGTTAAGTATTATGTAAAAAGAGAACCAACATTTTTAAAGACAAGTCTAAATTGAATCGTGTCAGGCGGTGGATCACACAAGTGATTCTAGATGAATAAACTAAACAAGAACAAAATGATTTGATTAGACACATAAAATAATCTAATCTAGATCTAATAACTCTATAAATAGAACCTAGTGCAATAAAAAACTTGTTGAACGATGTGCAATCAAAAAATTCTTGCAAATTTTGGAAATGACAATTGAGGAACTTAGGAGGAGAATTTTGGTTAATGTAAATTTTTATTCGGACGGAATTTTACAAGTTACTTATATACTTATTTTCTAAAGTTACGTGGTAGATATTTATAAAATTAGAGTATTACAAAGTAAACAACATTTACACCTACCGGTGTGCGGTGTGGAATACGACGCGCAATCCCCCGCGTCATCTGAATTATTGTGTAGCTTCATTACTCAGTTTAAACAGTCGAACATAAGAATCTAAATGACAAGTTACTATTTAGTTCGCGTCAAGATAGCAATTACGTCGATTGCTCACTCACACAGAATTTCCAGCTATGTTGGTGCTGCAATAATTTCACAATCTGTAGATGAACTGATGTTAACAGGAGCGACAATTTGTGGTATACATGATATTAGCTGTTAAATGTGAATTACTGAGCATGGACAAGGATGAAGCAAAATAACTGCAATCCGTCGTTGAAAGTGTAAACAGAGATTAAAGATTCCACAAATGAATTTTGAATTCTTCAGTGCTGCCAGATTTGGTCACTTATAGCCAAAACGACAACTTCGCTTTTTCTACTTAGTTTTACTACATACCGTGTGGTGATTAATTTTTGTTGCAAATTTTCAGATTGTGCAAGTCAGATTTATAAAGTATAAGTAAGTATCGCCTGTATACTGCCTTTACAGCCTAAACTCTTTAAAGGGAAGGTAATCCCAATAGCTTCAACATGTACTAATTTGTAAAAAAAACTGGACAAACGCCAGTATCATAAACATCCTATTGCTTTTCATTGATCTATGGAAATCTGATTTACTCATTTTATCCAGTTTTTTTTTTTTTTTTAAATCAAATAGTATTATGCCTTTGTCCATCCTAGTTCTATTATTCAAAGACCTAAAAAAATACAGCCTACGTATGTTTGTAACTTAAAAATTAAGATACAGTAAAAACTGTAGCATCCATGAGTGTTCCCTTACAATCCGACTACTAAAAGTTTACTACTTACATAAAATGATTTTTCTCAAAGAACCCAAATTAAGAGTTACTGATACTGAAACAACATTTTGGAGTAAAATTTATATTACCTACTAACCCATCTATATTCTCCTAGGTTTGTGATTTAAGAACTGCTTACATTTTAAGGTTGTTCCGCTACTCAAAATATGACAATTATGGTTGAATTAAAAAATATTTTATTATAGATATTAAGCAACTAAAGCACCTCAACATTGCAAATATCACTAAAAATAGTAGTTAACTTCTAAAACTGAACGTTGTCTTTGTTAATTTAGTAGTTCTTTTTTTACTGTTATCTAGTGGTTATAATATCACGAATATAAGTTAAAATAAAACTAAGTGCCTATACGTATATTTCAAGTGAGTTTTTATAATAAAACTTTTTTATGACGTCATCAACTCTTTAGTGGGGACGAATATATGAGTTTAAATAAGCAGTGTAATACTAACAACATCACTGTAGTTCCTGAATTTTTTATTTAATCAATACACTGACAAAACACAAAGGTAGACCCACAATACTTTCTACATTTTAGATTTAATTTAACAAAATTTTGAGATAACGTCTTCAAGTCTTTACAGGAGATAAACATAAAATTAAGATGTTTACAATAACTCCAAAAAGTTTTCAAAATTTTACAACAGTCGATTTATTGATTTTCCTTCAAAAATGTAGACGTCTAAGGTAAAAAATAATAAACCACAAGTACAGAAGTATGTTATTTTATAAAATTTACATATGATTGACATAAAAAAATTAAAATCGTTACTTTTAATTTTAGATTATAGTCTAAATCCACGGAAAAGAGAAAAGTTGCCGTAGTTGAGAATTTCAACGATAGAGTTGGAGTAAAACATGGAGAAACATTGGCAAAATTCAGTGAACGGCGTAAAAATACTACTGGAAAGAAAATAACACAACTTTGTCTGATGAACAATCTAGTGATTGGTAATTCGTTCATCCAACATAGAGAAATGTACCAGAAAAAACCAAAAACGAAAAATCTATAATCGATTTAGAATTTATTGAGGTTGATGAGTTCAAGTTGGTAAAGGACATACGACTCAAAAGAAGATACAAAATCGGTAGTGAGGCCACTTCCTATTGGTGGTGACTTTCGAAAAAAGAATAAAGGGTAAACCAAATATAGAAAAAACTAAACAAATAGGTGTTATAACTTTTCAAAATTAAAATCTGCAAAATCTAAAGATTATTTCCAAAAAAATATTCAACAAAAATATATAAAGTTGAAGTCCTGTTGAAAATAAAGAACCAGAGAAATTATGAGACCTCTTCAAAGAAGTACGTCGTACACCGACGGAGAAGTATGTAAGTAAAGATCACTACAAAGAAGAAAAAATTGGTCCAAAGAGTTTAGAGAGTAGTTCCCTCGCTGTCGGAAACATGACGACTGCATGCCTATTTTTTTTTTTTATTACATTTATTTTATTACATGCAATATCGGGAAAATGGAGTGAACTATTCCTGATTTAATCAATTAAATAAATTGACTCATGCATTAATTTTTTTGAGCGACCTGTTGAGCAAATCTAAAAAATATGAATGGAATGATACGTCACAAGTACAGACTCATCATATTATGTACATTTTGGGGTAACGTCATCAATTTTTTAGGGGGGATGAACAAACACATTTTGATTAAAAATTTACCATGCTTATGATAACTGTAAAACATCTCCAAGATTTCAAAACATTCGGTTTTGTAGTTCCTGATTAAATAAATAAAATAAATTCACGTCTTCATTAATTTTTTTGAGACACCCTGTATATGCAAATCCAAAAAATATGAATGGAATGATAAATCACAAGTATGTATTGTCTCATCATACTTTGCCCATTTAAGACAGGATTTATTCAGCAAAATTTTGAGGTGACGTCATCAATTTTTTAACGGGGTATGAAGAAATATATTTTGACTAAAAATTTATCATGCCCATGATAACCGTAGAATATCTCCAAGATTTCAAAGCATTCGGTTTTGTAGTTCCTGATTAAATCAATTTAATAAATTCACGCATTCATTAATTTTTTTGAGACACCCTGTATATGCAAATCCAAAAAATATGAATTGAATGATAAATCACAAGTACAGACTCATCATACCTTTCACATTTAAGATAGGATTTATTCAGCAAAATTTTCAGGTGACGTCATCAATTTTTTAGGGGGGGACGAGAAAATATATTTTGACCAAAAATTTACCATGCCTATGATAACTGTAAAACATCTCCAAGATTTCAAAGCATTCGGTTTTCTAGTTCCTGATTAAATCATTTAAATAAATTCACCCATTCATTAATTTTTTTGAGTCATCCTGTATATGCAAATCCAAAAAATATGAGTGGAATGATAAATCACAAGTACAGACTCATCATATTTTGTATATTTTAGATAGGATTTATTCGCCAAAGTTTTGAGGTGACGTCATCAATTTAGAGGGGACAAGAAAATATATTTTGAATAAAAATTTATTATGCCTATTATAACTGAAAATCACCTGCAAGATTTCAAATCATTCGGTTTTGCAGATTCCAAATTAAATTGCAAAATGTTGTTTCATAATTTTGATTTTTTTTCAAAAAATCTGGACGTTTCGAGTAAAAACTCAATTCGGAGTCATAAACTACATGTGTAGGACTATGTTATTTGATACAATTTAAAACCCATTTACTATGTACAATTTTGAAGTGACGTCATCACATTATTGGTGGGGATGATTAGGCAAATTTTGGTTAGCGTTTTACCATCTACCTACATGATATTCCTAATATAAATACAAAATTTCACAATAATCGGTCCAGTACTTTCGGAGATTATTTATCTAATAAAAATCCGGGACGGCAGACAGACGGACAGACGGACAGACAGACGGAAACGGGAGACCTATTTCTTCGTCTTCTAGGGGTCATGAAATATCGAGAAAATGTAAAAGTAGAGAGTCGGCCGACGGACTCGATTACAATACTTCCTTTGCTTATGCTTGGGAAGTAAAAATCATGGTGATCTGAATAAATCTGCTTGTTAAGTCAAAAAGCAAATACAGACACATACGAGAAATAAAGAGAGAGTAAGGTCGTGCGTTTCTTGTTTTGTGGTGACCTCTACCGCAAAACCTGCGCCGCAAGGGCGTAAATTGCAAGGGTACGATATAAAATATATTTAAACCAGATAAACAACTGGAAAAATGAACTCTTAGTAATTACATACTTAACTTCGAGTGTTTATGTTTATACCTCGAAAGAATTCGACTATCATTGCGTTCACACTATAAGCATCGGCGGCCGCATACATTTGATTGATTTTCTCTCCTTAAAACAGAGTCGAGCATTGATTAATTAATTAACCCTCAAAGGAGCAAGCGCTCCGAGTTTCACATTGGGTGAGGAGCTGTTATTACGATAATTATCAAATGTAGGTGAGTGCGGCAATGGATGAACCGTTTTTGATATGATTAAAAAAATGTCAGCGAGGATGTGTGATTCCAATTCACTCCTGCACACCTTATTCGAACGCTCGGAAATCTTAAATTACTCATATCTGGCGCCGTAACACAAACTGCCAAGATGTACAATCGATCCGGTCGTTTTGTAGATTTTACCTATCTGTCATAAAAAATCCGGACAGACGAAAGACAGACAGACAGACGGAAAAGAGAGAGTATTTTTTTCGTATTCCAGGTGTCATGAAACTTCGAGAAAGTATGAAAGTAGCCAGTTGCCCGATGGACTCGATTACAATACTTCCTTAGCTAACGCTCGGGAAGTAAAAAGAAACAATGGGAGGATTTTAGTATAAAAATAGAGACGGATCTCAAGAGAAACCAGAAATTATTTTACAAGATGCTAAAAAAATGAAGAAAGAACAGAAACAAAATAAGGTACATCAGGACAAAGTATGAAGAAATATATACAGAAGAATACAATTACGGGCAGATCATTTTAAAGTACTATTATATTATAGGATGTAGATACTACAGATACATTCGGAAGAATACCGTTAGAGAGAAGCTCAGATGGAGAAGCGTATGCAATAATAATAATACCGATTTAAAAAAAAGGTGACTGTGGAAGACGTGATAATTGTAGAGAAATGTGAAGAGAAAGATAGCGAGCTGAGTTAGAGAAAGAAATAGACGACAACTAGCACCGTTTCAGACCCAGTGGGGATTAATTTTTGTTTTTCGACAATTCCTTGCAAAAATACAGGACGTAATAAGGAACTGTATGTGTTTTTTGTAGATCTACACAAAGCTTTTGATAGTATTCCCTGAGACAAAATATAGTAAGCTCTTTTCAATAATGGTTTAAGCCAAAACCTGACTCAGGTCATAAAGGCGATGTAAGTATCTCAACTGCAGATATTATGTAATAACCAATAACATAAACTCAAGAAAATTCACAGCAACCAAAGATGTGAGGCAAGGTGAAATACTGAGTCCATTGTTATTTGTTGCAGTGATAGATGACCTAGTGAGAGAGGTAGACAAATTAGTGGATGGTGCACGTATAGGATAGGACTATATAATCTGGAACTTGTCATAACAAGAGAACTAATGTACACAGATAATATAGTGAGTTTAGGCGAAAAGGAAAAACAGGGCCAGAAAGGGCGTTTTGAACAGAGTACGACCTAAAAATTAAAGCAGAGAGAATTGAATTAATGGCTGACTCTAAAAAGTCAAGAAACATGAATATCGAGGTAAATGGTATAAAAATAAAACAAGTCGATGGTTTCAACTATCTGGGGGCCTAATTAAAAGAGGAGGGGTACTTAATAGTAGAGTAAGCACTGTTACAAACGCTTATTGAAAAGAACCTCTTTGGGTATTAGACACAAGTCCAAAATAGTTCCTTCGAAATGAAAGTGTTACGGCGCAGATGCAAGATAAGAAACGGTGAAGTGTGTCGCAGGCACGGGATAAATTAGATTTTAAAATCTACCGAGAAAAACCAGTTAAGGTGGTTGGGTCATTTAGTTCGAATGTCCGACAGTAGAGTTCTGAAAATAATCTGGAAAATGGGAATCTACAGAAGAAGATCAAAGGCAAGACCAAAAAAGACCTGGAAGAGCAGTGTAACGGTTACCTTAGAGAGTAGGAATGAAATGGACTGCGCCGACTGCAATGGAAAAAAATAGGAAGATATGGAAAACATTCGACCAAGAGAAGCCTTAAAACCTCGACGCTCAAATGGGTAAAAGAGGTGAAGACCAAGTTCAAGTAAGTTCTATCCATTTGACATTCTCGAAAGAATAAAGACAAAGATACAGCACAATTCTTTATGTACTTATATTAATTTTCAATATGGGAAATATTTTGACCAACGAATCTAACCGTTACTACAAACCGTGATTTTACCATTGTTCTTTAAAACAAACCGCCTGACGCCACTTCTTGCTCATTTCAAAGTAGGTATCCGGGACTTTAAAAAATTTTCATTTAGGACCTCTTAACAGTGTTGAAATAATTTAATTAAAAAACGGCTACCATCAAGTAAACAAAAAGGCTTCAGTGGTCAACATCATCGCTTTGAAGTAAGTGATGCTGACTAACGTGTTTTCGATTTCCTCCAGTTTTTCTATACTCATCTATTATTAAATGATGTCAGAGTGATCAACACTACGTGACAGAAATATTCAAATTTTGCAAAAAACTAAACAAAATTACAAACATATTATTATATATCAAAAACCGAAAATATCAACAAACTGTCCCGTGTTTCAGCAGCTACGCTGTCATGTTTAGAACAAATGAGTCATGGTCATGGTCATGATTATAGTGTGAAGCACAAATGTTTCATGACCCCACTACACGCATGCGTACACCATTATAACATACTTATTTTAAAACTGTAAAATGAGTTATTCAAGAAGGTTTAAAAATGTTCTTTGCGTAATAACTGTAGAAACAGGTCTCTTCTTAGATTTATATTGAAAAATTATGTTTTCATAAATTTCAGTTATTAATAACAATAGAACCAAATAATTTTAATAGCTTGGTCCATATCAAATTATATCAAATTTTCTTTTATGAACCAAATCTTGTCCAACAAATATTTGATCATTAATTGGTGTGTTTGTCACACCAATAAGATAACACCCAAAAACACTAGCTTAACACAAAATAACAACATATTTTACTAATTAGATTAACATTATCACCAAATTTCACAATTAACCTTCCATATTGCCTGAGTATCCAACCCATATATTTACCTAGTATTCCTCACTACGTAAAGTCACTAGATCTACTATTACTTTTAGAAAGTACGGCAAACTGCCTGTGGTCGGAATTCGACAGAGAGGAACCTAACCTATGTGTTAAACAAAGATAGCGCGAGGCTAGTAATTTTCGCTATCTGTCAACGAAAGTTTGATGTGTTTACGATTTGAGGTTACGACAGACTGTACTAGAATTATTGAGTTAACGGACCGGAAAGAACACTATTCCAGTCCCAAAGTAACTCCAGCCCTATTCAACGAGAAAGTGTCACCGGTAACCAGCAAACAGTCGTGGAAGACGTGTTACCACCAAGGCAATTGACGGCCAATTGACAGTAACAGGATCGCCATACTGGAAGCAAAAAATACCTGCTGTCGAAAAGACGGAGCATAACAAGGACACAGATATATTTCTATTTCATAAAAGTTACTAATTGCCACACATTTCAAGATCGAGTCACATTATCACTACGTCCCCTCGTCTACGCTCTACTAAACCGAGTAAATCGGAGCACGGAACAGCACCAGTAGTAGTGTAAATATGCGCCCTTCTGTCGTTATGTTATGTTAAGATGGAGCTAAGTTTACAACAAACATGTGCTCCTTGAATTTTAATTGTTCGATATATTTAAATCAGCTTTTATAACTGATTTTAAAAATTCCGGAGCGTAACACTTTCCTGTTTTTGAACACAGCAGTAAGACCAAACACTTGGGAAAGTAAAAGGCAAATGTAAACTTATAATACAAGTAGTTTTGTTTTTTCAAGTTACAACACAAATACACTCGTTGATTGCTGCTGCTACAGTTTTTGTTATAATTTTCAATTAAAATCTTATCTAAAATTTAAGTACTTCCCTAAAATTTTGACTTTCACATAAGAAAAAAATTCTGAAAATATATATGTGGCTTCTCAGTAACCATAGTACCCACTAAAATAAACGCTCGTAAATACAAAGCACAAGGGTCAATTATGTATGCACAACATAGTTTACAAAAATTCGGATTCTGCCTGCAATTATTCAAATCTCCAAATTCAGCAACCGATCGCGCTAAATAGAAAACAAAACAATACACATTAATTATTAAACTCGTCCCAAATAAAATACAATAAAACCAGAAATAAATCATCAACCTTCCAATAAACAACATTTTACAGCATCCGCTTCTACAGCAGCGCACCTCTGGTCATTATGATATGTGGGGTCATCCATTTCTACGCAAGAAACCGCACAACACTCTATCAAATTGCATGCAGGTTGTAATAATCCACAAGGATTAAACTGTGAAATGAACGTATACGAATTTAGTCCGGTCTGCCCCTGCAGGATGAGAGCGGGTGGAAGCATCCCCTCTGTGTAGGGTAGATTTGCGGTATGAGGCAATCAGCCGCCTGACAGCGATGAGGGATGGCGTTACCAGGTGTTGCATGCATGCTCATGCGTTTCGCGAAACAAGAACACATTTTTGGGCCTTTGTTGTCACACTTGCTGCTGAAAATATGGACACCATTAGACGAAACGCTATCTCGGAAAATTAAAGCAAATGTTTCACAAATTAAAATCTCCTAGAGAATAGAAAGCGCTGAAGAATGTCCTTATATATAAGAAGTGGAAATATCGGTTGATGCCTTTCTCGCCTTTTGTGATTCTTATATCGTACAGTGGTGGCTAGAAAGAGAAAAAGGATATTTATGTGTCGCTACTTAAATCGGAATAGAGCGTACTTCATTGGTATGCATTGAGGATTTATACAGGCATGAAGCCAAAAACATTCATCAAGGTGGATTTAACTGAAACTCTGATTCATTGCAGCTCTAATATATGTTCGGCTTCAGCATGCACCTCGCTGAAAATTATTATTTACTGAAGCTGATTGCTTTCCTGGCTACTTCACAAACAGAGGAAATTTGGAAAGTGCTGCATTTTCCTGTTCTTGTTTAGAATTATTATGCCCGTAACATACTTCCATAAAAGTAGCTCCAGTCACACGACACTTCGCAAACGTACACTCCGAGAAATGAACTGCTTTTAATCGATTCTCATTATAAATTTTTGCAAAATTTGATCTCCCCTTGTTGATTTTATATGGTACAACTTACAACACAATTATAAAAAAAATATTTTATTTACCCTGGAATTTGCTTGTATAGGTATTATATTGGTTATATAACCAATCACATCCCTTCATTTTTTCCGTCAAATTATACTTTGGTCTACATTCAACCATTTTTAAAATATTGTTTTTACTAATGTTTATTTTTGTGTGTTTTATGTGCACGTTCATATGGTTATGTCTTTTATTATATTCCGCATCCACACGAACGTACGCTGAAGCAATATTATTGTAACCCGGCGAATAATTACTTTCATGATCCCTAAAATCTAAAAAAATAGATCTAGTGTTGCCGTTTGTTTGTCGTTTGTAGTCTGCATTGATATTTGATTAGGCAGGTAATCCCCGAAACTGCTGGACTAATTCTTGTGAAATTTTATATGTATGTTAGGAATATCGTATAAATGATAAAACGTTAACCAAAATTTGTCTGATAACGTCACCTCCAAATTTTGAATGGTAAATCCTATTCAAATTTTATGAAATAAGGTATACTTCTGTACTTAATCCTTCTAATAGTGAAACTGTTCTTTAGATATATTTTACAAAGCAATGTGAAATGTGGGCTGTGGCTGTAGTAGAGCCCCCGTCTCCAGTGGCGTAAATAGCACCCCCGCAGACCCCGCAGCGCCAAAAGGGGCGCAGACCGTAACGTAACCGATATATTTTCTTAAAATGTGCAAACGAGTAAGTACATATTTAAGATTATTTTTTAAATTTGGTGTATGGGGGCGCTTATTATAAATGCGGGGGGACGCAGTTGAAGTTAGCTACACCACTGCCCGTATCTCCAACTTTTTTTTCTTGATTAAATCAAGGATGGTTCACCCCATTTTCCCGACAATTTGAAAATAGAGTAGGTACTGTTATTATTACAATTATACTGCGCCTATTCAAATTGATACGCTTGTCTTGTTAAAATGTTGATGGCGTTATCACAAAATTTTGTAATGGACGAACTCATTTGAAATATACGCATAGTTTGCTTCTTTGCCTGCATTTTAACAGGACACACACTTTTTTACTTTAACTTAAAGAGGTTATCATAAAAATTTAAACAAATTTTGTAAAATTAAATTTTATAACTTTTATTTATTCGACTGTACCTACACCATTTTTTTTAAATACTTTTTTTTAGTTTTTCACACTAATCATTTATACTTTGTATTACATTTTAACTATATGCCTTCCCTCAAGCCAGTATCACGTTTTAGTTTCTACTTTATATTTGGTTAAGGTACATCTTTGCTTATTTTACTTCCACTCTACAGTTTTTTTTTGACATTAATGCCTTACCTACAGTTTCAGCCGATTCATTTTTTTTTTCATTGATTTTTAAATTTGAAAGTTTACTAAACGATCAATCGCCTCAAGAGGTATTACATTGAAAATAAATATAAACCTGTTAAAAAAAAATATTTTAAAACATTTTAGAATTACTTGAAAATTTAGGATTTAACGAAAGATGGATAAGGGTAATTTTTGTTTTTAAATATCTAGTTACGTTCTTCATTTTTTCTTTTAACAAAATGATTTTATAATAAATAAATTAATCAAACAATTCTAATATCGACGGACCAGTGGACAAAATGGTTTTCTGTTAATAGACACCCAGTTAATAATTTTTCAAGATTTTTCATTCATTAAATCTTTTGGTTGATCTTTTTCAGACTATGAGGATAAATCGAATTTAAATTTAACCGCATATTTCCGGTGGAATCAATAAATCAGTAGATTCTGGATACTGTGGAAAAACCCTACTGTATCCTGCTTTATATTTAATAATCTTCCAACATTTTAGAAATCTAATGATTATATATAATTCCAACAGAAACCTCAATCATTGTAATTAAGTTTGTTACAGCGACAATAATTGGTTTAGTATTTACAGTCTAGTATCGTAATGTTAATGCAGTAACTTTGTTCCATGGCTCGTCGAGAGCTTAATTTTGTTTGGTCAACCCACATGTGCCACCGGGGATAAAAAATATGACAAGCTATCAATGATTATTTAAAACAATTATTGCAAATGTAACATTATGTTCTGAAGTGCCATAACATCATTATTGTTAGCATAAATTTCAATATTTTTTTTTGCAACCAGTGCTAACTAAAATAATTTTTTGCTTCGATAAATGTGATAATCTGATAACAATCTAATCAATTGAAAAAGTCATCAAGTTGACAAAAACCCACGTATTTACTAATTCACACTGTTATGTATTCAGTTTGACAGAAAACGTTAAAAAATGTTAATTTTATTGCATGAAGAAGTGACGGTTAGGTACACTATTTCCTCATTGTCAGTTATCATCGATTAAATTTTATGTTAATCACAGACAAGGTTCACAAAAATTAAGGTCCACTTGATGACTTTTTTAATTGGACGATCGATTGTGATATACGCAATTATCGTTTCTCAAAATGTGTACCTAAGTGTTGTATTTAAAATTAATACTCTTTCGTGGTTAATTTAGGAGTGAAGGTGGGTGTTGAAAAGTAAGCATAATAAATTGGTTTTTAAGAATCGATAGTGCAATTTGTAGTTGTGACTTAAACTAACTTGTACTAAAACTACGTAAAATTAAATGTGTGAGCACAAGAGGTGGGAATCATCTCTGTTCAACTTTCTAGGTGTGCGGTGTTTACGTAGACATAACAGTTTATGTTTCAGGTGTTTTGTAACAATTTGTAAGTGTCGGTCGCCGGTTGGTTATAAAAATAAAAGAGAAGTTTAGAACATGACTTTTATTAAAATAAATTACAGTCACACATAGACGACAGAGAAGATAGGGAGCGTATATTACATGAAAAATTAAATCTTGAGCAACAAATAAGCAACAAAATGTCGATAAAAAACGAGAAAGAAAAACAAACAATACTCTAGATGAACAGTATACATTTTATCCTTACCCTATGAAAATTTTACAGCTTATGTACAAAGTTTTAGGATTACGAAGATGTAGCTTCAGCCCAAACACACTGGTTTGCAAGGTACAGAGTTCCTCTGCGTAATTAGTACATTTACGTATACATTTCTTGTACTTTCGTTTCAAACAATTAAACTAAAGTCATACATCTTAAAATATAAAATGTATATTTTCTTAAGCTATTTTAGGTACGATACGCACAGATGCATAAATTCTTAAAGAGGTTTTAATTTTTGTTATTTACAGCATATACAGGAAACAAAATTTAAATTAGTACAAGCGGTGCTCTAGAAAAATAGCAAACAGAGTTCTATATTTACAGGTCGCAATTTTCCAATGTGGCTGGGCGTTTTCAGCATAGTATTCGACAACATCGATAAACTGCAGCAGCCATTCGAAAATTCCCTTACAGTTTACACAATTATGCCTATATTTATAATGTAAAATAACAAAATTAAGAGATCCATGAAGAATTGCAAGTGGACATTCGACAAACAGGTTCCAAGACCACAAAAACAGTTTCGACTGGTTTTGAACAATTTTTATTAATACACATTTTTGTGATCTTGTGGGACCACTACTGAACAATATGTACAGAATAAAAATCTTCACTAATAGAAAAAATACTCAGTCACTTACTTATATTTCCTCATAATTTAGTTCTTACATCTACTAGGATTATAATTTACGTATATCGTTAACTTTTTCTGAATTATGGCACATAAACCCAATTACGTATATAAGTAATCATTCGCACATGTTTCTTTACAATAGTTTTATAAAACAAAAGTACAGTTCGAAAAATATCTCGTCACTGTTAACATTAATTACTTTGGATTATAAATAATTTTTACACTAACCACTAAAAGTATACACATGTCACATGACGGGTCCATTTTGGCGTAGTACGTATGTAGTAGTGTTCTCACATTGTGGTCCGATTTAGTCGATGAATCCGGTAGAGGTTGGCGCCAACTTCCTGGTCAACGAAGGCCTGAGGCATTGCCGTGTCAGGACTCTGCAATAATTTCAGTCATTTAGTAAGGCCAATTCAAAAAAACACACATTCAGCTATTTTTAATCGACGTACAAGCCTCAAGCTTTCGAGAAAGTTGACCCGAACGTTACGAAACGATCAGAAAAAAACAGGATAGAAGCGCTTGCATTTTAAATAAACATATCGGATGAATAGCTAGCTCTGATCGGTTGCACAACGCGCTGCATGACTTTTCGACTTCAAACGCTTCTATCCTGCGCGGTTTTGTTGACTGGACGCCGATAACTTAGCACGTCATGGGATGTGTTTCCAAATAATATTTATGATAACCAAACTATGATTAATGGAGAGATGAATGGCTGGCCATCATTAATGGAACAAAACAACTGCATTTTCGGGCACTGATGGGAGAAGACTTCATCTGTTCCACATTCATCAAACAGTAACATATAAAACTACCACACAAAATATCCAAAATCTTCCGAGTTTTTGAGTAAATGGGATGGAACAGCATTTTAATTTTTTTTTATTTTTGAAGAGACAAAACGTTACACAATTTATAAAAATTTCCTCTAGTGAATGAAATAAGTCCAGTTTTTAAATTAAAATATAGGTACAGGTTCGATTCTTGGAATTTAATTTTTTTTCTATGATAACCCCGTAAGTTAAAATAAAATGAGGGCGGACAAGATTCTGGATTCTGGATGATCGTGATATTTTGAATACTTCAAATATGATTAATTTTACAATATTGTTGGAATAAGTGAATAAATAAAATTTCATCAAAGGCACCGGTTTTGTAGTTTCAAAGATAAATGTTAGAATTCTGTTGTACAATGTTTAATTTTTTTCCAGAAAAGTATATATGCGTACGATTAAATATAAAGCCAGATTAATCAATTACACGCAGAGAAGCATATTTTTTTTACATTTTAAATGTGAATTATTTTGCAAAATTTTGAGATGACATCATCACATTCTTGATAGGGATGAACACACAAATTTAGGTTAAAGTTTTACCGTGTCCACGATAACCTAAAAATGTATATCAAATTTCACAATCTCAAAGGTAGTTTCGGAGATTATTTATCTAAGAAATTCGTGAATAGGCGACAAACCAAGCACAGAGGACACACAGACGGTAAACCGATGTCAGATATTTTACAATTATTCTGAACGGTATGAAACGTCGATAAAACATCATTCATTATTCATAAAACTTTTATTGTATCTATTAGTTTTAGAAACCATCAATATTTTTCATGCAATTAGTACGTATAGTAATAGTATAGATGTCTTATGTATTCTAATATAATTTTTATGACATTACGTTTCAAATTTATGTTTTATTTTTATGACGGAATAATTCATACATTGTGTGTGTATTTACTTTTATTTTCTAATAAGTGTTTGATTTTTTTTTTATTTTAATAAAATGTTAGCGTCACGTGTAAAAACGACTAACTCAATTATTATTTATGCAAATTTCAAAACGTGGCTTTTAGCACCATTTTCAGTTTACAAAACTTTAAAAATCGTACCACACATTGTTGACTTTTTTTTCTGAGAAATGAGATACAACAATAAAAAGACGCTGTGTTTGTAGAAGCTGCAACAAGCTTCTTTTTACTGTATATCATTTCCAACAAAAAAAGTCGACAATATATCTGGTACGATGTCTAGAGTATTGCAAGTTCAAAATAGCGATGAAAACTGCGCTCCAAAATTTCCAGAAATAATTAAGATATTGGTTTGTAAAAATACAGAGTTATTCAGCGAAGATGACTCGTTTGTGTTTTTAAAATAGGCAACCCATAATACCGATTCCACTTGAGCCTGGATTACAAAAAATGTTTCAAAATTGAATTGAATTGAAATTTCTAAGGGATGAAAACTCCACATCATCTTATGGAACTATTCTACTTCACACCTTTTTTTCCATTTTAAAGTAAAAATTGGAAGTTTTAAAATTTTCGACAATTTTGTAGTGGTTGGTATGACAAATGTCAGTTGTAAGCCATTATTAAATGTGTGAATCTGAAGAAAATTTTACGCACGCTGAAATACATGAAACTGCCTAAAATAACACCCGATATGTTTGGATCCAGCAGTGCTAAAGCTCCACTTATCTGGATACTCCAGAGCTCTATAGCACAGGTGCAGTTAGATGAATCACGGCGGGAGTTGAAAGTAATTTTCAGAAAATATTATGAATCACTTTACCTGAATTCTAATTAAAAATGTCACTTCGTTCTTTTGCCGTGTATTTCATTTATTTGACATTTGTAATGACTACCAATCTTGAAAACATAAACTACACCTGTTCTATTAAAAAATAATATTGTAACTCGATCTGTAATGAAATGCGTTTATAATGTAGTTAGCTATTAGGAAAATCCAATGGTTATGTTATTTGCGTCATCACGAAAGGTAGCAAAATAAAGTTTAATTTAGATCAAAACAAAACAGTGCGACATTAAAAACACTGTTTTGTTTTTTGTTTCAAAAACGAAGGTCAAAAGTAATGATATTCAGAAAGTTCCTCTTAGGAGTAAGAAAAACTATTTACTTTCAGAATAAACAAACAGTATTTGAATAAAAAATGATCAAATATTACTTTTACGACAAAAGAAAACTTGGTATTTTATTCAATGAGATCCAAAGTCGTAAACAACATAGAAAAAACTATACAAATTTTTATGAGCTATTTTCTTTAGAAAAATACTAAACATTATTTTTCCAGTTAAAAAAATGTAGGTGGAAACTCATTGATGTTAGGGTTCACAACACAAGGATATCTATTTTTGTTCGTTAGCAATAAACAATTCGGCTTTCAAGATTAATAAAAATAAAAAAATGAAGATTTTTTCTAAAATAAATATTTATGTTTTTAATTCCAGTATAAAGGACGTCGATATCACGATATCCTGTACAGCCAACCTTAAATAGTTGAATCTACTTCACCTTGCCTTAGTTAATTTAAAATTCCTTCAGCTCATTTGCGTACCATACTGCGCCCGAACCAACCTTCCTGAGATTATCAACTTATTAAAATCTCGTGCGTATAAAGGAAGACCCATTAAGCTCCTTACCATTTATAGATCTAGAAATGTGACAGTAAATACCATTCCCTGTAAATATGTAAAATTCGCCGTGAACAAACCTAAATCTACAACAAGAGTGATTTAAATATTACGCTAGATAAATTTTGAAAGTGTTCGAAAATATTTCCTGTACAATAAACCGTGCATTTTTCGATAGGATGACTTCGGCAGATACAACGCAACCAGATATATACGCACACGGGCCATTTATATTTGAAAGTTTTATTTGAAAAATATTGCCATACAACTTGTCAGAAAATAAAACAAAAGTCGATAAATTATTGATGGACCTGGCCCGGCGTCCGCCTAACAAAAGCAACTCATGCCATGACGATATATTTTGATAAAATGTATTTGAGTAAAGTCGGTAGTGCAGAGTTTAGATTTAGTTTTGTATTTCTACGACCCCATTCGTGTTTGGAATACGTCGTTGCAGATATAAGGATAAAGCGCTGATTGACCTCCTTGAATGTACGTACGCTCTAAAATCTAATCCGTCAAGAACGAATGACTCGAGATATATTCAAATGAGGATTTTTCCGTCGAGCATGCCAGAGATTTTGTAAACAAAAACGATATAAAAATGTGTCTGAGAACGTATTCTTGGAATAAATTTTATTTGCGATTTACAGTGCAGACGATACAAGCGGCAATAAATCAGCGTTTATAAATTTATCTGGGTTCTATTCTTCTTGAACCGCTTCACTTAGTTGGCTCTGGCCGTATCTCAGAGACCATGTCTGAGGATATTTATCCTGACATATAATACGCTGCTGTATGAAATTTGTCGCACCATTAAACACTCATGTATATGTTGCTTTTGGTTCAAGCTTCTACTGTGATTTTTAAAAGGATCCAAGTCTCGACGGACTGAAAGTCAGAGTTGGCTATGCAATTAAATTTCGTCTATAGTGTGCTGAGGATATATTGCGCCATTACACTGTACTACATTAACACTGTAGCGTCTACTTCATTTTTAAAGTAATTGAGACCGTTAAGAAGCTTAATATTGGACAGAGATATTCGCATTTTTCAAAGCGAGCTTTTCAACAAGTTTTCTTAAGTTGTTTAGCGATATTTTTGAGTTTTCAAATTAGTTGACCGATTAATAATCATTCTTTAAAGTTGTATATCAAGTTATCGATTTTGGCAAAAACAAAATATTGACACCACTATATTCTACTTTTAAATGTAATTAGTGTTGCTTGACCCAATTAGCAATACAAAAAGAAAAGAGCAATACAATATTTTTTCTATTTTCTTTTTTTATAATAAGTATTTAAACTTGAGGGAAGCCCAAATATTCCAAAACAAAACCGTGACTTGAAATCCGCTATACAAGAGCTTCCCACATTATGTAAGTTTATATATCTTAATCGCATTTATTATTCAAAAAGATAACAAAAATTCGTCATAATTAAAAAAAAATGTGTTCAGCAGTGATCAGTGGGGGCATTAAATAAATGAAAAATATTCAAATGTCCTTGATTCAACTACTTGCAGTTCTAAAACCTATGTATAGCTAAAATAGTGCTTTACATAATCCCTACTTCCCATTCGAAGTAGATAAGTTGAAACTATTTCAGAAAGACTTCATTGTTCTAATTCTCTTAACCACAGTTCGTTTACACTAATAAACTGGTACATATATATAAATCTCTACTTTATTAATTATTTAATATGTATTGAACATCGGCTAAGCATGTTAAAAATTTGAATTGATTCAATAGATGATAATTACCAATATAATTAGAGAATTTGTGCTCGTATTAAGTTTAACGTTACACATTAATACATGAAGTTGGTAATATGTATGGTTATGATTACATTAAGTTCTAAAGAAAAACTAAGATATTTCTAGACAACTCTCAATTTCAATTCTAGTAAAGTAGAAACGTATACAAAACCCACTTGACATACACTTTGTAAAACTTTTATGACTTAAGCGGCTTACGCCAAACCACCTTTATATATTGGACTCGAACCGCAAGGATTATTACTGTCCATTGTTGCCATACTCAAGCTGTAAAGTTTTAGTAGGTATATGTGAACTGAGTTAAGTTATACAATAGCCAGTTTGACTTATAAGGGTGCTTTGGCTTAAGCCGCTTAAGTCATAAAAGTTTTACAAGGTGTATGTCAAGTGAGTTTTGTATACAATTCGATATCAAGAACGCATTTACTCATAATAACTCTCCAGAAATATGTTTTACGAGGGACGTGTAAATCCAGCATCATTTGAGTGAAAATTTGCACTAAACCAAACTCTTTGAGTGTGTATATCTTAAACCTACTTTATCTTTTTTACTTTTAACTTCCTCAACAAAAAGTTATTAGATTCTAACAGGTGCTCGTGTTTCCGTCTAAATGGTACTCCCCTATGTATTCTAAGTCGTTTTATCACATAGCACTAATACTCACAATAATGAAGTAGTCATTACAACGTTATGATCAATTACTAATTAAAGTTTTTTTCATCAAATTTATTCTATGTAGTTTGCCTTCATGTTTCAAACTTTGATTATTTCCATCCTGTAATAAAACGTAAATATGATGAAACCATACTACTCATTTTTTTTTATTCTATGTCCAACATTTCTTAACAAAAAACATCAGGACATTTAAATCATTATTTGAATTGTATAAAAACTGTAATTATTGCCATAAATACGACTAGTATAACATCCTGTAAGAGGTACGTGTACATACAGTGCTTACCTACATTAAGAAAGGCGGCAAAGTTTCCTATTTAGTTTTTTTTGACATTTCACTTCATTGTAACAAAACCGTTAGAATGATAAATATATATCTACTTATATTTGTGGACCTATTTCATATCAATATCTGACAAAATTGAACGATTATTCTTTTAACTCTTGATCCCGATCACAGACAAGAATTGATCTTTTTCTCCACTCTTTACTGAAACTTAACTTTCGCAACCGTATCCATTTAGATTAGCGGACGATGCGTAAAGACGTAGTAACTAGAGAAAAAGTTACTAAAACGTATAAAACGCAAAAAGGAATAGTGTCTAAATATTGTTTTCAGCTATTTGAGTAATTCTTCCAAATTGGAGAAGTAAGTTCCATTAGTTAGAAATTACGCTGTTTTAAATTTTCTTTGAAAGTGCAGACTTTTTATGTTCGTATGTTTAAGTACAAATTTCTTTTTTATTGACTTTTTCTTTACTTTCCTGTTTCCACTTTGTTCCAATTTAGAATTTCTTGTCAAAGTTGTAGCGCGTTAGTTAGCATTTCAATATTTGCTTTAATGTTTTCTCAATTTTATCTTCTAGATAAAATTCTTACAACTATTTTGATTTTGTGATAGTTATATTTTGTGTCTGAAATTTTTTGTTTTGTAGTTTGCTACTCCCAAAATATTATGTTGCTTCGCCAATAAAAATTCCATTATAATTTTGTGTAGGTAATCATATTTTACCAGTTTTTTAGCCTGTTGAAAAATTTTCATCTGAAGTAACTTTGTAATAAATTCGTTTGAGTTTAAAAAAAAGCTTAGCAGTCATAGATGAGTAATGTAAGCAAAAGTGTAAGAAACTAAATGATATCCTATAAATGTGTTTTGACAACGTATACATTTTTTGTGTTTGTCTAGGTTAGGACATTCAATTTTTTATATAATGACACTATATACTTTTTAGAATTCTTGTAGAGCTTGTTTTTTTGAATGTATGAAAATTTGATCACCCACACTCCGACAGTGTTTATGATTCGAAAGCCTTATCTTACGAAAACACACTTGTTTATATTTGGTCTGGAGTGCACTTGTCTCTAGGAGAGAACGGATTAACAATTACTTCAAAAATATGAATTCATTGATAGAAAACAAGGTTATGCCTGTATTTCTAGCAAGTTTAATTCCGATCAACATAATTTCAGCAAGGCCACGTATGTTAATTCCGACACGTGCAGTGTAGTAATTTAGTCAATAAAATACGTACCATGAACCATTCTTGATTTAATAAAAAAAAAAGATAATAAGAGTCACAGTTTAAGATCAAAAATAAGCCAAGCCAACGCTTCCTTGACCTGAGACCTTCAAGTTATACGGCGGAGACGAATTTACCTTTGATACGTAATTGGACTTGTCTTATACTAGTACAAAATACAATTTTGATTTTTTTTGCGAAAATCTGGATGTCTAAGAGAAAAACTCAAAGCGGATTCGTACATCACAAGTGAAGGACTTTTGTATGACGTTTAAATCTTTTTAACGTAGAATCTTTTGAGATGATGTCACCAAATTCTTGGTGGGGATGATTAGTAACATTTTGATTAGCGTTTTACCATCCACAAGACATTCTAACAACATACAAACTATTAGTTTCAGAGATTATATGTCTAATAAAAATTGAAACAAATGACAGACAAACGGAAACCGGAGATCATTTTTTCCTATTCTAGGGGTAATGCAACGTCGAGAAAACATGAAAGTATCAAGTCAGCCGGTGGACTCGGTTAAATACTTCCTTTGCTTACACTCGGGAAGAAACAATATGTAATCTGTACTAATTATTGTATTGACAGTTTTTTTATTAGTAAGCCTTTTCCGAAAAATTTAATAAATTTTTGGAAAATGTTTGTTTTCTACTTTCTAGACTGTTTTAAATGGTCATGTTTATTAAAACCTTGTTACGTATTTTGCGGCAAGGGTCAATTAAAGAAAACAGTCTCTCTAAAAAAAATCTTTCAAATATTTGAGAAGTTTTTAGGGGACCAAATTGGTCTTACCTATTTTGACAGCGCTGTCATCAAAAATATTTACTACACCGTCTTGGTTTCTTCAACTTTAAAATTTTTGTCCACTGTAACAGTTTATTCATGGACAGGACTACATTTCTACGTGTGACATTAAAGTATAATTTTGCATACTAACCAATTTTAAAGACTATTGCCTAATCTAATAGATTAAAACAATAGTAATATTTGTTCTTGATGTTCGTAATTTTTACAACAATAATAACAACGATTATAAAAAAAATCAAGCGAATGGATATGGAACCGTGGAACATACACTACAGACTAGACGACGACCGTGACATATTGCCATCTATTTATTTAATACGAAATAAAAAATAAGAACAGGATGTTAAAATTGGAAAGCACGTGATGTAACCCAAAATTAGAAAAATGGAAATGGAATCGCAATAAATCAAAAATTAAGTTAATTAATTCTCACAGGGAAAGGAAAAATTCTATTAAAGTCAAACCCACGTGCTGAAATAACTTATTGTGCGAAGTACACTTTTGACCTCACGTATAAGTAAGTCATCTTCAGTACAATACATAATAAATAAATAAATAAATAAATAAATAAGTTAGTATAAATTTTGCAAATCGATGCCTGTGAAGAACAAAACATTTATCAAAATAAGGTAAAATCACAATTATAACAGCATTTTAGATTACCCTTTTCAGCTTTACACATCCACATGAAAAATAATATAACAAGTGATATATGATGTGCTTGTCTTCTTTATGGCTCCCCTGTATTTAGCAATCTTAAACGAGTCCGTGCCGCAATAACCCGAAATAATATTCCCCAAATCCGATGACGTGCCAGTCTAAAATTGCTTGCGTTTGATCTAATCTACTAATTTCTGAGCCCAGCGTATTTTCGGCGGGTTTTATAATTACCCGACCTAAAACCATTATGACTTTATTGAAATGATGGAATTAATTAGGGTCGACGTTCGTGATCGTATCAGCAACTGTTGATTATACATTTATTATAAATTAACAAAACCGGTGTCCTCTCCAAAGTCGAAAGAAAGTGCGATAAGTGTATGCTTATGAAATTTTCAACTATATGAAGATTAACGCGAGGGGAGCGCAAAAGATAAACCATAATTAGCAGGATGTCATTTACACTTGTTATTTAAAATTAAAGTGCTTTATTCGCAGATATTCATCTCTGCTTTCACCCTCGCTTTTTATATTAAAATAAACACCGTACTGTTGGTTGGGCGCGTTCCGACAGAGAAGAATTTTTTATTTGCTTTCGCGGAACCATTCGGTGGGGAAATTTTTTAAATAAATTGATTTAATGTGCGCGAGCCGTGATTTATGAAAAAGTTGCTTGCTTAACAATGGCGCTAATTAACAGCGATCGATCATGGCGGATTTTTCCATAAATTTCCGAGAGACGGTGGAGATCTCGGAAAGATTTCCGACCACGCAATATATTGAAATATGAGATTCCGAACAAGTTTACACATTGTTAATGCAAATCAATTGCTTATGCTACCGACCACCTATAAATCAATTATGCCGTGATTTGATACATTAAGGTGATTGTCAAATGGATGATTAATATCCCTCCTGATGAATTATTAACTTTTGATTCATGTGAATAATTGTTCGGTGGCAGTACATCACGCATTGTTGAAGAACCGTGGGAGCTGATAAACATCAAGGGCGGAGACGTTGTTTACATGAACATTTTTACAGATTCTCTCATTAAAAAAAGACAAGATTAACTCCCATTCTATGAATAAACTTTCGGGATCGGAAACAACAAGCAAATGGTTGAAATATGCGAATTATGGGCGAAACAATGCGATCATAAAGCATTTAACAAAACACAATCACATAATACACAAATACACTGACCAGTGACAACCCTGCGACCTGTGATCTCCGCCAATTCCAGTCCATAACTCATTTCGCATTCAGCTCTGATAAAAACACGAAAACACCCCAATGTTAAAAATGATATATTAATGAGTTGTGCAAGTACTGCATTTTTCGGGCTGTTTGAACAGGATGCGAGCCAACAAGTTTAACAACAATGGGGAAACATATGCGATGTTTGAAGAGTAATTTAATTTATAAAGGCCGTAGAAAATTATACTGAACGGATGTGCCACATTACTTTTAAGGAGTAAATTAAATTCTCATTATTACTCAAATATTCAAACAAATTGTTTATATAAAACTGTTGTTTGCTATTAAAAAATCTGTTATCCAATTCAGAAAAAAATCATGATTTATCACATCTTCGAACCCAAAAAAAATCGGAATTGTTTTTAGTCCTTAGAGAAGTAGGGTAAATGTGTACAAGAGTACGCACTTAGTGTAAAACTGTCAACAACTTTTTAATTTTTTTGGATAGACAAATTTTATGATATAGGTTCGTTATATATGTTACAGCTAATATCCGAAATACGTTATTATGCATAATAACTAGACACTTTAGGAATTATGCATAATAACTAAACTTGTCAGTTATTATGCATAATAACCGGAAAGATTAGGAATTATGCGTAATAACTGAAACTTTCAGTAAATGGGTTTTAAATTATATAAAATAACATAGTCCTACACATGTAGTTTACGACTCCGAATTGAGTTTTTACCCGAAACGTCCAGATTTTTGGAAAAAAAATCAAAAATATAAAGCAACATTTTGCAATTAAATTTTACATCTGCAAAACCGAATGCTTTGAAATCTTGCAGATGGTTTACAGTTATGATAAGCATGGTAAATTTTTAGTCAAAATATATTTACTTGTCCCCTCCAAAAAATTGATGACGTCAGCTCAAAAGTTTGCCAAATAAATCCTATCTAAAATGTACAAACTATGAAGAGTCTGTACTTGTGGTTTATCATTCCATTCATATTTTTTTGATTTGCATATACAGGGTGACTCAAAAAATTAATGAATGCGTGAATTTATTTTATTGATTTAATCAGGAACTACAAAACAGAATACCTTAAAATCTTGAAGATATTTTAAAGTTATCATAGGCATTGTAAATTTTGCTGAATAAATCCTATTTCAAATGTGCAAAATATGATGAAACTGTATTTGTGATTTATCATTACATTCATATTTTTTGGATTTGCATATACAAGGTGAATCTAAAAAATTAATGAGTGCGTGAATTTATTTTATTAATTAAACCGATTATTTTGAAATTTTGGAGATGTTTTAAATTTATCATAAGTATGGTAGGATTTTTAATCAAAATATATTTGCTTTCTAAAGTTGATGACGTCACCTTAAAATTTAACCGAACAAATCCTATCCTAAATGTGTAACGAATGATGACTCTATACTTGTGATTTATCACTGCATTAATATTTTTTAGATATTTGCTTATACGGGGTGTCTCAATCAATTAATTTTATGGATTAAATCAAGAATTACAAAACTGAATACTTTGAAATACTACATACTTGGCAAATTATTATTAATCAAAATAAATCTGTTTAATTCCCCCACAAAATTGATGACGTTATCTCAAAATTTTGCCGAATAAATTCTACCCAAAATTATGTCGATTGTAGCTTACTAGATAATTGTTTCCATCCTCTGTTTTGAGGGGACGAACTCATTCAAATCAAACTAATTTCTAAGTGACATTTTTTCGATGCATAAACATAAACACTTTCAAGTTGTTTTTCTTATCAAGGATAACCTAAGGACGTTCAGTAATGGAGTCCATTGGGCAATTTGTTACTTTCAAATTTTCTCGACATTTCATAACCCTTAGACAAGGCCGTAGCTAGGGGGAGGTTAGGGGATGCTCCCCTAGATCTAGACAAGTTATAATTAACCAAATGTGAATTACAGCATCCAAAAACCGAATAAAATGTAGTGTTTTATTCAATAAACGGAAATCAGAGCAATAAAAAAGTCTGGTCCCTCGGCATTGTCATCCGGTTATTCCAATTCGTGGAAAACATGTTTTAGTTTAGTTTATGTTCCACCGTCACGTCTACAGGTTGATAAGTGTTATGGTTATTTGTCTTAAATTACAAGTACTATACAGGATGTTCCTTTTATCTGTTCACGCCTGACAATTTTTGTATAGGCGACATATTATACACCCCAGAGACGACTTCGTTTTTTAATAAGCAATCATAGGAATCACAAAAAAAATGACAAAGATGTCAATGGCAAATAATGATAAAATTGAAAAAAATAATACTTACTCAATTTTTATTTTAAAATGTCCCGCTACCAAAATGTAATACGAAAAAAACATAATAGGCATGCAGTCGTCACGTTTCCGACAGCGAGGGAAGTACTGTCTAAACTATTTAGACCAATTTTTTTTTTAAATCAACTGTACATGTGATATGTAGGGGAAAGCGAGGCAGGGTGGGTAGCTTTTTTGAAAATATTATGCATAATTCCTGTTCCTCTATTAGTTATTATCAGTATTGCCTAAACGTTTGCGTTATTATGCATAATAACTGAAAATTTCAGTTATTATGCATAATTCCTAATCTTTCCGGTTATTATGCATAATAACTGACAAGTTTAGTTATTACGCATAATTCCTAAAATATCTAGTTATTATGCATAATAACGGATTTCGGATATTAGCTGTAACATATACATGTTTAGAGATCAGATATATTTTATTGTACGCCCCAACACCACTATATTTTAAGAGTAATTTCAATTTTTGTCAAGATGTGTAAATGCGCACTCTTAGACAGTTCATTGCACAAGAGTGCGCATTTGAACGCTTATGAGTACGCATTACATTTTATGAAAAAATATTTGTTTCTAAGGTGAAAATAAATGGGAATAAGTGACTACAGACTACACATAAAACGGGAGACCTATTTCTTCGTACTTTAGGGGTCTTGAAAAGACGAGAAAACGTAAAAATAGAGAGTCGGTCGACGGACTCGATTACAACACGCTCAGGAAGTAAAAATAAAAAAAAAATCACCATAACCACCACCACACAACTTGAGAAGCAGCACAAAGTAGTAGAGTTAAATAATTCATTATCGTATGATATGTATCTCCAAGACTATTAGACTACGTATTGCAAGCAATGCTCACTCTTATACAATACCTCGCTGCGCACTCTTGTACATTTGTACATAACCTAATGTTTTCAAAGTTAAAAGCTTTTGATGGACAGAAAGTGTAAAACTGTTAGTGTATAACGACACGTTAAAAGTTACAACTAATGAAAATTATTACTGTAAAATAAAAGAACTGGTACGTACCTTACAAAAAACTAAAACTATGAGCGGTAAAAATTACATCCACACAACGTGTGAACATAAAATCGTCAGTACGACCAAACTATAAACTATATTCAGGTCACTTTTGCACCTTTATCTCAGGTTTAGCATTAAATTCTGAATGGTATAACTACATCTTACCCAGATGGCACTAATAACCAGAAATCATCAGTGCGTACTCTTATACATATGCGCACTCTTGTACACATTTACCCTATGGCATTTATAATAGTAAATCAAGATTGTTGAAGTAGAAAACAAAGTGTTTTTTTTTAATATAGATTACAAAATTACAAAAAGTCAAAATAAAATATGATTCTTTCAGCAGATAATAATTAGAATATCAATCAGCGTTACGTGATAACGGCCTATTGCCTGTATATGTCTAACAATGGTCAAATTCTCCAAATTCTAGTTAACTCTCGTAGGTACAAAGCATTAATAAATCTTCTAACCCAGTAAGATTTAGCCTTACTCTAATCTGATCAAATTTTTCTAATTGTTTACGTACCTATAGATAGAATGCTATCTTCATATGTTCTAAATACAGTTTTCCGAACATCATTTGTTACCATTTTAACAGAACAAGAAGTAAACTCAAGTGATTTAGCCCCACAAGAATAAAATTTGGAAACACTTAATGAGAACATCTCATACTTCTATGTCAATAAAGCAAATTTAAACTGCAATATCACTTGTAACAACTAATGTAATTAATTAAATAAGTGGATAAAATTCTACCTCAAATTTACGTTACCATCTACATTAAAAAAAAATCTTGTAGCATGTAATAAATGAATGCAATTTTTCAGTCCTATGAAGCAAAATGGCCACCTGGTCTGACAGCACATATGGGCTTGAAAAATAACATGAATGACGAGTCTAACGCACACAGTGCACTGTAATTGGTACATCCGCCCAAGAACCCCATTTGACTCAGTACTTTCCCATACCTCAAAACATAAACAAAGCGCATATATAACAAAATACGTAAATGTTACATATGTATAACGAAAAAAAAAGAATATACAGTGTGGAAATTATTTTTGGAATAAATTCAGAAATTGCAAAACCAAGGATACAGATTTGTTCTTCGCCTTTCGAACAATGGCACCATATGCATTTTTTTAATGGAATGCTATACTTTTTATGTTATTTGTAGGCAGTACTTTCAGAGGCCTTTCTAAGGAACTCACACTTGTTACTCCCTTTTTGGTTTACATAATCTAAAAAATTATAAATTTAAAATGTGTCAAAAGTTGCTACCACATTAGTAACCAATCTCAATATTGTTATTATTTAAGAAAGTTTAACACTAGTGAAAAACATACATGTTGGATTTATAAAAAAAGTCCTTACGTGTACTACACAAAACTAAAGCAAAAAATATAGCAAATGTGGATGATGTCATGAACAAGTGAAGAACTTAAAAATATATCATTAGCTTTTCAATGGCTGAATTTATTCTATAAGGAATTTCCACACTGAATGTATGAAGTAGCTGAAATAAAATTCACAACAGTCCAGATGTATGTACAAAAATATGAATTAAATGGAAATCAAAAGCGCCTTTGGATAATATCCGAATACTGTATACAGGATGTCCCAGTTAAAATTCCACGGCCTTATATCTTGGAAACACACACACACTGAAATTCTACAAACTTCATTGTTTTTAGCTTAAAGGAGAAAGCTTAATTTTGTATATTACAAATATGACACACACATGGCATCGGCGTCGCGAACCTGATTTTTTTTTAAATTACAATGTAAATTTTTAACAGATTTTGATATACCTTTAATTGCAATTACAATGATATACAACTTCTTCCGATATTTACATATTTCATTTTCAGTTGATTAAAAAATAAAATTTATAAACATAGAAAAATGAAAGCTAAAACCCTTTATACACATTGTTAGAAGTACAAATTGTTGTTTAAATAAATTTTCAAAGTAGTCGTAAATGGTGTATGGTAATAAATTTTATTCTAATTTTTCCATGGAGTATTTCGGAACTTTTTGGAAGATTTATTTGCAGAAAGGCGATTTTCTCACATGTGCATATTCAAAAAAACTGCCAATGGGATATTCCAGGTAAGTAAATGAAATTTTAATTACAGTTTTAAAAAATCCATCGTCCCGTTTAAAAATTTCTCAGAAAATTTTTCTACTGAGTATTTTGGAACTTTTTTCAACAAGATTTATTGTTTCAAGAATTAGGACTTTGACTCGTTTTTACTAATTTAATTAATACCTGTACTTTTTTTGCAGAAAAATGATTTTCTCACATATGCATATTCAAAAAAATTTAAAACTGCCACTGATATTCTAGGTAAGTAGGTAAATGAAATTTTAATTACAGTTTTAAAAATCTATCGTTGCCTTAAAAAAATTACAAAGAAAATCTTGGAAAAAGAGACTTTTCTCTCCCAATTTTCTGGAAGTCTAAAAGAGGCCCGATGAAGTTGAGAAGATTTTTTAAATCAAACAACCCACGTAATTTTTTCAAAATTTTTTAAGGCAAATTCTGACTTAAATCTTTAGAGTTGAAAAATAGTAATAATCTTCAAAAACAACAGAAACTGTTATAATTATAACAATAGATGCAATAATTCTAAAGACGTGTTTTTTAGGTTTTTCAATTTTTAAAGTGCGGTTCAAAAAGATCATCAATTTTTAGCATATTTAAACTGTTAAAAAATTCGCGAATACAACTTGTTTGCCGGATAATTTAAATGAAAATAAATTTACATAAAATGTAAACACGGACGGGTCTCTATTTACCGTTTTTCCAAATTAAATTTAGTAACATTTTTTATTTTAAAGAAAATTATAGTTTTTTAAATTTTGATCATTAGTATTTTTGAAGGCCTGAAAATTACAGACGAAAGCAAAACAAAAATGTAACTAGTACAGACTAAATTTGGCCATATCAAAAAGAGCTTGATTTCATTATTTTAAAACGTATACCTAATATACCTACAATTAGTACACAATCTATTTTCTGTGATCTCTTTTTAAATTTTGCTATTAAGACCAAGATTTTGGTCTATAAAATACAAGTAATCAACCAACAATAAATTAAAACATACGTAACATTTTTTGTTTGCTCCTTTTTAAACGGCTACAAAAATTAACAATGAGATATATAAGCTACAATATTTTTTAATTTTCACTGGATAATGGAAAATATATACCTTACACCCTCGACATAATTTGAATTCTTCTTGTAATTAAAACAAAATAGTTGTTAGCCACTCAACCACAGAGTGATTAATATAAATGTCGACATCAAAATATAGTCTAGAAACAGGAAGCATTTGGCCACTAAAGCATTTAAACTATAAAACTTCCAAAACTCCAATACTGAACATGTAGTCGATATGTAAATGCGTTTTACCTTGTCAACCGATCTCGCTCCCGGTATAACTAAAACTAGACACATATCAACTTTTTCCTTGACCATTACCCTAGGTCAAGTTTAAGTATTCCACCGGAAGATCCGTTTAGAATTCGCCACACACTACGATGAGCGCCACCCGCAGGCAAATTGCAAACCACGTATGATTTTGCCTTTTGTTGACATCCTTGTTATTCGATCTTTGTCTGATACGCAACTTTACTGTGTGATAAAAATAGAATCACGTACCTATCTTTGTATTGATACTACGTGCTTTTTGAGTGCGATATTGTTTACTAACCGCGATGCCGGCTAATAAATTCTTGATTTATTCTCAGCGTCATGCGATCGTAAAATTTTTATATTGTATCTTGGTATTCTAATTAAAACCGTGTACGGTAGGGAAGACACCTGGGCTGTAAGTGCTCCGATGCAAAATTTATGAGGTCCTCATAGTGCGTCCTAGAATTAAAATCAAAGCGAGAATGAACGTAGTAGTGATTTAAAAAAGGTGCGAAAACGAGGAGAAAAATTCAACGTTAAGTATTCTTTTGTGGCCGAGAAGTGGCCCTGATACAAAAAATTCCTATATTGTAGTTTGGTTTAACAACCTTGACTTTGCACCGTTTGCGTCACACCCCTGTATAAATTCGTCACAGGTAAAAATCTCGTTTGAAGGTTGCATTAAAAAAAAGATTCTTTCTAATTTTCATGGTTAAGGTCAGTGCCTTCGGTACCTACATAAAAGTGTAATAATAAACCCCTGGAAGCCCATCTCTCAGTAAAGACGTCCCCGCTTTAATGAACAAAAGTAATGGGACGATAAATTAAAAACACAGGTGACGAAGAGCCATTACATAATTCCTCCATAACTCATTCTCCCTCCTATAACTCCCATATTTAAGTTGTAAACATGAATATTCTCCTTCATCTAAATAACCCAAATAGAGTGTACGCCATTACCTTAGTAAATTGTTCAGGCATACCAAGCTAACATGAAATTAAACTCGCCTAAAAGAGAGCCAATTAGAAGTGGCAAGATTGAAGATTTATCACCATAGCAACGAGTTAGCTGTCTCCTGGTGAAGGATTGCCGGTCACATGGCTGGCGAGGGTTGCAGGGAAAAGGACCAGAGATATAAGTAGCGAGGGAGAATGGGAAATACAGATTGTCTGACCGATAAGTGTACTTTAAATTTCGAGGAATTGGGAGGGACGACCGTTTTTAAGACGGGGTGTCTTTTGACGTCTATAACGGCTTTCGAATTAACAAACTAGGTGAAATCATGAAAAATCGGTTTTTGCACGCACATCCGTCATTGGCGTTTCTCTTCTTCCTTCTATATATTTTTATAATTTATCGGTTCGGATAGGCGGTATTTTTGCGCAAAATGATGGCAGGAGCAACGGAGGATCGGTGATATTACATTCATTCTTCTCCAAACAAAATGTTGTTTTTGCATTATTTATTTCGAGGAGGTGCAGATACAGGGTGTGGCTTCGTAAAGAAAATAAAATGTTTCTAAGGAGGCAAACGCGTATGTTGAATACATAACGACAAAAGTAATGACCTGTTAAAACTAAAAAATACAAACATTTTATTACGTACATTTTAATAAGCATTAATATAAATTAAATGAGTGTTTAAATTTTTTCACTATTTGCTGTGAGGATCAGGTTGCTGTGTTTTCCCTTCCAATTCATCCACGTATGGTAACCACCACATAAATTAGCCCCGGCAAATTGAAATTGTAATATGGAAATAATGATTTCTCATAAATCTCATTTTTACCCAACACCCGTACCCTTAAGCCTTCGCACGATTTACATTTCAATTAAGAATCTATAATACTTTCATCGGAGAAGTAAATTTATTGACGCATGTGTCCGTTCCGCCGTCACGATGTTTCCCACTTCTCACAATTTTCCGTTCCATCGTGGGGTGCCAGTTATCACGTTATCTCTAATTAACCAGTTCGTGCTCATGTCTTGATCGTATGTGAAATCACAGCGTTGGCGGCCGCGAATTGAATGAAGAAGAAATCTGATCAAGATTCTCGAGGTAACATCTCAATACAGGGTACAGATTTCCTCAAAGTTGCGGCAGTAAAGCACATGCTAGCCTTCTTGTATGCACTGGGATACACGAGCAGATAAAGACGGTCCATGTTTATGTGCATGGCTAGTATTTTTCAGATCAGAACGTCGCGGAGTCCGTCGATTGCTCAGACGATAAACGAACTAATGTATTATCCCACTTTGATCCTGCAAACCTGCTTTAAGCACGATTATCAATTAGAGTGGGAGATGTGTGTTCAATTCGACTCTTTTCGTGCATTTTTAGCGATTTCCCAAAATGACGAACCGGTGACCCGATCGCTATCATGCAAATGCGATCTTGTTCTCATTAGAGATAAATGTAAATACAAGAAGCGGATCTTCGCGAGTTCCATCCTCTGACAGTGAGGTAGAGCCCCGGTGGCCTTCCGTTTAATTAATTTAAAATAAGTGACGTTGGAATTTTTTCCGGAGAGGCTTGACGAACGGCTAATAAAAATCCATGGGAGTAGCTTTGAGGCTAATTGAGAATTTGTATGTGTTGTATCCCTCTTAGCGGGCCCGCGAAATTTATGTCTTTAGCAAGTTGCTTTATGGCTATTTTGTAGAACTCGTTTTGCGGCCGCAAGATGTCTCTATCGTCGAGAGGATAGCTTTATGGTTATTTCACAGCAATTAGATTAGTCTGTTGTAATTCCAGTTTTTGTGCGATCGTGAATCTGCAACAGATGTTGTTTGACTTATTATCTACTCCTCTATACTTATGGTTCCATTTTTCCGCATTTTTGTTATTGAATTCCCGGATGCGGACTTATTACTCTCTCTTTCGAGACCACTAATTACTGTCAGGGGCCGTTCAATGGAACAATGGTCGCTGGATCCATTTCATTTTAAATTTATAAATCCGAATTAAACGGTGCAACGGGAAAATCTTGGGCGACGGAATCGCGGCTACTTAAAATTCCCAAGCACCTGTGTTAAAATAAAAACAGAATTACAGAGAGTCGGTGAGGTCAGTTGATGATTCATGACAATTCGGGCTCTCGCTCGTCATGCAACAAGCCTCTAAAAAATGCAGTTCGTCGCGTTTTCCGTAATAACGTTAAAATGAAAGGGTTTCAGGTAACGGCTCCCCTCGGAGCGTCGCCGATCGGCTTGCAGCGGAAGTTTTTGCGCTGCATCTATTTTGCAAAGCTTGTTAACCGCCAGATTAGCAAACGCGCACAGTTTCATCAAATCCCAATGAGATCCGCTACCTTCCAAGCCTAGGATAAATTGGGGGATTGTTCCGGCTTACAGTTGAGTAATGCCGCGTCGGTTCGCGTTTGCAGCTCGATATATCTACCGGCGCTTCCATTCTATATTTAATTCTGGATTTATATTTGGCCATACATCCTCGAAATTTGATGCATTATTATACCTTGAAATATAATTTCGAGAACGCGATAAATCCTCCGAAGTTGGGTAGTGCCGGGGAGCGATAAGGAGCGACGGATTGTTGCCCCGCCGGCAAGGATCACAAAACAAATAGATCAAGATTGGAACCAACCCAGTGAGTTCTGCTGGCCTCTGCATGCTCTTCGTCTCGGCATAAACACAAATTTCCCTCTTTCAGGGCTAGACAGGAAGGCCGGATGTCGATTGCGACAATCGGACGGAATAGACGAGAAATGATAGCAGAGACTTTGAAATCGATGGCGCACAAAAAGCGACAAATAAAACGGAAGGGGGCGCACGCTTGTCAAAGCACAATTATATACACAACAATAACACGACTTACAGTCATTAAAGAGATTAAAAGCTGGAGCCGTTGATAACTTTGTAAGGAATTTTAGATTAGTTGTTTATTAGAAATTTGTTTTTGTTAGCCGCTCGTCTGCAAAACTTCTAAAATCGATTTTTCTTATTGCGGTTTCACCAGATAACAAATTTAGAATTGGTCCTTGATATCTACTTGTCTTGTTATTAAAAGCCGAAGAACAAAATAAACAAAAAATAGAGAAATAACATAAGATTTAAACTCCATAGAGAAAACAACAGTTAAACTAATAATATAAGAATATGTATCTAGGGTCCACAGTTTACAGCCTGAATTAAAAGTCAATTTTCGCTTTTCCAGCGAGAAAAGTAAACCATTAGGTTAGGTTTTCCGTTGTTTTACTAATTTTTGTATATTTTCGTTCTATAAGGTTATTTGTGTGTAGGTCAAGTCAGGCCAGGTCAGGCCAGGGTAATCCAAGTCAGGTCCAGTCAAATCAGGTCAGGTCAAGTTTCAACGAGATATCATCTACAGTGGACAAAACATGTACACGACTAAATACTTACTGTCTACTCCAATAAGGATGTATACTTCTCTGGTTGCGACCGTTAGGAATTGGAAAAATTTCAAAAACTTAGAAATATCAATACCTTAAAAGGCAACTTGTAAGCACAGACACTTGACTGTATAACATAATAAGAAGCTTAAAAAAACTGACCTGTCCCATCACATGGCAAAGGAGCTTACTATTAAACACCTTGAAAGTGTTAATGGAAGTTCACTTTCTATTTGACATTTGAGAAGTAACAACATTGCTACAATTTATTGGAAGGGAATGAATTTAAACCACTTTGTTTGAAAATAATGTTATCTACAAACCAAGCAATACTTTCAAAATGGAGGAAGCAAAATTTCAAGACTTTACAAAAGAAATTTCACTAGACGATGATGTATTGAACAATTAATGAGATGCAACAGGCACCAAATGCTTGGAAAGAAGGGACCGTGAAGAATTTGGAAATTCACAAGATATTCACAGTACGATGTTCGAAAAAATTAAACCAGTATCTCAGCCATGGTGTGTATAATTACAATGAGCGTAAAAAAATCTGTAATTTTTACTTCGCTTGCGAATTTTAAATTCACTAATTTAATTTGTCTAGTCTAGGTGCTGCGTACCGAAACACGTACATACATGTAACAGTCTGCTGGTTAAAATATTTTAAGCTCAACTGTTTTGTTAACCATGATCTATGGGGTTAAAGTAATGACATTTAATTTACTTCTACTTCCAGAATGATAAAACTAAACTTACATATTGCTTCTGCGCCTTCTATTCCGAATTTAGATTAAATACTAAACATACTAAACTAAGCTACAATACTCTGTGTGATTACAACGTTCTGATTTCTAATGGATCGAATGATTTTTTAAATTTCTGCTCTAGTTGGAAATGAGACTTACGTCAGCCGTTTCAATTGCACTGCTGACGTACGCGTAATGGCCAACTAGAGCAAAAATTTAAAAAATTACAAGGTAGAATGTGTCCCAATTCCACTACGAATCCATTGCGTAAAAAAATATGATCCCAAGCAACATAAGCTACATTTGACTGTTGATCACACTATGGCATCCATCAAGAAAATACTTAAATTTAGTAACGTTAACTTCAACATGTTGGTCGGAATTAACTGTTCAACTTTGTGATTTCGACTGTACCTACTTGTGCTCAGTGACAATATTTAGCAATACTTCTTAAATTGCTGAATGATATTAACATCGATACAAAATTTACAGTACCTACATAAAGTCGACAGATCGCAGTTCTGAAATGGTAACATTACCAAATGATTTCTGATATGTCCTTCATCTAAATATTTAGATGCATTGCCTGTAAGTGTAAATTATTACAACTCAATTCCTATCAGTGGTTTGTGGAGGTTTCACAATAAAGGCAGCGGAATCCATTTGTCAATTCTCACTACAATTTCAGAACTCAATACAAAAAGCTTCTCTGAAAAATATGCAATATAATAACAGAAGTTTCAAAATAAAATTACACTAGTCTTTTCATAATCCCATTTAACACAAAAGTCGCGTTAATTTTTTAATAAATATAACATTTTGTTCTACAGAAACCTATAGACGCTGACGATTTTTGTGAGTACCTACTCTAACATATTCATTTTTCAATTTTCGTAATATTCATTATTCAACTTCAATACAACTAGTTACAAATGTAAAAAACTAGACAGGTGGAAATTCTAATTGCTGTTTCACTACAAAAACAGGATTCAAGTAATTACAAGCAGCTGGACCAATTAACCATTGTATACTAAATTTAATGCTTTTAAAGAGCACAAAAAGCACTGTTATAGTGTAAAACTGTAGTGTTTTCCATTTTGGACGTCGCATTTTTTATTTTCCCCACAGTTGTGCAAACTACTTCAATAGTTTATCTTCGAAGTCTGATTTTAACCTAGAAAGATCAACCTTTTTGCTACTTCTCAATTTTCTTTAAGTTTAAAAAGTTTTCTAATCGCAGCGATTAGATTTTAAACTTCGTTTTCCATTTGAATAGTTCTGTAATTTGTATCCATAGAAAGTATCTTCGTTGTATTTTGTATGACGTAATTCATCTTTTATACCAAATAACAGGTGGGTTGAGTTTAGTAAACTATCAAGAACAAACCGTTTTCATGGTGTGCATGTAAACATACAACATTTTGCAAATCCAAAGTCCTTCTTCCCTATGGCACTATTGTCCTTTTAAATTCTTTGAAGTCAAATCTATTTTTAATATGCCATAGATTTTTGAAAAACCAAGTAGTCACAACTGATACTACAGAATTTTCCCGACAGTAATCGCTTCGAGTCTCCAATTCTGCAGATGCATTGTTGTCACTTGTGCAAATTCTAAGGAACGAAAAATTGATGTACCGCATCAAATCAAGAACGTTTTTCCATCTTGGTTCTAAATACATATTCGAATTGGTTAGAATCTAATAAATAATATGTAACGATACACTGTAAACACATCGCACGCATGTTTATTTTTAACGGAAAATGTGATACATATAAAAATTTATTTATGCATTAGAACTTTATAGACAGATGGTTCCCACTATAAACAAAAATAACTGAGTCGAAAATAACATTTAGGAGGTGCTAATAGTAAAATCGTAGTCACCTGTTAATACAATTTAGAGCTGCTTCTTCTATTTGATCAACATATTTATTAAAAACATATATTCTTGTTTATGGTTTAAGGTCAGGCCTACCCAATGATGATTATTGAAACGGCCCTTTACTTATTTTTCAGTCGTGCAATTAGTACGTTACTAAGAACATGCTTTACCCTTAGATGCTTGGACGAATTGAGTCTTGGAAACTATAAAAAAATGATAAACCCTGAATATATTGCAATAAGAATTCGAGGAAACTTATAATAACAATTCCAGTATTTTTACCTGGACGATCCTTGTCCTAGCAAAAATGCCACTATATGGTCCAAGTTAAACCAAAGATTTCTATACCTTACCTCGTACAGTATCAACTTTGAAAGTATTTTTCCACTTTTTAATGGGCACTTGCCATTTTTGTATTTGAAATTCAGATCGCTGTCTATCTGGAGGTGTTATCCTGCAAAACCCTTATCCATTTTTGAGTCTCGAATAAGTTCTTGGACGTTCGCATTTATTGTGAGTCACGTGTCGGCACTTTGAGCTTCCTGTCTCGTCTCTCCATCGTATCCAAAAGCCAAATCTGATCGAACCCTCGGAAAATGAAAAAGTTGGGTGGAAAACTTGAGAGATGGATAAAGGAGTTGTGCAGTTTCCTATTTATTGAGTTTGAAGAGAGAGATAAGAGACGGATGCGATGTGTATGCGGGTCGCGTAAGTGGAAGGGGTGCGACAGCATGGCGGCGAACGTCACATTGCTCATTCTTTGCGCACTCAGCACATTTTAAAATGTATCAACCCCCTATAAAATTACAATAAGATATGTCCGCATGTTTATGGACAAACAAAAGGTCCTCCTACGCCCGCACTACAGAAAAACTTCACTTGCCCCAACCCCTCGTACGGAAGAGAAACCCTTTGTTGGTCCGAACAACGAGGTGATAATGCATTATAAGGGAAATAAAGTATGTTGGGATGGTGGAGTCGCATGTCCGAAGGACGTTACGAGAAGATGGGCGGACGAAACAGGTAACGCGCGCTAATTGAATTTCGGACGGCTCAGAATCGAGCCTTTGTGCAAAAACGAAGGCTGTCATCGGGGATTTATCGCAACTAAAGATCAACAGGAGAAAAAAAAACGCCCATTTTTCTGATTGCGCCCATTTCGATAACCCGTCGCGCGCTCGTTCAGTCGAAATGATGAAAGTTTGCAGCTCATGCAAATGAATTTACAGCAGAGTGCTCTTAATATTTCTCAATTAATTGAATTACAATATGCATTAAGCACGTGTTATTACGCTTTTAATAACCCATCCGTTACAGCAAATATCAATTTGTTGTTGGAATTAATTTTGAAAATTACACAGGTACGAGATTACAAGACAACAAATTTTCATAAGTCATTGCTTTTCAATACGTATTAATTATTGCAGTTGGTTTTATAAATCGACCTTGCCTCACTGTGGTCCGCCTTCATCTCGACTGCTGCTCTCAATATGGCGGAGTATAATTAACGTAACTAATACTGCAGCAAAGAGATTAATATGCAATAATTTACTGCTGGCGCTGCTGAGTGGGTAACGCAGAAAACTGAACTGGCTTTGTCTGCAGTTCTCCGCACGCCGCCAAGCGGCAACATGATTAACTGACTTCATTTGGAACACAAATTCCACCAAATGCAAATTTAATAAGTCTACTTCTGTTTTTGTTGCACACGGAGGCGGACCCCTAAACAGGGAAGGCTTAAAAAGGGGATTCTTTCGACGATCCCGTCAAGGAGCTATTTTCATCCAGCGAAGCACGGCAAATGTCACCACCGTTCTAAAGATGTTTCTTTCAGTCACTAAAGCCAAGGTTATTTTATTTATAATAAGTGTTAAAATAAAAAATCCATACTACAAATTTACAACTTCCTCTTCTACAACCTCGGGCACATATTTCTGCATGTTACGCTGGTGATGATGACGGCGCTACAAGAGAGAAACCCCGTACACAATAGTTCTACCGACAATGATAGCATTGCTAATTCCTGCATGTTTCAACCAAAGATTAACAATTGTAGAACAGCCAATTTAACATTTTTCTGTAATAAATTACACATAATAATAAACAACAATTACACCTTTTTTTGTTCGTTTTTATAGCAGCTGTTATTTACCGAATCCAAAATCGAAAGTCTAAATCATTACCTAATGTTCATAAAATAAGTACAAAAACAATGCTGTGTACCTACCTATACTTTTTCATTCATTTAACCGCCAAACAGTGACTGAAATGCATTTTTGTGATTATTATTATTTGTTGTGTAAAATTTATTGTAGGCCACAACTTGATGATTTTTGAATAATTGTTGTCCAAAAATTATTCAACAGTTACTTACGTCTTTTTCCATTTTAAAAATCTTGGCCCTATTCTAACATTCGCTTTGGAACTTTGCAATATGCAGCTTTTATTTTTCAATTCACTTTGCGACAATGCGTGCTGGTGGAACGAAAATTAAAAATAAAGTGCAAGGTTCTTAGAAGTTCTGTTCAATTTAATATGCTTTGTATTTACAAAATAAAAGGCACATAGCAGACTACAAAGTCAGTTTGAAAAGTGAAAATTGTAAAATTGCAAAGGAATGGTGCTTTTTTCCTAAAATTTAGATGTAGACATTTAAAAATATGCATAGAAATTGTCTTATAAATTTTAAATATTCAGTATTTACAAAGTTTTGAGTTAACGCCTGCAAATTTATGTGGGTACGGGTAGAATATCAAAGATTATCCAAGCATATACTAAATGTCAGGACAATTGGTGGATTCTAATGTGAATTGTAAAATTTTGTTGTACAAATTGTTTCCAAAGTCAGCACATGCACGATTAAAACTATGTACGAGATACTTTGTCAACTTTTTTTGTTGAAAATGAAATACAGTAAAAAGAAACTTGTGTCGTAGAAGCCACTAGAAATTTCTGTTGACTGTATGTCACTTCCAACAAACAAATTCGACAGTCTATCTGATTGATTTCTAGAGTTTTGTAAGCTAAAAACAGTTGTGCAAACCGCGTTCCGAAATTTCCATAAACAATTGAAATATTGATTTTAAAATATACGTAATGCAAAAATTTCAACAAAATTCAAAAAACAGATATATAAATAAACTGTTTTTTTTTTAAACGGCCCTCGCATTATATAATGAAAGTTGTGGGGAGGTTATATTTAAAATTGAATAACAATAATGGAGATATTACATTCTGAACATGTATTGACATCGCCATATGAGCCAAACATAGGGTACTGACAGGTGTATATATATATATATAGAATCATATTTACCCACTTTAAATGCGTTATAAAATTGTTGGTGAGGTTGAGCAAACAAATTTTGGTTAATTTGACCCTCAATCGGTCCGACGAAACGTCGAGAAAACGTGAAATTAATCATTCGTCAAATGAAACCTTATTTAAGAATAATTGAGTAAATTCGGGAAGTAAGGAAGAAATAAGAATTAATGTAGGTATTTGACCGTATCAATTAGGTACACTAATTTATTACTAATCAGAATTATTCCTAAAAGCATAACCCATTTCAACTATATATACCTATATGATTTTGGCACCCGTAAAAAAACGTAAAGGAGGAAAAATTGATTTTTGGAAATTTTAATTTGTTACAAAATACTGCTACTTAGAACCGAGAAATTAATAGGTACTTCGTAACGGAGAATAAAATAAGTGATTACAAATCAAAGGATTGTCTTTTTCTGCCAAGATTTGTTAGACATTTGATAGAAACCTGATGTACCACAAGTGGGTCTAGGGTTAGAAAAATATACTAAAAATTGCTAAATTCAAAAATGAATGCAAATAAAACTTCAACGTGTAGAATATTCTTGAATTCTAAAGTACATTGTCTCATAAAAAAAAAAATGTGTTCCAAACTTTTGCAACGCCTTGTAGGATGATCAAGGCTCTTAAAATGTCAAAAATTTATTTAAAAAAACGTGTTCTTCTCCTGTACAAAATAACTGACTTGCAGCAATTTTACTGACAGATAATGTTCGTAATTATTAATTTACGATGTTGATTATTGAAGAATTGGCTATTGTAATATAAAATATGTATTCTTGAGTTACATATTTATTCTGAAAACTCTTAATAAAAATATTTAAATTAAATTTGAAAAATTAACCAATAGACATAACCTCACAATTTTGTTACTAATACGACACACATCACGCGTTTAACACACACCAAAACACATGTTTTACAAGAGGTCGTCATACATTCCCTGCGTTAAATAAATAAATACCTCTACTCCTACGCGTCATGTTGATTTTTTCTTTTCAGCTTTTGAATTTACTATTTTGTTCACAAAAATTAGCTTGACTTCAATGTCGCCAAGTTTGACACTATTTCTCCCACTTAGTGTGAAAATGAACGTCGGACTAATGGAAAGCTGACATTTGTAATGGGGGGGGGGGGGGGGGGGGGGAACTGATTTATTTAGCAATCGATGACAATTAAAAAATGTATATTAATAAAAGGTTTTTGTTTGTCTATTTAAGGTTCCTATCCTAGCATGGCATGGCAGATGGGCATCCTTCATCTTGAGGAAGAAGAGAGTGGCAGATAAATTAAAAACGCATGAATAAATTAAATGAATAAATTTCGAAGTTTCACAATCAACCTGAGCACGCTTACAAGTGTTTCTTTCTATTTACACTCGTTAGATTCTCCGTCCTTATTTTTAGAATGTATTATTGACGTTATAAATCAGGCTTAACATTCGACAATTTCACATTCACGAAAACCTTGCCCCTTATTTTAGGTAAAGAGCCTGAACCAACAAAACTCCCTCCATTAGCCTATTTACTTTGTCTAATTTATCGCAGGTTTATCTCATACAGAATCAATTAAAAACGGAATATTCCGGAAATTTGTGCGAAGGGAAGATGTAGAGGTGTAGACCTTGAGGGTAGTGTCATAGTGTGCACAATAAGTCTAGAGGAGTTTTACATCTTCATTTTAAACTTGGAAGTATGTAGGTAGAATTGTCGAGAATTTAAAGCATAGTGGGGAAAGAAGAGATATTTATTTAGATTAAGTTGACATCTGTGGGAGAGCGCTGTTAGAGTGTTATTTTGTATAATTATTAATTTATGGCTAACACACCAGATTAGTTTGTAATGCAGGCAACAATTTGTAGCGTTGATGTCTCCACGAATTAGAGCTTTTTGTGTGTAACACGCGATTTTTTATAAACGGTTTGTTTTTTACCTTACGCTCGATAAATCAAGATTTAAAATGTGCGCTGTTGTACGTCAAGAGCGGACTTAGATTTACTCCTTGGCTTTTTGTGCTTGAATAAATTATAATATTTAATAAATAACGATCTATCCTCATCAACTCGATAATTCTGCGCTTTTTGTTGCTCGCTTTGCCTTCGAAGAAATTATTCACTGGCGTGATTATTGAATTATGAACGGAAAGGTTTGAGCTATTGTTTTAAATGAAATATCCGAGTGTTGAACAGCACAGCCATAACTTGTGCGGGTAGAGCATGTATAACATGGCGATATCTTCATATAACGCCGTTGGACAGCTCTCGTATTTCTTGTATCAGTACTGAGAAACACCCTGCTGCTTTGCAGAGTTATATATTGCGGTCAACGATTGTACCTTGTAGTAGTACCAGCTAGGCGCCCTATCTTTCCATCTATTTCAAACACTTTATTTTCTCAGGAACTAGCTCTATCCATAAATAATGCGGATGCATGAGATTATTATTTCCAATATCTTCTCCAGTCTTAGCAGCATTGTAACATTTTGGCGGTACCGCGCCAGTTAATAACAATAATTATAGTACTAAATGACATTAGCGCTTTTTGTTATTTATCATTTGCGTCCCTCGTCTATTTTCAAATCGCATTATGTCACAACTTATGACTATGTCGGTTGTTTATAGCTGACGTTTCCTGTGAATTTGTTTGCTTCCAGTACCGATAATAAAATTAATAAAAGAGCAAAAATACCGATATCAACAGGCTATAAAAATTATATTTATTCATTAACAAAAACCGCCCGACAAACGCATATATCAGCCAAATGTACGATTAGCATGAAAAGCACATAAACAAAAAAGTTCTAAAATGTGAATATTCCGATGCCAACCGGAAGACATATTAGATGATAAAGTGCTCAGTGAATGGATACATCCCCAGCGCCTTGGCAATGTTTACGTAATTTATAACATTATTTTCCAGACGAGACTCGATAGTTTTAATTGAAATATATTTAAAAAAGGTTACCACAAGGACTTGAGTTATTGTAATGTGCACATACGAAACGGAATATGGCGCGTGTATTCTATACACATAATGTCCTGATCGGAATGATTTGTGGTCGGCCGAAAGTATAATAAAAAAGATAGAGCACAAATTTAGATAATGCATATTTCACAGACACATAAATCAAAAGATGTGCCTCGACTAACAATTTCGCAAGGAGCGGTCTCGAAACGGTGCATCTTAAGAAATGAAGGGACAGCAACTGCGAAAAAGGTATGCGAAGAGAACTTAATTTCACGCTATATGCTAATTGCAAACGCAATAGGGTAGCTTTAGGGAGGGCGCGCATTTATACCACAAAAAATACTAATGCTGCATCTATAATTAGGGAAGCCCTTACATTAAAAATTTATTTTTTAATCAAACACACAACTTGGAATAGAACAAACGAATCTTTTTTTTTATTTTGTTTTTGTTTTGATATAAATAACTTCATCTTCCACTGACTGAGCGACCTATATTTGTTGCCAAGGTAACGATGTAACGTCATTTAACGGTTTTTTAATAGAACCATATATTTTCTTGTCTTGATTTCTTTTACAAATCTTTTAATATTTCCAAGGTTCAGCTAGGTCAAATTTTAGATCACGATTATAATTTCTGAAAATAAGTAAAGCACAAACACCTAAAGTTATGAAAAAATGAGATTTTTTCCCTTTAGTTAAAAACGTATTGTCATGAATTTTGATGTACAAGAAACAAATAAAAGAGTGTAATCTAAATATTGTTAATTATGATAACTAATTAGTTTGCGAATATCTGAGGACCTGTTAATGGATGGGATAATTGGAATCGAACACATGCGCTGCCGAAGCTGAAAAACATAATTTTAAAGCGTTTCGAGCGAGGATAAATATCGGCAATTAGAATTGTGGGTCTTCCGGGAGCCAAAGTGGAAGATAGTGGTCCCAAACTCCCCACTCAATCAGTTGTGGCATGCCGTGTATCGAAACAAAGAAATTGTACTTGAAAAGTATTCCAACAAACTAGAGCGATAGGCTTCATATCGGGCTGCTTTTAGACTGTGATATTTCACCAGCGACAACTCTTACCAAGTCACAATCTAAACTACTGTAGAAGTTTGGTCACGGCAAATGCTTTTATGGCTATCAAGGGTAATATAAAGAAAATGAAAAACACTATATGTAGTATTGTCTCAGAAAGGTGATACTGACAACTGGTCCCGACTTGACGTCGACCGGAAACTCGCTCTCCAGGTTTTTCCCCCCAAGTTCCGGGACTCGATACCCTTGTTCCCGCTACATTACGTCTCCTTAAAGCCAAGGTGTCTGGTTTAAAATGCTAATCTTCACAAATGGGGTGCGCGTTATTTTGAAATATGGTTTTGTTTTACATTTTTATTGCACCCGCATTTATAATAACGTTTTTCAATTTGTGGTGATATCTTCCAGCTTTCCGCGCGCACCGGATCGCGCCCGGAACGCTCATTATCTCTCTTGAATTCCGGACGACAATAACCACCTCATTTCTTAATTACCTGGCATGTCGCACCGGAACTCTCTTAAAACCAGTTATTCTCATACACGCTTTCCCGATACAAACGCACGAAAGGTTGGTCAGAGGCAGGGCCGTATCCGCATTTTTTAACGTACAAATCCTATCCGGAATGTAACACTCTACAACGGGTAACATAACTTTTATTATCCAAAACAGTGCACATATTACAACAAAAAAAAAAGTGAAAAAGAGTTGTGAAATTTTTACCATTAAAAATATCTTCAAGAGTTGACATAGAAACAAATAATTTTAGGTTTAATTTATATTAATCTGTTACTTCGATTGGATTAGCATTGTCCAAAGCGATTAAGCTGGTTTAGTACGACATTCAATTTAAACTAATTTTAGGGCGAATGCAACTCCATCATGGAAATGAACAAGACATGATTTTTTTGTGTCTGGCTTTAAAGTTATTACAATTATAAAAAGTGAATTTGAAAATCATTGAAATTATTTAATTTATTAAATAAAATTATCCGTAGAAGGTATTAATGTATTTTTTTTATAGAAATACACAACCCAAAAAGACATATTTCTGTGCTGGAAATCTTTATTTTGTGGACAACACGTCTTGAATGTCAAGGTCTGCGTCACGGTTAAATATCTACCAACAGCATTAGTACCTAATATAACCATATTATTTTATTATTACATTTTATATTATGTAGACATATCTTTGAAGTTTCATGCTGCGAGTGAACTTTTTTTATTTGCCAAAAATATTTTCGTCTTTAACAGAATGTTTTTTTTTTAAATTGTACAAACAGTTGTATTAAGTTTTGTCTGTGTTAGTGAAACTTCAATAGAATAATTTTTCATTGTTAAAAAACAGTGTGTTATGAATTTTTCTGAGATGTGTTTGTAAGTTTTAAGTCTTTTGCTATAGGCTAAGTTTCTGAAATAAAGTATCTTTAATTTGAAATTGTGTTGTGTTATACCTATTCATCCTAATGAGTTGGGTAAATTATTTTTGCTGAATATTGAACGCATGCATGTAGGTAGTGTTTTAACTCCTCTAAGGTATTGTGTGAGTTCACCTAGTTGTTTTCTAATGTCAGATATTAATTTTATAGTTTAGTCTTATTTCCCAAGTGATATTTTGAAAAAATGTAAGAGTTCATTATCTCAAAATTTGCTAGAAATTGTTTAGGATAACGTTGGCGTAGAAGTGAATGGGTTTTAATCCGAAATATGTTTAAAAACCAATTCAAATTTGTCTTCTACTTCATTTTGGAAATTTATATGGAATTAATGTTGTCATTTACTATTTTGACTGATGTATATTCATTGTTACAGCATGTGTCATTATTTTCTGTTGTACATAATCAATACTGTTAATATATAATACGATCAGATATTATTAATATTATTATTATTGTTATCTATATTAAAAAAACAGAAGTATGTGTGATGGTCACTTTAGCACTTTTTAGATAATACGGCCCTGGCGAGTCTACAATTTTGTTGCATCTTCGATATTCCATGGCCGCCAGCGCTCGAAACTTACGTCTTAATACACACGTCATGAACTGGCCTAGCCTCAGGTGGCGCAATAAATAATTACATAACCCCATATTAAATTGACAAATCTGTAAATTTAGTACGAGACGCAATCACGCAGTTGTAATCCAGCATTAAACCCATAAGTCATAATTAAACGATCCGTCTTGTCTGGCTTGTAAGTCCAAATCTCGGAAAAACTTATCGGTGCATCTCTGACGTTTTTGCCTTAGTAAACAAATGTCAGAATTAAAATGTCGTATTGCAACTAAAACAACTTTATCTGCAGATGCCGCTGCCTCTTTGCGACAGCACTGCCATCTGTATTCAGCAATTTATAGCGGCCCGGTTTAAAAGTTCACCATCCCCTTCTCCGTACCGTTCTTTATCTGTGGTCTTCTCATTTCCCGGTTGGTTGGACGCAATTGAGTACCTTTTTAAGTTTTAGAAACTATTGTGTCACTTTTATCTGATAGCAAGTGAAAATTTATGACTCCTCTTCATGAGCTGAGAATTCGGGGAACTTGTGACGAGTCAATTCGAAGTGGATGCCATTTTCTTTCCTCTCACCTTTATTTTCAATGTTTGGGCCAAGTTGAGGAGAGTTATGGCGGCTGATTATGCATTATACTCTGTAGATGTCGAATTGCAGTATCCACTTTCTATACAAACATAAAAGCAGTTTTGGGTTAGTCCTAGAATTTATGGATGAATGAAATTTGCTGAGTACTCTCTTTGAATTGATAGTTCGTATAAATCAGTGGCCAGGATATTGCTGTAAAAATTATGTTCGAAGTTTGCAGACTCTTTTGCAGTCAGATAAATTGAGTTTTATAATTTGTTACGTTTATTACCGGGTTTGGCATGTTTGCTGAAAGCGCGCTTATATTTACATCAATATATTAATTTTTTATTTGAGAAAAAAATAACTAAATTCATTTCGCTGTCGCCGGGAATCGACCGGGGCAACATTTTTCAAAATAAAATATTTAATGTCGTTACAGAATTGCAGATACTAAACTTAATTTTTACTGTTATTGAGTAAACTGGATTTCATTGATTACATTTTCAAATATTAATGGTATCGCTGAAATCCATTGAATAAAACATCTGCTTTACTCTATTTTGTAATAATAAACAGTTCTATAAGTGCATTGTTATCATTACCTACATCACATAGTTCAACTTAAAATATCTCTAATTTCAGTGTCTTTCTTTGGAATTTTATATCTGACTCAATTCGTCGCCCCTTTTATTTCTTCTAATCCCGAATAATGAGAATTTGTATAAAAGTTACTAACTAATAACGAAGAAAAAAATCAAGATTAGTCAACAAAAATTTACAAAGAAAGAATTTCAACTCGTTCTCTGAAAATATTCGACATGTGAACATGATGTATTGGTTATCACATACATGTAGAATACATTCCACAAATACTTTTACGACTGAAGGTATTTTACAAAAAAACAAACTAGAAATACCTACCATATTACTGCACACATATAACTGAATAAATTACATCATCTAAACCACAATATCTAATTAAAGCAGTTACCTAATTTTTGTGACGTTTCTGATACCAAAAGAAATAAATAAAAACGACAAGTAAGTATGTTAGTAACGTTTTCGTTTGGAGCATAATTTGAGTTTACATATTATTGTAGATCCATTGACACTTCCTGTTTCCATTTATAAGACAAAACTGGATTTTATTCTTACCCATTGTTTCGCTCCACATGTCGTTTTTTTCCAACAAACTTTACTGTTACATAATTTACAGATTTTAATTTAATTTTCTGATCTAGTTTACAGACGCTTGTGAATATTTGTATGATTTTTTTTGTAAATTGTAGTTTTAAAATGTTATAAACTATTTCTTTCAAACTAAGACTGGATACTCCATAGGAAATTTTCCCAATACCTACTTATAACAATACGTGATGTATTCAAAATAAGACATTACGAAAACTGTACACTAAATCAAATTTATTTAAAAAAAAATACACAAAATACCGATGTAGGTATACCAAAACAATTTAGGTAAACATACGTAATAAAATGTTAATAATCTTCAACAATTTAAATTTCAAGTCACCTCTTTTGAAACGACTATCGTCCATTTTATTGTACGCTTAATACTTTTATATTGTATATTTGAATTATCTCTTTAGCACGTTTAAACTCATTGGTAAAAAAATATGAATTCTCACCAAATGAAATAAAATAATGGATAAACGGTTTTCTTACGAACAAAACAAAATTGTTAAATAACTTTTAATACTTAGGTATTCAGTTTTTAATATTTAATTTCCAAATTAATTATGAAATTGCAACAAAATAAATTTTATGACAAAAAAATATTACCAAATCATTTCTACATGTCTTGCTCCACTAATAAAGCAAGCGATTGTTGGGATTTTAAGTCTGATAATAATGCTTTAACTCTAACCTCTCCCCCTATCGCAAATGGTTTAGTGTGTTTAAACTATTCGAAAAAACAGATAAACCTGAGATTACCAAATCGTTTTAGGGTAAGTAAAGTAGGGTCCACCAAATAGTGAACATTGACTTTCGGTTTCTGAAATGTTTATTGAAAACAATGTGTTCATTCACATCTGATTCATAGAATCTGTGTTCCTTTTAAGCAAACAATTGGAGACGAGGTAAGCGCTGTAAATTATCATAACCATAATCGTAGGCTATTGATAGTTTTCAATAAACAAAAAGTTAATGTTCCCTGATACTTTGTTCTATTCAATGTAATACAATGATTTCAAATTTGGGTCGGGTGGTACCTGGAGAAGGGGAGAATGAAATCTTTAAACTCTATCAGTATAAAGAGGACTGGACGTCGTGATATAATTTCGTTATTATGTTAAAGAGCACATATGGAGTAGGCAAACAATAATTGTAATGTCATTTGAAATCCACGTTTGTTTAACAACCTTACAGATCTAGATTTACACAGTATCTTATTTCACAACATATTTTTTAGTTAATTGGCATTTAAATAAATAACAGAGGAAAAATACAGTTGTCATACCACTTAAGTTTAAGTTGGGACAGATTTTGATCTTGTCATATCGAAACTGGAAATAAATGCTTAGTAGGTATGTGGGCTATTATATAAACTTTAATTAGGTAATGATGTTCGCAATTAGGTAGGTATAACAGCTGTAGGAAATTGAAACAAATTTATATTTGTGACACAATGGGTAAAATTGTAGGAAAATTTCCAAATCAAGGAGCATTAAACACGTGTACCTATCACTATTATTTTTCATACAATCATTGCTGAATTAAAAAAACTAGCTTACCGGAAGTTTAAATAATTTTAATAAGATAGAGATTGAAAATTTAAAAGATATAGAGGCGTAACCAACAATGATTAATGAAGTGTCTTACAACAATAAACCTCCAAATGGCACAGGACAATGTTTGTAAATAAATTTGAGTCAATATTTAAAAAGTATTTTAACGAATATGTGTCATTTGACAGTGCCAAAAAAACTTTTAATAACACTATTAAAAGAAATTAAAAAATGTAAGTATAATTTCCTGTTTTTGACATTTTGTAATTTTATCACAACAATACATTTTCTTTTTCCAGAACCCTGTTAATTTATTATTCCATGAAAATTATAACCTATATTAATAGTGTGGTAATCATAAGATTTTTATTATTATTAGACGATAACAGTTACGCAGAAACATAAAACATTTTTTTAATTTAGTAGATTGAGGTTTGCCAGCGCCTAAACAACAATAGGTGTGTGCGCCTTGAATGTTTTATCTTGTTCTAATCATGAATTTATGAGCCGCTGAGCGAAAAGGAAGGAATACGTGCGTCAAGAAAAACAAATCCAGATATTAATATACCGAATCGGCCATTTAAAATAAATAACGTAATTAATAGCAGATGTTTACAACAATTTCTGGGATTCTTCTGCGTTATTTAATTAAATCCACGTACTTCGTCGTGAAAAAGTGCGGGAGAATGTCTAGCTTGAGTTATGCCCCTAACACAACACGTGACCAAGGAGGGGGTTGATCAATAAAACATCTCCCCTACGTCACCCACCCCCACATCCACAGAAAGAAAATCGTTACTTGTGAAGAATCTAATAAATGCGTGTCTAAGAATTCCTTAAAGTTGCGTAATGCGTTTTAAGGGAAAAATAATTTTCAAAATACCAACGAACTTCACTTTGCGGCCGCCATGTAGATGGAATTTCGTAACTATTATTAGACACATGGTGGTCCGAAACTACGTAGGTACATCAAATTCTTTCATGAGCCGTGAAGCACAGCAACTGACAGTGCTATGAATATGTAACAATGTAACAAGAATCCGGTTTTTGTACATCCAAAAAAGACTAAGACCTTCACCTCGGTTTAGTTGACACAGGACCTCCTGTGTTCCAAACATTTGTTTATATCTCGCTTGTTTGGGCTTTACCTATTAAAACGCTGTTAAGTCATTTGCAGAAATTCCGTTCTTCGCATATAGGAATCGGGTATAAATATTGCGCTTAGCGGGACGCCAATGGTGTCAGATGCGCTATCTGCAAACACATCTGGCTGAGGCCATAATACAATGGATGATATTTTTGATATATGTCCGTCTTACCTGACCATGCACCCCTAAGGTTCGAAAAATGGTAGTCGGCGACGGATGTTCAGAGGATGTTGACACTCGCCAAAATGGAGCTGTTCACACACACTTAACCGTCCGCATTATAATATACATCATCTATTAGGTTTCTGTGAAAATGTACATTTAATAATCTAATCGCCACAACATGTTAACAACGTGATACATACAATTAGTTTTATCAACCTGCTCTAAATCCATTTTTGTCGTTTCGCGTTTCTTAGTGAGGACCGTTCCGAGGTGAACTTCGAGGTACTAGATAGACTAAAACTGGCTTTCTTCACGGAAAAAATAAAAACACTGCAAAAATCAATTGACAATAGATAACTTTTCTTACGGTGGTGGAGTCAGCTTTCTAGTATTCCCCCTTCTCTCAACTAATTTTTAAGAAGCTGAATATTTTGCACGAAATTTAAAACACCAGTCAACTGAAAAATATTTCACCCTAGAGGACAGTAAATATTTACAACTTAAAATGTAGTGACGAAGATTTTGATGAAAAAATTAAGTGGCAACGGGGGTCAAGTAACAATTTATTTGAAAGTTCGCTCGCTTCTGGACACGATCACGTGATTTTTGTTTGTTTAATCTGCACAGACACATGTTATTAAAAAAAATTGCTGCAAATCACAAGGAGTACAACTTATTAATTATTATTATATTATTAAAAATTAATGTACCTAATTAAGTACAAAATATGAAAATTTAGAAAAAGTACATGAATTCGATAAGATAGATTATTGCATGTAATATATGAAAATAGCTGAAATAAAAAATATAATTCAATAAAAAAAAATCAATGGTAGTGAATTTAATCATATCTTTGGCAAAAATTTGAAAATCTAGCTTTATTGGTCAAATAATAAAAATTAGTAAAAATGTATCAACATATCCTATTGCTTCTTAACAATAATTGTTTGAACAGAAAGCAACTTAAAAAAATATTTTTATTATTAAATTGAATTCAACAATATTCGTTCTCTATGGTTGTGGTACATCAAGGTTTCTAAAATCGTTATACCTATAAGAATTGTTATTATATCTATAGTCTGTCTCAATCTGGAGTTTCTAGAATTATTTTGAATATATACAGGTATTTTTGTGTAACTATGTGTAATGTCACAGTACAACTGAAACAAATTAAAAAAAAAAAAGCAAAATTTTGTAAAGCATGTACTCAGAATAGCTTAAGCTTAACACCAATGGCAAAAGGTATATTTAGTACTTTCAGTAACAAATTAAACTTTTGTTCTAAGTATTCGAAACTTACAAGTGTTTTCTTGAAGTCCGTCACAGTGGGGTGCAGTAAATCCGCTTACCTAGGAATATTATTGTCAGAGTAAAAATTAGAAATTCTTTCAATACGGCATTAGGCCTCGGTTAATCGCTTATGAAGTCAAAGGTATATACAGCGTGTTATTGAAAAGTACGTACAAAATACAATCGACAATTGGTCTCGAAGTATGAGTACTAAAAGTAAAAAAAAGTTCAGGTAAAAGTGTTCTCCTTTTAGAGATAAAAATTATTAAAATTTATGTCAAAATTCGTTGTACGCCTCTAATAAAAAAATCATCTTTCGTTTCTATAGCAACATTTAGTCTTGACAAAAGTTTTATTGTTACAGTTGCTAGGATTTACTAAAATAAATTAATTTTACCTATTTATCCTTCTTCAGTAGCGTCTATAAAGGTTGGATAAAGGTTAATTTTCCCCTTATAATTTTGATAACACAAAATAAGTTTTTCAGACTTTTAGACTTTGCGAATAACTGTTAATTCTGTTGTATGTACCTTTCAATAATACCCTGTATGCACAAAAGTTTTCGTCGTACTCTACAATGTTATTTAGGTACGGACAATTATTTGACTCTGTCCTATTTACATTTACGAGACCTGTTTTTGCAAGAAGGTTAGAGAATCAAACAAAACTTGAGCTATACTAAACATAATTTTGACACAATATTAGTACTACCAAAAATATATGGCATATGACGAGTACCTAAAAATACCAGAGTATGTAATTGTAATGTAATTTGTTTACAGTTAGGACTTCTTAAAAAAAATCTCGAGGTAGGAGCATATACAGGACCCGAAAGTACATAAGGAATTATACTTCAACATTTTGAAAATTATATGTAGATACGAAAAATTTAAAAAAACTTTTTTGATAAAAAAAATGTACACTATTAACTAATTTAAACAAAATAAAGATATTCAATTTTCTTTAGTTTTAGATATGAATAATGTTGACACGAACTGTAGGTCTGACCTGACCTGACCTGACCTGACCTGATGGAAACAACTTTCTATTTAAAACAATGATCTAAAATGATTTAGACGGAACTTCCAGGAACGGAAGTCCAGTTAGTTAAGAATTTTATTTTTTAAGATGGCCAAATATACATAGGTGTGGATTATTAAACCGCCCGCGCACCTTTTTAGTACTGGTAAATCATAACAATTTGAATATAAGTGTAGTGTTAATAACAACAGCAAAGATAAGTCTTTTTTGATTTAACAAAAAAAGTTCCTTTTTTTTTTCGATATCCTATACTGTATAAGCAATCGAAAAAATAAGCTTTATGAAGAAAATGTATGTTCGGAAACACGAATGACATTTGATTGCAGAATTCTGAGATGACGTCATCAAATACCTGGAAGAGGTAAACCGATCAATTCTAATCATCCATTTACCATGTATTCCTCGGTAACTTTAAAGCCCATACAATATTTCAGTGTAATTGGTTATGCAATTTCTAAAACAAATTGCAAAATTTCGTTATACAACTTTTTTTTCCAAAAACGTACCTACATACGCATTGTTGAATATAAATCCAAGCTAATAAATCACACATATAGAAACACATCATTTTACACATTTTAATAGCGATTAACACGAAAAAACTGGCATGACGTCATCACAATTTTGGTAAGGATGAGCAGACAAATTATTTTAGCATCAATACGTCAAATACTGGTTTTCTAACAAAATTTAAGATAAACCGCTTTGCTCGTTTTTTTTAATTCCAGTGGTCTCAATGGACAATTTACGTCAAGGTTTAGGTAAAAGCACTGTCATGAAACGCTAAAAGTGTCGCTTTATGCCAATGGGGTCAAAAATTGAAAGTAACGAGCGATCAAATAAAAAACACCTCTAGTTACTTCACAATGTGCGTTAAATTGTTGTTTTTCAGAATAGAAACCCACAAAGTTAAAACATCACCAAAAAATTAATTATGTGTTTCAAAAATAAACAAAAATATTAAAATAAAACCGTTGTAAGTTAAAATCGACAACGATTATCAACTAGAAGCAAAACAGTTTCTACGAAAACAAACAATGAAAAAGGTTAAAAATAAAGTAGTAAAAAATACAAGAGGAGTGGTAAAAACATAGTAGTAGTTGTACGCGGGGATAACAGGCGGCTGCCTCTGCCCGATCGTATATTAACTAATAAAATAATAATAATATTAATAATAATAATAAAATACTTACATGTACCTATGGAATAACATGTAACATATTTATCGTACAGTTTCTTCAATCAACATCTATTTGTTGTAAAATATTTTGTTTTTAATAATAATAATTAATCGTCAGTGGACCGATTTGTGTCCAAGGTTCGCAATTAATCATGAATTAGAATGACCAAACTTCGATTTTTAAATTCATCCAAATTTACATACAGATATGTATGTCGTAGACTGTTTGTCAATAATATTTATGCCAACCATACTATCTACATGCTGATAACAATTTTAGTTTTTTTTTTAAGGGTTGGTCCTAGTATTCTGGTCTGCTGGTTCTGTAACGTCTATAGTGCCTATACCATTTAGGATTTGTTTACATTTAAGTGGGAGGGTTCACTAACAACACCACAGACTCTCATTGGTTGTCCAAGTTTGTTTGTTAAAAGAGAGAAACTGTCAAATAAATTTACCACTACCGTTTACTTAAAATATTACCACCCCTTTTAAACCCATCCTTCTTCGGAGAACTGATAAGCTTTTGAAAAGAATTATTGGTCATTTTAAAACCTACCTAGCTTTTTTGTTAATCATCTAAATGCAGTTGTGCGCCTTTCATGTTGTATATTTATACATTACGTAAACAACATTTAATAACATTTTATACTTAAATTGTCCTGCAAGCAAAGAAATAAGAAAAACTTTATTATAATTAAATTCCTATTATACAATAGGTAGATGACAATGTTGTTAATTGTGTATTATTGCAGATCATAAAAACAATTAAGTAGTTTGTATTTAATTGTACAAGTAAATAGAACAAGAAAAGGCATCAACGTAAGGACACAGGTTAAAAATTAAAAGCCATTTGTCAAAAGTCCAATGATGTAGAACCGTGATGAAGTGTTAGTTCATTATCCGAAATGATCACTTCGAGTCCATAAAGATTAAAAGCCATAAACCGGCAAAAACATGTCAGAACATTGTAAAAGGTGAAAAATCAGTCATAAAATATCCACTGGGCGTCGCTAAAGGAAGAACCGGTCGTAAAATCGTGTAACAAAGACATTAATGTAAATGAAGTAATAAAATCGAGGTACATCTGTTTATGTAAAACTCCCGAAAATTTTATGGTGTTTTAATTATTGGCTGATGAATGGCGCGGTCTGATAAGATAAAGCATCAATGGCTAATCTAATGTACCACTTAAAAAGCCATTAAAGAGCACTCAAAAGTGACACGCCATAAACCTCCAGAATGAAGAAGTAACATGTAATAAAAGCCTAACACACTTCTCGGTAGTTAAACTGATTTTTATGACCTGTAAACGTGGTCGTAAAGTCGTAATGTCCCTCGTATTACGGTTGCATGTTTACATGCTTTACTACATCAGTTAGTTGAATCAACAAATACTCAGCTTTTATTGGTCGTTACTCATATTTAGTTTATTTGTGAATGATCCTCGACGTCAAGCGCCTTTCTTCGTACCCAACTTTTATAACTCTCATAAAATTATCATAATTGCCGCTCTTTATTAACCGACGTCTATATTCCGTTTTTTCTTCATCAGACTGCACATCCGAAACGTCGATAAATAAAAAATGGGCGCCATATTTATTCAGGACCGTTTGCTACGTTGCCAATCCCCTCTGGTAGATTTCAAAGGCACTTGTTAGAGATTTGTAATAAAACGGCCGATAGAAGAGAAGGAAAACGACCGTTTAGGGTCGTCTGTCCCCGAAGGGTTTGAATCTGGACTTATGGGAACAAATTCAATCGGAACTGTAAAACAGTCACTTCCATACAGACACGCCCACCTTGCATACCATTACAAAGAACGGAAAAGAAAATTTTAATTAAGCGATTTCCATTCCGGGAAAGTCTACCTACACCTTCCAACAACTAGACTGACGCCACCTTCGAAATTTATTTCAAACACAAGTTATTTTACCAATAAAACATTCATTAAAAGCTAGCAACGTTTGCGCAAGAAAAAAACACATTCGCATCTCTGAAAAACCTTCACGAACAATTCTCGACTGTTTACTTTTGAGCCATAAAATATCGGCTTTCAATATCGCAGCGAGCCTTGACCGCAGCAGTGCCACCTAGCCCCTAGTAGCCGAACTATACGCCATATAAACAGTTTAACGACTCGCACACTATTCTAGCCTGCTCCAGAACCAATTTAATGGTTGCTATAAAGCCTACGAGTTACGACGCGCTTTCGTTTTATCACCGACATTTGTTTTAAAACGATTTTTTTTGCGCAAGTCGGAACGGTTTTGTTCATTGTTTTCATAATTGTGTTATTTTCGAGTTGGGCAATTTTTGACTAATTTGGACAGATTTATCGTTCGTGTTGTTGTGCTCAATTAGGAGTGTGTTAATGTAAACGACGACAGAGGGCACTACGGGGCCAAATACAACTGTGTTCCGAAATTGTTTAGAGAATTCGCGTGTTGAAAGCTTCTCCCACGTTGTTTATTTATTAGATGGCTATTGGCGTGTTTATAATTTGATTAGAGTTGTTAATTTATTATCACTGAGGATTTAGAATAATAAAATCAGGAGCAAGTTTAATACATTAATCAATTATTTAAATAACATTTTGGCAAATGTTGAAAATTAAACATGATCGTGTTGATGCCGAAAAATTTACGGAAGTTCATACAGTGTGGATAAAGTATTAGGTTAGAAGTCATAAATTTGTGTATTACTGGTTGCCACCATAACATCTATATTATAGGTACAAACAACGATACGCAATTTTGATTTATTTAATATTTGCACTTTTAACAAAAAACTTAATTTTAATAGACTAAAAAATCGAGCACGATGTGTTATCTCACATTCTATGATTTTTAATTAAGCCGCACCGGAGTAAACCGAAATTTTTCTTTATTTTTTAATTTGCGTTACGCAGCAACATGTTTCTTCTCTGCCTACATAATTAATTAGGATTTAACTATCTATGACTAATCAGATTTCTATCGATACTGCATACCTCATTGAAATTCATGACATAGCAAGACATAAATAATTATGGGAGCGATTTTCTATGATGAAGTTATAATTAGCTGGAATATTACGCTAAACTTGTACTACGATAATTAAAATAAAATATATGCAAGTCATAAATTATAAATTGTTTATATCTAGTTACCTCAAACTTACAAGTCGCATAAATCTTCTAACAAAGCGATCTAATTTATTACTACATTATTCAGTTTTTTCTATATTAGCTCATTAAATTAAAGTTATTAATATATATGTTATTTATTAGATACATGTTCTTTTCCATTCATAATATTTTAAACTACAATAAAAAAAATGAATATGTAGTTTATTTGTTACACAACATCTGATTTGTTCTTATTCTTCCATAAACAAGTATTTTTCATGTATGCTTAAGACATAAATAATTAATTAATACTTTTCGAATTTTAACTGTTGGTATGTAGGCAAAATAAAAATACTCACTTACTAGTGAATAATGAAAATATTTTTTTTTTGCAAAGTTTGATATTTTGAATTTCGCTTGTATCTAAGGCAGAGTGTTTTAAATGATGTGATATTTTTATTTATATAAATAAATTTACTTTGTCGTAAAAATAACTTAAATTTAATAGCGAAACTGGCCACTAAAGAAGTGTCAAAATATAATAAAAAGCTTAAAAAATGGACCAAAATTTAATTTGTTTGCTCCACATTAAATACCGTTAAATAAATTACATAGTACATTCTTTTTATCTCGCACCTAGGTACTCGTGTTATTAATTAAAAACATATTCCACAGTGTAAACAAAAAAGAACAAAATTTACAGTATGTAATTTAGATCTTATCAGCACGATTTATGCAGATCTATAACAGCGTATAATTGATGTAATGTCATTATAATCTTGTACGTACAGCGTTTTAAGTATAATTATATTCTTGTGAGTGCTCTATGAACCCATTCTCTCATTATTCATTAGAAGCAACGTCTAATTTTTTTTCGAAATATATAATTTTTTTCTCTTTATTTTAATCATTATTATTCCTGTTAAAACCAGACTTTCAAACATTTATTTGCTGATTGTATAGCATTTTCAACAATATAGGTACATAGGTAGTACCGTGTAAAAACTAAACCCATTTTGCGACTTTTATTGTTATATTTTATTCCAAAATTGTTTATCGAATTTATTTCAGCGTTAGAGATTTAGTAAAATATTTATTTATGAAACTAAAAGTTATAAATTACATTCAACTCATTCAACGAGATTTAAAAAAATAATTTTAAATCTACAAAACTCACAGCTTTCGTTTACTCAGTAAAAAAATACATAGGCATATTTTATTTGTTTATTATTAAATTTTAAACTTAGCAAAAACGCTTGCTAGTTACACAGAAAAAAATGGACAAAAACATACGTTACACGCTTTTAATATTGCAAACTTTTAACTATGTATTAACAAAGAACAATCAAAATTTATGATAATTTAAGATAAGACAAAAGAAACATGATATAATATTATGAAATTTTGTTGTGCTTTACTAAAAACAACAAACACTATTCTTCGGTCCCCTGTAGCCCAATTAACTATGATCTTTTAAGCTGTAAATAATACAAAAATTGTGTAAGTATTCGTCGTTAGATTTAAAGGGTTAAAAAATTTTGTTTAAAAAAAACTAGGTATATAAGCTGTTTACAGAAACACTAGATTAGCTCCCCCATTCAGTTTTAAATAATAATAAAAAATACGGTTTAAAAACCCAAATAAAGCTCCAATTCGTCACCCCGTTCCCAGCCGAGAGCTTAATTATTTGATTCGGTCTCTCTCTTAATTACAATTCTGGAGGTCCCAACAAATGAATGCCCCAAGTTAGATTTTCTATAGTGTAAGAAATGCAATTAAATTGATCAATTATGAAACATTGGAGGGGTGTACTCTATGGCAGAACGGAACGCTTGCCAGAATGCAACCGGGGCGCCATCTCTCACGCCAAGTAATTACGCAAGGGGATTTTCTCCACTCGAAGATTAAACACTAAAATTCCGTACATAAATTCAGAGGCATTACAAATAGCCGAATGGAAACACAATTATCTTAATTTTCTTTTTGCCGGCATTTCTTGAGGGGAGATAATTTTTATAATATTTACTGGTCTTATTTTTGAATATTTAAAGAGAAAGAGGGCCGGTCCATAATGATAATTAGGTGCGTTCGAGTACATCGGCAATGGAGTATTGATTTTTCCCCCAAACAACCCCCACACAGCAAAAAAGTATGGTGGCGAATATGTTATATAAACCGCAAGTTAACCCCAGTAACTCAACTAAAGTGCCATTTACGCGTGAAAATTTGACCACGTTTTCGTTCGATCACTTGGAAAGAGTCTAAATAAAAGTAGTGAAACTATGGACACTATCAACACATGGGTTGCGGAGGGCTTGTTCAAATTAAATAAAACTTGGTGTCTACCCGTTATTTCTTGTTTTAGTATAAGGAAACCCACATCTAAACTTGAATAAAACAACTGTTTTTTTGTGTAGGAAACTATAGGTACCTACTTTTAAGTTCGCGTTTCTTATAGGTATATTGGGGTACATAGAATATTTTTGAGAAGAAAATCATGGAACTATGTATGGGCAGTCAAAATTAAGAGAAAAACGGTCTTTGAAACGTTTGTGTTAATTTGAACTCAAGTTTAAACTTGCATTAATTACTTGTGTCCTACTTATTCAAATTGGTTGGTTAGCAATTAGCAACAATAATTTGAAAGTCTTGGACGAAAATTTGTAGATATTTTTTACTGTGTGGTTATTCGTGATGATTCCGACTTTAACTAATTTCCCCAAAAAACGAAGCCGTTCATATGAAAACACCCCCGAGAATTATCATCTCTTTGTCAAGTCGTAAACCGGGGCCACAACGGGTTTGATTGCCATCTTGCTTTCTCCTCTCCCCAGCTCGTTGTAAACAAAGTCATTCGATGGTCTCCTATTGAAGGTAATCCATTATTGACACAACCACCCTCCTTTATTATTATTACACAACGTTGCGGTTTCTTATCCCATTCGCACGTTTCAATAGTCCACCGCAAGTGGAAGCCACAAATCCCGTATTTGAATAGAGCTACACCGGATATATTTAGATATCTGCAAACGAGCTGCTAAGAACTTACCTTGTTTTAAGAATTATGTTGATCCGCCAACAACACCGAAGTAATCCACTAATTCTGGTCCACTTGAGAAGCCACCGCCGCAGCTGCCGCTGCCGCCGCTTTTTGAGCTTGTGCTTGTTTTTCTTGTTCGTTTAGTTCTTTGATGGCTTGAATTTCCTTCTTTAATTTCATTCGCCGATTCTGGAACCATATTTTTATTTGTCGTTCTGTTAAACAGAGGGCGTGCGCCATTTCTATCCGCCGCCGCCGGGTCAGGTAGTGGTTTGTGTGGAATTCTTTTTCCAGTTCCAGGGTCTGGTACCGGGTATACGTCTGACGGCCTCTCCTTCTAAGGCCATTCGCACCTGAAACGAAAACAAAAAAATTAATACTAGGGTCAGTATGAACTGATATTTAGAAAAATGTTTTGTTCTCTCATCATCCTATAGTAGATACTTTCTGTAAAAAAAGAAGAAAAGAAGAACTCTTGAGGTGTAATGTGTTGATGACTGAAAACTGAAAAATCTTCACAGTTCCAAAATTAATATTGTCATTTCAGTTCACAAAAGTGAAAGTTTTCAAAAGTCTGTCCTGTTCTTATAGAACAGTCTTTAGAATAAATCAAAAATCGCGAACCGCAGACCCAAAATTTCTGCAACTTTTTTGAAACTATTCTTTGGAACATTCTAAAACAAAATTTTCCTAAAGATGAATGATATTTCACCGTGATCTGTTTTTCACTGTTGGTACCTAACAGTGACACGTTTTGACAAACTAAGAATAGAAAATTATGGTTTTATGTTCTTTTCAACAATTTGCTCTAAAATTCGGGATAACATCTAGGTAGTGATAACTATTCACGATGCATCGGCATTTTCAGCTAATAGGTAAGTAAGTGATCCTCGATCTTCCGTAGTCAAAAAAGCCAATCACTATTTTCATATCATACCGCTTGTCATGTAAAGTGGGTTGTCGAAAACGTGATCTACAAATCACCGTGACTGAGAGAGAACGATCACTGTTCACGTCATGATCTAAAGATCACGGAATCCCTCATCTGTACATTTTACTTAATAAATTACACTCATAGGGTTTGTATTCAGTTGTTTATACAATTATCGTTGATAGGAGTAAATATGTAGAGCATAAAGGTTTTAGATGGATAACTTTTCAATCATCTTGCGGTGTAGCTGAAGGTTGCAATTTGAGACCACTTATGGTCGTTACATTTATCAACGATATGATCGATTCACCGGGAACACTGGTCTTGCGGCAACTACTTTGAGAGTCGATTCAGGATATTTTAAGTCTGCTGAATACGAAAAAAATATTATATTTGCCGAATTGACTCTTGTTCTAGAAAAATGCACCTTGTTTATTTTAAGACTTATTTTTAAATCAAACTGCTAATATGTGTTAGGCATACATTATTATTAATTAATGATTAAAAAAAAACAAGAAAAACGTTTTTTTGCGGGATATTCTACAATATTTCTGATCAGGACAATCTCTTTGTAAAATTCAACTGCAATCTGCCATCACATTGCGATTCCACCGGCATTGGTACCTTTCTTCCATTACCCTTATGTCTTTGTGAGAACATTTTCCCCGCTGTTCGCTGTAATCGCCAAAATTGTGAGAAAATCGATCAAAATGGCTACGCAACAAATGATGAATTTTAATGCTCATGTTAATTCTTAATTGTGTTTGTCCAGGATATTGGTGACTAAATCGCGATGTTCTCTTCTTTTATGATTCCTACGAAAATTTTGACCACTGAAACAAAGATGGAATAAAGAAACAGAAAGATTTGGTGGAAAATGCTTGAAAACATTTTTGGATGTCATCCTTACACAAATTTTCCATTTTAAACATGTTGTGAAAAGAAGTCTGCACATATTAAAACAAAAAGGCAAAATATAAGCCCCGCCCACGCGCCCTGTTTCTATTGTGATGGTTTCTTTTTATTCGCCGTGAACCAAGCTTAACTGCAAAATTCTTATTTCTTTACAAGAAATTAAAACATGTTTAGAGTATCGTGTTGTTCAAATAATACAATGTATATTAAGAAAAAAATTCAAAAATCTGGATGCCTCAGATAAAAATTCAATACGGATTCATAAACTACACGTGGAGGAATATGTTATTTTACATAATTTAAAACCCATTTACTGTGTACAATTTTGAGGTGACGTCATCACACTGTTGGTGGGGATGACTAGATGGTAAGCGTTTTACTATCTAGATGCAACTCCTAATATACATGCAAAATTTCACAACAATCGGTCAAGTAGTTTCAGAGATTATATGTTAAGACAAATTCGTACAGACGGCGACAAACAGACAGACGGACGGACGGAAACGGGACACCTATGTTTTCGTACTCGTACATATAATAATAACAATAATAATAATATAAATAGAAACATTAAAAACTAATTTTGCCGCTCGCCCTACGACACCATTGAATAACAATTAGTTTGATAGTCTAATTATAATTTTTATTTCGACGAGGCGGCAAAGTCAGCGCTCACTTTGATGCGATAATGCTAGTAAGTAATAATTTCGAGTTACATTTCAAGTTTTTCAAGAATCAACTACATCGGCATGGATTTATTTAATTTTGACAAATCAAAGCAGTTTTCATGATTCTCAAATTACAATATATTACAATTTATATGCTGATGACTTAAAAATAGCTCAAAGTGTATGTAAATTGAGAGATTGTGAATTTCTAGAATTTAGAATTGTTAAGAATCCTGAATTATTATTATTACCGTTTTTCGTAATACACTTAAATTACATTTGTCATGTATCGTATAAGTGGTAGTAGGGATTTTCATAGCACTGAGCCTTTGTTAACTATTTTTAACATGTATAAACAATCAAAATTACCTAAATTATCTTTGTGTACTTAGGAGATCTTATGGTACTCACATAAGTGCACTAGAAAAGCTAGCTTCATAGAAAATTTTGTAAATATTTGTTTTATACAAAGTGCAGATATTATCCATAGATATAGATTGTCCCCAAAATCTGTTATTATTTCATGAATTTAATTTACCAAATTTATATCTTAAGCGTCAATATATTACAATTATTTCTCTACATAAATTAATACACGGAATAACTAAATGTCCAAACTTATTATATGAAATGTATTTTCATGTTCGCTGTCCCAATTTAAGAAATTCACATAGGTTTTACACTGTGTTTGCCAGAATTAATATTTATATATAGTACACCGAAAGCTTCAGTCTGTGTACGACTTTGACTTCATAAGCATTTGACAATGGATTCTTCATAAAATTCAATAAATGTAAGTATTAGTAAGTTACACAGACAGTTATGTAGTTCCAGTAGTGTAATAATGAAGAATATTTGATAATAGAATACATTTTGTTGATGTTATCTTGTAAAGTTTATTTATGATTAGTTTCCCACTATGGACAAATATTACATTATTATTATTAGTTATTTTTGTCGTTTCATAAATAAAAATACAAAATAAATTTGGTAACAAAAAATCTGTCTAGAGTTACTAAAAAATGTATGGTGGTATCCTTTGTTACTTTGTTATTTAAGTAAGATTTTTCTTAAGGATAATCAATTTAGGTCTATGGCAAAAGATTCGAACGTTGTTGAAGACCTTTCAGATACTATTTACCCGAATTTTTCTTCACATAATCTGTTACACGAAATAAATACTTTATTGTAATTAAAAAAAAAATAATAATAATTAATGGAAAAAAGTTGTCTTAATTTTCTAAAAGAAATGAGAAATGCTGACGATCACAGTATTAATATGAAACATCCTGGGTGTAGGTATACCCACAGTTTGATGTGTTCATTTTGATCGATTATTATCTACTCAATTAAGTAAGGCATTTTAATACCATGTAAATTGGTTACGAAATCAATCAAAATTCTTGCAAACTTTGAAAAAAAAAAAACAAAATAAGACAGTCGACTATAAATTAATTATTGAAACAAAACAAAAAATTCTTAACAAGAAAATAAGAATAACAACATATTTCCTAATAAGTAAGTATAAATAGTTTTTCTATCAAGCTTATACTTAATAGAAGCATCTGTTTATTTACAAATAAAATTTTCCAAAAATGCATAATTGTATAGCCCACAACTATTTAGGTAGGATTCGTGAATTTTTTAGCGTTAATTTTACCGTCTCTACATTTCTCTTTAAATCAAAATGTATTCGCCATGAAAATCGTATAACCTAAATTCTGGCACGAAATCTAAAAAATCTTGCACGTGTAGATTATATCTAATAATAATATTAATGATATTAATTTAAGACGACTCACAAGTGAAAATTTCCAACCCAAAATCACGCCATGTCGTCACGAGTTGGCTTTCATCCCGCGAATCCGGAGATTTCAACGCTCTAATCTATCAAGACAAGACTCACCGCATCTCGCCAAAACTAGCAAATCCAAGCAACAACTCGTACCCTATTTCTTTTTCTTGGCCATTAATTAACCCCGGATGGCGTGTCGGCATTCTGCACGATATTAACCCGACTAACTTAGTTCGGTTGGAAGTCGTCCCAGTGGAAGAGAGTCCGTCCAGTGCTCGCCATTGGCGTACAGGTAGACGCCCCGCGGTTTCCTCTTAAAAATCCGTCATTCAAGAAGATGGAACACCAGGTAGAAAGAATCTCTAGAAAGGCTTATCATCCAAGGTCACGCCTCCGATAACTCATCCGACAACGAAATAACTCAAAAAGTCTCGACGATTAATCTCCTGGGTTTGGAAGCCGTGGGTTATTTATGGGTGTATTTGTCTGGATAAACGAACGCGTATGCTCGTATATTAATAAGAATGGTATTAATTTATCGGGAGCTTTTGCATAGAATTGGCGATGTTTACGAGGCAATCGATAATTGCGTGCACGGAGGCTGATTGAGATATTTCCCTAGACGCTGGGGCTACTTGAATACGTTTTATTGCCATGGCGGAGCATATTTCGTTAATAGCATGAGTTAACGCATTAAAAGTCGTTTAGTAATCTTCGTGCATCGAGATATGTAAAACGAGAACATGCGGCGAAGGTAATGAAGACGGTATCGACGGGTGCTCGCTGGTCCATCAATATCTATCGGCCGAGATACCATCAACATCGCAAATATCTAACACTGCACGAGAATCAATAATTATTATTTGCAAGATACCGGATAATCAACCTACAGGTTGCAACATCCCATCGTTCAACTTTTTTCAACGAGCCGCACTTTTTCCGAAGCGATCACAAATCACTCCCAAGTTTGCCCGGTGCTTCAGACTTGAAATGAGCCATAAACGTAATTGGATAATGAGATGCACGTGACCGCAACCTCCTCCACAAATGCTTGCGTGCTATTGGTTTAGGCTAAGGGATGGTCGACGAAGCCACTTATTCTGCCGAGGATTACCTGGGTAAATATTTGCAAATACCGAAGAATTTTATGGGAAAGGGTGTCATCTAGAGGGACCACCCATTTATCCAAGAATGGCTATTATATACTGTGCCATTAAACATTTCAAACTTTATGCAGATTTCAAAAGGAATTTTAACACAATGTTGTAGTTGCCATGTCTTCACAGACTTCCTTTTAAATTAAGTCGCCATGCAAAAATCTGTCTTTTTCGTTAGGTGGTTTTTGAATATTATGAAACCGAAACTTACCTTCTTTAATGAAAAACAAGATTGCATGCTGACCTGATTAACTTATATGTTTAGGACAACAACTCGAGTTTCTTTTCTAATCAACGCTATGGCGGAAAACAGGAATATCCTCATAGATTCAACCAAATTTTAGAAGGTTCGAAGTTCATTAAAAATAAGCAGCCAACCGGTTTCATATATGAAAGTCTTAACACTAGTGTATATAATTACTTCTAGGTTCTCTAGTATAATTACATTCTTGTAATAACAGTGTTCGTTTAGAATTTTATCCGTAATTGGTCAAGCACTTTCCGAATAATTTTAAGATGAATCCTATCTCGCATCTCCAGAATTAGCCGCCATGTAAAAGCAAGAAAATTAGTTTCAAATGAATGGGAATGAAAGAACGAAGTGGTTAGCGAAACATTAAGAGCAAGGCGTGTAATTACCCCGACGTACTCAGCGATTAAACTGTTGATGAATGATTAAGCAAGATTATGGATTTACATTTACGGTGTAGATCTAACCTAGTTCTGGTCAGAATCCGGTTCATCTACGACAAAATAGAAGACAAAACGTCGTAAATTATCGATATAACAAAAGAGCACAAAGGAGTGTCCGTCCACCACCTACAAAAAAGCCATCTATTACAATAATTAAGAACTTGGAACCCAACTACTGAAGAGATAAGTTTCACAGGCACACGATGTATCGTGCAATGAAAAGATAAAGTCCATCAAAGGTAAAGAGTTCCCTTATCTGTTTACCTATGCCGGACCCTTCATAAAGGCCGTTCTGTCCGCCATTATCCACGGTCCATTAAAGTGTCACCGGGCATTATTATTCCAAAAACTTCTACTAGCGCAAAACTGTTACCAATCTTGGCGTTTTCGGAATACCGAATCTATCACGCGTCATTTGGTGGTCGGTCTGTCCATCGGTAATTTCGTAAGTCCGTCTCGATCTTCTGCGTCATTGTTTTTGTTCGCATCCAATTCATCCGAACTTTTAACAGAAGCAGTAAATTTCCGCCTTAGCCCCAGGGCAGCAAACTTTTTGCCTCGGAAGTTATATAATCCCGATATTCCGGAACTTATTTAACCTCATCTGTTTATTCGCTTATTCGGCAGATGCCGTCCATCTTTGCGAGCGCGCGTTCGCTCCACGATTTATGCCCCCGGTTTAATTGGGAGCCGCCACTCTTTCCAACGGCCCTCGCAATTCGTCCCGGAGAACCTGCATGCAGTCGCAAAAATACGACGACAAATCATTCGGACGGATCCTCTACCCTTCTTCTTATTCGCCATGCAACAGTAAGTGGAAGTAATATTACTTCCACGACATGCCTAAGTTATTTACAGCACGGTAAATTTGGGGTGCGCGTTTGTGTTAAATTGGATAACGGGCCTACGCACCCCTATATAATGCCGCGTATGTTCATAAAAATATATGGAAGGGCACCACGCCACCCCAGACGATCGCCCGGAGGGCGGAATGTCTCTTTCCCTAAGACGAATAAACGAGTTCATTATAAGAAATTTGCAACTAGACAAGTGGCTACAAAATTGATGTAGAATTATCAAGCTGGTTTCGGCTCATTCTTTCGTCGTTGTAAAATATGAATTTTTTTTTTCTATTCTAATTTCTGATTCATTACATCTACTTTTTATTTTCAAACCTACAAATAAATCTTGGGAGCACAAATATCTGATCATTCAAACTGAAATTCAAATAGGTATATTAGCTTTTTAAATAGTACCTACTCACAGAAAACTTTATGCATTTTAGTTATACCAAAATGTAGGCATTTTTAGAATGACAAAGTTGACAAACTGGTTTCAGAAGTGTTCTGTTGTTCTATGTAAAATCTATTTTCAATTCGTAAACTAAAAAATACAGCATTGGGAGAACATTTTTTGATAAAAATTTTCAGAAAATTTTTGGAACCACTTCAAATGTTCTATTATTATTACGTTATTTTTTTTTGGGATAGTTTCATCAGTATTCTTACAAAAAAAAAATTAACAAAACGGAGAACCTCAACTCCGATCCAGGTCGGGCGTTCACTAATAGGACACCATAACCGTGCCGCGGTCATCTTCGCTCCTTGGGCATGGTCGATGACCCGATGTATGCTTATTTAATGCGGAAATACATCCGATTCACTATGAATTAGGAAACGAACTACCTTAAAAATTATTTCAATAATTATTTACAACATTAGAATTCATGGAGTTAAACATATAACATAACAGTGTTATATCTGAGACACATTTACAAAATAATATCTAGAAATACGGTTTTTCGTAATATTGCAAAGTTTTTGCGACATAAAATTCTGTCGTTGTGTAACTTCTTTATTATTACACGTTTACTTTCTGACTTCTTTATTTTTATGTTTGTTTTTACTTAGGTACATGGATTTTAAAATTGGAAAAGGGACAGCTAAAATTTATGCAATGTTTACAATTGGTGCTCTTATCAGTTTTGACCAGATTTGAGGCGAGGGATTAAAACACTATTTTTGAACAGTGTTTCCAACGTAAATCTTAAATGTACATTAAACACTCATAACCCAGAAGTTGCCCATTCATCCCATTTTCCTTGTGATTGTTAAAATCTGCAAATACTTATTATACAAGTACAATATCGTTTTCCGGGTTGGAACCATGTTAATTGAGTTTTTGGGCTCAATTAACACGGTTCCAACCCGGAAAACGCTGATGTATTGATTCCGACCGTGGAAGCCTCCGAAATTATTACTTATACTAGTATCCACAAATTCTCTTTTTCAAAATGTACCTACTATAAGTTCCTGAAAAACTGAATTGCCTTTGCTACAGGCTGCTAGCTTTTAGATGACATACCTTTCCAAATACTGTGAAAACAGGAAAAACTACTACAACTTTACTGAAAACAATAATCGTTCTCTGATGAAGTGTTACATACTTTTCGCTAAAATGCTTGAAACATACTCGCTTACAGAAACAACATTTTCCAGAACATTGAACACCATGTTTCAGACTTTTTTGCCGTGTCGCTTGATAGCTACCAATTTAGCCGTAATTACCTAGTATACATCAAGAGAATTAGATGAGAGCAGCCACGGTAATGTTAACTCTATTGATCATCATAGATTCTATAACACAAACACTAGTTTTCGATTGAATAATATCTGCTTCCGATTTACCACAAGCCTTTTTTTAATTTTTGTAATTATGGAATAATTTATTTTGTTTTTGACCTTTATGAGTAGGTAGGCTGTTAACATGTTAACAGAATACAATAATATGTATACTTTTTATTTTGTGCTCTAAAAGGCAGGGGCGGCGGTGCCGGAAGTACAAGGGCACATGCCCCCCTCCCCAAATTACAACGTCTACAAACACACTCGACATAATTATTATCAAAACTAATTTTTTTGTCACGCTTCATTTGTATAAAATGAATCAAAACTTAATCTAAAGATGTTGTGTCTTGGATATATGAGACATGCCCCATTTAGACGTTTTGTTTACACCGTTGCAATGCATGGAAACCATGCGTCTAGTCGCTGTATTCAGCTGGAATCGGGTCCTGCTCGAACAGTGACCACTACCAATAACTCAACTGCGGGATTACCGTTTCATTCTGCGTGAGTGAAATTGTTTGATTTTAAATAAAAATAATGAATTCAGCTGAATATTTAATAAAAAATCGTCTTACGACCGTAAAATTTTATTAAAAAATTTAGGGAGACCCACTTCCGACTTATTAATAAAAAAAAAATGTTCATGACAAAACGAGACACTTTCATAGATAACTATTTAATAGACATAACAAGCATGGTACATTTTTGTGGATGTGCGGTTGTGAAAAAAATAATAAATTGTTTTGTTTTTTGTGTCTCCTCAGTAATCATTTAAAACCAAAGGTATCGTGACAAGTACTTTTTTTACTTTTCTTGAATGTATTTTTGTATTTATTCCGTCACACAATTTCGTCTATTAATTGGTAACAGCCTGTTTTATATCTTCATATTTAATTCATCAATCAAATTGTATCCCCCCCCCATTTCAAAAGGTCACGAGCCGCCACTGCTAAAAGGGGTTTTCTGTTCAGCAACAAAGTGTATTAACATATTACTGTCATTGTTCTAGCTACCACCATTATGATAATAATTAACTTTACTGAAAATTTCAGGATAAACGGTATTGTGGTTCCGGAAAAAAAAAATCAGAAGATAGAAAAATGGAAAAGCGTCACCAGTTTCTCGTATTCTGCGTACTTTGAAACATCAAAAACACATAAGAAAAGGTGAATTTAGTAGTTCCTCCAAATAATCCTGTTATATCTAATTCCTCATTAATTTTTGGTTTAGAAGCTAAAACCCTTATCTATAATGTAAAAACCGTTGAAGTGTTAATTTTATACTAGAAATTTTAATAAACTTGTTATCTTATTACCGAATATTGCTGTAGAACTTATTTGCTGGGACATTTTGTCAAATGTAAATCCAGCATTTTTTTCTGGCTCACTTTAGTAATATGAACTCAAATTTTATGCTTTTAGGAAAAACACAAAAAGTTTTAGTTCATTTCATAAAAATACTCCTGTTTGTAAGGTGCTTCTTAAATTCTAGGTATTTGAAACAATTCTGACTACTAATTCTTCGGCATTTAACAATTATTATTCTACGACAATAACGGTAGGTATTTCTTTGAAACTGTGTGATTGTAAGTGGTTTATTTCCTTTCTGAGGGAAAATTACTCAATACTTTATTAACATTCAAGCCACGTAATACTTTAGAAAACGATTTATGTACTGACTTTGATTTAAACGTGAGTGGGCATCATTATTTTAGTGGAAAAGTTTTTCTTTTAATTTTGCTATTTAGATTTTAATTGAAAATGAATTAAACAGCATACAAAAACTACTTTTTTTTCTAAACATGATCTTTTCTGTCGTAAAGTAACTATTTTTTTTTCAAACTTAAGTGTACGTGCAGGTAATTGAAGGTCAATAAACGACAAAAATTGGGACAATTTTAAAAACAATAAACAAAAATTTCATCTCTCGTGTTTTCGTTTTTCCCTTTAGTAGGGGTGAATAACTGAAGTTGTAGAAACTTCGACTTGATTTAGCTACACACAAAAAAAGTTTAGTCGTTACGAACTTTAAAATAAATGCTTTCTTATTAGTAAAAACAGGCATCTTAAGTGCAGTGATATGATCCACGTTTCTTTAAACGCGGTGAAAACAAGTTTCTCTTGGACACTTGTTAGAAGTGAAAGATGGTCTTCATCGTATCAACTGTCAGATGATTTTTAATTAACTCGTCTTATCAAACGTCTTAATTCGTCGGTACTTTCAACACTTTCATAAATTAACGCCTGAAACGTTATTCGATAGACTCTACTATCAAAAAAAGCATCACGACCATTAGAAGTTGGACCGTTCTTGCAGAGCTCCCAAGAAAATCAATTATATCAAAGCTAATAAAGTGAGATTGACTGAGACATGGCGGTCGGTTAATTGGCGGGTAATTTTATTTACTACCAGCCACTTCGCAAACTAACCCTAGAATTGGCAGTTTATATGGGGGACAGTAAAGTTTGCGGACCCGACAACGAATAGACTGGTGGCGTGATGTAAACACAATTACCGAATCAATGTGACTGCAGGGATGCTCCATAATTTTGTATTGTTCGTGAATTGGGCATGTTTACACGAGACTAACTACAACTAAATGTGTTATACATTTGCGGCAATATACTAACCCCATTATAATGAGATACAACGGACTGACGCAATAATCAACGTGATTGTTGTTCTGGTGGGTTACGGCGAAATTGCGCGGATCAAAAAATCGAAATTTACAAGTTTTGAAGCTCAATGCGGACAAACAGTTCTGAGATCGTCATAGGGATAAGGGAAACTGCAGTGGCAAAAATACTTAAAAGTTGGTGGAAGATTCACGTCTCTGGAGATAGCGTGATATACGTCTAAGCTATAAGTGCTCCGTCAGCATTTCTTTATTTTAGGGACGCATAATGCATTTATATAGTTGTTTGGGCCACATGGGACAGGGGGCCCTCCTTTTAATTGGAAAAACCTCAATGGTGAGATAAAAATAAAAAAGTTGTAATCTTGATATAGTCGGTGAGGGAGAAGTAAAAGTACAGAGGAGAAAAATGAAAGAGCGTGCGTCCGAACGATGTCTGTTTCTCGTTATATTTCTAATTAGTAAGCAAAAGCATTAAACTGGTTAGTTTTATCTGCAATGCATTCGCCTAATTGGTTGAACGAACGCCTTTGGCCGACTCCTTCGAACCTCAAATAGATTTCAGACTTGAACTAATAACATCACTTGGATCTCATTAGCTCATGGCAAGAGATGAGCTTTCACACGGTGAGTTACGTTGCGGTTCGGTGGGTGCCACCATCATAAATACGCGGCAGCACATGTGTGCCCAGCGCCCTATACATCTGTACGGCGTAGATCAGCCCGCTTCCAAATTAGACATATTTCAACGCGATAATTTAGGAAAGACTTTTATGGTTGTAAAACAACAAACGTAAATCATGTATTTGCCATCGGCACTGGTTTACACCACCGAAACTAGAAACATCTGGGGTGCACTACGCATTTTGCGGTGCTTCCCTTCACACACGGAATCGCTGAGTTATTGACCATCTATTGCTTCCGTCCGGTCACGCCCTGACCCTCATAAACGTGTGCTGGTTAATTGCAGAACAACACCCCCGAGCGCAAAAAACGAACGATTCGCACCAGATTTTGTTTAATTAAAGAGCGTTTATTTACTTACGTTCCGATACACCGGAATCGGTATATTGCAAACACTGTGCGAGCAAATAAAAACGGAGTTCAAGTTGACTGTATTGTGCTTGTAAACGTCCGTACATGCTGTATCATGTTTTCGAATTGAAATTAATCGTCACGTCGACATTCACTCCGAGAGTGCTACTTAATTTTAGCTTTAGAGCAAACACGATAGCCGCGTTCACAAACCAGTCATACAAACTGAAAATATCAAAGTAAAGCCAACTCAAATTATTTTTTATTTTAACAATGAAGTTGTTAAAAACAAGAACAAAACGACCGATAAGTAAAAAATGTGTAACAGAGCTTAAAACTAGACAAACAATTTTTGATTGGTCCTCTATGGATAATAATTCTAAAAAACAGAAATGTACGTGCTGCTAATGCGCCAACAACGTTGCATTTCGAAGCAAACATTTAAAAATTTCTCCCATGATATCACTAATTTCCTAGAGGGGGTGAATTAATAAATTTTAATAGTTGTTTTGTAACCGTCACCATCAATGTTTTGTCAAACTTCCAAAACAGTCCGTTTCGCCAATTCCAAAACCAAATTGTGAAATTTGCTTTTAGGAATAATATTACTTACCAAGTATAAGCTAAGGAAGTATTGTAATCGGGTCCATTGGACGAGTGGTTACTTTCATGTTTTCTTAACCCCGAAAGTGCGAAAAAATAGGTCTTCCGTTTCCGTCCGTCTGCCGTTTGTCCGGAAGTTTATTAAACAGATAATTTCCGAAACTACTAAACCAATTGTGTAGATAGTAAAACCAAAATTTGGCTAATCATCCCTAGGAATAATAGGATGACGTCATCCCAAAAATTTACATTAGGAAATATTAGTTAAATTTTATAAAATAAGAAACTCCTGCACGTATGATTTATGAATCCGTGTTGAATTTTTACCCCAGACATCCAGATTTTTGGAAAAAAATCAAACATAACAACATTTTGTAAACGTTTTAAGGTTATACGCAGCATGATAAATCATTGATTAAAATATATCCGTGTTATATATACGTTTTACCCTTGGCATCCATATTTTTGGGAAAATGTTCAAAATTGTAAAAGGTTCAAGCCGAAAATGTAGAACAACAATGGGGGGAGATGAATTCGATACAAAAAATCACGAAATGAAAGAAAAATAAGAACGGGGAGAAAGGGCTGGAACAGAACGATAATAGTGACAGGCGAGGTAGGCAATGAAGGAGTTGAATAGAAATTAAAAGCGGTTCTTGAAAGAACTACCACAGAAAAAAATTAAACCAAAAAAGTGCCATAAAACTATAGCAAAAACAAAAATAATGCAGGGTTAAAATTGAATTGTTTAATATTCAGCCCACAACTTCAAAATTTTATCAATTTTAAACTGAGAAGAACTGGCAAAGCGACCAAAAATGTTTTTTTAAAAATGTCTTGCACCCAAACAAATGCTATTTTAATAATTAAAAAATTGGTCTAAAGAGTTTAGACAGTACTTTATGCTACACAATTTTCAATTTTTCATGTTTTAATATGTTCAAAGTTGTGCTTTTTTTGTTTTGTGGTAACAAAGTTAATAACTTTCTTAACAAACTAAAACAACAGTTGTTAGTAATGTATTAATCTGGTCCTGCTCCTTTGTTCGTTTTTACTGGGGTAGCGAACAGCGAATTTAAAAATATGTATTCATAATTCTTTAATTAGTAAATATTTTTGTTAATTCTGCATCTGTTATATGTAGACATTATACAGATACTCCAAACTGCCTCTTTTTGTTAAAACCCTCCTGCAGAAAGCAAGTAAAACTTGATTTGATTTGTTTAATTAACTATATAGCGTTCCGCATCTACATGTAAACACGGCGTGAGAGCAGCGAGTTCATCAGAAGCCCGTCAGAATCCATAATGGCTTTTACCCTGTGCGAAAATCCCTCATGGGCCATGCTGACCTGGCAGCCATAATACGCTTCTGTTTCCGTTGCCATCCCGACGTGCACCACCCACCCCCTACGCACCTTCACCCCAACCATTCCAAGAGCTCGGATACCATAACTCACCCCGGCGCGTCTTTGGGCTCCGCCGCTTTACCCCCGTGACAGAGATGAATGTGCTATTCTTAACGATATATTTAAAGCATGTATCTGATATCAACCGAACTTGAACGTACACAGTAAAAAATGATTTGTTAATTTCTACAACAACAGTTTTAGTTAATAATTCGCAGTTAAATTTAACACTAAATTGCTGTCGGAACAGCAAAATTTAGAATTCAAAAATTTGCTTGATCGGAATATTGTTGACTTCCCGTTACATTCTGTTGTTTTAACAATTATATTTTTGTCCTTTTTGAGCTGCTCATATAACGAAAAAGTTTGTACTAATTCGCAACTGATACGGTACATTTCTGCCCTTCTGAATGTAAATTGGACATTATTGTTAGTAATAGTGAAACTAACTTTTTGTTGTGTTTTGTTAAGGGAACAGCTCCCACAACTAATATTTATGACTAAATTAACTGTTTAATCTTGGTAAATGGACGACCAAGAATTTTAGATCACAAGCAACATGGTACAATTTCATTTGGTAAAGGCTACATTTCACTCTTTTGTTGTTCATTGAATGCAGATATTTTTGATAATGCAATAACATACCACTGCTATTTTAACAGAACCCAAGTGATGAAACCAACAACTTGCATGTGTTCAATCATTCGCAAATTAAGTGGACATACAATTACTCCGGTTCATAGATGTCCCAATCGGGATAGTTTAAATATCCTACTTGTTGATTCGAACCACATTTTGTTTCTGTTTTTAACAAAATGCATCAACCAACCTCACAACTAAGCCAAGTGAAATCAACAACTTGGATATTGTCAACTTGCACATACAAAAGTGCCGCTGACTTCGGGAAGTGCTGAACTACCCATTTATGTTGTAAAAATTAATACTTGCAACTGTATTCGGGTTAATTCGACTACACGAATGAGTTAGGTATGTGTGTTTCCCGCTCCAGCGTCAGCATTCGGTGCATTGTGTGTGCATTGTTGGGCTCTGCGTGGAGTTTCGTTTCCAAAAAGATTGCACAATGGTAAGTATTAACAATGTTTTATTTTATAACTAAATGGGGATCCTTTTTATCAATTGCTTAATCGGTGCCAAAGCCAAATATTGCATGTTTTAGTGTAATCTGTATGCTACGTGACATATGAACGATAAACTACGCACCACTTTGCTCCTTTGTTTCTTGAAGCTGCGATATTTGGGTTTGGACCAATACGTTAACCTTGAAATTGTGTTATACCAAAGTACCCTCTCTTTCAATCTCATATGAAAATATTTTCTTTAGACTGATAACAATTACGAAATCGACTTTACAAATACCTTCATAAACGCGTGCCCTTCCACATCCACAACGTATTATGTAAGATTACGTTATAAAGAAACACTGGTATGGGCTTCAGTTAGCGGCAATTATGAATCTATTAAACTTAAAGGTTTGTATGATCTGCGTTAAAAAAGTAATGCATATATACCTAATTTAATACACTTCAGCTTCTCAGTGTTTCCCAGAATTATTGGGATCCTCTTTCAACATACGTGATTCGGATGGAGCTATAATAAACGAGGATTTTATAAACGACTTTTTAAACATTTCCAACAAAGGGGTAATACTGAGTTTTGTAAAGGACGATGAAGTCTTAGGTATTTTAATTATTTAAAAACTATTAGACATTATATAAGGTAAACTATTGAACGTGTTAAATAACAATACTGAAAGGTACCACTCCAATCGCTTAGCGAGTTTACAATTGCTTTGAGAGTATTTGGTCCATTTGCCTTTGCACTATATATGTACCTATATGGAAATACAAAATAGTGTTCTGCTCAAAAAACACGTAAAACTGAGGCAATTTCAGTCATTTAAAAAAATATCAGAGACAAAGAGTTTATGGTGGTAAACATTTAAAACTTTTAAAATTGCAATATTTTACTCAAAAAGATATATCAGTATAGTAGATATAGTTTAGAAAGTTGTCAGATCATAAATAATAGTCAATGTTTAAAATTACTGGCAGTATTTTTTAATCGATAGTAGGAAAAATAGTGCTTGCTCGTTTTTGCACTCTTAATAATTCCATTAATCATCAAAATTAAAATTTTAGAACAATTGCCTACGGAGAGAAATATAAATTCTCCTGCCTTTTCAACCTATTCATTGGCATATACCGGAGGAGTTAGTAGTGCCAGTACGGAAACTTTGCAGTCCTTGCCTACGTCCCCGGCACCATCCGATATCTGCTCAAATTTCGATGAAGATGATGATTCTTATTCATTAATAGTTTCCCCTACTGGTAAGAAGCGACTAAAGACATCATCAATTTCATACCACAATTTAACTGATCACGTATGTCGTTATAATGGTAACAAGTTACTATATATGTATCACCAATGATACGTTTTAGGAATTCAAAAACTATTTGTTATCTGATGCTTGGGGCAAACAACTAATCAGCTACTATAAAGAAAATAGAACATTAGATGACAAACATAGGATACGATTGGTGCATATCGCAGTTGATCATATGTTACAATTTATGCCCCCCAATACTTTACCTTCTGCTGAAACGAGAACACAATATGCTAAATGCATAGTAACACTGTTCCCAAAATTGAAAGATGTACATACTGACGAAGGATATGTAAGTATGCCTTCATCGTGCGTATTTTAAAATGTTAGGATACAGGGTGTCTTTTTATATTTATTTAAGTTTAAACGACGAGCTTCACATTTCAAAATGCATGACAAATTATTCAAACTACACATATTTATCAATAAAAAAGATACCTTGTACATTCTAAGGTCACCACATCAACTTGTACTGCCGATCTAGTGCAGTAGCTTTAGTATAACCGTCTATTTAGTATAGCCAATTTCAAGTTGAATTTTGCGATAGTTGCAAGTCTCCGTTACCATGGGAGATACGATGACAGTAGTTACGATACAATGCGACTTGTGATTATCGCAAATCCGACTTTAAATTGGGTCCTTACAGATAATAAATTGTTCCATGTTATTAACAATATTTTAGGAAGCATTTAGGGGATTCATCGTTGGCCGCTTACGAACTGTTTTTAGAGATAAAAAAGTGAAAAAAGGAAATTCTACAATTCAAGAGAATTCCACAGTCAGTAGTGATGAGTATGATGAGAGTGTTCAAGAAACCATAGAGTTTTTGAAGGCAGCAACGCAGGAACAGATAAAAGATATTTTTGAACGTACAAGACAGACATTTGACTTTAGAAACAGTCACAGACAAGATATCGATAAATTATTTCCCAGGTTTTTTGATACGCCTGGCTTAGTAAGGGTGAAAATACTTTTTGTTAATTTATTTGAAATTTTGTTTTCTAGATAAGTTTGGAATTTTCTCTAATGTTTCCTGAAAATGATATATTTCATAAAACTTTTTCAAAAAATATTTCCATAATTAAAAAACTATACACAACAACAGCAACAAATATAAACACAAAGTTTTTACACGAAGAAAATAAGGACCCCCAAGGTACCAGATTAATTAAAAGATTTTATCTTTTAGAGGTATGTATCTAACATATTTTATTTTCAGATTGGAATGCAAGTACCAATGCAATTTTAATGTTGGTTTACTTGTTACCCCCAACTAGCTCTAAAAATGCAAGAAAACAAAGTGCCGCTACAGCTGCAAACAAACTTATAATATTTAAAGATATGCAAATACCTTTCACTACTATTTTGAAGGAAAGACCATCCAAACAACCGTTCATACTGGCAATTGGAACATCCAAAGCTGCAATAAGTAAATATTACGTAGTATTTGACGAACACATAATCCCTTCTCCTGAACAAAATGTAATAACTGCGTTTGATCTTTGTTTTAAAGTACATTTTGTATTTAATTTAGATTTTGAGAAATCTCTAGAGTATTTTTATAAATTTGTTCAAAATGCGTTTTATAATTTAGAAGTAAAGACAATATCCGATAGAATTCGTTGGTTGAGAACTAAAATGGATCACTTGATGTCGCCATCAAGCGATGAATCTGAATAAAGAAATACCTAAATATCATTTTTACACTGTTGTGTTAACATTTTAGAAGTATTTTTTAGTTTTTATATTAGTTTTAAACATGTTTTCTTGTTTTTTATGTACTTTAGTAAGTTAGCGTTAGGTAAATTTTTGAAACATTTACGACAGGTGCATGCTTTGTACGATAACGAAAAATTAAGATTAAAATGCTTTAGTTGTACCAACATATATGAAACTTTTAGTGGATATAGGAGACACATACAAAAATGTAACACACACAAAATTAATAAGGATCGTTCTTCAATCTCTAATGTTGTAAAACTCAAACTGAGTTAATATTTGCATCTACTAACGAACATTTTGATTTTGGATGTAACCTAACATCAAATACTAATCAGAAATTGTTAAGTGATTACTGTGCGTCATATGTTTCGAGTTTATACTCTCTGGGTTTACCAGACTCGACCATTCAAAATATCCTAGAAATGAATGAAAAATTACTAAAAATAATTTCGGATACACGAATCAGTAGCACCATAGCTGTTCAGAATGCATTTTCAGATATTAACACAAAATATAAAAGAGAGTTGTATTTTAAAAAACATATAGTTGAACCTATTGAACTTCCAATAGGCATAAGATACGACCAAATATGGAATAAGGAAAAGTTTGTCTACGAACAAATCCTGATGTCATGTCATTTTATGTATGTTCCAATTTTAAAAACATTACAATTCCTTTTAAAAAATGACTCTTTTCGAAAATTATTATTTCAAAAACCCAAAGAAAGTCACCCCAACATTCTTTCTGAATTTTCACATGGAAGTATTTTCCGAAAGAGTGCATTTTTTAAAGAAAACCCTCATGCGTTTCAGCTGCAGCTCTACTTCGATGAATTTGATACGGTAAATCCATTAGGATCCAAAACGGGAGGACACAAAATTGGAGCAATTTATATGATGATAAAGAACTTACCCGCTCAGTTAAATTCAGTTTTGGAGAATATTCATTTAGTTGCTTTATTCTATTCCAATGACATAAAGAAATTTGGCATGAACTCAGTTCTAGATATCATTGTTAAAGATATTAAAATTTTAGAAGAGCAAGGAGTTTATGATGACGTTGCAAAGACATTTTTAAAAGGCACAGTTGTCTCACTTAGTCATGACAATCTGGGTGCTAATCAAATTTTTGGCATGGTAGAATCTTTTTCCTCAACTAACTATTGCCGCATTTGCATTGCTAATAAAACAGACGCACAAAGTAGAGCCATTCAAGATGAAAGTTTATTAAGAAGTGATTTTATGTATGAACAACATTGTAGATCGCTAAAACAGGAAACCGATCTTTCGAAAAGATCTAATAATACGGTCTGTGGCATTAAATTCCGAAGTTCCTTAAATAATCTTACTCAATTTAAGTTATGTAATAATCAGTCTGTAGACATTATGCATGACTTATTAGAAGGTGTTATACAACTGGAACTTAAATTATTTTTCAAATTTCTTATTTCAGAAAAAATCATAACCCTCGAAGATATTAATGACAGAATAAAATCTTTCAATTTTGGACATAATTATCAGTGTACTAAACCAAGCCCCATAAGTCTTGATAAACTAGGTAATTCTATAGGCCAACGTGCCGCACAGACTTTCTGTTTATTGAAGTTCATACCTTTAATTTTTTCGGATAAAATACTATCGTTATCCGAACAACACCTGAGAAAATACCAAGTTATTCAATTAATTCTAAAAATTGTTAACATAGTATTTTCTACAGTGAATACAAAAGCAAGTGTTTCTGAACTAAAGGAATTAATTAGGCAACATCATGAATTAGTTATAAAAGAGTACAATATTAATTTAACACCCAAACATCATTTCATGATACATTATCCTTACATAATCTTAAAAATGGGACCTCTAATAGGCTTGTGTTGCATGCGTTTTGAAGCCAAACATGGATATTTTAAAAATCTCGTGACCAAGTTAAAAAACTACAAATCTTTATGCAAAACTCTGAGCTTTCGACATCAGGAGCACATATGGCACCAATGGAACAACATAAATTTAGGTTATCAAACATTATACGGAAAATGCAGTCAAATTAATTACAAAAATAAATTATATTCTGTTTCATGAAAACATTTTGTTGATTCAATACTTGGTGTTGAAGACAATTATTCCGTAACTGTTACAAATTCGGTAACTGCCTTCAGTACTTTCTTCCAAAAGAAAATGTTTGTTACATTAGAACACGATGAAAAATACCCACTTTTTTCCGAGATAATTGAGTTACTTATTATTAATAATAGTCCATATTTAATTTGTACGACTTGGGATACAATTACATTTAACGAGATTTATCAAGCTTACATTATACGCAGCCCTAATAACACAATATTTGAAATTGTTGACTTGAAAAGTGTAAATCACTTTGTCTCATATGAGTTACATCATCCTTTTGGTAGCAATATTAATGCAATTGTTCCTAAGTATTCTATATTATCATAAATGTAAATGTACAATAATTTGTTATCTGTGTAAAACCTAATTCGGGAAATCTATTTGTTTTCTATGAATGTATATTGTATTTATATGAAAATAAAAAAATATAAATAAATGAGTTTTATTATTAAATCATTGGGACTTCAAGGGTGGGTAATTTGGCGATACAATTTGGTCAGAAGAACAAAATTACTTAGTTAAGTAACCAACAAGGGGCATGAACATTAACTACAATAAAATGTAAAAGTAACAAAATAACTGTTAAGTTAACAAAATGATAATGCCAAAATACATCCAAGACATCAGAATAAGTGTAGTACAACCAGTTTATTTTGTTAGAAGAACCAAGTTCACTGGTTAAAATAACTAGCAAATTTGATAATGTATCACTTTCGAGCTTGTCAAAAGACCACAAACTAGATGGTTATTAACTATAAGCAAAAACAAACGAACACGATAATTCTTGCAAAATCAACAGCTTATGTTGTTAAAAATTCAGTTAGTGGCAGATATGTTTGCAAAAACAAATGGTACGAGCAACAATATAAACGTGCAATACAATCAAAAATGTTTCTAATCCATAGGCTAATGTAGTTGTATTCATACTACGATAATGTTAATTTAAACAACGGTAAGTAGAATACTTAACAATAAAACAACTGATTTTGAACTAAAGGCATTGCTAAATTTTACGAAATTAATTTAGTAAAAAACTGCTTTAAGCCATGTGGTCAAATTAACTAAAAAGATGTAGTGGACCTATTTGAGCAACATTTTGTAGTTGGATCAACTCTACATTTTTTACTGTGTAGGCTTTGTACTACGAAAAGTACTTAGGATTGTCTGGTGCCAGCGGTGAGTTAATCTAACGCGCATTCGGAGGAATGGGACAGATTTATGGAGAGGTAGTTGGGTCTAAGGGAAAGTTACACGTGGCGGTCAACGTCCATGTGAAGGACTTGGAGCAAAAAATGATACGATTAAGCCACATTTACATAATTACAACTCACTTATAAAAACAAGTTTGTAGTAAAATCAGTATTATTCGGTATTGTGTCAAGTGAAATAGGGTTGTGTTTCACTACCCCTGCAAATACTTAGAACTCTTGCCATGAACTCAATTTAAGTACGTTTTCCACAATTATCTGTAGGAGCTTCTGGAATTATATTAGATCAATTTAGAAAATCTGATCATTTATCTGATGTCATGATTTTTAATGATACTGTAATATTAGTGGATACACTAATAATATTAACGTTTTTGCTACTTTTTTTTTTGTTTTTCATACCAAAACAACTTGTGACTTATCAGATGGCCATGACATTATTTTTGTTGTTTACATGAATAACGTACACATTACTTGTAATATGGTTTGCACTAGTTTGCAATGTTTGTTAAATTTAATTGTAGTGTAGGTGCTGGACCAGATAATCTACCTACAATCTTTAAAAACTCTGTGATAAACACCTATTGCATTTTCAACACGTTTATTTCCTGCTTCAACGAATTCAGTTTCTTTTTGTGATAATTAGAATATCGCTGATGTAATTCCAGTATTTAAATCTGATGGTAAACAAACTATCGACTGATTAATTTATTGTCAATTTCTGCTGAGATGTTTGAAAATATAAAGTAACCACTTAAATTTCCAAATAATTTACAAAATATTCTAGAAATAACAATACTTGGATTTAATGATTCTAAATAGCGAATGCACTGTTATGAAAACTGTTTGAAAAATTTAAATAAAAAATTACATTATTGAAAAAAATTTACAACAAATGTTCGAAATGTTCTCCTACTTCCTACTTCCTGGCAATAGTAAATACGTACGTTGCACAAAGTGTTCACATGAATCTGTTAGAATATTAGGAGGGATATCAGCAATCACATTTAATATTCTTCTTGGAGTTCTTCGATGCTTTGTAGTCTATTAACATAAACTCGATTTTTACATAACCCCACAGAAAAAAGTCAAGTGGGATTAAATCGGGTGACCTAGCCAACCACTCAACTGCTCTCCTTCGTCCTATCCGCCTCCCAGAAAAAGTTTCATTCAATTAATGCCGTACTTAACGTCCGAAATAAGGCGGTGCCCCATCTTGTTGGAACCAGATGGACTCTGCAGGTAAATTTTGGTTTTCATAGTTGGGAAATATTAGTCTAATAAGTCAAGGAATAATACTTTGTTGCAAAAGCTGAAGGTATTTGTCTTAATTTCTGTTAATGAAGAAGGGGTTTACAATTAGGCGACCAGTAATACCGTAGCAAACATTTATTTTTTTGGGGATAACTGAACCTCCTCCATCCAGTGTAGATTTGTATTGGACCACTATCTACAGTAATGGCGATTAACATGCCCATTCAAACAAAAAGTAGACACATCAGAAAATAATAATTGGTTTATAAAGTTGGCATCCTGACCTAGTCAGTTTGTCATCATTTCGCAAAATTAGATTTTGTATGGGTGATATTTTTCCCGTTTGAGTATTTTTTGAACTGAGCCTCTATACTCATATTGTGGTTTAATCAATACCAATTGCTGCAGTGAAGTCTAACATAATATTAAAGGAGTTCTCGCCATTTGTAACACTTTTTGGTCTTCCGGTTCTTTGAAGATTTCTAACATTTTCATTAAATTGCTTTTCATTATTTAGGTATAACAAAATTGACTATTTTTTTTGTCTAAAAACAATAAAAAAAAACAGGGACTTTTTTGACGTTTGGGGAAAAACCGTGATTGCTATTACTCGTCATGAACGTAGAACAATCTCAGAATATCAAAAAAATACAAGAAGACAGTAGATGATTAAAATATCCATTTAAAGAAGAAGAAAAAAGAACTACAAAGAAAAAATGCAGGTGTGTAAATTTTATAATTAGTTTTTTGTTGACCTCAGAAAGTAGAAAATCCACCAAATTAAAAAATGAGTTTTGGCTAGACGTGCCTTCCTTGTGTGGCGCTAAGGCAGGCAATTTCGTGAAAATCCAGCATATCGGCTCGTTATGATCGGAATCGTCTGTTCTATTATTCGAAAATTTATGTTCTCCGTCCGGGTAGAAGGGCCATTAATGAGCATAAACAGGCGTTTAGAGGAACCGACAATGACTATCCATCATAATAAGTGACTTCGGCTCTCACAAAAAGGCGACACATGTAGAAAATCTCTAAAGTCGGTTCGTTGTTCTGGCGTGAGAGCGCCTCCAAGTGGGTGTATGTAAAACGGCTCGGCATGGACGGGGTGAAGTCCAAGAAAGAAATGAGTGGTGCAATAAATCACAGTTCTTGTTGGAACAGCGGGCAGCTCCCATGTCAGAACGCCAGCCATTTTGAGCGGAGGGCCCCCCGGTGATACATCGACTTTCTTCTAATTAGTTCGCTCCTGAAAACTAATTCATACGCAACCAACACTCGCACAAGATAAACTGTGATCGTAATTAATAGCCGCAATTAAAACAAAGATTTAGTGGTGGAAGGGGGGTGCCCATAATGAAAGCCAAATGGTAGTTTACTAGCGCGGTATTTACGTGTTGCGCATAACTTTACAAGTTTACCTAAGTCCCGGGGCTGTAAACATGTCTTGAACTTAAGCCAGCCACCATCTTTCGCGAAATTAGTAAGGAGGCATCATAACAGCCACTTCTTCACAGACACGTTTGGACCGAACTCACACGTTCACGCTCTAAAACGTTGCGCCACATACAACAAACTAATTTATAGGGAGGAGAGCAAATTTGCGCGGGAGGGTGCAGGTGAGTTAAAAATTAAAATATGGTAAATGGGGAACTACCGGCACTAAACTTCGCCCCACTCTCCGACAGGAAAGATGAATTTTTTAAACGGAAAGCGGTAGCACGGTTGAGGCCCCAAAGTGGTCAGCGACCATGCCCATCAGTACACGGTTTCGTTTTATTCCTTATTAGTACTTACGTATAATGCTCTCAAAAGTTTTTAGTTTTACCTCCGGAAATCATTGCATCAAATGCAAAAAAAAATACTCCTAATAGTTTACCTTCAAACTAACTTAACCCAACCATTTGAAAATGCATGAAACGAAAACTGAAAGATGTTCCACAAAAAGTATCCAAAAAGATATTATCTTCCCTGATTCAGAAGTAGAGAAGTACTACTATTGTTTGTTTTCTTTTATTTTCGGTTTTTATATGTCTATACAAACCTGTACAAAATGCCTGACTATTTTCTTCGCTTTTGTAGTATAGGAAATTATAAGAGGTGCATACATCTTCGTAAAATCAGAAAAAAAATGACAGTATGTGGCAGTTATAATTATTCTAATATTTTCAATAATTAAAAAAAATCCACCAATCACAGAAATATCATACATTTTCTAAATTATGTGTCAAAGTTACACAAAATAGAAAGGAATAGATATATCCAGAGTGAATCCTTACATTTTAGATTTTTTCACATCTCTACAGTGTAAACTTTTAATGAACTGTGAAGCTATGCTGTTAACACTTGCAAAAATGTTCTCTCCTGTTGTCTACTGCCCAATTTGTGTACAACACATGTCAGAGATGAAGTTTAGCAGAATATTAATTTTCAAATTAACTGCTAGATGTTAGATTATTAAATTCTCATAATGTTCGCCTGCATTTTGCGCATGCAAATTAAAAACGTCTACATTTAGAAAATATGTGAAAGATTTACCCCGCTGTGAATTCCAGGGTAGGAATTCTTTGGCGGTGTAATTGGAAAATTAGACCGATCAGTTTTAAGCATTATAATCAGGAAATGGGAAAAGATAATTGAAGAGCTCAACGGAAATATCGTCCTCAATTTTAAATAAAAATATTCTAAATATAGAATAAAGAATAGAAAAATTCTTCTCTAACCACAAAGTTTATTATTCTATTTTAAAATATGACCTAGCTTGTGCTAGTGATCAGCGTAAGTTATTTGTCAAAATACATGTCGTTACGAAAAATGTCAGTTAAAAAGCATATTTCTAAAACACTTTTTTAGCAAAGTTTAATTAAGGAAAATAATTTCATACGATTACAATTTATAGAAATAAAGATACTTATTCTTATTTATTCATCCTGTAATAAACGTCATCTATGAAATAGAGGGGTGCGCCATGAGTTCTAGAACTTGTGCAACTTTCTGATGTGATGTTTACACTTCCATTTATGAAAAAGTGAACATTGACCATATAACTTTTAATAGTTTATTTGCAGATCCTTACGAATTTTTTAATATTAGATATCCAAATAACCTTAAATTCCGCAAGTAAACCACAAAACACGTACCTAATAAATCGGGAACTTTTACTTTTACTCTGATCAGATTTCTAAAATATTTAATGTTGTACTCATCAGATGCACTATACTAAATGTTCACACTTGAGAACCCGAACTATACCAGTACAGTTCTTTCTTACAGAGAAAAGCCATCACTGTAACCTATATTTAAGAACTTTACAAATATATTTCCAGTATGAACCAAAGTGGTGTATTTCTAATAAAAATTTGAATTTGCCGCTTCCATGGAGCATTTATCATGCCACTTTATTGGTTGTCTACTACCAATTAAGCAGCAAATCACTAAAAAAGCTTAGGAAAGTTAGGTTAGGATTGACGTTATTTAACAGGCAGCAACAAGTAGTGTTCAATCATCACAATGAAGCGGCAAAATCCAGGAAATTTCAAAGCCAACCAGATGTACAATATTTTACAATCACTTTGTGCATGCTATATCTATTAGCACGAGTTTGTGTCTTTTTTATTGCAATATTTGACGTTAGTTTTTGTTATTTTTGAAGTGATTTCTTTAACCTAAGATAGAGTAATAGTTGTGTAAAGCTGTAAGATTTCAGGTTTCTTAATATCATATGTTCAAGAAAAAACTCCTCTATTATACGATTACTGTCAAATAATTCTTTAATAAAGGGTCAATTAGCTGCAATGTCCACATTATTTTAAAAATAAATTGCAATTAATTTGTAATTTAATTTATTTATCAAAATCTATTAAAACAAATATACGTTGCCATTTAAAAAAATAGGTATGTTTGGGTCGCAACGCTGACGCCATATATGCGTCATATTTGAAATTAAAGCTTCCCCCTTCAAACTAAAAACAATAGAGTTTACAGAATTTCGATAGTTATATCCATCCATCCTCAAAATATATTATATGACCCTGGATTTTTATATGAGACACTCTATACTTAGTACTTTTTGTCACCACAAACAAATCAGGTTAATATTTTTGGTTGTACTATTTTTTAATAAAGCTGTTGTCCAAATTTGTCGACAAAAGAATTCGTGTGTTGCCAAATTTATCATTATTTCATATTTACTTATTATCAGAATGTACACAATTGCAACAATTATGAATTTTAATTTTAACAAATAGCAATATAATCAATTTTTTTCGCAGCAATATTCATGATTTTGGACAAAACTATCGGTTTTTGAGATCTATGTACGCACCAGGGAACCTCAACTCTGGTCTAGGTCGAGCGTTTACTAATCCAACATATTAAGTCCGGTCTCTGGTCACTTTCGTCCTTTCGCAATGGCATTTACTCCGCTCCGGCAAATATCTACCTAACTCTAGTTACGTAGATAGTTAACTAATTACGCTAATCCGGGAGCACATTAAAAAAGCGAAGTAAAAATTAATTAACTATAATTGTTTATTTAAACAAATGTTAGCATTCATGGAGTTACAAAATTTGTCATAAATTGTAACATATCAAATACTGTTATATTTTTATGAGACACATTTTACAAAATCGTATTTAGTTTTCACTACCAGTATTGCAAAATTTTTTGCGGTATAAAGTTTTGCCGTTGTCTAACTTACTTATTTATTACACGTCTACTTCTTTGCTTTATTTAGTTTTCCGTCATTATCAATTTGCCTGGATTCTAAAATTGAAATTTGAAAAGAGACAGCTAAAAATTGTGCAAAGTTTAAAATCAAGACTTAAAGGCACTTCAGGTTATACAAATATAATGGAGTCGTCAGTATTTTGAGTGGACTTTTTATATAGTTATTTTTGACTTCATTTGAAAATTTGAGAGAAATTCTGACACTTGCATATCCCAAAGTCAACTAAACTTAAATAAATATTTTTTAAAATAGCATTTAACATTGAAATATGATAATTCTCGTTTATTAATTTTTCTACTCGTATAAATTTGATATTTTGTATTTTTCATTAACTAGATATGGCCATGTAGTCTGTAAATTTAAAACATTTTTAACAAGGAGGAAAAATTACTAGTTTTACTACACCAAAATTGTTCCAAATGCTTGAAATTTTACACTAGTCGATGAGAATTTTTTGCATTAATGAAATCAGACACAATGAACATGTTTTACTTTTTTAGTCGCTTGACAAGAACCAACCGTTTAACAACAATAATGGAGTGTGGTAAGTATGAAGCTTTGCTGGGCAACTGTTGAGTGGGCGTAGATTTTTTGAAATAAGGTTTTAATAAGTAATAGCACACCAAAATTTCCATTTTCTACACAATACAACATTTTAAAACGAAAAGCTGATTCATGATTTGTTCCTTAGATTTACGAAGAATTGACTTTTCTCAGAAGAAATACCAAAATTAACACTTTATACTAGACATTTTTCCCTGATGTATACTTGTTTCTAATGAAGTTAACCAGCATATTATCTTTCCAAATACTTAAGATACTTAGTATACAGTAAAGTGATTCACGTTTTGTATAACTATCAAACTAAAGATGTATTTATTATTTTCCTTTAGTTGCGTAATCTTAGAATAATTATTTTGTTTTAAACTACTTTACTGTTGTCAAATATGTATAAGCTAGCCATTATACAAATCAAGATACTGAAGCCATTTTGGAATCACTGATAAACATAAATATAACAAATTCCTTTGGGCTTCAGAAAAAGCATCAGGAGTAGTAGGTATATCATAAAAAAACACCCAAGTATCCTGAACGCCTTATATGTTTTTTTCAAATGTCCTATTTAATTAAGAACTTCATAAATTATTCAAAGCGTCTCATTTGATAGATAAGAGTGGGTCTGTTGTGGTTAGTGTGAAATTTTATTTATACAAAAAAAAAAAAACTATAATTAGTTATCTTTATGTATTTTTTGTGTGTTAATTATCAACGTTGCTAAGATTTAATTGCCAAGATTGTAAAAAAAACCGAGACGTTTGCTTAAAATTAAGATAAAGGTGAAAATCTGTTTCAAATGTGTATTACTCAACGGAAACACAAGTTTTTGCCAAAATTTTATAAGACGGCCTTAAATTTTCACTATTTATCTTAAAACACTATAAGATAACGCTCACAGTTGCGATCACACTTGGAGAATTACTCCTATAACAAATCTTTTTTCCTTGTTTCCATTAAACCGGTGAGTTATTGTATGAGCTTAGATAAGGTTAATAAATGACTTAATAAAAAATACCTATACGCTTTTTAAACAGTAACCACATTTGCATAAACCGGACACCTGTAGTGTTTAATTTAAAACTAAATTCGATTTTTTTCTATTCTTCTTATCTTCTTTGAGGTGTTGACGTTGTTCAAGTTAATAATTCTGTTTTATCGTGATTTGAATCAAGCGGCCGGCTTTCGTGTTCAAACCGCGTTAGTACTTTATTCGTCTAAAATTTTGATTTAGAAATGTTTAAATTTGAGGGGTTTTCGTAGACATTACGTGCCATAAAATCAACGTAATTTCCACACTTGTCCGCTTAATAAAATAATATCGTTTAGGATTTTACAGTGATTATACGTCGGTACGCTTACGCACCGCCAAGAGATTAAATAATTTGAATAATAATATACAATTCGAGGATCTGAATTTCTCAATTTTCATGAATAATATATGTAAAAAGAAGATCCAGCGAACATCTCCATTATATCTCTCGCGAAAAGTTGATGGCCGCATGATTACCAATCTTCGCGTATAACACTGAGCTGGTTGGTCGGACCAAGTGATCTCAACTTGGGAGGTCTGCAGCTACATTTCTTATAAACGTTTTATACTTTTTAGCAACCATATACATCATAGATTGAACATACCCTCCAAATGAATAACTCCATCTTTTTGTTATATGGGCCGTCTAAAAGAGATCTTAACCTCGCGACTTGCTCTCTTTGGGGCGACTGACCGGACGGTGTTATTTTATTTGCAGGCGAGCTACATGATCATTCAAATTAGAGGACAATCGCGCTTCTAATTAAGCAGTGTAATACATTGGCGTAATTACGAATTTACCATCGATCACGGGTCTCTGCAGGCCGGTAATTTACTCGCTGAATGGGTAGTGCTAATGCGTTTTGAGCGTTCTACCAGCCTTGGAAAAAGAAAACGAAGTGGAGCGGCCGTGCTTACCAGATGGGAGATTTAATTAGTAAATGTCTAGTAAAAGTTGGTTAAAAATTTTTTGAATAATACTTAGTTAGGCTTTTAATGACTCAAAACAAAATTGTTATTAGTTTCAAAATATCAAAACTTTAAATAACATACAATATAGACTGTTTTAACGAGTATTTGGTTCGATAGAATTTTGGAACTGTGTACGATGCAACAATACAGACCTACTGTTTATGTGAACTGTGAAAAGCAATTTAAAATGATGGATACGTATTTTTTAAGTACATCATCCCGTTCAAAAAGGTTTTTCAATGAATGAAATTTGTTTTTTGTATGTTCACACTTTCCACTCCCAGTTCTATTATCTACTAATTCACTTTCTCTCACGTATACTGGAGAACTTTATTTTGGTTGTTTCTTCAGAGTAATGTTTCATTCCAAGTCTGTTAGTTCAACATTTTTGTTTACAAAAAAATAAACAAGCGTCTTCTACTGCATTGTCGACCATATTTGAAATAACATACATTCTTTTCTAGCTTGTACTTTTAAATTGGACTGCCACTTCCATAAAGAGATCTTGGTAAGCGTGGATTTTGCAAGTATTGTAAACTGGGTATAATTGCCGTTCTCAAGCTTTTTTCGCCATTTGCTTTCTCATCGATCAAATTAATCCCGTTGGATCAATAAATTTCATATCTCCTAGAACATGAAAAAGTAGACCTCCCGTTTCCGCCTATGTGTCAGTTGTTGACGATTTTGTTAGATAATATCCGAGAATTTTTTTAAAGATATCATGTCCATGTCCATGGTATAGTTTTGGAAATTTCATTCTACCCTATAAAATTTTATTGACGATAACGAGACGGACAGTAGTACAATGGTAAGAAATATTTATGGCTCGCACCAGTTCACTCGAATTTGTCTGAGAATATTTAGCAGGTAGTTGTACTCATTAAATTATTGTCATTTCCGTTCAGGAGTAACGATGGTCCTTGTCCGGACTTGGATTATTCTACTTTCTAACATCTGGGGATTACCGGCACGCGACAACTTAAGTTGTAAATATCTCGTGCTATTGTACTACTGTCCGTCTCGTTATTGCCAATAAAATTTTATAGGTACAATGAAATTTCCAAAACCATACAAGCTTCACTAAAGTTTGTTTGATTATCATCTTTAAGATGATTTGATCTTACTAAAATAAGGCAGAACTGCTCCTGCTTGGTAATTTTCCAACTGTATGCTAGTGTACCAAAAAAATTACGATGCGTTTACATGATTTCATAAGCATTTTACTATTACAATGTGGGAGGGTCTTTCCAGGCAAGCGGATTTACTGCAGGCCACTGTGACAAACTCGTAAAAAGACATAACCACACTATATCTTAACCGAACTTTATTAGTAAAATGATCGAGTAACACTGCTATCAGTGCACAAAGGACACTTTATAGTTTTCTCATCTGCAGATGTAAGTCTGACACATTTCCGTCCATCCGAAAAAAAAGAGCTATTTTTAGTCTGGCTAGTGATCAGTCTTCAAAGTAGAGTTAAAACATATCTAAGCGTCATAAATCAAAATTTTGAAATTTTTATTATCTGCCATTTATAGCTGTACCTACGTTTGCAAAAAAAATCTGACACACCTAATTTTTGAACTTCTTCTCAGAATATATGCAAATGGTTAAAATAGTAAATTGTAATAGTTATCTTTGGGTCCACATTTAGCTTATATTCATGTGGCTCTACGTTCCACATATTTTTATATGTATAAAATTCTCTTCAGAATTATTGTGGCTGAATTTTTAACCTTTTTATGTAGACGCGATAAGAAAATGATACTTAATGTTAACAGAGTGAACGAACTCGTTTGAATTAATTTAAGAATATAAGTAATACTGTTTGTAGATGTCGATTTTCGTTAGTTACTTACTTTTCAAATTGAAAACTACACTTAGTGTAATCAAGAATGAACAGTAAGTTTACATGGAAATAATGGCTTTGGAAAATAAACGGTTATAAAATATGTTACACCACGCAGTACAAGGGTGCATAAGGGTGACATCAGGGGATACAGAAATTCGAGGACGCAGACATCACAGAATTCAGACCGACATTTTAACTTGTTTGATATTTATTGAGAGAATTTGAGGTCTCTTTTTTACCGAAAACACCACACTAACAGAAAATAAATAATCCAACACACCGATGAATTAATCACAGAGAGACATGCAAGATTAATTGATGAAGCTTAAATGTTATTTCAAAACATGCAATTGGTATTAACTCAAAGAAATATAAAACCCGGTCAATTAACAGCGCTTTTAACACTATCCAGTGACGTCAATTTCATCTTGAATTCACAGAAAAACGTTGGAAATTCCATATAAATCACATATAAAATCTGATCTCTGCTTTATAACAAGAATTACCGCACGTCATAAATAACGCATTTCTCTCTAATACATCTCACTGATTTTCCATGTTCGAAGAAAATTTTGACTATTTTACACCTTACAACCTAATAATAAAGAGTCCAGGAAGAGCAATTTTTCTGTCATTAAAATAACCACACACACTACTATAATTTTTGATGTTTTTCTGGTAAACTTGTTTTCAGGTTTACATGAAATTTTACTTCATAAAATTTAGCAACACATGGAAAATCCTGTTGCAAATTGCCTTACATAACAGTGTCTAAAAATAGAAGTTTTACGTAAGTTTATTTAAACAAAGCTACAACAATTTTAATTTTCCAAATGGTCCCAAAAACAAAGTACCTATGTAGAATTATAATCGTACGATGAATACTAAATTCCAAATGAATGTCAATGTCACAAACGCGTTTTTAACTTTTGTCCAGAAGAAATAATTATTAAACTAAATTCATCATTTTGCTCCCTACTTGTAAACTTTCTGCATCTCATTTTGTCCATAGTGAAAGTTTGTAAGACTAATAAATCAAAATGCTTAACTCGGTCTAAGACTGGAGTTAGTAATAATAAAGTGATATACAGCTTTTTCATTTCTCGCCGTTTCTTTGAAAAAAATTCTAGACAAACCCTGATCTGTTTTTTTTTCTTTGAATTTTTTTAAATTATACTTTTTCGTGTGTGTATGTCGTTTAAATTTTGAACGAGGAAGCTGTACATACAATAGATCCTTTGACAACGTTGGAAACTTATCCTTGTTACACTGGTTTGGAATATGATGCTCTTCCAATAGTGTAAACGAATGTACATACGATCCAATTCAACTGTTCTTATCGGGTGCAGGCTTTAGAAATTATACTGATCATACACCACTTGAAAAATCGCCTCAACAAACACGTCTATATTTTTTTTTTTTTAATTTCAGAAAACTTCAGTAAGTAATTATATTCTACAACTAATACTTAATTAGTTGAGAAACATTCAACTGTTCGATTATTTGACTCGTCCCTTTTAAGCTAAATGACAATCTCAAATCCACTACTTGTGAAAGTTCGTAAACAAATTTCTCTCCCTTCCTGCGACATACGAGCCCCTTATTTTAATTTCAAAACCGGCGAAGTCTGATCAACCACAGCAGATAAACCACAAACAATGCCAATAAATTCAGAAATGCCTGAAAAGAAGAAATACTAGTGCATGGTATCTTTACATCTGATCCTCCGTCCTTATTGATTTATCGAATCCGGCATTTAAAAGAATATTATTTGTAAAACTATCACGATAGGGAAACATTCTTTTCGAAATATTTCACCCCCGATCTACCGACTTAGAGGCGGGGCGTTATTTCTCTCAGGAGAACCCGAATTGTGAGGATTCGACAAATTCGCTTACGCAACTTTGGGATTTCAAACTCTACGGACATTCAGAAGATAGTCGTAGCGATAATTCTTCATTATTACACGACAGGGATAAACGACTTGGCAAATATGAGAAGATTTCGACTAGATTTGTGGTGCTACTTTCAATTTTGATAAGTCACATATTGGATGAAGCTATTATGGTAATTCTTACTGTAAGATATGCGCAAGTCTAAGCCCGCTCATGTAATTTGGCGAAGCCTATTAAAATTCATGCGCTAAATAATGATGTAAAATGCATAATGCATTATTGCAATAAATAATCAGGAGAGAAGGTGGATAAAAATTGAGACTTACAACGGCAGTAAGAGAAACGCCGCACGAAATCTCTTTGTTCTCGGCTGCAAACAATGGAATGTAAAACAAGCTGAAACGGAGTTTACATGTAATTTTAATCAAAGACCAGTGCAGTAGCCTCAAGTTCGATATTGTAATTGGGTATTATTCCAAAAGGTGCGATTTTGCACACAATTTGCAGGACAAACGCTGGAAAGTATATAGATGTTCATAAAACTCAGCGCTTTGCTTTGCATACGGCCGCTGTTTTGCAACTTCACACCCACCTCCCAGGTGACGATTTACGACCGCAAACATTTTTATTGTTTATAACAACTTCACCAGACCGTAAGAGAAACGACGCGTTGCAAGAATTCCAAATGAAACTACCACTGGGGGGCAACCATCATTACGCGTTTTAACGCTGTGTGAAAAATATCACTTTTCGCCACTTGATTCTTTATTTCCAGAGAGGTGTACATTTCCGTGCGAAGAGTTTAAAATTTCGCGGTTTCAGGAAGTTTTGACTTAAATTTTATTTATTTATATTACAGCTTTTAGCATCTACAACCTCCAAATATTTTTCTTTCATGTTGGAAAATGAAACTTCAAGTTTCCATACAATAGCACTAGGTACATTATACACTCAAATATAATTATACGGAATTTTCAAATTCTAATGACATCACTTTTTCCGAACTGACAATCGTTTTTTGTAGATATTTCAGAAATATATGCTTCTCTTTCGAAAAAGTTTTAAACATTTTTATCAAGTTTTAAAAATAAAGTTTGGATGTCAATTTAAAATCAATCGCTGATAAAAATTACAAAAACGATAAACCTAAAAAGCGTAAACTAAAGGAATAATAACCGGGATTTACACGGAACAAAATCTCTACGTTCTATATTTTCTAAAACGAAATTTATTGCATATTTTTACTTCAAATTTCTGATACATACTCTTTTTTACTCTATATGTATAATATACAACAATGAAATAATGTTTAATATCTGAGAATTCTTGTTGATAAAATATAAGTTCTTTTTCTGACCAGTGTCGGTCTAAAAACCAAATATGTATTCGTAACATTAGTCAAAATTGTTTGCGGTTTTGAGTCGTATTACCACAATTTTTATTTCCATAAGTTAACACAAATTTTGGAAATTTTATACTACTATCTACTTAAATACCTTTTTAAATTCAATTAAAATAAAATATGCCCACCCCAAACATAATCATTCTTTGTTTGTTTTTCTTAACAAAGATATGGTTTTATGAAAGAACAACAATATTTCAAATTTGTTCTCTTTTGACACTTGAAAAAATAATATTGCCTTAAATAAATGTCACTATATTGAATCTTATCAGTTTTTTTCGAAATTGATACCAGGATTTTCATACAATTTTATTTAACTTCAACCTGGTTATCTGACGGTTAGTTCTGGTCTGGTTTATAGGTTTATAACATTTTGGGCACAATTAATACTCCTTCCAATAAAAATGATGTGGAATAACAAAAGTGTAAATAATTTTCAATCTTTATAATATTTTTAAGATTCTGGTCTGAAATCATTTACTTCAGGAAGTGTAAAAACCGAAAACAGACACTTTCCAAATATTATAAAAATATAGGTAGGTACTCAGAAAATATCCAGACTGCAGCATTTGAAAACATATTTCGGTATATTTGCAGTAGATTTCTTAATGTTATGACTTTTGTTCCTCATAATTTTTGATAATTACCTATATTATTAGGTAAGCTCAATTTTCAAATTAATTTTTATCAAAAAATAATATTCTGTCCAACACCTATTTTGAAAATGATGAAAATAATAAAAATTGTAGAAATACTTCCCGAGCGTAAGCTAAGGTAGTATTGTAATCGGGTCCATCTGGTGAATGGCTACTTTCACGTTTTCTCGACGTTTCATCACTCCTAGGGTGGAAAAAGTAGGTCCCGCGATTCCGTCACCGTGTCGCCTTGTCGATATTTATTACACAGATGTACACAGATGTACCTATATGTATATTTTAGGAATATCGTGTAGATGGTAAGACGCTAACCAAAACTTATCCAATCAGTCCCACCAACAATGTGATGACGTCATCTTAAAATTGTGCAAAGAAAATTTGATTTAAATTTTTAAAATAACATATTCCTACCATTAAAGTCCATGGATTTGTTTCCATTATTTTATTCTAGACATCCAAATTTTTTGAAAACAAAAATCAAAATTGTATGAAATTTTACAATTCAATTTTGAAACGGCAAAACTGAATGCTCTGAAATCTTGCAAATTTTTTAAAGTTATCATAAGCATGGTAAATTGTTAATTATATATATCATAATATTTCCGTTCATCCCCCTCCCACCGCTCAAAATTGCTAGATTATTCTTAAATTTTTGCCCAACAAATCTTATGTAAAATTTGCAAAATATGATTCTATAATAATGCATTCATAATTTTAGAATTGCTTATATAGGGTGACTCATAATATTAATGAATGAAGTAATATATTTTACTGATAAAAATCATGAACGATTCACCCTATTTTTCAGAAAATTTGGGAATACACTATTGTTATGGTATTAAAACTGCAGCTATCCAAACTGATATGCGTGTCCTTGTTCAATATTGATGGCATAATCACAAAATATTGTTGAAACCCTTATTTAAAACATACGTATAATGCACTTCGTTACTATTGCTTTAATACCACACACATATATTTATTTTAATTTGTAGGGATTATCATAACAAAACTAAATTCTCAAAATCAAATTTTATAATTTTTCGAAAAAGTTGTCTATGTTATACTGTATTCCAGAGAAGAGGGAAGTTCAGTGTAGATAGGGTTGGATCTTCTTTTTTAATTACTCCTGCCATTACAATATACTGCTAGACTATTACTTGTTTTAAAGTCAGTTCAACTTTGGAACCGCTCCAGGTACAGTAGAGTCCGCGAAATAGTGAAAATTGACTTTTTGTTTCCAAATAAACAATAAAAGAGGGATCACTCGACTCTCCACTCCAGTTAAATATTTTTCCCCAAAGTTTTGACGTTTAAAGGTTACAATGCGTCACTATGAGGGCCTTTAGCATCATTTGATTATTCATCCATTAATTTTAAATTTCGAAACTGTACCTGCAGTGAATCCAAAGTTGTAAAGTTAGGGCATACTATAATTTTTTTATTGTTGATTTTCAAGGAATGTAGACTACCAGTAGTACGAAAAGTAATTTTATTTTTATTTAATACGACAAAAAATGGATGACTCACTTTATACTTAATGCAATGATGTGATGAATTTTCTAAACGTCCTAAATAGACGCGAGTGTTTTAACAAAATTTAAAAATCCAATTATCTCTCTTTTAATTTTTTTCTGAACTGCACCTAACTATAGCTTGAGATATGAAACATATATTTTTATTTTAAAATACCTCACAGCATTTGCTAACTCTCTTTGATGATCTCCTTTTAGTTTGAGGAATAGATTTTCAAAATATTTTTACAAAAAAAGAAAGGCACAACGTTAAAAAAGTACAGGGATATGATTCAGCCTTATATGTTTTTAAGAAATTTGCATTTCCAGTCAATATGAGACGACGTTATTGTCCTCTTCCAACACTATTCTCAGTTCAGTCAGAAACTAAAAATTAATTCACTTCCCGCAACTCAACTAACCCAATAAAACCGTTTGGCTGACTCCGTCATATCACCCCATCGCCCATATCCGCAGCCCACCCATTCCACATGCAGATCCGCTTAGTTCCAAGCCCCGCCGAAACTGACACGACTCTAAATGCGGAAACTGAAATCCGACTTTGCCTCATTTCCAAAACTCGCGAAATCTGCTAGCTTAAAACTTCCCTCCGCGCGTTTATTTTAATGCAAATGGCAACAAGGATATAGGTGGCAGCCGTCATGGGCATAAAAACACCCCGCACGAACGACATCTTCGAGACAAACGCTCTTTTCCATTATTCATCGTAGGGTAGATCATTTCCCAGATAACTTATATTGCAATTGTAGAAGTCATTTGGCGGCCAATGGCAGCAGCGTAGTGATGCATGGCCATTTTTGCAGACGCTACACAGGGAATTGGTGCGTCGCGACGCCCTTTACAAAAACTACTGCATTATGCGCGCGGTTATTAAATTAGCTTTCGAGCACGTGAAATGATCGTTTGGGTTTTGTTATTCCATAATTAATGCTCGATGGTGGCGGAATAGATCCGTATTTATGGCCGTTTAGACGATTTTAAAATCCGGCTTTAAAAAGTGGGAATGCGAGAAGATGTATTGCAAGAAATGAATTCACCCCTAATGTTCCAAAGTGCTTGCTAATGTCCTCCATAAATGATATTTCTTATTTTTTAAATGGTTATTGTAAATAGGGTGCGTGTCGACGAGGTGGGGCTATATTTTACAGAGATGTGACAATATAGTCCTATAAATGGGGCTATATTGGGTGAGAGACAATTTTGAAAGTGCAACTGTGTTGATGAAAGAGTGACTATGTTCGGTCTTTTTGTATAAAAAGGCGACAAATCGCGTACGAGGTATGTAGGTGTTTTAAGTTGAGCACCGACTACAAATGCTTCAACAGGGTTATTAAGTATAATTATATGTACCCAAGTATATATTTTTATTTGAAAAAAAGTAATAAATAGTTGTTTGATGTTTAATTTTATCTTTGAAGGTTGCCCGATAACTTTAGTGTTCTTTTATAGTAAACGCGATTATGATTACTGTTTTTGTGACTTTCAAGGTATTGTTATCAATGTAGTGATAATTTTAACGTAAGAAAATGAGATTCCAATATAGCAGTTAAATTCTTTGAAAACCGTTAATGTTATTTCAACTGGAAAAACAAACTAAATGTCATTAAAGGACAATTTTTCTTGCATCTATGAGATTCGTTCCTAACTTTTAATTTAACGTTTGATAACACCATAAGAAAAAATATTTTTTGGACAAAATATTGTGCATAATAGAAAAATTTACCCTTCACTTCATGCGTTTTCTTTTCATTCGTAAGCTACTAAAAACAAATATGGCAACATTAAAATTATCAAAATATATGCTTGCGGGGCTTATCGATATTCGTAAACGGTTAAAACAAGGTTATCATATTTTTGAACGTCTTTCTCAATTTCGTTCCATTTGTTAATTAGATTCTCACATTACAAAAATTTATCGAATTTACTTTGTCATAACCTTTTTCAGTTCTGGTGTCTTTTTTAATGATTGATACAATTGTTTTCTGTTTGTAGGTTTATTATTATTCTTCTCGATCATAATGTAGATATCTAATATTGAAAAAAGAGTTTAGCAAAATTGGACTAGGTACTGCATCCTTTGTGTCAAAATCTTTAAAGCTAAGTCGCAATGAATCTAGCACTAATTATCTATACCAACTTATTAATAATGTCTTTCAATTTAGAAAAAAATATGTCTACTTATTTATCATTGTCACCAAAAACTCATTCATCCATAACTTTTCCAGACAGAATTTATCGTCACAAATAAAAATTATGACCCATGACTAGGTCTACGTGACTCAAAATTAGTTTTATATCTCACGAGAAAGTATTTTCAAAATCTTGGCTTCACATTTTTGCACAGTTCTGAATAGTACCTACAATTTTTTTTTTCAACACCTATAAAAAGTCTTTAAAAAAGTGAGCACAAAAACCTTTCTGATTTATTAATATGACTGAAAATTTAATTGAACTAGAGTATTTTGACAAGAAAACAACGAACATTCGCTTGAAAAGTGCATGTCGAAAACGTAAAACAAACACTAAAAGATTTAAAAATTTCTAAACACACTGTGTAAACACCTCCTCATTCAATCTACCTGATTAAAATGAATCTTTTCGTTTAAGAAAAATGTATTTTCTAGAACCACATACCTAGTATTTTTCATTAAGTGTGCTTTTTTCAACCATCCATTTCTTCACTGATCCTTTCTTCTAATCTTCTAAATCAATGATCCACTTCAAGAGAATTTGTTGAACAAAGTTATTTAAACCGAAATTCCTTTGCCACAAAGACACAATCTATTGTGTGTACCATATTTCTAGCACCTTAAGTTTGATAATTTTCTAAAATGACGTTATGCGCTTTCTAAAAGTGACAGTAAATAAATTCTAGTTGGTGTATCGATGCTATCTTTGAAAAATTCTAATATTTGAAAATCCAAAATTTATTTTCAAACTTATACTAATTTATGTAAGTGTCGGATTTAGTTTAGCAAAATATTTTAAGATGACGTCATCAGTCTGTACGAGGAATCAGTAGACAAATCATGAAATGATTAAGTTTGGTCACGTGGTCGATTAACTGCGTGATTAAATTAATGACTGATACGTGCTTCAGTAAATCAGATTTAAAATTTTTAAGCTGATTAATTGATACGATCAACAAATTATGTCCAATAAATTTCCATCAGTCAGTAATAAAACCGATAACGATAAAATAAAATATGTAGGTATGTATCGACATACAGGTAAAGAAGCTTTGCAAATGTAAATTTATAGCAGATCATATAATCACTAAACTGAATGTAAACACCTCAAAAACACAAACAACAAGAAAATAAATATACAAACACTTTTACAAACATTCCAAATATCTGTAAAATTGAATCCTTTGATCTTCAATGGTTTTAATGTTTAAATGTATTCAAATCTAATAGAATTCAAAATGATAACAAAAATGGAATATTTCTTGCGAGTATGTTGATAAAAAAAAAACAAACAGTGTTTTTTAACAGAGGCACAGTCTTATCAAAACCTTCAACATTTTCAAATTTTCTTTTCAAGCTTAAAAATATTCCAAAAAGAAAACACAAATTAAAATTAAGCAAAAAATTTGAAATTCAAAATTCAAAAGATAATTACTTCAAATACGTTTGTTTGAAATTTTGAAACAACTAAAATGCAACCTAATGAGCGAAAGTAAAAAACATGTTTCAATCAGTTCGTCGTCACATTATACTACTTACTGAAATTCAAAAAACCTACCCCGCACGCGCTATGTCACCATTTCATCAAACGACTCATTTCTAATTTGGTGGAGTTAGTAGTACAGGATAAACTTAGAATCAAAAAATTGCAACAAAACTTTTCTTCGGTCAAGCGTCTCCTTTCCATGCTTGGTCACCTCTTTCTCTCCGGCAAAACCGAAGAAAACAATTTCGTTGCAAGATTTGATCCCCAAAATGAATGATCACATACCTTAAAAGCAAATGTCTCGCTACACTTACTCATTGAATCTGAAAAGAAATAATCTATGGAGTATTCTTTCAAACACACTATGTATACAAACCGCACCGTCCACAAAAACCCGCCATTCCCATTTTCCACAAACTAGTTAAATATATGAAGCAAGAATGCAATTAGACAAGGCGATGAAAAGAAAGAATCCGTTAAATCCGCAGAATGTGCATCAGTATGGAGAGCTGCAGGATTCAAGGAAAATCACGGAGCGATTAATTACAGTGTAATTTACGGTAGCGTAATTGCGTACATTAGCAAATGTACACACAACCCATAATTATAAACAATGAAGGGCGGAGCAATGACCACGTGACTAACCGCTAAGCCATCGTAGTGAGCGTTGACAATATCTCATATTAACTACGGTTATAGCATCTAATGAAGCAAGCGAGCGGTGTGAATGGCTTCTTTATCCTTTAGGTAAGCTCTGAGTGATTGATTGCCTCATCTTCTATTCATTTCGTATGAAAACTGACGGAGTTGGAAAACATACACGGTGGAGGTGAAAAAGTTGAATGGAAAAATGTCAGAAGTGCTTTGTGTGAAATATTAGCTGTGGAGGCTAATGAGGTGATGGTATATTGTTGAATTTTTTTAAGAGTGGGTCTATAAATTATTTATTTGTTTACATCAAGGTCGCGTTGGAGAAAAAAGTTGTTTAACAGTGGCGTACACAAAAACATGATCTTTATAGAATCTAAAAACAATCATTCTTGTAATTCTTTTACATATCTACTTGAAAAAAGTCTTTGTATTTGTTCTCGGTGCAAAAGCTTCCTTTGAGGCCAAAATTTATCTCTGTGATTGCGTTTATGTCATGCTACCAAATTCTATGGAGTGATCGATATTGATTGTAGTCGAAGCATCCTTAAACTAGGTTAACTCTATGGATAATTGTAGTGTCTAACAACACAACGGCACTTTTTATAAGTCAGGCAGACGTAGGATATAAGTAAATTTAAATAAATCAAATTGTAATATTTATCGTAATTGGTGTCTACACGTCAAGTTTGCTGCAGCCTTGATGCTTAATTTTTGTTAACAATTCAACTTTATAAATGACACTTGAAAATGGGCATATAACCTCCGCCGTATTCGTTACGCTCCTGTTGAAAAATGACATTTTCGTTGAAAGTTAAACCGTTGAGTTGGTTGAGGCGTACTTTCGCAGTGGCTAAAAAGTGAAAAGTGTTTGGCAGTTCTACTTTCGGGACTTCCGTGAACAGTTTCCCAATAATTGTAACGCCTTTAATCAATCGCCATGATCCATGATCATGGATCATGGCGATTGATTACTAGAGTTTCTTGCAAATCGTCTCTTCAGTCGAAACACAGAAAAGCTCTGGCCACCACGTCTTATCATCTTATGCAGGTAGAATTTACATATATTATGGTCATATCTGAAGAACTCAATTTATCATTCCCTCATGGGCAAAATAAAAGAATTAAAATGCTTAATTAACAAAATGGGCGGAAAATCTTTACATGCTATGCTATTCAGGCCTGAAATAAAATGGCCAACATTTTCAACATTTAGGTACTGTAGCTTGTTATAAAATACGTTTTCGTTTTTTATTGCATACATTTCTCAAACGTCACATATTTATTTCGTTGTTCTAAATCATGTGAAAACATTAATAATAAAAAAGTCAATTTTTCCAACATGAAACGGATTTTTGTGTATGAATATGGGTGAACCTCACAGGATAAAGAATCACCATCTTCATATTCGCCATTTTTTGTTTAGATTTATCATTTTATTTGACATATCAACAACCAGTTTATCAGAGACATGCACCTTGAAAGTCCAGGATGACTCGATTATCTACCAATATATAGTAGTTTTATTTTTATCTGTCTTATAAATTTTGGAGCGCTAATCCAAGTAGGTATACCTATTTATCTTACTTTTTATCTAACTGGAAGTTTATGTTTTTGACATCGTATCTGGTTTTAATAACTTCATTTGTTTTTTTTTTCTGAATATTGTTGTTCTTTGTGAAGGTTTTTCATTTATTATCAAATTTAAATTATCATCAATTTTTTCTGGTCAGTGAAGTGTACCAGTCTTTTCTTTGTTAATTCTTTTACAAACGAACTATTGCATGTTGTTTCTTGCAGTGCAGTTTCGTTCCATTACCACCGTATTCCTTATCATAATGATCATCTTTTCTAAAAAATCATCGTCGGTCTTGATGTGTTTAGTGTAATTATGATTCATTATATAATTGCACACTTCTTTCAACTTTTCAGCCATAACTAAACAGCGGTGACGCCGTCTTAATTCATATGCATGCACAACTATGCGAACGGTAATCAAGGTCGCACGTTTGCATATACGACAGGTGGTCGCTCAAGATTTTCGACATGTGCAAACACGCGATAACAACTCGATCCAATGAAATACAGTCGGCCAACTAACTGATCGATACCGTATCGCGCAGTTTATGTGCACGCATGTGCAGGTCCGCTTTGCCGTCCTTTTGTATCTGTATTATCATTTTTCATGATTTAATAAGTTACGTAGAGCAAAGCTGAAACCAACTGAACTAGTTGTTAGATATATTTTACAACACTGTTGAAAAGAACTTCATTTCAAATCCAATTATGATTAGGTATAAAGCAAAAATATAAAATTCTCAAACCTAAAGAAAATCAGAATCTGTGAAAAACGTGATTTTTTCCACTAGAAACGAACATATTGACATTGAAAACGTGATTTTTACAGGTTTTTGATGTTCTTGGAAAAAGTAGTGTGTACCACACACTTGTGGGAGTGTTGACTGAAGTGGTGAATATTTTTAATCAGCCGAAACTTTTCCGCATAACAAATTTGATCACATGTTGAAGAATTAACTATTTTTTTTTTGTTTTTAATAAGTTCTATTATTCCTAAATATTCAAAGTTTTAATTTATAAATATGTTGATATACTTATAAGGTGACACATTTTTTTAAAATTGGCCTTTTACTTCTACTGCGTACTTTTACTTCCCCAGCAAGCTGAGGAAGTATTGTAATAGGGTCCATCTGACGAATCGATACTTTCAAAATTTGTTTGATCATTCTACCAAATGGGATGAAGTCATGTCAAAATTTACAATAGTAAATGTTAATAATAATAATACTCTTGCACTTGTTTTATGAATCAATGTTAAGTATTTACATTAAACATCCAGATTCTTGGGAAAAAATTCAAAATTGTACTTATAATAACATTTTGAAATTTAGTTGCAAAACCTAATGCTCTTAAATGTTTTAACATTTTAAAGTTATCGTAAGCACGATAAACCGTTAAGTAAAATTTATCCCAAAAAAATTAATCACCATCAGTCATTTCAAAATTTTGCCGAATAAATCCTGTATAAAATATGCAGTAGAGTACAATATCTACAGAGTGTTATTGAAAGGTACGTATAAAATAAAATCGGCAATTAATCTCGAAGTATGGGTGCTAAATTTAAAAAAAAGTTCAGGTAAAAGTGTTCTCCTTTTAGAGATAAAAATTATTAAAATTTATGTCCAAATTTGTTGTACGCCTCTGATAAACATGTCATTTTTTGTTTCTATAGAAACAAAAGGCTGTCTTATTTTTTTATTATTGTTACAGTTGCTAGTATTTACTAAAATAAATTAATTTTAGCTATTTATCCTTCAGTAGCGTCTGAAAAGGTTGGATAAGGGTTAATTTTCCCCTTATAATTTTGATAACACAAAATAAGTTTTTCAGGTTCCTTGGACTTCGCGAAGAACTGTCAATTTTGTTGTACGTACCTTTCAATAAAACCCTCTATACTTGTGGTTTATCATACATCGTGGTTTTGGAATTACTTATATGGGGTGGCTCAAAAAATTGAAGGAGACACTTTATTTTTTTATTAAATCAAGGTCGGGTCACCTCATTTTCTTCAAAATTAGAGTACCTATCTAATACTGTTATTATTAGTATTAAACTGCATCTATTCAAATTGATATCTATATGTACCTAAGTGTGCTTAAAGTATTAATAACATCATGATGTTTTTTTTTTTTTTTTTAAGGAACATTAACATTCCACAATATCTCTTATTTTAGCTTGTAGCGGTTGTCATAAGAAAAATAAAATTTAATTTTATAATTTTTAGAAGGAGCTGTACCAATCTATTTGTTTGCCTATACTTTAGGAGCAAGCGAAGTTGTGTCCAAATAATCCGGATAATTTTTGTTTTGGATTTTAGTGCTTTCAGCAACCTTTCGTTAAGAATTTTTCCATTTACATAGCAATATTATTTATCTGTCAACAGAAATATCAACATATCATGTCTGTTTACAAAAATATGTCACTGAATTTTGCAAACGTTTGTCACCTTTATACTTCTTCAAATGAATTTTGATGCAGTTAATCATAGTACGTCTAACGTTCCAAAATATTCGTAACTAAATTCCATATTGTTTATCCATTCGTCCTCCAGAATTAAAACAATAAAAGTGAAAAATACTGTAAATCTTTATCCTGTGCAAATTTTTGCATCTGGCATATATGAGTATGTCCTTCAGATAAAAGTTAGGTATAGCAAATTTCTGAACTTAAGTAGAGATAGTAGACAGAAAAATTGATCTGCATTTGGCGAACCGTTGTAGACTGATCAAAAATAATTGGATAGAGATGTACCGACTGTAGGTCTGGCCCACTAACCGACTAGCCGATTATTCGGCCATTAAAAACCGACTAGTCGGCCGACTGTTCGGCTTTGCTAAAACCGGTTTATAAATGCAACAGACAGTGTGTTTTTTTTTCTATTTCTCTGACTATCTTAAAAATTTGTTTTTTATTTTAATAAAAGGAATAACTAAAGTTCCTTCGTTTTCCAAAAAAATGTGTTAAATTTGTTTGGATAATTTTAACATTTAATTTTTTTTAGTAACTCAGTACAAAAATAAAGAATAACACAATTTAGGGCCAGTTTATACAATATTTTAACTGAGATTAAGTTGATCGCGCATTTAGCAAGGCCATTAGCGACGTCTGATTGGCGTAGGGTCCGTTACATGGTACTTAACGCGGGGTTAAAAATTAAAAAATCGCAATTAAATATTTAATTGAGGTTCTGTAAACCGGGTTTAATTGTTTTATATACTATTTTAATTTTAATAAAAAAAGCCGACCGATCGGCTGTTTAGCCGACTAGTCGCCGACTGCCAGCCGACGATGAAAAACGGCCGACCGGTCGGCCACTAGTCGGTACATCCCTATAATTGGAATATTAGTAGATACAAAACATAAAATTTTCAAGTAAATTAGTTAAAAAGATATCCATGTTAAATTGTCCACACCGACACGAAACGAATGAATGTAAACATAACAACAGTTGAGATTAGCTAAAGCTAGTTAGGGAAATAAAATTTTGCAGAATTATTCGATTTTAACACAATAATTACGATAATTATTAATTTTAACCAGTAAGTTTGAGCAAAGTGAGTAAAGCGCTTTGTTTGGAATAATAAAATGAGCGGCCTATTTAAACAATCCAATGGAAACACAAGGTGGCGCATAAAACCTGCGGAATAGTGGGGATCGGGAAGGTGGAGCTTACAGCGGCCAATCAAAGATGAAAATAAACGCATGCGTAGTGAGATCATCTAAACTTGCATCTTCGTGCAAAAACTTCAAAATTAAAATTTTGTTCCTTCACGTTTCCCGCGTGCTTGAAAAATTGTACTATTACGGAGCATCGCAGTTGGTTAATTTGGAAACTTGCTCACTTCCAACAACAGCTCTCCTTAAGAACTCGAACTTCTCTGAAAACGTCTCAACGGCAAAGTTAGCGGTTTTACCTTAAGACCGAGGCTCTCCGCCCCCGCATTTCCAAAGGAAAGCGTCCATAAATCAGCAAGTGCGCTTAATCAAACCCAATCCCTCAGCGCTGGTGCATCTAAGTCCTTCGTCGAGTTTCGCGTCGTTTTACAACCGTCAAGAATTTTAATTCTTTGTTTGGTCTCGGAATTTTATTTGCTTGGAAAGTCTGTCGGCTGTCGCTGTGTTGTTCCAGCGGCACGAAGTCGGGACATGCCTGACGCTTGCTTCGTTTTACTTGTAATTGGATTCTCATTTCCGACGCATTCAGAATGGCGATAAAGGTCGGCTTATTCTTTATAACGAACACTTAGAAAATTTTAATTGGCCGAGTCCTTTTTTGGTCGAGTCGCGGCTTTCGATTTATCATCGAGAAATGGTCCGCGAACGGGAATTATTTAATATTATTAAAATATTTGCAATGGCAAAAAGACCGGAACACCAGTTGCAAGACAGGTGCAAGTTCTTGCGGTCTCAGCCGGTGCCTTCCAGACTGCAGTATTTGTGCAACGGCTGCATTATTTAATTAACTGCAATTTTTTAATGCGAACATTAACAACCTTGCCGATCCAGATTAAATTATGCCGGACGGTGTGGTGGTGCCTTTTATAGAATTATACATTTGGAATGTGGTGTGGTGGCGTAACGAGTTTCTAATTTTCCCATGGGTTGTTTATGGGTTGATCTACTTCGTGACGACTTTTCATAGATAAACACGTTCGCTTTGTGGGAGACGAAAGATCGGAAAACCAAACCGAAAACCTGGTTTACGACAGCGATAATCTTTCTCAGCAGGGGTGACTATGCCAATTAAGCTGGGAATTGCACCGGGGCAAAGCCAGATCAATTAAGGTTTTACTTGTACTAACTGGCAGGAAGCAATATTTCGAAGCAAATGAACGCGTTACATTCTTCTGAAATTCTTAGATAAGACTGCACAAAACTAACGCGGCTGCGAACTTCTACCGATACCGCCAGTTTCAATTAAATCTCCGCAATTCGCAAAAATTACAATCAATAATTTTCCTTCTTAAGTAATATCTGCTACATGATTTTCAATAATCTTGCAATTACGGTGCGATAAATCTAGTGTTACTGCTACCGATGTTACATTAAATGGGCGTTAATATCACCTGCCGATGGCACTATTACGTCTTATGACAGTTTCACTCTTCAAGTGTAATTTTCAGCCATGAATCTTTTATGTAGCTATCACATTAAAGACCTGTTCTGACGACTGAAGCGTATCTAAAAGGATCATTTATTAAGAGCATATCTGGTCTTTTAGACAAGTTGTGTGGAGTTGAAAATGGCTAACATCCTACATTATCGCCCATCTTGGTCGAATCGTTTAAGATATGCTGCATAAACCTTCACCTACTAAAAGAACTTTATAGCCGCAAGAGTCTTTTTAAATTACAAAAAAAATACCTCTTCTATTAAACAAAATGCTCCTTCATTTTACTATTGCTTTTGTCTCCTTATTAACAATAAGTGATGGTTGCCGTTCTCTTACCACCATGATGGGAGCGCCCATTTTTGAATCGGGTGTTTTTTAATCCCATTGTACTTCTGAATGTATTTTAGCAGCTATAAATCCTCAAAATAAATTTTCAGCAAACCGAGCAAAAACTTCGTAATTGCTATCGACCGAGAAAGAATTCTTCAATTTCACACTTTAATAGATTTCCGTTGGAACGGTGAGGTGCAAAACGTGCAAGAATAAATCAAACATCTGTTGTTAGACAATCAAACGATCAGTCGGACAAAGGTCACCACTTAAAAACTGTCAAACATGATTTAGGCCCTCTTCTGACAATACCGCACGCCTTTTGCTAATTTAAAATATATCGAATAATAAAAATTGCATCTGTCCTATTGGGCATTTCATGACCAATCGGGGGTCCCTCGAACCCATCAATAAGCAATAAATGTCGATACGTGACAGGGAATGCAATATGTCTACGTTACTTTTCCCTTACGCGTGAGTCACTTCATAAACCCACGTTAATTTTGTGATATATGAGAGTAGAAGAACGCCAGTGTATGACTCTATTATGGAAATTGGGGTGACCGTAATCCTATGATGTAAAAGTTACGTTTCCAAAACGGATTAGTCCGATCATAACAACTAATCGCAACTTTTCCCTTGTATCATGGACATAAAATATGCCAGAGAGAGTTTATATGTCTCAATCTACATAGAATGCGCCGCATATCGATAACGCGAATCAATCACAGATTGACAACTGCTAGGTTCCACGTCTATGGGCATGGACGTCAATGTGGGTACCTCACAGGTACTAACCTCAATCATTTCTAGCGTGCATATCGCCAACATTTGCACTTCATTAATATAAAGAGCAAGGATTGAAAATAATATATTGTGCCTTAATCCTTTACTTTATACCCACTTCCGGTCACTATGTTTTCCGCTAATGAGTTTAGACAGCACATGCAATAAGTTCCAGCCGACGTATGCAAATTAATTAGATGTACGGTCGACGAGAAGCAAAAAAAATTCGAATAGCGACCTTCACAACTTGGGAAATAAATCATGGAGTTCTTATTATTAGCTATGACGTTATCTAATAATTGTAATTAATTATAACTAACGATAGTGGGAGTGGGAGGAAATGACGAGAAAAAGTGCCAGTGGTGATTCGAAGACGGTTTCTGGTGAGACTTTATTACAGGTTCGGTCCATTGGGTTCTAAAGTTGCAGGTATGGTTAATAACAATGAAGGAACCGTGTTCCAACAAATGATACGTATTGGAGGAGGTCGAGGTCAAGCTCACACTTAAAATCAAGCATTATGGTCATTATTCTATTCAATTTTCTTTGTGGGGATTTCAGAATGCTATATCATTAAGCGAAGTCTTTACAACGGTACTACTTTTAAGCTGTATTATACGCTGGCTCAAAAGTCGAATGTGTGGATTGTACGAAAATTAACTCGAAAATCAAATGTTACAAATTTTAGTTTCAGAAAGAGTTAGTTGTGCCAGATTCGCATTTTTTCAGTTTTTTTATTATTAGTAGGTATATACTAAAAAAAAAAAAAACATTAAATTTTATTATTCTGAAGGAGCCATTAGTTTTGATGAGGTGTAACATTGCTTAAAATAGTATCTTACAAAAGATTTAATTCTGTCTAATAAAAATATCAAAATAGTGCAAAGTCCATTTGAAGTACCTATGTTCATATTTAAGTTAAATTTCAATGATCTTTTTGTTTGTGTAGATGTAGGCATATCAATATATTAATATAGCGTTTTATGTATTAATATAGAGCAAATTTAAAAAAGAAAAAACGGACAGTATTTAAACTACAACAGTAAAAAATGGTTTGACCAAAAAAATTAGGAATACACCACAAGCGGGGGTCAAAAATAAACTAAGAATTCTCTCTTGATTTAATTAAAATAATTTATATATTTTTGCAAGTGTGACAAATATATTTATACGAATGTAGATGAGCCCCAACACCTGAAGAAAATTATTTCCATCGTTAAAAATTTTACAAATTTAATATTCGTTTCAGCAAACGGCATCAAAAGTATATAAAAAATTATTGAAATTTAAAAAGCATTCTATTAATAAAAGTGCTCGCACAATATACGCGACTTGTAATTAGGTGTTGGACAATTGGGAAAATTCTATAGGCTTTATAAAACATCAATACGTTAAAGGCTACATATAACCCAAGAAATAAACTTGTTTGATTATTGAATCAACTATACTAAAAAATAAATTGACAAGACATAGGAAAAAGTATACTCAAAGCGAAATCTGAAAATAAAAAAACTCACAAAAATGAAATTACATATACATATATGTTTATTAATATTTTTTTAATTCAAAAGTCATTGGTGAATATTCCATGGAGTTGGTTGTGGATGCTTTCAGTATTTTTTTTTTGTTTTTTGCATTGGACTCATCAACACTATACAATAATTTCGCATTTTTTTCATCTCAAAATTATTAATGATTTTACATCAAAATGATAAATTACTAACCACGATTTTTTGTAATTTAAATAAATAATTTAACTGTTTAAATGATAGGGCTGTCAAAGAATTAAATTTATATAGATTTGAAATTTTTAAGAAAAGAGAAGCTTATGACAATTACGAAAATCATTTTGCTAAATTGGGTATTGTACTTAAATTGGTAATTTAGTTTGCGAAAAAACCGGACCACAAAAATAACATTCCAGAAAGCTATGTTTCCTCAAATAGTTAATTTCGACCAGACAACTCATTGTATTTTTTTTTAACTCATTCATACTTTGCTGAGATTTAATTACCCACTAACAAAAATAATTTTTTCGAAAATAATTTTCTCTGGGATTTTAGATATTCAGTAATTTTTGTCTCGAAAATTTCAGAAATGGTCGCGTAAGTTTGTGTGTTATTGTAAAAATCTTAAAGAGTCGTAACTATTTAACATAAACTTCAAAATAGTTACCTATATTTTTGAAAATCTGATGTAAACCAAAATTACGAGTTTAAGAAGAATTCTTAAATTTTAATATCCTAACAACTGTGGTATTTTAGACAGTATTGGTCCAGTGAAAAAATCCAATCGAAATTTTTGAAATACCGGTTTTATTAAAAGATACGTATTACTACTAAATAAAAAAACTTGTTTTGACTGCTAGCTCCAATAGCAACAGAAAGTTTGGATGATTTATATCTGTTTAAGAGCGAAAAAAAATGTAAAAAAGTTTGACAAACTTAACTCATTGTGAACTTTCAAATGCGACCATTCTTTATTTGTCTGCCGTGTAATACAAATATCTTTGTAGTTAACCCTTCTCTGTGGTTTAAAATTCAGTTTCAATTTGAATTTCAGTCTTACCCTTGAGGCAGAACTATAACACACGACTTCATTTTTAAACAGTTTGAAAAAAATATACCCTTCGTAAATGGCCTCTTCAATCCATTATCTACGCTCGTTTTATCTCCACATATTGGAGAATTTGCTGGTCTACCTTTACATCCACACTGTACATAATTTCCGTATTTCTTTTCCACACACCGCCGTCATAAAAACGATGACCCCTTATCGCCTTATCTCAACTACCCCACAAATCTCCTTGATCCGTTCCGATCTGTTTAACACCACCTTAAAATTTTCGACAACAAATTGCCCTTCGCGCCATTCCCCGAATCCCTCTGCTTCGATCGTGCCCGAAATAACGAAAAGACACTACAGAACTTCTCCCGATAAATAATTTCCGAAAACATTTAATAATCCCAAAAAACATGTTTGGGCCGACGATAAACCGAAAGAATAGTCGGAGACGGAGTTGATGGAAGGCGATTAACGGATTGCCGCGGGGAGAGAACCGCTTTATCTACCAAGTTTAGATAAGAGGCAACTTTTAACGAGAGGTCATCATCTATGCCCGGTATAATTGCATCAAGTTTATTCTTCCCTTGTATATCGGATTATTACACGATCCAATAGTCGAGGGTAATATAATATCACGGGCGGATGGATCAGCCCTAGCACGAATACAATGCGCGATCTCTTAGGGAGAGAGAGATGGGGTCTTGAAAACGAGAGGCTCTGTGCTTGCGAACGAGATGGATCATGATATGTACTCACGGTTGCCATTGTAGCGGTTAATTACCAGTTAACGGGGTGTCTAGTGATAAACTTCCAAACATGCTATGCTCCTCACCTGGAAATAAACGAACTGCATTAATACTACGGGAATTTATGGAGGGAAATGATGGGGATACATAGAGACAAATTGCCACACAATAAAAACTGCTGATGGTGTGTGGATCGAGTTAAATTTTTGCTGTTTTCTGATAAAAATACAAAAGTACAAACAACGATTTCCATTTCCGTGGTTTTTTTTTGGCAACTAATAAATTAAAACAGTTTTACTACAAACTACTATTTTAATCAAAATCCACGTTTCATAACTTCCATGTACCAAATAACTCTTTTTCGTAAGAAAAGTAAATAGTATTACTTACATTAACCGTTTAAGAAAATATTTGACCAAATTGCTCTAATAAAGGTTTACCCTACTGGGAAAACTTACTGGTCTCTGTTTTACGGGGTTAATCAGCCCTCTCAATTTTCACTCTGAGAACTAAATTAGTCGTGCTCTTCTTTTCATGTTACTTGTAGAAGGTAAAACGTTAGATTAGGTTGATATCAAGCTTGTCAAGAGATCATCTTTACACGATTAACTATCAATATAAGAAGTGATGAATTTATTTACATGCAGCACTCGTTAAAAGTATGTTTTAACCATTTGTTATTATCTAAAAAATTAATTGATCAATGCAGTCAAGAGACATGTGCATATTTGGAAACGAATACAAAAGTTAGAACAAAAACAACAAAGTGTAGCAAATTTCGAAAGTGTATATACTGATTTACTGTCCTTACGAAGTGGTCGGGAAACATAAAAGGGCGATACCAAACTGTCCCGACTGCAATTTGAGAATCAATAATCTGCACTAATCGTTGTATCTTAAAATCAATGCAAGAAATCTATTCATAACGTCCAATTGGCAAACAAAAAAAAACTAAATAAATAATTTACTTTAATTCCATACAAAAAATAAACATGAAAATTTTTTCTTTGAATTTTAACTGGAACAAGGTTACGTCTTATGTTTTAACATTTAAAAGTTTTATTTTGATGTGAACGATAAACGCCTGATTCGCAGGTTATAGAAAAATGGATAAAAATATTGTATTGCCAACACTAGCGATTTCTGTCATTTTCGTATGAGAAGTGTCACATTTATTTTTTGGGGCTATGTAAACCATGTCAATGATAACTCACTCCGTGTCAAACGTAATGTCAAACTGACCGATTTGAATAAACTAAATTCCAAAGCACACTTGACAAGTTTTTTTTAAAGTTAAATGTATTTCGAATTTTTTTTTTTTTAATTCGCGGTATAAAACTTGTACCGTTATGGAAATTTTCTGAATTGTAGATCTTATTGTATACCCTTATTTAAAAAATTTAAAACTCAGCGTAATAGTGTTACTTCTATGTATATAGGTTGCAATCGTTTTTTTTTTTGCCACTGACATAATAACTTGGGAAGATTATTATTTTCGAAATAGTTCTTATTACATAGTGGGCGTGAATTTTACTTCAAATTTTGTATTTTTTTTTTTTATATATGTATATGACTGTTAGTTAATGTTTGCGATTTTTTTTGCCAGGATGGCAATATATTTAAAATTTTATGATGGCGTACATGCTTGTCAAATTGATATTTATGACATCAGTTAATAGTTTCCGTCTTCTCAACACGTTTTTTTAGGGGCGCTCATGTCAAAATGGCAACTAGGAATTGACATTGCTGCCATAATTCAGAATTACCAACACAAAATTTTCTTCAATCCTTAACAATCACCCAGTATTTTTTATGCTGACTGTAATTTCCGAAAAAAGTTGGCTTCATGAAATAAGTTTGAAATACCTATAAATTTGTAAAGTGGTACAGTTTAATACAATATTATCAATCCAAAATTTACACAAACGTTTCTATAATTCTAGAACACATATTTTTTTTTTATTCTATCTGAACTTCAGCCAATAATACTTATATGTATTTCTAAGAGAATGACAAAATCTCACACAAATAAAAAATTAAGCTTAATTAAAAAACTGATGCAAACAAAGTATATTTTCAAATTTTATATTTTGATAAAAAATTAAATGAAGTCCATGAAATCAGTTACCTATTACGAATTGTTAGAAAAAAAAAATCGCGTAAGATACAAAAACGAAACACCGCTTCATATTTAATAGGAGTGGCATTTTCTGATGCTAATGTCTTACAGCTTTAACTTGACTAATGCACATATATAATTGATTATTACTGAGTATTTTACATAAATTTTGAAATCCTCGGCAAAAACAGCATTCAAAAGTAAAAACTTCACATCTACAACGAACTCTTCCAGAATTATATCGGAAATGAACATGTTCGTTGTTGTCTTAAATCACATTAATTGTGACAATTTTTTTAATAGGAAATCTCTAAAATACCATTGGTCACTGTTGAACAGATATCGTTTTGATATCAAACAGATTTGTAACAAATGCAACATTATTTCCTCCTGGGGTTATTTGGACAGTTTTTAAAATATTATGAACTTGAAAGTATTTCATACGTTGATATCGTCATTTAAAAAACATGCAAAGCATTCATAAACGAAACCGTCACGTTAATTTTTATTTCTGGTCGTAAATTAAAAAATGTACCTTTGTCAACCTCAATGTCGGCATTTCTCTTCTTCCCAATAACATGCAGAAGGCGCGTGGTGGAATTTTATGATTAAAATTTTAGATATAACGTATGGACCATTTCAGAATATAAAACATCAACATAAAACGGTCTCGGCATTTTATTACATTTTTAACGGCCCGGTTATTTTGCCATTTCTAGCACATCATATACAAAATTCCTATTTTGTTCAAATAACGTCGAATGACACAAATTCCATGGCCCGAAATTTCCGAGAATAAACACTCCAGCTAGAAAGTTTGATAAAAGAGCATCCATCTTATAAATTACGACAGGATAAGAGCAATTGGCTCAACCTAAAATTATATATGTGCTAAGTTTCTTTACAAAATACCATGTCCGGACCTCCAAGAAGACAGAAAATTACTACTCACAACATCCAAGTGGATTATTATATGAAATTACCGAAATAATTATTTCGAGGCGTACACTAACTAGTTTCTTGTAAATTGGTTTTTTGTACGATTCCCGGTTGAGTGTCCTCGTTGATCACAGCTCGGTATTTTTCTCTGCCAAAATATTGAAGAATTTGTCCCGTATGATGTATGAACTCGATCCAGCTAATTGAGACTGCTGGTTCGTATTGTGCAACAAATCTTTGGAGCCGCTCGCTTAGTTACGGGGTGCGATGTTGCAGTCCATAACATTGGATGGTCGTCGAGTGTTTACGAGCTAACGAACTTCCATAAATCGTACGGAATACAAGAGTATTTCCCGCAACGCAACTTTGATTTTATTTATTTATTCATGAGTTATAACCCTCCATTCAGCGCTGTGGCAATGTGGTCATTCGATATTCCGTGCATACGGCGATCGGTCTATAACGAGGGGTGGCGCAAGATTCAGATTCAACTTCAGCCGTGCATCTGAAGTTGATTGCACATTACTGTAAAAACGCTGGAAACTCTTTCTTCAGTCATCCAGTTTTAGCGATCCAAGTTAATGAGCCGCTTTGTAAATAATTTTTAAAATTTTTCTGTGGATCTCTTAATTTCAACATTTACATTATCTTCGAAGGCTACCCGACACGAATCATATTGTAATCGTCACTAACCCAGCTACTGTGCCATCCCGCCCCTCATAATCAGGTCATAAAATTTTAGTGGAGACCGAAATAAAGCTGTGAGTATACGAACGTCAGGGTACGGGGTCTGCAAAAAAAATTGTGGCAGTCATGTATCATCCAATTTATCACACCATCCCACAACAATTTGTTAAGAGACACAGGATAACAAATATTCTTACACGAGTTTCAATTTACACAGCATAGTACACAGCACATACATAAAACCAAATCGACTAAAAAAGAATGAAATCAAAAAGGAATGCCTACGCGTTAGATAAGGATGATCCAGCATTATACAATTGTTACTATTGTTCATTAAAATATTATTAATTTTTCCAGATTCCGTATGTTCGTTTGTACCCAACATTTCGAACATAAACAAGGCTTAAGTAACATTATAAAATTCAGGCATCAAGATGAGTTCGAAAGGATTACGTACTTAAAGTGTATTGTAAAACACCTACTCGTTTTAGGATCCGCTGTCCTTCACCTTTCATATGTATGAATATGACTATGTACTTGATTCTTCACTTTGTCATAGAAGTTGTAAAAAAGTTTCTCGAAAAGATTTGGCCTTAGTGGTTAATTAGTGTACAACTATTCAATAAAGTCCTTGTTATTACTGTTAGGTATTCCATCACAGTCCATTGCGGCACAAAGGGTAGGCCGCCATCAGCAAGTCTAAAGGACAAAAAGCAACCCGAACGAACCAATCAGTTTTTGTGCCCGCAGTGATACATTTTTCATATAGTGGGCTTGTCAGGAATCCGCGGGCATTCTCTTGTTTTATACGAATGGACTCGTTTAATAGGGCATCGCCGTTAGAAGTTGCTGTGCTTCGAATATTATTAGAACTGATGTTATTCCGTTTTTTCGCCGAAGCGCAGAAAAGTGGCCAACAGCAAAAGCTTGTCCGTCCAATTCCATCTCATTAGCGAAGGAAATGCCGGTGACAGCAGCAAAGGCTTGTCGTGTAGGGACCTTATATAGAACCGGTTGCTCCACGATGCAGATTCTTATTACTCGACCAATCCTGCTGTTCTTCGCAGCTATTCGATAAGGTTATCTTTGCTCTTTAGGTGCCGGCCCAGAGCCTTTAACAACCGTTATTGAGTAATATAATGGCACAATTAGCAAAATCACATATCTCGAATGCCACTTTCAAAACTCAACAGTCATTAGCTACCGAAACGCACTTTACGATCTCGACGACTCCTCCTTATGACCACTCACCTGCAAATCATCAAATTTTACTTCTGCAGGAATGTTTACGGAGATTTTATCTGTTATCAGGGCCATAACTCGGCTCCCGAAAGTCGAAAATGGACCAAAAATTGCTCGTAAATTCCGCGCTTTATGGATGTTTACAAAATTATCGTTCACTCACTTCTTATTTATGCGCTAACTAACCAAGTTCGAAGGCATTTGCTGCCACCGCTCAAATCACCAAATTTGAATAAATTCAACGGATCGCGTCGTTTTATCAATCCTGCGACAACTTTATTTAAAAAGATGCAAGAGTCGATTATGTTGTAAACACTCGGGCCCTCGCAGCCTCTAGGTTTAATTTTAGCGAAATACGGTACTGTTTAATCGAGACGTAAAGAATTTATGCTTTACACACTTGTCTTATTTATGATAGCGCGCTTGCCGGTCTCACATTTATATATCTTTCATCGTGAATTAGTTTGAAACTTGGTAGTATTTTAAATTTAAAAATAAATCTCTCGCATGCTTTGCTACCAAAATTAATTGCTAAATATATTATCACTTCGCGTCTCCGCATCCTGTATTTCCATTAAGAAAAAAGGGAACCACCCGAAAGCATCTTCCATGATTTATACCCTCGTTCCAACTTAATAATGGTTTAAAAAAATGCAGGCGTTTTTTAAGAACATACAGTAAACCCCGCCGTAAAACTTTCTCTGGAAAAATGTCGATTGTTGCACCCCAAAGTGTCGAGAAAAGGTTTACGATTTCTCTTTTTTATGGGGCAAATGGTCGTTTTCTTATTATTTTTTAGGGCGAAATGAATCGCTTTCTCAATAACGGCCTGGGTGAGGTACCTGAGATTTATGACCGGTGGTTGGGTAGAGGTACTTCAATTATCTATTGACATATTGCATTTACCGGGCGTAGACATAATGCAAATTTATGACGTTTTACGTTTCCCGTTTAGCATTGAATATTAATATGATTATCAGGTAATCGTGATGAATTAACTTGGCCAGTTTTATCTAATGATCGATACGACTGGAAGCTCTTCGCTCTTATAATAAAAATAAGTGGAATATCAGAAATATCGTAACGGTATAACGCGTTTCCAGAAATCGCAGCATAAGTTTTACAATTAAAAAAAACCTAATTTAAAACTGTTCATGTGTAAATTCTATATTTACATTACTGGACGTCACCACTTTTATATAGCTTTTTTTATGGTTTTATAGGTATTTGTTTTTCTTGTATTGGCGGTTGTTAAAAATTAAATTTAAAGGAAACTTAGAACCACCAGTGATGCTAATTTTGCTCTGAGATCGTTGACGCGAATTTCTGTTCATGTGAGTCTCTTTGTTGCGTTATGCGGTGAATTTGCGATGTGCGAATGACGAGCGTCTTTTTAACACGTGGTCAGTTATAACTTTGAACCGAATGATAAAGCACAAAAATGAAAAGTTTATTATTCTCTGTAAACAAACACACGGCTCCATCCTCCCAGTAAATCATTCGGTTGCTCAATAACTCATTTGGAGCAACTAGACTCTCTAATTGTGGTAAATGGAGGCAGTAAATTGAGTGTAGCTAACCCATGTATTAGGTCAATAGTTTAATTAGAGTCCATCTATTGTCAGTTCATCATCCACAACCCGAAGACCCCTCCAAGACCATCGCCGCCTCATTAAACGACCTCCCAGCCATCATACAAGAAGTAGAACTTGTACCGACAATTAATAAACCAGTTTAAGTTTTCGAGAGCCGTTTGATAGAAACCACAAAGACAGGTACCGAGCACCCTACAAGGGCCATATTCGCAAGAAGTAATGTATCCAGCGTTCTCGACATTATTAAGCTTGCAGTTACTCACATTGCGGTTCTAAGGCATGATATATACCGGCACTGCAGACTAATGATGCACCGCAGACTCGCGTTCAACGCCAGCAAGAACTAAGCATGTTGTTAAATACGCTTTGTTGTTAATTTAGTGAGTCGGGTTTCTAATGATAAAGTAGACCGAATACATGGTTCCATTATTAAACTGATAAAAATTTCATTTTCTCGCTGCAATAATCTTTCAATTTTGGCGCGACAGATGATGTTCTTCTACTGCATCATCAGGGCGATTCGGCGGGGTGTGGCAACCCCAACAGCAATAAGTAGAGTGTGGATGGGAGGAGAGACGTGGTTTGAGGAATGGAACGTGACCGCAAAGATAAATACTTGGGTGAAATACGAAATGTAATAAGTATTTGGTAGCGATGTCAAATACCTTATACCTTCCTAAGCTACACTGAGAAAAACGACTGTGATAGTGACACCGTCTACCAAAAAATCAATATTAAATTTCCATGACATTAAAAACGACTTAATGATAATAAGAATATTAAGAACGGGTTTGCTAAGGAAACTGCAGGGTGTAGATACAATTTGGTGCTACTGCTCTAACTAGAACATTAAATTAAAGGAAAAGTAAAAACAAAAAATTAAAAAAAAGTATGTGCTAAATAAATTCTAGATGCACCAGAGCAGCTTACAATCAGGAATATATTCAGAGGACGATTTTAGTTTAGAATTTCTAGTTGCACGTTGTCAAAAAAAGTCATATTTGATCCTATTCGTCAAATACGAAAGAAACTCTAGATGTGTGTCATCGCGTTCCACATGTATTTCAACCCAGTTTCCAAACTTATGAAAATATCGAGTGATAGCTTGTGGATTTAAGACCGTCGACGAAAAAACCGACGTCACGTAGGGCGAGAATAGTAGCAATATTGCAGAGCTTGAAAATCTGTATGACAAAAATTCTACTATCTTCTTTCTTCTTCTTCTTCATCTAATTCGACAAACACAGCGTCATGTAACTTGCTACTGTAATTTGAACACCAAGTTTTATTGATTTGTCGCTAACTTAAACCATCAGCAACATGTGCTAACAGTGAAAACTTAGTAATTCCCACAAACAGTTTGTTATGGGGTTTTCATAAACTGCTCGCTGTTATGCCACATTTTAATTGTCTATGATATAAAACACAAAAGAATCTAGCCAACTTCTCATTTTTGCCGCAAATCTTCTCAATGGGAACTCACGTAAAGATAATGACCAGTCTTTTAACTTTACTTAAAATGGCACCGCCATTAATGCGTTTCGTCGATACGAATTAGTAGCTACGTAAATTGTACGACTCGTATAAACATACCTAATACTTAGAAACATCCACAATGGTAATTACCGTAATACCGTAGAATTACTACGTGATAACCTTTACTGTTTTATGCTTGTTACATAACAATTATTTCTGTGGGCTGATTGCGTCTGCAAAACCACAAGTTAAACGGTCCCATCCATGTTCTATCAATTTTGCGAGCAATTAGTGGCTTTGTGAAAACGTGTTTTTAAATTTGTCAACTAAAACTTTGTTTTCCTTACACAGTCATGTTGGCCATGACGCGTACCTAAGCACTGCAATTCAAACGGTTGATGTAAGCGCTATGGACAACTAGAGCAGAAATTTAAAAAATCACCCGATATTTACTTTTCTCAATATTAAATGTAAAAAAAAAATATTGCTTCTTTACTTAAGATTTAATCAACTTAAAAAAAGAAGGATCAAACGAAATTTATATGGCACATTTTTTCACAACCATTGTTAAACTTTAAACAAACAAAATAATACAAAATAAAGCAACTATTACTTTTTCGGTATAGGTACTACCGGGTATATTTCTACATTTCAAGGTGACAAGTTAAAATTCGGAACTGTCCTCGTGTGATAGGTAAAATTTTAAATGAATTCAATTTAAATTCAATTTTGGGATAGAAAAACATTGTTCCATTTTTTTACTTGGACAATCAAACGTATCACACTCAGTGGAAGCAACGGAAGCACTTCTTCCCCTATACTTGAGACTTCAAATATATATGTATATATGTAATTCTCATTTCATTTGAATATTTTTAAGATTTCCAACACGCACCACACTATGTGAATGTTGCAAAAATATCTTAATGGACGTTGTTTGTGGACAGATTTTGCATTAAAACCATGCAGTTATAATGTGAGTCAGTATGATCTTACACTCGCTCCAAACATTTGATTAGATCATTTTTGCGTGAATTATTCTTACTATGTAGTGTGTGTTGTGTGATGACTGCAATGCAACACATTAAAAGCTTAAATAATAAAAACGCGCTAAATTTACTACGATAAGCTGTAAGATAGCCTGATCATCGCCAACGGGGTGTTGTTTTGTATGTGCACTGCGTTGCATTATAAAGAGATTTTTTGCATTTTTTACGGTTTAATAGACTTTTACACAAATCATGAAATCAAAATGCCGTGTGAATAAAACATATTTTGCACAGCTTCTTATAGGCTTGCAATAATTTTTTTTTTAAACAGAATTTTTTTTTAACAATTAGTATCTTGATAAAAATGTGAAACAGTAATACGCCACTCCTAAGAAGTGCTTAAAATGTGGTATTTAAAAATCAACAAAGCCGATTTTTTTTCAAGAAAATTCTGAAAATACAAAAAATATACCTTCTGACTGGCAAAAAAAACCGACCACCCTGAAATATTTCGCAAAATCGCTATAAAAATTATCAGATAATTTATCTAGTGACTCTCATTTGATTTAGAGAACTATTCACTGTAGACACAGGATATACAAATTAGCTGAAAAAAGAAACAGACAAATAAATAAAATCCCTTGTTAAAATATAATTTTCAAAATTTGCAAAATATTTCACGATGGCCGGTATTTGAAAAATTCTATCCATACCTAACTGATTATTACCAGAGGTATTAACTTCAACAAATCGTATTCTTGAAGCTTTATACATAATATACACTCGTAATTCAACTAAGTAATACATTTTGGGCCAAATATTCAAGCTAACAAAGAAAAAAAATCAGTGTAATAAAATTTCCAAAAATTCCAAACAAAATGAACACCAGGTGAAAGCAATGAGCGAAATCCTGAAAGAAAATGATCGGGAAAGCTCAACTCCAATCCAGGTTGGGCGTTTACTAATCCGACACCTTAAACGATCATTTTCGCTCCTTTAATTACGCTTATTTAGTGCGGAACCATGGAGGTAGGCGGGAACACATTCAATTCATTTTAGATTAAGAATCGAAGTAAAAATTATTGTATCTAATAGTTGTTCATGGAGTTACAAAATTTGTTATAAATTATAACATAATACTACTTATTATGATTTTATAAAATCGTATCTACTTTTCATTTTACTTCAAAAATGTGTGCGATATAAAGTTCTTCCTTATTTACTATGTGTCTATATATGTCCACTTTTTGTCCTATTTAGTTTCACATTTGTACCTGTTTCTCTGGACTTTAAAATTGGAATTTAAAAAGGGGCAGCTAAAATTTATATAAAGTTTACTATCGCTGCTCTTACCTATCAATCTGGACTACAGTACGGCGAGGGATTAAGGCACTCCAGGTACCAGTGTAACGAGATATGACTTTGGACCGGAGTTGATGATCTTGGAAATGATAGCAAACAGAAATGAACAAGTCAAAAATTTAGAAGTAAAATAGTTTTAAAACTTTTTTTTAATACGAAAAACATCAAAAAACAACAGATACTTATATTTTTATCTGTTACTTAAAACTGCTCCTCTATGGAAGTGGCAAAGCACATCTTTATTTTTATTGAAACGTTTATGAAATTTTAAGTAAGTATAAAAATACGAAATTGATATCATCTTTTACAACAGGGGTTTTGGGATTAACAAAACTTAAAAACACAGTTGGACAGATCCAGATATTTCTAAAACTATTTTGAATTTAAATTTATGCGGAAATGTTGAAAAATCTCCTTATTCTTTCAAACCTAACAAAAACCTAATAAATAAATAGATAGATCAATAGAATTCGCTATATAATGTCTGTAAATATTTTGTAGATTCAGTATTACCAAATACGTTTTCTACAGTGGAAACACTTTTGAAGTACTTTTATTAAATCAGTTGAGACGAACACACTGTATGTATATTTGCAAAAAGACGCTAGCAGCAGAAACTGCTCGGAAGAGTACTAGTAAAGTTCTACTTCCGACAATATTTAGCTCACCTCAGTGGAATTGGAACAAAATGGATGCAATAGCATTAAGACCAAAGTACGAAAGCATACAGTAAATTGTCATCAAGTGTGACAAGCGCTCTAGAAAAATCCTGTAAAATTAAAGTGGTGCAAAATATTCCGCCCGAGTTAGTAAATAAACAAACCTCATTAAATGCTTTTAATAGAACAACGACAGTCCACTTTTTTTGAAAAGCGTTAATTACTGGCAACGAATTATTTTAAATTAAGATTGTAATACACTTAGATAGAATAAGATTGCTCGGTTGAGGAATTTAAATAAGAACGAAAACCTTTCAGAAAACTAGTATCGAAGTGTAGTAACACTTAGTTAGACACCACAAAGAAACAGATAGTGAAGTGAAGCTTTTTAATGCAAATTTTACCAGTATCAATATTGTGCAGTGAAGGGAAAATTTTAATACAAGCCGGATAAACGCGCCTACATGCGTGAATATATTTTTAATAAGAGTTATTAATCTACCGGCATTGTTTGTGAAAATGTAAATGAGCATTTTTTCGCAATATGTCCGGCATGGGCTCTGTCCGTTACGAGAAGCTATGAGCGTAGTTTGTCACCATTTGGACGCACTGATATAGCCGACAACGCAATAAAGCTTTGTCTATAAGGGCAATATTTCTCGAAATCCCATACTTTAGAAAGTCGTAAAGAAGCCTAAAAGGGCTTTATAGTTATTCGCTTGATGTGTTTTATGGGGAGTCTCTAATATCGATATTTAAAACGAGATTGAGACCACCGAAGAACGCTTCTTGCATCATAATTTACTTGATTGTGCGCGTACATAATGAACATTTCCTGAAAGGAGAATGAAAACATGAGATTTTCTGCTACAAGCTTGTGCAACTGCATTGACAACTAGATGCATGGTCGTGCCGCAATTCCCATAAAAAATGACGTTCTCTTTAAAGGTTACGGAGGAAGAGAATGGTTGGTTCTCGACACCCTGACTCTACCAATTAAAATCTAACAGAGAATGGAACACTTGCACTGACAAGTTGGACAACGAGTGATTTAGTGTTTCTACTGTTGACATTCGTCGGACAAGTATGATATCTCCATAGGAATCTGCGGTAGACATAAAGACATCGCGCGTGCATTCCTGCAACATGTGTTGCAAACGGAAGAAGAACGTCATATGAAAGTCGGTAACAGGTTTAGGAAACGTTTCGGACCCCAATATTACCAAAGAGAATTAGTTTTAGTGGACTAAACCCTCCACGAATCGTTTTTCAAATTTGCAATACAAAACAAATAATATTCAAATTCGAATTCAGCGAACCTACTCACCTCCATAAATAAAAACTTCTATCTACCGTATACATCATTTTGATAAGAAGTTGATCCGAATTTAAATTAGAAAATGATTCACCACATCGACTCCGGCAGCTATTACGTCACGTGATACTTTCGGCTGTGTTTTTACACATAATAATCGACATATGTTTGTATGTTCTTCACCCACACGCATCAAACTTGTTCATTTACGAAATGACGTATCCGAAAAGCGGTACACTTCCGCTTAAGCAAAGAAAAACAATTTGGGTCTGGGACAGCCGAATATTTACGGCCGTTATGAAAATAAAGAATATTTAAATCCCCTTTTTTCTATTTTGACCAGTCCTAAATAACCCACCTTTTGTAGAACGTATCAACGGAATGAAATCACCAGCAATAAATCTGGACCCAACATAAAAAAAATATGTATAAACACGGGTCTTGCTTAAGAAGCTAAGAAAGTGGGAGTGGTGTACCGCATTTTTAACCAACTTCCAAGTCGTTTGAAGAAGATCCTCGAACATGATGTATGGCCCTGGTTAAAGTGTTTTAAACGTTCTCATTATTCGATTCGAAATATCCCATGTTTTCATTTTCGCTCCCGGATTTAATATCGGAGGAAAAGGAGAAAAGGCGAGGCCCATTTCATCAAAGTTTAAAATAAATAATACATAAGAAGCGGACACATGTGAGGGAGATTTACCATAAATTTCCAATAGAGCGCACTAATGTAAGCATTATATTAGGTTGATTTAGGAGTGAAACACTGCGATATATTAGACGTTACGTTACAAATAAAATCCATTTCTCTATTGAAGTTGCCATTTTGAAATTGAAACGAGTTCAAGACTGCAATATGCCAGTTTTTCATAAGGCGGAGTTCTTACAATCCATGTCTGGTCAAGACATAAACCATACATGCTGTGGAGTGATGCCAACATGATAACAGTAAATTATAACAAACTGTATCAAGACGCGATTTTCAGAATTCAATAGCATTGAGATATCCGCGTCACACATCGGACCAGAAGGTGCATGGCCTGGATCTTTTGAGATTGTGTTATCAGAAACACACTCCTATACTTGAATAACAAAATTTTGAAAACGCAGCTAATTAGCGGAATTTTTATTTTATTGTTAATTATTACTAATTTCTAGTGGCAGCAATTACCCTAATGTAAAAATTGCTTATACTTGGCGCAGAATTGTGCGTGTTACGGAAATTTTTGCATTAATCTACATAATATAAGCGCAGGAAGCAACTCGAGGCAAGTTGGAATTATTTTTTAATAACAGATCTTGATGCGTTTAATTAGGTGTTACTAAAAAGCGATTCAGGTGGTCTTATTTTACTCTTATTATTTTTATTTAAAACATCCTTCTGGCGAGATAACAGAAATGTGTTGTGGGAGTTCTTTCTCTACCATTGTTTGGATGTTGTGGCGTTGTAAAATAAACTTATGTAAACTTAACGACTTAAAAAAATACAAGAAATTTTTCAAAAGCACTTGAGGTCAATTTTTTTAGTACACATTCTACCGTTGATCCCAAATTACTGTTGTTGTTGTTGTTCTGTTCCTATAATGAATTTTTTTGACTGATTTTTAATAGTCACATTCCATTTTTTTTTAAACAATCAAGTACGCCAGTATGTGTTCTTTTTTTGCTATTTCACATTATCTGCATTGAAAGGTCCAGAGTTTTTGAAGATTACTCATTCTGATTTAAATGAATTTATTCTGTAACAGACATAATATAACTTATATTTTTTCATGATCTTGATATTAAAATTCAAGTATGGATGCATTGTTAACTGACAAGTGCAGACGCATATTTTACATAGGATTTATTTGGCAACGTTTTGATATGACGTCATGGAGTTTTTGAAGGGGAAATTTGACTGGGGTTTCATCATATTTATAGTAACTTAACGTTCGAAATTTCAGGACAGTCGGGTTATTATTTTGCAATTTTAGAAACATTTTATTTTATCAAATTTATATAGCATTTACCTAGCAAGATTTAAAGACGACAGTCAAAGTGTAAATAAAATAATCATTAGAAAACTCTTATTAAAAACGAATATTTTTTTAATACGTAAACTTATTTCTTGTTATTATGCAATAACAATTTAAATATCCACGAATTAATTTGTTTGATGTTAAAAGTGTAATTAAATTGTAATTGTATAAAAACCAAAATTAAGTTTAATACTTCGGGCTGTTCACCTGTTAGATAACTAATTTATTAATCGATTTAATATACAGGTGTGTCACTAAGCCCGTGTTCCTGGATACCTCATTAATTATTAGAAATTGAAAAATAAACACCAATGTTGTACAGTTCTTTGAGAAATATAGGTACTCTAAAATTATTTTTAACAATACGCAGTGTTTTGTTTTTAAGGCGTAACACAAAACTTAGTTGTTTTTTAAACAAGCACCCTATATATCTTTACAAATTGTAATTGACCTTCGCTTAGGCTTTACAACCACAGTTGAAAATACGATGCGACGTCACTACGTCATTCCGGTGTTGTTGAAATTTTTTGGAAAAACAAAAAATCACAGTAGAGTTATTTTTAAAATCTGTTTTACATCATTTTGTACAGACATAAAGAAAGATACGAGCTCTGTTGTGATATAAATGAGATTAAATTTTCATATACACAAAATTCATAAAAAATGTTTTAATTATTACAATTTTCAAATATCGATATTTCAGTTTTTCTAAATACAACACCCTATATTTTATTAAACTGCATTTTATTTTGTTTTTTTTTTTGCTGGGTATTTTCTATATTTAAAGTTAATAGTTCCTGCGATTTTTTTATTTTTTTAAGGGACACGTCGCCATATTAGAAGAATGAGGACAAAAAAATTAAAAACAGAGTACGAAACAATAACAAAATACAAGGTATTCTATCTGAAAAAAATGAAATATCGATATTTGAATATTGTAAAGTTTTAGTTTTTATAAACTCTCTGTACATTAATATTTGTTTTAGTTGATACCACGACACAACGCGTATCTTTGTTTATCCTTCCACAAAATATTGTAAAGCAAACTTTAAAAAGAGGCCTATTGTGATTTTTTGTGAATCCTTCCATTGCCAAAAAAATATCAAGAAAATTGGAATAACGTGGCACGGTTGCCTCGGAAGAACCGTCCAACTTTTTTTTATCTCTAGTATTAATTAATGTGCGCTTAAAGATACAACCTGTGTGTGAACAATAAATGACTAAACAAGCGACAACAAAAACAGAATTTCTGTTAATAAAAATAATGAACAAAACATAGTTTTTTGTCATTTTAAAATGTATCTACCTTTAGTAGTTTTTTATTAAGTTTCGATATCATTATTAGGTAGGTACATAGCTTCTAAAAAAGCAGGCACCATTTTCCTTCTGATCCGTTTATATATTCGACGTCATGCTACCATATAAATTATAGCGATTATTTACAAATGTATAATGTCTTCATAAAAGTTAATTTTCATAATTAATACGTGTACTAACTGGTAAAAAGAAAATTTCAATAAAAAAAACAAATTATATGTTTCATACTCGACCTGTAACACTAAAAAGTGTTATTAAATAGCTAATGAACGCAATTTTTATTAGACTTTATTCTATACAGTATTTTTTTTTATCAATACTCATTTATTGCTGAAGTTAAATGTTGATTAATTCGTTCTGCGAATGAACATAAATACCTAATACCATGGACAATTTTCAAATAACTCTTATCTTATACCTATGTTGGATAGGTACTATACCTACATCTTTTTTAAAAGTGCCATAGGAATTCCTAATTTAAATTTTAAACCCCATGTTAGCTTCTGTTAGGGTGAAAACCCAGAGATGATTTATTTAGGGTTCTACTTTAATTTCTACTACCACTTTTTCCAGTAAATTGTTAATTTGTGATTTAAAAAATTTTGGTATGTCATAGATTTTGACTTATTATTTTGAGTATGAGGCATGAGAGGATAATATTTCCATTTTTTAATTGCGTATTGTGGCATGTTGGCGAATTTCGGTCACTAAAAACAGTAATGTAACAAGTAATCAAATTTTAGTACCATCAGGTAAATGTCTGTTTTTACATGGTTGTCAAAAATATTCAATAATTTAATTTTTTTAAAGAAATATTCATTAATTTAAAGCATAACTTTTAATAAAATCGACAAAAGATGACCCAAAGTACATTCAGTAAAAAATTCAACTCTGAATCTTTAGTCAAACGTAAGTTAACATGGAATATAAAAATTAACATGGGAATCCCTACGACCTCTTTTAGGAAAGATAGAAAAGAGTAATAATATTCTAAAACAAAATATCTAAATTCTGTTTTAAATAACTATTAACAATGGGAATGGTGCTGTCTATACAGTTTAATGCCACTAAGAACATAAGACAAAGAATCCGCTCACCTGACAGTTACCTACACTTCTATTTTGGCAGGCAGAATTTCCAGAAATAACTTATTTCAAAAATGTAATGATTATGCATAAATTAAGCAACAAAAAGTTCAACGAAAGTCAAGTTAATGTATAACTATTTTTTTATTTAGGTTGGCTCCATTAATTTAAATCAAATTTATGAAATTTGTTCAACAAGAAAATTCGGTATTGTATATCGAAAATTTCAAAAAATAAAAGTTACAACGAAAGTGAAATAACCACTGCGTTTATGCTATAAAATCTGTAAGAGAGTACTGTTGTATTTTTTTTTACTTCTACACAAAATCTAAATATAACTTAACCCGAAATTTTACTGTTTTTGTAGTTTTTAGAAAAGTCTGTTTTTCAAGTTTAGCTAGAAGAAAATAGACAAAGAGATACCTGAGAACAAATAAAATGCATCACATCCCCGCAATTATTAATAAATTCGACATTAATATAGGTTTGTCAGTTTCAAGTTAATAAATTCCAGGAAGATCGTAGCCATGAGTACTACTAGTGCAATCTTGCACTAAATGAACAAGCAAGAGCACATTTACAAAATCGATGCAATAAAATAACACGTCTCGCCTTTCTGCAAGTGCATACAATGAAGCACAAATATTTAATATATTGTGAGTGGTTCGGTTTTCGCAAAAACACGCTCTAAATTTACAGCCCTCCTAAATTTAGCCAAGCACCAAATCACCTCAAACCGTTTATTTTCAAACTAAAACCTGCATACATATATCCGCTAGTGAGAGTTCACTAAGCCATTTCCATAATAATCTGCACTCATCCTGAAACTTATGTTTACAGTGTACAAAGGACCTCGTTGAAATATACCACCGCCGGCGTAATTTAAACAAACCCGAGCCCTTTGTATGCAACAGCAAAGATGAATAATTAACAAAACCGGCAAGAAAACATATCGACGTGCAAAACCTCGTATCTCATTACCACAACGCGACGATATGAATCGTCGCTTACCCGCTAATTAAACTAATAAAAAAACAAGTGTTTGCAGAGTGCGAAACATGCAATTTCCATAATTCCTAACGCGCTCAAACGCAACGGAAGAGCCTCGTTTTATGCAGCTTCGGATTCACAGCTTTATGGCGCATGGACTTATTTTTTCCCAACTAAATCAATACTTGCCGGCGCTCTAACACAAATAAAACTAAGCAATCATCCCGGATATCGCACGAAAAATCAAAAAACATACCTGGAAGAAGAGAAAACACAGCAGAACAACAAGAGAAAAAAGAAAGCGTCCGTTTTTAACGCGTTTTATGAAATGACTGGGTGCCGCCTCGGATGGGCCAGAGGTAGTCCTTATTATTATGGGACCCTCGCTCAACCCAACACTTAACCTTTTTAAAATAGTTGTGTATTAGCCGTTCCGAAAATGTGCGCGAAAAGCGGATTAAGTGAATTATTATGTATATGCAAATTATCCGCTATCCTCCACCAGAGACTAGAAAGATAAAATCGCCGTGCATGCGAACATTATTCATTCATAAAATGACACGTACATGACGTACACGAGTTCTCCAGGAAATCGCCGACGTCCTTTAAAGCACGCCAAAGGTTGCGCAACCAAACTAACCAAACGAAAAAATGAGGAAGAATTAAAAAAAATTCCCGAAAAATACCCAAAGTTTGAATTCGCCCGGACCGCGGCGCAGCATTCCGGAGTCTCCCCTACCACATGTGATCGCGCCGGCTCACGTCAGCCATGTTGAATTCCCGACAGTGCTGCTCTCTTGTCAGTGTTTTCGCCAAAAATAATAAATTTTGAAAATTTTTTTCGAAAATCGAGTGTTCTCTAATTACCTCCATGTCTTGCAGTGATGTTGTGTTGGTTTTGTGCATTCTCTTCGCATCGAGTAGGCGGCTAAGCGAAACAATCGAAGCACCAACTTGCGCAATGGCCGGCACACAAAAACATGGCCTGCTGCGATAGCAGAGCGTCTTTCACAGGATGCGCATGAAACGCGTTTTATTTTTTAGGTAAATGCGACTTTGCAAATTAAAAAGTCGATGTTTTTCTAAAATAAGCTTGTTTATTTAAAAGATGTTGAGTGCATCCGCTGACGGGTTTACGCGCGGTTCTAATTAAAACGATTTCTGCATGCTTTTTTCCGGGTGGTTGCTAATTCTGTTGGTTTTTAGGTTTGTGGTGTTCTAAATAGAAGCGAATCGAATAAAGTTGTCATAATAGATTATGTGCCAGCTGGAGTATACATTACAGGTTATCTTACAAAGTTGCAAGTGGGATATTTGCATGTGGAAAGTTCACAGGTTAGATGCAATCTTGCGGTACTTACTTTGTCTTTGTTTCACCTCGTGTACGTGAAGATAAGCAAATAAAAAATCATTGGCCAAGTAGGTTGTAAAATAGAAAGTTGTCCCTTTGATGTTTTTTAGTAGAAAGTTTTGGGTAGTCTAGGCAGTCGCTTTTTTACGCAGGTACTCAGTTTGTTGTTGTGATCTTTGTCGTGGTGGTGTGTTGTGATCGTAAGGTGAAAATGATCAGGTTAGTCATAATTTTTCCGGTCGCGTATGCATAACGCACATTAAGATCAAATTATAGATACCGCTTTCAATTACGGTTAGACGGACAACATTAAACGACAATGTTAAAGTTCATGAACCGTTCTTAAACATTAGCGAAATTAAATTTAAGATCGGCATGCTGAACAAACATTTGATTTATGCCCGGACCGACTGTTATCTCGCTCATAAAATATAAATCTAATTTAAATGATTAATTAATTAAAAGAATTATGACCATATTTATATTATAATTCCAGTCCATGGAAATAAATTGCGCGTAGCGCTTTATTATCAAAGAAAGAATTGATAACGCTTCGGTTTTCCAAAATGAGGTATGTGTGACGTCAGGAGCATCCATGACCGGTACTTCCACAACCAACAAATTTTATTTATCTTGGTGCACTTCTTCTACAATTCACCGGTTTTATGGTTTCTGATTACACAACGAAATGTCAGTGCATTGCTTTATTAAGCGGAAAATATTCGTTTTATTGAGCTATGCCGCATAGTTAACAAAAACCATGTTTAATTTACCGAAAACAACATGATTTCAAGTGTACTGACTAGTAAATGATCGCATTATTGTCTGCTAAAGGTGTTAATATCGAGTTCCGTTAAAATGTGCACATATGTACCGAATAAATTATCATTTATTAGAAAAATATACATTAATAATAATAATAATAATCAAATTTATATATATATTTTTTTTATTTCAAAACGTTTGGCTTACAAATCATTCAATTCTTATTCATTTCAAAATCAGGAATGTATTTTAAACATTGGTTTTTTTTTAGATAATTTACCGTGATTTTATATTTAATTACAAAGCCCTAAGATTTTGTGCTTAAATCTAATTAGATACCTATAAACATTTTTGAAAATTTTATATCTCTAAACATGTTTATTTCTTTGGCTGTCCATTTTCTCCTAGTTTAGTTGATTATAACAATATTGTTTTGTTATACCTACATTTTACATCAGATCACGATTTTTTTATCTACAACTACGTTCTTTTTTCTAGTTTTGTCAATGATTTACAATTGTTGGAAAAATAAAACAAACAATATAAATTCAGTTAAATGGTACAAATATTATCTATAAAAAAATGCGGCTTTTTTTATATAAATAAAAAACAGTGCATCTCTTTTATACCTATCATTTTGAAAGTGATTTTTTTGGCAAACTTTCATTCCTTTTAATCAATGAAATATAGGAAGTTGTAATAACATTCACAGTCATTTCGAGACTTAAAAAAACAAATTGTAAAACGATAAGAGCAAATAACTTTTGCAGACAAGTTAATTTCTAACTAACATAAGAATAGTAACTAGGTACCTATATAAAATTAGAATGATACAAAAAAAAGTTTTTAACTCTACAACTTCGGAACAAATATACACTATTGGGCGATAAAATAATTGCATTGATTATTGAAGAAATATATTTATGAAAAATTAAAATGGTGCAACTTATTACACTAATTTATCATATCAAAGTGCGGTTTAGGTTTGTGACATTTTTGTTTTCGTTACCATATATGTACCTACAGCGATTTTATAATATACAGTGAGATATTGGCAACAATAATGTGCGAGTATTTAATTTCATGTTAATATAGACAGAAGTTTAATTTTCCATAAATACAAAAAGCATCAAATTTGAATAAAAGATGTCGTTTTACAATTATAATTTTCGAAGGACACCTGTCAACAGAAAGTTAGGTTATAATACGGAACACACATTTTGTTTTTCGTGTAGATATAGTCCGAACAATAAAGTCCACAAAACTTTCAACCAAAAAAGGTAAATAACGCGTTATTATCGAAAAAAAATTCAGCATACTCCATTTTTTCCAAATTTCGCTTTTTCGGTGTATTTTGATTGCGTTATCGCCCATAAAACTTCAAAACAAATGCGTGAATAAGGCAATCGCAGTCAGCCATGCTACGAGCAGGCGCTTGTTCGGCATGCGCTCACTAGATGTGAGGCCTAAACTCACCGGCGGGATCGTAACCGGTCCCAACCCGGTATTTGCGCGCTCAGCGACGGCCATTTCACCTTTATGATACGACACCATTTACACTTCATTTCATTGGATTTTTATATGCCTTTTATACGCTATTTGCGCGCGTAAAAACACTTTGGACTGATTTTATTTAATCAAGGAGTTGAGTGGTCGTACTCGAGTGACTGTGGGCTTTTTGTGGACTGCAAGATGAGTGGAACGCACTTGAGGTGATTTTTAGCTTTTTGTTGGCGTGATGGTGGGAAGCTGGAATTGGAAAAATGAAAATTTAGAGAGAAATTTATGGTATTTTTGGATGAAATGGAATTTTCGCTTTGTAAAATGGGGGCTGTCACGGTAAAAAGCTGCGCCAGTGAAATATTGTGCGATAAAAAAGTAAATTAGTGAAGGAAACATGTCTTGAATTAGCACCATTGACTATTTTGATGTTTTTCTTTTAATATTTCATTGACACTACAGTATCGTTCAGCTAATTGCGTTCTTTTAGAATAATGTGTTAATGATGCCTATTTACGGTGTTATCTTTTTAAAAAATGCACTTAAAATGATCATTAAACCAGTCAAAATTAAAATATTGTCTTACAAAAGTTTATGTAAATTCAAGCATGGTTTACAATAAATTAGTTTGTTAAACATGCGTTGGAGGTTTATTTAATTACTTAATCATTGTAACTGCTTTTTTTTTTATTTTTGTTATAGCCCGTTTAACATGACGTTACATTTAAACCTAAATTTAGATGTAAATTTAGTTCTATAAATTAATTCACTGCGGAGACAGTATTTTTCAAAATTTTATTGCCTAAATTACCGTATACTTATTTGCATTTAACGTTTAGGTTATCACCACACTGCGACCGTTGGGAAGTTACGAAACAATATTTAAAAAATATATGAGGAAATAAATAAAATTTGGAAGAGTTTGTAGAGTCAAAGTTAAAACATTCTAGATTTCTTTTTCATTCACTATTTCATTTCACATAATATATTTATATAACACAGATGCTATTGAAAAAATTCAAAAACTAATGTCGGGACAGCTAAGAAAACTTGTTTCGAAAGTATAACCCTTAAAAATTTTTCATGATAACTTTTAGTTTTTTCTACTGATAGTAGTTTTTATGCAGCATAACTTCCATATTTGTAAAGTAGGTACCCATTGTGAAAAAACATGTTTTTTTCACACAATAAAGTAATATCAAATTTTTCAACCACAATATAAGAAAATACTTGGTCTAAAGCAGCTGTACATCATCGTGTTAAAGCTACATGTGGTGTGACTTTTTGAAATAGTGTAGTATACATAAATCTGAGCAAAGTATTTATAATTTAACGCCTGTGGTGTGCAGCACTTATTAATTAATTTGATGGTAAATCTGATGCACTCCCCAAGCACAATATTTTAAAATTTCATATCAGATCACATGCCATGTGTTGTTATTCAGAAAATGGCGCTTTTTGTTGCCATTACCTGACTTGAAAAATATCAAAACCACAATATTCTTCATTTTTAACAAAATGAATATAATTTATGAGGCCACAAAACGAAAGGGAACATAATTTGCATATTTTATAATGATCCCAGCAAGATACCTGCAGGTATTTACCTACTCGAAATGATATACGGCAATTCTTTTAGTGAAAATGTCAACTCTTTTTGTATTTCCAGAACAGGTCTAAAATAAAACTTACACCTCTTTGTTAATTAAAAAAGAAGACTCAAAACACTTACGGGCCACTCTAATGCCTATCTATATCTACGAAATCATAAATCATAAACAAATAATTACACCCAATTTACTCAGTGATATTTTTCGGACTTCGATAAATCAAAAAACTTAATAATGAAAATTACTTGAAGCGTGTGACCTAAGGCTGATTGATAAATACGGAAAGTCTAAGCTGCTGACAGTTTTTTTTTTTAATGGAGACAAAGATGTGAATGCTGATTGAGAGAACTGGAAAAACCGCTACTTCAGAGGAGCTCAATTAGAATCGGCAGATAAGGGGAAAAATAAACATCGCATGACTTATCTCAAAATCCACATCTCTGAAAAAGTTTTTGACATTTCGACCTTCACGCGATGTTGTTACTCATCCTTGAAAACGTGTCGATGGACCTGTATCAGGAAAACCTTAATTATTAGGTTCGAGAAAAAAATTCTATGATTATCCGTGCTCGTGTTCTAGCAAGTAATTAAGTATGGAATGTTGTAATTTCAGCAAGTTGTAACACGGCGCTACGGAAAGATAATAATGTAAACATCAATTAAAATTAAAAAACAATGGAATATTTCAAAATATGGTAGTAAATTACTTAGGAAATTAATAGCTGACAGTATTTCAACGTTTTGTTTCAATTAAAAACGCGAGTTTTGCATTTCAATTCAAATTTTTTTACACCATATCCGTCCTACTATTAAATAAATTTATTTCCAGCGATAGATTCAAGAATAAATAAAACCTTACAGTAGATGCACTTCCTTGTTTGGAATAATTTACAACCGAGTAAAATTAGGTGATTGTTTTTAATAGCTCTGCAAAAAAGTAAAATATAGCACTGTCGATACTAAATGGGCAATAAAAATTATGCTTTTATATACATTCTATTTACCATTCGATTTTAGATAATTTATCTCGACATAAATTTAGAATGTAGAATTTTTTTCCAACCTTGGCGTATAATAAAGCGGAATTTATGTCAACAAAAAACAGATATCACTATTATAGAATGCACATATGCAATACAAGTGGCTGCTGACTTCAATTATACATGAGATAAATCAAACAGGTCCGCGCATGATAAACCACAATAAAAGAAATAATAACAATAAACAAAGATTAAATTATAAAAGTGTTGAAAGGAAGCGTTTTAGTGACCTCTGCTTAAACCTAAACTCTATACCAAATTAACATGCAACAGACATGCTTTGAGCCTACATGCATGCAACATGTCAAGTGGTCGGAGTAATAAATAACCCTCGCGCAAATATAAATCAACAAACGAGTTAATCACAAAGAAAATAATTACAAGGCCAACGTCTGCACCCCTCTGCTCCTCTCGACTAATTAAACCGCAAATGCAACCCTTCGATGCAGTCCTCAATACTCAAAAATAGCACATGTCTACGTAAAAGACCTTATTATTTTATCGTATTTCGAGTGTTTTAGGCATTCCTCATAAAAAATAATTACAAATCCGGCGCCGCCCCCTCTCCCGGGATCCAATTAGCGCGCAACACAACCCTTCAATCCAGCCCGTCATGTTCTACAAAAATACCAATAACTCCCTGAAAAAATGTCATGTTGTGTCTACCAACCCGGATGGATATATTTCCCTCCGAATTCTTCCCACCGTGCGTGCTCTAAATTAAAATATGTCTCCTACTTGGACTTAACGTGCCCTTTTATCACAGTTTATTTATGCGAAGGTAATTTATTTCGTGCGTCCCTGCATTAATTTCTCGAGAACAATCATCGAAAAGTTTAGAGCACGCCATTTCCAGCATGCAATTTTTGAAGTAGGAAAAATACGGCCTTCGGATCTCATTCCGAGCCGTCAGAATATCCAGTATGGATTTAAGTTGAACGAAGTCAGCAGACAAGAAATTGGCCACACTTGGTTCTAACGACTTTTCAAACTACCCTTATTGCACGAAATCTCACAAGACACATGTTTTAATGTTTCTTTTTACCATACGTTTCTTCAAAGTGGTGAAATATTGTGGCTGAAAAGAAGAGAAAGTTTTACCGTTAGCCGGCACCGTAAAAAAGGTGGATGTTAACCCGGCGTGAGATTTTAAAAAGTACTGTTGAGGGGGTCGTGAAAGTTTTCTAGGAAAGGGACAAGTGAGAGAAAGTGAGGGTCCATTAGGCTTTTTCTTTCAACAAAAATTTACCGTTCTAATAATATCGTCCGCAGGTGTGTTATTCAACAGATTAACTTAAATATTCAGCCAGACATTTTTCTATAAAAATTGTGTCTAGGTACAGTTAAGAGGCCTACAGCTGTAAAATTACTTAATTACAAAATTCTTATTTGAACTTTTACTTCCTGAGCGTAAGCTAAGGAAGTATGATAATTAATCGAGTCCATCGAACGAATGACCACTTCTATTTAAAAACATTAAATTAAATAGAAGAATAAAATAAAAATTGAAAAACTTTAAAACCTACTACAAAATTTGAAATAAACCTGAAATACGGAATATTCTTGAAAAATAAGCAAATTTTGAAAACTGTGACACCGATTAGTTGTGAAAAATTATAATTTAATACAACAGGACATTAAAAAAAAATTAAACTATTCTAGATCTTTATTCATTTATTTATTTTCTTGTATTATTTATTTATTTATTTATTTATTTATTCATTTAATTATTCATTTATTTATTTATTCATTTACCTATTTATGTATTTTTTTTTTCCAAATTAATAGTTAGATTACATGATCCCGCTGTATGTAGGTCCTTACGAGATTTCTTCATTGGACCTGATGGGTATTTTTATTTTGCGTTATTCTATCATTCTTCAGCATATAACCAAAATTATACTTTGACTTGAGGTTTTACAAATTTAATTTTTTTTTATTAAGTTTTTTTTTATTTTTATGCTGTTTGCCAATTGGGGGATAATAATTAGGTATATGTATAATCAAAAAAGTTTTCCAAAAATATTTCAAGAAAAAAGATCAAATTTAAGACTGATTTTAACGAAAATTGTAGATATCATCTTACTTTTAAATAAAACTTAACTAAAATTAAAAAGTTTTCAAGTGTTTCAAAAATAATATGATTCTTCCTCTTATTCGGGAATTTTTAATCAGGTACACAAGCAAAACTGCACAACCAGGGAAACCATATAAGTATTTCGTTACTACGGAGTTTGCCAATAAGATGTGTTTCATTACTTATCTGTAGACACTAGATTACAAAACTTTGCCCCTATGCAACGAATACATACAGGAATTTTGTATGCTGAATCATACGTGTATTGAGAAACGTTTTATTTATTATTTGGTCGTAGGTATATCGCATTAATTAAGGTTTTATTTTTTTTTTCTGCCCATCAGTATATTATTTCTAACTAAAAAGACTTACTCAACACATAGTTTTCCAATCAAATAAAAACTGTTCAGTTTTAACAAAATCTAAGTGAAGTTATTCAACTCTCATTTAGATAAAAACGTTAGTCCAAGGTTATTTAGACAGAAGAACCCTTGCCCCTGAAATACAATTGAACAAATACAGCTTCTTCGAAAAATTATAAATTTTTTTCATGATAACTCAAGTCAATTTGTAATGACATCATAAACATTTTAGCGTGGAATAGTGTAATACTAACAATCATAATATTGTGCCCACATTTTCAGGCAAATGGGGTGCGCAATTCCTGATTTGATGAATAAAATAGATTTCTTCATTCATAGTTTTTTGAGTCACCCTGTATAAATAATTCTAATAAACTATAAGTGCACTGATAAAACTATTAGTACAGACTCATCACATTTGCATATTTTGGATGGGATTTATTCGGCATAATTTTGAGATGACGTCATAAATTTTCTAGGAGGAGATAAAGGCATACATTTTGGTTAACGATTTACCATGCTTACGATAACCCGAAAACGTTTGCAAAATTTTTGCAGTTTTGAAGTTAAATTGTAAAATGTTATACAATTTCGATTTTTTCCCAAAAGTCAACGCCGATTCATGAACCACAAGTAGTATATTATTCTATAGAATGTACCAGACTATACAAAATTTTAATGTGACATCATTACACTGTTGGTCTCCAGCATGTATGTAGTTTAGGAGATTATCTGTCTAGGGTCATGAAACGCTAAGAACACATAAAAGTACCCATTCGCCCGACAAACCATATTACAATATTTCCCTAGCTTACGCTTGGGAAGTAAAAATTATTAGTGAAATTATGGTCAACACTCAATAATATAGGTACATATGTAACAATTAACAAATACAAATATATAATGCAACTAGAAAAAGATCAGTTCTCTTATAGTTAGTGTAGGGTATAATTTTATCTCAGAAGTTGGACGTGGTGGATTTTTTTAGTTAATGAATTTGAGTTCAGGTCAAAAAAACGAAATGCTATTTTCACATCTAGAAACAAAACTAGATTAAAATTTGTAAACGAGTGATCGACCTGTCAAAAAAATCTGTGTACCAAACTGTATACAGAATTCTCTTCTAAAACTTTCCTTTCCAAAAAACAAGAAGAGAAATTCAAAAGTTCAACAATTCCGGAAATGCTGAAAACGGCACAAATTTTGAAAAACGAAATCTAGGCCCCAATGAACACATCGTTATAAGATACTTAATATAAAATACTTTAATGTTTTTGTTATGAAAAAAAGTTAGTTTCTAAAACCAATGTTTTGAAAATTTTCAAAAAAAAAAATCTCTAGGTACCTCGTGAAATTTCGAAAAGAACCTAGTTTTCGAACTCAAACCACAATTAATTCTAAAAATCTTATAAAATCTTACAGTTATCAAATGTAGAAAATCGAACTAAGAGTTTATTCGATTCTGATCACTGTTCTATTTACATTTCACCATCTTACCAAAACCTCTTCCGTTCCACAAAACTCTTCGAGCACGTGACAACCCGCCCCCTATAAACTTCGTCACAACCGCCACCAGCAAATATCGTCTCTATTTATGGAAAGTGGCTGTAAAGAAATTTCGCAAAGTGTCGATTTGCGGAACGAAAACAAGTTCATACCGAACCCTCGCACAAAATGATTTTCTTCTTATTATTATTCCACATCGTCCTTCCAGATAAAAATATAAATAAGATTCTCTGGCAAGTTTTATTCTTTTTAACGTGGAGCAATTCGTAAAGTAGCCGTCATCGTATTTTCTCCGTCCTGCAAGTTTCCCGGCGCTTTCTACCTCTCCAAACTCGCGAATTCTTCCAATAAATTATGCGGAACGTTGCATTTTCTTATGCACTCGGCTAGAAAAGCGAGAATCAAGAACTAGCCTCCGACAAAAAGAGGGCGAATCCACCTATACCTGTATTTACTTCCAGATCTAGATTACAACAGCTACTGATTCCGCATTTACATACCTCTATAGACTACCACGCGTATCTCGAGTCAATTTATTCAGGTGGATGTTCGCGCATACATTTGCGCACTTTAAATTTTACTTAGACGAAATAAAAGCAAAGAGGCTGATGCAAATTAATTGAAATTGGACGGAACAACTGCGGGTTTCACATATAATTAAAGACTTCTGTCTGGCGGACTGTCTAAGGCTCTATCCTAGTCCATGAAGTAGCCCCTGAGGTTCTAAATGTGTTATTTTAAGCAAATCCAGCTTCAATTATGAAATCTACAATTTGTTCCAGAGATTAGATTAGATAGTGGATTTCTTAGAAATTTCGATGCGATACCAACATTGCTGTATTGTAGATTATAGAACAACAGCGATATTTATTTAATCATTTTCTTCGGAAACTTGATAACGTCGTCTCAAGAAATTATCAATTTTTTTTTTTTCAAAAAACTGCTTGCACAGGATGGATGTGAAGAACTGATTTTATTAAAATAAATTTTTAAAAATGCTTTGAAAAATTATGGAATTTGGTGATGGACAAAACGGGCCTTCACATCCCGAATTGGTCGAATATCGTGACGTCACCCGCAGATCTAAGCTTCTCTAACGAGACAGTTCCAAATGCTGGGAAGTTTCGATTTAATTGAATTTAAAAGCAAAGGGGAGTAACTTAGAGGTTCCGGTCCTACCGCTTTTTCCCGCACAAGCCACGGACCTTGGCGAAAAAATGCTCACGTGTATGACAGGCACGCAATTAAACCTTGATAATGGCAATAATTCACCTTAATTGCGGTACTTCGATCTTTATCTAGTCGATTAGTTGACGACAATGTCATTACGAGCCGCATATTTAGAGATGAAACTAATAAAAACTCAACATGATTATTGTTTTGATCGAACGTGTAATTATTTCGAACCTGCTCACCACTACGGTAAAAATGCGCCACTATCCAGTTAATAGAGATTGGTGCGTTTTCTAGACAATGGATCGTATTAAAAGGGGTTTTAACTTGCCCGTTCAAATTACGGCCTGTGTAATTCCGTCAGATTAGCACAATCCTCGACACCGCAATGAATAGCGCAATATTACGCTTGACACATTACTACCTCGTTATATTATATCGCCACTAAATGAAAATTATTATATTTGAACGGCGAAGATGGGCCTTTACTTTGCGTCGAAGGTATACACGATAAATTATTCGGGCCAGAAAAGTCCAATTAAGTATATAAACGAGGTTAAAAATTGGTCGGTTGACTACCACTAATCATCGTGGTCGTTTAAGTAGATTTGCCGTTTGTAGTCGTAAATTAATAAAATCGTGTCTAACAACGCGTGTATCTGTCATAAATTACAGTCAGCTTGGGTATTAATATGCAGTGTAATTCAAATTTTTTGGTTTATGGGTGGCGGTAATGCAAATTAATGAATTATATGCAAATATGGGAGAATTAAGAGCGATTTTTAATTGACTCGTATTTTATGCGGGAATTGGCCAACTGAAAAATCGAAATTATATTTAATGGACCAGAACTAATTCATTTGAAAAGTTTAACGAATGAAAAAATTGTTATATTTACAGTTGCTAAAGACTCAAAAAACTAAGCGTAACTGGTGACCCCGCTGAAATTTAATTCTGAAACTATAATTTCTCACAAGAACTTGGAAAAAGGGGATACTTCTTTAGTAAACAAATATGAAAAAACTCGTCTCAGTTGCTGAACAAACACATAAAAGACTGACATTTCTCTTATACGTCCAAAATCCAAAAGGAGAACTGGGAGATTTATTGGCATATGTGCATTACAGCTTTCACTTGACTTCAGTATACCGGGTTAGCAAAAAATGGTGAAAAGCTTAGAAAAAAAACAACACGATTCTTTAGCGATGTAAAGTATTTTTACAAGTAATTCTAAAAGTTCACTGAGCTGTGCTACAACAGAGAAATTTATCGCAAACAATACAACGTTAACTAAAATATTACTATAATTATCAAGAACTAATGTGATTTAATATCAGTTCACCGAGAACAGTAACATTTAAAAATTATTTATATCGTTATATATAAAATTATAATAAATAATCACACAAAGAATCATAATTAATAGAAACTACTTCGAAGTGTTGAAAACGCAATCCATAAATTCGTAATCTATTATGGTAGAGATAGTAATAAAATCAAAAGCAATTCTGTAGGACAACTTAGAAGCGTTATTTCCCGTTAATTAAATGTGTTCGAGTCTTTGCTATGATGAACATTAATATATCTCACTTTGTTACCGAAAGCATTTTTTTTTGGAAACTAGTGGCATTTAAAAAATACCCAGTTTGTCGTGGTTTAATCAGACAAAGCTTTTTTGGCGATGATAAATAATGTCTTTAGGTGCTCTCCGGGGAATCATATTGCGACAAACGATTTTGTCGTGGTTCCTAATCATCAAAGTGAATAATAATTTGGCTCATCAATTACAATACTATCAGAGTGTTCACTGATATACAGTTGTATATTTGTTGGGACAACTATAATATTTGACAAATTTTCATTACTCTGAAATAATGATGACTCATGGAACAGTTTTAATTTTCAATATTTGTCTACGAATAAATTTTAAAATACATTACTTTATTCACATCTATTTGAACTTCAATATAATTTCACATGAAATAAAAAAAATCATTTGCGTAAATTTTCTCAGTAATAAGGCTTGCAATACACCATATGCTCCATTCAAGTTCGATTCGTATTTGCTCAGAATATTTGCATGTTATATGCAGAATTACTTAACTCATGCAAATTATCAATAGTAACAATTTATTAATCACTTCTAAGACAGTAACACTGTTAAAGAAACAGATAAATGTAAATATGAAGACATTATACTAAATAAATTAACAAACAAACGCAACGCAATAAAAAGTAGAAACACATAACAAGTTACAACACAATAGGTCACGTGTCATCATAAAATTCTTTCAAAGTGTAAATTTTATGGCAATTATTTATTCATTCGTACAGCACCGTATTCCAACTTTTTTGAACATTCTTGTTAGTGGAAAATGAAAACCGTATTTTGTCGTTTGTCCTATAAATACTTTTTTCTTGTGTTTCGTTTTTTTAGACATATTTTTAATTAATGTTATAGTTCATGGATATTTTGGGAGAATAAATTATCTACGTAATAGTTATAATATTACGAGAAAAAATGTTTGAAACGCTTGAAAAATTATTAAAGAGTTTCTGTCAAATTTCTCCCGCGATAATAACAATTTTTGATAATGAATTTTTGTGATGCACTTCTTCATTTTTTGCAATCATTAGGTACTTTCTATATTATGACAAAAAAATCTTTGAAACACAAAAGTTGAAATGGGTACATTATGCATATACATATTTATATGATTACCTAATACCTGAATTAATGTCAGAATTTTACTTGGAATGGCCATCGGTAATAAGATCAATTTCCACGCTACATAATAAAAAAATCTGAAAAAAAGTTTTAAAAAAACGCCCTACAATCTCTAGAAATTTAACACATTAACGAGGTTCACTTAGACCATCATGACTCATGCGGCACTTGGAATTCCTGATCAAAATGATTTATTTCTTACATAAAATTTTCTCTTTTTGTAGTACATTTCCTCCCACCTCCACCACCAACTCCATCAGCACCGAATTGATTGAAATTGGCGCCCACCGCATCGAATCAGATGACCGCGAGGAGCAAATAAGCGGGTTCACAATGGCAAGGTCAAATAATTGTCTGATAACGTTTTTATTTTCGAAATGAAATATTCGCGCGAGCTGAGTGCAGAGTAAAATTTATGTCTTGCAGTTTGTAGCCATGGAAACACATTTGCATGCGTCTGTAGCGTGTGTGTCGACCGATCCGAACTCCCGCGGATTTCTTCTTGCGCCCCGTTCCGCATATTTAGGCCTTTATCCTTTATCTTCGCCATCTTATCTCTACCTCTTCTTCTGTTGCATTTACAAATTACCTCTGTAATTTAATCAGCTTGAAACGCACCTCGTCGTTAATTTGGCCTGTCGGATTTCTTTAGACGGAGGGTGAAAAAGGGATAGGAAATTTGGTGAATTCGTAATGAAGTGACCGAAGGGCCAGAGGGCGAAGACATAAGGAGTTGGACTAATCTACAGCAATAAACTGCCGGCTTATACTTAAGATTGTTCCAGTTACGAGTAAAATATACGCCGTTATATTAAACACATGAAAGTGATTGCAATTTTTGCTTGATTACAAATGTTGCAAGTTGAAAAAACCTACTGTTCGATATTTTCTTCATTTATGGCAAGTTCTGATAATACAATGAATCATTAAGTACTTTACATTCCAGCAGAATATGACTTCGTTATTTTCGAGTTACGATGATAATAGACTTAATAACATCGACGTTATCCTGTTGTTTTGTTTCATCATTTACATGTCGCCGTAATTATAAATTGGTTCTAAATTGTTAACTCTGACATCTGTGGTGATTTGAGACAGTGTCGTATTAGTTTAAATATACAATTTGTACACCATAGACTTCCTATTTTAATTTATACATAATTTATATATTATGTAAAAAGGTAAATTTCTTTCTCTACTGTGGTTAATGATAAAAACTGTTTCCTCTACATGAAATGGTAAGCTAAGGAATAAGTGGAGCTTTTTACGTATCATCTACAACGGGCGTAAAAGCATACAAAATTCAAACCACAAAAGCAAAACTTGCCCATTAGAAGTTAGTCTAGTTGTTTTTCTCTCGGTGGTTCTTTTTCCATCACATTTTCTTCTCCGTCCAAACCTTAATGATTTTTACGCATATGAAAAATAATCTAAAGTTATTTTGGGAGAAGAACTTCACTAGCTCTTAAAGTACCTACAATCAAAGAAATCCAGTTTCTTGGCTAAATTATATAATATGTCATTCGGATATGTACGCTACAAACGCTAATAACAACACTGTAGTGCATTTTTTGCGACACCCTCTATACACAATTTTAAAAAATAAGAATACACTAACAATCCACCTATTAGACAATATTGATTAAGCAACATTTTAAAATACGGTGATCAAGTTTCTGGAGCAGATAAATAAAAAAAATGATTGCCGATTTACTATAATCTTAAAACATTTGCAAGGTTTCAGAGCAGTCGGTTTTATCGTTTCTAACTCAAATTGCAAACTGTTTTTTTTACAGTTTTAATTTTTTTTTTTTACAAATATCCAAACATCAAGGATAAAAATACGGCCGGATTAAGAGACCACACGTACATTAACCATGTTATTTTATAGCATTTAAGTACGATTTATTTTGCAAAATTTGAGATGACGTCATTAAATATTTTCCTAAATACACAGAAAAACGAAAACGGGAGATCTACTTTTAATACACTGGAGGTTATGAAACCTTTAGAAAACATGAAATTACCCATTCGTCAAATGAACTCTATTAAAACAATGTGGATTAATTTGATCGATGTAGCAAACGGAAAGAAATGCTTCAGGACGGCAATTACCTACACTATACCTACCTAAATAACTAGCCTACGCTTGAAAAGTAAAAATTTAAATCGCTGGTAGCAAAATCAATTTCTTATCTACTTTTAATTATCTACTTTAGGATCTAATAAAGACAAATTTGCAAATAGTACGCTCTTTCCAGGTCATTGACGTATCAGACCTTTATTTCATTAAATTAATACGGATTTTTTTATATTAAAATTGTTGATCCTCTTTCATAAAATTCGGTTTATCCAATATCATCATAAATTATTGATAGAATTATATTGTGTATATAAAACATATGTAAGTAGATAAAAAGGAGAATTTATATTATGTTCTTCCACACAATTTTTATAGACATTAATCTTCAAATAAAATGTCATTATTCTTTTATGTGATTTTTTTTAAATGTACAGGCTGATTCACAAATGACACATTAACTCAACCGAATTTAGTTTACTTATTACGTTCAGTTGAAGTTAAAAAAAAACCATTAAGTACAGTTCAACAAATCCCGCTTCTTTGACAATCTTAAAAAATTTGATTTTGCCAACTATTATTTTTTTGTGAATCACTATGCATTGAAACAAATCTAGATAAGGAATTCCAGCAAGCGTGTAAGAAGCTAAACGATATCGTATGAATGTGCTTTCACAACTTGTAATTTTTAGTTTGTCCACCACATCCAACTTTTTTTTAATGACACTGCATTTTCATACTCCGCTACTGTATGTATGTATGATTCGAACGTTTTATGTCACATTTGTTTGTATTTGGTTTGGAGTGCACTTGTCCTTAGGAAAAGAACAGGGGTGGCTTATCAAATGAGAAGGTGACGGGGCAAGGCATAATATACTCCAATATCTATCGAGATATCGTAAAAATTATTAAATTATCGCATTTGCGTTTTTATAAGTTGACATGGGAATTTTTTCGCAAAAAAATTAAATCTTAGAAATATTAAGTGAGACAAAAATATGTAATTTCAATGCCAAAAATCTAATTTGTGTTTGATTAATTATAATATCAAGGACTTCGGAAAAGATTTACCTTAATTTCTGTTAATCATTCGCTTCATTTCCTTTACAATATTTCGATCAATTTTTCCATAAATTTTGTTAAAAAATGTTCACTGCGTCTAAATTGTGAAGATTATTAGCATTTTGGTTAGCGTTATACTATCTACATGATATTCCTAAAATATATTCCATACAAAATTTGACGGCAATCGGTCTAGTAGTTTCGAAGATTGTCTGTCTAATAAAAACTGATATAGACGACAGACAGACGGAAACGGAAGACCACTTTTCTCGTGCGCTAGGGTCATGGAGCGTCGAGAAAACATGAAAGAAACAAGTCGCCCGATGGATTCGACTACAATACTTCCTTAAATAAAATTAGCCATTGTTGTCAGATTCATTCTGAACAACTTTTAAGTTTTTTGTAATATCTACATATTTTAAAATGAAGAAAACCATGGATAGACATGATACCTCCAAAATTATTTTGAATTATTAAAGTCCGATCGATTTCATATACCCTACACTAAGTAGTGAATTAAAAATAATATTCTCAAATATCTAAACGATGTTTTTTGTATTAATGAAAAAATATTATACGGAAATAAGTAGGTAAATATTGACTGACTATTGTCAGATTATTCTTTAAAAATGAACACTTTCATCCGTAGAGGAATTAATGAGCTTCGTTTTTTTAAAAAACCACTCCCCTGTTTTGTAGTGAAGTTGTGAAGTTAGAAGTAATCCGAAATGTAGAAGTTTTAATTTTTTTTTTTTGCTGTTAATTTGAAAAATATACCTTCATATATAAATTATTGTTTACAAAAAGAGCTCATGTGAGACTGCATTTCTTGTAAGACAATAAATAAACTGAAGCTACATTCTTTGTGTAGGCTACCATGAACAAAAAATTTTGACAATAAATGGAGGTTTTTTAGTTAAAAGCTGTAGATCACCAATTTAGACAAATATCTGACTGACAGACATACATCTGCATCAGTTTGAGCCTTTTTACCGTGTTTTGTCAAAATTTTTTCCATTATTAAGTAGTATGGAATCAAACTTTCAAAGTTATCATGTTAATCAGCAATTTTTCATGAGAGTAGCAAAAAAAATTGCAAGTTTTATGTATCCGGAAAACTAAAGCTATAATTTCAAACAATACTACGTGACCACGAAGTGTTAACCAAAAATCTTCTATTGTCCTATTATGTACAATGTAAACTATATTTTAATTCGTAAATTTCATTTCAACAACTTGGTTTTCTGTTTGTATAGTACCTATAACTGGTTCCAAATAATTTTTAGGTATTTTCAAAATATTAAGACATAATTATTCTAAAGCGGTACGCAAATTACGTTCAATACTATATGGCGTGTTATCTTGACCAATTTTTAAATTTAAATTGCTAACTTAAGATAATAAAATCAGTCACCAAAAATTGTACGTGAGTAGTTTTTGTCTTCTTTTACAGTTGTCATTTTAAGAAAGTTATTTACAGCAAATTGTTCTCACTTTGAAAGGACCAACTCAAATTCAAATTTGCTCTTGAATCCTATTTTTGTTAATAATACATTTCATTCATGAACTTTATGAAATTTATTCCATGACATGTTGATACCTATACAGTACGTTCGAGAATAATATTTCACTCACCGATTTCGGGTTATCTTAAAACGGATGCCTTGTAAAAACACACCATCGAAGTTTCTTATACAATACGTAACATGAGGAAGTAAAGAAAATAAATTACGAATCACTTACAAAATTTAACAGGCACTGTATTTTCATCTGAACCTGTTGTAAGAAACTTTGAGTAGCCTAAAGCGATAAGTCGCTGACGCAGGAACTGCTGCAAGTGACACATTTATGTCTACTATTATGACGACAATAACTATACTCATTTGAGGCTATAACCCTAATTAAAGTTAAAAGTCACATTAATGCATATATACATGCTTTGAAAACTTGACTTGTAATGGTAGCGGACCCGTGAAAATCATCCGTTTTCTTTGTTAATTTCACAAACACTTCTCTTGTCTTTTTCCTGTTCCCTCTCTGTGTGCAAAAGCCATCGCTGCAGCTTTCCGGAAATGTATTCCAAGACTTTCGCCTTCAGTGGCTGTCGTTTTTCGCAAAAGCTCCCAGAATTTACGCCTTCTAGTTGAATTTCTTTATGGGCGCCGCTCAAGATTTGGCGTGACGAACGCTCGGAAAAACTCAGCCTTTAGTTATAAAACAGTCATCCTCTAAAATATTCAGTGTTCGTCTCGATTTACTTGCAAAGTGGAAGATTTAAACCACTACGCACAACGGCAAGCAACATTGGTCAACGGTCGACACCGCAAACGTCTTTATTCTCTGCAGGCAGCTTAATGCAAAAAGCGCTTTCCAGGGCCAAAAGTATCCAGACTTAAACCCGTTTTCTCGCTGAGGAACAGGCAGACGGAGACCCGGCGAATGATCAATGCATTTATGCAGCACTTCTTATTTCTTATCCGCGACCGGATTCTGCGGCAGCTGCGATCCTCTGGTGTAAGAAAAGACGTACTTTTTACTCAGCGATCTGATTGGCTCCGTACATTTTTATTTATAAGAGCTTTCCGAAGTTTGCCGCTTATTCAGGCATCCGCGCCAGGCCAAGGCATTCTAAAAACATCTTCAGATACATCTTAATGTCAGCCAATTATGTGCCTTTTTTACCGCGGAGTTTCGCCAGAATCCGCCACGACGCGGGGACGAATGCGGACACTTCATAATTTTAATAACATCATCTTTAGCTTGGGATCCGGACAACAGCAAAGCAAGATAAATCATGCTGGGGCATCACTCTCGTGAAAGTAGGTAACGTGCGGAACAAAACTTTCTGAAAAAAGGTGTTTACGATCTACACGTTGAAACCGTTGATAAGGTACTTCTTAATAATTAAATACGTAGGTATGTATATTACGAAATGTTACTAAACAATTAGAGACAGATAAACGCTGGAATTCATTTTGTCTTAACTTGTCTCAATTGCTGGCAATTGCAAGAAACCACTAAAGGAGACATACCACACCGTGCTAAAATTACATTTTCCAATTTCGATTTGCGTTTCAATTTAATAGCTTGGAATCCTTTCTATTTTCTCTGCATAAAATTCCCGGTTACCTTGGCACCACAGAATAGGATAAGTATAGTCCACATTTAACGATATCACGATTTTTCACAAAGCGCCAAAATTTTATTATTAGGTAACAATTAATATACTTAGGTATATCAGTATATGTTTCAAGATTATAGTGAAGCAGAAAATAGGGATGTTGATGTTTTTTATCCAAAAAATTTTAAATGGTGATCAATTCCAAAGTTCGAAAGTTGTGCGCTATTGCAACAGTGGTGAAACTTTCCGCGTTTGAAGAAAATTGATAATCTTAACTGAACCGAAACCAATTATACAGAAAAATCTGACGACATCTTCAAAGTATATACAATGAGTGTTCATTTATCGTTTGCGCTCAAGGAAAAAGAAATTCCTACGTTAATCACATCGACTTTTTTTATAAAGCGTAGTACCGCATTGTTTAGTCATCATTCGGGCGCCAGGTTATCATGTTTTTATTGAACCGCATTAAAGTGATCAAAAAATTGGTAAACATCATATATGTCTGTAAATATTTATTTAACCATAAGGACAAGTTTCTCTGACATGAGTGTATCAGCCTCAACATGACTAAACAACAAAGAAACAATGTATATACAATAATATACATGATCCTAGGCAATAATTTTATCTTTACATGTAGGTATGACATCCAAAATCCGTCCAACTGTAAGACGGCCAAAATTGTTTTTTAACTTAATAATTAACAGCTGTAAATTTTACCTACGTTAAATTTATCGTCAAGGCTCTATTATTTTAATACACAGTGTGCGCTCTTCCATATCTTACAAACAGAAAAACCTCAAAGACCAAAGTTTAGGCTAGAACCACACGGTTTATTTTTTAAATTACAATGCGACGTTGCCCCGTTGTTCCATTGTCTTGAAATTTTTTAGCAATGGAAAGATTAATAAAAAAATCGCAATGGGATTACATATTTTTAAAATCTGTTACAATATTTTGTGGGGAGTTAAAAAAAATACACGCTTTGTTGCGGTATAAATTAATACAGTTTTCAAATATACATATTTAGTTTTTTTTGTTTTCAAATAAACACCTTGTATTTTAGTATTCCATCTTATTCCGGTTTCTGTTTTTTTATTAGGTATTTTTTACATTTAAAGTTGACAGTTATTATGATTTTCTATTTTTTTGAGAGACCCGCACACATATTGAAAGAAAAAGAACAAAAAATACAATATAAGATACAGTGATAATAATATAGTCCTGTATTAAAAAAAAAAAGAAATACCGTTGCTTTTGCCAGATAACTTTTTTTTGAAATAGGAAGAGATATATTTTTGAAGTGTTTTAAAAATGATATAGGTATCTTTTGTTTATAAAAATGTTTTAAAATTCTTTTCAAATTTAAAAAAAAATAAGTATATAATATACTCGATTTTGCTTCAATTTTGGGAACTTGGCCGGGAAATTTATTATTATTAATTTTGGAACATATTTTTCAAATTAAGCGTTTCCAAAACACGAACAACTTTTTTCTAAGGCCGTGTTTTTTGATAATCTTAACTTTTTGAAATAAATAAAATATTACAATGGATCAAGTGAAATGGGATCCTGCAATTTAATTTGTACAACATTTGATGAATTAAACTCCTATTATACCTATGTACTAATAAAAAAAAACAAATTCAACGCATCCTTAAAACATACCAGATTTTGGTTGAAAGACAATATCAAAATCATTTCCGAAAAGACCGACAGTAATCCAGCATCAAAAATATATTCCTTTTAAATGACCCTGTCATACAAATATTTTTTAAAACATTAAACCAAACAGACTATGTATCAAAACTGAAAAGATAAATATTCTGTTAACACACTTCAAAAACATACTCCACTCTATTTGAAAAGAAAAGCTTGATGTCACTGAAACACCTACAGCAGTGTAATATTCACAAGATATTTTATATCCTAAATTGTGTTCAAAAATTATTTAAAAAAATCATAACGGAGTTCCATCAAGAATCAGGAAAAATTTTAACCACAGCTTTTTTATCCAACATTTTTTATGTACATATTTTAATATTTTCTAGCACTTATTCTTAAAAGAAAACTTGACTGAAATTTACATCTCGATACCTTTTTACGAAAAACAATATAAAAGACAAAAACAAAATATAACTATGGTATTTTTGTAAATCACTGGAAACAACTTTCAAGATTGCACGCAGCATCATGTTTGAAAGTATTTTAGTTTCGATCAGTTATTTTTCTTCTTTTTTTCATTAGAATAACTGATACAACATTCTTTTAGCAAGCTTTTTTTTAACACTTTTCTTCACTTTCATTAAAAATATTTTGCAATATAGACTTTGGGATCCGTATATGCTATAACTTCCAAACAATATTTCTGTCCAACTACATGAACTGTAGCAATGAAAAGTCAAAAATGCCTTCATTTATTAATGACGTTAAAATTTATTAGTCATGAAGTGCATTATTTATCTAGAAAAAAAAATATATATAAACTACACAAAACTTTTACATTGCACTCCAAAATTCACAACTAACGCGAAAATGAAAGTTTTTGCTCCGTTTTAACACATGTAACATTGATGTAAATTACTACAAATTTAATTTCATTCCACTGGTCCATCGGTCTTAGCATTAAAACATTTTTTAATTAGATAATTAAATAATTTATCTAAATATTTAGGTGTGAGTTCACAAGACAACCCAGCATTCCAGGTGTAAAAATAATGCGATTTTAGTAAATAAACTCTTTAAATCACATCAATTCGTTGCGTAAGTCACCAGAATTAGTCAATTCTGAAAAAGTGGAAGTCGTTATCGAAGCATATAGAATCATATATCATGGCATATTGGAAAATTCTTGAAATAGCAGTCAAATGACACGTTATAACGCCCATATATCGGCATTAAACCGAAATCTTGAAGGGGAAGACAAAGAAAAGTTAGGAACGAAATATTTTTCTTGTTCAAGCACGTTGACTGCCGCCATCAATCTTCGGTTATCTCTGGTTGGCACTACATCGCAACGCCACAGGCACAAAAACTCCTTCGTAAAGAAAAGACAAAAGGATGTGACAGTCCAATTTCCATTTTAGATCGAAATTGTTCGCCCCCCGGAAGTTTATCGGGGCCCGTTGGCGGAATTAATAAATTGGTTTGCGACTTAATTGCCGCGATAAAGAAGGGCAGAAGGAAAGGAGACAGTGAAGGACGCACCGGTACTACCCGGTGACAAAAATGCCATTTGGTCGCGAACGAGGAGCAAAGGGCATTGATATCTGTTCTGCGCGGATATTGGTCGTGGTTTGCGGGGCAACATCTGAAACTCGCATCTAAGACTGGGGGAGGGTTTGGGGAGCGGCGGCCCCGAGCTCGAGAGAAATTATGTACGAGGCATTGGGAGCAATATATCTCCGGCGGGACGTGCCAGACAGAGTAGACGGGGTATTATATAGGAAGGAAGGAACCTGAGGCCGGGGCCGAAGCCTCCTGGTCCCCAGGCGCTCGTCCCCCAGAATGAGACACTTGCCGCCGCCACCGCCGCCGCGTCCACCGCCTTAAATTGTCATCTGAAGAAAGAAACTTCATTACGAACTCCGCCCTCATTTCTTATTTGCAGCCGCTCCATCGGCGCAATCGCTACACATCGGGACAGCGGGAAGGACATCTGCCAGCCTTGAAAGCCAAACATGGACAAGTTTCAAAATTAAACGCGAATACTCACTAGAAAATAATATATACACTACCTTAGAGATAAAATGTAAAACCAAGAACAATAAAATTAGAACGCTGACACCTCACAGGTGTTTCGATTAATGACTACTAAGCACACATTAATTTATCTATTATTATCACACAGTAATCTTTAATTTTTTGTGCTGCGGGAAAGGAATCTTTTGTGCGTTGAAACAAGATGATTTTTCGTTTCATTAAACTGTGCGAAGACAGGAAAAACAAATTCGTCTTGATTATGGAAGCGTAGAATATGTGGGCTACTTTTCATGAAACATTAATGAAAGACCACCGACTTAGAAAATTATGCTGACGAAGCAAATTTCCTAATACGGTGGGACTGACTGGAAAAATATATAAAACCAAGAGTGCTAGCTAACACTTGGAATTTATCAGCGAATAAATTGACGTTTCTCTTTGTCGGTTATTCCGAAGGTTGCTAAGACAAACTGTGTTGAAGAGAATAGGAGAGTTGAAAAGACACTGTCTTTAACGACATGCCTTAATATCGCTTATGAAGTGATTATGGCAAAACATGGAATACAGGGTAGGTACCGTGGAAATGGATAATATTTTAACATCTCTACTAGGACACATTATGACAGGTAATGTAATGATGTCGTGTATGTTTATGTCGGTCACCTTGCGGGTTCGTTTGGGACAAATTGAATGCTCATCGTTGTGGATAAAATTTTGGAATATTGTTTGCATTTCTGCGTTCTAGTTCATTTTTAACAAGAAATTAGAATTTTGATCGATAGATAGTATTTATAAGTTTTAATTTTAGATCAACAATAGGTATATGATTTTTTTTATCATTCTATAACCCAACAAATAAATGTAGGAAGAGGGCCGACTAATAGAGATTAATTTCTTAAACGTTCAAACGCTTAGACGATTTACAAAAATGTCACTCATTAAAATACTGTATAATCCACCATTCTTTAGAACGTAATTTTAAAAACTACAACTTTTTCCCATATTGTGTGCTTAATGTTATTTCTACAGTTGTATTTTGTCTAGGTGTTTCTTTCTGTCCTCAAAAAAAAAGATCAATATTTTCATTCCTCCTCAAAAAACAAAATGTTTGAGATAAAATCGTATCGTTTCCAAACATATATTTTTTAAGGATTCTCATGTATACAGATACACCTGTAAATTTTAAAATTTTCCATTTTTTTTTCAAATCGCACAAAACGACTTTTTATATAGCAACATTCTAGTCGAATTTTAAGAAACTATAGGTATCTATATCATCATCGTTCAGTGAAACTTTGAAATTGATAGCAATCACTACTCTAACAAAACGTATTCTATCAAAGACATTTTCAAAAATCTATGGCTGTCATGATCGTGTTTTTGTGTTGGTTGGTGGTTGTCATTGTTTCGACTTTTTTTACTATTTGAGTATCAAAGAACTTAATTCTTCCAAATGTTTGAATTTCTAACACTACGTAATATTTCAATCCTCGAATTGATTGCTTTAAGGACAATGCATTAATCCCCTGAACTTCTACGTTCCGAAAATCGACCGTAATGCGGACAGAAGTATCCAACTAACTAACTGCCTGATATCTGAGCAAAATTTCCACCGGAATTTGGATGCAACTGTAAATTGTTATATAATTTTGATTTTTATTTTCTAAAAATCTGGATGTCTAGGGTAAAAAATCAAGGTCCATTCATAAATTACACATGCTGTTGGTAGGCATGATCACACAAATTTTAGTTAGCGTTTTATCATCTATACAATAATCCCAAGAAAGATGTAAATTTTGACAACAATCGGTCCAATAGTTTCACAGATTATATGCCTAATAAAAATCAAGACAAACAGCAGTTGACAGACGACAGAATAGACACACACGGACGTTTCCGTTGGTGGCATATCTTTCGTACACTTGGGGTATAAAACATCCAGAAAACATGAAAATAGTCATTCACCCGATGGACAATACTGCAATACTTCTTTAACTTACGCTCCGAAAATAAAAAACTAACAACCTGCTTTCATATTTTAGCCACACGAAGAATATAACTTGTAGCCGAAACGTTGGCAAAGTTATGTACTCTACTACCTACTATTGCGAGAATTGTTAAAGAGGGGTTTTCAAACTCTTCATAGATATTCTGCTTGGAGATAGAAATTAAATATTTAGGTATACATTTGTGACTGTGGCACAAAGCATAAAATGAATAAAATTTTTAAGATAATGAAAAAAAGGGACAATCGAGTGACATAACAGAAATAGCATATGATCATTTAGAAAATTCCCATGTCTAATGTTACTGAATCTACTAGAAGTATGAAAAAGTAAAAAGAAACACGTTTCGAAAAGGAAAAATTTAGTTTAGGGCAAGAGTATGATAATCTTAAAGATAATTTCAATATCTGAATGGAACGTTAGAGCTCGTGCAAAATTTAGTGCAATTTGTTGTTGATTTGTGAGGTGGTGTAAATAAAAATACTACAAACAAGATCAACTGCAAAACCTATACGACTTCGAGAACCAAACGAACCAAAGTAAACCTTTTTGGACATAATTCAATTCGAGATTAAAATTAGTCGATCCGTTTCCCATTAACAGTTACCAACATCTTCGGAAATTCACGAAGCCGTGAGCAAAATTTTTCACACTTCAAACCAAATATTACACTAAAATAGTGATTACTTATAAGTATAATAAAACTACACACTTAAGACAGGTTTATCACGAATTAAAAATTCATGAACTTAGTAGAAAATCCAAGTCCAATGCACACGGATCATAAGTATTTTGTAATTTATGAAAAATTGTTGCTTGGAACGGGGGTTTTGATAGATCTAATGTCTTCCTGTTCGATAAAGCTAGGCTTGAACAGAAAGGCTAAGATTTTCCAAAACACGTAGGTATCATGAATTTTTGTAAGAAAAGAGAAGCATTGTAGCGACCCTTGATGTGGCATTTGCATTCATTATGAATACAATTTCAAAAAGCGATCAACAGAAAAAGGACCTAGGTAATATCTGAAAATTTTCATTTTGTGAATTGCATGAAAATTTCTCGAATAGGTGTGCGAATCAGGTTATGTCCTTTTCGAGATTAAAGAATACTGAAACTATTCTCGTGCAGTGAATTTTCAAACTCCAGAACCGACTGTAGACGGTAACATAATTGTTTCTAGAATTATTATATATGATATGTAGAAATGTTTCCTTCGTAACTAAAGCAGTGAGAAGATCTTTTTGCCATACATAAGCAAACAAAGGTTTCACATATGCTTGTTTCATCCTGTTTTTAAGAAATCATTAAAATCCCCTCAAGCTTTTTAAAACTGAAAAGTCATTAGATATTTAAAATTGAAACTTATTCATTTATAATTATTCATTAAAATATATACAACCACTAATATTTATCACTAAGATAATAATTAAAAAGGTAATTATTTTTTCGTTTAATAAATATGTTAAGTGGTTCTCGTTTGTTTCACAATGTAAGTCGATTATCAGGTTTTAACTACAACACTATTTTAATTATATATTTAATTCAGCTCCAAAAATTTCTCGCAACATTTAAATTTCAAAACCGCATCCTGATCGCACGAATACCTCTTTCGTTTTACTCTCGAGTCGAAGAATCTCAACTCTTTCTGTTCCCTTCAAGTCTGACAGGCCGCAAGATAAATAGTGGACTTCAGCTCGATTCTCGTCACCGACTGTTCTTGTCCTGTCAGTGCCATCAAATAATTCAATTTAATATTTACTTGATCGTTCGACTTGAAGTGGAGCTACCAGATTTTTCTTAAACGAAGCCAATTTCCCACAGTTGATAAGTACGAAGGTTTCTTACTTATCAACCTACCTATCGGATTACTGGATCCAATTACGCGAGCCGCATAAGGTGAATGAAATCATGAAATGCCGGAGATACAGATCCTGATACGCGTGTGCGAGGCTTTGATACCTAATTAGCAACAGCCAAGCCACATTTTTTTGGAAAAGAATGTTCTACAGTAAAAAAATTAGAGTAGCATAAAAAGGTACAATTCAGGTACTGTTTGATAATGGTTGAATGTAGTGAAAACTTGAAAAAGCAAGTAGGAAACTTCAAATCGGAACGTCAAAACGTCGATTCCCATTTTCAGGGAACAGTACTTTAAGCTGAAAATATTTATGTCTTGGCAATTACGCCGTGAAGTATGATTCTTCTCCACGCTCTCCGCGCATTTGTATATGAGATCTGTATCAGAAGTACCTTACTATTCCATTTTATAACGTTCGGAATTTTTAAATGGCCACCATAATAGCATGTGCATGCAGCTCTCATTTCTTTAAGCAGCTCGGCGTAATAGTTTTAAAACACGATCATTAAAGAATCACGCGAACAATGCAATTTTAGCAAAAACTGCTTTCTCAATAATTCCCTGTAAGAAAACCTGTAGCCATTAAGATGACGGACGGCCGTCATAAAAGAAAATCAAAATGCACATACCTCTCTCTGCATGTCACATACGAATAAATGCAGGCCGCAAATAAATGTGAGCAATTCAAGAAAATCGAGAATGTGTTCGGAATTAAATTACGAGAACTGATACGTTCACTTACAGGATAATAGGGTACGCCTTCGCCGCCACTGGGTATGCGCTGCTCACTCACCTGCAACAAAAGACCCGAAAATCAGAAAGGGGAGAGAATGGGTGAATACATCACCAATACACATCCAAATAAAATAAACATCGGGGAGCCTGAGTGGATTATATTTAGCGACATAATCGGTATTTCAAAAACCTTCGACTGGATAACTGCTCTTGTTTTGCAATTTATTTAAATTGATTTCGGTTCCATTACATAAAATTGTACATGTGTCAAATTGACAGAATTGTGTTACTTTGAGGTAAATAATCATTAAGTCTATATGTATGCTGACAGATTGAATTTGTTTTAATTTTACTACATCATAGGTGTTTTCGGCGCTACTTTTAAAATTAATGTAAATTTATACTAAGGTAGTGAAATTCGCATTGTAATCCTGCCAGTTGGTTTATTTGGTATGTTGTAGTGGTGTCGATAGTGTGTATCTGGTTCAGCCTGTTTTGCGTTGGAGTATCTTATTTTCGCAGTTTTATGTAGAACTTTTATTTCTGTTACTTATTAAATCGACAATAATAATACCATAAACGAAAAAGTTAGGTTACCTGCATTGTGGTCATTATACCCAAATTGGTCTATGAACGGTGATTACGTGAAAGTTGAAAAAATAATGTGTGTAAAGCCTTTAAATGGATGTTTAATTCATACTAGCAAAATTATACAACAGTAAAATATGTCATGTTATTGGACTCATATTTGTTATAACTGCTTTTTTTCTGGGGATAATAATAATTATAATTCATTTATAATTAACCAACTAGATGTCAAACCTCGTGACTAAATGCTTTAATTATTTATAATTTTATTCTATTCTCCATTTAAATGGTTTTAGACGAGTGCCAATTAAAATCAAAAAATTTTAATTGAAATATGACATTTAAATTATTAGCTGAATGATGACAAAAAGTTACATTTAAATAGATTTCTGTTAATCGAATAAATGTAACTCATTTAATATTTTGCGAGATCGTGAAAGTTACTACACTTTTTTGAAAAGTTTTCATTGATAACAATAGTACATAAAAATCCTGAGTCTGACAACTCCTATTCACTATTTAAATTAATTATTATATTAACAGCTCTATTTCAGTTTCCATAACTCGATCGAGTTCCCACATTTTCTGTTCTGGTTTCGGCATATTATGTTTAACTGAGCTTTTTTGTCCATTTTTTTGGACAAATAGGAAATGTTCTAAATTACATACTTCAAAGAAAAAAATAAATAAACGAGCACTCTGTTTAACGTTCATACTTGAAAGTTAAGTATAGTAAATTAAAAAAAAACACGTTCATATGTGTATATTAGGTGCTTCCTGTTTTTGGAAACAGAAAATCTATTTTCACAATTTGGTCGACTCTATTTAAATACCTATCTTATTTGCGGACAATATATGGCAGACTCAAAATATAGAATAAGTACCATAAAGAAATCCATAATATGAATAGGTACATAGCGTCATATCACCGTTGATTTTTCTTCTCAAATAGTGTACAGTGTGTTTTTAAGTACATTAAATAGAGTTTTTTTTTTTTTTTGTACTGGAGTACCTACTTGAAATGCAGATCTTGATGCATTTTAAATGGTGGTACTTCCCATTTATTTGAAAAAAAATTACCATCGTAAAACACCAAAAACGAAATTAAATCAGTATAGTCTTAGATTATGTTCATTATTACCCTTATAACTCTCGCTAAAAAATAAAGATAAGGGTAAACTGTTAAAGTACAAATAAAAAAGAATGCTACGCGTATGTTCCAATAGAGTTTTTTTGTAATAATATTTTAGCAAAGACACGTAATGTAATGCTAATACTGTATTCCCAAATTTTCCGAAAAATGGAATGAATCGTTCTTGATTTGATCAATAGAACAACCCAATATAAGCAATTCTAAAAAATATGAACGCGTAGATAAATTATAAGTATGGACTTAAAATTCTAACATGACATCATTTAAGAAGGGGAGGAGAGGGGGAGATAAAGGAACAAATGGAGACTAGTAGCCCTCGTGCATATGTAAATTCACTGTTTTAAAAAAAAGCAACAAAAAACGTTATCATTTAACTTTTTTTGTCTTTCAATTTTTCAGTTTTTTTTATTAAAAACAATGTAAAAAATACCTGTATTATCTTCACTATTGAAAGTATTCATAAATTATTGTCATTTCTCTAAAAAAAATTGTTAATTTTGTGACCAACATTGTTCGCCAGTTGTAACTGAAGGTAAAAATTGGTAAAATGTTCGATTATATTATTCAGAAAAGCATAATAAGTGTAAAAAAATGCCTTAAGAAAATATTATTTTACAAAAACAAATAAAACATACCAAAGAAATTTAATTGAACTTTGCAGATTTGTTTTTCAATTTTATAGTAAAATAAAAATTTACAGAAATAAAAAAAATATATACTGACGATTTTTTAAATTATTATTGTACTTTATATCAATTATTTCATGTTAATGAAGTTGTGTAACAAATTTATTCGATGTGTCCCTTTTAGCTGACACACTCTGTATACTCCTGATTGTTTTTTCTAAAATTTTTTTTTTCTACCGTAAAAATTTAAAGTGGGTTCAGAACTCGCAAGCGGAAAGGTATATTGTTTTATAAAATTTGAATAACATTTACTATTCAAATGTTGAGGTGACGTCATCACATTGTTGGTGGGGATGATTAGACAAATTTTGATTAACATTTTGTCATCCACACGCTATTCCTAAAATACATATAAAATTTAATAATAATTGGTCTGATAGTTTCAGACAGATAGACGGAAACGGGAGACCTATTTTTATACTCAAGGGTCATGAAACGTTTAGAAATCATGAAAGTAGTCATTCACTAGGAACTAACATAACTTTGTTATGTTAATATACCTATCATTTAGACTTTATTTTTATATAATACGCAACTTGTCACTAAACTTAGCTTTTACCGTCCTTGAATATTTCAACTAATAAGGAAGCTATTACCGCACACGCAAAGATCTATCGTAAGATGGAAATGGGGAAATATTGTTTATATTAAGAAATATGTTATTGTAATTACACAAGAGCTATTCATTTAGCCGGGTAAATTTTTATTTTCAATAAAATCCATTTTCTAGCAATTTGACGAGAAAAGCTGCGGTCAAAGTCTTCCAGGGGTCGAAAGATTTTGGTATATTTTCGAGTTCAAAGAAAAGTTGATTGAGTTTGTAAAATAAAAATTTACCTAGCTAGAAATGAACAGCTCGAGTGTAATTCAATAAGATAATTTCATGACAACTGATATGAAAAATACGAAAGTCAAAAGAATCGTTTTAATCACACACAAAAATGTTTTTAACAATTAAAAAAAATCATTGAAAACACAATTACTATAAATTATTTTAGGACTTGAACAGGAATTAAAAGGAATTGTTAAAATATTAGTTTGTGATGAACTAGAGGATCCCTCGTATCTTAAATTTGATATTAAATTATTGTGATATGTAGAGTCAAGTTGGAGATAAGGGCTAGTTGAAGAAGAGTTTACTGTCCTGTTATTTTTATAAGGTCCTGGTCACACGCTCTAGCTTAACTGAGTTACCGCACTTGCCCGATATCAAGTCAAATCAGCTTTGCCGACTTTTGGGTCCACTTTGAAATTATATTTATACCAAATGGCACATTCTTGTACCAGCCTTTAGAGTAATCGTTTTTCCACAACAGATTTGGGGTTTGGAATAGACGATCTGTTGTTATATTTTTTGTATCTTATGAAATAATTTCATCATTTTTGTTTTACGCCAACCATTTACCTACTGTCTGAATATTTCTTCATCCCACCTTGTGCAGTTTTAGCAAAAATTGGATTACACTCAATCCCCCCGGTTAACTCCCCATTAATTATCTTCTCATGTTTAAAATAATACCTACGTCATACAATCCACACCTTCGCCACCTCTCCAGTTCAGCATAAAGGATACGATGTGAAAAAATCCACATGGTTTTGATGACATACGCTTTATAGCCTTCCCCGTTAACTTTTTCATATTGAATGCCCAATCTCTCAAGATGATTGCTAACTGAGTGACGAACGTCTTAGTAGATTGAACAAGTTCATAATTTCTTTCCTTGCAGAACCCCTCAAATTGTCTCCAGATACTGTTTTTCGTAGATCTTGGGTTTTTGGAATGGTATGTACTAATTATTTTTTCTATAATACCTTCATTGGAAACATTACTAAAATGATTAATTTTTTGTAGTTGAAAAAATACCATGGAAACTTTTTCCAAAGATGATTAGATTCATAAATAAAAAGGAACTCCAACTTTTATCCGCCGTTAAAAATAACCTTCCTTTTTGTGTGAATGCAAAGTAACAAATTTGACATTTCTAATGATTAATTGGAGTGAAATTATCAAGAATAAACTTCAAATATTTCCACTTTTCAAAATAGTAGGTACACTTCTGTTATAGCGTTATAGCCGGTGATCCAAAATCCGAAGCATCTGAACCTCGCGTTTGTTCAAACAATAAAACGCAACAACTGCCGAAAACGCTTCTTGTTCCTGAGTTTGTTCAGCATTTTCCGGCTTTCCCCGCACGAACTGCATATTTGCAATCGGCAGAAGGCGATGCGCTCGTTCGGTCCGCACGTATGAATGGCCGTTTATAATAAAATCGGATGCAATATGTTCCGGGTTACGGGTCCGGGTGTAGTGTAGTGTTTATTGGCCGTTCATTTATGCTGGTGTTTAATCTCTCTCCCCGCCTCCGCGGCCTTCTGTGGTGGCGGCGGCGGCGTATTGTAAGCCCCGTTACACCAATTTCCAACTCGTGCTCTATCATCTTCGTCGGACCGGGAGCCGAGTTGCGGTGTGGAAAGAGACGGGCAATACATCGTTTCGAAATTGCCTGGGACTTTCGATAATTTAAGTGTATGCATGTTCTATCGCTTTAGGCAAGTGCAAACCGAACTGTCTGATGTAAAGCTCGGCGGGGAATTAAATCGGCCAACTAAGCCCCCATGGTAAATAGCGGAGAAGCGCATGCATGATGCCTTCGCGTTGGATCTTGTATTTGTGTTGGTTTTTGCCAGAGGTTTTGCTTTTGCTTTTTGCGAGCTCGACGGTCGGGGGTTCATTGATTCCGAAATCCGGGCAACAGAGTCCAAATGACCGGAGAGTTATTACAAACAAAAGAGGATTCTTTGAATGAAGAGGAGGTTTGAGATTTGAAAATGGGGAAACGATCTGTTGTAGTCTTAAATCTTGAAAAAACAAAAAAATGTCTACTAAAAGGGATTTAAAATGGAATCGCAATCTGTAGAATTGTACATCATTGACGTAAAAATTAATTTGTCAAGTACCTAGTTATTATGAACGATATTAAAGAATTTATGTTTACCTTATTTATTTATTTTCAAATCCATATTCTATAAATTTGAATCGTCCTGCAGTAGTGGCGATTTATAAGGATCACATACCGACCTCTTCTTTTCAACACTTATGAAATTTTGTATGTATCTGTTTGTCTAAAACTGATATAATGTGAATTTTTCTAATAGATCTCATTTTGGTAATGATTTTAATTTGTTGTGAGGACCACCCTAGGAGTGCCCAGCTCCCCTGCTACTAAAATAAAAAACAATAGGTACTTGATAGTCTAGTCTAGAATAACGGAAATCAAAATAATCTCTTAATGGATTATACATGAAAATCAAGTTTTATAATTGCCGGATATCCTATAAACAGAACTAAAAGGCTTTAAACTGAACAGCCAATGTTGTAAAACCGGTATAACATATGACACAAGGGAGAACAACATTATCGCCGGTTTTATTTACAACTAAATGACTATTATGTACTTAATTAATTTGGTACAATGTCGAACATGTTTAAGTCTTTAGCTAAAGTAAACTACAGTTCATTTTGGATAATACTTATCAACATTGGCTTACACACTACAATAATAATATCATTAATAATAATAATAATAGGCAAAATACACATTTTAAATGTTGAGTATTTTTTCGCCAAGATGTTTTTTCAACTTTTTTCAATTAAAAGCCTTTTAATAAACATGGCTCTGTAACAAATCTAAAATTGTGGGCCGTTCTAGTTTTCAAAATTCATAATAGCTATTCGCCGCTAACCTTGTATGTTGGAATAAAAGCTTTCAAAAAGGAATGCCAACCACTTGTGGTCAATGATGTGTGTGAGTAGCTATTTTGTCGAGCAAGCACCTACTAAACACTGAATCTTTCTGTGACGTCATTCGGACGTATTTTTTATATCAAATGAAATCTCAACATTAAGACATAGTCATAGCCTGAATATTTGTATTTCTATTTTCCTCGAAGAGCTTATTTCATGATAACTCTTAGTTGAATATCTAATAATAATCAAAACAAATTATTATTTCTGCACAACTTTAAAAAATTGTAGTAATGGTTAGCTTTATAATAAAACGTCAAAATATTATTCCATGTTCCCTTAAAACATCTGATATTAAATCAATTTAAAATCTGTCACGAAAGAATTTTTGTAGAAGGAGATATCTAATAAGAAGATTTTCATATAGATTATGTTTCTCATCCTACATACGTCCTTGGGAACATATTTTGAATAATTAAATGCGTCTTCGAACAGAGGATATGAAGTAATAAACTCGTTACCGCCAACATTGCAATCTCATAAAAATTATTATTCATTTTCAGGGCTACAGATAAACTAAACTGTTGTAACAATCGCAACAATTCGTCTATTACATGATCGTTTTCCGGGTTGGAACCGTGTAAATTGAGTTTTTGGGCTCAACGTTTCGCACACTTTCAAAAAGAGTTTCGCCTCTGGTATGGTTGACATACTGAGTTACCGTACCCTTTTGCCTTATTCTTAACCCTGCTCCTGAAGATGCCACTTACGAAAGTGTGCGAAACGTTGAGTCCAAAAACTCAATTTACACGGTTCCAACCCGGAAAACGATCATGTATTGATTCCGACCGTGGAAGCCTCCTAAATTAATTCGACTATTAAGTATGTACCCATAGATGCTAGTTGACCAGAATAAGCGGCGGTAAATAGAATCTATGTTAAAAAAAAAATCAAATTTGATTTTGTCTCCTCAAAACACATGAAAAGACTAATGTTAATTAAGCTATAATAAA